>NW_026892553.1:0-5000000 GCF_033815535.1 Pezoporus flaviventris
TAAAGGGGATTGTGTGCTGAACAGGTCCAGCACCAGCTTTCAATCCTGGCTCTTCTGCTGTGGGAGCAGAGGCCAAACGTTCGTGATGTACTCACTGTGCTGCTGGGCAGCTGAGCGACACCACCTGAGAATTTGGATTCAAATGTACTTTTAGGTAGGAAACCGAGGAGAGACTGCAATGATGTTGACCCCGTTGCAAAGCTGCTTGTGTGCTGAAGAGACACAGCACTAGCTTTCCCTGCTGCTCCTTCTGCCGTGTGAGCAGATGCCACTGTTCATTCTGTGCTGACTGTGTTGCTGCGCAGCAGAGAGCAGGCTCTGGACTGATTCCATTCAAATGCTTTTCCTGTATGAAAGTGAGCAGTGAAAGCAACGATGGAGGCACCAATGTAAAGGGGATTGTGTGCTGAACAGGTCCAGCACCAGCTTTCAATCCTGGCTCTTCTGCTGTGGGAGCAGAGGCCAAACGTTCGTGCTGTACTCACTGTGCTGCTGGGCAGCTGAGCGACACCACCTGAGAATTCGGATTCAAATGGACTTTTAGGTATGAAGCCGAGGAGAGACTGCAATGATGGTGACCCCGTTGCAAAGCTGCTTGTGTGCTGAAGAAGCAGAGCACTAGCTTTCCCTGCTGGTCCTTCTGCCGTGTGAGCAGATGCCACTGTTCATTCTGTGCTGACTGTGTTGCTGCGCGGCAGAGAGCAGGCTCTGGACTGATTCCATTCAAATGCTTTTCCTGTATGAAAGTGAGCAGTGAAAGCAACGATGGAGGCACCAATGTAAAGGGGATTGTGTGCTGAACAGGTCCAGCACCAGCTTTCAATCCTGGCTCTTCTGCTGTGGGAGCAGAGGCCAAACGTTCGTGCTGTGCTCACTGTGCTACTGGGCAGCTGAGACCACCTGAGAATTTGGATTCAAATGGACTTTTAGGTATGAAACCGAGGAGAGACTGCAATGATGGTGACCGCGTTGCAAAGCTGCTTGTGTGCTGAAGAAGCAGAGCACTAGCTTTCCCTGCTGGTCCCTCTGCCGTGTGAGCAGATGCCACTGTTCATTCTGTGCTGACTGTGTTGCTGCGCAGCAGAGAGCAGGCTCTGGACTGATTCCATTCAAATGCTTTTCCTGTATGAAAGTGAGCAGTGAAAGCAACGATGGATGCACCAATGTAAAGGGGATTGTGTGCTGAACAGGTCCAGCACCAGCTTTCAATCCTGGCTCTTCTGCTGTGGGAGCAGAGGCCAAACGTTCGTGCTGTACTAACTGTGCTGCTGGGCAGCTGAGAGACACCACCTGAGAATTTGGATTCAAATGGACTTTTAGGTATGAAACCGAGGAGAGACTGCAATGATGGTGACCCCGTTGCAAAGCTGCTTGTGTGCTGAAGAAGCCCAGCACTAGCTTTCCCTGCTGGTCCTTCTGCTGTTTGAGCAGAATCCACTGTTCATTCTGTGCTGAGTGTGTTGCTGCGCAGCAGAGAGCAGGCTCTGGGACTGATTCCATTCAAATGCTTTTCCTGTATGAAAGTGAGCAGTGAAAGCAACGATGGAGGCACCAGTATAAAGGGGATTGTGTGCTGAACAGGTCCAGCACCAGCTTTCAATACTGGCTCTTCTGCTGTGGGAGCAGAGGCCAAACGTTCGTGCTGTACTCACTGTGCTGCTGGGCAGCTGAGCGACACCACCTGAGAATTTGGATTCAAATGTACTTTTAGGTAGGAAACCGAGGAGAGACTGCAATGATGGTGACCCCGTTGCAAAGCTGCTTGTTGCTGAAGAGACACAGCACTAGCTTTCCCTGCTGCTCCTTCTGCCGTGTGAGCAGATGCCACTGTTCATTCTGTGCTGACTGTGTTGCTGCGCAGCAGAGAGCAGGCTCTGGACTGATTCCATTCAAATGCTTTTCCTGTATGAAAGTGAGCAGTGAAAGCAACGATGGAGGCACCAATGTAAAGGGGATTGTGTGCTGAACAGGTCCAGCACCAGCTTTCAATCCTGGCTCTTCTGCTGTGGGAGCAGAGGCCAAACGTTCGTGCTGTACTCACTGTGCTGCTGGGCAGCTGAGACCACCTGAGAATTTGGATTCAAATGGACTTTTAGGTAGGAAACCGAGGAGAGACTGCAATGATGGTGACCCCGTTGCAAAGCTGCTTGTGTGCTGAAGAGACACAGCACTAGCTTTCCCTGCTGGTCCTTCTGCCGTGTGAGCAGATGCCACTGTTCATTCTGTGCTGTGTTGCTGCCAGCAGGGAGCAGGCTCTGGACTGATTCTATTCAAATGCTTTTCCTGTATGAGTGTTAGCAGTGAAAGCAACAATGGACCCACCAATGTAAAGGGGATTGTGTGCTGAACAGGTCCAGCACCAGCTTTCAATCCTGGCTCTTCATCTGTGGGAGCAGAGGCCAAACGTTCGTGCTGTACTCACTGTGCTGCTGGGCAGCTGAGCGACACCACCTGAGAATTTGGATTCAAATGTACTTTTAGGTAGGAAACCGAGGAGAGACTGCAATGATGGTGACCCCGTTGCAAAGCTGCTTGTGTGCTGAAGAGACACAGCACTAGCTTTCCCTGCTGCTCCTTCTGCCGTGTGAGCAGATGCCACTGTTCATTCTGTGCTGACTGTGTTCCTGCGCAGCAGAGAGCAGGCTCTGGATGATTCCATTCAAATGCTTTTCCTGTATGAAAGTGAGCAGTGAAAGCAACGATGGAGGCACCAATGTAAAGGGGATTGTGTGCTGAACAGGTCCAGCACCAGCTTTCAATCCAGGCTCTTCTGCTGTGGGAGCAGAGGCCAAACGTTCGTGCTGTACTCACTGTGCTGCTGGGCAGCTGAGAGACACCACCTGAGAATTTGGATTCTAATGGACTTTTAGGTAGGAAACCGAGGAGAGACTGCAATGAAGGTGACCCCGTTGCAAAGCTGCTTGTGTGCTGAAGAGACACAGCACTAGCTTTCCCTGCTGCTCCTTCTGCCGTGTGAGCAGATGCCACTGTTCATTCTGTGCTGACTGTGTTGCTGCGCAGCAGAGAGCAGGCTCTGGACTGATTCCATTCAAATGCTTTTCCTGTATGAAAGTGAGCAGTGAAAGCAACGATGGAGGCACCAATGTAAAGGGGATTGTGTGCTGAACAGGTCCAGCACCAGCTTTCAATCCTGGCTCTTCTGCTGTGGGAGCAGAGGCCAAACGTTCGTGCTGTGCTCACTGTGCTACTGGGCAGCTGAGACCACCTGAGAATTTGGATTCAAATGGACTTTTAGGTATGAAACCGAGGAGAGACTGCAATGATGGTGACCCCGTTGCAAAGCTGCTTGTTTGCTGAAGAAGCAGAGCACTAGCTTTCCCTGCTGCTCCTTCTGCCGTGTGAGCAGATGCCACTGTTCATTCTGTGCTGACTGTGTTGCTGCGCAGCAGAGAGCAGGCTCTGGACTGATTCCATTCAAATGCTTTTCCTGTATGAAAGTGAGCAGTGAAAGCAACGATGGATGCACCAATGTAAAGGGGATTGTGTGCTGAACAGGTCCAGCACCAGCTTTCAATCCTGGCTCTTCTGCTGTGGGAGCAGAGGCCAAACGTTCGTGCTGTACTAACTGTGCTGCTGGGCAGCTGAGAGACACCACCTGAGAATTTGGATTCAAATGGACTTTTAGGTATGAAACCGAGGAGAGACTGCAATGATGGTGACCCCGTTGCAAAGCTGCTTGTGTGCTGAAGAAGCCCAGCACTAGCTTTCCCTGCTGGTCCTTCTGCTGTTTGAGCAGAATCCACTGTTCATTCTGTGCTGAGTGTGTTGCTGCGCAGCAGAGAGCAGGCTCTGGACTGATTCCATTCAAATGCTTTTCCTGTATGAAAGTGAGCAGTGAAAGCAACGATGGAGGCACCAGTATAAAGGGGATTGTGTGCTGAACAGGTCCAGCACCAGCTTTCAATACTGGCTCTTCTGCTGTGGGAGCAGAGGCCAAACGTTCGTGCTGTACTCACTGTGCTGCTGGGCAGCTGAGCGACACCACCTGAGAATTTGGATTCAAATGTACTTTTAGGTAGGAAACCGAGGAGAGACTGCAATGATGGTGACCCCGTTGCAAAGCTGCTTGTGTGCTGAAGAGACACAGCACTAGCTTTCCCTGCTGCTCCTTCTGCCGTGTGAGCAGATGCCACTGTTCATTCTGTGCTGACTGTGTTGCTGCGCAGCAGAGAGCAGGCTCTGGACTGATTCCATTCAAATGCTTTTCCTGTATGAAAGTGAGCAGTGAAAGCAACGATGGAGGCACCAATGTAAAGGGGATTGTGTGCTGAACAGGTCCAGCACCAGCTTTCAATCCTGGCTCTTCTGCTGTGGGAGCAGAGGCCAAACGTTCGTGCTGTACTCACTGTGCTGCTGGGCAGCTGAGACCACCTGAGAATTTGGATTCAAATGGACTTTTAGGTAGGAAACCGAGGAGAGACTGCAATGATGGTGACCCCGTTGCAAAGCTGCTTGTGTGCTGAAGAGACACAGCACTAGCTTTCCCTGCTGGTCCTTCTGCCGTGTGAGCAGATGCCACTGTTCATTCTGTGCTGTGTTGCTGCCAGCAGGGAGCAGGCTCTGGACTGATTCTATTCAAATGCTTTTCCTGTATGAGTGTTAGCAGTGAAAGCAACAATGGACCCACCAATGTAAAGGGGATTGTGTGCTGAACAGGTCCAGCACCAGCTTTCAATCCTGGCTCTTCATCTGTGGGAGCAGAGGCCAAACGTTCGTGCTGTACTCACTGTGCTGCTGGGCAGCTGAGCGACACCACCTGAGAATTTGGATTCAAATGTACTTTTAGGTAGGAAACCGAGGAGAGACTGCAATGATGGTGACCCCGTTGCAAAGCTGCTTGTGTGCTGAAGAGACACAGCACTAGCTTTCCCTGCTGCTCCTTCTGCCGTGTGAGCAGATGCCACTGTTCATTCTGTGCTGACTGTGTTCCTGCGCAGCAGAGAGCAGGCTCTGGATGATTCCATTCAAATGCTTTTCCTGTATGAAAGTGAGCAGTGAAAGCAACGATGGAGGCACCAATGTAAAGGGGATTGTGTGCTGAACAGGTCCAGCACCAGCTTTCAATCCTGGCTCTTCTGCTGTGGGAGCAGAGGCCAAACGTTCGTGCTGTACTCACTGTGCTGCTGGGCAGCTGAGAGACACCACCTGAGAATTTGGATTCTAATGGACTTTTAGGTAGGAAACCGAGGAGAGACTGCAATGAAGGTGACCCCGTTGCAAAGCTGCTTGTGTGCTGAAGAGACACAGCACTAGCTTTCCCTGCTGCTCCTTCTGCCGTGTGAGCAGATGCCACTGTTCATTCTGTGCTGACTGTGTTCCTGCGCAGCAGAGAGCAGGCTCTGGACTGATTCCATTCAAATGCTTTTCCTGTATGAAAGTGAGCAGTGAAAGCAACGATGGAGGCACCAATGTAAAGGGGATTGTGTGCTGAACAGGTCCAGCACCAGCTTTCAATCCTGGCTCTTCTGCTGTGGGAGCAGAGGCCAAACGTTCGTGCTGTACTAACTGTGCTACTGGGCAGCTGAGACCACCTGAGAATTTGGATTCAAATGGACTTTTAGGTATGAAACCGAGGAGAGACTGCAATGATGGTGACCCCGTTGCAAAGCTGCTTGTTTGCTGAAGAAGCAGAGCACTAGCTTTCCCTGCTGCTCCTTCACCCGTGTGAGCAGATGCCACTGTTCATTCTGTGCTGACTGTGTTGCTGCGCAGCAGAGAGCAGGCTCTGGACTGATTCCATTCAAATGCTTTTCCTGTATGAAAGTGAGCAGTGAAAGCAACGATGGATGCACCAATGTAAAGGGGATTGTGTGCTGAACAGGTCCAGCACCAGCTTTCAATCCTGGCTCTTCTGCTGTGGGAGCAGAGGCCAAACGTTCGTGCTGCACTAACTGTGCTGCTGGGCAGCTGAGAGACACCACCTGAGAATTTGGATTCAAATGTACTTTTAGGTAGGAAACCGAGGAGAGACTGCAATGATGGTGACCCCGTTGCAAAGCTGCTTGTGTGCTGAAGAGACACAGCACTAGCTTTCCCTGCTGCTCCTTCTGCCGTGTGAGCAGATGCCACTGTTCATTCTGTGCTGACTGTGTTGCTGCGCAGCAGAGAGCAGGCTCTGGACTGATTCCATTCAAATGCTTTTCCTGTATGAAAGTGAGCAGTGAAAGCAACGATGGAGGCACCAATGTAAAGGGGATTGTGTGCTGAACAGGTCCAGCACCAGCTTTCAATACTGGCTCTTCTGCTGTGGGAGCAGAGGCCAAACGTTCGTGCTGTACTAACTGTGCTGCTGGGCAGCTGAGACCACCTGAGAATTTGGATTCAAATGGACTTTTAGGTAGGAAACCGAGGAGAGACTGCAATGATGGTGACCCCGTTGCAAAGCTGCTTGTGTGCTGAAGAGACACAGCACTAGCTTTCCCTGCTGGTCCTTCTGCCGTGTGAGCAGATGCCACTGTTCATTCTGTGGTGACTGTGTTGCAGCGCAGCAGAGAGCAGGCTCTGGACTGATTCTATTCAAATGCTTTTCCTATATGAAAGTGAGCAGTGAAAGCAACGATGGATGCACCAATGTAAAGGGGATTGTGTGCTGAACAGGTCCAGCACCAGCTTTCAATACTGGCTCTTCTGCTGTGGGAACAGAGGCCAAACGTTCGTGCTGTACTCACTGTGCTCCTGGGCAGCTGAGAGACACCACCTGAGAATTTGGATTCAAATGGACTTTTAGGTAGGAAACCGAGGAGAGACTGCAATGATGGTGACCCCGTTGCAAAGCTGCTTGTGTGCTGAAGAGACACAGCACTAGCTTTCCCTGCTGGTCCTTCTGCCGTGTGAGCAGATGCCACTGTTCATTCTGTGCTGACTGTGTTGCTGCGCAGCAGAGAGCAGGCTCTGGACTGATTCCATTCAAATGCTTTTCCTGTATGAAAGTGAGCAGTGAAAGCAACGATGGAGGCACCAATGTAAAGGGGATTGTGTGCTGAACAGGTCCAGCACCAGCTTTCAATCCTGGCTCTTCTGCTGTGGGAGCAGAGGCCAAACGTTCGTGCTGTACTCACTGTGCTGCTGGGCAGCTGAGCGACACCACCTGAGAATTCGGATTCAAATGGACTTTTAGGTATGAAGCCAAGGAGAGACTGCAATGATGGTGACCCCGTTGCAAAGCTGCTTGTGTGCTGAAGAAGCAGAGCACTAGCTTTCCCTGCTGGTCCTTCTGCCGTGTGAGCAGATGCCACTGTTCATTCTGTGCTGACTGTGTTCCTGCGCAGCAGAGAGCAGGCTCTGGACTGATTCCATTCAAATGCTTTTCCTGTATGAAAGTGAGCAGTGAAAGCAACGATGGATGCACCAATGTAAAGGGGATTGTGTGCTGAACAGGTCCAGCACCAGCTTTCAATCCTGGCTCTTCTGCTGTGGGAGCAGAGGCCAAACGTTCGTGCTGTACTCACTGTGCTGCTGGGCAGCTGAGAGACACCACCTGAGAATTTGGATTCAAATGGACTTTTAGGTATGAAGCCGAGGAGAGACTGCAATGATGGTGACCCCGTTGCAAAGCTGCTTGTGTGCTGAAGAAGCAGAGCACTAGCTTTCCCTGCTGGTCCTTCTGCCGTGTGAGCAGATGCCACTGTTCATTCTGTGCTGACTGTGTTCCTGCGCAGCAGAGAGCAGGCTCTGGACTGATTCCATTCAAATGCTTTTCCTGTATGAAAGTGAGCAGTGAAAGCAACGATGGATGCACCAATGTAAAGGGGATTGTGTGCTGAACAGGTCCAGCACCAGCTTTCAATCCTGGCTCTTCTGCTGTGGGAGCAGAGGCCAAACGTTCGTGCTGTACTCACTGTGCTGCTGGGCAGCTGAGAGACACCACCTGAGAATTTGGATTCAAATGGACTTTTAGGTATGAAGCCGAGGAGAGACTGCAATGATGGTGACCCCGTTGCAAAGCTGCTTGTGTGCTGAAGAAGCAGAGCACTAGCTTTCCCTGCTGGTCCTTCTGCCGTGTGAGCAGATGCCACTGTTCATTCTGTGCTGTGTTGCTGCCAGCATGGAGCAGGCTCTGGACTGATTCTATTCAAATGCTTTACCTGTATGAGTGTTAGCAGTGAAAGCAACAATGGAGGCACCAATGTAAAGGGGATTGTGTGCTGAACAGGTCCAGCACCAGCTTTCAATCCTGGCTCTTCTGCTGTGGGAGCAGAGGCCAAACGTTCGTGCTGTACTCACTGTGCTGCTGGGCAGCTGAGCGACACCACCTGAGAATTTGGAATCAAATGTACTTTTAGGTAGGAAACCGAGGAGAGACTGCAATGATGGTGACCCCGTTGCAAAGCTGCTTGTGTGCTGAAGAGACACAGCACTATCTTTCCCTGCTGCTCCTTCTGCCGTGTGAGCAGATGCCACTGTTCATTCTGTGCTGACTGTGTTGCTGCGCAGCAGAGAGCAGCCTCTGGACTGATTCCATTTAAATGCTTTTCTTGTATGAAAGTGAGCAGTGAAAGCAACGATGAATGCACCAATGTAAAAGTGATTGTGTGCTGAACAGGTCCAGCACCAGCTTTCAATCCTGGCTCTTCTGCTGTGGGAGCAGAGGCCAAACGTTCGTGCTGTACTCACTGTGCTGCTGGGCAGCTGAGCGACACCACCTGAGAATTTGGATTCAAATGTACTTTTAGGTAGGAAACCGAGGAGAGACTGCAATGATGGTGACCCCGTTGCAAAGCTGCTTGTGTGCTGAAGAGACACAGCACTAGCTTTCCCTGCTGCTCCTTCTGCCGTGTGAGCAGATGCCACTGTTCATTCTGTGCTGACTGTGTTGCTGCGCAGCAGAGAGCAGGCTCTGGACTGATTCCATTCAAATGCTTTTCCTGTATGAAAGTGAGCAGTGAAAGCAACGATGGAGGCACCAATGTAAAGGGGATTGTGTGCTGAACAGGTCCAGCACCAGCTTTCAATCCTGGCTCTTCTGCTGTGGGAGCAGAGGCCAAACGTTCGTGCTGTACTCACTGTGCTGCTGGGCAGCTGAGAGACACCACCTGAGAATTTGGATTCAAATGGACTTTTAGGTATGAAGCCGAGGAGAGACTGCAATGATGGTGACCCCGTTGCAAAGCTGCTTGTGTGCTGAAGAAGCAGAGCACTAGCTTTCCCTGCTGGTCCTTCTGCCGTGTGAGCAGATGCCACTGTTCATTCTGTGCTGACTGTGTTGCTGCGCAGCAGAGAGCAGGCTCTGGACTGATTCAATTCAAATCCTTTTCCTGTATGAAAGTGAGCAGTGAAAGCAACGATGGATGCACCAATGTAAAAGGGATTGTGTGCTGAACAGGTCCAGCACCAGCTTTCAATCCTGGCTCTTCTGCTGTGGGAGCAGAGGCCAAACGTTCGTGCTGTACTCACTGTGCTGCTGGGCAGCTGAGACCACCTGAGAATTTGGATTCAAATGGACTTTTAGGTAGGAAACCGAGGAGAGACTGCAATGATGGTGACCCCGTTGCAAAGCTGCTTGTGTGCTGAAGAGACACAGCACTAGCTTTCCCTGCTGGTCCTTCTGCCGTGTGAGCAGATGCCACTGTTCATTCTGTGCTGTGTTGCTGCCAGCAGGGAGCAGGCTCTGGACTGATTCTATTCAAATGCTTTTCCTGTATGAGTGTTAGCAGTGAAAGCAACAATGGACCCACCAATGTAAAGGGGATTGTGTGCTGAACAGGTCCAGCACCAGCTTTCAATCCTGGCTCTTCTGCTGTGGGAGCAGAGGCCAAACGTTCGTGCTGTACTCACTGTGCTGCTGGGCAGCTGAGCGACACCACCTGAGAATTTGGATTCAAATGTACTTTTAGGTAGGAAACCGAGGAGAGACTGCAATGATGGTGACCCCGTTGCAAAGCTGCTTGTGTGCTGAAGAGACACAGCACTAGCTTTCCCTGCTGCTCCTTCTGCCGTGTGAGCAGATGCCACTGTTCATTCTGTGCTGACTGTGTTCCTGCGCAGCAGAGAGCAGGCTCTGGATGATTCCATTCAAATGCTTTTCCTGTATGAAAGTGAGCAGTGAAAGCAACGATGGAGGCACCAATGTAAAGGGGATTGTGTGCTGAACAGGTCCAGCACCAGCTTTCAATCCTGGCTCTTCTGCTGTGGGAGCAGAGGCCAAACGTTCGTGCTGTACTCACTGTGCTGCTGGGCAGCTGAGAGACACCACCTGAGAATTTGGATTCTAATGGACTTTTAGGTAGGAAACCGAGGAGAGACTGCAATGAAGGTGACCCCGTTGCAAAGCTGCTTGTGTGCTGAAGAGACACAGCACTAGCTTTCCCTGCTGCTCCTTCTGCCGTGTGAGCAGATGCCACTGTTCATTCTGTGCTGACTGTGTTCCTGCGCAGCAGAGAGCAGGCTCTGGACTGATTCCATTCAAATGCTTTTCCTGTATGAAAGTGAGCAGTGAAAGCAACGATGGAGGCACCAATGTAAAGGGGATTGTGTGCTGAACAGGTCCAGCACCAGCTTTCAATCCTGGCTCTTCTGCTGTGGGAGCAGAGGCCAAACGTTCGTGCTGTACTAACTGTGCTACTGGGCAGCTGAGACCACCTGAGAATTTGGATTCAAATGGACTTTTAGGTATGAAACCGAGGAGAGACTGCAATGATGGTGACCCCGTTGCAAAGCTGCTTGTGTGCTGAAGAAGCAGAGCACTAGCTTTCCCTGCTGGTCCTTCTGCCGTGTGAGCAGATGCCACTGTTCATTCTGTGCTGTGTTGCTGCGCAGCAGAGAGCAGGCTCTGGACTGATTCCATTCAAATGCTTTTCCTGTATGAAAGTGAGCAGTGAAAGCAACGATGGAGGCACCAATGTAAAGGGGATTGTGTGCTGAACAGGTCCAGCACCAGCTTTCAATCCTGGCTCTTCTGCTGTGGGAGCAGAGGCCAAACGTTCGTGCTGTACTCACTGTGCTGCTGGGCAGCTGAGCGACACCACCTGAGAATTCGGATTCAAATGGACTTTTAGGTATGAAGCCAAGGAGAGACTGCAATGATGGTGACCCCGTTGCAAAGCTGCTTGTGTGCTGAAGAAGCAGAGCACTAGCTTTCCCTGCTGGTCCTTCTGCCGTGTGAGCAGATGCCACTGTTCATTCTGTGCTGACTGTGTTCCTGCGCAGCAGAGAGCAGGCTCTGGACTGATTCCATTCAAATGCTTTTCCTGTATGAAAGTGAGCAGTGAAAGCAACGATGGATGCACCAATGTAAAGGGGATTGTGTGCTGAACAGGTCCAGCACCAGCTTTCAATCCTGGCTCTTCTGCTGTGGGAGCAGAGGCCAAACGTTCGTGCTGTACTCACTGTGCTGCTGGGCAGCTGAGAGACACCACCTGAGAATTTGGATTCAAATGGACTTTTAGGTATGAAGCCGAGGAGAGACTGCAATGATGGTGACCCCGTTGCAAAGCTGCTTGTGTGCTGAAGAAGCAGAGCACTAGCTTTCCCTGCTGGTCCTTCTGCCGTGTGAGCAGATGCCACTGTTCATTCTGTGCTGTGTTGCTGCCAGCATGGAGCAGGCTCTGGACTGATTCTATTCAAATGCTTTACCTGTATGAGTGTTAGCAGTGAAAGCAACAATGGAGGCACCAATGTAAAGGGGATTGTGTGCTGAACAGGTCCAGCACCAGCTTTCAATCCTGGCTCTTCTGCTGTGGGAGCAGAGGCCAAACGTTCGTGCTGTACTCACTGTGCTGCTGGGCAGCTGAGCGACACCACCTGAGAATTTGGAATCAAATGTACTTTTAGGTAGGAAACCGAGGAGAGACTGCAATGATGGTGACCCCGTTGCAAAGCTGCTTGTGTGCTGAAGAGACACAGCACTATCTTTCCCTGCTGCTCCTTCTGCCGTGTGAGCAGATGCCACTGTTCATTCTGTGCTGACTGTGTTGCTGCGCAGCAGAGAGCAGCCTCTGGACTGATTCCATTTAAATGCTTTTCTTGTATGAAAGTGAGCAGTGAAAGCAATGATGAATGCACCAATGTAAAAGTGATTGTGTGCTGAACAGGTCCAGCACCAGCTTTCAATCCTGGCTCTTCTGCTGTGGGAGCAGAGGCCAAACGTTCGTGCTGTACTCACTGTGCTGCTGGGCAGCTGAGCGACACCACCTGAGAATTTGGATTCAAATGTACTTTTAGGTAGGAAACCGAGGAGAGACTGCAATGATGGTGACCCCGTTGCAAAGCTGCTTGTGTGCTGAAGAGACACAGCACTAGCTTTCCCTGCTGCTCCTTCTGCCGTGTGAGCAGATGCCACTGTTCATTCTGTGCTGACTGTGTTGCTGCGCAGCAGAGAGCAGGCTCTGGACTGATTCCATTCAAATGCTTTTCCTGTATGAAAGTGAGCAGTGAAAGCAACGATGGAGGCACCAATGTAAAGGGGATTGTGTGCTGAACAGGTCCAGCACCAGCTTTCAATCCTGGCTCTTCTGCTGTGGGAGCAGAGGCCAAACGTTCGTGCTGTACTCACTGTGCTGCTGGGCAGCTGAGAGACACCACCTGAGAATTTGGATTCAAATGGACTTTTAGGTATGAAGCCGAGGAGAGACTGCAATGATGGTGACCCCGTTGCAAAGCTGCTTGTGTGCTGAAGAAGCAGAGCACTAGCTTTCCCTGCTGGTCCTTCTGCCGTGTGAGCAGATGCCACTGTTCATTCTGTGCTGACTGTGTTGCTGCGCAGCAGAGAGCAGGCTCTGGACTGATTCCATTCAAATCCTTTTCCTGTATGAAAGTGAGCAGTGAAAGCAACGATGGATGCACCAATGTAAAAGGGATTGTGTGCTGAACAGGTCCAGCACCAGCTTTCAATCCTGGCTCTTCTGCTGTGGGAGCAGAGGCCAAACGTTCGTGCTGTACTCACTGTGCTGCTGGGCAGCTGAGAGACACCACCTGAGAATTTGGATTCAAATGGACTTTTAGGTAGGAAACCGAGGAGAGACTGCAATGATGATGACCCCGTTTCAAAGCTGCTTGTGTGCTGAAGAGACACAGCACTAGCTTTCCCTGCTGGTCCTTCTGCCGTGTGAGCAGATGCCACTGTTCATTCTGTGCTGTGTTGCTGCCAGCATGGAGCAGGCTCTGGACTGATTCTATTCAAATGCTTTACCTGTATGAGTGTTAGCAGTGAAAGCAACAATGGAGGCACCAATGTAAAGGGGATTGTGTGCTGAACAGGTCCAGCACCAGCTTTCAATCCTGGCTCTTCTGCTGTGGGAGCAGAGGCCAAACGTTCGTGCTGTACTCACTGTGCTGCTGGGCAGCTGAGCGACACCACCTGAGAATTTGGAATCAAATGTACTTTTAGGTAGGAAACCGAGGAGAGACTGCAATGATGGTGACCCCGTTGCAAAGCTGCTTGTGTGCTGAAGAGACACAGCACTATCTTTCCCTGCTGCTCCTTCTGCCGTGTGAGCAGATGCCACTGTTCATTCTGTGCTGACTGTGTTGCTGCGCAGCAGAGAGCAGCCTCTGGACTGATTCCATTTAAATGCTTTTCCTGTATGAAAGTGAGCAGTGAAAGCAACGATGACTGCACCAATGTAAAAGTGATTGTGTGCTGAACAGGTCCAGCACCAGCTTTCAATCCTGGCTCTTCTGCTGTGGGAGCAGAGGCCAAACGTTCGTGCTGTACTCACTGTGCTGCTGGGCAGCTGAGCGACACCACCTGAGAATTTGGATTCAAATGTACTTTTAGGTAGGAAACCGAGGAGAGACTGCAATGATGGTGACCCCGTTGCAAAGCTGCTTGTGTGCTGAAGAGACACAGCACTAGCTTTCCCTGCTGCTCCTTCTGCCGTGTGAGCAGATGCCACTGTTCATTCTGTGCTGACTGTGTTGCTGCGCAGCAGAGAGCAGGCTCTGGACTGATTCCATTCAAATGCTTTTCCTGTATGAAAGTGAGCAGTGAAAGCAACGATGGAGGCACCAATGTAAAGGGGATTGTGTGCTGAACAGGTCCAGCACCAGCTTTCAATCCTGGCTCTTCTGCTGTGGGAGCAGAGGCCAAACGTTCGTGCTGTACTCACTGTGCTGCTGGGCAGCTGAGAGACACCACCAGAGAATTTGGATTCTAATGGACTTTTAGGTAGGAAACCGAGGAGAGACTGCAATGAAGGTGACCCCGTTGCAAAGCTGCTTGTGTGCTGAAGAAGCAGAGCACTAGCTTTCCCTGCTGCTCCTTCTGCCGTGTGAGCAGATGCCGCTGTTCATTCTGTGCTGACTGTGTTCCTGCGCAGCAGAGAGCAGGCTCTGGACTGATTCCATTCAAATGCTTTTCCTGTATGAAAGTGAGCAGTGAAAGCAACGATGGATGCACCAATGTAAAGGGGATTGTGTGCTGAACAGGTCCAGCACCAGCTTTCAATCCTGGCTCTTCTGCTGTGGGAGCAGAGGCCAAACGTTCGTGCTGTACTCACTGTGCTGCTGGGCAGCTGAGAGACACCACCTGAGAATTTGGATTCAAATGGACTTTTAGGTATGAAGCCGAGGAGAGACTGCAATGATGGTGACCCCGTTGCAAAGCTGCTTGTGTGCTGAAGAAGCAGAGCACTAGCTTTCCCTGCTGGTCCTTCTGCCGTGTGAGCAGATGCCACTGTTCATTCTGTGCTGACTGTGTTGCTGCGCAGCAGAGAGCAGGCTCTGGACTGATTCCATTCAAATCCTTTTCCTGTATGAAAGTGAGCAGTGAAAGCAACGATGGATGCACCAATGTAAAGGGGATTGTGTGCTGAACAGGTCCAGCACCAGCTTTCAATCCTGGCTCTTCTGCTGTGGGAGCAGAGGCCAAACGTTCGTGCTGTACTAACTGTGCTGCTGGGCAGCTGAGAGACACCACCTGAGAATTTGGATTCAAATGGACTTTTAGGTAGGAAACCGAGGAGAGACTGCAATGATGATGACCCCGTTTCAAAGCTGCTTGTGTGCTGAAGAGACACAGCACTAGCTTTCCCTGCTGGTCCTTCTGAGGTGTGAGGAGATGCCACTGTTCATTCTGTGCTGTGTTGCTGCCAGCATGGAGCAGGCTCTGGACTGATTCTATTCAAATGCTTTACCTGTATGAGTGTTAGCAGTGAAAGCAACAATGGAGGCACCAATGTAAAGGGGATTGTGTGCTGAACAGGTCCAGCACCAGCTTTCAATCCTGGCTCTTCTGCTGTGGGAGCAGAGGCCAAACGTTCGTGCTGTACTCACTGTGCTGCTGGGCAGCTGAGCGACACCACCTGAGAATTTGGAATCAAATGGACTTTTAGGTAGGAAACCGAGGAGAGACTGCAATGATGGTGACCCCGTTGCAAAGCTGCTTGTGTGCTGAAGAGACACAGCACTATCTTTCCCTGCTGCTCCTTCTGCCGTGTGAGCAGATGCCACTGTTCATTCTGTGCTGACTGTGTTGCTGCGCAGCAGAGAGCAGCCTCTGGACTGATTCCATTTAAATGCTTTTCTTGTATGAAAGTGAGCAGTGAAAGCAACGATGAATGCACCAATGTAAAAGTGATTGTGTGCTGAACAGGTCCAGCACCAGCTTTCAATCCTGGCTCTTCTGCTGTGGGAGCAGAGGCCAAACGTTCGTGCTGTACTCACTGTGCTAGTGGGCAGCTGAGACCACCTGAGAATTCGGATTCAAATGGACTTTTAGGTATGAAGCCGAGGAGAGACTGCAATGATGGTGACCCCGTTGCAAAGCTGCTTGTGTGCTGAAGAAGCAGAGCACTAGCTTTCCCTGCTGGTCCTTCTGCCGTGTGAGCAGATGCCACTGTTCATTCTGTGCTGACTGTGTTGCTGCGCAGCAGAGAGCAGGCTCTGGACTGATTCTATTCAAATGCTTTTCCTGTATGAAAGTGAGCAGTGAAAGCAACGATGGATGCACCAATGTAAAGGGGATTGTGTGCTGAACAGGTCCAGCACCAGCTTTCAATACTGGCTCTTCTGCTGTGGGAACAGAGGCCAAACGTTCGTGCTGTACTCACTGTGCTGCTGGGCAGCTGAGAGACACCACCTGAGAATTTGGATTCAAATGGACTTTTAGGTAGGAAACCGAGGAGAGACTGCAATGATGGTGACCCCGTTGCAAAGCTGCTTGTGTGCTGAAGAGACACAGCACTAGCTTTCCCTGCTGGTCCTTCTGCCGTGTGAGCAGATGCCACTGTTCATTCTGTGCTGTGTTGCTGCGCAGCAGAGAGCAGGCTCTGGACTGATTCCATTCAAATCCTTTTCCTGTATGAAAGTGAGCAGTGAAAGCAACGATGGAGGCACCAATGTAAAGGGGATTGTGTGCTGAACAGGTCCAGCACCAGCTTTCAATCCTGGCTCTTCTGCTGTGGGAGCAGAGGCCAAACGTTCGTGCTGTACTCACTGTGCTGCTGGGCAGCTGAGCGACACCACCTGAGAATTCGGATTCAAATGGACTTTTAGGTAGGAAACCGAGGAGAGACTGCAATGATGGTGACCCCGTTGCAAAGCTGCTTGTGTGCTGAAGAGACACAGCACTAGCTTTCCCTGCTGCTCCTTCTGCCGTGTGAGCAGATGCCACTGTTCATTCTGTGCTGACTGTGTTGCTGCGCAGCAGAGAGCAGCCTCTGGACTGATTCCATTCAAATGCTTTTCTTGTATGAAAGTGAGCAGTGAAAGCAACGATGAATGCACCAATGTAAAAGTGATTGTGTGCTGAACAGGTCCAGCACCAGCTTTCAATCCTGGCTCTTCTGCTGTGGGAGCAGAGGCCAAACGTTCGTGCTGTACTCACTGTGCTAGTGGGCAGCTGAGACCACCTGAGAATTCGGATTCAAATGGACTTTTAGGTATGAAGCCAAGGAGTGACTGCAATGATGGTGACCCCGTTGCAAAGCTGCTTGTGTGCTGAAGAAGCAGAGCACTAGCTTTCCCTGCTGGTCCTTCTGATGTTTGAGCAGAATCCACTGTTCATTCTGTGCTGACTGTGTTGCTGCGCAGCAGAGAGCAGGCTCTGGACTGATTCCATTCAAATGCTTTTCCTGTATGAGTGTTAGCAGTGAAAGCAACGATGGAGGCACCAGTATAAAGGGGATTGTGTGCTGAACAGGTCCAGCACAAGCTTTCAATACTGGCTCTTCTGCTGTGGGAGCAGAGGCCAAACGTTCGTGCTGTACTCACTGTGCTGCTGGGCAGCTGAGCGACACCACCTGAGAATTTGGATTCAAATGTACTTTTAGGTAGGAAACCGAGGAGAGACTGCAATGATGGTGACCCCGTTGCAAAGCTGCTTGTGTGCTTAAGAGACACAGCACTAGCTTTCCCTGCTGGTCCTTCTGCCGTGTGAGCAGATGCCACTGTTCATTCTGTGCTGACTGTGTTGCTGCGCAGCAGAGAGCAGGCTCTGGACTGATTCCATTCAAATGCTTTTCCTGTATGAAAGTGAGCAGTGAAAGCAACGATGGAGGCACCAATGTAAAGGGGATTGTGTGCTGAACAGGTCCAGCACCACCTTTCAATACTGGCTCTTCTGCTGTGGGAGCAGAGGCCAAACGTTCGTGCTGTACTCACTGTGCTGCTGGGCAGCTGAGCGACACCACCTGAGAATTCGGATTCAAATGGACTTTTAGGTATGAAGCCGAGGAGAGACTGCAATGATGGTGACCCCGTTGCAAAGCTGCTTGTTTGCTGAAGAGACACAGCACTAGCTTTCCCTGCTGGTCCTTCTGCCGTGTGAGCAGATGCCACTGTTCTTTCTGACCTGTGTTGCTGCGCAGCAGAGAGCAGCCTCTGGACTGATTCTATTCAAATGCTTTTCCTGTATGAGTGTTAGCAGTGAAAGCAACGATGGAGGCACCAATGTAAAGGTGATTGTGTGCTGAACGGGTCCAGCACCAGCTTTCAATCCTTGCTCTTCTGCTGTGGGAGCAGAGGCCAAACGTTCGTGCTGTGCTCACTGTGCTACTGGGCAGCTGAGACCACCTGAGAATTTGGATTCAAATGGACTTTTAGGTATGAAACCGAGGAGAGACTGCAATGATGGTGATCCCGTTGCAAAGCTGCTTGTGTGCTGAAGAAGCAGAGCACTAGCTTTCCCTTCTGGTCCTTCTGCCGTGTGAGCAGATGCCACTGTTCATTCTGTGCTGTGTTGCTGCCAGCAGGGAGCAGGCTCTGGACTGATTCTATTCAAATGCTTTTCCTGTATGAGTGTTAGCAGTGAAAGCAACGATGGAGGCACCAGTGTAAAGGGGATTGTGTGCTGAACAGGTCCAGCACCAGCTTTCAATCCTGGCTCTTCTGCTGTGGGAGCAGAGGCCAAACGTTCGTGCTGTACTCACTGTGCTGCTGGGCAGCTGAGCGACACCACCTGAGAATTTGGATTCAAATGGACTTTTAGGTAGGAAACCGAGGAGAGACTGCAATGATGGTGACCCCGTTGCAAAGCTGCTTGTGTGCTGAAGAGACACAGCACTAGCTTTCCCTGCTGGTCCTTCTGCCGTGTGAGCAGATGCCACTGTTCATTCTGTGCTGACTGTGTTGCTGCGCAGCAGAGAGCAGGCTCTGGACTGATTCCATTCAAATGCTTTTCTTGTATGAAAGTGAGCAGTGAAAGCAACGATGAATGCACCAATGTAAAAGTGATTGTGTGCTGAACAGGTCCAGCACCAGCTTTCAATCCTGGCTCTTCTGCTGTGGGAGCAGAGGCCAAACGTTCGTGCTGTACTCACTGTGCTGCTGGGCAGCTGAGAGACACCACCTGAGAATTTGGATTCAAATGGACTTTTAGGTAGGAAACCGAGGAGAGACTGCAATGATGGTGACCACGTTGCAAAGCTGCTTGTGTGCTGAAGAGACACAGCACTAGCTTTCCCTGCTGCTCCTTCTGCCGTGTGAGCAGATGCCACTGTTCATTCTGTGCTGTGTTGCTGCCAGCAGGGAGCAGGCTCTGGACTGATTCTATTCAAATGCTTTTCCTGTATGAGTGTTAGCAGTGAAAGCAACAATGGAGGCACCAATGTAAAGGGGATTATGTGCTGAACAGGTCCAGCACCAGCTTTCAATCCTGGCTCTTCTGCTGTGGGAGCAGAGGCCAAACGTTCGTGCTGTACTCACTGTGCTGCTGGGCAGCTGAGCGACACCACCTGAGAATTTGGATTCAAATGGACTTTTAGGTAGGAAACCGAGGAGAGACTGCAATGATGGTGACCCCGTTGCAAAGCTGCTTGAGTGCTGAAGAGACACAGCACTAGCTTTCCCTGCTGGTCCTTCTGCCGTGTGAGCAGATGCCACTGTTCATTCTGTGCTGACTGTGTTCCTGCGCAGCAGAGAGCAGGCTCTGGACTGATTCCATTCAAATGCTTTTCCTGTATGAAAGTGAGCAGTGAAAGCAACGATGGAGGCACCAATGTAAAGGGGATTGTGTGCTGAACAGGTCCAGCACCAGCTTTCAATCCAGGCTCTTCTGCTGTGGGAGCAGAGGCCAAACGTTCGTGCTGTACTCACTGTGCTGCTGGGCAGCTGAGAGACACCACCTGAGAATTCGGATTCAAATGGACTTTTAGGTATGAAGCCGAGGAGAGACTGCAATGATGGTGACCCCGTTGCAAAGCTGCTTGTGTGCTGAAGAAGCAGAGCACTAGCTTTCCCTGCTGGTCCTTCTGCCGTGTGAGCAGATGCCACTGTTCATTTTGTGCTGTGTTGCTGCCAGCAGGGAGCAGGCTCTGGACTGATTCTATTCAAATGCTTTTCCTGTATGAGTGTTAGCAGTGAAAGCAACGATGGAGGCACCAATGTAAAGGGGATTGTGTGCTGAACAGGTCCAGAACCAGCTTTCAATCCTGGCTCTTCTGCTGTGGGAGCAGAGGCCAAACGTTCGTGCTGTACTCACTGTGCTGCTGGGCAGCTGAGCGACACCACCTGAGTATTTGGATTCAAATGTACTTTTAGGTAGGAAACCGAGGAGAGACTGCAATGATGGTGACCCCGTTGCAAAGCTGCTTGTGTGCTGAAGAGACACAGCACTAGCTTTCCCTGCTGGTCCTTCTGCCGTGTGAGCAGATGCCACTGTTCATTCTGTGCTGACTGTGTTCCTGCGCAGCAGAGAGCAGGCTCTGGACTGATTCCATTCAAATGCTTTTCCTGTATGAAAGTGAGCAGTGAAAGCAACGATGGAGGCACCAATGTAAAGGGGATTGTGTGCTGAACAGGTCCAGCACCAGCTTTCAATCCAGGCTCTTCTGCTGTGGGAGCAGAGGCCAAACGTTCGTGCTGTACTCACTGTGCTGCTGGGCAGCTGAGAGACACCACCTGAGAATTCGGATTCAAATGGACTTTTAGGTATGAAGCCGAGGAGAGACTGCAATGATGGTGACCCCGTTGCAAAGCTGCTTGTGTGCTGAAGAAGCAGAGCACTAGCTTTCCCTGCTGGTCCTTCTGCCGTGTGAGCAGATGCCACTGTTCATTCTGTGCTGACTGTGTTGCTGCGCAGCAGAGAGCAGGCTCTGGACTGATTCTATTCAAATGCTTTTCCTGTATGAAAGTGAGCAGTGAAAGCAACGATGGATGCACCAATGTAAAGGGGATTGTGTGCTGAACAGGTCCAGCACCAGCTTTCAATCCTGGCTCTTCTGCTGTGGGAACAGAGGCCAAACGTTCGTGCTGTACTAACTGTGCTGCTGGGCAGCTGAGAGACACCACCTGAGAATTTGGATTCAAATGGACTTTTAGGTATGAAACCGAGGAGAGATTGCAATGATGGTGACCCCGTTGCAAAGCTGCTTGTGTGCTGAAGAGACACAGCACTAGCTTTCCCTGCTGGTCCTTCTGCCGTGTGAGCAGATGCCACTGTTCATTCTGTGCTGACTGTGTTGCTGCGCAGCAGAGAGCAGGCTCTGGACTGATTCTATTCAAATGCTTTTCCTGTATGAAAGTGAGCAGTGAAAGCAACGATGGAGGCACCAATGTAAAGGGGATTGTGTGCTGAACAGGTCCAGCACCAGCTTTCAATCCTGGCTCTTCTGCTGTGGGAGCAGAGGCCAAACGTTCGTGCTGTACTCACTGTGCTGCTGGGCAGCCGAGCGACACCACCTGAGAATTCCGATTCAAATGGACTTTTAGGTATGAAGCCGAGGAGAGACTGCAATGATGGTGACCCCGTTGCAAAGCTGCTTGTGTGCTGAAGAAGCAGAGCACTAGCTTTCCCTGCTGGTCCTTCTGCCGTGTGAGCAGATGCCACTGTTCATTCTGTGCTGACTGTGTTCCTGCGCAGCAGAGAGCAGGCTCTGGACTGATTCCATTCAAATGCTTTTCCTGTATGAAAGTGAGCAGTGAAAGCAACGATGGAGGCACCAATGTAAAGGGGATTGTGTGCTGAACAGGTCCAGCACCAGCTTTCAATCCTTGCTCTTCTGCTGTGGGAGCAGAGGCCAAACGTTCGTGCTGTACTCACTGTGCTACTGGGCAGCTGAGACCACCTAGAATTTGGATTCAAATGGACTTTTAGGTATGAAACCGAGGAGAGACTGCAATGATGGTGACCCCGTTGCAAAGCTGCTTGTGTGCTGAAGAAGCAGAGCACTAGCTTTCCCTGCTGGTCCTTCTGCCGTGTGAGCAGATGCCACTGTTCATTCTGTGCTGACTGTGTTGCTGCGCAGCAGAGAGCAGGCTCTGGACTGATTCTATTCAAATGCTTTTCCTGTATGAAAGTGAGCAGTGAAAGCAACGATGGATGCACCAATGTAAAGGGGATTGTGTGCTGAACAGGTCCAGAACCAGCTTTCAATCCTGGCTCTTCTGCTGTGGGAGCAGAGGCCAAACGTTCGTGCTGTACTCACTGTGCTGCTGGGCAGCTGAGCGACACCACCTGAGTATTTGGATTCAAATGTACTTTTAGGTAGGAAACCGAGGAGAGACTGCAATGATGGTGACCCCGTTGCAAAGCTGCTTGTGTGCTGAAGAGACACAGCACTAGCTTTCCCTGCTGGTCCTTCTGCCGTGTGAGCAGATGCCACTGTTCATTCTGTGCTGACTGTGTTCCTGCGCAGCAGAGAGCAGGCTCTGGACTGATTCCATTCAAATGCTTTTCCTGTATGAAAGTGAGCAGTGAAAGCAACGATGGAGGCACCAATGTAAAGGGGATTGTGTGCTGAACAGGTCCAGCACCAGCTTTCAATCCAGGCTCTTCTGCTGTGGGAGCAGAGGCCAAACGTTCGTGCTGTACTCACTGTGCTGCTGGGCAGCTGAGAGACACCACCTGAGAATTCGGATTCAAATGGACTTTTAGGTATGAAGCCGAGGAGAGACTGCAATGATGGTGACCCCGTTGCAAAGCTGCTTGTGTGCTGAAGAAGCAGAGCACTAGCTTTCCCTGCTGGTCCTTCTGCCGTGTGAGCAGATGCCACTGTTCATTTTGTGCTGTGTTGCTGCCAGCAGGGAGCAGGCTCTGGACTGATTCTATTCAAATGCTTTTCCTGTATGAGTGTTAGCAGTGAAAGCAACGATGGAGGCACCAATGTAAAGGGGATTGTGTGCTGAACAGGTCCAGCACCAGCTTTCAATCCTGGCTCTTCTGCTGTGGGAGCAGAGGCCAAACGTTCGTGCTGTACTCACTGTGCTGCTGGGCAGCTGAGCGACACCACCTGAGTATTTGGATTCAAATGTACTTTTAGGTAGGAAACCGAGGAGAGACTGCAATGATGGTGACCCCGTTGCAAAGCTGCTTGTGTGCTGAAGAGACACAGCACTAGCTTTCCCTGCTGGTCCTTCTGCCGTGTGAGCAGATGCCACTGTTCATTCTGTGCTGACTGTGTTCCTGCGCAGCAGAGAGCAGGCTCTGGACTGATTCCATTCAAATGCTTTTCCTGTATGAAAGTGAGCAGTGAAAGCAACGATGGAGGCACCAATGTAAAGGGGATTGTGTGCTGAACAGGTCCAGCACCAGCTTTCAATCCAGGCTCTTCTGCTGTGGGAGCAGAGGCCAAACGTTCGTGCTGTACTCACTGTGCTGCTGGGCAGCTGAGAGACACCACCTGAGAATTCGGATTCAAATGGACTTTTAGGTATGAAGCCGAGGAGAGACTGCAATGATGGTGACCCCGTTGCAAAGCTGCTTGTGTGCTGAAGAAGCAGAGCACTAGCTTTCCCTGCTGGTCCTTCTGCCGTGTGAGCAGATGCCACTGTTCATTCTGTGCTGACTGTGTTGCTGCGCAGCAGAGAGCAGGCTCTGGACTGATTCTATTCAAATGCTTTTCCTGTATGAAAGTGAGCAGTGAAAGCAACGATGGATGCACCAATGTAAAGGGGATTGTGTGCTGAACAGGTCCAGCACCAGCTTTCAATCCTGGCTCTTCTGCTGTGGGAACAGAGGCCAAACGTTCGTGCTGTACTAACTGTGCTGCTGGGCAGCTGAGAGACACCACCTGAGAATTTGGATTCAAATGGACTTTTAGGTATGAAACCGAGGAGAGATTGCAATGATGGTGACCCCGTTGCAAAGCTGCTTGTGTGCTGAAGAGACACAGCACTAGCTTTCCCTGCTGGTCCTTCTGCCGTGTGAGCAGATGCCACTGTTCATTCTGTGCTGACTGTGTTGCTGCGCAGCAGAGAGCAGGCTCTGGACTGATTCTATTCAAATGCTTTTCCTGTATGAAAGTGAGCAGTGAAAGCAACGATGGAGGCACCAATGTAAAGGGGATTGTGTGCTGAACAGGTCCAGCACCAGCTTTCAATCCTGGCTCTTCTGCTGTGGGAGCAGAGGCCAAACGTTCGTGCTGTACTCACTGTGCTGCTGGGCAGCCGAGCGACACCACCTGAGAATTCCGATTCAAATGGACTTTTAGGTATGAAGCCGAGGAGAGACTGCAATGATGGTGACCCCGTTGCAAAGCTGCTTGTGTGCTGAAGAAGCAGAGCACTAGCTTTCCCTGCTGGTCCTTCTGCCGTGTGAGCAGATGCCACTGTTCATTCTGTGCTGACTGTGTTCCTGCGCAGCAGAGAGCAGGCTCTGGACTGATTCCATTCAAATGCTTTTCCTGTATGAAAGTGAGCAGTGAAAGCAACGATGGAGGCACCAATGTAAAGGGGATTGTGTGCTGAACAGGTCCAGCACCAGCTTTCAATCCTTGCTCTTCTGCTGTGGGAGCAGAGGCCAAACGTTCGTGCTGTACTCACTGTGCTACTGGGCAGCTGAGACCACCTAGAATTTGGATTCAAATGGACTTTTAGGTATGAAACCGAGGAGAGACTGCAATGATGGTGACCCCGTTGCAAAGCTGCTTGTGTGCTGAAGAAGCAGAGCACTAGCTTTCCCTGCTGGTCCTTCTGCCGTGTGAGCAGATGCCACTGTTCATTCTGTGCTGACTGTGTTGCTGCGCAGCAGAGAGCAGGCTCTGGACTGATTCTATTCAAATGCTTTTCCTGTATGAAAGTGAGCAGTGAAAGCAACGATGGATGCACCAATGTAAAGGGGATTGTGTGCTGAACAGGTCCAGCACCAGCTTTCAATCCTGGCTCTTCTGCTGTGGGAACAGAGGCCAAACGTTCGTGCTGTACTAACTGTGCTGCTGGGCAGCTGAGAGACACCACCTGAGAATTTGGATTCAAATGGACTTTTAGGTATGAAACCGAGGAGAGATTGCAATGATGGTGACCCCGTTGCAAAGCTGCTTGTGTGCTGAAGAGACACAGCACTAGCTTTCCCTGCTGCTCCTTCTGCAGTGTGAGCAGATGCCACTGTTCATTCTGTGCTGACTGTGTTGCTGCGCAGCAGAGAGCAGGCTCTGGACTGATTCTATTCAAATGCTTTTCCTGTATGAAAGTGAGCAGTGAAAGCAACGATGGAGGCACCAATGTAAAGGGGATTGTGTGCTGAACAGGTCCAGCACCAGCTTTCAATACTGGCTCTTCTGCTGTGGGAGCAGAGGCCAAACGTTCGTGCTGTACTCACTGTGCTGCTGGGCAGCCGAGCGACACCACCTGAGAATTTGGATTCAAATGGACTTTTAGGTATGAAGCCGAGGAGAGACTGCAATGATGGTGACACCGTTGCAAAGCTGCTTGTGTGCTGAAGAAGCAGAGCACTAGCTTTCCCTGCTGGTCCTTCTGCCGTGTGAGCAGATGCCACTGTTCATTTTGTGCTGTGTTGCTGCCAGCAGGGAGCAGGCTCTGGACTGATTCTATTCAAATGCTTTTCCTGTATGAGTGTTAGCAGTGAAAGCAACGATGGAGGCACCAATGTAAAGGGGATTGTGTGCTGAACAGGTCCAGCACCAGCTTTCAATCCTGGCTCTTCTGCTGTGGGAGCAGAGGCCAAACGTTCGTGCTGTACTCACTGTGCTGCTGGGCAGCTGAGCGACACCACCTGAGTATTTGGATTCAAATGTACTTTTAGGTAGGAAACCGAGGAGAGACTGCAATGATGGTGACCCCGTTGCAAAGCTGCTTGTGTGCTGAAGAGACACAGCACTAGCTTTCCCTGCTGGTCCTTCTGCCGTGTGAGCAGATGCCACTGTTCATTCTGTGCTGACTGTGTTCCTGCGCAGCAGAGAGCAGGCTCTGGACTGATTCCATTCAAATGCTTTTCCTGTATGAAAGTGAGCAGTGAAAGCAACGATGGAGGCACCAATGTAAAGGGGATTGTGTGCTGAACAGGTCCAGCACCAGCTTTCAATCCAGGCTCTTCTGCTGTGGGAGCAGAGGCCAAACGTTCGTGCTGTACTCACTGTGCTGCTGGGCAGCTGAGAGACACCACCTGAGAATTCGGATTCAAATGGACTTTTAGGTATGAAGCCGAGGAGAGACTGCAATGATGGTGACCCCGTTGCAAAGCTGCTTGTGTGCTGAAGAAGCAGAGCACTAGCTTTCCCTGCTGGTCCTTCTGCCGTGTGAGCAGATGCCACTGTTCATTCTGTGCTGACTGTGTTGCTGCGCAGCAGAGAGCAGGCTCTGGACTGATTCTATTCAAATGCTTTTCCTGTATGAAAGTGAGCAGTGAAAGCAACGATGGATGCACCAATGTAAAGGGGATTGTGTGCTGAACAGGTCCAGCACCAGCTTTCAATCCTGGCTCTTCTGCTGTGGGAACAGAGGCCAAACGTTCGTGCTGTACTAACTGTGCTGCTGGGCAGCTGAGAGACACCACCTGAGAATTTGGATTCAAATGGACTTTTAGGTATGAAACCGAGGAGAGATTGCAATGATGGTGACCCCGTTGCAAAGCTGCTTGTGTGCTGAAGAGACACAGCACTAGCTTTCCCTGCTGGTCCTTCTGCCGTGTGAGCAGATGCCACTGTTCATTCTGTGCTGACTGTGTTGCTGCGCAGCAGAGAGCAGGCTCTGGACTGATTCTATTCAAATGCTTTTCCTGTATGAAAGTGAGCAGTGAAAGCAACGATGGAGGCACCAATGTAAAGGGGATTGTGTGCTGAACAGGTCCAGCACCAGCTTTCAATCCTGGCTCTTCTGCTGTGGGAGCAGAGGCCAAACGTTCGTGCTGTACTCACTGTGCTGCTGGGCAGCCGAGCGACACCACCTGAGAATTCCGATTCAAATGGACTTTTAGGTATGAAGCCGAGGAGAGACTGCAATGATGGTGACCCCGTTGCAAAGCTGCTTGTGTGCTGAAGAAGCAGAGCACTAGCTTTCCCTGCTGGTCCTTCTGCCGTGTGAGCAGATGCCACTGTTCATTCTGTGCTGACTGTGTTCCTGCGCAGCAGAGAGCAGGCTCTGGACTGATTCCATTCAAATGCTTTTCCTGTATGAAAGTGAGCAGTGAAAGCAACGATGGAGGCACCAATGTAAAGGGGATTGTGTGCTGAACAGGTCCAGCACCAGCTTTCAATCCTTGCTCTTCTGCTGTGGGAGCAGAGGCCAAACGTTCGTGCTGTACTCACTGTGCTACTGGGCAGCTGAGACCACCTAGAATTTGGATTCAAATGGACTTTTAGGTATGAAACCGAGGAGAGACTGCAATGATGGTGACCCCGTTGCAAAGCTGCTTGTGTGCTGAAGAAGCAGAGCACTAGCTTTCCCTGCTGGTCCTTCTGCCGTGTGAGCAGATGCCACTGTTCATTCTGTGCTGACTGTGTTGCTGCGCAGCAGAGAGCAGGCTCTGGACTGATTCTATTCAAATGCTTTTCCTGTATGAAAGTGAGCAGTGAAAGCAACGATGGATGCACCAATGTAAAGGGGATTGTGTGCTGAACAGGTCCAGCACCAGCTTTCAATCCTGGCTCTTCTGCTGTGGGAACAGAGGCCAAACGTTCGTGCTGTACTAACTGTGCTGCTGGGCAGCTGAGAGACACCACCTGAGAATTTGGATTCAAATGGACTTTTAGGTATGAAACCGAGGAGAGATTGCAATGATGGTGACCCCGTTGCAAAGCTGCTTGTGTGCTGAAGAGACACAGCACTAGCTTTCCCTGCTGCTCCTTCTGCAGTGTGAGCAGATGCCACTGTTCATTCTGTGCTGACTGTGTTGCTGCGCAGCAGAGAGCAGGCTCTGGACTGATTCTATTCAAATGCTTTTCCTGTATGAAAGTGAGCAGTGAAAGCAACGATGGAGGCACCAATGTAAAGGGGATTGTGTGCTGAACAGGTCCAGCACCAGCTTTCAATACTGGCTCTTCTGCTGTGGGAGCAGAGGCCAAACGTTCGTGCTGTACTCACTGTGCTGCTGGGCAGCCGAGCGACACCACCTGAGAATTTGGATTCAAATGGACTTTTAGGTATGAAGCCGAGGAGAGACTGCAATGATGGTGACCCCGTTGCAAAGCTGCTTGTGTGCTGAAGAAGCAGAGCACTAGCTTTCCCTGCTGGTCCTTCTGCCGTGTGAGCAGATGCCACTGTTCATTCTGTGCTGACTGTGTTCCTGCGCAGCAGAGAGCAGGCTCTGGACTGATTCCATTCAAATGCTTTTCCTGTATGAAAGTGAGCAGTGAAAGCAACGATGGAGGCACCAATGTAAAGGGGATTGTGTGCTGAACAGGTCCAGCACCAGCTTTCAATCCTTGCTCTTCTGCTGTGGGAGCAGAGGCCAAACGTTCGTGCTGTACTCACTGTGCTACTGGGCAGCTGAGACCACCTAGAATTTGGATTCAAATGGACTTTTAGGTATGAAACCGAGGAGAGACTGCAATGATGGTGACCCCGTTGCAAAGCTGCTTGTGTGCTGAAGAAGCAGAGCACTAGCTTTCCCTGCTGGTCCTTCTGCCGTGTGAGCAGATGCCACTGTTCATTCTGTGCTGACTGTGTTCCTGCGCAGCAGAGAGCAGGCTCTGGACTGATTCCATTCAAATGCTTTTCCTGTATGAAAGTGAGCAGTGAAGGCAACGATGGATGCACCAATGTAAAGGTGATTGTGTGCTGAACAGGTCCAGCACCAGCTTTCAATCCTGGCTCTTCTGCTGTGGGAGCAGAGGCCAAACGTTCGTGCTGTACTAACTGTGCTGCTGGGCAGCTGAGAGACACCACCTGAGAATTTGGATTCAAATGGACTTTTAGGTAGGAAACCGAGGAGAGACTGCAATGATGGTGACCCCGTTGCAAAGCTGCTTGTGTGCTGAAGAGACACAGCACTAGCTTTCCCTGCTGCTCCTTCTGCCGTGTGAGCAGATGCCACTGTTCATTCTGTGCTGTGTTGCTGCCAGCAGGGAGCAGGCTCTGGACTGATTCTATTCAAATGCTTTTCCTGTATGAGTGTTAGCAGTGAAAGCAACGATGGAGGCACCAATGTAAAGGGGATTGTGTGCTGAACAGGTCCAGCACCAGCTTTCAATCCTGGCTCTTCTGCTGTGGGAGCAGAGGCCAAACGTTCGTGCTGTACTCACTGTGCTGCTGGGCAGCTGAGAAACACCACCTGAGAATTCGGATTCAAATGGACTTTTAGGTATGAAACCGAGGAGAGACTGCAATGATGGTGACCCCTTTGCAAAGCTGCTTGTGTGCTGAAGAAGCAGAGCACTAGCTTTCCCTGCTGGTCCTTCTGCTGTGTGAGCAGATGCCACTGTTCATTCTGTGCTGACTGTGTTGCTGCGCAGCAGAGAGCAGGCTCTGGACTGATTCTATTCAAATGCTTTTCCTGTATGAAAGTGAGCAGTGAAAGCAACGATGGATGCACCAATGTAAAGGGGATTGTGTGCTGAACAGGTCCAGCACCAGCTTTCAATCCTTGCTGTTCTGCTGTGGGAGCAGAGGCCAAACGTTCGTGCTGTACTCACTGTGCTACTGGGCAGCTGAGACCACCTAGAATTTGGATTCAAATGGACTTTTAGGTATGAAACCGAGGAGAGACTGCAATGATGGTGACCCCGTTGCAAAGCTGCTTGTGTGCTGAAGAAGCAGAGCACTAGCTTTCCCTGCTGGTCCTTCTGCCGTGTGAGCAGATGCCACTGTTCATTCTGTGCTGACTGTGTTCCTGCGCAGCAGAGAGCAGGCTCTGGACTGATTCCATTCAAATGCTTTTCCTGTATGAAAGTGAGCAGTGAAAGCAACGATGGAGGCACCAATGTAAAGGGGATTGTGTGCTGAACAGGTCCAGCACCAGCTTTCAATACTGGCTCTTCTGCTGTGGGAGCAGAGGCCAAACGTTCGTGCTGTACTCACTGTGCTGCTGGGCAGCTGAGCGACACCACCTGAGTATTTGGATTCAAATGTACTTTTAGGTAGGAAACCGAGGAGAGACTGCAATGATGGTGACCCCGTTGCAAAGCTGCTTGTGTGCTGAAGAGACACAGCACTAGCTTTCCCTGCTGCTCCTTCTGCCGTGTGAGCAGATGCCACTGTTCATTCTGTGCTGACTGTGTTGCTGCGCAGCAGAGAGCAGGCTCTGGACTGATTCTATTCAAATGCTTTTCCTGTATGAAAGTGAGCAGTGAAATCAGCGATGGAGGCACCAATGTAAAGGGGATTGTGTGCTGAACAGGTCCAGCACCAGCTTTCAATCCTGGCTCTTCTGCTGTGGGAGCAGAGGCCAAACGTTCGTGCTGTACTCACTGTGCTGCTGGGCAGCTGAGACCACCTGAGAATTTGGATTCAAATGGACTTTTAGGTATGAAACCGAGGAGAGACTGCAATGATGGTGACCCCGTTGCAAAGCTGCTTGTGTGCTGAAGAAGCAGAGCACTAGCTTTCCCTGCTGGTCCTTCTGCCGTGTGAGCAGATGCCACTGTTCATTCTGTGCTGACTGTGTTCCTGCGCAGCAGAGAGCAGGCTCTGGACTGATTCCATTCAAATGCTTTTCCTGTATGAAACTGAGCAGTGAAAGCAACGATGGATGCACCAATGTAAAGGTGATTGTGTGCTGAACAGGTCCAGCACCAGCTTTCAATCCTGGCTCTTCTGCTGTGGGAGCAGAGGCCAAACGTTCGTGCTGTACTCACTGTGCTGCTGGGCAGCTGAGAGACACCACCTGAGAATTTGGATTCAAATGGACTTTTAGGTAGGAAACCGAGGAGAGACTGCAATGATGGTGACCCCGTTGCAAAGCTGCTTGTGTGCTGAAGAGACACAGCACTAGCTTTCCCTGCTGCTCCTTCTGCCGTGTGAGCAGATGCCACTGTTCATTCTGTGCTGACTGTGTTGCTGCGCAGCAGAGAGCAGCCTCTGGACTGATTCCATTCAAATGCTTTTCTTGTATGAAAGTGAGCAGTGAAAGCAACGATGAATGCACCAATGTAAAGGTGATTGTGTGCTGAACAGGTCCAGCACCAGCTTTCAATCCTGGCTCTTCTGCTGTGGGAGCAGAGGCCAAACGTTCGTGCTGTACTCACTGTGCTGCTGGGCAGCTGAGCGACACCACCTGAGAATTTGGATACAAATGTACTTTTAGGTAGGAAACCGAGGAGAGACTGCAATGATGGTGACCCCGTTGCAAAGCTGCTTGTGTGCTGAAGAGACACAGCACTAGCTTTCCCTGCTGCTCCTTCTGCCGTGTGAGCAGATGCCACTGTTCATTCTGTGCTGACAGTGTTGCTGCGCAGCAGAGAGCAGGCTCTGGACTGATTCCATTCAAATGCTTTTCCTGTATGAGTGTTAGCAGTGAAAGCAACGATGGAGGCACCAGTATAAAGGGGATTGTGTGCTGAACAGGTCCAGCACCAGCTTTCAATCCTGGCTCTTCTGCTGTGGGAGCAGAGGCCAAACGTTCGTGCTGTACTCACTGTGCTGCTGGGCAGCTGAGAAACACCACCTGAGAATTCGGATTCAAATGGACTTTTAGGTATGAAGCCGAGGAGAGACTGCAATGATGGTGACCCCGTTGCAAAGCTGCTTGTGTGCTGAAGAAGCAGAGCACTAGCTTTCCCTGCTGGTCCTTCTGCCGTGTGAGCAGATGCCACTGTTCATTTTGTGCTGTGTTCCTGCCAGCAGGGAGCAGGCTCTGGACTGATTCTATTCAAATGCTTTTCCTGTATGAGTGTTAGCAGTGAAAGCAACGATGGAGGCACCAATGTAAAGGGGATTGTGTGCTGAACAGGTCCAGCACCAGCTTTCAATCCTGGCTCTTCTGCTGTGGGAGCAGAGGCCAAACGTTCGTGCTGTACTCACTGTGCTGCTGGGCAGCTGAGCGACACCACCTGAGTATTTGGATTCAAATGTACTTTTAGGTAGGAAACCGAGGAGAGACTGCAATGATGGTGACCCCGTTGCAAAGCTGCTTGTGTGCTGAAGAGACACAGCACTAGCTTTCCCTGCTGGTCCTTCTGCCGTGTGAGCAGATGCCACTGTTCATTCTGTGCTGACTGTGTTCCTGCGCAGCAGAGAGCAGGCTCTGGACTGATTCCATTCAAATGCTTTTCCTGTATGAAAGTGAGCAGTGAAAGCAACGATGGAGGCACCAATGTAAAGGGGATTGTGTGCTGAACAGGTCCAGCACCAGCTTTCAATCCAGGCTCTTCTGCTGTGGGAGCAGAGGCCAAACGTTCGTGCTGTACTCACTGTGCTGCTGGGCAGCTGAGAGACACCACCTGAGAATTCGGATTCAAATGGACTTTTAGGTATGAAGCCGAGGAGAGACTGCAATGATGGTGACCCCGTTGCAAAGCTGCTTGTGTGCTGAAGAAGCAGAGCACTAGCTTTCCCTGCTGGTCCTTCTGCCGTGTGAGCAGATGCCACTGTTCATTCTGTGCTGACTGTGTTGCTGCGCAGCAGAGAGCAGGCTCTGGACTGATTCTATTCAAATGCTTTTCCTGTATGAAAGTGAGCAGTGAAAGCAACGATGGATGCACCAATGTAAAGGGGATTGTGTGCTGAACAGGTCCAGCACCAGCTTTCAATCCTGGCTCTTCTGCTGTGGGAACAGAGGCCAAACGTTCGTGCTGTACTAACTGTGCTGCTGGGCAGCTGAGAGACACCACCTGAGAATTTGGATTCAAATGGACTTTTAGGTATGAAACCGAGGAGAGATTGCAATGATGGTGACCCCGTTGCAAAGCTGCTTGTGTGCTGAAGAGACACAGCACTAGCTTTCCCTGCTGGTCCTTCTGCCGTGTGAGCAGATGCCACTGTTCATTCTGTGCTGACTGTGTTGCTGCGCAGCAGAGAGCAGGCTCTGGACTGATTCTATTCAAATGCTTTTCCTGTATGAAAGTGAGCAGTGAAAGCAACGATGGAGGCACCAATGTAAAGGGGATTGTGTGCTGAACAGGTCCAGCACCAGCTTTCAATCCTGGCTCTTCTGCTGTGGGAGCAGAGGCCAAACGTTCGTGCTGTACTCACTGTGCTGCTGGGCAGCCGAGCGACACCACCTGAGAATTCCGATTCAAATGGACTTTTAGGTATGAAGCCGAGGAGAGACTGCAATGATGGTGACCCCGTTGCAAAGCTGCTTGTGTGCTGAAGAAGCAGAGCACTAGCTTTCCCTGCTGGTCCTTCTGCCGTGTGAGCAGATGCCACTGTTCATTCTGTGCTGACTGTGTTCCTGCGCAGCAGAGAGGAGGCTCTGGACTGATTCCATTCAAATGCTTTTCCTGTATGAAAGTGAGCAGTGAAGGCAACGATGGATGCACCAATGTAAAGGTGATTGTGTGCTGAACAGGTCCAGCACCAGCTTTCAATCCTGGCTCTTCTGCTGTGGGAGCAGAGGCCAAACGTTCGTGCTGTACTAACTGTGCTGCTGGGCAGCTGAGAGACACCACCTGAGAATTTGGATTCAAATGGACTTTTAGGTAGGAAACCGAGGAGAGACTGCAATGATGGTGACCCCGTTGCAAAGCTGCTTGTGTGCTGAAGAGAAACAGCACTACCTTTCCCTGCTGGTCCTTCTGCCGTGTGAGCAGATGCCACTGTTCATTCTGTGCTGTGTTGCTGCCAGCAGGGAGCAGGCTCTGGACTGATTCTATTCAAATGCTTTTCCTGTATGAGTGTTAGCAGTGAAAGCAACGATGGAGGCACCAATGTAAAGGGGATTGTGTGCTGAACAGGTCCAGCACCAGCTTTCAATCCTGGCTCTTCTGCTGTGGGAGCAGAGGCCAAACGTTCGTGCTGTACTCACTGTGCTGCTGGGCAGCTGAGAAACACCACCTGAGAATTCGGATTCAAATGGACTTTTAGGTATGAAACCGAGGAGAGACTGCAATGATGGTGACCCCTTTGCAAAGCTGCTTGTGTGCTGAAGAAGCAGAGCACTAGCTTTCCCTGCTGGTCCTTCTGCTGTGTGAGCAGATGCCACTGTTCATTCTGTGCTGACTGTGTTGCTGCGCAGCAGAGAGCAGCATCAGGACTGATTCTATTCAAATGCTTTTCCTGTATGAAAGTGAGCAGTGAAAGCAACGATGGAGGCACCAATGTAAAGGGGATTGTGTGCTGAACAGGTCCAGCACCAGCTTTCAATACTGGCTCTTCTGCTGTGGGAGCAGAGGCCAAACGTTCGTGCTGTACTCACTGTGCTGCTGGGCAGCTGAGAGACACCACCTGAGAATTCGGATTCAAATGGACTTTTAGGTATGAAGCCGAGGAGAGACTGCAATGATGGTGACCCCGTTGCAAAGCTGCTTGTGTGCTGAAGAAGCAGAGCACTAGCTTTCCCTGCTGGTCCTTCTGCCGTGTGAGCAGATGCCACTGTTCATTCTGTGCTGTGTTGCTGCCAGCAGGGAGCAGGCTCTGGACTGATTCTATTCAAATGCTTTTCCTGTATGAGTGTTAGCAGTGAAAGCAACGATGGAGGCACCAATGTAAAGGGGATTGTGTGCTGAACAGGTCCAGCACCAGCTTTCAATCCTGGCTCTTCTGCTGTGGGAGCAGAGGCCAAACGTTCGTGCTGTACTCACTGTGCTGCTGGGCAGCTGAGCGACACCACCTGAGTATTTGGATTCAAATGTACTTTTAGGTAGGAAACCGAGGAGAGACTGCAATGATGGTGACCCCGTTGCAAAGCTGCTTGTGTGCTGAAGAGACACAGCACTAGCTTTCCCTGCTGCTCCTTCTGCCGTGTGAGCAGATGCCACTGTTCATTCTGTGCTGACTGTGTTGCTGCGCAGCAGAGAGCAGCCTCTGGACTGATTCCATTCAAATGCTTTTCTTGTATGAAAGTGAGCAGTGAAAGCAACAATGAATGCACCAATGTAAAAGTGATTGTGTGCTGAACAGGTCCAGCACCAGCTTTCAATCCTGGCTCTTCTGCTGTGGGAGCAGAGGCCAAACGTTCGTGCTGTACTCACTGTGCTACTGGGCAGCTGAGACCACCTGAGAATTTGGATTCAAATGGACTTTTAGGTATGAAACCGAGGAGAGACTGCAATGATGGTGACCCCGTTGCAAAGCTGCTTGTGTGCTGAAGAAGCAGAGCACTAGCTTTCCCTGCTGGTCCTTCTGCCGTGTGAGCAGATGCCACTGTTCATTCTGTGCTGACTGTGTTGCTGCGCAGCAGAGAGCAGGCTCTGGACTGATTCTATTCAAATGCTTTTCCTGTATGAAAGTGAGCAGTGAAAGCAACGATGGATGCACCAATGTAAAGGGGATTGTGTGCTGAACAGGTCCAGCACCAGCTTTCAATCCTTGCTCTTCTGCTGTGGGAGCAGAGGCCAAACGTTCGTGCTGTACTCACTGTGCTACTGGGCAGCTGAGACCACCTGAGAATTTGGATTCAAATGGACTTTTAGGTATGAAACCGAGGAGAGACTGCAATGATGGTGACCCCGTTGCAAAGCTGCTTGTGTGCTGAAGAAGCAGAGCACTAGCTTTCCCTGCTGGTCCTTCTGCCGTGTGAGCAGATGCCACTGTTCATTCTGTGCTGACTGTGTTCCTGCGCAGCAGAGAGCAGGCTCTGGACTGATTCCATTCAAATGCTTTTCCTGTATGAAAGTGAGCAGTGAAAGCAACGATGGAGGCACCAATGTAAAGGGGATTGTGTGCTGAACAGGTCCAGCACCAGCTTTCAATCCTGGCTCTTCTGCTGTGGGAGCAGAGGCCAAACGTTCGTGCTGTACTCACTGTGCTGCTGGGCAGCTGAGCGACACCACCTGAGTATTTGGATTCAAATGTACTTTTAGGTAGGAAACCGAGGAGAGACTGCAATGATGGTGACCCCGTTGCAAAGCTGCTTGTGTGCTGAAGAGACACAGCACTAGCTTTCCCTGCTGCTCCTTCTGCCGTGTGAGCAGATGCCACTGTTCATTCTGTGCTGACTGTGTTGCTGCGCAGCAGAGAGCAGCCTCTGGACTGATTCCATTCAAATGCTTTTCTTGTATGAAAGTGAGCAGTGAAAGCAACAATGAATGCACCAATGTAAAAGTGATTGTGTGCTGAACAGGTCCAGCACCAGCTTTCAATCCTGGCTCTTCTGCTGTGGGAGCAGAGGCCAAACGTTCGTGCTGTACTAACTGTGCTACTGGGCAGCTGAGACCACCTGAGAATTTGGATTCAAATGGACTTTTAGGTATGAAACCGAGGAGAGACTGCAATGATGGTGACCCCGTTGCAAAGCTGCTTGTGTGCTGAAGAGACACAGCACTAGCTTTCCCTGCTGCTCCTTCTGCCGTGTGAGCAGATGCCACTGTTCATTCTGTGCTGACTGTGTTGCTGCGCAGCAGAGAGCAGGCTCTGGACTGATTCCATTCAAATGCTTTTCCTGTATGAATGTGAGCAGTGAAAGCAACGATGGAGGCACCAATGTAAAGGGGATTGTGTGCTGAACAGGTCCAGCACCAGCTTTCAATACTGGCTCTTCTGCTGTGGGAGCAGAGGCCAAACGTTCGTGCTGTACTCACTGTGCTGCTGGGCAGCTGAGCGACACCACCTGAGAATTCGGATTCAAATGGACTTTTAGGTATGAAGCCGAGGAGAGACTGCAATGATGGTGACCCCGTTGCAAAGCTGCTTGTGTGCTGAAGAAGCAGAGCACTAGCTTTCCCTGCTGGTCCTTCTGCCGTGTGAGCAGATGCCACTGTTCATTCTGTGCTGACTGTGTTCCTGCGCAGCAGAGAGCAGGCTCTGGACTGATTCCATTCAAATGCTTTTCCTGTATGAAAGTGAGCAGTGAAAGCAACGATGGAGGCACCAATGTAAAGGGGATTGTGTGCTGAACAGGTCCAGCACCAGCTTTCAATCCTGGCTCTTCTGCTGTGGGAGCAGAGGCCAAACGTTCATGCTGTACTAACTGTGCTGCTGGGCAGCTGAGAGACACCACCTGAGAATTTGGATTCAAATGGACTTTTAGGTATGAAGCCGAGGAGAGACTGCAATGATGGTGACCCCGTTGCAAAGCTGCTTGTGTGCTGAAGAAGCAGAGCACTAGCTTTCCCTGCTGGTCCTTCTGCCGTGTGAGCAGATGCCACTGTTCATTCTGTGCTGTGTTGCTGCCAGCAGGGAGCATGCTCTGGACTGATTCTATTCAAATGCTTTTCCTGTATGAGTGTTAGCAGTGAAAGCAACGATGGAGGCACCAATGTAAAGGGGATTGTGTGCTGAACAGGTCCAGCACCAGCTTTCAATCCTGGCTCTTCTGCTGTGGGAGCAGAGGCCAAACGTTCGTGCTGTACTCACTGTGCTGCTGGGCAGCTGAGCGACACCACCTGAGTATTTGGATTCAAATGTACTTTTAGGTAGGAAACCGAGGAGAGACTGCAATGATGGTGACCCCGTTGCAAAGCTGCTTGTGTGCTGAAGAGACACAGCACTAGCTTTCCCTGCTGCTCCTTCTGCCGTGTGAGCAGATGCCACTGTTCATTCTGTGCTGACTGTGTTGCTGCGCAGCAGAGAGCAGCCTCTGGACTGATTCCATTCAAATGCTTTTCTTGTATGAAAGTGAGCAGTGAAAGCAACAATGAATGCACCAATGTAAAAGTGATTGTGTGCTGAACAGGTCCAGCACCAGCTTTCAATCCTGGCTCTTCTGCTGTGGGAGCAGAGGCCAAACGTTCGTGCTGTACTCACTGTGCTACTGGGCAGCTGAGACCACCTGAGAATTTGGATTCAAATGGACTTTTAGGTATGAAACCGAGGAGAGACTGCAATGATGGTGACCCCGTTGCAAAGCTGCTTGTGTGCTGAAGAAGCAGAGCACTAGCTTTCCCTGCTGGTCCTTCTGCCGTGTGAGCAGATGCCACTGTTCATTCTGTGCTGACTGTGTTCCTGCGCAGCAGAGAGCAGGCTCTGGACTGATTCCATTCAAATGCTTTTCCTGTATGAAAGTGAGCAGTGAAAGCAACGATGGAGGCACCAATGTAAAGGGGATTGTGTGCTGAACAGGTCCAGCACCAGCTTTCAATCCTGGCTCTTCTGCTGTGGGAGCAGAGGCCAAACGTTCGTGCTGTACTCACTGTGCTGCTGGGCAGCTGAGAGACACCACCTGAGAATTCGGATTCAAATGGACTTTTAGGTATGAAGCCGAGGAGAGACTGCAATGATGGTGACCCCGTTGCAAAGCTGCTTGTGTGCTGAAGAAGCAGAGCACTAGCTTTCCCTGCTGGTCCTTCTGCCGTGTGAGCAGATGCCACTGTTCATTCTGTGCTGACTGTGTTGCTGCGCAGCAGAGAGCAGGCTCTGGACTGATTCCATTCAAATGCTTTTCCTGTATGAATGTGAGCAGTGAAAGCAACGATGGAGGCACCAATGTAAAGGGGATTGTGTGCTGAACAGGTCCAGCACCAGCTTTCAATACTGGCTCTTCTGCTGTAGGAGCAGAGGCCAAACGTTCGTGCTGTACTCACTGTGCTGCTGGGCAGCTGAGCGACACCACCTGAGAATTCGGATTCAAATGGACTTTTAGGTATGAAGCCGAGGAGAGACTGCAATGATGGTGACCCCGTTGCAAAGCTGCTTGTGTGCTGAAGAAGCAGAGCACTAGGTTTCCCTGCTGGTCCTTCTGCCGTGTGAGCAGATGCCACTGTTCATTCTGTGCTGTGTTGCTGCCAGCAAGGAGCAGGCTCTGGACTGATTCTATTCAAATGCTTTTCCTGTATGAGTGTTAGCTGTGAAAGCAACGATGGAGGCACCAATGTAAAGGGGATTGTGTGCTGAACAGGTCCAGCACCAGCTTTCAATCCTGGCTCTTCTGCTGTGGGAGCAGAGGCCAAACGTTCGTGCTGTACTCACTGTGCTGCTGGGCAGCTGAGCGACACCACCTGAGTATTTGGATTCAAATGTACTTTTAGGTAGGAAACCGAGGAGAGACTGCAATGATGGTGACCCCGTTGCAAAGCTGCTTGTGTGCTGAAGAGACACAGCACTAGCTTTCCCTGCTGCTCCTTCTGCCGTGTGAGCAGATGCCACTGTTCATTCTGTGCTGACTGTGTTGCTGCGCAGCAGAGAGCAGCCTCTGGACTGATTCCATTCAAATGCTTTTCCTGTATGAAAGTGAGCAGTGAAAGCAACGATGGATGCACCAATGTAAAGGGGATTGTGTGCTGAACAGGTCCAGCACCAGCTTTCAATCCTGGTTCTTCTGCTGTGGGAACAGAGGCCAAACGTTCGTGCTGTACTAACTGTGCTGCTGGGCAGCTGAGAGACACCACCTGAGAATTTGGATTCAAATGGACTTTTAGGTATGAAACCGAGGAGAGACTGCAATGATGGTGACCCCGTTGCAAAGCTGCTTGTGTGCTGAAGAGACACAGCACTAGCTTTCCCTGCTGGTCCTTCTGCCGTGTGAGCAGATGCCACTGTTCATTCTGTGCTGACTGTGTTGCTGCGCAGCAGAGAGCAGGCTCTGGCCTGATTCTATTCAAATGCTTTTCCTGTATGAATGTGAGCAGTGAAAGCAACGATGGAGGCACCAATGTAAAGGGGATTGTGTGCTGAACAGGTCCAGCACCAGCTTTCAATCCTGGCTCTTCTGCTGTGGGAGCAGAGGCCAAACGTTCGTGCTGTACTCACTGTGCTGCTGGGCAGCTGAGAGACACCACCTGAGAATTCGGATTCAAATGGACTTTTAGGTATGAAGCCGAGGAGAGACTGCAATGATGGTGACCCCGTTGCAAAGCTGCTTGTGTGCTGAAGAAGCAGAGCACTAGCTTTCCCTGCTGGTCCTTCTGCCGTGTGAGCAGATGCCACTGTTCATTCTGTGCTGTGTTGCTGCCAGCAGGGAGCAGGCTCTGGACTGATTCTATTCAAATGCTTTTCCTGTATGAGTGTTAGCAGTGAAAGCAACGATGGAGGCACCAATGTAAAAGGGATTGTGTGCTGAACAGGTCCAGCACCACCTTTCAATCCTGGTTCTTCTGCTGTGGGAGCAGAGGCCAAACGTTCGTGCTGTACTAACTGTGCTGCTGGGCAGCTGAGAGACACCACCTGAGAATTTGGATTCAAATGGACTTTTAGGTAGGAAACCGAGGAGAGACTGCAATGATGGTGACCCCGTTGCAAAGCTGCTTGTGTGCTGAAGAGACACAGCACTAGCTTTCCCTGCTGGTCCTTCTGCCGTGTGAGCAGATGCCACTGTTCATTCTGTGCTGACTGTGTTGCTGCGCAGCAGAGAGCAGGCTCTGGACTGATTCCATTCAAATGCTTTTCCTGTATGAAAGTGAGCAGTGAAAGCAACGATGGAGGCACCAATGTAAAGGGGATTGTGTGCTGAACAGGTCCAGCACCACCTTTCAATCCTGGCTCTTCTGCTGTGGGAGCAGAGGCCAAACGTTCGTGCTGTACTAACTGTTCTACTGGGCAGCTGAGACCACCTGAGAATTTGGATTCAAATGGACTTTTAGGTATGAAACCGAGGAGAGACTGCAATGATGGTGACCCCGTTGCAAAGCTGCTTGTGTGCTGAAGAAGCCCAGCACTAGCTTTCCCTGCTGGTCCTTCTGCTGTTTGAGCAGAATCCACTGTTCATTCTGTGCTGAGTGTGTTGCTGCCAGCAGAGAGCAGGCTCTGGACTGATTCTATTCAAATGCTTTTCTGTATGAAAGTGAGCAGTGAAAGCAACGATGGATGCACCAATGTAAAGGGGATTGTGTGCTGAACAGGTCCAGCACCAGCTTTCAATCCTGGCTCTTCTGCTGTGGGAGCAGAGGCCAAACGTTCGTGCTGTACTCACTGTGCTGCTGGGCAGCTGAGCGACACCACCTTAGAATTTGGATTCAAATGTACTTTTAGGTAGGAAACCGAGGAGAGACAGCAATGATGGTGACCCCTTTGCAAAGCTGCTTGTGTGCTGAAGAAGCCCAGCACTAGCTTTCCCTGCTGGTCCTTCTGCTGTTTGAGCAGAATCCACTGTTCATTCTGTGCTGACTGTGTTGCTGCGCAGCAGAGAGCAGGCTCTGGACTGATTCTATTCAAAAGCTTTTCCTGTATGAAAGTGAGCAGTGAAAGCAACGATGGATGCACCAATGTAAAGGTGATTGTGTGCTGAACAGGTCCAGCACCAGCTTTCAATCCTGGCTCTTCTGCTGTGGGAGCAGAGGCCAAACGTTCGTGCTGTACTCACTGTGCTGCTGGGCAGCTGAGAGACACCACCTGAGAATTTGGATTCAAATGGACTTTTAGGTAGGAAACCGAGGAGAGACTGCAATGATGGTGACCCCGTTGCAAAGCTGCTTGTGTGCTGAAGAGACACAGCACTAGCTTTCCCTGCTGCTCCTTCTGCCGTGTGAGCAGATGCCACTCTTCATTCTGTGCTGACTGTGTTGCTGCGCAGCAGAGAGCAGCCTCTGGACTGATTCCATTCAAATGCTTTTCTTGTATGAAAGTGAGCAGTGAAAGCAACGATGAATGCACCAATGTAAAAGTGATTGTGTGCTTAACAGGTCCAGCACCAGCTTTCAATCCTGGCTCGTCTGCTGTGGGAGCAGAGGCCAAACGTTCGTGCTGTACTAACTGTGCTGCTGGGCAGCTGAGAGACACCACCTGAGAATTTGGATTCAAATGGACTTTTAGGTATGAAACCGAGGAGAGACTGCAATGATGGTGACCCCGTTGCAAAGCTGCTTGTGTGCTGAAGAAGCCCAGCACTAGCTTTCCCTGCTGGTCCTTCTGCTGTTTGAGCAGAATCCACTGTTCATTCTGTGCTGAGTGTGTCCCTCCGCAGCAGAGAGCAGGCTCTGGACTGATTCCATTCAAATGCTTTTCCTGTATGAGTGTTAGCAGTGAAAGCAACGATGGAGGCACCAGTATAAAGGGGATTGTGTGCTGAACAGGTCCAGCACCAGCTTTCAATCCTGGCTCTTCTGCTGTGGGAGCAGAGCCCAAACGTTCGTGCTGTACTCACTGTGCTGCTGGGCAGCTGAGAGACACCACCTGAGAATTTGGATTCAAATGGACTTTTAGGTATGAAACCGAGGAGAGACTTCAATGATGGTGACCCCGTTGCAAAGCTGCTTGTGTGCTGAAGAGACACAGCACTAGCTTTCCCTGCTGGTCCTTCTGCCGTGTGAGCAGATGCCACTGTTCATTCTGACCTGACTCTGTTGCTGCGCAGCAGAGAGCAGGCTCTGGACTGATTCCATTCAAATGCTTTTCCTGTATGAAAGTGAGCAGTGAAAGCAACGATGGAGGCACCAATGTAAAGGGGATTGTGTGCTGAACAGGTCCAGCACCAGCTTTCAATCCTGGCTCTTCTGCTGTGGGAGCAGAGGCCAAACGTTCGTGCTGTACTCACTGTGCTGCTGGGCAGCTGAGAGACACCACCTGAGAATTCCGATTCAAATGGACTTTTAGGTATGAAGCCGAGGAGAGACTGCAATGATGGTGACCCCGTTGCAAAGCTGCTTGTGTGCTGAAGAAGCAGAGCACTAGCTTTCCCTGCTGGTCCTTCTGCCGTGTGAGCAGATGCCACTGTTCATTCTGTGCTGTGTTGCTGCCAGCAGGGAGCAGGCTCTGGACTGATTCTATTCAAATGCTTTTCCTGTATGAGTGTTAGCAGTGAAAGCAACGATGGAGGCACCAATGTAAAGGGGATTGTGTGCTGAACAGGTCCAGCACCAGCTTTCAATCCTGGCTCTTCTGCTGTGGGAGCAGAGGCCAAACGTTCGTGCTGTACTCACTGTGCTGCTGGGCAGCTGAGCGACACCACCTGAGTATTTGGATTCAAATGTACTTTTAGGTAGGAAACCGAGGAGAGACTGCAATGATGGTGACCACGTTGCAAAGCTGCTTGTGTGCTGAAGAGACACAGCACTAGCTTTCCCTGCTGCTCCTTCTGCCGTGTGAGCAGATGCCACTGTTCATTCTGTGCTGACTGTGTTGCTGCGCAGCAGAGAGCAGCCTCTGGACTGATTCCATTCAAATGCTTTTCTTGTATGAAAGTGAGCAGTGAAAGCAACAATGAATGCACCAATGTAAAAGTGATTGTGTGCTGAACAGGTCCAGCACCAGCTTTCAATCCTGGCTCTTCTGCTGTGGGAGCAGAGGCCAAACGTTCGTGCTGTACTCACTGTGCTGCTGGGCAGCTGAGAGACACCACCTGAGAATTTGGATTCAAATGGACTTTTAGGTATGAAACCGAGGAGAGACTGCAATGATGGTGACCCCGTTGCAAAGCTGCTTGTGTGCTGAAGAGACACAGCACTAGCTTTCCCTGCTGGTCCTTCTGCCGTGTGAGCAGATGCCACTGTTCATTCTGTGCTGACTGTGTTGCTGCGCAGCAGAGAGCAGGCTCTGGACTGATTCCATTCAAATGCTTTTCCTGTATGAAAGTGAGCAGTGAAAGCAACGATGGATGCACCAATGTAAAGGGGATTGTGTGCTGAACAGGTCCAGCACCAGCTTTCAATCCTGGTTCTTCTGCTGTGGGAACAGAGGCCAAACGTTCGTGCTGTACTAACTGTGCTGCTGGGCAGCTGAGAGACACCACCTGAGAATTTGGATTCAAATGGACTTTTAGGTATGAAACCGAGGAGAGACTGCAATGATGGTGACCCCGTTGCAAAGCTGCTTGTGTGCTGAAGAGACACAGCACTAGCTTTCCCTGATGATCCTTCTGCCGTGTGAGCAGATGCCACTGTTCATTCTGTGCTGACTGTGTTGCTGCGCAGCAGAGAGCAGGCTCTGGACTGATTCTATTCAAATGCTTTTCCTGTATGAATGTGAGCAGTGAAAGCAACGATGGAGGCACCAATGTAAATGGGATTGTGTGCTGAACAGGTCCAGCACCAGCTTTCAATACTGGCTCTTCTGCTGTGGGAGCAGAGGCCAAACGTTCGTGCTGTACTCACTGTGCTGCTGGGCAGCTGAGCGACACCACCTGAGAATTCGGATTCAAATGGACTTTTAGGTATGAAACCGAGGAGAGACTGCAATGATGGTGACCCCGTTGCAAAGCTGCTTGTGTGCTGAAGAAGCAGAGCACTAGCTTTCCCTGCTGGTCCTTCTGCCGTGTGAGCAGATGCCACTGTTCATTCTGTGCTGACTGTGTTGCTGCGCAGCAGAGAGCAGGCTCTGGACTGATTCCATTCAAATGCTTTTCCTGTATGAAAGTGAGCAGTGAAAGCAACGATGGAGGCACCAATGTAAAGGGGATTGTGTGCTGAACAGGTCCAGCACCAGCTTTCAATCCTGGCTCTTCTGCTGTGGGAGCAGAGGCCAAACGTTCGTGCTGTACTCACTGTGCTGCTGGGCAGCTGAGAGACACCACCTGAGAATTCGGATTCAAATGGACTTTTAGGTATGAAGCCGAGGAGAGACTGCAATGATGGTGACCCCGTTGCAAAGCTGCTTGTGTGCTGAAGAAGCAGAGCACTAGCTTTCCCTGCTGGTCCTTCTGCCGTGTGAGCAGATGCCACTGTTCATTCTGTGCTGTGTTGCTGCCAGCAGGGAGCAGGCTCTGGACTGATTCTATTCAAATGCTTTTCCTGTATGAGTGTTAGCAGTGAAAGCAACGATGGAGGCACCAATGTAAAAGGGATTGTGTGCTGAACAGGTCCAGCACCACCTTTCAATCCTGGTTCTTCTGCTGTGGGAGCAGAGGCCAAACGTTCGTGCTGTACTAACTGTGCTGCTGGGCAGCTGAGAGACACCACCTGAGAATTTGGATTCAAATGGACTTTTAGGTATGAAACCGAGGAGAGACTGCAATGATGGTGACCCCGTTGCAAAGCTGCTTGTGTGCTGAAGAGACACAGCACTAGCTTTCCCTGCTGGTCCTTCTGCCGTGTGAGCAGATGCCACTGTTCATTCTGTGCTGACTGTGTTGCTGCGCAGCAGAGAGCAGGCTCTGGACTGATTCCATTCAAATGCTTTTCCTGTATGAAAGTGAGCAGTGAAAGCAACGATGGAGGCACCAATGTAAAGGGGATTGTGTGCTGAACAGGTCCAGCACCAGCTTTCAATCCTGGCTCTTCTGCTGTGGGAGCAGAGGCCAAACGTTCGTGCTGTACTAACTGTTCTACTGGGCAGCTGAGACCACCTGAGAATTTGGATTCAAATGGACTTTTAGGTATGAACCCGAGGAGAGACTGCAATGATGGTGACCCCGTTGCAAAGCTGCTTGTGTGCTGAAGAAGCAGAGCACTAGCTTTCCCTGCTGGTCCTTCTGCCGTGTGAGCAGATGCCACTGTTCATTCTGTGCTGACTGTGTTGCTGCGCAGCAGAGAGAAGCCTCTGGACTGATTCCATTCAAATGCTTTTCCTGTATGAAAGTGAGCAGTGAAAGCAACGATGAATGCACCAATGTAAAAGTGATTGTGTGCTGAACAGGTCCAGCACCACCTTTCAATCCTGGCTCTTCTGCTGTGGGAGCAGAGGCCAAACGTTCGTGCTGTACTAACTGTGCTGCTGGGCAGCTGAGAGACACCACCTGAGAATTTGGATTCAAATGGACTTTTAGGTATGAAACCGAGGAGAGACTGCAATGATGGTGACCCCGTTGCAAAGCTGCTTGTGTGCTGAAGAAGCCCAGCACTAGCTTTCCCTGCTGGTCCTTCTGCTGTTTGAGCAGAATCCACTGTTCATTCTGTGCTGAGTGTGTTGCTGCCAGCAGAGAGCAGGCTCTGGACTGATTCTATTCAAATGCTTTTCTGTATGAAAGTGAGCAGTGAAAGCAACGATGGATGCACCAATGTAAAGGGGATTGTGTGCTGAACAGGTCCAGCACCAGCTTTCAATCCTGGCTCTTCTGCTGTGGGAGCAGAGGCCAAACGTTCTTGCTGTACTCACTGTGCTGCTGGGCAGCTGAGCGACACCACCTTAGAATTTGGATTCAAATGTACTTTTAGGTAGGAAACCGAGGAGAGACTGCAATGATGGTGACCCCTTTGCAAAGCTGCTTGTGTGCTGAAGAAGCCCAGCACTAGCTTTCCCTGCTGGTCCTTCTGCTGTTTGAGCAGAATCCACTGTTCATTCTGTGCTGACTGTGTTGCTGCGCAGCTGAGAGCAGGCTCTGGACTGATTCTATTCAAATGCTTTTCCTGTATGAAAGTGAGCAGTGAAAGCAACGATGGAGGCACCAATGTTAAGGGGATTGTGTGCTGAACAGGTCCAGCACCAGCTTTCAATCCTGGCTCTCCTGCTGTGGGAGCAGATGCCAAACGTTCGTGCTGTTCTCACTGTGCTGCTGGGCAGCTGAGAGAGACCACCTGAGAATTTGGATTCAAATGGACTTTTAGGTATGAAACCGAGGAGAGACTGCAATGATGGTGACCCCGTTGCAAAGCTGCTTGTGTGCTGAAGAAGCAGAGCACTAGCTTTCTCTGCTGCTCCTTCTGCTGTGTGAGCAGATGCCACTGTTCATTCTGTGCTGACTGTGTTCCTGCGCAGCAGAGAGCAGGCTCTGGACTGATTCCATTCAAATGCTTTTCCTGTATGAAAGTGAGCAGTGAAAGCAACGATGGATGCACCAATGTAAAGGTGATTGTGTGCTGAACAGGTCCAGCACCAGCTTTCAATCCTGGCTCTTCTGCTGTGGGAGCAGAGGCCAAACGTTCGTGCTGTACTAACTGTGCTGCTGGGCAGCTGAGAGACACCACCTGAGAATTTGGATTCAAATGGACTTTTAGGTAGGAAACCGAGGAGAGACTGCAATGATGGTGACCCCGTTGCAAAGCTGCTTGTGTGCTGAAGAGACACAGCACTAGCTTTCCCTGCTGCTCCTTCTGCCGTGTGAGCAGATGCCACTGTTCATTCTGTGCTGTGTTGCTGCCAGCAGGGAGCAGGCTCTGGACTGATTCCATTCAAATGCTTTTCCTGTATGAGTGTTAGCAGTGAAAGCAACGATGGAGGCACCAATGTAAAGGGGATTGTGTGCTGAACAGGTCCAGCACCAGCTTTCAATCCTGGCTCTTCTGCTGTGGGAGCAGAGGCCAAACGTTCGTGCTGTACTCACTGTGCTGCTGGGCAGCTGAGCGACACCACCTGAGAATTTGGATTCAAATGTACTTTTAGGTAGGAAACCGAGGAGAGACTGCAATGATGGTGACCCCGTTGCAAAGCTGCTTGTGTGCTGAAGAGACACAGCACTAGCTTTCCCTGCTGCTCCTTCTGCCGTGTGAGCAGATGCCACTGTTCATTCTGTGCTGACTGTGTTGCTGCGCAGCAGAGAGCAGCCTCTGGACTGATTCCATTCAAATGCTTTTCTTGTATTTAAGTGAGCAGTGAAAGCAACGATGAATGCACCAATGTAAAAGTGATTGTGTGCTGAACAGGTCCAGCACCAGCTTTCAATCCTGGCTCTTCTGCTGTGGGAGCAGAGGCCAAACGTTCGTGCTGTACTAACTGTGCTGCTGGGCAGCTGAGAAACACCACCTGAGAATTCGGATTCAAATGGACTTTTAGGTATGAAGCCGAGGAGAGACTGCAATGATGGTGACCCCGTTGCAAAGCTGCTTGTGTGCTGAAGAAGCAGAGCACTAGCTTTCCCTGCTGGTCCTTCTGCCGTGTGAGCAGATGCCACTGTTCATTCTGTGCTGACTGTGTTGCTGCGCAGCAGAGAGCAGGCTCTGGACTGATTCCATTCAAATGCTTTTCCTGTATGAAAGTGAGCAGTGAAAGCAACGATAAAGGCACCAATGTAAAGGGGATTGTGTGCTGAACAGGTCCAGCACCAGCTTTCAATCCTGGCTCTTCTGCTGTGAGAGCAGAGGCCAAACGTTCGTGCTGTACTCACTGTGCTGCTGGGCAGCTGAGCGACACCACCTGAGAATTCGGATTCAAATGGACTTTTAGGTATGAAGCCGAGGAGAGACTGCAATGGTGGTGACCCCGTTGCAAAGCTGCTTGTGTGCTGAAGAAGCAGAGCACTAGCTTTCCCTGCTGGTCGTTCTGCCGTGTGAGCAGATGCCACTGCTCATTCTGTGCTGACAGTGTTGCTGCGCAGCAGAGAGCAGGCTCTGGACTGATTCCATTCAAATGCTTTTCCTGTATGAAAGTGAGCAGTGAAAGCAACGATGGAGGCACGAATGTAAAGGGGATTGTGTGCTGAACAGGTCCAGCCCCAGCTTTCAATCCTGGCTCTTCTGCTGTGGGAGCAGAGGCCAAACGTTCGTGCTGTACTAACTGTGCTGCTGGGCAGCTGAGAGACACCACCTGAGAATTTGGATTCAAATGGACTTTTAGGTAGGAAACCGAGGAGAGACTGCAATGATGGTGACCCCGTTGCAAAGCTGCTTGTGTGCTGAAGAGACACAGCACTAGCTTTCCCTGCTGGTCCTTCTGCCGTGTGAGCAGATGCCACTGTTCATTCTGTGCTGTGTTGCTGCCAGCAGGGAGCAGGCTCTGGACTGATTCTATTCAAATGCTTTTCCTGTATGAGTGTTAGCAGTGAAAGCAACGATGGAGGCACCAATGTAAAGGTGATTGTGTGCTGAACAGGTCCAGCACCAGCTTTCAAGCCTGGCTCTTCTGCTGTGGGAGCAGAGGCCAAACATTCGTGCTGTACTCACTGTGCTGCTGGGCAGCTGAGCGACACCACCTGAGAATTTGGATTCAAATGTACTTTTAGGTAGGAAACCGAGGAGAGACTGCAATGATGGTGACCCCGTTCCAAAGCTGCTTGTGTGCTGAAGAGACACAGCACTAGCTTTCCCTGCTGGTCCTTCTGCCGTGTGAGCAGATGCCACTGTTCATTCTGTGCTGACTGTGTTGCTGCGCAGCAGAGAGCAGCCTCTGGACTGATTCCATTCAAATGCTTTTCTTGTATGAAAGTGAGCAGTGAAAGCAACGATGAATGCACCAATGTAAAAGTGATTGTGTGCTGAACAGGTCCAGCACCAGCTTTCAATCCTGGCTCTTCTGCTATGGGAGCAGAGGCCAAACGTTCGTGCTGTACTAACTGTGCTGCTGGGCAGCTGAGAGACACCACCTGAGAATTTGGATTCAAATGGACTTTTAGGTATGAAACCGAGGAGAGACTGCAATGATGGTGACCCCGTTGCAAAGTTGCTGTGTGCTGAAGAAGCCCAGCACTAGCTTTCCCTGCTGGTCCTTCTGCTGTTTGAGCAGAATCCACTGTTCATTCTGTGCTGAGTGTGTTGCTGCGCAGCAGAGAGCAGGCTCTGGACTGATTCCATTCAAATGCTTTTCCTGTATGAGTGTTAGCAGTGAAAGCAACGATGGATGCACCAATGTAAAGGGGATTGTGTGCTGAACAGGTCCAGCACCAGCTTTCAATCCTGGCTCTTCTGCTGTGGGAGCAGAGGCCAAACGTTCGTGCTGTACTAACTGTGCTGCTGGGCAGCTGAGACCACCTGAGAATTTGGATTCAAATGGACTTTTAGGTATAAAACCGAGGAGAGACTGCAATGATGGTGACCCCGTTGCAAAGCTGCTTGTGTGCTGAAGAAGCAGAGCACTAGCTTTCCCTGCTGGTCCTTCTGCCGTGTGAGCAGATGCCACTGTTCATTCTGTGCTGACTGTGTTCCTGCGCAGCAGAGAGCAGTCTCTGGACTGATTCCATTCAAATGCTTTTCCTGTATGAAAGTGAGCAGTGAAAGCAACGATGGATGCACCAATGTAAAGGTGATTGTGTGATGAACAGGTCCAGCACCAGCTTTCAATCCTGGCTCTTCTGCTGTGGGAGCAGAGGCCAAACGTTCATGCTGTACTAACTGTGCTGCTGGGCAGCTGAGAGACACCACCTGAGAATTTGGATTCAAATGGACTTTTAGGTATGAAACCGAGGAGAGACTGCAATGATGGTGACCCCGTTGCAAAGCTGCTTGTGTGCTGAAGAACCAGAGCACTAGCTTTCCCTGCTGCTCCTTCTGCCGTGTGAGCAGATGCCACTGTTCATTCTGTGCTGACTGTGTTGCTGCGCAGCAGAGAGCAGGCTCTGGACTGATTCTATTCAAATGCTTTTCCTGTATGAAAGTGAGCAGTGAAAGCAACGATGGATGCACCAATGTAAAAGTGATTGTGTGCTGAACAGGTCCAGCACCACCTTTCAATCCTGGCTCTTCTGCTGTGGGAGCAGAAGCCAAACGTTCGTGCTGTACTAACTGTGCTGCTGGGCAGCTGAGAGACACCACCTGAGAATTTGGATTCAAATGGACTTTTAGGTATGAAACCGAGGAGAGACTGCAATGATGGTGACCCCGTTGCAAAGTTGCTTGTGTGCTGAAGAAGCCCAGCACTAGCTTTCCCTGCTGGTCCTTCTGCTGTTTGAGCAGATGCCACTGTTCATTCTGTGCTGAGTGTGTTGCTGCGCAGCAGAGAGCAGGCTCTGGACTGATTCCATTCAAATGCTTTTCCTGTATGAGTGTTAGCAGTGAAAGCAACGATGGAGGCACCAGTATAAAGGGGATTGTGTGCTGAACAGGTCCAGCACCAGCTTTCAATCCTGGCTCTTCTGCTGTGGGAGCAGAGGCCAAAAGTTCGTGCTGTGCTCACTGTGCTACTGGGCAGCTGAGACCACCTGAGAATTTGGATTCAAATGGACTTTTAGGTATGAAACCGAGGAGAGACTGCAATGATGGTGACCCCGTTCCAAAGCTGCTTGTGCGCTGGAGAAGCAGAGCACTAGCTTTCCCTGCTGGTCCTTCTGCCGTGTGAGCAGATGCCACTGCTCATTCTGTGCTGACAGTGTTGCTGCGCAGAAGATAGCAGGCTCTGGACTGATTCCATTCAAATGCTTTTCCTGTATGAAAGTGAGCAGTGAAAGCAATGATGGAGGCACCAATGTAAAGGGGATTGTGTGCTGAACAGGTCTAGCACCAGCTTTCAATCCTGGCTCTTCTGCTGTGGGAGCAGAGGCCAAACGTTCGTGCTGTACTCACTGTGCTGCTGGGCAGCTGAGAGACACCACCTGAGAATTTGGATTCAAATGTACTTTTAGGTAGGAAACCGAGGAGAGACTGCAATGATGGTGACCCCGTTGCAAAGCTGCTTGTGTGCTGAAGAGACACAGCACTAGCTTTCCCTGCTGCTCCTTCTGCCGTGTGAGCAGATGCCACTGTTCATTCTGTGCTGACAGTGTTGCTGCGCAGCAGAGAGCAGCCTCTGGACTGATTCCATTCAAATGCTTTTCTTGTAATAAAGTGAGCAGTGAAAGCAACGATGAATGCACCAATGTAAAAGTGATTGTGTGCTGAACAGGTCCAGCACCAGCTTTCAATCCTGGCTCTTCTGCTGTGGGAGCAGAGGCCAAACGTTCGTGCTGTACTCACTGTGCTGCTGGGCAGCTGAGCGACACCACCTGAGAATTCGGATTCAAATGGACTTTTAGGTATGAAGCCGAGGAGAGACTGCAATGATGGTGACCCCGTTGCAAAGCTGCTTGTGTGCTGAAGAAGCAGAGCACTAGCTTTCCCTGCTGGTCCTTCTGCCGTGTGAGCAGATGCCACTGTTCATTCTGTGCTGACTGTGTTCCTGCGCAGCAGAGAGCAGGCTCTGGACTGATTCCATTCAAATGCTTTTCCTGTATGAAAGTGAGCAGTGAAAGCAACGATGGAGGCACCAATGTAAAAGTGATTGTGTGCTGAACAGGTCCAGCACCAGCTTTCAATCCTGGCTCTTCTGCTGTGGGAGCAGAGGCCAAACGTTCGTGCTGTACTAACTGTGCTGCTGGGCAGCTGAGAGACACCACCTGAGAATTTGGATTCAAATGGACTTTTAGGTAGGAAACCGAGGAGAGACTGCAATGATGGTGACCCCGTTGCAAAGCTGCTTGTGTGCTGAAGAAGCCCAGCACTAGCTTTCCCTGCTGGTCCTTCTGCTGTTTGAGCAGAATCCACTGTTCATTCTGTGCTGAGTGTGTTGCTGCGCAGCAGAGAGCAGGCTCTGGACTGATTCCATTCAAATGCTTTTCCTGTATGAGTGTTAGCAGTGAAAGCAACGATGGAGGCACCAGTATAAAGGGGATTGTGTGCTGAACAGGTCCAGCACCAGCTTTCAATCCTGGCTCTTCTGCTGTGGGAGCAGAGGCCAAACATTCGTGCTGTACTCACTGTGCTGCTGGGCAGCTGAGACCACCTGAGAATTTGGATTCAAATGGACTTTTAGGTAGGAAACCGAGGAGAGACTGCAATGATGGTGACCCCGTTGCAAAGCTGCTTGTGTGCTGAAGAGACACAGCACTAGCTTTCCCTGCTGGTCCTTCTGCCGTGTGAGCAGATGCCACTGTTCATTCTGTGCTGTGTTGCTGCCAGCAGGGAGCAGGCTCTGGACTGATTCTATTCAAATGCTTTTCCTGTATGAGTGTTAGCAGTGAAAGCAACGATGGAGGCACCAATGTAAAGGGGATTGTGTGCTGAACAGGTCCAGCACCAGCTTTCAATCCTTGCTCTTCTGCTGTGGGAGCAGAGGCCAAAAGTTCGTTCTGTACTAACTGTGCTGCTGGGCAGCTGAGAGACACCACCTGAGAATTTGGATTCAAATGGACTTTTAGGTATGAAACCGAGGAGAGACTGCAATGATGGTGACCCCGTTGCAAATCTGCTTGTGTGCTGAAGAAGCAGAGCACTAGCTTTCCCTGCTGGTCCTTCTGCCGTGTGAGCAGATGCCACTGTTCATTCTGTGCTGACTGTGTTCCTGCGCAGCAGAGAGCAGTCTCTGGACTGATTCCATTCAAATGCTTTTCCTGTATGAAAGTGAGCAGTGAAAGCAACGATGGATGCACCAATGTAAAGGTGATTGTGTGATGAACAGGTCCAGCACCAGCTTTCAATCCTGGCTCTTCTGCTGTGGGAGCAGAGGCCAAACGTTCGTGCTGTACTAACTGTGCTGCTGGGCAGCTGAGAGACACCACCTGAGAATTTGGATTCAAATGGACTTTTAGGTATGAAACCGAGGAGAGACTGCAATGATGGTGACCCCGTTGCAAAGCTGCTTGTGTGCTGAAGAACCAGAGCACTAGCTTTCCCTGCTGCTCCTTCTGCCGTGTGAGCAGATGCCACTGTTCATTCTGTGCTGACTGTGTTGCTGCGCAGCAGAGAGCAGGCTCTGGACTGATTCTATTCAAATGCTTTTCCTGTATGAAAGTGAGCAGTGAAAGCAACGATGGATGCACCAATGTAAAAGTGATTGTGTGCTGAACAGGTCCAGCACCACCTTTCAATCCTGGCTCTTCTGCTGTGGGAGCAGAAGCCAAACGTTCGTGCTGTACTAACTGTGCTGCTGGGCAGCTGAGAGACACCACCTGAGAATTTGGATTCAAATGGACTTTTAGGTATGAAACCGAGGAGAGACTGCAATGATGGTGACCCCGTTGCAAAGTTGCTTGTGTGCTGAAGAAGCCCAGCACTAGCTTTCCCTGCTGGTCCTTCTGCTGTTTGAGCAGATGCCACTGTTCATTCTGTGCTGAGTGTGTTGCTGCGCAGCAGAGAGCAGGCTCTGGACTGATTCCATTCAAATGCTTTTCCTGTATGAGTGTTAGCAGTGAAAGCAACGATGGAGGCACCAGTATAAAGGGGATTGTGTGCTGAACAGGTCCAGCACCAGCTTTCAATCCTGGCTCTTCTGCTGTGGGAGCAGAGGCCAAAAGTTCGTGCTGTGCTCACTGTGCTACTGGGCAGCTGAGACCACCTGAGAATTTGGATTCAAATGGACTTTTAGGTATGAAACCGAGGAGAGACTGCAATGATGGTGACCCCGTTCCAAAGCTGCTTGTGCGCTGGAGAAGCAGAGCACTAGCTTTCCCTGCTGGTCCTTCTGCCGTGTGAGCAGATGCCACTGCTCATTCTGTGCTGACAGTGTTGCTGCGCAGAAGATAGCAGGCTCTGGACTGATTCCATTCAAATGCTTTTCCTGTATGAAAGTGAGCAGTGAAAGCAATGATGGAGGCACCAATGTAAAGGGGATTGTGTGCTGAACAGGTCTAGCACCAGCTTTCAATCCTGGCTCTTCTGCTGTGGGAGCAGAGGCCAAACGTTCGTGCTGTACTCACTGTGCTGCTGGGCAGCTGAGAGACACCACCTGAGAATTTGGATTCAAATGTACTTTTAGGTAGGAAACCGAGGAGAGACTGCAATGATGGTGACCCCGTTGCAAAGCTGCTTGTGTGCTGAAGAGACACAGCACTAGCTTTCCCTGCTGCTCCTTCTGCCGTGTGAGCAGATGCCACTGTTCATTCTGTGCTGACAGTGTTGCTGCGCAGCAGAGAGCAGCCTCTGGACTGATTCCATTCAAATGCTTTTCTTGTAATAAAGTGAGCAGTGAAAGCAACGATGAATGCACCAATGTAAAAGTGATTGTGTGCTGAACAGGTCCAGCACCAGCTTTCAATCCTGGCTCTTCTGCTGTGGGAGCAGAGGCCAAACGTTCGTGCTGTACTCACTGTGCTGCTGGGCAGCTGAGCGACACCACCTGAGAATTCGGATTCAAATGGACTTTTAGGTATGAAGCCGAGGAGAGACTGCAATGATGGTGACCCCGTTGCAAAGCTGCTTGTGTGCTGAAGAAGCAGAGCACTAGCTTTCCCTGCTGGTCCTTCTGCCGTGTGAGCAGATGCCACTGTTCATTCTGTGCTGACTGTGTTCCTGCGCAGCAGAGAGCAGGCTCTGGACTGATTCCATTCAAATGCTTTTCCTGTATGAAAGTGAGCAGTGAAAGCAACGATGGAGGCACCAATGTAAAAGTGATTGTGTGCTGAACAGGTCCAGCACCAGCTTTCAATCCTGGCTCTTCTGCTGTGGGAGCAGAGGCCAAACGTTCGTGCTGTACTAACTGTGCTGCTGGGCAGCTGAGAGACACCACCTGAGAATTTGGATTCAAATGGACTTTTAGGTAGGAAACCGAGGAGAGACTGCAATGATGGTGACCCCGTTGCAAAGCTGCTTGTGTGCTGAAGAAGCCCAGCACTAGCTTTCCCTGCTGGTCCTTCTGCTGTTTGAGCAGAATCCACTGTTCATTCTGTGCTGAGTGTGTTGCTGCGCAGCAGAGAGCAGGCTCTGGACTGATTCCATTCAAATGCTTTTCCTGTATGAGTGTTAGCAGTGAAAGCAACGATGGAGGCACCAGTATAAAGGGGATTGTGTGCTGAACAGGTCCAGCACCAGCTTTCAATCCTGGCTCTTCTGCTGTGGGAGCAGAGGCCAAACATTCGTGCTGTACTCACTGTGCTGCTGGGCAGCTGAGACCACCTGAGAATTTGGATTCAAATGGACTTTTAGGTAGGAAACCGAGGAGAGACTGCAATGATGGTGACCCCGTTGCAAAGCTGCTTGTGTGCTGAAGAGACACAGCACTAGCTTTCCCTGCTGGTCCTTCTGCCGTGTGAGCAGATGCCACTGTTCATTCTGTGCTGTGTTGCTGCCAGCAGGGAGCAGGCTCTGGACTGATTCTATTCAAATGCTTTTCCTGTATGAGTGTTAGCAGTGAAAGCAACGATGGAGGCACCAATGTAAAGGGGATTGTGTGCTGAACAGGTCCAGCACCAGCTTTCAATCCTTGCTCTTCTGCTGTGGGAGCAGAGGCCAAAAGTTCGTTCTGTACTAACTGTGCTGCTGGGCAGCTGAGAGACACCACCTGAGAATTTGGATTCAAATGGACTTTTAGGTATGAAACCGAGGAGAGACTGCAATGATGGTGACCCCGTTGCAAATCTGCTTGTGTGCTGAAGAAGCAGAGCACTAGCTTTCCCTGCTGGTCCTTCTGCCGTGTGAGCAGATGCCACAGTTCATTCTGTGCTGACTGTGTTCCTGCGCAGCAGAGAGCAGGCTCTGGACTGATTCCATTCAAATGCTTTTCCTGTATGAAAGTGAGCAGTGAAAGCAACGATGGATGCACCAATGTAAAGGTGATTGTGTGCTGAACAGGTCCAGCACCAGCTTTCAATCCTGGCTCTTCTGCTGTGGGAGCAGAGGCCAAACGTTCGTGCTGTACTAACTGTGCTGCTGGGCAGCTGAGAGACACCACCTGAGAATTTGGATTCAAATGGACTTTTAGGTAGGAAACCGAGGAGAGACTGCAATGATGGTGACCCCGTTGCAAAGCTGCTTGTGTGCTGAAGAGACACAGCACTAGCTTTCCCTGCTGCTCCTTCTGCCGTGTGAGCAGATGCCACTGTTCATTCTGTGCTGTGTTGCTGCCAGCAGGGAGCAGGCTCTGGACTGATTCCATTCAAATGCTTTTCCTGTATGAGTGTTAGCAGTGAAAGCAACGATGGAGGCACCAATGTAAAGGGGATTGTGTGCTGAACAGGTCCAGCACCAGCTTTCAATCCTGGCTCTTCTGCTGTGGGAGCAGAGGCCAAACGTTCGTGCTGTACTCACTGTGCTGCTGGGCAGCTGAGAGACACCACCTGAGAATTTGGATTCAAATGTACTTTTAGGTAGGAAACCGAGGAGAGACTGCAATGATGGTGACCCCGTTGCAAAGCTGCTTGTGTGCTGAAGAGACACAGCACTAGCTTTCCCTGCTGCTCCTTCTGCCGTGTGAGCAGATGCCACTGTTCATTCTGTGCTGACTGTGTTGCTGCGCAGCAGAGAGCAGCCTCTGGACTGATTCCATTCAAATGCTTTTCTTGTATTTAAGTGAGCAGTGAAAGCAACGATGAATGCACCAATGTAAAAGTGATTGTGTGCTGAACAGGTCCAGCACCAGCTTTCAATCCTGGCTCTTCTGCTGTGGGAGCAGAGGCCAAACGTTCGTGCTGTACTAACTGTGCTGCTGGGCAGCTGAGAAACACCACCTGAGAATTCGGATTCAAATGGACTTTTAGGTATGAAGCCGAGGAGAGACTGCAATGATGGTGACCCCGTTGCAAAGCTGCTTGTGTGCTGAAGAAGCAGAGCACTAGCTTTCCCTGCTGGTCCTTCTGCCGTGTGAGCAGATGCCACTGTTCATTCTGTGCTGACTGTGTTGCTGCGCAGCAGAGAGCAGGCTCTGGACTGATTCCATTCAAATGCTTTTCCTGTATGAAAGTGAGCAGTGAAAGCAACGATAAAGGCACCAATGTAAAGGGGATTGTGTGCTGAACAGGTCCAGCACCAGCTTTCAATCCTGGCTCTTCTGCTGTGAGAGCAGAGGCCAAACGTTCGTGCTGTACTCACTGTGCTGCTGGGCAGCTGAGCGACACCACCTGAGAATTCGGATTCAAATGGACTTTTAGGTATGAAGCCGAGGAGAGACTGCAATGGTGGTGACCCCGTTGCAAAGCTGCTTGTGTGCTGAAGAAGCAGAGCACTAGCTTTCCCTGCTGGTCCTTCTGCCGTGTGAGCAGATGCCACTGCTCATTCTGTGCTGACAGTGTTGCTGCGCAGCAGAGAGCAGGCTCTGGACTGATTCCATTCAAATGCTTTTCCTGTATGAAAGTGAGCAGTGAAAGCAACGATGGAGGCACGAATGTAAAGGGGATTGTGTGCTGAACAGGTCCAGCCCCAGCTTTCAATCCTGGCTCTTCTGCTGTGGGAGCAGAGGCCAAACGTTCGTGCTGTACTAACTGTGCTGCTGGGCAGCTGAGAGACACCACCTGAGAATTTGGATTCAAATGGACTTTTAGGTATGAAACCGAGGAGAGACTGCAATGATGGTGACCCCGTTGCAAAGCTGCTTGTGTGCTGAAGAGACACAGCACTAGCTTTCCCTGCTGGTCCTTCTGCCGTGTGAGCAGATGCCACTGTTCATTCTGTGCTGTGTTGCTGCCAGCAGGGAGCAGGCTCTGGACTGATTCTATTCAAATGCTTTTCCTGTATTAGTGTTAGCAGTGAAAGCAACGATGGAGGCACCAATGTAAAGGTGATTGTGTGCTGAACAGGTCCAGCACCAGCTTTCAAGGATGGCTCTTCTGCTGTGGGAGCAGAGGCCAAACATTCGTGCTGTACTCACTGTGCTGCTGGGCAGCTGAGCGACACCACCTGAGAATTTGGATTCAAATGTACTTTTAGGTAGGAAACCGAGGAGAGACTGCAATGATGGTGACCCCGTTCCAAAGCTGCTTGTGTGCTGAAGAGACACAGCACTAGCTTTCCCTGCTGGTCCTTCTGCCGTGTGAGCAGATGCCACTGTTCATTCTGTGCTGACTGTGTTGCTGCGCAGCAGAGAGCAGGCTCTGGACTGATTCCATTCAAATGCTTTTCTTGTATGAAAGTGAGCAGTGAAAGCAACGATGAATGCACCAATGTAAAAGTGATTGTGCGCTGAACAGGTCCAGCACCAGCTTTCAATCCTGGCTCTTCTGCTATGGGAGCAGAGGCCAAACGTTCGTGCTGTACTAACTGTGCTGCTGGGCAGCTGAGAGACACCACCTGAGAATTTGGATTCAAATGGACTTTTAGGTATGAAACCGAGGAGAGACTGCAATGATGGTGACCCCGTTGCAAAGTTGCTGTGTGCTGAAGAAGCCCAGCACTAGCTTTCCCTGCTGGTCCTTCTGCTGTTTGAGCAGAATCCACTGTTCATTCTGTGCTGAGTGTGTTGCTGCGCAGCAGAGAGCAGGCTCTGGACTGATTCCATTCAAATGCTTTTCCTGTATGAGTGTTAGCAGTGAAAGCAACGATGGATGCACCAATGTAAAGGGGATTGTGTGCTGAACAGGTCCAGCACCAGCTTTCAATCCTGGCTCTTCTGCTGTGGGAGCAGAGGCCAAACGTTCGTGCTGTACTAACTGTGCTGCTGGGCAGCTGAGACCACCTGAGAATTTGGATTCAAATGGACTTTTAGGTATGAAACCGAGGAGAGACTGCAATGATGGTGACCCCGTTGCAAAGCTGCTTGTGTGCTGAAGAAGCAGAGCACTAGCTTTCCCTGCTGGTCCTTCTGCCGTGTGAGCAGATGCCACTGTTCATTCTGTGCTGACTGTGTTCCTGCGCAGCAGAGAGCAGTCTCTGGACTGATTCCATTCAAATGCTTTTCCTGTATGAAAGTGAGCAGTGAAAGCAACGATGGAGGCACCAATGTAAAGGTGATTGTGTGATGAACAGGTCCAGCACCAGCTTTCAATCCTGGCTCTTCTGCTGTGGGAGCAGAGGCCAAACGTTCGTGCTGTACTAACTGTGCTGCTGGGCAGCTGAGAGACACCACCTGAGAATTTGGATTCAAATGGACTTTTAGGTATGAAACCGAGGAGAGACTGCAATGATGGTGACCCCGTTGCAAAGCTGCTTGTGTGCTGAAGAACCAGAGCACTAGCTTTCCCTGCTGCTCCTTCTGCCGTGTGAGCAGATGCCACTGTTCATTCTGTGCTGACTGTGTTGCTGCGCAGCAGAGAGCAGGCTCTGGACTGATTCTATTCAAATGCTTTTCCTGTATGAAAGTGAGCAGTGAAAGCAACGATGGATGCACCAATGTAAAAGTGATTGTGTGCTGAACAGGTCCAGCACCACCTTTCAATCCTGGCTCTTCTGCTGTGGGAGCAGAAGCCAAACGTTCGTGCTGTACTAACTGTGCTGCTGGGCAGCTGAGAGACACCACCTGAGAATTTGGATTCAAATGGACTTTTAGGTATGAAACCGAGGAGAGACTGCAATGATGGTGACCCCGTTGCAAAGCTGCTTGTGTGCTGAAGAAGCAGAGCACTAGCTTTCCCTGCTGGTCCTTCTGCCGTGTGAGCAGATGCCACTGTTCATTCTGTGCTGTGTTGCTGCCAGCAGGGAGCAGGCTCTGGACTGATTCTATTCAAATGCTTTTCCTGTATGAGTGTTAGCAGTGAAAGCAACAATGGAGGCACCAATGTAAAGGGGATTGTGTGCTGAACAGGTCCAGCACCAGCTTTCAATCCTGGCTCTTCTGCTGTGGGAGCAGAGGCCAAACGTTCGTGCTGTACTCACTGTGCTGCTGGGCAGCTGAGAGACACCACCTGAGAATTCGGATTCAAATGGACTTTTAGGTAGGAAGCCGAGGAGAGACTGCAATGATGGTGACCCCGTTGCAAAGCTGCTTGTGTGCTGAAGAAGGAGAGCACTAGCTTTCCCTGCTGGTCCTTCTGCCGTGTGAGCAGATGCCACTGTTCATTCTGTGCTGACTGTGTTGCTGAGCTGCAGAGAGCAGGCTCTGGACTGATTCCATTCAAATGCTTTTCCTGTATGAGTGTTAGCAGTGAAAGCAACGATGGAGGCACCAATGTAAAGGGGATTGTGTGCTGAACAGGTCCAGCACCAGCTTTCAATCCTGGCTCTTCTGCTGTGGGAACAGAGGCCAAACGTTCGTGCTGTACTAACTGTGCTGCTGGGCAGCTGAGAGACACCACCTGAGAATTTGGATTCCAATGGACTTTTAGGTATGAAACCGAGGAGAGACTGCAATGATGGTGACCCCGTTGCAAAGCTGCTTGTGTGCTGAAGAAGCAGAGCACTAGCTTTCCCTGCTGGTCCTTCTGCCGTGTGAGCAGATGCCACTGTTCATTCTGTGCTGACTGTGTTCCTGCGCAGCAGAGAGCAGGCTCTGGACTGATTCCATTCAAATGCTTTTCCTGTATGAAAGTGAGCAGTGAAAGCAACGATGGAGGCACCAATGTAAAGGGGATTGTGTGCTGAACTGGTCCAGCACCAGCTTTCAATACTGGCTCTTCTGCTGTGGGAGCAGAGGCCAAACGTTCGTGCTGTACTCACTGTGCTGCTGGGCAGCTGAGCGACACCACCTGAGAATTCGGATTCAAATGGACTTTTAGGTATGAAGCCGAGGAGAGACTGCAATGATGGTGACCCCGTTGCAAAGCTGCTTGTGTGCTGAAGAAGCAGAGCACTAGCTTTCCCTGCTGGTCCTTCTGCCGTGTGAGCAGATGCCACTGTTCATTCTGTGCTGACTGTGTTCCTGCGCAGCAGAGAGCAGGCTCTGGACTGATTCCATTCAAATGCTTTTCCTGTAAGAAAGTGAGCAGTGAAAGCAACGATGGAGGCACCAATGTAAAGGGGATTGTGTGCTGAACAGGTCCAGCACCAGCTTTCAATCCTGGCTCTTCTGCTGTGGGAGCAGAGGCCAAACGTTCGTGCTGTACTAACTGTGCTACTGGGTAGCTGAGACCACCTGAGAATTTGGATTCAAATGGACTTTTAGGTATGAAACCGAGGAGAGACTGCAATGATGGTGACCCCGTTGCAAAGCTGCTTGTGTGCTGAAGAGACACAGCACTAGCTTTCCCTGCTGGTCCTTCTGCCGTGTGAGCAGATGCCACTGTTCATTCTGTGCTGTGTTGCTGCCAGCAGGGAGCAGGCTCTGGACTGATTCTATTCAAATGCTTTTCCTGTATGAGTGTTAGCAGTGAAAACAACAATGGACCCACCAATGTAAAGGGGATTGTGTGCTGAACAGGTCCAGCACCAGCTTTCAATCCTGGCTCTTCTGCTGTGGGAGCAGAGGCCAAACGTTCGTGCTGTACTCACTGTGCTGCTGGGCAGCTGAGCGACACCACCTGAGAATTTGGATTCAAATGTACTTTTAGGTAGGAAACCGAGGAGAGACTGCAATGATGGTGACCCCGTTGCAAAACTGCTTGTGTGCTGAAGAGACACAGCACTAGCTTTCCCTGCTGGTCCTTCTGCCGTGTGAGCAGATGCCACTGTTCATTCTGTGCTGACTGTGTTGCTGCGCAGCAGAGAGCAGGCTCTGGACTGATTCCATTCAAAAGCTTTTCTTGTATGAAAGTGAGCAGTGAAAGCAACGATGAATGCACCAATGTAAAAGTGATTGTGTGCTGAACAGGTCCAGCACCAGCTTTCAATCCTGGCTCTTCTGCTGTGGGAGCAGAGGCCAAACGTTCGTGCTGTACTCACTGTGCTGCTGGGCAGCTGAGCGACACCACCTGAGAATTCGGATTCAAATGGACTTTTAGGTATGAAGCCGAGGAGAGACTGCAATGATGGTGACCCCGTTGCAAAGCTGCTTGTGTGCTGAAGAAGCAGAGCACTAGCTTTCCCTGCTGGTCCTTCTGCCGTGTGAGCAGATGCCACTGTTCATTCTGTGCTGTGTTGCTGCCAGCAGGGAGCAGGCTCTGGACTGATTCTATTCAAATGCTTTTCCTGTATGAAAGTGAGCAGTGAAAGCAACGATGGAGGCACCAATGTAGAGGGGATTGTGTGCTGAACAGGTCCAGCACCAGCTTTCAATACTGGCTCTTCTGCTGTGGGGAGCAGAGGCCAAACGTTCGTGCTGTACTCACTGTGCTGCTGGGCAGCTGAGCGACACCACCTGAGAATTCGGATTCAAATGGACTTTTAGGTATGAAGCCGAGGAGAGACTGCAATGATGGTGACCCCGTTGCAAAGCTGCTTGTGTGCTGAAGAAGCAGAGCAACTAGCTTTCCCTGCTGGTCCTTCTGCCGTGTGAGCAGATGCCACTGTTCATTCTGTGCTGACTGTGTTCCTGCGCAGCAGAGAGCAGGCTCTGGACTGATTCCATTCAAATGCTTTCCTGTATGAAAGTGAGCAGTGAAAGCAACGATGGAGGCACCAATGTAAAGGGGATTGTGTGCTGAACAGGTCCAGCACCAGCTTTCAATCCTGCTCTTCTGCTGTGGGAGCAGAGGCCAACGTTCGTGCTGTACTCACTGTGCTACTGGGCAGCTGAGACCACCTGAGAATTTGGATTCAAATGGACTTTAGGTATGAAACCGAGGAGAGACTGCAATGATGGTGACCCCGTTGCAAAGCTGCTTGTGTGCTGAAGAAGCAGAGCACTAGCTTTCCCTGCTGGTCCTTCTGCCGTGTGAGCAGATGCCACTGTTCATTCTGTGCTGACTGTGTTGCTGCGCAGCAGAGAGCAGGCTCTGGACTGATTCCATTCAAATGCTTTTCCTGTATGAGTGTTAGCAGTGAAAGCAACGATGGAGGCACCAATGTAAGGGGGATTGTGTGCTGAACAGGTCCAGCACCAGCTTTCAATCCTGGCTCTTCTGCTGTTGGAACAGAGGCCAAACGTTCGTGCTGTACTAACTGTGCTGCTGTGCAGCTGAGAGACACCACCTGAGAATTTGGATTTCAATGGACTTTTAGGTATGAAACCGAGGAGAGACTGCAATGATGGTGACCCCGTTGCAAAGCTGCTTGTGTGCTGAAGAGACACAGCACTAGCTTTCCCTGCTGCTCCTTCTGCCGTGTGAGCAGATGCCACTGTTCATTCTGTGCTGTGTTTGCTGCCAGCAGGGAGCAGGCTCTGGACTGATTCTATTCAAATGCTTTTCCTGTATGAGTGTTAGCAGTGAAAGCAACGATGGAGGCACCAATGTAAAGGGGATTGTGTGCTGAACAGGTCCAGCACCAGCTTTCAATCCTGGCTCTTCTGCTGTGGGAGCAGAGGCCAAACGTTCGTGCTGTACTCACTGTGCTGCTGGGCAGCTGAGAGACACCACCTGAGAATTTGGATTCAAATGTACTTTTAGGTAGGAAACCGAGGAGAGACTGCAATGATGGTGACCCCGTTGCAAAGCTGCTTGTGTGCTGAAGAGACACAGCACTAGCTTTCCCTGCTGCTCCTTCTGCCGTGTGAGCAGATGCCACTGTTCATTCTGTGCTGTGTTGCTGCGCAGCAGAGAGCAGGCTCTGGACTGATTCCATTCAAATGCTTTTCTTGTATGAAAGTGAGCAGTGAAAGCAACGATGGAGGCACCAATGTAAAAGTGATTGTGTGCTGAACAGGTCCAGCACCAGCTTTCAATCCTGGCTCTTCTGCTGTGGGAGCAGAGGCCAAACGTTCGTGCTGTACTCACTGTGCTACTGGGCAGCTGAGACCACCTGAGAATTTGGATTCAAATGTACTTTTAGGTAGGAAACCGAGGAGAGACTGCAATGATGGTGACCCCGTTGCAAAGCTGCTTGTGTGCTGAAGAGACACAGCACTAGCTTTCCCTGATGGTCCTTCTGCCGTGTGAGCAGATGCCACTGTTCATTCTGTGCTGACTGTGTTTCTGCGCAGCAGAGAGCAGGCTCTGGACTGATTCCATTCAAATGCTTTTCCTGTATGAAAGTGAGCAGTGAAAGCAACGATGGAGGCACCAATGTAAAGGGGATTGTGTGCTGAACAGGTCCAGCACCAGCTTTCAATACTGGCTCTTCTGCTGTGGGAGCAGAGGCCAAACGTTCGTGCTGTACTCACTGTGCTGCTGGGCAGCTGAGCGACACCACCTGAGAATTCGGATTCAAGTGGACTTTTAGGTATGAAGCCGAGGAGAGACTGCAATGATGGTGACCCCGTTGCAAAGCTGCTTGTGTGCTGAAGAAGCAGAGCACTAGCTTTCCCTGCTGGTCCTTCTGCCGTGTGAGCAGATGCCACTGTTCATTCTGTGCTGACTGTGTTCCTGCGCAGCAGAGAGCAGGCTCTGGACTGATTCCATTCAAATGCTTTTCCTGTATGAAAGTGAGCAGTGAAAGCAACGATGGAGGCACCAATGTAAAGGTGATTGTGTGCTGAACAGGTCCAGCACCAGCTTTCAATCCTGGCTCTTCTGCTGTGGGAGCAGAGGCCAAACGTTCGTGCTGTACTCACTGTGCTGCTGGGCAGCTGAGAGACACCACGTGAGAATTTGGATTCAAATGGACTTTTAGGTATGAAACCGAGGAGAGACTGCAATGATGGTGACACCGTTGCAAAGCCGCTTGTGTGCTGAAGAGGCCCAGCACTAGCTTTCCCTGCTGGTCCTTATGCCTTTGGAGCAGATGCCAATGTTCATTCTGTGCTGACTGTGTTGCTGCGCAGCCGAGGGCAGGCTCTGGACTGATTCCATTCAAATGCTTTTCCTGTATGAAAGTGAGCATTGAAAGCAACGATGGAGGCACCAATGTAAAGGTGATTGTGTGCTGAACAGGTCTAGCACCAGCTTTCAATCCTAGCTCTTCTGCTGTGGGAGCAGAAGCCAAACGTTCGTGCTGTACTCACTGTGCTGCTGGGCAGCTGAGAGACACCACCTGAGAATTTGGATTCAATTGGGCTTTTAGGTATGAAACCGAGGAGAGACTGCAATGATGGTGACACCGTTGCAAAGCTGCTTGTGTGCTGAAGAGGCCCAGAACTAGCTTTCCCTGCTGGTCCTTCTGCCGTTGGAGCTGATGCCAATGTTCATTCTGTGCTGACTGTGTTGCTGCCAGCAGAGAGCAGGCTCTGGACTGATTCCATTCAAATGCTTTTCCTGTATGAAAGTGACGGATGAAATCAGCCATGGTGGCACCAATGTAAAGGTGATTGTGTGCTGAACAGGTCCAGCACCAGCTTTCAATCCTAGCTCTTCTGCTGTGGGAGCAGAAGCCAAACGTTCGTGCTGTACTCACTGTGCTGCTGGGCAGCTGAGAGACACCACGTGAGAATTTGGATTCAAATGGACTTTTAGGTATGAAACCGAGGAGAGACTGCAATGATGGTGACACCGTTGCAAAGCTGCTTGTGTGCTGAAGAGGCTCAGCACTAGCTGTCCCCGCTGGTCCTTCTGCTCTGGGAGCAGATGCCACTGTTCATTCTGTGCTGACTGTGTTGCTGCCAGCAGAGTGTAGGCTCTGGACTGATTCCATTCAAATGCTTTTCCTGTATGAAAGTGAGCAGTGAAAGCAACGATGGAGGCACCAATGTAAAGGTGATTGTGTGCTGAACAGGTCCAGCACCAGCTTTCAATCCTAGCTCTTCTGCTGTGGGAGCAGAAGCCAAACGTTCGTGCTGTACTCACTGTGCTGCTGGGCAGCTGAGAGAGACCACCTGAGAATTTGGATTCAAATGGGCTTTTAGGTATGAAACCGAGGAGAGACTGCAATGATGGTGACACCGTTGCAAAGCTGCTTGTGTGCTGAAGAGGCCCAGCACTAGCTTTCCCTGCTGGTCCTTCTGCCGTTGGAGCTGATGCCAATGTTCATTCTCTGCTGACTGTGATGCTGCCAGCAGAGAGCAGGCTCTGGACTGATTCCATTCAAATGCTTTTCCTGTATGAAAGTGAGCAGTGAAATCAGCGATGGTGGCACTATGTAAAGGTGATTGTGTGCTGAACAGGTCCAGCACCAGCTTTCAATCCTGGCTCTTCTGCTGTGGGAGCAGAGGCCAAACGTTCGTGCTGTACTCACTGTGCTGCTGGGCAGCTGAGAGACACCACGTGAGAATTTGGATTCAAATGGACTTTTAGGTATGAAACCGAGGAGAGACTGCAATGATGGTGACACCGTTGCAAAGCTGCTTGTGTGCTGAAGTGGCCCAGCACTAGATTCCCTGCTGGTCCTTATGCCTTTGGAGCTGATGCCAATGTTTATTCTGTGCTGACTGCTTTGCTGCGCAGCCGAGGGCAGGCTCTGGACTGATTCCATTCAAATGCTTTTCCTGTATGAAAGTGAGCAGTGAAAGCAACGATGGAGGCACCAATGTAAAGGTGATTGTGTGCTGAACAGGTCCAGCACCAGCTTTCAATCCTTGCTCTTCTGCTGTGGGAGCAGAAGCCAAACGTTCGTGCTGTACTCACTGTGCTGCTGGGCAGCTGAGAGACACCACCTGAGAATTTGGATTCAATTGGGCTTTTAGGTATGAAACCGAGGAGAGACTGGAATGATGGTGACGCCGTTGCAAAGCTGCTTGTGTGCTGAAGAGGCCCAGCACTAGCTTTCCCTGCTGGTCCTTCTGCCGTTGGAGCTGATGCCAATGTTCATTCTGTGCTGTGTTGCTGCCAGCAGAGAGCAGGCTCTGGACTGATTCCATTCAAATGCTTTTCCTGTATGAAAGTGAGGGGTGAAATCAGCCATGGTGGCACCAATGTAAAGGTGATTGTGTGCTGAACAGGTCCAGCACCAGCTTTCAATCCTAGCTCTTCTGCTGTGGGAGCAGAAGCCAAACGTTCGTGCTGTACTCACTGTGCTGCTGGGCAGCTGAGAGACACCACGTGAGAATTTGGATTCAAATGGACTTTTAGGTATGAAACCGAGCAGAGACTGCAATGATGGTGACACCGTTGCAAAGCTGACTTTTTGCTGAAGAGGCCCAGCACTAGCTTTCCCTGGTGGTCCTTCTGCTGTGGGAGCAGATGCCACTGTTCATTCTGTGCTGACTGTGTTGCTGCCAGCAGAGAGCAGGCTCTGGACTGATTCCATTCAAATGCTTTTCCTGTATGAAAGTGAGCAGTGAAAGCAACGATGGAGGCACCAATTTAAAGGTGATTGTGTGCTGAACAGGTCGAGCACCAGCTTTCAATCCTAGCTCTTCTGCTGTGGGAGCAGAAGCCAAACGTTCGTGCTGTACTCACTGTGCTGCTGGGCAGCTGAGAGAGACCACCTGAGAATTTGGATTCAAAAGGACTTTTAGGTATGAAACCGAGGAGAGACTGCAATGATGGTGACACCGTTGCAAAGCTGCTTGTGTGCTGAAGAGGCCCAGCACTAGCTTTCCCTGCTGGTCCTTATGCCTTTGGAGCTGATGCCAATGTTCATTCTGTGCTGACTGCGTTGCTGCGCAGCCGAGGGCAGGCTCTGGACTGATTCCATTCAAATGCTTTTCCTGTATGAAAGTGAGCAGTGAAAGCAACGATGGATGCACCAATGTAGAGGTGATTGTGTGCTGAACAGGTCCAGCACCAGCTTTCAATCCTGGCTCTTCTGCTGTGGGAGCAGAAGCCAAACGTTCGTGCTGTACTCACTGTGCTGCTGGGCAGCTGAGAGAGACCACCTGAGAATTTGGATTCAAATGGGCTTTTAGGTATGAAACCGAGGAGAGACTGCAATGATGGTGACACCGTTGCAAAGCTGCTTGTGTGCTGAAGAGGCTCAGCACTAGCTGTCCCCGCTGGTCCTTCTGCTCTGGGAGCAGATGCCACTGTTCATTCTGTGCTGACTGTGTTGCTGCCAGCAGAGAGTAGGCTCTGGACTGATTCCATTCAAATGCTTTTCCTGTATGGATGTGAGCAGTGAAAGCAACGATGGATGCACCAATGTAAAGGGGATTGTGTGCTGAACAGGTCCAGCACCAGCTTTCAATCCTAGCTCTTCTGCTGTGGGAGCAGAAGCCAAACGTTCGTGCTGTACTCACTGTGCTGCTGGGCAGCTGAGAGAGACCACCTGAGAATTTGGATTCAAATGGACTTTTAGGTATGAAACCGAGGAGAGACTGCAATGATGGTGACACCGTTGCAAAGCTGCTTGTGTGCTGAAGAGGCCCAGCACTAGCTTTCCCTGCTGGTCCTTCTGCCGTTGGAGCTGATGCCAATGTTCATTCTCTGCTGACTGTGTTGCTGCCAGCAGAGAGCAGGCTCTGGACTGATTCCATTCAAATGCCTTTCCTGTATGAAAGTGAGGGGTGAAATCAGCCATGGTGGCACCAATGTAAAGGTGATTGTGTGCTGAACAGGTCCAGCACCAGCTTACAATCCTAGCTCTTCTGCTGTGGGAGCAGATGCCAAACGTTCGTGCTGTACTCACTGTCAGGCTGGGCAGCTGAGAGAGACCACCTGAGAATTTGGATTCAAATGGACTTTTAGTTATGAAACCGAGGAGAGACTGCAATGATGGTGACCCCGTTGCAAAGCTGCTTGTGTGCTGAAGAAGCCCAGCACTAGCTTTCCCTGCTGGTCCTTCTGCCGTGTGAGCAGATGCCACTGTTCATTCTGTGCTGTGTTGCTGCCAGCAGGGAGCAGGCTCTGGACTGATTCTATTCAAATGCTTTTCCTGTATGAGTGTTAGCAGTGAAAGCAACGATGGAGGCACCAATGTAAAGGTGATTGTGTGCTGAACAGGTCCGGCTCCAGCATTCAATCCTGGCTCTGCTGTGGGAGCAGAGGCCAAACGTTCGTGCTGTGCTCTCTGTGCTGCTGGGCAGCTGAGAGAGACCACCTGAGAATTTGGATTCAAATGGACTTTTAGGTATGAAACCGAGAGACTGCAGTGGTGGTGACCCCGTTGCAAAGCTGCTTGTGTGCTGAAGGGACACAGCACAAGCTTTCCCTGCTGGTCCTTCTGCCGTGTGAGCAGATGCCACTGTGTATTCTGTGCTGTGTTGCTGCCAGCAGGGAGCAGGCTCTGGACTCATTCCATTCAAATGCTTTTCCTGTGTGAAAGTGAGCAGTGAAAGCAACGATGGAGGCACCAATGTAAAGGGGATTGTGTGCTGAACAGGTCCAGCACTAGCTTTCAATCCTGGCTCTTCTGCTGTGGGAGCAGAGGCCAAACGTTCGTGCTGTGCTCAGTGTGCTGCTGGGCAGCTGAGAGAGACCACCTGAGAATTTGGATTCAAATGGACTTTTAGGTATGAAACCGAGGAGAGACTGCAATGATGGTGACCCCGTTGCAAAGATGCTTGTGTGCTGAAGAAGCAGAGCACTAGCTTTCCCTGCTGGTCCTTCTGCTGTGTTAGCAGAGTCCACTGTTGATTCTGTGCTGACTTTGTTGCTGCGCAGTAGAGAGCAGGCTCTGGACTGATTCCATTCAAATGCTTTTCCTGTGTGAAAGTGAGCAGTGAAAGCAACGATGGAGGCACCAATGTAAAGGTGATTGTGTGCTGAACAGGTGCAGCCCCAGCTTTCAATCCTGGCTCTTCTGCTGTGGGAGCAGAGGCCAAACGTTCGTGCTGTCCTCACTGTGCTGCTGGGCAGCTGAGAGAGACCACCTGAGAATTTGGATTCAAATGGACTTTAAGGTATGAAACCGAGGAGAGACTGCAATGATGGTGACCCCGTTGCAAAGCTGCTTGTGTGCTGAAGAGGCCCAGCACTAGCTTTCCCTGATGATCCTTCTGCCGTGTGAGCAGATGCCACTGTTCATTCTGTGCTGACTGTGTTGCTGCGCAGCAATGAGCAGGCTCTGGACTGATTCCATTCAAATGCTTTTCCTGTGTGAAAGTGAGCAGTGAAACCAACGAAGGAGGCACCAATGTAAAGGGAATTGTGTGCTGAACAGGTCCAGCACCAGCTTTCAATCCTGGCTCTTCTGCTGTGGGAGCAGAGGCCAAACGTTCGTGCTGTCCTCACTGTGCTGCTGGGCAGCTGAGAGAGACCACCTGAGAATTTGGATTCAAATGGACTTTTAGGTATGAAACCGAGGAGAGACTGCAATGATGGTGACCCCATTGCAAAGCTGCTTGTGTGCTGAAGGGACACAGCACAAGCTTTCCCTGCTGGTCCTTCTGCCGTGTGAGCAGATGCCACTGTCATTCTGTGCTGTGTTGCTGCCAGCAGGGAGCAGGCTCTGGACTGATTCTATTCAAATGCTTTTCCTGTATGAGAGTTAGCAGTGAAAGCAACGATGGAGGCACTAATGTAAAGGTGATTGTGTGCTGAACAGGTCCAGCACCAGCTTTCAATCCTGGCTCTTCTGCTGTGGGAGCAGAGGCCAAACATTCGTGCTGTACTCACTGTGCTGCTGGGCAGCTGAGAGAGACCACCTGAGAATTTGGATTGAAATTGACTTTTAGGTATGAAACCGAGGAGAGACTGCAATGATGGTGACCCCGTTGCAAAGCTGCTTGTGTGCTGAAGAGACACAGCACAAGCTTTCCCTGCTGGTCCTTCTGTCGTGTGAGCAGATGCCACTGTGTATTCTGTGCTGTGTTGCTGCCAGCAGGGAGCAGGCTCTGGACTGATTCTATTCAAATGCTTTTCCTGTATGAGTGTTAGCAGTGAAAGCAACGATGGAGGCACCAATGTAAAGGTGATTTTGTGCTGAACAGGTCCAGCACCAGCTTTGAACCCTGGCTCTTCTGCTGTGGGAGCAGATGCCAAACGTTCGTGCTGTGCTCACTGTGCTGCTGGGCAGCTGAGAGACACCACCTGAGAATTTTGATTCAAATGGACTTTTAGGTATGAAACCGAGAGACTGCAGTGGTGGTGACCCCGTTGCAAAGCTGCTTGTGTGCTGAAGGGACACAGCACAAGCTTTCCCTGCTGGTCCTTCTGCCGTGTGAGCAGATGCCACTGTGTATTCTGTGCTGTGTTGCTGCCAGCAGGGAGCAGGCTCTGGACTCATTCCATTCAAATGCTTTTCCTGTGTGAAAGTGAGCAGTGAAAGCAACGATGGAGGCACCAATGTAAAGGGGATTGTGTGCTGAACAGGTCCAGCACCAGCTTTCAATCCTGGCTCTTCTGCTGTGGGAGCAGAGGCCAAACGTTCGTGCTGTGCTCACTGTGCTGCTGGGCAGCTGAGAGACACCACCTGAGAATTTGGATTCAAATGGACTTTTAGGTATGAAACCGAGGAGAGACTGCAATGATGGTGACCCTGTTGCAAAGATGCTTGTGTGCTGAAGAAGCAGAGCACTAGCTTTCCCTGCTGGTCCTTCTGCTGTGTTAGCAGATTCCACTGTTGATTCTGTGCTGACTTTGTTGCTGCGCAGTAGAGAGCAGGCTCTGGACTGATTCCATTCAAATGCTTTTCCTGTGTGAAAGTGAGCAGTGAAAGCAACGATGGAGGCACCAATGTAAAGGTGATTGTGTGCTGAACAGGTGCAGCCCCAGCTTTCAATCCTGGCTCTTCTGCTGTGGGAGCAGAGGCCAAACGTTCGTGCTTTCCTCACTGTGCTGCTGGGCAGCTGAGAGAGACCACCTGAGAATTTGGATTCAAATGGACTTTTAGGTATGAAACCGAGGACAGACTGCAATGTTGGTGACCCCGTTGCAAAGCTGCTTGTGTGCTGAAGAAGCCCAGCACTAGCTTTCCCTGCTGGTCCTTCTGCCGTGTGAGCAGATGCCACTGTTCATTCTGTTCTCACTGTGTTGCTGCGCAGCAGTGAGCAGGCTCTGGACTGATTCCATTCAAATGCTTTTCCTGAATGAAAGTGAGCAGTGAAAGCAACGAAGGAGGCACCAATGTAAAGGGGATTGTGTGCTGAACAGGTCCAGCACCAGCTTTCAATCCTGGCTCTTCTGCTGTGGGAGCAGAGGCTAAACTTTCGTGCTGTACTCACTGTGCTTCTGGGCAGCTGAGAGAGAACACCTGAGAATTTTATATTCAAATGGACTTTTAGGTATGAAACCGAGGAGAGACTGCAATGATGGTGACACCGTTGCAAAGCTGCTTGTGTGCTGAAGAGGCCCAGCACTAGCTTTCCCTGCTGGTCCTTCTACCGTTGGAGCTGATGCCACTGTTCATTCTCTGCTGACTGTGTTGCTGCGCAGCAGAGAGCAGGCTCTGGACTGATTCCATTCAAATGCTTTTCCTGTATGAAAGTGAGCAGTGAAATCAGCCATGGTGGCACCAATGTAAAGGTGATTGTGTGCTGAACAGGTCCAGCACCAGCTTTCAATCCTAGCTCTTCTGCTGTGGGAGCAGAAGCCAAACGTTCGTGCTGTACTCAGTGTGCTGCTGGGCAGCTGAGAGACACCACGTGAGAATTTGGATTCAAATGGACTTTTAGGTATGAAACCGAGGAGAGACTGCAATGATGGTGACACCGTTTCAAAGCTGACTTTGTGCTGAAGAGGCCCAGCACTAGCTTTCCCTGCTGGTCCTTCTGCCGTGGGAGCAGATGCCACTGTTCATTCTGTGCTGACTGTGTTGCTGCCAGCAGAGAGCAGGCTCTGGACTGATTCAATTCAAATGCTTTTCCTGTATGAAAGTGAGCAGTGAAAGCAACGATGGAGGCACCAATGTAGAGGTGATTGTGTGCTGAACAGGTCCAGCACCAGCTTTCAATCCTAGCTCTTCTGCTGTGGGAGCAGAAGCCAAACGTTCGCACTGTACTCACTGTGCTGCTGGGCAGCTGAGAGACACCACGTGAGAATTTGGATTCAAACGGACTTTTAGGTATGAAACCGAGGAGAGACTGCAATGATGGTGACACCTTGCAAAGCTGCTTGTGTGCTGAAGAGGCCCAGCACTAGCTTTCCTGCTGGTCCTTATGCCTTTGGAGCTGATGCCAATGTTCATTCTGTGCTGACTGCGTTGCTGCGCAGCCGAGGGCAGGCTCTGGACTGATTCCATTCAAATGCTTTTCCTGTATGAATGTGAGCAGTGAAAGCAACGATGGAGGCACCAATGTAAAGGTGATTGTGTGCTGAACAGGTCCAGCACCAGCTTTCAATCCTGGCTCTTCTGCTGTGGGAGCAGAGGCCAAACGTTCGTGCTGTACCCACTGTGCTGCTGGGCAGCTGAGAGACACCACCTGAGAATTTGGATTCAAATGGGCTTTTAGGTATGAAACCGAGGAGAGACTGCAATGATGGTGACACCGTTGCAAAGCTGCTTGTGTGCTGAAGAGGCCCAGCACTAGCTTTCCCTGCTGGTCCTTCTGCTGTGGGAACAGATGCCACTGTTCATTCTGTGCTGACTGCGTTGCTGCCAGCAGAGAGAAGGCTCTGGACTGATTCCATTCAAATGCTTTTCCTGTATGAAAGTGAGGAGTGAAATCAGCGATGGTGGCACCAATGTAAAGGTGATTGTGTGCTGAACAGGTCCAGCACCAGCTTTCAATCCTGGCTCTTCTGCTGTGGGAGCAGAGGCCAAACGTTCGTGCTGTACTCACTGTGCTGCTGGGCAGCTGAGAGGGACCACCTGAGAATTTGGATTCAAATGGGCTTTTAGGTATGAAACCGAGGAGAGACTGCAATGATGGTGACACCGTTGCAAAGCTGCTTGTGTGCTGAAGAGGCCCAGCACTAGCTTTCCCTGCTGGTCCTTCTGCCGTTGGAGCTGATGCCAATGTTCATTCTCTGCTGACTGTGATGCTGCCAGCAGAGAGCAGGCTCTGGACTGATTCCATTCAAATGCTTTTCCTGTATGAAAGTGAGCAGTGAAATCAGCGATGGTGGCACTATGTAAAGGTGATTGTGTGCTGAACAGGTCCAGCACCAGCTTTCAATCCCAGCTCTTCTGCTGTGGGAGCAGAGGCCAAACGTTCGTGCTGTACTCACTGTGCTGCTGGGCAGCTGAGAGACACCACGTGAGAATTTGGATTCAAATGGACTTTTAGGTATGAAACCGAGGAGAGACTGCAATGATGGTGACACCGTTGCAAAGCTGCTTGTGTGCTGAAGTGGCCCAGCACTAGATTCCCTGCTGGTCCTTATGCCTTTGGAGCTGATGCCAATGTTTATTCTGTGCTGACTGTGTTGCTGCGCAGCCGAGGGCAGGCTCTGGACTGATTCCATTCAAATGCTTTTCCTGTATGAAAGTGAGCAGTGAAAGCAACGATGGAGGCACCAATGTAAAGGTGATTGTGTGCTGAACAGGTCCAGCACCAGCTTTCAATCCTTGCTCTTCTGCTGTGGGAGCAGAAGCCAAACGTTCGTGCTGTACTCACTGTGCTGCTGGGCAGCTGAGAGACACCACCTGAGAATTTGGATTCAATTGGGCTTTTAGGTATGAAACCGAGGAGAGACTGGAATGATGGTGACGCCGTTGCAAAGCTGCTTGTGTGCTGAAGAGGCCCAGCACTAGCTTTCCCTGCTGGTCCTTCTGCCGTTGGAGCTGATGCCAATGTTCATTCTGTGCTGTGTTGCTGCCAGCAGAGAGCAGGCTCTGGACTGATTCCATTCAAATGCTTTTCCTGTATGAAAGTGAGGGGTGAAATCAGCCATGGTGGCACCAATGTAAAGGTGATTGTGTGCTGAACAGGTCCAGCACCAGCTTTCAATCCTAGCTCTTCTGCTGTGGGAGCAGAAGCCAAACGTTCGTGCTGTACTCACTGTGCTGCTGGGCAGCTGAGAGACACCACCTGAGAATTTGGATTCAAATGGACTTTTAGGTATGAAACCGAGCAGAGACTGCAATGATGGTGACACCGTTGCAAAGCTGACTTTTTGCTGAAGAGGCCCAGCACTAGCTTTCCCTGCTGGTCCTTCTGCTGTGGGAGCAGATGCCACTGTTCATTCTGTGCTGACTGTGTTGCTGCCAGCAGAGAGCAGGCTCTGGACTGATTCCATTCAAATGCTTTTCCTGTATGAAAGTGAGCAGTGAAAGCAACGATGGAGGCACCAATTTAAAGGTGATTGTGTGCTGAACAGGTCCAGCACCAGCTTTCAATCCTAGCTCTTCTGCTGTGGGAGCAGAAGCCAAACGTTCGTGCTGTACTCACTGTGCTGCTGGGCAGCTGAGAGACACCACCTGAGAATTTGGATTCAAAAGGACTTTTAGGTATGAAACCGAGGAGAGACTGCAATGATGGTGACACCGTTGCAAAGCTGCTTGTGTGCTGAAGAGGCCCAGCACTAGCTTTCCCTGCTGGTCCTTATGCCTTTGGAGCTGATGCCAATGTTCATTCTGTGCTGACTGTGTTGCTGCGCAGCCGAGGGCAGGCTCTGGACTGATTCCATTCAAATGCTTTTCCTGTATGAAAGTGAGCAGTGAAAGCAACGATGGATGCACCAATGTAGAGGTGATTGTGTGCTGAACAGGTCCAGCACCAGCTTTCAATCCTGGCTCTTCTGCTGTGGGAGCAGAAGCCAAACGTTCGTGCTGTACTCACTGTGCTGCTGGGCAGCTGAGAGAGACCACCTGAGAATTTGGATTCAAATGGGCTTTTAGGTATGAAACCGAGGAGAGACTGCAATGATGGTGACACCGTTGCAAAGCTGCTTGTGTGCTGAAGAGGCTCAGCACTAGCTGTCCCCGCTGGTCCTTCTGCTCTGGGAGCAGGTGCCACTGTTCATTCTGTGCTGACTGTGTTGCTGCCAGCAGAGAGTAGGCTCTGGACTGATTCCATTCAAATGCTTTTCCTGTATGGAAGTGAGCAGTGAAAGCAACGATGGAGGCACCAATGTAAAGGTGATTGTGTGCTGAACAGGTCCAGCACCAGCTTTCAATCCTAGCTCTTCTGCTGTGGGAGCAGAAGCCAAACGTTCGTGCTCTACTCACTGTGCTGCTGGGCAGCTGAGAGAGACCACCTGAGAATTTGGATTCAAATGGACTTTTAGGTATGAAACCGAGGAGAGACTGCAATGATGGTGACACCGTTGCAAAGCTGCTTGTGTGCTGAAGAGGCCCAGCACTAGCTTTCCCTGTGGTCCTTCTGCCGTTGGAGCTGATGCCAATGTTCATTCTCTGCTGACTGTGTTGCTGCCAGCAGAGAGCAGGCTCTGCACTGATTCCATTCAAATGCCTTTCCTGTATGAAAGTGAGGGGTGAAATCAGCCATGGTGGCACCAATGTAAAGGTGATTGTGTGCTGAACAGGTCCAGCACCAGCTTACAATCCTAGCTCTTCTGCTGTGGGAGCAGATGCCAAACGTTCGTGCTGTACTCAGTGTGTTGCTGGGCAGCTGAGAGACACCACCTGAGAATTTGGATTCAAAAGGACTTTTAGGTATGAAACCGAGGAGAGACTGCAATGATGGTGACACCGTTGCAAAGCTGCTTGTGTGCTGAAGAGGCCCAGCACTAGCTTTCCCTGCTGGTCCTTATGCCTTTGGAGCTGATGCCAATGTTCATTCTGTGCTGACTGTGTTGCTGCGCAGCCGAGGGCAGGCTCTGGACTGATTCCATTCAAATGCTTTTCCTGTATGAAAGTGAGCAGTGAAAGCAACGATGGATGCACCAATGTAGAGGTGATTGTGTGCTGAACAGGTCCAGCACCAGCTTTCAATCCTGGCTCTTCTGCTGTGGGAGCAGAAGCCAAACGTTCGTGCTGTACTCACTGTGCTGCTGGGCAGCTGAGAGAGACCACCTGAGAATTTGGATTCAAATGGGCTTTTAGGTATGAAACCGAGGAGAGACTGCAATGATGGTGACACCGTTGCAAAGCTGCTTGTGTGCTGAAGAGGCTCAGCACTAGCTGTCCCCGCTGGTCCTTCTGCTCTGGGAGCAGATGCCACTGTTCATTCTGTGCTGACTGTGTTGCTGCCAGCAGAGAGTAGGCTCTGGACTGATTCCATTCAAATGCTTTTCCTGTATGGAAGTGAGCAGTGAAAGCAACGATGGAGGCACCAATGTAAAGGTGATTGTGTGCTGAACAGGTCCAGCACCAGCTTTCAATCCTAGCTCTTCTGCTGTGGGAGCAGAAGCCAAACGTTCGTGCTGTACTCACTGTGCTGCTGGGCAGCTGAGAGAGACCACCTGAGAATTTGGATTCAAATGGACTTTTAGGTATGAAACCGAGGAGAGACTGCAATGATGGTGACACCGTTGCAAAGCTGCTTGTGTGCTTAAGAGGCCCAGCACTAGCTTTCCCTGTGGTCCTTCTGCCGTTGGAGCTGATGCCAATGTTCATTCTCTGCTGACTGTGTTGCTGCCAGCAGAGAGCAGGCTCTGCACTGATTCCATTCAAATGCCTTTCCTGTATGAAAGTGAGGGGTGAAATCAGCCATGGTGGCACCAATGTAAAGGTGATTGTGTGCTGAACAGGTCCAGCACCAGCTTACAATCCTAGCTCTTCTGCTGTGGGAGCAGATGCCAAACGTTCGTGCTGTACTCAGTGTGTTGCTGGGCAGCTGAGAGACACCACGTGAGAATTTGGATTCAAATGGACTTTTAGGTATGAAACCGAGGAGAGACTGCAATGATGGTGACACCGTTGCAAAGCTGACTTTGTGCTGAAGAGGCCCAGCACAAGCTTTCCCTGCTGGTCCTTCTGCCGTGGGAGCAGATGCCACTGTTCATTCTGTGCTGACTGTGTTGCTGCCAGGAGAGAGCAGGCTCTGGACTGATTCCATTCAAATGCTTTTCCTGTATGAAAGTGAGGGGTGAAATCAGCCATGGTGGCACCAATTTAAAGGTGATTGTGTCCTGAACAGGTCGAGCAGCAGCTTTCAATGCTAGCTCTTCTGCTGTGGGAGCAGAAGCCAAACGTTCGTGCTGTACTCACTGTGCTGCTGGGCAGGTGAGAGAGACCACCTGAGAATTTGGATTCAAATGGGCTTTTAGGTATGAAACCGAGGAGAGACTGCAATGATGGTGACACCGTTGCAAAGCTGCTTGTGTGCTGAAGAGGCCCAGCACTAGCTTTCCCTGCTGGTCCTTCTGCCGTGGGAGCAGATGCCAATGTTCATTCTGTGCTGACTGTGTTGCTGCGCAGCCGAGAGCAGCCTCTGGACTGATTCATTCAAATGCTTTTCCTGTTGAAAGTGAGCAGTGAAAGCAACGATGGTGGCACCAATGTAAAGGTGATTGTGTGCTGAACAGGTCAAGAACCAGCTTTCAATCCTAGCTCTTCTGCTGTGGGAGCAGAAGCCAAACGTTCGTGCTGTACTCACTGTGCTGCTGGGCAGCTGAGAGACACCACCTGAGAATTTGGATTCAAATGGGCTTTTAGGTATGAAACCGAGGAGAGACTGCAATGATGGTGACACCGTTGCAAAGCTGCTTGTGTGCTGAAGAGGCCCAGCACTAGCTTTCCCTGCTGGTCCTTCTGCCGTGGGAGCAGATGCCACTGTTCATTCTGTGCTGACTGTGTTGCTGCCAGCAGAGAGCAGGCTCTGGACTGATTCCATTCAAATGCTTTTCCTGTATGAAAGTGAGCAGTGAAAGCAACGATGGAGGCACCAATGTAAAGGTGATTGTGTGCTGAACAGGTCGAGCACCAGCTTTCAATCCTAGCTCTTCTGCTGTGGGAGCAGAGGCCAAACGTTCGTGCTGTACTCACTGTGCTGCTGGGCAGCTGAGAGAGACCACCTGAGAATTTGAATTCAAATGGACTTTTAGGTATGAAACCGAGGAGAGACTGCAATGATGGTGACACCGTTGCAAAGCTGCTTGTGTGCTGAAGAGGCCCAGCACTAGCTTTCCCTGCTGGTCCTTCTGCCGTTGGAGCTGATGCCAATGTTCATTCTGTGCTGACTGTGTTGCTGCCAGCAGAGAGCAGGCTCTGGACTCATTCCCATTCAAATGCTTTTCCTGTATGAAAGTGAGGAGTGAAATCAGCGATGGTGGCACCAATGTAAAGGTGATTGTGTGCTGAACAGGTCCAGCACCAGCTTTCAATCCTAGCTCTTCTGCTGTGGGAGCAGAGGCCAAACAGTCGTGCGGTACTCACAGTGCTGCTGGGCGGCTGAGAGAGACCACCTGAGAATTTGGATTCAAATGGACTTTTAGGTATGAAACCGAGGAGAGACTGCAATGATGGTGACACCGTTGCAAAGCTGCTTGTGTGCTGAAGAGGCCCAGCACTAGCTTTCCCTGCTGGTCCTTATGCCTTTGGAGCTGATGCCAATGTTCATTCTGTGCTGACTGCGTTGCTGCGCAGCCGAGGGCAGGCTCTGGACTGATTCCATTCAAATGCTTTTCCTGTATGAATGTGAGCAGTGAAAGCAACGATGGAGGCACCAATGTAAAGGTGATTGTGTGCTGAACAGGTCCAGCACCAGCTTTCAATCCTAGCTCTTCTGCTGTGGGAGCAGAAGCCAAACGTTCGTGCTGTACTCACTGTGCTGCTGGGCAGCTGAGAGAGACCACCTGAGAATTTGGATTCAAATGGACTTTTAGGTATGAAACCGAGGAGAGACTGCAATGATGGTGACACCGTTGCAAAGCTGCTTGTGTGCTGAAGAGGCCCAGCACTAGCTTTCCCTGCTGGTCCTTCTGCCGTTGGAGCTGATTCCAATGTTCATTCTCTGCTGACTGTGATGCTGCCAGCAGAGAGCAGGCTCTGGACTGATTCCATTCAAATGCTTTTCCTGTATGAAAGTGAGCAGTGAAAGCAACGATGGAGGCACCAATGTAAAGGTGATTGTGTGCTGAACAGGTCCAGCACAAGCTTTCACTCCTAGCTCTTCTGCTGTGGGAGCAGAGGCCAAACGTTCGTGCTGTACTCAGTGTGCTGCTGGGCAGCTGAGAGACACCACCTGAGAATTAGGATTCAAATGGACTTTTAGGTATGAAACCGAGGAGAGACTGCAACGATGGTGACACCGTTGCAAAGCTGACTTTGTGCTGAAGAGGCCCAGCACTAGCTTTCCCTGCTGGTCCTTCTGCTGTGGGAGCAGATGCCACTGTTCATTCTGTGCTGACTGTGTTGCTGCCAGGAGAGAGCAGGCTCTGGACTGATTCCATTCAAATGCTTTTCCTGTATGAAAGTGAGCAGTGTAAGCAACGATGGAGGCACCAATTTAAAGGTGATTGTGTCCTGAACAGGTCGAGCAGCAGCTTTCAATGCTAGCTCTTCTGCTGTGGCAGCAGAAGCCAAACGTTCGTGCTGTACTCACTGTGCTGCTGGGCAGCTGAGAGAGACCACCTGAGAATTTGGATTCAAATGGACTTTTAGGTATGAAACCGAGGAGAGACTGCAATGATGGTGACACCGTTGCAAAGCTGCTTGTGTGCTGAAGAGGCCCAGCACTAGCTTTCCTTGCTGGTCCTTCTGCCGTGGGAGCAGATGCCAATGTTCATTCCGTGCTGACTGTGTTGCTGCGCAGCCGAGAGCAGCCTCTGGACTGATTCAATTCAAATGCTTTTCCTGTTGAAAGTGAGGAGTGAAAGCAACGATGGTGGCACCAATGTAAAGGTGATTGTGTGCTGAACAGGTCGAGCACCAGCTTTCAATCCTAGCGCTTCTGGTGTGGGAGCAGAAGCCAAACGTTCGTGCTGTACTCAGTGTGCTGCTGGGCAGCTGAGAGACACCACCTGAGAATTTGGATTCAAATGGACTTTTAGGTATGAAACCGAGGAGAGACTGCAATGATGGTGACACCGCTGCAAAGCTGCTTGTGTGCTGAAGAGGCCCAGCACTAGCTTTCCCTGCTGGTCCTTCTGCCGTTGGAGCTGATGCCACTGTTCATTCTGTGCTGACTGTGTTGCTGCCAGCAGAGAGCAGGCTCTGGAGTGATTCCATTCAAAGGCTTTTCCTGTATGAAAGTGAGCAGTGAAAGCAACGATGGAGGCACCAATTTAAAGGTGATTGTGTGCTGAACAGGTCGAGCACCAGCTTTCAATCCTAGCTCTTCTGCTGTGGGAGCAGAAGCCAAACGTTCGTGCTGTACTCACTGTGCTGCTGGGCGGCTGAGAGAGACCACCTGAGAATTTGGATTCAAATGGGCTTTTAGGTATGAAACCGAGGAGAGACTGCAATGATGGTGACACCGTTGCAAAGCTGCTTGTGTGCTGAAGAGGCCCAGCACTAGCTATCCCTGCTGGTCCTTCTGCCGTGGGAGCAGATGCCACTGTTCATTCTGTGCTGACTGTGTTGCTGCCAGCAGAGAGCAGGCTCTGGACTGATTCCATTCAAATGCTTTTCCTGTATGAAAGTGAGCAGTGAAAGCAACGATGGAGGCACCAATGTAAAGGTGATTGTGTGCTGAACAGGTCCAGCACCAGCTTTCAATCCTAGCTCTTCTGCTGTGGGAGTAGAAGCCAAACGTTCGTGCTGTACTCACTGTGCTGCTGGGCAGCTGAGAGAGACCACCTGAGAATTTGGATTCAAATGGGCTTTTAGGTATGAAACCGAGGAGAGTCTGCAATGATGGTGACACCGTTGCAAAGCTGCTTGTGTGCTGAAGAGGCTCAGCACTAGCTGTCCCCGCTGGTCCTTCTGCTCTGGGAGCAGATGCCACTGTTCATTCTGGGCTGACTGTGTTGCTGCCAGCAGAGAGCAGGCTCTGGACTGATTCCATTCAAATGCTTTTCCTGTATGAAAGTGAGCAGTGAAAGCAACGATGGAGGCACCAATTTAAAGGTGATTGTGTGCTGAACAGGTCCAGCACCAGCTTTCAATCCTAGCTCTTCTGCTGTGGGAGCAGAAGCAAAACGTTCGCACTGTACTCACTATGCTGCTGGGCAGCTGAGAGACACCACGTGAGAATTTGGATTCAAATGGACTTTTAGGTATGAAACCGAGGATAGACTGCAATGATGGTGACACCGCTGCAAAGCTGCTTGTGTGCTGAAGAGGCCCAGCACTAGCTTTCCCTGCTGGTCCTTATGCCTTTGGAGCTGATGCCAATGTTCATTCTGTGCTGACTGCGTTGCTGCGCAGCCGAGGGCAGGCTCTTTGATTCCATTCAAATGCTTTTCCCTGTATGAATGTGAGCAGTGAAAGCAACGATGGAGGCACCAATGTAAAGGTGATTGTGTGCTGAACAGGTCCAGCACCAGCTTTCAATCCTAGCTCTTCTGCTGTGGGAGCAGAAGCCAAACGTTCGTGCTGTACTCACTGTGCTGCTGGGCAGCTGAGAGACACCACCTGAGAATTTGGATTCAAATGGGCTTTTAGGTATGAAACCCGGAGAGAGACTGCAATGATGGTGACCCCGTTGCCAAAGCTGCTTGTGTGCTGAAGAGGCCCAGCACTAGCTTTCCCTGCTGGTCCCTTCTGCTGTGGGAGCAGATGCCACTGTTCATTCTGTGCTGACTGTGTTGCTGCCAGCAGAGAGCAGGCTCTGGACTGATTCCATTCAAATGCTTTTCCTGTATGAAAGTGAGCAGTGAAAGCAACGATGGAGGCACCAATGTAAAGGTGATTGTGTGCTGAACAGGTCGAGCACCAGCTTTCAAACCTGGCTCTTCTGCTGTGGGAGCAGAGGCCAAACGTTCGTGCTGTACTCACTGTGCTGCTGGGCAGCTGAGAGAGACCACCTGAGAATTTGAATTCAAATGGACTTTTAGGTATGAAACCGAGGAGAGACTGCAATGATGGTGACACCGTTGCAAAGCTGCTTGTGTGCTGAAGAGGCCCAGCACTAGCTTTCCCTGCTGGTCCTTCTGCCGTTGGAGCTGATGCCAATGTTCATTCTGTGCTGACTGTGTTGCTGCCAGCAGAGAGCAGGCTCTGGACTCATTCATTCAAATGCTTTTCCTGTATGAAAGTGAGGAGTGAAATCAGCGATGGTGGCACCAATGTAAAGGTGATTGTGTGCTGAACAGGTCCAGCACCAGCTTTCAATCCTTGCTCTTCTGCTGTGGCAGCAGAGGCCAAACATTCGTGCGGTACTCACAGTGCTGCTGGGCGGCTGAGAGAGACCACCTGAGAATTTGGATTCAAATGGACTTTTAGGTATGAAACCGAGGAGAGACTGCAATGATGGTGACACCGTTGCAAAGCTGCTTGTGTGCTGAAGAGGCCCAGCACTAGCTTTCCCTGCTGGTCCTTATGCCTTTGGAGCTGATGCCAATGTTCATTCTGTGCTGACTGCGTTGGTGCGCAGCCGAGGGCAGGCTCTGGACTGATTCCATTCAAATGCTTTTCCTGTATGAATGTGAGCAGTGAAAGCAACGATGGAGACACCAATGTAAAGGTGATTGTGTGCTGAACAGGTCCAGCACCAGCTTTCAATCCTAGCTCTTCTGCTGTGGGAGCAGAAGCCAAACGTTCGTGCTGTACTCACTGTGCTGCTGGGCAGCTGAGAGAGACCACCTGAGAATTTGGATTCAAATGGACTTTTAGGTATGACACAGAGGAGAGACTGCAATGATGGTGACACCGTTGCAAAGCTGCTTGTGTGCTGAAGAGGCCCAGCTCTAGCTTTCCCTGCTGGTCCTTCTGCCGTTGGAGCTGATTCCAATGTTCATTCTCTGCTGACTGTGATGCTGCCAGCAGAGAGCAGGCTCTGGACTGATTCCATTCAAATGCTTTTCCTGTATGAAAGTGAGCAGTGAAAGCAACGATGGAGGCACCAATGTAAAGGTGATTGTGTGCTGAACAGGTCCAGCACAAGCTTTCACTCCTAGCTCTTCTGCTGTGGGAGCAGAGGCCAAACGTTCGTGCTGTACTCAGTGTGCTGCTGGGCAGCTGAGAGACACCACCTGAGAATTAGGATTCAAATGGACTTTTAGGTATGAAACCGAGGAGAGACTGCAACGATGGTGACACCGTTGCAAAGCTGACTTTGTGCTGAAGAGGCCCAGCACTAGCTTTCCCTGCTGGTCCTTCTGCTGTGGGAGCAGATGCCACTGTTCATTCTGTGCTGACTGTGTTGCTGCCAGGAGAGAGCAGGCTCTGGACTGATTCCATTCAATGCTTTTCCTGTATGAAAGTGAGCAGTGTAAGCAACGATGGAGGCACCAATTTAAAGGTGATTGTGTCCTGAACAGGTCGAGCAGCAGCTTTCAATGCTAGCTCTTCTGCTGTGGCAGCAGAAGCCAAACGTTCGTGCTGTACTCACTGTGCTGCTGGGCAGCTGAGAGAGACCACCTGAGAATTGGATTCAAATGGACTTTTAGGTATGAAACCGAGGAGAGACTGCAATGATGGTGACACCGTTGCAAAGCTGCTTGTGTGCTGAAGAGGCCCAGCACTAGCTTTCCTTGCTGGTCCTTCTGCCGTGGGAGCAGATGCCAATGTTCATTCTGTGCTGACTGTGTTGCTGCGCAGCCGAGAGCAGCCTCTGGACTGATTCAATTCAAATGCTTTTCCTGTTGAAAGTGAGGAGTGAAAGCAACGATGGTGGCACCAATGTAAAGGTGATTGTGTGCTGAACAGGTCGAGCACCAGCTTTCAATCCTAGCTCTTCTGCTGTGGGAGCAGAAGCCAAACGTTCGTGCTGTACTCAGTGTGCTGCTGGGCAGCTGAGAGACACCACCTGAGAATTTGGATTCAAATGGACTTTTAGGTATGAAACCGAGGAGAGACTGCAATGATGGTGACACCGCTGCAAAGCTGCTTGTGTGCTGAAGAGGCCCAGCACTAGCTTTCCCTGCTGGTCCTTCTGCCGTTGGAGCTGATGCCACTGTTCATTCTGTGCTGACTGTGTTGCTGCCAGCAGAGAGCAGGCTCTGGAGTGATTCCATTCAAATGCTTTTCCTGTATGAAAGTGAGCAGTGAAAGCAACGATGGAGGCACCAATTTAAAGGTGATGTGTGCTGAACAGGTCGAGCACCAGCTTTCAATCCTAGCTCTTCTGCTGTGGGAGCAGAAGCCAAACGTTCGTGCTGTACTCACAGTGCTGCTGGGCGGCTGAGAGAGACCACCTGAGAATTTGGATTCAAATGGGCTTTTAGGTATGAAACCGAGGAGAGACTGCAATGATGGTGACACCGTTGCAAAGCTGCTTGTGTGCTGAAGAGGCCCAGCACTAGCTATCCCTGCTGGTCCTTCTGCCGTGGGAGCAGATGCCACTGTTCATTCTGTGCTGACTGTGTTGCTGCCAGCAGAGAGCAGGCTCTGGACTGATTCCCATTCAAATGCTTTTCCTGTATGAAAGTGAGCAGTGAAAGCAACGATGGAGGCACCAATGTAAAGGTGATTGTGTGCTGAACAGGTCCAGCACCAGCTTTCAATCCTAGCTCTTCTGCTGTGGGAGTAGAAGCCAAACGTTCGTGCTGTACTCACTGTGCTGCTGGGCAGCTGAGAGAGACCACCTGAGAATTTGGATTCAAATGGGCTTTTAGGTATGAAACCGAGGAGAGTCTGCAATGATGGTGACACCGTTGCAAAGCTGCTTGTGTGCTGAAGAGGCTCAGCACTAGCTGTCCCCGCTGGTCCTTCTGCTCTGGGAGCAGATGCCACTGTTCATTCTGGGCTGACTGTGTTGCTGCCAGCAGAGAGCAGGCTCTGGACTGATTCCATTCAAATTGCTTTTCCTGTATGAAAGTGAGCAGTGAAAGCAACGATGGAGCACCAATTTAAAGGTGATTGTGTGCTGAACAGGTCCAGCACCAGCTTTCAATCCTAGCTCTTCTGCTGTGGGAGCAGAAGCAAAACGTTCGCACTGTACTCACTATGCTGCTGGGCAGCTGAGAGACACCACGTGAGAATTTGGATTCAAATGGACTTTTAGGTATGAAACCGAGGATAGACTGCAATGATGGTGACACCGCTGCAAAGCTGCTTGTGTGCTGAAGAGGCCCAGCACTAGCTTTCCCTGCTGGTCCTTATGCCTTTGGAGCTGATGCCAATGTTCATTCTGTGCTGACTGCGTTGCTGCGCAGCCGAGGGCAGGCTCTGGACTGATTCCATTCAAATGCTTTTCCTGTATGAATGTGAGCAGTGAAAGCAACGATGGAGGCACCAATGTAAAGGTGATTGTGTGCTGAACAGGTCCAGCACCAGCTTTCAATCCTAGCTCTTCTGCTGTGGGAGCAGAAGCCAAACGTTCGTGCTGTACTCACTGTGCTGCTGGGCAGCTGAGAGACACCACCTGAGAATTTGGATTCAAATGGGCTTTTAGGTATGAAACCGAGGAGAGACTGCAATGATGGTGACCCCGTTGCAAAGCTGCTTGTGTGCTGAAGAGGCCCAGCACTAGCTTTCCCTGCTGGTCCTTCTGCTCTGGGAGCAGATGCCACTGTTCATTCTGTGCTGACTGTGTTGCTGCCAGCAGAGAGCAGGCTCTGGACTGATTCCATTCAAATGCTTTTCCTGTATGAAAGTGAGCAGTGAAAGCAACGATGGAGGCACCAATGTAAAGGTGATTGTGTGCTGAACAGGTCGAGCACCAGCTTTCAAACCTGGCTCTTCTGCTGTGGGAGCAGAGGCCAAACGTTCGTGCTGTACTCACTGTGCTGCTGGGCAGCTGAGAGAGACCACCTGAGAATTTGAATTCAAATGGACTTTTAGGTATGAAACCGAGGAGAGACTGCAATGATGGTGACACCGTTGCAAAGCTGCTTGTGTGCTGAAGAGGCCCAGCACTAGCTTTCCCTGCTGGTCCTTCTGCCGTTGGAGCTGATGCCAATGTTCATTCTGTGCTGACTGTGTTGCTGCCAGCAGAGAGCAGGCTCTGGACTCATTCCATTCAAATGCTTTTCCTGTATGAAAGTGAGGAGTGAAATCAGCGATGGTGGCACCAATGTAAAGGTGATTGTGTGCTGAACAGGTCCAGCACCAGCTTTCAATCCTAGCTCTTCTGCTGTGGGAGCAGAGGCCAAACATTCGTGCGGTACTCACTGTGCTGCTGGGCGGCTGAGAGAGACCACCTGAGAATTTGGATTCAAATGGACTTTTAGGTATGAAACCGAGGAGAGACTGCAATGATGGTGACACCGTTGCAAAGCTGCTTGTGTGCTGAAGAGGCCCAGCACTAGCTTTCCCTGCTGGTCCTTATGCCTTTGGAGCTGATGCCAATGTTCATTCTGTGCTGACTGCGTTGGTGCGCAGCCGAGGGCAGGCTCTGGACTGATTCCATTCAAATGCTTTTCCTGTATGAATGTGAGCAGTGAAAGCAACGATGGAGACACCAATGTAAAGGTGATTGTGTGCTGAACAGGTCCAGCACCAGCTTTCAATCCTAGCTCTTCTGCTGTGGGAGCAGAAGCCAAACGTTCGTGCTGTACTCACTGTGCTGCTGGGCAGCTGAGAGAGACCACCTGAGAATTTGGATTCAAATGGACTTTTAGGTATGACACAGAGGAGAGACTGCAATGATGGTGACACCGTTGCAAAGCTGCTTGTGTGCTGAAGAGGCCCAGCTCTAGCTTTCCCTGCTGGTCCTTCTGCCGTTGGAGCTGATTCCAATGTTCATTCTCTGCTGACTGTGATGCTGCCAGCAGAGAGCAGGCTCTGGACTGATTCCATTCAAATGCTTTTCCTGTATGAAAGTGAGCAGTGAAAGCAACGATGGAGGCACCAATGTAAAGGTGATTGTGTGCTGAACAGGTCCAGCACAAGCTTTCACTCCTAGCTCTTCTGCTGTGGGAGCAGAGGCCAAACGTTCGTGCTGTACTCAGTGTGCTGCTGGGCAGCTGAGAGACACCACCTGAGAATTAGGATTCAAATGGACTTTTAGGTATGAAACCGAGGAGAGACTGCAACGATGGTGACACCGTTGCAAAGCTGACTTTGTGCTGAAGAGGCCCAGCACTAGCTTTCCCTGCTGGTCCTTCTGCTGTGGGAGCAGATGCCACTGTTCATTCTGTGCTGACTGTGTTGCTGCCAGGAGAGAGCAGGCTCTGGACTGATTCCATTCAAATGCTTTTCCTGTATGAAAGTGAGCAGTGTAAGCAACGATGGAGGCACCAATTTAAAGGTGATTGTGTCCTGAACAGGTCGAGCAGCAGCTTTCAATGCTAGCTCTTCTGCTGTGGCAGCAGAAGCCAAACGTTCGTGCTGTACTCACTGTGCTGCTGGGCAGCTGAGAGAGACCACCTGAGAATTTGGATTCAAATGGACTTTTAGGTATGAAACCGAGGAGAGACTGCAATGATGGTGACACCGTTGCAAAGCTGCTTGTGTGCTGAAGAGGCCCAGCACTAGCTTTCCTTGCTGGTCCTTCTGCCGTGGGAGCAGATGCCAATGTTCATTCTGTGCTGACTGTGTTGCTGCGCAGCCGAGAGCAGCCTCTGGACTGATTCAATTCAAATGCTTTTCCTGTTGAAAGTGAGGAGTGAAAGCAACGATGGTGGCACCAATGTAAAGGTGATTGTGTGCTGAACAGGTCGAGCACCAGCTTTCAATCCTAGCTCTTCTGCTGTGGGAGCAGAAGCCAAACGTTCGTGCTGTACTCAGTGTGCTGCTGGGCAGCTGAGAGACACCACCTGAGAATTTGGATTCAAATGGACTTTTAGGTATGAAACCGAGGAGAGACTGCAATGATGGTGACACCGCTGCAAAGCTGCTTGTGTGCTGAAGAGGCCCAGCACTAGCTTTCCCTGCTGGTCCTTCTGCCGTTGGAGCTGATGCCACTGTTCATTCTGTGCTGACTGTGTTGCTGCCAGCAGAGAGCAGGCTCTGGAGTGATTCCATTCAAATGCTTTTCCTGTATGAAAGTGAGCAGTGAAAGCAACGATGGAGGCACCAATTTAAAGGTGATTGTGTGCTGAACAGGTCGAGCACCAGCTTTCAATCCTAGCTCTTCTGCTGTGGGAGCAGAAGCCAAACGTTCGTGCTGTACTCACAGTGCTGCTGGGCGGCTGAGAGAGACCACCTGAGAATTTGGATTCAAATGGGCTTTTAGGTATGAAACCGAGGAGAGACTGCAATGATGGTGACACCGTTGCAAAGCTGCTTGTGTGCTGAAGAGGCCCAGCACTAGCTATCCCTGCTGGTCCTTCTGCCGTGGGAGCAGATGCCACTGTTCATTCTGTGCTGACTGTGTTGCTGCCAGCAGAGAGCAGGCTCTGGACTGATTCCATTCAAATGCTTTTCCTGTATGAAAGTGAGCAGTGAAAGCAACGATGGAGGCACCAATGTAAAGGTGATTGTGTGCTGAACAGGTCCAGCACCAGCTTTCAATCCTAGCTCTTCTGCTGTGGGAGTAGAAGCCAAACGTTCGTGCTGTACTCACTGTGCTGCTGGGCAGCTGAGAGAGACCACCTGAGAATTTGGATTCAAATGGGCTTTTAGGTATGAAACCGAGGAGAGTCTGCAATGATGGTGACACCGTTGCAAAGCTGCTTGTGTGCTGAAGAGGCTCAGCACTAGCTGTCCCCGCTGGTCCTTCTGCTCTGGGAGCAGATGCCACTGTTCATTCTGGGCTGACTGTGTTGCTGCCAGCAGAGAGCAGGCTCTGGACTGATTCCATTCAAATGCTTTTCCTGTATGAAAGTGAGCAGTGAAAGCAACGATGGAGGCACCAATTTAAAGGTGATTGTGTGCTGAACAGGTCCAGCACCAGCTTTCAATCCTAGCTCTTCTGCTGTGGGAGCAGAAGCAAAACGTTCGCACTGTACTCACTATGCTGCTGGGCAGCTGAGAGACACCACGTGAGAATTTGGATTCAAATGGACTTTTAGGTATGAAACCGAGGATAGACTGCAATGATGGTGACACCGCTGCAAAGCTGCTTGTGTGCTGAAGAGGCCCAGCACTAGCTTTCCCTGCTGGTCCTTATGCCTTTGGAGCTGATGCCAATGTTCATTCTGTGCTGACTGCGTTGCTGCGCAGCCGAGGGCAGGCTCTGGACTGATTCCATTCAAATGCTTTTCCTGTATGAATGTGAGCAGTGAAAGCAACGATGGAGGCACCAATGTAAAGGTGATTGTGTGCTGAACAGGTCCAGCACCAGCTTTCAATCCTAGCTCTTCTGCTGTGGGAGCAGAAGCCAAACGTTCGTGCTGTACTCACTGTGCTGCTGGGCAGCTGAGAGACACCACCTGAGAATTTGGATTCAAATGGGCTTTTAGGTATGAAACCGAGGAGAGACTGCAATGATGGTGACCCCGTTGCAAAGCTGCTTGTGTGCTGAAGAGGCCCAGCACTAGCTTTCCCTGCTGGTCCTTCTGCTCTGGGAGCAGATGCCACTGTTCATTCTGTGCTGACTGTGTTGCTGCCAGCAGAGAGCAGGCTCTGGACTGATTCCATTCAAATGCTTTTCCTGTATGAAAGTGAGCAGTGAAAGCAACGATGGAGGCACCAATGTAAAGGTGATTGTGTGCTGAACAGGTCGAGCACCAGCTTTCAAACCTGGCTCTTCTGCTGTGGGAGCAGAGGCCAAACGTTCGTGCTGTACTCACTGTGCTGCTGGGCAGCTGAGAGAGACCACCTGAGAATTTGAATTCAAATGGACTTTTAGGTATGAAACCGAGGAGAGACTGCAATGATGGTGACACCGTTGCAAAGCTGCTTGTGTGCTGAAGAGGCCCAGCACTAGCTTTCCCTGCTGGTCCTTCTGCCGTTGGAGCTGATGCCAATGTTCATTCTGTGCTGACTGTGTTGCTGCCAGCAGAGAGCAGGCTCTGGACTCATTCCATTCAAATGCTTTTCCTGTATGAAAGTGAGGAGTGAAATCAGCGATGGTGGCACCAATGTAAAGGTGATTGTGTGCTGAACAGGTCCAGCACCAGCTTTCAATCCTAGCTCTTCTGCTGTGGGAGCAGAGGCCAAACATTCGTGCGGTACTCACAGTGCTGCTGGGCGGCTGAGAGAGACCACCTGAGAATTTGGATTCAAATGGACTTTTAGGTATGAAACCGAGGAGAGACTGCAATGATGGTGACACCGTTGCAAAGCTGCTTGTGTGCTGAAGAGGCCCAGCACTAGCTTTCCCTGCTGGTCCTTATGCCTTTGGAGCTGATGCCAATGTTCATTCTGTGCTGACTGCGTTGGTGCGCAGCCGAGGGCAGGCTCTGGACTGATTCCATTCAAATGCTTTTCCTGTATGAATGTGAGCAGTGAAAGCAACGATGGAGACACCAATGTAAAGGTGATTGTGTGCTGAACAGGTCCAGCACCAGCTTTCAATCCTAGCTCTTCTGCTGTGGGAGCAGAAGCCAAACGTTCGTGCTGTACTCACTGTGCTGCTGGGCAGCTGAGAGAGACCACCTGAGAATTTGGATTCAAATGGACTTTTAGGTATGACACAGAGGAGAGACTGCAATGATGGTGACACCGTTGCAAAGCTGCTTGTGTGCTGAAGAGGCCCAGCTCTAGCTTTCCCTGCTGGTCCTTCTGCCGTTGGAGCTGATTCCAATGTTCATTCTCTGCTGACTGTGATGCTGCCAGCAGAGAGCAGGCTCTGGACTGATTCCATTCAAATGCTTTTCCTGTATGAAAGTGAGCAGTGAAAGCAACGATGGAGGCACCAATGTAAAGGTGATTGTGTGCTGAACAGGTCCAGCACAAGCTTTCACTCCTAGCTCTTCTGCTGTGGGAGCAGAGGCCAAACGTTCGTGCTGTACTCAGTGTGCTGCTGGGCAGCTGAGAGACACCACCTGAGAATTAGGATTCAAATGGACTTTTAGGTATGAAACCGAGGAGAGACTGCAACGATGGTGACACCGTTGCAAAGCTGACTTTGTGCTGAAGAGGCCCAGCACTAGCTTTCCCTGCTGGTCCTTCTGCTGTGGGAGCAGATGCCACTGTTCATTCTGTGCTGACTGTGTTGCTGCCAGGAGAGAGCAGGCTCTGGACTGATTCCATTCAAATGCTTTTCCTGTATGAAAGTGAGCAGTGTAAGCAACGATGGAGGCACCAATTTAAAGGTGATTGTGTCCTGAACAGGTCGAGCAGCAGCTTTCAATGCTAGCTCTTCTGCTGTGGCAGCAGAAGCCAAACGTTCGTGCTGTACTCACTGTGCTGCTGGGCAGCTGAGAGAGACCACCTGAGAATTTGGATTCAAATGGACTTTTAGGTATGAAACCGAGGAGAGACTGCAATGATGGTGACACCGTTGCAAAGCTGCTTGTGTGCTGAAGAGGCCCAGCACTAGCTTTCCTTGCTGGTCCTTCTGCCGTGGGAGCAGATGCCAATGTTCATTCTGTGCTGACTGTGTTGCTGCGCAGCCGAGAGCAGCCTCTGGACTGATTCAATTCAAATGCTTTTCCTGTTGAAAGTGAGGAGTGAAAGCAACGATGGTGGCACCAATGTAAAGGTGATTGTGTGCTGAACAGGTCGAGCACCAGCTTTCAATCCTAGCTCTTCTGCTGTGGGAGCAGAAGCCAAACGTTCGTGCTGTACTCAGTGTGCTGCTGGGCAGCTGAGAGACACCACCTGAGAATTTGGATTCAAATGGACTTTTAGGTATGAAACCGAGGAGAGACTGCAATGATGGTGACACCGCTGCAAAGCTGCTTGTGTGCTGAAGAGGCCCAGCACTAGCTTTCCCTGCTGGTCCTTCTGCCGTTGGAGCTGATGCCACTGTTCATTCTGTGCTGACTGTGTTGCTGCCAGCAGAGAGCAGGCTCTGGAGTGATTCCATTCAAAGGCTTTTCCTGTATGAAAGTGAGCAGTGAAAGCAACGATGGAGGCACCAATTTAAAGGTGATTGTGTGCTGAACAGGTCGAGCACCAGCTTTCAATCCTAGCTCTTCTGCTGTGGGAGCAGAAGCCAAACGTTCGTGCTGTACTCACTGTGCTGCTGGGCGGCTGAGAGAGACCACCTGAGAATTTGGATTCAAATGGGCTTTTAGGTATGAAACCGAGGAGAGACTGCAATGATGGTGACACCGTTGCAAAGCTGCTTGTGTGCTGAAGAGGCCCAGCACTAGCTATCCCTGCTGGTCCTTCTGCCGTGGGAGCAGATGCCACTGTTCATTCTGTGCTGACTGTGTTGCTGCCAGCAGAGAGCAGGCTCTGGACTGATTCCATTCAAATGCTTTTCCTGTATGAAAGTGAGCAGTGAAAGCAACGATGGAGGCACCAATGTAAAGGTGATTGTGTGCTGAACAGGTCCAGCACCAGCTTTCAATCCTAGCTCTTCTGCTGTGGGAGTAGAAGCCAAACGTTCGTGCTGTACTCACTGTGCTGCTGGGCAGCTGAGAGAGACCACCTGAGAATTTGGATTCAAATGGGCTTTTAGGTATGAAACCGAGGAGAGTCTGCAATGATGGTGACACCGTTGCAAAGCTGCTTGTGTGCTGAAGAGGCTCAGCACTAGCTGTCCCCGCTGGTCCTTCTGCTCTGGGAGCAGATGCCACTGTTCATTCTGGGCTGACTGTGTTGCTGCCAGCAGAGAGCAGGCTCTGGACTGATTCCATTCAAATGCTTTTCCTGTATGAAAGTGAGCAGTGAAAGCAACGATGGAGGCACCAATTTAAAGGTGATTGTGTGCTGAACAGGTCCAGCACCAGCTTTCAATCCTAGCTCTTCTGCTGTGGGAGCAGAAGCAAAACGTTCGCACTGTACTCACTATGCTGCTGGGCAGCTGAGAGACACCACGTGAGAATTTGGATTCAAATGGACTTTTAGGTATGAAACCGAGGATAGACTGCAATGATGGTGACACCGCTGCAAAGCTGCTTGTGTGCTGAAGAGGCCCAGCACTAGCTTTCCCTGCTGGTCCTTATGCCTTTGGAGCTGATGCCAATGTTCATTCTGTGCTGACTGCGTTGCTGCGCAGCCGAGGGCAGGCTCTGGACTGATTCCATTCAAATGCTTTTCCTGTATGAATGTGAGCAGTGAAAGCAACGATGGAGGCACCAATGTAAAGGTGATTGTGTGCTGAACAGGTCCAGCACCAGCTTTCAATCCTAGCTCTTCTGCTGTGGGAGCAGAAGCCAAACGTTCGTGCTGTACTCACAGTGCTGCTGGGCGGCTGAGAGAGACCACCTGAGAATTTGGATTCAAATGGGCTTTTAGGTATGAAACCGAGGAGAGACTGCAATGATGGTGACACCGTTGCAAAGCTGCTTGTGTGCTGAAGAGGCCCAGCACTAGCTATCCCTGCTGGTCCTTCTGCCGTGGGAGCAGATGCCACTGTTCATTCTGTGCTGACTGTGTTGCTGCCAGCAGAGAGCAGGCTCTGGACTGATTCCATTCAAATGCTTTTCCTGTATGAAAGTGAGCAGTGAAAGCAACGATGGAGGCACCAATGTAAAGGTGATTGTGTGCTGAACAGGTCCAGCACCAGCTTTCAATCCTAGCTCTTCTGCTGTGGGAGTAGAAGCCAAACGTTCGTGCTGTACTCACTGTGCTGCTGGGCAGCTGAGAGAGACCACCTGAGAATTTGGATTCAAATGGGCTTTTAGGTATGAAACCGAGGAGAGTCTGCAATGATGGTGACACCGTTGCAAAGCTGCTTGTGTGCTGAAGAGGCTCAGCACTAGCTGTCCCCGCTGGTCCTTCTGCTCTGGGAGCAGATGCCACTGTTCATTCTGGGCTGACTGTGTTGCTGCCAGCAGAGAGCAGGCTCTGGACTGATTCCATTCAAATGCTTTTCCTGTATGAAAGTGAGCAGTGAAAGCAACGATGGAGGCACCAATTTAAAGGTGATTGTGTGCTGAACAGGTCCAGCACCAGCTTTCAATCCTAGCTCTTCTGCTGTGGGAGCAGAAGCAAAACGTTCGCACTGTACTCACTATGCTGCTGGGCAGCTGAGAGACACCACGTGAGAATTTGGATTCAAATGGACTTTTAGGTATGAAACCGAGGATAGACTGCAATGATGGTGACACCGCTGCAAAGCTGCTTGTGTGCTGAAGAGGCCCAGCACTAGCTTTCCCTGCTGGTCCTTATGCCTTTGGAGCTGATGCCAATGTTCATTCTGTGCTGACTGCGTTGCTGCGCAGCCGAGGGCAGGCTCTGGACTGATTCCATTCAAATGCTTTTCCTGTATGAATGTGAGCAGTGAAAGCAACGATGGAGGCACCAATGTAAAGGTGATTGTGTGCTGAACAGGTCCAGCACCAGCTTTCAATCCTAGCTCTTCTGCTGTGGGAGCAGAAGCCAAACGTTCGTGCTGTACTCACTGTGCTGCTGGGCAGCTGAGAGACACCACCTGAGAATTTGGATTCAAATGGGCTTTTAGGTATGAAACCGAGGAGAGACTGCAATGATGGTGACCCCGTTGCAAAGCTGCTTGTGTGCTGAAGAGGCCCAGCACTAGCTTTCCCTGCTGGTCCTTCTGCTCTGGGAGCAGATGCCACTGTTCATTCTGTGCTGACTGTGTTGCTGCCAGCAGAGAGCAGGCTCTGGACTGATTCCATTCAAATGCTTTTCCTGTATGAAAGTGAGCAGTGAAAGCAACGATGGAGGCACCAATGTAAAGGTGATTGTGTGCTGAACAGGTCGAGCACCAGCTTTCAAACCTGGCTCTTCTGCTGTGGGAGCAGAGGCCAAACGTTCGTGCTGTACTCACTGTGCTGCTGGGCAGCTGAGAGAGACCACCTGAGAATTTGAATTCAAATGGACTTTTAGGTATGAAACCGAGGAGAGACTGCAATGATGGTGACACCGTTGCAAAGCTGCTTGTGTGCTGAAGAGGCCCAGCACTAGCTTTCCCTGCTGGTCCTTCTGCCGTTGGAGCTGATGCCAATGTTCATTCTGTGCTGACTGTGTTGCTGCCAGCAGAGAGCAGGCTCTGGACTCATTCCATTCAAATGCTTTTCCTGTATGAAAGTGAGGAGTGAAATCAGCGATGGTGGCACCAATGTAAAGGTGATTGTGTGCTGAACAGGTCCAGCACCAGCTTTCAATCCTAGCTCTTCTGCTGTGGGAGCAGAGGCCAAACATTCGTGCGGTACTCACAGTGCTGCTGGGCGGCTGAGAGAGACCACCTGAGAATTTGGATTCAAATGGACTTTTAGGTATGAAACCGAGGAGAGACTGCAATGATGGTGACACCGTTGCAAAGCTGCTTGTGTGCTGAAGAGGCCCAGCACTAGCTTTCCCTGCTGGTCCTTATGCCTTTGGAGCTGATGCCAATGTTCATTCTGTGCTGACTGCGTTGGTGCGCAGCCGAGGGCAGGCTCTGGACTGATTCCATTCAAATGCTTTTCCTGTATGAATGTGAGCAGTGAAAGCAACGATGGAGACACCAATGTAAAGGTGATTGTGTGCTGAACAGGTCCAGCACCAGCTTTCAATCCTAGCTCTTCTGCTGTGGGAGCAGAAGCCAAACGTTCGTGCTGTACTCACTGTGCTGCTGGGCAGCTGAGAGAGACCACCTGAGAATTTGGATTCAAATGGACTTTTAGGTATGACACAGAGGAGAGACTGCAATGATGGTGACACCGTTGCAAAGCTGCTTGTGTGCTGAAGAGGCCCAGCTCTAGCTTTCCCTGCTGGTCCTTCTGCCGTTGGAGCTGATTCCAATGTTCATTCTCTGCTGACTGTGATGCTGCCAGCAGAGAGCAGGCTCTGGACTGATTCCATTCAAATGCTTTTCCTGTATGAAAGTGAGCAGTGAAAGCAACGATGGAGGCACCAATGTAAAGGTGATTGTGTGCTGAACAGGTCCAGCACAAGCTTTCACTCCTAGCTCTTCTGCTGTGGGAGCAGAGGCCAAACGTTCGTGCTGTACTCAGTGTGCTGCTGGGCAGCTGAGAGACACCACCTGAGAATTAGGATTCAAATGGACTTTTAGGTATGAAACCGAGGAGAGACTGCAACGATGGTGACACCGTTGCAAAGCTGACTTTGTGCTGAAGAGGCCCAGCACTAGCTTTCCCTGCTGGTCCTTCTGCTGTGGGAGCAGATGCCACTGTTCATTCTGTGCTGACTGTGTTGCTGCCAGGAGAGAGCAGGCTCTGGACTGATTCCATTCAAATGCTTTTCCTGTATGAAAGTGAGCAGTGTAAGCAACGATGGAGGCACCAATTTAAAGGTGATTGTGTCCTGAACAGGTCGAGCAGCAGCTTTCAATGCTAGCTCTTCTGCTGTGGCAGCAGAAGCCAAACGTTCGTGCTGTACTCACTGTGCTGCTGGGCAGCTGAGAGAGACCACCTGAGAATTTGGATTCAAATGGACTTTTAGGTATGAAACCGAGGAGAGACTGCAATGATGGTGACACCGTTGCAAAGCTGCTTGTGTGCTGAAGAGGCCCAGCACTAGCTTTCCTTGCTGGTCCTTCTGCCGTGGGAGCAGATGCCAATGTTCATTCTGTGCTGACTGTGTTGCTGCGCAGCCGAGAGCAGCCTCTGGACTGATTCAATTCAAATGCTTTTCCTGTTGAAAGTGAGGAGTGAAAGCAACGATGGTGGCACCAATGTAAAGGTGATTGTGTGCTGAACAGGTCGAGCACCAGCTTTCAATCCTAGCTCTTCTGCTGTGGGAGCAGAAGCCAAACGTTCGTGCTGTACTCAGTGTGCTGCTGGGCAGCTGAGAGACACCACCTGAGAATTTGGATTCAAATGGACTTTTAGGTATGAAACCGAGGAGAGACTGCAATGATGGTGACACCGCTGCAAAGCTGCTTGTGTGCTGAAGAGGCCCAGCACTAGCTTTCCCTGCTGGTCCTTCTGCCGTTGGAGCTGATGCCACTGTTCATTCTGTGCTGACTGTGTTGCTGCCAGCAGAGAGCAGGCTCTGGAGTGATTCCATTCAAAGGCTTTTCCTGTATGAAAGTGAGCAGTGAAAGCAACGATGGAGGCACCAATTTAAAGGTGATTGTGTGCTGAACAGGTCGAGCACCAGCTTTCAATCCTAGCTCTTCTGCTGTGGGAGCAGAAGCCAAACGTTCGTGCTGTACTCACTGTGCTGCTGGGCGGCTGAGAGAGACCACCTGAGAATTTGGATTCAAATGGGCTTTTAGGTATGAAACCGAGGAGAGACTGCAATGATGGTGACACCGTTGCAAAGCTGCTTGTGTGCTGAAGAGGCCCAGCACTAGCTATCCCTGCTGGTCCTTCTGCCGTGGGAGCAGATGCCACTGTTCATTCTGTGCTGACTGTGTTGCTGCCAGCAGAGAGCAGGCTCTGGACTGATTCCATTCAAATGCTTTTCCTGTATGAAAGTGAGCAGTGAAAGCAACGATGGAGGCACCAATGTAAAGGTGATTGTGTGCTGAACAGGTCCAGCACCAGCTTTCAATCCTAGCTCTTCTGCTGTGGGAGTAGAAGCCAAACGTTCGTGCTGTACTCACTGTGCTGCTGGGCAGCTGAGAGAGACCACCTGAGAATTTGGATTCAAATGGGCTTTTAGGTATGAAACCGAGGAGAGTCTGCAATGATGGTGACACCGTTGCAAAGCTGCTTGTGTGCTGAAGAGGCTCAGCACTAGCTGTCCCCGCTGGTCCTTCTGCTCTGGGAGCAGATGCCACTGTTCATTCTGGGCTGACTGTGTTGCTGCCAGCAGAGAGCAGGCTCTGGACTGATTCCATTCAAATGCTTTTCCTGTATGAAAGTGAGCAGTGAAAGCAACGATGGAGGCACCAATTTAAAGGTGATTGTGTGCTGAACAGGTCCAGCACCAGCTTTCAATCCTAGCTCTTCTGCTGTGGGAGCAGAAGCAAAACGTTCGCACTGTACTCACTATGCTGCTGGGCAGCTGAGAGACACCACGTGAGAATTTGGATTCAAATGGACTTTTAGGTATGAAACCGAGGATAGACTGCAATGATGGTGACACCGCTGCAAAGCTGCTTGTGTGCTGAAGAGGCCCAGCACTAGCTTTCCCTGCTGGTCCTTATGCCTTTGGAGCTGATGCCAATGTTCATTCTGTGCTGACTGCGTTGCTGCGCAGCCGAGGGCAGGCTCTGGACTGATTCCATTCAAATGCTTTTCCTGTATGAATGTGAGCAGTGAAAGCAACGATGGAGGCACCAATGTAAAGGTGATTGTGTGCTGAACAGGTCCAGCACCAGCTTTCAATCCTAGCTCTTCTGCTGTGGGAGCAGAAGCCAAACGTTCGTGCTGTACTCACAGTGCTGCTGGGCGGCTGAGAGAGACCACCTGAGAATTTGGATTCAAATGGGCTTTTAGGTATGAAACCGAGGAGAGACTGCAATGATGGTGACACCGTTGCAAAGCTGCTTGTGTGCTGAAGAGGCCCAGCACTAGCTATCCCTGCTGGTCCTTCTGCCGTGGGAGCAGATGCCACTGTTCATTCTGTGCTGACTGTGTTGCTGCCAGCAGAGAGCAGGCTCTGGACTGATTCCATTCAAATGCTTTTCCTGTATGAAAGTGAGCAGTGAAAGCAACGATGGAGGCACCAATGTAAAGGTGATTGTGTGCTGAACAGGTCCAGCACCAGCTTTCAATCCTAGCTCTTCTGCTGTGGGAGTAGAAGCCAAACGTTCGTGCTGTACTCACTGTGCTGCTGGGCAGCTGAGAGAGACCACCTGAGAATTTGGATTCAAATGGGCTTTTAGGTATGAAACCGAGGAGAGTCTGCAATGATGGTGACACCGTTGCAAAGCTGCTTGTGTGCTGAAGAGGCTCAGCACTAGCTGTCCCCGCTGGTCCTTCTGCTCTGGGAGCAGATGCCACTGTTCATTCTGGGCTGACTGTGTTGCTGCCAGCAGAGAGCAGGCTCTGGACTGATTCCATTCAAATGCTTTTCCTGTATGAAAGTGAGCAGTGAAAGCAACGATGGAGGCACCAATTTAAAGGTGATTGTGTGCTGAACAGGTCCAGCACCAGCTTTCAATCCTAGCTCTTCTGCTGTGGGAGCAGAAGCAAAACGTTCGCACTGTACTCACTATGCTGCTGGGCAGCTGAGAGACACCACGTGAGAATTTGGATTCAAATGGACTTTTAGGTATGAAACCGAGGATAGACTGCAATGATGGTGACACCGCTGCAAAGCTGCTTGTGTGCTGAAGAGGCCCAGCACTAGCTTTCCCTGCTGGTCCTTATGCCTTTGGAGCTGATGCCAATGTTCATTCTGTGCTGACTGCGTTGCTGCGCAGCCGAGGGCAGGCTCTGGACTGATTCCATTCAAATGCTTTTCCTGTATGAATGTGAGCAGTGAAAGCAACGATGGAGGCACCAATGTAAAGGTGATTGTGTGCTGAACAGGTCCAGCACCAGCTTTCAATCCTAGCTCTTCTGCTGTGGGAGCAGAAGCCAAACGTTCGTGCTGTACTCACTGTGCTGCTGGGCAGCTGAGAGACACCACCTGAGAATTTGGATTCAAATGGGCTTTTAGGTATGAAACCGAGGAGAGACTGCAATGATGGTGACCCCGTTGCAAAGCTGCTTGTGTGCTGAAGAGGCCCAGCACTAGCTTTCCCTGCTGGTCCTTCTGCTGTGGGAGCAGATGCCACTGTTCATTCTGTGCTGACTGTGTTGCTGCCAGCAGAGAGCAGGCTCTGGACTGATTCCATTCAAATGCTTTTCCTGTATGAAAGTGAGCAGTGAAATCAGCGATGGTGGCACCAATGTAAAGGTGATTGTGTGCTGAACAGGTCCAGCACCAGCTTTCAATCCTAGCTCTTCTGCTGTGGGAGCAGAAGCCAAACGTTCATGCTGTACTCACTGTGCTGCTGGGCAGCTGAGAGAGACCACCTGAGAATTTGGATTCAAATGGACTTTTAGGTATGAAACCGAGGAGAGACTGCAATGATGGTGACACCGTTGCAAAGCTGCTTGTGTGCTGAAGAGGCCCAGCACTAGCTTTCCCTGCTGGTCCTTATGCCTTTGGAGCTGATGCCAATGTTCATTCTGTGCTGACTGCGTTGCTGCGCAGCCGAGGGCAGGCTCTGGACTGATTCCATTCAAATGCTTTTCCTGTATGAAAGTGAGCATTGAAAGCAACGATGGAGGCACCAATTTAAAGGTGCGCTGAACAGGTCCACCACCAGCTTTCAATCCTGGCTCTTCTGCTGTGGGAGCAGAGGCCAAATGTTCGTGCTGTACTCACTGTGCTGCTGGGCAGCTGAGAGACACCACCTGAGAATTAGGATTCAAATGGACTTTTAGGTATGAAACCAAGGAGAGACTGCAATGATGGTGACACCGTTGCAAAGCTGCTTGTGTGCTGAAGAGGCCCAGCAATAGTTTTCACTGCTGGTCCTTCTGCTGTGGGAGCAGATGCCACTGGTCATTGTGTGCTGACTGTGTTGCTGCCAGCAGAGAGCAGGCTCTGGACTGATTCCATTCAAATGCTTTTCCTGTATGAAAGTGAGCAGTGAAAGCAACGATGGAGGCACGAATTTAAAGGTGATTGTGTCCTGAACAGGTCGAGCAGCAGCTTTCAATCCTAGCTCTTCTGCTGTGGGAGCAGAAGCCAAACGTTCGTGCTGTACTCACTGTGCTGCTGGGCAGCTGAGAGACACCACCTGAGAATTTGGATTCAAATGGGCTTTTAGGTATGAAACCGAGGAGAGACTGGAATGATGGTGACACCGTTGCAAAGCTGCTTGTGTGCTGAAGAGGCCCAGCACTAGCTTTCCCCGCTGGTCCTTCTGCTGTGGGAGCAGATGCCACTGTTCATTCTGTGCTGACTGTGTTGCTGCCAGCAGAGAGCAGGCTCTGGACTGATTCCATTCAAATGCTTTTCCTGTATGAAAGTGAGCAGTGAAAGCAACGATGGAGGCACCAATGTAAAGGTGATTGTGTGCTGAACAGGTCCAGCACCAGCTTTCAATCCTTGCTCTTCTGCTGTGGGAGCAGAAGCCAAACGTTTGTGCTGTACTCACTGTGCTGCTGGGCAGCTGAGAGACACCACCTGAGAATTTGGATTCAAATGGGCTTTTAGGTATGAAACCGAGGAGAGACTGCAATGATGGTGACACCGTTGCAAAGCTGCTTGTGTGCTGAAGAGGCCCAGCACTAGCTTTCCCTGCTGGTCCTTCTGCTCTGGGAGCAGATGCCACTGTTCATTCTGTGCTGACTGTGTTGCTGCCAGCAGAGAGCAGGCTCTGGACTGATTCCATTCAAATGCTTTTCCTGTATGAAAGTGAGCAGTGAAATCAGCGATGGTGGCACCAATGTAAAGGTGATTGTGTGCTGAACAGGTCGAGCACCAGCTTTCAATCCTAGCTCTTCTGCTGTGGGAGCAGAAGCCAAACGTTCATGCTGTACTCACTGTGCTGCTGGGCAGCTGAGAGAGACCACCTGAGAATTTGGATTCAAATGGACTTTCAGGTATGAAACCGAGGAGAGACTGCAATGACGGTGACACCGTTGCAAAGCTGCTTGTGTGCTGAAGAGGCCCAGCACTAGCTTTCCCTGCTGGTCCTTATGCCTTTGGAGCTGATGCCAATGTTCATTCTGTGCTGACTGCGTTGCTGCGCAGCCGAGGGCAGGCTCTGGACTGATTCCATTCAAATGCTTTTCCTGTATGAAAGTGAGCATTGAAAGCAACGATGGAGGCACCAATTTAAAGGTGTGCTGAACAGGTCCACCACCAGCTTTCAATCCTGGCTCTTCTGCTGTGGGAGCAGAGGCCAAATGTTCGTGCTGTATTCACTGTGCTGCTGGGCAGCTGAGAGACACCACCTGAGAATTTGGATTCAAATGGACTTTTAGGTATGAAACCGAGGAGAGACTGCAATGATGGTGACACCGTTGCAAAGCTGCTTGTGTGCTGAAGAGGCCCAGCACTAGTTTTCACTGCTGGTCCTTCTGCTGTGGGAGCAGATGCCACTGGTCATTGTGTGCTGACTGTGTTGCTGCCAGCAGAGAGCAGGCTCTGGACTGATTCCATTCAAATGCTTTTCCTGTATGAAAGTGAGCAGTGAAAGCAACGATGGAGGCACGAATTTAAAGGTGATTGTGTCCTGAACAGGTCCAGCACCAGCTTTCAATCCTAGCTCTTCTGCTGTGGGAGCAGAAGCCAAACGTTCGTGCTGTACTCACTGTGCTGCTGGGCAGCTGAGAGAGACCACCTGAGAATTTGGATTCAAATGGGCTTTTAGGTATGAAACCGAGGAGAGACTGCAATGATGGTGACACCGTTGCAAAGCTGCTTGTGTGCTGAAGAGGCCCAGCACTAGCTTTCCCTGCTGGTCCTTCTGCCGTGGGAGCAGATGCCACTGTTCATTCTGTGCTGACTGTGTTGCTGCCAGCAGAGAGCAGGCTCTGGACTGATTCCATTCAAATGCTTTTCCTGTATGAAAGTGAGGGGTGAAATCAGCGATGGTGGCACCAATGTAAAGGTGATTGTGTGCTGAACAGGTCCAGCACCAGCTTTCAATCCTAGCTCTTCTGCTGTGGCAGCAGAAGCCAAACGTTCGTGCTGTACTCACTGTGCTGCTGGGCAGCTGAGAGAGACCACCTGAGAATTTGGATTCAAATGGACTTTTAGGTATGAAACCGAGGAGAGACTGCAATGATGGTGACACCGTTGCAAAGCTGCTTGTGTGCTGAAGAGGCCCAGCACTAGCTTTCCCTGCTGGTCCTTCTGCTGTGGGAGCAGATGCCACTGTTCAATCTCTGCTGACTGCGTTGCTGCCAGCAGAAAGCAGGCTCTGGACTGATTCCATTCAAATGCTTTTCCTGTATGAAAGTGAGCAGTGAAAGCAACGATGGAGGCACCAATTTAAAGGTGATTGTGTCCTGAACAGGTCCAGCACCAGCTTTCAATCCTAGCTCTTCTGCTGTGGGAGCAGAAGCCAAACGTTCGTGCTGTACTCACTGTGCTGCTGGGCAGCTGAGAGAGACCACCTGAGAATTTGGATTCAAATGGGCTTTTAGGTATGAAACCGAGGAGAGACTGCAATGATGGTGACACCGTTGCAAAGCTGCTTGTGTGCTGAAGAGGCCCAGCACTAGCTTTCCCTGCTGGTCCTTCTGCTCTGGGAGCAGATGCCACTGTTCATTCTGTGCTGACTGTGTTGCTGCCAGCAGAGAGCAGGCTCTGGACTGATTCCATTCAAATGCTTTTCCTGTATGAAAGTGAGGGGTGAAATCAGCGATGGTGGCACCAATGTAAAGGTGATTGTGTGCTGAACAGGTCCAGCACCAGCTTTCAATCCTAGCTCTTCTGCTGTGGGAGCAGAAGCCAAACGTTCATGCTGTACTCACTGTGCTGCTGGGCAGCTGAGAGAGACCACCTGAGAATTTGGATTCAAATGGACTTTCAGGTATGAAACCGAGGAGAGACTGCAATGATGGTGACACCGTTGCAAAGCTGCTTGTGTGCTGAAGAGGCCCAGCACTAGCTTTCCCTGCTGGTCCTTATGCCTTTGGAGCTGATGCCAATGTTCATTCTGTGCTGACTGCGTTGCTGCGCAGCCGAGGGCAGGCTCTGGACTGATTCCATTCAAATGCTTTTCCTGTATGAAAGTGAGCATTGAAAGCAACGATGGAGGCACCAATTTAAAGGTGTGCTGAACAGGTTTACCACCAGCTTTCAATCCTGGCTCTTCTGCAGTGGGAGCAGAGGCCAAATGTTCGTGCTTTACTCACTGTGCTGCTGGGCAGCTGAGAGACACCACCTGAGAATTAGGATTCAAATGGACTTTTAGGTATGAAACCGAGGAGAGACTGCAATGATGGTGACACCGTTGCAAAGCTGCTTGTGTGCTGAAGAGGCCCAGCACTAGTTTTCACTGCTGGTCCTTCTGCTGTGGGAGCAGATGCCACTGGTCATTGTGTGCTGACTGTGTTGCTGCCAGCAGAGAGCAGGCTCTGGACTGATTCCATTCAAATGGTTTTCCTGTATGAAAGTGAGCAGTGAAAGCAACGATGGAGGCACGAATTTAAAGGTGATTGTGTCCTGAACAGGTCGAGCAGCAGCTTTCAATCCTAGCTCTTCTGCTGTGGGAGCAGAAGCCAAACGTTCGTGCTGTACTCACTGTGCTGCTGGGCAGCTGAGAGAGACCACCTGAGAATTTGGATTCAAATGGGCTTTTAGGTATGAAACCGAGGAGAGACTGCAATGATGGTGACACCGTTGCAAAGCTGCTTGTGTGCTGAAGAGGCCCAGCACTAGCTTTCCCTGCTGGTCCTTCTGCCGTGGGAGCAGATGCCACTGTTCATTCTGTGCTGACTGTGTTGCTGCGCAGCCGAGAGCAGCCTCTGGACTGATTCCATTCAAATGCTTTTCCTGTTGAAAGTGAGCAGTGAAAGCAACGATGGTGGCACCAATGTAAAGGTGATTGTGTGCTGAACAGGTCCAGCACCAGCTTTCAATCCTAGCTCTTCTGCTGTGGGAGCAGAAGCCAAACGTTCGTGCTGTACTCACTGTGCTGCTGGGCAGCTGAGAGAGACCACCTGAGAATTTGGATTCAAATGGACTTTTAGGTATGAAACCGAGGAGAGACTGAAATGATGGTGACACCGTTGCAAAGCTGCTTGTGTGCTGAAGAGGCCCAGCACTAGCTTTCCCTGCTGGTCCTTATGCCGTTGGAGCTGATGCCAATGTTCATTCTGTGCTCTACTGCGTTGCTGCGCAGCCGAGGGCAGGCTCCGGACTGATTCCATCCAAATGCTTTTCCTGTATGAAAGTGTGCATTGAAAGGAACGATGGAGGCACCAATGTAAAGGTGTGCTGAACAGGTCCACCACCAGCTTTCAATCCTGGCTCTTCTGCTGTGGGAGCAGAGGCCAAACGTTCGTGCTGTACTCACTGTGTTGCTGGGCAGCTGAGAGAGACCACCTGAGAATTTGGATTCAAATGGACTTTTAGGTATGAAACCGAGGAGAGACTGCAATGATGGTGACACCGTTGCAAAGCTGACTGTGTGCTGGAGAGGCAGAGTACTAGCTTTCCCTGCTGGTCCTTCTGCCGTGGGAGCAGATGCCGCTGTTCATTCTGTGCTGACTGTGTTGCTGCCAGCAGAGAGCAGGCTCTGGACTGATTCCATTCAAATGCTTTTCCTGTATGAATGTGATCAGTGAAAGCAACGATGGAGGCACCAATGTAAAGGTGATTGTGTGCTGAACAGGTCCAGCACCGGCTTTCAATCCTAGCTCTTCTGCTGTGGGAGCAGAAGCCAAACGTTCGTGCTGTACTCACTGTGCTGCTGGGCAGCTGAGAGACACCACCTGAGAATTAGGATTCAAATGGACTTTTAGGTATGAAACCGAGGAGAGACTGCAATGATGGTGACACCGTTGCAAAGCTGCTTGTGTGCTGAAGAGGCCCAGCACTAGCTTTCCCTGATGATCCTTCTGCTGTGGGAGCAGATGCCACTGTTCATTCTGTGCTGACTGTGTTGCTGCCAGCAGAGAGCAGGCTCTGGACTGATTCCATTCAAATGCTTTTCCTGTATGAAAGTGAGCAGTGAAAGCAACGATGGAGGCACCAATGTAAAGGTGATTGTGTGCTGAACAGGTCCAGCACCAGCTTTCAATCCTAGCTCTTCTGCTGTGGCAGCAGAAGCCAAACGTTCGTGCTGTACTCACTGTGCTGCTGGGCAGCTGAGAGAGACCACCTGAGAATTTGGATTCAAATGGACTTTTAGGTATGAAACCGAGGAGAGACTGCAATGATGGTGACACCGTTGCAAAGCTGCTTGTGTGCTGAAGAGGCCCAGCACTAGCTTTCCCTGCTGGTCCTTCTGCCTTTGGAGCTGATGCCAATGTTCATTCTCTGCTGACTGTGTTGCTGCCAGCAGAGAGCAGGCTCTGGACTGATTCCATTCAAATGCTTTTCCTGTATGAAAGTGAGGGGTGAAATCAGCCATGGTGGCACCAATGTAAAGGTGATTGTGTGCTGAACAGGTCCAGCACCAGCTTTCAATCCTAGCTCTTCTGCTGTGGCAGCAGAAGCCAAACGTTCCTGCTGTACTCACTGTGCTGCTGGGCAGCTGAGAGACACCACCTGAGAATTTGGATTCAAATGGACTTTCAGGTATGAAACCGAGGAGAGACTGCAATGATGGTGACACCGTTGCAAAGCTGCTTGTGTGCTGAAGAGGCCCAGCACTAGCTTTCCCTGCTGGTCCTTATGCCTTTGGAGCTGATGCCAATGTTCATTCTGTGCCTACTGCGTTGCTGCGCAGCCGAGGGCAGGCTCTGGACTGATTCCATTCAAATGCTTTTCCTGTATGAAAGTGAGCAGTGAAAGCAACGATGGAGGCACCAATGTAAAGGTGTGCTGAACAGGTCCACCACCAGCTTTCAATCCTGGCTCTTCTGCAGTGGGAGCAGAGGCCAAACGTTCGTGCTGTACTCACTGTGCTGCTGGGCAGCTGAGAGAGACCACCTGAGAATTTGGATTCAAATGGACTTTTAGGTATGAAACCGAGGAGAGACTGCAATGATGGTGACACCGTTGCAAAGCTGCTTGTGTGCTGAAGAGGCCCAGCACTAGTTTTCACTGCTGGTCCTTCTGCTGTGGGAGCAGATGCCACTGTTCATTCTGTGCTGACTGTGTTGCTGCCAGCAGAGAGCAGGCTCTGGACTGATTCCATTCAAATGCTTTTCCTGTATGAAAGTGAGCAGTGAAAGCAACGATGGAGGCACCAATGTAAAGGTGATTGTGTCCTGAACAGGTCGAGCAGCAGCTTTCAATCCTAGCTCTTTTGCTGTGGGAGCAGAAGTCAAACGTTCGTGCTGTACTCACTGTGCTGCTGGGCAGCTGAGAGAGACCACCTGAGAATTTGGATTCAAACGGGCTTTTAGGTATGAAACCGAGGAGAGACTGCAATGATGGTGACACCGTTCCAAAGCTGCTTGTGTGCTGAAGAGGCCCAGCACTAGCTTTCCCTGCTGGTCCTTCTGCCGTGGGAGCAGATGCCACTGTTCATTCTGTGCTGACTGTGTTGCTGCGCAGCCGAGAGCAGCCTCTGGACTGATTCCATTCAAATGCTTTTCCTGTTGAAAGTGAGCAGTGAAAGCAACGATGGTGGCACCAATGTAAAGGTGATTGTGTGCTGAACAGGTCCAGCACCAGCTTTCAATCCTAGCTCTTCTGCTGTGGGAGCAGAAGCCAAACGTTCGTGCTGTACTCACTGTGCTGCTGGGCAGCTGAGAGAGACCACGTGACAATTTGGATTCAAATGGACTTTTAGGTATGAAACCGAGGAGAGACTGAAATGATGGTGACACCGTTGCAAAGCTGCTTGTGTGCTGAAGAGGCCCAGCACTAGCTTTCCCTGCTGGTCCTTATGCTGTTGGAGCTGATGCCAATGTTCATTCTGTGCTGACTGCGTTGCTGCGCAGCCGAGGGCAGGCTCTGGACTGATTCCATCCAAATGCTTTTCCTGTATGAAAGTGAGCATTGAAAGGAACGATGGAGGCACCAATGTAAAGGTGTGCTGAACAGGTCCAGCACCGGCTTTCAATCCTGGCTCTTCTGCTGTGGGAGCAGAGGCCAAACGTTCGTGCTGTACTCACTGTGTTGCTGGGCAGCTGAGAGAGACCACCTGAGAATTTGGATTCAAATGGACTTTTAGGTATGAAACCGAGGAGAGACTGCAATGATGGTGACACCGTTGCAAAGCTGCTTGTGTGCTGAAGAGGCCCAGCACTAGCTTTCCCTGCTGGTCCTTCTGCTGTGGGAGCAGATGCCACTGTTCAATCTCTGCTGACTGCGTTGCTGCCAGCAGAAAGCAGGCTCTGGACTGATTCCATTCAAATGCTTTTCCTGTATGAAAGTGAGCAGTGAAAGCAACGATGGAGGCACCAATGTAAAGGTGATTGTGTGCTGAACAGGTCCAGCACCAGCTTTCAATCCTAGCTCTTCTGCTGTGGGAGCAGAAGCCAAACGTTCGTGCTGTACTCACTGTGCTGCTGGGCAGCTGAGAGAGACCACCTGAGAATTTGGATTCAAATGGACTTTTAGGTATGAAACCGAGGAGAGACTGCAATGATGGTGACACCGTTGCAAAGTTGCTTGTGTGCTGAAGAGGCCCAGCACTAGCTTTCCCTGCGGGTCCTTCTGCCGCTGGAGCTTATGCCAATGTTCATTCTGTGCTGACCTTGTTGCTGCCAGCAGAGAGCAGGCTCTGGACTGATTCTATACAAATGGTTTTCATGTATGAAAGTGAGTAGTGAAATCAGCGATGGTGGCACCAATGTAAAGGTGATTGTGTGCTGAACAGGTCCAGCACCAGCTTTCAATCCTGGCTCTTCTGCTGTGGGAGCAGAAGCCAAACGTTCGTGCTGTACTCACTGTGCTGCTGGGCAGCTGAGAGAGACCACCTGAGAATTTGGATTCAAATGGACTTTTAGGTATGAAACCGAGGAGAGACTGCAATGATGGTGACACCGTTGCAAAGCTGCTTGTGTGCTGAAGAGGCCCAGCACTAGCTTTCCCTGCTGGTCCTTATGCCGTTGGAGCTGATGCCAATGTTCATTCTGTGCTGACTGCGCTGCTGCGCAGCCGAGGGCAGGCTCTGGACTGATTCCATTCAAATGCTTTTCCGGTATGAAAGTGAGCATTGAAAGCAACGATGGAGGCACGAATGTAAAGGTGTGCTGAACAGGTCCAGCACCAGCTTTCAATCCTAGCTCTTCTGCTGTGGGAGCAGAGGCCAAACGTTCGTGCTGTACTCACTGTGCTGCTGGGCAGCTGAGAGAGACCACCTGAGAATTTGGATTCAAATGGACTTTTATGTATGAAACCGAGGAGAGACTGCAATGATGGTGACACCGTTGCAAAGCTGACTGTGTGCTAGAGAGGCAGAGTACTAGCTTTCCCTGCTGGTCCTTCTGCCGTGGGAGCAGATGCCGCTGTTCCTTCTGTGCTCACTGTGTTGCTGCCAGCAGAGAGCAGGCTCTGGACTGATTCCATTCAAATGCTTTTCCTGTAATAATGTGATCAGTGAAAGCAACGATGGAGGCACCAATGTAAAGGTGATTGTGTGCTGAACAGGTCCAGCACAAGCTTTCAATCCTAGCTCTTCTGCTGTGGGAGCAGAAGCCAAACGTTCAGGCTGTACTCACTGCGCTGCTGGGCAGCTGAGAGAGACCACCTGAGAATTTGGATTCAAATGGACTTTTAGGTATGAAACCGAGGAGAGACTGCAATGATGGTGACACCGTTGCAAAGCTGCTTGTGTGCTGAAGAGGCCCAGCACTAGCTTTCCCTGCTGGTCCTTCTGCTCTGGGAGCAGATGCCACTGTTCATTCTGTGCTGACTGTGTTGCTGCCAGCAGAGAGCAGGCTCTGGACTGATTCCATTCAAATGCTTTTCCTGTGTGAAAGTGAGCAGTGAAAGCAACGATGGAGGCACCAATGTAGAGGTGATTGTGTGCTGAACAGGTCCAGCACCAGCTTTCAATCCTGGCTCTTCTGCTGTGGGAGCAGAGGCCAAACGTTCGTGCTCTACTCACTGTGCTGATGGGCAGCTGAGAGACACCACCTGAAAATTTGGATTCAAATGGACTTTTAGGTATGAAACCAAGGAGAGACTGCAATGATGGTGACACCGTTCCAAAGCTGCTTGTGTGCTGATGAGGCCCAGCACTAGCTTTCCCTGCTGGTCCTTCTGCTGTGGGAGCAGATGCCACTGTTCATTCTGTGCTGACTGTGTTGCAGCCAGCAGAAAGCAGGCTCTGGACTGATTCCATTCAAATGCTTTTCCTGTGTGAAAGTGAGCAGTGAAAGCAACGATGGAGGCACCAATGTAGAGGTGACTGTGTGCTGAACAGGTCCAGCACCAGCTTTCAATCCTAGCTCTTCTGCTGTGGGAGCAGAAGCCAAACGTTCGTGCTGTACTCACTGTGCTGCTGGGCAGCTGAGAGAGACCACCTGAAAATTTGGATTCAAATGGGCTTTTAGGTATGAAACCGAGGAGAGACTGCAATGATGGTGACCCCGTTGCAAAGCTGCTTGTGTGCTGAAGAGGCCCAGCACTAGCTTTCCCTGCTGGTCCTTCTGCCGTGGGAGCAGATGCCACTGTTCATTCTGTGCTGACTGTGTTGCTGCCAGCAGAGAGCAGGCTCTGGACTGATTCCATTCAAATGCTTTTCCTGTATGAAAGTGAGCAGTGAAATCAGCGGTTGAAGCACCAATGTAAAGGTGATTGTGTGCTCAACATGTCCAGCACCAGCTTTCAATCCTGGCTCTTCTGCTGTGGGAGCAGAGGCCAAACGTTCGTGCTGTACTCACTGTGCTGCTGGGCAGCTGAGAGACACCACCTGAGAATTTGGATTAAAATCGACTTTTAGGTATGAAACCGAGGAGAGACTGCAATGATGGCGTCACCGTTGCAAAGCTGCTTGTGTGCTGAAGATGCCCAGCACTTGCTTTCCCTGCTGAGCCCTCTGCTGTGGGAGCAGATGCCACTGTTCATTCTGTGCTGACTGTGTTGCTGCGCAGCAGATGCAGCCTCTGGACTGATTCCTTTCAAATGCTTTTCCTCTATGAATGTGAGCAATGAAAGCAACGATGGAGGCACCAATGTAAAGGTGATTGTGTGCTGAACAGGTCCAGCACCAGCTTTCAATCCTGGCTCTTCTGCTGTGGGAGAAGAGGCCAAACGTTCGTGCTGTACTCAGTGAGCTGCTGGGCAGCTGAGAGCGACCACCTGAGAATTTGGATTCAAATGGACTTTTAGGGATGAAACCGAGGAGAGACTGCAATGATGGTGACACCGTTGCAAAGCTGCTTGTGTGCTGAAGAGGCCCAGCACTAGCTTTCCCTGATGATCCTTCTGCTGTGGGAGCAGATGCCACTGTTCATTCTGTGCTGACTGTGTTGCTGCGCAGCAGAGAGCAGGCTCTGGACTGATTCCATTCAAATGCTTTTCCTCTATGAAAGTGAGCAGTGAAAGCAACAATGGAGGCACCAATGTAAAGGTGATTGTGTGCTGAAGAGGCCCAGCACCAGCTTTCCCTCCTGGCTCTTCTGCTGTGTGAGAAGAGGCCAAAAGTTCGTGCTGTACTCACTGTGCTGCTGGGCAGCTGAGAGCAGCCACCCGAAAATTTGGATTCAAATGGACTTTTAGGTATGAAACCGAGGAGAGACAGGATTGATGTTGAAAGTATCACAAAGCTGACTGTGTGCTGAAGAGGCCCAGCACCAGCTTTCCCTGGTGGCTCTTCTGCTGTGGGAGTAAAGAACAAACGTTCATGCTCTACTCACTGTGCTGCTGGGTAGGCGAGAGCAAGCTCCGCAGATGTTGCATTCAAATATACTCTCAGATATGAAAGTGAGTAGTGTGAGCAATGATGGAGGTACCGTCGCAAAGCTGACTGTGTACTGAAGATCACTCGCACCAGCTTTACCTCCTGGCTCTTCAGCAGGGGAAGCAGAGGGCAAACGTTCATGCTCTCCTCGCTGTGCTGCTGGGCCCCCTAGAGCAAGGTCCGGAGAGGTACAACTCAAATGGACTTTCACCTATGAAAGTGAGCAGTGTCAGGAATTATGGTGACACAGTTGTAAAGCTGCCTGTGTGCTGAAGAATTCCAGCACCAGCTTTCCGTCGTGTCTCTTCTGCTGTGGGATTAAAGAACCAACGCTAATGCTCTACTCACTGTGCTGCTGGGCAGCAGAGTGCAGGATTCAGAGAGGTTGTATTCAAATGCTATTTCAGGTATGAAAGTGAAAGGTGACAGCAATGATGGTGACAGACTTGAAACCTGACTGTGAGCTGAAGAATCCCAGCACCAGCTTTCTCTCGTGGCTCTTCTGCTGTGGGAGCAGAGGCCAAACATTCATGCTCTACTCAGTGTGTTGCTGGGCAGCAGAGTGCAGGCTCCGGAGAGGTTGCATTCAAATGCACTTTCATGTATGACAGTGAGCAGCGAAAGCAATGATGGTGACACCGTTGCAAAGCTGACTGTGTGCTGAAGAGGCCCAGCACCAGCTTTCCCTGCTGGTCCTTCTGCCGTGGGAGCTGATGCCAAACGTTCATTCTGTGCTGACTGTGTTGCTGCGCAGCAGAGAGCAGGTTCTGGACTGATTCCATTCAAATGCTTTTCCTGTATGAAGTGAGCAGTGAAAGCAATGATGGAGGCACCAATGCAAAGGTGATTGTGTGCTGAACAGGCCCTGCACTAGCTTTCCCTCCTGGCTCTTCTGCTGTGGGAGCAGAGGCCAAACGTTCGTGCTGTACTCACTGTGCTGCTGGGCAGCTGAGAGAGACCACCCGAGAATTTGTAGTCAAGAATTTGTAGTTAAATGGACTTTTAGGTATGAAACTGAGGAGAGACAGGATTGATGTTGAAAGAGTCGCAAAGCTGACTGTGTGCTGAAGATTCCCATCACCAACTTTCCCTGCTGGCTCTTCTGCTGTGGGAGTAAAGAACAAACGTTCATGCTCTACTCACTGTGCTGCTGGGTAGGCGATAGCAAGCTCCGCAGATGTTACATTCACATGCTCTCTCAGATATGAAAGTGAGCAGTGAGAGCAATGATGGAGGCACCGTTGCAAAGCTGACTGTGTGCTGAAGATCACTCTCACCAGCTTTCCCTCCTGGCTCTTCAGCTGTGGAAGCAGAGGGTAAACGTTCGTCCTCTCCTCGCTGTGCTGCTGGCCCCCTAGAGCAAGCTCCGGAGAGGTACAATTCAAATGGACTTTTACCTATGAAAGTGATCAGTGTCAGGAACGCTGGTGACACCGTAGTAAAGCAGCCGGTGTGCTGAAGAATCCCAGCACCAGCTTTCAGTCGTGGCTCTTCTGCTGCGGGAGCAGACGCCAAATGTTCGTGCTGTACTCACTGTGCTGATGGGCAGCTGAGAGCGACCACCTGAGAATGGCCCAAAAACAGGGAACAGCCCATGGTGGCCCTCATCTCCACCCCCCCAGACATCCAGCCCGGCCTGTTCCTTACCAACCCCAAGGACCCCCGGAAGACCATCGGCAAACCAGCTCCGACAATCGTCATGGCAGTGCCAGGTGGCAGGCCCAACCTTAGCGGGCGTCCCCGCGCAGGCAACCTTCACCTGCCTGGGATGAGCTTCTGCCTCCCTCACACAGCATGAGGCTCGGGCTTTCATACTCACAAAAACGCACGCTCATTGCTACGCAGGGGGCCAGACCGCGTCCCAAGAAGCGGCCAACCGTATCTAGGAAGGTCTCCCAGGGTCAGGACTTCTCCAGGCACTTCTAAAGCACAACTCTCTGGCTAGGAACCAAAGCTGCACTTCGCCTGAAGCAGCCACAGCGCAACTCTCTGCGAGGAGCCAAAGGCAACAAACACTATCCCACCCTTGCCTGCTTCACCAAGGACCGTTACCTACTGCCCCTGACACGACACCCCAGACTCAAGCCCCACTAACGGCACCTTCTCATCCTGGCATTTAACTCCCAGGCACTACCTACGCTGAAACTGACCATTCCCCTCCCAGGCACCTCCCAAGCGTCGTCTCAGACATTCTGCTTCGCATACTACACGGGAAGGCTACGTCTCAAAGCCCTTCCTGCCATTCTGACACTGTGCCCCAGCCCCTCGCCTCGCAAAAGAGTCCCTCTACTTAGCGTGCATAGTCCCACGCGTCTCGAGGCAACCTCACTGCTCACAACTCCCACGGCAGACACCAGCCATGCTGCAGACCTTGACAAGTTCCTCTTCGTCATCTGCCAGAAACAAACCAAAACCAGGGAACAGCCTGTGGTGGCCCTCATCTCCACCCCCCCCAGACATCCCGCCCGGCCTGTTCCTTACCAACCCTCGGGCTCCTCCAAAGCTCCTCAACACTGGCCTCGCCTGTCCCAAAGCCATTCCACAGTCTGATTCCAAGCGTCTCCTGCTCTCCATGCCCTACAAGAGCAAAAAAATCCAATGGCCACGGTTCTTGCAAAAGTCACCGAGCCCGCAATCCTTCTCCTTACCTCCCTGACTCACCACAAGCTCTCAGCCGACTCCAGAGGTCCAGGGCAAGACCTGCAGTACCAAACACAAATACTAAAAGCACTGAACACCTTCACAGTATCACAGTATGTTAGAGATTGGAAGGGACCTCGAAAGATCATCTAGTCCAATCCCCCTGCCGGAGCAGGAACACCTAGATAATGTTACACAGGAATGCGTCCAGGCGGGTTTTGAATGTCTCCAGGGAAGGAGACTCCACAACCTCCCTGGGCAGCCTGTTCCAGTGTTCCGTCACCCTCACTGAGAAGAAGTTTCTTCTCAAGTTTAAGTGGAACCTCTTGTGTTCCAGTTTGTACCCATTACCCCTTGTCCTATCATTGTTTGCCACTGAGTAGAGCCTGGCTCCGTCCTCGTGACACTCCCCCTTTATATATTTATAGACACTGATAAGGTCACCCCTCAGTCTCCTCTTCTCCAAACTATAGAGACCCAGCTCCCTCAGTCTTTCCTCATAAGGGAGATGCTCCACTCCCTTAATCATCTTAGTTGCCCTGCGCTGGACTCTCTCCAGCAGCTCCCTGTCCTTCTTGAACTGAGGGGCCCAGAACTGGACACAATACTCCAGATGCGGTCTCACCAGGGCAGAGTAGAGGGGAAGGAGGACCTCTCTCGACCTACTAACCACCCCCCTTCTAATACACCCCAGGATGCCATTGGCCTTCTTAGCCACAAGGGCACAGTGTTGGCTCATGGTCATCCTGTCGTCCACTAGGACCCCCAGGTCCCTCTCCCCTACACTGCTCTCTAACAGGTCATTCCCCAACCTATACTGGAACCTGGGGTTGTTCCTGCCCAGATGCAGGACTCTACACTTTCCCTTGTTATATTTCATCAAGTTACTCCCTGCCCAACTCTCCAGCCTATCCAGGTCTCCCTGGATGGCAGCACAGCCTTCTGGCGTGTCAGCCACTCCTCCCAGCTTAGTGTCATCAGCAAACTTGCTGATAGTACACTCAATTCCCTCATCTAAATCATTGATGAATATATTAAATAGTACCGGTCCCAGTACTGACCCTTGAGGCACTCCACTAGTTACAGGCCTCCAACTAGACTCAGCCCCATAGACTACAACTCTCTGACTTCTCTCCTTCAGCCAGTTCGCAGTCCACCTCACTACCTGATCATCCAGTCCACACTTCCTCATTTTAGCCGTGAGGATGCTGTGGGAGACTGTGTCAAATGCTTTGCTGAAGTCAAGGTAGACCACATCCACCGCTCTGCCATCATCCATCCACTGTGTTATTTCCTCATAAAAGGCTAAGAGATTGGTCAAACATGATTTCCCCCTGGTGAAGCCATGTTGACTGCCCCTCATAACCTTCTTATCCTTGATATGCCTTAAGATGGTACCAAGGATAAGGTGTTCCATCACTTTCCCAGGGATGGAGGTGAGGCTGACCGGCCTATAGTTACCCGGGTCCTCCTTCTTGCCCTTTTTGAAGACTGGAGTGACATTTGCTTTCCTCCAGTCCTCAGGCACCTCTCCCGTTTCCCAAGACTTGGTAAAGATGATGGAGAGTGGTCTAGCAATGACTTCCGCCAGTTCCCTCAGCACCCGCGGGTGCATCCCATCTGGACCCATGGATTTATGGATGTCCAGATTGCTCAACTGGTCTCTAACCCATTCCTCATCGACTAAGGCAAACCGCTCCGTCGACCTGACTTCATCTAAGGTCTCAGGGGTACAGGGCTCTTCAGGACTGCCCGCAGCAGAGTAGACAGAGACAAAGAAGGCATTCAGTAACTCTGCCATCTCTTTATCTTCTGTCACCAGGGCACCCATCCCGTTCATCAGTGGGCCTACATTGCCTCTGGTGTTAGTTTTGTCTGCCATGTATTAAAAAAGCTCTTTTTGCTGTCCTTGACCCTTCTTGCCAGGTTTAATTCTAAGGATGCCTTAGTCCTCCTAGCTGCCTTCCTACATCCTCTAGCAGCAGCCTTATATTCCTCCCAAGTGGCCAGCCCCTCCTTCCATGACCTGTAAACTCTCCTCTTCCACTTGAGCATACCCAGCAATTCCCTATTTAGCCACGCAGGTCTCTTGGCCCTCTTCCTTGACTTCCTACGTGTCGGGATGCTCCGATCTTGAGCACGGAAAAAGTAGTCCTTGAATGTCAACCAACTATCTTGGGCCCCTTTACCTTCAAGCAGCCCTGCCCATGGGATTTCCCCTAGCAATTGCTTGAAAAGGCCAAAGTTTGCCCTGCTAAAGTCCAGGGTTGCAATTCTACTTGGTATTCTACTAGTCCTGCCACACAAGATCCTGAACTCCACCATCTCGTGGTCGCTGCAACCAAGGCAGCCCTCAACCCTTACTGCTTCAACCAGATCCTCCTTGTTAGTGAGGATGAGATCCAGCAGCGCTCCTCTCCTGGTCGGCTCATCCACCATTTGCAGGAGGAAGTTATCATCCACACACTGGAGGAACCTCCTGGACTGCGGCTGGGTTGCCGAGCGGTCCCTCCAGCAAACATCAGGGAAGTTAAAATCCCCCACGACGACCACGGCCTGTGACTGTGAGGCCGCTCTCAGCTGCCTGTAGAAGGCCTCGTCAACTTCCTCACCCTGATCCGGTGGTCTGTAACAGACACCCACAACAGTATCCCCCCTGCCAGCCTGCCCCTTAATTCTCACCCACAGACTCTCAACTTGCTCATCATCTGTCCCTGGACAGAACTCGGTGCACTGTAGTTCCTCCCGCACATAAAGAGCAACCCCACCACCCCGCCTGGCTGGCCTGTCCTTCCTGAAAAGGACATAGCCTTCCATGACTATATTCCAGTCATGTGAGCTGTCCCACCACGTCTCTGTAATTGCCACCAGATCATAATCTCCTGACTTAACACAGGTTTCCAACTCCTCCTGCTTATTTCCCATGCTGCGCGCATTGGTGTACAGGCATTTCAGGGAGCGAGCTGAGCACACCGATTTCACCCTAGGATTGTAGGAGGCCTCCCAGTCTTCATTAATTCTGGAGCGCTGCCCCACTGGGGCAAGCCCAGCTACAACCCCATCCCCCTTCGAATCTAGTTTAAAGCTCTCCAAATGAGCCCTGCTAATTCGTGCCCCAGCATCCTTTTCCCTCTGTGAGACAAACCTTTCTCACTTGTCATTGTCCAGACTGGTGCCCTATAAAACCAGCCGTTATCAAAGAATCCAAAGCCCTGCCTGTAGCACCAGTCTCAAAGCCAATTGTTCATGAACTGAATCTTCCCATTCCTTCCCACATCATCAGTGGAAGATGGAAGGAGTGAGGAGAAGATCACTTGAGCCCCAGACTCTTTCACCATCCGCCCCAAGGCCCTGTAGTCTTTCTTCATCCCCCTCAGATTGCGGGAAGCAGCTTCCTCCCCACCTGTCTGGAAGACCAGCAGCGGGTAATAGTCTGTCGGGTGCACCAGGTTGGGGAGCGCCCTGGTGATATCCCTGATCCGGGCTCCAGGCAGACTACACACTTCCCTATGATGAGGGTCAGCTCTGCATATCGGGCCCTCTGTTCCTCTCAGAAGGGAATCCCCTACTACAATGACCCTTCTTTCTTTCTTAACAGAGGCAGTCTTGAGGTGCAAAGTCGACTCCCTTTTCCTATGTGGCCTTGTGGGCTGGCCTTGCCCCACATTCTCACCTACCTCTCCTTCAAGATCCAGGGCCTCGAACCTATTATGGAGGGACACCTGGGGAAGCAGGGCAGGAAGGGGGGAGGGTTTCCCACGACGTCGACCCGGAACTCGCTTCCAACCCTCGTCGTCTTTTTGGTCCCCTACCTCTGCGCAACAGCTACAGGGCAGGGGCTGCCTCAGGCCATCCCCCTCTGTGTGAGAAGGCAGGGGGTCCTTCCCCTTTTGGGGGGTATCTCCCTGGAACCGTTTCGACTGGCCCGCCAGGGAGTTACTCCACCAGTCGATCTCCCTTTCACACTCCCTGATGGTCCTCAGTGTCTCAACCTCCTCCTTAAGTCTTGCCACCAGGCTAAGCAGATCTTCTACCTGCTCACACCTCACGCAGGTGGAATGCTGTCCTCCCTCCCCCGGCAGCAGCAGGCTCTGGCACTCCCTGCACCCAGAGACCTGAACAGCCACGGTCTGGGACGGGGTCTCTGTCTGAGTTGCTGTAGTCACCTTACTGCAAGCTCTCTTTCTGGAAGCAACCATATTGGTGCGCAGTCTGGGACACCAGCAACACGACCTGCTTGTTCCTCCCTGTGCCCGGTGGGCAGCGACAGGTCGCTGCCCTCTCAAAGGCTTTTTCAAGGCAAGCAGCAGGGGAGTGGTCGCCGTCACCGTGGGAACGCCCCCCTCCACGTCAGCCTCTCTCTCGCAAGGGCTGCTGGGGCTTCGGGGATCGGGAGATGTCGGGAATCGCGATGTCTCTGCGCTATCCCCTCTGATTTTCCTAATCTCCGTTGACCCTCGCGTCGCTGAAGCGTGCCGGCTGTGGCTCTAGCTAGGCTAGCTCCGATCAGCTGACTTCTTCTCAATTCTAAGCTACCGCACATGCACACAAACCCCTTACCTCCTCACAGCACTCCCCACTTGGTCCCTTCACCTCTCCCGAGTTACCTGTGGCACCTGAAACACAAAGGCAAACAGACAAACCCTGAGAGAGGGTTCAAAGTCACACCCTCCCCTCCGGAAGCCCCCGCTCCCTCTCCCGTCGCTCTGCTACTCCTCCGCTGGCCTTTGCTACGCTTCCCTCCTCTGCTTTGAGCCCGCGCACCGCCTGCAGAACACAACAGGAAGAGCTGGTTTTCATTTCACAAAAGTTTCAAGACACTCACTCACTCACTGACTGCTGCAGTCTGCTAAGCGGAACTCACCGAGTGCAGGACAGCTCTGGAGCACCCAGCTCCGCTTCGCTCCTCACTCCGCACCTACCGATTTAAAAACACACAGCCAGGCATAAGATAAGCACCCCCAGGAGAATCAACTGGAACTGGCTGCTGACACCACAAAGTGACTCACTTGGTACCCTCACTCAGCTCAACCCTCCTCCATCAGCCTCTCACACGGGGCTAACCACCAAGCCATCTGCGAGAACAACCGGGCCTTCTTCAAAGCAACGCCAAGCAAAAGCTTATTCTGCCTCTAAGTCTCAGCCCAAGATCACGCCGACCCGCAGGTTTGACAGGCATACACAGACTCATATTCAGACAATCTCAACACAGACCCTCACACCCTCTGGTTCACACACTCACTCGACAGAGACTATCACGCCCACTCCCAAGCAGACTCCCTGGCCCCGACTCATTAACTACAGGCTTATTCTCAGAGCTCTCCTGTCCATTCACACAGCTCATCAAGAGGAGAGAACTATACTGTCAATATAAAACCCCAACACCTACCTTCCACAGTTCAAGAATTCCAGCTGACAGAAAAGCAGAGACAAGCAGAAAACTCACAGCTAGCTTATTAATAGAGAAAACTATACAGATAGCAAAGCATGCTTCTCATGGTTCCTTATCTTACCAACCCCAAGGACCCCGGGAAGACCATCGGCAAACCAGCTCCGACAATCGTCATGGCAGTGCCAGGTGGCAGGCCCAACCTTAGCGGGCGTCCCCGCGCAGGCAACCTTCACCTGCCTGGGATGAGCTTCTGCCTCCCTCACACAGCATGAGGCTCGGGCTTTCATACTCACAAAAACGCACGCTCATTGCTACGCAGGGGGCCAGACCGCCTCCCAAGAAGCGGCCAACCGTATCTAGGAAGGTCTCCCAGGGTCAGGACTTCTCCAGGCACTTCTAAAGCACAACTCTCTGGCTAGGAACCAAAGCTGCACTTCGCCTGAAGCAGCCACAGCGCAACTCTCTGCGAGGAGCCAAAGGCAACAAACACTACTTTCCCACACTTGCCTGCTTCACCAAGGACCGTTACCTACTGCCCCTGACACGACACCCCAGACTCAAGCCCCACTAACGGCACCTTCTCATCCTGGCATTTAACTCCCAGGCACTACCTACGCTGAAACTGACCATTCCCCTCCCAGGCACCTCCCAAGCGTCGTCTCAGACATTCTGCTTCGCATACTACACGGGAAGGCTACGTCTCAAAGCCCTTCCTGCCATTCTGACACTGTGCCCCAGCCCCTCGCCTCGCAAAAGAGTCCCTCTACTTAGCGTGCATAGTCCCACGCGTCTCGAGGCAACCTCACTGCTCACAACTCCCACAGCAGACGCCAGCCATGCTGCAGACCTTGACAAGTTCCTCTTCGTCATCTGCCAGAAACAAACCAAAAACAGGGAACAGCTTGTGGTGGCCCTCATCTCCATCCCGCCCGGCCTGTTCCTTACCAACCCTCGGGCTCCTCCAAAGCTCCTCAACACTGGCCTCGCCTGTCCCAAAGCCATTCCACAGTCTGATACCAAGCGTCTCCTGCTCTCCATGCCCTACAAGAGCAAAAAAATCCAATGGCCACGGTTCTTGCAAAAGTCACCGAGCCCGCAATCCTTCTCCTTACCTCCCTGACTCACCACAAGCTCTCAGCCGACTCCAGAGGTCCAGGGCAAAACCTGCAGTACCAAACACAAATACTAAAAGCACTGAACACCTTCTTCTCAATTCTAAGCTACCGCACATGCACACAAACCCCTTACCTCCTCACAGCACTCCCCACTTGGTCCCTTCACCTCTCCCGAGTTACCTGTGGCACCTGAAACACAAAGGCAAACAGACAAACCCTGAGAGAGGGTTCAAAGTCACACCCTCCCCTCCGGAAGCCCCCGCTCCCTCTCCCGTCGCTCTGCTACTCCTCCGCTGGCCTTTGCTACGCTTCCCTCCTCTGCTTTGAGCCCGCGCACCGCCTGCAGAACACAACAGGAAGAGCTGGTTTTCATTTCACAAAAGTTTCAAGACACTCACTCACTCACTCACTGCTGCAGTCTGCTAAGCGGAACTCACCGAGTGCAGGACAGCTCTGGAGCACCCAGCTCCGCTTCGCTCCTCACTCCGCACCTACCGATTTAAAAACACACAGCCAGGCATAAGATAAGCACCCCCAGGAGAATCAACTGGAACTGGCTGCTGACACCACAAAGTGACTCACTTGGTACCCTCACTCAGCTCAACCCTCCTCCATCAGCCTCTCACACGGGGCTAACCACCAAGCCATCTGCGAGAACAACCGGGCCTTCTTCAAAGCAACGCCAAGCAAAAGCTTATTCTGCCTCTAAGTCTCAGCACAAGATCACGCCGACCCGCAGGTTTGACAGGCATACACAGACTCATATTCAGACAATCTCAACACAGACCCTCACACCCTCTGGCTCACACACTCACTCGACAGAGACTATCACGCCCACTCCCAAGCAGACTCCCTGGCCCCGACTCATTAACTACAGGCTTATTCTCAGAGCTCTCCTGTCCATTCACACAGCTCATCAAGAGGAGAGAACTATACTGTCAATATAAAACCCCAACACCTACCTTCCACAGTTCAAGAATTCCAGCTGACAGAAAAGCAGAGACAAGCAGAAAACTCACAGCTAGCTTATTAATAGAGAAAACTATACAGATAGCAAAGCATGCTTCTCATGGTTCCTTATCTTACCAACCCCAAGGACCCCGGGAAGACCATCGGCAAACCAGCTCCGACAATCGTCATGGCAGTGCCAGGTGGCAGGCCCAACCTTAGCGGGCGTCCCCGCGCAGGCAACCTTCACCTGCCTGGGATGAGCTTCTGCCTCCCTCACACAGCATGAGGCTCGGGCTTTCATACTCACAAAAACGCACGCTCATTGCTACGCAGGGGGCCAGACCGCGTCCCAAGAAGCGGCCAACCGTGTCTAGGAAGGTCTCCCAGGGTCAGGACTTCTCCAGGCACTTCTAAAGCACAACTCTCTGGCTAGGAACCAAAGCTGCACTTCGCCTGAAGCAGCCACAGCGCAACTCTCTGCGAGGAGCCAAAGGCAACAAACACTACTTTCCCACCCTTGCCTGCTTCACCAAGGACCGTTACCTACTGCCCCTGACACGACACCCCAGACTCAAGCCCCACTAACGGCACCTTCTCATCCTGGCATTTAACTCCCAGGCACTACCTACGCTGAAACTGACCATTCCCCTCCCAGGCACCTCCCAAGCGTCGTCTCAGACATTCTGCTTCGCATACTACACGGGAAGGCTACGTCTCAAAGCCCTTCCTGCCATTCTGACACTGTGCCCCAGCCCCTCGCCTCGCAAAAGAGTCCCTCTACTTAGCGTGCATAGTCCCACGCGTCTCGAGGCAACCTCACTGCTCACAACTCCCACAGCAGACGCCAGCCATGCTGCAGACCTTGACAAGTTCCTCTTCGTCATCTGCCAGAAACAAACCAAAAACAGGGAACAGCTTGTGGTGGCCCTCATCTCCATCCCGCCCGGCCTGTTCCTTACCAACCCTCGGGCTCCTCCAAAGCTCCTCAACACTGGCCTCGCCTGTCCCAAAGCCATTCCACAGTCTGATACCAAGCGTCTCCTGCTCTCCATGCCCTACAAGAGCAAAAAAATCCAATGGCCACGGTTCTTGCAAAAGTCACCGAGCCCGCAATCCTTCTCCTTACCTCCCTGACTCACCACAAGCTCTCAGCCGACTCCAGAGGTCCAGGGTAAGACCTGCAGTACCAAACACAAATACTAAAAGCACTGAACACCTTCTTCTCAATTCTAAGCTACCGCACATGCACACAAACCCCTTACCTCCTCACAGCCCTCCCCACTTGGCCCCTTCACCTCTCCCGAGTTACCTGTGGCACCTGAAACACAAAGGCAAACAGACAAACCCTGAGAGAGGGTTCAAAGTCACACCCTCCCCTCCGGAAGCCCCCGCTCCCTCTCCCTTCGCTCTGCTACTCCTCCACTGGCCTTTGCTACGCTTCCCTCCTCTGCTTTGAGCCCGCGCACCGCCTGCAGAACACAACAGGAAGAGCTGGTTTTCATTTCACAAAAGTTTCAAGACACTCACTCACTCACTGCTGCAGTCTGCTAAGCGGAACTCACCGAGTGCAGGACAGCTCTGGAGCACCCAGCTCCGCTTCGCTCCTCGCTCCGCACCTACCGATTTAAAAACACACAGCCAGGCATAAGATAAGCACCCTCAGGAGAATCAACTGGAACTGGCTGCTGACACCACAAAGTGACTCACTTGGTACCCTCACTCAGCTCAACCCTCCTCCATCAGCCTCTCACACGGGGCTAACCACCAAGCCATCTGCAAGAACAACCGGGCCTTCTTCAAAGCAACGCCAAGCAAAAGCTTATTCTGCCTCTAAGTCTCAGCACAAGATCACGCCGACCCGCAGGTTTGACAGGCATACACAGACTCATATTCAGACAATCTCAACACAGACCCTCACACCCTCTGGCTCACACACTCACTCGACAGAGACTATCACGCCCACTCCCAAGCAGACTCCCTGGCCCCGACTCATTAACTACAGGCTTATTCTCAGAGCTCTCCTGTCCATTCACACAGCTCATCAAGAGGAGAGAACTATACTGTCAATATAAAACCCCAACACCTACCTTCCACAGTTCAAGAATTCCAGCTGACAGAAAAGCAGAGACAAGCAGAAAACTCACAGCTAGCTTATTAATAGAGAAAACTATACAGATAGCAAAGCATGCTTCTCATGGTTCCTTATCTTACCAACCCCAAGGACCCCGGGAAGACCATCGGCAAACCAGCTCCGACAATCGTCATGGCAGTGCCAGGTGGCAGGCCCAACCTTAGCAGGCGTCCCCGCGCAGGCAACCTTCACCTGCCTGGGATGAGCTTCTGCCTCCCTCACACAGCATGAGGCTCGGGCTTTCATACTCACAAAAACGCACGCTCATTGCTACGCAGGGGGTCAGACCGCGTCCCAAGAAGCGGTCAACCGTATCTAGGAAGGTCTCCCAGGGTCAGGACTTCTCCAGGCACTTCTAAAGCACAACTCTCTGGCTAGGAACCAAAGCTGGACTTCGCCTGAAGCAGCCACAGCGCAACTCTCTGCGAGGAGCCAAAGGCAACAAACACTACTTTCCCACCCTTGCCTGCTTCACCAAGGACCGTTACCTACTGCCTCTGACACGACACCCCAGACTTAAGCCCCACTAACGGCACCTTCTCATCCTGGCATTTAACTCCCAGGCACTACCTACGCTGAAACTGACCATTCCCCTCCCAGGCACCTCCCAAGCGTCGTCTCAGACATTCTGCTTCGCATACTACACGGGAAGGCTACGTCTCAAAGCCCTTCCTGCCATTCTGACACTGTGTCCCAGCCCCTCGCCTCGTAAAAGAGTCCCTCTATTTAGCGTGCATAGTCCCACGCGTCTCGAGGCAACCTCACTGCTCAGAACTCCCACGGCAGACGCCAGCCATGCTGCAGACCTCGACAAGTTCCTCTTCGTCATCTGCCAGAAACAAACCAAAAACAGGGAACAGCTTGTGGTGGCCCTCATCTCAAACCCCCCCCAGACATCCCGCCCGGCCTTTTCCTTACCAACCCTCGGGCTCCTCCAAAGCTCCTCAACACTGGCCTCGCCTGTCCCAAAGCCATTCCACAGTCTGATTCCAAGCGTCTCCTGCTCTCCATGCCCTACAAGAGCAAAAAAATCCAATGGCCACGGTTCTTGCAAAAGTCACCGAGCCCGCAATCCTTCTCCTTACCTCCCTGACTCACCACAAGCTCTCAGCCGACTCCAGAGGTCCAGGGCAAGACCTGCAGTACCAAACACAAATACTAAAAGCACTGAACACCTTCTCAATTCTAAGCTACCGCACATGCACACAAACCCCTTACCTCCTCACAGCCCTCCCCACTTGGTCCCTTCACCTCTCCCGAGTTACCTGTGGCACCTGAAACACAAAGGCAAACAGACAAACCCTGAGAGAGGGTTCAAAGTCACACCCTCCCCTCCGGAAGCCCCCGCTCCCTCTCCCGTCGCTCTGCTACTCCTCCGCTGGCCTTTGCTACGCTTCCCTCCTCTGCTTTGAGCCCGCGCACCGCCTGCAGAACACAACAGGAAGAGCTGGTTTTCATTTCACAAAAGTTTCAAGACACTCACGCACTCGCTGCTGCAGTCTGCTAAGCGGAACTCACCGAGTGCAGGACAGCTCTGGAGCACCCAGCTCCGCTTCGCTCCTCGCTCCGCACCTACCGATTTAAAAACACACAGCCAGGCATAAGATAAGCACCCCCAGGAGAATCAACTGGAACTGGCTGCTGACACCACAAAGTGACTCACTTGGTACCCTCACTCAGCTCAACCCTCCTCCATCAGCCTCTCACACGGGGCTAACCACCAAGCCATCTGCGAGAACAACCGGGCCTTCTTCAAAGCAACGCCAAGCAAAAGCTTATTCTGCCTCTAAGTCTCAGCCCAAGATCACGCCGACCCGCAGGTTTGACAGGCATACACAGACTCATATTCAGACAATCTCAACACAGACCCTCACACCCTCTGGCTCACACACTCACTCGACAGAGACTATCACGCCCACTCCCAAGCAGACTCCCTGGCCCCGACTCATTAACTACAGGCTTATTCTCAGAGCTCTCCTGTCCATTCACACAGCTCATCAAGAGGAGAGAACTATACTGTCAATATAAAACCCCAACACCTACCTTCCACAGTTCAAGAATTCCAGCTGACAGAAAAGCAGAGACAAGCAGAAAACTCACAGCTAGCTTATTAATAGAGAAAACTATACAGATAGCAAAGCATGCTTCTCATGGTTCCTTATCTTACCAACCCCAAGGACCCCGGGAAGACCATCGGCAAACCAGCTCCGACAATCGTCATGGCAGTGCCAGGTGGCAGGCCCAACCTTAGCGGGCGTCCCCGCGCAGGCAACCTTCACCTGCCTGGGATGAGCTTCTGCCTCCCTCACACAGCATGAGGCTCGGGCTTTCATACTCACAAAAACGCACGCTCATTGCTACGCAGGGGGCCAGACCGCGTCCCAAGAAGCGGCCAACCGTATCTAGGAAGGTCTCCCAGGGTCAGGACTTCTCCAGGCACTTCTAAAGCACAACTCTCTGGCTAGGAACCAAAGCTGCACTTCGCCTGAAGCAGCCACAGCGCAACTCTCTGCGAGGAGCCAAAGGCAACAAACACTACTTTCCCACCCTTGCCTGCTTCACCAAGGACTGTTACCTACTGCCCCTGACACGACACCCCAGACTCAAGCCCCACTAACGGCACCTTCTCATCCTGGCATTTAACTCCCAGGCACTACCTACGCTGAAACTGACCATTCCCCTCCCAGGCACCTCCCAAGCGTCGTCTCAGACATTCTGCTTCGCATACTACACGGGAAGGCTACGTCTCAAAGCCCTTCCTGCCATTCTGACACTGTGCCCCAGCCCCTCGCCTCGCAAAAGAGTCCCTCTACTTAGCGTGCATAGTCCCACGCGTCTCGAGGCAACCTCACTGCTCACAACTCCCACGGCAGACGCCAGCCATGCTGCAGACCTTGACAAGTTCCTCTTCGTCATCTGCCAGAAACAAACCAAAACCAGGGAACAGCCTGTGGTGGCCTTCATCTCCACCCCCCCAGCCATCCCGCCCGGCCTGTTCCTTACGTGTCCTTGGGCTCCTCCAAGGCTCCTCAACACTGGCCTCGCCTGTCCCAAAGCCATTCCACAGTCTGATTCCAAGCGTCTCCTGCTCTCCATGCCCTACAAGAGCAAAAAAACCCAATGGCCACGGTTCTTGCAAAAGTCACCGAGCCCGCAATCCTTCTCCTTACCTCCCTGACTCACCACAAGCATTTATCTGATTCCAAATATCCAGGGCAAGACCTGCAATATCTAACACAAAACTGAAGTCCTTTGCTGTGTTCTTCTGAACACTGAGTCACCGCACTCTAAAACAAACCCTCACCTTTTCACACCCGGAAAAGGAACCTGGAGCAGTGCCCCAGAAGACAATTGCTCAGTTGTCTGAGGCAAAATCTGTTCTTTTCTGAACTCTTGTAAGTACAGAAAAGAAACACATAGCCCACTTTTAAATAGCCAATGTAATCAATCAGAATATGAAGAACAAGTCCAAACAACAGGCTTACCATGTTTAGTTTTAGTAGTGATGTGGAAGTGACAACACAGATCACAATCAAATGCACTCATTGAAACTGTCAAGCTGTACTACCCTGCCCACTATGAGATGGTGCTATAAAAAAATCCCATTTCATTTTTGTCATCTTTATGGCACATTTCTGACCTATTCTTGCTATTCTGATGCTGTTCCCCATCCCTCTTCTGCCAAAAAGTAGTGTTTCTGCTTAGATTTTATAACAACCTAAGTCTCAAATAATACTTACTGCTCAGGGGTCCCATACTAGACACCTGAGTGTTTACAGCATCCACCCAATTCATTTCTCTCATCTGCCATAACAACAGGAAAAAATAAAAATAACATTGTAGCCATATAAGATTTTAAAAGCTAACAAATAAAGAGAAATACTCTGAAATCTTAACTACATGCAGACAGTGAAGAACCAGCCTCTCCTATGCTTTAGACTTTTAACATAATGAAAGAGCTGACTATAAACCATTCTTAGACCTTTCTCTACCAAATACCACCATTTCTTTAAGAGCCTCATCGCAAAACAATAATAGTAGTCCCTTTTAGTGTTCTGTAAACCTAAGCATTGAACTTAGCTTTTATAATACCACAGACCCAAAAGTACTCTTATAAAAGCCCTTAGTCACGTAACCTGTATATTTATTCAGTAACCACAACATGCAAAAAAGCACAGAAACAATCTACCATTAATGAGAACATAAACCAAAACAAACTTCTGCGATTATTTCTGTAGCTGAAAACAACAGAAAAAAAACACTTAGCTTAGTACCACCAATAACATCTCAAAGAAAAAACACAGCACAAAAGACTTTAGTGGCACATACACACCTAAATATTCTGACAGCTTAAAACTTAGTCTTAAAAAAAAACATTGTTAAAAACTACAAAAAAACAGAAAACTTTAAAAACACAAAACACCCCAAATACCTTACCATCGCAAGAGCCCAGCTTTAAAAAAGCCCCTTTGAGTCAAAGCTGTGCCTTATATACCCCAGGCCCTACCCAGAACCCCTCCCTCAATTCCCTGGCTCAGGGGTGGGGCAAATTACCAGCTAGGATAAAAACAGCCTGACAAGGTACAGCTGGATCTTTTTAATCTGGGTTTTGTTTCTTGGTTGCTTTGTGGTTTGAACTTTTTGGGCTTAATTTTTTTTCTTTAAATTTGCATTCAGAATTTGCAAACTACATAGCTTCACTTTTATTCTGTTAGATTTTGAATTATATTTGATTTCAGACCACATAGGTTTTTTTTGTCTCAGACAAAAAGCTTTTTGGGGCTCAGACTCACATGGGTTTCTTTCCACACAGGCTGGTTCAGTCTCATGTATTTAAATTGCACAGACACTCCAGCTGAGACTTGGGCTCAAGCTGGCATTCACTGACTCACACATCCATACAAGTCATACATTGAGACTAACACAGACTCCCTGGCTCAGACTTGCTTTCACACTTTAAGTGAAAAAAGACATTGAGGTTATTTAGCCAGGGTCAGCCATGCTTAGAACACCCAAGTAACAACTTATTTCATGGTCTTGTCATTTTCATAAAACTGTATTTTTTACTTCTTGTTAGTGTTTTCTAAGGGGTGTACATGTTAGAATAAAGGGATGGAAAACCTTTGAAGTTTAGTGGATGAGTAGTGAAATGACAGGAGAGAGAAATGATAGTTGCTGAGGCAAGGGTGCAGCTTCTATATTTCTTTGCGTGTCCTTGTTTCCATTTCTTTTGTAGGTGTTGCAGATAACTCCAGAGAGGTGAAGCTGCAAACTGAGGAGGGCTGTGAGAAGGTAAGGGGGCTGTCTGGGTGTGTTAGGTGATTTAGATTTGAGAAGAGCATGGCAAAGGGGTTCAATATTTGTATTTGGTGTTGCAGGGCCTGCCTTCTTCCATTGGAGTCAGATGAGTGCTTGAGGTGAGTCAGGGAGGCAAGGAGAAGGGTTGTCAGGTTGGGCACTTTTTCTAAGCACTGTGGTCATTTGTTTCTATTGTACTCCTAGGACCTGGAGAGAAGGAGAGGCTCAGTGTTGGACTCTACTATGGGATTGGAACAGGAAAACATAATGTTGAGGAGCTTTGAAGGAAGAAGAGGGCTGTTACAGACTAGGTCAGTATTGGTGGGTGGGGTGGTGGTGATGATGATGGCCAGCACAGGGTGTTCCTGTTGGTTCCTTTGTTTGTTGCAGGTTAGACAGAGGAACTTGGTAGCTGAGGCAAGATCCCAAGACTTTGATGTGGGTGTCCTGAGCATCCATGAGACCCATGGCACTATGGAAGTTAAGTAGAAGGATTGCTGCTTGGGACTGGAGAGTGAGAGACAAGGTCAGGAGGGCAGGAAGGGGTTTGAAGTGTAGCATGGGGCTGAGGGGAAGACAGGGGGTTACTTTGCAGCATGAGCTTACATGGGTAGGGCTGCTACAGCTTGACTGTGTTATGGAGTGAGGATGTCCCCCACAACCCTTCCCTTAGTGCCCTGAGTTAGGGGTGGGGCAAACCCCCAGCTGGGATAAAAACACCCTAACAATCCACAGCTGGGTCTTATTTTACCTGCCTCAGGTTCATTGGCTGCTCCCCAGCTTTCATTTTCTGACTTTCTTTCTGTGGTTTAACTCGCATTCAAGACTCAGAGACCACGCAGGTTCCTTCTCACACAGACTGGTTCACACTCATACTCGCGTTTAAATTGCACAGACACTCTCTGGCTCAGATTTTGCCTCACGCTCACTTAGGCTCAGTCTGACACTGCCTGGCTCATACATCCACATAAATCTCTTACTGATTGTATCACAGAAGTTCTGGTTCAAACTACTTGGATAAGGCTCCCTGGCTCAAACTCACTCTCACTGTCTAGCTGAAAACTAACATTCAGAGGACTCAGTCAAGGTGAGCTGTGCTTGAAACACCCAAGTAATAACTTATTTCAGGGTCGGCTGCAGCTTCTATTTTTCTCTCTGTGTGTGCTTGTTTCAATTTTGTTTTTAGGTGCCACAAGTAACTCGAGAGAGGTCAAGCTGCCAACTGCGGAGGGCTGGGAGAAGGTAGAAGGCTTGTTTGTGTGAGTGGTGCCTCAGAGCTGAGAATAACATGGCAAAGGGTTCAGTACTTATGTTTGTTATTGCAGGTCCTCCCTTCTATCTCTGAAGTCAGATGAGTGTTTGAGGTGAGGCAGAGAGGTAACAATAGTGGTTTTGGGGGTCCGTCACTCTTTGCAAGCACCATGGTCGATTCTCCCTATTGTACTCCTAGGTCCTGCAGGGGAGGAGAAGCCCAGCATCGTATTTTGCAGTAGATTAGTAGAAGGTGAACATAATACTAAGAAGGCAAAGTAGAGCTACAGAAGAGGCTGGCATCAATGGCTGGGGTGGTGGAGATGACGGCCTGCGGAGCATGTTACCCTTTATTTCTTTGTTTCTGGCAGATGATGAAGAGGAACTTGGCAGTGGCTGAAACATGGCTGGTGTCTGCCGTGGGAGTTGTGAGCAGGGAGGCTGCCTCGAGACCCATGGCACTATGGATGTAGAGTGACTCCTTTAAGAAGCGAAGGGGTGGGGGACAATGTCAGAATGGCAGGAAGGATTTGAGATGTAGCATTCCAATGTAGTATGTGAAGCAGAATGTCTGAGAAGATGCTTGGAGGTGCCTGGGAGGGGAATGGTCAGGTTTACCATAGGTAGTGCCTGAGAGTTAAATGCCAGGATGAAAAGGTGCCGTTTGTGGCGCTCAAGTCTGGGGTGTCGTGTCAGGGACTATAGGTAACGGTCCTTGGTGAAACACACAAAGATAGAAAGTACTGTTTGTCCTCTTTGGCTCCTTCTTGAAGTGTTCTGCTTTGGCTGCTCCCCAAAAATTCAAGCTTTGGTTCCTAAACAGAGAGTTGTGCTTTAGAACTGCCTGGAGAAGTCCTGATCCTGGGAGACCTTCCTAGATACGGTTGGCCGCTTCTTGGGACGCGGGCTGGCCCCCTGCGTAGCAATGAGCGTGCGTTTTTGTGAGTATGAAAGCCCGAGCCTCATGCTGTGTGAGGGAGGCAGAAGCTCATCCCAGGCAGGTGAAGGTTGCCTGCGCGGGGACGCCCGCTAAGGTTGGGCCTGCCACCTGGCACTGCCATGATGATTGTCGGAGCTGGTTTGCCCATGGTCTTCCCGGGGTCCTTGGGGTTGGTAAGATAAGGAACCATGAGAAGCATGCTTTGCTATCTGTATAGTTTTCTCTATTAATAAGCTAGCTGTGAGTTTTCTGCTTGTCTCTGCTTTTCTGTCAGCTGGAATTCTTGAACTGTGGAAGGTAGGTGTTGGGGTTTTATATTGACAGTGTAGGTCTCTCCTCTTGATGAGCTGTGTGAATGGACAGGAGAGCTCTGAGAATAAGCTTGTAGTTAATGAGTCGGGGCCAGAGAGTCTGCTTGGGAGTGGGCGTGATAGTCTCTGTCGAGTGAGTGTGTGAGCCAGAGGGTGTGAGGGTCTGTGTTGAGATTGTCTGAATATGAGTCTGTGTATGCCTGTCAAACCTGCGGGTCGGCGTGATCTTGGGCTGAGACTTAGAGGCAGAATAAGCTTTTGCTTGGCGTTGCTTTGAAGAAGGCCCGGTTGTTCTCGCAGATGGCTTGGTGGTTAGCCCCGTGTGAGAGGCTGATGGAGGAGGGTTGAGCTGAGTGAGGGTACCAAGTGAGTCACTTTGTGGTGTCAGCAGCCAGTTCCAGTTGATTCTCCTGGGGGTGCTTATCTTATGCCTGGCTGTGTGTTTTTAAATCGGTAGGTGCGGAGCGAGGAGCGAAGCGGAGCTGGGTGCTCCAGAGCTGTCCTGCACTCGGTGAGTTCCGCTTAGCAGACTGCAGCAGCGAGTGACTGAGTGAGTGAGTGTCTTGAAGCTTTTGTGAAATGAAAACCAGCTCTTCCTGTTGTGTTCTGCAGGTGGTGTGTGGGCTCAAGGAAGAGGAGGGAAGCGTAGCAAAGGCCAGCGGAGGAGTAGCAGAGCGAAGGGAGAGGGAGCGGGGGCTTCCGGAGGGGAGGGTGTGACTTTGAACCCTCTCTCAGGGTTTGTCTGTTTGCCTTTATGTTTCAGGTGCCGCAGGTAACTCGGGAGAGGTGAAGGGGCCAAGTGGGGAGGGCTGTGAGGAGGTAAGGGGTTTGTATGTGTTTGAGATAGGTTAGAATTGAGTAAAATGTATTCAATGCGTGTAGTAGTAGTGTTTGGTATTGCTTATCTTGCGATATTTGAAAATTTTTTGGTACTCTTAAGCTTGTTGACAGTTCTATATTTTTGTCTGTTTTTTTGTCACCTGGAATTTTTCAACTTTTTAACATCTGTGGTGGTATTTTATAATTACTGTATAGTTTTGTACCTTTAATCATTTCTATGGCGGACAGCATTTCTCATGGCTTATCTTTGAGCAACGGTTTTTGCAGCGACATAGTTTTGGCAGCCAGGTTTCTTACTAAGTTCCTGGGAATATGTTTCCCGCAAATTTATTCTAGCAATGCAGAGGTGTTCTTGTCGGGGACTAGTGGAGGTATAGTTTGAGCCTGTGTGAAAGGCATCAGGCTGCTGCATTTGCCAAGCAAGTGACCGGACGTAGATATGTGGAAGCGTGTGAGGGTGGTTCTACACTTAGGGCTTGTGTGTGTGCATGGGACATGGCTTGTCGATTTTAAATATTTTTTCTTTTCAGGTCTTTAGATGTTTAGAAACTAAAATAGCAGACATGGGCTTTTTTTTCTTTTCCTCCCCCATTTAGGCTTTTTTTAGTGCTTCCAGCCAGTCACCAAGGTGATGTTCGTCACCACCTATGGTTGAGCAGGGGTTGGTGCACATACGGTGTTTTCAGGTAGGGTAATTTTGAGGCTTCAGGGAATTTAGTTGCTGAGAATTCCTGAATCCAGGCTGGGGGGGGGGGAGGTGTTTAGTGTTGTTTTGTATTAGGAAAGAACATATCACAGTTGGTGTGGCAGCCTTTAAGTTTCATATATGGGTGTAGGTGGCGGTGAACTATGTTTTGGTGCAGTGAGTGCTGTCGGTTGGGTGCAAATATATAGCTTTACAGACATATGGGTAAATAAATGGAGGGGAGGATGTTTAGAGGTCGTATTGTAATGATATTGATAGAAATGTGTTTCTGTTTGCAGGTTATTATGTTGAGAACCTGTAGATTCCAGAGGAGCTCCATCTGTTCTGGATGGCTGCTTGCAACATGTAGAAGATTTCAGATGGAGACAGGAAACCTATCCATGTCAAATGGAAGGCTGCATTGCTGTGTGTATAAGGACATCTGATGGCTATCTGACAAAGCATGCTCCCTGTCGAGCGTTTTGTGTAAGTAGTAAAGCCTTGCTGGTTTTCTAAGGATGAACTGTAAAAAGTGAACTGTGTCATTTATGTATGTAAATGCATTTAAATGAAATGTATGATGCTACTAATTAAGTTCATGTAAGGTAAATGTTAATGATATTGCCCTTAGAATGCTGGTGTTAGGGGTAGAATGGCACTGCTAGTCTTGGAAAGTTGCTGTTCAACTTAAAATGAATGTCTTAGCCCTAGAATTCTGGTGTTAGTCTTAAAACGAAAGTCTTAGTGCTAAAATGCTGCTCTTAGTCTTAAAATCCATGTCCTAATCTCAGAATGTTGGTGTTCATCTTAGACTTCTGGTGTTAGTCTTAGGGTGCATGTCTGTCTTAGAAAGTATGACTTAGAATGCTGATCTTAGTATCAAAATCATGGTATGAGTTTTAGAATGCATGTCAATGTTAGTTTGTGGGTTGTTGTCGATTTAGGGCTTGTGTGTATGCGTGTGAGGTGGACTGTCGATTTAAAATGTCTTTTCCTTTTTGGATTTTCAGATATTTAGAAACAAAAAATCGCAGATGGTGGATATTGTTTTTCTCCCTCTCCGGCCAGGGAATTTTTTTCCCAGTCCCAGCCGGTCTGCGTGGCACCATTTGTCAATGTCTATGTTTCAGCAATGTTTGCTGCACGGACAGAGTTTTGATGTGCAGGATGTTCCTGGGACAGGGGTGCCTATGTATTTATTCTCATCAAGGCAGGGGTACATGTCAGTAGGGAAGAGCAGAGGCAGGTTTTGGGCCCGTGATGCCGGTGGCAGGGGAATGCATTTGATATGTATCTGAGCATATATAGATTCATGCAAGCATGTGTGGGCAATTCTTGCATTTGGGCTTTTCTCTTGCCATTGAATGTGGGTTGTCAATTTAACATGTTTTTAGAGCTTGGATGCTTTTAGAACTTAAAAGTTTTAGAAATTAGCGTCTAATTGGAGAATGTACTGTCTCAAAAGAGAACTTGGTATCTAATAGATGATCCAGGTCTGTGATTGGAGAACCTTGTGTATAATTGGAGAATGTATCGTTTCAATGGAGAACTTAGCGTTTCACTGGGGAGTGGAGCATTTCAAAGCAGGACATAGCATTTCAATGCAGATTTTAGCATTTGAATGCTGAATTTAGCGTTTGAATGTAGAATTTAGTATTTCAGAGCAGAACTCAGCGTTTCTATATTAAACTGAGCATTTCAATGGACAGTTTGTTTATTTCAGAAATTAATATTTCAACTTAGTGTTTCAATGCCCAATGTTCATGGAGAACCTACTCTTGTATTTCACAACCTAAAATTTCAATGCATATTCAGGTATTCTTCAGGTATGAAACCGAAGAGAGACTGCAGTAATGGTGACACCGTTACAAAGTTGACTGGGTGCTGAAGAGGCCCAGCACCAGCTTTCCCTACTGGCCCTTCTGCTGTGAGAGCAGATGCCAAAGGTTCATTCTGTGCTGACTGTGTTGCCGCGCAGGAGAGCGCAGATTCTGGATTGTTTGCATTCAAATGCTTTTCATGTATGAAAGTGAGCAGTGAAAGCAATGATGGAGGCACGGATGCAAAGGTGATTGTGTGCTGAACAGGGCCAGCACCAGCTTTCAATCCTGGCTCTACTGCTGTGGCAGCAGAGGCCAAACGTTCGAGCTATACTCACTGAGCTGCCGGGCAGCTGAGGGCGACCCCCCGAGAATTTGTATTCAAATGGACTTTTAGGTATGAAACCGAGGAGAGACTGCAGTGATGGTGACACCGTTGCAAAGGTGCTTGTGTGCTGAAGAGGCCCAGCACTAGCCTTCCCTGCTGGTCCTTCTGCCGTGTGAGCAGATGCCACTGTTCATTCTGTGCTGACTGTTTTCTGCCAGCATAGAGCAGGCTCTGGACTGATTCCATTCAAATGCTTTTCCTCTATGAATGTGAACAGTGAAAGCAACGATGGAGGCACCAATGTAAAGGTGATTGTGTGCTGAACAGGTCCAGCACCAGCTTTGAATCCTGGCTCTTCTGCTGTGGGAGCAGAGGCCAAACGTTCGTGCTGTCCTCACTGTGCTGCTGGGCAGCTGAGAGAGACCACCTGAGAATTTGGATTCAAATGGACTTTTAGGGATGAAACCGAGGAGAGACTGCAATGCTGGTGACACTGTTGCAAAGGTGACTGTGTGCTGAAGAGGCCCATCACTAGCTTTCCCTGCTGGTCCTTCTGCCATGGGAGTAGATGCCACTGTTCATTCTGTGCTGACTGTGTTCCTGCACAGCAGAGAGCAGGTCCTGGACTGATTCCATTCAAATCTTTTTCCTGTATGAAAGTGAGCAGTGAAAGCAATGATGGAGGCACCAATGTAAAGGTGATTGTGTGCTGAACAGGTCCAGCACCAGCTTTCAATCCTGGCTCTTCTGCTGTGGGAGCAGAGGCCAAACGTTCGTGCTGTACTCACTGTGCTGCTGGGCAGCTGAGAGACACCACCTGAGAATTTGGATTCAAATGGACTTTTAGGTATGAAACCGAGGAGAGACTGCAATGATAGTGACACCGTTGCAAAGCTGCTTGTGTGCTGAAGAGGCCCAGCCCTGCTTTCCCTGCTGGTCCTTCTGCCGTGGGAGCAGATGCCACTGTTCATTCTGTGCTGTCTGTGTTGCTGCGCTGCAGAGAGCAGGCTCTGGACTGATTCCATTCAAATGCTTTTCCTGTATGAATGTGAGCAGTGAAAGCAACGATGGAGGCACCAATGTAAAGGTGATTGTGTGCTGAACAGGTCCAGCACCAGCTTTCAATCCTGGCTCTTCTGCTGTGGGAGCAGAGGCCAAAAGTTCGTGCTGTACTCACTGTGCTGCTGGGCAGCTGAGAGAGACCACCTGAGAATTTGGATTCAAATGGACTTTTAGGGATGAAACCGAGGAGAGACTGCAATGATGGCGACACCATTACAAAGGTGACTGTGTGCTGAAGAGGCCCAGCACTAGCTTTTTCTGCTGGTCCTTCTGCCGTGGGAGCAGATGCCACTGTTCATTCAGTGCTGACTGTGTTGCTGCACAGCAGAGAGCAGGTTCTGGACTGATTCCATTCAAATGTTTTTCCTGTATGAAAGTGAGCAGTGAAAGCAATGATGGAGGCACCAATGTAAAGGTGATTGTGTGCTGAACAGGTCCAGCACCAGCTTTCAATCCTGGCTCTTCTGCTGTGGGAGCAGAGGCCAAACGTTCGTGCTGTACTCACTGTACTGCTGGGCAGCTGAGAGGGACCACCTGAGAATTTGGATTCAAATGGACTTTTAGGGATGAAACCGAGGAGAGACTGCAATGATAGTGACACCGTTGCAAAGGTGACTGTGTGCTGAAGAGGCCCAGCACTAGCTTTCCCTGCTGGTCCTTCTGCCGTGGGAGCAGATGCCACTGTTCATTCTGTGCTGACTGTTTTGCTCCCAGCATAGAGCAGGCTCTGGACTGATTCCATTCAAATGCTTTTCCTCTATGAATGTGAACAGTGAAAGCAACGATGGAGGCACCAATGTAAAGGTGATTGTGTGCTGAACAGGTCCAGCGCCAGCTTTGAATCCTGGCTCTTCTGCTGTGGGAGCAGAGGCCAAACGTTCGTGCTGTACTCACTGTGCTGCTGGGCAGCTGAGAGAGACCACCTGAGAATTTGGATTCAAATGGACTTTTAGGTGTGAAACCGATGAGAGATTGCAATGATGGTGACACCGTTGCCAAGCTTCTTGTGTGCTGAAGAGGCCCAGCTCTAGCTTTCCCTGCTGGTCCCTCTTCTGTGGGAGGAGATGCCACTGTTCATTCTGTGCTGACTGTGTTTCTGCCAGCTGAGAGCAGGCTCTGGACTGATTCCATTCAAATGCTTTTCCTGAATGAAAGTGAGCAGTGAAAGCAGCGAAGGAGGCACCAATATAAAGGTGATTGTGTGCTGAACAGGTCCAGCACCAGCTTTCAATCCTGGCTCTTCTGCTGCGGCAGCTGAGGCCAAGCGTTCGTGCTGTACTCACTCTGCTGGTGGGCAGCTGAGACCACCTGAGAATTTGGATTCAAATGGACTTTTAGGTATGAAACCTAGGAGAGACTTCAATGATGGTGACACCGTTGCAAAGCTGCTTGTGTGCTGAAGAGGCCCAGCACTAGCTTTCCCTGCTGGTCCTTCTGCTGTGGGAGTAGATGCCACTGTTCATTCTGTGCTGACTGTGTTGCTGCCAGCAGAGAGCAGGCTCTGGACTGATTCCATTCAAATGCTTTTCCTGTATGAAAGTGAGCAGTGAAAGCAACGATGGGGGCACCAATGTAAAGGTGACTGTGTGCCAAACAAGTCCAGCACCAGCTTTCAATCCTGGCTCTTCTCCTGTTGGAGCCGAGTCCAAACGTTCGTGCTGTACTCACTGTGCTGCTGGGCAGCTGAGAGAGACCACCTGAGTATTTGGATTCAAATGGACTTTTAGGTATGAAACCGAGGAGAGACTGCAATGATGGTGACACCGTTGCAAAGCTGACTGTGTGCTGAAGAGGCCCAGCTCTAGCTTTCCCTGCTGGTCCTTCTGCCGTGGGAGCAGATGCCACTGTTCATTCTGTGCTGACTGTGTTGCTGCGCAGCAGAGAGGAGGCTCTGGACTGATTCCATTCAAATGCTTTTCCTGCATGAAAGTGAGCAGTGAAATCAGCGATGAAGGCACCCATGTAAAGGTGATTGTGTGCTGAACAGGTCCAGCACCAGCTTTCAATCCTGGCTCTTCTGCTGTGGGAGCAGAGGCCAAACGTTCGTGCTGTACTCATTCTGCTGCTGGGCAGATGAGACCACCTGAGAATTTGGATTCAAATGGACATTTAGGTATGAAACCTAGGAGAGACTGCAATGATGGTGACACCGTTGCAAAGCTGCTTGTGTGCTGAAGAGGCCCAGCACTAGCTTTCCCTGCTGGTCCTTCTGCCGTGGGAGCAGATGCCACTGTTCATTCTGTGCTGACTGTGTTGCTGTGCAGCAGAGAGTCGTCTCTGGACTGATTCCATTCAAATGCTTTTCCTGCATGAATGTGAGCAGTGAAATCAGCGATGAAGGCACCCATGTAAAGGTGATTGTGTGCTGAACAGGTCCACCACCAGCTTTCAATCCTGGCTCTTCTGCTGTGGGAGCAGAGGCCAAACGTTCGTGCTGTACTCACTGTGCTGCTGGGCAGCTGAGAGAGACCACCTGAGAATTTGGATTCAAATGGACTTTTAGGGATGAAACCGAGGAGAGACTGCAATGATGGTGGCACCGTTGCCAAGCTGCTTGTGTGCTGAAGAGGCCCAGCACTAGCTTTCCCTGCTGGTCCTTCTGCTGTTGGAGCAGATGCCACTGTTCATTCTGTGCTGACTGTGTTGCTGCGCAGCAGAGAGCCGGCTCTGGACTGATTCCATTCATATGCTTTTCCTGTATGAAAGTGTGCAGTGAAAGCAACGATGGAGGCACCAATGTAAAGGTGATTGTGTGCTGAACAGGTCTAGCACAAGCTTTCAATCCTGGCTCTTCTGCTGTGGGAGCAGAGGCCAAACGTTCGTGCTGTACTCACTGTGCTGCTGGGCAGCTGAGAGAGACCACCTGAAAATTTGGATTCAAATGGACTTTTAGGTATGAAACCAAGGAGAGACTGCAATGATGGTGTCTCCGTTGCAAAGCTGCTTGTGTGCTGAAGAGGCCCAGCACTAGCTTTCCCTGCTGGTCCTTCTGCTGTGGGAGCAGATGCCACTGCTCATTCTGTGCTGACTGTGTTGCTGCCAGCAGAGAGCAGGCTCTGGACTGATTCCATTCAAATGCTTTTCCTGTGTGAAAGTGAGCAGTGAAAGCAACGATGGAGGCACCAATGTAGAGGTGATTGTGTGCTGAACAGGTCCAGCACCAGCTTTCAATCCTGGCTCTTCTGCTGTGGGAGCAGAGGCCAAACGTTCGTGCTCTACTCACTGTGCTGATGGGCAGCTGAGAGAGACCACCTGAAAATTTGGATTCAAATGGACTTTTAGGTATGAAACCAAGGAGAGACTGCAATGATGGTGACACGGTTCCAAAGCTGCTTGTGTGCTGATGAGGCCCAGCACTAGCTTTCCCTGCTGGTCCTTCTGCTGTGGGAGCAGATGCCACTGTTCATTCTGTGCTGACTGTGTTGCTGCCAGCAGAGAGCAGGCTCTGGACTGATTCCATTCAAATGCTTTTCCTGTGTGAAAGTGAGCAGTGAAAGCAACGATGGAGGCACCAATGTAGAGGTGACTGTGTGCTGAACAGGTCCAGCACCAGCTTTCAATCCTAGCTCTTCTGCTGTGGGAGCAGAAGCCAAACGTTCGTGCTGTACTCACTGTGCTGCTGGGCAGCTGAGAGAGACCACCTGAAAATTTGGATTCAAATGGGCTTTTAGGTATGAAACCGAGGAGAGACTGCAATGATGGTGACCCCGTTGCAAAGCTGCTTGTGTGCTGAAGAGGCCCAGCACTAGCTTTCCCTGCTGGTCCTTCTGCTGTGGGAGCAGATGCCACTGTTCATTCTGTGCTGACTGTGTTCCTGCCAGCATAGAGCAGGCTCTGGACTGATTCCATTCAAATGCTTTTCCTGTATGAAAGTGAGCAGTGAAAGCAACGATGGAGGCACCAATGTAAAAAAGGTGATTGTGTGCTGAACAGGTCCAGCACCAGCTTTCAATCCTGGCTCTTCTGCTGTGGGAGCAGAGGCCAAACGTTCGTGCTGTACTCACTGTGCTGCTGGGCAGCTGAGAGACACCACCTGAGAATTTGGATTCAAATGGACTTTTAGGTATGAATCCGAGGAGAGACTGCAATGATGGTGACACCGTTGCAAAGCTGACTGTGTGCTGGAGAGTCAGAGCACTAGCTTTCCCTGCTGATCCTTCTGCCGTGGGAGCAGATGCCACTGTTCATTCTGTGCTGACTGTGTTGCTGCCAGCAGAGAGCAGGCTCTGGACTGATTCCATTCAAATGCTTTTCCTGTATGAAAGTGAGCAGTGAAATCAGCGGTTGAAGCACCAATGTAAAGGTGATTGTGTGCTGAACAGGTCCAGCACCAGGTTTCAATCCTAGCTCTTCTGCTGTGGGTGCAGAAGCCAAACGTTCGTGCTGTACTCACTGTGCTGCTGGGCAGTTGAGAGAGACCACCAGAGAATTTGGATTCAAATGGAGTTTTAGCTATGAAACCGAGGAGAGACTGCAAAGATGGTGACACCGTTGCAAAGCTGCTTGTGTGCTGAAGAGGCCCTGCACTAGCTTTCCCTGCTGGTCCTTCTGCTGTGGGAGCAGATGCCACTGTTCATTCTGTGCTGTGTTCCTGCCAGCAGAGAGCAGGCTCTGGACTGTTTATATTCAAATGCTTTTCCTGTATGAAAGTGAGCAGTGAAAGCAACGATGGAGGCACCAATGTAAAGGTGATTGTGTGCTGAACAGGTCCAGCACCAGCTTTCAATCCTGGCTCTTCTGCTGTGGGAGCAGAGGCCAAACGTTCGTGCTGTACTCACTGTGCTGCTGGGCAGCTGAGAGACACCACCTGAGAATTTGGATTCAAATGGACTTTTAGGTATGAAACCGAGGAGAGACTGCAACGATGGTGACACCGTTGCAAAGCTGACTGTGTGCTGTAGAGTCAGAGCACTAGCTTTCCCTGCTGATCCTTCTGCCGTGGGAGCAGATGCCACTGTTCATTCTGTGCTGACTGTGTTGCTGCCAGCAGAGAGCAGGCTCTGGACTGATTCCATTCAAATGCTTTTCCTGTATGAAAGTGAGCAGTGAAATCAGCGGTTGAAGCACCAATGTAAAGGTGATTGTGTGCTCAACATGTCCAGCACCAGCTTTCAATCCTGGCTCTTCTGCTGTGGGAGCAGAGGCCAAACGTTCGTGCTGTACTCACTGTGCTGCTGGGCAGCTGAGAGACACCACCTGAGAATTTGGATTAAAATCGACTTTTAGGTATGAAACCGAGGAGAGACTGCAATGATGGCGTCACCGTTGCAAAGCTGCTTGTGTGCTGAAGATGCCCAGCACTTGCTTTCCCTGCTGAGCCCTCTGCTGTGGGAGCAGATGCCACTGTTCATTCTGTGCTGACTGTGTTGCTGCGCAGCAGATGCAGCCTCTGGACTGATTCCTTTCAAATGCTTTTCCTCTATGAATGTGAGCAATGAAAGCAACGATGGAGGCACCAATGTAAAGGTGATTGTGTGCTGAACAGGTCCAGCACCAGCTTTCAATCCTGGCTCTTCTGCTGTGGGAGAAGAGGCCAAACGTTCGTGCTGTACTCAGTGAGCTGCTGGGCAGCTGAGAGCGACCACCTGAGAATTTGGATTCAAATGGACTTTTAGGGATGAAACCGAGGAGAGACTGCAATGATGGTGACACCGTTGCAAAGCTGCTTGTGTGCTGAAGAGGCCCAGCACTAGCTTTCCCTGATGATCCTTCTGCTGTGGGAGCAGATGCCACTGTTCATTCTGTGCTGACTGTGTTGCTGCGCAGCAGAGAGCAGGCTCTGGACTGATTCCATTCAAATGCTTTTCCTCTATGAAAGTGAGCAGTGAAAGCAACAATGGAGGCACCAATGTAAAGGTGATTGTGTGCTGAAGAGGCCCAGCACCAGCTTTCCCTCCTGGCTCTTCTGCTGTGTGAGAAGAGGCCAAAAGTTCGTGCTGTACTCACTGTGCTGCTGGGCAGCTGAGAGCAGCCACCCGAAAATTTGGATTCAAATGGACTTTTAGGTATGAAACCGAGGAGAGACAGGATTGATGTTGAAAGTATCACAAAGCTGACTGTGTGCTGAAGAGGCCCAGCACCAGCTTTCCCTGGTGGCTCTTCTGCTGTGGGAGTAAAGAACAAACGTTCATGCTCTACTCACTGTGCTGCTGGGTAGGCGAGAGCAAGCTCCGCAGATGTTGCATTCAAATATACTCTCAGATATGAAAGTGAGTAGTGTGAGCAATGATGGAGGTACCGTCGCAAAGCTGACTGTGTACTGAAGATCACTCGCACCAGCTTTACCTCCTGGCTCTTCAGCAGGGGAAGCAGAGGGCAAACGTTCATGCTCTCCTCGCTGTGCTGCTGGGCCCCCTAGAGCAAGGTCCGGAGAGGTACAACTCAAATGGACTTTCACCTATGAAAGTGAGCAGTGTCAGGAATTATGGTGACACAGTTGTAAAGCTGCCTGTGTGCTGAAGAATTCCAGCACCAGCTTTCCGTCGTGTCTCTTCTGCTGTGGGATTAAAGAACCAACGCTAATGCTCTACTCACTGTGCTGCTGGGCAGCAGAGTGCAGGATTCAGAGAGGTTGTATTCAAATGCTATTTCAGGTATGAAAGTGAAAGGTGACAGCAATGATGGTGACAGACTTGAAACCTGACTGTGAGCTGAAGAATCCCAGCACCAGCTTTCTCTCGTGGCTCTTCTGCTGTGGGAGCAGAGGCCAAACATTCATGCTCTACTCAGTGTGTTGCTGGGCAGCAGAGTGCAGGCTCCGGAGAGGTTGCATTCAAATGCACTTTCATGTATGACAGTGAGCAGCGAAAGCAATGATGGTGACACCGTTGCAAAGCTGACTGTGTGCTGAAGAGGCCCAGCACCAGCTTTCCCTGCTGGTCCTTCTGCCGTGGGAGCTGATGCCAAACGTTCATTCTGTGCTGACTGTGTTGCTGCGCAGCAGAGAGCAGGTTCTGGACTGATTCCATTCAAATGCTTTTCCTGTATGAAGTGAGCAGTGAAAGCAATGATGGAGGCACCAATGCAAAGGTGATTGTGTGCTGAACAGGCCCTGCACTAGCTTTCCCTCCTGGCTCTTCTGCTGTGGGAGCAGAGGCCAAACGTTCGTGCTGTACTCACTGTGCTGCTGGGCAGCTGAGAGAGACCACCCGAGAATTTGTAGTCAAGAATTTGTAGTTAAATGGACTTTTAGGTATGAAACTGAGGAGAGACAGGATTGATGTTGAAAGAGTCGCAAAGCTGACTGTGTGCTGAAGATTCCCATCACCAACTTTCCCTGCTGGCTCTTCTGCTGTGGGAGTAAAGAACAAACGTTCATGCTCTACTCACTGTGCTGCTGGGTAGGCGATAGCAAGCTCCGCAGATGTTACATTCACATGCTCTCTCAGATATGAAAGTGAGCAGTGAGAGCAATGATGGAGGCACCGTTGCAAAGCTGACTGTGTGCTGAAGATCACTCTCACCAGCTTTCCCTCCTGGCTCTTCAGCTGTGGAAGCAGAGGGTAAACGTTCGTCCTCTCCTCGCTGTGCTGCTGGCCCCCTAGAGCAAGCTCCGGAGAGGTACAATTCAAATGGACTTTTACCTATGAAAGTGATCAGTGTCAGGAACGCTGGTGACACCGTAGTAAAGCAGCCGGTGTGCTGAAGAATCCCAGCACCAGCTTTCAGTCGTGGCTCTTCTGCTGCGGGAGCAGACGCCAAATGTTCGTGCTGTACTCACTGTGCTGATGGGCAGCTGAGAGCGACCACCTGAGAATGGCCCAAAAACAGGGAACAGCCCATGGTGGCCCTCATCTCCACCCCCCCAGACATCCAGCCCGGCCTGTTCCTTACCAACCCCAAGGACCCCGGGAAGACCATCGGCAAACCAGCTCCGACAATCGTCATGGCAGTGCCAGGTGGCAGGCCCAACCTTAGCGGGCGTCCCCGCGCAGGCAACCTTCACCTGCCTGGGATGAGCTTCTGCCTCCCTCACACAGCATGAGGCTCGGGCTTTCATACTCACAAAAACGCACGCTCATTGCTACGCAGGGGGCCAGACCGCGTCCCAAGAAGCGGCCAACCGTATCTAGGAAGGTCTCCCAGGGTCAGGACTTCTCCAGGCACTTCTAAAGCACAACTCTCTGGCTAGGAACCAAAGCTGCACTTCGCCTGAAGCAGCCACAGCGCAACTCTCTGCGAGGAGCCAAAGGCAACAAACACTATCCCACCCTTGCCTGCTTCACCAAGGACCGTTACCTACTGCCCCTGACACGACACCCCAGACTCAAGCCCCACTAACGGCACCTTCTCATCCTGGCATTTAACTCCCAGGCACTACCTACGCTGAAACTGACCATTCCCCTCCCAGGCACCTCCCAAGCGTCGTCTCAGACATTCTGCTTCGCATACTACACGGGAAGGCTACGTCTCAAAGCCCTTCCTGCCATTCTGACACTGTGCCCCAGCCCCTCGCCTCGCAAAAGAGTCCCTCTACTTAGCGTGCATAGTCCCACGCGTCTCGAGGCAACCTCACTGCTCACAACTCCCACGGCAGACACCAGCCATGCTGCAGACCTTGACAAGTTCCTCTTCGTCATCTGCCAGAAACAAACCAAAACCAGGGAACAGCCTGTGGTGGCCCTCATCTCCACCCCCCCCAGACATCCCGCCCGGCCTGTTCCTTACCAACCCTCGGGCTCCTCCAAAGCTCCTCAACACTGGCCTCGCCTGTCCCAAAGCCATTCCACAGTCTGATTCCAAGCGTCTCCTGCTCTCCATGCCCTACAAGAGCAAAAAAATCCAATGGCCACGGTTCTTGCAAAAGTCACCGAGCCCGCAATCCTTCTCCTTACCTCCCTGACTCACCACAAGCTCTCAGCCGACTCCAGAGGTCCAGGGCAAGACCTGCAGTACCAAACACAAATACTAAAAGCACTGAACACCTTCACAGTATCACAGTATGTTAGAGATTGGAAGGGACCTCGAAAGATCATCTAGTCCAATCCCCCTGCCGGAGCAGGAACACCTAGATAATGTTACACAGGAATGCGTCCAGGCGGGTTTTGAATGTCTCCAGGGAAGGAGACTCCACAACCTCCCTGGGCAGCCTGTTCCAGTGTTCCGTCACCCTCACTGAGAAGAAGTTTCTTCTCAAGTTTAAGTGGAACCTCTTGTGTTCCAGTTTGTACCCATTACCCCTTGTCCTATCATTGTTTGCCACTGAGTAGAGCCTGGCTCCGTCCTCGTGACACTCCCCCTTTATATATTTATAGACACTGATAAGGTCACCCCTCAGTCTCCTCTTCTCCAAACTATAGAGACCCAGCTCCCTCAGTCTTTCCTCATAAGGGAGATGCTCCACTCCCTTAATCATCTTAGTTGCCCTGCGCTGGACTCTCTCCAGCAGCTCCCTGTCCTTCTTGAACTGAGGGGCCCAGAACTGGACACAATACTCCAGATGCGGTCTCACCAGGGCAGAGTAGAGGGGAAGGAGGACCTCTCTCGACCTACTAACCACCCCCCTTCTAATACACCCCAGGATGCCATTGGCCTTCTTAGCCACAAGGGCACAGTGTTGGCTCATGGTCATCCTGTCGTCCACTAGGACCCCCAGGTCCCTCTCCCCTACACTGCTCTCTAACAGGTCATTCCCCAACCTATACTGGAACCTGGGGTTGTTCCTGCCCAGATGCAGGACTCTACACTTTCCCTTGTTATATTTCATCAAGTTACTCCCTGCCCAACTCTCCAGCCTATCCAGGTCTCCCTGGATGGCAGCACAGCCTTCTGGCGTGTCAGCCACTCCTCCCAGCTTAGTGTCATCAGCAAACTTGCTGATAGTACACTCAATTCCCTCATCTAAATCATTGATGAATATATTAAATAGTACCGGTCCCAGTACTGACCCTTGAGGCACTCCACTAGTTACAGGCCTCCAACTAGACTCAGCCCCATAGACTACAACTCTCTGACTTCTCTCCTTCAGCCAGTTCGCAGTCCACCTCACTACCTGATCATCCAGTCCACACTTCCTCATTTTAGCCGTGAGGATGCTGTGGGAGACTGTGTCAAATGCTTTGCTGAAGTCAAGGTAGACCACATCCACCGCTCTGCCATCATCCATCCACTGTGTTATTTCCTCATAAAAGGCTAAGAGATTGGTCAAACATGATTTCCCCCTGGTGAAGCCATGTTGACTGCCCCTCATAACCTTCTTATCCTTGATATGCCTTAAGATGGTACCAAGGATAAGGTGTTCCATCACTTTCCCAGGGATGGAGGTGAGGCTGACCGGCCTATAGTTACCCGGGTCCTCCTTCTTGCCCTTTTTGAAGACTGGAGTGACATTTGCTTTCCTCCAGTCCTCAGGCACCTCTCCCGTTTCCCAAGACTTGGTAAAGATGATGGAGAGTGGTCTAGCAATGACTTCCGCCAGTTCCCTCAGCACCCGCGGGTGCATCCCATCTGGACCCATGGATTTATGGATGTCCAGATTGCTCAACTGGTCTCTAACCCATTCCTCATCGACTAAGGCAAACCGCTCCGTCGACCTGACTTCATCTAAGGTCTCAGGGGTACAGGGCTCTTCAGGACTGCCCGCAGCAGAGTAGACAGAGACAAAGAAGGCATTCAGTAACTCTGCCATCTCTTTATCTTCTGTCACCAGGGCACCCATCCCGTTCATCAGTGGGCCTACATTGCCTCTGGTGTTAGTTTTGTCTGCCATGTATTAAAAAAGCTCTTTTTGCTGTCCTTGACCCTTCTTGCCAGGTTTAATTCTAAGGATGCCTTAGTCCTCCTAGCTGCCTTCCTACATCCTCTAGCAGCAGCCTTATATTCCTCCCAAGTGGCCAGCCCCTCCTTCCATGACCTGTAAACTCTCCTCTTCCACTTGAGCATACCCAGCAATTCCCTATTTAGCCACGCAGGTCTCTTGGCCCTCTTCCTTGACTTCCTACGTGTCGGGATGCTCCGATCTTGAGCACGGAAAAAGTAGTCCTTGAATGTCAACCAACTATCTTGGGCCCCTTTACCTTCAAGCAGCCCTGCCCATGGGATTTCCCCTAGCAATTGCTTGAAAAGGCCAAAGTTTGCCCTGCTAAAGTCCAGGGTTGCAATTCTACTTGGTATTCTACTAGTCCTGCCACACAAGATCCTGAACTCCACCATCTCGTGGTCGCTGCAACCAAGGCAGCCCTCAACCCTTACTGCTTCAACCAGATCCTCCTTGTTAGTGAGGATGAGATCCAGCAGCGCTCCTCTCCTGGTCGGCTCATCCACCATTTGCAGGAGGAAGTTATCATCCACACACTGGAGGAACCTCCTGGACTGCGGCTGGGTTGCCGAGCGGTCCCTCCAGCAAACATCAGGGAAGTTAAAATCCCCCACGACGACCACGGCCTGTGACTGTGAGGCCGCTCTCAGCTGCCTGTAGAAGGCCTCGTCAACTTCCTCACCCTGATCCGGTGGTCTGTAACAGACACCCACAACAGTATCCCCCCTGCCAGCCTGCCCCTTAATTCTCACCCACAGACTCTCAACTTGCTCATCATCTGTCCCTGGACAGAACTCGGTGCACTGTAGTTCCTCCCGCACATAAAGAGCAACCCCACCACCCCGCCTGGCTGGCCTGTCCTTCCTGAAAAGGACATAGCCTTCCATGACTATATTCCAGTCATGTGAGCTGTCCCACCACGTCTCTGTAATTGCCACCAGATCATAATCTCCTGACTTAACACAGGTTTCCAACTCCTCCTGCTTATTTCCCATGCTGCGCGCATTGGTGTACAGGCATTTCAGGGAGCGAGCTGAGCACACCGATTTCACCCTAGGATTGTAGGAGGCCTCCCAGTCTTCATTAATTCTGGAGCGCTGCCCCACTGGGGCAAGCCCAGCTACAACCCCATCCCCCTTCGAATCTAGTTTAAAGCTCTCCAAATGAGCCCTGCTAATTCGTGCCCCAGCATCCTTTTCCCTCTGTGAGACAAACCTTTCTCACTTGTCATTGTCCAGACTGGTGCCCTATAAAACCAGCCGTTATCAAAGAATCCAAAGCCCTGCCTGTAGCACCAGTCTCAAAGCCAATTGTTCATGAACTGAATCTTCCCATTCCTTCCCACATCATCAGTGGAAGATGGAAGGAGTGAGGAGAAGATCACTTGAGCCCCAGACTCTTTCACCATCCGCCCCAAGGCCCTGTAGTCTTTCTTCATCCCCCTCAGATTGCGGGAAGCAGCTTCCTCCCCACCTGTCTGGAAGACCAGCAGCGGGTAATAGTCTGTCGGGTGCACCAGGTTGGGGAGCGCCCTGGTGATATCCCTGATCCGGGCTCCAGGCAGACTACACACTTCCCTATGATGAGGGTCAGCTCTGCATATCGGGCCCTCTGTTCCTCTCAGAAGGGAATCCCCTACTACAATGACCCTTCTTTCTTTCTTAACAGAGGCAGTCTTGAGGTGCAAAGTCGACTCCCTTTTCCTATGTGGCCTTGTGGGCTGGCCTTGCCCCACATTCTCACCTACCTCTCCTTCAAGATCCAGGGCCTCGAACCTATTATGGAGGGACACCTGGGGAAGCAGGGCAGGAAGGGGGGAGGGTTTCCCACGACGTCGACCCGGAACTCGCTTCCAACCCTCGTCGTCTTTTTGGTCCCCTACCTCTGCGCAACAGCTACAGGGCAGGGGCTGCCTCAGGCCATCCCCCTCTGTGTGAGAAGGCAGGGGGTCCTTCCCCTTTTGGGGGGTATCTCCCTGGAACCGTTTCGACTGGCCCGCCAGGGAGTTACTCCACCAGTCGATCTCCCTTTCACACTCCCTGATGGTCCTCAGTGTCTCAACCTCCTCCTTAAGTCTTGCCACCAGGCTAAGCAGATCTTCTACCTGCTCACACCTCACGCAGGTGGAATGCTGTCCTCCCTCCCCCGGCAGCAGCAGGCTCTGGCACTCCCTGCACCCAGAGACCTGAACAGCCACGGTCTGGGACGGGGTCTCTGTCTGAGTTGCTGTAGTCACCTTACTGCAAGCTCTCTTTCTGGAAGCAACCATATTGGTGCGCAGTCTGGGACACCAGCAACACGACCTGCTTGTTCCTCCCTGTGCCCGGTGGGCAGCGACAGGTCGCTGCCCTCTCAAAGGCTTTTTCAAGGCAAGCAGCAGGGGAGTGGTCGCCGTCACCGTGGGAACGCCCCCCTCCACGTCAGCCTCTCTCTCGCAAGGGCTGCTGGGGCTTCGGGGATCGGGAGATGTCGGGAATCGCGATGTCTCTGCGCTATCCCCTCTGATTTTCCTAATCTCCGTTGACCCTCGCGTCGCTGAAGCGTGCCGGCTGTGGCTCTAGCTAGGCTAGCTCCGATCAGCTGACTTCTTCTCAATTCTAAGCTACCGCACATGCACACAAACCCCTTACCTCCTCACAGCACTCCCCACTTGGTCCCTTCACCTCTCCCGAGTTACCTGTGGCACCTGAAACACAAAGGCAAACAGACAAACCCTGAGAGAGGGTTCAAAGTCACACCCTCCCCTCCGGAAGCCCCCGCTCCCTCTCCCGTCGCTCTGCTACTCCTCCGCTGGCCTTTGCTACGCTTCCCTCCTCTGCTTTGAGCCCGCGCACCGCCTGCAGAACACAACAGGAAGAGCTGGTTTTCATTTCACAAAAGTTTCAAGACACTCACTCACTCACTGACTGCTGCAGTCTGCTAAGCGGAACTCACCGAGTGCAGGACAGCTCTGGAGCACCCAGCTCCGCTTCGCTCCTCACTCCGCACCTACCGATTTAAAAACACACAGCCAGGCATAAGATAAGCACCCCCAGGAGAATCAACTGGAACTGGCTGCTGACACCACAAAGTGACTCACTTGGTACCCTCACTCAGCTCAGCCCTCCTCCATCAGCCTCTCACACGGGGCTAACCACCAAGCCATCTGCGAGAACAACCGGGCCTTCTTCAAAGCAACGCCAAGCAAAAGCTTATTCTGCCTCTAAGTCTCAGCCCAAGATCACGCCGACCCGCAGGTTTGACAGGCATACACAGACTCATATTCAGACAATCTCAACACAGACCCTCACACCCTCTGGCTCACACACTCACTCGACAGAGACTATCACGCCCACTCCCAAGCAGACTCCCTGGCCCCGACTCATTAACTACAGGCTTATTCTCAGAGCTCTCCTGTCCATTCACACAGCTCATCAAGAGGAGAGAACTATACTGTCAATATAAAACCCCAACACCTACCTTCCACAGTTCAAGAATTCCAGCTGACAGAAAAGCAGAGACAAGCAGAAAACTCACAGCTAGCTTATTAATAGAGAAAACTATACAGATAGCAAAGCATGCTTCTCATGGTTCCTTATCTTACCAACCCCAAGGACCCCGGGAAGACCATCGGCAAACCAGCTCCGACAATCGTCATGGCAGTGCCAGGTGGCAGGCCCAACCTTAGCGGGCGTCCCCGCGCAGGCAACCTTCACCTGCCTGGGATGAGCTTCTGCCTCCCTCACACAGCATGAGGCTCGGGCTTTCATACTCACAAAAACGCACGCTCATTGCTACGCAGGGGGCCAGACCGCCTCCCAAGAAGCGGCCAACCGTATCTAGGAAGGTCTCCCAGGGTCAGGACTTCTCCAGGCACTTCTAAAGCACAACTCTCTGGCTAGGAACCAAAGCTGCACTTCGCCTGAAGCAGCCACAGCGCAACTCTCTGCGAGGAGCCAAAGGCAACAAACACTACTTTCCCACCCTTGCCTGCTTCACCAAGGACCGTTACCTACTGCCCCTGACACGACACCCCAGACTCAAGCCCCACTAACGGCACCTTCTCATCCTGGCATTTAACTCCCAGGCACTACCTACGCTGAAACTGACCATTCCCCTCCCAGGCACCTCCCAAGCGTCGTCTCAGACATTCTGCTTCGCATACTACACGGGAAGGCTACGTCTCAAAGCCCTTCCTGCCATTCTGACACTGTGCCCCAGCCCCTCGCCTCGCAAAAGAGTCCCTCTACTTAGCGTGCATAGTCCCACGCGTCTCGAGGCAACCTCACTGCTCACAACTCCCACAGCAGACGCCAGCCATGCTGCAGACCTTGACAAGTTCCTCTTCGTCATCTGCCAGAAACAAACCAAAAACAGGGAACAGCTTGTGGTGGCCCTCATCTCCATCCCGCCCGGCCTGTTCCTTACCAACCCTCGGGCTCCTCCAAAGCTCCTCAACACTGGCCTCGCCTGTCCCAAAGCCATTCCACAGTCTGATACCAAGCGTCTCCTGCTCTCCATGCCCTACAAGAGCAAAAAAATCCAATGGCCACGGTTCTTGCAAAAGTCACCGAGCCCGCAATCCTTCTCCTTACCTCCCTGACTCACCACAAGCTCTCAGCCGACTCCAGAGGTCCAGGGCAAAACCTGCAGTACCAAACACAAATACTAAAAGCACTGAACACCTTCTTCTCAATTCTAAGCTACCGCACATGCACACAAACCCCTTACCTCCTCACAGCACTCCCCACTTGGTCCCTTCACCTCTCCCGAGTTACCTGTGGCACCTGAAACACAAAGGCAAACAGACAAACCCTGAGAGAGGGTTCAAAGTCACACCCTCCCCTCCGGAAGCCCCCGCTCCCTCTCCCGTCGCTCTGCTACTCCTCCGCTGGCCTTTGCTACGCTTCCCTCCTCTGCTTTGAGCCCGCGCACCGCCTGCAGAACACAACAGGAAGAGCTGGTTTTCATTTCACAAAAGTTTCAAGACACTCACTCACTCACTGACTGCTGCAGTCTGCTAAGCAGAACTCACCGAGTGCAGGACAGCTCTGGAGCACCCAGCTCCGCTTCGCTCCTCACTCCGCACCTACCGATTTAAAAACACACAGCCAGGCATAAGATAAGCACCCCCAGGAGAATCAACTGGAACTGGCTGCTGACACCACAAAGTGACTCACTTGGTACCCTCACTCAGCTCAACCCTCCTCCATCAGCCTCTCACACGGGGCTAACCACCAAGCCATCTGCGAGAACAACCGGGCCTTCTTCAAAGCAACGCCAAGCAAAAGCTTATTCTGCCTCTAAGTCTCAGCCCAAGATCACGCCGACCCGCAGGTTTGACAGGCATACACAGACTCATATTCAGACAATCTCAACACAGACCCTCACACCCTCTGGCTCACACACTCACTCGACAGAGACTATCACGCCCACTCCCAAGCAGACTCCCTGGCCCCGACTCATTAACTACAGGCTTATTCTCAGAGCTCTCCTGTCCATTCACACAGCTCATCAAGAGGAGAGAACTATACTGTCAATATAAAACCCCAACACCTACCTTCCACAGTTCAAGAATTCCAGCTGACAGAAAAGCAGAGACAAGCAGAAAACTCACAGCTAGCTTATTAATAGAGAAAACTATACAGATAGCAAAGCATGCTTCTCATGGTTCCTTATCTTACCAACCCCAAGGACCCCGGGAAGACCATCGGCAAACCAGCTCCGACAATCGTCATGGCAGTGCCAGGTGGCAGGCCCAACCTTAGCGGGCGTCCCCGCGCAGGCAACCTTCACCTGCCTGGGATGAGCTTCTGCCTCCCTCACACAGCATGAGGCTCGGGCTTTCATACTCACAAAAACGCACGCTCATTGCTACGCAGGGGGCCAGACCGCGTCCCAAGAAGCGGCCAACCGTGTCTAGGAAGGTCTCCCAGGGTCAGGACTTCTCCAGGCACTTCTAAAGCACAACTCTCTGGCTAGGAACCAAAGCTGCACTTCGCCTGAAGCAGCCACAGCGCAACTCTCTGCGAGGAGCCAAAGGCAACAAACACTACTTTCCCACCCTTGCCTGCTTCACCAAGGACCGTTACCTACTGCCCCTGACACGACACCCCAGACTCAAGCCCCACTAACGGCACCTTCTCATCCTGGCATTTAACTCCCAGGCACTACCTACGCTGAAACTGACCATTCCCCTCCCAGGCACCTCCCAAGCGTCGTCTCAGACATTCTGCTTCGCATACTACACGGGAAGGCTACGTCTCAAAGCCCTTCCTGCCATTCTGACACTGTGCCCCAGCCCCTCGCCTCGCAAAAGAGTCCCTCTACTTAGCGTGCATAGTCCCACGCGTCTCAAGGCAACCTCACTGCTCACAACTCCCACAGCAGACGCCAGCCATGCTGCAGACCTTGACAAGTTCCTCTTCGTCATCTGCCAGAAACAAACCAAAAACAGGGAACAGCTTGTGGTGGCCCTCATCTCTATCCCGCCCGGCCTGTTCCTTACCAACCCTCGGGCTCCTCCAAAGCTCCTCAACACTGGCCTCGCCTGTCCCAAAGCCATTCCACAGTCTGATACCAAGCGTCTCCTGCTCTCCATGCCCTACAAGAGCAAAAAAATCCAATGGCCACGGTTCTTGCAAAAGTCACCGAGCCCGCAATCCTTCTCCTTACCTCCCTGACTCACCACAAGCTCTCAGCCGACTCCAGAGGTCCAGGGTAAGACCTGCAGTACCAAACACAAATACTAAAAGCACTGAACACCTTCTTCTCAATTCTAAGCTACCGCACATGCACACAAACCCCTTACCTCCTCACAGCCCTCCCCACTTGGCCCCTTCACCTCTCCCGAGTTACCTGTGGCACCTGAAACACAAAGGCAAACAGACAAACCCTGAGAGAGGGTTCAAAGTCACACCCTCCCCTCCGGAAGCCCCCGCTCCCTCTCCCTTCGCTCTGCTACTCCTCCACTGGCCTTTGCTACGCTTCCCTCCTCTGCTTTGAGCCCGCGCACCGCCTGCAGAACACAACAGGAAGAGCTGGTTTTCATTTCACAAAAGTTTCAAGACACTCACTCACTCACTGCTGCAGTCTGCTAAGCGGAACTCACCGAGTGCAGGACAGCTCTGGAGCACCCAGCTCCGCTTCGCTCCTCGCTCCGCACCTACCGATTTAAAAACACACAGCCAGGCATAAGATAAGCACCCTCAGGAGAATCAACTGGAACTGGCTGCTGACACCACAAAGTGACTCACTTGGTACCCTCACTCAGCTCAACCCTCCTCCATCAGCCTCTCACACGGGGCTAACCACCAAGCCATCTGCAAGAACAACCGGGCCTTCTTCAAAGCAACGCCAAGCAAAAGCTTATTCTGCCTCTAAGTCTCAGCACAAGATCACGCCGACCCGCAGGTTTGACAGGCATACACAGACTCATATTCAGACAATCTCAACACAGACCCTCACACCCTCTGGCTCACACACTCACTCGACAGAGACTATCACGCCCACTCCCAAGCAGACTCCCTGGCCCCGACTCATTAACTACAGGCTTATTCTCAGAGCTCTCCTGTCCATTCACACAGCTCATCAAGAGGAGAGAACTATACTGTCAATATAAAACCCCAACACCTACCTTCCACAGTTCAAGAATTCCAGCTGACAGAAAAGCAGAGACAAGCAGAAAACTCACAGCTAGCTTATTAATAGAGAAAACTATACAGATAGCAAAGCATGCTTCTCATGGTTCCTTATCTTACCAACCCCAAGGACCCCGGGAAGACCATCGGCAAACCAGCTCCGACAATCGTCATGGCAGTGCCAGGTGGCAGGCCCAACCTTAGCAGGCGTCCCCGCGCAGGCAACCTTCACCTGCCTGGGATGAGCTTCTGCCTCCCTCACACAGCATGAGGCTCGGGCTTTCATACTCACAAAAACGCACGCTCATTGCTACGCAGGGGGTCAGACCGCGTCCCAAGAAGCGGTCAACCGTATCTAGGAAGGTCTCCCAGGGTCAGGACTTCTCCAGGCACTTCTAAAGCACAACTCTCTGGCTAGGAACCAAAGCTGGACTTCGCCTGAAGCAGCCACAGCGCAACTCTCTGCGAGGAGCCAAAGGCAACAAACACTACTTTCCCACCCTTGCCTGCTTCACCAAGGACCGTTACCTACTGCCTCTGACACGACACCCCAGACTTAAGCCCCACTAACGGCACCTTCTCATCCTGGCATTTAACTCCCAGGCACTACCTACGCTGAAACTGACCATTCCCCTCCCAGGCACCTCCCAAGCGTCGTCTCAGACATTCTGCTTCGCATACTACACGGGAAGGCTACGTCTCAAAGCCCTTCCTGCCATTCTGACACTGTGTCCCAGCCCCTCGCCTCGTAAAAGAGTCCCTCTATTTAGCGTGCATAGTCCCACGCGTCTCGAGGCAACCTCACTGCTCAGAACTCCCACGGCAGACGCCAGCCATGCTGCAGACCTCGACAAGTTCCTCTTCGTCATCTGCCAGAAACAAACCAAAAACAGGGAACAGCTTGTGGTGGCCCTCATCTCAAACCCCCCCCAGACATCCCGCCCGGCCTTTTCCTTACCAACCCTCGGGCTCCTCCAAAGCTCCTCAACACTGGCCTCGCCTGTCCCAAAGCCATTCCACAGTCTGATTCCAAGCGTCTCCTGCTCTCCATGCCCTACAAGAGCAAAAAAATCCAATGGCCACGGTTCTTGCAAAAGTCACCGAGCCCGCAATCCTTCTCCTTACCTCCCTGACTCACCACAAGCTCTCAGCCGACTCCAGAGGTCCAGGGCAAGACCTGCAGTACCAAACACAAATACTAAAAGCACTGAACACCTTCTCAATTCTAAGCTACCGCACATGCACACAAACCCCTTACCTCCTCACAGCCCTCCCCACTTGGTCCCTTCACCTCTCCCGAGTTACCTGTGGCACCTGAAACACAAAGGCAAACAGACAAACCCTGAGAGAGGGTTCAAAGTCACACCCTCCCCTCCGGAAGCCCCCGCTCCCTCTCCCGTCACTCTGCTACTCCTCCGCTGGCCTTTGCTACGCTTCCCTCCTCTGCTTTGAGCCCGCGCACCGCCTGCAGAACACAACAGGAAGAGCTGGTTTTCATTTCACAAAAGTTTCAAGACACTCACGCACTCGCTGCTGCAGTCTGCTAAGCGGAACTCACCGAGTGCAGGACAGCTCTGGAGCACCCAGCTCCGCTTCGCTCCTCGCTCCGCACCTACCGATTTAAAAACACACAGCCAGGCATAAGATAAGCACCCCCAGGAGAATCAACTGGAACTGGCTGCTGACACCACAAAGTGACTCACTTGGTACCCTCACTCAGCTCAACCCTCCTCCATCAGCCTCTCACACGGGGCTAACCACCAAGCCATCTGCGAGAACAACCGGGCCTTCTTCAAAGCAACGCCAAGCAAAAGCTTATTCTGCCTCTAAGTCTCAGCCCAAGATCACGCCGACCCGCAGGTTTGACAGGCATACACAGACTCATATTCAGACAATCTCAACACAGACCCTCACACCCTCTGGCTCACACACTCACTCGACAGAGACTATCACGCCCACTCCCAAGCAGACTCCCTGGCCCCGACTCATTAACTACAGGCTTATTCTCAGAGCTCTCCTGTCCATTCACACAGCTCATCAAGAGGAGAGAACTATACTGTCAATATAAAACCCCAACACCTACCTTCCACAGTTCAAGAATTCCAGCTGACAGAAAAGCAGAGACAAGCAGAAAACTCACAGCTAGCTTATTAATAGAGAAAACTATACAGATAGCAAAGCATGCTTCTCATGGTTCCTTATCTTACCAACCCCAAGGACCCCGGGAAGACCATCGGCAAACCAGCTCCGACAATCGTCATGGCAGTGCCAGGTGGCAGGCCCAACCTTAGCGGGCGTCCCCGCGCAGGCAACCTTCACCTGCCTGGGATGAGCTTCTGCCTCCCTCACACAGCATGAGGCTCGGGCTTTCATACTCACAAAAACGCACGCTCATTGCTACGCAGGGGGCCAGACCGCGTCCCAAGAAGCGGCCAACCGTATCTAGGAAGGTCTCCCAGGGTCAGGACTTCTCCAGGCACTTCTAAAGCACAACTCTCTGGCTAGGAACCAAAGCTGCACTTCGCCTGAAGCAGCCACAGCGCAACTCTCTGCGAGGAGCCAAAGGCAACAAACACTACTTTCCCACCCTTGCCTGCTTCACCAAGGACCGTTACCTACTGCCCCTGACACGACACCCCAGACTCAAGCCCCACTAACGGCACCTTCTCATCCTGGCATTTAACTCCCAGGCACTACCTACGCTGAAACTGACCATTCCCCTCCCAGGCACCTCCCAAGCGTCGTCTCAGACATTCTGCTTCGCATACTACACGGGAAGGCTACGTCTCAAAGCCCTTCCTGCCATTCTGACACTGTGCCCCAGCCCCTCGCCTCGCAAAAGAGTCCCTCTACTTAGCGTGCATAGTCCCACGCGTCTCGAGGCAACCTCACTGCTCACAACTCCCACGGCAGACGCCAGCCATGCTGCAGACCTTGACAAGTTCCTCTTCGTCATCTGCCAGAAACAAACCAAAACCAGGGAACAGCCTGTGGTGGCCTTCATCTCCACCCCCCCAGCCATCCCGCCCGGCCTGTTCCTTACGTGTCCTTGGGCTCCTCCAAGGCTCCTCAACACTGGCCTCGCCTGTCCCAAAGCCATTCCACAGTCTGATTCCAAGCGTCTCCTGCTCTCCATGCCCTACAAGAGCAAAAAAACCCAATGGCCACGGTTCTTGCAAAAGTCACCGAGCCCGCAATCCTTCTCCTTACCTCCCTGACTCACCACAAGCATTTATCTGATTCCAAATATCCAGGGCAAGACCTGCAATATCTAACACAAAACTGAAGTCCTTTGCTGTGTTCTTCTGAACACTGAGTCACCGCACTCTAAAACAAACCCTCACCTTTTCACACCCGGAAAAGGAACCTGGAGCAGTGCCCCAGAAGACAATTGCTCAGTTGTCTGAGGCAAAATCTGTTCTTTTCTGAACTCTTGTAAGTACAGAAAAGAAACACATAGCCCACTTTTAAATAGCCAATGTAATCAATCAGAATATGAAGAACAAGTCCAAACAACAGGCTTACCATGTTTAGTTTTAGTAGTGATGTGGAAGTGACAACACAGATCACAATCAAATGCACTCATTGAAACTGTCAAGCTGTACTACCCTGCCCACTATGAGATGGTGCTATAAAAAAATCCCATTTCATTTTTGTCATCTTTATGGCACATTTCTGACCTATTCTTGCTATTCTGATGCTGTTCCCCATCCCTCTTCTGCCAAAAAGTAGTGTTTCTGCTTAGATTTTATAACAACCTAAGTCTCAAATAATACTTACTGCTCAGGGGTCCCATACTAGACACCTGAGTGTTTACAGCATCCACCCAATTCATTTCTCTCATCTGCCATAACAACAGGAAAAAAAAAAAATAACATTGTAGCCATATAAGATTTTAAAAGCTAACAAATAAAGAGAAATACTCTGAAATCTTAACTACATGCAGACAGTGAAGAACCAGCCTCTCCTATGCTTTAGACTTTTAACATAATGAAAGAGCTGACTATAAACCATTCTTAGACCTTTCTCTACCAAATACCACCATTTCTTTAAGAGCCTCATCGCAAAACAATAATAGTAGTCCCTTTTAGTGTTCTGTAAACCTAAGCATTGAACTTAGCTTTTATAATACCACAGACCCAAAAGCACTCTTATAAAAGCCCTTAGTCACGTAACCTGTATATTTATTCAGTAACCACAACATGCAAAAAAGCACAGAAACAATCTACCATTAATGAGAACATAAACCAAAACAAACTTCTGCGATTATTTCTGTAGCTGAAAACAACAGAAAAAAAACACTTAGCTTAGTACCACCAATAACATCTCAAAGAAAAAACACAGCACAAAAGACTTTAGTGGCACATACACACCTAAATATTCTGACAGCTTAAAACTTAGTCTTAAAAAAAAACATTGTTAAAAACTACAAAAAAACAGAAAACTTTAAAAACACAAAACACCCCAAATACCTTACCATCGCAAGAGCCCAGCTTTAAAAAAGCCCCTTTGAGTCAAAGCTGTGCCTTATATACCCCAGGCCCTACCCAGAACCCCTCCCTCAATTCCCTGGCTCAGGGGTGGGGCAAATTACCAGCTAGGATAAAAACAGCCTGACAAGGTACAGCTGGATCTTTTTAATCTGGGTTTTGTTTCTTGGTTGCTTTGTGGTTTGAACTTTTTGGGCTTAATTTTTTTTCTTTAAATTTGCATTCAGAATTTGCAAACTACATAGCTTCACTTTTATTCTGTTAGATTTTGAATTATATTTGATTTCAGACCACATAGGTTTTTTTTGTCTCAGACAAAAAGCTTTTTGGGGCTCAGACTCACATGGGTTTCTTTCCACACAGGCTGGTTCAGTCTCATGTATTTAAATTGCACAGACACTCCAGCTGAGACTTGGGCTCAAGCTGGCATTCACTGACTCACACATCCATACAAGTCATACATTGAGACTAACACAGACTCCCTGGCTCAGACTTGCTTTCACACTTTAAGTGAAAAAAGACATTGAGGTTATTTAGCCAGGGTCAGCCATGCTTAGAACACCCAAGTAACAACTTATTTCATGGTCTTGTCATTTTCATAAAACTGTATTTTTTACTTCTTGTTAGTGTTTTCTAAGGGGTGTACATGTTAGAATAAAGGGATGGAAAACCTTTGAAGTTTAGTGGATGAGTAGTGAAATGACAGGAGAGAGAAATGATAGTTGCTGAGGCAAGGGTGCAGCTTCTATATTTCTTTGCGTGTCCTTGTTTCCATTTCTTTTGTAGGTGTTGCAGATAACTCCAGAGAGGTGAAGCTGCAAACTGAGGAGGGCTGTGAGAAGGTAAGGGGGCTGTCTGGGTGTGTTAGGTGATTTAGATTTGAGAAGAGCATGGCAAAGGGGTTCAATATTTGTATTTGGTGTTGCAGGGCCTGCCTTCTTCCATTGGAGTCAGATGAGTGCTTGAGGTGAGTCAGGGAGGCAAGGAGAAGGGTTGTCAGGTTGGGCACTTTTTCTAAGCACTGTGGTCATTTGTTTCTATTGTACTCCTAGGACCTGGAGAGAAGGAGAGGCTCAGTGTTGGACTCTACTATGGGATTGGAACAGGAAAACATAATGTTGAGGAGCTTTGAAGGAAGAAGAGGGCTGTTACAGACTAGGTCAGTATTGGTGGGTGGGGTGGTGGTGATGATGATGGCCAGCACAGGGTGTTCCTGTTGGTTCCTTTGTTTGTTGCAGGTTAGACAGAGGAACTTGGTAGCTGAGGCAAGATCCCAAGACTTTGATGTGGGTGTCCTGAGCATCCATGAGACCCATGGCACTATGGAAGTTAAGTAGAAGGATTGCTGCTTGGGACTGGAGAGTGAGAGACAAGGTCAGGAGGGCAGGAAGGGGTTTGAAGTGTAGCATGGGGCTGAGGGGAAGACAGGGGGTTACTTTGCAGCATGAGCTTACATGGGTAGGGCTGCTACAGCTTGACTGTGTTATGGAGTGAGGATGTCCCCCACAACCCTTCCCTTAGTGCCCTGAGTTAGGGGTGGGGCAAACCCCCAGCTGGGATAAAAACACCCTAACAATCCACAGCTGGGTCTTATTTTACCTGCCTCAGGTTCATTGGCTGCTCCCCAGCTTTCATTTTCTGACTTTCTTTCTGTGGTTTAACTCGCATTCAAGACTCAGAGACCACGCAGGTTCCTTCTCACACAGACTGGTTCACACTCATACTCGCGTTTAAATTGCACAGACACTCTCTGGCTCAGATTTTGCCTCACGCTCACTTAGGCTCAGTCTGACACTGCCTGGCTCATACATCCACATAAATCTCTTACTGATTGTATCACAGAAGTTCTGGTTCAAACTACTTGGATAAGGCTCCCTGGCTCAAACTCACTCTCACTGTCTAGCTGAAAACTAACATTCAGAGGACTCAGTCAAGGTGAGCTGTGCTTGAAACACCCAAGTAATAACTTATTTCAGGGTCGGCTGCAGCTTCTATTTTTCTCTCTGTGTGTGCTTGTTTCAATTTTGTTTTTAGGTGCCACAAGTAACTCGAGAGAGGTCAAGCTGCCAACTGCGGAGGGCTGGGAGAAGGTAGAAGGCTTGTTTGTGTGAGTGGTGCCTCAGAGCTGAGAATAACATGGCAAAGGGTTCAGTACTTATGTTTGTTATTGCAGGTCCTCCCTTCTATCTCTGAAGTCAGATGAGTGTTTGAGGTGAGGCAGAGAGGTAACAATAGTGGTTTTGGGGGTCCGTCACTCTTTGCAAGCACCATGGTCGATTCTCCCTATTGTACTCCTAGGTCCTGCAGGGGAGGAGAAGCCCAGCATCGTATTTTGCAGTAGATTAGTAGAAGGTGAACATAATACTAAGAAGGCAAAGTAGAGCTACAGAAGAGGCTGGCATCAATGGCTGGGGTGGTGGAGATGACGGCCTGCGGAGCATGTTACCCTTTATTTCTTTGTTTCTGGCAGATGATGAAGAGGAACTTGGCAGTGGCTGAAACATGGCTGGTGTCTGCCGTGGGAGTTGTGAGCAGGGAGGCTGCCTCGAGACCCATGGCACTATGGATGTAGAGTGACTCCTTTAAGAAGCGAAGGGGTGGGGGACAATGTCAGAATGGCAGGAAGGATTTGAGATGTAGCATTCCAATGTAGTATGTGAAGCAGAATGTCTGAGAAGATGCTTGGAGGTGCCTGGGAGGGGAATGGTCAGGTTTACCATAGGTAGTGCCTGAGAGTTAAATGCCAGGATGAAAAGGTGCCGTTTGTGGCGCTCAAGTCTGGGGTGTCGTGTCAGGGACTATAGGTAACGGTCCTTGGTGAAACACACAAAGATAGAAAGTACTGTTTGTCCTCTTTGGCTCCTTCTTGAAGTGTTCTGCTTTGGCTGCTCCCCAAAAATTCAAGCTTTGGTTCCTAAACAGAGAGTTGTGCTTTAGAACTGCCTGGAGAAGTCCTGATCCTGGGAGACCTTCCTAGATACGGTTGGCCGCTTCTTGGGACGCGGGCTGGCCCCCTGCGTAGCAATGAGTGTGCGTTTTTGTGAGTATGAAAGCCCGAGCCTCATGCTGTGTGAGGGAGGCAGAAGCTCATCCCAGGCAGGTGAAGGTTGCCTGCGCGGGGACGCCCGCTAAGGTTGGGCCTGCCACCTGGCACTGCCATGATGATTGTCGGAGCTGGTTTGCCCATGGTCTTCCCGGGGTCCTTGGGGTTGGTAAGATAAGGAACCATGAGAAGCATGCTTTGCTATCTGTATAGTTTTCTCTATTAATAAGCTAGCTGTGAGTTTTCTGCTTGTCTCTGCTTTTCTGTCAGCTGGAATTCTTGAACTGTGGAAGGTAGGTGTTGGGGTTTTATATTGACAGTGTAGGTCTCTCCTCTTGATGAGCTGTGTGAATGGACAGGAGAGCTCTGAGAATAAGCTTGTAGTTAATGAGTCGGGGCCAGGGAGTCTGCTTGGGAGTGGGCGTGATAGTCTCTGTCGAGTGAGTGTGTGAGCCAGAGGGTGTGAGGGTCTGTGTTGAGATTGTCTGAATATGAGTCTGTGTATGCCTGTCAAACCTGCGGGTCGGCGTGATCTTGGGCTGAGACTTAGAGGCAGAATAAGCTTTTGCTTGGCGTTGCTTTGAAGAAGGCCCGGTTGTTCTCGCAGATGGCTTGGTGGTTAGCCCCGTGTGAGAGGCTGATGGAGGAGGGTTGAGCTGAGTGAGGGTACCAAGTGAGTCACTTTGTGGTGTCAGCAGCCAGTTCCAGTTGATTCTCCTGGGGGTGCTTATCTTATGCCTGGCTGTGTGTTTTTAAATCGGTAGGTGCGGAGCGAGGAGCGAAGCGGAGCTGGGTGCTCCAGAGCTGTCCTGCACTCGGTGAGTTCCGCTTAGCAGACTGCAGCAGCGAGTGACTGAGTGAGTGAGTGTCTTGAAGCTTTTGTGAAATGAAAACCAGCTCTTCCTGTTGTGTTCTGCAGGTGGTGTGTGGGCTCAAGGAAGAGGAGGGAAGCGTAGCAAAGGCCAGCGGAGGAGTAGCAGAGCGAAGGGAGAGGGAGCGGGGGCTTCCGGAGGGGAGGGTGTGACTTTGAACCCTCTCTCAGGGTTTGTCTGTTTGCCTTTATGTTTCAGGTGCCGCAGGTAACTCGGGAGAGGTGAAGGGGCCAAGTGGGGAGGGCTGTGAGGAGGTAAGGGGTTTGTATGTGTTTGAGATAGGTTAGAATTGAGTAAAATGTATTCAATGCGTGTAGTAGTAGTGTTTGGTATTGCTTATCTTGCGATATTTGAAAATTTTTTGGTACTCTTAAGCTTGTTGACAGTTCTATATTTTTGTCTGTTTTTTTGTCACCTGGAATTTTTCAACTTTTTAACATCTGTGGTGGTATTTTATAATTACTGTATAGTTTTGTACCTTTAATCATTTCTATGGCGGACAGCATTTCTCATGGCTTATCTTTGAGCAACGGTTTTTGCAGCGACATAGTTTTGGCAGCCAGGTTTCTTACTAAGTTCCTGGGAATATGTTTCCCGCAAATTTATTCTAGCAATGCAGAGGTGTTCTTGTCGGGGACTAGTGGAGGTATAGTTTGAGCCTGTGTGAAAGGCATCAGGCTGCTGCATTTGCCAAGCAAGTGACCGGACGTAGATATGTGGAAGCGTGTGAGGGTGGTTCTACACTTAGGGCTTGTGTGTGTGCATGGGACATGGCTTGTCGATTTTAAATATTTTTTCTTTTCAGGTCTTTAGATGTTTAGAAACTAAAATAGCAGACATGGGCTTTTTTTTCTTTTCCTCCCCCATTTAGGCTTTTTTTAGTGCTTCCAGCCAGTCACCAAGGTGATGTTCGTCACCACCTATGGTTGAGCAGGGGTTGGTGCACATACGGTGTTTTCAGGTAGGGTAATTTTGAGGCTTCAGGGAATTTAGTTGCTGAGAATTCCTGAATCCAGGCTGGGGGGGGGGGAGGTGTTTAGTGTTGTTTTGTATTAGGAAAGAACATATCACAGTTGGTGTGGCAGCCTTTAAGTTTCATATATGGGTGTAGGTGGCGGTGAACTATGTTTTGGTGCAGTGAGTGCTGTCGGTTGGGTGCAAATATATAGCTTTACAGACATATGGGTAAATAAATGGAGGGGAGGATGTTTAGAGGTCGTATTGTAATGATATTGATAGAAATGTGTTTCTGTTTGCAGGTTATTATGTTGAGAACCTGTAGATTCCAGAGGAGCTCCATCTGTTCTGGATGGCTGCTTGCAACATGTAGAAGATTTCAGATGGAGACAGGAAACCTATCCATGTCAAATGGAAGGCTGCATTGCTGTGTGTATAAGGACATCTGATGGCTATCTGACAAAGCATGCTCCCTGTCGAGCGTTTTGTGTAAGTAGTAAAGCCTTGCTGGTTTTCTAAGGATGAACTGTAAAAAGTGAACTGTGTCATTTATGTATGTAAATGCATTTAAATGAAATGTATGATGCTACTAATTAAGTTCATGTAAGGTAAATGTTAATGATATTGCCCTTAGAATGCTGGTGTTAGGGGTAGAATGGCACTGCTAGTCTTGGAAAGTTGCTGTTCAACTTAAAATGAATGTCTTAGCCCTAGAATTCTGGTGTTAGTCTTAAAACGAAAGTCTTAGTGCTAAAATGCTGCTCTTAGTCTTAAAATCCATGTCCTAATCTCAGAATGTTGGTGTTCATCTTAGACTTCTGGTGTTAGTCTTAGGGTGCATGTCTGTCTTAGAAAGTATGACTTAGAATGCTGATCTTAGTATCAAAATCATGGTATGAGTTTTAGAATGCATGTCAATGTTAGTTTGTGGGTTGTTGTCGATTTAGGGCTTGTGTGTATGCGTGTGAGGTGGACTGTCGATTTAAAATGTCTTTTCCTTTTTGGATTTTCAGATATTTAGAAACAAAAAATCGCAGATGGTGGATATTGTTTTTCTCCCTCTCCGGCCAGGGAATTTTTTTCCCAGTCCCAGCCGGTCTGCGTGGCACCATTTGTCAATGTCTATGTTTCAGCAATGTTTGCTGCACGGACAGAGTTTTGATGTGCAGGATGTTCCTGGGACAGGGGTGCCTATGTATTTATTCTCATCAAGGCAGGGGTACATGTCAGTAGGGAAGAGCAGAGGCAGGTTTTGGGCCCGTGATGCCGGTGGCAGGGGAATGCATTTGATATGTATCTGAGCATATATAGATTCATGCAAGCATGTGTGGGCAATTCTTGCATTTGGGCTTTTCTCTTGCCATTGAATGTGGGTTGTCAATTTAACATGTTTTTAGAGCTTGGATGCTTTTAGAACTTAAAAGTTTTAGAAATTAGCGTCTAATTGGAGAATGTACTGTCTCAAAAGAGAACTTGGTATCTAATAGATGATCCAGGTCTGTGATTGGAGAACCTTGTGTATAATTGGAGAATGTATCGTTTCAATGGAGAACTTAGCGTTTCACTGGGGAGTGGAGCATTTCAAAGCAGGACATAGCATTTCAATGCAGATTTTAGCATTTGAATGCTGAATTTAGCGTTTGAATGTAGAATTTAGTATTTCAGAGCAGAACTCAGCGTTTCTATATTAAACTGAGCATTTCAATGGACAGTTTGTTTATTTCAGAAATTAATATTTCAACTTAGTGTTTCAATGCCCAATGTTCATGGAGAACCTACTCTTGTATTTCACAACCTAAAATTTCAATGCATATTCAGGTATTCTTCAGGTATGAAACCGAAGAGAGACTGCAGTAATGGTGACACCGTTACAAAGTTGACTGGGTGCTGAAGAGGCCCAGCACCAGCTTTCCCTACTGGCCCTTCTGCTGTGAGAGCAGATGCCAAAGGTTCATTCTGTGCTGACTGTGTTGCCGCGCAGGAGAGCGCAGATTCTGGATTGTTTGCATTCAAATGCTTTTCATGTATGAAAGTGAGCAGTGAAAGCAATGATGGAGGCACGGATGCAAAGGTGATTGTGTGCTGAACAGGGCCAGCACCAGCTTTCAATCCTGGCTCTACTGCTGTGGCAGCAGAGGCCAAACGTTCGAGCTATACTCACTGAGCTGCCGGGCAGCTGAGGGCGACCACCCGAGAATTTGTATTCAAATGGACTTTTAGGTATGAAACCGAGGAGAGACTGCAGTGATGGTGACACCGTTGCAAAGCTGACTGTGTGCTGAAGAGGCCCAGCACTAGCCTTCCCTGCTGGTCCTTCTGCCGTGGGAGCAGATGCCAAACGTTCATTCTGTGCTGACTGTGTTGCTGCGCAGCAGAGAGCAGTCTCTGGACTGATTCCATTCAAATGCTTTTCCTGTATGAATGTGAGCGGTGAAAGCAACGATGCCGGCACCAATGTAAAGGTGATTGTGTGCTGAACAGGTCCAGCACCAGCTTTCAATCCTGGCTCTTCTGCTGTGGGAGCAGAAGCCAAACGTTCGTGCTGTACTCACTGTGCTGCTGGGCAGCTGAGAGACACCACCTGAGAATTTGGATTCAAATGGACTTTTAGGTATGAAACCGAGGAGAGACTGCAATGATGGTGACACCGTTGCAAAGCTGCTTGTGTGCTGAAGAGGCCCAGCACTAGCTTTCCCTGCTGGTCCTTCTGCCGTGGGAGCAGATGCCACTGTTGATTCTGTGCTCACTGTGTTGCTCCGCAGCAGAGAGCAGGCTCTGGACTGATTCCATGCAAATGTTTTTCCTGTATGAAAGTGAGCAGTGAAAGCAATGATGGAGGCACCAATGTAAAGGTGATTGTGTGCTGAACAGGTCCAGCACCAGCTTTCAATCCTGGCTCTTCTGATGTGGAGCAGAGGCCAAACGTTCGTGCTGTACTCACTGTGCTGCTGGGCAGCTGAGAGAGACCACCTGAGAATTTGGATTCAAATGGACTTTTAGGTATGAAACCGAGGAGAGACTGCAATGATGGTGACACCGTTGCAAAGCTGACTGTGTGCTGAAGAGGCCCAGCACAAGCTTTCCCTGCTGGTCCTTCTGCCGTGTGAGCAGATGCCACTGTTCATTCTGTGCTGACTGTTTTCTGCCAGCATAGAGCAGGCTCTGGACTGATTCCATTCAAATGCTTTTCCTCTATGAATGTGAACAGTGAAAGCAACGATGGAGGCACCAATGTAAAGGTGATTGTGTGCTGAACAGGTCCAGCACCAGCTTTGAATCCTGGCTCTTCTGCTGTGGGAGCAGAGGCCAAACGTTCGTGCTGTACTCACTGTGCTGCTGGGCAGCTGAGAGAGACCACCTGAGAATTTGGATTCAAATGGACTTTTAGGGATGAAACCGAGGAGAGACTGCAATGCTGGTGACACTGTTGCAAAGGTGACTGTGTGCTGAAGAGGCCCATCACTAGCTTTCCCTGCTGGCCCTTCTGCCGTGGGAGTAGATGCCACTGTTCATTCTGTGCTGACTGTGTTGCTGCACAGCAGAGAGCAGGTCCTGGACTGATTCCATTCAAATCTTTTTCCTGTATGAAAGTGAGCAGTGAAAGCAACGATGGAGGCACCAATGTAAAGGTGATTGTGTGCTGAACAGGTCCAGCACCAGCTTTCAATCCTGGGTCTTCTGCTGTGGGAGCAGAGGCCAAACGTTCGTGCTGTACTCACTGTGCTGCTGGGCAGCTGAGAGACACCACCTGAGAATTTGGATTCAAATGGACTTTTAGGTATGAAACTGAGGAGAGACTGCAATGATGGTGACACCGTTGCAAAGCTGCTTGTGTGCTGAAGAGGCCCAGCCCTGCTTTCCCTGCTGGTCCTTCTGCCGTGGGAGCAGATGCCACTGTTCATTCTGTGCTGTCTGTGTAGCTGCGCTGCAGAGAGCAGGCTCTGGACTGATTCCATTCAAATGCTTTTCCTGTATGAATGTGAGCAGTGAAAGCAACGATGGAGGCACCAATGTAAAGGTGATTGTGTGCTGAACAGGTCCAGCGCCAGCTTTCAATCCTGGCTCTTCTGCTGTGGGAGCAGAGGCCAAAAGTTCGTGCTGTACTCACTGTGCTGCTGGGCAGCTGAGAGAGACCACCTGAGAATTTGGATTCAAATGGACTTTTAGGGATGAAACCGAGGAGAGACTGCAATGATGGCGACACCATTACAAAGGTGACTGTGTGCTGAAGAGGCCCAGCACTAGCTTTTTCTGCTGGTCCTTCTGCCGTGGGAGCAGATGCCACTGTTCATTCTGTGCTGACTGTGTTGCTGCACAGCAGAGAGCAGGTTCTGGACTGATTCCATTCAAATGCTTTTCTTGTATGAAAGTGAGCAGTGAAAGCAATGATGGAGGCACCAATGTAAAGGTGATTGTGTGATGAACAGGTCCAGCACCAGCTTTCAATCCTGGCTCTTCTGCTGTGGGAGCAGAGGCCAAACGTTCGTGCTGTACTCACTGTACTGCTGGGCAGCTGAGAGGGACCACCTGAGAATTTGGATTCAAATGGACTTTTAGGGATGAAACCGAGGAGAGACTGCAATGATAGTGACACCGTTGCAAAGGTGACTGTGTGCTGAAGAGGCCCAGCACAAGCTTTCCCTGCTGGTCCTTCTGCCGTGGGAGCAGATGCCACTGTTCATTCTGTGCTGACTGTTTTGCTCCCAGCATAGAGCAGGCTCTGGACTGATTCCATTCAAATGCTTTTCCTCTATGAATGTGAACAGTGAAAGCAACGATGGAGGCACCAATGTAAAGGTGATTGTGTGCTGAACAGGTCCAGCGCCAGCTTTGAATCCTGGCTCTTCTGCTGTGGGAGCAGAGGCCAAACGTTCGTGCTGTACTCACTGTGCTGCTGGGCAGCTGAGAGAGACCACCTGAGAATTTGGATTCAAATGGACTTTTAGGTGTGAAACCGATGAGAGATTGCAATGATGGTGACACCGTTGCCAAGCTTCTTGTGTGCTGAAGAGGCCCAGCTCTAGCTTTCCCTGCTGGTCCCTCTTCTGTGGGAGGAGATGCCACTGTTCATTCTGTGCTGACTGTGTTTCTGCCAGCTGAGAGCAGGCTCTGGACTGATTCCATTCAAATGCTTTTCCTGAATGAAAGTGAGCAGTGAAAGCAGCGAAGGAGGCACCAATGTAAAGGTGATTGTGTGCTGAACAGGTCCAGCACCAGCTTTCAATCCTGGCTCTTCTGCTGCGGCAGCTGAGGCCAAGCGTTCGTGCTGTACTCACTCTGCTGGTGGGCAGCTGAGACCACCTGAGAATTTGGATTCAAATGGACTTTTAGGTATGAAACCTAGGAGAGACTTCAATGATGGTGACACCGTTGCAAAGCTGCTTGTGTGCTGAAGAGGCTCAGCACTAGCTTTCCCTGCTGGTCCTTCTGCTGTGGGAGCAGATGCCACTGTTCATTCTGTGCTGACTGTGTTGCTGCCAGCAGAGAGCCGGCTCTGGACTGATTCCATTCAAATGCTTTTCCTGCATGAATGTGAGCAGTGAAATCAGCGATGAAGGCACCCATGTAAAGGTGATTGTGTGCTGAACAGGTCCACCACCAGCTTTCAATCCTGGCTCTTCTGCTGTGGGAGCAGAGGCCAAACGTTCGTGCTGTACTCACTGTGCTGCTGGGCAGCTGAGAGAGACCACCTGAGAATTTGGATTCAAATGGACTTTTAGGGATGAAACCGAGGAGAGACTGCAATGATGGTGGCACCGTTGCCAAGCTGCTTGTGTGCTGAAGAGGCCCAGCACTAGCTTTCCCTGCTGGTCCTTCTGCTGTTGGAGCAGATGCCACTGTTCATTCTGTGCTGACTGTGTTGCTGCGCAGCAGAGAGCCGGCTCTGGACTGATTCCATTCAAATGCTTTTCCTGCATGAAAGTGAGCAGTGAAAGCAACAATGGAGGCACCCATGTAAAGGTGATTGTGTGCTGAACAGGTCCAGCACCGGCTTTCAATCCTGGCTCTTTTGCTGTGGGAGCAGAGGCCAAACGTTCGTGCTGTACGCACTCTGCTGCTGGGCAGCTGAGACCACCTGAGAATTTGGATTCAAATGGACTTTTATGTATGAAACCGAGGAGAGACTGCAATGATGGTGACACCGTTGCACAGCTGCTTGTGTGCTGAAGAGGCCCAGCACTAGCTTTCCCTGCTGGTCCTTCTGCTGTGGGAGCAGATACCACTGTTCATTCTGTGCTGACTGTGTTGCTACGCAGCAGAGAGCCGGCTCTGGACTGATTCCATTCATATGCTTTTCCTGCATGAAAGTGAGCAGTGAAAGCAACGATGGAGGCACCCATATAAAGGTGATTGTGTGCTGAACATGTCCAGCACCAGCTTTCAATCCTGGCTCTTCTGCTGTGGGAGCAGAGGCCAAACGTTCGTGCTGTACTCACTGTGATGCTGGGCAGCTGAGAGAGACCAACTGAGAATTTGGATTCAAATGGACCTTTATGTATGAAACCGAGGAGAGACTGCAATGATGGTGACACCGTTGCAAAGCTGACTGTGTGCTGAAGAGGCCCAGCACTAGCTTTCCCTGGTGTTCCTTCTGCTGTGGGAGCAGATGCCACTGTTCATTCTGTGCTGACTGTGTTGCTGCCAGCAGAGAGCAGGCTCTGGACTGATTCCATTCAAATGCTTTTCCTGCATGAAAGTGAGCAGTGAAATCAGCGATGGAGGCACCCATGTAAAGGTGATTGTGTACTGAACAGGTCCAGCACCAGCTTTCAATCCTGGGTCTTCTGCTGTGGGAGCAGGGGCCAAACGTTCGTGCTGTACTCACTGTGCAGCTGGGCAGCTGAGAGAGACCACCTGAGAATTTGGATTCAAATGGACTTGTAGGTATGAAACCGAGGAGAGACTGCAATGATGGTGACACCATTGCAAAGATGACTGTGTGCTGAAGAGGCCCAGCACTAGCTTTCCCTGGTGGTCCTTCTGCCGTGGGAGCAGATGCAACTGTTCCATCTGTGCTGACTGTGTTGCTGCGCAGCAGAGAGCAGGCTCTGGACTGATTCCATTCAAATGCTTTTCCTGCATGAAAGTGAGCAGTGAAAGCAACGATGGAGGCACCCATGTAAAGGTGATTGTGTGCTGAACATGTCCAGCACCAGCTTTCAATCCTGGCTCTTCTGCTGTGGGAGCAGAGGCCAAACGTTCGTGCTGTACTCACTGTGCTGCTGGGCAGCTGAGAGAGACCACCTGAGAATTTGGATTCAAAAGGACTTTTAGGGATGAAACCGATGAGAGATTGCAATGATGGTGACATCATTGCAAAGCTGACTGTGTGCTGAAGAGGCCCAGCACTAGCTTTCCCTGGTGGTCCTTCTGCTGTGGGAGCAGATGCCACTGTTCATTCTGTGCTGACTGTGTTGCTGCCAGCAGAGAGCAGGCTCTGGACTGATTCCATTCAAATGCTTTTCCTGTATGAAAGTGAGCAGTGAAAGCAACGATGGAGGCACCAATATAAAGGTGATTGTGTGATGAACAGGTCCAGCACCAGCTTTCAATCCTGGCTCTTCTGCTGTGGGAGCAGAGGCCAAACGTTCGTGCTGTACTCACTGTGCTGATGGGCAGCTGAGAGAGACCACCTGAGAATTTGGATTCAAAAGGACTTTTAGGGATGAAACCGATGAGAGATTGCAATGATGGTGACACCGTTGCAAAGCTGACTGTGTGCTGAAGAGAAACAGCACTAGCTTTCCCTGGTGGTCCTTCTGCCATGGGAGCAGATGCAACTGTTCAATCTGTGCTGACTGTGTTGCTGCGCAGCAGAGAGCAGGCTCTGGACTGATTCCATTCAAATGCTTTTCCTGCATGAAAGTGAGCAGTGAAAGCAACGATGGAGGCACCCATGTAAAGGTGATTGTGTGCTGAACATGTCCAGCACCAGCTTTCAATCCTGGCTCTTCTGCTGTGGGAGCAGAGGCCAAACGTTCGTGCTGTACTCACAGTGCTGCTGGGCAGCTGAGAGAGACCACCTGAGAATTTGGATTCAAAAGGACTTTTAGGGATGAAACCGATGAGAGATTGCAATGATGGTGACATCATTGCAAAGCTGACTGTGTGCTGAAGAGGCCCAGCACTAGCTTTCCCTGGTGGTCCTTCTGCTGTGGGAGCAGATGCCACTGTTCATTCTGTGCTGACTGTGTTGCTGCGCAGCAGAGAGTAGGCTCTGGACTGATTCCATTCAAATGCTTTTCCTGTATAAAAGTGAGGAATGAAATCAGCGATGGAGGCACCCATGTAAAGGTGATTGTGTGCTGAGCAGTTCCAGCACCAGCTTTCAATCCTGGCTCTTCTGCTGTGGGTGCAGAGGCCAAACGTTCTTGCTGTACTCACTGTGATGCTGGGCAGCTGAGAGAGACCACCTGAGAATTTGGATTCAAATGGACTTTTAGGTATGAAACCGAGGAGAGACTGCAATGATGGTGTCACCGTTGCAAAGCTGCTTGTGTGCTGAAGAGGCCCAGCACTTGCTTTCCCTGCTGGTCCTTCTGCCGTGGGAGCAGATGCCACTGTTCATTCTGTGCTGACTGTGTTGCTGCGCAGCAGGGAGCAGGCTCCTGACTGATTCCATTCAAATGCTTTTCCTGTATGAATGTTAGCAGTGAAAACAACGATGGTGGCACCAATGTAAAGGTGATTGTGTGCTGAACAGGTCCACCACCAGCTTTCAATCCTGGCTCTTCTGCTGTGGGAGCAGAGGCCAAACGTTCGTGCTGTACTCACTGTGCTCCTGGGCAGCTGAGAGAGACCACCTGAGAATTTGGATTCAAATGGACTTTTAGGTATGAAACCGAAGAGAGACTACAATGATGGTGACACCGTTGCAAAGCTGCTTGTGTGCTGAAGAGGCCCAGCACTAGCTTTCCCCGCTGGTCCTTCTGCCGTAGGAGCAGATGCCACTGTTCATTCTGTGCTGACTGTTTTGCTGCGCAGCAGAGAGCAGGCTCTGGACTGATTCCATTCAAATGCTTTTCCTGTATGAATGTGAGCAGTGAAAGCAACGATGGAGGCACCAATGTAAAGGTGATTGTGTGCTGAACAGGTCCAGCACCAGCTTTCAATCCTGGGTCTTCTGCTGTGGGAGCAGAGGCCAGAAGTTCGTGTCGTTCTCACTGTGCTGCTATGCACCTGAGAGCGACCACCTGAGAATTTGGATTCAAATGGACTTTTAGTGATGAAACCGAGGAGAGACTGCAATGATGGTGTCACCGTTGCAAAGGTGACTGTGTGCTGAAGAGGCCCAGCACCAGCTTTCCCTGCTGGCCCTTCTGCTGTGGGAGCAGATGCCACTGTTCATTCTGTGCTGACTGTGTTGCTGCGCAGCAGAGAGCAGGCTCTGGACTGATTCCATTCAAATGCTTTTCCTGTATGAATGTGAGCAGTGAAAGCAACGATGGAGGCACCAATATAAAGGTGATTGTGTGATGAACAGGTCCAGCACCAGCTTTCAATCCTGGCTCTTCTGCTGTGGGAGCAGAGGCCAAACGTTCGTGCTGTACTCACTGTGCTGATGGGCAGCTGAGAGAGACCACCTGAGAATTTGGATTCAAAAGGACTTTTAGGGATGAAACCGATGAGAGATTGCAATGATGGTGACACCGTTGCAAAGCTGACTGTGTGCTGAAGAGGAACAGCACTAGCTTTCCCTGGTGGTCCTTCTGCCATGGGAGCAGATGCCACTGTTCATTCTGTGCTGACTGTGTTGCTGCCAGCACAGAGCAGGCTCTGGACTGATTCCATTCAAATGCTTTTCCTGCATGAAAGTGAGCAGTGAAAGCAACGATGGAGGCACCCATGTAAAGGTGATTGTGTGCTGAACAGGTCCAGCACCAGCTTTCAATCCTGGCTCTTCTGCTGTGGGAGCAGAGGCCAAACGTTCGTGCTCTACTCACTGCTGCTGAGCAGCTGAGAGAGACCACCTGAGAATTTGGATTCAAATGGACTTTTAGGTATGGATCCGAGGAGAGACTGCAGTGATGGTGTCACCGTTGCAAAGCTGACTGTGTGCTGAAGAGGCCCAGCTCTAGCTTTCCCTGGTGGTCCTTCTGCCGTGGGAGGAGATGCCACTGTTCATTCTGTGCGGACTGTGTTGCTGCGCAGCAGAGAGCCGGCTCTGGACTGATTCCATTCAAATGCTTTTCCTGCATGAAAGTGAGCAGTGAAAGCAACGATGGAGGCACCCCTGTAAAGGTGATTGTGTGCTGAACAGGTCCAGCACCGGCTTTCAATCCTGGCTCTTCTGCTGTGGGAGCAGAGGCCAAACGTTCGTGCTGTACTCACTGTGCTGATGGGCCGCTGAGAGAGACCACCTGAGAATTTGGATTCAAATGGACTTTTATGTATGAAACCGAGGAGAGACTGCAATGATGGTGACACCGTTGCAAAGCTGCTTGTTTGCTGAAGAGGCCCAGCACTAGCTTTCCCTGCTGGTCCTTCTGCTGTGGGAGCAGATGCCACTGTTCATTCTGTGCTGACTGTGTTGCTGCGCAGCAGAGAGCATGCTCTGGACTGATTCCATTCAAATGCTTTTCCTGCATGAAAGTGAGCAGTGAAAGCAACGATGGAGGCACCCATGTAAAGGTGATTGTGTGCTGAACAGGTCTAGCACCAGCTTTCAATCCTGGCTCTTCTGCTGCGGGAGCAGAGGCCAAACGTTCGTGCTATACTCACTCTGCTGCTGGGCCCCTGAGAGAGACCACCTGAGAGTTTGGATTCAAATGGACTTTTAGGTATGAAACCGAGGAGAGACTGCAATGATGGTGACACCGTTGCAAAGCTGACTGTGTGCTGAAGAGTCCCAGCACTAGCTTTCCCTGCTGGTCCTTCTGCCGTGGGAGGAGATGCCACTGTTTATTCTGTGCTGACTGTGTTGCTGCGCAGCAGAGAGTAGGCTCTGGACTGATTCCATTCAAATGCTTTTCCTGTATAAAAGTGAGGAATGAAATCAGCGATGGAGGCACCCATGTAAAGGTGATTGTGTGCTGAGCAGTTCCAGCACCAGCTTTCAATCCTGGCTCTTCTGCTGTGGGTGCAGAGGCCAAACGTTCTTGCTGTACTCACTGTGATGCTGGGCAGCTGAGAGAGACCACCTGAGAATTTGGATTCAAATGGACTTTTAGGTATGAAACCGAGGAGAGACTGCAATGATGGTGTCACCGTTGCAAAGCTGCTTGTGTGCTGAAGAGGCCCAGCACTTGCTTTCCCTGCTGGTCCTTCTGCCGTGGGAGCAGATGCCACTGTTCATTCTGTGCTGACTGTGTTGCTGCGCAGCAGGGAGCAGGCTCCTGACTGATTCCATTCAAATGCTTTTCCTGTATGAATGTTAGCAGTGAAAACAACGATGGTGGCACCAATGTAAAGGTGATTGTGTGCTGAACAGGTCCACCACCAGCTTTCAATCCTGGCTCTTCTGCTGTGGGAGCAGAGGCCAAACGTTCGTGCTGTACTCACTGTGCTCCTGGGCAGCTGAGAGAGACCACCTGAGAATTTGGATTCAAATGGACTTTTAGGTATGAAACCGAAGAGAGACTACAATGATGGTGACACCGTTGCAAAGCTGCTTGTGTGCTGAAGAGGCCCAGCACTAGCTTTCCCCGCTGGTCCTTCTGCCGTAGGAGCAGATGCCACTGTTCATTCTGTGCTGACTGTGTTGCTGCGCAGCAGAGAGCAGGCTCTGGACTGATTCCATTCAAATGCTTTTCCTGTATGAATGTGAGCAGTGAAAGCAACGATGGAGGCACCAATGTAAAGGTGATTGTGTGCTGAACAGGTCCAGCACCAGCTTTCAATCCTGGGTCTTCTGCTGTGGGAGCAGAGGCCAGAAGTTCGTGCCGTACTCACTGTGCTGCTATGCACCTGAGAGCGACCACCTGAGAATTTGGATTCAAATGGACTTTTAGTGATGAAACCGAGGAGAGACTGCAATGATGGTGTCACCGTTGCAAAGGTGACTGTGTGCTGAAGAGGCCCAGCACCAGCTTTCCCTGCTGGCCCTTCTGCTGTGGGAGCAGATGCCACTGTTCATTCTGTGCTGACTGTGTTGCTGCGCAGCAGAGAGCAGGCTCTGGACTGATTCCATTCAAATGCTTTTCCTGTATGAAAGTGAGCAGTGAAAGCAATGATGGAGGCACCCATGTAAAGGTGATTGTGTGCTGAACAGGCCCATCACCACCTTTCCCTCATGGCTCTTCTGCTGTGGGAGCAGAGGTCAAACGTTCGTGCTGTACTCACTGTGCTGCCTGGCAGCTCAGGGCGACCACCTGAGAATTTGATTCAAATGGACTTTTAGGTATGAAACCAAGGAGAGACTGCAATGATGGTAACACCGTTGCAAAGCTGACTGTGTGCTGAAGAGGCCCAGCACCAGCTTTCCCTGCTGGCCGTTCTTCTGTGGGAGCAGATGCCAAACAATCATTCCATGCTGACTCTGTTCCTCCGCAGCAGAGAGCAGGTTCTGGACTGATTGCATACAAAGGGTTTTCATGTCTGACAGTGTGCAGTGACAACAATGATGGAGGCACCGATGCAAAGGTTATTGTGTGCTGAAGAGGCCCAGCACCAGCTTTCCCTCCTGGCTCTTCGGCTCTGGGAGCGGAGGCTGAAGGTTCGTGCTCTGCTCACTGTGCTGGCTGGCATCTGAGGGCGACCACCACCATCCACTGAATTTGGATTCAAATGGACATTTAGGTATGAAAATGAGGAGAGACTGCAGTAATGGTGACACCGTTGCAAAGCTGTCTGTGTGCTGAAGAGTTGCAGCATCAGGTTTCCCTGCTGGTCCTTCTGCTGTGGGAGCAGATGCCAAACGTTCATTCTGTGCTGTGTTGCTCCGCAGCAGAGAGCAGGTTCTGTACTGAGAGCATTCAAATGCTTTTCATGTATGAAAGTGAGCAGTGAAAGCAATGATGGAGTCACCGATGCAAAGGTGATTGTGTGCTAAACAGGCCCAGCACCAGTTTTCCCTCCTTGCTCTTCGTCTCTGGGAGCAGAGGCCAAATGTTCGTGCTGTACTCACTGTTCTGCTGGGCAGCTGAGGGCGACCACATGAGAATTTGTATTCAAATGGACTTTTAGGTATGAAACCGAGGAGAGACTGCAATCATGGTGACACCGTTGTAAAGCTGACTGCGTGCTGAAGAGGCCCAGCACCAGCTTTCCCTGCTGGCCCTTCTGCTCTGGGAGCAGATGCCAAACGTTCATTCTGTGCTGACTGTGGTGCTGCGCAGCAGAGAGCAGGTTCTGGACTGATTGCATTCAAATGCTTTTCATGTATGAAAGTGAGCAGTGAAAACAATGATAAAGGCACCGATGCAAAAGTGATTGTGTGCTGAACAGGCCCAGCACCAGGTTTCCCGCCTGGCTCTTCTGCTGTGGGAGCGGAGGCCAAACGTTCGTGCTCTACTCACTGTGCTGGCTGGCATCTGAGGGCAACCTCCTGAGAATTTGTATTCAAATGGACTTTTAGGTATGAAACCGAGGAGAGACTGCAATGATGGTGACACCGTTGCAAAGCTGACTGTGTGCTGAAGAGGCCCAGCACTAGCTTTCCCTGGTGGTCCTTCTGCTGTGGGAGCAGATGCCACTTTTCATTCCGTGCTGCCTGTGTTGCTGCGCCGCAGACAGCAGGCTCCGGAGATATTCCATTCAAATGCTTTTCATGTATGAAAGTGAGCAGTGAAAGCAACGATGGAGGCACCAATGTAAAGGTGATTGTGTGCTGAACCGGCCCAGCATCAGCTTTCCCTCCTGGCTCTTTGGCTGTGGGAGCAGAGGCCAAACATTCGTGCTCTACTCACAGTGCTGCTGGGCAGCTGAGAGCGACCACCTGAGAATTTGGATTCAAATGGACTTTTAGGTATGAAACCGAGGAGAGACTGCAATGATGGTGACACCGTTGCAAAGCTGCTTGTGTGCTGAAGAGGCCCAGCACTAGTTTTCCCTGCTGGTCCTTCTGCTGTGGGAGCAGATGCCAAACGTTCATTCTGTGCTGACTCTTGCTGCGCAGCAGAGAGCAGGCTCTGGACTGATTGCATTCAAATGCTTTTCATGTATGACAATGAGCAGTGAAAGCAATGATGGAGGCACCGATGCAGAGGTGATTGTGTGCTGAACAGGCTAAGCACCAGCTTTCCCTCCTGGCTGTTCGGATGTGGGAGCAGAGGCCAAACATTTGTGCTCTACTCACAGTGCTGCTGGGCAGCTGAGAGCGGCCACCTGAGAATTTGTATTCAAATGGACTTTTAGGTATGAAACCGAGGAGAGACTGCAATGATGGTGACACCGTTGCAAATCTGACTGTGTGCTAAAGTGGCCCAGCACCAGATTTGCCTCCTGGCTCTTCTGCTGTGGGCGCAGAGCCAAAACGTTCATTCTGTGCGGACTGTGGTGCTGCGCAGCAGAGAGCAGGCTCCAGAGAGATTGCATTCAAATGCTTTTCATGTATGACATTGAGCAGTGAAAGCAATGATGGAGGCACCGATGCAAAGGTGATTGTGTGCTGAAGAGTCCCAGCATCAGCTTTCCCTCCTGGCTCTTCTGCGGTGGGAGCAGAGGATAAACGTTCGTGCTCTACTCACAGTGCTGCCTGGCCGCTGATGGCGACCACCCGAGAATTTGTATTCAAATGGACTTTTAGGTATGAAACCGAGGAGAGACTGCAATGATGGTGACACCGTCGTAAAGCTGACTGTGTGCTGAAGAGGCCCTGCACCAGATTTTTCTCCTGGCTCTTCTGCTGTGGGAGCAGAGGCCAAAAGTTCGTGCTCTACTCACAGTGCTGCCTCGCCGCTGAGAGTGACCACCCGAGAATTTGCATTCAAATGGACTTCTAGGTATGAAACCGAGGAGAGACTGCAATCATGGTGACACCGTTGCAAAGCTGACTGTGTGCTGAAGAGGCGCAGCACCAGCTTTCCCTGCTGGCCCTTCTGCTGTGGGAGCAGATGCGAAATGTTCATTCTGTGCTGACTGTGTTGCTGCGCAGCAGAGAGCAGGTTCTGGACTGATTCCATTCAAATGCTTTTCATGTATGAAAGTGAGCAGTGAAAGCAATGATGGAGGCACCGATGCAAAGGTTATTGTGTGCTGAAGAGGCCCAGCACCAGCTTTCCCTGCTGGCTCTTCTGCTGTGGGAGCAGAGGCCAAACATTCATTCTGTGCTGTGTTGCTGGGAAGCAGAGAGCAGGCTCTGGACTGATTGCATTTAAATGCTTTTCATGTATGAAAGTGAGCAGTGAAAGCAATGATGGAGGCACCGATGCAAAGGTGAGTGCGTGGTGAAGAGGCCCAGCATCAGCTTTCCCTCCTGGCTCTTCTGCTGTGGGAGCAGAGGTCAAACATTCATGCTCTCCTCAGTGTGTTCCTGGGCAGCTTAGAGCGACCACCTGAGAATTTGTATTCAAATGGACTTTTAGGTATGAAACCGAGGAGAGACTGCAATGATGGTGACACCATTGCAAAGCTGACTATGTGCTGAAGAGGCCCAGCACCAGATTTGCCTCCTGGCTCTTCTGCTGTGGGAGCAGAGGCCAAACGTTCATTCTGTGCTGACTGTGTTGCTGCGCAGCAGAGAGCAGGTTCTCGACTGATTGCATTCAAATTCTTTTCATGTATGACAGTGAGCAGTGAAAGCAATGATGGAGGCACCTTTGCAAAGCTGACTGTGTGCTGATGATTCCCAGCACTAGCTTTCCCTCCTGGCTCTTCTGCTGTGGGGGTAAAGAACGACCGCTCATGCTCTACTCGCTGTGCTGCTGGGTAGGCGAGAACAAGCTCCGCAGATGTTGCATTCAAATGCACTCTTAGATACAAAAGTGAGCAGTGAGAGCGATGATGGAGGCACCGTTGCAAAGCTGACTGTGTGCTGAAGATCTCTCGCACAGCTTTCCCTCCTAGCTCTTCAGCTTTGGAAGCAGAGGGCAAACGTTCGTGCTCTCCTCGCTGTGCTGCTGGGCCCCCTAGAGCAAGCCCCGGAGATGTACAATTCAAATGGACTTTTCACGTATGAAATTGAGCCGTGTCAGGAATGATGGTGACACCGTTGTAAAGCTGCCTGTGTGCTGAAGAATCCCAGCACCAGCTTTCCCTCCTGGCTCTTGTGCTGTGGCAGTAAAGAACGACCGCTCATGCTCTACTCACTGTGCTGCTGGGCAGCAGAGTGCAGGCTTCAGAGAGGTTGTATTCAAATGCTCTTTCAGGTATGAAAGGGAATGGTAACAGCAATGATGGTGACACACTTGAAAGCTGACTGTGAGCTGAATAATGCCAGCATCAGCTTTCCCTCGTGGCTCTTCTGCTGTGGGAGCAGAGGCCAAACATTCATGCTCTCCTCAGTGTGTTTCTGGGCAGCAGAGTGCAGTCTCCGAAGAGGTTGCATTCAAATGCACTTTCATGTATGAAAGTGAGCAGTGAAAGCAATGATGGAGACACCGTTGCAAAGCTGCCTGTGTGCTGAAGAGGCCCAGCACTAGCTTTCCCTCCTGGCTCTTCTGCTGTGGGAGCTGTCATTTTTTAAACCCAGTCAGGTAACTTGTTCTCTCACTCCCAGTGAATGGTGCCGAGCTGACAATAATCGAGGTCCGTGTCCCCCCCCCACCGGGGCTCTCCACTTCCCCGCTCCCGGAGGAACAGGGAGGAGGATCGAAAGAGTGCAACTCCTATGGGTTGAGACAAGAACAGTCCAGCAACCAATGTACACAAATCAGCACTGCTGCTATCAACTACAACAATGATAAGGGAAAATAACAAGGGAAGAGAATACAATACCACCGGCCAAGAAACGTGTCCCACCCGGAAGCCCGTGTCCTTCCGGGTAACTCCCAGTTACCTCCCACCCTGGGCATGACGTGCTGTGGTATGGAATACCTCCCTGGCTAGCCCGGGTCAGGCGCCCCATCTCTGCTTCCTCACAGCTTCTCCTCCTCCCTGGCAGAGCATGAGCCTCACAAAGTCCTTGGTCAGGGTAAACATCACTTAGCAACAACCGAAAACATTGGCTTCACCAACACTGTTCTCAGGCTGGAAGTCAAAACACAGCACTGCACCAGCTAATACAAAGGAAAAACATGACTGCTACTGCTGAACCCAGGACATTATCCACCCTTTATTCCATACCATTCACGTTGTGCTCAGATCCCACATTTTCAATACACCATCGCTCTGCCACATATATACATCCATATACATATAGACCAAGAGGAAAAGATCATTTTCTTAGTGCATGGACCAATCCCTATAATGCTGCCGAGTCCATTCGGCCCATGATGTTCAAAGTTCATTCTCTGTTGGGATGATGGCTGGAGGGAAGTCAGGGCCAGTCGCTGGTGACCTGGAGACATCTAGTTGATGGGCTATAAAAGTATTACACAGCAGGCAACAGCATACAATTGAGTTCACTAGCTGTTTTCCCCTAAAATCAAATCCCCTTGAGGTATACTTCGGACTTCCCCATCTTCCCGCATTACCCACCAAGTATATCCAGGTCCCTGAGCAAAAGCAATCCCACGAGTGGGTTTGCCTTTACCTGAAGCAGGAATAACCCAGACTGTCTTCCCCAGCAAATTCTTCATATGCACCACGGGAACTTTGTCCCCCTCTACAATATGTAAAAGTTCTGACTGGGCTGGGCCAGCCCTGTTGGCAGATCCTCTGGTGTTGACCAGCCAGGTGGCCTTTGGTAAGTGTGTATCCCAATGCTTGAAAGTTCCCCCACCCATTGCTCTCAGTGTAGTTTTTAACAGCCCATTGTACCGTTCGATTTTCCCAGAGGCTGGTGCATGGTAGGGGATGTGATATACCCACTCAATGCCATGCTCTTTGGCCCAAATACCTATAAGGTTATTCCGGAAATGAGTCCCATTGTCTGACTCAATTCTCTCTGGGGTGCCGTGTCACCACAAAATCTGTTTCTCAAGGCCCAGGATAGTGTTCCGGGCAGTGGCATGGGGCACAGCGTATGTTTCCAGCCACCCGGTGGTTGCTTCCACCATGGTAAGCACATGGCGCTTGCCTTGGCGGGTTGGTGGCAGTGTGATATAGTCAATCTGCCAGGCCTCCCCATATTTATACTTCAACCATCGTCCTCCATACCAAAGAGGCTTTAACCGCTTGGCTTGTTTAATTGCAGCACATGTTTCACACTCATGAATAACCTGGGCAATAGTGTCCATTGTTAAGTCCACCCCTCGATCACAGGCCCATCTATATGTTGCATCTCTCCCCTGGTGGCCTGAAGTGTCATGGGCCCACTGGGCCAAAAATAATTCACCTTTATGTTGCCAATCTAAGTCCATCTGAGCCACTTCAATCTTAGCCGCTTTATCCACTTGTTGGTTGTTCTGGTGTTCCTCAGTGGCCCGACTCTTGGGTACATGGGCATCTACATGACGTACCTTCACCACCAGGTTCTGCACTCTGGCAGCAATATCTTTCCACAGTGCAGCAGCCCAGATGGGTTTACCTCTGCGTTGCCAGTTGCTCTGCTTCCATTGCTTCAACCACCCCCACAGGGCATTTGCCACCATCCATGAGTCAGTATAGAGATAAAGTACTGGCCACTTTTCTCGTTCAGCAATGTCCAGGGCCAGCTGGATGGCTTTCACCTCGGCAAACTGACTCGATTCACCCTCTCCTTCAGCAGTTTCTGCAACTTATCGTCCAGGACTCCATACAGCTGCCTTCCATCTCCAATGCTTTCCCACAATACGGCAAGAGCCATCAGTAAACAAGGCATACTGCTTTTCACTTTCTGACAGTTTATTATATGGTGGGGCTTCTTCAGCGTGCACCACCTCCTCCTTTGGTGACATTCCAATATCTTTGCCCTCTGGCCAGTCCATGATGACTTCTAGAATGCCTGGACGACTGAGATTTCCTATTCGAGTTCACTGTGTAATTAGTGCAGCCAATTTACTCCATGTAGCATCGGTTGCATGATGTGTAGAGGAGACCCTGCATTTGAACATGCAGCCCAGCACGGGCAACGGGGGTGCCAGGAGCTGTGCTTCAGTGCCAATCACTTCCGAAGCAGCTCGAACCCCTTCATAGGCTGCCAGTATCTCTTTCTCAGTTGGGGTATAGCTGGCCTCAGATCCTTTTTATCCCCGGCTCCAAAAGCCGAGGGGTCAACCTCGAGTCTCCCCTGGAGCTTTCTGCCAGAGGCTCCAGGTAGGACCGATCTCCCCAGCTGCAGTGTACAGTACATTTTTTACATCTGGTCCGGTCCAGACTGGTCCAAGGGCTACTGCATGAACTATCTCACGTTTAATTTGCTCAAAGGCTTGTTGCTGCTCAGGGCCCCATTTAAAATCATTCTTCTTCCCGGTCACATGATAGAGAGGGCTTACAATCGAACTGTAATTTGGGATGTGCATTCTCCAGAACCCCACTGCACCCAAGAAAGCTTGCGTTTCTTTCTTATTAGTTGGTGGAGACATTGCTGTTATCTTGTTGATCACATCTGTGGGGATCTGTCTACGTCCATCTTGCCATTTTATTCCCAAAAATTGAATCTCCTGTGCAGGTCCCTTGACCTTACTCCATTTTATGGCAAAACCGGCTTTCAGCAGGATTTGGATTATTTTCCTCCCTTTCTCAAAGACTTCTTCCACTGTATCGCCCCACACAATAATGTCATCAATGTATTGCAGGTGTTCTGGAGCTTGCCCCTGTTCCAGTGCAGTCTGGATCAGTCCATGGCAAATGGTAGGGCTGTGTTTCCACCCCTGGGGCAGTCAGTTCCAAGTGAACTGGACACCCCTCCAAGTAAAAGCAAACTGTGGCCTGCACTCTGCTGCCAAAGGAATTGAGAAAAATGCATTGGCAATATCAATCTTGGCATACCACTTGGCTGCCTTTGACTCTAGTTCATACTGAAGTTCTAGCATGTCCGCTACGGCAGCACTCAAGGGTGGTGTGACTTCATTCAGGCCACGACAGTCTACTGTTAGTCTCCATTCTCCATTAGACTTTCACACTGGCCATATGGGGCTATTAAAGGGTGAGCGGGTCCTGCTGATCACCCCCTGACTCTCCAGTCTACGGAGCAGCTGATGGATGGGAATCAGGGAGTCTCGGTTGGTGCGATATTGCCGCCGGTGCACTGTTGTGGTCGCAATTGGCACTTGCTGTTCTTCAACTTTCAGCAACCCCACAGCAGAGGGATCTTCTGAGAGACCAGGCAAGGTGGACAGCTGCTCAATTTCCTCAGTCTCCAAAGTAGCAATACCAAAAGCTCACCGGTACCCTTTTGGGTCTTTGAAGTACCCTCTCTTGAGGTAGTCTATGCCGAAGATGCATGGAGCCTCTGGACCAGTCACAATAGGGTGCTTTTGCCATTCCCTCCCAGTCAGGCTGATTTCAGCCTCCAGCACAGTCAACGCTTGGGATCCTCCTGTTACTCCAGAAATATAGATGGGTTCTACCCCTTGACAGCTTGATGGCATCAGGGTGCACTGTGCACCGGTATCTACTAGAGCCTTATACTTCTCTGGGACTGATGTGCCAGGCCATCTGATCCACACAGTCCAGTAAAACCAATTGTCCCCTACCTCCACCTGGCTGGAGGCAGGGCCCCTCTAATGGTCATCACAGCATTGGACACTTAAGTCATGGTGAAAGGGATTATTCTTCGTTATCACAGGAGCTGGAGTAAATTCAGCTCTTCCATTCCATCTGGGAAACTGCTCACCAGAGACTGAAGCCGTAGCTCTCATGGGACGATCAGTCTTGGCCCTTGCTCCCCTCTTCAGTTCACTCACCCGTGAGTCAGTTGTGCAACTGTGCCTCCATCATTGCTCTCACTGCTCACTTTCATATCCAAGAGTGCATTTGAATGCAACATCTGCGGAGCTTGCTCTCGCCTACCCAGCAGCACAGTGAGTAGAGCATGAACGCTTGTTCTTTACTCCCATAGCAGAAGAGCCAGCAGGGAAAGCTAGTGCTGGGCCTCTTCAGCACACAGGCAGCTTTGCAAAGGTGCCTCCATCATTGCTTTCACTGCTCACTTTCATACATGAAAAGCATTTGAATGCAATCAGTCCAGAACCTGTTCTCTGCTGCGCAGCAACACAGTCAGCACAGAATGAATGTTTGGCATCTGCTCCCACAGCAGAAGGGCCAGCAGGGAAAGCTGGTGCCTGGCCTTTTCAGCACACAGTCAGCTTTGCAATGGTGTCACCATCATTGCAGTCTCTCCTCGGTTTCATACCTAAAAGTCCATTTGAATACAAATTCTCGGATGGTCACCCTCAGCTGCCAGGCAGCACAGTGGGTATAGCACAAACATTTGTCTTCTGCTTCCACAGCAAAAGAGCCAGGAGGGAAAGCTGGTGCTGGGCCTGTTCAGCACACAATCACCTTTGAATCGGTGCCCCCATCATTGCTTTCACGGCTCGCTTTCATACACGAAAAGCATTTGAATGCAATCAGTCCAGAAACAGCTCTCTGCTGCGCAGCAACAAAGCACAGAATGGCATCTGCTCCCACAGCAGAAGGGCCAGCAGGGAAAGCTGGTGCCTGGCCTTTTCAGCACACAGTCAGCTTTGCAACGGTGTCACCATCATTGCAGTCTCTCCTCGGTTTCATACCTAAAATTCCATTTGAATACAGATTCTCGGGTGGTCGCCCTCAGCTGCCCAGCAGCACAGTGAGTAGAGCACGAACGTTTGGCCTCTGCTCCCACAGCAGAAGAGCCAGGAGGGAAAGCTGGTTCTGGGCCTGTTCAGCACACAATCACCTTTGCATCGGTGCCTCCATCATTGCTTTCACTGCTCACTTTCATACATGAAAAGCATTTGAATGCTCTCAGTCCAGAACCTGCTCTCTGCTGCGCAGCAACACAGTCAGAACAGAATGAACATTTGGCATCTGCTCCCACAGCAGAAGGGCCAGGAGGGAAAGCTGGTGCTGGGCCTTTTCAGCACACAGTCAGCTTTGCAACGGTGCCTCCATCATTGCTTTCACTGCTCACTGTCATACATGAAAGTGCACTTGAATGCAACCTCTCCGGAGCCTGCACTCTGCTGCCCAGCAACACACTGAGGAGAGCATGAATGTTTGGCCTCTGCTCCCACAGCAGAAGAGCCACGAGGGAAAGCTGATGCTGTCATTATTCAGCTCACAGTCAGCTTTCAACTGTGTCAACATCATTGCTGTCACCATTCACTTTCATACCTGAAAGAGCATTTGAAAACAACCTCTCTGAAGCCTGCACTCTGCTGCCCAGCAGCACAGTGAGTTGAGCATGAGCGGTCATTCTTTACTGACACAGCAGAAGAGCCAGGAGGGAAAGCTGGTGCTGGGATTCTTCAGCACACAGGCAGCTTTACAACGGTGTCACCATCATTCCTGACACTGCTCACTTTCATACGTGAAAGTCCAGTTGAATTGTACCTCTCCGGGGCTTGCTCTAGAGGGCCCAGCAGCACAGCGAGGAGAGCACGAACGTTTGCCCTCTGCTTCCAAAGATGAAGAGCCAGGAGGGAAAGCTGGTGCGAGTCATCTGCAGCACACAGTCAGCTTTGCAACGGTGTCTCCATCATTGCTCTCACTGCTCACTTTCATATCTAAGAGTGCATTTGAATGCAACATCTGCGGAGCTTGCTCTCGCCTACCCAGCAGCACAGTGAGTACAGCACAAACGTTTGTTCTTTACTCCCACAGCAGAAGATCCAGCAGGGAAAGCTAGTGCTGGGCCTTTTCAGCACACAGTCAGCTTTGCAACACTGTCACCATCATTGCAGTCTCTCCTCCGTTTCATACCTAAAAGTCCATTTGAATACAAATTCTCAGGTAGTCGCTCTCAGCTGCCCAGCAGCACTGTGAGTAGAGCACGAACATTTGGCCTCTGCTCCCACAGCAGAAGAGCCAGGAGAGAAATCTAGTGCTGAGCCTCTTCAGTACACAGGCAGCTTTGCAACGGTGCCTCCATCATTGCTTTCACTGCTCACTGTCATACATGAAAGTGCATTTGAAGGCAACCTCTCCGGAGCCTGCACTCTGCTGCCCAGGAACACACTGAGGAGAGCATGAATGTTTAGCCTCTGCTCCCACAGCAGAAGAGCCACGAGGGAAAGCTGATGCTGGGATTCTTCAGCTCGCAGTCAGCTTTCAAGTGTGTCACCATCATTGCTGTTACCATTCACTTTCATACCTGAAAGAGCATTTCAATACAATTTCTCTGAAGCCTGCACTCTGCTGCCCAGCAGCACAGTGAGTAGAGCATGAGCGGTTGTTCTTTACTGCCACAGCACAAGAGCCAGGAGGGAAAGCTGGTGCTGGGATTCTTCAGCACACAGGTAGCTTTACAACGGTGTCACCATCATTCCTGACACTGCTCACTTTCATACGTGAAAGTCCAGTTGAATTGTACCTCTCCGGGGCTTGCTCTAGGGGGCCCAGCAGCACAGCGAGGAGAGCACGAACGTTTGCCCTCTGCTTCCAAAGATGAAGAGCCAGGAGGGAAAGCTGGTGCGAGTCATCTTCAGCACACAGTCAGCTTTGCAACGGTGTCTCCATCATTGCTCTCACTGCTCACTTTCATATCTAAGAGTGCATTTGAATGCAACATCTGCGGAGCTTGCTCTCGCCTACCCAGCAGCACAGTGAGTAGAGCATGAACGTTCGTTCTTTACTCCCACAGCAGAAGAGCCAGCAGGGAAAGCTAGTGCTGGGCCTCTTCAGCACACAGGCAGCTTTGCAAAGGTGCCTCCATCATTGCTTTCACTGCTCACTTTCATACATGAAAAGCATTTGAATGCAATCAGTCCGGAACCTGCTCTCTGCTGCGCAGCAACACAGCACAGAATGAACTTTTCGCATCTGCTCCCACAGCAGAAGGGCCAGGAGGGAAAGCTGGTGCCTGGCCTTTTCAGCACACAGTCAGCTTTGCAACGGTGTCACCATCACTGCAGTCTCTCCTCGGTTTTGATACAGAGGGTTGACCATTGTACAGGGGGGGTTGTACAAGGGGTTTGTACAGGCGGGTTGTACAAGGGGGTTAGAGGAATTTGTTTAAACAAAAGGACTATCTGTTGGAAATGCCTGCTAAGCAGAACAGAGACCTCCGGTCCTGTTAATAAGCAGACGCCTGAATCTACTGATAAAGGGGAGAAGTAGAGGCTTTACGGCTGGGACACTGATCAAACTCTACTGATAAAGGGGAGAAGTAGAGGATTTACGGCTGGGACACTGTCCAAACTCTAAGGCCACACATAAAGACTAAAAAGGGGAAAAGTGCAAGAAGAGGAAGACTCATTTACTTCATCTTGAAGACCCCTACCCAGAGGAGGAAGACTCATTTACTTCATCTTGAGACCCCTGCCCATGACCAGAGGGGGCACTGCACAGGCGCAGAGGACCTTCTGGCTTATTATAATACGAAGCGGGTATAGTACATGAATATGTATAGCCGTATTGTGCAACCTTATGAATATATATAACTTTAGAGAATAAATGTAGAGGGAAACAACACTGAGGTACGCATGACTTTGAGGAATTATCCCCGTGCGTCTCATCGCTGAATAAAAAGCATACCTACTTTACAACTTTAACGAGTTGTGGAGTCAATCCGCGCATCAATTTGGCGAGCCAGCCAGGAGGTCTCTGTTCGGCTGCAGGATCGGCTGAGGGGCGGACATCCTAGGCGCCCCAGGCCGCTTGCCTGGAGGAGCTCCGCTCCTCGTCCGCTCACTGCGAGGACAGACAACAACCTGTGCCGGCTGCGGAGAAACGGTATGCTTGAAACTTAGGGGGCCTGTAAGGCGTACGCGTGGCCCGGGGCTGCTGGTAAGGCGCGCAGAGACGCCTGGCGCACAGCGCAGTTCCCCTTGGCAGGTAGGGCTTGCAAGCAGGGGATTCGCCGACCTGTAGAGCGGCCGCTAGCGATCCTGAGGGTGGATCGGGTGAGTTCGGGTTTTCGCTGCATCCCAAGTTTTGGGAGCCAGGAAGGATCTGCTAATGACCGTAGTGGAAGCAGATGAACCGGTAGGAGTACCCACCAGGTCTCCGCTGCATCTCAAATTACAGACCTGCTACCATAGGAAGCAGGAGAAGGGTAAGGCGGAACCATAGTGTGAGTGTGTGGGATCCCATGTGTGTTTGTGTTTCTGTGTGACTGAGACGTCGCACAGCTACGAAGCGAGTGTGGAGTCCTGATCCGCGGTTCCATGTTCTCCTCGAGGAGAGCGGACGGAGACGGACGAAGCGTCTTTGTTTTGTGTTGTGCCTAAGTGCTTTGTGTGTGTATGTCTGTCGTTAGTGTTAAAGATTAGCGTTTAAGCGGTGGGGGAGGAGTAGACAAAAGTAAACTGTGGCTAATGGGGGTTTAAGAAGAGTTCCCTCTCTGCGCCCCAGTGGCTGTATAAGAAAAGTATAACCTCTAATATCTGTAGTCCTATTCTTGAGATCTGGACTTTACACTCAGTACCAGAGGCTTGTAGCCTCACATATGGGTGCATATTAACTTCTGAACAGTGGAACCTACCGTGGATACTAGTGTAAATTTTGCTGGAACCGAAACTATGATCTAACAACAGGGGAACTGATCTGCAGAACCCAGAGATATTATTTTACTGAACCCCTGAGAATATCATAAAACTTGTGTGTAGGTGCTCTCATTTTTAAGTGCATTTGCAGAGCGCTAGGAAAGAGAAGCTATAGATTTGTAAAAGATTGTTTGAAATGGGAGCCGGTCGAAATAAGGGAATTCTGAAGAAAAGCCCATTGGGTTACATTTTGGCACATTGGAAAGAACTGGGAGGGTCTTCTGGGGGTTCGGTAAACAAGAAAACGTTGATAAAATATTGTAAAATTCTCCATTCCTGTAATTTTGCATGATGTACACCCCTGTTATTTTTAACTTGTAAAATTTGATAGGAAACTTCTCTGGATAAAATTGAGTACTTGATGCATACGTATGGAATATCAGGTCTTGTGTGCAGGTATATAATTTTATGAAGACTGTGATGTTCCTATCTGTAAAAATATTGTGAGTGTAAAAAGCCTACTTTTGAAAAATTCATTGCCAAGCTTGTGATTGTTTATGAGATTGGGAAAGTATTAATTGGGATTTTGGTGTGAAGTCTCTGAAGTTGAGTACCAGAGGACAAGTATTAGCCCCCTATTTATTATATGCTTATCTGTAAAAAACCCGTAAGACATTCAGGAATGATATGGAAAGAGAACAGTGTGTCAATGAAATGACTCTTTCCCATGGTCATCATCTATATGCGTTTGATTTGCCTTTCCAGACTTGGATTGCTCTGGAGACTGCTAAGCATTTTTCCAATTTGTTATGGAATTTTCCCTGACTTGGATTCCTCCTTCTGCCTGTCGTGTGTTAGGGTTTGATAGCAGTTCTTTAAGGATGTTTGATGCCTAAGGCAGAGGATCCTCTATGGCAGTGTGTACATGTATAATTTATTTATTTTAAATTTATCTCATGTCTCAAGCTGGGCATGGGGAGGCTTAGTCTGGGTATTTCTTCACCAAAAGGTGATCAAGCATTGGAACAGGTGGCCCAGGGAAGTGGTGGAATATGTGTCCCTGGAAGCGTTCAAAAAAAAAACATTCAGATGAGGCCTTTAATGGCATGGCTTAGTGGTGGTTTTGGCAGTCCTGGGGTAATGGTTGGACTTAATGATCTCAAAGGTTTTTTCCAACCCGGTTAATTCTACAATTCTGTGATCAGGAGAAATGGCCTAAAAATGGAACTTTGAATTATAATACATTGGTACAATTAATGTTGGTTTTGAGGTGGCCAGGAAAATGGGATGAAGTACTATATACAGATAGGGATCTGGCAGAGCTATGTTATCCTGTCTGCCACTCCGGGTGATTTCTTAAAGTGAAAAACCTAATTTTGGCTTTGGAAAAGGACAGAGAAAACCAGAAAGCTAAGCTGAAGAGATGTTGTTCAGCCTGTGATATTGGGAGAATGATGTTTAAAAGTTGAATCAGGAAAATAAATAATAGAAAAATTATACCTCTGAGAGGAGCATCCTCTATACCTGTCCTATCAGATATTGATAAGGAGGAGGAGATTCTATCACTGGCAACAAGCAACAAAACCAGAAGTGCTGTTGCAGAGGCAGGCATCTGTAACCCCTGCAGAGCAGGGTGAGCAGCTGTGAGAAGAAAAAAAAAAAAAAACAAACAAAAAAAAAGGGAAAACCAAAGGGGAAAGGAGGGGAGCTCGAGCAGCTCCTGTGTTTGAGCACGGAATGAGTGCTGGGGCAGGCAAACAAGTGGGAACAGACATATTGATAGACGGGACTGAGGGGTTGTTGAATGTTTTGAAACTGGTGGAGGAGGAATGTCAGGCAAAGGTGGGGGAAGTGGGTTTTTCTCCTATGGGACCGGATCGGTGTGAGTGTGCTGTGGAGAGTTTTTGCCCTGGGGGAAGAATGCCATGGAGTGACTCCGGTGGCTGAATTGAAACTAGACTGACAAAGGACCTGGGGAATCTGCCCTAGTAGATCCACTGATTAAATTAAAACTAGAGACCAGAGGAAATAAAGTGGAATTTTAGTGGATACAGGAGCAACTTATTCGGCGTTAATTCAGAGGGAAAAGAATTTGTTACAGATGTGGGAGCTACTGGCCACCAAGGAAAAGAAAAAAAACAAAACCAAAACCAAAAAAAAAAAAAAGGAAAAAAGAGGCACAAATTGGAAAAAAGCAACATCAACATTTAAAGAAGGCAAAATGGAATTAAAGAGTTAAAAATCAATTAATCGCAGTTTTGAGTTTATCTTTAATTCAACAGAAAAAGCAAACAGGAGGACCTCCCTGAAATAGAAGAAATCCTTAATCCAGGTATACCTGGGAATATGGACATCTGAAGTTCCAGGTAAAGCGAAAAATGCTTTGCCTGTTAAAGTAGAAATAAAAAAGGGGGCCTGCCCAATTAGAATAAAACAATAGCCCATAAAATTGCAGTAAAGGGAATTAAAAAAAAAAAAAAAAAAAAAAAATCATGAATGTGAATTGGAATATAATACTCCTACCTTGCCAGTAAAGAAAAGTTGCAGATTGGTTCAAGATCTCAGAAATCAACAAATTTGTAGAGGATATTCAGTAATAACTAATCCGTATTGACTAAATCGAATCAGAAATGGTTTGCCGTCTTGGATTTAAAGGACTCTTTCGTTTACCATTCAGAATTTATTTACTTCCGAATGGGAACATCCTGACACAGTAAGGAAACCCAATTAACGTGGACAGCATTATCTCAAATCAGTTAACACTGGAATTAGGATCATGAAACCACCCACTCAGACAGCGACTCTGTTACAATATGTGGATGACCTATTGCCACAGAAACAAAGGAAAAATGTGTCCAGTGAATGGTGGAATTATTAAATTTTCTGGGACTGAATGGTTATTGGGTAACCAGACAAAAGGCCCAACTAATCCAAACCTGAGTTTCCTACCTAGGATGACAGAGAAAACTTGGAACTGCTAGAAAAGAAGCCATTTGTCAAACTCCACGACTGACAACCATCAAGGAGCTCCAGACGTTCCTGGGAATAACTGGATGATGCAGACTTTGGATGCATGATTATGGTGTTCTGGTAAGACCCCTATGTGAACTGTTAAAAGAAACCCCTCTCTCTTTGGAATGGACTGATTCAGCAGAGGAGGGCTTTAGAAATTTAAAAGCAGAGCTAATGAGAGCTGCAGCTCTGACTTCTGGATGTGACTAAACCCTTTTGGCTATATTCCTATGAAGAACAGGGAATAGCTTTGGTGGTCCTTACTCAGAAACTAGGACCCTGTAAGAGAACAGTGGTGTATTTTTCAAAACAGCTGAATGAAGTGAGCAAAGGATGGCCCGGATCCTTATGAGCTGTGACAGCAGTTGTCATGACTAGTGTCCTGTGTTGTATCAGCATTCCTGGAACAGAAAGAAGCCCACTGGTTCTAAATATGCATTTGGTGTGGTCCATGCACATGGTGCCATCTGGAAAGAACGAGGACCTTTGAACAACAGAATAAACATGCTACGACTACTGAGAGATGTTCAGCTACCTGAGGAAGTAGCTATTATGTGTTGTCAAGGATATCAACAAGATGAAATTTGGCTGATTTTAACAATCTAAACTCATTCCCTTAATCCCTGATGGCAAACTAACAACTGAGAAATCTAAACCTAGAAAATCAAAGGAGGATAGAAAATTTATTGAAGATCTCAGAGGAGGAGAGGAAAACAAAGAAGATTGGGTTCAGATACCTGATGGGTGAATTATAATCCCCTATAACCAACTCTGGATGGTAGTTCAGGAGGAACATAATAAAACTCATTGAGATAGCAAGTCTTTATACATATGAACAAATTGAAGGGTGTTAACGAATACTTTTTTAGGGTGGCCAGAAGCATTCCCTTGTAGGTTTTGGAGTACCAGAGGCTATCCTATGTAAAAATTTTATGTGGAAGACCATATCGGTCCCAGTTTAAAGGAGAAAGTCTTCTGGAAGTGGGAGAAGTTTATCTCCTAAAATTTCTGGTCAATCTGGGAAAACAAACAAAAAAAAAAAATAGAGTGATTCATGGGTGTCAATACGATGTTGCAATTGTAATCAACATATATAGTTAAGTAGAATAGTTAAAACGGAGTGATTATTGATATTAATCCCCTATACCTGTACCACGGTCCAAGCCATAGAAAAAAGAAACTTCAATACTGGGTTCAAATACGAATGTCTGGCTCACATGGGCAAACAAGACTGGGATTACTGATTTTTGTCCGACCTTGGCACAGGTGGAAAATCCCTTTCAAACGTGCCTAATTGGTATACCATACTTGAACCCCTTTGATTTTCGGGGATGGGTTAGGAATGACTCGATTCTAAATCCTAGCACAGTGATCAAAATGGTCCAGAGAGCTCATGGAACCGACTGGACAGTTGCATCAGTGCAAATGGAAGAAACTTAAATTACTCCAACTCTTGGGATCTGACAAGACTAATCAGAGCTGTATAACTTAATACATGGTCAAGCAAAGTCCCTAAGACCAAGGTAACTTGGTCAAGTGGGAAGACATGGTACGATACAATACCTAAAGCTCTACCCCCAGGGTATTTCTTGATATGTGGAGACCGTGCATGGCCAGGGATTCCTACCAAACCCTTTGGAGGACCATGTTATCTAGGTAAATTGTCCCTGTTTGCAGCCTCCAAAAGGCATTTAGTCCAGGACATGAAGGACAACCTCCGCAGAAACAAACGATCCATTGGGCAATTAGGCCCGAATTGCGATTCCACTTTAATCTGGAATCACACAGCAAGATTTTTAGTGGCATTATTTGTACCAAATGTAGCTGCGGGGAAAGCATTGGCAGATATACATCATTTGGCATGTTGGGCGGCTAAGCAATTAAATATAACTTAAGACATGCATCTTTACAAAACCAAGCAGCAACTGACTTTTTATTATTGGCCCATGGACATGGTTGTGAGGATTTCAAAGGCATGTGCTGCATGAACTTATCTGATCATTCTGAATCAATTCATGCTAAGCTGCGAAAATTGCAGGAAAATATGCAAGAGCTTAGAATTGTTGGAGGCAGATTGGATGAGTGGTTAAATAACCTAGGAGTTACTGGATGGTTCAGGGACATACTGAAACAAGGCCTTTTATGATTGTACCTTGTATAAAATCGATAGAAGGAACATGGATAGCTCTGTCATGAATAATATAGTAAAAGAATTTACTAACTTTAAAAGAAAAAGAGGGGATTGATACAGAGGGTTGACTATTGTACAGGGGGGGTTGTACAAGGGGGTTGTACAGGGGGGTTGTACAGGGGGGTTGTACAGGGGGGTTGTACAGGGGGGTTAGAGGAATTTGTTTAAACAAAAGGACTATCTGTTGGAAATGCCTGCTAAGCAGAACAGAGACCTCCGGTCCTGTTAATAAGCAGACGCCTGAATCTACTGATAAAGGGGAGAAGCAGAGGATTTACGGCTGGGACACTGATCAAACTCTACTGATAAAGGGGAGAAGTAGAGGCTTTACGGCTGGGACACTGATCAAACTCTACTGATAAAGGGGAGAAGTAGAGGATTTACGGCTGGGACACTGTCCAAACTCTAAGGCCACACATAAAGACTAAAAAGGGGAAAAGTGCAAGAAGAGGAAGACTCATTTACTTCATCTTGAAGACCCCTACCCAGAGGAGGAAGACTCATTTACTTCATCTTGAGACCCCTGCCCATGACCAGAGGGGGCACTGCACAGGAGCAGAGGACCTTATGGCTCATTATAATACGAAGCGGGTATAGGACATGAATATGTATAGGCGTATTGTGCAACCTTATGAATATATATAACTTTAGAGAATAAATGTAGAGGGAAAAACACTGAGGTACACATGACTTTGAGGAATTATCCCCGTGCGTCTCAGCGCTGAATAAAAAGCATACATACTTTACAACTTTAACGAGTTGTGGAGTCAATCCGCGCATCAGTTTCATACCTAAAAGTCCATTTGAATACAAATTCTCGGGTGGTCGCCCTCAGTTGCCAGGCAGCACAGTGAGTATAGCATGAACGTTTGGCCTCTGCTCCCACAGCAGAAGAGCCAGGAGGGAAAGATGGTGCTGGGCCTGTTCAGCAATCACCTTTGCATCGGTGCCTCCATCATTGCTTTCACAGCTCACATTCATACAGGAAAAGCATTTGAATGCAATCAGTCCAGAGCCTGCTCTCTGCTGCGCAGCAACACAGTCAGCACAGAATGAACATTTGGCATCTGCTCCCACAGCAGAAGGGCCAGCAGGGAAAGCTGGTGCTGGGCCTCTTCAGCACACAGTCAGCTTTGCAACGGTGTCACCATCATTGCAGTCTCTCCTCGGTTTCATACCTAAAAGTCCATTTGAATACAAGTTCTCGGGTGGTCGCTCTCTGCTGCCCAGCAGCACAGTGAGTACAGCACGAACGTTTGGCCTCTGCTCCCACAGCAGAAGAGCCAGCAGGGAAAGCTGGTGCTGGGCCTCTTCAGCACACAATAACCTTTGCATCGGTGCCTCCATCATTGCTTTCATTGCTCACTTTCATACACGAAAAGCATTTGAATGCAATCAGTCCAGAGCCTGCTCTCTGCTGCGCAGAAACACAGTCAGCACAAGATAAACGTTTGGCCCCTGCTCAGGCAGCCGAAGAGCCAGGAGGCAAATCTGGTGCTGGGCTTCTTCAGCACACAGTCAGCTTTGAAAAGGTTTCACCATCATTGCAGTCTCTCCTCGGTTTCATACCTAAAAGTCCATTTGAATACAACTTCCCAGGGGGTCGCCCTCAGCTGCCAGGCAGCACAGTGAGTAGAGCATGAACGCTTCGCCTCTGCTCCCACAGCAGAAGGGCCAGCAGGGAAAGCTAGTGCTGGGAATCTTCAGCACACAGTCAGCTTTGCATCGGTGCCTCCATCGTTGCTTTCACTGCTCACTTTTATACATGAAAAGCATTTGAATGCAATCAGTCCAGAACCTGCTCTCTGCTGCTCAGTAACACAGTCAGCACAGAATGAGCGTTTGGCATCTGCTCCCACAGCAGAAGGGCCAGCAGAGAAAGCTGGTGCTGGGCCACTTCAGCACACAGTCAGCTTTGCAACGCTGTCACCATCATTGCAGTCTCTCCTCGGTTTCATACCTAAAAGTCCATTTGAATGCAAATTTTCAGGTGGTCTCTCTCAGCTGCCCAGCAGCACTCTGAGTAGAGCACGAACGTTTGGCCTCTGCTCCCACAGCAGAAGAGCCAGGAGAGAAAGCTAGTGCTGGGCCTCTTCAGCACACAGGCAGCTTTGCAACGGTGCCTCCATCATTGCTTTCACTGCTCACTTTCATACATGAAAGTGCATTTGAATGCAACCTCTCCGGAGCCTGCACTCTGCTGCCCAGAACACACTGAGGAGAGCATGAATGTTTGGCCTCTGCTCCCACAGCAGAAGAGCCACGAGGGAAAGCTGATGCTGTCATTATTCAGCTCACAGTCAGCATTCAAGTGTGTCACCATCATTGCTGTCACCATTCACTTTCATACCTGAAAGAGCACTTGAATACAATTTCTCTGAAGCCTGCACTCTGCTGCCCAGCAGCACAGTGAGTAGAGCATGAGCGGTTGTTCTTTACTGCCACAGCAGAAGAGCCAGGAAGCAAAGCTGGTGCTGGGATTCTTCAGCACACAGGCAGCTTTACAACGGTGTCACCATCATTCCTGACACTGCTCACTTTCATACGTGAAAGTCCAGTTGAATTGTACCTCTCCGGGGCTTGCTCTAGGGGGCCCAGCAGCACAGCGAGGAGAGCACGAACGTTTGCCCTCTGCTCCCAAAGCTGAAGAGCCAGGAGGGAAAGCTGGTGCCAGTGATCTTCAGCACACGGTCAGCTTTGCAACGGTGCCTCCATCATTGCTCTCACTGCTCACTTTCATATCTAAGAGTGCATTTGAATGCAATATCTGCGGAGCTTGCTCTCGCCTACCCAGCAGCACAGTGAGTAGAGCATGAACGTTTGTTCTTTACTCCCACAGCAGAAGAGCCAGCAGGGAAAGCGGGTGCTGGGACTCTTCAGCACACAGTCAGCTTTGCAAAGGTGCCTCCATCATTGCTTTCAGTGCTCACTGTCATACATGAAAAGCATTTCAATGCAATCTCTCCGGAGCCTGCTCTCTGCTGCGCAGCAACACAGTCAGCACAGAATGAACGTTTGGCCTCTGCTCCCACAGCAGAAGAGCCAGGAGGCAAATCTGGTGCTGGGCCTCTTCAGCACACAGTCAGCTTTGCAACGGTGTCACCATCATTGCAGTCTCTCCTCGGTTTCATACCTAAAAGTCCATTTGAATACAAATTCTCAGGTGGTCGCTCTCAGCTGCCCAGCAGCACTGTGAGTAGAGCACGAACGTTTCGCCTCTGCTCCCACAGCAGAAGAGCCAGCAGGGAAAGCTAGTGCTGGGCCTGTTCAGCACACAGGCAGCTTTGCAACGGTGCCTCCATCATTGTTTTCACTGCTCACTGTCATACATGAAAGTGCATTTGAATGCAATGTCTCCGGAGCCTGCACTCTGCTGCCCAGCAACACACTGAGTAGAGCATGAATGTTTGGCCTCTGCTCCCTGTTTTTTTGCTCTGAGCAAAATAATGCATGTTCAAGAGCATTCTAATGACACACAGAAGTTCTCAAGTCTTACCCTAACCCTAACCCTAACCCATTTCTCCGCTGTAACTGTAACAAAGTGAGTTTAATACTGTAGATATATAGGAAAACACAGTAAATGTAACAAAGTGAGCAAAATAAAGCATGTTCAAGAGCATTCTAATGACCCACAGAGGTTCTCAAGCCTTACCCTAACCCTAACCCATTTCTCCGCTGTAACTGTAACAAAGTGAGTGTAATACTAAATATAGAGATATATAGGAAAACACAATAAACGTAACAAAGTGAGCAAAATAAAGCATGTTCAAGAGCATTCTAATGACCCACAGAGGTTCTCAAGCCTTACCCGAACCCTAACCCTAACCGTAAGCCTAAGCCTAACCCTAACCCATTTCTCCCCTGTAACTGTAACAAAGTGAGTGTAATACTATATATATAGATATATAGTAAAACACAGTAAACGTAACAAAGTGAGCAAAATAAAGCATGTTCAAGAGCATTATAATGACCCACAGAGGTTCTCAACCCTAACCCTAACCCGTTTCTCCCCTGTAACTGTAACAAGGTGAGTGTAATACTATATATAGAGATATATAGGAAAACACAGTAAACGTAACAAAGTGAGCAAAATAAAGCATGTTCAAGGGCATTCTAATGACACACAGAAGTTCTCAAACCTAACCCTAACTTTAACCCTAACCCATAACTCCCCTGTAACTGTAACAAAGTGAGTGTAATACTGTAGATATATAGGAAAACACAGTAAACGTAACAAAGTGAGCAAAATAAAGCATGTTCAAGAGCATTCTAATGACCCACAGAGGGTCTCAAGCCTAAACCTAACCCTAACCCTAAACCATTTCTCCCCTGTAACAAAATGAGTGTAGTACTATATATATAGATACATAGGAAAACACAGTAAACGTAACAAAGTGAGCAAAATAAAGCATGTTCAAGAGCATTCTAATGACCCACAGAAGTACTCAACCCTAACCCTAACCGTAAACCTAACCCTAACCCTAACCCATTTCTCCCCTGTAACTGTAACAAAGTGAGTGTAATACTATATATAGAGATGTATAGGAAAACACAGTAAACGTAACAAAGTGAGCAAAATAAAGCATGTTCAAGAGCATTCTAATGACCCACAGAGGTTCTCAACCCTAACCCATTTCTCCCCTGTAACTTTAAAAAAATGAGTGCAATACTATATATATAGATATAGAGGAAAACAGTAAATATAACAAAGTGAGCAAAATAAAGCATGTTCAAGAGCATTCTAATGACCCACAGAGGTACTCAACCCTGACCCTAACACTAACCCTAACCCGTCAGACTAACCGTAACACTTAACACTAATCTTAACTCCTAACGCTAACCCTAACGCTAACCCTAACACGTCACCCTAACCCTAACACTTAACCCTAACCGTAACCCTAACCTCTAAACCTAACTCGTCACCCTAAACCTAACACTTAACCCTAACGATAACTCCTAACCCTAACCATAACGCTAACCCTAACACGTCACACTAACCCTAACACTTTACCCTAACCATAACCCTAACACTAATCCTAACTCCTAACCCTAAGCCGTCACCCTAACCCTAACACTTAACCCTACCCTAACCCCTAACCCTAACCCTAACGCTAACCCTAACACATCACCCTATCCCTAACATTTAACACTAACCATAACCCTACCCTAATCCTAACTCCTAACCCTAACCCGTAACCCTAACCCTAACACTTAAACCTAACACTAACTCCTAACCCTAACACTAAAACTTACCCAACCCCCTAACCCTAACTTTAAACCCTAACCCTAACCCCCTAACCCTAACCGTTAACCCTAACCCTAAACCCTAACGCATAAACCTAACATTAGCTCTAACCCTAACCCTAACCCAAACCCTAATATTATCCCGGACCCTAACCCTTACCACTAACCCTAATTTCCTCAACCTAACTGTAAACCCTAACCCTAAACGTAACACTTAACCCCAACCATGACCCTAACACAGAATACACGTGGGCCTTAAGTTAAAACCTAACACTATCCCATCCTAAAACAAACATCAACCCTAAATCTAACCATAACCCATAACCCCTAACCCTAATGTGTGCAACGTAACTGTAACGCTTAACCCTAACCACACCCTATTCGTAAGAGTAACACATAGTAACCCTAACCCTTACTCTAACCCCTAAAACTAACCCATCGTAAACCTAACACTTACCCTAAACCTAAACATAACCCATAACGTTAACCCTTACCCTAACTCTTAACCCTAACCCTTAACTCCAATGGCTGAAACCTTAACCCTAATCCCTGACTCCAACACTATTCATAAGCCATCCTAACCATACACCTAAACCTAACCCCTAATACTTACCCTAACACCTAACCCTAAACCTTGGCCTAACACATCCTAAACCTTACCCTACCACTAACTCTGACTCTAAACCCTAACCCCTAACTCTAACCCTAAATCCGTCCTAACCCATAACAATAACCTCTTCTCCCATAGGCAAAGAACCTGGCTAGAAAGCTAGTACTGGGAATGTTACCCACACAGTGAGCTTTGCTACGGTGCGACCCACATTGGTGTCGCTCCTCACTTTCCCACATAAAAGTCCATTTGAATCCAACCTCTTTGGTGGTAAGTCTTGGCTGTCCAGCAACAGAGTGAGTAGAGCACTAATGTTTGGCCTCTCAGAGCCTAAACTAGACTAATCTAATCTAACCCAACAAAGACTCGGCTGGGCTAGGCTAACCCAGGCTAGGCTAGGATAGACTAACCTAATCTAACCCAGGCAGAGCTAGGCTAGGCTCAGCTAATCTAACCCAGGCTAGGCTAATCCAGACTAGGCTAGGCTAGGTTAATCCACACGAGGCTAGGCTAGGCTAATCTCACCTAGCAGTGCTAGGCTATGGTAATCTAACAGAAGCTAGGCTAATAAATGCTAGGCTAGTCTATTGTAATCTAAAGCAGGCAGACCTAGGCTAATCTAACCCAAGACAGGCGAGGTTACGGTTAGGGTTAGGGTTAGGGCTATGTAATGTAATCTAACCCAGGCACAGCTAGGTTATGCTAGGCTAATCTAAGGCAGGCTAGGCTAAAGCAGGCCTAACCTTACCACTGACCCTAACCCTTACCCCTAACCCTAATGTCTTCAACCTAACTGTAACCCCTAACCATAAACCTAACCCTTAACCCTAACCATGACCCTAATTGTAAGAGTAACACATTATTGCCCTAACCATTATCCTAAACCCTAACACTAACCCATCCTAAACCTAAACCATACATTAAAACTAACCATTACCCATAACCTTAACAATTACTCTAACTCTTTTTTCTAACCCCTAACTCTAATGGCTGCCAGCTTAACCCAACCCACTGACCCTAACATTAGCTATAACCCATCCTAACCATAGACCTAACACTAACCCCTAATGCTTACGCTAACACCTAAACCTAACACATCCTAAAACTTACCATACCATTAACCCTTAGGCTAAACCCTAACCCTAGCCCCAAACTCTAAACCTAACCCTAAACCTTACCCTAAATCCACCCTAATTTCTAACCCTAATCCTCTACACTCATAGCCAAAGAACCAGGCTAGAAAGCTGGTGCTGCGCATCTTTGGCACAGAGTGTGGTTTGTTATGGTGCCACCCACCTTGGGGTCGCTCCTCACTTTCCCACCCAAAAGTCCATTTGAATCCAACCCATTTGGTGGTACCCTAGGCTGCCCAGCAGCACGGCCAACTCTAGCCTGGTTCTTTGGCTATGGGAGTACAGGATTAAGGTTACAAGTTAAGGTGGATTAAGGTTTGGGTAAGGTTTAGGGTGATGGTTAGAGTTAGGGGTTGGGGTTAGGGTTTAGGTTAGGGGTTATTGGTGTGTTTTAGAATGTGTTAGGCTTAGGTTTAGGGTTAGGTGTTAGGGTAAGTATTAGGGGTTAGGTTTAGGTGTACAGCTAGAATGGGTTATGGCTAGTATTAGGGTCAGCAGTTATGGTTAAGGTGGCAGCGATTAGAGTTAAGGGTTAGAAATAAGAGAGTAAGGGTTAAGGTTATGGGTTATGGTTAGGTTTAGGATGGGTTAGTGATAGGTGTTAGGGAAACAGGGGTCTCATGTGTTACTCTTACGATTAGGGTCATGGTTAGGGTTAAGTGTTAGGTTTACGGTTAGGGGTTATAGTTGTCTTGAACACATTGCGGTTAGGGGTAAGGGTTAGGGTCAGGGGTAAGGTTAGGCCTGCTTTAGCCTAGCCTGCCTTAGATTAGCCTAGCCTACCCTAGCTCTGCCTGGGTTAGGTTACATTAGCCTAACCTCGCCTAGCTTGGCTTAGATTAGCCTAGCTCTGCCTGCTTTATATTACAATAGACTAGCCTAGCATTTATTAGCATAGCCTCGGTTAGATTACCATAGCCTAGCGTGGCTAGGTTAGATTAGACTAGCCTAGCTTAGTCTGGATTAGCCTAGGCTAGCCTAGTCTGGATTAGCCTAGCCTGGGTTAGATTAGCCAAGCCTAGCCTACCTCTACCTCGGTTAGATTAGGTTAGATTATCCTAGCCTAGCCTGGGTTAGCCTAGATCAGCCGAGTCTGCCTTGGGTTCCATCAGATTAGTCTAGTTTAGCCTGCGAGAGGCCAAACATTCGTGCTCTACTCCCTCTGCTGCTGGGCAGCCAAGACCTACCACCAAACAGATTGGATTCAAATGGACTTCTAGATGAGAAAGTAAGGAGCGACACCAACCTCGGCGGCCCCGTAGCAAAGCTCACTGTGTGCTGAAGATGCCCAGCACCAGCTTTCTAGCCTCATTCTTTGGCTATGGGAGAAAAGGATTAGGGTTACGGGTTAGGATGGATTAAAGTTAGGGTAAGGTTTAGGGTTAGAGTCAGGTTAGGGTTAGGGTTAGGGTTTAGGGTAAGGGTTAGTGGTAGGGTAAGGGTGAGGATGTGTTAGGGTTAGGTGTTAGGGTAAGTATTAGGGATTAGTGTGAGGTATATGCTTAGGATGGCTTTTGGATAGTGTTAGGCTCAGGGGTTAGGGTTAAGGTGGCAGCTATTAGAGTTAGGGGTTAGAAATAAGAGCTATGATAAGGGTTAAGGTTATGGGTTATGCTTAGCTTTAGGGTAAGGGTTAGGTTTAGGATAGGTTAGTTCTGGTTGTTAGGGTAAGGGTTAGAGTTATTATATGTTACTCTTATGATTAGGCTCATGGTTAGGGTTAAGGGTAAGGGTTAGTGTTAGGCCTAGTTTAGCCTAGCCTGCCTTATATAAGCCTAGCCTACCCTATCTCTGTCTGGGTTACATTGCATTGCCCTAACCTAGCCTAGCTCTGCCTGTCTTAGATTAGAATAGCCTATTCTAGCCTGTTTTAGCCTAGCCTCGGTTAGATTTTCATAGCCTAGCTCTGCTAGCTTAGATTAGACTAGCCTAACCTAGCCTGGCTTACATTAGCCTAGCCTAGTCTGGTTTACCCTAGCCTGGGTTAGAGTAGCCTAGCCTTGCCTACTCTGCCTGCATTAGATTAGATCAGGCTATCCTTGCCTAGCCTGGGTTAGATCAGATTAGCCTAATTTAGCCGGTGAGAGGCCAAACATTCGTGCTCTACTCCCTCTGCTGTTGGGCAGCCAAGAGCTACCACCAAAGAAGTTGGATTCAAATGGACTTTTAGGTGGGAAAGTGAGGAGCGACACTTACGTGGGTGGCACCGTAGCAAAGCTCACTGTGTGCTGAAGATGCCTAGCACCAGGTTTCTGGCCTGCTTCTTTGTCTGTGGGTCTAGAAGGTTAGGGTTACGAGTTAGCGTTAGGGTGGAGTAGGCTTAGGGTAAGGTTTAAGTTTAGGGTTATGGATTAGAGTTAGGGGGTAGGGTTAGGGTTTAAAATTAGGCTTACAGTTAAGGATTATGGTTACCGTTAGGGGTTATAGCTAAGGGTTTAGGGTTAGTGTTAGGGTTAGGGTTTAGGGTAAGTGTTAGGGTAAGGTTTATGATGTGTTAGGCTTAGTTTTAGGGTTAGGTGTTAAGGTAAGTATTAGGGGTTATGCTTAGGTGTATGGTTAGGGTTGGTTATATTTAGTGTAAGGGTAGGTGTTTGGGGTTAAGTTAGCACCCATTAGCTTTAGGGGTTAGGGTTAGGTTTAGGCCTGGTTTAGCCTAGCCTGCCTTAGATTAGCCTAGCCTACCCTGGCTCTGCCTGGGTTAGACTAGGTTAGACTCTCTTAGCCTAGCCCACCCGAGTCAGGGTTGTGGTAGATTACATTAGCCTGGCTTAGCCAAACATTCATGCTCTACTCACTCTGCTGTTGGGCAGCCGAGAGCTACCACCAAAGACATTGATATCAAATGGACTTTTAGGTGGGAACGTGAGGAACGACACCAATCTCGGCGGCACCGTAGCAAAGCTCACTGTGTGCTGAAGATGCCCAGCACCAGCTTTCTAGCCTGGTTCTTTGGCTTTGGGAGTTCAGGGTTACGGTTATGGGTTTCCATGCACTAAGGTTAGGCTAGGGGTTAGGGTTAGACTTAGGGGTTAGGGTTTACGGTAAGGATCAGTGGTAGGGCAAGTGTTAGGATGTGTTAGGCTTAGGTTTAGGGTTAGGTGTTAGGGTAAGTATTAGGGGTTAGGTTTAGGTGTATGGTTCTGATGGGTTATGGCTAGTGTTAGGGTCAGGGGGTTGGGTTAAGGTGGCAGCCATTAGAGTTAGGGCTTAGAAATAAGAGTTAGAGTAAGGGTTAAGGTTATGGGTTATGGTTAGGTTTCGGGCAAGGGGCAGGTTTAGGATGGGTTAGTGTTAAGGGTTCGGGTAATGGTTAGCGGTCTTATGTGTTACTCTTATGATTAGGGTAATGGTTAGGGTTAAGTGTTAGGTTTATGGTTAGGGGTTACAGTTAGGTTGAAGACATTGGGGTTAGGGTAAGGGTTAGGGTCAGGGGTAAGTTTAGGCCTGCTTTAGCCTAGCCTGCCTTAGATTAGCCTAGCCTACCCTAGCTCTGCCTGGGTTAGGTTACATTACATTAGCCTAACCTAGCCTAGCTTGGCTTAGATTAGCCTAGCTCCGCCTGCCTTAGATTACAATAGACTAGCCTAGCATTTATTAGCATAGCTTCGGTTAGATTACCATAGCCTAGCGTGGCTAGGTTAGATTAGACTAGCCTAGCTTAGTCTGGATTAGCCTAGGCTAGCCTAATCTGGATTAGCCTAGCCTGGGTTAGATTAGCCAAGCCTAGCCTTGCTCATCCTGTCGTAGATTAGGTTAGACTATCCTAACCTAACCTGGGTTAGCCTAGACCAGCCGAGTCTGCCTTGGGTTACATTAGATTAGTCTAGTTTAGCCTGTGAGAGGCCAAACATTTGTGCTCTACTCCCTCTGCTGCTGGGCAGCCGAGACCTACCACCACAGAGGTTGGATTCAAATGGACTTCTAGATGGGAAAGTAAGGAGCGACACCAATCTCGGTGGCCCCGTAGCAAAGCTCACTGTGTGCTGAAGATGCCCAGCACCAGCTTTCTAGCCTCGTTCTTTGGCTATGGGAGAAGAGGATTAGGGTTACGGGTTAGGATGGATTAAAGTTAGGGTAAGGTTTAGGGTTAGAGTCAGGTTAGGGTTAGGGTTAGGGTTTAGGGTAAGGGTTAGTGGTAGGGTAAGGGTGAGGATGTGTTAGGGTTAGGTGTTAGGGTATGTATTAGGGATTAGTGTGAGGTATATGCTTAGGATGGCTTTTAGATAGTGCTAGGATCAGGGGTTAGGGTTAATGTGGCAGCCATTAGAGTTAGGAGTTAATAATAAGAGCTATAGTAAGGGTTAAGGTTATGGGTTATGCTTAGCTTTAGGGTAAGGGTTAGGTTTAGGATGTGTGAGGTTTAGTTGTTAGGGTAAGGTTTAGGGTTATTATATGTTACTCTTATGATTAGGCTCATGGTTAGGGTTAAGGGTAAGGGTTAGGCCTGGTTTAGCCTAGCCTGCCTTACATAAGCCTAGCCTACCCTAGATCTGTCTGGGTTACATTACATTGCCCTAAACTAGCCTAGTTCTGCCTGGTTTAGATTAGAATTGCCTACCCTAGCCTGTTTTAGCCTAGCCTCAGTTAGATTTTCATAGCCTAGCTCTGCTAGCTTAGATGAGACTAGCCTAGCCTAGTCTGGTTTAGATTAGCCTAGCCTGCCTTACATTAGCCTAGCCTAGTCTTGTTTACCCTATCCTGGGTTAGAGTAGCCTAGCCTTGCCTACTCTGCCTGCATTAGATTAGATCAGGCTATCCTTGCCTAGCCTGGGTTAGCCTAGCCTGGGTTAGATGAGATTAGCCTAATTTAGCCGGTGAGAGGCCAAACATTCGTGCTCTACTCCCTCTGCTGTTGGGCAGCCGAGAGCTACCACCAAAGAAGTTGGATTCAAATGGACTTTTAGGTGGGAAAGTGAGGAGCGACACCTATGTGGGTTGCACTGTAGCAAAGCTCACTGTGTGCTGAAGATGCCTAGCACCAGGTTTCTGGCCTGCTTCTTTGGCTATGGGTGTAGAAGGTTAGGGTTAGGAGTTAGGGTTAGGGTGGAGTAGGCTTAGGGTAAGGTTTAAGTTTAGGGTTATAGATTATAGTTAGTGGGTGGGTTAGGGTTTAAAATTAGGCTTACAGTTAAGGATTATGGTTACCGTTAGGGGTTATAGCTAAGGGTTTAGGGTTAGTGTTAGGGTTAGGGTTTAGGGTAAGTGTTAGGGTAAGTTTTAGGGTAAGGTTTATGACGTGTTAGGCTTAGTTTTATGGTTAGGTGTTAAGGTAAGTATTAGGGGTTATGCTTAGGTGTATGGTTAGGTTTGGTTATATTTATTGTAAGGGTAGGTGTTTAGGGTTAAGTTAGCACCCATTAGGTTTAGGGGTTAGGGTTAAGAGATAGGGTAAATATCAAGGTTACGGGTTACGCTTAGGTTTAGGGTAGGGTTTAGGTCTAGATTCTGGATGGGTTAGTGTTAGCGGTTAGGGTAAGTGTTAGGGTTTTTATGGGTACCCTTATGGTTAGGGTCATGTTTAGGGTTAAGTGTAAGGGTTAGGGTCAGAGTTAGGGTTAGGGTCAGGGTGAGGCCTGGTTTAGTCTAGCCTGCCTCAGATTAGCCTAGCTGACCATAGCTCTGCCTGGGTCAGATTACATTAGCCTAACCTAGACCAGCTTGGGTTAGATTTGCATAGCCCTGCCTGCCTTAGATTACAATAGCCTAGCCTAACCTCGGTTAGCCCAGCCTTGGTTTGCTTATCATAGCCTACCTCTGCTGGCTTAGATTACACTAGCTTTGCCTCGCCTGGGTTAGATTAGCCGAGCCTGCCCTAGCTCTGCCTGGGTTAGACTAGGTTAGACTATCCTAGCCTAGCCCACCCGAGTCAGGGTTGTGGTAGATTACATTAGCCTGGCTTAGCCAAACATTCATGCTCTACTCACTCTGCTGTCGGGCAGCCTAGAGCTACCACCAAGGACATTGATATCAAATGGACGTTTAGGTGGGAACGTGAGGAGCGACACCAATCTCGGCGGCACCGTAGCAAAGCTCACTGTGTGCTGAAGATGCCCAGCACCAGCTTTCTAGCCTGGTTCTTTGGCTTTGGGAGTTCAGGGTTACGGTTATGGGTTTCCATGCACTAAGGTTAGGCTAGGGGTTAGGGTTAGACTTAGGGGTTAGGGTTAGGGTTTACGGTAAGGATCAGTGGTAGGGCAAGTGTTAGGATGTGTTAGGCTTAGGTTTAGGGTTAGGTGTTAGGGTAAGTATTAGGGGTTAGGTTTAGGTGTATGGTTCGGATGGGTTATGGCTAGTGTTAGGGTCAGGGGGTTGGGTTAAGGTGGCAGCCATTAGAGTTAGGGCTTAGAAATAAGAGTTAGAGTAAGGGTTAAGGTTATGGGTTACGGTTAGGTTTAGGGCAAGGGGCAGGTTTAGGATGGGTTAGTGTTAAGGGTTAGGGTAATGGTTAGGGGTCTTATGTGTTACTCTTATGATTAGGGTAATGGCTAGGCTTAAGTGTTAGGTTAATGGTTAGGGGTTACAGTTAGGTTGAAGACATTGGGTTTAGGGGTAAGGGTTAGGGTCAGGGTTAAGGTTAGGCCTGCTTCAGCGTAGCCTGCCTTAGATTAGCCTAGCCTACCTTAGCTCTGCCTGTGTTTGGGTTACGGTTAGGGTTAAGAGTTAGGGTAAATGTTATGGTTATGGGTTATGTTTATATTTATGTTATCGGTTAGTTTTAAGATTGGTTAGTGTTAGTGGTTAGTGTAAGGGTTAGGGTAATTACGTGTTATTCTTTAGAGTAGAGTCATGGTTATTTTTATGTGTTAGGTTTAGGGGTATGGTTTACAGTTAGGTTGAAGGAATTAGGTTCACAGGTTAGTTTTAGTGTCAGGGGTAAGATTAGGCCTTGTTTAGCTGAGCCTGTGTTAGATTAGTTTAGTTTACCCTAGCTGTGCCTGGGAGAGTTTACATTAGGGTAAAGTAGCCTATCTTGGTTAAATTAGCCTAGCTCTGCCTGGCTTCGATTACAATAGCCTAGCGTAGCCTATGTCAGCCTAGGCTTAGTTTGATTATCATAGCCTAGCTCTTCTAGGTCAGATTAGACTACCCTATCTTAGCCTGCGTTAGATTAGCCAAGGGTAGCCTAGCTCTGCCTGGGTTAGATTAGGTTAGACTATCGTAGCCTAGCCTGGTTTAGCCTAGCCCAACTGAGTCAGGGTTGGGGTAGATTACATTAGCCTGGCTTAGCCTGTGAGAGGCCAAACATTCATGCTCTACTCACTGCTGCTGGGCAGCCCAAGGCTACTACCAAAGGGGTTGGATTCAAATGGACTTTTAGGTGGGAAAGTGATGAGCGACACCTATGTGGGTGGTACCGTAGCAAAACTCACTGTGTGCTCTAGATGCCCAGCAGCAACTTTTGAGCCTGGTTCTTTGGCTATGGGAGTAGTGGATTTAGGTTACTCGTTAGGGTGCATTAAGGTTAGGGTAAGGTTTAGGGTTACACGTTAGAGTTAGTGGTTACGGTTAAGGTTTAGCGTAAGGGTTAATGGTTAGGCTTAGGGTTAGTGGTAGGGTAAGGTTTAAGATGTGTTAGGGTTAGGTGTTAGGGTAAGTATTAGGGGTTAGTGTTAGGTATATGGTTAGGATGGGTTATGGCTAGCGTTAGGGTCAGCAGTTTGGGTTAAGGTGGCAGCCATTAGAGTTTGGGGGTTAGAAATAAGACTTAGAGTAAGGGTTAAGGTTATGGGTTATGGTTAGGTTTAGGTCAAGGGGCAGGTTTAGGATGGGTTAGTGTTAAGGGTTAGGGTAGGGTTAGGGTTATTATGAATTTCTCTTACAATTAGGGTCATTGTTATGGTTAAGTTTACAGTTAGGAGTGACAGTTAGGTTGAAGACATTGGGGTTAGGGGTAAGGGTTAGGGGTAAGTTTAGGCATGGTTTAGCCTAGCCTGCCTTAGATTAGCCTAGCCTACCCTAGCTCTGCCTGGGTTAGATTACATTAGCCAAACCTAGCCTAACTTGGGTTAGATTAGCCTAGCTCTGCGTGTCTTAGATTACAATAGCCTAGCCTAGCATTTATTAGCATAGCCTTGGTTAGATTATCCTCATTTAGGTCTGGTAGGTTAGAGTAGAATAGCCTAGCCTAGGGTGGATTAGACCATTTTAGCCTAGGCTGTATTAGCCTAGGCTGGGTTAGATTAGCCGTGTGTAGACTAGCTCTGTCTGGGTTAGATTAGGTTAGACTATCCTAGCCTTACCTGGGTTCGCCTAGCCCACCTGAGTCTGGGTTGGGTTACAGTAGATTAATCTAGTTTAGCCTGTGAGACCAAACATTCGTGCTCTACTCACTCTGCTGCTGGGCAGCCGAGAGCAACCACCAAAGAGGTTGGATTCAAATGGAGTTTTAGGTGGGAAAGTGAAGAGTGACATCAATGTGGGTGCCATCATAGCAAAGCTTTCTGTGGGCTGAAGATGCCCAGCACCAGCTTTCTAGCCTGGTTATTTGGCTATGGGAGTTCAGGGTTCGGGTTATGGCTTAGGATTGCTAGGGTAAGTGTTAGGGTTAGAGTTAGGGCTTACGGTAAGTGTTAGTGGTATGGTAAGGGTTAAGATGCGTTCGGTTTAGGGTTAGGTGTTAGGGTAAGTATTACGGGTTAGGTTTAGGTGTATGGTTAGGATGGGTTATGGCTAGTGTTAGGGTCAGGAGTTAGGGTGGCAGTCATTAGAGTTAGGGGTTAGGGTTAAGAGTTAGGGTAAAGGTTTAAGGTTTCGTGTTATGGTTAGGTTTAGGGTAAGGGTTATGTTTACGGTGGGTTAGTGTTAGGGATTACAGTAAGGGTTAGGGTTATTATGTGTTACTCTGAGTACAGTAAGGGTCAGTTATATTATGTGTTACTCTTACGATTAGCGTCATGGTTATGGTTAAGGGTTACAGTTAGGTTGCCGATATTAGGGTTACGGGTAAGGGACAGGGTCAGGGTATAGGGTTAATGTGGCAGCTTTTAGAGTTATGGGTTAGGGTTTAGAGTTAGGGTAAGGGTTAAGGTTATGAGTTTGGGTTAGGTTAAGCGTTAGGTTTAGGTTGGATTAGTGTAAGGGGTAAGGGGTTAGGGTTATTATGGGTTACTCTTATGGTTACGGTCATGGTTAGAGTTAAGGGGTACCTTTAGGGTTAGGGGTTACGGTTAGGTTGCAGACAGTAGGGTTCAGGGTAACGGTTAGGGGCAGGTGTAAGGTTAGGCCTGCTTTAGCCTAGCCTGCATTAGATTAGCGTAGCCTTTCCTAGTTTTGCTTGGGTTAGAGTAGATTAACCTAACCTAGAGTAGTTTGGGTTAGATTAGCCTAGCTCTGCCTGCCTTAAATTACAACAGCCTAGACTAGCATTTATTAGCATAGCCTCAGTTAGATTACTATAGCCTCGCGCTGCTAGGTTAGATTAGACTAGCCTAGCCCAGTCTGGATTATCCTAGCCTAGTCTGTATTAGCCTAGCCTGGGTTATATTAGCCAAGCCTAGCTGTGCCTGGCTTAGATTACGTTAGGTTAGACTAGCCTAGCCTAGCCTGGGTTAGCCTAGGCCAGCTGAGTCTGCGTTGGCTTACTTTAGATTAGTCTTGTTTAGCCTGTGAGAGGACAAATATTCCTGCTCTATTTAATCTGTTGTTGGGCAGCCGAGAGACATCACCAAAGAGGTTGGATTCAAACGGAGTTTTAGGTGGGAAAGTGAGGAGTGACACCAATGTGGCTGGCACGGCAGCAAAGCTCAGTATGTGTTTAAGATGCCAGGCATCACCTTTGTAGCCTGGTTCCTTGGCTATGGAATTAGAGGGTTAGGGTTACAGGTTAGGGTTAGGATAGATTAGGGTTTAGGGTAACATTTAAGTTTAGGTTTAGCGAATAGAGTTAGCGTGTCAGGGTTAGGGTTTAGGATTAGGGTTACAGTTATGTGTTATAATTACGGTTAAGGGTTATAGCTGGGGGTTTAGGGTTACGGTTTAGCATTAGTGTTATGGTAAGGGTTAGGATGTGTTAATCTTACGTTTAGGGTCAGGTGTTATGGTAAGTATTAGAGGTTAGGGTTAGGGGTATGGTAAGGATGGGTTATGGCTTGTGTTAGGGTCAGAGTTTAATGTTCAGGTGTCAGCTATTTGGGTTAGGATTTGTGGTTATGAGTTAGAATAAGGATTAATGTTATGAGTTAGGGTTATATTTTGGGTAACAGTTAGGTTTAGGATCCATTATGGTTAAGATAGGTTACTCTTAGGTTTAGGGTCATAGTTAGCGTTTATGACCTTGTTTAGTGTTAGGGGTTTTGGTTAGATTGCAGATATTAGTGGTAACGTTTAGGCTCAGGAATAAGTTTAGCCTCGTTCAGCCTAGCCTGCCTTATATTAGCCTAGTCTGCATTAGATTAGCCTAGCCTACCCTAACTGTGCCTGGATTAGACTTGATTAAACTAACCTAGACTACCTTGAGTTAAATTAGCCTAGCTGTGTCTGGGTTAGATTAGAATAGTTTAGCCTAGCCTGGTTAGTGTAGCCTGGGTTAGATTATCATAGCCTGGGTTAGACTACCATAGCCTTGCTCTGCTAGGTTAGATTACAGTAGCCTAGACTAACCTGGGTTAGATTAATTTTAGGGTTAGCCTAGCCTAGTCTGGTTTAGTCTATTTTGGGTTAGATTAGCGTAGCCTAATTTAACTGTGTCTGCATTAGATTAGATTACACTACCCTAGCCTAGTCTGGGTTAGATTACAGTACCATAATTTACCTTGTGATAGGCCAAACATTCATGCTCTACTCACTCTGCTGCTGGGCTGCCAGGATCTACCATTGAAGTGGTTGGATTCACGTGAACTTTTAGGTTGGAAAGTGAGGAGTGACACCAATGTGGGTGGCACCGTAGCAAAGCTGAATATGTTCTGAAGATGCTAAGCACCAGATTTTTATCCTGGTTCTTTAGGTATGGAAGTAGAGATTTAGGGTTATGGATTAGGGTTAGAATGGATTAAGTTTAGGGTAAGGGTTACTGTTAGGGTAACAGTTACAGAATTATGGTTAGAGTTTAGGATTAGAGTTAGGAGTTAGGGTTAGGGGTTATAGTTAATGTTAGTATTAGGGGTTAGGGTTACAGTTTAAGATTAGGGTATGGGTTTGTGTAAGGTTACAATTTAGGGTTAGGGTTAGGGTTACCCTGATTGTTAGGGTTTAGAGTAAGGGGTTACGGTTGGGGTAAAGACATTAGGATGATGTGTAACGGTTAGTTAGGGTTTGGGTTGGTTTAGCCCAGGTCTGCCTAGCTTAGATTAGATTAGCCTAGGATAGACTTGGCTGTCTTAGATTAGACTAGTGTATGTTATCATTGAGAGTTTTGGAGACCTTTTTTGTTAGGGCTACTATTTTGGGATTAGGTTTATGGTTAGGATTAGGGTACCAGTTAGGGTCAGAATATCCCGGGGTCGGATTTTCCCGGGTCAGATTTTCCCGGGTCAGATTTTCCCGGGTCAGATTTTCCCGGGTCAGATTTTCCCGGGTCAGATTTTCCCGGGTCAGATTTTCCCGGGTCAGATTTTCCCGGGTCAGATTTTCCCGGGTCAGATTTTCCCGGGTCAGATTTTCCCGGGTCAGATTAGTTTAGCCCACATTTGGTTAGGCTAGTTCTGACTGGTAATATTAGCCTTGCCTAGTCTGGGTTTGATGAGCTTCCCTCTGGCAGAGTTATTTTAGATTAGGATAGCTTGGTTAGACTAGATAAATTCTCAGTTGAAACACTAAATTATGCATTGAAATGTTAGGTTGTGAAATACAAGGCTAGGTTCTCCATTAACATTGGGCATTGAAACACAAAGTTGTCCAATGAAACATTAAGTTCTGAAATAAACAAACTCTCCATTGAAATGCTCAGTTTAATATAGAAACGCTGAGTTCTGCACTGAAATACTAAATTCTACATTCAAACGCTAAATTCAGCATTCAAATGCTAAAATCTGCATTGAAATGCTATGTCCTGCTTTGAAATGCTCCACTCCCCAGTGAAACGCTAAGTTCTCCATTGAAACGATACAATCTCCAATTAGACACAAGGTTCTCCAATCACAGACTAGGATCATCTATTAGATACTAAGTTCTCCTTTGAGACAGTACATTCTCCAATTAGACGCTAATTTCTAAAACTTTTAAGTTCTAAAAGCATCCAAGCTCTAAAAACATGTTAAATTGACAACCCACATTCAATGGCAAGAGAAAAGCCCAAATGCAAGAATTGCCCACACATGCTTGCACGAATCTATATATGCTCAGATACATACCAAATGCATTCCCCTGTCACCGGCATCACGGGCCCAAAACCTGCCTCTGCTCTTCCCTACTGACACGTACCCCTGCCTTGATGAGAATAAATACACAGGCACTCCTGTCCCAGGAACATCCTGAACACCCTGCGTATCAAAACTCTGTCCGTGCAGCAAACATTGCTGAAACATAGGCATTGACAAATGGTGCCACGCAGACCGGCTGGGACTGGGAAAAAATTCCCTGGCCGGAGAGGGAGAAAAACAATATCCACCATCTGCGATTTTTTGTTTCTAAATATCTGAAAATCCAAAAAGGAAAAGACATTTTAAATCGACAGTCCACCTCACACGCATACACACAAGCCCTAAACCGACAACAACCCACAAACTAACATTGACATGCATTCTAAAACTCATACCATGATTCTGATACTAAGATCAGCATTCTAAGTCATACTGTCTAAAACTGACATGCACCCTAAGACTAACACCAGAAGTCTAAGATGAACACCAACATTCTGAGATTAGGACATGGATTTTAAGACTAAGAGCAGCATTTTAGCACTAAGACTTTCATTTTAAGACTAACACCAGAATTCTAGGACTAAGACATTCATTTTAAGTTGAACAGCAACTTTCCAAGACTAGCAGTGCCATTCTATCCCTAACACCAGCATTCTAAGGGCAATCTCATTAACATTTACCTTACATGAACTTAATTAGTAGCATCATACATTTCATTTAAATGCATTCACATACATAAATGACACAGTTCACTTTTTACAGTTCATCCTTAGAAAACCAGCAAGGCTTTACTACTTACACAAAACGCTCGACAGGGAGCATGCTTTGTCAGATAGCCATCAGATGTCCTTATACACACAGCAATGCAGCCTTCCATTTGACATGGATAGGTTTCCTGTCTCCATCTGAAATCTTCTACATGTTGCAAGCAGCCATCCAGAACAGATGGAGCTCCTCTGGAATCTACAGGTTCTCAACATAATAACCTGCAAACAGAAACACATTTCTATCAATATCATTACAATACGACCTCTAAACATCCTCCCCTCCATTTATTTACCCATATGTCTATAAAGCTATATATTTGCACCCAACCGACAGCACTCACTGCACCAAAACATAGTTCACCGCCACCTACACCCATATATGAAACTTAAAGGCTGCCACACCAACTGTGATATGTTCTTTCCTAATACAAAACAACACTAAACACCTCCCCCCCCCCCCCCCCCCCAGCCTGGATTCAGGAATTCTCAGCAACTAAATTCCCTGAAGCCTCAAAATTACCCTACCTGAAAACACCGTATGTGCACCAACCCCTGCTCAACCATAGGTGGTGACGAACATCACCTTGGTGACTGGCTGGAAGCACTAAATAAAGCCTAAATGGGGGAGGAAAAGAAAAAAAAGCCCATGTCTGCTATTTTAGTTTCTAAACATCTAAAGACCTGAAAAGAAAAAATATTTAAAATCGACAAGCCATGTCCCATGCACACACACAAGCCCTAAGTGTAGAACCACCCTCACACGCTTCCACGTATCTACATCCGGTCACTCGCTTGGCAAATGAAGCAGCCTGATGCCTTTCACACAGGCTCAAACTATACTTCCACTAGTCCCCGACAAGAACACCTCTGCATTGCTAGAATAAATTTGCAGGAAACATATTCCCAGGAACTTAGTAAGAAACCTGGCTGCCAAAACTATGTCGCTGCAAAGACCGTTGCTCAAAGATAAGCCATGAGAAATGTTGTCTGTCATAGAAATTATTAAAGGTAGAAAATTATACTGTAATTATAAAATACCACCACAGATGTTAAAAAGTTGAAAAATTCCAGGTGACAAAAAAACAGACAAAAATATAGAACTGTCAACAAGCTTAACAGTACCAGAAAATTTTCAAATATCGCAAGATAAGCAATACCAAACACTACTACTAAACGCATTGAATACATTTTACTCAATTCTACCTTCACCTGCCTGGGATGAGCTTCTGCCTCCCTCACACAGCATGAGGCTCGGGCTTTCATACTCACAAAAACGCACGCTCATTGCTATGCAGGGGGCCAGACCGCATCACAAGAATCGGCCAACCGTATCTAGGAAGGTCTCCCAGGGTCAGGACTTCTCCAGGCAGTTCTAAAGCACAACTCTCTGGCTAGGAACCAAAGCTGGACTTCGCCTGAAGCAGCCACAGCGCAACTCTCTGCGAGGAGCCAAAGGCAACAAACACTACTTTCCCACCCTTGCCTGGTTCACCAAGGACCGTTACCTACTGCCCCTGACACGACAGCCCAGACTTAAGCCCCACAAATGGCACCTTCTCATCCTGGCATTTAACTCCCAGGCACTAAATACGCTGAAACTGACCATTCCCCTCCCAGGCACCTCCCAAGCGTCTTCTCAGACATTCTGCTTCACATACTACACGGGAAGGCTACGTCTCAAAGCCCTTCCTGCCATTCTGACACTGTGTCCCAGCCCCTCGCCTCGCAAAAGAGTCTCTCTACTTAGCGTGCATAGTCCCATGCGTCTCGAGGCAACCTCACTGCTCACAACTCCCACGGCAGACGCCAGCCATGCTGCAGACCTTGACAAGTTCCTCTTTGTCATCTGCCAGAAACAAACCAAAAACAGGGAACAGCCTGTGGTGGCCCTCATCTCCACCCCCCCCAGCCATCCCGCCCGCCCACTTCCTTACCAACCCTCAGGCTCCTCCAAAGCTCCTCAACACTGGCCTCGCCTGTCCCAAAGCCATTCCACAGTCTGATTCCAAGCGTCTCCTGCTCTCCATGCCCTACAAGAGCAAAAAAATCCAATGGCCACGGTTCTTGCAAAAGTCACTGAGCCCGCAATCCTTCTCCTTACCTCCCTGACTCACCACAAGCTCTCAGCCGACTCCAGAGGTCCAGGGCAAGACCTGCAACACCAAACACAAATACTAAAAGCACTGAACACCTTCTTCTCAATTCTAAGCTACCGCACACGCACACAAACCTCTTACCTCCTCACAGCCCTCCCCACTTGGCCCCTTCACCTCTCCCGAGTTACCTGCGGCACCTGAAACACAAAGGCAAACAGACAAACCCTGAGAGAGGGTTCAAAGTCACACCCTCCCCTCCAGAAGCCCCCGCTCCCTCTCCCGTCGCTCTGCTACTCCTCCGCTGGCCTTTGCTCCGCTTCCCTCCTCTTCCTTGAGCCCGCGCACCGCCTGCAGAACACAACATGAAGAGCTGGTTTTCATTTCACAAACGCTTGAAGACGCTCACTCACGCACTCGCTGCTGCAGTCTGCTAAGCGGAACTCACCGAGTCCAGGACAGCTCTGGGGCACCCAGCTCTGCTTCGCTCCTCGCTCCGCACCTACCGATTTAAAAACACACAGCCAGGCATAAGATAAGCACCCCCAGGAGAACCAACTGGAACTGGCTGCTGACACCACAAAGTGACTCACTCGGTACCCTCACTCAGCACAACCCTCCTCCATCAGCCTCTCACACGGGGCTAACCACCAAGCCATCTGCGAGAACAACCGGGCCTTATTCACAGCAACGCCAAGCAAAAGCTTATTCTGCCTCTAAGTCTCAGCCCAAGCTCACGCTGACCCGCACGTTTGACAGGCATACACAGACTCATATTCAGACAATCTCAACACAGACCCTCACACCCTGTGGCTCAGACACTCACTCAACAAAGACTATCACGCCCACTCCCAAGCAGACTCTCTGGCCCCGACTCATTAACTACAAGCTTATTCTCAGAGCTCTCCTGTCCATTCACACAGCTCATCAAGAGGACAGAACTACACTGTCAATATAAAACCCCACCACCTACCTTCCACCGTTCAAGAATTCCAGCTGACAGAAAACCAGAGACAAGCAGAAAACTCACAGCTAGCTTATTAATAGAGAAAACTATACAGATAGCAAAGCATGCTTCTCATGGTTCCTTATCTTACCAACCCCAAGGACCCCGGGAAGACCATGGGCAAACCAGCTCCGACAATCGTCATGGCAGTGCCAGGTGGCAGGCCCAACCTTAGCGGGCGTCCCCGCACAGGCAACCTTCACCTGCCTGGGATGAGCTTCTGCCTCCCTCACACAACATGAGGCTCGGGCTTTCATACTCACAAAAACACACGCTCATTGCTACGCAGGGGGCCAGCCCGCATCGCAAGAAGCGGCCAACCGTATCTAGGAAGGTCTCCCAGGGTCAGGACTTCTCCAGGCAGTTCTAAAGCACAACTCTCTGGCTAGGAACCAAAGCTGGAATTTCTGGGAAGCAGCCAAAGCAGAACACTTCAAGAAGGAGCCAAAGAGGACAAACAGTACTTTCTATCTTTGTGTGTTTCACCAAGAACCGTTACCTATAGTCCCTGACATGACACCCCAGACTTGAGCACCACAAACGGCACCTTTTCATCCTGGCATTTAACTCTCAGGCACTACCTATGCTAAAACTGACCATTCCCCTCCCAGGCACCTCCAAGCATCTTCTCAGACAGTCTGGCTCAAATACTACATTGGAATGCTACATCTCAAATCCTTCCTGCCATTCTGACATTGTCCCCCATCCCTTTGCCTCTTAAAGGAGTCACTCTACTAAGCGTCCATAGTGCCATGGGTCTTGAGGCAGCCTCCCTGCTCAGCACTCCCACGGCAGACACCAGCCATGTTTCAGCCACTGCCAAGTTCCTCTTCATCATCTGCCAGAAACAAAGAAATAAAGGGTAACATGCTCCGCAGGCCGTCATCTCCACCACCCCAGCCATTGATGCCAGCTTCTTCTGTAACTCTACTTTGCCTTCTTAGTATTATGTTCACCTTCTACTAATCTACTGCAAAATACGATGCTGGGCTTCTCCTCTCCTCCAGGACCTAGGAGTACAATAGAGAGAATCGACCATGGTGCTTGCAAAGAGTGACGGACCCCCAAAACCACTATTGTTACCTCTCTGCCTCACCTCAAACACTCATCTGACTTCAGAGATAGAAGGGAGGACCTGCAATAACAAACATAAGTACTGAACCCTTTGCCATGTTATTCTCAGCTCTGAGGCACCACTCACGCAAACAAGCCTTCTACCTTCTCCCAGCCCTCCGCAGTTGGCAGCTTGACCTCTCTCGAGTTACTTGTGGCACCTAAAAACAAAATTGAAACAAGCACACACAGAGAGAAAAATAGAAGCTGCAGCCGACCCTGAAATAAGTTACTACTTGGGTGTTTCAAGCATAGCTCATCTTGACTGAGTCCTCTGAATGTTAGTTTTCAGCTAGACAGTGAGAGTGAGTTTGAGCCAGGGAGCCTTATCCAAGTAGTTTGAACCAGAACTTCTGTGATACAATCAGTAAGAGATTTATGTGGATGTATGAGCCAGGCAGTGTCAGACTGAGCCTAAGTGAGCGTGAGGCAAAATCTGAGCCAGAGAGTGTCTGTGCAATTTAAACGCGAGTATGAGTGTGAACCAGTCTGTGTGAGAAAGAACCTGCGTGGTCTCTGAGTCTTAAATGTGAGTTAAACCACAGAAAGAAAGCCAGAAAATGAAAGCTGGGGAGCATCCAATGAACCTGAGGCAGGTAAAATAAGACCCAGCTGTGGATTGTTAGGGTGTTTTTATCTCAGCTGGGGGTTTGCCCCACCCCTAACTCAGGGCACTAAGGGAAGGGTTGTGGGGGACATCCTCACTCCATAACACAGTCAAGCTGTAGCAGCCCTACCCATGTAAGCTCATGCTGCAAAGTAACCCCCTGTCTTCCCCTCAGCCCCATGCTACACTTCAAACCCCTTCCTGCCCTCCTGACCTTGTCTCTCACTCTCCAGTCCCAAGCAGCAATCCTTCTACTTAACTTCCATAGTGCCATGGGTCTCATGGATGCTCAGGACACCCACATCAAAGTCTTGGGATCTTGCCACAGCTACCAAGTTCCTCTGTCTAACCTGCAACAAACAAAGGAACCAACAGGAACACCCTGTGCTGGCCATCATCATCACCACCACCCCACCCACCAATACTGACCTAGTCTGTAACAGCCCTCTTCTTCCTTCAAAGCTCCTCAACATTATGTTTTCCTGTTCCAATCCCATAGTAGAGTCCAACACTGAGCCTCTCCTTCTCTCCAGGTCCTAGGAGTACAATAGAGACAAATGACCACAGTGCTTAGAAAAAGTGCCCAACCTCACAACCCTTCTCCTTGCCTCCCTGACTCACCTCAAGCACTCATCTGACTCCAATGGAAGAAGGCAGGCCCTGCAACACCAAATACAAATATTGAACCCCTTTGCCATGCTCTTCTCAAATCTAAATCACCAAACACACCCAGACAACCCCCTTACCTTCTCACAGCCCTCCTCAGTTTGCAGCTTCACCTCTCTGGAGTTACCTGCAACACCTACAAAAGAAATGGAAACAAGGACACGCAAAGAAATATAGAAGCTGCACCCTTGCCTCAGCAACTATCATTTCTCTCTCCTGTCATTTCACTACTCATCCACTAAACTTCAAAGGTTTTCCATCCCTTTATTCTAACATGTACACCCCTTAGAAAACACTAACAAGAAGTAAAAAATACAGTTTTATGAAAATGACAAGACCATGAAATAAGTTGTTACTTGGGTGTTCTAAGCATGGCTGACCCTGGCTAAATAACCTCAATGTCTTTTTTCACTTAAAGTGTGAAAGCAAGTCTGAGCCAGGGAGTCTGTGTTAGTCTCAATGTATGGCTTGTATGAATGTGTGAGTCAGTGAATGCCAGGTTGAGCCCAAGTCTCAGCTGGAGTGTCTGTGCAGTTTAAATACATGAGACTGAACCAGCCTGTGTGGAAAGAAACCCATGTGAGTCTGAGCCCCAAAATCTGAGACAAAAAAACCCTATGTGGTCTGAAACCAAATAAAATTCAAAATCTAACAGAATAAAAGTGAAGCTATGTAGTTTGCAAATTCTGAATGCAAATTTAAAGCAAAAAAATAAAGCCCAAAAAGTTCAAACCACAAAGCAACCAAGAAACAAAACCCAGATTAAAAAGATCCAGCTGTACCTTGTCAGGCTGTTTTTATCCTAGCTGGTAATTTGCCCCACCCCTGAGCCAGGGAATTGAGGGAGGGGTTCTGGGTAGGGCCTGGGGTATATAAGGCACAGCTTTGACTCAAAGGGGCTTTTTTAAAGCTGGGCTCTTGCGATGGTAAGGTATTTGGGGTGTTTTGTGTTTTTAAAGTTTTCTGTTTTTTGTAATTTTTAACAATGTTTTTTTTTTTAGGTCTAAGTTTTAAGCTGTCAGAATATTTAGGTGTGTATGTGCCACTAAAGTCTTTTGTGCTGTGTTTTTCTTTGAGATGTTATTGGTGGTACTAAGCTAAGTGGTTTTTTTCTGTTGTTTTCAGCTACAGAGATAATCGCAGAAGTTGGTTTTGGTTTATGTTCTCATTAATGGTAGATTGTTTCTGTGCTTTTTTGCATGTTGTAGTTACTGAATAAATATACAGGTTAGGTGACTAAGAGTTTTTATAAGAGTGCTTTTGGGTCTGTGGTATTATAAAAGCTAAGTTCAATGCTTAGGTTTACAGAACACTAAAAGGGACTACTATTATTGTTTTGCGATGAGGCTCTTAAAGAAATGGTGGTATTTGGTAGAGAAAGGTCTAAGAATGGTTTAAAGTCAGCTCTTTCATTATGTTAAAAGTCTAAAGCATAGGAGAGGCTGGTTCCTTACAGTCTGCATGTAGTTAAGATTTCAGAGTATTTCTCTTTATTTGTTTGCTTTTAAAATCTTATATGGCTACAATGTTATTTTTATTTTTTCCTGTTGTTATGGCAGATGAGAGAAATGAATTGGGTGGATGCTATAAACACTCAGGTGTCTAGTATGGGACCCCTGAGCAATAAGTATTATTTGAGACTTAGGTTGTTATAAAATCTAAAGCAGAAAGACTACTTTTTGGCAGAAGAGGGATGGGGAACAGCATCAGAATAGCAGGAATAGGTCTGAAATGTGCCATAAAGATGACAAAAATGAAATGGGATTTTTTTATAGCACCATCTCATAGTGGGCAGGGTAGTACAGCTTGACAGTTTCAATGAGTACATTTGATTGTGATCTGTGTTGTCACTTCCACATCACTACTAAAACTAAACATGGTAAGCCTGTTGTTTGGACTTGTTCTTCATATTCTGATTTGATTACATTGGCTATTTAAAAGTGGGCTATGTATTTCTTTTCAGTACATACAAGAGTTCAGAAAAGAACAGATTTTGCTTCAGACAACTCAGCAATTGTCTTCTGGAGCACTGCTCCAGTTTCCTTTTCCGGTTGTGAAAAGGTGAGGGTTTGTTTTAGAGTGCGGTGACTCAGTGTTCAGAAGAACACAGCAAAGGACTTCACTTTTGTGTTAGATATTGCAGGTCTTGCCCTTGATATTTGGAATCAGATAAATGCTTGTGGTGAGTCAGGGAGGTAAGGAGAAGGATTGCGGGCTCAGTGACTTTTGCAAGAACCGTGGCCATTGGATTTTTTTGCTCTTGTAGGGCATGGAGAGCAGGAGACACTTGGAATCAGACTGTGGAATGGGTTTGGACAGGCGAGGCCAGTGTTGAGGAGCTTTGGAGGAGCCCGAGGGTTGGTAAGGAACAGGCCGGGCGGGATGTCTGGGGGGTGGAGATAAGGGCCACCACAGGCTGTTCCCTGTTTTTGGTTTGTTTCTGGCAGATGACAAAGAGGAACTTGTCAAGGTCTGCAGCATGGCTGGCGTCTGCCGTGGGAGTTGTGAGCAGTGAGGTTGCCTCGAGACGCATGGGACTATGCACGCTAAGTAGAGGGACTCTTTTGCGAGGCGAGGGGCTGGGGCACAGTGTCAGAATGGCAGGAAGGGCTTTGAGACGTAGCCTTCCCGTGTAGTATGTGAAGCAGAATGTCTGAGAAGACGCTTGGGAGGTGCCTGGGAGGGGAATGGTCAGTTTCAGCGTATTTAGTGCCTGGGAGTTAAATGCCAGGATGAGAAGGTGCCGTTTGTGGGGCTTAAGTCTGGGCTGTCGTGTCAGGGGCAGTAGGTAACGGTCCTTGGTGAACCAGGCAAGGGTGGGAAAGTAGTGTTTGTTGCCTTTGGCTCCTCGCAGAGAGTTGCGCTGTGGCTGCTTCAGGCGAAGTCCAGCTTTGGTTCCTAGCCAGAGAGTTGTGCTTTAGAACTGCCTGGAGAAGTCCTGACCCTGGGAGGCCTTCCTAGATACGGTTGGCCGCTTCTTGAGACGTGGGCTGGCCCCCTGCATAGCAATGAGCGTGCGTTTTTGTGAGTATGAAAGCCCGAGCCTCATGCTGTGTGAGGGAGGCAGAAGCTCATCCCAGGCAGGTGAAGGTAGAATTGAGTAAAATGTATTCAATGCGTTTAGTAGTAGTGTTTGGTATTGTTTATCTTGCAATATTTGAAAATTTTCTGGTGCTGTTGAGCTTGTTGACAGTTCTATATTTTTGTCTGTTTTTTTGTCACCTGGAATTTTTCAACTTTTTAACATCTGTGGTGGTATAATTACAGTATAGTTTTCTGCCTTTAATCATTTCTATGACAGACAACATTTCTCATGGCTTATCTTTGAGCAACGGTCTTTGCAGCGACATAGTTTTGGCAGCCAGGTTTCTTACTAAGTTCCTGGGAATATGTTTCCTGCAAATTTATTCTAGCAATGCAGAGGTGTTCTTCTTCGGGACTAGTGGAGGTACAGTTTGAGCCTGTGTGAAAGGCATCAGGCTGCTGCATTTGCCAAGCGAGTGACCGGATGTAGATACGTGGAAGCGTGTGAGGGTGGTTCTACACTTAGGGCTTGTGTGTGTGCATGGGACATGGCTTGTCGATTTTAAATATTTTTTCTTTTCAGGTCTTTAGATGTTTAGAAACTAAAATAGCAGACATGGGCTTTTTTTTCTTTTCCTCCCCCATTTAGGCTTTATTTAGTGCTTCCAGCCAGTCACCAAGGTGATGTTCGTCACCACCTATGGTTGAGCAGGGGTTGGTGCACATACGGTGTTTTCAGGTAGGGTAATTTTGAGGCTTCAGGGAATTTAGTTGCTGAGAATTCCTGAATCCAGGCTGGGGGGGGGGGGGGGGGGGGGGGGGAGGTGTTTAGTGTTGTTTTGTATTAGGAAAGAACATATCACAGTTGGTGTGGCAGCCTTTAAGTTTCATATATGGGTGTAGGTGGCGGTGAACTATGTTTTGGTGCAGTGAGTGCTGTCGGTTGGGTGCAAATATATAGCTTTATAGACATATGGGTAAATAAATGGAGGGGAGGATGTTTAGAGGTCGTATTGTAATGATATTGATAGAAATGTGTTTCTGTTTGCAGGTTATTATGTTGAGAACCTGTAGATTCCAGAGGAGCTCCATCTGTTCTGGATGGCTGCTTGCAACATGTAGAAGATTTCAGATGGAGACAGGAAACCTATCCATGTCAAATGGAAGGCTGCATTGCTGTGTGTATAAGGACATCTGATGGCTATCTGACAAAGCATGCTCCCTGTCGAGCGTTTTGTGTAAGTAGTAAAGCCTTGCTGGTTTTCTAAGGATGAACTGTAAAAAGTGAACTGTGTCATTTATGTATGTGAATGCATTTAAATGAAATGTATGATGCTACTAATTAAGTTCATGTAAGGTAAATGTTAATGAGATTGCCCTTAGAATGCTGGTGTTAGGGATAGAATGGCACTGCTAGTCTTGGAAAGTTGCTGTTCAACTTAAAATGAATGTCTTAGTCCTAGAATTCTGGTGTTAGTCTTAAAATGAAAGTCTTAGTGCTAAAATGCTGCTCTTAGTCTTAAAATCCATGTCCTAATCTCAGAATGTTGGTGTTCATCTTAGACTTCTGGTGTTAGTCTTAGGGTGCATGTCAGTTTTAGACAGTATGACTTAGAATGCTGATCTTAGTATCAGAATCATGGTATGAGTTTTAGAATGCATGTCAATGTTAGTTTGTGGGTTGTTGTCGGTTTAGGGCTTGTGTGTATGCGTGTGAGGTGGACTGTCGATTTAAAATGTCTTTTCCTTTTTGGATTTTCAGATATTTAGAAACAAAAAATCGCAGATGGTGGATATTGTTTTTCTCCCTCTCCGGCCAGGGAATTTTTTCCCAGTCCCAGCCGGTCTGCGTGGCACCATTTGTCAATGCCTATGTTTCAGCAATGTTTGCTGCACGGACAGAGTTTTGATACGCAGGGTGTTCAGGATGTTCCTGGGACAGGAGTGCCTGTGTATTTATTCTCATCAAGGCAGGGGTACGTGTCAGTAGGGAAGAGCAGAGGCAGGTTTTGGGCCCGTGATGCCGGTGACAGGGGAATGCATTTGGTATGTATCTGAGCATATATAGATTCGTGCAAGCATGTGTGGGCAATTCTTGCATTTGGGCTTTTCTCTTGCCATTGAATGTGGGTTGTCAATTTAACATGTTTTTAGAGCTTGGATGCTTTTAGAACTTAAAAGTTTTAGAAATTAGCGTCTAATTGGAGAATGTACTGTCTCAAAGGAGAACTTAGTATCTAATAGATGATCCTAGTCTGTGATTGGAGAACCTTGTGTCTAATTGGAGATTGTATCGTTTCAATGGAGAACTTAGCGTTTCACTGGGGAGTGGAGCATTTCAAAGCAGGACATAGCATTTCAATGCAGATTTTAGCATTTGAATGCTGAATTTAGCGTTTGAATGTAGAATTTAGTATTTCAGTGCAGAACTCAGCGTTTCTATATTAAACTGAGCATTTCAATGGAGAGTTTGTTTATTTCAGAACTTAATGTTTCATTGGACAACTTTGTGTTTCAATGCCCAATGTTAATGGAGAACCTAGCCTTGTATTTCACAACCTAACATTTCAATGCATAATTTAGTGTTTCAACTGAGAATTTATCTAGTCTAACCAAGCTATCCTAATCTAAAATAACTCTGCCAGAGGGAAGCTCATCAAACCCAGACTAGGCAAGACTAATATTACCAGTCAGAACTAGCCTAACCAAATGTGGGCTAAACTAATCTGACCCGGGAAAATCTGACCCGGGAAAATCTGACCCGGGAAAATCTGACCCGGGAAAATCTGACCCGGGAAAATCTGACCCGGGAAAATCTGACCCGGGAAAATCTGACCCGGGAAAATCTGACCCGGGAAAATCTGACCCGGGAAAATCTGACCCGGGAAAATCTGACCCGGGAAAATCTGACCCGGGAAAATCCGACCCCGGGATATTCTGACCCTAACTGGTACCCTAATCCTAACCATAAACCTAATCCCAAAATAGTAGCCCTAACAAAAAAGGTCTCCAAAACTCTCAATGATAACATACACTAGTCTAATCTAAGACAGCCAAGTCTATCCTAGGCTAATCTAATCTAAGCCAGGCAGACCTGGGCTAAACCAACCCAAACCCTAACTAACCGTTACACATCATCCTAATGTCTTTACCCCAACCGTAACCCCTTACTCTAAACCCTAACAATCAGGGTAACCCTAACCCTAACCCTAAATTGTAACCTTACACAAACCCATACCCTAATCTTAAACTGTAACCCTAACCCTTAATACTAACATTAACTATAACCCCTAACCCTAACTCCTAACTCTAATCCTAAACTCTAACCATAATTCTGTAACTGTTACCCTAACAGTAACCCTTACCCTAAACTTAATCCATTCTAACCCTAATCCATAACCCTAAATCTCTACTTCCATACCTAAAGAACCAGGATAAAAATCTGGTGCTTAGCATCTTCAGAACATATTCAGCTTTGCTACGGTGCCACCCACATCTAATGCAGACACAGTTAAATTAGGCTACGCTAATCTAACCCAAAATAGACTAAACCAGACTAGGCTAGGCTAACCCTAAAATTAATCTAACCCAGGTTAGTCTAGGCTACTGTAATCTAACCTAGCAGAGCAAGGCTATGGTAGTCTAACCCAGGCTATGATAATCTAACCCAGGCTACACTAATCAGGCTAGGCTAAACTAATCTAACCCAGACACAGCTAGGCTAATTTAACTCAAGGTAGTCTAGGTTAGCTTAATCAAGACTAATCCAGGCACAGTTAGGGTAGGCTAGGCTAATCTAATGCAGACTAGGCTGAACCAGGCTAAATTTATTCTTGAGCCTAACCCTTAACCACTAATATCTGCAATCTAACCAAAACCCCTAACACTACACAAGGTCCTTAACACTATGACCCTAAAGCTAAGGGTAACCTATCTTAACCCTAATGGATCCTAAACCTAACTGTTACCCAAAATATAACCCTAACTCATAACATTAATCCTTATTCTAACTCATAACCACAAATCCTAACCCAAATAGCTGACACCTGAACATTAAACCCTGACCCTAACACAAGCCATAACCCATTCTTACCATACCCCTAACCCTAACCTCTAATACTTACCATAACACCTGACCCTAAACCTAAGCCTAACACATCCTAACCCTTACCATAACACTAATGCTTAACCGTAACCCTAAACCCCCAGCTATAACCCTTAACCGTAATTATAACACCTAACCGTAACCCTAATCCTAAACCCTAACCCTGACACGCTAACTCTAACCGCTAAACCAAAACTCAAACGCTACCCTGTAACCCTAAACCTTACCCTAACCTTAATGCACCCTAACAAGTAACCTAAATCCACTTCTCCTATAGCCAAAGAACCAGGCTCAAAAGTTGCTGCTGGGCATCTTGAGCACACAGTGAGTTTTGCTACGGTACCACCCACATAGGTGTCGCTCATCACTTTCCCACCTAAAAGTCCATTTGAATCCAACCCCTTTGATAGTAGCCTTGGGCTGCCCAGCAGCAGTGAGTAGAGCATGAATGTTTGGCCTCTCACAGGCTAAACCAGGCTAATGTAATCTACCCCAACCCTGACTCAGTTGGGCTAGGCTAAACCAGGCTAGGCTACGATAGTCTAACCTAATCTAACCCAGGCAGAGCTAGGCTACGCTTGGCTAATCTAACGCAAGCTAAGATAGGGTAGTCTAATCTGACCTAGAAGAGCTAGGCTATGATAATCAAACTAAGCCTAGGCTGACATAGGCTACGCTAGGCTATTGTAATCGAAGCCAGGCAGAGCTAGGCTAATTTAACCAAGATAGGCTACTTTACCCTAATGTAAACTCTCTCAGGCACAGCTAGGGTAAACTAAACTAATCTAACACAGGCTCAGCTAAACAAGGCCTAATTTTACCCCTGACACTAAAACTATCCCGTGAACCTAATTCCTTCAACCTAACTGTAAACCATACCCCTAAACCTAACACATAAAAATAACCATGACTCTAATCTAAAGAATAACCCGTAATTACCCTAACCCTTACACTAACCACTAACACTAACCAATCCTAAAACTAACCGATAACATAAATATAAACATAACCCATAACCATAACATTTACCCTAACTCTTAACCCTAACCGTAACCCAAACACAGGCAGAGCTAAGGTAGGCTAGGCTAATCTAAGGCAGCCTAGGCTAAAGCAGGCCTAACCTTACCCCTGACCCTAACCCTTACCCCTAAACCCAATGTCTTCAACCTAACTGTAACCCCTAACCGTTAACCTAACACTTAAGCCTAACCATTACCCTAATCATAAGAGTAACACATAAGACCCCTAACCATTACCCAAACCCTTAACACTAACCCATCCTAAACCTGCCCCTTGCCCTAAACCTAACCGTAACCCATAACCATAACCCTTACTCTAACTCTTATTTCTAAGCCCTAACTCTAATGGCTGCCACCTTAACCCAACCCCCTGACCCTAACACTAGCCATAACCCATCCGAACCATACAACTAAACCTAACCCCTAATACTTACCCTAACACCTAACCCTAAACCTAAGCCTAACACATCTTAACACTTGCCCTACCACTAACCCTTACCCTAAACCCTAAACCTAACCCCTAAGTCTAACCCTAACCCTTACTCTAACCTTAATCCATGCTAACCCATAACCCTAACCCTGAACTCCCATAGCCAAAGAACCAGGCTAGAAAGCTGGTGCTGGGCATCTTCAGCACACAGTGAGCTTTGCTACGGTGCCGCCGAGATTGGTGTCACTCCTCACATTCCCACCTAAAAGTCCATTTGATATCAATGTCTTTGGTGGTAGCTCTCGGCTGCCCAACAGTAGAGTGAGTAGAGCATGAATGTTTGGCTAAGCCAGACTAATGTAATCTACCACAACCCTGACTTGGGTGGGCTAGGCTAAAATAGTCTAACCTAGTCTAACCCAGGCAGAGCTAGGGTAGGCTAGGCTAATCTAAGGCAGGCTAGGCTAAACCAGGCCTACCCCTAAAGCTAATGGGTGCTAACTTAACCCTAAACACCTACCCTTACACTAAATATAACCAACCCTAACCATACTGACTTTTAGGTATGAAACCGAGGAGAGACTGCAATGATGGTGACATAGTTGCAAAGGTGACTGTGTGCTGAAGAGGCCCAGCACCAGCTTTCCCTGCTGGCCCTTCTGCTGTGGGAGCAGATGCGAAACGTTCATTCTGTGCAAACTGTGTTGCTGTGCAGCAGAGAGCAGGTTCTGGACTGATTGCATTCAAATGATTTTCATGTATGAAAGTGAGCAGTGAAAGCAATGATGGAGGCACCGATGCAAAGGTGAATGTGTGCTGAACAGGCCCAGCACTAGCTTTCCCTCCTGGCTTTTCTGCTGTGGGAGCAGAGGCCAAACGTTCGTGCTCTACTCACTGTGCTGCCGGGCAGCTGAGAGAGACCACCTGAGAATTTGGATTCAAATGGACTTTTAGGTATGAAACCGAGGAGAGACTGCAATGATGGTGACACCGTTGCAAAGCTGACTGTGTGCTGAAGAGGCCCAGCACCAGCTTTCCCTCCTGGCCCTTCTGCTGTGGGAGCAGATTGCAAACATTCATTCTGTGCTGACTGTGTTGCTGCGCAGCAGAGAGCAGGTTCTGGACTGATTGCATTCAAATGCTTTTCATGTTTGACAGTGAGCACTGAAAGCAATGATGGAGGCACCTTTGCAAAGCTGACTGTGTGCTGAAGATTCCCAGCACTAGCTTTCCCTGCTGGCTCTTCTGCTGTGGGAGTAAAGAACAAACGTTCATTCTCTACTCACTGTGCTGCTGGGTAGGCGAGAGCAAGCTCCGCAGATGTTGCATTCAAATGCCCTCTTAGATATGAAAGTGAGCAGTGAGAGCAATGATGGAGGCACCGTTGCAAAGCTGACTGTGTGCTGAAGATCACTGGCACCAGCTTTCCCTCCTGGCTCTTCAGCTTTGGAAGCAGAGGGCAAACGTTCGTGCTCTCCTCGCTGTGCTGCTGGGCCCCCTAGAGCAAGGTCCGGAGAGGTACAATTCAACTGGACTTTCACGTATGAAAGTGAGCAGTGTCAGGAATGATGGTGACACCGTTGTAAAGCTGCCTGTGTGCTGAAGAATCCCAGCACCAGCTTTGCTTCCTGGCTCTTCTGCTGTGGCAGTAAAGAACGACCGCTCATGCTCTACTCACTGTGCTGCTGGGCAGCAGAATGCAGGCTTCAGAGAGGTTGTATTCAAGTGCTCTTTCAGGTATGAAAGTGAATGGTGACAGCAATGATGGTGACACACTTGAAAGCTGACTGTGAGCTGAATAATCCCAGTACCAACTTTCCCTCGTGGCTCTTCTGCTGTGGGAGCAGAGGCCTAACATTCATGCTCTCCTCAGTGTGTTGCTGGGCAGCAGAGTGCAGGCTCCGGAGAGGTTGCATTCAAATGCACTTTCATGTATGAAAGTGAGCAGTGACAGCAATGATGGGGGCGCCGTTGGAAAGCTGACTGTATGCTTAAGATTCCCAGCACCAGCTTTCTGTCCTGGCACTTCGGCTGTGGGAGCAGACGCCAAACGTTTGTGCTGAGCTCACTCTGCTGCTGCTCAGCCGAGAGCAGGCACTGGAGATTTTGGATTCAAATGGACTTTTAGGTAATAAAGATAGGAGCGACAGCAACGTGTGTCTCACCATTTCAAAGATCACCGTGTGCTGTAGGTGCCCATTACCAGCTTTCTGTCCTGTCTCTTCGGATATGCAAGTGGAGCCCAAATATTTGTGCTCAACTCACTCTACTGCTGCTCAGCCTAGAGAGGGCATCGGAGATGTTGCATTGAAATGGAATTTTAGGACAGAATAGAAGAGTGAGAACTCTGTGTGTGTTACTTTTACAAAGTTGACTGTGTGCTGAAGATGCCCAGCATCAGCTTTCTGTCCTGTCTCTTCGGCTGTTAGAACAGAGTCCAAACGTTATGGCTGAGCTCACTCTGCTGCTTCTCAACCTAGAGCAGGCACAGGAGAGCTGGGATTCAAATGGACTTTTAGGACATAAAGCAAGGAGCGACAGCAATGTGTGTGTCACCGTTGCAAAACTCACTGTGTTCTGAAGATGCCCAGCACCAGCTTTCTGTCCTGGCTTTTCGGATGTGGGAGCAGAGCCTAAAAGTTTGTGCTCATTCTGCTGCTGCTCCTCCTAGAGAGGGAACTGGAGAGGCTGGATTCAAAGATACTTTGGGGAGATAAAGCGAGGAGCAACAGCAATGTGTTTCACTGTTGGAATCTCAATGTGTGCTGAAGATGCCCAGCACGAGGTCAGTTGAAAGCTGACTGTGAGCTGAAGAATCCCAGCACCAGCTTTCCCTCCTGGTCTTCAGCTGTGGGAGCAGAGACCAGATGACCGTGCTCTACTGTTCTGCTGCTAAGCCGGTAGGGGGCACTGGAGATGTTGTATTGGAATGAACTCTTAGGAGATAAAGCTGGGGGAGACCGCAATGTGTGCGTCACCGTTGCGAAGCTCACTGCGTGCTGAGGATGCACAGCACCAGCTTCCTGTCCTGCCTTTTCGGCTCTGGGAGCAGATTCCAAACGTTTCTGAGCTACTCAATCTGCTGCTGAGCAGCTGGGCACAGGAGATGTTGCACTGAAATGGACTTTAAGGACATAAATAGAGGAGTGAGAACAGTGTGTGTGTCACCTTTACAAAATTCACTGTGTGCTGAAAATGCTCAGCACCAGCTTTTTGTCCAAGCTATTCGTCTGTGAGAACAGATTCAAAACGTTTGTGCTGAACTCACTCTGATGCTGCTCAGCCGGGAGCGGGACAGGAGAGGTGGGGTTCAAATGGACTTTTAGGAGATAAAGTGAGGATCAACAGCAATGTGTGTGTCGCCTTTACAAAGTTGACTGTATGCTGAAGATGCCCAGCACCAGCTTTCTGTTCTGGTGCTTCGGCTATGAGAGCAGAGTCCTAATGTTCGTGCTCAACTCGCTCCGCTGTTGCTCAGCCGAGAGCACGTGCAGGAGATTTTGTATTGAAATGGACTTTTAGGACATAAAGAGAGGAGCGACAGCAATGTGTGTCTCGCCTTTGCAAAGATCACTTTGTTCTGAAGATGCCCAGCACCAGCATTCTGTCGTGGCTCTTCGGCTGTGGGAGCAGAGTCCAAATGTTTGTGCTCTACTCTGCCGCTGCTCAGCCTAAATCAGGCAGAAGAGATGTTGGATTCAAATGGTCTTTTAGGAGATAGAGGAATGACAGCAATGTCTGTATCACAGTAGCAAAGCTCACTGTGTGCTGAATGTGCCCAGCACAAGCTTTCTGTCCTGGCTTTTCTGATTTGAGAGCCGCTTCAAGATGTTTGTGCTTAACTCACTCTGCTGCTGCTCAGCCTAGAGCAGGTACAGGAGAGCTGGGATTCAAATGGATTTTTAGGAGATAAATCAAGGAGCAACAGCAATGTGTGTATCACATTGCAAAGCTCACTGTGTGCTGAGGATGCCCAGCACCAGCTTTCTGTCCTGGCTCTTCGGCTGTGAGAGCAGAGTTCAAATGCTCATGCTCAACTCACTCTGCTGCTGCTCAGCCGAGAGCGGGCACAGGAGATTTTGTATTGAAATGGGCTTTTAGGAGATAAAGAGAGGAGCGACAGCAATATCTGTGTCACTGTTGCAAAGATCACTTTTTTCTGAAGATGCCCACTACAAACTTTCTGTCCTGGCTCTTCGGCTGTTGGAGCAGAATCTAAATGTTCCTGCTCTGCTCTGCTGCTGCTCAGACTAAAGCAAGCACAGGAGATGTTGGATTCAAATGGACTTCTAGGAGATAAAGCGAGGAGCGACAGAAATTTGTGTGCCACAGTTGCAAACCTCGCTCTGAGCTGAATGTGCCCCGCACAAGCTTTCTGTCCTGGCTTTTCTGATTTGAGAGCAGATTCAAAACATTTGTGCTGAGCTTAGTCACCGTGCTGCTCAGCCTAGAGCAGGTACAGGAGATTTCAGATTCAAATGGACTTTTAGGAGATAAAGCGAGGAGCGACAGCAATCACCGTTGTTGACCTCACTGTGTGCTGAAGATGCCCAGCACGAGCTTTCTTTCCTGGCTCTTCAGCTGGGGAAGCAGAGTCCAAATGTCCGTGCTTACTGTGCTGCTGCTCAGCCGGGAGGGGGCACAGGAGATGTTGTATTGAAATGGACTTTTAGGAGATAAAGAAAGGAGTGAAAGCAATGTGTGTGTCACCGATGCAAAGCTCACTGCGTGCTGAGGATGCCCAGCACCAGCTTTCTGTCCTGGTTCTACAGCTGTGGGAGCAGAGTCCAAACTTTTGTGCTCAACTCACTCTGCCGCTGCTAAACCCAGAGCGGGTACAGGAGAGGTGGGATTCAAATGGACTTTTAGGAGATAAAGTGAGGAGCAACAGCAATGTGTGTGTCACCTTCACAAAGTTGACTGTGTTCTGAAGATGCCTAGCACCAGCTTTCTGTCCCGGCTCTTTGGCTGTGGGAGCAGAGTCCAAATGTTCATGCTCTGCTGCTTCTCAGCCTAGAGCAGGCACAGGAGAGCTGGGATTCAAATGGACTTTTAGGAGATAAATCGAGGAGCAACAGCAATGTGTGTCTCGTCATAGCAAAGATCACTTTGTTCTGAAGATGCCCAGCACCAGCTTTCTGTCCTGGCTCTTTGGCTGTGGGAACAGAGTCCAAATGTTTGTGTTCTACTCTGCTGGTGCTCAGCCTAAATCAGGCACAAGAGATGTTGGATTCAAATGGTCTTTTAGGAGATAGAGGGGTGACAGCAATGTGTGTATCACAGTTGCAAAGCTCACTATGTGCTGAATATGCCCAGCACTGCTTTCTGTCCTGTCTCTTCGGCTGTGGGAGCAAAGTCCAAATGTTTGTGCTCTACTTTGCTGCTGCTCAGCCTAGAGCAGGCACTGGAGATGTTGGATGCAAATGGACTTTTAGGAGATAAAGCGAGGAGCGACAGAAATTTGTGTGTCACCATTGCAAAGTTCACTCTGTGCTGAATGTGCCCAGTACCGGCTTTCTGTCCTGGCTATTCGTATATGGGAGCAGATTCAAAACATTTGTGCTCAACTCACTCTGCTGCTGCTCAGCCGAGAGCAGGCACAGGAGCTGTTGGATTCAAACAGACTTTGTGATAAGAAAGTGAGGAGCGACAGCAATGTGTGTGTCACAGCTGCAAAACTCACTATGTACTGAAGGTACCCAGCAACAGCTTTCTGTCCTGGCTCTTCAGGTGTGAGAGCACCAGCCAAATGTTCATGCTCACCTCTGTCTGCTGCTGCTCAACAGAGAAAGGGCCCAGGAGAGGTTGGATTCAAATGGACATTTATTAGAGAAAGCGAGGAGCGACAGCAATGTGTGTGTCATCATAAAAAACCACACTGTGTGCTGAAGATGCCCAGCGCCTTCCTTCCCTCTTGTCTCTTCGGCTGTGGGAGCACAGGCCAAATATTCGTGCTCACCTCTGTCTGCTGCTGATCAACAGAGAGAGGGCACAGGAGAGGTTGGGCTCAAATGGACTTTCAGGAGATAAAGCGAGCAGCGACAGCAATGTGTGTGTCACCGTCAAAAACCTCACTGTGAGCTGAAGATGCCCAGCATCAGCATTCTCTCCTGGCTCTTCGGCTGTGGGAGCAGAGTCCAAAGGTTCGTGCTCAACTCACTCTGCTGCTGCTCAGCCGAGACTCGGCACCGGAGATGTTGAATTCAAATGGACTTTGTGATAGGAAAGTGAGGAGTGACTCCAATGTATGTGTCACCGTTGCAAAGCTGACTGTGTGCTGAAGATGCCCAGCACCAGCTTTCTGTCCTGGCTCTTCGGCTGTGGGAGCAGAGTCCAAAGGTTCATGCTCAACGCACTGTGCTGATGCTCAGCTGAGACCGGGCACCAGGGAGGATCGATTCAAATGGACACTGAGGTAGGAAAGTGAGGAGCGACAGCAATGTGTGTGTCACCATAGCAAAGATCACTTTGTTCTGAAGATGCCCAGCACCAGCTTTCTGTCCTGGCTCTTCGGCTGTGGGAACAGATTCCAAACGTTTGTGCTGTCCTCACTCTGCTACTGAGCAGCCAGGAGCAGGCACAGAAGATGTTGCATTGAAATGGAGTTTAAGGACATAAAGAGAGGAGTGAGAGCAATGTGTGTGTCACCATTGCAAAGCTCACTGTGTGCTGAAGGGGCCCAGCACCAACTTTCTGTCCTGGCTCTTTGCCTGTGAGAGCAGAGTCCAAATGTTCGTGCTCTACTCTCTCTGTTGCTGCTCAACCGAGAGCAGGAGACAGGAGACATTGGAGTCAAATGGACTTTTAGGAGATAAAGCAAGGAGTGAGAGCATTGTGTCACCTTTACAAAGCTCACTGTGTGCTGAAGATGCCCAGCACCTGCTTTCTGTCCTGGCTCTTCGGCTGTGGGAGCAGGGTCGAAATGTTCGTGCTCTACTCTGCTGCTGCTCAGACTAAAGCAAGCACAGGAGCTGTTGGAGTCAAATGGACTTTTAGGATATATGGTGAGAGGCGACAGCAATGTGTGTGTCACCATTGCAAAGTTCACTGTGTGCTGAATGTGCCCAGTACCAGCTTTTTGTCCAGGCTCTTTGGCTGTGAGAACAGATTCAAAACGTTTGTGCTCAACTCTCTCTGCCGCTGCTAAGCCCGGAGCAGGTACAGGAGAGGTGGGATTCAAATGGACTTTTAGGAGATAAAGTGATGAGCGACAGCAATGTGTGTGTCACCATTGCAAATTTGACTGTGTGCTGAAGATGCCCAGCACCAGCTTTCTGTCCTGGCTCTTCGTCTATGGGATCACCTGCCAAATGTTCGTGCTCTACTCAATGTGCTGCTGCTCTGCCGAGTGCGGGCAAAGAAGAGATTGGATTCTAATGTACTTTGGCCTGGGAAAGCGAGGAGCGACAGCAACGTGTGCGTCACCGTTACAAAGCCCGCTGTGCGTTAAAGATGCCCAGTACCAGCTTTTCCTGCTGGCTCTTCGGCTGTGGGAGCAGTTTAAATATTAGTGCTCTACTCACTCTGTCCTGAACAGCCGACAGGGGGCGCCAAAGCCTTTACATTGCAAAGGCTGTGCACTTGCCGTATTGCTGACACCCGAGAACAACGCACTCTGCGCACGTGATTCCCAGCATCATCTTTCTCCCTTGGCACCTCCAATGTGGGAGCAGGGGATGGAGCCTTCTCTTGAATGCCCAGAAACAGCTATCTGCTCTGGCTCCTCCACTGGAGAAGCAGATGTTGTCTGTTCACACTTTGAGAGCCTTGCTGCCACCGTTTTAGAAAGGAAGCTGAAGAGCATTTAAATTCTGGTGACACTGCTGCAAAGCTCCCTGCTTGCTTCTGACCATCAGCAGCAGTTTTCTGCTCTGGCTCCTCGGATCTGTATGCATTACCTGGACATTCTGAATCTGTGAGCAATGCGCCTGGATCTGGAGAGGGAACATCAAAGAGAAACTGTGAGAAGATGGAGTTTATATTATAAATGTCATGCACATTACTTTGTTGCTGAAACTGGAAAACAGCTCACACTGCAGGTGATTCCCAGCACCAGCTTTCTGGCCTGCCACCTCCACTGTGGGAGCAGGGGGTGGAGCCTTCCTTCGTTTGAATGTCCAGGAGCTGCTTTCTGCTCTGGCTCCATCCCTGGAGAAGAAGAGCTGTATGTTCACACTTTGAGAGCCTTGTTTCTGCACTTTTTGGCAGGAAGCTGAGGTGCATTGACATGCTGGGGACACTGCTGCGGAGCTCCCTGCTTGCTTCTGACGATCATCAGCAGCTTTCTGCTCTTGCTCCTCGGATCTGTATGAATTAGCTGGATGTTCGGAGTCTGTGAGCCCTGCCCCTGGATCTGGTGAGGAAGCATCAAAGAACCTCTGTAAAAAGAGGGACTTTACATTACAAAGGCTGTGCACATTCCACTTTGCTGGCACCGGAGAGCAGCTCACGCTGTGCAGGCGATTCCCAGCACAAACTTTCTGGCCTGCCACCTCCGCTGTGGGAGCAGGGGATGGAGCCTTCCTTCATTTGAATGTCCAGCAGCAGCTTTCGGATCCAGCTCTGCCACTGGAGAATCAGAAGCTACATGTTCAAGGTTCCAAAGTCTTGCTTCTACCATTTTAGGCAGGAAAGCTGGGGTGCCTTGACATGCTAATGGCACTGCTGCAGAGCTGCCTGCTTGGTACTGATGTCCAGGAGCAGCTTTCCGCTCTGGCGCCTCCACAGGAGAGGCAGAAGCTGTATGGTGGCAGTTGGAGACCCTTGCTTCTACCGTGTTAGACCGGAAGCTGAGGTGAATTGAAACGCTGGTGACACTGCTGCATAAGTGTCTGCTTGCTTCTAATGCTGAGGAGCAGCTTTCCGCTCTGCAGCCTCAGTCATCTCTGCTGCAGGTTGTCCTTCACTGGCCCATGCCTGCACCTCTTCCCCTTCAGGCTGTTGACACCCATCTTGCTTTCCCACCTAGCTCTCACCTGGCATTTCTGTACCTTCAGTCACATCTCTGCACACATCGCTCTGTGTTCCTTGAAACAGCCAGAGAGCCAGACTCCCTCTGAGTGACCTCTGGCACCACAAGGCCACCTTTTGAGAGACATTTCTCTTTCCTAACTTCGAGTGTGAACCTTCCAAGCTGCACTTTGCAGAGGTTTCCTTCTCTTCCAGCTAGCAAGAATACCTCCAGCATCTTTGAAACCACCCTTAAAGTAGTTGTAGGCTGCTACTATAGCGTCAATTCAGCAGGTGGAGTGAATATCCCTCAGCAAGGCCGTCTAAAAGAGGCTTCTAGAGGAATGGGTGAGGCCAACAGTACAGAGAACTAAGTACCATGGGAGAGCAGTGAGAAAAGCAAATGGTCTGGATTGAGAACACCTTGGCAAGAGCCAAAAGGAAAGGTGGTATCTTTGGGTAAAAAGTATCCCATGCTTTGGGGACAGGGCAACTTATATGGGACAGCTTCCTGCCTGTAGCACCCTCTCTGCTGCCCACACCCCACTCTTTGACTGCACTCACAAGTGTCTCACAGAACCTTTGCACTTCCCCTGCAGCAGCGACACCTCACTGCAGAGGTTCTGCACTCTCCACCCTCAGGGATGGATCCTGCATTCCAGGCAAGTTTGGGTAGTGCAGGAGAGGGAGACAGGAAGGTCGGCTCATGGAGCATGTGTTCAGGCACCCCCAGCAGTGGGCATTCCCCATGTCCCACGCTGAGGCATTTTCCCATGAAGGAAACTTCTCAGATAGCCTCTGGTTTGTCCAGGGCCTGCAGCCACACTCCAGGAGCACCTACTCCTCCTCCTCCACCTACAGACACCAACTGCTCTCCATTGCTGGGCTTCGTCCTTCTCTTTAGGATTTGTTAAAGCCCTGAACCATCACCTTGCTTCTTGCTGACTTCCCTCCACCCTCTCTCACAGCCCTACACACTGCTCATTGCCACCAGTAACTAACTGAAGAGTTAAGAAGCTCTCAAGGCTTTCCTCAGGGGATGACAATGTTTCTCCATTCACCATTGATAGATCCACTGAGTGCTAGGTGTGAGGTTCCTGCACATGCAGAGATGCCCCTGGGCAGAGTTCTGCTGACAGGAGGGGTGTGCAGAGCAGAGCTGAGCACACAGCCCATGGGATGAGCTCTGGGAGCCCTGAGAGGGAGCAGAGCTGGGCACAGCAGCAGCTCCTGGCAGGGACAGCTCCAGGCAGCAGAGACATGGGCAGGGAGTGGGGGGAAAGTGCAGCCCAGCCCTGGGGAGGGTGCGTTCAGGCAGCTCTCTTGGTGTCTGGCACTGGAGGTGGCTGCTGGCCATGCTCTGCTGCTCACAGTCCTTTGCTTCCCCATGAGGGCTCCGTGCTCTGCCTTTTGATGCTGTGCTGCCCTGCTATCAGCACAGGACACATGTTTGTGGGGGTTCTTAAGATCAGTTTGTGTAAAAAGGCATCTTATACAAGTGTTGTAAGTGCAGGGCAAATGGGAAAGGGCTAATGGACACTGAAGCTCTGGGTGTGCGCTAAACTACAAAAAGGCTGAGAACTTCTCCCTGTTTCAATATTCTTCTGATTTTCTGTCATGCAAAGAAGATTTTATACCTCCCAAAAAAAACCTCATCAGTGTTATGCCAATAAATAAATAACACAGTCAAAATGAGTCTAAGGCCATGGTGAGCCTTTCTTGTGCAGCCCAGACTCATCTGAGTCATGAGTACACAGAGAGAACTTGTCATACAAATTGAATTTCATCTGACATCCCTTGTGAATGTCAGAGCTGGACAAACCACTGCTTCAGAGAGAAGATGACTCTCATCCAATCTGCCCTTGAACACTGCCAGGGATGGGGCAGCTACAGCCTCTCTGGGACCCTGTGCTACTGTCCCACCACCTACAAAGGGAACAACTTCCTCTTAATGTCCAAGCCAAATCTCTCAATTTATAGCTTAAAGACATTCCCCCTTGTCCTGTCAGTGCACAGCCTTACAAAGAGCACCTCTCCAGATTTCTTGTACGCCCTACTTAGGTATGGGCTGATGCTAACACGTCTCCCTTGAGCCTTCTCTTCTCCAGGCTGAACACCCCCAGCTCTCTCAGCCTGTCTTCACCAGAGACATGATCCAGCTGTCAGAGCATCTTTGTAAGAACGTCATTGTAGGATCATAAGAGAATAGAGTTTGGAAGGGACCCCAGGAGGTCTCAAGTCCAACCCCTCAGGAACAGGATGAGAGCAAGATGTTCAAGGCTTGATTCAGTCTGAGTTGGAAATCCCCCTTTCATGAGTTGGAACTCATGAAAGAAATAACTGTCATTCAAGGCATGATAGGTATTTACAACAGACAATACTTTTGTTTAAGCAAGTGAATTCCTCTAACCCCCGTGTACATTGGTGTACCCCCTTGTACTCCCTGAAGGGCTGGTAGACTGCGGGGTTGGAGGAGGTATCAGTCAGTGCTTGGTTGGGCTGGGGGGGGTGATTTATCAGGCGGCTGGCGGTGAGGTGTTGTATTCTCTTCCCTTGTTATTTCCTTTATCATTATTGGTGGTAGCAGTAGTGATTCGTGTTATACCTTAGTTACTAAACTGTTCTTATCTCAACCCGTGAGAGTTGCATTCTTTCGATTCTCCTCCCCATCCCTCCAGGAGTAGGGGAAGGGTGAGAAGGGCTGGGGAGAGTGAGTGAACGAGCTGTCTGGTTGGGTTTAAACCACGACAATTGGTTAACCCTGTATCAGTCCCCCCTTTTTCTATAAAGTGAGTAAATTCTTCTACTGTATTATTTATGACAGAGCTATCCATGTTCCTTCTATCGATTTATGAAGTGATTTCGATATACATTGTATTATGCAAGGTACAATCATTAAAATGAGTAGTCCTATAGCTAAGATTAGAAGGCCTTCTTTAAGTATTTCCATGAAACATCCAGTAAATCCTAGGTTATTTAGCCATTCATCCAAGGGGTTTGGAAGGAATTGTTGGCCATGCATGGTCTCCACATATCAAGAAATATCCTGGGGGTACAGCTTTGAGTATTTTATCATTGTATCATAACATTGAAGATGATCCTGAGCAGTAAGTGGTTATATTATGATACCATGTCTTCCCACTAGTTACCTTGGTCTCAGGGACTTTGACCATGTGTTAAAAGTTATACAACTCTGATTAGTTTTGTCAGATCCCAGGAGTTGGAGTTCTTGCATTGGGATAGTGGAATGATTTAAGTTTTTTTATTATTACCCCCATTTGGGCTTATGCAACTGTGCAGTTGGTCCCTTGAGCTCTCTTGACCATTTTCATCACTGTGGTAAGATTTAGAACCGAGTCATTCCTTACCATCCCTGAAAATCAAAGGGGCTCATGTGTGGTATACCAATTAGGCACGTTTGAAAAGGATTTGCCACCTGTGCCAAGGTCAGACAGAAATCAGTACCCCAGTCTTGTTTGCCCATGTGAGCCAGACATTTGTGTTCGATCCCAGTATTGGTGTTTCTTTTTTTATGCCTTGGACCATGGTATACATGTAAAGGATTAGTATCAATAACTGCTTCATTTTAACTAACTATGGTACTTAAATATATATGTCTATTATAATTGGGTCAAGCTTCATGCAATACATGCAGCACTTGCACTACACTACCCTTATCTCGTATCCAGGTAGTAAGTGATACCCGGATTTATATTTTGATTATAATTGCAATATTGTGTTGACACCCATGGATCACTCTATCTTTCACGAGTTAGTTTTAATTTCAGTCTGTTATTACAGCTTGATGTGATTTTCCAGGAAGCCTTTGGAGCCTTCTTGAATGGAGTATGATGAATCCAGACGTTTTGTTCTCTAATTTTGATAGCTGTGAAAGTTGTGAGTAGTACTTGGAACGGCCCTTTTCACTTTGGTTTGAGATCTTCCCCTGTGGGTCTGAAAGATTTTATATACGCATAATCTCCAGCTTGTATATTATATATGGGACTATCCAGTCCTCTGTTTCGAGTTCCAGCCTCTTTCTTTTCAATTTTCCCGAGTTGTTTTCCTAATTCTGTTATATAGTTATTCATAGTCTCTTCTCCCACTTGGAGAGACGTTCCCTGTTGGACTCCATATGGTCTCCCATACAGAATTTCGAAAGGACTTAACCCTTCTCGAGTTCTTGGTTTAGTTCGAATTCTCAACAGAGCTAGTGGAAGTGTCTGGAGCCAAGGTAGACTGGCCTCCTGACCCAATTTCACAATTTGTTGTTTAATTAGATGGTTCATTTTCTCCACCTGACCACTTGACTGAGGGTGGTAGGGAGTATGAAGTTGCCAATCAATACCTAAATGTTTGTTAATTTTTTGTACCACTTTTGAAACAAAATGTGGTCCTTTGTCTGAAGATATAGTGCCTGGAACTCCGTATCATGGCATTATTTGTTGTTACAATATCTTTGTTATCTCCCAGGCTTGTGCGCTTCTAGTTGGAAAGGCTTCCGGCCAACATGAAAAGGTGTCTGTTAGTACCAATAAATGTCTATACCCCCTTTTTCTTGGCAGTTCCGTGAAGTCAATCTGCCATTGTTGGCCTGGTCCATTACCTCTGCCAATTTGGCCTGTTTTAAGTTTGGGAGTAATTTTGGGGTTTGTTTGAAGGCAAAGGTCACATTGTTGAGTTACTTGTTGGATGATAGCATACAAATTTCTAGCTGTGATTTTGTTTATTAAGTATTTATGTAAGGCATCTACTCCCCAATGTGTTTTCTGATGCTCATTTTTTATAAGGGCCCACAACAAAGAGGAGGGGACAATTATTTTCCCTTGCGGTATGCGAGCACACCCCTCCTTATTTAGTATTCCATCCTCATCTGTGATTAATTTCTGATCTTCCTTATTGTAATTTGGCTTACCTTCTAAAGCAATGTTCCCATCAGAAATTAAGGCTCCTTCAATAATTACCTCTCCTTTTGCTGCTTCTTTTGCCTCTCTGTCCGGCAGCTCATTTCCTTCTTCCTGCATCGAACTCACCTTCTGGTGTGCCTTAATGTGCATAATTGCTATCTTCTCAGGTAGTTGGACTGCTTCCAGCAATCTCACTATCTCTTGTGCATGTTTGATGTTTTTCCCTTGCGAATTCAACAGTCCTCTTTCTTTCCAAATAGCTCCATATGCATGCACAACTCCAAACGCATATCTTGAGTCTGTATAGATGTTTATATTTTCCCTTTTGCTAGTTCCAGAGCTCTAGTTAGAGCAATCAGTTCTGCCTTTTGTGCGGAGGTGTTTATTGGCAAAGGTCCATATTCTATTACTTCTCTGCAAGTTGTGATTGCATATCCAGCATGTCGCTTTCCACTGATGACATAGCTGCTCCCATCAGTAAGCCAGGTTTCTGTGTAGTCCAAAGGGGTATCTTTAAGGTCTGGACGGCTGGAATATGTGTCCTCAATGGTTTTCAGGCAATCATAATGTATAGGTTCTCCTTCGTTTCCACTGAGGAAAGAAGCTGGGTTGACAATGTTAGTTATTACTGTTTCTGTATCATCTTGTTCCACCATGATAGCTTGATATCTTAAGAACCTCTGATGAGAAAGCCAATTCCCACCTTTTATCTCCAGTACTGCAGACACTGTATGGGATACTAGCACTGTTATTTTCTGGCCCAGAGTGAATTTGAGTGCTTCTTGAATATTTAGCATGACTGCCGCTACAGCTCTAAGGCACCCAGGCCATCCTTTAGCCATAGAGTCCAATTGCTTAGAAAAATAAGTAACTGCTCACCAATATGGGCCCAAATTCTGAGCTAGTATTCCCAAGGCAATTCCCTGTCTCTCATGAGAAAACAAAAAGAATGATTTGCTCACATCTGGAAGTCCTAGGGCTGGAGCTGACATAAGGGCATCCTTTAGTTGGTTGAAGGCCTGAGTAGCTTCTTTTGTCCACTGAAGATCTCTGCTTCCATCAGCAATGAGTGCATATAGAGGCTTTACATGCAACCCATAGTTGTAAATCCACAGCCTACACCATCCTGTCATTCCCAGGAAGGTTCCTATTACTTTTATTGTCTGAGGCTTTGGGGTTTGGCATATTGTCTCTTTACGTTCCGTCCCAGAGTTCATTGTCCGAAACTTATCTCATAGCCCAGGTAAATTACTTTTTGTTTCACTATTTGGGCCTTTTTCTTGGATACCCTGTGTCCCTGAAGTCCTAGAAAATTTAAAAGGCTTACCATGCAGGCCACACAAACTTCCTCTGTCTGGGTAGTGATTAAGATGTCATCTACGTACTGCAATGTTTTCCCTTTTTCAGATGGGGTCTCCCAGGATTTTAAATCTTTTGCCAGTTCTCCAAACAGGGTGGGACTATTTTTAAATCCCTGAGGCAGCACTGTCCATGTGAGCTGAGTTCTGCCTCCACTCCTAGGGTTTTCCCATTCAAATGCAAAAATTTTCTGGCTGGCTTCGTGGAGAGGGAGGCAAAAGAAGGCATCTTTCAAATCTAAAACAGTAAACCAAGTTAGCTCTGGTGTCAGGCATGTTAACAGGGTATATGGATTTGCTACCACTGGGTAAAGATCCTCAGTTACTTTGCTGACAGCTCGTAAGTCCTGCACTATCCGATATGTCCCGTCAGGTTTACAGACTGGTAAAATAGGGGTGTTGAAATCAGACTGGCACTCCTTTAATAGTCCCAGCTGCAAGAAGTTTTCAATTATCAGGCCGATTCCTTCTCTGTCTTCCTTTATCAAAGGGTATTGTTTGACTTTGACTGACTGATTTCCTTCCTTGAGCTTGACCTATATTGGGGGTGCATTTTTGGCTTTTCTGGATATATCTGTAGCCCATACTCCTGGAAATACTTGGTCTAATACATCCCCTCTAATCTTTTCCCCTGTTTGATGTGTAATTAGAATTAAACTTAGCACTTCTATGTATTGTTGGTCATTTACCTTAAGGTGATCAATGTGCCTCCTACAGTGAGTTTTAGGGTACCCCTCCTCCCGAACCCCCAAATGTTCCTTGAACCCCCAAATCCCTCCAACCCCCCAAATTCCTCCCCTTTATGGCAAGGGGCTCCCTAGGACATCCAATGAGATTCAGCTGCCTGGGATTGATGGATTTCCCATTTTCGGGAGAGGGGGAATCCCCCTAAAAACTGAGCCAACCCGAGAAGTTTTGGGGACTAGCCTGAATCCCAAAATCCTCACGAGATTCCCCAAAATCCCCCCAATCCCAAAGCCCGCAGCTCCAAATCTGCCCCAGCTCAGCACAGTGGCACAAACTGCTAAAAAAGGGCTGCCCTGAAAAGAGGGGTCCCCCCAGAACCTGCCCTGGGGGTCCCCCAAGATGCTCTGGGTCCCAGAATCCACTAGAGGGACCCCAACATTGCTTTGAGTTCAGTGAATTCAGTGGGCAAGAGGGGGTGGATCCCCAAATGGGGCACCCCAATAAAGGGGCTCCCTAAAATCATGCTGCCCCCCCAAACCGACCTGGGGGCATCCAAAGCAATCGTGGTGCCCCCCTAAATCCTGGGGTACCCCAAATCTCCCTGAAGCAGCACAAGAGCAGGCAGGAACCCCAAGTGGGGGGCCTGGGGCAGCCCAAAAGTTACCCACACACTTCCATCACCCCAGGTCCTCCCCAGATGAAGCTGGGCGCCCAAAATCCTGGAGGGGCCCCACCAAACACCCTGCCCCTAACTGGGGGTTCCTACCCTCCAATGGCACCCAGCCTCAAATTCCTCCTTTTTGCCCCCAAACCACACCCCATGGGGCACCCCAACTCGGGGGGAGTTACTTCCTGATACTCTGGTATCAGGCAGTCAGGGGGGCCAGCCCCAGAGTGGAGTTGCCTAAGTTGGGGTGTCCCTCCAAAAGACCAAGGAGGTCTGGTGGGGGATGAGCAGGAGCACCTGTGGCAGGGACTGAGAGCACTGGGAGGAACTGGAAAGCCCTGAGAGTGACTGGGAGCACCTGCATCAGGTAGTGGGAGCACTGGGAGGGACTGGGAGTTGAGCACGGCTGCAAGCAGGAAGACCTGCGGCAGGGACTGGAAGCAATGGGTTATTGAAACACCAGCAGTATCTGGGGCCATAGTGGCCTATATTGGTCTGTACTGGTGAAAACTGGCCCATACTGCTCCATACTGGGATGTGTAAATTTGCAGAGGACACCAAGTCGGGTGGCAGCATTGATCTGCTGGAGGGTAGGAAGCTCTGCAGAGGGATCTGGACAGGCTGGATCCATGGGCTGTGGCCAATGGGATGAGGTTCAAGAAGGCAAAGTGCCGGGTGCTTCACTTGGGCCACAACAACCCCCTGCAACGCTCCAGGTTTGGGGAAGAGCGATTGGAAACTGCTCATGAAAAAGGAGCTGGGGGTGCTGATTGATGGAGCTGAGCATGAGCAGCTTGTGCCCAGGCAACCAGGAAGCTCCCAGCATCCTGGCCTGGATCAGCACCAGTGAGGCAGCAGGGCCAGGGCAGTGGCTGTGTCCCTGCACTGGGCACTGGTGAGGCCACACCTTGAATCCAGTTCTGGGCACCTCACTGCAAGAGAGACATTGAGGTGCTGGAGCGGGGCCAAAGAAAGGCAATGGAGCTGGTGCAGGGCCTGGAGCACAAGCATGATGGGGAACGGCTGAGGGACCTGGGGGTTCAGTCTGGAGAGGAGAAGGCTCAGGGGGGACCTTATTGCTCCCTACAAGTGTCTGAGAGGATGGAGCCAGGAGGGGCTGGGCTCTGCTCCGAAGGAACAAAGGATGGGACAAGAGGAAACCGCCTCAAGTTGCACCAGGGCAGGTTTGGATGGAGATGAGGAACAATTCCTTCCCCAGAGGGTGCTCAGGCATTGGAACAGGCTGCCCAGGGCAGGGCTGCAGTCACCATCCCTGCAAGTGTTCACACACCATGGAGACAAGGCCTCAGTGCCATGGGTTAGTGGTGGCCTTGGCAGTGCTGGGGTAAGGGTTAGACTGGATGAGCTTAAAGGTCTTTTCCAATCTGGTTGATTCTAGGATTCTGTGATCCTTTTTGCTGAGGCACCGATGAACCAGGTATTTTCTGTTGGTGTTCCCTCAGTGAAGGGAGGTGCTTTTAAACCTGGTGAGGGTTTGAAAGGTTGTAACTCTGATGGCTCTGCATTTACAGGCATCTGCAGTAATTTGGAAAGTTCAGTCTGTCCTTCAGGTAATTTCAGTTCCCCTGCAACCCCCGGTAGGCATGCCATTTTCTGCCAGTGGGTTTGTGCAACTCCATCCTGAGGAGCAGTTCCCTTCGGGATACTGTCCAGTCAATTGAATGGATTGAATGGATGGTTTGTACTGCTTGTTCTTGATCAGTGTTCTCAGTTTGTTTTACTGCTGGGACTAAAGACAAGAGTCCCTTTTCCCACTCAGAATATGTCAGTTCAGTGTCTTTGAAAGAGGCGACTTGAACATTAAAGTTCTTTTTGGTTCATCAGACTTAGATTCTCTCATTAGAGAGTTTTCAGCAGAGGTGCACTGACGCTAAGTAGGTGCGTGGAGAGCTCATAGCAGCCTTCCAGTATCTGAAGGGAGCCTATAGGGATGCTGGGGAGGGACTCTTCATTAGCGACTGTAGTGATAGGACAAGGGGTAATGGGTTAAAACTTAAACAGAGGAAGTTTAGATTGGATATAAGGAGGAAATTCCTTCCTGTTAAGGTGATGAGGCACTGGAATAGGTTGCCCAGGGAGGTTGTGAATGCTCCATCCCTGGCAGTGTTCAAGACCAGGTTGGACGAAGCCTTGGGTGACATGGTTTAGTGTGAGGTGTCCCTGTCCATGGCAGGGGGATTGGAACTGGATGATCTTAAGGTCCTTTCCAACCCTAACTATTCTATGGTTCTATTGAATTTTAATTTCTTTCTTTAATCAAATGTATCTAAAGTCATCATCCCTGAATAGCAAAACATATCAATAGCCAACTAGAAGATCATGCACAAAAGATCACACTCCTCAAAGTCTGAGAGGCTTTATGCATGCTCATGCCACATTCTTCAATCGTCAAAGGAGGTCATTCATATAAATTCAGTAAAGACAGTAAAGCGTGAATCTGATGCTACCCTGACCCCTCTTCCACCTTCAAAAGCAACTCTAAAAGCTTAAACAGTAAAATTCAAGCATAAAGGCACCTCCACTGCTGCCAAACAGATAGCCTATGCCTGAACTCAATTTACAAAACAGAGACAACACTGTATGTTAGACACTGTAATAGATTCAAGTTTATTTTCAGAATATACATCTACCTTCAGTAAACTGCAAAGCACAAACAGAATAAAAAAACACTGACAGAGACAGCAGCCTGTAAGTGATACAGACAACTGAAAGAACAAACTTAACAGATTATAATAATTATTTTATTTTCATAGCAAATGGAGGCGTTTTCCTTCATAATTTGCTATAACAGGAACAGCAATAATGCTTGTAAAACTACTAATCCAGAAGTCCATCATATTTGAACATCATATTTGAAAAATTGTGGCAGTCAGGTGAAGTGCTCAACAACTGGTTAAAGGGCAATACAACCCCCATTTTCAAGAAGGAGAAAATGGATGACCCGGGGAATTACAGACCAGTCAGTCTCACCTCTGTGCCTGGCAAAATCTTGGGGCAGATTCTCCTGGAAGGCTCGCTAAGGCACATGAAAAACAACAAGGTGCTTGGTAACAGCCAGCATGGCTTCACTAAGGGGAAATCCTGCCTGACCAATTTGGTGGCCTTCTATGATGGGGCTACAGAACTGATGGACAGGGGTAGAGCAGTTGATGTCATCTGGACTTGTGCAAAGCGCTCGACACTGTCCCACACGACATCCTTGTCTCTAAATTGGAGAGACATCAATTTGATAGGTGGACCACTTGGTGGATAAAGAACTGGCTGGATGGCCGCACACAAAGAGTTGTGGTCAATGGCTCAATGTCCGGCTGGAGACCAGTAACGAGTGGTGTCCCTCAGGGATCCGTGTTGGGACCGATCTTGTTCAACATCTTTGTCGCTGCCATGGACAGTGGGATTGAGTGCACCCTCAGCAAGTTTGCCCATGACACCAAGCTGTGTGGTTCAGTTGATACGCTGGAGGGAAGGAATGGCATCCTGAGGGACCTTGATACGCTTGTGAGGTGGGTGCCAACCTTATGAAGTTTAACCATGCCAAGTGCAAGGTTCTACACCTGGGTTGGAGCAATCCCAGGCACAGCTACAGGCTGGGCAGAGAAGAGATTCAGAGCAGCCCTGCGGAGAAGGACTTGGGGGTGTTGGTCGATGAGAAAATGAACATGAGCCGGCTTCAGTGTGCACTTGCAGCCCAGAAAGCCAACCGTATCCTGGGCTGCATCAAAAGGAGTGTGACCAGCAGGTCGAAGGAGGTGAGACTGCCCTCTCTCTCTGTGCCCACTCTGCTCTTGTGAGACCTCACCTGGAGTCTGTGTTTGTAGTTCTAGTCTCTTCAACATAAAAAGAACATGGAACTGTTGGAACAAGTCCAGAGGAGGACCACGAGGGTGATCAGGGAACTGGAGCACCTCCTGTATGAATATAGGCTGAGAAAGTTGGGGCTGTTCAGCCTGGAGTAGAGAAGGCTGCGTGGAGACCTCATAGCAGCCTTCCAGTATCTGAAGGGGGGCTATAGGGATACTGGGGATGGTCTGTTCATTAGGGACTGTAGTGATGGGACAAGGGGTAATGAGTTAAAACTTAAACAGAGGAAGTTTAGATTGGATATAAGGAGGAAATTCTTTCCTGTAAGGGTGGTGAGGCACTGGAATGGGTTGCCCAAGGACGTTGTGAATGCTCCATCCCTGGCGGTGTTCAAGGCCAGGTTGGACAGAGCCTTGGGTGCCATGGTTTAGTGTGAGGTGTCCCTGCCCATGGCAGGGGGGTTGGAACTGGATGATCGTAAGGTCCTTTGCAACCCTAACTATTCTATGATTCTATGATTCAATTGGTGCTGAAGTGGAAATTGTAGCTGATATTATATTTAACGGTGGACTGTGGTCACTGGGTTCACTCTGACTAAAAAATATCCATTTCTATTTTTGAGGTAAATGAAGAACAGTATATGAAGTTCAACTAAAAATTAAGAATGTTTTTTCCTTAGCACTTATACATTGATAATGCTATTTGCATTTATTACCCTGTATTTTGTGTCTAAGAGAAACCAAAAAAAAAACCCCAAACACCCAAAAAACAAAAAGCCTTTTTACAATAAAGGACTTGCAGTAGGAATTTTTATTTGAGTGGCCTTGGCCTGTGGAGACAGTGTTCTCACAGGAGAATGCATAATTGGTACATAAACTCTGAATAATCCTGAAAGATACAGCAAGGCCATGAGAGGCCCGAAGAAGCTTAAGCAAGCAAGATAAGAAGCAGCTGGAATTCACTGAGTTAATGAGAACTGTGGACTGTTGGCAAGCTGTCGAGGTCATGTTCTCACACCTGTGCTTAACCAATTATATGTTAGTCACTAAGGGTCTTCAAGACATGTATCCAATCAGAATATGCCAAGTCACTGTAAGTGCATGTAAGAAATAGTATATAAGGAGTTAAGGCTTTGTAATAAATTTGGCAATCACTTGATCACATTGATCGTCTCTGCGTTGTCCATGACTCCCGCATCAACATTGGCCTTGTGAAAGTGTGAGATGTACAATACTGAAGAAGTTACTCATTTCTCAGCGCTGTAGATTTAGGAACTGAAAAGCATTATAGGAATGATCTAATTGTTTCTGTTGCTTTGCTAGAAATAAAACTAAGACACTAATTCAAAGAGTATCAGCAGTACAGGTGTCCCTTAAAGGGCTACCCTGTAGCAAAGAAGTTCAGCTAAATTGTATTACCCCTTTGCTTAAGATAATGGGGGTTTGCAGCAGATGAATTCTAGATTGTTCTGCAATGAAGTGAAATGCTCCTTTGTCTGCAGGAATGTGTGTTCCACTTCTGATCCTACTTCCACTTGAAATAACACTCAGCGTGAATTTAGAAACAGAGAGAAGAATGAATATGCTTTTGCCATTGTGTTGATCTAAGGAGCTGCAAGAGCTATTGATATTCTTATATGCTTTCTACTTAGCTTTCCCTCTGTATGTAATTCTTTCTAGATTATATTTTTTATTCCTTGCAAAAATTCATCTCTCTGAATTAATTTTTTTGGTCATTTATCTTCCTAGAATTTATCCTTTTTTATAGAAATGAAGGAAAAACCCTCTGCTATATGAAACGCTGTGGAGCAGTTCTTCTGCGAAATCCCCCAGATCTTCAAGCTCTCCTGCTCACATTCCTACCTCAAGGAAGTTGGGCTTCTTGTGATTGGAGTCTGTGTCACATTTGGCTGTTTTGTCTTCATTGTGGGGTCCTATGTGCAGATCTTCAGGGCCGTGCTGAGGATCCCCTGTGAGCAGGAACGCCTCAAAACCTTTTCCACGTGCCTCCCTCACCTGGTCATGTCTCCCTGCTTGTCAGCACTGGTACCTTTGCCTATCTGAAGTCCCCCTCCACCTCCTCCCCATCCCTGGATCTTGTGGTGTCAGTGCTGTACTCGGTGGTGCCCCTCATCTACAGCCTGAGGAACAAGTTGCTTAAGGATGCTGTGAGGAAGTTGGTGACTGGCTGTGATTCAGCAGCTATGCACTGCTTGCTGTACCTTGGAAAGGGCTCCCATTTTAGGTCATGACAGGCCACATCTGTCTTTGCTGCTTTACATTTGTTTTCTTATTTCAATTTATGGTGATGTTGTCTTCATTAAAATGTCAGTTTTCATCTCCTCCTGCTTAAGTAGCCACTTGTGTTGTGTAACCCACTGTCTTTGTGTCACTTGGGTATCTCTGTATTTAGGGGAAATAAATCATCCTTCAGCAACTTCTTCTCTGTGATATGCCCTCACAAATCAGGACTGAATGGGAATGAAATCAAATGGCTGCTCCAGCACTGGGATGGCTGCTCTGTACCTGGAGCAGGAAGAGCTCTTTAGGAGCCCAAGGGCAGGGGCTGTTGTGTTGGTGTAGGGAGATGGGATGGCATGGGGGGAGCTGCAGACCTCACAAGGTGTCCCGAGCAGGAGAGCAGGGGACACAGGGGTCCCTGCAGGGGACTCCCCTGCAAAGGCACAGGCTGGGGCTGCCTGGCTGGGAGCAGCCCATGGGAAAGGTCTGGGTGGGCAGGAGCTGGACAGGAGGCAGTGTGTGCCCTGGCAGCAAGGGAGGACAGCAGCATGTGTTGGTTTGCAGTTTTTTAACAAGTTTTTGATGTAATGAAGCAGCACTGGTTCTGTATCTACAGTTGCTAAATCTAGTGTTGAAAGCTTGATACTGAGTGGATTAATGCACATGTACTGTTCAAGGATGCTTTCAAAGTTGTAACAGTAGAAGAAAAATACATTTGATGTTATGCAGACTCCTTACAGAGAAATGTAGTGGTAGAGCAATTTTGCTAATGCTAGGTTGTACAGAAAATAAAATCAAACTTGAGGTAACTGAGCATCTTTAAAGTGGAGTGGTTTGGCTTTCTACCATATCAGACTGGTTGCAAATAGTTCAAGAAAAGAAAAATGTAATAAATGGAGAGCTCCTGAAGAAAGCTGTGACAAGTAAGAGGTTGGAGGAAATGAGCTCCAAGTAAAAGCTAGAGAACATGGCAATTTAGCCAAGTAAGCTGTGGCAGTTTCAACTCTAAGAAACACTGAAAAATGGAAAAGTGAATGAGAAGATGAATTGGAAGGGAAGAAGCTGAAGAAGAACAGTTACTTCAGCTGCTTTGGGCAGGGGTGGAGTCTGAATCTGTTGACCCATAACTCTGAGGCATTCTTGCAGGGATGTGTATGCATTCGAAAATTGTCCCCAGCTCTGTCAGTCACCTGTGGAGTCTCATGGAGCAATTCTGAGCTAGCAAAACACCAGGATCTTTACTGAATTACTCTAAATTCATCATATGGCAGCCTCATGTTCCAAGGGAAGCTTTGTTCTGAGGCAGACGTGTGTTTTCTGAATCTAATCTTATGCTCTAACAGAAGCAACAACATAAATTGGAGACAGGTAGAGAGATGGTGAGGCAAAGAACTGAGGTAGACACATAATTGTTGTGTATGCTGCAATTATGAGGCTTGACCAAAGATGTGGAGACTGTAAGAAGTCTTATTTCTATTTTGTGTAATGTAATGCAGCACTATTTGCTGACAGCCCATAGTTGTAACCAAAATGGGATTGTCTTGTGATTTTTTTTTCTGGTTTAGGTTTCTTATGCCAAAGTTACAGATCTGTACTTGTTAAAGGTTAGCTAAAACAATGGTTACTTGAATGTTTCATTGGAAGCTTCCTGACTTTAAATAGTTGAATGCAATGTAAAATTTTAAAGTAAACTTTGCTGTGATATTTCTGCTGAAGAGTAGATTTTAAAAAAGTAGACAGGTGAAAACCACATATGCAAATAAGCATGTTAACTTTTTATTAAATGAAATCATTCCATGAGACCTCGTTAAGCCAGGACAATATTCTCAAAGTGAATATACATGTTGACAGCTACACCCATAAATTTGAAAACTGCAAACATGTTCAGTATAAAAAACATTTTGAAAAAAAAAAAGAAGCTGTTGCTCTGCCCTTGTACTAATTTAAGAATTGTTTTTTCATTCTGATTTTTATAGTTTATTTTCACATCTATAACTGGGACACTTTAAAAAGTACTTTAAAGAATCTTTCATGATGTTACAAGCTTCATAATGCAGATGATTTTTGAAAATGCACACATTACATAATGACTTGAAGTGCCAAATAAGCTCACTAATACCATTGTACTTTTAAAAGAGACAAAGTTACCTGTCCTCTGTACAGTATTCTTGCAGAAAGCCTTTGTTTCCTAAGAGTAGGGATGCAAGTTTAAATCTCTTGGCTCCAGCACTATCCTTGGTGCAAAGCTTCTCCTCACACTGTACCCCCGGACACATAACAAAGTCTTTACAGCGAGCACAAGATCTCAGACAATCTCTTGGTACCTTTCTGTCAGAGTACATTCAAGGTACATGCATAGTTAAGTTGGTTTTAGTAAAGCAGGGGCTTAGTATTAACCCAGTTTGGAGAAGTATAATTGGTACAAAAGAGACTTGAGTAGTCTGCCTGTAGATGCAGATTCTGAGGAACAAACCACAGCCAGTCACTATCTCAGGCTTATTTTCTTGTCAGTGTGGGAGGGAGAAGGAGGAATGGAGCACTTGGTCTGTGCTGTGTGGGTGGGGATAAGATGGTATTCAGAAGCTAGGATAATAATTTTAAATGAGGATCTGCAATGAGAAATCCCACCACAAAGAGCAGGGGAAGATGGCAAAAAGTTAACAATAACTGAGGAGCTGAGCAAGCGACAAGAGCTTGGGTTGGAATGGATGGAACAGCGGTTTTGTTTGTTTGCTTTGGGGTGTGTGTGTTTGGCTTTGTTGGGGGTGGGGGTGATGGTGTTCCTTTTAAGTAGGTAGGGGTTTTGTGGCTACTGTTCGTGTCCAACATGTGTGTGTATAATTGTCCTGGGTTCAGCAGTAGCAGTCATGTTTCTCCTTCTTGGTAGCTGGTGCAGTGCAGTGTTTCGGCCCGGGAACAGAACTGATAGCGATGTTTTGGTTTGGCCAAGGACTTTGTGAGCCTCATGCTCTGCCAGGGAGGAGGGAAGCCAGGAGGAAGCAGAGACAGGACACCTGACCCAAACTGACCAAAGAGGTATTCCATACCACAGCACGTCATGCCCAGGAGGTAACTGGGAGTTAGCCGGAAGGGCTGGGAGACTGCAGGGTTGGAGGAGGTATCGGTCAGAGCTTGGTCGGGCTTGGGGGCCGAGTTATCGGTCAGCTGGTGCTGAGGTGTTGTATTCTCTTCCCTTGTTATTTCCTTTATCATTATTATCATTGGTGGTAGCAGTAGTGATTTGTGTTATACCTTAGTTACTAAAACTGTTCTTATCTCAACCTGTGGGAGTTGCATTCTTTTCGATTCTCCTCTCTGTCCCTCCGGGAGCAGGGGGAGGGCAAGAAAGGGGGGGAAAGTGAGCGAACTAATTACCTGACTGGGTTTAAACCACGACAATAATATATTTACTTGTATTTTGCTGTATTTAGCAGCTTCTAGGTTTTACATGGTGATACTTTGCTTGGGAAGGGATTGTATTTCAGGCTTAAAAGTGCGTGGTACTTTAGATCTTCTGAAAAACGGCGAGTGTTTTTTTGCTACTACATGAGTAAAAATATCATAGAAAACATATTCCCCTGACTTCCTGAGTGGTGATGTAATAAGGACAGGAGAGACAAAGAACCGTTGGCAAAAATCATTTGATGACATTTGAGATAAATTAGTAACTTGCCAATAGAAACAGTATTTAAGATAAAGGTTTTGATATGTTGACTGAAACCTGTCATAGTGATTCAAAACTTTTGGTAGTTAGATAGCATGTTTACTTTTATAGTAAAGGCCAAGGTAGGACTATGAAGCGAATCCTTAACAGCCAAAAAATGCAGTTTTGCTACAGAAGGGTTGTCACGTGTGTTGCACTGCAGAAATGAAATCTGCACAGAGTAAAGGAAGTTGTAAAAAACACAGAGTTCCTAGAGAGAACTGTCACAGAATCTTTCTAATGAAATGAATTGCTGATGTAGCTGTGCTGTTTCTGGCCTCTTCTAATCTAGCTGAACATAAGCTATTTTAACAAGCTTTTTATTGTTGAATGTTAGCGGAAACCATCTGGTAAAGGAGAATCTGCTTGTGCGAAGTACTACTTTATTTCTAATTAGTGGTCTCAAACAGATTTTTGTCTCATTTATAATATATGTGTATGTTATTTGTGAGTGTGAGGAGTAAATTTCTCTAAATGAAGTGTATCAGCCACCGTTCTGTCAGTCCCAGGGCATTACTGTTTTCGCCTGTATTGAATTAGACTTCTGCCTCAGTTTTACATTTTGTAATACATTATGCTATCTTTGGCATAAGCAGGGGCAGGGAAACAACCCTCAACATGACTGTATAAAAATAAAACTCTTTTTTAGGTGATGAATACTATTAAATACCCCTTACGCATACAACACAAAGAATTCATATATGCTTTACGTAGTATGAACCCAAGAGAACGTGAGGCTTTAAGAAGTAGTAGCTTTGGCACATCGTCTACAGCTGACACTTCCAATATCGTATGGTGATTACACCATGGACTTCCAATGAGAGATCTTGCCTGTAACATTTTAAGGCTTTTGAATGTGGGACAGAGCTAATGACAGACCCAGACATGGGCAGCTAACAGTTTAGGAAAAACAGTTGTGGCAGAGAAAGGACTAGAATGATGCTATATAAGAATAAATTACAGTAGCACTTGAGAAGAGAAAGAAAGCAACATAGACTACAGCCAATAGCACATTAGTCTCTGAAATACTTGTACATTACCCAGTCTTTGTGCTGGGAAAAAAAAAACATCTTTAGAAAGAAGAACAATGAAGGTTCATTATATCAAGCTGCTTAATATAAAATAAATATGGTGACTAAAATTTTTGTGTGAGATTTTCAGTTTTCCTCTGCTGACTGAACAAGATTAGAGTGTTCTGCAGATGTATTAGAGAGCAAGAGTGCATGAAACTGGAAGAGAATGCCAAAGATCTAGGGGTCTGACACTGAATGTGTCTTCCACTTTGTAACTGAGATATCTGCCAGTTTACACAGTGTTGATCTTGGTGATACATGGAAAAGTATGCTGAGGTTAGATAAGGAGGTGTGCTTTGGGTTGTTTGCTCTTTATTGAACATGAGCTAAAATCTTCTTAAGATGGCAGACTCAAAATAAGCACATAGAACTTGTTCAAGTGTTATACTACTGGTACAGAGCAGGAAATATTCTCAAGCATAACCTACGTACTGTGTACATACTAACAGTGAATAGCGGTGCACCAAATATATCAATGTACTATTAATACATTTAATAGCACTTATCTGTGACTATTATTGCGTTCAGACTTCAAAAAAAAAGTTTGTAATGCACAGCATATGATATCTGTGGGTAAGCATTTGCATTCTGGTTTTATGCCAGGTAAAGGACTTATCAGTTGAACAAGTAAACAGTGGCATCTATATCTGGGTGTCCTGGGTTCAGCTGTGACAGTTATTTTTCTTCTTCCTAGCAGCTGGTACAGTGCTGTGTTTTAGTCTGAGAACAATGCTGGTAACACACCAAAGTTTTAGTTGTTGCTCCGATCAAGGACTTTTCAGTCTCCTGCTCTGCCAGTGAAGAGGGGCACAAGAAGCCAGGCAGAAGCAGGGACGGGACACCTGGCCCAAACTAGCCAAAGGGGTATTCCATACCACAGCACATCATGCCCAGTATATAAACTGGGGGGGAGTTACCTGGAAGGTCCAGATCACTGCTTGGGTTGGGCTGGCTATCAGTCAGCGGGTAGTGAGCAATTGTATTGTGCATCACTTGTGTTTATTTTTTTTTTTGTTTGGGTTTTGTTTTGTCTTGTTTCCTTTTAAGTTTTATATTCTCTCTTCTTGTTATTTCCCTTGTCATTGTAATTACTGGTGGTAGTAGTAGTTTTACACTTAATATAAACTTTAGTTATTGGACTGTTCTTATCTCAGCCTTTGGGGTTTACATTCTTTTGATTCTCTTCCCTATCCCACCTTGGATGGGGGTAGAGGGTTTAGCAAACAGCTGTGTGGTTCTGAGTTACTGGCTGGGCTTAAACCATGACACTGGGCTAACAGGTTTTTAAATGATGTATTATACCTAGAAAAATACCTTTTCATTTAATAGTTTGAGTGTTTCTCTGTGCAAAACAAGCTGCTCTTATGCTAGAGAAGAAAATAGATGGAGGTGGGCAACTGAGGAAATATGACCATATGGCGGCATATCCTAGTGTGTATCCTTCCAGATTCTGCAGTAGCAGCAATAGCAGTAAGACTCCTATGTTATAAAATAGCTTCTATATCCAGGCCTTTTTCTTAAGGATAGTTTAAGAAAACATAAACTTTGCAGCATTGATTTCATAGTCCAGTCAAAACTACCCAGATGTGTACAGTTCCCTGTTAAACCTCATTTTCCAGACAGCTTACTTCCATTCTTTAGTTCCTGAGTACTTTAGTGTGTTAATGGGAGGTATAAGCCCATGAAGATAAGTTGAAAGCTGTAGTTTCCTTTGGGTCAAGGAAAGATTTTTGATGTCTTCTGTGAAACCTTCTGCCCCAAATTCCTGCACCTGAACAACTGCTAACTGCTAATGATTTTCAGAGGTGGAAATGCAGGCTTGCTGTTCTATATGAGAGGTGGTAAAAGCACAACAGAGCACTGAAGAAATGAGATTAAACCATTGAAAAAGACAAGTACCCTTTCCCTCTAAGAATAGCTACTTTGACAGCAAGAATTCTCTTCCCCTCATCCCCCAAGTGCTGAGTAGGGTGGGGAAATGTGCATATTTTTGTTAATATCTCCAAATACACTTAAGTCAAATGGACTCAATATTAACTTCCTACCCGTGGTCAACTGTAAAATGCTGGTAAAGGAAGTGTGAAATAGGAACTGTATAGAGAAGCCCCTCCTGTTGCTTGTGCTACTGCAACTTGTCTACCACTAGAGAACTTCCCCACAGTACACTGCACTCTATTTTTGATGTTTGCTGAGCATTCAACTGCTGTTTTCGGAGTGGTAGTATCTAACTTGTGGCCAATCATTGTGTGTGCATGCTTCAGGTTATTCTTTCCCATTACTTTGAATTCAATGACACTTTTTTAGTTTTTTATTAAAAAAAAAATAATCTTCATTACTTTGAAAGCAGAATGTGGGTGTGATAAACACATAAATGGATTGGCTTTCGCAAATCACAGGTGTGGTTATGTGGATATAACTGTAGGAGTTTACAATAACAGAAACAAAGCTCGCTAAACACACAAGATTAGACAACAACTTAAAAAGGGTCAGAACTCTTGAGCAAAATGGAGTCACATAGCAAAAGAATTTGTAAAGGTAAAAGAAAGAAGGGGGGGGGGGGGCTTGATATAAGAAAAGCTAGTGCCTGAAAAACATAAAGTACTTTTTAGCTTAACTTAGGTTGTAGAAAGAGAACAATGTTTATGTTGTAAGTCTGTGGTGAGATAACAGGATTTAGTGGCCCCACTAAACATGAATGAGTTATTTCACACCATCCTTCTACTTACCAGTTAGTTTAGAGACAGAGCCTGCCAAGGCTCTGGGATACTCCTTGTCTGCCCATCCTGCAATAAATTTTGCAGGAAGGTCACACTGTTTTAAATCTGCTAGTTATCAGAAGAATTACAGATATGGCTGGGTTTCAGCTAGTTGTGATTACTGGGGCGTCCAACTGTGCCAAATGTGAAAAGTACACTGTGAGGAAGACTGCTTACTTCATCTTGAAGACCCCTACTCACAAGAGGAAGACTGCTTACTTCACCCTCAAGACCCCTGCCCACAACCACCAGAGAGCAGTGCGCAGACGCCAAGAGGAAGGGACTTATGATAATAAATTCCTGAAGCTAGTTATAATATTCCCCGCCTATATGTGGGAATTATGAATATGTATGTAATTAATGCAATAGTGAAAGTATATAAACCTGTAACAAATACTAATCACTTGCATCTCTGGCTATGGTCATGCGCCCAGTGCTGTAGCTTTTGTTTTATTGACTTTGTCCCTCAATAAAACCTTGTTATCTTCTTTAGAGGAGTTAGTATTTCACACCTGAGCATACTTCTAGGATGGAATTTGCAAAGGAAAAGGAATATCTCAGGCATATGTCCTGCAATTCATTTGGCACATGCATAGTTTTATGATAGAAACTACCATCAATGAAGACTATGTTAGCGTAAGAACTGACACATAACCACTGGAATGGTTATATGAGGTGCTTTACTGCAGTGCTGGGAAACCAGGGGCACGCGCCCAAATCTGGCTTCAACCCCGTTACATCGCGCTCGCAATTTATACACTAAAAAATGTCATCACTAATACATATTCAACACAGATTACATCACTGACTAATACATATGCATCAAGGATTGCCACATCAGTCTATTAACGACATCAGCCTCTTCTGCGCTTGCGCAGCCCCCCTCTGGTGGTCCTCCTGATCAAGTAAGGAGTCTTCCTCGGATGAAGTAAGAAGTCTTCCTCAGGTCATCCTGTTCACTTTTCTGTTGCTTGGGCATGTCCCAGTCATTATGTGGATGCCAGCATTCTCTTATTTTCACTTGACTACTCCTGGTACCTTCATGAGTTCTGCTTCGGCAGAGTTTCACAATACTCCCCTGGATCTGCCCATATACCCTTCCCCATATATGGCTATGTTAATTGCTTATCATTATAGCTACCATTGTAGTATTTAGTTATAAAGTAACTAAGATACACAATAGCAGAATTTCAACTTGTTCTTAATACAAAAGAAACCCTCTACTGATTAACAGATTTTCAAATATAATCATCTTTTCTCTTTGTATTATTGTTTCAACACACAATTTCACCTAACAACTATGCTACCGCTATTTTGGAATACCAATAATAACTTCTTATTCCTGCAGTCATTCTGCAAGGTTATTCAAATTTTTTTTCTCCTCTCTACCTGCACGTTTTGTGATATTGTTTCTTAGACTCAGTTCATCATTTGTGCGCACATCTTTGTGGTACAAATGAAGTTTATAGTTTACTGCAGGTGAAGCACTGGAGGAAAATGTCAAACAAAAGGAAAAGTGAAGTTCCACACCTGGAAAAGAATAACCTCAGAATAACTGGTAGAGGCTGAGGGCTGTCTGGCTGAAGAACAGCTGATCAGAAAAGGACCTGGGGTCTCTGGTGGACATCAACTCAACAGTGGCCTGATGATGCATTGCTCCTGGCCTGCATTAGGCAGCACACTGCCAGCAGGTTGAGAGGAGTAATTCTTTCCCTATGGGGGAAAACCACAAGCCATTTGGTAGACATCCAGATCTTCAGCAGAACTCCAACAGATATCTTTCTTTGTTGCTCAGCTGGATGGATCTGGTTGCTTATATTCTGCATAAGTCTGTGTTTAACTGAAGTCTGTTCTAAAGCAGGTGGTATGACCAAGTTCCCATCATCCAAACACAACAAATTCATTCCGGGGTACTTTTGTCAAAGACTAAAGAGTATGAAATCCACAATCTTTTATGAACAGGCTTTTATTCTTTTCTATCTTGTCAATGTGGCAAGACAGTAAAGGTATTTACCCAATTGGTACTGAGTATACTGGTACTGGTATGGAGATATTCCTAATTGGTACTGAGTACCAATTAGGATACATAACAGTTGTTTTTCCAGCACAAGAGCTTTTTTCAGCTGAGCTTTGTCTTAGCTGGGTGTGATAAACAGCTGTCAGCAGTACATGCCTTGAACTTAAACTATTCAAATACAAACTGCAGCTTCCAGGAATAAGAAAGATGGTCCTTACCTGTCCAAGATTCAAGAAACTGAAGCTGGTGCTTCACAATGGGCTGCGAGGTTCTGAGTCACCAGCTGGGCTTAAACCACGACAGTTCTTTGTGGTGCCCGGCGTGGAGCTTGAAGGGTTGAGATAACAACAGATCTGACCAGAGTGTGTCTAATCATATTTGTGATAAGCATTCATTGTTTTGGATTAATAGTCACTTGATACAATGTTGTTTCATTTGCTTTTGGTGGTGTTGTGCTTGATCTCAGAGTTTCAGCATGTCATACCTTACTTGAATCCAATATTTGCTGGTTTAGTGTTTATTGGTTGGGGGGACTTGTTTAGCTGTACTTCATGGTAATGACTTGTAATACAATAGACTCATTGATCATGAAAGTGGGCTGGATGTTCAAGGCAGGGTCTCCTCTACACATCATGCAACCAATGCTACATGGAGTAAGTGGTCCGCACTAATTACACAACAAGCTCAAACAGGAAATCCCAACAGTCCAGGAATTCTAGAAGTCATCATGGACTGGCCAGAGGACAAAGATTTTGGAATGTCACCAGAGGAGGAGGTGATGTGTGCTGAAGAGGCCCCACCATATAATAAACTGTCAGAAAGTGAGAAGCAGTATGCCTTGTTTACTGATGGTTCCCGCCATACTGTGGGAAAGCATCGGAGATGTAAGGCAGCTGTATGGATTCTCCAATGACAAGCTGCAGAAACTTCTGAAGGAGAGGGTGAATCGAGTTCAGTGTGCAGAGGTAAAAGCCATCCAGCTGGCCTTGGACATTGCTGAACAAGAAAAATGGCTTTTTCTAGCACAAGGGTTTTTTTCAGCTGAACTTTTTCTTACCTGGGTGTGATAAACGGCTGTCAGCAGTACATGCAGTGATCTTAGACTATTTAAATACTAAGTGCAGTTTCCAGGAATAAGAAAGATGGTCCTTACCTGTCCAAGATTCAAGAAACTACATTGACCTGTACTGTCATCTGATGTACACCCATGAAAAGCAGAAAAGGCAACAGCAGTAGGACTGTGGCTGTCTGCATATATTGTGACATGCACCTGAGTGCTATGAAGTCACAGAATAAAAATACATCCTCCTTTTGTAAGCAATTTCATGCCTATGGCCAGACAGGAAGAAATGCATAGCATGTATAACTATGCTAAAAGGCAGAAGTAGGAATAACTTGTTTAACTTGTGTACTCATGCACAGAGGGATAATTTTTTAAGAAAGAGTAGCTTATTCTAACAAATTATTTTTTTTTTTTAATTTGCATAAACCCCAAGTGTATTGTGTTCCCTGATGGTTCAGAACCTGATAGTTCGGTTGACAAAAACAGAAGGTGCCATGGTTTCAGCAGGGGTTGAGTTAATTTCCCTCCTAGGTGCTGTGTTGAGAAGAAAAGCGATGGTACATTTTAAAGTATGTGATCTGAGCATGATGTGAACAGTATGGAATAAGGGGTGGATATTGTTCTAGGTTCAGCTGTAAGAGTCATTTATCTCCATAGTAGCTGGTGCACTGCTGTGTTTTGGCTGTAATCTGAGAGAAATGCTGGTAACACACTGATGTTCTAGTTGCTGCTCAGTAGCACATACCCTGATCAAAGACTTTGCAGTCTCATGCTCTGCAGTGAGGAGGAGCACAAGAAACCAGGAGGAACCTGACCAAAAGTAGCCAAAGGGGTATTCCATCCATGACAGCACATCATGCCCAGGATAGAAACTGGGGGGAGTCACCTGGAAGGGACTGATTGCTGCTTGTGTTGGGCTGGGTATTGATCAGCGGGTAGTGAGCAATTGTTTTGGGCATCACTTGTCCATCTTGAGTTTTAGTCCTCTATTTTTATCACCCTTTTCATTATTATTACTGTTGTTGTTACAGTATTTTCCTGTATTTAAATTAGTAAACTCGTCTTCTCTCAATCCATGTGTTTTACCTTTTTCCAGTTCTTCTTCCCATCCCACCAAGGGGGACAGGGGTGGTGGGGAGTGATCAAGCAACTGCATGGTACTTAGTTGCCAGCTGGGGTTAAAATGGACAGGAAAGTAGTGGAGTATTGAACAACAGAAGAAGTAAAATAACTGGCCTTAGTTTTATTGTATGTTTAAGAAGATAAGCAGAAAAATCTTATAAGGCTTAATAGTACTGTAAAATATGATAAAGGTTTGATGTAGTAAAGGTTAGAAAAGATTTTGTATATAATTTTTTTCCTTTGTGTCTCATATATGCCTTGGTAATGAAGAAAGAATTCTTGTAAATAATACAGATGGAATGTCAGGAATACGAATAATATTGATCCAGTCAAATAATTTTTCCATATCTTTTCATAAATTTGCTATTCTCATCAAGTAGATCCCCATTCAACAGTTTTGAAATTACTTTTTATTGCTTATTTTAATGATAGCTATATCTAAAGGTATGTTAACTTGCAGTACATCATTCAGCCACTGAACAAACGCTAAAGAGTAGATTACGGTTCACTATTAGGCAGAAGCTCCTCCCTGTTAAGAGTGGTGAGGCGCTGGCACAGGGTGCCCAGAGAAGCTGTGGCTGCCCTAACTCTGGCAGCCAGTGTTCAAGGCCAGGTTGGAAGGCGCTTAGAGCAACCTGCTCTAATGGACCACTCTAAAACACCGCCATAACACCCAGAAACGCCCCTGAAACACCTCAAAAGAAACCTCAAACCACCCCCACAACACCCAATGAACACCCTGAAACACCCCCAAAGCACCCAAAACTCCATTGGGATCCCCCAAACTCATCATGTCCTCGTCCCTTTCCTGCTGTGATACCACGACCTAAATCAAACCCTAACCCCTAACCCTAAACCTTATCCCTGACCGAAACCCCTGTTCCTGACCCTAACACTAACCCTCACATTTAATAATAATTTATAATTAAAAGTATTGTCATAATAATAGAAATGCTTATATAGCTATATAACTATTAGAAATCATATACTCTAATATAAATGCTTTTCAGCCCGGTGACACCTCAGGCCATAGAAACTGGAGGTAGTCACCCAGAAGGGATGGGTCGCAATTAAAATGCGGAGAAAACAGAAACTCAACACCCACTGCAGTGGAAAAAAATTATTTATTGCAGTTTGCTGCAATGCTGCTGCCTGAGCAGAGGAGAAAAGAACATCCTCGAGGTAAAACAAACCTTACCCCAGTCCCGTTTGCAAGAACAGAGCTAAAAATGTCCGATCACAGAAGTTACTTATCTCTATGCATGAACCCACATCTGCCAACTGACAGTGTGGCACAGCACTGTCCAGAATCAGCTCTAGAACCTGCAGGGGACTCCCCTGCAATGGCACAGGCTGGGACTGCTTGGCTGGGAGTAGCCCATGGGAAAGGTCTGGGTGGGCAGGAGCTGGGCAGGAGGCAGCATGTGCCCTGGCAGCAACGGAGGGCAGCAGCATCCCAGGCTGTATGACCAGGAGCACAGCAGGAAAACCAGGGAAGGGATGCTCTGGAATACTCCATCCAGGTTTCAGATCCCCAATTCAGGAATGCTATTGGCAAGCAGGAGTGGGTTTATCAACGGGCCCTCAGGACAGGCAGGGACTGAAGCAAGGTGCCTGTGGGGAGAGGCTGGGGGAAAACTGGGCCTGTCCAGCACACAGAGCATTTCCCAGTCTGGAATATAAGAAATACTAGACCGAGTCCATGCAGCCAAAGAGATGTAGAGCAGCGCTGCTGCGCTACAGCTAAGGGGTGTCCAAGGCAGAAGTGGGAAGGCAGCAGAAAACAACACAACCTCCTTGGATAGTGTATGCCCCGCTTTGCAATGACAGCAGTGACAAAGCCCCAGGCCCTGCCCCACAGGGTTCCTGGGTGGGAAATCCAGGTCCCAGCATGACCATGCCACCTCAGCCAGCACAGAGCCTCTTCCCACATCCCTTGTTGCATGCAGCACCCGCTGCAGTGACCAAAAAGCCAGGTCAAGAGCCAGGCCCAGTACTCACCTGAACAGCAAGCCCACAACAACACATGCCAGCATCATGGGCAGCACCACATTCACTGTGTCTGTGGAGAAGAGAATCCCCAGTGTCTGCACTCAGACCAAATTTAACCCACACACACCTCCTCCAAGCAAAAAAAACTTGGTGGTTTGGAGCCGTTTCCATTTCTTTTCCTGGGCACCGGGATGAAATCCACACTCACTCTGGACACAGAACAGGAAGGTTTCGTTCTGGCTGACTTCATTGTGGACCATGGAAGTGTAGTAGCCAGTGTCATTGAATGAGGCTTTCAGGATGCACAGGGTGGTGTTCTCAAGCTGGATGCGGTCACTCCCCAGCAACAGCACCCTGCTTTTCTTCCACCATTACGAGTTTGACTTCTCTTCCAGGACACTGCAAACCAGTTTGGTGTCTCCTGCCTTCATTGATGAATTGCCCACAATTTCTGGCTTGGAAAGCGGTTCTAGGAGAGATGGAGTGACTGTCGATGTTCAAATCCACAGTTCCCCAGGTCCCAGACCCAGAGCACCTTCAAGCTCTCTGGCTGCAGAGGAGGGAGGTTTCTATCTCATCACTCACCCACAACGTGCAGCTGGAACCAGCCCGTGGCCTCCAGCTCGGACCTGAAGCGGTACAGCCGGTCATCCCCCCGCTGCAGCACCATCTGCAGAGAGAAGTCTGTTCTGTTGAACCTCACATGGTTCTCGTAAGGGTGAGAGGTGGTGCTGGCTCCATCGAAAGCATAACTGAGGATGACTCCTTCCTGCTGGGCAGTTCTGTATTCCCAGATGACAGCTGTGCCGCCCTGCAGCGGTGGAACCATCAAGATGCACGGTGCAGCCCGAGTCTCCGCAATGCCAGCCCAAGGTCAGCAGAGCAGCAGGGAGCAAGCATGTGGCCTGCAGGAGAAAGGAGACATTAGTGCACAGCTCCTGAGGGGCAGCTCCTGCCACCCAGCAGCGCTGGGGACTTGAGGATGTCAAAGGAAGCATGGAATGGCTTGGATTGGGAGGGACCTTAAAGCTCCTCCAGTTCCAACCCCCTGCCATGGGCAGGGACACCTTCCACTAGAGCAGCTTGCTCCAAGCCCCTGTGTCCAACCTGGCCTTGAACACTGCCAGGGATGGGGCAGCCACAGCTTCCCTGGGCATGCTGCGCCAGTGTCCCACCACGCTCACAGGGAAGAACTTCTTCCCAAGATCTCGTCTCATCTCATCTCCCCTCTCTGTCAGATTAAAGCCATTCCCTCTTCTCCTATCCCTATATACCCTTCAAAAGAATTGCTCTTCAGCTTTCTTGTAGGCATCCCATTAGGTCCTGGAAGGCAAACTCATTGTCTAAATCATTGTCTGAATTATCCTTTACATAATCAAATCACTGTCAAACCACTGTTGAAATAAAATTCAATTCTTGCTTAATCACCATTGGATTCCCATGTGATTTTAATTCAGTCTCTGATTAATTACCACTGGTCATTAATAAGGCCCTTTCAGTTATACCCACAAGGATGACTTCTCTGAACCATTCCCCTGTGAAGCACAAGGAGTCACAGCTCCAAGTCGACTTCCCTTCAGGTGTGCAGCAGCAGATCCAGCAAGTACCCCCATTCCCCACTGAGGGCCATAGCAGATGGAGGAAGCCCAGCACATCCAGGCTGGGTACAAAGACAGCTTCAGAGAAGGTTCCCAAGAGCAGGGCAGCTCCTGGCTCAGGGACTATCACAGCTCCAGGTCCAGCCTGCACTGGACGCCCTGTGCCTCTTGCCCTTGGTGGCGGGTTCACAGCAGGGCCTTTTGTGACCCAGTTTGTGACACTCCCCGGTGTGGTTACGTCCCTTGCACTGCTCTTCCCTCCCCCTGCCTACATACCTCCATCCCACAGGGGAGAAGAGAGACCCCGCAGCCGTCCCAGGAGAAACTGGGGGGGAGTCACCCGGGAGGCCCAGATCCCTGCTCAGGTATGGCTGGGTATCGGTCAGTGGGTGGTGAGCAATTGTATTCTCTCCCCTTGTAATACCCCTTATCACTATTATTATTGGTGGTAGCAGCAGCAGTTTTGTGTTATACCTTAGTTACTGGACTGCTCTTATCTCAGCCCATGGGAATTACATTCTTTTCCTTCTCCTCCCCATCCCTCCGGGAGCCGGAGCCAGGGGAAAAAGGGGAAGAGAGTGCTGGACTTAAACCATGACAGCACCTTTAGCTAAAGTCCCCCTGTCCCAGTGGCACGCTTGAAACAGCTGGTGTTATTAGGACATTGCTAGTGGTAAAGGCAAGAGAGACAGAGCTAAGGGGCAGATAAAATACATCCCTTGAGGGGTTTTAGAAGGCCACTCAAAGGAAAGATCTAGTCTCTGATGCAAACTGGACTGACATGCCCACACCATGTGGCAGGGCAAGCTCACGGCTGGAGCTGAACTGGCACTGGAATTGGCTCCAAGTCCCGAGCCCTTCTAGCTCAAGCCAGACACTGGTGGATGCCCCTGCTCTGCCAGCTGATCGCCAGTGAGTGAGAAAGGTCTGATCCAGGATCTGCTTATGCCTTCTGAACAGCTCGTGATATGTGAGCACCTGTAAGCTTTAAATAGCTGAGCTACTGGAGAGGCAAAGATGTGCTCCTTGGCCTTCCTCTGCTCAGGTTTGGGCCAAGGCAGGGGAGCAGGCCTGCTGCCCTGGAGCTGGTCACTCCACTAAGGTTGTTGTGTGTTTTCAGAAGCCTCAATGGAAGGTGGGGATGCTCAAAGGCTGGTAGCTGCAACGCAGAGGAGGAGAGGTGAGCAGGCTGCCTTACCTTTCCTGGGCGGTAGTCCGCTGGCCCTGGCTTCCCTGCTTTGTCTCCTCCAAGGCTGATTTTGGTTCCATCGTGTACATGGGAGACGCTTTTCTGTAGACATCCAGTTCCACCTTGGGGAGTGCAGCAGGACCTGGTGTCTGTAAGAGAGGCAGGGAGGCTGCTGGGTACACAAGTGTTCTGCTGACAGGCAGGGTACTCCACAAAATGATCACACACTAGCTGTATAACATGGACAGTGGTTTAAACAAGCATACTAAAGCAAACAAGCACAGTAAAGTGAACTGGGTAGATATTTCTATACAGTAAATAAGTACAATGAAACAAATTGCGTACATGTATATAAGTAAAGTACGGAGGACAAATAGCAATGCATCAAATCAATACTGCATAAGGAGAAGGGATTAAGAAGAAAGACATCACTAGTCACCACCGAACCATACTCCACGCCCACACTTCAGCTGGGAAGCCCCGTTGCAGCCAATGCCGGGAGTCTCAGGTAACTGGGAAAGTTCCTACATGGTGCATCCACCCACAGGTGAGGCCTCGGATTTGGCTACAAGAGGCTCCTGCTTTTATGCCCTTAGAAACACAAGGGGCTTTATGCCAGCTCTGTCACTGTTTACTCATGGGGCCGTGCAGTTTCTCATCATCTCAGTGTTGGCCACACTGAGAGTGTTGGCCAGGCACCTCAGCATGCCCAAGTGGGAAGCTCATAGAACAGCTGCACCCTCATGGTTTCCTGCCTCTTTCCTACAAACAGTCACCATGAACATACACACATGGACTCTGCCAAATACACTGTGCCAAAACCATACCGTGTTATTTCTCTCAGTCATGAGAGGGAATCAACTCTTAACTAAGTTCCCATCTGTTACACAGTCACAACTAGATCCAAGCAGAGGAACTGTATGCACATAGAGATGGAAATGCAAATGGAGATAAGAAAAATAGTATAAAAGAATATTTTATTTTCACAAAATAATGGAAAACAACAAAAACTGTCTTCCTGATGCAGACATTCAAGTTTTCTACTGCAGTTGAAAATAATTTGAACAAAACAAAATTCTCTTTGAGCCAAGACTACCCATTTTCTAAGAGCCTTCTGAGCTTTCACAACAGCACACACAATCCTGACTTACAGAGGAGGAACTCAAAGGTAAGCATTTGTGATGGAGGATCTGTGGGAGTACCGGCCTTGAATATCCCATGAGGGAGGGAATCTCTGCTTTTATAGCAGAGACACAGGGCTATGACTTCAGTTTGCCAGAGAAAAAGAATGTTGGCTTTGATTTGATTAACCCTACTGTGATTGATGGAAGAAGTTTGTATTTCAGGCAGCTTGCTTGCACAAGTCACACAGTGTTTATGGTGAAGATTTCCTGTGCCACACACCAGACAAATTACTTTGCTCTTTTAAAGAGAGAAAGAATACATTTCACAAAGTATCTGCAAACTATGAACAACACTAATAAGAAGAGGACTTGATCTTACAAAGTGCTGTGCTTATTCAGCCCTGCAGATAGAAGAGATCCTTCAAGCCCGTGCTGTGGGCTGCAGGTTTTAGTTAGGCCATAGTGCCTGCCCATCACAGATCCATGGATCTTGGTGACAATTAATTTTCAACTATGGTACAGTTCCCTCACAAGATCCAGCATCAATACCTCCAGATGTTTGTATAGGCTAGTGCCAGTTTGCTTAGTCACTGCACTCACACAAAACAGCAAGTCGTGTCTGCAAGGAAAACAATTCTTATCCCCCTGAGGGTGCCCAAGCACAGTCACTGTATCTCAAAAGCGAGATTCCGCCAGAGCTGAGAATAATGAGCCTGCTATTTTGATGGTTGCCACCAAATAGCTCAGGACTGCCTTTGCACCTGCATATCAGGGCTGCCATGAAACACCCAGTTTGGGGCAGTGTCTATAATTTACCAATTGTGGACATGCAGTATCAGTTCGCTCCTTCTCACACCCTTTCCCCTGACCAGAGGGGTTGATATGGCCCCTACCTGTGGGTCCCCATACCCTTGGGTAGGGAGTATTCTGGAGAGTAGATTTTGTCTAGTTAAGCCCACCAGCACTTTTGCATCACTGACTAATGCTGCACTTGAGCATTTTGGGCATCTTCCCACTGCCCCAGTCCTGCCAGCCCATCTGTGCTAAGCACTTACAATCAACTGAGGGAAGCAGAGTAATGAAGACGTATTTAAGAAACTTTAAATGCTCAGTAATACTAAGGCCATAAATGATAGAATCACAAATAGCTCCCTACTGAACACAAGTGCACGTGTTCCTGTCTTTCACACTGGTACCTCCTGTGCTCTTCAAGATGCCTTCCTGAGCTTACATGGTTGTTGTGGTTTAAGACCAGCTGGCAACCCAGAAAAACCAGACAGCCATTCGCTCACTGCCTCCCCCCTCTTTCCTCCCCCTCGCTCCTGGAGGGATGGGGTGAAGAATCGAAAGAATGTAACTCCCACGGGTTGAGGTAAGAGCAGTCCAGTAACTAAGGTATAACACAAACCACTGCTGCTACCACCAACAGTAATAATGATGAGGAAAATAACAAGGGAAGAGAATACAACCACTCATCACCCACTGACCGATACCCAGCCCAACCGAGCAGTGATCTAGCCCTTCCGGGTAACTGCCCCCTGTTCTACGTCCTGGGCATGATGTGCTGTGGTATGAAATGCCTCTTCGGCTAGCTGGGGTCAGGTGTCCTGTCTCTGCTTCCTCCCAGCTTCCCCTCCTCCCTGGCAGAGCATGAGACTCAGAAAGCTCTTGGTCAGACTAAACATGACTTAGCAAGAATTAAAAATATCAGTGTCATCAGTGCTGCTCCCAGGCCGAAAGTTAAAACCACAGCACCGCACCAGCTACTAAGAAGGAGAAAAATGACTGCTACTGCTGAACCCAGGACAATGGTTTACCTTTAATGCTTATTTCTGTTCAAGGTGGTTTGAATCCTACTAAACCTTAAAACTGTCATAATGTAATTAGAGAAACCCAAGCTGAATTAAACTATTTTTAATGAAGGTGACTTCATTAAAAGTCACATTTTCTAACATGACCTGTTAGAAACATGCATGCCAGGATGTAAATTGCTCTTTTGTTAGATTTATTCTCAATTACCTTTAAGCAGATGTTGGTTTGGGGCTGCACCTGTGGAGCTATTGGTGACTCACATCCAATGCAAGTGGGTGTAGTCACTGGCAGCAAATGTCTGCATTCAAGAAATAGTGCCATCTAAAGAAAAAGTCACATCACATCATGTCATTAAGGCTATCAAGAGGTTTTCAGTATTTTCCTGGTTAGAGGCTGCAACAACAAAGTCACTAGAAACAAAGCAGCTGATAGCCACAGCTGCTGGTACTGATCCTTACAGACCAAAGGCTATTGAGAAAATATGAAGACAACTGGAAAGAGTGACTTTACTGACAACTAGAACTAGGCCAGAAAGGTACTAAGTTAGTTTTCAGTAACATTAAAAAGCCAGAGAGGACAGTTATAGGCATCATTGTGAAAACTACGCTATGACACAAGCGGTATTTACTAACTAACTGCACTAGTTAGCACTGGAACAAGATGCATATGCAGGTCCTGAGGATGCGGTGATTGCTGTTGCAGCATGAAGGCAAACCTGAATTTGGTAATGTTTCCTGACACTGGCAAAGAAAAAACAATTTACTTTTCCAGTCTTAACCTTACTAAGGTATACGGCACTTGAAGGAATCTGTGGTTCATTTTGCCCATCATTTAAGAATTACATCCAGTGCTAAAGGTACTGAACAAAATCCCAGCATCCCAAAATCCCAGCATCCCAAAATCCCAGACTGGTTTGGGTTGGGAGGGACTTTAAAGCTCATCCACCTCCAACCCCTGCATGGGCAGGGACACCTTACACTAGACCAGGATGCTCCAAGCCCTGTCCAACCTGGCCTTGAACACTGCCAGGGATGAGGCAGCCACAGCTTCTCTGGGCACCCTGTGCCAGCGCCCCAGCACCCTCACAGGGAAGAGCTTCTGTTTAAGAGCTCACCTCAGTCTCCCCTCTGGCAGGTTAAAGCCATTCCCCTTGGCCTGTCCCTACAGGCCCTCATCCAAAGCCCCTCTCCAGGTTTCCTGCAGCCCTATTAGGCACTGGAGCTGCTCTAAGGTCTCCCCTTAAGGAGCCTTCTCTTCTCCAGGCTGAACAAGTCCAGCTCTCTCAGACCTAGATGTTTATCTCCTGAGCTGTGGGTGAAGGCCAATGATCCACAGAGGATGTGAATGAGAAATTAATCAAATATACTATACTTTCATGCACTGTTTTTTGCAGTCAAAGCAAAATGCAACAGCTTAAGAACTTGATCTTGGAAGCAATCAAGACTGCTACCATGTATGAAATAACTCACATGTCAGTAATACTGTTTGAATGCATCAAATTAAGTGCAAGTAGAGTTGATGCCTCAAACATGTTGGTTAATTTTCTAAGTTAAGTTCCTTAATGAAATATGCCCTCATATAAACCATCATGAAACGCAAACAAAAGTTTCAAAGCTCAAAGTTTCACATGAACACCTAAGTTATATATATATAAAATATATATAATTATATATAAATAATTAAAATTAATATCTATTATAATAATATAAATGCTTATATATCTGTATTACTATTATAAATCATACAATCTAATAGAAATGCCTTTCAGTCAGGTGGGCCCATGACACCTCAGGCCATAGAAATGGGAGGAGTCACCCAGAAGGTATGGGTCACTGCTCAGGTCGGCCTGGGTGTCGCTCAGCGAGTGCTGAGCAATTGTATTGGGCATCCCTGCTGCTTTTGCTGTTTTCTTTCCCCTTTTGGTTCCATCTCTCTCCCCTGTTGTTTTCACTCTTATTACTCACAATCATGCTAATATTACATTGCACTTGATTTCAGTTCCTGATCTGTTCTCATCTCCACCTGCAGGTTTTACATTGTTCCCATTCTCCTCCCTATCCCACCTGGGTGCTCAGCAAGCGGCTGCTGGTGCTGAGTTCCCGGCTGGGTTTCAACACTGACCCTGTCCTGGCCCCTTTGCTGTGACAGCAGGGGCTGGACATTTGCACTCTCGGAGCTGGGCTCTTTGTACGGGCACGCAGCTGGAAGCAGCATTCTTTGGCTCAGGAAGCGCAGCTCCCGAGTGTTGCTGGGGCTGGGGCAGTGCTTGCCAAGGGCAGGGGAGGCCCAGAAACAGCTCCTGTCCGGGCCCTGTTGCTGGGGGACCACAGGGGCTCCCGCGGGCATTGCCGCAGTCAGGATTGCGCAGGTGAGGCCAGAGCCCACCAGCTCCTTCCCACCTTGTGCAATGCCCGGTGGGCTTCTGGGCTTTGCCTGTGCCTGTCTGGATCTCTGTCACCTTCCAGGAACGTCCAGCACTGGGATTCAGTGCTGCCAAAACAGTACTGCACAGTAGCTTAAGACAGGTACCCGGCTGAATGCAGAACTTCAGCATTTCCTAATCCCATTAAAAAAAAACCAAATCCTGACTCCTGAGAACCATAAGATCAACAGAAAGGGCAGAAAACTAAAAGCAAGTGCACACAGATCAACTCAGAGCTAACTCCATGTGCTCTAACAGAGCCCTACTTCCAATGCCTATGAGACCTTAGGCTATTTACAATGAAATCCAAGGGTGTGTTAAGTCCATTTCTCCTTTCTTACATTCCCATTGAAACAAACCGAAACCAAACTCAAACCAGAACTAAGACTTGGCACTGGATAAACCAGGAATCACTGTGAATAAAGCCTATCCAGATTTCAGAACACACAAAATGAAAAGGCCTCCCAACTCTCACCTCCTGCTCTGCTTTCCTCTGTACCCAGAGATGTAAAGAAGAGCCTTGGACTACACCACATTACAATGCCTGGTTACAGAATTCTTTTCTCTCTGCAGATTTATGCATGTCCAGACAAAAGGCTGATTGGAGCCATAACGATCCAGTCTTTCCTAAATTAAAGCCCCAGTCAAAACACCACCACTCCTCTACCACTAGCATAAGTCTCTCTGGAGACAATCCAATGACAGAGCAAAGCTGGCAGCTGTAGGTCTTAGGCTGCTATTAACAGTGTCCCATACTTGGCACACCTCCCTGCACCAAGGATACATGGTGCCACTAACAGCATGTGTACTCTTAAGGCAGGAGCTGGGAGATAAGAAATGTCTTACTGCAAAAGAGAAAGCTCTTATAAGCACAATCTCAGTAACAGAGAACTGCCGTTCTTTATACTATCTGTATGGCTCGACAAATCGATTGTTGTACTTCAACCCCAACTTCCTGCCCTTGGCAGCGCAAGAGGAAGCTCAAGAAGAGTAGACTCCAGGGACCATTTAATAAAATTCAAAATATATTCCCAAAACTCAGGCAAACATACCTACGGCCTTCCTGCAGAGTGCAATGGCAATCCGGATACGATTCCTCAGGAAGATCAGCATCAGTCTCAATCCAGACCCAGATAGCCAGAGATGATTTGCAATTGTGATCCCAAGTACTATCAGCACCCCTAGCCATCGAACTGTACACGGCAAGTGACCCCTGTGGTGCTTAGAGCCACAGACTTTCTTCAGAACAAAACTTTTGTTACACACATTTCAGCACCTATTTTTGATATGGTTCTCCATGAAGGAATACATAGGCAGGTTCTTTTGAATTTGGTTGTCCCAAGCATTGTGAAAAAGGAAAGCAATGTCAGTTTGTGATGAGTTCTAGACTAGAACTAAAAGGATCTATATTTTCTTCAAAGACATTTAACCGATTCGCTGGGTGACTTTGGAAAAGTATTTAATTCCCGAGTACCTCAGTTTACCCATCTGAAAGTGACATTGACCTCTGGATAAACTGTACATTGGCTGCTAAGAATCAGGCAGGGGAGTTACAAGGAAAGATGTAATCAAATCCTAGTATTCTCTATGGCCAGCATGCTAAAAAGCTCTGCTTCAACAATACGTAAAGATGCTTGTGAGCTCAATGATCCAACACAGTTAGATGAAGACAAAGTAGAGAAAGGAGATTTAGCAGTAAACTACTGCTCTGTTAATTTAGCTACCACAGGGAGAGGCAGTGTTTCAGGTTATGTGCCTGCCATCAGCTAGTGTCTGTGTGCCTGCTAATAGAGCAGTAACAGCAGTGCAAGTAGTATTTGACAGATATTTGCTCTCTCTTGCGCCCCTCCTTCCCTTGGGAGGGACGCATATGCTGCAGGCTGCCTTATTGCAGTAGGATTGCTTTAAATACACTGCCCTTGTAAGAGAAAGCAGTGAAGCACTTTTGAAAACCAGAAGCGATGACATTTGTGATGGTTTGTTCCACAGCCTCAGGTCAGCATCCAAGAAAATTCAGTGACCAGAATGTAAACAGGTCTACAAAAGATGCATAGAGTTATTAATCTCAGTTCTGGGGCCCTCAAGGAAGGGGCATAAACAGACTAAGAGAGAAAAATGCCCCTTCTTATCTTCACCAGGACTTAGTTACTTCCTTCTGCTTCCCCACTGTGAAGACTAAACACACAGGAAGTAGAATGCTAGTAACACAAGCCTTTTTCACCCTCATCACTAGTGCGACTGCATTATGGCCCCTTACACATATACTAGTAGCCTTGCAGAAAAAGTAGATTTCTGTACTATACAAAGAAAGAGAATTCTGCTTACTTCTATGAGCAACATATGCAGAGGAGGAGATTTACCAAGGCAGAAACTGTAGCAAGACAGCGACTTAATCTCCTTAATATTCATTAACAGATACCAAGTTAAAAGGGGGCACTTACTAAATGCTAACCATGTTTGCCTCAGCTGCAGGTATACTCTGAAGTCTCTCTGGAACCCAATGTCATGAACAGTGAGATCAGATCCAGGTATTCCTTTAAGATGATCGTAACAATGCCAGGTGCCTGTTAAAAAACAATCAAGATCAAATGAGTGTTTCTGAACAGTGCAAAGACCATGCTGGGGTTGTTCTAAATCTTTGACAAGTGAAGTGTTTTCTCCTTAGCATGTCAGGTAAGCGAAACCCAAACACACATTACTGTGAGACTAGTCAGCTATAACATCACATCTATAGAAAAGCAAGATCAGTACAAGTGAATGCGGACTACGCACACTCGGGGTAGATAGTTCAGGTTGCTGCATCTGGTGCTAAGTATCAGCACAGCTGGATTCTTATTAAATTTCACTGCCATTTAAGCCCTTCTCACTTAACTGTGTCTAAACCTAGGCACTAGCTACCCCAACTACAGCATTTAACTGATGTAATCACTTACTTTCCTTGCCCACAATTAAGCAATAAGGAAAAATAGCCTCAGAGGCTGGAGGATTACACCTACCATAACCTATAATTCCAATCAATCACGCCCAAGATGAAAATCCAGAAGAGAACCACAGCTGTGAAGCTCAATAACACAATGAAGAGCAGACTCGCAATCACTGCAATGAACAGCCCACTAGAAAGACAAAAAACAAACATAGGGAGAACAAGTGTGAGAATCTTTCTTGCATGCCTCTTACTCCAAATGAGGGTCCCTTCATCTCGTGTAGGAGAATGGTTTGCAAAAATGTATTTCAAAATCTTCCTTATGAAATATTTCCTCATGGCTGTCTGCTGTTAGAAACAGACAGATTATATATGATGATCACAAAGGACACAGCCAGAAATGTTTGTGCACACCAGGTTCTCAGGGCGTCTGAACGGGACCAGTACAGGTCTGGTTTGGTCATTTACACTGGCTGACCAACTCACTGCCTTTTCCAGGCCATGGCCTAGTCTACAGCACACAAACTTAAATGGGAGAAATACCTGTGTGTGGGGAGGTTACTGGTTTATGTCCTCCATTTAAAATCCCTGCTTGCACAGAAACAATATTAGGAAAGTAACATTTGAGGAGCTTTCCTAGAAAAAAAAGAATTCATTTTAGGAGGAAAACCAGCGATCCTTTCTACCCATCGGAGAAGAAAATTATCAGGGCATAGTGATGCATAAAAAGAACCTGTTCAGAGCCATCAGTGGGACCCCTAGGATGGACATCTCCAGTGTCTTTATCAAGTCTGTGGTAAGGAAACATTTGTTTTCATTTCACTCCTAGAAAACAAGTCGGAAAGGAAAGAATGACTGCAAAACGCCTTTTTACTCAGTGAGAGCCTTCTAAAGCAATGTGAACAAAGCAGTGTGAACAATGGTTCCATTCAACAAAGATCCAGCTCAGACGCTTCACAGAACATTTCATTTCTCAGAATTTTGAGGTGTTACATCAGAATTTTGTATTAGAACAGACTCAAAAGAAATGAAACCCCCTTCTTGCCTGTGGTCAGGAACTTCTCTTCTGAACGTTCCCAGTTTATTTAGTCACTGACTAAAGATAAAAAATGGGTCAGCCTGACCACAAACAATCAAAACCGCATGTTTTGGGCAAACTAAGCCAGACGGGCAGAGGGACAAGAAAAAGAATATCAGTTTATATAGTTAAACCTTTGGAAACTGGTTGGAAGTCCTAGCCCTTGAAAGGCTTCCCAGCATGATGTGTTCTCCCTTTCTGAATGGCTTGTTTGAAATTCAGAACGTATTCCTCAAAAAAAAAGCTGTTGTTTTGCAGTTCCTGACTCTGCTCTCTAAAGCAGTATGTTACCTTTATCTACAGTTAGCTTCAGATTTACACGAGTCCTAGTAACACCAAAACTGAATGAATACATGGTAACAACTGTCCTTAATAGAGTGGTTCCCTTAAACTGAGCCTTGAAAGCAGCAGTTCTTTGGGAGTAAGATAAAAAGAACAGAGCAATTCCATATTTCATTTTTAATCCCACCTCCTTTCACCATCAGGCCTTCACTGTCATCACCCAAATTCTGGCACTTTAATATGTTTGCCCAGAAATCATTGGATGCATGCTGTCATTTGGTGAAAAGTGTGAGGAAAATTCTGCCCAACTACTTTAAAAGTAACAATTCCTTTTATAAAAGTATCCTATTTGAAATGTGGAAACTGGCTTCAGTATTGAGAAACTCTCTTCACAAAATGGTCAATCCTCTCTCCACCCCAGTATTGAGCAGTATCTCCTTTGAAAGAGTCTGCACTATAAGCCTGATTTCAGTAAAGGATGTAGAGAGAACAGCCATTTTTGCACATATACTTACATGCTTGCTTCAGCAAAACAGCTACTTCTTTTGTTTTGGTGCTGCATTTTTACTAATTGCTCATTATTGAGTAATAACTGCAAGATAAAGGCAACTCTGTTCAGCAGTTTCTGTTCTTTAAGTTGCTTTGCCTGCTGCACTGGATTTATGGAGTTAGATTGAATATATGTATTATAATGAGTTTAACTACATATTGCTAATATCATTTTGGAAATTGTGATGTGTTTTATATAGATACTAATGACATTTAGCAACTGCAATTGGTTTCAAAGTCTCTTAATTAAGATTTTTTAGGTTTGGAATTACCACGCTGATGGGTCCTGCCTCGTAGGATATTAAAAAGCTACTCCAGACCATAGTGTATGCATGTATGCTCTACTATCCTCACTTCATGTACAGATCCATAACAACATTACAGCAGAGTTTAAAAGTAGGTTTGGTAAAACACATACGTTATCTATTTTTCAATTCCCTACACGCTCCAAAGTGAGTTTGGAAAAACATAAAAATACCCATTAGAATCTTACATTAAAATCCAGTACCAAGAAATGGCAAAGTCTTCAAAACTTCTTACTCCAACTCATCTTGTATCCAGGACATTACTAATGCTGCTGAGAAAAGACAAACCAGAGTAAAGGTTGCTTTAGATAGAAAAGCAAAATGTATTTAAACAACAAATAGGCAAGTGAAGGAATCTGAAATATCTTTGCTAGTGGTGAGTATATTACTATCCTCCAACCCCAGTTCCATGACCAAGCCAACATCAACCACCATTACACCAAATCAAAACAACGGTAAAAATGTCCATGTGGCTCCTGAAAAAAGCTTTATTAAAAGAGCTTTTTGAGTATTCACTCTTGCCAGATAAAACTGACCATTGAGTCACAAATGCATACTATTTGGATCTGCAGTGCATCAAAAGCCAAACAGCTGTCACTCCTGAACTGCTAATAGCAGAGAAGCAGAAAACAGCTCAGTGAAGCAAAAGGAGGATTTCTTGGAGTTATTTTCCTGTCCTGCAAAGTGCTTGCCCATATTAATGTTTTCCTAAGAAGAAATGAAGACTCTTCTTATCAAAGGACAAACAATGTAGTTGCAGATGCCAGAAGAAGGAAACTTCCTAAGGTGCAAGTGTGAGCACTGCTGGCAAGATGCTAGAATGTGGTAGCCTCAGATCAAGAGGTAAGAAAAAGTACCCCTGTGCTCCAGACAGGCTGTCGATGGACAGCAGCTGGAAAAGGGAGGCTACTCCAGCTATTTTTTCTCATCCTGGTTGCTACCCAGGATTGCAGATGCTTGCTGTCCATCTGCAAGGGAGGTGCTGTCTGGCATCAGAGCCCAGGATGCTGCCTTTTGACCTTTAGACATGTACTAAAAACAGGAGCATGCTTATAACGTCAGATGCCGAAGTGCTAGGACAGTCCACAGCAGTAGAAAGGCTGTTGTAGGAAGGAAGAGCTGAGGCCATTACTGGGTGGCCTGAATCCTGCTGCATGAGGACTTCAACTTGAACCTCCTTTAACTTTCCTTGGTACTAATTTTGGCTAGGAAAACCAAGTGGAATGTTTTAAAAACTGACAGCCATTCTGAGGCACACTAAAGCTTTTGGCTCCTTGCTCACTTCTGCATACCACAGTGCTGGTCTTCCCTACTGGTACTTTGCAAGTGCTCAGGCAAAGAAACCATCTACTAGCAAGTCTTGTCTGGGTACCCTCAGCCATTTGCTGCAACAGATTCCGATTTTTTTTTTCAATTCGTAAATTATTTCACAGCCTCAGAATCCAACATGCAAACACTTAAGAAAGGTAAAACCTGCTTTGCAGCTTCCCTGAGATAAGTTGCATTTCTTGTTTTCACTCTTCCAGCTTTGGACGTAGTTTGATTTGCCATGGTTAGCACACCATTCTTAGTGGAGACGTCCGGGAAGCATCTCTTAAGAGCTATTCAAAATACCAAAAGAAAGCAGAAATGTTACACCTCATGTCAAGCTCCACTTTTGTCGCTTGTCTTTTGTGACATCTTTAAACAATTTCAGAGTCAAGGTCAATTGCTTTTCAGCTGACTATCTAATGGAATGTTGACTTTGAGAACTCTTGCAGGAGGCATTCTATTCAAAATTAGGATCTTTCTGTCCCAGCTCAGGCACAGTGAGATCACCGCTTTCAACTGGAGATTCTAGGTGCTCCCAAATAACAACAGTAGTATCCGTAGCAGTTCAAGAATTCACAGTAAATGCAGAACTCACTCTCTTGTCAGTATCTGGGCAGCCTACAGAAACTGCGGCTTCTTCTTCACTAATGGTATTAGCATCCAAACCAATACATAACAGCGTCAGTTCCTCGTATGCCAGGTGAGCTTCAGCACCAGCCACTATCACTAGACATTCTTGGAGAGGAAGCAATGGAAAAAAGACAAAAACTATTGGTTAGACAGAGGGAGGAAGAAATTATAAAAGAGAGAAGGACAGATGTTCACATACTCATTTACGTTGCCTTGCTCTTTGCTGCACCAAATCCTTGTTTTCATTCCAAAGGGAAGAGCAGGTCAGTCCTCCTGCACAGCTGTACTTCACCTTTATCTACTGGTTCTGCACTTTCCATATCAGGTTCCAGTAAGCACTGATGCCTGGGCTCAATATTCAGCCAGGAATACCTACCCCCCAGTTATTCTCAGGAAATGATTAACATGTCTCTTTTCCTCCCTTTCAAATCTTCACCTCTAGCTGTAGTCTAAAAGAAGATAACAGCTTCTTTGCAAATGATTTCCTGTCTTTTGGGTCAGTACATCACTTTTCATACAGATTTTTAATTTTTTATCATTTAATCATTTTCTCTTTTTGACAGCCTGTGCCTGGTTTACACGCTATTTTAAAGCATGGAAAATTAAACAGCAGTTCCTTATTTGCAGGAGCTTCTAGGTCAGCGACAGATACTCCTGAGCTCTGAGACCTGTTCTTGTCTACTCAGAAACATCTGCTGACCATAGTGACACAACCATTTCTGTCCCCTTAATTCCTCTGCCTCCCTGCATACGCAGCACTATGTGCAGCACTGAAAAGCAAGCTAAGGTGTAACTGGGCTCAAGTACCACCTGAACTTCAACAGCTGTCCAGATGAGCCTTTCTAGAGTTGTGGCATTTCCTTCATGCCAACAGGTTGGCTTGGGTTGGATGCTCACATGTTTTGGAAGGCACAGTTTGCACTGTAAAGCATTTCTTATCGGTGATAATTCAAGAGCAAGAAAGAGCTCAGACTGACTCAGTCACACTCCGAGTGTCCATGGATGGCTCTCTAAAAAAAATAATGACAAATCTTCATACTTTCAAACTGTTTAAAACTGAAGGGACACCACAGACAGGTAACAGCCAGCTCCTCATGATTTTGCCACAAAACACTTTTCAGAATGGAGTTGCGATTTCATGTGAATGCTTACAACCTGCTAAGATGTGTGTAAGAAATAGATCCATTCACGAGACTTGCTTGGAATGATCATTGAAGGACAATCTTCATCGCGTAGGACTTGAGCAACAGACTAAAAAGGGGGAAAATCAGAATGCTGAATACATAGCAGAATAACTACGTGGGTTTTGTTTCTCACCCACTCTGAGAAAAAGCCCCAAACTGGACTCTGTAGCCTCCTCCCCAGACTTGACTGGTGGAGCTGCAAGACACATTCATGATGCAGGAATCCAGCCCCTCAATGTGATCTGGGAAAAGACTATTTTTTTCTAGTGACAAAAAAGATCTGTTCACTCTGGATCAGCAGGTAATGCAGGAAGGACTGGGCAATCATTCCTTGCCTCCCCCTTACTCTTCTCTTAAAGAAGAGTAAGAATTTAACACAACTAACATAGCTGAATTGCAAGGTGGTTTAGAGATGGGAGAAATAACACAGTACATTTGAGTCCAAAATCACTTCTGTGAAAGACAGACTTCTTTTCCTAGCTGAATTACTGAGGAGCTCTACATAACACAGGAGTCTTAAGAACTGGTTTGAGACACTCTGCTCTACTGCTGTGGAGTACACTTAACTACTAAAGGATACTTGCCACAGTAATGCATGTAATACACAGTAATACATGGAAGTATTCCATCACCTCCTGATACATACAGACCTTGAGAGGACTGCTAACACCAGGCTTGCAGAACTGCTTGAAGTTAATTCCACTGATGGGGTTTGTATCTCTAGGAAGCCTGAACATCAATGTAGGTCACAAACCTGCCTGGGCACTTTGAGACACAAAGCTGCAAGAAAAGAAGGGTTTGAAATACCATGACTTAAACAGGCACACTGCTTAAAGACGTCACCTTTGGGCAACAGACACACTCTGTGGTTCAGAAGAATGCTATCTTTGCACAACCTATGAAACTAAGCTGCTGCAAACTGCTGTTGTAGTTAAACAGTAAGTTGGAGTACCACATGTCTGCCAGAGAGTTCTGAAATCGAACCCTAAAAGGACATAAAGAAAGAAGGAAGAGGAAGGGGCCTGCTGGACACTTGCACAGACAACACACGGCCAGGAGCCTGTCCACAGAGCACCACTAGAAATGGGAGACCTCCCCAGAAACAAGTCCTGGAACATTTTCAGTTCATCCTCAAATAACCTCCTGTGACACCACACTCATTTTCAGCCGCACACAGTGACCACTCAGGTCAGACATATTCTGTCCTGTAGGTGCTGGATGCACAGGCTGCTCACTGGGCCATCCACAGCTGTCTCATACATTAAAAGCACTAGGATTTAAAGGGCATTTGTAAAGCTTTAATGAGAGAAACTCCATTTTATCTTTAGACAGCGTAATTTTTACATGGCAGAAAATTCCATGAGCAGGCCTTAGACCAACTGCTCACACAACTAAGGCCTTCAGCTCGACGGCCAGGGCAAATCAGCAGCAGAGCAAATAAAGATTCTGCCTGTTCTCAACAGGTTGAGCCTTGAAATCATTCAGCATAAACAGAGAAGGCCTAAAGTCACCAAGTCTGGTAACTCGATGCAACTCCTGCTACAAGCACCTTGCAAGACAGATCAAGATCTGGATCAGCTCCCTCATAATGCTGTCTCTGCACCTAGAATAGGAAGCATTTATGAAGAAACCTAATGCATTTATTGGAGCAAGGCAGGTGTCCAAACGGGGGAAACCAGGAGAGCAGCAGCAGCGACTGAAATCCTCCCTGACAGTCTCAACAGAAAAGCTGTGATGAGCTGAGTGGGATCCCTCAGGGCACAACTCACCAAGGTGTATTTGCAGAACAAAAGGAGGGCAATGAGCCCTGCCCTGCTGCAGACCTCACTGCTTTCCTGGAGAGAGAATTTCAGTCTCCAGATCTTTCAGCATCCTAAGCTACTGTGAACACTCTCATTTCCAAAATAACTGCAGTCTTAGAATGGAAGCGAGGAACAGGGAATTCCTTGTCTAGTTTCTAAACGGGTATTTCCATCTTCGCCCCTTTCCCTGTCAATGAAGATACAGGTGAATTGAGAACCCTCCGAGTAACTCACCCTGGTTTCTTTACTCCCCCTAGTACCGAGCACGATGTGCTGTGGTATGGATGGAATACGCCTTTGGCCAGCTCAGGTCCGGTGTCCTGTCTCTGCTCCCTCCCGGCTCCTTGTGCCCCTCCTCACCAGCAGAACGCGAGGGACCCAAAAGTCCTCTGATACGGAGACAGACTCCACAACTCGTTAAAGTTGTAAAGTAGGTATGCCTTTATTCAGCTGAGGCGCATGGCGGATTGCTCCTCCAAAAGCATGTGCACCCCAGCGTTGCTCTCCTTGATATTTATCCTCTAAAGTACTACATATGCATTAGGTTACACAATACGCCTATACATATTCATGTCCTATCCCTGCTTCGTAGTATAATGAGCTCAAAGGTCCTTTGCACATGCGCAGTGCCTCCTCGTGGTCGTGGGCAAGGGTCTTCAGATGAGGTAAATGAGTCTTCCTCGGACCTGAACTTTTTACCTTTAGTCGTCGCTCATGCTCCCTGGTTGTTTGGCCACCATCCAAACCGCAAAGATAGCCTCAGCCGGTTTAGGGGTCCAGAGACCAGGAACCAAGTTACGGTTCCTTCCTCTTATCAATAGTCTTGCATCCTCCCATCCTCCTTTGGCAAGCGCAAGAAACATTAAGCAAGCAATGTACATTGTTTCGCAAGCAGCTGCAGCCCCTAATAAATCATTCCTTAACCCTAACTCTCTTGGTAAGGCACAATAGTTTTTTGCTGAGCGATGTATCTGTTGAGTAAGCCATGTAACTTAAGCAATACCCCCCCTGTACAATTTACCTAACCCCCCTTGTACAATAGTCCACATCACCTTGACCGGGTAAGTGCGACCAAGCAACAACTGAAACATCGGTGCGTTACCAGCTCTATTCCCAGAGTAAAGGTGAATCTCAGAGCTGCACCAGATCCTAGGCAGAGAATTAACTCTGCTGCAGCTGAAACCAAGGCAAAGGCAGAGAGAGCACAGTGGCAGGGCGCAGGATGCCGGGCCATGAGCCTCCGAGGCGCTTGAGATTCAAGGGATATGAAGGCAGAATCAAGCGCACTGGGGGCTCCTGGCCCGCTTCGTCCCCGGCAGACCGCAACCGGGCCGCACCGGCCGCTGTGAGCCTTCCCGCGCCGGGCGGCCAGCGGGCAGAAGACGCCCCACTGCGTCCACCCAAGGGACGGGCGGGTGGGCTCGCCTCCCCGATAACCCCAGACCCCCGCTGAGCTCGGAACTCACCTCCTGCCGCCCCTGCCGGGACCCAGACTCTGCCCGCCGCTACCCTACTCCCGGGGGCTGCGCAATCGCACAACAAACGGCGCCGGAGGGACCGGAGCCCGTGCGCGAACACCGGGCTGCGGCCGCCCGCACCCCAACGTGGACCAGCGGCGGCCATTGCTCACCGGGAGCCAGCAGCCACCACGTGACACCGGCCGCTTCCAGGGACAGCAGCGGGGACAAAGGGAGCGAGCCCGGGCTGCAGGAGCGAACTCTGCACACTAATGGCAGCAGAGGGCGCCACACCCGCGCCCCGCCCCCCCCCAGCCGTACCGAGTTTTGGGGGTGTCTCCTCCACCAGCACCCCCCCCGCCCCAACCCTTGCAGACGGAGAATCGGGGGGTGGAGTATTTTGGGGCCACCGCAGCGGCTCCGGCTCCACAAGTACAGCCCATCACGGAAAGATCTTTTCGGGGGCACCAGCCTCAAATGAAGCTGTTACCCCCCCTTTCTTCAGAGGACACCCCCATCCTCTACTCACCTGCTCCTCTGCCGAATCATCGCCAAGCACCAGCTTTCTGTCCTGGCACCTTAGGCTTAGCAGCAGGGGCTGAACGTTTGCACCTGGGGAGCTGATTTCTGGGTTGGCTGAGGGTGCTGCCCAGGGAGGCTTGGCACAGATGGACTTTCACGTGGCTAAGCAAGGGTGGATTGCCACACTGGCAGCGCTGTTCCCGAGGACACCGTGTGTAGGTGATGCCCAGCAGCAGCATTCTGTCCTGCAGGCACCTTAGGCTTAGGAGTAGGGCTGGATGTTTGCACTTTGGGAGCTGGTGGTTTGAGTGTAATTCGCAACATTTGAAGGTGGTTTGGGGGCATTTCTAGAAGGTTCTTTCCCCAGTAATTCTGTGGATTCCCCCACCACCACCTTACAGAGTCAGGGGCTTTCCTTAACCCAAGTGTGGCGTTTGGATGAAAAACAAGAGATCAAAACAAAACCAGGCTGCAAGTCCCTTTGGTCTTCCTATTTATTCCAGCATATTCTAGTTAAAGCCACAGGAAATACGCTTTCCCACAGTGACCAGACATCTTTAACAAGAAACACCACAAATAAAATGCTCTACGGACCCAGTGAAGGAGGGGACAGTGGCAGCAGAGGAAGGTTTCACAGCCCAAGGCCCCATGTGTGTGTACCTGTCCCCCTGCTGAGGATGCAGCCAGCAGCTCTCCTGGGGTGCTGGGGCATTCAGGCGAGATCTCCAAGGACAAGAGCTGCCACACTGCCCTGCATCTCCATTGATGCTCTAGAGAGCATCCCTGGAAAACACCATGGCCCAAGGCAGGGGTGTCTGTGCTGCATTAAGCACCAAATGCATGAAGTGCTGTGGAAAAAGCACTAGCAGGGCAGTGCAGCGCAGGAGGAAAGGAAAGGGAAGGGCTGAGGAGTATTTCAAATACTGGATTAAAAAAAAAGTCCCAGTTAAAAACATCCTGGCTGGGCCCCTCCCTGGGCAGAGGCACAGGCTGTGCCCCATGCCCTGGCCGGGCCTGGGCCTGTCTCCAGCAGGGCAGTGTAGAGGCCGTGCTCCTGCCCCCAGGGCAATGCGGTGCTGGGCCTGGGTCACAGCTCTCTTGAAAAAAATTTAAAACTAGTTGTGAGAATAAACTCTGTGGTGTTGAAGAAGGAAAGAGGAAGGAGCAAGGGAGGCTCTGCAGACACTGGAAGCCTGTGGCTCCAGGGCCCAGACTCCTGCCTGAGGAGAGCCACAGTGCCCATGGTGCACAGCAGCTTTTCTTCTTTGAAGAGAAAAACATCACCAACTACCAGTAATTTCTTCCAGATTTCCCCAACAGCCACGAATTTCACTGCTGCTCACATAAACACACCATGCTGCCCACAGGAAATGCTCTTGCAGAAACCTGAACCTTCCTTTTCTGCTAAACAACGTGCTTCAGATTTCCTGCAAATAAAATGAGGCAGAAAACTGGATTTCCACTGATGGTTCAGTCTGCCAGGGGCCGTGGTGCCATCCTTATGCCTGAGAGCCTGGACAGCCTCAGTGCAGCCCCTGCTCACCCCTCTCTCACTTTGCAGAGGCTGCTGCCCTCCTCCCAGTCAGACTCAGGCAACTACCAAAGGGAGATGTTGCCACCACTGCCCACTACAACCTGCAGCTGGCCTGGCTGGATACATGGGCCAGCACTGGAGGGGCACACACTCACTCCAGGCTGCCTTGTCCCTCCTCTGTGCCGGATGCACTGCCAGAAGCGTGCAGCACAGATCCCTCCCAACTCTGGAGCAGTGCTGTTCCTCCTCTCCTGGACAGGTCGAGGAGGATGTCCCCTCCCTAGGATTGACCTGTGCTTGGAAATGTACAACTCAAGGCATCCGCAGCCACTGCATCTCCTACCCACCTCCTACTCTGCTTTGAACACCAACACATCACAACATCCAGAGTGGAAAGGGCTGCAGAGACCTGTCTCACTACCTCCAGCTCCTCCTGGGGACAGGGGCAAGACAGATGGGCAAGGGCATCAAACAAGGCTGGCAGGAGCTTGCTGGGCTCACCCAGCTGCCTACCCTCGACTCCCAACAGCTTTCAATCTCCTGCCTGGCTAGGAGATGTATGGAGATCAGGTGGGGAACCATCTTTGCCCTCAGGCAAGGCCCAGCCCTGCAGGAAGCTCTGAGAAGAGCAAGGCAGCTCTGGCTCTGCCTCAAGGGCCAGTGGAAGGATGCTGCAGAAGGTGGCCCCAAGGACACTACACATACTCCTGCCAAAGGCAGACCAGGGGCTCTCATTAGGCCTGAAATAAAAAAGAAGAATAGCTGGGTCTTTGTGGGACCCCGGGGAAAGCACTCAGGATCCAGTCCTCAATTCTGCAGCAGCTTGGTGCACCAAAGGGTTCTGTCACCTTATTAAGGGGGGTTTGTTTAAAAGTAAGATCAGGTTTGTGAAGAACTGGTGAGACTCCCAGTTATGGTGAAAGACCATAATTGAAAAATATAATCATCATCCTATTGGAAAAGTCATGACAACCAGGTGAAGTCCCCAGTGACTGGACAGGGAAACACTGGCAAGTCAAGAATGTGGTTCATCTTTCTAGTCTGTGGAAAAGACTCCTATGAGCTTTCCTGCCAGTCCTCTCTAAGAGGACCTGTCAGCCTGGAGCAGGACCATTGGCTTGGACAACTCACCTTTGATTGAGTTAATGATTTCTTGAATTCTCTGTGGCTCGTTGCGGTCTGGTCTGCAGCTCGGTGTGATCTCCAGCACATAGTCTGGACCATATTCTGTGAAGAACTGCAAGGAAGAGGAGAGCAGAGTGAGTGTAGAGGTCTCTGGTGGGCTGTGGCTGTGAGAGCGTTCCCTATGGGGACCCATTTGTAAAAAGAGAAGAGCATTTTCTCCACCTGAGGTGCACATGTACCTTAACTGTGTCAAAGAGGTGCTTCTGCAGCATCTGTGCCCACTGGAAGTTTGCAGCCACTATCAATTGAAGGGCTTGGGAAGCAGAACTCTGTGGTGCAGCCAAAAGCAGATGTCTCTCCCAGTGCTTTATTAGGCAAAGCTGGTGACACTCATTTTACTCATGGTTCCCTGCAAACCCATTTGTTTGGGGCCGGGGGGGGGGGGGGGGGGGGCGGGGGTGTTCTATGAACAAAATTCAAGTGCTGCCTATCAGATATCCTTTCAGATGTCCACACAACCTTTCAGAGTGCTGCATTGACATGACTGTCAAACACTTGGAAGGAGAAAAATCAAAAGTTCTTTAAGGTTAATAATGTGTCTTTCCAATAGCGTGCAGGTGAGCCTGAATGAGAAAATCTGCAGCATATGGACTCTACATGGTAATGCAGAATCCCAAATCACTGCCAACAGGTTCATTTCACAAGCACACAGCGCTGTCCAAAGACGACGACACTCTAGGGTTAAAAATTCAGTGCTGAAGTTGCAGTAGGTCCTATTGCTATCCCTGGAGCTTCACTGCATTGAAAACTAGTTTGGACTTCAAGCTATTGCACCAGACAGGGACATTCACAGAACCACAGTCTCCCAGGTGATTAATGATGCACAGGGCTGAGGTTTACTTTAAGGGTGACACTGGAGGTGGCAGATCTGGCAACCCAAGACTGACATCTCTCCATTAGCGTAGGCAGCAATGGCTTCTCCAAGCAGACCTCAACATGCCAGTACTGACAAGGAAAATGAAGTTATTTAAGCACACCTCTCAAAAAGCATCTCGTAGCTGTAATAACCAGTTTATAGAATGATGAATTTCCAGTTTCAATGCACAAAAAAGCTTTACTTCCTCATGCATACTGATCCATGAGATCCTTAGACAAAGGCAAACCCATAATTCTCCTCTGAGTCACTGCAGGCTGGAACTGCTTTGCACATGTGGGTTTGTTTCTGTAGGGTCAATAACTTTGATCTGCATTTTGAGACCTATTATGAATCTGTAGCTATTCCATCCAGATTCAGTCTAGATTGTGCCTCTCCAACCAGCTGCCCAGCCCCACTCAAGATGGGAACTGAGGCAGCTCATGTGCAGTCGTGACGAGTACCTGGCCCCATAGCCCGCTACAGCACCCACTGCAGCACTGATGGTCAGAAAAGCTCCAAAGCTACTCCTGGTACTTCCTGTAAGTTTATGAAAGCAGGACTAAAACGTAAAGCCTTCATACAGGTCTGGCACAAAAAGCACATGCATATCCAGAAGAGCTCTCTGAGCATACGGGTGACTTCCTTTTCCCATCTTCTCCATAATTATCACAGACTAGAAGTTACTGGCAATCGCAATTCCTTATGAAAAGGTGTAGACAGCCCCAGAGTTTGGGACCAAACACCCACTACATTGCTAGGACAGTGCATTATTGTTACAGGAGTGTCTCAACAGAACAGTACTGAGCACCAAGGATTAGGGGGAACAACTCAGCTCTTGTGCATGGAGAAGGAAGGGTTTGTCAAAGCTTTACCTCGTGATCAGGGATCTCGGAGGACAATGTTCTCCCAAGGATGACCCCAGTCAAGTATGTCCAGCAGCGAGCTGTGTTGGCAAGGTTGTAGCCTCCTGTCTCCAGCAAGATTTGTGATTTTGGAGGAGGGAGAGTGGGAGAAGAGGGAGATTTTACTGAAAGGAACACACACAGTTTACATGAATTCAGCTTGCTCCACCCACTCAGGCTGTGCCCTGCATGTTGCATCCGCTGGCTACACAAGGCCAAGTTGGAATGACGTTGTATGTAAGGGCAGACCTCACAAACTGTACCCCAGATACACCCAGCATGGCACAGGCCTGGGTCCTCCAGTCATCATCTCAGACCCAGCATAACTGCCAACCCCATGTGTTGGGCTCTCTCCTGGCAACAACGAGGGGGGATCAAAGGTAGCAGAGAAGGAAGTGCAAGGGTAGCAGTGGCCATGGGGGATCCTTGCTTTATAATACCAGCCTCCAACCCATAAATCATGATATACATGTCAGGCCATTTGCTGGTGAGCTCTTCAGCCGTGTCATGTTTGAGAGGACCAATATGAAGCTCATTGGTACAGCCTGGCACTCAGTGAGTTTTATTGATCTCAAATGCTGTTGTATAAAGCCTGTCTTCCTGGATAAGCAGCTGGTGATGCAGTATGACAGAACTAAGTCATCTTTAGCCTTCAGAGCCCTGCTGCATCATTCAGATGGCCAACCCGTTTCCCAAGTCCCTGCTTGAGTAAATCGTTCATTGCCAGATGCCCAAGGTAAATTTGGGAACACAGTGCTCACTTTCAAGGAGAAGCACTGAAGGGCTGATGAGCAGAGATGGGAATCAGAGGTGCCATTGAGAAGCCAACGTCAGTTCATCACGGTTAACAGCCTCTGCTCATCTCCAGAAGGGCCAAAGACCCTTTAACTCAAGATCTGAAGGTCAGGATTGAGACTTGCATTAGCCAGCATCAAGGACTTCAGGTCTGTGTGAAGACTGCACCACGGCACAGTGCACTCTCCTGGTGCTGCCTGCAGCCACCTTGCTGAACTCCAGCCAGAGCTGAGCTCAAGACACCTGCTTGAGGACAGGCCATGAGACAAACCAGTCTTCCTCATGACCAAACAGCAGGACGGGCACACTCACCTCCTCCCAGGACAAGGGTCGCCAGCTGCCACTGCAGGACGTACTTCAGGCACTTGCCCACCCCCTCAGGGGTCATGTTGAAAGAGCACATGGGATCCCCAGCGATGGTGTCTGCCCCCAGCTGCAGCACAACTGCATCCGGGTTGAACACGGCATACACCTCCTTTAGCACACTGTGAAGAGAAGCAGCAACAGGGGTTACCACAGACACAACTCAGAGGGTGCTGGTGGTATGGCCTTGGTCCCTCAGATCAACTTACGCTTCTCAACGTTTCTGCATTCTCTGCTCCCACCCCCTCACACAAGTTATGCTCTCCAAACCACATGTTTGCATCAGCTGCTCCTAGTGGAAGTGCTGCAAGCCAAACCCAGGGGCTTTTCTCCCCTATAAAAGTCACAGTGAAACAAAAGGTCTAGAGAAATAGTAATCCTAAACTCTCAGACACCTCTCACCAGGGCAAGATGAAGAAAGGAAGGCTCTGTCTAGGTTCCCACTCTCCTCTCTCCCATATGGCTCAAGTCAGAAACACATTTTCCCTGGCTCTAGTGATGCTCAGGTGCCTGGAGAAAGTTCATGAGCAGTATTCTCTCTTGCAGAAGGCAGCTGGGCATGTCAGACACTTGGCTTTGCTCCAGGTTTTTGGTATTATGAACACCACAGAGATAACAATCCTGTTTGCAGCACTGTGCTCCAAAGCCCAAAATACAAGGAAAAATAATGGAGAAAAACATGGTCTTTCCACAAGTGTTTTTATCTTGGTAAAGTAGAAACAGATGTGAAAACAAAACAAAAGCTGCTTGGAAAACACTTTCAGCTCAGGCCCAAGCAGATCTCCCACTGATGGTCAGGGTTCAACTCCACAGCTAAAAGGTACTTGCCCTGATTTCAGCTGCAGCAGTTAATTCTGTTCCTAGGATCTGGTGCAGTGCCAAATTTCACCTTTACTCTGAGAATAACGCTGGTAATGCACGGATGTTTCAGTTGTTGCTTGGTCGCGCTTACCCTGATCAAGGACTTTTCAGTCCCTTGTACTTTGCCAATGAGGAGGGGCACAAGAAGCCATGAGGAAGCAGAGACAGGACACCAGATCTGAGATAGCCAAAGGCGTATTCCTTGCATACCACAGCACGTCATGCTCAGTCCAGAAACTCGGGGGAGTTATCCAGAAGAGCTGGGTCGCTGCTTGGGTCGGGCTGGTCAGCAAGTGCTGAGCAATGATATTGGGCATCACTTGTTCTTCTCTCAGCAGGGTGTGGGGTTTATTCCTTCCTCTCTCTTCATTTCCCTTTTTAACTAGTATTATTTTTTACAAGAATTTATTCTATTTACATTACTAAACTGTTCTTACCTCATCTCACAGGTTTTTACATTTTTGCTGATTTTCCTCCCCATCCCACTGGCGAGTGGGGCAGAGCGAGCCAGCAGCTACCATCCGGGCTTAAACCATGAGAGTCCTTCTCAGTCTCTCCTTAAACACACAAGGCTGACCCATGGCAAAGAGACCCTCCAGACATCCACAAATGCCTCTGTATGTTCAGTTTGCTTAAGGATTCACACAAGACCTCTGAGACCCCTTAAGATCAGTGTTTGCTATAACCAAAATCTCTAACAGGAGAAGGTCCTTCCTTAAGAAAGGACCATCATTTCAAATAGTAAATAAAAAAAATCTGTGCAGTCTAGGTTCTATAAAATCCCATCCAAGTAAACCAGATCAAAGCAAGAGGGCTTACGTTTCACAGATCTGGTAATATCTCTCATCCTGAATGCCATCTTGAATGGGTACATTCACACTGTAATAGCGACCTTTCCCCAGGCCAACATCTGTCACATCCCCGGTGCCTGAAAAAGAGAAACACCCCATGGTGAATTAAGGGAAGCAGATCAGGAGCAAGAGAAATGTCTCAGATGACAGCAGAGAGCTCAGACCTTTGGCATGCTCATGGAAAAGTCCACCTGCCACCACCAATAAAAGGAGGGCCTGGGTGGACCTGGTTCTCACCCCCTGCCCAATTCTGTTGTGCAACTTTCACAGGTGTGCAGGTGGCCACCCAGCAGTGGCTCTGCCAAGCTCAGCTACAACCACAAAGAGGGAAATGTCAAACATATAGCTCCCCTTCTTTCCTTCTTCTGGGTCAACAGCAGAGGCAGTGAGATGCCTCCATCGGACAGAAGAGATGGGACCTGTCTTTGCTGGGGCCTTGTCAGTGATGATCTTAAGGCTCTTTCCAACCCTGACCATTCTACAATTCTACATATGAACTGCATTAGCACAAACCTCCTAGTGTTCAACTTGCCTGGGAAAAATCCTGGTGAAAACTTATGCAGAGAAACAGTCATTACTTTTGAGGTGAAGCTAAAGGCATCTTCAACTCCTATTGGAAAAGGAAGAGGAAAAAGCTTTCAAGCATCATTCACATAAATGACAGCCACTGGATAAATGAGCCACTTGATAAACATGCCGCTGCAAACAGAGCAAGAACAGAACAAAGAAAGGGAAAAACCAGATGTGGCTCAGTAACTCCATCCTTAACCAATGGAGATCTAAATTTGACTGCAACAAAGATCACAACTGAAAAGAATTTGGCAGGTCTCATGCTAATCAGTACTGGTACTGAATGGGTCTCAATGCCTCAGATCAGCGCCCACATTAGCAGCACTCAGGGTCCGCACTGCTGGGCCTGCCAGGCTGGGGGAGGAAGCTTAGCAGGGATGCCTTGGCCAGAGCTTGGCTGTGATTAGAAACAGAGCACCCAGGCTCTCTGGCTTTTCCCCAGCACTGCTGCAATTAAGTATACCTTTTCTTTTCTTTAAAGACACATTAAAACAGTTGGGGTGGGAAGGGAAAAAGAAGTAACAAGAAACCTAACAGAAACCAAATGTAGGGGAGAAACAGAGCAAAATGAAACACATCGTAAAATTCACAAGAGCAGGAAATGTTAAATGGTGTTGAAATAATGTTTCTGAAAGAGAGAGTGATTCCAGCATGGCCAGCACTAGCTTTCATATTATAGCATCAAGAACTCTTTTAAAAGCACCATTTACTACTGCTTCCCTCTTGCACTGGTAGCATCAATCAATCAAACACTGTCAGCAGTTGCTCTGCCAGAAGGGGAGACAAGGGACTGGGGGAAGTTCTTGCTGGAGAGCCACTAGCACAGGGGATTACTGGGATATGAACATGATATTTGTTGCCTTAGGTACAAGACTTCTGCCCAAACCCTCAAGAGAGGTCTGATGAGTAGCACAGGGCAAGTCCATAAAGCAGGACAAGGCAGAAATGGATTGAGGGAACTCAACTGCACTGAAAGGAGGCACAGCCACAACTGCTGCAGCAGGTACAGCCCCACTGCACTGACATGCCTTGATTTCCCCCATTTCCCCCCCCCAACCAGCGATGTTGCTGTGCTGTCTGCAGCCTGCACTGGTCCTTACCATCCCCATGATGCAAATCCAAGTCGATATAAAGGACACGGTCAAATTTCTGGCGCAGCCGCAGGATGCCCAAGACGGCGTCATTCAGGTAACAGAAGCCAGAAGCTTCATCTCTGTGGAAACAACATCCATGAGTTTGCATATAGTCAACACACCACTAATCTGATCTTGTCATTATCTCCTTTATTTTGCAAGTCTCCACCCTGTGGGTGCACAGAGGAGTATGAATAGCCCAGCCAAGGCCCAGCACGAATCAAAGGACGGGTCAGAAACAGCTCAAAGCATGGCTGGGGAGCACAGAGAATATGACTCATTGTGCCAATGGCTTCACAACCCTGGGCTTGCTAGCAGCTGGTAAAGCATCGTCTGGCCCTGCCGCAAGGAGGCCTGAGCCATGGAGGGCTTGGGCTTGACCATCTTGCTGTTGCACAAATAAAATTTCTGCTTTCTGCAGCTGAGGTATTTTAAGTAAGTTCAGAGCCACCCAACTCAAACAGACTCTCCACTGTTACCTCCTCTACCTCTGCAGCAAGAGAACAGGCCCCTGGACAGTCCTGCTTGGCCCTTAGGGTATGGAGGTTAAGCCTCTTCCCAAAGCAACTTTCTCCCTTCCTCCCCAGGAAAACACAAACAGGATACCCCACAAGGCAGTCCCTCACAGTGCAACTCCTGGGCTCAGCCAGACAACAGCCACAACAGCTAAAAAGAGGACAGACATTGCATGGAAAGATTTATTCATCCCTAACATACATCGGGGGCAGCTTCCATACCACTGGTATCACAGGAAAAAGTTTATTAATCCCTACTCCAAACTCTCTTCTAAGTCAAGTCCCCGGCACTGCTTGGCAGTAGCCCATTTCACTCCTAGTCAGCCCTGGAGAGCTGATTTAAACCAAAGCTTTACACTTTGCAACAGGAGTGTCCAAAACCCCATTCCCCAGGCTCAAAGACTCCAAGATCTGAGATGTGTCTCTTTGAAATGCTTCCTGACTTTCAGCCACAGCATTCCAGTCATTTCCTGACACTCCCCTGCTCAGCAAACAGCTGGGAACATTGAGTAGCAGGTATGAGGTAGCATAACTGCACTTGCTCTCACTCCCTGCAAATGTCACAGTGCACAGATGCTTCCCATTGACTCTGTTCATTTACAGTGATGCTGAGAACTGGGACGCTAGCAGGTACCCTGGGAATCTTCCTTAACTGTGATTACAAACCACACTCCTCCCTGCCTTCCCAGCCTGCAAGAAAGCAAAATGAACTACATCATGTCTCAGGCACTCTCTCCATGACGTAATACACTAACTCTTTCAACCTTGAGGCCAAACAGAGCATGACACCAGCTCAGAGGCTGACCAGCATCAGAGCTGCAGCTCAAGGAAAGCACCTGGGATTTCCCCACCCCAGATCCACACAGCAGAGCTCAGGCAGAGGTCAAGTAAAGGCACCAACTCAGCATCTTGCCCTCTGCCTCAAAGGCACTCCAGGGAACTGAGCGTGGTGACAGCGGTTACCATTCCTACCTTCAGGTAAATAACTAAGGCGCCAGACAGCAAGTCTTTTTTGACAAAAGGGTATGTATTTTGCTAGAACACAGGTCCTAGCACCAGACACCGGCAGCTCAGCATCTGTCTTGCTGAACTTTCACACTGGACTGGCACCTACCAAAGCTGCTGCCTGCCCTGAGCATCCCACACCACCTCACTGGAGTGACTGGGAAGGCTCCTTTGAGATCAGCAGGTATTCAGTGCCTTTTTTAAACACTCTTTGCATCCCACAATAGGGGTAACAGCACAGCTTGGTGGCAACAACACCGCAAAGGTTTCTTCTGTTACAGGCATTTTATGAACTGTGCAATCAAGATAAAAGAGAAGATCTTTAAAAGGCATCCCTCCTGTGAAGAGCTTCAGCTCGGCCAGGCTGGACCCTCTCCTTCCCCAGCAAGCTGCAGCCGAACCCATATTCAGTGAAGTGCTGACCACGAAGAAGGTCCCAGTACAACGCCGGTGTCGCTGGTGGTTGCACCCACTGCTACACCTCTGCTTCCTCTGCCAGGTCAGAAGAGTCACTGGAGCAAGAGAAATCTGCACACCCACGTGCAAGTCTTTAGGGCAAGACATGACTCCTGCTGATTGCTGGGGCTCCGCAGGGAAAGAGAATGGTGCTGCAAAGGCCAGATTGCTGGGGACAAGGAAGGGTGCCATCCTGTCTGCATCTGCACACAGGCCTCATGTTTTGGGAGATGGGGGACATGAGTTAAAACATACAAAACACAGGCCACGGAAAAATTATTTTAGCACTAGAGAACCACACAATCCAGGGATAAAATTTTTACTTCCTCTCCTGTTGTTCTGAAGATTGTTATTAACATCAGAGATCAGAACAAAAAGCCACCCAAAGAGCATGGAGAGAACAGTGGTCAGTCCTGCATTGCTTCAGACCTCTTATTTAAGAAACCAAAAGGCCACGCAGACCAATTTGGACAATGCGTTCCCATTCTCTTCCAAGTTAGGAGTGACAACAAGCATTTACCTCTCCACAGCCCTTCTCTATGGAGTTTGCAAAATCAGTTCTCACTAAACTCCAAGAGATAACCAAGTATCCATGGATGTCAGGACACCTCTGAATCTATCTGCCCCAGACCTGCACTGTGGTTCATGATAGCATAAGGACTGGGCAGTAACATGCCTACTCTCAGGCCTCTGCCCTATACTCTGCTTCTTCCTGCAGAGTATAGGGCAGAAGGCTACCTCCTGACCTTCTTCCCTCACCCCTCTCACATCCTGCTTTCTCTTCCAGCTGGATGGCTGCACCCTGAGGGTTCAAAGGGAAGCTGGGAACTAGGAGTAGGGTTCACACACTGGCTGAGAAAACACAAGGGAAGAGATTGTTTTCTTACTTCTTTGCATGATGCCACCCTCCAGGCCAGTTAATGGCTACCTTGCACTTGCCATCCAGCAGACACTGGGCTGCAGTGATGGTGGCTCCTCCCACAGCTGCCGCATACTCAAAGATCCCTTCAGTAGCTGGACAGTCATAACCTGTGGGCAGGAGTCCGTGTGTCAGACGCAACAGGCCTCTTCCTCTGCAGGAAGCACATCTGATTTTTTCTGAGCTCTGTCTTTAATCACTTCTCTAACTTTCCATACCAGTCACAATGAAAAAGGTGTAGCACAAACTCCTGCAGCCCAAGATGGTTAACAGTGGAGCAGACCACAGAAACACAGACTGGCTTGGGTTGGAAGGGACCTTAAAGATCATCCAATCCCCCTGCCACAGGCAGGGACCCCTTCCACTAGAGCAGCTTGCTCCAAGCCCCATCCAACCTGGCTTTGAACACTGCCAGGGATGGGGTAGCCACAGCTTCTCTGGGCACCCTGTGCCAGCACCTCACCACCCTGATAATAAAGAATTTTTTCCTAATGTCTAACCTAAATTTACCCCATTCTACTTTAAAACCATTTCCCATTGTCTTGTCACTACAGGCCCTTGTAAAAAGTCCCTCCTCTAGATTTTCCGCAGGCCCCCTTTAAGTATTGGAAGACTTTTATAAGGTCTCCCCTTAAGGAGCCTTCCCTTCTCCAGGCTGAACCAGCCCAGCTCTCTCACCTTGGCTCCACAGCAGAGCTGCTCCAGCCCTTGCAGCATCTCTGTGGCCCTCTCTGGATTCACTCCAACAGCTCCACGTCCCTCTGTGTTGTTGCTTTAGACAACACATGATGAACTGACCACGACCTCCATTCCCCATCCCCTTGCATTGCTTAAGGTGGCAAAAAAACTCTGAGTGAAGTTGAGCCTAGGAAGAAGGGTGGATGAGGGGGACTGTAATTTCAGTTTTGTTTTCAATTCTCACTGTCTTACTCTGTTTTTAATTGGCAACAAACTGAACTGATATCCCTAAGCTAAGTCTGTTCTGCCCATGATGGTAACTAGCGAACCATCTTGCCTATCTTGACCCATGTTCTATTGCATCGTATTTTCTCCCGTACCCTATTGAGGAGGGGGAGCGAAGTACCTTGGTGGGCACCTGGCAGCCAGCCAAGGTTAACTCACCACAAATATCAACAACCAAAACATTTCCTTGCAGTCAGATCATTCAGAGGTGGGTCTTGATCCGACTTATGATGTGTGTGCCTGGTTAGCCCAACCTACTGGCCCCTCACATCCATCTTGCAACAACACTCTCAGTTCTCTGGCTACCCTATGAGAAAAGCCATGGCACAGTCACTGTTGTACGTCCCCCATAAAAACAAGAACTCCACAAAGGAGACATGCCTAGGTAGACCTCAGGTCTATAGCTAGATTATGATCTTCACCTATTCCGACAGCAGCCTCCCTGAAGCTGCTCCTCGGCAAGGCAAAACTCCAGGGCTGCTCCTCTGCCTCCAGACAGACAAACTTCAGAGACACAAAGGGCAGACCTAGGGGAAACCCATGAGATCAGCGCAGAATGTGTACCACTGCCTCAGTGCTGGGTCACTCTTCCGGCTCCTGACGCTAAGCGTACGCAGAGCCATCTTGCCTGCGCTAACTACTGCATTGCTCAGGCTGTCTTAAGTGCAGGCAGGTGGCGGCCTTTGTTCAGGAGGTAAGCAAAGTCACCCAGAAAACACCCGGACGACTCTGGTGCCTGGCTGCAGCTTCAGGCATGTGTCCTTCACCACAGCAGACCTGTGGAAGCCAAAGTCAGCAAGTCAGGGCCTTCTGTTCTGCCCGAGATCCTAAAAGCAGCAGCAAAACGGACTGGCTCCCGGTACGCAAGGGACAGTGTGAGGCTGACAGCACCCTCTGCTGGCAACAGTTGAAAACGCCAGTCTGACAAGGCTCAGCAGCACCCTATCAGCGTTTCCCCCCATAAACAGCCCACCTGAGCTCATCCCTCTGTCTAACCTCAGCGTCAGCAGAAAGCATCCTGGTCCTAATACTCAGTTAATCTCTCACTGAAGATACATATCCTTACCCAGTCCATATTCCACGGAGTCCGGATGGTCATCGTCTCCCTCCTCACTGACCTTCTGCAGGTGCTGCAAGTAGGCGTCTGTGTGGAAGCTGGCCATCTCCTCCATGGAGGCCACTTTAGGCTTGACTATCCTAGGCAGAGAGGAGGAAGGGAGCACATCCAGGACAAGAAGCTCCAAGGTTTGTCAGGAAAACCTAGCTTTAACCTCCTCAAACAAGAAGCCTTTTGCCAGCTGCTGTTGACAAAGCAAACAAAACTCCCACCTCCTCTCACACCAGACTATCATTTGGAGCGAAAAAGCTCATCAGCTGAGTGGGCCTTTCCCCCAGCATGGCACTATCTGCTGTGCCTGCCCCAGTGAGGAACACCTGCAGGTGCTGCCTGCATTAACCTTGCCACTTTGCTTGAAGTTTTTCTTCCTTTTCTGCATATTCTCCCAGTTTAAGCAGTGCCCAGCACATCCAACACTCTGGTTACACACAGAGAAAAGAACAGAGTTGACAACGGCCAGGCCCAGCCCAGTGCTGCAGTAAGACACCAGCCTGATGGGTCAGAAGGCTGAGCAGCACCTCTCACACGCTCTTAACTCCACCTGCATTCAAAGCAGAGGCCGTCTCTGTCCTCAGCAATTCACACATCACCTTTCCCAAGTTGTGGTGCTTCGCAATCTGTTTAAATAAATCTTGTGACATGTAGAAGCTCCCTCCAAGCCTCAGCCCTGGGGGCAGCTGCAGGCAACACAGTTGCTATGGGAAGAACACAAGAAGCTCCCAGCCTTAAGCTAGCCCAGTGGTGAGCACTTCTAACCCTATGCCAGGGCAAACAGCCCTTTGGGTTCACCTCTGCAATGGTACCTACAGATATTTCCAAAGCGTATTTTGCAAAGTGACCAGAAAGAAAAAAATTCCTTAAAAAGTTTCAACAGGCACCTCTGGCCCTGCTGAACTGGCGTGTGGGACTTTCTCCATTTTTTTTTTTTGTCCAATTTTCCATAATTACCACAATCTTGTCCCTTTAACAAAACTCAGACTTCCTTTATATCCTAGAAATACACACTGCCAGGCTCCTAGAATCATTCTGCAAGCAGGGGCAGCCCTCGAGCTACCCAGTACCTTCCACACCTTAGCAGAGAAGAAAACATTCTCTTAACAGAAAAGGAGAGTACTTACTTCATCTGGTCAAGTAAGGCATACGCTTCAATCAACGAATGCACCATACTGGCCTAAAGAAAAGAAAGAGTAAGCCCGTGAGCAGCCCCGCGAAAGAGACGGCAGCAGAGCCACCTGCAGCGAAGGCGTAACCGGAACTTCTCCCAGGAGCAGCACGGCTCAGATGGCGCCAGCCTGAGGCGGGCTCTGTAGCTCTTCGGCGTGGGGCGGGGGGAGCACCTCGGCAGTGCCTCCTCCGCGTCCCGGCCACAGGCGGTGCGCGGGTTGAGCCCGGCCCCACATCGCCGCTGCCCGGGGGCGGCGCTGCGCCCTCTCCGTACGCTCCCGCTGTCGCCGGCAACCTCCCCAACACCCCCCGGCCTCCCGGCGGGACTCCAGGGGTGCCCTCCGACCCCAGGCCTCACCCCTGCGGTCCCAACACCCCCCCCGCCGGAGTCCCCCAGGGCCGCGTTACCGCCACCCCCGGCGCGGCGCTGACCCGCTTGGGCACTTTGCAGAGGGAGTCGCAGAGGGCCACGTACTCCGGGCTGTACACGTACACCGGCGCCGCCGCCATCCGAGCTACCGCGCTGCGCCACACCGGAGCACGCCGAGACCGGCACTTCCGGCCCCGGAGCACGCCGGGAGCTGCAGTCCCTGCGCGGGCCCGGCCCCAGCGGCGCCCAGCACGGCAGGGCGCGGGGAGCAGCTGCACGCTCGTGTCGGAGGCGTTTTACCGGGGTGTCCTCGGCTCGCGGTGGCCGTTCTTTACAAAAGCAGCGCCGCCATTACAAGAGGCCCTCGCCTGAGGACGCAGCCCCGCTCCCGGAATACGGCCGGGGGACGCCTGCCGTTCCCTACTGGCGCTGTCCACACCCCGCCGGCTCCCAACGCATCCTCCTGGTTTTACTAGGACAGGGAGAGAAGCCGGGCTGGCGGTTGTCCGTCCCCCACTCTCTTCCCCACCAGGCTAAAGGTGGCAGCTTAAAGGAAAGGAGTGAATGGGAGCAAGTCGACGCTGGGTACAGCAGGCGAAACCCCTGCTTTCCCACCCCACCTTCCCAAGTGCCTCTGTATGACAGGTACGATGTTCTGGATGGTGGAAGGCAAGTCGGTGCATGGTACAGATAACGTTCCCCCTACCCCAGAGGCATTGCCAAGGTCAGAAAGGTCTAACCCCTGAGTCAGGACCACCTCCATGAGGAAGAAATTATGTGCTACAGGGTCAGGTGATTCTCTTCTGAGGGCAACAGAGGGTCCAGTATGCTGGATAGACCCTCCTCTTAGAGAAGCTTGCTGCCTCCCTGGGGCCTGTGTTCAGGACATCACTAGGAAACTTCCTAGCCGGGTATGGCCCTCAGGCTATTACCCTATTACTGCTCTTCCAAGTGAGTGATGATGAAGCCACAACTCATAATCCAAGGGCAATCAAGAGACTTCAGGACCTTGGCACTGTTGGTAATCTGGAACACAGGTTATTTGTAACTCCATCATTATAGTTGTAGGCAGCATGTCCAGAAGTAACAGACCCAGTCTATTAATACTTAGGTCTGTGGCTAGTGTCACTGCCACAGTTTTGGGGTATTCAATAATGGGATGGCCTACACAGCACCAGGCCTGCTGGCATAACATGGGATTCACCTTTCTCAGAGGGGGAAGGGGTCTTTGTTTACAGGCTAGTAGGGCTGACTGACAGAGCTTTAAACTAGACTTAAAGGTGGAGTGGGATAATACCAGACAAGCTGTCTGACGACATGCCAAAGCTAGGGGGCTGGCAAGGACCCTCAGCCTGTTGCTCTCAGACATGCTAGGTACACTGCAGCACACTTTTAGTCTTACGCACATGCTGAAGTAACAGGAGCCAAGAGGGAAATACCAGGCAAAGGAAGGTGACGTGACCAACAGCCCAGCTGAAGTGCCTCTACACCAAAACATGCGTCATGGGCAGCAAGCAGGAGGAGCTGGAAGTGACTTGTGCTGCGAGAAAGCTACAACCTGGCTGCCTTTATTGAAACTTGGTGGGATGAACCCCACCAGGGAAGTGCAATGGCTGTCAATGGCTACAAGCTGGTCAAAAGGGACAGGCCAGGAAGGAGGGGGAACAGTGTTGCCCTCTGCATCTAAAAATGGATAAATTGTGAAAAGCTGTCTCTGAAAAATAGCCATGAGCAGGTTGAAAGCTTATTGGTAAGAACTGGAGACCAGGCAACAAAGGGAACCTTGTGGTTCTGCAGGCCACGCTGTCAAGGGGAGCCTGTGGATGAAGCCTTCTGACTCCAGCTACAGGAAGCACTGCACTCACAGCCTTTCATCCTCTCAGGGGACCTCAACCACCCCAAGAGCTGCTGAAGAAGCTGCAGGCAACTGTATGGGGTCTATGTGGCAAGGGCCTGGTAGTGGGGACGAGGGTTACAGGGTGGATTCTGTAAGAAGCTGCCAGAAGCCTCCCCCATGTCTGGGAGAGCCAATGCCAGCTCCTCATGTTGGAGGAGTTTGTGGAGGACTGTTCCCTATGGGATGGAGCCCACATCAGAGCAGGGGAAGAGCATGAGGAGTCCTCCTCCTGCAGAGGGAGGGATGCCAGATGTCTGATGAACTGGCCACAACCCCCATTCCCCTGTGGCGATGCAGGGGACGACACAGAGAAAATAGGAGTAAAACTGAGCCCACAAGATGGGAGGAGGGACGTGCTTTGAGATTTAGGCTTTATTCCTCATTATCCTACTGTGATTTGATTGGTAATAAATGAAACTCATTTCCCCAAGTCAGTCTGCATTGCCCATGACAACTGGTGAATGATCTCCCTGTCCTTATCCTAAACTCATTTCCCCAAGTCAGTCTGCATTGCCCATGACAACCGGTGAATGATCTCTCTGTCCTTATCCTAACCCAGGAGCCTCTCATTGTGTTTTCTCTCCCCTGTCCAGCTGAGGAGGGGAGGGACAGAACGGCTCTGGCTGGCAGTGGGCACCCAGCCAGGATCAACCCAGCACAGCAATCCAGGAGACTCCTGGCGTGCATGCAGGGTACCTTCTTAAACCACAGAATAGGCAGCCCTGTACCTGAGGGGAAGCAATACTGGATCTGATGGTCACCCACCCAAGTGAGTCAGTTGGTGACATTGAGATTGGAGCAGCCTGGGCTTGCAATGCTCACGCACCGGCAGTTTGCAGTCCTGAGGGATACAGGTCAGGCAAAGAGTAAAAGTCAGGACCCTGAATTTTAGGAAAGCAACTGCCAGCTGCTCAAGGGATTGAGCTGTGTGACCCCCTGAGACACTGCCCTCAAGGATAAGGAAACAGACAGAGCTGGCAGGTCTTTAAGGATGCTTTCCATAGAGCACAGGAGCTCTCAATCCCCATGTGCAAGGAATCAGGAAAGGCAGGCAAGAGTTGAGACCTGGTCAAACTAAAATGCAAAAAAACGCACAGGCAGTGGAAGCAGAGACAGGTATCCTGGGAAGGGTACAGGGACACTGCCTGGCCGTGTAGGAAAGGGGTCAGGAAGGCCATGGTACATCTGGAGATGAACTTCGCAAGGGACAAGAAGAATAATAAAAGGTCTTCTACAGGTATGTCAGCCAGAAAAGCAGGGTCACAGAAAGCGAAACCCTCTTGATGAGTAGGACTGGTAAACCAGTAACAGAGGGTGAGGAGAATGCTGAGGTACTCAACAATGTTTTTGCCTCAGTCTTCACTGGCAACCTCTCTTCTTTAAATTAAAAGAGGGTTTATGTGTGGTTTAAGGAAAAAAGGTTTTAAGATGATGGTGGTGAAGAACACTAGCACAAGTTGCCCAGAGATGTGGTAGATGCCCTGTCCCTGGAAACATTCAAGGCTGGGCTGATTGTGGTTCTGAGCAACCCGATATAGTTGAAGATGCCCCTGCTCATTGCAGGGGGTTTGGACTAGATGACCTGGAAAGGTTCTTTCCAACCCAAACTATTTATGATTTTATAACCTCACTCACCCTGCCACTCTGCGGTGTGTGTGCCCGTTCCCCATTAGTCTGACCACACTATCCTGTGCGGGGTTTGACCTGCAGGATAGAGCAGAACTGGGAAACACTCCCCTCTCCAGTGCAAGGCTGCAGGAGATGGGGACAGAGGGCAGAGCTGAGCATTCACAGCACATTTGTGATGGCACAGCTAACACCAAACTGAGCAGCCAGCTCAAAGCTTCTCTACAGGACGTGTATGAGCTCGGGAGCCTGTGACTTGGCCATGAGTGACACTGCCAGAAGCAGAGAGGGCATGGCAGGGCTGCCACCGACAATCCCCAGCCAGAAGCTCTGTCCTCGCAGCTCGGTGGTAACTGGGATCTGTTACCATCTTGGGATGCTCCTGGCTCCCACAGCCTCCCCAGCTCTGTATACAGGACCCCTGACCCCATCTTCGGTGAGATGGGCTGCCTACTTCCAAGCAGCAGAGCTGTGGCTGGGTTAGACCGTTTTGCTTTTGGGTGTGCTGGGGGAGAGGCTCAGGTGGCACCCTGTACTCCTCTAAGCTTTTCCACCAGCAGCAGGAAGAGCAAGAGTTCCAGCCTACACTAGTGTAAACCCTGCAGATTTGGAATAAAAAGCAGCACAGAACAGGTTAAAAACATAGAATCTGCTGGAGGCATCTGCAGGGCACGCTGCAGCACTGCACACACGCCTGGTGAAGGGGGCCCTTTCCACCTCCCTCAAACACACATACCTTTGGGGGTGATGGCCCCGAAGGAGCTGTGTAGGCAGACACTTCTAACACAAGCAGGCTTCGAAGCTCAGCCTTTCCCTGCCAGCCCAGGCTGCACACAGCTAAGGACCACGCAAGCTTCCCACAGAGCTCTTCAGGAGAGCTGCTCAGACACCAAGAGGGCAGGACTAGGAGAGATGGCCACGCAGGCTGCCTGCAAGCTACCTAATGCCCGTTTTTATAAGCTATATGAAACAACCTTTCTGCAGCATCTGCAACCCAGAGTGAGGAGTTGTGAGAGCTACTGCATGGAGCAGCCATCAGCGGGCAGGAAGTCGTACACGTACATGGCCACCGACTTGGACAGGTAGGTCATGGTGCCGAACCTCCCACTTGGCGCACTATCGTACAGCAGGCTGCAGATGCCTGTCGCGGGATCCCTCTCCAGCATGTGCTCGTCAGCGCCCAGGGCTTTCTGGATGTTGGGCAGGGAAGGAGAAAGGAAGCATCAGGAATAAGGCAGTGTGACACACTGATGGTGAACAACGGGAGGAGTACGCTACGTATTTGCTGTGCCCCATGAACATAATGAGGGCAACAGGCAGGACTGTCTGCATGGGTGACTGCTGCTTGGCTGTAGGGAACGCAGCCAGCGGCCCTGGGTGCAACCTGTGGCTCCTGTGTGAGGCCTGGCCCTTACCTGCTCCTCATAGAAGAGGTCATTGGCCATATGCAAGATCCTTTCCACAGCTATGATGCCACCAATGGTGTGCACTTCCATGTCCACCAGCATAGTGAGCACTAAGATAGCCTCCACCAGCAGCTGCCTGTACTCTGGCTGGGGCACACGGTTGAGGACCGACTCCACATGCACAGCAAACTTTATTTCCCCAGGGGTCATCTGTGAGGAGGGAGAAAGAAAGGCACCTGCAGCACCCTATCACCAGCAGAAGTCCTGAGCAATGTTGGGTGCTTGCACAGGGCAACCCAGCACCAACCCACCTACCCTGCTTACACCTCACATAAACCTCCTACCTCTCTGGTTGTTGAAGACGGAAGAACAAAGCCCTCCACAGAAAGGCCATGGCACTGCAGGACAAGGAGAGACCACAGTTATGGCATTGAGAAGCACCTATGCTAGAACACATAGGGCCGGTCCACCAGCTCACTCTCCCTTGTGCACTGGTGCACGCTGCCCACACACGCTAGCTCCACCTCCTAACTCCTTGCACATCATTGCTCCTTCCCCACCAGTTCAGCCCTGAGCTTAGCATGGGGCTCTGCTCCCTGGCTCACCATGCCAAGGACAAGCTGTGCCCAGAGCTGCTTCAGCTGCGGCTCCAGCCTGCCCCTGCCTGGCTAATGGGTAAAGCCATTATCCGTTACTGTGCAAGGCTCAGCACAGTATGAGGTAGGTCCTGTGTGCCTGTAAGGCAGCTTCCCAGGGCCAGGCTGTCCAGGAAGCATATACCCACACGACATCAGGAACCATCCTCGTGTACCTCACAAGCTGCCCTAGCAAGGCTGGTGCATGGGACCCACAGGCTCACGTGCATGGAGGAGCCAGCCAGACACCCAGCTCACCTTCTGCAGGACCTTCCAGACCTTCTGGTAGAAGCCCACAGGGACACGGTTGAGGGCCCCATCCAGCCGTCGTCTTCGCTGCCACTGGCCCTGGCGGCTGTCCTTGCTGCCCTGGTCTTCCAGCATGCTTGAAAAGGAGCCCTGGCCCAGCAGCTCTGTGTGCCCAGGAGACTGAGCCGACACAAGACAAGGACTACAGAGACTGCTGTAGAGTAAATACCCACAAGAACACACCCTGCTGCCCAAGAGCTTGTGCTCCCCCAGCCTGGCCTCCACCCCCCACCACAGCAAAGCCACCCTGCAGCACCTTTGTGCAGCCACAAGCAGGTCAGACCCACATGTGCTGCCAACAAACACCAGTTACCAGAGACGACTTGAGGTCAGCGTCTCCGGACTGCAAACCGAGGGGCTGGAGGAGAAAGGGAGAGACCAAAATCAGACTGTACTGGAGCAAGCAAGCCATGACAGCAAGCAGAGCAGCAGCAGCATGGACCAAGCTCAGGTCACAGGGCAGTTATCCCAGGGGCTATGCTTAGCTGGAGAGGCAGTTTCAAAGGGCAAACCTGCGGGAAGTTGCATGTTAGCACCACAGGGGAAGGGCTGCACCTCACAGGGTGGCTGCAAGGCCTTTGCACACTGGTGCTGCAGTAGCAGCGAGCTCATGCTGGTGAGCACATGGGAGCAGGGCTGCTACTGCTCTGCTGGCTGCTGGCATAGGTGGGGTTTGGTCTCAGGCAGACCAGGGGCCCAGTAGCAAGACCAGGCAGTAGCAAGGTTGCTACTGCCTGTGGACAACCCTCCTCATCACATACATGGTCCCCCTTGTAATGCCGGGTTTCCCGTTGCTGCAGACTGGACATAAAACTGCTGCAACAGCCTGGTCCCTGCAGGCCCTGTCATTTTGGGACGAGAAGTCAGGACTTGTCCTGGACACACGCTAGGCTACAGAGGAAGTCCTTGTAGCTGGGCAGGAGCTTCTTCCTCCAGAGAAGAAATAGCTGAGGAGATTACAGGCAGGATGCAGCAACCACCAGTAAGCTACTAGACAGGGCCACTGCTGGTCATTGCACTACAGTAATATCACCCCATCATGCTCAGCAAGTTTTCACGGGTATAATGGAGCCTATTAGGCCACAGCAGCTATGGAGCACAGATCCCAGCTGGTTCTAATGACAACACACAATCTAAAGAAGCCTTCCTCCCTGCCAGCCCAAATATGGCAGGTCTCACACAAAGGGGGAGCTCCCCAAAGGCTGTGGGACAGTGCCAGCCCTGGGCCCCACAGCATGGTGAGCAATGCCAACCTTTTCCCAGGGAGCCAGCCTCCCTTCCAGTCCTGAACACAGCAACCCTGCACCTTCAGAGGGGCAGCCAGCTCACTGCTGCAGCAGCTCACTCAGGTTTACTTAGTAAAGCTTGCTAATTCATGCATGCTCGAAAGCTGCCCAGGTGTGTGGCATAAGGGACAAAAGCTGAGGTGCAGGAGGACCAGGGGGCATCACCTTACTTCCAGGCAGAGACTGCCTATGCTTATCCAGCTGCTGCAAGAGAAGAAGGAAATGACGTTTCTGCTGCTGAAAGAGGCCCACCAGGACACTAGCAACGCCTGGGACTCTGCGTGGTCCTTCCCACCCCTGCACTTCCCAAGCACTCCTGTGTTCCCCCTGTACTGCTTGCTCTGCCAAAGAAATCCCAAGTCCCATTAACAGGTTTGCTCCAGTTCTCCCCACAGGGCAGGACTGGAGCTAAAAGCAGATCCTGGAAGCAGCTGTAAGCTCTCTGAAGCCCAGGAGCAAGTTCCCTCCTGCTTCCCCACCGATCCTGCTTGTCCTGTAGCTGTCCCTGGCAGGAGCAGCCTGCACCACCTGCCCTCACCTGCTTGATCTCACTTTTCAGCCTGATGATGCCGGAACGCTCGTGTTTGGTGGCCCCAGTGGCCCCCACCTCACAGATGGAGATAGCAGTGGTGAGCGATGAGTCAACTGATCGCACTGGAGAAGAGAGGCCTGGAGTGGGTACCATGGCTCAGGGCACACACACTTCTTGCCTCTGCTTGGGCACTGGTACCTACCTCTGCACACCCTCGCCCTCTACCCCAGCCAGCACCAGAGATCCCTGAGCACAGCATACAACTGCTTCAATTCAGGCCACGCTCTGCACCAGCACCCAGCTTTGCCCACAGATGCTCTCTCAACCCTGCTGAGAGACTCACCACTCCTTTCCACTCCAAACTCCTTGCCAGAGAGGATGTGGTACAGGAGGCTCTTCATGTCTGATGGGCTGAGATTCATCAGATTCTCAGTGGCTTCTCCAGCTGGAGAGAACAGAGCTGGGATGTCGTACCCCACTTCACAGCCCTCCTAGGACATTTTTACCCTGCACACCATTCCGTCAGCAGGGGAAGCACTGGTACAGGAGCTCATCCTCCAGGGACGTACACTAACTCTGGGTTTTGCCTACAACAGGAACTCTTCCCCATGCCAGCCCAACACACAATTGAATACAGATTGAAGTGAAATCACCCAGCTGTGCCTGAGAACAGTCCCTGGCACTTTCAGTGCAGGGTCTTGCCCTGGAGCTGAGCTGCCCATCTTTAACAGCACTTCTCTTCCCTGCTGATGGGGTCCCCATTGCAGCAGCACCCTCCAGCTGGGTGCTGTCCCCACTGCATGTACCTGAGCAGCGCAGAGAGTGCGCCAGCTCCGTTGCCATCACCTGAATGATGAGCCCAATACGAATGCGGAACATCTCAGCGAAGAGCGCGGGCTGCGTGCGCATGTACATGGCCAAATATACCATGATCTCCTAGAGGGGAAGGGGTAGGTCACTCCACTGCTGTTCACCAGGGCAGAGAACCCTAGGCCAGGCTCCTCTGTCACCCTGGCCCCTCACCTGGGTGAGGACAGACACACTGAGGTTCTTCTCGCTGGCTTCATCAATAAGGCGAACAAGCTCCTCATAGGGGATCGGGCTATGGAGGGAGCAGAGAAGGTGAGAGGCAGTAGAGTGAACCCTGCGTCCCTTGTGGTCCACACTGCCCAGAGGGGAGAGACGCAAGCTGGGGGTGGCCACCCAGAGCCGCTCCTCCCACAGGCTTCCAGGACAGCAGGTCCGCATCCAACCCCAGGCCAGCACGCGCCAGGAGACAGGCCACACTCACGCGGAAATCGTCTTCTCACGCGGCTCTGGGGGCAGCCCAACTGTCAAATGCTTCTGGTGAGACAGGAGGTCAGTACAGGCCTGGGGACAGAAAGAGTCACCCCAGGCATCACCAACAGCTCAGGGATTGGGCCTTGGCCCAAGGCAGGGTGAGACAGAGCAGATGCAGGTGCAGTTTGCCCACCCGCTCTGCAACCTCTTCCCCAACAGAGCTCAGCCAGCTGGAGGCCAAATGCATGGTTGTTACCTCATCCAGAGCTTCCACCTTCTTCTTGAGGATGCCAGAGATGTAGCGGATCAGGGCCCACTGGCGTGTGTCCCCCACCCGCATGTACAGCTCAGTGAGGAGCTCCTTCACTGTGGGGCCAGGCTCACTGTCAAGCCCTGTGTGCCATTCAGGTCCTCTGCATTGAAGGAGATCCTGGGTTACAGCCAGCAGCTTGCCTTGAAGGAGCCCTTGGCTCTGCAGGTGGGGATGACTGCACGGCTGTGCTGTGCTCTGCTCAGTGAGCCTGCAGGACTCAGAGCTCAGCATACTTGAGGATGTGGAGCATGTAGAGGATGTCCGCTTGCTCCTGCAGCGTGGGGCAGACACGCAGCTGGTCCACCAGTGCCTTGCAGTCCACGTTGCCATCCTCATCGCGGGGTAGGTTCATCTCTGCATAGAGTGTGTGGCTCTGAAGGAAGGGAGACCCGTGCTCCTGGTTAGCATCACCAGCACCACACACCAAGTGCAGTCTGGTTGTGGAGCTGAGGACATTCACCCATAGACATTCCCCCTCACTAAACACTAACCCTTCCCCATGCAGCCCCACAGGGACTTCTGGCTCCAGCTGAAAGGACAGCAGTGCTTGGCCAGCCTGAGAGGGACATGGCTCACCTTGCCATCCACATCATGCTGGTGGGGTGAACCCAGCAGCTTGACAGACTGCTGGGATGCCTGGAAGATCTTGCTGGGGACAAACATCCCAACATCTAAAAGAAAACCAAGGTTGGTACAGATACTTCCCAACCCCAACCCACCTCACATCTGACACACTGCTCCCCTGTCAGCCCCTGCAGTGAAGCAGGCCGTGGGAGAAGCAGCCCCATCCCGCCGTGTTAAAGGAACACCACAGGGAGCTGTCATTGTTTATCATTCAGAATTTTCCATAAGGAATGCACATGCACCAACTCCAAGATACTCCAATGGCCAGGACTAACATGATGGACATAATGCAGGCTTCTTTTCAGTTTATGGGGCCCAGGCATTGCACAGCTGGGAAAGCTCCCAGAGCACCTCAGCCTTACCCCTGGGCTTGACCAAAGGTGCAGAGGGTGCTGGAGTTACTCACTCTGGATGTGAAGGTCCCTGGCCTTGGATGCCAAGGACATGAGGTCGCGGGTGGTGTGGACGGCAGCGCGGAAGCGGCTCAGGCCTCCCCGCTGTGCGGTGGGAGGCAGGTTCACCTGCGGAGCTGTGCGCTGCAGCAAGTGATCCAGGTACTGAGCAACCTCATCATATGTGTCTGCTGAAGGGGAGGCACAAGAGGGGGCTCAGCTGCTTTGTGCCCCAAGCCCAAGAGAGCTCCCGCCCGCACCTCAGCAAGGGTGAAGCTTTGCTGGCTGAGCAAAATGACAACATGGGGCTGGTGCCTGAAGTCCCACAGCCATGACACCCCTGTTCCCACTCTGCTCCGCTGCCTGGGACACTGGCTGCCAGCCGGGCTCCCTCGGAGTCCCACCCAAACGAAAGAGGTGATGGGGATGCAGCATGTGCTGAGTCTGAGCCTGTGCAAGGATGGCCAGAGCCTGCCCCAACCCCACAGTGAAACCCTCGTGCTTGTTTCCTCCAGGGATGATAGGGGGAGGCACAGCCAGCAGCAGCCTGTCCATGTGGAATGTTTGTGAGCACCCCAGCACAGCAGGGGCCTCATCCAAGCAGGACTCCAGCACGGGAGCAAGGCAGGGTGGGTTTTACAACACAGTTATTTCTAATTAGAAATTACCAGTTATTTCTAGTTAGGAGTTAGAGAAGGAGCTACAGCTCCTGGTCTTGCTCTTTGCCAAACCTACAGCAGCTGCCATCACTCCCAATGCCACAACAGGAGCACAAGGGCCCACCGCTCGTTTCCTGCACCGTGGATGAGGGTGCTCAGAGGCCATCTCTCTCCTCAGCCAGGAAATAACAGTGATGGGCATATCCCAAGGGGAAGATGCCCCATGCCAAAGCAATGCAACACAACTAAGAGCTGTTGAGCGCTTCCAGACAGTGGGCCAGGGCAAAGCCATGCTGCTCTTCAGCTGGCAGATCAGCTCTGTGGTGTGTCCTTCCTTAGGTGAGATGCAGACATCAGAGGCCCACATCACAGCATTCCCTTTTCATATCTGGCAGGGATGCCTTACGACAATGCCTGAAGGAAGAGTCCTCCAGACATCAGGCTCGAGAACATCATCCTGTCTGGCTGCAGCATCTGACCACAAAAAACACTTAAAATTAAGCATTTTGTAAGTGCTGTAGAGAGGCTAGGCAGGCCCCATCTCCCCTTGGGGCTGCGGAGAAGCAGACACCTTGGAGAAGCCCAGGTGCAGCCTACAAGGAGACTCCAGGCAAAGCAAAAGGAGGGCAAGAGAAGTGAGTATTCAGAGTCACAGTGGTGCAGACATTGGCTACAGAAGCAGCAGAGGCAAAGCAGACTGATGGGAAGGCTGGGAAGATGACGAGCTCTAGGTCACACAGGAGGATGCACCCAGGGCTGTTTGCAAGGGAAACTGCAAACCTTGCACCCCACCATGGTCTCAGGACAAGACGGGTCCATCACGCTGTGGTGGGCTAAGGCTCTCTGAGGCACCATATCCACAGCAGCAAGACCTCAATTTGGCACCAACTGGAGCAGCCCTGCCTAGAGAGGGTCAAAGGCTTTGGGAAAACACCACCTGGATTGCTTAAGACATGGTGAGTCTTCCCCACCACCTTGGGCATGGTCCCATCACTTTCTGCACTGTCACTGATGTTCCAAAGATCCTCAGCCCAATCACCCGAGCAGAGGCAGGTTGCCAAACCTGTGTCTCTTCCCTAAGCAACAGCCAGACCGACTGATTATAGAGCATCCTCCATGCTCTCCATGTGCACAACAGGTTCAGCCCTGGCTGGCTGGGAAAAACCCTTGGTGAGGCTGCATGAATTCACCTGGTCCCACCCCACTGGTGTCACCCTGAGCATCACCCAGACAAGGTTACTGATGGAGTGTTGGATGAGAACAAAAACATGGTGAACACCCAAGTGTATGAAGAACATGGTGGCAGGTGCTGGCGGGGTGGTGGGGTGTTACAGCTCTACGGGTGAGTTTGGCATTTGCTATGCCACAGCAGCAACTGGCCTGCTCCCCCTGACCATCCTCTGCTATCTGCAAGCCATGCAGCCACTCCTCGGCATCTAGCTCCTCAGAGCTGCCAGTGCTGAGCTCATAACTTTTGGCAAAGACCTTACCCTCTGGCCCAGGGTCCATAAAGCTGAGGTGTGTTCGGCACGACGTTGTCAGGAACTCCGACAACTTACCCGTCTGGATCCTGGGCGAGAGGAGGGGAGGTCAAACAGAGAGGAAGGGGGGAGCAGCACCTTTGGCTTTGCCTTCTGGACACAGGACAGGCCCTTTGGCAGGGAGAGATGCGCTTGCTCCCACTATGCCCCCACGCCTGCTTTAGCTACCTGCAACTCCTCCAGCCACAGGCAGACATGAAAGGGCTGCCCAAAAGGTATTAGAGGGATCCTGCAGCCACGGGCTTAGTAGCATAAAGAGCTATGAACTTTCTCACATCTCCTCTGTTGGGACTGTACCCCAGGGATGCACTTACAGCCTAGCACACCCCAATGTATTCTCCACAGCTTGTTCCCCAACAGCTGATGCTCAGGCCCAGCAGGTACCCTCATAAACAGGCTCCTGGGGGCCGCCAGCCCTCTCCAGGAAGCTGCACTCACCTTGCACCACCAAAATACCCATCCTGCAGCTTCCGCAGCATCACCAGCACTGTAGGGTGCACACTTTTGCCGAATTCATCTGTTGGGGACAGAGACAGAGGCAGTCAGGCTCTCCCACTGCTAACCCAGTGCAGCTCCTTTGAGCAGCAAGCTCTTCACAGGATGCTCCTGGCTCTTTACAGGATGCTTCTGGCTCCTCCAGCCCCACCATTACTGACACAACTGCCCACCCACTTCCTCCTGCATGGGCTGCTTCCCACAGCTGCTCTAGCCAAACGCCTTGCGAGGTTGGAGGGTCTATACCAAGCATGGTGTGGGAGACGAGGAAGGTGATGGTCGGCCGTCCGGTCATCCTCCAGCGGCTACAAAGGTACGAAAGATCTGTCCTCAGCATCTCCACAATCATCCTGTTGTCAAGAGCCAGGTAGAACTGCTGCTGGTCTATGAACTGTGAGGATGGGAGGAGACATGAGCAGCCCTTCCCACAGCCACCTTTAGCGCCACCCACATCTTCCCACAGGCACTCTGCCAGGCCAGCCACACAGCGCATCCAGTGACCCCGGCACCAGCAGCGTGTCCCACCTCACTTGGTAAGCATCAGTAGAGCCTAGAAAGGCACCCTCAGCTCCCAGGGCAGCTGCTGGCCGCTAACAACTATGGCGAGGTAACACCACAGCTCAGCAGCAGTGTCACACAAGCCCCACACAGCCACGGGTCTGTGCTGTGCCCATCCCAAGCAAACATGCACTCCCACAGTTCCAGGCTTGCAACCCTGCTCATCCCTGCACCATGTTGGACACAGGGGACAGAGGGATCCCTGTCCTGCCATCAGCCTTTTCCTAGTGCTCTTGTCAGGGTGAGCAGAGATTTCCACCCAACACTGATCACTGGAAGGCTGAAACCATCTTCTCCCAGCATGCACGTAGCCAGGACCACCAACTGCTGCTCCATGCCACAGAGCTGGGACTGGTCCAGGCTGTTCAGAGGGTGTTGGGCAGCCCCTGAGCACTCAGCCAGTGGGGAGCCCTCCTGCCTAGTTCCAGATCTCCTGGCAGCAGGGAATGGCACCCACCTGTGGGGTGAACGTAAAGATGTTCTTCCTGATGTTGTAGAGCTTGGAGGTCCCAAGGACTCCCATGTGTCGATAGGGCCGTCCTGTCAGGCACATCTTCTTGTTGCGGCCTAGGAGTCCAGGAGGAGGAGTTTTTAGTGACAGCCTTCTCATGAAAGGGATACAGCAAGCAGAGGCAGGCTTCTGTGCTCCCAGCCAGCAGGAAACAGTTGGTTTGCACTTGGGATACCCTAGGACCTTGTGTTGTGCTGGTATGGCTCAAAAGCACAGTGATGCTCTACCCCACAGCCCTGCCCAGTGGATAGAGACACTAGGCCCCGCCCAGGAACACTTGCTGAAACAGGAACAGCCTGTCCTGGCTTCCACAATGTGCCACACCTCTGGGTTTTGGGGTATGTTGGAAGCTGGGGCAAGACCAGGGGTTCAGCCCTGCACAGGGCTGGTTCCCCAAAGCTGAGAGCTCTGTAAACATTCCCACTGCTCCTGGAATTACTCCCAGAGCCCAGGATGGTGCAGCAGCAGCATCACCCCTCGCTCACGTCAGCCCTGGCAGCTGCTGAGCTGTTCCCCTGCTCCCTTTGCCCATGTTACACTTGGCATTTTGGTGGCTTAAATTAGCCAGCTTGTGCAGCCTGTGGTGGGTCAGGTTCCTCCTCTGGCCCAGGCCAGGTCTCCAGCTCCACACAAGCCCTGTGCCCAAAGGGCCGCTGCATCAGGGAATGGCCCTGCCAACCCTCCAACAGCGGCCACCTCACCTCAGCTACAGACTCTCTCAGCAAGCCAGGAACTGCCAGGGTCTGGCTTGCTTCCCCCATTGACATCTGGGACACATGAACAAAAGCTGGCTCCTGTCCACACCAAGTCCATCCTATAACCCCTGCCTGTCCCTGGGGTGACTGTGCAACTGCAATGCCAAAGCTTTACCCATTTTAGAATTACTCTGCATAGCACTGTCTGCCATCCCAGCTCCCCTTGGGCCCAAGTTCCCCTTTACCAGGCCAAGGAAAGGGTAGCAGAGCCACCATTAGCTAGGCACTGATGAGCAGCAATGTCAGGGTATGGGACAGACCCTTCTGCACCCTTTTTTTCTGCAGGTGCAGGGAGCCCAGATTACCCAGCCGGGCGTAGATGTGGCTAAGGATGCGAGCAGGCTGCACTCGGATGGGGTAGACATCTGCCACAGTCTCCACATCGATGTCCTCCTTCCTCAAGGCACCCTTGATCCCCTCTGTCTCTGCCAGGATGCACACTGCAGAGGGAGAAGGACAGGTTCAGTGTGGCAGGGGCACCAGAGTGAGGAGTGCTGCTCTGCACCTCTGGGGACACGCATGTGCTATGTCACCTATGTCAACCTTTTCAACCTGTCTGCAGAGGAGGCTGTAGCCAGTGATGCTCCCCTGGATCAATGCAGGGTGGAGCAGAAGGACTTACACCCCATCTTACACCCACCTTGCCAGGGCTGAGACCTGCTGCACTGGCAGCCACCCAGCCAGCAGAGCTAGCCCCATGAGCTCCATGCAGGCAGAGGCCCCAGGCCTGCTAGGCACAGGAGTTTGAAACCAGGCCCTTTCTCTCACCTTGGACCACCACATCAGGCTTGGGGACAGTCGCAAACCGGCGGTTGAGGGGATCTATTTCACCAGGAGCTAGAAACCCCTGAGGAAAAAGAGGTATGACGAGATATGAGGAGATCAACATTTCATGCACAGGGTAAAGCGGGTGATGCCTACAGACAACCCACCTTTAAGAGGTCCTGCAGGATGGAAGTGACAGGTTCCCCATGGTAGGTGGCACAGGGTGGCAATATTTGCCCTTTCAGAGCTCAGAGCCTCGCCCCTCAGCCCCCCCTAGCACTAGGGATGACCATACCTCAGCCATCAAGCAGCCCAGGATGTAGAGGGACTGCCCCCACATGAGCGGCAGCTTGCCCATGGGTATCCTGTCCACAGTGTGAGGGTTCCTGTACTCCTCGTCCACCTGGAAGGCAAGTCAGGAGGTCAGGGATGGATCCACACACACAGGATGCTGTGAATCATCATCACTGCATTTCAAAGTCCAGCAGTTCCAGGCTTAGAATAAGAATCTGTGAAAGCATTTGCCACAGAGGGCCCAAAACCTCCCAGCTATGCTCCTCACACCTTCTCGTGATTGCCCTAGGGACCCGTGCCAGACACCGCATCAGCTGCTCAGTATTTCGGTTCCCAAGATGTTGAGATATCCCTCTGGAATGGCTGACATTCCCCAGGAGCACTGGGACAATGCTCCGGATGCTACAGCATCCAGGCACCAGGAGGCCGTCACTCTCAGCCCAGGCTCACACATCCTCAGCACCTCCTCAGCCCAGGTCTGTGTGTCCTGAGCTCTCAGAGGACTCGATCTCCAGGTTGCACCCTCTCAGTACAGCAACTTGAGTACAGTACAGGGGCAAGAAATGCTTCAGGGGGGGGAGTTGGAATAGCATGTTGTTTTTTGTTTGGTTGGCTGTCTTTCTCACAGGGTTTCCATGTGCATGAAGCCACCATGTGTGAGTTAAGCTGTTAAAACCTGATAGTAATTACCTGATGATATTTCCACTCCCACTGTAGCTCAGGACCACTCACCTTATCTGGTGGAACGCTGTACAGCTCCGGCACCAGGCGTACCCCATTCTTCCCCTTGATGAGAACCCCCTCGAGGGCTTCCCGATACTCCTGCACCTGAGGAGAGAGAAAAGGGAGTCTGCCCTGGGCATGGCTCCCTGCACGCCTCCTTTGCCAGGGACTTCTTTCCAGCAGCATGGCAGGTCCTGCCTCCTTTACCTGCTCCATGTTTCCACTGAAAATCCCATCGATGATCAGGTACGCCCAGAAGAGAGGCCACTCGCACTCAATGTTTTCAAACAGCTTCAGCTCTGCAGGCTCATAGTAGGCGCGGTTGGGGTCCTGCAGGGAGGGTGACAGCGGTGAGGGTGGCGGGTGGCAGAATCCCTTCAAACAGGACTCCTACTCCCCCTGAGGCCCCAGCCTCAAAATGCCCTCCCAGTGCTCTTCTGCAGATGATGGCTGAGAGAGCCAAAAAGCAGCTTCACCTCCAAGCTGTGTTCTTGCCATCAGGCATTCTCTCCCAGATCCCTGCACTAATGCTACAGGGACTCACCCTGCCTGGGCAAAAGGAACCTACCCTGTCCCCAGGAGAGCACCTCAGAGCCCCATACAACAGCACAACATTCCTCTTGCTGCCCTGGGGACACCTGCATCCCCTTCACCTTGCCTGCTGTCCCCTAGCCCCTCAGCCCCTGCCTCTTCCAGCATCACCAGGCCTTGGGCTAGAGAGCAGGGGCCCAAGCAGGGGCCCTTCTGCCAGGGGGTAGGACTGAAAGCCTGGCACAAGGGAAGGGGTCAGGATGGAGACCTGCCTGTGACGAATCTTCCCACCCCAGATGTGTGTGCTGTAGCGTTCCAGGGGACCTATGGCCACCAACCTTCCCTGATGCCTGCTTTAACTCTTCTGCAAAGAAGGGAGATGGGTGGCCTTAGCAGACTGTTGGGCAGAGAGCACACAGGCAGTGTGTGTACTCTATAGCGCCTGCACAATGGCCACAAGCTCTCAAACTCCAGTTTGACTCCAAGCAGCTGCAGTGGCTCTGCAGGCAGCACTGCCTTTCCTGCCCCTCAGAGCTCCCCAAAAGCAATTCACGGCTTTGCACTCTGGCAAAGTTTGAGCGGTGGAAAAGTCAGACTGGAAATGGTGCTGCTATTCCCTGGCTCTGGAGAAATGCCGCCACCCATGCTGCCTATTATGGTCAGGTCTGAAAAGGCACAGCAGAGGAAAAGCATTTAGAGACACACATGCCCAAAGGAACCCCAGCACATAATGGGCCCAATGGGTGATGATTTAGGACCCTCCAAGTACCATTTCCCGGTTCTGTGGTTATAAAATCAGGACAGTGCTTATAAAATTTTCATGGTTTCCCACCCCAGAGCAGCAGAAGAAAGGCTCCACTCGCTCCGCTGAGAGACAAGTATGGCAGTACAAAAGCTGCCTTCTGTCCCAGGAGAGGCAGAAGCACGGTTGTGACCTCCAGTGCTGCTGCAGAGCCAGGTCGCAAGATGCACACTGTGCCTGTGCAGTGACAGTGACTGTACAGTGTTGAGGGAGGAACACTGCAGTCACCTCCACAGGCCTTCAGCCCTCACTCAGGGCTTGTGCAGCCTGGAAAGAACTGGTGAAAGAGCGCGCCTTGGCAGGGCTCCCCATGGGGCATAGTCCCACCTTCCCCAAGCCTAAGAGATACATACCGCAGGTCCCAAGATGCAGAGCCAGCCTCTGCCCATCTGCCATGGGCACTGACAGGATGTACCACCTCTGCAGTGGGCTCTGGCATTTTGGGAAGCCTTGCCCAGACCCATGACACTGCCTGGGGCTGCTAAGGGCTCTCACCTTCCCCATGCTCCTCACCATAGCCTTGACACACTGCTGATGCTTGGCACTGCTGTTCGGGGGGGGGGGGGGGGGGGGGGGCAGGGCTGAGCACACTCACCTCTTTGGGGGTCCTGTATCCATCCCGCAGGAAGCGGCAGCAGCCATAGCGCCCCTGGGAAAGAGAGAGAGAGTAGTGCTTAGCAGGAGGAGGAACAGTGTGAGGTAACTCACACTTTCAGTGCAGAAGCAGGGGTGGTCCTCCTCCACCAGCAAAGTACCATCTCACTTGCTCACCTAGAGCTTAGCTACTACAACCACAGCCTAGGGCCACAGCACACAGGACTCACTTGGCACACCCTGGCCATGAGTCATGGAGACTGGGAGAAGACACAGCCCAGCACCTCATCCCTGAGCATATTTTTGGGGAGAAAAGGGCTACAGCAGCTGGGACTGCAGCTGCCTCTTGGGGAGGGCAAGACAAGGGCAAAGCCACTCACCTGCAGTTTCATGATGATCTCTTGCTTAGTGATCTCCACCAGCTCACTGTCTTCCACAGCAAACGCTGGGTAGGAGATGACAGAGAGCACGCTGGCATCAACTTCCTTGGATGTGGAGGCCCTGGGCAGCATCGAGTGGAGGATGGACTGGTTGGAGGGGAAAGTAAGGGTGCTTAGGTTCCCAGGCCAGGCATCATCCACACCGCAAAACCAGCAGATCACAGTTCATCTTGCGATGGTGTAAAGCCCATGCAGGTCTCACCTGGCAATGCTGGACCTCATCCGACAGCACCCTTATCACAGACTGTGGGCCTCCCTTTGCTCCAAAGAGATCCAACTCATCCAGTGCCTCCAGGGCAGCCTACAAGCAGGGTGAGACTCAAAGCAGCAAGTCCTGCACCATGCTGCTCATCTGAAAGCACTCACACCCTGTGCCAGCCCGTGTGTGCCACACTTCCAAAATTTAAACAAACGCAAACCCTGCTGTGGCTGCAGAGCACCCTGGTAAGAATATGACTATATCCCACAGGCCCTGGACATTTCTGCCACACACCCCAATTAAGTTCTCACTCCTGGTTCAGGCACAACTTGAGCAAGAGGAGCAGTTTTATCCCAGCAGACAAAGTGAAAAGCCATCCTCCCCAGGAACTATCACTCCTTGGGGAGTTGAGCTTCAGTAGTTAAATATGCCCAGCCTTCTCTACAAAAAAGCAGCATGGGGTCACCGGTGCCCTCTGGCAACAGCACCTCTCCCTCCAGCTCACCTTGGCCATGCCAACAGAGCTAGCATTCAGCTCGGTGATACCCTGGTTTGTCTTGTCTCCACGCTCCCATATCCCAAAGTCCTGTGCAGAGACAGTGGCACATTGGAGTGTGCAATAGTTCACAGCATGTCCAGAAAGACTTCAAATCCCACCCTGCAGAGGGGTCAACACCAAGGGGCTGCGGCCCGTTTCCCAGTTAACCATGGCCGATGCGGCCAGCGGGGTCGGGCAGCAGCACCTCAGGCACGGGGGCCGGTAGGGGCCTGCGGTGGGGCAGGTTCCGCCCTGCTCCAGCTCCCTCCCCGGACACGGTCCCGCACCTGGTGCCGGAGGATGGTCTGCTGTACCAGGCACGTGTACCTGTCCAGCCGCACGCCCATTGCTCTGGCTGTGCGTGGCGGCAGCTATGGCAGCAACACCGGGTGCAATGGACAGCGGCACTGGGGGGCTGGCCCGCGTTGCTCCCAGCAAGCGTAGTGGGACTCTGCCCACTGGAGCCAGGAGTGACCCACAGCTGCCCCTGGGCACCAGCCCACCACCTGCACCCTCTTTCCCCAGCACGGGCTACCCACCGCAGTTTTGTAGGCTGTTTCAATGTAGAACACGAGGTTCTGAATAAAGTTGACTTCATCCAAGCTGTCGATGATGTGGAGGCCTGAAGCAGGGGGAGCAATTCACATTAGTCGCCCCAAGCCCACAGGCAACCCTAGGAAGGGGCTGCAGTGACACAAGCTGGCCCCTGTGCTCCTCACAGCATGCCTGCCACATCCCAACTGGCTCTCATCCTTACTCCCACCCTGCTATGGAAGCTTTGAGGCTTCAGGCAAACAGAGGCTCTTAGACAGACAGACACTGAGGGGGCCAAATCCACATTGGGTGCTGCAAGTATAATAAAAGAGGGAAGTCACTGAGGCCACTGCAGCAGCTTGTCACCCAAGAAGTTGCACCCAAACCAAGAACATGGAAAAGTCTGGGAGATAAACATGCTCAAAGCTGCAATGGCATCCCCCAATAGCATCACCTGAGGCTGTCATCTGCGCCAGCATGAGCAGGTAGAGAGAGGTGGCATCCATCTGTAGATGACCCCACTCATGGTCCCCCACCACAGTGGCACAGGTATGGGTGTTGTATTTGGCATGCAGGCAGTCCTTGGTGCTCTGGCTGTACTTGAATGCCTCCACCTTGTCCACCTTGAAAAGGGCAAGGAGATGCATGGATTCATGAAACCCTGTCTCCAGAGAGGTCTGGCAGCCCTGGAGACAAGGGCTAACCCATGCCATCAGCCCAACATGCAGTGCCACGCCTGGCAGAGCAGAAATTCTACAGCCCCCAGACTGAGCCCCTCCACGCACCAACAGTCATGTGCCACCCTAGTGCAGGGCTGCAACTATGGAAAGCCCACAGACATGGCTGCACTGAGTGCAGTGAAAAGGGCCACAAGTGCTCTCAAGGAGTACAGCTGCAGAGTCCCAGCACCAGCCAGGCCACAAAAGAAGGGAGCAGGTGGCAAAGGCTCTGCTGGCCACCAGCCCACAGCATTGGGACTTCCATCACACCAGGGACATGCCAACAGACTTTATTTTGAAACCTGTTGAAAGGAGGCCGCCCCTCCGCTCACCAGTGAAGGCTGGGGAGAGATGGCACAGCTGGGACTGACAGTCTTTGTAGCAGAGCTGGGCTTTGAGGGGACCACTTGACCCTTAGAGGCACTCCCCAGCCCCCTACCTGTCTCATCATGCACTGGAGCAGCCCCCGCATCAGCTTCACCACGCTCTGCAGGAAAAAGGAAAGCAGCCTTGTAAATCCCCACGTGGCCGGCAGAAGCCCTGACTCAGGATCAGCTGGCTGCTGACCTTTGTGGAGCTCTGCAGTCTGTAACTGGAGCCCCTGCTCACATTTCCAGGGCCCCTTCACCCTAGGCAACAGCACAGGGAAGCATGATTTCTTCACCAGCCAGCAAAGCCAAGCTACCGTACAGGGGAACAGAGGGCATGGCAGCAGGATGCTGCTTGCTACCCTCTGGGAGAAGGACTGCAGCCCGAGACCACCCCAGAGCCAGAGAGCTGGACCCTCTAGCTGGGCTCCACTGTGCTCTGGGAAGAGCAAGCTCTGAGGTTCTTTTCTACTGTGTGTCTTCCCCTGCGCCTAGGGCCAGCACTGTCCCTATCCTCACTGCATAGTTTCCCATGGCCCTTTGGTCCCAGAGCCTGGCTGTGCCTAAAGCAATCCAGCCGGGAGGTGACAGTCGGGTCCGGGTACCACCGGTCAGACTGGGCGGCCGCCATGGGCCCTCCCTCCCGCCGGCTCCCTTTTACCTGCTCCAGCTCGTAGGCCTTCGCCTTGTCCTCGTCGCGGTCGGCATTCTTGCGGTAGGCCAGGCCCAGCCCCCAGACGGCCAGGATGCTATAGACGTTATCCCGCACCCAGGCATCCCTGTGGTCGGCGCTGGCGGGGAGCAGGCCCGTCACCGCGTCCTGCAGAGGGGGCAACACCGAGGGGCCGCGGCCCGTTTCCCAGTTAACCATGGCCTATGCGGCCAGCGGGGTCGGGCAGCAGCACCTCAGGCACGGGGGCCGGTAGGGGCCTGCGGTGGGGCAGGTTCCGCCCTGCTCCAGCTCCCTCCCCGGACACGGTCCCGCACCTGGTGCCGGAGGATGGTCTGCTGTACCAGGCGCGCGTACCCGTCCAGCCGCACGCCCGAATTGCTCCGGCTGCGCATGGCGGCGGCTACGGCAGCAACACCGAGCGCGACGGACAGCGGCACTGAGGGGCCTGCCCGCGTTGCTCCGGGTCCTGGCAGCGCCCCGCCTCCCGGCACCGCCCGCTCGCTGCCGCCTGCAGCACTGCCCCAAGCATCGCGACACCTTAGGAGCGGCCTCCCCGTCCGCGCTGGTCCGCGCTGGTCCACGCTGCTCAGCGCTCTCCGTTCGTCCTGCTCAGCGCTTCACGCCGAGGGCGGCGGTCCCGGCCCGCCGGGTGCTCACTACAGAGCGGGCAGGACCCAGTTCCGAGGGGCGCCGGCGGTCATGCGGTGGAGGGCGCTGGGAATGGGGGAAGGTGAGCGGCGCCCCCTGGTGGGAGGAGGTCTCGCCGCGCTTTGTGCGGACACCGGGACTGTACGGACGCAGGGACACGCGTGCCAGGGGTGGGTGCACGGACACACAGACCGGCGTATGGACAGAGACATGGATGTGTGCATCAGTGTGGACAGGCACACAGCGGCATGGATATGCACACCTGCACATACACCTACCGGCATAAACACGTGCACAGGCAGACCCGTCTGTGCATGCGCATCCATGCACGCACGTCTGTACACACCTGTGCATGTATACTTACTCGTGCACTTTCATGAGTACACAGCACATACACACGTGGCACATACAGGCATCCACACATATACACATACAGAGACAGGAATACGTGCACATGCACACATATGTACATCCACATGTGTACACACATGTACATACCCACATATACACACACATGCATAGACATACGTATACATGCATAGACATACATTTCCCATGCACATACATAATAACATACATGCACATGCAGAGACATAGGCACATATATATACACCTACATGTATAGGCACAAGCAGAGGTGTGCATATGCACAAATATGCTCACGTGCACATAGGCACTTTGGCAGCATGCAGGTGCGGTGGGTTCCTGGGGGTTCCCAGCATCCCTCTCCCCATCTGGGCAGGTGGGGGCCAAGCGGGGGCTGTGGTGGACTCAGCACCCATTGGGCAAGAGGCAGGAGCCCATGTGCCACCCTATGCCACCCTGGGGCATAGGGTAACCCCTGTGTAACCTGTTCATCTTTGCACAGGCAGGACCTGCTGGACCCCAGAGACAGAGCAATAACAGGCCAAGATGGTCTTTAGCAAAATCCATCAGTTTATTTATTTACACAGCAATAAATAGAGGAAAGCCAAGTGGCTGGAGCGCTGGAAGTGCAACCAACCCCTCCAGGAACAGGCACAGGCTGGGAGGCCAAGCCCCATGAAACAAGAGTGCAAGAAGACGGAGGGACACTGCAACTGAGGGCACAACTCCTGGAATAAGGGTGAGACTTCAGCCCTGCTAGAGGGCAAGCTAAAGAAGTGAAGGACAAGATAGGGGTGGCAGAGGAATCAGCAGGCAGAGCCTGCACAGGCAACTGCCTGACCCCAGCACCGGGAACAGAGCTGGCAGCTTGGGTCCTTCCAGTTTCCACAGCCCCCCAGAGCAGAGCCACTGGGCAGGAGATGGGTCCCCCTCCCCACCAAGCCTGATTCCCAGACCAGTGAGATGCAGCTGCAGCTGGGACTAGACAGGATTGGGTGCACATGAGGTTGGAAGGAATCCCACAGGCAAGACTGCATCAGATACTGATAACACCAGCTTGGTGCCAAGCACAGGAACATCTGGACTGCTCACCCTCCCTGCCCTGGCTCCACCAGAAGATCCCCAGCCACGTCTTAGATGCTTCATACTCCAGTTCAGGGACACAGCTCTCCTCCAGGAGCATCAAGCCAAGCCCTCCCGCCCCCCAAAAGCGGGCAGCAGCCTTGGGGCTGCAGGAAGGACAGATGCCACAGGGCAACCACCCTATCACAGGTGCCTGCCTTTAAAAAAATACAATTTACATAAAACTGCCATGGTAAAACCTTCCTGCAGAAGAGTTGCCACGCAGGGAAGGGAGATGAATCACCCCAGGCAGAGCAAGACAATCCCTGGAGTCCGATGTGGCAGGGCCAGGCAGAGCCTGGGGCAATGTGCCCGAGCAGCATTACCGGCAGGTGCAGGACTCTGCTATCATGTTCTCATACTCCTTGTAGAGGATGCTGCCATCACGCTCGATCATGAGAACGCTGATGGGGCTGTAGCGGTAGGGGACACAGGAGGGCCAGGGCACATTGGCATCCACCAGCTGATGGACAAAGCTTTGCACCACAGCATGGTTGGGTGCGTGGTAGTCATGGCGGAGCAGGCGGGGACAGGCACCCTTGCAGTAGCGTGGGTTGTAGCGATGGGGAGCGATGATCCAGTGGTCCCAGCCCAGCTGGGCAAAGCTGACGGGAAAGGGTCGGAGGGAGCAGTCACTCTTCTCCCCTTCCTGCTCCTGCAAGTAGCCCAGCAGGTCGTGGGCCAGTATCCCTGTGTCACGCCGGTGCCGATGGGGCTCTGCTGCCAGAGATGCCAGTCCAGCCTGGGTGTCGTTGAGGTAAAGGAGGAGGAAGGGGTGGCTGGGGACTACCGGGGCATCGCGGCCACTGGCCCGGCCGGCACGTACACAGACGTGCCGCAGTGCCAGGCTCCCTGCGCTGCCGTTCCCTGGCACCAGGTAAGGGGTGACATCCGCTTCGGCCCAGCCGCGGCGCGGGCGGGCGACAGGGCTGAGCAGCGCCCCGGGTCCGTTGCTGGTGTCTGACAGCTCCAGGGCACAGAGGAGGCGACCACGGGCCAGCGGTAGGCTCGGCAGGTAGACTACGGTGGCTCGGAGGAGGTGCTCGGCCTCAGGCTGGCCCTCCAGGCGGTAGGTGAGGGGCTGCACGTACCAGCGACCTGGGGGAAAGCAGCAGTCAGCGCCCCCGCTACCGTGCGGCACAGCAGGCATCGGCCCGGCACAGCCTCCCCCAGGAGGAGGCGCTGCACCCAGCAGGGGGCTGCTACCGCGGGGCTGCACGGAGACCTCAGCAAGCAGTAGCTGCGTGCCACAGCTCCCCTGCTGGGTGAAGAGCAGAGAACGCCTCGGGCAGTTCCCACCCTCTGCACCAACACCACTGCCCAGGATGGGAAGGGGAGAGGCATGCGGGGCTGGCAGTGCCTTGCCCATCTCACCCCTAGGGCTGGGACAGGCTGTGGCCCCTGCCAAGGGGGACCCCACAGGGGATGTGCCAGCCTTGCCTCGAACATTCTTGCCTGGAACACCGTGAACAGGGGGAAGGAGGCAGGCAGAGATACCCCAGGGTTCAAACCCACTTCACCACCTCTGCTAAGCTCCCACACTGCCCTTGGTGCCTGCCTGCTCCTTACCTGCCCAGGGCTGGCCTCCATGGGGACTGCTCCGGATCAGGCGGATGGTGTTGGTGCCCAGGCTGCGGCTGCGGCGGGGTCGTCCTTCGCTGTCAGCAGCGCGCCGGTACAGGCTCAGCATGTAGTGCAGGGGTTGCCCACCCGCTGGCCCTGCTCGCCAGCCCCAGCTGCCCGGTGCCCGCGCTTGCAGGGCCTGCAGGAGGGGCAGAGCAGGGGCGGCAGGCAGGGCGCTGGGGGACAGTGGGGACCTGCTTGCAGCCCGTGAAAGGGGCACAGCGAGAAGAAGGAGGAGGCTGGTGAAGTGATGGAGCAAAGCCATAATAGGTGTAGGGGGACGTGGGTGAGCAGGGCAAGGTGAGGCTGGTCAGCAACAGGAGTAGGGTGAGCCTGCAGTTATGCTTCTCCCATGTAGGGAGGCAGAGCTGGTCGCTGGCACCAGAAAAAGGACCCCAGGGTGCTACCAGCTGCTTCTGTTGTTCAGAAACAGAAGGGGGAGGGGGAGACGGGGGACAACACACGGATGCAAAAAAAAGGTGCAAATTCCAGACTAAAACCCCGACCAGGGCAAAACCAACCGGGCAAGCGCCTGGCCTTGGGGCTGTAAAGGGGGTGGGGTGGGGTGGGGAAGACCAGCTTGCTCAGCCCACCTGCTTCTGGCCAGCCTCCTCCTGCAGGGTGAGATCTCCTGCCCCAGGGGTTCATTTTAAAGGCACGGTCCCAATCAAGGTTTAAAGGGCCAGGAACATCCAAATTCCCAGGGGAGTGGGGCTGGAGTCTGGTGGGATGATCTGCTAAGGTGAGAGCCCCCTCGGCTTCCTCCTGACCCATGCCGACTCTGGCAGAGGGCTCAGCACCTTTGTGCCAGTTGCTGCAAGCTGGGAGACACTGCCCAGAGCAGGCACAGAGCCTGGGTACCTGTGGCTGGGCAGGCCCCATGGCACAGCCAGGCTGCCCAGTGCCTCACTTTCGCCAGCTGAGAGATGGGCATCAAGCCCACGGCACAGTGGGCAGAGTTACCCAGATACCAGCAGCGATGAGTGCAACCAGGGCAGCCAGTGGTACCCCCACTGTGGACATCACCACGTGGCTATGCTGGGCTTGGCTGTCCCAACTCTTGCTGATACAGTATTTGAAGCATTACCCATACAGGAGATGTGGCCACCCCAGCTCTGGTGCTGCAGTGGCCTGGTGGTGCTTACCTGAGGCAGGCTCTGGGGGCAAAACGAGGTGCCCCCTGCAGAGCTCCGGGCATGGTGCCCGGCTCCTTAGGACACTGTGGCTCTACTGCTAGGATGGAGGGAGCCAAGCAGGGTGGACACATTGTTTGGGAACCACTGGTGCAGGCAAAGGGACATGGGGGAGTGGGGAAAAGGGTGTTGGTGCTTCCCCCCCCTTTCTGGTACCAGGCAGGCAAAGGCAAGGGCTGGCACGACTGTGGGGCGCTGGGATGGGGAGGGCAGAAGTGCTTAATGGAGTGTGAGGCCACGTGAGAAACCAGGGCACAGCGCTTGCAGAGCCTCACGCTTGGCTGGGCAGCACCGGTTACTCATCTGGGAAAGGGCATGGGGGCAGCAGAGCCTGAGGATGGGAAAATCCAGGCATGGCAGGAAGCGGCCATGAGTGCGAGGCATGGCAACGGGGAGCAAAAAGGCTAAGTGGGAGGCATGGGCAGCACAGGAGAGTCAGGCCAGAGGTGGGCATGGCCAGACAGTGTGAGGCAGGCTGTACATCCCTGCTGACTGGGCTCCAGCACCCCAAATGGCCTGGGGACTGCCCTCACCCCCTGCCCTGGGACCCTGTGGCACAAGGACAGGACACACGCACTGGGCTGCCTGCAGCTGGTCTGGCCAGGGTGCAGGCAGGGTTCAAGGCCAGGCACTGGTGGACTACGGCTGCCAAGAAAAACTCGAGGGACCCCTCCCATGCTGGAGCCAGGCAGCCTGGGAGGAGCTCACCAGCCTGGCATCACAAGACCACCCTCCCAGGCGCCCACCCAGCCCCAGGCAGCCAGGGCCACGGGCGTTGCTGCAGCACAGAGCTTTCCGGGCCGGCTGCTCTGTCTGGGAAGGAGATGAGTAAGAGCCATGGCCCCAGGCGGGAAGGGGAGGAGCGGGACGCCTGTGCTCTCCGGGGAATTGGTGCTGATTCACTCCCACCGCCCCAGATGCCGCTTGGCGTCTCCTTCCCCTGCCTCAGTTTCCCCTCCTGGACCTGGGCCTGGTGGTGGAAAGGCAGAAGTGAAGCATGGCCACACTGTCACGCACAGTCCCCGGAGCCTGACAGGCCAGACAGGAGCTGGCAGCGTGAGCTTGCCTGCAGGCAGCAGAGCTCTGGGTGCCAACAAGAGTGCCAGCGCCAGCAGGGAGCCGCCAGGTGCTGCATCATATGACCACCACCCGAGCAGGCACCCCTCATCCCTAAACTTTTGGCCACACCACACCACCATGCTTGGCTGACCTGTGCCATGGCAAGCCATGCTGTGCCAACTGAGCTCTGCCGAGATGGCCCCAGTGGTGCTGGTCCCTGGTGGCACCATATTGTTCTGCTCCAGACCAGGTCATGCTGTGCTGAACATTGCCAGCCAAACTAATCCAGGCCAGACCATGCTGTGGTGACCTGAACTGTGCCAGCCCTGCTTGTCCGTGCCAACCCAAGCTGAACTGCACTGAGTGAAACCTGAGCAGGCCAAGTAGAGCCAAAACAGGCCAGGGCACTGTTTGTGCCATGCTCTACCAAACTGAACCATGCCAGCCCACATCATGCCATGCTGAGCTGAGCCATGACAGAATGTGCCAGCTGAGCTGAGCTGCACTGAACCATGCCAGGCTGAGCCATACTGGGCCAGCCAACTCATGCTGTCCCTTTTGCCATCCCACGCTAAGATGAGCCAAATTGTGCCAGGCTGAGCTGTGCTGCGCTATGTTGCACTGCATTGAACTGTGCCATGCTTGGCTGAGCTGGACTGAGTCAAAACCTGCTGGCTAGGATGCCGAGCTGAGCCAAGCAGCTCAGTACAGGTGCCCGGACAGAGCTGGTTCTGCGCCAAGCCAAGCTGAACAGCACTGTTCTGTGCTGTGCCAGTGTGTGCTGAAGCCATGCCATAAGTTGAGCTATGCTGTGCTGAGTCGTGCCAAAGCTGAGCTGTGCCCTGGCTGGGCTGAACTGGGCTGAGTTGAGCGGCGCCGCGGCCAGCCAAATAGAGCTGTACCTAGCGGTGCTGTACCGTGCTTCACCGAGCCGCACCGTCCCCCAGCGCCCTATTGGCGGCAGCGGGGCAGCCCCGGTGCCGGGCCGGCTCCGCCCCGCAGCTCTGCTCCGCGCCGCTCAGCCCGGGCGGGCTGAGGTGTTATTTCTTCTGTCGTGCGGTGCCGGGCCGGGCAGGGATGGGGCAGTAGTGGCCATGGAGCGGGCCGAAGGCCGGCCCGGAGCCCCCCAGTACGTGCACGTGCAGCTGCAGGGGGAGCGCCCTGGGGCTTCACGCTGCGCGGCGGGCTGGAGCACGGCGAGCCCCTCATCGTGTCCAAGGTACGCGGGGGCTCAGCGGCATTCCCCCACCAGCGGCCTCTGACCCGTGGCGGGGCGCGGGGGCGAGGGGAGAGGCGACACCCGCTGCGAGGCGGCGCTGGGAACACGGGCAGCCCCGGCCGGGGGGTCGCGTCTCCCATCGCGGCGGGGCCGGGCCGTGGCGATCACCCGCACCCACGTCCGACCCGCAAGCCGTGTGAGAGAGCGGGAGCGGGGCCGCGGGGGTCGAGGAGGCGGAGGGAGAGCCCAGGCCCGGCGGCAGGAAGAAATTCCTCCGGCACATCCGTTGGGCTGACGGCGGCTCCCGCGCCCCCCCGTCCCGGGCCCGTTCCGCAGGGTTTAGCCAGGGCGGGGCAGCCCCCCTCCCCCCCCCCCCCCTGTGCCCGTCCCTTTTGGGCACCCGCGAAACGCTTGGGCAGGGCCGTGCCAGGACGAAGGGTGCTGGCATCGGGGTGCAGCGCCGAGCGGGCGGCGCAGGGCCCGGCCGTCCCTTCTGCAGTCGGGAGCGCGGAGAGCGAGGGTGGGGCCCCACGGCCGCGACGTCCTGCCACGCAGGGGGTCAGTCACTCCCGTGGCCTCGCCGAGATATCGCCCTCCCTGGTAACCCGCTAGGAGCCAGGCAGCACCCGGTACCCCGCCAAGCCCCTACAACCGAGTGATTTAGCTGCCCGCCCGCCGGTGCCACCGTCCAGCCGGGGCCAGGGTGCTGGCGGGCCGGGCTGTGCCGCGGCCCCGGGGCTGCCTGCCCGCCCGCCTGCCCCGAGCCGGGCTGGCTGCCCCCTGGGGCTCTCCACACCCTGCGCCGGGACGCGAGCAGCGTGGTCTGGCTGGGGAAGCTGGAAAAGTGGCTCTGGTCCCTGCCCTGCGCCCGGGGTGGCACTGCCGGTGGGCGGGAGCTGGGGCCCTGCGGGAGCCCGACGGGGGAGGGCCACTGCCGCCCCCCGACTGGCTGCCGTGTCTCGGGGCAGTGGGTCCCGTTGGGTGCCCTGGCTGCTGGAGGAGGGGATGGGACGGGGATGCTCCCTACCGCCGCTGAGAACATGGGGGGGGGGGGCTTGCTGGCCGGGGAGGGGTGCCGTCCCCCGCGCTCCCCGGCCGGACCGCCGCACCGCGTGTGCTCTGCAGACAAAGGGGGCTTGTTTCAGCGCTCTGTGCATTCAGGGGAGGATCCCCCGGGGAACCCGCTCTGCCGCCGAGGCCGGTGCGAGGAGGGGGCTGCCCCCGCCAGCCGCGCGGGGAGCCGGGGCCTCGCACCGGAAAGGGGAAGGGGCTCCCGGTCTTCGCCGGCACAGTTCGGTCTCTGAGCCCGCGTCACGCAGGATCCCTTCCTGTTGCAGATTCCCACGGCAGGGTTGGTGTGGGCTGCGGGCCCTCCGCAGGGCTCTGAGCAACACCCCACCCCTCCACAGCACAGGCTTCCCTAGCCAGGCACACTGGGAGCATGGATACAGGTCGGGGGGGGGGGGGGGGGGGGCACAGAATGGGTGCAGTTCAAGGGCTGTCGTGGCTGTGACTCCTAAGACAAGTCTCTTCAGGAGCAGGAAGATATTCCTGTGAGCCAGCTGGTGCCCACCATTAGGGCCCAGAGTGAACACGGGGGGGTTGGTGATAGGGAAGTGCTCAGGTCTGGCCCAGCTGGGCAGGGCAGATGGCAGCACAGTTTGGCTGCCTGCGCTGAGTTCACTGGTACTCCAGCAAGTTCATGATGGGTCCAGGAGCCCTTGCAGGCATCTGGGGCCTGTCCTAGGAAGGCAGCCCCAAGGCTGACTTCTGGGTGGGAGAGCAGCCTGCACAGCAGGCATGTTGGGCTCTGCCCAGCCTGGGCATGGCATTGCAGTCCCCAGGTCCCTGAAAACATGGGAGAACTGTGCGGTGCTGGGCACAGCCTTGCCAGGCAGAGCCATGGGGCAGTGCCAGGATGAGCAGAAGATGGAGCTGCCCCTGCCTGGCTCCCCTGGTGCCATGTTGCCCAGGGACAGCGGGATGCCCCCTGAGCCCTGCCCTGTGCAAGGGCTGGGAAGGAATGCCTGAGGGCACATGTGTGATGGGGGCCTGCTGGGGAGCTGTGGGTGCCCCCAGGCATCGGGGCCTGGCTGACTCCCAGGCTGGGCTGCGGAGATGGTGCTGCAGGCACTGTTGGCAGAGCTTGTTTCTCTCCTGTTTCTTGGGATGGCAGGGCAGGGCGAGGACCCTGTGGGCAGGGTGGGCGCAGGAGTCTGCACGTGCAGGCACGTGGCCAGGCCAGCTCCTCTCGTCATGCTGCGGGTGGCTGTAGCATCTGTCCAGGTCAGGCTCCACATCCACGCTGGGCCCCTGGGGGGCATAGGGCACCTCAGGTCCTGGTCCATGTGCCTGTATACCCTCTGCCACTGCCACCATGCAGCCCAGCAGCTGGGCTTGCTTGCCAGCCTTCTGGTTTGAGGGGCTGGGCATGGCAATCCCCGGCCATCAGGAGTGGCAGGATGGGCAGCAATCAGGGCCAGCACTTGGTACTCTGCCTGACCTGGGGGGCACTGCTCATCCCAGGGCTGCCTGTGCTGCACCTACCTGCTGGGGCAGAGGGGATGGGCTGGGGGTCCTCCATGCTGGCAGCACTATGGCCCTGTGTCTTCCAAGCTGTGGCAGTACAGGGTACTTGGCTCATTTTGGCTGTGGGTGCTAGGATAGGGTAAGTGCATACCAGAGCCAGGCACAGTTGGTGCTTTCCCTGTCGCTGGCTCCCTTGGGTGTATGCGGTGCGCTGGCATCCTTTGGGCATTGAATTAATTGTGGGTGCTGGGGCAGGGCTGACACAAGACTGGGAGCAGCAGCAGGGGGCTGGCATCCACCTCGTACAAAGGGCCCTTGTGCTGCCCGTGCCTGCGGGGGAATCTGCTGGTACGGGACATTTTTCTTCTCCCCCTTCTCCAGTGCCCTTTCCTTGCTCAGAAATTCATGTGACTGGGGCGGGGGGGGGGGGGGGGGAAGCCCAGTGCTGCAGATCCCTCTGCAGTGCCTGGGGCACAGGCACCCCCTCTCTGAAGCCTCTTTCTCACCTGGCACCCAGCAGCAGCAACAGCAGCATGCTCCCCAGCCTGTTCTGGGGGTTCTGCCCTACCTGACGCCCCTCTCTGTTGCCCAGGTAGAGGAGGGGGGCAAGGCTGCGCTGTCCCACAGGCTGCAGCCGGGTGATGAACTGGTGAACATCAGCGGGACGCCGCTCTACGGGTCTCGCCAGGAGGCTCTGATCCTCATCAAGGGCTCTTACCGCACCCTGAAGATGATCGTCCGCAGGTTGGCGGCGCCGCGGGTCGGGGGTACGGGAGGGCGGCAAAGCTGGGGAGGGGCATCGCCTGCCTGGGGAACTGATGGGAGCCCGGCGGCGTCCTGCGCTGAGCTGGGGCGTGGGGCAGCCCCACCGTGACTGCAAGCACCCCGGGGTGGGGTGGGGGTTCCCCAGGCCCGTGTGCTGCCCGCAGAGCCGAGGCAGTGCGGTAGGCTTGCCAGCCGCTGGCTGGGCGGTATCCTCGAGCTTGGCCGCTCCTCTCCCTTCCTGCCTGCTGCCTGCCTGCTGCCTGCCTGGGAAAGGAAGGGGAGGCAGGGCCAAGGCCCTGTAGCCCCCCCCCCCCCGCTCCCCGCTGCAACCCACATCCACTCCCTGGCTGCATCTCGACCGGACTCCAGATCCAGCAGCACCCAGGGGCTGGGGGCAGTGCAGGGCACTGCCCACGGGGCTGTACCAGGGCTCAGCATCATCCATGGTGAGTTTGGGGGCTTTAGGAAGGAGGGACCCTTGTGCTGACCCCACAGCTCGTCCCTGCCACCCTGCCCGTGCATCCAGCCGATGCTGGAACAGCACCAGGCACTTGGGAGGGTACAGGAGGTGGTATCTGCCGGCACATCTGGGCGGTGGCACCGGACATTGCTGCCTGCATGTGTTGGGGGACTGGAGACCCCCATGACTGCCGGGCACAGGGAATGGGAGGGGCCTGGCACAGGATCCCTTCCCGGGGACGGGATGCGGCTGGCGCTTGCTGCGGACGCTGAGGGACAGAGGAATGAGGGGGGAAGGTCAGGCTCGCAGTGGGGTTGCAGATGTGGCCTCAGGGGCCCTTAGCATGCCCACGGACATGTCAGGGACCCTCACCCTGCAAGGGCTAGCCCTCAGTGCCCCATTGGTGCTGGCAGCGGGGATGCTGCAGGCAGGGGAGCCCCAGCAGCCAGAGGGAAGCCGTGGGATCCCCCTGCCCAATGCTGGGTGCTGACAGGGCTGGACCCTCCTCACTGCCATCCTCCCTTGGGCAGGCATTGGCCTGGGGGGACAGGAAGCCCCGTAGGAAGTGACTTCAGCCCCGGTTCCTCGGCCTGGCTTCCTCCCCATTCTTATCCTCTCCTGCTGTTGCTCTTGGCAGGAGGAGCGTGCCCATCCTCCGGCCCCACTCCTGGCACGTGGCCAAGCTCACCGAGAGCCGCCCCGATGTCCTTGCCATGCACTGCCCTACAGATGCCTTCAGCCTCTCCTGGCCCTCGGGGTGTGATGTCAGGTGAGACTCTGAAGCCACCCATGGGGCTCCCACGCAAGGAAGGGGGTGGACAGGGCACTGCTTGGGCTGTGGTGGTGGGGGGTGTGGGACGTGAGCTCACTTGCTCACCCCACACCACTGTCAGGCATCCGTCCCCTGCGTCCTGCCACTGCACTGCCCTTTCCCTGCATGTTTACTCCTCCGTTCCCGGCAGGAAGGGGCGGTGGCTCTGCTGGGGCTGGCCAGGAGCTGAGCCCTGGTGCCCCACACCCCTTCCAGAGTGGACAGGTCCCAAGTGGCCAGAGCCATGCATGCCATATCTCCATGCCCACTTCACCTGCCAGAGCCAAGGCAGCCCTTGCATTGCCCCGAGCCCAGAGTGGAGGGCAAGTTGAGGTTGTGCTGGCCTGTGCCTCCCCTATCCTGAGGGAAGAGGGGATGTGGTGGTGGGATGTTGGCTCCCCGGGATCTCATACCCATCAGAGGGGCTACTGGGGTGCTGGGAGGGGGGCAGCAGGCACCCCTAACTCCGGCATGGGGCCGGGCAGCAGTGAGCTGTCCCTGCAGTGGAACCCGCTGTCCCGGCACTGCAGCACCGACCGGAGCAGCTCCATCGGGAGCATGGACAGCCTGGACCAGCCTGGCCAGGCCTACTATGAAGGGGACCCCTCACCCGTTGACCAGGGCATGTACCACAGCAAGAGGGACTCGGCCTACAGCTCCTTTTCCGCCAGCTCCATCACATCTGACTGTGCCCTCTCTCTCCGTCCCGAGGAGGCCACCTCTGTTGACTCCATCCTCCAAGCCCCCTGCAAGGCCCCTGATGGGCGCTACATGACCACGGGGTCTGAGCCGCCCAGCAGCCGGCAGCCGGAGGCCTTGCGGGTGTCTGTACCTCCCCAGCCCCCTGTGAGGAGGGACAGCCTGCGGGCAGCCCCGGCTGGTGGAGGTGACCGGTGCCGGGCTGCGGTGTCAGCAGACATGCTGCATGTCAAAGGCCGGTGGATCTCTGACACCTTCCTCTGCCAGCGGGATGGGGAGGCAGAGACGGCAGGCAGTAGGACACCGGTGCCATACCCCACGAAGGACCGTCTCTCTGCCGACCAGTATTACATGCTGAGCTCCCGCCCAGACCGGTGTGCAACTGAGCTGCTCATGGGGGAGAGTGTGGAGCCTGGTGATCAGCTGTACCTGGATGGCAGCACACACCGAGTGCCAGATACTGTGGCAGCAGGTGACAACCGTCTGCTTTCCCCGCTCAAAGGCCACATGCTGCACCGGCACAGTGCTCCCGAGCAGCTCCTGGCCTCCCAGCTCCACTCCCTTCAGGTGGGCACTGGCAGCGGGCAAGCCTCACCGGCCTCTGATGGGCACCGCAAGACTCTCTCCCAGCCGCACCCCGAGGGCAGCCGGCCAGGGGCTACCCAGGACCCGCAGTTCTGCCCAGAGTTGTGCTGCCGCCTCCCACCGTGCCGCTGCTGCCCGGAGCTGCAGCGAGCCTGCGGGCAGGACGGGTCGGGAGCCAGCCCAGCGCGCAGCACAGAGGGGCCGGGGGAAGAGGAGAGCCGGGGGGGGGGAGGCCGGCGGGCCGGGGGCCTTCCCCGCCGCTCCTCTCAGATGCGCCGCCGCAGCGACCGCTTCGCCACCAGCCTGCGCAACGAGATCCAGCGGCGAAAGGCCCAGTTGCAGAAGAGCCGTGGTGCCGGCGCCCCCGCGCCCGGTGAGGAGCCGGTGGAGGAGGCGGAGGAGCCCCCCGAGGGCAGCGTGCCGGCGGAGGGACCCCGCGCCCCGCCGAAGCGACTTAGCCCCACGCCGAGCGAGGGCGGCAGGAGCCCAGGCCGCTCGGGGGACCGGGGTATCCCCACCCCTGACCCGCTCCCGGTCCCCAAAGGGCTCCCGTCTCCCGAGCGGCCGGTGCCGACAGGCCGGGGCCTCTGGCGCTGGTCCCCCGAGCGAAAGTTGCCGCTGAGGCGTTCGCCAAGCGCCGGCGAGCTGGAGGTCTACGGGCAGGGCCCGGCAGCCCCCGGCTCTCCACCACGGGGCGGGGATGAGGCTGTTCTCCTGCCCTTCGCTGACCGCCGCCGGTTCTTCGAGGAGAGCAGCAGGCCGGCGCCGCCCCGGCACGGCAAATCTGAGGCGGGTGAACCCGGTGCCTTCCAGCCTTCCGGGCTCGAGCGCCGAGACCCTCGCCGCCTCTCCGTGGACCAGCCCTACACCGCTCCCTCTCCCAGCCGCCCTGGCTCTGCCGGCCCCTACGCCGAGCGCTGCCGGGAGCAGCCTTCCTGCTACAAGCCGCTGGGGAGGCTGGGGGAGCTGGAGTACGTGCGGGGCTTCTCCTATCCCTACGGGGTCCCGCTGCACCCTGAGCCCTGCCGCTACTGCGGTGGGGACCCGTGCCCCCGGCCGCTGCCTCGTGGCCATACCTGCCGCTGCCACCCCCAGCCCTGGGCACGCTGCCCCGACTGCTGCTGCCCGGCGCTGCGCCCCGGACGGGAGGAGAGCGATGCCTGGCCCCCCCGGAGAGCCTTTGCCCCGGTGAGTGAGACCCTGGGGCTGTACCACGAGCAGTGCTGGCAGCACCCTGCACCCCTGCAGCATGACCCTGGATTGGGATGGGGGCTGCTGTGCCCACGGGGTCCCTGCAGACCCCCTGTATGCCTGCTCTGCCTGGGTGGGGATGGGCCAGGTGGTGCTGGGGAGGTGGATGCTGACCTTACTTTCAAGCTCCCTCTCATCAGGGACTGTAGGATAGGACAAGGGGTGATGGGTTCAAACTGAAACCGGGGAAGTTGATTAGACAAAAGGCAGAAGTTCTTGATTGTGAGCATGGTGAGGCGCTGGTTCTGGTTGCTCAAAGAGGTGGTGAATGCTTCATCCCTGGCAGTGTTCAAGGCCAGGTCAGACAGTACCTTGAAAGGTGGTCTAGGGTGAGGTGTCCCTGCCCATGGCAAGGGGCTGGAACTGGATGATTTTGAGGTCTTTTCTGTCTCAAACCACTCTATGATTCTACTTCTCCCCCACAGGAATTTCCTCTGGATGAGTGGGAGCCACCAGCAATAACCAGGAAAGCCAGTCAGTCCGTCAGGTGAGCACACGCTGGGTGCTGCTGTAACGGGATGTGCATGCCACTCAGTGACGATCTCTGCCGGTGAGGTGTGGGAGCTGCTGTGGTTTTGGTCAGTGATGTACAAGGTCCTTCTCTTAACACTCCAGCCATAGTTGTGCTGTACCCTGCAGAGCTGGAACATGTGCTACCTTGGGCAAGCAAGTCCAAGGGCTGTGAGGAGATGCCTGAGGCAGGGAAGGGGTCCATGCTCAGGGGTCTGGAGGCATTTCTGGGGGGCTGTGCCCAGCATGGAGTCATGGGAGAGCCTGGGCTGCTCCTGCTAGCGGTGGCTGGTAGCTGAGGCAGGGCATGAGCTTTAGGTTTAGGGAAGGGTGTGTGTGTGTGTGGGGGGGGGGGGGGGTGTGGGTGTGGGTGTGGGTGTGTGTGTGTGTGACTGACTTGGGAGATGGGTGCCCCCTTCTCTCCCCAGTGAGCTCTCTCGCTACCAACTGGGCTTCCCAAGGCTTGGCCCCTTCCACCCCTGCTTTGAGAGCAGCGCTGAGCCAGAGTGGCTGCCCTGCTACCGGGCCACTTCTACACATGATCTGTCATGGGATGGTGACCGCCTGACCCACTCCCCTGAGAGCCCTCCAGACCCCCTGCACCGCCCGCTGCGAGGGAGAGCCTTCTCCGAGAGCCACCTCAACCTGGAACCTGCCAGCCCCCGGAGCCACAGCCAGAGGGACCTGCTCCAGGCCAAGCTGGACCCTGCTGGCATTCCCAAAAAGAAGGGTCCCCCTCCTCCCCGTCCACCGCCCCCCAACTGGGAGAAGTACAGGCAGCACCGGACATCCCAGCGCCTGCCGGATGGTTCTGGGCACAGCTCTGCCTTTGCTGCCCCAGTGCCGCCCCGCAGCATCACTGAGGCTGCACGTGAGCGTTCACAGAGCCTCACCGGGGAGCAGGGGGGCCGATCCCGGCGTCTCGCTGCCCGTCCAGCTGCCCTGCCAGGTGCCTGGCCCCGGCCCGAGCCTCCTGGGTCACTCCAGAGAATTCCTGGGCCTGATGCTGAGATTTGCAGGCAAGTGCCACCATGGTGCAGCAGTGGGAGTGGGGCTGCAGGCTCGGCCTGGGCACAGGGGTGCTTCTGGGGCCATGGAGCCATTTGAGCCCTGTGTCAAACCATCCTAATCCACCCCTTTGGTCAGGTTGTGGGATTTTCTTGGGATGGGGGGTGTTCCTGACCTCTTTTCCTGGGGTAGGAACAGTCCTGTGTGTTCCCTTGGCCCATGGGTGGGCAGGGGAGCTGATGTGGGTGCTCGCATGTGGGATGTTGGCAGGGCGGCAGGAGCCGGGGAGGAGCGGCTGAAGGCAAAACACCCCTGGGAGATGGAGGAGCAGCCCCAAAGGCTCGGCCGGCATCAGGAGCGGGACTGGGTCAGCCCCTGCAGGGTGGGTGAGCGCTCCCTGCCCCTGCATGATGGCTCCGGCCCTACTGCCCTCGAGGCCCCTAAGGCCAGCCCTGGAGTGGCAGAGGGGATGGGCTGCCAGGGGAACCAGCCCCAGCCCCGCCCTGTGGACTCGGAGGAGCTGCTGTGGGATGTGGCAGGCAGGGACCACTCTCTGGCTGGCATCCTGGCCCCCTTGGCCCCTCCTGGCACAACCACCAAGGTGGTTGGTAATCTGCTGGTGACGGGGCAGCAGCAGGCCTGGCAGGAGTGTTTCCAGCAGGACTGGCACATGGAGACCCTGGCGCAGGACAGGTAGGGATTGCGTGGCATTGTGCTGAGGATGGACTGCACCCCACCGTCCCCAGTGCTGAGCCCCTGTCCCCACAGGCAGGGCTTCGAGCCCATCTCACCACCCTCTATGAGCGCTGCCAGTTCTGCCTACTACCCAGCGTATTACAGTGCAGGAGTGGGTAAAGCCGAGCCACTTGGCAAGGTGAAGGAGCTGCCGGATGTGGTGGAGGGGAGCTCTGAGGAGGAGGAGGAGGCAGACCATGAGCTGGTGGAAAAGAAGGTAAAGTGGGTGCTGCTGGAGACCATGCCCTCAGCGTTCTCCACTGCCTTTGCCAGATACTTGCAGGGACCGGGGCATCATTGGTTGCTTGTTGGAGCCATGGGCATTGCCGGATGCTTGTGGGTATTTGGGCCGTCACTGCATGCTCACAGGGGCTGGGACATTGATAGATGTTTGCGAGGACCTGTGGTGGTGGTGGGTGCTTGCAGTGCCTGGGAGTGTCAGCAGATGCTTATGGGTCCCAGGGGCATCACCAGATGCTTGTGGTCTGCGGGGCCCAGTGTGGATGGCACCCCTGCACCCGTATGCCAGTCTCAACGCAGGTGTCCCCCATCACTCGACTCCTTCCTTCCCTCCTGCAGCTGCAGCTGATTGAGAGCCTGAGTCGCAAGCTGGCGGTGCTGCAGGAGGCGCAGCGGGGGCTGCAGGAGGACATCAGCGCCAATGGGGCGCTGGGCGAGGACGTGGCTGCGCGCCTGCAGGCCCTCTGCACCCCGGGGGAGTTTGACAAGTACCGCCTCTTTGTGGGTGACCTGGACAAGGTGGTCAACCTCCTGCTATCCCTCTCAGGGCGCCTCGCCCGGGTGGAGAGTGCCCTAGGCAGCCTGGGGCCGCATGCTCCCGCTGAGGACAAGGTGGGCACAGGGCAGGGGGGTGCTTGTGGGGCACCAGGCCAAGGGACCCCACGAACGGTACCTGTCTTGCCCACAGGTGGCCTTGAGAGAGAAGCAGCAGCTGCTGGTGGCACAGCTGGAGGATGCCAAGGAGCTGAAGGAGCACGTGGGGCGGCGGGAGGAGGTGGTGGGCGCCATGGTGGCACGGTACCTGCCCGCCGAGCACCTCCAGGACTACCAGCACTTCGTCAAGATGAAGTCGGCCCTCATTGCCGAGCAGCGGGAGCTGGAGGAGAAGATCAAGCTGGGTCAGGAGCAGCTCCGGTGCTTGCGTGAGAGCCTCGAGCAGGGCCCCAAGGGCTGTTAGCCCCCCATCCAGCCTCCCCCCCCAGGCACTGGTCCCAGCTTGCTGCCAAAGAGGATCTGGCCCCTTGGGGGCTCTCCCTGCACCTGTCCGTCTGTCCAGCCCCTGTCTTTTATTTATTTTTCTGGTTTACAAAGCAGGGGAGCTGGTGCCAGCTCAGGCACTGGCAGGGTGTGTGCGTGTGTGCCACTGAGCTGCTCTGGGCTCTGTGGCCACCCAGCACCCTGTGTCCCAGCAGGACCAAATGGACAGATCATCCTTCCGCTCCCCCCCCCTACTGTGTGTTCGCAGGCCTCCCTCCACCTTGTCCTGGACACCACTGCCTGTCCTGTGGCTGGTGCTGCACCACGTGCCTTAAACGTCCCGCCAGGGTGCTCCCGGGCATAGCCATGCAGTGCCTGGAAGGGTTAAACCATCCTCACTCTTCCTCCATCATGTCTGTTTGTCCAGCTCTGTCCATCTGTCCGGTGGGAGCTGGAGGAATTTTGCCCCCCCCCCCCCCCCCCCCAGCATCCTTCTTCCTCCCCATTGTGTCCAGAACAATGGCCCTGGCCAGCAGGTCCTTAACCCGATCCCCACCGGCCTGAGGCACTGCGGGTGGCCAAGGCTGGTGCTGGTGGGTGCAGTGCACACCTGACCCCGGGGACACTGTGGTGGGTGCCCCTGGAATGGTGTCCTGCCAGGCAATGGGATGCCAGGTGCTACAGGTATCCGCTGCAACCAGTGCTGTGGGCGCAGTGACTACCCGGCCTCACCTAGCCCTTGCCTCCAGCCTCTGCCCTGCACCAGCAGGAATTAATAGAGGAAAAAACACACTGACGACGAAGGGGGGGCCTGTCCCCCTGTTCTGTGCTGCAGCAAGCGCAGGGAGCCCTTGGACCTCACCCTGAGTCACCCCCTACCCTGCTACTGCCTGAATGTCCCCATGGGATTGGCAGATGCCTTGATGCTAGTTTTGCACAGGGGTTTCATGCAACCAGGAGCAGTTTGGGTGGGAGGGGGAAGGAAGCATTTAGGAGACGCAGGGTGGCCCCCAACTCCTTTCGGGGTGGCCACAACTGGGCAGCCCAGCCCCAGGGTGCAGGCAGTGCCCGTGTTTGTCTGCCCTGTGCTGCAGCAGTCCTCCATGTCACCCTCACCCTTCTAAGACTGCGCTCTGCATGTAGGTGAGGGGTCCCCATGGCAGCGCCCCCTTGCCTGCCCAGAGACACTGCTAGGACCAAGAAGCACGCGCTGGGGCTGTGCTGCCCTCGGGGGGACCGGGGCCCCTCCGTAAGTCGCTGCACCGGGGCGGTGCCGCTGTCGGTTCCTTGCCGCGTTCCGTCGTGCCTCAGAGTAAAGGAGCAGCCGCAGCTGGACAACTGCCGTGTGTCCCGCGTGGTTTGTCGCTGTGTCTCCAGTCACTGGCACCACAGCTGGCGGGTGCCGCCGTGCAGGGTGAGCCGAGCCCCATCGAGCACTGGGGACCCCGACGTCCCCGTGGCACCGCAGGTGCCTGGGCAGGCGGGTCCTGTGCACCCGGTGGGTGCTACCAGGGTGTCAGGGTAGGGCGCAGTGCTGGAGCCCCCAGCGGCACATGGGGGGCTCACGGTGCTCGGGTGGCGGCTGCAGCGTTGGCTGCGGCACCCAGCGCTGGAACTTCGGAGGTGGCCAGAGGAGGGGTGGAGGGGCCTGGGTGGGGGGGGGTAAGGGACACGGGGCCAGCGGTGCAGGGTCAGCGCTGGCCACGGGGTGGCAGTAGCGCGCGAGTGCGCGGGCACACACATGTGCGTGCAGGTGCGTGTGGGCGCGCGCGCGCGTCGGAGTGCGCGTGAACAGGTGTTGGCGCGGGCGCACGCACCCTGGGTGACAGCACGTGCATGTGCCCGCGTGTGTGAGCGCCTGTACGCGTGTGTGCACAGGTGAGCAAATGCACAGGCAGGCCAGGTCCTTCGGAGACCATCTCTTCCCAACCCCACCTCCCACTAGAGCAGCTTGCTCCAAGCCCCTGTGTCCAACCTGGCCTTGAGCACTGCCAGGGATGGGGCAGCCACAGCTTCTCTGGGCACCCTGTGCCAGCGCCTCAGCACCCTCACAGGGAAGAGCTTCTGCCTAAGAGCTCAGCTCAGTCTCCCCTCGGGCAGGTTAAAGCCATTCCCCTTGGCCTGTCCCTACAGGCCCTTGACCAAAGCCCCTTTCCAGGTTTCCTGCAGCCCCTTTAAGCACTGGAGCTGCTCTAAGGTCTCCCCTTGAGGAGCCTTCTCTTGTGCAGGTGGAACCAGCCCAGCTCTCTCAGCCTGGCTCCAGAGCAGAGCTGCTCCAGCCCTTGCAGCATCTCTGTGACCTCCTCGGGACTCACTCCCAACAGCTTCACCTCCCTCTCGTGCTGTTGCCCCAGAGCTGGATCAGGACTGCAGGGGGGGGGGGTCTCCCCCAAGAGCAGCAGAGGGACAGGATCCCCTCCCTGAGCTGCTGCTCATGCTCTCAGGATGCAGCCCAGAATGGGGAGAGGATTCTGGGCTCATATATTTCGTATGCAAGTGCGTGGAGGTGCCAGTCTGTGTGCTCACTCATGCCTGTTTATGCCTGTGCATATGTGATCGTATGCATGTATAATTGCACGGAGGTAGCACCCCTTGACTGGGGTGTGCGTGCCTGGGCATGTGTGGGCATGTGCACGTATGTGTGCATGGCAGCAGTGTGTGCACTCACTCATGCCTGTACACATGCGAGTGTGTGTCTGCATGCATGTTGGCACATGTGCACAGCAGCGTATTTCCTCACCCATGCCTGAGCTGTTCATGCCAATGCATGCAGGGGTGTGTACACATGTATGTGCATGGCCACAGTGTGCGTGCCACCCATGTGCTTGCCCTTGCCAGTGTGGGTGCATGTGGTTTCCCACAGCAGGGGTGTGCATGCTGGTGTCAGCGTGCCATATTCACACAAGTGAGCACAGCAGCTGTGCGTGTGCTCACCCGTGCCCACGCTTATGCCTACCCATGCTTGTGTGGGTGCGCACAGCGATCATGCATGTGCGTGCCTGCGCCCGTGTGAGTTGAGTGCTGCACCTGAGTGTGCGCTCACGCCTGGCCGTGCACATGTATGTGCATGGGCTTACCCACGCCCGGGGGCGCAGTCCCGCATGTGCGCGGGCATGTGCACACGTATGTGCGCGCGGCGGTGCGTATGCTCTGCCATCCCCGTGCCCGCGTGGGCGCTGCACACGTATGTGCGCGCGGCGCTGCGGGTGCCCGCCCGCGTTCTCGGGGCCGTGCGTGGGCCGCCCGCGCCGCCGCGCGCACCGGAGCAGGCCGGGGCTTGTGGCGCAGGGGCAGGGCCGGGGCCGCCCGCAGAGGCGCATCCCGCGGGGCCGGGGGGCTGCGGGCGGGAGCCGGAGCAGCAGCGACCTTGCACGAGCGGCGGCGGCGCGGGGTGCGCAAGGTGTGTGCGCGGGAGGGGCGAGGGGTGCGCTCCGCCTCCCCCCTCCCGGGCGCGCTGCGGGATGCTCGGCGGAGACGCGGCACCCGGCAACCCCGAGGTTGGGGGGGGGGGGAGACGGGGGGGGCCGAGGCCCGCATCGAGGCGGCGTGTGCCCGGGGTCGGGGGAGCGGCAGCGCTGCGGTGCCCTCGCCTCCCACCCCCGAAAAGCTTGTTGCTGCGCGGGGACACGGCAACACGTTTGCCGGCAGCCGCGGGGGGGGGGGGGGGGGGGGGGGGGCAGGGCGTGCGGAGCTGGGGCCGCATGGGGCCGGGCACGGCGCCGTGGGGTGTCCCCTGGCCAGCACTGCACGGGCCAGGCTCTCTCGCCCAGGTAGGTGCCCCCCCCCGCCCGGTCGCAGCCCCCTTGGCGGGAGGGGTTACAGAGGGGTAATGGCTTCCCCTGCATGCGGGGAGCCCCGCGCCCCCACCCTCTATCCCACCACACCCTCAGCCACCTGCCTGGGACTGGTGACCCACCGGCGTGGGGCCGGGAGATGCTCCCAGCCGTTCCCGGCTGCTGGAGTGGATGGCAGGAGGCAGCTGCTGCTTCTCATGGCCCTCCCCGCTCCACCTCTCCCGATCTCCCCTGGCCACTGAGGGCAGCGCAGCGTCCGGGGAAGGGCACCAGACTGGGTGCTGGTGCAGGCTGGCGGCAAGGGTGGTGCACCCCAATGCCAGGGCATAGGGTGGCCCACAGTCTCCCAGGGTGGGAGCAAGGAGTGGTGTTGGCATGCCAGGCAGGGTAAGGGAGACTTAGGACACTGAAAAGGTGACAAAGGAAAACTTTGCCTGCAAGAAAGCCACCGAGTGGCGTTCCTGTGCTGGAGGTGCCTTCTACCATGATTTTGAGGATGTACCTCCCAATTGGCAAGCCATAGAGGGTGAAGTGCTGTTCACCCCTTTCAGGGCTTTTCCTCCATTCCCGTGTGTCCTTGTCCTCCAGGGCCGTGTCAGGAGCCAGTGGAGCCGAGAGCCAAGCTGGGTGGGAGGATGGCTGAGAAGCTGGTGCCTGGGGACCTGTTCCTGAGGAAGACCCGGGAATCGGTGTCATCCCTGGACTCAGACAAGCTGGCACCCATCCTCACCTGAAGCAGGCGGTGAGGAGTCGTCTGACAGCGAGGGCGAGCAGGAAGACAGTTCCCACAAGCTCATCCGGAAGGTGTCCACATCAGGGCAGATGAGGAGCAAGGTCAGGGGCACCGGGGGCTTAGGCAAGTGGCTGGCTGGCACCCGGGGTCCCTGCTGAGATCGGAGGTGTCTCTGTGTGTGTGTTTTGCCTGCCCTGGGGTGTAAATCATTTCCAGGCACTTGCTGCTTGCAGTCCCGCCCCCAGCCAGTGCCCAGGGCAGTGCCAGGAGGGGTCTGGCTCCCTGTACCCAGGGAAGGGCAAACGGGAAAGGTGCAAACCCCACGGTGGCAGGGTCAGCATTGGTCCCCTGGGGCTGTGGAGCATGGATTTTGCATCGCTGTTTGGGGACAGGGTCTCTCATACCCGGACTGCCCCCTCCCCCGGCAAAGTTGCTTTCTTCCCATGTTTACATTCTCTGGTTTCCCCTCACCTGCCTGTGGGCAAAGGACTTTCTCAGGAAGGTTCTGGCCCATGGATGCCCGGGGGCGAGACTTAAGGCTGTCACGATGCCGTAGGCTCCTGGGATCCTACACCCCGCTGCAGGCACCACGTGTGCAGGGCCTGGTGGGTGCAGAATGGAGCCGTCATCTTCCCCAGTGCCCCAGATTAATTTGGCTGTGCCAGCTCCCCTGTGGGCCCCCAATTGCACAGCCTTCCCTAGATCTGGTCCCCTGTGGTGCTTTGCTGGGTGGATGGGGACACCTCTGAGGTCAGACATAACACTCTTTTGCCTCCTGGATGTTGGCATGAGGGCAGTTTGTGTTGTGTGTATGTAGGTTGCTCAGATGAACTATTTTTGTAGGCCCTCCAAAAATACGGGGTGCAGCGCCTGCTGGACAAACGGGAGTGGGTGGCTGTAGGTGTCCACAGTGGGGACAGTGAAATGGATAGGCACCTACTATGTGAATGGCACCTACTGCCTGTAGTGCAGGGGGAGATAACCTGGGCTGAACGACCTGGTGGGAACCATACAGAGGAGGAGGTTTGGAGGGGGGCCTTTTTGGGGAGGGGGAATGTAGGCACAGCATGGGAGGATGCTCTGGACAAGTGGTCCCTTTCCATCCACCCCCTGGCATGGAAGCTGCGGTGTGAGTCAAGGCGGTGCCTGCAGTACAGGAGGGCTCCTGCACTGCAACAGCGGACCCTTGCCCTGGGACCATGGCAGAGCCGCCACACCTGGCTGCCGTCCCCAGCCACTCCTCAGTGGGGTTTTTGGTGGCTGCACTGTCCCAGGGCTGGGGGGCAGCCAGGAGCGCTCCACAGGGGATGCAACTGCAGAGCTGGGAGCAGCCTTAGGCTCTGGATGCTGTGGGCATGGAGGGGGCAGCAAGGCTGGAGGAATGGGGGATGCACTGAGTCTAGTGGCAGGTTGGGGCTGCTCAGAGTTGGGGCGAGCTCCCCCCCCCCGGCTGGCCCAGGCCTGGCTGCTGTGCCCAGTCTGGCACACTGGCACCAGGGGGACAAAGGGCAATTGCCCAGGAGTGTGGAAGTCCCCACACTCCCAACCTGGCACCGTGGGGTTTTCCCACTTGGCAGGAGACATTTCCAGAGCAGGCACTGCTTGGGGGTCTCTTGATGAGTCCCTCTGGCTGCTCGAGGAACGTGCCTCAGTTTCCCCTACTTTTGGAGCAGGCTGGCACCCCCTCTGCTCTCCCCTGGCTGCCAGGTGGGTGCCATGGGCTGTGTTGTGTGAGGGACACAGTGGGAAGTGGGGCCGGTGGGCAGGGTCTTGGGAATGCTCAGTGCTGTGTGTGAGCTCTCAGCACACTCCTGGGTGGGCAGCAGCAGCCACTGGAGTTTGCCACACAGCATTTGCCATGCCAGAGGGATTTGCCGTGCTGCGGAGCACAGGGGATATTGCAGGGAGCCATCGATCCCAGGAAACCCAAGAGAAAAGGGTGGATGGCCAGGCTGTGCAGCAGCAGAACAGGACACAAGCATGTCTTGAGCTCCCAGCCCATGGATCAAAGCCCCTCTATGCCACTGGTAGGTCCAGCCTCACTGGCTGGCAGGGTGTGTGTGGACACAGGCTGAGCTGGTGGCTCCCTGCCCACTGCTGCCCAAATCCTGCCTGCTGCTGGCAATTAACCATGCCAGAGGTGATGCCACCAGTGTGCTGGGGAGGCCGGCAGCATGATGGATGGGCAGGTGAGAAGGACATATCTGGGTTAACAGCCATGGAGCTGGGAGAGAAGAGAGAGGGGTGACAACTGGGCAGGGCTGAAAGCAAGCTCTGCATGTGCTGTTTCCCCCCAGATGTTTTCAGTGTCAGGGTTTTCCCTGCAGGTTCCTTTGCCTTGATCTGGATGGGCAGGCTTGCCAGCCTGGCTCCTTGCTGGCTGGGCTCCTTCTTTCCCCATAGAGATGAGGATCTTGGGATGCAATTGCTGCTGCCACCTGGGTTGGGATGTCCTTGGCTCATGCTGTGCCATGTCACACATGCTGCCTGTCACTCTGGCTGTGTCCACTGCTGCCTCTGGAGCAATGGGCAGCACGCGTGCTGTGGCAGGCACCGTTCTGAGCTGCTTCGATACCCTGTGCACTAACACAGGGCTGGGAGTGGGGGGACACACCATTGCTTGAACCCCAGAGACTGGGGTTAATGAGGGAGAGTCTAGTGCCAGGGCTGCAGCTCCTGAGAGATAACCAGGTACCAGGTGGGGGGAAAGAGCACAGAGTGGCAGGCTGGCCTATTTTTTGACCAGTGGTGGTGGTTGGGGTGCTGGAGGGGGTCTATAGGAGCCTGCCATGAAAGGAGGGTGAGAGGGGTAGGGATCCTCATCCCACTGCCCACCCGCACTGACTGGAAGGACCTCAGTCCCTGGTGATGGGAGTGAGCAGCTTCCCCCATGCTGGGGTGCTGCCCAGCCCCATGGGGACAGGAGTGGGTGAGGATCATTTTGGTACCTGCTGAATCCCTCATTCCCCATGTCCCCTCTTCCCACAGATGCCTGTTCTCCCATTCCCTTCTCAAGCCTCCCCATCAATCATGTCTCCCTGCTCCACACCCCCAGCTTGGCTTTCTCTGGGCTGCAATTTTTGGGTGCCACGGGGTGCTTTGTGCTGGCTTGGTGGAGGCGGGAGGCCATTGTGCTCAGTGACAATGATAGCTGCCAGGTGCAGGTGCCCTCACCGGCCTGAATGGCCACAAGATGGATGGGGTCCTGCTGTCTCCCCCTCTTCCTCCTCCTCACCGCAGCCAGGGGCTGCCAGTTGCCTGCGCCAGGTTTTGGGAGCACAGGGCAGAATGTGGGCTATGCCATGGCCCGGCACTGGTCCTCCTGGGGCTGGGCATGGAGGGAAGGGGCAATGGGAAGGAGGGGGCAGCGCTCTGGGTACAGAACATGGGTGGGGGGCACATCCTGCTCACGTGGGACAGGCGAGGCTCCCGGAGCTTCCTCGGTGCAGGCTGAGCGGAGGCGGGAGCAGCCCGGCAGCTCTGCTTGGTTCCGGCTGCGGGGAGCTGCTGTGAGCATCTGCTCGCAGGGTGCCTGCACCAGAGCCGGGGGCCTCAGGCACCAAGTGGGGTAAAGGGGGCAGATGTTCCCACATTCCTGGTGCTAGGGTATATCGCAGCAATTTGTGGGGCTGGGGGAGCCACCAGCATCCTCCCAGGAGGCTGGGGCAGGTCAGTGGTGTGGTTGGTACCCTGAGGCAGGTCAGTGGTGTGGTTGGTACCCTGAGGCACGAGTGCTCCTGGACCCTGCTGCAAGCACTGGACACCCTGCATGCTCAGGGTGCTCCAGGGATGGGGCGAGCAGTGCCTGTGGGTGTTGGGGTGTTGGGGCCTGGTAGGGTGGGGGCCTGGTAAGGCCATGCTGCAGAGCCCGGCTGTGGGGAGAGCTGCCTGCCAAGGGCCAGATCCTGGCCAAAAGACAAGGAAAGCAAAGCAGGGCCTTTGGGGCCAGGCCTGGAAACCTTCCTGCAGTGGGAGGGTGGCACATGGCTCCTGGGCAGTGAATTGTCCTGGCTTGACACTGGCGAGGGACTGAAGCACCCCTCATATGGGGAGAGGCTGGGAGAGCTGGGACTGTTCAAACTGGAGGGAGGCTGGGGCTGAGTGGTCTCCAGTACTGTGGGTAGATGTTTGGAGGGAAGGGTGCAGCAAAGAGAGAACAGGCTGTTTCCAGTGGTACCCAGTGATGAAAACATAGGAAATTGCATGTGGACACAAGGGAACACTCTATCATGAGACTGGTCAAACGCTGGCACAGACTGCACGGAGAGGCTGCGGAATCTCCGTCCATAGAGAGACACTCAGAACCCACGGGCTGAGCATCTCCACAATGCTGGGCAGCTCCTGGTGACCACCCCCAGCTCCAACCCCAGAGCTCCCTGCTCCATGGCCACCTGGCACCAGAGCCCAACTCCACCCCAGCCATGCCCTGCATTGCTCCCTGGTTGGTGGCATGTGTCCTACCAGGGGATGGTTGGGGTTCTGGCCAGTCACTGAGTCACCTCACACAGTGGGACCATACTGCAGGGCACAGTGAGGTTTCCTGGGGCCGAGGCTCCAGGGGAGGTTGCAGGGGAGGCCAGGCTTGCTCTCCCTGATCAGAGCTTGCCAAGCCGGTGCCTGGGGTGCAAAGATAGCCCCAGCGCTGCCTGCCAGCTGCTTGTGAGGTTCCCCAGGAGCTCTGCCCTCTCCTGGCTCACACTTCCCATTGTGCGAGCACTGCCCTTGCCTGCTGGTGCTGCTCAGGATGGTAGAGCTGAGGCAGGCGCAGGGTGCCACTGGCAGGATGCTCAGTGACCAGTGTGGCTGTAGATAGGGAAGCACAAGCTCGTTTCTAAAAAGCAGCTGAAGGGTGTGACTGCTGAAGGATGAGGTGCAAGGGGGGTTGCCCTTCTGGGGGCTCCTTCCCTCGCTCCTCTCCTCTTGGTTTATCCTCCATCCCCTTCTGATGGCCTAAGCGGTGTCTCGTGGCACCACAAAATGGCAAGTCAGGACTGGTACTGAAATTTACTTTCAAGGATCCCCCCCAGCACTGGGAAGGGGGATTTGGGGTCCTGCAATGGCAGCAGGTTACATCCTTGAGAAGTGCAGATGCTGTTGAGCCTGCAGAGCCATAGCACCCCCCAGGGACTGAACTCCCGGAAGAGGTCTGCCATATCTGCAAAGCCTGATAAGGTTTCCAACTGACTCCAGCACACAGGGTGCCCAGCAGATGCTTGTGACCCAACAACTCTGCCGTGCTTCCCTGCCCCTGGTGCAGGCTGAGGGATGAGCTTCTGCCTGGCAGGCTGCTGCGCTTGAAGCAGGGCAGCTGCCTGGGATGATGCTGGTGTGATGCAGGTCAGTGCATTGGTGGGTGTTGGGTCCCCCCTCCTCCTCCCTGGGTGAGGCAGTGTGTTGCCATGTGGTCAAGCAGATCCCATCAGGAGTGGTGTAGGGCTGCAATCCAGGTGGGGAGCCAGTGTGGTACCAACCAGCCGTATGTGCCAGCATTCCGGAGTAACAGCCTTCCTGGCTCTGTTCCAGCAGCTCCTTTGCTGTCCAAGCTGATTCCAGTGGGAAAACCCTCTTGGCCCAGCTGTGGCCAAACCTGGATGCACTACAGTCTCTTCCGGGGGACCGTGGTTGCAGAGCTGGGACAGTGGGGTTGGGGTTCGAAGCAGCATCCCAGGGCTGAGGGAAGAGCCAGCGCTTAGGGGTGCGCTGTGGCCTGGAAGAAACCCTGCTGGGGTGCGCTGCCAAGCATGCAACCAGCCCATGATGTGCTGGCCCCTGGGGACCAGCCCAGGCCTGGGGGCACGGTGCTGGGGACCTGCTGCCCTCCTGGGGTACTCTCAGCTGCATACCTGCTGAGGCCCCGATGCCACTTGTTCTCCACCGGCTTTGGTAGAGCAGGAGATGACATTTCCATCCCTGACTCTGCCACCTTACCCTAAGTCTCTGAGCCCCGCTGTTGCTGGCTACATCCCAGGTAGGGCTGAGCCTCCCAGGCTGGGCACAGGAGGGAGGGTCCCTGAGATGGGGCAGGGGAGGGCTGGGGCAGAGCCCCACTGTGAGAACTGCCCTCGAGCTGGTGCTAGGCAGGTTGCCCATAGCTCTGGGCACCAGTATGGTGCCTCTGGGATGGAGCCAGTGCTGGCTCTGCTGTGACTCCCTGCAGTGATAGTTGGGGCTCACTGGCTATGAAAGCTGTATCTGGGGTGAGCAGAGGGGCCAGGGCTCGGTCTGGGGCATGGGGAACACGGGGCCATGTGGTGCCCAGTGCAGAGCTCCCACCACAGTGCCCAGGGGCTGTCGTGTGCCCCAAAGCTCTCCAGGAGGAAGAGGCAGCCTCTGCCCTGTACTACGGGTGCGAGGGCTCCTGCTCCTAGGAGCTATAGAGCACCTGATAGCCACTTGCTATAGGGCATTGTACTACTGCGGTGACCCTGGAGCCCTGGCTCTTCCTGCGAGGCAGCCAGAACAGCAGGGCAATGCCATCCCGTCAAGTCTCACCCTTTGCTCACCAGAGCGCTGGCCTTTGCCTTCCCCTCCCTTTTCTTGTTGGAGGAAGGGAATCTCCAGGCTCGCTCAGTGCTGCCCCCACAGCGGGCCGGGTCTGCCGGTGGCCTTGGCCTTGGTCCCCTCCCCGTCTCTAGTGCCAAAAGAAGGGGTCCAACACTGCTGAGCCACTGGGGAGCTGCTCTTGGCACATGCTCCTGGCTGAGACACACAGGCGGGCGGGTGCAATGATACCCCAAAACGGCACCTCAGGCAGCGTGACTCTTGTGCCTGCCCCGGCACCACAGCACCTCCAGGCTGTGTGACTCGGTCTGGAGAGGGGAGCTGCCTCGTTTTCCCAAGGAGGAGGCTGGCTGGCCCCACACTGGTGCGGATCCAACCAGCACTGTGGGGGACAGAGCCTGGTGGATGGCCAGCCATGAGTATAAGGGATTGTGCAGCGTGATGCTGTGCATGGTGGAGCAAGAGGGCTCGGCCTTTGCTGCCATGCCTGGGGCACCCCAGGCATGTGTTGGGAAGCACTCAAGGGTGGATGTGGGGAGAGGTGCCATCCAAGCTTCTCTGCACAGGTTTGCCACCCCATACCAGGATGCTGGTGGTTAGTCAGTCTGCACTGGGGGAAACTGAGGCACATTCCCCCCATAGCCACAACACTTACATAAAACTCTAATGGGTGTCCTGGTGGAGGTGGTGGGGCTCTGCCTTTCAGGCTCTGCACTATCCTAGGGCTGCTGCAGTGCTGGCAGCCATATCCCTGTCCTGGGAACGGCCAGGACTTCCACTTCCTGGGCCTGGGAGAAGTTTTTGCTGTGCTGGCTGCCAGAAGGAATTGCAGTAGCAGCACTGCTGGGAGCATTTCAGCTCCAGCCCTTCACAGGAGGTGATGCTGCGTCCCCAGGCAGCATTCCTGGCTCCATCCTGCCACCTGTGTGGCCTCGGCCCCAGCTAAAGCTGAGTTCCCATGCCCTGCTGCTCCTCATCATCACGGGCTCCCTAGTGCCTCTTCTCACTGTCACATCCTGCCTGTCCTTTGCAGCAGCAAAAGCAATGACTGTAGCAAACCCAGAGCCTGTGCCTGTATCCACTCCATGGCAAACAGCAGCAGTAGAAGTGGTATTTGTGGCTGGATTCCAGATGGCTGAGGCAGGACCCTTCCCTGTCTCCTCTCAACATGTGGCAGGGAATGCTAGGGTGCATGGGTTGTATGTGGATTTTGGGGTCACAGGTGGACCCCCTGCAAAGCTGTGATCCCCTTGCTGGCTGTGCTGCAGCCTGTGCTCAGGGCAGCTCTGGGCTCACCATCTCCATATGCTCTCACAGCCAAGGGGCTGGGGAGGCAATGCATTGGACCCCTGGGGTGTGCTGGCACAGGGAACACCAGGGCTGTTTGAACCTGTACCTGGGCATAGCAGTGCTGTTCCGGCACTGGCAGGCAGCGTGGGCACCAGCCACAGTCAAGCCCTGCACCAGTCCCGGGGGACAAAGTGTTAATAGCAAGTGATAAAGGATTAAAATATCCCTCTCGGAAACTGGGGCTGCAGGCTGGAAGGGAGCTGAGGACATCCTGGTGCATACCGCGGGGGGCTGCAAGAGAGCTGGGGACAACCTGGTGCATGCCCCGGGGGCTCGGAGGGGAGCTGGGCATCTGGGGGAGTCAAGGCTCGAGGAGCACCCCAGGTGGGGTTTTGGCTCTTTTGTCACCTTGAAGGCTCTTGCTATTCCTGATGCTTAGGCCATCACATTAGGAGCTGTGGGTCAGTGGGTTGGTGCTGAGGCCAAGGTGTGTTTGCAGGCTGGTGGGTGCCTGGGTGCTGCCTCTCGCAGCATGTAGCCAGGCACAGGAGTGCAGAGGCCCAGGACCACTGCTCTCTCACCGTGCTCTCTGTGCCCGCTGCCGGTTTTCCTTTTAACGTGCCTTGTCACTGTGCGCTGGGCTCCAGCACAGCCGCTGTTGTGGCTAATTGCAGAGGAGCAGCGGGATGGAGCTGCCGGGAGTGTTCCGAGGAGATAGAAAGACAAGGAGCTGCCAGAGCATCTCTGCCACCCGCTCGGCACCCGCCACACACTCATTAGCTGAGCCTTGTAAACACCCTGAGGGGAGGGGAAACACCGGCCGGTGCCGCGGATGGGGAGGGCAGAGGCCGGTGGCCTGGCTCCTCCCAGGGGGTGCGCTGCCTGCCGGGGCTGCCCTCGGCCTTGCCTTGCCCCCTGCAGGGCCGGGCTGGGCTGGCTGTATCCTGGCTGTCTGCTCCCCCGCCCAGCAGCGGCTGGGGCCACGGTGCTCGGGTGCTGTCCTGTCTGCTCGGGGGCAGTGGTGTCCCCTCAGAGGCAGCTCTCCCAGCTACAGCTCTGCGCTTGGCTTCTGGGGAGCTGCAGCACGTAGAGAGTCCCTCAGATGCTGCTCTGGGGATGGGGAGGGAGCAACCAGCAGCAGTGGCTCTGTGCTGCTGGAGACCTCCAGCTGGCAGTACTGCCATGCCCAGCAGCATCCTCCCATTTCACAAGTGCTCAATGCCCAGGGTATGGCAAGTGGTGGATACATCATTTACTCTGCTACGTCCAGCAGAGTGTCTGGGAATGCTAGTGTCCTAGCATCCCCAGAATGTCCCGTTGGTGCTGTGGGCACTGCTTAGCTCCTGGGGACCCAGGGACTGGTAGCACTGGGTTGGGTGGGGGTGGCTTCGGGTGCCCTGGAGACTGCAGGAGCTCACGACCCTGTGGTCTCTGCAGAAGAGCGTGAAGGAGGGGCTGTTGCTGAAGCAGACAAGCTCCTTCCAGCGGTGGAAGAGGCGATACTTCAAACTGCGGGGCAGGACGCTCTATTATGCAAAGGATGCCAAGGTGGGCTGGGGACATGCTTCCGGCTTGCCCAGCCAGGGGGTCTGAGGCTGTGAGCCCCGGGAGGAGCCCAAAGTCCTGCCTGGTGGACTGGGGCACCGGTTTCTCCCCTGCAGTCGCTGATCTTTGACGAGGTGGACCTCTCCGATGCCAGCGTGGCTGAGACCAGCACCAAGAACATTAACAACAGTTTCACGGTGAGGCAGGCACAGGGCTGCCGCTTGAAGCCTGGCAGAGCCATGGGGCACCCCACAGCATAGCCTCATGCTCCTGGAGGTGGCTCTGGAGGCGGCATGCTGGGGTTTGCTGGGGGGTGGCTGGCTGCATGGTGGCTTTGCATGGGGACATGGGGACAGTGGCTGCTGCAGGTGATCACGCCATTCCGGAAGCTTATCCTATGTGCGGAGAACCGGAAGGAGATGGAGGACTGGATCAGCGCCTTGAAATCTGTCCAGAAGTGGGAGATCCATGAGGTGATGTTGGCAAGGGGCTGCACTGGTGCTTGTCTGCAAGCGGGTACCTGTCAGGAGCCTTTGGCTGCTGAACAGGAGCTGCTGTCCTTGGTGCAGCTGCAGGAAGCACAGGAGCTGGGAGGGAAGGAGGGAGTGCTGGGGGTTCCCATGGGACTGAGGGGCAGGGCTGTGCCCCACGCAGGCCACACAGTTCAACATGGAGCACTTCTCGGGCATGCACAACTGGTACGCCTGCTCCCATGCCCGCCCCACCTTCTGCAATGTGTGCCGTGAAGCTCTTCCGGGGGTCACCTCCCATGGCCTCTCCTGTGAAGGTCAGTGCCAGGGTCCAGCTGGGGTTGGGCTGGGGGCCCCCTCCAAGCCTGGCCTCGAGCAGGAGGGATATGGGGTGATATCCACTGGCCGCCATCACTGGCATCCCATGGGGACCATCACTGCTATCCCCCATGCAGTCTGCAAGTTCAAGGCACACAAGCGCTGCGCTGTCAGAGCCACCAACAACTGCAAGTGGACAACCTTGGCCTCCATTGGCACTGAAATCATCGAGGATGAGGATGGGGTAAGCTGGGGAGTCTCCGCAGGGGACTCTGGCAGGACAGAGCCACCAGCAGAGCTGGCCTTGTTTTGCCCCCACATCAGGATCCAGGGGACCCTGTCACCTAGCTGTCCTCTGCACTCTGTGGCCTCTGGGCTTGGCTGGTGGGGACACGGCCCAGGGACACCTCCTCCAACCCCCAACATCCTAAAGGATAAACCGCTCTCCATGTCTGCCACCTGCAGACTTTTTCTGAGGACGGCCCTGCCCTGCCCCACACGTTGGCAGCTGCAGGGCAGGGATGAGTGGGAATGGGGGGGACCTGGAGCTGCCTGGTCCTGCTGTGGGGACTGTCCCCTGGGTGCTGCTGTCCCTCGGATGTAGCGGTGGCCAGTGCTGTGCTGCTGGTGACCCTTTTCTGCAGGTGGCCATGCCCCACCAGTGGCTGGAGGGGAACCTGCCCGTCAGTGCGCGCTGTGCTGTCTGCGACAGGACCTGCGGCAGCGTCCGGAGGCTGCAGGACTGGCGGTGTCTCTGGTGCAAGGCCATTGTAAGGATGTGTCCATCCCAGTGGCCACCCTGCCCCACCTGGGTGCATCGCTGGGGAAACTGAGGCTGGGGGCTTTGGTGCCACAACCCATAGCTCTGCTGATGCACTTGTCTCTGCATCCCCAGGTTCACAGTGCCTGCAAGGAGCTCTTTGGCAAGAGGTGCCCTCTGGGCCAGTACAAAGTGTCCATAATCCCGCCGACAGCCTTGAACAGCATTGATTCAGACGGTGAGTCATGGAGAGGATAGGGCTGGGCTGCGGGTGGAGAGGGACAGCCTGTTTGGGATAGGGCTGTGAGCTCTCTGAGCCTCTCTACAGGCTTTGATCTGTGTCAGTAAGCCTGCTTTCCTGTGGGGCACCAGGAACATCACCATCAGTAGGCTCCAGAATCAGTGTCCATCCCAGCCGCACCTTTGGTGTAAGGGTTGCTTGTTGCCCTCTGCTCTATCCTGGGGCTGTGGGGTTGGAACCTGTCTCTGGTGTGTGGCTTCAGTTGCTTCTACCAGGCTGACTCTCATAGTGGCCCTGACCATGGTCCCTCCATGGTCAGTGGCACCAGCCCTGGGGCACTGATGTGGGGTGCCCCACTTTGCACCCCAGTGGTTCAGCACCTCGCAGGGCAGGATGAAGTCCTCACTTTGGTCATTTCTTCGTGTCTGAACCTCGCTGGGTTATTGGTAGTGCAAAGCACAGCTTCTTCCCCCCCCCGTTGTGGCTAGTGCAGGGTGCTGGGGGAGAAGCAATGGGCAGCCCTGGGGTTCCCCCCCGCCATTCCCACACCCTCTCTAGAGGGGCCCAGTAGCCTCTGCCAAGCGAAATTTGTTCTGCTCTGGATATTTTTCCTCATTCTTTAATAGTTTTCACTGCTCGCCTCAGCTGGTGGCTCATCTGCTGCTTCTTACTCATCAGGTGCTGTCAGGGTAACCATCACGCGGCTGCTTCTCTGGCTCCCAGTGCTGCTTGTAGCTCATTGCAGTAGCATCTCTGCCTGGTGCCTCTCCTGAGGCTGGTGTGGCTGCGATGACCCCAGCTTTGTTGCAGAGCCATGCCATCACGGTCCCCTCGTCCTGCAGTGGTGTCCCTCAGCATGGGTGCCGCCGGTGCAGGCTCCACGGGGCAGCCGCACTCTGACTCAGCAGCCCCCAGTGTTTCCCTTTGCCAATCGGCTCCAGCCAGGCTGGGAGCAGAGATTGCGCCATGCCAGGCCGTGCTGGACCAGCCGGTGCTGAGCTGAGGGATGCTGCTCCCAGGTGGTGGAGGCACCGGGGGTCCCAGTCAAGGGCCTCCTTGTGGGGCTGGTGCTGCTGGCAGTGACGCCTGATGCAGGATCCCTGTCGCAGGATCCCTGTCACAGGATCACCCGGTGTGCCTAGGGCACAAGCCAGTGGGCACTGGCCCATGCCCCGGTATGGCCAAGATGGGCTGGAGCAGAGCGTGTCTGTGAGCCAGCTCTGAGCCTCCTCTGCATCGGGCACATTTCGTTCCCCATCTCATTTCTTTAAAAGCACGATGCTGGCTGCCAAGCTTCCTGAGGCTTCTGAATCACACCCACCCCACCGGAGTCCTGGCTGAGCAGGAGGCAGAGCTGGGGGTGTCAGCAGCCCCCCAGGCTGTGGCTGGTCCCCTGCAGTCATGCCAGCTGCTGGTGCCACCTCTGGGAGCACCACTCCTGGTGGGAGCATGTCCTGCTCCCTTCTGGGTTTGCTGGGTTGGTCACAGATAGGCTGTTGGCACGATGTGAAACTGACTCTCTTGTGTGCCCACCGCCACTGCCCGTTAGGGAGTGGCAGCCAAGGGACGTGAATCAGCTTGGTGACACATTTGTGCCTGAAGGGACAGTGATGGAGCAGGAACCTAGTTTGGATCTGCCCCAGCGCTAACCTTGCCCATCCGTAGCTCCATCCCTGTTCCCATTCACAGTTCCACCTCTTAATCTTCCACACCTTGTCATCCCCGGGCAACCCCAGTTGCTGTCCCTCCTGCCCGACCCCAGCGCCCTGCAGAGGGGTGCAGCACAGTCAGTATGTCCATGTGGCCTCTGCTCTCTGGAGGCACCTCTGTTAGCCGGGGCTGGGGCTTATGTGCTCTCGGGCTCGCTGCAGGTTTCTGGAAGGCCACATGCCCCTCAAGCTGCTCCAGCCCGCTCCTGGCCTTCGTCAACTCCAAGAGTGGGGACAACCAGGGCGTCAAGTTCCTACGCAAATTCAAGCAGTTCCTCAACCCAGCCCAAGTCTTTGACCTCATGAATGGGGGCCCACACCTGGGGTAGGTTCTGGGCTGGGTGGGGCGGGGTGGCTGGTGGGGTGTTGCAGGCACCCGGCTCAGCTGCAGCCCTGTCTCTTCTCCCTGCACCAGGCTGCGCCTCTTCCAGAAGTTCTCCACCTTCCGGATCCTGGTGTGTGGGGGGGATGGCAGCGTGGGCTGGGTGCTCTCTGAGATCGATGCCCTGGGCCTCCACAAGCAGGTGAGTGGGAGCGCCCGCCATGGCTGGCATGAGCCAGCCCCAGCCCCGCTGTGGCCAGGAGCCACCATATGCCCTGGGGCACTGAGAGCGATGGGTACGGCAGCACTTCCTTGTCGCAGGAGCTGCTCTGAAAGCTCAGTCCCATCCCTCTCCGCAGTGTCAGCTGGGCGTCCTGCCTCTGGGCACTGGCAACGACCTGGCACGGGTGCTGGGCTGGGGCAGCCTGTGCGATGACGACACCCAGCTGCTGCAGATCCTCGAGAAGCTGGAGAGAGCCACCACCAAGATGCTGGACCGGTGAGCATGGCACGGGGCACGTGCCGCTCTGCTCCTGCCCAGCCTTGGCACCTCGCGTGTCCCTGTGTGTGGCGCCGGGAGATGGCGGGCAGCCGTGGTCTCTGCTTGGCAGGTGGAGTGTGCTGACCTATGAGGTGCCCAAGCAGTCTCCCCTGACGCTGAAGGATGAGAATGGGGACTCCAACATCCAGGTGGGCACCACCAGGGGACGGGGACTTGAGATAGGCAGGGTAGGCTGGGGCAGGTTCCCATTCACCCAGTCAGCCGATGGGGGAGCACACAGAGTGGGATTGCACAGGGAGAGCTGACGCCAGGGGTCCTTGGAGACCAGGGCTGAGGGAACTGTCAGCTGGCTCCATGTGGTGATGACATGAGTCTGGCAGGTGTCAGCCTAGCAATTGTGGTGCTTGGGGGAGGGCAGCAGGGTGAGGCAGAGCTGGCCTTAAACTGGCAGGTTATTCTGGACTCGTCCCTGTGCTCCACCTTCACCCCTTGCCTCAGTTTCTCTCCTGCTGTGGCTGAGCATCCCTTTTGCCTGGCAGTGTGGGCATGGCAGAGCAGGGCTGCTCATCCCTGTTCCGGGGCTGGCTGGGCAAGGCTCTGTCCTGGAGCAGGACACCAGGCTGGGTGTCATGGCTCCAACTGTTTTCTCCTGTCCCACCCCAGGCTCAGATCTCCCACTATGCTGACTCTGTTGCCTTCCACCTGGCCAAGATCCTGGAGTCAGACAAGCACTCGGTGGTGATCTCCTCTGCAAAGTAAGGAGGGGGGTGGTGATTGGGGTGCTGGAGACCCCCACCACCAGTGGCTGCCGGTAGCACCGGTGCCAGGCAGATCATGCTGGCACTGCCCCCCTAGTGCAGGGGGCATTACCCTGGGGCAGCCCCCTGGCTGTGCTTGGCTGTGGCATGCCCCTTCCCACCTTCCAGCTGCTTCCCCCTGCAGGTTCCTCTGTGGCACCGTCAATGACTTTGTGGCCGAGGTTGGGCGTGCTTACAGGAGGGCAACAGAGAACAAGCAGGAGGCAGAGATGATGGCACGAAAGGTGGGTTGTAGGGGAGGTGGCTGAAGGACAGGGTGATGCTGGGGGGCACAGCCCATGCAGTGGAAGGGCTGGTGGGGTCTGCTCTGGTGGCCGGTGCCCTTGCTGTGCATGCAGCAGGGTGTGCTGCGCCTGGGGTACTCAGACACTCAGAGTCCCCAGTCAGGCATGCAGCGCCTGGGCAAAGACGGGATGCCAGCACTCAGGGTCCCCAGGAAGCACCCATCCTGTTGGGGAGATGTGGCTTTGTGCCAGGGTGCTGAGCTGGCGGCATCCTGCAGTGTGCCATGCTGAACGAGAAGCTGGACTCACTGGTGCGGGAGCTCAGCGAGGAGGCTCAGGCTGTCGTGGTCCCTGAGGGAATTGCGCACGCCACCCCTGCTGACACCAAGGACCAGGAGAAGGGTGGCAGCTTCAACCCCAGCCCGGTGCCGCGCATCTTCAAATCCAAGGAGCAGCTCATGCTGCGGGCAAACAGCCTGAAGAAAGCCCTGCGGCAGATCATCGAGCAGGCGGAGAAAGGTGAGGGGCGGCAAGTGGCTTGCATGGGGCTGCGGAGCCACCCCAGGCTAGTGCCAGACCCCTGCCTTGGTTTCCCCACCTGAACACTTGAGGTGGCAGCAGTGCTGTGCAGTCCAAGGGCATCAACCCTTCTCCAGTGCTTGGCCTGGCCGATGGAAGTCCTCAGCATGGGGCAGAGCCCACAAGGCTGACCCAGGGAGGGTGCATGGGGAGGGCGCACAGGGCTGCCCAGACTCACTGTCATGCCCCTTTTCACATCCAGCTGTGGATGAGCAGAACAAGCAGACCCAGGCCTACCAGGGCAGCATGGGCCCCAGCAAGAACAGTTCAGAGGAACTCAACAAGGAGGAAGAGAGGCTGAGTAAGATGCCAATGGGACATGTGTTTTTTTTTGGGTGGAATGGGGGTGCGCTGTGGGATGGGCTCAGAGTAAGAGCCAGTTCAGCAGCTGCCTTCTCTCCACCTTGGCCAGGCTCCCGGCGGGAGACGGTGACCTCTGCATCTTCCTCTGTCATCCTGGACCGGTCGGACAACTTTGGCAGCTTGCAGTTCCCTGAAGACCCCAGTGTCCTGTGAGTCTGGGGCCATGTCCCACTGGGGACCCTTGCCCACCCTTGCTCCCCACTGTGGGGTGGGAGCAGAGCTGGGACCATGCTGCCTCTTGGATGTGGCCACTGGGACATCCTCTGCCCACAAGTGTAGCACCCCTGGTGCCCAGGCCTCCCTGCCTGGTGCAGGATCTCTTGCTGCTAGCCCCATGGCCAGCACCGTGCTCATGCTGGGAGCTCTGAGCTCTGGGTGCTGGCTTCAGTCAGGCTTCCCAGTGCCAGCCCCTCCAGGAGCTCACACCATAGCTCCAGTGGGTTCATACCCTGTCCCCTGGTGCCAGCCCCACGGGTGTCTGCGATGTGCAGCTGCCACCCAACCCGCTTACCCCATCTGCTGCTTTCAGCCACTTCTCAGAGAAATGTGTCATGAATAACTACTTTGGCATCGGCCTGGATGCCAAGATCTCCCTGGAGTTCAACAACAAACGGGATGAGCACCCCAAGAAGTGCAGGTTGGCTGGATCAGCCCTGGAAAAATATATGCCTCTGGTTCCTGGGTGCCCGCAGCAGGAGGGGCTATTAGGGTGCCAGGAGCCATGGGGCTGGCTCAGGGCTGATGTTGCCTGGCTGGGGACCCCTTCCTGCAGCAGGTTTCCCACCTGCACCCAGCAGGAGGGAGCTCAGCCCCTCCCACTGCCCTGCTTCACCCTGCAGTAGCCGCACCAAGAACATGATGTGGTACGGGGTGCTGGGCACGAAAGAGCTCCTGCAGCGCACCTACAAGAACCTGGAGCAGCGGGTGCAGCTGGAGGTATGGGTCTGGGGCACAGGGAGTGGGTGGGGGGCAGCGGCCCCCCAAGCTCAGCCCTCTCTTGCAGTGCGACGGGGTGCCCATCTCGCTGCCGAGCCTGCAGGGCATCGCGGTGCTCAACATCCCCAGCTATGCAGGGGGCATCAACTTCTGGGGAGGCACTAAGGAGGACAATGTGAGTCCCAGTGCTGTGGAGCTGGGAGAGCGGCATGATGTCCTTCCCATGGACCCAGGGAACCTCAGAGCCCTCAGGCAGGAGCCTAGGATGTCCCTGCCTCAGGCACACACATGGGGGGAAAATCTGGGCCCCAAGATGAGCCCAATCTGGGAGTCTCACTTGTACTGGTCCTCTGCAGAACTTTGGGGCTCCATCCTTTGATGACAGGAAGCTGGAGGTGGTGGCCGTCTTTGGCAGCATCCAGATGGCCGTGTCACGGGTCATCAACCTCCAGCACCATCGCATTGCACAGGTAGGGGCAAGGGTCCCTGCAGGACCTGCATGGTGCTGGACACTTTTGGGGCACCAGCTGAGTTCCTGGCTGGCACTGGCACTGCACCGGGAGGCTGCACAGCAGTTGAAGCCAGTGGGGCAGTGCTGGCTGCGCTGCCAACCCCAGGCTCTCTGCCCCACAGTGCCGTGTGGTGAAGATCACCATCCGGGGGGATGAGGGTGTCCCTGTGCAGGTGGATGGAGAAGCCTGGGTTCAGCCACCTGGCATCATCAAGATCCAGCACAAGAACCGAGCCCAGATGCTGACGCGGGACCGGGTGAGCGCAGCTTGGAGTTGCACAGCCCATGGAGGGGGGCTGCGCTGGGGCACAGGGAGGTGCAACAGGCTGAGTGAGGGGCCATCTCCACCCCTCACAGGCATTTGAAAGCACTCTCAAGTCCTGGGAGGACAAACAGAAGGGGGAGAGTTACCGTGCGGCTGCGCGGCCGCGGCTCAGCTCCCAGCAGTCCATGGAGTACCTGACAGAGGAGGAGAGCAGCCTCTTGCAGCAGGTCTCGCGGGTGGCCGAGACCCTCATTGCCAGGTCCGGCCACGGGACAGGTGATGTGGTGGCCATGGGGCAGGGGACATTTGCTGCGGCGCGGCCACCCACAGCTCCAGGGGTTTGTGTCCTCATGCCATGCTGCCCAGGGAGCCCCAGCAGCTCCAGCCCCTGTCTCCCACAGGATCCATGAGGCAGCCAAGGCTCACAAAGCTGTGGAGCAGGAGCTGGCACATGCTGTCAACATCAGTTCCCTGGCACTGAGCGAGGCCCTCTCCAACAAAACTGTGGGCCCTTCGGAGGTGAGCTGGGGCTAGGGGTGCAGGACAACCTCTGCCCAGCCAGCCCGGGCCCTGCCACTCATGGGGTCACCCCTCCTGGCCCCCAGTTTCTCAGCAGGAACATGGCTGTGGAGGTGGTGCTGAGCATCAAGGAGCTGTACACTGAGACCAGGGCATTCCTGGAGGGGAAGACGGTGAGTGGGGTGCCGGTGAGTGCCCCGAGTCCCCAGTGCAGGAGCCTGCGTCCTGCACTGGTGCCTCTGGAATGGCAGCAGAGCTGGGCACAGTCCCTGTTGCCCGCAGCTGGACTCACCGCAGGAGGAGGAGACACTGCACGGGCCCCTGGGCGTGCTAGGCCAGGAGCTGCAGCGGCTGCTGGACATCCACTGGCTGGGGCCCATCGTCCACCCTGCTGAGGAGGTGGGTGCACAGGGGCCGGGAGAGAGGCGGCCCCAGGGGCTGCAGCACCCCGCTCAGCCTGGCCTCTTGCAGGAGGGTGCCAGCAGCACCAAGGGCAGCTTCAAGCTTCGCCTCAACATTCCCAAGCCCAGGAAGGACAAGGTGCAAAAGCAGAAGACCAACAGCGTGCTCCCAGGTAAAGCACGTGCAGCACATGCTGGTAGGGACCCCTACATGCCATCTCCTTCCTGTCCTGGGCATGCTGTGGAGATACCCTCTGGGAGGGGGACAGGGCATGTCCTGGCTGGCTGGGGATGTCCTTTGTCACCAACAGCCCCATAGACCTTAGTTTTTCTGCTATTGGACATATGGAGCCCCCTGGCCCTGTTACTCCACCACCACTGCAAGGGGGAGAAGGGGCTGTGGAACAGCTCAGCCCTTTGGGTAAGTCTGTGTCCCAGGGCTGGGAGGCTTGTCGAGGGGGAGATGCTGAGATGCTCTGCAGGTAAGCTAAGGAGAGGAGGAACCTCACCAGCTTGAGCTATGGCTGCAGCCCTGCCAGGGTTGGAGGAGGGATACTGGCTGCAGCCTGCCCCACTGCTGCCCTCAGTGCATGCTCTGCTATATCCTGTTGCCTCACCGGGACCCATCCACCTTTGTGGTTTTCCTCCCTGCTAGCAGACAAGTGGGGCTCCGAGGAGGTGGCAGCTTGGCTGGAAGCGCTCGGTTTAGGGGAGTACAGAGACATTTTTATTCGGCATGACATCCAGGGCTCTGAGTTGATCCTGCTGGAGAGGAGAGACCTGAAGGTACAGCCCTTCTCATGCACTGCTTGCTTGGCTGGCATGCAGGGGGTGGGAGGAGGGAAGCAGGCTGGCCCTGGATATCCAGCTTGCAAGGCTCTGAACACCCATACCAGGATCACCAGCACCATGCCTGCTGCTGCACCCAGGCATGGGGACATGCGCGTAAGAGGACAGAAGGCTTCTAGCAAGGACCATGCTCTGGCAGGGAGCATGGGGAGAGCTGGGCATTGCAACCTTGTCCTCCACACTGCAGCTTGCCCATGGCAAGGGCTGGTCCCCTATGAGCACATCAACAGCCCTCTCTCCTCCCTGCAGGACCTAGGCATCACCAAAGTGGGCCACATGAAGAGAATCCTCCAGGCCATTAAGGAGCTCAGCAACCCACCCTAGGCCATGCCGTGTGCTGCCCCTAGGGACCAGGGGTCGGGCAGGGGGGTGCAAGGTCCCTGCTGTGCGCCGTGCGGTTGGAGCACCCCTGCTTGCCTTGCTTTGCTTGTTCATCCCCCAGTGTCCCTGAAACTGCTGCTTCTCCGCAAGCCGGTGGGGCTGGAAACACTGAAACTAAGGTCTAACCCCCCATCCAGGCCCTGGCAGCATCACTAGAGGAGCTGGGGCTGCCACGTGTGCCCAAGCTGGGGCCAAAGCAGAGATTCCCCTTCCCCATGTGGGTATTTAAGCTGTGTAAATATGTGGAGAAGAGACACTCGTTGCTGCTGCTCATGTAGTCTCATTACTGAGGGGAAGGCAGGGGGGTGGGGGTGAAGACCCTTCCATCCTTCACCCCTCAACTTCCTGCTCCACATCATGCAACAAGCCCCCAGCCCCTGCCCCAGCCCGGCAAGGGGAACTGCAGCGTACTCGCCTTCATCCCTGCCCCTGTCCCAAAACCAACCAGCCCATAAGACAAACCCAGTATTTTATTCACAGCTACATGACTTTTCTTTTCTAATCCCACTCCCTCCCATTTACTTAAAATTGTTCTTTATGTACATGGTGCTCCTTCACCAGAGAGCGCCCAGCTATTTACAGGCTATGTACAGAGACAGGGCTAGCAGTTCTTCAGTATCTCCTCCAGCTTGAGCATGTCCATGGGGGTGACCTTGGCAACCTCAAAGAAGACCCTGGAAGGATGCATGTTGGTTCAGACCTCAGCTACAGCCCCACCCATCAGGGCCCCACAGTTCTCTGCAGCACACAAAGGCATGGGGTTGTGGTGGTGCCACCCTGCACAGAGAGGGCAGAGCCCTGCGATGCTCACCTGTGTGAGTACTTGGTGCGCACAGCCTTCAGCTTGTCCCGCGGCTGGTATGTGAGCAGGAAATTCAGTCTCTTGACCAGAGGGTGCAGGTCCTGGGAGCGGTACCCACTGTAGTACTCCAGTGTGGGGGTCTGCAAAGTGACAACAGGGCTGGGTACTCTCCGTGAGAGCATAGCCATGATCTTCCCTCTCCAGCCCCCCAAACCTGAGCGTAGTCCTGGAGCATCACCCCCGCACACTGCTCCATCCACTCCCGCACCCCACAGTGCCTCCCCGGGCACCTTGGCAGAGCATGGGTCTGGGTGGGCACTTACCCAGCCACCGAGATTCTTCATGGTGAGCGCCAGCAGCAGGCAGCTGGCAGCCAGCTTTGAGGGGCTCTCACGGGCATAGTCGTACTCCTGCAGGGTCATCTCACAGAGGAAGCGGGCCAGTGTCAGCGTCTCCATGGTGGCACGGGCACACTGCGGCCAGGCAGGCATGCAGGGAAAGGCTCAGCCTCTACAACAATGATGCTTCCTCCCCCTTCTCACCCTTTTCAGGATCTAGTGTTGCCTCTGGGGTACAGGACACAGATTCCACACCCCACCAGCAGCCTCACACCTGGCCCAACCCTTCCTTGTTGTGAGCCCTGGGCCTCAGGGATGCATGTCACCCCCTGGGAAGCCAGCATATGGGGTGTCTGGAGGCACTGTGAAACCAGCCCACCCTCCTGCTACACCCACCTTGGCAAAGCGTCGCAGGAAGCGGTAGGGGATGGGGATGTTGATGTCGAACTTGAGGGTGCTGAGGATGCTCATCTCCATAGCAATGAGCTCTTCCCGCTTGTAGGCATCGTCGCAGATGTAGAGGAAGTCATCCACACATGGTGGGCACCGCTCCTGGTGAGGCACAACCACTTAACACCATGACAGGGCTCACCCTGGCACTACGCAGGAAATCCTACCAGTCTGCAGGCCCTGTAAGGGCTCATGCCCTGCCAGACCCTAAAGGACTGTTACAACACCCAGTGGGGCTTGTGTGTCACCTGCACTGCCCCAGCCTGTGGCAGTGACTCAAAGCCTTGCTTGCCTGAGGGGAGCTTGGATGTCCTGGTAGTCTCTCCGGAGCAGAGAGAAGCCAGGTCTCCAGTGACACCAGGAGACAGGATCCAGCCCATGAGGACTGCATTCACAGCCCTTTGGCACAGGAAGGGTCAACACAAGGACAGGCATGCCACCCCAAGCTGCTCCCAGGGGAATGGCCTGGCACCACAGGGACCTGGCCTTCTTCAATGACCTGTGGGGATGAGGGAGGCACAGCACCCACTCCACCCCAAAACAGCACATGAGGAGTCACCTCAAATTTGGAGGCAATGAGGATGGCAGTGGAGCCAATGAGCTGCAGCTTGTCCCTCATGCTCACCACCTCCACCAGGTAGTGGTCCACCAGCTTCACAGCCAGATACAGCGTCTCATGATTCAGCTCAAAGTTCTCCTGCAGAGAAGGGGGAAGGAGGGAGGTGTCAGGCAGAAGCCAGAACCACCTGCCCCCCCCCTCCCCATTCCAGGGGCCAGAGGTGCCCATGGGGCTAGGCTCACCCCCAGCCTGGGGAAGGGCAAGGTCAGCTCTGAACTGGGGACACCCACAGGAGCCTCTGCCACCACACTGTGATGCCCCCCCCCCCCCACCAAAACCAGGTTGGGATAAACCTGCAGAAGGCCATGCCCCCTCCCCATGCCCTGGTACTTACCTGCACCTCCACCATCCAGTCCACCAGGATGGCACGCATGTCCCCGCTGATGTCTGGCTGCTTGTCCATGTAGTCAGGGAGTATAAACTTCTCCTGCCAAGGTACTGGCTGTCAGGGACTCACCAGGCACCAGCACCCTCAAGCAAACCCCCTCCTGTCCCATGCAGACCCCCACCAGAGCCTCCAGGCAGCAGGCAGACCTGCTCACACCAGTGCACTCCCTAGACAGGCATCACCCACCTCTCTTCCCCGCATGTACTCAAAGATGTCTTTGGCGTACTCGGCATTGGCATAGGGGTCACCCAGCTGCTCCTTGTCAATGTCCTCCACAGCAGGCACCTGGTGTGACAGAGCCAGCGGTCGGGGGATAACCCTGAGCCCTGTGTGTGCTTCAGGACAAGGCTGAAGTACCTCTGGCCCCCATTTCCCATCTGCCCCCATCACGCTGCAGCCCCACCCTACTCTTTTCCGTAGAAGGTCTTTTGAAGACAGAAGGTTTGGGGGCTTACCCCAAACCCTCCCCAGCTTCACATCACACTGCCCAAGTGTCTGAGGTACAAAGCACTGCACAGTGCCCTGACATCACCAGTGGTAGCCTAAGACCAGCACCATCAGAATGGGACTGGGGCCATGCTGCAGCCCAGGGTCCATACCCTCTCCTTGGAGGGATCCAGTACCTGAGCAGGCACTGGCTCCTCTGGCACAGGATCCTCCTTGGGTTCTGCAGGAGCCTCTACTGGGGGACTTTTCTTCATTGACCTGAACAGGACAAGAACGTGCATCATTGCTGGGAGGAGGTCAGATCTCCTGCCTGATTCTCCAGAGCCCCTTGCTGCCTGAGGAAGGGTCTAAACCACCCCTAGAATATCCCCATATTGACTCTTAGAATCATTTAGGTTGGAAAAGACTTTTAATGTCATCCAGTCCAACTGCAAACCTAATGCTGCCAAGTTCACAGCTAAACTTGCTGTTCATGCAAGTTTAATGCCCCCAAGTGCTGTTTACGCAAGTTTAATGCCCTCAAGTACCACATCCATGTGACTTCTAAACACCTCCAGGGATGGTCAAACAACTGCTTCCCTGGACAGCCCATTCCAGTGTTTGACAAGCCTTTTGGTAAGGAAATATTTCCTAGTATCCAACCTAAACCTGCTCTGGCATAACTTTGGGCTGTTTTACCTATTGTCTGCCCTCCCCATCTGGTTCATGGTCTCCCCTGCCCAAAGGAAGTCCCCACCACAGCTTGCTCTTCCCCGTGGGAGAGATCCCCTGGTCCTAGTCCCCATCTCCTCTGGTTACTCACTTTTTCAGGTTGATCTCGTTGTTCTTGGCCACCCCCAGAGCAGCATGGGCTCTCTGTGCCTTGTTTGGTGCCACTTTCACGGCCTCCTTCTTCCCTGCCACCACCTGGTTCTTGTGAGACTGTTTGGGTGAGAATGGGGGCATAGAGAGGAGTGCCTTGCAGGAAGACCTGTCCTCCCACAGACAGGACATGGGGCACCCCCAAGTCTGTGCTGGAGTGGATACACAGCCCTGCTCCCTTGGAGGGCTCAAAGGGGGTACCAAATCAGAAGCACTTACATTGGTGATATCCCCGAATGCCGACCTCTTCTTGGGTGCACCCTGGGGTGAGGATGGAGACCTCTTGGCCTGACAGCTCTCCTCCTGCAATAGAAGCTGTTTGAAATGGCAGCCTGCTGCCCCATAGGAGACTCCCACATCCCTCACATGGCTCAGGACTCACCTTTTCAGGGTTAGCATTCTCTGCAGCAGGACCCATCTTGCCTGCTCGGGGCTGCTTGGTGATCACCATCTTGGCATTGCGTGTCAACGGCATCCTCTCCTTCAGTCTCTACAAACAAGCTGGGAGTGGAGCAGGACTTGATGCAGGCAGCTGCCCAGAGACACCCTCACAGGCCACAGCACTTGTCCCTCCTTGGGGTAGGGCAGCAGGGACAAGCACCAACACCCTCCCCAAGCATGGCAGGAGATGTTCTGGGGGTGCAGGGAAGGGCTGGTGTGCTCCTCCCAGGGGAAAACAGGACACGATAGACATGGAGCCCCATGACCCCTGTCAACAGCACCCTGCTGGGAGCAGGGCTGATGTGTGAGAGACAGTGCACAGCCCCCTGCATCCCAGAGAGGGATGCACGAGCTCCCACCGCTTCACACCCCACCCCAAACACAGGGTGGGTAAGTGAGCTTAGGACAACCTCCACACTCCAAAGGAGCAGAAGCCCCCAGGACAGGGATTCCCACCGCTGTCCTCCCCCAGGGAGCTGGGGAACGGGCCTACAGGGGGATACCGAGCCCATAGCGAGCAGCGGTCCGGCACCCTCGAAGGAGGAAGGAGCTCAGCATCCACCCCCAAGAGCAGGTCGCACTGCCCTGCGGCCCAGGATCCCGTAGAGAGCCGGAGACCCCCTCCCCTGCAGCTCCCGAAGGGTCGTGGGTCCTAGAAGCCGCCCTCCCCGGCACCCGAGGAGCCCAGACCCCGCGGCCCCACCGCACTCACCCGCACCCAGCTCCACGCCGCAGCCGGCCCCGGCTCTTTTGAAAGTAGCAGTTCGGCAGCCGCAGGCCAGCACTGGCCGAGGGTCCTCCAATCAGAGTGCGGGGCGGAGCCACGCGGGTGCCAATCGGCGAGCAGGTAGGGATGCGGTTGCTAAGGGGCAGGACGGCAGGGTTTAAAATTCAGCCCCGGCAACCAATAGAAGCGCGAGCTGACAGCGGGGCGGGCCGCCCGTCCCCGAGGCGGGCGGTGATTGGTGAGGACGCGTTGCCGTTTAAATGGGTGCCGCGGGGTCGCTAGGCAGGGTGTCATGGTGGTTCTTGGGCTGAGGTTGGGCCGTGGTGGTGCGGCCGCTGTTCCATCACCCCCTGTGGGATCCGGCTCACCGGGGAGCATCCCCCGCTCGGGTGGAACGACCTCCGCAGGCATCTGGGCCCAGTGCTTCTGTAGCGGGCTCGACCCCTGCCCGCAGCCGGGCCTGCCTTCCTGCTCGGGGCTGGGCTCTCTGGCTGGGGGAACGGGGCACCCTGGGCTGGCCGTGCAGCTCCTGTGAGCCGGTGTTGTGAATGTGTGGTTCGGTTCGCTTGGAGAACACGGTCAAAGGCATCGGCAGAGCCGTCTTAACACGATGCCGGGAGAAGGTGGTTTGTTGGGTGCAAGGTTCGCTGTTACCGCACTGCAGGATCACTTGAACACCGTTCAAACCTACCGAGGCACAAACCAGAGCTGCCTCACTAAGAGGTTAAACAGCGCACCCGCCGCTTATCAAAGACCTGCTGCTCGTGAAAGGAGGAGGAGCCATGAGGGTGTCCCAGGCCGAGGGCAGATCCATCACGCCCAGCCGGGCAGGGATGGCAGCAGCAGTCACCAGTTCATCCCCGCTGGTTGAGCTCTGAGGGCTGCAACACGCTGCTGTGCGTGCAGCCTGAAGCGGGGCATAAGGGGGTGCTGCTTAATATGTTGGCCAGGGAGAGAGCTCCTTTTCCCCCCAAAACCCTTGGCAGATTCCCTGCAAAACTTTCCAGATCCAAATTTAATCCAAATCCTTTGGGATAATCCTACACTCCTTTCTCCCCGCAGACAGGGCGATATACAAGCAGCTCTGCCACATCTCTAGCAGAAAGACCTGGGGCTGCTGATGGCCAGGAGCAGCAGAATGTTTTTTGGGTGCTCAAAGGGCTGGTGGGGGCGTTAAACCTGGTTTAGTTGTCCTGGGTTCAGCAGTAGCAGTCATTTTTTTTCTCCTCCTTGGTAGCTGGTGCAGGACTGTGTTTTTGACTTTCGGCCTGGGAATGGTGCTGATAGCACCGATGTTTTCAGTTACTGCTCAAATGTTTGGTCTGGCCAAGGACTTCCTGAGCCTCATGCTCTGCCAGGGAGGAGGGGAAGCCGGGAGGAAGCAGAGACAGGACACCTGACCCAAACTGACCAAAGAGGTATTCCATACCACAGCCCGTCATGCCCAGGATGTAACTGAGTTACCTGGAAGGGCTAGGGCACTGCGGGGTTGGAGGAGGTATCGGTTGGTGCTTGGTTGGGCTGGGGGGGCAAGTTATCGGTTGGCTGGTGGTGAGATGTTGTATTCTCTTCCCTTGTTATTTCCTTTATCGTTATTATTAGTGGCAGCAGTAGTGATTTGTGTTATACCTTAGTTACTAAACTGTTATCTCAACCCGTGGGAGTTGCGTTCTTTTGATTCTCCTTCCCATCCCTCCAGGAGCAGGGGGAAGCCAAAAAGGTGGGGGGGGGGGGGAGTAAGAGAGTGACTGTGTGATTTATGGCTGACTTTGTTTAAACCACGACAAGTCCACATATCTCGGGTGCCGTCAGTACCCAGAAAGGGTCAGGGCTGCTGTAGCTCCAGCCCATCCCATTTCCCCCTCATCCACTTGTCCTCTCAAGCCCCAGCTCCAGTGGTGCAGCCGCTGCTGTCCCTGGCCTGGGAGCTCCCTGAAATTTGCTCACTGCTGGTCTGGAATCCTTGTGGGATCCAGCTGTCTGCCTCTCCTTGTGCATGTTGGAGCAGTACGTCCTCCAGTCAAAAATATGCATCAGGTTCATACTTGCCAGGCAGAGCTGAGACACATCCCACTGCTGATGGAAACAGTGCATTGGCCTGTGGGATAAGATCTTCAGCCAGAAAACCTCCATCCAGGTTTGCCTGTGGCTCTGCGGGGGCTTTGGCAAGCTGCCTGCTTTGGGGCGGGTCCACGTCTGCCCATCCTGTCCAGGCTTGGCATGGGAAGCTGGATTTTCCAGTCCCCACAATACTGCAGGTCCTCAGAAGGCTCCCACTTGTGGGAGCTGCAGCTCACACCTCATGTGCCACAGGGGTACTGGAGAAAAGATGGGGGAGCAAGAACTGGACCCTGCAAGGCAAACCCCTGGGCAAACCCTCCAAGCACAGAGGCAAATCTGTGGTCTCAGTCCTGCCTGTCATCTAAGGATGCTGGAGGCCAGTTTGATGCCAGAGCCACCTAGACTCCCCTTGGGCTCTGGCATTACTCAGCAAACCCCCACATCAGGCAGGATACAAGTCCTTGCCCCCCCTCACTGGAGCAGGAGCACGAGGCTGCTGCATAGCCACAGTGCTCAGCTCTGCACCAGGAGAGCATCCACTGCTGAACACAGTGCAGCTCCAGTGCCCCCCCGCTCCCAGAGACCACCTGCACCAGCTGGACTAAGGGGTGCACTGACGTCTCCCCCAGCCCTCTCTTGCTGTGCCCAGCCCAAGCACTTCATGTGCAGTGGTGGATGGAGAAACAGACCCCGCAGTGCACCAGCTCAAGACCATTGGTGCTTGGAGTGTCCCTGCTGGCTGGCATCTTGGTCGCTGCTTCCATGCATCCCCTTCCTGCAGCACCACAGAGCCTGTGCTGCCTGTTGGAGCTGGAGCAGCCCCCAGGCTGTGGAACTGAAAAGCCCCTATGCACAGCATCTGGGGATGCTTGCTCCGTGATTGCTCACCAAACAGAGAGGCTCAGGCTCAAGAGGAGTGAGGGCAGGGAATCATCATTCATAGGATCCATATGAACCGTTTTCCCCCCCTTTCCCTTCCTCAGGCTAAACCCTTATCCTTTCCCATGCTAAAACAGGCTCAACTTGTTGCTCCTTATGGCCCAGTGCCAGAAACACAGGCAGGAGGCCAGGAGATCCACAGGGAAGGCCGAGGTTTGCCACTTCCTTTTCTCTCCATATACACCACTAATGGCAGGGGTCAGGGAGACATTGCCATACAAGCCCTTGTGTTTATTTACTGGAAAAAGCACCAGTGAGTTACCTCCAGGGCTCCCTTGCCAGTGGAGGAAGCACAAAGGAAAGCCAGGGGTAGAGCACCAGCCCTGTGCTGAGCTTCCTGGGGGAACTGGGGCCGCAAGGCCCGTGGCATGGGAGGGCTGTGCCAGGTGATGCTTTCCCACCAGCTCTGCCTGCGCCCTCCCTGCATCCCTGCTGTCAGCATGCAGCCCAAGCACTGTGGGGTGTTGGCAGCATCAGGGGTGGAAGAAGCAACATCCAAGAAGAAACAGGAGTAAACAGCCTGGGAAGGCTCAGGGCAGCCTTGGCTGAGCATGGGTAAGTACTAAAGCCAGCCAGCATGAGCCAGGAACAGGGAGGTTATCTTAGGATTAGTGCCGTGTTTGCAGCAAAGCAGCCGGCGGTCCCTGGGGCCACCCTGCAGCCCCTCAGCACACCCAGGGACTACCTCTTACCACCCCTGGGTTAGAGTTTTCCAGGCTGGTGGAGCAGTGAATTGATGGCCACACCGGGGCCGCTTGTGGGCCTGCTGCCACTCACCCTGAGGAGCACAAACTCCATCTCTCCCATGTTTGGTCCCACTCAGCCTCCACCCCCACATTGCTCTCCCTTCATTTTCTTCCAGTTCTCATTTGGTGGCCGATTTGATCTTGTGGATGGCATATGGGCTTGACTCCTTCGGCATCCAGATCTCCTCCCCGCCACAGCCCTGGTGTTCCACCGCTCCTTCCATGGCTGCCGTCAGCTCAGGGCTGAAGATGCTGTCGGTGGCACGGTAGGTGCGGGTGAGGCGGCGGAAGGAGGAGTCCGAAGAGCTGTCATCGGGAAGGTCTTCATCCTGCTCATCCTGAAGCTTGGTCCTGCCCAGCTCTGAGCTGCTTCCCAGCTCTGGGTCTCTGAGAGCCTCCCCCACCTCCTGGAGGAAGGTGGTTTTGGGGCTGACAATGCACAGCAGGAGCATGAGGCCTCCGGAGACCCCACAAAGAAAGTAAAGACCAACTTTCTCTGGGACGCCTGGGGGGTGAAGAGCAAAGAGAGACACCAGGGTACATACTGCCTCTGAGGCCTGCAGGTACCAGTGCCTGGGAACCCCCCACTGCTGGGCGTATGTAAGAGGAAGAGAGTAGGGTTGCCCTCTGTAGCCAGGGCTGATTGCCCCAGTGAAAATGGGAGCCTCACCCAACATCAGCACCCACCAGTGTCCTGAAATGCCCCTTTCTCCATATGAAACCCCCATTGGGATGCAGGGTAGGGAGAACAGGTGGAGGAATCGTCTTGCCAGGGACTTAAATAAGCTATTTCCCCTGGCAAGGGAAACTTTTGCCTGCAGAGCAGTGTTCTCCATCAGTGCCCCCACAGACAGGGCAGGAAGGAAGGAGACCCAGCTAATGCCAGTCAGAGAAGGAAGGTCTGCGGGCATGATCACAGCAGCACTGCAACCATGGATGCTGCAGGACCCTGGGGCTCATTCCTCTTCTGAGCTCCTGTTCTTGTGCTCCCAGACCAGCATGGGTGCTCAAGCCAGGGCTGAGTGGGGGCCACCATGGGGCCTGAGCCACCCTCCCAAGCCTGTCCCGCTCCCCCAGGTGCTGCATGAGAACCGGGGAGTGCACGTACCCCAGAGGTGGGCAAAAGCTGCCAGAGTGCTAGTAAAAATCATCCGGTCTTCCCGGAGCCTGGAGAACCTGGGCCCTTTGTACCAGCCACCTGTAGTGGACAAGGGGATGTGAGCTGAGGCACAGGGTACTCCCCAGCGCCCTGCTGCCTACTGCCTGCCCTCATCCCCATGCCACTCTCCTTCCTTCCTGCACAAGTGCTTCTCTGCCTGCAGGATGCTCCTGCTGGGTCCCCTTCTTCTCAGCTCCGAGTGACCACATCCCTCCAGCTGCTTAGATGTGGGCACTGACTGATTGGCATTAGCCATGGGACAGTGATGCTGGGGTAGAGCTGTGGGATGTGTGCCAGTGGTGGGCACCATAGGTACAGACAGGCCAAGGAAGGCCTGGTTCACCCAGGTGTGAACACGTGGCTGTTGACATAGCCTCCCCCTCATGATACCGTGCATGTAGTCCGAGAGCAGGAAGGGGTCCGAGGTGTCAGGGCCCACCTCCTCCAGCAGCTGCTTGGGCACTGCAATGAGAGCACACACGGAGCATCACCACCCAGCAGCCGCCTGCATGCCCGGCAGCCCCACACCTTGCCTGTGTGGCACGGGGCTGCATAACAGGGGCTCCCCTGTGGCCCCGGCCCCGTGGTGACTCTCACCGCAGGTGTAGGACACTCGTAGCTGTTTCTTTGTGCCAGGGAGGCATGGATCCCCGAAAGTGGCCTGGTCAGCAGCCACTGTGCAGTTCCCCCTGCGGTGGCACTTCCTGGAGACCCTCCGCAGGGCATCCGGAGCCAAGCACTCTGCAAAGACATGGGGCATGGACCCGTGGGCAGACCTGCCTGCCCCTGCCTGTGGGGCACTGAGAGGCACAGGGGCAGCCCGATGCCATACTTGTGCCATGCTCTCTGCCCAGCTTCTGTCCCTGTTTCTCTGGCTTGACCCATTCTGGCGTACCTATATGGGGCCCCACAGTGTTCAGGGCATCACACTCTGGTTTCCCCCGCAGGAATCGTCCATAATTGGCAGAATAAATGGCCAGCACGGATTTTGGTCGGCACTGCAGCCTCAGCTTGTCATTTTCACACACAGTTTTGACCCGATGGTTCCCTGGGGTGTGACATTGTGGAGTGCCCCATCACATCCCAAGCCGCAGTGCTGCAGGAGGGCCGCAAGGCGCAGGAGCATCTCAGCTCCGCTCTCTGCCCTTCCCAAGCAGCTGAGGCTGGGGAGAGGCCCTGACAGCATTGCCCAGATCCCACTCCACCTTACCTGGCCGGCATTTGTAGGAAACAATGAGGTACTTGTGTGTGTCTGGGCACGGGTCTGGCCCAAAGACTTGGCTGTGCACTGAGAACTGGCACCACTGCTGGTCCTGACACTCAGCCAGCAGCTTCTGGAGAGCAAAGTGGAACAGACAAGGAGGTGGGTGAGGAGTTCTGAGGCTGTGCTCACCACCTCGGTGCCACCACCAGACTCAGACAAAAAGCTTCTCCCCTCGCAGAGGTGTCCCACGTCTGCTCCCACCCCAAGCCCCCCCCCCCCCCGTGTTGGCTCCTGAACCAGCCCTCTGCACTCACACAGAGCTTCGTGCCAGCACAGTCAGTGTGCACCGTAACGCAGCCCTGTGCAACACCCATGCACCCAGATGCGGCTCTGTGTAAAGCACACGTGCAGCCAACAGACCTCTCAGGCACTGGGTGCCCTTTGCTGCTGCCCACCCAATAGCTTTGGGTTCGGGCAGCCCGCAGGGCTGTTGTCCCAGCCCCCCGCATCCCCCTGAGAAGTGGATTGCCCTACAGCTGGGATCCCACCACCTGCGGTGATGGCGCCCCTGTCTGTCTCTTTGGTCTCCAGACATCTCTGCTGGGTCACATCCCCCATCCTGTGCTTGACACGTAAGCTTGGGAGACCCTGCAGCATGATTTGTGGGGCCGGCATGGTCCAGCTCTGCCCTTGCAGAGCTCCTGGGATATGCAGGATACCAGGAGGGGATCTGCAGCTGGAGCAGGACAGGGCAGCAAAGCTTCACGAGCTCCTGGAGCAGGGAACTGGCCCCTCAGCTCTTGCTCCTCGTCTCAAACTCCACGTTCCCCTTCCCCACGGGCACCTGCATGCAGCTGCAGTTTCGCAGGTCCCAGCTCCTCAAGGAGCTGTAACCCCAATAGAAAAGCAGCACGTGACACCATCTCCCCATCGAGGGACTCTCCTGCTGCCCCCTCCCTGTGTCCTGCCTGCCTTTCCTTCCTGTGCCAGCTACTGCCACCCACAGGCTCTCCTTTGGGCCTCCCTCATGAACCTGCTTCCCGGGGGCTGCCTGAAGGACAAGTGCTTCTCCTGGCCCAGGAAGAGGGGCTCTGCGCTGAGCCCTCCTGGGCCTGTCCCGCGTCAACTGCCAGGACCCACCCCAGCTGCCAGGGCTGCATCCTGCTGCATCCTGCGGGATTACTCGAGAATCACAGTTCAGGACGGAGCAGCGCCTCCTGCCTGCCCAGCGACCCACTGCAGAAGGCCATATCCACCCTCATCTCCCCAAAACCCTCCCAGGAAGGGATCCCACGGGTGAATCGCGATGCCGATGGTAGCAGCCTCCCTTGCGGTACAGCCGCCCAGCCAAAGCAGGCAGCCCAGTGACCCAGGGAAGGAGCTGGGTGGGTCCTGGTCCCCGAGACCTTGCCCTTACCAGGTGGGCTGTGGTGGACATGCATTCAGTGCTCTCCTGGGAGTCATTGCCAGGGCTGGGGCAGAGGTTGGGGCTGGGCACGCGACGCCCGTAGAAGGCTCCGAGGATGCTGATGGTGGTCCTGTGAGGGCAGACGATGAGGAGCTGCTCCCCATCACATGTGTGCGTGGTGTGGTTCCTCAGTACCTTGCGCAGGTACCCTGGGTGGGGAGAGAGCACGGTGGCATTGGCCGGGGGGATGCTGGAGCACAGCGGTGGTGGTGCTGAGCTCCTGGCAGCTGGTGGCAGTGAGGACAACCTGGGCTGGGCACGTACAGGGCAAACAGGAGCAGGGTGGACTCACAGCAAATCTCACATCCAGCATTGCAGCCAAGGGGCTAGGGAGCAGTATGGAGCAGCTGAGCTGGTTAGCAAAGGGAAGTGAAAGCTGGAGGCCGAATGACAGGTCAGGAAAAATAAGAACAGAATCCCATGAAGGTTCAAAGGTTTAGAGAAAATCAAGTTAGATGTGGAGACACAGGGAAGACTGAGCAAGGATGAGCCAGAGATGATCACCCAGAGATTATTGCCAGAGCGGGGAGAGGAGGATGCTATGTGACAAGATGTCAAGCCGTGGGCTGGAGAAAGGAAGGGTCCAGCGGCCTCTGCGAGCTCCCACAGTTGTCTGCGTTGGTGTGAATGGGTGTGAGCCACCAAGTCATTCTCTGAGCCCAGCTGACCCCATCTCTGCCAGAGAAGCCCAGTGCATTGGTGCAAGCCTTTCCAATGGGAACTGGCCTCTTCTCTCCCTGAATTCTCCCTTCTAATCCTGCCTAGGTTGTGTCACAGACCCCAGTCCTCAGCTGTGGAGTCCTTGGAGGGACTCACATCCCAGTCCTATGCGAGGGTCCAGGGCAGGACACGCACCCCGACCCTATCCTGCGCTGTGTCAAACTCCCCCAGACCAACACAAGGAGGTGGGAGCTCCAGCATCCAGCCCCATGCTTCTCCTGCTGTCCCTCTGCAAACCAGTGCCAGGCCCAGCTGCACAAAGGGCCCCTTTCACCTCCCTTGCTGCCATGAACCCTCTGTCCCCTGCTGCTGGCATCACGCCCCAGAGGCAGCCAGGGATGCAGCTGGGAGCTGCTGGGAGTTAATCGGGGTTAATCTTTCTCCTTGCAAGTGTAGGATGAGCAAGAGGAAGGGCTGCAGCCCTGAGCAGACGAGCCCTTGCCTTCTCCTCTGAGTGCTGGAGGAGAGAGGAGAGGCAGAGGAGGGTGGATGGGAGTAGACATGCTGTCTTAGCCATATCAGAGCTCCAGTGAGATGCAAAGGTGCTCCATGGAGGGCACATCAGAGCTGGATCAGACCCTTGGGGTGCAGTGCCCACATGAAGAGGGCAGGACAAACCCTGTCCTGTACCTCTCCTCTTGTCACTCCACATCACGGGGTGCTGTGGGCCTCGAGGCACAGGGGTCTCTGCCCAGGACCCTGCCGGCCCCATCTCCTTCCCCTGCACTCATGGAAGCAGCAGGTCCACTCTTGCTGCAGCATCCAGGCTCTTGTGCAGGCTCTGGAGGCACTCGGCTTCTGCCTGGCACCATCTCCAGGCTGACCTTCCCATCACTGAGGCAGCTGGTGCCCGGGTAGTTGGGGCACGATGGGCTGAGGGACATGGGCAAGGAACAGGGGAGAAATGGGTTTCCCCAAGTCCAGCCTGCCCTGCAGCAGCCTCCTCTGCTGCTCCATCACAACACTTTGGGGCAGCGAGCACTTGTGAAGATTTTTTCTGAGTGAAGCCATGGTGAGGAGGCTGCAGGCAGAATGTGAGTGCATCCAGCATGACTGACTCAGTCCCTGCCGGTGCGGCTGTGCCGTCAGCTCTGCCCGGATGAAATCACATCATCCTCCTCCTCCTTCTCCTCCTCCTCCTCCGTCTCCTCAGTGCCTGTGCTGCCGCTCAGTGGTTCCATGATGGATACCTGGGGGTGAAGTGATGCGGGGCTTGTTTGTGCCTGCACCCTCCTCACTATTCCAAGTGCTGTGGCACAAGAGATCCCAAACTTCCACCTTGGCTACCAGTGCTGCCCTTGGGAGAAGGTCTGGCCGTGCCCTGGGGCAGTGCACCTTGCAGCCCCCTCCTCATGAGCGGCTCTGGATGGGGACCACAGTCACCAGTTCCAGCCAGGAACTGGGTAGAGCTTCGGCCCATCTCTGCCCTCGATTTTTCAGAGCAGCAAAGGCTTGCAGAGAAGCCCTGGGTACTCCAGGAGTCTTCAGCTTCACACACCACCCAAGACCATGAGTATCATGTCTGTGCATGGGGGGCTCAGGAAAACTGGGGTCTGCCTTAAGATTTGGTGTTTTGCATTTCTGCCTCCAAATTGTCCAATGGAGCACAGCAGCAGCAACGCAGGAAACGGCCCCCTCACTCACACCAGGGCTGTGGGGCATGTACAGGGTGGTTTTAGACCCAGCCCTGCTGTGGTGAGGATGCAAAACCCCAATTTCTTTTTGGCAAACTTCCTCTGGCCTTCACCGGTTGGCGCCTCACTTGTTGTCCTGAGCCCCCCAAATCTGCTGTTGCCTCACCCACCCCTTGCACCGTCCCCAGCATCCCTCACAACCCTGCCTATGCCCCGACTCACCAGAGAGCTCCGGGCTGGCCTCCAGCCCCACGGCCAGGCAGAGGAGGACCAGGGCTGCTGCTGTCCCTACCAGCCCGGCCATGGCACGAGTGCTGCTGGCTGCAACGTGGTCACAGTGGCGGCTGGCGCCAGGCAGGCAGCATGGGGACAATGGCTCGTTTCTGTGCCCTGCCCAGGCAGGGCCCCTGAGCCCGCTCTGTGTGCGCTGCCAGTGCAAGGGGCTGCTCTGGTCAGCTGGGGCACGCTCAGCACAGGGACACCCCCCCCCGCGGGGAGGGACGGAGGGACGTGTTCCCAGAGGCGCAAGTGGTTCTGTGCCTTGGCACCACTGTCGCTGGCAGCCAGCAGCCCCTTTCCCACACGCCTTTGTTCACCACAGGGGCTTCCAACTTGCCTCCTGCTTTTGCACTGGCACGGTGAGGCAGAAGTCCGGATGCATGTGTGTTGTAATCTCCATTTTGGCCTTCTGAGGAGGAAGGGAAGGGCTGCCGGAGTGCCTCCTTTGTGGAAAGGGCAAACACCCTCCCTGCAAAACCCACTGCGGGCCGGGGCCTCTTTGCTACTGCTCTTCTGCCCCTGCAGCCTCGGCAGGGCTGTATACCGGGCACTTCGACATCCCAGAGGAGGGCACCGGGCAGTGCCCCGCAGCACAGCAGTTCAGTTAAACCCCTGCCTGCTGCCTCAGCTGGTGGCTCGGGGGAATGCATCCGGCTGAGGTCAGCCTCAAGCAGCAGCCGGCAGTGCCAGGAGCCGGCGCGCTCCAGCAGGCTCAGCACCCCTCGGGCTGGGGCAGCAGCAGGGACCAGCACACATCATCCAGGGGTCCATAGCAGGGTGCAGGCAGTAGGATGGGTCCTAGGGGTGCTGCCGTGGCCGCACTTGACGCTCACAGTGTCATTAATTCACCCCTCTCGCTTACTGGGCAGTTTCCTGACCCATCAGGCGCAGTGTCAAGTCCTCCAAATGCTTTGATGGGGCAGAGAGAAAAATGCCTCCCAGTTCCCCACTCCCCGCACAGCCCATGGTGTAAGCACCGCTCTGGGCTGCACAGCAAGACCAAGGAGAAACATCTCCCTTGGGGAGACTCCCTTGGGAGCCTACACAATCCTTTCCCAGCACGATTGCTTCGGGTGGACTCTCTATCAGGGCTTGTTGAGTTTTAGGAAAGCCTGAGCTTACCCAACCTGGGGGGGCGGGGGAGTGGGCTGAATTGGGATCTCCATTTGTGTAAAGTTCGGTGCCAGATACAAGGTCCCAAGGAGTGAGATGGGACTTGCCCAAGAGAGGAGTTAAGCACGTGGGTGCTGGGAAGCCGTCTCCTCTGGGCCCGCAGCCAGGATGATCTGACAGAGAACACTTCACTCCCATCCTGAGGAGGAAAACAAGTGGTCATCCTTCCTGTGACACAGCCCAAATTCCAGGAACAGGGGGGGCCCTGGCGGGGGTCAGCCCTGGATACCTCCCATCGTCTTGCCACGCACTGCCCCGGCTGGGCTGCTGCCAGCAGCACTCTGGGGCTCCCACTGCACCCTCCTGGGCTGCTCTGCAGCACAGCTGAGGCCTGTGCCTGGCTCCTTTCAACCAGGGGTGCTCCGAGGAGCCCGCCCTGGTGGTTCTGGGCAGGCAGGGGAGCTGTGCTCTTGTGCCTTGGGAGGCAGTGGGAAGGTGACAGCTTGGTTCACCCCCGAGAGAGAAAGAAGTGGCAAGACCTGGGCTCTGGTGTCTGGGCGCAAGGGTGGGAGAATGGCAAAGGGGCAAGACCAGAGTGGAGCAGCGTGAGGAGTGACGGGAGAGATGCTTCCCCTGTAGAACCCCCATTCCCAGCTGGCAGGGAGGCAATGGCAGTGGTGCTGGGGCTGCCAGCCCAGGGCTCCCAGACACCAGAGCAGCGCCTGGGTGGGTGCGATAGACTGGAAGGGGACCCGTGAAAGCATCCAGATAGACCCGTGCTGAGTCACGGCTGGGAGGCCTCACAGCTTCCCCCTCCCCGGTGGCAGGTCCCGGCAGACGCACACCCCATTGCTCCTCCCCGCTTCAAAAGGAAGGAAAGGGCAAGCCCCGGCCCTCCGCGAGCGGGTGTGAGCGCAGCCAAGGTGCTCAAGCCCTCAACCCTCTGAAAGCCTCCCGTGCTGGTGCTCCACGGAGGACAGACCAAGTCAGCGCAGCAGTGAGCGATCCCTCCCCACGCTCCTGGGATGGAGAGTCGGCAGCACAGCGCCACCGAAGAGCCTGAGATCGAGCTATTTGTGAAGGTGGGTCCTGGGGGGGAACAGTTGCTCTTTGGCAGTTCCCTGCAAGCTCATCCTCACCAGGCTCCAGCTGGGTGCGGGTGGTGGGAGCTCGGGAGTGTCTTCACGTCTCAGAAGGCTGGAGACAGGAACCAAGTTTGGGATCACTGGCCATGAAGGCAGCTGAGCAGGTGCCCCAGGGAGGCACCAGGTGCAGGCACCAGTGGGTGTCACACCAGCATCCTGCAGGATGCCCCTGTCTCATACCCTGGGAGCAGCGCTGCTGGCAGCTGGTGTGAGGGGGTAGCGGGCACACATGCGCCTCTCATACCCAAATGAGAGGAACCCCCACCAGGGAGCAGCGAGTGGGAGGGCTGAGCAGCCGCCTCAGCTTCTCCTGTGGGCCAGGGTTGTGAAATGGAGCACCCCGCCCTGGGAGCCATAAGGTGCCACGGTGGGATGGATGGGACAGCTTCACAGAGCAGGTCAAGGGGTTACTCACTGGAAATAGGGTTTTTCCCTGTTCAGCAATTTTCTGAACACTTCCCCAGGAATATTTTAACACGAGTTCAAAATATCCTCAATGGCGTGCAGGGAAAGAGAAGCCAGCACTAGTGCTGGTACCCACATGCATCACCAGCGATGCCAGCGGGGCCGCAGGACACGCTGTTAAGTGGCAGTGGCCAAGGGGAGAGAAGCCTCCCTGTGCCACCACATTGAGGTTTCTAGGGGTTTCCTTGTAGCTACTTGTCTTGGTGGTCTCCACTCCTCTCCCGGGCAGCGCGGTTACTGGAGGCACTGCAGTGCCTGGCCAGAGGCACCAGCTTCCTGGGAACAGGCACCCAGCAGCACTGAGCACTGCGCGGTGCTCTGCTTGGGTAGCACTTGGGAATACATGTTGGAAAGGATAACCTGAGCCTCTGTGGGAGTGATGTCCCCATCCCTTTGCCAAGACTGTGGCCACGGCCATGCTTGCCAGGCACTGAGCTCAGCTGAGCCAGATCCAGACAAGTGTATTTTCTGGGTGAAAGTAATGGGGGTCTTGAATTCCTTTCTTAGCACTACTTGTTCCCAGGGGTGGCCAGGGAGACGTGGAAAATGACACATGAGGTGACTGCAATGGCGGCAGCATGTTCCAGGGACCTTCTGAGGGAAGGGAAACTGAAAACAAAGCAGCAGCATCCTCAGGACTTCCCCTGTGCCTTAATTTAGTCTGAAAAACCCCTTCTGGCTTGTCTGCTACCAAAGTGATGCTATGCCTCCTCCTGCCATTCAGCACCCAGTTTTACCAAAGTCACCTGCCTACACCATCACGCCTTGCACCTCACAGGGCCGGGGTCTGTCCTGAGACAGCCATAAATCAGCATGAGACAGCCATAAATCATGGGGGGGGGGGGGGCGGTGCTCCTACAGGCACCTACCCGCACCCTGCCTCTGCCTGGCTTTCGCTCTGGCAAATGCTGCAGTTAACTTGGTGAGAACAGGAGGGTGTGAAGCAGGTCCTGCATCACCTTTGGGTTGGGGCAGGAGGTCCCCAGAGGGCTGGCGATTTTTTGCCCTGCCATGGTCCCGATGAGAGCATCATCCTGTGGCTGTGAGGCTCTCCCTACCCAGAGGAACCTCTGCCCCTCAGCCCCACAAGGCTTTTAGCTGTCCCATGACTGCTCCCTGGGCTTTAGGGTGGCTGCAGGAACTGTGGGCAGGTCCCAGTGGGTGATGAGCACTTTGCAGTGCCTCAGGCACGCAGAACTGCTCCCTCCTCCTACAGTGTTTCATGCTGTTTCACTGAGGGGGAAACCACAGGAACTGCCAAGGAACTTTGGGGTTTAACACAGCTTCGTGAGGCCCCAGAGAGCTGGGGCTAGAAAGCTGCCCCTCCTTGGAGATGCTGCACCAGCCTGTGCTGGGTTTATCCATCATCCAGTGGGGAAAAGAGTGGGGAAGGTCAGCCTGGAGGCTGCCGGCTCTGCACCCTGGCCCCTGCTGCAGCGCCGGAGGGGTGGAGTGGGCGGAAGCAGGGGCAAAAGCTCTGCAGAGGCAGAAGCGAAGGGCGATGACTTCCCTGGCATCGGGCGGGGGGAAGCTGCTGGGGAGGGACAACATGCAGCTGCGAGTGTCCCCAGCCCCTCTCCCTGACTGCCCTGACTCCCAGTGCTCTCCCCAGGGCAGGGTGCCCTGCTCTGGTGCCTGCAGGGAACCCCTGCGGCTGTGCTCTCTCATAGGAGATCCAACACACAACCTTATACCCCTTACCAAAGGAGCCTGTTGGTTATAAGCTGACCCAGGACACTCCTGAGCAGCAGCTTCCCAGGAGCATTTCTTATTAATAGCCAACCAAAAGCCTCCTGTGTGAATTCAGCTTCTCTGGGTATATCCCAGAATCTGTTTCTTAGTTCCCATTTCCTTTCTCAGGAGCACCATTTCAGGACAGCTGAGCGTAGGAAACACTGCTTAAGAAGTAATTTTCATTCCCCTGGAAGGACTAGAAGGTGTTGGCATGGTGGAAAAGCAGACACCAGCTCCAGTGGAGCCCTCAGTACATCAGGGGTTCGGTTTGATCAGTTTAGCATCTCCTGTAGGATGAGTTTGAGGCTGGTGCCTCTCTCCTGGAGCAGCCGAGCACTCCACAGCCCACAGGTTTCTGCAAGACTCATGGCACTTAAGTGCAGCCCAGCAGAGCCAGGCACAGGTCTCTACATCTTTGCTAATGAAGCATCCCCACCCAGCGTGTCTTTGGGGTCCCAGTGAGGTGCAAGCTCTGGAGCCAGCCCCAGTTGCCCACTCTGGATGTTACTGCTGCTGCTTGACTTCTGCACCCCAAATCCTCCCAGCTCCAATCACCCTCCTGCTCAGCCCCTGCGCTCCAGCTCCCCGGCTGACCTCGAGGCTCATTGCAGAGCCGGGGGTCGTGCCTCCTGCCGGGTGCCGTGAGAGCAGCATCCCCGTGAAGAAGTTGGCGTGGCTGCACTGCTCCTCCTGCACCAGCAGGACGCCAGGCGCGCATCATGCAGGGTCGTGCTTCATGTGCAGCTGAGGAACCGCTGACTGCTCTTAAAGAAGTCGGGTTTCCTGTGAGCCATTTTACCAACTTCCCTCTCTCAGCAGCGTCTGTGCCCATTTTCATGCGCTGGCTGGGGGGGAGGGGAGGAGAGGACAGGACGGGACGGGACGTGACGTGCCCCATTCATCTTGGCCAAACTCATGAGGTGTCTCAATCCTTTTCGCAAAAGGTATTTAGCTGCTATGTAGCAAGGACATAGGCTTTGCTCCACCTGCTGCTGCTTTCCCTTAGCGATTGCCGAATGGGCATCATGTGGGTGAGAGAGGCTGATGAGGGAGCCCTGCTGGAACACAGGCAGGTTGTCCAAGCTCCTTGCTTCCCCGCTGGTGTTTGTCCCCATCCTGCTCACAGAACAGCCCCTCAAGCACTGAGATGCTGCAGCTGTGTCCATGCAGAGGGGTTGAAAGGGACTGTCTGCACATGACCAAAGCTTTAGGAGCTAACACACAGCTCTGTTCCCCACTGATGCTGCGTGGGATGCCAGCACAGATCCACCACTGCTCAACCCTGCCACCCCTACCCCCTTCTCCTCAAGGCCCAGGAGGCTGCTTGGGTGGTTCTTGGCTATTATCAGCCCTGGGAAAATCACACCTGGATTTATTAAACACAACTGGAGGCAGACGTTAGCAGCACATGAAAACTGTTCTTTTCCTGGCAAATATGAGCACATTTCCCTTCTCACCACCCTCTCCAGCCTGGTCTCCCAGCCAAGCGGATCCTCCCTTCCTCCCTATCCACCGGCAGCCACTCTCCACCTCCTTCCCCTGCCTCCTCCTTCTCCTCCTGCTGGCTTTATCTCACATTTCTGGGAAGGGCCTGACCTCAGGCATCCTGAGGATGCTTTCCCATCTTCCCAGAGGCAGCAGGGTCACGGCTCAGAGGAGGAATCCTGCAGCTGAGCAAGCCCCGGTGGTGGGCCAGGTTCCTACAGCATGGGTGCCGGGGTGCCAGTCTGGTCCTCCATGTACCTTCCTCCTGAGACTGGCTCCAGAGGCTCTCCACCTCCAAGCATCTCACCAGAGCGCAGCCCAGGCACTAAATCCCCATTTCTCTGCTTCCCCTGCAGGCTGGTCTGGATGGAGAGAACATCGGGAACTGCCCCTTCTGCCAGCGCCTCTTCATGGTGCTGTGGCTGAAAGGGGTCAAGTTCAACGTCACCACAGTGGACATGACCAGGTGAGCAGCTCCACGGCCCAGTCCTGGGCCAGCAGTGGGGCAAGACACCCCTCCTCAACTCTATTCCTCCTATCCCACAGCCAGCATGCCAGAAGGATGGGGTGACAGCCCCCACCATGGGGTGCTGCTAGGGGGCCAGCACAGAGCACCAGCCATGTGCCAATCTGTGTGTGGCACAGGAACCCCCTGTGGTCTGGGTGTGGGTACAAGCATGAGGCACTACAGGGCAGACCGAGAGGCTGGGGAGCGCTTCTCAGCCCCTCAAACCCAGTGGCGCATGAAAGTGGGGATGCTGCCGGTGCTTGCCCCATCCACAGCCCCACCTCAGCCTGGCCCATTCACTGTGGGAGGCTGCAGGCACTGAGCCCACTCATTTCCTCCGCTCCAGGAAACCTGAAGAGTTGAAGGACTTAGCACCAGGCACCAACCCACCCTTCTTGCTGTTCAACAAGGAGCTGAAAACAGACTTCATCAAGATTGAGGAGTTCCTGGAGCAGACCCTGGGCCCACCCATGTAATCTCAAGCTCCCTCCTTCCCCTCTGGGGGCGCTGGGCACGCTGCAGCATTGTGCAGTGCCGGGCAGATTGGGAAACCAAGGAAGGGCACTGGGAGGTGCCCAGGGCAGTGCGGGACGGGGCTGGCTCCCACCCAGCACCTGGCACCCTGCTCCGCAGGGACATGGATGGCAGTGCCAGCGGGCTGCATCCCCTGGGGAAGGCAGTGGGTTAGGCTGCGAGGGGAGGGGGCTGGGCTGGAGTGGAAAACAATGGAAGGAAAGACCCATGTCCCTTGGCACTCAAGGCATAACTCACCTGGGAACCACAAGGCTGAATCCTGCCTTTATCCTTGCCCGTACTGACAAGTGTCTCTTTGAAGGTATCCGCGCCTCAGTCCCAAGTACAAGGAGTCCTTCGATGTGGGGAGTGACATCTTTGCCAAGTTCTCGGCGTACGTCAAGAACCCACGCAAGGAAGCGAATATCAGTAAGAAACACCATGATCTGCCTTGCTGGGTGGGGAGGTGCTTTTGTCTGCATCCAGGTGAGGTTAACTGGCGGTGAAGGATACCGCTGCCTTCCCCACCAAAGCTTTCCTGGTGAGCAGAGGTGTGGGCAGGAAGGGTGAAGGCAGCCTCGAGCTCCATGGGGCTAATGGCCCCATGTGCAGGCGCTGGGGAGAGGAGTATGGGGTGATGCTAGTGGAGTCTCCTGGGAGCAGAGGCTCTGGCCAGGGTGCAGTGGTGTGCAGCACTGGTGTGGCTCTGTGGGCTCACCCAGGGCACCGGCTCATGGTGCCTGTCCCCCTGTGTACCCAGGCTTTGAGAAGGCCCTGCTGCGGGAGTTCCAGCGCCTGGACGTTTACCTGAACACGCCTCTCCCTGACGAGATCGACCAGGACAGTGTGGAAGATGTCACCGTCTCCAAGAGGAGGTTTCTGGATGGAGACCATCTGACGCTGGCTGACTGCAACCTCCTGCCCAAACTGCACATCATCAAGGTAACGGCACAGTCCTCGGGCTGCAGTGGGGACAGCCACTCCAAGGGGAGGTCACAAGGTGGGGGGATGCAAATTGTAGCTGGGTCCCCTGTATTTGTCCCAGAGATGAATCCTCCCCAGGCCTGCAAAGTCTCAGCCTCTTACTCTCTTCCCCTCTTCAGATTGCAGCCAAAAAGTACCGCAACTTTGAGATCCCGGCAGACATGACAGGCGTGTGGCGCTACCTCACCAATGCGTATGCCTGCGACGAGTTCAGCCACACATGTCCTGCGGATGAGGAGATCGAGCACACCTATGCCAGCGTGGCCAGAAAGATGACCTAACCCGCAAGGGGCACCCGCCTCCCTCCGCAAGGCAGGGACCGGAGGGGGCTCAAAGCACTGCTGCCCCTGTCCTTCCTAATAGTGCCTTGCTTCACACCACTCCTCCTCCCGCTCCTCTGGCAAGGACCCATCCCTGCTCCCCGAAAACTGGCCTCGTGGCCTGTGCCTGCATGTCATGGGCAAAGTGGAGCGCTCGCCTGCCTCAGCAGCACTGTGTGGAAGAGCAGCTGAGAGATCCCTCCCCCATGGCTCGGCCGGCTCTGCCTCCCCATCCACTGCTGGAGCTGCTTCGCCAGCCCTGCGCAGTCCCAGCCATGCCATATGCTGCGGAAGAGGTGTCCCAGGATCCCAGCACACCTCCTGGGCTGGAGTTGTTGGAGCTCACCTAGTCACCCTTCTGCACACCACCCCACAGCGTGTTTGGGCAAGCCCTCTCTTCCACCACAGCATCCAGGCTCCATCTGAAGAACTGGAAGGCTCCATCCCCAGTAGTTTGCTGCAGTGACACATTGTTGTCGCTGCTCAGGTGTTGTAATGCATCCTACTGCCCATTAGGACATGAAGGCAGGTGGATGGCTCTTGGTGTGAGAGTGCCAGGACCTGTTGCGGGAGGGAAGGGGGGTGCTGAGGCATGTAAAGGGCTGAGGATGGAGGGCTGAGGATCAGGGCATCCCTTCCCTGTGTACCAGAACCCAGAGCTATATGCTGCTTGCTGCAAGGTCCCATGTGGCTCCTGAAAGCTAAGAAACCTCTCCCTGTCTTGCAAGATGCTGCAGGAGATACAGCCGTGTGCTGATCTAGGTCCACCTCAGTCCTCACCAGCATGTCAGGTGCCTGACTGGCAGATGGAGGCACACAGGGTATGGCATCCGTCTGGTTTCCACACCCTGCTAGCAGACAGCCCAAGAGGCAAAAGCTGCTGTACAGAGCACTGTGTCTGTCGGAGACATGGGGGCAGGTTTGGTGCTCCCTGGCTCAGCACTGTGCCTTCCTGTCCACTGATGCATAGAAGAATCAAAGCCACTCTGCACAGCCATGACACCCCATCCTATACCTTCAGCTCCCCAAGGGCTCCTGCCAGTGTCCGTGAGCTCAGCCAGACCCCTCTCCCTCCCCCGGCCAGCCCGTGGGCAAAACAATACTGTACAGTGAGCACGGTGGGTCCTGCAGGGCCGCAGCAGAACCCCTCTGGCCCTCACTGCCACTTCCCTCTTTGCACTAAAAGGTGTGTCCTTGCAAGCCTGCCTCTCATAGCACTGGGTTTGGGGACTGGTTTTGTTATTAATGGGATTTGGTTTGTTTGGGTTTTGTAATCTAAGAACAGCAATAAATTTATTTTAATACGCCTCGCCTGTGTAGTGTCAGCGCAAGGGTTGCAGCCACCAGGCACGGAGGGTGCTGAGAAGGGAAACCCTGTCCCACGGGAACAATGTCCCCTCGTGGGGCACATCCATGGACATGGGCCCTCACCCTGCCTGTGGCGCTGGGAGGATGCAGGGAATGAGTAACCACAGGATGCTGCTCTGGTGTGAGGGGTTTATTCAGCTCCTGCTGGCAGCTGGCACGTCCCTGCCAGGCCACAGTGGCAGCTCTGCCTTGCCAGGAGTCCTGGAGGGCTGCTTTATGGGAGAAGCACTGTCCTGTACCCCAGATCCTCATGCACTCTTCCCCTGCCCCACAACACCCCTCCTCTGCTGCAGACCCTCCCCGCTTTCCCCACAGGGGACCAGAGCCCTTTCACAACTCAGTGCAATCAGTCCAGCAGGGTCGGGTGTGGACGGAAGGTGCTGGGATCGTGGTGGCAGGATGCGGCTGGCAGAGCTCCTCCTGAACCCCTCACTTGGTGACACAGTATTTCCAGAAGCAAGCTGGGAGGGAAGGAAAAGAAACCCGTGCAAGGGGATGCAGGAGCACTTGGCTACAGCTGGAAAGTTTAAAGGAAGGGAGATGTCCATCTCTTCTCCCAGGCTCTCCGGCTTTGAAGTCAGTTCTAGGAGCACAGCCTGGGAGCTGAATGCCTCAGTTGAGACCACAAGCACCCTCTACCCCGAGTCACGAGCATCTCCACGCCAAGCCCAGCCCCTGCTTGCCAAGGCCTCTTTTCAGGTTGTCCTGGTTTTAGCTTAAACCACGACACAGGTTAGTGCAGGTGGGCCAGGTCCCAGGACCTCCTAGGTGCTGGGCACTCACCTTTCTTGCTGGGCTGTGGAGGGGCCTGGTCTGTCTGGGCAAACCCCTGGCTCTGGAGATTGCCCATGGCCACCATCTTCCGGAGGAATGCATCAAGGTCTTCACCCTGCTGTGGCACAGCAGCCCCATCACCCGTATCCTGTGCCCATGTGTCAAAAGCAGCCCCAAAGCCCTGTCCCCTCAGTTCTGGACCAGTGAGGGAAGCAGCATCAGTCCCCGAACGGGAAGGCCTCAGTCCCCAGTGGTGGCCAGCAGTGATGGGGTCTGCTGGGACCTGGTGGGGAGCTGGCCCAAGGGAGTCCCCTGAGTAGCAGTGCTCCCCTGTGCTGCCCCCAAGCCACAGGGGCACCTCCACTCACCAAGGGTCCAGGGACATCCTCCTGGAGAGCACTTTTCTCTCCTGAAAACAATAAAAAAACGATGCCATGAGCACAGGGGGCTGTGGTTGCAGGGTGGGGGGCAGGGGCCAGGGGAGAAAGGACGTGGCACCACCGCCTGCTCCTCTCCATCTCCCCTGGGGCATGTAGCCTTCAGGACTCTTCCCCCTGGATGCAACCCCTCACCTACCCAAGACCATCCTGGTGCTCCCACACCAGCTCCATCCATGGGTCCAGCTCATTGTGAACTGACACTCACCATTGCCATGAGCTGCTCCCTGGTCATGGCTCACTCCTTCCCACGGTGCAGGCAGAGCCTGGTTCAGGCTCTTGGATGGCCAGAGTCCTGCTGCAGGCTTGCTCTCAGCCATGAAGCTACCTGCGCTGTCAGCCAGGCTAAAATCTGTTGTCTTGAGGGCTGGGTTGAAGGGGGAGACAGTGACAAGGACAAAGTGGCTCATTGGAGGTGGGCTTGTTCCCCGCGCAGTGGGGTGCAGAGATGCAGAGCCTGAGCATAGACTACTGGTACCAGGAATGGCAGGCAGGTTGTTTGAGGGGGACTAGGACACATCCCCTCACCTGGCCATGAGTGCCAGCCTGGGCTAAGAGCCAGCGCGCTGCCCATGGCACTGTGAGCATCACCTCAGCAGAGGTGATGGATCCCTTCCCTCGCCTTGCAGTGATGCTCCTCCTAATGCAGTCTGGGACACTGCTGGCTGCCTTTCCTGCAAGGGCACATTGCTGTCTTGTGAACTTGGCATTGACCAGAAAGCCCTGGCATGTGCTGGAGCCTGGGGTTGTTCCTCCCCAGGGGCAAGACTCAGCATTTCTCCCTGCTGAACAGCACAAGGTCCCTCTCAGCTATCCAAGTCTCCAGCCTATCCAAGTTCCTCGGGATGGCAGCATGACCCTGTGGTGTTATCAGCCACTTCTCCCAGCACTGTGCCAACTGCTGAGGGTGCACCCTATCCCATTTTCCATCATTAACGTCTTAATGAAGATGTTAAACACAGTAATTCCTCTTACCAACCCTTGGGATGCACCGCTGGTGACAGGCCTCCAGCTGGACTTTGTGTCACGGGTCACAGCCAGCTTTCAATTCCACCTATCTAACACCAGCTTTGTCACCTCGCCTGTGAGGATGGTGTGGGAGACAGCGCCACCAGCCGAGGCACACAGCACCCACTGCCTGGCACTGCCTCCAGTATGGCTGCAGCATGCAGTGGAGAAGGTCCTCATCAGCCACCAGCATTCCTCCTGCCACTGAAGTCCCTTCTGAGGGCAGCTCCAAGCACCCCTGACTGGCTTCGCTTAGCTGGAGAGGGTTGAGCCCAGATCCCGGTGTCCCAGGTAGCACCTCGGGTGGGCACAAGCAGGAATCTCCCCTGGGTGAGTCTGTCCCCTGGCAGTCTGTCTGTGCTGCTCTGAGGAGAGGCGTAATTTAAGGTCACCACAAAACCAGGCATTAGGCACATGGCTACAACTCAGGCAGTAAGTCCTTTGGTGTCCGAGTGTATTTAACTGGAAACCAGCTGGTGTGTCGGGGCTTTCCAGCATCCTACTCTTCGACCCATCCCTCCTTCAGTGCCCGTCTGTACACAGCCAGCGGGAAGCTCCCCTAAGCTCCAGGAGCTGAGCTATCCCAAGGGCTTGGCCTTGAATTCCCTTTGCCTCAGACATGTGGTCAAGCTGTTGAAGCTCTGGAAGTCCCCCTGAGTCAGCCAAGAGCAGCCCCTAAGCAGGCACCAGCGCCACCCCAGGGCCACTTGCAGAAGCGGATCACGGGGCTGAGGTCACACTGTCCTTTGGGACTCAAGCTCTGCCCAAGCTGCAGAGAAGCCCCAGCACATGCTGGTCAGGCAGTGTCGTGGGACCAGGTCTCACGGCTGGTGGGGAGGCTGGTACCAGCCCTGTGACATGAGGAAAGCTCACTCAGTCCCTCCCAGGCTGCCCAGAGGGCTCCGCTTGCTCTGCACATGAGCTGCAGTTCCCTCATCTCCGGCAGGGTGTCAGAAGAACACATAGCCGAAAGGATGCTTTTTACGCCCCAGGCTGGCTGATCCCCAGGGAAACGTTGTCTGTCACCCCAGAGTACCTGGACACATCACCCAAACTCTGCCGTCCACAGATCACAACAGCCAAAGCAATCCCTTGGGTTCAGGATGGTCTTCTGTCCAACCTGGTCACGCTAGGAATAGGTTTAACCCTGCTGGCCATACACTGCCCCTAAGAGCACTGGAGAAATGCCTCCCCAGGTCAGAAGGTCTTTCAGCCCAAGAGAAGAAGGGGGAAGCTGCACTGCTGTGCATGTCTGCAGAAGCCAAGCCTCCATGAAACACTGGATAGGAGCCAGTGCTCAGTGCAAGCCACAACGTGGTGCACAGGGACAAAGCCCACCCAGCTTTCAGGTGTCCTTACCTTGGGCTCTGTCGCTCTCAGGGTAGGCAGGGTAAGCACTGGAGCAGCAAGCCTCCAGCAGTAGTGCCAAAGTGACAACCATCCTCTGGGGAGGCATCTCCTCTCCTTCTCCAAGCCTAGTAAAGGTCACAGTTTCCCGAGAGCCTGCAAGTGACGGAGTCAAGGTGGTTCTCTTTTATGTCCTCCACCTCTGCAATCGATCTGCTCTCATCAGGTGGGTTGCCTTTGCTGCTGGGCTGGCCATCCATCCTGAATGACAGGCAATGACTATCCCTGCTCTCTATCCTGATGACAGGGGATGACTGGATCTGCTCTCCCTCCACTTCGATCTCTGCCACTCTAGAATGAGGATGCTTGATAAATGCTTGACTGGGTTTTCACAAGCTCCACTGCTTACCATGGGACGAAGTGCCTTGGAAGGCTCAACTATGGACAGGTTGGGTCTGGAGGAGGATCAGAAGAGAACACAGGGCCGATATCTGGACAAAATACGTGGATCCACACTTCCATTTTGCATGATCTTCCTCCCCAAGAGTTACCATGTTTCCTGCTCCTTTCACATCTCATGGCAACACGAGGACAGTGGCAAAGTCTTTGTCCACCTGAGCATCCTCAGGGGGTGCCCCAGCCCCTGACAGGACCCAGCAAGAGATAAGCCTCACTCTCTGCAGCCAGCAGCTGTGGAGCAGCTCAGAGAGAGAGAGTTGGAGTCTGGGTAGTTTGGGCTTAAACACTCATTTTAATTTCTGCAAAAGAAAAGGGAGTCAGGGATGGAGGCCTTGCATCCAGTGTCCCACAGGAACCGTCACAAGGCGAGGTCATGGAAAATGGCTTTCCTGAGAGTAACACATCCTCTCTAAAGATGTGAGTACAGAGCAGACCCCACATGCTCCACATGTCATCAGGGACCTGGCCCAGCTCTCTCACGTCCAGGTTTCTCCAGTTCCCATCTGAGACCCCATCTTATTCACAAGCTCACTTTCAACTGACTTTATTGTCAGCAAACTGGAATAGATTCTAATGAAATCTCTGCCTAGAAGGCTTAATTCGGAGAAAGCCAGGGGAAACTGCTCCTCTCTTCGGTGGCCTCAGCCAGGCCACCATTGCTATGACAGCAGCTTGCACTCTTGCTCATAAAGTGCCGTGCTTCCTGAGACCAGCAAGGAAGGATCTGGCAGACACAAGAGGATTTTAGGCGCTCAGCTGAAAACCAACCTTGGGTGTTATTCCTGGCTAAGCAGTTTGTTTGGTGCTCTTTCCTATCCACACCAAGGCTGGGACTTGGCCAGGCTGAGCAGTACCTGCTTCAGAGGTGCCATGAGGAAAGTCCCTTTGAAATCTCGGTAGGAGAGCTGTGTTCCTCCATCTCTGGTGTCCTCTCCTTGTGAGGGGTGGAACATCATGGAGTCTTCCCTGTGGAACGCTGGAGAGGATGCTTGGGAACCTGAGCATCTGTCTGTTAAACGCGAGGCTGACCACGGCCCTGCTGACCACAGAACAGGGACATGGCAGCGTCTGCATGCCCAGGCACAGGCTCTCATTTTTCATGGAGTGGTTGAAGGCGCATTGACAGGAGATCATTACTTCTGTCTGCAAACCCCTGCCTGTCAGGCACAGATCAGACCGGGAGATGGATGAGGTGAAGTGTTCATCCATCCTGCCTGGGTGGACTGCTCAGCTGGCACCTTTCTCCTAACAGAAATCCATACCTAGCCTATTTTCTAGCTGCTTCCATCCCCTGGATTCCAGTTTCATGTCATGTAATGAAAAATCATGGAGACAGGGTCATTGCTTCTGCTCTCAGGACACAGGCACGGACTGGAGAGGGGCAAGACAGGGAGAAAGCCTGGGTACCCTGCCAAATTCACACGTGCATCACAAGAGATGATGTGCCCGCAGCCCAGAGGGCAGCTCTGCTTGTGCTGTGTATCACCTGGTGCATGAGCTGTCTGTGTGGGCAGAGAGCTGCAGAGCAGTGTGGCCCCAGCAGCATGGGGGGACTGGGACAGCTCCGAGCTGTGACGCCAGCCCATTCCTTGTCCACAGGCCAGAGATCCCCTGATGTATGCATCAGGAGGATGGGGAGCACAAGGACCGGCCGTATCTCATGGAACCTGCCTGAGAAGAGCTGGGGCAAGCTGCCAGCCTCCTCCATCCAACATTCTTCCTGTGGAGCAAGGGCAGCTGGTGACAAGCTGGTGACACACAGCTCTTTCAGCAGAGTGCACATGGCACCTCCTGGATGCAGACGCATGCAGGAACCAGGCATGGGCTTTCCCAGACCACATGCAGCAGAAGCAGTTTTGCAGCATCCCAGCCCCAGAGCTTGGCCTGAGACACTGCTCTCTGTCTCCCATGGCTTTCAAAGACAAATAGGGTCCTTCATTTGTCCTGGCAGCCTGCAAAATAGTAGACCTCAATTTCCCCGCATCGTTTCAGGAGCTGCCAAGTCCCTTGGGTTTGTTGGGTGGCTTTTCCCCTGCGGCAGCTGCAAAAGTCCCATTAGCCCCAACACAGCAATTTTCCACTCTCCAATAGTTTTATAGGCTAGCAGCTGTCTGAGAATTAGTAATAAATACCCCCTTGCACAGCCCTAACCCGACTGTGCCTAATACACAGCTGTTTACAACTGCATTCGTCTCATCACTTTGATGCTGGACCGGCAGAAGCTGAGAGCGGAGCAGCCGGGAGCAGCGTATTGATCGCGGTGAGTCAGAGCTCTCACAAACCTCCGCAGCCAGCACTCGGCATTGCTCTGCGGCCGCTGGCCTGAGGCAACACAAGGAACAGCCCCGACACCCGGAGGGAGAGTGGGAGCCGGATGCGTGCCCGCTCCCGAGCGCTGCGGCAGCAACGGAGGGGCCCAGCCAGGAGTCATACTGCACTGGTTTGCCTGGGACCTGCCCCTGGACCCGGCTCCAAACCCTGCAGTGAGCATCGCATCTTCTTGCTGTGGCTCACAGCTCACACCTCCGAGACGAAGCAAAAACCCCCTCTGACATCCACTCGGAAACTTCAGCTGCTGAAATGCCACCTTGAAATGTCACGTTTGCCTTTTTCCACCCTGCATGCACATCTCTGTTTCATACAGAATGGGAACATCTCAGCTTCTTCAGCCACCCACCATGCTAGGGTGAGTCCCTGCTGCCAGTGAGTAACTCGCCTGAATCACCCGTGGGGATCCAAGCGCTGCAGCTCAGAACAGAGCTGGTTGCTTTTACCTTGAAGGCCCTGGCAGGATGCCACAAAAGCACTGGCTGTAACCCAGCCCAAACTTGGCATCCAGCAGCTGCCCTGCCACAAGCAGTGACCGTCAGGAGTGGTGCTGGAGCTGGAGCCCCTGTTTTCAGCCCATCACAGAGAGTGAAACAAATTACAGAAACTCAGAGCCTTGTTTCAGCTGAGCCTGTGAGGAACTCGGTTGGCAGCAAACAGCTTGTGGTGATAGCACCCGTGCTCTTTCCAGCAGCTCCTGGGACAACCTCCTTCCTGTTGTCAAAATGCAGCCCAACCTATTTAATACACCACATCTCCCCATATGTCTGTGGACGTCCACCTGGCTGGACACCTACTCCCCCCCAGCGCCATTCTATCCCTCCCCTCCTCAGGCACAGAAGAGAAAATACAATGAAAGCCTCCTGGGCTGGGATAAGCGCCACACTGCCTGGCACTTGGAAGAGGGTTTCCCTTGCCCCAGGCACAGCTTCAAACTCACCCTGAGACAACAGCAGGGCAGGGCTTCTCAGAAGAAACCTGTCCCAGTGCTGGCAGGCAGGATCAGAAACCAGCCCAGCAGTTTACAGCTGGAGATCCAGCCTTTTCCCACAAAACAGCCGCACGCAGAGCAGCTGCAGGTGCAGTTTTCTCCCAGGGAAACCCCAAAATACTCTTGGTGCCTCTCCCAGATGCTTCTCAGGCAGGGCAGTGGTGGTTCTGTAACACACCAAGAACAAGGAGGGGAGCCAGTTTTCCGTAGCAAATTAGTGTTATTTAAAAGCCAGCTCCAGTGCACAGTCAGGATTTTCAGACAAGAAAATAAAAGACCTACTCTCTCAGTAGAAGTTTCTATGTGAGTAAATACATAAATCTGCACTGGTATATATACCGTACACACACATACACACATGTAGATGGATAAATAAAAGTCTCGAGCTTCAGCTTTGGGATGTATTCCTCATGCTTTGGTTCAGGAGCACCAAAACCACAGGGGGCAGCCCTGTAGATCCCGATGTCGCCAGCTCATGGCAGCCTGTGCCTGCCCCGGGAGCTGCCGCGGCTCTGGCCCTGCAGGCACAGGCAGGTCTGAGCTCGCACCATCGTGGCTGGGGCAGCTCCTGGAGCCACCTCGAGCTCTACGGATGCCGTGACCAGAGACACAGCTGCTACAGCTCCCAGGCAGCCGGGGGACGCGGCTCGTAGCCACAGACAGCGGCTCGTGGCAGGCAGGGGCTGGGTGCACCCGGCGCTGCCTGCTCCGGGGCACCCTCCTGCCCGCTGCCGTCACCTGCCTGCCGAGCAGCCCCACAGCCACGCAGGGGCTGGCGGGTGGAGGCGAACTGCCCCCCATCCTCCTCCTCCTCCTCACTGGCCGGCAGCTTCACGGAGCTGAGCGGTACCCAGCAGCCTGCCAGGCCAAGCCTCTCCCACTCGTCCTCTGGGCTGGGGCTCCTGCCTGGTGTGGGCAGGTGAAGGCAGCTGCCTGCTACAGGGGCTTGGAACTGGCATTTAGAACAGAGCTGGAGGTGCAGGGAGAGCCATGTCTTGGATGTCTGGTATTCCCTGTCACCTGTGTAGCCGTCTCCTGCCAGTCCCACTGGCACCGGCCGCTCCAGCACATCACCACTACTTGTCTCATCCTCCTTCAGCGGCAGGGAGACCTGGCAGCCCAAGACCTGCCCCAGCGCAGGATGCAAGACACAGGATGGGTCCCTTCCCTCCCAGCAGTCCGGCCCAAACCCGTTGGCACAATAGCCACTCGTGTTCTGGGAAAGGCTTTCCGTGAGGAGCTGCTGGGCTGCGGGTGTCTGCTCAGCTGCAGGTGGCCCATGGGAGCAGGGAATGGGCAGCAGGAGCAGGGCGACAGAGTCCTGCTGGAGCTCGAGGGTGGGAGTCCTAAAGGTCACACTCAGCTCCCTGTTCAGGAAACCCTGGTGGGAAACAGTCAGCGTCAGCCTCAGCCTGCAGGGACTGCGCTGAGCCACAAGTCCTGTCACACTGCTGCTCCCAAGCTATGCCCCAGCTGCCAGAGGCCGTGGGAGACTTCTCACCTGCCTGGGGACACAAGCAATCCCTGCACAGAAGCCAGGGAGAACAGGAAAGCAAAGGGTTGGACAACGGTTTTGGTGGTGCAGGAGGTGGAGGGAAGGAGGTGCTGAGCCCCCTGGAAGTGCAGGGGACCCTGACTCAGCCACAGCACACGGGGGGCAGAGGGAGGAACACTCTTCACTCACAAGTGTTTTCGGGAGGTGGGTCTCCAAGGGGCTGGGGAAGAGAAGCCGCAGGAGGAAGCAGAGGCCGGACACAGTCAGCAGCAGGAAGATGCCACTCAGGACAACGAGGAGGACCCAGGGAAAGCCTGTGAGGAGGTCACAATAGGCTGAGGGGTGGAAAGACCCCTTCCTACATCCCACCCAGCAAGCATCCCCCTAGCCTGCCCTATGCTTGCATCTCCACAGAGCTCCTGTGGCAGACTGTTTGAGAAGATGAGGGGCAAGCCCAAGGGGGACAACAAAAAAACAACTGTTTTCCCTGCCCATGGCAGAGGGGTTGGGAACTAGATGATTTTAAGGTCCTTTCCAACCCTAACTATTCTGATTCTATGATTCTATCTCCCATACAAAAGTCCCCACAGGGCCACCAACCCAGATGGAGTGGCTGGGGGGGTGGGTGACCCACAGCTCCGTACATGCCCATGCCACAAGCAGGACCCAAGATGAGCTGGTGAGAGGTCCCACCTGCGGTGCCCGTGGCAGTTATCATGCACTGCTCAGCCTCACGGCTCCGCTCCCGGGACATGTCTGCGGCCACCGTCCGGAGGCAGTACTGTGTGCTGGGCTTCAGGTCTCTGAAGGTGCATGGAGCTTCCTCCCTGCTCCGCCTACAGGGCACCTGCAAGCAGAAGGGGTGTGTGGCTGAGCCAGCTGGAGGTGGGGTTTGGGCACTGCTCCACTTGCCCAACCCCGCTACATACCTGCTGGACCAGCATGTCCCCTTCGTACAGGCGCAGCCAATACCACAGCTTCAGCAGCACTCGGTCAACCGGCTTCTGGGAGCCGGCTTTCCTTCGATAGGGAGTGAGTGGCATGATGATATTGACAGTGAGGATGTCACCCTGGAGCAGCCAGGACAACCTGGGGGGTCCCACAATGGCTGTAGGGAGGGGAAGAGAAAACTTAAAACCCCCAAAACAGAAGGCAGCATCTTGTTTCCCTAGAAATGATGTTTTTCTGTTTGACATCCCTCTCCCAGCACACAGAAACCTCCTCAGACCTGGCATGATGGCGCTTTGTGCTGTGACTGAAACCAGCTCCAGAAACAGCCACCACCACATCTTTGTGATGCTCAGTGTGTCTCTGGTCACACCAGCACAGGCCATGGCTGAGCTGCTTCTTGCTGCTGAGTGCCTTATCTTGAGCCATCAGATGATGGTTGGAGACTCACTGTGGAGTACAGCAACAGCTCTTCCAGCAAAGTGCAGCTGTTTCCATGGCAGCTGGGTGCAGGAGGGATGGAAAAGCAGCCACCCTACATCCCATGTCAGCTGCTAACACATTCTGTTCACTGTGAGAACCCCCTGTGGGGAGGTCTTCAAGCTTTTCTTCCTCCAAAACACAGGCAGGTTTTTTGGCCAGGACAGCCAGCCTGTGACTGAGAAGAGGCATGTGCTAGCACCTCACACACAGTCACAGCGGACAGAGCTGGAGGGACAACTCCTGCCTTCCCCAGCCTGCGCCAGCCTCACGTGCTGGAACACCCATCACCTCCCAGAGCCATGGCAGAGATAAACAGGGGATGCTTTTAAAAGGCAAAGCCCGGAGGGGATCCTCCTTCCTACCCCATCTTGCTGCATCCTGCACAGACCCAAATTCTCACAATGCCTCAGTGGCCTGGGGCCTCCCATCCATGGTCATCACCTTACTGTGCCTCGTCCTCTGTCCCCTTGCCCTTCACCCAGCCCTTCTCCAGCAGTGCTGCTCCCACCCCTTTGCCTGGTTAGGGCTCTTGGCACTTTTCCCACCAGTATCCTCATTTGATTTCCCACCATGTCCCACCAGCCCTCTCCAAGGCACTCTCTCCCCATTGGTTCCTTGGGAAGAGCAGGAGCCCAGCTGAGTGAAGGAGCTCCTTTACTGGTCCTTACTGTCTCTGTAGAGCTGAAGCTCACGGGAGTAGGCCCACTCAGAATGCTCGCCTCCAGCTACTGCTCTCACCCGTGCCCAGTAGATGTCATGGATCTTGTCAAAATACAGCTCACACACCCAGGAGGGGCCGGTGCTGTTCCCCCAGCAGGCACCTGCATCGATCCATTGGGAGGTTCTGCCCATGGAGAGAATTCAGGGATGTCTCCTTTCCAGCAGCTTGTTAGCCAAAAAGGAAGGCTGCCCATCCCATCTAAGGGGGAAGTGTGGCAGAGCACCGATGCATCCTGGGCTGCATTAGCAACAGGCTTATCAACATGATGCAGTAAAGAAGATGGAAACTTCTCAGTGGTGCCCAATGAAAGGACAAGAGGCAGCAGGCACAGGAATTCTGCTAAACAGGAATTCTGTTTAGGCATATGGGAAAAACAAACAAACCAACCCAAACCCCAGTACAGCCCCTTTTGGGTTTCACTGGGTGGGTGACCAGCAAAGGGAACAGGTTGCCTGGGCAGGCTGTGGAGGCTTCATCCTTGAAGGTGGTCAAAGCCCAAAGGACACAGTCCTGAGCTGACCCTGCCCGAGCAGGACGTGGATGAGTCATCTCCAGAGCTCGCTGCCGGCTCTGCTCTGGGGTCACTTGGGGGTGTTTACTGCCAGATCATGACCCCCTGCCTACAGGGGGCAGCGGGACAAGCCCCTCCACCTACCTCCTCCTCCACTCCACCTGGAACGTGGCCTGGAATGCAGCCCCGGGGTCCGGCTCCCACCGCAGGCGCACATGGAAGTTCTGTGCCTCCAGCTTCACATCCCGCGGAGGTAACAAAGCTCCTGTGGAGGGGGAGCAGCGGGGTCAGACAGCGTCGCTCCGCTCCTTGGCTGGTCACTGCCTGTCCACGCTGCACACAGGCATCGGGGGCCTTCCCCCCCCCAGCACCCAGCTTCTGTCCTGCACCAGCAAACACCGACTCCCTGGGCCTGGGCAGTGCCGGCTGCCAGTGCGATGCTCAGCACTCGCATGTGCGAATCCTGCACACCCTGCAGCATCCTGCACACCCTGCAGCATCCTGCACACCCTGCAGCATCCTGCACACCCTGCAGCATCCTACCTGGAGTGGAAGGCTCTGACACCCCAACGTGGCTGCTGGTGACCCTGGGGTTTTCTTTCCCATCACACCTGGAAGACCACTCAGTCCTCTCTTTCCTGCAGGTGCCTTCTGTAGGCGTGAGAGTTGTCCCCATGCTTCTCTCCCCACTGCAGCCAAGGCCACCCCCAGTCCCCTGTGGCAGCTCCAGACCCCAACCTACCCCCGAGCAGGGTGCAACCAGCCAGGGACAGGAGCAGTCTCAGTGCACGGCTCATCCTGCGGCACGCTGTCCATCTGTCCCCAGCTCTAGGGTGCCAGGCTGGGTGCAAAGGGGAGAGGCCTGGCGAGCTGGAGCAGTTCTGCCATCTGCAAACATGTCAGGCAGCCGGAACCTGGGAGCAGAGGAAATGTTTTGTTTCCTGAAGCAGCGGCTGCAGGCACAACTTGAACCAAGTGCCATGGCAGAGTGGCAGGGGACCCCCTGCCACCCCCTGGGACAGGTGAAACAGCAGCAGGGCAGGTGACCCAGGGGCTGCGGTGGCAAGTGGCCTGCAGGGGCAGTGGATAGGTGGCATGCACTGCCACAGCACCCTGCATGTGCCGCAGGACCTTCTGCTGCACCCAGTTGGTGCCCCTTGGTGATCAGTCTGTCACTAAAGGCAACGAGAAGTCCCCAGAACAGACCTAAGCTCACGTGAAGCACAGTGCAGGCAGGTCCCACTGGGCACTGGGGACATGGCTCCGGGGAGTTGCTGTGGCGGCGCTGCAGTACGCTCCTGTCCTGCTTCCTCACCCTTCTGTTGAAACCGACCCACTCTCTCCTTACCTCGGCCTTGCCTCACCTCTCAGCTACTAAGGGGTGTTTTTCCCTGCTCTGGTCATTTACAGAGGTAACCTCACACTGCAGAGAGACACGTGCAAAGGCTCTGAGACCACCAATGCCATCCCTTGGTTGTGGGACACATCTCCTGGTGAAGGCACGGAGCCCTGGGCCACCTTCAGAGGCAGCCGGGTTGGAGCATCCCCGTGGCCAGACTGAACATCCATGGGACTGGCTCACTCTCACTTGCTGCCTCTTGTTTTTCCTCTGTTACACTGCATTAACCTGATGACCACATCTGCCTTAGTGGGTGTGCATAAAATGCTCCATGCTTTCTGTTCCTCGTAAACAGTCAGAGCTGGAAACAAGGGAATGGGTGAGTGGGAATGGGCAACTGCAAACTGTTGTCTTCAAGCCCCGAGAAGCCTCAGCAACGCCAGAGCCAAAGCATGGGCAGCAGGTTCATGGCTTCCCCTGCCCCAATGCCGGCACAAGCCGTCCTGACTGTGCAGCAGGCTCCTAGCGGAGGGCACAGGAGGAACAAGGGGCTCCCAGGACAGCTCCCGGGACTCATGGAGGTGCAGAGCAGCAGCAAGTCAGCTCCCAAGGGGAATGCAGGGACCTGGCTGCCCGCGTGGGCAGGGACAGGGCTGCTCCTGCCACAGGAAAGGCAGCACTTTCACAGGAGTGAGGATGGCTGCAGGACGGTCCCTGCTGACCCCAGCACACTTGCCCCCATCCTCTTTGGCCAGGGGGAAGGACCCAGCACCCTCCCCACATCTCGGTTTCTGTACAGCTATGGTTTCAGCTGCCATCCTGCTGGCTGAAAGGGCGGAGATGAAGCCCCCTCTGCTCAGTGCATCGCTTCCTTCGCCAGCATCCCCCATGGCCACCCCGAAGGAGCAGGGTTCCCCCTTACCTCGCGCCACGCAGCTGCTCATCTGGCCCGTGTAACAGGAACCTGTGAGAGCGAACACGGTGACGGGGGCGGCACCCACCGCGCTGCTAAACAACCGCCCTCAGCTCACAGCTCCGCACCGGGCACCCCCTGCCCGGCTCCCAGAGCGTGCGCTTGAAGCATCACTGGAGTCTGCTCCGCTCCGGGCTCCCTCCTGAACCGTGCTGGGAGGCTGCAGGAGACGTCCCACACGAACAGTTCCCGCCCGGGAGGTTCGTGCCCTTTTTCCTGGATCAGGGGTTTTCCTTCCTTCCTTCCTTGTTGTAGGTGTCTCATCTGGCTGCAGGCTCCCGGCGGCCAGGGCTAGGCCGGCTCAGCAGTGCCCTCTGCGAGCGCATGGCGAGACACAGCCTGTGCCCAGCACCCATCTGTGCCCAGCGCCCGCATTCCTGTTGCAGGGACCACGACCATCCTGGGGACTTCGGACAGCAGCACAGGGACCTGCCCAGGCCCAGGACAGGGCAGACACAACCCAGGACCGCCCCACAAAGCCAAGACTGGGAACAGGTTTTAATCCTTGCCAACTCGGCACTGGAGGCTGGGCACACAGATCTGGCCCTCCACACCCTGCTCTGCCCTGGAGACTGCAAAGAACCCGCATACAGCTCGAAATCACCCTGTGAGTCCCAAGCCTTTGCCAGCCCATGGGGGAGAGAAAGCAGCAGGGATTCTCCTTCACAAGAGCACATCTGTGCAACCCCTCTGAGACCAACAGAACCACCAACAGCAGCATGGGCAGTGCTCGCCGGCACCCTCAGCTCTGCTGTAGCCAGGCACACACAAGTTCAGGCATTTCAAACCGAGAGCCCAGAAGTGGCCACGTGCCACCCCTCAGGCTCAGGCACCCTCGCTGCTGTCCCTGTACTGCACACAGTGCTAGCAGCCTTGATACATCCCGTGGCGCAAGTGGAGTCAGGGCCAATGCCCAGGGGACAACAGCCTCACAGCAGGACAATAGCCATGGGGAACAAGGACACACAGCAGCAAACAGGACAGGCTCTTTAATACCACCCTCACTGAAAACCCCTTTCACATGCTGGCTGCCCACTTTCCTGCCTGTGCCTGGGGCAGAGGCCAGGCAGCTCAGGAGGGCAGGGTATTCCGATCAGGCTTGGTGATCCCTGGGACACAAGGGGGAAGGCGACACAGGCAGTAGCTGCTTCAGGCCTCTCAACACGGAGAGGAGCATTTCAAGAGCTCTTCCAGTGCTGTCAAAAGCCACAAGAGCAAAAGCTCCTTCTCCCTTTCCTGCCAGCTACACCCTGGGCAGAGCCTGGCACTATCCACACCACAAAGCGCTGTCATGAAATGCATGTATGGCTGCCACAGCACCCTCAGGCCCTCTCCCTTTCTGGTGCGAGAGTGGGGGGACCCCGTGGCAGCTCAGGGAGGCTGCAGGAGCCAGGAAGCCTGCAGTGCACGAGTGCAGTCCCAGCCCTGCGGGCAGGGTAAGGCCAAGGAGCATGGGTGCCCCCAGGGGACCCCAAGGGTGGTGCTGGGTAGTTGTCCCCAAGCAGCACCTCATCTCCCCAGCCTTCAACTCAGCATCCTCAAAGCAGCAGGTGGAACAGGGACGGGTACTTCCAGGCCCAGGAACACCCTGTCAGCCTCCAGCACCAGCGCCCCGAGCGGTGGGGAGGGAAGGTTTCTCCTCTGGCAGAAGATGCTGCAGGGAGGGGCTGGAGGCACTGGTGCAGAGCCAGGAACAGGCACCAGTGCCCACCACCACCTCACTGGGCACCACCATCTCAGTCCCTGCCTCCTGCAGCGCCAGGTGCCCAGGCTACACTTTTCCAGGTAAAACCCATCCTCCAAAGGCTTCCTCCAGGTACCGGGCTACTGCCAGCGTCAAGTGGTCGTTGTAGGGGGCTGCCACCAGCTGGATGCCCAGTGGCAGCCCCTCGCTGCTCAGGCCCAGTGGGCACTGTGTCACTGGCAAGCCCAGCACATTGAAGATGGCTGGAAGAGAGAAGATCACATCAGAGCAAGCACAACCGGGATCAATCTCTCCCTGGCTTCTCCCACCCGAGCTGCTGTCACCCATCACTGGGCTCCTGGGAGCTGGGCCTTGCCAGAGCACCGCAAAACCAAAGGAACATCGCTGGTGTTAATGCAGCATGTTAGCAAACTGCACCTATAGGTGATGACACACTTATGTGTTACTCACTGTGGCAAGCCAAGGTCTGCTTTGGGACAGTCCTGCCCCAGACACTGTCCTTCCATCACTCCAAAGCCAGATGGCATTGCAACACGATTGCATCAAGCTCAGTGGCAGGAAAGCCACACAGAGCCCCAAGCTGCGCTCCAAGAGGTGCAGCAGCTCTCATGTGGCTGCTAAACTCAGCAGCTCTAACAATGTGAGTCCATCCTTCTGGGCAGGGTGTCCCCTCATCCCGAGATGAGACATATCAACCCGACCTGTCCCACTGCAACAGCAGGTACAAATGCCACAGAACTGTAAAGCATGAGCATAATCCTCGCCCCATGTTCTGGTGCAGCGAAACACCTCTCTGTGCTGCAGCACCCACTGGCAGGGATGGAAACGCTCTGGGTAAAACAGCAGAGCATGCTCTGCTGCAGCAGGGAGGATGTGTGCTGCAGTCCTGCCTGATCCCAGCAGAGGCGTCAGAGCTGCTCACCCGTGTAGGCGAAGTTGAAGGGCATGCATATGGGGGAGTTGTGCCTGGGAGCTATGGTGGGGTGTGGGGGGTAGAGAAGCACCCCGTCTGCCCCCAGCAGGGCCTCCAGCTCCTCCTGCAGGCTCTTCCCCATGCTCACCAGCTTGGCATTCCCACCAGGGTTGAGTTTCATCACCTTCTCCGTCAGCCCCAGGGCTGTAGGGCAAGGCCATAGGCAAGAAGAGAGACAGAGCACCGTGGGTAAGCAGGCTATGAAGCACACTGTGTGGCCACTCGCAGCATCCCCCAGCCCTCAGTAGAGTCCCCCTCCCCTAGTTCCCCCTTGCCAGCTCCAGAGCAGATTGCCCCTGCTCTGCAGGCAGCATCTCTCCAGCTTTGCCTCAGTGCTCGTAAGGCAGCAGCACAACCCCCATCAGGGTTCTCTGGTACATGCTGCTATGAAATGCGCCCAGTGCAGATCCCTGGCTGGCTCCCTCTAGGCTGCAGCGGCTCTGGCAGGGCTCACAGCAGGAGCCAGCCCTGCCTGCAGCTCCGTTGTCCTCGCTGCTTCTCTCAGGATATTCAATCCCATTTGCTATCACAAACATCAGCCTGAAGCTGCTCCATGTGAACCCCAGAGTCGCCTACCGGGGCACTGCAAGGGCTCTTGCTTCCATTTGACAACTTGCCTGCCCCAGCACTGTCCCCGGTCTCCCCAGGGCTCCTCACCAATAGCTGGCAGAGTGTGGGAAGACATCCCCACGAGCCACTTCACCAGCTCCCACAGTGGCCAGACCGGCTTCCCGTGGTCCCCCAGCAGGTCCGTGAAGAGCTGCGCCTCCTGCAACACAACACCACACCCCGCCGTGAGCAGCCCAAGCAGTGTGCTGCAGCAAGAACAGGCTGACAGGAGATAGCAAAACCTCCTGTCGCATTATCCTGATGTGAGCTGCTCCCATTGTACACTGGAGCTGCCTGTCGAGAGCGTTACATAGCTCCAGCACTCATACAGAGCAGAAGCAGCAGGAGCATCTCTCCACGCCAGAGACAGCAGGAAGGGGACCTCACTCCGTAGAGGGAAGAGCCCCCAAAGCAGCCCCTTTCAGTGCTCCTCCACTGTCATGATGCAAGGGGTGATGCTCCAGGTAATCATGTCTCCTGGAGGCATTCACTGCTGTTATACATGGCTGTGGGGCCAGAAAAGAGGAGGCAGAGAGGGGGTAAGGAGCACCCTCCTCACCAAGGTGGGCTTGGCTGACACTTCATCTCTGCCTGTGTGGCAGGAACAAACAAGGTACAACAGCCCTCAGAGTTTACGCTACAAAACCCTTCTGCATGTACAGAGCGTGGGGCGGCAGCTGCAATTCACCCCCAGGCCTGCTGCTGAAAAGCTGCTTATTCACTGCCCTGGTCCCTGCCTCCTGACAGGCATTAACTCCAGCAGAAACGTCAGGAGACACAGCCTGGAAGCAAGAGCCAGGCAGGACGGTACCTGCTCAGGGACAGCACCTTGCATGGAAAAGGTCAATGTGCCCAATGGCCTCTCTCTCCATAAGTCACGCTGCTCTGCTGCGGGGAGCCACACTGCCATCTCATGGGAAAGCAAAGGGGAAGAGGTGGTGTGGCTTTGGAAGGAGATTGAAGGAGGATGGAGGGACAAACAGAGCAGAGAGAGCCACGGGGCTGGGAAGCCTCAAGCTCTCCACAGCCAGTCCCAACCAGCCAGCTCTTCCCTGGTGCCTTCAAGCTGTGCCTCTTGACACACCTGCCCATCACTGTCCTTGGATGACATCATGGCTGACCAGATCTGGAAAGAATACTTCATCTTGTGGATGGCCACGTGCTGGACCCGGACCCCCAGCTCACTCTCGAGGTGCTCCACCACCTAAGGGGAGAGGAGGAAGGGTTTGTTCCTCCAAGGATGTGATGTGCTGCAGTCACCCCATGGGTACTAGGGACAGCCAGGAGCCCAGGGGCAGCTTCTCCCTGCTGCCACACAGGGGATCCCGCAGCTCCCTTCCCAATCCCTCTGCCCTGAGAAGTGGTACCTGCTCTGTCTGGTAACAGTGTTGGGGCTCCCCAGGCACCCTTCCTGCCACCCCAGCAATGCTCCAGCAGGAGCAGCACCCAGACGGCAGCCCTGGGAAAGCCATGGACACACAGGCATTCCTTCAACAGGCGACGTGCCCCAGCAGGAGACAGCCTCCATTCCCTCCTACCTTCTTTTGGGCCTGCAAGATCTCCTTGTCCACAGGCGAAACGAAAACAGACCCACCATCATGATCCATGCAGAGGAACCTTATCTTTTCCAGCGACACCTTTTCGTTCAGCCTCAGCCTGAATGAGGGAAGGGCGGAGAATGGCACTTTGCTCACAAACGTTGCCCTGGCTCCCTCCTGCCTGCCAGGGCTGCTCATGCAGCAGTTAACATGTCCTTATGACACCTGATCTGGCCTCAGACCACCCGGCTCTACCCATTGGGGTGGGAAGGACAGTCCCTGAAGCACCCAGGCAGCTGCTACGTGTCACACAGGCATAGCTCACCCACTGCTTGCTACCCCATCAACCCCAGCTAGTCCTGCATATTTGCTGCTGTTTGGAGAATCCTCCTCTCCGAGAATGCACCTTCGGACTACAGATGCTGGCCACGGCCAAGGCTGGGACTGCACCACAAGGAACATGAGAAACAAAAGTGGTAATAGAGAAAGCAGCCCTGTACAGGCTGCAGCAAGATGCAGGACTTGCCTGCTCTACCCCATCTCCACTCTGCTCCCTCCTGGTGCCTGCACGTAAACAGCTGCTTGGCTGCATGGACTATAAGGAGAACAGGGCCATGGTGTGGGATGGAAAACGCATCATTCAACAACAGGAAAAGCACACGTAAGAGCCCAAAGAAAGGCCAATCCCAGGAGGGAAGGGCCAGGCTGGGCAGTGCTGGCCAGGGCAGCTCACAGGCAAGATCTTCCTGCAAGGAGGACCCACTGGCCAGGGCTGCCTGTCCCAGAGCACGCGGTGTTGGAAAGGGCAGCCCCAGGTCCTGCTGGAGCCAGGGGGGATGTAACCAGTGAGCAACCTAGGTGTCACAGACCTGTCCTTACCCCTGTGCTGGCCAGAATGCAGCTGAGACCAATTGAGCAGCTTGAAGCAGAAGGAGTAACTTACTTGTTGATGCTAGGGCCAGCCATGACCCTCAGCATGAGTTCCAGGTCCTCCGCATAGCGGCACATGGGCCCCGTGCACAGGAAGCTGGTCCGAACCCCCTGAGCATTGGGGAACTGGCCATCGTTGGGCACCACCCCTGCAGCAGGGAGGGACATGCTAGGAAGCTGCCAGTGAGGAGCACGGGGCAGCGGAAGGCGGAAAAGCACTCGGCAGCAGATCCTGGCCTTGGGAAAACATCCCACGCTGAGGATGGAATATCAGAGGTGAAACACCTCCCATGTGCCTGGTGTCCTGCCACCAGACAGCTTCCCACTGCCCAAGGCAGGCTGCTCCATGCAAGGACCTGCCTGTTCCCAACAGCAACCCCACCATGGCAAGCACAGGTGTGTTCAGAACAGGTTCTTCCGCACCCTGCATTCCGCCTCCTGGCATTTCTGCTGTGGAGGAAAGCAGAGGAGATCCCTGTGCCTGCTCTACCTGTTGTGGGCTTGTGGCCAAAGATTCCATTGAAGAAAGCGGGCATTCGGATGCTACCACCGATGTCGGAGCCCACACCTGTGACAGAGCAGGCGGCTGCCAGGACACAGCCCTCCCCGCCTACATCAGAGAAAGCACAGCAGAAAACATGGGCTTATAGAGCAAAGCAGGAGCATCTCATGGCGCCTGCTTCCCTTTGCCCACAGATAGGGCGGGAGCTGCCTCGGCTTTAGCCATGTCTGGAGGACAGCTGGGGAACATGTGCCAAAGGGGTTTTCCTGCCAGAGTGCAGCACCAGCATTGCTGTTTGCATGTAGAGTAAGGCAGAGAGAGCCCAAGCAATGCTGGGAGTAACGGCTACGAGGTGCAAAGCAGCCAGTCCTCCAAATAGCCCATTGCACTGCCCAGGAAAGAGGCCCACAAACTGTGCAGGAACCTGGCAGCAAGCCAGAGTGACCTACAGAGCACTCAGGAGCTCTTCTGCTGCATTTTACTGCGCCAAGGGGCCATGCTGAGGTGCTGGGACTCACCGGAGCTGCCACCCACGATGCGCTGCAGGTCATAGGGGTTGTTGGTCCGGCCGTAGACCCTGTTGCTGGACTCGTACCACATGCAGAGCTCGCTGCAGTTGGTAACGCCCAGTGGGATGGCACCAGCCTGCTTCAGCCGCGACACCACCGTGGCATCCGAGGTGGCAACCACGTTCCGGCGGTTGACCAAGCCAGACGTGTTGGGCATCCCTGTAGTGCCAGGGTCAGCAGGCGGAGGGAGGCATCAGGGCCAGGAGGCTGCAGGAAGCAGGAACCCAGCGAGGGCACCCACAGCATTTGGGGGCTAAACGCGAGTGCAGGTAAAGGGGATGAGGACATGGAAAGGGACCAGGGAAAAGGATGCTGGTTCCCTCCAGGCACCCTGGGGAGTATGTGCCCTAGAAGCAGAGAGAAACCCACCGTGCAGAGAAAAGGCCTCCTTGACGGTGATGGGCACCCCAACAAGGGGAACTTCTCCTCCAGGCAGTCATCACTAGGGCCCTCCGAAAGCAGCTGATCGACCTGCCGGGCCTCCTGCAGGGCCTCCTCAAACCTGGAAAGGAACAGCCATGGGGATGTGCCAGCCTCGATGGACAGGCAAGCAGCAGGTGCCTTTGCAGGCAGCAGGCACCAGGGAACAGGAGAGGAACCAGAAGAGGATCCAGAAGCAAGAGAGGAGCCTTCCAGCTCTGCAGGAGCCGCTCGCTCCTGCACCCGGCCGAGCCGCTGCGGAAGCCCCCAGGCTGCCCGGTGCGGAGCAGCTCCCGGCCGGGGACAGCAGGGCCTGTGGGGAGGCTGCAGTGGCGATCCGCTCGTCCCTCTGCCCCCGCGCTTACCGGTCCTTAACGACGGCGTTGATGAGGGGGTTGACCTCCCTGATCCTCTCCACGTACGCCTCGACCACCTCGATGCACCTCACCTGCAACAGCGAACGGAGCGCGCACCGCGGTGAGAAGCGGGGAGGGGGGGGGGGCGCTCCGAGGGTCCGGCACCGCAGAACAGACACCGGCACCGCAGAACAGACACCGGCAGCCGCAGAACAGACACCGGCAGCCGCAGAACAGACACCGGCACCGCAGAACAGACACCGGCAGCCGAGAACAGACACCGGCAGCCGCAGAACAGACACCGGCAGCCGCAGAACAGACACCGGCAGCCGCAGAACAGACACCGGCACCGCAGAACAGACACCGGCACCGCGCACGGCCCCGCTCCCTCCCCACCTGGCGCGCGCGGAGCCGCGCCGCGAGCCGCCGCGCGGGCAGCAGCAGCAGCGGGTGGCGCGGTGGCGGGACGGCACGAGGCGGCGCGGGGCCCGGCTCCACAAGCGCGAGCAGGGCCAGGCAAGCCCGCGACAGCAGCCGCAGCAGCAGCGCCAGCAGCCGCTCCGTTCGCGATAGCGCCATGGCCGCCCGGGGACACGCCCCCCGCCGCCACGGAAGTGACGACATCGCGCCGCGCCGCACGCGTCCCTGTGGCGACCGCGCCCCCGGGCAGCCCCAGGGTGGTACCGGCCCGCGGGGACCTCGCCACCTGGTCACGCCGTCCCCTTCGCATGTCAGACACCGAGCTCCCCGCCCGAGCTTTCCTCGGCCGGTAACGCGAGTTTCAAACAAGCGCCGCCGCTTTCCCGTCGCTTGATCACGGCCCCTGGAGCTCCAGGGATGATCCCAACCCCCCGGGCTGGAGTTCGGGAGCCGTTGCTTCTGGGGAAACGTGTCACGGCTTCCAGAGCAGCGCCCGAGGTGCCCTGCGGCAGCCGTTGCCTTCCAGAGCTGGCAATGAAGTGCCCAGTGAAACCCGAGGAAAAGAGGGGATCAGCTGCTTGTGAAAGCCCTTTACTATGACCCCAAAGGCAGCTGTCAGCCTTCACAGGACCGTGCGCCGCCCGGGGTGCTGCGGTGGCCTCTGCCCCATACAGGCTCGGCTGGAAGTAGAAAGGAAGTCATCTTGATAACAGCGCTCATTTTACAGACTCGTATCCGAGAGGCCTGGTGCCGGCCGGGAGAGCAGAGCAGGGCAGGGGACGCTGCTCTCCCTGCCTGCCCTTCCTCCCGTACCCTAGGAAAACAGAGGAGGCTGCTGCGAGGGTCAGTGACCAAGCTCCTCTGCTCCTCAGGCAGGCCCTGCCAGCTGTGAGAGGTGGGGGAGCCCTGTATCAAACAAGGACAAGGGAAACAAGTGCAAAGGTGGGTTCAAAGCTGCTTTTTCCATTTCCCTGGTACTGCTGGAATACCTGTGGCCTTATCCGGATCCTTATGTGGCCTTTGCCTTCGCCCCCATCCCCCAGTGCCCTAAGATTATGACACAGGGACAGGTTGGAAAGGTTTGTGTGTGCCCTCACCCTCCCCGGCACCTGCACATCTGAGGCTTGACAGAGCCCCAGATCACCTGCTCAGAAGAAACTGTAAGCCAGGGCTTGCTAAAACCCAGCTTGTGAAATGTGGCAGCGTCAGCAGTTGCCAGACCTGGCAGTAGGGATGACGAGGCTTCCTCAGGGCTTAGGAGTGCCCTGGGTGTCAGCTGTCTCACAGGTTTCTTCCAGAGCCAGAAGGGTGAAACGTGTCCTCTGGGAGAAGGCAGGGAGGGAACATCCCTCCTAAATGTAATCCCAATGCCACTTCTGCCATTTCTCTCGGTGGGTTTGCCGTTTCACCCCCTCAAGTCCCGGCGCTTGGCTTCCTCTGCTGCTCAGGAGGTTCAGCAGAGATCTTCCCCCAGCAGCCCCACTTTGGCCTCTTGTTTACTGTGCAAAGTGTCTCCCTTAATCTTTGTCTTCAGCTTGCAAGAACAGAGCTTTGAAACTCAGGCCAGATCAGCTGCCATGTACTTGGCAGGAGCTCCCTGTGTCCCCGCACATCCTGCTGTAACCGGTGCTGCCTAGGCTCTTGCTGTTTCTCATTAGGTTCTGGTGAGCTTCCTGGGATCTGAGCCAGAGCACAGTCACCAGAATCCATGGTAGCCCAGTGGAGCTTCATTTCCATGCAAAATGGAAAAAAAATGGGATAGAAGGTGCTCTGGAAATGAAGCAGTAAGATCTGGAAGCCAGAGGTCAAAAAGGCTAAGACTGCTTTTCAATTACCAGAGCCAACCAAACAAGCAAACACCACAAACACACTGAGCAACCAGCTTGTTCCAGTCTGATTAAAAATTGAGCAGCCAAGAGCAAGGAGGTTGGGAATATGCAACACAACTCCCACATCCAAACCGTCCCACCACCTCATCCTGACATGCACCACCTGGCTAGAAGGAAAACATGATTCAGGGCCTTGCATTCTGGGAGTTGTGCCTGTTATTATCCGCAGTTGTTGCACTGTTACCGAAGGCTTAAAACCTCATGAAAGACTGGCAGGAAAAGCACCAGGAGCTACTCCATCAGTAACCGCTGCTGGGCCGGGAGCCACGACACAGGCTCAGGGGCCGGGAGGGAAGCAGAGAGTGATGCTGATCAACAGTACTGTGTTCTGGTGGTCCTCACTGAGCCATCAAAGCTGTACTGTCTCTTTTCCCCAGAGCAGAAAAAAACTTCTGTGAAAGTAAGGAAAATTAAGCACAAATCTTCCCTTTGCAAAACGAGTCACTTAGAATTTATCCTTAAGCTTCAGGAAAACCGAGTTTTGTGTAGAACAGCACCGGGTGGGGGAAAAGAGAAGGGACGTTTAAAAGGTTCTGATGTAAACAGAACAACTCAGGTGCTTAAATTCCCAGCTGATCGCAGAAAACGCCAGCGTTTCCAGGCGGTTCATTGGAGCCTGCTTTTAACCAGCTCCACCGCTGAGGGATGCTGTGCTCCCGTCAGCTGTTTTATGCTGAGCTTGGCCGGGTTACGCCGCTGTTGGGTACCTCCCTGTTTACCCCAGAGCTGGGGAGAAGGTCTCGGCCATTGCCTTACCCTGCTCTGCAGCAGCACCCGCAGGCCCTGGATTGCACACGGGAAGGTCCCAGGCGCACAGGGAAAGGCATCCGGAGCCCCCCGGACTACACAGGATGTCACTCGGCTGCTCCTTGGGCACAGAGAGGGGCACTTAGAGGCCCCTGGGGTACCCGCCGGTTTCTGCAGCCCTCAGGGGAAGCCAAAGCGTGCCCAAGGGTCAAGATAGCGCCAGTGTTTGTGAGGCTCCGGAGCGGAGCTGGGTGTTTTGGGGCTGAGCTCCAGGGCCTGGCCGTGCTGTGCCGTGCCATGGGAGATCGCTCTGCCACCGCCGCTCGGCGTTCCCGGCCCCCGCCCCGCAGCGCCGCAGCTGTTCCCGCTGCACGAAGCCAGAGTAGGCAGTGTTCACCCCGCCATTGAACACAGGGCTTGTGCGTGCCGCTGCTCAGCCGGCCTGCCTGGCCCGCACCAAGCCTGTGCACGCAGCCCCGGCTGCCGGGGCTTGTGCCATGCTTGCTTTAGGAGCCCGATGGCCTTCCCTGGATGTTCCCACTCCAGGAACCCTCGGGCTCCATCCCCCTTGCTCCCCACGAGGAGCTTTGGCTGCTGCCCTACAGCCCCTTGGTGCCGAGGGGAGCTGCTGGCCCCTTTGAGGGGCTGGGGGGGCCCACGCTTTGCTTCTTTATCCTGGGGAGGTGACACCCACCCCATGACCCCGCTACACCCCTTTCCCACTTGAGCAGGGCTTTGGGGTGCACCTCGAGATTTTCGGAGCAGCTAAGAATCTCCTGGGCTCCAGGGCGCCTCCAGCAGTGTAGAACACCATTCCTAACACTGTGCCCCCTCAACACCCTCCTGCTGAGCACCTGCTGATCCTGACCATGTACACCACCATGGGTAGGGTGGGCCGTCTCCAGCACAAGCCAGGGCAGTGGCAGGGATAATGCTGGTTTCCAGGCTGGCCTGATGGCAGCTCTGTGTCCCTGGGATGTGCCTACTTCCTTCCCTGCCCGAGGGGACTGTTTGTGCTAGTTCTGCACATCATCAGTTATCTGGGGACAGGCTGGCTCTGCTGCCCTGTGTCATCTCTCGAGCAGCCCATGCAGTCACCAGTCTATGCCTGCGCAGCAGCCTCACCCAGATGTGCCATTGTCACATTCCTGCCGTAGCTCCTGCTGATGCCTCCATCGGGGGGGGGGGGGGGGGGGGGGGGGGGGAGGAGGCGCTGCGGGGCTGTTTCCCAAGCTCCGGTTGCTCCAGGAGCGGCTGGCCCGGCCCGGCCCTTGCGAAACGTGTTGACAAACAGCCCGGGGCATGCCCAGCGCCGCAGCCGCCAAGTGCCGGGCGCAGGGAGCGCCCGCGCCCTCGGGGATTTTCCATTGCTCTGACAGCGGATCACCCTGCCGGGGCACTGCCCCAGAGCCGCCTCTGGCGCTTGTCCCACCGGGCCCTGCTGGCCCTATGGACCTGCCGTGCAAGGGCAGCCTTGCACAAGTCAAGGCAAGGGGTGGTTGGGTTACCTCGGGCATCCTACAGGGCTGGTTGGGGTGCCACTACCTCCAAGGTGACCCAGCCACCCACATCTCTCAACATGGGGCCATTCCTGTGTCCTCGTGTTGAGCTACTACGTAAGCTCTCTCCCTCTCGTCCTCCCTCCCTCCCGCTCCCTCTTCCTTCCTCTCTTCCCTCTTCCATTCTCTTCCTTTGTTTGTTTTCTCTTTCCTCTCGTTCATCTTCTCTTTTGCTGCCTCCTGGACATGCCCTGCTGCCACCCTGGTGCCCCTGTGCCCATCCGTTGGGCAGTTGGCTGGCAGCAGCAGGACTGCAGACACTGTGACCCCCCAGCCTGTGGGGAGGCGCGCACAAAGCCCATGTGCATGAAAGGGACCCATGGCCAGGGCAGACACCGTCACCCTACCACCAGGTGTCCATCAGGGTGGATAAGGTGTGCAGGGAGCAGATATGCTGTGCTCATGTGTCATCTATATATAACTGTACTCGCCAGGCACTGGGCCTGTGCTGACCTAAGACACAGTCAGATCATGGTTTTAATGCAGAGTAATTGCTGTTAATACCAAGCTGGTTTTATGTGGGAAGGAGTCAAGCTTCGGGCACACTGCTACCGTGTTGTGCCCACAGGCACCCTGTGGCCCATGTGCAGGGACATGGCGAATCCCTGCAGCAGAGACAGCACAGGGCAGACCTGGCCTCCATTGGAAGTGTCTGGTGTGGCAGGAGGAGCCCTTGGCTTGGGACCATCAGCTCCCCTGCAGTCAGAGCCACCCTGGGGCTGCTCCCCGCTGCCGTACCTAGAGCAGTGGCAGTATCTTTGCTGTGGCCTCAGATAGGAGGTTGTGGAGGAGGAAGGAAGATTTCCATTGCTTCTGTGCACAGAAGACTGGTGGTGCCCCAAACACAGATTTTCCCACCAGGTAGAAACAATTCCCAGTTCACAGGTTTCCCCCAGGGCTCCCGTGTGCTCAAGTGCCATCACCTAGAACTGCCTTGGCAGGCACTCGCTGTTGCCTGCTCTGTGTCTCACCCACAGGGTGAATACAAGTGATTAACTGGGGTTTTGCTGCAGGGTCAGGTGGGTGCTGTGGTTACAGGATGTCACAGAATGTGACAGCTGTCATGGCCTGGCGTGGCTCACACCATTCTGCACCCGGCTGTTCCCCCCACACTGCTGTGATGGAGCAGCACCACTGCTTACCTTGACACCGGTCCGGACCAGGCCCCACCATCCCTTCCCAAGTCCCTGCAGTGCTGAATCAGGGCACGGTGGGATTCAGACCCAAGCAGCAATGTGGTGATGGGCTGCACCCTCAGAGGGTGCTGCTGTGAGCACTCATGGGGAGGGGGCATGTGCTGGGGCCTGATGCTGTGCAGGGAACTTGGTCTTTGGATGGGGCTGGGGGAGAGAGGAAAGGGGAATGCGTGGTTAGCTCCTGGCAGCAGATGGCTGGGACCAGGGGAAAGGCTGAGTTCTGCTCCTGGCATCATGCAGGCAGATGCAAGGGCAGGCAGTGGGTGCTTGGTGCCTTCACATTCTCCACTGGGGAGAGACAGAGCTTGAGCAAAAGGCATCAGAAGAGGCAGCAAGCCTCGCCCTGCCACTGGATCCTTGGACATGGTGTTCTCTTGGAGCAATGATAAGGACAATCAATAACAAATCCAGGGACAACTGGCTTGCAGCCAGTGGCCTTCGGGAGCAGGGTCACTGGCGCAGGCACTCCCTGTAGCACCACGGTGGGTGGACGCAGTGTGGGGAGCGCTGCGGGCGAGCACAGGGCTGTGGCACCAGCACCCCATGGTCAGCCCCCCCACCCCGGCTGTCACGCACACAAGCACTGCCGCAGAGGCTCACACACCCTCGGAACGGGGACGGGGCTCTGCAGGTGTGGAGGGATGCATGTGCCCACCACTCGGCATGGCTGGAGCCTCTGGAGCAATCCCACCACTTACCTAATGATTTGAATCTATGAACGCCTGCGTAAACTGCTCGCCGGGATCACAGCCGAGCTCGGCACAGTCCTGATAAGGCAAAGAAAACAAACCCAGAATTCCCAGCCCAGCTGGCCAGGACTGTTTGGGTCTGTGACGTGGGTTTGCAGTGCCCTTGCGAGCAGCTCCAGTGCTGTGTAACAGCCTAGAACGTTCCACCTGGCCAAGGGCCAATGTAGGCTTCTGTCCTGCAGCAGCTTCTGGCTCTTTCTGGGCTTCTTGGAGCTGCAAGTGAAGCTCAGAGCTCTGCAGTTTCAGAGGGGGAAGAGGGCTGTGGGGACACAAGTGGTACCACCACCTCCTCCTACCCCAGCCCCATATATTCTAGGGGTTGCAGTCGGAGGATCCCAGCCTCAGGCCAGGCACACTGCCTGATGAAGATTTAGGCTGTTTCTGTCTTTGCTGCCCATATGGTGCTTCCTTCTCCCAAACAGCCATGCCAAGGGGTTCAGGGTGTGCTGTTATGTGCCATGTCCCCCTGTTTGGGGCCATGGCAGTATCACCCCCATTGGTGTCAGGGAGGCTCTGCCATGGCACTGGTGTACCACAGCAGTAGTGGGTACCATGTCACTCACACTCTCGCATGTAGGATCCCACAGGGGCTGGTCCTTGTCCCAAGCTTGAACGTGGTCCTGGCTGAGCCCAGCTCTGCAGCCCGATTTGGCATTTCCTGAGCTGCCGCTGCCACATCTGACCAGCTCCAGGCATCCTGAGCCCTGCACATCTCCATCAGCTGCCCTTGATCAGGTGTCCCTCTTTTTGCCTCCATATCCCCACCTTGCCCCAGGCTGCAGCAGGATCTGGTCCTGGGGAGAAGGATCTCCTGTGGGTGCTGGCTCTGGAGAGGTGAAGGCTGTTACTGGCACGGTTGGGAAGGCATGGGCATCACAGCTCCCTCGGGGCACGGCAGGTATTTGCATACCATGGCTGCCTCTGAGGAGCTGAGCTCACTCTTGCGTGTAGCATGGGGTGCTGCAAGGGATGTGCTTTCCCCACCCTGTTTGGGAAGCCCTTCTCCCTCCTGGCAGCTCTTGCCCTGCACATCTCCCCTCTTCCTCTGGGCGCAAAAAGTGAGGCACCTGCTCCAGCCTTGGGAAGTGTCTGTGGCAGACCCACCCAGAAACCCCTAAAAATAGCCCAGAAGTACTGGAGGGGGAAAAAAGGGCTCTTGATCTCTCAGCAAACAGCAGAACCTGCCGCTGCCCGGCAGAAATGAGAGAGGGATGGGGAGTTAAAAATACCATGTGGTTGCAGGGAGCCATCCCAGGCCACTGCATTCCCAGCCTGGCCAATGCATTCCCAGCACAGGCCAGCACGTTCCCAGCTCTCCTGCCGGTAGCTGTCCTCATGGGCTCGTGGGAACCACGCTTCTGCAGTGTGTCTGATCCTGCACCCCACGGAGCTCCCATGTGGGGCAGCGCCAGGACCTGTCCTGGTGTCAGCGAGATACGCCATTGCTGCGAGTACAGGGACAGCTGCCTGTGCCCTGGGGAGCCGCTCCCTTGCAGAGAACAGCAGGATGCAGCTAGTCCTGATGCATCAGGAACACCCGGCACTGCTGAGCACGAGCCTGGATGCTGGCTTTGGGCAGCTGCCAGCATGGGGAGAGGGGATGTGGCTGGGGAAGCCTGGGAGAAGCCATCAGAGTGAGGAGCCAGGCTGTACATGTCCCCTTCCCAGCCAGTCCCAGCCCTGCACGGTTCGCAGGCCCCTTGTGCAGCAGTAATGGGAACAGCCCATCCACTGCTACGGCACCTGAGTCCAGCCTGGAGGATTCGGTGTTGCCTTGCGAGGTTTTGGCATATGAATGGGAAGCTTTTCATAGCAACTGGGGAACTGGCCCCATCCAGCTTTTGGGTGCCTGTGGCTTTGACTTGGAAGGCAACCAGAAAGCAGAGTTCTAGAAAAGCTCATTCACAGGCTCCCATCATGTGGATCCAGCACATCCCAATGCTCCTGCATCACACAAAGGCCAGTCCCTGGGTTGGGAGCAGCCTGCTTAAGGTGGCCAAGAGCTTTTGCTGGGTCCTCCCCCCCCATGCAGAGTACTGGAGCCAAGTGCTACTGATGTCTGGAGTCTCTCTCCTGCTTGACCTCAAATGCACCTGCACTGGAGGAGGCTCATGCTGGCCACCTGGCCCATCTGCCACAATGGAGGCTTATCTTGTCCCATTGCTCTGCTCCTCCATGGAGCCACGCAGCCTGCGCGGCACTGGATGGATCCCCCAGTTCTGCTGCTTGTCCCCAGCACAACAGCAGCTTCATTCCTCAACGGGGATGCTGTTTCTAGTGTCCCGCCTATGGGAAGCAATTCCCAGGCCAGCAGGCAGGACCTGGGCAGCTCTGCTTTCCCACACAGGGAGGCCCAGCAGAGCTGCAGCCCTACTCTGTCCCTGGAGCTGAAGCCTGAACCTGCCCTCGCCACAGGCAGGTTGAAAACAAAATCTGAGAGCACAGGAAAGCACTTGAGCCTGCAGCTTTCTTGATGCCTCTGATGTTGCCTGTTCCGCAGTGTGCTCAGTGCAGAGCTGTTGAGGTTGTGCAGTTCCTCAGGACACCCTGTCCCGGGTGAAGGCAAATCACAGCGGCTGCCACAGAGCCTGCCATCACCTTTAAACCCTGCTGTGATGTGTACCCTGCTGTTCCCTCCATTGCCTGAGCCATTCGTGAGGCTTCCTTGGGCAGCCCCTGCCTGGGCCACTGTCCGCATCCCTGCCCCATGCGTGGTGACCGCAGCCTGAGTCATGACATGGTGCCCAGTCACACTGCAGTGATGGGGCACTATGTCCTGGCCCCCCGTGGCTCTCAGCCACCAGGCACAGTGTGTGTGACCAAGGCAGGAGGAGCTGTGGGTCCTGGTCAGCCTTGCTTCTGTCCTCAGCGGGCCAAGCCCCAGCCTGAGCAAGTCCGCAGCATCCTCATCTCTGTGTCCGCTTGGCTTCTGCTCCATCCCTGCTTGTCTTCCCTCTGGTGCAGCTTTGCTGGGCTTCCAATCCCTCCAGAGCAGCCATGTCACCACTTTCCTTCCCCTGCCACTTTTCGTTCCCCACCTCTCCACCCCACCTCCCGACTGGGGCTGCAGCATACCCTGCTCCTCATCTGCTGCTCTGTCCCAGCCTGGAACTGTTTCATCCCCAGCAATCCGGCACTGGGGAGGGGTCTTGACAGACTCCATGATGGGGCGAACCCTGTGCCAGCTGTTCAGCCTCACCCAGCCTCAACTTTGTCCCTGTAGTTGTTTGGAAGCTCCTGGTTGGTGCTGGGAACTGGGACCCTGCATCACTAGTTGAAGTGCTCCAACAGCTGAAGGGTGATGTGATGCAGCCCAGCAAGGGATGCTGGTATCCAGCTGTGGAAAATGCCTTTTTCTTTGATCCAGTAGGGGTGTACCCTTTAGTGGGGAGGGCTTTATGCCTCCTGAGGGGATGATGGAGCTGTGGATCCCTGGCCTGGCTCAGACCCAGATGCCCATCCTGCATGGCCAGGTAGCTCTGCTTCCATCACTTCACTTGGGTGCAGAGGAGCAGAGCAGCCTTGGGCGGGGGGGGGGGGGGGTGTGTCTCAGCGTTGCTTGTTTTCCCCTCGTGGCACAGAGCTCTGTGAGCCTCCTGTCTTCACCTCCTGGTACCTGGGAAGCTGAGGCACAGCACTGCACTGTACCAGGGAGTGACACCCTCTGAGGATGTGTGTGGAGCCTCCTGGTCCCCGAGTGGGTGGCACCAGAGCACTGCAGCCCCATCCCCTCCTTGCCTGGGGAAATGAGGCTGCCCAGAAGTAACTCTGACCCACTTCTCAGTGCTACTCTTTGGCAGAGCTGTGCCGGCACGTTCCCTGGCACACAGCTCACCATGGCCTCGATGGCCTTGCACTCTGCCCCTGTTCACAGCGGCTACGTGTCAGGCAGATAACGGCTGTGCAGGGGGAGGACATGCTGCGGGTGGCACAGCAGTGCTGAACCCTTGATCTTTCCCCAGCATGGGCAGTGATGGCTGGGAGCAGGGTGGTTGGAACAGGTGTTGAGTGCAGGGTGGATGAGTGCAGGGTGTAGCCCAGTGGCAGCCCAGCCACCCTGCCCATAGGGTGCCCAGGACCAAGAGCATGTCCAGGAGGTGGCAGCAGCCCCTCACCGTGGTGCCAGGTCTGGGGTGCAGGGCTGAGACCCGTGCAGAGACCCATTCTCACTGCTCTGGTGCCTTCTCTGGCAGCAAGGAGGGCACCAGGGCAGGAAGGCAGAGCTCGGTGCAGGGGTTTGGCCAGTGTGTTGCGGGTGAGGGCCAGGGCTATGGCAGTGCTGCAGGGTGCTGCTGCGAGCAGGCACAGCCAGGCTGTGGTTCAAGCATTTCGCCGCCAGCCCCTGTGAGGCATTGTGGTTTGAGCAGTGGCGTGTGCAAGTCAGAAAGAACAAACTGTTCGGCCGCCGGCTCTTCCAGCTTCTGCTTTCGAAGTTATCCAACAGCCCAAACAAACACAGGCAGTGTTGGCTCAGCGGCAGCGCAAGGCAGGCACCAGCCAGTCCCCATCCTGCTGCAGAGCTGGGCCATCGTGGGGCAGGCCAGGGGCTGCGCTGCCCCATCCAGCACCGCTACATGCTGCCTGTCCCAGAGCACCTGTCCAGGCTTCCCTCCCAGTCGATGGAGGTGACCGGTCTTTGCAGAGGAACAACCTCCGTGGCTCGAGGGCTGACAAATGACACGGGATTGGGGTGCTGATACCACATCCTGGGATGCGAAGGTGGGGGGGGGAAGACTGGCACAGAGATGCTGCAGCCAACCTGAGTGAAGGAGGGGAGCACTGACGCACCACCCCTGAGTGCTTCAGTGCATCCCAGGGCTCTGGGGATGGGTGCAGGATGCTGGAGTCCCAGCCTGGGGAGGACCCACCGTACATCGGCCATGCGTAGGGACAAGGACAAGCCTTTGTGTCCCTAGACAAGGTGTGGGACCAAGATCCCGCCAGCTTGAGGGTTGCAGGAGGTGACCACAAATGGTGCAGAAAAGGGGAAGCCGTGCACAGAGCTGGGCAGCAGCAGAGAGCCCAGAGCAGGGTCCCATGGGTGGCCCCTGCCAGCCTGGCCAGAAAGGGGAACCTGCGGGCTGTAGCCAGCTGAACAGCAAGGCTGTGTGCTGGTGCCTTGTCTCACAAGCTGAATTCGCACGCAGGGTGCAGGTGGGTGGGGGAACGGGGAAGGGGTGGGAGCCCTGTTACGCAGCACGAGTCCTGGGCCTTCCTTCCTGTGTCCGCGGCCGGGGTATATAAAGAGCTTAGCTATAATTATCCGGGGTGGGTGAGCAGCGCTCGCAGGCGCCCAGGGCGGGGAGGTACCAGCTCCCAGCGCTCCCACACGCACCAGGGGAGGATGCCCCGGCTGCCGCCTCAGTGACAGGGGCTGTGCAGACCCCAGAGGGGACAGAGAGGCTGTGAAAGGAAGAGTCTCTGTGGAGGGACCTGGGCGCTCCTGGGTGGCTCTCCTCAGGGCGGAAGGGCCTGTCAGTTTCCACCAGGGTGGTCCAGGACTGGTCCTCCCCACCACTGTGTTTGCCATACAAAACTGCCGCCAGTAGAGAGAGGTTGGTGCAGGGAGAACCCTCTGCAGCCTTTCCTGTTTGCATTGTGACGGTTTTGATCTGTGTTGTGAATCCTGCTCCTTTTCCCGGGGAAGGAAGCCCCTTGCTCCCTGCTCCTGATGCTTCTGGCAGCTACCTGAAAATGGGAGAAGCATCAAGGATCCCGTCCCCTTCCCCAGTGAGGAAAGGAGTGTTCTTCTCCAGACTTTGATCTTTATGAGATCTGAGCCAGAGGCACTCCAGGATGCATTCTGATGGCACCAATGTCCATGAAGGTGCCTGGCACCTCTGGGTGCAGGAAGATGCTTCCCTTGACTGCACCAGCATGTGTTCACCAAGGGTGGGAGGTGAGGAGAATAAGCAGGTAAGGGGCAAGGCAAGGCTGAGAATTGCTGGGTTGCATTGCAGAAGTGCTCATATAGGCAGAGAGGCAGGAACAGAATGAGTTTGGAGATGGTCCCCTGGGGAAGGCAGAGGTGTGTGGTCTGGTATGGATGGAGGCCATGTCCCTCTGTGGCACACTGGGCTTTCTGCTCCCACATGATATGGGTCACATCAGGCCAGGCCAGGCTGAGATAGCTCTAGGTCGGGCTGAGATTTCTGCAGCTAATGGAAACAGCTGGGAATAAGGTGCTGAGACACTGAGAATGAGGTGCTGAGACACAGCACAAAGACACCCAGGTCATTGCAACAGGCTCCGCCAAGGGCTGCCTGTAAGATGTGGAAAGTGCCTGGGGTTAGTTTGTCCACCTTAGAATGTCCCCCTCCTCCAGTGAGCAGTGTTTGCTTTCACCACCCTGCCTGGTCTCCAACATAGACAAACACTGGCAACTTTCTACATCCAAACCAACAAAACCAAGAGAAAAAACATGATCAGATTTGGAAGTGAAGAGGGAATCCTTCACTTTCTCTCCAGAAATAGCCGCTTTTGAAAGCTGGACTGGCCACAGACCAGTCCTGGTAGCCTGCCTGGGCAGGTGGTCTCTGGCGGCCAGACTGCAGATGCAGGGTGGTGTTCTGGGGTATTTCAGGGTGCTTTGGAGCAGACCCTTACCTCTGAAGAGCTCAGTGCTGGTGAGCGCAGGGCTGAGGCTGTGGGTAAGGTGTTAGGCTGTGGCTCAGTGTTGGTGCTGCCTGTCACAGCAGCACTGTGATGTGCTTCATGCTGTAGCCTGGGGTGGTTTAAGCTGGCTCTGGCCACCCTTGAGCTGATCTTCTGGCCTTTGGCTGTGGATTCCTGTTCCCCGGTCCCTGCTTGAGCCATCCACACCTCGGGAGTGTTTTCAGCCTGAGCCCCGTGCTGCAGCACTGGAGGGACTTGGTGCCTTCCAGGAGCTCAGGAGGATTGGCAGCGCCCCCCTGACCCCTGCCACTTCCCACGCTGCTGAGCACCGGGTGAGAGCAGCCTTCAGCCAGGGGCAGCAGAGTGGGTCCCGAATGCTTTATCAGAGACATCAAGCACTGGTGGCCGGTCTGATGACAGGGCTCAGGTGGTTCAGAGAGACCCCTCGCCCCTTGTAAGAGAGACGGGGACAGACCACCGCGCAGGCTCTGGTCTGGGTGAATGCAGGTACAGGCAAAGTCACTGCAGACCATCCACAGCAGGGTCAGAGCAAGGGGGACTTCTGGAGCCCCAGAGGCAGCACAGGCTCCTGCTGAGCCGCTGGGAAGCAATCCAGGACCTGCAGCCCCGTCTCACCTCTGCTGCCCCTCCTCTGCTCCGGGGAAGGGCAAACCCGGGATTAGCTGTTCCCAGCACATTCCAGGTATTTACCTCGTGGGACTCCTGCTCCGAAGACCTTCGCTGATGAAAGACACAGCCCTGAAACAGGCGTTTGGCTGACGAAAGACACAGTGGAAGTTGCCAACGGAGCAAGTTCCCTGAGTACTTGCATCAGGCTTCCGGCTTTCAGTGTGGTGAGAGGCACAGCCAGACCCCATGCCCTGCAGAGCTCCTGTTTGTCCCACAGACCTTCTGCCCTCAGGCTATGAGGGAGCTGCCACCATGGTCTGGTTCTGCTGGGGAGACTGTGCTGTATCTGCAGGCACGGGTACCTTGGAGACAGGTTTTCTTGGGTCCCCTTCCCCACATCCAGGCTGCCCTGGGATGCAGGACCTGCGGCTGGAGGGGGGGGAGTGAGCAAGAGGGAAGGGGAGGATGCTGAAGTCAGTACAGAATCTGATGTGGCTTGGAGGAGCACCGTGCTGCAGCACCAGTTCAGCTGCACACCTCCCTACCCACACAGGCCTCTGCTCCACGGGCAGAAGCAGAGGGTGAAACTCTCCTACCCCAGTGATACAGTCCTGAGATGCCCCCTGTAGGTGCCCAGTCTCCGCTTCACAAACTGGCTCACAGCCTGTGGGGGTAAAATTGCTTCACTTTTGGAGCACACCATGCCCATAGGGTGCTCTTCTCAAGCAGCTCTGGTGAGTGCTGAGTGTTCCCTGTCAACAAGCCCTGCAGTGATAAAACATCCCTGGAATTGCAGCAGAGACTGCTGGGTGTTTGCCGAGCAGCCAGCAGTGCATCAGGCAGGCAAGCCGGGTTCTTCGCATCCCTGCATCCTGCCTCCCTGCATCCGTGTGTCCCTGCATCCCTGCTGTGCCCCGCAGCCTGCTTCCAGAACAATGTGCTGACCTCAGTCATACACCACTCTGCTTGTCAGATGATGAGGAAGATGGGGAAATAGGGAAAACCATGGACACTGGGCAAATTGTTTTCCAGTGTCTCCATCCAGCTTGGACCATGCAAGGAGGCTGCAGGGACCATGTCTCCTCCTCAAGAGCCTCCCCATGCTGGTGCAGCAGCATCTGCCCATCTCACCCACAACCTCAGCCTAGTACAGAGGGGCTGGATGCAGGTGAGCTTCCCCAGACCCAGTTTGCATGGGGCACATCACAGGCCCAGGCCTTCCCTTTGCTCACAGGTTGTTTTCTCCAAGCTCAGATACATCTGGGCTTCCTCATGGGCTGTTTTCTTCTTCTTTGGGCAGAGAGTTGTGCCAGCAAAGCAAACCTTCTTCCTTATCCCTCCCCTTTCTGACTGTTTCCGTATGGATCTAATTTCACCACATCCCAGAGCAGGGCTGGGTTCACTGCTTGCATAAAGCTGAAAACAAGGGGTGAGGCACTGGCTGTTGGCAGAAGAGTGCATCCATCCTGCAATGCCCATGGAGCATAGATCAGTGCCCAGGCCTGGCTCTGCCAGGTGCCCGAGACCTGCTGTTCTTCCTCAGGGAATGGAAGACTGGGGAAGCTCGTGTGGGTGCAGCAGGGGTCCAGACAGGGCAGGGAAGCCACAGCTGAGCTCGGCACTTTGCCTCCAGTGCAGGCTGAGCCCTGGGCTGTGACTGTGGACACCAACAGCACTGATACATTTCCTACCCCCTTCCCTTGGATGCTGGTTGCTTCTCCTGGGGCAGCCCCTTGCTTTGAGATCGCTGGTGCCACAAGAGCTCACAAGCTTCCTGCAGTGGACCACTGCGGTGAGGGCCAGCTACAGGCTCGGGTAAAGGGTGGCACTGGGGTGACACTGGGGGTCCTGCAGCACCACATTTCCCACCGCAGGCCCTGGGTCTCCCCTCTGCCCACCTGACTCTGCAGTGCCTCTGATGCCTCTTCTCTGTGCACTGCAGTTCTGCAGGATGATGAACGAGGTGCCACAGAGGGACCTGCATGGGGACCTCTCCAGTCCCTGTGGAGATCGGGTCCAGCAGAGCTGCTTCCAGCCCAGCTCAAAGTGCTCCAGACTGGGGCTGGGCTCTTCCAGAAGCTACAGCATTGGCTCCTTCCCAGCTGGTCTGGCAGCACCAGTGGGCAAAACTGGTCCAGTCCTGCCATGGCTGCGCCCTGGTGCTCACCCTCCTGTTGGAAGGAGCCGGCGGAGACTCATGGTGGTGATGAGGACAGTCTGTTTGCTCCATCTCTGCCCCTGGAGATGGTCAGGGCTGCACCTGGGACTTGGCAGCCTCCTGCCTTCTCATGTGCTGGCCCATCCGCACAGACCTTGCCTGGGGTAGCTCTGGGGTGACCTGGCTCCAGGGAAGCCCAGCTCCATGGCCCAGGCCGTGCCTGGGGACATTGGTGTCTGCAGAGCTGGGAATGCTCTATGGCTCACAAAGACCTTGCTGTTTGTGGAGGACTCGCACCACTATTGTCCCCCGTCCTAGTTTTAGCGCCGGCTGCACACACTGCTCGTCTTTCAAGGTCAGTGAAGAGGGCCTTTGTGTGCCAACAGAAGTAGTTCTATCCCCACACAGGGTCTTTCCCTCACTCCTCAGATCACGCTGTTTTCACTGGTTTAGACCAGAGCATGAAGCATCTTCTCACGTGCACACATCCTCCTGCAAGCACTGCCAGGCAGGAACAGACGTCTCTGGGTCACAGCAGTGCTGGAGCAGCACATGCTGGCTTTGGGCCTCGGGGTGTGGGCTGGGAAGTGATGCTCCAGTGCCCCCCAGCACAGCAGCACAGCAGGAAGGGCAGGATGAGCTTTGCCTCCTCCACTTGAGCTTCGTGGCAGCACCACCCGGCTGCTCCTCAGTGGCTGGGATTATCCCTGTGTCTCAGTGGGATGTGTGGAAAAGAAAGGGAGCAGAACCAGGTGCAATCGGAGGTGATGGCAGGGGAGGGTAAGGGTTTAAGACAGTGACAGAAGGGCAGGCTTGGGAGGACGCCAAGAGACAGATTTCTGCTGGCAGCAGGCAGAGGGCTGTGAACAGGGAAATCAGCCTGGTTTGCTCTCACTGGATTCAGGGACAAGAAACCGTGGTGCATTGTCCTTCCAGGGAGCAGATCCCTGCAGGGCTGAGGCTGGGGACCCAAACTTGGGTCCGCACATGCTGCCTCTACCCAGATCCCAGGGGATCCACACCTCCATGGGAGCATGCGTGTCCATGTGTGTGCCCACATGCCCTGTGAACATAGCTGGATCCTGCAGGATCTGTGAGGGAGGTGTTTGTGCAGGCATGCTCCCAGTGCACAGCTCAGCGCAGCCGCCGGTCGCTGCAGCAACACAGCGCTCTTCTGTTGTGCCTTGACCTTTCTTCCTCCTCAAACCCCAGATTTTAATCATCTCACACCCCAGGAACATCACTGCTTTCTCTCCACAGCTCAGCTCATGCCCTGTGTGGGATGCGAGGAGCTGAGGGCGCACAGTCCCCTTGCTGTGCACTTCCCGTTGCTGTGGCGATGTGACACGATGTGTTGCTGATTTGGCAATTCCTATCTGGTGGAGGTCACTGGTGAGTTGCACCAAAGAGGAGAAAAAGCCCTTTCCTGACACCAGCCACATGCTGCTGCTTTTCAGCACAGCCTTCAGGGGAGAGAAATCCTCTCTGCTGCACCCAGGCCTGGCTCATCCCATACTCTGGGATGTTCCCACATCCCTGCGCTGCAGCAGCACCTCTTGCTCCATCACCCCAGGTCACCCCAGGTCACCCCAGCCCCACAGCTGGTGGGGAACAAACAGGCTCATCCCCATAGAATCCTCCCTGGGACACCCGGCCACTGCAACACCCGTTTTCCCTTCCCTCCTGCCTGTTTCCTAAGGTTTCTCCCTTATTTCAGCAGGCAAGAGCAACCACCTTCATTGCAGCTCCCCTCCCTCCACAGATCCCAGCTGTTTTTTCTCTCGTTTTCAGCCAGCTACTCTCCTGGAGCTAAAAATAACAAGGAATTTACAGCCCTCGACCTTGAACTCGGCCAAGCACCGCTCTCCTGCTTTGTGCTGCATCAGCAAAACACCCCATGCTTGTATTGGGTTTGCCTTCCATCTCTGCACGTCCTTTCCCTTGGAGGCACCGCATCAGGGTGCTGCCCAGGCTGGCATCAGCTACAAGTGATGGTGTGAGCTGGTTAAGCAAGGGGTGAGCAGTGCCTATGGGCAGTGTGTGTTCCCAGAGCCCAAGCTCCCACACATCATGGGATTATGATTTTCTGCCCTTTCAAGGCACGCATTGTCACCATCTCTCCAGCGACATTTCCACTGTGGACGTTTTTAGCATATATTTGGAAGCGTTTCCAAGTGCTCCCCACCATACTTGGGAAAGCAGGAAGTGCGCTTGGTCTGCGTCATTGTCTTTAAAAGGAAAGCTGAAGTTGCCATGTAACCGTGGGATTCCTGTAGCCAAAGGCCTCAAGAAGGATACCCTACCCTGATCAACTCCATCAGGTTTGCAGAGCTTGCTGCTATTTCAGTGACATTACGAGCCTCTGTGTCCATCTGCTATCAAACAGGACTCTGGAGCCTGCTTCCTGTGTCAGAGAGGAGGGTCAGATCCTCACGGATCCCTTGGGACTGCTTCGGTCTGCGCTGAATGAGGGCAATGTCCAACCCTGCCTCGCTTCACCTCACCCAGCCTTAATGCCTCTCTCTAGCTCCTGAAGACCTTGCTCCTGATGTTGATTGTGTCCAAACACCGCATGCAGCCTCAAAATGCATAGCAAGCAAGGTCCTGCTGGCAGGCGGCATTCCTACCGGGAGCCCACGGGGATGGAGAACTAGCTGTGGTGTCCCTGACAGGGTGTTCTTCCTTGTGGGTGCTGCAAGTGGCTTCCCCGTTGTTCCCCATTTGGCTGCCACATCCCTGCTGGTGTCAGGCATGAGCCGTCTGCAGCCATCACCATGGCCTCAGGTGCCTTCAGGTCCCCTGTAGCTGAACCTGCTCCCGCCTGGTTTTACCCAGCAGCAACCAGCATCCCACGGGGTGGCTGCAGAAGCTGTGCCTGCCTTTTTCAACCATAGCTGCTCCCCATGCCTGCTGCCCTCATTCCTGCTTAGCCCAGAGGAACCAGGAAAGGGGAGCTGGAGGCTGCCCGGGTGCTCCGGTTGTGAAACCAGTGAGCCAGAGAGCCCTGGGATCTGGCACTTGAATGCCAAGCAGCATCCCAGCCCCCTGCTGTGGGCAGGGTCCAGTTAACAGTGCTGCTGCTGGTGCTCAAGAGATGATATTTGGGTGCTTGTTGCCTGTGTTTTCCTGCCAGGGCAGAGGCTCTGCACACGGGGAGAAGGAACTATTCACTGTATTCAACAGATTTATGGGCTGTTTCTCAAGCAAAGGCTGAGCGTGTGTTGTGCCACCCTGGCACCGGCTGCAGCCCAGCGCTGCTGCCAGCAGGGAGCCTGCCAGGTCTCAGCCCTTCCATGAAAACAGCTTTAGCGGACAATAAACAGGATAAACAGCAGCAGCAGTGGCACTGGAGCAGGTCCATGCCTGAGGCCACACGTGTGCTGCCCTGTGTGTTGGCTGTTGCTGGAATCATTTGTGGAGCCCCAGGTAGAGCAGGAGATGGCTGGGACCCACCTGGAGCTGGAGGACTCTGGGTTGTGGTTGGGGATCTTGAGCTGGGCATTGATTTGCTGGGGGAAAGGTGCCGTTTCTCCTCTCTCCCGTGTCTTGCAGCATCTTTCACAGCGGGGAGCCAGCAGCGTGCTCACAGGGAGCTGGGGGCACTCCCTGCAGAGGAGATGTCCCGTTGGATGTGCCATTTAGGCCACACACTCCATGAAGGAAGCATTGTCAGGAATTGTCAGGATTTGCTGTGAGAAGCTGGAGGGTGACCCATGGGGTCACACCAGTCCCTGGGCACCAACAGGGAGAGTGGGAAGTACCCACAAAGCACAGTGCCTATTCCTGGGACAGGGAATTTCCTTGGGTCCAGCTGGGTCCACCACACCTCTGGGGCCACCAAGGCTGGGCTGGTGTCACCGTCTGCTGGGGACAAGCCTGGGAGCTGTTCTGCTAAAGTGGCATAAAATGGGTCCTGGTATTTTCCTACATGGGATTCATCTTTAAGCTACAAAAGAGGCTGCAACCTTCCAAGAAATGCGTCTCTGGGAAGCTGCCCAGTGGGAAGGACAGACCCAGCACATCCTGCAAGGAGGGGAGCTTGAAAAAAAGCTCAGAATAAAAAATGACTATATATATATATAAACATGCTGGTAGCAACACCAGTGCTCCAGCCTGGGCTCCTCCTGTGCTCTTGTTTTGAATCTTTGATTGGGAAACTTGCTGCTATTTATAGCCCTCCCCTGTCCCTGCAGCGGTTACTGCTGCTGATGCCTTCCAGATGCTCCTCATAAGCCTGCAGCCTGGCCTGGCTGAGCTCATCCCTGAGCTCCAGCATCACTGGTCCCAGCAACTCTGCTCCACAGGGCAAGTGTGAAGGGATGGGTAGTCAGAGCAGACGGGACTGAGCGGCACCCTTAAAGGATGGAGGAATCCCCTTTCTCTGCAGCAGCTACCCTGCATCCCTGTGTCATAACCTCCATCCCTGTATCCTCATCTGCCCTGGAGCTGCTTTTTTTTGGACAATGAAAGCTGCTGCAGTTTGTTTGAGAGCAGTTTGTCTCCCCTTGCCCCATCTGGCCAATGGGCAGCAGATTGGATCTACTACCAGAGTGCAGCAGCACCTCAGGTTGAGCTGCACCCACAGAGCCCAAGGTCCTGGTTGCCTGTGTGCCTCCTGATTGCCCTCAGGATGGCAAAAGCCCAGTTGGCTTGGTCTTCAAACTGCCTGCACTGAGCTCTTCTTCCCATGGGCAGCCCCAATGGCTCCTGAAGCAGCTTGGCATGGATGCTGCCTCCCATAAACTTGGAGCCTCGCAAAATCACCCCCCTGCCTGACCCTGCACAGGTGGGCTTTGTGCTGGAGATGCTTCCCATCCACATTCCTGGCTCTGAGGCACCTGTGGGGCAGACTGGGACTGGGTGGAGAGGGCTCTATCCTGTCCCAGCTGCTTTGAACCCCTCCAGAGAGCTGGACATGGGGGTTTGCAGCATGGACACAGTCTTGGACCTCACTGATGGTGCTGTCACCCCAAAGGGGCTTCCACCATGGCTATAGCATTGATCAGCCCTGGGCAGTTGGGCACCAGAGCTCACTTCCCCCATTTGCCTGCTCTGCACCAGTCCAGGCCTGCCTGCAAACCCAGGCGACTGGCAGTGTGGGGCTGGCAGGGCAGGAGGCCGGCAGGACACGGGGCTGGCAGCATCACCATGCGTGGGGCTGGGGGCGCAAGCACAAGGCAGCACAGGCAAGGACTTGGAGCTGAAGATGCATCACTGAATGGATGATGGAGCAGATCATTCCACAGCCACATTCATGTGTGGACCTAAGTAGCCAATAGGTGCACTGCCCAAAAGGATCCTAGCATTGCTGTGGGGCTTGGACATATCCTTGGCTGCTCCTGTGCAGGCAGCACGGATCCGTGGGAGCTCCCCGCTCAGCATCACGCCCTGTTGATGTCTGTCCCCACCTCGAAAGACTGAATGAGCTGTGGGGTTCCCATGGAAAATATGAGTCCGGGCTTCCCTGCGCGGTGGCTTTGTGGTGACTCAGTGGCTGGTAACCAGGGCAGCAGCACACAAACAGCAGAGCAGCAGCAGTGGCAGCAAGGGGATCCTGGCCAGGCCAGAAGAGGGTTCATGGACCTGGTGACCCTTTTGCTGCTGCTGAAGGAACACTGGGGCTTTCTGAGCACCCAGCCCTGGGCTCTGCTCAGCAGTGGGGTGTGGGTCCAGAGCCTGTTTGAGAAACCCCAAGGGGAAGACATCCTGTGGCACAGGAGAGTGAGCCAGAGGCTTTCAGGAGATGCTGCTGCCACTGTGTCCCAACATGGACTGAGCAGAGCTTCCCTGGGACAGTTCCTGGTGCTCCCAGCCAAGATGCTGCAGCCTGGGCAAGGTTTCCCTGCAGTGCTTTCAGCTGGGTGCTTTCAGTGAGCAGGAACAATGGAGCAGCTGTGACTTGTGGTCCTTTCCCTGCCTTCTCAGGAAAACTGCTCCTGAAAAGACTCAGGCCACAGCCCCCGGCCTTGCCCGCCTACCCCCCCACCTCCCCCCCGGAGTCCTTTGTGCCCAAACCATTGGCTTGTCAAATGCCTTTAGCAAGTTCCCATGCTGGGAGCTGTGCGAGAGGGGTCCTGCTTGAGTTCCCATCCCTCGACACATGGAAGGTGATTCGCGACATTTGCCAGGGCAGGGCTGGAGGGACAGGGACACCCCATCTCCGAGCCTGAGCATGCTGAGCGTGACCCCGGCGACATCGTGCTCCTGGCAAAGCAGGAGCTGCCCAGGCACAGGAGAGGGTGATCGAGGGAGTCACGTCCTCATCCTGGCTGGTGCTGGTACCGGAGGTGCTGAGTCACGCAGGAGCGGCTGGAGCCGCGGTCACCAGCAGACATGGGGCTGCTGACGTTGGCTCACCCCATTCGGTGAGAGGAAGCAAAAGGCACTGAGCTGTCACCACAGCAACAGATGTTGCCCTGCACGGCCCTGTGGAAAACATGCTCCCACGGGATGTGCTTTGTTATGCTGATCCCTGCACTGCCCCCTCTTCCCCTGCGGCACTCCCACACCTTCCCCAGGCACCAAATACGCTGAGTGGGCAGTGGCAGGTTATTTTGGGACTTTTTGAGCTACTTTGGGCAGTGGCTATGAGACACTGTGGGCAGGCAAGAAGGGCCAGGCTCTGGTTTCTGCTCTCAAGGGTGGATGGGGATGGACATGGCAGAGCAGGGTGGAGGAAAGCCCAGGAATGTCCACAGGAATCACGGGAAGGAGATCTTGGGAGCAGCCCAGTGCTTGGGGTGGTTCTACAGACCCTTCCCCTGCAGCAGCCTGAGTGTCGAAGGGGGATGTGGCTGAACACAGTGACGGTGCCTGCCCAGAGAGTAGGGGCAGTTGTGCTGTAGCCACCATGGCAGGGTAACCCCCATCCTCCCCCTGCCTCAGTTTCCCCACTCATCCCATCCCCATCCGTGCACTGTGTGGGGATGAGAGCGCAGACTGGGAGCACTGAGGCAGAGCAGGGGCAGAGGTGGCTCAGGGGGCTTGTTCTCTCTCTGGGGACTGTTGTGGCCCCGGTGGCACATCTAACCTCAGAACCCTGGGCTGGGACAGCTCAGCAGCAGCAGCAGGAGCGTGCTTCCATGGTGCCCTGTTGTGTCAGCACCGCTGCTTAGCACGCAGAGCTTCCCGCAGCCCTGCGAGCATCCTCCCGGCCCCAACACCTGCTTCCCCAACACCTGGGACTCCTGCAGAGCTCCCTGACAACACTCCCCAGCACTGCTGTCCTTACTGCATCTGCGGCTGCAGCCCATCACTCAGCTGCCCAGCACCAGGGCTGATTCAGCTCAGATGCTGTTTGTTGCTCCTTGGCTGCTTCCACCCGAGTGCTGCCCCAAGCGCTGCTTTGCTCAGCCACTTCCCTCCTCTGCTCCCCTCTTCCTGCCTTCAGGGAGGATGCAGTTTTCACTTTGGGTGCACCTGGCTGGGCACAGCTTCCAGCAGAGCTCTGCTCAGGGCAAGCTCGCGGCACATGAGAAGGGATAAGAAGAGTCAGAGGAGACTACTTCAGTGGATTTCTCCCTCCCTCATTTTCCTTGTCAAGCCAGATGTTGCATGGCTGAGAACCAAGTCATCTAAAGAACAGTTTGTCTTTACAGCAGGAAGTCAACACGAGAGCAAACAAGCTGCTAGGATGGAGACTGTAATGCAAGAATGCAGAGCAAGAACCATCTTTCTGGGGTCTGCAGGCAGCAGCCCCAGTGCATAGGCTGTGAGTAGAGCCCTGGGATGGTGCAAATGAAGGCTGGGGAAACCCAGTGCCCGTGCCCACAACAACCTTCCCCTCTGTGCCTTTGCTTCCCTTCCTGCTCTGTTTCAGGCTTCTTGGTGGCTGGTGTCTGGATGCAAACAGCCACCTGGAAAACCCCAGAGACATCCACCTCCGTCCCTCATGGCAGGCAGGGTGCCAGGGGCTGCTGGAGGCTGCTGGCATTGCCACATGCTGGGGGCAGGAGGAGAGCAGCGATCTGCTGCTCAGCCCGGAGGATTTTCACACTGTGTTTGCTGAGCTGCTATTCCAGGCAGGCCAAGAAGCGGCTCCGTTTCCAAGAAACCCCAGTGGCCTGAGTTCCATGGGCACACATGAGAGGGGATGGTGTCAGCTGAGAGCGCTGGTGGCAGGATGGGTACACAGCCATGGCCCGGCAATGGGCGAGGGACTGCCGAGCATCATGGGGAAGTGAGGAAAGGAGCAGCTGCTGATCTGGCTACGGGGGGGTGAAGAAACCTGAGGTGACCTGCTTGTAGCAGCACACCTGGATCTGCTGTTCCCTCCATGTAAGCCTGGGCATGTCCCTTCCCAGGCCTCTGCCATGCTCGGCACTGGTCCAGGAAGCTGCAGCTCTGGAAGAAGAAGCTGTGCCTGGCTGGTCCCGGCAGGACCACGGGAGTGGGTGCAGGACCATGGGAGAGGATGGCCGAACCATGGGAGCGGGTGACAGGATTAGCCACACAGCAGGGGCACTGCATGGCTACCGGCTGCTCCCCCCGCTCCCTCTCTGGCTGTGTAAACAAGTCCCAGGAATGAACATCTGAGTCATCGGCTGGCTCAGAAACACCCAAACACGGTAACAGGCCACAGAGCAGCTCCTCAGCAGAGCCCAGCCATGGGACCGGTTGTGGCAGCATCGCAGTGCCCATGTGGAGCCAGGGTCTCCAGTGGCCTGTGCCAGGGGATGCAGCAGCCGCTCCCAGGGCACATCCAGCTGGAGCCATGGTTCATTCAGCCAGAGCCATGCACTGGCCTCAGGCAGCCCTGCATCATGCTGCTGTCGTGTACCCCTGGGCACAGAGCAGGATGGATCCTGCCAACGCTGCAGCGCACACACAGCACTGGGCACGCAGCCTGCATTAGCACCTGCAATGTGAGCAGCAGCTTCAAAACATGTCCCTTCTCCAGGGCGGGGGAGTGGGGTGCAGCAGACACAACCAACATTATCTACATGGCAAATGCCTGAAGAGACCAGCTTTAAACACAAATTGAGCCCTGCTCTGCAAGGCTTCCTTCACCAGTAGCACTGCACTGCTGGGGGTGGAAGCTTGTTGGGTGCCTCTGGGCATCTTAGTCTGGAGACCCAGACTTTAGAGGGTCAAAGCAAGGTAGGGGAGGGTCCAGAGTGGAGTCCAGCTGGCTATCTGCAGCTTCTAAAGGTCCTCCCTGCTAGGCCTCCTTGCTTCGTGCTACTCAAGCATCTTCTGTGGGAGCTTTTAGAACTGAAAATTGGGGGATTCCCAAAAGAAACAAAGTTAGCAGCAGCAGCACAGTGCCTGTTCCCAGATTTATGGCTTCAGTTAAAAATAATCAGTCCTGATGCAAAAAATAAGCTTGAAACAGGAAGAAAATGTTCTGGGTTTGGTGTGTCTGGGAGCTGAGCCCTCCTGGAAGTGGTTTGGGCTGGAAAGTACCTTCAGCTTCTTCCTCAGCCCACCCGGGCACTGGCTTGGTACATGTGGGTACATGCATTTCCAGCTTCCAAACAATCTCTGCTCAAGACATCTGAATGGGATGAGGGGTACGGGGTGCCTGGGTGCTTTTGAGGGCTGGCTCCTACCCCAGGGCACCTGCAGGGAATGGGCACGCTGGCAGCCAGATCAGTGGCTGGCTGGGCACCTGTGTGCTGCAGGGGCACTTTCTGCTCCTGTCCAAACCCTGCCAGCCCTGGAGGATCAAACCCAGACCCAGCCGGTGCCTGGATTAATGAGGATTACAGCTTCCCCATGGTGCAGCCAAGCTGTACCCAGAGCCAGGCTCTGCTCTGCCCAGGGCTCACCTACCAGCAAAGCTGCCGTGCTCTGCAGGCAGAAGGGACCTGGCAGAGGTGACTGGGGTGGACTGGTGCTGCTGGGATTCATGGACCAGGGAGGTCAGAATGCAGCTGGATAGAAACTTTCCAGCAGTGCTTGTTCTTTTGACAGCAGGCACATTTGTGCTTTGGGATGTATCAGGAGAGCACTGGCACTGCTGGAGGCTTTGTTTTGGAGAAAGAGAAGCAACACATTGTTTTAACAGCTCTGCCATGGCAGAGAGGTGACAGCCTCCGTGGTTCGAATACCAGTGGAGTGCCCAGCACAAGGCTCTGGTGAAGGGTCCCTATGCATGCTCACATGTCCCCACACTCATGCTCCTTCCCCCATTAGTGTGACATATCCACCCAGGGCAGGGAGGACAGCTCCTGGGAGAACCTGCGGCTGCAGCAATCCCCTTATCCTAATCCAGGCCGAGCTCAGAGCAGAGATTTGCAGTCTGGGCTCAGCAGGACCTTCCTCCCCTCTGGTGTTCAGCATAAGATGTATGAGCACTCACGGCCACATTACAAGAGTGGGGCAGAGCTGGAGCTGGCCAGAAATGCCACCAGGATGCTCTTGGGGCTCAGCCCTGCAGGGGACAGCAGTGTCCTGGCCCTGGGCTCTGGCTGCTTCACTTCCCCCTCCTCAGCAGCCCGAAGGAAGCAGCAGGCTGGGAAGTCAGGACAGGCAGGCGGCATGGAGGATGCATTGCCTCTTCGGCTTCCTGAAGAGAGCAAAGCCCTGGGCTGCTGACTGGGGGCCAGATTGTCAGGCTCAGCTCTTTGGCAGCACCAGCTCAGGCTGCAGAGGTGCTGGCTCTAAGCCACTGTCCCAGCGTAATCCCTGTCCCTCAGCAGCCTGCAGCCCGGACCTGCTCACCACAAAAACCCTAAATCCAGAGTAATCCATCCGTTAACAACAGCGTTTGCTGGAGCAGGAGGGTGGCTGGAACCCGTCCCTGAGGGGCATCCTCCCTGGCAGGGGCAGGGCTCAGGACGGTGACACAGCCCTGGCTGTGCTCCAGTGACACCCTGTTCGGTGACCAGGGGAGAGGCAAGGCCAAGGGACCAGAGGGTGCGCTGGGGCTGTCAGTCCACCTCCAGCACTGTCTGTCTGTCCTGTTCATCCTGGACACTGAGGCACCCGCAGGCACAAAGCTGAGTCCGCGCTGTGGGTGCCCTGGAGAGTGCAGACAGACCGCAGGGCCAGCGCTTGCACAGGGGGCGTTGGTTCCCTTCCCGTGGCACTTCCTGCCCTTGGGGCAGCTGTTTCTGAGTGAAACAACGGTGGCGCTGGTGCCAGCAGTGATGCAACTGTAGCCAGCAGTAACTGTGATTGTTACTGTTGTTGTTATTGCAATAACAGTAATAACAGTAATTACCCCTCTGCCGGAGCCCGGGGCAGGCAGTGGCTGAGAGTCCTGCTGCCTGGAGCCGGACCCGTGGCCCTTGGGGTGCGTGTGGGGCCAGGGCTCAGGGGTATGGGCACCAGTGACTCCCACCCTCCCGTCTGCCACTGGACCCGGATTCCCACCACGCTGTCAGGGGCAGCCAAGCTGCTCACACCCTGCTATTCCCTTTCAGCAGGGTCTTTCCTGCGTTTCTGGAGTCTGCCTGCCCAGCAGACAATGAGGCTTTGGTCCCTCTGTGCATATGCCCGGAGGCACATAAGCGTGTGTGTGTGTGTGTGTGTGTGTGTGTGTGTGCTGCTGCACATCAGTGCAGGACTGCAAGTGTCCCTGGGACCTTGGAACATCCTCCCGTTGGACAGCACAGGTCCCTGCCACTATTCGTCTGTCCTGGGCTCATGGGAGTTCAGCTCCGGTGCCCGGGATGAACACCTCAGCCCACCTGGCCACTGTCCCTTGTGCCTCTGGCCACCAGGAAAGGCTCTGCCTGCAAGCCTTGCTTTGCCACCTGCTGCGCTCCCACTTGGATGCTCCCAACTGTATTCCCTGCTCCCTACCCATCTCAAACACCGAGCATGTGTTACATGCTGGGACTGATCTCCAACAAGTGGAAGGGGGGCTTGGAGCCCGTTTCCCTGGCAGAGCCAGGGCTGCCAGGTGCCGGAGCCCCAGCCCCACGGGGCCCTGGTGCTGCTTCCCGGGCTTCTCAGCCACTGCTCAGCCAAATCCTCTCTTTGTGCCTGACCGGGGGTGGTGGGAGCTGAGGCGAGAAGGGCTTTGATGTGTGACTCTGCTCGGCGCCACATCTCCTGGGCACAGCGGGCTGGCACCGGTGGGGTCCGGCCCGGGCGGCAGCTTCAGAGCTGCCTCCTGCTCACATACCAGCACGGCGCTGCCTTGTTTTCGCCTGGCAAGGGCGGGGCAGTCCCCGGTGCTTGGCCCCCGCTGGGATATGTTCCCAATAAGGCTCCTGAGGAGCAGTGGGGCCAGGGGCCGCACTGCCCCGGGACCGGAGCCATGTGCTGTACAGGAGAGCAGGTACTGCCCCGGGATGGGGAGGGAGGGGGGGACAGGGGAACCCTGGGGGCAGCCCAAGGGGCTGTACAACTACAAAGCCTCCGGCTCCTGCATCGCTGGAGCCGTCCAAGAAATCGCTTTAATTGCGAGCCTCCATGGGAGGAAGTGGGTCCCGGGTGGGAGCTGCGGCAACCGCCAAGCAGCCATGGTGGCTGGTGGTCCCTGGCTGCTGCCAAGTTCAGCCCAAGGTGTGGGAACTGGCCAGCACGGGTGTGAGGCCGACACTGCGATGGAGCCAGCCTGGAGAGAGCCTGCTGCTCTCCTCCTGGGACAGGCTCTCTACAGAGGTCCCTCCCCAAAGTGGTGGCTGTGCTCCAAGGAGCCCCTTCGCACCAGGACATGACAGCACCACAGCTTGGACCTCTGCATGGCCCATGCTCACACTGCTCATGAGTTGCAGGGGTCTGACCCCACACTTGGCTTAGCCCAGGCTGAGGGGGACATGAGTGAACAGGGGAGTTAGAAAGGGACTCTTGATGGGTGGGCTTTGCTTGCTGGAGTGCCATACCCTGCACAATGCATTCACCCTAGCCCTGCAAACGGGCATCCCCAGCCCTGCGGTCAACCCACTGAGGGAGGTCAGGCAGGCAGATCCCAGCCTGGACTCTGCCATTGCCCTCCCTGACACTCGAACTTTCCACAGTCCAAAGGTCTCCTCCTGGAGAATGAGTAACAGGGTGCCGCAAGCAGTAGCCACTGGCCCAGCACTGGCAGCTCCTGCCCCCCAAAGCCTCCCCTCCTGCCCACAGGAGCACCTTCCCTTGGCACCAGCCCAGATGTAATGACCCCATCACCACACAGCCTGTGTCACACCAATGCCCTGCCCCAGGGAGTGCTTTGGGTTGATGCAGGGAGGGCCAAGGCACCTGAGGGCTCCAGTGCACACAAGAGCATCCTTCCTGACCAGGCTTGAGCTTCCTCATTAAGCAGCACTGAGTTTGCTGCTTAAAAATGGGACAACACTGGTGTGGTTCACCAGGATGCTCCATGAGCCCTGTTTCATGCCTCTGTGATCTCTTGGAGAGAAGGTTTAACTGTATTTGACCTAAAGGTGGCCAAGGACTACCTCTGACCTTGCCAGTGCATCTTCTGCTGTAGGAATAAATACTCAAAATGATTGAGGGGAGAGCACAGACATGTTCAAGAGGAAGTTTCTCCAGCAGCAGAGGGGACAGGCTGGAAATGTGCTGCTTTGCACTGCTGCAAGTACAGAGACCAACACATCCTCCAGGAGTCTGGTGGCTTCTTATAGGCCACCTCTTGCCACCTTCTCTGAGCCTTGGGTGCCCCTCCCTGGTGCTTGCTGCAGTGAGCGGGACTGACACGGCTTCTTGCCTGGGCACTCCTTCTCCAAACACCAGTGAGATTCCGCAGCAAAAAACAAAGCCCAAAAATCATGGCAGGGACCCCATTGTCTGGTCCCACAGCCTGGGAAATCCCACAGATCTGGGAGATCTCCTGCTTTGAAGTCAGCCCTTAGCCCTGGGGGGGTTACACTGGGCAGCAGCACCAGGCAGAGCCTGGGCAGTGGCCAGTGCAGTGCTTCACTGGCCACATGCAGTCAGCGGGTGCAGGAGGGCTCAGATACAACAAACACTGCAGCATCACCCGCTCCACCCCTGCTTTCTGCCTGTGGCCCTGCCGCAACCAGCATCTCCTCACACTGACCCACGGCTGCAATGGGAGCAGGGAGGAGGGCTGGGCTGCTCTGGGGTGTCTTGTCTGTCCCCCTGCAGCAGGTCACCCAAGGGTGACAAGGCAGTGGGGTTGCCTCACTTGCCACCAGCTGAGTCAGCAAAGGCTGCTGCAGGAGCTGGTGGGAGCTGGCACCCTGCCCCAGCCGGGGCTGTTTGTGTTTGTTCGGGCTGTTGTGTGTCCATTCCTGCGCTGCTGGCTCTTGGGCAACCTCCATCCCAGGTAATCATTGACAGGGCTGGGAAGGCCGGTGGGACAGACAGGACAGACCTCTAGCCCCAGCCAGGAAACCTGGGTGCTGAGCTCAGGGGAATTTTCCATGGCAGTGTCTGGAGATAAATCTAGCACAGAGCTGACCCCAGCATCACCCACACCGAGGTCACCAGCCAGCTGCCTGCCCCGTCCCGCAGGCAGTATGGGGTGGCAGTGACGATGTGGAGGGACAGGATGGAGAGCTCGGCCTTCCCAGAATGCAGATGAACCCTCTGTTCTGCCCTTGGGCTGCTTCCAGGCGCAGCGCTTATGTTTTCCATTGTGGGCAGAGCGATGGGCAGTCCCGGGGAGAGAGGGACAGGCTGAGCCCCTCAACGTCCGGGGACTCTGTGCCTCCTTCGAGATGGAGACAACCCCTCTTTGGCTTTGTGCTTGCTGCAAGCCCCAGCAAAGCTTCCCAGAGCCTGGTGCCTGGGTTTCCCACACTGATTTTTCAGGGTATTATGCTGCTCCTAATGATCAATTAAAGCAAATTGGCCAGTCCCGAAGGCCCCTAAATCCTGGCTAATCCCTGGCACCTTCCCTAACTCCCATTGCTCATTCATTATGTGGCAGTCCCCTGGGTGGAAGTGTTTACTCCAAGCGTGGCTCTTCCTACACAAAAGCCTTCTGGGTCCCTGGGCTGTTTGTCTGGGTTTGAGAACTTGCTGTTTCTAATTGTTTTATTTGCTCTGGTGCTGTTTGCTCTGAATGAGTCTCCCTTTCTTGGCAGGAATGAGGAAGTTCACTTTCTTGGGAACATTTTACTGCTTAGCAGCCTCCTTACGGCCTCTCATAGATCCCATTAACCTTGCAAGGGAGCAATCACAACAGCTCTAGCATGGACAGTCAGGAAGAGTTTCAGGTTTTCTGTGTGCCTGGTGAAACTTTCCACTCTCCTGCGTGACCCAGCCGGTTTCCACCTTCCTCAGCTCCTCTTGTAACTGATGCAGTCATTTGACATCACCTCCTGTTTAAAGCAACTCTCATGCCATCTCCTTCCCTCTCTTGCTGCTCCTCTGTGTTCGGCTCCTTGAGGCTTGGTCCTTCCTGTGAAGCTGAAACCCTTTTGTGCCTGTGCAGCAGCAGCTCCCATCATGGTCCCAGGCCTGGGAGGCATCTATCCAGAGGGCTGTCCCAGCACACGAAACCACCTCACTGTGGGGACAAGGCTGTGGCTCTCGTGCTGATCCATAGCAGGCTGCAGGCAGATGGATCCTCTCTGGACTCCCGCTGCCTGGGGGTGAAAGGACAGCGGTGCTGCAGCTCCCCAAGCACAACACCCCTCTGCCACATGGGGGGATCTTAAGGGACAGCTGGACCAGAGCATTTGACCAAGCTGCTACCCACAGGCCACCAACTGTGTAGGTGTTCAGCACATTTTGTTTTCCCAATGGGAAAACTCACCCTGTGGTCCATGAGGATGCAGGAAGGACACCTGAGGATGCAGAGGAGGAGCTGGCAGGCAGGAACCCCTCACCAGGCCCCCTGAGGCAGTCAGCAAGAGGTGCTGTGCCCCAGGGCTGGCAGCAATGGTGCCTCAGCCGAGGTTGTGGTGCTCCCAGCATGCCGGGGCCGCTGCAGTCCCGCTGCCAGGCGGCTGTTGCCGTTTGTTTCACTTCCTGACACCGGCAAACACCTGCAACCGGGTGCCAGGGCACTGGGAACCACAAACCACCGGTGAACGTGGGGTACTCACCTCAGCACCCCTGCCCTAGGCCTCCACACCGCCAGCAGCCCCATCGCTGTGGTATGCAGCCCCTGCCCTCAGCGGCGAGCTGGGCTCCTGCTCCAGCAGGTCTCCATCCCACCTCTGTGGGGCTGTGGGGAAGACAGGAGTGCCAGTGCAGCATGGTGAAGGGCACAGCTGCAGTGTGCCAGCAGTGGGCAGGTTTGCCAGGAGCAATGCCAGAGCCTGGTCCTGGCACGTGTGTGCACTGAAACAGCTCCCCTCCAGCCTCATTCTGGCTGCTGTGAGGTCCCACAACCCCATCCCCAGGTGGGAACCATCTGTAGGACCATGGGGGGGGCTCCACCTCTCCCTGCCCTGGGGAAAGCAGCTTCCCAGTGGACAAGGAATACTGCAGAGGGGAAACTGAGGCACAGCAGAAAGGCAGGAGCTGCCGAGCTGCAGGGAAGGAGTTGGGCTGTACACAGAACCCCAGCTCTGAGCATCTTCCCGGCCCTCAGCCACCTCCTGGGCTCCTGTACAGCCCTTGCTGACCATTGCACAGACTCCAGCCAAGTCTTGCGCCTGCCATGCACAGATCCCCACTGCACGGAGCCACCACTTGCTCACACCTGGCAGCCAGGACTTGGGCTGCTCTCCATCAGAAACCTGTTCTGTAAGACGGCTTTCTCTTCCCAAAGGGTCCCAGGCAGCCTGAGATGGGCTAACCCCAGCCTGGCTAACCACGGAGCCGATCCGGATCCATGTGGGGAACGAACTGGGCTTCCTGGACTGTGTGGAAAATCCCAGCCACTTGTTCATCTGGAGGCTCCCGCGGGGCTGGGCTGGGACACGACGTTCAAGGAGCAGCAGGAACACTTGCATAAGGCTGACTCCTTTGGCTGCAGCTGTCTTCCCACATGGGTTCCCGGCAATGCAGAGCCCAGAGGGAGAGCGCAGGAACATGCAGAGCTGGGGGAAGTCTCCCCACATACACCTGACCCTCAGGTGGATCTCCAAACCCTTCTGCTCTCCCCATGCTGCTCCAGACATCCTCCTAGGCAGCTGCTTGCCCAACTCATGCTGCATTAAGCATCAGCCACAAATGCACACCCCCCCTGCAACAGAAAGTCCCCCAAACCCTTTTCTCCCATCACACCCCTGAGCTGAGCAGCTTCCTCCCTGGGGCAAGCCCCAGAGGCTCAGCCTGCCCGTCAGGGTGGGAGAAGAGGGACAGCGTTTTCATCCCAGCCCCCTTCCCCTTCCATCCCCATCTCATCGCCGTCCCTCACTCATCCTCACCCCCACCCCCATGCTCATCCTACCCACATCCCAGCCCATTCCCACCCCAGATGAGGCCTGGTCCAAGGGGGAGGTGCGGGTGCACAATCTTCCTCCTCCCAGTGCCACATTTGCACACCCGGGCAGGTCGGGGGTGCCGGGGTACGAGGGGGACCCGGTGGACTGGGCCGGGCAGCCTCACGCCGAGCCCTGCCCTGCGCTGCAGCTTCTCGCTCTTTCCAGACCAGCGGTTTCTTAGAAGCTTCCTGCTGTGGCGCCTTAACCCTCGGAGTGCAGCCGGGACAGCGTCAGCCCCGCGCTGCCCCCCGGCCCTGCCGCAGGGACCCGGGAAGCTGCGTAGGGGGAGCTGGGGCTGCTCCTCCGGGGCTGCCCGCACTCTGCCTCCTGATGGCGGCTGTCGGGGGCCCTGGGGTGCCCTCAAACCCAGGCCCTGGGGGCAGAGCCAGGGAACACAGGGCCAGGGCACGGAGGGGCACTGATCTCTTTGGGTGCTGCACAATTACCCAGTCCTCCAGGGGCTGGGGGACGTGGCATATAGAAGGAATGGGATGTCTGGGAAGGGTGCTTCCAAGCCTTTTCCATAACCAGAGGGTGTGGGAAGGACACGGGAAGCCTTCGTGCACTTTAGTGGTGTCAGAAGACCTCCTACAGCCCCAGAAGCAGTAGCTGGGGAGCAGGCTCTGTGCATGCCAGGGATGGGGGGCAGCCCCTTTCCCATGGCTGCTGCACCCCATCTGTGCTGGGTGCTGGGCCCAGGGGTTCAAGTCTTGCTCCAGGAGCAGCTTCCAGCACCGCACCGGGGCTGGGCTCAGCCCTGCAGCTTGGCAGTGGCTGTGCCCTCAGCAGGGTGGCATTTCTGGTGCCGTTGGCCGGCACAGTGTCACACCACGCCAGGGGCAGACTGTGGAGGGAGGCTGAGCCAGAGCAAGCAGTTTGGGATGGTTGGGTCTGATGAGCAGGGTCTGCTGGCTGCCATCACCTATGCCCCCTGCACAAGGCATGCGAGGGCTGTGGGGCACCCCAGAGCCATTGGGAGGGAACAGAGGATGAGGAGACGCAGCAAACAGGGCTCCAGTCTCCAAATGCCAGTCTCTCAAATGCAGCTGGGTTTGAGGTGCAGCAAGGCCAAATAGGGCACAGAGCCCATCACTGCAGCCCAGACCTTCCCCAGTGGAGAGGTGCAGAAGGATGGGCAGACAACAGACAACTCCCCAGGAGCTGGGAGCCCAGTAGCACCCCAAACATCCCCTGCAGTGAAATGAGCAGTGCAAACACAGCTGGCACCCCCCTGCCCTGGGGAGCAGCCCCTCCTGGAGGGGCTGTCCCACCCTGAGACTGGCAGCACTGGGGGTGCCCTGCAGCTTGCTGCAGTGCCTGCATGTGCAAGGGACGCAGATCTACGTGGTATGGGGGTCCCTGAACCCGCTTGTACACACAAGAACGCAGCAGGGAAAGCAACCACACACAGTATTTGCACCCAAGACACAAGCTGCCTGTGCGAGGCTGCAGCTGTGCCCCAGCACTGGGACAGGCAGGACAGGGAGGGGAGAGACACCGTAAAGGTTTCGAGCATCATGGCTTGTGTTTTGCTGTTTATGCGCTGTTTCCAGGGCTCCAACCACCCAGCGCTGCCCTGACTCACTCTGGGCTGGGGCTGAGTCACCCACATCAGGGCAGGGATCTGACATACTGTGAAGCAGCAGCAGCAACACAGAGCAGCAGCAGTGCAAAGCAGCACTGCCAGCAGAGCAAAGCAGCACTGCCAGCAGAGCAAAGCAGCACTGCCAGCAGAGCAAGGCACATCAGCTATCCCAGGCCTAAGCCATTTCCAGCCCCTTCACTGGACTGGGGATGTCTCCAGCTGCCCCAGGAGTCATGTCCAGAGTGTGAAACCTCAGAAGATACTGCAGCTTGAAACATCCTGCCAGAGCAGGGCTCTGCTCACAGACCTCCTGGCACCCAGCAGCCTTAAGCCCTCACCCAGACACCATACTCACACACCACCCCAGAGATGGAGGGGGTCCCTTTTTCCCCCTCTTCTACCTGCCCCCTGGGGTTGACCCCAAGGCTGGCAGTACCCTAGAAGAGCACTGGGGCACCCTCAGCTCTCATTCAGCTCTGCTCTATCCAGCTGACACATCCTCTGACCCTCACACCATGTTTCATGAACAGATCAGTAAAACAGCAGAAGAAAAAAAACAGAGGAGGCACACAGCTGGGTGTGCAGAGGGCTCTTTGCAGTCCGAGAGCAGCCTCCTCCCTGCTCACACCCCTGGTCACAGACATGAACCCAAGGACAATGACCTCTAGGTTCAGGGCTCCTTTCCCTACTGCATACCTAGCCCCTTGAAGGGAGCTCCTGCTCACATCACCAAAAGCCCAGCTTGGCTGAAGCAGAGCTGTCCAGGGGAGACAGCAGGTTTCCAGCAGTGTCCTCACCAGTCCCATCCCAGCAAGCCTGAGCCCCATGCCCCAGTGACCCACACCATCCCGTTCCTGGCCACAGACACACAGCTTAGGGCGCACATTTGTACAAAAAGTAAAGTTTATTGCCATTTCTACCTAGATTTACACAACTGCGTTACCACTTCTGACGTCAAGAGAGACGTCCCGTCACTTCCCAAAGAGCTGGCCAGGGAAGGTGGCGAGCAAAGGCCAGCTCCCCCCAACCCAGTGGGCTGGAGTGCAGCCCCTGTTGTGGCTCTGCTCCACAGTCCGCATCCTCTCAGGGCTGCCGCACGGCTCCAACACAGTGCATGCCAGGGAGGGTGAATCTATCCCCTCCTTTGTGCCACCTGCAATGCTGGCCACCCCATTACAGATGCTCATGGCTCCAGTCCTGCCTGGAACACCCCAGCTGCAGAGGTGGGCATGGCTGGCCCAGGGCATCCCACAGCCCTGTGGGCACCACTCATGCACGTGTTTATACAGAGATACACTACTAAAGATGCCTGAACTAACCAACCAAGCTTTTCTCCTTGTAATCCCCACACTGATGCGCGCACAGCCATGCACTACGCTGCAGCTGCCACCACTGGCACTGCTCAGAGTCAGGTCGGGGTGCCAGCACACTTCAGGGCGGCTGGTGGGACAAGCCTGCATTGCTCACTAAACAAGGTCTTCCTCCAACATCGGGCTTTGCCAGGGAGAAGCACCCCCTGCACGGTGCAGAGGCATGGACGCGGCGCACGCTCCTTCCAACCCCGCATTGCCGTTCACCTGCCAGCAGCCGCCTGGCACTGCCGGGGTGCTGCGATGCCCAGGTTTCCATGAATGTGCCCTAGCACACGGTGGGTGGTTGGGTCTCCCCACAGAGGAGCATCCCGGTGCAGGCCGCGCTGCTGGCTCCAACGGCTGGCCAGGGTCACCCGGGGGGACACGGCTCCACGCCGGGGTCTGGCAGTCCTTCGTGTGAGATGAAGGTGGAAACAATTTGGCAGGAGATTAAGTAGAAAGAGTTCTGTGGCTCTGCCCACCCCAAGGACAGAGCCACCTTACACCGCAGAGCCCCCCGAGTGCTGGGCTGGGGCAGCCACTCCAGGGCTCTGATCCTCAGGGCACAAGACCTCGGTGGGGAGCCGGGACTGGAACTTCTCCAGCTGCTCGGGGCTAGCCAGGGTCTTCAGGAGGCTGTTTTCACGCTCTAGCTGGGAGTTCTTCTCCAGCAGTTCCTTAATTTGCTCTTTCAGGACCTCCACTTCCTCCCGTACTGCGTACATCAGGTGATTTTTAACCAGATCCTGCAAACGGCCGTTGGAAGGAATGATCATCCACTGATCTCCTGATGGTTATGCCCTGGGGCTTGCGCACATTCTGCCACTAGCCAAGGGCCGCAAAAGCTTTTCCCAAAGGCTGTCCCTCCCTTCCGCACCCTCAGCACTCTGGTGTAACCCCCCCCGGCCAGCATCCACAGCATCCCTCAGGTCCTCTGTCTCCCAGGTCTCATTGCCTCAGGATGCACTCTCCGGCCCCTCGGGGTCGGGCAGGCTGCAGTTCCCTATCACCAATGCGACCCGGCTCCGTTACCCCCACAGCCCAGAGGGTCCTGCCCAGGCGTCCCCGGCTCCCTGCGCACTGCGGCGTTACCAGAGCCAATAAGCTGAGCAGCCGCGACGGCAAACAAAGGAGCTGCTCTGCCCAGCAAGCGGCTGGGGAGCAAAGACCCTCCTCTGGAGAGAGAATCTACCCGCAGAGCAGGGAATGCCTTCGGACAGAGCCCCCAGCACCCACCCGGGGAGTGAGGGTCCCCCCGGGCAAAAGTGCCCGGGGGAGGTGCGGAGGATGGACACTGCAGCTCACCATTGCTTGCTCGATCTTGTTGTCGATGGCCACCACGCTGGCTCCGGAGGCGCTGGAAGAGAGCAAAGAGGGACAGGGTTAGTAGCAAAACCCCCTTCTCGGGAAGGGAAGTAGCAAACAAACCCCCTTCCCCTTCCCACCCCTGCCTACTCCGCACCAGAGCTTCTCCCTCATTGGGGAATCAATGCATGTGGACACCTCCCCCCTCCATTCACCCGATCTCCGGCAGGATGGATACCGATACGACGGCCGGTACCGGGGCTGCCCCTACCTGTTGTCGAGCTTCACAGAGATCACGTCCCCCCCGAGCAGGGAGGAGAAAAAGGAGATGGAGAAGTTGTGGAGCTGATAGACAGCCACCTCCATGGGGGACTGGTACATGCCAGTGCTCATGGCTGCGGAAGACCACAAAACGAAGTGCCGACGGCTGACGCACTGCGGCTCTGCCCCGCCGCCCCGCTTATATCCCCCGGGTCCGCCCCGTCGGGCGGTGCCAGAGCGAGCGGGCCCGCCCAGCGCCCCACAGCGCCGCGTCCGGCGCCGCCCGGTGTCGCACCCTGACCCCCATTACTACACCCCGTACCCTGCTGCTGCACGCCAACACTCGGTACTGCATCCCGCATCCCGGTACTGCACCCCGCTACCGCACCTCTGTGCCTCCCAGTTGCACCCCAGCGCAGCACGGCAGCCTCTCAGTGCAGACCCCCCACCTCTACCCTCCCAACCCCCCTGTGTCCTCGCGTCCGTGCTCCCCTTGTTTGCTGCGACCGGAGTACTGGCACCCCACGGCACCAATCCCTGCACCCCACATCTCCACCTTCCTGAGCTCCCCAAGTAACCGGGACGAGGGTTCACCCGTGGCGGGGGGGGGGGTCTGCTTAGGGGACGGGGAGGAAACACTCTGCATGTGGGGTGCGCGAGCCCGCAGATCCCACACCGCAGCCGCGAGCGTGCAAAGCGAAACCGGGAGCACAACACGAGCGCGCAAAAGAAACCCGTGAGCGTAAAACAGCCCCACCGCGCAGAACAAACCCGGTACAAAACAAACCCGGGTACAAAACAAACCCGAAGTGCAAAACAAGCGCGACCCCGCCCGCCCTTGCGTAACCCCCGCGGCAGGGGAGCGGACTCGCGGCCAGGGCCGGCAGCGCAGCCGAGCGGCCGCCGTGCGCGTTGCACACGAGTGTGCGCCACAACCGGGTGCCGCCGCCGCATCACGCCGGGCCCGCGCCCGTGCCTCTGCGCGCACAGAGAGGGCAGGTGTCCAAAAACACCCCCGGCGGCAAAGGGGGAGCTGGGATGCGCTGCCAACCATGGGCGATGCCCCCCCTGCCCGGCTGCCAGCTCCGGGACTTATCTCTGCCCTATGGACCTGGACCTGGACCCAGGGCTGGAGCCAGACCCGGACCTAGAGCTGGACCTGGAGCTGGAGCTGGACCTATCAGGACTTTGAACAGCACCTGGTGGGTCACCTGCTGCCCCCGACCCTGCGGGGCTTGTCCTCCGCAAGCCAGGGCAGGGGCTGATGCTGAACCAGACCCTCCAAGAGAGCCCACGCCATGGCACAGCATCTGGGGAAGCACTAGTGCACATGCGCCCCAGAGATGCTGCAGAGGACCCCAAATCCTCTGATCCAGGGGGTGCTGATGGTGCCAGCACTTGGCTGGTGGGTGCAGGACAGGGAGAGGCCTGAGGGGCCCCAGTGTGGAGGTGCTGCCAGGCCCTTTCCTCAGGGAAAGGGCTATGGGGGGCTGAGCAGTATTTCAGCCTCAGAAAGGGAAACTGAGGCACGGCACGGCATGGCTGCTGCTTAGAGCACATCACTTCCAGCTCGCTCTCCAGCAGTCATTCCCCAGCTTCCCACAGCAGGATGAAGACTGCAGTGTCCTGAGCACTGAAGGCCACAGGCACCCTGGGTGGGACACTGCTCCCCATGAACCACAAGCCAGGCATGTGTGGGTGCCTCAAGACACACTGGTTTGATGTGGGGATGCGAGAAAGCATCTTCTCCTCTCTGGTGGGGACACTGCCCATGGGATGGATGTTTCTCCCCAGGGAGGAGAAGCATGGGACTCACTCATCCCCCTGTCTGCAGCGGGTGATGCACATCCCCTGTGCCAGGACCAGCCTGGCCCATGCATGGCAGAGAGTAGGTTTTTTTGCCCCTAGCCCCGGGCTGGTGCATGTCCCCCCCTGCCCACGGCCAGGCCACACTCACCAGTCCCTCCTCCTGAAGAGGCTCGGGGAATACGGCGGCTGGAAGGCCATGCCGGGCCTTGCGATGCGGCTCTGGCCCCTCTGCTCTCCGGCCGCGATACGGCAGTGCCGCTGGTGGCAGGGACGGACGGGTGCCGGCCACATCCCGCGGCCACGGGCACGGGGTAAACACGGGTGCATGACCTCAGCCGTGCTCAATTGGCTCTTTCAGGGCCCGATGTGCCACCCCGAGCCGTGGGTCCGAGCAGAGAGCAGGGGCCGCCCCCTTCACGGGCACATAAAGCCTCTCTCTGTGTGCCAAACCCGGGGTGGCGGGCAGTGGCCAGGGTGACAGCCCCCGTGACATGGGCATGACTTTGTCCTCGTGGCTAGGATGAGCCCAGGCCACCCACCCCGGGGGGGTTCGGTGGCTCAGTTGCCTGTTGGGGCTCAGGGAAGATGCCTGTCTCACTGAGCAGAGGGCAGGAGATAAAAGGGGGTTCATTTTCTCTCCCACAGTTGGCACGTCACCAGTTGTGCCACCTTCTGTCTCTTGCACAGACCCCAGTCTGCCCCTAACTCTGGCAGCCGTGCCTCGGTTTCCCCACCAGCTGTACTATTGCATCCCCAGTCCTGCTCCAGCCCTTTTCCCAAAGGAAAACTCCTCTTAGTGCCAGTGACCAGGGGCTCCAGGATGAACAGACCGGTGCCTGCCTTGTGGCTCTTGCCCCATGGGTCTGGGTTCCCAGGCGCTGCCTGACACAGTGCTCAAGCACCGAGGGCTGGAGAGAAGCTGGTGATTTCCATGGCTGCTGGAGCAAGAGCTCAGTGCTCCAGGAGGAAACCGCGTCAGCAATGCCAGCTCCAATGCTTTTCCCAGGGATCTGAGACTATTGCAAAAATAAACAGCACTAAGCGGCTGCCTCCCCACCACTCTCCTGGGGTGTTTCCCAGCCCTGCACAGCCTTGGCCACAGCCATCGCTGCTGGGCCTGTGGGCTCCCTGCCATTGAGGCTGGGAAGGATGCTGCCCTTCTGTGTGAGACCCCAGCGGAGGGGCACTTTGTAGAGATGCACATTCAGGGGGCTCCGTGTTTCCTTCCCTTCCCAGCACTTGATTAACAGGGAGTCCCCAGGCAGGAGCAGCCATGCTGGGCACGGGGCTGCCTCTATGGTGGCACAGCCTCTGCAGGATCCCAGACCACCCTCTGCAACCTCTCGTCCTGGCACCCACTCTGGGGACATGGATTCTGCTGCAGACACCCTTGGGTGTGCTGCTGGGTGCTCACGAGCACAAGCACATCTTGCAACCAGTACACACACAGAGACAGCTCCTGCATGCACATGCACATGCACGTGCACACCCTGCAAACACAGGCACACCCACACCATGCACATGTGTGTTCTCTAGCCCATATGGGCATGCTCCCCCCACACAGATGCACCCCCTGCCTGCACTCACATGCATTTGTGCATGCACACCCCCTACAACCCCCACTCCTGCATGCACACCGGTGCATCCTGCACATGCACTGCAGATACCCCCCCACACACGTCAGACTGAGCCAAGCACACTTGTGTGTGTACACATGGTCTCAGCGCTGCTCTGCAGGAGCACCTCAGCTCTGCCCTTGTGCACTCTGAGCCCATGGGGCAGCCCCACTGCAGCCCCATGGTGGGAGCAGCAACTCTCAGCTCTCTGCTGGACCCTTTGTTGCTCGGCATGCCCCAGAGATGTGCTTGGAGCCCTGTGGGCTGTCCAAACACCTCCCACAGCAGCAGAGTCCTGCAGTGGCTCCAGCTGGGTGCTTAGCAGTGGGGGGGCCTTTTCCCAGCCCCCTGTGGCCTCAGCAGCTGGCTGGGCTGGGCTGCTGGCCCCACTCCAGTGGGGATGCTGGTGGCCACTTTCTCTCCCACCGTCCCACTCCTGCTCCTCCAGGTCTGGCAGCAGCAGAGTAGGGTGAGCAATGCCCTCCCTCACTCTTCCTAAAGCACAGGGGGCCATGGACTTGCTCCCTATGACACCAGAAGCCATGGTGATGGGTGCCTTGGAGCAGGCTGAGCCGGAGGGGCTGGTGGTGAGAGCTCCATCCCTGGGGCAGCAGCACAGCAGCTCTTGCCTCGCACGTTCAGCTACGGGAGGTTCATCAGGCTCATGCCTATGGTTATTTTGGGAACAATAAAAGCAGCGGCGACAGGGTGTAATTGTGACACCAATTGTTGCACTCTCTGGGGGAAAAACCCGGTGGCTGTCATTGAGCAGCTGGAGAGGTGCTGACACTGGTGAACGACTAGTGTTACCCCAGCAATGGCCCTGCAGGATACCCCAAAGCTGTTGTACCAGCACCTCAGCCACACACAGGCTGTGCCCCCGCCCGGGTGATCCAGCCCCGATGGCTGGGTGATGTTTAGCAATAACCCCTCCCCTGCAACAGGACTTGGGGGGCACAGCTGAGCCTGGCTGGAGTACAGGATGACAGGGAGCAGGATGACGGGATCACCTCTCACCCCCTGGCACCCCACACCAGCCTATCACATCCCCACAGCCCCAGGGATGAGGTGCTGAGTGCCATGAACTGAACCTGCACCAGGCACTGCGGAGCCAAACATTAAAGGATGCCTTTGCTCCCTCCATCCTAGTAGGAGCTGGAACAGTGGCTGCAGGAGTCGTGCTGGCCCCTCAGCCTCTCCCCCTGCTCCTGGCCATTCTCTCTGCTCTGTGGCAGTGTTCCTGGCTTGCTGGCTCCCAAGGACTCAACTCAATGGGAGGAAGGCCCTTCAGAGGGTCCGAGGCGTGGGAAATGTTTATTGCCTGGCCCCAGAGATGCTGGAGAGCAGTACAGGGAAGGCGCGGAGCCAAAGCTGCCCAGGCTGCTCCACAGAGCCAGCTCTGCAGCTCACAGGGTCACAGCAGAAGGGAAGAGGAAAAGCCACTGCTTGCAAACATGCAGATAAGAAAACTTTGCCTTCACAGCCTGAAGGCCTGCAGCTGTGGTTGTGTGGGCCAAGAGGATGGGATGCCAGTGCTAGCCAGGGCCATCGAAGCCCTGCAGGACCTGCAGGGGGGGTGGCCGGGCACATGGGTGATGGCTGGGACCTGGAGCCCACAGTGGGAAGGGCTGAGGTCTGTGGAGCTCCGGCACTCCCAGCCTTGCCCTGCAGCACTGTCCTGGTGCTGGGCAGATATGCCTGGGCTGCCCACAGGCCAGCAGGCAGCTGTGTCACCTTGGCCACCCCTGCCCAACATCCCAAACTGTGCTCGGCCGGCAGCTGCCTTCCCGGGGGCACCCATGCAACTGGGAGCCCTGGGACACAGGGGCCTGGTTCAGGCCCACTGGAACCTTGGAGGGCTCATAAATCCATCAAGCTAGGGCACATGCTGCTCCAGAACAGAGGTAAACGCCACTGGGTACATCTGTAAGTGCCCAGGCAGGCGCACAAGCTCCTGCCTGCAGAGCCAGTGATGCCAGCCTCGCCAGACCCAGTCCCGGGGGATGACAGAACAACAGGGAGGGATGCGCGGGGCAGCGTTTGCCTTGCTGGGGAAGCCCGGGGAGGATTTGCAGTGGGCCAGGCTGATGGGGAGCCCTGATGACCCTCACCACACCGGGGCAGAGCAAGCTCCTGCGGGCAGCACGGCAGGGCAGGGAGTCGCGGGGGCTCCTCCGTCCTGCGGGGTGGGAGGAGCAGGGCGGGAGGAGGGAGCCCTGGCACGCTCCGTGTCCAGCTGCTGGGCTGCTTCCTCTGATAAAGGTGCTTGGCTGTACTCCCAGTTCTGGTTTTCTGGCGCGCGAGAGCACCCCCAGCCTGCTGAGAGCTGTAGCTTTGCTCTCTCCACAACTTTGTCACCAGCCCCTCGTCTTCCTCCTGTGCCCCCACCCTGTCAGTGTGAGCTGCCTCCAGCAGCAGCGTGGGGAGGGGAGGGCAGAGATGCTCTGACTCTGGTCACAGCCCTCCCCATGATGCTGTATGTAGGAAGACACCAAGGCCTCAGCTTCCCTGGCATGTTGAGTTGGGAGGGAAGAGGAAAAAGAGCTGATCTGGCTATTCCCAGCACTGGACCACGCAGCCTAACCTCCCGCCTCGCCTGTTGGTGACACCAGCCCCAGGCTGCTGCCTGCCCAGCTCAGCAAACCTGGGCACCCCAGTGCTGCCGGTGCAGGGTCCCACAGCCACACTGTGTCACTACGGCACAGCCCAGCAAACCCCATGGCACAGCCACTCGCACCGTGGCCAGCACAGTCAGGGGCTCACAGCTGCGGGGGGACCTGTGGGTTGAGTCTTCAGCACAGCTCTCAGCACAAATCTGTCAGCAAAGCTGCGTCTCACACCCCGTGGGGTGGAGCCCCATAGATGAACCCCATGCTATCACCTCCCTCGGCTGGCCATGCCCTGCCCCGCAGGGCTCCTGACAGCCCAGGCTGTGAACTTCAGGCCTGTCCTTGTTTTGCCCTGCGCTGGGCAGTCCCAGCTGGATCATCCGCAGGTCCTGGCTTTCCCTGGTCCAGTTTCAGGGAACTGCGGTCAGAGCGGAGGTGACTGTGATGCTGAAGGGACCCTCACAGCACGCCGGTGCCCCGGAACCCTGCAGCTTGTGGTGCACAGAGGGCACAGCCCCGGCTTTGCCCCGCAAGCCGCTCACTGGTGCAGCACCAGCTTTCCTGGAGATCCCCAGCCTGGCTGAGGAACCCGAAGGCTGGGCCTCTAGCATCTGCCGAGATAAATCCCAGACCACGCTGGAGACGGGCGTGCGTGCTCGGCAGCCTCAGCATCAGCAGCTCCTGCCCTGCAGCTCGCTGATGGGAAGGCAGCGCCTTGTATAGCGAAAGGACAGAGACTGGGAGCTGTGAGAGCAGCACATTGGGACCCGCGCAGCCTCTCCCAGCCCAGACTAATCCACGTCCAGGGGAACCCCCAAATCGGTCCCCGTCCCCTGTGGGCAGACACAAGGCGGTGGGGTAAGGAGAGAGCCTGAAGCCATGCTGCGCCGGGGGGCAGCCGCCGGGAGGTCAGGCAGGGACAGCTCCTCGCAGCCGGCGTTAACACCATGCTGGCCTTAGCGAGGAATCCTGGGCACTTGGAACCGGGACGCTGCGTTACCTCGCTGGCATTTCAGAACAATAACAACGCGAAAGACAACCAGCTGCTGGTGGGAATGTACCTGCGGTGCTGCCGTGCCTCCCGTACCTGGCCTTGGCTGCCCTTGGCTGCTTGTGCCAACCCCTGGAGACAACCTGAGCCTGTCCCCTGCCTCCAAAGCAGCCAGAGCAGTCCTGCTCCACACCACACGGAATCACTGGGATGGTTTCACTCAAGGTTGTGGCAACGTCCTGTCCTGCCCATGCAGGCAGAAGAGCTGGACCCCACCTGGGGCTGGGGCATCAGGGAGAGCCCCAGGGCTTCTGCTCTGCCCCCAGAGTTGTTCTGCAGCAGAAGCCCCTCAAACATATTCATATATATAGATATATATACATATAATCCAAGAACACAGACAGGATGACAAACTCCTGTCCTCAAGCCAGCAATGCGTGGCACCTGGATAAATATAACTCAGAGCTCATGGGTAAAGCATGGCTTTGGGATAGGTTGCAGACTTGAACATTTCTCCAGCCCTTGCCCTACAGCAAACACCTCAGAGCACCCTTTGCTCTCTTCAAATGGGGTCTCAGTCACTTCCCAATGGCAGGATCTGCCCCTACACCCATACACACACATCCCCTGGCTGTGCCAACGTGTGCTCTGAACCCTCCGTCCCACCCAGGTCACGGTGTTCTGCCTAAACACAGGGTCGGGTTTAACCCACTCTGTGCTGGGAGGTGGCTGTGGAGGCGTCCTCGTGTCCTGGCAAGGAGCACACCAGGGGCACGGGGTGCCCTCAGAGGCACTGCCCACAGCATCCATACCTGTGCTGTGTGCCCAGTGGGAGTTGAGATGCCACCCAGACTGTAAAAGGCTTTCCAACGGGCCAGCCCCAGCCCCAGCTCACAGCTCGGCTCAGCAGCACTGGCCTCAGCACCATCAGGCCATGTGTCAGCTGGGTTCCTGCCTGTGGCAGGAGACTGAAACATGATTATCTTTAAGATCCCTTCTGACTGAGACTTCTATGGTTCTGTGATGCTGGACCCCTGCAGCCCACTGCAGCTCCAACCTCTTCCACACCGAAAGTTCAAAGCTTGAAATAAACCCTGGCCAGCATTTCCCGTCCCTGGCTGTCCTTGGGACACCTACCCCCCGTCTGCTCGGAGCCGCACACATGTCCTGGCAGTGCCCAAGCACTCGCAGGAGGCTGAGGACAGGTTTCTGTGCAGCTGCTGCTGGCATCACGACTCCAGCTCAGCTCTGCCAGGCACCCTGGGCCATAACCTTGTGTGTGGCCAGGGGCAAATGACTTCATCCTGTGGGGCTGGAGGGGCTGAGTGGGGCTCTCCTGCACACTGGGGCACACTGCAGAATCTCCTTGCTGGAGGGAGCTGGTCTCACAGGAGCAGGCAGGGTCAGACACTGCTGCCAGCCCTGCTGAGCACAGGATGCTGCAGCCCAGCCCAGTGCTGCTGGGCTTTTCTGGCGGCAGCCCTGCGAGGACATCACCGCACAGCTTGCTGGGCCACAGGGAGGAGGCCTGGGGTGGCCGGATCCCTTGCTGGAGACCATGGCGGGCACAGCAGAGCGGCTGCTGTGAGCTGCAGGCTGTGGGAGGCTCTGGGCATGCCAAGGTCAGCTACTCCCTGGAGCACCGGCTACTCCTGCTGCTTGAGCCAAAGCTCCGGCAGCTCGGCGGTCTGCAGGGCTCAGCAAAGCACGCAGGGACACAGGTCAGGCCTCTTGCAGCCCGGTCCCACAACAGCAGAGCAGGGCACAGGTGCCATGGTGCTGAGGGGACGGGAGAGCATTGCTCCCAGCCCCCTCTAGCCCTGGGCTCTCTCCCCCGGCTCTCTCACGCTCACTCGTGCTCCTGTGGTCCCGCTCCCGTCAATGCCTCCTTGTTGCTCCAGCCCACTCGGAAAGCAGGAATGTGCTCCTGGCCCCCACCCTGCGATGACCTTTGCAGCCTGGCTCCAGCTCCTGCATTGCTGCTGCAAAGTGACACCCCACCGACGGGAACAGAGGGTGCCATGCCACAAATGCCACCCTGTCACCGCTGCCCGTGTGGCTCTTACTGCCAGCCTGACCTTGTGGTGGGACCTTGTGCTGCTCAGTTTCTCCTGCCCTGATTTATCCTTCCTCAGCCTCCCAGTACAGCACAGTGCTCCCCTGCCTGCCTGTGATGCCCTTGGCTTGCCCAGGTCCCGAAGAAGGTGGCTCCCGGCCCCTTTGATGGCTCAGACCAAGGGACAGGTCATTGCCCACCCTGTCTGGGGGAGCAGCAGGTCCTACAGCACCTGGAGAGGGTCAGGCTGGGCAGGGATGTCCCCTTGGCGCCTCGAGGCATAGGCTGGAGACGCTGCCGCTCCATTTTACTCAGGAAGGGCTGGGCAGGAGAGCTGGCACGAGCTGGACCATGTGGGCAAGCAGGTTGGTGCATATCTCCTGTCCCCACCCCAGAGCCAGGCGGGGCCCTGCCTGAATCACACTCCAGCACGCACTGGGAGGATGCTGCTCCCCCCGCAGCACAGTTCCTGTACCCAATCCCATGCTGCTGGCTCCCCTCTGCCCCCTGGCCATGGGAAGGTGCCATGGGGCTGCTCTCCCCGTCCCGTGCTCAGGTGGGCTTGTGTCTGGGTTGCAGATGAGCAACCTCAGAATAACGCTGTGGCAGGCCTTCCTGCCCACAACACTGGTGTTTGCAGGGAGAAGATGCATTGCTCAGCCCAGCACGGTGGTAGCTGCCCTCCTTGCACCTGGTGTTTCCACACAAGCTTGGCCCTTTTGCACTGCTGAGGTCACCCTGGAGAGCAGTTCACATGCCCAAGTGAGGGCACAGAGGGGAGAAGCCCTTTCTGAATAGGGTCCCTTCCCAGACATACCTTGAGCAGAAGGGCTTCTTGAAGAAGCACCAGTCCTGTAGGAATTGCTCTGGAGCATCCCTACCTTGTGCATCCCTCACAGCATCCCTGCCTCTAGCAAATAGCATGGAGAGCCCAGTGGAGGCCACCTGACTGGGGGAAAATCACAGAGCCAGGCTGGAAATCCTCAGTGTAGGTCATCCAGTATCCCAGCCCAGGTCTGACCCTGACCTACAGAGCTGAGGGCTGGGTGCAGCATGGGCTGAACTCTCCAGCAGCCTCAGAGTCAGACTTGGACTCCAGATGCAGCTGCTTGATCCCCCTGTGCCATGCACGAGCGTGTGCATCCACACGACCTCCTCCTGTGCCAGTGTCGGAGCACACCAGCTATAACAAGAGGCACAAATCTGCTTGGGCTTCCCAGTGCCAGCAGCAAGGGTGCCCTTATCGGGCCTGTTATCGGGGTGTTCCTCTGGCACCCACAATCCTCTGTAAGCTATCGCCTCTTGGGTGTCTTGGCTCACTCCCCAGGGGGAGAAAGTTCAGGCTGGAGCAAAACAACAGCACACGGAGGTGTGGGCACCTCTGTCAGGGCTGTGCCACTGCAGCGAGGGCACCGGTCATGCCAGCAGGCTCCGCACCATGGGCGTGACAGAGGGACACCATGGCTATGCACCATGCTGTTGCACAGCCTGTTGTAACAGGGAATGCCCGAAGCACCTCGGGACGCAGCACACACTGGGGTATGTAGGATGGGCTTGGGCATGGCAGTGAGGAGCACTGAGGGGAGAAACCCTGCTGCCTGGCACCTCTGTGTGCTCCTGACCTCAGCGAGCAGCCCAATGCTTGTCAGGAGCATCAGGGGTCCTGCTCCAGCAGAGGTGAGGTCCAAAGCAGCAACCCGTGACCGGTGGCCACATCACTACTGTGGCACTGTCACCAACTTCCCAGTGAGCAGCCTGGGCACTGGCTCCCACTCCAGCACGTGCTGGGGACAGAGTCTCACTTCCCCTCCCCACCCCAACACCAAACACCCGCAGCCTCCCGCAGTGATGGGAAACCTTGGGCTCCGCTTCCCTCCCTGCTGGGTGGGTTCAGGGCCTTGGCGATTGTCCCTGTTCCTCCTTACCCACCTGAGCCACAGCTCGGGTTATGCAAGTGGAGCAGCATCTCCAAGGAGCCGCAGTGTGGGGCATGCGTGGGGTGGCCCCGTGTGAGCCCATCACTGCCCTACGTGGGTGCTTGCACATGCATGCACAGCCCAGGAACACACCTGTGAGTGCATGTGCAGGTGGGGAGGGTGGTGGGTATCAGCAGACATGTGGGTGCTGCCATGCACGTGCTTGCATGCGGCCATACCACGAGGAATGAGGCCCAGAGCCGCTGCCTGCTCAGCCAGGCACATACACACTGGTGGCCAAGCATCTCCTCAGCCCTGGGAGACAGGATGTGTCCCACCTCATGAAGTACCACAGTGCTGGTGCTGCCACTCTGCAGCTCCCTGCAGCCCCCCAGGTCCAGCTTGGCAATCCAAGGCCGAGGTGTGTAGCCCTGGGCCTCCATCTTACTGCTCCCCATTGTCCAACCAGCCCTCCAGGTTGCTGGGCACCAGGGCCAGCCCCACTGCAGAGCCGGAGGTGCCAGCGCAGTACCTGAGACAGCTCTGTGTTCCCCTGCCCCTGAGGTCCCCTCCTCAGGGCAGGGACCCTGCAGGGTGGCAGCCTCTGGGACCCCCATTCAATCTCCTGTACCCGCAGCGCTGGGTCAGGGGAACAGTGAGGGACCCTGTGCTCCTGCCTTCCCAGCCCTGCCAGGGTAAAGCCCAGCTTCCTGGGCTGGATGAGGCCAGTCCCAAGTATGTCCCACTGCCTGAGCACTCGCAGTCCCACCCCACAGGAGCGTGCTCTGACCTAAGCAGGATCTGCTCTGTAGGGGCAGAGTCGCTTTCCAGGGATGGGAAAGAGCACCCAGGCCAGACGTGTGTTCACTCAATATACTCTGGAGGCAGGGAGGCTGCTGAAAGAGCAGGACCTATCAGCAGGGCTCTCGGGCTCTCTATCCAGTTTCTCACTAACTCTAAAGGTGGCTTTCGAGGCAGCATAGCTGCTTCCCAAGGAACGAGCTGCCCCTCTCCTACCAGGACCAAGAGGACACTTCTTGTTTGACGCTGGACACTGTCCATGACCCTGCAGGCAACATCTGTGCGGACAAGATGTAGCCGGGGGGATGAACACAGAGTCCACGGACCAAGATGTGCAGCAGGAGGCTGTTGTCACTGCTGCGACTGAGACAGAGCAGGGCTCCGCGAGACAGCACCGCTGCTGTCACGGGGCAGAACCACCCGGACCCGCACCCGGGGACTGGCACCACCCACGGCGGACGGACCGCCCCCCCCCCCCCCCCGCCCCGAGCTCGCTCGTGCTTCTCCCACCCTGGAATCCCTCAACGCTGCCATCCCCGAACCCCAGGGTCAGGTCACAGGGGTCCCCCTGACCCTGCCAGCCCCTCGCCTCACCCCACGATGCCGGCCCTGCTCCGGCTACAGGGGGCAGCCCGTCGGTGACACGGTGACACGGGGACACTCACCTGTGGAAGAGCAGCAGGATGGAGAGTAGGGTCTGGTCGATGTTCCTGTTGCAGATGCCCTGGTTGAAGAGGTAGCAGGGGTCCCGCACGACGGGCTCCAGCGAGTCCTGGCGCATGATGGAGCTCAGCTTGTCGGTGTTGAGGTTCTTGCGGACCAGCTGCTCCTGCAGCTGCCGGAAGCTGCTGACCGTGGGGCTGCCCAGGTTGTTGTTCTCGCCGCCAGCCGCCTCCTCCAGCCCACTGCGGTTGGCCAGGTCCAGGCAGCAGCTGCAGCAGTCCAGCCCCACGGGCGACCGGCACTCCTCCGCGGGCGACGAGGACATCCCGGGTCCCCCACGAGCCGAGCCGAGCCACGGCGGCGCAGCCGGAGCTGCTCCGGGGTCCGCTCCGGGAGGGCGAGCGGCGGCAGGACGCGCCCGGCTACCGAGCGCCGCACGGCCCGGCCCGGCCCGGCCCGGCCCGGCCCCGCCGACCGCCCTGGCCCCGCCCCCCGGCCCACCCCGCCCGGTTCCCGCCCCGCCGGGACCCGCGCACTCAGCGGTCCTCCCGCGGCAGCGCCCGCTGCCCCACGCGGGGGGTCCCCGGTGCTCCTGGTGCCCCCCGGCAGCCCGGAGCCGGCAGCGAGGCCTCGGGTCTGGGGACGGAGCGGGGTGGCCCCGGGTCGTGGCAGAGGGTGCAGGGGGTGACAGGGACCCCCAGCCCTGCTCTGTGCAGCCTGGGAGGAGAGCGAAGGGACTCGGCGGGGCTGGAGCCCATCCCCGGAATCCCCCCCCGGGGCTTCTGCGTGGGCATCGAGAGCCTGAGCGATTCTGGAGCAGAGGTGGAGAAGAGGGAAAAGGGCAAGGCTCTTCTTCCTCCTTTCTTCATCCGTTCCACCCCAGGATGGTGGAAGCGCCTGGGGTGTCCTGGGAGAATGGCCGGGAGCTGCCTGACCCAGAGTGGGAAAAAGCAGAGGTGGAACGTGACCAAGCACGGGGAGATGTTTGGATTTGGCTGAAGGATTCTGGGGGTACACAAGGGAGAAAGGGAATTTCTGCGGGGGGCGGGGGGGGGGGGGGAATGTGGCTCCCAGGCACTCCTGCATCCCACTGGGAACATCCCTTCCACCAGTGAGCTGTGCATTGAGGGGACAGCAGTGGGTCTGAAGTGCACAGAATTGCCAAGAAGAGAAAAATCAGGTCTGAATATGGCAGGGCAAAAGCAACAGAAGCACCAGGACAGCAGGACCCCGCCTGCAGAGCGGCGCTCCCCTGAGCTGTGAGCAGGGCTCTCACGCTGCTGAAGGCAGAAGTGTTCAGTAAACATTTCTGTTCCCTATTTGGCAAGAAGGAGGAAGATGCATTTGCATCACATGAGGATGAAGCACTTTCCAGTGCGTTAGTAACCAATGAAAGCACGAGACAGCGTCTGCCACCGATAAACAGCTGTAAAAGTGCCCAAGGAAGCCTTAGCGCTTTTCCTTTCCCTTAGGGTCCACTCAAGCAGCCCTGGGGGTGGGATGGGAACCGGTCCTGCCAGGCGGATGGCACCAGCAGGGGTCCAGGGGGTGACTGGCATTCCTGGGATGGGGCTGGGACGGAGGGAATTCCTGAAGGAGTGGCTGCCCTCAGGGATGTCCCCTCTTGCTCCGGCTCCGCTGGGTGCTGAGGGCTGATGCCGAGTTGCTTACTCACCCCTTCCACCGAGCCCCTCGGGAGGGAAGGTCCCTGGGTGACCCTTCTGATGCTGCTGGTGGGGGGGGGCCCTGGCTATCCCCACTGCTGCCAGGCCCACAGGAGCAGGAGGGTGCTGGGGTTTTTTCCTCCCCCTCCCCCGGCTGGAACCCGTTCCCGGCAGCTCGGCCGGGGGTCCCGCCTGGGCCGTGCCCCACGGCGAGCGCTGTGGGGCGGGATGTGGGGAGAGGGCCCGCGGGAGCCGCGGGAGGCTGCTGCCATCACGTGGCCACGGTGGGAAGGACACGTCGCCAGGGACTGGTCCCCTCCCGCCGCTCCGCACCCCTTCCCGGTGGCCCCGCCGTGCCCGGGGCCCTGGCTCCTGGGCTGGCTGTGTGTCGGTAGCCGGACCCCAAGGCCATGGGACGGGGCTGCCCCACACCAGCCTTCAGCTCCTCTCTCCCCACCACGTCGCGGGCTGACACATTCGTGCGTGCAGCCGTGTAAATATGCAAACGTTCAAACGTGCGAGCCACGACGGGCTGCCTAAGCCCCAGATCCTGGAGGCACGTGTTGGGATGAGGCCATCGCCCGGTGCGGGCACCCAGCCCCGCTGGCGGCAGCGACGGCTTAAAAGTAGGTTTCCTATGTTTAGCTCTGGCCTTTTTGGGTCCTGCTGTTCTCAGGGCTGGGATGCGCCGGTTTCTGCCTGCAGCTCGTTCCTCAAGGGCGCTCTGCTGCTCCGTGCCCTGAGTGAGGTGTCCTTACCCCGACACAGGCAGAGGCTCTGCCAGCCCCGGTCGTGGCCGGGTGAGGACTTGTGCTGGGCTGGTGCAGAGCTGGGGAGCAGGGCACGGCTCAGTCTGGTGCAGTGCATGCGGACTCCACGTCGCCCTCTCAGCTCTGAAAGGCACTCCCTTCTCCTGGCTGGAATGTGGGGTGCTCTGCTCCCGGCCCACGGCACCTGCCCCTGCTTCTCCTGCTGCCCCCCAGGCTGGAGAGGTAATGGGCTGGGAAGGAGAGCACAGGGGGAAATCCGCAGAGATGTGGAAGAACGTGGGCTCATCCAGCTCCATGCCAGCCGTGGGCACAGAGCTCTCTCCTCTCTCTGCAGGGAGACACATGCTGTCTGTTCAGGAGCTGTGAGCTGCAGGATCCACAGCCCATATTCTTAGTCCAGGGCTGGGGCATGTGGGAAAGGAGATTGCACCCTGTCATGATCTCAGGGGTCTCCAGAGCCACCCTTTCTCATGGAATCCTGGAACGGTTTGGGTTGAAAGGGACTTTAAAGCTCATCCAGTTCCAACCCCTGCCACGGGCAGGGACACCTTCCACTAGAGCAGCTTGCTCCAAGCCCCTGTGTCCAACCTGGCCTTGAACACTGCCAGGGATGGGGCAGCCACAGCTTCTCTGGGCACCCTGTGCCAGCGCCTCAGCACCCTCACAGGGAAGAGCTTCTGCCTAACAGCTCAGCTCAGTCTCCCCTCTGGCAGATTAAAACCATTCCCCTTGGCCTGTCCCTGCAGGCCCTTGTCCAAAGCCCTTCTCCTTGTAGATTCCTGCTATAGCTTGGGGCAGTGCCAGGAAAGGCTTCAGGCACAATCTGGCCATGCTGCTTTTCCCAGGCCTTCCCCACTGGAGCTTTGGAGGGAGCTGGTTCATGGGGCTGTTCCATCTGCTCCCAGGACCCCCCAGTTCCCAGCACCCACAGAGTGCTGACAACACCCAGCACTGCCAGCAGCTGCTGCGCCACCACACACCAGCTATGGGCATGGATGGCATCACAGCTAGGAGCGACCCTGGCTTGATGCCGGCAGTGCCAGGGCTCTTCCATCTGGGCTGGGCTATTCCATGCAAGACTTTCCAGCTCTTTCAGAAGGGGTTAAAGTCAAACCGGCTTTCCTACGGTGCTGGTGCAAGCCTGGGAATGAAATCTCAAAGTGGAGGGGTAAAGCTGTAGCGCAGCAACTTTGCGCTGCATCCACTGGGGTAAGCACCCATTGGCATCAGCACCTGCTGGCATCAGCACTCACTGGCATAGTTAAACTTCCCTCCAGCTCTGTGAGGTGCCCAGCAAAGGGGCAGTAGGAGTTTCAGGGATGCCCTGGGAGGTTCATGGGATAACGGTGGCCACCTAGTGGCGTGGGGTTCCTGCTGAGCCTGGCAGAGTGCTGCCACTGCTCATCTTGCCCTCGGGGGGGCATCCCTGTTCTCCGGTTGGATTTGGCAGTCATGGCAAGTACCAGAAATGTGTTGGTTTTTTTTTTTGGTGGCATTTGAAAAAATGTACAAATATTCACCAAGACATTTATGTTTTTTCCCTGGGACTTGTGAGCTGTTTCCGATGGCGATAAACTCCAGTTTTGAGCATTTTGAATTATGAGCAATGCTTCTGGCTGGGAATCCAACTTGCAAGCCCTTTCAGAGGGAAAACCGTTGCCTAGATAGAAAGGCCCGAGTAGTTTGTGCACACTGAGAAGCAGCTTTGTGACACCCTACAGGACACCCCGTTATTGCTGTTGATCCTCCTCGTGTCTGCTGGTGGAGGGTGAGCCAGGGCCACAGAGCCCATCCCGACTTCATAGTTCAATGCACCATGTTGTTGAAAGGCGGGAGAGGGCTGAAGTCTCTCTGTTATATACCATGTGTCAGCTGAAAGCCCCCCCTCCTTTATAGGGCAACAAGTCCAAGCATCTGGAAGCTCGAGACTCTGGATCCAGGTCCCACTGAAACCCCTGGCAGCCAGAGGAGCCTCCCCCCCCAGCCACACCTGGCCTGTGCTCCTGGCAAGCTGGACCAGGCAGGGCCCGTTGTCTGCTCCAGATGGGCTCATCCCTGAGGAATCCTCCACCTCCCTTGTCCCACGGCTGGTGATTGCCCCTGTTCCTTGCTGGTCTCTCATGTGTACAGTTGCTGGGGGTGGAGAAGTGACACAGCAATGCAAGATATTAAACCCAGTGATCCCTGCAAAGCAATTCACTTCCCTGGGAAGCCCCTGCACTTGTGAGATCCTTTCTTCCCTACCCTCGTTAATTTATGGGAGATATTAGAACCTATCCAAAGAGCAGCAGCAGCACAGCCATGGTTGTAATTTCCAATCCCATCTTTAATTAACGCTGGCAATGGGCTGCTTGGGAGCTGCTGCACAGCAAATCCCTGCCTCAGACCCTCACTTGAGTGACCATGGAAATCAGGGCTGTATTAATATGAATGAAGTTGCATTATATTCAATTGTGTGTGGAAGCTGATCCAGTCATGCTCAGTGCTTGTCCATGCAGTGCCAAAATCGATGCAAAGTCTCACTCTTGCCAAGCTTTCCCATGGTTGGAAGATAGAGCTGGAGGCTGCCCAGACTTTGGGCATCTCCAATGAGCTGAGCCTGTTGTGAGGATCAAAGAGGGACAAGTGGCCCTGGCTGCCCACCCGAATGCCCCGGCGTGATGAGGGTGCACCCAGCCCATCACCAGCTTCCAGGAAAGACCGGGGGAGCTGCTTAGAGCAGGGCACTGTGGAGCACTCCTGTGCTGGGCAGGACCTTCCTCTTCCCCCTCGCGAGTGTCTACAGCTGCCAGACAGAAAGGGCTTTTGTTAAACACAGTTCAGCTCTGCCACCCGTGACACGAGGCTCCCAGGGTTTCCCAGCACCAGCAGCACCATGTGCTTTGGAGTGGTCCAGCAGCAGTCCCTCCTGGGGCTGGATCTCGCATGGCTGGATCTCCCCAGGATGGATCTCGCGTGGCTGGATCTCCCCGGGATGGGTCTCCCATGTCTGGATCTCCCCGGGATGGGTCTCCCATGGCTGGATCTCCCCGGGATGGATCTCCCATGGCTGGATCTCCCCATGATGGATCTCACATGTCTGGATCTCCCCGGGATGGATCTCGCATGGCTGGATCTCCCCATGATGGATCTCACATGGCTGGATCTCCCCGGGATGGATCTCCCATGGCTGGATCTCCCCATGATGGATCTCGCATGGCTGGATCTCCCCAGGCTGGATCTCCCATGTCTGGATCTCTCCCTGGGATGGGTCTCCCATGTCTGGATCTCCCCGGGATGGGTCTCCCATGGCTGGATCTCCCCGGGATGGGTCTCCCATGTCTGGATCTCTCCCTGGGATGGGTCTCCCATGTCTGGATCTCCCCGGGATGGGTCTCCCATGGCTGGATCTCCCCGGGATGGGTCTCCCATGTCTGGATCTCCCCGGGATGGATCTCCCATGGCTGGATCTCCCCGGGATGGGTCTCCCATGTCTGGATCTCCCCGGGATGGATCTCCCATGGCTGGATCTCCCCGGGATGGGTCTCCCATGGCTGGATCTCCCCGGGATGGGTCTCCCAGCACTGGCTCTCCCATGGCTGGACGCATGCAGGTGGGCAGACACACGCGGGGCTGCGGACTCCCGTGTGCGTGCACAAGCCGACGCGCGTGTGAGCACATTTACACACGCCTACACACGCCTACTTGTGCTTTTCCCGCCGGGGCAGCCAGGATGGGGCCAGGATCAGGTACCAGCAGCCACTGGATGGCAGCAAGTCCCCAGCGCTGAGCCAGAAGCAGCCCGCCCCCGGCAGCGGGAGCTCAGCACCGAGCTGCGCAAGCCCGACTGGTAAAGGCACTGCACAGTAAATGCTGCTCCCTGAGCCTTTGATGCTAATTATTGTAGACTTAATGAAAGCGCACTGGCTGCAGTCCCTGCGGTGACCACTTGTATAAGCAGACTGGGGAGAACAGCCCTTAAAACTCAACATATTTTGGGAGATTCCATAGCAAATGTCTCGCCATAAGGATGCACCTTGCACAGAAGTGTGCCTTTGCACAGGTGGACACCTGGGCCTGTCCCTAGGCATTTCATACCCCTCTGGAGCTTTGCAAGAGAAAAAAGCTCCAGGTCTTGGCCTGCCCAGATGATCACTGAGCTCCTCTGAGAAGGATTCCAGAGGACGCAGGATGCTGCTGTGTCAGTTCCAGAGGAGGCGAAGCCCAAACGACTTCAGCCTGAGTGGGTGAAGTCTGCAAACATCCATGCATCCAGTGAAACATCCCGGAGATGATCCTGGGAATTAGCTTCACGGTGGGGCACACAAGGAGAGGGGTGAGGAGAGAACAGGGGAAATCCAGGAGGAAGGAGCTGTCTGCGCCACGAGAGCTGATGCTCAGCTTTGCAGAGCCTCATATTCCCACCAGGATTTTGACTCCCGTGTGGGCTCGGGTAGGCACTTTGGCAGCGCTCCTCTGGGGATGTCTGTAAGCCTCAGACACAAATTAACAGGCTCTCATGAACTGAATGCATGTTTGAGGGGATTAGAGAATGCTGGGAAGAGCATCACCATCCACAGCTCACGTGTGGTGCACGAGGGGGGAGAACCAGCACGGTGCAACCCGGCCCCAAGCGCTGCTGAGGTGGTGGGGCTTGGACACTAGTGTCACCGCAGCGGTGGTGGTGGGGTAACATTTCCAGTGCAAAACAAGCTGGGCAGCAACCGGCTGTGCTGTGGGTGGGCTGCTGCTGGAACAGCTGGGAATGGCTCATCAGAAAGTGGGGCTGAGCAAAGGAATAAGCAGCATAAATAGTTTCTGAGAGAGTTTGTTACAAGTTTAACGTAATTAAGGTGAATTAGCCATTACGCAATGATGAGAGGCGCACACCTAACATCGCCCTGGGGCCGGTCCTGTGTGTGGCCTCTGTGAGCAGAGCTGCTGGTGATGCAGCGCAGGGAGGTGGGAGCAGGGCAGAGCCCCCAGCAGGGCTTGTGCACACCTTCCCAGCCATGCAGCCGGGCCGGGTCCGACAGTGCCTTGGGAGCATGGAGCAGCTGGAGTGCAGAGTGGGAACCAAGGCAGGATACAATCTTGTCAGAGCATCATTACCTCAGCGCAACCTCCTCTTCTCCAGAAAGCAATGTCAAGGAACAGCAAGACTCCAGCACTGGCATTCTCCTGGGAGAGACATTAAAAGTGGCACCTTAAGGTTTGTGTGGTACAGGAAAGCCTTGCGACTGTCTGGAGTCCCCAGGCAGGCTGCAAAGGGGCCTTTTGCCTGCCCAAATCTCTTCACACAACGTGGGGCTTCATCTGTGGAGGTGGCAGGGGAGCCCCTTGGAACTGGGGAACTGGGAGGCCTTGAAGGGGTCGTTTTGGTGTTAGCAGCTCATCACTACAGCTACTGGTCAACCCTTTCCATGTGGGATTTGGTGCAAGCTCCTTCCCCTCTGTGCTGCTGTGTGCCAGGCTGTCAGAGCAATGCAAGGTGCTTGGCCAAGGGGTGCACCACAGGGCACTGCCAGCCTTGGGAAGCTGGCAGAGGCCCTTTCTAATCCCAAGGAGCCACTTTCCTTGGGCATTGCCTTGGGAGCTGGTGGTGCTCAGCATGACCAGGGAGGACACCCTGTCTGGTCCGTTTGCACCATGGGGTAAAAATAGCTCCACAGGGTAAAAACAGCCTGGGTTTCACTTGACATCTCATGGTGCTTCCGTGTGATCAAGGAAGGACCTCACATCAGTATGTGACACCAAAGCAAAGGGAAAACCACGGCTGGGCCAGGCTGTGCAGCCACTGGACCCATGCTGCCCTCGGAGGCTTCTCCAGGACAACATGGAACAGGACTGTGTCGCAGGTGGATGGTCCTCTCCATGGTGTGATGGTCTCCAGCCCCAGGCTGCACCAAGGCTTTGGCCATCCTGGGTTCTGTCTGGACCTCGCACTGCTGTCACCAGCAGAAGCAAGCTAAGCCAGGGGCTGGTGGAGGTGGTAGAGCTGGTGAGGTTCAGTCTTTGCTCTCCTGCTTCAGAGCTGCTGGAGTTTCAGTCCTGCCCATTCTCCAGCAGAGGGAAGTTCTTTGGCACCATGGCCCTCAGCACATCTGTGAGTGTTTGATGGGGGTTACCCATGGAGAAGCCTGCCTGGCTGGGAATGAAGATGTTTCTGCAGTGTGCTCCTGCTGCTGTGTGCTCCCAGCATCTTGTCCTGACTTCAATGAAGGATCTGGAGGCAGGAATGGTGGAGAAGGGCAGAAGGCAACTTTATAATCAGGAAGGGGTGTTGCTTGGATACACTGCTAAGCAACCTCAGGGCTCCTCAGGGATGGAAATAACCTTCTTTTTCTTCTCCAGATCTTCCTCTCCATTGGCATCAAGCCTGAGCAGTGTGCTGGGAACATTAGCCTGCTGGAGGCTGGGATGCTGCTGTGGAGCCCTGCCGAGGCCAGGCTGGAGGGGACCTGGTGGTAGAGCATGAGAAGGGGGACCTGTGTGACAGCGCATGACATCTCACAGGGGCGAGGGCTGCCCTTCTTCATTGCAGTGCGTTTTGCCCATTAACTGCCAGTGTACAACCATGGCAGAGCCAGGATCCCAAGTCCCAGCCCCATGCCTACACCCATCCTCTGCGGCTCAGCTCCAGCCAGTGCTCACGGTATAACTTTCAGGTTCTAATTAAATCTCCATGAAACACCCATTTGAGATGCTTCATTTAAAGTGACAGCTCATTAATGTTATGGGCCTTTGCCACGGCTGTTGTACTTCCAACTGCTGCCTGGGGTGCTTGGGGAGTGTGGCAGCTGCGGGCTATTCTCTAGAAGACAGCCACTGCCCCTGAAAGTGGCTGCTAACTGGGAGACAGGCTGGTGGCTGGTAACTGGGAGACAGGCTGGTGGCTGGTAACTGGGAGACAGGCTGGTGGCTGGTAACTGGGAGACAGGCTGGTGGCTCCTCGAATAAGCCAGGCTCGTCCTAACTCCTGCAGAGAGATGCCCAGAGGAGCAGGGGCAGAGGAAGGTCCTGGGCTGGGTTCTGCCCTCGCTGGGTTGTGCAGTGGCTGAACCCAGCTCCAAGCACCATGTACCAGGATGGGGCCTGCTCCACAGGGGTGTCCCTGTTCCTCAGGTGTGACACTGCCTCATCATGGGTTTGCCCCCTTACAGGGACCTTTGTCCCTTACTTTGGAGGAGGATTAGGGCCAAACCTTTGCTGTTTCCCAGTGTTGGCCTCCATGAGACACCTGGCTCCACTGCAGAGACCCCATGGCCATGGAAGCTTGGTGGAGCTTTTCCAACAGCATCCCTTCAGCCTGGGGATGCTCAGAACAGCCTATCCCGGCCTCCCTGTACCACAAGTGTGGGTAATGCTGGTCCCAGTCCATCCAGCCCCCACCTGCTCCCAGAACCAACCAAGCCCGTGGCTGGGGGTGCCAGGGCCAGCAGTGGTCCCTGATACAGGGATCCCCTTGCCCAGGGATGCTGGGAGCCAGAGCATGGGATGTGCTCTCCCTGCACAGCCTCTTTCCCTGTGGATCCTCCTGGTGCCTCCACCACCAGCTTGTTTTCCAGGGCCTGGCAGACCTGCAGTCTCCTGCTTTACGCTGGTGGTGAAGGGCCTGGTATTGGACTGTGGTTGAAAACATGAATCTTGCTAATTACACAGTTTCTCTGTGCCAGGAAATCTGTCTCTTTGTCAGGATCTTTGTTTTTAAAGAGGCATAAATCTCAGGCAAGGCTAAAGATTGGCTCCTGGAGCCTTTATCACAGAGCGGCAGTGATTTATCTCGTGCACCCTGGCACCAGAGGAGGAATAAAATTAATAATGAATATTTATTTATAAGCTGAAGTGAGCCCAAGAAGGTCTGGACACCCATAGGAGCAGCATGCTGCAAACTGAGCATGCCTCAGCTCTGAGAAAACCTTGCCCAGGCCAGAACTGTCCATCCAGAGGAGTGGACCCAGCCACTCTGCGGGCTGGCTGGCAGCAAACAGACGCGTTCAGTGGGGATCATGCACTGCCCCAAGCGTGCCAGGCAGGTGGGATGGACAAGGAGCTGACACAGAGGCCACAGAGGACAAGCTTGTACTACAGAACACCAATAGATGAGATACACCACTCCATAGTGCACTGGTTCCTGCTGCGGCCAGTTTGGGCAAGGGATGGGTTAATGCCCGTATCCCTCCTGAAGCACCAGGCACTGGGCAAGCCTGGGCCGAAGGGGGTAAGGGGTCCTCTGGGCAGCGCAGGCCTCAGGAGTGGGATTCAGGCACCTGAGTCCCCACCCTCACCCATCTGGGTTTGCTGTGGCCATGAGCCATCCTTCCTCCTCCCCTGTAGCTGTGTAAGAGGGAGAGTGGGACTGGTGCTGTCCTCGTCATGGGGCTGTGCTGGAGCCACGCTGTTTGCAGAAGCCCCAAGCACTTAAATGTTACACTAAACCTATGCAAAAGCTACTCTTAAATGTCTTCCCAGAGTATTGGGATAGATGGAGGATCACATTGGGATGTTAACATCACCATGCTTGTGGCACTGCTGCAATTCCTCTTCACAGCAGCAGTATGCCAAGGGGTGAAGCTGCACAGGAAGGTGGGAGCCAGGTGCTGCCAACGTGCCCCACACCATGGCAGTGCTGCGCCATGCTCATGGCTCAGGCTGCTCTGCCCAGCCTCTAGGAGCAGCATCACCTCTGGTATTTGTGCCATCTCCTCTTGATGCCTCACTGGCATTTACAGAGGAGTTACCTTGCATCCACAGACCCTTGGTCAACATTGACAGAGCCTGCAAGGAGGGAGTGAGAAGGCGCTGGCAAACAGTGCAATGTGTTCAACCAGAAGGATATTCTGAGCTGCCAATAGCAGCAGCTGAGCAACGTAAGGAGGAGATGTGGAGCAGATAAGGGCAGCAGATACTGCACTTGGAGCCAGATGCTACAAGGAGGAAGAAACTCAGCACTGAACCTCCTGCCCCTCAGCCTCCTCTCAGAGCACATTTATTCACAATCATGTCTTCAAGCCAGCTCAGCAGCACAGCGCCTCAGCAGTGCACTCAGCAGCCACATTGTCAAATGGATGCAGTTGGCAAAGACCATTCCGAATGCTTGGTGCCTCTCTGGCTGCCAGATGAAGCTGCTCACAGCCTGGGTGCACAGAGGGTTTGCGCTGCTGCTGCACAGTGATGAAAGACATGTGCCCCAGCTCTGCTTTTCCACCCACAGATGTGGCCCCAGGACCCCATTCAGGTTTTCAGAGGGTGCTGGAGTAGGGGCCTTGCTGCCTCACAGCCTGCCCATGCTGGGCGGCTGCAGGCTCCACCAAGATGCTGGCGGCCCATCCCCTGTGCTGCTGTGACTGTGCCCCTCAGCTGGGCAGCCTGTGTCCCCACAACACCAGGAAGACCTCTGGTCTGGACACTGCTATTATAAAACCTACCAGCTCCCTGGGGGGTTTTAAGCCAGTGGCAGGAAGGAAAGAGTTTTATTGCCTTGAAAACCCTCCAACCCCTGGATCGGCTGTAGCAGCCCTCAACGTCTCCATTGCTGCCCATTCCCCAAACTGGGAGAGCTACCAGAGAGGTTTGACACCCACTCTTGATGGGTTTAACACATTTGCTCTCTGGGATACCCAGAGCAGCCACTGCCTCAGACCACATCCTGGTCAGAGCAAACAGATTCAAGTAACATGACCCACAGCTTTTGTTGGCCACTGCTAATAAAAGAGGGGCATCTCTAAGTGTTAGATTCACACAGGAGCCTTGCTGTTGTGTGGGTCCCTGTGCCACACCCTATGGGGATGGGGGCAGATGGGGGCAGCTTTGCTGCAAGATCAGTCCCTGTTGGGGGCAGAGCTTGTGCACACTGCAGCGCTGGGCTTGGTTCTGCCATACTGATGCGCTCCCGTCACGCGTTGTGCCCCCCCCGCCCGGGAAGGGCAGCTCAGGATTCTCGTCATGCTCCCTCTTGCAGTGCAGCGTGGAGCTGGGAAAAGTGGGGCAGAGGAAGGGCATGCTGGTGCTGGAACTGATCTCCCTGGGCTGCAGCTCCAGGCCCAGCATCCCGCAGCAGCTGGAGGTGCTCGCGGCTCCTCTTGGAGTTGGGGGGATATCAGAAGTGCTGCAAGTTTCACATTAATTGCAAGTTCAATGACTGTGTACATGAATATTTAACTAGACACATTGTTCATGAATATGCATGACATGCAAATGCAGGAGGGAGCAAGCAATGAGACGGGCATAGGCACAAGCACAGGGGAAGGCAGACAGTGGGAGGCAGAGCTGGGGCCAGCAGCACTCAGTCCTTGGGGAGCCCCATGTCCCTGCATCCTGGAACACTGGGACCATGAGAACAATTTGCAGGACTGCAGGAGAGAACCTGGGGTTGGCAGCATGTGCATTAGGGCCTTGTGTGCACATTGGTTAATAGAGTAGGGTGCAGGAAGAGCACATGGCAGGAACAGGAGCTTGCAGTCCAAAAGCATTCTCTGAGCTGACCTTAAGTCATCAGATCTGGCCTTCTGCATCTCTTGAATGAGGACATCAGGAGGATGCTCTTGTATCCGCCAGGCTTCAGGCCCAGGGGAGTCCATCCCCCTCTCAGTAAAGCCACCCCACATGAGTCTGGCATTCACTCAAAACCTGCTGCTGATGGGCTGAGAGCAGAATTAAAATGAGAGCATCTGTGGTGCAGGTACCCATCCTGCCCAACACCAGGAGCTGCTGAGGGATCTGCACCAGCACAGGTGTGGGTTGAGAACTCCAGAGCTGGACACATGTGGGAGCTGGCAGGAACAGACCAGCTGTCCTGGATGGATGCATGGAAGGAGGGAGGGAGGGATGGAGGGAGGGATGGATGGATGGATGGATGGATGGATGGATGGATGGATGGATGGATGGATGGACGGCGGGCTGGAGGGATGGATGGATGGATGGAGGGATGGATGGAGGGAGGAATGGAGGGATGGATGGATGGATGGATGGATGGATGGATGGATGGATGGATGGAGGGATGGATGGATGGAAGGACGGAGGGAGGGAGGGATGGATGGAGGGAGGAATGGAGGGATGGATGGATGGATGCATGCACAGATGCATGGATGGATGCATGGAAGGACAGAGGGACGGATGGAGGGGCTCCCTGCTTGCCCCCCTCCAGCAGTCAGTGTTGCAGCAGGGATGGGTGTGGGAGAGTCTTACCTCTGCTTATGGCTGGGATTGTATGCAATCAGCACCAGTGGGGCCAGGCTGCTAGAGGCTGTTCCTGGGGTGCTGTGTACCTGTCAGCACAGCTCTTTTTATGACTTGTAATTGCTGCATGAAATAGCTTCTTTTTTCTCTGGCATCAGGCAAGCTGTGATGCTGTGGGGGTCAGGCTGCTGCTGCTCGGTGTCCTCATGAATAACACTGTCAGTGCAGGCCATGGGGGCCAAGGGAGCCATCTGTTGGCCTCCCACAGAGACCCCAACACCACTGGCTGCTGCTGAATGCTCATTTTAGAGGTGGCAGAGTTGGCTCCAAGGTTATTCCCGACCTGTAGCTGCCAGCTCTGAGTTCAGCATCAGGCAGACATGACTTTGGTCTTGTTTCTTGGGGTACTTGTAAGGATGCCAGCCAGGGCATCTGGTGTAATACGCCCCACACAGTTATTCCAGCTTTATTTGCCTCCTCTGGTCCATCTGCTGCAGAAACCCATGTATGTCCCCAGAACCTCTGACAGTAAAGGCCAACACAAAGCAGTCCCTGACCTTCTCTGCTGTGGCATCAGCATCCCCAGGCTGCCCCTTTGTCATCAAGATGGTCCCACCAGTTTCAACACTCTCACTTTGGGGGGATTTCCTCTCCTTGATGCCATTTCTTTTTTTTCTTTTTTTTTATGACAACTTGTCTGATTTTTACAGTTTGCTTCCCTAAAACTGAGCACGTGTGCACTGGATTTCCTTCGCCTGCACTATCCCTCTGCAGCATTACACCTAATTGTACGGTGGTTCCTGTTACACAGCGGCTCACCCCGATGCACCCTGACTCAGGCCCTGTGCAGCGCTCTGCACCAAGTCTGGAGCAGCCTCCTCCCTTGAGGGTTTTAGACAAGTTTGTTCAAGGATCACCATCTGTGTCCAAGAACGTTACCTCTGCCTCTGCCTCCCTCTCTCCAGTCTGACAGGACAGTAATTAGATCCACACAGAGTAGCTGGAGTCTCCTGCTGTCATCTTCTACTTGAAATCTGCAGTGTCTCTAATCTAGTCAAATTTCCTCATCAGCCCCATCGCTGCTGCAGTCTGGGCTTTCCCCTGTTGGCAGCCTGGTTTGCCTTGCCTATTCATTGTGATGGTACGTCTCCCCCTAGGCTTCTTGGAGGCTCAGCGGCCTCTGGCTGCATCCATCCCTAAAGCAGATCAGTTTGGACCAAGTGTCCTTCCTGCTGCCTTCCCACAACCTCCATCACCTTGTTTGGCCAGCCACGGTACAGCCAGGGCAGCCCCTGCCACGATGTCCCAGAGCCTGGGGCAAAGAGCTGTTTAGAGATGTCACTTTAAGGTCTGTTACCTGGGGACAGCTCCCAGAGCCACATGCAGGAACCATCCTGCACCTTCTTCTGATCTGCAGGGAGCTCAGCACCAGCATCACTGCCAGAGCAGCATCCTTGTCAGACCAGCATCCCTGCTGGAGTACCATCCCTGCCACACCAGCATCCTTGCACGTCAGCATCCCAGGGTGCAGTGCTCCCAGGCAGTGCTGATGACTTATTTATGGCACAGAAATCGTTTCTATCCAGGTTGTCATTTCAACCTGGGACCTGCCCAGCAGAAGCTCCAGCTCATTTTGCCACAGCACAGAAAAAGCCCGGGTGAGGCCGAGGCCAAGGGGCAGCTCTGATGCGAGGCAGGAGGTGAGCTTGGCTGTCCAGCAGCACAAGCTGCGGAGCGAGTGCAGGAGGGGACCTGACTCAATGCAGTGACTGCTGCAGCTCTGAGCAAGAACAGGAGAGAGCCCACAAAGGCTTTGAAGTCTTGGACAACTTGTGATGGAAAAGTCCCAGGCTCTGAAGCTTCCACCTATGTTTAGCTTTAGGTATTATAGTGCTGGGCTTATGGGCTCAGAAACTTGCATCCACACTGGACAGCCAGTCCAGAGGGAAGTATTAGTTACCTCCCATTCATCTGCCCAGATGCAGTCAGACTAGTTTCAGGAAAAGTCTTGGCTCCCTGGAAGGGCTTGGGGCAGAGCTGCTCTCCCGTTCCTCCCAAAAGTGGTTCAGAGGAACAGCCAGGATTAAAGCAGCTTTGGGGAAAAAACCATCACAAGTTAAAAGAAGCTGCTTCAGCGTGGTCACAGCCCACATTTTCCTCCTGCTGCTAGTCACTGGGAAAGGCGGGTGCCCAGGATGGTGTCTGCAGAGCAGCAGCATTTGCAGGGATGGGGTGCTGAGCCTTGGTTGCATGGTCTCTTGATTATGACTATCACATCTGAAGTCATTCTCGGCTGGTCAGGAGGGGCTGTCTGTGGGTGCTCTATGGCTGTGCTGCTTTCCCCCCCTCCAGCCTGTCTGAGAGGGATTACTTTAGAACACCAAAAGCACTGGACTTGAGTGAGCATCTTATATTCCATCGAGTTAGCTCTATCAGAGCTCCCAAAGGACGAATCCCGTCTAGAATCACCCGCAGCCCCTGCCCTGAAGGGTGGATCACATCTGGCTGCATCCACCCAGGATCTACAGAGAGATGCAGTGGCCACGGTCACCTCACAGCTCTTGCCCTCTTGCCATGCTGCCCTGCAGAAGGCCTGGCTGTGTGATCCCGCCTGGCCATTCCCACTGTCCCTCAGCCCCCGTCCCTGCCCAGGGCCTCAGGGAAGGTTTCTGGTGGATCATTGTCCAATGGACTCCTGGGTTTGGTCTCAGTGTCGCTGTTGCTCTTGCCAGTGTGCAGCAGCAAGGCCCGTGTGCAATGTGTTTCTGGGGTTCTTTCAAGCATTCTGCTTCCCTGCACTGTGCAGCTCTGACCAGGAATCCTCCTCCCTCAGAAATTATTTAATGTTTCTGAGCCTCCCATTCCCCAAGTTCTTGCCCTCTGGGATCTCTTTTCCTCCTGATGCCGTGTCGCACACAGCATTTCCAGAGAACAACAGGCTCTGAGAAGGAAATAAACGACATCCTTGTGCTTCTTCAAGTAACAGCAGTTGCTCCATAAGTGATGGGATTATATTGACTCCTCTGAGGTTTAAAACCCTTTAAATCTTGAAATGCTGCCACTGAAGCGCAGGCATAAAGAGGGAAAGGCATTTACATAGAGCACGTGCCCTGCTTTGGATCTGGCACAGTAGCTCCTGGGTGGTTGGGGCTGGAGGGAACCTCAGGTTCACTTCATTTGGCAGCGTAGCCTCGAGCCCAGCACCAAGCCTGGATGGTCTGTTTGCATTTCTTGTCACACTGGGAGGTCTGGCTCACAGGTAGCTCATCTCTTCCCATACAGCTGCTTTCTGAGGGGGTTTGACTTAACACTTGCACAGGTTTGACCCAGTGTTCACAAATGGTTCAGAAGTTACCACTCTGTAAAATCATTCACCAAAGAGACTAGACCTTTCCTGGCTGATGGAGTTTGCCCGTGAGCTGGAGATCATCATGTTGTGGGGATGTTCCAGGGGATGCTTCAAGCTGGTCTCCCTGCTTGACTCGATGCTACCCAAATGCTCAGTCACCCTGGCGTGATTTCACACTGCCAGAGCTTTACTCATCGGCAGAATCAAGTCAGGTTTACAGCGCAGGTGAGAGCCACTCTGGTCTGCACAAGCACAGAAGCATGTGGCAAGATGGATGTGACAGGGCCCGGCTGCAGCTCTACCACATCATCACTTCCATTCTGCATCCCTTGGAATGTTTTCCATTGCTTGTACCCGTACTGTCAGGACCTCCCTAATTGTCTCTCCTCACTGCAGCACCATGCGCAGAGTCCCCTGAGGGGCTCAACTCAGCTGAGGAAACAAGTACCTATGCTCAAGGACTGCAGGAGTGCCTAGAAATGCCCCCTCTGAAGAGCTGCACATAGGGCAGGGCTGCTCCCTGCTCCAAGGAACCATGCCCAGGAGAAAAGAGCAGGCATCCCACGCAACCTGAGCACAGGGAGAAAGGTCCTGCCATGTCTGTGAAAGGGCTGGCATGTGAAAAGAGCACCTCTACCTCCCAGCAATGCCTCCTCCTCCCACAAAGGTCTCCGAGACCTTTCATTTAAGGATGCAGAGCTGCGCAGCTCACGCCATGGTCCGGGGTGTCCTTGGCAGGACCAAGGGCCCAGATGCAGGGGCACAGACCCCAAAAGCTGCCCCCAGAGAGCGGGCAGGAGCACTCGCTGCACCACAGGGCTGCCAACGTGGGGCTCGGGCTGTTGTGGGGTGCAGGCGGCAGCAGGAGCATGGGCAGCACAGACTGTCCCACTCTCCTGCTGCTCTCTCCAAGCACCTCAACACTCTCTTAAAGCCACTGGCACGGAGAAGGTGGGAAGGTTTGGGCAGTGGGAGGGATGCGGACGCTCTTCTTGGCTCAGCCCTGCTCGGCACCAAGCCAGCACCGGGCGAATCAACGTGGGGAAAGAGAAGCTGAAAAGGGGCAGGGGCTGCGTCCCCCCGAGCAGGGCTCCAGCGCCAGAGGGACAGAGCAGCCGCAGCCCCTAGGCCTGGCCCCTCCTGCCTGTGCAGCCACTGCTTTCTGCTGCAGGAGGGGCTCAGGTGTGTAAGCGGGTCCCCCTCGGAAAGGGCAACAGACATGACGGGAATGTTTGTTTCCAAGGCATCAGCGGAAGTGAAACCAGAAACAAGCAGCAAACGAAACCCAAATATTTGTGTTTTCTCAACGTGGAGGTTTGGTATTTATTGCAAAGTAGCGGCCCTTTCCGTGGGAGCCCAGGAGCAGCTCTTCCCATGGGAGCAGGGGGAGCGCTGCCAGGACCCCGCAGCACAGCTAGGGTTCGGCTTTCAGACCCTCCTGCCACCTCTTCGCTATCTAGTACTCTGCTAAACCAGGAGCACGCGGAGAAGCGGTTCTGAGATGGGGCAGTATTCCCAGCGGCATCCATGTGGGAGAGCCGTTTCCTGGGGCCTCCCCCAAAGAGGGGCTACTCCAGCTCTGGCTGTTCCCAGTTTTCCCCATGGAGCAGCACATTGACACTTGGCCATCTTAGTCGGGTGGATGCTCTGCATCTGACGAGCCAGACATGCTGGGCACCAGCTGACAGGCAAACAGAGGCAGCATGGATAGACAGCACTGGGGCTAAGTCAGAATTCTGGATTTTAAGCTTTGATGTGTGTTTATGTCCAAAGAATTTGGATTTAAATTAAAAAACCTGGGCAGAGGAGAAAATCTGTCTAATTGCAGCGTGTCTGCTCCTTTCTGGTGTCGCTGGCACTGGGAGAGGTTTGAACTTTCCATTCAGGCTGCCTTTGAGACTGCACTGAAAAGGCACACCTCACAACTCTCCATATTTCTTAAGCCCAGCAGATGTGCAGGCTTTGAGGCAGCATCATTCAAAGGAGGCCAGGAGGCCCAGGACCCTTTGCTTGTCCCTTCTGCTGCTTCTCACTGCCCCAGAACCAAGCTGTTGGGTGCTGGGCAATTCTCATCTGCTGCCTCAACCGACCTGCTCCCATCTTAGGCCCTGTGCGGGGTCTCTGAGCCCTGCTTTCAGAAACAAGCTGGGAAGGGGTGCGACAGCCCGGAGAAATCATCATCCTTCCCAAGGCCCTCCACGGCTTGTGTGCACGGGTCACTGTGGCTGCTTCACACAGGAGCCAAGCCAGCTCCATCCCTGCTTTGCTGGATTCCCTCTGTCTTCCTCTGCTGCTTCTCTTCCCAGTGTCACTAAGCCTTGCCACGTTCAGGACCTCTGTCAGTTTCCAGAGATAACCTGGGTGCTGCTTGCTATGTTCACCCATGGCACTGCGTGAGCCTGCCCATGTGCCATGTGTTCAGTGCCACACATCTGCTGCTTCCACTGGCCTTTCTTGTGGATCACATCTGTTCCTCGGTGCTGTGGTTTCAGCAGCCTGAAACCTGCTGCAGGAGCTGGGAGCTAACGAAATGCCACCCAGGGCATTCGGCCTCCCTTCTTGTCCAGGAGACATCTGCCACTGGCAAACTAGAAGCTGCTTTTGCCGTCAGAGAAGATGCTGCTGAGTGCAACCACTCTTGCCTGTGCCATCTGGAGCATGTCACACTGCTGCCTGCAGCAGATAACAGTGTTATTCTTTCCTTCTCCTCTCTGCTTTTCCCTTTCATCTCGGCTGTTGCCTGCTCTGCAGCTTGCCTGCTATGATCAAAGCCGCCTCAGTGTGAGCTCATCTGCCTCCCGCTTCTCTGCGTGGGAATGGGCTCTGCAAAGATGCCCTGGGCCAGGTTTTCTCGTGCTTCAGCCTGGGCAAAGCCGTAGTCACCCCTCCTCATGCCCTGCAACATACTGGCCAGCCCTAGATGCTGTTCCATGTGGATTAAACCTGCAACAATCAGCTGCTCTGTGACAGCTTCTGCTCCTCCTGCAGAGACATGAAGCTTTTCACACCGAAGGACTCAGGCTAAAACCTGCCACCAGTAGTGATCCCATCAATCCTGCTGCTTCCCATGGATGACAGCAGCAAGCAGACCAAGGGGAGCAGGAGGAAGCCAAGCTCTCCTGCTGTTCCAGGCTCCCCTGGTACATCTGGTGCAGGCAAACCCCTCCCTGCAGGGTTTCCTCTCCGGGTGGGAAACCCCCTCCTCCTGCATCCTTTCTCCGCAGCAAGCATCCTGCTTGGCTAGATCCCATGCTGCTTTCCAGAACAACGTGCCCCGCTCCATGTTTAGCCATGTCAATGGGAGCTCTCCTCGGACACATGTGGCTGGGATCCTTCTCTCTGGTCAGCGTTATCTCCCCCTTCCTCCTCCCTCCTTCCTCCTTGAAATACTCTTATGTGTTCCCTCTGCCAGTGCTGCCTTCCCACACTCCTATGAGGGCTTCCACGGGCTCAGCACGTTTGCTGAGCACTAATGAGGCTTTCCCCAGTGAGTTTAAAACCGAGCTGGGCTCCCAGTTAACAGCAGAGAAGCGGGAGCAAGCGTGGCCTTGGCATGGCTGGAGCCCACAGCAGAGCTGAGGGCATCTCAGGGCCTCACCCAGCAGTGGGCCCTGGGTAGGGGGTGCTGGGGACCCCCTGTGTCAGCGCCCAGCACTGTCCCTGTCCTCCCACTGCTGCTGGAACAGGGGGGCCATGCAGGGACGCAGTGGGCACTGTGTTCATAGCTCCTTCCACACTGTTACCAGCCCAGTCCCTTCAGCAACAAGCACAAAGCCATTTATTACATCAATTAAACATCCACCTTGTTGTATTTTTTAGCTTGCAGAGGAAAACCACCAGCAGCACCAGGAAGATATTTAATTATAGCCCATGACGGCAGATTTTATATCCCCAAATTGGAGCATGCTGTATTTAATTCAATTAGACATTATAAAACTCCTGTTACCCCTTCAGATGTTAAACTCAAGAACTTACAACTCACTTTATTTGTTCTCCCCACACTGAGCTGCCGTTATTTATACGTTTCTGAGATGTTTCTAAACAGAACAGATTTTTATTACTTTCTGGACATATGCCCAGAACGGGCAAAGTTTCAGGGGAAAAAATAAACCCGAGAACTTCTTGTTCTGTTTCCCCTCGTCTGCCCTTTGCTCTGTGCGACCGCACAGGCTGTGTCACAAGCAAGGGGTTAACTGCTGAGGGGGTCCATGGATCCCTCTGGAGGCTCCGCCCGGCTGCAGTGCGGAGCTGCAGCATCCTGCAGGCAGTGGGGGCAGATGCTGCCCTCACCCCTTCTGGTGACTTCCCAGCAGCAAGTGCTCTCGGATCCATTGGGAGCCGTGGGAAGCCGGGCAGGCCGGGGCTGTGCTCCCAGCAGTAGCCAGCACAGGGCTGCAGCAAACCACCCCACTGCTCCCATGGACCTGCTCTGCTGGAAGCCAGGCACGGCTCCGCACTTCCCGGGCTGGGCCCCCTCCCTTCGAGCTCTGTCCCTCTGACACAGCAGTGCTGAACCTCGGGCTCTTCGAGGTGATGGCTCTCCTTGGGGTGCAGAGGGGAGCCCCACAAACCCGCATCCTGCAGCTCCCTGGGGCTCTCACAGGTGCCTGGGAACGACATTTGTGCGCTGTCAGAAGAGCAGCTGGCCAGTGAAGCAGCTCTGGCTGCTGGGCTGCAGTGTTCCCTCAGCCTCACACAGATGATGGCACTCAGCACTCTGGGTGGCTTGTTACAGACCCTTCAAAAGAGCCATTTGCTCCAGCACAGCACTCCTTTGGTTTTCCATGCTGTTCTGGGTTGTAAGTCGCAGTGATCTGCTTCCCGATATGGGGTATCGCAGCTCTAGGGGATGAGGGGCTTGTGCCAGCCTGTGATGAGCAGTCAGCATCTCTCGCAAGAGCCTGCACTGGCAAAAGGGCACTCAGTGCCTACAGGTGCTGGCAATGCCTTCAGGAGATGCAGGTAAATGTCCCCAAGCATATGGGGACTGCAGTGGGTGGGAGACTTGCTCTGTGGACAGGAGGGGGGTTTGCCATGTGTCTGGGCAGCTGGACCAGGCCCTGGGGGTGAGGCTGTGCAGACAGCCTCATGGTGCTGGTTGTGCACCCCAGTGCTCAGTGTGGTGGCTGCAATGAGGGGTCCCTGTGTGCTCATTCCCTTGGGCAGGGTGGCACGACACCATCTTCTCAGCAGAGTCTTTTGGAGCTGGAGCCAGCAGAGCTGGGCTCTGGTGGAGGGCTCTGGGCATTGGCAGCAAACGCAACTGCTGGAGCCAGGGTTGTTCATGCTGTCTGGAGGCACTGGCTTGGTGGCCAGACCCTGGAACTGGGATGAGATCCCAGATGGCCCCAGGGTGGGCTCTGGGGTGACTTGGAGCAGGCTGGGCCAAGTGCAGACAGTTGTGCCCAGCGAAGCTGTTGCTTTCAGAGGCTATGGTCCCTGAGGTCTGGCTGGGCTTGTTGCATTTACTGATGGGAAATCAGAGTGGGCAGAGCAATCTGTGCTGGGAACCAAGGGTAAAGCCTTGGGGCAGCTCCCTGCCACCTTCACTCCCACTCACGACACTGAGATATGTCCAGTGCTCCTCACATGTGTGCCTTGGAGCTCACATCTGCCAGCATAAGCAGGCAACTGAAGCAGGAGGAGTTCTGTAGCTGAGCAGCAGAGGAGGAGGTGAGCTGGACACACGTTGTCAGACTCATTTCTGCTGATGCTTTGAACTGTTTTTACTCTGGGATAAGAAATACCAAGCTGTTTGCTTGCAGTGCAGTGCAGGGCTGCTTGGAGACTTGGGGTCTGAAAGGAGATGGGGAAGTCAGAGAATTATTTTTGTATGCATGCTTTTCTTTGTAAAATCTTTTCCCAATTCCCCCGAGGCTTTTCAAAGCAGAAATATGTGCACTTGTGTGGCAGCTGCCTTGACTGGCTCTGTCATGTCGATAACCTGTGTCTCAGAGAGCTCGATGCTGGACAGCACAACTCATCCCAGGCCCACTTGGCATCTGCTTTCACGAATATCTCCTAAATAAAAGCTGACTTGAGCACAGGGGATGGGAGGCTGAAGAGTGGAAAGAAGGTTCACCATTAGAGCAAGCCGCAGACCCAGAATAGGAATAACAGCATTTGCTGAACTCAGCGAGTAGCATTGAACAGATGAAGAAGTCAGCAAACAGGAACCAAGACAAACATCAGGGCTGATCCGGAGCCAGGGCTTGGACAGCTGCATCTGCACCGGCTCAGGCTGGCAGAAGTGAAACCAGGAGCATGGGAATGATTGGTGTCTTCACACCAGTGCTTGAAAGAGGGAAGCTTCTCTAAACTGGTTTTGATTCTGACTCCGTAAGAGGACTAGAGCTGAGAAGCTCCCCTGGCTCCCTGGTTCGTTCGATGAATTCAGGTAGCAATTCTGCTGGAGATTGTCAGTGATTTGGAGAGATTCCTTCATTATTAATTATTCAGAGAGCGTCTTGCTGCACCAGCGCTTCTACTGCTGGGCAGTTTGCAGGCCCTTTGCTGGCATTTGTGCTCCTTCTGCTGTCTGGGTTATCTGTACCCTGACTTCTGCCAAAAAGCTCATCGGCAACTAATGGCAAATCAACAGGATTTCGTACTTGAGCTTGTAGCTTTCCTTCAGGGCTTTCTCAAATGAAGGTGTGACCAAGTGGGCAATGTGTGTGACAAATGGCTGTGAAGCTGAGTGCCTGTGCCTGCCCCAACTGACAGGCTACAATGGCTTTCTGGAGTGGGAAAACCTGTCTTTACAACTATTTCCACATCTTGGGAAGGAGCTAGCAAGCTGGGAGAGCAGTGCTGGTCTACCCGAGATGCATGGGTTGAGTGATTTTTAAGTGCTGGTCTACCTGGGGAGGCTTTTTCCCCCTGGTCCAATGGTCAGCCTAATAAAAGCTGCTAGCTGGCTTTCGCATGCATGGATTAAGGGATTTTTAAGAAAGCAGCAGCAAAGTGTGCCTTGGCAACAGTGATGGTCACATCGCGCGTCAGTAGCATGACTTTGAATCACAACTGTCCCCACTGTTCTCCATTGCTAGATGGACCCAGGGGCAGCCTCAGAAGTTGACACCACAGAACCCACCTCTATGTCCCTCCCAGGCATCCATCCCCACAGTGTGGGGATGCCTGGACCAGGCATGGCTTTTGCTTTGTTTTGCAAAGATTTCACCCTGCAGCCAAATGCCCACAACGCTAGTGAGAGTGGCTCATGGGCACTGACGTTAATGTGGCTAGGACAGGCCACCAGCCCCATGCAGAGCTGCAGCCTGCCCCACACTTCATAGCACAGTTGGAAACACTTTGCAATGAAAGTAAACCCCAGAATCTTCCTTTGGTGTCTGTGTGAAGTGGAAGCCAGCTCATGCTCTGTTTTTAGCCTCCCCATAACCAGCCGCATGAGCAGGCAAGAGGAGCAGCATGTTGGTATGGAAGGTTATCGCCCACTGAACCTCCTGCAGGCAAGCTGCTCCTGGGGGGTACTAGCAGGCTGTGCAGGGGGCTCTCCCACCCCTAGCAAAGGGAATGGTCTTGGTCTTCCCTTGCTTATGAGTAAGGAGTTCAAGTCTGCCAAAGAGGCTGGTGAGATCTGTTGGTTCCTCCATAGCATCATCCTGATGGAGCAAAGCAGCCCACTGTACCTGGGGATTCATGGATGTGCTTGGTCTCTTTGCTGACTTGGTTTTGCTTTGCCTTTTTCTCAAGTTTGTGGGTGAAATTCCCTTTGTGAGAATGAAGAGGAACCCCCATTTGGGAAGGAAATGCTTCACAGACAGTCCTGGCCCAGTGAATCCTCCTGGCAGAAGATAACAAGACCTGAAGCATGGCTGCGTGGCAGGGAAGGGCAGCACTTCATGCTCCCTGAAATACACTACAAAAGCAGGAATAAGCCTGACCTAGATACATGAAATAACACGGTCCCTGGCAAAGTGCTGCAGCACAAGTGAGAATTGCACTTTCATCAAAACCCCAACTCGCTCACTGCCCACAGATACACACAGCCTGGAATGGGACACGTGCAGGGGTGACATGGCATCAGCACAAGCCACATCTGGCAATGGCACGGATGTGTTAAATCCTGCTGTCAGCCAGGAGCAGTGGTGATACCGGCACTCTCCTCTGGCATTACCTGATCACAGTGACAGGTCCTGCCCTGCCTGCTGAGAGGGACGTGTTTATTCCCTGCTGCATGGGAAGGGAACATATGACCTCACAGGTCTCTGCAGCGTGGTCCACACTGCAGGAAGGTGCTGCTGGTCCCCTTGCCTGAGGTTACTGATTAACAGTGCTGCTTGCATGCTGTTCCCAGCGCAGCATGAGGCTGTGCCTACTGTGTTCACTGCTTTGGGGCCCATCCTGGGCTTTCCCTCCCATGCATTGCAACAATGTGAGCTGGAACAAGTCTGCTCGGGTACTTTCCTCGTGCCCCAGAGCGGGTAATGTGGACCAAGGAAAACGGAGGTCTCTGATCCTCTTGCCAAGTGCAGAACATGCCAGGGCCGGCACAGCCCGTCAGGCAGGCGCTCCGTGGTAACAGCTCCCGCTTTGGCACTCAGGCACTGCCTCGCATCCCCACCCAGCACTGTGGGAAATGCAATTGCTCTCTGGGCACTAAGGACTGAGCACGCAGGGTGCTGCACGGGGCAGTGTGAGCAGGGAATGGGAGTGGGAACCCCATTTGGGAAGTGCAAGGGATCATTGCAAGACTCCTCATTCCCACCCCACAGCTCCTCTGCCCCAAGCACAGTCTGTTTAAGCAACTTCAGTGACTCGAGCAGCTGCAGACCTCTCTCAAGCTCTGCCTCCTCCATCGCGTTCACATCGTGCCCTGTGGTCCCAGGCAAGGAAGTGGTAGCTTCCGGATGTCTGCCTGTGACATTAATCAGAGTGGGAATGGCAGATCTGTGAGAGACAAAAGGGGTTATAGCTTGGTAGCCAGCTTAAACCTGAAGTGCTGAAAGGCTCTTCCAGACTGTGGCTTTCAGAGATAGTGACCCCTGTGCATTTAGGTTCCCAGCACCTGGAGGATGAGGGAGCTGACAAGCTCTCTCTTGATCCATCACTCATGTCATGCTAATGCTGTTCAGGATGCAGCTGAAGCTGTTACTGAGGGCTGTGTTACCTGCCGTTAGCAGAGCACAGTGGTGATAGTCTACAGCCAGACCCCATCCCCACAGCAGAGAGGACTTGCCCTGCAAGCCCAAGGCTGCAGCTCAAAGGGCTGGTACACTATTGACAGCTGCTTGGTGGCTGCTCCAAGCATTATCTGAATGGAGGAGATAATGAAAACGTTTGCCTGATCCCACAGATCCTCATGCCAGCATGCAAACCACAGCACCAGTCACTCCAAAACCATGTTCAACCCCATCCTGGTGTGACTATGAGCACTGAATGTGCTGCACAGTACAGGCAGCTCTGTGAGAAGCCTCCAAAGGTGCACAGGAGCGTGCGGCGCAGCAGCCAACGTTCTGCAGTAAATCAGAGCTGTGCTCAGCACCCCGCTGATGTGCTGTGTCCCTGCCGGCAACACATGCTGCAGGTTTCTTGCAAGCTCCTGCAAGATCTAAGCTGGGAATGCAACAGCCCCGTGTAAAGGTGGTGCAGCTGGAGACAGCCAGAGGTGCAAAGCACAGGCCCTGCGTATTGAATGGGGAGATATTTGAGGGGGGAAATTGTCCCTACTGGAAATGTTCTGGGACCCACATGCATGCAAGAGAAGCAAACAGGGGCTGAAGTTTATGCTTGTGAGCTCTCATTTGTGACTCCAGGCAGAGATATGAGCTAACGTGAGTCGTAAAGGAGAAATATCTTCAGCCATGAACGAGGGGCTGGGGAGATGCTGCTGCTTCACGTGTCCATCCCTGTGGATGAGTTTTGCAAGGTACATAAACATCATATTGTTGCTTTACAGCAGGGAATCAGTGTTTGAAAGAGACGTGATTTGTGAGAAGCTGCCGAGCAGCATCCAAACCTCCTGCTGCGGATGGAGATCTCTGCTGAGTGCCCTGCTGTGATCCGCTCCTCCCTACAGCATCGGCCTTGCTTGCATGGGTGCCCCGTTGCCTTCACGCAGGATCAACGTGTCCAGCTCCAGTGTGCTCTAACCTATGGCAAGGACCAGTTCGGGGCCTGGTGTGCGACACGTGTGGGAGATGTGGCATGCCTGAATCCTGCTCCCACTCCAGGCTGTTTTCCACAATGACACAGGCAGGGGGAACGCAGCCACTGCCCTTCACAAGGGAGAGCAGCAGGACCGCGAACAGGGAGATGGCACCAGACTGAGCCACGCGTTGTGCAAAACCCTCCTGCCTGCGAGCGACTGCTCCACAGCCCATCCCAAGCCATGGGCCACCAACACAACAGACCCCAGACAAGAACATCTCCCGGGTGGTTTTCCCACATGGTGGCTGTTGGCTGCCACTGATGAATTCACCCAGGACACCAACTTCCCCTGCTCTGGAGCTGCTTTGTTCTCTGCTATGACTCGTTCCCTAGTTAGGGAACCAGAAGTACAATTCTAATAGATTTAGGCTAGGCTCTGTGTGTCACACAGGGGGGAATTTGTACAGACAGATGAGCCTTAGAGATGAGGAGCAGGAATCAGGCATCATTGCAGGAATTCTGACCCAGGAAGGCTTCGGTCCTATTTTGAAAGAGGAGAAAAGGAGGGAATAACCAACACGTGTCTTTTAGAGCTGCTAATGGCAGATTCCCTGAGGTGACATAGCTGGCAATCCTCCTGTCTCACCTCTGAGAGGTCCCTGTCTCCAGCTGACCATCAGCACCGGCGTCCCCATGCTCCGGCACCTGAGGGCTGGCACACGGGCAGGGGGGGGACAGTGGGACGCAGCAGGACATCCCCTGCTCCTCTCCCCAGCCATTTGCTGGCACAGGTAAACATCTTCTCTCTGTGTAATGTTCTCTGACTTACTGAATGATTTGTGGTCAGCGATGGGTTCAGCTGGGCTGGGAGCTGCCTGCTGCAGGGCTCCATGTAGAGCCAAAGGCAGCTCTCAGCCTGGTGCCGGTGTGTGATGCTTAAGCTGGGGGGGGTCTTTGCCATCCTGGCATGCATGGGTTAGTGTGAAGGCATCAGCCATGTCCCCACTTGTGTCCTTCCCTTCCAGTGGTTTTTCAGGGGGATGCACAGCGAGCACTGACAGACCTCCACATCGTGAGGGCTAATTTTTTGTCCTCTTTCACATTCCCTTGGAGGGCTACATTGGCCTAAAACCATGTTTTGATCAAAAGGCAACTGAAAAACTTGCAGAAAATCAGTCCAGAGCCTTCCATGTCTCAGGACACTGGTGTAGGGCCAGACCTGACATCTCATGTTGCATCCATGAGTCCCTGTGGAACACTGCGCTGGTGTCATGGAAGTAGGTGTGCAGGTCCAAGAGCACTCACTGAGCACAGCGTGCCCGTTGGCACTCAAGGTCTAGTGGTCAACAGCCTGTGCGATGGTGTTGTCTGGTCCTGCAGCAGGAGGGTCACATTGCTCCCACCACCATCTGCTCTGGGACCACTGGTCTAGCGCTGGACTTGAGTAAAAGCTTGTTGCTTTAGGTTGCCCTTCTCTCTGGGGGAAGAGGATCCTCTCCTGTGCAGGGGATCGTGGCACTTTTTTACTGCTGGCAGCCAGGAAGGCCTGGCTGGGGAGCCAGCACCCTCTCTGCCAGCAGGAGAGAGCCAGGACAAGTGTCCTCCAGGCTGCCTGCTTGGGCAGCACAGGGGAAGGACACCACCTCCCAGGCACTTCTGGGCACAGGTAGTTACAGCGAGCTCTTACCATCAGTCCTTCACTGTGTTTCTGAAACATACCCAACAAAAGAGGCATCTTCCAACATGTGCCAGAGTGCACGAGTGATGCACAAACATGATGTGATGACAAGGGTGAGGAGTGGCAGCATTCCCAGTTATCCAACAGGCAAAAGAGCTGCCTGCAGGGGCTACATCCCGAAGCTGTGGGGAGCTGTCTTCAATTCTGGTCCCCACTGCTGAGTGGCTGATTGCTCAGCGTTGTGGAGCACGCATGTCCTGCTATACGCAGCCGGTCCTGCAGCATCACTCCCAGTTCCTGCCCCGCTGAAATCGCAGGGCATTCTCAGGTGCTGTGAAATCCTTGTCTAAAGGATTTCAACTGCTCAAGGAGAGTCATCCAGAATGGGCCACAGCTCCTTGCTGGGCACCTACCCACACAGCAAGGGGAAACTGCTACATGCCAGAGCACTCCATGTGGGCATGCATGCTGCTCCTGGAAAAGTGGCTGTCGAGCATCCTATGCCTTGAGGGGAGGAGGAGGAGAGCAGGGTGATGGGCCCTGCTGGAGACACAGGCGCTGGAGTCAGCTCCTGTCCTGGGACATGTGGTTCACTCCTCATTTCCTTGCATCATTCACAGAGGTAAATGCCCCTTCGGGAGGCCACATCCAACACCCCTCTTGGCCAGAGGCAAAGCTGTGGTCTATTGTGGTGTGGGGCTGCTCAGGGCTTTCTGACCCCCACATCTCCCCACATGCAACCAGAGCAGGGTGTTGAGAGGGAAAGTGATGCCCAGGGCTCACTGCAGCGGGACTGTATGGTGCTGGTGGTTGGAGGTGCCTCGCCAGCCGCAAGGATGGGTTCCTGGGAGCGAAACTCCCTGCAGGCTGTAGGTTGAGGCCAGTTTCTGGGTCTGGGAGGTGCTGCAGCTTGGCCTAACCCACCCCACACACAGCCAGGCCCTGCAAACCCCACTGGGTCCCCCTCAAACAACCTTTGGCCTGTGATCCATGGGACATCCAACTCCCCCACTGTGTGCAGGAGAAAAGAGAAGCCAGAGCCTCAGCCAGCTCACAATCTCCTTTGGTTCTGCAGATGCAGGGTGTGAGAAAATCCCTCTTCTGCTCTGGTGCTGGGAAAGACAGGGCAACTTCACAGGGGAAAAGCTTTTGCTTGAGGCATTTACACGTTGGATCTGACCACCGAAAAGCAAAATGTCCCAGGAAAGGCACCAGCTGGAGGTGGGAGAATCGTGCATTGATGCACAGGGACTCCATCACCTGGAAAACACAGGACAACTTCCCTGTGCTGCCATAGCTGGTGCTGGGAGAACATGAGCAGGATTACGTATAGAGGCTTATCCATGTTTATGCCCAAATTCACCTTGTCCACCTCTGCCTTCCTGGTACCAAGCTGCTGACAGCCCGGCAGAGCTTCAGGATGTGCTGCAGCCTTTCCCGGGGAAACACACTTTAAAATCCTAATTGTGAGTCTTGTTCTCATCTGACCTACTCAACACCACATGATCCATGTAGCAAATCATCTGGGTACTGAGTAATTACAGCTTAGTGCTAATAAATGAGCATCAAACTCGTAATTATCTGCAGAAGTTACTTGATGAATGGTTTAAAGAGCCCCACCATGGATGCAGCCACATTTGGCAGGAATGAAAGGCTGTCCACAGTCAGGGGATGAGTCAGTGGGAGAGGCGAGCTCTGGCCCTTCCATTACCAGTGGCAGCAGGGTGAGGTTAGTGCTGCCTTCTGCATGGTGGATTCTGGTTTGCACCCCATTAGGCCTCCAGAGAGTCTCACTTCCTGGCTCCTTCAGAGCCCACCACGGCACTCTGGGCACCAGCACTGACAGCAGATCTGGTACGTCCAGGGGGAGTTTTGCTTCCTGTTGTGGACAGAGAAAGCATGAAGGAGAAATCCAAGCTGTGTTTCTGCTTCTCTTTAGGTTCCCAGACTGGGGATTGTTTAGCCTTTGGACAAGTCTCTGGGGCTAACTGATCGAGGGGGAATGCTGTCGACACCCTCACAATGATGTGCAGTGATGGGATCTGGAGCAGGCTCAGTGCATGCAGCCGCCTGGTGACATGGTGAGGGGCTGCACCGCAGCTCTGCCCTCAGCCAGAGGCAGCCGGGGCCCCACTGGGTCCAGCCCCAGCTCCAGCCATGGGACAGGCCTGGGAAAGCAGCTGTGCTCCCAGGAGAGGTGATGCTCGGCATCAACCTGATGTGATGGGGCTCCTCAGCTCAGCTTCAGCCGCTTTCCTCTCAGTGGCCCCTCCCATCCCCCAGCCTGTGCTCTGTGCCCAGGCTCAGCACACTCCATCCCTCCAGACCACGCTGGGTTGTGCTGCTGCTCCCATTGGGACAGGTAGGACCTGGTAGCCCCTGGCAATGCTCTGAAGCTCCCTTGCCCACTGCAGCCCACCAAGCAGCAACCTGAGGATGCAGGGAGGTCCCAGCCTCCTGCCCCTCTGAGCAGTGACTCCCTGGTCGTAGCAGGATCTTGCCTGGGCACACAGCATCCACACTGTGAGCGGCATTCCCTTCCTCTGGAGTTAGTGGGAATCTGTTTTCCAAGCCTGTAATCCTCTGCGGTGGATATAAAGCTGAAGAAACCCACCCAAGCTACTGCAGTATGGGCAATCCAGGTACCTCCATGGCAGTTGCCTGCTGCAGGAAGTGTTGTTTCCATATGGAAATAAACTGAAAATGAGGATTTTCCCCCCTTGCTCTGTTAAGCCACGTGCACCACAAGCAGTAACTCTTGGCTGACTGAGGAGTGCTCAGCAGTGCTCTTCCACTGACTAAATGAAAAAGCATCTGAACCAGGAAGGTTCTCTGAAGGTCCTTGTAGCCCTGATTTGTGATTGTTTATTCCCGGCAGCAGAGCAGAATCCATTAAAATGGATGTGCCTGTTATGGAGCACGTTTCCCTGCTCCCTGCAAGGTGCAATTACAATAATGAGCTGCACAAGAGTGAGACCAGCTTTTCAAGCAGCAGGTCCTGTGAGCAGCTTTAGCTCCACACACCAGGGTACAATGGGCACAAAGGTATGACAATGGGAAGGGACCTTTCACCTAGTTCTCCCTCCTCCAGGCTCCCATGGTCAGTGGGACCTGGAGGCAGTGTCAAAGCATCCACCCTGCCCATCGCCTTGTGTCCGAGAGCACCATGCTGGAGGAGCTGGAGGCTGCTGCAGGGTCCCTGCCTTTGGGGCATGTTCTCTTTAAAAGCTCCCATCCACATTCTCTTTGTGTTCATGTGTGAGTTGGTGGGAAGCCAGAAACTCGCCTGGCTTTGTAAGAAGGTGAGAGGTGAAAATGCTCCAGGAACCGGAGCTTTAAAATCAGTATATATGCTCTGCAGGACCCTCATGCTGGCTGGAGACTGAGACCCCCAAGTAGATGCACACTGGTTTCACCCAGCAGGAGCCTTCGGGAAAGCCAGATAAACCACCTCAATGGTAATTCTTCAGAGCTCTTAGATGTCTCCATCCAAGTTACAAACATTTCTGTTGTGCTGTCAGCTGAAGGACCCACTGACCTTCCAGGGGGGGGACCTGGGTGCTTCATCACAGCAGGATCAGTGCTGCTCTGCTCCCATCTATCTGGGGAAGAAGAGGACCTGGCTGGCTGTCAGGTCTCTGGCAATGGAGATTCCACCCCATCCCTCAGTGAAGTGCTTGCATAGCATATCACCCCACAGTGATCACTGTACGCCCTCTTTCTCATCTGAATTTCTGGGTGAAACTCCCAGCTCTGCTCAGCATCAGACCTGTATGAGATTAAAGAATCTTCCCACATCCAGTGCCAGCTCCCCACACAGGTTTCCATAGCTGGGCTGGAGTCACCCCTCTAGAGGAGGATGCACAGTCTCATAGCATAACTGCCCAGAAGGGATTTCAGCAGCAGCAGCACAGGCATCCTCTGCTCTCTGCTCCTCCTGGTGTCCACCTGCTTCTCCATAACCTCACAACTCTGGTCCTAACAGTCCAACCACAGAAGCCAATGGAGAAACTGGGAGTACAGGAGCTGCTTTGCACCCAGCAGCTGGGTGAAAAGCCAAAACCCAGTATCTGCCTGTCTATCTACAGGATAAACGCTGTGAGAACAGGCATGGGACAAAAGGAAGGGAAGCAGAAGCGAAGGGAACTGAGGCTCGTCTAGAGTGAGGGGTGAGGAGTTCACCATGGAATAGGGGCACTTCTCCACCAGTACCTAATCACTGGAGTACTGCAGACAAGTATTTGCAGACAAGTCCTGCAGCACCATTTAGTGAAACCGCATGGATAAACCCTCTGGTTAAAGCATTCCCTCTGGAGCAACAACTGCTTCTCCCATGCTCCTGCTGTGCTCTTCCTTTCCCTCTGTCCAGCCTTGTTATCCTCCCTGTTACAGTCTGGTCAGGCACAGCCATCAGCAGCAGGCCCGTCACCTCCCCATGCTCTGAGCACAGCCCCAGCTCCATCCTTCACTGGCCTTCTTCACCCTATGCTACAGGCTCCGCTATGGTGCTTGTTTCAGCATTGCTGCCTCTCCCCGAGCAGCAGCAGCAGGAGCTCACGTTATTTGGGATGAGCTTTTCTTGCTCTGATTTGCAGATTGTGGTTTCTGCCCAACGCGAACCTGCTGCAGGGGCCCCGATGCCAGTTTTGCTCTTGAGGAGGTGTTGGCCGTGCCCCTGCTGGAGAAGGACCAACCTCCCACCCTGAGCCCTGTCCAGCTTCGCTCCGGGTTTCAGCCACGTTGAGACAGAGGCCGTGTTGTTCCTGGGATGCCCGTCCATTCCCAGCTCCCAGATCAGCTTCCCCCTCTCCAGGCGGGCTCAGCCCCACACCTGGGTCTGGCAGGGTCCTGCTGCAACCTCCTGGGAAAAGCCCATGGGAAGTCAGCCCCTGGCAATCCCCGCAGTGCTTCCTGGCTCCGTGCTGCCTTTTGCAGGAGCCTATGTCACATACTCAGCTAGTGTATGCCCTCAGCATGCCTCTTGCTCCCTCCTCATCCTCACTAACAGACTGTGCTGTTCAGGAGGGTGCTTCATTTCCTGCTGGGGGGTTGCTCCCCAGCCCGTGCCTAGTGCCTGCTCCTGCCCAAAGGAGTTACCTCGAATTCCAAGAGCAGCTGTGCTGTGATTTGTTTCTCCTTAAACTCCCTTCACTTCAGCGCACATTTCCTCTCCTTCCCTTCCAGCTGCTGAGGTGTGAGCAGGGAGTAATCACTTGCTGAGTGCTCCAGGGGCGGGGGAACAGCTCCTTGCTTTCCTGGAAGGGCGAGAGGTTTTCAAGGTCCTTGGAGCACAGGTGATGGATGCTGAGGAAACTGAGTGCTCTGGAATGAGGCCATTGCTTTTATTCTGGTTACAAGCCCCATCTGGGTCTTACCAATTGCGTATTGCTTTATGTAATTCCTAAGCTAGCCTAATGCTGGGTGCAAAGGCTGGCAGCAGGGTATGTGCTACCTGTCCGTATGTGAGGCTGCAAGGAAGTGCAAGATGAAGGTTAATGTTCAAGGACTGCTCCAAATACGTGTGACAGTGAGGTGGGAAGCGTGGGAATGCTTCCCACAGTGTGGTGGGGCTAGGGTAGGTCCTGTGATGCCAGGGGCTGACTGGGTTTGGGGAGAGGCTGTTCTGGCTGCTGGAAGCCAGTTTCTCTTTTGCAAGGCATAAAGGTTACCCTGCAGCATCCTTGGAGGCAGCATAACACGCTGAAGGAGCCCTGACAGTGGCCTGGGCTGTGCTGGGCACAGAGCTGAGGAATGCAGGTACCTCTCCTCCCCTTCCTGCCTGTGTTGGAGTTTGGGGCGGGTTCCCACATGCAGTTTGGGATGTACATCAGAGAAAAGGGAAGCCTCAGTAGAGACCCTCTTGGCCTGCTCACTGCTCAGCACCTGCTGTAGTTAGTTACTAGCCCTTGCAGGTTGGGGTCACTTGTGTATTTGGATGGCAAGTGCTTTAGGATGGAGAGATGGAAGATGGAACACCTCCTGTTGCAGCTGTGGGTCCTTGCAGCTGGTCTGTAGGACAAGAGGCTGTACTGGCCCCCAGCTCGCTCCTCTGCCTGCTCCCCATGGCCAGTGTTAGATCAGGGATTGTTCAGTGCTGTTGTTAAAAGCAGGTTCTCAGGGCTGCAGAGGTCAGTGTATATGGGCAGTGAAGCTTCCCACCTTACACAAACTCCCCTCGCACATATGTATGGAAGGTACTCAATAACTACATTGTTCATAGCAGTTTTTCCTGGGACCCTGTGCCCTTTGGTCAGGGTTTTTATGCAACAGTTCTGTGTTTGCCCTCCAAGGTGAGGCTTTTGAAGCCCTGCAGCGGTTGTGGAGATAAACCCCTGGTTTCCAGGGTGGCATCAAGCTGTCCGTAGCCCATCACACCACTTTCCTCTGCCGGTGGCCACTGGGCACTTCTTCATTTCACCAGGCAGCAGCAGAGGTCCCTGCAGAGCGTGGCCCAGTTCACTAAACCTGCCCCTGCCTCGGCAGCATCCTTCCTCCAGCTCTTGGGCTCCCCTCGAGCAATCTCCCTTTGCCTGCTGCCAACAGGGATGGCTGAACTCTGGCCTACGAGGAATGCAAACCAGCACCTGAAATACAGGATGTATTGTAGGACATTGAGATGTGCAGGAGATGGCTTGAAACATGACTGTCCTTGCCTGTCAAACCCCAACTCCTTACCCAGGGGAGGAATCGTTGAGGGCTGGTTGTGTGAAGCCAGAGATGCACCAAGCACTGGTGCCTGGCAGCAGCGTGTGGCACCACCACCACCCATCACTGCACCATGGAGGGGTGTTGACAAGTGGATGTGAAGCCAGAAGAGCTTGTTCTGCGACAGGTGAGGCCGGTGGTTTGCTCCTCATGAAAGAGAGCTGGAGCTTGGATCAGGCTCTGAAATTCCCAGCCTCAACATGAGGTGGTGCAAAGCATCCACTTCCCATCGGTGAGAGCACAGCTCCCTTTGCAGCAGCAAGGAGGAACCAAGCGCTTCTGGGGAAGAACTGGAGATAAAGGATGTGCTAATGAAAGCTGGGAGAATGAAGTCATCAAATGTAAAATGAAAAGAGATTCTTCATGGGGAATTCATCCATCCCCACTCGTCCATCACCACAGCTGCCCGCCTGCTTTGTGGAAGCACTGGGGAGGGGGATTCACAAGTTAAAAGGGTTTTATTCCCCCTGTTTGCTTTCCACTGTAAGAGCAAATTTTAGAGGGGGAATCCTGCTTCATAACCCTGTGTTATTTATTCACCAGGCATCCCAGGCACGCGGAACAACTCGCGTGTCCCCATTCCTCATCCGTGAAGTGCGAACACTGATGCGTACCAGCCTTGGGCAGCAGGAGCAGCAGCGTCCCGAAGCTGCGTGGTAGAACACCCAGGCAGCCCCTGCTGGGAGCACACACGTCCTCCTGGAAGGGCTGCTGAGCACTTGCCACTCCAACACGAGCTGGTGGGAAGATGGAGCTGTTCTCCCCACCCCTGAGAACCTGACTCACTCTGGAGTGGTGAGCACATATATTAGCGCAGAGAGCTCTCCCTCCTGCTGCCCTGCCTGCTCAATTAAAGCACCACCAGAACCTGATCCCTCCGTGTTTTGAACACACGCAGTACGCATCACCACTGTAATTGTAAATATTTGCCCAAGGTCACCTCTGACACCTCCAGCTTTTAACACAGAGGTTCAATAATCTCAGCACTCATCAGGCTGTGGGAGGGGCTGTTGTCTGCTGCTGATCTCCTGGGAAAGCTGGGGACTTCAAAAATAAATAAATAAATAAATATATATACACACTCTGTCACTGAGCTGTGGTTTGGTGGATCCCAGCCTCCATGGGCCCAGCACCAGCTCTGTTCTAGGGATGGGGAGACAACCGTGCGCTCCCCTTGATGCTCTCAGTTGTAGCTGATTCCTGGAAGGCAGGGGAAGGTGCTGAGGCTGATCTGCACCGTGTAGTATCTGCAGCTGGTCCAGCCCCTGTGCTCCCCCAGACCTGCTGGCAATTTCTCCCTCTGTGTGTCACCAGAGCAGGGGTGACACCGGGGTGCTGAGCAGCTGCCACCTCTGCATGATTCTTGTTGGGGCTTATTTCTCTTTGGTGTACCAGGGGGAAGCCTGGAGGTCTCTGAGCTTGGGTCTGTTACAGTACCTGTGGTACCTGCATCCCTCGCAGTAGCTGCTCCCTGGCTGCTGCCACGGAGCCCCCAGTAACGGAGCTCTGCTGTGATCTCCAGCATCTGCCAGCTGTTGGTGGCCTCGTTCCTCCGGCAGCCTGACGTGCCATGTCTTGGGGCTGCACATCTGTGCCATGGCTCTTGCTGCTTCACCCCAGCCACCAGCGCCCGTGCTGAGCAGCCTCGAGCTGTTGCCGGCTGCCTGCTGTGATCTGAAGGCAACGCTGGCCTCGGAAAAGCAGCTTCAATTTCCTGCTGCCTGAATGAAGGAGGATGGGGCTGTATCGGGCCCTAATCGGGCCGTTTGTTCTCTTCCCATCAGTCTGCACAGATGCAGACGACAAGGACTCGTCCCAGGACAGCCATGAACTGCGTTACTTGGCCGCGACTGTGCAGGCTCCATTCTTGCTGCCAGAAAAGCAGAGATAGGATTTAATGCAGAATAAGTGGCACATATTAAATACCCACTGTCAGCTCCTTCTAGGGAAAAGGGCTTGGGATTCCTTTGCAGCGAGTGAGGTGGCAATAAGGCTGGCTGTGTGGTGTTGACCTCCACAGCTTGGTGGGGTACTGCTGTCTTCCTCCACTGAGAAGTCACAGTGGGACAGCTACCATGTGCTGTGTCTGGCTGTGAGAGTGCAACACGTGTGTGTGCACTGATGATGTTATCACAGCACAGGATAGCTGCAGGTCCCTGCTCACCAAACCCTCCTCCAGCACCTAGAAATTCTCTTCCCATCTCACCTTGAGGAGTTCGGGAGGCTTTTTCCTGGTGTTGATTTTAAAGAGATGGCTCAGTGAACCCCCTGCGCCATCTTCAAATATAAATAACCTGTGCAGCACATACCCATGTTAATAAGGAATAAACTTGCCTCCCTCTGATGTAACTGCAGTGGGTACATCCGTATGCACAAGGGCACCCCACAAACGACGTGGGTCACCCCATGGTCCTTTCAGCGTGCAGAGGGCATCATGATGGCCACTGCGAGAGGGAAAATCGCGGGTGACCAATTGGTCAGTGCAGTCTGCCCTAGTGAAAACCGGTGCGCTGGGGACCTGCCACCACCCTGGGGACCCGCTGATGCGCTGGGGACCCCCTGCCGGGCGAGGGGCCCGGTCTCGCCTCGTGCCCGCGGACACAAACCGCTCCATGTCGCATCGGCCTCCCCGCGGTCCCGGTGCGCGCAGGCGGTTACGGCTCGGCTCCGGTGCCCCCGGTCCGCGGTAACGCGAGGTGGGGGGGGGCGGACAGGGAGCGCGGTGCCTCACCTGCGGCGGGGCGGGGCGGGGCCCCTGGAGGGGCGGGACGGGACAGGGCGGGCGGGACCGAGCACGCCTGGCACCGCCTCGCTTCCCCCCCCCCCCCCCCCCCGGCGCTCCACTGCCGCTGCCGCCGCCGTCTCCTGCGTGCCTCCAAGATGCCCGGGCAGCGGCGGGGATGCTGCCGCAGCCCGTTGGTAGGTACTGGCACCGGGCAGCGCGGCGGGAGTGGGGGGGAACCGGAGGGCGGGGCCCTTCCCGGGGCTTTGCAGCAGCAAGTGGCGGGCGGGGGGGGGGGCTCCTGCCCTTCCCGGGAGCCGGTGCCCAGCGGCGGCTTCCGCCACCCCCACCCGGCGCGACCGGCGGCCCAATGCGGTCGCGAACGCGCCCCGCGGGGAGACCGGAGGGGGGGGCAGCCCCTTCCCCCCACCCTCCCCCCGTGGCGGGGGCGGCAGCCGCGAGGAGCCCCGGGCTCCCCTCTCGGGCCTTCGTCCGCTGGAAGCGCGGCTCGTCCCCGGCTGCCTGTGGGAGAGGGAAACGCCGGTCCCGCCAACCGGTTTAACGACCCGGCCCCGGTGGAGCGGGCCGCGGCTTAGCTCCCTGCGCGTTTCGGTTCCCGGTGCTGCTGGCAGAGATCGGGGAAGGGATCACACACCCCACCTCCCCCCCCCCCCCCCCCCGCCGCCCCCGGTGACAAAGTTCGGTTCAATGGAAGTTCCGGGGTAACGGAGCTTCTCGCAGGGCGAGCGCTGGGAACGGGCGAGATGTGCTCGGCCCCGGGAGGCGGCTCCGGTGGTTTACAGCTCCCGGCGCTGTGATCGCCGCCGCTTGCACCGGAGTGTGGTTTTTTGACTGTTGAGCTGTCGGAAAACGCTCCCGAGCGGCCCGCGGGAGCCGCCCTCCCTCCTCCCGTGCTGGGTCTATGTGTCTCGGCTCCAAGGCCACCTCAGCCGCGGGTTTCGGGGCTCTGCCGCGCGGCTGCGGAGGGCTGTGCCGCGGCCAAGGGCCGCGCTGCTGAGCGGGTTCGCGAGTTTCTGGGGAGGGCAAATGGCTCTTGTTGCTCCATAATTGCCTCAAGTCTGGACACGCCGGCCTGTTGATGGCTCCGGCTATGCCTGCCCTGCCTGGCTGCCGCCCAGGCTTCCGCGCGCTCCCGGCGAGCCCTGGAACCTCCACTGGGCTTTTGTTGTTGGAAGGCGGCTTCAAGGAGACCGGCTGGGCTCGAGGAGCTCTGCAGGCAGCCTGAGGCCGGCAGCCGGTGCCCGCCGGGCTCCCGGGCATAGGTCCAGCGGCGGGGTCACTGCTGGGCAGCATCCCTCAAGGCCAGGTGGTGCCAACACCTGTGAGCGTGGGGTCGAGTGGGGCCCGAGTTGCTGCTTGACCCTTATTATAAGACCAATGGTGCCCTTCCTTCCTCATCCCTGCTCCGGCGAGGCCGCTGTGTGTGGTGGCGGTGGGTCTGTGCCTGCGGGAGCCCCTTGCCTTCCGTGGGTGCCCTGAGCTCTGCGCTGTGGCCATCGCTGCTGTGTTCCGTCTGCCAGGAGCACGCTCGAAACTCCTTGCTTGACTCCTGCCCCTCACGAAGGGGGAGTAAAACAGAAGCAGGGGAGGCTGGTTGTGGCAGTCTGCTTGCCCCAGACAGTGATGTTGGAATGCTGTCATGCCCAAGGGGGGAGGGGGTATTCCCAGAGGATGCTCCTGGGAAAAGACAGTGAATGGGATAGAAAAATGAGGCGGGAGAGCTTAAGTCGGGGACAGGAGAGGTTGCATTGGCTCGGGCAGGTGGTGTTATTGCTACAGAGCCTGGGTGTGCCAAAACGCAGGCAGTTAGAGACGGGTCTGTGCCCTGTGGAGCCTTCTGCAGTGGGTGCCAGAGCTGGGTGCCAGCGGTGTGGGGTGCAGCGAGGTGCTGAGAGCTGCCTCTTTTGTAACTGGGCTTGAGAGGCAGGCATGGAGCTGCAGTGGGTGATGAATTCCCTTCCCTTGCCGAGTGCTCATGCTCCAGTAGCCTCGTTGGCACCAGCACAGCTTGGGGGGTGATGTGCTAATGAGTTGTATGTCACTGCATATATATATATGTGTTTGTGTGTATATATATATATACGTATGTGTGTGTTTGTAAGCAGGGTGGGATCATCCTAGAGACCACACGAGATAGATGACATTTTTAGAATCAGGATTGTCTCTTGATCATCTCCTCCAGTTGATGTTTCCAGACCTGCACTCGGGGTTTCGCCCTGAATCCCCTGGGCTGTGGCTCTGAACAGCTTTCTACAGTTGGTGGTTGGGGCCACTGGACCCTCTGAGGGGGAGGGTGGGGGGTTGAGCTGTTATCTCAGGTAAGCTTGTGGCTTTGGGAGTTGTCATGTCTCAGAAGCTGGTCACTGGGGGGCTGTGGCTCTCGGCTGTCCCATCAGAGCCACTGAAACCAGGACTTTCTCTGCCAGCTGCATGGCTGGTTCTTTGCACAGAGCTCATAACCGTGTGATTGTACCTCTGGAGGGAGTTACTGCTTCCCATAATGTACCCACCTTCACTGGCTTGAAACCTCCCTGAGGCAGCTTCTGCCTTCTCTGGGAGAGCTGTCAGGATGTTAGTTCGGGAGGGTTTGTGGCTGCAGAGGATGTTTCCCCTGAGCATCCTCCTCTGGAGGAACAAACAGCCCTGGGAAGGTGTGGGGTCAGGGTCTGGTCTCAGGGCCTGGTCTCCTTGCCATGGCTTCAACCTGCGCTACTTTTGCTTATTTTTAATGTTGTCCCCTGGAAAAGGGGCACATGTTGTGGCTGAACAAGCGCCTGCCTTCACCGTCAGCTCTTTCCCATGAGCAGCGCCATCCCTCCCTGCACTGGGAGGACGCGGTGGGGGAGCTGGTGGCCAGCCTCCCTCCGCCGTCTTTCCCAGTCACTCGCGGTGCTGAGCCCGAGGCACCCAGATGCCAGGGCAGGGAGGTCACGGATGTGAAGAATGGGGCATGTGTGCACTGCTGAAAGCAGCCTTGTGCGAGGCGAGGGCTGTGGCGCCGGGAGCGGCTCATCGCAGGTCAGGGGCTGCCTTCCTGTTTCCTTACACACGGAACCTCGTGCTGGCTCTTCTGGCTGGCACCAGCCTCCCATTAGCTGGGCATGGAGCAGGGTATGGTGCTGAGCCCCGAGCCGGCAGCTTGCCTCATTCTTGGTGGAGATGTGGGGCAGAACTGCAGGCACAGGGCTGCACTGGCATCCCTGGGATGTGCAGTGCTTGGTGGCTTCGGTATCTGCCCTCCCCTTGTTTCTCGCCCAAGCACAGCCGGCGGCAGAATAGCATCCTTTGTGCCCCTGGACACGCTGGCCTTTCTCAGGAAATAGCCTATTGTGCTCGCTGGCATCGCCGGGCCCCGTCATCGCCTCCTCTGGCTGCCTCCGCTCTGTCCCTGCCCACACACTGCCCAGTGGGCAGAGGAGCGGGTGCTGCGCAGTGGGACCACCGCGGGGCTGGGGCTCAGAGTGCCTGGCTGTCCCTGGCCCGCTAAGTTAACGCTCCGGGTTGCATGCTCTGCCCTATTGCTGGTGACATCCTGCCCCACGGGGCTTGGGTACCCCAGACCTGGCACCCTTGGTGGGGACCCACCTATGTGTGACCTCAGACCTCCTTGTCCTCTCCGCATGCCCCCTTTCAGCGCCATGGAGCTGGGCTGCTTTCGCACAGCTTGTCCCCACGTCACCGCCTGGCCTTGGCTTTCTCCCCGAGCAAACAGCCCTGACGTGCCAACAGTGCCGGAAGGGCCGGGGGCATCAGGGCATCCCTCTGCCGCCCCTTTGCACTGCTCTTCTCTTGCCTTTGGAGCCCTCCTCACAGCCAGGCTTAAGCTGTTGTCCCTCTCATGTCCCTGTCTCCACATTCCTCCCCCCAATGTCCCCTGTTCTGTGTGCGGGTGCTTGTAGGGGCTGTGGCTGTCCCAAGCATCCCCCAGTGTCACATCAGTGGCTGCTGTAAGAGCCGGAAGCTGAGGAGGGGATGCTGCACTGCTGCAAGCACCATTGCTTCCCCCATCACTAGGAGCACGGGAAAGCCTGATGTGCTCCAGAGCTCCAGGGCTGCTCCCTGCCTTGGCTAGGGCTGTCCGGGGATGGTCCAGGCGTGTTCAGGTTGTGCTGAACCACGGGAGCCTTTTAAACTGAAGTGGAAAACTCCTGTGGGATTCAGAGGGTGTTTCCCGATGAAAGCAGTTTGTTATTTAAAGCTGCTCTGGCTGGATTTGTCCGAGGAGGATTGTGCTTGCAGCTGCTGCAGCCTGGCCTGGGCTGGGTGTTGGCAGCCGGTTTTGTTTCCTTTTGGGCATTTCCTGCAGTATTTCCATGCTGTGGAAGGAAGAGGGTGCGGATGGGATCCGGTTCAGATGCGAGCTTCAGCCAGTGCCCTGTGGCTGAGCAGCGACAGTTGCTCTAACCAGGCAGATTGAAAGCAATGCTGGATTTGATGCTGCCGCATTTGAGAGTAGAGAGACTAACTAGAAAAGGGGATGTTGTGCGGTATGTTCTTGTTTGGTTTTGTGTTGCATGTTGCAGACTTGGGTACTGCAAGTTCTCAGGTCTCAAACCTGCATTCTGCGTGTCTCGCTATCTGGGCTATGCTTAGGAGGGAAAAGGAAAACCCGGTAGCTTGTGAGAACTCATAGGAAACCTGCTACATCAGTGGAAAGCTGAAGCCAAATCCCTGCAATTCCTTTTGCGGCCCGTGCAAGAAGCCCTCCTGCAGGCCTTTGCTAGCTTGGCACAAGAGGCTTGGCATGCTTCAGGGTGCCTGGGCTTTGCATGCCACTGCAGTGGGCTCCTCAAGCAAATGGGGCTCTGTGCAGAACATCACTCCTGTTGTTTGTAACTGGAATTCAGGTCCAAGGGGGAAGTGAATGGCTGGGTCTGTTTGTTCCTCGCTCTGTAGACGCGGGAGCCAGACCGCATCGGAGGAATGGCCTAGAAATTAGATTTCATTTTAATACACAAACCCAGTGTTGAGCTGGGTGACCAACAAGGGGAAAACCAACTTCAGGCAGCAGTCAGAGCCCTTCCTGAAGCGGGGCTTAAGCACAGCACAGTGAACGTAAGCTGGCTGAGGATCTGTATGGAGTAAAGTTGTGGACACGCATCCCTCTGAAGTGCAGCTGTGCAGCATCCTTCAGCAGCACATCAGAGAGGACGTAGAATAAATGAGCTTCCTGCTTCTTCAGAGGGGCGCAGGGAGAGTTCACTGTGCCTCATGGATGGTCATCAGAACCCCACTGCATCTGGCTGTGCGGCTGGGCTGATGAAACCAAGGCAGGGTAAGGCTGTGTTGATAACGCTTGAGTGCCAGGTTGTCATCAACATGGATCGGAGGTTCCTGCTTTGCAGCCCGCTCCTGGGCTGGGGAGAGAAATGCTCCTCCAGGCAGTTAGGAGTGAGCTGAGCAAGGAAAGCAGTCTGCATTTAGGAGTGATTTCAGTTGTTTAACCCAGTGCCCATAAAGGTGGTGGTGATGTGTAATGAAGTCGTTCGGCGTGCTCAGCCTCGGTCTGCTGCCTGCTCAGCTCTCAGAAAAGCTGGGGAATTCGGATGAGAAGGAAGGCATGGATTTTCAATGATGTGCAGAGAACCAACTAGATTGGAAAAGACCTTTGAGATCATCAAGTCCAAGTGATGAATTGCTGCACAGAGGTGGTGATGCTCCAGAAACGTGCTCTGTCAGGGTCCAAAGGCAGCTGGGCAATGGGGGCAGTTGCCAAGGCAAGCCTGAGCTGGGGGCAAAGTGTGCTGGCCTGTTACGAGCATGTGATCAGGCTCTTTGAGGGGCGTTTTGGTCTTGAAACTGCTGCTGGTCTCAAGGTCACCCAGGGGTTTCTGCCACTGGGAACAAGCCTTGTGCTGGCTGCGATGATGTGGTGCTCCCAGGAAGGCCCCTTTTCCCAGTTCCTGTGTGTTTTCGATGGCTGAATGCTCCAGGTGCAGAAGTGCAGGAGCTCTGGTTTGTTGCAGAGATGCGTTGGCTCAGGCCATGCACTGGTATCTCTTTTATCCCGGAGCAGGTGATGTGTTGTGGGAGCTGCTGGCGCTCCACTGGCGGCATGTCCGGAGCTGCCTGCGCATGCCACAGCATCCTGCGCTCCTCTCCAGGACTCCCGTTGCTGGGTCTTCCCTTGGATTACTTGGCTTCAGTGTTCACGTCGTGATCTCCTCTCTGCAGGCAGCTCCCCAGTGCTGAGCAGCGTGCTCGGGGTTGTAGCACAGGGCAAGGGTCCTGAGCTGCAGCAGGATGAGCCAGGCCCCACTGCGCTCACTGAGCAAGTTCCTGGCTCGTGCTGTGCATCCCAGTGTGGTCCTGGCGTGCCGGGACCTGGCGCTCCCCGCTGGTGCCTCTGCCCCTGTTGCTGTTTTTGCCTCCCAGAAATGGGCTCTGGTTAGTTTCTGTTTTATGTTTTCTGCTTGGAGGTTTTTCCTAGCTCTGGGCGGCTCCAGCTCTTGCTCCCTGGTGCTGGGAGCATTGATGTGCCCCTGGGAAGGAGGAACTGGCTGGGCTTTGTCTTGCAGGAGGGTGGTAGGTGCCCAGCTGCATAACTCGGGGCCTTTTGCATGACGAGCAATGCCAGCCATAATGATCTCAATGCTTGGCATGTTCCTTCCTCACCATGGCTAGTGGGTGGGAGATGTCCTCTGGGATCTCTGCTGGCCTTGTGACCGTGCCTGAGGTTCTCCTGAGCCCCTGCTTTTCTGTGCTTCACCTTTCAGGGTTGCTTTGATTCTCGGAATCTGTCTCTCACTGAGGGCTGTGTCCTCTCCCAGGGACAGGCTCCTCTTCATTGTCCTCTCTGGGCTCCTCTTCTTTATCCTCTCCGCAGTCCCTGATTCCAGACCTGATGCTTCCTGTCTCCCTTGAAATTGTGGTCCTTCCCTCCACATCCTGGAGCATCCTCCTGGGCTCAGTGCATGGGCTGCTGGTGTGCGAGCTGTGCAAAACTTGATTTCTGAGGTCAGTATTGCACCAGTCTGACTTTGTTATGCTTTGGAAGGAGGGAGCCCAGCTTCCTCTGGTTGTCCTCAGAGGATGTTTTTTTGGGTGCTGGCTACTCTCACCTTCCTGGCCCCAGGGATGATACGTTGGCCTTTTTTTGACATGAAATATTTCAGCTTCTTTTCATCCCTTTTATCTGATTCCTGATAGAGGACCTTTAGCAGGCTTCATCTCTTGAATAATCATCAAGCAGCGCTGTCACCCTGCCTGTAGGGAGGTGATTCGGGCCAGGCTGCTGTGTCATTGGTGGCAGAGTGACTGACTTGTGTCACCCATCAAGATGCCACGGGGCTCCTGTCCCCTCAACGTACAGGGTGCTGATGTCCTCCGCCATGGGTGGCGGCCACAGGAGGGGAAGCAGCTCCCAGTGCTGTGTGTGGGGATGCAGGGAGGGTGTCTGGGCTTCTCTGTGTTGCCAGGGAAGCTGCTCGACGCTGGGCTGAGAGAGACCATGGTGTGGGCATAGAACCACAGAGTCACAGCCTGGTTGGGCTTGGAAGGGGCCTTAAGATCGTCTTGTTCCAACTCTCTGCCGTCGGCAGGGATGCCTCCCACTAGGCCAGGTTGCTCCAAGTCCTGTCCAAGGCACGCTAAAGCCATGCCAAGTTGGCTGGATTTATATATAATATATATATGACCTTTTTAAAACACTGTCACTCCTGCCTATACCTTCGTAAGCCTCTGAGCACTTGTACGGTCCCTGTGTGTCCCGCAAAGCGCTGTGCTGTAGCATCCCTGGGATGTGCGTGCATTCACTGCTTTTACCAGCCATGAGCTTTGCCCACCCTGCTCCCCGCAGGGATCGAACGCTCTCGGGGGCGAAAGTGCCTGAACCTGTCTCCAGCGGGACTCTCGGGGGCCTGTGATTGTTACAAAAGCACTCTACGGAGCGTTTTCCTTTTCTTTCAGATCATTAAAGAACACTTCAGAGTTAACTAGCGGGTATTGTGTGTGCTGCCTATTGTCGCTAAAAGCCGCTCGCTGCCTCCCTCCGGCAGGGGGGTCGGGATGGCAAGAGGAAATTACCTTTGTAATTACCTGTTTCATCTCATGGATCACATATGAGGAGACTGCAAGGGGCCGAAGGGGGACTTGCAGTTCCTGCGCGCCGGAAGCATGACCCGGAACCCCCTTGGAGCCGGGAGGAGGGCTGCGGGTGATGCTCCATAGAGGAGGAGTGCTGCGGGTGATGCTCCATAGAGGAGGAGTGCTGCGGGTGATGCTCCATAGAGGAGGAGTGCTGCGGGTGATCCTCCATAGAGGAGGAGTGCTGCGGGTGATGCTCCATAGCAGAGCTGCGGTGCTGGGGGGCACAGGCTGCTGCCGGGGACCCGGCTCATGGACTCAGCCGGGAGCAGTCGCAATCCTTCAGGAAGCAGGGTGGGATTGTGCACTGGGATACAGCTTGTGCAGGGCTTTGGAGCGGCAGGTCCCAGGGGTATGCCCTCATTTTTCACCACATCCTCATCCCTTGGGTGACCTGGTGAGCTGCGTGTTTCCAATGCGGTGGTGTGCTCAGGACCTGCCTGTTTTCCTGGTGATTAACCCCCACCCTGGCACGAGCCATGGCATGTGGTGGCCGATGTCCTGCAGATAGCCTGGCTTCGGTCAGAAAACACCTCCTGGATGCAGGAGTGAGCTCCCAGAGGATGCCAGTGTTGCGTGGCTGGAGGAGCATCCTGTGCTGTGCCACACAGAGCACGAGGGGCCACTGCTGTGGGTGTTTGGTGGCATCCAGAGCAGAGGGGGGACATGGGGCAGCATGGGCTGGTGGCTCTGCTGCAGCGGTCCCCTCTGTGTGCTGGAGCCTCCTCCCTGCAGAGCACCAGCTTCTTTGCATGGGCATTGCCTTGTCATGGTGCTCTGAGAATGCCCCGGGTGCTCGGGGCAGCACCAAGGGCTCCTGCAAGCAGCTCAAACACGTTGCTGCTGCCCGAGTGAGTTGTGCTGTGCCCATGCACCCCTGCCCTGTAGCACTGAGCCATTCCCACTGCACGGGCCTCATCCCACCTGCATGCGCTATCGGAGTGCAAGGACCGGCGTGGCTGCTGGGACCCCCCGGCTCCAAGCGCGGCGGTGAAGTGGCACAAACACGACTGCAGAGTAACCTCGGAGATGGGTGGAACCGGCTGGGAAAAGCTGAGTGGGTTGAATCGGTGCTTTATTTCCTTTTTGTGACTGGAAGTGTAAAAGTGCTTGTGTGCGGGAGCGATTGAGGGCTGGAGAGCCCTCTCCAAAGGGATGCTAATAGTTGCCAGTCACCTCGGGAGCGCAGGAGCATTTAGTTTGAAAGGCTTCAAATGACCTGTTTAACGAGGTCAGCGCTGATGTCTCTCTCATTCTGCAGCTCTGGGAGGAGGATGTGGGAATCTGGCTGGCTTACAGAGCCCTCCCGAGGGGCCAGTGCAGGAAGACAGCTAAAAAACTTGCCATGGTTTGAAAACAAGCCTCGGGTTGTCCCTCTCCAAAATGAAAAGGAGGCAACTGTAGTGGCTGGGCTGTGGAGGGAGGAGTGGGGTCTGCAACGCGATGTACCCTCCCTCCTGGAGCCCTGCGGCAGCGTGGGAGCTGCCTGCGGGTTTGGTTTGGCTGGTCTGGCGCAGCATTTGCACGGCACTGGTACAGTATTGCTGGCTGTACTGTGCTGGGAGCGAAGCAGGCATGGAACATGGGTGCAAACTCCAGTTCCAAACCTTCTGCCCTGGGACCCTCGGTATCTGGGTGCCCTGGCATGAGCCCAGCTGCGAAGATGCTGGGAAAAATACGCGTCCAAACCACACACACCAGCCTCCTGTTGCAATGGGAAGCCTACAGCAGTGAAGCCCTGGGCTGATCCGGGTGCTGTGGTGTTGTGTGGCTTCCCTCCTGTTCAATAGCTTGTGTCTCACCAAGGGCCATGGACCAAGTTAGGCCAGTCTGGGCGCCTCTTCCTGAATGTGGCAGGGGGAGGAGGGGGGTCTAGGCTGTGGAAGTCCAAAATATCTGCTACCTGCATTGTTTCTGCATTGGGGATTCATGCCAATTATTCCCCATTGTCTTCAGTTCCCACAGGAAGCCTTGTTTATCCTACCCCTTCCCAGGAATGCAGCCACCAGGAGCCTGTGCAGATATATTTAACCTTGCACAAAGCAGCACAATAGCCTTTGAATTCCTGACCCTGTGGCATCCGTTGGAAGCATTGCATTTGGTGGGTCTGGGATTTGGAGGCTGGAGCTGGGGCGGTCCAGCGAGGCTTTGGGCTGACTGGAGGCCCAGCCTCCAGTGAGCAGCACGTGGAATCAGGATCGCTGCCACCAGGTGCGAATCCCCCTTTTCCTGCCGGCAGCACCTGAGCAATAAAGTGGGACTGAGGTGCCATTGCAGGAGGTTCCGTGGGCTCGAGGAGCTGTCTGGAGATGCTGTAACCCTCAGCAGGGTGACATGCTGGTGCGAGCCTCAGTCCGAGCTGCAGCTCCTGGCCCTTCTGAGGCCGTGCCTTGCTCCAGCCTTCTCCCTGCCCTGATGCTGCCCCGTGCCACTGTGATGCAGAGCAGGGACCCCGAGCACTGGGCTGGCACCGCCAGCTTGGTGCCTTCACGGGGACGGGGCTGCACTGTGCAGAAGCCCCTCTTTGGAGGAGAATCTGTCTTGGTCCAGTAAACATTTCTTCACCATCAGCTTTGATGCACAGCACGAGGGTCCCTGGGGAGAGCTGGGGAGGAGTCAGCTCCTCACTGTGCCACGCTCACGTCACAGCAGCAGCACCAGTGCCTTCCCAGGTTTGGGTCTGTGTCTTCTGGCTCTTTCCCACAATGGACTTTGCCATGAGCCCAACCTTGTCATCACTATGGTCGTTTTTCAGCACCTCTTCAGCTCAGCTCACTGTTAGCGAGCAGAGTTGTTTGTTGTCCTGCATTGAGACTTGGTGGTTCAGTAGAAAACACTGAAGTGGTGATAGCTCGGTCCCCAGGAGATGCTCATCCCCCAGTACAGCCCCAGGGCTGTGAGCGCTGAGTGGGTGCTGCTTCTCCAGCCTCCAGAGAGGCTATGGGGTCCCCCCTTGGAATGTGCTTCTCCTTGGCCACCCTGCCCCTCCGGGGACATGGGGGGTGTACCCCAGCAGCCCAGCCACCTTGCCTTGCTTCTGGCTTAGTGAAGGAGTCAAGCTGTCATGGTGGGTGCAGGTAGGAAGTGGGGTGGGGGCTCCTCTCTCTCTGTAGCTCGTGGCTGTGGGCCCTGGCAGTGCCCAGTTGGGTCTCTGCCAGCAGCAGCAATCTGCAGGGCTGCATGCGTCTCTCTGCAGGGCTGCATGTGTCCCTGTGCATCATCCATTGGGGAGATAAGAGCCAGGACTTGCTTATCAGCCTCATGAGACAACAAGAGGCTGTTATGAAGCACCAGCTGCTGCTGTGCTGCACTTGCGGCCGTGCCCTCCCCTCGTCCTTGCAGGGCCAGGGGCTCTGGCTGTTGCAGGGATGATGCCAGGCTGGAGCCGCATTGCAGCCGCAGCTGAGGAAGAGAGGAAGGACATGGAGCTGCCGGTGCACTTGTGGAAGGCTTGGATCAAAAGGCTGCTGTGATGTGTGGTCGGGAGCTGCCGGTGCCGTGTTCCTGACAGCAGCGAGGACAAGCAGGTGGCAGGAGCACCAGTGACGGCCGGAGAGGTGCGGGAGAGAGATGGTGAGACCTGGAGCAGTGGCTCAGCAGGGAGGGGATGGAGGCCTGGGGGTTGCCAGGGAGCGGTGCCCACTCTAGCTTGGTGCTGAGCCAGGGCCCCAGCTGCTGCTCAGTGCCTGGGCTGGAAGCAGCTCACTCCATCTGTGCCGGCCCAGGGAGTGTGGAGCTGATCCCAGCGCTGCTGCACCCCCAGAGCCATGCACCTATGGGTGTCCCTGGCTCTGGCGCCAGGGTGCCTGCGGAGCTGCGGTCCCCGTGCTGTGGTGGCAGCTCTGGCAGAGGAGCAGGGGCTGGGTTTTGGCAGCTCCAGCCAGAAGCGCGCAGCTGAGGAGGCTCAGATGGATGGACGTGGTGCGAGGAGGTGTCTGCGATGGGCTCTTGCTTGTGGGGGGTGAGCCTGGCTGCTGCAGTCCCTGGTTCTACTGACTGCTGGAGTGTGGAGAGCCCTAGGGAGCTGCAGCATTCGATGGGAATCAAACCCAGCCATGCTTCGAGTCGGAGAGGGGCAGAGAGATGCCCCGCGCCACCCGGTGTCCTGCCCACTCCACGCCACTGCAGGAGGAGGCAGGGGAAGATTTCCATGCCAAGTCTGTGGGAATTGACCTGTAAGGCTCGTGGAGGAGAGGGTACCTGGTGTGTTCCACTGCAGTGTGGGGTTTCTTTGGCCTACTCTGGTTGCTGAGCATCCACACCGTGTGGTTCTGCTGCAGGACCTGGCAAGCAAGGCACAGGAAATCTGTCTGTGGTCGTCCTCTCATGTCAGACTTCAAACACTGGAGCCTTTGGTGGGCACGTGCTGTCCTGAGGCCTTGTGGGAGCACTCAGGGAGCTGCTGAGCTGGGTACAAAGAGGTGAAATCTTTGCTTCAACCAGGACGTAATGGGAGAAAAGCAGATGGTCTTCGTTTGGTGCCTGCCTCTCGTGTCTTCGAGGTAGATGAGGTCTCTCCCTGGTGAAGTCATCATGGGCTTTGGTCGGATCATCCTTGTCCCCTGCAGGTTCTCTGGGACAAGCTCCTTGGAGCTGCTTCTGCTTTCCAGTGAGCTCCTCCAGAATGGAGCAGTGCTGGGCTCATGCTGGAGGCTTTGCCTCACAGGTGAAGCATTGGCCCCCTCTGTGGGGGCTGTCCTGGGTGCTGCTGGCCTTGGGGTGCTTCCAAGATCCCCACAAAATCCACAGAATGTGCTGGCGCTGGGGACCAACACCAGCATTACACTGTGATGCTTGTGTTCCTGTGCAGTCCTGACCAACTTGACCAACCACCACAAAGAGCCTTTGTGCTTCATCCCTCGCCACAGTTAGCAGCGAATTAGCCACTGATTGTTTAACCTTTGGCCAAAATGTTGTCTAACTTTTGGCTCTCCTGTTCTCACCATTCCTCCCCGTACTGTGCTTTGTGGATCTTCAGTTCACACTGGGGGAATCAGAGGTAGCTGCAGATGGGAAGGTTCATGCTGTGGCCAAAACTAGCAGTGTAATCAATGGATGTTTGCATGGCTGCAGAAGCGCCATTGGCCATTTAAACCATGGGAGAGGCTCAGGTCCAGCACTGGCAGGAGGGGAAGGATGGCAGGGGAAGGTGCTGTGTTGTGGTGATGGCTTTGAGGCTCCTGCTGGGGCCAGGGCTGCTTGTGCATGTAGAGGATGATGGTGATGGATGCTGGGGGCTCCTGGAGCTTCTTGACAAATGGAGCGAAGTTGTTGGGATGAAGAGGGAGAGAAGTGGGGGTTGAAAATGTAGCACCCCAAAGCAGAGCAGCTTGAGCTGCAGCCCGAGTGCTGCTGTCACTGCTGCTGCTGCAGAGGGGACAGCAGCAGTGGCCGGATGGACGTGCTGGACCAGTGATGTGAACAGGGGCTGGATCTGTAGCTTGGTCTCTGCTTGTGTGTTGGTTGCCAAGGCTTGTGCAGGGTTTGCATAGTGGGAATAGCCCCCTCTTAGGACTGGGTGGGGAAGAACCCCAACCAAAGCCAGTTGTGCAGGCTGCAAGGGCAGATGTGCTTAGTGGATACCCCATGGTGTGGGCCCCCCCCCCCCCAGCCCTGGGAGCCCTGCTCCGACACTGGACCTGATGGGAGTCAGGAGGAGGATGAGGTGGTGAAGCGGAACAGTTCCATCCCCTCAGTCAGGACAGTGAGGGCAGTGATGAAGATGGAATTCCAGGGACAGGGGGGATAAGACACTGTGCAAATGGAGACATGAAACAGCAGCAGCTCCTTGGCGCCAGTGGGCTCCAGCCAGCTCTTCTGGAGCGGGTTCAGCAACAGAGCCAGCAGAAAGTAATCTCTCATTAAAAGCTGTTGCTGCTTCATGGGAGCACAGCTCTTGTGTTCTGCCCTTCGTTTAGAGAGGTACAAGAGCTGAGGGAGCTGCAGAGCAGCCAGCTTTATTTTAGCACCCAGCAAATTGGCTGGGAAAATGCTTAAAGCTGGTGTGGAGATGCCTGTGCTCCAGTGTGATGGATTAAGAATAGCGGCGTGCGGCGGCTGCACAGGAAATCCAGTTTAATCGGCGCTGGGTTTTCCTGCTTTTTCAGGATTGTGATAAGGTGTTGGGAGGGCAGCTGGGACGTGAATTATCGGGATTTCTTCAGGCAGCCTCGGAGAGATTCCCCAAGTTACTGAGGAAGCTGTAGAGGCAGGAGCTGCAGGAGGAGAGGCCAAGCTCGGGGCGGGGGGGCGGCTTGCAGCTTTCCTGGCTGGAGGGAGCAAGCTGAGGGGCTGAAGGATGCTCCTCATCCTCCAGAGGGTGGTGAGGAGCACCCTTTAAAGCCTGGAACTCGGTGTTAAGCCCGTGGAGCGGCTCCACACACGGCAGCTCAGCAAGCTCGCAAGCCAAGCATGGAGAAATTGGATGACTCTTGGCGTGACCTGGCTGGAGGAGCCTGATTGAGCTCCCCGTGTGCTCCTTCGTTAGACAAGAGCTGGTGCTGGCGTTAATCACACGCTTGGGGCTGTTTGTCCTCATGGGACCTCGGTTCTCTGGGGACAGCCCGGTCCCAAGGGCAGGCTTAGGGCAGTTCCTTGGCCAGGCTGGTGGCTGCAGGTTTGTGGAGCTGGGATTGAAGGGCAGCCCCTCTGCCCCCCCCCCACTGGGGGATCCTGCTTGCTCAGGACAGGGGCTCCGGGGCAGGGCTGTGGCTGCTGGAGGAGGGTTTCATTGTTCCCTGAGCAGGGGTCCAGTGCTGAGCTGGTTTTCCTGAGGCCAGCAGCAAGTGTGCAGACAACTGCTGCCCAGATTTGCTGTCCTGCTGTCGGGAGCCAATTAAGGAAAGGGTTGCCATGTTTGATTACATTTCAGTGTAACGTGCGGGTGGAGCAGCACCGCGGCTGCTCCCGGCCTCGCTCTTGGCTGAGCAATGCTGCAGCGTTTCTGGGGAAATACAAACACAACAATCGAGGAGAACAACAAGGCGGGGGGAGGAAGAAAGAAGAAATCACACTGGCATGGAGAACATCGGCCTGCAGCGTTGGCCTGCGCCTGATCGGGGCCGGAGCAGAGCTGTTTGCCCTGTGGGGCTCTGGCAGGGCTGGCAAAGCCCTGCCAGGTTTTAGTGCAAGAGAGAGCAGGAGGAATTTGAGGTGAACACATGAACCCTGGTAGGAGCGGGGGCTGGCAGAGGTCACAAGGGGTTGCTGCAGCGGAAGACCTGTGGGTGGGTGGATGGATGGACAGAAGGATGGATGGACGGAAGGATGGATGGATGGACGGAAGGATGGATGGATGGATGGATGGATGAATTGATGAATGAATTGATGGACATTGTTGGGTTTTATATGCCCTGTAACAATTCAAGGCAGCGGGAGCTGCTTTGTCCACCTCTGCAGAGGCTGGTGCTAGCTGTGCACAAGGTTCACTGACCTGTCACCATCAAATGGTAGCAAAGCCAGATGCATCTGGGACCAGGGTTTTAGCATGATAAGCTGTCTGCATTTTTACACTCAGTATGCTGGTGTGTGCAGAGCACTGAGAATCACATTCTCAATAAAGCTATCCCATGTCTTGCCTTAGGGTGAGCTGGGTGCTCCTTGGGCTGTGCATCCAGCTGTGGACAGAGGCAGGAGGACCCACCTCAAGCCATAGTTATAGCCAAGCTCAAGAAATGAAATTACGGCTTAGTTTTAAACACAGATACAATGAGTTGCGTTGATTTTCGGTATCTGAACTCCATGGCATGGGGCTTGCATGGGGTGGGTAGGAGAGCAGCAGCATCTAGCACCAGAGGCCATAGGGAGACCACAAGCAGGAGGACGAATTTTGGGCTGCCTGAAGGTGGTCAGAGGCATCAGGGGAAATTTGGGGCTGGCTGACCCTGGCCCTAGGTGTTGTGTGCCGGGATGTCCCTTCCCAGGGTAGTCAGGATGATGTGAGCAGCATCCCCTCCTGCTGGTCTTCTCTCCTTTTCTTGGTGGTGAACGTCTGCATCACTGATGGTATGCCTCTGAGCTTGAGGTAGCAATGAAGCACGTTTGGCTTTGATCTTGTAAAAGCAGTAACTGGGGAGAGGCAGCAGGAGAACCTTTGTATTGAATGACCCTTGGCAGGGTTTGCTAAGGATGCCCCGTGTGCCCCTGGAGTTCCCCACACTTGTGCTGCTCCCAATCTGCATGTGGGGTTCAGAGCCTCTCAAGTGAGCTGTGACTGTCGCTTTGCCTGTGGGCTGAGAGGTGAGAGTGAGGAGGCACGGAGCAGCACATGGGGTGGTATGTGTGACACCCATGGTGAGGTGTGTGACACCCTTGGCGAGGTGTGTGACACTCGTGGGTCTGGGTCTCTTTGACACCCATGGGGAGGTGTGTGTGACACCTATGGGGAGGTGTGTGACACCAGTGGGTCTGTGTGTGTGATACCCATAGGGCTGTGTATGTGACACCCACGGGGAGGTGTGTGACACCTCTGGGTCTGTGTGTATTTGACACCCGTGGGGAGGTGTGTGACACCCTTGGCAAGGTGTGTGACACTTGTGGGTCTGGGTCTCTTTGACACCCATGGGGAGGTGTGTGACACCAGTGGGTCTGTGTGTGTGATACCCATAGGGCTGTGTATGTGACACCCACGGGGAGGTGTGTGACACCTGTGGGTCTGTGTGTATTTGACACCCGTGGGGAGGTGTGTTTGACACCTGTGGGTCTGTGTGTGTGGCAGCCTTAGGGATGTGTGTTTGACACCTGTGGGTCTGTGTAGGGAGGGCACATCATAGTGATGCAGACCTCCAGCAGCATGGTGCCCGCTGGCAACCACATAAAGCTGGTCATTGCTGCCGTTGTGCCGAGCTCAGGCTCCCCGTAGGAGCACTGGAAGGATGCTGCTTGTCTCTGTGTGTTGTGCAGTGGGAGAGATCCCACTCCAGTGTTTCCAGAGCAGAATTTGGGTTCGTAACATTAGTGCTGTGTTAAACCGCCGGCAGTCACAGCCCTGCCTGGCTGCTGGGGATGTGGCCAGGGCAGCCGGACCTGTGGGCACAAGCAACATGCAGGGCTGTTTGTAACCCGTGTTAATGTTTTATAGTGCTTGTATTGAGGGAGTTGATGACTCTGGAGCGAGCAGATTTTAATCTAATCAGCTATTCCTCGTGCCACGTCAATCCTGGACATCAAAGGGAACATCAAAGTGGGAGGCATGAAAGGCTTCAGCGGCAGCACTGGCTGTGTCGCCCAGGTGCAGGAGCCGCTGCTCCAGCTGCTTCTGGAGGCTCTGCTCAGCTGCATCGCATCTGAGCGGTGCTGTCCCAGGAAGGAAAACAAGGTTCCCGCGGGAGCGGCCCTGGGCAGCTAGGCGAAAGCCTGGTTAAGCGTTTTGCATCTGTTCGTGTCCCTGGAAGCAGCAAAGCCGGGTGGGAGTGCATGGGAGTGCTTCGTGGGGGCAGGCCCGGCGAGGAGCAGCAGTGTCTAAGGTTTAAAGCACGAGCAGCAGGAGGAAGTGTGTGCGGGCTGCCCGGTGCTGCGGTGGTGATGGGGGGGGTCATGGCTGTGCAGCAGGAGCCCCTGGTCCCACAGTGGGGCAGGGATAGCTGCTGCAGCCAGTGCGAGTGCTTCTGGGAGCACGGCCAGGTGTTTTCTCCCGCCACTTTCCCATGGCTGAGGTGGGCTCTGAGGCTTGGGAAAGGCATCAGGGGTTGCGAGGAGGAAGCTCTTGGGAGCCTTCACGCTCTGCAGCTTCTGTGGACGCAGCTGCTCTTCACTGTGTCTCCTGGGGGGAGGCGGGGAGTGAAATATGTGTATCTACATAAATATGTGCAAGGCTCACTCAGGCAGGCCCTGATAAGGCTGCTGCAGCATTACCATATCTAAATATCCAATTGCTTAATTTTGTAAGCCTCTCGAGCTGGCGCAGGGAAGAGCTCAAGATCTCCTCCAGGCACTGGCAATTCCCATGCCAGGCGGCTGGGAAGAAATGCTGTGATAGGCAGGGCGGGCACAGGCAGGTCCTGGTAGGGCACCCCAGGGATGCGCCGATCCCAGGCGCTGGCACGAACCGGCACTGGGTAGGGTTGGCCAGTCCCTGCCATGGCTGGGGTTGCTGCTGGCACCATGTACCGGCAAGGCTGGAACCAGCCCTGAAGCACGTGTGGGCATCGCTCAAGGCTCTGGAGCTGCTTGGCGGGAGGAGCTGGATCACAGGGTACCTGCCGGTGGTGGGACCCACTGATCCTGCCATGGGCTGCAGAGGGGCTGTCAGTAACGTGGGGCTGTCGGTGTGTGCCCCTGTGCCCGCTGCGGGCATGTCCTGCAGCCGGGGTGGGAAGGGAGCTCAGTGACTGCTGGGTACATGGAGGGGACAGTGCTTGGAGGGGAGAGTGCTTGGGAGCACGTGGGGACAAGGGGCAGCTCTCAGGGTGCAGTGTGGAGCTCTGCAAACCAGAGCTTGGGAGCAGCGTGACAGCAGGTCCGGTGACTGCAGGGGGCCGGTTTCCAGGCTCAAGCAGAGGGAGTGATCTAAAATAGGGGCATGTTTGCGCGCCGCTGGAATTGGTTCCGGCATCCCTGGCTGTCGCTGAGGTGCAGCGGAGGACAGTGGAGGTGGGACTCTGCGGGCTCTAATTTCCCTGCTCCTCCTTCCCTGCCCTGCTCCAGCAGGCGGCACAGCGCAGGGGGACAGCGCGTTGGAGCTCCCGTCCTGCTTTGCTCAGTTTCCAGGACACAGTTCACGTTTTTCCCTCCACCAGAAGGAGGTGGAACCGTGTGGCTGCTGGAGGGGACAGCTGGAGCTGTAGTATCTTTCCGTGCAGCGTAGCCTCTCCGCGCAGAAGCCAGCACGGTCCCCCCGGCTCCTGCCTTGTGTTTGCAGGAGGAAACAAGAAATCATGTGGTTTCTGCTGGGTTTGGCTCCAGCCTCTCTGTCCAAATCTTCTTCTTGGCTGGGCTGCAGGGTGATGGGGAGCAGCTTCCCACTGCCCCTTTCCCCAAGCATCTCTGCTGCCCTGCAGCACCCCTGGGTGCTGCTCTGAGCCAGCGGCTTGGCTCGGGTGGGTGGTACTACAACGTGTCACCATGGCAATGGGCTCATGTGAGTCTGGCTGGGCTGTGTGACAGCATCGGGGTGCTGCAGAGGTGACATGTCCAATGTCCCCCAGCTGCCTGTTTCTGCCCTGGAGAGCCTCTGTCAGATACCTCTGCTCTTGTCTCTGCAGGTACCAGCCCACCTTCCCTGGTTTTTGATGCTGAACCTGGATCGTTTTAACTAAAGATGGAAACACTGGAGTCAGAATTGACCTGCCCAATCTGCCTGGAATTGTTTGAGGACCCCCTCTTGCTGCCGTGCGCCCACAGCCTCTGCTTCAGCTGCGCCCACCGCATCTTGGTGTCCAGCTGCTCTTCCAGTGAGTCCATCGAGCCCCTCTCTGCCTTCCAGTGCCCCACGTGCCGCTATGTCATCTCCCTCAACCACCGGGGCCTGGAGGGCCTCAAGAGGAATGTGACCCTGCAGAACATCATTGACCGCTTCCAGAAGGCATCCCTGAGCGGGCCCAACTCCCCCAGCGAGAGCCGCCGTGAGCGGACGTACCACAACAGCCCAACCATGTCGGTGGCTGGCGAGAGGATCGCCTGCCAGTTCTGCGAGCAGGACCCGCCACGGGACGCGGTGAAGACCTGCATCACCTGCGAGGTGTCCTACTGCGACCGCTGCCTGCGCGCCACGCACCCCAACAAGAAGCCCTTCACCAGCCACCGGCTGGTGGAGCCCGTGGCCGATGCCCACTTCCGAGGGCTCACGTGCCTAGAGCACGAGAATGAGAAGGTGAACATGTACTGTGTCGCTGACGACCAGCTCATCTGTGCCTTATGCAAACTGGTGGGACGCCACCGGGACCACCAAGTGGCATCCCTCAGCGATCGCTTCGAGAAGCTGAAGGTAAGCGCCTGGCGAGGCGTCCTGGGGCTGGTGGTGGCTGTGGACGGCGCTTGGAGCAGGGGCTGGCTCCAGCAGCACCGCACCTCTTGTTTATGGCAAAGAACTGGAGATGCGCAGGGTGCAGATCATGGGCTCCTCCAGGACCCCAGTACCAGGAGGCTGAGCTGGGTCTCATTTGTGCAGTTAAAGCAAAGGCTTTGCTGGTTTGTTTTCCTCCTGGTGCGTGTGTGCCAAGCCCCGGCACCGGTCCTTCTCCCCAGTGTCACCAGTGCCCTGCGGCTTTGCCACAGGAGCGAGGCTTTGCCCTGTCCTGAGAGAGCTGAGGTGGAGAGGGGTGGCATGGGGGACCCACCATCATGGTCCCCTCAGGCTGCTGTGCTCGGGCTGTGCCTGTGCAGCCTTCTTGAAGGATGGGAGCAGGATGTAGGCATTTCCTTTGGGCTGCTGTGTGGGGGAACTCTTCTGCTTTACCTATGCCTGAAGATCGCTGTGCCCTGAGGAGTGCACTTTTGTACCCTCCTCAAGCAGGTTGTCCAAGCTGCTCCACAGTGTGAGGAGAAGGCTGGGCACCAGGAGCCCTGGGGATGGATGGGCTGGGAGCAGCCCTGCAGAGGAGGACTTGGGGGTGCTGGTGTGAGGAGAACAGGACATCAGCAGCCACACATGCTCGTGGGAGACTGGTGGGGATTTGGAGGCTGCTGAGGATCTCTGTTGTCCCATTGCCTTTGCCTCCTTTCCACCTGTTTCCTGCTAGGAGCAGTACTCCCATCGCACAATGATCCATTGCAGGAGCCTGTTCTCCACCACAGCCCCGATTTCCTCCTGGCTGGAGTGGCAGGAACAGGCAATCCTCCTGCCCCTCCACTTGCAACACATATCGATCCAGGCGGAACTGCTGTTCTGCTGCTCCTCAGGTAGGAGAGAGCGAACTCCCAGCGATCCCTCTGGAGTACTTTGAAACTTCGTTCGTATGCCGTGGCTATGCCGAATGTGTTGTGAACCTGGGTGGGTGAGGTTTGACCTATATACAGGTAGAAATGCCTCTCCACCCCCCGTGCATTCTGCATGAGTCTGAAGAATGCTTTTGATTCTCTTTTTATTTGATCATAAGAAAATACATAGCTGGTCCCGCGCAGCACCAGGCTGGTGTGACTGCCACTGTGACAGCAGTCCTACCCCTGCTATAACCCTGCTCGTGTGCTTCCAGCTGCCGCTTCCTTGGTCCTTTCTCCCCTAATCTTCTGGGCTTGTTCAGACACAAGAGCGCTTTTCCTGGCTCTTTGTTTTGGTAATGTTTTCATCGAAATCGAGCTGTTTGCTCCTTGGGCTTTATGGGCAGAAGCAATTCTTCTGTCCCTCTAGCCAAAATACAGAACTCTCTAGTTTTCTATGTGCAGACCAGATTGTTTTATCACAAAGCGATGCCTGGAAAGAAACCCTCCACAGTGCCCAGCTTCGCACTGGTTCCACTCCTGACCTCCAAGCCTGACAGCCATGCCTGATGCTAAGGCTGACACGGGGGCAGCAGTGGGAGGATGGCTGGTGCTGTGGGATGTTCCGGGCTTTGTTCCCGCCTGTGTGGGGTCTGTGTCCCGGTGGGGCTGCCCCATGGCAGGGGGGCTGCCGTGTGCTCGCAGAGGAGCCTGTGCTGGTTGGTATTTGCTGTCAGGCCTAGCTGCACCTCTCGCCTTTGCACGCTCCTCGCCACGCTTCCCGGTGCGCGTAGCTGCGCCAGCAGCCCCATCCCTAGTCCAGGACATTCTTTTTCCATGAGGAAATGTCTCAATAAGCAAATTGGGAACTGTAGAGAGAAGCGAGCGAGGATGTTTGTGCACAGCAAAACCTGGGGGAGAAACTGAACCCTTTCAATCTGTTCCCCGAGCCGCCTGTGTCAGTCGACCAGGCAGAGCCAACAGGAAACACAGACCTGTGCCAGCCTCGAGCGCGGCTGCAGCCAGCCCGGTTCTGCAGGGTGCCAGAATACCACGTTTTTCCCTTTTTGAATAACAGCCTTAAAAGCGGTTTTGGCCACGAAGGGAGCTCTCCTCTGCCTGCAGCTTTCTTGCTCTGCTGTTAAGCCAGGCTGGGAGCAGGGAGCGGGTGGCTGTGGTGCCTTGGGTCTGCAGGGATTGCTTCCTCCTGGTCCTGGCTGCTCCTTAGGGATGGTGGTTATGTGTCTGTAACCCCTGCCTCCGGCTGTGTGTCCATTGGGCTTCCTCTGGGTGGCTGTTTTCCTACTGCTCCCCCCAACTGCAGCACTTGCACGGGATCAATGCCGAGCTCGACCAGCAGAGTCAATATTTGCATTAGTGCTCTGTGTTGTCTTCCTTGTGCAGCCTCAGCCTGTAGCTCTGACCACAGACCTGGCAGCAGTGAAATCCTTGCAAGCACCTGACATATTTGAGGCCGTTAAACTTGAGGGTGGTGGGATGCTGCTGCCGGGAACCGCAGCTGATGGAGCCGGTGCTGCCCCGCGGCTGTGCACCTTCCTTCTGTCTCTGAGCTGTTAATGCTGTTAATGGAGTAGCTCCTGAGAAGCTGTGCTGTTCTGTACTGGGGCCATGAGCCCTGGGCTGCAGCTACTCTTCAGCTCCAGCTTTGATCACATAGCTCAAGGGAGCTGGGAACACCTTTCAGCTTGGGGGTTTTGATGGAAAATTGGGTTTTGAAGCAAATAACTTCTTTCTGTCAAAGGGCCGTGCTTCCCATGACTATCTGTGTTGGGAAATTCCACACACACAACCCCCCTCCCCAATTAGGAGACCTAAACCCCTTGTGTCTAAACCATAAACCGACTCCCAGTGCTCCCCTTCCCCTCTGAGCTGGTTTTCCATCAGACACCCCCAGTGTGTGCCTGTGGCCTGCCTTTCCCACAGAGCCTGTGCAGCAATCTGCCCGTAGCACCTCAAGGTGCTTTGAGAGCCGTCCCTAATCCCTTCAGCATGTTATGGCTTTTTATTTTGTGCGTTTTCAACTCTGCTTGTTTCTGTTGTAAAGAAGCGAGTGGTTTTCCTGGCCTGTGGTAAATCCAAGTTGTGAACAGGGTTGAGGCTTGGGACCTCCCCGCAGGTGTCACATCTTGTCCGTTCCCTTGGGATAAAGGAGTTCTTGCTTGGGTTATGCTGCTGTTCACCAGTATGTAATTCTGCATCCAGCCCCTCCACAAAGCAGCTCCATTGCTTTGTGCTCCACTTCGGACATCAGCCCACCAGTTCAACAGCTGCTGGCAGGAATGCTGCAGGCCCCAAGGATGCTGCCGATGCAGAGGAACCGCAGTTGTTTCCAACCCTGGCCATCCAACACTTGGATTTGCTATGGCGAAAACATCCATCTCTTTTGAAGATGGATAGGGGGGGCCTTCCCGCTTCCACCTCCTTTGCTGGGACTTGTAGCCCTGGCACTTGAGATGAGAGATGTGAATGTGAGGGACCATGTGAGATGCCAGGTGGGGCAGGATGGAGGTCGAAGAACCAGCATCATGTATCCCTGGGAAGGCTCCTCACCAAGGGTTGTCAGCTACACGAGGGAAGGGAACAACAGCTCTTTGGGTAGGAAAGTGCTTCGTGACAGAGGGGCTGTTCCCCAGGGCTGCTGCTGCGTGAGCCTGGCTGTGGGTGCTCAAAGTGCACCAGGATTTTGGTGCTTATTCTCCTTCCCAGTGTCTTCGGGAAGGGTCGGGATGTTTAGCACAATTGGTAGCAAGGAACGTCTGTCAGCTGGGTTCGCAGGCTGAAATCCACATTAAAGATCAAATTAAAAACGTATGGAGATTAAAAGCAAAACTAATGGCTTGACCTAGATAAAGCGTGCATGGGGACACAGTGCTGTATGTGCTGGTCGCTGCACTTGTAAATGCAGATGCTGGAAGCTCAGGGCTCTCTGAGCACTGCCCTGGCCCTGCCTCCGCTGTGCCAGGCACCAGGAACGCTGCAAGGATGCCCTGTGAGGGGGACATGGCAGCAAGAAGAGCTGGGACCACCTCCTCCATCCAGGACTTGCAGTGGCAGCGGTTTCCAGAGAGAGCTCTTTGCCTTAATGACTTGCTGCTCTCTGCTTCTCCATCTGCTCCATTCCCTTTTCAGGAACAGGATAAGGGCCAGCTCAGAGGAGGCTTTTCCTTTGCTGTTGCGGAGGCTTCTGTTGATTGACAGGTTGGAAATGCAAAAAAAAGAGGAGAAGGATGTGTTTTGCAACACTTACATCCACTCTTTGCTGAAGGAAGAGCAATAAGCTGAGTGGAAAGCCCGGTGTCTGTGACGCTGCCTCCAGCGGGTTTGTGTGAGTGGGACTCGGGATTCAGGGACAACCCAGAGCTCCCCGTGCCAGACATGCAGGAGGCTGGTAGTTACTGCAAGGCTCTGGAGAGAGCGAAGGGGTAGGAAGATGAGGAAAAGCCCTCCCTTCCTGCTGCAGTGTAGGACTTCTTCACCCTGGGACTCATGAACGGGTTCTCACTTGCACTGTGTGAGTCACTGAGATTGCTGCTTAATTTATAATGTACCGTGCTGCTGCCACAGGGCTAAACAGGCTTTCCAGACGTATCTGTACGCATTTCACCATGCAGAGAAGGGTTAGCTGAGAACAGAGGTTACAACTGCGGCTGCTGTGACTCCTACACACAGTGCAGGGCTCACTAGCAACGGTACAGAGGCTCTGGCTGCTCTGTCGCAGCCAGACACATGTCCATGCTTCCCTCTGGGCCGCTTGAGGAGGGGATGTGACTCCACCTGCTCTCGCCCCAGCCCAGGCTCCTGGTGGTGGGAGCCAGGACTCTGCCACTGCTCTGGGGACACCGGTGGGGTGGCCTGTGGTCGCCTGCGGGTGTCGCAGTCCCAGAGGTGCTGCAGAGGGGCTGTAAGACCCCCTGATGGAGCCTTGGCTGCGTTCAGGCTCCCTGTGGCACCTGCGGGGCGGGTGCGGGTGAGTTCATCACTTGTAGCTGTGCCAGAGGGCTGGGTGCCCACAGAATGAGTTGCTGCAGCCACAGGGCTGTGAGGGGGCTGCAGCGCAGCTCCTGCAATCGATGGGTGTCCTGGGACAGGCAGAGCCCCCACGTCCTCTGTCAGCCTCTTCAGCAGCCTCTTCTGCATTTTATGCATGAGCCCAGGCATCATCTCCACTACCCAGTAAGCTCGTGAGGCTTTCCAGCACCAGCTTTTCTCCTAAGTGAGGTAGACACTGTGTGGTGAGGGAAAACACTGTGTTTTTATGGTTATTTCAGATCAAGTTTGTCACCTAGTGACTGGTTACATATCTCTGAGCAGGGGAGACTTGTGCCCCAAAACAGGGTCCCCAGCCCAGCATTATTCTCCCCATTGTTCTGTTTGCAGTGGCAACCAAGCACCTTGCAGAGCAGCCAGCACTTACCTGATGTTGAGCATGGGTAAAAGAGCATCTCGCTTCGTTCCTGCTGCCAATAAAGGCCACTGGTCCCCTGCCAGGACCCCTCTGGCAGGTCACAGATGCCTTTTGTGTACTGTGTGGTGGGCGCCAGTCATTGCTGTGGGGTGGGTGCTGAGACTGCAACCGGTGTAGGACCCCTCATTGGGAAGCTGAAAGGTCCTGGAAGGTCCATCACATCTGCGTGAGCCCAAGACACCAGATTCTCTCCCAGAAACCTGCTGTTAGGGGAGGGTTCAGGTTTTTATCTTAATTATCAAACTGCACTATTGTGGCTTGTGAGACATCAACCTGAGCCCCATGCTGGCGAGGTGCATCTCTTGCTTTTTCTGACGCCATGTTCACATCCAGGATGCTTTAATTATTACTATCTCCAGAGCACCTTGAGCTGGAAAATGAAAGTGCAAAGCTGTACAGAAATCACTCAGCGACATGGTGGTTGGGATAAGGCCTGAAGGATTAATCTCCAGCCTTTGCCCGAAACTGAGTCTATTCTGGAAGAGGCGAGATGGTAAACAGATGGAGTCATTTTGAGATAACTTCAGAGAAGTGATGCCACCTTCCTATACTGCAGCCCCCCTCCAAATGCTGCAGTTTCCATGACCCTGTAGATAAGCAGGGCTGGAAATGGAGGATTTCCACTCTGTGAGCTTTTCTCTGGGGGGAACCAGGCACGAGAACGTGCCCGGGTTCCTTGGAGGGGGGGACGGGGACGGGGAGGTGGTTTTGGCAGAAGTTGTTGCACCGGCAAATTAAAAATGAAGAACTCATGAGCACGTCCAATCGTGAGTGCAGCAGCTCCCGGGCCCTGGGGTGCAGCCCTTGTTTAACTCCAAGCCGATGATTGACTCTTATGCAGTGATTTAACTGGGTGGGAATAATGCATGTAGAGGTGCTGCCCGTGCCTCCTGCCAGTGCCGGAGGTGGGAGGCAAGGGCAGCATGGGGCAGGATAGCAGGATGGGAAGGGAGATGCAGGCACTGAAAATCCACAATGGGCATAATGGGAAGGGAGATGCAGGCACTGGAGGTCCACGGTGTCCTGCTCAAAGGGGCTGGTGGAAGAGCTTCATGCATTGTCAGGGAAGGAGCTTCCTCCCTGCAGCAAGAACCTGGGCTCATGGCCCTTTGTGAAGGTTTTTTTGCTTGTGTACTAGGCCTTGGGGCTTCTAGGGTGCTAAGAATGATGAGAAGAAAGATGAAGAGATGATAAGAATGATGAGAAATGATGAGAAGAAAGCAGTCTCTGGCTCTCACTTCCTTGGAGGGTGATCTGTCGCTGGGCTTCAGAAGGGAGACATGAGAATGAGAAGGAGACCGTTGGTCAGCAGCATGCGTCCCACTGGGAGCTGGGCTCTGGGTGCTGGTGCCTGGGTCTCCTGGACAGAGGTCTGGTGGCCTCAGTCAAGTGTTGCGTTTGGGAGATGCTGCCTGTTGGTTGTGCCGATGAGTCTCACTCAGAGTGCCGCTTTGCACAGCCATTGGGTGCTGGGTGCTGCAGACCTGCAGTAACACCTTCGAACACTGCAGGAAATGAGGTCTTGAACATCCGCAGAGCCCTGCTGTGGCTTTCACTGGACTCCTCTGAGGCTGGGGTGTCCCTCGCATGGCTCCTGCGTGAGGGATGGGTTTAGCTGTCAAGTTTTCAGTGCTATTTCTGGAGAAGGGGGAAAATCTGAGTCTCAACACTGCTTTCCAGCATAAACAAACGCATGCCAGGCCTTGAGCCGTGGCCCCGCACCTCTTCAAGCCATGGCCCCGCACACCCCATCAAACCTGAGCTTTGTTCTCGTCACCCCACATTGTGTGGTTTAACAGAGGGTTGCCCCCGTCTGTAAACAGGCTTGTTAGCAATGCAGCTGCTTTTGTGGTGTAGTTTGCTTCAGAGCGTCTCTCTGGGTGTCCCAGATCTCTGTTATCTTTTGCAGCTTCTGAATTACCATTTACTCCCAGTTCTTCTCTCTATGTGCTCCTGCTGCTTCTCTGCAGTGTCAGCTCCGAGACGGAAAACTCACCCCTGGCACACAGTTTCCCCCCCAGAACAGGTACTTGTGTTTCCTGAAACAACTGCAAGCTGTTTCCTTTGCAGGGCTTCTCTTCCATGGTCTCACTGAGGGCATGAGCTGAACTCTAGGTCTCCCGGTTCTGAGTGAATAGACTTTTAAATGAATAAAACCAGATAAAGGATTATATTGTTTTTATTTATTTAAATAAATACCTGCAGTCCAGTGCCCAGCTCAGGGGCCCTTGCACAAGAGCTACACAGAGCTGCAGAGATGCTGCAAGGGCTGGAGCAGCTCTGCTCTGGAGCCAGGCTGAGAGAGCTGGGCTGGGTCAGCCTGGACAAGAGAAGGCTCCTGAAGGAGAGACCTGAGAGCAGCTCCAGTGCCTGAAGGGGCTGCAGGAAACCTGGAGAGGGGCTTGGGACAAGGGATGTAGGGACAGGCCAAGGGGAATGGCTTGAACCTGCCCGAGGGGAGACTGAGATGAGCTCTTAGGCAGAAGCTCTTCCCTGTGAGGGTGCTGAGGCGCTGGCACAGGGTGCCCAGAGAAGCTGTGGCTGCCCCATCCCTGGCAGTGTTCAAGGCCAGGTTGGACACAGGGGCTTGGAGCAAGCTGCTCTAAGTGGAAGGTGTCCCTGCCTGTGGCAGGGATTGGAGCTGGATGAGCCTTAAAGTTAACCCAAACTGGGCTGCGATTCATTGTGTGATTCTTTCTATGACCCCCAGGAAGAATGCTGGGGCTGGAGGCCCCCATGGCAGGGGTTGGAGCTGGATGAGCTTTAAGGTCCCTTCAACCCAAACCAGGCTGTGACTCTGTGGTTCTATGAAGTCCAGCTGTTTTGGGCAGCCTCACTGGGAAGGGGAGAGGGCTCTGGGCACGTGTCCTGCATCCCCGTGCTGCTGACACCCAAAGCCCGCACTCTCCCAAGCAGCCTCTTTACCACAAGATGAATATTCCTGCCCCGAGTAGCTGCTGTTTAATATTCTGTGTATCTGGCGCGATGGGCGCAATGAATATTCAGGAGCGTGAATTAGCATAGCTCAGTTAATTGTGCTCCCTGAGCTTGCAGCTATTCGTGGCGCGTACTCTTGCCTGGAAAACAAGAGCAGCAGTTCAGTATCTCCAAATAATTTGGAAGGTTGGTTGCATGCACCAGGGCGAGCATCATCTGAATTCATTAGCAGGCTCAAAGTCATGCTCCGAGATGCTGAATATTGCTATTATTATCACATTAGACCCTTAAATAGGCTTACAGGTGTCATTAAGTGATTTTACCATGACAGATGACATGCTTTTTAAAAACCCCACTTTGAATGTCATAGAATCATCGAATCATCCTCTCTGTGATTTATTGTGCCCTTTTATAGAAATCCATGTACAATAGCAGCACCTCGGCTGACAAAATTCCTCCTGGATTGGGACTGGAATTGGATCTTGTGGCCTCAAGATGACGGTTGCGTGGGGTGACCTGCGCTGCTCTTCCCACTGGTGTGTCCCAGCTCCTGCTTTGGGATTTCTTCTCAGCATGCTGGCTCTGCAGAGACCATCCTGCTGCTGGAAGGGGCACGTTATCTGCTGTGGAGTGGAGTGCATCCCACAGAGCTGGCAGGCTCTGGCTCCTGATGCGTGCTCTGACCATACCCTTGACCTTAAAGTGCTTTTCCAGCCTAAATAATTCCCTGCATGACTGGTAAATCAGCCCATCTTGCTTTGATCTTTATCTGGAAACAGGTATGTCTGTGGTGAGGAAAGCAAAGGTGTGTCCCCAAAACCTCCTGAGCTTCTTCCAGATGAACGAGTTCTTGCACCTCGAATAATTTCTGGGAGCTGGGTGGTCCATGGGAGCCATATCTGCAGCATCTGCAGAGCCCTGTCCTCACAGGTGATAGTTCTCCTGACCTGCCTTTCTCTTGTGATGGGGCTCTAGCTGTGCAAAGCAGGGTTAGGGCTGCTCTCAGGTGCTTGACATGTCCCAGCTGGAGAGCTGATGTGCTGGGTTTGGGGTGTAAATCAGTGACCTCGTCTTTGCTGCATGGAGCAAAAGAATTTCAGGTGTGAAAAGCAGAGATTTCTGGTTATCTCCCTCTCTAAAGTGCAGATCAGGAATCTCTTCTGCTCCTGCGGTTCCCTTCTGTTCAGTTGATTTGGGAATGTGTTTTGCTTTGGTGGGAACCTGCCCCTGAGGGGGATCTCTGGTGCTGTCACCTGCAAGCTGCTCCACGTGGCTATGATCCCATCACCCTTGTGCAAGCAGTGCTTCACTGCATGAGCTCTAGAGACAGATCCCGGCAGGGAGAGACCGCAGCAGCCGAGACCAGGATGGAGCTTCAGGTGGCTGGCATGCTCCTTCACAGAATACTTTTCCCACCTGTGGAAGCGATGGGATTATCCATCTGCATCCTGCTGCCTCCTCCCAGTGCAGCCCTTTTGGAGCTGGTTGGAGCGCAGCTGCCTGAGAGCGCAGGAGCTGTCTGGGAGCGGCTGTGGGCTCTGATCCAAACAGCGCCTGGCCCAGCAACCCGCTCATCCTCCACGGCCAGTATCCCGCCCTGCAGGGATGGGAAGCCTGTGGATGGAGGAAGCTCACACGTCTGCGCCTTGGCCAGCGGCCGCTGGGCATGGAGGGGATTCTTGGTGCTGCTCCTGCCAAAGCCCATCTGGTTGTGAGGGGCCGGGGTTTGGGCCTTCCAGCTTCCAGAGTCAGTGTGATGAGCAGCTGGGTCCCCATGGGGCTGCTGATGGAGCAGGGGAGCTGCCGGCCCCTCCCAGCCCTCGTAGGCACCCCTGGACTATGGGCTGAGCTCAGACAAATAATGTGCACAACAGTGTGTGTGATGAAGGATCTACCAAGGCGGTAAACCCAGATCCCTCCCTTGATTCCCAAAAGGGCTTTTGGGAAGCAGACATCCGGCATCCAAGGGGAAACATGCAGGGGTTGTCTTCCAGCTCGTGCTCTTTGGCTTTGTTTATTTTTATGGTGATTGGAAAAACCCGGTCGTGAGGTGAAAGGGCCCGATGGATCCACCCGCAGCAGCTCCGTGGCCTGGCAGTCAGCTCATGCTTGTGGCAGAGAGATCCACAAAAACCCAGCCTACGATGTAAAATGTTTAAAAAAGGGAAAAAGCCCCTTTGTGGCCTCCTAGGGAGGGAGTTGTGTCCTGCCTGAAGGTCTTCCCTTACAGCAGAGAAGGAGCTGTTTCCAAGAGCAGTGGCTTGAGTGTAGCGGGTCTGCAGCTAATGGAATGGGAAGCCTCTTTCTGAAGCATATTTGTGACGGTTTGTCTCAAAACAACTTACCCTGGGTACTTCCGTACCGCTCCGGATGGAGTCCTTCCTGACAGCTGCTGTGGGGAGCCGTTTGTTACTGACATTGGGTGGAGGTCTGAGGGTTTATTGGATGCAAGGGTTTAAAGCTGGATGCTCTCTGATGGCTCTGCAGGCATAAACTGGGTGAGGGTCTCGGGGAGCAGTGACCCCTGTGGTGATGCCTGGGGAATACTGGTAGTTTGTGAGAGGAATCACTCACTAAATCCATGAGAGTTTAAGCCTGAATTTCTTCCCAGGCACACACAGCTCCCAGAAGAAATGCCTTTTGACCAGAGCCTTCTTGTATATGGAGCCTTGGTAGCCACTCAGGCAGGCTGGAGATGGAATGGTGCTCAGTGTGGTGGGGGAAGGAGCCTGGGCTGGGGCTACTAAGCTTAGGAACACTGGCACATGAATGTGCTGATCTTGTTTTGAGTGTGCAAGGTGAGGAGAGATGCAGAAAGTTATTTATGCACCTGAGAGGCAGAGATGGGTGGCAGGAAATGTGTGATGAGATTCTTGGCATTCTCCTACCGGATGCTCTCCACTGCTGGCATGGGGACTGTGATAGGTGATGCTCTTCAGAGGCAGGAGACACAGCTGCTGTTGCTGCAGTTGCTGGGCCATGGGTTCTGCTTCTAGAGAAGGGATTTGTACTTCCTGACTCCTTGAGCAGCGCTGGAACTGTGCCCTGGGCAGTGGCCTCTTCGCAAGCTCCGCTGATGCTGCTGGCACGTCCCTCAGTGAGATCAAGACCTGCTGCAAGAAATACCTTTCCTGGGACAACTCTGTCAGCTCTGGAGACACCCCCTCTGTGTGTGGAGGCTCTGAGAGCTGTGAGATGCTGGCAAGCCATGATGACCGGGGTTTGGCTGCCTGGTCTCCTGGGGCCTCGGAGCAGCGCATCCCATTGGGAATATCCTCCCCATCAGGGTGTGCACACGGGCTCTGCAGGGAACCTGTGCGACCCCTGCTAATGCAAAAGCGCGTTGGTTGCTTGGGACCGGAGCAGTGCTTGTAGGAATCCCGTTGTCTGTCCCTTGGGCTGATGCTTCTGTTGGTGACAAAGGACTGGTTATTCATTTCTCAGTCTTCACCTTTTAGCTTTCCTTAGACAGGTCTCCCACGCTGCACATGGAGGGTCTGCTCCCAAGCTGCCATGGTCAGGATGCGGCACAGAGTCACAGTGCCACTGTAGCATGGCCAGGCAGGATGCGTCTCTCCAGTGATGGGGCCATCGTGTCTGATGAGCATTCCTAGCCAGCAGCAGTCACAAGGGGTGCGCAGGGGTTGTGTGTCCACCTGGGGAACCTTCATGTTAAAGTTTAGGGTTGGGAGGAAGCTGAAGGAGGGTGGCACAGCCCTAGGCAGGTCCCAGGGCCTTGTCCTCGTCAGGGATGCCCTTGGGCACCCATGCTGCTGCAGTGCGCCTCCATTGGGAGTCCTGTGTGGGATTAGCTCAAACCCTTCTGCATCATCCCTTTCCACTTAATCTAATGCTGCTTGATTCTTAAAGCTGTGATTTTAGTTTGACAGTGTTCCTTGTCAGTCCCAGCAGGAAATATGTTAGGGACCAGTTGGGAAACAGAGGGGAAAGAAAATTACCAGAAGGTTTTTTCACATCTTTGATCTATCCCATTTATTTATTTATTTATTATTAGCAGCAAGTGCAGCGAGAGGCTCAGCATCCTCCTGCAATCTGTTTGCTGCTCTCGGGGTACTGGCAGATGACATCAGCTGGGCTGGCAAAAAAAACCCTCTGAAGAAAGCAGACTCCTGAGCCCACATTAGCAATTAAACACAGTGCTCACTGAGTTCGAGCTTAATCCATCTTCCCCTTTTCCTCTTTCATTTTGATCCGAGTCCAGGTGTGAGGATGCACAGGGCTCAGACCAGACAGGTGCTGGGGTGGCTTGTATATAACCCAGGCAGGGTTAATGAAGGTGATGCATGAGCGCGGTGGTGCCGCTGCGGCCATGGGAGTGGGCTGAGACTGGAGGTTTGAAAGGGAAGGAGGGCGGAGGCCAAAGACAGGGGCTCAGACCCCCGGTTTGGGAAGCGGACATGTGGGCTTTTGCAGAGCTGGTGGGTGATGGAACTAAAAATGGTGGTTTCTGCTCCTGGCTCAGCTCTCCCGTGGGTCCTGATGTATGGGGTGATGGTTGATCACTGCTGTGATGCAGCACAAGGTGGAGGATGCTTTTGGGTCACACCTCTGAGCATGGGGTTTCAGTATGCTGAATTTGTACCACTTGCCAAGAGGGATTTCAGTTGGAGCATCTCTGTGCTTCCCAGGAGGGATTTGCTGGAGGATACACACGCCTGGGGAGCAGCGGGCTCAATTCTCACTTGGGAGCCCAAATCTCTTCCTGGGCCAGTCCTTCCAACAAGCTGTTGAGGTGACCCATTTTGGCATGTTGAGACTGCCTTCCTCTCATCTCCGTGCTGCTTTGCAGCTCTCATTTCCATGTTTTATCCTTAGCTGCAGGGTTTGAATGAGTCCTGGAGCCCGCTGGTAACAGCAGCCCCCGGTGAGTTGTTGCTGTCATTGAGCACATCATGGGATAAATCATCTCATATATTACAGATGAAAGCAGCTCCTCTGTGCTCGGTGGTGTCCCCACAAAGAAAGCTGCATGGTTTTAGTACAGCAGTGTGGACAAAGCCCCTTTTATTTTGGACCAAAGTCTTGGGAAAGGAGGCTGAAAGCTGATGTTGGAACCACTCCTTTTCCCACCCATCTTCCTCCTATCCCCTTTGGAAGGCACTTGGCAGCATGGGGTTAGGAGTGGGCTTTCGGCAACCTCCCTTGATGCCAGTGGCATGGGCCAGGCTGGGGTGCTTTTCCCCCATCCCTTTCCTCCAAGCTGGAGGGGAGCAGGAGGATGCTTTGATGCAGAGCTGTGTGTCACCAGGGGGCTTGGCCAGCCTGGCAGCAGGACAATGTGGGTTTTCCATGTGAACATCCCTTGTTTCTCAAAACATAGCGCAGTATCCTGCCCAGAGCAGTGCGGTTGTGATCCAGGCCTCGAGCCACCTGCATTCTGATCTTTCTCTTCTTTACCAGCCTTTGCTGCTCTGGGAGGAGATGAACATCTCTGCTGATGGAGGACATGTCCCGGGGAGGAGGGCTGCAGTTTCTGGGCATTTATGAATCTGTGTCCTTAGTCCCAGAGTCCATTTGCATCAGCAATGGGCCCTTTCAAAACAGCCTCTGGGTCCTTTCCCTGTCTGAATTTGCCTCAAGGAGATGCGGAGACTCTGTGTATAATTAAGGGACAAAGGAGTTTGCTGGCAGCGATGAACGTGGAGCTGAGGAAGCTGTAAGTCTTAGCCCTGTATTGCTGAGGAGAAGGGAGGTGTGTCGGGATGTAGCTGTTCCTTCTCCCCCAGGGGTGCTGTGGCTCTTTGGCTCTGTTTCTTCCCTGCATAGAAAACCCAGCAGCTTTGTTGTTGGTGTTGGAAGGAGGTCAGTCCCCCTGCCCAGAGGCTGCTCTGTTGTTGGTGCTGGAGGGAGCAGGTCAATCTCACTGCTCGGCGGCAGAAGGTTACAAAACGGGGGGCACAGCCTGAGCTTTCGGTGCAGTGACAGACCAAGCTCCTCCCGAGCATTCCCATGGGATGCAAGGCTTGGACCTGCTTTGAAGCTTCATTTATGGAAGCACAGGAACCTTCTCTCTCAGTTCCTCTGCTCACAGCTGGGGCCGAGGACAGGGCAAGCGCACGGCAGCGTGCCATGACCTCTCCACGTGGCTGGTGCTGTGACAGGCCGGCATGGTGCTCAGAGGGATGTGGTGCTATTCCCAGTGCAAAACTTGTCCTTCTTTTCTGTCTAAAATGGGACAGGGCCGGGATGAATCAGAATCCTCCGTGACCAGCATTTTCATGTCCAGATCCAGAGGTCTGTGCGCAGCCTGGCTCAACGTGCTCCCGCAAGGGACTCTGCCTGGCAGCATCCAACCATTGCAGGATAAAGGGTAGTGAAAGGAATGGCTTGGAAAGAATTTAAACCCAAGTCATGCCCAACCAGGGAGTTTATCTTTCACATTATCCACAGCTGAGCTTTATTTAACCTTGGATAATTCTTCTTGGGTAAGCAAGAAGGCCCCTCAAACCTATAGCATTATCTGTTAGTGAGCTTATGTAGTGCTCAGGATCGGCTTTCCAAACCACTGCAGTGGAAAAACAGAAATGCAATGTTAATTGGGCTGGATTCAGAGCCCATGACAAGGCCTCTTACAGAAGATGTATGCTCACAGCCGAGCTTGCCAACACATACATTAGCAGTGTCAGAGGGAACAAAAAGTTCCCGTTTAGCAAAGATTAGCTGCTTCTTTAGCAAAGAACGACGAGGGGACCAGGAAGAAAAATAAGGGAAAGAAAAGAAAACGAGATAAAGGTTTTCCAAGTAACCCTCTTTGTGGAGGGCTCTGCCAGGAAGATCAATGCGGTGGGTTTATTTCTGTGCCTTGACACTGCTAAATTCTGAAAGGGTCTTTTGACCCATCGGTGAATGTGCAGGAAGGGGCTGCTGGGGATGAGGGACCGGGTCTGGGCAGGGTTTCACAATGGTAACACAGGAGCTGCTTCAGCAAGCGCCTTGATGGCTTCATCTGATGGGATCCTGGGCTCCCGTTCCAGTGGCAAAGGGTGGGAGAGGTGAGGCTGTGATTTTGCTGGATGTGCAAGCTCCCCATATTTCTCCCATGCGCAGAGTCCTCCCAAGTCCTCTGTCTGCTTCTAACCTTCCTCCAGGAGTTACTGCAGGAGCTTCTGGGCTTGCTTGACCTCCCTCTCCATGCCCATCGTGGTTTGGGAGGAAGCCCAAGACCTGGGAAGCTGGGGTGCTCTGTGGCAGCACCCTGTGTTGCTCCTGGGCTTCCCACCAAAGCCACGTGAAGCTCCGGCCATCCTGGTCCCCAGTGGGACCGTGGCTGGGGCAGACGGTGCCACCGGTGCAAGTGCTTATCCCAGTTACGTGGGGGTTTTGGGAAGCCCACCGTTGGCAAGCAGAGGGGATGCAAGAGCCTCAGCTCCATGTCAGACGCAGCCTCCCAGGGCTGGTTTGTGTGTTACTCTGAGACTCCGCAGGGAGGCTCAGAGCTGACTCAGACCCACTCTGAGAACTGGCAGCGAGAGCCCAGGGGTGCAGGAGAGCCCATGAGCTGTGTGTTGGTTTTCTGAAGCTTTTGGGATTTTCCAGCTGGTCTCGTGGCTCCCTCAGGCTCTGACTCACCGAGACTGAAAGCTGCTGCTTGGCAGCCACTGGTTCCTCATCCTGGAGCTGCTGTCCACTGGTGCTCCCGCATCCCTCAATGCTTGTTGCCATGCCTGCTGATGCTTACTCTCATATCCATCAATGCTCGTTCCTGTGCCCACTGATGCTTGCTCCCATGTTGACTGATGCTCGTTCCTGTGCCCATTGATGCTCGCCCCCATATCCATCAATGCTTGCTCCCGTGCCTGCTGGTGCTCGCTCCCATAGCCATTGATGCTTGTTCCTGTGTCTACTGATGTTCATTCCCATATCCATCAATGCTTGTTCCCATGCCTGCTGATGCTTGCTCCCATATCCATCAATGCCTGCTCCCATGGGTGCTGCAGCAGCTCCCAGCCCCGGGTGTTTGAGCAGCTCTCCCAAGTGAGAAGACATCTGCTTAAGGCATCGCTCGATCCATGCTGGAAAACCATGTGCTTGGGGAGGGTTTAAGCTCTTGGTGTTGATGTGTTGTGTCAGCCCCACTGCAGGTCCAGGCCCAGGGGTTCAGTCTGTGGTGATTCCAGATGCTCACCTGCTCCTTGGTTGACACTTGCCCGCGTTGCACCACTTCAGCAGCTGTATTTGCAGGCTCTGCCTTGCTGCTGGTAGCTCTGTTACAGCCATCCATCACGCAGGGGGTGTCTGCCTCCCTACAAAGGCACTTCCCTCTCCAGGATGCAAACAATCTGCATCAGCGTGTGCTGCTCAGTGAGTTGCTGATGCTGCTGCTTTCCTCTATGAGCTGGTGTTTTCAGTTACTTCACCAAATCACAGCTCTTCAGGGTGGCATTTCCAGTGTAAAGGCTGAAATGGGCTGCGGGCTCTGCAAGTTCTGGGCTGGTTTTGTTCCCATGTTCTGCAAGTGATGTGGTTGTACCGGAGAACAGGGCTGGAGGAAGGCAGAGGTGAGCACCAGTTATGACTACAGGTAAAATAAATCTGAGTGCCTCTTCTATGGATGAGCTCCCCTGCTTTGCAGAGACTGGTCTCACTCGGTGCTGTGTCCCATGGGCCTGGTGCTGTTGTCCCACCCCATTGGCTCCACAAGGTCCGAAGTGGTGTGCCTGGAGATTGCTGCCCAGGTCCCTGTGCTTGGGTCTCTGCTCCCACGTGGTGCCGGGTGCTGTGCAGGTCCTCCCAGCGTCAACCCTGACTAGGAGCACTGATCCCTCGAGTTTTCAGTGGAAATAGCTGAGATTTTGGGGCTTTCCCTTCAAGTGAGGAGAAGGAAAGGGAATATTTCCTTTCCTTATTATCAGAAGCGGACAGGTTTTTCCCAAGGGGGGAACAAGGGCCGTCAGGAGCTCTATGCTTCACCCGTGCAGTTCTAGCCAAGCTCAAAGCAGCTGAAGCGGGTTTTGGCACAACCAGTTATCCCTGTTTGTGGCCTGAAGGCCCTGGCGGTCCTTCCTCACCCCCTTTTCCAGATGGAACGTTTGAAAGGTCTGTCTTTGGTGGGTTTTGGCCTTTCCCCTTGGGGTGGGACGTCAGCAGAGTCCCTTTGACATCATGGAGTGCGGTGGGAGCTCAGGGTGAGCTGGCTGCCATGGGGTCTGTGTTTATAGAATCACTCAGTGGTGTGTGTTGAAGGGACCTTAAAGCTCATCCAGCTCCAACCCCTGCCACAGGCAGGGACACCTTCCATTAGAGCAGGCTGCTCCAAGCCCTGTCCAACCTGGCCTTGAACACTGCCAGGGATGGGGCAGCCACAGCTTCTCTGGGCAGCCTGAGATCTGTGGGGAGATCCACGGGGCTGGCTGAAGGCAAGGATGGGTGCATGGTCTCCATATGCAGCCTGATCAATGCGCTGGTTTCAGGTGCTCTGGGGCATCCGTGTCCCCATCCCTCGGGCAGCACAAGCTTGGGGGGGCGACTTGCCAGGGCCAGGGCTGGTTTCTGCAGGAAGGAAAACCTGCCCGGATTCTTTCCCTGGTGCCTGTTGATGTCAGACATCAGAGCTTGTGGGGGGCCGGTGCCGAGACCTGTGGATAAGCGGAAGGGGAGGTGTTCTGCAGCCTGGGGTGGCGCTCGTGGGGTTGCCCAGGGGTGCACCAGCTTCGCAATGCAGCGTCCCCTGAGCATCTCCAGTGCCGTCCACTGTGGCAGCCCAAAGACTGCATGGGAAAAGGGGATTCTCAGTCAGCACTAAGATCCTGGCTGCAGAAGGAACCCCAAAAGTGCCGTCTGTCCTGTTGCTTAGTGATGGTTTTGGTGACTTTTTGGTGGGTTTAGGCATCTTGCTTGCTTTTACGGTAGCAAAACAGCAGCAAAGGAAAAAGGGAGAAGGGGTGGGATTCTGGTGCTCACATCTGCAGAACGGGTTAAATTCTTCTTGCAGTGTAGCCCTGCTGAAGTCTGTTCATTTACCCTGAGGCTCAGTTTGTACTGACTGCTGTGCCTCTATCTCAGCATCTCCAGCTCTGGTTTTCACAGTCTCACCGTGCCTTTACATAAGCAACAAATCAGCCAAGATAAGCCCCGTCCCGGGCAGTTGGCTGGCGCTCTGTCTCTGCTTCCAAGAAACCCGAGGCTTTCACGTGCTGCTGCCAGGGAGGTGGGAAAGTTTGTTCAGTGCAGGCAAGTCCCACACAAAGGGAATGTGGGAGGATGATTTTAGACAGCAGCTCCATGGGCTTTACACCAGTGCCCCTTCTCTCCAGCTCATCCGAGTCTTTCCATACAAATCTGCTCTTCTGCAAGAAGTGGGGAGGAGAGGCGGAAGAGGAGAGGCATCACACGGGGCTGGTCCCCATCCAGAGCAGCTTGGTGGTGGGAGCTGCACTCCTGCAGCCGTGTGGCCTAACGCAGCAGCCAGGAGGCAGGTGACAGCTGCAGAGGAGAGGTTCAGTCTCCACACCTTGTGTGGAGCCCTGGGGAGCTGCTGCCATCCTGAGCAGGAGCCGCCTCATTGTGGGGTAGATGAGACCTCCAAAATGTTCTGCTGCTCTCTGTGACAGCCCCGGTGCCCGAGCACGAGGCAAAGTTTGGGGATGTCTTTCAGAACCTGATGCTGATGTTTTGTGACAATTAATCTTGCTATTTATATCGGTATAATTAGCTACGTTATTAATATTATCAAGGCACCACAGTGCTAATTACATGTCTGCTTAACATGTGCTATCAGCGCTGTTTAAAATCCAATGTAATTCTGCTTGACATTATCCCCACCATTAGCGTTATTTGTTGTGTGCCGTGGAAGATAATGTGATGCTCCTAGTCACTGCAATACCCACCGGGCACCGTCCCGCCAGGCCAAGCTCTTGAGAACAATGACACGAAGTGGTGCAGCCTTCGCAGGGCTGTTTCCCTGTGAACTCTTCATTTTGGGGTCCCTTGTCTCTCAGGCTCTCCCTCGGAAGGTGGGGAGCCCTTGGAAAATCCTGTCTCTGAGAACAAAGTAAGTGGACCTCAAGCCAGTGAGGTTCCCATTTGCTCCCTCTGTGCCTCCCCTCAGGGGGTTTCACCCCTGCCATGTTTGAACATCATCCTCTTCCAATGCCAAAAACAGGGGTTTGCAGATCTAACTGTGGAGTCAGGTGCCCCTACATCCATTTCAGGATGAAAACAGTGGTCTGAGCATCGAGGTTTGTTTCCAGGAGGTTGCTGCAGTGCTCATTGCAAGACCCTGCAAGCTGGCTGATCCTTTCCCTTGCCTTGTGCATGTCTCCTGTGGCTTCACCTCTTGGGAAGCCACATGCCAGGAGGGCTCCTGGGGAACCCTTGAGTTTTCTTCACTCCCCTGCAAGCAGACACCCTCCTCAGGATGATGAGCTGAGAGCCAGAGCCCATGAGCATCTCTATCCATCACTGCATGGGGCCAGCCTGCCCATGCTGCTCACCCATCCAGCTCTGGAGAAGGTGTTAAACTGGATTGATCATACAGGATTGATCTCCGAGCCCCTCACGCTGCTGCTTAGGCCCCAGCCTGCTCCTCCTGTGCCACAAACTCCCGTTGCTTCTACTGCAGAGATGGAGGGAAGGAAAACAAGTTCCTGAGCGTGCGCAGGAGCTGGAGCAATGGGGAATTAAACCCCAGCTGCTGAAGTGTTTGATCATCTCGTTTGATGCTCAGCACTGGGAGCTGAGGTTTTCAGGGCATGCTGGGAGAGGGAAGGCACCAAACAGGAGCTCTGTATTTCATTACCAGTCACTTGCAGCCATCTCCAGCACGAGACCCTGAGAGAGGGAGCAGGTGGCAGGAAGGGGCAGGAGCAGCTCTGGGCTGGGGAGTGAATATTGACACAGCTTTGGTGATGCTGCTGTGCCTCGTGCTGGGTCTGGTGCTTCTGTCTGCCAAGCCTGAGGGTGCTGAGCCCAGTCCCATTGGTGGGATGTGTCCCAGAGGAGGGATGGGAGATGGATGTCACAGCCCCAGAGCAGGCAGCTCCTGCCCCACCATGGCTGTATGATAACCCTTCTCCAGCTGCAGTGTCTAGGATGAGGCTTAGCTGCGGGCAGAGGTTTCTGGGGACTTGGGATGTGCCAAGCCGCATCTCCTCCCTTTGGGCTTCCCTCTGAGCTCTTCCCCTTGGGGTGACCTGCTGCTCTCCCCATCCTTGTTCATGGACCAGGCACTGTCCTCTTCCTAACCCCTCATCCCACTGCCTCCCAAGGGCAACCTCTGCCCCCAAGCACAGGCCATCGGGTGTCCAACACTGCTCTGCCCGTGTCAGACCTGCCTGTGTCAGCTCCTGGCCAGAGGGACGGGCAGAAATAAGGGAGAGAAAAGAGCTGGTGAGGACAATAAGAGCCCCCACTGCAGGGAGGGTGAGGGAGCACATGCATGTGCCCAGTGGGACCAACAGCCAGGCTGGAGGATAAGCCATTTGCAGACAGAATTGATGCATCTGATTGCCAATTAATACTTCAGATTGAAACCATGTTTGGCAGTGTTTTGGCTCAGTAAAACTGAACCCCGGGTCATGGTTGTAACACGAGTCAAGCCGCTTTGAACTGATTTCTCTCCTGGCATTTGTCATCGACCTCTGATGCTGGATTCTTCTGATCTCTGCAGAATTCAGTATGTTTTCTGCAGTGAATGGAAATGCAGGAGCTTTCTCTTCGCTTTCAGGCTAATTTGGTATTTGTAATTCAGAACATATCTCCCCGGTGTTTAGGCGTGAATTCTCCTTCTAATGCATTTGATGCATTTCACAGCCAGTTTCGTAACAGCTGAATCTAAACACTGCTGTGCAGAGCAGGCAGGCAGGGAAGGGTGGCACAGGGACCCTCCTGCAGCGTCATTGCTGTTTGCTTGAGTTTTGCTGCTTTGGTCTGGGAGGTGTGATAGGAGTGGAATGAAATAATCGGTGGATTTTGATAATGGGTTTTTTGTCTGGTGAAGGTCACAAAGCATCTTCCTTATTGCTGGATGGCAATCTGATGTTGCCAGGGAATGTCTCATCTCCATGAATTTCTCCCAAGCACTTCCCTTAACTTTCTGTGGAGTGAGAATTTCATCTGTTTCTGCAGCAAAAGCTCAAGTATTTGTTCAGTGCAGATACCAGGTTGCACTTAAACATGCGTCAATGAAGTGTCAAATTCCAGGTCCCCTCCATGCAGCCTCAGGTTGGGCTCTTGAGCTCTTCGGTTGATACCATTAACCTGAAAGACCTTTCAGGTCTCAAGCCGTGTGCTGCCAATGGCCTAAGGGGTGATTCTGTAGCTCCTTGGGATCCATCACACAGTCCCTTCAGCTGTTGGTTGAGTTTAAAACGCTGACAAGGGCTGATGCAGTCCACAGTAGGTTTATAACCTGACTTACTGCAACCCGACTGAGGAAGGGATCTCAGGCCTGCACTGTTTGTCAGCCAGTTGGGAAATGAGATCAGTATCTTGATAATGCTTCCTCCCATGTCACTGCACTCTCCAGCTGCTGGAGGGTAAATGCAAGAAAGCTCTGGCTAATGAAGCTTTCTTGGTTGTGAATCAGAGCTCTGGGCACTGGGGGGAGACGGGTGTCTTCAGCCAGAGGGGCTCAGGAAATGGCCCACAAAATGCTCAGCCCCTCTGGTAGAACCCAGATGGTTCAGGGATCTGTTTGTTGATGCTCTTTTGGTTAGTTTGTCCTTTTCTTCCTTTAATAATTGATCCCAGACGTTATCAGTGACAGACTCCTGCTATTGCAATGCTCCACCTGCACCTGAGAGCAGGATTTGTCAGGCTTCTTTCCCTGGAAATCCCATCTCTGCCTGAGAGCCTCACATACCCCTAGGAGTATTCTGAAGGGCTCTCCACAGCCATACCATTATCTGCAGCAAGCAGTTAACATAATTGCACTGCCATTAGTGGACCCATGCAGACTCATGATCATTGGAATGGGTCTCTTCTCACCTTCCCTTCCTTTTCAGGACAGCTTCCAAGGGCAACTCGTACATTGTTCTTCGTCTTTGCCTAACATGTACTCCTGAAAATCCTTCAAAGGACATGGCTTCTGTTCCACCAGTCGGTTCTTCCGCTAGGATATACATGTTTATGGGAGTGAAGCTGCCATTTCCCTCTTTTATACTTTGAAAGGAGTTTTGTTCACTTTTGGTTTCAAAGCCAATGGTAGTGGGGCACTGCTAGCTGCAATCCCGCTCCTGTTTCATGTCTCACGGTCCTCCTTCAGCTGTAGCTCAGCTTTGCAGGCCATGTTTCCTTGTGGTATGATTGTTATGGCGCTGCGTTGTCGTTATCTTTGTCCTCTGGTTTGTCCAGATGCTCACTGTGTTCTGGTTCCTAAACCTTCCTTCATGCCCGAGGTTGTTAATCCACATTCCAGGCTGTGGTTTGTTACTTGCCTGCTGGAGTCTCTGCCTTCCAAGGGTTGTGTCCATAACTCTGCCTGACCTTGACCCGGGTGTTGGGTGGGTCTCTCCCTGCAACCAAGGTGGGTTCTCCTTGGATGTCTTTAAAGCCCCGAGTGTCTCAGGAAGGAACCCACACTGCTGCCAGCACACGAATCCTCCGTCCCCGTGCAGGGACCTGCAGCAGCATCAATGAGAAGTGAAGGGCTTGTTCCTTGCATCCTCCAAAGAGCGTTCACAGAAAGTCATCAGGCTGTTGCTTTTCTGGATGAATGAAGTGGGTTTTCAGGGAAGGAGGTGGACACATGCTGTGGCTGCGTCAGCGCCTTGAGGTCAGGGAGAGCTGGGACGGAGAAGGCATGTAGTAAATCACTTGGTTTTGAAGGTTCCCATCCTTTGAGGGGTGTTTTTCTGTGACTTGTTAAGGAGGAAGAGCTTTGAAATGACCTTAAACTGTTTTAAATGACCTTAAACAGTTTTGGATAGTTTTGGGTTAGTTTGCTCTTCCCAGCCTGGGGTCGCACCTGCTGGAGGTGCACCTGAGCCAATCTACCCGATGTCCCTTCTCATCAGTGGAGAGAGAGCTGCATCTGAGGCACAGTTTGCTTAGCTCCTCAAAGGGAGCTCAGAACCCAGAAGGACTGAATGACGAAGAATGAGGGCTGAAGGCTGGCATCTGTAGTGTCTTTCTGATTTTGTCCTGTCTCCTCTGTTTTGGTGGTTTGTAACCATGGCAGGATCATAGAATCAAAGAATAGTTAGGGTTGGAAAAGACCTTAAGATCATCAAGTTCCAACCCCCCTGCCATGGGCAGGGACACCTCACACTAAACCATATCACCCAAGGCCTCGTCCAACCTGGCCTTGAACACTGCCAGGGATGGAGCATTCACAACCTCCCTGGGCAACCCATTCCAGGGCCTCACCACCCTAAAAGGAAAGAATTTCCTCCTTATATCCAATCTAAACGCCCCCTGTTTAACCCGTTACCCCCTGTTGATAAAACAGAATCATTATTAATGGCTTCTTATTGTGACTGATGGGGCTGCTCAGGGATGCAGGGATGCAGGTGATGCTTGATTCCCGTGGGGACAGCAGAGCTGCTGGAGGTACCTAGAGCAGCGCATCAGAAAATGACCTCTAGACCTGGAACTGGTTTGGAAGAACCAGAAATTGCTCACGAGAGGGAAATTCCTGGACAAAGGCATTGCTTGGAGCAGGGGAGATCTGCTCCTCCTGCTCTGTCTTGTTAAAGGAATAAATAAAAGCAGTGGAAGGTACACAGATAAGCCCAGGACTCATCATAGTCTGGGAATTCTTACAGCAAATGTAGCAAGTTTAATAAGATGTCTGAAAATCACATTCTTTTAAGCTGAGAAGCCGGCAGCCTGAAGCAGGGAGGGGAGACTCAGAGTGCTGAAGTAGGGCAGCTCAAACAAGCAGGTAATGGTTAGATGGCTTCAGGAATGAAAACGGGCTTGTCACAGCCAGGATGAGCTTCATAAAATATTTAAACGCTTTCCAACACTGCTGCAGGAACCCTGACGCCATCCAGGAGGAGGGGAACTGCTTTGGGAAGATGAAAGGATGAAACTACGAAGGACCTCAATGAGCTGTGTGTCTGGTCTGTGTCTGTGCAGGGGGGTTTGTTAGGGGACGTGCTGCAGCACCTCGGTAGCTGCCTTTTGCAGCTCAGGTGGTTTAGGCTGGAAGCTAAAGGGGAGGGAAGCAGCTGGCTAAAGAGGGAAGCAGCTGGCTAAAGAGGGAAGCAGCTGGCACCGGGGATAGGGATGAGAGGTGTGGACGGCCGGGTTGTGCTGGCAGCGCTGATATCCTCCAAGTGATGGGCACTACAGTGCTTTGGTCCTGCCCCGGGCTCTGTGTCCAGCCTGGTCCCTGGGTGTTTTTCTTGTCGTAGCTGACTTGGAAATGAAAGCTTTTCGGTATCAACAATAACCTGTTCTAATTTCTTGGTGTATTTGTAACTGTTAGTGTGTTGGAGGACTGTCACAGTGCTGAGCTGGGGTGGCCAGAAAGGAACCGTCTTGGCTGTGGCCAGCCCTCCAGAATGGTAGCATTCCATGGACCATCCTGACGTTCAGAGATGGAGCGTGCAAGCTGAGCTGCCTGCGGGCAGCTCCTGGTTTCTCCTCCAGCTTCCAGGACAAGGCTCCCACAAGGCACAGGCTGCCCATGCTGTGCTTTGGGGGATTCTCCCCTCTGCACTACGGTCTCACACCTGGAGCCCTTGCGCCGTATGATGACTTAGGAGAAGGGCCGACTGCCCCGTGGCAGGGAGGGGTGTCAGCTGCCTCATTCCCATCCTTCTTATTTTACCGAGGAGAATGGATCAATGCGGCTTGCCAGGGAACAGCTCGTTCCCTGGGATATGCTGTGGTGTGGACAAGCTCCAGCAGCAAGAGGTTATCCATCACCAGTGAGCCCTTCCCCTGCTGACTTCAGCAAGGAGCACCACTCATACCAAGGACTTGCAGGTGCTGGGGCTTTTGCAGCATCTCTGCCTGAAGGAATGTTTACTGAAGCAGAGCCCTTGTTTCTGTGAATGGCACGGGGACCCAAAGAGCAAAGAAGGGAGGTGTAGGTCCTTGAGATGCACGCGAGCAGCCAGACAGCAAAACCTGCCAAAACGATGCTTCAGACAGAGTCTGCAAGTAATCAGCAGCATTGGAGAAATGACAGCATTAAACTACTGCGTTTAATTTTCCTCCCCCTTTGAGCTGTGTGCGGGACAGCTCTGATTTACAGGAGAATCAGCGTGTGCTCTCCACCCCTCTCCTCAGGTTCCCTGCCTGCAGGAGCAGAAACATGTTGTCAGGTTCTGGAGAACAAGGAGCGAGGTACTGGGAGGAAGCAAGTGCAGCCCAGGGCTGCTCCTGCTGAGTGGCAGCGAGTGGTACCCACGACTGGTTTCCCTCTTGTTTTCTCAGTTGAGAAACCCGGTGTACCTTGAGATGTCTGACTCTGGGGGCATCCATGTGGCTTGGTGGATGTTGGAATCTCAGCCGTGGTTGAGGATGTGTCTCAGGTGTGTCCCCATGGTACACAAGGGGACGGAGCGAAGCTCCAGCAGGAGCTGCTTGAGGAGGAACATGGTGGGCTTTGTGAAGGTGTGTAGGTGGAGTGATGCAATGAGAAGGGCCCTGGCAAAGCTGCTGCACCTCAGGGAAAGGTCTAGGAGGTGTTTTGGAGCCTTCAGACCTTTGTGGTGCAATACCCTGGGTCATGTCAGTGTTTCAGCTCTCTTGTCCAGCAGCTTCCTGCCCCGGGAGCTGTGATCCTGGGGAACCAGTGTTCCACTGTCAGCAGGGAGGGCCCATGGTCGGTGCCTCATGCCTCACCAGCACGGAGAAGCACTGGGGAAGGGAGGGAGGGAAGTGGAGCCAGACGGAGAAGCACCATGAGGGTTTGCCAGGAGGTTGGGAAGCATGAGCAGGAGCAGGGGTGTTTTGCCTTGGAAGAGGTGCCTGTTTCCCGGCTTCTCCGCAACGCAGTGGCCGCGGGATGTGCTTTCCTGGGAGGTGTGGAGTGGGTGTTGAGCGAGGATGTGACGTGTCCTCTTCAAGTGCCCCTTCACTCTGCTACAGGATTTTCCAGGTGGCTCCTGGTCATGTGTAAACCCAACAGGCTGCTGGAGCTCCCTGCAAGCGATGCGGGTTTGGTTCCCTCCTTCAGCCCTTCCTGCCAAAAACCCCAGCTTGTCTGAAGCCGCGGAAGGAGAGGAATTTCCTGAGGAGGATGAACAATCATTCTCAGTCCCATGTTGCTGCAGGGAGGGTTACTCAGGGCTTGTCGTTCATGGCCACGGGCTAGTGACAGGGAGCAGGGGTGGCCTGGCTGCCCCCCAGTTCTCATTCAGGAGGAGCTTGGTAAGAGAAGCCCCTTGGCAGCCTTTCTGAAAGGAACAAGGGCTTGAGATTGGGGCAGGAGCATCCTGGGACATCCCAGTCCTGTCCCTCTGTACCCAGGCAATGCCCTGTGGCCTGGGGAGCAGATGGAAGGTCTCCCCTCTGGGGGAAGGTGGGGTGTGTGCAGCACGGCTGGCACAGGAGGGATGGCACCCTGGGTCTTGTGTTGTTGCCCATGAGGCTTGGTGTGCATCCTCTGCCGTCCCGCCAGTGGCTGCCCTTCCCTCCCCTGCTCCTTGTGGTGAGCTGGTGTGTGACGGTGGGCACGCAGGGACACATTGTCCTGCTGCTCTGCATTTCACAGCTGGTTTGACTTGTGTGCATGTGCGCCTGTACACGGGGTTATGGACACACATGTGGCTTGTGTTTGTGGTACACAGCGGGAGCTGGGCAGGGACTCGCATCCTCTATTGAAAGCAGTTACAAACGAACAAGGGCGGTGGAAAAAGCCCTAAATAAATCACGGAAAGTAAATGCTCAGTTTTGGCAGCCTTCACATGAAGATGAAAGTGGAAAGCTGGTTGTGTAACAGGGCAGAGTCACACGAGACCCTTCCAAGCCCTCTCACCTGTCAGGGTGTGAGTGAGCATCAGCCCAGAGCAGCAGCAGCAGCAGCAGGTCCTCACACAACCAATGACCTGTGCGCTCCCATGGCAAGGCTTTCCCCAGGGCACTCCAGGTTCTCCTGTCCCACTCCTAGGAGTTCCCTCTGGTGAAGGAGAGGTGCTGGCTTCAGACAGAAAATCTACCTTTGGTTCAGCTGCTTGTTTGGTATTTGGAGGAAAAGGAAAATCGAGTTGTGGCACCTCATACACATGACTAAATAGAACGTGAAGCTCAGCACTTGCCCATCGGTGCTGTGCTCATTTAGCTGGGCCCTGACTTTTTGTTCATCCAGTCACCAGCAGGTAAATGGGGTGCAGCCCCTGAGCTGCCTGAGATGCTGTGGAGGGATGGGTCCTGAAGGGGGAGTTGGGAGCTGCATGGGAAGCGCCTCATCCTAGGCAGGGCTCAGCTGCTTCCCATGGGGACTCTTGTGTCCATGCAGTCTCCATCCCTGGTCCTGCCTTCCGTGGTGAAGGGTTTCCATCGCTTCATCTCACTGAGCACCAATGCCTTCTGCTCAAGGACACGGTGGAGTTTCCTTTTCCTCTCTTTTTCTCTCTTCTCTTCCCAATGGTACAGCAGTCGGCTTGTCTGTACTTCAGGCCAGAATGTGAGGAAATTATGAACATGTTATAATGCAATTAAGAAACAACCCCTATAACTGTGGTAATTTATATGTACCTACAGAAAACCCAGCTGCTGTAATCAAAGCTTCTGTTGCATTTCAGTTGTTTTAGCAAGTCAAACCGAAAGAAATGGTTCCATCTGTGTGTTCATGTGTGGCACAGAGGTTCACAGAGGCACACAGCCAGAGGTGCAGCCAGGGAGGGGTTTGGTACTGGAGATGTCACTAGCATGGATCGGCCCCTGCCTCAGCACCACTCGCTGGAGGATGGGTGCTCAGGGGCAGCCTGTGGGTGCTGAAGGACAGGGAGGAGTGATGCTGTCCCTGGCAGGTGTGGGATGCTGCAGGTGTGTGCTGGGCTTGTGCGCTTCAAAACACGCATCTCGAGTTCATGCCCCCTGCACAGCAGTCCCGGAACATGGAAGCAGATTTGCTGCTGTTTCAGAGCTGCACCTTCAGTGCAGTGGGGAGGGCTGAGGGGGTGATCAGCAAGTGAGGTGTTCGGGGCCTGCGTCAGGCTGTGTTTGGTGATACTGAGCTGTAGGGAGAGGGTGGCAGGAGCCTCCCGCAGCTGCTGCTTCATTATCAACACCGCGCTGTCTCGCAAAGCACTTCCTCTTAATGAAGGCACCTGAGGTTTTACTCCGTTTTCCAGCCTGCTCCTGCATGCTGCCTCACCCGCCGCTGGCTGCAATCTGCAACGCTGCAAACGAGCCCAGGCTATTTTGGGAGCCGGTGGTTTTTCAGGAATGAGTGCTTTGCCCGTGCTCCAGGACTGTGATCCAAGTTCTCTTGGCTAACTAGCCCCCAAATTAACTGTGGTGCTGGGTCTGCTGCAGCCGTGGTGAATGCCTCACACGGCAGTTTCCAGCCAAAGATGAAGGAAGCACCGCAGGGATACTTTTCTAGCCCTGACATTTAAAATATTAATAGGATATCATTTTCCCAACAAGCGCTGCAACAGGTACCGAGTGCTTGTTATAAGGCATTTCCTCTTAGTGGAACCATATATTTTAATGGAAATGTGTTGTCACTTAAATTATTGATATCCAGAAGAACACCGGTCCACTGCGCGTCTGCAGATACCAACAGCTTCACCAACAGGCCCTTTCTCCTGTTCTGCTCCAGGAGCACAGCAGCCTGAAGTGAGGTCTGGCGGGAGCTGTCCTGGCGCCATCCAGAGCTGCTGCATTGCTCCCTCTGCCCATCCCTGCATCGCTCTGGCAGGGATGGTTTGAAGAGGAGAGAGATGCCTCTCCCGTGGTTCATTAGGATCTTGTCCCACTTCCTTACCATGAGCAATACAGTAAGGAAGCAGGATGAGATCTGTGGATGATGGAAACAGCCGTGCTGGCTTCCTCCCGGGCAGGAACCTGGGGAGCAGCGTGTTTGGTCTCCCCCCATTGTCAGAGGGTTCAGCAGAAGCGAGTGGTTTAAGAACATTTTTGAGATACTGAAGATACTCCTGGTGTTATTCTAGCTTGCCATAAAGTTTTCCAGGGAGCACAGGAGATGCTCGGTTTTGCTGCAGGAAAGAGCACAGCCCTGGCTCCTCCAACAGCCCCAAAGGAGCAGCAAAGGGCAGACACCCCACTGTCACCTCCCCAGGGCCACCGCAGTGCCGAACGCTCGCACAGCTCACCAGGAGCTGCCAGGACACCCGAGCTGTTATTCCAGAGTTATTCCAGTTGTGGCTCCCTCAGGGGGCACATGGAGCGGGAAATGGTTGTGGCTGGGGCACTGGTCAGGGGGTCCTGTCTCTGCTGACCTCTTTGCTTTTTCTCTTCCTCCTCTCCCGGTTCTTGCAGCAAACACTGGAGACGAATCTCACCAACCTGGTGAAGCGCAACAGCGAACTGGAGAACCAGATGGCCAAGCTCATACAGATCTGCCAGCAAGTGGAGGTTGGTGAGAGCGGTCAGAGGCTGGGGGGTGTGATGGGGAAGCTGCACCAGTGGGAATGGCAGGTACGCGGCATTGCTCCTGCGTCCTTTCTCAGGGGCTGCCCTGGGGATGGAGGTGAGCATGGTGGGAAGCGTCACTGATGCCAAAGTGCGACAGGAGGCTGACGGAGGATGTGGGGATGCTTCCAGGGGTCTGCATGGTCTGAAGGAGAGGGAGGTGTGACTGGGAGCCACTGGGAAGAGGCACCAGCCCCCAGGCTGGTCACTTCCAGTGCTCTGAGGGGAGGGAAAAGGGTGGGTTTGGCTGTTCCCAGGCTATAACCCCACTTCTGCATCACGGGGCAGTGGCTGTAATTTTCACACACCTCCCATGTACTTTCTGGGCTGTCCCACCCCAGACCCTCCCCACAGGCTGGTGTGGGGCCAGTGCAGCACTGTTCCTTGCTGAACCTCACTGTTAAAGCTGTTTTCCTCGTCTCTAACTCAGTCTGTGTTCGGGGTCAGGCTCCTCGTGTGGCAGTGTGGGCAGACTGACTTGTCCCCAGTGCCCTGGCTCAGGCAGGGACATTGTTTCCATCCCCCGCAGCTTCCCCTTGCAAGACAAGGCTGGTCCCAGACTTTCTGCCTGTTTGCAGCAGCCAGAGTTCCTACTTCCTATCCTCTTCCCAAACATGCACTCGGCCTCCTCCCTGCTGCCAGGCAGCGGTTACAATCTCTCCTGCCTGAGCCCAGCATTCCGCAGCAGAATAGCAACGCTCAAGCTTAAACAGGCAGTGAGGAGGAAGGCTTTGTAGAGGGGATTACAGCAAGCACTAGCAGAAGAGAGGAGATCACCCGTAATCCTGCTGAGGAGAGGGGCTCTGCTGACCTTGCTGCTTTCACCACTTGATCTGTAAGCGCTCTGTGTTCCTGGTGTGCAGTCAGGCATCTCTTGTTTGCATCGTGCCACAGCCTGATGCCGAGTCTTGGCTGCGGCCCCAGCTCCGGGAGTTCAGAAGTGATGCTCTGCTTGGAAAGCACTCGAGAGGAGGAAGATGCTTCACACCTCGCTGCTGTTTCAAAGCGCATGTACCAATTAATGGCAAATTAATTTGCAGCTCTGCTGAAGTGGAACACGAGAGAGGCTGTCACAAGCAGGGTTGTTTTAATGGGCTGTTGGTGTTTTCTGGTTGATAAATTAAGCAGCGGTTCCTTGACCCGGCACCTTCATGAAGGATGAAGAACAGAGCTTCCTGACCCGGCACTGCTGGCGAAGCATCGGCTGCCTCCTCCCAGCGGGTCTAGGGGGACTGTGGTCCACAGAGAGCAAGCGGGTGTCCGGCAGGCAGAGAGGGAGCCAGAATGTCCCTCCATAGCCCTGGTGACCATCAGCAGCCCTCACTGCTCTTAAAGGTCATGCTTTGACTCTGTGACCCCAATGGGGTTGGAGCAGGGATGCATGTGGATGTCCTTCCAAACCTCCTCCTCTGGATCCAGCTCTAGCATCTTCTGGACTAACCTGTGATGAACGGAAAGCTATTTGGTGTTTCTTTCTAATTCTGGAAGTTTCAGGCCCCCAGGCTGCCATTTCCTACATAGTTTTGGAGTTTTCAGCTTTGTCAGTCACTCTGCTTAAAATAACGGTTGAAATTCATTTCTCAGCCTTACTAAATATGCAGCCCTGCCCTTCAGAGAGCACACTGAAGTGTGAAGTAGAAAATATCTCTGTCCCTCCACACTTCCCTTGGAGGCTGTGTCGCGGGGATTGTGCTTTGGAGCTATCTGGGGATGCTGTGCATAAGCAGACATGTGCGATCCCAGTACCCTGCCCATGTCCAGTATAAGTCCTACACGATGTCCAAAGGACTGTGACACCGGCACCCTGAGGTGCAGAGGAGGGAGGCCAGCCCCTGGAGAAGGGTGTCACGGGAGTCCCCATACATGGAGCCTGCGAGGAGTGACCCCTTGGGGATGGTGCATGGGGCTTCTGGGGAGAGAGGGCAAAGGGAGCACATCCTGTGATGGAAATGAGGACCATAGAGAGCAGGTAGCAGCCCTGCGAGGAGCCCAAAGCACCAGGGTGGTTACTTCGGCACCCTGATGTACTGTCACGGGGGTAGAAGTTGCTGCCCTCACACTGTGCTGCATGGAGCTGGCCTGGTGCATGTCCCCTGCACCCTGTGAATAGCTTTGGGGTGGGCTGGGGTTCCCTTCTCCATCTTGGAGCTGGGTTCCCACTGCCTGGGTGAGGAGGAGGAGGTTTATGTGTGCTGACTCCCACCTCAGGCTGCAGGAATGCTCCTCAGCCCTCCGCGAGCTGCAATGCCCGTCTTCAGGTTTGAGTTTTACCATTGCTTTTTGCTGTAGGGGTGTATTGTCCCTAGCACATTCCCACACATGCTTTGAGAAGAGTGAAATATTTTTTCCCCCACTCTGTATGTCTAAGAGGCTTTCCTACAGCCATAGCACCTGCTGAGAATTCACCTCAAATGCAGCATTTACCTGCTATGGGAACTGGTTCATCCTAATGAAAAGTGCTTTGGGCAGTGTTAGGCTGAGCCATGCTGGCCTGAAATCCCTGCTCCATGCTCTGCCAGCACTGTGGGGCTGGGACCGTGGCCTCGGATGCTCCTTTGTGGAGAGGAGGCAGCTGAGGAAGGGCTGTGGTGGGCTCTGTGCCCCCATCTGCCATCAGCCTCCCAGAGCATGGGTGGTGGCTGAGCTGCAGAGCCCTGGCCCTGGGTGGGTTTTCAGCTTTGGGGTTAATGGAAGCAGGGGCCTGGGGTCTCAGCCTGGTGAGTGATCCCCCCCCGACACTTCTCCTCTGGGATCTTTGCACCCAGGTCTCCCTCCCAGTGGCAACAGCAAACACTGGGGCTGCAGACACAGCCCTGATCTGTGCTCTGGGAGGGTTTGGTGATGCCACCTCTGCCGCACGCAGGGGCGAGTGTGCTGCCAGCATCCCCTGTGACAGCCGGGTTGCAAGGCAGCACAGATTGCTGCAGGCTCCAGCCCCTGATCTTGTCCCCCCTCCACAGCAGATGGGGCAGATCCTGCTCTGTTTTCCTGCTGGAGCTGTCCTCGCAGCCCATCGGCTGTCTCCCACTTCGGAGTTGCATAAGCTGCTGGCCAGGTTTAAAAAAAGCTCTTGTACAGAATGTGTTTAACTCTGGGCTGCCTTCAGATTCCCCACTGCTTCACACAGCTCCGAGGGTATGGAATGAAGACAGCCTGTCCTTGTCCTCTAGTGCACTGGTGGGTTTGAGTGACAGGGCTTGAGCCCCTTCTGTCAAGTGTATCCCCCCAGGGATGCTGGTCTGTCCCGGAGGCAGAGGCCTGAAACCTCTGCCTGTGCTGTGCTGAGCACACCAAAACATGCAGGGAGACAGGGAGATTCCTGAGCCTCTGGTGCTGGCCGGTGGTGCACAGGCTTTGTTGGGAAGCAATGGAGCCATGACTGGGGCTGAGCCTGGCTCCTGCAGCCAGTGCCCCCGGCAGGGGCAGTACCTGTGGAGGAGCCTGTGCCCCATGAGCACCCAGTGCAGCCCCACCACCCAACACTGACCCTGGTTGTGCAGCGAGGAGGGACTCACCCCCTTCTCCAGCCTTCTTCCTTCCTCCAGCTGGATGCGGGCGAGCATGGAGGATACCTATTGCATGTCCCCTGGTCTGAGCTGGGGGAGCCGCGGCGCTCCTGGGCTCAGGGATGAGCATGTGCCTCCTAAAAGCATGTGTGCTTTTGCTGCCCTGGCTAGGTTAACACAGCCATGCATGAGGCCAAGCTGATGGAGGAGTGTGACGAGCTCATGGAGATCATCCGCCAGCGCAAGCAGGTCATCGCTGTCAAGATCAAGGAGACGAAGGTAAGGAGAGCTGGAGAGCTTGAACCATGGTTCCAGGGTCCCCTCTTGTGCCCGTGGGGCTGGGATGTCCCAGCAGCACACACACAGAGATGCTGACAGTGGCTTATTGCCTTGGCATGAAGGAGCTGATCTGCTCTAGGCAGCTGTTGGTGTGAGCACAGCTTCATCTCCCTGCCCCACAGATGGGGCGTGGGTCCTGGTGTCCTCTCCTGCTGTCCGCAGGGTTCCCCTGCCAGGACAAGGCATGTGCTTGGCATCGCCAGAGGATGGAGGGCACATTGATGAACGTGACAAGTGGATGCAGTGCTTGGATCAGGCCAGACGTTTCCTCAGCGCTTTTCTAACTCTGCAGTGCTAATAGGATACAGTGGAATTAATGCTGAAGGGCCACCCGAGCCCTGCATTGCAGGTGAGGGAGAGGCACATGCTCTGCATTGCAGCACTTCTCACCCCTTTCTTGGGGGGAGGTGTGTGTTTGGACCCCTCCTCCAGTGATTCTGGCTTTTCCCAGTGGTTTCCATGCGATGGGCAGAGACTGGAGGGACAGGACAGAGGGACAGTTCTGTAGTTCTGAGTTCACAGTGAGTGTGCACGAGCCCTTTGCCTTTCCTGCTGAGCTCAGAGGTTCATCAGCGTCCAGCTCTGTGTCCATCACTTGCTGACAGCTGAGCTGGGGAGTAGCATCACCCCACATACACCAGTGAAGGTCTGGGAGTAGGTTGTGCTGTGAGTGCAAGAGCAGCACGATGCTTGGACCCCTCGGCTGGGGTGGAAGCTTGGTTATGCTGCTTTTATCCCAGCCACCTCAGGAGCATATTTTATGTAACGGTGCCTTCTGCTGGTCCATCTGTCTGTCTGCCTCTCATTTCCCACCTCGCCCCTTACTGTGTTCTGGCCACGTTGTCCAGTTTCAGCCATGCTTGGCAGGGAGCTGGAAGGCTCAAAGATGTTTTCCTACAAACTGGAAGCTGGGTGGAGGAGAGGCCCTGATGAGTGCCCAAACCCACCTGGAGAACAATGCTCGGCTGCTTATAGCCAGGGTCAGAGCAGCAAGCTTGTGCCCATGTAGCTGCAAACTCAGCACTAGACCAGTGGGGAATGGACATGGGAATGGTGGTACTGGGTGTACTGGGGACAGGACTGGGTCTGACTTCCAAAGATAAACCATGACACCAGGTAACTTCAGACACCTGGAAGCTGGAACAAGCCTTTTTGCTGGTGAAATCGGGCTGGGGATGTTAAAGTGTGGGTCTGCAGCACTGCGGTGCCCGGCTGCAGTCCCTGTGCTGAGGGAGGCCAGGCACCTTCCCCATCACTCTTGATACCTCTGAGTAGTGAGGAGCCCCAGCCACAAACACCGCGGAGCTTAAAAAGCTCCGAACATAGGAGACAGGAGGAAGCTCTGGCCACTGCGGCTGGTTTGAAGCTCTCCAGCTGCAGCTCCAGAAACGCTACCTTCCCGCTGAGCTGGCGCTTGGTTTTCCATTGTTCTGTGTGGATTTTCCTGACAAACAGCCCGATGGATGCGTGGAGCGGTCTGATCACAGTGGCACGTGGTGCTGCGAAAAGTGGCCAGGGAAGGGAGGAGGATGGAGGATGCGGGAGGAGGAGGCAGCTGGTCTGAAGAGCACTCTTCACGCGCAGCACAGATCCGGTGCTCAGGGCTCTGCAGGTGCTGGTGTCACAGCCCAGCCCAGTAACACTGGCCCCTGGCCACAGCACCTGCAGCTTCTGCCCTCAGTCTTAGCGCATTCTGCTGCAGCCCCTCCGGGCAGCTGGCAGAGAGCAGGCAGGGGCAGGGGCTCTGCCGCCTCTCCCCACCCCTCTCCACTGCAGTGGCACTGACCTGCAGCAGAAAGTATGACAAGGAACATGTTTGTGTGGAGCCCTGAGGCCTGGGGGACCCTCTTGGACCGGTTGGGAGCTCCAAGATTCAGGCTTTTGCCTGAGGCTTTCCCACCTGGAAGCAAGATTGAGCATAGGGAGTGCATTGCTGCTGTCCCTCCCCAGAACGCATGGGGACGATTCTGCACTGTTTCACTGTTTCTTGCCTTACTTAAGCAGCCCCTGGCCTGGGATGAGGTCTCTCCTCTGCTTTCCAGGTCATGTGCTGGCTTTTGAGCCCCTTTCTGAGCCCCGCTGTGCTCCCCCTCACAGGTGATGAAGCTGCGGAAGCTGGCTCAGCAGGTCGCCAACTGTCGGCAGTGCCTGGAGCGCTCCACGGTCCTCATCAACCAGGCAGAGCACATCCTGAAGGAGAACGACCACGCGCGGTTCCTGCAGACAGCCAGGAACGTGGCTGAGAGGTGGGATGTGGCTGGAGCTGTCCTTGCTCGCAGGGACCTGCCCGCGGATGCTGCTCTGTGGTGTCTCTGGTGCCCAGCCCTCGAAGAACAGAGGCTGCATGGCAGGTCCTCACAAAGCTGAACATCTCCTGTGGGAGCAAACATCATTCCAGGGGGGAAGGGGTGGGAATGCTGATCCAGAGGGAGCTTGGAGGGTAGTTGGGGCTGGACCCCCAGGGATGGAGCCCCCCACACACACCTCTGTGGGACCTGTCCCCAGGCCAGGCCACCCTCCTAGGGCAGGAGCAGGGGTAGTAGGTACGAGCCAGTATCCCACAGCATCCCCGCCAATCCCCTTCCTCAGCGCTGCCGGGAGCATCCCGCACCCTGATGCGTATTGATGGGCTCCTCTTTTCTTCCAGGGTCGCCATGGCAACCGCCTCCTCCCAAGTTCTGATACCAGATATCAATTTTAATGATGCCTTTGAAAACTTTGCTTTGGATTTTTCCAGAGAGAAGAAGCTGCTGGAGGGGCTGGATTACCTGACGGGTGAGCATGCACTGCACGGCAAAGGAGCTGCGGGTTGTTGTCACTGGCAGCACTTACCTGGTTGGCTGAGGCTGCGCTGCCACCAGGGCAGTGTCACACTGTCACTGGTGCACACTGCCTGTCCTGGAGGGTGGGAGAACTCAGGAAACATGTCAAAAATGATGATATCTGTGAAGCACAGGTTGGGTTGGGTTGGGTTGGAGAGACCTTAAATCTCATCCAGTCCCAACCTCTGCCACGGGCAGGGACACCTTCCACTGGAGCAGCTTGCTCCAAGCCCCTGTGTCCAACCTGGCCTTGAACACTGCCAGGGATGGGGCAGCCACAGCTTCTCTGGGCACCCTGTGCCAGCGCCTCAGCACCCTCACAGGGAAGAGCTTCTGCCTAAGAGCTCATCTCAGTCTCCCCTCTGGCAGGTTCAAGCCATTCCCCTTGGCCTGTCCCTACAGGCCCTTGTCCAAAGCACCTCTCCAGGTCTCCTGTAGCCCCTTTGGGCACTGAGGGCTGCTCTCAGGTCTGAGCTCAGGGAGCATTGGGAAAGCAGGACCTTACCGGGTTGTTTGTGATCTCCCGCAGCACCGAACCCGCCGTCAGTGCGGGAGGAGCTCTGCACAGCCTCCCACGACACCATCACTGTGCACTGGATGTCCGAGGATGAGTTCAGCGTCAGCTCCTACGAGCTGCAGTACACCATCTTCACCGGGCAGGCCAACTTCATCAGTAAGTGACGGCAGCAGCGGGGGGCATCGCGCTGCGCTGCTCCGGGGAGGAGAGATGTTCTCGGGGAGAATCGGCGGGTTTAGAGGCTGGGAACTGGGGGAGGACACTGCGAGGGAAGGTCCGGTGAGGACTCTGCTCAGGGCTGGGGTCAGGGATGTAGGAGCCCTGGCTGGGGCTGTTCTGCCCTGCGCTCAGTGCCTGCAGCCTCTGGCCCCATGGAGCGCTTGGATCAGTGGTGGGTCTCTATCCGTCTTGGCTCCCAGATCCGTATCTCTCCCCCTGACACCTTATGGGCAGGGCTGCTCCACAGGCTGGTCACTGATTTATCACCCCATAGCAGTATTGAAGCACATCTCCAGGTAACTTTTCCTGAAAATAATCTGGCAGAGCTCAACATTCTTCCACACTACCACAGGTCTGCTCAGCAGAAGTGGGACCTGCAGCTAGTGAGGGCTCTCACTCGTGGGTCTGTGATTCTAGTTGCTCACCTCACAAGCTTTGCATCTCCGAGGCTGTCCTGATGGCAGAGGCTGACTTGGTGCTCGTTCCCAGGAAGGTTTATCTGGGAAAAAGGCACAAGCTGGTTTGATGTCCTCATAGGGAAAGGGGCTCCTGGGGTTTGCACAGAGGGGCGGGGATACAAGAACATCTTGGCCATGAAGCTGAGGGCTGTTTCCCAGTCTCAGCAGCAGCAGCAGTGGGGTCTTTCTTTGTGTGCCCAGTGCATCCTTGGGGTGTCAGAGGTACGTACTTGTTATGATTCGCCCAAGGAAGCTGTGGCTGCCCCATCCCTGGCAGTGTTCAAGGCCAGGTTGCACACAGGGGCTTGGAGCAAGCTGCTCTAGTGGGAGGGGTCCCTGCCTGTGGCAGGAGGTTGGAACTGGATGTGCTTTAAGGTCCCTCCCAACCCAAACCAGGCTGTTGTGATTCTGTGATTTCTTTTAATGCTGCCTTTTTCCTGAAACTGGAGGGGGTTTGTGTTCTGGAGGAAAATGGATCCATGGGCTGGGTTGTAGGAGAAAGTCCAGGGAAACTGCTTGTTTCATGCCAGAAAGAAAAAAACAAAACAAAAAAAATATGAATGTTGTAATGGGAGAACAAAACCAGAGCTTCCAGCTTGTCCATCCTGAAGTGCTTTGGAGGAGTGCAGAATCCTGGCAGCATGGCTCCTGAGAGGAGTTTTTATTCCTGGTTTTCCTTAGTAAGCACTTAACCACTGTAGGAATTGCTGACATGATGCTTCTGCATTGTGGACTTTGAGGGCTGCTGTCACTGGTCCAGAGGGTGTCAGTGCTGGAGGCACAGGGTCACAGCACAGGAAGGCTGTTAAGTGCACTCTAAAACGTTCAGGAAGCTGCCAGAGAAAGTTCCTGCTTTGAGGAAGTCCGATGCTCAGAGCTGGGTCACACAGCCTGGCCAGCAGCCACTGTCTTTGGGCTGGGATCAGGAGGGGTCCCTCCCTCTTGGTCCTGGCTTCAGGCGTGAGAAGGTGGGAGAGATGGGAAGGGAGGAGGACAGGGCAGCTCTGGAAGGCAGCCCAGAGGGACACCCATCAGCTGCCTTCAGTGGCTCTTTGTACAAGGAGTGAAGAAAACATCAGTTAACATCTCAGAGGTGAACATGAATAGCGCGTTGCCAGTTGATGCAGCAGTCAGGTCTGGTGGTGAGAGCGTCTGAGCCCTGGCTGAACTCGTGCATGAAGAGACTGGGGAGGGACACAAGGAGCTTCCCAGGAAAGGAAATACCTTTTGGAGGAGCACACAGTTGGCCTCCCCTTCGCGCTGTCTGTGGAGCCAGGAGCTCGATGGGAGTTGGACGTTTGTATGGATGACAAAAGCTGAAGTAAAAAGGATTGTTTTTAAGCTCTGGTAAGGATGGGAGCCCTCAGTCTCTAGGGCTAAGCTCTTCTTGGTTGTTTGGGAAAGAAACCTTCCTGGGAGGCCAAATCATTCCCAGACTGTTGTCACTCAGCCACTGCATCCTTTCTGATGAAGGGTCTAAAGCTGGTCCTTGTCTGCAGGATGATAGCACCTCTTCCTCTCTGGGAGGTATAAATCAGCCTGAGTGTTACGCAGTCAGTCAGGTCTGGTTGGCAGCACACGGTGTTTGCGCTCTGTCCTTTCCTGTGGATAAACCTTCCTCTCCACCATGTCCTATACCCAGGTCTCTACAACTCCATGGACAGCTGGATGATTGTCCCCAACATCAAGCAGAACCACTACACGGTCCACGGGCTCCAGAGCGGCACCCGCTACATCTTCCTCGTCAAGGCCATCAACCAGGCGGGCAGCCGGAACAGCGAACCTGCCCGGCTCAAGACCAACAGTACGTGTGGGTGCTCACCTCGCCTCGGTGGGTGCTGCGGGAGCAGCTCCGTGGTGCCCAGGTCCAGAGGGGCATGGCTGAGCACTCCCTGCTAGCGCAGTGGAGACCCAGGGTTTCGATGGTCAAATGCCCCATCTTGCTCCATGTGTCAGCTCCTTCCCTGCCTCCAGGGACAGCCTCCTGGTCTCCTGGTACCCCACAAAGTGCCCGGGACTCCCTGCCATCAGCTCTGCTCTGCCAGTGCCTGCAGGTCCTTCAGCAGCTGGGATGTTGGGGGACACTGAAGGACCATCTTTCTGGTCACTTTACACCATGGGGCTTTCAGGGGTCCCAGTGCAGTTGTGTACTTGTGCGTGCCTTTCCTCACAGAAAGGGGAAGGAGTGTGTGGGGAGCTGTAAGGAGAACTGAGTGTCTGTGTGGTGGTGGATGGGGCTTTGCAGCTGCAGCAAGACTGTGCTTCACATCTCCCTATGGGTGGGCAAGGAGGGTTAAATATGGGCAGGGAAATCAGACTGAGATTTGATCAAGAATCACCCTAACCCTAAATAAGAGCCTCCTCAGGTTTCTGCAGCCCCTTGCTGCAGGGATGTATCTGCAGCAGCTTCCTGCATATTTATAAATCCTGAGCAATCCCCACCTGAAGCACTGCACAAGTTACTGTGTACAACAGGAGTCTGTGCGCCAGGAGCTCTCTTTGCACACAGAATGACCAAGAAGGAGGTGCACGGCAGCAGTGAGCACATATCCCTGTGCCGCGGGTGCAGGGTTTCTGTGCTTCCCAGGGAAAGTGTTTAGGGGAACCTCAGAATTTCTGAGTGTTTGATTCAGCAGTATGGATATGTATAATGTAGAGAGAGAGTATTTGAGCAACCTGCTCTAGTGGAAGGTGTTCCTGCTCTGGCAGGGAGTTGGAGCTGGATGAGCGTTAAGGTCCCTCCCAACACAAACCAGGCTGGGATTCCATGATGATTCCATATATCGTTTGTCTCTGTGTATGAAGGCTCCTCTGGGGTGTTCCCTGCTCATCATTGGGGTGGTGTTGACTGAAGGTGCCACCGCTTCGTGCTGCATCCCCAGCACCAGGGGCTGTTTCTCCTGCCCCTTCACGTTTGTTGTTCTATGGCAAAGGGTTTCCTCCTTTCCCTGTGGATGGTAGGAGGTAGTGCAGGCTCCTCTGCTGCCGTCACCTCACAGGAAGTGTCAGCAGCTCGACAGGGAGAAGGGCCAATTATCACATTTCACAGCCCTCTTTCTGCTCCTGAAGGGATATTTGGAGGGATCCGTTCATCACCAGAAGGTCAGTGTCAGGACGCATTGATTTCTGCAGCGTTAGTGCTGTCAGTGCTGGGGCTAAATCTGTGTTCCTGAACAGAAGACCTTGGGAGAACGGTTCTGGTTTAGTGACAGAGAGAAACCTTCCTTTGCAGAGCCTGATCCTGAGTCAGTCTTATTTATTAGCAAGTGTCCAAAAGGGAATGAAAGTGCCAGAATACCAGGACAGAACCAGCTCTGACAGTAAATAAAGCTCAGGGAAGGTGGTTTCTACGGTTCTTGCCTTGGCCGTGGCAGGGGACCTGCGGGTGCGGGTTAGGGTAGACCATAGCAGTGCATGGTTTGCAGGCATTGCTGGAGCCTTTGAGATCCTCAGAAGGGTTTGATCAGCACCGGTTGGTGGCAGTTAGGAAGCAGTTTGGCTGCCTGTGTGCTGGTAAGGTCAAAGAGGAGTTGCAGCAGCTGGGTTTCAGGCCAGCACTGCAGACCTGCAGAATGCATCAAGCTGGATGCTGTTAAGTGTGGAGGAAGGCCCCGGGCTCCACCTCCCACCCAGTCTTCCTCAACAGAGGCTGGACCTGTGTTCACTTCCAGGCTGCTTTCTCTGGTGCTGACACCTTGTTTGGCAGCAGAGGAGCACCAAAAACCTCGGGCTGTGCTGCCTGTGACACGCAATAGCAGCCTGGGCGCTGTGAGAGCAGCCTGGGTCAGCTGCTGGGGGAGACGTGCTCAATGCTGCGGTTCTGCTGCTGTGACTGGTGCTGTTATTCCAGACCTCAGGCTCTGCCCTCCTGTCTCTGTGCTTGTGGAGCTCTCATTACTGCTAATAGAGCATGGATCCATTCCGGAATTCAGGCTGCCCACCCTGCCTCGGTTTGGCTCACAGTGCATCCCAATGGTTGCTGCCACTGCCTGGCATCATCCTCCCATCTCTGCCACATTTTACATCACTGACAGAGGACAAATGCAGTGACAAACATGAATCCTAATCTGCGTGCCTCCCACTAACAGGTCAGCCTTTCAAGCTGGACCCCAAGATGGCCCACAAGAAGTTGAAGATCTCCAATGATGGGCTGCAGATGGAGAAGGATGAGAGCTCCTTGAAGAAGAGCCACACGCCCGAGAGGTTCAGCGGGACAGGATGCTATGGAGCAGTGGGAAACATCTTCATTGACAGCGGCTGTCACTACTGGGAGGTGGTGGTGGGATCCTCAACCTGGTAGGCACCAACCTTGTCCTCCCTCCCTTCATCTGGGAGCCCTCAGGTTTGCCCAGAGACATGTGGGAGACATAAGGGTTAAAGGCCTGGGGCTTGGCATAGCTTCTTATGGACAGGGAGGCTGCTGGGACCTTAAATCTGGTGGCTGTGGCTGTCAAGAGGTTGATGAGTTTCTCCTCTCTGCTGGAAGCCTTCGGCTCCAATCCAGTGAGGCCACAAGGTAAAGCTTGTATCTCCATTGCCCTCCCTGACCCTGAGCTTGCTCGTTGGGATACTCATCCCTGCCCAGTGATGGCAGAGGGGCACAGCCTAACTTGCTGCTTGCTCTCCATCGCCCTATGCTGCTTCATGGCTCTGTCGCCCTGGGGAGGCTGCCTCCACAGCCCTAAGCTCTGCTGCTCACTCCCAGCTGTGGCACAGAGCATCCCTAGCACCTCACTGCTGCATCCTGCAGCTCAGGCTGCCCTCAGGCCCCAGCCCCATGATGCATCCCAGATGCACATTAGTGCAGCCTTCAGTAAAAAGCAGTTTCTGACTTCAGCAGCTTGGTTTGTGAGCTGTTTCTCAAGCAATAATTGTGTCTGGAGCGGCTGCTTAGAAATGGACCCGTTCCAGGCATTGTTTTGCTGGTGACTGGATCCCGTGAGGCCTTCAGAGGAGGAAGGAGCTTTCCAATACCTTGCAGCTCCGTGTCTCTGCAGAGGGAGCGTGCTGGTGCAGCCGATGGCATCAGCCCTGAGCCTGGAGCCCTGTGTCCTGGGGATGCTCATGGCAGGGATGCTCAGGTCAAAGGCAGAGAAGGACCTGCAGCTCTCCGGGGCTCCAGTGCCACCTCCTGTCCCCTGGGGCACCAGGCACAGCGGGGGGCGCCGGTCTCACCGTGAGCTGGCAGCTCTGCTCCGTGGTGGCACAAAGAACAGAGCAGGGGTTCAAACTTGTCCAGATGTGTCACTGCTGCCTCTCACCCCTTTTCATCCCATAAAGCTGCTGCTGTGCTGCTCCCACAGGAGGAGAACCCTTATAAAGCAGCCATCAGGAAGGCAGCAGCAGCAGTGTCAGGGCTGGACTTTGTCCTTGAGGCTACGGCTAATCCAAGTCTCCCCTCTCCTCCCCTGCAGGTATGCCATAGGCGTGGCATACAAGTCAGCCCCCAGGAACGAGTGGATCGGGAAGAACTCTTCGTCGTGGGTCTTCTCCCGCTGCAACAACAACTTTGTGGTGAGGCACAATAACAAGGAGATGCTGGTGGAGGTGCACCCGCAGATGAAGCGCCTCGGCGTCCTCCTGGATTACGACAACAACGCGCTCTCCTTCTATGACCCGGCCAACTCCCTGCACCTCCACACGTTCGAAGTCTCCTTCATCCTGCCTGTGTGCCCGACCTTCACCATCTGGAACAAGTCCCTGATGATTCTCTCGGGTCTGCCCTCCCCGGACTTCATCGATTACCCAGAGCAGCAGGAGTGTAACTGCAGGCCCCAGGAGTCCCCATATGTATCGGGAATGAAAGCCTGTCACTAGCCTGCCCTGCCCTGCCCACAGCGCTGGCAGTGCTGGTGATGCCGGTGGTCAGATCCTGCTCCCACAGGCCAGTGCCTCCCACACGCAGCTCGATGAATTCTTTTTAAGGGGAAAGAGGAAGAACCACTGCCCACAACAAACCAAACTGCTCATGGTGAGCTCCACCTGCGGCGTGCTGCAGCCTCTTCCCAGGAAGATTGTCACCCGATGGCTTCTCCTCTCCTGGGGGCTGGAAAGGCCGGGGTGGGTTGTCGGGTGATGTTCTGAGGCGCTGCAGTGGTCGAGGGGGACAGCTCGTGTGTCTGCAAGGCCCAGGTTGGAACAGCAGGGGTTTGCGCCCTGGAGCCCATTGGTAGCTTGTCTCAAGAGCCAGGCGGAACCAGAGTGTTGCTCTCTGGGGAGGATTTTCTGTTTGGCTAGAGTTGGGCAGCATCTGTGGCATGGTGGTCAAATGTACGGCCCTCTCACGCCTGGGGAGCAGTGTGGTGGGGGTGTGGTCATGGTAGTGACGTGCTGGATGATGGCGATGTGCTGGATGGTGGTGATGCGCTGGATGGTGATGCGCTGGATGGTGGTGATGGCTGGATGGTGATGTGCTGGATGGTGGTGATGCGCTGGATGGTGGTGATGCGCTGGAGGGTGGTGATGTGCTGGATGGTGGTGATGTGCTGGATGGTGATGTACTGGATGGTGGTGATGCCCTGGATGGTGATGTGCTGGATGGTGATGTGCTGGATGGTGGTGATGTGCTGGATGCTGGTGATGTGCTAGATGCTGGTGATGTGCTGGATGGTGGTGATGTGCTGGATGCTGGTGATGTGCTAGATGCTGGTGATGTGCTGGATGGTGGTGAGTGGAGTCAGGGACCCACCTTGGGAAGCAAGCTGAGAGCATCTTGCCCCCAGCACCGAGGTTTGACAGATGCCCCTTCCCAGCGCAGCGTCTGTCCCTGCCACGTGCTGCTCCACGTGAACCTCCATGAGGTTCATGTGTGGTGTCCCTGCAGAAAAAACACATCACCCCATGCTGAGTGGATGGTCACATCCTGCCCAGAGACCATCTCTATGCTCTGTGACCCCAAATCACAGTTTATGACCCCAAATCTTGTCTCTTGCTCTGTTCTCTTCCATGGTGGTGTGAGTGTTTGCTCTGTGGCAAAGGACTGAATCTGTTCCAGGGGCTCTAGCCTCCCCTGGTTACTGGGAGCACCTTGGGGGCCAGCAGTGCTCCCAGTAACCACAAGCACCAAGTCCTGTGGCCAAGCTTCCATTCCCACATTTGTTTAAAAGCCAGGAGGAGCTGGGCTTGGCACATGGGGGCAAAGAGTCAGTGTGGGTACCTGCAGCCAGGATCCATGACGTGATTTGGGGTGTGTGATGTCCATGTTGCACGCACAGCAGCAGATGCCAGGGGAGGAGGTCAGGCAGCATGAGCAGCCAGAGCCAGGCTGGTGCTTGAGCTTTGGTCTGTGGTGTTTGAAAACCCAGTTTTCTCCTCTGGATACGGCTGCCTCAGTGGCAGTTCGTGGGGTCAGCCAGTCTGAGACCTCCAAGCTCTGCCGGCCTTTCCTTTCCTTTTCCCGGACCCGACAGATAGGGATCTACCTCAGAGCACAGCCCCAGGTGGGGGTCCTGGCTCAGATGGGGCGGCAGCACTTGGGAGAACTATGGGCTGGGACTGGCTGGTTGTTATGGCCGGAGCCAGTTACCCCTGCCCAGGAGTGGGTGCACCCACAGTGCCCTGGCTGGGGGGGGGCCCATGGCACAAAGCCTGGTGCTGACGACTGACAGGAGGCTGCTTTGTCCAAGGTCAGTGTGTGTGCAGAGCCTGTTTCCCAGCACAGCACCCACTGCTGATGGTTTTGGTGACACGCTGCAGGGAGGGAGCTGTGGGATGGGACCTGGCCCCAGCACTGCCACGTTCCTTCTGACCCAGGCTGCCTTCTAAGGCACATCCCTTCCGCATGGATGGAGCGGTTCCATGTGCTTCCTGCAGATGCAGCTGAGTCACACCACTTGCTCCCCATGGCTGAGCACACACACAGAGTTCATGGTAAGAAGATAAGTTGCCCTTTTCAGTTGGATGTTTTTCAGACACACGGGGCCGTTGTGCAAGTCCATTCCCTGTGTGCCGATCCCATATGGGGCTGCTCTTAACATGGCAGCCTCAAGCAAATGCCCAAGCACTGGAGATGGATTTTAGCATTTGCAATCAGGTGCCGAGCTTGGCCCCGGCACCCTTCGACTGGCCGGTTGCTGGAGGACTCGGCCGCCCGGTAACTCAGAGCACACGAGCCATTAATGTGATGTTTGCACCTGATGAAATTGCACTAATCATGGTGGGGTTCCCCCTGCCCTCGCACATGGGTCACAGGGGACAGAGCAGGGCTCGCACCCTGAGCGCACAGCTCGGGCTCACCCGCAGTGTCCTCTCCAAGTCTTGGAGCCGGAAAACCCATGTGGGTGTCACCACAGGGTGAGTGAGTTGCCCTGTCCCTGGTCCCCCACTCTGATGATGCTCCCCAGGTGCTGCCCACGGCCCATGAGCGCCCATGGTTCTGGTGCTGTGGCCCTGGGGTATGAGTGAACCCATTCCCCACATGGACACGGGGTGGGGCCCGGGACTGCTGGGGTCTCCTCTGCTCCTGGTGACACTATGGTGTGCACTTGGACTGTGGTGAGCTCCTGGCTCCCGGCAGCCTCCCCTCGCCATCTGTACCGTTCCTGTTCCACTTTGGTTTGGGGGAGGGTTGTTCTGTTGTTCTTAAGTTACAGTTTTTCCCCTTTTCTGTTGGGTTGGTTTTTTTTTGCAACATCTTTGTTAATGTGTACATATATATATATAAAATATAATATAATATATATATGTTACTGGCTGTGTGTGTGTGTGGCAGCGGTGGTGTGGTGCACAATGCGCTGTCCTTGGGATGCTCTCCACGGCAGCGATGGGTTCTCCACACCCTTGACAAAATTCAGCCCCCAGGCCGCAGGGTTCCGGAGTCACTGGCACAGCAACAAACCAGCACCACAAACAAAAAGGCTTTTACCTGATACATGGACGGGACTGGCCCAGCGGGCACCACGGGGGGCTCAGCAGGAGTCTGGGGGGGTTTGCTCTCCCAGGGATGCTGCTACACATCACGTTCATGCAGGGGGACCTGTCACACATGTGGCTGTGCACCCACAGGAGCAGGGCGTATGTGGTGCCTGGTGCTGTCCAATAGCAGCAGTTCTTGTCCTGTAAGAGCCCGTGGGGTGGCGGGTCATGGGATGCTGAAGCCCCATCCAAAAGCCCATCCACACAAATACTTCTCCCCTGCTGTCATTCTCACTTTCTCCCTGCCCCAGTGCTCATCCTTGGCTGTGAATCTCTCATTCCCATTCCTGCTGCCCTTTGCTGGAGGTGAGGGATCAGTGTAGAGCATAGGACCTGCCTGGCCAAGGGGGAAGTGAACACACAGACCCAGGGAAGCCAGAGCTCATCTTCGAGCAGAAATGCTGAAGTATTTATGAAGCGGAGCCCATCCGGCGCCCACTGGCAGCATAGAATTAAATATTTCTTACTTTATTCCTTTGCTCTGGGCTTTTTCTTGTTAAACATTAACCACCAACACTTGGAACCTGGCCTTGAGCAAGCTGCTTTCTGTATGGGAACAAGTGGTCCATGGCATTTGCATTGTCCCAGAGCTCGGCTTTCGCTGCTGGTGTTGCTGACAAACACAACTGTGATGAGCTGCTCAGTCACTGGAGCAGAGCAGTTCTGCAGCAGCGGCTGCAGAAGGTAGTGTGGTGAGAAGGCTTCTAAGGCCATCTTGGGACTTGGGCAGCTCCAGCTGCCATTGCTTCTGACTCATCCGTCAGGTTTTCTTCATAGGACATTAGTCACAAGGAACGCCAAGGAAGATACCCCTGCTGATGCTAAGGTGAGTTGGGCACCAGCCAGCCCTTGTCCCTATTGCAGATGAGCACAAGAAGCCAGGACAGTGTCAGATGAGCTTTAGTGGCTCTTTAGCAAGTAGTTCATCAGTCATTAAATGTCACCTGTGGCAACCACACTGGGCTCCCATGCCTGTGGTCATGGCAGCCTGGATCTCCTGCTCCAGGGGAGAGGATTAATGTGTCCGCCTGGAGTGGGTGTCTCTGGGGCATTGTGGATGGTGTTCATGGGCCCGTTCTGCTCTCCCCGGAGGAGGAAGGAGGCTGAGAAGCACAGCCGGTGTCTGCCGGCAGCTCCTGCCATTGCCACCAGGAGCCTACCACGGAAGCGGAGTAACCATCTGCCCACGGCACCAGGAGCCAGCAGCCTGCTCCAGGATGGATTCCTCTGCAGCGCTTTAGGGTTCATTCCCACATACTCAGTGTGGCTCCCAGGCATCTCTGAACTGGGGGCCTTGGTTGTGGGGCTTCAGGCAAACTCTGCATGGCCACTTCCACCCACGAGAAACTCCTCTTCCCCCTGCACTCATCCTGCAGTGAGTCCAAGAACTGTGTTTCAAAGCCTTCCTCCCCATCTCAGGCTTTGGGCGCAAGCCTTCCTTCTCAGGAGACGCAATAGCAACCCCAGAGTGGTGGAGGAAGGAGCTCCTCAAGCCGTGACCCATTTGTGGACTTCAGGCACAAGGCGATGTGGAGGCCAAGAGCTTCCAGAGGGACCCTGCAGTGAGGAGAGCCAGGGATCCTTGTGCACATGGATGTGGTCCAGGACACACTGCTCCTTCCATTCTACTCGATTGGCTGCGGATGGGGATCACGGCTCTGGGGGATCAAATGCAACTGGGTGATGCTGTGAGTAAACTGGGCACTTGCCCTTGCATGAGCCTCAGCCGTGCACAGGGTGAGGTGAACCCGGGTGTGTGCAGCGCTGGGAGCTGTGGAAAAGCCACCACAGCTTCTGGAAGCGCAGTCTTGGGGGTGCTGTCAGTCACACCCTGCCCGTTGAATGAAGGGAAACTCCACACATCACTCCGGAGATGGCTTTCTTGTCCATGTAATGACTGTGCTAATCAGGGAAATGGGACGTGTCAGAGAGGGACTGCCTCTCCTCATCCGAGCTGCTCACAGCCCAACTCCGTCAGCCTGACCCTGAACCTGCATCTCCAGGATAAAACGTGGGACCAGTGCATGGTCCTGGGGGATGAGGAGCGTCAGGGCACAGGATGGGGGAGCAGGAGGCTCATTCCTGCTGAGGCTGCAATGGGAGGCTGGCACACAGGCTGCTTGGAGCCAGGCAGGGGCAATTGGAAGGGCTGGAGGGATACAGGGCAAAAGGAGAGGAGCTGGTAAAGGGTCACCTGCATTGAGATGCAGCCCCAGACAATACATATCAGTGTCTCCTCTAGTGTCCTCTGGCTGTGCCCAGAGTCTGTCATGGGACCCTCCTTCCCCCTGCTTCACCTTTCAGCCAGGATCCCAGGATGAGCACAGCTAGCCCCAGCACAGGGATGTTCCATTCAGCCCCCTCAGGGATGGTTCAGGGATGCTCCAGGGATGCTCCTCGTCACAGGGATGCCCCATTCAGCCCCCTCTGTGTGCTGGGTATGGAGCAGGGCTCTCTTCTTGCATTTCCTGGAAGCCAAAGGGAGCTTTCTTTGCCTGTAAAAAGGATGTCATTTACCTGTCCAAGGGATGTCACTGCTGGTTGTCTTTGTTTTTAGGAAGCAGCAGGTGCGAGCCAGGGAGTAGGAAGGAGCTTTTCCTTCTTTCTTCTTGCTCTATCTGGTGCCATTCTCCATTAACCTCTGCTTTCTAGGAAACTCTCTCATTGATGGGCACCTGTGAAAGTCAATTTAAACCATTACTGACATGGCAGCTGCTTCACAAAGAGAGACTTCGCTGAGCAGATGAGATGAGCTCTGGCGCTGCTTTCCAGGAATGTGCTTTTAAACACAGCTCCAATGTCACTGGTGCCACAAATCAAGCTGGAAACCACTTCCTCGCGTCATCTGGGGGTGAAGCATCAGCCTGTGAGTGAGGGTAAAGCCTCGGGAGGGCAGCGGCACATTTTGGGGTGGATCTTGGCTTTTTGGGTTTTCATTTCATGTTTTTTAGTTCATGAAACAGGAACCTCAAAGTAACTCCCTTGCCAGAGCTCAGAAATGCCTCTGACTTCACAGAGGGTGAGTCTTCACAGAGGCTTCAGCCCTTCCCTGGGAAGCTGCAAGGCAAAGAGGACAAACCATTATTTTTAGGCACCAAGTGACATCAAGAAGCTGCCTCATCTGTTCCTGCTACCAACAGCAATGACTGGCAGTGGGATGTGGTAATCCCGGCCTGGTGTGTGGAGCTGCAGCCCCTCCATCCATGGATGCAAATCTCTTTAACCAGTGGATTCAGACCAGGCAGAAGAACCCACTCAGCAGTTTAATAAAGGGACAGGACAGAACATGACAACCCCGGGTCTGCTTGGGTCAGGGCGTTTAGAGTTGTCTGTGCTATGTGGTCTGAGCTGGCCCCACATCAGTCCTCTTTAATGGCACTCTGATTGAGACTTTAAACACTCCCCTGCAGTGTCAGCCCCTGGAATTGACTGTTCCTGATCATCAACATGGCAAATGTTGTCCATGGTGTTGGACAATACCTGCAGAGAGCCTTTACCTGGGTTTTAGAGGGTGTGTGCAGGTTACCACCACTGTGCAGACAGTGCTGCAGGACCCAGCTGCTGCCAGGGACATCACAGCCTGGGAGCATCACCAGCTGACCCAATGGAAGGAGCTGCTGGATGTGTATCACTTGCTGGAGCACAAACAGGATGTTACGGATCAGCCAGAAGCACCAGCCCAAAGGGCAAGCAGACACCAGCGCAGATCCAGACATTCAGAGGGACCTGCAAAGCCACGGCCCCTCTCCTGGGAATGCTACGTCAGGGCTCTCGCAGCATCCTCCCTGCTCCAGAGCGGGTCCTTGGTCAAGGCAAGAGCAGCATAGAGGCTGTTAAATGGAAATGAGTCCAGTTCTCCATGGCAACGCGCAAGAACTGGGTCAGTAGCGGGATGCACGGAGGCTTGTGAAGTGAGCACGGAGCCAGAACAGCGCAGAGATCCCTGGGATGGGAATGAGCTCTGGGTACCCAGCTCCCCAAGGAGCACACAGCACAGCCAGGTACCCTGGCCCTTCCCAAGCTCCAGGAATGGCAGTGCCCAGCTCACAGGGAGAGCACAAGGGTGCCAGCTTCCCCGGGTGCTCCTGCGTGCACCCCAAAAGCCCCAAGTGGGGGGGTCTGTGCAGCCCCCAAGGCACAGCTCCTGAGCACAGCAATCCCTCTGTCCCTGGCCATGGTCTTCTGCCTGACTTCTCAGCAATGTGCCCCATAAATCCATCCTTCCCTCGGTTCCTCAACCACGCTGAGCCAAGCGCCCACTCTACGCATGGTCCCTGCTTTCCTGCTGCTCCTGGTTTGGATTTGGCTCTTTTTGATCCACAAAGACCAGCAGACGACTCACATTGCCAGGGTTCTCTTTGCAGTGGCCTCACTACACTCACTCGGCAGCACCTCACTGCCTATAATCAGTAGGATGCAGCAGTGCTGAGCTGGGATCCAGGTGGCACAGCCCCTGCCACTGCCCTGGGTGCTCTGGTGCAGCTTTCAGCATCATCCCGCGGGATACCTTTGCAATGACAATGCTTCACTAATCACCTGCAACTACAAGGCCGGCACTAAGCTGTCAGTGATCTGAAGGGATAAAGCCCTGGGATGGTGGGACCAGCAGTGCAGAGCATAGCTCACCCTGCCCTGCCCAGCTCAGGTACAGTACGAGCACAGGACACATATCAGCTGCAAGCTCTGAGCTGGGGGACAGTTACCTGCAGAGCTCCTGCAGGCCTGTCAGAGCAGTGAGCTCAGGTGCTGTGCTGACCAGCAGTCACGGGGAAGCATCGCAGCTTTTGGCCAGTTCCGTGTTTCAGATGACACTTGGGTTCACGTACCACAGACGTATTTGGCAGAGCTTTGACCTTCACAGAACCACGAACTCCCAGACCAGTTTGGGTTGGAAGGGACCTTAAATACCATCCAGCTCCAATCCCCTGCCATGGGCAGGGACACCTTCCACTAGAGGAGGTTGTTCCAGCCCTGCCCAGCCTGGCCTTGGTCCCCCTCCATCATGCTTTTCCAGACTCAAACTGCCCTTGTCATTCAAAGTCCCCAGTTCTGCTCCCAGCTGGCTCAGGATGTGACCTTGATGTGAATGACTTCTCTTGAGTAGCATCTTCATTTATAAAATGGGCTTCTTAATCCTGCTGTATCTGATAATGAATTAAACACACTCAACATTTACACAGCACCTTGAGAACAGAGGAGCACTGTTGATGGCAGAATTACAGCGTTATTTCAGCTCGGCAGCACAAGACGGCTGTGCAAACTCAAGCAGCATCCTCCAAGACAGCCACATCAACCTTGTGCCTTCAATCCTGCCCCTCGGTGGAGCCAGAACCCCTCCGGACCCGCACTGAAACACAACAGCCCTGGCAGCAGCAGCAGACCCCCAGAGGAAAGCCTGTTCCTGCAAGCCGGCTCCTCTGCAGGCTCTGCTCTGTTTCACAGCCCCAGTGAGCTCTTCCCATCGCAGCCAGGCTGGCTCGGGAGCCCCACGCCACAGCCAAGCCCCAGCATTGCTCCTCACAGCCCGCTCACACCCGGTTCACCACCACAAAGATCCAAGAAGGGAGGTATGGGAAGGGGCTGGGGACAGGGCAAACCTGGGATGCTGCTCTACCACATCCCTGCGCTGGAGAGGCAGCGCTGGCACCATTTGGAGCTGGTTGATGGGATGGGAGCCTTTCTGCCAAGTGTTCCTGACGGCAGGGGCACCGCGCCCGAGCCCAGCAGCTGCCCAGCCCAGCACTGCCCCGGGGAGCGAAGGCAGTGAAGGAATGTGCAACTGAACCACCAGGGCTGGTGACAGCTTGTCTGGCAGCTGCCGGGGAGCGAGGCCACGCTCCGGAATGTTTTATCAGCATGGAAACCGTTTGCAAGTGCTCTAATTACCTTCCTGATTGCCAGCGTGATGAGGGACCCGCGGCTGCTCACCGAGCGCCTGGCACTCTCAGCAGGGGGCTGCAGGAGAGGGTAGGTAAGTGATTGACCAGTGCAAGGGCTCAGGAGATGGACAAGCCTGGACCTGAGGCAGGAAGGAGCTGCTGGTGAAGGGCATCTTTTCCTGCCAGCTCTGGGCTCTGTCGAACAACCCTTCAGAAACTTAACAAGCATTGTCATAAGAGATGCAGGTTTCTGACCCCATCACTCCCACAGGAGCTCTCCCACCCTGATGGACAAGAACTAACCTCTTATTTCCAGCCACATTCTCATCTTCTAACAGGTTACTCTTTGTTATGGGGACAGCAAGTGACCTCCCTCCTAACTCCTCCTCAGCATGTTGACAGACCGTGCGCAGGGCTCACCCAGATCCACTGGGAGAAGGATGAAGGACTCAGGACGTCCTGCCAGGCTCCTTTCCCATAGCACTGCATGGTTGGTGTGGGGTGAGTGCAGTTTTGCAGCCTCAAACCAACCTGTCTCCAAGGGGAACAATGGGTCAGATGAATCTCTGAGCCTCAGACACTGCTGGGGGGTCTGATGTGGGAGGTGGTCAGAGATGATGGCTTTGGTTCCAGTTTTCCTGCTGTGTCTGCCTCGCTCCATGGATGCCTCTGTGCCTTGGTGTGAGGGGTCTAACAGCTCCATCTCCACCAGCACTGGGTCAGTGCTGGATGCTGCTCGCTGGGATCCCAGGGGTGGGCAGGGAGCAGGGGCAAGAACCATGGGCAGGGAAAATGGCCTTTCCCATTTACCTGGGCTTTCCTTCCAGAGTGTTTCTGCATCTCTCCCATTTCAGGGCTTGGAGGAGGCATAGTTTAAGAGCATCCCAGTGCTTCCAGCTCCCTCCACTTGCCAAAGCAGCAAGACACAGAGAGGGGAAAAGAGCGCGTCCAGATCAACTCATTTCGTCAAATTTAACATAAACTGGGGCCTTAAAATATTCCTGGGCACAATAGGGAGAGTGTTGGGAGGCTTCACCTTAATCCCTGTTTAATTTCCATTTAAGAAAATGTCACTGAGGATGTTTAATAAGAGTTCTGGGCTTTGTACAGTCGCTTTCAATTAAACAGCCTCAGCGTTTCCGGACGCCTCAAAGCACACTGGATCCTGCTGCCCATTCATCAGCTCCAGCCTCCATTTGGCCTCAGGCACCATCACCGCGGGGTGATGGGTGAGGAGCTGCGGCTCCTGCCCTGGCTCTGCTGCTGCTCCACGAGGGCTGCACCAGGCTGTGACTCAGCACAGGGCTAACTTTAGCCATCACATCCAGGCTGACAGTGAGGGGCTGCTGTGCTCACCTATGGAGGACATGTAGCCAGGGATGCTCCAGCCCCTCTGCAGCTCCTGGCTTGGATCTCCCCACTGGATCCCTCTTCAAACATCCCTTCCCCTGGCTGGCTCTGCACTAAGCCACGCAGGCCTCTGTCATTGAGCCTACAAGTGTGTTGTGTGTTATTTATGCTCCTCTGGATTGTGTGTGAGCATGAGTGCTGCAGTTTTAAAGGCTTTTAAAATCAGTTATTTAGATTTCTCTGTTGGTGACATTTGCAGCTCGCTGTTGCTAAACACTCAAGTACAGCTCATTTGCAGACTAACAAACACATCAGGGGAATCTGGAGTAGTAACAATGGCAAATCTCCTGTTATTTATAATACTTGGTCTCTGAGTATCACTAAGCCAAGTGCTGTTAGCCTGCAGCTGGAGTATCTATCTTCCTTAAACAGAGCACAGGAGTTGCACTCAGCCTCGTTTGCTGTGCACACGTGGGAAGCAGCGTCCATCCCATGTCTCTCCAGGCACCAGTAGAAAAGGGTGGAAATCACAGAACCACAGACTGGTTTGCGTTGAAGGGACCTTAAAAATCTTCCAGCTCCAACCCCTGCCACGGGCAGGGACACCTTCCACTAGAGCAGCTTGCTCCAAGCCCCTGTGTCCAACCTGGCCTTGAACACTGCCAGGGATGGGGCAGCCACAGCTTCTCTGGGCACCCTGTGCCAGCACCTCAGCACCCTCACAGGGAAGAGCTTCTGCCTCAGAGCTCATCTCAGTCTCCCCTTGGGCAGGTTAAAGCCATTCCCCTTGGCCTGTCCCTGCAGGGCCTTGTCCCAAGCCCTTCTCCAGGTTTCCTGTACCCCCTTTATACACTGGAGTGGCTCTAAGGTCTCCCTTAAGGAGCTTTCTCTTCTCCAGGCTGAACCAGCCCAGCTCTCTCAACCTGATTCCATAGGAGATAAATCCTCATGGGGAGCGAGACATTTTCACTCTCCAGCAGCAGCAGCAAGGTGCTGTATCACAATCCAGGTGGCTTTCAGGGACACAGCAGACTGTGTAAGACCCTGTAGAGAGTGTGATGGGACCCTAGACCTGACTCAGAAAGCAACCACCTCCTCTGGGTGCTGGTGAAGGCAGGACAGAGCCCTGCAAACCAGTGCTGACATTAAACAGGTTTCCCAGGTCACCACAGGCACAAGGGGCTCTTTGGGCTGAGTCCGGGGCGGCAGAGGCAGGGAATCATCCCCAGCCCACCCCCGCTTGGCCCCAAGGCTCATTCACACCAGGCAAACCCCAGCTTTCCTCATCTGACAGCATCACCCTGCAAGGGGTGCGCCGAGGCTTGGAGCTGACCTCATCACAGAGAGGGATGGACAGAGCAGCCCTGGAGCCTCTGGTCCTGCCCCAGGGCTGGACCCGATTGCAGTGACGTGCCACGAGCCTCTGCCCACCAGCAACCAAATCAAAGCGGCTGCTTCAGCTCACATTAGAGCCACTGAGGAGACACGGAGCGTCGCTTATTTCCTCTAATTAATGGCCGAGCTTGAGCAGGGCTGGGTTTTACCCAGTAACTCAGACATGAGAGACTCCATAATCACCCCAAACACATGAGAGAGTCATTCCCCCAGAAAGAGCTTTGAATGAGGATCTTTGATGCACTAGTTACACAGGAGGCAATGAATTACTTGCTGTGTTTAAGACAGCCACATCATTTATTGAGCTTGGGGAATTAGGCCTTTCCACTCTATTGGAGATGAACCGAAGCAGACATGATTCAGAGCCCTATTCTGCCGGCAGCCCTGGCGTGGCACACAGTGAGCCACCACCTGCCCGAGTTACAGCTCCTGTTGCCCCAGTGTCATATATTGTTAATCAGCCACAGTTCAGGAGATCCAAAGTGATGGTGGCTTTAATTAGATGGGTCTCTTTTTAATCTCCAGCATGCACAGCACTAATGGGAGTGTAAGAGGGAGGGTGTGCTCTGGAGCCCCATCCCCTCCTCCTTCCTCACACCCAGCTGAAGTCTGCAGGTTGCCATTAAGATTCATATCCATGATGGCTCTGCTGTCACCACCCCTTGTACCTCCTGCACCAGCAGCAAGAGCTCATCAGAGCCATTCTGAACATGTAAAACCAAGGCTACTGGAGTAAAGACCTTGAGCTGAACATGCTGGAGCAGAAGCAGCGTGGTTGGAATGCAGCTGGGTGAGAAGAGGAGTGCTCCTGTGCAAGAAAATGAGTGCTGAAAGGGAATGAGGCATCGAGAATATGCAATGGGCCATCCTCTGGTGTCCTCAACATAAAAAGGACATGGAACTGTTGGAACAGGTCCAGAGGAGGGCCACGAGGATGCTCAGGGGAATGGAGCACCTCCCCTATGAAGCTAGGCTGAGAAAGTTGGGGCTGTACAGCCTGGAGAGAAGGCTGCGTGGAAACCTCATAGCAGCCTTCCAGTATCTGAAGGGGGGCTATAGGGATGCTGGGGAGGGACTCTTCATTAGGGACTGTAGTGATAAGACAAGGGGTAATGGGTTCAAACTTAAACGGGAAGTTTAGATTGGATATAAGGAAGTTTACTGTGAGGCTGCTTAGGCGCTGGAATGGGTTGCCCAGGGAAGTCGTGAATGTTCCATCCCTGGCAGTGCTCAAGGCCAGGTTGGACAGAGCCTTGGGTGTCATGGTTTAGTGTGAGGTGTCCCTGCCCATGGCAGGGGGGTTGGAACTTGATGATCTTAAGGTCCTTTCCAACCCTAACTATTCTTTGATTCCATCTCCATTGCAGGGGGAAGGAGGAGGAGTGCTGCCTTGGTCCTTATCCAGCTGGGGATGAGGGGGACTGGGGCTGTCTCACACAGATCAGCATGAGGGTGGTCATATAGAGCAGGACTGTGCAAGTGGAGGCAGACAGGGAAGCACCATATGTTACATTACTATCTCCTTCCCCATGTAAAAACCCAGCACAAGGTTTTTAAAAGTCTGCCATGCTGGCTTTTTAAGGAGAATCCCAGCCTGGTTTGGGCTGGAAGGGCCCCTAAAGCTCCTCCAGCTCCAACCTCCTGCCACGGGCAGGGACCCCTTCCACTGGAGCAGCTTGCTCCAAGCCCCTGTGTCCAACCTGGCCTTGAACACTGCCAGGGATGGGGCAGCCACAGCTTCTCTGGGCACCCTGTGCCAGCGCCTCACAGTGCTTTAAGCAGACACAAGGCATTCATTCCCTGCCCTAGTGCCAGGAGCACACTTGGGCCCAGCGAATGCTTGCAGGGAGCAGCACAAGAACCCCAGCCGGGTCCTGGGAATGGGGGCTGGTCAGTAAATAGCAACATCACTAATCCAGAGCCTGCCCATGAATGATTTATCGGCTGCCTCACACCAGAGGTCACATTAGGTGACAATGGAAGTCATCATCTGTGCTGAGATTAATGGCTTGAGGAATTAGCCGGGAAGGAAATAACATCCTAGCGAAGATTCCTCAGCCCTGTGCTGCAAAACACCTCCCTGCCGGTGGCAATTGCACACAAGCCACATGCTCACACCCCGGGTGCGTGACCCTCTGCCTGGGACACGCTTGTGGTGCACAAAGGTTTTTTCCTTGACACATAAATGCCAGCACAGGGGCTTCCTACCATTGCCAGTTTCGTGCCAGTGTCCTTCCCCGCTCCCAGGGCTGCTGCTCAGCACAGGAAGCTGAATCTTGACCCCAGAAACTCTTAAAACAGTGAAAAAATAAACTCCTTATTGCAAAAGTAGCTGAAAATTGATGTACCTGGGACAAAAAGAACTCAAATCAGAATCCTCTCTCCCTTTTCTCCACCCCCTGTATGTGCATGTCTCTATATACACATTTACTTAGAGAACTTCGATTCTGCTTCAGCTGATCTTTCAAGTCATTTCTCAGCACCTTTTAAAATGAAAAGCCATTGGAACCCCTCCTCCTGAAAACGTCGAGAGCCAGTTTCCGTACCAGCCATTTCCAGCCATTTATCCACTCAGCAGCTTCCCGGCTGGAGGAGTCACTGGAGCTGCACAGGCAACATCAGGCACCCGTGATTTTAAATCGAGAAAGCTTACCAGGGCTTGGGGTGGGGGGGTGATGGGGTGTCATCTCCTGTCTTCTCCTGCAGCCTTCCCACTCCTAAACCTCCCAGTCAATCAACCTGCAGATTTCAGCACATCACATCCACGGCTCTCACGCCCCTGGGCTGTCATTGTCCTGATTTAATCCCTTTGGAGAGAGACAGGAATTGCCTTTTCAGCCCCAGACTTACAGACCCTCTGCTCCATGTTGTGCTGTACGGCACCGCAGCCCGAATCCCTGCGGGTGGCTCCAAAGCCTGCCCAGGTTCCCAGCAAGCCCTGGCTGTGCTGTAGGTCTATAATATATACTATATAATATAAAGCAGATTACAGGGAACCCAAACTGCCCCCCTGAGCCCATCGTGAGCTCCTCACACAGCAGTGAGATGAGCAGCGTCGGCTGCTTGCCTTAGTGACTCTGCACTGCCTGGCAGAGCGCTGATGAAGCCTTGGACAGATCCCTTTGGGGTCCTCCTGCAGCACCCTGAATCCTGTTCAGTCCCTGCTGGACTGGCTGAAAAGCTCCTCCTGAGACCAGCACCTCCTGCAGCAGCAGCACAGCAACGCGTGCAGCCCAGCTTGTGCACCCATCCCAGCTGCAGCCTCTGCTCAGCCGGCACCTGCTGCGACAGGGGACTACTACACGGGTGTTTGTTTCATCCTTATCAAAGGAGGGATAACAAAGCGGGCTGGTTTGCCCCTGGAGCAGCACCACCGGCGCTGTGTGCAGACCTGCGGCACAAGGAGCCAGCCCCTCTGCCGTGAGCTCCCCATAAACGCAATGAATAAAACAACGCACGCAAAGGGAACGAGGGAGCTGCTGCCGGTGATCCCACTGCACTGGCAAGCAGGACTTGGATGGATTGAACCACTCTGGCTGCTTCAGATGACACTGCACTGGGGCAGTGTATTCAAACCAAACAAACGCAGATCAGGAAGTACTGCTGCTGCCCAGATGCAATTAGGAGACATTCTTTCTGCATGAGCCACAGCTGTAAGTTCCCTCATTAAGCCAGGCAGATTCTGGGAACGTTCAGGCCATGTTTTCATCTCTCATGGCAAGGGTTTGTGTTTAAGAGCAGTTTTCTTTCCTATATTCCCAGGCTTACGAAGGCCCTGGCACAGCCACAGCACAGGCAAGTCATGGGCTTGCAGACCTGAGCAGCACCCCCAGGCAGGCTCCCCACACAATGAGATCTGGTCTGGAACAGACTCCCAGAGCAGAGGTTTGACTCTGTTCAGCGTGCCTGGACCTGGGCACATCAGCTTTGAGCTCAGTTTCTCTGTTGGATCCCACCTCAGAGCTCTGGGACAGGGATGGAGCAGCAGGGACACATTGAGGGGGAGGCAGTGGTGCCCCAAGGCTACCCAAGAAGAGGCAGCACCCCTACAGCTGCATTTAGATCAGCCAAAGCTGGCTGACTGGTGTTAAGAGCCTTCATGCATTCTTATTTTGGCCAGGAAGCGGAGACCTTTTCCTCTTTAAAGAGCGGCCCTTCAAACCTGCACCTGCTCCAGCATCACCCAGTCTCACATCCCTGAGGAGCACTGCAGGAGCATGCCAAGGAGACAGGAGCTCAGCCAGAGGGACCAGCCTGGCAGTAAGGTGGCAGCTGTGGTGAGTAATGGCTCCATTGCTGATCTGTTATTGGAAGTAATGGGATAATAATGGAACAGCAGCTGCTGCAATACTGAGGGTGCGAAGTGCCTAAAAACTCTCTGATATAAATACCACAGAGCCCTGCAGGTGGGGGCTGAGAGGATACAAGGAGGCAAGAGCCTTCCTGTGGTGGTTCACAGCTTTCCTCATAGGAAAACTTTCCTCAAGGAAGGAAGCTCCAGCCAAGGAGATGGGCTTGGGAAATTCAGCATATGGCCGGTTCCCAGAGGGGACATCTTGGGGTGAAAAGTGCCTTTGAGTAAGAAAACAATGAAGATGAATGTCCAGAAACATTGTGCCATGCAGAGGGCCTGAAAGGACTGATTGTTCCCAACAGAGGGGAGACGGATGGGAAACCTCTGGAGAAGAGCCTGTGAATCCACGCGTCGCATGGCAGAGACAGATGAGGATTTTACATTCTCTGACACAAGGCAAACAAAATGCTCATTGCCTTTATAGCTGGCCAGCCCTGCTCCCTCCAACACTGCTTCATCCCCAGCCCTCCTGCCCCATAAACAGCATCTTGGGGCTTGTCACTCCTTATCCCTTGGCACTTGCTCTGAAGCTTGCTGCTGTGGCTGCTCTCCTTAGAGATGTTTGTGTTCATGCAGAGATAAACAAGTAAGACACCAGTGGAAACTGCCATGGAACTGGCCTGGAACTGGCACTCAGGTGTCATCTCCTAACTGCAGTACCCCTGGCAGATTCTCTTTGCCTTGTGTGCCTGATAAAAACTGAAGAGACTACAAAATACTGTTCAACAGCATGTTAGATCCCTCAAACCACGTCCGCTTGACAGCAAAACCACATCATGGGGCACGACTTAAAAAATCCAGCATCCTGAAATAAGGGCAGTAGGTCCCTAGAGGCCACCTTATTTCAGGAAAACACCGGGTACCAGCTCTCCGTTAGGATCACTTAAAAAGAGATAAGATGGGGGATAAACATGGAGTTGCACTATCACCTGAAAGGAAATGCAAGGGAAATCGTACCCGTTGCCATGCAGATACAGACAATAGCAAAGCCAACAACAATAAGAGTCAGGAGCTGTCAAGAAGTACTGCTCATTTCAATGTCAATGCCACTTTGAAGCAAGAGATGGAAAAGAACAGAAATAAAAGGTCTGAAAAGCAAAGAAAATCAGCGTCACCCTGAGCAAGGCCAAATCCAGAGTCACTCAGTGCAAACACCCAACCCAGGGAACTGTGAGATGCAGGGTCTATAATAGCCCAGGCTTTGCCCCCTCTCTCTTGTCCAAGCTGTTCTCTGCTGTGTTTTGGTGGTTGGAAGCTCCCCCATCCGCGGTGTTCCCAGCTCTCTCCATCCATGCCGACATCTCCCCTGGACACGCTTCCTCCCCTGTGGTTTTCCAGCTTCTTGAGCAGTCAGAGCCTGTCTGGGCTAGGTGCATTTTCTAGGACAGCTCTTCCCATCCAGCCCATCTCAGCACAAGCCAGGACAGATGGATGTATGGACTACACGAGCTGAGCAGGCCAAGGAGAGTGAGAAGAGACTCATCCCCCATGGCACGTGCCACCCTAAAAGTGAGACCCAGCCTCTGGCAGGCCCTGCTCCAGCAACTCCTGCCCTTATGAAATCCCAGTCCCAGCCAGTCACAGCTGCAGCCAGACCAGCTTCTCTTTAGCCTCATTTTCTGCCTGACTGGTAAAGTCCCATCTACGCAGTATTTTGCAGTGATTTTCTCTCTGAAGCGATTTCCCTCTGACACCGAGATACATGATTTCCAGATCCATTTTCCTCCCACGAGCCTTTCTGCTGGCATTTCTTTCTCTTTCTGGTTACCATGCAATTTGTACTGACGGAAAGAAACAAAACCTCTTTAAGCACCATGCCTTTTCCCAGACAGGATCTCATTTATGAGCACTGTTGGCTCCAGCCTCTCCCTCCTGCCCCTGGGCTGCAGCCGTGGTGAGGTGGGTGGAGGAATGGGAGAGGGTTGATCTGGGGTGACAGATGGGGCAGATCCATGCCCCACGGAGGGGGCTCAGGATAAGGCCATTAAGCTGCCCCACTGCCTGCTGCAGAGCAGCTGTGAGACAGCAGAGCCCCACTGGCTCTTTGGGCCATTTGAGCCTCTCTTTCTCCTTGCAGCATTGTCAGTGATCATGTGCACCACGAAGAGCGAGTCTGGTCCTTTTATTGCTCCATAAAGAGTTTCCAGAGACTTTACCCTTCCCATGAAAACCTGCCTTTGCTTTCCAGCCTGCTCAGCCCCCCAGTCCCTGGCTGTGGGTCCCCCGCCATGCAACAGTGCCCTCAATGGGAGGTGATGGGGCTGAGACAGGCTGGAGGCAGCTCCTGCTCTCCCAACAGGGGAAACTAAAGCCAGGAAGGCCTTTCCGTGAGAACAGTTTTCCTTGGGCTCTGCATAAGTCCCTATGAGGCACTTGCTGCACCAGGACTGGAAGGGGGCCAAGTAGCAGATCACTCCTCCCATGTTCTCCTGCCTTTACAGCAGCCCTGAACCATGCTGACTGCACGCACAGCCTCAGGGAGGGAGCAACGGGGCAACCCAAGCACAAGGCTATCCTTTCACCATGGAAATCGTCCCACAGGAGACCGACCCACCTCTCTGCCACACTGCATTCTTCCTTCCTTCCCTGCTCCAGCCTCCGTGAGCCCCATGTTCCACTCTTTCCATGCAGAAACAAGCTTTAGACCCAGGTAGCAGTTCTGCAGCAAACCCAGCCTCAAAACACAGCAGGAGCCTTAAAGCCACTCCAAATGCACCCAGGGACCCCCCCATGCTGCCCTCCTCACTGCCCATGCCCCATGTGTGCCAGTAGCACGCACCCTGCCCTTGGAGCACAAACTCTTCCATGGGGCTCCCAATGCCTTTGCACTTTCTACATGGGTGCTCCCAGGAAACTCGTGCCTGTGGCAACACACGGAGGAGGTCAGGCTCCAAGGGACTGGTTCTCTCCTTCCAAAGGGGCAGAGCTGCACACCCCACAGCAGGGCCTTCAGGCAGCTCCTCAGACCAAGAACTCTTCCAAAATAGGACGCAAAGGGACCCCAGGACCAGATCCAGCCCAGAGGTGCTGGCTCATCCATGGGACTGCCAGGGAGCTGCTTGTGCTGCTCTGCAGCTTCACCTCTCCACTGCTGGGCAAGGCTCCACCAGCTTAACTTCACCTGTGCCAGACAGCCAAAGGGAAGTTCTGCTCCTTGAGGCAGGACTGGAATTCCTGACGTTTCAGGCTCCAGCGCTCCTTTAAGCGCCATTGCCAGAGGTTTCTTGCTCTTCTGCCTCTCCTCCCAGCTGAAGAGGCTCTCTATGATCCTGCGTCTCATGGACAAACAGTAAGTCTCAGAAAGATCTCCTCAGTTACGTCTCTCCTCTTGCATTCAATGCAGGCTTCACTGCTCCAGCCTCGAGCCCTGCGCAGCTCTGCAGAGCATCATTACCTGCACACTGAGGCTGTGGGTCCTGCCAGCGCCATGGTGATGCTCTGCACCATGTCCAAAACAGCCACCTCCTGCCAGAGCAGCTATGGAGCACGGGTATCCCAGATTCCGGGTCAACTGCAGTTATATACCATGTTTCACCCCCTACCAGGCCCCCAGCTCCTTCTCTTCATCCTGCTCCAGGCTCAGAAGGAGTTCTGGATCCTCGTTGTTTTTCCTCTTCCCATCAGTGAGGGTTGCTCTCAGGCCTCCACGCAGCTGCAACCCCTGAAATAACAGTTATTTATCTTGCTGCGTTTATATGGTTTTCAGTCACTAACTGCAGCTTCGGAGACCCTCACCAAACCCCTGCTTCAAAGCAGCAAAGGAGCAGCCAGCCCATCCACCAGCAGGCTCAGAAGGGACTGAGGGCTGCTGCCTGCTAGGGAAGATGTGAGCAGCAGCCCACTTCATCCACCTGACACCACCCATCACCCAAACCCATCCCCACCAGGACTGGGACACCCGGACCAGGGAGACAGATAAAACGGAGCTAGAAAGTTCCAGCTGAGCAGCTTCCTGCACCCTCTGCCCTCTCCAGATCACACTCACATCACCCGCTGGCCTCTGCAGACCCATGCAGAGCCAGGCTGAGCACAGCTCCCATGCAGCCCCCGAACCAAGGGGGGGGCACAGCCACTGAGAATCCCAAGTGCATCAGGTCCCCTCAGCTGCCTGTGACCTGCATCCTGCACCGTCAGTGAGAGCTCACAGAGGGTCCCAGCCAAACCCTTCTTTAGGGCAGTGCTGCTGCTGACAGCGCCTCTGATCTCCAGGTCTCTGTTAAGCAGAGGCACTTGCAGTTGAGCAGCACAAGCTCTTGCTGTTTGGGTTTTTTTCCCCGCTATCATGTATAATAAATGTGGTTTTGATTAATTTTTTACACGTTGCTCAATGCATCTAACAGGGATGTGAGATTCCAATGGCAGCACTGCGCTTTCCCTCCCTGGGAAACGCTCATTTCCCAAACTGTCTCTGAAGCAAGTGTCACTTCCCCAGGAAGGGGAGACGATTGTGACAGTTTCCTGGGGGATGCTGAGGCAACATCTGCTCTATGGCTCTCAATCAAATGCCTCCATTTTCACAGCTCCAGCGCAAACATGTTTATGGTAAATACCCATCTCGGATGGAGCGAAAGCAGGTAACCTTTCCCATCTGTGCAAACATACATTTGCTCCTGGCAGAAACTTAGAACCTTCCTCATTCTTAACACTGTAACAAAGTAAACTGAACATTCTGTTTAAATCAGCTTTGCTCAGACTCGTCGCATTAAAGCACATCTCAGCCCCAGCCTGGTGCCTATCTTCTAGGGAATGGGGTATCTTTCCTACAGGCCACATGTGCTCGGCAATATCCCTGGAGTACTTACATCCGCAGCTTCCAGGGTGAGGAGTGGGGATCTCTCTGTCCATGCCACGTCCTGCTGTCTGTGCTGGAGCTTGGGAAGATCCAACACATCCCAGACCTGGAGGCACCCCAGGGCAGGAGGTCCTGGGCTACTGCTGCTGCTGCCAGGCTCTGGGCTTGCCTGCATGGTCTCATCAGCCTCCTGCTCAACTGCGGGGCTCCTCTGTGCCATGAGCCCCCACAGGGAAGGGATCAGTCCCAGCAGGGTCCTGTTGTTCACAAGCATCACAGGAAGAATTTCCTTAAGCCCACAGGCACTGGTGAGTCCAGCGCAGCACAGATGGGCAGAGCCCCAAACTCTCACTGCCTCTGACCGACGCCAACCCAATAGGACACCAACCACAGCATCCAGCCTTGCTGCCAAGATAGTGTTTGCAACTATTCCCAATTCCCATCAAATTTCAAGCTACAAAGGTACACAGAGCTCCTCAATGCTGGAGCAGGGCAGTTAAAAGGGAGCAAGGGAAAGACCAGGTGAGGAGCATCAGGAAGAAATGCAACATCGCTTTAGATGCTCTCAGCTGGTTTCTGAGGCACCCAGAGCCTTCGCTCAGGGCTCCCCTTGTACAGCACAGGACTCCCCTGGTTTGATTGGCCGAGGGGCTTTTAGTTGCTGGCAAACAGCTTGTGGGTGCAGGAGCCAAGTATTAGGGTTTTCCAGGAGGTCCCCATGGGGCTGGCTGAGCATTTGGACACCTGTGAGCATTCCAACCCCCTGCAACCACCCAGAGAGGGCTTAGCCTCCAGGTCTCACTGAGGAAGTACCTGGCAGCCGAGGACCTGTGTGAAATGTCCCATAAAAGGCACCTCCTTGATGAAGCACGCCCAGCTTTGTGTGCCAGAGGGACAAAGACCACACAGATTTCCTGTCACTGCAAAGCCTTGTGATGGGCACGGCCCCATGTCATGGCTCTCACCACACTGCAGGGACACCCCAGCTCTGCCTTAGCTCCCTGACTCTGCTGGGTTCATCCCCATTGCCTGGCCAGGAGATTTCCCTCTCCTGGCTCTCCCAACTGGTGGGATGTCTCCGAGCTGTAACCGTGTTTCGTGGATTGGAGTCAAGGAACTGGAAGAAACAATGCCATGGAGATTGCAGCTCACACCGCATGGGGAGCAGGGGAGGGATCTCCACCAGTGAAGTGCTTGACTGTCTTTCACTTCATTGAGCGTTTTATTAGGGAACTCTGTAGTGGCTGTGGTTAATCTGGATAATTCCCCCAGCAACAGGCACCAGGGCAGTAAATTACAGAGCATTAACCAGCCCCTTCCCCTGCCTGCTGCTACACAGCATTTCCAGGAGCCTGTAGAGCCCTAGGACCCCCCTGCCCACTGTGTAACTGGTGAACCAGTGTGATGGATCAGGGTAGCTTGGTCCATCGTGCAGGATCCGGCAGTGAGAAGTGAGATTCTGGGGCTCGGGGTCTCCAGCTGCCTGCACAAACAGCAGAGCCCCCTTGGTAGAGTCACCCAGCTCTGTAAATGCCTTGAGTTTTGCTCTGTTGCACCCCAGAAGTTATGTCCATCTCCATCAGAGGAAAGCGCCGCACTGTTGTGGGCGTGGGGCTGTATGCTCTGCTGGGAAGATGAGCCTGTGTCCAGCTGAGATGACCTGGTCCATTTATTGCTGTCTCACACAGGAGAATGTTATACTGCATTGAGGCAGGAGCAGCCATCAGCAGCCTGGGGTTTCGATGTGCCCACGGAGCCTGCCTGTAAGGACAGGCCCTTTGGAGAGCTTGGGAAATGAGTGGGAAGTGAAAGTCCACAGAGTGTGGCATGTGCACCCAGAGGCTCCGTCCTACCCAGTCTGACCTCACTGTCTGGAGCCATTCCCTGGCACTCAGCCTGTGCTGGGGTTTATAGAATCATAGAATAGTTAGGGTTGGAAAAGACCTTAAGATCATCCAGTTCCAACTCCCCTGCCATGGGCAGGGACACCTCACACTAAACCATGGCACCCAAGGCTCTGTCCAGCCTGGCCTTGGACACCGCCAGGATGGAGCATTCACGACTTCCCTGAGCAGCCCATTCCAGTGCCTCAGCAACCTCACAGTAAAGAACTTCCTTAGATCCAATCTAAACTTCCCCTGTTTTTTTAACCCATTTCCCCTTGTCCTACCACTACGGTCCCTAATGAAGAGTCCCTCCCCAGCACCCTATAGCCCCCTTTCAGATACTGGAAGGCTGCTCTGAGGTCTCCACGCAGCCTTCTCCAGGCTGAACAGCCCCAACTTTCTCAGCCTGTCTTCATACAGGAGGTGCTCCAGTCCCCTGACCATCCTCTTGGCCCTCTTCCGGACCTGTTCCAACAGTTCCATTGTTCCTGCTGGTGTCATTTTTGTACAGTGTCAAACCCTGTCTCCCAGAGCCCCTGAGGTCCCCAGCAATTCCCTCACACCTTTTGCCTATCACTGCCTGAGCTGTGCCTGGAAAACGCCGATCCCAAAGCTCCAAGGCTCCAGGTAGGCTGGGTTTGTGCAAGAGAGACAGGAGCTCCAGCCCCAGCCCAGGTCCCCTCGAAGCCAGGAGCACAGGTTCCCCTCTGCTCCATCTGCATGTCCCACAACGCTCTGTCCGGCTGCCTTTGGAGCTCAGTGCATTGCGCTCAGCCCTGGACTCAACCATCGACACATGGAAGCTTTGCTTGTGTCTGGCTGAGCAGATGCTGCTTCTCCTGTCTGCCAGTGCTGGTGTTCTGCCAAAAGACAGGCTACTCTGAGCTGGAGGAAAGAGCAGGTCTGAGGCAGCACGATGGGGAGCAAGTCCTGCTCACAGCTCCTGCTCCTCCGCACAAGCACTTTGGGCTCCTGTGGAGCAGGGGTGCCTGGGAGCCTCTCTGGGGCTGTCACACAGAGGATGGGGTGTCCAGGCCTGAGGCTGTGCAGGACCTGGAGGGTCCCATGGGGCAGCACTGGTGAGATGCTGGTGTGAGACAAGGATGAGCTGCCCCCTGTGTGCTGGGCATGAATGGGTTCGAACATAGGTGACCCGTGCAAAGGGCATCACAGGCGCAGGAAAGTCTCTGGAGCACTCACCCCAGCATCTCAGAGGCCTTTCCCAGGCCCCTGAGGCAGCTGTGAGAGATCATGAAGGGGGCTGATCCCACCACCTTATGCTGCCTCCTTGTGCATCCCTTAGGTTGCTGCCAGGGACCAATTTAGCAGCACATTGCAGAGGTGAGCTGGGACAGCACAAAGGAAGCCCTGGGGGCGGATTTCCTCTCCAGAGTGGCTAGGACAGGCATGCTGCCTGCTTAGCAACCGACTTGAGGGTGAAACCTAGCCCAGGTCCCCAACCCCTCACCTTAACTGGGTAACAGGGGAGGCAGCAGGGATGAGGATGATGGTGCTAAGGACTCTGCTCCTTCCCCCTGCAGCATCAGGTCACAGCGGAGGGGGAAATGTGTCATGCCCAACCTTTGCTCCCTGAGTTATTCCTGCTTCTGAAGCAGAGGTTTGTGGCTTACTGCAGCGTGAGGAGGCATCGCTGGGTGCGCAAGGGAGTGCTGGCAGTAGGAGCTGTGGTGCATGAGGTGCGGCAGCAGCACTGTAGGTGTGGGTCGTGGGTGCCGGTTGGGGACTCCAACATCCTTTCCTGCCCATGTTCATCCTTACACCTCCTCAGAGCCCTGCTCTTTGCCTGGAGCTTTCCACCTTAGTGCCTTCTTCCTGTTGGCAGGATGAAGGCTCTCTGTCAACAGCAGCACATGATGTGGTCCTGGTGTGCTCCGCAGTGCCTCATGGTCCAGCCAGTCCTGCCATCAGCTATTGGTACCGCTCCTTCCAGATACCTTCTCTAGTGCTGCTCCTGGTGCTTCTATACACCCACATTTCCGTTGCCACTTTGTAATGTTCTCAATGGCTCTGCTGCAAATTCCTTCTGTGCTCCCTTCCCTCTTCCAAGCTTCACTTTTCTCCTAACAATGTGTGTCTTTTCACTGAAGGTTAGAGAAGTGCTTTTTGGCTGCAGGAGATTGCACTGTTCCGTCTCCCCTCCACAGGACCTATACCCAATGTGCTGTTCCTCCCACACGTAATATGCCATTTCTTTATTTAAGAAAACAAGGGTAAATGTTTGCTGGTAAACATTCCGGGGAAGCGTGCCAGTGAGCATTCCCTCCCCTTCCTTACGGGAATGTAACCACCAGCGTGCTGCCAACCACCAGGATTGTCATGTTTTTCTCCTCATGCATTAAACTGTCTCACTGATTACCCAGCCTCTCGCAGCAGCCAAAGCCCAGGCAGCGCTGCCATATGCTGGCACATGATGGGGCTTCAGGATCTGTGAAGTATCTAATGCTAATCAGACGTAGAGAATATTGCTCCCTGTCTGCATAAGCAACCGTGCGCCGCTGCCTCCGAGTGAGATCAGGAGCGGCCTCTCCATCCATCTGTTCCTGGCGGGGTCTCCACCAGTCTGGCCCTGCCTGCGGTGCCGGGCACTGCCTCGTGTAGAGCAGGAGCAGCCGCAGTCACCAAGAGCAGAAATCTCATGTGAGCTGATGGGAGCGACAGAAACGTGCCATGATCGGCACCTGACCGCTGCTTCCCAGCACAGAGTGATGAGGGGACAGGGACACCTCCAGGGAACCAGAGACGGGTGACCCCTTCCTGCAGGCTTAACTCACAGACCAAGCTCGTCTCCAGCATAACTCACAGATTCCTGCTGATCCCGCCAAGAGGCTTGTGTCAGAGCCCCTCCCAGAGTAACTCCCCAGAGCAAGTTCAAAATGTGCCTCAAAATACATTTAGAGCATTACAAAGTGGTTAAAACAGGGTCAAAAACAACTTCAGTGCTATGAGAAACCATTTCTTTTTTCGGAGTCTCAGTCTGCCAAGAAGCAGCTTTCTGAAGCCTCTTCTGGCCTTTTGTTTCCTTCAAGATAGAGAAAATTGTGCCGTTGCTCCTGGATATGACACATCCTCTGCTTCCAAAGGAATGTGACAAGGGGCCCTCTGGAGATGAGGAGGTACCAAGCAGCTCCAAGCATCGTCCTGCGCGGTGGGCTCAGGTGGCCCTGCATAGAGCAGAGGGCCGGCCCCATCCCATGTGAGAGAGGCAAAGGGGGTGCAGCCCTGCACCATCCCAGGCCTCAGGAGCCAGCTGCTAATGAAGACAGCATCATTAGGATACTGCATCCTCTCTGCTCTATGGGAGTCCCCACCTTGGCTGCAGGAAGCTGCGGAAATAGGCTAAAGCCAGTAGTCCCTCTGACATCGGTCCCCTGTGGCCAATCACACACCGCAAGCTCAGAGTTGGCGGAGGTTTTCCCAGACTTTAAACCCCCTGAACATGAATGTCCTCCTTGGACACAGGGTGGTGACCTGCCCTGGACACCAGCGTGGGCTGGTGGGTGCCACAGGCACGAGGGGCTGCAGGGGATGGAGCACGCCTGCTGAAATCCAGCTTGGCACCTTCCTGCTCTGTGACTGCCATTTCTGGGTCTCAGAGGTCAGCACATCTGCAGCCACAGGGTTTAAAATGTGTGCACTGGTGCACTTGTCACCTCTAGCAGGGACTCCTGCTGTGCAGATGTCTCTAAGGGCAGCAAGGAGTCAGGCAAGCTCCAGGTCCAGCAACAGGAGAAGGGAGCCCTGTAATACCTGAAGCAGGCTTCAAGTGTAAGAAACAGGGTCCCTGCCACCCACCACAGCCTGCACCACCCCAGAGCCTCAGGCACTCCCCATGCTTCCCCTCCCATGCACCCCTGGGGGAGCAGTGAGCCCCCAGCAATGCTCCAAGTGCTGCTGCACGACCAGGATTTGTCACAACCGCCTGCAGCACTTGGACACTCAGCTCCAGGAGCTCTGTGAGTCTCTCAGCTGGAGGGAGATGAGGGAAGATGCTGCACTCCTCACCCGTGGTGCCCTCAACTGCATCACCAAGCATCTCCCATTGCAACTCCCACTTGCTGCTCACCCAGCAGCATGCCTGGAGATCACATCCCACTCTAGCAACCTGATGCAGGAGCCCATAGCAGTGAATGTGACATTTAGCACACGGTGTGGCTCACACACGGCTGGGATTCAGCTCCTGGTGGGTGTTATTTGTGAATAAACACCTTAAAGTGTGCTCTCTTTCATTACATTCCTAAAGAACAGAGGTTCATCAATCACTTCCCTTCCATTACAGCCACAAAGAGCATCATAAACACATCATCAACACACATAAAAATGGCAGGCGATTGATTTTAGCATTTGCATAATATTAAAATGGCTTTATCACCAGACCAGCCTTCAGGAGGGGAAATCAACCACGTTAATTCAATAACCTTCCAAATCAGTTGTTGTTGGTAGGTAAGTAATGTTCCTCAGAAGTTCAAGGCTAAACTGAGAGGCCCCTAGTGCTGTCAAAACAGCTCTTAGACAGAGGTGCTTCGTGTGGCCTTGGTTGGCAGAGCCATCGCTGCTCTGGGGTGACACTGGTGGGCTCCCTGCAGCAGGGGGTGGGTCTGGCACCCTGGAGATGCTACCCCAGGAAATCCCCTCCTGCACTCTGGACCACAGGCACAGGGTGCCCAGAGAAGCTGTGGCTGCCCCATCCCTGGCAGTGTTCAAGGCCAGGTTGGACACAGGGGCTTGGAGCAATCTGCTCTAGTGGAAGGGGTCCCTGCCTGTGGCAGGGGGTTGGAACTTGATGAGCTTTAAGGTCACTTCCAATCCAAACTGTTCTATGACTCTGTGGCTTCAAATCCCCCTGGGTAAACTGCCCAAACCCACGGCTGGTGGAAGAGAACAGGGCTCATTTTGATAACCTGGAATCTTCTCCTCGGGAGATGTGACCCACCAGGACCATGTGCAGAGGCATTGGAGCACCCGGAGCCGCGGGGCCGGGAGCTGTTTGCTCTGTGCTGGGGGACTGGAAGCACCAGCTCTGATCCTGCCCAGCATGGGGACGGGGCTGCCTCTGTCGGCGCGGCTGAGGGCTGCTCACTGCTAGAGAAACCCCTTCCTGAAGGGAAAATTGCCCCTATTTGGTTAATTGAGTGGACACCAGTGAAAAACAAGACCAAGTCCCACACACATAGAGCCTTTTCAGAGTGGGATAGCGAGAAGTAGCCCAGTGTGCGTGGCAATTAACTGTGCAGACAAGGTGCTAGGGCAGGCACCGGGGGCAAGAGGAGACTCTACACCAGCATGAAGACACGGATAATTACTTCCCCGGCACTGGGGAGGCACACAGACTAATGAGGAGAGGGACAAAGGGCCTTTAATTTGCTTTTTGGCTTTGTGTTAACGGTGGTGGGTGGTTTCTCTGTGCCTCTTGCTGCTCGCTGAGCCTCTCCAGGCCCCTTGCGGAGGAGCGTCTGTCCCCACACGCCCTGGCTGGAGCCGGAGCTGAGACACACTGCAGCTCCCCGGTGCCACCATGTACCACCTAACCAAGGGCATCTGGGGCAGGACACACAACCTCCTGCCTCACTGGTGGGCTGGATGCCTACCTCTAAGGGATCCTGGTGGTCCTGCTGCTCTCCAGGATGCTGCTGCACCTCTGAGGGTTGCTGGCACCGCAGCACGATGCTGTTCTCTGGTTTGTTCTTTGTAACACGGTTTCCTCACGGCTGCTCTGGGGCATGGAGCTGCAGTGCTGTTACTCTGGGTCCATGTGTTGCTGTGGGTCTTGCTCCACAGCAGCTCCCACAGCACAGACCTGCAGAGCTGACCCCCATTCACTGCTTGTGGTGATTCTGGCTGCCAATCAATACCCACATGTCTGCAGTGGTTTGTTCCACCCCACACATGGCTTTGCTTTTGATCACCTCCAGACCTGCAGAGAACCATGGTGAACATGGACTTGCATCCACCAGCATTCCCCTGCTCCTCCTGCAGCCTGGCAGATGTCTGCTTCATCCTCCTCCTCCTCCCAGCACCACCCCATCAGCATCCCCAGCCCCTCTCTTGCTCGGTCAGCTCATTAGCAACCCCCCATCAGCCCCACATCACCCACCTCATACCAGGGTCAAGCCCCTCAAGAGCATGGAGAGGAGCAAACCCAACACTCTTTGTGTGTCCCCAACCAGGCAGGAATCCTGCCTGATGCATGAAGTGCTACAGAGGATCGATTAATGAATTATGAGCCTGCTCCTGTGCTCGAGCAGAGGGATGCGAGCTCTCTCCATCTCCTGCCACAGTTTCAGATGTGTGCACATACCTTGGTCTATGTTCACCTCCTGAATGAATGCTGTGCTCGCCCTCTCCTGAGCTAATGTAAATAAATGAGAGGAGCAATGGTTTGTGAGTAAGAGGCAAAGGGAATTAACCAAGAGCAGTTAAGAGGCAGGAGAACAGAAAGCCATACTTGTGGAGCCCTGAGCTGGCATAAATCACTCTGTGAGTGAGTGACCTGTCATGAATGCTGACAGAAGCTCAATCCCAAAGCAGTTATCCCCTGCTCACATATCAATTACAATTGCTAATTTTGAAACCAAACCCAGCTAATGCCAACTGGGGACTAAGAAACCATCAGGAGTTAAACCATCATACGAGTTTTCTAGTGGTTTTCAGCAGGATTCTTGAGTCTGAAATGGCCAGAAAATGCTGGGCCATAAAAGACACAAAACTGCTGTGAGATGAAAGAGGAAATCACAGACATCAGCTTTCATCTCAGGTGGTTCTGCTTGCAAAAGGAAGTAGGAGGTGTTTCCTCCCTCCCCTCCACCCCCCTTCACCACCCGTGACTGGATTACACTGGTGGGCTGCTGCCTCCCACTGCCACCCCAGGGGAGGTGAAGCAGCAGGGAGTGGAAGACAGGAGGTGCCGTGAGGGACTCCAGCCCATGGGACCCTGCCCATCTGCGGGAGCCATGGCCTGGCCGGGCTCAGAAGCTCACACTTCCCAAGCTCCAGAGGGGTTTCCCATGGGCCAGGGGCTGGTGGGAGCCTGCACAGGGGAAGCCAAGCACCAGCCCCGCTCTGCCCAGAGGTGCAGCACTTCCTCCTTCCATCCACACAAAAAGCCCCACGGGGTCGGAGTAGATGTAAGGCCGGTGTCCAGGCTGTTGTCACTGCACCGCTGGGAATGAGGATGGCTGCGGGCTCAGGGCGGGACACCCGACTGCTGCCTTGAAGTGTTTCCTGGCTCCTGAGATGTGGCACGGTCTCACTGCAGAGCCACCAGCCCAGCTCCGGGTGGATTTCTAAGTGGGATGTGATGACAGAGGGATTGCAAGACCCCTTGATTTATTGATTTCCCAACAAAAAACTATCACAGCTCCAGCTGTTCCGGGCCACAGCTTCCTTCCCTTGCCAGCCTCCACTGCTCGCTTCCCACAGGAGCTGCTGCCAACAACCCAGTGTGAGCATCTCTTTCCCATCCTCACCCTGCTGTCTGCCAGGTCCCCTCCCCACTGTCCTGTGCTGATTCGTCACCCCCTGTATGATGAGCCTTGAGTGGAGAGGGGGGAGCAGGAAGATGCTGGGATGCAGCACAGTTGTAAGTGGCCAGGGGGTCGAGTGCCTGCAATCTGCTGTGGCTGGGGGTGCGGTGTCTGTACACAGCAGTGCTGTATGTGAACAGCCAGAGGTCTCAGGTGGATTTGCCTGGATGTTTCCTATATAAAGAGCTCCTCCAAAATGAGCTTTTAAACTTAGAAGTTTCACCTGAAGAGAAACTGGAAGGAGCTGCTTTGGAAGCATGGGAGCTTCAGGAGCAGCCAAGGGCACTGGAACGAAAATGAGACGGGATCACAAATAAACCTGCCCCTGCCCCATGTCCTCCCGGCGGGTCCTTTCCTCTGGCCCCTGCTTTGTCACCTTCAGGAGACACAGCAGCTCTCCCTAGCCCCTGACAGACACCCTCACTGCTGGAGGGGACCCTGGGCTCGGTCTCCCATGGGGCCAGCATCCCAGGGATGCTCTGGCTCAGGCTCTGTCTCCTCCTGGGATTGTGGCAGGACGAGGCGAGTGCTGCAGCTGGGGAATAGGCAGGAACAGCGGGGTAAAGGGGGATAGAGCCCAGAGCACGCCAAGCTCGGCCATCAGCAGCTCTGAATTGTGGCACATGATGAGAAGCATTTTGGGCCACATCCCTTCCCGAGGAAGGATGCTCGGCATTTCTAGTGTGATTGCACAGTGACACCCAGAGGACAGGCCCCGAATATTGTCACCATCACGCCCAGTCACTTCACCAGCACAGGGTGATGGGGACACTGGTCCACAGGAGCTCTGCAGGTATAGCTGGGAGGCAAACCTCCCCTTCTGTGGTGCGCTGTGATGCTGGACACATCTCACATGAGAATAAACGATTCTGTTGTGGAAATGTGTGTTTTGCTGTTGAAAAGCAGCACTATTCCAGCAGAGGCTGTCACCCCAGGCCTTGAACTACAGCCAAGCAAAAAAATACACTGGTAATTTAGTATGCCTCTGAAATATGCATTTCCCATAAACCAGCCCATATTTAATTAAACATATTGCTGCCGTGTATGTGGCTCCTGCTCAGCCATTTACAGTCCCACTGACATATGAGAGGCTCAGCTTAGGAGAGAACCAACACCACTGAATGTAGACGTGAAGCCAGGCTTTGGCAGAGGGGGCCCTGCTCTGTCCCTGCCCCTGCCTGGCTGGGTGCAGTTGCAAGGTGCCACCAGCCCTTGCACGAGCAGCAAAGCAGCCCTTCACGCCAACCAACCCTCCTTGGCAGGCAGCACACAGTGCCACGAGCATGCACACAGGCTCCTGTGAGCGTCTGCAGGCTCAGCACCAGGAGCTGGAGTTAGCAGGGGAATATCCCCAGCCTCCGGCTCAGGAGAACCAATTACACGGCAATAGAGACTCCATAATGTGTGATGGGATAAAACCAGGGGAGATGTTAATTGTTGATCTGCTATCAAAAATAGACATCCCTTTAGTGCAGCTCCTGCTCCAGTGGGCAGCACATCCTGGACCTGGACCTGAACTGTGGCTAGGGGCTGGAGGAGCTTGTATGTGTTCCTGGAAAATGGCTTTCAGTTGTGAGTAAAACTAGAGCAAGGGAGCACAGATGGGATGACATGGATTCCGTGAAGGAAAATGTGTCAGTGTCTCCAAAACATCCGACACTGCTCCTGCTTCCAACAGAAGGTTCCGCTTATTGGCTTGGCCAAAGGTCTGAGCAAGGTGTTGCACCAAAGGCAGGCAGGAGGCCAGGAGAAGAACACTGCTGTGGAAAAAACAACTCAGAGAGGACACTGGGGGACTCACTCCTCAGTTCTTCATGATCGCCACCAGAACGGACCCCATTGCCGCCCGTGCTAGTGCTTTCCGCAAAGATCCTGGAAGGAGGAGCTGGAAAGTAGAGCCCCGTGCGCAGGTGGCACGAGGGGAAGTTGACTGAATCCAGACACACACACCCCCCCCCCCGAGCACCTCAGAGGAACCAGCACCAGGAACCAGGCGGTGAGTTTGTGGCTCAGACTCTTCTTCAGCAAACAACCACTGAAGCGCAAGTTTCCAGAGCCCACAGTGTCCCTGCCAGGGGAGAGGTGAGCTCATTTAGAGAGAAAAGGAGCCTCTATAATGATTAGGACATGTGAGCTCACAACAGGGAATGCTGCTTCCTGTTTTGGCAATGAATGGCATCAGTGAGGAGACCTGGATGTAGGAGACACTCCTGGAGTGTATGTTCTGCCAGATAATGGTCAGTGGGAGAACAGGGACAAGGAGGAGGTGGCAGCTCTGGGTGAGGAGATTTCACACTCATCAGATGAGGTTCTGGAGACGTGGCATTTAATGAAGGGGGTTGCATGGAAGAGAAGGCAGGCCCCAGGTGCTGTTCCCTGCCCTCAGTGTCCTGGGCTATGGTACCGTGTCCAACCAGCCCCATGGCCCCTGGGAGCTGCTTGGTGGCATTAGAAGGGCAGCTGGGTGAACAGGGAGTCTGCAGGAACTGACTGATTCTGGAGCAGGAGTGGGAAAGGTACTTCCTGCAGGGACCATATGGATGGTTTGGGAGCCGCAGCCCCCCTAGGCTCCAAGGCAGCATGACCTGAGGCCACGGTGGGTGGCTCAGCCACGAAGCCTGGGCTGGGTTGGGCTGGGGTGTTCACCCCCAAGCTCCAGCTCATGGAGCAGCCGTGATCCCTTGTGGATCTGCGGCACCACCGCACAGGCCTGGGACGGGTGCTGCGGGGGGCAGGAATGGCTCCGGGGATCCTGAGCTGCGCCGGGTGGGGACTTTCCCTGCCGAGCCCAGCAGAACCGCTCCAACCGCCGCTTGAAATGATGCTCTCAGCGGCTGCTGCTCCCAGAGCTGCTCCGAAGCATCTGCAGCACAATCCTTGGCAGAGAGCACCCTCCAGTGGGACTGCGAGGACGGAGGAGCCCCACGCCTGCAGCTCCTGGGGCATAGGAGAGAACCGAGACTCCGTGCAGCATAACAGAGACCCCGGTGAGGGTCCGGGAGTCCCAGAGCCTGGCCCATCCCGTCTGAGGCAGTCCTGCACAAAGCACAAGCTTGGCTGTTGGACGCTGGAACCCGCTGGCACTGGTCCCAGCCAGTGTCACGGCTCCAGCTTCATAGGCTTCCAAGATCACATCTGGGGAAGGCAGTTCTGTAAGGAGATGATGATCCTCACTCGTAGCCCCACATGTTGAGAGAAGAGGCAAAAGCATTTACTGTCTTGTGTGCACCAGTGGCTCAGCCTCACGGACTCCTGCTGGGGTCTGAAGGCATGGGTATGATGGAGCACCCTGATTTGCCCACCCTCAGAGTCTGCAGCAAGCCCCCCATGGGTGGGTGACAGCAGAGCAGCTTGCAGGATTCCTTGCAGGCGAAGGAGCAGAGTAAATCCCAGCGCACAAGGCACCAGGCAGCCCACGTTCCATCCTCCTTGACGTGCCTCCCACTCCCTCCCACTGCCCTCGGCTGGAAGCAAAGCCCAGGCCAAGCCAATGAGGGTTTCCCAGCTCAGTTGCTGCAGTGAGAGCGCTGGGACAAGCAGGGAGGAAGCTCAGACCCCGCTGCTGACCCCTCCATCACCCTGGCACCCCTGCCTCTCACCAGCAAGTGAGGTTCACTCAAAGCCATGCACCCAACAAAGCCCACCCGAGCCATCATCTCCAGCTCATGCCATATCCTTCCCCTGAGGAAAGGCTCTGTTGTGGGGTGGAGCGGAGCAGGAAAAGCATCTCCTGCAGCATCTGGTTGCAATCAGTGTTTTCGGAGCTGGCTACATTCCTTCCCGGCCAGTAGCCAACTGGGCTGTTTCCCACAGGATCCCAAGACCGTTGCTCCATGTGCCGAGGTTTCGCACGTCTGCTGCAGCAAGTTGCATCCCTGGAGCAGCGCCTGGCTCCAGCTCTGCCCATGCCGAGGGTCTGGCCCCTCCAGGGCACCAAGGCCCTGGGAAATAAACCGGGCACAGGCACTGCTGCTTCCTCCCCTGGGGCTTGTCCGGCAGCTCCAGAGCTATTGCAGGGCTGAGGCTGCTCATTTCGAGCCCTCCCACCCTGGCAAGCCCCACTCCTGCTATAATGGCCATCATATTAATGTGATGACCTCATTATGCAGTTTGCTTTGCTTTTAAAGGGTCGTTTTAGCTTTCTCATGCTAAATATTTGACAGCGACTTCAGGAAAGTACACCCTGTTCAGAAAAAAGCCAGTTGGAGTTCCTAAGCAACCCGAGCTTGTGGTTTATGAAGGCTCCTACTATGTGATGGTTTAATGAATGAATCCCTTGGCTCCCAGAGCCAGGATACCTGAGGGTCTCTGTGTGCACTCAGTGGTGTCCAGACCTCTCTAGTGCAGGGAAAGGCTTGGAAATGAGACCAACGGCACACAAAGTGAAAGGATGAGCCCTTGACCCTTGCCAGGCTCAAAACTGTTCTGCTGAGGCAGCTCCAAGGCCGGGAGCAGCCAAAGCACCCACCAAGCACCTCAGCCCTGCACCACGAGGCAGAGCAAGAGGAACCTGCCTCAGAGCCAGAAGGAAACTGGATACATCCCTGTTTCAGGATGGCTCTTGCAGCTGAGCGAGAGCTGCTGGGAAGGACAGTTCACACCCGGCTCCTGAGTCCTGCTCTGTGAGGAACCCTGGAAATGAGCAGATCTCTGTTGGGAAAGCCACAAAACCAAGTGCATTGTGTGTGTGTGTTCCCTCCCTTGGCAGGAGGAGAGCTCGGTGCCAGGAAGGGCGAGATGGGAATGGGAAGCGAGTGGAGAGGAGTCGAGATGTGTGGAACTCGAACCCTTCACACTGGGAGAGGTCCTGTTGGGCTGGGTGGGCTCTTATCTGCCTAATGGGAAAAGGAAAGGAAGGGAAGGGAAGGGAAGGGAAGGGAAGGGAAGAAAAAAGACAGTGTGTTCTTCACATGGTGATAGCACAAGTGGAGCATCAATAGCACAGGGGACCAGCAAGTTTCACCATGCAGGGAGAAATGGCATCCAGCTTGGGAAATTCCCGGCAGGAATTCCATTCCTACTCTGCCCCCAGCAGCTGGGGCTAGGATAGCTGGATCTGGGGGTTCACCCACCACGGCTGCTCTTCTGTTGACTCTTGCTGCTTCACGCTGCCTAGGACACTTGTCCCTTGCACCAGGGACCTCAGCGCTTTGCTCCTCAAAGCACAACGAAGTGTATGCTTTGGGGAAGGGGGACGGAGGAGAGCAGCTGCTGGGAGCACGAACATCCACGGGAGAGGAATGCCGAAGGAATGCGCGATGAACGTTCTCTCCCTGCTGCACCTACAGGCTCTGCCCGCCCGCTGGGAACCGCAGCCCCGGAGCTCCCCCTGCACCCCCCGAACGCGGAGTCCGGTTCTGCGGACGCCCGGCCCTGCCAGCCCCGGCGGTGGGCAGGCAGCGGGGGGAGCTCTACAGTCCGGACGGGCCCCGGGAGGGGAGGGTGGTACCGAGCAGTGCCGGTACCTGGGGGTCCCGTCCGAGGGCGGTCCCGCTGCTCCCGCAGCGCAGCCGGGTCCGGTCTGTCCCTCCTGGTGTCGCCGACCAGAGCATCCTCGAGCACAGCCGCCCCTCCCTCCCCTTCCTCCTCCTTCCTCCTCCTCCTCCTCCTCCTCCCACCGGCCGGCCCCGAGACCCGGCGCTGCTGCCGGCCCAGAGCCCTCGTAGCTGCGGGGTCGGCCGGGAGGAGCCGCGCGGGGGAAGCCGCGCCGGTCCCGACGATACCATTCTACAAGCGGAGCGTGTCGGCGCGGAGCGGGCGGGCGGCGGTCCCGCTGTCCGACCTGAGGGACGTGTGCAGCCTGGCAGCGCTCACCCTGCTCCGGCAGCTCGCCGAGCTCTGCGGCCACTCGCTCGCCCTCCTTGGAGACATCGAGGGCCACGTCCTGGCCCTGGGTCACCGCGCCGGGCGGCTGCACCGCCGCGCTGCCCGCCTGCAGGCGCTTCTGCGGGGCCGGCCGCTGCGCGGGGCCCCAGGTAAGGACGCCCCGGCCCGGGGTGGGAAGCCCCTGTCCCGGGCACGCTTGGCTTCGGGGGACCCCGTGAGGGCTGTCCCCACCGCTGGGAGTCCCGTCCCACCGCGGCGATGCGCGGATGGGTGTACCCCGCCGGAGTTGTCCCCCGCCTCTGGGAGGTCCCATTCCCCCACCGCGACACAGTGGGGCTTCTGCCACTGTGGTCCCCACTTATGTCCCGTGTCCCCTGTCCAGGATGGGTGAACCTTGCCGGCTCCTGCTCTTGAGGCTCCTGCTCAGGGGTCTGGAGCAGGGGGCCCGGGGGAATGGAGGCCTGGGGGAGCAGGGAGCGGGCAGCTGAGGAGCCACCAGGAAGCCCTTTGGGAAACGGCTTGCAGCCTGCTGCGGCGGGGTGAGGCCGGGACAGCTCGGCAGCAGGCTGGCCCTCACTCTCCCGCACGCAGCGGGCATTCTCCAGGCTGCCGGCCAAGCACACGCATCACGCTGCGGCCCCGGTTACCAGGGGCTGGTGGTGGGAAAGCAGGGACAGGGGCTACTCTCGCCTCTGCACCCCTGGCCTTGCCTCGGATCTTCAGACCCCGCGGCTGGGGACCGAAGTGGCCATCCCCTTGCTGCGCTGTCGGCTGTCACTGGGGTTTGTGTGGCCGGGGAACATGATGAGCAGCAGCACAGGCGCCGTCAGCTCGTCCTGGCAGCCCTCGGGGTTTGTTTTCGCCTTGGCCGCTTGCGTTTCCCATCTGGAGCGTTTGGGTTTGGCACAGGCTCCCGGGCCGGGTCAGGAGCGGGCAGCTCTTCCAGAGGAGCTTAAAATAAGCTCACTTTGGAGTTGTTTATCAAAGTTTGCTTTGCCGGGACAGGGAGCAGTGCTCTCGGAGCTGCTTTCCCTGGGACTGCAGCATGTTTCTCAGGCCCTTGGCAAACTGTGCTCCTCCTGTGCAAGTGCTGCTTTGCTGCTCCGGCTGTGTAGAGCCGTGGGAAACGACTGCCAGCCCCTCGCAGCCCCTCGCAACGTGATTCACGATGCAGGGAGCGGGCAGAGGGCTCAGCGCGGCCTCTGCAATGCCCTGATCCCGTGAAGGCTGAGCGCTCCGTCAGCTGCCGCGGGGAGGAGAGGCTCCCACTGCCCTGTGCATCAGTCACCGGGAAAATGAGGGTGCAGGGAGGTACCACTGACCAGTGCATGGCACCAGCACAGCGCCAAGCCCGGATTGTCCATCACTGTACATGCTGGACCGGTGTCCTCTGGGGGAGGAGCTGACCATGAGGGTGACCAGATGGTCTCTCACTGCTGCGTCTGGCCGGCAGGTTGCGAATGCCTGTGGTGGCTGCAGAAGCCTTGTGTGCTGCCGTGGTGGGTGGGATAGTGTGGGGGGCAGCATGGGGGCACAATGTGGGGAGTGGCTGCTGCTGTGGCAGGTCGGGTTTGAAGCCCCTGATTGTGTTCTCAGCTGCACACCTGAGGTTTCTCATGGAGCAACATCCTGGCTGGTTGTGTGCAATGCAGCAGGCAAAGAGCCCTCCTGCACTGCAGCTCCCCATCAGGGCACCATAGACATGCATGTGTGCCATGTGCAGCTCGGGGGGGTTTGAGTTTCTCCTGCACCCAAGGGTAGCAGAACTCTCCCATCTTCCTGCCTGCACCCCCTCCATGATCTGCTGCTGCTCCCATGGGGTGGGGATGCGGGACTTCGGCTTTACTGAACCCTTTGCTTAGAGAAGAGCAGAATTCTGAGTGCGGTTTCAGTCCCTGTTTGTTTTTCTAAGAGCTCATAGGGAAGGGTTCATATCTCCTGAGGACGGGAGCCCCTCGCAGGCCCCCAGGGAGAGCAGAGTCAGCCCAAGGCTATTCAAGAGCTGCTGCCTGTGCGGAGTCCCCCGACTGAGGAGCAAATGCTTAACACACCCTGTGTGGGGCTTGGGGGTTTTGGTTCTCCTTGTTTCCATCTCCTGAAGAGGATCCAATTGCAAAAATCAGGCTCATCCTTTTAAACTGGAATAAAACCCAGCGCTTTGTCCCTGGGAGGTGCAGGCGAAAATCACCTGGGACCAAATGTGCCCTTCATGCAGCCGGTGGACTTTGGGTGAAGTGTCAGACTGACCAGCTCTAAGGACAGCTATGGATTAGCCTTGTAATCCATCCCACAGTGGAGTGGGATCCAACACCAGCCCAGCACAGCGGTGGCTCGAATAGTCCTCATGGCACTTCAGCTTCCACCATTGGGCATCCTCGATACGGTGAGGAGGTTTTGCCTGGCTTTAGTTCCTCCTGGGCAGGTTTAAAGGGATCCAAAAGCTGTGGGTCTCCTCCCTGGCAAGGAAAGCCCCATGGGCTGCAAAGCAGGATGTGTCCATCCAACTGCCTGGAGGCTGTGAGCTGGTGGGAGCTGCCTTGTCTTGTTGTCAGGAGGGAGATACGGTGGTGCAGCAGCGTTGTTGCCAGATGATGGGATTGCACTGGAAAGTCTGGGGGAGCACTCAGTCCAAGGAAGCCGTGTGGCTGTTCCCAGTGCAAGAAGGCAGCCAGGGGCTGCTGGATTCCTCTGCTCCTATTCAGCGGCAGTGGTGTGAGCGCAGGGGGCAGGGAGCGTCCCACCTGCTCCTGCTTTGTGTGTAGGATGAGGATGCCAGGGCCACACATGGGGGTTCTGCTACAGTGAGGGCAGAGTGGGGCCAGCTCCTCATCTGCCACCCATCCCTGTCCCTATCCTGCTTCCCTTGGTACGGCCACGTCTCAGAGAGATGGCACTGACCCCGGCTCTCCCACCACCACCACCTGGCACTGGAGGCAGCCCCATAAAGCTCCTGGCACTCTGGCTCTCCTGCCGATTCCCAGCTGGTGGCTGTCGTGCCGTTGGCAGGGCTGTGGCTCCATGGGCACCAGCTGGCGGCACGAGCAGTGCTCTCAGCTCAGCCCTCAACCCTCAGGACCCAGTAGCTCTAGAAATAAACAGCAAAGAAGAGGCTGGGGCCTGGTGCCTAGAGCTATGTAAACGGTGTCCCTGAAGAGCAGACAGGATGGTTCTCTGGAAGAAGCCCTGGGCGGTGCTGCCAGGAGGAGCTGTTTACTGCTCTTGCAGAAATATGCAGTGCTCATCATCCTCTGACCTCTCAGTCCGTGTCCAAAAGCAAGGCACAGACATGGGCAGAGCCACCAGCCCCCCCACACTGTCCCCTCATGCTCCTCACCAGGGGGTAAGAGCTAGCACGGACATTCCCCAGGATCCTGTCACCGTTTTGAAATCAAGAGAAAGCAGCAAAGGTGGAAGGAAAGAAGACCCAGCCCTCACTGACCTCAGTCTTGCCAGGCTTGGGTGGCCTCCCACATAGCTTCTCTGCCCATTTCTGTAACCCGGCAGTGTTCCAGTGCAGAGAGAAGAGCACAGGTCCCAGAGGCTGCCCCAGCGATGGACCGAAGCCAGAATGGGTGGGTGGGTGGATGGAAGGATAGAAGGATGGAAGGAAGGAAGGAAGGAAGGAAGGATGGATGGATGGATGGATGGATGGATGGATGGATGGATGGATGGATGGATGGATGATGGAAGGATGGATGGATGGATAATGGATGGATGGATGGATGGATGGATGGATGGATGGATGGATGGATGATGGAAGGATGGATGGACGGATGGATGGATGGATGGATGGATGGATGGATGGATGGATGGATGATGGAAGGATGGATGGATGGATAATGGATGGATGGATGGATGGATGGATGGATGGATGGATGGATGGATGATGGAAGGATGGATGGATGGATAATGGATGGACGGATGGATGGCTGCAGCTGCTGGAGAAAGAGAACCACACCCTCCCTCTTAACAGGAACCATCTGCAGGAGTGGCTGGGTGAGGAGCTGAATCAGTGAGTGCCTCACATCCCCCACCACAACAGCTTTGGCTGAGAGCTGTCCTCTAAAAACACATCCTGCAGGTCCAGGGGAGCCCTGTCCCTGCCCCTGCCTCTCAGCAGTGCCCCATACCGCTGAGGGTGCTGGCTTGGCTGTGCCACTCTCTGTGACTCTTAATTCCCCCCAAGCACAAACATGGTATGTGATCCCCCCCAGCACACCCTGCCCATGGTGTGTGGTCCCCACAGTACTTGGACCCACTTGGGGGATGCACTCAGGATCTCCGGGAGCTGAGGCTGACAGTGGCACCACCAGTTGGCTGCTGCTCCCTCTCTCCCTCCCTGCTAGGTTTTTCCTAGGGCTGGAACCCCTGCTCGGATGGACATAAGTCCTGCTAATGACAGGAGGTGGTGTCACGAGAAGCATTTTGGCAGGGTTTACGTGAGAGCTGATCTGGCCAGTGTTCTTGCCCCAGAGTCAGGCTGTGGCCCTTGGGGCAGCAGGTCCCTGGGGGCAGTGGGTCCTCAGGAACCCCAAAGCTGTGCAAGGCTGCACGGGAACAGCAAAGGCTTTTGGGGGGGATTTGGTTGGTGGAATCTGCTGCTGGGCTCACATCTCTGCTCATCCACAGGACAGTGGCAGCAGGAGGTGAGAGCAGGGGGACAGGAGACACCTTTTCTACCCCACACATCACCCCACTCCCGCAGGGGTTATCCTGCCCCGTGGAAGGGCTGTGGCCAAGGAGAGCCCCAGGGCAGAGCCAGGAGCAGTGGGCAGGCAGCGATGGACGGGCTGGGGGCTATGTGACCCCCCGGACACACCAGGGGGGCTGCCCGAGGCTGGAGTTAGGAGCAAAGCCCCTCACCCGGCTGCCTGATTCCTGTTTGTTCCAGCAGAAGGGAGGCTGGCACAGCTCAGCAGCGGGGGGCATCGAGGAGACCCGGGGGTCCCGTCGGTTCGCGTCCCTCATCGCAGGTCCCGGCGGGATGCCAGCTCCGGTCTCCTCTCGTCTCCACGGCTCCGGCCTCGGCAGCAGGGACGTGTCGCTATATCTTTAAGAAGGGCCTGGGCTGGGGTGGGAGAAGCGCTTTTATCCAGCCCTTCTCCCAGCAAACCTGGATCGAGTTAGCGTTTGCGAGCGAGAGGAGCGCGGAGTTGGCGCCTTGGCCGCTCCCCGCTCCGGGCCGGGGCAGCCTCCGGCCCCCGTGGGCACTGTGCCGGCAAGGAGAGAAAGCGGAGGAGGCAGAGCAGGGTACGTAGAAGTTTTATCCTCCTCCCCGGCTGGACGCGGTGCCGCGGCAGCCCCGCGGGACGAGGGCAGGGGGTGCGGTGGGGACGGGCGGCCGTCCCCAGAGCTGGGCGCTGGCAGTGGGCAGCCCATGGCTTGCCCAGCTGCTGGGGCTGGCAGAGCCGCCCGCTCGGCTCCTGCTGGCTCCTTCCTGCGGGCACTGCGCCCTGGGATGGCGGGATGTGGCCATGGCCTAGTGGCGGACCCCCGTGGGGATGCAGTGCCTCCCGCTCCCTGGGCAGTGCCCATGTCTGCATGTGTCCATCCTCTTCCTCCCCACCCGCTCGGGTTGGGGCAGGAGCACCCCCAGGGACCGCGGGGTGAGGGCAGAGGTGCTCGGGGGTACGGTAGGCACTCAGCAGAAAATGCTGGTGCCATGTCCTGCACCCCACATCCCCCGTGATGGGCCTATAAATGACACACACCGGTGGAGCCGTCCCACATGTGTGATGATCTGGGTGCGTGCCAGTTCTCTGGCACAGCTGCTGTGGGATGTGTTTGGCTTCCCCAAACCAGAGGAAGCTCTGGGTGCTGGGGGTGCAGGCTCTTGGGGTGATCAGCGCTGGGGTCCCTGCAGCCCCTTGGCCCAACTTCTGCATGGGTAGCTGCATTCTTGCAGCTCACCCTGTGCTGGTGACACGGTGGCCATCAGAGCACCCTATTGCTGAGCCCCGTGTGTTTTCCCTCCCCTAAGCAGCCCGGGGGCCCAGAGAAGCGGTCCTGAGCCTGGGAGGGAGCATTTCCATGGCACAGCCGTGAGCAGCCGGGTACTGGAACACCAGTCTCTGGAGCGTGCAGGGTCAGAGCACTGGAGCAGCCCCACACAGCACTTACCCCACACTCCCACCCCGTGCTGGGCTCCAGCGCGCTGCTGGGGGCGTGGTGGATCCCCAGCGATTGGCACGCGGTGAGCACGGCGGCCACCGCCGGCAATAGCCGTCCCAGGGAGGACGGGTGAGTCCCCGGTGCAGCTCCCGGGACAGGGAGCAAGGAAATGCGTTGCTGCACTAGAGGAGTCCCGGGAATGCAGAACCCGGAGGGGACACGAGGTGGCACGGCGGCTCCAGCCCCGCTTTGCGGCCGCTGCAGGCAGGTTCTGGGTGCCCCGAGGCAGGAGGTCACCGGCAGCGGTGCTGGTGCCGCATCCAGCACCATTCTCCAGGATAAGTATTCACAGCCCCCAGCAGGCTCGGGCTGTGCTCCCCGGCCCCACTCCCACCCTTGGCCGCTGTTCTCCAATGAGCTCATCTGCTTTGCTGCTTATTATATATCATCAGCTCGTCCACTTCACGGGTGTTGGGACTCCTACAGAGAAGCTGCTGCTCTCTGCCGGGAGAAGGGTGCTTTGGGAACAGGGCTGGCTTCTCCCCACTCCATGCCTGCACGGGGCACACCAGGGTGGGTGGCACATTTGCCCCTTTTCACCCTCTCAGGCTCCACTACAGTGACCTGGACTGCGGGTGGGAAAGTTGGTCCTGCAGCTGCTTTGCAGCTCGCTTAGGCTGTGAGAAGCATGCAGGAGAGCTGCATGTGCCCATGGGGCTTGGAGAAGGACCCAGGAGCTCAGGCTCCATCACCAGAGACGAGGAGTAGCTCAGGGTGATGAGTAGCTCCCTCAGCTCGCCAGGATGGGCTGTGGGAAGAGCTGTGCTGTGGGATCATGGACCCACCACCCCCAGCAGGGCTGTTAGCAGCGGTGCTCCTGCAGCCTGGTGCAGCACTGTGGGCCTTGGCTTGGCTGCAAGCTTGGAGGAATGGGAGAAAACATGTTCTCTGCAAAGTCCCTCAGGCTCTGCGCTCACCCAAGGAGCAGCCGGGGCCAGGGCGAGGGGGGACAGACCTGTGCAGGGGCAGGGCAGGGGCTGCAGTGCTGCTGGGGGCCCCCGCACTGCTGCAGCTCTCACCCCCACCCGCTCCCACAGCAGTCACACACGCTGCTCCTTGCGCCGAGTACTGATCCAATTTATGGCTGTTTCCATAACAACCTCCCAGCGCTTTCTGGTCCTTTCTGTCGCTATGTGGATGCTGAGCCTCGGTGGGGAGGGATGCTCCGGCCTGGGATGGGATGGGGTGGGTTGGGTTGGGCTGAGCCGTCACCAGGGATCTCTGTTCCTGGGTGCCCAGGTCCGCTCGCTGCAGGCCGGGGCACAGAGCAGGTCCTCCCCACCCTGGAGGTGGTTTTTTCCCTGTCACAGGAATATGGCGAGGTTTGGGCTGGGGGAGACCAAGGGCAATAGTTGATCAAGGCATGCAGCCTTCTGTCTCGTGGAGGGGTCCTCAGAAGAGCTCAGATGCTAAGTGCCAGAGAGGGGGCTCCTGAGGGTGCTGGCAGCCAGAGAGCCCCATTTCTCCTGCCAGAGACCCCATCACCCACAGGCCTGGCTGTTGCAGTGTCCCATGGCTCTCACACAGGCTTTCCCACTGGGGCACCAGCCCCAGAGCTCACCCCACACCCTCCTGTCTCCCACCGCACTGCTCAGGCTGCTCTTGGAGCAGCCACGCTCCCTGCGTTCCTGCCTCCATCCCTCCCCTGCTCGGCTTCCCACGCCACAGGGACAGCCCTGTGCCCCCTCCCTCCCTCAGCCCCATCACCCTGGCGGGCTTTGCAACCTCAGGACCTCCAGCCCCATATCTCCCAGGGCCTGCCCAGCCTCGGGTCCCCCCGGGGGTTCCTCAGCCCGGTACCCTTCACCCACCACCAGCCCCGTTCCTCCTGCCTTTCCCAGGCCTCAGCACGCCCAGCCCCGCGCCGCCCCCGGAGCCCGCCCGGCCGCGCTGCCCCCGGCCGCCCCCCGCAGCAGCCGCCATTGGGCGCCCGTTCGGTGGCCCCGGCGCGGCGGCGGGCGGGCTCCGAGGGGGCGGGCAGGCCGGCGGCCGGTGAGGAGCGGAGCGGTGCCGAGCAGTGCGGAGCGGTGCGGGCGGGGGTGCCCTGCGCGGGGCGATGCGGCTCGGCGGGGCTCGGCCCGGCCCGGCTCGGCGGCTCCTCCCCGCACGGCGCGGCGGGCCCGGCGGCGGGGGAGGCCGGGAGCCGGCGGGGAGCGGCCCGGGGGCGGCGGCGCGGTGACCGCCTGGGCCGGGCAAGCCGCGGCGGAGGATGGGCAACGCGCAGCGGAAGGCGCCGCGCAGCCAGCGGCGGGGCAGGATGCGCTCGGCAACAGGTACCGGGGACGGGACGGGGCGGGACCGGACCCGAGCCCCGCGCTGCTCCCCGGACCCGCGGGCGGGCTCGGGGCCGCTGCGGCAGCAGGGGAGGGGGTGCTCGGCCTCTGCCGCGGGACCTCCCGCCCATTCCCCGACCCCTCGGGGTCGCTTGGAGGACACCGGGAGAGGTCACCTCCAACGGAGGTTGGCCTCGCTGGCAGCCAAGGCGAGCAGGGGGACGCGGCAGGACTGTGCTCGGGCCTGCGGGGTGTGGAGCAGGTGGTGACCCACAGCCCAAGGTGCGGGGATCCAGCCCTGAGCAGCAGAGAGTCAGCCCCAGCAGAGGGGAGCCATCTCCAATTATGGGGACCAGTTCCCAAGTAGTGGGAAGCCAGTTTCATCCATGGGGAGCCAGCTCCAGCTATGGGCACCCAGCCCTGAGCAGCAGGCAGCCAGCTGTAAGCATCGGGGTGCCAGCTGCAGCTGTGGGGAGCCAGCCCCAAGGTGCGGGGAGTGGGGAGGCAGCTTCATCTGTGGGGAGCCAGCCTGTGGTAGAGGGGAGCCAGCTCTGAGCAGTGAGGAGCCAGCTCCAGTGATGGGGAGCAATCTCCAGGCAGCGGGGAGCCAGCTCGTGCCGCAGGGAACCAGCTCCAGTGGTGGAGAGCCAGAGCAGGCAGTGGGGGACCAGCCCCCGGGCAGCAGGAGCCAGCCCCCGAGCAATGGGGAGCCCTCGTGGTTGCCAGCCCTAGGGCTGGGTCTTGCCTGGGCAGGGAGCCCGCACCCGCAGAGCTCCCTGCACCTCAGCTCCCTTCCCACCAGTGGTGAGGGCAGTGGGTGCCTGAGGGACTTCGTGCCACACATGGTGTGAGGAAGGCAGAAAGCCCTGTGATCTGTGGGGACAGCGGGGGGCTCACTTGGGGCCACGAGCTGGCAGCCGAGGGCTGGTGCCCTCTGGAAGTCCTGGGTCGGACAAGCAGAACCTGTTTGGTCACTGCGCTGTCCCCACCTGGCTGGCCCAGGCGGTTCAGCAGCCCTGGCCAGACACCCAGTGCTCCGGCTCTCGCCCTGACCCAGCTCAGCTCCCGGGAATGCCGGAGGAGCAGGAGGCTGGAGCCGGCCATGGCTCGAGGCCATGGCTCCTGCTGCCCTCTGCCTGGCTGCTGGCTCCAGAGCCAGGACGTGGCAGCGCAGGAGCTGCATGCAGCCCTGAGAGAGACCTGGGGAGCATCACTCAGAAGCTGCAAGAAAATGGGAACTACTTGTCACAGCCCGAGTGACTGTCACAGCTTAATAATTAGCGGGCAGAGGGGGTGGAGGTACAGCCTGTCTCTGTCTCATTCTGCAGGCGCTGTTGTTGTGATTGTTGCAGAGGGCTGGAGTGGGGCACCAGACCCCCAGGTTGTCCGGGGGATCAGGAGGGATGCTGATCTGGTGGGTGTTCAGGGATGAAGGATGCTGGTACCCAGCACATCACCCGTGTCTCACAGGGGACTGGAGGCTGGGCAGTGGCTGGATGCAGGACTCAGGCTGTGGATGCTGGCCTGCTCCTGGCCTGCCTCTCCCACCCTTGTCACGGCTTGGATCTGCTAATCGCACCTCTGCATCGTTAAAGGGACTCATGGGAGCTGTAAGTCGCCTTCCCAGCACCTGCAGGAAGGGCTTTCAGGGGCTGCAAGGCCAGGCTTTGTGCTGGAGCCAGTTCATCTCTGTCCTTGGGTGCAGGGTGCATGTCCACCAGCCTGGGCATCTCTAGGGATCTTCCTCCTGGTGCCTGGCTCCCCTGGGAGAGACAGAGCTGCTGGGAGCAGAGAACAGGTTTTTGCACTGGACAGCCCAAACGTACCTTGGGCATGAAGCTGGGGTGGATATTTGGGTGCTCCCAGGCAGTCTGGGCTTGGGGCTGCAGGGACCTCAATGGCTTGGGCATTCCTGAGAGACTCCCTCATGGAGAGGCAGCAGCAGCAGTTCCAGGCTGGAGCTTGTCTGCCGAGGAGGGAGCTGACATTGATAAGAAGCAGCCCTGTGGTGGGTCTAGTGGCTGGTAGGACGAGGAGGGCTAGGACCTGTGGTACCAGGAGGTACCTTGGATCATCACAGGCAGGATCATTCTGCCTATGCCCAGGGCAGTGCACAGAGGGGTCTTTACACTGGTCATTGGAATCCAGCCTCCCTCATGGCCCAATGGGCTGGGAAAGGCTGCGTGATGCTGGGTCAGAACCTTAGCTCTGCCTGCTTAGCTGGTACATGTCAGCCCCACGCAAGTGATGCCCGGGTTGCCAGGGGAAAAGTGAGCTCTGCTGGTATCCGTCATCCTTCACCCCTCCATCACTGGGGTCTGCAGCATACTGGGTGCCTGGCACGGGAGACACCAGCTGCCTGTGCTGCCCAGTGGCCCGAAAACCACATTCTGAAGCAAGCCATGGCTCAGGGCTGAGTCCTGGCTCCCAGGGACCTCCATCCTCCGGGAAAAGCCAGCTCAGCTTCACAGACCCCCAGGGTGCTGAGAGAGTGGTCGCCGAGGAGCCTTCTCTCAAGGCTTGTGAGTGAGCTGGAGCAAGAGGAAGCTCTGGGGGCTCCAGCAGCTTCCAGGGCAAAGGCAGGAGGATTCAGAAGGGTGCCCACTTTCCTTAGCTGATGAGTTAGTGGCAGCAGCAGGCTCCAGGCACTGGTTTCCAGGAGGATGCTAATGGCTGCTCTGACTGCTGGGGGGGATTTCAGCTCCATGACTGTTCAGCCAAGGGGAAACCCCCCAGGACCCTGTCCCCTCTCCCAGCACTGCATGTACAGGGAGCGGGATGAGCCTTGACCCAGCCATGGAGCTGGTGGCCTTTACAGGGCCACCACCGGCAGGACGGGCAGAAAGACAGACCGACAGAGGACGGGCTGCACAAACCCACGGCCCCTGCGCACCGATCCGCCAGCCATAGTGGGGAAGGAAGAGGGGCCGGGGCTGGGACAATGGGCTGGACGCTGACTCAAACAGCCAGTTCCTGGTTGCTTCCTCTCCTGGGCTGGGCTGGAGCGGGAGCGGGCGGGAAGGAGGACGAAGCCCACAGCTCTCGGCCGGGTTTGGAAGCAGGAGCTGCTGGGGCAGGAGTGCGCCCCTTCCCACTGCACCCGCGGCCATGGCCAAGGTGGAATGGCTCCTGGCACCCTGGCACCGGGGAGGTAATGCAAGCAGCGTGGGCAGGGTGGGCAGCGGGACACCATCCTCCCCAGGAGCAGGCAGTGGGGGTCTGCAGGGCAGGAGCCAGGTTGGGGTGGGCTGTCAGGCAGAGGCCAGAGGCCATGCAGCAGCCACAGAGTCAGTGCTGCCTGTCGGCGCAGGTCCTGTCCCACCTTTCCCAGTCTGGCCTCGACCGTGGGATGTCCCCTCCCCTCTCAAGCCCTTGCTGCCATTGCCCAGCCCATTGGGGTGTCCTCGCTTTGACAAAGCAAGAGAAGCACAGGCACCCCCTGACCACTCGGCCCACCATGAGAACAGATCCTGCCCATCCATTCCCGTGGTGCTGAGCCCTGCCAGCAGCTCTTCCTTGCTGGTGGCGGCAGGATTGGGGACTGTGGGGCTGTGGGTTGACACGAGTGTCGCAGCCAGCCGGGGCTCCAGCCATGGCTGATTCCATGTCTCGGGCCCCTTTGTCCCAGGGCCTGGCCGCGTTCCCCTCTCAGGCAACTTCCTCGCATTGTCCTGGCCCTGCAGAGTGTAAAACCAGCCGGGCACAGGGGAAACAGCGCTTTCCTGGAAGCACCCCTGCCTGGAGAGGGGCTGCAGCCTCCCGGCACGGGCAGCCTGTGCCTGCGAATGCCGTGATCCCTGCCCAGGCATCCTGAGCATCCTGGCCAGGCTGGGCACGGCGCCACGGGACAGCCAGCAGGCAGGAGCCTTAGCTGCACCATGCCCAGGGTGCCCATGGCCACAGTGTGGGGCAGTGCGGTGCCCGGGGTGCTGAGGCTGGCAGATTGCCATGCTGCATTTGCTGAGGCTCTTGGGAAAGGCTCATGCCTGGTTATGGATTGGGAAAGGCTCATGCCTGGTTATGGACTGGGAAACGCACGAGAGAGAGGGCTGGAGTACAGGATGAACGCAGGCTGACAGGAGCCACAGTGGGGCTGAGAGCTGGACTCGGGGGGGTCTGACCCTGCTGCTCATGCCTGGTGGGTCGCTGCAGGTCCCTGGGTCCCACGAGCAGGGGGGTCCCACCAGCAGCTCCCTGGGTCCCACCTGGGTCCCACCAGCAGGCTCCTGGATGACAAAGGTGGGGTGATGGGAGCACCTGAGGAGCCTAGAGCAGCACCGGGCTGCAGCTCCATCCCCGTGCACGGTGGCTCTTTTCCTCTTGGCAGGCAGCCATGTGAGTTCATCCTGGCTGCCGTGGTACTTGGACAAGCCCTGGTGCCAGCATGGCCGCGGGCACTTCCCATCCCCGCAGCACAGGCAGATGATGCTTGGGGCTCCTCCTGTGCCGCTTGCTGGCCAAGTCCTCCCCTTAGTACACGCAGCTCCCTGCCTGCCAGAACTCCCTGACAGGGTCCAACTCATGTCCCCTCTGCCCCTGCCCTATGCAAGGCATGAGGTGAAGGTGATGGATCACTTGGGATCTGGCTGGAGAAAGAGGGTTTTCATCTGTTTTACAGGATCTCGTCACAGTGCCAGGCAGGCCGAGTGCCTCAGTGCACTGTTGACTCCGGGCCCTACTGATAGGCACTGATGTTATTGACTGTCTTGCTGCCAGAGGTTTTAATAGAAGCCTCTCATGTAATCCAGCCTTCTCCCCACCAGCTGAGTGACCTTCACAGCTGCTGAACCCACCACCCCTGCCAGCAACTGCTCCAGTGCCCTTATCTCCTGGCAGTGCAAGAATCAGCCAGGAGACAGGGACAGTGAGAGGAGCCAGGAGCCTTGGGCAGATGTGGTGTAGCCAGGTGGTGATGTTCTTCAGCAGACCTGCTGGGCACCTGCACAGGAGCACCCAACCGTGCTCTGCAAGGTGACGCCAGGGTCCTGGCATGGGCACTCCCACACCCTAAAAATCCTCCAGTCCCTCTGGTCTCAACCATCAGCAGGCCAGAGGGGTGTGGGGATGGTCCTGCCTTGCTGCAGGCTCGAGGAGCGCCTGTGGGATGTGTAATGGTGGGGTGATGTGCCACAAAGGTATGGATTTGAGCCTGGTGCAGTGCATCAGCCGCTCCAGCAAGGGCTTCTCTAGGGAATAGTGAGTGCTTGAAGCAAGGGGCAGGTCTGCACCATGAGCAATGCCCCATTGCGGCCCTGGGCGCATGGGTGCTCAGTGGGGCGTCGCTTTGGGGTGTCGTTCTGGCCTGGCTGGGCATCTGTCTGGCTGTGCACACGGACATAGCTTTGTGTCCCAGTGGGGCGGCTTGGACCCGTGGGTCCGAGTGTGCTGGGGGCTGAGCGGGGGACAGGAGGCACTTCCTCGGCAGCTGCCAGCTCCCGCGGTTTGCTTTCGTTCCTTCCTGTCCGCTCTTCTCAGCGCAGCGTGCACCCTGGCTCCGGACCATGGGGAAGTCACCGGGCCGCACGCGCGGCAGCGAGCAGTCGCAGTGCTGGTGGCAGGCCGGGCGCTCGCTCGAAGCCGGCGGCACCGACAGCTTCCAGCGGGGCTCGGGCGGCTGTCGCGGTCGGGCTCGGTCTCCAGGCTCACCTTCCTCCTCCTCCGCTGTGCTGGGACCGCGCTGGCTCTCCGCTGTGCCGATACCCGTTGCCATGGCTGCTCTGCTGATGCTGCATCGCCTGCTGCCGCCGTTACATCATTCCTGTGATACCTCCGCAGCGGCAGCCCGCGGCCGCGCGGCTCCGTGCACAGCGCCGGCCCCCCCCGCCCGCTTGCTGCGAGCCTGACACCGGAAAGTTTGGCGGCGACTTCGAGCGAGGGGCGTTGTCTCACGGGAGCTTCGGCCTGAACTGAAAGGACTCCCGATGGCGCTGTCGAATGTCTCCCTGTGGATTCGGGATGCCTGGGCAGTAGGTAAACAGGGATGCTGGCATGCAGCAGGGGCGACTCGGGGAGATGCTAGTGGAGGGCATGCGTTCTGTGCCCTCTGTCTGGGGATCCGCAGGACGCTGTTCTCCCAGGAGAGGGTGAAGCTCAGCTCCCCACAGAGCAAACTCCGCTTGGCTTCAGTCCCAGTCCTCATCCACCTGCAGTGCCCATGGCGTCCCGTGGCTGAATACTTGCTCGCTCTCTGTAAGACTTCAAGCTGTTACAGAGGGAGCAGCAGCCGCTGCTGGTGGTGCTGGCACTTGCCCCTCCCCTGGGCAGCCCAGTGGGACCATCCCAGTAGAACCTGCCATGATCCTGCCCCTGCTTCCAGCTCTGCGAGGGGACAGACCCCTGGGAGCACATGGGGAGCAGCCTCCATCGCCTGTTATTAGCACCTCTGCCCAAGCCTGTGAGGCCCAGAGCAGTGAGGGGCAGCTTCCCACCAGCCGTGCCTCAGTTTCCTCCAGCAGAGAGGCTGGCCATGCTCAGGGCAGGAGTACTGGGAGCACACAGGATGCAGCCAGCACTCCAGCTCTGCTCTCCCCAGGCGCCCTTTGCCTCCAACAGGCATTTGCATGTGGTGGGGGCCCCTCGGAGGCATTTTTATGTTGAGCCTGTCACCGATAAGCTTGGCAGGAGGGTCACTGCTGAGGGCAACAGATCCTGCTCCGGCTGCACCGGCCCCATTGGCTGTGTATCCTCTTGCTGAGTGCTCCAGGCTGCTCCATCAGCCGTGGGCTGGCTGCCAGCTCTTCACCACATGCCATGCTGGGCCATGAGTGCTGCTGGGGTTGCACCAAAACCCCTCTGAGTGACACCAAACCACTGGGGTGTCACACACACCTCTGCATGCAGGGTGATGGTGCACCCCTGAGGAATAAGTTTGGGGTGCCTGGGCTGCGGAGGGATGCTTGGCTTATCCTTCCTTTCCCACCCCTTCTCCTCCTCTGCTGCTGCTTCTGCTGGGAGGACTGTAGAATCACTGACTGGTTTGGGTTGGAAGGCGCCTTACAGCTCACCCAGTTCCAAATCCCTGCCATGAGCAGGGACACCTTCCACTAGAGCAGCTTGCTCCAAGCTGAAACCAGCCCTGCCAGCCCTCAGTGGTGCCTGTGCTTCAGGACAGCACTGGCTCACTTATGTCCCCAAAGGGTTATTGTGCGCAGAGGGGGTGCAGGCCCCCGACACCCTTCCTTCCCTCGCTGTGTGTGGCCATGCTGCAGCAGGGCAGGGCAGGGCCTGGGCTTCCGCTTCACCCCAGAGCGGCCCCGGTTTCAGCACTGCGGTTTGCGCACGTGGTGGGTGCCACAGGATGGGAACCGCAGTTGCCCCAGCACAGGCTGAGCTGGCAGAGGTAAGATCCTGTGCTATGGCTCTGGTGTGGGAGGGGGGTGCAGAGGGTTGTGACCTGGAGGTGTCCCAGGGGATGCTGCGTAGCTGCTGTGAGTCTGTGGGTGAAGGGGGACACGCGAGCACCTGCCAAGGCCGAAGGACAGGTCTGTACAAGGGGGTGCAGTGAGCTGGGGTGCAGGACCCGTCCTTGGGGTGTGCCTGGAAATGGATAGGGCACCAGTGGGTCCCTCCCTTTGGCAAAGAGAGCGGCTTGTGGGGCTGGGGTCTACAGAGATGATCGTGTGGTCCCTGCACCCTGTGGCCCTTCCCGTGGCCAGTCAGGGGTCTGGGAAGATGCCCTGATGTTGGCTTCTGTCGCCAGGGATGACTGGGCACGTGGTGTGAGTCAGGACCAGGGCACAGTGTGCCTGCTAGCCCCTCTGGGCAGGCGAGAGCAGGAAAAGCCTCCTCCCTGCTTGAGGAAAGGGGCTGGCTCGCCCATGGCAGGGAAAGCTGAATCCCGGAGCACGGCATTGCCTGTGGGCTTTGCAGCGGGCGAAGCTCAGGCTGTTCACACACACACACACGCCCCGACACCTCTTGGTTGGTATGGAAACGAGTCAAATTATTGAGGGGAGGAAGAAAGAAGTAAAAAAAAGGAAAAGGATGAAGCCTGGTGTTAAGACAACGTTGTTATGGTAACAAATTATAAAAGTAACTAGGCTGGGGACGTGGCACCTCGCCTCTGGGTGCTGGGCGGTATGAAGGGTCTGCTGCTCCATCCATGCCTGAGGAAGTGTGGGGAGCACAGGCAGGACCCATGGTTGGGACCCACAGGCAGGATAGCATCTGCAGGCAGCAGGAGTGATGCTTGGGGTGCAGTGCTTGGTGACCAGCCGCTGCAGGAGTGGGGACACAGCTTGTGCCAGGGGTGCTGGCCCCATTCTGGAGCTGTTGCCCTTTTCCCAGGCCAGGGGGATCGCTGTGGCTGCCTTGGCTGGCTCTGGCATGAAGCAGGGTGCTGCAAGCTGCAGTTTGGCTCGCTGAGGACAGGCAACCTGCAGCCCTGTGGCAGAGGGGACATGCTTGTCATGATGGCAGGGAGTGCCTGGACCAATGGGAAGGGGACAGGCACGCAGGCATCCTGGGGTGTGGATTGTCGGGAAGGCTCAGGTGGATGAGGAGATGCTGGCTGCTGCATGGGAATGTCCCGGCTACCGCACAGGGAAAGGGACATCAGACCTGGGTCCTGGTGGTGACACCCAGCCCAGTGCCACAAGCCGGTGCCAGCAGCAGCCATCCCTCTGCCCACACCAGGGGCAGCTGCAGAAGTATCCTGGGGGTGAGGCCCTGGTGACCCACAAGCTGTTTAAAGCTCACAAACTGCTCCCCCAGCTCCAGCAGAAAACTATACTGGGTGGGAATCCCACATCCACTCAGAGCAATGGTGCTGGTGCTCCAGGTCCCGTGGCAGAGCCTGTGTGCCAGAGCACCGCTGCACCAGGGTGGGTGTTTCTGAGGGCCTGGACAAGCTCCTGGCCCATCCCTGCGGAGGTTTCTGCTCCAGGAGGCCGTTGACCTCACGAGGAGCTGTACCTGGTGTGATAAAAGGCACCGAGGCCCCTTTGCTCCCTCCATTCTGGTTGCATGTTCTGCTCCTCCGGTTACTTCACCATGTGTGGCGCTTCCTGCGCCTGGAGCAGTGGGGCAGCCACCGGGCAGCAGCACTCACTTCCTTCCCCAATTACACCCTGCTCCCTTCCTGCTGGGCTCTGGCAGCCTGCGGGCACGGTGCCCACCCTGGTGTGGTGGCAGTGCCAGTGGCGGTACTGGGTCTGGTCCCAAGCAGCAGCAGTCTGCTGGGGTGGTTTTGCTGGGGTGTGACACTGCCACATCCCAGTCCCATGTTCCCAGAGGACGCTATGGTGGGATAAGCGCTGTGCAGGGTGCGGGATTGCAAAGAAGCCACCCTCCCACCTCCCCCTCACGCTGATCTCTCCCGCACGCAGCCACCTCTAACGTGGACGTGGAGACCAAGCAAGCCGCGCATGCCAAACTGCCATGGCAGCAGCCCGTGAACGTGTTCCTGGCAGCCGGGCGCCCGCCGGGCATGGAGCAGCTGCACCAGGAGGCACAGCTCAACCTGCAAAGCATGCTGCAAGGTACCGGGCCTGGGGTGGCAGAGGTGGGGGTGGCAGGGCTGGGAGCTGCCCCAGGCATGCGACCAGCATCCCAGCTGCTCCTCGGGAGCCCCATGCTGCAGTAGTTGGGTCTGGGGGAGGCATCCCGGCCTCAGCAGCCCCTCTCAGATCTCTGCTCCAAGTCACTGCAGCAAGAGGCAGAGCAGCCAGGGCCAGGAGCGTGGTTCCACCAGGAGCTGGAGGATGCGGCTCAGGCATCAATGAGATCAGCAGCCCGGCCTCCCCCCAGCCTGTAATCACATCAGCTCAGCCCCAGCAGAGCCAGTTCCCACCAAGCCACAACCAGCAACAGTAATTAGCTCAACAATTGCAGAATGGGGAGACACTGAGCTCCCTCCTGACTGCCCCTGGCTCCTGCAGGCTCTCTGTGTCCCCAGGCAGGAGCAGGGGAAGCTGCCTCCAGCCCCAGCATTCTTCCTGGGGGTCATAGAATCACACAATGAATCGCAGCCCAGTTTGGATTAACCTTAAGGCTCATCCAGCTCCAATCCCTGCCACAGGCAGGGACACCTTCCACTTAGAGCAGCTTGCTCCAAGCCCCTGTGTCCAACCTGGCCTTGAACACTGCCAGGGATGGGGCAGCCACAGCTTCTCTGGGCACCCTGTGCCAGTGCCTCAGCACCCTCACAGGGAAGAGCTTCTGCCTAAGAGCTCATCTCAGTCTCCCCTCGGGCAGGTTAAAGCCATTCCCTTTGGCCTGTCCCTACAGGCCCGTGTCCAAAGCCCCTCTCCAGGTTTCTTGTAGCTCCTTTAGGCACTGGAGCTGCTCTAAGGTCTCCTCAGAGCCTTCTCTTCTCCAGGCTGAACCAGCCCAAATCTCTTTCCCACCTCCCTAGCTGCATGTGGAGCAGGGACATGGAGCCAGCCCAGGGACAGAGGGCTGGGATGGACTCACATCCCTCCATGTTCCCCTGCCCTGGGAGCAAAGCTCTGCCAGCAGCCAGCAGCCGGAGCAGGGTCCCAGGCACTGCTTCCCTTTCAGAGGAGTATGAGGAGCAGTACAGCGAGAGCAGGGTCACCGGGCAGACCTTCCGCAGCGCCGGGCACTCATCCCCTGATGCTCCCCCAGAGCCATCGCCCCAACCACACCCTGCCAAGCGCCTTGAATTCGTGCTTATGGTGAGTGCCAGGGTGGCTGGGCTGGGTGTCACGGCCCTGGTGTCACCGGAGAGGGGCTGGTGTGGCAGGGCTGGGGGCACCTGTGTCCCACCCCTGTCCCTTTGACGTGTGCCATGCCTTTCTCCCCGCAGCCCCCAAGCCGGCGAGCGACCGACGAGGAGAGCACCAGCACAAGCACACTGGGTGCACGGCCACCCGACACCTGCCTGAGCCTTCCCACCAGCCCGGACAAGCAGCCTGCCTGGCCCAGGGCTTTCCCCCTGCCCACCCTGGAGGAGAAGCAGCAGCACCCATCCTGCTCTGTCCAAACCAACATCGTCCCCATCAATGTCTCGGGTAGGGCAGAGCACACCGGGCAAGCCAGCAACCGGGGGGAACGTGGACAGAGCCTGGGGTGAATGGGGGGGGGGGAATGGAGAGGGAGACTGCAGCACCACACTGGCATCCATCATTGCCATCTCTGCTGCCATCCACAGCTGTGTGTGCCTGACCCACCGGCCCCTTTTTCTCACCTCATTGCCCAGCCACCAGTTGTGGGGTCACCTTGTCCTCACTGTGCTCCACACAGCCAGTCTGTCTGACCTGTCTGTCTGTCTGTCCACCCATCTGTCCATCCATCTATCCTCCTAGCAGCAGGGTCCTGCCTTAACCATGCAGACATGAGTGCCAGTGCCTGAGCAAATGCACCTTCTGAAGGCCAGAGATCGCTTTCTGCACTTTCCCTCCACGATGAAGAGATGGGCTGGGACCACCAGGTCTCTCTCCCTGCCTTGCTGTTCCTCACATCCGTGTCCCCAGCACCACTGGCCCTGTTAATGCAGTAGCCCAGCAGCACAGGGTCCTCTCCAGCACAGACCAGAGCCCATAGTGCAGAGCAGGGCCAATCTCCACCACTTCCCCTGCATAACACCTCCATCTGCGGCACCTGTCCTGCCGCTGGCTGTGCCTCCATGTCCTGTGCTCCATGGTCACCCATGGTCACCACCCTTGTCCATCCCATGCTGCTGCCTGCAGTCCCATGCCAGGCTGGGGACACGCAGGGGCACAGTGCACCTCCGTGGACAGCCTGTTTGTTTTGGCTACAGGGCAGCACTTTGCTAGGCACACGAGTGCTCGTCACTCCCTGTTTAACACAGAGACCGCGATGAACCCCAAGTCCACCCTGCGGCGTAGACGGACCATTATCGGATTCCCTAACCTGTCCCTGCGAGACCAAGGTGACGGAGCTGCTGTGATGGGGGCAGAGCTGCCGTGACAGGGGCAGAGCTGCCATGACAGGGGCAGAGCTGCCATGACTGGGGGCAGAGCTGCCCTGGGGGCAAGCAGCCAGTCCTCAGGAATGCCCCGGCCATCGTGCTGGCACACTGAGGTGCTGCACACCAGTGACGCCGGGCTGGCCCTGGGGGTGGCGTGGCACTGGGAATGGCCCCTTCACCCCAAGTCGGGGTCCTGCACACTTATAGGGTGGGAAGGCCCCCGAGCTTCTCCTAGTGCTAGGAGTCACCTGGCCGCGGCTCCGGCAGGGCAGAGCAGGAGGCCACGGGCACACACCCTGACCAGGTGCCTGGGTCCTGGCCATGCCGAGGGTGGTCACACAACTCAGGGTGCTGCAGCACTCCTGGCATGGCCATGGAGCAGTGTTGGACCCCATGGGGACAGCAGCCAGCCCAGTTTGGGGGCATTGTTGTGGAAGGCGTAGAGAAACCAGAGCCAGCCTGTTCTTGGAGCAGGCAGGGGCAAGAGGAGAGGCCGAGGCACCCACTGCAGCATCATCACTGGGTAGGAGGAGGGTTTTCCCCATGACAGTGGTCAAACAAGGTTGTCACAGCCCCTCCCCTTGAGACCCTGAGTGTCCTGCTCCAAGCAGGGTACCCGTGTCTTCCCCTATCCAGGCCTGGGCTCTGTGAGCCACCGTGTCTGTTCCCAACCTGGGCAGCAATGCCTTGCTGTGCTCTTCTTGGTCCCAGTCTGTGTCCCCACCATGGGGCAGCACTTTGGTCACTGTGGGGCCAATGTCCCGATGGACAGAGAAGACTCCTGCCACATCTGCTAAGGTGTCCCTAGCGCATCCCAGCCATCAGATCCCAGGCTGGACGGCTAACACCAGCCAGGGACTGTCCACAGCTGGGTTATGGCCATGTCAACACAGGGGTCAGAGGGTGACCTGGCCCCTCCAGTCCCCCAGGGTGCACTTCAAGCCTGTGCAGAGATGCAGCCCCAGAGGCTGGCCGTGGGGTGGGACAAGCCCTGCTCCCTGGCACACAGTGCTGACCTGGCCGTGTCTCTCCTCGCAGGCAGCACCAACGGCCCCACATCCGTTGCTCCCGCACCCATCGCCGAGTCCGTCTCCTGCAGCTTTGTGCCCGAGGCAGCGGGGCCAGCACCACAGGACACCAGCCCCCGCCAGCCCCGCGCTGTACCGCTGAGGAAAACCTTCAGTGACCTAGGGGCACGCTGCTGCCCCATGGACCCCGTGGCCACACCCTGCGCTGGCGCCTGCAACGGCCCCCACGGACCCCCCTTCCCGCTCCCCTGGAGCTACACGGGCCCCCCAAGCCCCACCAGCGGCCAGGGCACAGGCCCGGCCTGCACCTCACCGGATGGCTCCAGCCCTTTGCCTGGCCCCGGCTCACCCGCTGCAGCTGTTGCTGCTGCCACCGCCGCCTTCTTCATTGCCGCAGAGGAGCAAACGGGCAGCACCAGGCACGGCTCCTTCTCCGGTGCGGTGCCCGAGTCCCCCTGTGGGGAGGGGCAGGGGTACGAGGGCCAAGGCTCCAGGGGGAGCACGCTGCCGGGAAGCCGAGGGGAGGCCAAGCCCACAGCAGGGCTGGCACGGCTGGAGGTGGAGCGTGCTGGGTGCAGGTTCCGCGAGCGCTCGCTGTCGGTGCCCACCGACTCGGGCTCGCTGTGCTCCGTGGACATCGCGTACACTGAGGCACGGCGGGGCAGCGCCAACTACACCCTGGGCTACCCCAGCGCCAGCTCCGAGGGCAGCACCAGCACAGACAACATCTCGCTGGGGCTGGGGTTGGGGCTGGAACAGGAGGGGCAGCGGCGCCGGCGCTCCAAGAGCATCTCCCTCAAGAAGGCCAAGAAGAAGCCCTCACCGCCAACGCGCAGCGTCTCGCTCATCAAGGAGGGCCCAGATGACGTGGAGCCCAGCCTGCTGCTGCCCAAGGACCAGCGGCCCAAGAGCCTGTGCATCCCCCCAGAGCCGCAGGGACACCGGCTAGTGCACGCCGACCCACGGGGGAGCGCAGGCAGGGAGCCCGAGGGCACGGTGGCCCCCCTCCCGTGGCATCTCGCAGACTGGAAGGCCGGTGCAGAGCCCCCTTACCGCTCCCTGTCCAGCTCCAGCACTGCCACGGGGACCACGACCGTGGAGTGTGCCAAGGCACAGGGCAGCTCCGAGTCGCTCATGTCCCCCTCTGTCTCCCGGGCTACAACACCCTCCCAGCTCTCTGCCGAGGTGGACACCAAGACCTCCTCCCCCAGCAGGCCCCCGGGGCTGATGTCTCCATCCAGTGGGTACTCCAGCCAGTCCGAGACCCCGACCCCCACCGTGCCCACCTCCGCCGTCCTCAGGCACTCCCCACGCCAGGTCCGGGTGAGGCCACTGGTGCCCGAGAGGAAGTCCTCCCTGCCCCCCACATCCCCCATGGAGAGGAGCCCCAAGGCCCGGCTATCCTTCGACCTGCCGCTCACACCCCCAGCCCACCTTGACCTCTCGGGGCTGAAGATCTCCCTGAAGGGGAAGAAGAAGGTCAGCCGGCACCACTCCGACTCCACCACGTTCGCCACCAAGCTGGCTCAGAAGAGCAGCCCCATCGCACCCATCATGCCAGTGGTGACACAGTCCGACCTGCGCTCTGTGCGCCTGCGCTCCATCAGCCGTTCTGAGCCCGAGGACAACGCCGATGGCCCCGAGCATGCGGAGGAGCCGCTGCGCGTGCCCTGCCCAGTGCCTGACAGGAAGGTGAAGCCGCCGGTGGCAGAGAAGCCACCGCTGGCCAAGCGGCCCCCCAGCATCCTGCCCAAGCCCCCAGCACTGCGGGAGGAGGGCCCCCTGTCCCCCACATCCCCGCTGGGCACCGCAGCCACCGCCACCACCAAGGGGATACCGCAGGATGGCTTCACGGCTCTGCGGAAAGGGGAGCTGAGGAGGGGCCCAGGGGAGCCCCCCACAGCCCCAGTGCCGGTGATGGGACTGAGGCGGCTCTCGCACGACAGCCTGGAGGATGAGCCGTGGCCGCCGCGGAGGAAGGCTAAGGTGCCGCCTCCAGTACCCAAGAAGCCCAGCGTTCTGTACCTGCCGCTCGTGCCAGCCCTGGTGCCGGGAGCCAGTACGGGTGACCCAGCACCTACCCCCAGCCCCATCATCACGCTGGATGCTGACCCCACATGCTGCGACCCTGATGCTGAGGACCTGTCACCCCCAGGGACTCTGGGCACTGCGGCAGCCACTGATGCCCCCCCGGAGCAAGGTGAGGGTCTCTCCACTCCTGCAGTGGTTTTACTCCAGAACAGGGCAGAGCAGGGCAGGGGCTCCATTGCCGCACAGGGTGGTTCACCACCGTTTCCTCCCACCACAGACAGCTCGGCAGACCCTGGCACAGAGGAGAAGAGCTTTGCCAGTGACAAGACGGCTGAGTCCATCGCTGAGGAGGATGACGACGTGTTCATGACATCCCGTACCACGGAGGATCTCTTCACTGTGATCCACAGGTATGTGGCTCCTTCTGTGCCAGTGCCACATATCAGGTGTTCACACTTGAGGCTTCTGCTGCCTTGGGCCCCACAGAGTTCAACACCCTGAGTCTGCAGCCAGGCTGGGACCACTGGCTCCCAAGGGGGTTGGGGGGGCTCTACTGCTCCATCAGCCTTGAGGTGATTCAGGCCTTGCTGCCAGGGGAGTGTTTGCCAGCACTTTGGTGCATCCCCTGTCATGCATGGGTTATCTTCCTGCCCCAGTGGAGCCGGCAGAGCAACAGGGAAGACTGAGACTTAGGCAGAAGCTCTTCCCTGTGAGGGTGCTGAGGCGCTGGCACAGGGTGCCCAGAGAAGCTGTGGCTGCCCCATCCCTGGCAGTGTTCAAGGCTGGAGCAACCTGCTTTAGTGGGAGGTGTCCCTACCCATGGCAAGGGGTTGGGATAAGCTTTAGGGTCCCTTCAACCCAAACCAGTCTCATCCCATACAGACACTGGCAGCAGCTCTCACCTGGGGCTGCTCCCACCACATATCTCTTTGGTGCCCAGGTCAAAGAGGAAGGTCCTGGGGCGGAAAGAGCCTGGTGACACCTTTGCCAGCCGGCCCAACTCCCACTTGCCCGTCACGACTTCGGGCTCCCCGACCAGCGAGTCCCCAGCAGCAGTTGCAGTGGCAGCACCAGGCAGCACCGGGAAGTCTTCCAGCAGGAACGAAGACTTTAAAGCCCTCCTGCAGAAAAAGAGCAGCAAAACCAGTGCCGGCACTCGGCCATCTGCTGCTGAACTGCTCAAGACCACAAACCCGCTGGCTCGGAGGGTCATGACGGAGTTTGCCCCCGAGCTGGACAGTGCCAGCAGCCCCAGGAGCCAGCCCTAACCATGCATGGTCCCTTCTGGCCATGGAGGGCTGGAGATGGCTGCAGAAGGAGCGTTGCTGCGGATGCGGCAGCCCAGCTGCCCACTAAGCCCCAGGTCCCACCAAGGGCTTTCTTCTGCCTTTGTTTCTTCCTTGGAGAGCTGCATTTGGAGCCCAAGTGTCTCTGACGGAGCAGGGCCAAATACAGGTGGGAAGAAGAGGCCCCACAGATGGGACCATCCTGACTGCTTGAGAGGCAGAGTGGGATGGCAGCCTTGCAGCGAAGCTAGCTTGAAACTGTGTGGTCACTTCGGCATGTGGTACTTTAAATGGCTTTTCTAATGCACAGTGGTGATGATGATGTTTTATTCTCTTTCGTTTGACACTGTACCTTGAGTTTCCCAGGCAAAGATCCCAGGTTTGAGTTCGGCTGGATACACGGAGATGTACTTTGGGAAGATGTGAGGGGGCTGGCTGGAACCAAGGTTGCTTTTGACGAGCCACTAGAGGTTCCCCCTCCTCATCCCGAGCACCCTCCCTGCCACATGGGGACACAGCACCCAGTGCCCGCAGCCAGCGTGACGACCTCAAGCCAACCCCAGCCCTTGAAAGCCCCCAAAATGCTGCATTTCAGAGCTCGGCTCTCAGTCCGAAAGCAAACCCCAGGGTCGTCTCCACCACCAGTGCCGGGAGCCTCGTCCCGTCTGGTGTGCCACATGTGGAGGGAGCTCCACTGGCCTCCCTGTGCCCCACAGCCCCCTGGCACCAGCCCTGGCATCAGGTGCCTCATGCATCGCACCAGAGCACAAGCACCGCCTGCAAACATCGGTCACGTCACCGCCGGAGCACAGAGGCTGCCACCAAGCCATTGGCCAGACCCATCCAGACGCCACCTCCGGTGACTCCCGGGGTCCCTCTGGGGTTACCCCCTGCAGCAGTCTCCCATGGGTAACCCTGAGGAGGGGGCACATTCTGTGTCGGCGCTGGCGGACACGGTGCCAACACCGCTGAAAGGTGGTCTGCACGTCCCCGGCTGAGATCAAGCCCTTTTCCTGAGGCACAGCAGCAGGTGCAGGGTGGGATTCATCCCCCTGGACCCCTGCTGCTTCGCACTGGCTTGGCTCCACGTGGGAGCAGAGGCCGCGGTAATGGGTCAGGATCAGGCGCAAGGCCGGGGCAGGGCACCGGGGGAGGGCAGGGCACCGGAGGAGGGCAGGGCTCTGGGAAAGCACAAGCACCAGCCCCAGCTCTGAGCGCGTTTAGAACAATTTCTGCTTTATTCCCCAATGTGTCCATGCTGGCCGCAGCGTGGCCTGATGCTCCCAGGGGAGCAGGGGGCACCGGAGCGAGGGGCCAGGGCCAGGGCCTGGGGGGTCTCTGTCCTCCTGGGAACAGAGCCCCATGTTCACTGCCATCCACGCACCCTGGCTGAATTTGACCCTCCAGGAGGATCCACGCCCCTCACAGTTGATTCCCCTTCACCTCGGTCCCATGACTTGCACATGGCTCCCTGCCCTCTCCGGGGCTGCAGATTTAAGCCTGTAATTCAGATCCAGGCTGAGAAACTCAGGAAAAAAATGGAAAAACCCAAGGAAAAGAAGTGCTATGAGATGTCCCTGCTCTAGCCCCTGCCCGGCCCCGGCTCCGCGCCCGCTCCCGGCCCCGCTGCTGCCCAGCCTGGCACAGGGTCTGTTGTGCTGGGAGGGGGCATGGGAACGGGGAGGGAAGCTCTGGAACGGGTCCGTTTTGCACATGACTGCTCAGGAAACTGGTGGTGGCGGTGGCCACGGGACGGCGGCGAAGCGGGCTGGGGACATGGGGGCTGCCCCTGCAGAAACCCAGCACTGGCGGGTTGTCCGCTGTCAGATAAGGGATGTCTGGAGAAGGTGGCTCCTGGCTGCCGAGAGATCCCCGGTTCTCGAATGGGCTCTTCCCGGTGGAGCTGTCCCTGACCATTCACCCTCTCCTCCCTCTGCGGGTGCAGAGGTGCTGGGGAGCGCCCGGGCAGCGGCGCCGGCCCCCTCGCGGGCCCATGCTCCCGGTGTGCACTGTTCACCTGCCAGCTCCAGCTTGGTAAACTGCTCCTGCTGACGGCTGCCTCTGCGTGCTTCTTGTGCCTGCCGCGGGGCCGGGCGTTGGGAACGTGAACCCTGACACCGCCGGGGTGGCTCGATGGGACCCCGGAGGGGGCGCGGGGCCTCCCACAGCGTCTGCCGTGTGCCCGAGTACCCCAATGGCTCTGTGTGAGCGCAGGGACACTGCGGGGAGGGGGGCGACCCAGGGGTGGGTGCTGGGGTCGTGCTGGGGTGCTGGGGTCAGCCTAGGGTGGGAGCTGGGATGGATGCGAGGAGGTGGGGATGGTGTGGGGAGCTGGGACGGACAGAGGTCCTGGGGGAAGGCAGCATCCCAGCATCACCCAGGTTGGAAAAGCCCTTTAAGCTCCTCCAGTCCAACCTTTCCCAGCCCTGCCAAGGGGTGTGAACACTTGCAGGGCCGGTGACTGCAGCCCTGCCCTGGGCAGCCTGTTCCAATGCCTGAGCACCCTCTGGGGCGGGAATTGTTCCTCAGCTCCACCTGAACCTGCCCTGATGCAGCTTGAGGCCGGTTCCTCTTGTCCCATCCCTTGCTCCTTGTGAGCAGAGCCCAGCCCGCTCCTGGCTGGCTTCAGTCCCGGTGCCGCTCTGCGCAGGACGCACCTCGGCCACCAGCGCGGTCCCTTCCACCCCTCCAGCGCCGCCGCTACCGCCCTACCGCGGGGTCTTGCGGGCGCGGGGCAGCCCCGAAGCGGCCGGTCCCGGCGCGGCGCGGGCAGCCCGGGGGCCTCGCACGGCCGGGTGGCGGCAGCATGGCGCCCAAGGGAAAGGGAGGTGGCAAGGCTGCCAAGGGTGAGCGGCGGGGACCGGCGGGGTGGAACCGGGGCGGCCCCGGGGAGGCCCGGGGCGGCGGGGGACCGGGGGCCGCGGGCACCGAGCTGGTCTCAGGGAGCTGCGTTCACAGGCGGCGACAGCGGCAGCAGCGATGGCAAAGCCCAGGGCCCGAAGGGAGGCGGCAACGCCGTGAAGGTGAGAGCGGGGTCCGCCGGGGGGGCCCTTCCCGCTCCCGGCCCGGCTCTCACGGCCCCGCTTGGCACCCTCGCCCCGCAGGTCCGGCATATCCTGTGTGAGAAGCACGGCAAAGCCATGGAGGCCATGGAGAAGCTCAAGTCTGGGCAGCGCTTCAGCGAGGTGGCCTCGCAGTACAGCGAGGACAAAGCCCGGCAAGGGGTACGGGGAGCACAGGGGGGAGGCCGCGGCCCGCGGGGACCCGGTCTGCTCTGCTCGCCGATGGCTGCGTGCCCCCAGAATATGCTGCTGGGGCGCAGGAGGCTGGTTCGGCAGCTGCGGGCGCAGTCGTGAGCAAACACTGGTGGGGGCAGAGTTAATTCAGGGATAAATGGTTGGTTGCAGCAGGTCTGAGGCACAGGAGCCCCCGGGGCAGCAGGACTTTAGATGTGCTGGCTGGGAGGCAGCCCGGGGTGAGGAGCTCTTCCCAGCCCTGTACTGCCTCACAGCGTGTGTGCTGCTGGGACAGATGCTGCCAGAATAGGTTTTGGGACAGGTTTCCACCCCCTCCCTCCCTGCTGCCCAGGCTGCTGCTGCTGCAGTGACAGCCTCAAAGCTTAACCCTCACGGTTCCTTTTTGTAGGGAGACCTGGGCTGGATGACCAGAGGCTCCATGGTGGGACCATTTCAGGAGGCAGCGTTCGCCCTGCCTGTGAGCAGCATGGACAAGCCGGTGTATACAGACCCCCCGGTCAAAACAAAGTTTGGGTACCACATTATCATGGTGGAAGGCAGAAAATAAAATGTGAATGACCATGAGTGTATTGGCTGCTTGAATCCCAAGAGCTTTCCAGACACCACAGCCCTGGAGCAAGCCAGTGGTTACCAGCAGCTTGTTTGGAGGCAGCGCCCATCCTGCTGCCGTGGCAGGACACAGGTTAGATGTGGCAGAGAGCAGGGCTCTGCCTAGAGAGGCAGGGCATTCCTTGGAAAAGGTGAAGCAAGAGCTCTGTGCTCTGCTTTTCCTGGCTGGCCAGCCTCTTGCTTTTGCCATTGTGGAAACAGTGACACTTGGAGGAGGTACTCAGGCTTACAGTGGTCACCCTGCAGAGGTGCAGGTCCAGTGCCCTGGCTGAGCAGCAGTGGGGAGGAGGAATCCTCCCAAGTTCAGTTTCCCATACCTAAAGCTACATCTTTGCCTGCTCAAAGCTGCAGTGGAAGACACTGCGTACCTCATGCTTGTGTGAGAAAAGCCACTAAATGCTTGTTGCTGCCTGCACTCCCCTCCTGCTAAGTGTGCAGTGCATGTGTCAGGCCTCACAGGCTGCACCTCATCCTTCTGATGAAACTATCTGAGGGACAGTACGATGTGCTTGGTGGTGGACGACAGGAAGCTCCCCATGACCCGGCCATGTGCACTGTGGCCCAGAACCCCACCATGTGCTGGGCTGCACCCCAAGAGTATGAGCAGCATGTCAAGGGAGGGGATACTCCTCTGCTGTGCTCTGGGTAGACCCCCCTCTGCAGTCGTGTTCCAGCTCTGGGGCAACAGCACCAGAGGGATGTGGAGCTGTTGAAGCGAGTCCAGAGGAGGCCACAGAGATGCTGCAAGGGCTGGAGCAGCTCTGCTCTGGAGCCAGCCTGAGAGAGCTTGGCTGGGTCAGCCTGGAGAAAAGAAGGCTCCTTAAGGGGAGACCTGAGAGCAGCTCCAGTGCCTAAAGGGGCTGCAGGAAACCTGGAGAGGGGCTTGGGACAAGGGATGTAGGGACAGGACAAGGGGAATGGCTTTAACCTGCCAGAGGGGAGACTGAGATGAGCTCTTAGGCAGAAGCTCTTCCCTGTGAGGGTGCTGAGGCGCTGGCACAGGGTGCCCAGAGAAGCTGTGGCTGCCCCATTCCTGGCAGTGTTCAAGGCCAGGTTGGACACAGGGGCTTGGAGCAAGCTGGTCTAGTGGGAGGTGTCCTTGCCTGTGGCAAGGGTTTGGAACTGGATGAGCATTAAGGTCTCTTCGACACAAACCAGGCTGGGATTCTGTGATTGATGCGAACGAGTCAGCCCTGCAGGTCTCTTGGATCTTGGCAATCCATATCCCAGTGCAGGGAGCCCCTTCCTGAAGTAGAGCTCCAGCAGTGGACTCTGGCTTTGTTTGCTGGTGAGCATCGTGCAGCGTCTGAATGCTTGGAGATAGGGAGAAAACACCAAAGACCAAAAGGCCTTTCCCAAGATGATATATAAAGATGAAGCTAGACCAAAACCAGGGCAGGTCTTTCTCCTCCCTCTATTTTGGGGTGTTTTGTTAAGGGACTGGAAAGCTCAGAGAGCCCACAAACAACTGCAGCGCTCTGGTTCATGAGTATTCTGTTAAAAACGGCAGCCAGGCCTTTCCCCAGCACCAGAGCAGATGTGGCCTCATTTAAGGGATGCTCTATTAATAAACTGCTTGTTTCCAGTCTACCAGAGCTTTGTTCTACCTCTTAGCAGGAGCGCACTGGCACATCCCCTGTACGACCCGCATGGGGGTTTGTGTCTGCCATCTCTCCTAGTATAAAGGAGTCACATTCAGCAGACCAGTTTCCTCTCTCAGACCTGAGCAAGGTGTAAAGGTATCCCCTGCTCTTTAGGGCAGCAGCCAGACCTGGTAGGCACAAAATGTGCACGTGGCATGAGGAAGCACTGAAGTCCAGTGCTGTATTGTCCCAAGGGAAGACAGACACAGTGATGAGCTGAGTTTCCCTCAGCATGACAGCAGAGGGGCAGGGCAGGCAAGCTGACCACTCTGAAAATGACTGCAAGGTTCTTCTGATGCTAAGCTCTCTTGTTTCCAAGCTATGAACCACATCATTGTGGCTACTGTGCCAGAGAGATGGTTCATCTACCACAGCTGAGGTGGTAAGTGGGAAGAGGGTTAGAGGACAAGCAGCCTGAACTTTAACACCAGTTCTCCCCTCTCCTGCTGCCTTTGTGCAGAACAGGCTTTGCCTGCGCTGCCTGGAGGTAAATGGAGATGGAAGAAAACAAGATCGGACTGGAGCCACCTCTGAGGCTCCCCCAGCACCACCAGGAGGTGAGAGCTGCAGCAGTTCAGCTCCAACTGCTGGTCCATTCCCTCCACAGCCCCTGCCTCTACCCCCCTCAACAGCAACTGCAGCCTGGCAGGGGTTGGAGCAGGAGGGTTTCTACACCCTCAGCACCCTCTGGGGAGAGGCAGGGACAGGATATGCAGGAGGCTGCAGCCAGGGCTGGGAGCTGGAGATAGGGTTAGCCATAAAGGAGTTTTTATTAAATAACCAGACAGCAGCCTGACACATGAACCATTTTCATCTCTGTGAAGCGATGCCCCAGGTAAACCCCTTCCCCAGCACCTGACAAGTGGGTTTCGGGCTTTTCCTCATGCAGGAGAAGGTGCTGAAGTTGTTCAGCCACCACAAAAGAAGTGCATTTGGCAGCATTCAGTCTCAAATCACAGTGTAGTTCAGACAGGCATTTAACAAGACAATGTTAAAGCTGTACTTACCAAAGGTATAACGGCTGCTTCATTTCTGGGCTAGCTGTCTGTACAGGTTTAAAGTCATGAGCATAACTTCAGGATCACCACTTTTGATGTCAAGAGCTTGCAGGAAACAGTTCAATGCCTCCTGTAGCTTTCCATCATCCTGAAGTTTTTTCCCACTGTCTACCAAGGTCTTGTAATCTCCTGCAGCAGGAGAAGAGCTCTGACCCACCTCTGTTTCAGGGACACTTTCCTGGGTGCAGTACTCTATCTGATCCCCTGACAGAAGCTCAACATCGCCAGTGGATTCCTCCTGAGAGGACTCAGTGTCATCCACTTCCAACTGCTCAGAGGACATGCTGTCCAGGTGGGAAGACTTCTCAGCTGTACCAAGCGTTTCTCCAGCGGGTTCTTCTTCAGGCTCCACAGATTCCCCACTGCACTCTTCAGCTTCTTCTTCCACGAGGTCATCCTGCTCCTCATTGCTGTCCTCTTCATCAGTGGTTCCCATGAGTTCTCCAATATCCTCCACCTCATCTACCACCTTGTTTATCAGAGACCGTCTGGAAGCAGTAGACCTGTTGCCGCTGTTGCTCAGCTGGGGAGAAAAACCAGCTTGTGCTATACCTTTGTCACATTTAGGAGTGGATGTGCCAATTCCCCCCAGGAATGGGTGCAGGGGGCTGTTCAAGGGAGAAGGCCTTTTTTCAGGCTGATTTTCCTGCGAGAGCATAACAGAATGCTCTTCATCCTCACTGTCTGAAACAAGTCTTTTTAAGGTTTTTTTTCTACCAAAAGCAAAGTCATCGCTGCTTTCCTCTGATGCTTCACTTCCTTGCAGGGAGGTATTTGGCATTTCTTCAGCTGCATGACAGGGTTCTCTACAGTTACCATTCTCACTGGGCCAAGCTTTTCCTGGAGATCTTTTGGCGGGAGACTTACAAAAGCTTCCTGCTTCCTGTGGGAAGCCCTCCCCTCCTGCACATCCAACTGATCTTTCCCTAGTTGAGGCATCTTGGCATCCATCATCAGACTCTTCCAAGACCAGATTGAAGTCAACTTGATCCTGGAGAGAAGGCACAGACATCTCCTCCAAGCTGGCTTCCAGCACACGAGGCTTCTGGAGCCCAGCATGGATCTCTGGTGTAACATGGGCTAAGTCTGGCGCTGCAGCAGCCCAAGCGAGCTCAGGAGCATCATCCTTCTCTGCCCCCGAGGCATCACATGGATCACGTACCTCACTTGGCATTTCTGCCTCTCTTAACCTCTCAGGATCGTTAGAGGAATGATGGGGACACACAGACAGGTCCTTCCCTGCCTCAACCAAGCTGTCCGCATGTATATGGGAACACTGCTCCTGCTCGAGTCTCTGACTATCCCTGTCAAGTCCATGTGAAGATGGCATCATGCTTGAGTTAAGGTTTTGTTCAGATTCCTCTGTATTGGATTGTTTCACTGTCTTGCTGGTATTAAGCAGCTCTGTATCCACACTGGACATATCTTGTGCTGGTTTCTCTTCATCCAAGTCCTCAATAGTCAGATTAGTTATTTTGGAGCTGACATTAAGAGCTTGGACTTCCATGTCCTCTGTAAGATCAATAACTTTGTAATGTTTGTGCTTGTCAGCTACTCCTGGTGAAACAGTGTGATTTATGTTGTTCAGCCTTGGAGACAACTTCTTTGGCTTGGAAACTAACTCCAGAGGCCTTTGCCACATCTGTTCACAATCATTTCTGATACCCTCCATCCTGTGGTCTCTAAGTTGAGACTCCAACTGAACCAGCTCATGGGCTTTCTGTACCCTCTGCTGAATGTACTGGTGGGCTTCTTCACTCTCAGCCTGCTCCTCGTGAGCAGTTTCCCTTGTGTATATCAAGTCGTGGTCAGAAATGCCAAACATATCCAGGGAGTGCAGGTAAGCAATGTGCTCGTCCAGCTGCAGGTCAGTCTGTCTCTGGGTGGCATGCAAGGACTGCAGCTGGATCTGGGTTGCAGATGTTCGAGTATCTTCTAACGTGAAAAGCTCCCTTAGTTCCTGTTTGGAGAAATACCGGAACGGGTTCTTTTTGTCACCAGTGGTCTGTCTTATTAATGAGTCCTTGAATACCTGTCTCCTGTATATCTTCTCCTCCACCGTGCCGCAGGTTATCAGCCTGTAAATGACCACATTCTCTTTCTGCCCGATCCTGTAAGCTCTGTCTACAGCCTGTGCATCCGTGGCTGGGTTCCAGCTAGGATCAAAGATCACCACTCTGCTGGCTGCCGTCAAGGTTATGCCAACGCCACCAACCTGTGTGGTGAGCAGGAACACAGAGTAGTCCCTGTTCCTCTGGAAGGTGGAGATGCGCTTCTCCCTCTCTAGCAGGTGGGTCACAGTGCCATCGATGCGCATGATCCGGAACTGCCGGCAGGACAGGACGTGCTCAATGATATCCAGCATCTTCCTAGACTGCGAGAACACCAGTGTCTGGTGCCCCTCTTCCCGCAGTCTTTCCAGAAGTCCCACAAGGAATAGCAGTTTTCCGGACTCCTGAATCAGGGTCTCTTCGGAGAGGTGGTCTATCTTGCTGGTGCCTGCAAGCATGCCAGCTTCGCTCGCAGGCTCCTGCTCTTCCAGGCCCAGCTGGACACATGCCCTTGCAGGCAGAAGCCTGGGGTGGTCACACAGCTTCTTCAGGACAGTCAGCTCAGCCAGAGGCGATCGCGTTGTCATCAGCACTTCTTTTACATGATCCAGAGAGAGAAAGTTCCTGTAGATTTCTTCCTGCACTGCTGCCAAGTACACCCACACCACAAAGTCATTCTTCCTGGTGAGAGATGGCATGATGGGGGCACTGTTCTCGCTTGGACCCTCGGGAAGAGGAGCATCTGGCCTGTTGGTGTAGCTGGTTTTGATATCTTCTTTGGTTCTCCTGAGGAAATAAGGCTTTATAATTGTCATCAGGTTCTCAGACATCTTTAGCCCCAGCGCTTTCTCACCTAGAGTCGCGTCCTTCTCCCTCGCCCTGGTAATGGGATTCTCGTACTCGATTTTGAAAGTCTTGGCTGTCCCCAGGAGGGAGCCTTGGCATGCAAAGTCAAACAGGGACCACATTTCCTGCAGGTTGTTCTGCAAGGGGGTGCCAGTGAGCAGGAGGCGATGCCTGGCAGGGATTGCATACACACACTTGGTTGTCTTGTTAGAGGGACACTTGATCTTGTGTGCTTCGTCCAGAATGACATAGTCCCAGACGAACTCTTGCTCATGCCTGCTGGCCAGCTGCTTCCAGTTGTTGATGAGCATCTGGTAACTAGTGATGATGATGCCGTTCTTGCTCTGGACCCTCTCCAGGTTTCTGGCACGCTCTGTCTTGCTGGTGCCGTGGAACTCCTTGACACGCAGGCCGGGTGTCCAGCGGGCAAACTCTGCCAGCCAGCTGCTCACCAGCGTGGTGGGCATGATGAGCAGCACGTGCCGCGTCAGCTCGGCATCAAACATGCCCGACAGGAAGGCAATCACCTGGATAGTCTTGCCCAGGCCCATGTCGTCTGCCAGGATGCCACCGGGCCGGCCCTCCCTGTGCAGGCGGTACAGGAAGGCGACGCCTTCCCGCTGGTGCTGGAAGAGCTTCTCGTGCATCTCCCCATAGATCAGCAAGCCGCTGCCGCACACATTCACGAAGCCTTCATCCTCCTCTGGCTCCTCCTCACCGCGCTGCACCATCTCGGCCAGCACCTCTTCCACACGCTGGATGCGTCCCTGCAGCTTCCCGCTGGGGCGGATGGCGGCCGCCAGCCGGAACAGCCGCAGTGCTTCCACCAGCTGCCCATCGCCCGCCGCCGCCTTCGCGCCGGTCACCAACCTGCCCGTGACAGACACAGCGTGAGCACCGGCCCCGGCCCGCTGCCTGCGCCAACCCCGCCCACGGGCTCACCGACCCGCCCCGCAGCTCACCCCTGGTACCGCTACTCCCCGTTCCTGCCTCTCGCCCCCGGTACCGCTGTTCCCCTGGCACCACTTTTACTGGCCCCGCCGCTTACCGCCAGTACCGCTGTTATGCCCGGTACCACCGCTGTTCCTGGGGCCGCCCCAGCCCCAGCCCCAGCCCCAGCCCCAGCCCCAGCCCCAGCCCCAGCCCCAGCCCCAGCCCCAGCCCCAGCCCCAGCCCCAGCCCCAGCCCCAGCCCCAGGCACTCACCCCCGGTACCGCTCTTCCTCCTCCGCAGCTAGGCCCAGGGCCGCCATCGCGCGCCCTCCCTGACTGCCGCCCCCCGCTTCAAACGCCGGCCGCTCCCGTGCTGCACTGCGCGCCCCGCGTGACATGCAAATGAGTGGCCAGCAAAGCCAATCAGCGCCCTTGGGGCGGGGATTCGGGGCGGAGGGACAGCGCGGGGCGGGGCCGTGGTGCTCCCGGGGTCCTTTTACCGGCGCCGCGCCCGCCCCGCCCCCGGCCCGGCCCCGGCCCGCCCCGACTCGCCCCGACCCGACTCGACTCTATCCCGACTCTATCCGACTCTATCCGACTCTATCCGACTCTATCCGACTCTATCCGACTCTATCCGACTCTATCCGACTCTATCCGACTCTACCCGACTCTATCCCGCAGCCAGGCCCGCGGTGCCCCACGACGATCCCCCGGGTGCTGCCCCGCCCCCTCCGCAGGGAGGGCAGTCCGCCCACCGGCAGGGGGCAGCGCGGTGCGCAGAGGGCGCCTCTGTGCGCGCCGCCAGTGACCAGCGCGGAGTCGCCGGGAGACCGAGGTGCCGCCATGGAACCGGGCGCTGCGGCCTGGGGCCTGCCCGTGTCTGGCGGGGGCTGCCCGGGGTCGGGCAGCTGCACGAGGGGCCGGGGGGCGGCGGCGCAGAGCGTGGCCGGCGCGGAGCTGCGTGCCGGGCGGCGGGAGCCCTGCGTGCTCAGCCTGGCTCGGCGGGGCGGCCGCTGCGGGTGAGTGCGGGCCGCGGCGGGGCGCGGGCGTTTGGCCCGGCGGAGTGGTGTGGGGCCCGGTCGCGCCGGGAGCCGAGCCGGTGACGGGGATCTTGGGCCGTGTGGGCGCCTCGTCCCTGAACGGCTGGTTTCTCGTGCACTGCCGCCGAGCCCGCTCCGGGCTGGGGGCGGGGACCCTCGAGGGGGACCGGGAAACCGCGGAGCTGCTGCGGCAGAAAGCGCGGTGGGCACCTGCCCCCAGTGCGGCCGCATCTGCTCCGAGTGCCCTGTCCAGCCCTTCCCTCCTCCCCGGCGCCCTCAGCCCGTGCGGCTCCGGGGCTGTTTGCGCCTTTCCGTGCTCCTCTCCCGTCGTACAGCGATAGAGATCTGTAAGTGCGGTTCTCGTGCCTCTGTCTCCCTATGCAAGCAGGGAGCTGCTCCTCTGCTCTTACAAGCCTTTCTCCTGTCTCCAGGATACTTATCCAGTCCCAGGAGAAGGACAGCTCCGTTCCGGATTACATCCCCATCAACAGCCGATTCAGATGTGTGCAAGGTACTGCTGCCGGAGCCAGCACTGCTGCGTCTCAGCAGTTCTTGCCATGCCCATGAGCGCCCGCATGGGTCTGATGCTGTTTCCCCCTGAAACTAAAACTTACCACTCGTGGAAGGCTGTTTCCTCCTTGCTGCATGGATCAACTTCCCCTGCTGGCACTCAGCTTGGGGGGGCATGGTGGCTCATCAGTGGGGGGCTTGATGTCGGGCAGAGCCTGAAATCTGGTGCCTGCTGGTGTCTGTCTTCATGCTCCATGAGAGCAAGAGTTGGGAGCTTTACTCTGGTTCCTGCATGTTTAGATCAAAACTGTTGGGGCTGTTGAACTGTCAGCTCCCAGCCACGGAATGGAACAGAGCTCCAGGCTTTGCCCTGAGAGAACTGCAACAGCAGCGCCCATCCCTGGTGCACTTACTTGTTCAGGAATGAAAGCATGTTTCCCTGGGCTGGCTGAAAGCCTCTGTGCAACCCAGCATGATTCTGCCCATCACTTCAGTGTGTAGGGCAAGCTCTCAAGTTCATTGTCAGGTTGGTCTTTTCCCAGAGTGATGCTGAACAAACCGTCTGGATGTGGGAACCTCCCCTTTGACTCTGGGATGGTGGGAAGTGAATGTCCAAACAGGACTGTGCCTTCTGCCAGAGCACATGAGTAGTACAGATGCAGATTGCAGCTCTTCTGTGGCTGGCAGCAGGCAGTGTGCTTTCTGAGTGCTCAGTTACTGCAGCATCCAGTGTGACCTCTCCTGATCCCACGTTTCTCTTTCCAGAGGCAGAAGAAACGCTGCTGATTGATATAGCTGCAAACAGTAAGTTTCGTAACTGCAGCTGTGCGGCTGAAGCTGCTTTTGGGGATCAGGCTGGGCACTGCCACGCACTCTTTTTACCTTCAGAACCTCCCTCCGTGCTTTGTGCTCGTCTTTGGCAAAGCAGGGATTGTGTTTCCCCCGATGATGTGCTCTGGCTCTTTGACAGTCGTGTCTCATGACAGACATGGTTTTAAATGCCCAGATTAAAGTGTTGGCAGTTGGTCAAACTTCTTCAGTCCTTTCTCCAGGCCCTGCACTGCTCTCAGAACCACCCTCAGCTCCCTTCATCCCTTTGGCCTTTTCTTGAGCCAGGGTTACTGTGGCCTGTGTCAGTGCTGACAGCGCTCTGGGTGGTCACCAGTGCTGCTTTCCCCTTCAGGAAGTTTCTTTCACACTTTCAGAGCTCACAGTAGGGAGGAGTATTCCTAAAGCCAGGAGAACATAACTGGTGGTAGCCCAAGCTGGGGAGGGGGATCTCAGCAGCACAGGGCTGTTAGCTTAAATGCAGATTTCCACTGGAAGCAGTAGCTGGAAGCTGGCTTTCATGGCTGAGCTCAGAGGACACACAGAAATCTGCCACTTCTGGGGTGCAGCGTCTGCAGCCAGCAGGGCTGAGGGTGTCTGTCTGTGCCTGCAGCAGGCTGCAAGGTCCGGATCCAGGGAGAGGAGGCAGCGGAGCGGCTCTTTGAAATCCCGGATGAGGAGCATTGCTTGGGGTTCCTGGCGGAGGTGCAGAGCATCCAGGAAGGTAACAGAGCTGCAGGGTGTTTGGGGTGGCCCCACTGCCACCACTTTCTCACTGGCCTGATAATTATTTTTTCCAGCCCACCTGAAAGCTTCTCCTATGGAGCCAAAGGACTCGTCCAGCTGGCATCAGGTGGAGAAGAACCTCCCGGGCCTCTCCCAGGCCTCTTCTTCAGGTACTGAACCCACTGTCACCTTTCATAGAACCACAGATGGGGTTGGGTTTAGAGGGACCTTAATGCTTCTCCAGTTCCAAGCCCTGCCACGGGCAGGGACACCTTCCACTAGAGCAGCTTGCTCCAAGCCCTGTCCAGCCCAGTCTTGAACACTGCCATGTATGGGGCAGCCTCAGCTTCTGTGGGCACCCTGTGTCAGCACCTCAGCACCTTCACAGGGAAGAGCTTCTGCCTCAGATCTCATCCCAGTCTCCCCTCTGGCAGGTTAAAGCCATTCCGCTGCTATTATCACTTGTGGTTTTGCTTTCTGTGATCCTTCCTTCTTGATCTGAGCAGTTTTAAGTGGTTTCTCAGGCATTGTGCCGATTTTTTCATGACAGGGGCTCTGGGGTTTGAGGATGACTTCACTGCTCTGAGCCTAGAAGAGAAAAGAAATGGGCAAAACCACCAAGCAGGCTCTCGCCGGGAGCCCCCCCCACCTCCCGTGCCTCAGAACAGGCAGTAAGTAGCATGGGGAATCTGTTCCCTTTTTCCCTTCTCTTCCTAGACAGCAGAACTGGTTCTGAAGCTGCTCTTGCTTCCTTCCTAGATTCCACCGAGAGAGAGACGGTTCATCCAGAGACCAGCCAAAAGTGACCAACACGATGCGCAAGATGTTCCTGCCCAGCAGCCAGTCAGGGCAGCGGGAGGGGCTCATCAAGCACCTGCTTGCCAAGAGGGAGAAGGCGTACGTCAACCTTCACAACTTCAGGTGAGAGCTGTCCTGAGCAGCGTGTGTAGGGCCATGGCACTGTCGGCTCTGCTGGGAGCTTGCATCCAGCCCCAGTTTGAAACCTGACGGCTGCTGGTGTGTGGCAGCTCTGGTGGCCAAGCAGGGGCAGTGAACACTGAGGGGCAGCAAGTGCCCATGCTGCAGCTTCACATTGTGTGTCTGATCTCTCGACACCTCGCTTGGGTGAAGGGAGGATAAAGGTGCTGTCCCACCACACTGTCTTAGTAATGCCCCACATGGCATGGTGTTAAAAAAAAACAGATGTTCACTGGCCCTGGTGAGACATCTTTAGCTCTGTAGCATGATGAGTGTCACTGAAAACCAAGCCTGGAAGAGCTTCAGTTGCCCCTTAGCTGGGACAGCTCACAGATGTCTGGGAGCCCTGAGCCCATGTGGGAGGCTCCTATGCTCTGAGCCCATTGGAGAGACTGTGCTAACACTGGCACTGTCTCTGTGTTTTCTAATGGTTCAGCTGCTTTTGTGTTGCAGATTTTTTGTGGGAACGTGGAATGTGAATGGGCAGTCTCCAGACAGTGGCCTGGAGCCCTGGCTGGTGTGTGACATGGAGCCTCCAGATGTCTACTGCATTGGGTGAGCAGCAGCCACCTTGTATGTACACATAGTGCTGGGCTTCTTGCTGCTCTTGCTTGGATCCTGCTGGGCTGTATTTGGTTTAAGTTCTTCAGATGTTCCACAAAGCTGAGCTATGTCTCAGAGGAGCTGTCCGAGGGGAAAGAGCCAGTTGGATGAGGCAGAGTACTGGGTTAAAGGCTGGCATGACATAATAAAACATCCCTTAGGGCATGCAAGGGGCTCTCTGGTTGTCCTCTAGCCAGAGTAATGCTGGTCAGAGACAGTTGCTGGCATGTGTTGTGTGGGGTCTCAGAGGCACTGTGGGGAAATTCTGCTTCACTTAGCGAGCGGGAGTAAGGAGCTTTTCTTCCAAACTGGAGGCTTCACATTGGCCTCCCTGAGGGTGGGCTGTCAGTGAGCTGGGACGTGCTCAGTGAACCTGGTTTTGTAGATTCCAGGAGCTGGACCTCAGCACGGAGGCTTTTTTCTACTTTGATTCTGTGAAGGAGCAGGAGTGGCTGGCTGCCGTGGAGAAAGCCCTGCACCCCCACGCCAAGTACAAGAAAGTGAGTTCTGTTCAGTGCTGGGATATGGTTGAGGAGTTGGCACTGTGGGAAGAGAAACAGGCTGCCACTTCTCAAGCACAGTGACTGGAGGAACCAAGGATATGTGCTGGGCATGTGTGTGCTGTTAACATGCCAACTGAAATCTAGAGAGTCTGTTGCTGCCCCAGAGATGTAAGGGGATATTGTGCTTTGATGTAGAAGTTTATAAAGATGGGGATCAAAACAAGGTGATGAATACAAGCTGGGTGTCAGGGAGGTGGTGTGCTCAACAGAATCCCAGCAGGCTCTCTCTCTGTGTTACCCTCTCACCCTTGTACTGTGGAAGCAAGGCATGTCTTGAGCTGGTAAATTCAGTTAATAAATTATCCCATTCCTTCAAGGAAAAACCATGAGGTGAAGTCTTCCGAGGCTTCTGCCTTGGGTCAGAACTCAGCCATGGCAGCCGGATGTTGTTCTGGCTGGTTCAGAGCAAGCCTCTGGTTTTGTCTCTGCTGTAGCAAACATTTCTACCAGCCAGGAGTACGTGACTCAGTTTCCTACCTTCCTTCTCAGCCCCTTGTGCCTCTCCCACCCCTGTCCTGCTCGCTTTGGGTTTTGCTCAGTCACTCTTCCAGCTGACCTTGGATTTCAGCTTTACCCCTCACTACATAGGCTTAATCCTAACACATCTGAATGGTTTTATGCCTCTAAAGGGAGTGTGTGGACTGTGCTCGAGGAGATTAGGCCTTGTCTCTGGCTTTCCAAGTTATGGCCCTACTGTTTTGAAGGTACCAGGAGGTCATGGGCTGGAGAGTGCATTGGCATGGGTGAAAGATCAGCGCAGACCTGAGCTCCCTGCTGGGACTGTACACATCAGGGCTGTGTTAATGCCTCTGGGCTGAGCTCTGTAGTAGAGAACTTCATAGCTCCAGAAAAAGGCTCTTTGCATTAGAGAACAAGGGCTTTCTGACAAGCAGGGGGGTGGCTGCCTTTTAATACCCCACGTGTTAGGCATGTTTGCCTCAGGAAACAAAAACTTCTGTCCGTTCCTCACTGCCTTCACGGTAGTTCTGAGTAAGCAAAGGTGAGCACTGACTTCCAACTGGACCCGTGGCCAGCAGCTCTCTGCTAAAGCACTCGAGGTATCTTCCTCTGGTAGTTTTGATGACTTGAGCAGAGCCAAAGGCCGAGACCTCACCAGCAGCTCTGCTACGTATTTGTTGTGTTCCTCTTACCTCATGAGTTTTGTTTGTAGGAAGGCACCAGAGTGGGGACTACAGTGAGCTCAGCACAGCTGATGGCTACTGGGTGTGACAGATTGTCCTCCAGAACCTTGCTTTGAGACAGGAGTCCCTGTGGGCGGTGTTGCAAGCAGGGATTGCCTACAAAACATGACAAGGAAGAGAGAGAGGAGAGCCAGAGAATTAGAACAGCAGGCAGATCAGAGGTGCTGCATCTCACTGCCAGGCTGAGAACCGAGGATCCAGGATCCCTTTTACTGTTGCAGGTGCAAATGGTCCGTCTGGTTGGGATGATGCTGCTCATATTTGCAAAGAAGGATCAGCTGAGCAATATCAGAGAGATCGTGACAGAATCTGTGGGCACGGGAGTCATGGGGAAGATGGTGAGTCACCAGCACCGGTCCCTGCAAGAGCAATACGACCGGGTCTGTCCCAGTCTGAGCCATCACGTTTCCTCCCTGGGGCCTCACCTTCTCTCACTGCTGCTCCCTGCTCTCCCCAGGGCAACAAAGGCGGCGTGGCCGTGAGGTTTGTGTTCCACAACACCACCTTCTGCATCGTTAACTCCCACCTCGCCGCGCATGTGGAGGACTTCGAGCGGCGGAATCAGGACTACAAGGACATCTGTGCTCGGATGAGTTTTGTAACCCCAGATGAGAGCCTACCTCACGTCAACATCATGAAACATGAGTGAGTTTGCTTGGCTGGTTTCCCTTTTGGTGTTGAATAATCCAAATCAGACTCAGCCATGTGTGTGACAAAGCACGTAAGTGAAGTTTTCATAAACCTGATACAAATGATTAATACTTCTGTAGTTAACATTTAAACCATTTAAAAACTGGAAATAAAATGTAGACTGAATTATAGTACAGAAAAAAACCTCCAAATACTAGATTATCCTTGATTTCTGCTAATGGAAATGTTACGGTTTGGCTATAAACAGGAAGAGCTTTGATGCCAGAGAGGAGTTTAGATTTTAATCTTTAAATGAAACCTTTATGGGGTAAAGAGTGAGTAGCACAAGTGTTTCTTTAGCTGCTGGTAATGGGAAGGATGAAGGCCTGTTGGAAGGCCCAGAGAGTAGCAGGGTCGGAGCAGGCACTGATGAGGTGCAACTGAGACAAACTTGTCAGGAGCCCAGCTGTGCTTTGGCAGCTCTACCTCAGCCCGTCTGTGCTAGGTGGGGATGTAGCACTGGCCTGGGCTGCCAGAGAGGAAGGCAGTGGAAAAGGAAGTGGCAAAGCTGTGGTGTCAGAGCAGCCTGACAGCCCAGCCCTGCGTAACAAGCCCTGTCACTGCCCTCTTCTGTGCACCAGCAGAGCCTCACTACCCAGTGGAGTTTGTGTAGCCTGAGAGGTTATGAAGGTGCTGAGATGCAGCTTTCCCTTCATTACAGTTGGTGGTGTTGTGGGGCTGTTCTCAAACTGAGGCAAGCTCCAGTATCTCCCAGTAAACCAAGTCTTCCGTCCTATGAGGGATTCCAAAAGGGATGGGGTTAGTGCTGTAGTGCCAGAAATCCTACTGCCAGACTCAGTCTTTCATGTCTCCTTTCGTCTTCCATGTGTCTCAACCACCAGCCACCCACCATCCATTCTCCTACACCCTTGTCCCTTGCATGGCCTGTGGTAGTAACCACTGGCTCTTCTGCATGTTTGCCTCTGGTTTCAGTGTTGTCATCTGGCTGGGAGACTTGAACTACAGGCTTTGTCTCCCTGATGCCAGTGAAGTGAAAAGTCTCATCAGTAAGAACGAGCTTCAGAAGCTGCTGACATACGACCAGGTCAGTGAACTCTGCTTGCGTTTGCTGTGTACTCTTGAGGGCATCTTGGTTTGGCATATGCCTGGCTTTGGGAGGAGCTGACAAATAAGCGTCTGTACATGTAGACACAGACCCTCGACATAGCTGGGGGTGTCCTGGTGACATCAAGCCTCCAAACAAAAGCGGATTGTACGTGATATTGGCATTCACTGGGTGACTCTGGCAATTCCTGTATCTTTGCATCTCAGTGGCAGAGTTCTTCCTCTCTTACGTACAAACTGCAGACTAGAACATCAGAACTGGTAACAGCAACTACAGCTGCTGCAGTCAGTGTTCTGGAGGAGGTGTTGATTTGGAGACCAGCACCTGTAGCCAGGGCAAGGCTCTGTCTCAGCCAGGCTGACCCCAGTTCTGTGCTGAAGCTTTCCCCACTCAGCGTTTCCTTGCAGTTCACTGAAAACTGGGAGAGCACAAGATGTGCCTATAAGATGAAGGGCTGTATCTGTGAAACGTGAACAGACATGGTGTGCCACCATCTCTGACACACAACAGTGAAGCTGGTTGACTCTGCTCTGCAGCTCATTTCTGTGCTGTAGGGCTTCATGCAGCAAATAACTGTAGCTTGGATTTTTTATGAGGAAAACAACTCGGGAACAGGAAGGTGGTTCCAGGTTGTCAGCCCAGCACCCTGCGGGAGGCTGCTGCTAAAGTGATTGGCACTGAAGTATTTCTGATGGTGATGCCTAAGCCTGAAAACTAATGAAACCCGTGTTTAGCATGCGTGGAGCAACTAATATTTCCATTTAGTGTTGTTTTCTATGTGCATGTTCTGGTGGGCAGCACTGTGCCAGAGGGTGCTCAGTCTGGTTAGGAAACATTCCACTCCTGCTGAGGTTTTACCTCTTTTGAAGGTTTGAGGTCTGAGAGGGTGTCTGGTGAACCCCACAGCCCCAGGTTCCAATTGCTCTGCCTGTAGATCTACTCTCTGACACTGCTCTGTGTGCTGGGGGAGTGTTTGGGTGGGTTTGGTGTGTTTTACAGTGTTCTTTCTCTGCTTCAGCTGAATATTCAGCGCATGCAGAAGAAGGCGTTTGCCGATTTCACCGAGGGAGAGATTAAATTCATCCCCACATACAAATACGACTCTAAAACAGACCGCTGGGACTCCAGGTAAATCACCTGCCTATGCACACCTTTACCTGTTGCACAAAAAGCAGTTCCTCATAAAACTTGACTTCCTCCTTCCTGGAGCTGGCAATCCCCCCCAGTGCTGTGCTGGTGGCTGGAGTACAGACAGCTTTACACTCCTTTGTTGTCCCTGTTGTCTGGAATAGGCAGAGCCTGTGTCTGTTGACCAAGGACTTGCCTTAAACATCAGCTGTTGATGATTCCAAGAGATGAAGCAGGTGAAGCGTGCACTTATAGGTGGCCCTGCACTGGTGGGGGTTCTGCTACCAGAGACAGACAAAGGATGAGAAAGGAATTAGAGAGGTTAAGGAAGCACTCTCTGGGTCGTCCTGTCACCTGACCTGCACAGTGATTCCTGCTTGGTGCCTCCCATTGGTGTTCCCGTATCTGCTGCAGAAGTTTGCTCCAAATAGAGAAACTCCCAAGGAGGACTTACAAACCATTCAGAGACTGGGTTTTGCTCTGCCTGTGTTTATGAATCAGCACAGTAGTTAATCTGCAGGACAATAGCCCAGGTTTCAGAGTTCATAACAGAGTAGTAATAACTGAGTAGACTTTCCATAGTGGAAACAATAGTGATGGATCAGACTATAGTGGGCAGAAAGATATGGCAGCAAAAGAAACCAGGGCAGCCCAGGTCATAGTACACATGGCTTCAGGCTGTGGAAGCAGCCGTGGCCGAGATTGGTTTATTTCCTGGTGCTGGAAAGGACGGGGAATTTTGGCCTACTGCACAGGGAAAGGGGAAGAGAGCAGAAGAAATAGCATGGTATTCGAGTGGAGGGAAGCAATGGGAGTTCAGCCCCTCTGCAGTCAGTCCATGGGGGTGGCTGAGCTGCTGGGCTGGGAGGAGGAGCAGCTCAAGTGCTTCATTGGGGTTGCTGGATGTCCCTGGCAGCCTGTTTCCCTTCACAGTGGGAAGTGTCGTGTGCCGGCATGGTGCGACCGGATCCTGTGGAGAGGGGGGAGCATCACCCAGCTCCGCTATGGCAGCCACATGGACCTGAAGACCAGCGACCACAAGCCCGTCAGCGCGCTCTTCCGTATCGGGGTAACGACTCTCATGTGCTGGGGTGGGGCTATGAAGTCAAGGCACCTCTGCTAGTGCTGTTGCAGTGGGACAGAGTAGTAAAGCCAAAGTGTGTCCATAGAGGAAGTGTGCTGCAGAGTGCGAGCTCCTGCAGCAAACAGCACAGTGCTGTGGCCAGGACAGCGTCACCCCATGGTAATGGGGGAGATCTGGGGTTTACCCCAGCTGGTGTGGTCGTGCAGTGACTGCAAGTGACTGCTTCAGTTATGCTGCTTGGCTTCCAGGGTATAACCCAGGATAGCTACTGCTGCTACAATGTGTGAGCTGCTGGTTTCTTTCCTCCACAAAGAGACACAGCAGAAACCTGCAATAGGTGTCCCTGCTGTTGCAGTGTTGCCTCTGGTGTGTTAAGAGAAGTGTGTCACTGGTTCACATCTGGATTTCTGTAGTGCCGAACAGCTGGCAGCAGGTTTGGGTTCCCCAGCTTGCCAAGTGGAGATGGTCCATGTCCATATTTGCTACCTACTACTCCTTAGGTAGCTCAGGCCTCCTTAAAGGAGAGCTTTTCTCCTCTTCCTCTAGAGAATCGTGTAATGCTGTGGGGTGCCAGTGCTGACCCCAGAGACCACCCCCAGGAATCTCCCAGCAGTGTGGTCAGTGGCCAGGAAGACCCAGGTAACATCAGCGGGGGTAAAACACAAGTGAAGATGCACACACAGTTTGGAGGTGCTTCCACATACGTGGATTCTCTCAGGTTCCCAGCTGCACATAGCAAGTGCTTAGAGAAATAGTTCACTCTTGCAGCTGGCTCGTGATCAAAGGGTCCCAGTGAGGGGGGTCAGGAAGATTGCTGAGTGTTTCCTGGTCTCCCACAGGTAAAGGTTGTGGATGAGCAGAAGTATCGCAAGTTGTTTGAAGACATTGTTCGCTTAATGGACAGAATGGAGAATGACTTCCTGCCTTCGCTGGAGCTAAGCAGGAGAGAAGTGAGGATGAAACCTGCCACTTCCCACCTTGTCACTTCCCTACACAGCAGCCATGGAAGTGCTAGAGCTACTTTTAAAGACTTTGATTCAGTAAACTGGATTATGGGAAATTGGACTTTATCCATTATCTTATGCTCAGGAGTTGGATTGAAGGGACATCTTGGCTTGGCTTCTTGGCAGGTCTTCTGCTGGGAGTTCTGCGTTGTATGGGCACTTCCCGGCACGGGCTGCTGCTACAGAGTCTGGGGGCCTACCCGTGTGTACCCTCCTGGCGGCTAACCTGGTTTGTGTTTTCTCTTTGCTCTGCAGTTTGAGTTTCAGAACGTGAAGTTCCGTCAGCTGCAGAAGCAGAAGTTCCAGATCACCAACAACGGGCAGGTCACCTGCCACTTCTCCTTCATCCCCAAGCTGAACGACAACCACTACTGTAAGCCATGGCTGCGAGCCGAGCCCTGTGAGGGTTACCTGGAGCCAGGTGAGGTTCACCGTGGTTTCTCCATGTGTGCTGGGGTAGATTCCCACCCCACCTCCATCCCGTCCATCCTGTCATTCCCATGTCTCACCTTTCTTGCCGTTGTTCCTGTCTGTCTTCTCGGTTCTGTGGCCTTGGTCCCTGCTGCTGTATATTTGTCCTTGTCGCCCCTTTTAGAGAGTGACTGTGGGTTCTTGAGAGCTCCTGTCTGTTGCAGATGAGAGCACAGACATCTCCCTGGACGTATACGTCAGCAAGGACTCGGTTACCCTCCTGAACTCTGGTGAGGATAAAATTGAGGATATTCTTGTCCTTCACTTGGACCGGGGGAAGGATTATTTCCTCACCATCAGTGGGACCTACCTGCCCAGCTGCTTCGGCACCTCCCTGGAGGCCTTATGCCGAATGAGACGACCGATCCGAGAAGTTCCAGTCACCAAACTCATTGACCTGGTGAGTAGCTGTGTTCTGGAGCAGCTCCCTAACAGGGGGAGAGCAATTTCCCCTCTCTTTACTCCTAAAAGCAGGAGTGATGCCCTCAGTGTGGGTCAGCTGCACTGGCTTCTAGCTGATGCACTTCTTCTGGAGCTCTTTTCTGTGCTCCTTTCCTGTGCTCCTTCGTTCTTTCCCTCCACCACAACCAATGGCTTTGAACAGCAAGTGCTTTATCCCAGTTTCTGAGTAGGTTCTGAATGTTGTTTGGAGGAACAAAAAGGGATCCCAGCACCTTGTGCTTTGTGTTACTGTCATGCTGGTGCTGGCAGGCTCAGCCGGGTGGCACTGCTGTGTCACAAGAGGTATGCCTGAAATGCTCTCCTCCGAGGTGCCCAGGCTGCTTCTGCAGTGACAGGGCTCCAGGATCCTTTTCCTTCTGCTGGTTGTGGCACTCGCACTGCTCAAGGGGAGGAACAAGCAAAAGCAGGACCGAGAGAAGGACTCTGATGCTGGTCAGTGTGCTGATGGGTGCAGCTCTCTGGCCAGTTCCTCTCCTGCTGACCACTGTGACCCAGCTCTCCAGCAGCTACACCAGGCTCTTGCTGCCTTCTGCCATTCCCACCTCTGTCTGTGTCTGCTTTTCTCCCAGGCCCAGCATACAGAAAGGCTGGTTTTATATCAGAGTTCTGGTTTTGCCATCACAAGATCAGGTGAAGCAGAGCCCAGGAGGTGAGATGCAGGATTTGCCTCCTCCATTCACACAGCTCACCCTGGCTGCAGGCTCCTCGTGCTCTTCAAGGTTCAGTTGAAAATCAGTCTTGTTCTAGAAGTGTGTTAACTTGTTCTGGAGCATCTCATCGGTCCTGGGGGCTGTTCCACCTGCCTTTTCCTGCTCAGTGTTTAGCACTCATTTCTCGCTTGATGGACAGGAACTCAGGCCCACTGTTATTTTCTGCCCTCACAGACACACATCATTGCTTTTCTAAGGGTACTTCTGAGGCTTATTCTGCTTCCTTTACCACCTTCTGTTATTCAGTGAAATGTACGGAAGTACAGGAAGCAAACCAGATACAGGAAGTAAACCAGTCAGAGAAAAGCACCCTGTCGCCTTATCTGCAGCATAGTCTCTGCTTTTGGGGAGGTCAGTGTGACTTCAAGACCTCGATCATAATAAGCTAAGCAAACTCAAGGAGCATAATGTAACTGCTCAAAGCAAAATGCAATCACTTGGATTATAAAGCTGCTGTCATGTTAGAGCTATTTTTGGGTCTTTTGGTTTTGATCATATCTGTGAGGTGGGAAATGCCATGGGGCAGGAGGAGCCCTTCCCACAGGCAGAGCAGTGCCTGTACTAACCCAAATGTGTTCTGGTCCCTCTGTGTGATTTCACTGAGGGTTAGGCTGTGCATGAGGCAGGCAGTGCGTGTGTGTGTGTGTGTGTGTCGAGAACCATTTCCCCTCCTGCATGTAGGTAGTGTTAGGGCTCGTCTTTCACTGCAGTGGGTGCATTTCTCAGCCTGGCTGGGCTCTGTGTTGTCTTCAGCAGAGGGAGACCTGGAGAGCACAGACAAGGTCTGAGAGGTGATTCGATGCAGGGTAGCAGATGGCAGGTGTAAGCTTGCTTGGAAATGGCTCCTGGTTCTCTTGGGAGAAACTGCTGATGCTTGAGCATCCCACCTTTGGGTTTTGTCTTGGGATCCTACTGTGGGCTTTACAAAGCCTCTTGAAGAATCTTTGCCAGGAGCAGGTTAGTCTCACGGAGCCAGTGGTGCTGAACAACACAGAAGAGAGGTGATGAGCAGGGCAATTAGTCAGGTAGGTGGGAGTGGGACTGCTGAGGTGACTCAGAAGGGAGTGGGCTCTTGTGCAGCCTGGCTGGCTTATTCCCAAATTTGGGACTGAGAGAGGAGCCTGCATCAGCTTGTGTTCTGAGCAGGCTGTGCCCTGCAAGAGACTGGACTGTTGTGGCTGAGCAAGCCTCCAAAGACAGCAGCACTGCAGGACTCACAGGGCAGTATCAGGATGTCTGTGACTGTGTCAAGCACAGCCTTTGAATGTTTTCTGGTTACTCCCACCCTGAAATGTTGATCCATCAAGCTCAGCTTGGGCAACCTGCTTCAGTTTCCTCCTGTGGGCTCCACCCAACAGCTTCTCCCCTCTACCTCACCAGCCTGCAGCATGCTGGTTGGATGCTGGATGTCAGGGTTGCCCAAGGGATGGGACATGCAGCCTGGAGGGGCTTTGCCGAGCTCCTTGCGGCATGCTAATGCTATTAGATAGAGGCAGCATGGGGTTTTGAGCACAAACACTCATTTCCCTGATGATGCACAAAGCTGCTTAGGGGACCTGACAGCTCCACAGCTGCCACAAGCTCAGGAGCACAGATTTAGCCTGGTGAATGTTTTATATCTGGCCTGGTCGGGGGAAGGTGGCTGAAATGATGTGGGAATGTTGATTTCTGCCTGGGAAGATTTGGGAAGGGAAGTTCATCCTGACGGACACCTCTCAGCCTGGGCTGTTCTGTATGTGAGCAGCGCTGCTGCCAGGCCCCTGTGAGGAGTTGGTACAAATCCTGGCGAGGTTGGGCATCATGTGAGCAGGATTTGTGCTCGTTGGCAGGCAGATCTCTCGCAGCAGATTTAACTTCGGCCGTGTCAGCAGAACGCATGAGGACCCAGCTTTCACTGGCTCTTGTGATGCAAACTGGCTTTCTGTTTACTTGGAGAATGGCTCTCCCCCCTAACCATACCTTTTCCTCTTCTCTCCTTCCCACCGCTTTCAGGGAGAAGACAGCTTCTTAGAAAAGGTAACACAACCCCTTGCTGGGGTCCTGCTTCTCATGACCTGTCTATAGCGAACGGGTGTCCCCATTGCCTGCTGCAGAGGGAAGGGAAGGGGGTGCAGAGGCAGTGTTTGTCCCAGCAAAACCCTGTAGCAACGCTGTGGGCTGCATGAGAACAGAATCCCGCACATCCCTTCCACTGCCAGAGCACAGAGTGACCCTGCAGCCAGGATGGGGTGAGCCCAGTTTGCTGATCAGAGCTCAGCAGCTGTCTCTGGTGACAGACACAGAGCTCCCCTTACTCCAGCAGTGAAACCGTTGGCACCCTGTAGCATACCTGAGTTGGCTCTAACCGTGCCCATCAGGTGGGGTCACCTCAGCACCCTGTGCAAAGGGAGCTGAATTAACACTGACATATTCTGCTCCTTCCATCTTGCCGCATCCTTGTGGAGGCTGAGGAAGCGCCTTGCACAGGGACAGGCATTCGCCTGCTGCCTCACAGCCCAAGTGAAGGATCCCTGCTTTGCTTTGCACTTGTGCTCTGCACTGGAGGCTGAGCGGGTCAGATCTGCCACTGAAGAGCAAGTGGGAGGTGCTGGGATGTGTGACAGGTACATTCCTGCTCCCTTGCACCTGTGGTGGCTCGTTGGAGCTGGCTCTGTACTGGTGTCCTGGGCTGGGTGGCTTTTCCATCCCCACGCTGCAGTGGCAGGATAAAACAGGAGAGATAATGGATGAACCCTCTCGAGAGGGGATTGAACGCAGGTGTTGAACCAGATGAAGCTCCCAGGCTGGTCCTGGCAGAGGGGAGGGAGGAGGCTGGTTCCTGCCTCCGGGAAGAGCCTTTGCAAAAGGCCTCCTCCTTCTCCTCCGCCTCCCCCCTTTCTCGTTTTCTTTCGCCTTCCGTTGCCCGCACACGGCAGGAGAGGGCGCTCGGTGCCCGGCCAAGGCACCCGGGAAGCCGAAGGCTCCTGCTCTTCCTCCACATCCTTAAATTGCTCTGAGCCACCTCCTCCTCTGCTCTAAGCCACCGGGGTCTCTGCCTTGGGGGTGTCTGCAGCTATCCGGTGATGCCAAGGGCAGCCTCTGGCACTGTGCCGCAGTGGCGCTGGCCTGGGGTTTGCTGCTGAGGAGCCCTTGACTCGCAGGGAGGCTCCACAGCTCTCACCTCTTCCCCCTTGGAGGAAGGAAAGCTGTAACGCTCTTGCCTGACATGCTGCTTCCCAGCCTCTCCTGTGTGCTTGGGTGAGCGAGGCAGCACGTCCTAGTGTCTTCTGGCAGTGTGCAGGGCAGAGCTGGGCTCTGTGTGTGGCTACCGCCGGTGCCAAAGCACGAGCTGTGAATGACTGTGTGAGGGGCAGCCACCACCGTCCCCAGGTTGGACATGGCGTGGAGCAGCCTGCCCTAGTGGAAGGTGTCCCTGCCCATGGCAGGGGGCTGGGACTCAATGAGCCTTAAGGTCCCTTCCAATATAAACCAGGCTGGGATTCTGTGATTGTCATGGAAGCTGACTGCTGGAAGAAAGCGCTTTGCATTTGGCTTGTGGTGCTTCTCTGGTGGTGTCCTTGGGTTGTGTCCCCTGGGTTCTGCTCCTGTTCCTGCTGGTCTCTTCTGGGGTCTCTGCTGAATGGGCTGCAGGAGAGCAGTGCATGACTCTGGCCTGGGAGCACACAGGAACATGAGGACTGTAAAATGAGAGTAAAATCAAGCAATCACTGGTCCCGATAAAGACTGTGCTGCTGGAGGCTCCTGAGCACTCGAGCTTGAGCTCATCAGCTGCTTTGCATGAGTAAGTGGGAAAACGTGACGGTGGTGTTGGGACAGTCTGTGTTCAGCAGATCCTCTCCTAAGGAAAATGGGGAAAGGAACCTGAGAAAAATGGAACCTGCGGAGCAATGGCTCTGCACTGAAAGAGCAAGTGAGGCTGGATGGGTGCTGGGTCCTGCTGCTTCTGCTCTCCTGGCTTTCTCCACCCAGGCCCTTCTGGGGGGACTGGGGTTTCCCCGACACCTTTGTGTGCTTTTGGCCACAGGAGAAGTCTGTGCCTCAGATGGGCTCTCTGGACAGCGAGGAGGACGGCGGGACGCTGCTGCAGGTGCCGAAGGAGGTGTGGCTGCTGGTGGATCACTTGTTCAAGCACGCCTGCCACCAGGTGAGGACAGCCCCATGTGCTGGGTGCCACATTCATCACTGGGTCCTGCAGCTCAGCCCGGTTTGGGGGGCACAGCCTCCACCCTGCTGTCACTGTGAGGAAGGTGATGTTGTCCGTCCCTGTGCTGCTTTCGGCAGGAGGACCTGTTCCAGACTCCAGGCATGCAGGAAGAGTTGGAGCAGATCATTGACTGCCTGGACACCAGTATCCCTGAGACAATCCGTATCCTTGCTGTGCCTGACTTCTACAGGATCCTGCTGGATCACAGCCCTTGGGAGAGCTCATCTGTGACCTTTAGCTGCAGAGTCCCCTTTGTTCCCTCTGAGATAACCTGTCCTGAAGCTGAACGTGTGCTGGCTAACACAGCCACAGGGCCCGAGCTCTGGAAGCTTCTGCCAGACTGTGTCAAGTGCCGGAGCTGAGAAGCGGCTGATGGAGCAGAGGGTCTATGTGGAGCTGGGGGAGAGGGGGGCAAATGCAACACAAGGGGAGTGGATGAACATTTTCCATGGGTGGGGGCTAGCAGAAGGAGGAGGGTGGCTTTGGTGTGAGGGCGCAGCAAGGAGGCACCGTGCAGGGAGGCCACAGGGGTGGGCAGAGGGGTAGGAGCTGGGAGGGAGGTTCCATGTCCTCACATGCCCCTTGATTCCTGCGAGCTCAGCGGGCAGCAACCACTCGGTAGCTGAGGCGCTCCTCATCTTCCTGGAGGCGCTGCCAGAGCCGGTGATCTGCTACGAGCTGTACCAGCGGTGCCTGGACTGGTCACACAGCAGCCGCCTCTGCCGGCAGGTACGGAGCTGCCACTGGGTCCTGCTTCTGCTGGAGCTGGCCCTGGGGGTGGGTGGGGCATCCCAGGTGCTCTGGCAGAGCTTTCCTGCCCCAGGTCAGCGCTGCAGCATCTCCAGGGTGGCTCCCAAGGACACCCCATGTGTGGCCTGTGTCACCCTGAGCAGCTGGGAAGAGCAGCCCCAGGGAGTGAAGAGCCTCCACCACACTGCTCAGAGCTGCAGTTCCTCTGCTTCCCTGGAGCGGCTCTTAAAGTGGGAAGCGAGGCCCAGCATGTCCTTGGGCTGAGGAAGAAGGTTTGGGGCATATTTTTGGTATTTGCATCAGGAAACCTCTTGTCTCTGTCTTTGTGCTGCTGCTGCACAGCTACAGGGGTGAGAGCTGGGACTTGACAGGAACTGAGTGGGAAGCAGGCCCTGGGCAGTGGGAATTCTTGCCTAGGGCCGCTGTTATCCTGGAGGCAGCATTACTGGGAGCCAAAGCCCCCCGAGTGTCACCTTGTTGCTCACTTTCTAGGCCTGTGGCTCATGCAGTGGCCACACAACGGCCTCAAGGCAGTGAAAGAGGGAAGCTCTGCCTGTGGAGCCTAGGCCCAGCTGTGGTGATGGAGCTCAGGGGCTTCCCTTCTCTTGTCTCTGCAGGTGATTTTTCAGCTGCCCCGTTGCCACCGCAGCGTGTTCCGGTACCTGATGTCGTTCCTCCGTGAGCTGCTCCGATACTCTGAGGACAACAAAGTCAGTGTCACCATGATCGGTAGGTGACACTTCTCTGCTTCACCTGTGCCTGGCAGGATCTCGTGCCCGGCCCCTCACACATGTCCTTGCTTCTGCAGCCGCCCTGTTTTCCAGCCTCCTCCTGCGTCCACCACCCAACCTAGTGACCAAGCAGTCGCAGCAGGACCGCCAGCGCGCCATCAACTTCCTCTACAGCTTCTTGCTGGCTGGGGATGAGGAGTGAGCCCTGCCTGTGCCGCCAGCCCTGCAGTGGGGCCGGGCCTCTGGGGAGGCTCCCAGCTACTCCAAGTGCCGTGTTTACAGTCGGAAGGACATGTTCCCCTCTCATTGCCATCGCTGTACCCTGCGCTGCAGTGGACCTGCACACTCACTTCACTGCCAGCCATGCCAAGAGCCTCCTGCTCTCTCCTTGGCTAGATTTGGTGGTGCCCAAGCACTGTGCCAGTGGCCCACAGCAGTGTCAGTCATGCTTCTCTCTCCTTTTCCCCCCCTCTCTCGAGCTGCTGCGGGGCAGGCACAGACTGTGAGTGCTGCTGGAGGGGCCGTGGCATTCACCCTGCGTGCCGTGGCCCTGGGGTGCCTGTGCTCGTGTGCACTGACTGTACCGCAAGAGCCCTGGGCGGGTGTTGGGTATGTTTCACCCTCTGCCCCACAGCAGACCCAGCCAGCCCTGATGCCCCATCACTGTGCAATGGAAGCTGGACTGCAGCTTTCCAGAAAGATTCTCTGGAGATTCAGCCTCTCCGGATCAGTGGGGTGTTGTTATCCCCTCATCTCCCTCCTGGGGCACAGGGCTCAGCACACAGCTCTCCCTACTGCATTCCAAGCCTTCTGCACTGTAGCCAGGTCTTGCTCTATGTTGTCCCTTCCCTTTGCCGCCCCTTCCTCTGTGACGTGCGATGGGGCAGGCAGAGAGCAGCACCTTGCTCATCAGGGCTGCTGCTGTGTGTGGCGTGGGGCAGGACCCAGCTCCTGTCCTGCCCAGCCCTGCTTGCAGAGCCATGAGGCTACAACAGGCTGGGAGACAGGGGCCCTTAGATGCTGCCCTGCCCTAGAGAGTGCAGGTGGGGGAAGAAGGGGAGATGAGGCAGAAATGCACCCTGAGTCCTAGAGGAGCAGCTCTAATTCTGGGGGTACCCCTGGTGGCTGATGGGTGCAGGAGGGGGCATAAGTCCCATGGAAACACTAAGCAGTGTCCTGCCACCTTGGGCCAGCAGCTGTGGGAGGCCACTGCTAGAGCGGAGCTGCAGTGCCAGTGCTTGGCCCATGGTGTCCTGTGGCTCCATGGTCCCCGCTGAATGAGTTGCTGGGGGCTCCCAACCCCACCTCTTCTCTTTAAACTTTTTAAATGATGTAATTTATTGGGAAACAGTTGGTTCTGAATAAACCTCCATTGTGCCAGGTTCCCAGAGCTGCGCTGGTGTCACCATGTCACTGCATTGCACAGCCTGGGTGGCTGCTGCAGCATCCCCTGATGCAGAGCTGCAGCTCAGCTCCACCATCCTCCCTGCCCAGGGCTCTGTCTATGGGGCTGAAGCCTCCCAAAGGCAGCTGAGCCTGTCCTGGGCCCCTCCCAGCATCGTGCTGGGCAGAGCTGGGGGACCGCAATGGAGGTTATTGTTCTCCTGGTTCCTGCTCTTGCTCCTGGGCAGGCCGCTGTCACTCGGGCACTCTGCAGCCCCGTGCCAGTTCCCCATTTGACAGACGCATCCTGGGGATGGTGGAGTCAGCGCAGAGCGAGCAGGGCCTTGGAGAGCAGGTACAGAGGATGCTGATGGCACAGGGCTGTTGCAGACCACAGCAGTGATGTCCGGGTCCCTTGGGCCCCACTGAAGCAGTGGTGGAGGAATCCGGCACGTCCTGCCACAGGAAACCGTGGCCGGTGTCATCTCCATGTGCTTCCTGAGGGCTCCTTGAGAGCAGGGCTGTGCCTGGGCAGCTGCCGCAGCCCCAGCACCGAGGGACCGGTGCAAGGTGCCGCATTGTTCCAGCGGCCACCACATTCCTGCCACTGCCGGCGGAAATGCCAGAACAAGCACGAAGCTCCTGGGATGGGGCTGGAGCCTCGGCCTGTGCATCCTCTGGGCCCAGCCCAAGGAAGGGGGCTGCCTGGGGGCTGTTGATGGATGCTCCCTGACCTGCATGTAGGTTGGGGGCTCAGCCCACCACAGCCATCAGTGGGACTGAGGCTGCTGCTGGTGTCTGGTGGTGGGACTTGGGGAGCTGGAAGCAGTATGTACTGGCTATGAACGCTCACGATCTGTGATGCTGGCAGAGGGTCCCGTGTCCTCCTGCATGTCACTAGGGTGAGCCCTGTCCAGCCACTGTCCCTAGGCCCTGGAGGGCTCCAGTGGTTGCTCAACCCCTCCCCATCCCCTCTCCCAGGGCTCCCAGCATCCTTGTTTGCCCCCTCAGTGGGCCAAGACCCAGGAAAGCACCAGTCTGCACCATACCAGGACCAGCACTGCCATCCAGAACTGCAGCCCCGCAGCAGCCTGAGCGCAGTCACCATATGGCCATGGCTCCGGAGACCTTGTGAGCCTCTGGCTCCAACCACGCAGAGAGCCCCACTCTAGAGAGCCACATCTGCTGGAGATGCAGCTCCAGCAGCGCCCATCCCTGTCAGCCCCTGCCCGCTCTGCCGATGCGCCAGCACTGCCCAGTGTGCAGGGCTCCAGCATGGTGCGTGGCTGCTGCCGTGGCGCACGGCACACCGGGAGCGTGAGGAGCAGGGCCGCCCCCCACCTGCCCGCGGGCAGCGGGCCAGGCCAGGAAAAGCCAGAGATTCCTTCGGTCTCCCGGCCCAGGAGCCTTTTCCTCCGGCCCTGCCTGGCCGCAGCCCAACCGGGGCGTCCTCTCCTTCCCGGCGGGTGAGGGGGGGCCGGGGTCAGGGCTCAGCTGTGCAGCCCCTAGCGGCAGCCCAGCCCCGCTCTCGGTGCCGGTGCAGCCGTGGGGCACTGGTGCCGCTCCCGGCACGGCCGCAGGGCTCTGCTCGGGGGGAGCCGGGGCCCCCCCCACCGCCTGCACCCAGAACCCCCACCCCACGGGGTGCACGGGCAGGGTGCTGGCTGCCTGCAGCGGGGTCAGATGTGAGTGCTGGGGTGCGAAAAGACCTCCCAGTTCAAGCCAGTAGCGGCACAGCAGGGTGGCCATGGAGGAACGGGACCCCCACCACCAACCAGCCCAGCCAGGGAGGGAGCTGCGGCCACAGCGCTGGTGCGTGGTGATGCGGCCGCCGGCCCCGGGAGTCTGATGGGGCTGGAAGCCGGGGTGCGAGCGCGGGGAGAGGAGCCGGAGCGTGGCGAGAGTGTGCTGGCGCGTGGCCGGGCCCACATCCCCGCGGTCCCAGAGGATGAGCTAATGGAGGCAGCTTGGCCCGGCCCCGCTCCCCCCGGGCTCTGCTCCCACCCCGCAGCTGCAGCCTTTCCGCTCCGCCGTGGCCCCCGTTAACCCGTTATCCCCCTCCCCGCCAGCGCTGCCACCCCTGCCTGTGCCCCCGACCGCCGACGTGGCTCACGGGTGGCCTCCTGCGAGCAATGCGGGGTTTGGGAGCCCCGCACGGGCACTGCCGCCCCCGCGGGTCACGCTGGGACTGTGGGAGCTCCTGTCCCAGGGCTCTCGCCACTGCATGGGGATGGGGAGAGCTGGGGTGAAGACACCGGGGTGAGGACACCAGGGTGAGGACGGCAGGAACAAGGAGATCTGGGAGCAGGATGCCAGGGAAAAGAATGCCGGGGACCCCGGGGACAGCAGAGACCCCAGGGAGGGGGATGCCAGGGAAAGGGACACAGGGACGCAGGGACACCAGGGAAGAATCTGCGGGCCGCAGGCACCTGCAGCTGCTCCGATATGTGGGGAGCTGGGCACGGCTGCCCAGGGCTGCGGGGGGGTGTCTGGGGGGGGGGGGGGGTGGTGTTGCACAGGAGGATCCAGCAGGCGCGGGAGCTCCAGGTGCAGCCAGGTCAAACAGAGCCAGTGAACGCCGTGCCCAGGCCAGGGGTCCTGCAGCGCTGGGGCTGCTACATCCCAGAGAGAGCCCAGCCTCCACCACACAGCCCCGGCCGGTCCCACCGGCCTCATCCTCCTCCAGCCCAAGCCCTAGGGACGTGGTGCTGCACCCATGGGTGGTGGTGGATGCTGATAACCACGGCAACAGCAGTGTCTCAAGCCAGGGCAGGAGCATCCGTGCACCTGTGGCTTCCTGCAGGAATTACCCTACCAAAACCATTATCCTGGCTCAGGAGCTGCTGGGTCCTCAGGAGCGGGCACCATCAGTGAGGGATCGTATGGGCCATGTCCTCTCTTCTGGACACGAAGGTCCCAGCACAGCTGTCACCAGCAGAAACTCTCCTAAACCTCTCCTACCACCCCACTCCCCACTTCTAGAGCTGTTTCTGCACAGCTTATGCTCAGTGTGGAGGGAATTCAGGTGAGCAGAAAAATAAACGCCAGGAGGGGATAAAGGTGGGGAGTTCAGGGCAGCATTTGCAGCCAGGGTCTTTGCTCCACAGCCAGAGCACTCCCCTGCCCCTCACCCCATGCTGCCCCGGCTGGGACCAGCATCCCTGTGCCCTTCCACCACCCCTTTCTATATAACCAGCCCCTCTGAAGAGGGGGCTCTGAACCCCTGTTTCTTTCCCCTCCTCCCCAGTCTTTGCTGGGCATCTTCTCCACCAGCCCTGGGCTGGGGAAGGGGCTGCCCAGGGGGAAACAGAGGATCCTGGGAGCTCCTGGGAGGCTCAAGGGCAGTGCAGGCACCCCCTGCCCACACCTCAAAAATAAGGGTTTTCTGTCATCAGAACTCTTTATTACAAAGATGTATTTACACAGAATAAATCTTTACAGACATGAGACATGGTCAACAGGGCCCAGCTCAGAGCAAGGGCCCCTCCTTTGGCATATGTCAGTGCTTGACACAGAAACCCCAGTGCTCCCCATTCTCCCACTGTCCTATGTCATGGCGTGGGCAGAGGGGCTCAGAGCCCCCCCTGTGCTCTGGGCAGGCACCCCATGACTTGGGGTTCCCCGGGGTTGGGGGGCTGGCAGTGGGAAGGGGAGAGCAGCTCACCCAGGGTGCAGGGTTAACACCAGGGGAATAAATAGGACGCCCCCACCCAGGGTAAGCTGGAAAAGCTCCTCCGCCTGACAAAGTGCTTTGGTCAAAGCCCACCATCGCGGCAGCACCCAGCCGCACCATGAGCCAGACACGGTGCTGGGCCTCCACGTGCAGCCATGAGGACGAGGTGACTCCAGCCGAGGGCTCACGGATGGAAGTCCATGCTCAGGGCTGAGGCACGAGCAGCACAGGCTGTGGCACTGTACGGGTGGTGGGAGCCACATCCAGGGCAGGCTGGGGACGCCTCTGACACGAGAGCAAAGTCAGGATCCGTGAGTTCCCTCCCAGCAGCATCACACGTGTCTGCGTGTCCCCCCTTGTCCCCGCTGCTCCTCACCTGCCTCAGAAGGGCATTGGACCCTTGTGCGAGAGCCGGGGTCGGGGTCTCCGGTACCTGCGCCAGCTGCCGGGCCGGTGCCCAGCCCTGAGCCGGACACCCCGTGGCCGCACCAGTGTCCGGATGAGGCCATCATTCACATTCTGCCCGTCTGGCACAGCGCCCAGTGGCCCTGGGGATGGCGGGAACAGCATTAGCCAGGTCCCTCACCCCTGCACGTGGGGTGGGGATGTGGACTCCGTGGGGCTTGCCAGCACCACCTTTTCCTGAATTGCCCCCAGCAGGAGCCATTGGCCGGCCTAATGCTTCCTGTGCTGAGCTGGGCCAGACCACCTGCACCCAGCAGGGCCAGCTCGCGTGGCCGCGGCCACCGTGCGGGTACAGACCAGACTCAGGCTCTGTCCCGAGAGCTCCCCAAAGACACCCCCTGTGCTCCCATGCCCCATCGATGGGCAGCACCCGCTGAGCCCCGGGCAGTGCCCCCTTCCCACAGCCTGTGCCCCAGTCCCGGGTGCCAGGCTGAGATGCTGCGGTCCCAGGGCCAGTTCCAGTCCCACCAGCACCAGCCCGGGTCCGGGTCCCGGTGCGGCTGCAGCCTGCTGAGCCGGGGCCGTGCCGGGACCCGCCGTGGGCAGCGCAGCCGGGTAGGGGTCCCGCCGCCAGAACCGACTTTGCCCGCTGCCATCCCCGTGGCACCGGGCGGGTCGGTGGCTGCTCCCCGGCCCTTGGCTGCTGCTGTTTCGGCTGTCGGACGGACGGACAGACGCGGGGAGCTACCGGCACCTTCAGAAGCGCTTTGTCCTGCCCAGCCCGGCACGGGCAGGGGCTGCCGGACCTTGAGCCCCGCTCCTCGCCCCGTTGCCAGCTCGGGCACCGGGCGGCGCCGCAACGGGGAAGGGGATGGATGGGGAGTCCTGCACTCACCCGCGGCGGCCAGGGCGAGCCAGAAGAGGAGCAGCAGCGCCAGGAACCAACGCGGCGCGGCCATGCCGGGGGCTGCGAGCGGCGGCTGCGGCCCCGCCACGGCGGAGCCGCATTTGTAGGCTGTGAGAGCCCGGCCCGGCCCCGTAGCCCGCCCGGTCATGTGGCCCCCGGGCCCCCGGGAGGGGAACCGCCCCCCGGCCCGCCCCTGCCCGCCCCGCTCCCGGGCACCCCCGGCAGGGACCCACCGCACTCCCTCCTGTGGAACCCCCACTCACAGCCCCCAGGGCAATGAGACCCCCCCAGCCTGTCCATGACCCTCCTTTTTGCCCTGGCACCCAGGGGCTGCAGGAGGCTGCCTTGGCACCCCCATGGCCACCCCACCGGTAGCCTCTGTCCTGCAGTCCCCCATCAGAGGGGTTCACCTCTGCCGCTCCCCAGGTCACCCAGCCACTGCCGGGGGGCGATGGGACGACAAAAAAACCCTCTGCCAGGGCACTCATACAGAGCACCATGCACAGAGGTGGGGGAGCTGCAGGCTGCGGGCTGCACGTGCAGCCACTGGCACCATGCTGGTGTGGTGGGTGAGGCCATAGGAACCCGCACTGTGGCAGGACATCACCCTTCAGCCTCCCCAGACCTCGCAGGGGGTTTGGAGACGTTCGACCTTCGTTGTGACTGTCTCCTCCCCTTGCCCTGGCAGCCAGGACCCCAAGTGCCATTCCCGGGGGATTTGGGGCTGAGAGGTGGCCGCAGGGAGGGGACAGTCGGGGCACAACGTGAAACCTTCTGTACCAAGGCCTGACATGGTGACATGGTGATGTGGTGACAGCCGCAGCACAACCCGGGCACTGGCGGGGCTCTGCAAGGCCAGTCACCAGACAGTGGCTCCTCTGGGTCCACTGGGGTCCCCTGGGGAGGTGCATAATGGGGGAGTGTCGCTACAGCGATGTGCTGGGTCCATGTGAAAGGGTTTGCTTGATGGAGGACACAGGGTGGCTTCCGTGAGAAGCTGCTGGAAGATTCCCCCATGGAGGGAGCCAATGCAGCCAGATCCAAGACGGACCCACCGCTGGCCATGGAGCAGCAGATCTCCACCTGCAGCTGTGGTGCAGACGGTGGTGTGGCAGGATGTGCCCCTGCGGCCTGGGAAGGTCCATGTAGAACAGATCTCCACCTGCAGCCCCGGGAGGACTCCACACCAGATCCCTCTGTTCCTGAAGGATGCACTCATGGGAGGGACCCTCACTGGAGCAGTTCATGAAGAACTGCAACCCACAGGAAGGACTCACATCATTGGAGAAGTCCATGGCGAGAGACTCCATGCTGGAGCAGGGGAAGAGTGTGAGGAGGAAAGAGCAGCAGAGACAACATGTGATGAACTGACTACAACACCCATTCCCCATCCCCCTGCACAGCTGTAGGGAGGAGGTAGAGAAAACTGCAAATGAAGCTGGGCCTGGGAAGGAGGGAGGGGTTGGGGAAGGTGCTTTGAGATGTAGTTTTTATTTCTCATTATCCTACTGTGATTCAGTTGGTGATAAATTGAATTCATTTCCCCAAGTCAGCCTGGGTTGCCCATGACATTGGTGAATCATAGAATCATAGAATGATTTGGGTTGGAAAGGACATTAAGATCATCAAGTTTCAACCCCCTGCCCTGGGGGAATGACCTCTTCCTATCCTCATCTGGGGTGATCGTGCTGGACTGTAGGATGGGCTGGGGGGGGGCTGTAAGAGGGGCTACAGGGGGAGGTGTGGGAACCATGCTGATGCCCTGCATGTCTCTGCAGGGAGGAGGACATCCTCTGTGCCTGTCCAGTCCTGCTTGGCACCACCACCACCACTGCAGCCTGGCCAAGGCGCTGGAGCGTTGTAGGGTCCCCATCAGCACCCCAGAGGCGGGTGCTCCCTCAGCAGGGGCCCAGCTCACGGGGTCCGGGACCCCCACCCCTTCAGGGCAGCTGCCAGGCCCTGGGTGCAGAGGGGACCCTCTGGTCACACCCCATCCCCAGGGCGGGCAGGGGCAGGATCGTCACCGCATCCCGGTGCTGGTGCCACCGCTGCTTCCGCATTCCTGCACCGGCACCTTCCTCCTCCACCACGTCCTGTTTGCCGGGCGCGTCACCCCGGCCTGAGTCACCCCGTGGCCGTGCAGGTGACGGAAGGCCAACAATAGCCCACAAAGGGAGGATGTCCCCCAAAGCCTTCCTCCAGCTCGTCTTCGAGGAAACCTCCCGCGGGAGGGAAGGGCCCCACCGGACGCACGGCACTGATGAGACGAGCCTCGTCCTGTTGACGCTGCCCTGCCTGGGGCTGCCCGTGGGGGGCCTGTGACACCCCCGAGAGATAAGGGGAGAGGAGGAGGAGGAGGAAGAAAAGGAATAAGAGGAGGAAGAAGAAGGATGCGCAGCTGCGGGACTCACACTAACACTGTAACCATGGGGATGGACACACTAGCCTCAGCCCCATCCCTTGGATGTGGGAGGGGATGGTATTAAGCCCAGCAATTGGGAATAAAGGAGTGTGGGGACACCCCTGTCTCCACGTGGAGCCATAGCCCAGTGCAGCAGGCAGGGCAGCAGAGGCAGGAAGGACCACGCATGGACACATCATTAACACATCACACTAATTAGCAGGATGCAGCAAAGCACTGCCTGACCATCGCCACAGCAACTGCATCTCAGAGGCAGTTTGGTGTCACCCTGCATGTCTCCATCCTGGCCAATGGAACAGAGGATCCCCTTGACCCCTCCTGGGGTCCCCTAAGCATGGACAGGAGAATGATGCCAGGCTCAGGTGGATGGAGAGCATTTGTGACATGAGCATGCTAGGCCTCAGCTGGAACAGGATGGCAGTGGGATCACCAGGATTTGCTGCCACCGGCCCTCGCGCTGCACCGGAGCTGTGGTGGGACCGGGCGGGTGGGCACGGGACAGGGAGAGGGGACAGGGGACAGGACAGAGCGACAGAAGGACCGGACAGGGCACAGGAGTCAGCGAGCTCCGCAGCGCAGTCCTGGTGCCACCTCGTGGTGAGCGGGATCCCGGTGACAGTGGCTGTGGTGACACACCGGTCACGGCACGGTCACCGCACAGTCACCGCATGGAGCCGAGCCCCCCGCCATGGCACAGCGTTCAGCAATGGCTGTGGGGTTCTCCCTGCATCCCCCAGTCTCTGCCAGCTCCAGCCTTGGGCTGCCACTGGGCACTGGGCTGGGCACCACCATAGCATGACCAGAGGATGCTCTGCACCCCTCAGTGACCTGGTGGAGGAGGAGAACCATGGAGGATGCTCTGCACTGCTCCATGCTATAGAATCATAGAACCACAGACTGGTTTGGGTTGGAAGGACCTTAATTCTCATGCAGTTCCAACCCCGTGCTACAGGCAGGGACACCTTGCACTAGAGCAGGAGGAGATAAGGAGGAAGGCAAGCTTGGGGACACATCTGCCCCCTACCCAAGGACCTCCGTTAGCTCTCAGTGGCTCCAGGGGACAGAGGTTTCTGAGGACACGGGAGAAGAGTTCCTGACAGGCAGCTGAGCTGGCACAGCCCCACCTCTGCTCCAGGAGGATCTTTGGACTTTGGGCTGATTTTGCTGTTTGCTTTTATTTAGCAGCAGAATTCACTGTCAATGCCCAGGACAGCAACCTCCCATTTCCCAGGCCTTGTCCCTCCCATCCAGCATCCTTCACCCCGGGGGCAAAGGCGCAGGAGGAGGGACCTGTCACGCAGGGCACTGCACTGGGGAATCGGGCCCTTCCCACAGCCATGCGCCCCCGGCAGTGGATCCCAGCCTGGCTGCTCCTGCTCCACGGTACTGCGGGGGGCTGGGAGCTGGTGGGGCTCACCCAGGGCTGACACATCCTAGGAACCGGTCTGTGAAGGGTGTCGGGTGCTCTGCAGCAGTTGCAGCCACAGCTGGATGAGGGAAGGGTGGGTTTGTTCTTAGGGAGCCTTTGAGCAGGGGGCTGCAGAGAGGGGCTAAATCTGCCTGACCCCAGGGACGAGCCCTGTGGCGGTGACGGGTAAAAGAGCAGCTCCCAGGGGATGGAGACCAGGTGCCCAAGGCCACATGGTGAGAAGGGTGACCCACTACCGGTGACACTGGCCTGAGACGAAGAACAAGGTCCCTGCCCACAGCTGCAGCGGTGCCAGAGACAGAGAGCTGAGGGCAAGGCGGTGCTGCTGATGGCACCGGACACCCAGCAGCACAGAGGAGAAGCCAGGTCCTGGCAGGGCATGGCCAGGGCTGCCGGGCAGCTCCTCCAGCAACCGCAGCACTGGGACCCTCAGGGCTGGCTCCTGCCAACCCCCTCCCCAGCTCCTGGGCACAGTGGGCACTGTCCACTCCTCTTGAGGATCCCACCACCCCCAGCCCCTCCCCAGCCCATCCCCAGGCTCTGCCTGCTCCAGGAGCATCTACTTGCTCTTGAGCTGGATGACAGCACTGGTTTCACCCACCATCCCCGGGGCTGGAGCCGCTGGTTCCTGTGGATGCCAGCTGGGTCCTCAGGCTGGGGATGAGGGTGACAGCTGCTGCGCGGGTGTCCCCGTGTCCCAGGCTGTGCCACAGCCCGGCTGCCAAAGGCTGCCAACGCCAGGACCGACATCCGTGACTGCTCCGCGGACCCTCCGGTGAGTCCAGCCTGCCCTGTCCCTGGGACATCCAGCATGGGGCGCCCCGGCCCCACGGCCGCAGCTCATGTCCCCTTGTGCCACCAGTACCTGCCCCCGACGGCCACTGACACCACGGCGAGGGTGGCGGCTCTGCGGGGCACCATGCGGGCCCTCGGCGTGCAGGCCTACGTGGTGCCCGCCACGGACGCACACATGGTGAGGCAGGAGCAGGCTGGGACACCGGCACCTGCCCCGCCGCTGCTGCTGGTGCCGGCGGCCGCCTCTCACGGCTCTGCTCCTGTCTCAGAGCGAGTACATCTCGGCAAGGGATGCTCGGCTGGGCTGGCTGACAGGCTTCACCGGCTCTGCAGGTGAGAGCAGCGCCGCCACCGCGGCTGCTCCTCATCCGTGGGGATTCCCGGGGGAGGCCACAGAGATGCTGCAAGGGCTGGAGCAGCTCTGCTCTGGAGCCAGGCTGAGAGAGCTGGGCTGGGTCAGCCTGGACAAGAGAAGGCTCCTGAAGGGGAGACCTGAGAGCAGCTCCAGTGCCTGAAGGGGCTGCAGGAAACCTGGAGAGGGGCTTGGGACAAGGGATGTAGGGACAGGCCAAGGGGAATGGCTTTAACCTGCCAGAGGGGAGACTGAGATGAGCTCTTAGGCAGAAGCTCTTCCCTGTGAGGGTGCTGAGGCGCTGACACAGGGTGCCCAGAGAAGCTGTGGCTGCCCCATCCCTGGCAGTGTTCAAGGTCAGGTTGGACACAGGGCTTGGAGCAAGCTGCTCTAGTGGAAGGGGTCCCTGCCCGTGGCAGGGGCTGGAACTGAATGAGCTTTAAGGTCTGTTCCAACCCAACCCAGTCTGTGGTTCTGTGGCGATCCCACTCCACACCAGAGGTTGGGCTGGGGATCTCTGGGGGTCCCAACATCTGCCTGTAGAAGGGGCACAGGTGACACCTGAGCCCCACTCTTGTTGCAGGCACTGGCGTGGTGACACAGGACAAGGCTGCACTGTGGACCGACAGCCGGTACTGGACACAGGCAGAGCGGCAGCTGGACTGCAACTGGGAGCTGCAGAGGACAAGTCAGTGGGGGCAGGCTGGGGCTGCTGCTCCCCTGAATCCCAGGAGCCCCCAGCCTCCTCTGGTGTTACCTGCCTCCCTCCTGCAGCTTGGATTGAGTCCATTGGGATGTGGATCCTGGAAGCGGTTCCTGTTGGGGGGAACATCAGCCTGGACCCCTTCCTCTTCTCCATCGGTAGGGATGGGGTGACCCTGCCCACATTCGGGCAGCTCTCAGGTGTGGATTTGAGCCCACCACGGGCTGCTCCCCCCTCAGACACCTGGAACAGCTACAGACAAGCCCTGCAAGGCTCCGGCAGGATCCTGGTCCCCACCGAGACCAACCTGGTGGACCAAGTGTGGGGTGACCAGAGACCCGCAGCAGCCTCCAACGAGATCTACAGCCTCCCGGAGGAGTTCACCGGTATGAGCCCCAAGCACCGGAGCTGCTGGGCTGTGCTGGGCCCCCGGGCCATGGGTAACTCTGCACTGAGACGCTCCCTCCCGTTCCAGGGAGCAGCTGGCAGGAGAAGGTGGCCCGGATCCGTCAGGAGATGGAGCAGCATGTCCGGCACCCCACAGCCGTGCTGCTGTCGGGGCTGGAAGAGACGGCCTGTGAGTAGCCTCAGTGCCATGTTGGGTGTCCTGGTGGGTTCTACAGTGGGTGACATGATGGGTGCAGTGGTTGGCGCCATGGCGGGTGCTGTGGTGAGTTCTGTGGTGGGTGCTGTGTAGGTGCTGTGATGGGTGCCGTGGTGGGTGCCGTGGTTGGTGCCATGGTGGGTGCCATGGTGGGTGCTCTGTGGGTGCCATGGTGGGTGCCATGGTGGGTGCAATGGTGGGTGCAATGGTGGGTTCTGTGTGGGTCCCATAGTGGGTGCTGTGGTGGGTTTTGTGGTGAGTTCCATGGTGGGTGCCATGGTGGGTGCTGTGTGGGTCCCATGGTGGTGCTGTTGTGGGTGCCGTGGCTGGTGCTGTGGTGGGTTTCATGGTGGGTGCCGTGGTGGGTGCTATGGTGAGTGCTGTGGCAAGTTTTGTGATGGGTGCTGTGGGCTCTGAGCCCTGGGGGTGGGAGGGCAGCCAGCGGGCGGGGGCTTGGAGGTCTCGTTCTCATCAGGGCTCTTCAACCTCCGTGGCAATGACATCCCCTACAACCCTGTCTTCTACTCCTACACCCTGCTGACCAACATGAGCATAAGGTGGGCAACATCACCCTGCAGGCACAGGACATGGACAGGGCTCAGCACCCACCCCCCTTCCCTTGCAGCACCCATGGGACCCTCCCCTCAGACCAGCTCTGCTTTCCCCAGAGCCCACCACATCCTGCAGCCCCCAGCCCCACTGACTGTCCCCTCGAAGCCCCAGGTCAAGGCCCCCATCTCAGCCCCCTCTGGGGTGCAGCACCCCCCTTTCCCAGCCCAGTGTCCCCTATGAGCCCCCCAGCGTGTCCCACACGGCCAGTTCGGGGGGGAGCAGGGTGTCCCCTCGGTGTCCCCCCTATCCACCCGTCACCAGCCTGTTCGTGGGGGAGCGGCGGCTGGCAGCGGCTGCGCGGAGCTCCCTGCGGGCCGGCTGCCCGGGGCCGCTCTGCGTGGAGCTGCAGGAGTACGAGCAGGCACCGGATCACCTCCGCCAGTACGTGCAGGGCAACGTCACCGTGTGGCTGGGCACCGAGTACACCACGTACGGCCTGTACAGCCTCATCCCTCAGGTGGGTCACGGCCCTGTGCCTGCCGGTCAGTGCCAGTGAGTCCGGCCATGGGTGATGGGGGTGCTGCCGGGCTCAGGGGTGGTCCCGTGCCACCGAGCCGTGGGGATGCACCGCGGCCGTCCCTGGGGTACGGGGAGCTGGTGCTACCGCAGCCTGCTCTTGCAGGAGAAGCTCCTGGCGGACAGCTACTCCCCCGTCATGCTGGCCAAGGCTGTGAAAAACACCAGAGAGCAAGACCTGCTGCGAGCCGCTCATGTAAGGGCTGTTCCCTTCCCCGCAGCCCCGAGAGGCGGGGGCAAGCGGGTGCCAATGTCCCCTCACTGATGCCCAGGTCCGGGACGCGGTGGCTGTGATCCAGTACCTGCTGTGGCTGGAGAAGACGGTCCCCCGGGGGGAGGTGGACGAGTTCTCGGGGGCTCAGCGCATCGACGCGCTCCGCCAGTCAGTGCTGCGGCCACGGCCCCCCCTGCCCGGTGTGAGGCACCCGGGGACCTGCAGCACCACCCTCCCTGCCACCTTCCAGAGCACAGGAGCACAGCTGTGGGCCCAGCTTCCAGTCCATCTCTGCCAGCGGGCTCAATGCCGCCCTGGCACACTACAGGTACCAGGGCTGGCAGCAGCAGCGTGGTGGGGGCAGCTGGAACAGAGAGCTCTGACCCCCTTCTCTTCACAGCCCCTCCAACAGGAGCAGCCGGCAGCTCTCTGTGGATGAGATGTACCTCGCGGACACAGGAGGGCAATACCTGTACGTGCTCCAGATCTGCATCCCCATCCATCCCCATGCCCCCAGCACAGGGTGGTGCCAGGGGCCCCAAAGCCAGCGCAGGGACTGCATCACCCCCATCACATCCGTGCCCTTGCAGGGACGGGACGACAGACATCACACGGACGGTGCACTGGGGGATGCCGACCCCACTCCAGAAGGTACCAGAAAGGACCCCTCCCTGGTGCCCAGCACCAATGTCCCAGCCAGGGCTGGATGTGCTGGCGGGGAGGGTCTGGACACTGTGATGCTCAGCCCCTGCTGTGCCCCCCGCAGGAAGCCTACACCCGGGTGCTCATGGGCAACATCGACCTGTCCCGCCTTGTCTTCCCACCCAACACGGCCGGTAGGTGCTGAGCCAGAAGTTGGGCAGCCCGGCCGTGCCCAGGCCGTCTGGACATGAGGATGATGAGGATGGGGGTGTCCCCATCAGCACACGCCCCCATTCCACATTGTCATTACAGGGAGAGTCATAGAGTCCTTCGCCCGCCGGCCACTCTGGGAAGTGGGCCTCAACTACGGCCATGGGACCGGCCATGGCATCGGCAACTTCCTCTCGGTCCATGAATGTAGGTACTGGAGCGTGAGCACCAGTGCTGGGGACATGGGGGGAACAGGGATGAGGACAGGGGCTTATCTGGGGCTGCTCTAAGCCTCAGACATCCTTGCCAGGGTGGCCCCGTGGTCCTTGTGGTGGCAGCCACATTGTCCTCACCAGTGTGACAGCTTGGTCCTTGCCAGGGTGTCCCCACAGCACACCCCGTCCCCAGGAGCTGTAACCACCCCATGTCTCCTGCAGGGCCTGTGGGCTTCCAGTCCAACAATGTGCCCCTGACGGCCGGAATGTTCACCTCCATCGGTACGTGCCCCATGCCCAAAGGTGCTCTGGGCTCTGCACAGGAGGTGTCCGTGCTCAGACCCTCTCAGGGCTGGACGGAGGGAGCTGCCAGGGCTCAGCTCTCACCAGGCCCCCTTCCGGCCCCCAGAGCCTGGGTACTACCAGGACGGTGAGTTCGGAATCCGCATTGAGGACATCGCCCTCGTGGTGGAGGCGCAGACCGAGGTGCTGCAATGGGGCCGGCCTGGGGGTGGCACAGTGCTGGGGGCACCAAGGCAGGGCTGGGGGCACTCAACACCACCTCTCTGCACAGCACCAGAGTGGGGAGAAGCCCTTCCTGACCTTTGAGGTGGTGTCCCTGGTGCCCTACGACCGCAACCTAATCGACATCAGCCTCCTGTCTCCAGAGCAGGTACAGGGTGTTTGTGGCAGGAGGGCAGAGCAGGAACACGGGGCTGAGGTATGGCGCGGGTAAAGGGGACTGCAGGATGGATGTAGTGGGAAACGGGGAGATTGGGGTGGGTAAATGGGGCTGTGGCAGGGGTGCATACATGGATGGAGAAGGGAAATGGGGTTTGCAGGTGGGGCTGGTGCTGCAGATGGGATGTGGGGTATCCAGACACACTGCGAGGGGCAGTTGGCCGGAGCAGCCCCTGCAGCCCCCGCAGCCCCTGTGGTGCCTGGCTGCAGGTCCGTTACCTGAACACCTACTACGAGAGCATCCGGGAACACGTGGGGCAGGAGCTGCAGCGGCAGCAGCTGCAGGAGGAGTACGACTGGCTGCAGAGGAGCACCGAGCCCTTCCCGCTGGGCAGAGCTGCTGCAACCACTGACACCAGCACTACGTGCATGCAGGTCCTCACCATGCTCCTGTCTGCTCTGCTCCCAGGGCTGCAGGCCTGAGGCCGCTCTGACGGCCCTGCGCTGGTCCCCTCCTGCAGCAGCTCACTTCCCTTTCTCCTGGTGTTTTTTCTTGCATGGTGGTGATTAAACACGAGTGATGTCGGGTGGTGCCTGTGCACTGCTGCGCTCTGGTCCATGCTGACAGCCTGTGTGCCCACTGTCATGAGGCTGAGGCCAGCCCGCCCCACTCCTGTGATCCTGCCATGCTGGCTGCCCCTGCCATGGGGCACATGCCCCAAGTCAGCAGGGAGGGAGGATGAGGGCGGGTTCAGACTCCTGGGACAGGAGATGGAGGGAGTGGAGCAAGAAGGTGCTGAGGGAGCCATCCCTGCTGCCCTGCAGGTGCCAGCAGCACGCTGCTGATGTGCACATTCCATCTGGGACTGGTTCCCATCTGGGAGGACCTGTGAATGCAGGGAACAGCCTGGACCAAGTGCCACACGTCAGGCTTGGCCGTGGTGTGGCCCAAGTGGGTATGGTGAAGAGGTGACCTTCATCATTTGCATGTGGGACACAGAGCCCACCAGCAGCACCACCGGGGGGTGGCAGGGCACAGGCCTTGCCCCACACTGGGGCCCCGGCCAGGGCAGCAGCTCCGTGCAGGGTTTCCTTCCTCCTGCACACCCTGCCTGCGCACCCACTGTGCAGAGAGCACCTCTCATGTGATCGGCAGCTTCCTGTGTGCCTCTGGGCTCTGGTGCCGGTGCTCCGGGCTGTGCTGTGCCAGGCGCTGCCCGAGCGCTGTGCCCTTGCCCCCGGGACAGCACCATGCTGCGCCGCAAGCCCTCCAACGCCGGTGACAAGGAGCCAGGACACAGGAAGGTGAGTGCCAGCGGCATGGCTGCCCTTGGCACTCGTGGGTGCTCCTGCATGCCCTGTGCCAGCAGAGCCTGGGCTGCCCATGGGATGCTGGGCAGGGAGTGCTGGTGCTGTGGGGCTGGGACAGGCGTGGGGCAGAGCCAAACCTCAGTGATGGCCACCGTGGCCTCACATGTGCGTGGTCCTGGACTTGGCCAGTGCCCTGCTCCCATTTGCAGCATGGTGGGATGCACGGCCGGGATGCACAGGCCCTTGGTATTGGCATGGGAGCAATGGAGGGTGCCGGTGGGAACCATGGGGTGCTGCTGGGGGGCAGAGCTCCTAATCCCTGGAGTATGAGCAGCGTTTCCTGTGGGGAGGGCTGCTGGGCTGGCCCCCGAGGTGTCTGCGGTAAAGGCAGCATGGTGCTGCAGCTCGTCATGTGCATTGGCCACTACCTCCGGCAGCACTGCACCAAGCACCAGGACCACTAGCAGCACCGGCACCAGCACCGCGGTCTCTCAGATCCCCGGCACAGCAGGGCCATGTGTCACCCTGCACCACTCCACCTGGAGCCACCGGTTGGGGGCCATGGCCAGCCGCTCGGATCTGGCACCAGCGCTGCCGGTGGGCAGCATCCATCCCACTCCAGGGTGGCTCCTCCATGCTGGGAAGCTCCCTGGGGATATCTGAGTGAAGGTCCCATCCGGGTGCTGGGGTGGCCCCACAGGCATCCCCTGTCCTTGCCCAGGCGCAGCCACTGCTCCCACTTCCCCCTCGCTGCCATGTCCCAGCTCCATGGCCCCGCTGCTGGGCTCTCCACAGCTGCTCCTGCTCCCCAGCTCCAGGCCCAGGGCTGGGGGGAACACGGTGCACTGAGCTGCGTTATCTGAAGGGCACAGAGAGACCCAAGGGGTTCAGTTTGCCTCAGGGTGCTGGGGGGAGCAGGGCAAACCAGCACCATTTCCTGCTCATAATGCACAGGCTGGGCTGGTTCTGCAGGCACGGCGGCGATGGAGCCGGGTCTCGCTCATCCGAGCCAGCCCTCTAGAAGAAAACGACAAAAAGAAGTAACAAAGGATGCTCGGCGGAGCCGATGAAAAGGGGGAGGAGGAGGAGGAGGAGGAGGGGCTGTGCTTGGGCAGGGACTGAGCGAGGCCTCTGGCGCAGGCAGAGCGACCCAGAAAGGAAATTGCTGCGCTTGCGGTCGAGCCGAGAGCAGCTCTGTTGTGCGAGCTCCGAGCGGAGCGCAGCTTGCTCCCGAGGGCTGGCAGCCGGTGCTGGGCCCCCGGGGATGAGGGCCCCCTGCCCCGGCACTGCTCCCGGCACAGGGAACCCCTTCCCACATGGGGCAGGCACCTGGAGACATGGAGGGGAGCGGAGCCAAGGCAGGGCGGAAGAGGCAGTGAGGGAGGGTTGCACCAGGGCTGACATCTAAATCCCGCTTTGCCAGCTTTGGCACAAAGGCGGGACCGAGGCTACTGGCAATGCTGGCGGGGAGTGGGATGATGCTCGCAGGCAGAAAACGTGGGCAGCTTTGGGGGATGAAGCTGGAGATGAGGGCATGGGCACGGCAGCACTGATGCCCTCAAGAGCCGAGAACAGCCTTTAGCTGTGCCAAGCAGCCACACGCGCACCATGAGCAGTGCTGGGTGCTACATCCCGCATCCCAGGGGCTCAAAACCGCCAGCAGCTCTTGAGGCACAGCAGGAAGGGAGATGTTGTGCCAGCCAAAACCCCTTCAAGCACCAGCAGTGCCCTGGGCACGGCTAGGCCCGGCTGTGGAGGGGAGGGTGGGAGCTGGCCGAGGGGATCCCTCACTCCTCCCATCCCCATTCCCCTCTAGCTCTCCCTCCAGCGCTCCAGCAGCTTCAAGGACTTTGCCAAGGCCAAAGTCAGCTCTCCTGTGCTGAGCGAGAACGAGTTCAACCTGGAGGAGAAGGTGAGTCCCTTGCCACGTTCCATTCCCACTGGGCACAGCCCTGCTCACAGCATCCTACCCCAAAATCCTGGTCCTGCCAGTGACCCGATGTTGTGCAGCAGCCCCAGGGCTTCCAGCACTGGCAGGATTTGGGGTTTTGCAGCCCTGTGTGATCCATCTGAGTTTCACCTGGGGCGGGGATGGGGGGCAAGGGCTCTGCCTTCACTCTCCATCCCTCTGTCAGATCCCCAGGGATGAGTCCAGCAGTGCCAGCCCCGATGATGCTGCACGGAGCAGCGGGATGAAGCTGAGCAAGAAGTGGCGAGCCGTCATCTCCCGCACCATGAACCGCAAGATGGGCAGGATGGCCGTGAAGGCACTGGCTGAGGGGAAGGTGAGCGGGGCCCTGGGCGGGAGTGCAGCTCCTCCTGCCTTGGCCTGAGCCTGGTGCCCCCCAGCAGGGAGACGTGGAGGAGGAGGAGGAGGGGCCCCTGTGCCCTCTGTCCCCAGCCGGCAGCACAGAGGAGCCAAGCCATGACAAGATGCTGGTGCGATACGTGGAGATGGAGGAGGATGAGCAGCCACCCCTCAGCAGTGAGCCTGGCTCTAGTGCAACACTGGCTGGGCACAGCCTTGGCCCCGTCCACTCCATGGGCAGCGATGGGTCCGGCCACAGGAGCCAGCAGCAGGGCAGCCCTGGCACAGCCTACACCGGCCCCTTCTGTGGCCGGGCCCGCGTCCACACTGACTTCACACCCAGCCCCTATGACAGGGACTCACTCAAGCTGCGGGTGAGCGGCCCCAGGGTGGGAGCTGGAGGGCAGGGGCAGGGACCCCCTTAGGGAGGATGCTCTCCAGCCTTCCGCGATCTGCGCCCACCCTCACACCCACTTCCCCCTGCACAGAAAGGGGACATCATCGGCATCATCGAGAAGCCACCTGTGGGCACCTGGACTGGGCTGCTCAACAACAGGGTGGGCTCCTTCAAGTTCATCTATGTGGACGTCATCCCCGAGGAGGCAGCTCCTGCCCGCAAGAGCCGGAGCCCCGGCCAGAGCAAGCGGCTCAAGCCCAAGACGCTACACGAGCTGCTGGAGCGCATCAACCTGCAGGTAAGGGACAGCAGCTGCAGGGCTGCAGCAGGATCATGCTCCCCTCTGCTTCCGAGAAGCCCTTCACTGTCCCCACATCCCCGCGGGTCCCTGACCCTGTGCCCAAGCACCACTGGGGCACACACAGAGGGATCCTCTGGCTGGTGCTCGGGCAAGTGCCGCAGTGGTCCTGTGCCAAGGCAGGAGTCGTGCGGGCAGCACCAAGGGCCAGAGAGAGCCGTGAGTCAGAGCGAGCTGGGAGCTGTGCCACACTCAGCCCGTGCTGCGCTCAGCCCATGCTGTGCTGCCACAGGAGCACATCTCCACCCTGCTGCTGAATGGGTACCAGACCCTGGAGGACTTCAAGGAGCTGCGGGAGACCCACCTCAATGAGCTGAACATCACAGACCCCCAGCACCGCGCCAAGCTGCTCACGGCTGCAGACCTCCTCCTGGATTACGACAGTAAGAGCCAGGGGAAGGGGCAGAAGCCACCCTGGTGCCAGGCAGCCCCAGCAGTACCAGCCCTGCCCTAACACTGTGTCCCATCTCCCCAGCAGCCAGTGAGCCAGAGGAAGGCAACAGGTCCGAGGCCCAGCCATCACCCTCTGAGCCCAAAGAGGACATTCCCCGGGACTCGGGCTGCTTCGAGGGATCCGAGACCCTGGATGGGAGCCGGGACGAGGCCGAGCTGGGTGGTCCCGAGGGGCAGCTGCAGGCTCTGTCCCTGGCAGAGTCCCCCTGAGCAATGGGACCCCAAGGCAGGGCTGCAGGCAGCTCAGCCCTTGGCCCCGAGGCTGCCCCATTTGCTGCCCCCAGGACATTCTGCCCTGCTCTGCTGCCCCGGCATGTTGCCCCACAGCTCCTGGAGCTGGATGAGCCTGCAGGAGCCTGCGAGGGCAGGGGAGTCCCACAGCAGCAACCCCAGCACTGAGCAGCCACATGTGAGGGCACGGGGGTCCCACTGAGCCCGGCTCTATGCTGGCAGCTCCACGCCCTCCCTCAGCAGGCTCCTCGCACAGCCAGGGCAGGGTTTGCTGGGAAGTCTGGGCTGCAGGGAGAGGTTCAGCAGAGCTGAAAGCAGCCCCGGAAGGGCACTGCACCCCCTTCATCGGTTCCAGGGGAGCCCTGATCACAGCTTGCAAACCCAGCCCTGCGAGCAGGCCCAGGGGAGATACAGGAGGGAGCTGGGGTGACCACGAGCACCCTGCTGTCATCAGCAGGACAGCCCCTTCCAGAGTGCCAGATCCCTCCAGGCAGCCCCGTGCAGGGGCACGGGAGCTGCAGCCCAGGCAGGGCCCCCATGCGCAGGCAGGAGCCGGTGAGGGCAGCAAGAGCAGGAAGAGGCTGGCATCCATACGGGAGCGTGGGGCAGCCTGCAGCCATCAGCAGGCTGTGCTCAGCTCAGGGGCCGATCCCAGGCCTCTCAGCCCAGCTCTTGCTGCTGCACATGAGAAACTCCAGCTCCAGCGCTTTATCCCAATAAAAGTTTGCAAGTCCCTTTTACTCCAGCCTTCAGCTTCGTAGCGCGCAGGAAGGCTGGGGCTGGGGAATGGGGCAGTGTCCACAGGTAACACAGAGCTGGACAGGGTGCTCCCTGGGCTGTGTCACTGCTCTGCCTGGGCAGCATCACCTGTGCACTGAGACCCCTCACCTGCCATGGGGGACAGCAGGATGCAAACAAGGTGACACGGATAAAACACCTTGGAAGTGCAAGATGTAGAGGCTGGAAAGCCAGAGGGAAGGGGGAAGCAGTGAGCTTGGGGAGGCACAAAGAGGCAGAGGCTGCAGCTTGGCCAGTTTTCAAACCAGTTAGTTTTTCTTCATTGTCTTAAAATAAAAAAAAGAAGAAACCAAACCAGAGCAAGCCCAGCCCTCACCCAGCCCCGTGCCCTTCCCTACTGGAGCAGGCACAACCCCACATGCAGGCAGTGCCAGCACCCAGCCTTTCAAACCCAACCCTGCACCTCTCCACAGCGAGCTCTGGGCTGGGGCAGTAGCATGGGAGAGGAGGGGGCAGCTCCCGTGGCTGGGGTGTGCAGGGGGCAGCAGCTGTGAGCGGGGACCCAGCAACGGGGAGCTGCTGAATGAAGGAGCTACTGAACCCACCACCAGAGTCCCTGGCAGCAGCTCTGCCCTCACCAGGGAGAGGAGGCCCTGGTGTGAAGGGAGAGCAGGCAGCACCAGTCACTCCATTCACACCACTTCATCCGCTGCCAGGCACGGCCAGCTCAGCACCGCGAGGGGTGGGAGTCATGCAGCATGCTCCGAGGGACCCGTCTCCCGCATCACCTGCTGCCACTGCTGAAAGCCGGTCAGAATATGAGGGCAGGGAAGGAGGAGCAGCAGCTTCATGCTGCCAGGCAGGAGCATCCCAGGGGCTCAGCACACGCCCACAGGAGGCACAGACATGCCCAGAGCTGCCAGGGCACCAACGGCACTCCCTCCATCACCATGGACCCCACAGCCCTGAGGCGCTTCCCAGCCCGGCTGCCCAGCGCAGAACAGGATTGTCGGGGGGAAGAGGAGCCCTGGCAGGGCACAGAGGCCCCCTGCTACTGCGCGGCCCAGGCCTCTGCTCCCTCCTGTGCCAAACACCAGTTGAGGATGGCTGAGGAACACAGGGCAAGGCAGTGGGGACACAGGGACACAACGACATGACACAGAATCAGGGCTGAGGTTCTGCAGAGCAGCAGCTACAGCCTGGCCTGCAAGAGGAGGGCACTCTGCACCCAGCAGCAATGGCAGCCCCGGCACCAGGCAGGGAGCCAGCAGCCAGGCAGAGCCTCCTCCAGCGGGAGTCACCAACCGCTCTGCGGCCAGACACACGCAGGAAGATGGGGCTGCCCCACTCATCCTGAGAGCTTCTGGTTGGGGGTGATCCCCAGGAAGGACAGGAAGGGGGCCCCTGCCCTCTACCACCGCTCTCACACCAGCTTAAGTCACATGGAAAGGAGCATGGGAAGGAAGCTACTTCAAAATCACTGCCAGCAGAACACCTTCCCCGTTACCTTGGCCCTTTTGGCACCAAACTGTCTCCTGACAACCCTTGTCACGTTAACCAACAAAACAATGCCACAGAATAGAGGAAGAAGGGAGGAGGGGAGAGAGGAAGCTACTGCCATGTCTTGCTTTCCCCTTCTCACCAGGATTCCTCAGCAGTAGGGAGCAGGCCGACCCTAACGTCACTTCCGAGCTGCTTGACCACGAGCCGTCTCGACCATGAGCCGTCTCGTCAGGTGGAGGGACAGCCAGTACTTAGCCTCAGGACAACCTGCAGAGCAAGAGGTCCTGCCCCGGCCTGCAGCTGCCTGGCCCCGTGGGGACTGAGACTCCCACTTTGGATCCTTTGCCACCGCGTGAGGCCAGAGCCACGAATAAAGACTACAGCAAAGCAGCCATGAGGAATTGTTTGCCTGGCATCCAGCCCATCTCCTCCTCTCCTCCATCACCTCCAGCTTTGATTAGACAAAACAAGAAAGTTCTCCCCTTCAAGCAGATGCTAGTGCTCTGCTTGCCCAGCGTCCGGGGGTGGGACTGGGAGCTCCCCAGAAGTTAGCTGCTTCTCCTCTGGCATCTCGGCATGGCTCAGGGGTGGTGCAGGGACCTGCAGAGAGAAGACAGCAGTGACTTGCATGAACACACCCCCATGCAGAGCATCTGTCTGAGCATACAGACACAGCCCCACTGCCTCTGCTCCACCAGGCAGAGGTCTCAGCTTTGCTTGGGGAAAGGAGAAACCGGGGGTCACCAAACAGGCAAAACAGCAGCTTCATGGAGTTCTGGGGCACTAGAACGCTCTATCAGAAGTGGTCCAGGCTGCTTCTACCAGAGAAACAGCAACTCATACCCAAGCAGGAGTAGGCTCAGTCATTTCCCATTGTGTTCATGGAACAGAGTGGAAAGGGCACTCTGGAGGTCTCCTGTCCAGCCCTACCCTTAAAGCAGGGCTAATGTCAAAGAGCAGGCTGCTCGGGGCCACAGCCTGTGGGGCCATGGCTTTCTCCAAGGATGGAGATCCCAGACCTGTCAGCGCCCTTCCCAGGGACAGCACTTCAGCTTCCACTCAGTGCCAAAACAAGATGGCTGCTGCCTCCCAGCCCTGCTCAATGCCTCCCAGCCTCCATAGGTGCCAGCTCCCGGATGCTCTCACTGCAGGACTGACGTCTCCAAAACCACAGCCAGTGATTTCCTTTGAGTAAATCAAGAGCAGCTGCTTTCCCGCACAGAGCACAACAGCTTTTCGTGGGCAGCCTCCCCACAATGCCCCAAGTGTTGCTTTGCTCCTGCCGAGTCATACCATCAGCTTCTCCCTTCTGGCCCACAGCAGCAGCAGCGACACACTCACCCTGCGCACAGAGGCCTCGCTCCCAGCACTGGCGTGAGGAAGACTCCCATCCTCCTGCGGCACCCTGCTCCCCTCCGTCTGTTCCTCGGTGCCCGGAGCAGCGCTGGGCCCCCGTGGGCATGACTCCACCTGTGCTGTGCTCTCCTCCTGCTGCAAGATGCCCCGTCTGTCCAGGACGCTGCAAGGACACAACCACCCCGTCAGACCCATGCCTGCCCTGGAGCAGACTTCTCCTGCAGGAAAAGTGCGGGTGGAAGACAAACACCAAGGGAAGGGACCCTCTCCAAAACAGGCTGTGCACAGACTAGGCTTGGGCTATGTTCCTCCCATGAAAACCAAGGCCCTGGAGAGCAGCCCAGCTCTGAGTGTGGGACTACCAAAATGAGTGACCTGGAAAGAGCCTCCGCTTCACATGCTGCCCCAGCGAAGGGCAGCCACTCCTCCACGGGCTTCCCGAGCACATGGTGGTTGGAAGCACATCACAAGCTTGAATCATGGAAAATATGCAAGGAAGGTAACACAAGACCTTCCTCCCCAGAGCATCCAGCCATGTCCCAGCAGATCTCCAGAAGCTCACAACACACATTGTACTGGCAGAAGAGCCAGGCCTTGTACCCAAGCAAAGAGAGCTCCTCACAGTCCCGCGCTGGGCTCTGGGGATAAAAATGGCAGGGCTGCCCTTTGAGAGCTTACCTGGGGGGCAGGGGCCCACAGAGCACCTCACAGCAGTTCTTCACTATGTTACCATGGCTGTAGGGATTCTGCACACGGTTCTTCCCAGTCCAGGACCCCTTGATCTGCAACAGTCAGGGCACAAGCTCGGGTTTGCTCCACCAGCACCAGCCCCCAGCCATGGAGCCTGGCCTCAGGTTGTGGGGCTCATCAGCAAAGTGGGCACAGGCATGACATGCTGAGGAAGTGACGAGAGACAGAGATGGCTCAGAGGAACAGATAGACTCTACTTACATCTTCATTGGTTGTCTGATTCAGTGCCACCAGGAAGGTGTGGAATCCAGTTAACCCCACCACCGACCACAGGGTGAAGAAACAGATGAGCACCTCCAGTACAGTGAGGACAGTTAAGGACTGGGAACAGCCTGGGAACAGTCCCAGCCCCAGGCCAGCTGTGTCACTACCCCCGATGCACACTACCCTAACTCTCCTTTTCTTCTCCTAGATATGGTTTTCTGTTTTACCCTCCTCCCAAGAGCCACAAAATTGCTCCTCACCTTGTACTCATGGGGAAAAACGCCCTGAAAGACTCCTTAGAGAAGCCTGAGCATTGAGGCCCCAGGCCCTCCATAACACAGGTCCCACTAACCCCAGCTCTGGGGGAACCAACCCTCCATGCTCTGGAAGGATATGTCCCTGGGGTTTCCTTCAACGTGTTCAGAAACCCAATCTTCAGAGATTCTGGCAACACAAAGACAGAGAGATGTTTTCTCAGGAACACCGCACCGAGTCCAGCTCCCTTTCCTACTCCACCACTTCAGGATTCCCACCCCCCCCCCACATCCCCCCTCCCTGAGCCACCCACCTCCCCGCAGCCAGACTTACTCAGTGCTACGTAGACTATGTTAAAGGTGAAGATGTAGATGGTGAGGAGTGAGAGCGAGAGGATGAAGAGGTAGAAGTAGCGGTAGTTCCTCTTCCCCACGCAGTTGCCCACCCAGGGGCAGTGATGGTCGAAGCGCTCTGTGAAAGCCAAGATGGGATCAGCAGGGCCCTGCCTGACCCCAGCCACACTGCCCCCAGCCACACTGTCCCAAACTTAAATACATCCGAGGCTAACAGGGCTCCCTGGGCGTAGAGTGCAGCCCTCTGCTAACTCAGGGCCTGTATTATGGCCTCCTTCCAGCCGGGGAAGCTAAGAAAGGGCAAAACCGTTTACTAATGAGTGGTTTTGCATATTATGGTTGAGTTTAAGAGCCTGGCCCTATGTATGTCTTCTCTCCCAGAGACCTGAGGTGTAACAGCTTTTACTAAAGCAGCACACAGGTTAGGTGAAGGCCTGGGGGTTCAGAAGTTCTTGTCTAACCCGTAAGCCACTTCTTCAAGAATAACTGGAAACGGGTTGAAGGAACTGCATAAACTCTCACAGGGCTGGGAACCTGCAGAGGAGGAAAGGGATGCAACAAGGGATTTCTTCCTCAAGAAGGGATGCTGAACACCAGCCAATCATGGTAGCAAAGGGCTGAGAGAGCATCCGCCCTGCAGCTAGAGGAACAAAGCCCAAGGGCACCCCATGTGACGGTGGAATCTCCATGCTGATGCGAGGAGCTGCCTTCACACAAGACAGAGCTCTGCTAGAACCCTCCAGGCCAGCAAGGCCAGAGAAACTCAGCAATGGACTGCACCTGCAAACTTCTGCGCAAATCTGGCTTACATTAGACCAGGTATTGCCAAAGCAGTACCGGCAAAGATGAACCATCTGGCTTCAGGCTCTGAAGCTCCTTGTGCCGCAGATGAGGCAGCCTGTCTCGCTCTGCTCACACTCCACCACCCTGGACCTGCTCAGCAGGAGCAGAGGTGGGTGCAGACGTTCACCTGTCTCCTCTGCAGGCTGTCCCTGTCCCCTCTCAGGCCTCTACTCACCCACACAGTTGTCGCAGATGCTGCAGTGCGAGGCCCGGGGCGGACGGAAGATCTTACACGTATAGCAGTACTTCAGCTTCACAATCTGGTTGTTGATCTGGAAGTTCTTGATGCGCGGGGGTGGGCGCTGGCCCTGTGGCACCGTCCCGTTGGTGGCCTCTGAGAGAGGATGCAGTAGAGATCAGACCTGCTGCCATGACACAACAGGCCAAGGACAACAGCTTGCCTCCTGCTGGAGCCTGCTGGGTCCGGAGCCAGTGGCTGCTGCTCTGCTCACACAGTCCAGAGCCAAAGTGGCAGCCTGGAGGCAGGAAAAGTGATGCCAAAGCCTTCACAGGCATATTTAGGGGGGCTGGAAGGGTGTTGCCCACATCCACCCAACCTCCTCTCTACCTAAAGGATCAAGGGGCCCACACTGAGCTCCTGCGCCCCTTCCCAAGCAAACTGAGCTCATGTGTAGGAGAGAAAACAGCAGTGAAGATATCCCCGGAGAGGGAAGTGGGTACATTGCACCATCCTTCTGAGCCTCAGCCAAGCAGACCCAGCCACAGGCACACCCCGCGCTTCCGGGCTGCCGGCCGGGAAGAAGGGCTCTGCAGAGAGCAGGGGCCCGGAGGCTGCCCCAGCCGCACTCACCGATCTCCATCTCGATGAAGGCTGCCTCGTCTGGCAGAGCCCTGGGGATCACGCCAGGGTCGCTGAAGCTGGTTCGCAGGAGCGTGGCCATGGCGAACAGGAAGAGAACGGCTGCAAACACGGGGATGGCCGGGGACAGCTGCACTGCCAGGTACCGGCACCTGCGGGGACACGCGGCGGCAGGAGCCGCACCATGACCAGCTCTGCCTGAGCCGGGCCTGGGGCTGGCACCGAGTTTGAGCCCAGACCTTCCCACGTGATGTTACCAAGGGGAAGCTGCCCAGCACTTCCTTCTGGTCCCACCACCACAGGGACCCGTCCCTGGAATGGCTCCAACAGCCAGCCACAATCTAAGTGCCACTGTGCCCTTAGTCAGCCAGGCCCAGAATTCTTCCCAGCATTTTGGTTTGTTCCCAGCTCCCAGTTTGCTCAATCATGGATGATGGCAGGAACACAACCGGCCAGCAAGAGGGATCTTGCCTGGAGGACACTAGCTGAGGGATGGACCCTTCCTTCCCCTAGGAGAAGCACCCAAGGCCTGGTTTGAGAGCCCACCGCTGGAGAAAGCAAAAGGCATGGAAGCACACTGGAATAGTAGGAATCTCTGGCTGTCCCCTACACGGGCACGGACTCCAGTACCACAGAGATTACTTGCTGGGGATTAACTGTGTCCTGTGCTTCCCAGGAACGGATTTCCCTGAAAGTGCAACATTCCCCTGCAACATGAGGTCTGCCTTCCTCTGACTTCCCTGAGGCAGAGCTCCACATAAAGTAGGCAGGCTCCCGCCCCAGGGCAGCCCCAGCTCAGGAGAGGACACACAGCCTAAGGGTTTACCAGCACAGAGAAGTCCTGTGAGGAGTTCCCAGTGCTAATCCCACTGATTGGCAGTGCAAACGGAGCAGGAGACCTGTCTCCCTGTGGCCCCTGTCCCTTCTGCACACTACAGGCACATGTCCTGGGCACTGTAGCATAGGCCGTGCTGAAGCCATGGTTTACAGGGATGAAAGGAAACACGTTTTTGCCCGTGTTCCTTCAGAAAACCCCATTTATGTGGGGGTGAAGTTCCTACAGAGCTTTCCTATGAAAAGCCCGCCCAAACCTCAGCACAGAGCACAACCTCCCCTCTCCCTGCACTGTGCTTTCCCAAGCTCCTCATGGAGCTCAGCACCTAGGCTTTCTAGTAAGCCCTGGCACCACAGGGGTGGATCCAACCCAGGTTCCTGGTCTCCAAGAAAGCAGGAGTAAGACTCCTGTGGTGAAAGGCCGGGGATTATCCCCCCGCAGCGGGTCTGTCATCCTGAGCAAGGCAATCCACAACATCCACAGCGTTAACTGCTGAGTTCTGCGTAGCCTTCCCACCCGCAGCTGCTCCAAACACAACACGTTTTCCAGCTCCCCTGGTTCCTTTGGAAGCCCACCACACGCTGCAGGGAGCCAACCAGGCTCTCGTTTACCATTCCCTGGCTGTAGGAACCATCCCCCAGCATGAGGAGGGGCAGAGGGGGCTGTGCACTAGAGCCACAGGATGCTCTGGCCACAGCCACATGCGGGGCCTGGCCCCTAAACCAGCAGGGTTAACTTCAGGCACCACAACCTCTGTAGCTACTGGCAGCAACACAATCCTCAGAGCTGTCCCTGTGCACAGTCCTGCCTTCAGGTGCGTGGGCAACAGGAGGCCTGAGCTCAGCGTCCTGAGGCAGCCTGAGATTACTTTGCTTTCCCTCTGCAAGAGCAAAGTCTAAGAAGAGCTGCAAGTCAGGCAGCGATTACACAGAAACCCTGGATCCCATCTGGGGAAGGAATCTGGGATTATTCCTCTGGACAGGCTCTGCCCCGAAGGGCTGCAGCCTGACCATTGTCCAGCTGACGCGAAAGCTTTTGTCGCTGTCGTCACAAAATGAACAACGTGTTACGGTCTTAAAACCTGGATCTATGAGCTGTGAGAGCTGCACCAGAGCTCCCAGCCCTGGCTGCACACCGACACCTTTTAAGTTCCCTGAGTGAACTGTCAGCAAGGAGATTTATTACCTGCAGCACGTGCTACACAGAGGCACTCGCGATAAATGGGATCAGCCCCTGCAGCAACCCCACTCAGCCTGGGTGTGAGCAGCAGTGTGGGATGTGAGTCACTCCCATTGACTGGAAACCTGCCCTTCGGGAATGCAGCAGGTCCTGCTGCCCCTGAGGAGCAGCAACAGCGGCCTCAGGATTGATGTTACCACATAGCAGAGAGTGAGGTGGCAGTGGGAAGCATTCAGATGACATGAGCGCACAACTGTGCTCCCTGCTGTGGCTCGGGAAGCACCAGCCAGCCAGGAGAGCAGGAATGTGATAGGGAAAAGATACCCCGAAACTCACACAGGAGGTAATGATGCCAGCTCCTTCAGCTGCCACTCACTGAAGAGCATGAGATGGTTGCTCAAGGAACCCACTCTTGTCCTGTTGCCATCCTCCCTCCAGCATCAAGCAAAAGTCCAGGCGCTGTGCTGGATGCTCAGCCCATCACTCAGCAGTGCCATGGCACCGCAGAGCTGAGCAGGGCCCTCCTGCTTCCCTGGCTAGTAGGGCTGGCAGCACTGCTGCATCCTCTGCACAGGAACACAGCCTGGAGGTGAGAGTGAGGCAAACACTCACCGCACCGACACTGCACCTTGAGCCCCAGCCTCCCATCCTTCCCTGTGCCATCAGAGCCTTGCTTTTAGGAAGGTGCTGTTCAGGGGACATGCGTGGTCTGTCTGCCATGGCAGAGAAAGCCAAGCGCTGTCCTGAACAGCTGAGCAACAGGTAAGGCCACCACGTGAGGTTGTCACTTGGCACTCACTGGTGCTGGGAGATCGTCACCCTGCGTCTCGTCTACAGCATGATTACACTCACCAATTCATTCCCAGTGCTGACAGCCATGTTAGAGATCCCTTGTTTGGGAAAGCTGAGGGCCAACACAGGCATACTGTTGCATGTAAGGCTCTTGCTGCTGTTCTACTCCCAGTGCAGTGTCTGTGCTCCTGAGCATTCTGTCATCTCCGAGCAGACAATAACAGCACTATCACACTGCCCATCACGGGGGCCTGGGGGTGAGAAAGGCTTAAACAGAGAGCATTAGAATGAGAGGGTGGAGCAGCAGCAGCAGCTGAGGGGTGCCACGAGTGCAAGGACTGTGTGACTGAGCTCTTTGCCATCACTCGGGAAGCTCTGTTGTAACTGGCCCATCAAGCAAAGCTCTAGAGGAAGGGGAAACAAACACAGCAGCCCCGGTGGACATGGACATCAGCCATGGCCGCAGGACAGCACATTTCAGGCCAGGTCCCCCCAGGGCTCAGCACAAGCTCTCCTGTATAATTCATCCACATCTCACTTGCAATCACCTGTTGGACTTCCTGAACCACCACACTGTGCACTCACCCCGAACACCAGTGAAGTACAGGAGTATCTGTAGCAAACGTTTGACCCTCACCAGAGCACTCGCAGTCATCTGCACCTCCCAGGCCTGGGATGATTTCCAGGAGCTGATGTATTTGCAGTAAGCCTGGAAACCATTGCTCCAAAAGCCAGGGAAGTGCTGCACTGCAATGCTGGAGCCCAGGGACCTGCCCCGGGCAGGACCGGAGTTGGCTACAGCAACACTCTTGGCTGGAACAGCAACACAGAAAACCCTCACCTCAGACCCTCTTCAAAGGCAGTTCCACCGGGAGTACGTGCCACCAACGCAGCAACCACCTTGAGGCAGGAGATGGAAAAGTTCTGCTAATGCCACTGCTCTTTTTCTGGCTGCAGGTGAGGGAACACCCCAAGATCACATCGGCAATGAGAGGTGGTGCTCCGGAGGACGTGCACACCACAGGGAGAGGTAAGTTGTCTCCTGGAAAGGAGCCCATGTATGAGAAACAGGGCATGCCATTCTAAACACACCTCAAGCAGAACCATGCCTTCAGGAGCAAGGCAAGCTGAACTCTGAGGTTCACCTCTACCAAGAGGCTACAACTGCCAAAAAGCACAGAGTGACTTAGGTGAAAGCTTTGACAGTGCTTGACATTGACCTAACCAGAGGTAAAAGCCATTTTGAAAGCATCTTTATCAGTGTAAAATCTGGGGTCTTTGGGGTTTGGAGGGAGAAACCCAAGAATTAAGTCACAAAGGGTCAGCACAGGTTATTTCAACTTGTCAGAAACCAAAGAAATTCTAATCTCTACGTAGCTAAGAAAGTAGAAAACAGTAACATGATACAGAGGCTGTTACTGGAGAGTGAAGAGCCCCTTCCCCTCCCTGCGGGAGCCCGGTGCTGCCAACACCGGAGCGTTTACCAGCAGCAGCGTCCTGCTGCCGAGCTGGAGACAAAAGAAACGCCGTTGTTCTGCAGCCGCCGCCGCGCTGAGCAAGAACTTCGGAAGGGCCCTTCCAGCCATGCTGGCAAACTGCAGAGAGGAGATCCCAGCAGCCAGAGAGGCTGCACATCCCATCATGCCAGCTCCCAAAGGGGCTTCACGAGCGCTTTACCTGGGCTTCTCCTCGTGCTCCAATACCACAAGCAGAGTTAGACAACTACACGCCCTGTTGCAAAGGCTGACGTGCCCATTAAGAGTCTGAAAGAGTGCCAAGAGGATATTAAACGAGTTTTATGTGACACGTTACGGATATGGAGCAGACCCAACGAAATACAGGGCTCGGACACTGCAGGGACCAGCCTCAGCCCTGGAGCAGGAGGAGCTGCTTTCTGCCAAGGTGCTGGCGAGAGGTGCCCTTGGGCAGAGGACTCCAGTCGCTGCAGAGCCCTTCCCGGGAGCCAGCACAGCTCCACAGCCCTCTGGTTTATCTGGGAGGGAGGGAGGGAGGAGCTGGAGCTCCAGGTACAACACTGATAGTGCAGGCAGCCCTCTGGGTCTTTTTGCTCCCGGCTGGAAACTTTCCCCATTCCAGCCCACAGCTCTGGAGTCTAGGGGATAAAAACACACAAACTCTGACCACGGGGCTGAGGTGGCTTCAGACCACTTGACTGGAGACACGGCAGAGGAACAGATGTGCAGGGGACTCAAAATACAAACACCATGAGCACGGCTCAGAGTGGCTGCCGCGGGCTCTGCTTATCTCGTGACGTGTGGTGCTGGCCACCACCGGCTCTCCTGCACCAGGCACCGCACTCTGCACCTGTCACCACACACTGCACCGCACACCAGAGCAGCCTGGAGGGCTCTGCTCTCAGCCAGAGGCACTTGCTGGCTTCAGGCATCCCCGGCCCTGTTCAGACAAGGTGTGACTGCGCAAATGATTCAGCTGAATGAAACGGGAGCCCACAGCACAGGCTCCCTGCAGTGAGCACACAGGACACCAGCAAGTCTGCTGCTCTCCACAGAGCCCAACAGCTCCGATTGCTCCTCTGCAGCACAGACTTTAAGGAGAAAAGCATGAAATTCCATGCAAACACCAAAGAACCTGCCAGAAGCTGAAATGAATGGACAACACAGACAGAAGGTCAAGGCCAAGCACTCCGATGCACGCAGAAGGGCAGCTGCTCATCACCTCAGCTGGGTCTGTGAAACAGAGCAGGGTTTCTGGCTGGCAATGTTATGTTTCATTCCTATCCCAAATTCAGAAATCCCAAACAGTTTCAAAACAAACACGCCTCTTTCAGACAGAAACCATTAAAGTGTTGAGCTATGAGAGAATCAAATAGATATTTTGGCATTTCCCAAACTTTTCCTAACTGAAAGCCCCTAAGCCAATTTAACCACAGTTCAGAGGGAATTCTGCTCCCAGCAAAACTGCCCCCAGGCTGGTGACCCCACAGAGACCGTCCCCCTGGCTCGACACAGAGGCATATTCCGGAGGTCTCACTGTGAGCAAGGACATGAGTGACCCCTCCATGGGCCTCGAGCAGCACGGGAAGAGGCTTCCCAAGGAATTCCCAGTCACGTACCTGCAGCACCCACAGCACCGCTGGCTCTGCCAGCACAGCCTGGGACTGTAAAGGCAGCAGAGAGTGGGCTGTGGCTTCTCTCTTCTGCTCAGGACAGGCTCCACAGGGAGCAAGAGCAATTATCCCTCATGGTAAGTGTTTCTGGAGCAGAGACACGTGTTTCTGGAGCAGTGATACTACTAGCCCTCCCTGAAGGCAGCAAGTTTAAGCCCCATTTTTGAGATGGGGAAAAAACAAACAACAAAACAAGCAGCAGTGTCATTTCATACCTTTGGCTTCAGACTGAGTCAGGGATAATTTGAGCTTCCTGTGCTTGAGAACCACAACACCTCGTGTTACAGTTGTGCAGCACCTGCCTCCATTACTCCACGACCACCAAGCAGAGAAATCAGCTCTGTAGCTGACCTGGGCATGGTGTTTGCTGCTGCATTGCTGCCACTGGGACACAGCAAACCTCAGCAGACTGTTACAGAAAGCTCTTTCCAAGGATGGTGGCAATATCCACTAAGGAGAGGAGTGAGGGAGAGCAATGCCAGGCCAGAGGGAGCTGGGACAAGATCCCTGCTCTGGGGAAGATGCCCAGGAGGCCAGTGCCTGGGCCCAGAGCTTTAGGTATGTGGAGCAATATCCAGGACTTAATCAGTGGAAGCAGTTTCTTCCGCTTGCTTGTCCTGGCTTAACTGGCTTTTGTGTTACCCAACACCAATCAAGACCTTTGCCTCCCTAAGAACAACATACACATGCTGATGGAGACAGAGAAAGGAACATTTCACAGTTGTGTGGCTGATCCAAGCTCACCCTCAACCCAGGCAAACAGAGCAGTCCTGCTGCCTGCCTCCCCCCCCCCCCCCCCCGAGCTCAGGCAAATGTGAGTGAGCTTTTCTTCCCTTTCTGCTTGCTGTTTTGGCAGGATTAGTCTGAGGCTGGGTCACTCCCAGCTGGGCTCACAGGGCTATGGCGCCAGTCCCTACTCTTTGGCAGGACACACAACTTGCTGCAGGTCTTTAGGCTGCTGTGCTGATTGAAGAGGGTGGCCGAATCCCCTCTAGGGCTTTGGCTCACGGAGGGTCTGCTGTCGTGCAGCACCACAACACAATACAGACAGCTGAAGGGTGAGCTGGATCTGTGCTAGGGACCAGTGCCACCAAGCACATCCATTTTTGGTTAGCTCTCCAGCCAGGTCACTTCCCTCACTGGGCTTAGCAGGGCTGTACACAGGCCCAGGGTGCACGGGAGCAGGCTCTGCCCCACCACCAGCTCATGCTGGCCTCTGGTGCTGCAGCAGCAGTGCCCTTGCACCCCAGGCAAGGAGCACGCACCCCAATCCCCATCCCCATTGGCAGTGCTCCGGACACGGGATGACAAGTCCCAAAGCACAGGGAAGCACAAGCAAGTCGGTGAAGGGCCAGTGTCGTTTTGCAGGGCGAGCTCTGCCAGGGCCCAGCGTCCCCAGACCTCCAGGTCGTTGTGAGAGGCAGATCCCGCCAGGGAGAGCCGCACCGCGCCGGGCTCCGTGCCGCCTTCGCTCTACCCCCACCCCCCGCTCCCGAGGCCACCGGCGGCCACCGACCCCCTCCTGACCCGGGGAGCCACCGGGCGGCTGCGGGGAACTCACTCAAAGGCGAAGAAGAGGGCGCAGGTGCCGAGAATGAGAAAGAGCGTCAGGTAGAAGATGCCCTTCTGCCGGGCCATCATGATGCGGCCGTCGCAGCAGAAGGTGTTCCTGCCCGGCAGCTTCTCCCATTTCCGAACCACCTTCTTCCTCGCCACCATCACCGACATGGCGGGGCCGTCACTAGGGCGGCGGCGGCCGCCACAACTCCGGGTCCGGGCGCTGCTGCTCCGCCGCCCGCGCCCCCGGCATCATCGGGGGCCCCGCGGGGCTGCGCTGGGCGCTGTGGGGAGAGGAAAGCGCCTCAGCACCGGGGCGGCAGCGGGGCTCCGCGGCGGGGGGCGGCGGCCGTCGCTATGGAAACCCCCGAGCCCCGGGAGGTGCGTCGCCATGGAAACCCACCGGGAAGGGAGCGGGCAGGGCGCGGCCGCGGAAGGCCTCGGCCCCGAGAGAAGCGCCCGGTAAGGGGGAGCGGCGGAGCGGCCCCGCACCGGCCCCACCGGGAGGGGAGGGGACGGGGCTGGGCTGGGCTGGGCTGGGCTGGGCTGGGCTGGGCTGGGCAAGTGGCGCCCACCCCGCGGCGGCCCCGGAGTCCGGGCTTGTGGAAGGAAGGAAGGAAGGGAGGGAGGGAGGGAGGGAGGGGAAGAGAGGGCCCCGCCGCCGCTCACCCTGTGCCGGGGCTGGCAGCGCCGCGCGGGCCGGGCCGGGCCGGGCCGTTCGCTCCCTCAGCGCGGCGGGAGGGGCCGCCACGCCTCGCGCCTCTGCGGGGGCGGGGCCGCACCGCCCATTGGTCTGTCAGCTCCATCCGTCCCGCCCCTTCACTCCCATTGGCTGTACCACACGTCACTCTGCAGTCTCGTCCCTCCGCCCCGCCCCGGTGCGGACAAGGGGAGGCGGGACCGGGGGCGGGGCTCGGCACGTGGCCGGGGGCGGGGCCTGCGGCAGCGGGTGCGGCGGGGCGGTACAGGCGGGGCGGGCGTGTCATGTCGTGTCATGTCGTGTCATGTCGTGTCGTGTCGTGTCGTGTCGTGTCGTGTCGTGTCGTGTCGTGTCGTGGCCCGTCCCCTCCGCATGTCGCTGCCGCGGTCCCGTTTTTCCGCTGTGCTGCCTGGGGGTTTGCCGGTGAGGGCAGGGAGCGGAGCGCCGAATGGGGGCATGGTCCTCCTGCGGCCGTTGCCATGAGGACAGGAGCAGCCCGTCTCCGTGCGGAGCCCGGGTCCGACCCGCACCCCGAGAGCCGCGGAGCCGGCCCGTCCCCCCCACCCTCGGCCCCGCTGCCACGGCAACCGTGACGTCAGAGCCTATCCGGCGGGCGGAAGCGTGGCGGGTTGCGGCAGGCCGGGCGGAAGCGGTGCGCTTTCCGGCAGGTCGTGCGGGGAGTGGTACTACGCGGCGCGGTGCTTTACGGCTGGCGTGGCGTGCGGTGCTGTGCGGTACGGTGCGATGTCGGAGGAGTGGCTGGGGGTGGAGGCGGCCGCGAGCGAGAACGAAGATGAGGATGAGGTGAGGGGAAGGGAAGGAGAGGCCCGGGTGAGGCGAGGCCTCGGGGATGGGTATCCCCGCTGCGGCAGAGGGTGGCCCGGCCCGGTCCGGCCCGGCCCGGCCGGAAGGGCGCAGGCTGGGGCTCGGGGCTCGGCCGGGATATGGCGGGGCACCAGGGAGCGGGCGCCGCTCCCGGCAACGCCTGCTGGGTCTCTGGGGTGAGCTGGGCCGGGATCTGTAACTGTGTCTGCCTCGTGGCAGCGGCGGGAGGACGGCGAGCGGCGGCACCGGCAGCTCCTGGAGGCGGTCAGCTCCCTGTCCGGACGGAAACGGTGAGTGATGGGGTCCGGGGCGCTGCTGTAGCTTGGCCCTGGGGCTCTGGCAGTAGCCGCGTTTCCTCGCTGTGGCCCCTGCGGGGCTGAGCAGGGAAGCTCTGGAGTAGCAGCTCAGCTCCTGTGGGAGGGAGAAGCACTCGGGGGGATGTGCCTTTGGTTGATTTGTTCTCCCGTGTCACAGGCGGAGGCTGGCAGAGCGCACGGAGGCCAGTGTGCAGGTGTCCGAGTTTAATGTCAGTACCAAAGGTGAGACCCGTGGGGGCTGAGGTTGGCTGCAGCCACCCTGGGGCTTTCTGGCTGAATGCAGCTGCAGCCTCTCGGGTCAGCAGCGCTGTACCTGAGCTGACATGTGGGACCTCATGCAGGGGCTGGGGAGAAGCTGGTTCTGTCGGAGCTCCTGCAGCCCATCCGCCCCAAATCCGCCCTGAGCAGCGTGAAGAATGAGCTGACCCGAGTGAAGCAGAAGGCAGCGGTGGAGCTGCCGCTCAGCAAGGAGGAGGCCAAGCGGGTGAGTGGGCCTTTGAGTGCCTTCTGCTACTCTCTGATGCCAACAGGCTCTTGTTCTTTGCCTCAGGCCTCCTTTGCTCACCTGCTTCCCTTCCCACCCACCTGCAGGTCGTGAGGGAAGCTGCCTACCTCACAACTTCCAAAGATGTGGGCAAGTGGCAGCAGATTGTGCTGCAGAACCGGCGCGCCGAGCAGCTGGTGTTCCCGCTCAAGCAGGACATTGCTGCAGTTGTGCCCCTGGAGCAGGCAACTTCAGCATGGAAGGTGGGTGCTGCCTTGTGTCATACAGCTCCTGGTTGTGTGAGGAGGAGTGAGGCAGGCATGGGGAAGGCCCAGCCTGTCGCTGAGGCTCTGGGCAGGCACGGGCTGAGCTGGGGAAGATTCACATGGAAGTACTCCACCTTCCTCATGCACAGCCGAGCCTCTGGGAGGGGCTGGCTAAGGCACAGACAAAAGGTTTTGAGCGTGCTCTGTACCTTTCTTCTTAGCCTTTCAGCTTGAGTCACGCTTGCTGAGTGTGCAGGTTTTTGGTCCCTGTGGTGAGCCATGTGCCTGCTTGTAGCCCTTGGCCTCATGTGCTGAGGTAGACGGGGTCCAGTTTGGCAAACCCTGGACCTCCTTATTGTAAATCTTGTAAAATTACAAAACAATGATGTTTTTGATTTTGAACATGAATTCCCAAGAGGGTTGTGCTGCTGGCAGGTGAGTCACTGCCTTCCCCGAGAGCTCTCCCAGCTGTACAGATGCTGTGGTGAGAGGCAGCCGCTGCTGAGCTCCCAGCCAGCTCACCTCAACCTGCCCAAAGGTCCCTTTCTGTTTTGGCAGGACATGATGTTGTGTGGCCAGGGAAACTGCTCTGTGCTTCATGCCCAGAGCTACCTGGCCAATGCTGCCTGCCTGTTGTGAGCCTCCTCCTCTCCCTGCGAGGAATTCTGCCCTCCCCGGAGCAAGCCAGGGGCTGCTGCCTATGACCCTAGCCAGGGCCGTGACCTCAGTCCCAGGAGGAGGGGCCACACTTCTCTGGGCCCTCCTATTTACCTGCTCAGGGGCACCAGGACAGGGACATCTAGAGGAGCATTGCCTCTCGTGATTCTTCTCATCACCAGCATCGTGCTGGGTCTGCTCTGTTCCAACAGGCCCGAACTCCCCTGGAGCACGAGATCTTTGGGCTGCTCCACAAGACGAAGCAGCCCATCACGGATCCGCTCCTGACGCCAGAGGAGGCAGCCTCGCTGCAGGCAATGAGCTTGGAGGAGGTGGGTGCCTCCCATCCATGCCCTGGCTCTTGAGGCCTCTTCCTTGGTGCCCGCCCTCACTCTGCTCTCTGGCAGGCCCGGCAGCGGCGGGCAGAGCTGCAGAAGGCTCGGGTTGTGCAGTCCTACTACGAAGCCAAGGCTCGTCGAGAGAAGAAGATCAAGAGCAAGAAGTAAGATCCCTTGGAGAGGGCTGAGTCTGCCTGGTGCGGGGGTATGGCCAAAACACGGGGTCCCCAGGGCCTCCCTGGCACCCGAGGCCTCACTGCCTCTGTGCTCAGGTACCATCGCATGCTGAAGAAAAGCAAGAGGCGCAAGGCCTTAAAGGAGTTTGAGCTGCTGCAGAAGTCAGACCCGGAGGCTGCCTTGGCAAAGCTGGAGGAGCTGGAGCAGCTCAGGATGCAGGTGCTAATTTTGTGCTTGTCCCCCACCGTGTGGGACATCCCCGCTCATGAGGGTGCTTGTTCTGATGCTTCTCTCGTTTGTCCCCCCAGGAGCGAATGAGCCTTAAGCACCAGAACAAGGGGAAGTGGGCCCGCTCCAGGGCCATTATAGCCAAGTATGACCTAGAGGTGAGATCGCAGAACCACAGACGAGTTTGTTTAGAAGGAACCTTAAAGATCATCCAGTTCCAACCCCCTGCCAGACACCTTCCACTAGAGCAGGTTGTTTCGAGCCCTGTCCAACCTGGCCTTGAACACTGCCAGTGATGGGGCAGCCACAGCTTCTCTGGGCACCCTGTGCCAGTGCCTCACCACCCTCATCATGCAACTTGTTTCTACTTTCTTCTTTGTATCTAACCAAAATCTGGCCTCTTCTAGTTTAAAGAGTTGCCCCTTGTCCTGTCCCTATAGACCTTGGTATAAAGTCTCTCTCTTCCTTATAAACCACCATTATACACTGAAAGGCCGCAGCAACGTTTCCAGTGCTGGTTTAGGGAAGGGGGAGGCAGCTGAGGTGGGGCGGGTGCGTTGTTTCTGCCCTGCCTCAGAAACCTCTCAATCCCCCTCCCAGGCTCGCAAGGCCATGCAGGAGCAGCTGGCCGAGAACAAGGAGCTGATGCAGAAGGTGCGTGTGGAGCTGCCTGAGGAGAAGCCAGATGACGTGCCTGAGGAGGACCTCACATTGGTGACCATTCCCACCATCCCCACGGGTGCCAGCAGAGCAAATCCCTGGCTGTTGGGCAAACCCAGCAGCCCAGCCAAGGAGCCAGAGACACAGGAGGGTCAGGGAGACGTATTAGAGCCTGGTGCTGCAGAGATCAAGGAGGAGATGGAGGAGGATGAAGAGGAGATGTCAGAGGAGGAAGCTCTGCTACAGGACTTCGCACAGAAGCGGCATGTGCGGCAGCAGCAGGCAGGGAGCCCTGCAGGACAAGGTGAGGAGCTTGCAGCCCCAGGCAGGGAGGGACTGGTGTGCTGCTTCAGGGCTGGGCAAGGGAAAGAGGGGTGCCAGGGCTGTTTTCTGCCTGGCTTCACTCTTTCCTCCTCATGGGTGACTGTTTCTCACCTGTTGCCTCAATGTGCAGATTCTGATGTGACAGAGGCAGTTTCTGAACCTCCGGGGGACATCCCCATCCCCCTCATCTGCAGAGAGGCAGAGGTGAGTGCAGGGATTGAGCTGCCCACTGATGCCCAGGAGGAAGTTCTGCTCTTGCAGCAGCTGGGCCGAGCACGAACAATGGAGGATGTTGAGGCTCTGGCCTCAGAAGAGCGTGTGGAGGAGCCGGTGGCTGGAGGAGGAGAGATGGGAGTGGAGGAGCTGGAGGAGCCGGCGGCTGGAGGAGGAGAGATGGGAGTGCAGCAGCCGGTGGTCGCAGGAGCAAAGGCGAGAGCATGGCAGCAAGCGACTGCAAGAGCAAGGACAGGAGCACAGCAGCTGGTGGCAGCAGCAGCAGAGGCAAGAGAGCAGCAGCAAGCGGTCGCAGGAGCGGGAGCACAGCAGCCAGCAGCCGCAGGAGCAGAGATGGGAGCACAGCGGCAGCCAGAGGAGGGCAGAGCTGGGGCCAGGCCTGCCAGGAAGCCAGCATCCCAGAAGCAGCTGATCAGCCTGCAGGCAGTGCTGGAGGGGCGGGCGCAGGAGGCTCGGTGCCCTAGCCTGCCGGTGCTGCTGGAGGAGGAGGTGAGCAGGACACACCAGCCCCTTGTCCCGCAGCCAGGCTGGCTGCAGGGGCTGACCCTGCTCTCCACAGGAGGGAGGCATCGACCAGCGCGGGGTGATCACCGAGGCCTTTGCCGGGGATGACGTGGTCGCTGACTTCCGCCGGGAGAAGCGCAAGGCGGAGCAGGATGCGAAGCCACAGCCAGTGAACCTGGTGCTGCCCGGCTGGGGCGAGTGGGGGGGCTCAGGCCTGAAGCCCAGCACCAGGAAGATAAAGCGGTGAGTGTGAACCCCTGGGGCTTGCCATGCATGTGCCCCAGCCTGGCCCCAGGGCTGATCATGTGTATGCCCTGCAGGTTCCTGCTCAAGCCGCCACCAGCGCCTCCCAGGAAGGACCAGCACTTGCCCCACGTCATCATGAGTGAAAAGCGTAACATCTATGCAGCAGCACATCAGGTGGGTGATGTGCAGCCTCTGTGTGCACTCCGGAGCATTCCTGTGACCCATTCCCAAAACATCCCCTGTTCCTGCCTGTGCTCCCTGCCCAGGCACTGAGCCTCCAGCTTTGGCAGCCCAGAAGCCAGCAGGATGATGGAGGGAAGAGAAATTCCCAGGACTGCTCTTGGCTGTGCCAGCCCTTGGAATCTACTGGCATAAGGGGTGGAACCAGGGGTCAGCGGGGCAAGGGATGGTGTGAGCGGGAGCCAGCAGCAGCATGTGGTGGGAGCAGCCTCCGGGGTGCTGGCAGGGGGTGACCCTGCTGTGCCACTCCCCCCAGGTCAGCGAGCTGCCCTTCCCCTTTGAGAGGCACCAGCAGTTTGAGCAGAGCATTCGAACGCCCGTGGGAGCCACGTGGAACACGCAGCGTGCCTTCCAGAAGCTGACAGCACCCCGTGTCATCACCCGCAGCGGCCACATCATCCAGCCCATCTCTGCTGAGGATGTTCCTGCTGCAGCCAGGCCTTCCCTGGAGCTGGTGCCGGAGCTGAGGGTACAGCCAGGCCGGCGCCGTGGCAGGACAGGGCTGTAGCTGCATGCAGGCTGTTCTGTGCCCTCCTGCATGGCATGTGCTCTTGAGGGGGCCTGGAGCTGCTGCCCTGGGCTGGGAGCAGGAGCAGAGGTGAACTCAGTGCTGGGGCTCCTGTCTTTCATACCTCCATTTTTTGTATATATAACAATGTTTTTTGATCTCTGCTAAAGGGGTTTTCTCCCAGCCTGGCTGTGCTGAGCCCAGCCATGGGGCACCGCTCCTTGTGTCCACCAGCGGTTCTGAAGTAACGTCTGCCACACTCTGGTGAATCCCTTGAGCTGGAATATAGGGCTCTGAGGTGGTTTCACCTAGCCACCCTGCCCTCTTCCTTCTGCTGAGCCAGGCTTCTTGGCCCACTGCACCCTGCAAAGGGTGACTGCAGGGTGCTTGGTGTGTCCAGTTCTGGAGCCTCATGGTGGGACAGGGATCCCCTCAGTCCTCTCCTCCCTCTTATCTGCGCTGTGCTCATGCCAGTCAGGGGAATGCTTCCCAGCCTGAACAAGGAAGCTGAAGGGGCTGCTGTTCCCAGGAATTGGTGTTCCTCATCCCAGGGGTGCTGCCATACCCTGCACTGGCACTGCAGCCTTCCCTTGGGGTTCAGCCATGCGGGGTCCCTAGGCTGCTCTCTGTCCCCTGGGGCTGGGGCAGAGCTGCTGCACTCACCCTTCTGCCTGCAGCCAGGGCACCCAGGTGCCATCTGATGGGACTGGGGCACAGGCATCCACAGGGTTGAGGGTGTGTGCCCTGTAACTCCTGTATTCTAACCCCAAAACAGTGCAGGGCTCCTGCTCTGGGTGCTGGCACCCTTCCCGGGGTGGTGGCTGCTGCGGTGTCATCTCTGCTGGAGCTGTGCCCTTGCCAGGGACTCGGCCTGGGTGTCACCAGCCCCAGAGAGTCCCTGGGGTGCCCAGATAGCATAGGGCTGCACTCGTGCTGCACAGTGTGAATGTAGGCTGGGCTGGAGAGAAAAGAGGAGAGGAAGCACAGAGCATTTCCATGTGACACTGGAGAACCCTTCCATGTCACACACGGGTAAGGTCGCAGCTTGGTGCCTGGATTCCCTCTGCCCTGCCTGCGCCAATGGCCATGGGAACCCTTTGCCCCAGCCCCTCGGGCTCTTAGAGGTACAAGGATGGGTCTGTTTGGTTTAGTAAAAGCTGAAGTGCCCCAGAGGCTGGGCCTGGCCTGGGGTGAGCGCAGCCGCTCTGCCTACACCTCCACCTCCCTGCAGCTCCCTGTGGCCCTGGTTTGCCAGACCGCCATCGTGCTGCTGTCCCTGTCCCTCTTTGTGGATGCCTCCCTCATCTGCCCAACCCGGGGCTCTCCCTGCTTCCCAGCCCTGGATTGTGCCTGCTGGGAATGATAGCCCTGGATGCCCAGCACTGGGCTGGATTTGGTTTGAACTGGGACTTCCAGTACTGTAGAACCACAGAACCACAGACTGGAGTGGGAGGGAAGGAGCTTAAAGCTCACCCAGTTCCAACCCCTGCCACAGGCAGGGATGCCTTCCACTAGAGCAGGTTGCTTCAAACCCTGTCCAACGCTGGCCTTGAACGCTGCCAGGGAAAGTGCTTCTTCCCGAGATCTCGTCTCCATCCACCCAGAGATGCTTCAAAAATAAGTGCAGGAAGTGCCAGTGTAGTTGCTGTGGGTAGGTTAGAGGGACATGGGTACAGCAGGGGCACCCTCTGGGCGGAGGAGCCTCAGCGCTGGGGGTTTGATGAAGACGCAATCCCAGGTTTGCAGGGGGCTGGAGGCAGGAGAGTGCTGGGAATGCGGACGGGCAGCCCCAGGGCTGCGGAGTCCCTCGCATGGGTGGAACCGGGGTGGGAGCTCCGCGGGGCGCTGTCACGGGGCAGCCGCAGGCCTGATCCTTGTCCCTCCCGTGGCTCCCTCCCGCCCGGGCCGGTGGGTGCCGGGAGCAAACCCTCCCCCCCCCCCCCCGCCGCTGCCGGTGTTCCCGGGGTGCGGGGGGTGCTCCCCGGCCGCGCGCGCCGCGGTCCGCTTTCCCTGCCCTACTTTCGGGGCTACGTCAAAGCCGGAGCGGGGCTAATCCCGGCGCGCCCGCACGCGCCGGAGCGGGAGCGAGGCCCGGCCTCTCCCTGAGCGCAGGGTCCCCTCCGGGCAGAGCCGGTGCCCGCTTCCGCGGGAGCTCCGAACGCCGAGCGGGGCTGGCGGGAGCTGAATGAAAGCAAAAGGCGCGATTACAATCAACAAACGAAGGGTTTTAGTGGCTGGTTCTTCGTGTTGGCGTTGGGCTCGGGTTTTTTTTAATGCAGGCTATAAATAACCTGTAAAATATTTTGCCTGGGCCAGTTCTGAGCGTGAAATCTCTTCCCGTGCCGCGGGACGGGGGTGCGAGCGCCAGGGCCATCCCCAGGCCAGCCCGGGATAGGGGGCTCTTCCCCGCTTCCTCGCTGGGAGCAGGGGCTTCCGTCTCCCTGATCACTCCCATCCCCTGTAGCGTAGGGAATGGTCCTCCCCGGAACGGGCCTGGCTGAGCCCCGGGGTGGGAGAGAAGAGAGGAGAGGAGGTGACACCCCTCCCAGGAAAAACCCACAACGGTGGAGGGAGGCTCTGAATGGCACAGCACGAGTGGGGCAGGGCAGGCAGGACTGCGCTGGTGGTTTAGGCATGGGACCGCCCCATTCCCGATTTCCCGGTGCCTCCTTCCCCCTGTGCCGGGACAAGAGTGGCCTGTGCTCCGACCCTGCTCCGTCGGATCCCCTTCAGCCTCCTCGGTGGGCCCGGCCGTGGGTGTCCGGACACCCCCGACCCTCCTTGCGGTGTCACCCGGTGCCCGGGCAGCGCATCCCGGCGTCCGCCGCAGCCGCGTTTCCGTGGAGATGGCATCTCCCGAGCCCGCACCGCCGGAGCGGGAGGGTTTCCATGGAGATGCCGTATCCAGCACGGCACAACCTGAGCGAGAGATTTCCTCCGAGATGCTGTAGCGGGACCTCGCACCCGCAGAGGTGCGTTGCCCACCCTTAGTGACGGGTGCTTGGAGCAGCCGCCAGCCCCGTTGTCATCCGTCCGGAGTGTGTCGCGCTGCGATGCCGCATTCAGGGTCTCCTGGAGGTGGCGGGTCCCTGCCTGGGGAGGGGAAGTCCCTGTACCCCCCTGATGTCTTTGTCCCTGCTGCCACCCTGCAGTTCCCACAGCGATGTGCCGGGCACATCGGGGCCAGGGAGGGATGTCAGGGCCTCCAGAGATAGTGGAGGAGCAGGGGGGTGCCCAAAGTGAAGCTACCCAAAGCCTCAAGACATGAAACCCCCTCCTCAGTGCGGAGGTGGAGTCACTTTGGCCCCAGTGCGAGGTTCAAAACATCAACCTTCAAGTTCCTTCAGGGAGCTGGGCACTGCTCTGGGCCCCAAACCCCTGCTAAACTGGGGAACTGAGCCCCAAACCAGCAGCCCCAGAGCTGGGGGATGCCTGGCCGGGCTCTGGCAGAGCCACAGCCCGAAAAACCTCCGGCGAGGCGGGGTGGGAATTAAGGGTCCTAAAACGGCAGGTTTGAGGCAGAGCGGGGGGGAGCGGAGGCTCTTCACACAGATGTCCTCACGGCAGGCAGTGGCACGGTGACGGGTGCCCTGGCCAGTGCTATGGAAGCAGCTTTCATTTGAATGCAGCCACCGCAGAGGCCACAGTCGGTTGTTCTGTACACAGAGAAACCCCGAGCGCAGAGAGCCTGCAAGCACGAAGCAGGGCTGGGATACCCTGCCTGGGACTCCCACCTTGGGACGCTCTCGTGCCTGTGCTGCGCCCACAGGAGATGTGGGGCTGGCTCAGCTGCCCCGCCCCCACTCCCCCCGCCCCACTCCCTGCCCGCATCCTGTCCTGGGTCCCTGTGAGGGCTCCTCTGCTCATCTCTCCCTGAATCCCCGTGGAGCGAGGCAGCCCTCACCCTCTGGTGCTGCAGCTGGGAGCTGGGGTGATGCCTGCGGCTAGGCATCGGTAGCTGTTCCTGCCCCTGGATCCCGGAGATCCCAGGGCCCTGTGGCATGGTCATCCCGGTGCAGCTTCTGCATCTGCAGGCACGGGCTGTCGGAGCAGCATGTTGTGCACAAACACTGGCTTTCTTTGTCTCTGGTTACAATTGGGATCCTCAGTGCCTCCCAAAGCCGGACCGAGGGGCTTGGGGCTGGAGGATGGACAATAAAGAAGTTGGGGGCAGAAGCAGGAGCTGTGAGCAGGGCAAGGCCCAGAGCTGCCCACAGTGAACTGCCCTGCAGAGCCTCCAGCCATACAATCCTTGGAGAGGGGCTGGAGCTGAGCCAGGGCTCCCCATGAGCACCCCTCCAGCCCCATGGGGCTCCTTGCCTATTTTCTGGGGCTCCCCAGGCACTCCCAGCCCTGCTAACCCGCTGCATCCATCCCTTCTCCATCACTTTGCCCTGCCTGTTCCTGCTGGAGCTGCCAGCTCTTCCCTCAGGCCCCAGGCACAGCACAGTTCCTCCCAACCTCATCCCAAATTCTCACCCAGCCCAGTGCTTCTCCAGGGGTGCAGACGAGGAGGATGGCAGCAGAGGCAGCAGCGCATGGCCTTCTGTCTGCCCCACTCACCACAGGTGATGCCTCAGTCCTCCACGCAGCTCCGGCCATCACAGAGGCTGGTCCCAAAGAACCCTCCGGAGCACAATGTGGAGGAAGACGCCAGTCCCAGGCTCCCTGTGAAAGGTTCAAGGTGAAGAAACCCAAAGCGTCAAGCCACCAGCCCCCTCCCAGTGCAGAAGCAGCATCACTTTGTCCCCAGGGCTGGGTTCAAATCTCAACCTCCAAGCTCTTGATGAAGAGATTCAGTTTGTCACACGGGAGGTGCGACTCGGTCACACATCCCCTCCCAGGCCCCGCTGCAAGCCCCTTTGGAGCAGGGAGGAAAGCAGCTGCAGGGCTCATCCTACTGCTCCTCCCCATCCCCCAGGAGTGAGCAGGCAGGAGGAGAAGGTGCTGCTCCAGTGAGGGGGTCACCTTCTAGATGCACCTTTTAATATGCAGCAGAAGGGTTTGTCACTGGAGTGGGGATGATGGGTGGGAAGCGGGAAGACAAGGACTGCAGGTGGAGCTGGTGCTGCAAGGTGACTGCCCACCATGAATGAAGCAGTGCACAGGCTCCTGCTTCAGTGCAGAAGGAAAAGCCCCAGGAAACCCAGAGACTGAGTATCAGATGCTGTGGCAATGGACACCCCATCCATCCTAATGGGAATCCCCTGGCCTCAGAGCTGGTTTCATGGACACAACTCTATCTGCCTCATGATGTTGAAGCTCTGGAGCAGGGAGGTCCAGTGCAGGACTGGCCAGGGATAAGGGGTTTGTGGGGTGAACACATCACACAAGGCATCACACCATCACTCCTATCCTGGCACCAGGAGCTACACATCACTCCTGCCAGAGCGGGAGGAGGCTCCAAGGTGCACCCTGAGCTCAGACACCCATTTGGATCTCCTGGCCTCCGAGCCCAGCTGGGAGTGGCCCTGGGACCAGCAGAGACCAAAAACGTCCTGAGGAGGGTGTGAGGTCCCCACGCATGGCCTGGCAGTGAGCAGAGTGTGCAGTCTGCCAGCGCTGTTCCTGTGGACAGTGCTTACCTGGGTTGTGCAAGTCAACGTGTTCCCATTCCTACTGAGGGGAGGAGGCAGTGATGCAGATCCTGCCCAAATCCAGAGGGAAGGGGCGAAAGAATTAAACCCCAAACCAAAACGTATTTTTGCAGTGCATATTAACGTATAATTCATGTTGGCCTTCTTGCACGTCAGCCCGTGACTGGCATCCAATGAACAACGCTCCCAAGGAGGGATGCTCCTCATTCTCCAGGCTTTCCATGGAACACCAGCAGGAGAGACCACAGTTTTTCAGAACCATGTTCTAAAGCTCTGGGGTGCAAATTATCCCAGCCTGAAGACAGTGAAGTGCTGGTAGGTTCTGACTAAAGCAGGAAGGAGCAGTGTTGGAAGACGTGGTGATGGGATGCAGACCCTACTCAACTGGCACCACACATCCCTGCATGCAATTCCTGCAGGGATGGGGTGAGAGGAGCTGCAGGATGGGGCCATTGCTCAAACCACCTGGTTTTAGTTGCAGCAGGATGCAAACAAGGCAGGTCCTTATCAACCCAGGGCTGGCTGTAGGCTGCACCAGCTTCCACTCATCCTCCCAGGCTCCAAAACACCTCTTGGAGCATCTTCCCTGCCCGCAGCACAGCTGGAGGCAGCAGGTAGGGGAAGGCAGGGACAAAACAGGGGCAAGATGGAGTGATTCCCCTCTGCAGGACGTGTGTCCTTGTTCCTGGCCTTCCTCTGCTCAGCCAGGGCTCTCTGCCTTGCCCTGGTGCTGTCAGTCCTCATGTGTCACCCTGCCATCCCTCATATGTCACCCTGCCACACCTCACATTACACTGCTGCCCCCAAACCTCACCCCAACCCTGGGTGCCTGCCCTGCCCGCTCAGCACTGTCCCACCCGCAGACCCCAAACTGCATTCCCAAAGGGACAATGGGTCGTGTCTTGCCCAAGGTGACTGAGGCCCTTCTGGCAAAGGAAAGGAGCTCAATGCCTTTGCAAGGGGTTTTTCCCCTTGGACAGAGGGAAGGCTGGTGCTGAGGCTGCAGAGGTTGCTGCCTGCAGCGGCAGGCGACACCAGGGCGTAGGTACCACCCTACATGCGCCAGCCAGGGGTACCCACCACAGTGTGCCCTGTGGAGTGACCCCACGTCCCAGCAGATGTCACACATGCTGGAATGAGGCGAGACGTGGTCATTGGACAGGCCAAATCCGGGACTGAAGACAGGCACCACAGCAAAAAGGCAGGTCCTGGACACACCTTGGGGCAGCACCATGCTGCGGGGGGGGGGGGGGGGGGAGGGAGGCAGCAGCACGGACCCCCCGCCCGCCCCTCCGGATTCTGGTGACCCCCAGCCCAAATCCACGGCCATCCTGCATCCCCAGCGCGGCCTCCGGGCCCTCACCCACTGCCGGTGCCGGTCTCTGCCCGAGCCCTGTGAGGCACCCGGCAGCCGGCTGCCCGCTGCTCCCCGGGGGGACGGGTGTTTCCTGCGCGTCCCCGGCAGACCCTCGAGGGCAGGACTGGGTCCCCACCCGCCGGTTCTGTGCCCCCCGAAACGGGGAAATGGAGGATCCCCCCCACCTCCGCGGGGTGGGCGGCGGCGAGAGGCTGCGGAGGCAGCCGGTGCGCGGGGACCGGGGCGGGAGCTGCCAGGCCGGAGGCGTCGGATGGGGCGGGCGGGCTGCTGAGCGGGGGCCGGCCCGGGGGGGAGGCAAGGGCGAGGGGCCGGCCCGGGGGAGGCCGGTCTGCCCGGGGCAGGGGAGGGGGCTGCGGGGCGGTGCCTGCGCCGGGGCCGGGCAGCGTGGCAGGGTCGGGGCGGACGGTGCCCGCGCAGCGCGGCCGCGCTAGGGCGCTGCGGGGACGCCCGTCCCGAGGCCCGTACGAGGCTGTCAGCCGCCGGGTCGCTGCGGGGCGGGCCCGGTAAGGCGACCGGAACGGAGCAGGCCAGGGCGCGGCCGGGCACCGCGGGGGCCGCCCCATGCCGGGCATCGGAGGGGCTCTGCGTGTGTGTGTGTGCGGCGGTCGCCGGGCCTGAGGGCCCCGGTGCCGCCGGCGGGGGCCAGTGAAAAACTTCGATCCACCGCACGGCGCCACGCAGCGCAGCCCGATGCCCCGCATGGCGAGGCGGAGGCGACTCGCCCCCCGCCCAGGGCCGCCCCTACCCCGCAGCGCTGCCCGCCCGGCGAAGCACCGCGCCGGGGGCGGGGGGAACACCCATCGCCATCGCCGGCCCCGCGCCCACCTCGGCCGGGCAGGCGGCTCCGCGCCCGCTCCACCGGCCCCGCTCGGGGGGGCTGCGCCCGGGGACATCCCCCACTGCCGCACCCGGCGGCGGGTACCGGGGGCTGCGGGAGCTGCGCTCTCCGCCAGCGCTGCCCGTCCAGCTCTGCTCGGGCGTGGAGCGAACGCCCGCCCCGCCGCCTCCTCCTTCTCCATCCTCCTCCCCCCGGTGCGGAGCGAGCGCCGCTCCCGGTGCGGGCGCTGGTGCCCCGGCGCGGGGTCGGGTGTATGTGTGTGTGTGTGCGCGGGGCTCCCCCCGCACCGCGCCGTTCCGCCCCGTGCCGCCCGGTACTACCGGCCCCTCCCGGTCGGTTACCCCCCTTTGCCCGTTCCCCCTCCGGACTCGGCCGGCTCCGCGCAGCCCCCCCCGCGCGGGCAGGGCTGGCGCGCGGCACGCCGGGAGCCGCAGTCCCCGGGGCGCGGGGCGGGCGGGCGGCAGCGGCCACCGGACTACAGCTCCCGGCAGCCGCCGCGGCCGCTGCTCGCTCTCGCCCTCACACTCCGGCTGCCGCTGCCAGTGTCTCCGCCGCCGCCGAACCGCCGCTCGCAGCGCCCAGTGTCCGACCCGCCGCCTCCGGGCAGGGGCCCGCCTCGGCCCGCCGCCGCCCCCCCCCGCCGCCCGCCCGGCTCGGGAAGCAGGTGCGTGCCCGACACCCCCCCCGCGCCGCGCCGCCCCGCACCGGACGCCCCGGCCCCCTCTGCCCGGGCACCCCGGGCCCGCGCGGCCCCGCACCCACCGCCGAGGGGGTGAGGGGGGGGTGGACGGGAGCGGGCGGCCCGAGCCATCCTCTCCCCGCCCGGTTGGACGGGGTCTCCATGGAAACGGTCCCGGGACACCCCCGGGGGGGGGGGCGCCGGGGGGGGGGGGGGGGGGGGGAGTTGGCGATGGTGGGAGGTGGACAACGTCCTGCGGCGGGACAGCGGCGGGGACGGCGGGTGCTGACAGCGCCGGGCCGGGGGCAGCGGGCAACGGGCGTTGTGCTCCGCTCTCTGCCCCGCGACGGCGCGGCGCGCTGCTGCCCTGCCTCGCGCGGCGGCACCGGCACCGGCGACACCTGCCGCTCCCGGGGCGGCGCGGGGGTCCCGGTCGGCAGGGCGGGGCGGGACGGCCGGCGGGGCGCAGCGCTCCCGGGGCGGCGGTCGACAGCGGCGGGACGGCGGCGCCGGGCGCTCGCGGAGTTTAGCAGCGTGGCCCGAGCCCGTCGCCGGCGGCCGCCCTGCCCGGGGCCGAGTCGCCCCGGCAGCAGCGCCGGGAGCCGGCCGGGCGGGCGCCGGGCAATGGCGGAAGAGCCCTCCCTGGGGGCAGCGCGGCCGCCGCCACCTCCATGTTCGGGGCTGCCCCGGTGCGGCAGCGCGGGGAGGTGGGGCCCGGCCGCGGGTACCGGGGCCGCGGGGCGAGAGGCGGCCTCGCGCTCCCGTGTGGAGCGGCCCCGGGGGCTGCCGTTGAGGCGGAGCGGACACCGGGGGCTGCGGGGGGCCGGCGCGGGGCAGTGCCGCGGGGCCTGGCCCACGGAGCGGCCGTGGGGTCCGGCGTGTCGCGGGGCGGGGCGGGGGGGGCCTCCGTTAGCGGCGCGGGCTGTGCCGCGGCCTCGCGGGGCTCGGGAGGGACCAGCCCCGCGGCCTCGGGCAGGGCTCGGGCCGGCCCCGCGCCGCCGCCCCCCGAGCCCGCGGCAGCCGTATCGGGCCCCGTAGTGCCCGTGGTGATGGCCAGGCAGCGGCGGGACCGGGCAGGAGGAGGCGCTTCCTGCCGCCCGTAACGGAGAGGAAACCAAAACTCCTTCGACGGAGTGTCGGTGTTCAGCAGGGTCGGTGCAGCTTCTCGGCGAGCAGCGTCGCTCCCTTCCCCCGGCGCGGGTGCTGCCAGCTCAGAACAGCTCCTTGAGAAGCTCTTCCAGGCTGACATAGCGATGGAGAAAGTCTCTCCTCCCGGCAGAGCATCTGCTCCCCAGCATCCTCATCAGCAGCAGCTGAGTCAGGGGGGATCCCTGCGAGGAAGGGCTGGTGCACCCCACTCCCTTTGCTGCTTGTCACGTCTTTTTTGACCATGTCTGCACCAGCCTTTCCTTCCCCGTTGCATTCCTCGTTGCCATCACCAGCCTTTGGGGCTCACCGGTTGGGTACCTGCTGGCGGGTGCTGGTGTCTCCCAAGGCACCACTTCATCGCCATCGCCTGGGTCTGGAGCTGTGCCCTGGGTGGGCTCCGAAGACTGGCTCTGGCACGATGGCCTCCAGAACGAAGCTGCCCCTGGCAGTGCTGGGCTCTGGCGTGCCGGCCCAGCACCAGGGACAGGCGGCTGCTCTCCCGTCGCGGTATTTCTGGTGACACGTGCCGTGTCAGACACATTTTTTACACTGTCCTCCCTCGGTGGCTCTTTTTTCCAGTCCTTAAATGCACAGCAGTGGCCTTTTGTGAGGACAGCCCCGGTGTTGTGAGCGAGGGAGTGCTCAGTGCTGGTTGCCGGCAGCAGGGATGAGTGACCAAAGGACTAGCAAATGAGTGGCAAACTTTTCTTTGTTTCATTTCAAACGGGGATGGATTTTCTCTTTTTTATTTCCAATTTGTCGCGCTGAGTATCTGTAATTACTTGCGGTGTTGCTGTGTCTTTAAATGAGCTTAAGCAAATGCGTGGAGGCAAAGCCTGGCTCAGCTTGGCAGTGGTCAGGGCTGCTGGGGGGACCCATCTGAGCTGGGGGGACCTAAATTGAGCTGGGGTGGTCGTGGGAGACTTGGTTGGACCCGGCACCTCCCTGCTGACACAGGCCACGGTGGTGGCCTGGGCAGGCCCTGCAGGGATTTGTGCCACCCTGGTTGTTCCCAGTTGGTACCAGTGCTGCTGTTGACCCCTTCAAGAGCAGTAACGTGATACAAGACAGATAAAACTGTTCCCTTTTCATTTCAGTTTTCTTGTTCTGATTTTCCCCTGGCAGTGCATTGTGCCCGCTGTGAGTCCTGTGAGGGGACCGTCACCATGTTTTAGTATATTTTTTTATTTAATTCAGATATTTTTGCCAGCACTTTGCTCTGAAGGGTTTCCCAAAGTGATGCTCAGAGCTGAAAAGGCACCTGAGGTGACTCTGGTGGCTGGTGCTCGCTCTGGACCTCTGGAACTTAAATGGGTACCCGACAGTCACACGTAAAACCAACTATAATTTCTTGCCTGTGTTACTAATGGCAACGAAGGCTGCCAAAGAGAGTGGAGCGCTGTGGGTGATGGCCCGTTCCTGGCGGTGCAGCCGGTTCCTCCTGCCGCCCTGCGCTGCTGCACTGAGCGATGCGCTCCGAGCTCCGAGTCCTGCTTGGAGTTCCCAGCAGAGAAACCCCGTTTGATATTCCATTGCTATCTGGGGGAAAACCAAACCCAAGCCAACAGCCTTCGAGGCTTCAGTGCTCTCTGGGCATGAATGTGGCAAAGGTGTCTCCCGTGAGTGTGTTTTCAGGGTCAAAGTGCATCCGTCCCTCCCCGGCCTTCACTTGCACAGTGGGAGGGGACCCGCTGCAGCCTCCCCATCTGCTGCTGCATGGGGTCCACTGGGCTTTCTGCTTCTCCAAGCCCTAAGGTGGAAAACCTCCTCCTCCCTCTGTGCCGCTGTCACACTTAACTGCCAGTGTCCAGAAAGGCCTTGGAGCTCTGTCGAGCTGTACTGAGTTCCTACCAATGCTCTTGGGGTGATATTCCTGCCTGGAGCCCAGGCGGGGGGAAGCCTTGCGCTGGGGGGTTATAGGAGACTGGCTGCTGGCATTTCAGCACCTGGCATCTCGTGCCTGCCCAGGCAGGGTGCACCTGAAATAGTGGCAACCGCTCGGTGCATTACTCATGTGCCAGTGCTGGGATGGGGGAGAGGAAGGTAAGCGGCTTGAAATTGATGTAATTTAGTACAGAGCAGGGAAATACATGGAAAGCTTCTTGCAGGTGGGGGGGTGTGTCAAGGCAGTGTGGTCCTGAACACAAGAAGAGGAAAAAGGCCCCTTCCTGTACCATGGGTTCACCCCAGCTGTCCTGGAGGTGGACGGCTGCAGGAGATCCTGGCTCTGTTTGACCTGACCAGAGCAGTATGGTTAGACCAGGTGGCAACAGAGATGTGACATCTGTCATGCAAACATGACAGCACCAAACCCTCTGGTGAAAACCAACTCCTTGCTACCTATGGCTGGAAGTTTGGAAGCAGCCCAGAGAAGCTGCTGGTGCAAGCACTTGAGAAGCTGATTGTTGAGTTCAGTCAGGGAGCTTGATCTGGCTGAGGGACTGCTGTTATTTGCCAGGGGGAGTAGTTTGCAAAATCCACTTTGCAATTCCTGCTGCGTTAATGCTGGGCTGGGAGATGGAGAGCAAGGGGCAGCATGGCAATGGAAAACTTGCTTTGGAAGCCTCACCTTGGGCAGCTCCAGTTCCGATCACTGAGAGGGTGCGGGCAGGGTTTTAGCAGGGGTCAGCATGGAGATTGTGTGGGCTTGGTTCTCTTCGGTAATGTGGGAGTGGGTGGGTGAAGGCAGCAGCAGCCTGTCCTGCCACCCTCAGCCTGGGCTGAAGAGATGGTTATCTTGATGCTGTTGGGATTTTGGTGAAAGGGGGATTTGTGTGGTGATAACTATTAGAAAATACCCATGCCTGAAGAGCTTTGTCTCAGGAAACTCACTTCTGCTGGCTGCACAATGGTATTTCAGAAGGGATAGTAATTGCTTGACTCAATTCCACGTGTAGCTAAGTCATGGCTAACCTGAGTACAAGCTTGCTTTTACTACAAGGACAACATCTGCTTTTTCTGGAGCCTGGAAGAGACTGGTTTGCAAAGGAGCAGCCTCTCTTTTTGCGAAATGATGAGAGGTTTTAATGAACATGGGTTGTTCATTGAACAAATCCCCCTTGGTTTTAATTTCAGGAGGGAATTTGTTTCACTGAACATCCCTTTGAGGGTTTGCTGTTGGAGGTGGACACATTCAGCACCTTTCTGTTTGCAGTTCTTAGAGCATCTTTTTGGGGGTGAAGGTGCTTTAATATCACACCATGAGCCCAAAGTGCAGCGCTCATCTTCTGACTTCATTCTAAACCGGTTTTCTTCAGAGTTACTTAGAATTGGCTGGGCATCTATTTAGCTAAATCAAAATAAGACTGTGGTTTCATGTACACTTCCTTTGACAGATGTGATGGGTTAAGCAGGTTCTGTGCCAGGCTGTGCTCTCTGTCCCTCTTGGTGAACCTGATCTAGGAGCTAGTAGGGGTTAGAACCAGGCCAGGGGGGAGCCCACAAGGGTTTTAAACTGAGATCAACTCCCTGATCAAGTTTACCAGGACCCTGCATAGTTTCAGTGACGTGATTGAAGGGGTGAAGGAAGAGAAGGGCTTCAACAGCTCCTTCTGCTCAAAGACAGGCATGTGAAGCCAAGCTCTAGCTGTGTTCTCCAAGGGGTTCCTACTCGTTTCATTACATCCGTTTAAAGTCGCTTCAAGCAGCACAAGTGTAGACAGGAGATGTGCTCTGTTTCCTCATGTCGACTTGACAGAAAGCATGTTCTGACCAGGGGAGGCTGCAGTTGCTCTTTCTGGTTCGGCGTTGCGCTGGGAGGCTGCTGCTCTTCCCATGTTTCTCAATAAACCTCCTGGCCTACCTCCTTAAGGATGCTGTTCTTTCAGTCTTTGTGCAGGTTTGTGCTTGAGACCACAGCTATGGTTTTGCCCCCGTTTTATTCCTTCTTGTAGGTGAAATCTTGATTCTTTTTCTCTTCTGTTCTTCGTTCCCTGTGAAATGCCTGTCTTTGGCACGTGTCCCATGTCGTCTGTAGCGGACAGAGGCCAAGAATTCATGAAACGGTGTCTATCTCTGTTGCTGTGTCCTCCCGGCTCCCTTCTCATGGCCATCATGCCTCCTCTGTTGACCAGCTTTTACTCAAGTACTCTAAATATGCTGCTTCTCCCAGCTTCTCGTACCACCTTCTTATCACTTTTCCCTCGCCAGACCTATTCTCGGGTCACGCCTGGTCTGTTCAAGGCTTCAGCTCGTCTCCAACTCCCGTTCCACATGGTGTAGCCGTATGTGTCCCCTTCCCTGTTGCACAAAAAAGATCCCTTTTGGTTTCCCCCCAAACATCTGTCCTGTCACTATGCTCGAGGGCAGGACCTTTCTCCTCCCTTTCTTTCAGTTTAGCCTAAGATGGTGAAATCCCCGCAGATTGTTTGTTCCCCTATTTCCTTTATGTTGCATTTCTCTCCAAGCATTGCAAAACTCCTCCCCTTCCTGCTCCAAGCCACCTCGCATTCTCTTTGGGTATGACCCTGCTCTCTGTCTCACCGCCCGCCCGGCTCCCCCTTCACTGCAGAGCATTGCTTCCAAACCCGTGTCCTTTAGCAGGTTTCCCCCGCTTCTCCTGACCTCTGGCTGCCGCGCTCTGTTTGCTCACTTGTGCCCTCATACGTGCAGATGGCTCTGTCGCTGCTTTTTTGCAAACAGGCTGCCTCACCCCATTTTTTCCTACGTGCCCGGCACTTCTTTCTGCCTGAGGATCCCCACAGGCACGTTTGGGCTGAGGTGAGGGCACCCGGCAGCGGCTGCATGCAGTTCCGCGGCTGGACCCCTCGAGCTGCTGACCGGTAGATTCCTGCGTGGCTCGTTTCCGCATAAACGGAAGGTGCAAGCTGCTTCTTGTCCCGTTCAGAGCTCGTGTCGCCAGGAGTTTGTCAGGGAACAGCCAGCCGATGGAGATTTAGGATCACGTGTCACTTTCAGCTTCTTCCCACTCTCGCTTGCTGCACCGAGCAGTGCAGGGGCTCCGTGCCTGCTTTACCTTCAGGTGCTCCGTGCTTCTCCGAACCGAGAGCCTCTTTGGCAGCATCTCTGCCGTTTGCAGTCAGCGCCGCTTGGTTCAACCGGGTCCACTTGTTAGCGCAGAGGATCCTCTCTTCCTCCGCTGCTTTTTCCCTGACAGGAGTGGAGCAGCAAAGCTGCCTTAGTGCTGGAACACCCAGCGCAGCAGGATTGGCTGCAGCGCTCCCTCAAAAGCTCCACCCAGCCGACGGTGCGTCTTGGATGCTCGCAAATCCCTGGATTTCCTCATGTTTTCCTTCCGTACTTCTGCTGAATACCAGCACCTTCCTGGCCGAGGGAGGGGGTAATCCCTTGTCAGCACTGTCTGAGGGCACTGCTGGCAAGCCTCTGCTCCTCTCCCGGGTCCCCCAGTTGCCTCATGTGAGGTTTTTCCTCCTTGAACCTGCCATGTGCTGGCTTGTGAAAGTCATATGGGGCCTTGGGGGATGGCAGCGTTTTAACAGACCCTCTTCTTGGGTAAAAGTCTGACTTGTGGCTTGTTCCCCAGTGCTGAGTGTTCCTCTGGAGGGAGAAGAAAGGCGAGGGTGAGGGATGCACGTGTGTGTGAAGACATCGGTGTGAAACTCTCAGGGTAGCCAGAGGCTTTTTGGCAGTAATGCTGTAACACGAGTGGGCTGCGGATGCTGCCTGGGGCACTGCTGGTTGCTTCTAGCCCTCTTCCAGACAGAAGTGTAGCATCTTGGGCACTGCACCTGTCTGCCCAGTAGCGGAGCTGGGGATGCTGCTCTGTGAAGCGCGGTTGAACAGGAGCATCCCTGGGAGAGTTCCCAACCCTCTGGTTTTCTTTTGCAGGCAGAGCGGCTTCTCGAGCCCCAGCAGCCCTGGTCAGTGACGAGCAGCTGTCATGATCTCTACAGCACCTCTCTATAGTGGGGTGCACAACTGGACCAGCACAGAGCGGATTCGCATGTGTGGCCTCAACGAGGAGAGGTGAGGTGCGTCGGCAGCGTAGTGGGAAGGAGGAAGGGAAAAGTGCCTTGGAATTGGAGAGGCTGTAGGAAGGGAGCTGGTGCTGGCGCATCCTGTGCTTCCTGGGGTGTGACACAGACTGAGGTGTGCAAGAGAACGGGGGGGATGGGTCTGTGATCAGATGGTATGTGATGGTCCCCAAAGCCATTGTGCTCCATCGAGGAGGGCCCACAAGCAGAGCGTGTAGCTGCATTGCCTCTGCTGTGTGGCTTGAGGATGAGCCTGCACGTGCTATTTGCTTCACCACACCTGTGCTCTGAACTCCTGGGGCGGGGGGGGGGGAAGCTTGACCCACTGCAAACCAAGCCACTCAGAAGAGGTTTTGGTGACACGGGAAGGTTAGTGCAGACCAAATGATCAGATGAGAGAGCTGTGACATGCCACCAAATATGAGATTAGGGAGGATTAGTGGCTGGGAAGCAGAATCGACCAAGGCAAGTTCCTGGCCTGCCCTGTGGCTTTGCATCCCCTGATGACTCTGGGGTTGTCAGTTCTCAAAACTGATCAGTTTGGGGCTTCCGTGGGGCTTTCACATGTTCAGTGCGTTTGCCAGAGCCTGGGAAGCTTTATGGGCTCAGAGGCAGCATGTGCCTGCCACTGCTCGCTGCGGGCGTTTTGAACTCTGGGGGTGAATGCTGCGAGGGCCGGTCAGAGGAGCCGTGGGACGAGCTCAGCCCCGCTGGAGGCAGGGACATGGCAGAGATCATCTGCAGCCCTCAGCAGCGCCTGGCCCGCCGTGTGTCCCGCAGATAAGAGCTGGCAACGGTGCTGCCCTCCTCTGCCTCTCCTGAGCCACTCGCAGCCACTCCTAGTTTGCAATAGACATGGAAGTTTGGGGTGTCTGCGCAAGCAAGAGAGGACAACCGGGCTGGCTGCGGCTGGGCGCTCTCCCTCGGCTGGCACCGGGTGGCTGTGGAGCATCCCCGGCGGGGACCGGGCCAGTCGCTGACAGGGTCTGGGGCCAGTGGCGGCGGGGCAGGTCCGGCCCCGGCGGCCTTGGAGGTAACGGAGGACAGGAGGAGGTGGGGCAGTGCCCGGCGCTGTGCCCGGGACCTGCCCGTACCCGCGCCGGGGCTGTGCCCGTTCCGGTCTGTGCCGGGGCTGTACCCCGGGGCCGGGCCGTTCCCGTGCCGTTCCCGTTCCAGTCCGGGCCGGGCACGGCCCCGCTGTCCAGCTCCTGCCGTTCGCCGGCAGAGCCGCGGGCAGCCAGCTGCGCTCGGGCGCCCCCTGGCGTCCGGCCGCCGCCCTGCCCGCCCGTGTGGACTCGGACTCGGCCCCGGCCCCCCTCGGCCAGCTCCGCTGCTCCGGAACCGGGCTGCGACCGTGGGCTGACTGCGCGACCCCGCTCCCCGCGTCCCCCTCTTCCCTCCAGGCCCCTCTCACTCCGGCGGGGTGGCCCCTGTCCCGGCTTAGGGCTGGGCCCTAAGCTCCCCGAGCCCCCGAGCTGCGCAGAAGCGGCCGGGCCTGGGCATTTCCATCCCCGCGGCGGCCGGACCTGCCCGGGCTAACGGCAGCCTCCGGCTGGTGCCGTCTGACCGCGGCCGGGCTCGAGGGCTCTGCGGGAGCGGTGCTGCGAGGCCCGGTGCCGGCGTGCGGCAGCCCCGGGTCGCACCGTGTGTGGTACTTCGCTGTGAGAGCCGGGCAGGGCTGGGACCGGGTCGTGTCCTCGGCAGAAGCTGAACTCGAGCTCTTCTACCCCGGCCTCAGCAGCTTGTCTGAATGACCCTTAAAGAACAGCAAACGGCCGTTGGGTAAATACTGCTGGGGCAGGCATGGAGCGCCCCATCCCCTGTCCCCGCGGATCCTGAGCTGTGTCCTCAATGCACCCTGCTTCAGTGAGGCTCACATCCCTGAACCCAAATCCAGTCTTTCCACTCAGGAACAGCTTTCCAAAGGGAAAGGGTCAAACGCCCAGGGCATGGGGCTGGGGGGGGGGAGGGAATGAGATGAGAAGCTGCCTGTGGAAGAAGAGACAAGCAGGATGGGGGTCAGGAGCATGGCACTGGAAACATGTGGTGGAGCAGAATGGGAAGCGGAGGGTGAGGAGTGGGTGTGGGCTCAGGCTGTGAGGCAGCGTATTGAGGACAGCTGGAGGGCCAAAATGCTGTGGCTGAGGAAGATGTGTAGAGCTGCTGGGCCATGGAGAAAGGCTTGTCCAGGCTGCAGGAGCCATAGGGAGAGCCGTTATGTGTGAGGAGGTGTGATCCAGGCGGCATTGCTCCGGGAGCGGGAGGACATGGCAGTACTCCTCACCCCCTTGGTCTGCAGCGGCTAGTACCCACTGTGTCTTGTGTGATGAGGAGGAGCTACCTGGAGCAGCCACGCTTCCTTAGGCTGCCAGCTCCGCTGCTGTCCCGCGCTGGGGTGCTGGGAGGGTGTTTTGTAATCCTCTGTCTTCTTCCTTGGCCAGGAGAGCCCCCCTTTCTGATGAGGAGTCTAAAACGAGCAGCTCCCAGCACTTGAGGTCTCAGGAGTTTTGTGTCAGCAGCAGCCTTTCCGAGGTGAGCTCCTTGTGTGCTTGTGTGGGGCTGAGAAGGCCTTTCCCTGATGGAACCGGCCAAGAAAGAGCATCTACTCTAATGGGTCCCATAGCCTCCCCCTCGAGAGGGGTGCAGCAAGGGGAAGCAAACAAAGCTGTTTGCCACTTCTGTCTTTGTGTCTGGGTGGGGGTTAGGGAGAAGGTCCTGCCTGCTTCACTAGGATTCACTTGCACAGCCCTACGGACACCTTCTCCCTTCTTGTTGCAGGTGGAGCTCACGGCAGTCAGTGGTGGTGGCAGCAGTGCCCAGGGCCTGGACACTGATGGCAAGGTGGAGGAAAAGTTTGGGCCCAAACTGGAAGAGCAGCCACCTGATCCCAACCCAAACCCGGAGGGAGTGGAAAAGACTGTAAAAGATGATGCCCTGGGCCCTCTGGCAAGCCAGGGGAATGGCAGAGGGCAGGAGCCTGCAATCCCGAGGGCTGCAGAGCAGGAGAGTAGCGGTGCTGATGCTGCCTGGACACCTGCAGATCCTCACAGCGCCAAGCAGGCTGATGCTGCTCCAGCCTGCTCCGTGGCACCAGAGAGCGAGCCTTCTGGGAAGGAGAAAATCACCCCAAGCAATGGAGCACAAGAGCCAGGTGTGCTGGCAGAAGGGACGTTTCCTGTGGTTGTCTCCAGCTGCAACACCTCTGCCTCCACTCCTACAACTTTTACTTTGAACAGAGTGTGCTTTCCCACATCTCAGGCCCCTGCTATGCAAAAGCTGCCCCTGTCCTTTCAGGCTGGGGCAGTTCTGAGCCCAACCCAGTCACTGGTGTACATCCCACCGCCCAGCTGTGGGCAGCCACTTAGTGTGGCCACGCTTCCAGCCACCTTGGGGGTCTCCTCCACACTCACCCTCCCTGTCCTGCCTTCCTACCTACACGATCGCTGCCTGCCGGGCATTATCGCTTCCCCAGAGCTGCGCTCCTACCCCTGCACATTCTCCGTCACCAGACCCTTGGCTTCAGATGCAAAAGTGGTGTCCGTGGAGGTGAATCAGCTGAGCTGCCCGTTGCCCTCAGGAGGAAGTGGTCCCCAGGCTGCTTCTGAGGGCACTCCCCCGTCCACCACCGGCCCTTCACCCTCGTCCAGCCAGCCCTCACTGGCAGCCCCGTGTGCGAGTGCTGCTCCGTCTTCCAGCACTGGTGCATACACCAGAGCCCCAGCAGCTCCTGAGCCGCCCGCACCGGGGGCTGCCACATCGCTCTCTCCTCTGAAGTCCCCTCCGCAGCTGGAGCGTGAGATGGTCTCGTCTCCGGAGTGCAGTGAGATGCCTCTCGATCTCTCCTCCAAGTCCAATCGTCAGAAGCTGCCTCCACCCAGCCAACGCAAAACACCTCCTATGCCCATCCTCACACCTGTGCACACCAGCGGCAAAGCCCTTCTCACCACGGTCCTGTCCAAGTCCCAGCGTGCGGCCCAGAGCACGGGCAGCAGCGTCACCTCGTGTCTCGGCACCACCCCTCCCTTAGTCATCTTCCCCGAGTTCTTGCGCAATGGTGAGCAGGGCTCCTGGGTGAAGAACACTGCACTTATCAGCGCCATTCCAGGCACCTATGTTGGCGTTGCCAGCCCGGTGCCTGCCTCACTGCTGCTCAGCAAGGACCCCGCTGTGAGCTTCAGCAGGGACCCGCGCCACCTTCCCAAGCAGGAGCCTATTTCCGTCATTGATCAGGGAGAGCCTCGCAGTGCTGGGATTCCCTGTGGAAAGAAAGCCAACCAGACCAGCACAGAAGGACAGCAGGATCCTGCCAGGAGAGTTCTTCATGGCAGAGTTACTCCGGGAGCTCCTTTGTGTCAGTCCAAGGACATCTCCAATTGGAATCCTGGCCAGGGAAGTGTGTACCCACGATGTCCCATGAATGGAAAACCTTCCAATCCTCAGCTTCTGCCCCTTGGCTTGTCTCCTTATCATCAAACCCCTCTGCTTTCCATTGGCATCTCCACAGCCGGGCAGCTGCCCCCAGGCCAGAATAGCTCTTGCAAGCCAGCAGGTGCAGGTGAGCTCCCAACGTTCCCGAGCGTGCAGCCCACAGAGTCCAGTGCAGCCGCCCAGAGCCTGCCAGAGGGACTTCCCAGGCTCCCACCTCAGGAACGGGAAGCTGGAGCCAAGAGCAAGAGCTGCCGGTCCTTGCCCAAGCTCTACGAGCAGCCGGTTAACCCGGTCTTGTTGGATGCAGGTCCATCTCCTCAGACCAGTGCATTGGATGTGAAAGGGGAGAAGGGGAAGCTGGACAACCCTCAGAAGAGTCAGGAGAGTGATCCACCGAAGCCTGACTCCAGTAAGGAGGGCAATGTACAGAACGTAGAGACTGAGTCTCCTCCCCAAGGGAGCTGTAGCCTCAAGCAGTTGGATGGAAAACCTAAAGCCCAAGTGTTAGCAGCGTATTTATCACATGAGGTGCCGACAGCGGAGCAGCAGAGCCTGCGAGTGAGTTCAGAGGTGCCTTCTGTGCCTGCAGAGAGTCAGTGCAAGGAGCTGGGCTGCGAAGGCTCCCAGGAGCCCCCCGCTGCAGAGCCCCCTCAGTGTGTGCGTCAGGTGGATCTGTGCAGGGTCAAGAAGGAGCGAGTGGAGTGTGACCTGTCATTCACTCCTGTGACTTGCCTGCGAGCTGGGACTGCTCCCCAAGCCTTTGCCGAGGTCAAACTCAAAGGAGCAGGCCAAATCAAGCAAGAGGGCAGCATGCGCTGCAAGTCCAAGCGGCAGCATGGTGGGGACACCAGGCAGGCCCACAAGAGACTAAAGTGCCAAGGCCAGGAGAGCGAGGAGGCCCCTGGGAAGTCGGGGAGCTGGAGCGTGCATGGCCGGAAGGTGTGTTGATGGGCCGGGGCTGCTGGGTTATGGCAGAGGTTGGCAGGTGGGGCTTGGGGCAAGGAGGGAGCTCTCACGGGGGAGGGCTAGTTGAGTGCACAGCACTTTCCACCCATGCTCTTTGGAGTTTTGTGGCAGTGGATTAGTGCAGGTTATCTAGAGCAAAAATGGATCTGGGGTGTCAAAGATGCTGGAGGGCACCAGCATGATGAGTGGAGGGGACAGCATTTTGTCCCTTCTCCTTTGCTGCTCCAGATCAGTCAGTCACCAGCTCAAGCTTCAGTCTGTGTCCTCCACACACAGTGGCGAAAACACCACGACAATCCACATGAACTTGGCAGGCAAGAAGCCCAGCCCTGCCTGGGGCCGGTGAAGGACCACAACAGCTTCAGGGTAAAGCGCAAGCGGCGGAGGCCAGTGAAGACGGAGCTGCCATCGCTGGTGCAGTGTGGAGACAGCCGTGAGGAAGGTACTCGGGGCACGGCACCCTGTCCTTGCGGGGTCAGGCTGCAGTGGCTCCTCACGCAGTGGCTTCCTGCAGCGGGTTGGGATCCAAACCAGAGCTACAGTGTGGTGCTGAGCTGCCCTTGCCAGGTCAGCAGATGTGTATGTGCACAGATGTGGCCTGTTTCCTCAAGGCTCATGTTTTCCTCACAGGTTACCTTGAGAAGAAACCCAAGAACAGCTTTCGGGATTTCATTCCAGTGGTGCTGAGCAGCCGGACGCGCAGCCAGTCGGGTGAGTGAGTGCCAGGGACACGGGTAGGAGGCTTGCGTGGACTGTGAGTGTTTCCCTTTTCACGTGGTCTTGGCTCTGTCTTTTGCCCTGCCTTGCAGGGTTGTTCTTGTAGATACTCTTGGCTTCTTTGTCAGCTAGAAATCCCCCATGTTTTGCAGGAAGCAATGCTGGCTCTTCTGCTGGTGTGACGGGAGAGTGTGATGTGACTGGTCAGGAGGTTCTACCGTTGCTGGAGGAGGATCAGGAAGACGAAGAGGAGGAGGAGGAAGAGGAGGAGGAAGAGGAAGAGGAGGAGGAGACATCTTTGAAACGTCGCAAGCTGCGAAAATCCCACAGGACAACTGGCTACCACAGCCGCAGGGACAGGGACAGGTCTGTGTCCGGGAGGAGCAGCTGTCACACAAGGAGGACCCGGGACCTGCCATGGAGAGTGGAATCCCCCAGGCAGCTGTGGGAGCCCAACGAGGAGGAGGAGGATGATGACAGCCATGTCAAAAGGAAGAAAAGGAGACGACAGAAAAGTCGGAAGTACCAGACGGGGGAATATTTGACGGAGCGAGAGGAGGAGCGGGTTGGTTACTCCCACAGGAGGCGGAAATCCAAAGCAGGTACAATCTGGAGAGGGGTTTCTGGTACCAGGTTGGGGACAAATGGGGATTTCTCATTCGGTTGGGATTTTGGGTGTTTTTTATTGTGTGTGAGATTTTTTTGGTGTTTTTTGCTGTTTTGGTTTATTTCTGTAATGATGAAACTCCGTTGTTATTAGTGGCTTGATGTACACAGCGTGGGCAGCAGGCTTCAACTGACCAGCTCTTCTTTCCAAAATACTTACAGTAAACTTTGGAGTAGGAAAAGCAGCCTTATGTGACTAACTAGATACTGGTCTTACCCTCAGATAAAGACAGAGGGCGTGGGAAAATGAGTATCAGATGAGGTAGTGCAGAGAAGTATTTCTGGACAAGCACAGGCCCCTGGGAGCAGTGTTCAGCTGGCTATAGGAGAGTGGAGCCACTACAATTTAGCTGGGCATCTTTATGCTCTGTGTCCCTTTATTAAGGCAACTTGCAAGCTTGCACCAGGGAGCACAAGGGCAAGAGGATTAACAAAGCTGGAGTGTCTGCAGGTGACAGAGACACCCCCCCAGCCCACCCCCACTGTGGTTCATGTCTTCAGCTTTGCTGGGAGGAGGATGCAGTGCCCCTGCCAGCATCCTGCTCGCTACTCTACCAGCACTGCCCAGCCCATGCAGTCACATCAAGCCTGTGACCTGCATTTCCCTAAGGTTTAGCAGTCTCTGCAGTCCCTTCTCTCTGTCTGGATGAGAATTTGAGGCAGGAGCATGTTTGAGGCTGTCGGACGTAAGGCTGGGGCTCATCCAGCAGCACACGGTGTCTCGGGGTGTGCTGACGGCTGGTAGCTTGTAGCTGTGTCCAGGGGTCCCACAGGTAACTTCTTCCAGGATTGCAGGAGTGTGCCTGAGCCACCAGCTTGGGGGAAGCAGTTCTGCCAGCTCTCCATAGGCTTGGGCCTTTCTCTTGGAGGTGCTGTAGTGCGTACCAACCTGTTGCCTTATGCCACACCAGTGGTCAGATTGACAGTCCTCAGGAGACGCTGAGATACTCTGAGGTACTGTGAGAAGTCATATAGATGGCTGCTGCACTTCTGCCAGCTGATGGCTCAAGCTCTGCTTCTGCTCTGGCACAGTTTTACGCTATTGCTGCAGTATGTTGTGTCTGGGTGCCCCTGTGAGACCAGGAGCAAAGTTTCTGATGGGCTTCCTGGCATCTTTGCAATTCATGGGTGCTCTCAGGCTGGCCTCTGCTGGCATCTGTTCCAAACAGAGCCTGAGAAGGAGGTTTGGGTGCAGCAGCATTGAGGACGGTTTTCCCCAGTAGCTTTACCACACATCTTAAGAGTGTCTGTCTTGTGTCCAGAAGCCAGTTTCCCCTCAGGGACTGCTTGCTCGCCCCTCAGATGGGTAAGCTTCTGTATTTTGGATTCAGAAGTTGTGGCCTAAAGCCATCACTGGCTTTGTAGATGAGGACCTGGGCACTGTGAGTGGGCTGGCAGCCAGAGGAGGGACGGGTCCAGCCCATGTGTTTGCAGAGTGCTTTGTCCTAGCTGAAGAATCTGCATCATCTTTGGGTACAAGCTGCAGCGATCTGCTGGATAGTTTCATACTGGGTTCCCAGTCAGACCTAAGCTGTGGTCAGTTGTGTGTGAGCCCCAGCTCTAGGTAGGCTTGACCTTTTTGAAACCAGGACACCATCTGCCAGTGGGTGTCTTGTGTCCATGCAGAGTCCATCCCTGGTGGGGAGAACCTGTATGTTCACTCTGCTTCCACTTACTGCCGTGCCTCTGCCATGGGTCTGGGCCTCTGGATGTGCAGCCTGCCAAGATCAGCAGTTTGTTCTGCCTGGCAGCCTTTGGTGGTGCTGCACCTCCAGAAGCTCCTCATTCCTATTTCTCCTCTAGAGTTTAGGTACCAGAAGCAGAAGGAGTCTGTAAAGGGTAAAGGCACAGAGCTACGGCTGAGGAGCAGGCTTTCCCCATCACCCCGAAAATCTCAAGGGTGCCCAGACTTTCGGAATGGCTTCTTCCTGGAGCACTCTGACAGCTCTCCTGCCCAAGAAGAACTGGAGAAACCATCAGGAAAACGCAAATGTAAAACTAAACACCTGGCAGGGATCTGTGATGAGGGGAAGGTATGGCTTGGACTGATGAGGGGAGCACACATGGGGAGAAGAGAGAAGGGACTCCTGTTAGTAAGCCAAGGAGTCGCATTCCTTTCTTTTCCAGGGGAAAGGCTCTTGGAATCAGCCAAAAATCCACTCTCTGAAGAAGTCCCAGGACTTGTGGACTCTTTGCAAGTCCCGTCGGGTCAGCCCAGGGAGTTCTCCGGAGCTGCCCCCAGTCCAGAGCATTCCTCCTGGAGCTCGGCGGCTGATTGTGAACAAAAACGCAGGGGAGACCCTTCTGCAGCGAGCAGCTCGCCTGGGCTACAAGGTGAATTTTGGTGCCCTCTGTTCCCTGTGCTGCCCTGTCTGGGTTCATGTGTAACCAGGCCCTCAACAACTCTTGCTCCTGTAGGACGTGGTGCTGTACTGCCTGCAGAAGAAAAGCAGCGACGTGAACCATCGTGACAATGCTGGCTACACAGCGCTGCACGAAGCCTGTGCGCGAGGCTGGATTGACATCCTCCACATCCTGCTCGAGCACGGTGCCAACGTGAACTGCAGTGCGCAGGATGGCACCAGGCAAGGCACTGAGAGGGGAGCACCTGGGGAAGCCCTGGGGAAGTCAGGGCAGGGAGCAGGTTGTATTTTCAGGATGTGCTGTTGGTCATCACTAGATTCGTGTTAACCCAAAACAGCATTTGCTTTGCAAACTCTGCCTTTCTCTTTTCCTATCAATGCTTCTGTCCTTGTAGGCCTGTCCACGATGCAGTAGCAAATGACAACCTGGAAACCATGTGGCTTCTACTCTCCTATGGTGCTGATCCCACTCTGGCCACTTACTCTGGGCAGACAGCTGTGAAGCTTGCCACCAGCGAGGTGATGAAGCGCTTCCTCTGCGGTAGGTGCAAAGCCCAGTGGTGGCAGTGCTTCCACCCTTCCCGTGTGGCAGCACATGGGACCAGTTGTGGGTGTCAGAGGGTTTAGAAGCGCTTGAGTAGCAAGTGACTGACTAATTTGAGCTCTGTCCTGTCGTGTGTTTGTGTGTTTGCCACCCAAACTTTAATTACAGGATTGTGTACTGTTTTCCAACTAAGGTAAAAGCCACTTTCAGTCTTCAGTGTGCAAGGAGATAGCAATTCTGTGGTCACACAACTAAAGACAGTGCTGTGCATGAGGCTTGGAGTCACTGTTCCACAGTTCCTGGTTCTGTTGCATAACCTAAGTAACAGGGTTTTGCTGCCAAGTAACAGTGCCTTCTACTCAGCTATGCCCAAGTGCTGCCTACCTTCCCTTGTCAGAAGGGACCACTTGGAATCCCTGTGGCAGAGAGTGAGGCCTACCTGCTTGCTGCTCTCTGTGTAGAGGTGAGATGAGTGTTGACTTCTACACAACCACCAGGAAAAATCTTGTTTCCAGCTGTCTGTCTGAGCTCCTTCAGGCTTGAATACGTGTGCAGGTGCTGGAGATGTCATTTTGAACTCAAGGCCACCCTAAGAACCCTTCTTTCCAACACATTGGGTGTTGTCAGTTGTTTTCCCTTTTCAGCTTCTATTTCATGTTCTCAGGCTGGGGCCACATTGTTCTGAGTGAGGGTACTCTTCCTGCAAGTTGTGGTTTAGCTTTTGCCATAATCCCTAACTGCAGACGAGGGAAGAGCAGCAGAGGTGAAGGGTGTAACCCAGGATCATTGGATGTGCATGCCAGTCTCATGCTTTGTTCAGTAGATAACCATTAACCCTCTCAATCTTCTCTAGATTACCTTTTGGATCTCCAGGGGCGCACGGATGGGGATCCTCGCACAGCGTGGGACTTCTACAGTAGCTCTGTACTAGGTGAGTTCAGTCTGTGCCATTTCGTGTATAGCAGCAGAGCAGAGAGATGTAATGCCAGGTAGCAACCCCTCATTCGCTTGAGCATGTGTCCCTCCCAGCTCACAGCCTTGACAGAGATCTTGCCATAATGTTACATACTGGGAGTTGCTCCTGAAAGGGACTTTTTCTTTGGGAAGCTGCATGTGTGGTTCCCTCCTGTGGGCTGAGCATGGTGTGCAAGACTGGACTCAGGTGCTGCTGCTGATTCCTAAGGGTCTCTGGGTATCGATCCCAGAACATGTTATTCTTGTAGCACTTCTTGTTGCTCCCCTGCTAACCAATCATAAAAGACAAATCCAATGCACACACAGGACATACTTATTCCTTTGAGGTGTTAGAAGTCTTGAACTTCTTCCAGGTTCCCTTTCCTCTGCTCTGGAGGGATGGCATTTGGCCGGGCCAGGTCCTCTGTTTACAGTGCCAGGCATTTCCCAGGGAAGGCAAGACCTGTGCCTTCTGCTGTCACTTCCTGAAAGTTGTGGTTACCAGCTTAGAAGTTCTCTCAGAACAACATAGGCACAAGGTCCACAGATCTCTCATGGTGTTCCTCCAGTTCCCCCAGGGCCCATGAATGAAGATGTTCTGGATGTAGCTGTGGGGCTGTGGCAGACTGCAGAGTCCTTCCTAACCACTTCAGAGGCAGTAGGTCAGGATTCTCAGGCCCTTTGTAAAGGCTTGGGTTATTTACACTGGCAAGCTAAAAGGCTCTTGGTTTTAGCTGCTCACCTGTGTCATTTCCAACATCCTTCTAGAAGCTCAGAAAAATCAGATGATACCTCTGGAAGGATGTCCTTGCTTCTTCTTGGAGGACCCTGATGTCTCTTCCTTTCAGAACAGAAGGAATTCTGTACTACTGTTGTTTGTAGGCTTTTGCACCTCAGGTGTGCCAAGGAAACAGTTCAAGCTGCAGCCTCCTTCCTCTGAATTTCTCACTCTAGAAGCTATCTCAGTCCTTTCAGAGGAAGCCTCTTCACCATAAGAAAAAAAGCTGTTCTGTGACTGTAATATTTTAGAAGATACTTCCCTTTTTGATTGATCACTGATTCCCACTTGAATTTCTCTGATAAAGAAGGAAGGATAATTGTGTGCGGTTTTGTGGGCAGGAGAGTTTGGCTCCCTTTGGTTACCACAACATGCTGAGTTCTTGGTTACCCAGAGAGTTTATGTGCTTGAGTTCTAGCATCTGCTTATCTCCCACTTCTTTCCTCTTGAAGATCCTAGCATGGGATTGCAGAGACTGCATACCCTTTAGAAGACCCACTGCTGCATGCAAGTGATTTAGAAATGTGCCGCGTTGTTTTTTGTATACCCTGATGCCTGAAGTGAAACGGGTGGATCTTGGAAGAGCAAGTTCAAATTAGCTGCTTCTTTCAGTTCTTTCATTTCCATATCCCTTGGCTTGTATTGAAAAATCTTATCTTGTATCTTGTCTTCCCACATTTCTGTCCTTCACCCCTGGAAGCAAAAAGAAAGGTTACTTTTCAGTAAGCACACTGTCACTTCTTGGTGTTTCTTGGGGGATGGATCCCTTTCCACCAGATGAAGCACAAAGCATTGCATGTCCCTTCATGTGGAGGAAAACTCCCAGGCTGCAGCTCCAATCCGTTGCTATTCTTTGAGGCAGGAATATTGTCTACATGTTCCTTTAGATCTGCAAATCTCGGGGGGCCAAGAGATAGAGGGAAGTCATGGTGTGGGATCTCTGAGGTCTGTGTGTGGTAAAGTCATCAGTGTCTTGCACTTGGTGATGCTTTAGCTCGACACCAAGCCCTGCTCCAGGGTTTTCTTCTACACCTGGGACTAGCATTTTTGTGCCTGATTGTCTCCCTGCTCCTGGCAGTGGTACAGGATGTTCCTGTTCTTGTCCCAGCCTTCTAAGAGAGAGGACTGAGTGAGGAGAGTGTTCAGGATAGACACTGAACCGCACTGTTGCCACGTCTTTGCATTTATATTCTTTCTTCCTGGGTTGCTCAAGGGATGTGAGGCTTTTCAGTGATGGCCTCTAAGCTTTGCCAGCAGTGACATTGCACCGAGATTCCTGTCACTTAGTTTTGGCCTGGTCTACAGGAAGCTTTGACAATTCGAGCCCCTTTTTTTTTCCGGTTTCGTAGGGATTTATTTTTTTTTCTCCCGGGCAGACTAAGAAATAATTTTTTTTTTTTCCTGAGACCCTGTTGGAGCCTGTCTCCTGTTTCTGAGTAAAATGACATTCTTGCTGGGGGCTGCATTCGTTTGTAGAGTGTGGTGTGTGGAGCTTTCTCATGCGTGGTGTTGAACTATGGCATGATTGGGTTATTTGCTGGTTACTACCAGCACATTTGGTCTTCCTTCTCTGTGTAGAACGTAATCTCTATTTAGTGGGAAGTTTTTGGAGTTATCCTGTATTATCTCAGCAGGACAAAACCACTCTGCAAAGCCATGACTATTCATACCTCTTAATAAAATCCAGGCAGCAAGCTATTTTTCGACAGATGCTTTTCAGATTGATGAATAGTAAATTTAACTGTCTTCAAATGGTTTATGGATCAAGTGTGCAGTTCTCCATCTCCTATGAAGCAAATCCTGCTGGAGCTCACACGCTCCTGGGACAGCCAGCTTTAAGCCAGAAATCTGTGGGACTGAGTCTCTGAAGTCATGCTTATTGATGTTGGGTTGTATTGGTCTCTACGTTTGTGCATGGTTTGGTGGCACAGCCTTGCTGTCTGTATTTAGGCACCGCTGCTGACACACCGCTGTAGAGGAGCCCCTGGGACTTTGCTCTTAGAGCTGCTGGGATGTTGTGGACATGGGACAGTGGTGGTAGCCAGTGCAGCTGTGCAGAGCTGTTCCCTAAGGAGTGATGAGCACCGGCTGATGTGAAACTGTGAGAGATGCTGATGTCTATTTTGCTTGTTGCAGAGGGGAAGGATAGCATCGGATGTGATCTTCTGCTCAACCCTCCGGGAAGTTCAGACCAGGAGGAAGAAGACCAAGATGCAGACAACTTCCTCTTTGAGTTCTCAGACAAGCCACTGCTTCCCAGCTATAACCTCCAAGTGTCGGTCTCTCGGGGGTGAGTATCTTCCTGGAGCAGAGCATGTGGGTGACATTAATGCTAGGGTGAAGTCGGAGCTCACAGAACAGAGCCCTTGAGCTTGAGAAGATAGTGGCAATACAAGGAAGCCTTAGGCTATCTTCCAGGTGCAGATGACTTGAGTTACTTATATATGGAAAATTCACACCTGCCTGAGAAGCTTTGGGAGCCCAAGCTGACTGCATGCTAAGGAGACAGGCCCGATAGAGCACACTTGTGTCCTGTAGATCTCAAAGCACCCCTCCAAAGGAGGACATGACTTATCCCTGTTTGGCAGGTAGAAACACGGAGGGATGAAGCTATTGCAGCTTCCCCAGGAGGAGAAAATTGCTGCTGCTGGGGCAGAAACCCAGCTGTGGCATGACAGCTCCCTGTCATGAGACGTCTCAAAATGAAGTATTGCATAGACTCTTTGTTCAGAAAAATGTGAAGGTAGAAATCACACTTTATAAGCCCCAAGTCAGAGAAGCAAGTGCAAGATGTAGGGTAAGATGGAATTTGTTCGGCAAATTCTGAGAGGTCCACCTCTGAGGAGGTCACCTTGGCCTCTTCTTGCAGTCAGCAAAGAGCTCATAGCAGGATTTATCCAGATGAGGGCAGGAGCGAGCGTCAGGCTGAGATGAACGGCTGGCTGTGACTGATGAGCTCCCCAGTGTCCGTGGAGGAGCCTGGGGGGAGGAGGCTCACTTGGATGGGCCCTCCTGCAAGTATGGATGTGCTGAGAGAAAAACGTGTTCCCCCAAAGGGCGCTCAGGCATTGGAACAGGCCGCCCAGGGCAGTGCTGGAGTCACTGGCCCTGGCAGCGTCCACACACTGTGTAGACAAGGCCCTCAGTGACGTGGGATAGTGGTGGCTCTGGCAGTGCTGGGCAGCGGTTGGACCTGATGATCTTAGAGGTCTTTTCCAGCCCGGCTGACTCTGGTTATATGGTTCTGTGAAGTGTGACCTGCAGAGCAGCGCTCAAAGCCGGGTGTGCGGAGGGGAGGGCCAGCGTGCTGCGGGTGGGCGGCGGTGCAGTGGGCAGCGTTCCCGCAGACCCCGGTGGCCCTAACCTGCCATCCTCTCACCATCCTGCAGGCCCTGCAACTGGTTCCTCTTCTCCGACGTGCTCAAGCGGCTGAAGCTGTCCTCCCGCATCTTCCAGGCCCGCTTCCCGCACTTTGAGATTGCCACGCTGCCCAAGGCTGAGTTCCAGCGGCAGGTCTCTCTCAGTCAGGTGCTGGTGCAGGAGGAGGTGCAGGAGAGCCCCGAGCCGGTGCAGGGCTCTGCAGAGACAGTGGAGCTGGTACACTATGAGCCCGAGCTACTGCAGCTCCTGGGTTCGGTGGTGGAGTATCAGGCCTGGAGCAGCTGACGGAAACGGCTCGCTCCCTGCATCACGAGGCAATAAGGACCAACGGGAAGCGGCCCTCTCAGCGCCAGCAGCAGGGACCTGGGTCTTTGGCCAGCCAGTCCTCTCCTCGAGGCTCTCCTCCAACTGGGGAGACAGGACCCTTGCCTCCAAGGACTTGCCCAGATCCCTTTGTCACGAGCAGCAGCGGTTGCAGCTGTCAGCCCCATCCAGTTGCTGTGGGCAATGAAGCCCTCTCTGTGGGGCCACGTGAGCCAGAGCTCTTGGGGCAGCAACAGCTCTGGCTCCCCCAACACAAGAGGTGGAGGGTGCCCTGCCTGACCCGGTGGAACTGGGCCTCTCTGTTTGACCTCCCCCTCCCAACGTCTTCCATAGTATTTATTTAATTAGTATTTAATTTGTAAATGTTTCCTTTGTTTTCTGCTGAGTCTGTATCACTGTGATAGTGAGCTCCGAGCTAGGGGTGAGGGCTTTCTCCAGCCCCTGTCTGGCACACTCTGAGGCCAGCGCTCCCCTGGACCTGAGCTGCAGGCCCGGGGGGTCGTGGGCCTCCAGGGACGGGCTCCTTGATCCTTGGGCGAGAGCCTGGGAACAGTCACTGCCCTTAGCTTTGGAGCCAGCCCCGCTGCTCCATCCTCTCACCAGGCTCCTTCCTCCATCTCATTTGTTTTGTGCTGCTGCTCCCGCTCCCTGGCAGCCGTCACACCCACACTCCCCGGCAGCTTCTTGCCATGGGGGCTCTGGCCACTGCAGAAGCCCCCTCAGTGCCCGCTGCGGTGCCTGCTCAGCCTTGGCCTGCTCCCTGCTCCCCTCCAGTGTCACCACGAGCAGTTCTCTGGGAGGGAGCGGGCAAGGCGCCGCGCCGCTCCCGGGAGATGGTACAGTTTTATTGTACAGGTGCTAACAGGACTGAGGACGAGACAATCTTGCTTTCTCTGGCTCTCCTCTGCTCCGCAGTGGGAGCATTGGGTGGGCTTTTTCTGCTGGTTCATTTTTCCTTTGTGTTGTGTTTGTTCCTGGCCAGGGCAGGTGTTACCCCTTCTTTTCCCTTGGAATCCAGCCGCCAGCCTCCCCTCCTGATGGCCTGGCAGCACCTTGTGTAAGCCAAGGGTTTTTTTGCCTTTGGGTGTGTACTCTGGTTGCTCTTTCTGATTTCTGTTTTATTATAAACAGCAACAGGCTGTGTTGTCAAAAACACTGATGTACAGAAAAAAAAACCTGCATCAGGACACCGGCTCCTGCTTTTTCTTCCTTTTTCCCTGTCCCATGCCTGCCGCAGGCAGCTTTCCCTGCAGAATGGCGTGAGCCAATGGGGCAGTGAGGGAGGATGGGAATGCTGCCAGCCTAGAGCAGGCACAGGCGGTGACAGGGCACAAGCAGCTTGGAAAGAGCTGTAATAGGGTGCACCCTGCCTACACCCAGCTTTCTCCTGAGAGGGACCAGGCAGAGGCGAGCACTGCGGGGATGGGGATCTGGTTTATTGGTCTGGGAACGTGTCCACAGCGAGTGCAGGCTGCAGCACGATGGCCTCAGTGCAGCTCCCTCGGGTGTGTTGTTGGCAGTGGGGCTCTACTCCTGCACTTTCGGGCTGAGGCAGGAGCAGCGGAAAGCCCTGCGCAGAGCCGTCAGCACCCTTCTGAAGCGAGATGGTCGTCGCCGTTGGGCTGCGCCTGTGTCCGGGAGGGTGGCGATGCCTGTGGGGAAAGGAGAGCTGTAGGCATGGGGCTGGGCAAGCTCCTGCTGCCACCCACCACCGAGGGCTTCCCCCAGGGACTTTCCACTGGAGGCTTTCAGCCCTCGCCCAGGGAGGGGAGGACGGGCACAGCCGAACTCCTGTGCACGCTGCTCCCGGCCTAGCCTTGGTGCCACTTGACTCAGGGACGCACCTGGCTCATCCTTGGTGTCCTGAACACTGGCGGGTGGCATTGCCAGTTCATCTCGTGTAATGGCGGGGAGGCAATGGCTGTGCTGGCCTCCCCCTGATGCTTTTTTGGTGCTCTCCTCACCTTGCGCCTGAATAAGACCTGCATAGCTCTGTTGGTTACTGTGACCCTCTGTGAGGCAGGTGCCTCTCTCTGGGCCTGTGCTGTTGTCTGCTGCTCATCCATGCTGGGCTCTTCCTGAGGTTCTGCTTTTCTGCGTAGAACCAACTCACAGGCAGTGGGGCTGAGCAGGGCAAATGCCTCTGCTTTTGCCCCTGCTCAAAAAAGCCAAGGGAGGCTGATGCCGGTGCCTCCTCCTGCTCTTGTGCCACAGCAGCTAGAGGTGCGCGGTGCTGTTCTTCCTCAGCAGCTCAGCCAGGGTAGGAGCTGCTGACTCGGTGTCTGTGGGACCAGCTGTGGCAGGAGACACACTCTGCAGGTGTCCGGCTGCCCCTCCTGCTGCATCCGTGCCCCCGCTGCTGGGGGAGATGGACTCGTCCTGGGGACCCATGTGGGGGGGCCTGGAAAAGCTCTGGCTGTGAGGGGCTGACCAAGTTATTATATATGATGATAATAAGCACTGGGGACAGCAAGTTTTCAATGTCCTCAACAAATTTTTCTCATCCTCTCTCAAGTCCTCTGGCTCCTGTAAACACACAGCAGAACATCAGGAGCTGACAGCTCTCCCCAGGCCTGTCTCTCTCAGGGCTGCAGGTAGCTGTGTGGGTGCTGTGCCGTGGGCTGCCTTCTCCCCTGCTGCCCTGTGACCAGTGCCAGGGCTGGGTGATGCAGTGGCCCATCACCTGGGCTCTGGGGCTGCTGCTGGTGGCTGCTCACTGGAGAGGTCCCTCACGGGCTGCTCTTCCGTGCTGCTTCAGTGGAGGGGTGCAGGACAGGAGAGCAAAACCACAGGCAGGGGAGAGGGAATGTGAGAGGGATGGCACAGGGAGCACCAGCAATGTCCCTGGCACACGCGCTTTGGGATCTGGGCTGCTTCCAGCACTTTGGGATCACTGGTGCCGGCCACATGCATGGCACTCACCTGCTGCAGAGATTTCTGATCCAAAGGAGAAGCTGCTGTTGCTTCTTCATATTCTTCCCCCTCCTGGGGACCCATGGGAGGGGCCTGGCAGCGATCTAGGACCAAGACTTTGATCCAGATGTTGCAGTTGGTAACATCCTGCAACTGGGACAGCTGTTTGTCCTCTTCCCATTCTTGGTCCTTCTCCTCCTCTTCCTTCTAAGTCCCGAGTTCCTCCTGCAATCACACAACTGGGATGCAAGGGATGAGTGTGCTGCAGCTCAGCGGCTGTCCGTACGCAGAGGGAGGGTCATCCCCCGCTGCTGTCCCATCCTTTCCTTGGCACTCACCTGCCTGTGTCTGAGCACCCCTCTCTGTCTCAGGGAGGAACCCTGCCCCTCACTGTCCTGCAGCTGGAGCTCCCTTTCCTCAGGGCCGTCCAGCAGCCCACTCAGGCTGGGTCTCCTCTGCCTGTCAAGCTTTGGCCTGCTGCGGGCCGTACTGCTCCTCTCCTGCTCCTTCAGGGGCTCAGTCATGGGGAGCACCATGAATCTCTCTCCCACACTCAGCCCCAGAGAGGCACCTGCCTCCTGCACCTCAGGATCCCTGGTGCCAGCCACATGTGCCTTGGTTATCAGGTGCTGGGGGAGAAGCAGCAGCACCTCCTTTGTCTGGTCCTGGGGCAAGGTGCGGTGTCCCAGCCTCTGCCCCAGGGATCTCTGTGAAGCTGCATCTTCCCCTTCGTGCACTGCTGGGGAGGCAATGGTTCTGTTGTGCTCCCCCTGAGGCTTGGCAGCCACAGGAGACTCAACTGCTGCAGGTGGCATTGCCACAATCGCCAAATGCAGGTTTTTGGTTGTGCCCTTCTGTTCCACAGGCCTCTTCTTGGTTTCCGGGACTGCAGCCACAGGTAGAGCCAGAGACTTCCTCTCTTTGCTCATGGCTGTGGCCTCCAAAGCGGCATCCATTGCTCTGGTCGTCTGCGGGGCAGGTGCCCTTCTTTGTCCCTGTGCTGCTGCCTCCTGCTTGCCAGAGCGATGGGGACCTCGTGCCGGGGCAATAGGAGGGAGAGGTGCCCGGTGCTTCCCAGGAGCTCTGGGCAGGGAGCTGCTTTTTGGCTGCTCTGAAGTCTTGATGCGGGGCAGCGGGGACAGACACTGAGGAAGCACCTTCTGCTGCAGCCCCAGCAACTTGCTCTTGAGGCTGCCCATCCTGCCTGCTGCTGACAGGGGCTCTGCCGCTTGCCCAGCGCTCCTCAGTGTGTGCTGAGTGGCTGGGGCCTTGCTGCTGTTGGCTGCACGGACGGTGCCTCTTCTTGTTGGTGTCCCTGCAGCCCTGCTGTGTGCTGGCTCCTGCCGTGCCACTGGCTGCTGGCGGGGTCCCTGGCTCCCTGTCACAGGTAGCAGCCTGCAGCACCTGCTGACAGCTCCCTCTGACTGAAGTGGTGGCTGGGCTGCCATTGTCACCAATGGTGGCAGACAGAGTGTCTGCTCCTGTGTTGTCATGCTGGTTAGGGACCCAAGCCCACATCTCCCACAGCCCAGTGCTGGCAGGGGCAGGGTAGGGGCTGGCAGGTGGAATGCCACCTGCCACAGCTCCTGCTGGATTGGTGTGCACCGCTAACAAATCCCAAGTTAGATCTGTTGGAGGCTAGTGTGCCTATAACATGCTCCTGACATCATTATACCTCTGGGTTCAGCACCTCCTGTGACTGGCTCTTCCCACCCAGTTCAGCCTGTGCTTTCCAAACATGCACAAGTACACCTCCTCCATAGCTCCCATAGTTTAGTTCCTTATCTCTGGCCTTAGCAACTCCTAGCCTCACTCCTTATTCTCACATCCGTCTCATTCTGGTCACTGGGCTGCCGCACGCACTGGGCTTCAAAAGCCAGCTGACGTGGGAGCCAGTGCATCACACAGTTTCATCCCATCCGGATGCGCTCTTCCTACTTGGCCAACACGTGCTGCCAAGAGCCAGCAGGATTGCAAGCTCAGCAGCTGGGAAGTGCTGCAAGGAAAGAGGTTGCTTCACAAGCTTCTCTGCTACCTACAGGAAGGAAAACCTGGCAACAGCATGCAGCATACTTCCCCCTTTCAAAGCCAGCAATGCACAGCTACAGGACAAAGTTATTTAACTTAGAACAGTCTGACTTTATTGGTGCAAACATCAGAACTGTAGGTGACTGGAAATATTCTCATGTACTCAGAGGAGAGTGTCTGAGGTGAAGGGGTGCACACAGACAGTGGCCCCCCCTGCCCGACTCACACCTATTTTGGTGTTTCTTTTCCAGAGTTTAGTCTTCGTGGATGTTGAAAAGCTTTGCTACTTCATTGAGATCATCGTGCTCCTCCCCATCTTTGATGATCTGATGGAAGGAAGAACACATTAAAACCTGCACATACTTTCAAGTACCAGTGCTGCAAGGCTGTACCTGTCACCCATGAACACAATGAATTCCTTAGATCTCTGAAGCTCTGCTGATGACAACTTAGGCAGTCCGGAACACACCAGTACTTACTACAGCCAAATTTATATGGGAGTCTTAAACACATTATTATCAGCCTACAGGCTGGAGTTGAAACAATCTCACTACTCCTGTAGGATTTCTTTGATGCCTAGGTTTCCCTTTACAGATCTGAAGAACAAGTACCTTCAACAAGTGGTTCATCTCAGCTCTGAGAAAATGAGCCAGCTTGGCTCTTTGCATGACTTAGAGGGGCCCATGTAAGTGGCTTAAACTTGCAAACCTACCTTTTAGATGATGAGATGGAGAGGGCAAGATACACACTTGGCCCACTGATTTAGAGGAATGGCTGCTACAGGAAGGAAGGAAAGGATCTCTTTCATGGGGATGGAAGTAGTAACAGGTTTAAAGTGCATCCTGAAAGCTTCTGATTAGGTACCAACGGAAACTTCCACCACTAAGAATAGCTCATTTTGGGACAGATCACCTGGAGATGATATGGAATCTCTCAAACTACTGAAATTCTCCAGATGTTAACAAGTGACCCAAGTATAGCTGATCTTACCTTGGAGGATGGAGACTGACTATGGGGGATGGAGACAGGCTAAGCACCTACCCTGACTTTTTATGGCAGGGTATCTAGGATGATAGTTTAAGATTATTTTAGACACTTGTACATCAGAAAAAGTAGAACAAAGATAGGACATTTCATGCTTATGCTCAGCCCATTGTGATTCTTGCCTGTACTTACTACAGGCCTGAAATTTCAGCCCTGCAAAGGCAAGGCTTGAAATATAAACCTGACTCAAGTTGTTTTTTGTAAGACTTTTGAACAAACATGGAGAAAAGCACAAGGACATCTCCCATAATTCACCTGAGGCAGGGCTACCATTGGATGTTGCACAGCACTGTTCCAGACACAGCATCTGCATTTATTCATCCTAATTTTCAATTGGTAGGTTGATTTTTACGCATGAAAATCCCTGACCTAAGCAAGCCTCCCTGTTCAGCACACTAGTCCTGTACTGACCTTTCGAGCAATAGGCATCCTGTTGAAGATGTTCCACAATATGATTCCAACCACAACTTTATCCCTGAGGTAGAAAATGACACCTTTGCCATAGTCTTCTCCTTGCTTTGGAACTTGAGGCGCTGGTGAAGAGCTTGGAGAAACGTGAACTTCTGAGGCTTCTGCTTCTGTCTCACTCTCTGATCGAATACCCGTCCCTAATGCAAAGATATGAGATAGCGAACATCCAGTGCAGAAAAAAGCAGCAGCTTTTTGCTGTGATTGTGAAAGCAGACTAAAGAGTGAGGTTCTGTAACAGCCTGAGGCATTTTCCTTTGAGGTGTATACAGCAAAAGTAAGGTTTCAATAACAGGAGAATGAAGCAATCCTAACCTGAAGCACAACCCTGACAATTCCCAACTTCTTTCACTAAATGGCATCTCTTTAGGCAGCATACGCAAAATAAAGATGCTTAGATCCACACAATCTCTTTTGTCCAAAACCTGATTATTTTATGGAGATAGAGGAAACTAAGCTTCCCTGAGAAAAAAATGTTGGTAACTGAGATGGTAAGTGTCTTCTTGGAGACATTTAATATCAAAACCAGCCTTTAAAGCTTGATCTAGAAAAGAAACAGACTGATGTCTCTTAGTGCTCCACAGTATGATCAGCCTGAATCTGTGGCCACTGCAGAGACCCAAAACCTTCCATCCCCTGCCAACAGCTCCCAAGCGCAACTACAGCCCTACCTGACTGCTCTGTTGCACTTTTCGGTGTGTCTTTCGCTGTTGCTTTAGCAAAGACTCCTACTGTTGGCAAACTACTGTCAACAAGGCCAATGGCTTCGTACCCCACATTAGGGCCCAGATCACTCCTAGGAATGAAGGAGGGGAAAAAAATTAATAAATCATTTGAAGCATTAGCGAGACAAACACAAGGCAAATGCATCCAGCCCCAAAGCTTTGGGCAGGAGGGTCGGGGTGTGCAGGCTAACTGACACTATCTCTTCTGCATACGCTAGGGTGGAACAAGCAGTGAAGATACAGCAAGTCTGAGGCCATCACTTTCTGATTCAACAAACAAGAACCTCAAATACTTAAGGGGTGGCTTCCCGGAGCTGCATAGATCTTGGCTCTTTAGGAAGTCAGACATCTGACCTCAGTACTCAGTCATGGCCATTGGGATACAGCTCATAGGTACTTGCTAAAACTTCTGTGTTGCTTGCATAGTACCACTGTAACATGGAGCTGGAGCAGAAGCAAGTGTTTCTCCAGGTCCTAGTAAGATTATTTAATCCAACTTCTGGCTATGCTGTTACAAGCACCAGATTTTGCAGTACAGACAATTATTGAGTGTATTTCAGAAAGAGCATTTAGAGAAGATTAACGAGAACATGTGGCTGTCACTCCTTGAATGCGGCACCTGCTGAATATGCACTGGGGTGCTTGCAGGAGTCAAAGCAGCTCTGGTTTGGGGCCCAGAAAGTACACTTATTGTGTAAGTGTCAAAAGTGTTCCCAACTATGCCGAGGAAATGGATGCATTACACAAAACAACACGGGTCTCTTACATGTGCGCATCATGAACTTCCTGGCCAGAGTCCTCCAGACTGGGCTTACAGAAAGGAATCCCAGTAATGTGCCAGTTAACCAGACCTGGCTCCCAGCAGTGGGTAAGTCAGAACTCAAAAAGGATCCTGAACAAATGTACGAGGAGTTCCTGCCACATGCCATGTTTTGAGTCCAGGAGCAGGAAGTGTCACTTGGTGGGGGCTGGCAAGCCCCCAGGGTAACTCCTACCAACAGAACACACTACTGCAACTCACGATCCCCCATCACCTACATCTGTGTCATGGGCAAGTGTCCTGAAGAAAACCACCCAGCTGAAATGAATGCTTCTGTGGCTGTGGTTAAAAGAGAAGTGGGAAACTCCTCCAGAGTCCATGCAGGACTCTGGAACCAAGTGTTCAGGTAAATGATGGCAAGTCATAAATAACTATTTTTGAGGAGATTTCTCCAAGTAAAGTAAAACTTTTCCCCATATTTAAACTCCTGCTAACCTTACATTTCTGATCTTCAGCTCTGGGATTCTTTTTGTGTGTGGTTTTTCGTTTGTTTTAAAAAGAATGTGTGTTCCAAAACATACAGCAGAACAGCCTATTTTCTCCATAGCTCTGGAAAACAATAAACACATAAATGCTCCTGGATGCAGCTGTGCATTGCTACTGAAGCATCGGTTCAGGTAATCAGCAGTGGTGCAAAACAGTCAACACCAACAGACCGTGCTGAGGAACGCGAGATCATTTTAACAGAAAAGCTGCTACTAAGTTCAACCTGCAAATCAGCCTGCTCTGCAGGAAGAGGCTGCTCAGAGAAATGGGGATCCACAGGAAGGAAAACTATTCTGGAAAGGTCAGGGCAGAGCAGCAGATGTTCAATCCCTTCCCATTCCCTGTGCTTCTGGGAACAATCAGCTGTACAAGCTATCTGCTGAAGTAGCTTTGCTGCACTCAAGAAGCAGAAACCTTTACAAGGTGTATCTTGTCACAGCTCCTCAATGAGACCAAATAAGAAATACCAAAAGAAGAAATCACATTACCAGAACATGGACTGATGCCAATAGGGCTTTGCAGCTCCTGTCATGTTTTCTCCAGCCAGCCTTCCACTCACAACAGCATGATCATGGTGCTCTACACGTCTCCTACCTAGTTTGATATCATAGAAGCAGGCAGCATCCCCTGCCTTAAAAAGAATCATTCAGTGAGGGCTGAACATTGACATTGAAAGCTTAAACTAATCACAACCAAAAAATGGCACTGGGAAGAGAACAAAGTGGAAATATGGACCAAGAATATCTAACAAATCCCAACCACCACTGCTGCTGTATCCCACTCCCCAAGCCACACAAGTCCTGTTTTTTCAGCATTTTTCATCAATCTTTCAAAAAATAAAGACTATCAGGTACATTTTTCCAGAAGAACTGAAGTCAACTCCCACCCCTCTTACAGAGTAGAATAACCCATGGTATCTTTAGGTTACCCCAACTCCTCTTACACAGCACAACTTAGAACACTCGCACCATTGTTCCCACAGCACAAAGCATGCTGTGGTGCACAAACAGCCTCCATGGCTGCTGGCAGGGTTTGTGGTACAAGTGGTCTCAACACTTGTGATGTTTTGCCCTATTCACCTAACCTGGATACATCAACCCCCGTAACTCTGTGTGGTCCAACTGCATCACAGGACCAGCAGACAAACCTCCTCCGCACGTACTCACCACCCAGATATTGGAGCGTGCCTGCAGCTCTGCATTCACCCTGAACCCCCCGAAGTCAGAGTCCACCTCCAGCCCAGCTGACTTGGCCAGCTCCACATTAGGCTCCAGCCCTACTGCAGCCACAATGTGATCTGTCTCCACCTGTTTGGGGGTTCATAATTAGAATCTCAATTCTCTCAGTGCTCCTGCAAACTTGGCCCTCTCCCTGTTTTAAATTTACCTTTCGTCCATCTTTCAGTTTAATCACCAGCCGCTTGCCAGAGACAGAGACAGACTTGACCACGGCGTTGGGCATGACATTAACACCCTCTGGAAGCAAACACAGGGAATGTGACTGCTCACTCAGGGGGAGACTGGTTTCAGCTGAAGGAGGGTCCTTGGTGAAAACACAGGCAGAACAGGGGCTCGGGCTAGGCACCAAGAAAGGCCACCTTATCTCTGTGGCCTTTGCCACTCCAGTTTGGAGCAAAGCATAAGAAAGCCAGCTGAAAAGTTTGAAAGAGCTACTTAAATGGCAATCAAAAGTACATGTATCATACGATGACAAGGTAACACTCAAAAGAACTCCCCAAGATAGCCTTTCAGGCACTAAGGACATTCAATTACCTATTGCTCTGCCACAAGCCAGAACAATGGGCCTGACAAGGCAGCTTCCACAAAGTAACTCAGACCTGTGGGTTATCAGCGCTTGCAATCCATAGCCCAGCTACATCCCTTCTCCCTTGATCTCCACTCCACTTACCAATGCACAGGAATATTTTCTGCATTTCATATAGCAAATGGGGAAAAGGTATCTCAGATGCCAGGGGCGTTCTGAGCTAACACCAGAGCAGCTGGCCTTACAAAGCTGTATGCATGGGGCTACACAACCCTGCTCTCAAAGTGACTCTAAGATGACTGCACTAGGCTGTACGAAGTGGAATGATTTGAGGCTAGAGCAACTCAGAAGATAACAAGGCAGTTATTGTAAGACAACTTCGGTTCCAGATCACAGAAGCTGTTAAAGTAACTCGCAAATATGCAGTAGGGATCATTCTGTGCAGAAACAGCCAGAGGGAAAACCTCACCAGCATCAGCACACATGTGTGCTTGGTGTTCCCAGAGGAACATCTAAGAGGCCAGATATTCATGGCAGCTCTGCACTACCCAAGCTGCCTGAACTGCAGCTTGTTCTGTTCTGCAGCTGAGCCACCTCAGGGACCTGGTCTTCCTGAGGCTGCACCAGCAGACAAGCAGAGAGCTGTATCTCACAGAGAACAGCTAAACAACACCCACTGGCCTAAACACCACAGCTCTACCACTCTCTGAGGAGGAACCCTGAAGTACAGCTTTACCTCTTCTGACTTTCTCTGTGGTCCAGTTGCTCAGATATTCTGGCAAGACTTTGCCCATGTTGCCATTCTCTGGAAACAGCTGAATCACCTCCAGGCCTCTGCTTCGTGCTGAAAGGAATGCAAAGAGGTTTACAACCTATGGCTAAAGAGCAGCAGTACAGATTCAGGACTTGACTTTATGCAAAGAGCTTGACAGAAGTTTCTGAAATGGGGAATTCTGGCTCCCAGATTTCTCACAGTAGTCAGAAAGTGACTGACCACTGTTTCCCATACACCTACAAACTCCAGGGTCACAGACAGCAGACTTCCAAGTCAAATGCATATTGTGCTGGAGAAAACTTCCCGTATCAGAAAACTGCCATTAAGACACTACTCAAAGCTGCACACACTTGACAGTAAGAATCCAGTTGCTCATGGCCTCTCTGAAATGCCAGTTTCAAGGTGGCTTTTAGCATTGAGAGAACAAATATAACTTTTACAGGGTGGAATGACTTTGCAGCATGTTCAGGTCTCATAGGGAGCCCGACTGACAAACCTCTTTGTGGCCAGGGGCTGCTTGACAACTAATGGGAGAGAAAATGGAAAACTAGGTCAGGCCATACAGCCAACACCACACGTGTGCAACAGGGTCATTTCAAGCAGACGAGTCTGTGCAAAAAATCAGCAGCTGGACAATGGAGTTTACAACGTTAGGCTGCTTACATGCAGTGTCTGTCACTTCTGTCAAGGTGCCAGCTGAAGCCACACTGCCCACAGCAGCACACTTACCTCTTCTTCCCAGCGCACAGGCCAGCTCACTGCCAAGAAAGCCACCACCAATGATTGTGATGGACTTGACCTCTCTTGAAATCTTTTCCAGTTTTTTGTAGTCCTCAATCTGAAAGAAGACATTTCAAATATCCTCAAACAGGAATGGCAGCAGAAGGCATTTTTCTCCAATTTCTCCTGTAATAAGAGCAGCTCTCTCCCCAAATTAGAAAGGGAGATTTGCTTCTCCTTCATCCTCTTTGTTTACTGCACATGAAAAAACCTCTCTGGCTTCCTAATGTTTGTGCTACCTTTTCCCTGTCCAGGTAATCTCAGATTCCTGCATTTTCCCCTAACTTCCAACAGCAATTACAACTAAATTTCTAGATGCAAATGTACTACAGCCCAAACAGTACTACAAGATGCCACAGCTCATGTCATACGTCTTTCCCTTCCTACACTGAGCAGATCAGACCTTAGGGTAAGTCCAGCAAAGAGCAGAAAGTTCCCAGTTGGCTTCTTATTCCCGATTTATTCCCTGAACTAGACCAAGGAAAGGGCTGCATACCTGTCCCCAGTACCGTGTTTTCAAGAAAAGCAGTTTGTCAGCAAAAAACAACTCTACAGCTAATCAGGAGACCACTGACTAAATGCCATGTCTTTTATTCACTTCGTCCCAGGGCATGGGATGAAGGTGAAGAAATACCACAAAGCAGGCAGGGATATCAGTTTATCAGCTCATCGGAAAACCATCTAACTCAGTTCAAGAGCTAAGACAGATGCTCAACTTCACACTCAGCTCAACTGCAGAGCATGAGTAGCCTCTGTCATGTCTCAGGCCAAAGGCCAACCTCTTGCCTCCGTGCTGCAGAATCGTGGCACGCACTTATTCCTGAGGGGTGGCAGGCTGAGCACTGAGCCAGCTCCTGTGTCTCCCCACACTCCTGAAGGCACTCGCTGCTCAGAGGCCAGACTGCCCTGCAGAGCGTACACTGCTCATGGTGTTAAAAGGCCTGGAAGGTGCAAAGTCATACAGGAGGGAAACTAAAAAAAAAAACAACCCAGCCACCAGACAAAAAAACCCCAACAATCACATCATTGCAGCTCTCAGGCCTGAGGCAAGCAGGGGAGTGCTCAGGTAGACTCCACCCGTTTAGCTGCCTTGGGAAAAGAAATGAATAACAGACTCCTGGTTACCAGCCCAGGGAAGCAGCAGCCAAGGCACAGCTGTCCTGGACCCCAAGCAGGAGCATCCATGGCTCTGTTGTTTCAACCTCACCCCACGACAGCAGCTGCTGGACATTACCTTTCGGAACAGCGTCAGCCTTTGCTGTACATCTTTCCCTGCTCTTTCAATGGCAGGAAGATTCCTTGGGGAACCACCTGAGGACAAGGAGAAAAAGACTAATGACACCATGGCCATGTCACTGGCTATCCAGACAATGCAGAGCTATCTTTAATCATGATGGTGCTTTCCAAACTGCTACAACATGCTCTGTTCCCTGTTGCCATCTGGGTTTTTAACATGAAAGACCTTCTGTGTGGAGCAGTAGGTGACCCAGCAGTCACCCACAGAAAAAGATGGGATGCTGTACACCTTGCTCCACTAACTGCAGACAGCCAATGCCACTTGAACCACACAAGACCATAGGCAGGACCTGAAGCTGGCCTGTACAGGAGTTCCTTTACTGAGCTGCTACGGAAGTCACCTTTTCCTCCTTTCCTGCTGCTTTTCACAAGGCAAAGCTGTGAACATCCCAGAGAAGCTGGCTTTTGTGAGGCAGGTGAAAAACCCAAAGCATGGCTGTCTATGACTGTCCTTCACATGACTGCTCTGCCAAGTATTTGGCATACTGCAGAAATTTCCTTGTCAGATAAATGCCACTGAACTAAAAAGGCTGGCACAAGACAAAGAACAAAAAGTGAAAAACCCCAACAGCTTACCAGTAGCAATTAGACATTTGTCATAGGATATCTGGGTACCATCACTGAGTTTCACTGTGTTGCCTCTAACATCCATATGTACAACCTGCAAAATTAAACACCCGTGCACTGTAGGGAGTTAAACTGCACAGACTATTGATTAGAAAAGCAAACTTGGAAGTTACATTCTCACACTTTTAGGTTTAGGGCAGGGGGGAGGAGGGCAGAAGACCAGAAGTAGGAATTCTTTGACAGCCATCACAGATCAAGCTGATCTTCCCAGGCTCTAAGAAATGGACTTGGACACCTGAGGTAACAGTAACAGGACTCACTGAAGCCTTATTTTAGCAAGATATAAAAAAACGAGGGCACAAATATATTAGAAGCCTCACCATAAACTCTTCCACCTTCCTACTGCTTTTGCACAATGTCCTTGCCCACATTATAACTCAATGCTCTGATCACTCTGCTCTCCTTACCTCACCCCTGACATATATAGCCTAGCTCACATTTTGTTACACCCTGCTCTAAGGCTCTACATATTGTCCCATGCTCAAACCTTAGACTTATCCTTCCCTCTTCCTCATCTTCCCTCAGCCCACTACTCCTCCTCATAGCTTATCCTGCCTTCAAACCATGTCCTTAAGATGAACATAGTCCCTGCTTCATCACGTACACTTCCCCCAAACTTGTACACGTTCTCCTCCTCAGCCAACCCTCCACACCACCTGCACTTGTTTCAGCTTCAAGCAGAGGCTCTGCTTGGCAAGAGCTGCATGATGCTGGAACAGCAGCTTCTGTTGTACCCACCTTCTTGCCACAGAGAACTGCTACTCCACCATTTTCTACATAAGGCAGGTCACGGACAGGTACATAGAATGACGGCGGCTGGAAATAGATACTGAAACAAGATCCATTATCAAATGGGTTCCACTTTGCGATACCAGCAATTACCAATAACACCAACACACCACCTCTGAGCATCTCTAACAAGCACCAGAATTCTTTTTTATCTGCTTTTAAGAATTAGGGTCTTCACATTGTTGGAGTTCAAGGGTTTCATCAGTAAGGCTTTATCACAAAAATGAAATGCAATCCAGGGTCCCTGGAGCTCTGCTCTGAATTGTGAGCCTACACCCTTACTTTATTATTTCACAGGATTCCTGCCAGCGGTGGTGTGTGTCTCAGGGAATCCCAGAAAGATTCAAGAAGTGCTAAGTTCTGAGCTAACTCTCATGTGCAGCAGCACTGGCTACACCTTTCAGTCTGCTCCCGACTTGTAACATCTCAGCATCACTGGGAAGCCACGTGGCACCTCAAGGGCTCTCCAAGGTCAGCCAGCTACTCCAGTGCAAAATAACACACTCTGCATGCAGGATGCAGTGCCCTGTCCCCGCTTTGATCAGCCTAGTGACATTGTAGAGAGCAGACACAGAAATCTACCCAGTGATTTGTCCACACAGCACTTTGGGGTCTGCCACGGCTCTCTCACAAAACCAGCTTGATCATCAGCTTTTCCTTAAGTACTCTCTCTCATCCCTGCTGCCCATCAGTGACACATACCTCCTCTCCTTGCCATTCCACTGTCTGAATCGCAGAGTCTCTGTCACATTTGGATCATCTGAAAACCACAGTTCTTTGGAGAGAGGAGGGCGCATATAGGGCAGGGCAGGATCTTCAGACACAATCAGCACCTTTAATTGGTCATTAAACACAGCAGGTGTACAGATGCCAGGCAAATGGCAAAACACACAACAGAAGCTCTGAAGCAAGCACAGTATTCAGTCATCCACACAAGTCTGCTCTGGGCATCTCTTACCCGGGCACCAGGGTCACGAGCCCGAATGGATCTGGCAGCAGCAAAAGCAGCAGTTCCTCCACCAATCAGCAGGAAAGGAACGTGAGATGGGACCTCAGGCTGAGCCCCAGGAGCTGCAGGTGACAGATTGGACAGCTTACTGCAAGTTCAGCAGGGAAAACGGCCCAGCCCAGCCCTAAAGAACAGTATGCCACCAGATGCCTCTCCCATACAGCCTTCCTTTGGCAAACTGCCCCTCAAATACTCCCCACCCCAAATACTTCCCAAGAACCATGCTGCTGCTTCAAAGCTGGCTCCCTGCACAAACCAAAATGCCAGCTTTCAACAAACTACCTTTTCTAAGCCAGATCTGCTCAGCTCAGCTCAGGGGCAGTCGCAGAGTTTTGGAACAGTCTTGTAGCACAGCTTTCATCGCAGGGCTTTAGCCCCTCTCTTACAGATCTACTTTTCTCTGGTTTAGGATGTTAAGAATGATCTATGTAACAGCTTGAAATATCACTATTTGGAGAGCCTGTTAACAGGTTTGAAGCCTCACTGTGAACCTGTGCTACCTGTTCCGCAGATTCTCAGAGAGTTTCCTGTTATGAATGGATCAGTTTAAGAATGCTGCTTACATGTGCAGAGCTGGGAGAAGTGGTTGCAAAGTCAAAGACCCACAAAGTCTTCGTGAATTTCCAGCATTCAATACACAATTTCAGAAGCTTCATATAAGATTAGGACATTCTCTGTACAGTAGATTCAGGACAGCAAAAACATGCTTGACCTCTATTCTGGCCAAACAATATGCTAGAGAGCCAAGGGTACATGGTGCCTTGTTGAGCTAACAAGAGGGACAAAGCTCAAAAATGAGTCAGAACACCGGGAAAGGAGACATGGCCTGGGTGTTATTCAAATCAGAAAACAATTTAAGTTCTTTGGAAAACCGGAGCTGAAAAGTGTCTGATCCAGCTGCATGTCTTCCTTAACCACAAACCAACTGTGAGCAAGAAAAAAACTCTGCACTGGCCATTCAGGGAATGGTTTGTAAGAAAGGAAGGTTCCCTAAAACACCATGTGAATTCTGAAAGGCCAGGTTTTGAGTTCCTAGCAGGATGCGCTTCCTCCCACATGCAGGTCCTGTCTCTAAGCAACACACAGTTAAACCGTATGCAGGAATAAAAGTTAGTTAAATATTACCATCAAGACTCACCTGCTCTGCCCTGAGCAGCAGCATCTGCATCTGAAAGAGAACACAGCAGCTGAGTTCAGCAAAGCACAGGGACACTGCAGGGAAGAAGCTGCAGGTCAGGGCTGACCCAAGGAGGCCACAGGATTCACCAGCTCTCCACTACAAAGGGACAGAGCCTCCACAAACATAGACTTACCAAGACCTCTGCTTCAGCATTTAGGCTGTGCCTGTCCCCCAGCCTCAACCCTAATAAAAATGTTCCATCCTTCAAACAAAAGCAATCAGTTTTCTGTCCTGTCTGCTGGACATTTTGTGTGGGTTTCCTAGTAAAGTGACATACCAGCTCTCTGCTCTATGGCCTAAAGCCACTGTTATTACTAAATACACAATCCTCCGGCTCAATGGTTCAGACAGATTTCATAAATCAAGAGAACTTCCATGAGCAACCTGTGCTCCACATAAAGCCTGCAAAGCATCAAGAGCCTCACTAATTGCCCCAATTCCTCCCTCTACATGCAGCCCAAGCAGGCTGCTTCTCACATGCCCAGCCCACTTTACATGGGACAGGAATGTTGCACAGCACAGAGGACTTTGCGCTGGCAGACCACATTATCCCTGTGGAATCACAGTGTCTTTGCCAGGCTGCGTAAGGGTAGAAGCCAAAAGCAGAGATAACGCTTTTCTTTTATCACAGAAGACACAAACAGCAGGAAGGAGCCCTGAGAGACAACCTACTTTAACCTCATGATTAACTGTAAAGCAAAGCCTTGTTCTGGGCCATGGAAAGCTAGCACCATCTTCTATGCTGGGAAAACATGGGAATCACAAACAGCAGTGTACACTGAGAATGACAATGCTGTGAAGGCATAAGCATGCAGCTTACATTAATCTGTTTTCAGAAGGGATCTGTTCCATTTATTTTAGAGGTCTCAAGTTAGCAGCTTATGACAAACAGACCCAAACCCAGAACCATCAGGCTCGTACGCACCAGGAGGAGACGATTCCTTTTGCTGAGACCGCTTAGTTATTGTTGTCACCCGGCTGGTGAATCGCTCTTTGTTTTCTCGCAATGTTTTATATACCTGGAGACGGACAAGGGGATATTTAACTTATGCACCTTAGAGCAACAAAGCACCGTGCTGCTTCTGCCCCCCCACCAGGCATCTGTCCATCCTGCTTGCTCAGAAAAGGCATCTGCTGTTTATTAAAGCACATGGACCAAAATATACCTCACTGAAAGGAGTGCTCATAAAGGTACGTGTGTATAGCTGCGAGAGGAATGTGCTCAGCAGACAATTTGCTCTACGTATGGTGTGATGAATCTCAATTGTATGGCCATTTTCCATAAGCAATCGACCTTGCTGCAGACCTGCTTCAAAAGGGACCAGATACCACAATGGCAGTGCAGTCAATCCAACTCCAAGGATATTTGCAAGCCAGGCCATGGCATAACAGGAAGATAAATTCAAGGCAAAAAGCAGCCCCCAGCTTCAAAAGCAGCTGGGCAGAACAAGCAAACAACCTCACTGGCTTTCTTTAGGCCAGATGTTACAGCAGTAACATCACCGAGGTTGGCAGTGCCCTTCAGACACACTGTGGCTGCTCTAGGCAACAGCCTCTGGCTGGAAATGCTTCCCAGGTCTGCTGACCTGCTGCCTGTGTGTCTGCTGAACCGGGACACAGTGTGAGCATCACCTGCATGCCTGGGGACACAGTTTAGTGGCACAGACAAGGAAGGAATGTTCTTTTTTTGCTGACTTCCAAAAAACACTGCTAATCTAGAAAAGCAAAGGACAATGAGACTGCTGGAAGCAGGTCAAAGCATATTTGCCCCCACAGTTAACAAATTAGAGGGAAGCAAACAATTTTAAGGCAAAACCTAGCCTTGCTAATAATGCATAAGTGCAGGATGTTAACTTTCATTTTACAGTGTTCATAAAAGAGAAAAATACCTTCTCAAGACAGTCTGAAACACAACCACCTATCCACTTACTGTATTCTGAACTGTGACAGAACATCAAAACTGGGACATTTCCAGCAGCAATAAAAGCCTCCTAAATGTGAAGGCATGATTGGTAATGCTGCAGCTGATGCCATCGACTTAGTGCTTGCTAAGCCAGGGTCCTGACATCCAAACTGCATTTGAGCAAAATTCCTTTGGGGAACTGAAATCTTTGACTCCCCAGACATTTTGCATCTTACCCATCTCCACAATTAGGTGTTCTATACCACACCAAAGAGTCTCAAACAGGATGAGGAATCTAATGCCAGGCATGAAAAAGATCACAGGCAGACAAAAGCATATCCAGGGAATGGAAACATGGTCAAAAAACATCAGAAAACAGGAACTTAGTGTTGGTAGAATCAAGATATTTTAAAGCCTTTTGCTTAAGCAGATAAAATTCAACGTTAACAAAACTACCTCTGCCTCTGCAAGCAGAACCATGAAGTGCTAAGCAAGGTGAAGGGCAGCACACAGCAAATGAAGTCTGATCCCTTTGAAAAACCTGACTATTGTACCCATGCAAAATGTCACATCAGGTCTTCAGGATACCTGTTTCCAAAGGGACAATGCCAAGCTCCTTCTAGCCAGAAAGAGCTATGTGCTATAACGGAGCAATAGTTCTGTGCTCTGCTCCGAAGACATTACCCCATTGGACAAGTTTTGTTTCCTTTCCTCCAGCACGCTCATATTTAGGTGATTGTTTCCTTTTTTGTAGGCCAACAGTACTGGTATCAGATGTGTTAATTTGTGCCTTTCTGATGGTTACAAATCAAAGGCAGCAGGTTTGGGGTTTAGATTTATTCGATAGGGAAAAGCTAATTCTAAGGCAATTTCTCCTACTAAGAACTACAATTTTGAGACTATCAGGTTTGTAAACTTGTTACTTGACAATGTCCCTTGAAATTAAGTATCTGAAGCCACGGAGCACACAGTAAAAGGCTAAGTTGGAATGCCACACAGAAAGGTGCCCTCCCTCCCTCCTCCCTCTCACCCCATTAAACCCCATTTATTTCAGTGTCTTACATAAGCTCCTGTCCCAGTGACTGTTCCTCCTACAATTAAGTATAACAAAAGGTTGCTGCCAGCTTTGCCAGGAACACCTGAAGACGTCAGTGATCTAGAAGGGCATCTTAGATGATGACATTGCAAAACTGTAGGCGAAGACAGGCAACGAGAGAGAAGAGAGGGAAAGAGCTGAGTATTAAGGACTCTTGGTTAAACAGAACTTGGGAAGAGCAGAATGTGGTTTGTAATTTCAGTTATCTTGTTTGTCAAACAGGGCAGCAAGGCACAGCAAGGAAGACTGAAAAGGAAAAGGAAAAGACCTTTCCTGTGTGCAGTGAAGTGCTGTGAATTATTTCCCAGAAGCTTTCTTCATGTGGAGTTTCATTAGAAGAAATGAGGACGGGACTTTTATCAAATATGATCCTTTACGAGAAGGAATTTTGAAACAAAGATTTGTATGACGTGAACTTTGGACCATCCATCCCTTGGTAAGGCTGCTAGGCTTCAGCTGCCTGGGAATGTGATTTACTCTCCAAGCAAAGTTTTACCCTTCTGAATCTTTTGATCAGGACACAAGTGTATGGCCACCAATTTGGGGTTGATTTGGTGTACTTTCACAAACTAAACGCTGATGTTCTGAATTGAGATCTCACAAAGAATGGTTCACTTTGGTATTAAAAACATCTACTATCCAACTCTCCCTGAACTACATGCTAAGAGCACATACAACAGGGAGAGCTTTGGTTTGTCATAGTATGTTTAAAAAAAAAAAAAGAGTGCCTTCATAGCAAAGAAACCTAAAAGGTAACTGAAATTACAGTTAAAAACCAATTCTCATCAGAAGTTAATCTCCAGCCAGCTTAGTTAGCTCCCCTTGATGTTTTCTGAAAGAAGATATAGCAGTAGAAATAAAAAGCTAAATAAAGGTATCTGAAATAGAGCAAACGGTTGACAGGAGAGATGTATGGCAGCTTCTTTCCATGAACTACCTTGCTACTTACATAGGCACCCGCTCCTAATGTTGACAAGCCCACAACAAGGGCAAAACCCGAACTAGAGCTGCTGCCCCCCGGCACGCTGGAGCCAGCCCCATGCATGCTCCGCTGCCGCTCCACCGGAGCGCTCCAGCGCTGCAGCAACTTGCCTGAGGAACACAGTTCATTAGAGAAAAACACAAACACCATCAATACAAGGGCATGGGTTGAAACTGAGAGACGAAGTCATTTCTGAAACCAAAGCAAACAAGGTGCTGCTTTAAAAAGCCCAGCACCACATCTGAGTGACTGCGCTCAGTTATTCCCTGCCACAACAATCAGCTCCAGGCAGCCGTGGATACCAAAACCACCTGCAAGATCAAAGAGTCACTGAGCAAATTAATAGCAGGAACATCTACTAGAAAGCTAGAAGGAGTATCTCCAGCTGAAGAAGCCTTCAGGCTACGCATTACTGGGAGAAGACATCAGAGATACCCAGGTACTGCACGTTTGCTGCTCTCACACGCCCCTCCAGGCCCCAGACTCAAGATGCACTTAGCATCATAGAGAACCATAGAACGGCTCAGGTTGGAAAGGGCCTTAAGACCATCCAGTTCCAACCACCTGCCATAGGCAGGAGCACCTCATACCAGATTATGCTGCCCAAGCCCCGTCCAAGCTGGCCTTGAAGACTGCCAGGGACGGGGCAGCCACAGCTTCTCTGGGCACTCTGTGCCAGCACCTCAGCACCTTCACAGGGAAGAGCTTCTGCCTTGTATCTCACCTGAACTTCCCCTGTTTGTTTGCTCCACCACATGCAAGCAAAGACAAACATAACCTTGCCAGAACAAGCCGTAGCTACAGTTATCCCAGCAAAAAAAATCCTTTTGCCAGCACAGCTCATTCCCCTGAGTTGAACCTCCAGCAGAGAGGGGCTTCTGCTGAGAAAAGGGCCTTCCAAACGAAAAGAAGGAGCAGGGCTTGCGTGTCCAGGTGAAGACAGCCACCGGCACTCAAGACACAGCGTGTGCCTGCACAGCTCTGACTTTGGGTTTCACTGTAACTGTCACAGACTCGCCCGTCCCAATGAGATCTTTAAGCGGAGCCATCACGGGGGTTGCTGGGAGCACTGTGCTGCACAGCAGCTGAAGCTGGCCTAAGCGGCCGGGCTCTTCTGCAGAACGTGCTTCTGCCTCATGCAGAAAACACCTTCCCCTGCTCCTGCTCCTGCTCTGCTGTCAGCTCCTCGCCCAAACGCACAGCTCTGCGCTGTAACCCCGCAGCGAAACCGCGGGGGCTCGAACAGCTCCACCGGGCTCAGGGTTTCCCTTCCCGCTCCTGGTGCGCCCGCACCGCACCAGCCGCGGCCGCAAACGAAGCGGAGCGAGGCCTCGCCGCCAACGGCGCTGCTGAGGAGCCCGTTCCACATTAGCGGTGCCCGGGTGCCGTCTGCCCGGCTAACGGGCGCCCAGAGCCCTCCGGGCGAGCTGCGGAGCTGGAAACCGCGGTTCTACCGCGTGCTGCCCGCGGGCAGAGCGGGACGGAGCTCCGTTCCGGGGGGGGAAGCGCCGCCACGAGAAGGGAAGCCCCAACCCGCGTGGAGGCGGAAGCCAGCGGCGGGGCCTCCCGCCTAACGCCGCTCACGGAACCCCTCCGAAGGCAGCGCCCCGGGCAGGGTCCCCCAAGCCCGCCCGGTCCCGACTCACCCGCGGCGGCACGGCCCCGCGGCACGGGACTGAGGGGCCGCAGGGCTCGCGCCACCCCGCCCGCGCCGCACCGGAACATGTCTCTGCCGGCCTCGCGCCTGCCCACCTCGCGCGTGCGCAGCCGCCCACTCGCTATTGGCGGCCGCCGCCGCGCCTCCGCCGGCCCCTCCGCGCCGCCGTGTCCCTGCTGGCGCCGCCATGCTGCGACCGCCCTGCCGCTGCCTGCCGCGCCCGCTCCGCCGCGCCGCCTGCACCGGGCCCGGCCGCCGCCTCCTGCTCTCCACGCCCATCTTCTACGTTAACGGGCCGCCGCACATCGGGCACCTCTACTCCGCACTGCTCGCCGACGCACTGCATCGGCACCGCGGCCTCCGCGGCGCCGGCCCTAGCCGCCTCTCCACTGGTGAGTGCGCGCCCGCTGGGCGCCGCGGCTGCCCCGCGCCCTCTGCCTGTGCCCGGGGCTGACCCGCCTCCCACGGGGCTGTTCCCTTTCCCCGTGTCCCGAGGCCCGTGGGGGGGTGGTTGCTCCCGCTTCCCCCGCTCTGCAGCACCCCGCTCGCTGCCCTTGCAGGGACCGACGAGCACGGGCTGAAGATCCAGCAGGCTGCGGCCGCCGCAGGAGCATCGCCCCCGGAGCTCTGCGAGCGCGTCTCGGGCCTCTTCCGCCAGGCCTTGGCCCAGGCCGGCGTCTCCTTCACCGACTTCACCCGCACCAGCCAGCCCCGGCACCAGCGAGCTGTGCAGTGCTTCTGGGGAGCCCTCCGGGACGGCGGCACCCTCTACAAAGGCTCTTACGAGGGCTGGTACTGTACCCCCGAGGAGTGCTTCCTGCCCGAGAGCCAGCTGGCCGAGGGCAGGGATGCGCAGGGGCGCCCCTGCAAGGTGTCGCTGGAGAGCGGCCATCAGGTACCGGCGCCGTCCCGCTCCCACGGACACAGCGCTCGGTGCTTTGCTGTGGCCAAATCTGGGGGTGTTTAAAGCTTCCTGCGGCCTTTTGTGCTTTACATCAGCCGAGGCTTGCCCGTATCTCGCGGAATGTCTTCTCTGTGTCTGTAGTGGTGTGTGGGGAGCAGGGGAGCACTGCCAAAGCCCCACATTTCAGCCATGGGAAGGATTCAGCTGGGGCTGGCTTTGCAGTCTGCTGGCCTGGAAACGGGGTTTGAAGGTGGTGATGAGAGGAGTTTGCTGTGCAGAAGGGTGAAGGTGTTCGGGGCGGGGGGGGGGGGGTCACTTCTGCTTTGCCATTTGGCTTCTGGACAGCTTCTGTCGGTTTTGTTATGTGGGTTTCAGCCCTCCATAAACCATTGTAACACTACAGGCCTGTGCTCTGGCGAGATGATTGCACAGTGATGCAGCCAGGAGTGCGGTGCCTGACCTGGAGTCTCTGCCACTGCATTTTCTGGGGTGTCAGGACTTACGTGGTTTAATCCAGCAGTTGCAGATAATTGTTTCAGAGGTAGGCAGAGGTTATGCTCCTGTGATATTTGTATGAGGCTGGGGCACACGAGTATTGGTTCACACAGAAAGGGATGTGTAGCACCTAATGTAGTTAGAAAAGGGATAAGTTTTCAGCCCAGGAAATTATTATATCTAAAATAGAGTCAGCAGGCTTCAGAGGCAAATTGAGGACAATTACCTGCCTTAGCTGCCTGGCAAACTGTCCAAGAGAAACAGTGTGGATGGGGGAGAGAAGGTCTTGCAAGGTGGTGTGAGAGGAGTGCTGTCAGTGCTGTAACACAGTGACAGGCTAACAAAGTTAGCAGCTGAGATGCACAAATGCTTCAACTGGGGGAAAGGAGGAAAGTAGCGCCCAGGAGAAGGGCAAAGCATGTGCCCGGGGTGTTCCTGAGCAGTAATTAACTATGTTATGTTGCCTTCTCATTTTTATTGCATAACTATGCTTGTAATTCTTGCCTGATGAAGGCAGAATACCTTCCTGGCAGGCAGGAAGGTATTCAGGTATTCCTTCCCTGGGGGCATGAGCACCTTCAGAAGTTGCTGCTGAGCCATCCCAAGTGCCTGAGGCCTCAGGGGGTGTCTGGGGAGAGCAGGTTCTTGCTGGTCGTAGAAGGCTGCTGGGGGTTCATGTGTATTGGGAGCACACCTGAAGGCAGAGGGAATGTGGGACAGCCGTTTGCTGAGAACGCTGCCTGCAAATTGGGAAGTTGTTTGTGGCACATTTCCACTGTCATTCTTTCTGCTCCTACCTTCCCAGGTGCACTGGACCAAAGAGGAGAATTACATGTTCAGGCTGTCAGCGTTCCGGGATCCTCTGTGGAAGTGGCTCCAGGAGAACCCACACGCCATCTCCCCTGACCCTTTCTACCAGCGTGTGCTGCGCTGGCTGGAAGAGGACTTGCCAGACTTGTCGGTCTCTCGGGAGAGCAGCCGGCTGCAGTGGGGTATCCCTGTCCCTGGTGACCCAACACAAACTATTTACGTGTGGGTAGATGCCCTGGTGAACTACTTGAGCGTGGTGGGCTACCCCACAGCCCATGGGGAGTGGTGGCCGGCTGCACACCACGTTGTGGGCAAGGACATTCTCAAGTTCCATGCTGTTTACTGGCCAGCTCTGCTGATGGCAGCGGGGCTGCAGCCCCCTGAGCAGATCCTTGTGCACTCCCACTGGACTGTCCGCGGGCAGAAGATGTCCAAAAGCCTGGGCAACATGGTTGACCCCTTCTCCTGTATGGAACAGTACACTGTGGATGGGTTTCGGTACTTCCTGCTAAGACAGGGTGTGCCTGAGCGGGACTGTGATTACTACCATGAGAAGGTACTTAAGGTGGTGAATTCAGAACTGGCAGATGCACTTGGGGGGCTTCTGAATCGGTCCACAGCCCTCAGCATTAACCCCAGCAACACCTACCCTTGTTTCTCAGAGTCTTGTTTTCCAAAGGTCTCAGATTCCAGGGAGGCAACAGGCACGGGCAGAGTTTCTGCTGAAGACTACGAGCTCCTGACATCCGTGGCTTCTCTGCCTCTGCAGGTGGCTGGTTACTTTGAGGGTTTCCAGATCTACAAGGCTTTAGAATGTATCACCCTGTGTGTAAGGCAGACCAACAGTTTCTTCCAGAGGCACAGGCCGTGGAAACTTGACCGGAAAGACCCTGCTGAGCAGCTCTGGCTTGACACCATCATCCACGTCACTCTGGAATGCCTGCGCATCTTTGGGACTCTACTGCAGCCCGTGATCCCACACACTGCGGACAAGCTGCTGTCCAGGCTGGCTGTTGAGCCACAAGAGAGAGCTCTCTCCAGTTTGACGTTTCTACCTCGCTACAGTGGGAAGCCATGTCCCTTTGAGGGGAGGCAGCTTGGACCTGATACTGGCGTCTTATTTCACAGACTAGAGAAGTCAAGGGAGCATCAGAGAGAAACCAAGAGGCCATAGTCCCTGGCACAGAGCTCCTGCAAATAAAAACCTCCGGGAATTCCAGAGAATGTTGTCTTTCTTAAAGCACGTTCCTCCCATCTCTTGGAGGGGTATGAAGTGGATGAGGGGAAACCAGGACGATGCAGGGCTGTGCTGCGCTGCCCAGGCGACCGGCTCAGGCCTCTGCCCGCCACGGGAGGGCGGGTGACGGGTAGGGTGAGCAGCTCAGGGCTAGAGGAGGACTGACCGGGAGCGAACACGCACCCGGCCGGCCCCGGGCCTGGCGGGGTTCTGGTGTGCCAGATATGGCATGGGGGGTGGAGCCCTGCCATATATGGTTCAAGGGGGCGGGACAGCGAGGTGCGGTACATGGTGTGGGGGCGTGGCCGTGCTGTGCCGTGGCCGGTACGCGGGGCGGTGCCTTGCCGGTGCCGTAGCCGGTGCGTGGGGTCGTGCCTTGCCGTAGCTGTTGCGTGGGGCGGGGCAGCACCGTGCCGTGCCAGTGCGTGGGGCCGAGCTGTGCCGCAGCCGGTGCGTGGGGCGGCGCGGCCGCATGAGACGGTGAAGCGGAGGCGCGGGATGGCGGCGGGGGTCGGTGGGCGGCCGCCGGGCCCCGACTCCTCTCTGGAGCCGTACGTGCAGACCCGCATCTTCAAGATCATTGTGATCGGAGACTCGAACGTGGGCAAGACGTGCCTGACCTTCCGGTTCTGCGGGGGCACCTTCCCCGGGCAGACCGAGGCCACCATCGGTGTGGACTTCCGCGAGAAGACGGTGGAGATCGAGGGGGAGCGCATCAAGGTGGGCACGGCAGCGCCGGCCAGTCCCTACCCCATCCCCTGCCCCATCGCTTGTCCCATCCCCTGTCCTGGGCCCTGCCCCAGGTGCTGAACACCTCCTGGGGGCTTTCCCATCCCCAGCCAAGCTCTGAGGAGTGGAGCAGGGATGGTTTCTCCTCCCCGTGCTGCAGAGATGCTTTCCGAGCCCATCTCTGTTGCCTTGTCACTGCCTATGGCGTTTGCTTGAGCTGGCAGCTCAAGATGGCTCAGGGTGCACCGCGGCCGTCTTGCCCTCCGGCCCCAGAGTGCCCTGAGAGTTCTTGTGCCATGGGAGAGGTGGAGCCGAGGATGAGCTGTGCAGAAACCAGTGTGGTTTCAGGAGCAGATGGCTGTGGACTGCCAGGCCAGGAGACAGTGGGCTCCGCAGCTGCGGTATTAATGCTGCAGGTGGCTCTTGGCGAGCACGGGGAGGGTGTCATCTCAGCAGCATTAGAATAGGCTGAATTCATGGATTCCCAGCCTGATTTGGTTGGCAGGGACTTTAAAGCTCATCCAGCTCCAGCCACGAGCAGGGACACCTTCCACTAGACCACACTGCTCCAAGCTCCATCCAACCTGGAAGTGCATCCTTTACCTTCTGGTGATACTGTGTAGTTCAGCCAAGGGTACTACTCACTGCCTTCATTGCTAGGTCACACTGCTGGTTCACCTCCAACCTGGTGTCCATCAGGACCCCCAAGTCCTGTCTTGCAAAGCCACTTCCAAGCTGGGTGCTCCCCAGCATGTCCTGGGGCATGGAGTTGTTCTTCCCCAGGACAGGAGTTGGCAGTTCTCTGTTGAACTTCATGAGGGTGCTGTTAGTGCATTTCTCCAGGCTTTTGAGGTCCCTTTAGACAGCAGCATGACTGTCTCTCCTCTTAGCCATGCAGAGCTCCGTGCCCTCCTGCTGGTCTCACACAAAAGGTGATTCCCCATCATCTTTGCCCTAACTCTTCTATACAGACCTCTGTGTAATTGTTGGGGTTCTCTTTAATGGCATAGGGTTAGGTGGAAGAATGTCCTGATTTGGCTCAAGAATGTTTGTGAGAAGTATTTTGTGCAATTTTTCTGTGGTGGGGATGGTTGGCCAAGTGTACTGGGAAAAGGCTGAGAAGCAGGGAGCACTGCTTCCTGAATCATAGAATCCCAGACTGGTTTGGGCTAAAGGGACCTTAAAGCTCCTCCAGTTCCAACCCCTGTCACAGGCAGGGGCACCTTCCACTAGAGCAGCTTGTTCCAAGCCCGTGTCCAACCTGGCCTTGAACACTGCCAGGGATGGGGCAGCCACAGCTTCTCTGGGCACCCTGTGCCAGCGCCTCAGCACCCTCACAGGGAAGAGCTTCTGCCTAAGAGTTCATCTCAGTCTCCCCTCTGGCAGGTTAAAGCCATTCCCCTTGGCCTGTCCCTATAGGGCCTTGTAAATGCAAGTGCTGAGGGATCTCTCTCTTACTAGATGAGCTGTGCTTGCTTGGTGGAATTACATAAGCATGTTCCCTGTCACATACAGCCTTGGGCACTGTCAGTGTAGGACAAAAGCTTGTGTAACTCATCCACTGATCCTGGTTCATGTGGTAAACTGCCTCTCCCTGCAAGGCTCACTGCCTGCGCTTCCTCAGGCTGAGGTGCTGTGGTTGGAAGGGCCTGTGGGAAGCAATCCCACATCTTCCTGCAGGGAGCTTGGTGAGCAGCCTGCCTCAGGGCGACACGCAGCGCTCCCGCAGCCTTCCTTCTCTCCTGCTTTGCTTCCCAGGTGCAAGTGTGGGACACAGCTGGCCAGGAGAGGTTTCGGAAGAGCATGGTGGAGCACTACTACCGCAATGTGCATGCTGTCGTCTTTGTTTATGATGTCACAAAGATGTCGTCCTTCACCAACCTCAAGACATGGATTGAGGAGTGCAATGGGCATGCGGTGTCCCCCACTGTCCCTAGGGTGCTCGTTGGCAACAAGTGTGACTTGAAAGACCTGATCCAAGTGCCATCCAGCATGGCCCTCAAATTCGCCGACGCTCACAATATGCTTTTGTTTGAGACCTCGGCCAAGGACCCTAAGGAGAGCCAGAACGTGGATGCGATCTTCATGTGCCTGGCCTGCCGGCTGAAGGCGCAGCGCTCGCCGCCCTGCCGGGACCTGGAGGGCTGGTCGGGCCAGGCCCGCAGGCTGGAGCCAGCGCACACCACCAGCAGTAAAACCTGCCCGTGCTGAGCGGGACCGGCGGCACGGCCCCGGCCGCGTTCATCCCAATAAAGTCTCTGCGGCTCCAGGCAACTCTGGGTCTTGCTTTGCGCGGCTCGGCAGCGCTCGGGCTCGGCTACGCTCGGCTGCGCTCGGCTCCGGCTCGGCTGCGCGCATGCGCAGTGTGCGGCGGCGCCGCCATGAAGTAGGTGTGCGGGGCGCGGAGGAGGGAAGGGGGGAGAAGGTGCGCGGCCTGGTCCCCGTCCCCGTCCCCGTCCCCGAGCTGAATGTGCCCCCCGCCTTCAGCCCCCTGACGAAGGTGAAGCTGATCAACGAGCTAAACGCGAGGGAGGCGGAGCTGGGCGTGCAGGAGGCGGTCTCGTGGCACGCGGAGTACAAGGACAGCGCCTGGATCTTCATCGGTACGGCCGAGGAGGGCTGGGGCTGGGGGGTCCGGGTCAGGGTCCGGGCCAGGGCCTACGCAGTGCCCGTGTCCCGTTCCTCCCTGCCTCTTTCCCCGCAGGCGGGCTGCACTACGAGCTGACAGAGGGCGATGTCATCTGCGTGTTCTCGCAGTAAGTGCGCAGCCCCCAGGCCCGCCACGCCCCTGCCGCTGCCTCGGGTGCTCAGGAGTGTGTTGCAGGTACGGGGAGGTCGTCAACATCAACCTGGTGAGGGATAAGAAGACCGGAAAGTCCAAAGGCTTCTGCTTTCTGTGCTATGAGGACCAGAGGAGCACCATCCTCGCTGTTGATAACTTCAATGGGATCAAGGTGAGGGAGCAGCCTGGGAAGCAGGTCTGTCTGTGTGTCACCCTCGTGTGGCTCCTGTAATGCTGCCTCACATCAGCCAGGAGCCCTCGCCACCCACAGCATGTGGGGAGCTGGGCTGTGCCCTCGCTAACAGCAGGACTCCCCTCGTAGATCAAAGGAAGGACAATTCGAGTGGACCATGTGGCCAACTATCGGCCTCCCCAGGACTCTGATGACTTGGATGATGTTACAAAAAACCTCCATGCAAAGGGTTGTGGAGTTAAAACCCCACCTCATACGTCCTCTGATTCCCTGTCAGAAGATGATGGTGTGCCTGTAAAAAAGCCAAAAGGTGAGGTGTGCTCCTGCAGCCCTGACCCCCAGTGGGAGCCTCTGCACAGAGCCCTTGGCCTTGAGAGGGCCCTTTCCTCAGGGAAGCACCGAGGGTGGGTGGACTCTTGAAAAGAGGAGGGGGGGGCTGTGTTTTGGGAAGCATGGAGAGGGAAGGCTTAGGAAGAGCACCACTTCACATCTGAATGCTGCTGCTGTATGAGTGGAGTGCTGCAGGTGGATGGGATGGCCATTGTGGCCTGTGTGAGACAACCTAATTGAACAGAACATAAAGCAGCAGATCTGGAGAAGCTTCTGTGGCTGGAAGCTGAAGTCAAAGGCGGCGGGTGGAGTGTGGACTGGGTGGACTTCAAAGGTTCTTTCTAGCCCCAAGTGCACCTAAAAATGCAGCACAAGGTAAACCCAACCGAGCGCCTGAATACCTCCTGTTCTTAGGGGCTGCAGCAGGTTTTGTGAAATATAGAGTACCTCCACAGTGACTTGAACGAATGTAAAGGACCAGCCCATGCAGCTGCAGTGATGCATTTTTAGCAGCTGTTGGGTTTATTTTTCATCCATGCAACAGAGATCTTGGAAAAGTTACCCTAGCTGGAGCAAGCGGGGTGCCAGAAGCAGGGACTTGTAGGAGCTGCTTAATGTGGCTTGCTAGTGACTGCTGGGCAGCATGCACCTGTGATTACAGCAAGGACACAACCTGGTGAGCACTAAAGAAGGAATTAGGATGGCTGAGGCTGGAGGAGAGAAGCATCAAGGTTGGAAGTGGAATGGGATCACTAAGGGGGATGAAGGCTGCGTAGCTTGGAGGGGGAGAGCTTAAATGGGAGGGAGCTGGAGAGTCAGAGTGGTGCCTGTGGGACTGTCCATCCCAGACACAAACCGTGTATTGCAGAGAGCAGAGAGGAGTGGCCGCAGGCGAGCTCCCAGCCTGGGAAGAGAGCGCCGTCCGTGGAGGAGGCACATCCCAGGATCAAGATTAAGAAGGAGAAGGAGGACCCAGCCTACGAGCGCTACGCCAGCGGGAGCCAGCAGCCCTGGAGGGGCTCCGAGAGGAAGCCTGCAAGCAGGACACAGCGGGAAGAGGACGAGCGGAGGCACCAGAGGCCCCTGGAGAGGAGAGGGGAGAGGAGCTGCCAGGAGCAGCGGGGCCAAGGCGGGTTGTGGGAAGGCAGGCGGGAGGAGGCTGGCAGGAGGGGTGAGTGTTTCGGTAGCCGCCGGGGAGAATGTCCTGAGGGTGGCCGGGCCCGGGAGCACAGCCCCCGGGAGCTCTGGCACCGGGAGCGCAGCTCCACCAGGGGTTCCAGCCGCTGCTGACACCCCAGAACCTGCTTGGAGCCTCCCCAGGGACCTCCAACCGCTTCCACTTGGGTTCTTGTTCCCTCCTGGGCCAGGGCTCTCCTCACCACTGTGGTGTGGACCAGGACATTCCTTAGTTGCTGTCTCTGGCCCTTCCTGCAGCCATGGACTCTCATCAGGATGCTGCACTGCATTGTGGAGGTGGTCCCTGGGAGCAGCAGCAGCATCCCATTCCCAAAATACCTGGGTCTATAGAGGTGTCCCCCTTGTGCACTGTTGGGAGAGACAGGCTGGTACCTTGTTGGCCTCATATGCCGGGACTGGGTCCAGCACTGTCCAGCACCATGCCTGGATCCTGTGCTGCATCCCCAGGGCTGCACTGCTGCAGTGGAGCTGTTTACTGTTGGTTTGCATTTTGGTTTAAATGACTTTTATTAAAACGTTACCTGTTAACTCAGCGGTCACCTTGGAGCAGCATTTGTTTCCTGGTGTCATGGCTGGGAGATGCTGACACGGTGTGCAGTGATGGGGGGACGTTCATAAAATCATAGCGTGGTTTGGGTTAAAGGGACCTTAAAGCTCCTCCAGTTCCACCCCTCTGCCACGGGCAGGCACCCCTTCCACTAGAGCAGCTTGCTCCAAGCCCGTGTCCAACCTGGCCTTGAACACTGCCAGGAATGGGGCAGCCACAGCTTCTCTGGGCACCCTGTGCCAGCGCCTCAGCACCCTCACAGGGAAGAGCTTCTGCCTAAGAGCTCATCTCAGTCTCCCCTCTGGCAGGTTAAAGCCATTCCCCTTGGCCTGTCCCTACATCCCGTGTCCCAAGTCCCCCTCCAGCTTTCCTGCAGCCCCTTCAGGCACTGGAGCTGCTCTAAGGTCTCCCCTTCAGGAGCCTTCTCTTCTCCAGACTGACCCAGCCCAGCTCTCTCAGCCTCGCTTCCGAGCGAGGGGGCTGCTGCCGCACTTCGTTAGTCCCAGAAATACCCGCTCCGCCCGCCGGGGGAGCGGGGCGGATGGAGCTTAGCGCAGCCCGCGCTTCCGGATCCGGTGGTTCCGGGCTCCGCCCGCGCCGCCGCTCTCCGCCATGCCATGTCCGCGCTGAGCTGGAAACCCTTCGTGTACGGCGGGCTCGCCTCTATCGTGGCCGAGTTCGGTGAGGCGGGGGCCGGGCCGGGGAGGGCCGGAGCGGGCGGGCGGGCCGCGGCCGCTGACAGGCGCTGTCCCCGCAGGCACGTTCCCTGTGGACCTCACCAAGACGCGCCTGCAGGTGCAGGGCCAGAGCGCCGATGCGCGGTTCCGCGAGGTCCGGTACCGGGGCATGTTCCACGCCCTCTTCCGCATCTGCCGGGAGGAGGGCGGCCGCGCTCTCTACTCAGGGTAAGCGCCGGGGGACGGGAGCCACCGGACCGGGAAGCCCTCACCCGCCCGGGGAACGTCCTTCCGGACCCAGGAATCCCGCCCGGCCCGGGTCCGGCCCGCCCCAACCCTGTGCCTGTTCTGCCTGTCCCGGCCCCCCCGTCCCGCTTCGGGAATCCGTTTTCATCCCGGTTTGGGCCCCCCCTGCCCGTCCCGGGGCCAGGCAGCGGTGCTGCTGTGCCTCCTGGAGACTCCCGGTCTTCCCGAGATACAGAGCAGGGAATTGTGTGCCAAGGCCAAGGCTCCCGTGGGTGCTGGGCTCCCGTGCTGTAGGTATGGGGGCATCTGAGACGCTTCCAGGTCAGCCAGAGTTACCCTGTGTTCCTGGGGTTATTACAGGCTCCCAGGGTTGTTACCCTGTGCTTCCTGTTCTGCTGCGCTGCTGGGGGAGGTGGGGTGTGTGTGGTCTAGGCTGTGCCCCTTGGTGGTGATGGGGAGTGCTCCATGCTGGGCCCGCAGGGAGAACCAACCCAGTGTGTTGTCTGTCCCCCCAGGATCGCCCCTGCCCTGCTAAGACAGGCATCCTACGGCACCATAAAGATCGGCATCTACCAGAGCTTGAAGCGGCTCTTTGTGGATCGCATGGAAGGTTCGTGTGGGTGAGCGTGGCACCTTCAGCCTCACCAAGGTGCCCTGCGAGGTCTTGTACTCTCTGTGCAGTCCAGTTTTCCTCATTCCTTTCTCTGTCCTTCCTAGCTATGATTCCCACAGGAACAGAGTTATTGCTACTGTGTTGTTACTCTGTGCTGTGGTTCTGTTTGTGGGGTAATAGCCAGAACCTGCTTGGTTCTGTTTGTGGGGTAATAGCCAGGATGGGCTTCCACACAGGCGGGAATCTGGGTGTGCTTGGTGCTGCCCACAGCCCCAGCCAGCCCCCTCCCTGCTCCCCCCACCCTCCCAGCTCTTTTCTTTCCCCAGCCTTTATTTCTGCTTTGCAGAGCCAAACCCAAAGGTATTGTGGCCCCAGGCTCATCTTTTAGGTTTAGTCTCGGTGAAGGCATACAGCCATCTGTACATCAGTTGTTACGTGGGTTGAAAGCTCCAGCAGCGAGTCCCTGCAATTTTCCTGCTGGAGCCCGTGAGCCCGTGTGCTTGAATGTGGCGCATCCAGATAGTTGTACTGTCCGGCTCTGTAGCCATGGCTCCAGCTGGGATACAGCCAATGCTCCTGACCTGTGCACCTCTGGGAATGGGGAGTTGGCTCCCATCAAGAGCAGAGCAGCGGGAGCCTGGTACATGTTCACTGAAGGAGCACCACGATGTGCATGTGCACTTTTAATCCCTGGTGTGACACGGGTGAATCCCGTCATAGCATCGTCGAATAGTTAGGGTTGGAAAGCACCTTAAGATCATCCAGTTCCAACGCCCCTGCCATGGGCAGGAGCACCTCCCACTAAACCATGGCACCCAAGGCTCTGTCCAACCTGGCCTTGAACACCACCAGGGATGGAGCATTCCCAGCTTCCCTGGGCAGCCCATTCCAGTGCCTCACCACCCTGACAGTAAAGAATTTCTTCCTTATATCCAATCTAAACTTCCCCTGTTTTAACCCATTACTCCTTGTCCTGTCACTATAGTCCCTAATGAATAGTCCCATCCCCAGCATCCCTGTAGCACCCCTTCAGGTACTGGAAGGCTGCTATGAGGTCTCCATGCTGCCTTCTCTTCTCCAGGCTGAACAGCCCCAACGTGCTCAGGCTATTTTCGTACGGGAGGTGCTCCAGTCCCCTGATCATCCTTGTGGCCTCCTCTGGACTTGTTCCAACAGTTCCATGTCCTTTTTATGTTGAGGGCACCAGAGCTGCACACAATGCTCCAGGTGAGGTCTCACAAGAGCAGAGCAGAGGGGCAGGATCACCTCCTTCGACCTGCTGGTCACGCTCCTTTTGATGCAGCCCAGGATACGGTTGGTTTCTGGGCTGCAAGCGCACACTGAAGCCGGCTCATGTTCATTTTCTCATCCACCAACACCCCCAAGTCCTTCTCCTTGGGCTGCTCTGAATCTCTTCTCTGCCCAACCTGTAGCTGTGCCTGGGATTGCTCCGACCCAGGTGCAGGACTCTGCACTTGTCATGGTTAAACTCCATGAGGTCGGCATTAGCCCACCTCACAAGCGTGTCGAGGTCCCTCTGGATGCCATTCCTTCCCTCCAGCATATCAACCGAACCACACAGCTCGGTGTCATCGGCAAACTTGCTGAGGGCGCACTCAATCCCACTGTCCATGGCAGCGACAAAGATGTTGAACAAGACCGGTCCCGACACCGATCCCTGAGGGACCCCACTCGTTACTGGTCTCCAGCCGGACATTGAGCCATTGACCATAACTCTTTGTGTGCAGCCATCCAGCCAGTTCTTTATCCACCCAGTGGTCCATCCATCAAATTGATGTCTCTCCAATTTAGAGACAAGGATGTCGTGTGGGACAGTGTTGAGTGCTTTGCACAAGTCCAGGTAGATGCCATCAACTGCTCCACCTCTGTCCATCAGTTCTGTAGCCCCATCATAGAAGGCCACCAAATTGGTCAGGCAGGATTTCCCCTTAGTGAAGCCATGCTGGCTGTCACCAAGCACCTTGTTGATTTTCATGTGCCTTAGCATGCCTGCCAGGAGAATCTGCCCCAAGATTTTGCCAGGTGCAGAGGTGAGACTGACTGCTCTGTAATTCCCCTGTCACACCATTCCAGCCCAGGAAGGGGTGCCCGGGCCGGTCGGCAGCACCGTGAGGACCAGGAGCACGTGGGAGCCTCTTTCCAGGGCTGCTCTGCTCTGCAGTGCTGCCTCCCCGGTGCGTGGTGCTGTGCCTGTGCAGCACCATGCGCCTCCTCGCTGCCTGTGGCAGCGGCTCCACCTGTGAGTACCCTTCTCTGAATGTTTGTCTCCCTGCAGGCCTGGGGCAGACAGTGGCCTGGCCTCCTCTGGGAATTGCAGTGGTCAGTACCAGCAAAGGGTTGTGCCTTTTCTCAACATAACCAACACCCTAATACTGGGCCTGGAAGTCTTGGATTATTCCCCCTGGAACTAATCACATCTAACTCTCTGCCTGGGTGCCTGCTCTCGGCTCTCTTGAGGTGGCTGCATAGTCTGAGCGTGGCCAACTAGGGCTCCAGATCAAACCAATCGGCATCAGGTTGCCTTGAGAAGCATTAGGCTGCCCCTTTCTGTCTCCCTCTGCCTTGGCTTGAATCCATCATGATGCCATTGCTGGACACTGAAATCTCAGTTAATTGTCCAAAATGTCCATGTCCCTCAGACTGTCTGATGAGCTGGATCCACCAGTGAGACCTGCTTCTCCCTGAGCGTGTCACTGAGTGTTCCAGCTGCTCTTTCCAACTCTGCCAGGCGTGGGGACAGATCTGCTGTGAGCTGATGGCACTGGCCAGCCTCTGCTCGTGCACCTTCACCGTGTGATTTGTGAGCTGAGCTCCTCTGCTGTTCCCAGTTTCTTGCTTGCTCAATGCAATCCATGCACCTTCCCTTCCGCTCTTTAGGATTTCTCTTCTTTGTTGCAGATGAAACGTTGCTGATCAATGTCATCTGTGGGGTGGTTTCAGGGGTGATCTCCTCTGCGCTTGCCAACCCGACAGATGTGCTAAAGGTAGGAACATGTCTGGAGAGAGCTCCTGCTGGGCTGAGGTTTGACATGTGGAAGGTGCTGCTCTCCGGTGCAGGGAGGAGCTGTCTTCTGGCAGCAGTTCTGCTCATCTGGGGCCTTATTGATGGGGGCAGAAGCAATAAACAGACTTAAGAATGGTGATGAGGTGGAGGCTGTTGCTGTCCCCATGCGGGGAGTGGTGTCTCCTCCAAGCTGTTCTTCCCATCACTGAGCTTGTGTATCTCATGTTTCTTTCAGATCCGAATGCAGGCTCAAGGCAGTTTATTCCAGGGGGGCATGATTGGCAGCTTCATTGACATCTACCAGCAGGAGGGTACCCGAGGCCTCTGGAGGGTGAGCGTTGGCTGTGGAGCCCCCTCCACTAGTAGCAGAACTAGCAGCTCACTACTCTTGGGTGCAGCTGTCAAGGAGAACTATGAACCAAGGGGAGTAGTAGAGTTACAAGCAGAAGCACAGCTGTGGTGGGGATGGGGCCTGTGTCACAGCAGCCTCAGTGCTGGGCCAGGCAGACCTGGTTTCCAGGGCTGAAATGTGTCTGTGAAGTTTCAGGTACAGGCAGCAGTCAAATTTCTCCCTCTTACGGTCCCTGAAGTCCTTTACAGAAGGTACCTGTGTGGGAAGGGGAGGAGGAATCAGTCAACTGCCAGTGTTGACTCAGTATTTAGAGATTATTTCTCTCTCTAGACACAGACACTGGAGATGGGAAGAGAGACTAGAAAAGATATGAGACCCTCAGTGTTGCTGATGTTTGCTGCAGACAGGACATGGTGCAGAGACAGATCAGTCTTGAGGTGGATTCCAGTGATCAAGCTAGTCATGCTGCTCTCTGGTGTGGGACAGCCACTGTCTCCTCTCTCCAGTTTCCCCTCACGCTGAGGCAGAGATGTTTGTGCTCACCAGCTCTGGCATCACCATCTGGGGAGTTTTGAGCTGGCCTGGGTTAGGCAGGAGCCCAGGAGGAGACTGTCAGGCATTGCATTAGCGCAGCAGGAGCCAGACACCTGAGAAGTACTTTTACTTCTTGCAGCAGCTTTGGGTTTGTTTGGTGAGAAAGCTGCCTGTCCCGATGGCTCATACACAGCTCAACCACATGGGAGGGTTCCTCCAGTCCCAGTGACCAGGAGCTTTCTCATGGGTCTCTGGATTACTTGGATGGCATTAGTCCCTTTGAAATGGCCCAAGTCCACACTGGTGCCATGTTCTCCATGTTCTGCAAGCTCATAGACATTTGCACATCTCGTTCCTGGTGAGGGGTTGCTGGGCTGGCTCTCAGATAGAGGGTGGCTGGTTCCTCTTGCCTAAGCCTTGTAGTTGTTGCAGTAATTGTCTTGCCAATTCCAGATCAATGTCCTGCTGGCAGCAACTCTTCATACGTGAAAATCGAAGTCAGAAGCTTTCACAAAGCTGTTCTGTAGCAAGGGGGAGCTGGAGCCCCACCTGCCTCCTTAGAGTTGCTCCTCTTGGGGTGCAGGATTTCTGGTGTTAAAATGGGTGGGTGCTGTTCGGTGGGGAAAGATGAGTGGATTTTAGCCCGATTCCTGCATGCTCATGGCTGGGAGGAGGGGAGCAGCGAGTAGTTCATCTGCCTGGAGTAACGCTGCCAGGGGCAAGGAGTCCCCTTGAGCTCTGGAGTAAAGCTGGGAGACGGTGAGCTTGACCTCAGAGCTCCAGCTGCGAGGCAGGGCAGGGAGATATGGAGCAGATTGTCAGCAAGAGGCCCCTGAGAGGAAGGAGGGGGATTTGTTAGAGTAGCTGCAGCCCCCAGCTCTGTCTGTGACTGGTGCTTGTGCTCTGTAGGGTGTTGTCCCAACAGCTCAGAGAGCTGCCATTGTGGTCGGCGTGGAGCTGCCGGTCTACGACATCACCAAGAAGCACTTAATCCTGTCGGGGCTGATGGGTGACACCATCTTTGCCCACTTCGTGTGAGTATTTCCTGCTTCACTCTTCAGGCTTGACAGGGGTATGGGAAGCTGAGGGGCAAGGTGGGATTAGGGCTGAGACCTGTTCCCAGAGCCAGTGCTCTGAGCTGCAGAGAGCAGGCTTGGTAATTCAGAGGGATCGGCTGTGTTGGCTGGAGCAGTTCAGTGAGTATCAGCAGGTATTCCCAGGGAGATCTCCCTGGAGAAGGAGCCAGGCAGAAATCATGGAATGTCAGGATGATGTCAGCTCACTGATGTCAGCCACAAACGCTGTTGCTCCATGTGCGTGCCCTGGTATGAGCAAGGCAGGAGCTGCAGATGTGTGACTGTGTAGCAGTCACCTGAAACAACTGCTCTAGCCTGAGGTCCTCGCCTGAGCCAGGGCTGTCAGCTTGCAGGCGTTGCTCTAAAAGCAACAAGGTAAAGAGAGACTTGCAAAGCTTATGAGGCCCTGAGCTTGAGCCATGTTTGAAGTCAGCGTGCTCTGAGCAGGGGATGGGTTAGAGACCTCCCAGAGGCTTTTTTCCACCTACATTTTCATGTTCTTCTGGCAGACACTTGAGGTGCTGCAGTGCTCCTGTCAGGTTTGCCTCCTGTGGGCTGAAGGTAACGAGCACTGCACCATATGTAGAGGGAGGGGACTTGCAGCTGCATGCTCCCTCTTGCTGCTGCCTTTGGCCTTCCTCCCTCCTTCCCCACCCTGAAGAAGTGTTTGCTGTGGTGAGCAGGATGTGCGCTTCTGAGAGGCCGCCTTCAGGTCTGTGTTGCTTTGATGGCACCTGGAGGCACTTGCTGGCCTGCAGTGTACCCTCTGGAGACCAGCAATGGGCCCTGACAAGGGTCTACGTAAGACAAAGCTGAGCATTTCCCTTCTCCTGGAGTGTCTCTCTGGGCTCCTGAAGTTCTCTGCTTGCTTCCTGGGTGGGAACAGGCAGTGCAGCTAATGTCTATTGCAAAGTGCCTGTCATAAAATGCAGTGAAAGGTGTTCTCTTGTGCTGCTGTCCTGCGTGAGCAGGAGCAGTGTGCTCAGAGCTGTTCCTGTCTCTGTTTTGCTGTGTGTGCAGTTCCAGTTTCACCTGTGGGCTGGCTGGCGCCATCGCCTCCAACCCCGTGGACGTGGTGCGGACACGGATGATGAACCAGCGGGCGATCGTGGGCAACACAGAGCTCTATAAGGGCACCCTGGATGGGCTGGTGAAGGTACGGAGGTGCACGAGGTGGGCAGATCCTGTCCTCAGGAGCCTGGGCAGCTCCCAGTGCCACCCACGCTGGTGGGAGCAGTTAGATTTGGCAGGGACAGGATGTGCTCGGTAGTGAGCGCTTTGGACAACCCAGGCCCAGAGTCACCTCCCTGAGGTCACTTGAGCCTCCTCCCAACCTCCTGGGACAGAACTCTGTCAGTGATGCGGTTTGGTTAGGTTCATAGCTAACACAACAGCATCCCCACTGTTGTCTGCTTACTGCAGCATTTGTAAGGGTCCATTGTATGCCACGTGGCATTAGGGAGATGGGCAGAGCATGGATCTGGTGTGTCTCCTAACTCATCTCTTTTCTCCTCCTAGACATGGAAGAGCGAGGGCTTCTTTGCACTCTACAAAGGTTTCTGGCCCAACTGGCTTCGGCTTGGTCCCTGGAACATCATTGTATCCTTCAGCGTGCTGCTGAGGGGTTGTGTGGACAGGGAGGGGAGAACTGAGTTCTCAAGGGGAATGTAGAGTGAACACCCCAATGGGGCACTGTTGTCTTCCTTGTAGCAGCCCAGGGTGTCCCCTTTGACAGACGTAAGCTGTGATGTGGCTGCTGCTGCTTCAAGTGCCAGAGTGCCCCTGGTGTGACTGCAGATGCTGTGGCGAGTGCAGGGACTTGAGGGCAGCAGCACGGTGTTCCCTCTGGACTGGGTGCTCATGAGTGTGTGGCTCGAGACTCCCTTTGCCTGAGCTCCTGAAGATGCTGTGGCTGCTGGATCAGCTTCTGTTCATGAGGAAAGCTTGGGAATGTTCTGCTGCTCCCAGACGGGTGCTGCCGTGCTGCAGAACCAGCACGAGCTCCTCTTGGCCTCTGAAATTGTGTGTGTAATTTAAAGAAGTCTGGGGCTAGAGCCCCCTCCCTTTCTCCATGGTCTGGGCAAGCCTGGCCCGCTTTGCTTCTGGGTCGGTTTTCTCTCTCCCAGTAGCTCCTATTCCTCAGCTCTCTCCCACGTCTGCAGATGAGTTGATGGTGTCTGGAAGAGGCCTCCCCACACTGTGCTGATGCTCTGCCGTCAGCCTGGTCATGCCAGGAGGCTCTGGGGCTGCTCTTGTGCATCTGGCTGAATTCCTTGACATTCCCTTCAGTTTTTTATCACATACGAGCAGCTGAAGCGGCTTCCATTCTGACAGCTGGCTTCAGCCCCCTGAGTCCTCTCCAGGACGTGCAGCAGAGCTTCGCTGTAGCCTTCCTTCATCTCACCATCCCGTGTCTTGCTGTGTTGGTAATTGTGGGTCTGGGCCCTCACCTCCCCAAGTGCACGGTCCCTGGAGCATGCTCTGGCTGAGGAGTACCTGGGAGGCTGGAGGCGGGTGCTGTGTGAGTCTTTGTGTCAGGGCAAGCGTTAAGGGTGTCTGAGCGGGCTTGAGCGGTATCTTCTGTGAAGATCTGGGTGCTCCCGTGGCCTTTGGGTGCTGCCGTGGGGGGTGGTTTGGCTCCTGTGTGCTGCTCGGCCGTGGTGGAGACTGGGCTGGGTGGGTGCTGGCGTGTGTCCTACCTGGAACCTCATTAAATTATTTATTGACTGGTGGCTGAGCCTGTATTTGGGTGGGTTTGCTGCAGGGACCCAGGGCGCCTGCTCCGGCCGCCCCAGGAGGGAGCAGCAGCTATTGCTAATGTTCAGCACACTCCATGGATCTTTCTTCTCCAAATTGATGTATGTAAAAGCAATCGAGGGTTCATTACAATAGAAATGTTTCTGAACCAATTGTTAGTGATGAAACCAAGTTGCAGAACCTCAGTCTCTTACTGCTTACCTTGGGTTTGCTTTTATCATTTTTAAAGCAGGTTAAATGTGATTTCAAGCTGAATTCAGACATCCCACTACTTTAAGATGGTGGCTCTAATGTTGCTAGGGCTGAGCAGAACATCAGGCAAGATATTTTGGTCTCTTAATGTGTATGGTTGTGAAAGCCAACAGCTCTTGTGGTCCTACTCCCTGTCCTCGTTGTGGGGTGGCTTCAGTTTGGATGAAGGTCCGTGGTGAATTTCCTCCATGCAAACTGCACAAGGGATGCTCAGACAAAGCCAGCCCGGACAATGAGAACTGTGCTGTGAAGGTGTCGCTGCCTTGTGCCAGCACGTGCATGAGGAAGGGCACTCCAAGAAGCTCCTGAACTTGGGTCATGCCCTGAGCAGAGGCGGTACCCCAGGGCTGTGGCTCAGCAGGCTGTGAGGACTCTCCTCACAGTTAAACTGCACTTGCAAGCTGTCAAAAATGGGGAGCAGTGGATTCGGAGTGGACAAGGTACATACACCTCGCCTGGCCTCCCTCATGGAGAGGGTTTCTAAACCTAACAAAGTAAATCAGTACTGATGTGGTGGATGAATACAAGTCTATTTAGAGATGGATTTTACCTGCAGTTCATGACATTCTTTGGGTGTTCTTTTCTGTTCCTATACCTTCAGTCCTGGGGCCATTTCTTCTGTGCATCATTCCCATGGGATGTTGCTGTTGATTGTTGGACCGATCCTCCAGCAGATCTTTAGCAGGTGTAGTTGCTGTCCTGGGCATGTTTTTCAGGCATTGCTCAGAGGCTTCTCATAGCAACCTCAAGTGCGTCCCCATGGCCACTTTGCTGTTTGCATTTTTCAACTGCAGGGTGCTGGTGAGAGGCTCCTCCTTCCCCTCTTCTTCCTCCCATTGGATCAGCTCCTCAGGATGGCTTTGGAGATTTCCTTCTGCCTTGCCCGAGTGGTCGCAGCCCCTGGAGATGGCCCCTTATCAGAGCTGTGATAGTGCTGGCTGTCGTAAATGCTGCCCCACGTCCCTCTGCCTCACTCTGTCAATAGTAACAGAGGTAAAGGTGTGGTGGTGGTGGTGATCTCTGTGGGTGTGGGCGCACCTCGGCCCTTTGCCAGGTGCTCCTGGAAGGTGGTCAGAAAGCCCTTCATCCCCAAAGCATCCCACCTTGGCTGCCAGCAGGAAGGAAAAGCTGGGTCCTCCCAAGGATTCTCCATTGGTAGCTCAGTGTGCTGCTGAAAACCAACATCCCAGCCCCTGCATGGCTGGGAACCTTGCTCCGAGGGTCAGAACTGTTGAGGTCCAGCATTTTCTAAGGAGGTTCTTTGCCTCAGGACATTGTAGTCACAGATTTCCAGACTGGGGTTTGGGTTGAAGGTCATCCAGTCCTGGCCCCCTGCCATGGGCAGGGACCCCTTCCACTAGAGCAGCTTGCTCCAAGCCCCTGGCCTTGAACACTGCCAGGGATGGGGCAGCCACAGCTTCTCTGGGCACCCTGTGCCAGCGCCTCAGCACCCTCACAGGGAAGAGCTTCTGCCTGAGAGCTCACCCCATCTCACCCTCTGGCAGGTTGAAGCCATTCCCCTTGGCCTGTCCCTACAGGCCCTTGTCCAAAGCCCCGCTCCAGGTTTCCTGCAGCCCCTTTAGGCACTGGAGCTGCTCTCAGGTCTCCCCTTAAGGAGCCTTCTCCAGGCTGACCCAGCCGAATTCTCTCAGCCTGGCTCCAGAGCAGAGCTGCTCCAGTCCTCACAGCATCCCCATGGCCTCCTCTGGACTCATCCCTGATGTCTCCCTGGGCAAATACAAGAGGAGGTTTAGGGGTGTGAGGCCACTGAAGCCCTTCCCGTGCTCACCTGCAGAGCAGACCCAGAGTGTTCCCTGCTCTGCAGCTCCACCCACAGCGGCCACAGTTCATGTTTCTGCAGCATCTCCCCATCGCAGTGCCAGGTCCTGCCCTGTGCCTTGATCCCAGCCTCTCCCCAGCCTCTGGTTACTGTTTGACAGGAAGGTTTGAACCTGCCCGTTTCCTGGCAGCTCCAGGTTTTTCCAGCTCATGAGACAGAAGTGACTTCTTGCACTTGGTTTAAGGGGATGGAGCAGTCGCAGTCCTGGCCTGTGTGGGTCACCCACTCTGTGGGAATGTGAGGGATGTGCACTGGGTTCATAGGACTCTAATACACAAGGACACAGAAGCTTTATTTCCATGGATCTCTTTGTTACAAGTTACTATAAGGTAAATACACTTGTTAAAGTGTGTGAGGTGTCCCTGCCCGTGCAGGGGGTTAGAATTAGATGATCTTTAAAGTCCCTCCCAACTCAAACCATGAAACAGAATATATTTTCTTTTTGTACTGTTAGTAGCAAGTGTGCATTCCATTCCAAAGTGTTGTATTATTATGGTGCTCTTGGGGTGGGCTCAATGATGGGTGAAGTCTCTCTCTGGAGATTATCCGTGTTCCAGAGGCTGGAGTCACCCCAAGCATCCCCAGAGGGTCTGAAGGATGGTATGGAGAAGTTCACGTACTTGGGGAGAGGGGTACTTGGTTTGGGTGGGAAGCCAGTTACATTTACATGGATCCATAAGGGGGCAGAGGACACCAGCTCCTGACTTCTGCTTGTTAGGAGGCCCCTTTGAAGGTTATGGCAGGTTCCTGCCCTGCAGGTTATGGCAGGTTCTTTGTTCTGGGCTTACCAAAGGCACTGTAGTGTCGCAGCTGCACCTGCTGAAGACATGTCGTGTTCCCAGGCTCATGGACAACTTTACGTGTGCTTTAGCTGACATCTCTTGTCAGTTCTTTTCCCCTCTACAACCACATCACCTTTATGGCTTCTGCGCCAGGGGATCAGTGGTGTTCCCTTCGTCCCTGCAGGAAGAGGCTGCCCTGGCTCTGGCAGGGACCCCACGAGCTGTGTGACCCATGTGGACCAGTGGGGCTGGGTGCTGGGACATCCCTCTGCTTCTTCCCTGATGCCAGCACCATCTCTGCTCGGGTCCTTGGTGCTTGGCGGGGGCACAGGCACCACCCCCTGTGCCATCGTGGCAGCTTCCTGCCCAGGTGCTCACAGCTCACCTCCTGCTCCAGGGTTGTCTGGAAACGTGACTGGAGGGAGGGACTTCTGTGGGCGCAGCAGGTGCTGGGAGTGCTCCAGTCCCTTCCGCAGGCAGGGGCTCAGCAGGGCTCCGCTCCAGCCCAGAGACACCACTGGCTGCTGCAGCACGGCCGGAGTGAGGAGCTGCTCTTGAAAGTCCACGGTGAGGGATGCCCTAGAACCGTGCTGGGGACACGCCGTCCTGGGGACACGCTGTCCTGGGGCTGTGCCCCATGGGGACAGCCATGGCTGGCTCAGCCCTCGGAGCCATCCTCGCTGTGCTGGCCTCGCTCATCATCACTGCCAATGCACTGGTGGTCATCGCTCTCCTCTGCCTCATCCAGAAGAGCGGCTCCAAGGGGCTCTATTTTGTCCTCAATCTCGCCGTTGCGGATGCCATGGTTGGCTTCACGGTCACGGGGCTGGTCATGGATGAGTTTTCTCAGCCCTTTTATCCTCCCCAGATCTTCTGCGTCCTGAGAATGTCTTTTGTGACCTCCTCTTCTGCTGCCTCTATCCTATCCCTGACCCTGATCGCATGTGATAGGCACCTGGCCATCAGGAAGCCTTTCCACTACTTCCAGCTGATGACAGGCCTGCGGGTTGGGGTGCACCTGGCGGGGCTCTGGTTGGTGGCTGCCATCATTGGCTTCCTCCCAGTCCTCACCCCAGGCTTTCAGAAGGTCACCCATCATGAGAAGTGCTCCATCTTCGGGGTCTTCCACCCCACCTACATGCTCACTGTCTTCTGCGTCGGCTTCTTCCCAGCGCTCTTCCTCTTTATTTATCTCTACTGCGACATGCTGAAAATCGCCTCCGTACACGTGCAGCACATTCAGGAGGTGGAGCAGGCAGGGTTGGCGGGCGCTGCCTGCCCGCCGGCCCGCACCACCAGTGACATGAAGGCCATGCGCACTGTGGCTGTGCTCATCGGGTGCTTCACGCTGTCCTGGCTGCCGTTCTTTGTTGCCAGCATCGTGCAGACTGTCTGTTCCGAGTGCTTCCCCACCAGGGTCATCGAGAACTACCTCTGGCTGCTGGGGCTGGGCAACTCCCTCCTCAACCCACTGCTCTACTCTTTCTGGCAGAGGGACGTGCGGCTGCAGCTCTCCCAGCTGGCTGTGGGTGTGAAGAGGATCCTCCTTCACTCGGGCGACGGCCGCCGCTTCTCCAGCAGAGGCACCAAGTCTGACCCCACTGTGTCCTGCCTGCAGCTCCAGCACTGACATGGTAAGGAGCGGCTGTCACCAGCTTTCCAGCTCATCTCCTGCATCGTGACCATGAATTTGGGGCCTGCTGGCTCTGGACGAGGTCACGGACCAGGGTGGGACCAATCTGGATGCTAATTCCACATTGGCATGGCCAAATTCCAGCCTCCCACAGCACGGCCTGGTCGGCACCAGCCCCAGGTACCCCACGTTGGGTTTTGCCTGGAGAGCTCAGCAAGAGCAGCCTGGTGTCTCCCAGATCCAAGCCCTCAGCGCTCATTCTGCAAGCCAACATCCTTTGCCCATTGCTGCCCAGACTGGCTCCTCCTGCCCTCCCCTCTGCCTGCAGCACCAGCTCTCTGGCAGTAGATCCTGGGAGGATGTGTTCGTGTCCGTAAGTCTGTCCTGGACCACAAGCACTGCCAGTCGCTGCCCATCCTAAACCAAACTCGGGATCCTACAGCTGCAGCCTGGGCCATTCCCCAGCCCTGTCCCCTGCAGCCATGAGGGGCGTGAGTCTGGGCTCTGCCATGGCACTGGGACCCCCAGGAGGCTCCTGCTGTACCCCAGCAGCAGCGGTATCCACATGGAAGCTGGCAGGGTGAGCAGGGCAGCACAGATGCGGGGCCGCACGGGCTGTGCCATTGCTGTTTGGCCTGGGCTCTTAAGGGAGTTAATGAGTAACTGGCTGAAGGAGCAGGAAGAACAGCTGCCTCCAAGCCTGGGAAGCCCCAGGCAGGAGCGGTGTTCTATCCCACCAGGGCTGTGGGCTGGATTTGGGACTGCAAGGGTCTCCATGCACTGACTCGTCCCATGGGAGTGTTTCCATGTGCCCTGCCGTGCTGCAGTGCTGGCCAGCCTGTTGGCCCTGCCAGAGACTATAACCAGATTTCATTGATTCTCATTAAATGTCTATTTAATCCACCCAGCATGAAAATTTGTCAGGTTTCTTAGCTCAGAACGTTCCCTGATCTGAAATGAGGGTGCTATGCTCACAAGAGCAGTTTTTTTCACCTCTGCCATCTGCTCGGCTGGTGGCCACGACTGTTCAAGGCCATGTCCAGTCCTCATCCAGAAGCTGCCTTGGTCCCGAGGCCTCCTCACCCTAGAGTGAGCAGCAAAAATAAAAGTGCCATTAAACAAACTCAAATACAAGGTGATCTGTGGCATTCACCTTCCACGGGAAAGGCGGCCTGAAACTGCCCGTCACACGGCTGATGCTGTTCCTAAGCTGTGCAACACGGAATAAGCCCAAGGGAAGGTGTCTATGGCGCAGTCCTGGCGCTGCGGGTGCGTTGGTGTCTCGTAGGTGGATCCAGCCTGAATCAGTGCTGGGACCGCCCTATCATCTGCCTGCAGGGTGTTTGCTGCCTGTTCTCATGGAGCCTGAGCTCCGCCGGCTGTTGCTTCGCAAAGCCGCCCGCCCACCCTCACCGGTACCGCCGGAGCAGCCCCCGCAGCCGCCGGCCGTGGGTGTCCGGTGGGAATGAAGACAGCTTATACGTGCTCTCTTGCTGCTCCCCCAGCTCGCCCGCTGCTGCCTCTGCGGCGCTGTGCTGCTCACAGCGCGGAGCAGCGCTCGTGCCCGGGCATGGAACCAGGCAGGACGGCAGAGCCGGAGCCGCCGCCGTGCAGCCTGCAGCGACCACGGCTGCTGCACCCGCAGCGGGGATCCGGCTCCGCAGAGCCCTCAGTGCCAGAGACACGGGGCAGTGACTGGGGGGAAGGAGCCGCTGCTGCTGGGCTCTGATGCTGGTGGGGGCACGGCACGGCGGAGGCAGAGCATCCCCCGCAGCGGAGGGAGCTGATCTGTGCCTCCTCTCTCCCAGTCCTGTGCTGGAGGGGGCGCTCCATTCCTGGAGACACCTCCAGGTCACGCTGGGAGCAAAGGGACCGTTGGACCAGGGCCTGTAGGGACAGGCCAAGGGGAATGGCTTTAACCTGCCAGAGGGGAGACTGAGATGAGCTCTTAGGCAGAAGCTCTTCCCTGTGAGGGTGCTGAGGCGCTGGCACAGGGTGCCCAGAGAAGCTGTGGCTGCCCCATCCCTGGCAGTGTTCAAGGCCAGGCTGGACACAGGGGCTTGGAGCAAGCTGCTCCAGTGGAAGGGGTCCCTGCCCGTGGCAGGGGTTGGAGCTGGATGAGATTCAAGGTCCCTTCAAACCAACCAAACCCGAGTCTGGGATTCTGTGGGCGCGGGTGGGTGCCTCGGGATAAAGGGGCAGGAGGGATGGGTCGGTCCTGCCCCAGAAGAGGGGCAGCGCTGCAGCAGCTGTGCTCCAGCCCAATAAACCCCGCTGCCGCCGCCGCTGTTCGTGTTAACGGGAGCCTCCCCTCCAGCAGCCGCACAGGCGCAGTCCGCCACCGTCCCGGCGTGCCCTGCGCGCAGCGCCCCGGCTTTGAGCGGCCTGACAGCCAATGGGCGGCTGTGGCGGGGGCGCGCGGAGGGGCCGGTGCGGATGTTCGCGGAGGGCGGACGGGGAGGTGCTGGGTGCGGTTCGGGACCGGGACCGGGAGCGGGCCCTGGCGGTGAGTGCGGGGCTAGGGCTGGGCGTGCCGAGCTGCGAGGTCTCGGTGTCCGGGCAGCAGGGCTCAGCCCCGCCTCGGGAGACCTCCAGGGGGAGCGGCCGCCTGGGCCTGCTGCGCCCGCGGCCCGGTGCTGCTCGCCGGGGAGGGCGGTGGTGTGGGCCCGGAGCACTGGGGCCTGCTGTGCGCTCCGCTTCTGTGCGTGCTGCTGCCCCTCAGGCCGAGCCCGCGCCCCTCATGTCCGAGCCGGCCGAGGGTTGGCTTCCGGCCGGTGCAGGCGGCTCGGGGCGGCTTTCGCTGACCATCGCCGTCACTGGGGTCCCGAGAGCTCCGGGGACCGCTGCTGGTGGTGACACCTCCAGAGCTCCGATGTCGCTCGGCTGGCGGGGGGGGGCTGCTCCGAGGGGTTTAAGTTGCGGTGGCAGAGTCTCTAGGCTGCCTTCTGCTGGTGATCGAGTCGGCACCGGGTGGTAGCTTTGAGGGGTCGGCGAAGTGAGATGTGCTTAAAGAAGTGATTGCTGAGCTGACGGGACTGCCACACGGGGCACTTCTGGTGCTGCGGGAGGGTTGGGTTGCGAAGAACGGGGGGAAAGCGGTAGCAGCTTCTCACCAGCTGGGTGTAGCTGTCACGGTGTTAATGGTTGGGTGTAGCTGGCTGAGTTCTCGGAGCAGTGGCAGGCTCAGCCATGCCCAGCTCAGCTTATGCTGGATCCACTCCGACGGCCAGACTGTACGTAGGAAGCACTGTCAGGTTCCGGCACGCTCATACCAGTAACCACAGATACCGATGGGCTGTAGCTCTCCCACAGCCCTGCTCCATAAATATCTTTTGCCTACCATCCATATGTATGCACATGCATGCGTTTATTTGCTTCCTTAAGCATTACCCTCAGGCTTCTTTTGTACTGTCTCAATTATTTTGCCCTCATTTTGGCTGTGTGTGCAAAGTCCAGCTGTTAACACCAATGTAGATTCACATCTTGCTGCCTAGAAGTGTTTTTGTTTTCAGTGCCAGGTGTGTTAGTCCTTACATAGGTTACCTGTTAATCCACACACTTTCTAGCTCCCCTGTACTTCACTTGCACAGCTACAATAATCAGTTTTTCCAGCTTGCAGAACGTGGCAGTGGAGTGGTCAGACAATGGTAAGTGCTGAGGCAGCCTGGGCAGGAGTTTATCTAGCAGACTTGCATCCTTCTCACTCCAGCCTCTCGCATCATTCCCACTCTGGAAGCTGACTGGTTGGCTTTTGACTCTCGGTGTTTCTTGGATGGATTTGATAACTTCTCATTAAGAAGCCCTCTGTCTCAAGCTGTTGAAAGCTCTGCCTGAGCTGCCGCAGGGTCAGGTTTCTTAGTTTAAGGTCATGTTTTTGGTACGGGTGACTCGAGCCCCTAGAAGGGGTGAAGTTCTATCTCCGGGTACTTTCAGAGATAAGGTGTTGCTGGAGAGGCATTCTTTGCACCTTCCAAAGATGGTGTGAGATTTCTGCCCTAATCCCCGACTTTTCTACTGACATTCCTCCAGTGTCATGCTGCATCCTGCCGCTCTGATCCCATCCAGGTCCTCGTGCTAGTGCTGCCTCTCTGAGGCTCTTGGCTGGGCAGCAGCACTCACCCCCTGGTCCAGGACTTTTCCAATAATCCTTATTGCTGCTTCTGCTGGAGTTCTTTTTGGGACTTCCCTCTTTTCTCCTCTCCTTTTCATTTCTCTTATCCCCCTGCAGTAGGTGTGTGCAGTTAGTCTTGCCTGCTGCCTCACTTTGCCTGACAGCTTTTTGTTCCTCACCTTTCAAAATGTATTTTTGAAAAGGTGAGCTTTTGAGCATTTGTTAGGAAGTGGTGGGTGTTTCCCTGGAATGTGCTGGGAGTAGAGCTGGCAGGACGGGGAGGATTGAATGGCAGAGCTGTCTGGGGCCAGGCGCATCCCCTCTGCACCCAGGGGATGGAGGATGAGCTGCTCACTCCCCAGAAATCCCAGTGCTACCACAAAGGAATTCCTAGATGCTGTGTCGAGAGGGAAGGTGGTTTGACAGAGCATTCCAAAAACACTCCATGGTGCCTTGGTGTGGGGGCTGTGCACACACACCTATGTGCGTGCAGCGCACATAGCATGCATATGTGCATATGCATACTGGTAAAGAATGTTTCCCTTTGTTTTGAGTTACAACAGGAAGTAAAGGGCACAGTTCAGCAATTTGGTAACTCTCCATGGTTTTGCTGCTGGGGCTATGTATTTGGTTTTAGGGCCCAAGAAGAAAGGGACTCTGTCTGAGTGCATTGCTGGAACAATTAACTTCTCTGACGTTAATATTTCTTGAGTTCAAGCTTCCAGATCCAAAGGGGGTGAGCAGTGTGCCTCTTGCCACTGGGGATTACCAGAACATTACCCTGTGCAGCGCAGCTAATCTCAGGCATGCAAACAGGGTTTATTTAACTGCATGGTGGCACTTGAAAGTGCTGCTGTGTGAAACCCCTTCCGCGGTGAGACGGACACACAGCACGCCTCCACCTGCTTTCCACCTCCCCCCCAGCCCAGAATGTGTTACTGGTGCCAGGCCCTGGAGACTGATGGTGACACATGGAGCTGCCATGTGCCAGCTCCAGTCCCAAGCTGTGCTCTCGGCGCCCAGGGAAGTGCAGGGTCAGTTCATCTCTCATTAGGACCTGAGCTCCCCTCTGTGCTTGGAGGCTTGTGTGGGAGCTCAACATTGAGCTCCATCCTTTCCACAGATAAGCAAGCTGGGAGCAGCAGAACTGGCTGAAATCCTGGAATATGACCAGCATCTTGCCATGTTTCTCGTGCAGTTTGCAGGTGAAGTTGTGCTTTGTGTGCTTGTCCTGACAGCGTGCTTCCCTCAGTGTCTGGTCAGTGCTGGTAGCACACAGAAGTGTATGGAGTGGACAGAAGTAACTTTCGGAAGTCTGCTGGCCTCCCCAGTGTGCCTAGCCAGCTTTGGGATCAAACTGATGATTGTAGAGCTCTAGCCATGGCACTTAAGCTGAGACTACAGTAGAAAAGAGTGCACAAGTCCAACAGCAGGTTTTGAACCTGGGAATGAATCTGGGAAGGCAAATGTTTGGTGTCAAAATGTAACTTCAGAGCCTTGGCATCTCCTTTCCCTTCCTTGTTTTCTTTCCTCTGTGTTTTCTGATTGCTGCAGATTGTGTGCTTTGGTTTCTTCTAATATGCATTTCTTTAGCACAACAAGTGCTGTGTCATCAGGTGGCAGATTGTATTCTGGGGTCCACTTTATTCTGTGCAGAAAAGGGACCTCTGTTCAGGCTGAGTAACTCTTATGTCATATATTTACCAGTGTTGGCAAAGGTAAATCCATATTTATAGTAAAGCCTGTGTCAGCCCATTTCTGAAGTTCCTCGTGATGGTGGATAAGAGCAGTTTGATGGGTACAGTCTTCACTGGCTTTTTAAGTGTACCATGAAAATGCTTTCGGGTATGTGACAGTTTCAGAGTACCTGTTACTAAGCTTTCTCTTTGAGTTGCAGGGTGGAGGTTTGTATATCTGCTTCTTACTAGCTGAAGGTCAAGAAAGCCACTGGAGCATGAGTGGCAGCGGTGGGAGGTTGCTGTCAGCGTGTGGTGCCTTCAGGGTGAGGTGCTCTGCATCCTGCATAGCATGAGGCTTGTGCTCAGAGCTCCTGCTCTTGTCCAGTTCAACATTAGTGAACCCAGCAGGGAAGATTTGCAAAGGTCCTGTGGGGAGCTGTTGTCCTGTACGGCCAGGGCCGCCCTGCTCGGGGAGCTCGGTTGTCAGCTCCTGGTGAAGGGTTGACCTGTAAATCAGTGCTTTCCACCTCATATTGACCATTTCTGATGTCGCTTTCACTGGTCACGAAGACAAATGGCCAAGCTCTGTTAGCAGGAACTAGTAGTTGGAAGAGTCCTGCCCAGGGTCTGGCATGGGACCCGGTGAGGGCAGATACTTCCTTTGATTTATGTCTGGAACATTTTGATCTTCCCAGTCTCTCTCAAGGCCCTTTCTAAACGTGTGCTGTGAAAGCTGGAGCTGTATATAGCAGCAGCACAGCCCAGGATCGATGTCCACCAGGGCCAGGCAGAGCTAGGTGGTGGCAGTGCTCTTTAGGACAGTGGGAAGCTGCTGCCTGTCCTGCCATCAGAAATAACTCAGCATCTGCTTCCAGAGGTGAAGACCACCTACAGCAACATGCTGCCATGTGAGAGGACTCGCTGGCAGTCATTTGTGCTCAGCCTTAAGCAGCCTTACTTGTTCCTCCTGATCTGTTCTGCTAGGGAGGAATTTTCTGGTACAAACAGATTTTATCTCTTTTTAAATTGATTTTAAAATTTTTTCAGTCCTTGCATTATGGCAGCGCCTGATCTTGGGCTCCTCAAAATTCACCCTTCAGAGAATCGCTAGAGATACACACTGGGTGTGCTTGGAGGTAAAGGACATGCCAGTGCTCCTGCTGTGTATCACTCTAGAAATGCTGACATTGATCGCACACTGAAACCCCTAATTTTTCTCTTCCCTGCTTACATTCCACATAGCACTTCACTGCAAACAGAAATCTGCTGCTTTCTGCCTTTCCTGGCCAGCTCTGTAGAGCCTCAGTAAACCTTTGTAAAACCTTGAGGCTTGCTCCCATGCTGGTCCCTTCCCTGCTGTGCTGACCAGCCCAGCACAGCCAAGGATGCTTTGCTAAGGTCAGCATGAAGGGAAAGGGCTTGTGCTGGTGCCTCAGAGTCGCACTGGCTGATTCTGTTTGCTTTTATCCTGCTCTGTGCCCAGGAGAGATGCTTTTCTGCAGCTTCAGCTTTCTTCTGGGCATGTTCTTTGTATCCAGCATGATGTGGTTGGAGCTGCAGCTGAATGGCAGTTTACTGAAATGGTAGAGGAGGCAGTTGGGTCTGAAGGTGGCTGCTATCATGGCATGTACCAATTGTAGGGTAGAAAACCTGATTCAGTGACCAGCAGCAGCTCCTGGCTTTCTCTGCTCACACAGCCTGGAGCAAAACAAGGCAAAGTGCCTGTGGAAGTTAATCTTGGGCTCCTGGAAGTCCTTGTTGGTCTCACACTGGACTTCACCTGACTTTCCCCAAAACCCATTCCACAAAACTTGTACTTATGTTACTGTCACCTTTAGGCGATTCCTATGATGTTAGTCCCCCACCTGGGGGAGGAATGACCGCCTGCACCAGTACATGCTGGGACAAGCTCCTGGAAAACAGTTGTGTGGAAAAGGTCTTAAGTGACTTGACCTGTTCTGGGTCTCCTCTTGTTGATCTGCATGCTGGAAGCAGGGCACACATCGCTGGTCTCTAGCAAGCTGCACTGAGGTGTGTTGGTTAACACCATGTGTGTCACCTACAACTGGAGCAGGGTGTCTGTCCATTTCAGCCTGGCAGCACGAATGTCCAGCTGTATCCCTGCACAGCTGCATCCTTCCCCACACCCAAGCACAGGAAAACACACTCCCAATTTTCATGTTGCCTGTCCCATCAGCTGGATAACAACAGAGGTAAATCTTACAGCTTCTCCTTTTCAGTTGCCCAGTTCCTGTGCTGTGGCCTGTCTATTTTTAACCTGCAGCACTGGAGGTTTGTTCCCCTGGTTGTCACGACCTCGGTGACATTCTGCCTTTGGGGTGTTGCAGCAGCATTGTGGGCATCTTCCAGAGCTGGGCATGACTATTGTTGTTGCCAGCAGAATGCAGCTTCTTTTTTGGCGGCTTCTTGTGTTCTCCCCTTTCAGCGACTGAGGGAGGAGGCCCTTCAGGCTCCCTGTGTCCATTCCCTTGTCTATTTACAGCCGTACAAGTTCTTGGAAGTGGAATCCACTGGAATAGAAATCCCAATGCTGCAGTGTCTGGATTCCTCCTGGTTTGGGACAAATACCCTGGGCCATCAGTGCATTGAGATGTTGCCTTTGGTCCTCTAGTTCTAATGTTCCGCCCAGAACACAGGCACACCGTAGCAGAGATGTAGCTGGGTCTATCACTTCATAGAGGATTTGGTTTATGTTTTTTCCGTTGACTGTTGAGGGAATTTGCAGACAAAAAGATAAATACAACTGGATATTTTTGTGTCCCTTCAGTCTCGCATCCCTGCGAGTGCCGAGCATGGCAGCAGGTGGAATAATGAACTCAGTGCTCAGTTCAGGGCAGTAAGTTTAGCACAGAATTGGTCTGTAGTGGATGGAATTCCTTGAATTAGGAAATATATGGGAAGCTACAGAATGATATTTCTTCATTTCTCTTCAGTTCAAGTCTGAATGAGTGGCTTTTCTTACTCTATGCAGTGGTTGGTTGTTTAAGGATGTATTTGCCTTTGCTCTGTTTCATTATACCCCTTGGAGGCCCTCAGGCTTGCCCAGCTTTGTGAATTGTTCATCAAAACCTCTTGAGCCCTGTGTAATTGAGTGGGAGAAGACCTAAAGTTTGATGGATGCAATGGACAGGTTTTGCTCTGGTTTTGTTGGGCCTTACAGTTGGGCTTCTATAATACCAATTTTATTTCCCTTAGAAATGCTCTCCTGTGGGAGACAGCTGCCTGCCAGACTCCTTGAGTTAAAACTGCAGTAGCACCTTATGTCTTTGAAGATCATCCAAGATGTGCCTTGGGTTTTGCTAGTAAATAATTTCAAGTGACTTCCCAACTGGTGACAAATGAGGTGGAAATGTTAACTATTAAAAAGGTATTCCTGGAAGAACTAGAAAAATCATCTGGCCTCTGAGTTTCCAGACCTGACATCCTGCACAGTGCAGGGGAGATGCCCCCCAGGTTTATGCTGGTGAACAGTTTGACTTGTGTAGGACTGTTGGGATTAATTGTTGTGAGCAATGTTTTAAAGTGGTGTCAGTGTGACATCAGGTGAGGTATAGTTGAGGACACTAAAAGGGAAGTACAGCTCCCCCTGGGACCTGCAGGGCTGCTTGTGCCTGGGACTGGCACTTCTCTCCTTACTGTGATCCTGAAGCATCGCAAACCCGTGTAAAAAAAGCAGTGTATTTTTCTCTTTCAGGCTTAAACCCTGTGTCCTTTGATGCTGCCAGCAGCAGCAAGGCTCGGCAGCTCGGCAGCGCTGTGCCACCCCTGGGATTGGAAAGCTCAGCTGAGAATGGAAGTGATCTGGGCAAGAAGAGGAAGAGAGCAAATGTTCCTGCGGGTGAGCAGGGGAGCGGGAGTGGGACTGGGGAGGTGGCCATGGAAGCTGAGATTGAGCAGCCACACATCTGTGTAATGTCTGTGGCTCCACCTGGGTTCCCAGATCACTCTGCCAGATTCTGAGCAGGTAGCACTGGTGCTGCTGCTGTCTCTGCTTCATCTCCCCTTGAGCATTGAGGAGAAACACTTTCAGATGGCAGTGGGAGTGCTCTATGCTGGAACAGACTGCCCTCACTGACAAATCCAGTGCAATTATGACAGTTTGTGCTAAATGTTTGTCCTTTGGTCAGAAATCTCTTGTGAGGAATCAAAGCACACCCCTTGCCTTTAATCAGTGTTCCTTTAAAGCCCCTTAGAGCTTTATTCTAATGGATAGACTGTAATGCAGATGCACTTGGCAGTGTTTTTATAGACACTGCCTCTGTGCAATGTCCTCTGCTCAAGAGGGACAGCACTAGTTTTGGTTTATTCTTTCATTTAGTTCTTTTCTATGTGCCAGGTTCAAACCTGGTTTTGGATGCTGCTAGTGCAGAGCCTGGCTGGGCAGCATGTGCCCTGCAGAGGAGTTAAGAATGCACTAAGCTCTTAATCACTTTTCCTGCTCTCAGCAGATGGTGGCAGAAATCTAAACCTCGACATTCCGATGGGATTGCCAATGTCAGACCCGACCGCCTGGGCCACTGCAATGAACAACCTGGGGATGGCTCCTCTAGGGATGACAGGACAGCCCCTGCTGCCAGGTACAAGGCTCCCCCAGGCTGCACCTGCCTCTCTTCTCAGACATGGCTTTGGGAAGAGCCTATTTCAGTTATTAGATAAATTCCTAGCATGGACTAACCCCATGAATAGGCAGCAAGGAGCTCTTGCTAAGACCTCCCCCTCACAGCACCAGCGGGCCCTGCTGTCCTTACAGCTCAGCTCCTGACGTTCTCAGACGCATGAGCCGTCTCCACGTGACATCCAGGTGCACTGCTTCCCCTGTGGCTGCCCACAGGTATTGCTTCCCCAGGGTTCACAACTGCTGAACAGATAAAATACCCTCCTCCCACAGCTGTGTTTAGTTTTTATGGCATTGGAGGCAAATGTAAGAGCAAAATCAAGGTAAAATACTATTTAGATGTAGTCAGAGGGCTGACTGAAGCCTAGAAACAAGTCAAGTAGGTTAAGGAAATCAGTGAGGTGTTTCCTTAAATGCTTCTGTGTATTTTACCCAGAATTACTGCATGTTCTTATCTGCTGGAGCTGGTACACTTCTCTGGCTTGCCAGATGATGCCTTAACCCCATGTCACAAGCTGTCCGCGCTGCTGAACCACTTAATGAAACCGGGCTGGGTTAAGTTTTACACTGTTTCTGGATTTCTTTATGTGGATAAACCTTTCCGGGAAAGGTTTTGGCAGTAGGAGATGGTGTTTGTGGAGTGGAAAAGGAAATAATTTATTTGAACAGAGAAAATTTATTTGGCTGAGGCAATCAACAAGGAAATAGTGCAAAAAAATTAAGGGCACAAATCTAAAGTTCTTTTGTTTTGATGCTCCCTCTGAGTTGTTTATTCAGTTAATTTTCACTGGGGAGACTTCTCTAATTGCTGTCTGAGGAAAACAGTTGCTGCATGAGTCCAAACCACAACCTGACTCCCTTATTCTCTCCCTCATTTAGATTTTGATCCTGCTCTTGGGATGATGACTGGAATCCCTCCCATCAACCCGATGATGCCAGGCTTGGGGATAGTGCCACCTCCCATCCCTCCAGACATGCCTGCTGTGAAGGAGATCATTCACTGCAAAAGCTGCACTCTCTTCCCACCTAACCCACGTAATTGTCTGTTTTGTCCTGTTTCTATCTGTCTATATAGGAATATGTGTATATACGTTAAAAATTGTGTGTGAGAGAACAGCTGTGACACTGCTTGGACATAGCTGCTCAGGGTGAGTGGCTGTGAGTAGGTGCTGGCAGGCAGCTGATGGAGCAATAGGAAAAGCCTGTTCTTGTCCCACCCCAAAAAGCAGTAACAATAATCCTCAAGTATAGAGGAGGCAGAGGTTCCAAACCATGGAAGGCAGGTGTAGGACAGGCTTCTCCCTAAAGGACTTGCAAAGCCCAGCTGTGGCTCTGCAGGAGCCTGTGGGGCTGTGCCAGCTCAGGACAGGCTTGACATTACCAATAGAAACCAAGGACTTGACGGTTTTTTTTTAGCAGCAGTGCTCTCCATGGGAACTAAGACATTTTCCTTACACAGAGAAGCTGTGAGAGGTATTTGTAGCTGTGTCTATGTCTAGTTCCTGAGCAGGTGCCAGCAGATGGCACCCGAGCCTGATGGGCTCTCAGCACTGGGAGTCTGGGCTCTCGGGCCCAGTAATTTAAATAAAGCTCCATCAGTGCCCAGCCTGATGACTTAGCTCTTTGTTCACCATCCCCAGAAGCAGACCTGTCTCGCTGTCCTGGAAACAGTTGACAAGCCAGTTCATGTGCTGAGTTGGGGTGGGGGGGTCTTCCTGCACTTGCCAGGTGGGCACCTGAGCATGGGAATGGGTTTGGTGCTGGAAAACCACTTTTCCAAGTCTCTGCAGTCTCGTGCAGTGTCTTATGCATGCTGCAGCAATGCAGATGGGTGAGTGTACTTGGCAGGCTGCTTCTGGCAAACTCGACTTAACTGTCAGCCTGCTTTTATGTTCTGTGGTTCATTTTAACCATAAAAGTAAGCGCCAACATTAATTCCTGCTGCACCTCTTGGCTGTACCCATTTCCTTCATCTTTTCCTTTCATAAAATTTGGTTCATGACCTTCCCTTAACGTTAATACTTTTGTCCTTTAGGATCCTCTGTCTACATTTTCTATGTATTTGTGTTAGGACAGTCCTTTAAGCTGTGCTTTCACAGCACCTCCCATGATGAAGTTTTGAGGTCCTGGTGCTGCTCGTGTTCTATGACTGGAGCTCAGAGAGCCCTTGCTTGTGCCAGGAAGAATGTTTGGAGAGCTGCAGTCTCCTGAGCAGTTTGTTTGGAAGCATGCTGGTAAAAGTACTTATCGTCATGCAGCACCTCAGCAGTACTATAGATCTGCTTGCTAAGGTTGTGCGCAGTGGAGCTGGGTATGTGTTTGAAGGAAGTTGTGATTGTGGCTCAACCATACCTGGGGAGATGGCCATGGGAAAGGAAAGTGTGTTGACAACCCCACAACTAACCTGCTCTGCTTTCTGTCTCTTGCTCTCCTCAGATCTTCCCCCTCCAGCAACAAGGGAGAGGCCCCCAGGGTGTAAGACGGTGTTTGTTGGAGGGCTGCCAGAGAACAGCACCGAGCAGATCATCATGGAAGTGTTTGAGCAGTGCGGGGAAGTCATCGCCATTCGGAAGAGCAAGAAGAATTTCTGCCACATCCGCTTTGCTGAGGAGTTCATGGTGGACAAGGCTCTTTATCTCTCTGGTAGGTGCATTTCTGTCCTGGATGGCAGGTTACAGTCCTGGGACAGCAGTGTGATCTCTTTCTCATGACAGGCTCTGTTGCAGTTGCGAGGTTTGTCTAATGTGTCAGTTCACCTCTTTTCTGCTGCTCTTGCGTTTCTGGTTAAACACATGAAAGGAGCTGCTAATAGGAAAGCTGGCAATGCTTTCTTACCTTGGGCCCTGCAAACCCTTGCAAAATACTGGGTACAGTCTGAGGCCATCCCCATCTTTCCTGGATAAATGTCTAGCTAATGCTAAGACAGTATTATTTTCCCTGAAACGCATGGACTCATTCTGCCTGGGGTTTGTTTCGTGGAGGCAGAGGCTTTGTGGGTGGTGTTCACAGACTGTGGCAGCAGATTTTGCCTTTCCAGCCAAGCCTGCATCTGCTGTGCTGGTAGCATCTGCTGTGCTGGTCGCATCAGCCCTGAGCAGCCCATGCTCCCCACCTGACCCTTCACCATGCTGGAAAAATATAGCAATACTTTGTTCCCATGCTGAAATCCCTTCCAAATGGATTCTTTCAGTGTATTAACAAACCCAGGTTCTGTCTCCAAAGCCACACTCTTTCCAGAGAGATGAGATTGTCAAGATAAGGCAGGGGAATGCTCTTTGCTGCTTAAAATAGTGGAAACTTCCCTGTAGCCTGTTTGAGCTGGCTGTGTTACGTCTCATTCCAGAGACTGTTGAATCGAGTTAGACTTGCAGTGCCCTGTTAGTAAGAGCTGTGTGTCTGTGGTTACGGCTTCTATGTAAATACAGCCTCTTTAGCCTCATAGTTTCTCCTGCTGAAAGCATTGGTCATATGCACAGTCATCAGTGTCCTCCACACACAAGTGTTGTTTTTGGGTTTGTTCTTTGTCCAAAGTCTCTCTGGAGCTCAGATTTTCTTCCATAGATCCCATGTGTCCTTAACCACAGAGCAGAGTCTTCTGGCGTGTCTGATGTGAAACTTCAGAACAGGAGCCCTGCAAACCATGCTGGCCCTCTTTGCTGTGTCTCACCTCTCAGTCTCCCCTTCCCACCTCCAACTTCAGGAGTTTGTGAAAGTGTGGAAGAATCCAAGGCAGTTCTGCCTTCTCCATGTGAAGATCTGGGCTTAGTCCCGAGAGGTCTAGTCTTAGCTTGAAAGCTTACCTGCCATTAAGCAGTTGCTGTTCAAGCCAAAGTACCTGCTAGTGTGGAGAGGAGTGTGCCCATGTAAGGTGTTGCCTTGCACATGCAAAGCACAGGCAAATCCCAAAGTTTCCTTTTCCAGCATCGCTCCAAGTGCACTAAACTCTTCGGGAAACTGCTGTGGTGAGGGGCTTTCTGGCTCTCTAGGAATGGGAGGTGGGTGCTGGTGGGTGGTTGGAGCCTAAGTCACTGATCCTACGTGAACCCTGTTGTCACCACTGCCAGGCTATCGCATCAGGCTGGGCTCCAGCACGGACAAGAAGGACACTGGGCGCCTGCACGTGGACTTTGCTCAGGCCCGGGACGACCTGTATGAGTGGGAGTGCAAGCAGCGGATGCTGGCACGCGAGGAGCGGCATCGCAGGCAGCTGGAAGAGGAGCGCTTCCGCCCGCCCTCCCCACCGCCCGTTGTGCATTACTCTGACCATGAGTGCAGCGTTGTCGCCGAGAAACTGAAAGGTGAGTGAGTGGTTCTGTGGCCGTGGCCACCGTTGTGCAGGTGCTGGGGCAGGTTTGTGTTCTCCAGTGGCTATCTTGCTGAGCTGAAATGAGCATGGGCACACGGAGCCCTCGGTGATCCTCGCCATCTCTGTTTCAGAATTCTTTCTTTCCAAACAACCCTTACTTGAGTGCAGCAGTTTCTTCCAAACCACTTTTGTTCATGTTACAAGGGCTAATGTAAGCCCTAAGACCTTCTTTGAAGCCTAAGAGCTGTGTGTGGCCTGGTTATTTTGGAACTGGAGGGTATTTTTTTCATGAAAGAGTACATCTGAATAGACACATGAAATTTTCCAGTAAGTTGGTCCTCCTCTTGTTTCACCTCAACAAATGGTTTCTCCGTCAGCTTGATCTTAGCCTTGCCTTCCTTTGTATAGTCTTATATAATGATAAAATCACAGACTGGTTTGGGTGAGAAGGGACTTTAAAGTTCTTCCAGCTCCAACCCCCTGCCATGGGTAGAGACACCTTCCACTAGAGCAGCGTGCTCCAAGCCCCATCCAACCTGGCCTTGAACACTGTCAGGGAGGGGCAGCCACAGCTTCTCTGGCCACCCTGTACCAGCACCTCAGCACACTCAAAGGGAAGAGTTTCTGCCTAATGTCTAATCTAAATCTACTGCTGTGCTTAAAGAATTGTGGTTATCCACATGGAGTAAGCTGATATTTGAAAAAGCAGTTCAGCAGTTCAGCAGTGCTGGCAGTTAAAGGATCTGAAAGCTGCCCAGGTGCCCCTGTCCCATGGTGTAAAGGTGTCCCTCTTTGTTGCAGATGACACAAAGTTCTTGGAAGCCATCCAGACCTTGCTGACCTGGATAGAACGTGGCGAAGTGAACAGGAGGACTGCCAACAACTTCTACTCCATGATCCAGTCGGCCAACAGCCATGTTCGCAGGCTGGTGAATGAGAAAGCAGCTCATGAGAAAGAGATGGAAGAAGCTAAAGAGAAATTCAAACTTGCTCTCTCAGGGATTCTGGTGCAGTGTGAGTAGTGTTTCCACACTGACTCTTGGTTGTCTGTTCTTGTAGAGAAGATGCTTAATCTCTAGAGTCTGGAGAGGCCACACTAAAAGGGCTCCAGAAGAGAAGCAGCATCACTGTGCAGCTACAGTTAATTTATCAGCATGTATCAGTAACTTGGCAAAACTCTCTTGTGATTCTTTTTGTTGGAGTAACAGTCCGCCTGTGGGGGGGAGGAGAGAATGAATTCTTAATTTTTTTTCCTCTTCTAATTATAGTCTGTTAATAGTTCTGTCATCTTTTCAACTTCACTTCAGTGCACAGATAAGGTAAGTCCCTGGTAATCTGGTGCCTCAGCGAAGTGTGCAGGATTTATTCACCAAAGGTAGGATGCAGCAGAGTGTTCCCAAAACCCTGTTCTCAGGTGCAACTGAAAGCCTGTGGCAGAACAACATTTCCAACCTGAGTCTTCCAAATCCCAGTACTTAGTAAACCATGAAGAGACATGGCTATAGTTAGTTCCAGGATGGGATTTATAACAGTTCCTCAGACCATTCATTGCCTCTCGCACATCCTTTCCTTAGTAAGTCTGAATAGTTTTTTCACTCGTTGCCTTCTAGAGCACCTTCTTCCCATTGTACCAAGTCTCCTTGAGCCCCTGGGCTAGATTGTGAGCAATCTTCTAGTTTTCTACTCAGTAATTCTGACTGTTACTTGTTTGACACTTGATTTATTTGAAAACTCTTGAATCCTGTTTATGGTAAGAAACATGGGCACACGCTCCAGAGGGAAGCACAGTAAGCACTGCAGAGTAAGTAGCAGTAGACAGCAGCATGCCACTGTGAGCTGTAAAGCACACTCTGATAGCGCAGCCACTCTTAGCTTTAGCTAAGCAGCAAAAAACTGATTTTGTGTTGTAAGAATTACACCTGCTACAACATCACAAGCATAAAAATATATAAGTTGGGTAGATTTGGATGTGCTCTCTGCTGTTGGGTGAGCTGTCATCCAAGGAGAGGCACTTTGGATCGCCAAAACCTGCTGCACATTTTCTAGAGAAATAGAAGGAATAAACCTTGGGAGCAAAGAAGGTCGGTGGCTGGTGCCAAAATCCCCTTTCCATAGTGAGCACAGGTGGGATGTGGTGTTCAGGCTGTGATGCTGCTCTGTGGGGCTGCACCCGCTGGGCAGGGGACCACCTAACGACCCAGCTTTCACAGTCGTATTGAACCTCCTGTTGTAGAGAGCCAGTGCTACCCAGGAGCACTGTTACACTCGCAGGCAGTGCTGAGTAGTGTTTTCCAGTGCATTGAGCTCCTACCTGCTTTTCACTGACAGCAGCCTCTTTTCTCAGTAGACCCTTACTCTGTGTTTGACACTGGCCTGGTGAAGTCCACACTTTTCTTTCCAGGCCCAGAGTCCCTTCCCTGAGCATAGCTTCAGCACAGTACAGTGTTATAAGAGAAGGTTAGCCAAACCACCTGCCTGATTCCACTTTTTTACTCCTTTACTCCTCTTGTTCGCCCTCTCTGGATGATATTCTGGCCTGATTTGACTGCTGATTTGATACTACAGTCGAGCAGATAGTGGCCGTGTACCATTCTGCCTCCAAACAAAAGGCTTGGGACCATTTCACGAAAGCTCAGCGTAAGAACATCAGCGTGTGGTGCAAACAAGCAGAGGTTGGTAATCTTTTCTTGTGTTAGATCCTCCAGCACAGTCACTTTCTTGTCAGGATATTGATGTTAAGTTTGCACAGTGTTCGTGTGGATAACACCACGTTCATTCACACTGTAAGATGGGAATTGCTCAGTCGACTCTCGGGTTACAGGTAATAAATTTTCTCTTGGTATTTATGTTACTGGTAGCAATACGTTGACATCTGTATGTACAATCATTCATTAGTAATTATTGATCTGTTTGCTTCTGGTTTAAATGTTAAAGCAAGAGGAATTTCTAGAGAGATGTAAACGGATAACAAGAGAAACCTCACAAACTCTGAGCATCATCAGATCTGTTTTACAACATTTTTATTGACAGATGTGGGAGGTGGAAATAATTGCAGCTGGACAGGGAGGAAAACTTGAGGGAGGGATGTTCCTGTGTTTGTGCATTTATCCCATGCAGTGACACTGCTAGTGGAGTAAAGGATTTAAAGGTGGTGACCCTTCATCCCCCAGCCCCTATGGATACCTGCACTTGGCCTTCTTGAAAAATCTCCTGAGGTTCACATGGCCCCAGTCCTCTAGCCTGGCCAGGTCCCTCTGGCTGGCATCCCTTCCCTCTTTTGGTTCTGTGTTTTTTCCCCAGGTATCAAGGTCCCTATTCCAAACCAGGAAAACAAGTCCATCTCAGCAAAGCCAGAAGCTGACTTTCACCTGTAAGATTATTTCACATCACTGACTGTTTTCCTGGGAAGTTTCCAGCTGCAGTCTCCCTGTGAGACTGCCCTTCTGGGACTTCCTTTCCAAACCCCACCGAGTCAAGACCTTTTGTAGTAGCTAAAGGAGGAGCAAACATTGTGCTTTATACCTGATAAGTCAGGTGTTATTCAATCAGATTATGCCTCTGAGCCCTAGTGTGCTTCTGCTCTTTCCTGCTTGCTGAAATTGGTTACTATGACTGGGGTGGGAGCACGCTCTCCATTTGGAGCTGTCTTTTGTTCCAAGGTAAGTTCTCCCAATGGGAAGAGGCTGTGAGACCGCTGATGAGGCCTCTTCCAGGAGTACTTGCTGCTGGGCTCAGCCTGCTGGGCTCCCCCAGCTTAGGGTCTTCTCTTAAAGGAAGGTGGACCCACAAGATGCATCTCCTTGGTCCATCTTCTGGCATAATGCATTCCAGTGGGTCACCACATCGGAGGCAAGCCTGGCTCAGGGTGTGGGCATGTGCTGGGGAGGTGTTAGGCAAGGCCAGGGAATTATTTCTCTTGATGGTGACTGCAAGTGCTTTTCTCAGGCAGTGCTGGCAAGTCCTGTAGCTGCAGGCAGTGCGGTAAGAAGCTGTGGAAGCTTGGACCTGGTGAACCACTAGCCAGTGTATTCACTTGCTTAGGAAGGGCCTTGCTCAAGTGAGGGTTGATTATTGATGATTGGTTACTGATGATTAACCATTGTGGGGTTAACTAAGAAGGTTTTATTGATAATTAAATGATGATGAAATGATAATTGATGATTGAAAGATAACTAAATGGCAGTTGAATAGTGATTAAGCAATAATTGGTAATTAAAGAGTGGTTGGACAGTGGTCAAACACTAGCTACACTTCAGTAACTAAGCTATAGCCTGTGTGCATATATGTCATATATAAAAAGATATTGCTAACACATAATACACTTCTGGGTGTAATGTAGAATGTTCCTTGCCTTGTTACAGATATCAGATGCTGGGTTAAGGACCTCTCATCCTTGAGAGGTAACCCTGAGAGGTGTCTGGGCTCAGGGGAGATCAGTGTCATGCAGAAGAGCTCACTGGGCTGGGGGGCTGCAGATAGTTGCAGTGCCAACTGGTGGACCTGTGGTCAAACTCTCTGGTGTGTGTGCAGCTATAGTGGTTTTAGTTTGGTGTATCCGCAGCTCAGGCTGTGCTGTTGGCTCCTGAGAATCATAGGATCAGGGAATGGTTTGTGTTGGAGGGTTGAGTGAGTGTAGAACAGGCGTGTGGACATTGGGCACAGCAGATGTCAGGGGAGGGTTCACTAAGAAACTGCCCTGTGGGCAAGGCTAGCTGCCTGCCTGGGCACAGAGGAAGGGAGGTGGAGAGTCAGTGATACTGGTAGCACTGACTGGCTCTTGCAAGATGTTATCCTTGATCTAATAGTCTGTGCCAATTTCTTTTAATCATTTCCTCTCTTTTGCATTGTGGAGTTGCATTTTGCAGACTTAGATTATCAGCAATTTTTTCTCCAGCCAACCTCTTCCCTGTAATCTGTACTTAAACCCCCTCTGCTCTCTGAATCCTAGGAAATCCGTAATATTCATAATGATGAGCTAATGGGTATTCGAAGAGAGGAGGAAATGGAAATGTCTGACGAAGAAATAGAAGATCCATCAGAGATGAAAGAAACAGAAGAATCGGGTAAAATCACTTTTTAAAGCTCATAAACTAAGTACTTGTCTCTTCAGTGGTTTCTTTCAGGAGCCCCTTTCTGGGTGTTTTGTACCCCACAGTTGTCACAGGCAGACCAAATCAGCTGCAGTTGCCTGGAGCCATTTTCTCTCTATTACTTGCTCTGTAGCCAGCACTTGTCATTCCCCCCTGTGATGTGTCAGCTTTTCACATCCATAAAGAGCAGAAGCTCACCCTGGAAACTGCCTTCTTTTGTCCAGATCCATTTTAGGAAGTTAATTCATTTTCCCCTTGGTTTTCTGATGAGGAAAAACAGTTTTTAATCTACTGAGTTTTGCCTGCTGTCCTTTTGAGATGTGCAGCTGGGCAGATTGGTGTCCAACACACATTCCCTGCCAGGGATAATGAGTGAGAACCGTAAGATCAAACCCACCCTCTTCCCATGCAGGATCTTCCCTGTCTCCTGAGTACAGTGTGTGAGTCCCAAGCAAAGGTACCTCCATGTGCTCTGGTCCAAGTCTCAGAGGTCAGTAGCAAGGCTATGGGATGTCAGGTTTTGCCCTTCATGTCCTGGGTGTGTTTTGATACCTGCTGAAGATGTCTTTGTAGCCAGAATGTTCTATAATCCCATTCCTGAGTTTATCAAGCCCTCTGAGGACACCAGACTGATGCAGGTGTTTGATGCTGTGACTTGATGGAGACATTTTTTTAACTGAAGATGCCAGTGGAGCCTGTCCCAGTGGTTAGGAAACCCGTGTCCAGCATGGTTATTTCACCCCAATACGTTCTTTGGCTGCTGTTTTTCTTCTAACTTCAATACTGCATCAGTGCTGAGAGGTACTCTTTGTCCTGAGGAGCTTCTTTTGTAAAGAGATACCACAAACAGTGGCTGGGAAAAATTCATTTTGGTTCTTGGGGCTTGTAGCTGGGTACTGGGAGCTGCAGGAGTGCTGGCAGAGCACCCAAGGACTTCCTACCCCCACTTCTTTGACCTCTGATCCCACCTGCCTGTTGTCCAGCGCTGGTGTCGCAGGTAGAAGCCCTGAAAGAAGAGAATGACAGCCTACGCTGGCAGTTGGATGCCTACCGCAACGAGGTGGAGCTGCTGAAGCAGGAGCAGGGCAAAGCCAGCAGGGACGAGGACACCACCAAGGAGCAGCAGATGAAGCTTCTCCAGCAGGCTCTGCAGGGGATGCAGAAGGTGGGCCCAGACTGTTCTGTAGCTGTGACCTTGCTCCAAAGACAGAGGGGCTGTGATGTGGACTAGAAACACAAACAAAAGGCATTTTGGTTTTCAGTGAGATCAAAACTGGCAAATGGGGAGCAGCTTTGTCATACCCAGTGTTGCTAAAAAACCCCAACAACCAAACACTGAGAACAGTGATTGTGTATGAACTCGTAAGTCACATGGAGACAATAATGGATTGTGGATTCCTTGAATTCCTCTTTGCTTGACCACCAGCTGAGTTCTGGGGTGCCAAGTCTGTGCTTACCCATTCTGTAACTGTATGAGGTCCTGGTTACCAGCATAGTAATGTGGTTCCCATCTCCTTATCTTGTAGCTGTTTTAGAGTATTTCCTTAAACTGCCAGACACCTCTGTATTCACATGGGGGCAGAGATCTAGGAAGGCTCTGAGGTGACTTTTCTGTGTCACTTGTTTCTGGGCTGCTCTTTCCCATGTGCTGCCTGTTGGCCTGGCCCTAGAATGACCCAGGCTGGGGGAGCTTTTACATGGGTCAGGGCACAGTGCAGTACACAACACATGCTGTAGTTCAGGGACAGTGAGAGTTTGATGGAATTACTGCCCCATGTTCCCAAATTGTGCTTTTTTTGGATGCTAATAAGTAAAGATGTTTCTAAAGTATGTTGTAGAAAAGGTTTCTTCTAGGTGTATACTTAACCTGTTAGTTGTTCTGAGTATGATCTGCCTGGTCTTCATGGAAAAGCCCTTATTTATTTTATATTCTTTAAATAGCAGGAGGTGAAAGGCAAGTTAAGAACTGAGTTTATCTTTTTCTTTTCCAGCACCTTTTGAAAATACAAGATGAATACAAGAAGAAAGAAGCTGAGTTAGAAAAAGTGAGAGAAGACAAACTAAAAATAGAGACATTATTGGAAAACCTGAAGGAGCAGGTAGGAGCCATCCCTGTGCTCCTTTCTCCGTAGGAAATGCAGTCTTGGGATTTCGTGGTCCATCATGAGTGCAGTGAGGGGCTTCTGTCCTTCAGCACTCTCATAGAGGATGCCTTGCCCAGGCTTAGGAGCGGAAAAAATGCCCTGACACTTTGGAGGATGTATGTCAGTAGCGTTGCTTTATATTTACACCAGTTAACATTCATGCTTTGGTGCATGAAGCTATCAGCGATCAGATGGTCTCACCAGTGAGACCATCTACATGAGCAACTGTATGAATAAAAGATCAACTTCCATTTTATAATACACAGTGATATTCAGCTGGAATGTGCTTTTCTGCAACCTGAGCTTTGAAAAATCAGAAGAAAAGGTCTCAGTTATCAAACATTGATTTTTAGGTGTGTTTCAGGGACATGATTTGATCTGAGCTCCATCAAACTCTATTGAATTAAAAGTTTGTTTTTGCGAGCTTTACAATATTCTTATGCTTGCTTATTCTTAACATAAATACACAGTTTCTTCTCAGGTACGATCCCCCCATCTTCTGGTTGTGGACCTGTACACACATCTAAACTGACCTGGTCGTCTACGACACAGGCACAATTATGTCAGATAGACAAGAAGCATTATGTAGCACTTCTCACCGAGGACCACAGAGCCAAATGCTAGGTCTTGCCTCAGGTTTTCAGACTTTAGCCCCTCCTTTTTGTGCCATGAGTTAGGCAAGGTAAATGTCTAGTAACTAAAATTGGCTTTGTATCCCAGAGATCTTTGGTGCAGGAGCTTCAGTGTCTGATACCAAAGACTATCATCAGTAATGTTTTTTCTTTACTTCTGTGTAGCAAAGCATCGCAGATGAAGAGGACAAGGAGAGAGATGCAACTGATTGTCAAGGGAATGTAAGTCTGAGAGTTTCTTTTCTGGTACTTGGGTCAGAATACCTTACTGAGGAAGTCATGACACCTCGTTGTGAAATGAGCAGTGTTCTGCAGTTTGTTGTGAAGTGTGTGTTGTGCATATGGACTGTGTTTATGTACAAGTTGAAATAGTTGAATTACTCAATGCTAACAGCTTCTGACTGAAAGCACAGCAGGTATTTGCAGCACTGTGGTGTAGAAATGGGGTTCGGTGTACAAGATAATTGCACTGTTATTTCAACTAGCCTGCAAGAACACCTTTTGGATCTCCAAGTGCGAGCAGGTATTTCCAATGTGACACTCTGAAGCCCCTGTGCCAGCCTGAAGCCAGCTCCATTTCCACATCACAGACTTTCTCTTTCTCCTGTAGAAGCAGATTACAGCCTGCTCAGGCCAGGGATGCACAGATTCTGTCCTGTGCAGTTGAGAATTGCACTGGCATAAGAAGCGAAGCAAACTCAAGGGACTGTTTAATTCTGCCTTTGTTACTGGCCCAAGCTCAGTGTTTTGCTAGTGGCTGGAGGCTGTTTCCAATTATAGCTGTCTGTAGCTCTCAGACCACTGGAATTCTTAATCAAGCTTAGGTATAAAAGGGAGTCCTGCTTCTTCCGTTAGGAAAAAAAGAGTGTTTGCGAGGGCTTTGCATTGCTGCCAGACTGTGTTTGTTGGTAGGATAATAAATGATGTGAAATTCCCTTTCAGCTCAGTACCACAAACTGGAGTCCAGGACAGTCTGATCCTGAGCCCTTGGCAGCCACTGGGCACTTGATATCAATCACATTGCTTCAGTCCAGGCATCTGAAAAATAAACATCTGCTCTGCCTTGGTCACTGCAGGGCTTGCTTTCTGGCCTGTTTTTCTTTTACTGTTTAAAATAGGGCCCTTCTGGAGGAGACACTACCAGCAAACAGGGCTGATAGTGTGTGTTGTGGCGTCTTGCTTAATTTCATGGGCTTTTACTCTTACTTAGCTTGATTCAGGCAGTTCAGGCAGAGCATGACCATAGCTGTGCTGTGCTGGAAGCATTTGGCAAAATAAGCAGTCCCTACAGCACTGTGGTGAACACAGTAACTCAAACAGGGGAACAAGAACACAGGCTCTGCTGTGGCTGACCAGGCTGCTGGTTAACGTGTAAGTGCCTGCTGAGTGTGGAACGGGGTTCCTTGCAGGAAAGCAGTGCATCCAGGGTTTGTGTGTGCAGCCAGGAAAAGGACTGTCCAGTGGAGAAGACGTTGAGCAACAGCCCTGTGAAATCGGAACGAGAAGTCCTGTTGGTTGGTGAGTTGTGTTGGTGATGATGCTGGAGATCTGAACGGGATGGGACTTACTTCAAGGTGGCCTTGCAGCTCCATCTGGCCACCCTTTGTTCCTGTGGTTATGCCAGGGGAGGTGGGAGTCCTGGAAGCAAAGAAAGCCTCGAGCTTTGGTGGGTCAGGGTTTCACCTTGTGCATTCCTCCCGTGACAATCCTGTGCTGTGCACCTTTCAGTCAAACCCACACAGGTATGAAGTATGTAGTCACTGCTTGTGTGGAGTGACAGCTCAGGTCAGCAGGGACTGGAGTGCAGGTTGCTCTTCTGGGAGGTGTCGCTGAAGACAGTAACTTACAGAGGAGGGTCTGTCTCACCACCTCCACAGGGAAGAGCTTCTGCCTAAGAGCTCATCTCAGTCTCCCCTCTGGCAGGTTAAAGCCATTCTCCTTGTCCTGTCCCTACAGGCCCTTGTCCAAAGCCCTTCTCCAGGTTTCCTGTAGCCCCTTTAGGCACTGGAGCTGCTCTCAGGTCTCCCCTTCAGGAGCCTTCTCTTCTCCAGGCTGAACCAGCCCAGCTCTCTCAGCCTGGCTCCAGAGCAGAGCTGCTCCAGCCCTCAGCATCTCCATGGCCTCCTCTGGACTCGCTTCAACAGCTCCACATCCCTGTGGTGGTATTGCCCCAGCCCTGGGTCAGGACTGCAGGAGGGGTCTCCCTAGAGCAGGCAGAGGGGGAGGATGCCATGAGAATGACATTTGTGGTGTTCCTTTCCCCAGGAATAATTTCAACGTTTCTTCACGTGCACCCGTTTGGAGCAAGCATTGAGTACATCTGCTCCTACCTGCAGCGCCTGGACAGCAAGGTGGGTGTGCTGACACTTCCAGCTCCCCAGCCAGCCTGGGCAGTGTGTCCAGTCCCTGTGGCTGGGAAAGAGTTTCACTCCCTGGGAACGCTGCAGGGTCAGTGAGAACTGGTGTCTGCTAATGGCAGTGACTTGTTACCAGAGGACAGGGGAGGGGGTGAACTTAGAACCCCAGAAGGGTTTGGGTTGGGAAGGACTTGTGAAGATCTAGCCCACCCTTTGCTGTGGCAGGGACGCCTTCCACTGGAGCAGGTTGCTCGAAGCACCCCAGCTTCTGGTTTAGCCCTCACGCAGCTTAGTGTTAACCTCAGTGCGGAGCTGAAGATGGTGTTCTCACTGCAGATGTCCCTGCTCAGAGGAAAGCCCGTTGATGGTAGCTGCATTTTGCAGCAGTGAATTCCATCTTTAAAATCTCTGTCCAAAATGTCTGTTTATTCTGTGTAAGTTTGCTGCCTTTGTTCCCTTAGCTTTATGACCTCTAAGGAAAAGAGCAAATAACCCGGCTTTGCATAATGTTTATAACATCTACCATGCCACTGTTTATGTATATCCTGTGTAAACTGAGCAGTCATATTGGTTTTATGTCTCTGAGCAATGTTTTTCCCTATTTCTGCTCCTGTAGCCTTTCACTGGGCCTTGGCTGACTGTTCTGATGCTGTCAGTGCAGTTATTTTTAGGAGGGTGCTGTGCAAGGGCCTTACACTACAGAAGTGGAAGCACTGAACTGAGTCCCTGCTCACGGGGCTCTGTACTAAGTGGAGAGATCAGCTCCTGGGTGCAGGAGTTGAGAAGGGCTATAACAAGCTCATGGATTTTGCCTAGCACAACACAAAGCTGCTGTTCCCTGCAGTATTTCTGTGCATCACTGGCTTCAGGCTCCTTTTCAAAGGAAACAGGGAGGGACTGGGCAAAGGCTTTTGAATGCTTGAGGAAATTGCACCTTGTTCTTCTAAAATACTGTTCTTCAGTTGTCTTCCTTAAAGTTCCCAGCATGGGAATCACCTCTTGTGCTTGGAATGTCTTCAGCTGCTTTGTTTCTAGCTTGCTGTCTCATTTCCCTGTCCTGGGGAAGCTGGCCTGTGCTTCCTGGCTCCCTCCAGCCCTTCAGAGACATAGTTCATAATTCATCTCTTTCTACTTCAGAAGTTGTGTGAGGCAAAGAGCTGCTCTTGGTTTAATTTGGGGCTGCTGAAATGCGCTCAAACCCTTCATCTGACTTGTAGCACTTCCTCTTGGGAACCTACCGCTTAGAAAAAGCCCACAGAGAGTTTCTACAATGAGCTTAGCAGAAGGAGCCCTGTGAAAGGCACATCCTTGACCCTCTGCAGTGGCCTTGGCCTGGTTCACTGCTGACCCTTGGCCACACACACTGGTCTGCTGCCTGCTCAGGTCTCTTTGTTCAGAAAGTGCAAATCCCATATCCCTGATTTCTGTACCCAGTCACTGAGAGCTCTGTTCTCGAAGCAGTGATAAAAGTGCTCACTCTTCAGTTACTTAAATACTTGGGAATTTTTAGTCCTTTACCTTGCATTTCACAGTGGAAAGAATTAGGATAGTCCTCTTATAGAACCATAGAATAGTTAGGGTTGGAAAGGACCTTAAGATCATTCAGTTCCAACCCCCTGCCATGGGCAGGGACACCTCCCACTAAACCATGCCACTTAAGGCTTTGTCCAACCTGGCCTTGAACACTGCCAGGGATGGAGCATATTTACCCTTATTTCTAGTGTGTGTTACATCTGCAGCCATCTCACCCTGAAGTGTGGCCGTAGCACAGCTGTCACGCTTATCCCCATTTGATTATCCGCATGAGGATTTGGACAGGATGTCTAGGAAAAGCCTGTAGCAATGTTTGAGCTCGAGTGTCACCACCAGTCATTGCAGGGCTTCCAAAACCAAAAGCATCTTCATTCTTAGTGCCATTTTCCTTCTGATTTCACAGATCTGCACTGCAGAAGTGGAAGTTCTCATGACTCGCCTCCAGAACACGTTCAGGCAGGAGCTGAGTGGTGTTGGAGCCAGCCTGGAGAAAAGGTGGAAGTTTTGTGGCTTTGATGGCTTGAAAATGACTTGAGCTTTGACTTAGTGATGCAACCAACAGTGGGAGACATGTGCCAAGGGATGTCTCTGATCTCTGTTCATGCTGACTCCTGCACATCCGTGGGCTCAGGTGCTGGGAAGTGGAAGTGAAGCTCTAAGTCCAGAGCAGCACTGGAAGAACCTTCAAGTTCTGTAGCCTCTTTGATCAGTTATTTGTTCACAGGCAAGTGCTGTTCAATATATTTGGTGAAAGAAGCTCATGTCTGATGTTCCAAAGCACAATGTGGTGACTGTTCTGTTTTGCCAATGTTGTATGTGTTCTGTGTACCCAAATTTCTCACCCTGTACCTTCTTTTTACTGGGAGGAACAGCCATAGACTGTCCTGAAGAGCAAAGAGGCATTTTCTGGTTTCTAGAACCACCAAAGGAGACAAAAAAAAAGGCATTTTTTTAGACATTTCTAAGATTAAAACCTGAGGTATGTTTAAACAGATTTAGGTGGCTCCAAGTTCTCTAAGCCAAACAACTGCTTCTTTTTCACACCATTTTCCCTGCTGATGGTTTAATGGGTATGCAGAGGTGGAGGCCATGTCTGCAAGAGCCGGGTGTGATTCTGGCTGTGCCACTGGTGGTCTGTGCATTGCAGAGCCAGTCTGTAAATACGGACCCTGCTGGCACCCATCCCTCAAACACTGGCATGCTGCCCCAGGGTCACCTCCAGCCAGCCTGGATTTATCCCTTTCCCCCTTCAGATCTCTGAGCCCTGCTAACTCCTGCATGAAGAGCCTTTTCCCCCTTAGAGACAGCAGGTCTGATGCTGGTTTGACTGACCCATAACCAAAAGACCCCACATTCTGCTGGTGACACCAGGCTTGGAGCTAGGTATTGATACACTGGCCCTTCCCATTTCTCCCCTCATCGTTCCCTGACAGAGAATATTGCTTGTGTTCCTGATGCCTTTAACCTCTTGTCCCAAGGCCCTGAAGTCTCGGTTGCCCTTGGACTTCTTGCTGAACTTCATCCCTGCCTACCTGACAAGTCAATAGTGGATAAGTGAGGGCTGTGCCAGGGTGGGAGGCTGCCTCTTCACATCTTTAGCCCAGACCCCAGGGAGGCAGCAGAGCTCCCTGAGAAGTGGGTCAGCTGTGCATGGTGGGCCTTTCTGCTCCCCTCAGAAGAGTTCTGTGACCGTGACCTGTCTTTTCTCCTTATGGAAGTAGTTTTGACAGGACATAGGCTGACTTAACCTCGGTGACTCCTCCAACCATGTCCTCATTATTGTTGGTTCCACATGCAGAGCCTTGTGCCTGTTGTAGGTGGGACCTGGTGGGGTCATCATGGAGGAGACATGCCTGCTGTGCTGTGCTGGAACCTGTCACCACTGCCCCCATCCCTTCAGGTGTCAGAGGACAGGGCAGTCTGTGTTCAGCACGGACCTTCCCTGAGGAAAATCAGGGAAGGAACTTGAGAAAATAGGACTGTTAGAGGCAGTGGGCAGAGCGCCCAGGACCTGGGGCTTGTTCTTGATGCTGCAGCCAGAAGGCATCAGCTGGATGAGCCAGGCACAGTGGCTGGATTTACCCTGCAGTGTGGAAGCAATGCAGCAGAAGGGCTCGTTGGGTTTCAGTCCTCCAGCATGTTGGATGCAGGGAGGACATGGGATTTGGACAGGCCACCTTGGCCAGCAAGAGCTGTCCTGGGGGCTGGTTCTGCCATTTCATGTGGACCAGGCAGTTGTTCAGTGGGGAAGCAGGAGCTGGGACCTGTGGAGTGATGGCTCCATGCTGTAAGAGCGAGGCTGAATGGGGCTGGGGACCTGCTGCTTCCTGTCTCCAGGCTCTCTCCACCCAGGTCCATGGGAGGGACTGGGGTTTCCTTGACATCTCATGTGCTCTTGGCCACCAGGAGAAGTCTGTGCTGCAGATGGGCGCCCTGGATGGTGAGGAGGCAAATGGGATGCTGTTGCAGGTACCAAACCTCCTCTGTCTCCAGAGAGAGCTCTGGGATAGCAGCAGACACCTCCTGGAGCTGGAGCTGCAGGTGAGGGCCCCAAGCAGTGCTCCATGTGCAGGCAGCAGGAATGGGTGAAGGGAACCCATCCCGTTGTCCCTGCTCTGGCACCCAAGGCTTGCTCTATGAGAAGCAGGTGAAAGCCCATCTAAAGCAACATGCTCAATGGTTGTGTGACTGCGGGGAACTTGTATTTTTGAGAAATAAATGTTTTTATAGGCAAATCTTGGTCCTGTTTCTTTCTTTTTTCTCACCCAGCTTGCATTGCTGGCCATGGGGAGGGCGGTGCTCCATCCTTATTTCTGTCAGCATGGAGCTCCACCGTCCTTGTAGTAAATTCCAAAAGGATTCATAAATGTCAGGCCAGCAAACAGCTGCACAACACTCCTGCTTCCTCTCCAGTCTCTGACTCAACAGGCAGCGAACTGGAGGTCCATGATCCCCCCCTCCACTTCCTTCCGAGCAGATGGAGTTTGCTGCTGGTGGCAGTATTTGGGGTTGACACCTTGTGCAGCACAGCTGCACCAGCTCATACTTTGTGACAAGGATGGGTACGCAGGGAAAATGCGAGCTCTGGAGCAGCCTGTGAAGGGTTTCCTGTGCTTGTATTGAGGGAAGCAGGTTGCTGTACATGCAAGGCTCTCTGGGGTCTGTAGCCCACATGTGCAGCACATCTATCTGTGAGCTTGTCAGTGCTGGAGCTTTGCAGGGCTGCGGTGGATGTGGAGGGTGGTGTCTGGAGGCCCTGCCTGCCTGCAGCAGGGGTTTGGTCACTGTGACAGCTGTGAAGGAGCAGCCAAGGTGGAAACCATCCATTGGCCCTCTTTGGCTGATTTCCCTTTCAGGTCTCATCTGCCAGAGCAGCAGATGCTTCCTGGGTGCCCTGGTCTGACAGGGAAGAGAGGGGAAGACATGGGATGGAGATGGATTGAGCAATCATGGATCCTTGCCAAGGCGCAGACACCGTCAGGCGTGGGAAGTGCTGAACCTTCCCTCTGCCCCCGCCCTCCCTCTCTCCACACTGCTTCGGGCTTGCTCTGTTTTGGCAGGAACCCACATTCTCATCACCCCTCTCCTCCCCTTGGCTCAGCTGCAGCGGCTCCTCCCGGCTCCTCTTCTCCTGGCGGCACCAGGAACATTCCCCTGCAGGCTGTGGGACCGCTGCTTGGAAACCCATCGCTGGAAGCAGAGAAGGAGCCCAGGGTGCTGCTGCACCTGCATGGAAGGTAAACCTCATCCCTCTGCTCCATCCTACTGCTGCTGAAAATGGGGAGCAACTGCAGCTCCTTGGGAATGGAAGGGGCCGCAGAGCTGAGCTTTTCCCATGAGATTCCCTTAAATAAGCCCTAGTCCTAAAAATAAGCAGGGGAAGTCATTGCAGAGAGGAAGTGCCATGTTAGCACTGCCAATGCCATGTTAGCACTGCTAATGCCGTGTTAACACTCACCGTGAGAGGCAGTTCATTCCTGTTCTCGAGTTAGTGAGACTCCTCCGGCAGCCCCCACTGAAGGGGATTTGCCGTACTCTGGTTCTGCTCCTTGCTGGAGCCCCAGTGCCTGCCCAGGCTGGAGCGAATTCTGCCCACCCGGGCTCCGTGGGGCATCACCCACCTCGGGGCAGGGGCAGCCAAGGAGCTGCCAGCCAGGCTGGTGGTTGTCACACTTGTGTCAAGCAGTAAGGGCAGGGTTTTGGGGTAAACAGTTGAAGTGTGAGTTCATCAGACAGCAGGAGATAGTGGCCCAGGGCTATTCTCAGAGTGTTTTATGCTTGCATAGTGGCAGATAAGCAGCAGCTTATCTGCCCTGTCTTCTCCTTCCTGCTTTCTCTCTGTTCTGCTCCCTCTCCTAATAGGGGTTTCTCCTCCTTGCCCCACGGCAGCTGCATCCTCCCTGACTCTGCATCCTCCCTGACCCCACTCTGACCATCCCATCTCAGGCTGGGCTGTGCCTGTGGGTCTGCCCAAGCTGTGATGGTCACTTGCAGCAAGGTAATTCCCTTCCGTGTATCTGTCCTGGGGTTTGTCTGTCCAACTGCATCATCTGCTGGTGGCCGAGCTGCTCCCTCCCTGCCTTGAGGCTGCTGCTCGGTGCTGCTGCTGCTCTCCCTCATTCCTGGTGTGGCAGGAACAGGAGCTATTGCAGGCTAGTGGAGACGTTTTTCTCTGTCACAACCAATGTTTTACCTGTGCCCCCAGCTCTCCCAGGGCAGCTCATGTTCCAGGATCTTTGCTTGCAAAGCTTGGCTAGACCAGTTAGTTAAAGACTGACCTCTTCCATGTAGCCCTGTTGAGACAATAAAATCCATTCCTAAAGGGCTGCTTCTTCCACAGATTTCTGTCCAGGGGGTTAAAATTAGGGAAGGCTGTGCCTGGCACCCACAGCTGCTGGCTGAGCTTGCCCTGGGAGGGAGAAGGCTGAGGGATGGCCAAAGCAACCTGGGGAGCCTAAAGGACAGCCCCTGGTGCTGTTTAATGATGAAAACGCCCCTTTTTAAGCCAACACAAATACCTGCATGGGCTGTGCCCCACCTGAAATGTAACTGGGTATCATGACTCCCAGCCCTTTGGTAACGTAGCCCCTGAGCTTCAGACTCGGTCAAGTCTGGTGCTTCGTCTGCTGCCTATCGTAGCTGCCGTGAAAGCAGGATCACAGCAGTTCTAACGGGGTGAGTTACCCCAAGTCCAGTGTGTGAGGCAGTCGTGGGCACCAACAGACCCAGTTTTAATCGTGTCGTGGTAATGGGCTCCCGGTTGGTGATTTCCAGGTTTTTATTTTTGCCTTGAAGCCGTCTGTGGGAAGGCTTCTTCGGAAGCCTCTGCTCTGACCGCATCTTCTGTGCCCGCGCTGTAACCGCAGCCCCTGCTCCTCTTCACTGCTGCTCTTTGCCCTTTGGGCAGTGGTGGGTTCGTGGGTGCCCAGGCCGGTGCAGGGCTGGGGCAGCACCCAGCTCTGTGCTGGGGGTGCAGGTGCTGGGGCGGCGCTGCTCTAAGGGTCTCGTTTACAGGACATGAGGCTCAGTGCCAAGTGTTAAGCTAAGAAACAAACCGATGTAAAGTGAGGGGAAAGGCAGAGAGGAGCTTGTGGGGAAAGGGGAATGAGTGTGGCTTGGGGGGATGTGAGCTGCTTTGTAGGCTTTAGTAGTGTTTTATGACTTAAATCCCGAAGCTCCCTTCAGAGGAAACCCCTACACCCACCTCAGCAGAGTGGGAGCTCTGGGTATAGCATCCACACACCCAAAAGCCATCAGCAGCTGAGGGCTGTCTCCACGTCCCCTTCATGTGCAGACACCTTGCAGCGCTCCCAGCAGCTCCTCCTGTCCTGCTCCAGCTCCTCCAGTTTCTGCCCTGTGCTCCTCACTCTCCTGTCTTTATCTATGCCTTTCAGAGACCTTCATCCCTGCTCTGCTACCAGGGCAAAGCACGGACATGCAGCCTGTGCCCCTGCACAGCCTTTCGGAGCTGGAGAGAGCCAGTCTGCAAGAGATTGCCCTGTACCAGCTGCAGGAGAAGCTGCTCCTGGGAGATCTGAGCCTGGCTAAAGGTAGGGAGTGGGTGAGGACGGCTGCTGCTGAAGGAGGGGAACTCTGAGCCATTCGTGCTGCTCATCCCCATTCCCGCTCTTCCTAACAAGAAATGTTTATGGAAAGGCTTTTGCGTCACATTTTGGTCCATTTTATATTTTTTCCCCTGCTTTGGTTTGAGCGTTAAAGACCTCATCAGCCTTTTGAGGAGGGTTTGTGTGTCCATAGGAGTGTGAGAATGTGACCTTGCCTGTTGTCTGCCTCTGATCCCCTAATCCAAACCAGATGCAGAATGCCTTGGCAAGGTCTTCCACTGGGACTGTCTTAATGCCACTGAGATGGGATAAGCTTTGCTTCTTGGATTGATGTTCAGCACAAAGTCCTGATGCTGGAATGGGGTTTATGCAAGGCTAAAGACGTGATACTGAAATTAATGGACAGATAAATATAGAAGCTCCAGAGGGACTGAGCTCCTCTGAACTGGCCTACATAGACAGAGGCACGGTCTGGGTTCCTGTAGCTGCCATCTACACATTAACCAGGCAAGGACAGTGAGTGGGGGAATAGCTGACTCCTTGCCAGGTTCACTCCTTATTCAAGTGGACAGAACACCTTGAAACGCCTCCTCTGCCCCAGGCTGTGTTTTGCCGTCCCAGTAGGGCAGGAGATGCTCCCCTCTCATTCCCAGAGCTCTCAGTTGCTCCAGGGCTGCAGCACCAGTGACCACTCTGCCTTCGAGTCCCTGGGGACTCAGACCACAAACATCCTGCTCATTTTGAGCTGTGAGATCCCATTCTCAGCAATAGCCTGCAACAGCAGCTTCTCCAGTGCAAAACCTCCAGCATTCCCTTTTAAGTGTGCTGCATTTTGTCCAATGAGCTCCTCTTCCTGTGGGATAAGTGCAGGGATTGCAGAGTCCTCACCTCATCCTTGTGTGTGTTTTGCACATTGCTCTTTGTGCTCACCCGGTTCCTGAAGGAAGCGGTTGCTCTCGGGGAATCCCTCCTTTCCTTTCTCCATCTTCACAGCCTTTAGGTTTCTACCTGCTCATTGTTCTCCTTGGCTGCGAGGCAGCGTGAGAGGCTGAGGATTAGGTGTGGAACTATTGCACCTGCAGCATCAGTTTCCTATCCCAGCATTGTAAAGGGAAATTCATGATGTTTGGAATCACCTGAATTAGGGCTGCATGGTCTCCATTTGGCTCCATTCATCTGTGTGCTTGCCCCCAGCATCTGCCCACACAAAATTCCTGCTGCCTTTCACAAACAGCCATTGCACAGTTGATATTTTCCTTAACAAAAAGGCGTTAAGCACCTCTTGTAATGCTTGTGTCTCCAGGCAGCTTGAGGCTGAGCGTTTACAGTGTGTGCCCCCTCACTGTGAACCAGACTTTGGGCGACCTTCACTTAGCTCTGGGTTGTTCTTTGTCTTCCTGCTGTGTCTGGTCATTTGAATGAAACAACGCAAATGGTGCTGCAGAATGACTGATGTAGTGACATGCACGTGCTGCTCATACCGACTGCTATAACTTGCCTCTAAATCTTACACCATAACCCAAACAACTACACAGGCTGTTTCTAGAAGAGAATTCCACAGGAATAAGGAGCACAAGCCAGAATAGGGCAATGTGCCCTGGAAGGATTTAAGGGAGGCTGTGAATGAGTTTTCAGTTCACTGCTGCTGGCTGCTGCCCCTGGATGTGCAACATGGGAATGCTGAGGAGCAGCACTTGCCTCCCCAGGGCCAGATGGGTTTCCGGTGGGATGTTTTGTCTAACTGTCCTTGTGCTCTGTCAGACATTCCCAAAAGCTTTTCCAGGGCTGGATTCCTTTTTCCAGTGTGGAGACCAGGCCTCGGAGGATGAATTAGGGCATCCTCTAGGGTCATTAGGCAGTTGCTAGAACATCATCATCGATACCGAGTCATGTACAAGGTGCATACAGAATTGAAAGGTGGCCAGAACAGGATTAAGCTGCAGCCTTTGGGCAGCTGAAGTTTTCCTGCTGCTCTTCCACATGTGAGAACCCATCTGGGCCCCTTGCCGTAGCACTTCCTTTCACTCAGGAAGGATGGTGCCAATCTCTGGGGCTGTTTCCTGCAGGCGGCTGAAACAGCATCCTCTGGGCCATGGCAACAGGGTGCTTCAGGCATCCTCTGAGCCACGGCCACAGCAGCCCCACACCATCCGTCCACCATGGGAGGTGCCTGTGGCCATGCTCTGGGGCGAGGGGGTGGAAGGCAAATGGCTGTAAGGGGAGATGGTACTAAACGAGCCTAATGATGCAGAACCTTTGCTTTCTTTTCTCCTCATAGCCAGACCTAAAGGCAGCAAATCCATCCGCCAGAAGCTGGAGAGCTTCTCGAAGGAGAAGAAGGGTGAGCAGCCCCCCTGTGCCCATGCCTGGTCCCTGCTCGCAAGTGGAATTGGTGATTTTTGATGGGAGATGCCCACATTCAGCAAGAGCTATGTCCCGTGTTGGCTGTTCTCCAGAAGGGGTGTAATGATACATGTAGAAGCATGAGAGCATCTGAAAGGGATGTGTGTGCATGAGCTGTAAAGCTGTACACACATCACTGTTTCTATCTGCTCATTTTACCCCTGGTCTCGCTGCTTCAGGGTCTGTTTTACTGTGGATGTTAGCCACGAACCTGGGGAGAACTGAAGTGCACAGCCAGTTGGGAATCATGAACGGGGTTGGGTTGAAGGGGCCTTAAAGCTCCTCCAGTTCCACCCCTGCCATGGGCAGGGGCACCTTCCACTAGAGCAGGTTGCTTCTGAGGAATTCACTGATTTTCCTCACACCAGCACAAAGTCCTCTGGAAAAGTCATTTGGGGACAATGCTATCAACAGTGACAGTTCTGGGGCAGATGTAGCCGAGGTTCTTACACTGGAACTGGAGGTTAGAACTTGTTGAGAATCTTTTGCATCAAATACTTCTGGTGATTTATAAAGCTTCCACCTCACAGACACTATGAGGCTGTAACCAGTTGAAAGAAGGAAAGCTCAGGAAAACTGGGCACAGGTTGCAGCAAGCCCGTGGATGGAGGCCAGTTTTCCTGGGTCACCTTCCTCTTCTTCGCTGTCTCCCTCTCTGTGCCCTCCTGCTCAGCTCCTGCCTGCCCTGCACCCTGAGTCCCACCACATCGTGCCCTGGGGATATTCTTCCTGGGTGCTCCTGGGGAGCTTGAGGAGGAGCAGGGAGCAGGAGGAGACAAGGGCACTGATTCAGGGCTCTCGTCCTGGATTCATGCTACAGATCTCCTTGTCGTGTATGGAACTGGTTTTATTTGCTGTCCTCTCCACTCTCCCTTCACAGTATCCTGGTATTTGCTCTGTCAGTCCATTCTTCTACCCAGGCACACACAGCCCTGGCACTGGACTCCCCCTCTTCTTTCCTGCTGGTGACACTGCTCTGTTGCTCCCACGTTCTGCCCTAGACTGCTCCCCTCAGACCTTCGGGATCCCGCTCTCCCAGGTCATCGCCAATGACCGAGTGCACCGGCAGCTGCAGGAGGCGGTGAGGAGCAGCCGCCGGCTCTGCCTGGAGGTGGAGGCGACCGTGAGGACATTCCAGGCCCAGAGGCACCAGAGGATGGGCAGGAGCCTGGTGCCCTGTGGGGCCCTCCCTAAGGAGCCGCTTCCCCCTGCTCTGCCCAGCAGCGAGTCCTGGCGCCAGCGGAGGGTATGCTGTGAACTGGGCGGTGATGGTGCTGGGCTGAGGGTGCTGAGCTCCACAGCCAGTGTGGCTTAGGGTCTGGTCTTAATGGATGTGGTGCTGCATGCTGGTCTTGTCTGCCCTCAGGGACATGGGGTGCCCCAGCTCCCCCCAGAGGTGGGCTGTGAGGGGTGGGACACTTCACTGCCCCTTATGGAGCCAATGTCACCAGAAGGACATGGCCAGCCAGCCAAAACCTTCTCCAGAGGGAGACAGGGATAGGAGGAGATCCAAAGCCCCTCTCCAGGTTTCCTGCAGCCCCTTTAGCACTGGAGCTGCTCTAAGGTCTCCCCTTAAAGAGCCTTCTTGTCTTCAGGCTGAACCAGCCCAGCTCTCTCAGCCTGTCCCCATACAGTTTTCCTCTCTCCTCATGTCTGCCTGTGGCATAGGGTCTGCTGCAGTAGCAAGGCTTTCAGAACCACCTTGCACTAGGAGCAGTGCACATGAAGCAATATTCTCTTGACACCCCGGAGAGGCTCTGCAGACCCCTGTGTCCGTTTGGAGGTGATGCCTCCCTTTCCTGCAAACTTCCCAGGCTGCAGAGTGATGGAACCACCTCTGCTCCATCACAGGGCGCGATGTCCGTGGACTCCATCACTGACCTGAGTGACAACACCTCCAAGCTGCTGGAGGCTCTGCAGTTGTCACACCCACATGAGCTGGGTCCAGGGAGGAGCCTGGGCAAGAAGAAAGTGTTGAGCCTCAACCCCATCACCTGGCAGGTCCCACGGATCGTGGACAGATGCTGCAAACACATTGAGATGCACGGTAAGTACTTGGGTCCCACAGTGGGTTCGTAAAACCCATCCTGCATGGTGGGCTGGGGATTCCTGCCCTGGCCGTTCCCCAGGATGGGAGGAGGGAGTTGATTCCTGGGGCAGGGAATGCTACCAAAACCTGGGAAGAGTCCTTTGGACTAGGTGTAGCATCTGGGCTGAGAAGGTGTATCAGTGACACATCTCCTGGTGTTAAGATCTGGTGTACTCTGGCCTTAACTCCCCCTGCAAATTCAGTAGCTCACAGTGAATAGAGATGAGGCTTCCTCCCTGACCCACAGGCAACCCCAGAAAATCTTATGGCTCCAAACCCCTTCTTCTTACTCCCTCTGCTGGGAGTGGGACGGATGCAACCCCTCATGGACAGTGCAGGAGAACCACATCATGATGCTGAGGTGCTCCCAGGACTGCTCAGGGTAGTGGACAGCAGTGGGGATGCAGAGCACTCACTTCTGTGTCTCCCAGGTCTCCACACTGTGGGCATCTTCCGAGTCGGAAGCTCCAAGAAAAGAGTTCAGCAGGTAAAGAGACATTTACTGCATCTTCCATGGCGGTGCAGCATCCAAGGGATGGATGCTTGTGTGGGTGGGGAATGAATCCCAGAATCCCAGAATGAGAGAGGTAGCTTAAAGCTCCTCCATTTCCAACCCCTGCCACAGGCAGGGACCCCTTCCACTGGAGCAGCTTGCTCCAAGCCCCTGTGTCCAACCTGGCCTTGAGCACTGCCAGGGATGGGGCAGCCACAGCTTCTCTGGGCACCCTGTGCCAGCGCCTCAGCACCCTCACAGGGAAGAGCTTCTGCCTAAGAGCTCAGCTCAGTCTCCCCTCTGGCAGGTTAAAGCCATTCCCCTTGGCCTGTCCCTGCAGGCCCTTGTCACTGTGGTAGCTCTGAACGGGAACAGATCCTGACAGCATGGCTCATATAAAGAGGAAGACCTGACTTTGCTTTATTCTCATTTCTCCCATCTTTAAGCTGAGGGAGGAGTTTGACCGAGGACTGGACGTGTTCCTGGATGAGCATCAAAGTGTTCACGATGTGGCTGCTCTGCTCAAAGAGTTTCTTCGAGACATGCCGGATCCCCTGATTCCCAGAGAGCTCTACTCAGCCTTCCTCAGCACAGCCTGTGAGTACTCGCAGTGCAGAGCCTCTGCCCAGCCCATCCTCCACTGCTGCTTTTGTAAGGGGGCAAAAAGGGAATTCCTGAGTAATTCCCTGGTGCACTACCAGCTCCCAGCACAACTCTGTATTGCTGAAAGGTGCCTTGACAAATCCTTGCCCTCCACATTCTGGGTGACTGGGTTTCTGGGCAGTCTCCACAGTTTCCAGAATTGCTCTTCCTTCGTCTCCTTCACCGCCTCTTTGTTCTCCTTTTGCCATCCTTCTCTGCTCAGGTTTGATTCTCCAGATCCTTGAATCCCTGCTTCCACATCAGAAATGAGCAGCTTGTCACCAGGCTGTGCCATGTCAGGGGGGCAACAGGGCACATGATGGTGGGAACAAGGGTGTGCAGGGATGTAGTGGAAGGTACAAAGCAATCTTCTGTCCTCAAGCTCAGTTTTCTGAGCACAGAGCACATGTGCACTGTGAAGCAGGAGTGTCAACTGACCTTATTCTTGCTGAAATCACCCCTGAGCAAAGGCATGGGACTGCACACGTGTCTGCTGGTTGTGGGCACACAGCATGGAGCTTCTTCGGGATAAGTATGACATGAGACTGGGCATATTTCAGCATGGGGTATCCTTAGGGAGGTCAGGAAAATGGGGATGAAAAGCAGGGCAGTACTGCATCCTGGCTGGAAGTGGCTGCAATGGCTTTCCTTTGGTGTCTTTTACTTGGAGTCCTAGACATGGAATTTGCATTATGGAACCTGAGCCTGATCTCTTAAGGTTTTCTGGCCTGTAGAGGGTTTCTGCTCCATTTCTTTGCCCAGCTTCTGCTTGGCTCCCACATCCTTCCTTACCCTCCTTCACCAAATCCACTTGAGAGCCGCTGGATTAGTGACGCGCTGCTGGCTCACGCCCTTGCGGATGCTGCCCTCCGTGCTTTGGGGCTGGTTGTTGATACCTGGGTTACACGCATCCCTCTGCCCGGGGGCAGTCAGGGACTGCGGGGCCGTGCGGTGGGAGCCAACCCTGCCCGGCTGGGCCGCGGCAGCCGCCAGTCCCCGCAGGGCCGGAGGACCGACGGGCTCCGCTCTGTGCGCAGCCATGGCGGGCACGGCCCAGCTGGGGGCGCTGCAGCTGCTGCTGTTCCTGCTGCCGCCGGGCCACAGCGACACCCTGCGGCGGCTCCTGCTCCTGCTGGCCGAGGTGGCGCGGCACGCGCGGGGCTCCCGCCGCCCCGACGGACGCGAGGTGAGGCTGCGCGGCGCCTGCGGGCTCCGTCCCTGTGCGCGGTTCGGGTTTCCCCGCTCCGGGGTGGAGGGGGGGTGTGTGGGTGGGTGTGTGGGGGTGTGTGTGTGTGTGTGTGGGTGTGGGTGTGTGTGGGTGTGGGTGTGTGGGTGTGTGTGGGTGTGTGTGTGTGGGTGTGGGTGTGTGGGTGTGGGTGTGTGTGTGGGGGTGTGTGTGTGTGTGTGTGGGTGTGTGTGTGTGTGGGTGTGTGTGTGTGGGGGGGTGTGTGTGTGTGTGGGTGTGTGTGGGGGTGTGTGTGTGTGGGGGGGGGTGTGTGTGGGGGTGTGTGTGTGGGGGGGGGTGTGTGTGTGTGTGGGGGGGGGGGGTGTGTGTGGGTGTGGGTGTGTGTGTGGGTGTGGGTGTGTGTGTGGGGGGGGGTGTGTGTGTGGGGGTGTGTGTGGGTGTGTGTGTGTGTGGGTGTGTGGGTGTGTGTGGGGGTGTGTGTGTGTGTGGGGGGGTGTGTGTGTGTGTGTGTGTGTGTGTGTGTGGGTGTGTGTGGGTGGGTGTGTGGGTGTGTGTGTGGGGGTGTGGGTGTGTGTGTGGGGGGGGGTGTGTGTGGGGGTGTGTGTGGGGGTGTGTGTGGGTGTGTGTGGGTGGGTGTGTGGGTGTGTGTGTGGGGGTGTGTGTGGGTGTGTGTGTGTGGGTGGGTGTGTGTGGGTGGGTGTGTGGGGGTGTGTGTGTGGGTGGGTGTGTGGGTGTGTGTGTGTGTGTGTGGGTGTGTGTGGGTGGGTGTGGGTGTGTGTGGGTGGGTGTTTCTCTGCCGATCTGAGCCAGGTCTGTGGCTCGGAGGCGCTGGTCTTGTCCCGGAGATGACAATAAGGATAAAGGGGTGTTGCCTTTTGGTGGCGGTGGTGGAAGTGGGGGACGTGAGGATGGAGGCTCTGATGTGCGGGTCTCTCCGGGCTGGCTCTGCCACGGGCTTAGGGAGGACCAAATCTGGAGCCGTATTAACACCCTAGCATCACCCAGCAGCTCATGTTCCTGACCAGGGGGGTGAGGCTATCCCGGGACCTCTCCTGCTGGTGCATCTGTAGCGTGTGATTTCCTTTCATGGTTGCCTGCCAGATTCCTGGGAATAAAATGACAGTTTCAAACTTGGCCACGATCTTTGGTCCCAACATCCTGCAGAAAGAGAGGCCTGGAGAGAAAGACGCTGCTGCTATGAACTATGAGGACAGCGCTGCAGTCATACTGGTGCTCCAGAGGCTGATTGAGCATCACGAGACCCTGTTCATGGTACGTGTGGCTTCCTCAGGGCAGCTTCTCTAGACCTGTCCTTCCCCTCTGAACAATTCTAATAGGAGCAGAAGGAAGGATAGATTCACTGCCCTGCTCCAGTTGGCTTGTGAAAACGGGATTCATTCCTCATGGCAGCTGTAAATATTAATTTGGGATGGCTTGTTACTGCATTGTAAAGGCAGAGCTGAGTCGTGCCATGAACAGATCCCCTCCTCTCTGTCACTTTCCACCCCAGTGACATCTGACCAAGCTCATTTGGGGCAGGAAACAGCAAGTGCAGGAGCAGCTCCTCTGAACTGATACCCCCCCGCCAAAGTCCCAGTGAGGGGGGGAAATAAGAGGAAGAAATGGGAGACCCAGGAAGAGGGAAGCTGTCCCCATGGGATGCAGTGCAGGTGGGCACCAAGTGGTCTTGTAGCTGAAGTGGCTGCTCTCCTTGGGGACAGCCCCATGGGGCCTGTGCAGCTCTCTGGAAGCCCCAGCAGAGCCCTCTGGGTTAGCAGGAGCATACACTGAGCATTCTTCCTGGCCCTGGTTTTAGGAAAGGACCCGGGAAATTCCCAAGAAGTACCAGAAATGTCCCCTCCCTGCGGGTCTGTGGGAACATGACACTTCAGCTCCCAGAAAAGCCTTGTAGCAACAGTCAGGTCTGCAGGGAGCCAAAGGAGCAGGACTGGTGTGGGGAAAGCAGGGCCGAGACCTGCTCAGGCCTGGGTGGTGCGTGGGAAGTCACCCCAGCACAGGGTGTCTGTGAGCAGGGATGGACCTGGTGTCCCCTCGCTGCCCTCCCTGCCCTGCAGAGGAGGTGCCACGAGCGTGTCTGTGTGTCCCGGGCAGGTGTCCCCCGAAATGCAGCAACACATCCTCAGGAGGCTCTTCCAGACAGACCCCGACATCATCAAGTACCTGCTGCGCCGGAGGCTCCGTGCTGCGCCGTGAGTCCCTGCCCAGCTGCAGGGGCACAAACCCTGCCCGTGCTGGCACCCACCGCTGAGACGCAACCACAGAACCACAGCCTGGCTTGGGCTGGAGGAGCTTTAGATCTCCTCCAGCTCCAACCCCTGCCATGGGCAGGGACCCCTTCCGCTAGAGCAGCTTGCTCCAAGCCCTTGTGTCCAACCTGACCTTGAACACTGCCAGGGATGGGGCAGCCACAGCTTCTCTGGGCACCCTGTGCCAGCGCCTCAGCACCTTCACATCCCAGCTTTTCCATCCCTTGGAGCTTCTTATTCTCCTTTCTTCCTGCCCAGTCTGTCCTATGCTCCCTCCTTCACCCAAACCTACTCTGCACCAGTGCTCCCCCACTGCACACATCTTCGTGGGCCTCCACTGCTCCAGCCTCTCAGGACCACGCACTGATGCTCGCTCCATTATTGGCTCCATCAACAGCCTTCTCCAGGTTTTCCTCACCCTTGGTGCTGTCTGAACTCCTGTACACTTTCTGCCTGTCTTGTGAGCACGGGTCTGTGTGTGACTGCCAGCTGGGTCTTTACCTCTGCTTTTTGGCTGTGAGGGAAGTCCCAGAGAGGCTCAGAGTTTGAGCTCATGCCCTTCCCTGTGAGTAAAGAAGGTGGAGTAAAAGGGTCTCATGTCCCATGATCTGAGCCCATGATCATGGCATGTAACAGAGGAGGTGTTTTGCTCCCCTATGGCGTGAAGCAGGGCAGCTTAGCAGTCTTGAGTCTCCTTGTAGAGCTGGTGACTCCTTCAGCTGACATGGACTGTCCTGTACAAAGTGGGTTCCCAGAGCACAGACCTTAAGAACTGTAAGGTTACCTTATGCTCCTGCTGCTTGTCTGTCCTCACATCCCTTTTGGGACTGTCCGAAGAGATGGCAAATCTTTGGAGTCACTGCTAGAGGCTGTGTGGGTGTGAAACTGGCAATGGAAGCAGTCTGCAAATAGCACATCTCTCTCTTTTCACTTTTAGGAGCACAGAGAGTGAGGATTCAAGAGAGGAGCACGCTCCATCCCTGCTGCCAGAGTGCACCCGCAGCCTGGAGAGCAGCTCTCTCTCAGCGGAGCTGTACAGCAGCATCTCATTCCTAAACCTGGATGTTGGCATCTAGCAGTGCTGGGCCAGCCCCTCTGCACTGCGGACAGGACTGGGGAGCTTGGCAACCCTTCTGCACGAGCCACGTCCTCTGTGCCATGTCAGAGCAGTGGAGCTGTGACAGGAGCATGAGCACCTGCTGGAGCCCCTTTGCCACCAGCGGACAATCCGATGGCATGCAGGCTGGAGAGCAGCAGGCTGGTGTCTGACAGACTGGGGGATGCGACCTGGAGGTCCAGAACTGATCCCATCTGGTGTAGTTCCAGGCACTGGTCAGGCTGGCGGCTTACAGAGATGGGGGAGCAATACCTTGGGGCCGAGCCCCGCTGTGCAGAGGAGGAGGATACTGTCCTGACGCCGAGTGGATGGGGAATGTTAGCAGGGCAGTGAGGATGGAAAATGCAGCTGGGGTTTGGGATATCACTTACCACGTGCTGTTGTGTGGAGAGAAAGCTCTCCTGGAGCTGGAGGAATGCCCATGGAGCTACAGGAACAGCAACCCCGGTGCAAAGACACCCCAGCCTGCTCCGTTCAGACTGAATCACAGGTTTCTTCTTTGTTTTAACCCTGTTTAAGATTGCTAATGTTACAGATAGTAAAACACTGTATCAACCCCAAAATACATGGCTGGTGTAGCAGGAGAGCACAGTATGCTCTGAGGACTATAAACTTCAATTTTGCTTAAATTCATATTCAGTAGGTTAGACCTTCTGATGTATTTTACACATTATGGTGTCATTTCATGATCTTTGGCTGTGAAATGGCTGGTTTGGTTTGTTCCTGCTTCTCAGGCACTGGAATTCTTGGCTGGTTATGTGCAAATGTGCATTTGTAGCTGATCTGGCGGAATCACAGAGATGGAATGGTTTGGGTTAGAAAGTGTCATGTTCAGTTGAGATCTTGCCTCCAAAGAAATGCAGTTGAAGAGAGGGCAGGCAGGTAGGATGATGGTGAGGGAGGGTGGGAGGGTGAGAGGAGGATCAATGCCTGGAGGAGCCTTATGGCTTTGGCCACATTTGTAACATCAGGAAGGTTGGTGGTGGATGCGGGAGCATTCCTGTGCCACTCATGAGAGGAGGAGGATGAGTCCCACCACAGCCTCAGCAGCATCTGCGATGGGTGGTCCCTCTCTCAGGGTACAGCAGCAGCACTGCTCAGGGATGAGTTGTTTGAAAAGGTCCCTTCCCTGTGGATGGGTACAGTTGGGGCAGGTGGAGAAGCAGTCGCTGGAGAACAGCAGAGGAGCATGTGCTGAGAGATAACTGCTGAGAGCCCCACAAGCAGTGATAAGCTCTGGAGCTGAGTGGTGCCGTTGGGTCTGCAGGAGCGGATAAACTCAGGGTACCATGAGCCTGCTGAAGGTTTTGAGGCCACCAACACACTTGAGCACCGTCTGTGTAACAGCACCATGTCCACACTGCTCTGCGCAGACATACTACAGGATTACACCACCTGCAAGAGCTGCACCTCTGGGGACCATCCACGTTCCTCCCAGGCAGCCTCTGGCGTGTCAGGGTGACTGCTCCTCGGCCCACTGCCAGCGGTGGTGGTGCTGTTCCCATGTGGTGCAGTGACACTTATCTCCTGGCAGTCCTGGCAGCCTGAGGCCGTTACCAGCCATGTGCTGAGGAGGATGAGGTGTTCCCTCGGTGGTGGAGCTCTCGGAGCTGTTTCCAAGGTCCACCAAGAATTTGGAACCCAAGAAAAAAGCAGGTGATGTGGGCAGCCTTCCCTGCGTGGGATGGAGAAAAGCAGGCTCAGAGTGCACCTTATCCCCATGTTCCAGTATTTAGAGGGTGGCAGAGACTCCCTTTTTCATGGAATCACATGGAGAAGATGAGGGGTGATGGGCAAAAGAGGGCTTGTGGGGAAGCCCGCGGTCATTCTTACTACAGGGAAGGCAACAATCCCTGTTGGGTCTTTGTACACATCACAAGGCTTAGAAACTGCTCTGGCTACCAACGGGGATATTGCTACGAACTCCACGGGAGGGCAGCCCAGCACTGAGAAGCAACAGCAGAACCCAGGAATGGCTTCCTGAGAAGGACACAGGCTTTTTCTCCCTCAAAAGCACCCTGTGCTGTCACTGCTGGGTGTGCGTCAGTATTTCATACAGTCCCAGCCTGGTTCGGGTTGAAGGGACCTTAAAGGTCATCCAGTTCCAGCCCCGTGCCACGGGCAGGGACACCTTCCACTAGAGCATCTTGCTCCAAGCCCCGTCCAACCTGGCCTTGAACACATGGTGTGTTCTGTGGAGCTTAGTTAAAGGAGAGCAAAGACATGTGGGAAACATCCTACAGGACTTCACATCCTGGTGGCTGGTGATGCAGGGAAGGAAAAGGGCACCTGGCAGGAATCGTAAAGGTCTCAAGAACATTTCCAGCTGAGGGAGAAGCCAGCCTGGCCCGGGATCCCACCATGCAGAGGACCAGCAGCGCTAAGGAGGGAGCTGGGGTGGGATGGAGGCAAGGAATGGGCGGAGGCAGGGCTGGGACGGAGAGATGATGCCGGCAGCTGCCCGCCTAGGGTGGATCCCCGTGGCTGGGTTTAGGCCGCCCAGCTCCTCGGGACCAAGGTCCTCAGGCCCCTTGTCCCCACCTCCGAGGGTCCCGGGTGTCACGAGATGAGTTCGGGGGCGGGGAGGGAGGATGTCATCCCTGGTCCTGCCGTGGGGGGACAGGGGAGATACCGCCCCCGGACCCACGGTGGCAGGGGATAGGTGGGAGCACTGCGGTGCGCAGGGGAGGGGGCTCCGGGACGCTCCGCCCAGCGTCCGGGGCGGCCCCGGGGTTAAAACGGCCGCGATCGGCGGAGCTCGCGCTGCCGCCGGCCGGACCGGAGCGCGCCCGACAGTGAGTGCTGCGCCGTCGTCTCCTTCCACCCCCCCCGGTCCCTCCGCTCCCGGAGGGCTCCGCACCGGGACCCCCTGCTGGGACATTCCCGGGGGCGGAGGGAGCGCGGGGCTCCGGCGGCAGCTTCTGGCCGTGTCCTGTTCCCCGCCACGTGCGAGCGCGGCCCCCATCGGCTCTTCCCCGCCTCTTTCCCGCAGACCCGCGGGATTCCGCCGCTGCCGCCGAGCTCAGCATCCCCGGGCCGCCGTGTGCCGGTGCTGCCTCAGGCTGGCCTCGTCCCCAGCGATGGCCGACGAGCTCTGTGACCTGCTGCGGGAGTTTGATGAAGTGATGGAGGGCTTTGACAGGGGCCCCGCGCGTCAGTACGAGCAGCATCTGGAGGAGCTGAAGAGGAAAGCAGGGACCAGGGTGTACGACAGCGGCATCGATGAGCTGGAGAGTGAGTCAGGGCTGGGCAGCGAGGAGGAGTCCTGGAGGGGATGGTGTCCCTCGGGATGGAGCAGCTCTGGGAGCTCTGGGGCAAACCTCCGTGGCAAACTACCGAGCTTCCTGCTGGTCCTGCCTCCGAGTTGCTCACCTGGCCCATCGTGGGCATGGGTTGCTGACCCAGGGGCTGCCAACATCTGCTGCATTGGCTGCTGCAGAATGGCACAAGGGTTGAGATAACCCGAAGCTCAGAGGGAGCTGCTTCGTTATAATAACCCTGGCTGTGCTCAGGCAACCTCTGGTGCTGTTGGACCTGGCAGAGCAGCTCAGTTTCCTTTTCCCAAGTAGTCCTCATAGCAGGGGCAGAGCAGATGGGCCAAGAGCGAGGGTGGACCAGGGCTGTGTGCCATGCGCATGATCAGTCCCTGCCCCTGCAGCTTTATTATAAGGTGCCTGTGGCTGTGGCTGGTGACTGATGCTTCACAACTGCAGGTACCAGCACGTCCCCAGGAAGCAGCCTCAACTGCAGCGAGGAGGACCTTAACACCCCAGCCAGTGCTTACCCCTCCAAAGGTGAGGCTGAGCAGGCTGTCTGAAGGGCTCTTTGCTGGGGATTCCCCCTCACGTTTGTCTCAGCTCCACAGCCATGGGCTGGCCCCAGGAGGGGTGCTGGTGGAGCCCTACTGGATATGCTTTGGGGCAGGAAATGCTATGTCTCCAGGCAGTTAGTCCTGCCCATGCTGCCTTCAATAGCATTCTCAGCTCTGAGGTGTGTGTGCAGACAGGAGCATCCTGCAGCAGAATGGGTGATGTGGAGCTACCTGGGGGTGTGTGGCTGGGATTAGTACTGAACTGCGCAGTTCAGGTCCCTGTTATGGATGCAGCTCCCAAACCCCCTCCCACTGCCTTCAGGCAGCTCTTGGCTGGCACAGGCACAGCAGGCAGCTGCAGCAGTGGTGCTTGGAAGCAAGGGGTAGGATCTTTTCTTTCTCATGTTGGGGAATGGAAGAGACCTGACTCTGTTTCTCTCCACCAGCAAAGCTTGGTGACACGCAGGAGCTGGATGAGTTCATTGCAGACCTGGATAAAGTGCTGGAAGGTACAAACACAGCTCGGATCCTGCTGTTCCCTGAGCCAGTGGGGCAGGACACTGGGATGGGACTTCTTCATCACCTCCAGTTTGGCAGAGCCTGGCCCAGCACTGCTGCCAGCGAGGCTCCGGCTGCAGGGTTAGAGCCTGGGTCTGGCTGCAGGTGGGATCCTTCTGTCCTTTCTTTTGTTGGGGGCTCACCTGGATGTCCCCCCCATCCCTCTCCAAGTGCTTTCAGCTGGGACAGGAATTCCACTGCAGAAAGGTGCCAAGCAGCACAATCTGCAGAGCTGTTGGCACCTTCGGAAGGTTTGCAGACCCTGTGGCTCTGCCCTGCCTGCAGCATCTCTGTGACTGCTGCACGGAGGGTTCTCTTTGCTATGGGGGACAGTGAGGAGATGGAAAAGTGTGTTTTCCCCTTGTGGCATTCCCCAGCCTGCAAAGTCAGCTCTGTGGAAATATCCCATCTGGAGGGAGGAAAAGGGAGGATTTGGACTCGATAAGCACCGCTTGACGTGTGCCTGTGGAAGTGAAACTTGTGCATGTGCAGAGCAGGAACTGCTCCCGAGGGTGTCTGTGGTGGCAGAGGGGGAATCCCAGCCCATGGCCAGGCCCTGCTGGGGCAGGTGGTGGTGCTGCGCTGGCATCTCCACCAGCCCTGCCCTGCCATGGGGGTCTGCTCCCTGCTAGCTTCCTTGCTGGGGAAGCTGAGGCAGAGGCTGTGCTCCCTCCCCAGAGGGGTCCCCGGGTGACAGCCCAAGCAGGGAACTGGATTTAAACCAAATGAAGCATTTCCCTCTAGGCAGGCCCCACAAGTCGCAGTTCCCAGAATCTGTTCCCTTCCCCAGTGCCCAAGATAAGGTGGTGGCGAGTGAGAGGTGGTGCTGTTGCTGGCACTGAGCCCTCCTAAGAGAACAGGAGCCCCCCAGCAGGTCTCTGCTCTAATCCTGCTGCTGGTGCTGCCTGGAGGGGTGCGGAGCACCAGCAGCCTCCTGCCCCCAGTAGCCATCTCACCAGTGTTCTTCTCCCCCCTTCACTGTCCTGCAGAGATGTGAGATGTGGTTTCGGTGGTGACTTTGGAGACGAGAACCTGCAGCAGATGAGCCCCGTGTATTCCTGATACACCCTCTGCTTCTGCGCCCCTACTGCCCCACCGCCTGCAGGGTGATGCCCTGTGCCAGCCACCACAGACTGCCCCAGCTATGGGGACCCTGCTCCACTCCTGCAGGATTCTGCCAGTGCCGAGATGAGGAGAGCTCTTGGTGGAGGATCACAGAGGATTCCAGACTGTGTGTTGGGAGGGACCTTAAAGCTCATCCAGCTCCAACCCCTGCCACGGGCAGGGACCCCTTCCACTAGAGCAGCTTGCTCCAAGCCCCTGTGTCCAACCTGGCCTTGAACACTGCCAGGGATGGGGCAGCCACAGCTTCTCTGGGCACCCTGTGCCAGCGCCTCAGCACCCTCGCAGGGAAGAGCTTCTGCCTAAAAGCTCAGCTCAGTCTCCCCTCGGGCAGGTTAAAGCCATTCCCCTTGGCCTGTCCCTACATCCCTTGTCCCAAGCCCCTCTCCAGGTTTCCTGCAGCCCCTTCAGGCACTGAAGCTGCTCTCAGGTCTCCCCTTCAGGAGCCTTCTCTTCTCCAGCTGACCCAGCCCAGCTCTCTCAGCCTGGCTCCAGAGCAGAGCTGCTCCAGCCCTTGCAGCATCTCCATGGCCTCCCTCTGGACTTGCTCAGCGGCTCCACATCCCTCTCTTACTGTTCCCCCAAAGCTGGATGCAGCACTGCAGGCTTTGCCCATCTCTTGTGACTTGGGGGGTCAATGGAGTCTGTGCCACTGTTGAAGCCAGAGGAGAACCCTGGCTGGTTTTGAGGAAGATGAGCGTGCAATGTGTCAGCAAGAATTTGGTGTCCCCTCCTGGGTCAGGGAAGCCTTTTCCCGTGGCAGATGTGTCACAGGCAGTGACGACCACTGCTGGCCCTTTGCTTTGCACTAGTAGCCTCAAGCCCGACCCCTGCCTGTGCCCCGGCTGCTGCTGTAAATAGTGTAAAAAGGCTGAGCTGTACAGGGATGTGTTTGTATGAAGGCTTTGGAAGTGTCTGCTTGTCTCTGTATGTGTCCAGTCTTTTCCTGTGGGTAAACCTGAGCCTTTGCTTCTCTGGAGCAGCCCCAAGAGCTCTCAGGGAGCTTGGCTGCTCCAATGGGGATGGATCCAGCCAACCCGGACCCGGATGGAGGGCAGGAGAGGAGGGCTGGAGCCTTGTACTGGAGGCTCAGGAGCTGTAAGGTGGACAAGTAGCCTTGGCAGCTCCTCAGATGTCCCATCACATGGCTTTGGCTTCTGGAGTATGTGGAGGTGCAAGAGGAGGACGGAGTCCATTCCTTTTACCTCCATGTGCTAGGGCAGATGAGCCACTGCCTGCTCCTCTTGCTCTGCTGGCCCTGTGCTTGTGGTGCTGCGGGACCTGCTCTGCTCCTGTTGATGCTCAAAAGCCACCTACTTTGCCCTAAAGATGCATTACAGAGAGTATTTCTTGGTTCACCTACAGGAACAAGAGGCAAACAGGGCTCCCTTACGCAGAGCCGGGTTGTGTGTATGTTCCCAGAGTGCTGGGAAAGGCTGTGGTGGGTGATGCTGCTCCAAGTGTCCCAGTTCCTGATGGATGTGCCCTGGTGATGCTTCCTCTGGTTACCGCCCTTCGCAGCAGCCCCAGGAGCAAGTACCCAGAGGATGGGGCTTTTCAGCCCCTTGCCTGGCTGGGTCCTGGGTGCCCCTGCAGGTGAGTGGCTCTGGGGCAGGCAGGAGATGGACCCCGGGGCAGCTGAGGGGGATTTGGTTCTGAGGGATGCTCTGTCCAGGTTCCCCCCTTGAAAAGCTTCCCCGTGAGCACTGAGATGACTGGGAGGAGCTCAGGGAGAGGAGGAACGTGGGGCTCTGCTCATCCCTTCCTTCCCTGTGATGTCTGTGTGGAGCAGGGCCACGTATCGCTTTGTTGCAACTGTCTGAGCAGGAAATGAGACGGTTTTAGTGTCTTCCCTCACCCCTTGGCTCCTGGCATGCTGATCAGGAGGATACTGGTCACTTCATCTGCCAGCCTGGGGCTGTGCTGCATCAGGGATCTGCTGAGCACGCACTGATCCTGCACAGTCAGGGGTGAGAGCAAAGGCAGGAGCCAGGTGCAGGGCAGGTCACACTTGAGGACACTTTCCACTGTCTCTCCCCACGCTGCATAATGCAGCCTCCGATCTGCCTCCCCGACAGAAACCCAGGTCCTATTGAGCAGCCAGAAGATGGGAGGAGAGCAGGATGATGGGACTAGGGGTGGTGGGGATGCTCCGAGATCTGCCCATGATGCTCAGATGTCCCGTGGGGGCTGGCACACCACACCCCGGGGAGACTCAGCCCACACCATGGGGGTGAGGGCAGCAGGAGCCGTGGGGACAGTCCCTGCCATGCACGTGGGTGGTGGCAGCCACCCCTGTGTCACTGGGACGTATTTCCCCTGTGAGTCACTGGTGCAGGCGTTTTGCCCTCATGCTCTGCTCTGACACGTGTTTATTCCGCCGTGGTCCCGTTCTGCCTCAGGGCATCACAAAAGCCTCACCAGCACTGTGGGAAGGGGGTTTTTAACAGGCCAGCCCCAGCCCATCCCTTGGTGCTGCCTCCACTGGGTCATGGTGATGCTCAGTGCTGGGCTGGGGGACCACACAGTCTCTTTCCATCGCCCCAGCGCAGGCTGAGCGCTGCAGTATCAACACGGCAGAGCCCCAGATCCGCTGTGGCTGACACACTCCTGCAGCAGAACAGCACCCGGTGCCTCTCAGAGGGGTTGTTTGTTGTGAGGGTTGCCAAGAGAAGGGTTTGGGCTTCACCCTGGTTTCCTCACCACGGGCAGGCTGCGTGGGTGCTGCTGAGCTGACTGTGTTGTGCAGGATCCTCTCCAGCGCTCGTGGCACCGCCTGCACCCTGTGGTGGGGCTGCCAGCAGCTCCTTGGGTCAGTGGTGGGAGCACGGTTGGGCTGGCAACAGGCACCCCATAGTGCTGGTGCCATATGTGGGTGCCATGGGACCTGACACCAGCACTGTGGCACCGAGAGCAGCAGCAGTGGTGATGCTCAGCCTAGCCCCACCGGGATGGACTTTTGCACATGGCTGCACAGAGCGCTTTGGGCCCTCAGATGGGGGCTGCAGCATCCACCAGCCCGGGGGTACAGTTAATCCAAGGGCTGTTGTGCGGCCCAGGAGGACCACTGCATCCCAACCACAGTAACGGGGTGGCTGGAACCCCGTGAGCAGGGAGAGCTGAGGCTGCTGGAGGTGGTCAGTGGTGAGGGGCTGGGTGGCCGCTGGGGCACATGCAGTGGAGGGACTGCAAAACTAATCATGACAAGCAAGCATGTCTGCAGCATGTCAGTTCCTCCCCTGGGCCCCTCTTCCAGCAGCAGCTTGGAGGAGGCTGGGTCAGGGCCAAGGAGCAGCAGGGTCAGAACGGACTTTGTGTGGGGCTCTACAGAGAGTCTTGAGGGTGATTTGGACCTGCCAGGGGGGGAACCCACCCTCTGGAGGTACTGGGAGCTGGAGGACCTGGGAACAGTCACTGAGCTGTGCTTCCAGGGAATACTGGAGCATCAGGTGCGAGTGGCTGGGCCGGGCTGGCTGGGGAGCGGGCTGGGATTCAGCCCCAGTATTACCATGGTCAGTGGAGAAGGAACCCAGCCCTTGCTGGGCTGGAGCAGGGACACAGTGCCTGCACAGGGCCACCAGCAGAGCTGCCACCACCCCAAGCCATGCGTTCACCGAGCTGAGGTCTGCAGCCTGCCAGGACCTCTCCTCCCGAGCAGCAGAGCAGTGCTCGCTGGGCACGGAAGTGGCTTAACCAAAGCACAGCAACCTCTCGGGCCTCCTGCCTGCACCTTCCCTCCTAGCCCAGCTGCAGACCCAGCTGCCTGGGGTCGTGCTGGTGCTTTGCTTTGCAGAGTAGGAGCTGCTCCAGCAGCGGCTCCCATCACCCTTCTCACAGGGTCTCCAGGGAGCCCCTTCCTCCAGGCTAGGGACATTCAGCTCCAGCCGAAATGCCAGGGTGCCGAGGAGACCTTCTGCTGTCCTGGGACCCAAATGACCAGGCTGGGGCATGGAGGTGGCTTGTAACCACACAGGGGTGGCAACCAGGCACCTCCCTCCCTTACTGCATGGAGTGCAGCCAGAAACCTCTCTGATAGCCCCCCCACAGTGATCACCTCTGGGCAGATGTTGCCTCTGCCTCCCCGTGTTTGCAAGCCCTCCCACAAGCAGCTCCCAGTGCCTAAAGGGGCTACAAGAAACCTACAGAGGGGCTTTGGACAAGGGCCTGTATGGACAGGCCAAGGGGAATGGCTTTAACCTGCCCGAGGGGAGACTGAGATGAGCTCTTAGGCAGAAGCTCTTCCCTGTGAGGGAAAAGCTCCTCCAGGCCCTTGCTGAGGCTCCACTCAGGTGGAGACTGAGCTGGATGCCTGTGATCAGGGGGCTTGTGTTTCCTTTCCCTGGCTGCTGCTCTCTGCTCTGGGCTCCTCCACAGTGAGCTGGGCTCTGACTTCATTCCTCAGGTATCCAAAAAGACAATGCTGGTGGTGGCAGCCAGTGCTGCATCCTGTCCCCTCACCCCAGTCACTTCCTGGGATTGTTCTGCTCTGTTCTGCTCGACAGGAGCTGGGACAGGAGCTGGGACAGGAGCCAGGACAGGAGCCTGTTGCTTGGCTGTCCCCTGGGACCAGGAATACTCAAGTCACATGCGCCTCCCGTTTGGTGGTATTTCACTCAGCAGCAGAGCATGGCTGGGGCACGGGATGCTGTCAGGGAAAGGTGATCCTGGCTCTCCTGGCTTTCTCCTGCCATCTTGCCCTCTGTTTTTTTCAGGAGCTGCCCTCCTACAGCCTCCACCAGTGGTGGTACTGGGCAGGACTGGACTGGGCAGCAGGAGCCCCATCTCCATCCCAGCCTAAAGCCTTTGATGGCCCAGGCCAGAGGGAGCTTGGGGGAGAAGCGAGGAGCACAAAGGAGCAGGGCTGGTCTCCCGGCTGCCTGAGCTGGCATTAACCTCAATATGTAACTAATTCATCTAATACGAGGAGGGTCTAGGCCTGGGGCACCATTCCTCTGCAGGAATGCCAGGGGCTAAGCCTGCAAATAACCCTCCTCGATGTAATCAGCCCCGATTTGTGGCACCTAGAAGCTACCAGGGCATTCATGCAATAATCTCTGGACCTGAAATACCTTTCTGCTTTGGGCAGCGTGACACCCGCTGCCTGCTCCCTTCCTCCCTGCGTCCCATGAGTCCCAGACTCCTGCCTGTCCTATCACTGCCGGTCACGATTAGGTCTTAAAGAACTCTCTTCCCATTTTGTTGGGATATTTGTTCGTATGGAGCGTGTTCCTTGCTACGTGTGGCTCCCACTGTGTGCTGGCTGTCAGTGCTCGGAAGGACAATGCTGGGGAGATACCGCTGGTAGCCACTGGGTGCAAATATCAGGTGGATGAAGCATCAGCATCCTCCCTGCAGCCAATGTGGTCTGGAGCATCCCGTCCTTCCCGGTGACTCTCTGCATGATCAGCATGGATGAGGATCTGGGTCCCTCTCCTCCCTCTGGGAGGTCCCTCTGGGTCAGCACATGGGGTCAGCAGCTCCATCCCTGCTTGGTCATAGTGTGGAGCTGGAAAAGAGCAGTGGGCTCATCTCAAAACGATGCCAGTGGCAGACCAGGGACTGCAGAGGAGGAGGTGGGATGCTGGATGCTCTGCTCCCCCCAGCCACACATTTCCAGCTTTGGCTATTTCAGGGCTTCCTGTTTCCCTGAAGCAAGTGGCTTCCCAGCAGCTGGGGACACGCAGGCGGCCCTGGGACTGTCCTGCCCTCACGTGATGGCCCTGGCGCTCACATGCAGCCTTCATAGGTTTTTTTTTTCTTTGGATGAAGATCCTGGACAAGTGGTGCAGAAACAATGGGCAGGAAATCAGCGATGGGGGCTGGCTCCTGCTCACTGCAGCTGTGCCTGGGGAGCGTCTGCAAGAACCTCCAGGTACGGGTTTCTCCTCTTGAAGCTCCCCATGTAGCAGCCCAGCCCTGACAGCAGTGCCGCTGGCTGTTGGGGTGAGCAGCACAGTGGTGGAGCAGAGCAGAGCCCTCTCTTTGCAGCCCCACAGCCCTGCTCCTCCCTCCCATGTGGCACGGCTTTACAGAAAGTCCTGCTTCTGCTGAGGGTTCCAAGTCTGGACCTCCCCTTCCAGGCTGTTTCTGTTCTTCCAGGCCTTTTGCATGGGACGCCAGTGAGAAAATAAATGCTGATTTTCCAGGAGGAAATAAATCAGTTTATTCAGAGGAAAGATGGTGGGGCTCTTGCAGGAGCTGGATGTGGGAAGTGCTAAGGGCAAGGCAGGACCTCCTGTGTCTGGAGACCAGAGGAGCTGGTGCTCTGTTCTTAGCACACCCTGTGGAACCCCAGCCAAGCTGTGATCACAGACAAGGTCATGTGAAGCCGGGGTTCCCCTCATTAGGACTTGTGGCAGGGCCTTCCTCTTCTAAAGGATCTTCTCCTGCATGGTGTAATGCTGGAGCTGTCTTCTGGGGTCGTTGTTACGGTTAAATGAAGGTGCCTCTTTCCACATCCTGAAAGCGGGAGCCATCTGGTGGGAGCCAGAGGGGAAACTGAGGCATCATGGCTCTGCTTCCTCCCCAGCTCGCACAGCCAGCCCTGCTGTGGAAGGCACCGTCTGGTGGGACAAGGGAGAGTGCCAGGGCACTGGGTGCAGCCCTTTGCTAGAGTTGTAGGGCCACATTCCTGGGAACCCCAGCCCTGTTTGGGGTGGGAAGGACCTTAAAGTTCACCCAGCTCCAAGCCCTGCCACAGGCAGGGACCCCTTCCACTGGAGCACCTTGCTCCAAGCCCCTGTGTCCAACCTGGCCTTGAACACTGCCAGGGATGGGGCAGCCACAGCTTCTCTGGGCACCCTGTGCCAGCGCCTCAGCACCCTCACAGGGAAGAGCTTCTGCCTAAGAGCTCATCTCAGTCTCCCCTCGGGCAGGTTAAAGCCATTCCCCTTGGCCTGTCCCTACAGGCCCTTGTCCAAAGCCCCTCTCCAGCTTTCCTGCAGCCCCTTCAGGCACTGGAGCTGCTCTCAGGTCTCCCCTTCCGGAGCCTTCTCTTGTCCAGGCTGCCCCAGCCCAGCTCTCTCAGCCTGGCTCCAGAGCAGAGCTGCTCCAGCCCTCGCAGCAGCTCCATGGCCTCCTCTGGGCTCACCGCAACAGCTCCACGCGCTTCTGGCGCTGTTCCCCAACGCGGGGCACATCTGCGCACATCTGCATTCCCCGGAGCTCTCACCGCCGCGCTGCTGCCCTCTAGTGCTGCCATAGGGTGGCTCAGTAATGAGCTTTCAGTGATGGGGAGACCAGAGATGGGGGTGTCAGAGGCTGGGGGCCGGCGGTACGGGAGCAGCAGCGGTGCGGTGGGGCGAGGGGAGGGGGGGCTCCCAGTGCCCCGCACCCTGCACAGCAGGCGCGTACCCCTTTAAGGCCCAGCGCCCACATTCAAGATGGCGCCGACAGAACGTGCCCGTCCTTCCCCTGCAGCTCAGCTCGCCTGCGCACAAAGCCCTCTCGGATTGGATAAACGGGGCAGGGCGGGGCGGGGCTTCTCCTTTGCCCCGCCCTCCTCCGGGCGGGTAGATCCCGGCGCGCGCAGGTGCGTGGGGGCGGCGCTGGGCCCGGGCCGGGGCTCGGCCGCGGGGGCCGCGGGTCTGAGGTGAGGTGAGGCCGGGCCGGGGGCAGGGCCTGCCGGGAGCGGGCGGGCGCGGAGGGGGCTCGGGCCGTGGCCATGGACACGGGGCTCCGCGGGGGGCAGTGGGCCGGAGCCTGTCAAGCCGATTCCCACCCCCCACCCCCACCCCCCCCCCCCCCGTAACCTGGGTGTCCCCCTGATCCAGCCGTTCTTCCCCTTCCAGCAGCTCCCAGCAGCAGCGGAGCGAAGACAGGAGCTGCCGAGCCTCGGAGCAAGGTACTGGAGCCGCTTGCCCCCTGGTCGGGGAGGCCTCTGCGCCCGGGGGAACGCTCCCTGCCGGGGCTGGCGTCCGGGATCCGGGAGCTGCTGGCCCGCGGGACATGGAGGGTCCATGGGGGCTCAAGGGGATATGGGGGAGTACAAGGCGGTACGGGGAGCACAGGGACACAGTGCCTCCTTCTCCTTCCACCCAGCTCGGCTGGAGCACAGTTGGGCAGTGCTGGGCCTCATTCAGTTCCTTTCGGTGCTTGAGGCACGTTCCCATCTTAAGGAGCCGCTGGGAATAGATGAGGCAAGAAATAGGGCAGCCAGAGCTTGGGCATGCTTTCGCTCAATGTTCCCAGTGGCCGGTGTGTTCCCAGTGTCCAGTGTATTACCAACATCTTCCTGTTTTGAGCAGAGTTTGTCTAAGTTTTAAGGCCTTTGTTAAGGGTAATAACCCTTTTTTTTTTTTTCTTTGCAGCTGGAATGAAAGGAATGATTTAGGTTCTGACACTTGTGTAGGGCAGGTGTTTGTGACAGGCACCCTTCAGGATTGTCCATGTGGTGGTGGACCTGTCCTGGGTTCCTGGTGGCCATAGAGGGGCTGGTTGTGGGGCTGGAGAGCTGGTTGTGGGGCTTTGGGGGTGGCTGTGGGGCTGGGGCAGCCTTGGGGCAGGACTGGAAGCACTGGGACGCGTGCCTGGCAGACACTGCTGCGCCTCCGACCGCCTTTGTTCCCAGAAGAGCTGGAGAACAGGGTTGTTTTTGTTTGTCAATGCTGCTGGAATGACGGTTGTGCTAAATAGGGAATTGTTTGTGATTCTTTGGGGCACAGCGGCTGAAGCGTCACTGAGCTGGAGCCTCAGAGCCTGGCTGAGCTGCTCCTCTCTGGGACATCCCCCACCCTCTGCTTGGAGATGGGGAAGGCCTGTGGTGTATCCCTTGGCTGCACCAAAATGCCTGTTGAGATTGAATTTGGTTTTGGTTTGCCCAAGGATCTGTGGCATTGTCACTAGCAGGTGTTCTACAGAAGCTGGAGAACTCTGGGAGCAGCACCCAAACCAAAGTGGTTTATAACGGAACTGTATTCAACCTGCACCTACAAACCCCCCGTGTGCTGCATGTGCTTGAAACCACAACAGCAAATTCCCTTTACTCTCCCTGCGGACTCGTAGCTCCTGACTTCAGCTACTAGAGAGGTTAGAAAATCACTGTGGGCCTAAAATTCCAAAGCTCTGCCCCCTGAAATTCCTCACCTTGAGCAGGTTTGCAGGGGTAGAGTTCCTCCCCATGATGCCACAAGTCATTTGGGTGTTCTGGGGTAGCTGGTGTCGCACCAGCAGCTGGTGCCGCAGGCTGGGTGTGCAGCTGGGTTTGACGTTCCTGTCGTCTGATCTTGGACTCATCCGGCGGGTTTATCTGCGAGTTTGGATTCAGGTCCGAGTGCCCAAGTGTGGAGCTGCTGGTGTGGGTTGGGATAGTTATGTGCACCTTGCATCATGCTGTAATTATTCCCTCTGGAATAACAACCTCTTGGTTACGCAGCACAGTTTCATATGCAGTTGTGTCTGGAGGACTGGGAGCACCAGGTTTGGAAGATCTTGTTCCACATGAGTCCCTTGAGTGTGGAAGCCCACCCATCTCCTTGATGCAGCAGATGAGGGCTCCTGGGGAGCCTGATGTGTGAGACCCACCCGGCACCCTGCTTCGGCCCAGGTAACCCTGGGCACCTGCTTGGCAGGAGAAGCTCCTGCACTGGGTGCTTCGGACTCCTGCAGTGCTGTGCACCCATTAGTCAAACTGCCGGTGTTTGTGTAGTGCTTTTGGTTCAAGGCCAAGGCTTGGATGCTGTGAAGGGGTGTGAAAACACCGTAACTCGTATTTTGGGACTCATTGTGGTGACACTGGTGCTATTTCACAGAATCATGGAATGATTTGGGTTGAAGGGACCTTAAAGCTCATCCAGTTCCAACCCCTGCCATGGGCAGGGACACCTTCCACTAGAGCAGCTTGCTCCAAGCCCTGTGTCCAACCTGGCCTTGAACACTGCCAGGGATGGGGCAGCCGCAGCTTCTCTGGGCACCCTGTGCCAGTGTCCCACCACCCTCAAGCAACCAAGCCCTAAACCAGTCCAAGTCTCTGTGCTTGGCTCGTTTTGGTGGATTTCCCTGCCTAATGCAAACAGCTTGCCTTGTCTTTGCCTTTGCTGCAGTGGCCACCGAGGACAAGGTTCTGTGTGGAGCTGTGGGGTGAACATGAGATGGGGAAAGCTTCTCCAGGTCCCTGCTGCTGGGCTGGGGAGTCCCAGAGCCCCCCTCAGCCACCCCAGGGAGCTGTCATCTATGGGGAGAGAAGGGGAATGAGAGAAGTGGAAGGATGCTCTGGGGTGAAATGTCTGCTCTTCAGAAGAGAAAGGTTGGTGAACAGTGGAAGTGAATGTGTGTAAGACTCTAGGGAGACCTTAGAGCAGCTCCAGTGCCTAAAGGGGCTACAAGAAACCTGGAGAGGGGCTTTGGGCACGGGGACTGAAGGGAAGGGACAAGGGGGAATGGCTTTACCCTGCCAGAGGGCAGATTGGGATCATTTTGGCCATGTGATTGTGCACGAGGCTTCTCGTTCAGATCCTCCTGTGCAGCCCTGTGTAGCTGGTGGTGCAGCTGGTGGTTGTGATCATCTCTGTGGTCCCCCCTTTGCCTGCTGTTGGATCTGGGAACGGTGGGGAGGGAAGTGCCTGCCCCTGTGAAGACACGCCGGGGGGCTGGGGAGGTACAGGAGCCCTGAACTATCAAAGCTCAGCCTAGATTTGCTTATCTTGGAGGGTGTTGGTGGGGGGGAGTCTTCTGATACGGGCTTTGGTTGCTTTGTGCAAATAGCCACTAGGTGGTAGCTTGCTCCTCCTGCATGGCTCAGGGAGGCGGCTGCTCCCAGCACCCTGCTAAGTCGTGTTTTGGTGCTGGTGGGTTGGAGCCAAGAATCCCATCCGACAGCTGGGAATCCCCTGCAGTGCTGCATCCAGATCTGGAGCAGCAACACCAGAGGGACATGGGGCTGCTGGAGCGAGCTTTAGGGTCCCTTCAGCCCAAACCAGTCTTAATTCTGCGATGTTGAAGCATGAAATGAGGAGAAGCCCCTGCAGTTTCTGGTGCTGTTTGAGGCGCACTCCAGGCTGGAGGTAGCACCCGCTAGGACTGGGTTTGCTCTGGAGGGTGGCACTGGGTGCTCCAACTTCCTGGGTGCCAGTGCTGTCCTCTGAGTCACTTCCAGGCGTTGAGGGGGTGACCCCTGCTGGGTTCAGCTTCGCTGCTTCCCTTTGCTCGACTGCGATGGGAAGAGTCAGGACAGACTGAAGGAGCCAGAGGAGGTGAAGGGGAGCTGCTGGAGAAGGATGGCTTCTGGCTCACACCAGCACTGGGTGCGCTGGGAGCCTCCTGGTACGTACGCATGGTAGGAAGGGAGCAGTCACTGCCTGATGAAGTGTTGCAGTAAATGAACAATGTAGATAAGCTTGAGAGCAGTCTGGTTTTCTTGTTTGTGCACATGGCTCATCCTGGATAGGTGTTTCTCGCTCATAGAGGGAGTGTTCTTGTAAGAAAAAGGGATTTAAACCTGCATCTCCAGCTTTAGGACTCGGAGAGTAGTGAGCACTGAATGAGCACCTTGTGTCCCTGCTGTGCTGCACATGGGTGGTGCTGGGTGTTACTGGGCTGGAAGGTGGTGGTTGCTTGTTGGCTTGGGTTTGGTTATTAAAACTGAATGAGAACAAATGGGGGGATGGGTTGGGGGAGCAGCAGGTGACCTTGCTTCAGTCTCTGCCTCTGAGATGGGGATTCTGGCTGATGGTGCAGGCAGCATTGTGCTTTCTGTTGGCTGTGGGGCTTGTCTGTGGGGCTCAGCTGCAGGGCTATGGGTTCGTGCCTTATGTGATTACAGACATATTTTAAACCTTCCCTTCCACGGATACACATAAACACACACAGAGTTTTATTGGAAAATACCTACAAACCCATGCTGTGCTGCAGACAAGCCCTGTGACACACCAGCACTGAGGTTCGTTAGCTCTCTGCCTGCTGGGCTGGAAGCTCGTATCCCTGCAAGTAGCTTGGCACATTCCTCACTGGTGTATTCTGCACCAGTTTCATGAGTAAAGAGGGCTCAAAAGTGAAGTGCCAGCATGTTCCACAGACAGGGCTCACTGAGGAGACTGCTGCAGCTCTTTGGACAATGCCAGGGCTGGGTTTGTGTGGGGTGATGGCTTCTTTCCTTGTAATAGGAAGTGCTTTCTGCAGAGTGTGTTGTTCATGCTGTGCGTGGCTGCCTTCTTCCCTTCCTGAAATAAGGCTGAGCTGCACATTTGGTTCCTCTCTAATTCTCTTGAAATAATGTGTGCTTGTGAGAACAAACCATCTCATTGAGGTGAAAAGGTTCTCACTCCCAGGATGCAAGAGCTGGTTTGGAGGCCGAGACCTGATTCTTTCTCCAGTTTAGTTCACTGCTGTGTTGTCAGACCTTGTGCTGGTGTAATTACCCTCCCTCCTGGGTAAGGGAAGGAGAGATGATGGCTCTTATGGAATGGGCAGCTCCTGGCAATGGCTGGATCCAGGGACTTAATTAAAGTTGTTTGTGAAGCTAATGGCACATTTCCAGGTTCCTCTTGCAGCTTTGTGTTCGAGTGGTTAAGGACCATCCTTTGCTTGGGTTGTTCTCATGGGTTGCCTCCCTCTCGGGAGAAGGACATGCAGGGGAGTGTGGCACCTCAGGAGCGCGGCACATCTGCAGCTCTGCTGTGAGGGCCCTCCCTGGTGCTGGGCTCTGCACAGCTCCAGCAGCAGATACAGTTCTGTGCCATGGGAGTGGAAATGGTCAAAACCAGTGAACAAAGTGTCATTGAAACCTGTTGAGAGCAGTTGTGGAGATGATTTAAAAATACCTCGGCAGATGTCACTGGCCTTGTCTAACCCAGAATCATAGAGCCACAGAATCCCAGCCTGGTTTGGGTTGAAGGAACCTTAAAGCTCATCCAGTTCCAGCCCCCTGCCGTGGCCATGGACACCTTCCACTAGAGCAGCTTGCTCCAAGCCCCATCCAGCCTGGACTTGAACACTGCCAGGGATGGGGCAGACACAAGGTTCTCTGGACACCCTCACAGGGAAGAACTTCTGCCTAAGAGCTCATCTCAGTCTCCCCTCTGGCAGTTTAAAGCCATTCCCCCTTGTCCTGTTCCTATGGGTCCTTGTCCAAAGCCCCTCTACAGGCACTGGACCTGCTCTAAAGTCTCCCCTTAAGGAGCCTTCTCTTCTCCAGACTGAACCAGCCCAGCTCTCTCAGCTTGGCTCCATAGGACCTAGGTCACTTTTTACTTGCTGTTAGAGATTCTGAATTGCTCTCTCTGGCAGCAATCAGAAGATAGAAATTGATTCACAGGCTTTGAAAATACGGAGGTATAAAGGACAAAAAGGAAATAGCTCCTTTAGATCAGGAACTTAGAAATGTAATTGGTTTTCTGTAGAGAAAAACATTACATGAGGCATTTGGGCTGCTCTTGTGTCAGATCACGATTGGATCATAGATCATATTTGGCTCACCAGAGCTCAGGCCATGGTGGTGGGTGGCACAGAGCAGTGCACTGGAGCCATGGGCAGCTCAGGCATGGGCTGGCTGTGGATTTTGGGATGGTTGCTCACAGTTTATGGGTCTCAGAGCATGAAGTAAGCCTGTCTCATGGCTGAGCAGTTACTGGTTCCAGCCTAACTTCAGGCAGTGTCACTACAGTTCTTGACAAAGCATCAAATGGGCATCAGCCCAGTTGGCTCAGAAAATGAGTCTTCATGCTTGTGCTCTAACAGACTTCCCTTTGCCCCAGGGTTGGAAGCTCTGGCCATGGATCAGAAGGGCTATCGACGGGAGAGTTTCCAGAGCAGCACTAGTGATGAAGATATGCTGGAAATAGCAGGAGCATCTCTGGACTTCTCCATGGCAGAGGACGACCCACCTCTAGACAGGGAGATGGAAGGTAACACGTGCACATCCCTCTTCTTTCTGCTTTTTGTAAGGGCTTTTGGTGGGGTTTGATGTTAGTATTGTCTGCATGCCCCCCCGGCTCTGTCTGGGCTGGGTCTTGGGTTTCACAGCACCAGTGTGAATGGTTCTCAGGATTCTGCTCTGTGTTGCATCCCCGAGCAGATTCGTGCAGAGCAGCTGAATGCATGCTCAGTGTCAGGTTTGGCTTCCAGCATCGCTTCGTGGTGGAGGCTCGTGGGAGGTGTCTGCTGTAAGCAAAGCAGAAAATCTCCTTAAGGTAAATGGCCATTGCAAGAAGCATGTGAGTGACTTTGTTGTGGTGGGGAGGCACTGCTTGTCTGTCTCCAGCAGCCGAGCTGTTGTCCTCAAAAGTTCTGAGAACTTTCCCCAGTAACGTCTCAGAAAGGAAAACTGCTCCCTTAGCCATTTGTGGGGTATATTTGCTACTCAGTACAGCATGTCCTGTCCCACTGCTTTGCTTTTAGGGCTTCTGGCTCACCCTTTCTGGAGCTTCCAAAGTAGCTGCTCTAGGGAAGAGCTGCCCCTGCCACAAGGGAGGTGTCACGAGTGTGGTGGGCAGGATGACAGCGCAGGGTGGTTCTTAGGGGTGTGTGGTACAAGTAGAGACTTCCCTCCTGCTTTACTGTAATCTTAAAGGTTGTCTGTTGTGGAGAGAATCTTGAGCTGTGTCAGCACTGGTACTGAGCTTGTGCACAGCCAGAGACACTCGCCTTCTCTGCCACCACACATCAGTTCAGTGAGGGTGTGTTGCATCTCCTCCAGCTTGAGCCTGAGGCTGTGAAATGAGCAGGGGAGAGATGAATCTGCTGAGTTTGCTGAGCTTTGGCGCTAGACAAGCACAACTGCCTGACTTTTGTCCTGTGAGTTGTTAGTTTAAAAGCAAAACCACAATTTGGGCAGCAGAGAGCAGTCCTCCATGACCTCCTGTACACCTTCTCATCCTCTCCTTCCCCAGCCTGTTTACTACAGGGCAAAAATGAAAAAGAAATCCTTCTGTTTGGCTTCTGAGCCATGTGGTCTACCCCTAGGTAGTGCAAGCGAAGGCAGACTGCCTTGAAAGGCACCTCTCAGTAGCTGAAACAACCAGCAATTCTGCTGCAGGGGGTGCTGGAAGGAGGGTGGGATTCTCTCTGCTTGGCTCAGTCCCTCTTGCTGCTGTCAGGCTAACATGGGGGAAGAATCACTGTGGCTTTCAGCAGCTGCAGGAACTGAATGGTAAGCATTGGTTTGTGGTTAAAGAGCCTTTGTGTGTGCACAGAGGGGACAAGTGCAAGGTGGACACACTGAGTGTGGTGCTCCCTGGGCTCCCTCTAACGTGACAGAGGGTGGCTGGTGTGTGGGGTAAGCTGTGGTGCAGGGATTGGGCAGGGTGCTCGCTCCAGCTTGGCCTTGGGAATCCACCTGGTTTGTGTTGGGTGAGACCTCAAAGCTCACCCAGTTCCAACCCCCATTGGTTGAAAACCTTCCACTAGAGCAGGTTGCTCCAAGCCCTGGTCTAGAACAGGTCATATCTGGGGTCCACTTCAGAACCCCTCGCACCGAGCTTGGAATAATGACTTGTGACTGAACTGACTTCTGAGGATCTATGACGTATGAGTATGTGCAGAATTGCATACATGAAGTAATCATATTATGGTGTTGGTAACGGAATAGTAATTTCCTGTTGTCTGACCTGCTGGTGAGATCTGCTTTACTGTAGCCATTGGGGTCCCAGCTCTATGAAGCTGAACGTGTGCTCATGTTCAGTCTTTAGAGAGAAAGAGCTGAATTCTTTAACTTCTTGTAAGGAAATGGAACTTGGAGGCAGCACTGGGTAACTGGAGCTGAGTTTACTTTGCTGCTGCCTTGAAGGAGCACTTGGTGGTTTCCCTCCTTGTTTAAATGTTTTTTTTTCTCATCTCCAGTGAGGGTATTTGAAGGCTTGTGGCTACTTCTATGGAAGAAGCAAAGGTTCCCCCCTGGGATGTGTGGTTTGGAGTGCTGGAGGTGGCAGCACTTTGGGGGCTGTCCTGAGCTTTGTGGCAGAGAGGAGCAGTTCTCCTGCGGAAGGCTCTGACTGTTGGCAAGATGCTCGAGTCCACAGTAGGGTTGACAGGAAATAAAAGGGGAAAACGAAAAGTGGAGAGCTGCTCACCCAGATACCAGTTTCAGTTCACTCTGCAAACTTCCCCTGTGACTTCAGGAACTGTTTGCTGGTAAGTGTTTGGGTGCCAGATGTGCAGCATGAAGATGTGGTGGCACAGGCCCAACTGGAGCTGGAGAGGAGGGAGCAGAAGTTCTCCCATGGTGGGGTTGAGTGTAGACCCCTGTCTGGGACCTGCTGGTGTGTCAGATGGATGTGAGTGAGGGACATGTTTTGGAATCAGAACTCAGAATCCCAGCCTGGTTTGGGTTGGAAGGGACCTTAAAAATCATCCAGTTCCACCCCCCTGCCACAGGAAGGGACACCTTCCACTAGAGCAGCTTGCTCCAACCCTGTCCAGCCTGGCCTTACCACCTTCTCCAAGACTCACGCCCTCCTGCAAGAGTGATGGCATTCCAGGTTTCAAAAACAGCCACAACTGGAGCTTATGGATCTTGTCAAGCAACCAGAAGAGGAAGCATCTCCTACTGCTTGGTAGATTTGTAAATCGAGTCCATTTGGCAGCCAGTGCTCCTCCATGTTCCCTTATGAGCCCTTGACTGGTGAGTGACACCACTCTTGCACTGGGTCAGGTCCCCCATGGGAACCACCAGCCTTGCCTGCTGCCCACAGCATGGGATGCTTGTGCTGAAAAACATCTTCACATAGGATCTTTGTGCCTAGCTGGTATATGCTTCCCAAAGGCCAGAGCTGTTCAGGAGCTTCAGTTGAAATGCAGATACTCTGAGTAACTCAGGCTTGATTTAGACTGGGCTATGGTAGCTTTTAATACCTGTCACTGTGCTGCCTGGCTATGGAGAGCCCCTGTGAGTAGCACATGATCCCACTCTTACCTGCTCTGGTTTGGACTTCAGCATTCCGTCAACAGAAGGTAACAAATAAGGCTTTCCTGGATTATTTATTTCCACACTGTTAAGTTGTACCTGGGAATCAAACCTGGCTTTTTAAGGAGCAGCCCCTGCTGCTTTTCTGTTTTTCCTGTAGTCCAGATTATGGCATTACACCAGGCAGTGAGTGCCATTACACGAGGCAGTAAGTGGTGTTTACACCAGGCTGTGGCATTACACCAGACCACAGATGGGTCTTGGCAGTGCTCTTAGAATTGCTGTCAAAGCACAGCTGTTAACCCTGGCCAAAGGGGTGAGGAGGTGGCATGCTTGGTGAGGATTCAGTACTTCCTCCCAGGCATTGTTTCATCTTACTGGCTGTGCCATGGTGATGGGACCACCACCAGGTGGTGCATTTCTCCAGCAGTAAATCTTTTCTGCTGGTTGATTGAAGGGGTTTAAAAAGAAAAAGCTCTTTCCTTGTGGCCTGTTCCAAGTATTGAGCAATGACTTGCAGAGCATGATCTGCTGACGCTTCAGTTTCCAGGTCAGACGTGCTGACTGAGCCCGACACTATGTACACTTGTCTCTACCCCTGCCCTGCAGGACTTGCTTCATGGACACTGAATTTCTTTGCTCTCTCGTAGTCCCATTGCAGTCCTCCGAAGGCAGCTGAGGAGATGCTGGCCACCAGCCCAAGCTCCCATCAGAGCAGGCACCACTTGTCCAGACCCCTCTGAACACACTGAATAGTCAGTACAAACAGAAGTGGAGTTCCAGTTGCCTTCCTCCTGCTTCAAACACAGGAATTTATGCCTTGAGCATCCTGTGTCTTTAGCCAGTTGCTTTTCTATGAGAAGACTTTCCCTGTTGCTTCCCAAAAGCTTCATTTGCTTAAGAGCTCTAAAGGAAATTGCGTCCACAGCTCCATGGGTACCCAAATACAGGGTCAGGTACATTCTGTCTGCAGCCCTGGGTTGGTTTTTTTTTGTTGTTTTATTGTATTTTTTAAGAAAGTCAGGATTTACAAGTCCTGATTCCTTTAGCAAAGTCTGTTGGAGCTGAGGAGGTGTAGTACCTGGGCATTGTGGTGGCCTCTGCTGAGCTTTAGATCACAGAGAGCAGAGGGAGGATATTGTTCCCCCTTTTCAGAGGAAGGCTTAAATGTTTCATGGCTGGAAGGTCCACTTTTTGCTGTGGGATTTAAGGTTCTCTTTAAGCTCTAAGGGCAAGAACTGAGAATTTTAATAGCAAGAAATAACACCCCAAAGTGCAGCAGGGCTCACAAAGCTTGGGTTTCCCATGGAGCTTTGAGTTTATCCACCAGTTCTCTGGACACACTTGCTCTGTGCTGTGGGAAGTGGAGGCACGTGGTGGAGCTTGATGCGGTGTTCAAAGAATCACAGAATCCCAGCCTGGTTTGGGTTGGGAAGGACCTAAAAGATCCTTCAGCTCCAACCCTCTTCCACTAGAGCAGTTTGCTCCAAACCTTGTCCAGCCTGGCCTTGAACACTGCCAGGGATGGGGCAGCCACAGCTTCTCTGGGCACCCTGTGCCAGCGCCTCAGCACCCTCACAGGGAAGAGCTTCTGCCTAAGAGCTCATCGCAGTCTCCCCTCTGGCAGGTTAAAGCCATTCCCCTTGGCCTGTCCCTACAGGCCCTTGTCCAAAGCCCTTCTCTATGTTTCCTGTAGCCCCATCAGGCACTGGAGCTGCTCTAAGTTCTCCCCTTCAGGAGCCTTCTCTTCTCCAGGCTGCCCCAGCCCAGCTCTCTCAGCCTGGCTCCAGAGCAGAGCTGCATCACCTCTCTCCTCGATGCCATCTGGCTGCTGCTCTCCAAAGGTCTCCAAAGGCGAGGGTTTGCTGGCCAGGGGATTTCATTGCCGTGCTGCCCCTTGGGCAGGTGAGACTGATTCACCCACACATCAGAAGTGCTAGTGGACCACCTCTGATCCCTGTGCTGGGGGTATTTCCCCTGTTTTTTTTTCTTCTCCCTCCTTCCTCCTTGACCTCTGGCCAGAGACCCAGGGCTGGCAGCAGCCTCTGGCTGGGCATCTGGGCAGACCAGAGTCAAGGTTTGCAGGGTGTAGTGTTTCAGGTTCGCCAGACAATGGGCAAATGACAGCTATCACTAGTGAATTGCAGCCAGAAGAACTTAATCACCACCTCCTTTGAGCTCTTACCTCCTTGGAATAGCATGATAAGGAATGCTCCTGGGGCCCTGGGGAGCTTGGGAAAGCTATTGCCTGTGTGAGAGGGTGGAAGAAAGATTCAGTACCTGCCTACCCGCTGAGCAGAGAGCATGGCTGCCAGCTCATAGCAAGCGGAAGAGCAGCTCGATGGGCAAAGAAAGGGTTTTTCAGTGCCTCTGTGACTGTGTAGATTCCAGTGTCAGGAATCTACAGACGGTCAAGCTGAAGTTTGGCTTGCTCCAGACCTTTGCAGATGTGTGTGGAGCAGGGCATATCCGAGGCTGATGCAGCAGCAGCATCTGGTGCTGATGTGTGTACTGAGTGATGTTTCACTCTGCAGACAGGCTTTGGGTGAGGTGGTGAAGGGCCAGGTTGCAACGACTTAATCATAGAATCCCATGGCAGGAGATTGGAAGCTCATCCAGCTCCCAACCCCCTGCCATGGGCAGGGACCCCTTCCACTAGAGCAGCTTGCTCCAGGCCCCTGTGTCCAACCTGGCCTTGAACACTGCCAGGGATGGGGCAGCCACAGCTTCTCTGGGCACCCTGTGCCAGTGCCTCAGCACCCTCACAGGGAAGAGCTTCTGCCTAAGAGCTCAGCTCAGTCTCCTCTCTATGACAGGCTAAAGCCATTCCCCCTCATCCCAGTGCCCTGATGCAGTCAGCTTTGGGCTGTGTGCAGTCTGTACAGCACAGCAAACGGGCTGTGGTTTGTCCCAAGGATATATTGCCCCAGGTGAAACGTCCCCAGGTCTGCGTGAGCAGCTCCGCGCACGGCTCCGAGGTGCAGCCTCCGCGCTGGGCTTACCAGGAATCGCCATCTGGGTGAAGGAGCGGCAAGGGGACGATGGGGCTGTGCCGCCTCGATCCTGCCCTTCGGCAAGGTGCAGGGCTGGCCCATGTGACGGCCGGTGTGACGCCAGGCCCGGCGTGTGGGGAGGGCCCCGCGCCGCTGCCGGCTGCTCTGTGCTGCCGGTGCTGCCGTGAGGCACCGGAGCTCCCGCGACCCTTGCCCCGTGGGAAGTGGCTGCGCTCCCAACGGCGCTCCCGCGGGAGCAGCGGCTGAGCCACGGTGAGGAGGCTGCAGGCGTGGAGGAGGAGGGACGTGAGCCAAGGGGGAGCGTGTCCATGTGCGGGCAGCTGGAGCCGCTGGTGCCTCCGGAGCTGCCCCGCCACTCGCTGGGTGAAGGGGTGGGTGCCGGGCGATGGAGGGCGAGCAGCTGGGGGGGCTCTGGGGTTTCTGCTGTCTAATGGGTAATGGTGGGTGGTTTGCTGCCCATCTCCCTTTTGCCTGCAGACCCTTTCCTTTCCCAGGTCTGCTTGAGCAGGTGTGCAGGCGCCTCACCGGACTGTCTTCTTACCGTGCAGGACAGCTCCTAAAGCCCATGGGCTTGCTGGGTTGAAGTGGCAGATGCTGTGACTTTAACAAGCACTGCCTGTTTTTTCCCTGAGCCAGACAGACTCTCTAAAGAGGAGCATTAACCCGTTTTAGGGAGAAGAGGTGATCAAAACACTGACAAATCTGTGCTGAAGGAATGAACTGTACTCCTCTAACAGCGCTGTGCCTAACTAGCTGTCTCTAGGCACTAAACGACTCGAGCTCTGTACCTTAGGAGCCGGGGGTAGCTGTACGTTCATCTTGATTGCATTTTGGCAAGGCTTTCTGAGGCTCGTTTTCTTCCCTTTTTCCAGGGAGGTTATCAGAGAATCCTTGATTTGCAACAAGCTGAGGCAGGAAATAAAATCTTGATAAATATTTATGGCTGTCAGCCATGTTAGTTGAGTGTTGCTCCTGGAAAAAGGATGTTTCCTCATGATGTGCTGTCAAAGGGGCACCTTATCCTCTGCTGTGAATGTGCTGTGTGTGGCTGGAGACCTTAGGGCTCTGGGGACCACAGCCTGGGCTGAATAGAGTCGGTACCAAACAGTGCCTGGTCCCCAGGCACAAACATCCTTTCTGCATGTGGCCTTGTCCCGAGAGCCCTCAGCTGTGGTTGTGTTGTGGATGGGATTGTGCAGACGGTACCTGTGGGACTCCCAGTGCTGTGGATTGGGGTGGTGGGTGACCTGCAGTGCTGTGCACAGAGTCTGTGCCCTCGGGCTCTGATCCGTGTTGCTCTGTGGCAGCTCTGAGCAGGGAGCACGTTCCCAGGACAGCTGAAAGTTGCTGGTCTGGGCAGTTATTCCACTAGACTGAGCAAGGAATGACCCTGATATCTTGCAGAAAATACTGCTCAAGGGAGTTAGGGAGGTTTAACAGTGCTTTATAGAGGCTGGTTTTTAGGACAGCTCTATCTTTTTATCTTTAGATAAACTCCTGGCTGGGCTGCTTGCCTTTGGGAGGTGAGGGCTGGGGAGGTGATCATTCATCTTGCCCTTCTCAAGGTAGACTCGGTGTTGTCTTCTGCATTGCTGGGCTTGGTAGAAACTCGTCACCCACACTGAGCAAAGACTCAAAGACACCCCCCCCCCCCCCCCCAGAGGCACCTCATTGTTTGTAAGTGAATCATAGAATCCCTGTCTGGTTTGGGTTGGAGGGGACCTTAAATGCGAGTTTTCCCCTAAGTCAGTGTTTTGGTGATGTTTTCCTTAAAAGGGGAAAACTAAGAAATGCTCAGTTTTCCCTCTTCTTCCCCACCAGGGTTTTCCTCATATAATGGAGGAGGGATGAACGGTACAAGCACAATGATGGATTTCCTGGAGGAACCTCTTCCCGGTGTGGGCACATATGAAGATTTTAACACTATAGACTGGGTGCGAGAGAAGTCCAGGGATCGGGACAGGCACAGAGAGGTAAGATCTCTTCCTACTCTTTGTGGCACTGATGGCAGGGTAATGAACCTGCTGGAGCTGATCTGGGTTCTGACTGTGGCCTAGGGAGGCACTTAGGAGAGAGGCCTGGGATTGCCCTTTGGATGGGCATGGAGAGCCTCTCCACAGGAGCTTTAATCTGGGGACCAGGGACGTGGCATGTTGCAGTTTATCAGTTGCTACTTCTGGAGGCTTGGATTTATGGAAAAGCTGTGGTGGATTTCTAATACACATCTTAAATGCCTTAATGGCACGTTTCCTTAGGCCACAGTGGGCTTGTTTGAGACTGGACCATAGCAAAGCCTGCAGAGCTTTGCTCTCAGGGGGTGTCACCCCCTGAGAGAGACGCTCAGGGAAGCTGCATGGTTATTTGCAGTATTCTGGAAGAATCACATTGCTCTTCCCTGGTTTACAGTGGAAGGATCTAAGCACCATGATTCTGTTTACTGATGAAGAAACAGGTCACTCTTCTGCTCACACCATTGCACTGTGAATGATGCTCTTCCTGTTGGGTTTGTTTGTGCTGCATGTTTGAGAAGATGAAGTGCATTCTTTGAGACTTTCAGTCTTTCAAGCTAAGTGCAGTTCTTCCCAGGACTTCACCACTCTCTGCAATTCAAGGGATCCACTTAGAAAGCAAGGAATGCTTGACATAAAGCACCGGTGTCCCCACCGTGCTCCTGATCCCCCATGCCCTTGCTGGCAGACCTCGTGGGGGGTGATGACTGAGCTTAACTGGTCTAGTTGCTTTCCAAAATATTCTTTCATGATTCTTCTTTTCCCCTGAGCCTCACAAACCAACCTGGGTCCTAGTGACAGTGCACAAACTGTGCACCGTCCCTGCTCACTGGGACACACAATACACACAATACAGTGTAATGCCCGAACTTGGGTGAGTGCAGGTCCAATTTAGAGACTCCAATGCTCCCACTGCCTACTGCCCAAAATCCTATTCCCACCTATGAATGAAGAGTACAAAGCCAAAGGACCTCTCACACACATGCATGTATGCACTCATGCATGTGTGATGCCCATGATAGAACAGGATGACCTATGTCCTATCTGCAGAGGTGCCTGAACGACAAGACTGCTTCTGTCTTCCTCAAAAGAAGTTGAAATCAGGTCAAGGCAGAAGTTTCTGCTGGTCAAGTGTAGTGTTGGCTCAATGAAATATAAAGGAAATAGCTTTGGCACCCACCCCACCAAGCCTCCATTCAGTAGCAGTTCCACTCACCAGCAGCATGGCATTTGAAAGAGGAAAAATCCAGAGAATTCAGGCAGAAAGGATTCTTACTTTCTTTATTCCCCACTTAGTGAGTGGTAGTTGGCTGCATCAATGTGCCTTTTTATCTGGGAATATAGTGGTGTCCTGGAATGCTTCCCCTGGGAGAGGCAGAGGGCTGATGGGTGCACAGTAGCAGTTCTGTCACCCTTTTGTCCACCTGTCAAGAGCAGTGAGACTGACGGGCTTCTGCCGGCCCTGCTGGGCGCAGGCAGACCGGGGAGCTCACCCTCCCAGGGCACCTTGGACGGGTCGGAGTCCCACTTCCCAGTGCCACCATTCCTCTGTGTTGGTATTAAGCCTACCACTTGCCTTGTGCCCGGCTGAGCAGCACTTCACAGAGCCTCCTCTGCTCAGGGCGACTCTTGTTTGTGTTATAGATACCAGGGCTGTAGCTGGAGACTCTGAAGTGCTGATGGCAGCTTCTGTGTGCTCTCATGGTACCAGTATCAATTTCAGCGGGTATCAGTATCCATGAGGCACAAAGTTTGTTCAGTGTCCAGATTGGCCTGTGGCATAGAATGACAGGCTGTGGTCTGTGAATCACCATGTAGCTTTAGAGCATTTACACCAAAGTGTGTCCGTGTCTTAGTGGATTGTTGTTTCTTTTTGGAACCTTTCCTAGATCACCAGTAGAAGTAAAGAGTCCACATGGGCACTGATACACAGCGTGAGTGATGCTTTCTCTGGCTGGCTGTTGATGCTCCTCATTGGGTTGTTGGCAGGTAAGAGCAAACCTTGGTTTAAAGTCCTGGTTCTGAACTGCAGCATCAATTCCTCCCACAAACCCCAGCAGGTCATTGGAGCAGGAGACCTCATCCCTGGAGCATGGGCTGTGCGAGGGGCTAGCTGATACTGATGCCTCTGCCACAGCTTTGCTATTTATGGAGAATTACTTTTAAATGCTTTGATTTATGGAGAATTAGAATCATAGAACCACAGAATGGTTTAGGTTGGAAGGGACTTTAAAGTCCATTCAGTTCCAACCCCTGCCACGGGCAGGGACACCTCCCACTAGAGCAGCTTGCTCCAAGCCCCTGTGTCCAACCTGGCCTTGAACACTGCCAGGGATGGGGCAGCCACAGCTTCTCTGGGCACCCTGTGCCAGTGCCTCAGCACCCTCACAGGGAAGAGCTTCTGCCTAAGAGCTCATCTCAGTCTCCCCTCTGGCAGGTTCAAGCCATTCCCCTTGGCCTGTCCCTATAGGCTCTTGTCCAAAGCCCCTCTGCAGGTTCCTTGTAGTCCCTTTAGGCAATGGGGGCTGCTCTAAGGTCTTGCCTTAAGGAGCCTTCTCCAGGCTGAACAAGCCCAACTGTCTCCATAGCAGAGGTGCTGCAGCTGTCTGATCGTGCTCTGGACTCCCTTGAGAAGGTCCACATCCCTCTTGTGTAATCCATCAAGGCGGAGCTTATAAAAATGCTGGGTGTCACACTGCGGGGGGGTCTTTGAAGGCTCTTCATTGGACCTGGGGAGGGTAATGCCAAGGATGCTAGGAAGATTTTCTTTCCTCCTCCCCTCCCACTCTACTTGGATATAAAGTGAGAGGAGTATTTGCAGTCGGGCTTCTTTCAGAGCTTGACTGGCTCAGACCGAGCAGCTTCAGCATAACCTTTGCTCCCTGTGCTGCAGGAGCACCTCAGCCTTCCTGAGAGGGAGCAGCCCGGCTCCCGGCCCCAGGAGTAGATGAAAGCTGCTGTTAATGTTTAGAGCAAAAGCTGGTGTCCCATTAACTAGAATATCTGCTGAATGTTTATTGCCACCTCTGGAGCTTGTGCCAGGACTTGTTCACGTGGAGCAGAGGTCTCTGCTTCTGGCCTCAGTGCTGAGCTGATGTTATAGCTGAGAGCAGAGCCGATGGCAGCACTTACTTGTGGGGATTGTAGGAGTTGTTCTTAACATGAGAACAAGAAATTGCTTGAAGATTCCTCTTTTCAAATCTGAGTTACCGGCTCTCTGCGCCTGGCTTTCACTTGGCACACTTACAGCTTTCCCCTGGTTTTAATTTTATTTAAATTGGCTAGAAATGTTTTCTCCCAGTTCAAAGCTATTCCTGTCACAGCTTTAGTATTGTTAAGTATTTTGGAGGCTGATAACATGTACTCCAGAAGTGCCCCATGTCCCCCTCAGTCCACTCATTGTGCTGTATTTATCAAGTGCTTTTTCAGTGCCATTGGGCAGAAGTAATTCCTGGTGATCACTGAATCCCAACCTGGTTTGGATTGAAGGGGCCCAAACTCACCCAGTTCCAACTCTCTGCCATGGGCAGGGGCACCTTCCACTAGAACAGGTTGCTCCAAGCCCCTGTGTCGAACCTGGCCTTGAACACTGCCAGGGATGGGGCAGCCACAGCTTCTGTGGATGCAGTTTGTGGTGTTTCAGCCTTTGAAATATTATTGGCCATGTTTTGCTTCCTGACCTGCTCATTTCAGTGTCTATAGATCCTTTAGCAAATCTCCCCATTTAGCTCTCTATAGAATACAAAGTGATTGGAGGCAGAAATACCAGTGCTGCTCTACGTGCTGGTGTGTGAGTCAGAATGTAGCAGGGCAGACTGAAACCTTCAGATGTGCAAGTCTCAGCAAGGGGATTATTACACTTTTTTCCTTTCTTCCTTCAAACCAGGTTCCTTGGCGGGTCTGATTGACATCTCTGCCCATTGGATGACAGATCTGAAGGAAGGAGTGTGTTTAGCAGGCTTCTGGTTTAACCATGAGCACTGCTGCTGGAAATCCAACACAACCTTTACAGACAGAGACAAGTGTCCTGAGTGGAAGAGCTGGTCCCAGCTCATCCTGGGCCATGGAGAGGTGATGTGTACTTACAGCTGGTTTTATAGAGTCCCAGACTGGGTTGGGTTGGAAGGGACCTTACAGCTCATCCAGTTCCAACCCCCTGCCACAGGCAGGGACACCTTCCACTAGAGCAGCTTGCTCCAAGCCTCATCCAGCCTGGCTTTGAACTTTAAATGTCCCTTCAACCTAAATTATTCATGATTCTATGACTGGATTCATTTGTTTCCCTCAGAGGAATGCAAGGTGACCTCAGGTCTTGCATTTCTGGCAGCTCTATCCAGGGAGCCACCTGCCTGACTGGGACAGACCTTACCCCAGTGCCAAGCTACCTGTGCACCCTGTTTGCTGTTTTAAATAATGGTCTTTGGGTATAGGATTGGTTCATATCCCGATAACCCAGGAGCATAACTTGTCCTTGGAACCTCACACTTGCTGTAGTTCTTTCTGTTTTGGGCTGATAACTTTATGTGGCATTACCTGCTATTTCTGTGCTTGCTTCAGTGAAGAGGCTGGATGTGATCTCAGCTGAAATGATCTCATTTGGGTTCCTTTCTCTGCATTCCAGGGGGCTTTTGCATATATTCTCAACTACTTCATGTACGTTGTCTGGGCCTTGCTGTTCTCCCTCCTTGCTGTGCTACTTGTGAAGGGCTTTGCTCCTTATGCCTGTGGCTCGGGGATCCCAGAGGTGAGTGAGAATGAGGAGGGAGATTTTAAGTGGGCTGGGGAACCATCACCAAAAGATTCAACATCGCTGCTGTGGAATAATAATTTCCTGCACTTTAGAAATGATAATGTTTTTTTTCCCCAAACTATCATGAAACATGCCTAGTACTTAGGTCTTCATGCAGTTCCTTTAAAAACTCGAATGTGTCAGCATTTGCTGTGGGAGACACAAACAAAAGCACACTGTGTAAAGGCTACAAAAAAGATTTTTCTTTAGCAGGGTCAGTAGCCCTGAAGGAAGGACTCGAGAGGCTGTTTCAGCACTTGCATGGTGGGGTATTTTTGCTATGTTGTTTTTGATAGCTGGGGGGAGTGGGAAAGCTGTGAGCAGGATTGGGAGCACCCAGTAAAACAGGAGCTCTGCCTAGGGCTTGACTGAAAGCCTGTAGAGCTTTGTGTGCTTGACTTCCAGATCAAAACTATCTTAAGTGGTTTCATCATTAGAGGCTACCTGGGCAAGTGGACGCTGATCATCAAAACAATCACCTTAGTGCTGGCTGTGTCCTCTGGGCTGAGCCTGGGCAAGGAGGGGCCCCTGGTGCACGTCGCCTGCTGCTGTGGGAACATCTTGTGTCATCTCTTCACCAAGTACAGGAAGAACGAAGCCAAGCGCAGAGAGGTACAGTGGGATGCCTCTGGTGTGGGGAGACTGCTGGGGCTGGAGCTTTGCCTCAGGTGTAAGTTGTTCTCTTTTGGCATGTTGATAGTGTGCCTCAGTGTGACACCCTTGGAGCAAAAGCCATCGTGGTTAGGAAGGGACAGCACAGCAGTGCAGGTTGTCATCTCGTTTGTGATGGAAGCATTCACTGCACTAACCTCCACGTCTGCAATACTTGTTGGTTGGCCATGCAGCTCCAGAAACTGTTTTGGAACTGTTTCAGAGACCTGGACTTGGCTGTAGGAATAAAATGAAGGGCTTTGCTTTCAGGGACACAGTGATGGGCACGGTGGAAGAACTATGCTAACATCTAATGCGAAGCTTAGGAGTGTTTCCTTACAGTGCTCCACATGAGTCAGTGGAGAACAGTTCATGTGGGATGTGCAGTATCACATTGGCCAGTTTACCTTCTGCTAGCCAAACAATGGAATGCACCCAGTGGACTGGTTTTGGGTGGCCACCAGCTCCTCTAGTTACACTGCATGAGAAATGCTCTGAATGTGAGACAGCAAACATGGAGAAGTCAGTGTTCTGAGGTGAAATTGCTGCCATGCTGTTTACTGGGGCTTTATCTAAGGTAAAAGCATGAAACCAGCTGAAGCAGGAAAAGGTACTTGCCATGATGCCACTTCTACTGATTTGGGTGGGAGTCTTGAAATGCCAACACCGGTGGATGTGTAGCTCTCTGCAGCTCTTCTCCCTGAGGAGCTGGCTCACTCCACCGTTGTCCTGCTCTTTGTAAAACAGGCCAGACCTGGCTGACTGAGCACTCGCTGGAGATGAAAACTGAGACATGAAGGTTGGGGGTGTGTGAAAATGCCTCTTTGGTTTCTCCCGTAGGTTTTATCAGCAGCTGCAGCTGCTGGAGTGTCGGTAGCGTTTGGTGCCCCGATCGGAGGAGTGCTCTTCAGCCTGGAAGAGGTAACAGCAGCATTTTCTGGTGGCCCTTGGCGAGCCGTTTGATTGCAAGGACTGACCCTGCTGGGTTAAAAATCCCTCCCATTACTGCTGGTGTGTAGGAGAGCCTCCCGAGTACTGGTCGGTGGTGTGCTTACAAGGCCAAACAATCTAAAAGCTTATTGGGGTTTCAGGTAATTCTTGGGAATACGGGAGAACTTTTTGGATAGTCTATCCAAAGCTTTGCTTTAAACGTGTTGGTTTCCCATGGTCTGTCTGTGCCCAGCACCACTGACTGCTCACAGCCACAGCCTCCCTCTTGTTTGCCATGTGCCCACCCTCTCCTGACAGCTCTGTCCCAGGGTACCCTGGGAACAAACTTACGTGGCTCATTGGACCCTTTTTCTTCCCAAGAAGCTTCCAGTCCTTGTCCTTCAGATCCAGATGTGAAATGTATCACTGCTGCTTGCTTCAGGGCTTAGAGGAAGAGTGGGATGGTTTTGCTCAGCTGAGCACAGTTGTGATGGCAGCTATGGCAAGCACTGTTGTTTAGCACATCTGGACCTTGCAGAGCATGCAGGACAGAAAGTTCTCTGATTCAGCTCACAGCTGATCTGTAACAGCCTTTATTATCTGAGTAAAGTATCTCCAGCGACAGAAGGGTTGGAAGGGACCTTAAAGCTCCTCCAGTTCCAAACCCCTGCCATGGGCAGGGACACCTTCCACTAGAGCAGGTTGCTTGGAGCAACCTGGCTTGAACACTGCCAGGGATGGGGCAGCCACAGCTTCTCTGGGCACCCTGTGCCAGCGCCTCAGCACCCTCACAGGGAAGAACTTCTTCCCAAGAGCTCATCCCAGTCTTCCCTCTGGCAGATTAAAGCCATTCCCCTTGTCCTGTCCCTACAGACCCTTGTCAGAAGTCGTAGAGGGCAGTTGTTGCACTGGAACTGAGCAGGCCACAGTCAAGCCCGGGGTGCTTGGCTGGAGAGGAGGGGGCTGTACCCAGCACGCATTGATCTTGTCCTTGCCTGATATCACTAGGCAGTGGTCGGTGGAGCGGCAAGTGTTGAAGTGACTGACTCTGCCTTGTTTCTCCTCTTAGGTCAGTTACTACTTTCCTCTCAAGACACTGTGGCGCTCCTTCTTCGCTGCTCTGGTCGCGGCATTCACCCTGCGCTCCATCAACCCCTTTGGGAACAGCCGCCTGGTTCTCTTCTACGTGGAGTTTCACATGCCATGGCATCTTCTGGAGCTTGTGCCCTTCATCCTTCTGGGCATATTTGGGGGGCTTTGGGGGGCTTTCTTCATTCGCAGCAACATTGCCTGGTGCAGGCGGCGCAAGACGACCAAGCTTGGCAAATACCCGGTGCTGGAGGTGTTTGTAGTGACAGCCATCACGGCCGTGCTGGCCTTCCCTAATGAGTACACCAGGATGAGCACCAGTGAGCTGATCTCCGAGCTCTTTAATGACTGTGGGATTCTGGACTCGTCCAAGCTCTGCGAGTACGTGAATGATTTCAACAGCACCAAAGGGGATGACCTGCCAGACCGAGCTGCTGGCCCAGGAGTCTACACTGCCATGTGGCAGCTGGCTTTGGCCCTTATAATGAAGGTCTTCATCACCATCTTCACCTTTGGCATGAAGGTAAGAATTGCCTGTAAGTGAGCTCACATTCTGCTGCAGAAACCCCAGGTCTTAGTTTTATTTGCTCAATAAACACGTTTTCCTCCCCAGGCCCTGTTAAGAAGGGGGCAAAGTGATAGACTGTAATTATTTGTTCTGTTGCTTGTAACTGAAGGCAGTAGAAACCCTTTAGCTTGAGTGGGTGTGAGGTGCAGATGTTGTTGTCACGGAACTGGTGTCTCAGGGCTTCATGTCCCCTTTTCCAGCCGCAGAATGCTGCTACATTGTCCAACCTTAAGCCTTTCTAGTATATATGCAATAGATAATGGCAGTGCAGTTGTCTTTATTTGTAAATGCTTGCTTATAGCTGTTCCTTGCTCAGATGGTTTTGATCTGGCTTGGTGGCAGCCTCCTGAGCTATGGGTGTAGGGCCAAGGTCTGAGCTTTCCTGCAGTGGGGTTCAGCAGGTGGAGCAACTTCAGTGTAACCTCTAACTGAGCCCTGTTTTGAGCTGTCACTGGAACAACTGTTTTTGAGCATTCCTTTGCAACGTGTGGGGAGCAAGGCCTTGACCGATGGTGTTTCTGCAGGTGCCCTCGGGTCTCTTCATCCCCAGCATGGCGGTGGGTGCCATTGCAGGCAGGCTGCTTGGTGTGGCCATGGAGCAGCTGGCCTACTACCACCATGACTGGGCCATCTTCAGTGGCTGGTGCAGCCAAGGAGCTGACTGCATCACTCCGGGCCTCTACGCAATGGTTGGGGCTGCAGCGTGTCTGGGTGAGCAAGGAGTCCATGAAGTCCAAGCTGTGCTTTGGGCTTGGTTGACCATGTGGAGACATGTAGGAGTGAAATGCTGCTGTTCTCACAGTCCGTAGAAGCTGGCTTCATCTCCAGAACAGGAACCCTTGTTGTAAAATGCATGATGTTGTAGAGGCACTGGAGCAGGCTGCCCAAGGAAGTTGTGAATGCCCCATCCCTGGCAGTGTTCAAGGCCTTCTCTTGCCAGCACCAACGTGTCATTGGATGTGGCAGGTTTCAGTGGGGAGCTCCTGACCATGCAGCAGAACAAGGGAGGCTGCCTACTGACCTCAGGTTTTCCTGTGGGCTTTTACTTCCTGTTCTGGCCTTAACTCTCGTGGAGCAACTCTTCTTTCAAGCACTCTGGGTTTTGGTAACGCTTCTTCCTCTTGGCTGGATGTGAGAAGTTGAGTGCATGTGGCTGAACTTCACTTTCACTGTATTTCCCAATCCTTTCCTCCACAGAAAAATGTGCTTAACTCTAAAGGGATTTAAGGACTCAAGAGTATCAGAAGAAACTCTCATGTCAGAAATAGTAAAAGCATGCCACCAAACCTCATCTTTGGCCTTTTTAAAGGGGAAACACCTTGTTTACATGTAATTGATGAAAATAGTTCCTTTTCATTAACTCTTCTTACCACTGCACGGCACTAAAGGGTCTGTGTCCCTTGAGGTGATGGTATTGGAGCAAAACTGCATGGCCAGGCTGTTTTTCAGCTAGCTAAGTCACCTGAGAGAAGGTTAGTTAGTCATCTTTTAAGGTTCGGTCTGAATTGAAGGGAAACCCATCAAAACCAGGTAGCAAACCCTTGTGAGCCAGCCCATGGCACCATGCTCTGGATGGGATGGGTGGTTTCAGTACTGTGTTCTGCTCGTGTTTGGTGTCCCCTGCAATGCTGAATGTGGTGCAGGAGTCCAGCAGTACAAGACCTTCTCTAGAAGTGTTGGCAGATGCAGCTCTGCTGCCTGGAACCCCCCAGAACTGCCTGCTCATGTCCTCTGTCATCTCCTGTTGTGCTTGCAGGTGGTGTGACCCGAATGACGGTGTCCCTGGTGGTCATTATGTTTGAGCTCACTGGTGGACTGGAATACATCGTTCCACTGATGGCAGCAGCCATGACCAGCAAGTGGGTGGCTGATGCCATTGGGCGGGAAGGCATTTACGATGCCCACATTCGCCTCAATGGGTACCCTTTCCTGGAGGCCAAGGAGGAGTTCTCACACAAGACCCTCGCGATGGATGTAATGAGGCCACGGAGGAATGATCCTCCTCTGACTGTCATCACGCAGGACAGCATGACCGTGGAGGACGTGGAGAGCATCATCAATGAAACCACGTATAGTGGCTATCCGGTGGTGGTGTCCCGCGAGTCCCAGAGGCTTGTTGGGTTTGTCCTCAGAAGAGACCTCATCATTTCAATTGGTAAGAGGAAAGATACTGCGCAGATGAATGATGCCATCAGAGTCCTTAAATGGCACCAGCTGTAATTTACTTGAGGAGTTTAGGCACCCAGTAGCGGTGGTGTTTGCATCCCCAAGCAGCATGGGGTCTGCATGCAGTGAGTGTGAGGGACAGGATGACTTCTTGGTGCAATCAGTGTGGCTGTCTTGAATTCATGAACCTTACGGCATGAAGCAGGGGACTTCTTGCCAGCAGGAACTAAGTCTTCCTGACTGTGGATGACTGGACTGTGGAATGCTTTCTTAGCTGTTAATTCATTTCATTAAGAAAAAGTCTGGTTGGTCCAGGCACTGAATATTGGGGCACTTCTGAGGTGGTGCTGTCCAACCTGTAAATACCTCTCTTCACCACTAGCCAGCCTGGTCTTCCACTTGTTTCACTCGGTGGTTGAGATGAGTAGTGCGTGGTGTTGGCAGGGCTTGGTAAACACTGTCCCGGCATCTCTCAGATGTGTGTTGAGCTCCTTTGGAAACAACTTCGCCATGGTACAGTTTAGGGCATGTTTAGGCTCCTCTTGATCTCAAGTTTCTTAAAAAACTTCAAGTGCTGTTTCTCAGCATGAGACCTGAGTGGAAATTCTGGTCATGTTGTCTCTCATTGGCCTGGGTGAGGCCACGTGGCTTCTGGTGGTGCAGCAGGAAAAATCTGTGTGTTAGGGTTGAGTGCTATACAGGCATCTAGCACTCCTGCACTGGAGCGGAGGTTGGGCATCGGGGTGCCAAGCCCCGTACTGTCGTGCCAGTTGAATTCCTGTGGTGTATGTGCAGCTCCGAGCAGCTATGCTGAGCCTGGGTGAGCTCCTCACCTCCTGCACCAGCACCTAGCAGTGTTCATGTGAGTGCCGTGGTGAGCTGGAGGGAAGGATGGATCCAGCCAAAGCCACGTATCCCTCTCTGCTCGGGATGCCGGAGCAAGGAGCAGGATGGTGCTTACCTTGAAGCTCCTCCAGTTCCAACCCCTGCCACGGGCAGGGACCCCTTCCACTAGAGCAGCTTGCTCCAAGTCCTGTGTCCAGCCTGGCCTTGAACACTGCCAGGGATGGGGCAGCCACAGCTTCTCTGGGCACCCTGTGCCAGCGCCTCAGCACCCTCACAGGGAAGAGCTTCTGCCTAAGAGCTCATTTCAGTCTCCCCTCGTTTATCATGCACATTGCCTTCCTTCTGCTCTGTGGGATGGCCATGAATTCTTGCAGTTATGTTATTCTGAATCTTCAGGGACTTAAGAGTAATCCTCCCCCCAGAGATAAGCACTGTTGTGTGCCACAGGAGGGGATTTCACCCAGCTCTGGTGCTGGGGCTGCCAGGCCAGCCCCTTCCCAGGGAGCCTTGAATGTAAATACCAAATTGAAGCCTGGACTGCCCATGCAGCCTGAGAGTAATGCACTATGTAAATACCTGAGTGAGGGCAAGTACTGAACCTGGTTTTATTCCTGACACCATCATGGGCACGGAGCCTGTGCCAGTATGTTTAAGTGCTTAAAAATACTTGTGAAGTTGCTCTGCATAGGACCCAAATCAGTGAGTGATAAAGTACAAAGCATTTTATCTACCCCCTCTTAAAATTGGGAAGTTAAAGATCTCCAGAACTTGCCTTTACATGGCCAGAGCAAAACACAAGAAACGTGTTGCACCCTCCTTGAGTTCCTGGTTGCCTGGAGAAGCAGCTCAGGTGAAGGGAAGGAATAGACTTTTAAGGCAGAGATGAAAGGGTATGCGCTCTTTTGTTTGGAAAAGAAAGGGAGGGATAATACTTAATCAAATGTTCCTTCTTCCAGAAAATGCCCGGAAAAAGCAGGATGGGATTGTGAGCACTTCAGTTGTTTATTTCACTGACCACTCTCCCCCGCTGCCTCCAAGCTCCCCCTCCATGCTGAAACTTAGGAGCATCCTGGACCTCAGTCCCTTCACAGTGACAGACCAAACGCCCATGGAAATCGTAGTGGATATATTCCGCAAGCTAGGATTGCGCCAGTGCCTGGTGACTCATAACGGGTAAGCACGCTGCAGGCAGGGCCCTGGGCTCGGGGACTGCCTCCTCTCCTTCAGTGAGCAGAGGGCTCTGAGTATCAGGGGGAGCAGCTCTGGAACAAAGCACTTGTGAGAACACCGAACCTTCAGCTGAAGCAGTAACATAAAGCCTGTAAGGTGAGGACCCAGCTCCATGCAGTGATGCATCTGTCAAACTGATGGAGAGGGCTCACAGCCTCCTCTCAGATCTGCCCATAGGTATCATGCAACTACTGGAATTCACTTTGATGCTGCTCAGAAACAGTGTTTTCTGAGGGGGAAGGAGTGAAGGGACACCTTCTTCTAGACCAGGCTGCTGCAAGCCCCTGTGTCCAACCTGGCCTTGAGCACTGCCAGGGATGGGGCAGCCACAGCTTCTGTGGATGCAGTTTGTGGTGTTTCAGCCTTTGAAATATTATTGGCCATGTTTTACTTCCTGACCTGCTCATTTCAATGTCTCTAGATCCTTTAGCAAATCTCCCCATTTAGCTCTCTCCTGGGGCAGGACCGACCCATCCCTCCTGCCCCTTTATCCCGATGCACCCACCCATGCCCACAGAATCCCAGACTCTGGGGTTTGGTTGGGTTGAAGGGACCTTGAATCTCATCCAGTCCCAACCCCTGCCACGGGCAGGGACACCTTCCACTAGAGCAGCTTGCTCCAAGCCCCTGTGTCCAACCTGGCCTTGAACACTGCCAGGGATGAGGCAGCCACAGCTTCTCTGGGCACCCTGTGCCAGCGCCTCAGCACCCTCACAGGGAAGAGCTTCTGCCTAAGAGCTCATCTCAGTCTCCCCTCTGGCAGGTTAAAGCCATTTCCCTTGGCCTGTTCCTGCAGGCCCTTGTTCAAAGTCCCTTCCCAGGTTTCTTGCAGCACTAAACATTCAGGTTGATCTTTTCAGCAGAGGTGGGTGTTAGCAGTGATTAGTATTTGTCTTTTGGTCATAACCTCCTAAATGTAAATCACTGACGGTTTCTGCTGGGGCTTGTGAGCACCCTACATTGTGCAGAGTGTCCCACAAAGGTACTTCAGCTCCTGCAAGGCATTAAAGTGTGAAGCCTGTGAGAGGCAGGATACTTTCTGTGCATGCTAGTGCCCTGAAACTGTGGTTCCCTTTTTCAGGAAGCTCCTTGGGATCATCACTAAGAAGGACGTTCTGAAGCACATTGCACAACTGGCCAACCAGGACCCAGATTCGATACTCTTCAACTAAAGGCAGACCAGGAGGTATTGTGTGTTCAACACAAAAGGACCTTTAGAGACCATCCTGGATACACTTCCCTATTTTTATTGAAAACATGGAACTGTTTTCCAAGTTTTCTTCAAAGGAGCTGAAGAAGATACTTTTTTTTTCTACCAGATACCGATTGCACTACATAATCTGTGGAACAGAATCTTCTTTTTAGAAGAAAAAAAGAGACTTTAATTACGTTGCTTTTGTGAAGTTGCATTGGAAAGATTCCATGAAGGAGTAAAAGCAAAATGCTATAGAATTGGATCTCTTACTTTATTTGGACTCGGCACTAACGCAGGGAGGAAAAGACAAGCTCTGTTCTTCAGAAGCTTTGCAGGAGGAGGATTTTGCACACAGCACTCAGGTGGTGGCAGAAGGATGTGGTTGTAACTCAGGGGTGGTGGATTCCCAAGTAGCCGCTTGGGAACAATAGGAACAGTCAAAACTGGTGGGGGGAGGGAACCGTTGGCTGGCTGAGGGTGTTCTGCTCAGCAAGGGTAAGAGCCCCACAAGCCCAAACCCCCGAGAGCAGATCTCCTGGGCCTAGGTCTGGTTGGGATGAAGCTTCTTTCGATGAATCTGTGAATGTATTCAGTGCCTCTGCTGCTACCTTGCCAGGAGAGTCCTGAGGAGGAGGCAGGAGGTAACAGTTGTGTTCTCACCATGATCCTGTGCTTAGATACATGCCTGAGGATTCCTTCTCCTTTACTTTCCTTTTACTTTTAGAATGGGAAAGGCCAAGTCCTATGTTATTGCCCTTTGCACTTCCGTGTTCTGATCATGATTGATACCACACAGTGACCTCTCCCATAGTCAGCAGGGGCTTGGGGCTGGAGACTTTCTCCTGGGCCCCCTGTGCCTGGGATGTTTACATGGACACTTTTGCTGTTCCCTGCTCCTCCAGGTCCCAGCTCCAGGATTGGGAGTGCTGCCACTTCACATACGTGCACCGCTCGGGGTCTCTCCTTTTGCCAACAGCTATGCAATAAACCCTTCCTGAGCAATAAACCCCTCAGCCTCGTTCCACCTGTGTCCTTCAAGTCCCTGTCCCAAATCCCACCAAATGTTCCTGTTAATAAAATTGTGACCATTTACTGGAATTCTGAAGGTATGTGAATGGTTTTGGAGGTGGATGATGTTCATCATGGCTTCAGTCTCTATCAGGTGGTGGTCTATGGTCTATGCCTGAGGCTCTGCAGAGCTTCCTCTCACCCTGGTTCACCACTGTGGCTGCAGAGAGGAGCCAGCTGGTGAGTGATGGCCCACAGTTAGGGACTGGGGGCTCTGACTCTGCTTCCTGATGGACAAATCTCTGATGGGTGGTCCATGTGAGGCTGCTGCTGCCCATAGTAAACCTATTCCATGTGGGAGCGGGGCTCCTGGATAGAGTTGTTTGGAGGTTTGTTCTTAAACTCTCTGAAATAGAAGCAAGTTCTTTATCTACATGGAACTGAAGCCAGATCATTTTCCAGCAGTGAGTACCTGCTGCCACTGCTTTTCCTGGCTCTGAGGTCCTGAATTCTTGTCTACCTTAAAGCTGAATCAAAACAAGAAGTTACCAATGGATCAGGTCCCTTCTGCCTAGAAAATAAACGCCTCAACTTTGTCTACGGTGTTCTGTACAGCAGGAGCTGGTGCTGAGTTGAAACCAAGACTGGTGTGTTGGTAAGTAACAACTTGAAATGCTCCTGCCTCTAGCAGGAGAAACTTTGCCTTTAAATGCCTTTCTTTGTCCTGTTTGGAGAGGGTTGTTCACCCTCTCCCAGTTCCTGGGGGTTTCCTCCAGGAAATTCCTGTCCTGTGCATGCAGGGGTGCATGCAGGCTCCTCATGCAGGCTTCTCTTCCCTGTGGCGCTTGGAATACCAGACAAATAGAGCTTTGCTTTTCTGCCTCTTACACTTGAAAACATGGTCCCTGCTTCAGTTAGATCCACACCACATCTGAGCCCATCCCTCTCCTTGCAGGAAGGTTGCTGCAGCCTGGGGTAAGGGTAAGGACAAGAGGTGCAAAAAAGGAAAGCTGTGAGTGGGCCGGAGCCTCCCGGCTGCCTGGTGTCTTATCCCAAATGCTCCAGGGAAGCGGGAGGGCAGGGAGCAGGCTGTTGGAAGGGGATCACAGCGGCTCTGCCATCTGGGAATGGGAGCTCGGGGCAGGAAGCAGTTGCCAGCAGGCAAACTCCCAGCTCCACCATGCCAGAGCCTTTTCTTTGCCTCTGGCTTGCACAGATCTCTTCACTCCTGCTTCTCTTTCACGTGGTAATTTCCCTGTGGATGGACAGCTGGAGGTCTGGTGCGCAGTGGCAACGTGGAAATAGGAGCTTGGAGCTGCTTGTCTGTATATGAAAGCCTGCTGACCCCAGTGACGTAAACTGTGTTTGTGTGAAGGGAGAGGCTCAGTTCAGCTCCAGACCTGGTTGGGTCTAAGCTGTAGTTCTCTGTGCAGGGACACTTGGAGCAAAATCATCCTCATCATGACCGTGTTACCCACGGCAGTGCTGCCAGTGCCTGGAACGTGGGGCTCCTGCAGGGCTGTGCACTGGGACTGGTGCTCCCCCAGGGAGCCGGGGGGTACAGATCCTCCTGGCTCGTTGAGCTCTGCTTTGCGGGATTCCTTTAATTCCTATGAAAACAAGTTCATCTCTTTCCTGCAAAATTCTGTGCAGGGAGAGCACATACTCACGGCTCTAACTAATGGAGAAATGGTTGGGAAGGGTTTTCCCCATCCGCCTCTTGCTTTCCCATTGCATTATCTTCTGAGCGACTCCAGGAGGAGCCCTGGGGTTTCCCTTCGGCAAAGGGCTGGTTATACAACCCGGCGCTGGAGCCCGTGCGTGTGTTTGATAAATGCCACCAAGCATGTGGTGGTCTGAGCTAAGCAAGAACTGCTGCTTGCAGCGCTGTGCTGAGCACCAGAGAGAAGGCTGAGGCTCTTCAAATCCCTTTTCAGCTGCCTTCAGGGTCTTAGACCCCACTCCAGGTGATGTTCCATGCGAGGAAGTGGCTGTGGGGCACTCTGCTCCTCACCCAGAAAAGGGAAGGACCTGCCAGAAAGGTCTTAAACCATGATATCGATGATTGTTGTATTGTTTATGTGATTATAGCTCATTCATACGTGACTGGGACCCTCGTGGGAGGGCTCTGGCTGTCCCACGTCCGAAGGGCAGGATGTGAGCTGGGGTGGTTGACTTGGTGCTTTCCCAGCCTGGTGCTGGGGTGTGAGGAGCAGGATGAATATGCACTGGGTGGGTCACTATGAAGCTATGGGGCCAGTGGGCTCTGGCCTCCTCTGCCTGCCCCTGGAGGAGCCCTCGGCCACTGAGTCTTAATGAAACACAGTGTTTAATGGAGCCTGATGCTGTCCCTTTCCACTCTGCTGTACTAAGGCAGCAGATGCATAGAGCCACAGAGTGGTTTGGGTTGAAGGGACCTTAAAGCTCATCCAGCCCCAACCCCTGCCACGGGCAGGGACCCCTCCCACTAGAGCAGCTTGCTCCAAGCCCCTGTGTCCAACCTGGCCTTGAGCACTGTCAGGGATGGGGCAGCCACAGCTTCTCTGGGCACCCTGTGCCAGCGCCTCAGCACCCTCCCAGGGAAGAGCTTCTGCCTAAGAGCTCATCTCAGTCTCCCTTCTGGCAGGTTAAAGCCATTCCCTTCACATATGGGGGTGTCCATGTGCGGTGCGTTCCTGTGTGGATCAGGACCAGGTTCCACAGAGCTGTTGGGATGCCCCAGGCAGTAGGTAAGTGGAATTACTTTTTCCTGGGATCTCCAGTCTGTTGCACGGTGGGAAATCAAGGGGAAAACTGCATATGCTTCATAAGCCTGGGTGGAGCTCGCTCAGTTCTTCCTTTGTGTCCAGCTTGCTGGTCCCAAGGGCAGAGCCCAGGAGCTGTCGGTGCTGGCTGGGGATCCAGGGACCGTGCCAGTGAGAGCTGGGGACATGTCTGTGGAGGGAATGGAGGATGGGCCAAGCTGCTGACATCAGCTTCCTGTTCCAGCAGCCCTGAGGGCTCTGAGCAGCAAAAGGTAATCCACTGGAGGAGAAAGAAACCACCTTCAAGGCAGTGTTTTTCCTGAGGGGCCTCAGTGGGACCTTGGCACCAGTCCCTGTGGGGCTGCAGCCTGTGGGAAGGCTCTGTGAGCAGTACGGGTCCAGGGAATGGCATGGGTGGAATGGGATGGCTGAGCTGGCCTCCTCCTGCCTGTGGCTGCACTGAGGCTCCTGCTCACTCCTGCTGTGGGAGCACCGATGTTATCCTCTTGGTTTAAGGAGCATCCTGCCTCCCACAGCTGCTTGAATCTCTCCTGCTGAAGGAAAGGGGTTTCTGCTTTGTTTTCCTCCTTCTCGGGTTCAGTTCACTTGGGGGATGCCCCAAGGTGCCCCAGGGCAGGCAGAGGGGCAGAGCCCTGGGCTGGGTTTCTTTGTGCTCTGTATTTACAATGTCCCAGTAAGTGATTTCCTGGGGTGTTGACATGTTTTCCATGTGGACTTCCTCCCTCCCACTGTGCATGTGTTCTGGGCTTGGGACTTGAAAGTGAAATAAGATGTTTGGAGAGGAACGGAAGGCTTGGATGCAGTGATGAACTGGTTAACAGCAACAGGAGGGGGGAGACATGAGCCGCAGACTTTGCTGGGAGACAAAGGGCAATGCAGTCACTGCTGGGAACGCCCTTGGCATTGGTCTGTGCCGAACTGAAAGCACAACCTCGGGGCAGCGAAGATAAGACAGTTCTTTGGCAGCGACTCCAGGGAAGCTGCATGTGTCTGGATCGAATTAACGTGATGAAGCCATAAGGAATAAGGTCAATGTGAAAATATTGCTGCAGCATTCCCCTCACCCCTTGGTGTTTTAAAGCAGGAGGAAAGGGCAGGGAGGTTTCTGTGCTGTCACCAGGCACGGAGATGAGCAGCTTTTGCTTCCAGGTGACTCCTCTTTTGCTTCCATGAGGTTTTAAGCTTCGTACGGGAAAAGCAAACTGCTTTTGTGCTATGAGAGTAGCTGTGTAAGCAGACACCCCCATATGTGAAGGGAATGGCTTCACACGCAGGCTTTTTGGTGTAAATCCCACACCAGTGAGCAGTTCGAGGTCCTGGCCTGTGTGTGTGTGGTGTCTGTGTGGTTTGGGAAGCCCTGCTTGCTCATGCCATGGTGGGCAGGCGTGTTCTGTGTTGAGTGCTGCTGCCACAGCCTCCTACAGTGAGGCCTGGCCAGTGGGTCCTGGGCCATTGACTATGACCAACATCTACGGGCATCTTGTCCAAGTGGTGAAACTGAGGCACATATTTCATGAGGAACCGGTGAGTAGCTTGAGTAGAGCCTGCCTGTCCCTGAAAGAAAACCCTTGTGTGACACTGCATCAGCAAGCTCTTGGCACGAGCCAGGTTGTTCTCCTGGTTACTGCTCACTTCTAAGGATGCTGCACACGTGGCCACTGGCTTGGTGATGTCCAGTCTTCAAAGCTTTGCATTAAGGTCAGCTTAGAGAAGCCAGGACCTGCTGTGGTACAAGTGAGGGCTGAGGCAGCCTCACCAGGTGCTGGAGCAGTGGGAATGAAGCAAGAGGAGCTGGGTGGGATGTGCCTGTCTGCACAGGCTGTGGCTCCAACAGCTCTTGCTGCTGCTTGTTAAGCTTCAAACCGGTTTGTGAAACTGAAACTCGTCTTCCAGTTCAGCACACGTTAAATGTGCGCTAAATTCCTGGGCTTGTTCTGCTCTTCCCAGCTTCTTGTTTGGTTTCCTCCTTGTTAAGCTTGGGAAGTGTGTGTGGGGGGGGGCTCTGCCAGCAAGGTGAGGAACCCAGGGCCCTGCGACTCTCCTGGAGCAGGCTGTGCCTCTAGAACCTCCCTTTGCCTGGGCTGTGCAGCTGGAGAGCCCCTGGCCACGTGCTGGGTTTGCCCTGGTGCGCTTGTGCCTTTCCCTTGTGTTCATGTCCTCGGGGCTCCGCAGGAGCCTCCTCAAGGTGCCCACAGGCCAGGTCCAGCCCACGGCGCTGGGGCTGGGGGGGGAAGAGCTGGGAAGAGCCTAGAACAGCAGAGCCAGAAAAGTTGCGGAGCTGGGACCTCGGGAGCACCCTCGAGGCTGGGGCCAGGCTGCATCCCCCAGCAGCGCTCCCCCCCGTCCACCCCATCTGCCCCTGCCGGTGCCACACAGGGCTCACTGCACTTGGCCCAGCTGCTGCTGGGCCTGGTGCTCCTGGAGCTCCATCCTCCCCCAGAGCATCTGCCCATGGCGTCCTCTCCCTTTCCGGGAAAGCGGGGCTGGCACCGAGCCTGGCAGCCCCGGCTCCAGCAGCGCTGCTGCAGCTGCACCTGCACCACCGCCAGCTCCACCGGGACAGGGCTGCTGCAGCTCCACGCCAAAGAACGACTCGGAGCCTCCTGCTCTGTTCCCTGCAGCCCCACGTGTGGCAGCTCAGGGTTGGGCTGATCCCAAAGGGATCGGGATGCGGGAGCTGGGCTGAGCTCAGCGCTCCCCACGGAGAGGTTTCAGGCTGGGAAGCCAGATTCCTGTTGTTGGTCACCAAGGTGGTTGAGAAAGAAGGCAGAGAAATAAGAGGTGGAAGGGGAAGGGAGCATTTCAGAGGTGGTTTTGGAAGGGTTGGCAGGCCTGCCTGGAGCGGGGAGCAGTCCTGCCCCCCCTTTTGCAAAGGGCAGGCTGGTGCTCCTGGCGTTCTCTGACTGGGAGGCTTGGGATGAGCTGGGAAAGCTGCCCATGGGCTCGGGGCTGGTCCAGCAGCTTGTGTGCAGGGTCACAGGGCCAAGTCAATCGGGGAGCTCTCTGTACTGGCCTCACTGGAGCAGGAGGCAGAGCCCAGTGAGCAGCAATGGGCAGGGTTTGCGGATGTGGGGGGGATGTGAGAGCTGGCACTGGTTGCCAGCCCCAGCCAAGGATGCAAAGAGCTGGGACTCAAGCCTGGAAAGCTGTGGGATGGATAGTGGGAGCGAGGAGCAGTCCCTGCCAGGCAAGGGTGAGCTGGGGAACAGCCCACCTTGGAAGCCCTGGGTTTGGCCGTGCCTTGGGCTGGGCTTGGCAACCCAAAAGCGTTGAGAGGAGCAGCACCAGGATACCCAGGATGAGGTGTAGTCCTGGAGAGTTGATGGGAGGAGGGGAGGAGGAGGAGGAGTGGGGCCAGGCTCAGCTCCCGGGAGAAAGGCTGGTGGAGCTGCCCCTGGTCCCAGGTGAGATAAAGGTACCAGGCTCAGAAGTTGGAAGTAGGAGCGTGTCTCGCTGGGAATGCCCCAGGCATCCACCAGGAAAGTCAAAAGTGGAGCCCTTGGAATTGCTCCATATGCAAGATGAGGCAGGACCCTGTTATCGCCTGGAGCCCTCAGCTGGGCTCCATCTGCAGTGCCTGGACCAGAGCTCCTGAGAACCACACGCTGCCATTCCTTGGGGCTACCATGAGTCTAAGCAGCTCTGGCTTCACCCACGCTGCTCTGCTGCCACTGGCACAGGTGGGAAGCAGTGGGAGGCTGCGGGATGCTACAGGAGCCTGGGGAAGCTGCCCCTCTACCTCTTGCAGCCTACGGCTGGGCTGGGGCATGAGTCAGGAAAGAGGGAGCAGGTAAAGGTGGGCTGCAGCCAGGGGCTGTCCAGGTCCCAGGGGGCTGCCCAGGACCCGGGGGGGGGCTGCTGGGTGCTGGCTGAGTGTGGCAACCAGCCCAGGCCTCCCATGAGATGCTTTGCATCACGGCAGCTCAGAGCCCAGGGCTGGTACCTGCGGTGCCCCTGCTAAGAGGTGAGAACCAGCACTGGAGTAGAGGCTTTATTGAAGCAGCACCGGGAGTCCCCGCAGCTGTGCTGCCATGCGGGGTGTTTGCACCCTGCGTGGAGCCCGTGCTGCCACCCTGTCCATCCGCTCCACCAGTCCCCACATGATAGAGTATACAGGGAGTTACAGAAAGGGTTACATTCACCCCGGCGTCTGTGGGAGCTTGACGACGCTCTGCCCTGCTTGAGCCCACCTCCAGTATCTGACACAGACTTCAGAACCAAGGCCCTGCCCTCATTCCTCCCTGGTCCTGTGCTGCTATGGCCGGGCTCACCCATGAGTTCAAACCCTGCGGGTTAACCACTGCCAGAGAGGACCAGGAACCCCGAGGAAGAGGGAGCTGCTTGGTCAGGAGAGAAGGGGAGGTGTGATGGCAGGGTCTTGGGCTGGAGGGGGCCATACAGCCACGTGTGGTTGTTCGGGCTGGTGACTGCTCCAGCTTCGTGGTCCTGCCCTTTGACCTCCCCTGACACTGGCTGCTGGCATCGCTTCATGTTTCCGATGATCCCAAACTAAACTCCTTCACACCTCTCCAGAAGCTGATGCTGGACCTGCCCTGTCCCTGCTGCTGTGCCTGGGTTCCAGCCCTGCACTCACAAAGGGCTCCTGTCCCTGAGCACCTGCAGCCTGGCAGCACATCTGGGGCTGCCCCTGCCAGATGTGCAGACTCACAGAGGCTCATCCTGCCACGGGGACACTTTGTCTTGTGGTTGCAGACCTGCCCCTGGTGCCTCTCCTGCAGCAGGTTTGGTGCTACCTGGCTGTTTGCTCAGATGGAAGCCAGGGAGATGTCCCACCTTGTCCATGTCTCCTGGCTCATGGTCTTCCTCCCAGCTGGATGGTACCAAGCACAGCAGGTCCCTGTGGGCAGCCTCCCTGTGCCCTCTGCTAGCTCCTCCCTTGGGACAAGCACTTAGGGAAGGGTGCTGCACCAGGCCCCTCCTCCCTGGCTGGTCAGCTCCTGCTTCCTGGGGCCCTGCAGGACCCCGGCTGGGCAGGAGCAGTGGGAAGGAGCGAGAAGGCGGCTGTCACAGGTCGAGCCGGAAAGCCCCGAAGTAACTGGCTGCTGCGTCGTTGTAGTCGATGGCCAAGGAGGAGACGGAGACAAAGAGCTCATCCCCGGCCTTCAGCTCAAAAAGCCCCCCCTGGTAGAGCGCGTGGAGCCCGTAGTCCGCCTCGGGTGCCCAGCACTTAGTGCCCACCCCTTTGAGCAGGAGGATGGGCTGGCTGTAGGATGTCTTCCAGTTGATGCACTGCACCAGCTGCGGGACGGAGCCCCGCGTGCCAGCCATGTCGCTGGGGTAGCGGAAGTAGATCTGGGAGTACACGTAGTACTTGCCAGCCTGGTTGACCTGCAGGCGGCCGTCCTGGTACGTGATGTTCTGCAGGTGGGAGTGGATGGTGCTGTCCTCCCAGCGTGCAATGGCGTGGCGGCATGACTGAGAGAGGTTCCCGAAGCGCCGGGTGTTCCCTGGGGAGAAGGAAGAGTCACCAAGGGCAGCGAGATGCTCTGGGGAGCGCCCACTGAGGTCAGTAGGAAGGGAGGGCATGGCTCTAACTCTCTCCCACAGTCATCCAGCTTGGAGGGGTGGAGAAGGGGGTCTTGGACCTGACAGGAGACCCCTCCCACATCCTCCCGTCCTGGTCCCCTGCCCCTTGGGTGAGATCTTTCCCCCCGTTCCCATCTCAGAACCCGCCGGTGCCCAGTGGGGTTCTCCAGCTCACCGTCCTGGGCCAGGCTCTGCGGGCGCAGGGTGAGATGTGCCGAGGGTTTGCCGCTGGTTTTGGGAGGAACCCGCCCCTCCGAGGTGTTGAAGTAGCTCCTCTGGGCCTCTGCGAGTAAAGGGACACAGGCCGTAGAGGACAGGGAGCGTGGGGACACTGAGCCCCATGCCAGCAGAGTAGGTCCTTCCTGAACAAGCAGGGAAATGGCCCACTGATCCGTCAAGGAGGAAGGTTCTTTTGGGGTGGAAATGCCTAGTCAATCATTACCCAACATGTCTGTGTTGCCCCAGGTTCCCTGGGCTCTGGACAGAGGTATGTGGCTGTCCTTCTACCCCATTCCCCACGACGTGTGTCCTTCATCCTCCCAGTGGGACTGTCCCTGCTCTCCCAGCACCGTGGCCGGCAACCCAGTCCCAGCAAGGAGGCTGTCAATGCTTTGCCCCCTGGTGCTGGGCCAGGAGGGACTCACCCTTCACCACGCTCCTGCGGATCACGTTCTCCGTCACCTGGACCCACAGAGAAGAGACACAGACCCATGGTTAAAGCTGAGACGGGTGCTTTCCATGTTCCAGAACCCCTTCGCACTTTCCAAGCCTCCACGACTTTGTCTTTCCTGCTGTCTCTGGGCTCCACCAGCTCCTCACTGGTGTCCATCTCAACTCCACCACCTCCCTCTGCAACCATCCTTGCCAGCGCCTTCTGCCACCCCTCTGGTGAGGAAACTGAGGCATTGGCTCCCACCCTTCCCTCGTCCCCAAAGCCGGCAGGCCCAGACTCACAGTGGCCACATAGGCCTTGATGGTGTTGGCCAGCTTGAGGCAGGACTGGTTGCTGATGAGCTCCTCCAGGCTGGAGCCCTCCTGCTGCTGGTTGATGACCTGCAGGCACCGCAGCTCCTCCACGTTGCCTGGCGCCTGGGCTTTGAGCTGGAACAGAAACACCCCGACACCCCCACGTCAGCCTGAGCCACACCACGGGTGGGGAACAGCCCAGAGCTGCCCTGATCCTGGAGCTGGTGTTCTGCCAGGCTGCAGCTGCTGCCTGTGTCTCCTGTGCTGGGGGGCAGGTAGGTGGCAGGAGGCTGGGTAGTTCTGTCTGGAGTTTGTGACATGCATGGCTTAAACCTTATCTTGTCCTCCCATGCTCCCTGGCAGAAGCGGGTCTTGCTCATCCCAGCTCTCTGGGAAACGCAACAGCCCATTTCGCTGAGTTCCAGGCCCATGAGCAGGGAGAAGGTAAGCACCAGGTAAAGAAAAGGATCCCAAATTCCCTGGTCTCCACCTCCTTCACCTCTTCCTCTCCTGGATTGAGGGAATGAGGCTTCTGAAACAGTAAAGCCCAGCCTGAGGTGCTTGCAGCTCTGGGGAAAGTACCCAGCCTCGTCTGTGCTCCTCATGCTTCCTGCTGTGGAGCTACACCAGGGTTGCAAAACAAGCTCCAGGCAGCTCCATCCGTCCAGCTGCAGCTGGAGATGGGTCCCCACGCACTCGGTGCTGCGTCAGCACATGTCAGACCCTTCCTAGCCTCTGCTGGCCTCTGGCTTGGGCTGGGAACTTTCCCTCCACGTGATGGGGGCCCTTTCTGAGCCTGTCCCGGGCCTGCCCCAGCTCTTCTCCAGCCCTGGCATCACACTGGGGACAGGCACGGTGGCTGCTGTGGGTGCTGCTGTTTAGGGTGTGGGGAAACAGGCGCAGATAGGAGAGGGCTGCTCTGAAATCAGGAACTGGGGATGAACACTGGCACATTGAACATCCTACCTCTGCTCCCTGGGTAATTCCCAGATCCTAGGACAGAACCCAGGAGTCCTCAGGATTGGCCACATCATCACCTGGGGCTCAGCCACCTCCAGCACCCTGCGCTTCCCCATGTCTCTGAGGGCTCCGAGTCCCCACCAGACCTTTTGGGTACCCACTTTGCCTTGTACCAGGATGTGCTCCTCTGGGATCAACAGACTTTACTGCCGGCAGAAAGACTGCGTGAGGTCAGATGAAAAGGGGTGGGTTTTTAGAAGGAATTTTGGACCAACCATCCCTCCTAGCACCAGATGGACCCACCAGGAGCACAGAGGCTGCGGTGCTGGGCTCAGGGGACCAATGTGGCTCATGTTGGGGAGAGCGTGGCCCTGCCTTTATCCCAGGCTTTATCCCTGGCAAAGCCTTGCCTGCCCCAAGGGCAGGACACACAGTGCCTACCAAGGTGGTAAATCCCCAAGTGACAGAGCTGCTCCCATGGCACTCCACAGCAGGAGAGCATGCTTGGGCAGTGCCAGCGCCCACAGCTCCTCCACTACCAGGAGCACCGATTATGGTGTGTGCCTACACAGCTAGGGAGAGCCCTTCTCCTTGTCCTCTTCCTCCTCCTCCTCCTCCTCCCAGGCCCGGTAAGGCAGGTCCCCGGGTAAGATGGTGGCACATCCCCAGTGTGGGGATGGCAGCCACATGCCTTGTCCCTCCTGACAAAGGCCTGGAACTGACTGATGACACTAAGTGCTTGACTAAAGCTTGCTGTGACAGGTTGCCCATCTCACCAGCATCTCTGTCTTTGCAGGGTCTCTACCACCTGGGACCCTTGCACTGAATGGGGTGTTTAAATTACAGGAAAAGTGGGAATGGTTTGTAAAACTGGGAGCACAGGAGGTACCTGGGTGAGGGGGAGAGGGCAAGGTGGTTGTGCTGAGGTTCAGTGAACCTGGAGATGCTGAGCTCTGACCCCAGCACTGATCCCATGTGGGGATGCAGTGGCCAGCCTCTGAGATTAGCTCAAAGAGGTCAATTTAAGTGTCTCTTCTGACCACCGCTTCCCATGGCTCCATCTGCCCACAGTCCCCTATTCTCCCCAGCCCCTTTCATGCAAATCCCTCACAGCAGGATCCAGGGATGGAAACAAAGCCTCAAGAGGGGCTGAAGCTGCTCCAGAGGATGCTCCACCGGGCACCAGACAGCAGTCAGGGGCTGGACTTTTCCCTTGTTTTCCCTGCTCCTGCTGTGGTTTTAAGCAAACCTGAGCACAGCAGGACACCTCTCTTGCCGGGCAGTCCATCTGAAGGGATGGAGTATCCTGGCATCCCTGGGATTCCCTCTCCCTGGTGCAAAGGTCTCTTCCCTTTGGCATTTTCCTCTCCTGGGTGCTCCTGATGGCTGGGAGCCTGGTTCAGACTGTGAACAGATCAGGTCCCTCACATCCGACTTTGGCACAAGTGACGCTGGGAATGCCTGCGTCCCAGCACAGTTATTTGGGGTGACTGAGCTGCCGCAAGCACCCGAAGGCTGCTGGTATGGGGGGGTGGGGGCGCAGCCAGGACCCTTCCACCACCTCCCAAAGGGGGTGAGGAGGATTTGGAGCTCCAGAGCGGGGTGGGATGCAAATGGAGGGAGCCCAGAGCAGCCCCCGTCCCCCCCGGGGCTGCGTGCTCTGATGGGACCCCAGGACAGGGCCCCGGGCCCGGGCGGACCCTCAGCTTCGGCCGCAGCCAGGACAAAGGATCCTTCTCTCCACATCTGGCTCCAGAGGGAGCTCAGGGCAGAGCTGCCCCCCCCCCCCCCCCTTCGGCTCCGCATCTGGCGGGGCAGCGGCGCAGGGCGGGGAGCGGGCAGAGCCCTTCCCACACGCCCCGGGGTGCAGCTCCTCGCCGGTCCCGGGACCCTGCGCACCAGAACGGCTCGCAGAGGTGTGGGGGAGGCAGGAGAAAGCCCCCGCCGACGGGCTCACCTTGGAGATGGCCATGGTGAAGTAGACGAAGAGGCCGGTGGTGCAGGCGATCTGCAGGGCGAGGATGGCCATGACGGCCACGCTGCCCCAGAGCGGCCCGCACCGCCGCCGCCGCCGCGGCGCACCGGGACCGGAGCCGGAGCCGGAGCCGGAGCCGTCCGCCAGCATCGGGGCCTCCGAGCCGCCGCTGTCGGAGCGCAGGTACTGCCCGGCGCTGGGCTGGAGCGGGGTCATCGGCCGGCCCTGGCCTCTCAGCTCCAACGGGGCCGCGGGGACGGCGGGGACGGCGGCGGCGGCGGCGGCGGGACGGACCGTGGAGGGGCGGGACAGGGGTGGTCATGGGGCGGGGCCTCACGCAGACACCTCCCGGGGCATCGGGACCTGCGGGGGCGGTCCTTGGCGTGCGGACACACGGCTCCGGGCAGCGGGACCCCTCCGGGGCTGGGCGGACGCGAGCCGAGCCGAGCCGAGCCGAGCCGGTGATGGGCGGCGCGTCCCTGCGGGGCAGCAGGTCTGGCCGAGGCTCGGCTGGGCGCCCCTGGGAGCGCCGATAGGTAAAGGATTGCAGGAAGCGGGCAACTGCTGCTGGGCATCATCCCAGGCCTTGCCTAGGGGGGATACAGAATCAGAGAATGATGGATTGGTTTGGGTTGGAAAGAACTCTAAAGATCATCCAGCTCCAGCCTCTGCGACGGGCAGGGACCCCTTCCACTAGAGCAGCTTGCTCCAAGCCCCTGTGTCCAACCTGGCCTTGAACACTGCCAGGGATGGGGCAGCCACAGCTTCTCTGGGCACCCTGTGCCAGCGCCTCAGCACCCTCACAGGGAACAGCTTCTGCTAAGAGCTCATCGCAGTCTCCCCTCGGGCAGGTTAAAGCCATTCCCCTTGTCCTGTCCCTACATCCCTTGTCCCAAGCCCCTCTCCAGCTTTCCTGCAGCCCCTTCAGGCACTGGAGCTGCTCTCAGGTCTCCCCTTCAGGAGCCTTCTCTTCTCCAGGCTGACCCAGCCCAGCTCTCTCAGCCTGGCTCCAGAGCAGAGCTGCTCCAGTCCTTGCAGCATCTCCGTGGCCTTCTCTGCACTCGCTCCAACAGCTCCACGTCCCTCTGGTGTTGCTCCTCCCAGAGCTGGATCAGGACTGCAGTAGGGGGACTCCCCAGAGCACAGCAGAGGGGCAGAATCCCCTTCCTCAACCTGCTGCTCATGCTCTGGGGATGCGGCCCAGCATACGGAGGGGTTCTGGGCTGAAGAACCCACCCCTGCTGGGAGCAGGGCAACTGTCCTGTCTGCCAGCTGACCCCACAACGCTCTGTCCTGCAGAGCACCCAGTCACTCCGGAACAGAAACACTGAGCTGTTTGGAAAGCAAACAGAAAGGCTGGAGAGATACCTGCTCTGCAGTCAGGTGAGTCTGTGGCTTTTAGTGCTTTTGCCTCTGCAAGGAAACGAGCTGTTGATAAAACCCACAAGACTCCGTCCCCTCCAGAACTGCTCCCTCCTCTCCTGGGATGGGGTGTGGGAAATGCGGCTGTCCCAGCCCGCAGCAGGGAGCTGCGTTCCCTCAGCCAGGCTGTGAACCAAACCCCTGCTAGGCCCCGCTTTGGTCCTTAAAACCCTCTGGGGTATTACAGTCATAACACTGGGGCAGGATTAAACTGCTCTTTCTGTGCTGGGTCTTGCAGAGTGTCTGTTATCCAGGGACCCCTGACCTGGGGAACAGGGAGAGCCGGTTGGAATATGCAGCTACATCAGTGCCTTACTTTATCAGTGCTCTTACTCAATGCAGGGGTTTTAAATTCTCTTTTCAAAGAGGAACTCATCCCACTCCACATCCTGCATGCCAGGGCCGGCACTGCCTCTTTCACGGAATCCTGGTGCCTCCCCTGGCTTTGTGCAGACCCGTTTCCCGTATGGAGCCCCAGGATGCAGGAGGAGGCAACTATTCCAGGCAAAAATTAAAAGGGAAAAGCAGCTCTAGGTCCAGATTATCTTCTTCCTGATGTCTTTGTGAGGCTGGGAGGAAGCAGCAAGTCCCCCTCAGGTCCCTAATTGCCTTGGACATGGGTAGGGGGACAGAATTGTCCTTTTCCTCAGTTGCCAGGTCAGGAGCACTAAAGCAAACCACTCCTTCCAGTCCTGCTTTTGTGCTTACACATTCCTGCCCGTCCTTGCAGGTGGTGCCCATGTCCCTGCAGCACTGCCAAGCTCCTCACCACAGTCAGAGCACAAGGCAGATGAAGAGGAGGAGGAGGATGAAGCTGTTTGGGGGTCCTTCCCCAGGAGGTGGCACTTGGAGAACTATGGGGGCTGAGAGCTGGTCCCCTACACATCCCTATATGTGAGGGCCCCATTCTCCAAGCTGCCTGTGTGCAGAGAACAGCATACCAAAGGCTCAAGCAGGTCCTGCTTCCTCTTCTGTCTGATTTGGAGCAATACAAGGGCAGGTAGTGACAGGACAAAGGGGAATGGCTTCAAACTGCCAGAGGGGAGACTGAGCTGAGCTCTTAGGCAGAAGCTCTTCCCTGTGAGGGTGCTGAGGCGCTGGCACAGGGTGCCCAGAGAAGCTGTGGCTGCCCCATCCCTGGCAGTGTTCAAGTGTCAAGTTGGACACGGGCTTGGAGCAAGCTGCTCTAGTGGAAGGGGTCCCTGCCCATGGCAGGGGTTGAAACTGGATGAGCTTTAAGGTCCTTCCCAACGCAAACCAGTCTGCGGATACTACTGTGGATGTGCTGCTGCATGGGATGGGCAGGACACGAATGGGCTGTGCTGGGGAGCAGAGGGGAGCTGCAAGAACCTGGTATGCTGGAGCTGCTATTGGTGCCTGCTGGGAGGTTCGCCCAGCAGGCGGGCTGTGAGTCAGGGCAGCACTGGAGCCAAGCTGTGAGCAGATACCTGGGAGGGAGCCAGCTGGGAGAACCAAGCCCTCCTGCTCCGGCCCAGGAGCTGCTTTCACTTCCAGTGTTTCCAGGTCTGTGCCCTGGCAGCGCCAGCTCACCCAGCCTGCGCCCGGGTTTCCTGAGCACTGTGGTGCGGAGCAAGTTTAGAGGAAGGTGTTTGCGGGCTCTGGCCGTGCTGCCAGCAAGGGGCTGGGCTGGGGGGTGTGAATTGTGTGTCTGGGAGTTTGCAGCCCGTCCCTTGGATCCGCTTCAGCTTTGCCTCAGGAAAGGAGGCTGTGATTTGACCGTGTTTATAGTCCCGTGGTTCACAGCGGTGACAGGACGGGCTGGGTTTGGGCCAGGCTGGACCCTCTGGAGCCAGGCCCTTCTCCACCTCCGGGACAGAGCTCTAGTGCCAGATCTCAGCTTCCCGGAGCTGTGCCTTTAAGGCAGCCCGCAGCCTGGCCTGGTTTACTGAGCGGCTGATGCTTCCCAACACGTGGTGGCTGCGTGATCAGCCCCCCGGGATGTGGAGTCATTGCAGCTCAAGAAGCCCTCGCTGCCTCTCCCCGCCCTCTTCCCCCCCCGCGCTGTGCTCTGTGTGGGTTCCAACTGCTTCGGGTCACTGGCAGGAAGACGTTGAGCTCAGAGTGTCCTGGTGCTTGTTCATTCAGGATAGTAACAGAATGCCAGCCTGGTTTGTACTGGAAAGGACCTTAAAGCTCATCCTGTCCCAAACTCCTGCTTCTCCTCACACAGCATGGATCAGCCACAGGACCCACCACTGCATCCCAAAGATGTGTCTGTCCCAGGGCTGCTCCCTGAGCTGGGCAGTGGGACACGATGCCGGGTTACATCGTGTCCCCAGGGTCCGGTGGGGAGGAATGGCCAGATTCTTCCGGTGAGCCCCTTCTCTGGGCTGGGATCCCTCATTTAGATGATGTCCCTGCTCATTGCAGGTGGTTGGACTAGATGAGCTCTGAAGGTACATTCCAACCCAAACTGTTCTGTGATTCTATGATTCTATATCCCAACCCTTCTGCTCTCCCACGACAACAACTGATCTCACTCCCTGTATTGGGACCATTCCCTGGTCTCCCTGCCTGTGCATACACACTGGCCAAGCTGCTCCACTTGAGACTTGATGCCTTCTTGGAGACTGTGATCTCTTCCTGTAGATGATGATGCCTTCTTGGAGATTGTTATGTCTTCTTGGAAATCATGATGGTTTTGGAGGGGATCTTGGTGTCTTCCTGGAGATCGTGATGTCTTCTTGGGGATCTTCCTCTGCCCACGCTGGGTCAGGCCACCCCTCTCCTCCCTGCATCACTCCAGGCCAGCACTTAAGCTTGAGCCAAGAGGATGAGTTGGGACATGACAGTGATGAAGAGCTCTTGGAAGAGGAAAACACGGCCATGTACAACATCGGGAGTACCCCAGGATCCTGGGCCTCTCTCAGGGCCCCTGTGCTCTGCAGCAGGTTTTTTCAGTGCTGTGTTCTGCCAAGCCTGTGCTTTAGCTGGTGCTCGTTCTGTGTGGTCAGCTTGTGCACGTCTGGCGTGTGCAGCAGCTTTGTGCATCTCCAGTGAGAGCAACATACCCAGTTCCAGGAGTACCTGGGGGGACACTGGAAGTTTCCCCCAACACCAGCACCACCCAAAGGCATCAGGCAGGGCCCGAGGGGACCCAGTCATGGCAGGTTTTGAGCTTGTTGCATTCCTGAAGTTGTCTGGGGCTAGGAATAGAAGCTGAAGTGGTGTCTGAACCTGCCTTCATCAGGAAGCTCCTCTGCATGGGGGTGCTCAAACCAGTGTGGCTTGGCTTCGGTTTTATTTATATCTGTCTTATCCATCTATTTCTTTCTTTCTATCTATCTATCTATCTATCTATCTATCTATCTATCTATCTATCATCTATCTATCTATCTATCTATCTATCTATCTATCTATCTATCTATCTATCTATCTATCTATCTCTATCATCTACCTACCTAATCTATCTATTCTCCAGGGTTGGTTTCCCGACATGAGACCATACAAAGCACCATGCAGGGTTTTGCTGTGGCAGAACAGCTTGTGCTGGTGCAGACACCCTTCAGTGCCCTCCAAAGCTGCTACAGGGATGGAAATAATGTGGGAAGGGCAAGAAAATCCCTGCTCCCCTGTGCTTTATGGGACAACTCTTGTGCAGGAACAGGAGGTTTCTCCTGCACCGCCTGCCTCCAGCTGCTCCAGCAAATTATCAACCCCCCATTCATTGCCATTGTCATCTTTCACCTGCCTTCTCCTTCTCCTCTTCCCAGTGCTGCTGAGGGCCCGTGGGGAAGGGGAATGTGGTGATGCTGCTCCTCCAGTCCCTGTTGGACCTCACACGGGGGGATCTGCACCGTGGCAAACAGAGCTGGGACAGATGGAGGGGTTGCCTTTGGGTTTTGTTGTTCTGAGGAGGTAGAGGAGAGGGGAGGGGAGGAGAGGGGGAGAAAGAGGAGAGGACAGGGAGGAGGAAGAAAAGGAAGAGGACGAGAGGACAAAAAGGTAGAGAAGAAGAAGAGAGAATGTGATAACATAGTTTGCTTCAGCAAAAGCTTGCTTTGTCTTTGTTTTTGCATTGTATCCTGCTTAAGCACAATTGCATAGGTGGATGAGAAGAATAAGTTCCTGAAACTGTGAAACAGGAACAAGGGAATTTTAAGGCCAGATGTAGGATATATGGCAGTCATGCTTGATCAAGCCAACATCTAATCTCGAAGTAACAGAACAAGTTATAAGGGCTTTAGGTACATGCGTGGGGTTAAGTAGATCAACACTTCGTATCAAATAAGACTACAGGCCCTTATCAACTAGCTCTTAAAGGACCCTCCTGGATACGCACAGAAGAAAGAATGAAGATTGCATCAGCCATCGGGAGGTGGGATTTGTCTTCCTGAAATTCCTATGAATATGTAGAAGGCTTGACTATACGAAACTTTGCCTCTGCTGGCAGGTGGGCATGCAGGATATGAAGGCACGCACCCAGTGTTGTGAAAAAGCCTTTGCTCCACTGACTTTGTCCCCGGTTAAATTTTTCTAAAGGTGATCTCCTTTCTCACAGAGAGGAAGAGGAGGAAAGGAAGAGGAGAGGAGGAGGGGGAGAGAGGGAGGAGGACAGTAAAGAGAAGAGAAAAGAACAGGAAAGAAGAGCAGGGACTGGAAGGAGAAGAGGAGAGGAGGAGAGGCCGGGAGGCAGAAGCCAGACCCGCGGCTTCCCCTCCTCTCGCTGCCGTTGGGAGGAGCCGCCGCTCCCGGGCCAGGCGGCTCCCGGTACCGCGGGGCGGGCCGGCCACGGGAGCGGCGGGGGGAGCTCCGGGACTCCGGGTGCCCCGCTCCGACCCCGCTGATGCTGCCCCTGCCCGGCCCCGTCCTCCTCCTCCTCCTCCTCCTTCTCCTGCCCCTCGGCTGCCCCTGCAGCGCGGCCGCCGGCCATGCCATCACAGGCAAGTCTCTGCCGCGGGGGCCTCCGGACCTCACGCCCGAGGAGCGAGCACCGCTGCGGGGCGTAGCGGAGAGGGGGGCAGCGGGTCCCGGCAGCTTCTCCGGCTCCCGCTGTGAGAAGCGAATGCGATTCCAGGGACAGGGCGCTCATTAACGCTGCTTGTCTCCGGACAGAAGCGCTTAAAGGAACGTCGGGAGGGCCCGGGGCCTTCCCCGGCTCCGGGCATGTGTTCTTGTCAGCGGCGCCAAGGGAAGGGGTTTATGGGCTCCTCCGGCGCCGTCACACCCGGGGTTGTGCGCGTTGGGTGGTTGGAGCAAGGAAAACGGCTCCTGAGTGGGAGCTGGGAGCCGGTGGCCCACTGGGGCCTCCTGCTTTGCCATGGCACTCCTTAAAGCAAGAAGTAACTTTAACAGAGGGGATTGTCCCCTCTGTTGTGCTCTGGGGGAGACCCCCCTGCAGACCTGCATCCAGCTCTGGGGCAGCAACAGCAGAGGGACGTGAAGCTGCTGGAGTGAGCCCAGAAGAGGCCACAGAGATGCTGCAAGGGCTGGAGCAGCTCTGCTCTGGAGCCAGGCTGAGAGAGCTGGGCTGGGTCAGCCTGGACAAGAGAAGGCTCCTGAAGGGGAGACCTTAGAGCAGCTCCAGTGCCTGAAGGGGCTGCAGGAAAGCTGGAGAGGGGCTTGGGACAAGGGATGTAGGGACAGGCCAAGGGGAATGGCTTTAACCTGCCCGAGGGGAGATTGAGATGAGCTCTTAGGCAGAAGCTGTTCCCTGTGAGGGTGCTGAGGCGCTGGCACAGGGTGCCCAGAGAAGCTGTGGCTGCCCCATCCCTGGCAGTGTTCAAGGCCAGGTTGGACACAGGGGCTTGGAGCAAGCTGCTCTAGTGGAAGGGGTCCCTGCCCGTGGCAGGGGTTGGAACTGGAGGAGCTTTAAGGTCTCTCCGAACCCAAACCATTCCATGCTTTTGTGACATCCTCAAGTCCTCAGCGCTGCAGGGAGGCAGGAGCTGCCCCTCAGGAGCTGTGCACTAACGTCTCCTTTCTTCTTCAGGCCGTACGCTTGCTCCCTGCTACTCCGCTGACCTTAGGCCAGCATCAGGGAGACTCGTCTCGGCCATGGGCTGCACCGTGCATCTGACGGTTCCACCGCTGCAGGGCGGCAGAGCTGTCATCTGGGAATACAGAACTGCCCAGCAGGAAGGAGCCATCCTCAGTTATGCTTTCGATGGAGCCAGCACCACCTCTCACCCTTACGAGAACCATGTGAGGTTCAACAGAACAGACTTCTCGCTGCAGATGGTGCTGCAGCGGGGGGATGACCGGCTGTACCGCTTCAGGTCCGAGCTGGAGGCCACGGGCTGGTTCCAGCTGCACGTTGTGGGTGAGTGATGAGATAGAAACCTCCCTCCTCTGCAGCCAGAGAGCTGGAAGGTGCTCTGGGTCTGGGACCTGGGGAACTGTGGATTTGAACATCGACAGTCACTCCATCTCTCCTAGAACCACTTTCCAAGCCAGAAATTGTGGGCAACTCATCAGTGAAGGCAGGAGACAACACCAAACTGGTTTGCAACGTCCTGGAAGGGAAGGCAGACGCTTACTGGTGGAAGAAAAACGGAGTGTTGTTGCTGGGGAGCGACCATATCCAGCTTGAGAACACTACCCTGTGCATCCTGAGAGCCTCGATGAATGACAGTGGCTACTACACTTGTGTAGTCCGCAACAGAGTCAGCCAAAATGAAACCTCCTTCCTGCTCCACGTCCAGAGTGAGTGTGGGTTTCCTCTCTGTGCCCAGGAAAAGAAACAGGGGTAATGGCTCCAAACCACCAAGTTTTGGTGGCAGATTTTTGCTTGGAGGGAGTGTGTGTGTGTTAAATTCAGTCTGGGTGCAGACACTGTGGATTCTCTTCTCTGCAGATGCAGCGAATGTGGTGCTGCCCATGATGCTGGCGTGCGTTGTTGCGGGCTCGCTAGCGGGTGAGTGCTGGGCCTGGCTCTTGCCCTGCCATTTTGGCCGCTGCAGTGGGTGCTTGCATGCGAGGAGGGATGCGGGATGAGGCTCTGTGCTGGCTGAGGTGGCATGGTCATACTGGGACCAGGAAGCCTGTCACTGCTGTCATTGCAAGCAGGGCATCCCCTATCCAAGGAGGTTGTGGTGTTCTCTGCTCCCTTCGCTTGCATCCCTGCTCTCAGGGAAGCTTGTCAGGAAAATGCCTGCTTGTACTTCCCTTTCCTTACCTGGCTCAGTCCCCTAAGGACCAACCTTCCCCCTGGGTGCTGGGTGACGTCACACAGCCCTGTACGGTGAGAGCACCGAGCCCTCCTGCGGTCGGTGTTGGTTTCCTGCCCACAGAAGGGCAGCGTGCTTCCTCTTTGCTTGTTTTGCTTTTCCTCCTTTTTTTTCGGAGCTGGAGAGCCAAGTTTTCCAGCCCATCCCCAGGCCCTGGCAAAGTGAGGGTTTTAATTCTCAGCTTGCCGACCTGGAGAGGAAAACAGAAAGAGGAATAAAAGCCCAAGACTGGGATCTGTCAGTTCAAAACAGCAGTAGGAGTTCTCCTGGGTGACTTAGGCTTGTGTTTTGCTACTGCACAAAGTTGCCAGGTTCTTCCTGGGAAAATCCTCCAGGCACTGGACAGGTGCTGGGATCTCCCTTCTGTGCTTCTGTTCCCATCATCCCTGTGATGCTCCTGCCCTACCTGCTCACCCAGAGTGGGGATGGGCAGGGCGGTTTCCTCCAGAGCCCAATGCTTGCCCTGCACTGGAGCACCTGGCTCCAGGTTTCCCAGCTGAACTTTGCCACACTTTGTCCCAGCAGCATCTCTTTGGTGTTTGATGGTGACTGGTTTTTCCGCAGGTCTCTTTGTGTGGTGCAGGTCAAGGAACCACTAGTGTCACAGCGGCTGTAGGTAAGATGCCTCCAGCCCTCTTTGGGGCTGGTCCTGCTCCTCCAGCTGTAGCTAAAAGCCTGAATTTATCGTGAGCTGGACACGTGGGATTGCTCGGGGTTCTTTGCCAGCTGCTCCTCACAGGACCAAGAGGCAGCTGAGGGCTTGCTCTCCACTCTCCAGAGGCTCTAAGGATTTGCTGTCTTCCCTGTTCAGTCCCCACTGGGATTCGCTCTGGAAATATCCTTGATTGCCCCACCCAAAGCCTCATACCACACGTTACTTCTGGCAAAGCAGGCACTGAGCACCCCTGCATGGAGGAGACTTTGAGCTGCTCCAAGCCCATCACCCCTTTGCTCCATCACCTGCTCTCCATCAGTGCTGGCTTTTTAATTCTTGTTGTGCATTTTCTGCAGCGGGATGTGCTGGGGGAAGTGATGGTCCTGTCCCAGGTCCTCCAATTGCAAAAGTAGTCATCAGCTCGTGAGTGGTTTTTGGGAGAGTGGAACCTTGCCCGGAGGGGAAGCACTGCACTTCCCAAAGAGGCCACACTCTGGTTTCCACTAAGACTTTCCAGAGTGGCAGGAAGCAAGCTGCCTCCAGGGTGCAGCAGATGCAGAGCATGAGCAGACCCACTCTGAAAAATGCTCCTTATTGGGTGGGTTGGTTGGAACTCTCCAAAGGTCTCTGAAAGTTTCTGGGAAGTGAGTCTCGAAACCTTCTTGGGTTGTGCTCGCTCTCTGTGACCACAACAAACTCGGGCTGAGAGTGAGGACAAGGGTGTGATCCCCTAAGGATGGAAAACCACACTGTGGCTAGTTGAAAATCAGAGCTCTCATTTGTCTCGTGCAGCCAGGTCATAGGTAACTTCTCCTGGAGATAAGCTGGCCAAGGTAGCTCCTGGAATTTGGAGTAGAGCACAAGCCCAGACCTTCCCAGCACTGCCAGGGCCAGCACTGCAGTGCTGGGAAGTCACCAATGGGGTCTGAGTGAATGGGTCCGCACCCAGGAGATGCCTTGGATGGAGATGTCTCTTCTCCTTGCAGGTAGAGAGCTTGAAGAGCTGTGCCCTTGCTGCCTTCTGCTGATGGTAGGTGCTGCCTGCAGGGCGCTGGACGACCGATGCTGTCCAGCCTCTTCTGGGCTCACCTCTGAATTGCTGAAGGGCTGAACCCCACGAATATTTTTGTGTAAAACCCCAAATTGAGCTGTTCCTGTGCTGTCCTGCTCCTCCCCTGGCACCGTGCACATCCCTGGCAGGGCTGGATGTGGCTGTTGTACTCCAGAGCTCCAGACCTCGCCTGGCTTCCTCCAGAAGCCATGTGGGCTGAGTGCTTGTGGGTGGGCTGATGGTTCTGGAAGGAGGCACCATCCCCACTGGACAGACACCTGGTCCCGGGAACGCTGGTGTGTGCTGCAGTGCCAGTCCTGCCTCCCCAGGGCTCAGGCCACTCACCTTGGCCTCCCGGGGTGCAGCTGTATGCTGTGCCTGGGACTTGCCAGGGTGGATCAGGAGCTGGGACCACGGGCATTCTACTCAGCTTGGTCCTTGGAAGGAGGGAGAAGGGCAGGATTTTGATGTCATGTGACTGGGGAGTCCAGGAGATGTGTGAAGGTGGCAGGGGATGGAGCAACAAAGTTGTTTCAGAAAGCAAAACTCCCCATGCGGGTGTGTTAGAACCACGGTGTGCCTGGAGGGGAGATGCCCCAGCCCAGCTCCTCTGTCTTCCAGCCTCGGGTTCTGGCCATGCCTGGGACATCCTCTCCTCTTCCAAGCAACTGCCACCTGTGTTGTACCTGTGCTGATGTGAGCTTGTCCTTCCCTCCTGCGCTTCTGTGGGTGACGGGAGGTGATGAGAGACTTGGTCTTGTTTGGTTTGGCCAGGGCAGCACTGGTCCATCCCTCTCCTGTCGCTTCCCTTCACCATGCCGCTTCTGTGAGGAGGGTCTTATTTGTTCTTACAGTGGAAATTACTGGAGAAAACTGGACGCTCCCCTAGGAGCACTGAACCTCACAAAATGCCTGGACCGATCGTGGGGCCTGGGTGCTCACACCCATCGTTCATTCCAATAGGTCAGCTCCAGGTCCAGCACCTCACTGAGCCAGCCCCCAGCCCCACTGCGGGGTGCAGGCATTTTGGGTGCCTTGGATTAGCTACTGGATGGTCACATCTCTCCCAGGACAGCTGGTGGCCTGGCGACATCTTGCTCCAAGGCACTGCCAGCAAACGGAGAGTGGCACAGGGGGATGTTTCTGTTGCTTGTGTCTGCTTCTTCTGCAGCAAAAGGCTTTCCTGACCTGAGGAGCAGTGGGTTTCCCTCTCCTTGGAGCAAACAGGAATGCAGGCACGTGATTACAGAAAATACTTCATTGAACCTTTCAGAGTTGCCTGTGAATCATTTTGGAGATGTTTCGGTGTTTTAAGGTTTGCTGCTACTAATAAAAGTGTGTTATCCCTGTTGATACTGTTGTGATCTTCAAGGGTGGGAAATGACCCCTCAGGGGTACCCAAAGGCTGCGGCAGCGCAGGGATGTGCTCCCCGCTGCTGGGCTTTGGTGGGCAGACCTCGGGAATGCTGTATTTCCGCTGATATCCAGCTCTCCTGCATCCCCATCCCATCCCTCACCAAGCAGCCCAGCTTCTCCTGCAGCAGTTGCAGCTCAGGGGCTGAGTTGGCTTTAAAACCAACCCACAGCCTTGCTCCTAAGTCAGGTGAGGGTATTTTTAACTGGTATCAGTGCCCTGAGTCACTGGGACCTGGCACACAGCCACCCTGGCACGGCCAGTAGTCCCAGGGGCAGCTGGACGGGGCAGAGGATGCCACCCGGGTGAGACAAGGCCAGAACTGCCTCTGGGCTTACCCTGTGGGGGCATTTCAGGGGAGGTCTTAGCTTCAGGTTTCACCTGGTGGCCCTTGGGTTTATGCAGGTTTACGCAGAGTGGCTGTGTCTGGAGTCAGAAAAGCCTCCTCTAGGCTGCAGGAAATACCTTTGTGCATCTAACAGCTAAACGTGGTGGGGAAAAACAGCCTTTGGGAAAGGTAGGAAGTATATGAGAGTTTCAGTGTGTCCTGAGCAAATAGGTTCCTGCTTCTGTATGTTGGAGCATGTCAGATGAGCCAGGATGCGCCTGTGGAAGAGATGTTGCAGCATCCAGGTTCTGCATGTCCTCCTGCTTGTGCCCTGCTGTCCTTCCTCATCGTGTGCCTCTTCCCCTTCCCTGGGAAGCCCTGGCAGCTTAAGGAGCCCTGCGCCAAAATAGCAGAGCTGTTAGCACCAGGCTGGGCACTTCAGTCATTTTGCTGTAGAGGGTAGACAGGACCTGACCAAACACCCGTCCTGAGCAGCACAAGTGCTTTGGCCCGCTCGAGGATGCCAAGAAAACAAACTGCTACTGGTAAAGCAAGTATTTCTTTCAAGTTACTACAAAATTACTTCCAGAAAAGCAAGTGTGTGCATATAGTTCAAGCTGCTACTGGAATTACCACTTCCCAAGCAGCAAGTATCTACGTATCTATATACCAGTATCAGAAGTATGTGTATCTGTGATTTATCAATATTAGAAGTACGTGTATCTATTATTAATTTCTTACATGAATTCCTATATATATGTATCGTTTGAAATGTAACTGGTATAGTGCTCGTCAAACCGCTCTCAGGAGTGAGGCCACTCCGTGCCGGACAAAGTCTCCCTGCATGAACGATGCATGGCTGGGAATCTGGAATCAGACAGGCAGCCCTTGATGGGGATGTAGAGTAATTTCTGCAGGGAGAGGCTCCATTTCGGGTAGAACGTGAGTAATTCTTTTATACCATAGCGACGAGAGAGGGCGTTGGACACCACTGTTTGGAGCAGATGTTTCTGTTTTGCCCATAGATCATGTTCTTTCCTGGTTTTGTCGGACCAGTTTTGCTTTCCCAGGCTGTTTCACTCTCCCTCCAGCTGAAGCAGCCAATACCTTTTGCCACTTCCTGCTTTCCCAGCCTGCTTTCCACCTCTTTTGACTAGTTTTCCCCTTTCCAGATGGTACGTCTGTGACTGCTGTTTCTTGATTCTGTGGTTATCGAGGGTACCTTGGGCTGTTCCAGGTTCTTGGTACCCAGCTGCAGTCCTCAGGGATGCTCCTGCTCCCAGGACTGCAGACATCTGCTGCGGGTTTAGCATATGTTTTCTGGCTATTTTCTGCACTAAAACCTTCAGGGCTGCTCCTGATGTTGTTCTCCTTCCTAGGTTATACCTTAGGAAGAAGTTCTTCCCTGTGAGGGTGGTGAGGTGCTGGCACAGGTCCAGCGAGTGGGGGGAGAGGCAGGAACCAGCCTGTGAGTGGGGTTGGGTAGAGGATGGAGTCATCTTCAAGATGGGGACACACAGAGACGTATCCGTGTGAAACGAGGAGAAAATGATACAACTTTGAATGATTCCATCTTTGAGATATGGGACTCTTCCTCAGATCTCCCCTCGTCCTTCCTCAACGACGTCCCGGGCAACACGGTGCTCCTGGCCAAGAGCAGCTTCAACAAATGCGTTCTGAATGTCACTAGGAGTAAGCCAGGGTAGACCTGAGTGATGTTGACCCTCCTCCAGAGCCTTCTAAACTTCTAACATGGTCTTCATTGAAGGCAGAGCATGAGACTGAAAAGTCCTTCATCAGGATAAGCACTAATAAGCAACAACTGAATCATCGGTGTGTTACCAGCACTGTTCTCAGACTGAAGCCGAAACACAGCACTGCACCGGATACTAGGAAGGAGAAAAAAGACTGTTACAGCTGAACCTAGGACAGCATCCATCCCTTATTCCATACCATTCACGTCATGCTCATTTCCCGCATTTTTCAATACACCGTTGCTTTTTGTCTCAGTATACATACACATACACACAAAGAGACAAATATCATTCCTTAGTCCATGGACCATTGCTGTAAAGCTCACTGAGTTCATTCAGTCCGTGATATCAGGCTCCATCTGTCATCACAGTCTTTCAGGGCAGGAGAGACAGTGTGTAGTGTTGGACTTTTCAGTCTCATGCTCTGTCAGCGAGGAGGTGTAAGCAGCGAGGAGAAGCAGACAGGCCAACCCAATATGGATGATAAGCAAACTTCTACCTTATTTGTGACGCAGTTCACATATATATAGGAGAAGTATTCAGCCACTCCTCCTTGGCACAACAGTATTGGTTAGCCCCACACAGCTTCCTCCACATTCTCCTCCCATGTCCGGTTTCCAATTACCTGTGGGGGCCACCCCCTGCCTTGCTCGCACAGTCCTCCAGGGCTCTATGGTCTTGCTCTTAGAGTCATTCTGCAACAAGGAGGGGCACAAGAAGCTGGGAGGAAGCAGCTGGCACACGCGCTTTGGGATCTGGGGTTGCCTTCAGCACCTTGGGATACCTGGTGTCAGCCACAGGCGTGGAGCTCCCCTGGTGCTGAGAGTCCCGTACCAGGAGAGAAGCTGCTGCTTCTCCTTCATCGTCTGCTCCAGGAGCAAGATAGGGTTTTCCAGCATCTTCCATGGGGATGTCGGGCAATGAAGCTGCCACTTCTTCCTTGTGTGCTTCTGAGGAGACAATGGCTCTCCCGTCCTGTTCTTGATCGTCTCCTGACATGGGAGACACGGTATCTTTTCCATCCTCACTTCCTGATGGGACAAGGAGGGGTTTGCTGGGCTGTCCCTGAGGGCCTTCAGCCACAGGAGACTCAGTGTGCTCAGAATGTGCATGGGACGATGCTGCCATCGCCACATCCACACTTTGGGCCACGTCCTGGTGTTCCACTTGCTTCCTGGTTGGAGACTAGGAAGGAGAAAAAAGACTATTACAGCTGAACCTAGGACAACATTCATCCCTTTTTCCATACCATTCACATCATGCTCAGTTCCCACATTTTTTCAATACACCGTTGCTTTTTGCCTCAATGTACATACACATACACACGCACAAAGAGACGGATATAGAAACACAGAATCACAGAATCATAGAATAGTTAGGGTTGGAAAGGACCTTAAGATCATCAAGTTCGAACCCCCCTGCCATGGGCAAGGACACCTCACACTAAACCGTATCACCCAAGGCTTCGTCCAACCTGGTCTTGAACACTGCCAGGGATGGAGCATTCACAACCTCCCTGGGCAACCTCTTCCAGTGCCTCACCACCCTAACAGGGAAGAATTTCCTCCTTATATCCAATCTGAACTTCCACTGTTTGAGTTTTAACCCGTTAAACATTCCTTAGTCCATGGACCGTCCCTATAAAGCTCACTGAGTTCATTCAGTCCATGAAGTCAGGCTCCATCTGTCATCACAGTCTTTCAGGGCAGGAGAGACGGTGTGTAGTGTTGGACTTTTCAGTCTCATGCTCTGTCAGCGAGGAGGGGCACAAGAAGCCAGGAGGAAGCAGAGACAGGCCACCTTACCCAAACTAGCCAAAGGGGTATTCCTTCCTAAAGCACGTCATGCCCAGCATGGAAACTGTGGGGAGTCACCCCAAAGGGTCAGGCTGCAGCTAGGGCAGGGGGTGCTGAGCAACTCTGTTGTGCATCACTGCTGGCTATTGTTCTTTTCCTTTGCCCTCTTAGTTTTATATTCTCTCTCCTCCTGTCATCAGAATTATGACTATTATTAGTACTGGTAGAACTAGTTGTATATTGTATGTTAGCTATGGGACTGTTCCTATCTCAGTCCATGGGGTAGCAGTAGTGGTTCTATATTATACTTTAGTTATGGGACTGTTCTTATGTCAATGCGTGCAGGATTCTTTCAGTTCTCCTCCCCCCACATCTTGCCTGGAGGGAGGCTGGGGAAGGCGGGCTGAGCGAGCGGCTGTGTGGTGCCGAGTTACCAGCTGGGCTTAAACCACAACGCAGCTAAGGCCAGTGAGTTACCATGGTGTCCGTGACTCATGTGCTCTGTCTGACACACTGCATCTTCATCTCCTTCCACCTGGGACAGGAATCTGGAAATAAAGGAAAGGCCAAGTAACTCCTGGGTTTCCAACAAGGCCCTGGAAATTTTGGATGCACCCTGCAATTCACGGGATGGGTGAAGACAAGCTGGCTGCAGAGAGCGATGGAAATGGGAGCCTTCCACTGGGGAGGGCCCATCCATCTCCAAAGCCAGTCTGGCAGGGAAGCAAGACAGCAACACGGAGAGTGGATGTTTGCCTGGACAAGCCTTACCTGCAGCCCATCAGCGCTGCTCTGCCTCCCTTTGGCTGTATGGTCTTGGTCCAATATTACCTATATTTCAGACTGGGAGATGCTCTGCGTGCTCTGGAAAAGCCTGGGAGTTTCCTTTCAATCCTCCCTTCGAGGGCATCCTCTCCTCAACAAGATACTGATTCATGAATCATTGAATCTCAGCCTGGTTTGGGATGGGAGGAACCTTAAAGCTCCTCCAGTTCCCAGGCCCTGCCACGAGCAGTGACTTCTTCCACTAGAGCAGCTTGCTCGAAGCCCCTGTGTATACCTGGCCTTGAACACTGGCTGGGGCAGCCACAGCTTCTCTGGGCACCCTGTGCCAACGCCTCAGCACCCTCACAGGGAAGAATTTGTGCCTAATGTCTATTCTGAATCTGTTAAGGACCTCTTAAGGTCCTTTCCAACTCTAACTATTCTAGGATTCTATGAATCTATAAAGTCATTCATTTATGTCAGCGTGTTACCGAACCAATCAAGTTGCCATAGGTATTTATCTACTGCGCATGCAAAAATGGCCTGGAATTATGCAAAATGGTTCTTGGAAAACTACTGAATATGCATGATGTTTACCAGAAATATAATGAAGACGTATGTTAGGCAACAATATAATCATGCTCTATTTGATGCTTGGACTGGACACATTAGGAGGAGATCTCCCCTATGTCTCCCAGCACTGCAATAAAGAATACCTGCTTGTCACCTTAAACTTTGTTGGTGAGTTCTTAATGAGTTATACAAATTAAAATACTCCATCCCTTCCTGTGGAAGAGACCAGGGCTGGAAGGGACCTTAAAGTTCCTCCAGTTCCAAGTCCCTGGCATGGGCAGGGACATCTTCCGCTAGAGCAGCTTGCTCCAAGCCCCTGTGTCCAACCTGGCCTTGAACACTGCCAGGGATGGGGCAGCCACAGCTTCTCTGGGCACCCTGTGCCTCAGCACCCTCAAAGGGAAGAACTTGTGCCTAATGTCTTAATGTGAATCTCCCTCAATAGCCCCTGTGCGTGGATTCAGCTGAGGTAACACCCGAGGTCCCTGCACAAACACCAACTTTAATGGAACAAATGTTCTGTAAATGTTCACCCTCTCACAGTCAGAGCCCAGCTGAGCTCTGCGGCTTCAATGGAAGTCGAGGTGGGCCTCGTGTTACTTAGCAACTTTCAGAAAAGACAGAGAGAGAAAGGGGGGTGGTGGGGAGGCAGAGAAACAGAGAGCTCAGCAGTCTGCCAGTGGGGGTGTTTGGTGTGGAGAGAGTGCCCCAGGGGCTCACACATGCCCCAGTTCATTGGCGCCGGTTCCTGCCCGTGTGGAAGCTTCTCTCGCCCAGTTCCAGGAGTGACTGACACAGCAGTCAGTCAAGAGAAGCTGCTCCAGGCCCTCCCCATGACTTCCCTTTCCGACTTGTGGGACCTTCTCTCGATGCATTCTGTCTCTGCCCTCACAGCCACAGACCCCGAGCGAGGAAATAGCTGGGCACATGAGGTTGATACATGGGTAGACTCCACAACTTGTTAAAGTTGTAAAGTAGGTATGCTTTTATTCAGCGCTGAGGTGCAGGAGGATTGCTCTTCCAAAAGCAGTTTGTTTATATTACATATAATGATTACATAAACATGAGATTGCTTCGCACCTATTACATATGCAAAACCTATTCCTGTCTAGTATTAGAAGTAATTTTCTGGCATTTGTCCCATTGATACGCTTGCGTAGTGCCTCCTGGTGGTGGTCGTTAGGGGGTTGTGAGAATGAAGGCCTGTAGTTCCTCTTCACCGCGAGTAACCTTTTGTTTTCACACAGACTCAATACGGTTTCGGCTCCTATCCAAACCTCAGGTTCAGCACAAGCCAGTTTTATGTATCTTAAAGCAGAAACTTGTCAAGTTTGCAAAGTGTCCACAGCGAGCGCAGGCTGCAGCACAATGTTCTCAGCGCAGCTCCCTCAGGCCTGGAGCTGGCAGTGGGGCTCTACTCCTCCACTTGCGGGCTGATTCAGGATCTGCGGAAAGCCCTGCGCAGAGAATTCAGCACCCTTCTGAAGCGGGATGGTTGTTGCTTTTGGACGTGTCTATCACTGGTCTCATGCAATCCTTTGTTTGGGGTGGGTGTTTCCCAAGTATAGCTGGTGGACTGGGGATGGATGGGTAGCAGGTAATGTCGCGTTAGAGGCTGCCAGTTTTGCATTACCATGCGGGTTTGCCGCTGTTGGCTTTCAGTCCTCTCCGAGGCAATGGAGGCCCTGGAACTGCCAAACCTGTGCAAACTGTGCCACCAGCGTAGCCTTGTAGTTGGCTCCTCCTCGGTGTCCGGAGGTGGTACAGGCACTGCCTGTTCATCCCAGTAGAGTGGTGGGGAGGCAAAGGTTCTGCTGGCCTCTCCTTGATGCTCTTCAGGTGCTTTCCTCTCTTTGCGCCTGGTTACAACCTGCAGAGCTCTTTTGACAGCTGAGACCCTTTGTCTCTCGGCCTGTGGTGGCAGCTGGCTCCAGCTCAGTACTGGTCCCTCTGTCCAGGCCTGTCCTGGTCCCCGTCTATCTGTGCCCAGGTGCCTGGCCTGTGTTGCTGTCTCTGCCTGGGCCTGGGCTGGTGTTGGCACAGGAGACTTGGTGTGCTCAACTTCTGCAGGTCTCTTTGCTTCCATTGACACATCCACTGCTTCAGCCATGTCCTGCTCTTCCAGACGTTGTTGGATAGTTTCCTCCATCGAAGCAAAAATCCTGTGAATGACTTCCTTTAGGAAGTGGCTGGCTTCTTCCTCTGAAACCAAAACAGAGGGTAAGGGGCTGAACAGAGTAAGTATTAGACTCCAGGCATTCTCATCTTCCTCCTGATGCTTCGCTTCCTCAGCAGGTGGGCAGACAACTACTTTTACAGGCTCTTCTTGATGATCTCTAGACACAGTGGACACCTTGTCTTCTCTAGCCTCACGTGCTGCTGGGACAAGAGTGGCTGTGCTGGGCTCTGCCTGAAGCTCTGCAGCTGCAAGAGGCTCCGTGTGTTCAAATGCTGCAGGCCTCGTTGCTGCCACTGGTACACCCACAGGTTTTTTGTCAATGTCCTGCTGTTCCAGAGGCTGCTCGTCCGTTTTGTGGATGCCAGAGAAACTCTTGCGCAGGACGCCTCTCACGAAGCTCCTGGCTGTTTCTGAATGTATCAGCTCAGAGGCAGTAGGGCTGACCAGGGCAAATGGCTTTCTCTGTGCCTCTGCTTCTACTTCCTGCTCATCAAAGCCATGGGAAGGTGGTGCCGGTGCCTCCTCAACTGTTACTGGCGTCACTGGTGCCATTGACACATCCACATGGCTTTGGACCACATCCTCCTGTTCCTGAGGCTGCTCATCTGTTTCCTGGATGGCAGCCACAGCCTTGCGCACAACGCCCCTCACAATGTCCCTGGCTGTTTCCTGCAGAAACAACTCGTAGGCAGAGGGGCTGAGCAGGGCAAATGGCTTTCTCCGTGCCTCTGCTTCTACTTCCAGCTCATCAAAGCCATGGGAAGGTGGTGCCGGTGCCTCCTCAACTGTTACTGGCGTCACTGGTGCCACTGACACATCCACATGGCTTTGGACCACATCCTCCTGCTCCTGAGGCTGCTCATCTGTTTCCTGGGTGGCAGCCACAGCCTTGTGCACAACGTCCCTCACAAAGTCCCTGGCTGTTTCCTGCCGAAACAACTCGTAGGCAGAGGGGATGAGCAGGGCAAATGGCTTTCTCCGTGCCTCTGCTTCTACCTCCTGCTCATCAAAGCCATGGGAAGGTGGTGCCGGTGCCTCCTCAACTGTTACTGGCGTCACTGGTGCCATTGACACATCCACATGGCTTTGGACCACATCCTCCTGCTCCTGAGGCTGCTCATCTGTTTCCTGGGTGGCAGCCACAGCCTTGTGCACAACGTCCCTCACAAAGTCCCTGGCTGTTTCCTGCCGAAACAACTCGTAGGCAGAGGGGATGAGCAGGGCAAATGGCTTTCTCCGTGCCTCTGCTTCTACCTCCTGCTCATCAAAGCCGTGGGAAGGTGGTGCCGATGCCTCCTCCTGCTCTTGTGCCACGGAAGCGAGAGGTGCGCGGCGCTGTTCTTCCTCAGCAGCTCCAGCCAGGGGAGGAGCTGCCAGCTCGGTTTCCGTGGGACCGGCCAGGACAGGAGACACGCTCTGCATGTCTCCAGCTGCCTCTGATGTCCCATCTGTGCCCACAGTGCAGCGGATGTTGGATTCCACCTGGATGTCCGCTGCGGGGTCCTGGAAGAGCTCTGGCACCAAAGGGCTGACACAGATGTTGTCCATGGTGACGGCTTCCCCCTGGGATAGCTCTTTGTCACTAGCACATTCCAACTCCTCCTTCGCCTCCTCATCCTTCTCCTCAGGGAAGGCCGCTGGCTCCTCCTGTAAACACACAGCAGAACATCAGGAGCTGACAGCTCTCCCCAGGCCTGTCTCTCTCAGGGCTGCAGGTAGCTGTGTGGGTGCTGTGCCGTGGGCTGCCTTCTCCCCTGCTGCCCTGTGACCAGTGCCAGGGCTGGGTGATGCAGTGGCCCATCACCTGGGGTCTGGGGCTGCTGCTGGTGGCTGTTCACTGAGGAGGTCCCTCACGGGCTGCTCTCCTTCAGTGCCTTTGCTCCAGTGGAGGGGTGCGGAAAGGGAGAGCAAGAGCACAGGCAGGGGAGGGAGGGAATGTGAGAGGGATGGCACAGGGAGCACCAGCAATGTCCCTGGCACATGCGCTTTGGGATCTGGGGTTGCCTTCAGCACCTTGGGATACCTGGTGTCAGCCACAGGCGTGGAGCTCCCCTGGTGCTGAGAGTCCCGTACCAGGAGAGAAGCTGCTGCTTCTCCTTCATCGTCTGCTCCAGGAGCAAGATAGGGTTTTCCAGCATCTTCCATGGGGATGTCGGGCAATGAAGCTGCCACTTCTTCCTTGTGTGCTTCTGAGGAGACAATGGCTCTCCCGTCCTGTTCTTGATCGTCTCCTGACATGGGCGACACGGTATCTTTTCCATCCTCACTTCCTGATGGGACAAGGAGGGGTTTGCTGGGCTGTCCCTGAGGGCCTTCAGCCACAGGAGACTCAGTGTGCTCAGAATGTGCATGGGACGATGCTGCCATCGCCACATCCACACTTTGGGCCACGTCCTGGTGTTCCACTTGCTGCTGGTTGGTTCTCTTGATGACAGCCACAGACTGGACACGTGGCTTCCTCTCTTTGCTCATGGCTTTGGCCTGCAGAGCTGTGTCCATTGCTTTGGTGGTCTGCGGGGCAGGTGCCCGTCTCCGTCCCTGTGCTGCTGCCTTCTGCTTGCCAGAGCGATGGGGACCTCGTGCCGGTGCAATAGGAAGGAGAGGTGCCCGGTGCTTCCCAAGAGTTCCGGGCAGGTAGGTCCAATTTGGCTGCTCTGAAGTCTTGACGTGAGGCAGCGGGGACAGACGCTTAGGAAGCACCTTCTGCTGCAGCCCCAGCAACTTGCTCTTGAGGCTGCCCATCCTCCCTGCTGCTGACAGGGGCTCTGCCGCTCGCCCAGCGCTCCTCAGTGTGTGCTGAGTGGCTGGGGCCTTGCTGCTGTTGGCTGCACGGACGGTGCCTCTTCTTGTTTGTGTCCCTGCAGCCCTGCTGTGTGCTGGCTCCTGCCGTGCCACTGGCTGCTGGCGGGGTCCCTGGCTCCCAGCGCTGTACCTGTGCAGCACTGTGCTCGTGCTGCCTGAGCTCTTACTTGTGGGAGCAGAGGCTTTGGGCCTGCGTAGAGCAGGCTGACAGGTCGCTGGCCGTGCATCTCTGCTGCCGTAACTGGGGATACGGGGCAGCTGGGCAGCAGTTTTGAGAAGCTGCCGTTGGTTGCTGCTTGCACTGCCGACGGAAGAGATGCTCACACGGTCAGAAGCTGCAGAGGCTGCTGGTGTTATAGGGGGCAGCTTGAAGCCGCTGCTGACTGCTCTCTGTGGGCGAGGTGGCTGCCTGGGTGCCATTGTCACCAATGGTGACAGATGGAGTGTCTGCTCCTGTCTTGACCTGCTGCTGCTGGGCAGCACCACCCGGTGCCCCAGGCTGCCCATCTGCAAAAGAAGCCAAGCAGAGAGGCTGTGTGACGGTGTCCCTTGTGCCCATGTCCCAGCTGGCTGAGCTCAGGCGGCTGGGCTCCTCTGCCAGCCCCAGGGCAGGGCTTAGAGCCGGCTCGGGAGAGGCCTGGCCACCCGCAGCCCACGGCCACTGCCCAGAGCACCCCCGGCATGCCCGGGCAGCCTGCGGGGCACGGCATGGGGGGCTCAGCTTGCTCCCTCCTGCACCTCCCGCCTGACCGTCAGCATCTCCCGGGGTCAGGAATACGTTTGGCCCCATCTCCCTGGGGCTCCCTACCTGTGCCTGCTGAGTGGTGACAGGCCGAAACCTCTCTGGGTAGGGCACCCGTGGCAGTGTGATCCCATGGTGGGACGACGCCTGGCTCTGGCTGCCCTGCGGCGCTTCTTCGGGCTGCCTGCGGGTCACCTGCGGGCAGGAGGAGGAGGAAAAGGTGTGTGAGGGAGGCGGCTGCCTTGGCACAGCGGCCTGTGCAGTGCGGGCAAGCCTGGCGCTGTCACCGAGGCACTTCCGAGCGGCCCCGTCCCACCACCGGCCTCTCCCTCCTCCCGAGCCCTCACCTGGCGCCTTCTCTGCTCGCTTGGCCTGCCCTCAGTGGGCTGGGAACGGGCGTTCGCCTCTTTACCCACGGGCATCTTCCACGTCCTGGGACGCTGAACTGCCGGGGGCTTCCAGGGGACTGCTGCCTCCTGAGAGAGGCTGCTCCTCCTGACTGAGGTACTCCAGGGCTCTCGCTCCTCATGTACCCCACGGTCAACACCGTGTCACAAAGCCCTGGCGGTCGCCATGGAGATGCCCACGCCCGTGACTGGTTCCGTGGAGTCCCAACCGGTGACGAGCATCTCCACAGTGACCTGCGAGGCTTTGCGATGGTGGCGCCATTGTGTCAATGAACACTGGGCACACCAGGGCTGCTGCACGCCGTCATAGAGTCAACCAGGTTGGAAAAGACCTCTCCGATCATCAAATCCAAACGCTCCCCAGCACTGCCAAGGTCACCCCTGACCCATGGCACTGACGGCCTGGTCTACACAGCATGTGAATACTTCCAGGAACGGCGACTCCAGCACTGCCCTGGACAGCTTGTTCCAGTGCCTGACTACACCTGAAGAAATGCTTCCTAATCTCCAGCCTATACCTCCCCTTGCTCAGCTTGAGGCCATTTCATGAGACCGAGAAGTCCTTCATCAGGATAAGCACTACTAAGCAACAACTGAACCATCAGTGTGTTATCAGCACTGTTCTCAGACTAAAGCCGAAACACAGCACTGCACCAGATACCAGGAAGGAGAAAAAAGACTATTACAGCTGAACCTAGGACAACATTCATCCCTGTTTCCATACCATTCACATCATGCTCAGTTCCCACATTTTTCAATATACCATTGCTTTTTGCCTCAATGTACATACACATACACACACACAAAGAGACGGATATAGAAACATAGAATCACAGAATCATAGAATAGTTAGGGTTGGAAAGGACCTTAAGATCATCAAGTTCGAACCCCCCCTGCCATGGGCAAGGACACCTCACACTAAACCGTATCACCCAAGGCTTCGTCCAACCTGGTCTTGAACACTGCCAGGGATGGAGCATTCACAACCTCCCTGGGCAACCTCTTCCAGTGCCTCACCACCCTAACAGGGAAGAATTTCCTCCTTATATCCAATCTGAACTTCCCCTGTTTGAGTTTTAACCCGTTAAACATTCCTTAGTCCATGGACCGTCCCTATAAAGCTGAGTTCATTCAGTCCATGAAGTCAGGCTCCATCTGTCATCACAGTCTTTCAGGGCAGGAGAGACGGTGTGTAGTGTTGGACTTTTCAGTCTCATGCTCTGTCAGCGAGGAGGGGCACAAGAAGCCAGGAGGAAGCAGAGACAGGCCACCTTACCCAAACTAGCCAAAGGGGTATTCCTTCCTAAAGCACGTCATGCCCAGCATGGAAACTGTGGGGAGTCACCCCAAAGGGTCAGGCTGCAGCTAGGGCAGGGGGTGCTGAGCAACTCTGTTGTGCATCACTGCTGGCTATTGTTCTTTTCCTTTGCCCTCTTAGTTTTATATTCTCTCTCCTCCTGTCATCAGAATTATGACTATTATTAGTACTGGTAGAACTAGTTGTATATTGTATGTTAGCTATGGGACTGTTCCTATCTCAGTCCATGGGGTAGCAGTAGTGGTTCTATATTATACTTTAGTTATGGGACTGTTCTTATGTCAATGCGTGCAGGATTCTTTCAATTCTCCTCCCCCCACATCTTGCCTGGAGGGAGGCTGGGGAAGGCGGGCTGAGAGAGCGGCTGTGTGGTGTGGAGTTACCAGCTGGGCTTAAACCACAAAGCAGCTAAGACCAGTGAGTTACCATGGTGTCCGTGACTCATGTGCTCTGGCTGACACACTGCATCTTCATCTCCTTCCACCTGGGACAGGAATCTGGAAATAAAGGAAAGGCCAAGTAACTCCTGGGTTTCCAACAAGGCCCTGGAAATTTTGGATGCACCCTGCAATTCACGGGATGGGTGAAGACAAGCTGGCTGCAGAGAGCGATGGAAATGGGAGCCTTCCACTGGGGAGGGCCCATCCATCTCCAAAGCCAGTCTGGCAGGGAAGCAAGACAGCAACACGGAGAGTGGATGTCTGCCTGGACAAGCCTTACCTGCAGCCCATCAGCGCTGCTCTGCCTCCCTTTGGCTGTATGGTCTTGGTCCAATATTACCTATATTTCAGACTGGGAGATGCTCTGCGTGCTCTGGAAAAGCCTGGGAGTTTCCTTTCAGTCCTCCCTTCGAGGGCATCCTCTCCTCAACAAGATACTGATTCATGAATGATTTGAATCTCAGCCTGGTTTGGGATGGGAGGAACCTTAAAGCTCCTCCAGTTCCAACCCCTGCCACCAGCAGTGACTTCTTCCACTAGAGCAGCTTGCTTGAAGCCCCTGTGTCCAACCTGGCCTTGAACAGTGGCTGGGGCAGCCACAGATTCTCTGAGCACCCTGTGCCAGCGCCTCAGCACCCTCACAGGGAAGAACTTGTACCTAATGTCTTAATGTGAATCTCCCTCAAAAGCCCCTGTGCGTGGATTCAGCTGAGGTAACACCCGAGGTCCCTGCACAAACACCAACTTTAATGGAACAAATATCCTGTAAATGTTCACCCTCTCACAGAGCCCAGCTGAGCCCTGCGGCTCTAATGGAAGTCGAGGTGGGCCTCGTGTTACTTAGCAACTTTCAGAAAAGACAGAGAGAGAGAAAGGGGGGTGGTGGGGAGGCAGAGAAACAGAGAGATCAGCAGTCTGCCAGTGGGGGTGTTTGGTGTGGAGAGAGTGCCCCAGGGGCTCACACATGCCCCAGTTCATTGGCGCCGGTTCCTGCACTTGTGGAAGCTTCTCTTGCCCAGTTCCAGGAGTGACTGACACTGCAGTCAGTCAAGAGAAGCTGCTCCAGGCCCTCCCCATGACTTCCCTTTCCGACCTGTGGGACCTTCTCTCGATGCATTCTGTCTCTGCCCTCACAGCCACAGACCCCGAGCGAGGAAACAGCCGGGCACATGATGTCAGGGAGGGAAGCGAAGGCCTTGCGCGAGCCCATGCTACAGCTTCCCACACACAGTCTTGATCTTGCTGGAAACCAGCTCTAAAGTTGTTCTCCGCTTGCTCCAGTTGCACTATGGAGCTTCGCGTGTCAGCCGCACACAGGACGTCCAGGAGCGCACGGTGATTTCCCAACCCCAAACACAAACCAAGAGCTGTGTGCGCACTCCTGCACAAGTTCATCTGCAGCCTCAGGCCCACCTCCCTGTCCTTCCTCTGCTGCAGCCCTGTGGACATGAGGCCATGGCTTGCGGCAGCTGCAAGAACCCCTGCGCTTGGTTGTTTGGAAGCTCTAGGATGGGGAAGTGGGGGATTGAGCGGGATCACCCATCTGCTGCCCATTTGCAGTTCTGCTTCTGGAAACACTGCCAGCTTCTCACTGCATTGCTCCAGTGCTTGCGTGTGCAGGAGGAGCAGGAGAATCACAATCTGTCGTCCCTTATCTCTGGCCTTAGCAAGTCTAAGCCTTGCACCTTATTCCTCCCGTCCCTTCTACACCCCTCTCATTGCCGGCACCGGGCTGCAGCATGCACCAGGCTTCAAATGCCAGCTGACGTGGGAGCCACTCCATCACACACTGTTTCATCCCATTGGGATGGGCTTTTCCTACCTGGCCAACATGTGCTGCCAAGAGGCAGGAGGACTGCAAGCTCAGCAGCTGGGAAGTGCTGCAAGGAAAGAGATTGCTCCGCAGGCTTCTCTGTTACTGACACAGGGGAAAAGCTGGAGCAGGCAGAGGCAAGAACTGAGGGGAAAGGGATCTGGTTTATTGGCCCGAGAAAGTGTCCACAGCGAGCGCAGGCTGCAGCACAATGTTCTCAGCGCAGCTCCCTCGGGCCTGGAGCTGGCAGTGGGGCACTATCCCTCCACTTGTGGGCTGATTCAGGGTCTGCAGAAAGCCCTGCGCAGAGCCTTCAGCGCCCTTCTGAAGCGGGATAGTTGTTGCTTTCAGACATGTTTATCCCTGGTCTCATGCAATCCTTCCTTTGCTTTGGCGGTTCCCCAAGCATAGCTGGTGGAATGGCGATGAACAGGTAGCAGGTTTTGTCGTGTTTGCAGCTGACACTTTTGCATTTTCATGGGGGTTTTCCACTGTTGGCTTGCAGTCCTATCCCAGGCAGGGGAGGCCCTGGCACAAACGGTGCCACCAGCGTGGCCTGGGTGCCACTGGAATAAACAATGCAGTTGGCTCCTCCTCGGTGTCCTGAGCTCCTGCAGGCACTGCCTGTTCATCCCTGTAGAATGGCAGGGAGGCAAAGGTTCTGCTGGCCTCTCCTTGATGCTCTTCAGGTGCTTTCCTCTCTTTGCACCTGACTCCAACCTGCAGAGCTCTGTCGACAACTAAGACACTTTGTGGGGCCTGTCCCTGGGCCTGTGGTGGTACTGATCCTTGTGTCCAGGCTCTTCTGGCTTCTTTTTGGTCTGCAGACATGGGAGACACCTTGTCTGCTCCAGCCTCATCTGCTGCTGGGACAAGAGGGGCTGTGCTGGGCCCTGCCTGAGGCTCTACAGCCATAGGAGTCTCGATGTCCTCAACTGTTACTGGCATCAGTGGTGCCATTGACACATCCACATGGCTTTGGGCCACATCCTCCTGTTCCTGAGGCTGCTCATCTGTTTCCTGGATGGCAGCCACAGCCTTGCGCACAACGCCTGTCACAAAGTCCCTGGCTGTTTCCTGCCGAAACAACTTGTAGGCAGTGGGGCTGAGCAGGGCAAATGGCTTTCTCCGTGCCTCTGCTTCTAACTCCTGCTCATCAAGGCCGTGGGAAGGTGGTGCTGATGCCTCCTCCTGCTCTTGTTCCACAGGGTCCTGAGTCAAAGGTGAAGCTGCTGCTTCTCCTTCATCATCTGCTCCTGGCTCAAGGTGGGGTATCCTGGACTCTGCCCCAGGGATCACTGTCACTGAAGCCAGAACTTCCCCCTCATGTTGGGCCGGGGAGACAATGGCTGTGCTGGCCTCTTGTTCATGATCTCCAGACACAGGAGATACCATGTCTTCTCCAGGCTCATCTGCTGCTGAGATGAGAGGAGCTGTTTTTGGCTCTCCCTGAGGCTCTGCAGCCACGGGAAACTCAGTGTCCTTAAGTGCTGCCTGTGATGACGCTGCCATCGTCACATGCAATCTTCGGCTTATCTCTTGCTGTTCCACCTGCTTCTTATTGGTTCTCTGGACCACAGCCATAGGCAGGAGCAGCAGCTTCATCTTTTCACATGTTGTTCTGTCTTGCACAGCTGCATTCGTGACTTCGATGTTCTGCAGGGCAGGTGCATGTCTCTGTCTCTGTGGTACTGCCTCCTTCTTGCCAGCGTTATTAGAAGCCCATGCCGGTGCCATGGGAAGGAGACGTGCCTGGTGCTCCTCTTTCTCAGGAGCTCTGACCAGGCAGCTCCTCTTCGGCTGCTCCGAAGGCTTGATCTTGCTGGGCAGAGAGGGCAAATGCTGTGCCACAGGCCTGTAGTGCACACTGAGGAGCTTGGTGTTGATGCACGTAGTGATGCGTTCTGCTGGAATTGCTGTCAGGTGCTCTGCTGCTCACCCAGTGTTTCTCAGTGTGTGTTGAGTGGCTGGGGCCTTGCTGCTGTTGGCTGCACGGACAGCGTCTGTTCTTGCTTGTGTCCCTGCAGCCCTGCTTTGTGCTGGCTCCTGCCGTGCCACTGGCTGCTGGCGGGGTCCCTGGCTCCCAGTGCTGTACCTGTGCAGCACTGTGCTCGTGCTGCCTGAACTCTTACTTGTGGGAGCAGAGGCTTTGGACCTGCGTAGAGCAGGCTGACAGGTCTCTGGCCGTGCATCTCTGCTGCCGTAACTGGGGACACGGGGCAGCTGGGCAGCAGTTTTGAGAAGCTGCCGTTGGTTGCTGCTTGCACTGCCGACAGAAGAGTTGCTCACACAGTCAGAAGCTGCAGAGGCTGCTGGTGTTATAGGGGGCAGTCTGCAGCAGCTGCCGACTGCTCTCTGTGAGCGAGGTGGCTGCCTGGGTGCCATTGTCACCAATGGTGACAGACGGAGTGTCTGCTCCTGTCTTGACCTGCTGCTGCTGGGCAGCACCACCCGGTGCCCCAGGCTGCCCATCTGCAAAAGAAGCCAAGCAGAGAGGCTGTGTGACGGTGTCCCTTGTGCCCATGTCCCAGCTGGCTGACCTCAGGCGGCTGGGCTCCTTTGCCAGCCCCAGGGCAGGGCTTAGAGCTGGCTCGGGAGTGGGCTGGCCACCCACAGCCCACGGCCACTGCCCAGAGCACCCCCGGCATGCCCGGGCAGCCTGTGGGGCACGGCACGGGAGGCTCAGCTTGCTCCCTCCTGCACCTCCCGCCTGACCGTCAGCATCTCCCGGGGTCAGGAATACGTTTGGCCCCGTCTCCCTGGGGCTCCCTACCTGTGCCTGCTGAGTGATGACAGGCCGAAACCTCTCTGGGTAGGGAGTCCGTGGCAGCGTGATCCCATGGTGGGACGACGCCTGGCTCGGGCTGCCCTGCGGCACTTCCTCGGGCTGCCTGCGGGCCACCTGCGGGCAGGAGGAGGAGTAAAAGGTGTGTGAGGGAGGCGGCTGCTTTGGCACAGCGGCCTGTGCAGTGCGGGCAAGCCTGGCGCTGTCACCGAGGCACCTCCGAGTGGCCCCGTCCCACCACCGGCCTCTCCCTCCTCCCCAGCCCTCACCTGCCAAGGTCACCACTGACTCATGGCACTGATGGCCTGGTCTACACAGCATGTGAACAGTTCCAGGAACGGCAACTCCAGCACTGCCCTGGACAGCTTGTTCCAGTGCGTGACTACACCTGAAGAAATGCTTCCTAATCTCCAGTCTATACCTCCCCTTGCTCAGCTTTAGGCCATTTCTTCTTGCTCTATTACTTGTTCCTTGGGAGAGGAGACCAGGCACCTCCTGGCTCCAGCCACCTTTCAGGTAGCTGTAGAGGGCCATAAAGTCCCCCTTGAGCCTTCTCTTCTCCAGACTAACCCTCCTCTGGTCCTCCGCTTTTCCTCATCACACTTGTGCTTCAGGACCTTCACCAGCTCCGTTGCCCTTCTCTGGCCCCGCTCCAGCACCTCAACGACTCTCCTGTAGTGGGAGCCCAGGTCTGAACACAGGGCTCGAGTGGTGGCCCAGTAGAGGGGGGCAGTCATTGCTCTGGTCCTGCTGGCCACACTGGCGCTAATACAGGCCAGCATGCTCCCAGCCAAGTTCAGGACCCAGTACTTTGCCTTGTTGAACCTCATACCGCTGGCCACAGCCCATTGATCCAGCCTGTCCAGATCCCTCTGCAGAGCTTCCTGCCCCACGGCAGATCAACACTCCCACTCAACTTGGTGTTGTCCACAAAGGTACTGAGAGGGCACTTGACTCTCTCATCTAGATCATCAATGATCTGATTCTGCGATTCTATGATTCTAATGAAGAAATTATGCAACACTGGCCACAATACCAAGCCCTGGGGGACACCAGTAGTGACCGGTCTTGTTGACAGAGATTAAGAGACATTAGGAGACATGAGACATTAGGAGACATGAGAGAGAGCTGAGCTCCTGCTCCAAGCCCAAGCTGCACAGGGACCACAAGCGTCTCCCCTAGCACAAACAGAAAGGAAAGGACATTAATCCAGGGGGGTGGTGACTTGGTGCCAGAATAAAACACAGTAAGAGGAAGAAGCGAACAAATACAAGCAAGGGGTTTCCTCCAGACCACAATGTCCTCACCCAGAACCACTTCACAGCTCTGCAGGGGGCTAATGAGGCAAAAGGCACCACAAGGGAGGAACAACCCCTTGCAGCACCAATCAAGAGCATAACTGCTAGGTCAGCCAAGAAAGAGTGGTGGGGGATAGCAGAAGCAGATTCTGCTTTGAAAGGTAGAAGCACTGCCACAGGTTGCCCAAAGAAGTGGTAAATTGAGACAAGCAAGTACAAAATGAAATATAATCCTTTGTAAATAAGTAAATTCAGTTCTAAGTAACGTTAAGCTTGCTGGCTTTGTAACAACAGCAGCCGGAAGTATCTTAGGTAAACATTTCACAAGAATCAGCCAGAACCAGACTAGTGGTTGCTGCCATAACAGCAGAACCTTCCAAACCTAAAAAGCCCAACCAAAGAACATAATAAGGATCATTGTATAAGATAAATTCCTGTAGCTGACACAGTTTTAGAACCTTATGATCTTCATACAATATTAACTGTAAGCAAAACAGGACACGTAGATAAAGAGTATCTAAAAACTAGCGGATGTCCAGGATGTGCTGTAGCTCAGTTAACTGATAAGTAGAAGAACTGGAAGAAATCATTCACCATAATGAATGTGTATGTTAGGCAACAATATAATCATGGTCTATTTGATGCTTGGACAGGACACATTAGGAGGAGATGTCCCCTGTGTCTCCCAGCGCTGCAATAAAGAATACCTGCTTGTCAAGTTAAACTTTGTTGGTGAATTCTTAATGAGTTCTATGAACCAGTTTGGCGACCCAGATTGGACACTCTCTGCTCAGCTGCAGGAGGACCCTCTGAGGACAGGGCTTCCTAGGGCCCTCGGGAATTTTTCCTGGTGGGACCCCTCAACTCACTCAGATCATTGTGGGAGCAGAAAGGACCATCATTGAAAAGGTATTCTTTTGTGAATATTGTTTTCTGGTTATTATTCCGTAAATCGCAGGAGACATCCTGTGCAGCAATCTGTCTGTCTGGACTGGGTTAACCTTCTGTCTGAAGCTTTCTTTAAATGGAAACATAAAATTTTCTTAGGAGGACGTATACCCGGCTGCTAGTGCCCGATTGGTATACATCTGGATCTGTTTGTGTCTCATCGGTGCTTGACCACATTTTGCAAATTATCACGGTAACGATTTTGGTATTAGTATTTGTCTGGAACTCTTGTCTGTGACTTGCTGGTATTTGACCTAGTTTTTTGGATAATCACGGTAACGATTTTGGCATTGATGATATGGTATGACGAATGCTGTACTGTATGTTCAAGTGTGTTATTAATGATTGTCAGGATTTTGTTTGTGGTTTAAGTACTGTAGTTGTGTGGAGTGTGCTTGTGGGATCCCTTGTATGTGTTCTAGAAAAGAACCTTCTCTATAAAGGAAAAGCTTGAACAGGGCAGTTCTGTAAACCTGAGAAGCTTTATCAGGGGGTAGAGAGAAGCCTATTGATGTAGAGTTGTCTGTGCCACACTCACATATGGCAAAGAGGGGTTTGTGCTCGGAGAATGGGCTGCTGTGAAGCTTCCTCTTTGCCACTCTTTCCTCTGTTCTGTTGTGCTGGGGCAACTTGTGGATGTTCTTCTAGAAAAGCCATGACGCATTTATTTAAACCAAGTTACCTTTGATTTTACGCTAATGCCTCGGTGCATCCTTTAAAAGGAAAGGAAGGATTTGCTTTAAAACGTGTTTGTACAGAAGACAAGAGATCATAGTAATGAACACAGAACACCAACAACCCCTAGAACATGCAGAACCCACGCTGAGCTGCAGGGGATGGCAGGAGGAAGGAAACTTTTCTCTAAGCTTCACACTGGACTCCCGTTACAGGAACGGACTCCAGCGCTGAGCAGAGACAGTGGTGCTTCCTGGGGATAGAGACCTGATAACCCTCAGTTAGGTTTCAGCCCGTAAGAAGATAAATGCCACAATAAGTGTACAAGCAAATAGGAGAACTCTTCCTGGAGAGCTCCCCGGTCACTGTGACAGGCCTTAAGGCAGCAGTTCCTCCTCATGGTTACCTTGCCTGTGGCCAGCCCGTGATGCAGGGCGCCAGGAAGCCATGGCACCAACCCAGATTTCAAGCTTCATCACCAAATTGAACTTCCCTTTCCCCACCTCAACAGTGTCCTTCCACCACGAGAAGCAACTTCCCTGGGCCAGAAAGATGCAACTTCTTTCATCACCCATCTGATGCTTCTGTGAGCTTTCAGTTCTCTTCCTTCCCCTGTGAGATCTGAGCCCTCAACCCCTGCAGTCCTAGCCCAGGCAACAGCAGCATTGGTCAGCTGGGCTGGGCCCCATGGCTTGAAGGCTGGCTGGGACAGAAATGCAATGCTCACAGCTGCCAACATCTGGCAGAGCAGCCCCTGTCCCCTGACAACAGCACAGCAGCAGGGTACCTGGCCTGACATTTGGTTATTAGCCTTGGGTTTGGGTTTATTTTCTTGTCAGAGGAATACACATTACTATGTCCCCTGAAAGAGCTTTTCTTCTCTAGCCCCTACAGAAAGTCACCATCCATCGACTCCAAAACCCTACCCTTCTCTGTCCTCACAGCACTCGCCTGCAGACCAGAAGCAAAAGCAGCAGATACCTGGCACCTCATCGAACAGATCAACAGACTGGCTCCCAGTTTCACCTTAGTGACGGACATTAGTCCTCATTTTAGTCCACCTTCAAAAGAAGAACAGGAGAAACAAAATGCGAGAAAGCAGATACATTACTGCAACTTTAACTGTATGCGGCTGCCTCCTTTACTGTATTGGTTTAGCACATATTAAGGGGGAATATGAGGAAGAAGTGAGGATGAAGAGGCAACCATTGCCACCAGGCCCGAGGGAGCTGCGCTGAGAACATTGTGCTGCCAGTGCCAGGGGAATGAGACGTGCCTGGTGCTCCTCTTTCTCAGGAGCTCTGATGAGGCAGCTCCTCTTCGGCTGCTCCGAAGGCTTGATCTTGCTGGGCAGAGAGGGCAAACGCTGTGCCACAGGCCTGTAGTGCACACTGAGGAGCTTGGTGTTGATGCACGTAGTGATGCGTTCTGCTGGAATTGCTGTCAGGTGCTCTGCTGCTCACCCAGTGTTTCTCAGTGTGTGTTGAGTGGCTGGGGCCTTGCTGCTGTTGGCTGCACGGACAGCGTCTGTTCTTGCTTGTGTCCCTGCAGCCCTGCTTTGTGCTGGCTCCTGCCGTGCCACTGGCTGCTGGCGGGGTCCCTGGCTCCCAGTGCTGTACCTGTGCAGCACTGTGCTCGTGCTGCCTGAACTCTTACTTGTGGGAGCAGAGGCTTTGGACCTGCGTAGAGCAGGCTGACAGGTCTCTGGCCGTGCATCTCTGCTGCCGTAACTGGGGACACGGGGCAGCTGGGCAGCAGTTTTGAGAAGCTGCCTTTGGTTGCTGCTTGCACTGCCGACAGAAGAGTTGCTCACACGGTCAGAAGCTGCAGAGGCTGCTGGTGTTATAGGAGGCAGCCTGCAGCAGCTGCTGACTGCTCTCTGTGAGCGAGGTGGCTGCCCGGGTGCCATTGTCACCAATGCTGGCAGATGGAGTGTCAGCTCCTGTCTCGACCCCCTGTGGCTGGGCAGCACCACCCGGTGCCCCTGTTATCAATATTGTTTATGTAAGAATGCACAAATCTAATAAGAGATGTCTATTGCCATAAAAGTATAATTAAAATAGAGGGAATTCTTCCTTAAGAATAACCAACTCAAATACACCTTTCTTTGCTGCAAATTCATCTAGCTATAAGTGGAACACCACCACAGACAACGCCATTGTTTAGATTTCAATAACTGAGAAGCTCTTTACCTTCATTTTTTTTTTCCCTCTCTTCCCCAAATTTCTCTGCTTTTCCCCAAGTGCTGAATTTTAGCTGAAAAATGCAATTGGCTGGATGTTGGTTCTTTGTACTGCCTGTAACCCCATTAGAAACCAGAAAGCTGATCATCAAGTGTCAACTTGATAATCCAGAAAACAGCAAAGCCTGTTCATCACCCTCTTTGCCCTGAGTTCACCCAAGGCACATTTTTGATGAGTCAACCATCTTAGAGTTTTTAACATATTACGTTTATCACATCCTGCAAATTTCCTGCATCTTTTCATTGCAATGTGTTAAATCATAAAAATACTTTTCTCCTCTAGTTGGAGAATGGGCTTTCCCTTAATGACGAAACTGAAACTCACTTGTGGGAAATGTACATAACCTAATGGACAGCTTTAATTACATTAGAATAATAAACATATGAACAACTTAGCTCAGGAACACCATCAGAATAAGTCTGAGTCCTCTAAGCCTTCAATTATTCTTTATACTTTTTTCATACAAAAAATTTCATGGCCTATTAGCAGTAGAACAGATGACTTTATGGCCATTTCAGATAGAAACTGTGAAAGGAAATAAGTTTGTCAGTAGAACAAACAGCTTGAACTCAGGAAACCGTAATACTGAATTTGGCACAGGTGAAGGGGAATTTTAAATGGCTTATTCCACTATGATATAGGAAGTGAAAAATAAAGAGCTAAATTAATAGTTGCTTTAAGTAGATGTCACTGATTCTTTCCTATTAATAATGCCTCTTTTACTCAGCATCTCTTCTCCCTGCTACAGACAGGTCATATATTTGCAGTTCTTTTAGAAATTAGATGACTAGAAACTGAATCCCCTTCATGAGATTCATTCCTGTTTCATTGCTGCTTTTGCTTATCACCTTGGATGTGGGATTGTTTTTTTTTTCTGTCAAATAGCAGAGTCACTGTGATACTGTAATGAATCAGGTCAGCAAAACAGCTGTGACTGCATTAATGGTCACATTAAGGTATTTATGGAAGCAAAAAAAAGACACAGTAAAACCATGCATTTATTTTCCAACTAGGGCTCAATTAATTGATGGCATTCTTTTAATACAGTTATTTATGATATGCAGTATAATTCAAATTTAGCATAGCTGCAATCTCAAGAAGCAATTAGGAAAGTTTGCAGTGGGGGTAAATGTGATTCTTGACAAAAAGGTATTTTTTTATTTTCTGTTTTAAATAAGCCTGGTCTAAGTCAAAAGACTCCAACAGACTGTTGTGGGCTCTCATACCTCTTGCCCTTATTATCTAACTTATGCTTCTATTCCTCCTGTTTTTCTTGCTTTTTCCTTTGCCTGACAAACTTGCCCCTTTCTCACTGTTACATTTTCTGCTGTTTCTTTTCCTTCTACAAACAAAACCAATGATACATATCTTCTTGTGGATTAGAGCATGCCCTTATACCAAACATGTAGCTCTCAAACAACTGAGTGGATTAAAAGATGACAAGCTATTCCCATGAACATTCACCTACCCATGTTGTTTGCTTTCCTCTCCATCATCTTTCCCACAAGGACATTTAAAAAAAATTTGCTGCAGTTTTCATTACATTTCAGATCAGAAGGGATCATCAGATTGTCTGCTGCAACAGCCACCTTGCAAATTTAAATTGAATTAAGCATTACTGTCACTAGAATAAGACACATCAAACTGTCCCAAGCTTCTTCAATGGTACAACATGGATCACAGAGCCTGTGAGGATTATCTTCAGATGATCCCAGTAGGAAAATCTGATCTACTGCTTTCTGCTAAATTTATCTGAAAGGCTGCTTACTCCAAAACCATGCATAATCAGATTTTAAACATGTGATCAGACAGGAACTAAGACTTTCTGATCAGTAGAAGACAACAGCCCCTTTTATTTAACATTACTCTTCAGTTTAGAGTTATCTTTGGACTGGGAGGAAAAAGTCTTCCTAATGCTACAGGAGATCAACAGAAACCTTTGAATAACAAGATCATGCAAAAGGGTAGCGATCAGCATAAGATACAACACTGCTGTGAGCATTTGCATCTGTGTGTATAGTTTAATCCTGCAAGAGTCTGCTTGGACAGAAGAGCATACAAGCAGGTACTGAATACACCAAAACTGAAATGCTGGCAGCTGTGTGCCAATGAAAACAGAGGTAAGGAACTTTACAGTCCATTTACAGCCATAAATTTTGTTCACAGTAAATCATTAGCAATATCCTTTGCAAGTGTCACTGCTCACCCAGTTGCTTCAATGTTCTTAAGATCTTTTCTAATCAAACTGCCAATCATCTAACTTTTCCAATTTTTTCCTAATGTCGATCCATGAACTAGCTACAAATTGGGCCTTAATTAATGCTTGCCCAACCGGCATGTCGGGGTCTACTCCTGAATATAGCTGGAAACTCTTTTGCAAATGCTCCAGCCATTCTGTGGGAGTTTCATCCTTTTTCTGATGTTCGCTAAAAGTCTCATTGATATTCTGGACTCTGGGGACCGAGTCTCTTATACCTTGGATTATTATAGTCCTCAGAACTTGCATATGACCCCTGTGTATTTCATTTTGGTTATTCCAATTAGGTCTCTGTAGAGGCCATTTTATATCAGCTGCGGGACCCTGTTGGTGCTGTTGGTCCCATATTCTCATACCAGCTCTCCTGATCATATCCCTCTCCTCAGCTGTAAACAAAATCCCCAGTATCACCTGCAACTCCTCCCAGGTATATATATTAGGCCCTAGGAATTGATCCACTCTCTCTGCAACCCCCCAAGGGATCTTCCAGCAAAGTCCCCATTTCTTTCTTAAATTCCCTAGCATCTGCTGAATTCAAGGGTATTGAAACATATCCCATTTCTGGGTGTGCCCCTCCCATTGATATTTCCCTTAAAGGGTACAGCGGGGCTTCAGTTTGTTTTTTGCTTTTACTTTGTGTGACCGGTCCCTCAGTCTCAAAAGTATTGGGGGGTGCCTCCGGGTCCTCACACGGAGCACTTGGAACGTTAGAGGGAGTCTCAGGTGGGGGCAAAGGCTGAGGTAGAGAAGGAGGAGGTATATATGGTGGGGGTGACATGGGAACCTCCTCCTCTGGCCTAGTCTTTTTTCATCCCCCTTTTTAAGGGGTATAGATTGGCTCTAGTCTCTGATCCTATCCACAATTGGGCATATTCACTTTCTTCGAAATCAAAAGGCTCTTTCGAATTGACATAGATATTCAGGGCCTGACATATTCAATTTTCAAAAGACCCATATACTGGCCAATGTAGGTGATGAGTCCTAATCTGTTTACCCCCCCATACTTCCATACAATAATGTATCATTTTTGCCCTGTCTTTCCCTTTTCTAGAGGAATAATCATTCCAATACTTAATCATTAAACCTAAAGGACTATCTGGAGATATCTAAGGTAACTTTAATCTCTCCTTAGAACCTCCCATGGGATCAGAACCCTTATTCTTTTGCTGTCCCATCTTCCGTGTGCCTTGTTTCACTCAGTCTTTCGTATGTCCTCTCCTCGTGGCCCAGTCCCTCGCGGGAGATGGGAACCGCACTACTAAGAGGTCCACACTCGCTTCGTCCGCACTTGGACATCTCACTCATGCATACACCGGGATCCCAACCCCAACTGAACGGATCTCAGTTTCGCAATATACTCACGTCGTTTCTGTCCTCTTCGTTCGGCTTCGTGCACAAAATTAAGGGGTTGCCGGCTTCATCTTTTATCTGCTATCGAATTTTGGGTTTGTCGGTGGAGAAGCTGGCAGAATGAACCACAAACAGGGGGCCACTCCTGAGAGTGGGGCGCCCCCCCCCTAAAATGTGAGTCCCGTCAGAATTTCTCCATCCGAGTCACGGCACCAATTTGTTATCAATATTGTAACCAATTTTGGTTTAAAGTATGAATTTTATTAAACTGAGTAAGGGATAGCAGATAAAACAGCGCTGGGTGCGCCGAGGAGCCGTCCGCTCCGCCCAAGACGCGCACAGGCGGTCCCTGGGAGGCGGTCCTTTATCTTCTCCGGTTCAAGGCCCCGGCCAATCCTGTCGCCCCTCCTCACTCGGATGTTGACATGGCTCTTCCCCATTAGTTCCCTTTGTTGCAGGGGTCTCATTACCGAGAAGTTTCCGGAAGTTTCGAGAAGCTGCCAGAGGCTTCGAGAAGCGTCCAACTCGCAGCCTCCTCGCCGTCGCAGCCCCCTCCCCTCAAGCGTTGCAACAAGACACCACTTCGAGCCACCCAGCCCCCTTTTCTCTCTCACAATCCCGCGCAACAATACAACTGACCTCCCCCCATTACCTACAGAGTACTCAAAAGGAGTATTGTTTCACATAACGACAGCCACAGAGAGCCTCCCTCCCCCCAAACTTCTTGATGAACAAACCCCACACATTACACCCCAGGCTGCCCATCAGCAAAAGAAGCCAGCAGAGAGGCTGTGTGACGGTGTCCCTTGTGCCCGTGTCCCAGCTGGCTGAGCTCAGGCGGCTGGGCTCCTCTGCCAGGCCCAGGGCAGGGCTCAGAGCTGGCTCGGGAGAGGCCTGGCCACCCGCAGCTCACAGCCACTGCCCAGAGCACCCCCGGCATGCCCGGGCAGCCTGCGGGGCACGGCACGGGGGCTCAGCTTGATCTTGCTGGAAACCAGCTCTAAAGACTGTGTGTGGGAAGCTGTAGCATGGGCTCGCACAAGGCCTTTGCTTCCCTCCCTGACCTCATGTGCCCGGCTATTTCCTCGCTCGGGGTCTGTGGCTGTGAGGGCAGAGACAGAATGCATCGAGAGAAAGTCCCACAAGTCGGAAAGGGAAGTCATGGGGAGGGGCCTGGAGCAGCTTCTCTTGACTGACTGCTGTGTCAGTCACTCCTGGAACTGGGCGAGAGAAGCTTCCACACGGGCAGGAACCGGCGCCAATGAACTGGGGCATGTGTGAGCCCCTGGGGCACTCTCTCCACACCAAACACCCCCACTGGCAGACTGCTGAGCTCTCTGTTTCTCTGCCTCCCCACCACCCCCCTTTCTCTCCCTCTGTCTTTTCTGAAAGTTGCTAAGTAACACGAGGCCCACCTCGACTTCCATTGAAGCCGCAGGGCTCAGCTGGACTCTGACTGTGAGAGGGTGAGCATTTACAGGATATTTGTTCCATTAAAGTTGGTGTTTGTGCAGGGACCTCGGGTGTTACCTCAGCTGAATCCACGCACAGGGGCTTTTGAGGGAGATTCACATTAAGACATTAGGCACAAGTTCTTCCCTGTGAGGGTGCTGAGGCGCTGGCACAGGGTGCTCAGAGAAGCTGTGTTTGCCCCAGCCACTGCCCCAGCCAGTGGTCAAGGCCAGGTTGCACGCAGGGGCTTGGAGCAAGCTGCCCTAGAGGAAGATGTCCCTGCCCAGGCTGAGATTCAATGATTCATGAATCAGTATCTTGTTGAGGAGAGGATGCCCTCGAAGGGAGGATTGAAAGGAAACTCCCAGGCTTTTCCAGAACACGCAGAGCATCTCCCAGTCTGAAATATAGGTAATATTGGACCAAGACCATACAGCCAAAGGGAGGCAGAGCAGCGCTGATGGGCTGCAGGTAAGGCTTGTCCAGGCAGACATCCACTCTCCGTGTTGCTGTCTTGCTTCCCTGCCAGACTGGCTTTGGAGATGGATGGGCCCTCCCCAGTGGAAGGCTCCCATTTCCATCGCTCTCTGCAGCCAGCTTGTCTTCACCCATCCCGTGAATTGCAGGGTGCATCCAAAATTTCCAGGGCCTTGTTGGAAACCCAGGAGTTACTTGGCCTTTCCTTTATTTCCAGATTCCTGTCCCAGGTGGAAGGAGATGAAGATGCAGTGTGTCAGACAGAGCACATGAGTCACGGACACCATGGTAACTCACTGGCCTTAGCTGCTTTGTGGTTTAAGCCCAGCTGGTAACTCCACACCACACAGCCGCTCGCTCAGCCCGCCTTCCCCAGCCTCCCTCCAGGCAAGATGTGGGGGGAGGAGAACTGAAAGAATCCTGCACGCTTTGACATAAGAACAGTCCCATAACTAAAGTATAATATAGAACCACTACTGCTACCCCATGGACTGAGATAGGAACAGTCCCATAGCTAAAGTACAATATACAACTAGTTCTACCAGTACTAATAATAGTCATAATTCTGATGACAGGAGGAGAGAGAATATAAAACTAAGAGGGCAAAGGAAAAGAACAATAGCCAGCAGTGATGCACAACAGAGTTGCTCAGCACCCCCTGCCCTAGCTGCAGCCTGACCCTTTGGGGTGACTCCCCACAGTTTCCATGCTGGGCATGACGTGCTTTAGGAAGGAATACCCCTTTGGCTAGTTTGGGTAAGGTGGCCTGTCTCTGCTTCCTCCTGGCTTCTTGTGCCCCTCCTCGCTGACAGAGCATGAGACTGAAAAGTCCAACACTACACACCGTCTCTCCTGCCCTGAAAGACTGTGATGACAGATGGAGCCTGACTTCACAGACTGAATGAACTCAGTGAGCTTTATAGGGATGGTCCATGAACTAAGGAATTATATTTAAGGAATGTTTAACGGCTTAAAACGTAAACAGTGGAAGTTCAGATTGGATATAAGGAGGAAATTCTTTCCTGTTAGGGTGGTGAGGCACTGGAAGAGGTTGCCCAGGGAGGTTGTGAATGCTCCATCCCTGGCTGTGTTCAAGACCAGGTTGGACGAAGCCTTGGGTGATACGGTTTAGTGTGAGGTGTCCTTGCCCATGGCAGGGGGGGTTTGAACTTGATGATCTTAAGGTCCTTTCCAACCCTAACTATTCTATGATTCTGTGATTCTATGTTTCTATATCTGTCTCTTTGTGTGCGTGTATGTGTATATATATTGAGACAAAAAGCAACGGTGTATTGAAAAAATGTGGGAACTGAGCATGATATGAATGGTATGGAAAAAGGGATGAATGTTGTCCTAGGTTCACCTGTAATAGTCTTTTTTCTCCTTCCTAGTATCTGGTACAGTGCTGTGTTTCGACTTTAGTCTGAGAACAGTGCTGGTAACACACCGATGGTTCAGTTGTTGCTTAGTAGTACTTATCCTGATGAAGGACTTTTCAGTCTCATGCTCTGCCTTCAATGAAGACCATGTTAGAAGTTTAGAAGGTTCTGGAGGAGGGTCAACATCACTTAGGTCTACCCTGGCTTACTCCTAGTGACATTCAGAACGCATTTGTTGAAGCTGCTCTTGGCCAGGAGCACCGTGTTGCCCGGGACGTCGTTGAGGAAGGACGAGGGGAGAACTGAGGAAGAGTCCCATATCTCAAAGATGGAATCATTCAAAGTTGTATCATTTTCTCCTCGTTTCACACGGATACGTCTCTGTGTGTCCCCATCTTGAAGATGACTCCATCCTCTACCCAACCCCACTCACAGGCTGGTTCCTGCCTCTCCCCCCACTCGCTGGACCTGTGCCAGCACCTCACCACCCTCACAGGGAAGAACTTCTTCCTAAGGTATAACCTAGGAAGGAGAACAACATCCTTCCAGCCACACAGTGCTGGCCTGGGAGTTGCCGTGTTGCTGCACCCCTATGGCAGGACCAGGATCAGGGACTTGGCAAATCCAAGGATCTCCAGCCATCAGCCAGAATATAATGAGTTTCCTTCACCCAGCTACCAACCCCATGACATGACTCTCAGAGAGCTCCAGGTCCCCAGGGCAACAGGCCAGAGCTGCATCCATCCTGTTTTGGGTTATCTGATTGCAAAGGGGAAGGGATAAAGGGTAGCACAGGGAGACAGCCCGTGTTGGCAGAGACAAAGGGAGACGATGCCAAAGCTCCAGAATCTCCAGTCACCAAGTGGTGGGCCACCGGGAACTAACAAGTGGAGCTTTGGAGAGGACAAACCTGGAGTCTGCAAGGGATAAGACAGGGGAAAAGCAGGAGGAAGATGAGGAGTCGGGATATTTGAGGGAGGCACTGTGTGAAACTTCAGGAATGGTTGGGGGAAGGGGTAGCGAGGAGGAGGAGGGTACAAGGGGCCGGTTGGGTGTAAGCAGCACTTGTCTGATTGAGCCGTGACCACCGCAGTCTGCCCCAGTTTCATATTAAATCCTTTCTTAACGACATGGGTCACCTCCTCTCTATCCCACCTGGGATATGCCCAAGGACTCAGTACCAGTGACGGGTGAGCACCAGTGTGAGCAACTGAAGGGAGCAGCCCTGAAGGTTTTAGTGCAGAAAATAGCCAGAAAACGTATGCTAAACCCGCAGCAGATGTCTGCAGTCCTGGGAGCAGGAGCATCCCTGAGGACTGCAGCTGGGTACCAAGAACCTGGAACAGCCCAAGGTACCCTCGATAACCACAGAATCAAGAAACAGCAGTCACAGACGTACCATCTGGAAAGGGGAAAACTAGTCAAAAGAGGTGGAAAGCAGGCTGGGAAAGCAGGAAGCGGCAAAAGGTATTGGCTGCTTCAGCTGGAGGGAGAGTGAAACAGCCTGGGAAAGCAAAACTGGTCCGACAAAACCAGGAAAGAACATGATCTATGGGCAAAACAGAAACATCTGCTCCAAACAGTGGTGTCCAACGCCCTCTCTCGTCGCTATGGTATAAAAGAATTACTCACGTTCTACCCGAAATGGAGCCTCTCCCTGCAGAAATTACTCTACATCCCCATCAAGGGCTGCCTGTCTGATTCCAGATTCCCAGCCATGCATCGTTCATGCAGGGAGACTTTGTCCGGCACGGAGTGGCCTCACTCCTGAGAGCGGTTTGACGAGCACTATACCAGTTACATTTCAAACGATACATATATATAGGAATTCATGTAAGAAATTAATAATAGATACACGTACTTCTAATATTGATAAATCACAGATACACATACTTCTGATACTGGTATATAGATACGTAGATACTTGCTGCTTGGGAAGTGGTAATTTCAGTAGCAGCTTGAACTATATGCACACACTTGCTTTTCTGGAAGTAATTTTGTAGTAACTTGAAAGAAATACTTGCTTTACCAGTAGCAGTTTGTTTTCTTGGCATCCTCGAGCGGGCCAAAGCACTTGTGCTGCTCAGGACGGGTGTTTGGTCAGGTCCTGTCTACCCTCTACAGCAAAATGACTGAAGTGCCCAGCCTGGTGCTAACAGCTCTGCTATTTTGGCGCAGGGCTCCTTAAGCTGCCAGGGCTTCCCAGGGAAGGGGAAGAGGCACACGATGAGGAAGGACAGCAGGGCACAAGCAGGAGGACATGCAGAACCTGGATGCTGCAACATCTCTTCCACAGGCGCATCCTGGCTCATCTGACATGCTCCAACATACAGAAGCAGGAACCTATTTGCTCAGGACACACTGAAACTCTCATATACTTCCTACCTTTCCCAAAGGCTATTTTTCCCCACCACGTTTAGCTGTTAGATGCACAAAGGTATTTCCTGCAGCCTAGAGGAGGCTTTTCTGACTCCAGACACAGCCACTCTGCGTAAACCTGCATAAACCCAAGGGCCACCAGGTGAAACCTGAAGCTAAGACCTCCCCTGAAATGCCCCCACAGGGTAAGCCCAGAGGCAGTTCTGGCCTTGTCTCACCCGGGTGGCATCCTCTGCCCCGTCCAGCTGCCCCTGGGACTACTGGCCGTGCCAGGGTGGCTGTGTGCCAGGTCCCAGTGACTCAGGGCACTGATACCAGTTAAAAATACCCTCACCTGACTTAGGAGCAAGGCTGTGGGTTGGTTTTAAAGCCAACTCAGCCCCTGAGCTGCAACTGCTGCAGGAAAAGCTGGGCTGCTTGGCGAGGGAGGGGATGGGGATGCAGGAGAGCTGGATATCAGCGGAAATACAGCATTCCCGAGTTCTGCCCACCAAAGCCCAGCAGCGGGGAGCACATCCCTGCGCTGCCGCAGCCTTTGGGTACCCCTGAGGGGTCATTTCCCACCCTTGAAGATCACAACAGTATCAACAGGGATAACACACACACTTTTATTAGTAGCAGCAAACCTTAAAACACCGAAACATCTCCAAAATGATTCACAGGCAACTCTGAAAGGTTCAATGAAGTATTTTCTGTAATCACGTGCCTGCATTCCTGTTTGCTCCAAGGAGAGGGAAACCCACTGCTCCTCAGGTCAGGAAAGCCTTTTGCTGCAGAAGAAGCAGACACAAGCAACAGAAACATCCCCCTGTGCCACTCTCCGTTTGCTGGCAGTGCCTTGGAGCAAGATGTCGCCAGGCCACCAGCTGTCCTGGGAGAGATGTGACCATCCAGTAGCTAATCCAAGGCACCCAAAATGCCTGCACCCCGCAGTGGGGCTGGGGGCTGGCTCAGTGAGGTGCTGGACCTGGAGCTGACCCGTTGGAATGAACGATGGGTGTGAGCACCCAAGCCCCACGATCGGTCCAGGCATTTTGTGAGGTTCAGTGCTCCTAGGGGAGCGTCCAGTTTTCTCCAGTAATTTCCACTGTAAGAACAAATAAGACCCTCCTCACAGAAGCGGCATGGTGAAGGGAAGCGACAGGAGAGGGATGGACCAGTGCTGCCCTGGCCAAACCAAACAAGATCAAGTCTCCCATCACCTCCCGTCACCCACAGAAGTGCAGGAGGGAAGGACAAGCTCACATCAGCACAGGTACAACACAGGTGGCAGTTGCTTGGAAGAGGAGAGGATGTCCCAGGCATGGCCAGAACCCGAGGCTGGAAGACAGAGGAGCTGGGCTGGGGCATCTCCCCTCCAGGCACACCGTGGTTCTAACACACCCGCATGGGGAGTTTTGCTTTCTGAAACAACTTTGTTGCTCCATCCCCTGCCACCTTCACACATCTCCTGGACTCCCCAGTCACATGACATCAAAATCCTGCCCTTCTCCCTCCTTCCAAGGACCAAGCTGAGTAGAATGCCCGTGGTCCCAGCTCCTGATCCACCCTGGCAAGTCCCAGGCACAGCATACAGCTGCACCCCGGGAGGCCAAGGTGAGGGGCCCGAGCCCTGGGGAGGCAGGACTGGCACTGCAGCACACACCAGCGTTCCCGGGACCAGGTGTCTGTCCAGTGGGGATGGTGCCTCCTTCCAGAACCATCAGCCCACCCACAAGCACTCAGCCCACATGGCTTCTGGAGGAAGCCAGGCGAGTTCTGGAGCTCTGGAGTACAACAGCCACATCCAGCCCTGCCAGGGATGTGCACGGTGCCAGGGGAGGAGCAGGACAGCACAGGAACAGCCCAATTTGGGGTTTTACACAAAAATATTCGTGGGGTTCAGCCCTTCAGCAATTCAGAGGTGAGCCCAGAAGAGGCTGGACAGCATCGGTCGTCCAGCGCCCTGCAGGCAGCACCTACCATCAGCAGAAGGCAGCAAGGGCACAGCTCTTCAAGCTCTCTACCTGCAAGGAGAAGAGACATCTCCATCCAAGGCATCTCCTGGGTGCGGACCCATTCACTCAGACCCCATTGGTGACTTCCCAGCACTGCAGTGCTGGCCCTGGCAGTGCTGGGAAGGTCTGGGCTTGTGCTCTACTCCAAATTCCAGGAGCTACCTTGGCCAGCTTATCTCCAGGAGAAGTTACCTATGACCTGGCTGCACGAGACAAATGAGAGCTCTGATTTTCAACTAGCCACAGTGTGGTTTTCCATCCTTAGGGGATCACACCCTTGTCCTCACTCTCAGCCCGAGTTTGTTGTGGTCACAGAGAGCGAGCACAACCCAAGAAGGTTTTGAGACTCACTTCCCAGAAACTTTCAGAGCCCTCTGGAGAGTTCCAACCAATCCACCCAATAAGGAGCATTTTTCAGAGTGGGTCTGCTCATGCTCTGCATCTGCTGCACCCTGGAGGCAGCTTGCTTCCTGCCACTCTGGAAAGTCTTAGTGGAAACCAGAGTGTGGCCTCTTTGGGAAGTGCAGTGCTTCCCCTCCGGGCAAGGTTCCACTCTCCCAAAAACCACAGCACGAGCTGATGACTACTTTTGCAATTGGAGGACCTGGGACAGGACCATCACTTCCCCCAGCACATCCCGCTGCAGAAAATGCACAACAAGAGTTAAAAAGCCAGCACTGATGGAGAGCAGGTGATGGAGCAAAGGGGTGATGGGCTTGGAGCAGCTCAAAGTCTCCTCCATGCAGGGGTGCTCAGCAGAGGCTGCTGGTGTCACAGGAGGTAGCCTGCAAGAGGCCTGTAGTGCACACTAAGGAACTTGCTGTTGATGCAGGAATTGATGCTCGCTGCCAGCATTGCTGGCAGGTGCTCTGCTGCTTGCTCCATGTTCCTGCCCTGGGAAGCACCGCTGCTGCCATGGGTGTGAGAAAGACGTGTGGGCTGAGTGGTTGGGGCCTTGCGGCTGTCGGCCGCCAGGATAGCGTCTGTTACTGTTCCTGTCCCTGCAGCCCTGTTTGTGCTAGCTCCTGCTGAGCTGCAGGCTGCTGGCAGGGTCCCTGGCTCACTGGCACAGGAGGCAGCCTGCAGCACCTGCTGACAGTTCTCTCTGAGTGAGGTGGCGGCCGGGGTATCATTGCCAACAGATGGAGTATCTGCTCCTGCATTGTCACGCTGCTGCTGGGCAGCACCACTCTGTGTTCCACTTCCAGGGACAGTGATTCCACTGCCGCCTTGGACAGCCTGTTCCAATGCCTGACTACACCTGAACTGAGTAAATGATTCCTAAACTCCACTCTAGACCTCCCTCGGCTCAGCTTGAGGCCATTGCTTCTTGTCTTACCCTTGTTCCGTAGGAGAGGAGACCAGGCACCTCCTGGCTCCAACCTGCTGGCTCCAACCTCCTGTCAGGTAGCTGTTGAGGGCCACAAGGTCCCCCTAAGCTTTCTGTTCTCTAGACTAAACCCCACCTGGTCCCTCAGCTGTTCCTCATCACACCTGTGCTCCAGGCCCTTCTCCAGCTCCATTGCTCTTCTCTGGCCCCACTACAGCACCTCAAAGACTCACCAGTAGTTGGAGCCCAGGTCTGAACACAGGCTTCAAGGGGCGGCCGCACCAGTGCCCAGTACAAGGGGACATTCACTGCCCTGGTTCTGCTGGACACACCGGTGCTGATACAGGCCAGGATGCTCCCAAGTTCAGGACCCAGGACTTTGCCTTCTTGAACCTCATACCACTGTCCACAGCCCATTGATCCAGCCTGTCCAGATCCCCCTGCAGAGCTTCCTGCCCTATGGCAGATCAACACTCCCACCCAACCTGGTGTCCTCCACAAACTTACTGAGGGTGCACTTGATCCCCTCATCCAGATCATCAATGATCTGGTTCTGTGATTCTATGATTCTTATGAAGATATTAAGCAAAACTGGCCCCACTACCAAGCCTTAGGGGACACCAGCAGTGATGAGTCACTGAGCTCTTGGGGCTCAGCCATCCAGCCAGTGTCCAACCCAGAAAAGAATAAACCTCTCCTGGCCATGAGATGGCTGTATGGCCAAAAGCACCACAACAGAGGAACAACCTGTTCCCACACCAATGAAGAGGAAAACTGCTAGTGCAGCTAAGAACCAGTGGCAGGAGATAGCAGTGGGAGATTCTACTTTGAAAGGCAGAAGAACTGCAACAGCTTGCGCACAGAAGTGTTAAATGTTTCATCCCTTCCTGTGGAAGAGACCAGGGTTGGAAGGCACCTTAAATCTCCTCCAGTTCCAACCCCTGCCACGGGCAGGGAACCCTTCCACTAGAGCAGCTTGCCTGGCCTTGAAGACTGCCAGGGATGGGGCAGCCACAGCTTCTCTGAGCACCCTGTGCCAGCGCCTCAGCACCCTCACAGGGAAGAACTTGTGCCTAATGTCTTAATGTGAATCTCCCTCAAAAGCCCCTGTGCGTGGATTCAGCTGAGGTAACACCCGAGGTCCCTGCACAAACACCAACTTTAATGGAACAAATATCCTGTAAGTGTTCACCCTCTCACAGTCAGAGCCCAGCTGAGCTCTGCGGCTTCAATGGAAGTCGAGGTGGGCCTCGTGTTACTTAGCAACTTTCAGAAAAGACAGAGAGAGAGAGAGAAAGGGGGGTGGTGGGGAGGCAGAGAAACAGAGAGCTCAGCAGTCTGCCAGTGGGGGTGTTTGGTGTGGAGAGAGTGCCCCAGGGGCTCACACATGCCCCAGTTCATTGGTGCCGGTTCCTGCACGTGTGGAAGCTCCCCGAGCGAGGAAATAGCCGGGCACATGAGGTCATGGAGGGAAGCGAAGGCCTTGCGCGAGCCCATGCTACAGCTTCCCAGACACAGTCTTTAGAGCTGGTTTCCAGGTAGCAGGGGTGTCGGTGGGCACCGCACTGGGGCGGTGGTGAGAGCAATCTGGCCCTGCCTTTCCCAATGCTCCGCGCCCATTCCGGATCTTCGGTGGACTACGGCAGACTACGGCAGAATGGGATGTAGAGTGCTTGAAAGTGCTCGCCATGCCTGTCCTTTTACAAGCAAATGGGGCAGCGGAATGGGAAGGATTCCAATGGAGCCTGATTAAGGAGATTCGATGTGGTGTAAAGGAGTCTGGGCTCCACTCACCGTATATGAAAGGTCTCATTCAGCCAGTTTTTAATACCACCCAACGACTTCCACACTTTGGCGCAGATAATACTAACCCCGACTCAACATATGATGTTGCAGCAGGCTTGGAGGGATACCTGTGAGCATGTCGCCATGGAAAATGTGGGGCATCAGCAGGGGGATCCCCTATATGGTATTGGGCCCAATGTTCTACTGGGAGAGGGACCCTTTTCTTGAGTATAATGTGCAGTTGTGGATTGTTAGAGAGGCTTTGGTCCAGGGACAGAATGAAGCATTGAAAGCCATGTTTAGCCTTCCTGAGGGACATGGGGGTGGTTCAAAGTCCTTCACCACTATAAAACAAGAAGCTACCAAACCATATATGAAGCTTATTGACCAGCTAAATGACGTGTTAGAGTGACAGATTGAACACCCTGAAGACCGTCAAATTCTTTTAAAGAAAGTCCCGGTAGCCAGCGCTAATATCGATTGCAAAAAGATCCTTGATTTGCTACCAGCGGCTAATCCCGATGCAAATATCCCCCAAGTGGTGGAGGCTTGTAATGTAGTGGGACCTCAGACATGGCAAATGCAAACTATGACCCAAGCCTTTGCCACTTGTCAAATACGGAGGCCTTTTTTTTCCTGCTGCCAGATGGACCATATGAGACGGGACTGCCCGAAGGGCCCCCAAATATGCCCAAGGTGTAGGAAAGGCAGGCACTATGCCAATCACTGCAGGTCAATGTATGACAAGGAGGGGAAATTCCTACCAGAATCCCTGGTAGGGGAATTGTCAGTAGGGAAACTGACACCAAAGCGCCAAGGGGAAGGGCGCGAGGATACCAAGTGTCCCCCAGGATGCCAAGGTGTGGATGGGGGTGACAGCAACCAACTCAGGGCAGCCACCCGAAGCAGCGCCAAGTTGGACTCGGCCCCCTCACAGTCTACATACTTAGTAGATTGAAAGCCTGTAGCTATACCCACTGGAGTACAAGGGCCCAAGTTGGAAGGACACGCCCTGCTCCTGGGATGCTCCTCCACCACCCTTATGGGCCTCTTCGTGCTGCCACGGGTAATCGATGTGGACTATACAGGGGAAATAAAAATTATGGTGTGGACCCCTCAACCCCCATGTTTTATACCAGCAGGATCCCGAATCACCCAGCTCATCCCATTTTTTGCAATGCAGGATGAAAATCAAAAAAACTTTGACTGATTCCCAAAGACTAGAGAAAGGTTTCAGCTTCACCGGGGTCCCAATGGTTTATTGGACTGAGGACATAAAAGCAAAAAGACCGATGTTCACCTGTAAGGTCTGTAATTCCGTCAGTCAGGAAATAACTGTCAATGGTCTGATAGATACAGGAGTGGACGTTACCATCACTGCGGTCCAAGATTGGCCTCTGCATTGGGATTCGGAGCCAGCCCAGACCTTGGTGACCGGGATAGGGGGCCATAAGTCCCTACCAGAGCAAATCTCTGATATTAATTGTAGGTCCTGAGAACCAAGCGGCATCCTTCTCTGGCTGTTTGCTATATCATTACATGGATGATATGTTAATTGCTGCTTCCACCGGGCCACCGCTAGAAGTGGTGCTAACCACAACAGCAAAAGCTCTAACCGTGTTTCACCGTGCAATAGTGATGGAGGAGGTCCAGAAGATGGCGCCATGACAATACTTGGGGTGTCAGACTGGGGAATGAACCGTAGCACCCTTATCATCACAGATTTCCCAAGACGTAAAAACCCGTTAACACCAGCCTGGGATCATGGCAGAGGTGGCAGACACCAGTGGCTACAGCACCGCCACTGTCACCGAGACCAGTGCCTCCAAGCTGGAGAACCGCAGCCTGACGCTGAAGCTGCACAAGCGGAAGCTGGACAAGAAAGTGGAGTGGTCAAGTGACACCGTAGACAACAAACACCTGGGCAACCACACCTCCAAGTGCTGCTGCATCTATGAGAAGATGCGTTCCGGGAGAGCTCAACTGAGAATGAGGATGAAGATGAGGAGGAAGCCCTGGAGAGGGGGAGGGGCCCGGGGAGTGAGACTGGTGATTGTGCTGATCATGACCTGGGACTGTGGCATCCACTGGTGGTGACTGTGACTCTGGTCCCTTGCCTCAGGGCCGGACGGGCACGTGACGCGCTATGGGCTGGAGTGGCTGGTGAAGAACAGCTACGAGGGGCAGAAGCAGCAGGTGATGCACCCCCGCATCCTCTGGAATGCTGAAATCTACCGCCAGGCCCAGGTGCCCTCCGTGGACTGCCGGAGCTTCCTGGACACAGATGAGGGGCTGAAGGAATTCCTGCAGAACTTCCTGCTTTATGGCATCGCTTTCGTGGAGAACGTTGCGCCCACCAAAGAGGACACAGAAATCGTGGCAGAAAGGATCAGCTTGATCAGGTAACAGGGGCTGCCCTGCGAATGCACTGACAGCTTTGTCAGGAGCTGTGAAGGGCAGGCTGCTCAGTTCGTTGGGAAGGTGCTGCTGCCTTGTCCCGTGTGTCCTGCCTGTGGCCTGGTTTGCAAAGCAAACGTCTGGGTCTTCCACAGCCTCTGGCCGCTGTGCTTGAACCGAGCTGGAGTGTTGCACTGTGGGATCTGCCTCTTCCTAGGTGAGAGCCTGGACCATGAGGCTGTGGAGCTGCCTCGGGAGCGTGTGGTGACTTTTGTGACAGTGGGGCTATGCCCAGAGAGGAGGAACTGGAGGAAGTGGCCCGTCTGGGAAGAGCAGAGCTTTGCAAAGAGAGGCATTTCCTGTTGTGACTTGGAAGGTTAGGAGGGCAGCCCTGGCCTCGGAGCCAGGGAGATCAGAACCAGTTTGTAGCTCTCACCAAAGAAAAACAGTGAGAAATGTTCCTGCTGTGTTTCAAACAGCCCAACAGCATGGCAGGACAGGGTTTGTGTTTCAACTCGTCCAACCGGCATAAAGCCTTTAACGTGCCTTACGCTGCTGGGAGAGGAGGGATTGCTTCCAATGAGTAGAAACAGAAATGAGGGCTTCCAAGGAATATCCAGGCAGCTTTTTGCTCCAGGTACCCTCCCCCTTAGCCCCTGAGCACTGTTTGTCCCTCTGTCTGTCTCCTTCTGTGCATGTTGTAGGGGGGAAGGTGGCTGAAAACGCAAGATCCTGAGAACAGAAGTGGGCTTGGTGGTGGGTGGGTGCAGACAGGGGCTGGCTGTGCCCTGGCAGCTCCTCGTGTCGCTCAGGGGCTTCCTTGGTTTGACAGTTGCCATGAGTCTGTTGGGGAGGAGAGTGACAAGTTGAACACTGGAGGAGGCACAAGAAGCACCAGCTCTTGGCAATGTGAATGTCGTTGTTCTGCTTTAATTTCCTCTGTACAGAGGCTGGAGGGGAGTGACCTCTCCTCAAAGCAGGAGAGGATCTGCTGTCCTAGCCCCTGCTCCCTCAGCCCATGCTATAACTGCCTGTCCCTTTTGCAGGGAGACCATTTATGGCAGGATGTGGTACTTCACCTCGGACTTCTCCCGGGGAGACACTGCCTACACCAAGCTGGCTCTGGATCGTCACACAGACACAACCTACTTCCAGGAGCCCTGCGGGTGAGTGCTTCTGCTGGGGCTGTGTTGTCTTCAGTGCTGATGCTGGGATGTACTTGCACTGGTCACTCGGCAATTCCAGGTCCTGGCTGATCCCTGTGCAGTGGGGGGAGTCAGTAGGTCGCTTTTCCCTATGCTTGGGGATTCCAGAATGCAGGCAGTGAAGGGCGTGGCTGTTAGACAGTGACTGCAGCTTGGTGTTGCTGTGGTTCAAGTAGTCCTTGTAGTCACAAAGGCGGCTCAGCTGTGGTCGTTTCTGTGCTACGCCACGCCACCGAGCCGCAGCCCGGGCCCGGACCCGAGCACCGGCGGCAGCAGAGGCCACGCCCCCGGAGCCACCGCCCGCCCTGCTCGGTAACCGCCCCCTGAGGCGTGAGTGGAGGCAGCAGCAATTGGGCTGACAGCGATGGCTCTGGCCATGCTCGTGGGCAGGAAAGATGGGGTGAGAGCTAGGACGTGTTGTGTTCACTTGTAGGTGATGGGCTCTGCTATGAAGGTTGGCGGTTCACGCTGTCATGAGCATTGCTTATATAGTCGCATTTTACCATTTATGCACTTTTAATCCTTGTTTGTTACTCTTGGTGCTTTGCAAATCATCACAGTTCTCTTAGGGCTTCTGAAGCCCTGCTGGAGCTGGAGGACTGCTTAAATCCATCATCTTCCACTTCCTAATGAGCCTTGTCCTGCCTTTGCTGGGGGTGCTCAAGGTCCCCATCTCAGAGCCAGGGGGAGGCTTCCCCTGCTGCTGCTGGGTGATGCTGCTTTGGCAGCGTTGAGCCCTGGTGCTCTCACCTCCTGCCCTGGCGTCACTCGAGGCTCTAAAATAGGACCATAGAAGGGTCACAGGCACTCCCCCTCTTCCCCAGGTCCCACCACCAGCAGTTGTAGCAGCCCATGAGCTGAGGCAGGAAGAAAACCTGTGCTGCACCGGGGCCTGAGGAAGAGTCACCAGCTTCCTCCCTGGCTGAGCTGAGAGCCCTGGCACCGAGCAGAGGCGTGGTGACCATCAGCCTGAGCTTCAGCTCCTCTGCTGTGACCCAGAGATGCTGTTGTCCAGCCGGTGCGGATGGAGCCTCAGCTCCATCCTGCTGCTCCTTGGCGAGTCGGGGCTGGGCCGGGGATCCCATGGGATGGGCTGTGCTGCCGGAGCATTCCTGCGGAGGGGTGACGCTGGTGGGGCTCCTTGGCTGGGTGACAGTGACAGCTCAATGGTGACCCCAAGACTGCCATTCCCATGACGTGCCCTTGGGGACCTGCCCTGGCTTCAGTCCCAGCAGGGTCATGGTGGCAGCGGCTGCTCCACCCACTGGTAGATGAAGAGCAGGAGCAGGGTTTGCTTTTGCCTTCCCTTTTCCTGTTGGAGCACAAGGACTGAGAGCTCCTTCACACGTAGGTGGCCAGAGGGGCAAACCTGGCTGTGAAATGGTGCGGTGCAGTGCAGTGCCAGGGGACAGATAACACTGAGTGTGGAGTGATCAGGGTTAGGGTTAGGGCAAAATCTTTTAGATCCCCTGTAAAGCATCGAACCACAGGGTGGTTTGTGTTGGAAGGGACCTTAAAGCTCCTCCAGTTCCAACCCCTGCCACGGGCAGGGACACCTTCCACTAGAGCAGCTTGCTCCAAGCCCCTGTGTCCAACCTGGCCTTGAACACTGCCAGGGATGGGGCAGTCACAGTGCCAGCGCCTCAGCACCCTCACAGGGAAGGGCTTCTGCCTGAGAGCTCATCCCTCCTTGCTTCCCAGTCTCATGAATTCATGTGAAGCACTCTCTCAGGGTTGGCTGTACCTGATGGGCTGAGCCAGTTTTGCACCCATGGGTGCTGGAACCAATGTTCCCCCACCACTGTGGTGGGTAAAGCCATCTGAGCTTTATGCAGCTGCTGCCTCTGCCAGCTCTTTGTTGTGTGCAGATGATCAGCAGCTCTGGACCCCTCCTGATCCCAATACGACCTCTGGAGAAGTCCCACCTTTGGTGTTTCCTTTGTACTTCTCTAGGCCTTGCATGCGGAGTCTCACGTGGAAAGCACAAAGGTGGAGGATGTGGTGAGCATCTGCTTTTGAACTGGAGGCAGCGCTGACCAGCCACAGCTGAGGGTGACAACAGAGGTCATGTATGCACCCATCAATGCATCCTGATCCACCAGAACCAGGCACTGGGCCTCCCACCTCCTGCTGTGACACTGGGAGCTGCCTCGAGCAGGAGCCTTGCAGAACATCATTGTGCCTCCAAGCAGAGAGGATGTCTTTGCTGCTGATGCTGCACTCCCAGGGCTCCCCCTCCAGCAGCTACACATTCTGAGCCTTGGCTGGAAAGGATTTGGAGCAACAGGAATGCATTAGTTTGCCTGGAAAGTCCCTCTTGAATTTGAAGGATGAGCTGGTTTCAGCTTCTCCTTGAGACTTCCTGGGAATACAGAATCACCCGAAGGAAAAGAAGGATGCTGAAGGCAAATCAGTGGGAGCTTGCTGCCACAGACTCCCCTTAGTTACAGGGTACCAGAGAACATTACATGGATTTTAATCATGAGGCCCGGGTTCATTACCCCAAGCCTTGTCATTAAAAGAATATATGAAGATCCTTTGTCTGTATTTTTGCATGTGAGTAATGCAGTTTGCTTGAGTTCACAACCCCAGGGCCACAGTTCCTCTGTTGTTCTGCAATGTCCCCATTGTAGCACAAGGAGATGGGGCTTTCTGTGCACGGGAGTTCCTGGCACTACTTGCTCAGTAGGGTGGGATGCACGTGTGGAAGGCAGCTGAGCCATGGAATTCCAGTTTAAAGGGCTGCATCTCCCTCAGCAGCACCAGGATTTTCAGGCATCTTCAAAAATGCAGGGAGGGCACACATGGAGTTTTGTTTCCCTCTGGCTTTCAGGGAAGGCCAGGCACCATGTACCCTGCATGCTAGGGAAGGGTGAGAGCCTTGGGCACCTGACCACAGCTGCTCTTGGCACATACCGTGATGGAGAGGGGTGATGGGCACAGGTTACTCCTGGGGAGATCCCAGCTGGACACAAGAGGAACATGTTTCACCGTGAGAACTATCAGCCACTGGAATCATCTCCCCAGGGAAGGGGTGAAATTCCCAGGGGAACTGGACCCTGTGGAGATCCTGCTGGACAGGGAGCTGGGCCAAGCCGTGCTCCAGATAGCAGCGTTGGTGGCATCATGATCTCAGAATGCTGCACTTGGGGCTGTAGTTCAGCCTGGGGAGGAGCAGCTCTCGCGCAGCTGAGGCCGGGAAGTGCTCTCAGGGAGCCACAGGGCTGCAGCCGGGCTCTCACCTCACTGTGCACGGAGCAGGGAGGAGCCTGCAGGGCTTAATCTGGATGGAAGAGGTGACAGGAGCCAAGGCTGGCCCCATGTGCTCCACAGCACTCCCTGGTCCCTCCTGCTTCCACCTTCTCTTCTCCACTTCTCTGCCCCCCCAACCCCAGGCTCCCACCAAAGATGTCTCCTTCGCCTACACTGTGCCCCCCCTCCCCGTGTTTAACCCACGCTGCAGCCATAGCAGCTGCCTCTGCTCTGTCACTTCCTTCTCTGAGCAGCTCCTTTCAGGGCGTGCCACACCCTGGCCCTTCTTTGCTCTTTGGAGCTCTTAAAAGTCAGTGTGGCTGCGCTTGTGGCTGTGCTTGTGGCTGCGCTTGTGGCTGCAAATGGCTCGGTGCTGGTGGAGATCAGGCCCTCTCTGGCTGCCCCTCAGAGCAATCTCCCTCTCTGGATAAGTGTAGCTTTGTATCTGAGACCTCAAGTGTCACCCTGGTTCTCTTCATGGCCTCCACAACACCCAGGTCCTAGCTTTACCAAGAGAGCAGGTTCTGGAAAAGAACCTTCTCCATAAAGGTAAACCTTGAAGAGGGCAGTGCTGTAAACCTGCAAAGCTTTATCAGGGGGTAGAGAGAAGCCTATTGATGTAGAGTTGTCTGTGCCACACGTGTGGCAAAGAGGGGGTTGTGCTCTGAGAATGAGCTGCTGTGAAGCTTCCTCTTTGCCACCGGTGTTTCCTCTGTTCTGTTGTGCTTGGGCAACCTGTGGATGTTCTAGAAAAGCCACGAAATGAGGGCTGTGAATGGAGTTTTCCTTTGCTACTCCCCACCTCATCCTGATGAAATCCAAGGAGATTAAAGGTAAATATCAGCACTTGCAGCACATGAGACTTCCTCTGAGCCCTGTTTACCTGTGCAGAGTGGTAGAGGTGAAGTGCAGAAGGCAATTCCTGCAGGCTGGAAGTTGCTGCTCATTTCTAGCACAAAACCAGCCCACAGTCAGGCTCAGTTTGAATAAAGCAAATCTATTCCAGCACCATAACATTTTATTAAACTGCACTATCACAATCACATTGATGGCAGGGAGAACGTTGCTATCAGCACATATTTCCTGTACTAAGACTGCATTCAGAGCATCCAGCACTTGCTGAGAAGAAGGACACTGGAACAGAATCCTTCATAACCAAAGAGACAGTAGAAAACTCTGCCACAAAACCCAGGGCAGGTGGGAGATGTCTGGAAGAGGGAACACTTCAAATCAGATCAAGCAGGGAGGGTTATTGTTAAAAAGCTCACTTTCAACTGGTATTAAATCTTCATGTGAGTGAAGATCCTGCTGAATGGCAGGTTTTAAATAGCAGCCCCTCTCTGTGCAACTGCCTGTTCAGAAACCCAAATATTGTGTACTGTTCCTTCATTTGTGAACAGTGACACACGTTGACTACAACAGCTTGAAGTGTTACTACAGTTATAAAAAACCTGCTTGGTCTTCTAGAACAAACATTAAAAAGGCGCAGGAACACATTCTATACAGAAGTAAAAAAAAAACAACAAAAAAACCCAAATGTCATTGGGAGTAAGTGAACAAGCTGTCTGGCTAGGGTTTAAACCACAACATCAAACCAAAAAACAGCTGAGTTTCAGACGGAGTCAAGAGTACATGAGGTTGAGTTTAAAAAGTCACTTCTAACGTCTCTATAGCTAGTTCTAGTCTCCCTGAGCTGCTGCTGCTGTGGAACAACACATCAACAGCTCCAAGCTGGAACAACAAGAGTAATGCAGGTGGCAAAGGTAGTGTAAGAACAGTTCAGGATACCAGGCCTCTTAAGGTGTCCTTAGGGTCTGCCCCTTAGGGACAGAAGGGAATCAGCTGCAGGGGTGCACATAGAGGACTTTCACATTGACCTGCTGACTGCTGCTGGGTTCTGGGAATTTGGCTGCTTGGCATGTGCAGATCTGAGTTGAAGCTCCAACTACTCCTTACAGACTCCAGGAAGTGGAGGCTGGTTCTGGCCAGGTTGGGAATGGTGTGCCTCATTTCCTCTGAAACCAAGAGCAAATTTGCTGTTGCTGCTTCTGGTAGCAATGGGGATGTGTAACAGGTGAGGCCCTCGTAAAACGTACATGCTTAAAAGTAGACAAGTACCACAGAACACCAGGTTGGAAGGGACCTCAAGGATCATCTGGTCCAACCATTAACCATTGGTGTATAACTAATCCTAGAATCCCAGACTGGTTTGGGTTGAAGGGACTTTAAAGCTCATCCGGTTCCAAGGCCCTTCCACTGGAGCAGCTTGCTCCAAGCCCCTCTGTCCAACCTGGCCTTGAGCACTGCCAGGGATGGGGCAGCCACAGCTTCTCTGGGCACCCTGTGCCAGCGCCTCAGCACCCTCACAGGGAAGAGCTTCTGCCTAAGAGCTCATCTCAGTCTCCCATCGGGCAGGTTCAAGCCATTCCCCTTGGCCTGTCCCTACATCCCTTGTCCCAAGCCCCTCTCCAGGTTTCCTGCAGCCCCTTCAGGCACTGGAGCTGCTCTCAGGTCTCCCCTTCCGGAGCCTTCTCTTCTCCAGGCTGACCCAGCCCAGCTCTCTCAGCCTGGCTCCAGAGCAGAGCTGCTCCAGCCCTCTCATTCACATTTCCAAGTTAAAGATTAGCACCCTTCCTGCCCACAGAGCGCATAAAGCACCTCACTTCATCCTTTCGGGAACAAACTGTAGGATCAATTCGATTTCTGTTCCAAGCCCCTCTCCCGTTCCAGAGGACAATGCGCCATGTTTTGGAGAGGCACGGAAACAGAAACCGCTGTACAAGCGACTCTCCAGGGAAGCAGCAGGTGCACCCCAGCACGCTGATAACCCCCGGGAACAACCGCAGGTGGTTATCGCGCTCCGGCCGTTCAAACCACGCTCTGAACCCCGCCACGCCACCGAGCCCTGCCCGGGCCCGGGCCCGAGCACCGGCGGCAGCAGAGGCCACGCCCCCGGAGCCACCGCCCGCCCTGCTCGGTAACCGCCCCCTGAGGAGACCCGACGCCGTGACGTCACTTCCGGCGGGATCACGCCACGCTGCCTGCTGGGAGCTGTAGTCCCGAGGCCGTGGCGGAGGAGCGCGGGCGGGGCCGGCGCGGGTCGGTTCTGCTCCGCCGGCGGCTGCTGCTTTTCCCCGGCAGCGGCAGTCAGAGCTTCCCTGAGCTGGGCCACTCAGGCCGGAGCCGCTGGGATAAATCGCGACAGTGAAAATAGATCCAAGAAAGGGGACCTTGAAGCTCCTCCAGTTCCAACCCCTGCCACGGGCAGGGACACCTTCCACTGGAGCACTAGATGGCACTGGCGTACAGGAAAACTGCGGCGGGCTCCCCGCTGGCACTTCACTAGGTCACAGCGACAGGGAGATCTGGCACGGGAGCACCGGGTGCTCCCTGTCCCTGTCTTTCGGGATTGGAGAGAGCTGAGCTCCAGGGCAGGCAGACAGGAGGAAAGCGGTCTCCCACTCCAGGGGCTGGCCGCTGGCATTGTGGGGTTCATGACAGGTGAGCTCAGCAGCCTGAGGCTCGCCAGTGGCTTCCCCAGGCTCCTCATAGGTGTGTGAATTTGGGCTCAGAGTTGAAGTGCGGTAAGCTTTCCCTGCTGACAGCCAGCATGCGCCCCTGGGGAGTTTTGACTGTCCCTTTCATTGCTGTCTAGCCCTGGGCTGGTGGAAGGACCTAGAATCACATCAACCTGAACAGCCACTCCCAGCTGCTTTCCACCATGGGTCCCAAAGCTGCAGCTTTCTTTGGGCTCCTCTTCTGTCCTGTGAGGAGCAAGGGTGCACAGGCACTTTGATAACCAGGGGGAGGTTTCTCTGAGGTCGATAATTTTGCCACCTTCCCTCCTCTGTGAAGTTGCTCTTGGTCACACTCCAGCACTTGAGACATGAGCCACAGCAATGGGCCAGCCAGAGCTACAAGTCCTGCACTGAAGCTTGAAAGTTGATTTTTCACCCTGAGTCTGCTGTTCAGAGAACCTTACAGCATCTCTTCTATCCCCATTCATGGCAGGTCCGGGCAGATGGGAATTGCGTCACGTTTATGTTGCCCGATGAGGACTACACACTTGGCAATGCCCTCTGATACATGGTCATGAAGAAGTAAGTGGAGGCTCCACAGCACCTAGTACCACTGGGGATTCCTCTGTCTCCTGTTCTGCCCTTCTGTCCTGGGTTCAGCAGTAGCAGTCATTTTTCTCCTTCTTAGTAGCTGGTGCAGCGCTGTGTTTTTGACTTTCGGCCTGAGAACAGTGCTGATAAAACCAATGTTTTTAGTTACCGCTCAAATGTTTAGTTTGACCAAAGACTTTGTGAGTCTCATGCTCTGCCAGGGAGGAAGCAGAGACAGGACACCTGACCCAAGCTAGCCAAAGAGGTATTCCATACCACAGCACATTATGCCCAGGATGTAATTGGGAGTTACCCAGAAGGGCACTCACTCCTTGGTCAGGCTCCATCGGGGGGTGGTATCGTATTCTCTTCCCTTGTTATATCCCTTATCATTATTATTATTGGCGGTAGCAGTAGTGATTTGTGTTACACCTTAGTTACTGGACTGTTCTTATCTCAACCCGTGGGAGTTACATTCTTTTGATTCTCCTCTCCATCCCTCCAGGAGCGGGGGGGAGGGAAGAAGGCGGGAGGGGAGAGTGAGCGAGCGAGACTGCATGGTTGACTGGGTTTTAAACCACAACAGTTCTTTTTGGCGCCCAACGTGGGGCACGAGGGGTTGAGATAAGGACAGATCTGACCAGAGTGTGTCTAATCGTGTTTGTGATAAGCATTCATTGTTTTGGATTAATAGTCACTCATCAATGCTCGTCTCAAAGTTGTTTCTCTTGATCTCACAGTTTCAGCATATCATACTGTCGTGGTTTAAACCCAGTCAGGTAACTTGTTCACTCACTCCCAGTGAGTGGTGCCAAGCTGACAACAATCAAGGTCCGTGTTCGTCTCCCCCCCCTCCCTGCACCGGGGCTCTCCCCTTCCCCGCTCCCGGAGGAACGGGGAGGAGGATCGAGAGAGTGCAACTCCTACGGGTTGAGACAAGAACAGTCCAGCAACAAATCACCACCGCTACTATCAGCTAAAACAATGATAAGGGAAAATAACAAGGGAAGAGAATACGATACCACCGGCCAAGAAAACGAGTTCCACCCGGAAGCTCCTGTCCTTCTGGGTAACTCCCAGTTACCCCCCACCCCGGGCATGACGTGCTGTGGTATGGAATACCTCCCCGGCTAGCCCGGGTCAGGCGCCCCGTCTCTGCTTCCTCACAGCTTCCCCTCCTCCCTGGCAGAGCATGAGCCTCACAGAGTCCTTGGTCAGGGTAAACATCACTTAGCAACAACCGAAAACATCGGCTTCACCAACGCTGTTCTCAAAACTAGAAGTCAAAACACAGCACTGCACCAGCTAACACAAAGGAAAAAACATGACTGCTACTGCTGAACCCAGGACATTATCCACCCCTTATTCCATACCATTCACGTCGTGCTCAGATCCCACATTTTCAATACACCATCGCTCTCCCACATATATACATCCATATACATACAGACCAAGAGGAAAAAAATCATTTTCTTAGTGCATGGACCAATCCCTATAATGCTGCCGAGTCCATTCGGTCCATGATGTTCCAAGTTCATTCTCTGTTGGGATGATGGCTGGAGGGAAGTCAGGGCCAGTCGCTGGTGACCTGGAGACATCTAGTTGATGGGCTATAAAAGCATTACACAGCAGGCAACAGCATACAATTGAGTTCACTGGCTGTTTTCCCCTAAAATCAAATCCCCTTGAGGTATACATCGGACTTCCCCATCTTCCCGCATTACCCACCAAGTATATCCAGGTCCCTGAGCAAAAGCAATCCCACGAGTGGGTTTGCCTTTACCTGAAGCAGGAATAACCCAGACTGTCTTCCCCAGCAAATTCTTCATATGCACCACGGGAACTTTGTCCCCCTCTACAATATGTAAAAGTTCTGACTGGGCTGGGCCGGCCCTGTTGGCAGATCCTCTGGTGTTGACCAACCAGGTGGCCTTTGGTAAATGTGTATCCCAATGCTTGAAAGTTCCCCCACCCATCGCTCTCAGTGTAGTTTTTAACAGCCCATTGTACCGTTCGATTTTCCCAGAGGCTGGTGCATGGTAGGGGATGTGATATACCCACTCAATGCCATGCTCTTTGGCCCAAATATCTATAAGGTTATTCCAGAAATGAGTCCCATTGTCTGACTCAATTCTCTCTGGGGTGCCGTGTCGCCACAAAATCTGTTTCTCAAGGCCCAGGATGGTGTTCCGGGCAGTGGCATGGGGCACAGCGTATGTTTCCAGCCACCCGGTGGTTGCTTCCACCATGGTAAGCACATGGCGCTTGCCTTGGCGGGTTGGTGGCAGTGTGATATAGTCAATCTGCCAGGCCTCCCCATATTTATACTTCAACCATCGTCCTCCATACCAAAGAGGCTTTAACCGCTTGGCTTGTTTAATTGCAGCACATGTTTCACACTCATGAATAACCTGGGCAATAGTGTCCATTGTTAAGTCCACCCCTCGGTCACGGGCCCATCTATATGTTGCATCTCTGCCTTGATGGCCTGAAGTGTCATGGGCCCACCGGGCCAAAAATAATTCACCTTTATGTTGCCAATCTAAGTCCATCTGAGCCACTTCAATCTTAGTAGCTTTATCCACTTGTTGGTTGTTCTGGTGTTCCTCAGTGGCCCGACTCTTGGGTACATGGGCATCTACATGACGTACCTTCACCACCAGGTTCTGCACCCGGGCAGCAATATCTTTCCACAGTGCAGCAGCCCAGATGGGTTTACCTCTGCGTTGCCAGTTGCTCTGCTTCCATTGCTTCAACCACCCCCACAGGGCATTTGCCACCATCCATGAGTCAGTATAGAGATAAAGTACTGGCCACTTTTCTCGTTCAGCAATGTCCAGGGCCAGCTGGATGGCTTTCACCTCGGCAAATTGACTCGATTCACCCTCTCCTTCAGCAGTTTCTGCAACTTGTCGTCCAGGACTCCATACAGCTGCCTTCCATCTCCGATGCTTTCCCACAATACGGCAAGAGCCATCAGTAAACAAGGCATACTGCTTTTCACTTTCTGACAGTTTATTATATGGTGGGGCCTCTTCAGCACGCACCACCTCCTCCTCTGGTGACATTCCGAAATCTTTGCCCTCTGGCCAGTCCATGATGACTTCTAGAATGCCTGGACGACTGGGATTTCCTATTCGAGTTCGTTGTGTAATTAGTGCAGCCCATTTACTCCATGTAGCATCAGTTGCATGATGTGTAGAGGAGACCCTGCCTTTGAACATCCAGCCCAGCACGGGCAGCCGGGGTGCCAGGAGGAGCTGTGCTTCAGTGCCAATCACTTCCGAAGCAGCTCGAACCCCTTCATAGGCTGCCAGTATCTCTTTCTCAGTTGGGGTATAGCTGGCCTCAGATCCTTTGTATCCCCGACTCCAAAAGCCGAGGGGTCGACCTCGAGTCTCCCCTGGAGCTTTCTGCCAGAGGCTCCAGGTAGGACCGTTCTCCCCAGCTGCAGTGTACAGCACATTTTTTACATCTGGTCCGGTTCGGACTGGTCCAAGGGCTACTGCATGAACTATCTCGCGTTTAATTTGCTCAAAGGCTTGTTGCTGCTCAGGGCCCCATTTAAAATCATTCTTCTTCCGGGTCACATGATAGAGAGGGCTTACAATCGAACTGTAATTTGGGATGTGCATTCTCCAGAACCCCACTGCACCCAAGAAAGCTTGCGTTTCTTTCTTATTAGTTGGTGGAGACATTGCTGTTATCTTGTTGATCACATCTGTGGGGATCTGTCTACGTCCATCTTGCCATTTTATTCCCAAAAATTGTATCTCCTGTGCAGGTCCCTTGACCTTACTCCGTTTTATGGCAAAACCGGCTTTCAGCAGGATTTGGATTATTTTCCTCCCTTTCTCAAAGACTTCTTCCGCTGTATCGCCCCACACAATAATGTCATCAATGTATTGCAGGTGTTCTGGAGCTTGCCCCTGTTCCAGTGCAGTCTGGATCAGTCCATGGCAAATGGTAGGGCTGTGTTTCCACCCCTGGGGCAGTCGGTTCCAAGTGAACTGGACACCCCTCCAAGTAAAAGCAAACTGTGGCCTGCACTCTGCTGCCAAAGGAATGGAGAAAAATGCATTGGCAATATCAATCGTGGCATACCACTTGGCTGCTTTTGACTCTAGCTCATACTGAAGTTCTAGCATGTCCGGTACGGCAGCACTCAATGGTGGTGTGACTTCATTCAGGCCACGATAGTCTACTGTTAGTCTCCATTCTCCATTAGACTTTCGCACTGGCCATATGGGGCTATTGAAGGGTGAGCGGGTCCTGCTGATCACCCCCTGACTCTCCAGTCTACGGATCAGCTGATGGATGGGAATCAGGGAGTCTCGGTTGGTACGATATTGCCGCCGGTGCACTGTTGTGGTCGCAATTGGCACTTGTTGTTCTTCAACTTTCAGCAACCCCACAGCAGAGGGATCTTCTGAGAGACCAGGCAAGGTGGACAGCTGCTCAATTTCCTCAGTCTCCAAAGCAGCAATACCAAAAGCCCACCGGTACCCTTTTGGGTCTTTGAAGTACCCTCTCTTGAGGTAGTCTATGCCGAGGATGCATGGAGCCTCTGGACCAGTCACAATAGGGTGCTTTTGCCACTCCCTCCCAGTCAGGCTGATTTCAGCCTCCAGCACAGTCAACTCTTGGGATCCTCCTGTTACTCCAGAAATATAGATGGGTTCCACCCCTTGACAGCTTGATGGCATCAGGGTACACTGTGCACCGGTATCTACTAGAGCCTTATACTTCTGTGGGACTGATGTGCCAGGCCATCTGATCCACACAGTCCAGTAAATCCGATTGTCCCCTACCTCCACCTGGCTGGAGGCAGGGCCCCTCTAATGGTCGTCACAGCATTGGACACTTAAGTCGTGTTGAAAGGGATTATTCTTCGTTATCACAGGAGCTGGAGTAAAATCAGCTCTTCCACTCCATCTGGGAAACTGCTCACCAGAAACTGAAGCCGTAGCTCTCATGGGACGATCAGTCTTGGCCCTTGCTCCCCTCTTCAGTTCACTCACCCGTTCCTCCAAAGCTGAAGTAGGTTTTCCATCCCACTTTGTCATGTCTTCTCCGTGATCCAGCAGGTAAAACCATAGGGTACCCCGTGGCGTATACCTTCTGTATCTCCTCTCTTGAACAATAGGACGTCTTTTGTTAATAGCTGAGACGCGTGTTGGTACACGTGAGGAGCTGGATAAATCAGATAGATCGTCCCTCAATTTGTCGAGGTCCTGGGACAGTTTTTTCACAGCTGAGATGATGGAAGGAGTGAGATTGTCTTCGAACTCTCGGAGTTTATGAACCATTTCATCCACTGTTAGTGGTACTATGTCATTCCAGGTCACTGTTGCCAATGAATGGGCATATGATGACGGTGCATTCCGTGTAAGTTTTCGCCACATGGGTCGTGTACATTCAACTTCATCTGGATCTATAGGTGTATCCCCGTTATTCGGCTTGATGTGATAGATCATCTCTACGATGGCCGATTCCCTCAGAGACTGGATGCCTTTGTCTATAGTAGTCCACTTGGCCGAACGACTCGTAACATCGTCCTTGTACGGAAACCTTTCTTTCACAGCTGCCAAGAGCCTCCTCCAAAGGCTGAGGGACTTTTTCTCTCTTGCAATTGCTTTGTCAATTCCCCCTTCTCTAGCAAGTGATCCCAGCTGCTTGGCTTCTGTACCTTCTAGTTCGTGACCATCGGCCCCATTGTCCCAGCATCGGAGTAACCAGGTGATGATGTGCTCCCCTGGTTGACGGGTAAAATCTTTTCGCATATTCCGCAGCTCGGTTGAGGTCCGAGGTCGAGAAGTTACCTCTTCTTCTTCTTCTTCGTCATGTGAGGATGACTCCTGATCAGATTCTGGACCGGGTGGTGAATTCATTGGTTCTTCATCTCGCTTCACCCTTTTTGCCTCCTTTTTGCTTGTTCTCTTGCGTACAGGGGCAACCGATATTGGTACGAATTGGTCCTCTGGTTTGGCTGCAGTGATTATCACTGTGGTTTGAGTAGCGACTGTACTTGTTGCTGGGGGTGGTGTAGCTACCGTGCTTGGAGCTGGGGTAACCGCGCTGTCTGTTGCAGTTGAAGTTTGAGCAGCTGCTGTACTTGCCACTGGGGTAGCTGCGCAGTTCATTGCAGCCAAAGTTTGAGTAGCGACTGTCGCTTTGCCCTCAAATCCGCCGACATTCTTTTCCTTTTGAAGGTGCTGGATAGTGTTGAACAAGGCCCTGTAAGCATAGGCCAAGCCCCAGCACGTTGCCATGATTTGTCCATCTCTGGTATGGCCAGAATGACCACACACCTCATTTAAGTGTTTTACTAATTCTTCTGGATTTTGCAGTTGTTCGGTAGTGAAATTCCAAAATACTGGAGGGGCCCACTGACCTAGATACTTGCCCATACTATCCCACACACCCTGCCACTCATGGCTGTCCAGCCTCTGGGAAAATCTCTCGGTCCTCCTACATCGTCGTTTGACCCCAGACAAGACCCAAACCTGAATCTGCTTAACTCTTGAAATCAGTAGTGGGCAAAACACACTCTGTATGCGTGTTAGCATGGTGATTCCCATCACCATCAGCAAACAAGTCTCAAGAGCATTAAAAGGCCATTTAAAAAATTCGAAACTCTCAAATGTAAATGGTCTGGGGGGACGACTAGGAGGGTAAAAGGATGTCTCCTTCACAGGTTGAGCACCTGAGAAGGAGAAAAAAGATGTGTAATTGCTAAGCACCTCCATCATATACCTCCCAAAGTATAAAGGTGGTGACCACACTGGGAACATAAGCCAGATCAGTTTCATGATCAATGATTCTATTGTATTACAAGTCATTACCATAAAGTACAATGGGATAAAAACCTTAGCCCAAGCCCCACACTTGAAAAACACTAATACAGCCAATACCGGATGGACGTAAGATATGGTATACTGAAACTGTGAGATCAAGAGGAAAAACCTTGAGAGCCAATAAATCAGCATTGTGACGAGTGACTATCAATCCAGTCAGATCTGTTCTTATCTCAACCCCTCGTGCCCCACGTTGGGCGCCAAAAAGAACTGTCGTGGTTTAAACCCAGTCAGGTAACTTGTTCACTCACTCCCAGTGAGTGGTGCCAAGCTGACAACAATCAAGGTCCGTGTTCGTCTCCCCCCCCCTCCCTGCACCGGGGCTCTCCCCTTCCCCGCTCCCGGAGGAACGGGGAGGAGGATCGAGAGAGTGCAACTCCTACGGGTTGAGACAAGAACAGTCCAGCAACAAATCACCACCGCTACTATCAGCTAAAACAATGATAAGGGAAAATAACAAGGGAAGAGAATACGATACCACCGGCCAAGAAAACGAGTTCCACCCGGAAGCTCCTGTCCTTCCGGGTAACTCCCAGTTACCCCCCACCCCGGGCATGACGTGCTGTGGTATGGAATACCTCCCCGGCTAGCCCGGGTCAGGCGCCCCGTCTCTGCTTCCTCACAGCTTCCCCTCCTCCCTGGCAGAGCATGAGCCTCACAGAGTCCTTGGTCAGGGTAAACATCACTTAGCAACAACCGAAAACATCGGCTTCACCAACGCTGTTCTCAAAACTAGAAGTCAAAACACAGCACTGCACCAGCTAACACAAAGGAAAAAACATGACTGCTACTGCTGAACCCAGGACACATACCTTACTTAACAGCCGGTATTTGCTGTGTTAGTGTTTATCAAGTGTGGGGCTTGGGCTAAGGTTGTCTCATTGTATTTTATGGTAATGACTTGTAATACAATAGAATAATTGATCATGAAACTGATCCGGCTTATGTTCCCTGTGTGGTCACCACCTTTATACTTTGGGAGGTATATAATAGAAGTGCTTAGCAATTACACATCTTTTTTCTCCTTCTCAGGTGGTCAACCTGTGAAGGAGACATGCTTTTACTGTCCCAGGCCCCCTCACAGACCATTTGAGAGCATCATTTGAGAGTTTTGAAGTTTTTGAATGGCCTTTAAATACTGTTGAGACCTGTTTGCTGATTGTGATGGGGATCACCATGTTGGCACGCATAGAGTGTGTTTTGCCCATGACCATTTAATCAGATTTCAAGAGTTAAGCAGAGTCAGGTTTGGGTCTTGTCCAGGGTTAAATGACGATATAGGGGGACCAAGAGATTTTCCCTGAGGCTGGACAGGCATGAGTAGCAGGGTGTGTGGGATAGTATGGGCAAGTATCTAGGTCAGTGGGCCCCTCCAGTACTTTGGAATTTCACCACAAACAAGTGCAAAATCCAGAAAAAATTAGTAAAACACTTAAATGAGGTGTGTTGTCATTCTGGCCATACCAGAGATGGACAAATCATGGCAATGTGCTGGGGCTTGGCCTGTGCTTACAGGGCCTTGTTCAATACTATCCAGCACCTTCAAAAGGAAAAAAATGTCCCTGTCTCTGAGGGCAAAGCAACAGTCAGCACAGCTACTCCAGCTCCAAGCACTGCAGCTACACCACCCCCAGCGACAAGTACAGTCACTACTCAAACCACAGTGATAGTCATTGCAGCTAAACCAGAGGACCAATTTGTAGCAATATCAGTTGCACCTGTACGCAAGAGGAAAAGTAAAAAAGAGGCAAGAAGGGTGAAGCAAGATGAAGAAACAATGTACTCACCACCCGGTCCAGCATTTGATCAGGAGTCATCATCACATGATGAAGAAGAAGAGGTGACTTCTCGACCTTGGACCTCAACTGAGCTACGAAATACGCAAAAAGATTTTACCCATCAACCAGGGGAGCACATCATCACCTGGTTGCTCCAATGCTGGGATAATGGGGCCGATGGTCATGAACTAGAAGGTACAGAAGCCAAGCAGCTGGGATCACTTACTAGAGAAGGGGGAATTGACAAAGCAATTGCAAGAGAGAAAAAGTCCCTCAGTCTTTGGAGGCAGCTCTTGGCAGCTGTGAAAGAAAGGTTTCCATGCAAGGACGATGTTATGAGTTGTTCGGCCAAGTGAACTACTTTAGACAAAGGCATCCAGTCTCTGAGGGAGTCGGCCATCGTAGAGATGATCTATCACATCAAGCCAAATAACGGGGATATACCCATAGACCCATATGAAGTCGAAGGTACATGACCCATGTGGCGAAAATTTACACAGAATGCACATTCATCATGTGCCCATTCATTGGCAACAGTAACCTGGAATGACATAGTACCACTAACAGTGGATGAAATGATTCATAAACTCTGAGAGTTTGAAGACAATCTCACCCCTTCCATCATCTCAGCTGTGGAAAAACTGTCCCAGGATCTCAAACAATTGAGGGACGATCTATCTGATCTATCCAGCTCTTCACGTGCACCAGCACGTCTCAGCTATTAAGAAAAGGCGACCTATTGTTCGAGAGAGAAGATACAGAAGGTATACGCCGTGGGACACCCTATGGTTTTACCTGGAGGATCATGGAGAAGATGTGACAAAGTGGGATGGAAAACCTACTTCAGCTTTGGAGGAATGGGTGCGTGAATTGAAGAGGGGAACAAGGGTCAAGGCTGATCATCCCATTAGAGCTGTGGCTTCAGTCTCTGGTGAGCAGGTTCCCAAATGGAGTGGAAGAGCTGATTTTACTCCAACTCCTGTGATAACGAAGAATAATCCCTTTCAACACGACTTAAGTGTCCAATGTTGTGATGACTATTAGAGGGTCCCTGCCTCCAGCCAGGTGGAGGTAGGGGACAATCGGATTTACTGGACTGTGTGGATCAGATGGCCTGGCACATCAGTCCCACAGAAGTATAAGGCTCTAGTAGATACCGGTGCACAGTGTACCCTGATGCCATCAAGCTGTCAAGGGGTGGAACCCATCTATATTTCTGGAGTGACAGGAGAATCCTGATGCAAAGGTTTAACAAATATACAGGGGGGTTAGGGTTGAGCCACTTGCTTAACAATGTTACTGTTTGCTCATGCTTATTGTACATGGTATTTGTAATGTATAATGGGATAGGTCAAACCGCTTATTTAACAATGTTACTGCTTGCTCATGCTTATTGTATTTGCAATGTACAAGGGGATAGATCAGGACACTTGCTTAACAATATCATTGCTCACTCATGATTATGCTAGGACAACATATAAGGACATAGTTATTGTCAAGAAGTAGGGGCCATGTCTTGATTCCTGTCCTTTGGACACCTCCATGTATGCTAGAACTAGATATAAGGACATAGCTATTGTTAAGAAGTAGGGACCGTGACTTGATTCCCGTCCTTTGGATGCCTAGGCCGGCTGAAATTGGCTCTGTGCTTTGGACAAAGACCAAGCCTTCAGGGATCTTGCCTAACAACCAGAGGTGAATAGTTCAGGCTGGAGGAAGACTCATTTACTCCATCTCGAGACCCTTGCTCACGACCACTAGGAGGCACTGCACATGCACAAAGGACTTAGCTCATTATAATACAAAGCGGGAATAGGACATGAATATGTATAGGCGTGTTGTGCAACCTCATGCATATGTATAAGAGGATAAATGTAAAGGGGAAACAACACTGAGGTCCACATGCTTTTGGAGGAGTTATCCCCCATATGCCTCAGCGCTGAATTGAAAGCATACCTACTTTACAATTTTAACGAGTTGTGGAGTCTATCTGTGCATCAATCCCAAGAGTTGACTGTACTGGAGGCTGACAGCCTGACTGGGAGGAAATGGCAAAAGCACCCCATTGTGACTGGTCCAGAGGCTCCGTGCATCCTCAGCGTAGACTACCTCAGGAGAGGGTACTTCAAAGACCCAAAAGGGTACTGATAGGCTTTTGGTATTGCTGCTCTGGAGACTGAGGAAATTGAGCAGCTGTCCACCTTGCCTGGTCTCTCAGAGGATCCTTCTGTTGTGGGGTTGCTGAAGGTCAAAGAACAACAAGTGCCAATTGCGACCACAACAGTGCACCGGCGGCAATATCGCACCAACCGAGACTCCCTGATTCCCATCCATCAGCTGATCCGTAGACTGGAGAGTCAGAGGGTGATCAGCAGGACCCGCTCGCCCTTTAATAGCCCCATATGGCCAGTGCGAAAGTCTAATGGAGAGTGGAGACTAACAGCAGACTATCGTGGCCTGAATGAAGTCACACCACCATTGAGTGCTGCCGTAGAGGACATGCTGGAACTTCAGTGTGAACTAGAGTCAAAGGCAGCCAAGTGGTATGCCACGATTGATATTGTCAATGCATTTTTCTCCATTCCTTTGGCAGGAGAGTGCAGGCCACAATTTGGTTTTACCTGGAGGGGCGTCCAGTACACTTGGAACTGACTGCCCCAGGGGTGGAAACGCAGCCCTACCATCTGCCATGGACTGATCCAGACTGCACTGGAACAGGGGCAAGCTCCAGAACACCTGCAATACATTGATGACATTAGCCTGTGGGGTGATACAGCAGAAGAAGTCTTTGAGAAAGGGAGGAAACTAATCCAAATCCTGCTGAGAGCTGGTTTTGCCATAAAACAGAGTAAGGTCAAGGGACCTGCACAGGAGATTCAATTTTTGGGAATAAAATGGCAAGATGGACGTAGACAGATCCCCACAGATGTGATCAACAAGATAACAGCAATGTCTCCACCAACTAATAAGAAAGAAACGCAACCTTTACTGGGTGCTGTGGGGTTCTGGAGAATGCACACCCCGAATTCCAGTTCGATTGTAAGCCCTCTCTATCATGTGACCCAGAAGAAGAATGATTTTAAATGGGCCCTGAGCAACAGCAAGCCTTTGAGCAAATTAAACGCGAGATAGTTCATGCAGTAGCCCTTGGACCAGTTCAGACCAGGTCAGATGTAAAAAATGTGCTGTACACTGCAGCTGGGGAGAACGGTCCTACCTGGAGCCTCTGGCAGAAAGCTCCAGGGGAGACTCGAGGTCGACCCCTCGGCTTTTGGAGTCGGGGATATAAAGGCTCTGAGGCCAGCTATACCCCAACTGAGAAAGAGATACTGGCAGCCTATGAAGGGGTTCAAGCTGCTTCGGCAGTGATTGGCACTGAAGCACAGCTCCTCCTGGCACCCCGATTGCTCGTGCTGGGCTGGATGTTCAAAGGCAAGATCTCCTCTACACATCATGCAACTGATGATACATGGAGTAAATGGGCTGCACTAATTACACAACGAGCTCAAATAGGAAATCCCAGTCATCCAGGCATTCTAGAAGTCATCATGGACTGGCCAGAGGGCAAAGATTTTGGAATGTCACCAGAGGAGGAGCTGATGCGTGCTGAAGAGGCCCCACCATATAATAAACTCTCAGAAAGTGAAAAGCAGTATGCCTTGTTTACTGATGGGTCCTGTCATATTGTGGGAAAGCACTGGAGATGGAAGGCAGCTGTATGGAGTCCTCAACGACAAGTTGCAGAAACTGCTGAAGGAGAGGGTGAATCGAGTCAGTTTGCGGAGGTGAAAGCCATCCAGCTGCAGATTGTCTTCCTGGCCTGGCCTTAGACCTATTTCACCCCCACAAACCTGCCTGGTGACCTGGACCCTTGGCTGGCCCTGGCTACCACCTTTGCACCCACCTTACTCACTTGCTTGGATGCTGTGGGACAGGGCTGGCCAGTGAGTTCTCTGCACTATTGGCTGGCTTACAGTTCATGCTTCCAGCTCCCCATCCCTTAAGAAACATCCAACCCTCATTGCGCTTATGGTTAGTTACAGGGGAAATTGAGTGGCAGACATGTGACAGACTTCCGAATGTCTTACGTGGCTCTGGGTAAAATGATGTGCAACTCTGTAAGTACAGGTGGTCAGGCAGTACCTATGTCACCTCTGGGGCAAGTGCTGTCAGAAAAGAGAGTAGGAACAGCCAATATTAAGCAAATTGATCATCTTTAATGCTTCCATCAAGATGCAGGTATTGATGCTGGAAATTAATAATCCTGCTGCCCCCATTAAAATATACAAATGGCTTCACTCTGATTTTATCGAGCTGGGAGGCACTGGGGGTTTGTGAAGACTCACTGGTAAGGCTTAGAAGAGTTCCATCAGGAAGTTCAATGCATCATCTCAAATGACAGCTGCATTGCAAATGTCATGTGAATTCCTCTGATAGATCACCATGACAAGAAAAAGAGCAGCCTTCTTGTGAGGGGCTGTGCTTTCTGCTGTGTGCGCAAATGTTCTACCAACCACCTCGGCTTGTGAAGGCAGATGTCATGCAGTCTGCAAACATCTTGTGGTGCCCTAGAGCCATCTGCCTCCTCTGCCCAGCAGAACTGCAACAGGTCTGTGTGGAGGGAGGTTTCCAAGCACCCAGGATCCTCTGCTTGAGCAGGATGCCAGCCAGGTCTTTCCCCTGCAAAGCTCCAGCTGCAGCTCAGAGATAGATGGAAGGGTGTGAACAAGGTTACACGGGTGGTGTCCTTTCAGCATATCCCTCCCGTAAGACCCTCAGTCATGTTAGAAACATCCTGAGCCCCTGCAGGTCTGAGGTGGCCCAAGCCTCTGACTTCCCTGAGATTTGCTGTGGATTGGCCTGGGTTTCACTGCTCTCTTCTCCTCTCACCCTTCCTGCAGCCCTGATGCGGAGTTCTGTGGCTACTGCATCACGCACCCCTCTGAAAGCAAGATCAACTTCAGGATCCAGACCAGAGGTATGGGATGTGCATTGTTTTAATGTTCAGGGCCCTTCTTTTGTGGAAAGCCCTCTGCTCATGTCAGGTTTCCACCATGAGTCATTTCAATAAAGAAAACCCCTCTTCTCCCTCTTCTGTGCAGGCACGGTACTGTAGTGCTGGGGTAAGGTCGATCTGCTATGTCCTGTCAGAGGTGATGGGTGCTTCATCTGCCCCTAAATCAGCAGAAGTTTTGGAAAGCCAACGCGAAGTGTGCTGGCATTCATAGCTGCAATGAGATAATTTGCTTCTGCTTCTCCTTGCTTGTCTGGCAGCTTTGGTCATCAGACTGTGAACCAAAGCTCTCTTGAAAAGCCACATCAGTCTGTGCTATCTTTTGACTTGCCTCCCAAAGGGGTCTGTGTTCCCTGTTAATAGGCAGCACTGACAACTCTGAGCCTCAGGCCATCACTCACTCACTCCAGCTCAGCCCACTGCCCTCCATCTAGGCTCCACAGCTTTGTCTGCTGCCGCAGGAGGACAGTGTTCATTCCTTCCTTATGGGGCTGTTCCCCTGAGTATCTAGTTTGTGCTTGCTGACACTTTAATTTCCTAAAAATGAGTAGTGCTGAGGCTCTTCTTGTCAAGGGAACCCCTTCCCTGTGGGGCTGCCTGCAGGATTTGGCTCTGCCCTTCCTGGACCACAGCCTGGGCCATGTGTGGCATGTGCCTGTTCCCATCACAGGGGAACAACCACACTGCCCAAACCAGTGGGAGAGGGCCACCAACCCCTTTGGAAACCACTGACCCATCTTCTTTCCCAAAGGGGCCCTTCCTGCTGTTGAGCCATTCCAGAAAGGGCTGGACGACACATTTGCTAACATGTGCTCAACACCTTTGAGGTGAGACTATTCCTGAAGACTTCAGGGGGCTTTTCTCTCTCTTGGTCTCAGAGGAGAGAGGAAAGGGTTGACAGTTGTGTTGTAGGCATAAACAACCTACAGTTATCTCAGACCTTCTCTGCATGACCTGCAGCATGGCCTGGCTTCCTGTTCCTTGGAGTGAATGTAAAGCTCAGTCACTTCTGAAGGTACCTGGAGCTCTGTCGGAGCTGCGCAGGGTCCTCTGCGCTGGACAGAGAAGTCACAGCACAGAGCAGGGTGGTGGCATGGGATGTATGAGCCACTCAGGTATATGCTGTTAACATTTGTTCTTTGCTCTTGCTTGCAGAGGAGCGTGAAGGAGTACAGGGCCCAGAGGGAGGAAGAGATACAGTAGCATTTAGGGATGGCAGTCTCCATGGATGTGTGTAACATCTATGTGTTGAATTCCCTGTGCCAAGTATTTCTGGTTGTGTGTTTGTCCTGAGTTCAGCAGTAACAGTCATTTTTAATCCTTCTTAGTAGCTGGTGCAGTGCTGTGGTTTTTAACTTTCAGCCTGGAAACAATGCTGATAACACCAATGTTTTTAGTTGCTGCTCAGTAATGTCTACTCTGACCAAGGACTTTGTGAGTCTCATGCTCTGCCAGGGAGGAGGGGAAGCCGGGAGGAAGCAGAGACAGGACACTTGACCCAAACTACCCAAAGAGGCATTCCAAACTACAACACGTCATGCCCACTATATAAACTGGGGGAGTTACCCAGAAGGGTTGGATCACTGCTCAGTCAGGCTGAGTATCAGTCAGCAGGTAGTGAGTGGTTGTGTTCTCTTCCCTTGTTTATTTCCCTTATCATTATTATTATTGGTGGTAGCAGTAGTGGGTTTGTGTTATACCGTAGTTACTGGACTGTTCTTCTTTCAACCCGTGGGAGTTACATTCTTTCCATTCTCCTCCCCATCCCTCCCGGGGTGGGGGGGGGGGGGGGGGGAAAGAGGGGGAGTGAGAGAGAGACTGCGTGGCTGACTGAGTTTAAACCACGACAGTGTTTTATGACTGCTTTGATGCAAACCTGTATTTTCTCTAATAATAAAGATTATGGAGGCTGATGTTGCAGAGGTGACACTGTGTTCAGCTCAGAAGGGTATGAAATATGATAGAAGGCAGTTCTTCCACTCTTCTGTCTTATTTCTGTCTCTTTCCAAGCGTCGTTGCTTTTTTCTGCCCAGGATTTTGAGATCACACAGTTTTCAGGTAGCCTTGTGCACAGAGCTAGTCTGCCCCACGTCCACAGGGAGCAGAGGAGCTCAGCACTGTGCAAAGTCCAGCTTTTAGAGAGGCAGCACCCTCTCCCAGTTTCAATCTTTCTGTTGCAGGCACCACTGCAGTTGACTTCAACAGATAAAACCGGCTTTCCTTTTTAAACAGAGCGTTATTCGCTTGCAGCCCAGAACCCCTCTGTGCTGGGCTGCATCCCCAGAGTGTGAGCAGCAGTTGAGGGAGGGGATTCTCCCCCTCTGCTGTGCTCTGGGGAGACCCCTCTGCAGTCCTGATCCAGCTCTGGAGCAACACCACAAGAGGGACGTGGAGCTGCTGGAGTGAGTCCAGAGGAGGCCATGGAGATGCTGGGAGGGTTCTGGAGACAGGCTGAGAAACCTGGAGAGGGGCTTTTTACAAGGCAATGTACGGACAGGACAAGGGGGAATGGCTTTAACCTGTCTGAGGGGAGATTGCTAGTTAATGAAAGTCTCCTTTCAAACACCACCACGTTTTATTAACATACAGAGGAATAATAGGGAGCGTAAGAGAAACAGTGTTGTTTTCGCATAACTGGGGATGGGGCTTTGCAAGATTTAGGCTTTCCAATATTAAGATTTTTCAATACTGGGGCTGGGGGTGTTACTCAGGGAACAAAACAGAGGGTTTTGTTTTTCTAAGTTTTGTAACTTAGAAAGACACACTGTGGTTAAAGACAATATCATCTCTGGATGAGAGACACACTCTGTGGTTAAAAAGAATACTATCTTTGTACGACCTATGACTAAGCAGGTGCGGGTTGGTTAAACATAAGTCGGGGTACCACATGTCTGCCAGAGTTATGAAATCGAACCATAAAAAGAGATAAATAAATGAGAGGAAGGGGCATACAAAATCGAATAAGGGGAGATGTAACCAGAGGTGGGACAGTTGGCATGTAGATTATATGCGTCGGATAGTCTGTAAACCTTGGAGTACCCAACCAGTGGGGAAACAAGGGAGGGAATTTGTGGACAGCACAGGAAATATAATTCATTGTTCTGCTTTTGCTGTGTGTGCCTACTTGCCAGGATACCCGTTTTTGCAATGACATTAATAAACAGCTGCTTCACTGCTGTGTCTACCCTGAGCTTTTAGAAGAAAAGTTTTTTTGTCAGTTTCCTCCAGAGCCCAGTGTCCCCACCCAGAGCCACTTCACAGCTCTGCAGGGGACTAACAGAGGAACAACCCGTTCCTGCACCAATGAAGAGGAAATCTGCTAGTGCAGCCAAGAACCAGTGGTGGTGTATAGCAGTAGGAGATTCTGCTTTGAAAGGTAGAGGCACTGCATCAGGTTGCCCAAAGAAGTGGTAAAGGCTCTGTCCCTTTCAGATGAAGAGACCAGGTTTAGAAGGGACCTTAAAACTCATCCAGTTCCAACCCTGGGCACAGTCAGGCACACCAGACACACCCAGGAGTTGCTGTGATTGGACCTGCCCTCGGCACAGCTCACCTATGAGAATGGGAGAGTGACCAAGAATTGCAAATCATATATTCATAGATCCCAGACTGGTTTGGGTTGGGAGGCTCATCTAATTCTTACCCCCTGCCATGGGCAGGGACACCTTCCACTAGAGCAGTTTTCTCACAGCACTGTCCAAACTGGCTAGGAGGGGAATTGCCTGCAAGATTATAAGCAAAATCCTTTAAAAAAAATCCTTTTACTAAAGTGTCTACACCAGGAGTTTTCAGTCTTCATTTTTCTTCATTAACTTTATTTGTCCTCCAACACAACGCAGCCAGCTCTGGGGCAGAGCATAGCAGCAGCGCTGTGGCATGAACACAGCTGCATCTGCTCCTTTGGGTGGGTTGGGTTATGGAAAGGTACTGGTCTAGCTACTCGTCAGCCATTCTGCTTTCCTTGAAACACATTAGTCTTTCACAAATGTCATTTGTTTGTAAAACCTTTGCATTTCAGTGAAAGCAAAGCTAAAAAAACCCAACAGTTGGAAAATGTTTTGCTTTATTTGCAAGTCTGCTCCCCCTTTGTCCTCTCTTTGGTTTTTCCCTAGGCAACATGAAAAGGGGAATGAGGAAAAGAAACAGAGAGGTAAAAGAGAGAAGGGAAAAACAACAGTAATAAAAACTTGGTAAGTAGAACTTTCTCATACAGGTTTTAAAGTTTTGGCGAGATATGCAAGCATGATTTTTTAGAAAAACACACTGGGAAAGCACTTGGAAATTAATTAAATAATAAATCTGTGAACACTTTGCCATATTTTGGTTAGCTCTAGCAGCTCTTTTAGCCGAGATTGGACCTCCTCTGTTGGCTTTTCCACCGCAGTTTGACTATGAGGATGAGCAGCAGTGTCACCCTTACAGATGGATGAACCTGGTGTCATGGTGCTGTGGCCAAGAGACATCAGGGTCAAGCTCTGCTGCCCTTTGGAGCTTGGCCTCGTTGGCAGCAGCAAAATGCCCCTTCTTTCCCTTCAGAGCTGTGCTCTTTCAGGCAATCCCCCTCCCCAGAGCCAGTGGCTGAAGGAGTCGGTGGAGTTTCCAGCTGCCGAAGACAGCAGCAACTGAAGGCTGGATGCTTTTCTGGAAGGGCCCAGCTCCTGGATCCTCTCCCTTGCATCCTGCGGCAGGCAGAGAATTAGCTGCTGCCAGGTTCAGCAGAGGGCAGAAAAGGTGAGGCCTGGTTCCTTGGTTGCAAGCCTCATTCACATTTAAGCCTTCTCTTTCCCAGGCTTACACACTCTTCCCTGAAGGACAGCCCCTCTGGCCAGCAACTGTGCCCAGCTAGCAGGAGCTCACCTGCCCTCGGGAGGGAGAAGATGGAGCTGACAGCCACTAGCTTCCACCAAGGGTATCTGCTCCTCTAAGCCATGCGGTTCCATACAGTCCCTTTCTTGTGCCATACACAGGTGGGGTGAGCACCATCCTTAGGTGGGGAGCCTGGGGAAGATGTGAACTGGGGAGGACTTATAGGGCTCCTTGAGTCAGGTTTGTCACTGAAGCAGTTGACAAACAATGAAGCAAAGTTACTGCCCATCTCTCCCTACCATGAACGGGAGGAGATTCCACACAGTCAGTGCGTCTACCAGACATACACGTGGCCAGGATCTTATCCTGGCTCTGTGCAGGGACAAACTGTCCCAATCACAGAGGGAGATGATAAGGAATGTTACCAAACCTTTTCTTTGGCTTTTTCAGCTGGAAATTGTCACTCATGGTCCTCTCCCCCTCCTCCTCATCCCACACTCATCTCAATGTGACCACATCTCAACCTTCTTTTCCTTTTCTAACACATCTCCCGACCCCACATTTCCAACCAAGACAAATGGCCATAAGTCATTTGCTTTTCCTGCAAGGAAATGAAAAATCATGTGAGGATCTGCATCCTCTTCCCTCTCCTCCAGAAGTGGCTCAGACCAGGGGATGGATCGGAATGGTACAGAGCCTGTGTTCAGAGCTAGTCCCAGGGGTCTAGTGAAATGCTGCAGCTCCTTCCAGGTGGGTTATCACATGAAGACAAAAATTGTTCAGGCCCAGCCAGGAAATAGCCATGCGAGAGTAATGGAGGAGTCCTGCCATTCTGGCACAGAGCCTTCTCCTCTTGGCCCTGCCAGAGGCATGGCTTTAGGAAGAGCTGTACTTGTTACTCAAGCGGGAGCTGCTCCGGTCCACCCCAAGCTCCTGCCCGTTGGCTTTCCACTTCCCAACAGAGCCCTTGTCATCTGTCGGTGTAATGCTCAGAGTGGATCTTTGGCACCAGCAGCACAGGCAGGACTGCGAGGAAACAAAAGTGGGGAGAGATTTCAGGTGTGGGCTACAGGGTAAAACAGGAGGAAATATTCCCTTACTGATGTTGGCAAGTCAACCTGCACAGTGCCAGGCTGGGGATCGCAGCCTGCACTTCTGAACTTTGCCGTCCTGCAGATCTGCTGGGAGCAGGTTTTCCATGATAGGGCTGGTGAGGATTGGAAACAAAGACACCAAAATCTTGGGTATTTTTTGCAATTGTGTTTTCTTATCCTTGGGGGACAGAAAATACAGATAATGCTTAGCTGGGCTCAGCTCTTTTTGACACAGCATCTAGGAAGTGATTCCCTTCCCATCTGTTTCTGTCCCTTCTCATCTCATCCCCTTCCTTTCTCAGGGCTCCACTACTCCTGAATATGATCTCTGAATAACTTGGGATCAACGTTTAAAGCACCCCTTGTCTCTAGTCTAATGGTTTGTGGGGATGTTTCTGATTCAGAATGAGAGGGATTTTTTCTTTTGCTTGTCCTGCACTGGCAAAAGCATCCCCATCAGAGGGCAGCGAGCTCTGGCATACTGGAAGCTTCAAGGAGAGGCACCTAGCAAGGGCAAAAACTGGGAGAAATATGATCAGAATATGAGCAAATGGGAGAGCCCTGTGGGCTGGTGGCAGCTCCTTTCCACTTATCTCAGGAGCTCAGAAGTCCGCTGCAGTGGCGGTGCCTCTGTCTGTGCTGTGTCTAGTCCATGGGAGTTTATGCCAGTGTCTGTGAACAGACACTGTAGCCAGGAGCTCTGGAGGGATCAATCCTACCTGGAAGCAGTTCTTGAATTTCCGGCTGACAAAGTAGAGAGCCACAGGGTTGATGCAGGAGTTGAGGGAGGCCATATTGATCCCAAAGTAATCCATCACAAGGAGGAAACTGAGGCCAGAGGGAAGACAGGAGGGTAGGCGTGTTGGAAGCTCACAGAGCAGAGAACTGAGGCAGGGTTTCCAAACTGCCTGCACATTGCCTGGCCCAGGGGCCTGCTTCTATGGAGGGCTGGTGACTGATAACACAGAGCTCGGCACAAAACAGTCCCTCCCACAAATGGGCAACTGCCCCACGCTTTTTCTTGAGAGGCGCATTTCCTAAGGAAACCAAAAGCATGAGATCTGATTTCCCCTGGTGACTTTGACATTCTCAAACTCAAGCAGGCTCAAGTAGCCATGTCTGGTCTGAACTGGATTTTGGTGTGATGGATACAGAGGAGAGGGGAAGATGGGCACCTACCATGTGTCAGAAAGTGTGCACAGTCCTCAGATGTGCTGCATCCCCTGTAGCCCTTCAGGGAATGTTTCTCTGCCCAGGAGCCCTCTTTAACCCATAGCTTTATAGAAACATTTCAAATTTTAATTTCTCCTCTTATAATGGACCCCCACGCCCTTTGCTTCTGCCTGGGAGAGCAATGCCATCTAGAATAGGAGCTACTGAAACAAAGTGTTTGGAAGGCAACCCCACCAGGCTGCCATGAGAGCCCACAGAGCCTCCACCAGTGCCCATCAGGACTACCAGCCCAGTGCCCTCTTGCTGCTGTCCTTACCTGAGCAGTTCACATCTGTTGGGGTCCATCTGGTCATAGATGGTCTTCTTGAGGATGCGGCTGAGGTGGAGCGGAAGCCAGCAGAGTGCAAAGATCACTACAAGGCAGAACACTGTCTTGGCCACCTCCCGGCGCTGTGAAGAGAAGGTGGTCAGGGAGAAGGGGTCTGGCTGAGCATTAGAGTACAGATGTAGCAAAGCACCATCTCCCCATGCTGAGCAAGGGCCCTTCAAGTAATTTCTGTAGTCTGATGATACTGGGTACCCATTTTGAGTCCAAAGAACAATCTGCAGGCTCCAAATCCTGTATCATGAAGAAGACTCTGAGATCCAGGCTGCAGCAGTGTGCAGGGTATGAGCAGCACAATATGGACCAGATTCACACCATTGCTCTTGGTGACTTTGCTGGGGTGACACTTCCCAGAACATGGGGAGTATATCATAATCCAGGGGGATATCCATCATCCATTCACTCTTCACTCTATCTTACTGTGACAACCAGCTGGTCTGCCTCAAGGGATCACTCTGCAAAGGGTAGGAGGGGACAGTAAATAACTCTTTCCCTGTACCCCTTGTCTGTGATAAGGCATCTTCAGCATTCAGTCCAGTTTGGTGTGATCTGGGCTGGCATAGCATAGCCAAGGATAAATGACCATAAGAAGCTGGAAATCAAGCTGGTCTATGGTCATAAGGTTTGGGATGTCCTTGAAGTTGGGCACTGTAAAGCTGGATGCCTATCTCCCTTAATCCAGTGTGCCAGTATCTGTTGACCTCCCTCAGGCTATGTTAGCTCATAGAATCATAGAATCACATAATGGTTTGGATTAGAAGGGACCTTAAAGCTCCTCCAGTTCCAAGGCCCTGCCATGGGCAGGGACACCTTCCATTCGAGCCCCTTGCTCCAAGCCTCATCCAACCTGGCCTTGGACACTGCCAGGGATGGGGCAGCCACAGCTTCTCTGTGCTCATACATGTCCTTCACAGCACATGTTCCGTTCAATAGCTCTCCCTCCTGTTTGGAAGATACCAGTTTCTGCCTTCTTGGTTTTCTTACCCGTTTCATGTGGTCATTCAAAGCAGTTCTCATGCCGTTTCTCTTGTTCAACATCTCGCATGACATGAGGGTGTAGAAGATGCCAGTGCATACCAAGGGGAGGCAGAAATAGAAGCCAAAAAGCCACCAGTCTTTCACATCACGGTAGAACTACAGGCAAAGGGAAAAAGCAACTGGAAAGTGAGGAAAGGTGAGGGGATAAGTGGGGCATGAGATGACCCAGGCCCTGATGGTGATGCTGGCCCAAATCAGACACTTCTGATGTGTGGAAGTGTGTCAGCTCCTGTGCTAAGTGCATGTATCTTCCTGCAAGGCACATGTTCTAACATAAAGCAGTGAAGGCTGGTTTCCATCTGGCTGATAGTCCCATTTAGCACTCCTGTGCAAGAACCAGTTGCAAGGAGCTCTTGTATATAAGGGTTTTCATTCCCTTGCTTGCCCTTAGGGGGCCCTGTGATAAAGGTTACCCATGCAGACTGGTTGTGGAGACCCTTTTTGGCCTGTTGGGACAGTGAAACAGGTTCTGAAGCTTCCTGAGATGTGTTAGGACCTTCTTATGTGGATGGTGAAGACATGACATAGCATAAGGATGATAAGGTCTGATTTCTGGCCCCATATTCAAAGCAAGTCTGCCCCTTGCCACTACAGTCCTTTGTCTGATACTGCTCTCCCTGTGCTCACTCTGATGGCTAGAAGAAGCCATATGCAGAAGCATCGAACCAAGGAGAGAAGGTGCTTCTGTTGCCTGTGTCTCCCTCCCCTTTGCACTGCAGCTGGGGTGCAACAGAGTACTTACCATCATGAAGCTGGATTTCTGTTCGGAGGCAAGCATGCACACCCACAGGTGTTGTTCCCAGTAGCTGAGCTCCACCATGTCGAAGGCTATAGCTTCAGGCACTGCAAGCACGATGGCCACTGCCCAGATCAGCATCACCTCCACTGCCTTCCACATGGGGATTCCTATCCCCTGGATCCGACTCCAGGATGCCACTGCTCGGTACCTGCCCAGTGTGGGGAAACACAGCACGAGTAGATTAGAGTGGGAAAAGCAACTGTCAGGAAGGGGCTGAGAAGGTGCAGATCAGAGTTGCTCCCAAAAGCCCTTCCCTTATGCCTTCCTTCTCCACCCTTGAACCTTCTCTTTCTGTGAAATGGGAAAGATCAGATAAAAGGGCTTGATGGCAGCTATCCTTGGCCAACATCTACTTGCCACTGGGGAGATGCCACCCTTCCCCCCCACTCCAGCAGTTGTTCCAGCAGATCATGACCCTCCCCTCAACCTTTTCCAGCAGGATATAAACCGTCACCAGAGTCAGTTCCTGTTAGATTTCAACTCTACGTGATAGCACTTTGTGCCCACTTCTAAATTTGTCCCGGGACAAAGCTGCCCTCCACTCTGCCTTTTAGTTACAGAGAGGGTACCTGCTGTAAGTCAAATATGGGTCAGGCTGGGCAGTGCAGCTGTAGAAGTGCTTCTCACCTGTCGATGCTGAGAGCACAAAGGCTGAGGACCGTAATGCCCACCGAAGCCTTCTGGATGAAGGGGACCAGCTTGCACACCTGCACGCCAAAGGGCCAGTCCTTTGCCAAGAGCTGGGGAAGAACCACAGCATTAACAAGCTGCTTCAGGAAATCATGTCCGGCTTTCTGGCCAAGCAGGTGATTACCCACAAGGTGTGAGAAGCCCACAGAGAGCAGCTGAAAGCTCTCTGAGGTTCCCTCACTGGGATTACGCAGAGCATGCTATCCAGTGTTTTGTGTTGAACTGGGAACTGTTCGTTTCCCCAGGGGCTCATTGTGAGATGTGTTGACAGTTAGAAGGATGGTCCAGACACCAGGACCTGACCCCAGACTCTGAATGGATCTGAATCCTAAATGCTGCAATGGGCTTTGGGTTGCAAGGACAGCTTCTTTTGGTGCTTTCAAAGCCACCCTTACCATACTCTGGCCCTCTACCACACTTAGATTCCTTATAGAACACATGCTGGGGCCCCAGGCTAAGCTGGGGCAAGCAGTGGGTTTCAGTGGGGACAAGATGCTCTGAAGGCAGAAGAAATCCAGGGCACTCCCTCATAAGGGTGAGAGTGAACCTGGGTTCACAACCTGACACCTGGAACCCACCCCGAGGTTATCCCTACTCATTCAACCAAGCTCTTTAGTTTGGCCTCAGCAGCAAGACAAATCAATCAGGAGAACGTGTCTGTTTCGAGCTAAAAAACCTATATAGTTTTCAGTCCATTTTCACTTGAAGCGTATCTACTCACAGTGATTTCAGACCCTCCGACAGCCACATCTGGTTGTTCTCAACTTCTTCCTACTTCAAATTTCTCTGCCTTCTCCCCCCCAGCATCCAGCCAGCTTGATTCAGAACTCCTCTGGGACTCTGTTTCCACTATCAAGGCCAATGTGAAGCTCTAACTCCATCTCACAGCATTCCTTCCAACCCTTCATAGAAATCTATGGCTCCAAAAACTCAAGCAGTGGGTGAGAAAGAGCTGTAATGGCTCGTATGCACCTCACAGATATTGTAACACTTCTGCTCTATACCGAGGTCTCATTCAGGTCTACTGCAGAGCTCAGGTATCCCTGCTTCTATTTTGTGCCTCCTCTCAAATTTAGGAGGCAGTGCTCCTGCAAGAAGCCCCTGGTTTATAATACAGCTCTCTTCCTTGTTTCAGGAAGAGTCTCCACATTTATCTAAAATAAAAACTATATTTGCTTGAGGCTGCACGTTGAGAAGTGTGCCCAGTGCACAAGAACAAGAATTTTTGCTCAGCTGAAATTAACATTGCGTTGTAATGTCAGAAGACTGCAAGTGATTCTTGTAATTTTAGATGAGACTTAAAAGATCTGGAAGGTTGTATGCTTGTGTGTGTCTGCATAACACAGCTGTAGCTGGGAACACCTCTGCTTTCCCAGGAATGTACTCCGAGATTTTTGTCTATGTTTTTCTCACCCTTTGGAGAGCAGAAACACCCTCCCTGCCTCCCTTGCCAAAATGTAATGCAATAAGGAGCAGGCTTATTTTGATGCCTCCGTCCCCAGGGCACAGAGGCAGGTGGGAGCAGATCATAGAATCACAGACTGGTTTGTAATGGAGGGAACCTTAAAGTTCATCCAGTTCCAAGCCCCTGCCACGGGCAGGGACACCTTCCACTAGAGCAGCTTGCTCCAAGCCCCTGTGTCCAACCTGGCCTTGAACACTGCCAGGGATGGGGCAGCCACAGCTTCTCTGGGCAACCTCTGCCAGATGCCTCTGCTGCAATTGCCAGGCTTCTGCAGCACTCATGCCGCATGGAACCTACCTTATACACATTGATGGGTAGAGCAATGAGGATGTAGAGCAGGTCTCCAAGTGCCAAGCTAGCAATGAGGACATTTGGCCCATTCCTCATGCACTTGTTCTTGTAAATGATCCTCAGGAGTGTGGTGTTGCCGATGATCCCCACTATGAAGATGGTGCAGGACACTATGGTGTTGATGTATTTGAAGATGTGTCTGATATCTGCGGGCTTCACACACACAGGCAGCAGGGGTGGCTCAGAGCTGGTGCTCCCAGAGACGCTCTCTGTGTGGTTCGACTGCCTGTTATCCTGGAACAGGCTTGGCTGGACCAGGCTGTAAACCTGCTCCTGGCTAAGCACCTCAAAGGGGATGGTGCTCTCCTGGAAAGCCCTTGGGGTCTGACTGTGTGCCCCAGAGAAGAGGCAAGCCAGGAAAATGGCCAGAGTGGTGGGAGCTGGGATTTTTGCCATTAAGGACTGAACATCAAAGCTGGCTGCAGGAGTCCTCATAATGCTCGTGGGATGCCTTTGCATGGGTCTCAACTGGATCTGCAGATGGAGAGAGGGACAACGGAGAGAACAGGATGAGCAAGGGAAGGAGGAACGAGATGAGAAAGTCAATCATCACAATGAGAAGAAATAACTCCATATTAGATCCCATCGGGCAAAGCCAGACCCCTGCATGTGGGAGTCTTTGCTCCTAAAACTAAACATGCCTGCTCAGTAAAACAAACTACAAGGAAAACAGTCTTTTATGCCTCTTACCCAGTATCTCAGCAAATGAGGGCACCTGCCTTTTCCGAAATCAGCTCCTGATCTTGGTATTGCTGCTCACATGGCAAATTTGGCTTCTATTTTATGCCCACCCCACACTTCTCATTCAGTTCTGACTGAAGGAGCAGTTCTGGGGCACCTGACCTGTCGACACCGGCACATCTGGGCAATTCCACAAACCCCATCCCAGGGGGCACAGACCCAGCAGAACCTTTTCTTCCAGTTCATGCCATGGGAAGTCTGGAGCCACACTAAAATCCCTCTCTTCAGCAGAGCCCATGGGCTACCACAGGTCACTTTCCAGTGCAAAGTGGAAAGACCCAGCACAGCCTTGCTGGGAACTGTGATGGGAAAACACTACAAGGGTTTTTCCAGAAACGCTTTGTTGATACCTGATATCTTACTCCAGTTTATGTGTGAGCAGTAGAGCCCCTCCTTCCCTATCCTCATCATTGTTAGTTGAACCACTTCCTTTCCAAATCCACTGTGTCCATTCAACTCAATACTCAGGGATATAAATCTCCCTGTGCTGTGTGCAGCTTTGACTGCTGAGCACAGTAGTCTCCCAAGCTCACCAAGGCGGGAGCACTGCTAATAATCATCACCAGAGTGGGTTCTGCTTTGTAAATCTCAGCCAGTACCTTCTGGCAGGACTAGCTAAACTTCTGCTCCACAACCACAGGAGGAAGCTGGGGAGGCTGTAGCACTGTCCTGGCATAAGGGAATTTGTGAAAGGGGCTTCTGGATGATCCAGATATGATCACCTGTGGGAAGTGAGCCCAAGGAGGGAGTGGAAGATGTCAGCACCCTGCCAGTGTGTGTCCCAGACAGGGAGAGATCTTGGGTGCCCTGGTTGCAGTGGGTGAAGAACTGTTTCTCAAACTATGAAACTTTACAGCTTTGAAGGAAGGAAAGATTGCTGTGCTAGAAACAGGAGCTTTTGGGGGCTTCCTTGGGATGCGCTCTACTGTGGAGAAGCCAGTTAGGCAGGAATTGGGATACCCGCACAGGATTAGAGATGGGACTTCCATCTTCCCTCTGACTCCACCCAGCAAAGTTGGGATCTGAGCCCAATCAGCCCAGGGATCTGCTCCCCAGAACCATTCAGCCAAGGCACTCCTGAGCTGTAGCACAGTTCCCCCACCCAGTACCAGGGAGACCCCAGGACCAGCAATGTGGGTATGGTGGGAGGATGCTGTTCCCACCTTGGGAAGGCTTGACCAAATGAGCCACCAGTCCCATCAGGTAAACCCACAGCTTCTCTAGATACAGCTGTGCATTCATTGTGTGTTGAGGCCTCAGGATGGGCTTTTTAAAAATGCCTGGGCATGCAGATAGCTGCATGCTGGGAGAAGAAAGGGAGAGAAATAAATAACCTGATGGAGCACAAATCCGACTCATTGGAGACCTGGGTGCAAATTCCTGCTCTGCCTTAGTGCAGGGGACTTTAGTCTGCACTCTTGCTAAGGTCCTCAGCTCTCTGTCCTGCCCCAGGCTACACCAAGGGCAGTTGTCTCATGGGTGGATGCTCTGACCGATGCTCTCCTCTCCTCCCCACCATGCCCACAGGACTGCAGCTTATCAGAGAGGGCATCCAGCTCAAAAGTCCTGCCTGGGATCCTTGAGGGTCTGGGCAGCTCACAGCGAACACCTTTGGATGGCACAGACAAGTGTCTGCCACTCAGGGCGGTCGGGGGGGGTTGGAGAAAGCTCCTTGAGTCAGCAGCCATCAGAGTGCTACCACAGCATCCCTGGCAAGTCATGTCCTGTGCCCTCTGCAGCAGTGGCTGCTGTTGTCTGCTCCCCTGACACAGGACTACAGAGCCTGGTGTGGCTGTTCAGCCCCTGGGTATTTGGCAGAAAAGCTCATGTGAGTGTCACAGGACACGGCTCACTGGACCCTGCCCGTCCCCTTCACAGCGCAGCACTCCCCCCCCGGCCCAATCTTGACTTAAAATCCAGCAATTCAGTAAAAGAGAACCGTTGTTTTCTCCTGCCCATTTACTTCTTGCCCTCCACGCTCTCGCATCTCGGAGTGCTTAGGAGCATAACCCTTCCTCAGCTGGGGGGGGGAAAATGAGGCACGACAGAGCATCAACAAGACAGTTCATTGCCTAGATGTGAAGGCAATGTCAGCATCACTTGACCCCAAATCCTCTGGACTTTGCTCATATTGCTGATTGTCTGGGGAAGCAACTCGGTGCCTGAAGAGGGCACCTGCCTGGCTGGGGTTCTTCTGTTAGCAAGCAGCTTAGACACGTGGAAGTGGAAATGCCCTTTATGTTGTGCTGAGTTCAAACTGCGGCTGAAACCACTGGAGTCAGGATATGGACATTGCAGAATGACTCCCAGAGAGGAGATGAGACTGACAAACATTGCCATAGCCCTGCACAGCTTCTGCCTTAAAGGTGCCAGGTGCAGGCTGGGGGGCTTAGGTTTCCTCTTGCCTGGGAGCCCACCACATCCCAGGCAGTATCCTCATCTCAAGCCACCCTCTCCACCACAACACACAGGGCAGGCTGCCATCAAGAACAGCTCTGCTTGTGCTGTTCTGCCAGACTAACCGCACCAAACCCAAACCAGACCTTTTCTGCAAGAAAAAGCATTTATTGCAGCAAAAATGGCATGGGTGAGGGAAAAGAGGGATAAAGGCAGATGACAACACCACATCCCCAGATGCTTCCCTGACCTGACCCCAGTTTGGTCCGTAAGCAGAAGGACCTTCCCCCCCACCAAGGTGTGCTGGATTTTTTCTTGTCCATCCTCTCCCTGTCCCTGCTCAGGCACCATGGTCCAAGTTTGGGAGCTGGGGGGGGGGTATCTGAGGAACATGCAAAAACTCACCCTGACACGAGAAATCACCTTGTTTGCAAATCAGCACACACAGAACAGCAAAGCTTCTCAATGCAGTTCAGTCACCTTCCTCGTGACCACAAACTTCAGGTGCTTCTGGGATCAGCTTCTTTCCCTTCCCACTTCACAGGCTGCTGGGCATGTCCTGCAGGCCCGGGGAGAACTGCGACGTTGTAGATCCTGCGGCGTGCTGTTGCATATGGGCTCGTGCTCAGGGGAATGTTTCTTCCCTCTCCTGACGTGCTGAGGTCTCTGAACGGAGGGGTTGGTTATATACAAAATCACAGGGCTCCCCCCGAGCCCAGCCCCTGTGACCAATGGGCGAAGCGCGGGACAGGGATGGAGGAGGGTGAAGCCGGAGAACCGCAGCGCAGCGCTGCCCTGGGAAGGAGGCGAAAACAGTCAAGAAGTGAAGCTCGAGGGGGAGGGCGGCAGCGGGGGAAGCTGCCGTCGCAGAGCAGCCCCGAGGCTGAGCTTTGGGGAGGGAACCTGCACCCCCGACCACCTTTGGAGAACAGAGACATCAAAGCCTTCTCTGCCCAGGGCTTATGGAGGCAGCTGCTCCATCTGGAGCTTGTGGGGGAATGCTGGGGAGCAAGGAAGGCAGAGGGGACTCGTGGTTTCCATTCCATCAGAGAGCAGAGTTTAACAAGCCCTTCCTGAGGTGCTGAGGAGAGACAAGCCTCACTTTTCCCTCTGTCGGTCTCCCCGAGCCCTGCTCTAGGTGAAGCAGGCTGGGAACAGGTTTCAGACCATGCTCTCATCTGCAAGCAGCTGTGCTGTTGTCTTTTCACATGGCAGCTCTGGGGTCTTTGCTGTGGTTCCTGAGCACCCTGAGCTGTCTGATGGCTCAGGATGCAGGGCAGGACCTGAGCACTGGTGCTGCTGTAGGGTCACACCAGCCTCCCCCATCCACCACACAGCCAGTCCAGGCTCTGGGCACCGTCCTGGCTTGAAGACTCCTCTCTGCTCTCCACCTGCCTTTGAACAGGAAATCATGACCAGTGCCTTCATGAGATTCCTCATGTCATTCTCCAAACCATATGATCCTGCAGACAATCAGTGCTGCTGCACAGCTTGCAGACAAACCTGCTCCCAGCCTCCTGGGCTGGTGTCTTTAAAGGGCATGAGGAGGTGACCTCCCACCATTCGCTAAGGGAGGCTACCCCTCTGCACCCTTACACTCCCAGACAGGTCAGGAAATATGCACCTCAAATAGCTCATCCCCACCCAGGGCAGAAGTCACGGCCTCTCAGGCAGTGCCTCCTTTAATCCTGTGGCTGGTTTGGAGGGCTGCAGCTTTTCCTTAGCTCTTTCCCCAGAGTTCATGAGCCCACATGGCACCCCTCCTGCTGACCCCACTGGAGAGGTATCCTGCAGCCCTATTTTGGGACAGTCATGTTTCTGCATGTGACAGGGGAATGAATGGGCCTTTCTTTTCTGCTGGATTCAAAGGAGGGCTCCAGCCCCCTTCAGAGACCCCCAGTTTCTTACACAGAGTCAAATAGTGCCCTTGAAACACAACTCAGCTTCAAGGCTGATGTCAAGAGTCACTTAAATTATCAGAATTAAGAAACTAATCTGAAGCAAGTCATGGTTCAATCTAGCAGCAACCAGCAATGTAGCTCCATGCAGGCAGGCTCATGAGGTCTGTTTTGCACAGACTGCCCTTAGGCTTTGAAGACACATCAAGTATAATTAATTTGGTTTTCTGCTGCCAGCTGGGTTGCAATTCACATCCAAGCAGCACAGAAGATGGCTTGGCAAGATTGGCAAGTCCCGAGCATGGCAAGCTCAGAGGAGCCAGAGCTCAGAAAAACACTGACTCCTCATTGATATATTAGATGGGGAGACTGATTCTCTGTCTTCACACTGCCTTTAAGCCTGGTCAGTTGATTTGCAGCCTGGAGCTAAGATTTCAAACATACTCTCGAGTCCTTGAGAGAGCATCTGGATGAGATTCTACTAAAGACCGTCATCCATCTGTCAGTGTCTCCTGCTAATGCTTCAGTCATACTTGTTGAGAAGATGGACAGATCTGCATTGTAATGAAATACCACAAACATATCACAAGAAAGAGCAGACAGCTTTTGCTTTGAGCTGCTGGAAGGATGTGTTCTGAAAACTTACCTTTGCAGGCAAACTTCAATGGCTTCTACAGTTTATTTTGTATGCAAGCAGCTAAGGTGAAAACATCACATTTTTGCACTGAGTGTAGCTGTCTCAAGTACCTCATTCATCTCTACATCCAGTGCTCATCCTCTTACATCCTTTTGTTCCTCTTAGCGTAGGCTTTGGATCAGCTCTTGGCCATCTCCAACAGCCTTATGCCTTTCCCTCCTCCTATCTGACCTACCCCTGCGATTCTTCAGTATCACAAGAAAAAGAGCCAATAGGTAAAACCTAAGAAGCATGAATTTCTTATGTCACAGCGAAGATCTTGTGAATCAATGCAACTAAGAGTGCTACCATGATGGAAGAGGTCAGATGAAGTGAATGGCAAACAAGTTTTGGACTGTTCGTGCACTCTGGGACTGTCTTGGAGCAGCAGCTTTAGGTCTAGCATTCCCAGTTTGGAATACTCATTGGAATTAGTTCTCCAAAGCTCTGAGCTAAAGTGGAGTTTGTTCCTGGCCTGTGATCTGCAGCCCTCCTGCTCATCTTGGAGTAAATCATCCCATGCATGACTTTGCCTGGGAGCTAAGGTTTAACTATTCAAAGCTGCAACACCAAAGTAAAGCCAAGTCCCATGATAGTGTCACAGCAAGAAATCAGCTTCCTGGTGTGATCAGCGTATCTCTGTGATGCAGAGAGAGGCACAGATCGGGGCATCCAACCCTTTTGCCAACTGTGGGAAGATGTTGATGGCTTTTGAGTCAAAGCCACTGGAACAGCAGTCCTTAAAGCTTTGAGAGAAAAACAACCGCTTCTGCTTCAAGGCTGAATCAATGCATTTAACACACAGGCAAATAAGTTTGGAACTGTCCCACAAAGAGTCAGTTGTGCTCTGTTTTTTGTGTGTGATCGCATGAGAGGAATCAGATCACACAGGTGTGGCCCTCCAGTAGAGAGATATCTGGAAGAATTGTTTAAGAGGTTCATTTTAGACCCCGCTAATTTGTGGACACATTCACACTCTTTCGCCCTCCTGCAAAATGAATGCAGATATTTATTCAGGCCTGGGCTGGAGGTGGCTGTCAGAACCTGGAGGGTGCTGGTTGGTCTTAATGGCCCTGAGCAGCCTCACCTGGGTGCTCCACCCCACCCACGGGCCCTGGCATCCTATAAGAGTTCAGGTCTAAAAGCCTTACTCTCCTCAGCTGTTGAGCCATGCCCTTATCTCAAAATGTGCCTGTTGCTATGGGCTTACCCATTGAGTTCAGCTCTTGGTTGGACCTGGCTGCCTTCTCTAGCCCTGCCCTGCTTGCCTTGATCAGGTACTGTGGGGCAGGCCCTGGGTGGTGGGGCTCTGTCTCACTAGCTGTGCTATCCCTTTGGCTCCCTGTCCTCGAGGGAGCTGCTGGTTTTTGTGGGTCCCTAGCGAAGGAATGGTGCTAGTGTGTGGTAGGGGTGCACCTCAAGGAGCAGAAATGTGGAGGAGAGTTTTGTGGCTGATTTTGGGGTGTCATGGAGGGAGCTTATTTCTATAGGGAGAAGCTATATCCAAGCTTGCCTCCTGAGCTCGCCTTTAGGAAGGAATGGGAGTTACAGTTCCTTCCCATCCTCTCTTCTCTCCCATTTCCTTTGTCCTCCAGCCCTTCTGCAGTGCTCTGGTTGCCTCCACTCCTTAAATCTTGCAACCAGCATTTCCTTTACACTGTTGCTTCTGCCTGAGAGGTCTGAAGTGCTGGAGAACTGCTCTGGCATCTGTCCAGGGGTGCTTTTCATTCTGGTCAGGCTCTCCAGTGCTACTATCATTTTGCTGATTAACTTATATATCCTTCACTCCCTCCAGGCTGGTTTCACCAGGTTTTAACCCCTGGCACAGCCAGCATAGCAATGGACAATAAAGAGAGCAAATGATGGTGCCAACACCTGTCCTGCCCTTTACTTGTTTCCTTTCTTATGGGGAGTCTGAAGAGATGCTCCTTTTGCTTGGGAAAGCTTCGAAGCAGTGGGATGAAAAGTCTCACTTTCCCCATATACTTGTCAGTCATGCCTCCTGACCTGTAGCAGTCTAAAAGGAACTACAGATAATCTTGCGTGTAGCCCCAACTACAAAACCTTCAGGAATTCCAGGGTGGATCCCACCAAATTCTCCTCATGTGCTCCTTTGCAAAGGGCTAGAAAATAGCAATTGCTTGAGTACTTTCATCTGTGTATGATTCTGTGTTTGTTTGCAGCCACAACCCTCCCCACCAGTCAGGAATGGGTTGTTTAAAACACATGGGGTGCTGGGATTTTCCTTCCCATTTGAGGAGGGAATGTCTCAGAAGGCATCTCTGCACCGCAAAGCCAGATCACTGCTGTTCCCATGAGTCCAAGATGACCCCACACTCTGTTTCTTTTCTTGTAACTTATCAGCTGGGGCCAACTGAAGTCAAGCTGTCTGGAGATGAGAGGGCATTTGCAGCCTCACTTCTGAGGCACAGAATGTTTCGTGACAGTAGTCACAAATAGAAAGGAAAGTTTGCCAGCTCCTTCTCTTTGAAGGTTGTCCGTTCTGTCTGAGGGTCCATGTGTGTAGGTGAATTTCTGCTTGCCGTTTGATGAATTGGGGCTTTCAGTGAGCAGAAGCCTCTTGTCATCTTCAGATGCCTTAGAAGGCAGCCCTGATTGGAAGCCATCAGAGTTCAGGATAACTATACTACTCATGTGTTGAGGGAGCCTTCAAGGAAGTCTCAGAAACAGTGGACATCTCTACTCCAATGAAGTTGCTGAAACTAGTGCGAATGGAGGATGTTGATGGAAAGAAGACTTGTTTCTTCAGAAATCCCTCAGATCTTGAGGATTCTCCAGAAACAGAGAAGAAGCATCTACCAGGCTTAGTGTGGCGTTCAGACCAGCTTGGCACTATTGGTGGGATATGAAGGGCTGAGAAGAGTTTGGACAAAAGGGTTATTGCTCTTGAAATAATTGGAGATAATTATAAAGATTAATGGCTTCTTCCTGAGGAGCCACCAATGCAAGCTTCATCTTCTGCAAGTACTGTTGACCTTTCCAGGAAATGGGAATGAGGAAATACAGCAGGAGATAGATTGGGTAAACAATATGTAGAGTCTTTATGAGGAGAGCAAGATTAACATGTGATTCCCTACATTCAACCATATCCCCCCCCTCACTGCTGCTTGCAAGCAGTGTTAGTTGGCTGCTTACCAGTGGTAAAGTGAGAAAGGGTAAAGTATAAAATGCCTTTAACTCTGGCATCTCCTAAATGTCCCACTCACTATGTGTTCCATGTGGAGTGGTCATCTTGTCCTTGCAGGCTTCATGCTGGAGGGGATGTGCTGGGAGAGGCAACATGAAACTCAACCAGAGTCTAGAGTGAGTCAAGCAATACGAGTGTATGGAAGGGCTCGGGGAAGGTTTTCATACTGCTGGACTGGAGCTGGGATAATACTAAAGGGGTAAAGAAAAGAAAAAATGCAGAAAGAGGAGTTGCCTTGTGTATCAAGGATGGCCTGGAGACAAAACCCGGTCACGCATGTTAGGACTGACTGATTTCATGTGAGGCTTGTCAATAGTGTCTCTGTGTAGAGGAGACACTGATCCTCTGTGGAGGGCTGTGTGTCCCAGGAGAGCTGCTGGGTCACAAGCAGCACATGTGACTGGAGACCGCTCCCCCCGTGTGAGCCCCACCATGGCTAATCCATCTTGATGGTGGAGTTAAGGACAGTGGGTGTGGGACATCCTGTCTCGGGAAGCATCTTCCTGCTCCATTAACTCCCACAAGCAGAACAAAGAAGGAAAGAAAACTATTGGGTGGGAGGCTTCATGTTGAAAATACTCCCAATATTCCATCTCAGGCTCTTAGAATGCTTTCTGGGGAGCTTTATGTGCTCTTGCATGCAGCAGCTGTGCAACATGGTTCTTGCTCCTATGGACTGATGAGAAGGCTTTTCTTATGGACACATCCCATTGGTCAACCCACAGACTTCCTTTAGGAATTGAAAGTAGTGTATGGGCAGTAGCTGATTCCCTCTGATTAGCTGCTAAACACATGATGATGGGAGGCTCCTTTATGCTGAGCTGTCTCTCCACCAATGAATGCATCGTGGACCCTGGAAACACAGCAGGTGAGACAGCCCTGTGTGCTCTGCTGACAGCCTCTGGAGGGAAGGAGCTGGTTCAATGTGCTGGGATGCCACAGTCTCACCATGCATCTGTCAGTAGATCAAAGATGGGAGAAGAGCCCCAACAGAGAGCAGATGAAGTGACAAGAGGAAAAAAAAAGATGTCGATACTATGATAAAAAGCTATAGGAGAAACCAACACTTCCTACAGAGCCAGGAGCTTTATCACAGTAAGAAAAGTACCCAGACCTTTCCAGACTCTTTTCTGTCTCCATGTTAACGATCATCAGTCTTCTCAGATCTTCCTCACATGTAAGAAGTTTGATGGAATAAGGAATCCCAGAAAGTATTTAGTCCATCACTTCCCTCATCCACCATCAGCCCTCCCCAACCCGCTGGTCATGGCTTGCACGTCTTGTTTTTACAACCCTCTGGGCTGAAGATGTCCTGATATCCAGAGGGTGCATCCAAATGCTTCACAAGCCTTTTTGCTTAAAGTTTTTCCTGTGTTAGGGTGCAGCCGGCCAAGCTTGGGCAAGTACTTTAGCTGTCCTAGAGCAGTTTCCCTCAGAGTAAGAGCCTGTCTCCAATCAACGGAGGCAGGGTCAGGTTTTTGAAGACCCCAGAGGGAGATTCTCTGCATAAGACTAGGCAAAAGTCAACATCAGAGGAACTGAATCCTGCAGCCAGGTGTTTGTTTCCCCTTTCATCACACCGAACTGCACAGAATGTGTGGAGGTGGTGTCAATACTGACCAAGTCAAGTCATCCTTCACAGGAGGTGCTTGGTCAGGGCTTTCATACCGAGCCTCCCTGGGATGCGTCAGCTATTCATGTATATCCCACAGAAATATTTGTGATTTACATCATCTATTTTGGGGTAACTTCAGGTAAGGTCATAGCCCTGCTTCTTAATGAATGGGGAGAGTCTGAATCTACAGGCCCTGAATTGCCCTGTGGACATCCTACAGGTTCTTAAAGGCTGATTGACCAACAACTTCACGTGTGTGGACTAAGGTGGTGGGAACACCTTCCTCCCAACCACCCACCTAGACTCCAGTTTTAGGGAATGTTGCCTTAGCTGTGCTTGGTGCATGCCATGCTAATGCAGAGTAAAGGGATCTTGTTGGTGGAGGGCTGAAATATGCCCCCAGCACTTCCCACTTGAGGAGGTGAAGGCAGGAGTAGAATAACAATTGAAAAGCCCCAGGCACCTAGTTCACCCTCCTCAGCTTTGATGGGGCAGTGGCATTGCTCAAAGGGTAAGCTGGGTCCTGCCTGTTTATTTTAAGCTGAAAGCCAAAATGGTCATGCTAGTTACTTGAAAGTTTGTTTCTGTGTTCTGCTAATTATCAGCCTCGGAGAGCACCCAGAACCTCTCTGGGGCCCAAAGCATTGCGAAAACACAGAAAGGTTAATTGAAGACAATGGCAAAACAAGAATCCCAGCTTTAACCTTCCTGGTCTGCCCTTGTTATGCTAACAGCATGGTGCCGGCAGATTTAATGACTCCTCATTACCCTGCTAGCTAATTAACCTTCTGCCCTGAAAAGCAGAAAGTCTGAAAAAGAACCTCTTGCCCAGGAACCTCCTCTTGCCAGCAGCCTGTAGGGTTAAAGGAGACATCTCCAGTGCTGTCAGGCTCAAATCCTGCATGGTTTCCAAATGATTCCCATTAAATCAGGTCAGTGGTTTGGTGTGTGTATTGGGATGGCTTCATGGCAGCTGGTGGTGCTGGTTGTAGGACAGTTTGTTTGCTCAGCATCCCTGATGCTGAGAGGGAAGCTGTGTGGCTCCTACAGGGAGAGCTAAGAACAGGCGGAAGTGTAACTTGTCATGGCAAGGATGCTCATGGGAGCAGTAGGAGTTGATGGGGGGTCAGAGAGATGGTCTAGGGAAGGCATAGACCTGGAGAGCTGCACCCACAGCTGTGGGGGCTGAGGAGTGGAGATAGTGCCTGGTCTTCCTGGCAATGACCCTCTCTGCTGGCAGTGGTTGCAGCTATCACTATAGATGCTGGGGATTGTCTTGTAACAGGGAGCTGCTGGTTGTCCTGGTTAATGGAGCAAAAAAACATTACCCCCTGCTTCTGCTGGGTCAGGTTTTATTTCACTTATGCCAAATATTGCTTGCAGGTGAAGTCAGGGACTGCCTCCTTTATTTCACCTCCCTGATGTCTGCTACTGGACATTGGGGTTACAAATAACAGTTTGCCAGGTTCTCTCCCAGCTCACACCACTGGGGATCAAACCTGTAGCTACAACTAGTTTGAGTGTAATTAAGATATTTTCCATGCCCTATGAAATGAATCACTGACAGCTCTTCAGACATGAGCATGATGGTAGATGTGCTCACAATAGTGAAAGTTATGTCACCTGTGAGAAAGCTGAGACACCAAACACAAGGCCAATCCATGTGTTTTTGCCTTTTGTTAGAGGAATTACAGTGTGTTTTCTTGACATCTCAGCCTGGGACAAGTCTACGAGTGCTAACTATGGACAGAGCATATAACATTGTGACTGTAGTCTTCAGCAGGATTGTTGAACTTACTGGTTCGCATTAGCTCTCCTTCTAGGAGAAGCTGGGCAACCATGGAACATTTGGGGAGTAGAGAAAGAATGAGCAGGAGCATCTCAGTGCGCCACAGCCATGTGATGGGAGAAAAATGCAGAAGCCAAAAGTGCAGTGGTCTGCAAGGCTTATCTCGGCTTTACTGGCAGTATGCAAGTCTCTTTTGATGTGTCATTGACCTGCAGAGAAGAAAGGACTTTGTGGAATTCATTCCCCAGGACACTTGGCCAGAGTTTAACTTCTTTGCAAGCTGCTGGTTTGCTCATATCCTGCCTGTCTGTATGGAGAGATATGGGGTCATTGGCATAGGCTGTCCCAGACCACAGTAAGTCCCAGTATCCATATGGAATGTTCATGTGTGTGTGTTGGACACAGGGTGCGTGAGAAGGTCGATGCAATGACTCAGTGTGCTTTTCTTCTCTCCCCCTTCCTGGAAGTTACTAATGTTGAAGCTGAACAATGAGAAGATGACTCCCAGGGCCAAGTGCTTGGGGGGGGGGGTGTGGCAATAGTGACGTACTAAAGGGACACCTTCCACTAGAGCAGCTTGCTCCAAGCCCTTGTGTCCAGCCTGGCCTTGAACGCTGCCAGGGATGGGGCAGCCACAGCTTCTCTGGGCACCCTGTGCCAGCGCCTCAGCACCCTCACAGGGAAGAACTTATGTCTAATATCTTACCTAAATCTAGCCAGCTGACTGCCCAGGGTGGGGGAGAAGGTTTCTTTTGGATACTGGGCACAGCTCTCCCTTCAGCTGGGCTGTCTCTGTCTCTGCTATTCAACTCCTGCTGTTGATGGAACCTTCCTTTTCCAAGAATGTGGAGGTGAACAATGCCAAGTATCTCCTCTGGGTTTCACCAGGCTGGTTCCAGGCCAGGTTGGAGAGGGCTTGGAGCAACCTGCTCTAGTGGAAGGTGTCCCTGCCTGTTGCAGGGGCTTGGAACTGGAAGAGGTTTAAGGTCCCTTCAACCCAAACCATTTTATGATTGGTCCCTACAGCAGTACCAGGATGGAGAGACCAGACCATTGGGTTACATGGTGCTGTAACCATGATGTTAGATGGTGCTGACTGCTGGGACCCTGCCTCAGATCCACAGCCTGGATGGAGAAGGTCTGCAGTCCTCTGTGCTACCAGAACACCGGGAGCCAGCACAACACTTCCAGTCTGAGCCTCCAGCTGCCTGCATCTGGCCAAGCCCCTGGCTGCTGCCTGTGCTCCTGCCTCAGGGCAAGGGGCTGGTGTTGGCCAGAAGATGGTGCTGGTAGGAAAGTGATTGAAGGTCTGGCTCTGCTTCTGCTGGTAGAGGAGAGTTGAGATGTTTTCTATCCCGCCGCCCTCCGCCAAGAAACACTGTAAAAATAACTCGGCATCTTTAATGGTCCCAGATCTACCATGCAGGGCCCATGGAGTTATTTATTACATCCAGCAGGTTACTGAGAGCTAAACTGCAGTAACTCGAAACCTGTGAGGAGAAGGCTGCTTCTGGGCAGCTAATGGAAGCATAACCCTGATTGATAATGGTTTTAGGCTTATTTGTTTTCCCCCAACATCTTTCTTATCCTCCTGAAGGGCTGGGCTAGGCCAGGCTACTCCACAGTGGGGTAACTCTGGGGATTCCCTCCAAAAAGTAGGAAATGGGAGGGGGAGGAATGACCCCATCCTGGGGAAGGACTGTTTTGGGGTGGTGTTGCTCTGAACATGCAGGGGTTGTTCTCTCTGCTGCAGTGCTGGGCATGCCTGTGCGGTGCTGCACATCACCCCTGCAGCAGGCTGAGGAGCCTCATGGGCATCTCTGGTCCCTCCAGCTGCTCATGCTGTGGCCGGTCTCTGCTTCTCCTGCCCACACTGTCTGGTAGTACCTGTAGAGGTCTCAGCATCTGGAGTAGGGGATGACCTGCCCCTGTGCCAAGGTAAGAAGCAATAAAGCCATCATCAGTTGTCGCAGTCCAGGCTCCTTTCTTCCTGCATGCACTTGCCATGAGCCTGGGGTGATGACAACCCCATAGCCTTCAGTATATAGGCAGCAGAGACTAAGCCTATGATACTGCTGTTGTTTGGAGATGTCCTCCTGAAAGTTTTTGGAATGAAAACAGCACCTTTTCCTGCACCAGATGCCAGTGCTGGAAATGGGATGTGTTTCCCACTTTCACAGTCATAGACTCACAGACTGGTTTGAGTTGGGAGGGACCCTAAATCTCATCCAGTTCCAATCCCCTGCCATGGGCAGGGACCCCTTCCACTAGAGCAGGTTGCTCCAAGCCCCTGTGTCCAACCTGGCCTTGAACACTGCCAGGGACGGGGCAGCCACAGCTTTTCTGGGCACCCTGTGCCAGCGCCTCAGCACCCTCACAGGGAAGAGCTTCTGCCTAAGAGCTCATCTCAGTCTCCCCTCTGGCAGGTTAAAGCCATTCCCCTTGGCCTGTCCCTACATCCCTCATCCAAAGCCCCTCTCTGTACTCGTCAGCTCCGGTTAGGAGTTGGAAGGCTGTCAACAGCGCCGAAGTTGAAGTCCTTGCAGTTAACATCCGTACCAGCGATCTGAGCTCTGCTTCACTTGAGTCTGTTGTTGCTGTGCTGCATCCTCAGCTCACTACTGGCCCTCCTGTGAGTATCGAGCGGCCCCTACCTAAGGCAGAGCTCGCTGTACTTGGAGCTGCGTGGCAAGAGCTGCTGCACAGCAGCCAGTTTCCATGCTGGATTTGTTATTCGCCTCTTCCAGGCTGGGGCAATTTAAGTGAGAGATTTCCAGCAATTTAGGGGAGACTTTGAGTTTGGCGCATGTGGCTGAATGCCATGACCAGGAGGAAGCTACTCAAGTACTAACCAGGGATGAAGGAGCTGCTCTCTGGGAGTAATGGTGGATCAGGGGCTTGGTGCTGAGCAAAATATTCCTGCCTCCTTCTGGGAACAGAAGCTTTTCCCCTTCCCGAAGGAAAAAGGAAGCATATGAGGCAATAGAAGCACCCTGTGCCCCTCATGCCCTTGGGACTCATGTGCACATCGCTGAGGTGTGCTTGGATCTGCTGAAGGGCTTGGCGGAGGCTGCTCTGTGCCCTGGGCTCCCAACCCAGAGAACAAAGCAGTCAGACTCTGTTCCTGGAGCAGATGAAAGGTTTGCATGTGCTAAGACAGCCCCTTGTGCAGTGAGCCCTGTTCTCCAGGGCCAGAAAGTGTTGCTGTAACCCCATTAAGGGAGAGAGGAACCAGTATGCAGTCTGGGGTCATGCTGGAAGTGAAAGGACCTTTCCCTTGGCATCCCTCCATTGAAATGAGGCTGCTGGAGGTCATTCAGCAGGACCACAGCTGCCTGTGGGATGTGGTCTTGCTGTAGTAACAACCCAACAGTGACCACAGCTTGATCCTGGAGGCAAAAGGCTGAGCCAAATTGGGTTTATATTCCCTGCAAATCCAAGAACCCCAATTCACAGAAGGGCAAAGGGCTTCTTGCCAGCACGAGTAATTCCCTTTGAATAGCTGGGTGCACCCCCAACCCCGCGGGGAAGATGGAGTGCAGTGGGCCAAGGGGGCCTGACTCCTGGAAGGGTGTTACAGGGTGGGAGAGGGGAGGACTGGAATTTATTCTGAGCTCATCGGAGAATTAAATCGTTATGCTCCAGGATGAGGATTTATGGTTATGTCTCTCAAAGCTTTCAGCACATCAGGTGAATGGGTGGGAGCTGGTCCTGGGTGCTGTGCTGCATTGAGTGAAGCCAGCAGAGAGGAGATGGTCCTTACATGTGTCTTGGGAGCAGGAGCTCCTACAAAGAGCATTGTCCCTTCTGCAGGGGAGGAAACTCAGTTTGGACATCCTTTCAACTGCAAACAGTCTCCACTGGGATCCCTGGGCCTATTATAGACTGATTAAATATTAAAACAATTCATTTTGTACTTAAACTGTTCCGAAGGCTCCTGCTGATGATGACTTTGAAGTCTGCGGTGAAAGGGTTTGCTCTCGTTTTCTGCTTCCCCCCCCCCATCTCCTCCATCCCCACCTTTCCCCAGGCAGGAAGGAGAGGGTCAGCCCTCACAGGGTCTGCCTCTCCCAGCACCAGTGGTTGGGTCTGGCTTGAGATGGAGGGTCCTTTGCTCTGTGTGTGGGAGCTTGCTGGTGCTTGGTGCTGTTGGAGCAGGAGGTTGCTGGTTGCTGGAGGCAGTGGTTGCTGGTGGCAGGACCAGTAGAGCCCCTGGAGGGAGCAATTTGTGTCTTCTGGGTATGGATGCTGAGAGGAAAAGGGGCAATGGAGAGGCTGGGGTGGCAGCCTGTCCCCTCTTCCATGGGAACAGCAGGTCCCTGTCTGGTCCTGCTGGTGGCCAGAGAGCTCCCAGAAGTGGAGGTGTCAGCATGGACCTGGTCTTATGGCAGGAGGTCCAGGCTGGGTGTCCTGTACACTGCTTCCTTCTGGAGGCCAGTGTGTGGAGGTAAAACCACCCCATGCATCACTTGCTATCTTCAGGTCTTGAGCCTGTAGCATCCTGGATCTGGGTGCAAAGCCTCTTTTGCCCTTGGTGAGCCCAAGTCATATGATGTCCACCCAGGGATAGCATTGAATGATTGGGGTGAGCTCAGGGATTGTCCACCTCTGCACTGGGTTTTGTCTATCCCCATGGCCTTTGCCTGGAAAGAGCAAGAGCAGCTGGATCCAGTCCCAGGTTCTGGCATCTCAGACAACCCTGTGCCTCAGCAGGAAGGAGAAGACACTGCTGGGAGATGAGGGTTTGCTCATGGTCTGCTGGGGGAGGGTCCAGGCCAGGATCCCTATTTCTGAAAGGGTACTGGAGCACCTGGAGGGCTCAGAGCTTCAAGTTCAAGCAGCACCCTGCCTGCCTGCCTGGTCCCAGCTCAGGAGCCAGATCACAGCAGTGCAGGAGGACCCGAACCTCCTCTGTCTACTGCAGTCAAAGGAAAAGGTGAGTGGCAAATACTTCACCCCCCCAGCCAGATCTGGCTCCTTCCACCCTTTCCTCCCCCTCTCCAGCCCATCTTTTACATCTGTTGTATGTGAAATCCAGCAAACTCTCAGCAGAGCTCATTACTCACAGCCCATTGCTCTGAAGAGGGCCGAAAGGTCCTGCACGTAATGATTTGGAGGTGATTTGTATTTAAGACAGTTGGCTTTCAGATGCTGGGGGGGAGGGGAAATTAAATAATTGAAAGCTAGTGGGGAAGGGGAGAGCCCTGGATAGAGAGAGAGGACAAGAGTTTCTCACCATCTAGAAGGGTTTCAGCTCACCTGCATCTGTTGCATAGATGCAGACTTAAAACCCAAGACAAGAAAGTCTTCCTCATGTCCATGCAGCGTCAGAGCATTCCCCAAGGATGGGCTGGGCTGCGGTGGATGAACCAAGAGGCTTCTCCAGGGATGGCTGTTGCTGAGCTGCACTGAGCAGCCAGGGCAAAAGGTCTGGCCAAGTAGGGCAGGGACCTGCTGGCCCTAATGTCTTGGTGTGATGCGATTCCCTTGGCCACACTAGACTGCCCTTCCCTTCCCTCCCCTCCTGCCTCTGCCTTTCTTTGCTGCTTACTCCAGCTCTCAGCTCCTGGCATGTTTTAAGCAATGAATGCAATTTTCCAGCCCAGGTCCAAATGTTTGGGAAAACTTGCTGGTAAACTGCTACCACAGCAGCTACAGGAGGGCAAGGCTGAAGGGCACAGTGCTGGCCATGAGCCTCTGCAGGGCAGACACACAAAGAGCATGGCTTGCTGATGAAAACTTGGATTAAGAGCATCACAGGATGTTTCTTGAGATGTCGGAGCAAAAGGAGAAGCCCCTGGGGCAACCTTTGGTGGATGGGGAAACTGAGGCACAAATGGTAGAAATTAATCACCTAGGGAAAGGCCAGTGGTCTGAATGCTACTTGCCTAAAAGTTCAGTAGGGTGGGATGTGGAGCTTAGGCTTCGTCTAAACCAGCCCTCTTTTGCTTCTATACACCACAGCTCCTTTCAGCTGATTTCTTTCTTCTGAACCACTTTGTTCCGGTTCTGCCTAAAACCAAGAGCAACAGAAGGCTGCAGGTTTGTGCAGGAAACCAGGATCCAGCTGCCTGCTCATGCTCTCCTTTCCCCACTGGGTGCAGACCTCAGGTCCTCCCCCCCCAGCGCCATGAGGTCTCAGCAGGGTTTGGCACCAGCCTTTGGCTTCCGGAAACTGGAGGCTGAGCAGTGCCTTCTGCACTTGACCCCGACGCTTCATTTACCAAAGCCTGATTTTAACCTTGACCCAAACTTGTGCCTTGCTGCGAATGAGAAGAGGGAATCTGTTCCCAGCCCAGGAAAGCCTCAGATGTCCTTCTAATATCCCTCCTATGCCCTAAGGAGATTCCAGCAATCCCTGAGGTGAGCACATGGCCCATTAGACAGTGCATTAGGGCTGGGCAGGTGACTTTTAGTCAGACTGGTCAGCTGAAGATCTAAGGCTGAGGTCAGATTAGGCTGCCTGAGCTGAAGCTAACGAGTTGGGAGACAGCCGGGGGAATGGAAGTCAAAAATCAATAACCTGGGAAGAGCTGATGCTTTTCCATGTGCCACTCATGTGTTTACTGACTCTGTGCAGAAAGGAGGGAAGCTTTAGGAACTTCTCTTAGTGCCTGGTGTTGAACCCCTGGGTGTTCTCTTCCCAGTTTTCTCTCCCAGAGTTCGGGTGCGATTCAGACCTTGTGCATCCTCCCAGAGCGTCATGTTTTCTCCTGAAAAGGCACCCTGTGCCTGACCCTCATATAACTAGGTGAGTCTAAGAAAATAACACATTTTTATATATGTAAAAGTCATAAAATTCCTAAAGGGGCCAACAAGATACCTGGAGAGGGGCTTTGGACAAGGGCCTGTAGGGACAGGCCAAGGGGAATGGCTTTAACCTGCAGAGGGGAGACTGAGATGAGCTCTTAGGCAGAAGCTCTTCCCTGTGAGGGTGCTGAGGCGCTGGCACAGGGTGCCCAGAGAAGCTGTGGCTGCCCCATCCCTGGCAGTGTTCAAGGGGCTTGGAGCAAGCTGCTCTAGTGGAAGGTGTCCCTGCCCATGGCAGGGCTTGGAACTGGAGGAGCTTTAAGGTCCCTTCCAACACAAACCAGGCTGGGATTCTGCGATCTCAAGTCTTCAAAGGAAAAGGACACACCAAAGGGGCTCTCTCTCATTTGGAGTCAGGGGAAACTGAGGCACAAAGGGTGGATGTGGGTCGTTAGACACCCCCCAGCTGGCCAGTGGGGATGGGAAGAGAGTCAGCTCCTGGAAGACCCAAGTAGACTGATGTGGAGTTAATGCCATTGGATGGGAATTATAAAATGCAGGGGGCTTTGTACAACATTTGTTCCTCCCCCCCCCCCCAACACCTACATGAGCTTTAAGGTCCCTTCTAACCCATTTGTGATTCTGTGAGAAATAGTTTTTCTAAATCTGGTGCCTATTCAAAGAGGAACCAAGCTCCCATTGTCCCAGAATTTCCTTCTAGGATATAGTGACTGGAAGGGCAAAGGGCTGGGGAAGGTGGTAACTCCCTGCTGCTGAAGGTGCTGGTATTCAGGTGCAGCACCCGAATACCTTTCCTTCAAGGAAAGCTCTTGGGAAAACCCCTTTTCCATTCATTTCTTCGGGGAGAGGACAAGCAGCACTTCTGTTCTCCTCTCCCCCCCCCCCCCGCCCGTCTGTGCCGGGGCCGGCCATGCAGCCCCGCGGGGCAGCCGCGGCTCGGCGGGAGGCATCCGGCCACCCCTGCGTCCCTCCCTCCTGCTCCGTGCCCGGTGGCCGGAGCAGATGGCTGCGGGGAGCTGGCCAGCCCCGTGAGCACGGGCAGAGCAGGGCTCTCTCGTCATATGCTGTGATCAACAGCTCTGCAGGCTGCGGGGGCAGCTCTGTGGTGGGACAGAGGCGTCCCCTGCCCCTGCGAGCCCAGCCGTGGCGCTTGCAGCCTTGGGTGTTCGCAGGGAATGCTCAGATCCTGAGGGCGGTAGGCTAGGCTGGGAGGTGGTACCTCTGCCTGGGGGAGGGGGGGGAAATGGGTTCCTGGCCCCAGCGGCGTGAGCGGTCATGTAGCTTAAGGCTGCCCATCAACAGCCCTGCCGCCACCCCGCTGAGAAGGTGCTGAAGGAGAAGCAAGGCAGCAGAGGAAAGCTCTGGATGCTGCATTGCAGGCTATGGCAGCACTGGGGAGACTGGGGATGTGCCAATAGCTAGTTCAGGCACAGAAATCACTTAAAATGAGTGTTCTGTGTTTCCAGAAGCCTCCTTGTCCCTCCTTAAAGCCTCATCTGCCAGGACAGATGCTGCTACCTGAGATGCTCGGCTAAGCCCTCCTTGCTTGTCCCCTTTCCTGCTACATCGCTGGTGTGTGCATCCCTGTGTGTCTCCCCCTGCCTCCTATGGGTCACAGCTACGTACAAAAGAGGAAAGGTGTGTATGCAGAGGCAATTCCGATGGCTTTCTAGCTTCCAGCAGCGGAGAGTTAAGGGTCTCTGGAGCCAGCAGGTTCAGTTGGGACATCGTAGGTCTCTGCCTCAATTGTGGGTGTCGTCTCTGCTTGTGCCTTCTCCACATCCCATGCTTTGGGGTGTGGGAAATCACTGCCTTTGTTTTCATTAGATCTGCTGCCAGATCCCTGCCCAATCTACAGCCGTACATCCCTACATCAGCTTCTCTGAGATGTGTTGGGTGGTGAGCCTGGAATTTATACTGGAGATTCAGGGTTTAAATGGAGAGATGGAGGAAAACTTACATGCTCACATCTAGAAGGTAAGGTGGCCTCTTGGATTTTTCCTAGTAACACCTATTGCCCAAAACTTCTGAGAAGATTTCTTATGTTACATGTTCAAAAAAAGAAAAATAAGGGCAGAATCAAGGCACAGAGGCTGTGAAAGCATTGCATCTGTAGATATAGGTTTTTCTGGGAAACAAAATCAATGCTAACCAGTATATCACAGAGCTACACAAGAACAGCTGGAAGAAGCCCTAAATATTTATTATTAATACCAAAGCTGTTTATTTTCCACATATTAAATAGGTCATAGAACTCATCTAATCAAACCTCTGTGTATGGTGCTGGCTCTGCTGGATTGGAGAAAGATATCGCTTTTGAGGTCTGAGCAGAGTTGGGACCAGAGGAGTCCCGGCTTGGGCTGGGCAAGCTGTGCTCCTCCAGAGTTAGAGCCCTAGGTGAGAGCTGTAGGAGGCTGAAAGTCTCCTTCCCACGTAACTGTGCTCTCTCCTGGCATCTCCCAGGATGCAGTCTGGAAATGCGACCAAGAGGAGTGCTCAAAGCAGGGTTTGCAGGTTCAAGTCTCAGCCCATCCAGGGATTCCCTGTGTCAGGATGGATAAACCACTTACACCGGGGTTCAGTCTGGAGTAGGACTGCACAAACCAGCCCTCTGGGATCCTAGAAATGACTGGGAGGCTCGTGGTGGCAGCAAATGTGTTTTCCTCCCTTCAGAGACAGCATTAACCAAATACCTACAAAGCTGCCTGAGCTTCAGAGCCTGAAATCTTGAAGGTAGCTGGATGTTTAAGTGCATCAGGACCTGACTGCTGCCAAGTCCAGGTGCCAGGGGGGAAATAAGCGTTGTACAAAGTCCCCTGCATTTTACAATCCCCATCCACTGGCGTCAACCCCACATCAATCTACTCTGGCCCTCCATGATCTAAGAAAAGCTGAGTATCCTCTTTGACTTTCCTCCCAAAACCAGCGAAGCCCCTATTCCTACCCTCATAGCAATGTGAAGTACAATGCCAGGCTCCAGAGCTGACTCTCTTCCCATCCCCACTAGCCATGGAAGAGCTTCTGCCTAAGAGCTCATCTCAGTCTGCCCTCTGGCAGGTTAAAGCCATTCCCCTTGGCCTGTCCCTACAGGCCCTTGTCCAAAGCCCCTCTCCAGCTTTCCTGCAGCCCCTTTAGGCACTGGAGCTGCTCTAAGGTCTCCCCTTAAGGAGCCTTCTCTTCTCCAGGCTGAATGTATGGACCAACTTGCAGCAGAAAGCACTTCTCCCATCCAGCCATGCTCATTGTGTATGTGCCTGTCTGGCTTCATGGCTTTGTCACACGTGTGTGCACATTCTTCTCTGCACACGGCAGCTCCAGCGCCAGGACCAGGCTTCTTTCCTTGCAAATCCTCCTCACCACGTATTTACATGGAAGGTGGTGCCTTGCTATACATTAACATTGAAAACCAAACAGCCGGCCCATCAGGAGCATCGCTCTGAGGGATGGCAGCACATTGCAAACATCAAGTAAGTAATTTGTCCAACATCGGTGATAATAAGCTACACAGAGCAGTAAGAACATAAGCACAGGCAGGGCTTTGTGTGTGTATATTTTTATTCCCTTTTTTTTTCTTCTTTTTCTTTTTTTCTAAAGGAACCTCTGAGGGGAAAAAAAAAAAAAAAAGAAGAAGAGACATGAATGATTCATAGATGCAAGGGGGGAAAAGACGGAGGGAGAGGGGGAGAAAGAGAGAGAGATTAAGAGAGAGGAGCTTCAAAGTGACTGGAGCCGATTTGAAGTCCTGAGCGTTCCTGTGCTGGGTAGGCCAGTAATTCACCAGAGAGGCCCCGTCAAGCTCCCTCCGCCCCGGCCTCATCCCTGCTGCCTCCTCCTCCTCTCCTGCAAACGCAGCCTCCAAATCACAAGTTCAAAGTTCACCATCATCTAATGATGTGGAGGCCTCGCAGACCCTCTGTGAGTGGCATCTGTTTATAGGCACGGCCCTTCCCTGGTGGTTTAGCCTGGCTTAAAATAAAGCATAGAAATACAGAATTGGAACCAAGGAGGAAGAGTGGAATGAGATGCAGGGCTCTTTTTTAAAAAAAAAAAAAAAGTATAAAAAATCTGCTAATGGTGAAGTGCTTTTGATTCTGAATATTAAAAAAGCCCATTAGACTTAAATGTAATGAGAATATTAACGCTACTGCCTTGATTTGTATTCACTGGCTACCACAGATATACTTTGGGAGTGGGAAAGGAGAATATAGCTCACATCCAGAGGGAAGCTGTCGCCCTGGTTAGGGATTGATGAGCTTCCGTGACGGAGGGACCACTTTTGCCCCTCTCCATCTCTCATCCATCTCTCACGATCCCATCTGTTGGAGCGATGGGGACTTTGAAAGCATCTCCATGCTGGAAAAACTGGTGGTGTCACCCCCAGCGTGGTTAAAACTCATCATCCTTCTGAAATTCAGGCATTTCAAAACTTGTTTTTTCTGTACTTGGATAGGGGAATTCCTTGTCCAGGGAATTCCTTCTCCAGGGAGTATGAGTCTTGAGATGATTTATTTGTTCTTACTTTATTCCAAATCACCATTAAAATGCTGCTCCTTCCTAATGTTGTAATTGAATTACATGCACATTCTGTCATGACAAATCTGCAGAAGAAACAAGTGATGCCTAGGACCAGTCCTGTAAGACCACTCATTGCTTATGTGTCACAAAGTAAATGACACAGTAATGAATGGCTAATACTCTCATTAGCATTACATGCTTACTTTATTTTATTAATCAAAGGCAGTAACATTCACTGGCCTAATGAAACAGTTTGATGTTTTAATACTTCTGAAAGATGGGACAAAAGATAAGGGCTCAGTACTAATTGGGGTAGTAGCTGATTGTCGGAAGACCATTTGAAATGATTTCCTGAGCTAAAATAAAGATATCAAACACTGCAAATGTTCCCATTTGCAAGAGGAAATGAACAGAAATAAAACTGGAGGCTCTAAAATAATGTTAAAAATAGAAGGAATAATATAGTTGGCCATATTATGACATGAGAAAGATGTCATGACATGTTGTGAATGCTAACAAGTAATGAGATATGCAGAACTCCAACAGAAACATAAAGGAATTTTATTGAACAACTAATGCTGTTAGATCAAAGTTAATATATAATTTCAAAGTGGACTTTCAGGGATTTCTGAATTATTTTTAGGAAGTGAAATATTCCAAACCCAGTGGAAATCAAAATCAAGTGATTTCGCACAAATGTTTCTGTTGTGACTTGGGCATTTTAGAAGGAAAACCTTGGTGCTGAGGTTTTCTTGGAGCCCTGATCCCAGCTAGAGCTTAATAGATGTTGAAATTTTTAACAAATAGCTGCAGTGTAGGCAATGGTGAGCTGTTTACAGACTTCCATTGAAGCAAGAATTGCTTCCAAACTGGGAAGGAGCTGACACAAAGCAAGGAAAAGTTTGTGCAGGGGTTTCTTTTAAGATTGGGCTAAGGAAATGAGAGTTTGACTTAAATGGGAGCAAAGGGGGAAAACCTCTGTTCTGAGCAGGAAACTCTCTAGTCATTGCTCAGACCTGGGTTGCTCTGTGGCTTCCTTTCCTTCCAAGCATCCTCCCCTTTTTCCGCCTTGTTTAAGCTATCATCTGTAAGCAAAAACATAAAGGAAAGCCTTGATGTCTCTTACAGCAGGTGGCATGGTCTGTTAAACCTTTCAAAGACTACTTGTGACCAATAGCTTGGTGCTCTTCTCTGTCCCTGACTGATTGAAGTCTGAAGCAATAACTGGGGGTTCCTTAATCTTTGACAGCCCTTTGGCTTGAGCCAAATGCTCTTTGCCTGTGCTGAAGAGCTGGGACCTGAAAACTTGTGAGTTATTGCTCCAGACACCACAATACTTTCAACAACACCAAGGAGCAAGGGATTTACAGGGATTTGGGACTCTGTGGTTGTAGAGCAACATATGTCCTCCATGCAGATATCTCCATACTCTGCTTGCCTATGCCACGAAGAAGGGATGGGGAGAAATCCTGCCTCAGCAGAAAGACCATGACAAAAGTTATGCTGCAAGCCCTGACCTAAGCTGTGAAAGACCATGGATGGAAGAGGGCTGAAGTCTGACCATCTGCAGAAGGTAGTGACCTTTGGTGTTGTGCCTGAATCTCTACACTGACTATGGAGCAGACCAGGACAGTCGATGGTCTGAATCTTTCCTTGTCCTCTTAAACTGAAAAGCTCAAGGGGGTGGACCAAGGATGACTCTTCTGTTGTTGTATTGAGATTCCCTTAAAATGTCATCTCCATGTGATGAATAATGAATAGGAACTTATGTAAACCTGATTTTATCAACTGCCAGCAAAGTTTGAGCGGAAGTTGCAGCCTTCTAGCAGAGGCTAGTGGAGCTCTTGATGTAGTGGAATCCAATGATGCTCGACCTGCTGGTCCTCGCAGAGAGCTTGGGCTGCTTGTGTTGCCACTGCAGCCTGAAATGTGATTTTCCCTAGAGGAAAATTCCCATTGCAATGCACACACAAGAAAGCACAATTAACTTCACTGGAGGAGCCTTACGCCTCCTTTCCTTGAGTGTTGTGTAATTAAAACCTTGGTCTTGTTAATACATTAGTAAGATGTTTGCATATAATTCATCAAATGTTTATGAAAATGCGTAACATATAATCCTGACAAACAAGCTGCTTAATTGAGATAAGGGATGGGAAGCCTTGTGAATTTTTAATAAAAAGGGGGAAAGCAAGCGTGCTACGTTAATCAGATGAAGTTATCTCATTCGATATATTCAAGTGTCTTCTCTAGAGCACATTTTATTTAATATATTACACAAAAGGAATATCTTGATCCCACAAAGAGATTTGCATAGAAAACCCTCTCTTGCAGCAAACATACCATTGTCTTGAGGCATTCCCTCAGCTATTGATCAAGGTCTTAGTTTTTGGTTCTTGACAGAAAACAACAATTAAACCTGCCTGGGATTTGCAATTCCTGTAGCTGGGAGAGGAACGACTCATGCCAGCCGATGCCCGGGTGCCTTCCTCCAAGTGAGCAGTTAACTCTATCACGTAGCATCAGCGGTGACGTCAGGACACAGGACACGGTGGTGAACTGAGCTTTGTTTCCACCTGATCCAAGACCACGCAGAAGCAATAGTAGGCAGAGAGCCTTTTGTTTACTTCAGATATGATAATTGTCTGCTCCTTTTTGCCTCTTTTCACCCAGGTTAATGATCATGGGATGGTTTATCTTGCCTCTCGTGAGTTATCTGAAAATTGGATGTCCAAACCAAAGCTAGACATGCCAGCCAATGAGCTGCAAGTCTTTTTTTTTATCTCATTATAAACACTTAAATGCTTCGTATACGGATGTTTCATTGAGGACAGAGGTATCCTGATTGGGCAGGGCTCTGAGCAACCTGGTCTAGTTGAAGATGTCCCTGCTCATTGTAGGGGGTTGGACTAAATGAACTTTAAAGGTCTCTCCCAATGCAAACTATCCTATGATTCTATCCCACTGTGGCCATCGCCTCTTGGAGCAACAGGCTGTGAGACCATACCTCTTGTAGATCTCCCTCTTAGCGTAAGAAATCTCCACAAGCGACTTAGGTGCTGGTGTGCACTTAACTATAGATACAGAGTCTGAACCCAGATTTGCCTGTTTTGTTTCCTCCACCTCCTCACAATCACATTGGGATAATACTGTTTAAACCTGAATTTAATGGGAGGAGGAAACTGTTCAAAAGTGCAATGTTCAAAGGTCAACCTGAACTTTCTAATCACTGATTAAATTAAAGTTTTGAAAGTAATTCTTTCAGGACAGGAGAAAAGAAAAAAGTAAAGCTTAGGAATGGAGGACAGAATGGAACAGAAGGAAAGAATGGATGGAGAAGAAGGGCTTGGAGCAGGAAGAGACAGAGGTTTACAACTGGTATTAATGAAAGGCATCTTTGTCTTGGGAGAATGGACACTGAACATTGAGTCTGGACTAGAGCACCAACACATTGTCTTTCTTCGGCTTCCCTGCAAGGTCCTTCTCCTGTTCCAGATTCTGCTGCTGCACACCCTGTTCAGGGGCTGGCAGCAGACAAGGGGGAAGCTGCAATTAGGAACACAAGGTGAAAATTGCTCCAGCCCAACAAAGCTCATCATAGCGCGTTTGACTGTGCTCCCAAAGTACTTGCTCAGAGCAAGCCAGTGATGAAGAAACACAGGCTACGTGGTTTAAAAAGCTCCCAGCCCAGAGTCAGCATTTCTGCCCTGACCCGCCTCATGTATTATTTAGCACAGGACTTGTTGATGCGCACTTATATTCTCCTCCCAGTGGAGTTGATGATCTTCCTCCCCCTGAACAGCCTTGCCGCTCTCTTCCCACACAGACACCACGATCGGTGGCCTGTGGATGGAGCAGGGCTGGGCTGGTGCTCATCCCTTGAGAGATAAGGATGTGAGGTTAAAGGATGGAGGTGGTGGCCATGGCTGGCACTGGCAATGGGAGGAGGACTGGGAGAAGGGTCTATGGGAGAAAGAAAAGAGGGAGAAGTGCAGTTGGAAGTGAGTGGTGTTAATGAAATATTCAGCAGTGGTGGGCCTAGATGCATTGCCGAAATTGCAGAAGCAGAGATGATTAATATTTAACTGGGTAAGCTGCCACTTGGCTGCTCTCTGCACATAGATTCCACCCCCCCATGCACACACACCCCCTTGGTCCTTCTTCCCACCCTCATCCAACTCCCCCAAACTCCTGCCCAGCCCAAGCCAATGGCTCCCACTCTTGTGGTGTGGTCAGGGGAGGTTCCCAGGCCCCTCCATGAGATCTTCCCCCAAGGGAGGACAGGGCCAAAAGTTGCCTGGTGGGAAACGTGCCAGGAGGAGGGTTGTCAAGAGAAAGCACATAATTCATTTTTCATGGGGTTGGGAGAGCAGGTTGTCCTATTTAGTCACATTAGATGCTCTGTTAACACAACAGAAAGGAAAAAAAAAAAAAAGGATGAATAAATGCTGGTAGTGGAAGAAGCCTGTTCTCTGAGAAAATAGGGACTGGTCTTTCAGAGGGTTAAGTGTTTTGGCTCCAGCCAAGTGTCCCTTGGGATGTTCCATGTAGATGATGGACAGCTAAGAACTCAGGGAGTGCATGAGGCTCTTCATCAGCTCTTTTGCTGCAGGTGCAATGGCCCAAAGTTGGTTGATATTTGGGACATTCCCACCTAGCCTCTCCATCTGGTATGGAGACAGGTGAGTCCCAGCAGACTGGAGAAGCTCCCTATAAACATCCCCGATAATAGATCCCCCCTTGTCCTTGTGCAAACCCTCCCCAAGCTCAGACATCTCCTCAGGAGCTGTGTTGTGGTTGTGCTGTTACTGTGCTCACTTGAGCTGCCTGTGGTCTCCATGGGTTGAGCTTTGTTCAAACCAGTTTACTTCTATCTTCTGCCTTCTGTTATGTGTTTAGGTACCTGCATCTCAGCATCTGACCCATAGAAGAACGTGAAGGATACCCTGGAGATCCTGCTAGAGACTGAAAAATGGGAGCACCTTCCAAGAGCAGTTTGTATCTTAGAGGGACAGAATCAACTTCCAACAGGAAAGGAAACCTCAGGTAATGTGCCTCCTCAGTTTAGTGTATAATTTAAATAGAAATAATATTTAGGAGTATAGTTAGGAGTAATCAGGTCTGTTGAGGAAATAGGATGGCATAGTCTGGACCTGCCATTTCTCCTTAGGTCTCCACACAGTTTGGCTAAATGGATGCCCTGTGGAAATGGGTGCCTGTTTTGAAACCTGGACGTTCCTCACACCGTGTTTGCAGCCCAGAGTACACCCTACACTGGCCACACATCCACAGCAGTCCCAGGAAACCCCCCAAAGAGCAAGGAGTCGTGTACTGCACTCTGAAATGTGCCACACATACAGTGCAAATCTCCTACACGGCTCTGCTAGATTCTTGTCATGTGCAACCAGGGTGGCAGGGGCAGAACATCCATCCCACTCCTCCCTCGTGGAGCTGCTGTCACATCAAGAAAAGGGTTAATCGGGACAGATGTAGGACGTGAAAACCGGACACAGGCAGGGGCTGGATGGCCTGTGGCAGGAGGAGGAACCCCTGTCGAAAGTCCCAGAACTAGCAAGAACAGACAACTTGAATTCTATTGTGTAAGTGGGGACTTGTCCGTGATGGTATAGTAACAACTAGAATTAGAAAGGAATAAAGAGTGAATTCTTCCTTCATCCCAAGTGTGTTCCCTCCAGGGCAAAGGTCAAGTGCATTGTGTGGCACTGTTTGGATTCAGAATAAAATAAGTGACAAAGGCGAAAACCTGGGGCATGCACAAGGACTGAATAAAGAGGAGTGCGGGCTAGACACCAGAAACCACTTGCTCACCCTAGGGGTCATTAACATGTGCAGTAGGTGACCTCATGACATGGCGCAGGGGCAATAGAGACACTAATGTGAGTCATTTAAATGCTGGCTTGAATGTATTCAACTATTGATAAACGCATCTTTCTGAGCATAGCTATTGGTAAAGTGACCAGCTCCTCCGGTAAAATGGAGACGGGGCCCCTTGCTTGCTGGAATTTAATTTCATCTATATTCTTCATTTCTGCATGGAAAAAGGGGGCTTTGTTGGTGTCTCTCTTCAGATTGTCTCCCCATCCCATATAGATTCCATAGGCAGGGCCCACTCATGCATTCCTAAAATAACTGATTTCATTTATTTATTTATTAGTCAAGAGCTTCTTTGAGGTCCTATCATCTCTTCCTGAACTGAACTTCAGATAATCTGCTTTAGAGCTCAGGCTTTTGGGGGTTTGAGCTGCAGGCTGGTGTCTAAAGTTGGATCTGGGTTTGGGATTTTGGTTCAGAGCTGTTCCATGCTGTGATACAGCTGTTCCCAGAAAACCTGAGATGTTCTTCAGAGATGCACGTTCAAAGCAGTGGAAATCTTACGGGAATAAGTGGTGGAAGATAGCTTCATCCATCTGCTTCAAAACCACATGAAGAGATGTCAAGACTGTTGAATTTGGATCTAAGCAGTATCACAACTCCTAAACTAAACCATGACCTCATCCAAATTAATCCTTCCTTCTGATTACATCCTTAGCTTTTTCATTCAGCTTGCCTGTCTCTGATACCATCAATTCCCCTTGAGACTGTTCAGTAACCAGCACCTTGGTGTGGCAAGGAAGACACAGTTCTGCTCAGCAGGTTCTCCTCCAAATGCAGCCTTGCTGGGATGGAGCGTGTCCTGATATTTGCACCTTTATCAAGATTTTATCATGGCATATTGAAGAAGGCTTCTTGCAGACCTTGGCAGACAGAAAACTCAGGCAGAGGCTAACAAGAACTGCCATATTAACTACCCTGGCCACAGAAAAGTTGCTGCAGGGTGGAATGTTTGAAAATAACTGGTGTGCTCTTATACCAACATAACCTTTGAGAGTGCCAGGCCTGTAACTCAAGCATTAATAATGGATTACCAAAGTCAACCAGCTGCAAGGGAACCACTTCTTCCTGCTTAGATAATTCTCTTCGCTGAGAAGAAGAGCTATTGATTTTGATACTGATTCCTTCCTCCCCAGTGGAAGGGCTACACCCCACTGCCACTGCCTGTGACAGTGAGCTCTCTCCTGATCTGCACACACCAAACACATCAGCCACATTATTCTGCTCCAGGAACAGAGACAGCCCCCCAGGACCACTGAGACTGCCGCTGAAGCTGTATGCACTCTTATTTCTCACCAGAAGATTCAGCTTTGCTTTTCAGTGTTGGTTTCTCATGAGACTGCAACAAGTAACTTCTCTGAGCACCGTGAACCTGGCTAGACCCCCATTGACTTTACACTATCCACAGCATAAAGGATAGGGATGAATACCAGCTTCTATCCACCACATGCAACACCAGCTGGTTGTGCAAACATCCTCACACATGAATGTCTTTGCTTTGCTATCTTCATCTATTCTGCTCTCCTGAGTCCACATTTGTGCCTGCAATCCCTGGTGGGGCTGGAGGGAGGTAGAAGATCATGTTCATGGTAAGGAAGCGTTATAGTCATGGACCGAGCTGGAAATCCATCCATTTGGTTTTAGGCCAGCCTGAAACAGGAACCATGTGCAAGTTTGTGGCGCCTTCATATAGAACCCTTCATCTGTCTTCCAAAGAAAAGAGATGCTTGCAGTCACACAGGTCTGTGTATTCATCTGCCACCTGCCTCTTCACCATGGGGACGTTTGAACTCATTGGCCAGCTTTAGCCACATTTAGCTGCGGTTAATAAATGTAGTCTAAAAAGATATGATGAAGTCAAAGCAGTCAGTTGTAACACCAAAACCCTACTGACAGCCTGAGACGGGGCAAGCCTGCGGCACATGTTCAACCTTAATGAGACACTCGAGAAGGCACCTGGGAGAAGAAAGCCACTTAGAAAGCCCTGGGTGTCTTCTAGTCTGAGTTCACACTGCTCCAGACATCAGAGAATCCAACTACAAGAAGCAAACCTGCAGGGAGTTGGGCTTCATTACTTCCTCAGCTTGCAGAGTAACTTGTTTTCTTGGACCACCTTTCATCTCTTTGCAGGCATGAGCTGTGGAAACAAAGGGCTGGATTCATGACAGGATTTAGGGTGCTGTTACAAAATGGTGGGAGCAAGGGTCCTCTTTTATCTGGAGCCCTGTGGGAAGCTGGCAGTGATGACACAGCTGCGTGGCTGGGTGCTGAGCCCTCGGGCTGGGCGAGGGAGGTGGCACTAGGGCTGGTTGGGAAGGGGGATACTGGGGATCCAGACCAAGAAATAAACCCCCTCTTTTATAGCAGAAATACCAAAATGAGACATTTGGGTAGTTTGAGTCTTGTTTGTGGAAAGAAGTCAGATTGAATGAATAGTTAAAATAACTTCATGGTACAAATGGGAAGGAACCCCTGGAATTTGCTAGTTTAGGGCATAAAAATTGTTTCTGAAAAATACAAAGACACGAAACAAACAACACAACAACAAAAAAAAAAAGACCAAAAAAAACCAACCTACAAAACCCAGCTTTTTACCTGCTACAACCTGCTGACTGCTCGTCGTCTTGTCCTCTATGGACATGCCTTCAGCCCAAAAATCTGAGCAACCTGTGCCAGTTCTCACCACCCTCACAGGGAAGAACTTCTGCCTCATCTCAATCTACCCTCTGGCAGGTTAAAAGCCAGAGGACAGCCTTGTCCTGTCCCTCCAGGCCCATGTCAAATACCGACAAGCTCAAATGTGCTCCTAGGTGCCATCAAACTGCATACCTGCCATGCGTGTTGGGGTTTCACCAACGGCATGTTTGCTCTCCACAAGATGCAGACTGGACTTGTGGGTTTCTCCAGCTGAAAAACCAAGCACCGGATGGGGACACACTGTCCCATAGCCCTGTGCACACACAGGGATGTGCTGAGGACTCATTTGTGTTTTCTGTGAACAACACCCTTTGGTTTTGGGCTCTATTTGTTTTCATCTCCAGGTAGTTAAGGCTGTGTTATCTTCAGACCACTGCTTTTGTGATAAAGTGTGTTGGCACCCCCTTCCTCAGTATTGGCTGCGACAGTCCAGGAGAGGAAGGCTTCTGTTTAACACATTGTGCACGTAACATGACATATTGCCCAGTTTTAGTATGCTGTTTTATCAGGTCATGCAGTCCCTTTGAAGGTTCTTTGCATATTTCCAGAGCACAATATCTACAAACAACTTCTGCTTCCTCCCTTCTCAGTTGCTTACAGCCATGTTGACAATCTAAATACTACATTGCCTGATAAGCAGCAAGCTTCTCATTTGACTTGTCTTCTTAAATTAAAAGTAAAACAAAGCAAGAGTCTTCTGCCATGAGACTGCTGCCCTGGAAACCATGGCTGAAGTGATAAATCTGGTTTCTCCTTCTTCAGGAACTGATTTTCCACTTGCTTAAAGCGGGTAAATGCTGGGGGGGTGTTCACCCAACTTATACAGCAGTAAATAATTGCAATTTTTGCTGCACCTCTTTTATTCAGTGCATTTTTAAAAATAGGACTTCAAAATCAGCCAAATCAGGTTGCTTTAATCCCAAGTGAGACTTTGCATCCAGCAAAATAACAAAATGTAAGGAACTATTTGAGCAGTTATTGGGGTAAATACATGCACCAGCCAAGGATGGCCATGGCTACAGAGCTACCCTGCCCTTGAAGAGGTGCCATGTGGAGATTTCTGCATTTTCTTCTCTACAGCTGTACATGCTGGTATGGATGTAGCCTTGGGTGTCTTGTCAAGAAAAGCCCAACCTCACTGAATCGTGGATCAAGGAATATGCTGTTTATGAAAGTTGTGCTTCAGCCAAACACAAAGCTTCGGACTCAGTTCAGGAGCAACCCAATGAAACCCCATGGTCTGTGGTGCAGCAAAGACTGATGCATCTTCCAGTTCCTGGGAAATCCAGGGGTTCTGTGGCAGCTGGTGGAAAAAGAAGTGTCTCTTTGAAGGTGTTTTTTCCCATGTCTCACACTTCACAGTCAAGGTGAGTGAATGAGCTTTGGGTAGCACTGCTGGCACTCTCTGAGGGTTGCACACGGATGCTTAGGCTCAGATGTCTCATTTTTGGATGGGTGAAACTGAGGTGTATTTTGCCTATGAGGCTCTAGGAAAGGCCTCTGGCCTGCAGTGTCAGTGTCAGAATTGATTAGGAAGATGCCTGGTGACACCAGGATACTCAATCTTCTTGTGGTCAGCACAAGAAGGATGGGTTATTGTCCTTAGTCAGACTCGGGAGGTCCCCCAGTTGTTTCCCTCCGACTACCTGTGAAGTTTGACCATTTCTCATGTTGATCCCCTTTAACCTCCTCGAGGTTTTCCCTCACATTGTTGTTCTTCTGTCCCCTGACACTGGCATCTGTCACATCCGGTGATTTCTTCTGTCAGGACCAGTAGCTTGAGCTCCAGGCAGCTCCAATAGATGCAGTTAGGTGGTGAACAAATTGACCAAGCCCCATACCAGAACACACAAGGTTAGCTGGAGCCTGTGCTAGTTTTCACCCTCCTCTTTACTGGTGCTGCAAGAGAAGACGAGGCAGATGGCTGACCTCATCCTTCTGAGTGCTCCTGCAGATCCACACCTTGCAAAGGATCCCCACAAACCTGGAACAGCCCCTGGGCAAAGCTGGGAGCCAGCATCCTGGCTCACACAACCACAGAGAAGCAGCACTACCGCAACCAATTCCCTCCTTCCAGCCCTGGCTGGGGACTGACCTGGCCCCATAGCAGTGACCACCTCTTCTGTTGAAAGCAGCTGGATTTTGGCATGCTCCTGTAAGGGAAAGGAAACCTTTTTCTTTCCCCCTTCTTCTTCTTCTCCTGCATTTTGATGGGGTTTGAGATCTCTCAGAGGAAGACGCTCTTCCCTTTTTATCAATTAGGAGCACACATGCACTCTCTCCCACCCCTACTCTGCCTTCCTCCCTGCTCCCCTTGGCTGCTAGTTTCAGACAAAGATGTGTGAGTTCTTTGATCTGCCTGGCAGCCACCACTGGGGGATTGGCTTGGAGGTTAATTACACACAGGCCGTCTCCAGCTGTGGCAAGGAGCCATTCAGCTGGAAAAGGAGGTGTCCCTTCTCCCCCCAGCTATAAACTTCAAGGGGACAGGAGGGCAAGGAAGGTACCACTGAAACCCCTTTTGATATGACAAACGGGCTTCTTGCTTGCCTCTCTGGTTCTTGTTTTGTTTGTCTAACTGGTATTTGAAATATGGATGAGCTCTCAGTCCTGAGGGTCCAGCCACCAGCTTAACAAAACCTTGCCTCTTTCCCCCCTTCCCCTTCCGCCTGGGCAGAACTGGAGTTTAGCTCTTATGTCTCTCTTGCCTGTCTGTGTGTCCTTGTCCAGGAGCCCCCTTCCCATGACTCAGCCCATCGTGGATGGAGATGCAGAGGCTGAACCCTGCTCAGCGCATGGTCGAGCAGCACTCCACAGCGGTGCCAGGAGCAGGAGCCTCATCCAGCAGAGGAAAGTCATCGGAGCAGATGGCTGGCACCCAGCAGGTTTGTGTTCAATCCCTCTCTCTGTGGCTGATTTGCTCTGTGATTATCTTTTTTCTTTCTTTCTTTCTTTTAAAGCCACTTAATCCCCCTTGTGCCTCAGTTTACCAGTCTTCACAATAAAAGCAAGAAACATTTATTCACTGCTTGGGGTTGGATTGAGGCTGATTGATTTGCTTGTCCAACATCCCAAACAAAGTACTGCTTCAGAAGAAAGCTGTTGATGTAATCCCCCCTGCATTAACAAAATCCTTCCCAAAAGGAGCTTACATGGATGCTTCAGGGCAAAGCGTGGTTGGATTTCAGTTGCTTTCCAGTGGCTTACAGACCCCTCCATTGGCTTCTGGGCTCCCCCAGCATACCTAAGTGTGGGTCTGGAGTTACAGGATCCCATGCAGTGAGCAGAGGGAACCTCAGGCAGCCAGATCAACCTTTCACTGAGACCAGAAGTGGGTAATATTCTACATCCTCAAGGGCATCACGCAGCCTAGACCACATCCATGCGGGAATGCCACCCCATGCTTGGATCCAGGCCTTCTTCTGAGCAGATCTGGGGCAAGATCCAAATTCCTCATGCAATATGCTTTTCTGATGCAGTCAAGAACCACAGTCAGCTCTGCTGGCTGTCAGTGGGCACTATCAATGGTTTGGGGCAAAACCATTGGGGCCTGTCTTGAGAACGTGCATGAAGCCAACCTGCTTGTGTGGTGTTGGGATGTAAGCAAAGCTCAGAGCCAGGTGAGCAGAGGGCACACATCTATGCTTTTGCTGACAAGCAGAAGTTTAAGTGTGGCTCGTGCATGGACCTATGGGTGCTTGTGTCTGTTCCATCTCGTCCTACCCTGAATTGAAATGAGCAAAAAGTCATGTAGACAGCCTGAGAGAGCTGGGCTGGTTCAGCCTGGAGAAGGCTCCTTAAGGGGAGACCTGAGAGCAGCTCCAGTGCCTGAAGGGGCTGCAGGAAACCTGGAGAGGGGCTTTGGACAAGGGCCTGTAGGGACAGGCCAAGGGGAATGGCTTTAACCTGCCCGAGGGGAGACTGAGATGAGCTCTTAGGCAGAAGCTCTTCCCTGTGAGGGTGCTGAGGCGCTGGCACAGGGTGCCCAGAGAAGCTGTGGCTGCCCCATCCCTGGCAGTGTTCAAGGCCAGGTTGGACACAGGGGTTGGAGCAAGCTGCTCTAGTGGAAGGTGTCCCTGCCCGTGGCAGGGGTTGGAGCTGGAGGAGCTTTAAGGTCCCTTCCAACACAGACTGTTCTGCGATCTATGAATCAGACACCCTGAAGCTCTGGGTCCGTATTACTGGCAGAAAAAGGCAGCCTTGACCAACAGGTCAATGTGTTTTCTGCTCACGAGTCAACTCTGATATCAGTCTCTTGCAGATGAGTCACTGCTCCTGCTGACTCAGCCAAATGGTGTTGCTCCTCGAGTTGCCTGTAAATAACGCATCCAAAAAGTTGATCCCCTTCCATTTAACTTGGCCAGAGAACCTCTGTGCCCTGGGGGCAGCTGGGGCAGGGTGCAGAGGGGAGGATCTGAGGAGACAAGTTGGCTCAGAGCCTGTATTACACTGTGGGAGCAGGTCCCAGGGGCCTGCCTGTGTGTGTGCGTGAAGCCATGGGGACAGACATGGTTGTTGCGGCAATGTAGGGGTCAGCAATGCCCACAGCAGCAGCTGGTTTGTGCAGAAACAGTGGTGGAAGCTCCTCTGTGTGTGTCCAGCAAGGTGCTGCTGGAGATGCCTTCCCTTTGTGGGGTTTGGAGCTTTTTGGAGCTTCCCTTTGTGGGTTTTTTCCTGCTTATCCAGGCTGCGAGTGCCTCTTCCCCATAAGTCACATCCCTCCACTTGTGCTAAGTGTGATCTCGCCACCACTCTTTGCTGCAGTCCTGTGCTCTGTGGTGGAGGAGCTGGGAAGCCCCCTGAGAGCACACACCCCGGGCAGGGAATGGTTAATCTCCTGAAGCATTGAACCCTGGTGGGCTTTTTTTCCCCTGCAGTAATGAGAAGTGGAGTGTGCACATCGCACTGTGATTATTACCTGTTTATTTTTTCATGAGGCTTCTCCACTGTGTGTCACTCTCGTGTCATCATCCATAAAACACATTGATTTAACCATTACTTTGGAACAGCACTCGCCTGCTCCACAGGCTGGATACCTGTCCCCTGGGGGACCCCGGAGTGACAAAGCGGGCTCAGAGCTAGCCGGCTGCCTCACTCCTCCCATGGTGTTTGCCCCTCCTCTAGCTCCTTTTCCCGTTCATCTCTCTTTCCTCTTCCTCTTCTTTACTCTCTGCCTGTCTTGTGCTCCACTTCCTGCTCCCATTCAGTGCTGTCCCCTGCCACAGGCAAAGGACATCTGCCCCAGCCTTGTGCTCTGCAGACATGGCACCAGCTCCAAATATCCTGCAGGGCTTAATGAGCATCCCTGCATCCCTTCCCACACAGCCAGGAGGGATGCTCCTGAGGGAGCATTCTTGCAGGAGCTTTCAGCACATCAGTGGTAGTGGTGACAAGAGGTGGCCATACACCAGGGATGTCTCGAAACCTGGAGGTGGGATTCGCCTCCTCCCTTCCAAAGGTGTGAGCAACCAACACAGCCTGCCTTTAGTTTTGTATCATTGAAGGAGAGAGCAGTCACTGCAGGGACATCCCAAGGGGATTCCCCAGGGAAGTGTCTGGAGCTGTTTCTCCCTGGATAAGAAGGGAACCAGCCCTCACTGTTAACATTTGGAGGTAGATAAAGTGAGGCCACTTTAGGGGACAAGCTGTTCTGGCTTCACACTTGCAGGCAGTGGCATACAGAGTTCCTGGGCACTGATCTGCTCTCAGAGGAGCCTGGACTAGGAATCATACCATTATAAGGCTGAAATCCACACACCATGGGTTGGGGAGGCTCTCAGAAATCAAGTACTGGCACACAGGGTGTTTGCAGAGCTTATTCTAGGGGGACCTTCCTCTCTTCTATCCCTGTGAAACACCCTTCTATATCCTTCCTAGAAATCTTTCCCCAGGCACCCTGTGAGTGAGGGGCCACCAAGGATGGAGGATTAGGGGAGTTACTGGCTGGCTGCTGGGGTTGTCTTATTACGAGCTTTGTCAATGGTGTAATCCAGACCCAAAGCAGATAGAAAGGGGGGCAGGACTGGGGGGCAGCCAGAACTACAGGAGACCAGCCATCCAGTGCCATTATAGGTTCATGGCCAAGTTTCTTTCCACAGCTATTGCTCTCCTTCCTTTACTTCTTTCATCATTGACATTTTGGGTCTGTTAGGCTTGGAGCCAGTGCTTGCTATCCCCGATGCCTCATGGTACAAAGGGAAAGCCTCAAGGGATGTGCTTGAAGTATTTAATTTTTGAGATTTCTGCAAAGATACTTGGGAGGGATTGAGGAAAGAGAGGAATATCTGAACCTGAGGCTCTTCAACAAATCCTCCTTTTTAATTCCTTTTCCCTGTTATGTTCCCCAGAGCAGACGAGAGCCAGGGAGTATCCTCATCCCTACCACACCAATTTACTCTGAGCATACCTTCACTCTTGGAGGGAAAAGGCTCCAGAAGGGCAGTCAGTGTCACCTGGAAGGAGAGCAGTGCCCCAAAGGAGATGTCAGGCAGAGCCAGACACATCATTCACCAAAATAATTGCACACACACACATCCTTGTGCTTAATTCAGGCTGAGGCACTGGTGGTGCTGGGGACATGCCCCAGCACTGTGCAGCCCTGTCGGACTGCTCAGGTGCCACCAAGACCACACAGAGGTACATCTGGGTTGATGTTCCTCATCAAAGGGCTGGGGACTGCTGAGGTGGAGCTGGCTTGGATGCTGCTGCAAGGTGAGTATCACCCACTAAAGATGTGTCCTCCAGTGGAGTGGAAGCAGCTGCTGCTTTGGTGCTGAGACAAGGTAGGATAAGGCCCTGGAGCTCTGCTCTTGAAGGTATTTAATCCATCGCAGGCTTCCTCTTTGCCTGTGCAGAACAGAGGCAGGTCCTACCCCATGCATGAATTCATTCACTCTGGAGCAGAAGGACCATTCAGTGCCCTTGTTAAAATGGCTTTGCTGATCCCCACTGCTCACAGAGGAGATAGCAGCGCTCCCAGAGGGACCCTTTTGTTCTACTGTCAAGGCCTGGGCCTCTCAGCTGAGTCTAACAACCCTGAATGCTTCTGTAGGAAGCTTTCTGTGCATTATCACTGTCAGGACGGTTACACTTGACAGTCACACGCACCTGCCCACTGCTTCCTGCAGGGTGAGATGATGCCTTCACAGCCCAGGTGTTGCCAGTGCATGGCCCCGTCCTGCTGTGGTAGAAGGGTTGGTGTGAGCATAGCAAGGTCATGGTGGATCAGGATCTTTCTTGGCCAAAGAGAAGGTCCAGGTGCCTACACAGTGAGGGGTGGTGCAGTCAGCGCTGGTTTAGAAGGAGGGTGTGAAGGAAAGCCTTCAGTGGGGGCTCAAGTGGGACAGTGAGGAGAGCTTGTAGAGGGAAGGGAAAGTATCTTCTCTTAAGCATCTTCACAGCATGGAAGAAACTGCTGTGTCCGAAGACCAGCAAGGAGTTCCTGTCTCTAGAGGAAGTCTGGGAGGTGTAAGGAGAGAGGGTGAATGGAGTTACAATGGAGATGGGTTTAGGACCAGAGAAAACTTTAGGAAGAAGGGGTAAGGCACTTAGCACAGGTTGCCCAAAGAAACTGTGGCTGCCCCATCCCTGGCAGTGTTCAAGGCCAGGTTGGATGGGGCTTGAAGCAAGCTGCTCTAGTGGAAGGTGTCCCTGCCCATAGCAGGGGTTTGGAACTGGATGAGCTTTAAGGTGTCTTCCAGCCTAAAATTCTGTGATTCAGTGACATGATGAAAACTGAGGAATTTCAAAGGACACAGCCTCCTTCCCCAGAAGTCTTATGAACATTCAGCACTGATGGCAAACTCTTTCTGGGGACCTCCCAGCTCACGTGGAAACAGGGTTTAGGGGCACAAGAAGTTCACAAACCTCCTCAGGTCTGCACAGGCGCGTGAACCTATGGGATGTTCACAAGTCCTGTCTCCCATGTCAGAAGGGAAGGGGACTTGTTGGAGACAAGCAGCAAGGCTGGGCTACCCTTGGAGGACAGCGGATGGAGGGATGCCTGCTGTGGCTGCCTGTGCACTGGCCTCACGTGGTGCTGCACAGCGAGCCGGCTCCCCCCAGGGCCTCCATGCAGTGCACTGGGCAGTCACCATCTGGTCCCCACTGCTCAAGCAGCAGCCACAACCAGCCAGACAAGGGCCACTGGGTAGGGATAATGTCGAGAGCAGATTGTGGGAGAGGAAAAAAGGGACAGCGAGGTGATGGAAGAGAGGAAGAAGATACAGAGAAGAGGAGGAAGACGGAGAAACTGTGGGAATACACACCGGAATGCAGCACTGGCTTTTCCTGCCAGAAGCCGCCCAGTTTAAGCAAAGTCCTTTTCTGTCTTTAATGAATTCTGGCTCCCTTCCCCTCGGCGACCCCGGAGAAGTTGGAACATTTCCAAGAGCAGGAGGGAGGGAGGGGCGAGAGGGGCTCGGAAATAAGATGTAAAGGAGGGGGCAGGAGGGAACCGACTCCTCTTTAAAAGTCGCTTCGCGTCCCGTCCCCGAGCGGGGAAGGGAGCACGGGTCACGGCAGAGCCCTGCGCCGATGCGCCTCGCCTGTGCCGCGGCGCTAATGACACCGGCAGTGTGCTGCGGAGCGCGGGCGCCGCCGGGGCCCTCCAGGAGGTTTAATTGCGGGGCCGTGCGGGCGGCAGGGGTGCTCGTCCCCGCTAAGCGGCGGCGGGCCCGGCCCGGCGGCGGGAGCTGCCCCTCGCTGCGGCGCCATCGTACCTCGGCTTCCTCAGCGCTGCACTCCCGTCAAAGCGATGATGGGGCTGAGGCTCCGGCGCGGGCAGACGGGGCGGGGATGAAGGAAATCCTCGCTCTCGCCCTTTTTTTCGTGTGTGTGTCGGGGGGGAGGGAGCGGTGGTGGTATTCTTTAGCTCAGCTCAAAAGGGATTAAGGGAAAGGGAGTCAGCAATTCCCCCGGTAGATGGATCCTAAACACGCATTGTTATCGGTGGGGTTTTCTTTTCCCTGGTACATTCTGGAGTCGTAGCAAGGTTTCCGTGCTGGATGAAGCGGTACTGTAGCAAAGGAGAGGCAGCTCTTGCGAGAAACACCAGCCTCATTGTGCATTGCATCTCCTGTGCACATACAGACACCCACAGTGCACGCATATTCCTCAATAGGAGCCCAGTGCTTGCACACACGCTAGGATACAGTGCACAGCCGAAACTGGCCGTGTCCCTGCCTCCTCGTGGCTGGGCAAGCAAAACTCAAAGGCACAAACACCAGGACACACCAACACACATGGATAAGGGACCACAAACCTGTATTCACCTGCATGCACAGAGGTTTTCCCTTCAAGTGCAAATGCTCCAACTCATCCCCACATACATAGACATATAACAGCTTTCCTCACCTTGGTGATTTTAACACAAGTGAATGACCCTCTCCCATTGAATTCCATGCTAAGTAGCGAGGCTGGGTGGCTCCTTGTCTCACATGGGCATCGGAAAACCAGTAGGATGGGTGGTAAAGTCAAGCATGTGTTAGAATAACTCGTGGTCACCCACACAGGCCTGTTTGACTGCATCAGTTGTCTCCTGCCCACCTGCACAGCCCAGACCGAGAGGCACTAGCCGGGATGTGGTCATCCATTGGGATGTGCCCATCCATTGGGATGCTAACCTGCTGCAGATGGACAGCTGCCACTGCGGATGGATGGAGAAGCATCCAGCTCCTCTCACATGCCTCAGAGGGGAGGCTTACAAAACCCTCTCTTGGGCTGTACCAGCTCTGGAGGTTGTCATCACTCTGGTAACCTTTATAGCACAGGCACTGAGTGATGCTTGGGCTGCCCAGGAGGTGGGACCTGCTTCTAAACCTGCAAATAAAGAAATCCCACTGAGAAGCAAGGCAGGGGTTGGGAGGAGAAGCAGGAGTTGTTGTACAGGTTGTAACATGGTACCGAGTAAGGTGGGGGAGCTGCACTATATGTATATTTTAAAGTACATGGAAAGTGACTTTTAAAGCATCTCCAGTGATGATGTGATGCCAGCCGAGCTCACAGCTCTCTCAGTCTCAGCCTTAGCTTGGGCTGTTTGGAGATGAATTGGTTTATTCCCCGTGCCTCCTGCTGGTTTCTCCATCCCTTCCTCTCACTGCCTCCCATGCCCCTGCCACCTCCATTTGCTGCCTCTTTCCTTCTAGCCTCCTCCTGGAGGCTGCCACCACCTCACAGGAGCCTGGGAGCTTTACTGCGCAATCACAGCATCATGCAGGCTGGAAGGAACCTCATATCTCACCTCCAAACTTTGGTTTGAATTAGGGTGAGCTGTAACCCTCATGGCTTGACACCAATCAGGTGCTGAGTGATTGCCCAGCTTCTCCAGGAACCTTATGGTGATATTTATTTTATTTTATTTATTTTATCCAGCCTGAGCTCCTCTTGTTTCACCCTATGCCCCATGTCTCTCATGTTCCCACCACGTACCACTGTGAGGAGCCTGGCTCTATCTGGTGACCTCCCTGTGGGTATGAGGAAGCTGCTATCAGCAGGATGGCAGCTGCTGACACGGCTGAAGCTGCCTCTTCTCCAGGCTGAACAAGACCAGCTCCTTTAGCATCTCCTCAGAGAGCAAATGCTCCACTTTCCTCCCTGGGAACACTCCACAGCTATAACTCACACCTCTCCTCCAAGGCATTTCTTCTCTGCTGTGGGCACTTGCTGTACCTCGATCAGCTCATCGCTGCAATCTCTCTTTGATGAGCCAGGCTGAACACTGTGAGTCCAGTCCTTACGTTTTCTAATCATTCCTGGGGCTTTTCTTGAGTGTGTTCCAGTGCAGCAGCAGCTCCTGCTGCTCTTACACTACCCTAGCAGCAGCAGCACCAGAGCCAACCCAGTGTCCCCTCTTTCTCAAAAGCAGCATCATGTGGCACATCCTTTCCATCCTTCAGATGACAACCTTGCTCCAAAGAAAGGGGAAGGGATAACATCATATTCAGACGTTTATAATAGAGATTTCGGTGTCCCAGAGCTCTCCTGCTCCAGGGAGCAAGATAATACACAGAGAAAGAAAAAGTTACCACTCAGAATCTTTTAAATCACAAATATCTCTTAGGGGCTTTGGTATTGTTAAATTAGTGGGCAGGAAACATAGGAGATGAGAGTCAGAAAATCCCATTCACCACCATCAGGAGCAGGAAACCATGGCTAATGGTCACCTAGGAGCTCTCTGAAAGATGTGGAGAGCAGACCTTGCTTTCCCCACACCTATCCTTGCTTTTCCTGTTGCTTGGGAAAAGCATTTCCAGAGGAAAAGAGCAGAGAGCTTTTGATGAGAAACCACCACCACAGCTTTAAGCACATTTCAATGCTTGGTGAACCAATAATAGCCTTAAACACACATTCACACATGTCCAGGCCACCATTTAACCCCCCACCTCTCTCCAAACTCAGGAGCATCAAAGAAGAAGGAAAAGCAGATTCTCCCCATGCAGGAGGCACCACTGGCAAGGAGAAATGGGGGAAAGAAAAAACTCACATGAATGAGTGAGGACAGAAGAGCTCATTTTGTCTATTGAAAAGATTCTGTTTAATAAAAAATTGATGACACTTTAGTCTCTGAAATGGGCCCGTTCCCCTTTAAAATGAATCCCATCACTCAATTTTTCATCTCACTTAGCTCCTTTCTGATAATCAATGAGGCACGTTCTCCATCTCCTCCACACCGTGGGATCCACCAGAGACTCATGCGTGGCCCCATTTGAAGTGGGTGCTGCTGAGGTGGGAGGGGAAGGTTTAGTCCTAAATAAATAACAAATAAGCCAAGTAAACACTTTTTTTGTCTCATTCCTGTAATGCAAAGGATTTCAAAGCAGAGAGGGAAGGATCGTTAAAGTAAGGAGAACAAACAGCCCAAGCTTCATCCTGCTAGCACAGGCGCTTCAGAACCTACCCAGGTGAGCTGGTGACTGAGCAGGTCCCTCACAGACACAGCACCATGCAGTCCATCCACGTTCATTTTCACTGAGGGCTTGCTTCCATTAAGGTGAAGGAGCTGATTTGCTTTGATAAAGCACTTTGAAATAGGATTTGGGCAACACGAGCTCAATTTTTAGTTTTGTCACAAACTTGCTGGGTCACCTGGACATATTCCTATATTCCTTAGTTTTCCTAGGATTTAGCTACCGCACAGAACCTGGAATATCTCCAGGACAAAGCTGTCCTGTATCTGATGGGCTGAAAGGTAACAGTCTGAATCAGCACTGCAGAAAGCATCCTTCACTGATGCTGCTGGGAGCAGCTACTGGCTCCAGACAACTCAGCCTGTCTCTTATTGAGGTATCGGAGGGTGAAAGGACCTCAGGTTGCTCATGAGAGTCAGTGGGACATTCGAAATGAAGGGTCCTTGTGGCTGAAAAGCTGATGTCTGTGGGGGAGCTGTTGGGTTGGAAGAGCCCATGGGCAGAGGAGCAAGGTTGTGACAACCTGCTTATGAGATGCAAGGGGAGAGGCAGAGGGATCCCACTGATGTACCACAGGTTGGTGAATCTATTGGAGACACTGAGGAGAGCTGGAGTTCAGGGCAGAGAGCCCAAGCTCTGGGGTCTCTAATGTTTGACTTAAACCATTAAACGACCTGGCCTATAAACTTCATGCTACTACCCCTCACCTGCTCACATCTCCCAGGCTTGCACTCAGGTGAATGGGTGCAAGCCATAGCAGGCCCCACATCCAGCCCTGAGCATTTCATAAGGAAAAGATGCTTGGGAAGAACTTTCCACCTCCTCTGAGGGCAAAAGCAGGAAAAGGACTAAGAGGAGGCCAGACACTGATGCAAAGAGAGGACAGTCCACGAGGGCAAGGCCTGTTTTCTGCACCAAAAAGCAGTTCTGCAAGCTTAGCCTAATTGCAGAGGTGTTGGCAGTGTGTCAGTACTGTAGAAAACCAGAAGAGGTTAAGATCATGTTAATTTGTACACACACAGGGGGATTGGGAGGACTGGAAAGAGGGGAGGGAGGGAGAGAGGGTGAGTGAATGGAAAGAGGAGGAGGAGGAGGGAGAAGACTTGCACATGAAATTGTTGGGGTTGCGGGGGGGGGGGGGGCATTTCCAAAGCAAGAATACAAATGATCCCAACAAAGCCCAAGCTGTCCTGAAACCCTGTAGCCAATTAGTGCACATCAATATTTAATCAGCTCTCGCTATTGTGCTGCCTAGACCGTGCTACCCCAGCCCCTGCCACACTCACTCCTTCCCATCACAGACACGCTGTTATGACACATAATGATATTGTTGATGAATAATTTAGAGCAGTTTTTCTCCTCTTCTCTCTCTCTCTCTCTCCATGCCCTTATTAGCAGAAAATGTGGAACAACTTCTGGGGGGAGGCGAGGAAGGAGTGACTTCCGTGATGCTTCTCGGGCACCAGCCCGGTCTCCTGCCTTCCCAGGATGGGTTGGAGGTGACCTTCCCTTAGAGGAGGGACTGGGAAATAGACTAAGAGGGAAGGTGGCCTTGGAAAAGCCTGTTGAAGCTATGTAGCAACTTAGACTGAAATATAGAATGTTTTGGGTTGGAAGGGACCTCACCTCGCTCCAACCCCCTACCATGGGCAGGGACACCTTCCACTAGAGCAGCTTGCTCCAAGCCCCTGTGTCCAACCTGGCCTTGAACACTGCCAGGGATGGGGCAGCCACATCTAAAATGTAGAAAATCAGGAGAGGTAAGACCACCTTAAATGCAGAGGGTCATGAGCAGCAGGGAAAGCACCAGCATTGTGGTGGGGCCAGGGAGTACTGAGCTCCATCCCTACCAGGCTAAGCTGCACCTCCATCCCTATTAACCTAAGGGTTCATTTGCTGCAGCTCACTGATCCTTGTGCTGATCCTTCAGCAAAATTATGGGGCAAATGGTGGTGGAATCACCAACCATAAAAATTCTGGCTTTGTTAAGACTAATCTGAGTCTCATCAGGGAAGCTGCCAAATTTGAAGTGGTTTTCTGCTCACTCCACTCCTTCCAGTCCTGGCCTCCATCAAGAGCTGTTGATCTTGTGTCTGCCAGGCTCTGCCTTTCTCATTAGTAACTTCTCAACCTGTTGGCTGAAGTCAGCTGTTGGGGTGAATGGCATTAGGGGCTACGATGTTCCTACAGAATATAGGTGCATATGGAAGAGAGGAACTGAATTAGCCCCTGCATCACGGGAAATACTGAATGGATGTGCAGGAGAACTCCTCGTTGTCAAGTCTGGTATGAATGACAAGGAATCTCTATCAGTGTTTCTTCTAAAAATTGCAAAATATCTTCTAGCATTTTTGTCACCAAAAAAGGATATTCTATTTGGCAAAAGTTATTTTGGGGAAAGAAAGTCCTGTCCTGATTTCAGGCACTGGAGTGTAGGAAATTATCTTCTGCCATGAGTCTATGATATAGATCAGGCATCCGTGGTCATCAATTCTGATTTCCCATCCATGCTTATGTGACTTTGTGATGCCATTGCTAGCTCAAGTTAACCTCCACATATGGATTCAAACCAGAGTGCTGCTGCCCACGGGACTGAAAACTCAGGAGTGGAGCTGCAGAGATGTCCTTCCCACAACTTGCATGTTGGTGGTCCACAGGTTTCCAGTTTTACAACACATGAGGGACTGGTGGCTTCAGGTCAAGAATTTTCAGATCTAACCAATATCTTCTTTAGGAACTGAACTTGACCTGAGCTCTTTGGAATGAGAGACCAGAAGCAGCCTGTCCTTCTGGACATAAGGCAGCCAGAGGCAGGCAAGCTCCCCCATAGTCACCCAGCAGGACTCCGGGGAGGTTTGATTCCCAAAGCCTGGAGAACTCAGAGCCCCAGGGAACTGTAACTGTGGTGGGCACAGCATGACCCCAGGGCTGGGGGCTCATGGGAGGTAACCTCACAGTGCTCCTGGAAAAAGGGATGACGCAGATAGGGCAGGATCTCCAAAGACCTTGTGAAAGTCTTTTTCTGCTTGTGGATACTCAGCACAGAAACCCTTGATGGGCATCAAAGTCTGGTTAAGCTTTCCAGGCACAGACTGGGGGTAATGGTTAAGGAGATCTCTTGCTGTGTGCTGTCCTAACATGCAGATGGTGACTGTGGTTCCTGCGCCTTGGTCAGGTACATCTCTGTGTAAGCTGAGCAAAGCTAATGTCTGGTTGCATCTGTGAGGTTTAGTCTCCTTCTGGCTTTGCATGCAGTGCTGGAACAAACCCAGCAGCTCTGTGGCCACCCCTCCACGTCACCGACACAGCATCAAAGATCCCCCATCCTGGCTTGAAATCATTACTATTGGCAAAATAATTGCAACAACAAAACTACTAAAAGCCCTGTTTACAGTCCTTTCATCTTGGCTCAGCCAGGATCTAGCCAGCCTCCATCATATGGACTTTTAAAAGGGAAGAGGAAAAGGGGGAAGAAATCTTCTCCCACTCCTCATCTTTGCCAGGGCATCATCAGCTGTTTCTCATGCTATAAAGCACATTATTTGAGTTTAGGGGTATTTTTTGCGTTTGTTTCTGAAGCAATGAGTGTCAAAGTTGATTATTGATTGAGACTGGGGGATCTGAGAGCTGCATGAGGAAAACGGACTGATTATTCAACCTCCTTTCTCTCTTTTCTTTTCTTTCCTTTGCATCACGACTGGATTGATCGACCCTGTCTTCATTGTCTCCCCTTCTTCTTTCTCTCTTCTGGCCCCTACTGGGGATTCCTGATTAAACTATGGCAGGGCTCAATTGATCCTCCGCAATTCACTCGCTCCTCACAAGGAGGAAAACTGCACTGCTGCATAATTCAAAAAGCAAACACAGAAGGGAGAGGGAGAGAAGTAAAATCAATACGGCTACAACCGATCCTGCAGATAAATGAAGCGGCAGCGCTGGAGAGAGGGAGGATCCTGCCTGAGCCCAGAGAAAGTTCAGCAACTCGGAGATGGGCGCAGGTGGTGCTGGAGCAGCTCGAAGTCCCTTTGGAAGGGGTAGGAAGGAAAGGGGGACCGTGCCTCACTCAGCAAGCATCCTGAGGTGCAGGAAAGCCCCGGGATGAGCAGGACAGGCCCTCTGCACCCACAGTACTGTGCTGTGTCTGCAGTAGGCTCCTCACTCCCTGCTAGAGATGGTTTAGTGAGTGCAGCTCTGACCACTCTTGGCAGAAACAGCCTATTGCTCCTCTCCCTTGTTAATCCTGACAGATCCTCCTGCCTCCTTTCCAGCCCAAGCAGGGCTGTTTTCATGCTGCATCCCATAGCCATGGCAGTTTGCTTGCTGGAATGCTGCTCCAGTGACAAAGCTTTGTCCTCTGTGAGCTGAGGAGGCAGCATGGCAGCCCTGCTCTGAGGGGCACTTGTTGCACTGCACAGGCATCCCGTGCAGCAGCCACATGGGATTGTCCCAGGAATCATAGAATGGGTTGGAAGGGACCTTAAAGCTCATCTAGCTCCAGCCCCTGCCACGGGCAGGGACACCTGCCACTAGAGCAGCTTGCTCCAAGCCCCTGTGTCCAACCTGGCCTTGAACACTGCCAGGGATGGGGCAGCCACAGCTTCTCTGGGTAAATATGGAATATAAACCCACCAGGAACAGAGCAAAACATTAAAAGAAACCTAAAACCAAGCAACAAAACCAAATCAAAGGCTGTGCAGGGAAGATGGGCTGAATCCAGGGCTGGTTGACAGCCTGGTGGGAAAACAGCAAGGATTCTTTCTTCTCTGGGTGGTGAGTAGGTAAAGGACTGGGCTCACCTACAAGGGATGTACTGGGCAGGTGAGCAAAGGATGTCTGTATTGCAGTGGTGCAGTCCCTGTCACCCTTCTCACGTAAATAGAGTGTGCTGGCTCCTGTGATGCTAAGCACTGCCAAAGGGACTGAAAATGGCCAGGAGGTTCAGATGGTGGCAAGGGGAAGATGAAACAAGGGGTGCACTCCCATCCCTGGATAGGGACTGGTCTCCTCTGGGTGTTCCCATTTTCCTGTTCAGCACTGCTGATCTGAGAGCACATGGAAATGTATTGTGCAAAGGATAAAGTGGGAGAACTGCATTACTTGAAATGAAACCCTGTGTGAGAATGGTGGGATAAAGGACATTGCAGATAAAGCCCTGCCTGAACAACCAGGAATTTGGGTACGTCACTCTCCAAAGACGAATTTTGCAGCTGAGTCAGTAATTCTTGGCCTTAGGCAACTTAGCAGATATAAAATACCACCCTGAGCACAGAGATCTAATGTATTAAATGACAAAAAAATAGGAATCTCAGGGTTACAAACTCAGTCCTGAAATTACGTAGTGAGAAAATCCTTGTTTGTACCAATGCACTGTCATTGTGAGGCAGTGCCCAGCCCTCTCCTGGCTGTAATGGATCCCCAGAAAGCCCCTGAGCTGGTGTCTCACAAGCACAGGGAGCTCTACTGAGCTGCATTGAGGTTTCCTGCAGCTGGAGAGAGAAAAGGCTTTTAAACCAATATTGCTCTGTATTTTAAAATGATTTAAGATCCCAAAGAACAGCCCAGTGCTGGGTTTGCCAGCACAGGGGATAGATTGTTCTCTTAAAAGCTTTTAAGTGCATGTGATAGAAAGGGGAAATACAGCTGCCTCACTGAAACATATTGCTGTGGCACCAGCTTCCACGCTGCCCACACATCACTTTAACTCTACTTTTAGTTGGAGCAGGAAGACACCTTTGTTCCACAGTGGGATCCTCAAGGATCCCAAGTGACTCAGGCCCTCAGGAGAGGGATTTCAGAAGAATGTGGGTGATGAGAGAGGATGGGAAGATTTTAGTGCTCCTCAGTCACCCAGCGGATTGGATTCCCCTGGAATGCCACAGTGATTCAGAATTCCTGAGCAAACCTTGCCTTTACCGTTGTCTTCAGATGGTTCTGCGGTGATGTGCTCCATTCCAGAGCTCCCAGCAGAAACACCAACTGACTTTGCTTTGCAGGCACTTCTGTGGTGACTCACTGCACCCACACACAGCATCATCTCCAGCAGTAAAGGATGGGGACCATCCTGTGTGTTCTGACTCCAGTGCAGTCTGCAGCACTGCCCTGAAGCAGATTCCCAGTTCTTCTGCCTGTGCCAAGCACTTTGTGCTGAAAAGCATCCAATTTTCTGCTCTGCTAAAACTTGCAGTGCGGATCCAGACACCCTCCATTCGGTTTTCCCCCATGGCTCTGGAAAACCTGCACACATCCCAGCTGTTCTCTCACGTCAGAGCCATCTGCATCTCGTGTGCTGTTGACTTTAAGGCTGTTTGCTCTTCTAAGCCTGACAAAACAGCAGTTCCCTGACCCTTCTGGCCTTCGAAACTGTTGGTATTGTGGAAAGGGGCAACCACCAGTCCTCAGCAAAGAGAAATAACCTAATTCCTAAAGACAAAGCCAATCTCTGTGTGTACTTGGTGCAGCTCAGATGCTGGGAAAGGCTCACTGAGCCTTGTGCTTTGGTTCACTACCAGTTCTCATCCATCCCCAATGGACTCAGGTGGGGCTGGGCAAAGCAGAAAGAAGTTGTAGGCCTGGAGACAAGGCCCAAATTCCAACAATTCTTTGTGTTCCTGGGTGCTGCTGGGTCACCTGCCCACCCTCAGTAGCCATTCTGTGCCAGGTATGGAGCATAAGTGGCTGAGGAATCCTGGTCGAGGCTCCTGTGAAGCATTATGCTACTTCACCACACAGGAGTATGTCCTTTAAGTGGCAGCAATCCTTGTGGCTTTCCCTACATTAAGTTCCTTGTATGCTGCGCACTCCCGCTGTCTTTCTGCCCTCCAGGGATGGCTTTTGTCTTCTGCCGCTGCTACATGGCTCAACTTTTGTCATCCCTCAGATTGCCCGAGGCAGTGGAGGTGACCTTGTCGCTGAGCTCTGGTTTCCCTTTCACTTAGGAAGTTTCTCCCTCCTTTGAGCCGCTCATCAGGGCTCTGTGAAGCTCTTTTTCCCATCTTGTCACAACAAATCCCACTCAAGCAGGATTTGGCTATGAAAGACACCAATGCAAGTGTGGTAGCGTCCACCACCCGGTCTGCCTGCCCTGGATCTGTCCTGAAGATGGAGAAGGTGAGCCACAGTCTGCCATGCCTGAGCTCAGCTCCATATCCCTCTCATCTGCCCCCAGCCCAAACACTTCTGTTGGGTCCTTTATGCCCCCAAAGCCCCTGAGGGGGGCAGCAGAGGATGAACCAGGGGATAAGGGTGAGCTGTTGCAGTAGGAAGGGAAGGGTGGAGAGGTGTGAGGTATTGGACACTTGCAGAAGAAGGGTGAGGGGATTTGTGGCCAGCATATGCCAGAGGGCTACTAAAACTGATGGAAGAAGGCTAGCAGCTTAATTGCTCTAAACGAGAGACCACTGTGCACTTCTGGCCATCTTTCTTACCTCTGTCTGTACCTCCCCTCACTCTTCTGGATCCTGAGAACAGGGTTGAAGCAGTGGAGTTGCTTCAAGGAAATAAAAGATCTATGCCAGTGAGCTGGTGATCACGAGTCTACCTGAGGTGTAGACCTTAGTGGTGTTACCTACTCATGTGTATGTTGACCTGTGTGAGGTGACCTGCAGAGCACTGACCCATCCTCTAGTTAGGCCAAGATTGATGCCCAGGACTAAAACCTGACTGAGCCTGCAGCATGTGCTGGGTGACTACATATTGCTAAAGGGAGAGGAGGGTAGTCCTGATTTGGAAACCACAAAGGCCAGTTGGAGATCTTTAATGGCCTCTTGGAATTAAGCTGTGTCTGCCCCCTGTGCTGTGCTATTGATCTGAAGATTTGGAGCATTTCAGCTGGCTGAGCAACCTGCTCTCCTGCTGCGAGCCCCCAGCACTGCTCTTTGCCTCCCACCAGGTCGTGCTGGTCCTGCAGACACCGCCTCTCCAGGGCAGCCACCCTTGAGACCTTCAGCACCCATCAGGGCCATGTTGGCTTGACCTCCCCGGGCCATGTCTCATGATAGGCTTATCCAGACCCTTCATCCCAAGCTGTGCTCTGCTCACTCTTCATTGTGCATGATGTGATTTCAGGCAGGGACTGAGACAGAGGTGGGATTTTCTCTGCCTGGACAAACCAGGACAGGCAACATGGATGTCCTTTTCCACAGTCTCCCCATGGAGTAACATTTCACCAATAACTGTCAGCAAGAGACAACTGGATTTTCTGCGGTGATCCTCAGTGCTATTTTCCCACTGGGATCTGTTCACTAACAGTGATAGATGGGAGAAGGGGGGCAGCAGGCTCAGCACACAGATAATTAATACTCCCCAAAATATTGCACCTGGACTTGGGAAAAAACGCTCCTTCCCAACATTTCATGTCTACAAAAGAGCTGGAAGGGCTCTTCTTCAGCCGGAGCCTGCCATTCAGATGTGCTCTGTGCGCAGGACTCTTCAGCTATTCCTTTTGATCCGGCAGCCAGGAGAGGGAGCTCGGCATCCTGGTCCCAGCCTCCACTCGCCGAGCATCGCTGAAGACAATGCTGATGATTCTTTTGTTCAACAAATAAAAGAAGTGGCCCACGAGGGAGCCGTGTCGGCAGCTGCTTCATCGGGGCTTGGGGGAATTGCGGAAAATCGATGCTTGCCAAAGGCAGAATGGACAGGACCGGTGGAAGAAAACAGAAGTTCCTATCAGGCTGCTGAGAGATGATTGCATGCAGAGGACCTGGTCTTGGAGAACTGGGGTGTCTTCAGTCCCCACAGCCATCAGCAGGAGCATCGAGCTCTCGGTATCTCTCAGGACCAGGAGCAAGAGGAAAGTGTGAAGCTGAACTTGGGACATTGAGCACTTATCACCAAATCCCAGAGGAATTTTACCTCTTGGTAAAAATTCTATGTTCCCTTCCCAGCGCGCTGGGGCCTCACAGCCCTCATCAAATCGGATGTTCAGTGATTTTTATATTTCAGTGCTTAAGCACAGGGAGAGTCACCTAGCTTGAGGTGTCAGAAAGCGAACGTTCCAGGCATCTGAATGGAAATGGATTCCCAAATGTACTGAGCACTGGTGGAAAGAAGGCACTTGAAAAATGGATAATTATTCACTGCCAGCCTGCCACAAAGGCCAGGAATTCAGTAAGATTTGAAGGGAGACATTCATATACATAAAAAGAGCCCCATGCTCCTAGCACAAAACTTGCTGAGTTTAATGGTGTCAGTTTAAGCAGCTTTGATTAGCAGCACTGTGATTCCTGCATTTATTGCTAGTCATTTCATTTCCTTTTGAAGATCCTGGGAAAAGCAAATTGTGGACTTGTCTTGGCCAACCTGTTGGTGAATTAAAGAGATCACCTCAAGGATATTAGAGATGCTCCTCAGGGCTCTTTCTGAAGGCCCCAGAAATGGGTAACAGGCCAGTTTCAAAGCAGGTAGAACTGTTGTGGTGCCCCAGACCTGAGATGCTGGCTCATCAGCAGCTGCTGGTCTGGAGGATACTTCCTTTCACAATGCGGAGGATTTTTCTGTTGCTCTTGGAGATGATTGTATTTTTGCATCTTCTCTCTCATGTTCGTTGTAACCCCCCTGACAGCTGACTTACACTTGTAGGCACAGTGAAGGGAATACTCCATGTTAAGGAAGCTGGGAGGAAGAGTGTGATTCCTTGGTGATGGACTCATTCACGGACCATGTCTCATCAGCCATTCCCAGGGCGGCTGTAACCACACAGCACAGGCTGATCCATGTCCCATTAGTTGCCCATCTACTGCACAGTTTGGCTTTTAGTGAGTGCTGACTGGTGTATTTCAGACACGAGGTCGTAGTTGCTAGCTTGGAGGAGCAAAACTGTCCAGCCTTTTCATTCACCCCAACTGCCATAGTCTCACTGGGGTCAGCAGTGTCCTGAATCACTCAGTGACCATCAAAGCTGATGAGTCTGTTTCCTTCCAGATCCTGTTTGGATAAAGACAGTGCCTGGAAGGAAACCACAGCCTGTTTTATCTTGACATCCATACCGTTCATATCCTAAATATCCTTAGGCTAGAGTGAAAAAGTTATTTGAGAGTGCCAGATGGGCTATGGAGACACCTTAACAATACCTGCCATTAAAATGTCTAGCTATTAGATGATTGCTGGCACACAGCAGGCTGGAACTTGAACCTAAGCTGAAGATCCCTGCAACATCAAGCCCTGCCTAAGCCAATTGTAGTGATAATAAAGGTGGCAAGCCTTGGTGGTGGGGAGAGACAGCTCTTGAGAAAGCTCCTGGTTTGGATGGTGACTGAAGTCTTGGGTCTGTTTTTAAGTGGCTCTCTGTAAATACCCTCTGCAGAATGAGAACATCCCCAGCTCACCTCCCAGCAGGCAAAACCCAGCATGTCACTCTCCTGGCAAATGCTGGCTGGCACGGCTGGCATTTCTCCATCAGTATCCTCAGTTGAAATGGCACTTCAGCCAATGCTGAGAGCAATTCTGACACCGAATGCATTGCTCTACCTGCATGGAACTCACTGACAGGCAGTTGCCCAGGGAGTTTGTGAATGTTCCATCCCTGGCAGTGTTCAAGACCAGGTTGGACAAGGCCTTGGGTGATATGATTTAGCGTAAGGTGTCCCTGCCCATGGCAGGGGGGTTGGAACTTGATGATCTTAAGGTCCTTTCGAACCCTGACGATTCTATGATTCTATGACAGGAAAAATGAGCGCTGAAGATCACCTTCACCTGCTACCCCATCTTGGAGGAGAAGCAATGCCTTGAAGGCCAAGCAGCCAGGAATCTGCTGCTTACCAGCAACCCAGCTGAGGGTGTGCTCATCCCTCTCAGTTTATACAGCAAACCCACTGTATTTTGTGTTTTTACTGCAGCTCTTCCTTTGAGTGGTCCGTGCTGCTGATGGGCTGTTCATGCCCTTAAAATTTGCTCAGTGCTGTGACATCTGATAGTGGTTTTTTGGGTGATTCCTTCCCCAGGACCTCTCCTAGCCTTGAGAAGATGAAGCCCTTCACTAAGATCCTTCCACAGGACACATCTTCCATGAATGCCTCATTCAGGCATCAGTAGAGTGGATTAAGAAATCGTGCACAAGTAACTTCAAGATATTAGGCTCTTGGAGGATGGACCTCCTGGTTCCTAATGTGTACTATATACTTCTGAACTGCAAACATTGGTGAATAACAGCTGATCATGTCCTTGACTTTCACCTTTTTCTATGCTTGAGGAACGCCCCCACCTGGGGAGCAATTTTCTTGCTCATCTTCTGTACTCAGTCTCATCAGCAGGCCCATCATGAATATGCAAAATGGGGGTTTCATCACATGGCACATGTCTGTCTCCTGCTTGGAAGGATGTTCTGGCTGCCTGTTGCCTGTTCAAATAGAAAGTACATTTTCTAGGACTGTTCACACATTGATTTGTTTCCTACAAACATTTGTCCTTGAAATCCAGTGGTTTGGACTGGTGAAGAAAGCAGACATAAAAGAAACATGGGCATTCATAATTGAAAGGGAAAATCCTTAGCTTTGTTGAATCCCCTACTGGAGGTGCCAATTACAGCCCGCTGGATCCTGGATGGAGAAACCAGCCTCTTCCTGCCCGACTCATTTCGGACCAGAGACCAGCAGGTATTTGCCATGTCAAGCCAGGATTACACCTGAAGCCTTGAAGCAGAAGTTGTCCAAGTCCAGCTCCCCTGTCCTGCAGCCAGCTTGGCCCCAGAACTTTTAGAAGCTGAAAGGCTGAATGAAAGCATCAAGTACTAAGACAGTTTGCAGGAATATCAACCAGAAGTAAAAAAAACCACAAAACCCCAACTGTACCAAGACCAGCACTGGGCAGAGACAGCTCCAGATTTTGTAGCTTCCAGACAAAGTCAGCAGCAACCGTCAGAATCTGTGTTTCAAGTCCAACCTTCTGCTTTTATCTATATTTTAAACCCCACACAAGGTATACAAGGCGAATGTTGCTGTTACAGTCAGAGAAGCCTAAATAATGGATGAAGAACAAAGGCTGCAGAGGGGGGGTGATAAGAAAAAAAAAGGAAAAGAAAAAAGGAGGAAGAGAAAAGCTTGAGGGGAAGAGAAGGGAGAAAAAAAGGCAAGAGAAAAAGAAAGGAAAGAGCCCTCCAAATGAGAAGAGGCTGATACCTCTGCCAAGGTGGGAGCTAGGGCTGACAGGGGGAGCATTTCTATGTCCATTGTTGTAGTGAGGCACACTAAGAACTGCTGCTGGAGCAGTTGCCATTTGGTACTCTCCAGCTAGAGTCAAAATCGAGCAGCTCCTGTGCTGCCTTTGCCCATACCTGAGCTCTTCCAGAGGGCACAAGGAAGGTATTCTACAAGTATTTTCCATAGGAAGAAACCAGGAGAGGTGTGAAGTTGGGCAAGGAAGGAGGAGGTGACCCCGTTAAACAGGGCTGCGCCGTACGTGGAGGTGCTGAAATATTATCAGGATTGGGTCTTCTTGCACTGAGGTGGGAGTTTGAGGGAAAGGTTGATCCTTCATAGAAGCACAGATGGGGAACTGCCCAGGCCCCCATCCTCTTCCAAGCAAGGATGGGGACAGGAACCCTTGTTTTGCAGTGGTCTGAGGATGCTTTCTGCCTTGCCTTGCTTTGCCTTCTCTCATTACCCATATCTTTTGAGGTTTATGATTAAAACGGATAAACCAGTATTTCACATGCTGGACCCAGGAGTATCTCTGTGATAAGGGGAGGTGCCAGAGCTCACTCAACAGGCTTGGAACACAGTTGGCACATCCACAGATCTCCTGCACTAGTGACCTCTGGGGCAGCCTCCATGACCATGGAGGCTTCTATCCCCAGCTGGGCTCAGGCTTGGTGGTGGGAACTGTGGTCACAGTGCATGACATGATGGAGACACATCTCTAAGGGTATGTCCCCTCCAGAGCTGCAATGGGGACAGGAGGGGAATAGAAGGGGGATTTCAGGAGGCTGCTTTCACCCTCAAACTGCCTGGGACGAGCAGGTACCCTGATCTGGTACATGCTGCAGTACATAAACTCAGCAGCTCAAAGCCCCCAGCATGCCCCATGCCCACCTCCCTTCCCCTGGCGGATCTCCTGAATATCTCCTTTTACTCACGGGAAGTGTTCAAAGCTGATGAATTAAGGCCATCTGGGGAAATGGCCATCTAATGAGGATTTTAGCAAAGGGAACCCATAAAGGCAGAAGATCTTTGTATGGAAGCTTTTGCTGCATGCTTTATTATCTCCATAGAAAGTTAATAGAGAGGCAGCGAGTGGGATTTTGCAGTGGGACTTGGAGCGCTGGGAGGTATTTCTTTTGGCGACGTTTAGGTTTACCTGGATCTCTCCAAGGGGATTAGCATCTATTGCCATGATAACCTACAGCAGGATTTAGACTCCGGAACAGGAGAATTTTGACTGAGTTAAGTATTTGGAGTGGCTTGGAGGAGGCCACCTCCCTGCCTCCCTCCCCAGCTCTCAGAGGGAGCCTGGCTCCAGCCCATAGGAGCTAAGAGCCTTACGAAGCAGAATGAAGCCATCAAGGCTTGGCGCAGAGGCAAGCTGCATTTCCACTCCCTGCAAAGTGCACAGTCACTTGTGCACAACTTCCTCCTGGTTCCGTCTAAATGGATTCTCTGTATCTGCACTCGCTTTTCAGGTGCTCGCTGGTTTGAAGGATTGGGAGGCTGTACTGGGAGCAGGAAGTAGCTCCTGGACAATCAGCCTGAGTCCTCTCTCCTCCACTCACCTTCCTTTGGGAAGATGCCAAGGAACAGGTTTTTCTATCCTCTCTATTCAAATCCTCTGTGCTGGTGGTTGTGGTTTATAACATCCAAGTGACCGCCCAGGTGAGCACAATACACCGTGACATGTCCCTTCTTTGCAAGGAGCAGCTCCAGCTCAGCAAACAAAGGAGCCAGAGCCCAGTGGACACCAGCCTCTTGACCTGCTGCTGCCTGAAAACAAGGCAGGTGGAGTTGATCCCAGAATCCCAGACTGGTTTGAGTTGAAAGGGACCTTAAAGCTCATCCAGCTCCGACCCCTGCTATGGGCAGGGACACCTCCCACTAGAGCAGCTTGCTCCAAGCCCCTGTGTCCAACCTGGCTTTGAACACTGCCAGGGATGGGGCAGCCACAGCTTCTCTGGGCACCCTGTGCCAGCGCCTCAGCACCCTCACAGGGAAGAGCTTCTGCCTAAGAGCTCAGCTCAACCTCACCTCTGGCAGATAATGTTCTTGTGTTATCTTGGGCAGTACTGCAGTGGACCCTCTGAATCAGCCAAGAGCTGAACTGGAGATGGGAAGGAGGGTGGTAAAAAACATCTGAAGCAGAGCTAAGCAGAGGTCTTCACAGGCATGGTCTGAAGACATCTGCTCACATCACACAGACAAACATGGTAACACCGAAGGGTCATCATTTTCCAACTAGGTTATCTATATGGTCTGTCAGAAGACACTTTTCACCATGAGGCTGAGATGAAGATACGGTGCCATGCACAGGGGACTTTGTCTTGCAGGAAGCATGTGAAGGCTGATGTGACAAAGGGAGCATAAATAAGGGATCTAGGGGGCTCTTGTCTGAGAATAACTGGACTCGTGACTAGTTCAATGCTGAGACCTCACCAGTGGGACTCACCTGCCCGTGCTTCTGTGGGTTGTTAGTCCCAGAAGCTTTGGTGCTCAGGCTGCGTTGGACAGTCAAACTAGCTGGTCTTGGGCACTGCAAGGCAGATGATGATAGCTATGAACACCTCCTGGAGGGATTTCTTGCAGTCAGTAGCTGTGCTGAGTTGCTGCTTTGGGTATGAAAACACCAGCAATAGCAGACGAAGTGATAACTTGTTTAGGTTTGCTCCTACAATGTCTGTGGTTTCATAAAGCATAGAATCATAGAATAGTTAGGGTTGGAAAGGGCCTTAAGATCATCAAGTTCCAACCCCCTTGCCATGGGCAGGGACACCTCCCACTAAACCATGGCACCCAAGGATGACATGGATATCTGAGGTCAGCTGTCTAATTGCTGATGGTGCCAGGATCAAATGACACAAGAAATGGGGAAGGTGGACATTACAGTGGGATAGAGACACCAGCAGACAGTCTAGTGGCCCTACAGGCAAGCTCATCACACAATCTGTGATGGGTGTCTCTTGCAGATGTTCTCACCTGCGCAGAGGAGGCCTCATCTCATGGTGTAGACCCAAGCCTTTACTAATCAAGGGGTTTTCTGGTCAGCAGAAAGAGCAGGGAAAGAGCAAGGCTAGCAAAAATTGTAGGCATGAAAGTTGGTCCGGAAGGGCATTGATCCATCAGTCAAGGGAGAGAGATGTTCCCTCATTCATGAGTAGATAGTAAGGCATGTCGATACGATACATTAGTAATAAATGGTGGGAGAATGGGAAGAAACAGCGTTGCCAAAGGGGATCCTCAGGTAAGAGTTCAAAATGCCTCTTTCATCAGGGCTGTTTCAATGAGCTTCTTTAACAGGGCTTGAAGAAAGGTCTGTCTGCAGCATCTAAGCCTCGCTGCGGACTGCAGGAGCCACCACAGCAAGCGCAATGCAGGTTGGGGGGGTATTTCTGTGTCACCAGCCATATTTGGTCCTTTTTAACACTTCTTGCTGAGGAGCCACAGCTCAAACACTGACATGTGCAACTGCAGACCTGGGTGTGCCAGGGCAGCAGTGTCAGCCTTCAAAAGGTCTCACCTCCAGGGTCAAGAGATGAGATGCTCCTCCACCACTTTATAGCAGGCTCCAGATGCTCCAAGGCATGAAATTAATGGAGAGTGAGTGTGAAGGAGGCTCCTTTAGAGTTCTTCTAACCCCCCTTTACCTCCTTTCCTGCTCTCTAGCTGGGAGCATTGCATGCTTTACTGCATTAGCTTCTGCTCCCAGGAAAAAACCATGGCAAAGGATTCAGGACCTTGGGAACCTGCAGCAGGGGAAGGATGAGGCTTTCAGCTGAGCAAAGTGGAATGCACAAGGGAGGCTACCATGCTGTGAATAGCTCCCTTATGAACCCAGGAAATTATCCCCACTCCTTCTCAATGCCTGGACTCCATCCCCTCATAAGTCTGTGCCAGCCCAGCATGGCTCTGAGGGGACCAAGTCCCTCATAGGAGGACAGACACACTCTTGTATTCACTCTCCTTCACAACTTCCCTGTGTGCCAGCTCATCTCTTCCTGCACAGGGGAGAGTTGTAAGACCGTGAAAATGAATGTTGCTTCATTGTGTCAGCAGGACGAAGGATGCCTCCAGAATGGGACTCCTCAGAGCCAGACACAGTGGACTTGGGCATCACCTCTGAATGCACAAAATAGGAGAGAAGGAAGAAAGGTGGTGGCACGGAATGCATCTCAGGGCTGGGAAAGGAGGGATGATTCCTATCTGAACATACAGCAGGACCAGGTCACAAACTGGGGGGTGAGCAAAGTCCCATGGAGGTGCTCCACATGGAGGGAGCTGTGGGAGCTGAGTCTTTGCAGCGCCAGTGGTTGCCCGCTGGAGGCTTTAAGGTCTCACAAAGACAAGTCTAGATATGATGTTCTCTGTTAGAGCAAACAGGCCACTATGAGGATGTGCAGGTATTGGCAGGAGTAAAGCCCAGTGTGGGGCTCAGTGCTGCTTTGTCTGCATCCCCGTGGGCTTTCCACTGATGCATGGTCCAGTGTGCAGAGGGATCAATGTGAGGGGTATTCACCCAGCCACCCGGAGAGGACCTTGTGGTTTTGGCCCCTCTCCAGGCAGGGAGCTGGAGCATCCTGGTCTAACCCAGTGGCGAGCGCACAGAGCAAAGCACCATTAAGAAATCATGGCTACAAGCAGCTGCGTGACCATTCGTTGGGAGGTGCTGGATCAGATGAGAGTAAAACCCAGTGAATTTGCCCATGAATGACAAGGAGAACAGAGCCTGGCCTGCAGAAGGCTGGTGGAGTCAAGAGTCGCTGAAGGCATTGATGTGACATTGTCCTTCAGTAAAAACCCCAAAACTGAACTGAAGGCAGAGGTAGGAGCAGGGGAGCTGGCCTCAAGCCCCTGCTTAGGTTCAAGTTCCCCATGCAAGTTCGGTGTGCAGCTTCCCATGAATCACTGAAGTGCTGCATTACCTCACTCAGGGGCATCTGGTTCTCAAGCAGACCCCAAATCTGGAAACGAAGTGTTTCAGGTTCTCTGCAGACCTGGCTTTGAGGTCTTCTTGGTAAACACTTCACCTAGAATCTTACAGTTGGGAACAACGAAGCTGAGCTATTGGGTTATCCCTGTACTTCCAGGATTTCCATAGGCAGAGGCCACGGTGCCTAAGCTTTAATTGAACCTTTGCTCTCAGCAAGGCCCTGCAGAGGGAGTTTTAAGGTTCCCTTAATTTAACCAAAATATCCTGCAGCCCATTTAACAGCACATTATGAACTTTTATCATCAATAATTAACACTCTGAAGCATGTGGCTGGCTCAGTTAGTGTCTTGCAACAGCCAGGAATTCACAGGGGGGATGCAGAGCCATCATGGCAAGAAGCAGGCACTTCCCCCAGCAAGAGGAGCACTTAATGCAGCTGGTTCTGGTGCTTAACAGCACCCTGCCAGCCAAGGAGCAAGGGGAAGCGATGTCTGAGCTGGCTGCAGGGTCCACTGGGGGTTGCAGAAGGTCAAGAACCTTTGGCCAGGCCTTGGGGGTCAGTGCATCACAGGGGTAAGCCCATAACTGTGCCCGAGTCCCCAGGGCCGGTGCAGCACCATGCTGGTCACCACATGTTCTGATGGGACACCAGCTCTTGAGGGAAAGGCTCCGCAGTTCCTAAAGCTCCTGGCAGCTGCTGCAAGCAGTCGAGGCTGGAGGTCTGTGTCCAGACACAGGAACCCTGCTCAGCCCCTGGTCCCAGGGGGTTTGGCTGCAGCATTAGGTACAAAGGGGCTCCCAGGGGCTTGGCTTTGGCAATGTTGGGACAGCCTGGAATGATGGCCTTGATTTCAAGGAATCTGAGAGTAAAGTTGACCCAGGGCTCAAAGCTTCCTGAGGGAAACATATACCTCATAAGCTGGTATCATGAATAGACTGACCACTTGTCATCCCTTGCCTCGCAGCAGAGACGGGCTCCTCTGCAAGCCATAGGGAATATGACTCAGCCTCTCCATCAGCTTACTCACCACCACCCCCACCCCAGTGGTTCTCACCCCTCAGGGACATGTCCCTGTCAGTCCACCTGCCTTTACACCAGAGGAGACAGCAGCACAAAGGTAACAGGCAGAGGGGCTGCACTTGGTGATGAATTAGTCATGGCCAGAGGACTGACCCTGTGTCCTGCTGCTCCGCTGCCTGCACTGCGCAGCTGTTGGGGGCTGCGAACAGTTGTAGAGCAGAAGATTCCCGTGGTTTTGGCTACAGACTGCATCCAGAGCTGCTCCATCCCACCCACTCCCACCCCCCTCCTTAAGCTGTGTTTTAATAAAGACATAGAGGCAGCACGCTGGAAAAGCTCACTTAGATCTGAACTAAACAGCACAGCAAGGGTAGGAAAAATCCATGCGAGAACCCGGAGGTAATGAGCACTCCCTCACGCTGGCTGCAGGACACAGGCACGGTGCTGCAGCACAGAGCAGCCTGCGAGGGAGAAACCCAGCCAAAGACAACTGCAGCACCTCTGGGAAGAGCCATCAGAAGTCATCAGCCCCATGTTTGGAGGCCGTGCTGCTTTCCATGGGGAGGTTTGGGTCTGTAGTGGCTGCAGCCGGGGACTCTCTGGGAGCCTCCTCACTGTTGGTTCGGTCCAGGTTTGTCTGCCTGAGCAGACTAGGTCAGCTCCTGCAGCAGGTGGGAGAGGGCATTGAGGATGCTCACATCCAGCATCCGCTCCCTCTGTGCAGGGGGTCAGTGCTGAAGGGTCCTTATGATGGAGCAAATGACCCCCAGGAGAAGGGAAACCCTCAGCAGTGAGTGTCCCCCACATCAGGGAGGTTGGGTGAGTCTGGGAGGGAAATCCAGGGTTGCTCAGCCAGCATAGACCATTACATGAGTGGAGAGGTGCTCAGCCTGGGTTGAGCTGCCCCCATTTCCCATGGGATGGGATGGTCAAGAGCCCTGGTGTTTGAGCAGAAGGTCAAAGGGGCCTCCAGAATTACATCAACTGATGACATCAACTGATTCTGACTGCATTAAAGCAACACTCCCACCCTGAACTTCCTGTACCACCAGTGGGACCTTGCACCAGCCCTGCGTCCATGTTTTAGTGTCAGCAGCATGTGGCTGACAACAGGACAATGCAGTTGTCATTCCTAATCTGAAGATCCTGATCTGTGTGCTGAGCTCACTTGGGACCCTGGCGTACATTGTGCAAATACTGGTAAGCAACAGGAAAAACTGCCCTGAGTGTTAATTGTTGTGTTAGGAACCAGTTCAAAGTCTGGGTAGATCACAAGATGCAGAGTGGATAAACGTGTGGTGGATACCCCCTCATTGTACTGCAAGGCAGGATGAAGTGAGGGTTTTACCTCTGCTCTGTCTCCAGGATCCCAAAGTTTTTGAGATCACCTGTGAGCTTCCCTACCCTCTGATTCATCCGCGCTTCCTTCCAGCTTCCAACTGAAAATAAGGGATTGCTCCTGCTTCAGTAGGACTGCTGGCAAGTCTTGGAGGTGAGGGTTGTGAGAGCCAGGCCTTGGTCTTTGCGTGGGAAAAGCACAGGATTCAATTGCTCTAATTGTTTCTTTAACAGATTAAAACAAATATTCAGGTTTAGTAGGATCTCGTCACTCGAATGAGTGTGCGGAGCCCAGGGCTCTGGTTTGGCACACAGGAGCCATGCGCTAAACGCATTCATATTGCAGACAGGTTGAGCAGCCCAACTCCTGCTACTGGGAGCAAGAGGAGGAAACTCAGGATTTGGTCCTTGGAAATGCACAGGAATCTGTGTCCAGGGTGAACATCAACCAGCTTTTCCTGCTGCTTTACAGAGCTCCCACCCTCTGCTCACCAGACCTGGTGGGAAGCGCCTGGATTTCTGCAATGCAGCTTCTCTGGGCACCCTGTGCCAGCACCTCAGCACCCTCACAGGGAAGAGCTTCTGCCTAAGAGCTCATCTCAATATCCCCTTGGCAGGTTAAAGCCATTCCCCTTGGCCTGTCCTTACAGGCCCTTGTCCAGAGCCCCTCTTCAGGTTTCTTGCAGCCCCTTTAGGTATTGCAGGACTATTATAAAGTCCCTTAAAAGCCTTAAATAAATAAATAAATTTTTCTATTTTATATCAAAATAGATCAAAACATGTAATTGTGAATAATAAGATTAAGGTATCGCTCTTTATGTTGTTATTAACTCATTTCCCAAACTCTTTCCAAAGACAGCTGATTGCTGACATCTTCCTACCCCGCCTCAAGCTCTCCTCCTCCCTGAAGCCTCTAATTACTGCTTTGCTCCTTTTTCCCTTGTAGTGGAACAGAACCTACTCCAGGCTTCGGCCTCTTTAAAAATACATCTGCTCTGCACTAAAACACATGGAATAATAGAAGAGCAGCCGTCAGCAGAGGCACCCTTTACCTGGATGCCTTTCAAAGGCAGGAATCTTGGAAAGAACATGGAGCATTTTCTCTCCTCTAGACTCAAAGCTGGGCACAAAACTGTGACATGCTGGTAAGGGCTGAATGAGCGGGTTCACATGTCCCTCCTGTGGGGCAAGGCTGGTTACAGCGACACACAGGTTAGTCTGGAGTTATTGCTCTGGGCTCAGGCAATGCCTGTTGCTCTTGCTGGGGATGGGGGGGTGCGGGGGGGTGGTGGCCACCTTGCTGATTCTCCGCAGCCTTTAAAGCTCTGGATGAGGACTAGAGCTACCGAATCCATGGATGGAGCATGGGACCTGCTGATCACCCCCATGGAACCCAGCTATCAACGACTTTCCCTGCCTTGTTTCCGTTCCCAGTGGGGAAATCATCCCCTTGGCTGTGTGCTGACACAAGAGCTGTGCTGGCAGCATTTGCTGCCATCCTGCAGCTCAGGAACCATGGTCAGTCCTTCTCCCTGTGGAACAAAATGGGGTGAAAGGGATCTGGTGCAGCATTACAGCCATGCCCCATCCTAAATTATTCTAGAACACTGAGGGATTTCACACGTCTGCATTTGCCTGGACTCACCAGGCTCAAGTTCAGCAGAGGGTCTTGGCTTTTATAGCAGGATAAAAAAGAGCATGACATGGAGCTAATCAGCTTGGAAGGGAGCACTGTATGGCAAGAGATCCTTGCTGTGGGGTCACGCACCAGCTCTGAGGGCAGAGCTCCAGTAATTGATGCCTGAGAGTTTCAGCAGCCCAGAACTGGTGGGCAACTTTCCTCAGGAAGCCTTTGCAGCACCAGGGGTAGGACCCATCTCTGCTAAGTTGTCACGATCCCATTTATAGATGTCTCCATCTGAGCTGGCCATTCAGCATCTTTATAGGCTTTGAGGCGAGTAAGATGCCTCTAGAGCACCATTCACCCTCCCCACTTCAGAAGTCAATGTTAGAAAGAGAGAGACTGTGCTGTCGATCCCCTGGTTCCTCTCCATTGACCATAACTGGAGCCTAGAGGTCTACATTCACCCATGCACCCCTGCTTCGAAGACCCCAAATCCATCTCTGTCAGATTCCTCGTGAGTTAGCTCTGTGTGATGCTTTTCAGTCCTCAGGAAGCACCATCTCCCAGCTGGAGGGCTGGGGAAGGAAGAAGGCCTTTAGGTACCTGGCTGGGCCCTGGCCCTCGAGGGGAGACCCACAGGAGGAGGCAGCCACAGCCACCCTCACTTTGCCACCAGCCTCCCCTGGCAGAGACACCCTGGGGAGGAGCAGCAGAAACCAGCGCAGAAACGGAGCTGCAGGAGAAAAGCAGGGACCTGTGCCTGGCCCATCCTGGCCTCTGGACCTTGGGCCAGGAAGAGCCAGCAGCTTTTCCCCAAGCTGTGCCCAGGCAATGGAGGAGCAGGGGGTGGAATGCCAAAGGGGCTCTTCTGTGATTCTCATCCTCCTCTTTCTTGGACCACCACCCTTCCTCCCCATGCATCCTGGAGCCTCGCACACAACCTGAGCACAGTGGGTGCTGCTGGAGCAGGAGCAGGACTAGGAGACGGAGGAAGAGGAGCAGCAGGACCAGTAGTAGGACCAGGAGGAGGAGCAGGACCAGGAGCAGGAGGACCAGGAGCAGGACCAGGACCAGGAGCAGCAGGAGGAGGAGCAGCGGGACCAGGAGCAGGAGCAGAAGGAGGAGGATCAACCCCTGAGCCGCCTCCTGCCTATTCCCCCGGGTGTGATGAGCTCTCCAGGCCTCAGCCCCGCTCTGCACCAGCTGCCCGCCCTTCCCAACCACCGGATCCTGTTTCTTGTCCCCATCGTGTGCTCCTGTCCCGGCCGGTCCCCCCAATCCCTTACCTGGTGGTCCCGGGAGCCTCGGGCAATCCCGGCCCCGCTCCAGCTCCGCGCATTCGCTTGAGCGCTTTGCATTTGTGCTTGGGAAATACCGACTCGCCTTTTTATGGTGGCGGGTGATAAATATTGCATCGCTCTCCGTTGCAAACTTTGAGGAGCGGGGGCAGAGTGGCCCCTGCGAGCCGCCGGACAGGCCCCCCCCGGGCGGGGATGAGAGGTCTCGATCTGGGGGAGAACGGGAGGGTTCTGGTTTGAGGGGTCCCTGCGATGCGGGATCGTGTTTTGCCTGCGAGGGAGAGCTGGGGGTGGGGGGAACGGGGCCCCGGTAATGCTGGAGCCGATCCTCCGGGCCCCCCCGGGCAGCACTCAGCATCCACCGTCATTAAAATTTCATCGGCAGCACTTGGCCAAGGTCTATTTATGAAAATGTGCTTTTCATTCCATGGAAAAAAAAACAACCCAGGAAAGGAGAGAAAGAACAAAGGCGGGATGGGGGTGGAGAAGCGCCCCGGAATAACGCGGAGGGGGCCGGTCGGGATGAGGGGTCCTCCTGCTGAGTCCCCCCGAGCCGGTCCGCGCCCCGGCAGGAGCTGGGGCTCTGAGCTGGTTTCTCTCTGTTCGCTTGGGTTGTTCTTGGTTTGTGTTTCGTGGGGTTTCCTTGGGCTTGGTTTCGTTTGTTTTGCGTGTGTTTTTATGTTGTTTTATATTTGTTTGGTTTTTTTTTTTATTGCTTTTTCTTGGGTTGGGAGTTACTTTGGTTTTATTTTAGTTTTTTTTTGGGGGGGTGTTTGTTTTCCTTTTTTTTTCTGTTTTCGGGTTATGTTTTATTTGTTTTGTTTTTTTGGGGGGTGTTTGTTTTGGGGTTTTTTGTTTGTTTGCTTGCTTGTTTGGTTTTTTGTGTGTCTGCGGCTTTCGTTTCGTTTTGTTTTTTTCCCGCTGTAAAAGCCGCTTCGTCCAGCCGCAGGATCCTCCCGAACCTGAACCTTGAACCTTGAACCTGAACCTGAACCCAACCCGAACCCTCATCGCAGCCCCACTCCCCCGAGCCCCCGTTTCGGGTGGCTTTTCCAGCGAATAAGTTATTATAAAATAAAATTAAAAAAAAAAAACAAACCAAAAACAAACAAACAAACAAACTAAACAAAACAAAATAAAAAAAAAACCAGAAAAACCCGAAACCAACCCAAAAAATACAAATCCAACCCAACCCAAACTAACACTCAAAAACCCCACAAACCAGATCCCGCTCTTTTCGCTCCCCCGGACGGGAACACCCCTGTCATTGGCCCAGGCTCATTTCGGGGTCCCAGACCAGTCTTGGGGGTTGGCGTTCTGCTCGGCGGGAGCGCCGGGACTGCTGCGGGGCATCAACGGGGGGCAGAGCCCCGTCCCCGCGGGGGTCGCGGGCGAGCGGAGCCGCGGGAGCATCCTCCGGGCTTCGAGGCAGAGCTCACGCCGGGCTCGGCTCGGGGAGCCCCAGCTCCGCGGAGTCCCTTCCCCGCGGCGGCTCCTCCAGCCCGTCCCCGCAGTGGGTCCGCTAGAGGGAAGAGCCGCTCCGGCCCGGGCCCACCGCTGCCTTCCCCATGGAGGAGAACGGCCCGAGCCGCGTCGCGACGGCGGCAGAAGGCGGCGGGGTTGGGCTGAAGGAGCCTTAGCGGGGCCGAGCCCAGCGGCCGCAGGAACTCCAGGAGGCAGGAGGGTGAGGTAAAACGTGCATGGTTTATTTTAAATGCTGCAGCGTACACAGACACCGAACTCCATTCAGCACACACGCGGCGCAACGAAATCTCGTTTACTTTTAAGTTTAAAAATAAAGCAAAACAAAAAGGAAAAGGAGGCAAAAATGTCTCTATTAAATACGCAAAGGAAAACTCAAACGGAGTGCTCTTGCCTTAGAAAGTGCAGCGCTGACGCTTTGCGGAGCAGCCGCCCGCGGGGGTCTGGGCTGCAGGACCCCCCCCGCCCCGGGCCGCTCCTGGGCCCCCGGTGACTTGATTGTCGAAGCGTAGGATTGAACACAGGGAGATCAGAGGGACCTCGGACGGTTCACGTGAAACCAAAGCGAAAACAAAGCTCCATTCCCAACACACAGGCTCCAGGGACGTGCCAATTTATCTTTTTTTTTCATTATTTTTAATTAATTTTTTTATATTTTTTTTTTCGTTTTAATTCAGCCGATGAGGTAGAAACAGAAATGTTACTGCAAAAACGCGATGGGTTTGGAACAGAACCATGCAAGTGTGTGTGTGTGGAGGCCCCGGCAGCGGGGAGCGCGGTGGACACCCCTATTTACAGCCGCCCGGTGCACTTCCAGCTCGTTTCCTTTCTCAGGTATTTCACGTGTTTTCCTTATTTTAGGCTATTTGAAAGGAAAGGAGCGGGCATCAGGCGAGGGGCTGCGGCAGAGCCCGCTGCGCTGTGGGTGCTGCTGCCCTGACCGCGGGCCCCCCAAAACCCCGCATGAGCCCTACGGTTTCTCTTTCCCTTTTCCTCCACCTTTTGTCCAGTTTTATCTACAAAAGCAGTCTGTACCAGTCCCAGCAGCGGGGCCGCTTCACCCGGGGGGGGGGGGGAGGAGCAGGCACCAAACTCTTCGCTTGGCGGGGCGTCCCTTTTTTTAGGTTTATTTTTCCTTTTGGTTTTTTTTCCTCCCCCCAGTTTTCTTTTTCAACCACCACCACCAACAGCCCCCAGCCCGGCCCATTCTGTAGGGGCCGGGGGGGGGGGAGTGGGGCAGGCCCTCCCCACCGCCACCACCACCACCACCACCACCCTCCCAGCCCCTTCTTCAGTAGGTAGCAGAAAATTTCATCCTTTTCTGCTTCTGTCTCTGATTGCAAAACCAGACCCGCACCACGTTCTTCTTCAAGTCTAACTTCTCGGCAATGGCAGCGATTTTCTCCGAGGAGGGCCGTGGCTGCACGGCGAAATAAGCCTCCAGTGAGCGCTTCTCGGGGGCAGCGATGGACGTGCGCTTGCGCTTCTTGTCCCCCGCCGTGTAGATCTCAGGTTTGGTCATTTTCTCCCTCTGCGCCCGCTCAGCCTCCTCCAGCCACGCTTCCAGGATGGGCTTGAGGGCCACCATGTTGTTGTGGGACAAGGTGAGAGACTCGAACCTGCAGATTGTGCTTTGGCTAAGGCAGCCCACCCCCGGGATCTTCAGGTTGGCCAGCGCGGAGCCCACATCTGCCTGGGTCACCCCCAGCTTGATCCTCCGCTGCTTGAACCGCTCAGCAAAGGACTCCAGCTCCCGGGGGTCCGTCTCCGTCTCAGGGCTGGAGATGACAGTGTGGGAAGCCAGGCCGTGGGGGTGGGACACGTTCATGGGCTGGGAGTGATGGGCCATGTGGTTGATGGCCGACATGTGGGAATGTGGGTGCGAAGGAGTGGAGCCCACGTCCAGGCCCGGCACCCCTCCAAGCGGGAGGGCAGTGTTGAGGTGGTCCAAGAGCTCTCCATCCAGGCCCTGGGAGGGCTGGTGGTGGTGGGGATGGTGGGTGGTCAGCACGGACGGGTGGTGCAGGTGGACGGAGGAAGAGGTAGGAGTGCAGGACACGCTGCTCATGGTGTGGTAAGTGGCATCTGGCTTGAAGGGGTGGGTTTTCTGCGACACGATATCCACGGCGGCCAGAGCCTCGGCGCCCCGCAGCAAGGTCTCGTCAAAGCCCGCAAAAATGTTACCCTGGATCTGCGGAGGGGGGATAAAAGTGGGAGCAAAAACTGAAAAAAGCGGGAGAGGGTTAAAAGGAAGTTGCGGTGGTCCAGCTCTGCCCCTCCAGCAGTGCGTGGGACAGGGCCGATGAACCGAGTTCAACCCTTTCCCCCCGCCAAATTAAAGTGTCGGGAGCAGGTGCAGGACTCCGGGCACCCCAGTGCTCTCCGGGGTCCTCCCCGGAACCGAAGAGCGGCCTCCGAGGGGCCCAGAGCAACCGGACATCCCGCAGAGCCGCTGCTGCACCGACGGGGCGGACGGGGGAGAACGGCCGCCTTCTCCTCGCCGGTGCGGACCCACCGGCGCTTCCCCACTTTTCGGCCCCTCTCCCGGCTCCGGGAGCGCTCGGAGAGAGAAACTCCCCACCCCTCCCAAACCCCACATAGCACCCAAAAACCAGATGGAAACCGTTTGGAAGCTGGGGAGCGCACAGCTCGGACCCCCCCCGATCCCTCCCGTGGGGTGTTGTAGGGAGCCCCACCGAGGGGCAGCTTACCTGTGGGGCGGGCAGGCAGGCCCTGCGGATGGCCTCGGAGCTGGTGTGCAGGTGTGGGAACTTGGGCTCGTGCAGGATGGGGTGCATGCTGAACGCCTGCTTGCTGTTCATGGACATCATGGTGGGAGCGGAGCGGGGCAGAGGCGCTCCGGGCTGCCCGGCTCGGGGGCGCGGTATTGTCTGACTCCGCTGCCCGACATCAACAGCATTATAGCCCGGCCCCCCCGCCCCCCCGCTCGCTCATTGGACGGGCTCCGGGAGGTACCTCCCACCGCCCGCCCCCCGGCAGCAGCTCATCCCCCCCCACCTCCCGTTGTACTCCCCAAACTGGGGTTCCCCCACCCCCGTCCCGGCTCCGCTCATCCCCGAGCGGGGGGTGCTGTGCGCCGTTATCCCGATCCCTCCGGTCGCAGCGATGAGGGTGGGGATGGGGAGGGGATGCTCCTGGCTCCCTCCTGCCCTCACCGACGGAACTGGGTGGGGGCGAGAGGCGCCGGGTCCCGCTTCTGCCCCAGGACGCGCCATCTAGCAGCCCTTCAGTTCGGTACGGAACGGCCCTGTACGGTACCGAGCTGCATCCTCCTGCTGCATCCTCCTGCTGCATCCTCCTGACCGGTCCCTGCCAGCGGCTTCGGGCTGCGTTTCCCTAGCGGGGATTTGGGGAGGAGAACAAACCCGAGCCTGGGGGTGAGCAGGAGCCACCAGATCCCCTCACCTCCCTCTGAAGGGAAGAATTACCTGGGGTTAAAACCAAGAACAACGAAATAAGGAAAAGTTTCACCAAGTTTTCCTTGGTTTGCCCTGTTTCGATGCAGTTACCTGGCCCAGTTATCCCACCCCTCCTGCCGGTGCAGGGTCCCGCCGGATCCACGGCTGTGTGTCTGTCTGACCCTCTCCATCCTCCTCTCTCCAGCTCACCACTATGCCTGACAGTCTCCTGCCTCCTTCATCCACACGGGTTTCCTCACAGCAGCTGCCCACGCTGTTTCCCTGCTCTTCTCCTTGCTGCCACCGAGCCCAGATCCCATCGCTACAGAAAACCTGATGGCTGCCTGTTGGAGTGGGGGCTGTTCAGCTCCCTGGCTGCCTCCAGCCCTGCCAAAAGGTAGGTGAGAAGTGCGATGGGCAGCAGCGCTGCCAGCGCAGGAAGGGGACCAATGGAGGGGACTCCCATCCACACCTGCTGGAGAAGGGGACGGTCGCCATGGGGCTGATGGAGGACAGAAGGGCGTTTGGTCGTGCTCAGGGCAAAGGTCTTCCCAGGGGAACAGAGCGTGTTAATCCAGTCCCAAAAATCCAGCCCTAGAAATGCGTGTAAGGATGATCATACACAGGGCAGGTGGTTTGTCAGGGTTAGTATCAGTTTTCCTGGCCTTTATCCCCCTCACTCTCTTCTGCACAGAGCCTGCACCCCACATCCTCTGAGATGCTGCTTCTCATGGGGATACTGCAGTATTCTGGGTCAGGCAGGGACACAAGGGAATGGAAGTCCTGATCTAACCACAGCCCCTACCTGAGAGGATAAAGCATCCCCAGAAAGATGGTTCTTTGGCTCTGGACATGCATGGGGAAATGTCAGATCCAGCCACGGGAGACAAAGCAACCACCACCGTGAGTGCTGCTGCCCAGATTCAGGCACAGCCACCAGTGATGCTTTTGCAGCAAGAAGGTCCCTCAACGAGACCCGTGCAGACATCAGTTGTGCAGAGGGATGGAGGCAAACCCTGGTTCTGGAGGAGTCTGCTCTGGGGAAAACTGTGTCAGCACTATGGAGCTGCCAGGAAAGCCCCATCCCTCGGGGCCTCGGAGGTGGGAGAGGTCAGTGGGCACGATCCAGGCAGACCTTTGGACTCATTAAAGCATCCCACACATGCCAGAGGCCCCCAGACCTGTCAACATGCTGATGCTCTGACTGCAGGCAGGAGCAGACAGGAGCTCTGAAGCCTCTTCCCCCTCTGCTCTCCATCACACAGCTCTGAGTCATGTCTCCTCTTTACTGCTTGCAGAGAGATTGCAGCATCAGGTGATGGGCAGAGGAGAGCAGCTGCCAGAAAGGTTCTCTGGAAGCTCTGTATGGAGGAGACTCACACAATCATTGCAGAAGGGAATTGTCCCTCCTGGGTGCTCTGCAGTGGGTGCAGGCACCTTCTCCACTTCAGCTGACAACCCCTGGCTGTGTTAACTCTGACAGCCGGAAGCCTTTGTCAGGGCATTTCCCAATTCCTTTTGCTGGGGTCTCCTCGGTGACCCCTCATCTCAGCAGCTCAGAGAAGGGAGGCTGGAGAGAGCAGTTCAGTTCCCAGCCCTGGATTCACGTCTGCCCAAGGAAGCAAACCTTGCTCCAAGCTGCGTTTTCTCTGCAAGGAATCAGCTCCAGACTCTGCCCTGGGATGTGCCCGGGAGGTTCAGGACTCTGGGACCAGATGTGGGCACGTTCCTCGTCTGCACATCACTCAGATTCGGCTGGAGCAGGAGGAAATCAGCTGAGTCTGTGAACAGCACAAGGCTTTGTTTTCCACACTTGCAACAGCTATGGGAGCAGGAGAAAAACTGTCCCAGGCCAGCCCAAAGACTCCTCTGGCCTTGTGTCTTGGATGTTTAGGACAACCAGACAAGCAGCAAATGAAGTAAACGGCTTTCCTTCCCTTTTACTGCCCCATGCGTTAGAGGTTAGCAGACGTCTTCTCCCTACAGCCAAGCCTCTACCCTTTGAGTCTCCTTTCATCACAACCCCGAGCACCCTGCTCTGCATTGGCTTTATCTTGGCCATGAACTTCTTGAGCAAGAGATACTCGAGGTAGAATCCCCCACTGCACATGCTGGCACTGACACTGAAGCACACTCACAGTGTGTACGACCAGCAGGGACACAGACACCACAGTGACAGCAGAACCACCTCCCAGCTCTATCCCATGGACGAACCTGTCCTACAGCTCCTGCACGGATTTGTGGCTGATTCAAGCAGGGAAGAGCATTTCTCCTCTGTGTCAGAGCTCGCAAAGCCTCTGGATTGATTCAAGAGTTACCAGATTCCTCCTGGGCAGGGAAAACCAGGTGTCTTATAACTAGGATGGACAAAGATGCACAAAGCACCAAGCAAGGAGGAAGTGTCTACAGCAGCAATACTTTGTCAATACTTTCCCAGCTGGCTGTTCCTTCAGCCCTTCACATCTGGGAACGTTAGCACTCTTTGCAAGGAATGAGCTGGACTTCCAGAGACTGCCAATGCTCACCTGTGGATTTCTTGAGTAATATGAGGCAGCTCTGCAACACTTGCTGTAGTATATACAGCACATACTGGAGTTAGTATATACTTCATGTATATACTGGCTTTCCTCCCTAGTTGCTCCGTAAATCCCACCCCCCCACCCCCACATCCATCCCTATCAGTAACTCCTGTGCAATAATTTCGCTAGAATCAGGATAAAAAAGGAGACTCAGGTTCTCCCCTATTCTGACCAAATAAAAATGCGGAATAAAGAACCTCATGACCTGAACCTTTTGAAAAGGAGCTGGCACCCCAGACTGCTTGGTGCTGAGATATTCCTATGCAGAAAGGAAGAGCCAGAAAGCTCTTCATTGTTGCTCCTTGCGATGGTCATGTTGTGGATATCTGCCATGGCAGGAAAAGTTAGCAAGAGAACAGGGATCCTGTGAATATTCTGTCACATGAAGCAAGTGCAAGATGCTCTCATTGCCACTGGAAAAAAATCTTGAAGATTCTAAGGTCTGTGTTCAAGAAACTCCATCTCTGTTGCTTTCTGAAGATGACCCATAATTTCTTGGTCTGGCTTCCTGCCTTTATCTAATAAAATCTTGCATCACTCCACCTAAGTCTCGTGTTTTCAATCAAAGGATAACTCCGAGCTGAGTTTTCAGAGGGCTGTCCTGCCTGCCATGTGGTTTGGTGCCTCAGGCAGTTGCCTCCAGGCTCCAGCTGTTTTTATTACCTAAGTGGGTTTGATTGCTCCTTCATTTGTGCCTGAATGAGAGCCCTTGGCACCCTCATGGGCTTTAATGGGGTCTGTGTGTTCTAGCTACCAATTAAACCCACTGGCAGCAATTAACAGCTTCCAGCGTAACAACACGGTGCAGAGGGGGGACACGGCTTTCCAGGTCTCTGGGAGAAGATCTGGTGGAAAAGGGACATGACGTTCTGCAGGATGGAGCACACTGGCTGGGAATGGCTCTGTCCCCAGGTCACTGCTGCCACTTTCTACATCAGTCCCAGGCTCTCAGGCACGTTTTCCAGCAGTGGGCTGGTGAAGGTGACAGTGCTGGTGGGTGTCACCCCAAAGTGTGGGTACACGCAGGAGGGGACAGGTACCCACCTGTATGCACTGGCTGCCAGGACTGCTCCTGGAAAACGTTGGTGTAGAGATCAGGAAGATAGTGCATGGAAGGTGTCCCCCAACCCAGGCAGTGGGACGAGGGGGCCAACTTAAGGTGCTGAGGCACTGGCACAGGGTGCCCAGAGAAGCTGTGGCTGCCCCATCCCTGGCAGTGTTCAAGGCCAGGTTGGACACAGGGGCTTGGAACAAGCTGCTCTAGTGGAGGCTGTCCCTGCCCATGGCAGGGGAGCTGGAATTGGAAGAGCTTTAAGATCCATTCCAATCGCAGACCATTCCATGATTCTGTGATTCTGTGACCCTTCTGCTGCACTCCTCTCCTTATGGTCCTTCCCAGCACCTGAGCGAGTAGAAGAAAACAATGAATTTGCACTGGATATTTTAGGCTTATACATCGTTCATCTCCAGTCATCATCATCATCATCAACAGCCAATGGTTCTCTCTACCAGCAGCCGTTCCAGTCCCTGCAGGTGGCTCTGCCTGGCCTCTGACATATCCTCGCTCTTGCAGGCCTATGGCTCCTGCAAGCACATCCCTCAGCCCTGCTCAGCAGACCTGACACCACCTCCACCATCTGTGGAAACCCTGGGGAGGATCCATCCATCAAAATAAAGATGGTGGGGGATTAAATGCTTCAATCTCACTGGAATTGACATTTTATGAGGAAAATTGGTTTTGTCAGAAGATGTGTGAGCGGCTCTACCTGCCAGAGGTCTGCACCATCAGGGTGATGGTTTGAGCTGCCTGCTTGAGTGCAGGAAAGGAAAATCAAGCCCCAGAGCGCTTTCAAACTATAAAACCTGTCTCACATCTGAGAGAGGGCCATGGCATCGAGGAGAGCATTCCTCCTGCACGGTACTTGTGCTGATTTAAACTCAGTGTGAGACCAAAACCACCACCACGTTACCCCATGCGACCGTGCAAACAGCAGCATTGCAGAAGGCTCAATTTGCAAATTCCAGTGCAAATTCTGTGCTGGAATTAGGAAAAGACATCAAGTCATGGTTCCAAGTATCATGCTTGCAAAAGGCCTGTTTTTCTGGAGGCTGGGAGCGGAATAAATAGCTCCCGATGGCAACAAGAGCTCTTCCTTGATAGCAGAGCATATTTTAATGCATGGGTCTAGCACTTTAGTGCTAGAGAAAGTGCAAGAGAAAGACTATGCATGCAGGTCAGTGCTGCAAGCCAGCTTGTAAAAATCCTTATTAAATCCCCTCAGCATAATTGGGAGAGATAGCTTTTAATTAAAAAGTGCAACCATTCAGCCAACTTTCATAGAAGATTGCTACGACCCCAGGAGATGCCAACCAGCAATATACACAAGTCCTTCCGGAGGGAGGGATTTTTCCCATCCCTTGTTAGCTGGCAGGGAACATCTCTGTTTTAAATAGGCAACTTCACAGGTTTCGTGAGTGTGGTTTCTTCCATTAGGAAATGGGAATCTTTTAACAGCTCACCCAGGCACCAGAATTCCTCCACTCCATCTATTGCATTAGGAACCCAGAGTCCACGTGGCTTGAGAAGGAGGAGAAGGAGAAAGAGCAAGAGAACAGAAAATCCAGATGGGGCAAAGTGTAGCTCGACTTTTTAATACTAAATTATTTACAGTAAGTAAAATCATGTGTGTCAATTGTGAAAAGAGTCCAATTTGTTTGATTTACATTGCAGGGGGGTGCCCTAGGGTAGGGGGTGTTTAACTATCTCCTCTAATGTAATTGCCTATGGCAGCCCGTTAAATATTTGATAGGCTGCCTGAGCAAAGTAAAGAACTTGGTCTGATAGGCTCCCGCAGCCCTTTCAGTGTATCAAATGTATTTGCAGCCAGGAGTACCTGAGCCCTTTCCATTGTGTAACTGGTGCTAAGCACCCTCATTTTAAGCCCACTGCAAAGGGCACGCTGTAGTCCACACTTAAGGTGCACTTGGGTTCTGTGGGAACGTGTGCTTTCCACTAGAAAGTCATAAATCACTGAATGGTTTGGGCTGGAAGGGACCTTAAAGACCATTTAGTTTCAAGCCCCCTGGAAAAAAAAACCTGAAAAACCTTACCTTCACAAACTATCAGGGGATTGGGAGATGGAAAATGCTGGAAATTCACTGTGAGCATAGACAAGGTCAACAAAGAGCAGCAAAGACCCACAAACTGACCAGATCCAGAGACAAAGAATACAGTCAGTAGCTTTGCTTCCCTACAAACCCCAACATGCCAGTAGCACTTCACTTGCACGCACACCAAAGGTGACTCACACCCTACGTGCCTGGGCAGCTCCAGTTCTAATACCAGCTATACCCAAGTACAGGAACAAAAGGCAGATATTGGTACAGAGTTTGGTGGCCACTGGAAGATGCTGATCCAGAAGAGGAAGGAGGTGTTTGACCTCCTTCAGCTAAAGAAGAGCTCCCAGAAGACAATCCACAGTGGCTGCCGTAGCTGTTGTGTTGCAAAAGGAGGAGGGAAAGGTGAATTCATAAACTGTCCTGTTAGTCTTCCTTCCAGAAGAAATAAAGCCCATCCCATCACCGCTTTGCCTCCCAGCTGGGAGGAAATCCCAGGTCCCTGCTTTGTCCAGCTCTGCTACAGCCTGTCCAAGCCCACCCCAGCGCCACCAGCTGACTTGGCAAGCACAGGATTATGTGCCTCCATGCCCCACCTGAAAGCTCAGACCTGTCTCCAAGACCTCAAACACCCCTGGCACAGGGACAAGGTTTGCTGCTCAGAGAAGGGTGGTAGAGAGTCCCCATTCCTCTGTTCGACTTTGCCAGCCCCTAGGAATTCCTAGAGGGTAGGAAATATCACATCACCCACACGGGGTGGTAAATATTTAACAAGGGGGACACCCCCTTCCTTTCTCCCTCCCCTCTTCATACATATTCAGCCCTTGCATCTCCCTCAGCTGGCAGCACTGCCCCTCTTTCCTGTTCTCCTCCAGCACAGTGCCAGGGCAGCACAGCAAAGCCCTGAGGAGACCAGCTTGCTCCAAGCCCCTGTGTCCAACACTGCCAGGGATGGGGCAGCCACAGCTTCTCTGGGCACCCTGTGCCAGCGCCTCAGCACCCTCACAGAGAAGAACTTCTGCCTAAGAGCTCATCTCAGTCTCCCCTCTGGCAGGTTAAAGCCATTCCCCTTGGCCTGTCCCTCCATCCCTTGTCCCAAGCCCCTCTCCAGCTTTCCTGCAGCCCCTTCAGGCACTGGAGCTGCTCTCAGGTCTCCCCTTCAGGAGCCTTCTCTTGTCCAGGCTGACCCAGCCCAGCTCTCTCAGCCTGGCTCCAGAGCAGAGCTGCTCCAGCCCTCACAGCAGCTCCATGGCCTCCTCTGAGCCCTTCCCTGAAGGCCCTTCTCTTGCCCCCGCCTAGATGGGGCAAAGTGGAGCAGCGCTGCCTTCTGGAAAAGTATTTCCAAGCCATGTCCTAGGAGGGGAGGTTTTGGCAGCTCCTGTGCCCTTTGAAGGGCTATGGTGTCCCAGATTTGACATACTTGGAGGTCTCCAGTCCAACACCGAATCAGGTAAAGCAGGTTGCTCATGGATTTATATAGAGTTGAACGTCTCCGACGATGGAGATACCATAGTCTCTCTGGGCCCTTGCTGAGTGAGCAGGGAGAGGCTGTCAAGGTTCTTAATCTGAAAAAGTAACTGAACTTGCCTGGGGGACTTGCCTCTGCCTGATTCACATACAAACACTGAGGGGCTGCAGATGAAGGGGACTGGGCTCAGGTGGCACCAGCAACTGGGCAAGAGGAGCAAGCAGGGATCTAAAACTCCGCACTAGTCCTCACCAACCCACTGGGACATCGCAGAAGGTTTTTTGGGGTGTTGAGTTTCTGTGCTGGGAGGCAGGGGAAGAGGCCAGGATGGGCTGGAGAAGGGATGGAGTAGGAAAGACCTGCTCCTGGGATGCAAGGGGAGGTTTGCACCATGTGGCCACACAAGAATCCGGACGGATGTTCCCAAGCCTCTGAGGGCCCACAGTCTGCTCCAGCACACACACGCCTGCCAACACAAGCTCTCTGTGGTTCTCCATCCCTTGCTGCTCACTCCATCTCTTACAGAAACCAGCTCTATTAATATCCCCATCTCTTCCTCTTGGGCCATTATTCTCCTGATGGCCCAAATTTCCAGTTAGCTCCTCTCCAAATTTAAATGACTGCTTCCCCCTCTGCTCCCAACCCTGCCCCCCTCACCCTTCCAAGAGATGATGTCACTGATGACCTATATTCTCCTTCCTCTTACATGGCTGGCGCCATCGCTATTAGATCCCTGCTGCTGGGCTGTGACTGGCTGACAGCCAGTCCCGACCTCACAAGTAACCACGGCCATTCACCAGGAGCAGAGAAGCTCCAGCATTGCCAGCAGCATTGAAGAAAGAGAGAAGGAAGGATGGAGCTGGTTGGAGCCCATTGGCACCCAGGGGGGATGTTACCAGGGAAGGGAGGAAGGAGAGCTGTGAAACAGTTGACAGCTTTGACATGAAGAAAGCAGCCACGGAAATCATCTTCACTACCTGCTGTCAAGGTCTGCCAGGACCTGGTGGCTGAGACTGAGCTGCTGGTGGGATTGCTTTTCCTCTGATCCATCTTGCAGCCCTGTGGCTCCTGAAGCATTGCAGATACTGGTGGGAACAGCATTACTATGTGTTTGCAACACCTCAAAGTGTGCAGTAGGCCAGAAGTGCCATTTGAACAGTCCCTCACATGCGTGTTGTGTTTCTTTGTAAGCTAAAGCACCAGATCAAAAGCCAGCTTGTTTCTGGGCAAAGTCTTGAGTTTTTTCATGTGCCATGGCTCAATGGAGAGGCTCAGCCCATATCAGAGTAGGCAGCACTCCCCATCACCAGGTCAAGATTCAGAGCAGCCCTGCAGAGGACTTGTGGATGTTGGTCGATGAGAAAATGAACACAAGACAGCTTGTGTGCGCTTGCAGCCCAGGAAGCCAACTGTATCCTGGGCTGCATCAAAAGGAGTGTGACCAGCAGGTCAAAGGAGGTGATCCTGCCCCTCTGCTCGTGAGACCTCACCTGGAGCATTGTGTGCAGTTCTGGTGTCCTCAACATAAAAAGGACATGGAACTGTTGGAACAAGTCCAGGGGAGGCCATGAGGATGATCAGGGACTGGAGCACCTCCCGTATGAAGACAGGCTGAGAAAGTTGGGGCTGTTCAGCCTGGAGAAGAGAAGCTGCGTGGAGACCTCAGAGCAGCCTTCCAGTATCTGAAAGGGGGCTATAAGGGTGCTGGGGAGGGACTCTTCATTAGGGACTGTAGAGATAGGACAAGGGGTAACGGGTTAAAACAAACAGGGGAAGTTTAGATTGGATATAAGGAAGAAGTTCTTTACTGTAAGGGTGGTGAGGCACTGGAATGGGTTGCCCAGGGAGGTTGTGAAAGTTCCATCCCTGGCGGTGTTCAAGGCCAGGTTGGACAGAGCCGTGGGTGACATGGTTTAGTGGGAGGTGTCCCTGCCCATGGCAGGGGGGTTGGAAGTAGATGATCCTAAGTTCCTTTCCAGCCCTATTCTGATTCTGTAATTCTATGATCTTGACCCTTTCCAACCCTATTCTATTCTGTTAGTGGAGAGGCCAAAGCCCAATCATTCCATGGAAGAGGAGCCCATGAACAGCTGGAAAGGGGCCTTCCAGATGGTGGGAGGAAACAGAACAATGTCCCCTCTGTTGCCTGCAACTCTTGTCAAGGCATCCCACTTCTAAAGCCTTGAGTCACCTCTGCTCTTCTCAGTAAGAAGAAATGAGAGAAGGAGAGGAAGGTGAAGGTAGCTAATGAGTAGAGGCAGGAATGGAGGTCCCTTTCTCTCCTCTAGCCTTGGGCATCACTACCATTTCTACTTTGTGGTTCCATTCTTCTACATGCTTTCAGCTCCTCAGGCTACTGCTGATCCCTGGTCTCATGAGCACAACCCAGGTCCTTCTAGAGCAGGGATCTCCAGAAAGCTCTGCCCACGGAACCCCATCATCCCCATAAGCCCACCCCATCCTGACCAACTCCCACAACTGGCAAGAGACTTGAGCAGGGAAAAGGCCCAGTTGTGCAGGGAAAGCATCCCAAAGGCCAGCTTTGACATCCTGCTCCCCCCCCCCCAGACAATTTGCTTTTGACTGAGGTGGTTCCGGGTCTGAATGATTCAACATCCAGCTGCAATGATGCACCTGTGGCACCCACCAATGAGCCCTAGCCAAAGGGATTTCAGAGCCACAGGGGACAAACATGCAGATTATCTCATCCAAAGGAGATTCCTTCTAGTCCTCACCTTAGTTTATTCAGCAAAGGGAGTCCCCTAGAACCTAACGCAGGTAGGATTTCCAGCCAGAGAGAGGGAAAGTGAAAGAAGAAAAATGAGAAAACGAACAGGAACAAAATGAGAGGAAGAGAGGAAAAACAAGGCAGGAAAGAGTCTTGGTTTTCTGAGTTAGAAGCAAAATTATCTTGATTTCCATTTGAATAATTCATGTTTGCCATGGGCCATGTATTCCTGAGCTTGGGTGTCAAGTGTTTATTGAATATATCTCTTGACAGGGCACTTGTGTGATATTCAGCCATCGCGAGTGTTTAAAAAACACACAACAAATGGAGGCAAAAAAAAAAGCAAAGCGTGGAGATGATGGCTTCCTCCAGCTCAGTTTGAGAATAATTGGTCCAAATGATGTCCCTTTCCTTTCAATAGGGTCACCCCTGCCCCCTCCTCTGGGAACCATCTGGGAGGGCAGCATGGGTGGCTGGACATTGTCTACACCCAGAGGGAGAAGCTCTGCTATCATCCTAGAAGATGATTCTGGCAGGTGCTTCAGGAACCAAAGCATCTTTCATCTCCTCAGCACACGGAGGATCAGAGATGCCCGTCCCAAATGGTTCCACCTTGGAGAGAAGCCCAGTGGTGAGTCCCTCTATCAAGGTTAGTGTTGGTGATGTACTTGGTGTAAGACAAGAGGCTTCAGAACCAAATCTGGTTTCAGGGCAATGAGTAGAGAAAGATTTGTTCCCTGTCCTGGAGGATACAAGTTTGCTGGAGGATTCAGGGAAAGCTCATACCTTCTTCCCCCAGCACCCACACAGACATTACTCTTCATGCAGCTCTCGAAGGTGGTGATGGAAAGGGACCTAGAACAGTGACATCCACCCCAAGCAGCTCCTCAAACCTCCCATGGATGGCTTATAAGCACCTGGTGGTGGCAGACCTGGGGTCTGGAGGCGTCTGGCTTCACCCATTTCCCATCTTCCCCATGATTTTTTAAGCCATCTCACATGCTGGTGGTCAGATGTCAGCCACTGGTACCCCCTGTCCCAGTTTGATCACTATTGCAGATATGGAGGGCTGCTGTCCTTCCAGCCTCCATGGATACAGAGCCCACAGTGCCCCTCTTCCAGGCATGGAGGACCACTGTCTTCCTTGTCCTGAGGACTTGCTCTCAGCTGCTTTCCTTCCACAGGTCCTTACCTAAGGCAGGGGTGAAAACCTGACGGCAAAAGGCTATCTGTGTCTGAGGTAGCCCCATGGGGATTGTAATATTCACATCCCTTGTACCCAGGTATCCCCCTCCCTGTGAGCCCACATCACAGAAGGTGGCCTCAGGGTTGCACAGAGCTGAAGAGAAGGCTGGCAGTGGGGTGATTTCTCCTTCAGTCTTTTCTACAGGGGACCTCTGAGGAGATAGAGAGGATATTTGAGAGTGTGTGACCCATGGTAGGTACCTGCTTGTGAGACACATCACATGGAAAATAGGAAGCAAAGGCTCCAGCCTTGCAGCAGGCTAGAAAGCAACAAAAACAGAAGGGAAGAGGAAGGTGAGAAGGGGCACGTGCTCAGGTCCCTGCTGCCTGGTCTGTGCCCACTAGGGCCTGTGCCCAGGGACAAAGCAACAGGAGCGGAGTGACCTGAGCTGCAGCAGCAGGAGCATCCTCGGGGGGACACTGTTAAGCAATGCTACCCCAGCTTCCCCCCTGACACCCCGCACCCCATAGAGGCTGGGGGGTCCCTGAGAGGACAAAGGACACAGCTCTGGGGAGAGCAAGGTCCAGCCGTGAGAGCAGGGGGGTCTGCAGCAGCCAGAGCGAGTTCACTTGCAAAGCCAGTGTGTTCTGATGGAGAACAGCCTGGGGCCGGGGAACCCCTCCTGGGCGGCTGCGGGCAGGAGGCCACCAACCCCACAGGCTGCCCCACAGGCACCCGGGCAGCTCCTACACCTCAGACCTCCTTAAGAGGTGTCATGTGGATAAGGGCTGCGGCAGCGGAGGCAACAGAAAGGGAGAGGCAGCAGACAGGGAGAGACAGCGTCTGGCCCAGCACCCAGCTCACAGCTGGTGCAGCAGCAGGGATCCCTGCTCCGCCATATGCTCTACGGGCTGCTTCAATTACCCCTCGGAGGAGCCGGGGCTTGTGGGGGCTCCGGGAAGCGGGAGGAGGGGTCGGGGGGGGTGGGTAGGGGAAGGCCGGGAGGAGGGAGATCCCCTCGCACGGGTAAGGATGCCAGGAAAGGGAGCAGGGAGGGAGGGTCGCAGCCTGAGCACCTTTGCTCTGGTTCATGTGGGACATCCCCGGTGGGCTCCAAAGACGGCTGTGCGTGCAAGAGCATCTCTGGCATATGAGAGCATCCCTGTCAGCCTTCTGCTCACACCAGCTTGGGACCGGGTTAACAGTCCCACACAGACCAGTGTGGGAGACCCTCTGCACCCCTTGGGAGTGGATCTGGCTCGAACTCCCCAGCCAGCACTCAGCACCAGGCTCCTGGAGTTAGGGATCCATCCCCAGGAGTAAGGACAAGCAGAACATCCCCCGTCCTCTCTCTGGAAAGCTGATTATTCTCAAACTGAGCCCCTCCCAAAATTGTGTAAGGAAACAAGAAATTCTCCACTCCTGTTTTCATCTTCATAATACCCTTGACTGAACAGCAGTGTTCATGGGAAACACTCAGATTCCTTATAAAATTCTTTACTGGAACACCAAGATTCTAAAACCTCCTATTTTTTGATCTCCAGCCCACGTGTTTTATTTTCTCACCTCCTTTGGGCTTCTTTCTGAAATTGGTTTGGGCTTGGGCTTTTAATGACTCGAGAAATATCAGTTTGGGACGAGCTGATGAAAGTCAGAACTGGTGTTCCCAAGCCATTCTGATATTGGGCTGTGTCTTGCGCAGAGGAAAAATCTTTACATGAGCAACACGCACTGCTCTGGTGCTCATTAGACACATCACCCTGGTCCTTTTCATGCCCAAAATATCTCAGCCTTACACATACAGAGTTTGTGTTCCTCCGAACCAGAATCAGGGGTTTATTCCTTAGGAAAACTGGTAGTTGGGGTCTTTTTTTTTCAGTTTCTAAACAATGAAAAAGAAAAACCAAATGAAAAGTTTAGCCATAAATCACCATGGATGCACATGGAGCTCATCAGATAGTCCTGAAACGCACTCCAGTTCAACTTTTTCCAGCTCCTGGTAATTTTTTATAATCAGGGATTGGTTTCATTGCAGTCACAGTGAAAGAAGCCCCATCTCAACAGGTGCTATTGAGAAAAGCACCAAACCAGGAGGTGTCAGCATCTGAGGCAGTGTTTGCACTTGGCAAAGATTCATCCAGTGGGTTTTGCTTGTGCTTGTTTGGGTCTGGCTGCCCCACTTCTGCCTCTGCTGTGAATTCAGAGCACATCCAGGTCCGCTGCCTGGGTTCACACTCCTGGAGCCAGGCAGGGTTTGGGCACAACCCTACTGTTTAGAGACAACTGAGCCCTCATGATTACAAGGTGGAAACTCCATGCAGAAAGGGGCTGTGTCATGTAGGTGGGTGAAGAAAGGTGGGCTGTGTCCTGAGTACCTGCAGGTGAGCAGGCATTTCCTGCAGCCACTGACCAACACCAAACCCACACCAGCATCCCCAAGACCACCTGAAACAGAAATGTCTTTCCAGCCTGGGTCATTTTTCATCCACCTGAACAGTGTGGGCTGTGCACCCTGCGATGCTCCAGAGAGCATTACCAGCATGGATGATGCTGAAATCCCCCAATGCCAGTGGGACCAGTTGCAATGAAGCCCAGGGGAGACCAGAGAGAGCCACATTGAAGCATACTAACATCCTGAATCCTGACCCTCCTGGAGCAGGGAAGGGAAATTAGCAAAAGCAAATCAAAGACTAATTCCAAGTGTTAAAGCCACTTGAGGAAATTGCTTTCCTTCTGGGAGGCCCACGGGCAGAAAAGCTCATCTGAATAAATCTCTCCTCTGCCAGTTCCAGGTACTTCCACCACTCACCCGTGTACTGTCACTGCTGTCCCCATCCTCAATGCTCTGCCCAGAGATCCTCCAGCCCTCACACTGACAGCAGAGAAAAAGCCCAACCTGCTGCTCTGAACCATGGCACGGGGTAGAGTGGTCCAGGCAAACTGCCCCAGAGGTGCAGGGTCAGCACTGACATCCATAGCTGGGAAACAGGAGGAGATTTTAGCCCAGAGCCCCTCTGCAGGTGACAGCAGCACGAGCTGCATGGTACAGCCTGGTTTTGTCCTGGAACAAAGGGGGCTGAGCCCACGTTGCACTTCCCAGGCGGTGACCCCTGCACAGGCAGGTTGCCCACATGGGCACCCGGGAGCCCTCTCAGACTATCTGGTGACAGGGGCATCTTTTGTCCCTGCTCCGCTGGGGAAAGCAGGCGCAGGGCATTGGCAAAGAGGGTCGGAGGCATCTACAGCAGGGAAAGTTTATCCCTTGGGCAGGTCTCGTACCTTTCAGAGGAGACAAAGCCGGCTGTGCTTTCCCAGCTTGTGGACATGCATCTCCTGGGCAGGGGATCAAAGCAGCCCAGGTACCACATTCCCTCTGGTCTTATCCCCCCTTTATAGCTCTGTGTCCTAGATGGCACCAGCACTCCCAGTGTTTTAGTGGAGGTTGCCCACCCATAGTACAGCCCTATGACCTGGCACGGGAGGATGTCTCCCCTGTGTTTGCCTGGAGGTATTCATGCACCACGAGGACAGTTTGATTTGCTGAAAAGCAGTCCCAGAATCCCAGCCTGGTTTGGTTGAAGGGAGCTTAAAGCTCATCCATTTCCAAACCCTGCCATGGGCAGGGACCCCTTCCACTGGAGCAGCTTGCTCCAAGCCCCTGTGTCCAGCCTGGCCTTGAGCACTGCCAGGGATGGGGCAGCCACAGCTTCTCTGGGCACCCTGTGCCAGCGCCTCAGCACCCTCACAGGGAAGAGCTTCTGCCTAAGAGCTCATCTCAGTCTCCCCTCGGGCAGGTTAAAGCCATTCCCCTTGGCCTGTCTCTACAGGCCCTTGGCCAAAGCCCCTCTCCAGGTTTCTTGCAGAGTTTGGAAGAAAATGTCTGGCACAGGCTCATTCCTTGCACTTAACACCCAAGTTACTTCCCAGCATCATGGTAACCAGAAGTCTCCAGCTTCAGCCAAGTGTCCATGGCCATCTCCACTGCCATGGTAAGCACTTGAACACACAATAGACACAGATCACTGACTTTCCACCAAAACTGCAGGAACAGGGAGGTGTCAAAATGTCCTTGGATTCCCTGAGATCTTCTGCAGAGGAGAGGAAAATGTCTAACAAGCCCTACGCGAGAGTTTCAGAGGGGCGGAGGAGGGCCATGACGGGGGATAATCTGAGTGTGACGGTTTATTTGACCTTCATGTATAAATCTTCATTGTCCTTTCTGACAGGCAGAATTCTCCCAGGGAGGGCCCAGGGGATTCAGGGGAGGAAAGGGTTAAGAGTCCTCCAGGCCATGGGCTGACCCACAGACCTTCTCTATTGTCCCTTCTCTTATCCACAGTCCATGGGGAGATTAGCAGCCAGCAGCTTAACCTGGTCCATGCCCTGTGGGCACTTTGGAGATGGGCAGAGGACAGGGGCTGATCTTTGAATTACAGAACGCTTGGATGTCCAGAAAAGGCCTGGAGGAAGAATAGATCCAGAGGGCTGGAAGGGGAAAGGATGCACAAGGACAGCGGAGGATACTAACCAGGTATGTCAGGTTTCTTCTGAGAGGCAGAGGGCCAGGCCTTGGAGTTTTTGTGCTCCCAAAGAGCATCAGCAGCTCCAGAGCAGAAAGGTCCCCATGAGCAGGCAGAGAAGTCTCTGGCATGGGACTTTGTGGCTGCACCTAGAGGCTGAGGTGGGTGGAAAAGCTGCTGCCCGCAGGTCAGGGAAGGCTCACACAAGGTCTCATGCTTCACCCAGCAGCCATGCGATGGGCTGATCCTGCTGCACACGAGTTCCTGGGAGCCCTCATTAGTGCCCTCAGCAATGCATTAGCACCAGGGGTGCAGCTGAGCCAGGGCCTCACACAAGAGCAGGGCTACAGAGAGCAGCTTCTTGGTTGGACTGGGAAGTTGCAGAGGGAGAGCAGGAGGGAGGCTTCAGAAATGAGCTGATTTGGGATTTTCTTGCCTAAACCCAAAAACCTCCCAAGTCAAGTGCAACCAGCATGGCCAAGCCAAGCAGATGAGCTTCACAAAAGGAAAGGAGGGCAGGTGGATGGCACATGCTGTTCACAAGGGCAATGATAAGAAAAGATCTTTTCAGGATGGAAAGCTTCAGTATCCCAGGGGAAGCTTTGAGCATCATTCCCATCACTTGCTGAAGGGATTTACACTCGGGTGACTCATGCTGGAGCTAAATCCTGACCTCAGGCTATTCTGAGACTCAGAGCTCTCCGCTCCTGTGAAACCTCTGCCACTTGGCTGGGAACAATTCAATATCCACTCCGGGGTGTGTGTGATCATGACTGGAGTCCAGTGGTTCAGACCTCTCAACTTCAGTCCTTATTGTGAATTTTGATGGAAAACAAAAGCAGATCTCTCAGGAATGTGTGTCACTGTGACCTCCTGCACTGTAACGGGGATGTGGATTCAGGTCCCAGCAGGCTGCAGCTCCTGTTGGCTGTGAGAACTTTTCCCTGTCCCTGGAGGGAAGGGACCCACCTCTTTCTATTCGGTTGGGTAGTATTAGCTCCCCAGTGGTGCTCCTTGCCTTTTCCTCCAGCTGAAATATGCAGTTCCCTTCACTCATATTGTGTCACATCCTCAGTTTGACAAACTGGGTTAAAATTGCAGTCACCTCCAGACAGGGGGAGGGGGACACACACACAATGGAACGGAATCCCACGTTGTCTTGCATTTTGATTTTGATTTCAAATCCAAGGAAAAATCATGGTGTCTCCTAGCTCAGACACCTCCTCCCCAAAATCCATCCAAAAAAGCACTGGTGTAACTGTGGACCTCATTCATTTCATTATGAGATTCACCCACACTCAGCCAGGTTGGATGGAACCAGAGACAGAAGAGGGAAATTGATGGATTTGGAACTGAACAAGCTGATACTGATGGGAGAAGCTGTCAAACTTCATATATATCCACCAGTTCTGGGCATAGTCACCACCACACGTAAGTGCAGCTGATCTAGCACTAGCACAAGGCTTTCAGGGAGAATACCCAGGATTTTATTGTGGGTACAGCACTGGAGCATCACTAGTAGCCTGGGACAGCATCAGCTCCAGCAGCAGAAGGGGCACAGATCTGCTGGTTGCCCCCTTTGTAACAGAGCTGCTTTGAGGAGCCCCACATAAGAGGAGAGCTGTGTCAGGACAATATCCAGGATTACCTGGTGCTACCCCTGGATCCAGCCGCACCTCACCTGGGAAAGAGCCCTTTACCCCTGGATCCAGGTTCTCTTGTGCATCTGAATGTATTTAAGCTGAAACGTTTTTTCATTGATTAAGGCCTGAAATCAATGGACACCAGAGTGCTAAGACACCATCCAAATAAAGATAATACAAACAGCAATAAAATAGCACCATTGATTTTAAAATTCCCCATCTAAGGCTTTATAAAGTATTCATTAAATGTCTATTAGGATAAATTGAAAGCATTAGGAGCATGGGTAACTGGTTATGCAGATTTGCAAGTGTTTTTGGTTTTTATAAATGCTACATCCACATGGATAGAGAAGCAGACATTGATAATAATGATTCCAATCTGTTTTGGTTGTCTCCATGTAACTTGAAGTTACGAAACCCATGCTATTAGAGACAGAGGGATCCATTTCCTTGCCTCCTGTACTTGTAGGAGGTCAATAAGCTAAGGAAGACTGCTGAATCTTTCATCTGCTAAAAGGAACAAAGGCGTATTTAGCACACACTTGCCGCGGCATGAGACGGGCACCACTTCACTAGGAAGGCCCTGGTGCTTGTTGATTACACGGTTGTTAATATGGTTGAGGGGGTCACACTTTTCCAGCACATGGTGGGTTGGATCATGTTCATCCCCAGCAAAAGAGAAGCTGCTTTGGTAGCCATGGGACATGTGTCATGTATCCATAGGGCCATCAAGGAGGATTCAACCCCTACTCATTTAATGGTTGTCAATCAGCTGCAGTGTGGGGACAGATTGCTTCACAGCAGAGGCTGGGGTACTGGGAAAAAGCTTACCCATAAAGAAACCGTCAGGGTCTGCTCCCTGCCAGCAATGCAATTATGACTCAGCTGAAAGCAACGAGAAGCTGTCCAGTGCTGCCTGTTGCGTAGGCAGAGGTGGGATTCCGTTTGTGTAACGTCAGTGCCTAAAGGTACGTCCAAACTTGCTGCCTGGGCTTCCTTCAGCTACAGCACGAGGTCAGCGCTGCCAGGGCATGACAGGGACCGCACAGTGACACCTTCCCTAGCAGCCCTGGAGGGAGACCAGGGGACTATGGGGCTCGCAGGAGGCTGCAGGAGGTGGAAGAGCTCTGCCTCGAAGACCTTGACAGTGGGAAGCTGGTCCGTGAATGGGGTCATTAGTCACAGTCTCCTGCACAAACAAAGTGAAGCACAAAGAGACCATTGAGATGCAGCTCCAGGAGGCAGAGGGGATCTCCATCGTCCGGCCACTGTGTGCGTTCAGTGCTGAAGCCCTTGGACTCACCTGAGGCTCAACCCATCTGTAATTAAGGATTGCAGTTATAAAGCACAAATATGTTGGTCCGTTATCAAACCCTGTGGAGGTTGTGCATGTGTTTACAGAGCATCACCTTCCCCACTGCAGCCTTCAGAGTAACACATCCTGGAGGAAGGGGAAAGGCAAGGCACGAATAACCTCCTTCCTGCTGATGGGCTGGTTTCTTTTGCAGTGCAGGTTGTTCAGACAGCAGCAGCCTCTGTGCAGTACAAGGCCTCTGAGAGATGATTATCACAGATGCATGGTCCAAAACACTTTAGATGAAGCTGTGGGAGAGCCTGCCAGGAGTCCTGGTTGTCCTCCCAAGTCTGCTTGTGGGGAACACTCAGCCTCCCCGTGACTCAGTTTCCCCACTGCAAATCACAGAGGAAACCCCCTCCCCAGTAGCTGGATGTTATGGAGATGAATAATGCTGAGAAAGCCGTGGAAGAACAGCATCAACCAGCCCATAATGATCCGTGTCTCCTTTTAGCCTCCTCCCTTGATGGTCTTGCACTTGCTCACCTCCCCTCTCCCTTGCTTCTCCTCTCATTGAATGCTCTGAAAATACCTGGTTAGGTCGCTTTGTGAATTATTAGAGGCATTTACTATCGGCCCTCTCATGAATTATTAATGGATGTTTTGTTCTGGGGCTTAGATGTAATTAATGGCTCAATTAATATTTAAATATTAACTATTTTTAAAAACCCAAGACATCTCTGTTGAGCTTATCCATTGAGAAATAAAACGCTGGGTGAGGCTCGGGCCGCGTGGGGTGGACAGCTCAGCACACATCCATATGGCAAGCAAGCTCTGGATGGTGGGAGAGGACAGCAAGGTAGGGAACCAGCACTGATTTAAAGTGAGCATTTCCCCATGGGCTGGATGATCCAGAGGCTTCTGATCTCCCCAGGGTTTCAGATCTCCAGCAGGTATCCTGCTGGGGCTTCCACCACCTTTTCACATCCCAGCCTCCAGCAGAAAGATAGGGAAAATGGAAAGGGAATGGTGCACTGACAACACCCGAAGCTTGGATGGTAGAAACCGGGAAGCAACAGGATGTGATTCCACCAGTGGGGCTGCCAGAGACCCTCGTCCTGCACAGATGTCTGAAGCGTCCTCATTTTTTTGCTACTTGGGACAGTTAATTCTGCACGTGCATTGATGAGAGAAAGCGATGCAGGAACACGAATTTGACTGATGGGAAAGGGTTTTCTTGTAAAAGATAGTGTTTGGAGAAAGTGTTGACATTTGAGTTGAATGGGATATTCCAATTTGGTATCACTATAATGCATATATTTCTACTGGGATTAAAAAATAAACGAAAAGCAAAGTAAAATTTAATGAATTGGAACAATATTGTTGTAGAAGCAAAATAGCATTATATTCTAATTGTAATGAACTAGAACATCGCCATCAACCCTGCTCGGGTTTATTTGTCTGTTTCCAAGCTGAAACTTCATCCAAACAGATTTATCCCTCCAGCCCTGAGCGCAGCTTCAGTGTCAACCAAGTAGTATTTCCCCACAAAAGGATTGTTTTTCCCTGGGGAATGATGCAGGAATATTTCCTTTCGCTCTGCCCTGAGTGTTTCTCATTCACTGAACATCTTCGGGTCCTCGATGCTGACAGCCAGGAGATGTGAATGATGCCCTGAACAAAGGGCCACCGCCACTGCTCCCTCCTCCCAGACCCGGAGTCCTCTGAGGCTGAGGTTTATCCCACTGACGGGCACTTTGCCTCCCATCTACCGGCGGTCTGGGAGGTCAGACCCATGTCCCACAGCCTGACCCGGTTGAGAGGTTCCCCGTGCTCCACCGGGGCGCGGGAAGATGCTGGTCCCTCTGACGGGAATTGGCGGGATGGGTTTCACGGGTGCTATATAAAGCATTCCTGGAGCCAGGTACCTCCGGGTGGTTTCCGCCAGCCTTCTGCTTGCATCCTGATAACTCCTGGTGGGTGATTTACAGCCTCATCCCCCCACATAGGCACTTACTGAGGCCCACCTTGCCCTGGCAGGCGCGAGGCTGCGGCGGCTTAGCTCTACACGCCAACACAGCTGAATAATAGATGGCTGATGCTTTGTGAAGGTCCCGTAACCTGAGCTCCATTGCAGGGACACAGGGACAGAAATGGAGCAGGGAAGCCGCCCGATAATGCGAGCCCCGGCCACCCGATACCCATCCCTCGAGCACGATCTGGTGCCCGGCCTATGGGTGTCCACTGGGGGGGGGGAAACGAGAGCCCGGGTTCTTAGGGACCGGCTGTCACTCGCCGCGCCCATCCCCCGCCCAGCTCCGCCAGCACAGAAGGCAATGGGCAGATGCTCCAGCAGTGATCCGCTCGCTCCCTGCCTTTCCCGGCTGCTCCCAGCCCCGGTCCCTACGCTCTTCAGCTGGAAGGCAGTGGGGTCCCTCAAATCCCACTCTCCTCAGCATCCTGCTGGGAGATACCCATCCAAACCTACACAGGGGATGAAACCATGTCCAGAGTGACCATCCTGCTGTGCTCATCCGGGCCTTTGCCTGTTTGGCATCACTGTGTCCGGTCTTTTCCAAGGAGAGCATGTGTGGAGGTTTGTTGCAAAAGGCCAGCCCCTTCCCAGAGCTTGCAGAAAGCCATCTGCATCATTTCGGCTTTGCACCACCTAATAAAACCAGGCACAGCTCCTCTGCAGCCAGCTCTTAGCAGCAAAGGATCCACTGGTGCTTTCCTCTTTGAATAGATCCCAAGCACCCAAGCAAACTCTCCTCCCTCCTCTCCCCCACTGACAGTGGGACACAGCACACTCCCGTGCTACTGTAAACCTGCTCCCTGCAGTGCTCCTCTGTGCTGCAGGGTACGAGGGCTTATGCTCCCCTGGGAAGGATGAGATGGTCAGAATGGGCTTGTTCCAAAGAGCTGCAGCTGCAGAAGTTCCTTCTCCGTATCACCGAGTGCTCTGGCACTGCTAATAGTTGTAGATAGCTGGAAAAAGCCAAGGAGCATCAGATCCCCAGTGAAGCAAGTCTCCCAGCTGCCAGAAGGTGAAAGAGCCCCTCTGAGAACCCAGGGGAAGGGGTGATATGTCCCAGCCCTCCTGGTACCTGCTACCCCATGTGCAGCTCAGGCCACGGGGCTGAACTTCCCTTTTCCACCCCCGTTACAGTCCGTTCATCCCCACCAGCTGCACAATGGGAAGAGAAACCACTTGCTGGAGCCGCCCTCTGTAACTCATATGGGACTCTGCTAGGATAAAAAGGCCAGAGAGGGAGGCAAAAAAAAAATCAGTTTCCCGCTAGGATAAAAATGCCAGAGAGGGAGGCAAAAAAAAATCAAAGTTTCCATTTCTTTGGAATGGGAATGCCACCCTCCATGCAAACACCTGGTACTTCCAGAGGGGCAAAATGCAAGGGCTCCAGGTGAGATTGGGATGCTCCCAGATGTCATAGCGATGAGGGTTACACCAGCACAAGGACAGATGGAGCAGAGCACCCTGCCAGGGTCCAGCATGCTGTCCTGTCCTGACTGCAGCGCTGACCCCCCCGTGCACACCTCGTGCTGCATGCTGCTCACAGCGGCAGCCGCTGCAGGAGGAGCAGGAGATGCTCACCTCCAAACCCGGAGGGACGACTCTTCAGTGAGCTTGGAATGAAAATCAGTGCGGGTGGCTGGGAGGGGAAGAGAGGGGTCATCTCCCCAGGGAGATGGGGGGAGAGTCGGAGAGGGGGTTCAGCGACAGTGGTCATTGCTCCTGCCTGCCGTTCCTCTCGCTAAATCCCAATCCAGCCCGCATCTTCCCTGCCAGCGCTTTGACCCAGGAGCCTGTTGCAAGCCCGTAGCAGGGGAAGCAAGGGCTGAACTCAGCCCGGATTTCCATCTGCAGCCTCACTCGGGGGCCGTACCGCTGCTCCCCATCGCGCTGGCAGCTTCCAGCTCGGGATGAACACCGTGTGGAGGTATTCTCCCCTCCCCTGCCGGCCAGCAGCTTGCGCACCTCAGCCCGGGCTGAGGAGGGGCAGGTTTGCTGCAGACACAGCTCCCAACAGACACTCAGCGCCCCGGCCGCAGGCAACGGGGGCCAGCGCCAGACGTGGGGCGGGACGTGAGCCCGTGGGGTCAACTGGAGCCGGCAGCAGCTGCCAGGCAGAGCCACCCGCTGCCATCACCCACCCGGGGTGCACCTGCGGCGATGGAACGGGGCCGGGCGATTCCGGCGCCTGGGGCTCTGCTTGGTGTTCCCAGCGCGCTGCAAGCACAGCTCCTGCCCCGGCCTGAGCGAGCAGGCACAGCACAACCCGCTGCGGAACCTCGGGAGAAGCGCAGCTGGGATCCACAGGAAGGCTGGGTTATCTGGGGGAAGAAAAGATGTCATTATTGAAAAGATGCAAGGCCAGGCTGGACGGGGCTTGGAGCAAGCTGCTCTAGTGGAAGGTGTCCCTGTCCATGGCAGGGGTTGGGGCTGGATGAGCTTTAAGGTCCCTTCCGACGCAAACCAGTCTGGGATTTCCCAATTTAGGCCTACTTAAGAACCACATCATCATTTTGAGGAAAACAAACCAACCCCAAACAACTCCCCCCCCCCTAAATGAAGGCTGGTTCAGATTTTCTAATCTGCCTCACGTTTTCTTCTCTTGGAACTTGGGTTTCATGAATGAGTTTCAGGCCTTTTCAGGTGATGTTCATGAGCTCCAAGTGAAATCCTGCATAACAGGCTTAGAGAGGAAAAAGGAGGAAAATGTGGTTTGAAGCACAATCCATTGTGGTTTATTTCAGTGAAATCCCACTATCTTGGGAATGGAGCAGATTTGTTCGGGTTTGCAGTTTCAGCAAAAGGTTCATCAGAGCTAATAAATTCTTGGGTCAAAGCAGATTTCTTATGGATCTTGTTCATGCTCTTAAAATCCCCAAAACATTATTTATGACTCTGGACTCAGATCTTGAAAGCTGAACCCAGGGACTCTCAGGGCTGAAAGAGCTCTGTTTTTCCAGCTCTGTTCACCATCTGAACAGCCCATCCTCGGGCTGGTGGCAGCAAAGAGGTGAGCTGAGAAAGATAATACACCCTGGGGTCCACCCTGCTGGTGTTCGCGGCGTTGGGGGTGGTTTTCTGGATGCCCCTGGAGCTCTCCCATGGGGTGATGCTGTGGCTTTCCTCCTCTTCCTCACCTCATGGATTCTCCAGAAAAATTCCAGTGACCAAGCAGGTTAACCCTGTTCTCAGGCCTGCCTGCTCTGTCCCACAGGCTGCCCCTAACTGCCTGTACCTGTTCCCTGGCTCAACAATCACCTTTGCAGGGCAGCACCCGCCTTTCCACTGGTTTACCCATTTTGTCCCATGAGGCTTCATCCCATGTCACCAGGGTGCCTGGGAAATGGCGTTCACCCGTGAGCAACCAGGGCAGGTGGCACAGAAGGGCATAGGCGGAGGGGACGGGGAGATACACCTGAGTTATATGGTGTCTCCCAGTTTGGGATGGTACTGAACTGGCGGGGGATCTGGTTCTCTTGCAGGGGTCTGTGGGTTGGATGCACACAGGCTGCGTGCTGTGTGTGCTGGTCCCGCTGTTGTCCATTGCTGGAATAGAGGAGGATGAGGAGGAGGACAAGGAGGAGGTGGGGGAGCTCCATCCTCGAAAGAGGAGGATTCCCAGGACACCCCTCATTGTCCACACGCAGCTTCCAGCTGCTCCCCTGCCCGGCACCAGCCCATCTCCATAACACGACCTGACACGGCTCCTGCGGGAAGACGTGGCATTGAAAACTCTCTCTTCAAAGCCTCTAATTGGAGTTAACTTTTGCCCTGGGAGTGGCTCCATTACCAGGGAACCCCGCGGAGGGGCAGGGCTAAGCTGGGGTCTGCTGTGTCTGGACGAAAGTCGTTTTCCAAGCCCCCCCCGCTTCCCACCAGACATTCTCCCGTCCCTTCCCCTCCCATCAGGATCTTACCTCCTCTCACGATCAGCTGTTCTCTGCCTGGTAAAATGTTTACCCTCCATGCAGATCCACAGAGCAATTAGGGACACATTTAGCTGACATATGGCTTCTCCAAGTCCATCGCCTTAACTCACACAGCCAAAGGGAATAAAAGACCTGGGCTGGAGACCCTATGTTCCACCCTTATGGTCATCAACAGTTTTTAATGACCCCTTAAATCAGTTCTGCTTGAGGGGTATGGGCCCAAGCCAGTATCCTCTGATATTTATGACCAGGACTTGCTGCCTGCTTAATCCCTATGGCTTTGACCAGCCCCATTGTTTTACCCATCAGGAAACTCAAACACTATCCCCTGCAGCTCAACCTGCCCAGTCTGGAAAGAGCAGCAATCAGCAGGCACCACTACAAGGGAAGGAGAGGGAGGGAATGATTTCCCATTGTTTGATGATTCCTTCTCCCTTTGCTTCCACACCATGTGGACAAGACCCTGCATACTCCAGAGCTGACCATCACCTGTACAGATGGACAGACCTCCAGAAAGCCGCTCCAGCAAAAGCTCCAGCCAACAGATTGGGGGGAAAAGGTCCTTTAAACACTCAGCTGATGCTCTGCAGAGAATCTGCTTCCTGTATCCATCTGATTTTGCTCTCAATATCAGTTAATGAAAAGCCCAAAATAATCCTTAGGATGCTTCCAGCAGCTGATGGAAGAGGACTGGGGTGCTCGGCTGCTGCGAGGACAGAGAATGGAACACGGGGATGGTGGCCATGCAGGATGAGAAGGTTGGAGCAGGCACACCAGGGGGACAGGGGAAGGAGAATGCCCTCACACCAGCCATAGGGCTTGGTAGAAATCAGCAGCTTGTCCTGAATATGCACCGTGTCTGGCCACAGAATCTTGCAGCCTGTTTGGCTCCACACAGACAAGGTAACTCCTGTCCCACCATCCCACGGCCAAGTTCTCCACATCCAGCTTTCTCAGGGTGAGAGGATGCAACAAGACTACGGTTATCCAGTGCTCTGCATCGTGGGAATGCAGATACTGCAACGGTACAGAGAGCCCCACCAGCCCCTCCATGAAGATTTACCTCTAAAGACACAGAGACAATAGCAGAACACTTGTGCCACCTCCACCCTCCACTGGAAGCCCAACGCTTGCTGGGTTTGATGTCAAGAGCTCTGCACCCAGAGATGCCATCGGGATGTTTGCACCCAGCCAGCCCTCACGCAAAGAGAAGGTGGGTGCAGGAACACAGGGTTCTTTATCTCCTGGGCTGAGCAAAGCCCCCCTTCGGTGTTCTTGGGACACGGAAGAGGCAGCCACCTCGGCGGCCATAGCTCTGCTGCTGAAGCATCGCCCCACCTAGTGGCAAAGGGTGGGCATAGGGATCTCTGCGGCCCCATTAAAGCAGGAGGATCAATGAACGGTTGCCCCTCGCTGAGTATTTTTAGCGTGCAAATGTTCCGTGCTATGATCTATAGCCCTGGGTTGAGCTGAGCATGGCTCCGTTTCCTTCCATCACGCCGAGGATGCCGCTGCAGCCGGGCTGGCGAGAGGCTGGTTCAATGATAACACGAGGAACCACATGCAGGGGGCTGGTTCATTAGATGCTGCTGTGTGGAGAGCTGGGTACTCTGGTAGTTCCAGTAAAGGTACAACGGTTTAAGTGGAAATGACTGGTATTGATTTTGGCAGGCACATACCAGAAGTAAAAATAAGCTGCTCTCAATTAACCCACATTGATCTGAATTAAAAGAGAAATGGATCAGCCCTAAATAAAATACTAGCCTCTCAAGCTGGGGAGACTGGTGGTGGGTGGCAGAAGGTGCTGGACTTGAGAAATACCTGGTTTTAAAGTGCAGTTCTGGTTAGAGAAGCAGTGCTGCCAGATGGGATTTTCCTCCTGTTTTCCCTCCTCTGTGGATGATTTCCGTATGGCAGGCCCTGGGCTGGCAGGTGAAAGGAGCTGTTTTCAAGAAGCCAGGAACCTGTACCACAGCGGGACCAAATGCAAGAGGCTGGAGAATAGCCACGGATGAACAGAGCGGAGTTACTCAGCCTTGGCCATGAGGCCAATAAGCAGTCCAGCTCTCAAGAACTTCACCCCATCCTGCTGAATCTCAGGCTGTGTCAATGCTAAAAGCTCATTCACAACGGTCTCATCAGAGAGCGGCTTGAAGACTCAGGAGGAAGGCAGAGCTGACACATGAGTTGTGAGAGGCAGCGTTATCTTCCCCCATGGACTTTATAACACACAGCACAATTCCTGAAGGATCATGAGATGCCAACAGACAGCCCAGGCTCTGCTCCAGGGCCATGAAGTACAGGGAGAAAGGGAGTAAGGATGGGGTCAAGACTCTGGACAGAGGGGAATTCTCCACTGCATCTTCCTGCTCGGGGCTTGAGCTCATCTCCAGTTTGAACCTTTCTGCTTTCTCCATGGAGAATCTGGTTGAGGAAGAATCAGGAAAAGCTAATCCAGGGAACAGATCACAGTGGGGAATGATGCAAAGTCCCTCTTCAGCTGAGATGGGATCTTGTAGCTGAACTCTAACTCATCTCCGGTGTTAACAGATCACATCACCTGCCCAAGGCATGCAGCAACTGCTCAACACCAATTCTCCAAAGGTTTCACTTAAAAGCCAAAAAGGAGAAGGTGCCCCAGCCCCAATCCCACAGCTCACCCCTGAGCATCCAACTCTGTGACTTCTGGTGGAGCTTCCCTTTCAAATCCTTGTTCTCTCCTCTTTCTCAAAGCTGAATATAACTCCACCTCCTGACCCATAAGCCCTGTCACAGTAGCTTCTCGTAGCAGTCACAGGGATATCAGACATGGTAACTCTTCCCCAGTCAGTGTACAGGCTAATGAACTAAGGTACCGACCTTCCCTGTCTTCTTGCTTCTAGTTCTGCCTATATCTGTCCCCAGTCTTGATGAACCACCACCCTAGGACTTGGAAGCAGGATTGTCTCCAGTATGAAATACAAACTGGGAAAAATCGAGAGAGATAAAGACAAAAGACCTGGGGCAAAAATGGCAATGGCAAAAAATCCAAGACCAGAGAGGAGATAAATTAATGTGCTTAGGATGCAAAGTGTTCCTGCAAGGAGAGAGGCAACTGTCCTTGATGGGCAGGAGAAACCATGGAGTCATGGATTTAAACAGCAGCCAGGAGCGCTAGGCTTGGGCAGTTTCTGTTCTTCGCAGGTTGGGAAACAGGCTTGGGGAAGGAACTGCAGTGAAGGAAGAGTGGAGCAGCGGGAACGCATTCCCCAGAGTTCCCAGCTCCTGTCTCCTGCTGAGAGCTTCGGGACAGACCTGCCTAATGTGCACTAATGAACCTGCCACCCAGGGAGCCAGGAAAGTGAACTGAGCTGCTCCCCTGGGAAAGCTGTGAGGGATCTGTGGTGAGGAGGAAAGCTGGCATTGCCCCCATGCAGATGGAGCTGTGTGCCAGGCTTCTGCCTGGGGCAGGGAGAGGTGTCTGCTCTTATGGCAGGATGTGCAAATGGAGAATAAGCAACCTTAAAGCGTTCGAGAGGGAAACAGAAGGGTTTCGAGCCCCTTCCATGGGCAGAGACCCCTGACTGGGAGAGGGAAACTTGAACACCCCCACTTTTCAATGATGTCTCTGCAAGGAAATTCACAGCTCCCCGTGGTTCAAATACTCTTCTTCCCCCTCCCCAAGAACCATTCCTTCCCCACAACCTGCACTCTTACCCCCTCACCTTCTACTGCCACCTCTTTTCTACTAACTTTGGGCACAGTGGGCTTCTCTCTTCTAATTTCATCTCATGATGCTGAATAGGAGAGAGATTCATACCCTGATTCAGGTGAGCATTCACCCTGCCAAGCCTGGTTCTTAATGCAAGCTCTGCCCATGATGAAGGGGGTTTGGTTGGGGCTGGTGCCTACCTTTGCTTTTCCATGTTCTTCCCAAAATATCCTCACACTTCACTTGTCTGTCACAAAATGTCCCGTTGCAATTTCCCAGGCACAGTCATTATGCCAAAAACTGAACCAGGACCAATTCCTGGTCACTACAAGCAGCTGGAGCTTCCCAAGTACTGAACAAGGATCTCGCCTCAGGAATGCCTGGATGGTATGAGAAAGCTTAGCAAGCATCTGGTTCCCACGTCTGATTCTCTGGTTCTGGAGAGCACACAACCTTTCAGAGTATGTGTAATCTCCAATGAATAAAGGAGACTGCCAAGTGCTCAGGACAGAAGGTTGAAAGCTCAGTGCATCACCTCAAATAGATCACTTTCAGCTCCTACAGCACTCCAGGTGGGGTCTCACATCTCTAGATGAAAGATCTGACACTGGTGATGAAGCCCTCCAGAAGCAGAGCTCCCACCCTGCACTCACTCCAATCCCAAGGGAGGCTGAACCAGCACATATCAGCATAGAAAGCTAGCCCTAGGCACACACGGACAGCCCTGCACTCCCTACCCCACCACTCCTGGAGAAGGCAAGAGCAGACAAACCGTCCCTGACCCATATGAGGTAGAGCCTCGAGGCGTTTCTGTTGCCATGGGCAGTTCGAGGACCTACTGAGAACAGCACAAAACTGCTGGTCCTCACTCAACTCGGCTTCCAGGCAGTGCCAATGTGAACTTACAGTATCTACTAGTTGCAAAGAGACACAGAGTCTAACTCGCATCTTGGCACCTTCCTCTCATTGATTTCAGATAGGAGTTAGGTGCCAGAACAGGAGCAAGGAGTGAGCTGAACCACCTGACCTAGGGCTGAAACATCGCTTCCCCAGATCATCGATGCCACATCTGCATTTATTTCAGGCATTAATTGTGTTCCCAGGTGTACACCAAATGCTAGGAAAAGAGTGGCCCAGCAGCCTGGATGCAAGAATGGAACTCGAAAGACTTCTTGTCTTGTGTGATGGAGAGTAAGGCTCCGAGCATGTTACTGTACCTCCTTGGAGCTGAGTTTCCTTGCCAGAGAAATGAGAATTTCCCAAGCAAGTTCACCGACCCTGCACCCAAATTTGTGTGTAAATTCACATCCTTCCGTGGTGAGTCTCAGGAGACCCTAAGAGTGGAAGGGAGCAGGAATGAATGTCACTTCCCAGCGCTGCTCCCTCCCCAGCTCAGACAGAGGGACTGCTCCCCAGGCTCCACAGTGTTGCCTTTCTCCCATGATGGCTGCTTCAATTTGGGTTCCTGGGTTGGGTTTGGAGCCTGTGTGTTTTTTTGGAGAGTACATTTATTAGGGAAGCCCTTTAATTTTTCCGTTTTGGAAGAACCCCAAATGGGCTTCCCGGCAAAACTAATGTGCAGGCGCTCAGCATTAAGCACTGAGTAATCCTGGAAGTACAGACCTGATGTCTCTACAGGCAGCAATAAACTTTTCAGCACAATATCGTAACCTCAACTCTTCCTCCTTTAATGGCTTTCTCCATGCCATTAGCATTGCTGCAGAACTGCCGTGCATGGCATGCGTGCACGGATATGCACAGGCGCCCTCGGAAGCAGCAGGGCCTTGGGAGTCAGGGATCAGGTGCAGCCTCCTTGGGTCGGGAATACAGCCTGCAGGGTAAAACACACACAGGGATCCTGGACAGGGCTTGGATGCTTCTTGCCTTTGTTCTTTGCAGGTTGCACTGGCCTTGTGATAGTTTGGGAGCAAAGAAAGGGGATGGGGTCATCCTCCACAGTTCTCTGCTTTAGTGGCACATCTGGAACAAGACATGGGTGCTCAGCCTGGGGAAGGTGAGCAGAGGGCTCAAGCACCAAAGGTGCCGATGCCAGAGGTATGTGAAGCTGCCAGAGTGAGGCCAGAGGAGGCCATGGGGATGCTGTGAGAGCTGGAGCAGCTCTGCTGGGAGACCTGCGCTGGTTTAGCCTGGAGAAGAGAAGGCTCCTTAAGGGGAGACCTTAGAGCAGCTCCAGTGCCTGAAGGGGCTCCAGGAAACCTGGAGAGGGGCTTTGGACAAGGGTCTGTAGGGACAGGCCAAGGGGAATGGCTTTAACCTGCCAGAGGGGAGATTGAGATGTGTTCTTAGGGACTTAGTTCTTCGGACTCCCTACCAGTTATGTGAAGATAGGGTCTGGGAAACCCTTTTCCAGTTACAAAGGAGTGGGAGCATTCACAAAGAGCTCAATTCCCCGTCTCGTTTTCTGCTGCTCTGAGAAGGCCACAGAGGCAAAAACCTCAGGCTCTGGAGAGCCCTTCATCAGCTCTGCTGGCTCCCTCCAGTCAATTAAAAGCACTACAGGCTGGCCTGGAGGAAGAGCAGCACCACAAGAATCAAGTGCCAATTAATGCATGACAGAGAGTTTCTGCCACTCAGCAGCTCGAGCAGCCCCTACCTGGGGCATCCTCAGCTGGGAAGAGCTGGGGCTGGGACCAGCTTGGCCTCCTCTAATTGCCTGCCAGTACATGAGGCTGAGGGAGGCTGCTGGATCTGGGCAGCACAAACAGGGCCGGAGGGAGGTCCAGACCCTCAGCCTTCCCCAGCAAATTGGCATCTGTGACCTTGCAAGCAGGAAAAGTTTGAGTGACACGAGGGCACCGTATCAGCAGTGGAAGCCTGGGAGCCTGCATCAGCAAGTTTCAGCTCTCGGCTCCTCTTCACAGCATTAAAGATGTAAAACTTCCCTCCAAAAGCAGAGAGTTTTCCGGGCTTCATCTTCCAAGAAATAATCCGTTTAAAAAGGCAGATTTTCTCCTGGAACCTCTTTCCAAGCCCAACTGGCAATGGTCGAGGTTCAAGATGCTTCTAGACACTTCAGAAAAAGGTCAGTATGGTAAGCATCACAAACAGATATCCATTGCACGCCACCAAGGACATCAGGGCTGTCATCTGGGTTTCTGGGACAAGAACTGAGAGCATCTTCCTCTGTCCTGTGTACGATGCGCCCCATAATCCAGTTCTTAGATGCCTTGTCCTCAGGTCTGGTAGCTGTAGCAAACGAGCCCAAGAGCAAAAGGAATACTCAGACATGTCCCAGAACTACTCCCAGAGGCCCCCTTCTTCCTCCTGCTGTCTGCAGGTGAGATTAGATGACACGATGTACCAGTCTATATTAACCAAGGACAACCAGCCCTAACCAAGTGCTGCATGACTCCACATGCCCCCAGGTCTCTCTTCCCAGCCTGCTTCAAGCAAAACCTCTCATGAAGCCTTTAAATTCCAGCTTTTCCCCAAAGTTTCAGATTCAGGATTAAGGAACTGGGACTTTCAGCTCAGAGGAGGAACCTTAGGATAACCAGCCTCCCAGCAGTCCCACCTATGGTATCCCACCTCAGTGATGGTTACAATGATCTGCACTGGGACATAGCAGCTTCCTAAGAGCTTCCTAGGAGGCTTGAGGACAATGCTGCCCCGTGACACACCCTTGGGTCCCCTCTGGGACATACCCTCTTAGTCTGAAGCTGAGCATCAAAGCGTAACCCAGGTGGATTGCACTGAGGTGACTGACAGAGCATGGTTCCCGGGGCTCGAAGACGTGGTCAAGGAGGACGTGAGCTGACACATTCACACACGCGGCACTAAGTGCTCCGGTCTATCTGCAGCAAAGTAGGTCATACCAAGAGGCTGGCTGAGTGAAAGAGGATGTGCTGGTGTTGCATCATTAACACTATAAGCCTCTTGCTCCTCCCCTGGGGTCCCCCTGGACCTGGCTTGGAGAAGGGAAAAGGCCCCAGGAAAAGACTGAGAGAGTCCAACCCTCGTGATGTGCAGAGAAGGGGGGAATTGACACCCCTCCGAGAGGGGATGGGGCTTTGCTGCCTTCAGCTGTGGGAGACACGAGGAGGAGGCAGGAGCTAGAGCCCTAGAGAAGGGCTCCCAAACCCCAGGAGAGTGGGGCTAGAGGAGATCCCCTCCCCATGGCCGTGCAGTGGCGGGTACCCCAGCTGGTGGGCAGGCACAGGCAGGGTTGGTGGAGCAGCTCTGCTGCACCAGCGGTACTTAGCATCTTACAGGCACCAGCTATAAACTGCGAACACCTACCTGTGTTCTGGGGCCATCACCTGCGCTCCACAGCGGAGTTCCCCAGGAGGAAGGGGTTTGTTTTCCTTCAGCCCCCTTCCAGCGTAAGGGTTCTCCCTTCCTCTTCCTCTCCACTCATCTCTTCAGCCCTTCTCAGCTGTCAGCCAGGGAGAGGATGGATCCAGATCGTCCTTCTTCCAGCCCGGCACAACCTGGGGTCACTGCCCTGGTTAAGGTTCCTGTGTAGATGGACCCTGAGACCTGTGGCAGGGAGGGAAGGTGCTTTTCTCCCATCTGGAGCAAGCAAATAACTAAGCCATCCCCAGAGCTCCCCAAAGGTGCCATTAAGGAGCAGAGAGTTGGTGATTAGTGGCAACAGGAAAGGGGGAAAAATTATAAACAAAGAAGTCATGATGTCCATGGGGAGAGCACTTCTGAAATCCTTTAACAGGGCTCATTAAATATACATGGCCTCAGTGGCTGGCTATACATCCTGATTAGCCATGACTTCAGCTCCTGGAGTCCAGGGTGTTCCTGCTTCTCGCCAAGGAAATCAAAGCAAGTGGTGGTCCATCCCAGTGGACAGCCAGGGCCCTGCACGTCAGCACAGGACTACCATGACCCCATGGAGCCCTGAGTACGTGTGTCTGGGGCAGTGGGCATGGGCACGAGCCAGTGCAGGTCCAACCTATCCAGGGTGAGAAATGGAGGAGAGATCAGCAGGGACCAAAAAGGCCCTGAAGAGCTGCATTCAGATGATTCCTTCCACCTCTGACAGCCACTGTCTTGACATATGGCTCATGGAAGGGGAACCTTTTGCCAAACCTCACCTTGTTTGAGCAAGGTCTGCTGGAGCAGGTGAGATGCTGCAGGATGCTGGGCCAGTCCTTGCTGCAGCCACATGCTTGCAACTTATGGCACCCTCCAACCTCCATCCTCTCTTGATCTTCAGAAGAGGACATGCAGCTCACCCACTCGTTCAGAGAAGCAGCTCAAGGCCTCTTTCCCCCTTCCTTTAATGATATTAATATTTTATTACATTTCATTGGAAGAAACATGCAAATGAATGTCTGTGGGAAGGCCACAGTCTCCCAGTGTTAACAAAACAAACAAGGATTGTCCTCATGAACGATGTCAACAATCTGCAAGGGTTCTACAATAACCTCATAGGAAACCCTGGTGGCTGGAGGCTCTGTTACTGCATTCATTCACGTCATTTTCATCCCTAAGACTATAATTTGGCTATAGAATCAAGAGGCAAAGCTGACTATAGATTCAACGCCTTAAATGGTCTTAGTGAAGAGCAAGGAAAGAAGCAGCAGCAAGGATTGAAATTATCCTGACTGGTGTCCTGACATCCCTGATTGGGAAGGGAGATGAAGCCAGGAGCTCCTGCATCTCTGCACGTGGTCTTCTACTGCTTGAGCTAAAGGAGAGAAGAGCTCTTAAAAGCTCTTACCCAGTTTATCTGCTTGCAGAGGACAGGTGCTCAAATGGGAGATCTGGAAAGATGCAAGAAGTAGGATTTCACTAAAACACCCACAGCAAAAAGACGGAGAGAAGTCAGAATTATAGCTGTTAGTTTTTAGGCACTGATCCTACAATGGAACCTAATTAAAAGCCAAAGTCTCTTGGAATATGAACCCTCAATTCAGGTAAGTCAAAGTCTTACAAGCTCCACCTTTGCCAAAAACCATTTTAAGAACCAAATTTTACGTGGGGGGGTCCATGAAGGCTTGGCACAGAAGCATATAAAAATACGCATGTGGCATGAGAAAAGAGAAGAAAACCAAGACAACACCTGCCTGCCAGTGAATCCAAGTTAAAGATTAGAGAAAGCAGATGTAGGTACAAAGTAGCCTGTAAGATTGGGTCCTTCAAGAGGGATTTCTGGGATTTCTTCCAGCATGGAAGTCGTGGCTTCCCATGACCAAGCCACTCTCTTCCCAGATCCGAGTCCCAGAACTCAATCACTTCCATAAGCATCTCCCTTTGAAACAGCAGCCTGGCTTTCTCACTCTTAGCCTGGCCTGGGCCAGTGGGTAGAGTAATTATGTTAATTCTGCCATCACACTGCTGAACCACTCCAGTTCAGCCAAGAAAATGCTGGGAATTGGCTCATGATTTATTCTGCACTCATCTCATCCTAACCTGGCTCTTGGGTCTCCCTGCAGCTCACTGGCCAATTAGTCGAATCAAAGGAGGCACAGAAAAATCCAGGCCTTAAACACAGCTCGGGTCCACTCATTGGCAGGATCCAGGTGGATCTGTTCCCTGGGAGTTGGGGAAGTGGCATCTCCTGTTCCCAGGGGATCCTCCACTATGACGGCCTTCTCTCCATGTTCAAGAAAGCACCTCCCTGGGGACAGGCAGCTCCCTGTGTAGTGGAGTATCTCTGAGCTCAGTCTGAAGATGAAAGAGCCTGGTCTGCTCAGCCTAAAGTACTGACAAAGATGCTGGAATAGGATCCCCACTCCCAGTGGAGGCACCACCAGCGACTGAGCCCGGAAGGGGCCAAGCTTCCCACCTCTCCCTGCTCGTGGCTATGCTGGGTGTCTCCAGAGCACTTCTCTCTGATTACCAATGCCTGCCCAGGGACCTGCAGCACTTCCCTCGAAGTGCCAGACCTGACACATCTCTGTCAAGACATTTCCCTGGGCATTTCATTTTAAAGCCCCATTTGCTGTTCCCTTTATGCCTTGACATGTTCTCCACTCCCTGCACACCCATTTTGCTGGGAAACAATTCCCCATTCAGAGCAATGGCCCAGAACCCTCCTGTGTGCTGGGCTGCACCCCCAGAGCATGAGCAGCAGGTTTAGGGAGAGGATTCTCCCCCTTTGCTGTGCTCTGGGGTGACCCCTACCCTGCAGTCCTGATCCAGCTCTGGGGCAGCAGCACAGGAGGGACGTGGAGCTGTTGGAGTGGGTGCAGAGGAGGTCACGGAGATGCTGTGAGGGCTGGAGCAGCTCTGCGATTTGTCTCCTGCTGACCTGTCTCCAGCCAGCTCCTGTGAACTGCTAAATGGAAGTGACTCCTGAGCGCTCCTGGGGCCATCTCCCCATTTATCTCAATGAGCTCTGTGACATCCTGGATGGTGATGCATGAGACATGCCACCTTCCCCTGCGCTGTGACATCTCAAGGGGTTCTGCTTTGCTGCCTCTCCCATTAGACACCCATCACTGTGGGGTGACAGCTCCCGCACTCCAGCCGGCAGCCAGCAATGCTTGCAGGGTGAAAAAAAAAGGGGCAAAATTGTCCATGGACACAACTGAAGTGCAAGTGTCTGCTTCCGAATGTTCTGGTTTGCTTCTCTCGGGGACAAAAGGAATGGCTCCTTGTCCTAACCTGACAGAAGGCAGACTGAGATGAGCTCTTAGGCAGCTCTTCCCTGTGAGGGTGCTGAGGCGCTGGCACAGGGTGCCCAGAGAAGCTGTGGCTGCCCCATCCCTGGCAGTGCTCAAGGCCAGGTTGGACACAGGGGCTTGGAGCAAGCTGCTCCAGTGGAAGGTGTCCCTGCCCGTGGCAGGGGTTGGAACTGGACGAGCTTTAAGGCCCCTTCAGCCCAAACCAGTCTCTGATTCTACATCCTTACTCTCAGGCTGGAGACCCACCGGTAAACTAGCAACTGCTGCTCGCTCTCAGTGGGTCAGCCAGCCCAAGCCACCAACGGAGCATCCAGGGTCCTGAAATGACACTCAGACCATTAAGAGGCACAAGGAGCAGGGTTATTCAAGCCTATTCCTGCTATCAAAGCAAGTGGGAGTGCTGCAGGAAGCTCCAACCATACAAATTCAAATGACTTCTGAATGACTCTTACAGACCCTTTCACCCGGAAGGTTGCCTCTGCGATGGGAATTTGGGGATTGATCTAAATGGCAGCACCTTTCCCAAGTTAAAATACTACAGGAAGGAGGAAAAGGGGAAGAGCACCATCCCCCTGCGCCGCAGCCCTGCACTCCCCAGCCTGGGGCTGCTCCGGAGCCAGGGGCTGTAAATCACCAGAAAGGTGCTTTTTCTCGTAAGTGGTTTTAACTCCTGGGTTTATGTTCGGAGGGGGACTGGGATCGACGGCACAGCAGTCTCTACTCGTACTCCCCTCAGCTCCCAGGCTGCTCTCAGCCTCTTTTGTGCTGCTTTCCCATTACTGGGCAGTCCTAAAGCCAAGTGAATAAAGGAGGTTCATTGTAGGTCAAGGTCATCCCCAGGCCTGAGCCAGAGATGGACAGATGTGATTGCCTCTTCCATGTCAGCATTTCTCACTGGCAGGAGGCAGGAGGTGTGTGAGGTCATATAGGGAGATGCTGCTGCACCTGCTGGGGCATCCTGGTTTATGGGTTCTTGCTCCAACACCTCTTCCAGGCTCAGCCCTCCTAGCAGAGGTGCTTTGTGCTCCGGCACTCATGGAGAGCATCCCTGCAGAGCTGGAATTCCAGCAGCATTTGTTGGATCCCCCCCTTCTGAAATGAGGACAGGCTCTGGGGCGAGTAAGGACAGAGCCATAAGGCTGCTGGTGGGGAGGGGTGTGAGTATGGAATTTCCTGCCCAGTATTTGCTGCTTTCCCAGCTGCAGTGCCATGGCTACCATCCTTGGAAGACATGCTACTGTCAGGTCACAAGCATGCAGGGATCCAGGTGGGAGCTAATGGCATACACCTAGTGTGAGCCAAGGCAAGGCTGAATATGATGAGGTCAGTGACCAGGGCAGCACTAGTTTGAGGACCTCTCCTCCGTGGTACCTTTGAGTGCAAACACACCCCTTTCTGCAAGCCACCAGAGCTTTCTCACTCTTCTAAACTTCTTGGGGTCCAGTGAGATGAAGGCTGAGGTCACTGAACACATAAGGGAAAGCCGGAGGGTGCCCCTGAGACTTGCAGAGGCCCCGTCTCCTGTCCCACACAGGTTTCTTGGTTTCTACGCCCCGTGAGACAGGTCAGGAATGGATGCAGTCAAACTGACCCAACAAAAACACAGGGCTGCCGGGTCGCGCCCCTTCACCAGCTCATTGCCCGAGCAATGGGACGTGGGGGTCTCTGACGGACCTGGCGATGGAGGGGGAGCAGCCCCGCCGTTTACTCCCGTTATTCCCGGCAGTTCTGCTGCAATTTCAGTTTAGGTCACAAGATAGCGCAATTGCACCAGCTGTGATCCCGGCTGGAAACCCCCGGTGTCCCGGCGGCGGTCCCCGGCAGGAGGGCGGGTGTTTGCCACCTACATCAGGGGCTTTTCCTTTGCTCAGGCCCCGGGTCCCTGTCCCAGGGGACGCCAGAGTCTGGACAAACCTTCTCAGGTTCACCCTGCGGCACCACATTCCCTGCACCAGCAACCGGCCGCCCTGTCCTGCCTTCCAGAGCCCACATCCCACCCTGCCCCATCTTCTGCCCCAGCACTGGGCTGTCTGCATCCAGCGGGTCTCTATGCACAGAGTTCAGGTGTCTACAGGGGATGGCTTTAACCTGTCAGAGGGGAGACTGAGATGGGATCTGATGCAGAAGCTCTTCCCTGTGAGGGTGCTGAGGCGCTGGCACAGGGTGCCCGGAGAAGCTGTGGCTGCCCCATCCTTGGCAGTGTTGGAGTTGAAATCCCGTTTTTCCACAGACACATTTTTCTTAGGACAGCTTTTCCCTCCTGAAGCTCTCTGAAGCTGATTGGCACAACAGAATGGCCTTTTTGGAGGGAGCAGCTCCAAAACAGTCATTTGACCTCTCACTTCCTAAAAGCTTTCCTCAGGATGGGAAAACTGTGAGAGCTCGGGGAGAAACCCTTCCTCAGCAGCTTCATCCATCAGAGACCAGGGCAGATAATTCCCTTGTTCCCCATCCAAGCTGGAGCATAGGGCATGGCTGCATGGACCCTTTGCCCCACACACCAAATACTTGGTGGAAGCGCAGGGCCACCCAGCACAAAGCAAACAGCGTGAAGCCGCAGCTGGATAAACATCTGGGGCCACCAGCCACAACCTTTCCTCTGGGATCCCTGGGACCTCTCAGCATGTGTGTGACAGCCAAGGGAGAAGTGCTTGAGCCCCATCCGCATCCCCGTGGGCTCCAGAGGGGAAACAGCTCCAGCTTCTCTCCCAGGGTGTTGTAGCTGGGGTGCAGCAAAGGTCTTGTTTTGCAAGCAACCCTATGTTCATCCCTCCACACACCTCCAACCTGCCCCATTGCCCTGCTGCCAGGAGGTAACTGAGGTGCCACCGCCATAAGGTTGGTGTGTGGGGAAGGTGCTGGGTCATCTCATGAGCAGTGTAGGCACCAGGGATGTGAAAGGGGAGTCTTGTAAAGCTGGAGACACTCTGAGCTGGATCCATGTGAGACAGCGAGGTGCTGGCCCCACAGGGCTTGCCAGTGTTGGAAGAGCGTGTGACCATTTTGCTTGAGCCTATTAATGTTTATGGGTCAAACCTTCAGTCCCAACCCACTGAGACCTGCGCTGATGGGGCCTGGATGGAGACAAGGGGACAGGGGTACCTGCTTGTCCCATGGCACCTGCATACGATTGCCTAGATCCAGAGCACACAACAGCCACAAGCAGCATCCCGGGAGCACACGGCCTCTCACCCTCTTCCTCCATGGGAACTGCTGCTTGGGATGTGGAAGAGCTGAGTTTTCCCAAGCTGCTCTCCCTTCTTGGGTAGCAAACGAGGATGAATTCCCCCTGTACAAAGAGTAACACCAAAAAGCCTCATTACATTACACGCTCCCCCTCCTCCACACCAAGAAGTCCAAGAGTCCCATTTCGTTGCTGGTCCTTCCCAGTCCGCAGCAGCTGGCCTGGGCTGCCCCGGCTGCTCATTCCAGGCGTGTTTCTCATGGAATGCAAAGCCCTGGGGTGCTCAGGGAGGCTGGAGCCACCAGATCCCTTCCGAAAAGGGACAGGGGGTGATGTCAGCGGAAGCATAATTTTAACCCACACTCGAATGGAAAGGAAACGACCAAAAGGAAACATCAACCCCCCAGAGCCTCCTGGAAACCAGGAGTCTGACTCCGCTTTCAAGTCTTACTTTTCCCAGGACACTGGCTCCCTCTTGCCCTTGGCCAAGAGGGAAAAGAATGAGCAAGGGAGCGAGAATCCTCCCCACGCACCCCACAAACAGGAAGCAGCAGCCACATTCCATGATTCCAGGATTCTATATAAAGATGAGGGCTGCGTCAGGAGGCAGAGGGGCAGGACCTGGGATGTGCCAAGGTCCTGGGACATCCACCTGGGCCACCAGCCCACCCAAAATGGGCACGCTGGTGGGGCCACCCTGCATAGAGTGGGACAGCTCTGCTGCCTCCCAGTCTTCTTTGCTATGAGCTGTGTAAGCCCGCCAGCAGAAAGAGGCATCTGCATCCTCACCCACAATGGGATGAACCCCAGGGACGTGAAATAACGGGCTGTTTCTGCAAGGAAGAGCCTTCAAACATTTGATTTTCCATAATTAGACAGGGCCTGCTGGGTTCGGCAGGGTTGCAGGTCCAAGCCATAGCTCGGCAGGCAAAAATCCCTGAAGCACAACCTGGCTGAGGGGAAAGGAGTAGTAGGGGTTTTCTAGAGCCTTAGCGCCCCAACTGCCATAGAGCTCCCACCACCCTAATGGGATCTGGATCATCGTCCCAGCAGGACCCAAACTGCACTCCTAGGGAAAGCCAATAACTTCAGCTCCACTGCTGGCTGCAGCCAAGGGCATTGTTTTGATGGGGAGGAAGCAATGAATCCCACTGTCCTGGAACATGGAGTGAGCTGGTGGCTCAGGCCCCTCCATCCCTGGAGAGAAGGTACCATTTGCTCTCAAAGGCTGATGGAGCAGCGCAGCTCAGCAGCACCAAGCCCAGCACACCACGGGTCAGCTTGTCCAGGGGGCACTGACTGCGTGTCATTCCTCTCCCAGGGCTGACCTCCAGCCCAGAAGCTCTTCCCCAGAGCTGCACCCGGGGGTTATTTTTAGGCGCTGCAGGCAGGAGGCAGGGGACAAGAAGAGCTTGGCCCCAGCTGCAGGAAAGTGGAGCTTAGCAAGGCAGGAAGGAGCAGGAGGGTGGATCCGAGGAGCACTCCCTGCCTGCAGCCACCGCGGCTCCTTCCTCTGTCCACACCAGTGGCTTCCCAGAAACATCCACCCAAGCGGCAGATACTCACTTGCTGTCCCTGCACGCAAGGATGGTGAAGGGGCCCTGTGCTGAGCCAGGGGCAAGACAGGAGAGGACAGAGGACAGTTGGAGGAGAGGAGATTCTAAGAGCATCCAGCTGTGGGGGATGTCCCCGCAGAGGCCATACCAGGGACAGGCCAAGGGGAATGGCTTTAACCTGCCAGAGGGGAGACTGAGCTGAGCTCTTAGGCAGAAGCTCTTCCCTGTGAGGGTGCTGAGGCGCTGGCACAGGGTGCCCAGGGAAGCTGTGGCTGCCCCATCCCTGGCAGTGTTCAAGGCCAGGTTGGACACAGGGGCTTGGAGCAAGCTGCTCTAATGGGAGGTGTCCCTCCCTGTGGCACGGGAACTGGATGAGCTTGAAGGTCCCTTCCAACCCAAACCAGTCTGGGATCCTGTGATTCTATGATCAGCAGGCTAGAAAGGGGTTGACCCAAGCAGAAGATGCTCCATCCCCAGTGCTGGAGGGAACGGCAGCAAAAAGGGACATGGCCGAATCCCAGCCATGACTGCAAAAATGTGAGCAGCCCATTCCCTCATCAGTTGGTCTCTATGCCCATAATCAGTGTGACAATTAGGGGCAAATCTGTTGGTGTGTATTCCCTAAAGCATCCTGCAGCAACCTGCCCAGCAATATGTGTCCCATAGGACCTGTGTATTTGAGGAGGGTTTCTTCTTTCTTGCTTCGTATTTGGGGAAAGCTTTTTTGCCTCCATGCTCTGCTTGCCTCCAAAATCCTGTGCTCATCCTCTTTGTGTCTGACACTGCTGGCACTTTGAGGCAATTTACTTTTGGTTGAGGCAAAAAGACCCAGCAGAGCAACCTTTACCTGCACTCATATTCTTACCTGAAATAGCTTTCCAGCCCTTTGCTTTACCCAAGCAAATGCAAAGTCTTGCTGCAGGGACAATGTTTCCTCACCTCAGTGACTTCGTTGGGCCTGATGGGCCTGGGAAATTGCAGCTTATTTGAGGGAGAAGAGGGAGAAGGGAAACGCAGCTGTGCAGAAGTCACTTTGCTGTCCCTCTGCTCAGCTTCCCGCGATGCTCTGGGATTTGGGTATTCCCACATTCTCCCCACAGCTTTGATGGACAACTTCCTTCACGCTGAATGACACACGGGGACCCACCAGGGAGTGTGAGCGCTTTCGAGGACAGCTGACCCGCTCTGCACCCTGCACCAGTGACAAGAATGAGCCTTGCCCCCTCCTTAATCCACCTTCGCCCTGTCGCCGAGAGGAGCCCGTGAACCCTGTCCCCTGGAGGGAGGAGGCAGCGAGGGGGGACGCGGGGACCCGCCGAAGCCCCGGCATCCCCCCGGGACTTTGGGCCACCCCCAGCACTCGCCGCCCCACATTGTGCAGGGCGAGCGGGGGACGACCCCGTCCAACCGGCACTGTGAAAGCCGGCTTTGTTGTGGGGCTGTCAGCCGGGGCAGAGGCGTCCCGGCCTCTGGTTTCCAGGACGACGGGAGGAGGAGGAGGAGGGCTGATGGGGAGGAAGGTGAGGGATGGCAGCAGGAAGGGCTGGGCAGAGCGGGCAGAAGTGAGTCCCCAAAAGTGGCTCCATAGTTTCATCAAGGCACCTTGCTGGAAGGGGAGGTGATGAAGCTGAGCCAAGCCTATACCGGCTGTGGGGTGGGTAAGGGCAGGATGCAGCCCATGGGTCTGACATGGCTGCGTCCCACATCAAACACGATGGGGGCCTTTCTGCTCTCATCTCCTGATCTCAAATCAAACCTTCCCCATCTCCCTCCCTCCCACAGCACCATCTGAGCTTGCATTGGAGACAGTGCATCCCAACGGCTACTTGCCCACTCGAACTACTTACACCAACTCCAACCTCCAACTCCCTACCATCCCACTGAGCAAACAGAGCTCAGGTACGTTTTTAGCCAAATAACTCCAGTTTTCCCTCTGCAGCTCTCCAGTTCCATCTGATTTCCAGGGAGCTCCAAGGCATTTTCCTGCCTCCTGCAAGCTCTGGGCTATTCATAGCTGTCAGACGTTGGCAGCCCAGTGTTCATGATCAACTGTACAGGGCTCATTGCTTGTAACTCCAGGACGAGCTACAAGGCTGAGGAGTGACAGGGCATTGCCTAGGAGAGCCAGAGAGGATGGGTAGTGAAGAGCAAAGAGAAGCTTCTTTAGGCCAAATAGGAGAAAAAAGGCAAATACCCAGTTTGCTGAGGAGTTCTCCTAACTCTTGGCACATCCCTGGGGGAAAGTGATGCTAATCCTGCCCCATGGGCTATTTCAGGCCAGGGTGGCCTAGTTGCCATAGCTGCCCTTGCTGTTTCTAGATCTGGAGATGCTCTTATTCCTCCTTAGGTGTTCAGGAGAGGACAAATATATTGATCTCTAAGCCCTGCCTGTTCTGACCTGGATGCCTCCACAACATGCAGGGCCACAAGTCCTTTGGACATCCATACCCAGCTCCCAGGCTGCAAAGAGGCTTCTCCTGGCCAGGCTTTGGGGAAACAGCATCCAGTGATCCATCACTAAGAGCCAAAAGGGTCCCTTCTCACACCCCCACTGGCACACGGCGGGGCTGAGCTTTCCCAGACACCAACAGCCCCAGTGTTGACCAGATGAGCCATCGATCCCAGGCAAGCTCTGAGGCTCTATCGCAGTAGAAGAACAAAGCATGGTCTCCAGCACTCGGTCGTCTGGTGGTGGTCTGGCCAGGCTGTGGGGAGAAACCAAACGGGACTTGACTAGACCTTTGTCTTTCCATGGTGACCATCCTGACTCTGAAAGGTCCTGAAAGGGAGAAATGGATCAGGACATTCCTGGTGTGTTGGTTTTCCCTGCCAAAGGTCCATATCCCACATCACTGATAATACAGCAGCTTTCAAAGTTTGAGAGACCAGGAATGCTCTTGCATCCCTACAGAAGCCCGCACATACAAAGCTGCTGGGAATGACCAGGCACTGGTGATCTCCACATGCCATGAGGGCTCTGTGGAGCTGTGCCGCCAGCCATGAGGATGAGCACCAGCCCATTCCTAATGTGACCTAATGCTGTGGTGTTCTCCACTCATGCTACAAACAAGCTCTGGGCCCACAGTACTCCATGTCGAAGGGACCACCATCTTCTGCATCTCCTCAAGCGCTTCCCTGCTCCGACCAGGGGCCGGAAGAGGAGAAGAACACCACATCCATCTGTGAGCACACAGGAACTTGGAGAGAGCTGGAAAAGAGCTCTCCGGGCTGGACAGGCTGCAGGGCAGCAGGACACACACCCCTGTGCTCAGGAAAGGAGCCAGAGAGACTTTCATCCTCACAGCTGCCCTGGATCTCCATTTTACATCCCATCTAAGCAAAGACACTTCACCTTCCTCTTGGTCTGCTCTCACACACCCCACTCCCTCCAGCATCAGCTGTGGCATATGGGAGTGAAGACTATTTAAGGAATACGCCCAATAACATTACAATTACTTACCATAAGAGCCTCATGCTTCCAATAATAGCCTAATGTTCCAGGCATCTGTCCAACACACTCAGAGGTTTCTTACCTGTCCACTGCAGCATTCATATCCATCACACTTCCCAGTGGATGTCTGGATGATCCACTGCAAAACTGCAAGGCTCTGGAAGACCCAAAAAGGCTGCCACATCTGTCTGCAGACCCAGAAAAACTGCCAAATCTGCAGAGGGGACAGTGGTGAGCAGGACCTTCCATCTCCACTGCAAGCCATTTGCAGGCATCTGCAGTGGGTTGAAAGCAGTGGGTTTTGGGAGGCAACGGCAAGACCAGTTCACCTGCAGCCAAAGCAGCCTGGCTCTGGCTGGTGGCATCTGCCCAGCTTTGACTACAGCCACAGCTCCAGCATGGTCCCTGGGTGGCACAGATGGGAGATGACAACAAAGGGGCCCAACCAGATGCCACTCATGTCCTGACACTGTCACCCTGGTGCTGGAATGAGGCAGAAATGGACAAATGGAGCAAAACCAAAAGGGTTCATAAATGTTTTTCTTGGTCAGATCCCACGAGCCTCATCAGCAATATCCGCAATGGCTTTTACAGACCGAACTGGGCAGCCTCATGTCTTTCAAGTGTTCCCAGGGAACAGCAAAACGTCATGAGCACAAGTATCCTGCTGAAAACAGCCTCTCCGATAGGAAACCATGATTGTTCAGCATCAAAGTCACTTGTGGGCTTGGGAAACAGTTCCTGAGCAGAGGAGATGGTGCAACAGGATGTGGGCATCTCATCGTGCCGTACCAGTAGACAGTCATAAGCACTGGCACTCGCCCAGCAGTCAGCTCCAATTTGTTTGCACACAGGGTTTGCTGGAAAACTGCATCCAGGCATCCAGTGAATAAAAATGATTCTGGCCCAGCTCACGGGCAGGGTTTGCTGAATGGCAGAGGGATGCTGAGTTATTCACTCGGCACCAGCAGAGGCTCAGAGGTGGAGAAGAGGGGAGGAGGATCACACTGCTGCTAGTCATGTTGTGCTGTCAGTTCTGAGCACTTCATTCTCAGGGCTGTGAGGCTCCATCTGCTACTAAATTCCTCACGAAAAAAGAGAAGGCAACATTCCTGAGCACTGACTGCTCATGGTACAGCAGTGCTAGAACACATTCACTGGCATTCATGTGAAGTACAAACCCAGGGGGAAGCGCAGAGTGGAAGCGATAAATTGCCACTTAGAGTGTTCCACCTCCACAGATGTAGAAGAAAACAGATGAAGGCACGAAATCCCAGGCTGCTCATCCTGTCTGGCACACTGGAGAGGTCAGTGCAGAGGGCAGATGTAGCATAACCTGCTAGATGTGTCACTGGGCTCCACAGCCAGGCACTTTCCTGCTCTTCCAAGCATTCAGCAGCTCTCTATCTCAGTTGCTGAGCTGTCTCTCAGCCCGCTTGAATTCTGGATGGTTTTAACCCTGGCAGCCAGGGAAACAAGTGTCTGGAAGGTGATCAGTGCTACAGAAGGTCCTCGTTCTTAGTAAGCAGCTAGAAATGCTCAAATTGCTGTTGAACATTCACAGATGCTTTGGTGTCCGTGGTGGAAGTGTTTGTGTGGAACCACATGGTGACAAGGCTCTGGATGCATAGTCTGCATTTGGAAGCACACCCGGCCCTGCTGCAAACCACACCGAGCAATTAATTCTATCAGGAAGCAAACAGACGAGACACATTAAACAGCAGAGAGGCACATGTCCCCGCATGCAGAGCTGGGGAAGAAGATAGGGCAGCTTGGCTGGGTATGAAAGGCTCCAGCAGAACAAAGGAAAAGAAAATCAGGTGGGAAAAGCTCATGGATTTGTCCATAGAGCCACGGGCTCCCAGCACTCAACTATGGATTTGGAGGATGGGTTTAGTAAAGACAGAGGTAAGACCACCATGTAGCCTTTTCTTCTTACATGGCCCATGCAGGAGAGAGGAACAAAGCTGCAGTACTGCCAAGTGAAGTCCCACAGAGCATTGCATTGCTGGGAAGAGCTAGAACAAGCACAGGATGCCCTGGGTAAATCCATTAACCAAGAGGCTTCTTTTCATACCTTTTTCCTCCAGGCCATGTACCTTTCACTCTCAGTACCACTCGAGATCACAGAGGATGCCATTCCATGTGGAGATGGCGAGGGAGTTTGAAAATCCAGTTGAAGATCTTCAGCCTGCTGTGGCTTGGACTTCTGACAGCCTCCTGTTCCTCTGGGAGACAGCTAGTCTCCAGCTGTGACTCCTTCAGCATGTCTGGAGCTGAGGACCCATGTCCCACACACGCTACACAGAGTCAGCAGAAGCATGGGATGAAACCCAGGAAACACTATGAGGGAGAAGGGAAGTGACAGGGGCACAGAACCTCCTCTCAGGAGCCTGCCCCTCTTTGGGACAGTTGACAAAGCCCATAGGGCACTCTCCAGGTAAGGCACTCTCCAGGATAGGCACTCTTGCCCTCAGCCCTAGACACAAAGAGGGATATTTTCCCTGTCAGTTATTCTCCACGTCAGGCTCATCCAGCCCATTTCTCTCCCTCTGAAATGCGGTTAGGTTTAGCCTGAGCATTGTGGGGCGTTTGATTTTTAGTGCTTATTTGTCTCTGACACGGCACAGGCCATTCCAGCATCCCTTTATCTGTGGTGCTCTTTGACCCCCGCGTGTCAGCAGTTCAATCTGGTACGTTCCACTCTTTGCCCCCACAATTCTTTTTTAGCTGCTCGCCTTTTGGAAGCTGGTGCCGTATGCGAGCCCCAAAGAGCTGCGATCGATGCCGGGGGACCACATCCCTGCGACCCCACAACCTGCACTGCAAAGGGCAGAGCAGAGCCTTGGCCATGTTTTCAGTGTGAGATTTCAGCTGCATGGGCTGGAGGGGGAGGGAGAGCTTTTCTTTCTTGCTTTTCTTTCTTGCTTTCTTTTCATGCAGCTTGGTCCAGGGGGACAGCAGAGCTCCGTCTGCCTGTCCACTCCTCTGCCTCCGTTAATGAGTGGGAGCAACAGAACCACTAAGAATTGGGATGCCCAAAAAGGTAACGGAGAGCAGCAGCACAGCTTGGTATGAGGAACTGTTCATGCCTGTCCCGGGAGACCTGGATTCTCTCCCCCAAACCTCAAGCCTCTGGCATGGCTGAGCCTCTTCCCTGGGGAAGGAGTCCCTGGGAAGGTGCTGCAGACCCATGGATGGGTGCACATCCCTGCCTCGCACCCCACGTCGCAGGCACAGTGGTGAGATCCCACACCCACCACACTGAGGGGCTGTGTGAGCTGTGCCTTCACCAGCTAAGGGCCACTGGATCTAAAGCCACTCTTCCCAGGCACAGACCTGCCTCTTGGGCATGTATTGGCTTTTTCTCCTCTGTGCAAAAGAGCTTTCTGCTCTGGTTGCTTTCATTTTTAGAGCTAGGAGAAGGACAGATGAAAAGGGAAAAGCTTGTGGTGTCTCCTTGGGACAGCAGGGCTTTGCTGGTACTGCTTCCGAAGGCAGATTTAACCCAGCTTAGCTTCAGCAGACATGAAAAGCCTGCAGTTATGTCTAAGCCCAGACTGTTTCCCCAGTAACGACCAGCTAGCAAGGACCTGCAGGATCTGCTTGGCTTGCTGCTGAGGGTCCTATCTCCATAGCCTTTGGTGCTGAGTCCTGGCACAGCAAGGCTGCCAGGGACCCTGTGGCAGAGCCAGCCAGATGCTCTATCTCCCCTTCCTGACACACCAACACACTGAGTCCTTGCGCAGAGGTCATGCACAGTGTCATACCCATCGCTGGGAGAAAGCTACACCCCGACACAAGCATCAGACCTCCAAGGGGTGCAGGACAGAGCATGGCCAAGTCATCAGCCACTGTTGTGCAAGCCAGGTATCTCCTGATCAGCTAGTTCCTGTTAAACATCCTGGTTGCCCAAGGTGCTGAGTGCTTCCCAGGTGTCCGCACGGGAAGGGTGTGATCAACCCACAGCATCCATAAGGAACGGAAAGGGCCAGAGGGGTACTTTGGTGTGGCTTTGGCTGCTGGCTGAAGAGCTTAATTCCTGGTGTCCACCAAACCCAAGCCAGTCCCATGCAGACCTTTCTCCTCACCTTTGCTTTCACCTCTCTCCAGGGGGAGGCACAGTCCATGCCAGGCTCTGTGAGCCTTGTATGCCATCAGGAATAAAAGCACTTGAGAATGATCCTTGCACACTGCCAGTGTGGGGTCAGTGGCTTGCCTTTGACCCTCTTAGAGGACTTCTGGGGGATTTTTGCTCTGGGATGAGTTGCTGCCCCCACCCCTTACCCCAGCCACCCAAAGCTCCATGGAGTGAGAGCACCACATCCTGGATATCTCCGGTGTGTCCGGGTTTCTCCCTGAGGCTGGAGATTCAGGAAAGCTCCCACTTAACTTCAATCTGCAACCCGTTTGCCCAAGGGCAAGTGCGACGGGGCACCTTACCTTTGCAGGCAGTACCCACTGGTGGCGAGGGGAGCCCATGCCCTATACAGAGGCCACTGCTGAGCACCAACTAATTAACCCTTCTGACAGCTCCCATTAAAAATAAAGGGGCCTCAGGTCCCTGCTGGAGTGGCCTATTTTACACTTGCATCTCCTTGGCTGTGTGGCGGCTGTTCAGAGGTGGTTATTTCAGGAAGGGGATGCTATAGATAACTGATCCACAGCCAGGTGTCACGTTCCTCATTTATTTCCAATTACCATGTCTCCTGAGCTGCCTGGTGTCAATTCATTTGGTCACCTCCTTCCTGCCGCTCCTCTCTGGGGCCCGGCTCCGCTGTGGTGTGATCTCTCCCCAGGGGCAGGCTGTTACACAACAGCTCTGCTTCTTCTTCAGCTCCATCTTGTCCTTGCCTCCCCAGGACACCCCAAGCTTTGTGCCCCTCATCAGAGTCACACAGAGTCTCTGGGAGCAGCCATGGTGTGAGAAGGCAAAGGAGAATCCCAGGCTTTGGGGTGGGATCTGCTCCTTGGGATGCCCATTGCAGTGATAAGCATAGGTAGCAGCAGCGTCCAGCATGCTCAGCCACAAAGGTTTCCTGCACACCTCCTTCCCAAGAGCAGCTGGCAAGTGCAAGGCCCCTTGAGCTCCTCTGTCCCTTGGCTCATTGATCTCAAGCTCATTTGCCCCCTCAGCTGCTGAACATCGGGGCAGTTTGGGTGTCTACATGTGCGTATGTGGGAAACCAGAACCTCCTGGACCCTCATTTCAGTTTTCCTGTGCTCTGCACACACAGGAATGCCTCAGTCTCCTAGTGCAGAACCTGCTTCTCCTGGCCAAGACCTGTGGTCACCCTTTCATCTGGGACAGCAATGTCCTGTTGGAGATGCACCCATAGATCCAGGCCAACACCACCCTGTAATCACCGGAGCACAAGAGTCCCCACAAGCACTCGGATAAGGTGGTTTGTGCTGGCTCATCTCATTCCTACCGTGGACTCTGCTGTCATCTTTTTTCTCCATCCCAGCACTACCACCACGCTCTGCCCCTCCCGCAGCTCCCCCCACAGCCCACCCAGGGCTGTCTGCTGACTTTCTGCCCCTCCATCCATGCCCACCCCAATCCTGGCTCCCTGTAACAGAGCGGGGACAACTGCTGGGACAGACAGCACCATGCAGAGAAACAGGGACACTCCTGACAGGAGACTCCAGTGGCACCAGATGTGTCTGGGAGAGACAGCCCGGCCCTCCTGCCTCTTGCCAGAGGATGCCACCCAGTGCTTTGTGGTTTTGTCCATCTGGACACCCCAGACATGTGACAGAGAGGGCAGAAAGCTTCAATGTGCAGAAAGGATCTTAACCTGGGGATGATGCACAGAGTAGGAGGGACAGGAGCTTCATTGTGTGGTTGTAGTCCAGTCACCAACATACTCTTCCTGCTGGACATCTCACTTCATCCTTCGCAGCTAGTGGGTGCTGATGCCCCAAGCTGCAGGGCTGCTGGTCTTCCTGGGGTTACTACCATCCCTTTGTAAGCACAACCAGCAATGTGTCAGCCCCTGGCTCTGCAGCCAACTGCGTTTTAAAGCTCTCCATTGATGTCTGAAGAAGCAACACAACAGGTTGAACCCTTCAAATCCAAATCCCCCTATGCCTAGAGCAAGTCCAGACCTGCAGTGTAAGTCTGGTCTCTCCTCTAGCTGCACCCTCTCACAGAGGAGCACCTTTAGGATGAAGTATCTTCATGCTTCCACTTCTGGGCACCTTTTTACCTGTCTGAGCTGCTCTCAAGTGTGCCCTGGCATGTCCCTGCTCCTGCTGGCACTGTGGGGCTGGCAGGACTGGTGACACGGGCTTGCTTGTCTGCCTGCTCACTGTCAGCAGCGTGGCCAGCTCAGTGCTGCTGGTGACAAAGGCAGGGACCAAGAAGGGCATGATGTCATTCTCAGATCCATCGGGAAGTTTTCAGCAGTGATGGCTGGAAAAAACCAGCATTTTTCCTGTGAAAAAGGGCACATTTGCTCTGGTTTCAATGAGAAAGAAATAGCCTGCTAGTGACTGTCCTTAATTGATTAGTCATTTCTGCAGATGATAATTGCACATCAAAAGACTGAGATCCTACTGTTTCATGCAAATGTCCTTATGAATAACAGCCAGGCACAGGGGAAGGGGATACACGAAATAAATCCTCTAGAAGCCACCCAGGAGGATTTGGAGCTCGAGTTTCATTTCAGGAAAAAAATTTTGCTCTCCAAAGAAATACCCTCAACATCAGCTACTTCCCAAGGTCCTAACACTGGAATGGACCTCCTGTCCCTCCCGTTCCCTGTGCATCATCCCCACTTCAAGATCCTTTCTGCCCACTGCAGCTTTCTGCCCTCTCTGGCACATATCAGGGTGTCCAGGCTGGGTCCTGCTCCCCGGGCTGTGATGTCTGGGGTTGAACCACCATCTCCTGGGCTCACATGAGAACCCCCATGTTCACTGGATTACTTGAGCGCGGCTGCTAGCCCTGGTGTCTGGCAAAGGAGGCTTGTGAGCATGACTCAGTCAGCCTCCAAAAGCAGCCATGAAAAACAAGGACCTGCTGTGAGCTGCATTTTGATTTCTTAGCCAATCTCATGATGTTTTGCAGGGCCAAAGCATGGGGCTGTAAGATCAGGGCAGCCTTAGGAACTCCAGGCATTCCTGGGGGATTGGAGCAAATTGTCCATCTGGCAAAAGGAGATATCGCTGGGGTCATGGGGAGGCTCTTGCCTGCAGGAACCAAGACCCTGTATCTCCAGGGCTGCAGCCACAGCATGAATAAACCTTTTGCAGGTGTCGTTTCTTGTTTCGGGTAGTTCAAAGGCTCCTCAAAGGCCACCCTCACATCTGCCCCCTCACTGGCCAGGGTGAATCCCTGAACAGGGTGAATCCTCAGAACAGAGGTAGCAAAGCAGACCCTGGGGTAACATCAGACTGTGCTCTTGTATCTGCCCGGGGTGAGCAGCATTGTCTCCTTCAGGCCACATCAGTGGTCTGCAGAGCAGTAAGCTGCCCTCAGCACTACAGGGGGGATGACTGTGGCCAAGGGAGGAAGTGTTTATGGTTGTGGAAAAACAGTTCTGCGAATGCCTCCAGCCTAAACTGCTCTATAGTCCCTACAGTGACAGCAGGGAGCTAGATTTGACCTTCTACGTGGGGCTACCCAAATTTGCACTCCCAGGTTCATCCATATCGTCTTCAGCGTGGGCTCAAAAGCTGCTGGCGTTTAATCATTCCTTCATCTCCTTGTCACTGTCACTGATGAAGTCACTGACCAAAGAGCACTTTGGATCCTCAGGGTAGGCTGAATTTCCTTGCTGATCCTGCAGCAGCCAGGTTCAGATCTGCTACCTTCAGATGTCTCGTGTGGAGGGGCTGTCAAGCTCCTTCCTTCCCTCTTTGTAGTCTGAGGAGAAATAGGCACTTTCAGGGCATGAGTCATCTGACCTATTTAGCCATCTTAGGGAGAGATGAATGAGTCGAGAGGGCTTGTTTCTTTCCACTGTCTAGACAGCCAACCTCTTGACTGCAAACACCTACCCCTGCTCTCCTGGAGCACACCAAGCACCCTTCCCAGGCTGCTGAGGGGTGCTGGCTTCTGGTGGGCTTCCAGCACAGGCCCAGGGTTGGATCATACCTAGATACCCTCAGAGGAATGCTTGTTCTAAAGGCAAGGGAAGATCTCAACACCATAAGAGTGGAAATACAATTCTGGACAACCTTCTCTGCCACTAGGAGGGTTTTGTGGAGTTGAGCTTGCCCTGATCACGCTGGCCCTAGGACAGGATGCTCTGAATAACATCTGGCTGTGTTAGCCGAAAAGGAATGGGGATTATCCTAGTGCTGTCACCAGCTTACCTGAGACCTCGTGCTCTGCCATAGGGGCACAGTGTGCTAGAGCCTGCGACACCTCTGCCTGGTCTTCATAAAAGTACAAAATCCCAGACTGGGTTGTGTTGAAGGGAGCTTAAAGCTCCTCCACTTGCAACACCTTCCACTAGAGCAGCTTGCTCCAAGCCCCTGTGTCCAGCCTGGCCTTGAACACTGCCAGGGATGGGGCAGCCACAGCTTCTCCGGGTACCCTGTGCCAGCGCCTCAGCACCCTCACAGGGAAGAGCTTCTGCCTGAGACCTTAGGAGAAAGCCCAGTTACTGTCACTGAGATTCCTGGCACCGTAATAACATTTTTTACATAAAGGAAAATGTCTAAGCAAGCAATTACCATCTCTAGATAATCATGGTCCATAGACCGCCTACCTCTGCTTGTCCGCTAATCCCACAAAACAGTTCAGCTCCTGAGCTCAACCTTCCTCTACAGGGCCACAGCTGATCCTGTGATGATCCACAGATGTCACTAAGATTCAGTGGCATGAACTGATGAGGACAGGGAAGGCTTGGGAGGTGGTATGACACAGACCAAAAGGCCTCTAACATAGAAGGCTGTGCATCTGGGCATGAAACTGATTGGCTGTGTCCAAGAGAGAGGGACTTTGGCACTGAGAAGAGCCAATGGGTGACAAGTGGCCTAAAGTCATCTTTTGTTTGAAAAGGAGGGGAAGAGTGAGTCACAGCAGGGGTTGGACTCACATCTGTACTCCACAACCCTGAGGCAGACCCTGAGCACTGGAACACATTTTGGAAAGCATGCTCTGCTACCAGCAATGGCACAAATAGGATGCCAGAACCAGTAAAAACAGCCTGAGAAAGGGTTTGATGGTGAGAGACGAGGAGAATGCGTGTTTGTAACCAAGCACAAAGGTTGAGAGGGCTCCTGAACACAGGTCTAGCCTAGAAAAAACAGCCTATGGTGCAGCTGGAGGCAATGGGTTCAGACAGAGCCAAAGGGCTCGAAGGTGCAGGCAGCAAATTCAAATGGGAAGAAGGGATGTGCCACTAACCATGGGGTTCATTGGCCACCGAAGCTGTGTGAAAAGACTTAATGCTCTGGAAGTGCTCTAATACAGATTCCCTATCGTGAGGGAAGAGCTTTAGGTGAACAGAAGGCAACCTCAAGCCAAGAAGTTGTTACTGGGCTCTATGTGTAGGAATGCATCAAACTGCCCTGTTATGCTCTGGGGGTCAGAGGCACCAGCCTGATCCAGGACCTATGGTGCTATGGCCCAAGTTCACCCTTCTTGGACTAAACACATGGCAGAGGTGGAGGGAAGAGGCAGCAGTGCCCACCCTGCAGCTCCTCCTGCAGACTGTGTCCATTTGCCTGTGGCATCACCCCACCTCTTCTGGCACAAGCAGAGGCTTTGGGAATGTGTTGGAATCTCTGGAGTGACTGAAATCCCCCAAATCTCTGGGATTTCTTACGTCAGCCCCTTCCTGTTTGCTCCTGCCCTTCTTTCCAGGAGCCTGCCCTTCCTTCGGGATCTGGGGCCGCTGTAGCAGGGAAGCACACACTGAGATGTTTGAGGCTTTCTGGAAGCATCAGGAGAGGGCTAGGAGTTCACACTGATCCTTCCACACCCCATCCCTGCCAGCAGCATCCTGCAGCCAGGAAGAGCCCGGCCAAAGCAGGAGCCTGGGTCCTGCCCCTTGCCATCGCAGACACAAGAAGGAGGCCACGTTCAAAATTAATATGTATTTTTATTGAATAGTTGCTCTAAGTGGGCTTCTGAAGCCACCATAGAATTAATTCTGTCATCTCAGCAGTGGTTCAGTAACATCAGCTTTGCGAGAGAAGAAAACCAAACAGAAGAGGGTGCATTAAAATAAATAGGTTATTTTTCTTATCTTTAAAATAAACTTTTCAAATAAATACTTTGGGTTGTTTGGGGTTTGGTTTTTTTTTTGTTTTTTTTTTTCTTTTTTCCCTTAGAAGGTACAAGAGTATTGTCAAAAAACAGCCATCAGGTTATAAACATATACCTTATAGAAAGGAACCCAAGTGAAGACAGCAGGGAGGGTCTCTTTATACACTGTACAGAATGCCTTTGTACCAGTTCAGTGGAGGATTAGATGCTTCGGATCTTGGTATGAGACTCTTCCTTGAAGCCAACAGTGATCCATCTTCTAAGGAGAGCTTTGTGCTGAGGACACCTGGGGGGGCAGGAGGCAGCTTGGCCGCTGCTGGTCCACAGAGTATCAGAAAGGGCTGAGGGAGCTGCTGGGAGATGATGGGCAGAGGGGAATGGGATGGGAAGGGGAAAGGGCTCTGCTGGTCCAGCTCTGGGATGACCACACACCTCCCAGCTGGAACAAAGGGTATAAGAAACCTCTTCTCCCCATGCCCAGGCCAGCTCAACATGGGCAGTTTGGTCCTGCTTGTGCTGGAGCCCTTTGGGGTGCTGCAGGAAGGTGCAGTAGGACAGAGGCTTAGCGAAAGGCTTGGCACTGCTCCCCCTTACCTGGTGCTCGCACATTCACCCTGCCCCACGAGGTGTGTGGTCTCTTCCCATCCAACCATCCATCCATCCATCCATCCATCCATCCAACCATCCATCCATCCATCCATCCATCCATCCATGTATGTCCCTCCTACCACGAACAGGTGTTGGGGTGGGGTTCATCTCCCATCTACTTTCCTCACGTGCTGATTACAAGAAATTAAACCTTCCAATATCTGAAGAGCTCCCAGTTCCTCCACCCAAGGGCCAGAGATGGAGCAAATTAGTGAAGTGTGTGCTGCAGACAGCAAGTTGAGGGCACAGTGTGATGCTCCCCTGTGCAAACTCCTCACCTCTCTACTCATCCCTCTATTGCACTCAAGCAGTCACTCCTAAACGGCTATCCTGTGCTTTGGCATCTTTTGGTCAATGACACTTGCCCACAGTTTGGGCTTCACACATGGGGATGTGGAAGAGCGATCTCAACGGGATTTTATGGGAATCTGAGTAGAGTCCCAAAGAACTTCCCCCCCTGTTCTTTGAGGTACTTGGCTGGCACCAATGTTTCTCAGGGATGGGTGGACAGGAGCCCAAGGACCATTTCAGCCCTTCGACTAGGAGGGCTGAGGAGCTCGAAAGGGAGGGAGACTCCACCCTGGTCCCCAGTGACCCCTCATCACCAGTGCAAGGGCCAGCAGGGAAGGAGGGGAGAGAGACCAAGGGAAGTCTCAGAGAAAGCAAGCACCAGCAGGACTTCTTGTGTGGATGGAGCTTTGGAGGTCTGGGCAGGAAAAGGAAGCTCCTGTATGGGGAGCAGAGCAGGGGAAGCGCAGGTCCTGCTCAGCACCTCCTGCCTCGTGCTCCTTTGGCACCTGAGAGTCCCTTTCCCCATCTAAATCCTCCCTACACCCCTGCATGTTTCCCAGCAGAAGAGCCCCCATCCATTAGAGACACACAACACGAGAGCCATTCCCTGGCAGAGCGGATCCATCCCTGTCAGCTCCCAGGGAAAAGGGAGAACTCGGCACACGACTCTCCCAGAAGAAAACCAAGAAAGACACGTCAGGACAGAGACAGACCCAAACTGCCGGGACAGGCAGCTGCAAACAAACAGCCAGAGCAGATGTGATGTGACTCACTGCAGGGTGGGGCAGGAAAGGGGCTCACAACCCCAACCAGAGCTGGAGTCCTCTCTGATGGGAAACCAGACTCTGGCAGCTGGAGATGGGGAGAGAGTGGGGTGGATCTCTTCTGGAGATGATAGGAAAAGTTCAGGAAAAAAAGCATGATGAGAAGCTACCCACAGTGCTCCTGACACCAGATGAGCTCCGTGAACCAGAGCTGGCCTCTGTGAACAGCTTCTGGCAAATCCTGACTTGCCCTTTCTGCCAAGAGCAAGGAGTGGGAGCTGGATGAGACCCCTCCAGATGGAGTGGGAAGCAGTAACCCCCCGTGAAGCCACCTGCCCTTGTGAGCAGGGTTGAGGCCAACAGCCTTAAACCTCTCTAGCCCATGCAACCACAAGTCCTGGATGTGGCTTTGCATTTTGAGCTCAACACAGCTAAACCAAAGCCCTGCACTGGTCTGACAGCCCTCAGTGCCCATCGGGCTGTCCTCTCCAATTCCCCTCCTACATGTCCCCTATTTCATAATACATCTCACAGGTTTTTCATTTCTTGGAGAGGAGACTCGGGAGATGTGGTTGGACTGCTCAGGTCTGCATCCCGCTATGGCACCATCCCCTAGGAGAACTGGGGCTCCTGCACTGGCCCAGGAAAGGCCCATTAGGTAGAAGGGCACTGCAGGAGTCCTGGCCTGAAGGCGAATATGCTGCAGGAGCAGCACAGGGCTTGGCTGAGCAAAGCTCTGGGGAGCAGGTGTGTGGACACCCATCTCCTCATCCAACAGCTCCAGCACCTGGGGGAGGTCAGCCCGTGCCTGCATGACTTGGGAGGCCATGAAAATGATGCAGCTTCACATGTTGAGTCATTGCACCATCAGGAGAGGAAGCAATGAATTGCAGAGATACAGAGGTGGTAACTAAATTTACAAGTAAGATCCATTTAAAAAGGAGGAAAAAAAACCCCAACCATATATCAAAGTAGAGCAAGTTGGAAAATTCTGTTCATTAGTTTTCTTCAGAAAGTTTCAATGAACCATTTCACATTCTCATTGGAGTGAGAATTCCTCAAACCCTCAGTGAAAACGGGACCTTTTATTTCCCTAAAAACAAGGTTTAATTCTTCTAGGAAGGACTTGTATTGGCACAAGCAGAGAAGGGAACTGAGTGCTCAGGAGGAAGGGTGCCTCTTGGTGGAAGTCTCTCCCCCAGGCATCACTTGGAAGTGAAGAGCCAAGCAATTATTGGCATATGGATAAATATGACCGCAATATATAAGTGCTGCCACAAGGACATGGACTGAGCTTATGGGGGTCACACATCTACAGGGCATCCTCTGAGAAGGTCATTGCCCTAAAACCCAACCCATTGCAGAGTTCAGGGCTGGCCACAGAGGGCATACAAACCACACAGATGTGGCCCTCTCTGTTCTTCATGCCAGGAGATCCTCACTACAACCTAGAGCATCATCCTGAATTTCCCACAGCTTATGGAAGTGGTCTCTCTCCATCTCTGGCCAAAGGAAGCATCTTTCAAAGTCCCCCCTTGGGCTCCAATTGAAAGCAGGGTGAGGATTTCAGCCATGTCCCCAACATGCCCCAGACACAACCTCACACCAGGGCTGGGATTCATCTCTCCTTCCACAGGGAACCTTGACTTCCAGTATTTGGGTCCTGTTTGAGTTGAGGGAGACAAGCAGGATCAGATCATTTAATGAATAGTGTTTTCAAGGGGGATGAATCACTCTGAATCTGCTTTTCTCTGCAATGGAAGGAGCTTGGATTAGCCACAATTTTTAGACAGCAAATATATGGGAAGAGGAATCCCATGATGAGAGCCTACCTCATCGCCTCACCCCAGAGCCAGCACTAAATCCTACCCTCTCCCTGCAAAGCAACCTCCCCTAGGACAAGCTGTAAACCTCCTTTTCCCCCTGTCCCAACTACCTGGGAACTAGAGGTCTAGAATTAGCAAGAACCATACTGGGAAATCATCTTTCAGCATGCACAAGTGTACCAGGAAGCCAACCCTTGCATCTGTCACTGTTCACAGCAGTATCATTATTAGTAATAGACCTAGCCATCCTAACGTTATATTTCTATATACAAAAATAGATCCACAGAACTCTACGTGAAGAGGTGGCTGAGGGAAGGCAACGGATGAGCCCTGGGTGGCAAGACTTGGAGGAAGCCAAGGGACATGTTGCATATATTTCTCCAGGGGATCCGTTTGCTTCCCCTCTGCTCTCACACCCTTTGGAGGAGGGACCAGCAGTTAGAGCTGATCACTGGGACATCCTCCCAGCTCCAGCTCCCCTGGCCAATGGGCTGGTGACAGCAGGGTCACTCCCGGCAGCTGGCAAGCAGAGATGGGGCTTGGATCAGCCTTGGAGTCCAGGACCAGGAGGAGCTCCCTGTAACTGCAGCAACGGGTTGGGCTTCTTATCCTCACAGCAAGCAAAGCACGAAGCACTGACCCTGAGTCAGGTTTCCTCCTGGTCTGCAGATGGCCCAGTCCCAGGACTTGGTTCAGACCCATCTCCGGTTTGCCACAGGAACACCCTCAGCAATGCCTCCAGGGTTTGCCCACCAGCATCACACTGGTGTTGGTTTTGGTGTGACACTGTGCAGCAAGGAAAGCGAGGGGAGGACTAAAAGGCAACTTCAGGGAGGGAAAGTCAGGCTCCCATCTTCCAGGCCTCCTTTTTGCCCTCTGCTTCCCTCCAGCCCAAAGCAGGAGGTGCAGGAGTCCCCCCCCAGGGTGGGTGCTCTCCAATGGGGCTGGCAGCGCAAGCACAGGGTGCATATTTGTGTCTGTGATCTTCATTTAAAGTGAATTCAGTGCTGGTGGAAGGTACCAGATGGGGGCTCTTGGTGTCTGTGGCATTGATGGAGCCGGGCAGCAGCTCCCATCCCCCCGGGGTTTGCACCGTGGAGGCAGCCCTTCAAGGCATTGAGAAATGAATTTCAGTTTCAACCCAGCTGCTTGTTCTCCACCAAATCCCAGAGGGGACCTTTCCCTTGCTGCAGTCGGGCAGAAGCGAGTGGGCTGGCCTGCCTCCTATAGCTCCTTCCCCTGCCAGAAGGTTTCTAAAGCTTCCCACACCTTCCCTTCCTCTTTGAGACAGAAAAATACGATGCCACCTCATTTTGAAGCTAGCTTCCTTCTCCCAGAGGCTTCCAAGCCCAGATGGAAGTTGCTGCCATTGACGGAACCCTGCCTCACCCCAGCCCTTGGGGAAAGCAGATCTATAGCCACGTGAGAGCAAAGAGGCCACCCAAAGAAAGTGCTGGAGAAGGAGAAAGACAGAGAAGGGGAGGTCTGGCTCCTGGAGGGCTCTTGCACAGGTGATGCATTGACCTGACTTGTCCCCCCATCAGGAAGGACCTCACCATGGGGCAGTGGCAGCTCTGAAAACCCTCCCAGAGCAGAGTCCTGAGGACACACTCCCAAACACCCTTGGTCTTCCTCCTCTTTTCCTTTCCTGGTCCCTCACCTGCATGTGCAAAACCGCCACTGCTCCCCAGCGGGTGCCAGCTCCCCCAGGCACTCCTCTGTGGGACCCCCAGCTCACCAGTCTTATTCCCAAGGGGTTATGGTGGTAGGGGAGAAGCGCTGCAGAACGGACGGGTGCTGGAAGAGGAGGGGGATGGCAAGGAGAGGAGGAGGATGAGGAGGAAGAGGAATAAAGCCTGCTTCTCCTCCCCGGGAGGGTCATACCAGCTTATCCAGCGTCTTGGGGAAAGGTGTGCTGCTGGAGGAAGAGATCTTCCTGCAGACTGTGTTAGTGTGGCTCTGGCAGCGGCAGCCGGGGCGTTTCAGGCCATCATAACCCCGCTGGCAAAGTTTGAGGCACCCCAGGGTAGGAAAGTAGCAGCAGAGGCAGGGCATGAGGATGGAGAGGAAGCTCATGGCAGCCCAGCGGGCGCAGCAGGACCCCGGCCCGCAGGAGCAGGGGTCATCAGCGCAGGTGTCCTCGTCGTCAGTGGAGCAGTGGTAGAAGAGACCCTTGACGCAGCAGAGGCAAGTCCCGTAGTCGAGGAGGCTCTCCGGGGAGCAGAGGCAGCGCTGGTTGCAGAGCCAGCAGGAGGGCAGGCTGCGAGCGGCTGTGCAGCGCCCGCACTTGCAGCGCCCGCACTCCTCGCAGAGGAAGAGGTGCCCAGGATGCAGGGGCGGCTTCTCCACCACCCCCTTCAGCGGAGACTCCTCCGCTTTCAGCTCGCCGGCCCGCGGCTGCGTCCGGATCAGGGAGTGCCCGGAGTGGGAAGGGGTGAGGCTGCTCAGGAGACGCTGGTCGGAGGCCGTGGTGCTTTGGGAGACAGAGCTGGCTGTGCTGGAGTGGCTCATGTGCTGTTGCAAGGGTGGTATCTGGTGCTGTTGGCTGTGGCTGCGGTGCAGGTCCTGGAAGGTGGAAGACACCAGGCGGTCCTGGGACCACTCTTGCTTGTGCGGAAGCTGGGACAGGGATGGGTTGGAGCGGGCTTGCTGGAAGCACACAGCCGGTCTCTCCACGTAGTTGTTGCTGGCACGGATGGAGCGGATTTGGTCGATGGACAGGACCTGCTGGAAGTCCTCCACGGGTGGGTCCATTGTCTCGTCACAGCTGAGCTCAGCCACACTGGAAGAGAGCTGCATTTCCAGGAGTGAGGAGACCCTGTGGCATCAGGGCACATCTACAGATCCTAAAGGATGGGGCAGGAAGACAGAAAACATTTGTGTTATATTCTATAACATCCATCCGCGTAAAGCAGGAAGCAAAGGACGGCTGGAGAACTCCTAATGAAGTTATTTCCAACAGTCAGACTACAAGTACTTCTGTGCCTGGGGACACAGGCTGGACACAGCCAAAATCTGTCCCTTGACCCAGGCGGTCGCAGCATCTCCTCAGGCTCCTCATGTCCTTCCAGAGGATTTCCCACCCCTTGCCAGCACTGATGGACCACATCCATCCTTCCTCTCCTTCCCAGGGGAAATGCCAGCCCTCTCTGGAGGAGGAAAACTTGAAGCTGTGACTTATCCAGAGCCAGTGACAGAATTGGGAACAGCATCTCCTCCCGAGCAGGAGATTCTTTTGGGGTTTCCCAGTGCACCCAGAGCAGCCTCCCAGTGCTGTAACATGGACATAGGGTTGGAGGGGTGCTGGACACTAATTTCAGGCAGTATCGGCAACAAATTGCAACTGACACATGTTGGGAAAGAGACAAGCCAACCCCACAGCTCCCACTGCAGCATCCTGCTTTCCCATGCATGCCCAGGAGCTGTCACCCCCTCAGGAACCCCGGAGAGGGCAGGGTTTGGTTTCTCCTTCACCCCAGCACAAGCAGAGGGGAAGCAGGGAAAGCAGCGCTGTCAGCAGGCAAGCCCCAGCCTGCTCCCTGCCCCGAGGCTGCCGTGTGTCTGCTGCTGTGCTCAGGAAACGGTACTTCCTGAGTCTGCAGCACCGGCAGGCGCCTGCTTTATTCCAGAGGGAAGGTCCGGACTCCCGGAGGGCAGTGGGGCTGGGGCAGAGAGTACCCCCGTGTCCTACAACTCCCCCCACAGCAGGTTTGACCTGATGGCATCGGGCCCATCACCAAAGCTGGGCTGCCACCATACCTCTCCGCTGGCGTCTGGTGAAGCCTCAGTGGGGCTGAGTGAGGAGAGGGGCGGAAGGGCTCTCAGTGGAGCCACCTCTCTCCCCTTAGGATGGATGGAGGGAGAAGCTTGTGCTGCCCACAAAACAAGGCAAGCAGAGCACACGGAGGATGGAGCCATTCTGCATTCCAGACCAACCCCCCAGCACTTCCAGCCCAGATCTCAGGGTCGGATCCCTGCTCTCCGGGCACAGTTTCCCCAGGACAAAGCCATTCTCCTCTGGCAGATCAGACAAGTGATCCCTCAGTAACAGACACCTTTTGGTGCCAGGGCCTGCAGGAAGACGGTTTCCCTGAGGAAGCTCCCCACGGTCAGGCAGTGCTGGAGCCTTTCAAGTAGGTGAGGGGCCACAGGTAGAATCTGCTCATGCAGCAGAGAAAGGCAGAGGGAAGATTGATTTTCATTAGCCAGGCTGACCTTGAGAAGCAGGCAAAAGCAAAGGCAACTTACTTTGACTGTTCAAGCAAGATCTCATCTCTCCCATTTCCCTCCCAGGAAAGAAAAAGCGATGGATCTGCTGAGATTTGGGGTTTTCCTGTGCCTGAAGCCCACCTGTGCCCCTCCCTTTGTGATTCAAGTGAGATGTTCACGCCATCCAAGGAGAGGCAGGCAGGCAGGGAATTAGTAGGTCTCCTGGGACACCCACAATAGGTTTGGATGCTGATTTCTTTACCACTAATACCAAGGTGAATTGGGAGGGCAGAGCTGACCCAGGTTGTGAGCACACTGACAGGATGGGAATGGGCCATGAAGGAAAAACACCCTCCTGTGAGTTGCTGCCTGCTGCCACTGAGCTCCTCACCTGGTCGTACTAAAGCACAGGCTGGTGACCTGAAGTCCCCTGGATCCCTGAAGGGATATGACCCATCTTCATCTGTAGCTAGGACTACACAGGGGAGAGCGGAGAACAGCCTCCAAGGGTTCCCAGGTCCCTCATGACCCAGATCCCACCTCAGGGTGGGATCGTGTGGAGGAAGATGCTGATTCCACCCACAGAGGAGCTGCTCACAGCTGGGTGTCCGTCCCCTCTAACTTGTGCAATGAGATTTGGCAGCACTTGGGTATTAGGGCTCGGGCAGCAAGGCCCCATGAGGCTTCCACGTTAGGTTTGAACCAAAGTGTGACCCAAGGGACAAGACTGAGGGTCCTGAGATAAAGAGCAGCTCAAGGGCAGACCCACCACAGCCACCCCCAGCCCTCTATGCAAGACCTGGAGCTCAGGAGACATGAGGACACCCATGAGATGGGCTTAGGCAGAAGGAAGTGCACAGGGGACACTGTGGGGAGAAACAGAGCCTGGGAACAGCAGGCAGACAGAGCTGGCAGTTGGGCCACGCGGTGTCTGCCAACCCTGACACTTAGGATCTGGGCTTGGACGGGTCCTGGGCAAGACAGGTCCTGGTAGGACCCCCAGCACAGAACCAGGGCTCAAATGCTCCTAGACCTCCAATTTCCAGGTGCAAGGTTTGGACATGGACCCAGATTTGCTGGCGCAGGGAGGCAAAAGCCCCCCTGGGACCCAAGGGGACATGAACCAGAGGATCTGTGGGTCCTCCAGTCCAGTGGAATGGAGGGAAGACAGACTGAACACCAGAGCTGGGACCCCACTGCTGCCCTCAACCCCGGGGAGCCCAGTGGCCCCCACTCGCTCCTTGCTCCAACCAGTCCATACCCCAGTTCCCAGTGGGAAGACCACCCCCGGGACACTGATGCACGTCCCGCTGCCTCTTTGCCATCTGAGGGGGCTGGGGCAGCGTAGGGGGGGGAACTCTGCCATGTGAGGGGGCTCCTCCTCCTCACACCCTGCCTGCCAGGGTCTTGCCAGCCCGGAAATCGGGTGAGCTTTATGGCCGCTGCAGCCAGCACAAGTTCGTGTGACAGTGGCCAGAGCAGAGATCGTAAAAGCAAATGATTTACAGGCTGGGGTGGCTGCGAGCCGGGGACGAGGGGCACAGGGCGCCCAGGTGGGAGGAAAGGAAAGGGATTTTTCCCTCCGGAGGGACTGCCAGGACCATCCCAGCGCTGCGGGAGCAGCGGGGTGGTGGCAGGAGGATGATGCCCCAGCCCCGGTTTGCAGCAGCCCACGCGTGGGTCGTATCCGGCGGCAACCCCCGCGCCCAGCCCCTCCGTATGCGGGCCCCACAGCCCCCTCGAGCAGCTCCGCACAGCACAGCCCCGCACAGCGCAGCCCACCTCTCCAAGGAGTCGGACCCGCAGCCCCCAGCAGCCCCTCCTTTCACGCAGCCCCCGCGGTCCCCGGACCCCCGTCTGCGCAGTGCCTGCACCCCACTCGCGCTCGGGACGCCCCAGCCCCGCTGCCCGCTCGACCCACGCGTGACTCCGACCCACGCTCGCTGCCAGCCCCAGCACGGACACCCCACTCGTGCCCCGTGCCCCCACCTGCACCTCACCCCCACAGCCCCACTCGTGTCCGCTCCAGCGCCCACCGCAGGCCGCCCGTGCCCAGCCCCACGCGTGTCCGCGCGGGTGAGCTCACCCCGCTGCCGCCGCCGGGGCCGCCGCCGGTCTGTGCGCCCGCGGAGCGCCGAGCGCTGCCGGGGCAGCCACGGGGCTGCTCAGGGCTGGGGGCTCGGGGCCCCTCCGCTGCGCCGAGCTCAGCTCCACGGGCACCGGGATCGGGGCCGGCAGAGCCCGGACGGGCGGCTCTGGCTCGTCCCCAGCGCCGGCTGCGAACGGGGGAGCGCGGAGGACGGGACGGAGGGAGGGATCCACATCTCTCCTCGCTCCGCCGCTGCCTTCCCGGAGCTGGAGCTCTTAGCGCTTACCTAAGTGGCGTCATCCCGCTGGAATGGCACCGGCCCATTAGCAGTCCCACAGAGCCCCGGCATCCGCTCCCCAGATAATGGCTGAGCGGAGCCGGGAACAGCGCGGAGCCTGCAGGCACTATTTAAACATTTCCGTCTGCCTCGGGCTCCGCTTCCCCCCACCCCGGACCCGCCGCCCCCTGGCCCCTGGGGACACCCGTGGGACCAGCGCTGGCTCAGGAGGCTTCGTGGGCATTGAAGCTTGGTCCAGCCCGATGGGGTGGACAGGGGTGTGGGGAGCAGGTTGGGTGCCCAGGGTCAGCATCTGCTGTTGGGCACTGTCACCTTGAGGGATCATTTGATCCGCACATGGGTGGGGAACGGGCGCAGCCACCATCACCCCTCACCCTTCCCGGGCATCTCAAGAGGCATCAAGTGGGAGCTCAGACGTTGCCCACCCCCCATGCGACCAGACAGCCTGACTTACACCAGAACCACCTCCTCTGATAGAAGCTGAGGTGGAAAAGGGGCTGTTCTGCACTGAGACCCACAGAACCATCCCACGCGCATCCCATTCTCCCAGAAACAAACTCCCTGGACTCAAGGTCCAAACTGGACCTGGATATTCTGTCCCAGACATCTCGCTGTGCTGCTGCGCACTCCCACCTTCCACTGCTTTCTCTCTTCTCTAAGGCAACAACTGCTGCTTGGGAGCACCAGGGATCCTTGTGACCTCCCTCAGCCCCATCCATAAATAAATGGGACCTGGTCTGACGATCCCAAAGACTCAAGGCCCCTCCTTGATGACAATGTACATTGGCATGGACTCCACTCGAGCTCCCACCCTCACTTCTGGCATCATTTCCAGGTTGGTCACCCATCCTTTCTGGCAGCATTCACTGGGTGAGCAAAGCAATGTTACCAGCTCAGGACAGGTTCAGAACCTGCCTTGAGAAGCAAAGCTGAAAGCATCCAAGCCCTCACCCACCCCAGCAAATCCCCCCAGCACAGGACCCGGCTCCTCAGGGCCCGGCCATCCCTTGTCAATGTTGGTTGCCGACGGGCAGCACAGGGGCTGGGTACATGAGGGCAGGGAAGGGATGAGGAGCCTGAACAAGGTTGACAAAACCAGTTCTGCCACTTTTTGCTTCACCGGATGGGTACAAACCAGGATGATCCCACTGGGCTCAGCAGCTCCCTCCCAGCCGGTGCCAGCAGAAGCACTGGAGTCATGTCCAGCAGGGGCCAGCGACTCGGCTCTCCTGCACGGTGCCCAGTGGAGCCCTTCCAGGCTCATCTTTTAGGCATTTCTGGGCTGGGCAGCTCTCCATCTCCCTTGGATCCCACCAGAGATGCTCCTCCAGGAGTTTCTCCAAGAGGAATGCATCCCTGACGGCATGCCTCAGCTACAGCCCAGAGCCTTCATGCCGCATCTCTGTGCTCCCACGAACCCCTCCTCTTCTCCCCATCACTTTCAGCTTCATCTTTAAAGATGCAGAAAGGAGCCGAGTTGCCCAATTCCCAGCGGCTGCCAGCTGGCTACGAGCACCTGACTCCCCAAACCATGTGTGACGTCCTCCCTTTATCCCAGCCCAATTCCCAGCCCAAATCCATCACTCCCACCTTGAGGTGCCGGTGATTCAGGCTTCCCTCGGCGGGCTCACAGCATCCCCAGCGCAGCCTGCGTCGTGCTCAGCCGGCGCTGCTTTATTCCTCACCCGCTGCCGAGGGAGGGCCAGAAAGGCATGAATGCAGAGATAGAGACAAGTGGGAGGGTGGGAAGCAGAGGGAGAATAGCAGCCTCCTGGTGAGTTATTGACCGCAGCATCCCTGAGGAGGAGGGCTGGAAACCTGAATGCATTTGCAAAGCAGAAAAGTTCAGAGACGCTCCCAAAGGAAGGGTCTGGGATGAAGCCTCCAGCCAGTGTTTGGAGGGTTTGGGGCTGTTGGAAGAGGGATGTGGTGTCCTGCACAGCTGTATATGTTGAAGGGAGGTGTGAGGCTACATGAGATTCCCAATAACCTCTCCCTGCAGGAGTGATCATCCAGCCCTAAGCAGGGATTTAATATCCTTCCGCAGCTCTAGGACACCTCCAGGCATCCATCCTGCCTCTGCCCCTTCCCAGCCACTTCCACCTGAGCCAGCTCCTCTGGACTGGCCTTCTGAACCTGTTCCACTCCTCTTCCCAGCGTGAATCCACTTCTTAACCCCTCAAGCACCCCTGGGGTCCTGTCCAGAGCAGCTCCCAGGAGTCCCACCCTGCCCTTACTTTAGGGGCTGTCAGCACATCTTCTGCCTGGGGCTGCTGATAGCACTGAGATAGAGGCACTGAGGGCAGAGCATCCTGGTGTTCCCAGCTCCTGTTGCAGGTCTCCCATCTGCCGGTTGCAGATCTCTGCCTTGGGGAACCCTCATCCCTGGCAATCCCCACCAGTTCCTCCCTGCCCTGCTCCTGCACATCCCCAACACTGCAGAAACCATCTGGGGTGTCACCACCTTCCTTCCCCTCCTCAGCACGTGTTTCTCGAGATACACACACACATTCACAAACGCAAAAGAGATCACTCTGGAGCCTGGAGAACTTGTTGCTTTTTTAAGCAACCAGGAGAGCTCAGCATTGTTTTCCAGCCCTCTCCAAGCCTGAGCACCCCTGATCCCCCAGTGAACCACTGCGGATGGGGAGGAGAATATCCCAGCGTGAGGCTGGAGATATCTGCTCCTTTCGATGCTATTTGACAACCTGGGGCACTGGGTAGAGGGAGCATTCACCTTCAGTTAAAGATGATGCAGGCAGGGGAGAGAGAAAAGGGGAGGATAAAGAGAACATTGTGATTCCCCTGGTTCAATCAGTGAGAAGCAATGAGGTGCTAGTGCTCTCTAATTTTGAGATTCACACATTTGAGGGCCAGAGGGGACCATGATGCTCATCTGGCCTGACAGTCTGTATTATGTAAAAGCCACTTGAAGCCAGACAGTGCCACCAGCAACAGCAAGCACTGGGGAACTTATACTGTGATTCTCCCAAGGTAGAGGGATGTGTGAATCCCAGCACATCCCAGGTACAAAGGAGGCCAGGTACATCCACCCAAGCAAGTTCCAGCTGCACACGCAACAGCACTGGGGGAAAAAAAATTCTGTACCAGGCAATTCCTCTGGGCAGCAAAGAGGGGTAAGCAAGCATGGAGGAAAAAAAGTCACCCCTTCCTTGTGTTTTCCTTTTGAACCTTGCCTGGAAAGGGGATCCCAGCCCCGGGGTGCCTCTTGGCTGCTTTGGTGTAGAGCACCATAGCCTGCAGCCGTGCAGCCTTTCAGGATGGGAGCTGAGCCCAGCCCTGAGCCAGATCCTGAGTTCCTCGCTCAGCCTGCAGCACCGTGGAGGTGTAGTCATTGACTGCACTGTGAGTTGTTTCTCTGAAGATGGAGCCAGGCAGCATAAAACATCAATAAAGAGCTCAGGATGCATCCCTTTAATGAGCTGAGATTGTAACACGCTGACGGAGCTTGCCAGAAGCTGCCCATTCTGTCAGGAGGAGGAGATCCTGCTGGAGAAGTGTTAAGTGGGTCCTGCTGACTCATTGATGCAGATGGCTCCGTCCCTACGCGAGCCAGGAGGGGGAGAGCATCCAGCGCAGGGGCTGAGCTGCTGCCCCGGCATGACAACACGATGGACGGGGCACATCAAACCGGGTTTCACTCCGTTCTCCGTGTCCCATTGAGTACAGTGAGCACCAGACAGTGGGCAAAGCTGAGGTGCACCCACAGGCTCCCTGTGCTCCCATGGCAGCTCTTCTTTGACAAAACACATTTATCCCTGCAAGATGCCCTCCCCAAACCCACATCAATGTCCCAGCAGAGGAACCAGAGCAAAGGGGTGACTCAAGCAGCAAATGTGGCTCCAAACACGAGGTGGAGACCTCAGCCCTGAGCTCGTGGGGAACCAGAGCAGGGAGATAAAGCTGGATGGGGCACTGGGGGCCTGCCATTAATGTGTTTCATAGAACTACAGGCTGGGTTGGGTTGAAGGGATCTTACAGCTCATCCAGTTCCAACCCCCTGCCACGGGCAGGGACACCTTCCACTAGAGCAAGTTGCTCGAGGCCCCATCCAGCCTGGCCTTGAACAGGCAGACAGCTCTGGTGATGGATCCACCACAGCCATCCAGCTGCCTGGAGTCCTTCCTTCGGGAGGCAGAGGGCACAGAGCTGAAAGTTTCTCGTTCCCATTAGGAGCATGCTGCCTTTGCTGAGCCAAAGCCTGAGGTCTGCCCAGGGTGCCATGGGTAGGGATGTGTATTTCCCCACACAAACCCCACTGCAGCACCCACCATGGAACCAAGTACCAAAGAGTTTGCACCCTCTGGACCCTGAGCATTCCCAGAAAGCCCATGGAGCACCTGTCCCTCTTGCGAGGCCTGACCCTAAGTCCACAGGACACAAGCTTTTCATCCAACCTTTGTAGAGCACCTCCGATCCCCAGCACGATGAGATGGGATGCTCCCACCACTCTCTTCTGTCCCCAAACCCTCAGAACCATCTCTCTCCCTGGCTTCCATAGTCCATGGTCCCTGGGATGCTTCTGCACCACCCCGATCTTCACTGGGAGCAGTCACCAACTGCTGGTCCAGGTCTTCCTTGGGCTTCACAGAGAGGTCCCAGTCTGAGCTCTACCACATGCGTTCTGCTCAGCTCCTCACAGTCCAGCTAGTCCGTGCCCCAGCAACAAATGTACCTGACTCGAGCATCCTCCCTTGCCTTGGGTACCACCTTCCCGCCCCCACCGAGCCCTCTCATGTGCACTGAGCATCACCCATTCCCTGGGGATGGAGGTGGCGGATGGGGAGGGGTCAGCTCCCCCCGTGGGCACTTTGGGTTCCCGTTTCAATGTCACTTTAACTGGAGCGGGCGTGCAGGGATGAAAGGCTCCATATTAAATTGCCAATCTGATCACATGCTGCCGGGATGTGGCCGTAGCTAAGCAGCACCACCCCCACAGCCGCTTTTTTGGCTGGTGACTCCTCTGCTCAGTGTAAGGCAGAGCCACGAAAAATGGGAGAAACCAGGGGGGAGGAAGGGGAAGAAATGAAATAAATAAAGCCTAAGGTGAGTCCTTGTGAATGTCAGGAGCTCCTCGGTGTGACAGTGATCCTCCCCCTCCAAACTCACTCCGGGTGAGAGCCAGAGAGAGGGTTTCATTAGGATCTGGTAGCAGGCTATTTTCAGAGCTGACATCCTACCCACGGCTAAAAATAGCTGGTCCCCTCCACGCAAACCAGGGTTTCTTCTGTTAAACTTTAATAAACCCCAGCAAGGCTCAGACCTTACTTTCGCCCCACACTTTGCTCCCTGACTTCCTCCATCCCTTTCCATCCTCCCTTGATTCCCCACTTCACCATCCCTCATTTCCCAGCCTGCAGGGGCCAGAGCAGATGTCACCATGGCAGGGATGCGGGAGTAGAGGGACAAGGTCCCCTCTGAGCCAAGCACAACATCAGAGAGTCCCAGCCTGGTTTGTGTTGGAAGGGACCTTAAATCTCCTCCACTTCCAACCCCTGCGATGGGCAGGGACACCTTCCACTGGAGCAGCTTGCTCCAAGCCCCTGTGTCCAACCTGGCCTTGGACACTGCCAGGGATGGGGCAGCCACAGCTTCTCTGGGCACCCTGTGCCAGCGCCTCAGCACCCTCACAGGGAAGAGCTTCTGCCTAAGAGCTCATCTCAGTCTCCCCTCTGGCACCTGACCCTGCACACAGCTCCAGGGGCTTAGGGTGACCAAGCAAAGAGCAAGAGCTTGAGGCCCCCGAGCTGCTGCCAGCACAGGCAGGGAGACTCCAGCATCCCCCTGGAGCCCAGCCCCTTCCTGGCTGCTCCTTGGGGTGCCCCCAAAGGAGGGAGCAATCACCCACAGCACCCCAGAAAGGGTGAGGGGCAGAGCACAGTCCCCTGCACAGTCCCGGGCATCACTAAAGGCTTTGGTACTCCAGCTTCGGGGGGTGGTGTTCAGCACGAAGCTGTCCCATCTGCAGATGCCCTCAGCACTTGAGAGACAACACACATTTACCTCCATCTCGTGCTCCTCCTGACTCCAGCCCAGTCGGAATAACCAGCCTCTGCAGAGCCCTGCCGCATTCTGTGCATGCACCCTCCACGTCCCAATCCCAAATCTTCCCTTTTCTGGTGCCAGCACAGCTGAGTCCCAGCAGAGGCTGCAGCCAGTCTGAGCTCGGCTGCTCTTAGAATGGAGCCGAGGTCCAACCATAGATCCCTTCCCGGCTCATCCCAGCTCCCAGGACAGTCGGGAATGGAGCATCTGGGAGCACCCCCTGCACTGCACCCCTGCGGGGCACAGCCCGGCCCACCACGGGGACACGCAGGGTGATGGGGACCGGTCTCACCGGCTCAGCCCAGTGCCCACCAGCACCACGGGCTCCGTCTGCCTTCCCCTCGGCCCCGCGCCGGCCCTTCGGAGGCGCTGGCCGGCAGCCAGGCAGCCATTTCCTGGTAATCTAATAGCTGCAGCAGATGAACTGGAAATGCATTTCCTGCCACCCTGCTCTAAAGTTGTTATTAATGTAAGGGGAGAAGCAACGCTGGCTCATGGGGACCGCAGCGGTGCCTCGCTCGGGCTGCAGGGAGCTGGAGGTGGGATGGGGAAACTGAGGCACGGGCAAGGGAAGTGCCTCATCTGGAACAGCAGTTCCAAGGGGCTTTGCCTCGGGACAAAGAACCACCATGGGTGGCTTTGGGAAGGTGGGCTGCAGGGGATGGGGATGGGGATGGAGCAGGGTGAGAGGAGCCCTGGGAGATGGACACTGCAATGGGGACCTGACCCACGCTCCTGCCTGCCCTCCATATGGCACGTCATCCACCTCCTGCCTGGCTCTGTGGCCTGGGCTGACCCCTTCCCAGCTGGCAAAGGGATGGCCCTGTCAAAACCCCCCATTCAGGTGCTCTAGGGTAAGGAACAGCCTCAAGCAGGCAGAGGACAGTGACACTACTGCAGTGCCCAGGGGGGAGCAGGATGCTCCTCAGGGAGGAGCTGCGTCTGGAATACGCGTGTCCTCATGGCTCCATCTCAGCAGCAGTTCCTGTGTCCGCACACAATCCACAACCCTCAGGGGCTTGGCAAAGGACCCGCAGGGCTCAGCATCCCCCTACATCCCCTTCAGCACCCCACTTATTCTCAGCCCCAACATCCCACCCAGACCCTGCCACCAGCCCAGTGGGTGACATCCCTGCACTTGGGGCTGGAGCTGTCTGCACAAGCCTTTTCCCACTCAGAGCCTGCTCTCTGCATCAAGGCAGAGCCAAATTGGAGAAGCACACACAATGACCTCTTGTGGAATGTAGTATGAATATTTGATAGGGCTAATGTAATCATATCCAATCGATACAGGCAGGAATATCTCCCCTGCCCTGCGCTCTCCCTCTGCCCTGTCCCTTCCTCTCTCCCCCTCTCTCCCTCGTTCTTTCATTAATGCATTCTCCACTTTACATTATTTATTAACTTCCTTTTTTTTTATTTAGAAAAAACAAATTAAATAACAGTGGTTACGTGGAGCTCAGCCCCTCCTGCCCCAGCGCTTTGGGCCAGGCTAAAACTTCCCTGACCTTCTGTCACCTCCTTGTCTTCTTCAGCTGAGGCAGAGACTCTGCCCCACGGCTGCATCCCCCTGACACCCCTCACTGCCCCTAGCACATCCCACCTCCCCATTAGTGCTTGCTCTGCACGGCCACCCAGTGCATGGCACAGGAGACATGCCCAAAATGAAGCCCCCAAGGTGCAAGCGATGCCTCGGAGGTGGAGAGACTCCATGTCTGGTCCCAGCTCCAGCACAGCCAGAGGGTTTCCCCAGCCAGAGCCAGCAGGGTGGGGGGGTGATGCTCAGACTGGTGGTGAGCAGATGCTCTGCTGCAGGTCTCACAAACCCTCATCCATTCCTTGCTGTGGTCCCCTAAAAAAGCCGACAAGAAACCTGGAGAGGGGCTTTGGACATGGGCCTGTAGGGACAGGCCAAGGGGAATGGCTTTAACCTGCCAGAGGGGAGACTGAGATGAGCTCTTAGGCAGAAGCTCTTCCCTGTGAGGGTGCTGAGGCGCTGGCACAGGGTGCCCTGAGAAGCTGTGGCTGCCCCATCCCTGGCAGTGTTCAAGGCCAGGTTGGACACAGGGGCTTGGAGCAAGCTGCTCTAATGGGAGGTGTCCCTGCCTGTGGCAGGGGTTGGAACTGGATGAGCTTTAAGGTCCCTTCAACCCAAACCAGGCTGGGTTTCTGTGATTCCCAGAGTGGCCAGGTATGTCCCAGCAGTCCAGGGATGCTCCCCACAGATGCTGCTGGTCCATGCTGCCCTGCCAGGGTGGGCTGAGCTCAGGGGCTTACCTGGATGGGGACAACCCCAGTGTCTGCCTTTGTGCCAAGCATCCTGACCCCAACACCCCTCCAGGGTCACTCACTGGGACAAAGAGCGCCCAGGCTGCTGAGCCACATTCCTCTGCTCCAAGCAGGACCCAAGGGGCCACAGAAAGGCTGGGGCAGGGCCATGGCCATGCTGTGCTGCAGGCAGTGGGAAAGTCGGGTCGGAAGGGGAAAGGGGCTGTGCAGCAGCCAAAGCAGTGACCCTGGGGTGAAGGGTAATCCTGGGGCAGGGGGAAGCTGAGGGGAGACCCCAGGGATGCCCAAGGGGGATGGAGCTGGGGGCAGGCAGAGCTCCAGAATTCCTGCTCCATGAAGGAGCCATGGGGCACAGCTGGGGACATGAGACATGGGTCGCAGTGAGACTCCAACCCTCAGCTCAGACTCATGGAGTCACTGAGGTCCTGGGTTGAATGGGCCAGTCTCTGTGTGGCTCCCACCTGAATCATCCACCCCCTCCCACTCATCCCAGGGAGCCACTCTTCCCCTTGCCAGATTGCTGCCCTGGGCAGGAGGAGCATTCACTCAGCACAGGGGGGAGGCGTTGGCTGTGTCCAGGCTTGCCTGCCCCTGTCCCCATGGAGGGCAGGGGAAGGTGCAGCTGCTGCTCCATCCCTGCCCCAGCACAGGGTGTCTGTCCTTCCAGGGACACCCCACTCTCATTTTCCCGGGGGGGGAATGTGTGTGTGTGTGATATGAGTCTGGAGATTTTCTCATTCCCAGGAGTGGAGGGTGGGAGAGCAGGCTGGGACAGCCCCCGCTGCCCTACAGCAAATGAAGAAGCCAAGGGAAGGGCTTGTCTTGCCCACACTGGCCACCTCCTCCCTTCTTGGAGGACATCCTCAAGGACACATGGACACCAGCTGACTCAGTTTACCACTTCTGATGAGTGCAATGGTTTAACTTCAGTCTGCAGTGAATTGAGAAGGATCCTTTCTGCTTCCATGCTGTGGGACATGTGGAAGACCCCCCCAGGAATGGCCAGAGGACGAGGTGATCCAAGACCATGATCCAAAGCATGTTCATGGGGTGGCATCACGGAGCAGACTGGAGGGAGGGCGATGATCCAGCACCTCAATATTGGACATATTGGGCTGCTGCATGCAGGGTGCTGGGAAGGACCTGGCATCAAGCAGAGCCCGGGGACCCCCCCAATCACCCCTCCAGCACCCAACTCCACAGGGGGAGGCTGCCTGGATCATGGGAAAGCTGTGCCAAACACCCAGGGCTGGGAGAAGGGAGCCAGAGCTGGAGCCAACCAAGTGGGACTGTGAAAAGGCAGGAGACGTGCTGAGGGAAGGGCAGAGAGATCCTCCTCCTCGGCCACTTGTGCTCTTCTCACTGGACCCAGGTGCCCACAGGGGTGTTCCGCATCATTTGAGCGATTCACTGTCACTTCCCACGACACAGATGCTGGAACAGATGAGGGAATTTGCTGCAAACCAAAGGCCACTGGGAACAAGGGGCTGGCACAGGGTGCCCAGAGAAGCTGTGGCTGCCCCATCCCTGGCAGTGTCCAAGGCCAGGTTGGACACAGGGGCTTGGAGCAAGCTGCTCTAGTGGAAGGTGTCCCTGCCCGTGGCAGGGGTTGAAACTGGAGGAGCTTTAAGGGCCCTCCAACCCAATCCAGGCTGTGGCTCAATGCAGGTGTCCCACGAGCTGGAACAGGGGCAGATGCTGCCGCTCCGAGGGCAGCGTTGGAGCAGAGCAGTCGTGGCTCCAGGCTGGGCTCATGATGACGCAAGGGTGAGGGAAGCGGGCCCTGGCCTTTCCCAGGCTCTGCTGTGCTCCTGCTCCCACTCCCTGCCAGTGGATCTGCCACTGGAGGGTTACCAAGGGAGCAGAGGCCAGGACACAGCAAACAAACATCTGAGTCCGGGCTTGCTTCTTTCCTTCGAGTAACCAGAGACAAAAGAGGGGGAATTTAAAAAAAAATAATAAAAAGTGACAAGCATTTGCTTCCATGGGGAGGTGACGAATCCTTGGGAGTGGGAGCGTGGCCTCAGGGAAGAGGAACACCGGAGCAGGGAAGCCAACAATACAGCCAGCAGCACCATGGGCACCCGGCATAGGTCCCCAGCTTCAACAGCCCTTAGATCAAGCTCTGCACAGCCACAGCGAGGATCAGAGCCACTCCAGGATTTAGATCCTTTGGATTTTCCTCGGATCTTCACAGAATCCCAGCCTGGTTTGGGTTGGAAAGGACCTTAAAGCTCATCCAGATTCAACCCCCTGCCATGGGCAGGGACACCTCCCACTAGAGCAGCTTGCTCCAAGCCCGTGTCCAACCTGGCCTTGGACACTGCCAGGGATGGGGCAGCCACAGCTTCTCTGGGCACCCTGTGCCAGCGCCTCAGCACCCTCACAGGGAAGAGCTTCTGCCTCAGAGCTCATCTCAGTCTCCTCCAGCAGCACATCTCACCGTGCTGTCACCCAGGCCGGGTTGTGTGGAGCTGTGTTCTGGGTTGGCTGGTGCTGGATGGTGACATTCCCGTTGGGCCAAACCGGAGCAGCTCCTTCCCCCCCCCCCCAATTTAACACACGTTTTACCCCCAAAACCACACCCAGACACACACACACACACACACCCGCTGCTCCCGCGGCGATCCCGCGGTTCCTGGCACCTGCGGATTCCCTGTGGGAACATCTCCCAGTCTCTGCCCGCGCAGGAGCCGCATGGGGAGAGAACCCCGCGTGTATGGAGCGAGCGCCGCTCGGCCCCGCCACCGGCCCCGGCATCCTCCCGGGCAGCCGCTGCCGGGCACAGGCTGCTGCCGCTCCTCCAGCCGGGTGCGGACGGGACCCTGTCCCCAGCACCCCTCGGGCACGGGAGGAGCACTGAGCGGCCGCTGCTTGTTTAACCCCCCCGATCCCGGCTCTTCCCCAGCACACGGGCTCCTCCGTGCTGAGCCAGGCTGCGGGTGCGAGCAGAACGCGCCGGGCGCTGGGAGGCAAATGAGGGCTGTCTGCCACAGCCCCGAAAGCGGAGCACAGGCCATAAACCCTACTGAGCCCCACAGACCCCATCCCTGGCAGTGTTCAAGGCCAGGCTGGACACAGGGGCTTGGAGCAAGCTGCTCTAGTGGAAGGGGTCCCTGCCCGTGAGAGTGGTTGAGCTGGAGGAGCTGTAAAATCCCTTCAACCAGAACCAGTCGGGATTCTAGGACCATGCTCCACACCCCAAGGGGTGGCACCGCCGCTCTCGGGCCCACAACACCGCTCCCGGTGGGGCTCCGAGGGATCCGCGCCCGAAGGCAACGGGCCCCGAGGGTCCTGGAGTGGAAGCGGAGCTGCCGCGGGGTCGGGCCGGGGCAGGGAGCGCTGCGCCTCAGCCCTGCGGCACGAAGGGGTCCGGTGCCTCCGGATGAACCCAGCGGTTACGGCGTAAAAGCGCGCTCTGCCCCGCAGCGCCTGGAGCCCGGCCCGCGCATCCCTGCGCGCACACACGGGCCAACGCGGAGGAGCAGCGGGGAGAAGCGGAGCGGAGAGGAGCGGAGGGCCGGGCTGGGCCGGGGCGGGGCGGGCGGCTCCGCCCGAGCCGGGGAGCGGAAGCCCGGTCCGTGCAGTGCCGTGCCCGCCGCAGTGCGCGTGCGCCGCCCGCAGGTGAGCTTGGAGCTGTGCTCCTCGCTATGGAAACAGCCCCCGGGCAGTGGCGACGCGAGCCCGCGGGACAGAGCGGCCCGAGCGGAGACACCGCGGGGAGGCGGCGCTGCCGGCACAGCGCCCGGCTCGGAGGTACGTGCGGCTCCAGGGCCGGCTTTCTGGGGGAGACGTGACACGCTCTGGCCGCAGGCCAGCATCTCTATGGTATGTCTGCCACTCTAGCCACCTCTCTATGGTATGTCTGCCACTCTAGCCACCTCTCTATGGTATGTCTGCCACTCTAGCCACCTCTCTCTGGTAGACGTGCGGCGCTCTGGCCACAGGCCTGTGCCACTCTAACCATCTCTCTGGTAGACGTGCGGCGCTCTGGCCGCAGGGCTGTGTGCATGGTATGCCCGCCACTCCAGCTTCCTCTCTGTGGTGCACATGCGACGCTCTGGCCACAGGCTTGCACCTATCTAGTAGGAGGGATGCTCTAGCCTTCGCTCGATGGTACGTGTGCGGCGCTCTGGCTGTAGGCCTAAATCTCTATGGTACAAGGGGCACTGCAACCGCTGTTCTAATGTACACGTGGGACGCTCTAGCCACAGGCCCGCATCCCTATGGTACACGGGGTGCTCCAGAGGCCGCTGTACCCCCCATGTGCGGTGCTGTGGCCACAGGCCGGAGTCTCTGTGCCACACGGTGCCCTCTGCACCTCCCTGTGGTTTCCAGGCGCTCTAGCCTCTTTGTGGTCGGCAGTCGCTCTGCTTTCCCCTCTATGTTACACGCCGCCCCGCTCTCCGTGGCTCCCGGGCGGTGTTTCGCAGCGCGTCCCTGCCCCGGGCGGGCCTGGCGGCTGCCGCCGACGCTCGAGTCCCCTGCCTCTGGTGGCGCCGCTCTGCCCAGCGCTCCTCTTCCGGCGGGCGCTGCCGCTCGTGATCGGTGCCGGCTCCTCCCCGGGGCGGGCCCGATCCGGCCCAGCCCCGCCGCCTTCCGCGGCTCCTGTCGGGAAGCTCCGCAGCCGCCGCAGGGGCCGGAGCTCGGCGGCGTCGCCGCTCGTCCCGCGCTTTGCGCCGCTCGAGACCGGCGGGACCCGCTCCGGGGGCTCCGGCGCCGCCTCTGGCGCTGCGCAGCCGCTCCTGAGCAGCGCGGCCGCTCCCGTGGCGCCGGGACCGAGGCCGGGAGGAGCCGCGGAGCGCCCCTGGGACCGCTGCAGCCGCCCGGGCCCCGCCGCGGCCTCACTCCGCCTCTCGCCGCCGCAGCGCAGGTAACGGCCATGCCCCGGGCGCACGCGGGGCTCGAGGCTTCAGCCCCTGCTGGGCAGGGACCGGAGCTTTCGCCCGCGGCAGCTCCGGCAGAGCCCGTGCGCTGCCGCCCGCAGCAAAGACAACCCCTGCGGGCCGGGGCGGGGCAGTGGCCGCGAACAGGAGCGAGCTGCGGGAGGAGTCCGGGGGCGGTGCTCCGAGAGCCGGCTCTTTGCGGGGCAGGAAACGACGCGGAGGTCGCTGCGTTCGGCTGCGCCCACGAAGGCTCCGCTGGAGGCCGCGGAGGAGCTCCGAGCAGGAGGGTGCGGGAAGCGGTGGGAAGCGGGGTCTGGAGTCGGGCGAGCAGGTTCTTCCCTTCGCTGCCAGGGCAGCGCAGCGGCTGTGGACGGAGCTGCCGCGTCTGGGGTGCCTTTAACGGCTTCTGAGTTTCCGAGCGGTGCCCGTGGGGGAGGGCTGGAGGACACTATGGGTCCTGAGCGCTCAGCCCTAACGCGGTGGCTGCAACAGCAGCAGCCTGCGGGGGGGCAGGAGCCTCTCTCAGCGGGGCACAGCCGCAGCCGGCTGGGAGGGGGGACAGCTCGGGCTGCGGCCCCTCTCGCTCTGCCGGCAGCCCAGTGCCTGTGCCCAAGAGCTGCTTCCCAGCGCGGGGCTTGGCCCCTTTGCTCCTCCCGGGGCAGCAGCTCTGTCCCAGCCTCTGCAGCGCTCTGCTCTTCAGCTGCTTTCCCCGTTGCTGCAGTAGCGGCGCTCGCTGGTATCAGCCGTGGCCTCGGCACTGCTGGGGATCAGTTCAGTCTGAGGATCTTAGAGGTCTTTTCCGAGCTGCCCTGCCTGAGGCTTGCACGCTATTCCTCAGGCTGCCTCCACAAAACAATGGATTTCCCTTTCCTCTCTCTCTCAGAAGCCCAAGGCCTGTTGTGCTGCTGAAATCTCATGCTGCTGGTGGATCAGAACCCTTTGCTTTAGCCAGAGGCTCCAGCCGTGGACAAGGGTGCAGCTGAGCTCTCAGGAATGCTCAGTGAGAAACAGGGAATTCTTTCTGGGATGCTGAAGGAGCCTGGAAGCCAGGCTGGCCGTACTGCCACAGGTCAGGTCTGTTCACAGCACCAGCACAGGTCAGGCTTCAGAGCAGCGTCCCCAGCATCAGCTGCCTGGTTCCTGGCAGGCTTTGGCTACAAGCTGGCCCCAGTCCACAGAGGTGTGGGGCTTCTCCTTCCATGTGTGTTGGCATCGCTGAACCAGCGGGTTCCTGGTTTTTCTAGCTCAGTGTTTTCCTTTGCTCACAGGGGGAATTGTGGGGTTTAGCAGAGCTCAAGGAACCAGCACTTGTGGCAGCAGCGGGAAGTCCCCTGGACATGAGCCCCTCCTGAGGCCTCTCTTCCTTCCTCCTCCCCTCACAACCTGTCTCGGCCTCCCTCTCAAGGGAATTCCTCAGCTCACAACACATTGGAATGTTTCCTCCTGCTCACGGGGGGTCTGATCCTGCTCCTGGCTTTCATCCACTGCCTGGTGGGCTCTGGGGCAGGATAAAGGTGAGGGGAAGAGCTGGCTGTTCCCATACCTGATTTCAGCCGGGAGAGCTCTTGGCTCTGACTGAACACAAAGGCAGAATGTAAACCCTCTCTGATCACAGGGGTTGGTGCAGCTCCTCTCAGGTTTAGGATCTCTTGCGAAGATTTCATTCAAGATTTCTCTGTGTGCTGTTGGTGTCTGTTTCCAGCAAGGACAGCAGAGGAGCAGGAGGTCTCAGTGATGAGGTTCAGTATCTGGGTCACTCACCATTGCCTCTGTGTGTTCTCTGGTGAGTTTTGATACTGGGAGAGGATGAGATAAAAGGAACATGTGCAGAAAGATAGAACCAGGGCTGAGCTGCCCTCGACAGAGGCCACTTGCTAAAGGGATTTGGAGGTGAGCTCTAGGTCCTGTGTGAGGACACCAGGCGTAGGCAAACAAGGTGGCTGCTCTTTTCCTTTCCCTGTTGGCGTTTCTTGATACCAAAACCTAGGTAGAGCCTCCCCTCCTGTGCATTCTAAAGAACAGGCTGATGCTTTATGAGCCATGGTGCTTCGTTCAGGGACTTGTTTAAGTTCTAAAGCCAATACACATCATAGTCAAGTTCTGCTTTTCTCTAGCTGTGGCTTTTCTTCACTTGGTTGAGCTTGCACATCAGAAGTGGAGAGTTCCTTTCCCTGTATTGAATTTTCAGTGTGCTGGAAAGTGTTCTTCCAGGACTGAGCATTGGCTGTTCTACGAAACCTCATCTTCTGCCCGGCTGGAGACCACCAAAGGGAAGAGCAAGTCCTGTGGTGTGTCTTCAGGTGCCTGGTAACTCTGGCTTGGGCTGTGTAAGTTCTGGTGCCCCCGTTCCTCTGTCTGTAGCAAGAATCCGGGTCTTTCAGGGTGTTGTAGCTCAGTCAGCATCTCTGAGGAGTTTCATGGGCTTCACAGCAGTGTTTGGTCTCACAAGGAACAAGTGACAGGACAAGAGGAAACAGCTTCAGGTTGCACCAGGGCAGGTTTAGACTGGAGATTAGGAGCAGTTTGTTCACTGAAGGGGTTAAGCCTGGAACAGGCTGTCCAGGGCAGTGGTGGAGTCACCGTCCCTGCAGGGGTTAAATGGATGTGTAGATGTGGCACCTGGGGACGGGGTTTAGTGGTGGCCTCGGCAGCCCTGGGTTAATGTTGGACGATCTCAGAGGTCCATATCCATGACTTGGCAGCTGATTCCTGTAACTGCCAGGAGCCAGGGCTGCATTTTGGCAGCTGCAGATCCGGCACTTCCAAGTTGGAATCTTTGTGCAGGGCTGAAGCTGCTGGTGACTCGAGGCCAGGAACCTCGTGAGCCTTTGCTGAAGGGGCACGTCCCCACCTCAGACCATGTTCTGTTAGAAAACTGTTTCTAGGCTTTTCCCCTAGAGCTGCCTCTGGTTTAGTTTGTTCCTGCCCAGCGAGTTGTTGTCTGAGAGCATGGAATAGCTGATTTTATTGTTAGTGCCAACTTTGAGAGCTCTGCAATCTTCAGCTCTGGAGTGGAGAAGCAGGTGGGGCAGCCACAGCTCCGGTGTTGAGAAAGCATGGCAGAAAATCACAAGTCTTCGATAAGAAAAGCTCCCCGAGTCTGTGTCTCCCCAGTGGTGCCACATTTCTGTGCATTTGAGACCAATGCTGTTAAATCCTGCTGGGTTGAGACCTGCCCTTCAGAAATGGATAACCAGGACAGGGTGCTCTGCGTGGCTTCACATCTTAATGCTTGGAAGGTTTTGCCCTTGAATTGAGTCATTACAGATCTCCCTCCGAGTAATGGTCCCATGATCTCCAGGCTAAGATTAACCCTGGTTGGACTCTCTTCTGTGCTGGTGGTGTCCTTCAGCAGCAGCAGAGATCCTCCTCGTCCTCCTTCTCAGTGTTTTGATGCTCTTCTAGAACTGACCTAATCCCCGGATTCCTCCAGTTCCTGTGCCTCTACCTAAAGTCACTTTTCTCTCTTCCCATAGCTCTGTAGTTTTGCCCAGGAATGGGGAATTCAAAGTGGGGAGGCCAGAGCGAGGCCGAGACCTGTAGCAGATGAGGCTTTGGCAGCACGTTGCAGTCCCTTCTGGAATTGCTTTGCCTGGTAAATCCTGGGCTCTCATTTGTTTCCCAGGACTGTTTTCCACTGTGAGACACCCTGTGTCTGGTGCTGCTGCAGCTGCTGCATTGGATGCGCTGAGGTTGGTAAGAAGGCTCCCTGAACCCCTGATGGTTCCTTGTTGTCAGTGTGTGATGGGCAGGAGCTGCAGGCAAGCAGGGCTCACGTGCAGCACCATCTTCCCTCCTGCTCCTCTCCTGCCCTTACCCCAGAAGCGGGGGGAGGCCAACAAGAGAGAAGAACCTGAAAATGGGCCTCCCAGCCCTCTTCAGCCTTTCCTTTGATCCCACGCACTTCTCCCCTCCTCAGTGCTTGAGCTCTCTCACCTCATGTCCATCAGTGAGGACTGGGGGGATGAGTCCAGCTTTCCCAGAGTGCTGCCAGTGCCTGGTGTGGGGATGCAGGGCTGAGGGCCAGGCTGGGCAGCAGCAGCAACCCCTGTGTGTGTGTCACCCCCTGTGTGTGTGTCACCAGTGTCACCAGTTCTCTCCCATCTCTCCCAGCAGCTCAGGATGTGGCGTCAGAGGCTGGTGAGGCTTCTCCGGTTGTGTGGCAGCTCCAGCCCTGCCTTGCTGTGGCCACCCAGTGACACCAGGCCCGTCCTCGCTGCTGCCACTCGCTGCCACCACACGGTGCCGGAGTCCCTCAAGTGTGCCTGGCAGTTACACCACGACCACCTCGGTACGTGCCGGCTCCCGTGTCCCTGCTCCCAGCCAGTCCCTGGGAGTGATTTCAGTTCCCTGTGTTCTTCTGAAATGGGCTATGCTAGAGGGGTGCACGCTGGTCTCTGTGTTCCATGTTCCCTCTGGGAATTCCCAAAGGCAGGACTGACTCTTGTCCTGGGTTTGGAGGTGACTTGGCAACTGAGGCACAGGTTTCCCCAGGACGTGTTTGGTCTGGTCCAGCCTCTGTCTGCTGAGGCCAGTGAGATGTTGGTACTTGGGTCACTCAGAAGCAAGGGGAATTGCTTGTTCCTTTATCCAACACAGTGCCCCCAAGAAAGGATATTGTTGCTTTCCCGTTGCAAAGTGACCTTGGATACTTGGATTCAAAGCTGAGTGGGACTAGAGCAGGAAGCGCTCTCCTCTTTTCTCTGCTGGCTCCCCCTTCTGAAGGGCTTTGAGCATTCCCAAGCTGTCCTGGAATGGAGCAAGGAGGAGAGGCTTTAACACTAAATGGATATCAAGGCCTTACCTCAATGTCTTGGTGGGGTTTGTAACCTTTGTGTAGCTTCGATGTTTGCTTGGTTTGACTCTTACCTGTATTACTGTACTGGGGTCTGCAGCTAGGTTATGTACAGCTCTGAATTTTCTGCTTGAAGAGAAAGAGGTAATTATATGAGCAGCATGTTAGCTGTACTCCTTCCTGCTGCAGGGTGAGCTAGGTAAGGAGGGAGCCCATGGTGAGCTCAGTGACAGCCAGGCCTTCCATGAAGACACTGCGTAGTGTGACAAACCAGCTGTGCATCCCTTCAGTCAGTGGGGTCCTAACCCGTGGGCTCAGTTCTGGGTGATGGTTCCACCTCTTGGCGCCAGTGCAGCTCTGAGCCCAGCCTCCTCTGCAGAACTCAGGTACGCCAACACGCTGATGCGGTTGGACTTCGTGTGGCTGCGGGACCACTGCCGCTCCGCCTCCTGCTACAATGCCAAGACCAACCAGCGCAGCCTGGACACAGCCAGCGTGGACCTGGCCATCAAACCTAAGGCCGTGCGAGTGGATGAGACCACGCTCTTCCTCACCTGTAGGTAGCAAAGTGCCTGTTCCGTGGTTTCTGGGCTACCAGCCCTGCTTGAAGGGAGCCTCAGTGATGGATCCTGGTCTTACGTGTGCTGGGAGAGGGCAGCCTTGTCTCTAAATCAGTAACTGTTTTGGGAATTCCGGCCCTAAGATCTGGCCCTAAGCAGATTTTAAACAGTTGCTGTTTCTATAACATGTCTTGGTCTTAACTGTGTAGCTGTGTTTTCCTCCCCCTCCTCGCGAGCCCTTTTTGGGTAGAGATGTATCTTCAGTGTCTGGTGTTTCACTGGTTGGTTTGAACCCAGCAGCAATGCAGGGAGTGAACAGACTGGTCAAGAAATGGTTGGGTTCCTTTTCCCTACTGTTTGAGCTGGTATCCCTGGTCAGGACTCATGTTTTCTGTCCTTTGTTGCTCTCTCCCTTTTGTTGTAACTTACCCTTAGTTACGAGCTGGTTTTGTGCTCAACTTCCTCATGGAGTTCTGTCAGCAGAAACCAGAACCACTGAAGTTGAGACCCTTGGCTCTGAATTTGGCTCCTGGCAGCAGCAGTGATGCTTTCAGGACTTGTAGCCTGAACCAGACATTAGTGTGGGTGACATCGGGGTCACCAGACAAATTAACAGGGTGAGGGCTGTCTGAGACTGGTGATTGTGCTGATCATGACCTGGGACTGTGGCATCCACTGGTGGTGACTGTGACTCTGGTCCCTTGCCTCAGGGCCGGACGGGCACGTGACGCGCTATGGGCTGGAGTGGCTGGTGAAGAACAGCTACGAGGGGCAGAAGCAGCAGGTGATGCACCCCCGCATCCTCTGGAATGCTGAAATCTACCGCCAGGCCCAGGTGCCCTCCGTGGACTGCCGGAGCTTCCTGGACACAGATGAGGGGCTGAAGGAATTCCTGCAGAACTTCCTGCTTTATGGCATCGCTTTCGTGGAGAACGTTGCGCCCACCAAAGAGGACACAGAAATCGTGGCAGAAAGGATCAGCTTGATCAGGTAACAGGGGCTGCCCTGCGAATGCCACTGACAGCTTTGTCAGGAGCTGTGAAGGGCAGGCTGCTCAGTTCGTTGGGAAGGTGCTGCTGCCTTGTCCCGTGTGTCCTGCCTGTGGCCTGGTTTGCAAAGCAAACGTCTGGGTCTTCCACAGCCTCTGGCCGCTGTGCTTGAACCGAGCTGGAGTGTTGCACTGTGGAATCTGCCTCTTCCTAGGTGAGAGCCTGGACCATGAGGCTGTGGAGCTGCCTCGGGAGCGTGTGGTGACTTTTGTGACAGTGGGGCTATGCCCAGAGAGGAGGAACTGGAGGAAGTGGCCTGTCTGGGAAGAGCAGAGCTTTGCAAAGAGAGGCATTTCCTGTTGTGACTTGGAAGGTTAGGAGGGCAGCCCTGGCCTGGGAGCCAGGGAGATCAGAACCAGTTTGTAGCTCTCACCAAAGAAAAACAGTGAGAAATGTTCCTGCTGTGTTTCAAACAGCCCAACAGCATGGCAGGACAGGGTTTGTGTTTCAACTCGTCCAACCTGCATAAAGCCTTTAACGTGCCTTACGCTGCTGGGAGAGGAGGGATTGCTTCCAATGAGTAGAAACAGAAATGAGGGCTTCCAAGGAATATCCAGGCAGCTTTTTGCTCCAGGTACCCTCCCCCTTAGCCCCTGAGCACTGTTTGTCCCTCTGTCTGTCTCCTTCTGTGCATGTTGTAGGGGGGAAGGTGGCTGAAAACGCAAGATCCTGAGAACAGAAGTGGGCTTGGTGGTGGGTGGGTGCAGACAGGGGCTGGCTGTGCCCTGGCAGCTCCTCGTGTCGCTCAGGGGCTTCCTTGGTTTGACAGTTGCCATGAGTCTGTTGGGGAGGAGAGTGACAAGTTGAACACTGGAGGAGGCACAAGAAGCACCAGCTCTTGGCAATGTGAATGTCGTTGTTCTGCTTTAATTTCCTCTGTACAGAGGCTGGAGGGGAGTGACCTCTCCTCAAAGCAGGAGAGGATCTGCTGTCCTAGCCCCTGCTCCCTCAGCCCATGCTATAACTGCCTGTCCCTTTTGCAGGGAGACCATTTATGGCAGGATGTGGTACTTCACCTCGGACTTCTCCCGGGGAGACACTGCCTACACCAAGCTGGCTCTGGATCGTCACACAGACACAACCTACTTCCAGGAGCCCTGTGGGTGAGTGCTTCTGCTGGGGCTGTGTTGTCTTCAGTGCTGATGCTGGGATGTACTTGCACTGGTCACTCGGCAATTCCAGGTCCTGGCTGATCCCTGTGCAGTGGGGGGAGTCAGTAGGTCGCTTTTCCCTATGCTTGGGGATTCCAGAAGGAATCACGCCAGTGAAGGGCGTGGCTGTTAGACAGTGACTGCAGCTTGGTGTTGCTGTGGTTCAAGTAGTCCTTGTAGTCACAAAGGCGGCTCAGCTGTGGTCGTTTCTGTGCTACCCTGAAGCTTCTCACAGTCTCTTCTCAGAGTCTCTGAAGAGCCACACAGCGTTCGTGGGGGTGAGCAGCTGGGTTGAGGTGTCTTTTGGGTCCATCTGGCAAAGCACAGCTTCCCCTGCAGCAAGCGCCCCTCCTGAGCTGTTGCACAAAGCTGCTGCTGGAAAGGTTTGCTTTGCCTTACCCTTGCTGACTGGGGCGAACCCTCCTCACCCTCATGGGGCCAGCTCTGTGGGCTGAGCAGCCTCAGGAGAGGAGGGGGAGCAGCTCCCCTTGGCACAGCGTGGAGAGGTACCTCAGAGGCCCTGCTTGCCTTGCTCTGCACCAGTTCACGCTGGTGGGGCTGCATTTTGGCAGGGGTGCAGCCCTGCAGGTAGGCAGAAGCCAGGCTCCCCCAGCTCACAGCCTTCTGTGCTTTAAAAAGCATTTTGTAGCTGCAGCATTGCTTCACAAATGCCGTTCTGCAAACTGCTCTTCTGGTACAGCCTCTAGGGTGTGTTTGATACTCAGCTGGAGGTGGAAAGGCAGCAGATCATGGCTCAGGGGGAAGTGCAAGAGACTTTAGGCTTCATTTCTAGCCTAAGTAGTGGCTTAGGTCAAGAGGGGAAATAGCCTGGAGGAGATGTGTGGAGGTACTGTGATCTGCAAATGAGGCTACAAAGAGAAGTCACCCAGTCCACACCTCCTGCCCCGGGGCAGGATCAGCTCTTCCCAAGTGAGGCTGTAACTTGCTAAACACCTGAATGGGAAAGGTCTGCAGTGCAGAGCTGGAAAAGCAGAGGGGGACTAAGAGGGGAGATCTGTTGACTGCAGGTGGATCTCAGAGCAGCCTGAGCCCTTTCTGTGCCCTGCCAGGCAGGAAGCTTTTGGGAAGCAGCTCGATGTCAGGAGCGAAGTCAGTGGATTTGACCGTGCGCTGTGCAGCTCAAGTACACAGAACACAGAGCACAGGTCCTGCCCCGCACTGGATGTAGTTGGCTTCTCTGTTTTCAGTTAACAGCTGAGTGCAGAACCCGTGATTTGCAGTGACCTGCCTGGTGTGACCTGCCTGGCTGACTTGCTTTAGGAGCTCACAAAATCTCCCCCAACATCAAATAAGATCAGAACTTCAGCCTTCAAAAGGTCTTTGATGTAACTGCTCCGTGCCAGAACTATAGAGCTCATTAGCTCTTTCTGTATCTTTTTTCCACTTGGAAGGGTTCCCTTCAGGTAGGGAACCTTCCATCCGCAGCCAGCTGAAGTGCATCAAGCAAAGGCAACATGGGCTTGATTGGTAGGGCTAACCATTAGTGCTTGTAGTTCTGCAAAGCCAGAGTTGTGCAGGAAGAACATGAATTTCTGGCTTTCTTGAGCCCCCATCTCTGCCAGAAATCCTTTCTTCCCAGCCTCTTCCAGACTTGCTTCCAAAACGCTGGAGTCTTTGGCCTGCTTCTAAGTGAAATGAGGTGTTTTTCAAGAAAGATGTGTTCATTTCAACGTCTGCTTCCTCCCCACTGCTTTGGCTGAGACCTGACAAGTCTCAGGTTAAGTTATTACAAAGGGTAGATGGAAAACCCCCAAGCTATGGGAAAGACTGCACCATTATCCAGCTCCTCAGGTGCCAAAGAGCCTGCCAAGAGAAGAGGCTTCTTCAGAGCCCTGAGCTGCAGGAGGAGGTTGTTGCCTTTGAGGCACAGAGTGGCCTTTGCTCCAGTGCTCCTGCACTGACTTTGTAAAGGGTGAATAGAGCACCCAGGTGAAAAGGTGCTGGTGAGTGTGCAGCTGGGAGGGGCTGCCCCATCCTCTGCTGTGGGACTGGGTTCAGAGGCCCTGAAGGGAGAGCAGAAGATAAATTTTGCTTTCCCAGAAAGTAACAGTTCATTTTCTAACAAGGGAAGGTGGCTGGAGGCAGCTCCTGGGTGTTTGCTTCTAACAGGGCAATGCCCACCTTGCTTGGACAGAGGGAAAGAGAAGCTTCAGAGAAGTAATGGAAGGACAGAAGCTGAGTTGGATGGTTTCCCACTAGGGTGGGATGTGCCTGTAGGTAAGATGCTTGCTGCAGACTCCTCCAGGCTTTCTAAAGGGTCTTTTATGTGTTGCCTTGTGGGAGACAATAATGTATGTGCCTTTGAATGAGAGTCAGCCTGGACACCCTCGTACTTTGTGACAACAGTACAACCAGCATTTACTGTCCTCTTGTTCTCAGGTGGTGTAGATTAGGCCTTAAGAACCGGCAGGCACAGCTGTTAATTGCTGGTCTGTCTCCGTTCCCTGGCAGGCCTCAGTGAAACCAGAAGGGTGGTTGCATCCACCTACACCCGATGGGGAGCACCTTCTGGCCATGGGACAGGCAGCCAAGGTGTCTTCATGCTCTGGTTTCTCTTGCCCATGCAGCATCCAAGTGTTCCACTGCCTGAAGCACGAGGGCACGGGTGGGCGGACGCTGCTGGTGGATGGTTTCTATGCGGCAGAGCAGGTTCTCCAGTGTGCCCCAGACCAATTTGAGCTGCTCACCAAGGTCCCGCTGAAGCACGAGTATGTCGAGAATGTGGGAGACTGCCACAACCACATGATTGGAATTGGGCCAGTTCTCAATGTCTACCCCTGGAACAACGAGCTTTATCTCATCAGGTAACAGCCATGTGAGTCCTCTTGCTAATGGGAGAGGGGACTGTGGTAGACAAGGGAAGGTTTTCAGGAGGTATCCTGACACCTTCTAAGGGGAGGTGTCCCTGCCCGGGACAGGGGTTGGAACTGGATGGAATTTAAGGTCCTTTCCAACCCGAACCAGCCTGCGGTTCCATGAAAAAACTGTATCTGAGGGACAGTGGTGAAGCTGCAGGAACAGCCCATGTTTCCTCCTGGGCTGCGCACTGCTGCTTTAGAGAAGGTGTCAGAACCACCCAGACAAGGATGGGTGTCAGTGCTGAGCTCTGGCTTTTCACTCCTCTCCTCACTTCAGCTCCATGCCCCCATCTCCTTTCATTTGAGAGGCAATAGGATTCAGCCCTTCTTTGAAAAAGCCTCTAGGAATCAGCCTGGCATAAAGGGAGAGTGTGGACTGTGCCACTTCCAAAGGAAATTTAGGCTGCTTTCTGGAACTCCAGCCTGGCTGAGTGCAGGAGCCTGTCCAGCACGGCTTTGAATTCTTATTCTGACAGCCTGTGGCCTTGCCCTTTGCTGTGGCACATCCTTCCATAGGACACCAGCAAGAACAGTTTTACACTTGATAGTAAACTCCTTGCTCCCAGTGCTGGGTATTCTCCTGACAGTCCTGCACTTGCAGTGTAAACTCTCTGGCTTCCCTTAAATACTGCCTAGTCCCCCAGGCTCCTGTGGTTCCCTGTGCCAATACCTGGCTGTGCTCATGGAGCCACTTGGGCAGTCTCTGACCTCTTCTTTGCTTGTAGATACAACAACTACGATCGTGCTGTCATCAACACGGTGCCGTACGACGTTGTGCACCGCTGGTACGCTGCTCACCGCACCCTCACCACTGAGCTCCGGAGACCAGAGAATGAGCTCTGGGTCAAACTGAAGCCAGGCAAGGTAGGGCTTGGAGCTGGGAGACTCGCCTGGGTTTTGTGCAGGGAGGGAAGCATGGTCCTTTGGATGTGCTTGCTGCCGCTAAGGTGACTGTGTCAGGCAAGCTCCACATACTGCAGCTGTCTTCGCAGCTCTTCTAAGGTGGCCTCTATTACAGTACTGGCCTCTATTACAGTACTGGCATCTGTTGTGGGGAGATGTGTTCCTCCTGTTCTAAAAATATGAGCTTCCAGGTAAGGCAGAAGTGTTTAGTTCAAACCCTGCCTCAGGGTAAGGTTAGGCCCAGCTAGAGGAGAGGAGAAAGATCTCGTTCACTGCAGTGAGGATCCTCAGAAGCAGAGGGGCTGGGAACACCTAGTGTTCAACCTCTTCTTCCAGAAGAAACTTCCAGTGTGATGGAAATACAAAGTTGTAAGAAGCTGAATTTACTTCCGCTCTGAGGTTATCTTTAAACCCTCACGTTGCCAGTGAGCCACAGAAGACCTGGGCAGTGTCCTAGAAGCAGCTAAGATGCCATAGCACACCTTGGTACTGGAAGGAAAAAGCTCTGCCCTGTGCTTTGAAAGGCTGATCCTGGGTTCAGCATTGAAGAGCTTGAGTAGCTGGAGCCACAGTTGTAGACCTGAAGGTGTTGCAGTGCATAGCTTCTTCATTCAGCTGTGTCTGCTTGAAGGGGTTTTATTCCTTCAGGGGCTAGATTCAGCCTAAGCCCAGGGCCCCAGAAATGAAAGGGTCCAGGGGAGAAAAGGATGATCTTAGAAACACCCCCCCTTGTGTTCTTGAGGATGCTGGGGGAAAGTGACACTCCAGAGGCAGGAGATGGTCCCTTTGTTGCTGATGAACTATTGCCCAGCCTCTCCAGTAGAAAAGCAAAGAAACAGCCCAGAATGTGCCTCTGTGCTTTGCTAGCCCTCGTGTTTTGACTGCTGGTGAGCGGCAGAGCAGAACTGGTGCTTCAGGTAGAGCAGCTGTGCTAGATGACATGAAACATCCGGCTGTGGTCTTGTGCTGTGTGACACTGATGAGCAGGAGTGGTCATGCCCCCCCGGCAAACCCTCACCTGCTCTTTGTCTTGAGGGGGCTCCAGCTTTCAGACCTGTCCTGCCAGAGGGTCCTGGCCATGGTGGCTGCCCTGCTGATGGCCTCCTCTCTGCTCCTGCAGGCCCTGTTCATAGACAACTGGCGTGTCCTGCACGGGCGGGAGGCGTTCACCGGGTACCGCCAGCTCTGCGGCTGCTACCTGACGAGGGACGATGTGCTCAACACCGCGCGCCTGCTGGGACTGCAGGCCTAGCCCGGCCACGTGCACGGGGACCTGCTGCTGCCCCCCCAACGATGTCGCACACACCTCAAACACCTCCACCCGCTCTGAGCCATTCCCGGTGCCTGCTCGGGAGAGGGAGCAAGTGGAAGCCAAAGGAACTTGTGGGAGCTCTGGGGGACCCTCTTCTGCCTTTGAGCACAACCACCTCTTGCTGTCTGCACCCAGCCTGGTTGCTCCGGCCCCTCAGACTGTCTTGGCTCTGCGCAGGAAGGGCTGATCACTCCATGGGAAGTGCTCCTCCAACCAAGTGCCTTCAGGATTTGGACTTCTTGCATTTACCCCTACTGCCAGCTGGAGTTCCAGGTTTTGGGGTTGTTTGCTTCAGCAGAGCAGAATGGAAATCTCTGGGGCTTTGTCTCACCCCAGGCTGGACTTCACCCCTTCTAGAGAAAAGGAAAATCTGGCCCCTGTTTGATGTGAACATGCCACTAAAACTGAGGGCTGTTGGCAAATTTCAGTGGCTTCTTAAACATACCGCGTACCCCAAGAGCAGTGACTGATACAAGCCATGCTGCTGGAGAGGTGGCCTGCAAAGGGAGAACCCCCTCTTGGGAGTTTTTTTCTGAAGAGCTTTAGGTTAGAAGGAACAGGAGAAGTAGCAAGAGCTGCATGTTGGGAAGGGGATGTGTTAGGCTGTGTTAGATGAGGGATGTAGGTCTCGTGTTTCCTTGACTTCCGGTAATGCCATGTGTGTGTTCTTGTGCTTGAATCGAGGGCGAAGGCTCAGCAGCCACAGGATTTGCTGTCAGATCTCCCCCTGTGCCTGCTCCACCTTTCCTGAAGAAGGGCTTTGTGTAAGGTTTTCACCAGCTGCTGGATGGGGCTGACCAGTTCGGGTGGTGTTTTCACCAGATCCTCCTGTGTATGGAGGCAGTGAACACAGAGGTGCCTTTCGGCTCCGGCTAGCTGGGGGATAAACTGGTCTGGCACATCAAAGGGATGCAGTGTAAAGAACAAAGGCAAATCCTGTTATTAGAGACACTGGAATGCTAGAAGCATGGGAATTTAAGAACCAAGAGGGGATTTTAGGGTTTGTCTTTGGAGGTGTCTGCTCTGCTATCTAGACCTTAAACCAGGGCTGGTCCCTTTCACCCCTGGCCCTCCTGTGCAAGCAGGATGCTCTTGTGTCCAGGGTACGAGTGCTACATTTGCTGCCTTCATTTAATCAACACTGACTGTATAGAGACTCTGCAAGTGTGGCCTGAGCTGCCTGAGGCTGAATTTCAGAGTTATTTCCCACTGCTGCAGGCACCAGGAGCTTCCCAGGGAAGGCTTGGCAGGGAGCTGTGGATCAGAGGGGAGGGGGATGAGAAAGGGAAACATGAGCCATGGTGGCAGGTAACAGCAGCCTGAAGTGAGCTGGTTCTGTCAGGTTCATCTCCCCAGGATGGGTTCCCATCTCTGTAAACAGCAGCCTCAGGCACAGGCAGGAATTTATTCCTCTAGGCTGAGGCCATGAATTCCCTGAGCAGCCTGCAGCATCCAGTCTGTTACTTTCTTTGCCAGGTTCTCGACTGCCAGTTACACCAGCACAACGTAGCTGGGGAGTTTCACACATCTTCATTGATGGTGTGGAAGTAGCAAACTGCAGTGGTTCCATACATGGTCCCACTCTGGTGCTCTGGGGGTGGCTTTCCCCTGCGCTGCTGGGTGAATCCATGGCTGGGAGTGTGGTGGTGACAGCAAACCATCTCTGTGTTCTGAACCAAAGGATCACTATGTGAAAGCCTGGAGTGGTGGGGTCCTCTCACAAGTTATTTGGTGGTACTGAGGGTTCCTGAGCCCTTTTTGCCTCCCTGTGCCTCCAGGATGTGAGGGGAATACTGCAGACATCAGCTTTACCTGCCGTTGCCCTGGGCTGGAGCGGGCAGGTCTGGGGCTGGCACAAAGTGTGTTGGTGACAAGTCATGGTGACATAGGTGCCTTCCTGCCAGGGAGCGTGGTGGCTGTCACTGCTCACCCTGCTGCTGCCAAGGGCTGTGTTCTTCAGACATCAGCCTCCTCTTCAGAGCCAACCCCAGGCCAGCACACTCCTCTGGGGGCCTGAGTAACCTCTCGGGGGGAATTGCTTATGGTGAATGTAGAAGAACACATTTCCTCATTGGTGTTACTCTAATGTAGCCACTCCAGCACTAAACCACGGAGTGGGGAGGGCTTTGTTTAAATCCTGAGCTTCATCTCCTCCTGCTTCCCATGAGGGCTAAATTCTTCCTGTGCAGCTTTATCTGGAGGACCAGGGCTTTTTGGCAGTCAGTGCCTGGTGAGCTGAGCACTTGCTGCGCGTGTCAGGGAACAGGCTCTCTCTGCTTTAATGCTACTGGATCAGGTTTTGTAATCGAGTTCTTTCAGCCAATAAATGATGAACTGCTTCCTTCTCCTTCCCCTTCCCTGGCGATCCAATGGATGTGTTTAAGGCATTTTCCAAAGCTAAGCACCAAGTCTCTAGATTATTAAGTGGTCGTCTTAAAGTATCCATTTCAAGCAATCAGGAGCTTGAAACTAAGTCTGTGTTGCCCATCAACGTGGAATAAACGTGAGGAGCAGTAAGCAAGGCAGCTTGGTTGCATTCTCAGCGTTCGTTCTTCCATCGGCCACAAGGTGGCAGAAGAGGCAAGGAATCGTCCTTCCCGACGTGGGTTTAGGTTTAGTGGTGCCGCTTCGAATCCCAGCCTGGTTTGGGAAGAGGGCACCTTAAAGCCCATCCAGTTCAGACCCAGCACTGGTGTTTTGTCTCCTCCGGGTGCCCTTGGGACCAGACCCCTCCCTCTTGGCTGTGCAGCACAGCCCTTCATTCAGCTCTCGGTGCTCCCAGAGTGTTCAATGTGATGAAACCAGAGCCCCCCCCTTTACCTGCTGGTCACACCAGGAACCCCATTTGCCCCCAGTACACCTCAGAGCTTCCTGTTCCCCCCACAGTGTGCCCCAGAGCCCCCAGCTCACCAGCGGGTCACAGGGCTGCGCTGATGCATCCCCCACCTCAGTCCTCCCTGTTAGCCCTTGGGTCCCACTGAAGGCTTTCCGTGGGGAAGAGAAGCACAGGGGCTGTGCACAAAAGGAATGGGAGGTGAAGGGGTTGGGAAGGGGTGTCTTTGTGAGCAGTGAGAACTCACGGGGCTCTCTGATGGGGTGGGGGATTGGTGAGGAGGAAGCCAGCAGGAGCCTGCTGCCTGTCCCATTTACGTGATCCTCATAGGGAAAGGTACCATTGTTATCTTTGATTGCTGGCTGTTTCCTGGCTAAAGGGAAAAGGAAGGAACATCACTCTTTCCATTTTGTCCTTCCCCAAAACTGGGTGGTTTTTTGAGACCTTCAGCTTTCCCTGAGCAGGGAAAATCCTATGGAGCTATGGAGGTGTCCAGGGATTGTTCTGCCCACTCTGAGCTGCAAGTCTGCATCCCGAGAGAGGAAGATGCCTGGTGCTGGCTCTCAGCGCCTTCCCGGGCCCTGCAGAGGTTTGTGACCAGCAGCTTCCACCCTTGTGACCATGCCCTGGGCCAGGAGATGTTGGCACTTCCCATGGGGATGGCCGCTTGCTCCATCCCAGTCCTCCCCAGTAAGTCCAGGAGGGTCTGAGCACAGGGCTGGGGACCAAAGAGTGCTGAGAAGAGGGTGTTCAAAGAGGGCTCTCTGCAGCACCCATGCCCTGGGGTTTGGGAGCTATTCCTGGGCATGTGAAAGGAGGCATTTCATGCTGGGAAGAGTTCTCGTGCTGTGCTTTCCTGAAAGCAAGCACCTCGCTGGCTGTTTGCCGTTAGGTGTTAGAGAAGTGGGTGGTTTCCCTGAGCTGGAGGAAAGATGGATTGATTTTGGCCATGCAAAGCTCTTCCCTGAGAACAGGCCCCTGGTGCTGCTCACAGACAGTGTCCCCCTCAGGTGCAAACCCGGACAGGACACATCACCCAGCCAAGTGCGGGTGACGTGAGTGGAGGCAGCAGCAATTGGGCTGACAGCGATGGCTCTGGCCATGCTCGTGGGCAGGAAAGATGGGGTGAGAGCTAGGACGTGTTGTGTTCACTTGTAGGTGATGGGCTCTGCTATGAAGGTTGGCGGTTCACGCTGTCATGAGCATTGCTTATGTAGTCGCATTTTACCATTTATGCACTTTTAATCCTTGTTTGTTACTCTTGGTGCTTTGCAAATCATCACAGTTCTCTTAGGGCTTCTGAAGCCCTGCTGGAGCTGGAGGACTGCTTAAATCCATCATCTTCCACTTCCTAATGAGCCTTGTCCTGCCTTTGCTGGGGGTGCTCAAGGTCCCCATCTCAGAGCCAGGGGGAGGCTTCCCCTGCTGCTGCTGGGTGATGCTGCTTTGGCAGCGCTGAGCCCTGGTGCTCTCACCTCCTGCCCTGGCGTCACTCGAGGCTCTAAAATAGGACCATAGAAGGGTCACAGGCACTCCCCCTCTTCCCCAGGTCCCACCACCAGCAGTTGTAGCAGCCCATGAGCTGAGGCAGGAAGAAAACCTGGGCCCACAACAAACCCCTGTGCTGCACCGGGGCCTGAGGAAGAGTCACCAGCTTCCTCCCTGGCTGAGCTGAGAGCCCTGGCACCGAGCAGAGGCGTGGTGACCATCAGCCTGAGCTTCAGCTCCTCTGCTGTGACCCAGAGATGCTGTTGTCCAGCCGGTGCGGATGGAGCCTCAGCTCCATCCTGCTGCTCCTTGGCGAGTCGGGGCTGGGCCGGGGATCCCATGGGATGGGCTGTGCTGCCGGAGCATTCCTGCGGAGGGGTGACGCTGGTGGGGCTCCTTGGCTGGGTGACAGTGACAGCTCAATGGTGACCCCAAGACTGCCATTCCCATGACGTGCCCTTGGGGCCTGCCCTGGCTTCAGTCCCAGCAGGGTCATGGTGGCAGCGGCTGCTCCACCCACTGGTAGATGAAGAGCAGGAGCAGGGTTTGCTTTTGCCTTCCCTTTTCCTGTTGGAGCACAAGGACTGAGAGCTCCTTCACACGTAGGTGGCCAGAGGGGCAAACCTGGCTGTGAAATGGTGCGGTGCAGTGCAGTGCCAGGGGACAGATAACACTGAGTGTGGAGTGATCAGGGTTAGGGTTAGGGCAAAATCTTTTAGATCCCCTGTAAAGCATCGAACCACAGGGTGGTTTGTGTTGGAAGGGACCTTAAAGCTCCTCCAGTTCCAACCCCTGCCACGGGCAGGGACACCTTCCACTAGAGCAGCTTGCTCCAAGCCCCTGTGTCCAACCTGGCCTTGAACACTGCCAGGGATGGGGCAGTCACAGTGCCAGCGCCTCAGCACCCTCACAGGGAAGAGCTTCTGCCTGAGAGCTCATCCCTCCTTGCTTCCCAGTCTCATGAATTCATGTGAAGCACTCTCTCAGGGTTGGCTGTACCTGATGGGCTGAGCCAGTTTTGCACCCATGGGTGCTGGAACCAATGTTCCCCCACCACTGTGGTGGGTAAAGCCATCTGAGCTTTATGCAGCTGCTGCCTCTGCCAGCTCTTTGTTGTGTGCAGATGATCAGCAGCTCTGGACCCCTCCTGATCCCAATACGACCTCTGGAGAAGTCCCACCTTTGGTGTTTCCTTTGTACTTCTCTAGGCCTTGCATGCGGAGTCTCACGTGGAAAGCACAAAGGTGGAGGATGTGGTGAGCATCTGCTTTTGAACTGGAGGCAGCGCTGACCAGCCACAGCTGAGGGTGACAACAGAGGTCATGTATGCACCCATCAATGCATCCTGATCCACCAGAACCAGGCACTGGGCCTCCCACCTCCTGCTGTGACACTGGGAGCTGCCTCGAGCAGGAGCCTTGCAGAACATCATTGTGCCTCCAAGCAGAGAGGATGTCTTTGCTGCTGATGCTGCACTCCCAGGGCTCCCCCTCCAGCAGCTACACATTCTGAGCCTTGGCTGGAAAGGATTTGGAGCAACAGGAATGCATTAGTTTGCCTGGAAAGTCCCTCTTGAATTTGAAGGATGAGCTGGTTTCAGCTTCTCCTTGAGACTTCCTGGGAATACAGAATCACCCGAAGGAAAAGAAGGATGCTGAAGGCAAATCAGTGGGAGCTTGCTGCCACAGACTCCCCTTAGTTACAGGGTAACAGAGAACATTACATGGATTTTAATCATGAGGCCCGGGTTCATTACCCCAAGCCTTGTCATTAAAAGAATATATGAAGATCCTTTGTCTGTATTTTTGCATGTGAGTAATGCAGTTTGCTTGAGTTCACAACCCCAGGGCCACAGTTCCTCTGTTGTTCTGCAATGTCCCCATTGTAGCACAAGGAGATGGGGCTTTCTGTGCACGGGAGTTCTCTGCCCCCCCCAACCCCAGGCTCCCACCAAAGATGTCTCCTTCGCCTACACTGTGCCCCCCCTCCCCGTGTTTAACCCACGCTGCAGCCATAGCAGCTGCCTCTGCTCTGTCACTTCCTTCTCTGAGCAGCTCCTTTCAGGGCGTGCCACACCCTGGCCCTTCTTTGCTCTTTGGAGCTCTTAAAAGTCAGTGTGGCTGCGCTTGTGGCTGCGCTTGTGGCTGCGCTTGTGGCTGCAAATGGCTCGGTGCTGGTGGAGATCAGGCCCTCTCTGGCTGCCCCTCAGAGCAATCTCCCTCTCTGGATAAGTGTAGCTTTGTATCTGAGACCTCAAGTGTCACCCTGGTTCTCTTCATGGCCTTGCTGCTTGTCACTGTTTATTCCTCCACATTTTCACCATCGCAGGTGGCTGAACAGCATCCTTTGAAGCTAGTGTTGAATGGGGGGGAGACCCGGTGACAAAGGACGTGGTCAAGGCACCCAGCATCTTCACCTCGGATTTTAGCAGCAAGACTGGCCTTCAGAGAGCACCCACAGCATGGAGAGCTCCCTCAGTGGCACGGGATCAGGTCAGGACCAGCACAGGACATGCCAGTGGGGCCTGAGGGGATGTGCCCCTCGGTGCTGAGGGAGCTGTCAGCACGGTGAGACCACTCCTGGTAACCTCTGAAAGGAGGTGGGAGACACTCGAGGGCTGCAGCAGCGTGGGAGGAGGAAGAGAGAAGGGCTCATGCTCATCAGCGTCACGTCTGCTGATGGTCACCCGTTCCTCTCACCTCTCCCCAACCACAAGAACCCGCTGGCCCCAAGCAGCGGGCGAGCAAACGCTTCCTAGCAGCTGCTGTGAGCAGGTTGGGGCTGCTTTACCTGTTGTTTGGGCTCTCCCGGCCCCTCAGAAGGTGCAACACAAGAGCCAGAAAAGCTTTTAATATACTTGTGAGAGGAGTTAACCACAAGCAGAAACCTGCCCTGGTCTGGCCTGTACCCCTTCTGAGATTGAGAGAGAACATGGTTTTAGAGTTTCCTTCCAGCAACCTGAAAGGATTAACGTGTCCAGAGTGGCCTGACTGATACAGCTGCTCCTTGGAGCAGTCAAATTAAGAGGGGGACATGGGTGATGGCAACATGGTGGGTGGGCAGCGCTCATCTATGCCAGCTCCTCCTGCCTGCAAGCAAGTGAACTATGAGCCTGGAGAGCCAAAGCTTCATCCTTCAGTGTCTTTCTGAAGACACCTTTGAGTAAATGCTTACCCTGAACGTTGCTGTTGCACAGTGGTGCATCCATTGCAGCTGCCAAGGGCTACCCAAGAAATGTGCTACTTCCAGGGAGGGGACAGGGCTGTTCCTTTTCACATGTCCTGCTCATGTGCCCAACTTCCAGTTGCTTTTAACTTAGTTACTGCATGCAGAATATGACATGTGATGTGACCCCGCAAGAACCTGGCACTGCACTGAGGAGCCACATGCATGAGAATAGAGAACCTGCTGGGCACAGGGAGAAGGGGAGGTTAAAATAGAAATGAGAGTGCCCAGCTGGCCACAGCCAAGGGGAGAGGCAGGGTCTGAGTGGCGCAGCCTCCTCTTTAACACCACCCCCACCCCCCAAAAAAGCATCCCCCTCTTTGTACTGGGCCAGTTGCAAGCTCCACTCACCTTAAAGTTCATTGTCCTTCCACCAGTGTCTGCAGCTGGGGCTGCAGGTGATGCAGTGGCTGCCTCAGGCCAAGCAGCCTGGCCAGGGACTAGGAACCTACTGAGACACAGATGTGGCAGGTTACAGCACGAGGAGCACCAGACCTCAGAGGATGGGTTTCACCAGGGCTGAGGTGGGGAAATGAGAAACAGCCAAACTTCTCAGGCACCCAGAGGGAGCATCTGGGACCTCTTGTGAAGCCAATAGCTAAGACTGAGCTTGGCAATACCAGCTGAAGCTGCGACTGGCTCACTAATGATGTCAGGCCAAGGGGAATGGCTTTAACCTGCCCGAGGGGAGACTGAGATGAGCTCTTAGGCAGAAGCTCTTCCCTGTGAGGGTGCTGAGGCGCTGGCACAGGGTGCCCAGAGAAGCTGTGGCTGCCCCATCCCTGGCAGTGTTCAAGGCCAGGTTGGACACAGGGGCTTGGAGCAAGCTGCTCTAGTGGAAGGGGTCCCTGCCCGTGGCAGGGGTTGGAACTGGAGGAACTTTAAGGTCCCTTCCAGTGCAAACCAGGCGGGGAGTCTGTGCTTTCTCATGCCACGGGTGCTCATTTGACCTCAGGCAGGGCAGTGATCTGGACATCACCTGTAATCTCTACTGCTGCAAGAACTGGAATAGGCACCCGTCCTGGCGGCAGGTGGGTTATTCTCCTTGCTTTGGCCTCGTCCATCAAGCTCAGCATTTCCTGCAGTGGGGGCTGCTCCCAGGGCTTCCCCAACCAATAGGGAGAGCCTCGGGAGCTGCTCGCCGGGAGCTGCGGCTCCCAGCTGCCGCTTGGGCAGGGCTCAGGCAGCTCTGCTGCCCACTTGCAGCAGCATCAGAGGGCGCAGGGGCAAGAGCCGGGAGCTGCCACTGGGAAGGCTCCGGGAAGCATCCCCAGGCAGAGGAGCAGGAGAGGAGGCGGCAGGGAAGGAGAGGAGCAATCGTCAGGAGAACAGGCTGGGATTACCCCAGCGCTGCATCAGGAGCACCGGAACTCCTCACCCGGTACAGCCTGAGCTGTTCCCACAGCGGGGACTCCTGAAGGGCTGTTGGGAAAGCAGGGCAGTTCTGAGCCATTCTTCCCTGGCAGATGCTGACGTGTCGTCCCACGGAGCTGCTGGGGACCAGCTGGGTGCTCCTTGCAGGTAAACAGTCCGCAGGCTGGGCTGGGTGCTGATGCTGTCTGTGTCCAGATCCTTGCCTGGTGCAAGCCCACAGAGAGCCTGAGGCTTCAGCAGAGTTCTGCAGCTGAGCAGGGGGATGTCTGGTCAATAGGAGGCTTTTTAGAGGGGGCAAATGCTTCACCTGAAAGGGGAAGATGTCTCTGCTTCACTGTGCAGACAGAGAAGGCAGAAGCAGCCCAAGGGCCAAATACAGTACCAAGGCTAAAAGCCTGCTGCAGATTTATGCTGGGGCTGATGTATGTAATAACACAACATTTATTGCAGTTTTACTTATGTGAAAAGCCTCAGTGTGGTCCTTATATATGCAGTGGCTGCCTTGAAGTGCACAGGTACAAAGAGTTTCCAGGGTGAGCATCTAAAAGAGAAAAGAAACCTGTTAGAATGTACCTAGGTTTCTGATGCTGTGGTGTTAGTGAGCTCCAAGTGCCCATCGGATGAGCTTTGGATATTGCAGTTGTGAAAGCTGCCTGCCCTGAAGTGTTTGCTCTTCCCTTCTGCTGGTGGTGCCGCATGTTCTGTATGAACAGGGTTTTCCTAGAGCGAGGGGACTTTGAGCCATGAGGCTGTTTCTTCCTCTCAGGCTGGGTAACAGCGAGGGCGTGGGGCGTGGGGCGTGGGGAGGGCAGGCACGTCTCTCGATGCTGTGGGGATGAGGGATGGAAGCCATCAGGTGAGCTGGATTCACTGGTTCCTTTCCCACCCGCAGAGCTGTCGGGAGCAGCAGGCAGGGCGCAGGGGCTGCTCTCGGGCTGTCTGCACAGGCACCAAACACTCGTGAGCATCCACTGAGGTGGAAACGGGGACACCGGGAAGCAAATGGGGTGTGTGGGGGGAAGCCAGGGTGCCGTGTCCCACCTGCCCAGCGTCCCAGCGCTGCTGGAGCCTGTGTCCCGGTGGGAAGCCTGGCTGCGGGACTGGGGCTGGCACTGGGACAGGCCGATGCTGGTCCCTGTCTCAGTGAGCCTCGGAGCTGATGCTCTCGTGAAGCAGCAGCACAGGGGAGGAGGTGTTTTAGGAGAACTCTTGGCACTCAGAGCAGCCCCCCAGGAGTACCAGGAACACTGCTAGCAAGTAGTTGGATGGACCACTGCCTGTGCGGATAAACAACTTGCCTTCTGCTTCCTCTGCCTGAGGTGGCTCCTTGCTTTAAACCCTTTACATTCACCCTTTGAAATACGTATGTTTTTAAAACTCCACTTCCCAAGCCAGGGCTTTGGTTGTGATTCTGCCTGGCTTTTCTAGAAAGCTCTGGTTTTTGTTTGGGTTTTTTGGGGGGGAGGAATGGGGAGCAAAAAACAAAGGGGGTGACACTATGACTTACCCTCCTCCTGAAGTCCCCAAGTGCCTCTTAGAGCCCAAGTTGTGACAAGCCCAGAAATCACCCTTTGGGGGAGGCAGCTCTGCTGGGAGTGAATAGACACCTTCAGCCGCAAACAAGGCTGGGAATTGGGAATGAACCATGGAACCTAGGTCAGAACTAGAAAATTTCTTGGCGTGGACTGGGAGGGAAATCCACCTAAAACGCACACAAAAGTGGAGTAGAAAAAGCTTGCAGCTCTGCAAGCAGAGAGCTCCAAGCATCTTGGGCTGTGTTTCAGCATCTGTCTCTGCTCCAGCTGGAATGTCTCCCTGCCTGGAAGCGTGATGGGAGATGGCTTTGTGAGAGGCTGTGACCAAGTAGTCCAGGTACCACATGTGTGCCCCTGGCATCTGGGTACTAAAGCCTCTCCCCAGCCATGCCAACCTGCTCCATCTCCCCAGCTCATCTTCTCTTCTCCCACCCTCCAGGGCTGCTGGTACCTTTGCAACAGGCTGCAGAGATCTTGGAACCCCTCACGAGTAAAGTTGCTGCTGTGGGATCACCAGTGCTGCTTCCTGGGCTGGGTAACATCACACAGGTCTACTCCATGCAGTGGGAATATCTCAATGGCACCAGCTCCCACACCATCCTGCAGTACTACAGGGGGTCCCACAGCCCAGCCATCCACGCATCCTACACAGGACGAGCTGTTTTCCATCCATCCAATGGATCTCTCCTGCTGGAAGGTGTCCAGGAAAGTGACAGTGGCATCTACAAAGCGACTGTCAACATGGGAGACAGGGAGAGCCTGAAAATCCTGCTGGAAGTCCTCAGTAAGTGGTGGGCATGGGAGGAAAGAACAGGGTAATGGGTGCAAGCAGGGTGGGGGCGTTACCTAGAATCATAGAATCAGAGAATTAGTTAGGGTTGGAAAGGATCTTGAGATCTTCAAGTTCCAACCTCCTGCCATGGGCAGGGACACCTCACACTAAACCATGTCCAACCTGGCCTTGAACACTGCCAGGGATGGAGCATTCACAACCTCCCTGGGCAACCCATTCCAGTGCCTCACCACCCTAACAGGAAAGAATTTCTTTCTTTATCCAATCTAAACTTCCTCTAAGTTTTAACCTGTTACCCCTTGTCCTATCACTACAGTCCCTAATGAAGAGTCCCTCCCCAGCATCCCTATAGCCCCCTTCAGATACTGGAAGGCTGCTCTGAGGTCTCCACGCAGCCTTCTCTTCTCCAGGCTGAACAGCCCCAACGTGCTCAGCCTGTCTTCATACAGGAGGTGCTCCAGCCCCTGATCATCCTCGTGGCCTCCTCTGGACTTGTTCCAACAGTTCCATGTCCCTTTTATGTTGAGGGCACCAGAACTGCACACAATGCTCCAGGTGAGGTCTCACGAGAGCAGAGCAGAGGGGCAGGATCACCTCCTTCCACCTGCTGGTCACGCTCCTTTTGATGCAGCCCAGGATACAGTTGGCTTTCTGGGCTGCAAGCGCACACTGAAGCCGGCTCATGTTCATTTTCCCATCGACCAACACCCCCAAGTCCTTCTCCTTGGGCTGCTCTGAATCTCTTCTCTGCCCAACCTGTAGCTGTGCCTGGGATTGCTCCGACCCAAGTGCAGGACTCTGCACTTGTCATGGTTAAACTTCATGAGGTCGGCATCAGCCCCCCTCACAAGTGTGTCAAGGTCCCTCTGGATGGCATTCCTTCCCTCTAGGGTATCAACCGAACCACACAGCTTGGTGTCATCGGCAAACTTGCTGAGGGCGCACTCAATCCCACTGTCCATGGCAGCGACAAAGATGTTGAACAAGACCGGTCCCGACACCGATCCCTGAGGGACACCACTCGTTACTGGTCTCCAGCCGGACATTGAGCCATTGACCACAACTCTTTGTGTGCAGCCATCCAGCCAGTTCTTTATCCACCCAGTGGTCCATCCATCAAATTGATGTCTCTCCAATTTAGAGACAAGGATGTCGTGTGGGACAGTGTCGAGCACTTTGCACAAGTCCAGATGCCATCAACTGCTCTACCCCTGTTCATCAATTCTGTAGCCCCATCATAGAAGGCCACCAAATTGGTCAGGCAGGATTTCCCCTTAGTGAAGCCCTGCTGGCTGTCACCAAGCACCTTGTTGATTTTCATGTGCCTTAGCATGCCTTGCAGGAGAATCTGCCCCAAGATGTTGCCAGGCACAGAGGTGAGACTGACTGCTCTGTAATTCCCTGGGTGATCCATTTTCCCCTTCTTGAAAATGGGGGTTATATTGCCCTTTTTCCAGTTGTCAGGAGCTTCACCTGACTGCCGTGATTTTTCAAATATGACGAACTGATACCTGACTGTTTATGGACTATCAGCCTGTCATGCATGGAGACAGCGCCAGGGAGACTTTGGGAAGAGGTTCCCAACATGTCCTAGGGGAGCAGATTTGGTGACGCTGCCCAAGGAGACCTTCCAGGCTGTGACAGAGGCCTAGGCTCCATCCTGGAAACACAATTCCCTCCCTTTCTTTCTATTCTCAGTGCAGGGAGGGAGGGACTTGGGGGGTGCTGTGTGTCAGTGCCTCCTGCAGAGGGTACCTCCAGCACTTCTGGAGGGCAGACCAGGCTAAGCCCATGGAGCTGAGCCCATGGAGCTTTATGGGGAAGTCAGGAGTAGCCTCTGGCTACACTGCCTGATGGTCTGTTTGCAATCTGCAGGCACCAGGTGCTGCCACAGAGATAAGAGCAGACTTGAAATAACACAGAAGTTACTCCTTGATATCACTCCCAGCAATTCCTTTCATTTACTTTGGTATTATCCCTTCACTGCTGTCATAATGCTGCTGCCATAATGCTACCACAGCCTTTCACCACCCATTTCTTCCAACCACACATAAATCGGAATGGGATCTGCATCTTTTTCCTCTTTTCCCCCCTCCCCCTCATTTCCTGACATGTTTAAGATGCCCTTTATTTACCCAAATGCAATAAAAGCAATGACTCAGCTAGCAATAAACCAGCCCAAACCCATGAGCATGGCAACCCCAGAGACTCCCAAGGAAAATACACCCGTAGCTGCACTGCTGCAGGCACACGGATGCTGCAGTGACAGTCGCAGCCCATCACCAATGCTCCAGGTGATATCTGAGAGAGGTTCTGGTATTCCTGTCTCCTTCCCAGAGCCCGTGTCTCGCCCCCAGCTCCGGAGCAGTGCTCTCAAGGCCCAGGCTGCCGGTGAGGTGCTGTGTGAGGTGGCAGAGGGGAGGGTGGACACCATCACCTGGAAGAAGGACGGGCAGCCCCTGCCCCCGGACAGAGGCTTCCTCCTCTCCAGCAGCCGCAGTGTTCTGTACCTGAGGTCAGCGAAGAAATCGGACTGCGGCTCCTACTCCTGCAACGCCAGCAATGGGATAAGCTGGGAAGAAACCTCCCTGAACGTCACGGTTGCAGGTGATGGCTGCTGTGGTTTAGCCTGCCATCACTCTTCCTTCTCTCACCCTTCCCTGGGGATCCCTGCGTGGTTTCATCCCATGCCTCTGCCTCCATCCCCCAAGGTTCAGCTGCCCTCTTGTGTGGTTGTGCCCCACATGCTGTTGACAGGAGCTCCTCATGGTAGGATGATCGGCAGCAATTCCCAGTGTCTGATCCCACCAAAGCACAATCCTTGGCAGGATGGATGGCAGGAAATTGGCTGCTCCCTCTTGGAGGAGGTCCCAGGTTGATGGCCCTTGGCCAAGGTGATTGTGAGCAGAGCAATGGGGGTCGGGGAGGGGGTGGCCAAGAAAGCCTGTGGGCAGCACCTGTCCCAGGTTGGACATTCCATGGACCACAGCCTGCAGCACAAAGCATGGATGCGACACCAGGTGGCAAATGAATTGAATGTGTCCTGGTGAGAGAGAAGCCCCATGGCCCACCAGAGCCCCCCTTGCTTGGCCCAGCAGTGGTCTCACTCCCAGCTCCTTGGGTTTGTGTTTTCCAGGTCTCTCCCCTCCCTTGCAGGATGTGCTGAGGATCGCGGTGGTTGCTGTGGTCTTTGCTGCTGTCTCAGCAGGGGGACTGATCATTCCCATCTGCCAGTCTGAAAAGCTCCGGATAAGTGAGTCCAGTCAGGGCAACTGAACCCTCATGTGGTTTGTGTTGGAAGCTTAAAGCTCCTCCAGCTCCAACCCCTGCCACAGGCAAGGACACCTCCCACTAGAGCAGCTTGCTCCAAGCCCCTGTGTCCAACCTGGCCTTGAACACTGCCAGGGATGGGGCAGCCACAGCTTCCCTGGGCACCCTGTGCCAGCGCCTCAGCACCCTCACAGGGAAGAGCTTCTGCCTAAGAGCTCATCTCAGTCTCCCCTCTGGCAGATTAAAGCCATTCCCTTTGGCCTGTCCCTACAGGCCCTTGTCCAAAGCCCCTCTCCAGGTTTCCTGCAGCCCCTTCAGGCACTGGAGCTGCTCTAAGGTCTCTCCTTAAGGAGCTTTCTCTTCTCCAGGCTGAACAAGCTTGGTTAGATCCTGGTACCTGGTACTTCCCAAACATTTTTATTCCAGACAGTTGAGGTGCTGACTGACACCTTTGTGGAAAAAGACATTTCTCAGGATTTTAATTTTGTGTGTGTGTGTGTGTGTGTGTGTGTGTGATTTTTATGTTTTACTATTACAGGGGTCCACTTTCAAGAGGTTGTGTTTAATTCTCTGCCCTGGGGGGAAACAGAGCCCTTTCCAGCTCCCCTCACTAAAGAGCAGGTCCAACCCACCAAGGATCCCCCAGCATCCTGGGTGGGCACAGGCTGCATCCCAAGCTGAGGCAAGGACCTAGCAGGGGCTGGTGCTGGATGTCCTGGGGTTCACAGCTCACCCAGCACTGCTCTGGTGTGCAGGGGGGGAACTATGGCGATGGCTCAGCGCCTACACCTGCGGGCTGGTGTGCATCGCCTCCATCCTGGCTGGCACCGCTGGTGGCCTCTGGATGCGAGAGGAAGGTAAGATGTGGCTGCAGGTGGCTGGGGGCAGGGGGTGGTGCTAGGAAGACTACGCCTTTACCCTGGAGCACAGAGAAACAATCTCTCACCTGCCGACCACGTGAAGACCTCATGGGAGATGTCTGGTGGGGTCAAGCAGGAAGGCAGTGTCCCCAGAGGGAGGGTAACACAGCTAAACACGTGAGATAGATCCAGCCAGAACAACACATGTCTTTCCTCATGTGTGATCTTAGATAGTCATGGGGGCCTGGACCTCCGTATGCATTACAAACCCATGCATGCAATTGGTATATTTACTCCCCTTTCCCCAGAGCCCTTGCGAGGGCTAATTGCAGAAGGGCAGTTACAGTGACCAAGAGATGGAGAGGCTGCTTGCTAGAACAGCTTGAAAAGGCTGTGAGAGAGTGGGAAAGGGATATGATGGTCACAAAGCAATTGTGGTAGACAGACGCTCTGCCCTGTCCTGTTTTCTTTCAGGCCCTTCTGTTGCAATCATATTGCCAGAGATTGCCCTTACGTACATCATGGTGGTAACCTTCCTAGTCTCCACCACCGTAACCTTCCAACCTACAAATCTCACCCAGTTGAAAAGCAAAGCAGGTGAGCTGCTCTACCAAGGATGGCAAGGAGGGAAGGAGGGAGAGGAAAATGGTCCATGGGGGGTTATTTTGCCCAAAATCTCATTCTTCCCTTTTTTTTTTTTTTTTTTTTGAATGAAACCTATATATCTGCATCTGTGCTCCTCAGGCTGGTGGGTTCCACACCAGGTCACAGGTGAGGGCAGAGCTCCATCTGCATCCCGTACCACATGCTAACGTGACTCCGTTTTTTTCCCCCGGGCAGCACAGCGCACAATGGGCTACGCTGCTCCCGGAGGAGTGGTTGTGGTGGTGCTGATGACCAGCTTCCTCATCAAGAACATCCACCATCGCCACGGTGAGAGGGGTTGCTCCAGGGACCACCCCACACACTCAGGCTAAAGCTTGTACGTGATACATAAATCCCAATATCCCTCCAACTTGGCCGCTGGGAGCTAGACCCAAACCAAATCCAGCAAATTGGGGTTTTCAGGGAGGTGAAATCTTTGCAAAAGCAAAACTAGATCTCAGCACCTCCCTCTTCATTTATTTTCCCTTGTTTTGCACATGTGCATGTTTCACCGTGATTTGCCTTTCCCTTCTATCACCTTCTGCCTCAATGGTGTTTAGTGCTGACTCCTGGCTTTTTTACACACAGAAGAAGGATGCACGGACTTCATGGACGTGACCATCCTCACAGTCAGCACAGCGGCCGTGTCAGCCCTTCCGCTCCTCGCCATCTTCCTCTGCTGTAAGTCTCCTGCTCCTTCAGTTCCCTGCCCCTCCAAGTGCTCTATATCCAGCCAGCTGGTCTCCCTCTGACCCCATGGGATCAAGCAGCCATGAGAATCATTTAGAAACTATTTATTTGGCTTTCGTGAAGACCCCAAGACCTCTCCATTGCCCGTTTCCCTTCTGTGGAGAGCCCCAGACACCATCCCAAGCACAACATCCCATCCTGTGCGTTCGGTGCCTCCTGTACGCTTTCTCCTGCTGCCTGGGAACAGACTTGTCCTTTCACAGATCACACTACTCAGGGGCGGCTGAAGGAACGCGACACCCGTTGGGCGGACATGGAGAGGTAGAGCCTCTATTGCCTTTTTCCAAATAAATTCATACCATCTAGAAGTAAAAAGAGAGGGATATGGAAACTACCCCGTGCCTTGCGTTAGGTCCTGGACCCCAAGAAAGACGCAGCCCAGTGCTGCTATCGCAGACCCTGATTTCACACTGGGTTCAGTGAGTAACTCTGTGGAGGTCCCCATCCAGCAAGGCGCTTGAGTCCCTGCTCAAATCTCCCCACAGATTTCTCCCCTCATGGCCTCAGCCTGACACCTTTAAGCCTTAATTCCTGCTGGTTTAATAGAATTACAGAATCCTAGAACAGGTTGGGTTGAAGGGACCTTAAAGCTAATCCAGTCTCAGCCCCCTGCCACAGGCAGGGACACCTTCACTAGAGCAGCTTGCTCCAAGCCCCTGTGTCCAACCTGGCCTTGAACACTGCCAGGGATGGGGCAGCCACAGCTTCTCAGGGCACCCTGTGCCAGCGCCTCAGCACCCTCACAGGGAAGAAGCCCTTCACCCCAGCCCTTTGGATTTCAGCCATGCTGTGGGTGCCTTTGGGCTTAGCCAGCTTTCTGAGGGAATGCCCGTGGGGCATCACAACCTCATGGACCTCAGGCAACTTCTCTTTGTCCAAGCCAAAACCATCCTGAGATACAGTGGAACCAGTATCACACCCACAGCTATTTGTAGGGTCTTTTTCTGTCTTTGGGCCATGCAGGGTTTGGCACAGAGAGAGGCCACCGCAGCCCTTGCTTCTGCCAGGCACGTGGGGCACCAGAGCCCCAGGCTCCAGAGATGCTCAACACCTTCCTCCTCCTCTCCTTTCCAGGTCCTTTGAAATGTCCCAGCGCAGCAGCAAGGATGCTCTTTCCACCCATTAGAGGTCGGTCTGGGTGTTTCTCACTTGGCTGAGTCAACCCCATCTTCCTCCCAGGTTTAATAGGTTCTCAGTTTCAGTGGATTTCAGCCTCTGGGATGCCTGCAATAAATGGCAATGAAATTAACTCATTTCTGCCTTTTGTTTTGAATAACAGACAACTAGGGGAGGTCAAGCAGCCCCTAAGTAGAGAAGAGCCATCAGGAATAGCTGCAGGACTCACCTGACCCTTCCCATTTTGCTCCCTGGTGCAGATAATTTCAGTGCATGGGTTTTTTTCAGGAGGGTGTTGGAGAGTGTCAGGTTCTTTCCCCCTGAATCCACAGGCCTATGTGCTGCCTGTCCCCATTAGCACAGGGCAGCATCCCCAGGGTACTGCTGTCCTCCAGATGTGAGGCTGGGGGAAGGGGGCAGCAGCTGATTTGAGCCTTCTTTTTAACCATGCAAATCCCTCTCAGCAGCCCTGGCCTGTGCTAGGTGCTCTGGCATCATCTCCTGCCAGGAGGGGCTCTGCAGTGGGGGGGGATTTGGGTACCAGGGGGGATAGTGTTTGGATGCTGCCTGTGACTGGGTGGGGAGGGCTCACTCTTTGGGCTCAGCAGGAAACTGAAACCTTACGAAACCCATTTTGGTCCTTTTTTTTTTTCCTGTCTGAAAAGGCACAGCCACTTCCACACCCCAGCGCTGCCTCCCTGCGCACCAAGAGAAACATCACTTTTGGGATCCAAAAAGGACTGATGTGGGCTCAGTCAGTACCTCAGCACCACACAGCCATCTGCTCACCCCTTCATGTTCCTTGCCTTCTGATAAGAAAAGTCCGATAAATAAAGTATAATATAGGACTACTACTAATAGCGATAAGACAAATAACAAGGGGAGAGAATATAAAACTAAAAGGGCAAAGGAAAAAAGCAAAACAAGTGATGCACAGTACAGCTACTCAGAACCCGCCGACTGATACCGAGCCTGACCCAAGCAGCAGTTAGTCCCTTACAGGTAATTCCCCCAAGTTACTATACTGGGCATGATGTGCTGTGGTATGGAATATTCCTTTGGCTAATTTGGGTCAGGTGTCCCAGCTCTGCTCCTTCCTGGCTTCTTATGCCCCTCCTCGCTGGCAGAGCATGAGACTGAAAAGTCCTTGATCAGGATAAGGGCTAATGAGCAGCAACTGTGTGTTATCAGCGTTATCTGTGTTATCAGACAACCCAAACAAAGCACTGCACCAGATACAGGGAAGGAGAAAGAAAAAAAAAATGTTTCAGCTGAACCCAGGAGCCGGAGGTCCAGAGGATGGGCTGGAGATACTCCCAAGAGCTGAACTGTGTCTCACTGAGTGGAAAGCTGAAGGTCCACGTGGCTGCAGCAGCGGGTGCAGAGGGAGCATCTCTCTGGGTGGTGGTCCCATTGCTGAGGCTGCGGGTGAGCCACGGGACAGAAACGGGATCACCGCAGCTTCCCGGGTGAAGCCAGAGAAGGGAGGGGGGAGCCTGCGGTGGGCTCGGAGCAAGGCGGTCCCTTCACACACAAGGTGGGAGCCAGAGGCAGGCTCCCCCCCGCTTCCGCCGGCCGCACAAGGGGCGGCACAGTCTGGGCGCTGCAATAGGTGTCGTGTCGTGTCGTGTCGTGTCGTGTCGTGGGGGTCGGCTCCGGGCTGCAGTCCCAGGGAAGGAGGGGCCGGGGGGGTGGTGGAAACAGCGGCTGCACCTGTAGGGCTGGGCATTGGACCCCTGGGGCCGGGATCTGGAGCGATAGTGATGCCGACTGAAGTAGTGGGCACCAAGTGATCCCCCCCTCATCCCCCGTGCTCCCTGCCAGGAGTTTCGCTCTGCTCCCCAGGCACAGCTTCCCCCTCCTACCCAGTCTCAGAAACATGAACTCAAAGGCAGGCAGAGTCATTGTAGGCCCTCACAGTACTGTTCATACGGCTCCTAAAGAGCCCCCCCTTCTCCTCTCCCCAGCCCTTGAGTGGGGTAGCCTTTGCACGTGTCATTTGGCGTACTCAGTCCCAGGACTCTGACAAGCTCAATTCACCTTGACTGCAGGATGGGAAGAGCATCAGGCAAGGCCAGGGTGAGGTCACAGAAGCCTCTGAAACAGCTCTTTATTGGCCTATGAGGAAGGTGGTTTCCTAGTTTGTTCATTTATCCCTGGCAGTGTTCAGGGCCAGGCTGGATGGGGCTTGGAGAAACCTGCTCTAGTGGAAGGTGTCCCTGCCTGTGGCAGGGGTTGGAGCTGGAGGAGCTTTAAGGTCCCTTTCAACCCAAACCATTCTATGGTTCTATGATGGTTCTACAGCTGTGATGGTTTCCCCAAGCTGTTCTCCAAGCAACCTTTTTCCTCAGCTTGTGCTGATGGTGGCGATGCCAGTGCTGTGGGGACATGTGGAGAAGGCTGGGGGTTCCCCCATTGCTGCACCAAGCAGCCTTCACCTTTCCCAATCCCTGTGTAGCAGATGCTAATGGTGAAACCCTGTGAAGTAGATGCCTTTCACGCTGTCCTTCAGAGACCCAGCCACCATGTCTGGAGCAGCCACCGCAAGAGCCCCTCACTGCAGGAAGCGTTCATCCCTTATGCTGGTCTGAAGGAGCTTTCAGGGCTTCACCATGTTACCCTGCCTGCTGGTGGACATCATGTGCTGTATGAAAAGGGACTTGTGTGGGGCTTGCACTGGCCATGCACCAACTTGGAGAGCTCATCCTTGCAGCATTCCTGTTTTTTCCTTCTCTCCCTGCTCCATCCAGGCTGTGGCAGTGCTGGTGAAGGTGTCTCCTTTGGGGAGCCATCCTGGTGAGTGCCTCCTTCCAGTGCCATACCTGGGTACCACCACCTCTCAAAGCAGCTTTCATCCACTTCATCCTTAAGGATTGCTTCCCTGTGAGTTTCTTCTCTGCTCTCAGACCTTGCCTTGAGCTTCTTCACCTCCGTCATCGTCCCTCTTTGCTTAGACTAGTTTTCCTTTTGGTTTCTGCTCTTTTAGCTTATTTACTCTTTAGGACCTTTTTTAACATGCTAATAATATCTCCAATCTGTCCAATCTGTCAGATTTAGGGGCTGGAAATATTAGATGACTTTCCTTTGGTAAGTCCTTTTCTGCCAGTGGTGCTACAACAGGGTTCTCATGCCTGGGTTTTGCACAATGCATTTCAGGTTTGCACTTGCAGCCTGGCCCTGATGCATAAGGTCACTGGGCATGTAACGAAGTGCGAGCAGCAGTTTTGCAGTACTTAACCTCTTCTTGAGGAGGGGGGTGGGACACACAGGCTGGCTATGTCTGTTGGTTCTAGCTGTTCAGAAAGGTCAGCTCTCACACACCAAGACTGTCAGCAGACTTATTTAGCAGCCAGGACTACAGAGTTCCAGCAAAGAGTCTGTTTTCCAAGCAATGCTCTTCTTTTCAGGTGCTGAGACCCAGGGGGGAAGTCACTCTGAGATAGCATCTTCTGATGTGCTGAAGGCCCTAGAAAGTCCAGATTCCCATCATTTTCATCCCAATGCTCCTGCATTCCTTCACATGTCTCTGCAGCTTGCACAGAAAATAAAACTCCCAGAAGCAGCTGATCCCAAATGGAGCCAAAAATACTCAGAGTACCAAGCAAATGAGTCTTTCCAATTCCTTGGGAATCCCTGGGAAGTAATAGCATATGCAGGCTGCATGGGAAGAGCCTTCCTGCCTACAGTTGGCCAAAGTCTCGTGTGTTTTGATGGGGTTTGGGGTTTTTGCTCATCTCCTGGGTTTTGGTGACCAAGCACACTGGTGTTTGGGTCATGATACTGGGTCTGTAACCCAGAGGTGTTCAAATTAACATTGGTGCTTCAGTAGCATTATACATATTGATTAACAGAAAACAAACCTAAAGACATCGCCAGCACCCACACAGTAATCTGTGAGTGTGTTCTACCTACTGGGAGTAATCCTCAGAATAAAGCACACAATCTGGAGAGCAGAAGTGAAGGCCTTCAGCTGGCTGGGAAGTTCTCCCATGTGTGTTTGTCTCTCAGCATTAACACTGGGGACATGCACAGGCTGTGTATTGCCTTCGGGGTAATGTCTCCATGCCTAAGGCTTGTGGAAAGAGCTTGTGTCACAGGGGTTTCAACCATGAAATGGGTCTCCAGAGGAAATCCAGCATGTGTCAGGTTATTATAAGAGGCAAAAAAATTCAGGCAGAAGTGTTGTAAACTGTCTCACGAGGTGGAATTGGGTATTCATTAAATATTAAGATTAAATTCTTTCTGTGAGGGTGCCGAGGCACTGGCACAGGGTGCCCAGAGAAACTGTGGCTGCCCCATCGCTGGCAGTGTTCAAGGCCAGGCTGAACACAGGGGCTTGGAGCAAGCTGCTCTAGTGGAAGGGGTCCCTGCCCGTGGCAGGGGCTTGGAACTGCAGGAGCTCTAAGGTCCCTTCCAACACAAACCAGGCTGGGATTCTGTGATGAATTAGTGTCTGGTTCGGTGTGGTACAAACCCAAATCTGGATGGTTTCTTTTGCTTCCTCCCGAAGTCAAAGCAAGCCTGTGGCAGGCCAGCACATTTTCTTTTGGGGGGTTTCTAAACCTCAAGGATTCAATTCTTTACAAAGAAAACCTGTTTATCTTCTCTTTGCTGGCTACACCCACCCTGTGTGTGTGGTACTGAGTATATTTGCATTTTTTTCCCAGGAGAGGAGGCATGGAACTATATAATACTTTCCACCCATGGAAAGCTGTGTATCTCCTTTCTCCTCCTACTTGCCGCCTCCATCATTTGGATGCAGTGAGAAGGTAGGATTCATTTAACCTGATTTGTTCTTGATTGCTTCAGTGTCTCATCTTTCTTCTTCCTCCAGGCCTTTGCAGTAGCATCTTTGATGTAGTATTTGGAGAAATTGAATGTAGAATTCACTGCTCTGTAACCTGCAGGCTCCTCTTTCTCTGCTCTTTTGAGAGTAAAGGGCTACATTTGTTCCTTTGCACTCTTCAGTGACACCCGTGTGGCCGGCACTGGGGATCGCGAGGTGCTGGAGGCAACCCCAGATCCCAAAGTGCGTGTGCCAGGGACGTTGCTGGTGCTCCCTGTGCAATCCCGCTGACATTCCCTCCCTCCCGTGCCTGTGCTCTTGCTCTCTCATCTGGCACGGCCTCTGGAGCAAAGGCACTGAAGGAGAGCAGCCCGTGAGGGACCTCTCCAGTGAGCAGCCACCAGCAGCAGCCCCAGAGCCCAGGTGATGGGCCAATGCATCACCCAGCCCTGGCACTGGTCACAGGGCAGCAGGGGAGAAGGCAGCCCACGGCACAGCACCCACACAGCTACCTGCAGCCCTGAGAAAGACAGGCCTGGGGAGAGCTGTCAGCTCCTGATGTTCTGCTGTGTGTTTACAGGAGGAGCCAGCGGCCTTCCCTGAGGAGAAGGATGAGGAGGCGAAGGAGGAGTTGGAATGTGCTAGTGACAAAGAGCTATCCCAGGGGGAAGCCGTCACCATGGACAACATCTGTGTCAGCCCTTTGGTGCCACAGCTCTTCCAGGACCCCGCAGCGGACATCCAGGTGGAATCCAACATCCGCTGCACTGTGGGCACAGATGGGACATCAGAGGCAGCTGGAGACATGCAGAGCGTGTGTCCTGTCCTGGCCGGTCCCACGGAAACCGAGCTGGCAGCTCCTCCCCTGGCTGGAGCTGCTGAGGAAGAACAGCGCCGCGCACCTCTCGCTTCCGTGGCACAAGAGCAGGAGGAGGCATCGGCACCACCTTCCCACGGCTTTGATGAGCAGGAGGTAGAAGCAGAGGCACGGAGAAAGCCGTCTGCCCTGCTCAGCCTCTCTGCCTACGAGTTGTTTCGGCAGGAAACAGCCAGGCACATTGTGAGGGGCGTTGTGCACAAGGCTGTGGCTGCCATCCAGGAAACAGATGAGCAGCCTCAGGAACAGGAGGATGTGGTCCAAAGCCGTGTGGATGTGTCAATGGCACCAGTGACGCCAGTAACAGTTGAGGACATCGAGACTCCTATGGCTGTAGAGCCTCAGGCAGGGCCCAGCACAGCCCCTCTTGTCCCAGCAGCAGATGAGGCTGGAGCAGACAAGGTGTCTCCCATGTCTGCAGACCAAAAAGAAGCCAGAAGAGCCTGGACACAAGGATCAGTACCACCACAGGCCCAGGGACAGGCCCCACAAAGTGTCTTAGTTGTCGACAGAGCTCTGCAGGTTGGAGTCAGGCGCAAAGAGAGGAAAGCACCTGAAGAGCATCAAGGAGAGGCCAGCAGAACCTTTGCCTCCCTGCCATTCTACAGGGATGAACAGGCAGTGCCTGCAGGAGCTCAGGACACCGAGGAGGAGCCAACTGCATCGTTTATTCCAGTGGCACCCAGGCCACGCTGGTGGCACCGTTTGCGCCAGTCTGACAGTGCCAGGGCCTCCCCTGCCTGGGAGAGGACTGAAAGCCAACAGTGGAAAACCCCCATGAAAATGCAAAAGTGTCAGCTGCAAACACGACAAAACCTGCTACCTGTTCATCGCCATTCCACCAGCTATGCTTGGGGAACCGCCAAAGCAAAGGAAGGATTGCATGAGACCAGGGATAAACATGTCTGAAAGCAACAACTATCCTGCTTCAGAAGGGCGCTGAAGGCTCTGCGCAGGGCTTTCTGCAGATGCTGAATCAGCCCGCAAGTGGAGGGATAGTGCCCCACTGCCAGCTCCAGGCCCGAGGGAGCTGCGCTGAGAACATTGTGCTGCAGCCTGCGCTCGCTGTGGACACTTTCTCAGACCAATAAACCAGATCCCTTTCCCCTCAGTTCTTGCCTCTGCCTGCTCCAGCTTTTCCCCTGTGTCAGTAACAGAGAAGCCTGCGGAGCGATCTCTTTCCTTGCAGCACTTCCCAGCTGCTGAGCTTGCAGTCCTCCTGCCTCTTGGCAGCACATGTTGGCCAAGTAGGAAAAGCCCATCCCAATGGGATGAAACAGTGTGTGATGGAGTGGCTCCCACGTCAGCTGGCTTTTGAAACCCGGTGCATGCTGCAGCCCGGTGCCGGCAATGAGAGGGGTGTAGAAGGGATGGGAGGAATAAGGTGCAAGGCTTAGACTTGCTAAGGCCAGAGATAAGGGACGACAGATGGTGATTCTCCTGCTCCTCCTGCACACGCAAGCACTGGAGCAATGCAGTGAGAAGCTGGCAGTGTTTCCAGAAGCAGAACTGCAAATGGGCAGCAGATGGGTGACCCCGCTCAATCCCCCACTTCCCCATCCTAGAGCTTCCAAACAACCAAGCGCAGGGGTTCTTGCAGCTGCCGCAAGCCATGGCCTCATGTCCACAGGGCTGCAGCAGAGGAAGGACAGGGAGGTGGGCCTGAGGCTGCAGATGAACTTGTGCAGGAGTGCGCACACAGCTCTTGGTTTGTGTTTGGGGTTGGGAAATCACCATGCGCTCCTGGATGCCCTGTGTGCGGCTGACACGCGAAGCTCCATAGTGCAACTGGAGCAAGCGGAGAACAACTTGATCTTGCTGAAAACCAGCTCTAAAGACTGTGTGTGGGAAGCTGTAGCATGGGCTCAGGCAAGGCCTTCTCTTCCCTCCCTGACCTCACGTGCCCGGCTGTTTCCTCGCTTGCGGTCTGTGGCTGTGAGGGCAGAGACAGAATGCATCGAGAGAAGGTCCCACAAGTCGGAAAGGGAAGTCATGGGGAGGGGCCTGGAGCAGCTTCTCTTGACTGACTGCAGTGTCAGTCACTCCTGGAACTGGGCGAGAGAAGCTTCCACACGTGCAGGAACCGGCGCCAATGAACTGGGGCATGTGTGAGCCCCTGGGGCACTCTCTCCACACCAAACACCCCCACTGGCAGACTGCTGATCTCTCTGTTTCTCTGCCTCCCCACCACCCCCCTTTCTCTCTCTCTGTCTTTTCTGAAAGTTGCTAAGTAACACGAGGCCCACCTCGACTTCCATTGAAGCCGCAGAGCTCAGCTGGGCTCTGACTGTGAGAGGGTGAACATTTACAGGATATTTGTTCCATTAAAGTTGGTGTTTGTGCAGGGACCTCGGGTGTTACCTCAGCTGAATCCACACACAGGGGCTATTGAGGGAGATTCACATTAAGACATTAGGCACAAGTTCTTCCCTGTGAGGGTGCTGAGGCGCTGGCACAGGGTGCCCAGAGAAGCTGTGGCTGCCCCATCCCTGGCAGTGTTCAAGGCCAGGTTGGACACAGGGGCTTGGAGCAAGCTGCTCTAGTGGAAGGGGTCCCTGCCCGTGGCAGGGGTTGGAACTGGAGGAGCTTCAAGGTCCCCTTTCTTGGATCTATTTTCACTGTCGCGATTTATCCCAGCGGCTCCGGCCTGAGTGGCCCAGCTCAGGGAAGCTCTGACTGCCGCTGCCGGGGAAAAGCAGCAGCCGCCGGCGGAGCAGAACCGACCCGTGCCGGCCCCGCCCGCGCTCCTCCTCCACGGCCTCGGGACTACAGCTCCCAGCAGGCACCGCGTCGTGATCCCGCCGGAAGTGACGTCACGGCGCCGGGTCTCCTCAGGGGGCGGTTACCGAGCAGGGCGGGCGGTGGCTCCGGGGGCGTGGCCTCTGCTGCCGCCGATGCTCGGGTCCGGGCCCGGGCTGCGGCTCGGTGGCGTGGCGTAGCACAGAAACGACCACAGCTGAGCCGCCTTTGTGACTACAAGGACTACTTGAACCACAGCAACACCAAGCTGCAGTCACTGTCTAACAGCCACGCCCTTCACTGCCTGCATTCTGGAATCCCCAAGCATAGGGAAAAGCGACCTACTGACTCCCCCCACTGCACAGGGATCAGCCAGGACCTGGAATTGCCGAGTGACCAGTGCAAGTACATCCCAGCATCAGCACTGAAGACAACACAGCCCCAGCAGAAGCACTCACCCACAGGGCTCCTGGAAGTAGGTTGTGTCTGTGCGACGATCCAGAGCCAGCTTGGTGTAGGCAGTGTCTCCCCGGGAGAAGTCCGAGGTGAAGTACCACATCCTGCCATAAATGGTCTCCCTGCAAAAGGGACAGGCAGTTATAGCATGGGCTGAGGGAGCAGGGGCTAGGACAGCAGATCCTCTCCTGCTTTGAGGAGAGGTCACTCCCCTCCAGCCTCTGTACAGAGGAAATTAAAGCAGAACAACGACATTCACATTGCCAAGAGCTGGTGCTTCTTGTGCCTCCTCCAGTGTTCAACTTGTCACTCTCCTCCCCAACAGACTCATGGCAACTGTCAAACCAAGGAAGCCCCTGAGCGGCACGAGGAGCTGCCAGGGCACAGCCAGCCCCTGTCTGCACCCACCCACCACCAAGCCCACTTCTGTTCTCAGGATCTTGCGTTTTCAGCCACCTTCCCCCCTACAACATGCACAGAAGGAGACAGACAGAGGGACAAACAGTGCTCACGGGCTAAGGGGGAGGGTACCTGGAGCAAAAAGCTGCCTGGGTATTCCTTGGAAGCCCTCATTTCTGTTTCTACTCATTGGAAGCAATCCCTCCTCTCCCAGCAGCGTAAGGCACGTTAAAGGCTTTATGCAGGTTGGATGAGTTGAAACACAAACCCTGTCCCGCCATGCTGTTGGGCTGTTTGAAACACAGCAGGAGCATTTCTCACTGTTTTTCTTTGGTGAGAGCTACAAACTGGTTCTGATCTCCCTGGCTCCCAGGCCAGGGCTGCCCTCCTAACCTTCCAAGTCACAACAGGAAATGCCTCTCTTTGCAAAGCTCTGCTCTTCCCAGACGGGCCACTTCCTCCAGTTCCTCCTCTCTGGGCATAGCCCCACTGTCACAAAAGTCACCACACGCTCCCGAGGCAGCTCCACAGCCTCATGGTCCAGGCTCTCACCTAGGAAGAGGCAGATCCCACAGTGCAACACTCCAGCTCGGTTCAAGCACAGCGGCCAGAGGCTGTGGAAGACCCAGACGTTTGCTTTGCAAACCAGGCCACAGGCAGGACACACGGGACAAGGCAGCAGCACCTTCCCAACGAACTGAGCAGCCTGCCCTTCACAGCTCCTGACAAAGCTGTCAGTGGCATTCGCAGGGCAGCCCCTGTTACCTGATCAAGCTGATCCTTTCTGCCACGATTTCTGTGTCCTCTTTGGTGGGCGCAACGTTCTCCACGAAAGCGATGCCATAAAGCAGGAAGTTCTGCAGGAATTCCTTCAGCCCCTCATCTGTGTCCAGGAAGCTCCGGCAGTCCACGGAGGGCACCTGGGCCTGGCGGTAGATTTCAGCATTCCAGAGGATGCGGGGGTGCATCACCTGCTGCTTCTGCCCCTCGTAGCTGTTCTTCACCAGCCACTCCAGCCCATAGCGCGTCACGTGCCCGTCCGGCCCTGAGGCAAGGGACCAGAGTCACAGTCACCACCAGTGGATGCCACAGTCCCAGGTCATGATCAGCACAATCACCAGTCTCACCCCCCGGGCCCCTCCCCCTCTCCAGGGCTTCCTCCTCATCTTCATCCTCATTCTCAGTTGAGCTCTCCCGGAACGCATCTTCTCATAGATGCAGCAGCACTTGGAGGAGTGGTTGCCCAGGTGTTTGTTGTCTACGGTGTCACTTGACCACTTTCTTGTCCAGCTTCCGCTTGTGCAGCTTCAGCGTCAGGCTGCGGTTCTCCAGCTTGGCGGCACTGGTCTCGGTGACAGTGGCGGTGCTGTAGCCACTGGTGTCTGCCACCTCTGCCATGATCCCAGGCTGGTGTTAACGGGTTTTTACGTCTTGGGAAATCTGTGATGATAAGGGTGCTACGGTTCATTCCCCAGTCTGACACCCCAAGTATTGTCATGGCGCCATCTTCTGGACCTTCTCCGTCACTATTGCACGGTGAAACACGGTTAGAGCTTTTGCTGTTGTGGTTAGCACCACTTCTAGCGGTGGCCCGGTGGAAGCAGCAGTTAACGTATCATCCATGTAATGATATAGCAAACAGCCAGAGAACGATGTACGAACTGGTGATAATGCTTGCGCCATATGCCATTGGTATACAGTAGGGCTGTTTTTCATTCCCTGGTGTATCCCTCCAAGCCTGCTGCAACATCATATGTTGAGTCGGGGTTAGTATTATCTGCGCCAAAGTGTGGAAGTCGTTGGGTGGTATCAAAAACTGGCTGAATGAGACCTTTCATATATGGTGAATGGAACCCAGACTCCTTTACAGGCATGGCGAGTGCTTTCAAGCACTCTACATCCCATTCTGCCGTAGTCTGCCATAGTCCACCGAAGATCCGGAATGGGCGCGGAGCATTGGGAAAGGCAGGGCCAGATTGCTCTCACCACCGCCCCAGTGCGGTGCCCACCGACACCCCTGCTACCTGGAAACCAGCTCTAAAGACTGTGTGTGGGAAGCTGTAGCATGGGCTCGCGCAAGGCCTTCGCTTCCCTCCATGACCTCATGTGCCCGGCTGTTTCCTCGCTGGGGGTGTGTGGCTGTGAGGGCAGAGACAGAATGCATCGAGAGAAGGTCCCACAAGTCGGAAAGGGAAGTCATGGGGAGGGCCTGGAGCAGCTTCTCTTGACTGACTGCTGTGTCAGTCACTCCTGGAGCTGGGCGAGAGAAGCTTCCACACGTGCAGGAACCGGCGCCAATGAACTGGGGCATGTGTGAGCCCCTGGGGCACTCTCTCCACACCAAACACCCCCACTGGCAGACTGCTGATCTCTGTTTCTCTGCCTCCCCACCACCCCCCTTTCTCTCTCTCTCTCTGTCTTTTCTGAAAGTTGCTAAGTAACACGAGGCCCACCTCGACTTCCATTGAAGCCGCAGAGCTCAGCTGGGCTCTGACTGTGAGAGGGTGAACATTTACAGGATATTTGTTCCATTAAAGTTGGTGTTTGTGCAGGGACCTCGGGTGTTACCTCAGCTGAATCCACGCACAGGGGCTTTTGAGGGAGATTCACATTAAGACATTAGGCACAAGTTCTTCCCTGTGAGGGTGCTGAGGCGCTGGCACAGGGTGCTCAGAGAATCTGTGGCTCCCCATCCACTGCTCCAGCCAGTGGTCAAGGCCAGGTTGGACACAGGGGCTTGGAACAACCTGCCTTAGGGGAAAATGTCCCTGCCCAGGCTGAGATTCAATGATTCATGAATCAATATCTTGAGGAGAGGATGCCCTCGAAGGGAGGATTGAAAGGAAAGTCCCAGGCTTTTCCAGAACACGCAGAGCATCTCCCAGTCTGAAATATAGGTAATGGACCAAGACCATACAGCCAAAGGGAGGCAGAGCAGCGCTGATGGGCTGCAGCTAAGGGGTGTCCTAGGCAGACATCCACTCTCCGTGTTGCTGTCTTGCTTCCCTCCCAGACTGGCTTTGGAGATGGATGGGCCCTCCCCAGTGGAAGGCTCCCATTTCCATCGCTCTCTGCAGCCAGCTTGTCTTCACCCATTCCATGAATTGCAGGGTGCATCCAAAGTTTCCAGGGCCTTGTTGGAAACCCAGGAGTTACTTGGCCTTTCCTTTATTTCCAGATTCCTGTCCCAGGTGGAAGGAGATGAAGATGCAGTGTGTCAGCCAGAGCACATGAGTCACGGACACCATGGTAACTCACTGGCCTTAGCTGCGTTGTGGTTTAAGCCCAGCTGGTAACTCAGCACCACACAGCCGCTCGCTCAGCCCGCCTTCCCCAGCCTCCCTCCAGGCAAGATGTGGGGGGAGGAGAATTGAAAGAATCCTGCACGCATTGACATAAGAACAGTCCCATAACTAAAGTATAATATAGAACCACTACTGCTACCCCATGGACTGAGATAGGAACAGTCCCATAGCTAACATACAATATACAACTAGTTCTACCAGTACTAATAATAGTCATAATTGTGATGACAGGAGGAGAGAGAATATAAAACTAAGAGGGCAAAGGAAAAGAACAATAGCCAGCAGTGATGCATAACAGAGTTGCTCAGCACCCCCTGCCCTAGCTGCAGCCTGACCCTTTGGGGTGACTCCCCACAGTTTCCATGCTGGGCATGACGTGCTTTAGGAAGGAATACCCCTTTGGCTAGTTTGGGTAAGGTGGCCTGTCTCTGCTTCCTCCTGGCTTCTTGTGCCCCTTCTCGCTGACAGAGCATGAGACTGGAGCAGCTTCTCTTGACTGAGTGACGCTAAGTAACACGAGGCCCACCTCGACTTCTCATGGATCCACAGAGCTCAGGTGGAGTCTAAGTGTCAGAGGGTGAACATTTTCAGAGTATTTGTTCCATTAAAGTTGGTGTTTATGTACGGACCTTGGGTGTTTTCTCAGCTGAATCCACACAGAGCGGCTTTTGAGGGGGATTCAGATCAGACGTTAAGCATAAGTTCTTTCCTGTGAGGGTGCTGAGGCGCTGTCACAGGTAGCCCAGAGCAGCTGTGGCTGCCCCATGCCTGGCAGTGTTCGAGGCCAGGCTGGACGGGGCTCCGCTCCTTTTTCATGTGGAAGCACTGGAGCAATGCAGGGAGAAGCGGGCATTGTTTCCAGAAGCAGAACTGTAAATGGGCAGCAGAAAACAGGACCTCTTTAAAGCTCTTCTATTGCACTGGCATCCAATGGCACTTTCCAAGCCCTAGAATGTCTCCCTTAAGCTACACCCACGACCAGGACTCGCAGCTTTCAGCTCAAAGAGAAAGTAACAAGTATCAGAAAAGGTGATTTTAGCTGCTCACGGAAATGCAAATGCATTTTATGCCTTTATAGTAAAGAGCTGCTCTGCCTTTGTTCTCTAGAAGTCTGCCCTGCCACTGCAGAGTGGATCCCGAACCTGTGCTTCTGAGGGTTGTCCATTTGCTGTTAGTTGTGTCTGATCCCTAATGAAAATTAGGATTATTGAATGTGCACCTCCAGGTCTTGGCATGTAAAAATCATACAGGGATTCCTGCACATGCCTTCCATTAAGGCAATGATGGGGAGTATATACTGCCTTTGTATGTCACACAAAGTATAAATCCAGAGAAGTTTTGCATGAGCTCCCAAAGGGACCCAAGAAGGAGCCTCCCAAATATCATGTGGGCAGTTTGAAATCTTTTAGACGGGTTTCAAAAGGAGAGTAGTTACACTGCATAATACATGCATCTCCAGTGGAGCCGAGGATGGTAGGCTTAACTCTGCCTGTGGTCCATGCAGGTCTTTCCAGAGGCCAGCTCTGGATAGGGAGCAGTTATGGTGCACCTTCCGGAGGCGCTTCTAGACAAGATAGGATCTATGTTTCTATATCAATAATGTGCCTAGTGAGGGAGCTAGTTTGGAAAGTTAAATTAAGTGCCTGGCAAAAGTAGGAGTAGTACATTTTAGGTGTGTCAATTAGGAGCTGAGCAATTTAAAATTATCATTTTATTTATGATATAAGTTGCCACAGAGGCCTGGGGCTGTCATCATCAATTCAGGGGTTGAACTTGTGAATCCTTATGTGATCCTGCACCCAGTACTTCAATCACAGTGGCTGTCACCTTGTCAGTTTGTCTATGCTCCATAGTCTGCAAGTCCTCTGGGGCAGAGACTGCTTCCCCCTGTAAGCAGAACGATTATAATAAATACTACCCTGCCCTGAAGAGTTTGAAACACAAGATGGATGAACTGCTAAGAGCAAGTGGAAGGCATTGCTTTCCAGTTATAAAGTCCAATAGGACAATGAATCCACATTGTGGGTCTGTCTAGTGACTGTATTAAAGTCAAAACTGCCTGTCTTCAGTCAGGTAGCATAACAGATTGAGGTTTGGGAGAGGGATGCACAGGAGAAGGTGCTGCAGCCCTGTTTGGGGCAGGTATTCTAAGTATTTGGGGTACAGTGGGCAGCTGTAGGCTTCAGAGGGATTTTTCACTTTAATTGCCATTAAGAACAGACATGGCTGAAAACAGGGCTGAGGAATGAGCTAAGGAAAGACCTGACCCTCCAGTATTTGTATTTTCTCTTGCACATTCCCTGCTGGACCTCTGAGAGGCTCTCCCACTGGCCTTATGCCATAAGGGACAGCAAAGTTAGCAGCATGGAGGGGTTTTAGCAAGAAGCTGATAAGGCAAGACCACCTCTGGTTACTTTCCCTGGATGCAGTGCCCATGTTTACCTGTGTAAACAGACATTTCTGCTGCGTCTTCTAGAAGCAGTAGAAATGTTTCCTTTCCTACTGCCCTCCCAGTTTTTCTGTCTCTAGACTCTGAAGAAAGCAATCCATTATTCCTACCAACATGTACCAGAGACAGCCCTTGCACAAAAAAAAACCCCAAGCAGTTCACTTCTAAAGTTTGCTTTCTTGGTGTCTCTGAAAGTACATAGTGCTTCAGGGACAAGTGCTGGGATGAAGTGGGATGAGGCAGGTAGCAACTGTGATGGTTTTGATCATTGCTGGGTTTGGAGGCCGACAAGAACCAAGTTCTTGTCATTACTGTAATGGGCAGACCCTTCAGTGTTTTCTTAATCGGTTCCTAGCAGAATGCTGTAGCTGACATGATACCAGTAATGATACCAAAGGTCACATTTTAGCTGCCAGGAAGGCGATTCCTAGTGATAAGCAGATAGACTCCACAACTTGTTAAAGCTGTAAAGTAGGTATGCTTTTATTCAGCGCTGAGGCGCATGGGGGCTTGCTCCTCCAAAAACATGTATGCCTTTCCTTTGCCACTCAGTTTGTTTATATTACATATAATGACTACATAAACACGAGATTGCTTCACGCCTAATACATATGCAAAACCTATTCTCTTCTAGTATTATAATTAGTTTTCTGGCATTCGTCCCATTGATGCGCCTGTGCAGTGCCTCCTGGTGGTGGTCTTTAGGGGGTGATGAGGATGAAGGCCTGTAGTGCCTCTTCATCACCATGAGTAACCTCTTGCTTTCACACAGACTCAATATGGTTTTGGCTCCTATCCAAACCTCAGGTTCAGTGCAATCTGGTTTTATGTATCTTAAAGCAAAAACTTGTCAAGTTTGCAAATTTTATTACTCTGGCTATGTTTTGTTCCTTTTCTTTCTATGGATACTATTTAAACAAGAATGTCTTAAATGTTAAGTTATGAATCTTATCTACTACAATTCTGCCTAGCAGCTGTAACTCCTACAATTCTGCTTCACCGTTCTAGCAACTTTGATTCCTACGGTTCTGCTTCACCAAGCGCAGTGACTGCTTAAGCAAGCAGGCACAATGTTAACCCTTTATTCCCAGGTATCACTAGGACAAAGAATTCAGTAGTGCTGCTTTTATGTAAGTTGCAGTTATTCAGTAGGACTGCTCCAAGCTGCCTGGGAAAATGTGTCTGCTACCGCTCCACCACCCTGTCTTCTGGGCCCACAAGCAGGCACAGATCTTTATTTGTAATATTTTTGCATGCACTTTAAGGATAAAATCCAGCCCCCTGGCTGAGAAGTTATCCCTGTATTTTTCCTGACCAGCAGCTCTCTCCCTGGAGCCTGAAGCCCAGGACCACCAGGAATGCTTCCCACGCAGCTTCCACAGCACCGCCCTCACCGAGTCGGCGCGCTGTCAGCGATGGGGCTCTGGGGCAGCAGCCGGGGTGACCCGGGCTCCCTCCGTACGCTTTCCGCGCTGAGCGGGGACGGGAGCAGGAGATGCGGGACACCGGTGCGGCGGAGCAGCAGCGACACCCGGCGGCGGCGGGAGGGAGGACGGGGCGGGAACTGGCGGCAGCCCTCGGGTTCTGCAGTTTCGGTTCCCGGTACGACCCCGTCCTCCGGCGAACGGAGCTGTTTGTCCCGGCAGCGCTGGCAGCACCTGAGCAAGGCAGAGCCCTGGAGGAGCGGGGGCGCGGAGGCCCTTCGGACTCTTCTTCTGGTTTTCAAGAAATGGAGTCGCCTTGGACCTCCCCTCCCTCGGCTGTTCGGTGGGCTCTGGTCAGACCTGGCCACCTCCCCATGGCCTCGAGTCTTGGCTAAAGTGTGCGTGCTTTTCCCTTGAGGCTTTCACTGACCACCTAAGAGGGAGGTCGCAGCTAAAGACGAGCTACGGAGGACACTGTGTGCTCTGAACTGTTACCTGGATGTGCGGCCAGCAGGTCGCTTTAGGTGTGGAAAGGGAAAGAGGACAATGCAAACACAATCCTAGGGGAGGCGCCGCTAGAGCGCAGAGCAGTGACTTAGGGTGCAGAGCATGTTCCCTGCCACGTTTCTTTCCTTTCCTTGCATCAGCCGCCCTAAGTTTGTCTCCGTATCTACCTAAAAGTTGTAAATCCTTAGGTAAAGCCTTAATATAGCATACAGAAGTGATATGCAGCAGTTTAAAAAATACTCGCGCCTGCCTCTGGGCTCTGCTGAGTTCTACACTGCAGTTTCCCCTACACAACGCTGCGAGAGCAGCTTTGTCCTTCCTTGAGAATGCCCCACGTGCAAAGCCTACCCATTAGTCTACAAATTTACCTACTTAGAAGACTTAGCCTGCCTCACAAAGTTACCCTGTCTGCTCCAATTTTAAGACTCACATTCACCCCCTTTGACGGGAAGCCACAAGAACAGCCATGACCCTACCAAGACCTCCTATCTGCCCAGCAGGCAGCCTGTAGGTGGCCTGTCTCCTTGCTAGCTGGCATTTTAACCTTCTCAGCAGTGTCATCAGTGCTCTGACACTAATACCTTGCTCAGGCAATGTGGTCTGACGGGCAATTCCTTGTCTCTTTGTGCTAACTGTAAGTTCGCTGTCTGGATAGGACTGGGGTGCTGCTTAAAAGACACTTCTTATATGTTTTGTTGGATATGTGCAATGCTCTATAAGCTGCTTTGAGAAGAGGTGTTTGTTTACACATTTGAACTGACTGAGGGTTTTCAAAGCTTGTAGGCATTCACATCCTGGGATAAGATTCAGCCATGAGGTTTAATAAAATGTCTTCTCTTTCTTGTTTTTCCATGCTCTTGCCTGAAGGAGTATCTGATTCATATCTGACTGAGTAAAGGAAGTCAAGCAGCTCAGGTGCTCTGGGAAAGGGGCAAAATCCCCAAGCACTACATGCTGGGATTTTAGCCTACATCAGTGCTCTAGGCACCAGATGTGCCTAGAGTGAAGCACTGCAGTGGGAAGAGTTGTGCCGATGGAGTTTCACTGGTGTGGAAGATGCCCTGAAATGTCTCAAGAGCTTCATCACAAGAAGGAAGACCTGCTGGAAATACATACTGGGTGTTGGAGATACTCTGGTCTGTTTGGTGTGTCTGTCCCAGCTCAACTATAGGGTTGAGGCATAATGATTAATGAATACTCTCTTAAGAGTCGTAGAATAAGACAAAGGGCTTCCCAGCTTATGAGGACTGCGATTTTCTTTCAGATCAGAGTATAGTTTTCCTCTTGGTAAGGGTGTGAAACATTGCAGGCAGTGAAGGCAATGCTTATGAAAAACAGTGCTCCCATTTACAAAACTTGTCAGCAATCATTTTATTTGTCCTTTTCTTGTCCCAGTGCAAAGGCTCTGATGAAGAAGGTGATCCTGCCAGGAGAGGTGGTTTATGGGACAATGGCTATAAAGATCTTTTGTGTCCAAACAGGAGAGGTTTGATGCAGTGATTGCAGGGAGGCCCAGCAGCGTGATGATACCTCATGGACTGACAGATATGCGCTGTTACAGCAAAACCCCTTTTGTTCTGTTATAATGGTTTCTGCAGCTGATGAGCAGTCCTGGTCTTGGGGAAATACTTCATTGCCACAGAGGATGATGGCTGATGAAAACCCAACTGTCACTGTTGAGCAACACAGCACACTAGCTGTGAGCTGGAGTGTAGTGGTCACATACTTCCCTATGACAATGACTTTGCAAGCAAAGGCAGCAGTGTTGAAATGCCCTCTGTGTGCTAAAAGTGGGGTGAGTGATAAGCTGCACATCTGCCTCCTCCCGGAAGTCCAAAGCAAAGGATCTGAAAATGGCAAATGCTATCATCTTTGTGATGGTGCAGTGGCTGCCTGCGGGAGTGCAGGACTGATAAATACACCATCTTGGCATAATAGGTATTCGTGGTACATTTGGTCCCATGGTGTTCCTGCAGTTGTTTCTGAGGTTTAACTGAAGAGCAGAATATCTGGCAGGGTTAGACAAGGGGCTGGCCAGCCCAGCACCCTATCACTTGGGGTTCACCAGCAGCAGATGCCAAGGGAAGAATGGAAGAACAGGGCAACTGGTATCTCTCTAGCACAGTCCCAGTTTCCAGTTATATGTGGCTTGGGAGCCTTTCAGAAGTGGTATCTCTGAAATTAAAAGGCCTGATGTATTTTTCTGACTTTGCCAATTGCTTTTCCCGGTAATGACCTCTTGAGCAATGGGAGGGGAGCAGTCTGAGACTACCACTCAGAAGACTACTCTGCAAAGCTGCTTTTCCTGCTGCCTTCCCATGCAGGAAAAGCATGGGGGAGCTATACCAGGAGGGAGCCTGGTATAGTTCAGAGTCTGTGGTCACAGAGCAAGGGTGTATGAGTTTAACATAAGCCTTTGTTTCCTTTGCCATGTAGGAATCAATTATGCTTTGTACCCAGGATGTTCATTTGATAAGATGTCCAGAAACTGGCAGCAGAAAAATTTGGCTAATATATGGTTTTTGAGAGTAATATGCAGATAAGAGTAATTTAGCATGTTCGGTAAAAGGCAACAATTAGCATCAGAAGCACAATGTCTTCCTTCATACTCTGTGAAAAATAATCAGCACAGTTCTGTCTTTGACAACTTTAATTCTTGCTGAAAATTTATGTTAAAAAAAAAAAAAAAGTGAATCCATGGCTGTCTTTCTAGTATTCCATTCTGTTCTTGGGGATAATGTTCATGGTGTAACTGTACTGACATCAGTGGTGAACAAAGTGTAGTTTCTTAGCTCCTAATTTCCGTAAGGGATAAAGTCTGTCAATGTTTCACACCCAGAGTAAGACTTTACCCTTTGCCTAGTCACATAACGAGATTACTGCAAGAGAAAAGATAGTCCTTTAAGGAAGTAAATATGGGAAAACATGGCTTTATTTTTCAGTGATGTGCTGGAATGAAGGAGATAGATGGTTGCAATATGAGCTTATTTTGAGGCAAAACATCTAGGCAAGGTTGCGATTCTTACTCAGCACCTGCAAACAGAGAACTGGTCTTGACTGAACAGGGATGACAGTCTTGGGAAAACAAAAGGAAGTCTGGTTTTCCTCTTCTCACCCCAACTAGCTGAACCCACTTGACTTCTGGCTGATGCTATTTTATTGCTTCTTTAGAATTACAGTATTAACACTACTATTATTTGTTGCATACTATTATTATTAATAGTTTATGCTGTACAGGATGTCTCTTGGGTCACTCAAAGTCTGTGACGGTTGCTTGGGTTTTCTTATCTGTCAGCATTCATCTGAAAAACAGCTTTGAACCTCCTGGTTTGGGTCTGTCTTTTTCTCTCACTCTCTTTTTTTTTTTTTTTCTTTACCAGAGGTCTAAAATAAAAGTGACAAATGCATAATCAACCACGAACAGAAGCATCCTCTGTTTGCTGGAGTCCAGCCTCTGACTCTCAACACTGTGCGTCTGCCTGAAAAGAGGGCAAGAAGGGAGGGAGATTCCACTTACAGCAAAGCTGAAAGGTCCATGTGGTGTATTTTCTGTAAATACTTAAAATTTGATCTGTATATTCTTTTCTGAATGAGGAAAAGAATGGAAACAGGAACAAGGTGTTCACACAGCTCAAAGCCCAGGTGAGGCAGTGTTCAGACAAGCAAGCATTTTGCTGTAGGAACTGGGAAGAGGCTTCTGCCCACAGGCAGACTGGTGGTGAGGATGCAATATCTCTGACTTAGCTGGCTGGCTGAAGAGAAGAAGAGCCTCCCCAATGCCCAGTTGCAGAGCTTAAAGGCCAGGCTTGCAGGAGGACCTCCCCAGTGAGTTCCTCCAGCATGCCCTTCAAGGAGTAGTTGTCATTTTTTCCCCTGTGTCGTTGTAGGATTTTTTAGTGCCTAGAACTAAGCTGTGGCTTTGTCAGCCATCTTCTGGAGGAAGGAATTGTGACAGCAGTCATCTCATATTGCTCCCTGGAGAATCCAGCACCATGAGTGCTTCCAGATGTAAGATTCAGGACTGCTTCTCCTCTCACTTTGCTATGGTCACTCCTGTAAAAGACCCTCTTTGCACTGTGTTTCCCCTGCGTGCATTCATGCTAGGCTCACACTGGACCCCTCAGCTTTGCCCAAACAGCACCTGTAATGCTGAGAAGTATCAGAGTTCAACAGCATGTGTACAAATTGCCAAGGGTGCTGTTTAGAGCTGACTGCTGGATAATTTGCTGCTGGCTGCCTTAGAGCCTGGGGGCATTGACACAATGCTTCAGGGCATGTCAGCGACTGCTGTTCACAGAGACAGCTCAGGAGAAAGTCTGGTAGCAACTGGCCCAAGATTTAATCTGAAAGCTCACCAAGACCCAAGGTTGGAGGAAAATAACTTGAAAATTATACATAAACCAGCCAATGCAGGAGCAAATGCTATTCTTCACCTGGGAGGAGAACCAGAGGGAGAGTGGTTTGCTATTTTTGAGTTTGATGTATGAATAATTTGTATTTGTATCTCTTCATATCATGGCTTCAGAACCAGTAATCCTCAATTCTGGACACTGCTGGATGGCAAAACTGGGTTGACTGAGCAAACTGAAATGAAAGACGGTCACTGATGACAGGAATTGGGACTGGGTTGGTAACATGTATCTTTAATTCCTTCATCAAGAGGAGGACGTTGGTTTTGAAGATATCTGTGCAAGAAAAGTCTTCTGGCATTCTGTGAAGGTATGCTGACTGATGGACCAAACTCTGTGCTCACCAAGCCTTGGCTAAACTGGTATGGATTAACCAGTGCAGAGCAGCACCCACAGAGAATGAGCCCAAATTTGTCTGTGTCCAGTACAAACCCACTAACCCTTTCTGCCTTCTCTCATGGAAGGTAAAAAGTACAAGAGCTTGAAAGTACAATGTGGGAGAGCTGGCTGCATGCTAATCAAATGGACTGTGTGACTCATTTTAGCCACTTTTTTCCTAGTTGTTTTCTAAGGAAATTTTGTAGTTTTGGGAACAGTATGCAGAAACCTCTGAAACATTTGTTGGCAGTTTGTAATCCCCTCAGCTTCTCTAGTTCTCCCTTCTTCCTCCTCACAGAGCGAGCCACAGAGCTGCATGCTGCAAATGTACTGAAAAGGCTAGCTTGATTAGGAAATGTTGAGTGCAGTTTCAAGACTATTGCACAGAGTGGGGTAGTGTGATGACATTTGCAAACTACAGAAGAAACCAGCTTTGCTGTAAAACATCCACCCTGGGCATCAATATTGACCTATAGTGCTGTGCAGCAACTCAGTTTGTGATGGCATGTTGGCTAGAAAGTCTTCATTGTCTGAAACTCATGTTGGCTTCCATAAACAAGCTTTTACCTTGCTGGTTTGGATAGTGCCATGGGAAGCAGGCAAGAGATTCAATGCAGGTTGACAGTGAAGAATCTCAGCTTCTAATGGGAGGTTTGCAGACATGCCCTTAAGCCTTTTGGTTGAATGTTCAAGGGTCTTGCTTCTTTTCACACCAATTCAGTTTCATTACTGTTTTGGTGTTGTGTTTGGTTTTGGGGTTTTTTATTAGGTTGGTTTCCCTTTTGTTTGTTTGCTTGATTTGGGTTTTTTTTCAGTCTGTTTCTTGCCCTGGATGTGTAAAATCAATATTGCTTTGTGTGACCGCCCAAGGGAGCATGAAATATCCAAACAGCATTTTTCTACATGACTCAGATCCCAGGTTCGTACAGCTTGCTCCCAGGTGTGGCCAGATGCCACGAAAATGAGCAGGCCAAAATCCTCATACTTATAAAAAGTCCTAAACTCCTGAGATCCAAAGGACTTGATCTGCAGGTGTCCGCAGTTTGGAGGCAAGGGATCACCATCCTTTTCCAGAAGGCTGTTTTTACCTGCCAGCCCATGTACGGATTTAATACCCTGTGTTTGGGCATCCAGGTTTGCTGCTTTTAACAATTAATCTTTGAGATGCAGTGGCTGGAAAAGATAATTCTGATTAACTGCTCTGACCTCCTGAGTAACAAATGCAGCACATTTTGACAGTTAACTTTAAAGCAGTGTGGGGATGTTTGCCTTGAAGATGGAGCCTGTCTTGTTCTGTGCATTGCAGTTTGTTCTTGGGTATTTAGTTTGTGGAGTAATATGTCAACAGTGTTCTTGTTCTCATAATGAAAGCATTTGAATAGTCTGTACATTTTGCATACGTATATGAGTTTGTTTGTTTGTTTCTTTGCCTCGGGGCCTGAATCAATTCTGATCCATGCTGTCATACATCAGAACTAGTCCCAGTAAAGTGCAGGAAGTCCCACAGATGTAAATGACATGTGAGCAAGATCAGAAATAAACAATGGTATTTTATCAGTCATGCTGCAAACATGGTGTAGAAACTAGCAAGAAGGAGTAATTACTTCAGATCTTCTGTTCATGTAGCAGAAAATGAAGGGAGATGCATAGTTAACTGCTTCTGTTGGAGAAGATAATTGGGAAAGATCTCTGTTAGAGATGGACATGGACTGAGGGTTTTGGATCTGAATTTAGGACTGGGCTTTCAGAAATTACAAAATGTGGTGGTATTTGCTTTGGGTGTTCCTAGTCACTTACGGTTGGTTGTTTTTTTTTCTTAATTTCAGCACTGAGTTACATTCCAATGAGAGTGAGAAAACATTTTGGTTTTCAGCAATTTCTTTGTGCTGCATCTTCACAAAGAATGGAAATAAAGCATCTGCCCTTTTTTCTTTCCATAGACGGTGGAAGTTCACCCATTTCAAAGCTGTTTGGGTACAGGTAGGAGAAAGAGAGAATGAAAAAGAAAGCCTAGGAAAAAAACTACACAAACTACATGAGCAAACCTACTTCTTTCCCGCAGTTAAAACCAAACTAAAAACAAAACAAACCTACCCAGACCTTTCCATTCCTCTTTTACTGTGTATTTTAAAACACAGTGCAGATGAAAGCGGAACTGGACAGTAACTCTATTCCTCATTATCTAACTATCACTCAGGCACAGGGGCCAGGTTTTACTTTTAGCAGAAGGGTTGGCCTCAGTACTGTCTGCATGAAAGCTCGGGAGTAGCTTGTGGGCGCTCCCAGGGAGTTTAGTGTGCATAGTTACTCAAAGGCATAAGTAAGCATCTTCCAGATCAGGGGCTTGGACAGAGTTGCAAGAATATAATATATGGCTGCAGCCCAGGCATGCTGATAACATAACTGAAAGCTGCTGGATTAATGCAGGCCCAGGCAGCAAGCACCAGAGGATCTCCATGTGGTTTGGCTGCAGAGCCAGGCAGGAGTGGAGAGGCTAGGAAAGGAAAACCTGAGAGGCAAAAACTGGAAAGGAAGGACAGCAGTTGAGTGCTGGAAGTGAGAAAACTGATCCTATGTGAAAGGTCCCAAAGTCTGCATCACACTGGCATGGATAGCTGATGGCAAACGTGCTTGGGATAATGCAGACACTGACAAACAGCCTGGCCTTACAAAATATGCTATACAGCTTACTGACCTAGAGAAACTAGGGATGTCTCTCTAAAAATTAATGATTTTGCTTGAATTGGTTTGGGTTTTGGCCTCTGTTTCCAGAGCTGTATTGATTAGTCTTGCTCCCAGCCAGGTCAAATGGAAACAGCACTGAGATGTTGAGGTGCATACCTTATTGCACCTTGTATTGCAGGCTGTCCAGGAGGGGGCAGAAGGTGAGAAACAGTGGAACTTGCTTTGGTTATAACTCCAAACAAAACGCTGGTGTTTACTTTCCTGCGTGGGCTCTGTGGATGTTGAGCTGCTCCTGAGACAGGGTCCTCAGCTGGTGCTGGTGAGTGTATGGAGAGATGGGCAGTGGCAGGATCCAAGGACCAGTGACGCTCTTCCATCAGGCACTGCAGCTAGGAAAGTGAAGCCTGTCTGCTCATGAGAGTGCCAGGGAACAGGAGCACTGCAGCCTGCAGTCCTGTGCTCGAAAGGGAGTTGAGCCCTGCAGGGAGCCTTGGAGCAAAACCACCTGCAATGGCCGGAGAGTCAGCTCTCACCTGTGAGCAGAGCCCTGCTTCCCTGCTCTTTACACTGCTGGGGGGGTAGGAGATCCCTCTGGCCATGAGCCTGTCTCCCAAGCCAAAGCTTTCTGGGGGTCTCCACCCTGGGCTGTGTGGTGGTGAGGTGCCCAGACATGGGGCAGCCGGTGTGGTTGCTTGCACGGCTTCCCTGGTGACCTGCCTCGGGCTGCCTTCATCTGGGCAGCTCCATGCAGCCCAGGCCCGCTGAGCTGACATGGTTGCAGTGTGAAGGTGCAAAGTGCTTGCCCTCCCCCGTCTGTCTCTTGCCCCACTTAGGGGCTTTGCACCCCTGCGGCAGGATGGGGAGAGCTGCTGCTTTCACAACCTGTGAGTGTTGTCACTCGCATCCAGACATTTCCTGTTATCTAACCTCAGCCTTATCTTCCCCATTCGCAGCTTCCTCTCGAAGGAGGAGCGGCCCCTTCAAAAGTGAGCTGGGTGCTCGGGCTGTGCCCCCACCACGCTTCTCCCGCACAGCCCTGGTGCCAGCCCTGCGTAGCCCCATGCCCCTGGCTACGTCCACATTGAGCCAGGCTGGCTCAGCACGGTAGGTGCCAGCTCCCATGGTGGAAGGGGTGGTTGGGGATGGGGGAGGATCTCTCCTTCGGGGGTGACCTCCTGTTTCTCCTGCAGAAGGTCCCAAAGGACCATGGAGGTTGGGACACCAAAACCTGTGGGGTGTCCATAGTCCTGGCGATGCAGAAAGCTGTACTTGTATCCCAAATCATACCTCGAGATTTGGGAGTACTGAAGCCAGCTCAGGTTTGGAATGCCTCTCCTTGGCATTGCGAGTGTGTCTGCCTGAGCCAGGTCTTTTTGGTATGTCCCTTCAGGGGAAAAGCAGTGGTATTGGTCTGGGTGTACTTTGTTAAGGGTAGGATAGGGGATGGGAATGCTGACAGTCCCAGCCAGGGATTGCTGCCCTCCAGACCGTGATTCATTGATGAGATTAATTATAATTAATAGTGATGTGTTTGAAACCCTAATTGGTACTGGGATGCACGCATGTGCTCCACCTGCTCACACGCACGCACATGCTGCAGATGAGTTGCTGGCAGTAGGGAGATTTTGATCTAAATTAGTCACAGATGAGGTGGCACAAAGAGCAGGGGAAGTTGTGGGGTGGAGGAGGGTTTTACCAGGGAGACACAGTGCCCCAGTAGGGCACAGTCGCTCTCTTCAGCTCCTTTTCTTGCTGTCCCAATGGCTTCAGGACAGTGGATGAAGGTTTACCACACACCCCTCTTCCCCCCTTTGCATGGCAGGGACATGAGCAGCCATGGGGGCAGAGTCCAGTGTGCTGCACTCAGGTGAGTGCAGGGCCTACGGGGGGGTGGGGGGGGGCAGCTTGTGGCTGGTGGACTCCAGGTTACAGAGGGTTTATTGGGCCCTTCACATGTGCTTTTGGGTGAGCCATGAGGTGCCGGTTGCAGCATTTCTGGTTCATGTCTTTGTGTGCTGTTCCTACAACCATTGCAGCTCCTGGTGCTGCAGGAAAATCCCCCCAGGATTTGGGGACTGAGCCCTGTGTCAGGAGGGGAGAGGCTCCCTTGGTGCCAGCAGTGTGCTTCTGGAGACTGCATGAAATAGGGACACGTGCATGGTGCTTCCTCTTGGTGCAGGATGGAGGGAAGGGTAGCATTTGGCTGCTCCTGGGAGTGTTTGGACATGCAGGTGAGGGGTGCAAATGACACTGAGGTGCCAGCAGCAGGACGGGAAAGGACGTCAAGGTATGAGGTATGAAACTGCATGGTTTCTTGTTAGAAGCAGGACACATTTCTGTGTGAGGGAGAGTTCTGAATTACATTTCCCACTTTTTGGAGTAGATTTGAAGAGGAAGTTGGGACTCATAGGACAAGACGGAGTAGAAGTTTTCAATGAAGCAGGGCTAGGCAGGGGGGTGTCCAGCTTGGGCTTTCTTTCAGTTATATGACAAAAGCAAGGAGAAAATCAGCATACAGAGGGCTGCAGTGTTGTTAGCATGACAGGGTGGCATGGATGGTGGTGGTGGGAACACATGTTGGTTTTATTCTTCCTGCAGTTGTTTGGAGACCGTCCTCACTGCATTACTTCAGGGTCTGTCTCACTTAGATCCTCTCCAAAGCTGGGACAACTGCAGTACCTGTCATACAGTTTCCAGGAGCTTTCCTTAGGACATGGAAGTTGCTTACCACACCATCCAGTAACTGCTGCCCAAAGACAGCTGGAAGCCCAGGCTGAGGTGGCAAGACACCTCACAGTCACTCTAGAGTGGGAGGGAGAGGGCATCACCTCCTGCCTGCCACCTCCTGGGCAGGGACAAAGGTGTTGGAAAAGCTGTTGCCCTGTGCTGCTGTTGCACAGGTAACAAGGGGTAAGTAATTTATGTGCCACTGATAAGGCTCCCTCTTTGAACGTAAGACCCCTTGGAACATGGAGCATGGCCTCATTGGCAGCAATAGCTCTCTTAGCCTGGAGTTGCTCCCTGCAGCAGAGCATGCAGCCATGGAACAGTTTTGGCACCTGCCACTGAGGAGCAGGAGTTATTCATTAAATGGCTGCACCATTTGTCCTCTTGCTCTGTTTTTGTATTGTTAACTGTCTCATCCAAATCAGCAGAGGTGCTACAGGGAACTGTTCTTGGGTATATGGCCTGGCTTGCCTGAGATGAAGCAAGCCTATCAGGCTTTGCTGGAGCCTGCCTGATAGATGAGATCAACCTTACTGAGCCAAATATTTCACTGTTTGTCAGGCAAAACTCCCAGCAGGGTCAGCTGAAGGTCTGGGAGCATAGGAAGGTCCTATATGGAACAGGACGGCATTCAGTGGAAGTCTGCCATGAGCAAAGCCTCCTTTGAGTTTGACTTTGTTATAACAAAGGCTTCCAGCTCCTAGAAGAAGCATAGCCCAAGGTTACTGATGGCCAGGGGTTCAGCAGACCCTGTTGCCACAGATATGTGGGTATTCTTGCTTTCAACCCAAGCTGCAATTTGAGTTTCACTAAGTGGAAAAGATGACTTTGATTCCAATTCAATCGTACATATTAGGTGCATGTCTTGAAACAGCTGCAGCCTGCATCTTGGGGTGCTGCTACTCGGGAAGTGAAAACCATGCAGCCACATTTGTATGCATGCTGTTATTAGGTTTAGAGTCAGGCCTGTCCAATAATTTTACTTTTCATTTATTTTCTTCAGAAGTTGCAGAGCAGTCTGACAGCCCTGTGAAAATATCTGGGAGATGACATGCAGCTTGGAGGGGAACTTTCTGTGACTTCGATAAGGGATTGACTGAAGGATGCAGGAAGAAGAACGCTTTTTGTTTTCCCCTCAGAGTATGAGTTGATTGCTCAATCTGTTTCATAACACTGAGTTTTTACTTGAAAATACCCACTTCAGCTTGAAACCAGAAGATCTAACAGTGACAAATCCATTCAGATCAGATACTGTCATTATGAGGTGGGGTAACAAGCTCCATTCCCATCTGCTGATAGAATTATCTCCGCTGTGTCCTGTCCTCTTATCTGTCACTCACAGCAACATTTCAAGTGGCTGTTTTCCCCTTCAGAAAGCCACAATGGGGGATTATTTTAAGCTGCAATTGCAGAAGCAATGCTCTTTTCTTCTTCCCTACACCCCCCCCCCCCCCCCCCCCCCGCCTCAGGACCAGATATTCCACTGTTAGAATTCAGCAATGAAGTTGAGGGGAGTCTGGTCACTGATCCCTGCTGAAGAGCCCACTCAGTCTTTCTTCATGTGGCCACTTTGATATGGCCGAGAGTCTTTTGGGGGATGACAGGTTCATTTTTCTTTTCTGACACTGTTCTCATTAATGTGCAGTGTCTAACTCTCACTGAAAATCTTTTCCAGGTAGAGAAAGTGCATCCCTGCTTTATTAACATCAGCAACAACTATGCAAACCAGTCAGAGCCTGTTAAAAAAGCCTTTACTTCTCATGGTACAGCAGCGTTTGATGCGGAAGGAGAGTTATTTGACCAACTGCACTGACAGACCAACTTGAGACAAGGACCCAGGCATCTTTATGACTGGCCTGTTGCTAAACCCCACAAATGAGAGTATTTTGGATTAAGAAATGTTAACCCATAGCCTTGGCTACATTAAAACATTTGCACAAGGATGACAAAATGCTGGGAAGGCCCAGGTCCCTGAAAACAGCTTAGCACCCCTACCATGCTGCTTCATACTTCTGAGTATCACTAGTGGTTCAAGAGGTTGAGAGGGATAACAGAAATTTGGTCTAATTGTGCTTAAATCAGTATGTCTTTTGCTAGGCTGATCTTAAGTCAGCTTGTTAACAATGTTTTCTTATGCTCATGATACACACATACTTCTTTTATCCATTGCAACATACTTTTATCTACCATGGTTGAAATTCACTCTGAATTAGAGGCCAGAACAAAGAACTGTTCACTATCTACATCTCACTAAAGGCCTAAGGTGGAAGGCAGGGGGAATGTAAGAATTGCAAAGCCTTTGTAGTAACCTGGGCTAGAAACTGATTTTATCTTTAAAGCTGTAGTTGTTCCCTTGCTGTTAAGTCTTACTTCACTCTACTGGTTTCAGAGCAGGTATAAATAGTACATATTTGGCATTACCATTTTTTAATTTGTGCTTTTAATTTGATACCTGGAAAGGTATCTTTCATGTAATATTAAATCAGATCCTGTGATCGTCTTTATAAAATAGTGTCCCAGAAGTTAGAGATAGAAAAGGGTTAATAAATTGCCCACTGTATGATGCTGTTAATACACTTCAGCTGAATTCTACTTTTGTGTCTTTAATGGACTACCTTCCAAAATACAGTTAACATGTCACTTTTAGGTTTTCACTTTGAAACTAAAAATAGCACAGCTACTTTCTCACAAACTGGTGCTGCTGGTCATGTGAAATTAAAACAAGGTGACTGGGAAGGAAGCTAAAAGCTTAAAACTCAGCTATGTTTGGGCCCAGCTGCAGAGAACAGGAATGACATTAAAATAGTGTTATGAAGGTGTGAGCCATGACTACCTTTTCAGGGAGAGTTTTATGGTATCAGATCAGAAAAAAAGTATTTTATCCTTTTAAACTGAAATTCTGAATGGTTGACATCTGAGAAGGACACAGAGCACACCAGAACTTAGCAAAATCTTCTCTTATGTATCTTTTGTTACTTAATTTTCTTTAAGTGCATTTCTGCACTAATGCACACTGACATTAGTAGAATAGACCAACCAATGGCATCTTTTGGTCCTTGTGCAAAACAATAGTGTGTGTGTATGCTCACCCTTAAAGTCTGGATTATGTCAGTGTATGGGAGTGGAAAGTTCCACTTACTGCAGGAGGCTTTTTCTGTCTGCTGGAAATGAATCAGAAGAGGGGTAGTTTGAGAACAGAAGAAAAGGTTTCACTTCATTCCTGAAGTTCATTGTTTCTCTACGTGGAGTTTAGTTTTGATTTAGCATCACAATCCATACAGGGGCTCTGCCTGACAGAGGAGCTTCCTGCTGGCAGGCAGAGATGGGGACTGAAGTTTGCGGGGACAGGAGGCTGCTATGGCTGCTTTCCCTTGCAAAACTGAACACACATGGCACTGGGCTTTGACCCAGTGGTGGTGGCTGACCTTGCCTCCAACAGAGTCAATGGCATTGCTGGCACACATGTAGGGGTTCAGAGTTGTACAGTTTAGACAGGCTTGAAGAGGTGTCTCTTCAGATCTTATGTGTAGTTAAAGATATTGATTTTTAACTATATCAGTGCTACAGTAAGAGGTAAACCCCTGAGCCTGTTCCTGCCAATAGAAATTTTGGCTTTGACATACAGGGAGCCACTAACCTGTGTCAGATACAGAGGCTCCTTCCCATGTTCTTTGGGATCTGTGTTACAACAGAAATATTCACATATCTAGAATTAGGCATTTAGCTGACATACCTTACAATACAAGGACACTCAGGCGTGTGTGACTGCTTAAATGCAAAATTACCACAGGGATCCCAAAAGAAGGAATGAAAAGTGAGAAGCCTGAACAACTTGTTTAAATTTAGGAGGTTAAAAATAGAAGCTGTGAAAAGTCTGTTAAATTATCATGCCCTTATCTCTGGCCAATGCAAAATTGTTCCCCCTCAGTATGTTTTCTGGGTCTTTGTCTAGACTTTGTGTGTCTAGAGAGACATTGGTCTTCAGAACGTTGTACCCAAAAGGCATGGCTGAGTGTTTGCCATGGGTATTTTGTCAATATTTCAAGCTACCAGTATAGCCATATAGCTAAGGGAGAAGGTTACTCTGGAACTCTCAGTATTGTTTTCAGCTCCACAGTGCTTCAGCCTTTGCATTAATATAGTGGATGTTTTCCTCAGCAGAAGGCAGTGTCTATTTGTGTAGTTCTCTCTCACACAAAGGAAAATGTTAGAGGGGGAAATACAGGAGGGATAATGGTGTTTTTTGCTAACTGGAAAAATTCTCTGAAGCTAACAGCAGTTTCAGCCCTTCTTTTCCCTCTTCTTTTGCCAAGGATGGCACCCAGAGAAGACCTCTGCAACACCCACCGAGTGCAGTGCAGCACTGCGTGTATTTGACAAGCTGAGTTTGACACTCAGTGTGCAGAGTGTCAGTTTGTCAAATACCCCAAGTGAGGCATTTGCTGAGCAACACAGCGGCACACCAAGGTGACTGGCTCCAGGTACCCAGCAAGGTACTGAACAACCCATCCCATCGTTACTGGATGCTTGACTCTGATCCTGAGCTGTCAGGTTTCCCTTCTACCCCAGTTTCGGAAGTGCCTATTGGGATACTCCTTCTTAACAGCAAATCTGTACCACCAACAGAAGTGGTGCTGGTACAGTTCCTCCACACTGCGAAGGCAGAGAATTGGGCCCTGGCTCCTTCTTCGCAGCCAAAACCAGTGCTGTTCTCTTCCACAGCATTAACTAGCCAGCTGCTCATTTACAGTCCTGCTCAGTTAACAAGGATTCTGGCAACTCTAATCGCAACATCGTGGGTAAGGGCAGGGTTATCCATGATACAGAATCTTTTATTTGGACATGAAGGAATCTTATTTTATTTGCAATTGGAGTTCAAACTAATGAGGCTGCTGGTTAACTTCCTTTTATCCCATTAGCCAGTGAAGAGCATGTTTGTGCAGTCTCTTTTTAAGTTAGACCATGCAATCCATCACTTCTCAAAGCACTGATGTTTGCAGAAGATTCCTTGTTTTTGAATTGTAATTCCTAAACAGCACTTGTAGCAAGATTGCCTATTGCTTTTTTTTTTCCATTTCTTCTGTTTAGTTAAAGTAATTCCCTCTTGAAGATCTAATGATTGGTAAACATTTTTAGTAACTGACTTGCAGCAAATCAGATGTCCAGCTAGAGTTGTCTCAGGGTGGAAGGAATGATATAGCGTGGGAAGGCCCAGCCCAGTTTGACAAATCAAACTCTCTGAAAGCATTCAACATTGAAAACTTGGGAACTAAGAAAACCCCAAGACCCTACAGACTTGTTTTGGGACAGTACCATCAGCTAATTCTGCAATATTTGAGAATATTGGCAAATTTTAATGTTAAGCTTTGGGGCTTTTTGTTGCAACTATTTCTAACAAAATATTTTGAAGAAGTTGGAGTTTGGGCAAAGCTGGGACCAATGAATGCATATCATTGCCTAAGCAAATTGTGTTCTGCTTTTTGAATAGGTCCTGTCAGTAGGGCTTATTGTGCACTTCTGGACAAACATGGTCCTACTTGGTATGACTCACCTTCCCGTGGTCTCTTTCAGGCACCTACTCGTGACTCACAGACATCACCCTGATCTTTATCATTGAGGCCAGCTTCAAAGGAGAACGAAGTCTATGATTTCAGGGTTTGTTTTGTCCTGGTGAATCCTATCAGGCAACTGTATCAACTCCAACCCTTTCAGTCATCACAGCCCTCAAGCTTTCAACAGACCTAAACTCTTCTGCACCACAGCTAGCCAAGTGTTCATTTATGCTCTTCATCATTTTCTTGTGCATTTCCAGTTTTGCTTTCAGTAGACTTTGTCCCTTTGCTCTTTAGATGACTCCCCCAGCCCTAGCTCTTTCTGGATGGCTGGGGGGAAGGAGAGAAACGTTAATCCCTTCCGCTTTTATACTAACAAATACCAATTATGGTGGGACAACTTTATCTGAGACTTCCTCTCCCTTTCTCACTCTGAGAACAGCAGGTTCAGAAGGGCTCTGAAGGCAGGGGCAAACCTGAAAGTGTAAAAGCCAACAGGTCCCTTTTGTTGTACGTGCACCTCAGCTGCTCTGAAGCAAGGGGAGCTGCAAGTCTCATGACATTTTGTTGGCCACTAGAAATAGTGCAGTTTTTGGAGGCATTGTAGTTTCAGAGTGGAAGCTGAGGTTTCCTTTCTGGAAAACTGGCGCCCAGCACTTGAGTGACCAGAGCAAGGAAAGGAGAAGTTCTCTTGTTTGATGGTGACTCAATACAGCAAAGCCCTCTGTGACTTTCAGAAGAAAAATATTCTGTTTCCAATGGCTTTTACAACCAAACATGCCAAAAATATAATAAAACCCCACACACATGCTGCACAGGGAGAAACAACAACCCTGGTACTGGCAGGAGACTTTCTGTGTTTTCACTGTTCTATTTATGACCAAAGCTGTTTTGCTGCCCAAACTAGAGACAGTGGCAACATGAAGTGCATAGAGTCTGCTCCAGCTGGAGCATCTGCTGCCCCTTCCTTAACTCCTATTGCTTTCTTCCTCTGCAGCATTCTGGTCTCCTGAGAAAGCTTCCCTGACCTCCTCAGAGGAGATCAGCACTGGGAGGAATCAGAAGTTGGAAAAATCATGGTGTTACATAGTTAGTGAGGGAGCTGGGAGCTTAAAATTACAATAAATGAACAAAAGTGCATAAAACATTAGGATAACTGAAAATGAACAAAGATGGCACTTAGTGGAGGGTGGAGAGAGGAAGAGGGAGTGCCGTGTCTTGTGTTTTGGGCTTGGATCTGCAGAGGTGAAGATGGGGAAGCTAAGTTTTCAGTTCCCTTCCCACACAGCATCAACCTCGCACCACACTGCCCTGTGTGAGTACAAGCACAGCCACACCTTCCCCTGATTTCTTTTGTTCTGCACCCCCCAGATACTGCTGACACTAGAAGCTGCTGCTCCAGCCTGATGTCTCCTAGGCTGGCTTCTGGGAATGCTTGTGCCAGCTACAGCAAGTGAATTACCTCACCCCACGTGCAAAGTGTGGAACACCCTCACACACATTTGGAATGCTTCCTGCACTGCTTGCCTTTGGTCAGGGTATAGCTCTCCTCTCCAGGTGGGACAGGGGGAGCTGGCCAGTTCTGGCCACCAATATACAAGCTGAGATCAGTGTTTAGAGTGGGGCATTGGCACAGTCCCTGTAAAGACAGACAGGTCCCCTGGGAAGCACAGCAGCCTGACGCTGCAGCACAGCCATCTCTGTGTACTCCTTACTTTGTTTTAAAGCCTTCATAATACAGACAGGAGGCTTTTCTCACTGATCTTACCTTCATTGTCCTGAAGAAGTGTCACTGTGAGGCTCCTCCTTCTCATGCTTAGGCCATAAAAAGCTATGTGACCCTGGTATTAAGCTTCCAACTTGGGAAGATCCATGGCAGCAGACTGAAGCTTTGTGGGTCTAAGTGCCAACAAGGAGGGCTTACTTGGCCCAGAGCTCATCTGCTTCGCCATGCTCCCCTGGCTACACTAACTGGTTTAATAAAAGCCAGTAACTCTTCCCACAGATTTGCTTTGCTAAAGCCAAGTGGCATCCCCTCTCCATGTCCCTGATCTGCCTACCAAGCCTGTAGGCAAGCAGGATGCTGTCTGGCAGACAGGAAAAGCAGACCACAGGGGCACCCTGGGAGGCTCTGGAAGACCCCAGAAAGTAACATTGAAAGAATTACACACACAAGAAGAAGCAATAAACAGTTAACACTGGGAACATAAACTCTCATGGCATTATCATATTATGCACAGTATAGTTCCCATTATATAGTCTAGCCTTTAGAACATAACTACCAGTAGTAACTAGGAAAAGTAGCAATGTGGGAAGCTAACAGATAGCTAAGGTATGTCTCTAAACAGGAAAGTAGTATGAAGGGATTAAACATTGACATTAGGACAGAGCAGAAGACACATTTGTGTAAGTAAATAGGAATCGCAAAAAAAAAATGAGCCCTGTAGCTCAGGAACCACCTTGGTCAAACTGTGACCATGACTGTACCCCTGCCTGTTCTGCAGAATTAGATTAGAAGAAAAACACAAATTTGCAAGCAACAGAAAAGTGATGGCAGTGGGTGGTGAAAAACCAAGGAAGTCAGAACCCATATGCAAAAAAAAAAAAAAAACTCTTTTGAAGCCTTTTGTATTTGTCCTTGGAAAGAAAATACATTATGCTAATAAAGCACTTTTCAAGGCATTTTAGAAACACGAGCACTTACAGCATCCCCATAACATAGGCCAGTATGACTATCTCTGTTGTAATCACACTGACTCGTGTCCCACAGGGTGAATCACTGTCACTCTGTTGTGTCCAGGGAGGTCCCTTGCTCAATCATCGTTCAAAATGCCTCAAATTTCTCTCTATTTTATTATGCCTCTGGCCCCACATTGTAAAAATAAAATGCTAGCATTTCCTTCAAGAAAAATTCTGCTTTTCCAGGAAAAAAAGAAAGAGGGTGGCAGGTAGGCAGCTCATCGCTTACAGGGCCATTCCCTCTTCGTCTAAGCAATGAGCTCTGTTTTGATAGGGAAAATTACATTCCTAGAACATCAGCCCACGCTATGAGGTCTGTTTGCCATGCTCTAACAAAAAAGACATAAGGACAAAGAGGATGTACAACCAATATTTGTTGAGCTGTAAAAGCTAGAGGACAACAATTTCCAGCACAGTCCATGGCTCCTCACATTCCGGGATGTACAAACAAAGGAATATGCCCTTGAGAGTACACCTTGCCAGTGTTATTGGCAGTGTCGCACTCAGCTACACCAGATTAAAGACATTTGTGTTTCCACTCCTTCAGATCCAGTCTTCCTCACCTTGGACCTTCAGGCTGCTGAGAAATTATTTGCTCTACAGAACTAGGTAGATAACCACTTGGTGGAGGGTTTCTGCACCAATGGGCAGGCCTCATTTGCCAAAGCCCAAGAAGGTTCCCCTGAGTTAAAGGAAGTTAGTGAGCTAGGTTAAAGTGAGGCTGGTATATTTGTCAGAGCAGGAGGTAGACAGAAAGATGAGTTTCCTTTGGTGAAGTTTACCATTCAATATCTGCAGCCTGCACAACTACTCATATGCAAAAGATGGTACTCTGCTAAATTCTTTCTGTTTCATATTCCAATTCCATTGCATTCATAAGGTTCTCATACTCAGGATTTTTCCTCACGTGGATGCTGTCAAGGCTGCTGTCTTTCACAGTGAAAATGTCATTGGATGTTTCAGTCTTAGAATTTGTATCTTTGTGTGGGCACTTAACAGGGACTTCCCCATCAGTCTCCAGTCTGGTGACATCTGCAGTGCTGTGGCTGAAACAACAGGGAGACATTACTGAGGGGGCTGACTAGATGAGAAATCATTTGATTTACATCTTAGTCCAAGACAGTATCCACCACATGATCTGTGGAACAGCAAAGTTCATATTGATTGAATGAGGCTCTGGAAGACACTAGAAAGTAACATTGAAAGAATTACACACACAAGAAGAAGCAATAAACAGTTAACACTGGGAACATAAACTCTCATGGCATTATCATATTATGCACAATATAGTTCCCATTAGATAGTCTAGCCTTTAGAACATAACTACCAGTAGTAACTAGGAAAAGTAGCAATGTGGGAAGCTAACAGATAGCTAAGGTATGTTTCTAAAAAGGAAAGTAGTATGAAGGGATTAAACACTGACATTAAGACGGGGCAGAAAATACATTTGTGCAATTGTAAGTGAATAGGAATTGCACAAAATAGTACTTGGGTAAGCACTGGGTCATGCTTCTTAAAGAGAAAGGCATCTATAGAAAAAGGAACTTATCTCAAAGGAAGAGCTGAGAATTCCTGTCCATTGCTTTGTGGAATGATGGTGGGAATTTACTGCAGAGAATAGTTTTCCCATGGCACCTGCAAGGCATAGTGACGGACCCAGAATATCTTTCTCTCCTTCTAACATAATAAAGAACAGACTCTTGCTGCCTCCTGCCCTAAGATGTCTATGTCCTCATGCTAAACTGACTGTCAAGGCATTCAGATCCTCCCCCTGCGAGTCAAAGAACTGTCTGGCTTTTCACTGAGCAAAGAAAGAGGCTTTCTGAAAACAGACATCAGTGTGATGCCCCAAAATCTTCTTGATGTCCAGTACTCACAAAGCAACTTCATAGAGAAGTTCTGGAAAAAAAAGAAGAAGAACCGAAGCCGCGCATCAACAGGTTTTACAGGTGTCACAGCAAAAATAAAATCCAGCCGAACAACCCCAAACCAGACAAAACCCCCACCCACTTCCATGCATTCCCATCTTCGGGAATAAGCCTTCCACCCTGCCTCTTCCTAGCATGGACCGACTGGGGCTGGGGATGATGGGGATGCTGATGGAGCTGTGGCAAGCGCCGCGCCGTCCCGCCCTGCCGTCCCCTCGGTGCAGGGCAGCTCTCTGCCGCCCGGCCCGGCCCGGAGCCCCCCGCCCTGCCCTCCTCTCTCACCCTCCGCATTCCGCCGCCGGCACCGAGGTGCGGTCAGGAGCGCTCCAAGCGCGGCTACGCCCAGCGTCACGGCCAGCGCGGCCGGCAGCGCGTACCGGGCCGCGGGGAGACCTGCGGACGGGGGAGGAGAGCGCTGTGACCACGCCGGGGGAACCGGGGCCTCGCGGCGAAACGCTCTCTGCAAGTGCCCTAAAGCAAGCGTTAGCGCGGGCAGCGCGTTCCAGGCAGAACCGCACGGCGACCTCCGGGCGGAAAAAGCCCCTCGGCAGCGCCAGGGGCGGGTGGCTCCCGACGAGCGAAATCCCGGTGTTTGCCGCGCAGTTTCCAGCCTGCCCTCTCGCGTTTCCCACCGCGGGACTCCACTCACCCGTGGCAACGGGAGGCTCCTCCGAACCCCCCTCGGAGCGCGGCTTCGTTGCGGTCAGACCTGTAAGGAGGGAGGAGTGCGCTGTGACCCTGCTGGGGGAGCTGGCTTTGCTCGGGAAAGCAGCAGCAGGGCTGGCAGTGGCCTCCGTGGGGTCACCCGCGCAGCTCTGCGTGGATGTAACTGCTGCCCCATTTCGATGAGCACGGTTGATTCTCTCAGGCTAACATGTTTGAAGCGCGTGGAATGAAAACACCCAAAACACCCATTGAACCTGCTCTCAGAGCAACAAGACAGATTTTTATTCCTGATATATCATCCTGCACACGTGTGTTCCCCCCCCAGCCATCACCCCTGAGGTACCTGGTACACCTGCCCAGCATGGTGTAGATCTAGGTACCAGGCTTGTGGCTGGCAATAGCACGGCCAGGGAAGGCTTTGGCATCACCCTGTATCTGGGTTTCCACAAGACTTTCTCACTTCATCTCTCTTATGGTGATTCCCTGGCTGGTGTGAGGGGGGTTACCACCGGCAGCTACACCCAAAGGCTTCCTGGAGCCCCAAATCAAGTTTCTTGCCCCAGGTGACATTGTGCAACCTCCTGCTTTTCCTAGGCTCCTCTAGCTCTGGCTCAGCTGCTGTCCTGGGGGGTTCCAACCCACCTACCTGCAGCTGAGCACCCTCACCTGGGGAAAGCAGTGGCTGACACTGCTGGAGTCCCTCTCTGGAGACATTCAAAACCCACCTGGATGCATTCCTGTGTAACCTGGTCTAGGTGGCCCTGCCTTGGCAGGGGGGTTGGACTGGATGATCTCCAGAGCTCCCTTCCAACCTTAATGATTCTGTGACAGGGAGTATCATTTCTATCCCACCTGCAAAGAGGATCTGCAGCCCAAAAGGAGCATCAAGTGGATTTGTCTCACTCACCTTCTCTGTCACTCACAGAGTGGCAGGGTGAAAGCAGCCTTTCCCCTGCAGCCCAGGTCACTTACCTGTGGTCACTGGCTGGGGCCCATTGCCTCGAGGGGTGAACAGGGGTGTGGTGTGTTGGCCCGTCCCAGGGGTGGTCTGCTGTGTGACTGGGGACCCTGGGGGAGAGACTAATCAACCGGCCGTGTCCCCTGCTCTCTGTTAGCAGTGCAAGTCAGGTAAGAGCAAGACATGCCACGGGTAGGAGCCAGACTCCTATCCTGCACGGCGCTGGTCCCAAAAGAACACAGGGGACATTGTCGTAAACCCTGCCATAATCAGGCACACTCCGAAACAGGAGGAGTGTCAACCTGTGGTTTTCTCTCTGGGAAAGCAATGAGGACACAATTCATGTTTAACATTACATAGCTGATCCTCCTACGAAAGTGGAAACTCCTGCTCTCAGTCTTCTGCAGCAAAGATGAGGAACTCTATCGTGGGCACTCACCTGTCACTGTGAGCTCAACAGCATCGCTCTGCTGCACAGCCCCGGCCCCAGCCCTGTTTTCCACCTCACAGTAGTACTTCCCAGTGTCGGAGGGCTGCAGGCTGTCCCACACCAGCTCAGCCTGCCCGCTCAGCAACAGGGCTTTCCTTCCCGGGGTGCCCCTGAACCAGCGGTAGCGGATGGGGGGGGACCCGCTGGCCACACAGGTCAGGCTGGTCCTGGCTCCTGCGGGTACTGTGAGCCCCAGTTCGCCAGCCCTGATGATGGGCTTGGTTGCTGCCACTGGAAGACAAAGTAGATGGCATGAAAGATTATTCCCACCAGCTGCTGCTTCACCTTCATGCTCTGTGGATTATATTGGCTGCACAAGCGCAGGGCTTTACTGCTGGACTTACCTTTGACAACTTTAACCGCAGTGGTCACCTCCCTTGTGATCACACTGTTATTTTTGCTCCTCCAGGTGACTTGACAGGTGTAGTGTCCACTATCAGGGATTTCAAGGTTCTCAATTAAGAGTGAGGCATTCCCTGGGCTGTGCTTTGGGACACTGACCCGGTTTCGGAACTGAGACAGCAGGATGTGGTCACCGGAATAGTCCCTCCGAAAGATGGTGGAGGTGCTGTGGTCTCTCTCCATGCTCCAGATGAGCGTTTGCTGTGTGAAACCATCTGAGGGCATGTAGGTACATGGTAAAGTGACAGATCCCATCCATGTGCCCTGGACCTGGTGAACACCAGTCAGATCCAGGAGGGCTGCAGGCAACAAGAGTTGAAGGGAAGGAGTAAGAATGCAGCAGAAGAGGAGAACATCCTTCGAATTAGGTAGGAATCACCAGGCGGTGGAACCCAGCATGAGGTCATGGCTGTAGACCACAGCCAGCCAAACCAGAGCCTGTCCCAGCTTCACTGAGCATAGGGAAGTGAACAGTTGCTTTGACCTCATGGCTATTTTTATTTTTTTCCCTCTGGATGCTTGCCCATTCTCAGTTCCTTCTCGGAATAATTCTGAGAAGCAATTCTGAGAAGCACAAATCCAGCCCCTGATGGCAGCATCACAGCTACAGTCTTCACAAGACCTTAAGGAGCATCTCTTATTCCTGCTCTCTAGCTTCAGCCTTTACACCTTGCCTCTGCTGCTTGACTTTCTGCTTACACTTGCACAGGATGAATCAAAGAGCAAGAACTTTCCCCCACTGACATGGGATGATCTGACACCACCACTTTCGATGCTGAATTCTACCTTCTATGTGGGAGAAAGGATGAACAAAGCAACTTCATTGCTTTACTGCAGTTAACAATGAATGCAACATCTTTGCATTCTTTAACAGCACTATTTTTTATACAACTTCCCTGGTGCTCACAGGACCCAGCAGTATAGCTGTGCAAGGAGAAGCACTTCTCTGTGCAACAGCCTGTGCCAGAGCTGACAGAAGCTGCCAACTGGAGGAAGACAAGATCTGTGGGTCTGCGTCCATGGGGACAGGCAAGGGAATTGCTGAGGCTGAGCATGCTGGCACCTTGTTTCTGACAAGGAGCTTTGGTATTCCTTTACCAGATGACTTAGAGAGGGCAGGCACAGCTCTGTTCTTCAAATCTCACATTCCAGACAAAGGCAATTCCTTGATGTACCAGTTTTTAAAGATCTTTCATTTCTCTTCTTCCTCTTTTCACAAACTTCCATCAAGAAAAACTAAGAAGGGTGTAAGCTGGTGAGAAAGCTGCTCAAAAGTACCTTCAAGGCACTTGAGGCACTCAAGTTCAAGTATGTTTGCTATTCAGTGCATTCATCTGGACACAATTCTGTTTAAACATCCCTCCGGTGCTGTTTGCATTGCTATGTGCCATGAAATAGCTGCCAGCATCCACTGATTCCATGTGGAGCAGCTGTGCTCTGTATCTGACCAGTTTCAACATTAGCAGGGATGACTCCAAAAGAAAGCTGATTGGAAGGAATGGGAGAAACTCAGCAAAATATAAATCCCTGAGACAACACCTTTAAATGTAAATCCTCCCAGTGACTCTTCTTAAACTGGGGTGTGCTCTTCCAGACAAACAATGTCAAGTCTCACAAAAGAGGGAAATACAGCTGGACCAGAAAAAAAACTAAAGGTCTGTGTTAGAAGTTAGAAGACTGACCAGAGAGATTCATATTCTCTGTAATGCATGATAATGGGGGAAAAAAACAACAACAACAACAACAAAAAAAACAACCCTGAAATCATATTCTGTCCCATTTTCTAGAACAATTGAGCATCTTCCTTCTCAGCCTGCCAGCACCAGTGTACATAGAAATATGCCAGCAGGAGCCTTTAGGGATCTCCTCTGAAGTACTGGACCTGGAACAGGAATGGGGGACCAAAACCGCCCTTTTTGCTTTAGCCTTAGAGAACTTCAGATCTGACCTAGATTTCTTGGCTCAGATCTGCTTCACCCAAACAAGCACCCTGTCAAGCACTTAAGTGGACACAGGAAAAGAGGGTGGTAAGTTTTGGCTCATTCTCCCAACCATTCCAGCTCTCTGCCCACTGAGACCACAGCTCTTCTGGGAATTGCCCCTTGTAAGTAGCAAAGTACCTGAATTTAGCTGGGCTTGGCTCACCTCTACCCATACCCTCTTGTCCTGCTCCCCCTTTCCCCTCCTCCCCAGAAAGGTACTGGTTATGTTCAGATGCATTAGCTCACAGTAAGTCACTTGAGAGGCAGATCACAGCTGATTTTTTATGACAAAATAAGGAACATACTTCAACCTGTTTTTCTAAAGGTCAGGAGCAATTCTGTGCTTCTTGTTAAAGCACCTTTCTCCTGTTTCCCAAAACCATCCTCTGCTGGTGCCAGTGCCGTATGTGCCTCATGGGCACATGAACCAAAGCAAGGATTCCAGTATCACCTCGTCTAATGCACTTAAAGAGCCAGAAGATCAGGAGATTATCAGAGAGGAATCATGTGTGCCCACACCTAGTATCACAATCACAGCTCTTCTTCGCAGGACCATGCTAGCAGAACAATCATAATGCATTATTAAATTATAGGAAAATACACATTCCAGCTTTCAAAAGACTGCTTTGGATTCTCATACACCAAATCTGGTCCTGTCCAAGGCTCCTGAACAATCCTGTTTTGCTCTTGTTTTGGAGCATGGGAGCTGCACTTTTGCCCAATACCACCCCATTGCTCTACTCTTAAAAGCACCTTGTTGTATCTGATGCTAAAGGAGACTCTTGTGAATTCTCAGGCTCTGTTTTTTATACAAGAAACTAATGACTTTCCACAGTTGATAATTTTTAAAAATTAAGAAACTGTAATTCAGATCCCTACCTTGCTGGGGCTCTGACTTTTGTTCTTACACATTGAAGCATGTACTCACCGTTGCAGGTGACGAAAGCCATCACAAACACCACTATTTGCACAGGTTCTCCCATTCTCCCAGAACCACAGGTCTGTCAACCTTTCCCTGTGCTTTGTGAGAGATCCCACACTCCTGGGACAGAATGCAAGTGAAGAACACTTCCCTTTCTTCTGTCCTTTGTCATCTAGGATCCTCTTTCTGAAGGATCACGAGTCCATTTCACTGCTGATTAGGTGAAGGGTAGAGGATAGACAAAGACTATAAGGAGCTTTACAGTTCCATTTCATATTCCCATGTCCCCATCCACTCCTCTTACCAGTCTCCTGATTTTTCTGATGAGTAGTCTTTTTTATCATTCTTCATAGAATCATGGTATGGTTTTGGGTTGGAAAGAACCTTAAACCTTCTCTAGTTCCAACCCTGTGCCACAAGCAGAGACACCTTTCACTAGACCAGCTTGCTCAAAGCCCCATCCAGCCTGGGCTTGAACACTCCCAGAGATGGGGCAGCCACAGCTTCTTTGGACAACATGACTAATGGCAGAGGAGCTTTAATCCAGGAGGCATTCTGGGTATGCTCTGTAGGTGTACCTTTAAAGGTACATGCAAAAGTTATCAATAGGTGCTATGCGCAGGATTAATATGAGTCTGATAATTAATACCAAGAAGAGAAGGAATTGTAGAAGATAAGAAACATGTATAAAAGCAAGTAGACTGACATAGTGAATTCTGTTATAGGCTTTTAATCATTCATTAAAGCAGATATTTGGCATTTATTCAACAGATGTGCCTTAGCATATAGTTTTAACAACTGCACCAGAAGAGTATCATCTTTGAGCAGGAGGCAGATGCACCCAAAATACAGGAGACAGTTTTGGTTGGAGCTGGGAGGGAAAAGTAATTGCTGCAGTTTTGCCACAGCTACAAGCATCATGACAGATACCTGTTTGCTTCAGCTGAAGTGTTTACATTGCAGATGAGCTCAGACCATTCTCTGGAAGTGCTGCCACTTGTCAGTGATGGCTTGTTCCCTCTCTGCACAGGGCAATGAAAACTGGAGGCTATCTTCATTTTCCCAAAGTCAGTAAACTGATGAGAACCGTGCAGGTCTCATTTCAGTGTTCAGGTGGAGATGTGTGCACACTTGGATGGCTTGCTGCATGTGATTTCAGCTGAGCTCTCTTATTGCTGTTGTAAAACTTGCCTCTGGTAAGTATGGACAGCCTGGAGCAAAAAGCTGAATGTCGTGTGGCAAGACCTAGTGAAATAAATCTGTTGTTCCAGGCTAAGAGCTATCTCCAGTTGTCATCCTGCTGAGGAAGACAATGGAGGCAACAGCACAACCCATTCTTGCAGAGCATGTCCTTGCTGATGCGGTGGAAACTTGATTTTTGCTGCCTTTTCTTCTTGGCTATTTTGTTGAAGCTTCCAGTGGTACCTGTTCATACTGTCTGTACCCCATTTGCCACCAAGAAGCCATTAGCTATGTCTGAGTCCTGCCTAAAAACAAATGAACAAAACTGCACTTGTTAAAATTCAAGTGATGCTACTTGCAGAGTGAATAGGTTTATTTTCAGAGAGAGGATATAAAACTAATCCTTTACACACCCTGGCCATGACTGGTGATAGAAGCTTGTCCCAACAAACTACTTCTACACAAGACTTTAGCAGAAGCTAAATTTTGGGGAACACACCCTGGAACAAGCTGAAAACCCAAGCTGAAACTGCTGATACGACCAGTTTGTGAACCGGACATGCAAGGCTTCCTGAAGCGGTAAGTCTGAAGGATAAGGAAAAAAAAACCAAAAAAGACTACTTAGCTAAAACAAACATGAAGAACTGCAGTTCCTCAAACATGATGTACGTGACATCTTTCTCTCCTTAGTACAGAGATGTGGCTGCTAGTTTTCTCCTCTCAGCCTCTTTCTTTCTTACCAGAGGGGCTCCTCATGAACATGTGAAGAAAAAGCCTTTAATGTCTCAGATACTATGGTTAGTTACCTGGTTTATTATAATAAATTATGTCTCTGCTTCTGATTGAATCTGCTGCTTTCTCCCTTTAGCCCCTCCCCCTGCAGGACCCACCTTCCTTTCACAATACTGGAAGTGACACACTTCCAAGCATCACAACTTGGGCAAAGTGACCATTATGACTCTTTGTTCTGCAATTTCTGCTGCTACATCCCAGGCTAATTAGAGGTGGCACAGTAAAGTCCCCATTTCCCCAAAAATGAGCGCAGATGGGACTGCAGACACTACTCTTAGGGACGAGCTCTGCAGAGCCTGCATCTTACACTTGTGTTTTGACAAAGTACGCCAGAGGCTACAGAAGTTTGCTACAGGTTTCCTGGTGATGAAATGAAAGTTTTAGCCTGCAGGAGGGTGGAGTTCAGTACCAGGCTTTGAGCAAATAACTAAAATTTAAGTAACTGAAGAAGAAAGGTCTTATAGTTCTCTTTTTGAGCCATCTGCAAAAGAAGGCAATTTTTACTGCAAGTCTTGAGACATTCTTATTTGGTACAGCCATGGTTAGCTCACAGATCTGACTAAACAGAAGAGGAAAGAATTCATGATGCCAGCTGCATTGCCGTTCTTTGCTCATACAGAATGTCGCCCTCTCCTGAAAAGCCAAATCCACTGGTCTGGATGGCTGTACCCCCACCCCAGCACTTACAGAAAGAACAAACTCTTCTCCTCATTCCTCAAGCAGCACATGACGCGTCTACCTCTCTGCTCAGATGTTCTCCGTTGCTTGACTTTGGAGCTCTGCTTATTGCTGCCATAAAACTCGCAGCAGCAGGTTCTTTTCTGCTTCCCGGTTGTTCCATATAGCGCTGAAGCCCCATATTACCTCTTAAGTACGTTTGTTTCAGGGATGGAGCTCTAGACAGGTGGGCTGCTTTCTAGTAACAGAGACATTCCCCTCCAAACCCCTCCCTACCAAACAAGTGCACACACACGCACACACACACACACACACATTTTAAAACCCCCATTTTAAAGAATGAGACCATTACTGAAGGGCTCCAAGAACTGCAACCTCATCTAGAACTGGAAGATTAGAAAACATTAGTTTCCCAGGATGTTTCAACACTCTTGTTTTGTCATCACATTAGCACACTATCCAGTCATGATTTGCTGTTCTCTGGAAAACTCTTTTAGTGATAACGGTGTGCCTTGCAGTACTATTGCAACAGTTTTCCTCCCCTGCTCACTTTCCTCCTTAGAAATAGAGACTGTCAGACTTCACTGGCTTTTTACACACTTCATAATGGAAGTCATTTTCTTTCACATCCAAAACATCTCATTTCACCAGCTCTGAACCTCAAATAGGACTAGCAGTGACTCTTGCACCTTCTGTTTTCTACACTGTGGCCGACTACAGCCTGCAAACATCAACTAACAACACCCAAAACATACCCCAAACTCCAGCAGATTCACACTAATTCCTCTGCTTTCAAGTAGAGGGACCTAATACGCTCCTGGACACACACAGACGTTCATGCACATTCAACCTTTCTGCCAAAATAAAGAGAAATGTAGCAAAATCTACTAACTTTACAGTCCTGAAGTTTAATGGTTTTCATTTGCTTCCCTGTATCTACAATAAGCTGTATGTACATCTTGACAATTTTTTCCAAGACATCATCACTAACCAAAGTTGCTGTTTGTTCCCTCTCCATTTTGAAATCAGGGTTTCCCAGCTCTTGTTTTTTAAGCACATTCTTAAAGAGAAATAAAACTGGTACAGGAAATTCAGGAAATCTCCTTCCTTTTATCTTTGGAGAAACCATAAACAAATACGCTCTATTCGTCTTCTCCACAGTGTTCATGATGAGTAAGATTTGCTCATTTTGCCTCATTCTTCTCTTTTCTTCGGGTTCAAAAAGCTGAGAAAGTATAATGCGTTTACACAGAGGTGGTTTCATGCCACTACTGAGCCTTATCTTTCTCAGTAACTTTTCTAGCTCTGTTAAACCCTTTCAAGATGAGACACCTACACGCATACATAAGGTGGAAGCATTCCATGAGTCCATTATCACAATCCTGTTTTCTGTTGTGTTGTAATGCTTTTCCTAATAGCATCTAATACTGTCTTGGACTGCTGGTGAATTTTGAGCTGATGCTTGCAGAGAATTGCCCACCTTTCCCGAGTGTGAACAGCAAATCTGGGGGCCCACTAATCCAATATCCTCCTTGCCCCTCAGGTTGCTCATTTTGTTTTACATCTGTCTGCATGGCTTTTAATCTGACATGCTATTGCCCAATTGTTATAAAAAGGTTCTCCCATAAATCTGCTGTATCCATGTTATAGATTTACTTAGGATAGTAGAAATTATGAACAACAAAGCTTTTCAGCTCCCTACTTGCCCTTTCCTTCCTAAGCCAGGAGGAAAGTATTTCATGAGCATCTTTTGAGGAGTGCTTGCTGGCATTTTAAAGATGAGCTGGTCACACAAAAATATTCATATCAAAATAGTTTAGGAGTGTGTAAACAGTTTTACCCACAAACTTAGGAAAAGCATCTATTTCCTTTTAAATGTTACACATGCATTAAAAAGGGGAACAGAGAAAGTGGACTCAGGAAGAATGTACCTTTTGCAGTTTCAGAGCCACCCAAGCCGTCCAGCGCCAAAACTATAGAAAGCGTGCCTGCACTTTACTGCAGATGATGCAGAAAGGTGAATTGAGCACAGAACAGGTTTGGTGGTTTTCTTTTAACTCCTAGGGTGGTAGAGTTCTTGGTTTTATCCTGTCCTTAATCTGTCTTTCAGTGTTTCTTTAAGGGCTGTCTCACATTTAAGACATTCTACCACCCATGCAACACTGAGGCGTGTGGGAGGAGAGATGCCAGTTCCCAGGCCAGCCTCGTTCTGCACTTCTTACTGAAAGATGATGAGGATGTTGAGCCCCTCTTGCTGCTGGTTCTGCTCCTACCACACGAAGGCTGTGAATGCAGATCCTTTTGGTATTGCAAAGCGCTGAGTTAGTACAGTGCTCTTGGCCTGGGATCTGCATACCCTGGCTTTTAAAGGGCTTTCTTCTACAGAGGGGGTGGAAGGAAACCAAAAATGGCAAAGTCAGGAGGTCTATACAGCAGTTTGCAACAAAAGTTCTCAAAGAGCTTTGCATTTTCATTGAAGAGATTGTTAAGGCTCCACAAGTCATGAAGGAGCAAAAACTGCTTGTCCAACTTATTTTAGAGAGGTTAAGGTGAATAGGAAGAGATATTTCGCCTGAATGAAAAGTGCTCTTCAGGACTGCTACATGTAGCAATAAGTTGGTTCTCACGCAGTGTCCCCTACTTCATATTCAGATTCCATGGTGTTTCCAACACAGTCATGTTCATTCTTTTTCATATTTATTTCTTCAGATCTTTTGTCTTTCACAGGCTCCATCGCATACTTGTTTTCAGTGGAGATGGGTTCCTCATAGTAGCCTGCACTTTCACACCTTGAAGCAGCTGCTGCCCTTGAGTTATGGCTGAAATCAAAACACAGTAGGAAAGAAGAGTTGCAATCAGAGTAGTTGAAGCATCTCCCAACCCTCAAGATTGTAGCTGAGGAACTGAATGTGGCCCATATCCACCATGTAGCTTATGATATCCAATATCTTTAAAACAGGGGTAAATCCTCTGAGGAGAAATGCCATCACACCATTTGTTCAGTTGCTCAGGGTTCAACTGTTAGTGGGTAAGCACAAAATCTTGGGTAAACACTGCTGGCATGTTCTCCCATGGCACTCTAATCATTAGCAATTCGATGTATATCTGGATAAGTGGTTCTCTTGCGTGTTTTCACTGGATTATTAGGCTTTTCAGTATAGCATCCGTGGGTTATGAATAGATCAGAATGCTGAAACATGAGCTTAGAAATAGCTATAACTTCCTGCCACAGCTACAATTAAAAGAGGCAGGTTCAGCCAAGGATATTTCAAGGATGAATCAAAGTATATTCTGTGCATCTGGAGCCTTAGCTTTCTAGAGGGGGAATTCCTGTCCTTTACATTTGTAAAAACACTGGGAATTTATCCTTGGCTGTCATCATTCATAGGCCTTATTGGGCTGAAGAGTTAATAAACAGCTCTTGCTAGTTTTTATGATTCTAATATTGCAAAGGAGAAGATCTTTCTTGTGACATTATTTGTTGACATGGAAAGTCTACAGATCATCTGTACAGTGTACTACAGACTAACTTTGAATGTCTTAATCCGTACTGCTTAAGAGACTTTTAATCTTGACAGCTAAGTAGCACCTGTTTGGTTTTTTTTCCCTCTTCTCTGATACAGTCCCCAAAGACTCAGCAATATGTCAGATAAAGGGTTATACTCACAATTTTACTTCATAGGTCTGAGCTAGAAAAGAATAATCAGAAAAGTGCGTCAATAATTTGCATTTATAGTCTCAAAAATAAATTCTACTGTCTTTTCTTGATACAAGAAAGCAGCCTCTGAAGACAGAATAAAAATAGGAACCTTAGAGATAGTGCTAGGTGGGAGATGACTCCTATTCCCAGGATTCAGTTCAAGGAAATGAAAATAACCCATATTCCAGCTGTAGCACAACTGGGTCAAAATAACTGAAACCAGGGTTAAAGTTTAGAAACTGGAAGTTAAACTGAAAGTTCCCAGTTCCCACAATTTCACTATATGAATTGTTCAGTAAAGAACAATTTGGGAAGAGGTTATTCGAGATTCCTTAAAAAAAGGCAAAAAAAAAGAGTATTTGGTAAGAATTATTATTAATTGGTAGCATGGAGTTGTAGAAAGGCAATTAAAAGACACAAATGGATAAGGAGAAAACTATGGCCATCAGTATTAAAAAACCCAAACCAAAACTCCAGTGTGTTCTCTGTACACTGCTGAGTGCTTCAGCGAGCAAGGGGACTCTCAGCAAGTGGTCAGGAGATTTCTAGCATTAGCACAGAAAAGACAGAATTATTCAGTAAATATAGCCTACATTTGGAGAGTAGAAAGGAAATGAACTGTTACTGAATAGGGAGAATTAATGATGAGCTCCCTCCCTCCAGGTACTAAGGGAAATACTGAACAGCAGCTGGTGCAAACAGGTATTTTAAAGTAGCAGGACAAGATTAACTTGCTACCAGATACCTTAAAAGATCTGATCAACAAACTCAGTCCAGCAGGTTGGTTTGAGAGTCATGGGATGTCTGTGGGGACCAGAGGGAAAGAACCATCCCAACATAACCGAGGCAGAGTAGAGGGCAGCATGGCAGAGAAGGTGAGCACTGCAGGATGGCCCAGGGGAGCAGACCCCTCTCGGAACCAGCACGGGATGAGTGTGGCAGAGGCTGCTTCATCACCATGCCAGCCCTTCCCACAGCACTCAGTGGTGTGGGAGCACCCGGGTGATGCTGCCTGCTGGGCTCCTCTCGAGCTGGTCCCCGGCAGACCATCTTCAACTGCAGCAACTGCTTATCTCTGAGGAAAAGGGACTTCTACACCTCTTTAGAGCTTCCACCACCTGTTTTGATCCATGCACAATTTGATCGACTGCCTATACGATGCAGATGGCAGAGCTGCTACTGGAAGCAGTGAGCACAGTACCAGTCCCAGCCCAAAAAAACATTTATAGGTAAAACCAAGCTGGGCATGCACAATATAGTCTAGTTTTCCAGACCATTCTACTCACCACTTTTGGGCTTCCTCATGCGGATGATAAGAAAGATGACAAGCAAAACCGCAGCAGCACACACCACCACAATCAGAATGACGAGGAACAGGGACAGGTGAGTCCCTTGGACATCTAGAGCAATACAGCAGAAGACTTTCAAACAGAGAAGCCCTCCTGGGTCATGGTAGCAGAAGCAGTTACATGATGCTGACCACTTTCTCAAGGCCAACAGCAGCCAGCCCTGTCATGAACACATGGGGTTGTATGCATATGCCTGTCCTTGCTTGTCTGCATCCCGACAGCACCTTGCTCTTGTGTGGCTGAGCCAGTCCAACTCACTGTGCATGAATCTCTCAGAGACTGTGGGCACAAAGACAGCCAGCAGAGGCTCACCGAGACTGTGAGCTGGGCAGAATAGTTGCTCTACATGTCATGAAATAAAGGGTCTCAGCTTTTCATTCAAGCATACTGTTCAGTTGAGTTTGAACATGTTTAAACCTGCCATGTCACAGCAAAGTTGAGGATGTATAAAAAATATGCTTGAGTTGCACACTGAGGCTTTTCTGCTGTTGCAGTTTTGACACTCAAAGATTGAAAAGGACTACTGTTTGGGAACATAGGAACAGCTCTGCTTCAACTATAAAAGCTTCCTTCCTGCCTTAAAAACGCCAGACTCTTCGAAAGAGTGAATCATGAATCATGAGCCATGAATCACCTAGGTCCCTTGAGAACAGCTGTTAATACAATTTGCAGCCAGAAAGCAGAACACTAATTTTGAGGCTTGAGGTGTGGACTATTTGGGTCCCTAATCTCATTCTTAGGTTTGTTTTGCTCTCCACTTACTCTGAGTTGTATAATTCTTTTCTGGATATCCCACACCATTCTCAGAAGTCACTACTGTCACGGGAGGTTCTGCAAAACAAACAGGAGTGAAAGGCTCACAGTGCATTTCCAATCCTAATTTTAGCACCAGAAGATCTGGAATTTTAGGATCAAAAGAGAATGTCTCTGTCACATTTACAAGGCAGTGAAAATAGGCAAACTCTAGAAATGAGTGCAATATATGCACTGTAATACTGAGAGAGTATGCATGGTACTACATATACTCACTGGATGCATACTATGTGTGCTATATATACTATGTATACACAGACTATATATATATATACACACACACTAGGTATACATAGAATCATAGAATAGTTAGGGTTGGAAAGGACCTCAAGATCACCCCATGGGCAGAGGTGCCTCACACTAGACCGTATCACCCAAGGCTCTGTTCAACATGGCCTTGAACATGGACAGGGATGGAGCATTCACCACTCCTTTTGGCAGTGCCTCACTACCCCATGTATTAGTAGTGGAGCCCAAGACATCACTGAGATGCTCCTGATCACCAACTTCATTTGGGGTTTTTTCCTGCAACTGTCATCATCTTCCCTTAGCTACTGGTCACTGCTGTGTAACTGGTGGGGCACTATAAACCCAAAACATAAAGTTTCCAGAAGCAGACCTACTGTAGCCCAGACATGAATTTCCACACCCCACAAAACCAAACTGGAAATCACAAGCTCTCTCTCACAACAACTGCTCTTAGTAAGGTAGATTGTACCCAGTGAGGTCTGGAGCAGCTTTTGCATAACTTGGTTATGTCACTAGAGATAACAGCTCTGCTTCCCACTGAAGCAGCTTTCATTCTAGACCAGAAAGCAAGTAAAGAAGCCCTTTAAAAAAAAGGGCAGAACCCAGAACATTCCATATTGATCTAAAAGACAGGAAATTATATTTCTACTATGTATGTGCACTAAGACACATAAAGAGTCTCTTAGGCAGAAACACAACCTTCCATGCATCAGAAAAGAGGAGCTCCTCTGAAGAGGAGGGGGGAAATCGAATAAAGAAAATAAACAAGGATAGAAAGCTGGAACCAATGATACAAAGTGCTTCAGAGGCCAGAAGTCCAACACTTTTCATATTTTCCTTTTTCAGGGAAGGGAAGTAGGAATGTTGTTCCATTCTGGAAGGAATACAGATGCTTTCCATCCTGCTGTGACTCTGGGAACTCACCTGTCACTGTGAGCTCAACAGCATCGCTCTGCTGCACAGCCCCGGCTCCAACCCACCTACCTGCAGCTGAGCACCCTCACCTGGGGAAAGCAGTGGCTGACACTGCTGGAGTCCCTCTCTGGAGACATTCAAAACCCACCTGGATGCATTCCTGTGTAACCTGGTTTAGGTGGCCCTGCCTTGGCAGGGGGGTTGGACTGGATGATCTCCAGAGCTCCCTTCCAGCCTTAATGATTCTGTGACAGGGAGTATCATTTCTATCCCACCTGCAAAGAGGATCTGCAGCCCAAAAGGAGCATCAAGTGGATTTGTCTCACTCACCTTCTCTGTCACTCACAGAGTGGCAGGGTGAAAGCAGCCTTTCCCCTGCAGCCCAGGTCACTTACCTGTGGTCACTGGCTGGGGCCCATTGCCTCGAGGGGTGAACAGGGGTGTGGTGTGTTGGCCCGTCCCAGGGGTGGTCTGCTGTGTGACTGGGGACCCTGGGGGAGAGACTAATCAACCGGCCGTGTCCCCTGCTCTCTGTTAGCAGTGCAAGTCAGGTAAGAGCAAGACATGCCACGGGTAGGAGCCAGACTCCTATCCTGCACAGCGCTGGTCCCAAAAGAACACAGGGGACATTGTCGTAAACCCTGCCATAATCAGGCACACTCCGAAACAGGAGGAGTGTCAACCTGTGGTTTTCTCTTTGGGAAAGCAATGAGGACACAATTCATGTTTAACATTACATAGCTGATCCTCCTGCGAAAGAGGAAACTCCCTGTCTCAGTCTTCTGCAGCAAAGATGAGGAACTCTATCGTGGGCACTCACCTGTCACTGTGAGCTCAACAGCATCGCTCTGCTGCACAGCCCCGGCCCCAGCCCTGTTTTCCACCTCACAGTAGTACTTCCCAGTGTCGGAGGGCTGCAGGCTGTCCCACACCAGCTCAGCCTGCCCGCTCAGCAACAGGGCTTTCCTTCCCGGGGTGCCTCTGAACCAGCGGTAGCGGATGGGGGGGGACCCGCTGGCCACACAGGTCAGGCTGGTCCTGGCTCCTGCGGGTACTGTGAGCCCCAGTTCGCCGGCCCTGATGATGGGCTTGGTTGCTGCCACTGGAAGACAAAGCAGATGGGATCCAGGTCACGCTGGCTCTAGTTGTGGCGGGGAAGGTGCCCCTTGCCATGGCAGTTCTTGCTCTGGCTTTGGGTGCTTTCCCAGGAGGAAGGGGGGGCTCCTTTCATGTCGCCTCTCTGCACGGGTTAAGCTTGACTTAGCTGTGACTGTACCAGCTATATCACCCATTGCACCTCCTACACAAAGGATGCTGATGACATCCCCCTTCCTCTATAAATCATCACTGCTCAGGCAAAGGGAGATCAGGCACATGAGATGAAGTTTGGTCAAAGAAAAGCAATGCAATGTTCCAGAAAGTTCCCCTTTGGTGCACATCCCTTGGAAGCATTGCGCTGCTGGACACAGGTAGAGCCAGGGGCAAATTGGTAAGCAAGAAGCCACAAATCCTCCCCCAGCCTCCAAACTTCAGGGTGCCATATCTTGGGCAAAATTCCTCTCTCTGACCTATTTGCTGCTTCTTGCCAGAGTCTAACACTGCTCAGCAAAACTCTCCTGCATCAAAGTGGGTGGTCACTGCCTACCTGATCTAATTCCTAACAGCCTTCCCGAGCCAAGCTTTCCACCCTTGCACAGCTTCCTTCTAGGGTTTACCTTTAACAATCTCCAGTTCAGTGGTGATCTCTCTTACTATTAGGCTGTCACTGCTGTCCCTCCAGGTGACCTGGCAAATGTAGGTTCCCTTGTCAGAGACCTCCAGGTTCAGGATGTGGAGAGACACGTTCCCTGGTGCATCGTTCAGGACACTGACCCTGCCCCTGTAGTCAGACAGCAGAACATGGTCGCCAGAGTCATCCCTCCGAAAGATGGTGACAGAATTCTGGTCACGGACCACCATCCACTTGAGTATTTCCTGTACCAAGTCCTTCACAGGCACATAGACACATGGCAAGGTGGTAGAGTCCTTCCATACACCCTCAATCTCAGGTTGGCCAGTCAGGTTCAGAAAAGCTGCAGGAAGAATGGAGAAGAAACCTTTGAAGAAAAAAAGCAATCAACATGAAAGCAGCTCCTGGGTGATGAAGCAATGGTGAGAGCATCAGCAAGTGGAAGCCACCAAATCAAAAGGATGGGCAGCCAGTGTGGATGATGGGCTAATAAAAAGCAGCATGGCATGAGGAAGGCAGATGGGGGCATGAAGTCATGGATGCATGCAGTTTGCCTCTCATGCTCTGCCTGGTGCTTACCTGCAAGCAAGTGAACACCTGGAGGCAAGTGAACAGGGTCAGAATTAGCAGAAGTCTTGGGCCTGAAGGAAGGCACTTGTCTCAAGCCCTAGTTGCCCAGCTCAAGGTCACAGCTGGTGTCTGCACCCACCACCCAGCATCACGTTTGGGGCTTTCCTGGGAAGCACCACACGTTAAGAGCAAGCCACAGCTTTAATGGCTTTTCCTCCTCCGCTGTGCATTTATTCTCCTGAAAGACTGCTTTTTCAGACTAAGCTGAATTCAAGCAACTTAAGAAAAGGCTCAAAGAAGCCTAAAACTTGTTAAATTTTCCTATGAGGGCCATTACCTTTGTTCCAGTACATTTTTGTCACTCTTGGGTTTGAACCTGTGCTTCCATAGACACTTCTTCACCTTTTTCTCCTGGTTTGCAAACCTCCCCTTTCCTGGGAACGTGCACTATCCAAACTCTTTGTGCTGGGCTGCCTACTGTGTTCTGGGAAATAACCATCATAACATATATGGGATCTCTGTACTCTAAGAACATAGGCAGCATTTCCAAAGCCATCATGCACTGTTGTGCCCTGCAACCACTGGATTTGAAACAAAAGAACACCGAGCCAGCAGCACACAAAGATATTGGCCTTTTTTTCCATATTTCTATTCCCCAAATAGAACCACCCCTGCCAAACACACACAGAAACACCAGTACCAGGGAAGGAGCATCCTGAACAGGAGACCTTTCCATAGACTCACCATTGCAGAAGAGAAAAGGACTCAAAACCACAGCTGCTCTCACCAGCGTTTCCATCCCCCCCAGAGATGCAGTTTCTCCCTGTCAAGTAGAGCAGAGCCACTCTCTCCAAGCTAGAGGGTAAATCAAGAACACTTGAGCCTTCGCTCACTTTGTCATCAAGAACCCAGGACAGCTGTTGATGGCTTTTCCTTCCTCTTTTTCAGAAAAAAAAAGAACATCTCAGTGATGACTCGTAGAGGTGTGAGCAGAACAGAAGTCCTAAGGGAGGGTGGAAAGAGGAAAGCTGAAGTTATTTCTACCCTATTTCATATTTCCTGCTGAGTATGCGTTCCTCTCCTTCTGTTTTTTAGCTCCATTTTATAAAAGTTTCATGTTTCTTCTCTTTTTCTCTTCGCATTGATTACTAAATAATAAGCTTTAATATGCATGTTACCAACAATGCGAGTACATGCGAGACCACCCTTAAGGAGCTAACCAACCAAGGTCCTTACAACCCATTTTCTTACCAGCTTTTCTGTTAAGGTCAGCACTGTGCTTTAGATCAAAATTCACGAAACAGCCTAAATCTTTACATTACCAGTGTGAAACACATGATCGCTGTAGGTGCCTTCCAACTGAAACATTCTATTCTGTATCATAATATTCCATTTATTTAGTTATTTAGTAATTTAGTTGCATGATTGAATTAATTCATTGTATTCAACTAAGAAACTGCATTAGGGCCACCTGCATTTCCCTGTAGACTACTTTGGAAACAGGTAAACAGTTATATACCTAGACAGGAAAAAAAAGGGAACTTACCAAAGTAGAAAATCTTAGAGACTATATAATAGTGTGTTCTTAACTGCAATGAGATGTGTTATTATTAATTAAAAGTAATATTAGTTGTAGTTAACCTGCATTAGGTGATTGAGCACTAGACCTGCACAGGAGAAGAATCTGTTCTCTACTGAGACATTATCTTCAAGAGATTTTATGTGCCTTATGCTGTCTTCTGCAACTCTTATTTTCTCTTACATTCTAATGACAGAAATCTGCTGCTTCATTGTGTTCAGCCAAATCAATATAAGCACTTTGCTATTGCTGCATTCAAATTCAACACCCAGTCCTCAAAATGCAAGTACCCAGAACAAATAGATGCAGTCAGCAAAATCCTAGACCGTGTTCTGAAGTACAATCCTCCTTTAATGACAGTGAGACCACGTTTGCACCCACAGCAGCACAGTACAGGGTAACAGAGCAATCAGTGTTGCATACCTGATTCTGAAGTAGTGGTGGTGTGGGGAAAAAGTACTTCATATGAACTATATATGGCTTAAAGACAGCTCCACCTACACTGTCATTTGTAGGCAGATTCATTAGGTTGTCATGTAATTTAACATTAAAATCAGGAGATATGTGTATGCAGTCCTGAGACTCTGATATTATCTTCTTCTTTTTCTTTCAAGGTCTTCCCTTTCATTATAGTTGCTTGCTTTTACTTATACTCTTACCTTGGAGTAATTGATAGTTCATTTTGCAAAAAAGGGTGCTTAAAAGTATATATGCATATAGAATAGTGATTTTTTTTTGGTTAACTATTTGTTATTAACATTGATCTAATGATGACAATGTTATGGGTAAAAGTTTTAATTTGGTTCTTATCAGGTTATACCATTCTGATCTCTGTTTCCCTGAAGCTGGTGGTTTTAGCACACACAATTTTCATGCCTTTATTTGGTTAAAAAATCTTTATATCCTTGTGATTGTTGATCAGTCACAGCCTAAATGATCATCTATTTTAATAAATTTCTTACCATCTACTATATTTGCAGTTATACCTGTAATTAAAAGGCATCTAATTAGCTTAAGGTCTAAATGCTTCTGAAAATATGCTACTTAATAAAGCAGAGAAAAAGGTTCTACAGAGATTCAGGTGATTTTGGGACCTGATTTCACATGCTTCTCCCTTGTGCCCTGTATTCCTTCCTGTTCTGTTGACAGGCAGGGTACGCCACAAAATGACCACACACTAGCAGTATAATATGCACAGTTTATTAAACAAGCACACTGAAGTGAATAAGCACACTAAAGCAAACAAGCACGTTAACGTGAATGGGGTGTTATCTCTCTCTCTCTGTTTATAGTAAATGAGTCCAATGCAGCAAATCAGAGATCTATACATAGAAAGTACGGAGGAAAATTAGCAACGCATCAAATCATTAAGAAGAAATACATCACCAGATACCACCAAATCATCATCCAGACCCACACTCCAAGCTGGGAAGCCCCACTGCAGCCAGTGCCAGCAGTCCCAGCTAGTTGGGAAAATTCCTATGCGGTGTGTCCACCCCTAGGTGCGGCCTTGGATTTGGCCACAAGAGGCTTCTGCTTTTATACCCTTTAAAAGTCAACTGGTTTTATGCCAGCTCTCTAATTGTTTGTTCGTGGGGCCATGCACCTTCTGATGAGTTCACTTTTGTCAGTGCCTAGAGCATTGTCCAGGCACCCCAGTGCAGCCACATATAAAGGTCACAGAACAGCTGCACACCACTGTTTTCCTGCCTCTTTCAGACAGTCACACTGAACATAAATATATACACCCTACTGAATACACTTCGACCAAAAATCTGTATTCTTGGTTATGTCTCTCAGTCACGAGAGGGTATCGACTCTCAGCTAGGTTCCCATCCATTACAATTCCTCAGAAATCTTCCATGAGATGCAACTCCAAGCTGCAGTCACTGGGATGGGGAAAAGCAGGAAAAGCTTCCATGGGTCGCAGCGTTCACATACTTGTTGGCTCATAAAAGGATGAGAAAATAGTATGTTAAGTTCAAATTAATGAAATTGCTTTCTGGGGAACATGGTTGGCTGGACAGGAGGGCAGAAGCCTCAACTGACTCAGACTAAGTCATAAGGGAACCTGCCACTAGCAGGGTACGTACAAACCAGGAAGCTAAAACTCAAACTGCTGACAAAATCAGGATGTGTAGATATTTATGTATTTCTGTTTACATTTACCTGTTTGGCTGGGGGGGACACTAGCAGGAGGGATCTCTTGTCTTTTACATGACGCAAGCACAGACACCTGCACACTAAGATGACTTTGTAGTAATCGCTTGCTTCTGCTTTGGGAAAATAGGATAACAGATAACTACTTTTCAAAACAGCAATCTTATTTTAGGAGACAGAAAAACATTTTGAGCAGGCACTGGATGAGGCAGCATCATACAGTCCATGAGAGACAGAGCTCATGTTCTGGAAAGCTCTGTGTTAGCAAGTACACAGCATGAGATAATAAATGAAGGCTTTGCTGACATGGTCTGCGTGCTGAGTGCTAGTCTGGGACAATATAAATACTAATTGTAAAAGGAGCCTCTGCAGGGCACTTTTCACTTTCTCACGCTGTGCTTGCCATGCGTGAGTGTGTTCCGTAAATTCTCAGCACACGGAAGTCAAGGAAAACCAACCTTTCCTTCCCAGCCACAGGGCACTAAAACCAAGAAGTACAAGCAGAAGCTGTGTGCTGACGCCAGAGGAGGAAGGAAACTTGCATTATAGTGAAGCAACTGTGGTCACTGGTAACACCAAGTTGTTACCCATCAAGTTGCAGTCCCAACCAGCATGCTGCTGTGCATAGAGGGGGTGGTGATCCTCTGCCATCCACTCACTGTGGATGCAGACAGGCTTGGGTACCTCCTCCTAACAGGAGAGTCTGTCCATATCCCAGTGATACTGCCACTGCTGTGCCCATGCCCTTACCTTGAAGCGGAGCAGCATGTTTTCCTTGAAGCATCCTTTTTTCTTGGCAGTGGAAATGATGAATAGAGTTCTTCTAGGAATATCCTACAAAAACTGTAAAGCCCACACTGCCAGTTAACCTCAGCATGGGCTCTGCATAGTGCACTGTGCCTGGGCCTGAGGTCTGCCTGGTGCTGAGATCACCTATGCTGTTCCCTATTTCCTTCTCATGTTATCTCCAGTAAATGTTTTAATCCATACCTGATGGAGCTGAGGGCTTCTCACTGGAGTTCATTAAGCTCCCTTGCACTGGTGCACTACATCTGGTGTACCTGGCAGAGCCCCAGAGAGAAATAGCTCTTCAGGAAAGGGTAGCAAGGCAAGGATGGGGTGGGTGCCTGACTAGGGAGGATGCTTGTGCAGTCCTTGGGCTGAGCAACCACAGTGTGAGCTGGCAAACTGGGAAAGAGTAATCTGGGTGTCCCATCCCAGCTGAAATACTAAATACGGTCTCCAAAAGGAAAAGGAAAAGGAAAAGCCAGCTGCTCTGGCTACACCCACAAGAACAGATGAAAGGGTCAAGCCCTGCTGCGCTGGCAGTGGGGTACAGCAGGTACAAGGCTAACACTAGGATCCTGCGACATGGGATGCCAAGTTTTGACCAAGCAACAGGGACCCTGGACAATCCCTCACACTCTGTGTGAGGTTACACCCCCCTGGCTGAAACTTAATGGCCAAAAAAAAAACCAACCAGAGCGCCATGGCTCTGAATTAGAATTGTTGGTTTCCGCAATAGCATCTTTTTTTTTTAACAAACGAGTAAGTAATAGAATGAATCTAGAAATCAGAATAGAAATAATGTTAAAGGAAGAAGCCATAGGTAAGTATTAGAAGATGCTCAATCTGTCTGATAACCACCCTTAACAGCTGTAACATAGTGAATCTAAGTTAACACTGTACGATACATGATCTTAAGGTGCCAATACCTTTTTTTTTAAGGGAAGAGATGATGGTTCCTATGCCTAAACATACCAACTGCTGATTTAAGCAAAAATATCAACTTTGTTCATTATAGAAAAGAGAGAGATGGGGAATTGGAAGTGTGGAGAGGGAGGTGTGTATTGTGTGCTCCTATCAAGGAAAATATTCCAACTCTGTGAACAAAGGTAACAACAAATTGAAAGCTTTTGTTAATCTTTTTTATAAAGCAGGTAACAGAGGGACCGAGTATCCCAGAAGTTTCTGGACTCTTACCAACTTAATGCCATTTCATCCTCCAGGACTTTCACACAGACTCCCATTGAGCTTTCACATCACCACCTATGAAATCTGTCAGATTCCCTCACTGCGTAATGTGGAGGCTGGCTCCCAGTAAGCTCCCACCATTTGTAGGCAATGCCAGAATGCCCAAAGCCAGCCTGGCCCTTCACTGTCAGTGGTGTTCAATCCCATTCCCACAAGCTTTCATTCCATGGTATGTTGAATATGGATTAGTAATAAACCTTATCTTTCTTCCTTCCTCAGGCTGACACCTCTGCAAACAGGTGCCAGGCTATGCGTAGCATGTCAGTTACTTTTCAGCCAGCCTAATAGGATACTCTGGAGAGCACTACAGCTCTCCTTTCTAGAAAACTCAGTAAGCCACTTTGGGAAGTATTAGCACACACAGAGGAACAAACAAAACAAATGTACAAGAAACACAGTAATGGTTTTGCAATTCTTGCATTTAATTATTTCAGGATGTGGATTTTTCCTTCTACTCAGCCTTCCCCTTTCCATTATCATATTTTTTTTACTATTTTTTTTTAGGAAACTTGCATAAACAAACACTTTTCCTAGACCAGTACATAAACCAAACACAGATGCACAAGTTTGTATTTGCAGTTTTCTTAAGCTTTGGTTTCTTAAGAGACAAAGTGCATTAAAAAACTTTTATGCAACCAGATCAAATATCTGATGGTGAGATACACTGAGATCAGAGGACTCCGTGATGGAAGAACATGACAGTAATCCATAACAGGAACTACACTTCAGTCTAACCTGTTCAGGAAGTCGGAGTTATAGATCAGCCTCTCAAAGAATGTGGTTGTCTGCACAGTGCTGTCGAAACAGCACAGAAGAAAAGCCTGCTTTCTACTGCTTCAACTCTTGGCAGAACTCAGACCTTTGGGAAGAAATAAAAACCCCAAAACAACAAACCAAACCTGAACCCAAGACAGAAATGCATTTCACCCATTTCCTCTCTCCCTTTAGCTCATGAAAACTTGAGACTATTCAGCCCTTTGTCTCAAGAAGTAAGCAAATGAAAAACTGGAAAAGGCTAGAATAAGACAAACTTGACAAAAGGCAATTTAAAAGATACAAACATGAGGGGGCATGAGGTAAAGAACAGTTCCAGAAGCATGAGAATAAAATGACACAGTAAAAGCATTACACATATACACACACTCAGTAGCAAGATCCTCCTCTGCACCAAAAGATTTGACAATGAAGCACAAATCCAATTAAGCCCAGCATAGATATCATGCATTATCTACTAGGCTTCAGAATATCAAATTACCTTGGGTTCTTGAATATAAAAGAACTCAAAACTTACAAGTTCAGAAACTTTGGAGAGAACAAAGCCTGTAGGTAGCCTGAATTCCTAAAAGTGAAATAAATTTCAAGTAATTGTGCTGGTAGGAAACATCACAGGAAATTATACAACAGGTTTGTTACCTGTCTCCAGGCTCTTCTAGCCCCATCAGTTTAGTAACACAACAGCAAATTTCAGGTTTGTGTGGTCTAGTGGTAGACTGCTACAAACCTGGTATCAGTGAAGAACTTGCTACCTCACTGACACCAGGGGCTGATGTCTGCATTACAGCTGCTCAAAGAAGTTGGGGAACACAGCAAAGAAAGGAATTTTGGGGAAAGATGTTCTTGATTAAGCAGACACCAGTGTTTGTAATTTGCTGTCAAAGGACTCAAATGCAGCTGGTTAATTTAGCTTCCAGAAGCAAAAAAAAATGCTCATGTAGGGTCAGGTAAATAAGCAGTTACCACAAGCAGAAGAGAAACCTTAATGTAATGACCTATGTCAGTGCAAGTTACCCCATGACTCTTTTTCTTGTTGTTTATTCCCCCCCTCCCCCCCTTTTAAGGGAAGCTGCTGGACTTTACTAGACGTGAATCAGTTCTACTCAAAATTTCTGAGGAGGACACATGACCTGTGTGCTATGTGCAAGCTATCCTACAAGAACTGCCATGCAATGTGCATGAGAAATCAGCATTATGCAGGGTGGCGAGCACTTCCTACCACAACACCTACAATCCGTGGCAATGGATGTGTGTTAGCATGTTAGCAAGTAATATTCCACCGTTAAAATGCAATTTTCCATAGGAAAAATGTTCCCTGTACCTAGGAGCAAATCTAGGAGCACGGAAGTGATCTAAGCAGATGCAAACAACTGTAGCCATAAACTATCAAAAAAAAGAGATCTCAAATTGAAAACAAAATTAAAAAACAGAAATAAATCCTAATTCCAAACAGTAGACAAGCCATCTACTGAAACAGGCTCTAAGGAAGAGTAAAACCCATGTTTAAAATATTACACACATTACTATTCAGCTAATAAAATAAAACAAAACCAAACAACCAACACATCCCCCCCCCCCCCCCAAGAAAAAAAAAAAACCCAGCCACATGTTACAAACAGGATACAAACAAATCTCCTCTTGCAATAAAGATATTGGATAAAAAGTTATGGAATATGTTGTGGTATGCTTATAAGGAGGTTTTTCTTCCCCCCACCCCCAGTGCCTCCACTCCCACCAGCTCCTGCTTTCACCACCTTTTCAGTTTTTCCAGATATGCTCTTTGCTTGATGAGAACTTTCATTTGTCCATAGACATATGTCCATATGACACCCAGGAAGCAGGCGAGGAGAGAGGTCAAACTTCTTGCTGATCCACTTTGTTATCTATTTGTCATTGCTAAGCCAGTTACAGATGCGATGCGAGTTCAAGAAGTTTCTATCTCAGAGGCCTCTTCTATGAAGTTAGCAACAGGACTAAGGAGCAAGAGTGGAAAGAGTTTATACTCTCCATTTCCATCTTCTGAGAGGAGAGGTGGGTCACCCATTCCCAGAGCATCCAGACGCTCAGCTTGGCTTGCTGGAGCTACTAGCGGCAAGACAGTTCCACTACCTGATGGAGGATGAAGAGCAGGTTTCTCCTCCAGGGGAGGCAGCAGAAGGTCTTTTGGGTCCTCTATCTTCCCTGCAGCTTCACCTGAAGGTAGTTCTTCAAATAATGAAAGCAGAGGATTGGCCCTGTACTGTATCAGCTGCATATCTGAGAGAAAACAAACAGTTTAAACTCCAGGCTCCTCTGTCATGTAAGTAGCAAAGAAAGACAAAGAAAATTGGAGAGGCTGCTTCAAAATTTGGTTCACTAGAGAAAACCACACAGCTGAGGTCTGACAGACTAAACCCACAGCTGCAAGAGTGGAGCTAAGGCTCCTGTGTCTGTTGAGTATCTGAACTCCAAGCCCCCTTATGCATATGGCATGCAATGGCAGCACCGAAGTAGCAAAATGAGTGCATTTGCAGGGGCTGTAGCCCATGTAAGAGAGACTTCCACAAGGATGTTTGCAGTTCTACTCTCTATTGTGGCACTGTGTCATGCATAAGAAAAGGAAATGGTAAACACCAACACGGGGCACAGGATGGGGCCTCTGAAGTGCAGCTTCATCAAGATCAGTGAAACATCCTAGTGTTCACAAAAATTTTTAAGTCCAGACCAAAAGGAGATAAATGACAATACTCGCTACAAAGATTTCATTTCAACATACAGTTTTGGAAGAGTTTGGAGCTGACACAGCTCTCAGCATTCCTTCCTGCCCACCTTTGCTTCCTGCTGTTTCTGCCTCACTTGATCCCAGGTCTTCAGTGCTCTCTGCCAAGTTTGCAATCTGAACAAAATGGATAGAGTAAGAACACTGAAAACAACAAGAATAACAAAACCAAAATCAAAGTCTCCACTGACTGGTTAACAAAATTAAAGGTGAAAGGAGGAGGGAGGAGAATTGGAACACCTGATCAATGAGCCCATTGTTGACATGAGGGCCAGCAAACTAGAGCTCTCAGGAGAGGGCATGGACAAATACAGATAAACTTAACTTACTAAAGCAAACAAGTTTCTGACTAGCAAAAATTTATTTTAACTTCCAAACCAGAAGCTTTATTATTGTCTGTCTTGAAGAAATAGTGCTGTTAACATTAATTATATTGATTTCATCAATATCATTCATCAATTCATCAATATAATTAAATCCTGCAAGCACTGCTTGAACACAGCTGCATTTTGCCTCAGTTGTAGTCTAAACTCTTATGGCTGGGAAGTCCTAAGATTAAATATTATTATTAGACTAAATATTACTTTAGGACTACAAAATAAATGACACTTGCAAGGGTTTTGTTTTTTTTTTTTTCTAACATGAGTCAATTCTAGGAACTGAACCAAGATAAGTAAATTGACACTGAACTTTTGTATGTCCTCTGAGGAAATTTCATATAGCCATGATCAGAATAAATACAGTATATTGCATTATATTTTTCATGTAGTACTTTTCATTCAGTCTTCAGGCAGACTGAAGACACAATCCCATCTGAACTATAACCCCAGATCTAGTTATTACTTGGCTAAAAGACACCATGGGAATCCCTGAGGCTAGGAAAAATAAGCCAAGAAACTGCTCTCAATACACTTTGATCAAAAAGAGATGATTTTCTAGCCTTCTAATTCTAAACAGAAGGTATAGAAGTAATAGGTAAGAATAAAAAGTTCCTCAATATAGGCAGCTAATTCAATACACACCAGTTTGTTTCCCTCTTCCGTATTTTCCCAGGTGTATTCAGAACGCACAGAACAGGTTATTCAAACCAAAGTGGCAGTTTAAGTCACCCCACTGACTGTACTAATGCAGCCAGGAACATAACATTTGAAATTATCTTGAGAAGCTGCTGAAATTCATATATGCCAACTGAATTAATACATGTAACTGAAAACATTAAGTCAGCAGGACAAGATAAAATTGTGGTTTCATGCGGTGCTATTAATCCAGTCCCTATCCTCAAACTGCATCAGTGAAATTTTAGCTCTCCACATCATCTTAACCCTCCCCATCATCGAAGCAAATCTTACTCTTACATTTTCCATACCAGGGGAAGTTTCCATCAAGTTCATATCCAGGGCTGGTAGCTCAGGATTAAGTGTCTGAAAAAAAAAACAAACCAAAACCAGGCCATACGTAATATAATAAGGCCCTTAAAACAAACTTCAGACAGGTCCTGAAAGGAAAGCAGGATAAAGAGCACACCACCTGCTGAAGCACAAGGAAGGTAGCTCCCCCACAGGCTGACAGCAATATCCTTTTACCCTGTGGTGGTAAACTGAGGTCACAGGAGAAGAGAAAGACACCATGTTGCCCAGTAATTCCAGGTGTATGGCTGAGTTTCATTGCATCTTATAAATGCATAACCACATAAGCAGGATGTGATGATAAGTGGTGAAGGCTTGAGGAGAAGTGAGTCCAGTTTTTTCCATTTCCCCCCCCCCTCCTTGAGTTCTGTGTAACAGATATACTGTATGAACTGAAAAAGGCTCTCTGTTACCTTGTACCATGTTAAAGACTCCTAGAATGCCTATGCCGCATTCTATTCATAAGTACTTGCTTTTCAGAATTTCCCCCTCCCCTTGCCCATTACAACATGGAATAAACCAGTAAAATTTCATGATGCATCCTCATCAGTATTTTTCAGAAATCATAAAAAGACACTCACATCACTGAAAGCTTCAGAACCAAAGTTATACTGCTTCCCAGATAACATTGCTTGAAGCTCTTCAAGGTTGGCGTCGATGCAATTAAGAAAATCCTGAATTTCTTCTCTAAAAAGACAGAATTATATAGTGCTGTAAGAAACAGTTGTTAGGACCTTCTTGTGCATGAAAGGCAGATTGCTCACATTCCAGAATAGCTTATTGCCAAATTAATGAAACCACATTCCTTTATCACTTTTCACAGTTCAACTCTTTGAAGGACAGGTACAGGGAAGACTATCTGAAGTGCAAGTACAATAACAGCTACCATAAAAAAAGGCAGTTCCTCCTTCCATATCTACATCCTCCTTCAATTTAATATCTTTTGAATATTCTTGGATCTATAGATCAACAGACTATAGACCAACATCTGTTTAAAATAAGGCCCGATGGCTTTCACCTGGGGACAACAAATAATAACAAAGAGCTGGAAAATACCTCCATCTGAAGGAACACTGCCTATTTTCCTATACTGAAACATCAGATTGTTGCCAAATTGTATGCATTTCCATGGACAGGGCATGATTCAAGGGACACTGAATGAAGTGGAAAGGGAGCTGCACGCACAGCACCAGTACTGAACTCTTTGCTGTGCTGCAAGCTACCTCCTGCACTGGAATACTCAACTACCAGTAGCAGATAGTTCCAAGGCATCACCCCATGCTGCAGTGCCAATGAGATGAGACATCAGAAGGCCTTTAGGTCACAGGAAGTGCTGTGACACATCATCAGCACTTCCTACCTGAAGTTAAAGAATGCTTTGCCTATTAAAACTGAAATAAAAAGAGGGGGCTGCCCAGTTCAAATAAAACAGTATCCTTTAAGGATACAAGATAGAAGGGAAATTATTGATAAATTTTTAAAATATGATTTATTAGTGGAATGTGAATCGGAATATAACAACCCCACTTTACCAGTAAAGAAAGCAGATGGGAAAAGCTATAGGGTAGTTCAAGATTTAAGGGCAATAAATAGAATAGTAGAGGACACCCACCCTGTAGTGGCTAATCTATATACTTTACTGACCAAACTAAAATTAAATCAGAAATGGTTTGCCGTCCTGGATTTAAAGGACGCTTTCTTTTGCTTACCATTGGCCAAAGAAAGCCAAAATTATTTGCTTTCGAATGGGAAAAATCCTGACACAGGAAGAAAAACTCAATTAACTTGGATGGTATTACCTAAAGGGTTTAAAAACAGTCAAGTTTTGGAAATCAGTTAGCATTATGGAAGCCACCTACTCAGACCGGGACTCTGTTACAGTATGTGGATGACCTGTTAATTGCTGCTGAAACAAAGGAAGAATGTATCCAGTGGACAGTGGAATTATTAAATTTTCTGGGACTGAATGGTTATTGGGTATCCAAACAGAAGGGTCAACTAATCCAAACCTGAGTTTCCTACCTAGGATATGAAATAACAGGAGAAGAGAGAAAACTTGGAGCTGCTAGAAAAGAAGCCATTTGTCAAGACTCCACGACTGTCGGCCGTCAAGGAGCTCCGAACATTCCTGGGAATGACTGGATGGTGCAGACTTTGGATCCACGGTTATGGCGCTCTGCATCTTTTTTTACAGGAACAATCGACAGAACCACTATCACACAACTGCTTGGTCACTATTCGAGCTGACCAGACTTGAAAGAAAAACCTCTGGAAGATGCTGATTCTTGGTTTACTGATGGTAGTAGCTTCATGAAAAATGGTGAACAAAAGGCAGGATATGCCATTACCACCACTTTACAGGTAACAGAAGCTAAACCTTTACCCATGAACACCTCTGCCCAGAAGGCAGAAATAATAACATTAATGAGAGCCCTGGAATTGGCTGAAGACAAAAGGATAAATATTTGGACTGATTCTAAATACGCGTTTGGTGTGGTCCATGCACACGGTGCTATCTGGAAAGAACGAGGACCATTTGAACACACAAGGGAAACAGATTAAACATGCCACAGAAATTCTACAATTACTGGAATCTGCTCAGCTACCTGAAGAAGTAGCTATTATGTACTGTAAAGGACATCAACAAGGTGACTCTGATCAGGAAATTGGAAATAATTTGGCCAATTTTGAAGCCAAACGAGCAGCTGAACAATCTCAGATCATGTCCTTAATCCCTGACGGCACACTAGCAATTGAGAAATCTAAACCTAGGTGTTCAAAACAGGACAGAAAATTGTTTAAAGATCTAAAAGGACAGGAAAACAAAGTTCAACAACATTTAAAGACATAAATCACAATGTTCTGCTAAACACATCCCCTGGAACTTTGACAAGATCCCACAAGATGGTAGCAGTGTAACAGTTTCCAGAAACAAGTTAATACCTGTCCAGCAAAGGATCGTTTTGGTTTCCAGAGCTGCTTTCATTCAAGATGGAGTCAATCACTGACACGGGGTCTTCTGGAGTATTAGGTTGTGCAGTATGGAGCTCCACAGCAACATTTCCTATTTCACCGAGTTTGTTGACATCATTTATATGAACTGGTGGGATAGATTCTGCACAATTTAACACATTTGGCTGTGATACTTGACAAATAGGTAAGCCAGGATCCATAGGGGCCTGTGGCTCTCTAAAATATGACCCAAAGAGAAACAACATACAGGAGAAATCATCAACTGGATCTTGGTTTGTTTATTACTAACTTAGATACATTTTGGATTGTTTATTCGTAATCAATATATGCATTCATGTCCCTATTCAATCAAAAAGTTAGTATGTGCTTATTTGTTGAATAGACAGAAAAGCATCAGAAAATTAAACTTCAAGTGCAATCAGCTTGACAGCCTTTCAGGTACTCCTGAAGAGACATGAGCTCCTAAAAATCTTTGCTCCCCATGACTAATGCTACATGTTGTAAAAAAGGCAGCCTACCAACAGGTCTGTCATGCACAAATGGAGGAAAAACTCTGAGAAGCTGTTTCCCAGGATTCATATGGATCATTTACACAAACATAACCACCTAGTAACAATCTAGGCATAAATACTTCCACACCCTTTAAACGTACCTGGCTCGGCCACTTGTGTGTGCCACAGCAGGGAGACCACTGGTGGCATTTTCCATGGTATCAGTGATATCTCGAATGATGAGACCTGTACCATTCCCGTCCTCATCATCTGCACTATGTTCAGAAAAAGCCACCTGCAGGATACAGCAAACACAATGAGTAGAATGAGTAAAACAAAAAGGTCTTTAAGGTCTTTTTTTCTTGCTTTCTTTGTTTTTGCACCTTCTCTGTCCTGCTCAGAGTTCATCTTTTACTAGTTGTACTGACCTCCATGATAGCAATGCTTTAAAGCTGCCCATTTCAAAATGGAGTGCATCTGATTGTAAGACTAGGGCATTAAGAGTTACAAGGAAGACTTTGAGACCACTGTGTATCATCCTGTCCAACCCATCGATTCTTTCCCTGGGAAAACTTACTGCTTGGCCACTTTCAACAGGTATGCGAACATACTGACGACTGTATTTGGAAGGTGAAGCACCTGCAGCATCTGTTAGAGACCTGAGACAAAACATGGCTTCAGTATAGGGTCCAATAGTAAAAAGCTGTAGCAATGCCAAATACATGCAGCAATGGTAAGAACAATCATTTTTCCACTTCTAAGATAACTGGCCTTTAGAAATGTTTTTTACCAAGTGTACTGCAGACAGGCTGCACTCTAAACAAACTTTTTGTTACATTTTGAAAGAGTACTCTTTTTCATAACTCTGTCCTTCAGAATTCAAGATGCATAGTCTCTTCCCAGCAATTTTTTTAGTGATAAAGAAGTAGAAATCTTAATTTGATGCTTTATGCAAGTTTGAATATACAAGTGATAAAAATATTCTTCATACACTTTAAGTATCTTGCTCTTAGAAGCTGATTTATCCCTATAATTCATATTTGAAACTGATTTTTGAACTATCCAGTAATTACCTTTTTCTTTTGACCCCAACAATATAATTTCCTCGCATCAAACTTAGTATAAATTGAAGAATCTAAAAAGGAAAAACATACAAACAAAAACCAAGTAGTCAGCACAGCAATCCTAATGTTAACTTAATAATTCAGATTTTACTACAAAATTATGTAGTTATGTGATTGAAATTAGTAGGTAAATTACAAATCCATTTCCGTTTGTGTCTTAAAAACCAAAATGACAGCTACCGATGGCACTGAAAAAATACCCCACTCAGACAGTTTTTGGCTTTTTTTTTTCTAAATGTAATATAACACCACAAATCACTAGAGAATTCCAGACCAGAAAGAGCTGAGGGATAAACCAGAGAAAATCTGTTCCAGTGCAGAAGCTCCTATACTTTTTGGGATCCAAGTTGACTTCTTGAGTGGGCTAATATTGTCTTGGTCCAAGATCTTTCACAGACTCCATTCCATGTGCCTGCAGTCTCTTGTTTTAGGTTCCTGTTACCACGCGCTGCCTCCAGCCTCAAGTTTACCCCAGGTCAGCTTGATTTACTGATTTCTCTCCAAATGAAAATCACTGAGATTTCAAACACAAGCAAATCCTTTCTCCTACAACTTTTCCTTAATGTTTTGCTCGTGGTTCTTTGCTGTGCTACTTCTGGGACACTCAGGAACTGTGAACATTTCCTTTATGCTGTATTAATATAGCCTGTTCAGCTCTGTGTCATTTGTCATTCTACATAAGCAAAGAATGCCATGAAGTATCACAGAGGCAGGAATAAGGATGGTAGCACTGAAGATGCTGCAATGGTACCTTAGACAGCAGCTTCTGTTGTTGACTGTGCTTCTGCCTTAGAACTGCCACTTCTTTCCACAGGGCCTTATTTTCTCTGCAATGCAGAATAAATCAGAAGACAGAGGATGAACAGATTTTACTTTATATGCTCTAGTTTTACAGCTTTCAAACTTTCACAGTACCTTGCAGGACCAATGGCAACATTCCTTCCGTGGATAACTAACAATCAGTTAATCCAATCCACTAGTACAAACTCTGTGTTAAATTGGCTCAATTTTCCATCAGGCAGAACCAAACTCGCTCTAGTAAGGACATTCTCAATCTCTTCTGCTCCATCAATAATCCTGATCTGCACTATTCCTTCAAAGCCTTAAAACCTTAGAACAAAACTCAGTGTTTGAAAACAGGCTGAGTGTAACACAGACCATCTGAGAACAGTTTCAAAGTTAGCCTTTGATGCGTTTTGTTTGGTTGTTTGGTTGTTTTCAAGGAATAGAGGGAGTGAAGTGAAGGTATCTCCTGAACTTTAGTTGACACCTGCGTGCATACCAATGACCTGAATGAATTACCAGTGCGTATACAAAAAGAATCTGATGAGGACATGAAAAGTCCACTTCCACTTAGAAAGAAAATTAAAGGCTATTTCTCCCTCACCTCATTTAATCCTGGGTTTTTTTGTTTTGAAAAGGAAGTACTTTGATCGTCCTAGAAAACTACTACAGGTGATGGCAACCAAAATGAAATCCCAAAACAGTCAAAAATTCCCAGTCTTCATCTCTGGTCTGCAACTGAATTATAAAATGAAACAAGGTACAGAACATTGTGTGGGATGGAATGGGGATTCTTAGAAAAAATACAGCTTCACCCATTTCCAGTTCAAATGAACACCACATTCCGAGTCAAGCTCCATTAGACCTAAGCAACACTCAACACATAAGTGCCTCTGAAGCAGACGAGTCTACCTCTTCATGTTAGCCAGTCTGACATCCATGTTGTTCTGCTGCTCTCTCATTTCTTGGACTTCAGCGAGTACTTTGTGCAAATCCTCCGCACAGACCTTGAGATCCTCAGTTCTTACTGCAGATACCTAAAACAGGACCAGGTTACACGTTTTAACTACAAACAGTGCTTTGCATACTCCCTTCTACAGGAACAGTGTAGTTAGTTTGTAAACTCCATTAAAAGATTAGGTAACACTTAATTCTTATGCATCACAAACCACAACACTTACTATAGGTGACAGCTGTTAGGACAGTCTACACTGTATGCAAGAAAAAAAAAAGCTGTCAGTGAAAACATGAGATTAGCCCTTTGTACGTGTAGACAGAGGGTTCACCATTGTCATTCATGATAAAAACCTACCACTGACTGAAAACAGCCTTCCCTAGTGTGTTTGCTCTGACAGGTCTGGTGACAGATTGCCCTCTAGTCTCAAAGGGTAAGACCCCAGATAAAAACAAAACATAATTCATAGTGGAATAAGAACAAGACAATCATATTCCTTTTAGGTGCAGGTAAATATGCCAGCACAGGAGTAACACATTTCAATTAAGTTCCTGGTAGGAGGGAAAGGTGTCTAAATAGACACATCTTACTCAATTTGAATATTCATCCCACACTACCTGAACTGCAGATTCCCACTGGTGTTTGCTCTACTACCTCTCTGCTGATGACATTCCAAAATTTTGGAGACTTGTCTTGAGAAAGTCAGATTCTGCTCTTCTGCCACAGCAGAATTCATGAATGCCACCTCTTTTAAACAACGGCAGAAGAGCCATCAGAAAGCAAAAAGCTCACCCTCTCCTCCCCACACTTCCACACTCTTAACTTTTCCAGTTCTTTCAGCAGCTCTCTCTGTGGCTAACACACAATTCAGGATTTGGAAAAAGACAGGTCTGGTGCATTGCACATCTGAATGACATGTCCAGGCTTTGTGGGCATTTTAAAAATCATTTAGCTAAATGCTGACTGCAACTGAACCAAACGGAGTTGCATCAGATAACCACCAGATGTCCCTTCCCGCCTACAACACACTGATATTTCTTACTATTCTACTGAATTCCAAGAGGGGGACAAGTGTGTGAAAGCATCTGGGTCTGGCCTGCTGAAATGCTAGATAACTTCCATGCAGGTCGGCTCACAGACCCCTTTTTTCTTCCAGAGGAGAATGGGATAGTCAGAAATAGATCTCCAGTGTTATAAAATATCCCATCACTTCATGATGAAACAGAATATAATTGCTACGTCATTATTACCCCACAGAAATAGCCAACTACATTCTTAACATAATCCTTGTAACAAAGGATGGGCTGAGTGGCCTGACAGTCCTCTCCATCTACCTTTTTAGATGCTTCACTATTCTTGTGGGTAATACATTATACTAAGGTACACTGAGCTGTATCCCCAGTGAAAAATCATGGCTGATTTCTCTTTAGCATACCACCTCTCCCTGTGGTACCCCACACACCCAAAGATGGAGACAGATAGAAATTTCAAATGCAGTCAGCCTGCCCCCATAAAACAGCCAAACTAAAACATTCTGCCCAAGTGTAAGGAATTGTTCTCTTCAGAGTCCTGACCCAGATATAAGGGTGTCAAAACTGAAGCATTTCAGCAGGACTGACAGTAAAAGGGAGGAAGTAAAGGAAGTCCTGCATTCAAACTTGCATTCCTGTTAGAAGCTTTAAGTCCAGTTTACAGCAAGTACTGAAATATGGCTCCATTCCAGGCAGTAAAAGAAAATTAATGGATGTTTTGCAAAAAATCACTACCATTTCCTGTTCAACAAAGAACATGTTTCACCAACCTATTCAGTAGTTTCATATGAATGTCCTTGGCACTAACCAGAGCTTTTGTCTTTCCATCTAGAATACTCCACCCAGTGCAACACACCTAGGATACATGGTGCCATACAGAACATCATCAGCTGACAGCCCCAACATCCCAGCAAGAGATGTGTGCAAGCCAAGACAAGTTAGCGATTACAGCATCTGGGGAAAGCACAGGCCTGAGTCAGAGAAGCAACTGTACAACTATATTTAATCCATTGTGATTTTGAGCAGAGACAGCACAGTGGAGAATCAATCAAAACACAATTGTGACTCTCAAGCCTATCCTCTGCTTTTATTAACTTGGGCAATGTAGCTACCATATTACGACATTCTAAAGAAAAGATTCTGCAGTTCAAATGTCAATGTGATGTATCATGATACTCTCTTTCTCTGGCTGGGAGGATATTATGCGCTCTAAAGTGCCAACAGAGGATAAATATCTGTGCTGGAACAGGTCAGACAAGGCCTGAATGTGCAAGATAAAACTGGAAAGTACTAACAAAGGGGCAGCTTAGTGGCAACGTAGTTTTGGAGAAATAATGCGATTCATGCAAAGTCACCCAAATGAACTGATTACTGATGCCCTTGCTAATTTTCAACAAGAAGCCCCAAATAGGGTTGTATTTTCTTTTGCTTCTTTCACTTTGTGACTCTTTTCAGCTCTATGACGACAGAATTGAAGACCATGCTAAGCTGCAAGTGGGTATACGAATTTGCCGTGAAAAAGGGGTTCTAGCGTGACAGCCATGAAGATGTGGCACTACTCCAGAGCGCTGCCAAACAGCAGGGTGTGTTTTGTCTAAATGCTGGCATAAGGAGGCCAAGCCAAGCCTGGCATTCAGGATGGAGTTACAAAGTCTTGCATCATGATGCACAACCTTGGTTCCCACGGAATCTGTTGGCTGTGAAGTATTTGAAGCCCCCAGACATGCTCTTTAACAGCTACTTTTCATAGCAAAGTGAAGTAAATACATGCTTAGATTGTACCTTGCGCTTGATGTTTTCCAGTAAATGTGCCTTCCCTTGCTTGAAGAAAGGGTGCTGGAACTCAATGACTGAGCTTTTCTCTGCTGTAATCATACCATTCTCCAGGGCAATCACCTTCCTGAAACCATCTGTGGATATATATCAAAGTCATTTCTTTCAGTGCAAAGCTGACTGTAACAGCATACAGCTAAAAAAAACCCAAGGCTACTGAAACACCTGAAGCACTACAGTCAGTGGGAGCAGAAACTATGGAAACCAGCCAAAATAGCTTTTCCTTGGTGCTCATTGATTTGACTGCTCCAGTCTTCACAGCTAGAGAACATGTCCACAATATCATCAAATGACCTCACAGGTCGTACAAACAGCATGCATAGCAGAGGCCAGCTAGTGTCTGCAGCAAGACAGGGATGTTCAAGTAACCACAGAAGTGAGTTACAAATCAGAGTTATAAAGACATCTTGAATAAAATCTTGCCCCAGTGGGAGCAGTGGAACAGCGCACCTTCCTTTTCATGCCTATAATCCCAAACAACTACAAATCAAAACAAATGCTGTCATGTACTACCAGGGTCTATAGAATAAAGTAAGGAGGAAAAATCAGTTCTCAGCCTATGCAACACATGCACACAGAGTACTTTCTCCACACCAGACTGCCTACATGAAATAAGACATTGTCAGCTATATCCCCGTCACTGCAACCCTGCTTCGAGTACCACAGGGCAGACACAAAATACAGTTTACAGACCAATTTCTACCTCTTCTCATTCAAGCTTTTAACATAGTGAATGTACTTCTATTTCACTGTGCCCCAAGAGCACTACCATAAGAAAACTTCACTTGAAGCTAGAATAGGTCCAGCAGGAAAAGGAGGCTGCCATCACACTGCATGTATTCACAGAAATATTTGCATTTCAGCATTTGCCCTTGCTGCAAGGCAACTGACAACTGCTTGTTCGCATTATCCTTTGACACCTAAATGATGAAGACTTAACACCTGAACAGCAACATCCACCTTGTGTCAAAAGAAAGGTAAGCTTTCTCACGTCAGCCAAAATCTAAACAGGCATCAGTTAGAGAGACCATGCAAACCTACTGGGCAAGGACAGAGAGTTCCTGCCCCTTATTCCACATGAAATATCTAAGCAAGATGGCCATCTTCTATGCAGTTTGTACCTTCACTCAGCCCATAAGCTATTTGCTGCAAAACCATTATTTCTGCTGCGTGGCAACCCTGTACACTGTACTGCTTCTTTGAATCACCTCCTCCCTCCAGCTCTTTGCCTGTACAAGTTGTACATGTGTAATGGGATGCTACATGATGTTCAGATGTAGAGCACGGAAAACATAATGAGAAACTCAGTCCAGCTTGATCCATCAGCGTCACTAATATTGTTTCAACACAGCAATGCAGGCAACAGCATGATCTAGGCAATTATCTTTTTTTTTTTATATGCTATATACACGGGTGTAGATATGGTCTCTGTTCCTCTAGGTACCATTAACACGGCCACTGGAGCCCAGAAAACTCTATCCAAGCTTTAGGTACCACCACATTAAACAGGTTTTTTTACAGCCACTGCTCAAAACACAGAAAGCAAAAACTAAGCCAGGCTCTACTGTTCTTTTCTTTTGCAAAGCAAACTTAAGACCAGAATTCAGGTTTTCAGGGACCTGCCAAGTCGGTTGTTTTGTTTAAAGAATTTCAAATCAATACCACGTAGCAATGAACTTAGCAGAAAGGAAACTAAGAACAGTTGATGCTTACACATGTTAAGTTGTCGTATAAAACTGGAGATATTGTTGTGTTTGAAGTACTTGGGGAGTAGCTCCTTGGCAAACCTCTGCTCATCCAGAATGCAGAAATTCTCACCATTCTAGGAAATAAACAGAAGTAACAGAGAACAGGCACAATTTTTCTAAGGTGTCAAGACAGGGATGGCAGGGCAGGGCAAAACAGTCTGTGTGAGCACTTCTGAGTACCTGGGGCTGTACTAAAAAGTTTGGATCCAAAAAGACAGTTACACAAAATATTTCTGCTTAATGGGACATTTTTCAAAACCTGAAGTTCTAAAGCTCCTGAAGTTTTGTCTTAGGCCATAGAAAAATTCTTCTGAAACCCCCGTGTATCTGTCAGTCTCTGCCCACAGGAAACACAACCATTGCTCCAGCACAATGGAAGTTATGCCACTAGAGGGCTTTTATCTCCTCGGTCAGTTTGCCCAGACCCTGACAAGATTCTTCCATTGTAAGGACTATGTCACCACTCAAAAATAACCAAGGAGCGTTGCTGAGCTACAGAAAGTTCAGACCACACAGCCCAGCGGTGAGGAAGTGTAACTACGACACAAGCAGCTTCGGATTTTGCCTATTCTCAAACTCAAACTTCCCGAAACCCGGCAGGTCTTTTGTGGCAGTTTTATGTTGGTCACAAAAAGAGCAAAAATGGCTATTTTCTTCTTTGCCTTTGCAATGGCTGAATCTCTGGGGAAAAACAAGTGGAGAAATTCCAAGGGATGTAAAAGTGACAGGAGACAGAAATAACGCCATGCCCGTGCCAGACCTCAGCCATACAGCGCCCGGAGGCGCTCTGGCCAAGGCGGCCCAACCTTCCTATGGCAGGAAGGGAAAATTACAAGTTAATTACTTCTTAAAGTGCGTTTTCCACGGCACGTCACCGCTCTGCTCTGGGGGGGGGGGGGGCATTTGCGATGCTGCCACCGGGACCCGCTCTCCCCGGGGCGTCTGCACAGGCAGAGCCCAGCCCCCGCCGCGGGGTCGCGTCCGGCCCCGCAACCTTCGCACCCGCCGGTTCTGTCCGTCACAACGGGCCTTCCCCCCCCCGCTGAAGCGCCAGCCCACGCCGTCACGCCCCGCTGCTGCCCGCGGCCCGCCGAAGGACTCCCGACCCTCCAGCTTCCCAGAGGCCTGGTGCCCTCCCCAGCCACCGCTCATGCCCCTCCCGGCCCCGCCTCCTGGCCGGTCCCACTCCCCGCGGCTGAGCCGCCGCCGCCGCCACCTCCGCCCCGCCCGCAGAGCCCCGCAGCACCGCCCCAGCGCTTCCACCCCAACCCCTCCGGGACTCCCTCCACGGTCCTGGCCCTGGCCCTGGCCCTGCCACCCGCTTCGTGCCGCCCCAGCCCCTCCGCGCCCCTCTCCTCTCCGCCTCGCGGATGGCGCTGGCGGTGCCCGGCCGGGCCAGGGCCCCGCGGGCCGCTCTCACCCTGCTCCAACCGATGACGTCGTCGCTTTGCGGGTCCTCTACCAGCGCCCAGAGCTTGGCCAGGAAACCGGGCACCGGAGCGAAGCCGGGCCCCGGGGCAGCGCCGGGGCCGCCGGGCAGCGCCAGCCCTTCCCGCATTCTCAGGCCGGGCCGCGCACTCGTGCAGCGGGCCGGGGGAGGGCGGAGCGGCCGACGGCAGCCGTGACGCCATGAGGGGCGTTGCCCGCGGCCCAGGGAGCTCGTTCATTGGTGAGCTCCTGCGAGCTCCGCCCCCTCCCTCGGCACCGCCCGGCGCCCGAGAGCGTGACTCTTGTTTTGCTCCCGGGGGAGCGCGGCGCGGCCACGTGACTCCGCGGGCGCCTTTTAAAGGGCCCCGCCTCGCCCGAAGCGCCTCTGGGGAGCGCTCGCTGGTGGGGCCGCTCCCCGGGCCGCCCTCTCCCGCCTGGCAGGTACGTGCAGCCGGCCTGCCCCGCGCTCCCGGGGGGCTGAGCCCCGCACCCGGCCGGGGCACGCTGCGGGACAGCGGTGCTGGGTGGGACGGGCAGGGGCGCGCTGTGGTGGGGCGGGGGTCCGGTGCGATCCTGCAGTCCGGGCTCCGTGTGCGCCGGTGGAGCGCGGCGGGGCCAGCTGCAGGTGCGACGGGGCGCAGCCCGGAGGTGCGTCGTGGGGTGGCTCGGTCCGTGCGGCGGACGGGCGGGGCCCGGGCGGAGGCGAGGCAGCGCCTGCTGACGGTACGGACTTTGTACGCTGTGGCTCGGTGCGGCCTCACTCCGCGAGGTCCCGCCGCCGGGGCTGCCTCCGGCTGTAGCCGCCAGCAGATCCCGTGTCCGCCCGCGCTGCACGTAAGGGACAAGCTCCTTCCCGCCTTCTCTCGTGTCAGGGAAGAAGCGAGCGTTCAGGCTCTCTGCCTTGGTCACTGGAAGCTGGTTGGCTGCTACATAAACTGAAGTCGAATCTTCTGTTAATTTGTAATGTCTGTGCTATTGGAGAACTGGCGAGGGGAAGTCCTGGGAGCAAGGGTTCTGTTGTAAAGTATAAAGGTTCAGGGATGAATGTGATATAAAGTTGGGTTTGGGTTTTTCCTTTTTCCTTAAGGCATGTATTTCAAAGAAAAACTAATGTGTTTTGGTTTTTTTTAGAAAGAAAATAAGATTGTTGGTTTCCTTTATGTTGTACCAGTAGAGTGACTAAATGGTGATTAGTTGCTGTAGAGAGAGTGTGAGAACAGAATCACTGTAGCCTGCTGAGCCTTCACTGAGTGAAGATTCAGTGATGTGCTTTGCTGTTTCCTAAAATTGCCTTAGAGGTACATGTGCAGTGTCCTGATCAAACAAAAAGCCTGGGGTCCCCACAGACTACTTGTAAAGCCTCAATAAAGATGCCCTGGAGACCTCATACTTCGCTTTTTTCAGTGCCAGAGCGCATTCACAAGTCATTTAGATTCCTGTGACTTATGGTCAAGTATGTTTTCTGTTATGTATCCTGATGCTGCTGTGTGCAGCTTTGATGTTCTAATAGGGACTCCAACATGCAGGAAACTGGGCTGATACAGGGGGATTTGTCTCAGCAGGCAGCTTTTCCAACCAGCTCTAAGAGCTGCTGTTTACACTTGGTTTACAATCTCAGCTTTGCCCTTTCCTAGGATTTGATGTTGCTTGCAGATATCACTAACGTAAGAGGACATAAAGGTTAGCCTACACTGACGCCCTGGGCTCAGCGGCTCCCTTGAGGATGGTCACCCCATGCACTGGGTATGCTTTCTCTGGAAAACTGCTCCTGTGTACTTTGGCCTTCAGTGACAAGAAGGCTACTTCTTCGTCAGAGTCATCCCCTGGCCCTTCCCAGCAGGGTGTGGAGGCTTCAGGCTGGTGCTGCCAGCTCTCTTTCCTTGTTGCTGTCACCACTGCCCTTTGCTAGTATAGTGAGACAGCATGGGTGAAGCTTTCTGAATGCCTTGCTTTGAAACCTCTTTACTGGTGCAGTGAGTTGGTCAGTGCAGGTACCTCACCTCCCCGTGGGCAAGAGTGGTTTCTGGAGCACCAGCAGCCGGGACTGAGATTGCTGAGGTTAGTGCCATCATCCCTGCTCTGCTTGGGCTGTGGGGAAAGGGCTGTTCCATGCCTGAGTTCCTTCGGGTGTGTGACCAGGACCTGAAGGGCTTGCTGGTGCAACTGCTTGGGCAGAAAGATGGATTAAAATCATCTTGGATTTAGAGAGATCCCTACATCCCCCTTCTGGGAACGGAGGTTTCTTTTTCCAAATTGAGAGTTGCTTTCTTTCAAATTATCAATTTAATAACTGTTTGGAATTAGTTTTACTTGATCATCATTAGTTTCTTGGGGGTATTACAGCATGTTTGGAACTCGGAAATAAAGGTTTGGAAGGTATCTACTTTGTCATGTACTGGGGTTGAATCCTGTGTATTGGATGTGGGAAGAAATTTCACAGCTTCTCTGGGAAAGCTGTTCTAGTGTGATGTAATGCTAGCTGAAAGTTTACAGAATATCCAGTTTTGCTGCAAACAGCAACATAAAAAAATGAGGTTTATTACCAAAGATGGGGGAGAATAAATATTGATAAGCTCTTAAGAAAAAATCTGTTTGATATGGTGTTATGTCCCCATCCCCATCTTCTTGAAATTAAGGAAAACTGATTCCTTTAAGCTTTCTTGCAAGGTCACATTTTTCCAGTTCTTTTGCTTTCTGCTTCTCTCTGCTGAATGTTTTCCAAGTTGCTGTTGTGTCTCAAGAGCTGGATGTCTGTTTTAGATTGAAGTTTCATTATCAGTTACATCCAGCTTTGTTAATTATATCACTGGATGAGATTTCTTGTGGGTTTAGTTTGTCATCCATCTTAACCCTAAGCTATTTTCTTATATTTTGGTGTAATTCTGCTGCTCCATGTTGCATCAGCTTCTCCTTCATGCATGTAGTTCTTTACTCTTGCATTCACGGAGATATATTTTGACTATTTCAGATACTTTCTGCAGCTTGCCCTGGATCTCTCTTCAGAGTATTCCTGGTGCTTATTCACACTAAACTTGGTGTTGATTAGAAGTTTTATGAGTAAGGTCCTTACTTTGTGATCTAAATCATGGGGAAAATGTTTAATGGAACTAGGCTAAGCAAAGAGCCTTGAGCAGCCCACCGTGAGGATGCACTCCCTGGATTACAGAGAATCACTCTTTAAGAGCAGTCTTTAAAGAAGTTACAATTTAAAATTACTTCATAGTGACTAACTGGTATGTTCTCAAGTGGCTTAGTGGAATAGATATTGGCAGCAGCTTAAAATACAAAGATACTTGTTCGGGATTATTTCCTTTTGTATGTGGTCCTGTAAGATGACTTGGGGTATCAGAGGCAGTGAAAAACCAGTCACTTGAAATTCCCCTGTGTATGGCACTTTCTGCTCAGGACACTGCTGCCCTAAAATGACAGTTACACAGTATATGGCATTTACAGGTGCTAACATAGCTCTCGCTGTGAATCTGTTCACCTCATCTGCTGTGTGAATGCTTACTGAATTAGTATTCTGTTAACACTGTGGAACAAAGCATTTGGAAGCAAACTATGCACAAAGGTTAATCTGTTATGAGAAGCAATGTTTTGTACTGGGGACTGATCAGCATGGCATATTCTCAATCCACGTTGAATAATGATCCCGGCAGGATTTTTGCCTTGCAAAGTGTCTGGTACCTTCAAACCATGTCATCATATTCCACTACCTTTGCTTTTCTTTTCTCCCAAATAGGTGTAACCTCTAAAAGCACCTTCACTTCAGGCTATGATGGGATTGTTTTGGTTGTTGCTGCTTTACATCCACATGCTGTCACCTGCATTTGCTGGAGGTGTCACCAGAGTCTATTACCTGGGGATCCACGAGGTGGACTGGAACTATGCTCCAACAGGGAAGAATGTACTTGCTAACCAAAGCATCACACATAACCCGTATGTTTGCTTCTATAAGAATTTAGTCTGGTACTGACTTGAAATAGTAATTCTGTAAGTAATTTCAGGGAAGTATTCTGAGGCATCTAAGCAAGCAAAAAAACTATCTGATGTCTGATTTTTATGAGCTTAATGGTTAACTTATTTTATCATAGTGTTGGGACACATAGGAACATAGAAACTGTATTAGTGGGGAAAATGAATGATCAGTTTAATGGAACATCCACTGCCTGTACACCAGCGGGGAGTGCAAGTACTCTATAATAGAACCCATTGTGCAGTACTCTGCCCTGGGGTTTCATTTTTCTTAATTCCAGCTGGTGATCAGCTTGTATATCCTGAGGCATTGTGACTTTTCGCCTTCATGTAAATGATTTCACAGAACTGGTTTGTTTTGGTTTGAATGGAATTTCAAGCATTAGACTTAATGGACCTTCCTGCCTGTAATTTTAGAGGTTGTTTGAAAAAGGCTTTTGGTTTTGTTGAAGTAAATCTGGAAACTGCAGTAATTACTTTGAGTCACTACAGAAACAGGCTTTAGTTTCTGTTTTCAAAACATTAAGCTTTTTTCTTTGTTTTCTTTTTGTTTTGTTTTTTTTTTCCATAGCTTTCCACATCTTTTTAAAGGCATTTGTGCCTTCCCTCCATCCCATTTTCTGTGGTAAATAACCTGTATTTCTTGACCTGGTCTGTCATTTACCCCCACCTCCCATAATAAATAACACTGAAGTTTATACTTATCTTTCATAAACAAAACAGCACAGCAGGAATGGGAGGAGTTCACAGAAAAATGTCAAGGTCTGTTAGTTTAGTGTGGAAGTCTTTCTGGAGACACTGAATGGACTTAAAATAGTTCACAGGGTTAATTCACAATTAATAAAGATGTTATCGCTGACTCCTGCAGTGATAATGAATGTAGTGGTTTTTGTTTGCTTTCTTTCATAGTACATGAAGAGAAGAGAATGAAATTCAAGGACATTAAACTTGGCAATTTAAAAACTGTTCTGTCATTGCAAACAATTAGACTTATTTATGCAATGATTGCAGAAAACAAAGTGATACTGGTATGAATGATATTAATATGAATGCTTGAAAAGTTGTTTTATTTTCTTGGGAAGAAATGGACTCTAAAAGTATGATTTATCTTAAACTCTGCTAGTAGTGGCTGCAAGCGTGACTACAAAGGGATGAGTTGTATGTTGTACAACCAGAGCCCAGCCCTTCACAATTTTCAGTTACAGAGTCGATGCTTCATGTTTTAGTCTCAACTATTCATCTTTGAGAGATAAACATTAGTTTGCCTGTATTTCAGGGTTACTTACATTATGGCAGGGTGATTGATACTGCATGGGAAATGAGGGGAGTAACCTTGGCTCTCATTTAGCTCTCCCGCTAATGCCTGGATCATGATTCATCTCTTATCTACTAAGATAGCCATAAAGTGCAAATGTACTCATGAGTTGAACTTTAGTACCTCTATGAGGTTTTAACTCGGGAAGCTGCTTACATCTCGGGTACATATCTGCCTGACTTGTCTGCCATTCTGTCTGCTAAAAGAAATAATTTGGAATCTGTTAAGTAGAAAATCATCTTTTAGACTGCATTTTGGTCAGAGAGCTCAGGAGATCTCCCCCACCCTCAAGTGATTTAGTTGGAAATGCTATGAAAGCGCAAGCAGTCCTCTGTAATACCAAAGCTTTCAGGCTTATCTGGGAAGGCTGTGTGTCATTGTCACTCCACTGTGTTATCAACCAGCTGTTTTATATAATGCATGACTCATGGTGCCTTTCCCCTCTCTGAATTTAACAGCAAGGCCTCAAAATTCCTCCAGCCTGGAAAAGACAGGGTGGGAAGCACGTACAAGAAAGCTGTCTATAAGCAGCACACAGACGCCACATATACCACTGAGATTCCTAAACCTGACTGGCTGGGGTTCCTTGGGCCCATCATCCGAGCAGAAGTGGGCGATACCATTAAAGTACACCTAAGAAACTTTGCTAGTCGACCATATACAATCCATCCTCACGGAGTTTTCTACGAAAAGGACTCTGAAGGTAAATGGGGCACTGCCATAAAGGAGGCAGATTTTTCTCACTGGCAGCTTAGAAGTGTGCATTGTGGAAAGATGTCTGTAAAGCCACAGAGTTGGTTAGCCCAAAGCTATGTTGCAGGAAAGCAATAGTTTAGTGAGGTTACCTGATGCTGCGTTAGCAGGTTCTTGGGTCTAGGAGTAATTTACTGACCTGGGCATTACAGTACACAGTGTGGCTTTCTTTATTTTTTAGAACTTCCAAAACTTGCTAGTGGGAGAGTGGTGAAGAAGGAAAAGAGCTGTATTCATTATTTGAAGTGCTGTAGTATAAGAATCATGAGTGTGAGCTTCAGGTGACTCACAAGACTGGTGAAGTATGAGACTAAAGAACAGCTATTTGAAGCAACGCTAAAAATTGTAGAGAGGTTGACTGGGGCATGTTGGAAGGTTGAAGGCAAAGTAGCAAGAGATGAAATGGGAATCATCTTTCTGACTCTGTGCTGTCCTGTTTTCTGGGAAAGTTACCTTACAGTGGCTCTGTGTCTCAGTCTGTCTTAGGGAATCATGATTAAATACTGTATCAGCCTTGGTATGGTGAGTGTCACTTTGAAATCTGCTAACCAAGTATCTATGTGCAACTGTATTGAATTGAGAGCAGCTCAGCAGGGGGCTTGGAACTAGATAATCTTAAGGTCCTTTCCAACCCTGTCTATTCTATGATTCTATGTGTGGGCACCTCTGCTCTTCTTGAATGGATGTTGTGGTTGCTCAATTGTTCTAGGATCCCTGTATCCCGATATGTCCCCCCAGGATCAGAAGAAGGATGATGCTGTTTTCCCAGGAGGGAATTACACCTATACTTGGACTGTCCCTGAAGATCACAGCCCAACTGTTGATGACCCAAACTGCTTGACATGGATCTACCACTCCCATATTGATGCACCAAAGGACATTGCATCTGGATTAATTGGGCCATTACTTACATGCAAAAAAGGTAAAAACTCCAAGAGAAAGCAGCTGAGGGTTGCAGCTTCATTCTATATCCTTATAGGATTTTTGTTGTGATTTGAACAAGAGTGGGATGAGAAGATACTTTAGTGGGCAGCTGCAGCTTCAGAGGAAAATGCAGTATGAGTGGAGAAGACAGAGCCTGTGTTCTGACTTTGTTCTAGTCATTATGTTGTCCTGCTCCCTTAGTGGCTGTGCAGGTGAATTTGTAGGCCTCTTTATCTGGGAGCTGTTTGAATCCATATTAAAAGCAGGAATCCTGTCCATGACTCAGTTTATGTGTTAAAAACTGGGGACTGTTTGATTTCAGCAGGAAAGGTGAAGGTGGTGTGGTTCAGTCATGCAGTGGCAGAGGTGCTTGGGAGTGAGAAGTGTAGTAACAGGGATATACAAGATAAGAGTGAGTTTGTTGGAACTCTGCTATGAGCTGTGCTAGGATGCTGGGGAAAGCACCTGTCTAATTTGTGTGATAAGAGTTACTCTTCTACTGATGTTTTAATCCATGTGCTGATGACTGCTTTTCTTGCATGGAAGAATATTCATACATCCTTTCTTTCACTCTAGGAATGCTGACTGGCAGTTCTCAAAGACGTCAGGATGTAGACATTGATTTCTTTCTGATGTTCAGTGTGGTGGATGAGAACCTAAGCTGGTATCTGGATGAAAACATAGCATTGTTCTGCACAGATCCAGCCTTGGTAGACAAAGATGATGAGGAATTTCAAGAAAGCAACAAAATGCATGGTCAGTGTCACCTTCATGAAGCCACAGACTCTGCCCAGATGCTCCAGGGGTATTGGTGCTCTGATATCTTGAAATGCACTTTTGGCTGTTGTATGCCAGGGAAAAGGGAGACAACAAGCTCTGAGAGATTGTGCTAAGTGAACAATGTCACAGGGATACTCCAACTCCAGAAAAAATGTTATTTTCCTTTAGTCTTTGGCATGAGGGAGCCTTTGTTAGTAATTTGGAGATTTCTGAATAAACTTAATTTTATGAATGAGTTGTAGGGCTGTGCTCTCCAGAACAAGAGGGGGGGGGGGTGAGTTCTTGTTAGGTCCATCCTGCAAACACATCTATACTGTGATTTGCTGGCAGAAACTCTGAAGGACCCTTTTCTAATCTGATTTTTGCTTGCTTGGTTTTGCAGCTATTAATGGTTATGTGTTTGGAAACCTCCCTGAGCTGACGATGTGTGCTGGAGATTATATTTCATGGCATCTCTTTGGGATGGGCAATGAAATTGATGTTCATACAGCCTACTTCCATGGAGAAATGCTCAATATTCGAGGCCATAGGACAGATGTGGCCAGCCTCTTCCCAGCCACTTTTGTTACAGCAGACATGATCCCCAGTAACCCTGGGAGATGGCTACTCAGCTGTCAGGTCAATGATCACATAGAAGGTAAGGCAGAGGTTGTAATATGTCCTGCACTCTGCAGCCTCTGTTTTATGTCCCGGTGTAGCCCTGTGATGCACAATGTGGTAGGGGACAGTGGTTTGTGCTGCATTCCCACAGAAAATGACCCAGATGAATTGGGTGATTCCTTGCCTTGTATAAGTTGGGGTGACTTGGTTATTGAAGTGTGGGCCAGACTTCCTGGGCATGGCTTGTATCACTGTATGATGTTCTATGCTGATCAGTGATGAAGACAATATTTGGTACAGCAGAAAGCAAAGATGAGGCAGTGCCTCAATCTGTAGTCCCTGTGAAAGGCACTTGCATGGTACACCATGGTACATGAGGTCAGCAGAAGGCTCTGTTTGCTCTTTGCCTGTACTTCCATAGAATTCAGTTAAGAAGTTCTGCTCACTAACGCAAACTCCTTGCTGTGAGAACCATCTAATCACCTTCTGGGACAATAAAGGAAAATGGCCAGTTCATGGTAGGAAGGTGGGATTGTTCATTGCTGGTCAGACTGGTTAAGAGGGGTAAAGCGTGTTATGTCCTCCTCCACCATGTCTTGAACAGCTGGGATGGGAGCACTGTATGAAGTCCGGCCCTGTTCTCGGCAATCTCCAGCGTCCATCCTGGAGGGGAAAGTTCGGAAATACTACATAGCTGCAAAGGAGGTGCAGTGGGACTATGGCCCTTCAGGACTCGACCAAAGCAGTGGAAAACGGCTGAGTGAGGAAGGCAGGTAAGCAAGAGGCTAATGGGCTGGGACAGTGTTTGAGGGTTTCTGATCTGTGATGGGGAGGCTGCTAAGGAAAATGTGGAATTTCCTTCTTGCCAAAAAACCTATCTGCAATTCATATGGAATTCCTGGGAACGCAGATCACCCCATCTGGAAATGAAGGCTGCTGTAGCTAGACTGTACTGAGAGCAGTACTAGGCACTTTGGGTGATTTCAAGTAGAAGTGTGCCGAACTACTAAGAAAGCACATCTTGCATCAGACACAGGGTGGCAGAGCTAGCCTGCAGATACGCTTCAGTGTAGCCTTTCTGCAGCAAGCAATTTCTGAGAAATCAAATGTAGTGACCTCTCCAACATCCTTCCCACATGTCACATAGTTGTGATATCAGTTGGTGATTTCCCATTCAGGCTTTGTCTAACTGAAACAAAGACATTCCTCCCCCTCTCTTCCTTAGGACACTGTTGAAGAGGATATGCCTCTTTCAGATATATATATCTGAAGTATAAATGCAGAGTGATTAATGATTTACCAAAAGCCAAATAGCAACTCTTTTGCAGAATTTAGAAGGAAAAGCTCCTTATACCTGTGAGCTGGCCTTGCAGCTAAGCTGAGTCTCCTGCAAGGCATGTTATATCTGTGTTTGGAGAGGGTGATGGTGGAGGATTTGTCATTTACAGCCTTTCTGTTTTCCGCACTGCGGTTTTGTTCACCGCCCTGTCTTGCGTATCTCGTGTTGAGATGCTGTTCAGATCTGTGCCATTGTACCCAGCTGCAGGCTAGAGGTGTTCCCTGAACATGTAGGTAGATGAGTCTGTAGGATTAAAAAGCTTCACAGAAAAGCTGTGCTTGTTCCAAAGTGGTGATGCAGTCCTTGTCTGAAAAGCTTCTTGATTTGGAGGTGCTGCTGACATTGCCAGAGGAGTGTGGGGAAGAGGGGATTTGGAGGTGCTGCTGACATTGCCAGAGGAGTGTGGGGAAGAGGGAGCAGGAGAACAGGACTGATGCATAGAAATTGCTTGATGTTTTCTTTTTTAAATTAGCCCTGCTGAGCAGTTTTTCAAGCGTGGCCCTTACAGAATTGGAGGAGTCTACTGGAAGGCAAAGTATGTGGAATATACTGATGAGAGCTTCCGTGAGGAAAAGCAGCAGTCAGAAGAAGAGAAACACCTTGGGATACTTGGTAGGAATCGTCCAGCAAAACAAATCTGCTTTCAGTGTCAGTGAGATTGATGGTGATATCAGGGGTACCAGTTGGCTGTAGCTGCTCTCATTTCATGGTGCAGTGAGAGGTGCAGAGGAGGTATTTTACAGCAGGCACACCTAAGAGTGAGTGGGACAGGCAGAGGATGTGAAATGGTAAAATAGACAGAATCGCTTTTCTACTGGGGCAGTATTCAGAGGTTAGTAGTAAGGCCCGAAGGATAAGATTGTTGTATTAAGACTCACAGTTCTTTTCTAGCTGGCAGGGGCAGTGGCTCACAGGTAGGGGTGGCATTAGAGCATTTCACACCCCTCTTTAGCTGCCTGCCCAGGGCACATGTCTTAGAAGGCTGGGTAAGCCTTTTGTAGGTGACTGAGAGACATGGGCCTTTCCCAAGGGTGTTTTGGCACGTTTGGCCATTTTGTTACTTATTCTACGGATGTCTGAAGCCTCTCTGAGTTCTCCTGCAGACCCAAAGTGCTTTAGAGCAGTTCTTGTCAGTCCCTGTTCCTGCTGTCAGGGCTGAAGGGCCTCAAGTAGTGCCAACATGTGGAGTGCCTGCCTCTTCTGCATCCTCTGCTCGCTCAGCCTGGGTGAAAAGTGGTCCTGGCTGCTTTGGTTTGCTCTTTCTTGCTCTGTTGCTGACATGCTCTCTACAATTTGTGTAGGTCCAGTGATCAAAGCTGAAGTTGGAGACACCATCCTGGTGACGTTTGTTAACAAAGCCTCCTGGCCATTCAGCATCCAGCCTCATGGAGTGTCCTATGGGAAGGCATGGGAAGGGATGCGTTACCATGATGGTTTGTGGTTCTTTTTTTCTTGAGTCATTCAATGTTAATGCTGGTAGTGGGGCTACACATCCCATACCTCCTCTGTGCTGGAGCGTTTCTGCAGCTGTGAAGGACTGGATGTGGTCAGGAATTAGGTACAAGCCACCGTGGTCCTCTGAGCCTGCCTGCAGCCTTGCAGAAGGAGTCTTTCCACTGAACTGGTGCCCAGGAAGGGTGCCAGAGGGAGTATACTTCCAGAGATTGTGTTTTTTTTTTGAGAAGAAAACTGTAAACCAAAGCTCAGATCATCTCTAGCTGTTTGAGACCTTTTGGGCAGAGGAGTGTGCCCAGTGCACCCCAGCTTAGAGAACCACACGGTTCCAATATTTAACTCCCCACATGCAGCTTGATCTGCTTCTTTATTTCCCCTTGCCATGCCTACCTCTGCCATGGTGTGGTGGGAAATTTACATGGTACTGAGAGCAGGTCACTGTGTGCCTTAACTACACCCATGTCATGCTTCAGAGATGCTGGCTATTTAAGTGACATGAACAAAGTAAAACCCAGTTTGAATGTAGCTGGTGAGAAGATGGAACTAAGCTTGTACAAGGACTTTGGGAATAACCATGCCAATCTCTGTTTTAAAGGTCTGTTTGAGAATGGGGTTTCTGTTGCACCACTGCACAACTTTACGTACCGCTGGACTGTGCCAAAGCATGTTGGGCCCACGGCCAGTGACCCTCCATGCCTGACCTGGATGTACAGCTCGGCTGTGAATCCCATCAAAGACCCCAGTTCGGGCTTAGTAGGGCCTCTGATTATCTGCAAGCCAGGCACTTTGGATGAGAACAGCAAACAGGTAAAAGGAGTTTTCATGCTGTGCTCTTACCAGGCTCTTTGCTTTCCTGTAGAGAAAGGAAGCAACAGCCAAACATCAGGGAACATAGTGAGAATAGATGTGTAGTAGCATGAATCCAGCAGAGTAAAATCAAAGCAACAAATCAGGTTAACATTGGAATGCTGGTGCATCCCAATGCACCAGACATTTTCACATGGGAAAGTCTAGTCTTCCAGGCTCCCCAGGGCTGCCCTGGAAATGGTTTCTAGGCTCTGCTTAAAAACTCACAGATAAACTTGGCTGAACTGTACATTGGCTGCGACTTTATAGCTAACTTTTGTCCTGAGACTTGCATAGCAGGCTGCTTTCAGAGGCATGTGGAATAATCAGTGCAGTCTCAAAAACATTACAAAGACTTTCACTTTCTGGTTTTTTGTTTGAGTGGTATAATGCTTTGAGGTTTGGATGAGCTTCATTTCTTCTGCAAGATCAGTTCATTTGCAAGCACAGCTGACTACAAGAAAAAAACAAAAAACCAAAACCTTTGGAAATTATGTTAGACTTTATGCTTTTAATGGAGAGGTGAAATCTGGAGGGTGACCAGTACTTCCTCTTGGAATTTTTACTTGGGTAGTCTGATCGTATCAGTAAATGTAGGGAAGGCAATAAGTTAATATCCTGGGAAGTGCAAGACGGATTAGTAGAGCCTTATTGTGGAAAACAGCAGGCAGCAGGAAAACTGCCATCCTGCTTTCCTTGTGGTGTAGATCAGGGAGTGGCTGCTAAGTCTGAAGTCTGAAAACAGCTTCCACAAGAGCCTCCCTGGAGGAGCTGACTGTTAGTTGTGGCATGATGTGGCTAAATTGGGAGTGCAGAAGAGATCAGCATGTTGCACAGGCTGAAAATGTGACTCTTCTGAGCAGGCAATCATGAAAATGTACATCCCACTATGTGAAGGAGCTGTGATAATGATAAAAGATTTTCAGGTGTTGAAAACAGACTTGTTTGTGAAGGTAGGATGGGGAAAAAATCAACTGGAGCAGAAATTCCATGATCTTGGTCAATCCTTTAATGAATGCTTAATTGGGAAAGGTGCATGGCCACTTCTCATGCACCTCTGTGCTGCACTCAGAATTGCATAGCCTTCTCTGCAGTGTCTTCCCGGGTACAGCTGAGGCCACAGATATCAAAGAGACGATCTAGACAACACTAGGGGTATTCTTTTAGTGGGGGAATGCATCATGCTTTACAATTCTTCTCTTAGGAGACTGAACATTTTCAGGGGATTAGGGTAATAAAAAAAATTAAAAAAAAAATCCCCATCCAGGCCTGTGGTAGGAGAAAGGAGGCATGGAATGTAGTCATCTACCTGCCTCATGGGCTGGGCTCTTGATTCCCTGGTCTGATCTGGAGAGATGGTGAAAACCACACTTAAACATAGGGATGGGGAAAGGAGGCAGTGATTTGTTATCCTTGGATTGATGCTAGTCACTTGTGTGAAATAACATGGGAAAAGCACAAGTGGTATCTCTTGTGAAACAAAAGAGGGACATTTGGCATGAGTAAAGGGACAGCCCTGGCCCTCAGTGGGGAACATGGTAGCCAGGCAAAAACATCCTTAACTGTAAAGATAGTTGGTGAGTTTTAAAAATTAACAGGCCTTATTGTAATTATAGAAAGGGATCGACAAAGAATTTTACCTTCTCTTCAGTGTGTTTGACGAGAACCTCAGCTGGTATTTAAATGCAAACATAAAGTACTATTTGAGGATGGAAGAGGCTTCGGTGCAAGAGGATGATGACTTCAAGGAGTCAAACAGGATGCATGGTATGGCCTGATGCTGTTCTGTGTACAGCAGGGTTGAACCTGCAAAACATGGGGTGGTGCTCACCTAAAGACTGAGCTGGGGAACTGAAATGGCTGTGTTGTATTGGCCTGAAATCAGGTGAGGCTGGAGGCAGCAGGTGGGACATGGAACAAGAAGCACAGCTGTCTTGAAGTATGTCCTGAGTGTGTTCAGGGTGAATTACAAGAAAGCTACGCTTCCACTGCCAGGCCTGCCCTGTCAAAGCATGTGCACAAAATGAGTCTCTTACCTGCAGAGAATCAATTGCATTCTCCTTTGCAGCCATCAATGGAATTATGTTTGGTAACTTGCCTGGGCTAAATGTGTGTGAAGGAGACAATGTGACCTGGCACCTTCTGGGCTTGGGCAGTGAAGCAGATGTTCATGGAGCTGTGTTTCAGGGAAACACTCTGCAGATGAATGGGATGCGGAGAGATTCAACCAATCTGTTCCCCCACACATTTGCTACTGCTTTCATGCAACCTGATAACAATGGTAAGTGCCTGCACATCTAACTTAGCAGAAGGCAAAGTCTCCTGTTGTGGTGTTTGCTCCTGTGGCTGATTCTTCAGCACAGTATAAACTCTTACAGAGTGAGCTGTGCTTTAGATCCTGTTGGTCCCATTTATGAGGCCACAGCTCCTGCATTTGCTCTGATTCTGGAGATACAGGATCTTGTCCCACACTGATTCTCTAGGCTGCCACTTCCTAGTTAATATTTGTGGTAACAGCCCTGATGGATGTTGCTGCCTGTAACCCAGAGAAACATGCATGCATGCCTTTCACAGTAAAGGAGCAGACAGTGCTAGAACTTAACTCCCCTCTCCATGACTTGTGGAGATTCATGTTTGACAGACTCCAGTCCTCCCAGTTTGCAGGGAGGGCACACAATACTGTCTTGCTTATGCAATGCAATGGCCTCAGCTGCCAGTTGTCTCCTCCCCTTTGGCATTTGCAGGCTAGATCTTTTACTTCAACAGCATCTTGGCAATGGTAGCATGGTTATATTACTCTGCTGATTTCCTCCCTTCTAATAAGCTGCTTATTGCGTAAGAAAGCCTTCTGAGGTTTTTTTTGTGTAGGACTTTGTTGTGCCATTCCTTCTTGGTTTCTCTAACAGCCCCTTTTAATCTCAGCCTGTGGCAACCAAGCTCCCTAAACAAACACCCATACACACAACACATACCAATGTCAACCATGTCACAGGCTCTGCATGGGAAGCAGCTGTTTCCTGGGATCTTTGAAAGTAGCTGATCTCTGTGTTCATACTGCCTCCCTCAGGGATCTTTGAGATCTACTGCCAGACGAGCAATCACTACCAGGCTGGAATGAGGGAACGCTACTCCGTTTCCAAGTGTGGAAAAAGAGATCCTGCTCCTGCCCATCAGTACAGGGCTGTGCGGATTTATTACATCATGGCAGAGGAGGTGGTGTGGGACTATGCACCTGACCGGAGCTGGGAGAGGGAACGACACAACCATTCTGCAGAGAGGTAGAGCCTGTCTTCTGGGAAACCCTTTGGCAAAGTTTCTTGGTATACTCTGGGTAGACTGTGGTGAACCTTGTTAGGTATATTGGCCATTCTGTGGCCTGGTGCATATGGCACTGTTGGTGGTGCTGCTGATTGGAGCTGCAGCCCCTGCATCACTGTGCCCATCTTTGCAGCCAAAGCAGGTCTCAGGAAACCCATTCACTAGTGAACCCAATGCCACAAGGTAGCTGTTGATTGCCCCTGAGCTTTTGGGTCTCTCAGCACTCACTCTGCATTTCTCAGCTATGCCGATGTATTTTTGAGCAACGAGAATGGACTACTTGGCTCCAAGTACAAGAAGGCAGTTTACAGGGAGTACACCGATGGAACTTTCCAGACTCCCAAGGCCAGGATAAATGGTGACGAGCACCTGGGAATACTAGGTAAGGGTATGTGCAGAGGGTATATTTTCCACTCACACAGTGGTGGGACTTGGACTCTAGAGTTTTGGTGCCTAAAGGCTGTAGTCTGAAGGCCTCCTATTTATTTAGGTGTCTGCTAAATGAGGAGGAATTCAGACTGTCTCCTATCCATATCTAATAGCTTTAGAGATAGCAGTAAAGAAGGTCCTGAACGCAGCTTGTAGGAAACCATGGATTCTCATGCATACCTCTAACATTTTCATGTCTCAGGCAAAGCATTCTTCACACCTGCATTTCTGACTGTAGGACAGAAATAACTGCTGACTTCTAGAGAGCACCCTGAGAGATGTAGGTGAAAATCTATTGCTGTGAGAGAAATGTTTCTGGGGCCAAAGCGGGCAGATGTTGACAACTGGAGGAGTACATTGCAATGACTGATCGGTCCATGGAATCACAGCAATGTGTTATGAACCTAGGACTGAGTGGTGCTTGAGCAGTAAGGCTAAGGCAGTGCATACCATTCAAAATAGGTTTTAGTTCTGATTTGTGACGCTTGTCAGGCCAAATTGAATATTGCCACATGTTTTTTAAACCAGCACCAAGGGATGATCATGGTGTGAAATTTAGCACAGCAGTATTCAGAAATCAAGCCTTAGTTGTACTGGGTACAGTTAAAATGCATAACAACATTCACTTCTGTCATTGTGAAACTCAGTCTGTTGTTTTTTAAGGCTTGAATTGAGACCAGCCTCCAATTCTGTTTTTGGGAGGTAGAGAAGAGGGAGGGGAATGTCATAAATATATTGACAAATAGATATACATCTTGAGATATGGGAATATCCTCAAGAGATATGTTGACAGTTTTTGCTAGTCTCAGAGTACACTTTTCCTCTCTCAAGGGCCTTTTCTGTGGGCAGAAGTGGGAGATGTTCTCAACATTGTGTTCAAGAACAATGCCACACGACCCTACTCCATTCATGCACATGGGGTTCTGGAAAGAGAGATGGGACAGCCACAAGTGGCAAACCCTGGTAAGTCACTGGTCTCCAGCCATATTCCTGTATGAGTTAACAAAGCTAATTTAGCTTATGGCTAGGCTGGTTTCCTTAGGCAGGCTTAGATGTACTTGTTCTCTTATGGTAGAGAACTGGAATTGAACAAGAGTGGTCTTTCGAGTTCATCTATGTTTAGTGATACCATTTGTGTGGAAATAGCAGCCCTGGGAATTCATATTCTGCTCTGACACCTAGGATGATTGTAGCACAAACCTTTCTGTGTGCAGCCTTATCCCCCACACCGGGTGGAGTGTCTCTAGGAAGAAGGGTGATGACAGTTCACAGCTCAGTCCTTGGTAGCTCTGGGCTAAGTGCCTGTGATGGGGAAGCCTGCCCTTCTTTGGGACCTATACTTTGTGATGTGCGCAGTAATATGAAATACGCAAAATGCACAATTGCTTGCCAGGATGCTGACTGAAATCACCATTTTTTTTTCACGGTCCAGATGCCAATTGGTGTAATTTTTGGTCTACTTCAACTTGTGCAGGCTATCTAAGCAACAAACAAGTTTTCAGTGAGGCCTCGTCTTTCTGAAACGTACTGTTAATATGCAAAATAGTAATCTTAAAAATGAATTTGAGCATCATAAATATACTTCAGAGATGAAAAGTCATCTCAAGCTTTATCTGTACTGAAGAGAAATGGAATTTCTTTGATCAGCTCCATCCTCAAAGCTGGCAGATAAAAAATCTGTGTGCTGACATCAGATAGTGTGTGCATCACAGAATCACAGAATCCTAAGGGTTGGAAGGGACTTCAAAAGATCATCTAGTCCAACCCTCCTGCAAGAGCAGGGTAACCTAGAGTACATCACACAGGAACTTGTCCAGGCGGGCCTTGAATATCTCCAATGTAGGAGACTCCACAACCCCCCTGGGCAACCCGTTCCAGTGCTCTGTCACTCTCACAGTAAAGAAATTTTTCCTGATGTTCACATGGAACCTCCTATGCTCCAGTTTACACCCATTGCCCCTTGTCCTATCACTGGACAGCACTGAAAAAAGCCTAGCTCCATCATCCTGACACTCACCCTTTACATATTTGTAAACATTGATGAGGTCACCCCTCAGTCTCCTCTTCTCCAAGCTAAAGAGTCCCAGCTCCCTCAGCCTCTCCTCATAAGAGAGATGTTCCATTCCCTTAATCATCTTTGTAGCTCTGCGCTGGACTCTTTCAAGCAATTCCCTGCCCTTCTTGAACTGAGGGGCCCAGAACTGGACACAATATTCCAGATGCGGTCTCACCAAGGCAGAGTAGAGGGGGAGGAGAGCCTCTTTTGACCTACTAACCACACCCTTTCTAAAGCACCCTAGGATGCCATTGGCCTTCTTGGCCACAAGGGCGCATTGTTGGCTCATGGTCATCTTCCTATCCACCAGGACCCCCAGGTCCCTTTCCCCTTCACTACTGTCCAGCAGGTCAGCCCCCAACCTGTACTGGTACATAGGGTTGTTCTTCCCCAGATGCAAGACTCTAGACTTGCCCTTGTTGAATTTCATCAAGTTCCTCTCTTCCCAACTCTCCAGCCTGTCCAGGTCTCACTGAATGACAACATAGCCCTCTGGTGTGTCAGCCACTCCTCCCAGTTTAGTGTCATCAGCGAACTTGCTGTGGGTACACTCAGTTCCCTCATCCAGGTCGTTGATGAAAATGTTAAACAGCACTGGTCCCAGCACCGACCCCTGAGGGACTCCACTAGTCACAGACCTCCAGCTAGATTCTGCCCCATTGACCACAACTCTCTGCCTTCTTCCTTCCAACCAGTTCTTGATCCACCTCACTACCTGATCATCAAGCCCACATTTCCTTAGCTTATCTATGAGGATGCTGTGGGAGACAGTATGAAATGCCTTACTGAAATCAAGAAAAAACACATCTACCGCTCTACCATCATCCATCCACCTAGTTACTTGCTCATAGAAGGCTATAAGGTTGGTCAGACATGACTTCCCTTGGTAAAGCCATGTTGGTTGCTCTTAATGACCCCCTCATCCTTGATATGTCTAGAGATGGTGTCAAGAATAAGTTGTTCCATCACCTTTCCGGGGATGGAGGTAAGGCTGACCGGTCTGTAGTCCTGTGGCCCCTCTGCATTGCTTGTGAGAGCAGAACTTCATCCTGCTTCACAGTATTTTGGGGAAAGAAGATTGTGTCCAACAAAATCAGAATTCAAATTGCACTTTTTCTGTGGTGTTCTGCATGCTGCTCAGCAAACTGGTGAATGGGTGTATCATTGGTGTTAATGGTTCTTCTCTCACTCAGGTGACATTGTGACATACCGATGGGAAGTTCCTGAGAGATCTGGTCCGGGGCCAAGTGATTCAGCTTGTGTTCCTTGGATCTACTATTCCATGGTGGACCCAGTAAAGGTAAAGGAGAAAGTAGAACCAGAAAGGCCTGATTAGACATGTTTTTCACCCCTTCTAGTATTACACAATGGGAGATGGATATAATTTAGAGATTGGCCCAGCCACGAGGTAGAACAACAATCTTGTGACATGTCCAGCATTCTCCTGGGAGAGAAAATCTTCCAAATTTGTTCTGATATTGGTCCTTGTTTATCTCTAGCATGAACCTTCATAAAACAAGTCCCCCGTCTCCTTGACGGTAGCCTTCCTTCAGTGATTTGTAGGGTATGAGAACATCTCCTAGTCAGTCATGGCTTTTATTTGAGAGCCATAGTGCTAACCTGTAAGTGCAGAAATTCTCCAAAATTAGGCCCCATGGATAAAGCAGGAAGATTTGAGCATTGCTAGGATCAATTATAGCACTGATTTCACAAGGAGGATCTCTGAATAAACTGTAACATTCAACCCAGAGATTACTGGCCTTTTATCTCAAGTTGCAGTTTTTGCAATCAGAATATTTTGATATCATTCGTATTTGACTTTTGGATTTGCATTTAAAAGAACATTTTTAGTCTCTGGTTTTCTGCTTCGGTAGCTGATGTTCTAATGAGAGTACTTACACCCGGTAGCACTGTTTGTTTTCAGTGCGGTGGTACAGGGAACAGAAAATACTGTTGCTGAAAGGCAAATAAAAGTGTGTATAAGAGAGAAGGTGAGAAGATCTTTGCCTCAGAGTTATGAGTTTTTTTTTTTCTCCTTCACTGTGATTAGGATATGTACAGTGGTCTGATTGGACCCCTGAAGATCTGCCGGAGAGGGGCACTGCAATCTGATGGGATCAGGAAGGATGTAAAGAGGGAGTTTGCTCTACTGTTCCTGGTTTTTGATGAAAATCAGTCCTGGTACTTGGAGGAGAATGTGGAACATTACAGTAAGGGAAATCACAAGGAGATCAACCTGCTGGATGACAAATTTGTGGAAAGCAACAAAATGCATGGTAATGCCTGGTAGACACCCATTACTATCTACAGAAAGGTCAGGTTGATTCTGTGACCTCTAAGTGGTCAGCCACCCAAAGCTCAAGAGCTTGACTCCTAGTGAATGCCCTTGTGATTAGAGGTAGTTTTTGAGATTTTAGCTGAGCTACAGCATGGCCTTGTATGCAAATCGCTGCCAGACTTCTGGGGGATTGTGTGATATGCAAGACAGTATTGATGCACTGGTTGCTGTATGAGCTTTGTAGCACCTAACTTGCAGTGCATGTTCTTCCTCTGAAATGGTTCAACATTATTACCATTTCAATAACAGCTTTTTCTACTGTTTCTTTGTTGTTTGTTGCACAGCAATCAATGGGAGGCTCTATGCAAACTTGCCTGGGCTGACAATGTTCCAGGGAGAGTTGGTGAACTGGTACTTGCTGGGAATGGGTCAGGAGATTGATGTCCACACAGTCCATTTTCATGCCGAGACCTTCACATACAAGGTAAGAATATCCTCTCGTGATAAAGCAGAAACTGACCATTGGTATAGTCACTTGTGTGTGACTCTGGACTTGAACTTGAATGACCTCGCAGAAACTTCCCCCATCTAGGAAAGGGATGTGATTTTACACATCCAAATCTGACTTGCTGAGCCTGTGTATTGTGCTGATATGTATAACCTGACCTTTAGGATTAGGTTGTTTACTTTACCAGCTGCAGCCAGGAGTTCTTTTTCTGAGCTTTTAAAAGCTGTAGTAGCATTGAAGTGCTCTCCAGCAACGCAAAAGAAGCACAGAGCACTGCACATAACAGCCTCCCTTCCCTTTGACAGAATGGCAAAAGCTACAGAGCAGATGTTGTAGATCTGTTCCCTGGAACCTTTGAAATGGTGGAGATGTTGGTTGGGAACCCTGGGACATGGCTGCTCCACTGTCATGTGTCTGATCACATTCATGCTGGGATGGAGATACTCTTCACAGTCTTGCCTAGATCAGGTAGGGAGCTACCCTTGATTTTTTTATTGTAAAACATCTAACAGCACTTTCTACTCCTGCTGTTAAATTCTGTTTGTATCACACTTGCAATTCTCTTACATGCCATAAACAGCCAGTTTATGGTAACAGGTAATTACTTAAGTACTAGCAATTTCAGATGTTCCTTTTGAATATGGTAATACCTGCAGCTAGAATTAACAACAACTGAGTTTCTGGGGTTTACAATGCTTACATTATTCTTACAAGTTTTATGTTAGCTTCTGTCTGAGAAGCAATGTTCAGCCATCAGCCAGTAATTGCTCTTAATGAGAATATTACCTGTAATCTAAATGCACATCCTAATGCTTTTCATTTCACCAGGAAACCCTGGGAGGTGCCTAAAGGTGAGTAGCTCTGTACTGGGTTTGGCTGTGACAGTTCGTTTTCTTCATAGCAGCCCAGATGGTGCTGTGTTTTAGATTTGTTACCAAAACAGAGATGATAACACACCCATGGTTTCTCTATTGCTGAACTGTGCTTACACACAGCAGTGGTCAAGGTCTTCTCATGTTTTTTTACTCCAAAGGTAGGGTGGACAAGAGGCAACCCACAAGTTGGGGGTATTTTGTTTGTTTTTCCTTTCTTTCCCTCCTTGCTTTTGCCCTTCCAATTCCCTCCCCATTCCTTCTGGGGGTGAGTGAGCAACCCTGCTAGCCCATGACATGCTCAGAGACTTTGTGCTTTTCTGTTGTGGTTTAAGCCTAGCTGATAACTCAGAACCATGCAGCTACTTGCTGTCTGCCCTCCCTCCTCTCTGGACAGGATGGGTTGGGAGAATCAAAGGAATTCAAAACCTGTGGGTTGAGATAAGAACAGATTAGTAACTGAAGTACAGTATAGAATCATAGAATAGTTAGGGTTGGAAGGGACCTTAAGATCATCCAGTTCCAGCCCCCTGCCATGGGCAGGGACACCTCACACTAAACCATGTCACCCAAGGCTTCGTCCAGCCTGGTCTTGAACACTGCCAGGGATGGAGCATTTACAGCCTCCCTGGGCAACCTATTCCAGTGCCTCACCACCCTAACAGGAAAGAATTTCCTCCTTATATCCAATCTAAACTTCCCCTGTTTAAGTTTTAACCCTTTACCCCTTGTCCTGTCACTACAGTCCCTAACGAAGAGTCCCTCCCCAGCATCCCTATGAGCCCCCTTCAGATACTGGAAGCTGCTCTGAGGTCTCCACGCAGCTTCTCTTCTCCAGGCTGAACAGCCCCAACTTTCTCAACCCGTCTTCATACGGGAGGTGCTCCAGTCCCCTGATCAGCCTCATGGCCTCCTCTGGACTTGTTCCAGCAGTTCCATGTCCTTTTTATATTGAGGACACCAGAATTGTGGACAATACTCCAAGTATATATAATACTTAGAATAAAGGAAATAGCAGGGGGAGGTAATATAAAACTAAAAGGGTATGGGGGGGGGGAACCCAAACCAATAAATGTAAATGATGCACAATACAGTTGCTGACCAATATCCAGCCTGACCTCAGCTGCAATAGGTCCTTTCCAAGTAACTCCCCCCAGCTGATATTGTGGGCATGATGTGCTGTGGTACTCAATACCCCTTTGGCTAGTTTGGGTCAGGGGTCCTGTCTCTGGTCCCTCCTGGATTCTTGTACCCCATCTCACTGGCAGAGCATGAGACTGAGAAGTCCATGATCAGGGTTAAGTGCTACTGCGCAACAGTGTAAAACATTGGTGTGTTATCAGCCAAAACACAGCATTGCACCAGCTACTAGGAATAAAGTTAACTCTAGCTCAGCTGAAACCAAGAAATTTTCTCTCAAAGGCTGTAAAGGGTTGTGTGGTGGGAGTGGGTCTGCTTTTGGAGCAGGTAATACAAAACACTCCTGGTGTGATGGGAAATGTTGACAGGAAAAAAAACAAACAAACAAACCCCAAACCATACCCAACCAGAAAACCAACCCAAAAAACCCCAAAACAACAAAACCTGCAAGCTCTGGAAAATCATGCTGCTTGTGGACCTGATCCTTGCCAAGCATGCCATGTTCGTGACCCTCTACCTGTTCAGCCCAACACTTTTTCACCCTCTTTTGTTTCCTTTCAGAGCCAGAGCTTGAAGCTGTAAACTACAGTGCAGGTATGGTGTGTGTTGCACTGCTAAATACTGTGTGTGTGTGTGTGTGTGAGGTGGAAGAGAAAGGGGCATCTCTAATCAGTACAGAGGTTTAAATCTATGCAAAAAGAAGGGAGGAGCACAAACATCACTTACAGCTTCTTCTCTCAGGCTGGCCAGTGTTTTAGTCTGAGGTTGGGCTACTGGTGGGTAAGAGGGAAAGTTCCAGGTTAATCTGTCCTCAAATATCTGTGTTCTGATGATAACAAATAAGGATGTTGTACTTGTTAGGCTTTTTTGACCATGTTAGGTGAAAAAGTTTAGTGGCCTCACATCCTGTTGTACTTGCTGTATATGGATTCATCTTCAATGAATCTTAGAAACTGGCAGAGATTCAAAGGACTTTAGAAGAGGATGTTGCAAAGGAAGTGATTTTTCTTATCCCGTTCCATCACACCCCGAGGGACACCTTAGATTAGTTGTCCTCCATTTTTGGACTGTCAGTGACTGTGGTTTAGGGAATTGTCACATTGATCATCACTAGCTCAATGGACTGAGTCAGCATGCAAACAAGCACATCTGCTTCCTGGACTGTTCTTCCCCTAAGAAAACAGCCTAAGCACACGCCCTGGCTCTTTCAGATATTTTAAAGAACAGATGCGAGAAGACATTTGGGTGAGCAGTACCAGGGAAGAGTAGTAGATAAGTAGTCCTTTTAAAGTTTTCTAGTGGAAAAGTCTGAATAGTTTATGGTGGTTACTTATTTCCCTGATTTTTAGATCTTTCTCCACAACTCAGTGGGTGTGAAAAGGAAATGTCAGAGCAGTAGTGACAATATGAAATAATTTGTCTTTACAGCATGCTCAGCATGCTCAGGCACCGGCCTGTGTATACTCATGAGGTGAAAATCCTTGATCACCAGTTGTTACCTCTGCAAATAGCCGCTTTTCTCAAAAGGTGGCTGCTGCCTCTGTGTGGAAGCATAAGAGAGCTCAGAATCTCAAGTGGCTCACCACTGAAATGACTGAACATGTGTACCAGAATAATGGTGGTTAGGACAACAGCCATGTGCATGGAGCAGGGTGGGGAGCTTGGAGCAGCTCTGCTCTGGACAAATGTTCTTTTCTTCATTCTTCTGTTCTTAACCCAGCCACTGACTCCCCGCACAACTCAGGTTATTTCTCTTGTGAGTGGGATAGCAATAGGTAGCTGATTGGGTTGAACAGCTGCGAGAGACAGTGAGGTCCTAGAATGGAGTGGATTTGGGAAAGAACCCTTCGTTCTCAAATGTATGTGACCTTAGGGATGAGGGTCTGTTAGATGAATGGTGATCAGGTCTCCTTTGACTTGCTTTGATTGCATTGGGTCTTTTACTCCTTTTTTATATTTCTTGGAATCTTTCAGTGGTGGTATTCTGGGCTCTCATTGGAACTATCTTTTTGTTTATCACTCAGAGCTGCCACTTGAGGATGAGTCCCAGAAGATAACACTTTTTGGATCTAAGTTGGCTCAAGGGCAGATAGAGGCCACAGTCATCACTCTAGCCATTGTAGGAATGGTGCTTTTCGTGCTTGCCTGCTTCCTCCTTGGAGTGGTCATCTATCTGGAGAGACAAAAGAAGTTAAGACGCAATCGGAGGTCCATCCTGGATGATGGATTCAAACTCATGTCTAAAAAGAATTCAGGGCTGTAACAGCTGTATAAACTTTGGGTTCTGTGCTTGGAGCAGAGGCTGGACCATTGTCCGCAGCAAAGATTTTAGGTCATCATTTTGATTGTACGCTGCTCTTCTAAAAGCTGAGGAAGGAAAGCTGAAGCCCTGACCTCTTCATGTGTTCTCAGCACTCTAAAGAAAAAGTCCGTCCAGGAGAGATATGGGAACCCTTTGAACTGACAAGAAGACAAGTAACGAGTAAAATCTAAAATACTGCTTTTCCTCAAGAAAGAGAGGAGACAGTCCCCTATTCTGTTCTCTCCAGAGCAACTTGCTTTGGTCTTTCTCAACAGACTAGCTTAGGCCAAATTCCAGTCCTGCTCTGTTGCCAGAGCTGAGCTGGGAATTGTCTCCTGAGAAAATGTGAGCCTTTGAAGTGATTAATCTGAAGGAGGAAGGTGATTTTTTTTCCTTTTTTTTTTTTTTGTGAATAAATTAACACTTTTTTCTTCTGTATTCTTAATTTAGATTTGGATTGCTGTGTTTTTAGTAATTGGACAGATGCAAATTTAGGACAGTATATTTCACAGTGTGAGATAAGTCCATAGGGCATTACAATAGCTTTACTATGACACATCTTTCTGTTCTCAGCACCCGAGGCAATGTGCTTTGATACTGGACATCCTGTGTTTTGTCCTGGGAGAAGCAGCTTTCCCAAGTACTGCAGAGCATCCTGGTGTCCTGCCTGCACTGCAGTTCTGTTAGTCTGTGCACCTATGCAGCTTCTTGTGCAACAGAGTCAGGGATGCTGTGGTGTTCTGTGATGTGGTTTGCTTTCTTTCAAATGATTTTGGTGATATCTCCAGCACTGAGTCAATGCTGTGTTCCTGCTGTGAGCCAAGCCAAAGACTCAGTCCTGCGTGAGCTGGAGTTTATACTTGGCACAGAAGAAGTCAGGGAATGCTTCTCCTACTGTGGTGCAATGATAGGTTTGTTCAGGCAAATGTGGCAACAGTAAATAAGGAGAAAGCTGAAGTGCTTATGGAATTTAGCAGCATGGAGCAAATAAGCTGCAGTCTGTGGAGCATGTGTATTGTGGTTTAAACTGTTGTCAAGTCAGCCATGCAGTCTAGCCCCTGCCCCCCTGCTCCCAGAGGGATGGGGAGGAGAGTTGAAAGGATGTAAGTCCCATGGGTTGAAATAAGAACAGTCCAGTAACTAAGGTATAACACAAATCCCTACTGCTGCCACCAATAATAATAATAATGGAAATAACAAAGGAAGAGCATACAATACCACCTGCCAAAAACGAGCCTGACTGAGCGGTCTGTGCCCTTCCGGGTAACTCCCAGTTACCTCCCAGACATGATGTGCTGTGGAATGGAATACCTCTTTGGCTAGTTTGGGTCAGGTGTCCTGTTTCTGCTTCCTCCTGGCTTCCCCTCCTCACTGGCAGAGCATGAGACTCACAAAGTCCTTGGTCAGACCAAACATTTGAGCAGTAACTAAAAACGTTGGTGTTATCAGCACTGTTCCCAGGCCGAAAGTGAAAAATACAGCGCTGCGCCAGCTACTAAGAAGAAGAGAAAATGACTGCCACTGCTGAACCCAGGACAGTATCCACTCCTTATTCCATACCACTCATGTCATGTTCAGATCCCATGTTTTCAATATACCATTGCTCTTACATATATATATATATACACATATCCACATACACGCACATAGAAAGAAATCATTTCTTAGTGCATGGACCAATCCCTATAATGCTGCTGAGTCCATTTGGTCATGGATGTAAGGTTCCATCTCTCGTAACAGTCTTTTGGGGCAGGAGAGGCTGTGTGCAGTGTTGGATTGTTGCCTGCTGATCATTCCTTTACTGCAGAACTTGTCTGGTTCTATCAAATTTCATTCTCTGTTGGGATGATGGTTGGAGGGAAGTCAGGGCCAGTAACTGGTGACTTCGAGGCATCTAGTTGATGGGCTATAAAAGTATTACATAGCAGGCAACAGCATACACTTAAGTTCATTGGCTGTTTTCCCCTAAAATCAAATCCCCTTGAGGTATACATAGACTTCCCCATCTTCCTGCATTACCCACCAAGTATATCCAGGTCCCTGAGCAAAAGCAATCCCACGAGTGGGTTTGCCTTTACCTGAAGCAGGAATTACCCAGACTGTCTTCCCCAGCAAATTCTTCATATGCACCACGGGAACTTTGTCCCCCTCTGCAATATGTAAAAGTTCTGACTGGGCTGGGCCATGGTTGCTTCCACCATGGTAAGCACATGGCGCTTCCCTTGGCGGGTTGGTGGCAGTGTGATACAGTCAATCTGCCAGGCCTCCCCATATTTATACTTCAACCATCGTCCTCCATACCAAAGAGGCTTTAACCGCTTGGCTTGTTTAATTGCAGCACATGTTTCATAACCTGGGCAATAGTGTCCATTCTTAAGTCCATCCCTCGATCACGAGCCCATCTATTTGTTGCATCTCTGCCCTGATGGCCTGAAGTGTCATGGGCCCACAGGGCCAAAAATAATTCACCTTTATGTTGCCAATCTAAGTCCATCTGAGCCACTTCAATCTTAGCCGCTTTATCCACTTGTTGATTGTTCTGGTGTTCCTCAGTGGCCCGACTCTCGGGTACAGGGCCATCTACATGACGTACCTTCACCACGAGGTTCTGCACCTGGGCAGCGATATCTTGCCACAGTGCAGCAGCCCAGATGGGTTTACCTCTGCGTTGCCAGTTGCTCTGCTTCCATTGCTTCAACCACCCCCACGGGGCATTTGCCACCATCCATGAGTCCATATAAAGTACTGCCCACTTTTCTCGTTCAGCAATGTCCAGGGCCAGCTGGATGGCTTTCACCTTGGCAAACTGACTCAATTCACCCTCTCCTTCAGCAGTTTCTGCAACTTGTCGTCCAGGACTCCATACAGCTGCCTTCCATCTCCGATGCTTTCCCACAATATGACAGGACCCATCAGTAAACAAGGCATACTGCTTTTCACTTTCTGACAGTTTATTATACAGTGGGGCCTCTTCAGCACGCATCAGCTCCTCCTCTGGTGACATTCCAAAATCTTTGCCCTCTGGCCAGTCCATGATGACTTCTAGAATGCCTGGATGACTGGGATTTCCTATTTGAGCTCGTTGTGTAATTAGTGCAGCCCATTTACTCCATGTATCATCAGTTGCATGATGTGTAGAGGAGACCCTGCCTTTGAACATCCAGCCCAGCACAAGCAGCCGGGGTGCCAGGAGGAGCTGTGCTTCAGTGCCAGTCACTTCCGAAGCAGCTCGAACCCCTTCATATGCTGCCAGTATCTCTTTCTCAGTTGGGGTATAGCTGGCCTCAGAGCCTTTGTATCCCTGACTCCACAAGCCAGGGGGTTTATCTCGAGTCTCCCTTGGAGCTTTCTGCCAGAGGCTCCAGGTAGGACCGTTCTCCCCAGCTGCAGTGTACAGTACGTTTTTTACATCTGGCCCGGTCTGAACTGGTCCAAGGGCTACTGCATGAACTATCTCGCGTTTAATTTGCTCAAAGGCTTGCTGTTGCTCAGGGCCCATTTAAAATCATTCTTCTTCTGGGTCACATGATAGAGAGGGCTTACAATCGAACTGTAATTCGGGGTGTGCATTCTCCAGAACCCCACAGCACCCAAGAAAGCTTGCGTTTCTTTCTTATTAGTTGGTGGAGACATTGCTGTTATCTTGTTGATCACATCTGTGGGGATCTGTCTACGTCCATCTTGCCATTTTATTCCCAAAAATTGAATCTCCTGTGCAAGTCCCTTGACCTTACTCTGTTTTATGGCAAAACCGGCTTTCAGCAGGATTTGGATTAGTTTCCTCCCTTTCTCAAAGACTTCTTCCACTGTATCGCCCCACACGCTAATGTCATCAATGTATTGCAGGTGTTCTGGAGCTTGCCCCTGTTCCAGTGCAGTCTGGATCAGTCCATGGCAGATGGTAGGGCTGTGTTTCCACCCCTGGGGCAGTCAGTTCCAAGTGTACTGGACGCCCCTCCAGGTAAAACCAGATTGTGGCCTGCACTCTCCTGCCAAAGGAATGGAGAAAAATGCATTGGCAATATCAATCGTGGCATACCACTTGGCTGCCTTTGACTCTAGTTCACACTGAAGTTCTAGCATGTCCACTACGGCAGCACTCAATGGTGGTGTGGCTTCATTCAGGCCACGATAGTCTACTGTTAGTCTCCATTCTCCATTAGACTTTCGCACTGGCCATATGGGGCTATTAAAGGGCAAGCGGGTCCTGCTGATCACCCCCTGACTCTCCAGTCTACGGATCAACTGATGGATGGGAATCAGGGAGTCTCGGTTGGTGCGATATTGCTGCCGGTGCACTGTTGTGGTCGCAATTGGCACTTGTTGTTCTTTGACCTTCGGCAACCCCACAACAGAAGGATCCTCTGAGAGACCAGGCAAGGTGGACAGCTGCTCAATTTCCTCAGTCTCCAAAGCAGCAATACCAAAAGCCCACCGGTACCCTTTTGGGTCTTTGAACTACCCTCTCCTGAGGTAGTCCATGCTGAGGATGCACGGAGCCTTTGGACCAGTCATAATGGAGTGCTTTTTCCATTTCCTCCCAGTCAGGCTGATTTCAGCCTCCAGTACAGTCAACTCTTGGGATCCTCCTGTTACTCCAGAAATATAGATGGGTTCCACCCCTTGACAGCTTGATGGCATCAGGGTACACTGTGCACCGGTATCTACTAGAGCCTTATACTTCTGTGGGACTGATGTGCCAGGCCATCTGATCCACACAGTCCAGTAAATCCGATTGTCCCCTACCTCCACCTGGCTGGAGGCAGGGCCCCTCTAATAGTCATCACAACATTGGACACTTAAGTCGTGTTGAAAGGGATTATTCTTCGTTATCACAGGAGTTGGAGTAAAATCAGCTCTTCCACTCCATCTGGGAACCTGCTCACCAGAGACTGAAGCCACAGCTCTAATGGGATGATCAGCCTTGACCCTTGTTCCCCTCTTCAATTCACGCACCCATTCCTCCAAAGCTGAAGTAGGTTTTCCATCCCACTTTGTCACATCTTCTCCGTGATCCTCCAGGTAAAACCATAGGGTGTCCCATGGCGTATACCTTCTGTATCTTCTCTCTAGAACAATAGGTCGCCTTTTCTTAATAGCTGAGACGTGCTGGTGCACGTGAAGAGCTGGATAGATCAGATAGATCGTCCCTCAATTGTTTGAGATCCTGGGACTGTTTTTCCACAGCTGAGATGATAGAAGGGGTGAGATTGTCTTCAAACTCTCAGAGTTTATGAATCATTTCATCCACTGTTAGTGGTACTATGTCATTCCAGGTTACCGTTGCCAATGAATGGGCATATGATGAATGTGCATTCCGTGTAAGTTTTCGCCACATGGGTCGTGTACCTTCGACTTCATATAGGTCTATGGGTATATCCCCGTTATTCGGCTTGATGTGATAGATCATCTCTACGATGGCCGATTCCCTCAGAGACTGGATGCCTTTGTCTAAAGTAGTCCACTTGGCTGAACGACTCGTAACATCGTCCTTGCATGGAAACCTTTCTTTCACAGCTGCCAAGAGCTGCCTCCAAAGACTGAGGGACTTTTTCTCTCTTGCAATTGCTTTGTCAATTCCCCCTTCTCTAGTAAGTGATCCCAGCTGCTTGGCTTCTGTACCTTCTAGTTCATGACCATCGGCCCCATTATCCCAGCATTGGAGCAACCAGGTGATGATGTGCTCCCCTGGTTGATGGGTAAAATCTTTTTGCGTATTTCATAGCTCAGTTGAGGTCCAAGGTCGAGAAGTCACCTCTTCTTCTTCATCATGTGATGATGACTCCTGATCAGATGCTAGACTGGGTGGTGAGTACATTGTTTCTTCATCTTGCTTCACCCTTCTTGCCTCTTCTTTGCTTTTTCTGTTGCATACAGGTGCAACTGATATTGCTACAAATTGGTCCTCTGGTTTAGCTGCAATGACTATCACTGTGGTTTGAGTAGTGACTGTACTTGTCACTGGGGGTGGTGTAGCTGCAGTGCTTGGAGCTGGAGTAGCTGTGCTGACTGTTGCTTTGCCCTCAGAGACAGGGACATTTTTTTCCTTTTGAAGGTGCTGTATAGTGTTGAACAAACAGACCAAACATTTGAGCAGTAACTAAAAACATCAGTGTTATCAGCACTGTTCCCAGGCCGAAAGTCAAAACCACAGCGCTGCACCAGCTACTGAGAAAGAGAAAAAGTGACTGCTACTGCTAAACCCAGGACAATGAGGTAGCACGGCCTGAGACAAGGGGATGTTTGCCACAATAAGTTGTTGTACTAAAGGGACCCTTGCCTTTTAGATAGCACAAAATCATGTGTGGAAAGGCCTGTCCTGGTAAATGAATGCTCATAGAGGAGAATTACAGAATTAGAGGATTGCTGTTTACTGCATCCTCTTTGATTAATGACAGTCCCCATAGGAGAGAAACTCAGTGGTGGGGGACTCTGCTTGGAGCCAGGAAGGGATGGGGACACCGTGCCACCCCTCTGGTCCTGGGTGCCCCTTTGAGTCAGGAATAGGACCAAGCTGTAGGAGTCAGTGGTGTAGCCTGTGACTAACCCCAGAGCTCTGTAGCCCACCCCACAGGCTGTGGTAGCCATTGTCCAGTGGCAGCCATGCCCATGCACATCAGTTGCATCAACCTGCATGTCAAGTACCAAGCAGTTCCGTATAAAGTATCTATCTTCCTGGCTCACCCACTGAATCCCCATTATCTAAATGGATGCAGGTTAGTGATTACATATTTTAGGTATAAGAGCACCATTTTAATCAGAACAGTAGTTACAACATCTTAATCATGCTCAATTCATATCAGGTCCCTATTTATTTCCAGCTACTCTTTCCTTTCACAATGGGGACAAAGCTCATTGATTTCCTTTCATTACACTTCATTAAGCCTGATGAGGAGCTGGAGAACTTTTGAATGCTCTGAACCTTGGTACTCTTTGCTGATTGTGAACCCTGCTTCAGAGGCAGTTGCAAACCAGAGGTTTACAAGCCCACCAGTCCTCAGTGAATTTTAGAAGCTATGTTATTAAAAGTAAGAACCAAGCAGGAAGCTTAATTTCCCCAAAAAATGTTCTCAGCCTAAACTGAGACAAAGGAGTTACTGTAAATGTATTTACTTTCTTCAAAAAAGTGGAAAGAGGGAGGAAGTCACCCTCCAGTTCTTCAGCCAGTAGCCAGGGCACTAAGGTGGATGACAGCAGGCTTGGGTTTAACTCTGGCTCTGAAGCAGGGCAGTGCAGGGGCTGGGTTGTGTGTCTGAATTTGCACAGCAGGCTGCCAAAGGTCCTCCACTGTAGTGTTTTTTTTTTGGCCAAGTGGAGTATCAGTGGTTGGAGGTCTTTTCTCCAGCACTAGTAGCTGTGATGCTCTTGAGCACACACCCTAAGGAGGCCTCAGTGAGTGGCTGTTGTGGGAGAGGACTTTGTCCTCTATGTGATTCCACCCCAGGTTGAGAAAACTCTTGAGGAAAGCTTTGAACAAACCAGATAATTTTGCTAAAACTTTCTGTTGCAACAAACTGACAACAGTTCATTGGCAGTCTCACAATTGCCCCTAGCCAGAAGTTGTCTCTCCCAGCTGGTGGGCAAAGGAGGAGGTGGAACAAAGATGTTTCACAGTCCTGGTGACTCTGAGCTGGAGACCACGAAAAAATGAAGGCAGCAAGCCTTCTGTCCGAGCATCCTACAGTGTCTTGTTTGTGCTTATCCCCAATGCATGTGTGGCTACCAAGGAGTTACCTTCTCAAGAAGACAGCATGGTGGGCAGGATCAGGGTCTTGGCACTGCTGCTGTACAGGGAAACACTGGGATGGCAATAGCTCCCATGCTGAGCTGAGGCAGTAGATCATGTGAGTGCAAAATAAACTAGCTAAGGTAAAAGGCTGTTCTGTAGTGGTTCAAGATCAATGGTTTTGGAATAATATACATTGAAAAGGATGAGAAGTGCTCATGTAATCATTAGCATGGTTCAGCTCATAAGAACAGAAGGACAAACACATGTATACATACTCATTCAGTGAGCTGATCGGAGCTAGCCTAGCTAGAGCCGCAGCTGGCACGCTTCAGCGACCGCGAGGGTCAACGGAGATTAGGAAAATCAGAGGGGATAGCGCAGAGACATCGCGATTCCCGACATCTCCCGATCCCCGAAGCCCCAGCAGCCCTTGCGAGAGAGCAGCTGACGGTGATCACCCCCCTGCCCCTTGCCTTGAAAGAGCCTCTGAGAGGGCAGCTACGTGTCGCTGCCCACCAGGCGCAGGGAGGAACAAGCAGGTCGTGGTTCTGACCCTGTTGCTGGTGTCCCAGACTGCTGACCAATACGGTTGCCTCCAGAAAGAGAGCTTGCAGTAAGAAGACTGCAGCAACTCAGACAGAGACCCCGTCCCAAACTGTGGCTGTTCAGGTCTCTGGGTGCAGGGGGTGCCAGAGCCTGCTGCTGCCGGGGGAGGGAGGACAGCATTCCACCTGCGTGAGGTGTGAGCAGGTAGAAGATCTGCTTAGCCTGGTGGCAAGACTTAAGGAGGAGGTTGAGACGCTGAGGACCATCAGGGAGTGTGAAAGGGAGATCGACTGGTGGAGTAACTCCCTGGCGGGCCAGTCGGAACGGTTCCAGGGAGATACCCCCCAAAAGGGGAGGGACCCCCTGCCTTCTCACACAGAGGGGGATGGCCCGCGACAGCCCCTGCCCTGTAGCTGTTGCGCAGAGGTAGGGGACCAAAAAGACGACGAGGGTTGGAAGCGAGTTCCAGTTTGGGGTTGTGGGAAACCCTCCCCCCTTCCTGCCCTGCTTCCCCAGGTGTCCCTCCGTAATAGGTTCGAGGCCCTGGATCTTGAAGGAGAGGTAGGTGAGGATGTGGTGCAAGGCCAGCCCACAAGGCCACATAGGAAAAGGGGGTCGACTTTGCACCTCAAGACTGCCTCTGTTAAGAAAGAAAGAAGGGTCATTGTAGTAGGGGATTCCCCTCTGAGAGGAACAGAGGGCCTGATATGCAGAGTTGACCCTCATCTTAGGGAAGTGTGTAGTCTGCCTGGAGCCCAGATCAGGGATATCACCAGGGCGCTCCCCAACCTGGTGCACCCGACAGACTACTACCCGCTGCTGGTCTTGCAGACAGGTGGGGAGGAAGCTGCTTCCCGCAGTCTGAGGGGGATGAAGAAAGACTACAGGGCCTTGGGGCGGATGGTGAAAGAGTCTGGGGCTCAAGTGATCTTCTCCTCACTCCTTCCATCTTCCACTGATGATGTGGGAAGGAATGGGAAGATTCAGTTCATAAACAATTGGCTTCGAGACTGGTGCTACAGGCAGGGCTTTGGATTCTTTGATAACGGCTGGTTTTATAGGGCACCAGTCTGGACAATGACAAGTGGGAAAGGTTTATCTCACAGAGGCAAAAGGATGCTGGGGCACGAATTAGCAGGGCTCATTTGGAGAGCTTTAAACTAGATTCGAAGGGGGATGGGGTTGTAGCTGGGCTTGCCCCAGTGGGGCAGCGCTCCAGAACTGATGAAGACTGGGAGGCCTCCTACAATCCTCGGGTGAAATCGGTGTGCTCAGCTCGCTCCCTGGAATGTCTGTACACCAATGCGCGCAGCATGGGAAATAAGCAGGAGGAGTTGGAAACCTGTGTTAAGTCAGGAGACTATGATCTGGTGGCAATTACAGAGATGTGGTGGGACAGCTCACATGACTGGAATATAGTCATGGAGGGCTATGTCCTTTTCAGGAAAGACAGGCCAGCCAGGAAGGGTGGTGGGGTTGCTCTTTATGTGCGGGAGCAGCTACAGTGCACTGAGTTCTGTCTGGGGACAGATGACGAGCGAGTTGAGAGTCTGTGGGTGAGAATTAAGGGGTGGGCTGGCAGGGACGATACTGTTGTAGGTGTCTGTTACAGACCACCAGATCAGGGTGAGGAAGTTGACGAGGCCTTCTACAGGCAGCTGAGAGCAGCCTCACAGTCACAGGCCGTGGTCGTCGTGGGGGATTTTAACTTCCCTGATGTTTGCTGGAAGGACCACTCGGCAACCCAGCCGCAGTCCAGGAGGTTCCTCCAGTGTATGGGTGATAACTTCCTCCTGCAAATGGTGGATGAGCCGACCAGGAGAGGAGCGCTGCTGGATCTCATCCTCACTAACAAGGAGGATCTGGTTGAAGCAGTAAGGGTTGAGGGCTGCCTTGGTTGCAGCGACCACGAGATGGTGGAATTCAGGATCTTGTGTGGTAGGACCAGTAGAATAGCAAGTAGAATTGCAACCCTGGACTTTAGCAGGGCAAACTTTGGCCTTTTCAAGCAATTGCTAGGGGAAATCCCATGGGCAAGGCTGTTTGAAGGTAAAGGGGCCCAAGACAGTTGGTTGGCATTCAAGGATTGCTTTCTCCGAGCTCAAGATCAGAGCATCCCCACACGTAGGAGGTCAAGGAAGAGGGCCAGGAGACCTGCGTGGCTAAATAGGGAATTGCTGGGTATGCTCAAGTGGAAGAGGAGAGTTTACAGGTCATGGAAGGAGGGGCTGGCCACTTGGGAGGAATATAAGGCTGCTGCTAGAGGATGTAGGAAGGCAGCTAGGATGACTAAGGCCTCCTTAGAATTAAATCTCGCGAGAGGGGTCAAGGACAGCAAATAGAGCTTTTTCAAATACATGGCAGATAAAACTAACACCAGAGGCAATGTAGGCCCACTGATGAACGGGATGGGTGCCCTGGTGACAGCAGATACAGAGATGGCAGAGTTACTGAATGCCTTCTTTGTCTCTGTCTACTCTGCTGCAGGCAGTCCTGAAGAGCCCTGAACCCCTGAGACCTTAGATGAAGTCAGGTCGACGGAGCGGTTTGCCTTAGTCGATGAGGAATGGGTTAGAGACCAGTTGAGCAATCTGGACATCCATAAATCCATGGGTCCAGATGGGATGCACCCGCGGGTGCTGAGGGAACTGGCGGAAGTCATTGCTAGACCACTCTCCATCATCTTTACTGAGTCTTGGGAAACGGGAGAGGTGCCTGAGGACTGGAGGAAAGCAAATGTCACTCCAGTCTTCAAAAAGGGCAAGAAGGAGGACCCGGGTAACTATAGACCGGTCAGCCTCACCTCCATCCCTGGGAAGGTGATGGAACACCTTATCCTTGGTGCCATCTTAAGGCATATCAAGGATAAGAGGGTTATGAGGGGCAGTCAACATGGCTTCACCAAGGGGAAATCATGTTTGACCAATCTCTTAGCCTTTTATGAGGAAATAACACGGTGGATGGATGATGGCAGAGCGGTGGATGTGGTCTACCTTGACTTCAGCAAAGCATTTGACACAGTCTCCCACAGCATCCTCACAGCTAAAATGAGGAAGTGTGGTCTGGATGATCAGGTGGTGAGGTGGACTGCGAACTAGCTGAAGGAGAGAAGCCAGAGAGTTGTAGTCTGTGGGGCGGAGTCTAGTTGGAGGCCTGTAACTAGTGGAGTGCCTCAAGGGTCAGTACTGGGACCGGTATTATTTAATATATTCATCAATGATTTAGATGAGGGAATTGAGTGTACTATCAGCAAGTTTGCTGATGACACTAAGCTGGGAGGAGTGGCTGACACGCCAGAAGGCTGTGCTGCCATCCAGCGAGACCTGGACAGGCTGGAGAGTTGGGCAGGGAGTAACTTGATGAAATATAACAAGGGAAAGTGTAGAGTCCTGCATCTGGGCAGGAACAACCCCGGGTTCCAGTATAGGTTGGGGAACGACCTGTTAGAGAGCAGTGTAGGGGAGAGGGACCTGGGGGTCCTAGTGGATGACAGGATGACCATGAGCCAACACTGTGACCTTGTGGCTAAGAAGGCCAATGGCATCCTGGGGTGTATTAGAAGGGCGGTGGTTAGTAGGTCGAGAGAGGTCCTCCTTCCCCTCTACTCTGCCCTGGTGAGACCGCATCTGGAATATTGTGTCCAGTTCTGGGCCCCTCAGTTCAAGAAGGACAGGGAGCTGCTGGAGAGAGTCCAGCGCAGGGCAACGAAGATGATTAAGGGAGTGGAGCATCTCCCTTATGAGGAAAGACTTAGGGAGCTGGGTCTCTATAGTTTAGAGAAGAGGAGACTGAGGGGTGACCTTATTAGTGTCTATAAATATATAAAGGGGGAGTGTCACGAGGATGGAGCCAGGCTCTACTCAGTGGCAAACAATGATAGGACAAGGGGTAATGGGTACAAACTGGAACACAAGAGGTTCCACTTAAACTTGAGAAGAAACTTCTTCTCAGTGAGGGTGACGGAACACTGGAACAGGCTGCCCAGGGAGGTTGTGGAGTCTCCTTCCCTGGAGACATTCAAAACCCGCCTGGACGCATTCCTGTGTAACATTATCTAGGTGTTCCTGCTCCGGCAGGGGGATTGGACTAGATGATCTTTGGAGGTCCCTTCCAATCTCTAGCATACTGTGATACTCTTAGACAGCTTGCTGTAGGCAACCTAAATAAAACCTTCCGCGAAAACCCCACCTCACTTCAATACACACTGCCACTATTAGTCCAGAGCAGGTTTATCTTCATGGAAGAGCTGGTATCTCAGGTTTTGTATGGGACAAACATATGAAGCAGCTAGTTCTTCCTATTGTACTCGCTTTAAGTAGTGCTTTTTGTCTGCAGTTTTAATATTGCCCTTCGTAAGCCCCAGTTAGATGTGATAAACTTTTCAGAAGTTTTCTTAGATGGTCACTCACCTCTTTAAGGTTACCCCCACTCTTCCAGGCTGTCCAGATGACTGCAAAGCTGTATTACTTATTAGCATGGCAGCAGCTGGCTGTTCGAGTTGAAAATCCCTTTATTAGTGCTGTCATCTTGCTCAGTGATGAGCACAATCACCACTACGTTACTCTAGCAGGCAGACAATTGTGTCCTTACTCCATGTCAGTGCCAGGCCAATGTTCAGCTGACAGTCCTTTACAGTCTCATACTATGGATGTGAGAGAGGTGCCAGTTAAAAGCAGGCTGCCTTTTGAACGTGCACATGGAAGTATAAAATGCTGCCTTTAGCTGTTTGTTTTTTTTTTCTCTAAACACAAAAGTTAATGTCAAATTAACATGAAGCATACTATAAAGACTAACACTGGTAATCGTCAGTGAAAGGATTTGAATGTCTTTTCTTTCAGGTGTAATGTAGTCTTTGGTTCTGAATCAAATGTGAGGCTTAATATGCAGCTTGTTTTGTAATATGTAATTGCTATGTGGACTGTTTACAATGCTTATAATTTTGTTGGCACAGCAGATTATAGGAGTGATTAAGTCTGGAGCTATGTGCTGCCTGGAGAAAGGAATTCAAGCACAGTGGCTTCCAGAACAGGGTGATCTGCAAGATCACAACTGAAGGATGGATCTGAGGAGAAGTAAAAGCTGGCCTCCAACTGAGTCCTGTATGAAACACAAGAATGAGGCAATGTGCATACACAAGGTACCAGATTTGCCAAATCATTAGCCTCAAAGAATTGATTAATTTAGTCACAGACTATGCTGGTGATGTGAGAACAGCAGGACTGGGCATGTGATTGATGAAACAGCTATTACAGGGAATTAGCATTTGTGGTGTTCGAATTCAAAGACAGCCTGCCTTGGAAATCAGTTTGTTTGTTAATTTGCTCCTATTTTGGGGAAAGTAAATGTATTACTCAGGAGGTGTTCTTTAAAATCTTATCCTTTGGTGTTCCCGAGAAAGGTTTCTCAAACCACAGGAAGGATGGGAGAGAGAAAACAGGCACCTACTCCCAGTGAGCACCAGAGGAAGAGTAAGGGAGTAACTCACTCTATTGGGAGAAAGTACAGGCAAAAATGCTGCTGTTGCTGGCAGTGTGTTTGATGGGTGCAGGAGAGAAAAGCTCTCTTACTCTGTCATCAAGAAGAACAAAGAAATTACATCATATCTTTGTGTACAGAGGATGTTGATGGAGTGTGCGGTTTTGAATCTCTCACTGTAAGGAGCTTACAAAAAACCCTGCCTGTAAGACCTTCCTACTAATAAGATTCTATTTTTCATATTTAGGGGTTACTTTCTTCAAATGAAAGCTTTCACTGTAGAAATAAGCAAAGAACAGCCATCTGCTTTCAGTCAGGCTGATTTGCTGTGTGAGAAACAAACAGGCAGAAGAAGCTTGGATGCTGAGAGAGCATGGTCCATTCCTGCTGCCCGTGGGCTCCTGTTGTAGAAGGCCCTGTCCAAAAGCACATTGGCTATGCTGCAGGAGGGAGGTTCCTTCTCCACTTGTCAGTGCAAGTTCCTAAGCCAAACATAACCTGCAGCAGACACCACTGGTGTGAACACCCACCTATAGCTTCAATCTCTCCAGATTTGGGGTTTACTAGTAATTTTTCAGGTCTTGGCTATCCCCAGAGATGGAGGGAATGGGCTGAGTGATTTACGGTTAGATTTGGGCAGGCTTTTCAAAACCTAACCTTTGAACAAGGCAGTATGAGGGATTGTGCTTAGTCCAATTTACAGACTCTCAATTTGTTAAACATCCAAAACCCCCTCAAACTGTATCAGCAATGTGGGTTTAAAACAGGTGGATTGTTAGCTGGATTACATTTAATGGAAAGCACTGCAGTGTTCCAGCTTATCCAGGTGAACTCATTAGTAGTGCATTGAGCTGAAATATTCTTCAACCTTCTTTCATCAATACTTTGTAAGTATACAATTCAGTAGGTTACAATTGGAACATGACCCTAGAAAGCTCCCTTTCTGCTTCATTTTTTCCATGCAAAAGAAATTCTTCTTGGGGAAAGTGCTATTATTTAACCTGCACTTTGGTCTACATGTTCAACATCAGGCCTATAAACGTGCATACAGATGCTTATGGATGCATGCATGGTTTTGCACTGGCCCAACATCTTGTAAAACAATTATAGAGGATGCAGGAGGGTCCTTGTCATCCTTTGCCAGCTTTGTGGCAAATCTCCTGTCCTGCACAGAGGTCTTGCCATGCTCTTTCACATGTAACTCTGTGTAATGCTAAGCAGGTGGGACCTTTTTCCATTTCTCAAGGCATGTCATGCTTTTAAGCTGTAATCTTTTTTGTTTCACAAAAAAAAGAAAAAACCAAAACCAACACACCTTTCCTGACCGAGGGGTTTTTCTTCAGCGGAACTGAAACAGGCATTCCAGCTCTGATTTCTAAAAACCCAAAGGAGCTTTATATCAAAACTATGAATTCTCTTTAAGAATGTTCACAATGGAAAATGGAAATTATCCTTTTGGTTTACAAAGATGTTTTGATGCTACTGGAATGTTTCATTTGATTTTACAAGATACAACTGAAACTATTAAAAAAGATATTAATAAAGTCTTGACACAAATTCTTTCCCCTGCCTCTTACCTTTTTACATTTCAGAAGCTTTATGCAATCCTTCCTGTCATCTGAAACTTGGAAAGTAAGTATATTATTAAAAATAGATATTTATCTAAATAAACTGTAAGGCAGGAGAAGCACAGTTGTCTCTCTTCATACCTGAAAATTACTTAAGGAACAATGCCTGACTTGCTCAAGGTCAAAGAGGTAGTTAGTAAGTCAATGGTCAAAGCTGGTTAGGCTAGGACTAGAGCCTACAGCCTCTTGGCTTTGTGCTGTTCTGCAGCTAGTGGCACAACCCCAAGGAAGCCTTCTGGAAAGTGCCAAAAACCATCTTGAAGCAAAGCTCATCCGGAGCACAGTAGCTACCCTTTCTCATAAGACCCTGCTCCTTCCACTGCCTCGCTGCCCAACCACACTCTGAAGATTTGGCTGCAAGTCCTGTGTCAGAACGGATCGTGGCTCTCTGTTTTCTCTCTGCAGCCATTAGAAGTCCTCAGTTTGGAGGCATTTTGTGAATTAGGCTGTAAGAATGAACCAGGATCCCTTAGCATTGCTAATTGCCAGCCTGAGAAGCCCAGTGTGTGATGAACCACCTCTGGGTATTGTAGTCATGACTTTCATGGCTCTCTTAATATTCAAATGCATAACTCAGAAGTGACTTCCTCATGGGTGCTGTTCTCTTCCTAGAATGGATGGGATCTGCAGGCTGGAGGACTCACTGTGAAACTGCAAATTGCAGATGTAATAAATATTAAATTTTACTGTTGCTTTATAAGGAACCTTCTGGGAAATCTGCTGGTGTCATGGCTGAGTTCTGTGATTTCCCTTGGGTGAAGATGTATAAAAGTTTGATAAAACTGATTTATAGTGTTTCACCAGCCAGCAGATTCCCAAAAGGCTGACCATCCATCATGGCACCCAATCACTGTCAGTGGTGATGCAGGATATGAGACGAGGGCACATCTTTTACCTCTTTGAGAAGCTCGGATAAATCACTGTCAAGGGAAGTCATTGTGTTCAATCCTATTAAAAGCCTCAAGACTGGTTACAAGGCTCACAACAGGAGTGGAGGTGTTGTGGCTCAGCCACAGTAATGCAAAAGTTTAGTTAAAATGGTGGTTAATGCCTACATGCTATAACCTGAGGGGCTATAAAGAAGCAGCTGGTGTCTTAAGTGCTTGCACAAGGCTTCAGGAATAAATTGCTGCTAGCTTTATTTTCTAATAATTTAAATAGAAATAGGTGGTGGTGGCATTTCAAACTGTGTTACACTCAGCAATTCCATTCTTACCCAGGGGAACAGCAGCATTGCTGACAGAATTTGTGGATTTTTAATAGGTGAAATGGAACCAAGATTTACAATTTTTCTTATTCTAATTTGCACAGATAAAAACCAAACACCTCAGATTTTGCCTATATTCAATCAGTCTTGCAAAGAATAATTCAGTAGCCATCAAATACCTGTGTGTTGAGCCATACAACCACTTCAGTTGGTTGGGGGTCTCTGTCAGCCAGTTACACAGGCATGGTCCGTTATATCTTTCCTATTAATCCTTTTGTTTTAGGCTGCTTTCTGCTGCTTTAACTAATTCTCTATAACCTTACTGCCTCAGTAGGGCTTCATAACAGTGGCTGCTTTATGGGTTCCTTCCCTACATATACGTACCAGGATCTGTCTTGCTGACTACCTCTCTCAGGGTCTCTTGATGCTCTACACCCTCCTGTTGAACCGGTTCTTTGAGTCATTTCTAATGTCAAGCTTTATTGCCTCTTCTCTCTAAATTGCGAATCTTAGAAAAATAGCATATTTGTTTTAAAAGTGTGTGCCATAACAATGCCACATCTGGATCCCGTAAATGCTTGGGAAGTGTATGTTGTTCATTGGGGGAAAATGAGACTCGTCTCAATTGTGCATTAGGTGTCTCTTTGTAACTGGCCATCTTCATATAATTGAGAGAGTTGGGACTCAGCCAAGCAGATGATGATTTTGATGGAATGGGGCATGCATGTGTGCTCTCATGGTGTCCAGTAAATTATCAAAGCGCATGTTCAGAAAAACCAGGGTTGGTAGCTTATGCCATGAATATCTCCCAGCTCCTGAGGGATCAAGTGGGTTCTGTAAAAAAGAACTACTTTCTGCCTACAGGACTAACTCCTCTAATAGTTCTGAAGCAATTGCTGATATGGATTCTCTCCCTTGTGTCTGAAAAGGAGATAATTTGTTGCCTTTTGATAGCTAAGCTCTCAGACCTTATATAGGTGTCACTTAAATTGAAAGTTTTAAATGTAGATCGGATTTATGAAGACCCAGGTTCATTCACTCACACATTTTTTTATCTCAGTGTAATGTGGATAATGGGGCATTTTTCTCACATGTTCCGCATGGCTTTGCAAACATAGGGAGAGTTCATCGGCTCACCTGGAAGCCATACATATTTATTCCAGCAGTTGCTTTTAGATTACTTTCACCTCATGTAGAAACTAGTGTCATTTATAAACTTCAGAGAAATCTGGAAACCTGCAGCTTGTTCTCAGCAATTTCAGCCCACGGGTGACTCTGCAAATAAGCACATCAAAAATAATTCCTTTTGCTCAGAGCTGTGCAACAAGCTATGAGCTATCTTTGCTGTTAGGAAGTCTTTTAAAAGTTCAAAAAGCAATTGCTTCTGAGGGTCTCTCCTGCCTGCTCAGCCCATGCTGTTTCCAGGTGTGCTGTGATTGCAGAGCACATGTTCTAGCAAGCACTACACAGATTTCAGGGTCTGGCAGCGGCTGAGAGCTCGTGCTGCTTAGTGGTAAGACTGTAAGTGTACAGAATACTTGCTACCGACGAGGTAACCATGGAGTTGGATTTTTCTGTTCCTTACAGAAAAACAACGCTAAGGCTAAAGCCTACCTGGACACATTTTACTTACTCAAACCAGTACGAATCCACTTCCTATGAAACTGGTGATGGACCTGAATGTTCTACCCAAAATAATGATTGAAAACTCACTCAGGAGGTTGTGCTTTGATATACAGCTGGATGAACAGTTCAGCAGAGGTGGAAATAAGTAATTTTAAAGTCTGATGAGCCCCACCTGAGGGTTTGCCTGTGTTCATCTGCACCTTTCTGGGGTCTACCCTTAGACTGCAAGCCTAGCTCTCTGTAGGCTAAAGATGATACATAGATTACTAACCTGAGTAGAGAAGAGTCAGAGGATTCCTGTATGCTTTGTCTTAAGGTAATGAAAAGTAAAGTTCACCCTGTGGAATGGAAAGGCAACAAAAGTTATCTGGGTTCACTGCCCAGCATGACAAACTCCCTACCACAAGGCACAATCCCATGAGTGATGGAGCTCAGCTGGGCTTCTGGGAGATTCCTGTTTGCTTTGTGAGAAAAAAGATTATTTTCAATAGGTCATCTACTGTTGCATTTGGTGTTTTGACACTAAAACACTACGAAGACACAGAAATAATTTGTTTCATTACTGCTGAGTAAGCTCCTCGCTAGCATGCCCTTGTGTATTACAGCAAGAGTCAGTTGGCTGTGGCAGCTAAAAAGCCATGTGTGGAGAAAGCCAAAGATTCTCCTTAAAAATATGAAGTAGAAATTCCTCCAAAGTGATGAGACACCAGTGAATGGCTTGGGAAAGACAGATTCCTCACACACCATCATAGCTTGGTGTTTGACCTGCTCCTGTGGAGTCTTCTAGGTCTGGCGGGGGGGAAGGATGGGACGACACGACCAACTGAGTCCTTAACACTTATTAAGAGTAGTAGATTGATGCTACTTAAGGAAGATCACATTTTAAGAGAGAAGAACTTACAGAGTTTTTCGGCTAGTCAAAACACTCCATCAGTTTACAAACATATGTTTTGTTTCTAGTCGTCAAGAAACAGAATAAAATTTAGCATTGTATTAACTAAAACATTGAAGAATGTGCTCTAGAAAAACTATTTTATCCCTTATTCCTTGCTCCAGGTAGCCATGTCAGAGTAGAGATAAGGGAGATTGCTGAACTTCCTGACATGCATTTGTTGCTGCACTGTGTGAAACTGAAGCACTGATTCCCCATGTCATGATGGGTGACAGTATCTTGACAAAGATCAATTGAGAAGCAAATCCATTGCTTAGGTAAAGTGTAAACCTTATGATATACGCCACAGTCTGACAAGCTCCTGCTTTATCTCCTTCCTACATATATTGTGCATCTTCTACAATCTTTAAATAAAAACCAAGGCAGGCAGAGATAAGACATCTCATACAGACAAGTGTAAGATATTTGCTGGCAAGTGTGTATCACCAGGCACAGTTGTGTTGGTGAGCATGTAGTTCAGCTGCAGGAAAGCAGGTGTAGAAAGGGACCCATGCCAGATAAACCTGGATAGTATTTATCTGGCCCATGCCAGATAAACCTGGATAGTATTAATTTGTTGCATACAATGAAGTGTTTGTCATTTCATGCTTCAAAAAACAGAAGAACTGGCAATGTCCATGTCAGCGTTTCGTTTCTGTGGCATTACTTCCACTCATGTTGCCAGCACAGATGTGGGCCCCCACTGATCCCTGGCCAGTGCTGGCAGTGGCAGCTCTGTTCTGGGTACTGGGGCTGGGGCTGGGCTGCACTGGAGTAACAGGGGCAGGGCTGAGGTCTTGGCTGAAGCTGCAGCCCCATGATGGAGCTTCATGATGGAGCAGCTCCCCTGCAAGCTGGACTCAGCCCTGCTCTTGCCAAGTCTGTCTGTATCCCCACGGGTTGGCATCAGCCCTGTCTTCTCCACAAGTGTCTGGTCCTATTCTCCAGGCATGCTCAGTGCTTACAGCTGCAGCCCCAAGTGATGAGTTCTGTGCTTCGTGACAAATGTCCTGGAAAAGCCCACAAGGCTGATAACTTCAGAGCACAAGCATCATTCTCTGAGCAGGCTCAAATACAAGCCCTGACTTTCTAGGCTGAGAGTTTTCTTTTAATGCAGGTTGTGTTCCATAAGCATATAAACATCATCCATTACTCAAACAGCCAAAAGGGAACAGCAGATTGCAGTTCACCCCAGATGTTCAGCTTGATAGCAGAATGTTTAAAGTCATTACTAACCCTCCAAATAACACTGAGGGAAAGTTATCCAAAGGCATCTGAAATAGCTGACTGGTCCATGCCACCACTCTGCCAGGCAGAGCCTACCCTGACCAGGAGGAACCACCGCTCTCTGGCACACCATCAGCCACAAAAGCTCTTTGAGGCTCCTTAGTGCTGACCATCTGCACACCGAGTCAAGACCTGCTGGCCTGGAAGCATGGCAGATCACCTCAGCCTGGCGCTATGGTTCCAGTCCTGGGTGACCCCTGCCCAGACCTTTTCCAGTCTGCAATCAGAACATCTTGGTTTGGGCTGATACTCCTCACTAAGGGTCCTAGCCGTGTTTTTCATTGCTGTCAAAGAGACTTTCCGAACCCTGTGTTCCAGCTTTGAGAAGTTGGCTGCATAAAAAAACAGAGGGAAAAAAACATTATTGTCTGAGATGCTAATTAGCAACAGACCGATGGAGATGGAAACTAGAAATTCTGGGCTGGCTTTGTGTTCACTTGGCCTCCTTTTTCTCTAATAAAAAGGCACTAAACCAAATACAAATCCTAAACCAGATGCTTATCCAGAGGTATTTGATTCCTGTTTCACACACACAGGGATCTTTTCAATACTATTGAAAATATGGCCAGCTGTTTATGATGATTGCCGCTTCACCTTCCAGCAACTCTAGCTGCTCAGCGTTTGCTCCAGAAGTGTACTGAGCAACACATATCAAGGCACAGCCATGGATCACAGCATATAAAGGCATCCTTTGTTTGCAGGGGTTGTTGTTTTTCTTCAGGTTGACTCACAGCAAATGTTCCAATATGACTCAGAAAGAGGCAGTATTTAATCATGGAGACATTCTGTACTAGCATCTGAGGTTCAGCAACTTAAGGTGCTGTTGCTGATATTAATAACCTCGCACTAATAGCTACTTCTGCTCAAGAGTGTCAAGGTTGTTTGAGAGTTATCCTGTTAAATTGGCTGAAGGGGTTTAAAAATCTGCCAGGCAAAGAACCCTTTGCCCAGCTGGGGAGAAGTTTGGATGTAACCCAGGGCTACTTTGCTTTAGATTATCTATAATTAAAAATTTATAACACTTTCTGGAAGTAAGATTTATGTGCAAATCAGAAACACCCTGGTGATGAGCCACATAAAACCTTTTTTGGCCAGCATTAGAGGTGCTGGTTTCTTGAGCATACAAAACAAGACATCCTGTTCCCAAACAGATTATTTTTTAGTTGTTCATGTGGCTAAATTCTGGGAAATTTTAGGAAAACACAGGCAATAAGAATGCTATTCATTTCAAAGGGATTGGCATTAGAGCTAAAGACAGGAATAACGGATTTCACCTCTTGGCTACTCTTGTGAAATTAGGTGCATTTCTCTGTATTTTGGCTTAGTCATTGGTCAGCATCTTTTGAGCTGCTGGGATATCATTTAAACTAGGCTTATGTTTCCAAAACCATTTTCAACTCCATTGAGCTGAAGGAAAGAAACAGAAGACAGCAAGTACACAAATCACCTTCCTTCTGCTCCCTGTCACCACCACCTTGGTGCCAGAGCAGCAGAGCACTGAAGCCACATACCCTCGCAGCCCAGATGCTCAACTCTGCAGCAGTATCCTGACTGTGCCTGGTGAGGCAGATCCACAGCCAGGCAGATAAGCAGCTCCAAGGCCGAGGGCAGAACATGTGTTTTTCAAAACCCCTTTTCATTGCTAGGATTGCCACTTAGGCAATCATCTATATAGTCCCAGCTGCTCTTGGTCTAAGACATGAAAAGGAGTCCCAGGTGCTCATTCTGTGGAGATGAATAATTAACTGGCAATTATATAAAAGGAGCTTTGCTTGATAGCAAGCAGTTTCTCAAGTGCCCAGGCTGCAGGAGAGCTCCTTCAGAATAAAATCACATGGTTCCTGTTCGTTTGAAAGCAAATTCTTCTCTCTTCCGTGAGCTTGAAGAGACCTGGAGCCTGAGAGCTTGAATGGAAAGTTGCTCCCTTATTCCCCTCAGGTACTGACTCCCAAGCCACCACAGACTTGCTTCAAACCAAATAGCTAAAAAGTGAATGAGAGGAACCATTTCTAACTTGGATTTTCTGACTGTCCCAAATCATTCCCCCACAGCCGATTTCAGGATAGCTGTAATGGCTGTGTGATCTACCGATGAACAACAGAAATATAAACCCTCAAAGATGGCATTTGTTTAATGCCCGAGTCTGTCTAACATAAGAAGTTCCTTAATTTTAAATAACCAGCAGCAGAAAAGAAAAAAATATAGGAAGTTGTTGTCTGTGTTGGAAGCTTTTCCTACACAGGAACTCACCCAAAGATTTTTGTATTTCTTCTCAGTTCCTGAATGTAAGGAAGAGGTCATACAGTCTCAAACTTTATTTCTTTCTCTTCCACAGTTCTCTCCTTTCAAACATTTCTTCCAAGCTGAGAGCCTTATAAATACCTAGATGCAATTATCATCTTTGTAGGAAATTAGCTATGATGCTGACTGCAGCCCCAGTGGCATCAGACCTGTTTGAAATTCACCACTATTAAAGAAATGAATGATACTGTCTTAAAAAAAATGCTTTCCGGAGGCATACAAGCTGTTGTCAGACTGCATCATAAAGCTGAGCCTTTAGGACAGTTTGACTCAGTCACTTTTTTCTTTCCCTAACATGTGTGTCCCTGCACCAATGGACTCCTTTTTTGGTGACTCAGTCCTTAGTCTTTTAAAATAGCCTTTTAAAAGAAAATGAATGGCTTTTTCTGTCTTTCAGAACATTTTTGGCTTTACTGTTACATTAGTTACTTCCAGGACAGGGAGGAGTTCAGAGCTTGCTGATAGGTCTTGCTGAGCTGTGTTCCTTTTCATTCAAAGGAACACGACAAGAAAATGTTCTTCTCTTACTTACTTTAGCTGGATGAAGTGCGAGAGAACCTCTTTGATATATTTTTTTTAATATTTTTTCTTTTGCACTTACTGTTGTAGATCACGTTGCAGAGACATAGATGGACACTGAGCCTTACCTATTATTCTTTCACTCACTTCCAAGTAACCCTTCTTAAATAGCGGTGTGCTGGGATTAAAACAAGACTGGATTTCTATCCTGCTGGTCATTAGTAATTTACAGTTTGGCAAAAACTTTAAAATGAAGTTACCTGGAATTAAAAAATGTGGCTATAAGGTGAAATGTGGAACCAGAACAAGAAAGAGCCACATCAGGCCTGGATGCTCACACTCTTCTCCTGAAAATACTTTTGTGCAGTAATTTTTATAAACACTCCTTTTCTTCACCTTCTAATCATGCTTGCACTGAGTCACCACAGCAAATTACTGGTGGTACTTTGAAAATAGGGTGGATGTTCTTAGCAAGGAAACCATGAAGGTGTTCCAAGGGCTGGGGCACCTCTCTCTAATGGAGACAGGCTGAGAGAACTGGGCTTGTTCAGCCTGGAGACGAAGAGGATACAGGGAGACCTTAGAGCAGCTTTCAATGCCTACAGAGAGATTATAAGAAAGATGGGGACAAACATTTTAGCAGGGCCTGTTGCAATAGGACAAGGGCTGATGGTTTTACGCTAAAAGAGGGGAGATTTAGACTAGACTAGGAAGAAACGTTTGGGGTTTTTTACAGTGAGGGTGGTGAAACACTGGCACACATTGCTCAGAGGTGCTGCAGACGCCCCATCGCTGGACACTGGTCAGGCTGGACAAGGCTTTGAGCAACATGGTCCGGTGGACGGTGTCCCTGCTCATGGCAGGGGGTTTGGAAATGGATGAAGGTCGCTTCCAAAACAAACCATTCTATGATCTTTTCCTGGACACTCTCCTTTTTTTTCACCAGTTTCCTTTCAAATCCATGTTTCACACAGAGCCCCCTAACACAAATGCTTGCTGCCACCTGCGCTTTGCTATGCAGCTCAGGGAAGCCCACATGGGTCAGGGTGGGAGGTGTGAGATAAGCCCAGTGCTGCAAGTGAACGTGGTAGAGGGCTGCTAGTTCCCATCCCCCAGGACACATGAGAAATAACCTCCTCTCTACTCTAACCCCCAGGGAGAGCTGCTCTGAACACACATTCTGTGACACTACTGAGAGCCAAACCAAGTAAATGCATTTTAGGGTTTCCTAACTCTCTGTTTTTCTGAGTTAACTGCTAATGCAACCCATCTGGCTTTCTCCCCAGAATGAGGAAAAAGAGGCAACAAGCTCCCAAAGGCAAAGATGGGAAAGTTAGGGTGTTACAGACCGTAGGTAGCAGCTGTGTAATTTTACATAACAAAGCAATTTGGGTAGGTTTCAGCTCATTCTTGTACCATAGTAACATCTTTTATGTTGCTGATGCATCTGTGGTTGAGCTATGCTCTGAAATGGATCAGCATGAAAAATGGGTTGTTAAACCAAAAACTTTTGATCGGGTATGGAAGTGAAGCCCTAGGACTTACTGTCATTCCTGAAACTGGTTTACTTCTCCATAACAAGGTGCCTAGGCACAGGTGGAAGGTGGTAAACTTTAGCTGGAAGATGGTCAACAACCTCTTAAAATCACCTGCCCCCATCAAGAGCTGAGGTTGGAGCTGTATCTCATTGTCCTTCAGCTCCCTGCTGTTGGGGTGTGGTGCTTATAGAGACATGCTGACAATTCTTTCTCCAGCTAGCAGGCCCTTTTTTGGTGCTCAGTTTTCGGGCTGAAGTGAGCAGCTTGCTGATGAGCCATTTGAAGCAGGGGGAGTTAAAGACATCCCTCAGGAAAGGCTTTTCCTGCTGATGGAGCCTCCTCTCTGTACGAGATCCAAATCCTCAGTTTGCAGAAGAGGTGAGTTTTGCCTTCTGGAGTGTGCGGTGTCTATCCCTGAATTTTTGATTTTGAAAAGACGTGAGGCTGCATAGATCATTCAGGAATATGAACACGTTGTTCTAAATGTGGCTCAAATAAATTGATGAGAGCCACACCAATGAATCAAATCGGTTTATTGAGCAAGCAAAGCAAGCAAAACAGCGCTGGGCGGCCGGGGAGTCTCCGCTCCGCCAACGGCACGCACCCCACTTCCCCAAAGTCACTGGTTTTATACTCTTCTTCATCCGATATACGTGTCACCTCCTGGCGTCCTCTGCCTCTGTGTGACCTGTAGATAAGGGGTCTCATTCTGCCTCCCGGTGGGTGTGGGGAGGAAGGCTCCTTATCGGCTTCCCCATACATCGTTTACTTTAACGGATATCCGCGGGCTATAAGCAACATGTCAAAGCACCGTAATTTTCCAGTTACTATTAAGCAAGCAAGTAACTCTAAGCAAGTAACTCCTAAGCAAGCAAGATTTGATTAACAAACAGGAACTTACTCATTACACACATCATTTTGTATTTGAAGGAAATAGTAGATGTAATTTTTTTCTTGAAAACCAGGAATTATAGTAAGTGCAGCTGGGGTGTAGGAATATTGTTCAACAGAGAAAATAAAATATTGGCAAATTCTGCTAATCTTGGAGCGGAGTTAAATGAAGTGTGGCTGAAAAGACAGAAGGGACTGAATGAAAGATTTACTTTTTAGTTTTGTAATATAGATGCAAACTAATCTAAGCTGGAATAATCATTGGTGTTTCAAAACCAGCCCTGAAACACTGAGATATTTCAAGAAATGAAAAGCAACCAAACAACAGCAAAATAAAACCCCTCACACGTCCCATGTCCCAAGCTCACTCTTGCCCTTCTCCTTCTCCAGGAAACTCAGGGCATCCATTACGACCTCCTGAAGTGCCTCGCGCTGCCCCGACCCTGGGAGCAGTACAGGGGTATTGGGACCAGTACAGGGACACTGGCACCAGTACATGATTGGGGTTGCAGGTTCAGGGATGGGAGGGTCCAGTAAGGGCTGGGGGTTTCTGGGACTTCTGGAGTCCTGACCAGGGTTTAGGATAGTGGAAAGGGTCAGATATCCCTCAGGGTCCTTGAGGTCCCAGGTAGGGCCCGGAGTCCCCACTGTGTTCCTGATTCTCAGGGTCTCAGGCAGGGTTGGGGTTCCCAGAGGTCCCTGGGGTCCAGGTCAGGACTGGGGAGACATTGGCATGGCTGGGAGTTCCGAGGGTGCTCGTGTGGGGAGGGTCCCTAGGGTTGCTGTTTAGGAAAGAGGTCCCCAACTGCCCTGGGTCCTGGCCAGTGTCAGTGTGAATGCCTTGGTTGAGGTAGGGAAACCCAGAGGGCTCTGGGCTCCTGTCCGGGGTGGGGGTCCCTGGCAGGACGGAGGTGGCAGTCGGGGGGGGGGGGGTGTCCTTGGGGTCTTGTCACTCACCCACAGAGACAGAGGCGAGCGGCACAGCAGCCCGCGCAAGAGCCTCAAGGCAGCGGCGGTGTCGGGGGTCGTTCCGAGGGGCCCCAGTAATGTCACGGCAGAGGCGTGCCAGCTGAATGGGGTGCGAGAAGCAGAGCAGACAGGGGTGCACCCCAGGGAGCCAGAACACCAGGGACACCCACTGCCACAAGCCAGGTCCCCTTGGCTGGGTGCCTGGCTTGCCAGGGAGACAGGGGGCCATCACCAGCATCAGGGGCACCCACCACCACCCCATGGCCCCAGAGCATAGCATCCAGATACCTGGGTCCCCATGGAACAGCAGGGTTGCTAGGCAGGTCCCAGACACCTAGGTGACCTTTTAAGAGTAGTGGGGATACAGGGGGTCCCTTGAGTGTTTGGGCTGGAGAAGGAGCTCCAGTCCCTTCATTTGGTTCCCCCAAATCCTCATTAGTTGGTGTCCCTCTGCTAGGGGAGTCATGACCTGCTGGTCAAGCTAAAGGGCAAGAAGGAAATGTACTGGCAGTGGAAGCAGGGACAGAACAGGAACACATTCTGGTTGTGTAGGCATGAGGACAGGAAGGCCAAGGCACAGCGAAGCTGAACTTGGCAATGGATGTAAAGAATAATAAGGGCTTTTACAGGTAATGTCAACCAGAAGAGGAAGGCCAAAGACAAAATGCCCTCTGCGAAACAGGACTGGCAAAGTGGTGATAGTGGAGGAGGCTGAAGAAAAGCAGACATAGTCATGTTGTAATGAGTAAATTCCTGTTTGTTAATCAAATCTTGCTTGCTTAGGAGTTACTTGCTTAGAGTTACTTGCTTGATTAATAGTAACTGGAAAATTACGGTGCTTTGACATGTTGCTTATAGACCGCGGGTATCCGTTAAAGTAAACGATGTATGGGGAAGGCGATAAGGAGCCTTCCTCCCCACACCCACTGGGAGACAGAATGAGACCCCTTATCTACAGGTCACACAGAGGCAGAGGACGCCAGGAGGTGACACGTATATCGGATGAAGAAGAGTATAAAACCAGTGGCTTTGGGGAAGTGGGGTGCGTGCCGTTGGCGGAGCGGAGACTCCCCGGCCGCCCAGCGCTGTTTTGCTTGCTGTTGCTTGCTCAATAAACCGATTTGATTCATTGGTGTGGCTCTCGTCAATTTATTTGAGCCACATTTATAACAATGTTAAACTGTTCTTTTCTGACTGGTAATGATTGAGCTGGGTCCCCAGAACACTGCCAAGCAATGACACACTACAGACTTTCTGTGCTTGGATTGGCATTTCTCAGTTTAGACTGCAGCATTTGAAGCCACATTGTCAGGGGAAATTACAAAAAGCTTAACTCAGAAAGCACTGAGCCCTTTTAGTAGCCCTCAAGGATGTCAAACATCGTTTCTCCGGTTCCCAGGTGCACACTCTGACATGTCTAAAACCGGTTTGTTGGCCAAAGCAGTCAACTGAGGTCCTCATGGGCCGCTAGCGATCCTGAGGGTGGATTGGGTGAGTCCAGGTTTTTGCTGCATCCCAAGTTTTGGGAGCCAGGAAGGATCTGCTAATGACCATAGTGGAAGCAGGTGACGGGTAGGCAAACCCACCAGGTCTCCGCTGCGTCTCAAATTCTGGGAACCAGGACGGACCTGTTACCACAAGAAGCAGGAGGAGGGTAAGGCGGAACCATAGTGTGAGTGTGTGGGATCCCATGTGTGTTTGTATTTCTGTGTGACTGAGATGTAGCACAGCTACGAGGCGAGTGTGGAGTCCTGATCCGGGGTTCCCTGTTCTCTGCGAGGAGAGCGGCCGAGACAGAAGCGTCTTTGTTTTGTGTTGTGCCTAAGTGCTTTGTGTGTGTATATGTCTGTCGGTAGTGTTAAAGATTAGTGTTTAAGCGGTGAGGGAGGAGTAGACAAAAGTAAACTGTGGCTAATGGGGGGTTAAGAAGAGTTCCCTCTCTGCGCCCCAGTGGCTGTATAAGAGAAGTATAACCTCTAATATCTGTAATCCTACTCTTGAGACCGGGACTTTACGCTCAGCACCAGAGGCTTGTAGCCTCACATATAGGTGCATAATAACTTCTGAACAGTGGAACCTGCCGTGGATACTAGGACAGTGTAAATTTTGCTGGAACCGAAACTATGATCTAACAACAGGGGAGTTGATCTGCAGAACCCAGAGATATTATTTTACTGACCCCCTTGAGAATATCATAAAACTTGTGTGTAGGTGCTCTCATATTTTATAAGTGCATTTGCAGAGCACTGGGAAAGAGAAGCACATTGAGTTGCATTTTGGCACATTGGAAAGAACTGGGAGGGTCTTCTGGGGGCTCGGTAAACAAGAAAACGCTGATAAAATATAGTAACCAACGGTGGCCTTTATATACTTTGGAAGATCAGGAAAAATGGCCTAAAAATGGAACTTTGAATTATAATACATTGTTACAATGAATGTTGGTTTTGAGGTGGCCAGGAAAATGGGATAAAGTACTATATCCAGATATGTTTTTCACTTTAAGAAACCCCCCAAAGTGGCAGACAGAATGTGAAATTAATATAGCTCTGCCAGATCCCTAATTTTGGCTTTGGAAAAGGACAGGGAAAACCAAAAAGCTAAGCTGGAAGATGTTGTTCAGCCTGTGATATTGGGGGAATCAGGAAAATAAATAGGAAAATTAAAATCACAGGTACCTCCGAGAGGAGCACCCTCTCTATGCATCCTATCAGATATTGATAAGGAGGAGATTGCTGTCACTGGCAACAAGCAGCACATTCACATTAACCCAGAAGTGCTGTTGCAGAGGCAGACATCTGTAACCCCTGCAGAGCAGGGTGAGCAGCTGTGAGAGAAAAAAAAAGGGGGTGGAAAGGAGGGGAGCTCACGCAGCTCCTGTGTTTGAGCAGGGGATGAGTGCTGGGGCAGGCAAACAAGTGGGAACAGACGTGTTGATAGACGGGACTGAGGGGTTGTTGAATAAGCGTGGACAGGCTGGTGGAGGAGGAATGTCGGGCAAAGGTGTGGGAAGTGGGTTCTTCTCCTATGGGACCGGATCGGTGTGTGTGTGCTGTGGGGAGTTTTGGACGTTGGAAGTGAGACTGCCCTGGGGGAGAGTGCCATGGGGTGGCTCCGGTGGCTGAACTGGAACTAGACTGACAAGGGACCTGGGGAATCTACCCTAGCAGATCCACTGGTTAAATTAAAACCAGGGACTAGAGGAAATAAAGTGGAATTTTAGTGGATACAGGAGCAACTTATTCGGCGTTAAATCAGGGAGAAAAGAATTTGTTACAGATGTGGGAGCTACCGGCCACCAAGGAAAAGAAAACAAACAAACAAAAATGGAAAAAAAAAGGCAAAAAGAGGCATTCTTTCTGAAACCCTTGAAGTACAAATTGGGAAAACAAATACGAATGCATAACATTTTTATGCATGCTAAATTCTCCGAAATCTTTATTAGGGCAAGAAGCAACATTTAAAGAAGGCAAAATGGAATTAAGAGTTAAAAATCCATTAATTGCAGTTCTGAGTTTATCTTTAATTCAACAGAAAAAGCTAACAGGAGGACCTCCCTGAAATAGAAGAAATCCTTAATCCAGGTATATGTGGGAGTATGGGCGTCTGAAGTTCCAGGTAAGGCGAAAAATGCTTTGCCTGTTAAAGTAGAAATAAAAAGGGGGGCCTGCCCAATTAGGATAAAACAATATCCTCTAAAATTGCAGGAAAGGGAATTAAAAATCATTGATAAATTTTAAAATATAAATTCTTAATTGAATGTGAATTGGAATATAATACTCTTATCTTGCCAGTAAAGAAAAGTTGCAGACTGGTTGAAGATCTCAGGAATCAACAAATTTGTAGAGGATATTCATCCAGTACTAGCTAATCTGTATACCTTATTGACTAAATCAAATCAGAAATGGTTTGCCGTCTTGGATTTAAGTGGATTTAAGGACTCTTGCTTTTGCTTACCATTGGCCAAAGAAAATGAGAATTTATTTGCTTTTGAATGGGAAAATCCTGACACAGTAAGGAAAACCCAATTAACTTGGACAGTATTACCTCAAGGGTTTTAAAATAGTCCAGCGAGTTTTGGAAATCAGTTGGCACTGGAACTAGGATCATGGAAACCACCCACTCAGACAGGGACTCTGTTACAATATGCGGATGACCTATTAATTGCCACAGAAACAAAGGAAGAATGTGTCCAGTGAATGGTGGGATTATTGAATTTTCTGGGACTGAATGGTTATTGGGTGACCAGACAAAAGGCCCAACTAATCCAAACCTGAGTTTCCTACCTAGGATATAAAATAACAGGAGGAGAGAGAGAACTTGGAGCTGCTAGAAAGGTAGCCATCTGTCAAACTCCATGACTGTCAACCATCAAGGAGCTCCAGACGTTCCTGGGAGTGACTGGATGATGCAGACTTTGGATGCATGATTATGGTGTTCTGGTAAGACCCCTATATGAACTGTTAAAAGAAACCCCTCTCTCTTTGGAATGGACTGATTCAGCAGAGGAGGGCTTTAGAAATGTAAAAACAGAGCTAATGAGAGCTGCAGCTCTGACTTCTGGATGTGACTAAATCCTTTTGGCTATATTCCTATGAAGAACAGGGAATAGCTTTGGTGGTCCTTACTCAGAAACTAGGACCCTGGAAGAGAACAGTGGTGTATTTTTCAAAACAGCTGAATGAAGCGAGCAAAGGATGGTCTGGATGCCTAAGAGCTGTGGCACCAGTTGTCATGAATATTGAAGAGGCCCTCATATTTACCTTGGGACAAAAGATTACTATGCTAGTGTCCCGTGTTGTATCAGCAGTCCTGGAACAGAAAGAAGCCCACTGGTTATCTCCTTCATGGTTTTTTTTTTTCCATGAAACTGTATATTCAAGCCAACCAGATTTGAAAGAAACCTCTGGAACATGCTCTGGATTTGGCTAAAGACAAAAGGATAAATATTTGGACTGATTCTAAATATGCATTTGGTGTGGTCCATGCACATGGTGCCATCTGGAAAGAACAAGGACCTTTGAACACACAGGAGAAACAGATTAAACATGCTACAGAAATTCTACGACTACTAAAAGCTGTTCAGCTACCTGAGGAAGTAGCTATTATGTATTGTCGAGGGCATCAACAAGATGACTCTGATCAGGAAATTGGAAATAACAATCTAAACTCATTCCCTTAATCCCTGATGGCAAACTAACAATTGAGAAATCTAAACCTAGATATTCAAAGGAGGATAGAAAATTGATTGGAGATCTCAAAGGAGAGGAAAACAAAGAAGATTGGGTTCAGATACCTGATGGGCGAATTATAATCCCCTATAACCAACTCTGGAAGCTAGTTCAGGAGAAACATAGTAAAACTCATTGAGGTAGCAAGTCTTTGTATAAATACTTAGATGAACAAATTGAAGGAAGGAATCTATATGCCATAGTTCAATTAGAGACAATGTTAGCTCTATCTCAAGAATAATCCTAAAATTGAAAATAGGAATCAAATTGGTACAACTGGGGAAGAAGTTATCCGGGACAGCACTGGCAAATAAATTTTTCTGAATTACCAAGAACAGGAGGTTACCAATATTTGTTGGTGTTAACGAATACTTTTTCAGGGTGGCCACAAGCATTCCCTTGTAGAATAAATAATGCAAGACAAGTAATTGGAACATTGTTAAACAGTATAATACCTCGTTTTGGAGTACCAGAGGCAATTTCTTCCCATCGAGGCTCGCCCTTTAGTGCGAAATACTACAAGAAATTAACAAAAATTAGAAACTGATTGGCAACTACATGTTCCGTACAGGCCTCAGGCCAGTGGGCAAGTAGAAAAAGTAATCAAGCAACAGATTAGTAAAATACGTCAAGATATTGGTACCAGGCCTTACCACTGGCTCTTTTAAGAATTCAAACTAAATCTTGGTCGAAAGAAGATGCTATCTCATGTAAAAATTTTATATGGAAGACCATATCAGTCCCAGTTTAAAGGAGAAAGTCCTCTGGAAGTCAGGGAAGGTTATCTCCTAGGGTTTCTGATCAATCTGGGAAAACAATTAAAGAAATAAAACAATACTGAGGACAAGAGTGAGTGGCACGAATTATCTGACTCACCCTTTTAGATCCAGAGACTGGGTTTATGGTAAGAATTTTTCAGGAGATCCTCTACAGGAGAAGTGGAGTGGACCGTACCAGGTATTATTGACTGCCTTTACAGCAGTGAAGATAAAAGGAACAACCTACTTGATATGTTATTCAAGAATAAAGCAAGCACCAGAACCAGAGAAGACATGGCGGATTGAACCTTCAGGACCCTCACATATGAAATTATATCAGTCATAATTTGGATTTATGTGATAACTGACATACCAGCTTGGGACTAATACCTGAAATTAATGCAGAATGTTACTAAAGTTGTTAATTGTAGTGACTGTTGGGTGTGTGCACAGTTGCCTGAATCAGGAGAAGATCAGGGCCTTCCATTAATTGGCATTCCAATTTCCAACACTATCTCATGGACAATTTTAAGATTTTGAATAGTTAATCTAAGTAAAGAATATTATACCTGTATACAAAGATGTATTACACCAGGAACCAGAATAAGAGGCTATGTTTGTTTAAATGCCACAGTATAGGTCACTATTCAAATTGTAATCACACTATTAATATAGATGGTATCGTGATTCAGTGGTGTCCTGTTCCTGAAGGAAAAGGATGGTATTGGTTAAGCGAGGGTTTAACCCTATTGCTGAACAGAATGCTACATTTCATAGTTTTGTGAGATGGCTAATTCCATCTTTGGGAATAAGTGAATTAGAGAAGGCAATCATAAATATCTCAGCAACTATACAGGATAGAAAGTAAAACCATTGATATAATCCAAGTGGAACAAGAATCAATGAAAATTGCTGTTCCTGAAACATATCTGGAGGAAATCTGGAAACAAACTAAAATATTTCATAAAATGGCCAAGGGTTGTACTTCCTGGGGGTTTGAAGAAATGTGGAAAAAGTTACCTTAATGATTACCTGATCTCTCCTGGTTAAGGCAACTGGTTGCAGGAATATTAATATTGTTTTAATATTGATTACTTGTGGTATAACAAAATTTTCTTCCTGGAATTGTAAGAAATTTAAATATCAAGTAGAAACAGGAAACTATTTCAAAAGACTCTGGATGGTAATGGCAGTATATAAAATGTTGCAAAAGAATTTGCAGAAGGACAGAAAAAGGAGGTATAGACGTTTGTTGGTACTAACAGACACCTTTTCAGGCTGGCCAGAAGCCTTTCCAACCAAGCCTGGGAGGTAACAAAGATGTGTTGTGAGGATGGTTGTGAGGATTTCAAAGGTATGTGCTGCATGAACTTATCTGACCATTCTGAATCAATTCATGCTAAGCTGCAAAAATTGCAGGAAAATATGCAAGAGCTTAGAGTTGTTGGAGGTGGAATGGATGAATGGCTAAATAACCTAGGAGTTACTGGATGGTTCAGGGAAATACTTAAACAAAGCCTTCTAATCTTAGCTATAGGACTACTCATTTTAATGATTGTACCTGGCATAATACAATGTATATCAAAATCACTTCATAAATTGATAGAAGGAACATGGATAGCTCTGTCATAAATAATATAGGAAAAGAATTTACTCACTTTATAGAAAAAGGGGGGGTTGATACAGGGTTAACCAATGTACAGGGGATTTGTACAGGGGGATTGTACAAGGGGGTTGTACAAGGGGGTTAGAGGAATTCGCTTGCTTAAACAAAAGTATTGTCTGTACCTATCATGCCTACTAAGCAGAACAAAGGCACTAACCATTGATAAGGAAAAGCAGACACCTGGTTCTGTTGATAAGGAAAAACAGACTGATTCTACTGATAAGCAGCTATTGATAAGGAAAAGCAGATGGCTGAAGGGGGAGAAGCAGATGGTTTATGGCTGGGACACCGATCAAACCCCAAGGCCATACGTGAAGACTAAAAGGTGAAAAGTTCAAGAAGAGGAAGACTCATTTACTTCATCTTGAAGACCCCTACCCACAGGAAGGAGACTCATTTACTTCATCTTAAGACCTCTGCCCATGACCGGGGGGGGGGGCACTGCGCAGCTGCAAAGAACCTTCTAGCTCATTATAATACGAAGTGGAGATAGGACACGAATATGTGTGGGCATATTGTGCAACCTTATGAATATATATAACTTTAGAGTATAAATGTAGAGGGAAGCAACCCTGAGGCATGCATGACTTTGAGGAATTATCCCCGTGGGTCTCAGCGCTGAATATAAAGCATACCTACTTTACAACTTGAACGAGTTGTGGAGTCAATCCCCCATACAAACCCACAAAATCCAAACTAGAACCCAAACCAGAACCCAAACCATTCCAGAATAGATAAAAGTCATTGAAAAGGACTGTGAATACTGTAAGGACAAAGGAATCCCTGTCTGGGCTAGAAGAGGGGTGAAAAGCTGCTGCAGAGCAGGTAAGCACTGGTCAGACCCAGGTAAGGAATCCCATCTCTGGGTGAGCTTCTTCCAAAACTGTCTTGCACAAGCCTTAGATGAGGCTGTTTTCTGCCTCTTACTGAAAGATGTGCTCCCTGCAGAGGGTTGTGTCTTCCGAAGTAATTTGCCTCCTCCAGGTCTGTAGAAAGACCCTCACAAGTTGGCAGCAGCCAAACTCAGTAACTGTTTTCTGGCCTGAGAGACTGAAGTTGAGCATTTTGTTTTTGTAGAGACATATTTGTTTCTTAAGTTAACCAAGGCTTATTAATTTTTTTATCTTTCAATTGAATGGAATAAAATTTATTGTCCATAGCTAAAATTTCAGATTGGAATTGATTATATTCATGTCCTGGCTTTTATCCAATTTTCAGTGAAAGACCATGTTTTTCAGAATATAAATACAACCTGCAGAACAGGTCACTCTCTGAAAAAGAAAGCTGCTGTGTACAGATGGGTTTTGCAACTGTGTGTTTCAGGGCTTGTGTCATCCCTCTCTTCAGGGAGCCTTCAGAAGCATCTCAAGGATTCTTATTTCACTTTTCCTTTCAAATAATACCTTCTGCCTCACTTATTAAGGGAACAGAGCTCTCGGTCACCATTTGATCATTTGTAGTTGTTAATAAAATCACACTAGGGTTTTTAGGGGGTTGTTTTTCAGAAACTTCAGAGCAGTCTTTTTAGGCTAGTGCGTCTTCCCATCTTCCCAGAGGGATTTCCTTCAAACAAAGGAAACAAAGGCACGACAGACGCTTCCACAGCTTCTTGCCTGCTGCTGCCGATGGGACTTGGCTTCAGGACAGGCTGTTCGGCTTTTTCTTCCGGTATTAAATCCTCTGCACAGGGACAAAACCATAACATTACCTGAACCTTGCAGAGTTTGTGTCCACTTCCCAATGGACTATGATCAGCAGCTGCTGCATGATTGCCACTTCTGTATGTCTTGTTTCTGCTCTATCAATCAAAGCTTTCTCATCAAGAGCAAATCTTCCAGATTAGCGTATGTCTGGTTTCATGTCATGATCTGATAGGGCGGCCCTTAGTTACTTTCCCCTGATTTTACTCTACAGCCGGTTGGTAGTCACAGGAAATAGGAAATAACATGAAATTTCAGAATATAATTTGTCCTTTCTCGCTGCTTAGAATTATGTGCTGATGATCTACTTGAGCATTACGCTGTGGATGACCTGTATGTACTATAGCTGATCCCTGATGTGTGTCTGGCACACTGAATTAGAAATAATTGCAGGTACATTACAGAAGTCATGGAAAACCTGTCAAGTACATTTGTACTAAGCTTTGTAAAGATGATTGGCTAGAGCTAACTCCCCCTTTTGATTTGGAAGTTCTCTCTCTCCAGGCAAGGGACACACATCTAATTAAGACTGCTCTCTAGGAAAGGGGCAAAAGATGGTCCCTTGGAGCCAAGTTCTCGCTCAGAAATGATGCTGATTATCTAACAAAAAAGTGCTTTTTTGGCAAAAAAAATCAATAACTTATACCAATCTCCTCCAAAGAGCCTGGAGTATGTAAGCTGGTATTAACAAACATGAAGTCGTCTGAGGAGAAATTCAATAGAGAGACTTTTGCTTTCATGAATAGTCCTGCTGAAATGAGGAACGCTGCAAGCAACCAGGATGGATGGTGGCTGATGGGTTCAGCTCCTCTGAGGATGGAGAGTGGCTGCTGTCCAGCTCCAGTGGCCCACAGGGGATCCCTGCAGAGAGGCTATGGGTCATGCTCCCCTTAAGTTGCAAAGGGTTGTGCTGAATTAAATTGCTGTTGCAAAAAGAAGGTAGCAAACATACTCGAATGTCTCTTTGCACAAAATTTTACACAGATTTGTACTGGTTCTAGGCCATGGAACTGGGTATTCTGTGTGTTTCAGAATAAGCATACAGGGTGCTGCATGTGGCTCCTTTTGATTACATTTGCAAAGACTGGTCTGTGATAATTAAAGCATTTGAATCACAGGGTCGTGTAGTTCCTCACCACATACCAGATCACTGTGGATATCTTTACAGGTTGCTTTTGTGTTAGTCTTCAGTATGTCAGGCTGGTCCAGCACGTTCAAAGGATTCATTTTCAGCTCCTAACTCAAGCATCAGTACTCTGGGTAATCCCATACATGTCCTCTGATCATCTGTTCCTTTCCTCTGCGAAACAGGAATTGTAGCTCGCCACCTCTCAGTAAGGCTGTGAGAATAGAAGCTCAAATACAATTTCAGGGGGATTTAATTAAGTACCTTTGCAGATAGAAGGTCTATGCACAGCACTTTTCTTCCATACTTTTGCCCACAAAGTGGAATATTTTTTTCTCTGTGGAAAAATAACCAACCCAACAACTCAACTTTGAAACTCTACAGTGTTTGTTTACCTCAGGGCAATCCATACCACTGAAAAGGAAGCACAGGCTTCAAGGAGGATCTGAAAGTAATTAGTGCGTTTACTTTGGCATGACTAAATTGACTGGGCTCCACCCACTCCCTTTTCAGCTGAGCATCTTCACATTACATGAATCATTTCTCTCTTCATACTGATGCACTTTTCCACAGAAGTAAGGTATGATCCGTGGCTGCAGGGACCCTGCCTTGAAGCCTGCTCCAGCAGGAGGCTGCAGGGGCTGCAGCAGCGAATGCTGAGCAAAAGCCCTGCTGCAGGCACATCTGAGTCCCAGCAGAGCTGGCATCATGCCTCTGCACAGACCAAGGGGAAAATGATTTACCCAAGTGACACGCTGGATCTGTAGGCTGAAACTGGCCCCTGGCCACAATTGGGAGACTTATTATAATTCAGAGCTTTATGATTCACAATTCTCAGTAAGGTGGAGGCAAGACCTGGTGGGACAGTAGATGCAAATAACTACGTGTCCTGGGTTTAGCATGATTCGGAGAAAACTCCAGGAACAAACTCGACAACAGAGTTTCAAGTTGACAAGCAGGTATTCTTTACTGCGGTGCCGGAAGACGCAGGGGATAGCTCCTCCTAATGTGTGTCCCCGAATTGCTATACAGGTCATCCTTATATGGTCACTGACCATATTACATCATTTTCCAGGAAGTTTCTGGCATGCATACAAAACTGTGGTGGTCTTTAAGGGTCGTTTACTTTTCCCAGCAAGCTTAATTCACATTACAGACAGCAATCATATTGGCCTTCTACTTATCAGTTAGTTCAACTGCTCTCATCCTGGACATCTGCTATACTCCCTAGTAGATGCTTACACCAGCTTAATGGGTTTATTAACACCTCAAGCATAGCAATCATCCTGTCCTTTTACTTATCAGTTAGTTTATCTGTGCCCACCCTGGACATCTGCTAGTCCCAGGTACTCCCCATCCCCAGGTCCTGTCCTATTCTGCTTTTCTCACACCTTTTGTACTGAGGTCCTGAGGGCCTGAAACTATGTCCACTACCTTCAAGCACCGCAGTTATCTTCCATTACAAAGCCATCAAACTTAACATTACTTAGAACTGATTACATTTTATACTTTTGTGCCTCCTTGTTTCAAGCAGTAGCAGTCATTTTTCTCCTTCTTAGTAGCTGGTACAGCCCTGTGTTTTTGGCTTTCAGCCAGGGAACAGCACTGATAACACCAATGTTTTTAGTCGCTGCTCATTAATGTTTACTCTGACCAAGGACTTTGTGAGTCTCATGCTCTGCCAGGGAGGAGGGGAAGCTGGGAAGAAGCAGAGACAGGACACCTGACCCAAACTGACCAAAGACGTATTCCATACCACAGCACATCACGCCCACTATATAAACTAGGGGCGTTACCCAGAAGAGCTAGGTCACTGCTTGGGTCAGGCTGGGTATCGGTCGGTGGGTGGTGAGTGATTGTGTTCTCTTCCCTTGGTATTTCCCTTATCATTATTATTATTGGTGGCAGCAGTAGTGATTTGTGTTATACCTTAGTTACTAGACTGCTCATATCTCAACCCATGGGAGTTACATTCTTTCAATTCTCCTCTCCATCCCTCCAGGAGCATGGGGAGGAAAGGGAAGAGGGGAGTGAGCGAGCAGCTGTGTGGTTCTGAGTTATCGGCTGGGCTTAAACCACGACACTGCGAAAGGAGCACTTCATCATTTCTGGGGGCTCAGCTTGAGCATATTCTACTGGGTGCGAGTGAAGACATAATGCCCGGACGCACTTGGCTAGCTGTTCACAGAAGCAGAATCCTATTTCAATTCAAGATAATTGGCTGGAATGGGTTTGCCTTTCCTTCGCAGCCTGTTCAGTATAATGTGTTCTCTTAGTACTCGTGGACTCTTCCCCATCTAAAACCATTGACAACCCTAGTAATAGAAGGAACAGGCAATTTCACCTGCATTTAAAGGCAGTGCAAAGAAATTCATCTGTCTCTCATTGATCCTATTAGCTGGGAAGGAAGTTTTGCAGCAGATCTGCAGTGGCTTGGTGCGAGCTGTTGTGTAAGGGTGTTCTGCAGCAAGTCCCCATATTGGAGGGTCTTTTTCCCAAGTGGTCTGTTGGGTATCACAGTGGGAGTAAATAGGCTTGAGAATTTCAGTAAAGGAGTTTGTGCATTGACATGCTGAGCTAGGATTTGGCTTCTTCATAGGAAAAGCAGGTTACTGGGAGAGATAGAGGGCTTTACCTCCTACTGCCTTCCTCTGAAGTGGAGGCTCAAATAGATCAACTGTCTTGAATAGTTTACCTGGAGTTTGCAGACATCTAAACTGAGTCATAGGTCAATGCCGATGGACTGTCCTGACATATGAGCTTCTTGTCATGCCTGCATCATGCTGAAGGCAGCAGAGTGAACCTGAGCACTCGGTGTGGAAGGAGAAGTGGGAGGACAGAACTGTAGCCATTTAATTCAGCATATTTAAGGCAGTATTAGTAAAAACAATGGCTAAAACAAAATTTTCACTCAGAGAGTGGGGGCTGAAAGAACCTGCAACAAAGAAGAAATGTTGTAAGCCAGTGCCTACCAAAAGCCACTATTCTTTACTGAAGACTGCTGAGATTGGAGAACAAAGTCGTTCATGCTGTGACAGTTATTTCACTCTTAGCAGGTTCTCGACAGTGCTGGAGGTAACACTGGCAGTAGGCAATGGTATGTTACCACAGGCAACAGCAGCCCTGAAGCTCAGCACTCTGTTCTCTCCTGTGGTTAGTACCTATTCGCTTCTCAAGAGCACCTCTCCACCAGATATTCTGACATTGCTTATTATGCTGCCCTTCTCTGGAGCAGCATTCCTCTGCCTGGAGAGAATGCGGCTCTGTAGGTCATGGCCCCCAGCCCCAGAATGCTTGTCTGTAGTCTTGAGAGACAGAGGCATTGTCAGCAGCTCCCTTGGCTGATGCTACATGATTGAAGAGCTTTAGGTCAGTGTCCACATCATAAAACATGACATTAACTGAGTGCCGAGACAGGCAGATGTCAGGTAGGATGTGTGATCCTTTGCAGGTCACAGCTGCAAGCATCCTGCCTAGGTCTGAATCGAATCACTTCGACAAGAGATATCCGTGCTGAACTTAGCAGAAAGGGATCCCATTTTCGGCTTGCATTGAATCATTCAAGTGTTCACAATGCAAAGATCAAACTGCCGTCTAGTACTCCCTAAATAAGGCTTATCTGCACCAAACATGCCCACCACTTTTATTGCTGTCAAGCAGATATAGAAGGCATTATGGGAATGCTTCTAATGCCACTGACCTCCTCACACTGGGCACTGCAGCAGGATGCCACTGCTTGGCACATCTGGAAGTGCCAAAGCTCACCCACTTGTCCCTCTCTTCAGATGCAGTCTCCTGAAGGCTTATTGCAGTGACATTAAGCTGTTCTGCACAGCGAACAGCCCCTAAGTTAAATGCATTTGCTATTTTGAATTAGCTTCTGTCAGAATTACAGAGCTGCTTTATTTAATTCATTACTGGTGTATTCACTCCATGATGGCTAAACATGGTTTATTTATTATGTCTTATTAAGTCCACAAAATGCCTTGCAGGATTTCTGTGCCTGTTCATCTCACATTTTCTAAACCACAAAAGCAGTGCTAGTCACTATAAATGAAGATGAATGCAGAGTCCTCAGTGTATTAAAGCAAATCTAAAAAAAAAAATAATCCCAGATTATGGTATTCAAGAAGTGTCCAATTTCTTGCATATAACACCCCTTTTCAGTGAAAGACAAAAAGCCCAGGGGTTGCTATACAGCTCTTATTGTTTCTGTTATTTATCAAACCTGTATTTAAAACAGAAAAGTGTGAACTCTTAGCTTCTGTAGGGAACAGGACTCTTTCAAAAAGCTGCCTGATACTAGGGATGTAGACTTGGGAATTTTAGCTGTTGAATTTTCTTCCTCTGAATAAGGCTCAAGCACTGAAACTTCCTGTCAGCTCCAGCTGCTTGCAACTCTGAATGGGAGAGCTTTTCTTTTCAAGCCAGAAATCTTTTTATTGCACCAGAAGATCTTGGTTTAGGCTTTTGTGTAACTTGTGTCCTCCCTCCTCCCTGTGGTGCAGTTCCATGCAGACCTCAGCCTGGAAAGACAGGGGATGCTCTTGGAGGCACAGCCAGTTTCTCTGCAGGTTGCTCTGTGCATCTCCTTCATGCATTCTGAAGCAGAAATGGCTCAAAAGTAGGAGCAGCTTCAGAGCAATACTGTTTCTGAAGCAGAACCTTTCCCCTGGGAGGCCCATGCTTGGCACCAGCAATGGAGCTCAGGGAAGGACAGACAGAGATAACAACAAAAAAGCTGAAAATTGCACCCTTAGAGCATGATGGGAACTTTTACATTAGGAAAATGTTTAACGTAACGGCCTTGTATTCGCAGTATTTCTCTTATGCCCTCTTATGAGGTCTTTACATACCTCATAAATGTGAAATATAATGACCTGCAGGGACCTGTAAGGACAATTTCATTCGGCTTTGGAAGTTCAGAACTCCAGTAATGAAAGCATTTTCTTTGCATCTTCATGGGAGCAGACAGGGACGAGCATTTTAATATGTATTCCTACTTAGACTGTGGTAACACAGCCTGGGGAGAAAGACTCCATTACTGTTATGATTTGGCTCATCGTTCAGTTCTGTCCAGTAATGAAGATGAATCGTGTCTTTACAAGCCATTTCTTCAAAATTAGTTTATGTTAAGGTGTAAGAGTGAGCAGCCTTGACCCTTGACACTTTTACAGACTTTATAATTAAATGATATGATGAATTATCTGATTTATCTTTGCCAGACAGGAAAATGTCCCTGCAGGCAAGTACTGGGAAGATACGAAGTGCAGAGGTTCATGCTTAACAACCGACTTGGCCTTCCCGAGCACAGGCAATGCAGTCTGTGCTTTTGTCCAGAAGATCATGCTGCTCCTAATCTGGTTTTAATCTGGTTTTAATGTTCCCAGGTGGAATGAAATCCCGAAGTGTTTAGGAATTTCAGATCCAGGCTCAGCTACTCTCCTAACAGACAGTTAGCTGCCCTGGTGAGGAGGGAGTTTGCGTTTAAAAATGCACGTCATAATCCCAGGTAGATTTACAAAGTCAGGGACAGGAACTGAGTCAGATTACGTATGTTGACAACATGTGTTTTGTGACTAGCATCTAGTGACAGTGCTGGGAAATTTTAACTGAGAAATAGAACTTATTCTTATCCTACCTGTCAAACTTCAATGAAACCTATGTAATTTTTCTAAAGTAAGTGCTTTCATTCTTTGGTATTTAGATTTACTGGACTACTGACCAAAGAAAGACCTTAACTTTTATCTGGTTTCTTTGGCTCTCATCAACAATTAGTCTACATTCATCTCAATCCAGATTTCAGCAATCTGGCATTTCTTTTTGACACAAAAAAAGTGTCAAAACTTAAAATGCTAGATCATCTCATGAAAATGAAAAATTAAAAAAAAAATTAGGACTCAAGTAGTGCCAAAGTGAGAAAACAAAAGGTCTTCTATAGGAGCAAAGGTTCACTTTGCACAATTCAAATTGATGTGCTTGAAAAGGTACATTTCTCCTGTACTTTCTCTGTTTGACTTAGAGGAGCCAGCACAAACGTTAAGTTATAATACATGAAGAACACTGAAGTCTGTTAGAAGCAGCTCAAAATGCTTGTAAGTTGCTAATAACTGCAGCAAACCAGCATGTGGCTGCTTAAGTGTTTGAACCTTTGACAGAATATATCACTTTTGCAAAGAATGATGTAGTACAGAATAGTGTGCCTTTGGCAAGAGGGGCATTTCACACCACTCAGGTTTATCCACCTAATGCTGCTCTCCCAGGTCGGCCTTCGAATGAATGACAAATGAATGGGAACTCTGGCAAATAAGCACATCCAGTGTAGGAGCCCAAGGATGAAGCCCTGCATGCTCCCACAGCCTCTGTGCAGAGACGCTGATGGGTGCTTACCCACCCTGGGGCTGCTCAATGCAGGCTCCCCATGGCGCTGGGGCTGCAGCGATGCCATGTGTGTCACACAGGGCACGTGCATGGATATAGATACACATACATACACATGGTGGCATTCACCAACCAAGCCATCAGCAGCAATTTCTGAGAGCCTGTGTCTCTGGAAGACGTGCAACCATTTCTCCTTTGGTAGCAAGGAGTCCTGCTTCTGACCTTCTGCATGCCACAGCCCTCCGCCTCTATGGCTGTGATGTCCTCCAAATAAAATCCTGACTGAGGTGATTGTTATAAATGTGGCTCAAATAAATTGACGAGAGCCACACCAATGAATCAAATCGGTTTATTGAGCAAGCAAAGCAAGCAAAACAGCGCTGGGCGGCCGGGGAGTCTCCGCTCCGCCAACGGCACGCACCCCGCTTCCCCAAAGCCACTGGTTTTATACTCTTCTTCATCCGATATACGTGTCACCTCCTGGAGTCCTCTGCCTCTGTGTGACCTGTAGATAAGGGGTCTCATTCTGCCTCCCGGTGGGTGTGGGGAGGAAGGCTCCTTATCGCCTTCCCCATACATCGTTTACTTTAACGGATACCCGCGGGCTATAAGCAACATGTCAAAGCACCGTAATTTTCCAGTTACTATTAATCAAGCAAGTAACTCTAAGCAAGTAACTCCTAAGCAAGCAAGATTTGATTAACAAACAGGAATTTACTCATTACAGTGATTAGTGTCCTTATACAGTAGAAACTATGAAGAAGAGGATGAAATGGCCCACTAGCCAGTTCATGCCTGGCTCAGCCCCTGGGCAGGGTGCAGGTATGGGACATCTGTGGGCTGGGAGAAAAGAGGGGTCTGGGGATGCTAAGAAAGGGCTTAGAAGTCTGGGACAAAACACTTATGGCAAAAGACATTCTGTGTTGCCAAACGAATGCTGGGATACCAAGTCTGTCAAAACTGAGAAGAAGTTGACGTTTGTCTCCAATCCTGTATGCAAACCTGTCTGTTCTCTTCTCATCCCCCCTGCCTGCTCAGCACCTGGTGCTGCCAGATGCCCCCCGCTGTGAGCATGGGGGCCCACTGCAGGAAGACAGCACAGAAAGCTCTTCACATCTGCATTTCTGAGCTTGGAGCCTGCTCTTCAAATGACTGCAAAGGAAGGGAAGGAGAAGACAAGGGATTGCATCCAGATTGCTGCTCTTTGCCGTGGCTCTCCCTGCTGCCCTGGCTCAGTGCACAGGGACTCTCCAGACACACAGCAGCACCCTGAAAATTCTGTTCTCATTTTCAGGTTTCATTTCACTTTTCTACTCTGTCCTCCATGCTACAGGAGAGCAAGAAGGGGACAGTGTCAGGCACAAAGCTGGGAGAAATCCTCAGGTGCCCTGTACTTACTCTGCAACAGAGAGAAAGATGCTGCAAATTAGTAAAGATGCTTCACCACATGTAGCTGTTTTGCTGGGTACACAGAAAGGAGGAGAAGGAGGAGAGATGAGGACAACGAGGACACATCCTCATTCTCTCTATTTTGCTGCTCTGCTACACCCGCACATGTCAGTCTCTCCCATCGTCTATGTGTGTGGTTGTGATACACCTCAGGATAAACGAGGAAGAAATACGCTATTGGCTATTTCCTACATGGTGTGTCATCTGGCAGGCGGTATATATCACAGGGAAAGCAGGGACCACTCAGTCTCTAAGCAAAGCTGCTTCAGTGTATATAGCTCAGAGACACTTTGAGGATGGAAAGAAAAGGGAAAAGCAGCCCTTGCTTTTCTGATTCTGACAAGCTCTAAAAATACCCGACAGATGAAGGACTATGTGGAAAACAAATCCAGTGGATTTCCAAGAAGTTGTTGTGGGACAGAAGCAGAACAGTGTCCAGAAAGGAAATATTAACTGGGATTTCTTCCCGGGTGCAGAGAAGAAAGTGTTGGGAATCTCTGATATTTCAGCATCTGAGTCAGCTTCTGTACATAGGACATATGGGACTGAAAAACGACAGCAGCTGGAGAGTTTCTGAAACAAAGTCCCCATGCAGTCAGCATAGGAACAAGGACCCGTTTACCCACTCTTCTATGTAGTTTGCAACCACAGGGCAGATTTTTAAAATGCAAGGGGGTGTGTGCCCCCCTGCAACCACTGACTGTAGCACCTGAGCTGCCAGTAAGAAGGGCAGGAGGAACAAGCAGCCTGCCCAGGGACACACGCAGTGCTGGAGCTTTGGCTTCCCAAGCCATGAGCAGGCACACGTGGTTCCCACTGCAGTATATCTCCAAGCCCCTCTGGAGAGCAGAGAATCACAGCACAACCAACTTCTTCTCTGCACTGTATGGCTTTCCTAACAAATCTTTTTTCCACAGTGACTTGGACCTGGAGGACCTAGGGGACTTTGGCAGCGGGACCCAATACGAGGGTGAGTCTCAGAGCCGGACAGTGAAGGCGCTGCTGATTCTAGCCTACTCTGTGATCATCTGCATCTCACTCTTTGGCAACATCCTGGTGTGCCACGTGGTGATCAAGAACAAAAGGATGCACTCAGCCACCAGCCTCTTCATCGTCAACCTGGCCGTTGCCGACGTGATGATCACCATTCTGAACACCCCCTTCACGCTGGTGAGCATTTAGCTTGTCTCTGCTTTGGTGGTTCTGTGTGTGCCTGTCAGCTGTGTGCACGTATATTGAATGGGCCGGGAACAGGCTAATAGGCGGAGTTTCTTTTCGTCCCTCTCCCTTTTTCCTCTCGGACAAGCTGCTGTCGTGTCCCCTGCTCCCCACCACCCCTTGCAGCAGGCAGAGCTCAGCGAGCAGAGTTGGGACACTTGTGCACCCTCCTCATGTCACTTCTCTTCAGCTCTCCTCCCTCTTCCCAGGACAGTGCCAAGGCACAGATGTCAAAGTGCTGTCTGTCTTTTAATGGGGAAGGAAGCAGGGACAATTTTGACACTAGAAAGTCCAACTACCTGCCAATTTCCTATGGAAATGCTGCAGAAGAGGTCAGTCTTTGTGAAGATGATTGTAGGGGAAACTGCTAGGTCTGCTGAGCTGTGTCAGCTTGACATGCCTCTCACTGGGGCACTACGAGCTGCTTTTTGCAGCTGATTGTCCTTTGCTTAGTTCAGTTGCTAAGTAATATAAGACATAAAAAACTATTAAAATAATGAGGTGGGAAGAGTTAAACGGATTCATTACTTGCCCCACTGTTACAAGCTATAAACGATGAGTAAGTAGGACTCTGTGTATAGCTGAATTTGACACAGCCCTCTGATTCAAAAGCATCTCATGTACTGCTGCTTCAGTCCTTACACAAAGCTGTGCCCACAGAGTTCTGCCTTCCAAAAGCAGCTCCTGATTGCCAGTTTGAATTCACCTGTTCTTAAACTGATCCTGTTTCTTTGACGGGGTTTTTCCTCCTTGCTCTGGCAGGATTTGCATCCCATAATCTGTTCAGGGGAATGTAGTGCCCTCTCGTGTGTTTGCATGACAGTCACACTTTAGGCACAAGTAATTAAATAACTGTAATCTCTTGGGAAGGAGCTTTACAACAACTTCAAAGAAACAGCATTTTGCTACGCATTCAGTGACAGAGTCATTGCTACTGGAGTTGTCTCTATAGGGAAATTAATTGGATTAATTGAAAACAGACTAGCTACTTGACTAAATTTCTGTGTGGACAGATATTTTGTAGTAAATGTGCTTTATTTCAAAGTGGCTTCATTTCCTTCCAGAATGAGTTACATTAATTTAGAATAAACACTGTCAGGAATAATAAAGAGGTGAGAGAACAACTGTTATTTGGAATAATGTGTCCTGCAGAAAATCCACAATAAGTAGCACCCTCTGGGAACTCATAGGAAATGCCACCCTGCCCTTGCCATTGCCCCGCTCCCCTCCCAAGAGTGGCTGGATTTCATGCCTGGCTGGAGATGGCTTCCGTACCTGCAGCAGTCCGATCAATGAGGGCAGCCCAGCCTGTGATGTGTGAGCTGCTTTTTCAACTGGAGGGGATAATTTCGTTCTCTCTGTGTAACTTAATTGACATCTCTGAAATTGCTGTTGATGCATCTCACACAATGTGCTTAGAGGAGAGCTGGGCTTAGCCATCACTGTGCAAGCAAGACCCTGACACCCAGCTCCATGCCCTGTTTCTGAGCGTTGCTGGTAGCTACAGGCTCCAGGAAGTGTATGGACACGGGGCAGGCAGGCAGGGATGCTCCACAGACAGGCATTCTCTCACTCGGAGGAGGTACCTCGCTATTTCAGTACCCTCAGTGATTTTTTCTTTCATGAATTTCTCTAAGTTTTGAACGCATGCAACTTTCAGCACCCACAAATTCAGATGTGCAACTATTTTTAAGAAAGCAAGCTACCGCTCCTCCCTGTGGAGCCACATCAAGGAGCTGAGATAAATTTATGTTAGATATTAGGAAGAAATTCTTCCCTGCGAGGGAAGAGACACTAGCACAGGGTGCCCAGGGAAGCTGTGGCTGCCCTACCCTTCCAGTGTTCAAGGCCAGGCTGGACAGGGCTTGGAGCAAGCTGCTCTACTGGAAGGTGTCCCTGCCCGTGGCAGGGGTTGGAACTGGATGAGCTTTAAGGTCCCTTCCAGCACAAACTAGTCCAAGATTTTCCAGACGGATGATGTTATATGTACCCATGTACACAGGCCCATGCAAACACACATACACAGAGCACTGCTCAAGCAGATTTTTTTGTGACAAATCTCACCTCTGTTTCAAAGCATCTTGCATAGTTACTGTTTTCCCAGAAAACCTAATGCATCTACAAAGCATAAGGAAACCATGAAAGCATTTGTTCCTTACCGTACTCCTGGGAAGCCTATTTGGTGCTCATCAGATAATGCACACTTTCTGATCCAATTTTGTCTGTTCTTCAGGTGCGGTTTGTAAGCAGTACCTGGGTTTTTGGAAAGCTGATGTGTCACGTAAGCCGGTTTGTTCAGTACTGCTCTGTTCATGTGTCTGTGCTGACCCTTGCAGCCATCGCTCTGGATCGGCATCAGGTATGTGATACACATGATCCCTAAGTTTGCTAGAAAATAAGGCACTAAATAGTTTACCCCCCTTGAAATTGCAGTACCTGGAAACCTGGTTTGTCTTGGGACTCAAGGAACGGAGGGGAGAACTCTGCTTTTCATTGTGGTAGACAAAAACCTCATGCTTTGTTTTACAGTGAGGATGACCAAACACTGGAACAGGCTGTCCGGAGAAGTTATGGACTCTGTCCTTGGAGATACTCAAAACCTGTGAGCCCTGGACAGCCTGCTCTAGCTGAACCTGCAGTGCACAGGGCATTGGACTAGGTGATCTCCAGGGGTCCCTGCCCAGCTTAGCCACTCTACCAATGACAGCCCTGAAAGCACAGCAGGAATATATACTGAAGTTCAAGCACCAGCAAGCCAAGGCAGAATCTCAGCATGAGTTTATGAAGAATCTTACAGTTCTTAGGCTTGCCTCACTATTTTGGGATGCCTAAGACTGGAAGCAGTGATAACTATGTTAGCATATTCAGTTCAAGGTGAAAAATTCTTCTCTTCACCCTGCCCTGTTACTTTCCGGCACATACCAACAAGGAAAACCTTACAGACTGCACTGCAAACCAAAGGGTTTCTTTGAAGTAGAGCGGTTTGTTATGTTTGCTTAAGCTGATAAATGCTGTGCACTGAGAGAGCAGATCCTGCAAGGCACGCTCTCAGCCAACGAGTGTGGTGGTGGAGTCACTAAAATGTTTGTTATCGAAAAGCAACTTCACATGAGAAATGACATGGCTAGATGAAGTTCAAAATGATAACAAATTCCAATCTGATTGTCTGGGATGGGCTCCATCTGGTGTCAGAAAATTACAGTGACTGACAGAGTATAGATCATCCACTTCTGTCTTTTTTACTGAAAAGGTTTGGTAGTCTGCCCTTCCTTTGTGCAGTATTGTAGCTCTTGAAAGCAAAGTGTTTTGATGATTCATTTTAATCAGTAGATTCTGGGTTCATTGCAAGGCATGGCTAGGTATCAAGAAGTGCTTGTTTAAGGGCAAACACAACACCTACCTTTAAATTCAGTGGAGTAGGTTGCTCAGAACTTGAATTAGCTAGTATGGCCCAAGGAGGTAAAAACAGAAGTAAGGATATGTCACTGAGCAAATAGAAATCAGCGCTAGTCCTGAGAGGTACCAGAGCAGACAGGTGCTCCAGGGGAGCTGTAGAAGCTTGGTGAAATAGATACTTACAATGGGACTAGAAATGACATGCCAAATACCAAAGACTTCCTCAGCTAAGAGATAATTTGGATGACATGAAAGGTCTATTTTTAATTATTGTTTCTTTGCCTAATCTAATCATCCATAGTGCATGTAGCTCAACAGACATCTAACCATCATGATCTCTGAAGTCAAGCCAATGGGTGACACTGAGAGTGTTTCTCTGCTCAGGACTCGGGTCCAGCAGTAGCACTTGACACTTGCACAAACCCTTACATTTTCCAGATGTCGTACTCTCTGATGTCTGTAAAATGAGTTTTAACACTGGAGGGATGTAGAGCTGCTGCAGTACTTCAAACTGCATCATGATGCTCAAAAAGTGACCCAGATGTTGTCAGATAAAGTAGCCCTCCTTAGCAGCAAACGTGCATAGGGTACACCATGCTGTAGCCAGTACTGCACAGGGTAAACTGTGAATGTAAAAGCGACCAGCCTTCAGGGTTGTCAGTCCTATGCTGGCCAAGGATTACATTCAACCTTGGTTCTCCAGCATCTTGTCACTCTGTCCTGTGTGTCCACCAAATGCCAATGCTGCAAGCCCCATGGTTACCATCTGTACTGGAGACCTTGTTTCCTAATTAGGAGACTTTCTGCATTCCCTGGACTACAAATCAGAGCAGCCTCTTGGCTTTCAACTTTGCCACACTTCGGGTCCACGTTGAGCATTTCTTGCTGTCCTGGAAAGCACTCAGGCTGTTTGCTTCTTAGTGATCAGCAAGAAATTCTTGCTCCTGGACATGAACAAAGCAAAGATGCATTCTTTTTTTTCCTAGAGCTTGCTGCTTGTTTTTATCTATTGAAGACGCTATAAATCCTCATGTATAAATTCTCTGCAGGTTATTATGCACCCTCTGAAGCCGCGCATGTCCATGGTGAAAGGAGGAATTTGCATCATTATCATCTGGGTTATGGCAAGCTGCTTCTCACTGCCTCATGCCATTTATCAGACTTTGACAAGATTTTATATTGGGTAAGACATTTACATGGTGCTTTTTTTAATATGACATAAGCAGCTTAATCAAAGCTCCACAGATTGTAAGGGACACATCTCTACCTGTATTATTAGAGAAGAAGGTACAGTGACACAGAGAAGCCTCCCTTCTGTTTCGCTAGGTGGTGTGTTTCTCACAGAAGGACAATGCAAATCAATGGAATTGCATTCAGGTTAGTTTGTTGTCAGCTCAGAGCTTCAGAAGAGAGGTCTCTTTTGTCATTACAGGGCACAGATGTCAATATGGATTATTTTTTTATTTTCTTGAGGATGTGTTTAAAATATCTTCACTGGGGCAGAATGTCAAACTTAAAGCAATTTTTTTTCATTGAAAGTGGCATTTTGTTACTGAATGACTTCTGTGCCTTTACTGAAACTTGTAAGAACATCTGAGACGTTTGTCCTCGAGCTGTGTGCAGCTGGTAGTGGAACTGACAGTTCTTTCTCTCTTTGATCACCAGAAACAGAACAATACGAATGGTCTGCCTTCCCAGCTTCCCTCCTCCTGCTGATCTTTTCTGGAAGTATTTGGATTTGACTACTTTTGTGCTCTTGTATGTCCTGCCCTTGCTTGTCATCTCCATCACATATACCATGGTGGCCAAGAAGCTCTGGCTGAGAAACGCCATCGGGGATCTCACCATGCAGCAATACTATGCCCATCAACGGAAAAAGAAGATGACACTGAAGATGCTGATGGTGGTGGTGGTTGTGTTTGCAGTGTGCTGGTTCCCCCTGAACTGCTATGTGGTGTTGATCTCCTGTAGGGCCATCCACAGTAGCAATGCTCTGTACTTTGCTTTTCACTGGTTTGCCATGAGCAGCACCTGCTACAATCCCTTCATTTACTGCTGGTTGAATGAGAACTTCAGATCTGAGTTGAAGTCCCTGCTGTGTGTGTGCCAGCGAAGTAGCGCAGCCCAGAGTCATGCTCTGCAGTCCATCTCCCCCTCTTTCAGGCATGCCTGGGTTGAGAACTGCCATTATAAAAGAGGCAGTGCCTGCCAGAAGGCAGGAGTATCCTCCCAGAGGAACTCTGCAAAGACAGATATATCTAGTGTTCAGCCATCTGCGGCAGAAAACTAAAGCCTTCATCTGATGGCCAGGCAGCATTGTGTTATAATTGCAGAGACATAAGAAAGAATTAGTTGGAAAGGACTGCTGGAGACCATCGAGTCCAACCTTCTGCCCAAACCAAGCTAGCCTCAGCGTTCAACTGGATTGTTCAGGACCTTGTGCAGTCAGGTCTTCAGAAATCTCCAGGGAGGGACTGCCCGCATGTGAGCTCCAGAATGAGGGATGCGGAGTGAGTTTTTAATTGGAACAGTCAGCAAAATAAAGAGAATTCTCTAACAACACACAAAATCTTTCATAGACTAAACAAATAAGGGGAACACACACCAACTGATGAACATTGATTTAAACTTAGACAGCTGTTGACGCATATAGAAACACTATCAATTCCTTCGCTGTATTTCTTTGTAATTTCTTCAAGATGAATAATGTTTATTGCCCTCTACCTTTCCCAGGTGGAAAACTGACGTTCATTTTCTAACTGTACATCCTCTGCTAATCCTTACAGAAGCAGCACTTTCTTCTGTAAGAATCTGCAGTCTGGCAATGTTGAGCTGCCTTCAAAGAATATTATTTCCTTGAGATGCTTACATTTTTGTAACAGTCTCGCAAACTTTGCCATCTTTATATATATATTATATATATTGCCGTCATTATATATAACCTTCATCTGGATGCTCTTGCTTCAATATAGCTCTGTTAAAATTTCCATAGGGTTGTAATACAACAAGATTTGATTCACCAGCGTTTTTTGGGGGCTGATAACAGCCAAATAAAACACCTTTTTAGGGGCCCTCTCTCTCTCCTGTGGGTTTTGTGTAACTTTTAGCCTGGAGAAGAGAAGGCTTGGGGAGGGGACTTTATCGCTTTCTGCAACTACCTGAAAGGAGGATGGAGGGAGGAGGTGGTTGGTCCCTTTTCCCAAGTAACAAGTCATAGGACAAGAGGAAACGGCCAGGAAAAGGTTTAGACTGGATATTAGGAACAATTTCTTCACCAAAAGCATGATCAGGCATTGGAACAGGCTTCCCAGGGGAATGGTGGAATCACTGTCCCTGGAAGTGTTTAAAAAGCGTGTACATGAGGCCCCTAGTGACATGGTTTAGTGGTGGACTTGGTGATCTTAAAGGTCTTTTCCAACCTGGTTGTTTCTATGATTCTACAGCTTTAAACTTCTGAAAGGGAGATACTCCCTCTCCCAAGACTATTAACAAGGAAGCGTAGACTGCTGCTCCTAACAGTGTCAAAGCCATGACCAAAACTTACATTTGCATGTGTTTTGACATCTTTCAGCATGAAAAGCCCCTTGTAAAAGCAGAGCCATGATTACACAGATGAAGAGTCAGCTGTGGATGTGTGCTGACTACAAATACCATTTCATTCCCATGCATTTTGTTGTTGCTCCATGCGGTTAAATGGTTGGTCTCAGCAGCACTTCTCCGGGATGCTTCAGTCCAGACAGGAGCATGGACACTAACTTGAATTTAATTCTTATTCTCCAATAAACATTTCCATGAGTGGAACACAGCCGATTTTTTGTGCATTTCTCCCAGGTGCTCCTGCTGGGATGCTCAGTCATCTCCTGGGGCCCTTTCCCCTTGAGGGGACTCTGCCCTCCTCCTTACCTGCTACCAAGCAGACAGAGTAGGAAAAGTGCACCACTGGGATTGCCACATCTCTGCAGAACTTCTTTGAAACTGCTCAATGAAGTCCTGTTTGTTTGAAAGGAACTGATCGATAACAACTATACCAACAGAATATTTTTATTGTCATCTCTGAAGAGCCATTTCCTCTATGTCTCCGTATTTTGTCTATAATTGTGATAAGAAGAAATCTGAAGATTCACTTCTAAGGCTCCCTACCTCCCGCACACATTTCTATAAACATGTCTGGATGGTAACCTAAATTTAGACTCAGTTTAGTGTATTGCTATTACTGAATAATCCAGTGCTCATTGTGCAGGTGATAAGCTTGCTGGTGCAGTAATTATTAGCTAATTGTGTAATTATTAAGCTGGTAAAACTAATAGAAATTTTACTTCTACTGTGGACTTTGTCCATTTCTTTGAAGCTTTGATCACTGACTTGAATTCAAGAATTGCTTCTTGTTGATGATTTTCTTTCTGCCATTGTTTGTACAGATCTGGTAAGGTGAGGAAGAGTGGACCCCATATTTTACACAGCAGAATGAGAAGTCATTATACTTTTTTTTCCCTAGGACAGCAAAATTTTCAGCTTCAGCAAGTGGAAAATCCTTATCTGTGGCATTAGCACCAGCCCTTAAACTGTCCCTAATTAATTTTCATTTTTAATTCTCCTGACCAGAAGTGAACAAGAGTAAATGGGATCTGTATTGACATTCCCCTCATAGAAACCATGTGTACAGCTGTCCTGCTGAGCACTTACATTTCTGAAGGCTGCTCACTGGCAAGGTGCTGCTCCTGGCTGTGCCAACACAGAGACAGATGTGAGAGTCCCAGTGGCGGGTCCAGGGAAGACTGGGCTGAGGGACGTCTGTGGGCCTGGGGGTAGCACACAACACGTGCTGTTGTGTCTCATCTCTCATCCACTGTAAATCTAAAGGTCTGGAAGACTGGAACTGGTTTTTCAGCTGGAATGTGTCACTCTGAGGCCCTGACATCTTGCAATTCATTATAGGATTAAGATTACCAACATGGATCAATCATTATATTCCGCAATCACACTTCATTGCTTCTGCTATCCCACTTCTGTTCATTTGCTAAATCAGAGCTGTTCATTCCTCCTGTGGTTTGCTCTGCTTTATTCCAGCCAATTCAGTGAGGTATGGAACCAACTTTTTAAGTGAGAAGACCCAAGCATCCCAGTCCCTGCCAACCCCAACATCACAACCGGCCTGCTGGAGTATGGGGCCACTTCCATGGGCTTTGCCTTGGTGGCTCAAAGCTCACTTAGTGCTTGTTTCCCAAAGGAAGCTTTGTGTTAAATAAGCATGAAAATACAGCAGATCTCATCTACAGAGGAGCTACCATGAAACCCAGATCTGAAATACAAATAATTCATGACTGCTGCTGCATCAGAGCCACTGAGGGCACAGCAGCCAGCATCATTACACTGGACAATGAGTTTCAGAATGTTCCCAGGACATTTTCTGGAGCACTTCTACTAAAGGACGATAGTAATGAAGTTTTCTTGTAGCCTGTTGAGACACTGCTTTCTTCTGCGTCCGCTGTCCCCGCTTCAGACAAGTGTTTGAGCGTCCTTTTAACTCTTCAGCTGAGCCCAGCTGTTTGGGTTTAGGGCGGAGGGAAGTCACTGGGGTGCCGGCGGGCACCGAGGCACATCCAGGGGCAGGGCGAGCGTGTTTTAGGGGGACGCCTGATCCCGCACCGCACCGCACCGACATCGCCCCAACGGCCCCGCCGTAGCCGTGTGCCCCGAGGGGGCGCCAGGGGGCGCTGCGTCCCGACGTGCGCTGGGGACGCGGCGGTCCCTGCGCCCGCCCGCCCCGGGCCGGTTCCCAGGCAGCTGCGGCGGTGGGGAGGAGACCGAAGGTGGCGGGCACGCTGTTTGTCTCAAAACCCCTCCGAACTGCGGGTTTCCCGCAGTGTTCCAGCAGGACGAGCTCTCAGAGAATCTGCAACGTCATAGCGAAACGTTAACCCGAGCCTTGGGAAATACAGCACGAACTTGGGCATCGGTTTGGAGAGCTCTAATCATGGGCAATACGAGGTAATCGGTAGGAGATTACTCGTGTGTGTGCACACATGTCTCTGGAGGTTCAACTGCAAATCCAGGAAAGCCAGGCCCTGATGAACCAGCCAACCACGCTTTCCCAGAGGTGTACCTCAGTTTAAATCATAGAATAATAGAATAGTTAGGGTTGGAAAGGAGCTTAAGCGCATCCACCTCCAACCCCCCTGCCACGGGCAGGGACATTTCTCACTACACCAGGTTGCTCAAGGCCCTCTCCAGCCAGTCCTTGACCACTTCCAGGGATGGAGCATCCACAACTTCCTTGGGCAGCCTGTGTCAGTGCCTCACCACACTGGGAAGAATTTCTTCCTTATATCTAACATAATCTCCCCTGTTTAAGTTTGAACCCCTTACCCCTTGTCTTATTGCTACATTCCCTGATGAAGAGTCTCTCTCCAGCATCCTTGTAGCCCCCTTTAAACACTGGAAGGCTGCTATGAGGTCTCCACACAGCTTCTCATCTCCAGGCTGAACAGCCCCAACTTTCTCAGCCTGTCTTCATACAGGAGGTGCTCCAGTCCCTGAGCATCCTTGTGGCCTCCTCTGGACTTGTTCCAGCAGCTCCGTGTCCTTCTGATGTTGGGGACACCAGAAAAAAAATAAATAATTATGCATTGCTGATGCCAGTGCTGCAGTTCTGGAGCTTTGCCTACCATCGAGGCAGAGATCTCCTGGGCCTCAGACACAATAAACATCTGAGAAGTTCTGTATCTAAGTTAAAAGAACACAATAAAATACGAAAGATAAGGTTTTAGCCTGACCTTGAGTTTCTAATGCATCCCAGCTGGGTAATAACACCGAGTCCCAAGTTCCCAGAAGAGCACAGATGGACAAAGGAAGCAGAGCAGTGATGTTCAGAACACCTCATGGGCAGATCTTCACCAGCCAGCCCAGATGAAGACACATTGGCAGAGCTTTTGTACTCACAACCATAGAAAACAGTCAATAGAAAACTTTAACTTCCTGGACCCATGCTGAATACTAACTTAGCAAAAGCGTTTCTTATTATTATGCTGCTTTTTACAAGGAACCTGTGGGCAGAGGCAATGTGACTCACTACAAACACCGGGATAAAAGTGCACTCTGCTAAAGAACAAATAAAAACTCTGCGAGTAGACTCCACCGAGTGTCACCATCATGTTTTTGCTGAGCCTCAGGACATTGCAGGGTCCTCTCCAATAAGATTTTTGTTATTCAAACTACTATGAATAGGTTTTGATGGCTAAATTGAAATGGTCAGTCAGTGCAGACAGTAGCCAAATACTGCTGATACATCACACTTGAGACTTTGGACTGTCCCAAAAAAGACAAGGTGGGTAGCACACTTCCAGTGAAATTGAAGCAAATGGCAGTGGTATCAGTTTTCCTCCTCGGACATAATGTTTCTCCTTTACAGCTTATGGTTTGTTAGTAATAACAATGCACCTAGATATACACAAAATCCCACAATTGGAAGACACTTGCCCTGGGGAAGTTAAAACAGACAAATCCCACAAAGATTTTTCCCTGTAATGAAGAGACTCTTCCAGAGTCTCATCACCACCCCAGAGGAGGTTTTGAACAACGTGCCATCTTTTTTCTCCATTTCTTCTCAAGAGTGGGCATCCTGGTTTTCCTTCACTCTTTTCCTGAGTCCTCTACATTAGTCTCAAAATCACAAGACTTGTTATTTTAAAATGGCAAGAGGGATGTATACAAGGTTTTGTTTCCATCAGCTGACAAAAGCCTCACGTGTCTAGGCTGAAACTGCTCTTCCCAAAAGCTGGAAAACTCCCATCCCAGGGTGAGCAGTGAGGTGCAACCAGTGCAGCCACCTAATCTTGCAGCTGGAGAAAACCTTGACAAGGTCCTGAATCCTCCTGAGCTTTGAGATCCTGTAAGGGAGCACCTCAAAACCAGCATCAAGGCCTTGCACAGCCCTGGGCAAAGCTCTGTTTGAGAAAAAAACCAAACCCAGACCAAGGTGCTTTTTAAAAGAGTAATAACTCCAAAGGAGATGTAACAGAAATAACAGGGGTCACAGATCCTTTCTGCCTGTTGTGTCATGGCAGGTACTGGGTTGCACCCCAGCAATCTTCTGCCAGGCTGCATCTAACCACACCATCTCTTGGGAAAACTCTTTCTTCCCTATGCTTCTATGCCTGGGCCACGCCAGCTCCCTGTACTTACTGCCTGTCTCCCTGCCCTTGCAGAAGCCATAGGTGCCCCTGCTGCAGGCTTGCCACCGTATGGAATGATGGTGGTGGTGCTTGTTTTCACAGCGCTTTGCAGAGGGAAGACACCAGAAATGCAGCTTCTGTTAGTGATGGAGCAAAATTCAACAGTGGTGCTGCGAGGCCAGGGTTGACTGCTGCCCTTTGACGTCTCTAATTCGAGCAAAAGCTGATGATGCTCCTGAGGAGATCAGACCATGCTGAGGTCTGTGGGACCTGTAACAGTGAGCTGACTGTCACACCCTGGCTCTCTCCCTTGCCACAGCCAGTCAGGAGCATGGTGTTCATGTCTGTCCCCTCTCTAGAGCTGGCTGGTGCTAGCAGGCAGTGAAGGACCCCCAGGTCATCTCCTCTCCCTCCCAGGGTTGGCAAAGCTGTCGCCATCCACAGCCATGTGCCTTCTGAAAGCCTGCTGCAGCAGGGACTGGGCATCACGGCTGCTTGGAGAGCCAGGGCTGCCCTGCCTATCACCAGCCTTGCTGCAGGACTGCTGCCTGGGTACAACTAGCTTGCTGCTCACTCACTTGTATCTTGGAAGAAAGCATGAGCACAGGATAGGGGAAAGAGATGAAGGCAAAATCTGCTGTAAGTCTCTGCCCAGGTCACAGCAGGGAGAGGGAAACAGGCCAGGAGCAGGATATGCTCTCCCCATGCCTCAACTCCATATTACCCTGTAAGGGAAGCAGTGCTGGCTCCCACTCTAAAGCTTTACTCACTTCCCTGCCTTGCTTTTTTCCCTTGTCACATCAATCCAAATCTCGTTTTCTCATCTTTAGCATGATGCTTTAGCATCTGAAAGCTGAAGACATAATATTCAGTCAGCTCTCTAAAATTAATGTCTTGGTAGAGCTTTTCTGAATGAGTAGGGTAGCTCAAACCCACACTTCACTAACACTCACCTTCAGTATTGTAATTACTTCACATTTGCAAAGGTTCTGTGAATTTTAAGTGATGAATATTGCTATTACTTGTAATTTCTCCTCATTCTTCTACCTCTACACATCTCTACACAGCTCCTGCTGTGTTTAGCAACAAGGGTCAGGGTCAGCTGCTCACTCCTGGAGAGTTAGTGCCTGAACACAAAAGCCCTGCATGGCAAAAAGGCATGGCCCAGTGTGTGCAAAGAGGTGGCAGAATCAGACCGTAAATAGATTACTATAAATTATTACTTGTTTCTACAGCTTTCAGGAACGGAACAAAACATTTCCTTGGCGTGTATCTGAATCAATATAGCCTTTTCTGTAGCCTGTTGTGCCACAGCTAAACATGGGTCACAGCAAGGTTTTCTAGTGATGCACTTGATGCTGTGCAGCAGGTTGGGGTGATGGGACCAGCCCCCCTGTGTCCAGCCAGCATCCTGTGGGCTGCTGCTGCCCCCACCATCCACAGGCCACATCACCTCTGCCCCTGGGTTGCCCAAAACTGAGACCCCCTGGGGACAACCTGCCAGCAAGTATATACTTAATACCTGTGTATGAATATCCATAATATCAACCATATGATTACCTGCATCATATTACCCTATTTTATATGCCTCTAGGGTACCTTTTGAGTTTCTGGGTGTGGGATCAAGTTTTTCTGTTAATCTTTTGGGAGAGTGTTTCCTTCTTGTTACATGAGCACAAGTGGGAAAAAGGTTTTGTCATGTCATTTAGCATGAAAAGCCTCAAAGCTTTCAACTAAAGTGTGTTGCAAAAGCAAACCACAACAATTCCCATTACGTATTTCTTCCTTCTCTTTTTTTTTTTTAATTTTTTTTTATTTTAGATAGAAATAACAGTGAGAAGCATTATTGAAGATGCTTTGAATCTGACGTCATCCCAAGTTGGAGTGATACTCCTGACAGTTGTTTTATCACGCATTGCCAGCTCCTGCTTTCAAGAGTAATACAATACAGTGTTTGTACTTACTCAGGAAGGTCATCAAAAGTTAAAAGTTGATAAATCCAGGAAAATATCAGCTGAACAAAATTATTCACAACCACTTACCCAGGCTGTGCTCATTGTGTTTGGAGAGATGCTTCATGGTTCAGAGGCTAAAGCCAGGGCTTTATAGGAGGGAACAACTCTGCCCAAGTACCAGCATTGTTCCTCTTATCCTCTCTCTAATGCACTCCAGAGTTAAAGTGGTCACCCCCAAAGATTTTTGTTCTGTCTCAGATGATGCTTATGAGAGTGCCCTGCATGTTGCCTAAACATGCAGAAACCCTTCCTGCGGTTTAGCAGGCTTAACCGTGCGTCTAGCCTGGGGAAAGCACGGTATCATCACTGTCAGGACAGACAGCAATGAATTAGATGGCTAACTAGGACTCATTGCTTTAAAAAATCAGGATTCTTTTTCTTTTCTTTTTTTCTTTTTCCCCCTAATTATAAGAATGCATTCAGGTTACAAAATGCTGGCCACTGATGGGGGTGTCACAGTTGGCTGTGGATTCTGTTGAATGACATGAGAAAAGGAATCAAACTTTGTTGAAATCAATGACCCTGCCAAGTGTGACGGTGGTAATCTCCTTCAGGTGTCAGCTGTGCACGTTCCCTGGGCAAGCTGTAGCTCATCACCTTATCACCCAGAGATTATTTCTAGGAGCCTGCTCCCACAGCTCTTTTGGCTCTGGTTCTTCAGCATCCTACTCTTCTCCTAGCAGATGGTTAGATTATCACATCCATCTCCTGGAGAAGGGTGAGCTTGTAGCCACAAAATGGCTTATTTTTGGTTTGTTGTTTTTTTTTTATTATGCCTCTTTCTTGATTTCCTGAGTTGATCTCCTGCCCTGCAGGATAAATAATGGTAAACTTGCCTTAAGGAATTAAGAAATGTTAAGCCAGATTCTGCCATGTCTTCTTGTTATGACATGCACCAAAATGTATTTTTGGGAAATATCCTTGATTTAGAGAAAGCCAGGCACTGTGAAGTGTAAGTCCACGTAGAATTGGCTAACAGAAGTTCAAGGACTGTTTGCCTTTCCCCGTATCTCCAAGAACAGGTTTCATATGTGTTCCCAGGGGCTTCTTCTTGGCATTGGGGTGTGTTTTGGTTTCTTGCTCTGTCTGCTAGGAGCTGGCCTCCACCCTGGGGCTGGCTGTTATGGCTGGAAGTTGACATCATATTGATTTAGTTGTAGTTCCTCTTTTGAACGGAAAAAGACCCTCAAATCTTGCTCCAGAGTGTCTGTTCTCTCCTGGAAGATAGTTTTTCAGTCTGTATTTTAGCCTTTGAGTTTTGGATCCTGGCCGTGAGCTCAGTCACCATTCTGATTAAATAGTTTTGCCTTTATTTGCTGAATCTGACTGAGCTTTCCGGCAGCAGTTACCCATCAAGGCACCTGGCAATGGGCAGTTTGTGATATTTTCAGTCTAGGAAACTCTTAGGATATTCTTATGTCCCTGGTAATTAGGAGGGGGTGTGTGTGTAAATGATGGTTCAATTCTGTTGTGGTCTGATATTTTTAGATGAACTAAATCATCTTATTCTTTCATACCATAACAAATATCTGTCTATTAAACCACTTGATGCTTTTGTGTCTGCCTGAAGAGACAGACTCCCCGGGTGGCAATTTGGCCTTTCCACTCAGGTTCTGTTGAGCAGGAGATACCTGTGTCCCTGTAAAGCCCATCATGTTTGCGTTGGCCTCTTCACAGGCATGGTGCACTTGAGTCCTCAAACCAGTGTGCTTGCAGGGGGGCTGTCATGGATGTTGTGCAGCCAAATAAACTGAGAGCTTTACCCTGGGGTACATGTGCTGGGGGCTCTGGGCAGGTCTGGGAATGAGGGAATGTAATCATGACCTTGGGGCAGCCAACAGCTTCGCTGTATCTCAGGTGGCAGAAGGAACGTGTCCTGATCTCTTGCCCCTCACTGATGCGGATGCTGTCATCCTCCTGCTTGTCCTTCTACCAGGGTTATCATGTTTCACCCTGCACTGCCAGAGACTTTAAAATCCACTCTTTAAAATGCAGAAAACTCTATTTTTGTTCCCTCTGTGAAAGATGTTTGTTTGGGTTTTTGAAAAAGAAATAAAAGTTGAACTACAAGCTGTCATTGTTCCTCTGCTACTGTATTGTAACAGGAGCAGAGAACCCGGGCAGTGTTGTTCTTGAAAAGGCCAAACATCTGCCAGAGCAGGCAAGCCCCAGCATTTCATGAGCTCCTTTAAACCAGGGCTGAATACCTCCTGGTGCTCTTCATAAAGCATGCAGCAGCATCAGTCTTTGGTTCCATGGTGTCAGGCAGTGTGGTTTTCTCTTCTTTGCCCGAAACTAGTAAAATTAGACCACAAATAAATTTCATCTGAGATCTTCAGAGATTGTATCACATCTTGGCAGTTGTTGCAGTTACCACCCTTCCATGATGCCTTGCGAGTTAGAATAAATATTCACTGAGCTGGCACTTCTGGGACTGTTTTCTGCTTTGTCATACCCAGAGGTTCTTCACTGGTAGTGCTAAGTTTACTTCAGAGATAATCACAGAATCTCTGTTCCTAGAAACTGAGGCATGAAATCCAAACTATGTGCCAGGAACTTGTTCCTCTGCAGCTTCGTCTGCTGTCACGATGTGTTTAACTGATACTCCTCGTCAGTAAATCACAGCTTGTGGAGAGCAGTAGAGCTGCAGACTCGTGTTCAAACTTGTGAGCTCACTTAAGTGGAGGAGTTAAAGGTGGTGAGACAGCAATGGTCAATGGAAATAAGCATAGCTCACGAAAGCCTAGTGGGTGTGTGGCAATTGGTAAGATGCTATCAGATGAGGCAGCCAGAGCTTACCCTACCCAGGCTCTGAACCAGGCTCACAATTTGGCACAGGGCCTTTCCCAGTTTTTTTTCCCAAGCTAGGCAAACCTTTGAAGACAGGCATAGGTTTTATGTTTGCCAATCTTTTTCAGTCTGGAAGTCTTGCAAGTACTTGTGTGCTTCTTCCCATCCTTCCAATCACTTCCTGTAACAGCACCTCCTTCCCCATGTGTCTGGTGGGACCACACCTTTTCTGTTTCCTTCTCTTTCTTCTCCGGTGAGCTGAACTGGTTATTCCAGGAATAAAGCCATCAGGGGGAGGAGGGTGCACTGTTCCTTTGCGGTGATTGATGGGCAGTGTACTTAGAGCTAATAAATGAGACTTTAAAACAACATTAATCAAAGGGAGGAGCCTGTTGGTTGCTAGTTTATGATGGACTTGCTACCAGACCTAACTAGAATTGTTTAAACCATCATACTCCTGAAGCATTACATTTCAGATCAGAGCTTAAAGGGCTGGGAGCATAACTGGCTGACACACTTACACACGTGTCAGCATCCATCGTAAGGGAATATCGCAGGAGCAACCTCAAAAGCTCTAGCCTTGAAGGTGCCTCTCTGCTTGCTCCTAATACCCCTAGTTTCCTTTATCTTCCTGTAAAAGCCACGTGCTTTGGAAAGGGGGAAGTATGCTTAAGAAGCTGATAATTTGGATAGGACACAGAAAAGAGATTTTTCCCACCAGTGTCTTCTGAGGGCTTGGTCAGGCAGGCTCTCACAGGACATGCCAGATACACACAGTCCTGAAACTGTGCAGTAAAATCACTTGAAGCTGCCCTTGTTGGTGAGGAAAAATCCCCTCTTGAGCCAGAAGAAGCTTTGGCCACTGTATGTCTCATCCTTGGAGAATGCTTTTGCCTCCAACAGACATTCACATGGAAAGACTGTGTTTGAAACATAGGCCTTCCTCTGGAAAGCTGTTCTACTTCATCTATGTGGAAATGATACCTCTAAAAAGAAATAGTTACTCTGCAGTCTAACAGAGAACTTGAGCATCCCCACTGGAGACAGTGCATCAGTCTTGCTTCCCAAAGGACACAGGAAGCAGTAACATATGCATGATCTTGCACAGGTATGTGCATGGTAGCACACATCTGGGACTTTGGAGGGGATTAAAAACTTGTTCCTAAACTTGCTTGCTTTTCTAAACCCAGCTCCAGGGCCTGTTTTCTGGTTGTCCCAGTTTGGTGGCTGGGCACTTATCCAGGAAGACCTGTCGAGTTTAGCAGTGTTAAGAATCTGTGGTTGATAACATGGAACATTGAACTCAGCCATGTAGCCAGTGTTCAGTCTGCAACCAGTTCTGCTATTAATACTATTCTAACATACCCCTCTTTATGTGGAAAAAGCATTTCATGACTTAAATACTTCCTCTTGCCCTAGTCATGCATGAGTCCTAAATAATTGCGTTCAGCCTTCTGCAACCAGTCAATCCATTAATGTAATTTTTATGGTGGACGGATTTTTTTGGTGGTAAAGTCATACCTCAGTCTACAATTAAAAAAAAATAATTCTTTCAATGCACCGATTTCTCGGAAAGCTTAACACACACACCAAGAGCAGGAAAAATGCAGTAGAGAAGTGTAATCCCCCTCAAAATATCATGAGAGAAACAGAAACATCAGATTAATTGTGTAGTCACGTTATTTTTCCCTCCCAAGTCTCAATAAATATCTGAGACATTAGTAACAGGGAAGTGTCCCCTAATCTGCTGCACATGCTCTGCTTTGTCTTTTGGCTGTATCTGAGGATTCAGCATCCTGTCTACACAACCCAAAATCTTCTGTACAAATAGTTTCTCGTAGTGATTGCACTTCACTAACTGAGCTTGCCCAGAACTTCAAAAATATCTCTCCTGACACCTCCCCAAGCTGAGATGTAGTTTTTGGCAATCCAAGCTTCTGAGAGATGAGTCTCCAGTACACGTAGCACTTAAAAAAGGATGCCCAGTGATTGCTGAGGAGGGCATGTGTTTTGTTGAGGTGTCAAGTATTGCCAGCACATTTGCTGTGGCTCAACCCTGTGACAGCTGGGAATCAGCCAACTGGTCCTGCATGTCAGACATGTCTCTTGGAAGAAATAAATGCTGCCAAGAAGGCCCTGCCCTCTGGGAACCCAGAGACGCTGTCTCCATGTGTCAGAGCTGTGGCCGTGTCAGTGAGTGACATTATCATTTCACTGCGGTGTGATGTGCAGGGTTTGCACTCTGTGCTCCCACAGACACAGCAGAGCCTGGGCTGCAAAGACCAGAGGCTGGCCCCGGGAGGTGGACAAAGCTCATTTCTCACTGCAAAGGGGCATGGCGTGGTCTTCAGGATAAAGACTGCAGAAGCTTTGAGGTCATGTTAGTGCCAGTCTGCTGGATAGAAGTAGAAGGCAGGCAGGTTTTCGTTGTTCTAGTGCCTGGGCAACTCTGGTGTTTATAAAAAAAGGTAGTGTGGAACGAATCAGAAGAGAACATGAGAGTGAAGTGTGATGTATGTCTCTGCTGGCTGCCTAAAAATGATGCCTGGCACTTGGGCTGAGGGAGAGAGGGATGATTCAGACACCAGGACCTCTGAAGTCTTACTCCTGTGTGAATGCTGATTTTCTCTTTGCTCTCAGCAAATCACTTAATTCCTCCCCTCTCTCCTTTCCGTAAAATGAGGTTAATGGTAGCAATTTCTCTGCTTCATTAAAGGGCTGGGTATGAATTAATATTTGCCAAATAACTTAAGACGCAGAAGACATGATATTAATGTGAAATTAAATTGCTGCAGAGGAGATACGGTTTTGAAATTGCTGGGATCTCAGGAGTGAAATAATTGGGCATGATGAGTCTAGACTGAGGAATATAAATTAATGTCAAATTCATGAGATGTGGACTGGAATGCCTTTGGCTGATGCAGTGAAACCCATGAGAGGTTTTTCTGCAAGTAGAGAAAAGTGTTAGTACTGGAAATTGAAAGGAGACCACAAGTTAACAGCAAGGATCCCAGTGATGTTTTTCGTCTTCCTTTTTACATTGGCAAGTTAACATCAAACATCAGGATTTAAAGATAAACCTACCAGCAGACAAGAGTGATCTCTCCTGCTTTCTCCACCTAACATGCAAAGTCTGGTCCAGTATTTCTCCCGATACAACCACTGGAGTGAGGAAGATGAATTCATACTGAATTCATGCTGATGTGTATGTGTTCATCATGATGTGTTCATTCATTATGTGTTCATCAATAAGCCTGAAGTAGTTCCTAATTAGTCTATTACTAATAACCTGTTTTCACTATAATTTGGAGGACAACGAGTTCTGGTGGACAGCTCATGAGACATACAGGAGAAAATGACTAAAAATGAGCCAAAAATATCACCATACTAGTCATGAGTAGGATCCTGACCTTTCAAATAAGCACTGCAGGCAACCTGAGCTCATGTAGATGGGGTCCCAGTGATCCAGGTGAGAGTACCAGGGCAGCTCATCACAGCTGGCATTTAATAGAGGCAGGAGGAAACTGGGAATGTCCCAGAGGGATACTGGCATCTGAAGGGCATGTGGGGCTTCAGAGGGGTCTGTCTCCTGTAGTTTTCTCAAAGGGAAGATCACCTCACACTGCTGAGCATCACTGTTCTGCATGGCAGTATTCCTGATCAGCTCCTTTTAAAGAACCTGAATCCCCTGATTAATGTTATTAGAAAAAGAAATAAATTCCAGCTTCCTCTTGATTAGCATTTCAAAGCTTTTTAAGCTTGTATCAAGTCACGTTTGCTCAGGAAAGAGGGCTCCTATAAACTCACTTCTTGTGAAATCTACACGTCTTTGTGAAGCAATATGACTGCAAGAGGCAGTTATGAAGAAAAAGCGTGTGTTGTGAGCCTTGCTACAGAACCCAAAAGCTGTCTCTGCAGTGACAGAGGCACAGGCGGAAAGGCTCTGTGGTGTGGGTTTTAAATGCCAAGCTGCCTCTGTGCCCCAGGGTGAGCTTGTCAAACACTTGAGCTGCTCTCCGCTGTGTTAGAGGAAAACACTCTCTTTCGCTCCCACTACAAATATAACGCTCACACCGCCTCCCTCATCCAGCGGCTGTGAGGTCCTCTGCAGTGGCAGAGGGGAAAAATAAACACTTTTGCCCAGAGCAGAGATCTGTGGGATCCTTGTCTCCAAAGGCCTCTTGGGAAGCTGCTGAAGTGGGGCTCACTGGGAGGTGTGGGAGAGCACCCAGTGTGGGCAGCCAGCCCTGTGGAAGAGATGCCTCCCTTGGGGGCTCCCTGCCCATGGTGGCTTTGCCAGCCTCCTGGCAGCCCTGGCTCACAAAGGGGAGAGGTTTCGTGCCTTGTACCCAGGACCCAAAGCTGTGAATCCTGCATAGGTTTGACCATCACGTTTTCCTGTTTCTGGGGAGTGGGCAGAAAGCCGCCTGGACTGTGCATGCGATGTCTGCACAGGTGGCTGCCAGCAGGAAAGGAACATTTGCCAGCATTCATTCTCTGTTAATGAAAGTAAGTCTTTTTTAAGGTCATGGGCAGAGGAGCTGTCATGTCACATCCTGCTCTTTATGTCTCCACAGCAACTCAACTTTCTGAACATGCAGAGCAGCCATGCTCTGTCTGCAATAAATCGACTCTGCTTTGTAACAGCAACATGCAGGAGGCCCCAATCCAAGAATGGGAATGTATGGAATGGCACCCTTTGAGGAAATGTCACGGTGGCATCTGAATGCTCCTCTGTGCTTTGTTCCCCCTAAGGTGGTTGGTGATGCCTGCGTGGTGCTGCGCCCAGCAGAGCCTGCAGGGTCTAATCGAAACGTGGTAGATGGAAAGAGTAATTTCAAATTTGACTCAATATTTGGTTCCCAAATGCAGAGTCACCTTCTTTTGGGCCTGTGGCTGTTTGACTGTGGATGTTTCATGGCATCATGGGCACAATTGTCTCCATCCTAACAACGAATTACTCAGCAAGGTAAAACAAGAGCAAGATACTGGTTGTTCTGATTCACAAGGGAACAAGTTCCTATTTTAGCACCATACTAGCAGAAACCTGCAGGACATTTTGCCAGAGGGGTGTGGAGAATGAGAATAGGTACAGATTATTCAGTATTTCCTGGGTGTCTGATAATTCCTTCACAATCTTAAAATCTGTAAGTGGGTTTATGCTGCACAATATAGTGCAGAATCAAGAGATTAACCTTCATCTAATTTACATCACTGGAAAAGGGTATCTGAAGGGAAGGAAATGCCCATGGTCCTCTCTGCTCGGGTAAGGCAGGGTTCGTGCTTGAGCTGTTGGGTATTTAATACACCTTCCCTGTAAGAGAAATTTCTGCGCCTGCCTGCCACACCTGCAGGCAAAAGAGGCAGATCCCACAGGGAATCATGGTTCAGAGCAGCTTTTCTAGTCCCCAAGCACTGGGGGTTTATGAAGGGCTGAGGCTGTGTCCCGGCTCTGCAGGGGGTCAAGGGAAGCTCCATGCATGACACCAAGTTCCCCTCAGCTGCAGAGAGCCGGGCTGGAAGGCTGCAGGACAATGAGTGAGGTCTGGCTGTGCTTGACACGTGCTTCTGGTTTCCTCCTCCAGTTCAGCATCTGCACCTTGTGAGTGGTTCTGCTTTTCACAGAAACGCAGCCAAACTTTCAGCTCCTGCTGAAGGTGCTTGAAGCACTTAAGAGTTTCAGTAGGAGTTTAGGCTTCACTTCACAACTAAAAGCCGTATTTGCAACCCACAGGAGTGTAATTGCCTATTCTTGTCTGCTTTTCGAAGTCATCAAGTGTTTTCTCCCTCCCGTGAATCTTTCCATAATACTTCTCTGTTGTTGGTAAGCCTGTTTCGCATCTCTCACTTCTGTGAGCACAGCTGTAGTTCTGTGAGAATTCAGTGGCAGCTGAATCTGCCTCTGCCAGCCTCACTCACTACCCCAGTAAATGATCTGCCATGCCCAGAAAGATGCTGTTTTGTGATGCTTGGAAGTGTCAGTTCAGAACTGATTAAAACTTGTTCCTTCCCTCCTGCATTACCCCTGCCTCCCCATGGTGGGAAGGAAGTTCCTTGGCTCTGCAACCTACTCTTTGTCAGGAGGACTGAGACTTTGTCTCAGTCTTTCAACAGCTGTCACTCAAATAAGTCTGCTCAATTACAGAGAAAAAGACAAAAGAGTCTCTAAACAGAGTGAGCAATTTTGCTTTCCCTGAGAGTTAAGTAGACTATAAACTGCTTCTCCACTTAACAGCTCCAGAGTATATTTTTTTCCTCTTGTCTGTACTCGTCATTTCTTCTCTGGGCTGTTGTGTGGCCAGGAGCGGCAGTGATGCACTTCTTAGATCATACATTTCCTGTTTTCTCCTGCATCAGGACCACACTATTTTGAGCGGAGGACAAAGCAGAACAATGTGGCTTGGTCGGATGGTGGGAGAAAACACAGGTTAGGACAGCAGGGAACTGTGGGAAGGGAGAGAAATTATTTAGGCATCACCAAAAGAGCAAAATGAAAGACATCTGCTGTCTAATTGAATAATCCAGCATTAAAGATGCTGCTCTGTGTTCAAAAAACTAAATTCAATATAGTCATATGTTGGTATTTCTTTTCTTGTTTCTATGATGATCTCATTTTGGTAGTAAATAGCCTACAAATTTATATTATTATATTAATTAAGTTTAATTAATTTCATTAACAAATTTAACAATTTGCTACAATCTGCTGCGTACAGCCCTAAAAGACACATTCTCAGAAAATACCCTCGTTAATGGAAATCATATATGCTCTCAAAATGCATCTTGATTAATACAAAGATTAGTTCATCCAGTTGCTCTCACTCTTGATTTTTGAGGACATGGTCATCACCATGCAGCTTTTAATGCTAAGAGAGCGCTAAAAGTAAAGCATGTGCTCAGATATGGAAAAATAAAACATGAGGACTGGGTTATGTTAAAGGGCACAAAGCAAATGAGGCTGAGCTTGGTGGAAAGGACCAGAGGAGCAGCATGCCCCATCGCCAGCGAGGGTGCCTCCTCTCATCCTGCATCCCATCTGTTCAGGCGGTCAGTGTTGTCATTGGTGCCTGTTTGGTCATCCTGGAAAACTTCTCATATGGTTTTAAAAGCTCTTCAAGAAAACTTGTTTCTGTCTTTCCCAGTTTTGGGAAGAAATGGTCAGCCCTTCCATACAGCCCAAGGTGGAAGAGTGCACGAACTGGGATGGTGTTTTTCTAGTATCTTAAACAAATCCTTGGGATATCTGGGGATGTTCTACCCCAGTGATAAGCTGCCTAAGCATCCAGGAAGACTTTACTTGCAACAACTCCAAAAGTGCTTTCACAGCCAATGAAGAGCTGTCCCATGTCTTCCAGTTCCCTTTTATGTTTGATACTTGTCAGAGAGTTCAGGTTGGGATTGATTCCCCTATAGAAAAGGGAGAGTTTTGATGCAGCCTGTAGAAGGTGATCTGATGTATTTCAAAGCATTTGAAATGGGAACAAATGCAGATAACAGCATCAAAGCCAACACAATATTCTTCTGGTATAATGTACGTGATTTAGTAGAGGAAGCAGATTTCATAAACCAGTCATATTTCTGAAGGAGAATACAAAACCCTGCAGCATTTCTCTGCTGTTCCCACACCCTGAGCTCGGTTGATGACTGTGAGCAGCTCTGGCAGCTCACAGGGTGCGGGGAGCTGAGCCAGCTCAGCCCTGGTCTGGGCCCCGTATGGGGGACTGGTGACACTTGGCAAGCCTGAGGCTGACATTTTCTTGAAATGATTTTTAAGTTCTTTGAAATGCTGCTACACTGAACAGCTTTTCATTATAATGCATGGACTTCTAGAAAGGAGGCATGAGCTGACATGGCTAAACCCCATTCTTTAACCTAGATTTGAAGTTCTGAGTACTTACTGTTTATCTCCAGACCACCCCAGCATCTTCAGGATGGCATCCAGCAGTGAAAGCTACAGACTGATTCGAAGCTGCTATTGGAAAACCAGATACTTTTGGATTAGAAACGCCTATGTGAGAAACTTGAATGTCACCCAGCAGAAAGACTCAGCCATGCCCTGCCACCTCATCTCCAGAAAGCAACTGTGTATTAAAATGCTCGTTAAATAAACATTATCCAGTTGTTGTGGTGAACAAATGGAAGGCCTTATGGGGAAATGGTAATGGCCTGTGTAAATTAAGACTGTTATGAAATGGACATACACAGCAAGAATTCATGTTGCACAAGAAATTTTCACTCTGCCTGTATCAATTGCTGTGGTTTTGGCTTTGTAGCCTTGGCAAGTGTTCTAGGAAGGCTGCAGTTGCAGGTGAGCCTGAATTAGTTCTGAGCACAGGGAGGATGCTGTGCTCTGGGACTGTGGCACTTTGCTGCAGGGACCTGCTAGCCCAGCTCCTGGTGAGCAGCTGCTCCTGGGACACAGGTGGTTCTGTGGATCGGGAGCCACCAGAAGATCTGTGGCAATGTTTGAGCTAAAGGATGCAATTATTTTGTTGTTCCTATTTCCCCATGCATACACAGATTTTCTTTTTCAAATCTTCCTTTCAAATGTGCCGGCAGTATGTATGATCCCAATCATATACAAAGGAGAGGAGATAATTGCCTGCTGAGCTGCCTGGCGGAAGAGTCTCACAGCTTAAGGTCTTCAGCCTCCTCGCTGAGGCAATGAAGATACTCAGATGGCTTTGTAAGTTGCTTCCATCACTTTATTGCAGTCCTGATTGGCTGGAGCAGAAAACACTGGCATGATTAGGAGGTAGGGAGACACAGCTGCCTCAAAGACCAGCCCTAGCTTTAGCAAATCTTGCTTCTTACGCATGGGAAAGCTGTTAATTTATTATCAGGTGAACTGCAAGCAAAGCAGAATATTGGCCTGTTTGTTCAAATTTCTGTAATGGCAATTTCTGTACCTCTTCCTCTTCTGGGGTAAACAAATATTTTTTCCTGAATTAGAATGGGAGGCCTTACACTGCAAAAATAAGCAGACAGCGTCAGTCCTGTGCTGTACCTCTGCTCTTGTATGAGGTCTCCAATGTTGACAACAGATGAGTTTTCATGGCAGAAGGATTTTTGGGTTCAGGTCCCCAGATCAGTTTAGGCTGATCTAAGCCAGCCATCCCTCCATCTCAGCAAACCACAGCACTGACTGGGGTCACTGACCTGCACTCTCTTTTTTTTTTCCCCCCACTTAGATTATTCCCTATTGATTAGCTCAGATGGACTGAATAGAAGGAGAAAAATTGCTCCCTAGGCCAAGCACTTGGCAATAAATCTTCTATACAAAAAGGAAATGCCTGTCTCTTCAGTTTTAAGTGTTCATATTCTTAAGCTAACAAAGGGAGATTCATGGTATTCTTCCTCTGCAGCTATTCATTTGCCTCTGGGAAAGGCTTGCCTTCTGCGCTTGCCAAGTTAATCAGTGAAACAGAGAACACAAACCATCAATGTGCATTTAAATCCCAGGCACTCTATAGCCACCAAAAAGAAAAAGAAAAAGGCTTTTGAAAGATACATCCACCTGATCCTCACGGCCACTCAACAGTGAGTGCCTCAGTCTAGGGACAGAGAAGCAGAAGGGACTTTTTCCATTTGAAGTTTCCTGACTGAGATACCGGCCAGGACAGGAAGAAAAACGGAGGAAAAATGGTTAGGACCCAAGTTCCAGATTGTGTAAGTCCCAAAGGTATGAATTAATCCATCACCAAGTGTAATTAAGCAGTGAGTTGCCAGGGCGGCTAGCGAACAGGCAATTTGGGCATAGGTCCCAGTGCTGGCCTCGGCACCAAGGAGGATGCCATTAAGCTGACCAAAGTCTTTGAAATCCTACTTCACATTTCCTCCTGGGAAAAGCCTGCAGCAGCAGCATTTCACTTGGTATCTGGGTTTTTTTCTCACCAGGAAACCCTGCAGTGTGCGGATCTCTGATGCCAAATGCTCTGCAGCCTCACATCAGACATTTCAGGATTCAGGAGGTGCTGGTGCAGTGTGGTGGCTTCAGGAAAGGAGTAAGTGCTCCCCTATAAGCATCCTCTACCCAAACCCTGCTCCTTTCACCTCTCTCCCAGGAGGTTTCTGAGAACAGCAGCAGACCCATAGGACAGTTAGCGCTGCATCCTCTTGCTAAACATTACAAAAGCAAGAAAGGGTCTTTTACTTTTTGCTTTCACATCTGGAAAGGGAGGAGTTCCACAGAACTGATTTGGTCAATCTCTAGAGTGAGAAAGTTGAATGGAAGCAGGAAATCAGCATTCCTGAAGCTTCCCCTTGTACCAGAGGCACCTCAGCTTCTGAGAGCTGACATCTCATCTGTGCCGACAGGTACCGAAGAGCTGAACAAAGCTTCCCTAAATCCAAGGGAAACCTGGGAGAAACAATTTTGAAGCTTCCTTTGAACCCAGTGGCAAAGAGAACAATTTTCACCTTGGCTAGAGAGGGGACCCAGCCCTTGCAGAAATCCCCCAACCTGAAGGGTTGTGCCTGCTTTTGTTTTGCACAGAAAACAGCGTATTAATACAGTGAAGAAGAAAAAATCCACCCCAGCAGTGAAATATGTGTTGATGGGCTTTAACCTCACACTGTGTGACTGTTTCCATTTGAGTAAATTGCACAAAACAGTGCAGGTAAATCAGCCAAAGCTTGTGCATTTAGTATGCTTTACCTGGTAATTGAAGCTAGGAGGAGCCTTCATGGGGGATGCTGGCTGGCTGTATTATACAGCCATATGCCAGGTGGGCGGTTTGTGTTTATTTCTTGCCTGGATTGTTTAGGATCCTCTACCAGTAAGGAAAGAAATGGAAAATTACCACCTTGACCACAGTTGTTATGGAAATTGGAGTCTCCAAGCAGCTCTGGAACTCTTCCTCTACTGCTTGATCCCACATCCAGAGATCACTGCTCAGTGTTCTTATTTAGCTCTTTAGCCATGAGATTTTGAGGCTCCAATTTTCTCAAGTGCTGCATTTTGATAAGACACTCAAGCCCCTTAACTGTTCGTTTGCTTCAAGGGCGTAGAGGTGCAGGTGCTGCATAACTGCATGTCTGAACTGCGGTGTTTTTCCAGTACCTGAGGGCCAGCCCTTCAGGGAAGTCCCAGCACTGCTCAGAAACCTGCGGCTTTGCACACCATGGACAAATGTTCGTTTCAGATCACTTAGCTCATTCCTGTTTTGCTGCAGCACTTCCCCTGATGAACTTCTCTGAGCCCACAGCCCCGCTGTGGTTGTCCGTGTGTCCTGTGCAGGTGGACTGATACCACCCTGGGACAGTCGATTGCCCATTCCTGGGGCTGCTTGGGCTGCCCTCTGCCGTGTCTTCCAGCAGCTCAGCTTCTTCAAGAGCCTTTGAGGAGAAACCCAGCTGAAATCCACCTGGGAACCCGAACTGGCTGTATGTAGTGGTCATCCTCAGCCGGGTTGCCTCCTTCAACCAAGGAGATTTTTCTGTAAAATGAAGGTGTCTGGACTTTTCCTCCAGTCAGTCACATTCCTCCGTGTGTGTTAATCCTTTTTTTCAGGCTGCTTGGAAAGGAACTTGGATGTAAAATAACCATGATTGCCTCTGGAGCCTCTCTAAGAAAGGACGCCACGTTTGCTGTTTTCTGTTCCCTTGTGGCAAGGCAGGTTTTAAAAAGCATGATAATCATTTTGTATTCAAGCTCTTTAGACCTCCTGAGGAAGTGCCAGTTGGTGTATGCTCTTCAGATTTCATTCTTACCATTTCATCACCTGTTTTGACTGAAAACTAAAAGCTTCAGAGTGAGTTACTGTCAAACACACAGCCTCCTCCTTTTCTCCTTTCCTGGTTGTTTTTGCTTCTGCTGCCACTGTTTGCAAATACAGAACGATGCACGGCTCAAACCCCTCTTGTGATCCACTGAATCTCAGCATTGAAAAGGCTTTTGCCCCCCTATCTTCTCTTCCTTTGGTCAGAGCTGCATGAAAGGACAGAGTTTTGAAGTAAATGCATATTTTACCACTACTGTTTGAGTCTCATCTTCCTTAATTCCTCCTTCCCTTTGGTATGTGAGTCATCCCAGCAAACTTATGATGCCTCTAAATTAATCAGGCCTTTAACGGGAACAGACATGATGAGCCATTAAAGGATGCCATTATTCAAAAGCCAGGAAAATGCTAAGGTGCTACCTGATCTTTCCTCACCTTGTCAAATGCATCCAGATCTCAGGCTTTGCCTCCTTAGCTCATGACAAGTGAGGTGCAAATGAGCAGTCCCTGCTGTGTCTGCTGGCTCCCTTGCCTCCCAGTCTCAGGCACCATCAGAAGGGTTCAAATAGTCAGAGTTTCTGTGGCAAAGTCTTGCCTGCAGAGTTTCAGCTCTCTGGCCTGTAATCAGCAATGCACTCGTAGACAGGCTTAGTTGTGAGACCATGAAAGTGTTCTGAACTTTTGGTCAAAGGCTCTTTGTGAACTCAGTGAATCATGGTTTTAAATGCAGTTTTTGCATGGTGTTACCTGAACTCGGGAGTGTCCCTGCTTACTGCTTCTGTATCTTCACAGGTAGGCTAAAAGCAATAGGTCCCTGCTGGTGCACCTATGTGTAAGCCACAGTCAGAGATGAAGGAATACATGTGCACAGCAACAGTCATATGTACATCACACACACAAATTACTTCACAGGTTGACCATCTGAGAAGGAGAAAAAAGGCGTGTAATTAGTGCAGCCCATTTACTCCATGTAGCATCAGTTGCATGATGTGTAGAGGAGATCTTGCCTTTGAACATCCGGCCCAGCACGAGCAACTGGGGTGCCAGGAGGAGCTGTGCTTCAGTGCCAATCACTTCCAAAGCAGCTCGAATCCCTTCATAGGCTTCCAGTATCTCTTTCTCAGTGCAGCTTTTAACAGCCCATTGTACCTTTCTATTTTCCCAGAGGCTGGTGCATGGTAGGGGATGTGATATACCCACTCAATGCCATGCTCTTTGGCCCAAATATCTATAAGGTTATTCTGGAAATGAGTCCCATTGTCTGACTCAATTCTCTCTGGGGTGCCGTGTCGCCACAAAATCTGTTTCTCAAGGCCCAGGATGGTGTTCCGGGCAGTGGCATGGGTCACAGCGTATGTTTCCAGCCACCCGGTGGTTGCTTCCACCATGGTAAGCACATGGCGCTTGCCTTGGCGGGTTGGTGGCAGTGTGATATAGTCAATCTGCCAGGCCTCCCCATATTTATACTTCAACCATCGTCCTCCATACCAAAGAGGCTTTAACCGCTTGGCTTGTTTAATTGCAGCACATGTTTCACACTCATGAATAACCTGGGCAATAGTGTCCATTGTTAAGTCCACCCCTCGATCACGGGCCCATCTATTTGTTGCATCTCTGCCCTGATGGCCTGAAGTGTCATGGGCCCACAGGGCCAAAAATAATTCACCTTCATGCTTTCATGGTTGCAGACCACTCTGTTTAAAATGTCCATCTGCTCTCTGCCTTTAGTCTCTTTAGAAGCATTCCGTTAGCTGATCTGCAGTCACCGAGAAGCACACAACTCATACCTCTGCATGCAGGAATAAAAGGTATTTTGGTCGGTGAGAAAACGAACATGAGCCAGCAGTGTGCACCCACAGCCCAGAAAGCCAACCGTATCCTGGGCTGCATCAAAAGGAGCGTGACCAGCCCGTCAAAGGAGGTGATCCTACTCATTGTCAAGTCACTTTTATTAGCAATGAGTCTTCTGCTAAGGAAAACATGTTTGGTTGGTTGGTTTGTTTTTCTGTCCTCTACTCTTTCACAGAGTGTGAAGAAGAATTAAAGCAGAACCTCCCGAGAAGAAAACGTACCCTAAGGGGTGTTAGAGGCTTGGAGGCTTCTGGAGCCAAGAGTCTACCACAGCAAAGGGAGATGTATTCTTCAAAAAATATTGGTCTTCCCACATATATGGGCCGTTCTGATCTGAAGGACAGAAGGTTGCTGACCCAAGCACTGAGCCAGGCATTTTAGGAATGGGCCGGTGTCACTATTACCTGCTGGGTTTTCATATCACAGTGGAAATCATGTGGCCAGCTGTCAGGCAGGAATTAAACGTGCTGTTGGTGGCATTCTGTGTGGTTTCAAGCAGGAAAAAAAAAAAAAGGAAAAAAAGGAAAATAAAAAAATCAAGTCTGAAGCTCCAGACCCCAATGGAGTCACTAAACAATGCCCATCAGTTCAAGGAGAAGGCAGATTTACAACATCATATTAGTTTTCTTTGTTCTGTTGCCCAAGCCTTTCAGCTGAAAATTCAAGGACTATCAAATTAGTTTTAAAGCTTTTCTTTTCCAACCGCTCTGAAGTTCCATTATTAGTAGCTATTACATACTTGCCATTTGTATTTTGAAAAATAAAATCTAAATTGTAACTGTCCACAGAAAATCAAATGCAATTGCTATTGCATTATTGCTCTTATTTCTCCTGTTGAAGCCCATTTTGCAAAACCAACTTGTGATGAATTTAAGTGCTATTTAGAATATATGCTAATGGCAGAGTCTAGTCTGAAATTATGTGTTTGAAAACCCTGTGCCCATTTGGGTGTGCAGCTAATGCTAGCTCCTACTCTGACCCTGGGGAATTAGTGCCTGCATATTACACAGAGATTAGTTTGTGCTTCCCAGTTCCTGCCACCTGAATTTTAATTTGATTTTGGATAGCAGATGAATGTAAGATTTGGACGTAGCTTCAGTTTTAAAGACGAAGTGCCAGTTGTTTAGGCATCTGGCATGTTTGCCCCGGGTGAACACAGCCTTCATGAGGCTGTTCCAGCTGGGGGGGGCCTTATAGTCCACAAGTAGTAAGCCAAGCTCAGATGAAACAGTAATGTGAAGTGAAGCAGTCTGGTGCAGAAGACTGTGCCTTGCAGTTCAGAAGTTACTGATTCAGCCCCTGGCTCTGCTGCCTCTACCTTCAGTAAACCCAAGCTGGCTTTTTAAACATGTGTCTCAGGAGGAAGGAAAGGCGAGTGACCCACACATTGCCTGACTGTGCGCATTAAACAACACATGCGGGTATAAGGCTTAGTAATAAAAAAAGGATTCACCTATATCTTTTATGCCTTAAGTTCTGATTGTGACAATAGATACCAATATCCGAGAGCAAAAGAAGGAGTTCTTACAGCTCATCTGTTACAATGCTTCTGGTGCCTGCGTATCTGTGGTATTATTAATTCATCTGTCTAGAGGGCATCTAGCCCTGCAGGAAACAAAAGACCTTCTGACATTTGAAAGTAAGACACAAGAAAGAAAGATACTGAATGTCTTTAATATCTCCAGTCTGCAAAGACTCCGCAGAGACAGGGAGGTAACTTGAATTTTGTCCAAGAAAAACAGGCAGAAATCTCTAAGCGATTTTATTCCACAACACAAGCATTCCTGCTCCTAAAACATTTTCTGAGAAGTAAAAAACCAGACAAATGTCAATCAGACACTTGTCTAATGACATGGAAAGCAAAGGACTGGCTCCTTTGAGCATCTGTGGGACAGGAGGTGGTTCCTGGTTAGTCCCTTTCTCTTCCGCTGTCACCAAGCATTGAGGCAGGAGCACAGGGCAAGACGAAAGACCAGGAGGAGTAGTGGGCATCAGCTTCTCACCTACCCTCAGTCTGTAAACCAAGCAAGTGGTAAGGCATATATGGGGAATAGCAGGACCAACTGCAAAGGGAAAAGTCTCTGTCCCCATTCAGGAGGGTTAATGAGGATTACTGTTGTACAGAGGAATATTAGACGCAACAGTGAATCATAATGAATCGAGTCTTAATTCTTCAAGCAGTGAGTGCTAGAGTGTTTCAAGGGGTTCTAGCATATATCAGTAATCAGATAATTTGCACCTGGAGAAAGATAACATGCCTGGGATTTGGCTGCAAATTTGATTAGCCTAAACTCATAGCTTTCTTCTTTGGACATCCTTGCAGTTATAAAGCCAGTAATAATATGTGCCAGGATAGAAATATATGAGAGGATAACAAATGATTCTTCAGGTGCACGGGAATCTCACAGGCGTGATGAGAATAACTTCAGTGGAAAAAATAAGCAGAAGCCTACCAGATCACCTTGTTGTAATGGTAATAGATGTACAGCGTGTTCTTTCTACATCCCTGAGGCAAGAAACTCCATATAGTAAATACAAGACTTCATTCTGCTTCTGCTGAAAACAACTGGAGTTATGCCACAGCCTTCACCTGGAGTAGCTTTGAGACCCTGGGAAGCAATAAACACAAAAATCTGGGCAAAGAACTGGTTTCCTGGAAACACACACATCAAATATGCATATCTTTCCTTCCTATCTCTATTTTGGCTCTCTTTTTCTCCTGTTTACTATGAAGATCATCACTGGTTTTTCAAAAGGCCTCTGGCTGTTGTGGTGCAAGCTGTGATGCTCAGTCTGCTTCACAGCAAAGATACCCAAACTGAAAAAAACCTGAAATTAAATTGTCATCACTTTCCTTGACAGAGGATAGAGACATGGCTGGAGATCAGGGTGCATGCCAGACCCAGGATGAGTGATCCCAGCACAACTCGGTGAGCATCCAGGAGCAGAAGGACCGATTGCTCCAGCCCCGTGTGTGGCTCCACAGCCACCAGCAGCTCCGACATTGGGCACATGCTGTTAACTTTTCCCAGCACCACTTTAACTTCCCAGGATCAGGAAACTGAGCTTAGGGATGCTTCTGGATTATTGTTTTTTAATTTGGTAGTAACAAATTAAATGCAGACGAGTCCATCTTCACGGAGAACTGGAGACTCCAACTGCTCTAACAGCATGCAGAAAAGGTGAACTGAATGCCAGAGAACAGGACAGATGTTCGGAAGCGTGTGTATAACAATTCTAAGGGCATTATTAACTGAAATAAGCAATAATTAGATAATTTGGAAAACAAAAGTGGTGTTGTCATTGTAACTGACAGGACTAACGACAGCGGCGTGTTGGACTGGACTGCTGAAACCTCAGACTCATGAGAATTTTGAATGATTGGCTCTGCATGTCAGTGTGTGACCTTTTTACCCATAAACAAAATCCTGGATCTAGCAGGAGGCACATTCTCTATGTCCCATGTCCTGCCCATGCGTTCCCCGTGTGAGCAGCCAGCCTTCAGCTCCGTGGAAAAGGAGCCACAGGCAGGATCAGGAGATCACAGAGCCCACTGTGGGCAGAACACAAAGCCTTCTTACTTGTTTTTTAAATCAGGTGTAACACACACAGCATGCAGAATGAGAAAGATGATAGCTTAAAATATTGTCTAAAATCTTTGCCTGAAACCTAAACTGACTTTTTTCCATTTTTTTTTATTTTTTTTTTTTTTACATTTCTGTGTCAACATCTGTCAGGAAGAATCCAGATGTGAGAAAACACTTTTCTAAGAGCAATCTGTCAGTGCTGAAAATCCACCAGTTCTAAAATTCAAGCTTGGAAAGTTTTTTGTTTCTTTTCCCCACTGATTCCAGTTACATTGCCGCACACAGGTGCCCTGTTGCCAGAGCAGGCATCTAGGAAGCCATGCTCAGAGCCCACCCAGGCTGGTTTGCATCCACAGCCCTGCAGCGTGGTGGTGGGCTCCGCTCTGCAGCAGTTGCGGCGCGGCTACAGCCATCAGAGCTCTGCCCATCGTTTCAGTCCTTGGTGGTGAAGGGATGGGTACGTGCAACGTGTCCCCTTTGGCTGGATGTTGTGATACTGTCTTGGCTGAGTGCCGTTTGAGAAGACTGACGGTGCCTGTGGACTTTGAGGGCGATTCAGTGGCAATGAGAAGCCAACACCAAGGACTCCCTGAGCTTCCACGTCCCCGCTGCCGGCACAGCGCTGCCTGCCCACACCGGCTGCGCTGGGGGTTACCTCGGGCAGGGGCCCCGGGGAGCCGCTCTCACACCCGGGGAGCGGAGGGGGGCGGTAGGGGACCCCCCCCCCCGGGGCTGTTTTATGAATGGAGGGGTGGCCACGCCCCCGAACCCCGCCGCGCCCCCGGATTGGCGGCTGCGTCCCGCGCGGCTGCACGTGCGGCGCTGAACAAGCGGTCCCGGTCCCGGTCCCGGGGCAGGTCCAGGTCCCGGTGCAGGTCCAAGTCCAGGTCCAGGTCCCGGTCCCGGTCCCGGCCCCGGTGCAGGTCCAGGTCCAGGTCCCGGTCCCGGTCCCGGTGCAGGTGGAGCGGTAAGTGAAGGGGAGGTGGGGAGAGGAGGGAAGGTCGTTGTCACTGGGGAGAAACTGCGTGTAACTTGTGCTTGCAACGGGTGTTAACGAGGGAAGATTAATCCGGTTCAGCCAGTGGAGCGCCGGTTTCTGTCCAGCATTACAGCACGGGTCGGCCAGAGCCCTGCTGCAAAGATGCCTTTAAATTCGTTAGAAGGGAAGGTTCTGGTTCTTCTCTGCTCTGCATCGGGAAGAAATCCTTGCTGCAGCAGCTGGGAGCGCTCACCCAGGCTTTCTGACCCAGGAGCTGGAGAGCTAGGGAGGTTGCAGTCAGGTAGGCTCTTCCTCTCTGCCCTTCGGATTCTATCAGGTTCTAAAAACTGAAAGGCAGACCCTCCTGTTGCATAACACCGTGGTATTCCAGCTCCTCAGGATCATCTGCGTTTAGCCACACCGTTCTTCAGGGAAACAGGACAGTGCTCTCTACTGAGAGGATTGCTTTTCAGTGTAGCATGAGCATCTCAGCTGTGGTTTACACAGAGATGAAAGTGGTTCAGCTGGAGCTGACTAAAATATGATTTGTTTTTGTTACACAGGTGCTGCATTGCTCTTAGGTCCCTCTCATTGCCCGCTGAAAGCTGACATTCACCATAGAGGATGACATCCTCGGTACTTACTACAGTGGATAATAAAGAGGTGTGGAGTCCTGCATGGCTTACCTAGGTATGGGATAAACTTAAAGGCTCTCATTGGAGTAGAGAGTCCATCTGCTATCCTGCCCCAGAAGCCCAGAGGGATGTAGTTCTGGATTCTCTCATTACCTGTGGAAGCACTAAGTCCTTTCTGACTCGTGCCAAGCTCACAATGTTCTCAGAGATGTTCTGCTACAATGAGTCCTGTGTTCCAACCATCTTTTTCACACAAGGTGAACAATCCCTTTCCCTGGTTTTGGCTCTGCTCCCCGTTTCATGGCAGATCTCCAGGTTCACATCTTGTGAAAGTCAGAGTGGAACCTGGTCTAGGGCTGGTCCTGATGCTCCCAATGCCATCAGCACTGAGATACTAACAAGGAGATAAGTTACCTGTTGCACTACAGCTGCTTTGCTCCAGCAGAACCCGTGAGCATTTGTCATGCTCTCTGTCCTACCCAGGCTTCTTTCTCTCACAGACTTGCCCAGTAAACACCTGTAATCTCCTTCCACCCCAGCAAGCTACTTTAACATCCATTTGCTTGTGAGAGGCGTCCTCTTGTAGGTCCTTTGGTATTCCCCATGCTCCGCAGAGTAAGCAGACAAGCTAAAGTGGATTGTATTGTGGAATGCATGGCTATAACCACCATCAGCTCACTGTACCTTATTTCCCCCAGAAAGCAGTTGATCTCTGACCCTTGTGGTGCCTGCAGCTGAGGCCACCTGTGTGGCTGAGCATTGTGCTGGTTTGGGGGTGCTGGGTGTCTCTTTCAGGCCATGTGGTGGGTTGGCTGTCCTGGGCAGCCAGCCAGTCCCCTCTGCAGGAAGTATCAGGGAGCCTTTTAGTGCTCTGAAAGCTCTGCTTACTAATGCCTTGCACTGTGCGAGGTCCATTGATTTGTGACCATGGGGCTTGATGGGAATGGCGTGTACCAAACAAAAACCAATTGCCCTCCTGGAGAGCCTGACAGCTTCTAAATGACTTTCCCCTCCCATATATTTATATATGTATATGGTTATAGGTAGAGCATATCTATAAATACCAGTGTGCATAGTTAATAGGTTCCACCTAACATCAATAGCTCAGCAAAATCTAAAATCACCAGAAATATCTAATGGGTATCAGTAAAGGTGAGGAAGCAGAGGGTTTTTTTGTTTCTAGGGAATAGTTCTTGTGTCTCTGGCACTGTGTGTTGGTTTGTTTGTGTATGGTGTGAAGACTGTGAGTTCCATGCCTCTACTGCTAACTTTTTGCCTTTGCAGGAAAGACCATTTCCTCGCTGAAACAGAAACACTGAATGCAGAATGACATTGCTGTTTGGGGGAGAAAATGTGAGATAGCCTGAACTCAACTTCTGATGTGATTTCCAGGTTCTGAATCGCTTTAGGATAATTGCTGGTGTTAGATGCAGACACAAGCTATCTCTGCTTTTGAAAATGATCCCCAAATGGCTCCAGCTGTACATTCCAACAGAAAAGAACTGGCTGTTTTGAAGTAGAGGATGAAAGCACCAACAGTGCAGCCTTTTGTGGAATTTGGACGAAAAATAGACTCAGGTGAGAAGAAAGAAGAAAAAGCTGACATGGGATTAAAACAACTGCAGACCTTGCCTGAGGTTTGCCTACAGGTGCTGCATGTAATAATGAGTTCTTCTTTCCAGCCTGCCTGTGGAGCTATTGTTCTTCCTGATACACAAAGGGGTTGAAAGTGTGTGGTCTCAAACCAGCCCCTTTCCAACATGCTAGTTGGAACTGCTCTCCAGTGCTGCCTCTGCACGGGGGGAGCCCATCACACTATGGAAGTTTCCTCCAGCTTTTCATCTTAAGGTGGTGTTTGTAGTGTCAGCTTCATCTTTACCAGCCTCCTAGAGAACCAAGAAGTTCAAGGTGATGGAACACTTCCTAGGTCAGCTGGAGCTGTGATCCGGGTGGCCTCGAGCTTAGTGAAGGCTCAGGTGAACCCACCATGCCTCGCTTGCTGCTTCAGTTGTACAAGTCACATATGATGGGGTTTCTTGAGGAGTTTGACCACTACACTTCCTTGCCCAAACTCATGTCAATCTACCAAGCAACCAACAGGACCATCTTCAACTGGACAGACAGCCATATTGTTGAGTGGGAGAAATTCGCTGAGCTGGCTAAATACGAGCCAGAATCCCAGAAATCGACAGTGAAAGCACTCCTTATTGTGGCATACTCAGTCATTATCACCATGTCTCTCTTTGGGAACATGCTGGTGTGCCATGTGGTGCTGAAGAACAAGAGGATGCACTCAGCTACCAGCCTTTTCATTGTCAACCTGGCAGTGTCTGACATTATGATCACGCTGCTCAACATGCCTTTTACCCTGGTAAGTGTCCCCTGTGCTGTCCCCTCAGTCAGGAGATGATTCTCTCATGAGAGCACTGCTTGGTGGTCACACCCTCTCTGTGCATGCTCTTCTAGGACTGAGGTGTGAACCCAATACAATCAAGTCTAATAGACAACTCTGCCAGGCAAGTAAAACACTGTTCAGCACCCTGGGGGCTCCGTTTGCTCTCTTAGAATCTGTATCTCCTAAAAGACCCTAAAGTCTCTCCAGGTATGCCACCAAACCACAAGAAATTCTTGGGGAAAGCAGAGTAAGTGTCTGGATGAACATGTAATGTATTCACAGGAGAGCACTGGAGGGTCACACTTAAACAACTTGAATGACAGTCATACCCAGGACATTGGAAGAAAGTAGTCGAGCTTTTCAGACCTGCCACTTGGGTTAAGTCTTCAGTGAAAGCTCTGCAGACCAGAAAGGAGGGGTCTTTGTTCACTTTTTCCAAATATAATTGTTAGTATAATTAAAAAGTTGTTACTGCTGTTCATAAATGATGCTTATATGAATAGGCCAGGAGGGCTGCAGCAGCACCACTCATTTAATCTGTGGGGCTTGACCTTTAAAACTCTACTGTAAATGTTTCAATATCCAGCATAGCAGACCTTTCTCTGGGTTTCAGGTGGAGCTGCCCTGCCATGTGGGCTTCCCCATGGGATTGTTTTCAGAACATCTGGCTGATGACCTGTTCTCTCCCACCCCCAGGTTCGGTTTGTGAACAGCACGTGGGTCTTTGGTAAGGCCATGTGCCACGTCAGCCGCTTCGTGCAGTACTGCTCCCTGCACGTCTCCACACTGACACTGACAGCCATCGCTCTGGACAGGCACCAGGTAAGATGCCACCTGATCGATGTTCCAGTGCAAGGCTCCTCCCAAGCCCCTGCCAGTCTCAGTTAAGCCATGGTTTCAAGGTGGCTGAATCTTGGGGATTAAACCCATATCCAGTGAGAAGGCTTTAGAGCTAAATTCAAAGATCCCCCTCATGTATCAGGGGTGGGAAGGCTTGATGGACTTCCGTAGGCTCTAGGTACAGGGCAGGAGGGAAAACACAAAATATGGCACTGCACGCCCCAGCTTTCAGTGGAAAAGGGTGAGAACACCTTTTTCATGTCATTTGAAGAGCCAAGTCCAACCTAGCTCCCAAGTACGGCAGCGCAAATTGGTTCAGGAGGTGGTGTTATACATGGGAGGCCTTGAAAGACAGCTAAGCCAATGCTGAGTGCGAAGTGTTCCTTTAGCTGTACAGGGAACTTTTCCAAGCTTTTTAGTTTACCACCCAAAACCCATAGAACACCAGTAGCATCCTGAGTTACGTTCTGGTTTAGCTGCCCATTTGTTTTTTTGCTCTTTGTTTCCCATTGGGCATCATCAAGTTGCAGGAGAGATGGAGAAAAAAGAAATTCTGAGACTAAATCCCTGTGGTGCAACTATGGGACTAATGCTAGACCAGTACAAACAGGAGTGGCAGAGTGGGAAATCTCTGTTGGAAATCCTGGGAAGAGACTTAAGAGCTGGAAGAAGACCATGCCCAGCATCTGCCTGCAGCATGGCCATGTTAGCTGCCCACTGGGATAAACACTCCCTGCGTTGCCAGTACCTGAAGGAGAAGGTAGTTCAGGCTTTCATGTAATCAGTCAAACAACATTTTCCAGGCTCTCAGATTTTATAACCTCTTTACCTTTTCATTTAACAGAGAAAATTTCATAAAAGGTGAGTTAATGCCTCAAAAGAGGGTAGGAGGCATTCAGCTTCCTAGGTTCAGCTAAACAGAAGAGGTTTCTTTACGTAGTCCATATAGAATAAACAAACATACCCAGTCTTTCACCAACAGAGAGGCTTGTGTAGATGCCTTCTTTTTTCTCTGCCTAATGTAACCCACAATTTAAGGAAAACGGTCCTCACAAAACCAAAACAGGAAAAAGTTCATTTGAAAGCACTTCTGAGCAGAGTGAAAAGTTCACTGTTTCCCCTTTTCCAGGTCACTCGAATAAGCAGAACATTTCCCTAATTGCAGCTGTCATTTTCTTAACAGCATTGGATCACAACGAAAAATGCCTCTGCTGTGTGTGTTGGTGAAGGGACACTGCATTCCTGTGTGACAGGAGTTGTGGTGATGTCTCTGTTGCAGGTCATCCTGAACCCACTGAAGCCGAGGATGTCACTAACAAAGGGAGCGCTGAGCATCTGTGTTATTTGGATGATGGCAACCTGTTTCTCCCTACCCCATGCTATCTACCAAAAGCTTTTCCAGTATAACTACAGGTGAGCTGTTTCCCCTTCCAGGTGAGCATGGAGAGGCCTGATGGCCCTTTGCAGCAGTGGCTCTCAGTGGTGAGCATGGCTGGAAGGGCTCCAAGGCTTGGGGAAGGACACAGTGGAATCAGCAGGAGTTGCATGTGGATGAAACCTCACTTCCCAGTGCCAGCATTTTGCAGGAATGCCAGACTCAAGGCCAAGGGGATAATCTTAAGTGGACAGTATTTTCAACCTGAGAGATCTGTTCCAGGAAGCAGGGAAAGGGCGCAGTAACAGGCAGCAGGAGAAAGAGTATTGTAAATATTGGGCTTCTCTGTGAATGAATCATGAGCAGCAGGTGGAAGGAGGTGATCCTGCCCCTCTATTCTGCTCTTGTGAGACCTCACCTGGAGCATTGTGTGCAGTTCTGGTGTCCTCAACATAAAAAGGACATGGAACTGTTGGAACAAGTCCAGAGGAGGCCACGAGGATGATCAGGGGACTGGAGCACCTCCTGTATGAAGACAGGCCGAGAAAGTCGGGGCTGTTCAGCCTGGAGAAGAGAAGGCTGCGTGGAGACCTCATAGCAGCTTCCAGTATCTGAAGGGGGCCTATAGGGATGCTGGGGAGGGACTCTTCATTAGGGACTGCAGTGATAGGATGAGGGTTGATGGGTTCAAACTGAAAAAGGGGAAGTTTACGTTAGATATAAGGAAGAAGTTCTTTACTGTGAGGGTGGTGAGGCACTGGAATGGGTTGCCCAGGGAAGCTGTGAACGCTCCATTCCTGACGGTGTTCAAGGCCGGGTTGGATGGAGTCTTGAGTGACCTGGTTTAGTGCGAGGTGTCCCTGCCCATGGCAGGGGTTTGCAACTAGATGATGTTAAGGTCCTTTCCAACCCTAACTATTCTATGAGTCTGTGATTCTGTGACAAGCATCTTTCTTCCTGCTGCACAGCCAGTTTTCTCCCATCAGCGTGGCAGGGAGAGTGTTTGACTGCTTTTTATTGCTGTTTGTATATGAAAGGTTACACAAGATGGGAGTGCAATCTGGGGCTCCACAGCCCTTCCTTACTCGTGCTTGTGATTAATACCTCTCTGGGGCGTAAATATCTTCACCCACTTAGACATTATAAACAAAGTGTTGGGTTACTCCTGTACTTGCATTGCTTCACCGCTGTGGTCAGGGTATTACTGAACAAACTGCTTAGGAATGAACAACCACCATCGGTTTCATGGCACCCACCTCTGTTCATCCTTTAGCACAGCCAGAGGAAACTTAGCCGCACATTGGCCTGAGGCAGCTCAGTGTTATAAGGACTTCCAGGACATGCTATTCTTATCCCTGCTTTCCATTGAATGAAAATTCCAGTTGTGATATTGCTGGTAATGGCTCACTGCAGGGCCAGGGTCTCCTGAGCCAGGAGCTGTTGGGGTTCTAGGGACAGGAGAACATGGGCTCCACCAGCACTTTTCTGGTGCAGTGCACAGCGGTGCAGTAAATTCCATGGTCATGTCAAAATTTACCGAATCACAGCATCCTGGTTGGTTCTCAATGAGCCTCTTCCCTGAAATGGTCTTGAGCCTCTTCTCACAGCTCTGTGCCCCTGCTTTGGAGGGTGAAATGAGTTTTTAAGCTCTGCAAGCACCAAAGCATCACCCTTGCTAGTCCTCAGCTGTCCTCCAGCCCAGACACCATGTTGAGCTCAAGGGATTCCCCAGACAGCTGATTCCTGGGGAATATGGTGAGGGATGGCTGCCCCACTCCGGCCCCACTGCTTCTGCTCTTTCCCTATGGCTTTGCTCTTCAGCATGGCTATGATGGGTCTGACTCCGCACCGTGGTGTCACCTTGAGTGCCATGCTTGCTTCCCCATAGCAGATCTCCTGTTGCTCTGGCGGGTCCCCTTTGGCAAGCAGAGCTGCCCACAGGCAGGGGCTGGGTCACTTGAGCCAGCAGGGAAACTGGATCCTGGGGAGGAAAAGGTCAGGAGCGTGGCTCAGAAAGGATGATCTTCCCTTCTGTGCCAGGTCCCCTCTTGAGCGTTATTGTCTCCAGGGTGCTTACTTGGCTGAGCTCTGCTCCTGCACCCGTTGTCATCCCTCCATCAGCTGCACATGGGGCCTGCTCGCAGCCGTCCGTTTTCAAGCAATCTTCTATTTGTGGCACAACAGCCAGCACCAGAGGTTGAAAACAGGATATTAAACATATTAATGAATACTGCAATGAATAAATGCAGCTTGATGGGGGCTAAAGTCTGTGCTGAATACAAGTGAGCAGAGGACAAGGGTTGAAGAGAAAAGGGCAAAATGGTACAAGAGTGTCCTGGGTTCAGCAGTAGCAGTCATGACATGACACTCACGACAAAGAGGAAGAAAAGAGGAGGTGAAAAGGAGAAAACATCTGCTGGAAATACATGTGCAAGTGCTCCTTTCTCCTAATGCTTCATCCAGACATCTGTGGGATGCAGAGGGTCCCTTACAGAGCAACCACTTCCCTCGCATCAGCATGGCAGGGAGAGCGTTTGACTGCCCACATGGGCTTTTTATTGCTGTTTGTATATGAGAGGCATTGCTCTTCAGATGGTGCTGGGGTGCATCAGCAAATATCTGCTGCCAGCCAGAACGTGTGAACAGAGCCTGGATCTGCTGCGTTGGACATGACAGATTGCTGAAGCACTGTTAAAATGAGCTACTGCATAGAGTTGAACTCAGTTCTTTTGTTAGTTAACCATCAGAAGTTAAACTGTCAGGCTTAAGTTAAACTTGAGTTAAGCAACCAAGTTTTCTAGTAATCACAGCCATTTTAAGATGTTGCAATTGGGTTTTAAAAGTTGGTCTTCCAAAAAGCTGATGGGAAGAGGATGGTCAGTATGGGAAGGAAGGAGTGCTGCCCATGCACGTGGCATCATGGCTATGAGCCTGTGAGGCTTTCACACAGCCCCTGGCCCTTTCCCTTCCTCTTTTGTCCATAAGGGTTTTGACTTCCCAGCTGCTGCAGCAGTTTTCTGCTGTGGCTGAAGGGGTCCTGTACCTGCTTGGGTCACAGAAAGGTGTATGACTGCACATCCAACCTGGCAAAGGCAAGTCAGGGCTATCACAAGTGCACTGCAGTGGTGATCCCAGCACCTGCTGTGACACTGTCGCATCCTGAAAAGAGCTGTTCAGTTGTGCTTGCCCAGACCCAGTCCACACAGCCCAAATGCAAGAGGAGTGACACATCCTGGGCTGGATTTCCAGGTAGGCTCATTCAGGGGAACCTGGGAATAATGTGCCTTTATTCTAGGTGTGTAGGAATCACTCATGGGCCTGGAGAAAAGCAGGAGTTTGGTGAGACTCACCTACTGCCTTCTTTCCCCCTGCACTGGGTTTTGGGGGAGGAGAAGATGGGCACGGCGGTGCCTCTGTGCCTATGCACACAGGGAAGGGAGAGATGCAGCTGGATCAGTGCTGCTTTCACAGTACCCCCTTCTGTAAGAATGGGCCAGCGGAGGTGACGTTTACCATGTCACATGAGTGCCTCATTCAATTAAGATCTGTGGCTTCTAAGAGGAAACTCCAGTTTGTCTTTCTTTTATCAGACTATAGTTTAAGGGAAAATGAGGTAATATACTTTAGCTAGTCTTACCCTCAGTGAGACACCGAGATCATCATGAGAATGCTTTCTGAGAAACAGAGGTTTGACTGAGCTTGGTTTTGTTGAGCTGAGCAGTATCTGCCCCTGCTCTGTCTGTACTATGAATCTGAAGTGGTGATTGTGGGTGCCGTGGAAACCTCACTGTGCTTTGCCAAATTGGCAGTATCCATTTGCACAGCAATGGCCACGTGCTATATATGTATTTATTTGTTTTCAAGGGAAGCCACTGTCCGGAGTTTGTGCCTCCCCGATTTTCCTGAGCCTGCAGAGCTGGTCTGGAAGTATCTGGACCTGTCTACCTTTCTCCTTCTTTACCTCCTGCCTCTACTCATCATCACTGTCACCTACACGCGCCTGGCCAAGAAGCTGTGGCTCCGTAACGCCATCGGAGACATCACCACACAGCAGCACATCACGCACCGCAAGAACAAGAAGAAGAGCATCAAGATGCTGATGCTGGTGGTGGTGGTCTTTGCTGTCTGCTGGTTCCCTCTCAACTGCTACGTGGTGCTCATCTCCAGTCTAGGCATCAAGACAAAGAACTCCCTCTATTTCTCCCTGCACTGGTTCGCCATGAGCAGCACCTGCTACAACCCTTTCATCTACTGTTGGCTGAATGAGAACTTCCGCTCAGAGCTCAAGTCCCTGCTGTGCATGTGCCAGAAGGTACCTCAGGCTCAGGACAATGCGCTGCCACCTGCGGTCACATCCTGCCACGAGGCGTGGATGGAGCAGGCCAGGTACCGGAAGGCACCTGCCTCACAAACCATTTGCTCCACTGTAAACATCCAGACTGCCAACACAGGCCTGTGAGCTGGAGGGCTGAGGTGAGTTGTCTGGTTCCGTGGATGTCAATGGGACCTCCTCGTTTCTCCTCCAGCAATGATGGTGTTGCTCTGACTCTGTTTACTACTGACTTTTGTCATGTACCACAGTAGCAACCCCTTCACTCAGTGCGGTGGCAGCAAAGCCTCTTAAGCACCCTCCCTATAAGCCCACAGCTGCAGCTGTTCCAAGCAGCAGGAGACATGGAGGTCCACAGATGGTCATTTGCTTTCAGGGTTTCCCATCTTATTACTATCAGAGGGAGGGGGACCTGCGTTTCCACCATTGCTCATGCTGTCCCAAGTCACTGGCCTGTCTCAGCACTCGTAACAGGGGCCACGCCATGAGGGCTTTGCAGAGCAACAAAAATGGACTTGTTCTGGGGCAAAGGACTTGGACATCCAGGCTGATTCCATCCATATGGAGTTTCAGCAGATTATACCAAAGCCTCTCAGCGAGCAAAGGGTCGTCAACAGCACCGTCCCCTTCAGAAGGTGCTGTTCCTCCTCCCCTCACTGCTTCTGCCTTGGCTTTGTCCCACCCCTCCCTCTGCCACTTCTGGAGCTGCAGAGCTAACATCCCTGGCCAAGGGGAGTGAGAATGCATGCTGGACATCATCAGCAGCAGCCTCAGATGGCACTTGGGGGTGTGGGTTTAGCCCATTGTGAATTTATTTTTGGTTTTATTACGAAGATATTAATTCTGGAAATAAACCTAAAGTGCTAAACAAAAGCCACAAAATATTTCATCAGCATTCATATTTCATGTAGCATTCACTAGCTAAAGAATTAAATCATTCTGCATAATTACTAATTGCTGTGAAAGAGTTTCATTTAAACAATGGAATTGACTGCCTAAGAGGGAAGGTTTTGTTTACAGTCCTGGGGAAAAGACAGTTTAATTTAGTTATGCTTGGGAGGCAGGTGGAAAAAAAGGATACAGAATAAAGGAAATATTTAGTACATGACAGAGAGAAGGGAAAAAAGGAAAAGATAGGGAAAAGAGACATTAAAGGCAGAAAGAAACCAGAACTGCACGTGATTCAACCAGCAGTGTGGAGCTGGGCACTGGGGAGCAGGACCTGGAAGGATCTCCCAGCCTGGCCAGAGATGCCCCTTCCTCCATCATACCATTCCTCTTAAACATTGCACCAAGATCAGATTTCTCCTCTCAGCTTCCCTGGTTGAGCTTGAGCAAGAGATTTTTCTTACTTGGAAAAGAGACAAAAGACAGGAAAATATTTATTACTTGTCTTTTTTTATATATCTCTTGCAGGGATAAAGTTTTATGTGTTTTGAGCCCTGACAGTTCCAGGGTAATCCATCAAGACTCAGTGCTGCAGTGGTGACAGAGGGGCTCTGGTACGGGCCAGCCAGGGCAGCTACTCTCTGATCCTCAGACCTGAAATTCATAGGAAAAAGCTGGGCTTGTAGCAAAAAAAAACCCAACAAAAAAAACAAATAAACTGCTTTGGATAAGAAGTATTCAGCACTGGTGCAGGCTGAGTACTGTGTGACATTCTGAGCCCTATAATTTAAGAAGGATGTGAAGGTCCTTGAGCGTGTTCAGGAAAGGGCAAAAAACCCCGTGAAAGGTCTGGAAAGGATGTCGTACGTAGAGCAGCTAAGGAGTCTGTATTTGTGGAAACCAGGTGATGGTTTTCAGTAGTTCAAAAGCAGTCATGGCTGCTCAGGGTCAGGGATGCTCTTGGTCTACCCTAATGGTAGTCTGAACTGAGCTTCTGCCTGAGGAGGAGGTGGGGGGAATGCTGGGGGCGAGGACATGCTACCACCACCTTCCTGGGGAAGGATAAGACAAGCCAAAGAAAGAAAACTAGAGATTGATTTTTTCCTACTATTTTTTTCCCCATTTGCACAGTGCAAAGGAACAGCAGAAAGGAGGGGAGAGGTCCTTGCTCCCAGGCCACTTGATCCCACTCAGCCATGTCCCTCCACTTCAGGTGTTCGTTGGTACATCTGCATGAGGAGAAGACAGCAGAGCATCATGAGTAGCAGCAGCAACAGATGAACACACAATCCCTAAGACATTTCACTTGGAAACCAACAGGTGTGTGAATACGGGAATTCAAAGCAGCCTGCTGCTGGCTGCAGGTGCTGCCCTCTCTGTGCTTAGAGCAGGGTCTGTTTTCAGTTGAAAAACATCCTTATGAGTTTTTCAGAATGTTAAAAGTATCTCTAATTAATGAGCATTACTCCATTTAATTGTTAAGTGAAACTGTCATTTGCTTTTTTACTGTTGTTGGCTCTTCATCAGCTTGTAGTGAATGGCCTTCAAACTACCACGTATTCCCTTGTATCTAAATAGTTTATATTCCCTGTGGAAAAGTGGTTATCAGCACGGAGCTTTCATTTTCCACTGCAGAGTGTAGCAGCCCATTTCCACACAAGTATCTTCAAATGTTTAAGAGACTTTTCCCCAAAGACTGCAAACCCCAGCACCCTTTATCCTTTGGTTCATGTAACACAAGCTTTTAACAGGAGCGGATGTAAAATCACCAGAAAAGAGAGTTCAGTTATGGCTGGGTAAAGCATGGAGTTACTCAGGACCTGGTCTGGAGGCAGGAGGGGGGAGCTCTGTGGCACCAAACCCTACCTGGTGCTTGTGCTGGATCTTGAGGACTTGATCCGGGCTACTGAACATTCCCAACATGCTCTCACAGGGCCCCTTCAGAAATCAAGGGTCAAACTCACTCTTTCGAGTAGGTAACAGGATTTACACCAAGTAATAAGTAAAGAGTACCCATCTCTAGTGCTGTAGCAGTAGTGCTAAATGAGCCGTGATAACAGCATCCATCAGTTAATAAGGCAGACACAGAGCTTGGTTAGCTGTGATTCATGGGCTTATTTGCTGTTCACAGTTATTTGACGGATTCAGACACATGAAAAACACCACTGGTGTCACCCAAAACCATGAAGAGTTCAACGAAAACATTCCCATAAAATCTAATCCTGGATGAGCATGTTCTTTATTTGCTAGCTTACTGCCCCAAACAAAACTTTCCAGGCATTGTTTAATAATGCCCACAAAGAAAACATTTCACAAAGAAATAATGGAAGATGGAAAATCACATTCTGCCTCCCAAAGTTCTCTGTAACAGCTCAGGGAGCTGTGCATGCCCCAACACCCAAGCAGCAGCACGGGCACAGACTTCTAGCACGTTGTTCTCAGCGTGCCTATGATGCACAGTGCACACAGTTTCTAAAGAGATATTTCTGTGTTTTCTTTCAATGTACATATTATATCTTGGGCTTCTATGAAATAACTGTAGCAACAACGGTAACACTTCCATGGCAAAGGTTAAGCTATGGCTCTTGTGATTCTGAAATGAAATCTGCCTTGCTGTTGGGAAATTCTGGGGTACAAGCCAAGCCGGGAATTAAATCCCACCCCCAGGGTTGTTTTACAGTGCAAGATGGATAGATAGAGATTTTCAGTAGTTTGTTGAGATGCCTGCCCAAGAATACTGGTAGAGACTGGCTGCTGGTTTCCTCAGAATCAGCCACATTCCTGGTAAACAGCAAGCAAACCTCAAAGTTGTACCTATCATCCCTTCTTCACAGGAGAGCTGTTCTGTGAGCCCCTGTCACATACATACCTTCCTAATCTTTTTCCAGAGGAATCAAAGACCTCATTCTGAAGTAGTGGGTCTCTTCACACTCCCTTGATCTTCTGCTAATCCATGTAGTTAGCTATCTCTCCCTGTGAAAAGTAACCTAGCTGGTTCTCCTTGGACCTGTCAATTGTAGCACCCCTTCACTATTCTCCCCTAAATGGGCATGATGTAAGAGCTGACTGTGTTTCATCTTCATAATGGTTTAGCTATCTAGACTGGTAATTATCAATGCCTGGTTCAAAACCTCATATGCCTTGTCTGTTGCCAAGAGGCTGTTGCATCACTTGATGCATCACTTGATGCCCAGGTTAACACAGCAGCACTCTCTCAGCAGCATTCAGGCAAACAATAGGAGGCACAACATAATAAATAAAAAATAAAGTGCATTATGTCACGCATTTGGGCAAGGCATGGTAACTGCAGGGCACGAGATCACATCTCTGCTGAGCTGCAGGCACAAGGCTCACTGCAGCAGTCAGAGGGCTTACCTAGCCGAGCTCTGGAAAAGAGAATCTAAGAAATTCTGCTTTTGCTCAAACAGGTCATGGTCTGAGCCAGCTCAGCAGGTTAATAGATGCTTAAACATTCATTAATTTGCTTTCAGAAACACTGCTCACGTGTGGGAATGGCTTCACGAGTGGTGCTGGTGGCAGCCCAGCATCCAAGACCAAGGAAGAGCATCCAAAAACAGGACCACCACTTCCTGCTGGGGGTTTCCTCCCCATTCCCAGCAGAGCCACGCTACTGTTCTGCTGTGGGTTTGTGCAGAGATCTGTCTGGCTGAGGCAGCAGTGACACAAGGGCAGCAGAAACAGCATGATTTGATCCCTGCAGCGTGATGGTGCAGCAACCCTGAGGCCGGAGGGCTGAATGGGAACAGGGCATGGGGGAAGAGTCCCCTGATAAGCCTGTACCACCTGAAGAACCCTCGTACTGCTCACATGTTGTGGACTGAGCTGTCACCCTGCAGCTTTGGCAGCAGCAGCAGTGCTGTCCTTGGCAGTATCTGTCCCAGGCAGGAAAAGCCCCAGGAGGCAGTAGGTAGATTATTAAAACACTGGGTTACCAGAAGTCTGCTCTAAAGAAACCATTTGAGCACACACAAATCAGTATGCAAAGATGCAGCAGAGACATGTCTGAATGATGAACAGCCCAGATTTATTAAGGTTAGCTCATGCCAAATGCATCTAACTGCCTTCAGCATAGGTGCTGATGAAGACAGTAACACAGAGCATCCTGCAGGGAATACCTGAATTTCAGAGACAAATCTCCCTGTATAGCACCATCACATAACGAACAAAGAAACCACAAAATGCCAACTCGATTAACAAAAAGCAAGCAGAAAGAAAACCAAAACACAATGAGTCAGAGAATTAGCTCAGGAAGGAGAAACAATACCATTTTCATCAGTTAGTGGAAAACAGTACCAAGGGGCTGTCCAAAGCATGTGGAAGGAATAAATGGCAATATTCTCAGCTAAATCTAGACCAAGTTCTAGGAAGTGGGGATGGAGGTGGGTCAGTGTCAGGGACCATCCTCTTGTACTGAGACATTCGGTACTCAGCACTCACAGAACAAGGGAAGAAGAGGGATGAAGAAGCCTGAACCTTGCCCAAGAGGGTTGGAGGCAAAGGGAAACCCAGAATTAACACTTGGAGGATAATGAGCAGACACTCTCTGCCATGGGCAGCAGAGTCTCTCCCTCAAGTCAGGGCACACGGCTCTACCCTCTCACTGACTAAGAAGCAAACATGCCTGCTTTCCCCAAGCCATCACCTCCTGCACTGCAGTAGGGAGAAAAATGCTTCTGATATCCCAGACTCCGAATGAAGTCCAAGGAGGAACACTGACAGGGTAAGAGCAGGTTTATCACACCAAGCACAATGCTTCAGCCAGCTCTCAGTTTCAAGATTGAAGGCTTTTTACAAAGCTGCCTTGTCCTACCAGTGCTCAGCAGTAATCCCTACCCACATTCAGGTACATAATCCTAAATTGCTTTCATGAGCTTGATGTCCAAGCTGTTCCAGCACACATACCTTTCCAACGATGTCTGCACCACTCGGCTTATCCCAATGAGCTTTCTGTGCTGAGCAGTTAGGCTGAGGGTGATCTCATTGTCAAGACTGCTGTCAATGCTGCGTTCCGAGTGTCTGTGTTGGAACAGGACCAAAGCCGTTTGGGGTCACTGTCTGATGGTACAAGGTAGTGGTGCAGAAGCAGATCACTGAATGCTGCTGCAGTGCACGCAACGCTCCAGCCTGTGCTACAGAGGGCAGGTAGCAGTGGGCTGGAGGGAAGTGATGATGGCAAGTGGTTGTACCTGGTGTGCTCACTGAAGCAAATCCTCCCGTAGGGGGTTTTGGGAAGACTCCAGACAGCAAAGCAAAACCACATCTTGTCCTGTCCTCCCCCAGTATTTTTTCCTTTGCCCCAGTAGTAAGGGTTGAGTTGAAGCATCTGCACGTGTAATGAGGTTTTATTCTGTCGTGATCCCACACTGCCTAATAATGCCTCATTCAACAATGCCAAATCATACAACACTGCCCTCTGCAATGAGCTGTCAATGAAAAGTAGCTGTCCTGTCAGAGGTGAAAGGAAAATGTAGTAATAAGCCTGCCCAGAAAAACACCAGGGTCCTGCAGAAGCCATGTGTTTGCTTTTACAATACGATAGTCTGTCACTTGAGGTCTTTTCCATTACAGGCCTCATAAAAATCTCCTTGGGAGATAAGAACAGATGACTTGCTTTATGAATTCAGATTGATGGACCATCTAATTTGTCTGCTGGAGACAAAACCAATTGTTTTATGGGACACTATAAGGGACACTGATATGGAGTGTCCCCATGAATGGCATTTCTGCTTATTGCCTTGCAAGTAATGCTGCTTCAGAGCATAAAGCTCTATATGCTTTCTTTCTGAGAGTCTGAGAGTCCTATAAAAGAGAATCTTAAATACATATATATATCCAAGTGTCATCTGTCTATCATACACACATGCTTTCATTGTATATGTACATATCTAAGACATACTATGTTACTGGCAGTTGTTGAACCTTTGTGGTCTCTTGCCCCTCTGCAAGGATGTTCCATTGGTGTCTATAGCTGAAAGAAGCAACAGAATTTTTCAAACCATCATTTTTGACAGTTTCATGCCTTTCTACCAGAACTGCAGCATATTCCTCACCCAGATCTGCAGAAGTCATTGCTATTTCAAATCCACACTTGTATCCAACTTGAGTACTGTAATCAGTGTGATTCCAAGGTACCCAGACATTGGGAGTCATTAGGAGACAGTTTCTGGTACATAATAAAAATTATGGCAGGCAAGTTTTAGAGCAAGATTTTGTTCCTTTGAGACAGAGATGATGTTTCCTTGCTGCCACATCTTGTCTCAGGTAATTTCCAACAGGAATTAAGTGATCATTTAATCAATGGCCTAAACCTTTTGCGACTTCCTTTTCCTTCTGCTACTCATTTTGATCTTTTACTGGTGATACATATCAAAGAAGGCAGAATGCAGAATTACAAGGAGCTCCTGGATCACCCCAAACTTCCATGATGGATTTACCATGAATTTCAGTTAATAAGGAGTTGCAACAGACTGGGAAACTTTGGGCTATTCTGGAAATTTTTGTTTCCTTCTGAACTCAGACCTTTCACATTAAGGTGAATAAACAAGGCCCTCCTGAAGACTGGAAAGGAATCAGGTTTTAGTTTTTACCATTATAGTATTTCTAGGAGCGCTTCATAGTCCACTGTCTTTCCTGAACCTGTCTTTACAGGTCAGTTATCTAACAGACTATCTTAATTTTCTGCCTTGTTCTTGAATTAAATGCACCAGTGGTTCTTACTCGCAAAGAGTGAGTAGTACTTCTAAGGTTACTCTGTGTTCTATTTAAAAGAATGAGGCATTAGCTTGCCTTCTAATTAGTGGAATGTAAGTATTCTGTTGCTCTTCACAGCTTGCAGGGCATAATGTGGAAATATATTCATCCTCTAGGTGAACTCTAATGATTGACATAGCTACTAAAACCATGAATATTTAGCAATATACTCAGACATCTCAGCTACAAATGGCAACAGGTTGAAAATAAACCTTAAGCTTGTTTGAACCCCAGCATTCAAATGCCACCACCACCATCGTGGTCCTTCTTCCAGCAGTCTCTTAGTGACTCACTAGTGCCCTTGGACTCACTAGTGCCCTTGTAAGATACTTCTGATGAGAAGCTGGAGGACTCATCTTTAAACTGAGCATTGCGAATATAAAGTTCTGTGTCCTGTATTTCTGGTTAGCTCTGGGGGCATCAATCCTAGTTTAAGGGCAGATTTTTATTTCAACCATGATGTAATTCACAGTGAGGGTGGAGAAATAGCGGGACAGGGGATAAAAAAAGAGGAAAACATCCCTCTGATGGTCAGTGACATTTGGCACCAAACGTGTGGAAACTAAAATGGTCACACCATTCAATGGCAGTCTAGTTCCTGCTTGTAAAAGATGCTGAGCTCTTCTTGGAGCTCCTCTCCATGGGGAGAGGGTCAGATGGACAAAGCATCTTGTACCAGAAAAAACAGACTGGGAAGGGGAACACCTGCAAATGCTGGTGCAGGCTGTGCTCATTGTGTTCTGGTACCTCCAGGAGCCCATCACTGGGAGGGAAAGAGCCTGCATGGGCTCCAGGTTGGAATAGATAGAAGAATTTAATACAAAAATTCAATTAAGCAGCCAACTTCCTCACTTTTTCCCACCAAATCTTCTGATTTTTCACAACTCAGTGCTTCAGCCAGTTTAAGGATATGACCTCTACAGGCAAACCCAGCTCCACGGGAGTTGTTCTGCATGGGGATGAGAATGGCTTCAAATTTCACATGGGGCAGCATGCTTCCTGCAGGTCCGTGTCTTATGCATCCAGCAGAGCTGGAAAGCTCTTATTGTGGTGGGTTTTCCCAGTCAGATCAGCGCCCCACAACCACATCCATGGGCCTCAGGGCTGCCCAGAGCATGGCTATGGAAGCCTGCAGCCACCTAGAAAAGTGGTAGAGCTGCCTTCCTTGTAGCAGCACAGACGTAGACCGGCTTTAGTGGGTTGGCAAAGCTGCACAAGGAGTGACTGGTTGTGTAGGGTTTGCCAGATTTTTGATACTCCAGGTGCAGGGATAGTGGGGTCACGTGAAGTGCTGTGCATACAATGGATTTGGGTGTATTTTGCAAGCTCAGGCCCTTGGTATGTTAGCTTTTCCCTTCAGAAACATGTCCTGAGGTATGTGGTATTGTGACTATACCTGCATGATATTCCAGGATCACGTTATTTCCATTAAGTCATAGCTACATAGCATAATTAAAATAATTACTGTATTATGAATTAGCAAACCCATGGTTTCTGAAGCAGGGAATCTGTTTTACAGGTTTTTCTTACATATTGGGATCTTCACAACACTAGAGGGCACCAAGTCCAGGCATGAATCTATCGTGGGGCGAAGCAGACTGAACACTCTACCTGCGCACAATCACACACAGACACACACGGACACCCTCTGGCTGAGGGTCATCCACTGAACTCATGATGTGGTGAAGAGGTCAAACCCGTACAGTTGTCTGGACACCGACCGCCTTCTCCTCTGTTTCAGACCAGCACTCTGCCCATCCCTGCATTACAAAATCACCCTCGAGCCAGGCAGGGGGAGTCCCAGAGGCAGTGGGAGCCATGCAGCATTCCCCTAGGCAAACACTGATGCCTCAGGATGGGAACTGCTGGAGGGGCTCCATGGAAAGGCCTGGGGCTCAGCCAGACATGGCGCTCAGCTAGAGCTTCATCCCGGCCAGCTGACGTTTCTCTGGTTTCAGTTCTTGTTTCATGGTCAAGGCCATCTCTTCGGAGCCACCTTTGTTGCACACCTTGTGAGAGAATCTGCTTTGGGCTGAGGTATACTGAATTTTTAGATAAATTTCCCGTGATTTCCTAAGAGAGCTGAGCAGTAGAGCTGAGATTTGTGACTTACTTGTTTGTTGATTCAGTGCCCTTTCCATTTACAGTGCTCAAAACAATAGGAGTTGTGTTCCAAGGAACTTATTCTCTTGCTTACCATACTGCCCCTATCCATCTGACTCAGGAAGCAGCTTGCAGCCATCCCATAAAATAAGGTTTCCACATGATCACCCCATGCATGCTGTGACTGTTCTTTACATGCCAGTTACGGTTTGTTGCTAACATTTTTGTAAAGGTATTTAGGAGATATTTGGCTTCTCTAAAATACTGTAATGTGGTGCCCAAGGGCTTGAGTCAGGGAATTAGGCAAGCCTTTCTCAAGGCAGGAACGTGCTTTCCACTGCCCATGGTGTGTTCCTTCTGGGCTAAGCTGGAACATTGAATGCTAGATGGAGATACAGCCCAGAGAGGTTTTCAGATTCCACTTAAATCCAGGTTCAGCTGACCAAGAGGCTATAGCCCTGCACAACAAAGACCTGTGCCTCCAAACCCATCCAGGCTGCCTGGGACTGACAATGGGCATCTTCATACTGCTCTCAGAGACAGAGACACACGATTTCTGGACACAGCCTGAAAAAAAATGGATGGATGAAGGGATCTGCTTTTACATCAGTGCTCACTGGCAAAGTCACGTTCCTGGGTAGTGGAGAAGGTAAATGCAGTTCCCCTCTTAACACGAGAAGTCACAAACTCACCTAAGAATAGATATTGCTGGTCTGAAGTCATCTGGACAACAGCCTTTCTCTGGCAGACATAAAGATAAAGCCAAGGTGATACTTCTTCAGAAAAGTCTCCCAGCAAACTGTGGTTTAGGGATAAGCAGTGTCTTTGTATTAAATAATGCAGATGGCTTATTTTTCCGTGAATTTGTCCAGCCCGTAAGAGCCAGGTGGGCTTTTACATACTCAGCCTTCCCGTGCAGAGTACAGACACTCTCAGTGTCCCAGCCCGTGTAGACACTCTCAACAATCTTTTCAACCCTGCTTTGGGTACAGGCCTGTAAAAGTTAATGCCACAGCATCTAATTTAGCAGTGCCTGAAGTCCTTTCTTGGACCTATAGTACCCATCACAAATCTTTTTAAGGCATCAATGGATAAAAATGTTCCGAATCTGCTGAGATTCACATCTGACAAAAAAACAGCCTCCATAGTAAAGGTTATAATTTCTGCTCCTAAAGCTCGTTTGTTCAGCTCCCCCTCTGTACAACTCACACAGGACTGTTTTCCACAGTGCCTGGTAAGGCTGAATCATGGGTGTTCCCACGGGCACTGGCAGGTGTGGGGATGCACATGGGCAGGCAGGCATGGGCAGAACACAGGGCATCGCCCACAAGAGCTCCAGAGGGGGCCAGACCAGCGTGGATTTCAGCATTTCTCCAGAGGGGGATCTGTGGGTTTTTTTGCTGCCAGAGGAATGAGGAGATCAGAAGCACTGTGCATTGGATAAGCTGCCTGCAGTGGTGTCAGCAGAGGGCACTGGGTGCTCACACGCCAGTGGCATCAGCAAAAAATCCTCCCGTTTCCAAGCTGATTTTATGAAGGTCACGCAACCACCGGCACAAGTTTAATTTTACTTTGCCTTAAATTCTCCTTTTCTTTCCCTCAATGCTCGCACCAAGTTTCACGTTTTCTTCATTTTTTCCTCACCAATCCTCTGCTCTGTTCTTTCCCAGCCGTAAAAGACAAGGTTTCCTGAGTAGCTGAGACCTGTGGCCTGTTGACCATGGTCTTCACCCCTTTCAGTCCACACAGCTTGCTCATACCATAACCAGTGGAACAGGACACTTCGTGCAACTGTTTTAACTGTAAGAACAGAAGCAGGCAGTATCCCTGACAGAGGTGATATGTCCAAACTCAGCATTGTAAAGACAAATGGTCTTTGCTTTCACTCTATTCTTCTCAACAGCAAGCCCCAAATGAGCTCTGATTTGCCTCATTCCCTTGTTCACACCTCTCCTTTTTTTCCCATCAGGGCTTGTACTTGTCAGACAGCTAAAGACAGCTCAAATACCCTCAGTTAAAATCAGCAGATAAGGCAAGAAGGAGTACTCAGACCATTCAGTCTGTGCCTAATTGCTCATAAGGAGGTGGCATAGTACATCCTTGGGGTGTCATCACATCAGAGGTGGGATGCACCAACTGAACTTCTAGAAAACAGCAAGTATGGTGAGGAGACTGCTACATCTTCTGAAGAAGGGGACATGGAGGATTTAGAGGCTCTGGATGAATCCAGGATATTGTGGAACTCTCCCCAAATCCTCCTTAACTCACTGCTTTCCAAGTGACCCAAAAGAAGAGAGCTTGGGGTCCATCTGTGGGGAACAACATCCAGCAGAGAAGCTGCAGTGGGTGACAATCCAGCACTCCACCCCACCAGTGTGGTACCCTAGACACCCTTCCCAAGAACAATGCCCAGCAGAACTGACTCCTCGAGGTGCAGGCAGTCTCCCCTTCAGTGCATGCAGTTCAGCAGCTTCCCTGCTGAGCAGGAGCTGCTACTGTGCTTGTACCACACAAGGATTCATGCACAGGACTACCCCACCAAGAAAAAAGAAGAGAGTAAATGTCCTTTGTGCCTGCCCCCAGAGAAAGCCCATCTCTGACACCCAGAAGTGAGATCCCACTCAGAGAACTGGAACAAGTCCTGTGAGGAGTGACTGAGGGAACTGAGGTTGTTCAGCCTGAAGAAAAGAAGGCCCAGGGGAGAGCTTATTGTTTTCTACAGCTACCTGGAAGGAGGTTGTAGCAAGGAGGAGGTTGGTCTCTTCTCCCAAATAACAAGCAATAGGACAGGAAGAAATGGCCTCAAGTGGTGTGCCAGGGGAGGTTTAGACTGGGCATTAGGGAAAATTTCTTCACCAAAAGGGTTATCAAGCACTGGAACAGGCTGCCCAGGGAAGTGGTGGAGTCACCATTCCTGGAGGTATTTTAAAGATGTGCAGACTCTCATGTGCAGGCACTGAGAAACATAGTTTAGTTGTGGCCTTGGCAGGGCTGGGTTAACTGTTGGACTCAAGGATCTTAAATGTCTTTTCCAACCTAAGCAATTCTATGATTCTATAAAAAGACACCCACTGTTTTTTATTCCTCAGTTACGCATCCTTCCAGCACTTCAAGGAAAATCTGCTGGGAACCAGAATCTTGGGCATTTAGTAGGAAAGAGTTGTTGCAGATTATTTTAAGTTTTGCTGACTCTTTCTATGTTTTGTGTTTATGAAATATTTACCTATAGGAATATCTTGATATAAGAAGTTAGCTTTAATGCTAGCACGGGTTGCTGTGTTACTTGAAATCAGATGCTGTGTTGCTGGAAGTCCCTGTTCTCTGTGACATGCTAGCCTTAGTCCTTACTCTCTAGAGTATAACCAAAGCACCTAGGGTCTACTGAATATAGGATAAGTTATTTGACAACCTGGCAAGGTAGAAATCTAGCCAGCCAACTTGGCAAAAAAAACCTTACTTTTAAGGTGACCTGAAGTAAACTGCCTTCATTATAATACTAAAAAACACACCCACAGGTCAAGAAGACCCTCGCTCAGATGAAGACCCTTCCCGTGCGCAAGCGTAGTAACAGAAGAGAGTGACAGTGCAGATATTATAATTGTATGTAAATCACTAACCAATCACTGTAACTGGGAATGTACTACCTTGTAATTTTTGTGTGTAAATGTAATGATGAAATCGGCATTGGGTGTGCTTGATCTGTGGAAACTCCACCTCGCACCCAGCACTGCAATAAAGAAGTGCCTGCTTCTTAATGCTACATTGGCATTAAGGTGGTTTATTCTCCCAGCTTATGGTGACAGTTTTTGGCGACCTAGATGGGACCTTGCGAGTGAGACTGGAAGAGATTAAGTGATGATCAAACTCCAGCCGGCACCGAGGAATTCTTGGGGAGGAACATTGCCCTCGACTCATAAAGCTCCTCGCAACATTCCCTGGAGAAAAACAAAGGGCAAGGCACTTCTTTCAGAATTCGGTTTGGAAAGCCTGCCTGTAAGGCCCAGTGAAAGCTGTGCATTGTTGAAGCTAAGGTTTGCATTGGAAGCCTGGGCGTATGCCCATAAGTCATAACTGAAAGCTATTGCAGGGTTGGACTTTGGTTGGTAATTGCTGTTGCATGTTTGCTAATTACTGTTTGCTTTGGTATTTGGTAATTACTGTTGGTGATTACTGTTTGCATGTTTCATTGTAATTTGATGATTACCGTTTGATTGTTTCATTAATTACTGATTGCATATTTTATTGTAATGGCATCAGGATTTGTAAAATTGTTTAAAAGTTCTGGAAATTTGACGACCATGGATGAAAGGATACCAAAATCATTGCTGCTAGGATGTTTGTTAGCGCATTGGGTGATTTGCATGATGATTTATGCAAAAGCCAAATGATCGAATATTGTAACCACTAGTGGCTTTTGTATGTCTTGATGAATAAGGAAAAGTGGCCAAAAAATAGAACTTTGAGTTACAATATTATTTTGCAGCTAACACTGTTTTGTAGAAAAGAAGGTTAAATCAGTATTAAAAATGGGTGCTGTATGGAGTAAAGCATGCAATACCAAGGGCTTTAAATTGATCTAAATTATATGAGGTAAAACAAGATAAGAATGAATTTCTGTGTTTCTGGAAAAATTAAAGAAGACTGCTAGAAAATATACTGATTTAAAGTTGGAAACCAAGACAGAACAACAGCAACTGGCTATGATTCTTATGGGAAAATTGGCACCCAATACGAAAAGAAAACTCCAAAAGTTAGAGGGAGAGGGTTCTAGAAATTTAAATAAAATGCTTGAAGTAGCATTGAAAGTTTATAGCAATAGAGGAAAAAAAATAAGAAAAAGAAAAGAATGGGGTAGAGAGAGCAGACTAATAGCTCTTTTAAGAGGGAATGCAGTAAAGGAAAGAGCACAAGCCAGAGGAAGAGGAGGTTTTAGAAACTTTGATAACCAAGAATCTAATGCACCTCTGTGGATAGATCATTGTGCATACTGCAGGGAGGAAGGACACTGGAGAAAAGAGTGCCCTAGATTAAAGGCAAGTCAGCAAGAAGCTGCAAGGATGATGACCTTAGACAACTGAAGAGGACCAGAGAGAAATCCAGCTGAGCCTCTGGTAATAATACACCTGGGAAATAATAAGGTTTAATTTTTAGTACATATGGGTGCAACATATTCTGTCCTGAACACTTGCAAAGGGACATTAGGAAATAAAATGGCCAGTATGATCGGATTGAGTGGAAGCAAGAAAATAGGCCATTCTTCAACCTCTAGATTTGAAATTTGAAAATTAGGTAATTACACATGAATTTTTACATGTACCAGACTTTCTGATACCTTTGCTGGAACAACATTTATTGTCCAAGTTAAATGTACAAATAGTGCTTGAAAAGGCAGAGGTTCTTTTAAAAATACCAGAATCAAAGACAGGGGAAATATTGATGATACAGGAGAAAGTTAAGGAACAAATACCACAGGAGGTAGATCAGGCTGTTATACTTGTAGCCTGGAATACAGACATACCCAGTAAGTCAAAGACAGCACAACCTAAAAAAAAATAGAGTTGAAAGAACAGGCAAACCCAGTGAGAATCAAGCAGTATCTGATCAAGCCAGAGGTTAGACAAGGAACCAAGAAATTGATTGATAAATTCTTAAAGTTTGGGATTCTTGAAGAGTGTGAGTCAGAATACAATACCCCAATTTTGCCAGTAAAAAAAGCCCTTCAGATGAATATAGATTAGTTCAGGATTTAAGGGCTATAAATCAAGTAGTTAAAGACATCTAGTTGTAACCCTGTAGTTGCAGATCCATATACACTTTTAACAGCAATGGGAGAGGATTCGCAGGACTTTGAAGTGCTTTACAGAGCTTGATTTAAAAGATGCTTTCTTTTGTATACCCCTGGAGGAGGAAAGATGAAAATTATTTGGTTTTGAGTGGGAAAATCCACAAACAGGATTAAAACCACAATTAACACGGACAAGATTGCCACAAGGATTCAAAAGTAGTCCAACAGGCATCAGTAACCAGTTGGTGAAACAGCTGGAATTGTGGAAGCAAACAGATAGAGAATCTAAACCTGGACATCTGCTTTTACAATACATGGATGACATCTTGATTGCTACAGAAGAGAGACCTGTATTAAGGTAACAATAGACCTTTTAAACTTTCTTGGACTAAATGGGTACAAAGGGTCTAGATAGCAAGTCAAACTGTAATATATGTGGGCTTTGGGGCCAGAATAGCAAAAGGCCTTTCTGGCCTTGAAACAGGCTTTAAAGACTGCACCAGCACTGGGACTTCCAGACCTAACCAAAGATTTTCAGTTATTTGTTCACGAAAGACAGTATCTTGCACTCGGGGTGCTGAATCAGAAAATAGGAAGCTGGAAAAGATCGGTAGGGTAGCTCTCCAATCAACTAGACACTGTAAGTAAAGGACAGGCTACTTGTCTCCAAGAAGTTGCTGCTACAGTGATGCTAATACAAGAAGCCTGAAAATTAACTTTGGGAAGGGCAATAACAGTGTATGTACCACACATGGTAATTACTGTTTCAGAACAAAAGGGGTGTCATTTTTTCATCCCCTAGCAGAACGATGAAATACCAAGTGATTGTGGCAGAACAAGATGATGTTATTTTGAAAACAACTACTTTGATTAACCATGCAGGGTTTTTGAACTCCATGCACAAAGAAGGACAACTAGAACATGACTGTTTGGTGACCATTGAACATTTCTATTCCAGTAGAGAAGACTTAAAGGTTAGACTGCTGCGTGATGGTAGCAATTCTGTGGAGGGATGGTAGCAATTCTGTGGAGGACGGAACTGGATATGCAGGATATGCGGTGGCTACTGAGAATTCAGTTATAGAAGCAAATTCTTTACCTTGCACTACTTCAGCTCAAAAGGCAGAAATGATGGCTTTGATGAGAGTATTAGAACTAACTGAAGGAAAGGAAGTCAATATTTGGACTGATTCAGAATATGCCTTTGGTGTGGTACATGTTCATGGAGTCCTGAGGAAGGAAAGGGGATTATTATCCTCCCAGGGAACAAGAATTAAATACAAAGAAGAAATCTTAAAATTAATACAGAAACCGATTAAGGTGGCAATCATGCACTGTAAAGCACATCAGCCAGGAAATACAAAAGAAATGATAGGAAACAAATTGGTAGACAGAACAGCTAGGAGGACTGCAAAAAGAGATGCCTTCCAAATGGCATTAATCCCTACTAAAACCATAGCTCTGCCAAGAGAAAAACCTAAATATTCAGAGGGAGATGAGAAATTAGTGAAGTTGCTAAATGCTAAAAAGAATTTAGTAGGATGGTGAGTGACATCACAAGGGTAGTAATCCCACCACAAAATGAGGGAAATAATACAGACAAAAGATAAAGAATGTCACTGGGGAGCAGAAGTATTAGTGGCATTTTTAAAGAGGCACATAGTACCAGTAAAAATGCTAGAAATAGCTAAAATGACAACTGCAAAATGTGAAATACATTTGAAAAAACATCCAGTTGTAAAGAAAAAGGTTCAAATGGGAATATTGAAATCAGGAATGGAGCCAGATTACTGGCAAATAGATTTTTCAGAACTACCTCAGCAAAACAGTTATCAGTACCTTTTGGTAGGTATTGACACTTCTACAGGATGGCCAGAAGCCTTTCCCTGTTGGACCAATCAAGCAAAAGAAGTCATTAATTGGCTATTGCAGGAGCTTATCCCAAATTTGGGGTGCCTGTTCAAGTATCTTCAGATAGAGGTCCACATTTTATTGCAGAAGTGGTACAGGGTGTTAGTAAAATGTTGGGAATTACTTAGGACTTACATATACCTTGAAGGCCACAATCCAGTGCAAAAGTAGAAAGAATAAATCAAACATTGAAAAGACAGGTTAGTAAAATATCTCAGGAAACTAATTTGAAACAGCCTTAGGCACTTCCACTGGCCCTCTTGTGAATTCGGGTTCAACCTAAAAATTCATCCTTGAAGTTGCCTGTAATTGTAAATTCACGCTCTTAAATCCTTTCCTGATTGCATTTGCTAGCCTTTCTACTTGTCTTGTTAGTTAGTATATCCATCACCTGTTCTTATATATTGCTAATATTGTTCTTATATATTGCTTTAATTAGTCCTTATGAGTTATGTTGAAAGCCATATGAATCTCCAGAACCAAATTTGAATGCACATATAAAAAGGAAAACAAGATGAATGCAACTATCTACTTTCCCTAGGAAAAACTTTAACTGCACTTTGGAGTGTGGTTGTTTGGAACAGGTCTCTGTCTTTGGAGAACCCAATACATGATTTCCAAGCGGGAGACTATGTCTACATGAAAACATGGACTTCTGAACCTTTCCAAGAACATTGTAAAGGACCTTTTCAAGTACTGTTGACTACCTTCACCACCATCAAGACAGCTGAATCAGAAGCATGGATACACTACACTAGGGTGAAGAAAGCCCCATCGTCATGGAAAATTGTCAAAATGGACAATAAGTCCCAAAAATTGACTCTGAAATATGTCTAGTTTTGTGTATCCTTTTCAAATTTGGGGAGAATGGATACTGATCTGGATATTAAAGGGAGCCAATTTTGTAGTAAAAACTGAACCAGATGGAGAATTAGTAAGACAGGGAAATCTACTGAAATTAGAATACAATTCTATTCAAAATCCAGCTCTTAATCCTAATGAGATGGCAAGTGATCTCTCCTTTAGCTGCTGCTTTAAAATATGGATGTTTTTGTAGAAGCCTTACGAGTGACCTCAAATTGACTGAGACATACATACCCAAAAGAGGAACAATATTTAGTTGTAAAATATCTGCATTACAGAACCCAGGACACTCAGCGTAGACAGTGAGTGATGGGACCTGGACAACTCATTTAACTCCAGATGGTAGAGTAAGACAAAAAACTTCAGGCATACCAACCCCATGTTCAGTCTGGAAAAGAACTCCTTTTAGAGGAGCATTAGAACATTTACAATTAGAAAGGGTGAAGAGGTCAGAAATAGATGAAGAATGCAATGAACCTTCAACTGGAGTGAAAGTTGGTTGGGCTTTGGAATCTTTGCTGACTCCTTTAGCAATATATAAGAACAGGTAATGGATATACCAACTAACAAGACAAGTAGAAAGGCTAGCAAATGCAACCAGGAAAGGATTTAAGAACATGAATTTACAATTACAGGCAACTTTAAGGATGACTTTAAAACATAGAATGGCTTTGGATATGCTTTTACTTAAAAAGCATGGAGTTTGTGGATACTTGAAAGATAGAATTGATCATTGCTGTATATACATTTCAAATGTGACTCAAGATGTGGAGCATGTCTTAGACTTATTGGAAAAGGTAGAACAGAATACTCAAAAGATTCAACAAGACGTACAGGAAAATTGGATGCATAAAATCTTCAAGGGATTAGGATGGAATTTGAGTTCATGGATAAAATCACTAATTAACATTGCAATAGTCTTGTTGATTATTTTTTTAATGTTTACTTTGATCTATTATTGTTTAAAAAGACATATAAACAACAAAACTGCATTCAACCAAACGATCATCCAAGCAGTTGAAACAGTTCTTCATACTTCCTAATGGTTTTCATGGCATCCGTTTTTGGCAACCTGTTCTTTCAGCATGACTAAAAATAAAAACAGAACAGATAGAAATTGTTGCCACACATCTTTGCCCTGTAGCATTTAGTCTTTACAGTGTGTTTCAGGAGTTTTTCTTTGGCAGGACTGGTAGAAAGTTACTGAAAATCTTTCTGGCAGTCTCAAGATGCTGTCAGAGGAGAAGCAAGTGTGTTGTTGTTAAGTACTCCTAAAAATGGCATATTTGAGAAAAGTGGGAATTAAGTGCTTAAAACTCATGGGTTGTTGCCCCCTAGTTACAAAAAAAAAAAAAAAAATTAAATTGGATACCGTATTGCTTGTTCTTTACTGACTCACCATCTTGGCTAAGGGCGAGCTGGTGGCACTCCCAGCATCAGTAAAGGTGATGTGACTGCTTGAACGGCACTGAGCCAGCCCTCACGCCACAGCCTGAGTAGCTGCAGGGTGCTGGGCACATTGGGGCATTCTACAACATTCATACAGCTGGGCCAAGTGCTCCTATGCCTTTCTCTGATGGAAGAAGACACCATGGAGATGCTGCTATTTCCTCCTTGCCCCAGGTGAGTTCTACAGGAATAAACAAGTGGATACAAACTCCCCTATGCACTTCAAACCTGGCACACGTCTAAGATAGTTCTAACTAACTCCCTTGTGTAGGTAGCACTTGCCAGACACTGTTCACTATTGCTGCTGTCACAACCTAGCATCAGCCCTTGTGGGACATCCCCTCACTGCTCATGATGTGACAACATGACAAAAAGCGGGATGAGGCTGAGAGCATTCGCACAGACAGCTGGCACAGGGACTAGGTGACATGAACCTGACAAAAAGGACTGTTTGTAGATGACCAGAACTGTGTAAAGCTTTAGAGGTAAAGACAAGGACTCTAATGGAACAAATTAATGGAGGGAACTACATAAAGAGCATTACTTAATAAGAAGGAGCTTCCAGAGCCACACCAAAGGACTCACCTCAGCACCCTGATTCTGACAACAGCCAGACATGGGGAAGAAAATGAAAACAGAGCACATTTATTTAGCATGCCTTGATGGACTTCTTTTCCTTGAACTCCCTAGTTTGCTCCCAAATCCATGGACAAAGGTGGCATCCACAGAATCTTTTAGTGAGGAGTTTCATACCTCATCTCCTGTTGTGTAAGGAAGCACCTCCTTTTATTTGCTTGTTTGACAACCTCCAGCTTTTGTCTTACAGGGAAGCAAGCAATCCATCCCTGGGCATCCCAACCAAGCTGAGGAGCAGGAAAGAAGAGATTACTTCTTCAGGTGCACTGCTGCTGAGTGCCCTACTCATTTACCATTTAGTCTTCTTGATTGTATGGGTGCTGGTTCTAGATTGCAGCTGCGAAACAATGTGGCTTTTTATATACATTTTCCAGTATGCCCACAGTAAAAGAGCTTAACCTTTCCCCAGGGAAGGATTTCCCTTTTTGTGAAGTCCATCTGATCCTGCAAATTATTCTGATTTCAACAGCACACAGTGCATTTGCAGCTGAACAGTAATTGACCTTGAATGTGCCTATGCATTGGGTGCCAAAGCTGGCAATTCAGAAGCAGTAATTAAGCAGAACCTCAGCAATGGCAGTAGCAGTCTGCTGCCTGAAGGAGGTTTGCAGGCATTAATGCAAATCAACTGCTCTTAAGCACTTGGCAATAACTATGACTGTTACACAGCTACTTCTACTGTGCAACTAGATAACATTTCAGCCTTTGACAAATGAATATTGCAAAGAACTGTTTCAGAAGCGCAGTCACAGCATGAAGCCAGATTAAATCAGTGCAATTTTTTTTAACATACCAGGATCTCTGGCCAACCTTTTGCTCTCACTTGTACTCACAGCCTCGTTCTGTGCAAGTGATTACATTCTTTGCATTGATTTTTCAAACTTACCTTCAAATCCATGAGAGAGCTTCCACTCTACAAGAGACTTAATGGTGTTCAGGGGCTGCAGGCATTACTTATTCATGTTTTCCTCTGAAAGTTGAGCCCTGACCTTTCATCTTAATGTTGACCCATGGAAGCTAAGAAAAACAGATTCACTTTTTTTTCAGTAACTAAAAAATTTTATGAACAAATAAGCATGGGTTTTTGCCAAATAAAAGAATATTATCAGCATTAGCTACTATACCTTACTTCAAAGGATAAATTCAGAATTGTTTATAAAATGTCAGCACACTGGTGCTGCCCACACTTGGGGAGAGGTTATTACACGGCTGATGAAGACACTGAACAACCTGCAACTGTGGGGTGCACTCAGCCATGAAGCTGCCCTGTCTTTGATTTCCTGTAGTATGAACAGGGGGGAATTAATCACAGAATCATTCAGGCTGGAAAAGACCTTTGAGATCAAGTCCAAAATGTGTGTACACAGGATGGTAGCTGTCCATATGTCAGGGTCAGAGGTCTGTTACATACGTTAAAGAGCAGATCCTGCTTCCCTCTTCCTTCAGTATGCAGCTCTTTTCATATGGGCTGGCAGAAAGACTTAGTTTTCAATGTTGTGTCACACACAGAACCTCCAGGGCAGCTGAAAGCAGGAGCAGACTGTCTTTAAGGCAGAACTGAGCATTGCTAGCCCATCTGAAATCCGCTGGCAGCTGAGAGTATTCAGTAAATCATATTTTTAATGAAAAGTATTGGTTTATTACCATCATAGTACTGCTGGGAATCATGATTTAAAAGGAGTTTTTACCAGCTTTCTGAGGTGCTCTCTTTCAGTGAAGGACAGATTCAAATTAATAAAACACTAGCTTTTTGCTCTTTTTTCTAGGAGAGGTATTTCAGCACAATATCATGTCACAAAAACACTGTAGAGATTTCAGTTTAGGATTCAGAATGGACTGTTTGCCCCCTGGAAGGCAGTGTATGCCATTACTCCAAACTTGGGATCAGATTTTCCACATTACACACAGTATTAATCCGCATTCATTTGTGATGCAATAGAGCAGTGAAGATTCAGCTTTCCCTGCTGTGAAATACCTATTTGGGGGTTCTTCATTTGCTTGTTTATTTTGCCACCCAGGGCATTACATCATGGCTCCTGCCACTCCAGTAACATAACACATCTGCAGAGTCATTTCTCAAAACCCCCTGCACTTCCATGCAAGTGTATGCCTCCATAAAATCCTTCAAAAAGATCATATTTTACTTAGTTTTTGGCTCTTTCTCATTTTAAAGGCATATCCCAGCAAAATAATGCCATTTATACTGATCTGTAGAATTTTGCACATAGACAGAGTGTTGCAACAAGCGAAGGTACAGCTGGACTATTCTTGTGAAGGCACAGAGGAGCAGGAGACACTCCATCTGCGGGGCATTAGTCAAGCTGGTTTAATACAGAAGTAAGAAAACGAATTGGATTATCATCAGTGCTGGTGCCACAAATCTCCAAGCTCATAAGATCCCTTTTTTCACCTTTTTCTGAAGGCGGAGATGCTTTACTGTGGTTTCTTTAAAATACAGTATTTAAGTCATGAAGCACAAAACCAGGGCTCTACAAAGTCCCCATTTCCCGCAGAAAGACAAAATACACATGAAGGATACAAAAGCCAGCCAAGAGATGGGCATCTCAGTTGTTCATGGAAGGGTCTTCGGTTTAACCTACGTGTACTGCAGGTCCCAGTCACACCCTCTAGAAAGTTCATTCAGCTTTCACTGAACAAAAGTGTTCATCCTCTGACAGTGAAAAATTAGACTTAATACACAGAAAAGAAGTATAAAGCAGCAAAACTGAGATTTGTACCCAAGTCCAGTCTGTTCCTCTGGATGCCATGCAGCTGCCTCGCAGGAGAACAAACAAAATTAACGTTCAGTAGAACTGGGTTTAGCACTTCACTTAGAGGCCAGCAGGAACACAAGAACAAAGTCTTTTCCTGCCCTTTTCTGTGTTGTGCTTCTCCTACTGCTGTACCAGCACACATGAACCCAGGAGGGTTCTCAGCCTGCTATCCCCTGCCCTCAGCTGCCAGGACACACAGTGGCTCTGCTGCAGCTGAAGTGCTGGGAGGCACAGCTGAACACAGGATTTAGGAAAAGCGGCGATAGTCAGGCTATTCTGAGATGTCACCCTTGAGGAAGGGTTGGTGGCCAACACTGCACAAGATGGGTGATGCAGATAAACAGCCATCAGGAGCCACAGGGATGGACAGACTTTGTTTCATCTTGGAGTTTGAGCAGGACTGGAGCAAGGTTTCCAGAAATAAGACACAGAACTTCAAAATGCCCACAGTCACCAGAGGGTTGTAAGCAGGGCAGCCTCTTATTTACTGGGCCCAACTCCTTCATCCCATCAAACAAGCAACAACTTGATCTACAGGACTCTTTCCAAGCTGGATGCCATATGTATAAGAAAAAGCCTGTAGTTATCTGCTATCCATGTCCATATTTATAGCTTCCATTCATGGCTGTGTTATTGTTTGGTGGCCTCTTGTCTATTTTTGGCAGTGACAATGACATTTCTGCTGTAATATGAACAAGAAGTTGTCTCCATGAGCCTACTCCAGGTCATTTTCACAGTACAGTGGTCACAAACATGGGGCAAGCTGCCTGCCAGGACACCGCTGCCAGCCTGCTGTGGATTAGGCAGCTGGTATGTGGGGCTGTAAAAATAGAAAGCTTGAAGATGGGCCCAGGGCATAATTTCTCCTGATACACATCATGGAGGAAGCAGTCAGAGCATGAATCTCCTTTGTGGATTGGGTGGAGACATTTGCACCAGGACCCAGTGCACTCAGTGCTTCAAGTATTTCTTGGCCCAGGCTATTGGAGCTCTCAGGAAAGCTGCTCAGGAATCCAGGCAATGTCACTGTTTGATTTGTTTCTTCCTAGGCTCATTTTCTTTTGGGAGACAGAAGCAGTCCAGATTAATTTCTTTTCCTCCTGCCTCCAGCCTCTTCTCTGGCTAACTTTAATTTGAGCACTTTTGACACAGCTCTTACTTGCTCACCTAGCTGCAGACTTCAGTTTTTCCAAATTCTCGATTTTCTCCAAAGGATGAAATGTGTCCATGAACAAACACAACCTCAAAGACTTCTCAGAGCAGGAAGGTTTGATAAAGAACAGCTTGGCAGAACCCAGCAAGCAGTGTCAGTAGAGTCAGACACTTCAAATTACATGTGCAGGAGGCTGACCCAAAACCCCTGTGCCCAGCTTGTCCAGCAGCATGGAGGGAATCGTCCTTGCATGGCTCAAGGCCCTGCAGCCCAATGAGGAAACAATAGATGAACCTATCACTTTGTTCGTTACAGCCAGTTTTGCCCTTGACTCTGTTGATTTTTTCAACGCAAATATCAAATAAAGCCATGGTGAAAACAAGCTGCCACAGATTTATGACTTCAGTTCCTAATTAAATTTTTCTTTTATAGCTGCTCGCTCACATGCAACCTTGTTGCCTTCACAGTGAAGCCAGAAGGTAATAAATACAGCATCACTCTCCTGATGGGTAACTCTCCCTCCTGACCTGGGGAGAGATCACTCACCAGTTCCCTGCTGAAAGCAGACAGGGTTAGAGGGACAGGCCATCCATGACCCCAGCGAAGAGTCAGCAGGGTCTGCTCTCAGGCAGCTGGTGACTGTCACTTGATTCTGACCCAGCTACAGCTCAAGGTTTTCCAGGTTGGTTTGACCTTTGGCAATGAGTCCTGACAGGGAGTCACCATGTGACATCTGCTCAGGTGGCGGAGACACCTCTTTGCCCAAGAGATGCTCTCTGTGTAAATATCCCCAGCAAGAAAAGGCAGGTCTTGTCTAATGAGAAGCACTTCTGGGTCTAGATAGCCTGCCTTCTGATGCAAGGAAAAGCGTGGTTAAGAGGTACTGCAGAGGACACATGCAGAGCAGCTATCCATGCTGCATTGATTATGGGTTTTAGTTTTGCATATTTCCTATGTGCATGACAAGGAGAAAGCCAAAGCAAGCCCAGGGCCAGGCTGCACCAAGGAGCAGCTCACAGCACCCTGAGAAACATACACAGCAAAGAAAGGAACAAGTGTAAGCACCTTCTCCTTGTCCAACATTAATGGATGAGATCTTAAGCAAGTTCAGAATAAATGTCCCTAAGAAATGGAGAAGAAAGCAAGAGATTGCAGGAAACAATACATTATTGTAATTTCTGGCTTGCTGAACCTCCGAAGTGCTCATGTTTTGGACTGTATTTCATTGCATGGATATTTCTGTGAATGTATCTCCTCCCTTTTGCGATTCTGGGCACAGTTTCCCTCCCAGAGGAAACCTCCCTGCATTCCTGAGAACTACAGATACTTTCTTCATAGGGAAATAGTATTGGAGGAGCTAGCAGATGAGGAATAAGACAATTATTTTTGGAGGGTAGTATGTGTTGGAATTTATTCCACTTCGAAGGGTGCATGATCATCACAAAAATGACCGTTCACAGAACTACTTCAGCTATTTTTCTAGAAATGTTCTTGAATACAAATTTTAATGAGGTATTTTGTCTTTTAAAAACTCCAAATAACAACTCCTTTGTTTAGAGCAATAAATTTTCTCATTGAAAATTAGTGAAATAATAAATGCAGTTATGAATTCTGAAAAGAAAATGTTTTCAAAGAAAATTTGGCTAAATACCCTGCAAAACTATTATAGCACAATACTGCAAACTGCTGTAAAGTAAACACTACCTAAAATATTTACATTTAAAAAGCCAAGATTTTTTCCTTAAAAAGAAGTGTGGAAAAGGAGCAACGGCTTCCCATAAGAAGTATGTTACTGGCTCTTTTTGTCATGATTTAACAACTGAAAATCAGCAGAGGAGGCAGCAAAGGAGGCTGCTTCCTCTATTCATCCACCTTCCCCTGCTACAGAATCCATATAAAATTCATTTCACTTGGTGAAGATTTTTCCTGTTGCCATCACAGTATCTTCTTACAGTCCTGACCTCACACCTGTACTCCCCCCCAGTGTGCTAATTAACCGATACCACACAGCCAGGACCCTGGCACAGCAGAACCACTCCTGGCCATGGGCAATGCTGTCACAGGAGCATCATCTCAGGGCACCATCCTGCTGCTGGGAGCTGCGTAGACGCCAGCCAGGGATATGGAGATGATGCTGTCTTTAAGCCCTTGATGGTTTTACTATCTGCAGAGAACAATGTGCACATCTTGCATTATACATTGACTGCATTTGAATTTATGTGCCCAGGGAAAGCACAGAGAAAACAAAACAAAATGAAACAAAATCAACCCCAAACCATAAAAAAGCTGCTTAATATAGAGAAAAAATGTGTACGTGCAGGATCAAACCAATACACACAGACCTATCAATGGAAACCTGGAGATGCTGACAGCATCTATGAGCAGAGGTCCTTTCAGCCCTATCTCCACTATTACCGTAGCTAGTTAGGATTTCCATCATATGCCTGACCTTATCCTAGCTTATTATTTCCCAATTCAACCAGCTTTTGTTGGCAGCAGTGAAGGTTGGATTCAAACATAAATTCTTTTGTAAATTAAGAAAACTAACAAGCCAAGATTTATTTCCTAGAAGCCCTTAAGCTCAAGTATCCTCCATTCTTTCCCCTATGCCCTTCCTGTCACAGCAGGGAGTTATGTTAGAAACAGTTTCATTGAGGGGAAATGGGAAACAAATCACTGTGTGTGCAACTAGCAAGTGATCTCCATCCCTCTGTAGAGTTTGTCACTGCAATTCCCCAGCTGAAAATATGGTACTTTCAGCATTATATGCCATGAATAAACATCTGTAATGTCACGTTAAATATCACCTTTTCTCCCACCCCATTACTGATTTTCTTGTAGGAAAAATATACTTGCTCAAGAGATGTATCCGGTTGCTCTCCAGGCTCCTGGAGATAAACTGCTCCTGTTACATCATCCTTCTACTGGTACCCATGTCCAGGCCATGTCCAATGCCCACTGTCCACCCCACTGGAGAGCATGGTGTCATGAATACAGCCCTGGAACCACATGGCAAGATGGCAAGAGCCATGGCATTGTGCTCTCCTTACTCATCAAACCAAAATTAATTGTCACCAGAATGGTCACTGCAAGAGGGCTTTCCAAAATACACTGGCAATGTAACACTGACAGAATAGTAGTAGCTACACAAAGAAAAGTAAAAGTGATTTCTCACTGCATTTACTCAGCCAATTAAAAAAAAAAAAAAAAAATCAATCCTGTTCATGATAATCCTTCTGAAGAAAAGCATTGTTGCATGTTTCTAGTTCCACCCATTTGTCTCTTCCATTTTCTCAGTGACATGCATGTTCACATGGCACTGTCAGTTTTGTTTATGTTGGTGTGCTAAACTCCTCACTTTTTTCCCATTATTTTATTTATAGACAAACTCGCTCCAAAACAAAGCTTTTGGATAAGAATCTGCATATAACTGATTCTATAAAGAAATGTACTTATAAAAATGGCTCAAATTTTAGCTTTCTTAATCTTGAGAAGCTGTCTATTAAGCATAAGTGATGTTTCCTGTCACAGGAGACTAAGCCAGATTTTTCTTTGCCTTTTCATGTGGCAATAATCAAGACACAAAGCGACTGCCTATGAATTTCTCCTTTCTCAAATTCCATCCAGTATATATCCAATATAGATATTACTGGCAACAGTTATGTAAGAAAACGTACCAAAGAAGGAAGCATTGCTGACATCAAAATACATTAAATGAACATAACAGGGGATCCAAGATGCCTGTGGCACGTATTTAATAAGAAGCCCCTTGTTGGACACATCTAGCCCAATAGGCCAGTTTGAGATTGATGACTTTCACAGAAATGTTTTAGATTATCTAAGTGGTGGCATTTACAATAGATGCTTTAAATGCAGGTTTTATTCAGATAAATTTCTTTCTTATTCAACCTACTTTCCTTTTAGTCACCTTTTCACTTGCATGCTTTAATCTTCAGATTGTAGCCAAAATGAATTAAAATTGACAAATAGAGCTTGACTCAAGTATTCAGTGAATGGCATGTTTTCCTACAAAATGAAGAGAAAGTGAAAATACAAATTATGGAGATAAGTATCAGAAAATTCAAAACTAATCAGATCTCAGCATGTTTTCATGTGATTGATTGGCACAGAATGCATTCTCCCTAAACTGAAACATGACACTTCCATACAACTTCAGTATGGTCTGGCCTGTGGTTTGGTACATCTCTTTATGTGCTAAACTTTCCACGTAACTCTTTGAGAACAGACACCAGCACAAAAGCTGGAAGCCACAATCCAGTTTTGGCAGCACATCGTCTGCTGTCTAACCAAGGCAGGCAAAAACTTGCAGTTTGTGATGGTTGCATCTTCTTGCTGCAGGCCTGCAGTGTCAGCGAAGGCACGAGTGGCCATGCGGCACAGAACGCATGCAATTCACAAAGCTGATGAAGAGACAAGTGTCAGTTTGGTACCACTGCAGGATGTAAATTCATTAAATGAGAGAAAATGGCTGCAGAAATTAACTGTCATGGAAAATATGGTATTTCTTCCTTCTGCTTTTTATGCACCGTCAACAGTGCAGGAGTTGGTGAGGTGGCTTTGACTGTGGTTTTTGGTTCTTCAAAACAGAAAATGCTTCACAGCAGCAGCTCTCTAGGTTCATCAGAAATATTCTTTTTACCAGTTCAGAGGAGGAAAGCATGCCTGAAGTCCATGAGTGGCTGCACCTGTGAAAACACACGGAAGCAAACACACACAGGCCTCAGTGGAGCTCATCTGTGGAGACACAGGGAGAGATCACCATGCAACCTGGCCAGCAACAAAGGGAAACTTTCCAAGCATGAAGATGGCCTGATAACAACACAAATAATATAATGGTAACCAAAATCGGAAAACAGCCAGATCAAAAGTAACGGGATATCCTAGGGGCATGGTACTGCTTTGCAAGCAATGACCCTGACTCACAAGTGTAAGTTTTAACCTCCTCAAAGCCTGGGAATCAGACTAATATCACCTGCTTCAGCCATGTGCTGCCTTCATACAGAACACAGGCACTCATTATCAGGTCAAAGCAAAGGATAGTCTCTCTTGAGCGAGCACTGGAGCGTGCTTCTGTGCTTTTTTTTGAAAAGCCATTAAGAGAGGATGTGGCAATTGAATTCTAACTAGGCTGGGTTACTGTGTATCTTACTCAGTAAAAGAAGCAACTGATAGATCTCTTGGTTTCTAGGAAAAAACATCTTCTCCAGAGCAGCACTCTGCTGCCAACTACCATTCCTTTGTAATACAGATGCCAGCCTAGCCCAAAGGGAATCTGATAGGCCTGTGAAGGCAAGTAGCTGCACAAGACCACTGTGGTGTGAACTGAAACTGAAGTCACACATGGAGCCCCTTCAGAAACTGCAGCATGAATCCACAAAAACCTGATGGCCACATTAGTTCGGTGTTGAGTGGATGATGAGAAGAGCAGAATTCAGATGTACCCTCAAGTTTCTTAAGAACTGTGAATATCCCTGTCAAAACCCAGAAGGTGCTTGCATTGGTAACACGCTCAGGAACATGCAAGCTGCAGCCTTGTGTGAAGCAAAACCTGAAATGGTCTTCTACCCTATTTCTTCTTTATTGTAAAAAACTCAGAAGAGGCAGAAGAAAATTAAGATGCTTGAAATCTCTCTAATGTCTTCCAAGTAATACACAATATATTTAACTGCTTTCAGTGAGGGTTAATATTGTGGTTTACATTTTGAATAAATGTATAGATTAAGAATCTCTTCATTGATCAATAAATGTTTCATGCACTGCTTCTTATAAAATATCTTTAATGTGATATTAGTTCCTTTAAGAGAGGCATATGTCTTCAAAAATCACCACCAGTTTGGCATTTCAGATGGTACCTCTTGCTGAATTTTGTAAGTTGAGTCACCAATAAAAAATTAAAATTGATTCCCCCACTTTCTGTCTTACTTCTCACCTCAAGTCAAGCTGAACTGAAGCTTTGCCAAATTGTAATAGCTAAATACTGTTTTTCCCAGTGTGTCTGGCCCAAATGAGAAATACAAGTGCCAAAGCATTGCAAGGAAGCCCGTCTGCATGTATTTGTGACCCAGCTGGAAGCAGGAATTACTAAAGCACAGCAAGAAATTATTTTCACACAACTTCCCAAATACATTGTGTGACACCAGAACTACTTGGAGATGCCTATGACTGTCTTAAAAAAAAACCAGCCTTTGGGAAGGTCATCCATCAACAGCTCTCATCATGCCCTTTCATCCCCAGTGAATTAATGATTTTGGACATACACATAGAAACTTGAGGAATTAAAATAGTTTGCAGCCAACTTAACAACGCAGGCTTCAACATATTGCTGTTTCTGAAGAGAACTAGTGGGACCGCCTCATCTCATCTCATCTCAGCCAGCCAGCAAGGACCACTATGTTGTTCATAGGAGATAACCTGCTATATTTCATCTTTTCAGGAGAGCAGTGAACACGTGTAAGAACTGTGTTGTGAATGCCCCTGCCCGTTGACACCCACCAGCCTGCAGCCATCCGCATGTCAAGATGCCAGCAGCAAGCAGCCTCCTCCCTTCCTCCTCTGGCAGCAGAGACACCCAGAGCTCCCCTACTACAGGGAAAGGCATCAAAATGAGCCCCAAAGAAGTGTGTGCAATGCAAGATGCTTAGTGAAGGTACAGCAGCAAAGCTTTTACACTCATCCCATCATAGGCTGAATTGACATCTACACTAATCGTTCTGATGGCAATCACTGATAAAGACAGTAACATGGGAATGGTACAAAACCACAAAGCAAAAACAGAACCAAGGGGAGATTCTGGCTGCCATTAAAATCCCAGAACTGACTGCCTCTAAATATCACTTCTGCATATGCACTAACATAAACCAAATTACATACACCTCCCAGCCAACATGCTTTGGGGTATATGCTATCAGCTCATGAGGGTCAGGAAGAATGCTGAGGACAGTTTTATACCTGCACAGCAAGAAGACTTGAGTATTTTTCCTGTGTAAAGGGCTAGACAACATCTTGTTAACTGTTGCAGTGAAGGAATGATTCATCTGAGAGGCCCAGATGGCTACAGAGCTGTTTGTTGTGAACAAAATGTCCACACAGCATGAAGCCTTTTACAGACAGCACCAGTTCAAATGTGTTAATTATTGTGAGTGTGCTTCCAAAATCAATGGGGGTATTCCTGGAGCAGACTGGGTGTGTAACTGCCATTATTTATTACCAAACACTGCCAAAGCCCTTGCATCAGACATGCCTCCAGGCAGCTGACCCAGTTAAATACGCATGCAGTAAATCAGGTCTGTTGCATGTTTCCGTATTTTTCAGCCTGCATGTCTGTCACTGTAGAATAGTCTTGAACTGCAGCCTAGCACACTGCAAGCTTTACTACTTGCTGTAGCATACAGTGGTGAATATACCACAGAACAAAGGAGGTCAAAGGAGCAGCAAAAAGCCCACCAAAGCAAATGTGTATCTTTATTGAGCGCAGTGAAAGACTAAACACTTGGGAGATTATTCTACAGAAGATCCTTTCTGTAGGCAAACCTTGCGTATTAACACTGCTGGTCCTTTACTGAACTGCTAGTTCAGCGGTTCCAAGAAGTTCAGCACAGCAATATCAGATAAAATGTGTTCTTCAGTAAACAAAGATGATCAAAGCTGGAGAGTAACTCATAGGTGTTCGGGGAATGCCACATTCAGAGCTAACAACAGGCTGAACACTGGCTGCCCCCTAACACACTGTGCCCAGGCTCATGCCAGCCAGACTGTTTCACTGATCAAAAGACTGGAGTTGTACTTTTACCTTTCAACCAGGATTCCTGTGGAGCTGATTTCATCCTGTCCATTCAGGGACACTGGGTACTCAAAGCCACCAGTGGTTATACAGAAAAAAAACCCCTTGGTCTAAAAGCCAGTGCTGAGCAGACTTTGAGAGGGAAAGGGCACATTCCAGAGCATTGGCATGGCTGCAGGACCAGAGGCCAGCTCCTCAGTGCCCTCTCCTCCAACTTGAGCAAGATTCCCTCAGCCTTGTTTCACAAAACATCACCAGGGCAAAGAAGTTACTCACCTAGAAAGTCTTGCTGGGGAAATTTCTTTTTCTTAAGGACAGCTACTACATACTGTAACAGTTAATCCAAGCACTACATAATCATAATTAAAAAAAGCTCAACATTAAAAAAGTAAAGGAAGGGGATTTCACCACCTATCTATATGCATTTAACTCACAAGATCCTTCCTGGGCAAGCTGAGAAAGAAAAGAGATTCCCATTCCAGCTTTGGCACCTTTACAGTCCTCAGGTCTGTCTCTCCCTCTGCGTGTCTGGGGTATGTAAGGGAACTGGGAACTGAACATGGACACTTGAAGCAGTTGAGGTTTTAAACGCTACATGAAGACACTGAAGAGTTGGACAATGAGCTGAAGTTTGCTTGCAGCATTTAAATACCTAGAAAAAAATAAGCAACTTTCACCTTGCTGAGGTAACATCTTATTTAATAAAAGAGGAATGTCTTGGCTTCTTGGCCTGGGATGCATGTACAACTGAGATGAGTCCTGCATCACCCTTCTGTGGCACTCTTCTCTGTCACTTCTACCTCCAGAAATCAATTAGTCTTGAATACAGAAATAACTGAGTCTTGTAATTAAATCTCATCCTATCAAAAGCAATGGTTTCACTGTGACTGACAACAACACTTTTAAATAAAATGTTCCACATCTTGTACTTTAAACAGTTATTTCAATATTTTCATCATTTTTCTAGTTATAATCAGCGCAAAAGTTATGCACTCATTTCCATTTGCTCATTAAGACTGCACAGACAAAATATATTGTACCCATATTTTTCCTTGTTATGCATGGCTTAACACTGATTCAGCCATTAATATCTAAAACATTCCAATCTACCATTAATGTAGATAAATAATCTTACCTGAGATAAAAAATAAGAACATTACCACCATTTGACAGATTTTCATTCTTTTTATTGATATTACATAGGTAGAGAAAAACCTACAGAGTCAGAGTATAAAATAACTTAGTATAAAACTTAGTATAAAATAAGCTTTAAAGAAGTGGGAAAAACCCAAACCCATTTTCTGGTATCAATGAGATGTTAATAAAATTCCCAAAAGGTTATTTTCAATGAACTTTCTTCTTACCCAGTATCACAAATTGTTTTGTACAGAGAAAGGAATCAGTTAAATGTTTTGCAGATGGAGGAAATAATGAGTTTCTTGAAGGAACAGGGGAAACACACAGAGATAATTGTGTGAAACTCATATTTTAGTTGGATTGTCACCCACTCCTTGTTGCCAGCACCCAGAATTTCATCATTAATCATGCAATGTTCAGACTTTATAGCTTCAGCTCCCGGTGCCAGATGACTACTTTCAAACATCAGTCTCATTGTTCTGTTGTTTCAAAAGCAGAAGTTTAAAACAAAGCCCTCCAAGTTGCACAGGATAACCAAAAAATGGTTTGAAAGTTCAAAAGCAAAGAATTGTTTTTCTCCTCCACAGTGCTTTTTTCCAGAAATTCAATAATGAATGTTCCCGAAGCACTGTCTGCTGCAATTTAATAGTCTCACCTACAATTCTGATAGACTGGATAACAGCATTACTGTTTACATTCCTTGAAAAAACACACCAGCAGTGACTGTCAACAATCTCTCTTTTTAACCTGCCTTCCTAAATTAGCAAGGCCTATCCAATGATACTGCCTTCCTGTCCCTACAGCTGTCCATTCATAGCCTCCTTGATACCTCCTGAAGTCATTGCTAGCTTCACTCAGATGCATCTCAACAGCATAGGTCCTACAGAAACCAGGTTGCTACAAGTTTTGCACCCTCGGTGGTGCTGGTGATAGGTGAGAGAGATCCCAGGTAATGCTCCCAGGAAAGGAAAAGCTACAGAGTGAGCTCATGCAGGACCTACTCTGCTACTCACGTGCTGCTGCCAGGTGGCAGTGAGGAGAATGGGCGGGAGTCAAGGGGATGCAGTACCAGAAGTGTTTCAACAGCTTGGGTGGACGGAAGATGCCAGATGCTGCCTGGGAGGTGTTGGGAGAGATGAAAAGGGATGTGGAATGAACACCAGTAAGGAAATTAGTGGCAGTGCTCAAAAGACACCTTGTTTTCAAGGGATGCTGCCTCTCGGTCCACGTGGCTAGTACTTGAAGCCTTAGGAAATCATTTCTCTTAAGAGGTGAAAGTAATGATGTGAGTCAGATTTTTTTCAGTTCATTCCTTCCTATTTACAGGTGTCAAAAGTTCTGTTTCTGTAAACATGGTAAAGGTCAGCCCTAGCTAGAAGTTTCCATATTAATGGTTTCCAAGCACACTTTTCTAGCTAGTTCTGTGCCCTGAAGTGGTCTGTATGTTTTCTCCTTGCATCCAACTTCTAATGAGTTCTCAGGCTTTCTCTTGCCTTCTTCCTTGAACACAAAGCCAGACAAAGCTGCAATGCCCCCCAGGCACTGGTAGCCAATTTCCTAGGAAAATATCTTGTTTTGCTACAGTTATTACTTGTTTGTGACTTGCAAAGTGACATTTAATCTTGAGCAACAGTTTCTATTGTTTATACTGTTGTTAAAGAATGGTGCATAGTGAGGCGTGCAAAGCACATTTGTTAACCATCCATAGTATCTTTCAGTATTACAGCTCTTTTTCTGTATGGAGGCTGACTTAAACTGTGATTTCTGCCACTGTTAAGGAAGCAAGTGAAGGTTTTATTAAGTGGAAGACACCTATCACACTGTGACATGACTGGAGAAACAGTGAAGTGAAAAATGACATTTTCTAAAGATGGATTCTTACCATGCTCTCTAGCTAAACTGTATGCTGGAACATGCACATGAGTCATAGATAACAGATATCCTGACTTCAGATCATAGTTTTCAATAAAATAAGGCTGAAATGTTAACCCAATAGAAATTAAAACCAGAAAGGAACACAGACATGTCAGTGGTGAAAGAGCAGGATGTGACAGGATGGAGCAGGAAGGTAATAGGATGTGTTACAACTACAGAGGAAAAAGAACCAGATCTGAAGGGCTGAAACCAGAGGACTTGCTGACTGATTTGCTTCACAAAGTTCTAAAAAGACCCCAACACATGACAAGGCAAGCAAGGAGATTCAAGCCTTCATACCTATCACACACACTCAAACCCCTACAGATGAAACAAAAAACCCCATGCTGTCAGGCCAGCCTTGCCTTCCAATGGCACTACTGCACATAAATACACTGTGCATTTCTGCCTTGTATCTGCTTCACTTCAGAACTAGCAGCAGAATTAGAGTATAAAGCTTTGTGGAGCTTATGTGGGGTGGAAGTAATACTGTCCACCGTCCTGCAGTGTCCCCCTCCAACTGCTCCAGGTGCAGTTCAAGTCAGCTGAAGGTGGACAAAGGTCTGAAAGGAAAAAGGTGAGAAGCTTTATGCCGCTCCTCATTAACTCATGCATTATGTGCTGAATTCTACAGGTCAGCCATGAAAACCTGATCAAGGTACAAGAGAAGTTTTGGAGGAATGGGCAGATTCCCGCTGAGACTTGCACTGGTGAGCTCTGGTAGGCCAAACTGAAACTCAGCCTTGTTTCTTCAGCGGCATGCCAAGACACATAAAGGCACACCGGACAAAAGGGGCAAGAACATAAATACTTACCAGGAAGGCAGTGCCAACTGTCTCTAATATTTACCAAAGCATTACTGTTTGACTGGTAAATGTAACAGATTTACGAGTCGGGCAGGAATCCTAAACCTTTGGGAAGGAAACCAAGAAAGGAAACTAAGCAAAACCAGAAGATAATATGAATTCTTGATCTCCACTGAGGTAAAGTTCAGAAGTGTGGGCTGGAGAGGTAACTGTGCGCAAACAATGACGAGAAGCCTGCATCATGAAAAGGCATCTTGGCCCCTTTTTGGATGGCTTCTTTTTTTTTCTAGAAAGAAGAAAGACATCTGTGCAGTCAGGAACTGTTGGGAGAATGTGAAGCTGCCTGAGGAGCTTGGAAGAGTGAAGGTGTGCTAATTGAATAGAGAGTAAGGAATTGTTCCAGCATAGCAACAGGATGGGAAGGAAGAAGCTGGTGACAAAGGTGCTGTGTGGGGATAAAGGAAGTCCTACAGTACCCAGTCTCCAAAACCTGGCATTTTTTGACACCACCAAGGCAAAGTGGATATTAAAAACCGTGTTTCATCAAGTAGCCTCTCACTTTGACTGTTATTTAAACTTTCAATGAGTTAAAGACGATTTAAAGTAGGGAAATACAAAGTGATGATAATGAAAGGAGAGCACTTCCACTGGGAAGGGAATTGCAAAATATGGCATCAGTGATGTGACTTTGGGAGAAGGTTTTCAAAACAAAAGAAAAAGAAATCTGGGGGATTCTGCCTCTTCACTTTGCTGCAGAAATGGCAAAGGTAGGAAGAACAACAAACACTGAAATTAAGGAGACTTTAAGCATTTGACTTTAAGTGCTTTTGCCAGTATACTTTGTTGAGAAGTGAGGAAAGTACAAAGGCATTGTTCATGTCAATAGGGAATGGCACTAGTGCTGGAACTATCACTGGGCAGTGAAAAACATGTCTGTAGTAAAGCTGTAACGCCAGCACACAGATGACATTACCACTACCACTTAGCAGCAGACTGGCATTGTTAACGGCTACCTACAGCTCTGGCTTTTTGGATAATAACTACCCAGTTTCTGTGGGTTTTTGGACCTGGTTTCCAGTGTCCTTCAAATCCTCATCAAGTGCTGGGCTGGTTCCACATCCATGGTGCAGCACATCCTGGGCCCACTGTCCTCACCACAACATGGTGTGAAGCTGCTCTGAGTGCTGCTGCGTGGAGCAACAACAGAGGGACCCCACAGACCAGCCCTGGAGGCTGGGCAGCCAGGGGGAATGAGAGGGAACGTGGCTCCTGGAGTGCAGGGCGGCCAGTGCAGCTGAGCCACAGCTGTTGGGCCTGCTGCCTCACAAAGGCTGTCCTGCCTGAGGCTGCTGCAGCTGCCACTCAATGTGCCTCAAGCAGCGAGGCACCTTTTGCTTTCCCTGCCTACCTCAGAGGATGCTGAGGTGAGAACAGGGAGATGAGGCAGGTACAGTCAAGGAGAGGAGAGCAGAAGCCTGGGCACTGGGTGGCCTTACAGGGCCAGCACCACAGGGAGCCCACAGCCCTGCAGGAAGGTGTGGAGCGTTTTATGTGGAGGTGGCTGTCCTACAAGCACATCTCACCCCAGCTTCTCAACATTATTATTACTCTACTATTACATTATTATGTCTTACCTGTGAGGGTGCTGAGGCGCTGGCACAGGGTGCCCAGAAAAGCTGTGGCTGCCCCATCCCTGGCAGTGTTCAAGGCCAGGTTGGACACAGGGGCTTGGAGCAAGCTGCTCTAGTGGAAGGGGTCCCTGCCCGTGGCAGGGGTTGGAGCTGGATGAGTTTTATGCTCCCTTCCCACCCGAACCATTCTGTGATTCCATGATACTCACACATGACACTCATAACAGGTCTTATTTTTTTTAGCGCTTTACAACAGCAGCAGCGTGACAGCCGCTTCAGTATCAGCGCACGGGCTGCACTGAGGTTTTAGGAGCCACGGGCTCTGCATCCCGCCTGAGGCAGCGGGACTGCCTGACCCCCCCAGCCTCCCCGCCCGCAGCGCTACCTCGGCAGCACAAGATGGAGCCAGCGCCCCCGCGCTCCTCAGCTGCCGGCTCCCAGCGGCCCAGGCGGTGGCACCGCGCATGCGCAGCTCTTTCTCCCTTACCTGCGGTCGGAGGCGCGGTGCGGAGCGTGTCCGTGCTGTCGGGTTGTACGCGGTGAGGTTAAACTGCATTTTAGGGCTTCTCGCCGTAATTAGGCCGAGTTGGTGCCTGTAAGCGCTCCCGGAAGATTTTTTTTTTAATGCAGCTTTCCTGCAGCATTTGCTCAACCTGTTGCCTTTAAACAGCAAATAATGCACTCTGCGCTCGGACCCCGAGCATCCATCTCCGGCCTTCAGCAGCAGCCTGCGAGCAGGGAGGACCAGGGCCTCAGTGCCACCGTGGGCCAGCCCAACCCGGAGGTCTGGACCTCAAACCTCTTTTTTCACACATTAAAACCTCTGCTGTCAAGCAGTGAGGTACCAGGCAGAGCAGAGGAAAAGGCAGTGAAGAAGGAATGGAAATGCTGGCAGGAGGAGAAAAGGCCTAACTGTGGGCTGCACAGTGCATGCAGCTGCTTAGTGTCTCTTCCACCTTGCTGTTCCAGGCAATGTGGCAGCGGTAGAAGAAATGTGTGTTTTCTTGAGAGAAAAATATGCCACGGATGTTTATGCCTCATCTTTGGGGCTTAATATAAAAGAAGTAAGCTCCACAGGCAGATATTTTCCATTTGACTGCAGAGTGCTGCTTTTAATCAGGGCCTTTTCAGTAAGTTATCACATACCCATTTTCTTCAGCCACTTTCAGGAGGTCAGGATGGTCAATAGCACTTTCCAGGGTTTTGTTTTTTTTTTTGTTTGTGGAGGTATAATAATTCTGGTGTACTATTGAATCTACAGCTCATTGCTGCCTGAGCTCAGCAAAGGTAACGGACACCTGTACCAGTATTTAGCAGTACACTGATTTTTCTTTGCTCTGGCTGTGCTAAAGAAAATCAGTGCTTTGGTTGGAACTGGCTGTGAAATGCTGCTGTTCTGCAGTTTTTCTCAGGTGGCATTTGGCTGTTTTGTTCTGAGCTATCTAGATCAGGATGTGATGAAGCCTGCAATTCACAGGACTTTGTAGACAGCTAGACAAAATCAACCTCACCTTAACCTAAATAGTACCATTGCACTGTGCAACTCAGTGGCCCATCCTTTGCGTGTGCAGTGAGTTCCAAATTCTCACACAAACATGCAGCGCAGTACGTCATTACTGCATGTTTTACTCCTCAAGTTGTCTCCTCGTGTGTGACCACAGTGACAAAAACACCAACAGCATTTTGGAGTGTGGGAAGAGTGTTCCCAGTGGCTGTTCATGAACCACTTGGGCAAGGGGAACTGGTAGAGTCTAAAGCATATGGGGCAGTGTGGTGCTTTAGTGTGATGTCCACAGATAAGAGCATTGCCATATGGCCATAGGCATCACACTAAAGCATCACAGTGCTCTATGTGCTTTAGACTCCACCTGTTCCCCTTGGGCAAGGGGCTTTTGAAAAAGTGAAGAAGGGGTTCCTGAAGAAGACAGCTTTGGTGAAGTAGCAGCAGTGTGGTGTGGGGGTACAGAAAGAAGGGAGCATCAGAAAAATGCCAGGCAGATGGAATGAGCTTGAGCAATTACAGTATCGCTGTAGGGCTGAATTCCAACCGAGGCTTGAGATTGCATAAAATAGATTTCCACCATTGGGAAACAAGTGGGTTTTTCTGTACGAAATAAAAGAACTGGTTTTGATAGGATCATGGAATGGTTTGGGTTTGAAGGGGCCTTAGTCTAGTCCAACCCCCCATGCCATGGGAGAGACATCTTTCACCACTGATCAGGTTGCTCCAAGCCCTGTCCAACCTGGCCTTGAACATTTCCAGCGATGGGGCAGCCACAACTTTTCAGGACAACCTGTTCTAGCTGGATATAGAGCCGTGGACTGCAACATTTTGGATACAGCCATCCAGCCAATTCCTTATCTGTCAAATAGTCCATCCATTTTTGTTTTTATTTGCAATGTCTGGAAGTTATGGCTTTCCGACCAAATGGTCACTGCCCTTCAGAATGCACTCTAGGTGCTTTCCGTCATGGCTGTGGCTGATAGCTCACATAAAGCCTTTTGGGGGCTGTTCTGGAGCAGCCAAGACAGCTTCCCTGCTGCTGGAGTGTTTGCAGCACCAGGAGTTTACTCCATCTTCCACCTCCTTGCAATGGGGTGTTTCTCTTCACTGTGTAGCAGCAGCAGTAGCTGGGAGTTTCAGGCACACTTATGCTCAGTAAGAGTAAGCCCGTTGTGCAAAGCAAGTGTAGGAACATGGAGACCTGTATGAACAAATGTGAGAGACAAGGATAAGCAACAGAGACTGAAGTTGAATGAAGTTGAGACAATCACCAAAGGCTTTATATTAATCCATGCGATCTGCATGGAATGTCTGTAGAAGTAAGACAAAACAGTGAACAAAATGACTCAGAACTCCTCATATACCAGATGTCCACTAGTTCTCAGATCTTATGGCAGTTCCGAATTAAGCCTATGCCATCCTCTGAGGCTTCTCAAGTTGCTGGTAGCGGGGCAAACAGTCCCAAAATTTTACACACACTCCGCCCAGTTCTTCTGTATGATTTTCTCTCATCTAAACTCGCATATTACTGTATTCCTCCTCAGAGAAATATTTGTGAGTTAGTGCTATTAAAAACAATGCAAGAGACTTAATGGGCCTTTAGTCCCCATTTCTTTTTTGAACTCTTCACTACCATAGTGTTTTTCAACCATAATACATGCTTCCCTTGGAGCTATTTATGCTCCACATTTCATGCATAAAATGCATTCAGTTGTCAGAACACAAGCAAGAAGGCAACATTACCTATGCAAATGCTTTAGCTAAATGTTTTCCCTGTTGTTCCCAAAAGGAAAAATATGAGACAGCCTGTAGCCATCATGTCCATCTAAAAAATTTCTCATCTTTAATTTTAGTCATGCATACTAGTTGCACATACATGGCTTGTATTACTCTGTGGAATATGGATTTTCTTCTCACTGCAGCAGTTTGTGCATATCACCTGCAGTGAGATGTTCAAATTGAGTGTAGCATTTCCAGAAAGATGCTTCAGTGTACACTGAAAGTGGGGAAATCACAAATAATTTGCTGTCAAGCTGAATGAAATAACATTGCTGTTGAATGATAGAATTTGCAAATTTTAATAGAAAAATGGTCTAAAATTAGGAGTAATGAAGGAGTGCTAAAAGCATTCCTAACAATGGGAATTGTTAAGGTATTTTTCAGATTTATTTTTCCTGGGTGTTACTATCTCTGTCATCTCTTCAGAAGGTGCCTATAGGTGTCTGCTGTAGTTCACAAGTAAGAGAGGTTATCTGCAGTGGGAATTGGAGAATTTATCTTGTGACTCCTTTTTTCAATATATATATTATTTTCCCCATTATGTTGTTTTGGTTCTAACCCTTGCCCAGAAAAAAGTCTTGAGTCTGTTAGGTTAGAAGGAGCATCTACATACCCCTGTTCCTCAGGCAGGATCAGCTGTCTTTATATGATTTCCAAAGGTATTTTAACCTGTTTTTAAAGACTATTGTGACAACTGTATGTTTATTCTTCCACATATGCATCTAAATGTACATATCAATGCCTACTTAGATACTTTAACCAGGGCAGCATCCTGCTAATACCTTTGTGCATACACCTGTGACATCTGATTACTCTTTACACCGTTACATTTGACTGCTGAGGTCGTTTTAGGTTGGTAATACAAAAAAATTCTGCTACTTTGCAATTTAGTTCTGTGTACTGTAGTTTCACTAATGTGATGGCTGCCTTGCATCTATATCTTCTACTCCTAGAATTTATGTGGCATGCATTGCTGTAATACCTGTCTGGGATCCCCTTTAGCAAACTGTGGCTCAAAGCACCACAGGGGACACCCATGAAAGCTCTTGGCTGTTACAACATTCAGCACCTGGTGCTTAAGGTGTGGCAGCTGACACAGTGCAGTCTAAAGAGCTGCAAGCACTGAGCATGTGAAGACTTTCATACATGTGATGTTCTTCAGGTGGAAGCTTAGGACTCCTACGGACGTTCAAATGTCAAGAATCAGGAAGGACCTTTGCAACTTTCCTGTATTGCTGCAGAAGGCCTATAGCTCAGCAACAAGAGTCCTTATTCTGAGTCAGTAATGCAGTAGGTGTGGGTTTGTCTGATTAACAGGTGTAAAGTGAGGTTTTAGAGAGAAGACTATAATCTAGTGTGTCTCTGGATTTTATATACATCAGCTCTTTTAGGAATCCAGTTTGGTTTTGAACCCTGTAGCTTAAGTTTTAATACAACTTAATGAAAGCTTTTTGGTAGAGACAGATGATAACTGGCAAACTACATCTTAAAGAGCAGTCAGGGTTTTCAAGGAAAAAGGTATTTGCAGTGAGAAAAGGGAAAGCTATGAAGATTCAGAACTTTCTTAAAAATAATGTTGAATGTGATTTAAAGCAGATCTTTGAACTTGAAACTGTCTGGCAAATTGAGTGTGCGAATCTGTTTTGGTGTATCTTCATAATAAAATGGAAATTAATATAGAAATTTATGGAGAAGAGAGTTTTGGATGTTTGCGTAACATTGTAATTTAGTTAGGGAAATAGCTGTTCTCAGGTAGAATTTTTTTAAAGGCAAATGCTGTTAAAGCATTATTTGATGGGAGCACACAATACAGAAGCTGTGAGTTACAGAAAAGGAACAAAATAAAACAGAAGTTCTTGTATTTCTCAAGCAGCACCAGGAACTGGGGGAATTAAAATCAGTGGAGATGTCTGCAGGTCACAAATAGAGGCAGCTCAGCAGTTGACAAAGCACAACTTAACCATGTGCGGGCTGATCTCTAGGTGTGCTCTGAACTAGGGTGTTCTCAGGCTCTGGCTGAGGAACACTGCTGTTGATAGTTCAGAGCATGACTTATGCTTTGTGTTCTGATCACCAGCTTTGAGTGAATGACACACAGATGCAACGCTCCTTGTCTGTCTCTTCCAAGCTGGAGTAAATATGGCAGAAGCAGACAAACATGATTCAGATAGTTTTGCTTTTTTATCGCTCTTTTTTATTGGACTACTTCATATGTGAGTTCCATAAAAGCACAATATCCTAAGACATGAGTCCAGTTATAGCATACTTAAGGTTTCTAAAAGGCCTGTCCTTCATTTAAGCCTTGTTTTTTGCTGAGTTAAGTTTTCTGGCAGCATTCACCATTAGTTTTCTGGTATTGATGCTTCCTGGTTATTTAACATGTCAGAACCCTTCAAAAATAGAGGTCTAACAACTGAATTAATGACAGTTTTATTTATACATCTGCATAAAATGGACAGACACTAAGAACTGCTCCAGGGATCACTTGAAGACTGTGAGCTTTTTTCTCCTTCGTTCCAGTTCACTGGCGGCCCTACAAAACCCTGGCGATGCTACCCCGGGTCGAAAGAGTTGTACAGCTCCCTGTGGGGAGAGGTAGTCTCTCAGATTGTGCAACACTCCTGCAGGCTTTGTGGGATTGTACACCTGGACTTCATTTCACTCTGCTTCATTTCTCATTTCTGGTGATAGATTTTTCAGTGCATTTGATGGCTGTGAAATGAGCTTTTGTAATCCCTTCTCTCTGTAGACATTTCATAAGAGCAACCAGTTGAAATTATGCCTGCTCACAGTCTTTCCTTCTATTTTAGTTTACATTATATTTGCCAAGGTGAGTAGCTCTGGAGAGGATGTCTTCAGCACCAGAGTGTGGGGACATCACAGCATCCAGGAGCCTCAATCCTTATCGGCCAGAGCACAAATACCAATATGCACATCATATGGAACACAGCGCAGGATGTTCTTAACAGTGCTGTTTGTTTCAGTCAGATACGGCAGAGCTGTTAGCAGTAATGAGCATTATGATGCTCTTTAACATATAGGTCTTTCTGGCACAAGAAATGCAACACAGTACTAAAACCATGGCAATAATATGCAGCCTTTGAGGAGGTCTGTGCCGTGGCTATAAATTGAAAAAGCGAGCTGTTTGTACCTTATATGCCGGATAACGTAAATTCCACTGTCATCCAGAAATGTACCAGATTATCTAGCAGAAGCATCTTGAATCCTGAAATACACCCCTAAAATCTTAACTGTTCTGTCAGCTTCATGTCTTTTTTCAGCATTATACCCATAAACTAATTCCTAACATAGAATGTGATCCATCTCCATATATGGTGTTAAAGTAAGGAAAAGAATAACATTATTTAGAGGCAATTACTTATGCACAGAATATTTAAGTTAAATAGTCAGTGTACCTCAAGTGAGAAACACAATTAAAACTCAGTCACAGCAGCATTAGATTTGTTGGGACTGATGCTCCCTGACCAGTTTGGACACAGAAGGTTTATTCCAACTTTGAATTAAATTCCAAATGAATGAATGTAACTTTTAATGGGAGGAAACTAACTGTAGGTTGGTTTAGGACAATACAATCATGGTATATTTATTTCATTATTTGAGAAGATGACATGGGGTTGTTGTGCAATTAAAATCAGGTATCCATTTGCTGACTGTATAAACAGCTTTGGGTGCTTTTTTTTTGCCAAAAGGAAGCAGGTGGAAGATCCCGTTTCTCATTTAGAAGAGCCAAACAGTTTGGTTCTAGCATGAAATTGATGAGAGCTCCATCACATTTAAGTCTACCAGTGAGTCACTGAATGGCTTGAGTAAGTCACTTCCTGACCTTTTTCAACTTTCATTTGTAATTGTACCATTGTTGTCTTCATAAGACAGGATGGAGAGCCTTGTTATTAGACTTATGTCCCTGCAATTGAAAATGGTGCAATGAAGAGCTGGTTAAGAATCATTTGTGGCTGAGAAAGCTTAGAAAGTACTTTGGGAGCAGTTGTTCAAACCACTAGGCTACTGCATAAAAAGATAAAAAATGACTTTTTGAGGTCTTCATATCGTACCTTTTGAGCAAAGGAACTCACAATCAGGTGCCTGATCAAACAGGCTTGCAACACTCACAGGTTTCTGACCAACATTGAGATGAGGAAGCTGCTTAGCAGATATCCAGGCTCCCTATGTGGTCTCACTTAGATACTCAGTACCTTGCTTGGGTTTTGACCTCATAGAAAGCTGAAGTGCTTTGGTTAAGTAGCCAAGCAATCAAGATCCCAGTTTGAATACTATCTGTGGCCTACCTACCTTGTTTATGGTTTATGCTGCTTTCTTACTGTACTGATAAAATGGAATGACATATGCTATCACTTCAATAGTCCTTTCTGAAAAATAGACGCCTTTTCCCTGTTACAAGTACAGCGAGTGAGGCTAACTGGTCCACCTAGCACAGGAATTCTGGAAGAGCTAAAATCTGGGTGTACTCTGATCACCAGCCTTGGACAAATCAGGCGTGCTCCCTTCCCTGCCCCTGGAGCAGCTATGGCACAGGGAAGAGCTCAGTTACATTGAGCCAGAGGGAATGCGTCTGAGTGCACAGCTCTGTAGCCTGTCGCTTGAGGCTGTCACATGAGGTCATGAAAGTCCTGGATTTGGTTCATGACCTCGAGGATTCTCACACAGTGCAACTGATGTCCTGAACTGCCTCCTGGCACTTCAGCAAGGTGAAGTGAAGAACGTGTAATGTGTGACAGGTCCTCATGCTGTACATTGGGGAACTGGAAAAGGACTTCGACTCAGATGTCCAATTTCCCAGAAATAAAGCATGATTTACTGAGCCAGTCTGCAATAGCTGTTGCTCTTGTCACCACCTTGTTGACAAGAACACATTTCCAGCCATTAGGCATGCCAGTGTACATTAGATCTCAAATACAAGAATTATTTAAGGAGAATTTTTATTTTTCTGGCAATCTGTTTTTTGCTTTTTTCTTTCGGGAGGCTGAGATTTCTGCAGAATACCATTACTTAGCTTGTCAAGAGTACAAAAACCCACCCCTGTTTTGGAAAGTGCAGTTCTCCTTTCTCACTTTCTACAGCTCAGATAACAAATAACAACTGGTTTTAGCTCATCAGGACTTCTTTCCATGATAGGAAGGTCCGTAGGGTAAAGCCATTTACTAGCAAATAGATTGCCATTGTAGATTTGGCATAATTGCAAAAATAGTCCTCACATTCAGTGCATGTGTACTTGGACAAAAACTGAAATGCTTTTGGAGTCACTATTGTATGCATTTCTTTGCAGAAATGAACGTAGTCCCTGGACAGTTAACAGTTCTCCATGCTCACTGTCCCTGAATATATTTTATGGCAAAGCAGCAATCTGAGAACTCCAAAATATAACTGTGATTAAAACATGTGCCTTGTGTGGCTTTGCAGATTGTGACTTTTGGGATTCATAACCAGTCACTCAGAGTGGCCTCTTGACATTGGTACAAGACTTGCTTGAAGTGTTGATTTAGCAAGCACATGTTTTCTGTACAGTGGGTATGCCATGACTAAACAGAACATGAATCAACCATTCTGCGCATTGTGGGGGATGTCTGACTACCCTGATGGTTAGATGGAATGTATCTGTATCCAGTTCCCCAGCTGATACCACGCTTCCTAAAAAGTACTTTTGCCTTTGACACAAGCACAGCAACAACAGCAAACCTCACTGGACCTACAAACCCTTTCTTTCTTGGCCTTAATTTGACTCTACTTTTTTCTTTCCCAACTTCTGAGAATTTCCTAATATTACCCACAAGATTCTCTTAAGTCTTTGCCGCACATAAATACCAGAAGACTGGAGGTATTGGAAGAGAACAGAAGGGAATAGCCACTAACATGAAGGTGCTAAAAATGAATCATGTCAAAATCATTACATGTCTTGCAGTGACATGCTAATAGACATTATTTACCAACAATGGCGGATCAGTCATGGTGATTTGAGGTTTGACACGTATCGTGATATTATTGTACACAGGCTGGGGAAACATGATCACTATAAAACTTACTATGCACAGAAGTATTTGGAACCAGTATGCAGGAAGATTTTATCAGCAATTATTGATGAAATGTTTCAGATGAGAATTCAGTCATCTGTCCTAGGCCCGACTGCATTAATGTCTCTTTTAATGTGTTGCATGAGGAAGTGAGATGTGAGCTTACTAAAATGGCAGTTGCAGAAACTGTCATTTTGCAAAAATGGGACAACATGGCAGATGTTAAAAGACAGTATTCGAGTTTTCAATACTCTTGGCAAATAGGGAGAATGACACGGGAACTGTAGGATGTAGTACAGAGAGGGCAAGCAGAGATCAGCACAGCAGGAAAGGAGTGACCAGGTGCCAAGTTCCAAGATGGGGAGTCAGTGGCTGTCTGGAGAAGAATATATAATTATAGCAGATCACAAACTGAACACAAAATAAAACCTTAGCGTTAAAAAAAACCCACCCTGATAATACGATGTTTAATTAGGAATACAGCCAGCAAAACAGGTGAAGTAATCTTGTGGCTCAACTAAGTTTTGGTAAGGCCTCAAATAAAACACTCTGTTGGGGCTACACTCCAATGAAGATACAATCTGCAGACAGAGTAACAAAAATCATCAGAGATTCTTTAACCTGTCTCTATAGCCTATAAAGACAGATAACTGCAAATACATAAAATGCTGTTGCACAGAAGGGAATAATCTCTTCTTTGGGCTCATGCTGAATAAGGCAAGAAATGATGTACTTAAACTGCAGCAAGAGTGATTAAAATGAGACATAAAATAAAGAAGTATTGGCAAGGGACAGTGAAATCACTGCAATAGATTGTCTAGGGAAGTGGTGAAGTCACCATTACTGGAGGTCTTTAAGAACAGGTTGGGCAAGCTGTCTTAGGAGTGTTTGGTTTGTGATTAAGTTTGGATTGTGGTAAAAAGATGGATTATCTGTACTCTGAGGCCCCTTTTGGTTTTCTGGGATGCTGTTGTTTATCATACATCGTTGGAGTACTCTTTCTTGTGATCTTGGCATGCTGTAAAGAGTGTGAACTCATTCTCCTAACCACTGTAGTGTGGTGAATGCTGCCAAATGTGTGTGGCTGTTGTTTACAACCTCTTTGCTAAGGAATAAAGACTGAGGAGTTTCCAACTAAATTACCAAGGATCTCTTGACTTCATGTATTAGATGTTCCAGATACAATAGAAATAGAACAGCTTAGATGTTTTTATGAAACCCCCAAATCATTTGTGTTTTTGCATTTCTCTGCGAGTGCTGGACAGTGTCATTATTCATTTTCTAAAGTATTGTCAGGTTGTTTGTCTCCTTTGAAAATACGATCCATGCTAAATCCACTCCCTCCTTGCAGCAGCACTTGCACAGTATTTCGTGTAAGCTTCCTGTTCCCTCTTACTGAAATTTTGCAAGCTGACAGAAGGGTCCTGTGCTTCACTGGAGATTCATGGGTGTCTTTATGATTAACCAGAAAAGTTTGGGATGTTTATTATGCATGTCTTCCTAGGGGCATCCTAATTAATTTTGTTAGGGATTGTTGTACAATGTGATCAGCAGAGACTACCTGAACTTTTCTATACAGTTTCTTCTTTGTGATGATGCTCACTTTCAACAGAACTCAACACTCTCAAAGAAACTCAAGAGAGTTTCTTCTGGGAAAATGAATTAGATGGTTGGTAATATCTAGCCTTCCATCTGATATGTGCAGTGCTATGGTTTATCTTTATATGTAATCAGAGAGCAATGCCACAATCCATATTGTCACTTCAGGAAACTTTCAGAATAAAGACTCTATTTTCTCTCTGTTGGCTGTGAAAATATTCTCTGCTCTCTTCTTTTTTTAAAAAAAAAAATCCTGATTTATTTTTTGTTATTTTTTTTCATTTAGCTTGTCCCATTTGATATTGTGGAGTTTTTTGCAGATTTTGAGTCTCTTCAGTGACTATAAAAATATTCCTAGATTTGTCTTCCTCTGTAACTCACCATTTGCTGGCAGTATCATTTGCCAGGGTCATAACCATGCAAGAGACATTTGATTTAGAGTAGAACATGTAACATCTGTTCTACTCAAATCTTCTAATATCGTATAACAATTTTAAATCTCTGTAAGACCAAGAGCCAAAACTAAATTATATCTTAAGTGCAAAGCAGTAAGATCTAGGACCTGTAGGAGCAATGACTTTGTTGAGTAAACCTGTGAGCGTTCTAAGACACTAACTGTGCAGCAGATGAGGATGATGCTGCTTGTTGCAGTCCCCATCAAACTGCCTAACCCTGCCTACCTTCTTATTTGCTGTTATTGCTGTTACTGAGTAAATGCCTCAAAGCTTCTATTCTTTTTGTGTTCCACTAATACGTCTGGAGCAGTGATCCTATCTTTGCACCAGATTTTCCGGATGGCAGTTCTGTCAATTTTTTCCACCAGCCTCTTTGCCTATTCTGCTATGTATTCTTTGAGGAACTGCTGTTTCCCAAGTTTATGGTCCTTTTGAAAGTAGGCATTTCAACTGCTAGTTTCTGAGTGCTTCCTCCATCCTGTTCTGAATTATTTATTTTGTTTTACTGTTTCAGATTTTTTGGCAGTGCTAAGATTAGTTTTTCTTCTTGCAAAATAGATTTTGTGACTTACTTTAATGGCCAGTCTCCCTGCTACTTATTTTTTCCCGCATTGTTCCGTTTAATTAATACAGCTACTATGCCATTTTTCCAACCAAAATTCATCCAGCTACAATTAAGTCCTGCAAACACAGCTGTAGGTCAACTCTATCATTGCATGTTTACTTTACTGACTTCTCTAATTTGCAGCTATAAAATCAAAATCAAGAGATTCTTTCTGCTGAAAGAAGCACAGGACTTTCTGGCTCAAGGTTTCCCTATTTGATGTTTTACTTCTGCTCAAAAGGTCATAATCTTAGAATCACTCAGAATGCACAGTTCTCTAAAGCACCTTTAAGTCTCCACTTCGTGAGTTGAATTTTGTTTACTGTTAGATTCCAGAGCTTTTCTTTCCTTTAGGGATTCTTCTACAGGCTGAAAATGTTTACACTACTCAGTAATAAATCAAAATTTTCTCCTTTATGAGCAGCAGTAACACTTGAAATGTTGGGCTCATAATCCTTGGGGACAAAAAAATTAAAATATCCAAAGTGTTCCACTCTCTCCATGAAGCCTGAGCTTCTTTTCCGCCACCCTCCCCCTTATTAACCCATTCATAAAATTATTAGCAAAAATGTCAAATATATCAATAAAGGAGCAAACTACTACTGAAAAGAAACAACATGATCTTCCCTTTAGTATGTCCATTTGGGAAGGACCTCCTGCATAGTTTATCTCTCTGTTTTAACAGGCTATGGTCTCTCAAGTAACCAGGAAAACAAAAAAAACCAACCAAAATTAATTTAAGTTCAAGGCAGCCCAGGACTTGTCAGAGCCAAATAAATAGGATCCAGATACCAGCAGTTTTGGGTTCAGTTCTGGATTCAAACCCTGTAACTTTTAGTGGAGTCCCTGCTTGTCAGTCAGGCTATTTCTCTCTCCAGCAGTGGGTATTACGAACTAAATAAACTCATTTTATAAAGCAAAGTCAGTAATCAATAAATATTTCCACAAAACTTACTCTCTCAGTTTCATTCCATCGTAGCTGACTTTGCACTGACACAGTTCCTGCTTTTTATACACAAATCCCTTTGTAATGATGATAGAGTTGCAGCTGCTTGTTTAAACAAAAGGTGAGGGACTAAACTAATCTATTTTATAATCCCTGCGCATCTTAGTGGGTTTAGCCAGGTTAAAGAGCATCTGCCCTGTTTCATAGCATTAAGAATAAAACTTTTCTCAGTTTTCATTGTTTATTAAATTAAGAAAGTTACTGAACATTGCCCTTGGCAAGCTTTGGAAAGCATTCAGCTTGCAACCATACTGGCTTTTTTGCCAGCATTTTGCTGTATTCCTCTTTCTCATCCTTGAATGATAAAGACATTTATGCAAAAGAAAGGGCAGGCCCTGGTGCAGCAGTTTACATGGCAGGTAACATCCTGTTAACTCTTATCCCAGCAGAGCATGGAGGGACCCCTTCTCCACATGAAAGGGTTTACTAATTAACCAAAGGAAGAATAATTTGGGAATTGCTCAGCAAATTCCTTTACAGATGGTCTATAAATTAATGCTTTAAAATTTGCTTGGCTATCTGTGCTGTAAGAGCTGTAGAAGATGGAGGAAAAGATTTAATTGAGGCCAAGGAGTTATCAGTAGACAGTATGGAATGTACATCATCTTTGTATCACCTTTAGTGAAAGATAATGGATCTCAATATTTTGCTTTCCTCTGCCTGTGACATTTCTTTTTCTAGGCTTTAAATCACATCAGGTTTTTCACCAGTGATGGGATCAGAGTCTATGAGAACAGGGTGTGTCAGATTGCCAAATCTGTCTCAATCACCTGGTTGCAGTCCTGAGCAGTTTATATCCTTATTGGCGCCTCAGCTAACTCTCTGCTCCCTATGGATTTGCACATACACACCCTGATGAAATGGAAACAGGTTGCTCCATGGAAGATGTGCCCAAGGGAACAAATAGGCTCCTCCTGTGCTACCTGCAAAGCTGACAAGGACAGAAGATAGGCACATCTTACTTCCCTTCAAAGGTAGTGGGATTCTGAGTCCACAGAGGGAGTAGATCTGTGGCATAGTAATAGACATAAGTAACAGATCACTGCTGTAAAGGTGAAAGTAAAACTAGAAAAAAATGAAAAAAGAAACTCACTGCATTCTTCCATCATGCTTCGGAGAGAATTCTAGTGCTATTGTACTCGTTTGTGGCAGACCTGTCTCCAAGTACGCTGCATTGCCCTGTTAGATTACCTTCTGGTGTCCCGAGTTATCTGTATTACTTGTTTTCTCATGGATTTGAAATTAATAAATTTATCCAAAAAGAAATCAAACAGAATGGGCACTGCAGTTTTATGGTCAGTGAAACAGGCACTGAGACAGTCAGCATTTAAAAGGCATCTAACAAACTTCCCAGGCAGAGGTTTAATCCATCCCACCCAAACCCATCTCATTCAAAATCCTGAGCTGAAAAAACATGGCCAAAAGTCTAAATAATAGTAATGATAATAAAAACGCATGAAGGACTTAGGATGGATACTTCTAGCAACAGTGCAGTCAACCAGCATGTACCGTGGTAACCATTGCTGCCCTGGGCATCAGCCAAATTGCTTTACTGCAATGGCCTTTGGTTCTGAACTATTCCTGCTATGTAAAAAGTGAACAAACAAATAAAACTTTTCAGTGGTTAGTTGATCAAAGCTATTGTTTGTCACCGTGTGCTCAGCAGAGAGCAATGTTACAACCTACAGACTGGATAGATTTGTCTGTGGGAGGTTTGATGGGAACTGATAATTCTGTAGCCCAAGAAGTTGAGGGGGAAGAAATAGATGGGTATCAGGGTTTTGATTTTATGGGTTTTTTCTTTCCACAGTAGCTCATTGTTGTACTTCTGAGGTTGGACTGTCATCTGTCCCGTATCAGAATCACTCAGTCAGTGTTAAGCAATAGTGATTTGTATAAGAAGCCGGATTAGAAATGGAATTAAATGGTGTCACAACTCTATCTTGTGCCATGTTCCAACATGTCTGTTAGGTTTAGTAATTAAAATTGGTATGAAGAAAGAATATTAGGATGCCAGGGACACAACAAGACTTTTATACAGACACCAGAGTTAACACTTAAAGTGCAAGCTTCCATATAGGCTAGAGGTGTTTGAGTTATCTTCAAACTCAATAGGCTGAGGGCTGAAAGAAAGAAAACTGTGCATAAATGTGCATAAATGTTTCTCTTCCAGTAGGAATAGAAAGGAGGAGGAAAACCAACCCAATTACTTTTTATGATGGTGTTTGATGATTTTCTGAATAAGGTTATTATGGTGATTTTCTGAATAAGGTTATACGGTGATGAAAAATATGAAGTATACCTAATGACTTGTGATATCTTGTGATATCTCTTGTGTCCTCTCTTTGTGGGAATTTGTGCTACCAGTCTGTGCTTTTATTCTTGACCGGAAAGCCTTGAAGCAAGGATTGTCCACTTTTAAAAGGCACACAATAATTGAGCCTCACCAGTTCCACAAAACAACAATGCTGGAGTTTCTGCTCTGTTGTGTACCCTCGTGGGCAGAGGTGGGATATCTGTAGAAAGAGAAACAGGAATATTTGTCTTTGGTGCTGGTATCTTGAGAGTTTTCACTTGTATTTTTGCTTATTTCTCAAGAAAAAACATGCAGATATGATCCCATATAAGATCACCATGGCCATCAGAAAAATCCCTCATTATCATCACCTTCCCCCTTTGTACCATTGCAAAAATTTGTACCTTTGTACCAGTTGCAAGGTGCTTTGTGTGCTTGGGAAGGAAATATCTGGGGGAGTGTGGAGGGGAAGATAATAGTTCTTGCTTTCAGGTAGCCACATGGTCCCCTGACCATGTCAGGAAGCCAGGTTCTCTGGCATTCTGACTCTAAGGTCTGAGTATTCACAGCCAGAAGTGAGATGACTTTTAATATGGGGAGAGCAAACAGAGGAAAAGAATGGGCAGGTAGATATTGTGCAGGTGGAGTTGTGTGCTTATGTATCTGTGGGAGAGAGCCACAGTCCATTTTCACCCCATCCTGCAGCACACATTTTTTGGTCAAGTTTTCAGTTCATTTTTCAGGCAATTCCTGCTCCCCACACGAGAATGAACAGAAGCTGGTGGCTATACTGCATGGGTACCCACAGCTGGAAGTGGATGAAGTTGGGTGGATTAGCCCTGGGACACAAGCACATCTGTTACAGGATAACCAATGCCAGTAGTGGAGCACTTGGGTAGGAAAACACTGATCAGTGGGAACCACGTAGTGTCTATGTGTGTGTGTAACAGGAGAGTGTTAAAGAATGGTTTGATACTCAGCTGCAGCTCATATCTTGTACCAAGTGCAGTTTTTGCCTGAAGCAAATGAAACTCGTATTTTGGAGACACATTACTAGAAAGAATCCTGGAAAGAACAACCTGTACCATTAGTAGAAGCATAATGAAATACAAGGGCTGAAAACTCCTGTAATAAAAATGCGATTCAGGAACATGGCATCGAACAGGCTATCAGGAGAGAAGCTGTTATTTTTTTCAGCACTTCAGATAAGTAAATCAGGACTGGAAGCTTCTATAAAAGATGTTGTCCAGTTCCACGAGCAGTTATCGAGCTTCATGAGAGTTTATTTGCACAGCAAGGCAGACTGTATCTTATTTTCCTTCCTTGCAGTTGTTACTGGGCAACATAGCTACAGCTTGTGTTTCAGGGATCAAGTCAGATACTCACAGCCACCTTCTTTAGCCTTGAAGAACATAGAAAGGGTATGGGAGATGCAAATGCAAAGGTCTGCTGTTTTGTGCAATGACTATGCTCTTACAACAGGTAGATTTTCGCCACCATTCTAAGACATTATTAGGGAATACGATAATGGACTTGCCATAGCTAGTATAGCTGTGTGAATAAAGAAAGCCAGCTAGTATATCCCCATATAGATTTTGGTTCCTGTAGAAGATCATTAATGACTATGTTAATGATGTAGTGTAGAAGCAGCTTACAGTGACATATATATAGAAATTACAATGGCTAGATGTTGAAATATTCCTCCCCACAATGTTTTTTGGCCAAGTTAACGTTCCATCAATTAGATGAAATTTACCTTGGGTTTTACTGTTTACTAAGGAGATTGACTATGGTGACTCTCCGATGAACCTCAGAGGACCATGATGACCCAGGTGACTCAAAGTTCTTTTGTGCTTTGTTAGAAGAAAAGAAACTGCACAAACTCTCCTTTCTGTGCCCAGTCATAGTTAGTCAATCAACACATACACAGGTTGTTAATACATACATAGAAATTGGGGATTACAGACCTCACAGGCTTAAGCTAATAGCCTGAGGAAGAACAGAGGTTCCCTCTATCTTGTGTATTAATTTGTACCTGCATGTTTTGAAGCCAGTGGAAATAGCATATTAGCCATTCTCAAAAACTATTTGATAGAAGTAGACCAAAAGCTTTTCCCAGTATTTCACTGTCTATGTCACTGCCATCAGTTTATCCATTTTTAATTCATTTTTCAGTGCCTTTTAAGAAGTCCTGCCTTGGTCATGTTTGGAGTGTGGGCTGGCTAATGTTGCACCTAGGCAGAGAAAGAAGCAGAATTACAGCATTCAGAAATACAAAGAACCCATGAAATCATCCATTCATCCATCTGCCTATCCATAGATAACATTGTCATGTTTGCTTCTGAAAGGCTGCTGGATGGATTTTTCAACCACTTCTAACTCCACTGTTTTAAAAACACACTGCTATGAAGAGTTTCCAGACATTTCCAGATACTCAGTCTTGACAGCCTTCTCTAGAAGAAAAGAAATGTGTCTTCTATCCACTGAGCAAGTTCAGTGCTCAGTGGCTGGGGAAAAGTGTGATCTGCTGCATTTTTAGCCTGAGCACCCCAGGAGAAGCCTTCTGAGAGCCCTCAGGGGAATTGTGAAGGTTTGTCAGAGAATGATGAACGTGCTGCATTTTCTGTGCTCTTTAGTGGGCTGAAGATTCCTGATTTGAGTTCACATCATTTGAGTGGCGATTTAGGAAAGGCTGAAAACTGCTGGATTTTCATACTGCAGGTTTTCTTTAACACAGCACATTTCCTTGAAGTTCTCTTCTACTCCTTGTGGATGGACAGTGGAGGAGGAAATTTTGTTTAGATTTAGACTTGTTCCAGCCATTAAATTAATAGAATAAATAAAGATAGATTTAGAAAGATTAGAGAGATTTTAATTTGGTACAGGCCTCATAAATGGTCTGTTTGCTTTTTGATCCTGGAACTTGTGCAATCTCTTTATAAATAAAAATGCTCCATAGCAGCTGCAGAGAACAATGAGGAGACGAAGGCAGAGCCAAAAGCAATAGAAAAAACATATCCTAGGACAGGTATTAAAGTCAAGAGCAATAGGCCATGCCAACGCACTGTTGGTTTTGACTGATGTGGATGGAAAGTTGCAGATGGTACAGAAAGGGAGGTAGCCATGAGAAGTGTTGGGAGGCATTCTGTCATTGTTTTGTGTATTGTTACCATAGTAAAACTAAATTTAATGATGCCATATAGCTGGTAACAACATCGTCCTCTTGAAAATGAGTTAGAAAGCACTTCCTCATGCATGACAGAGGTAAAGACAGAGTGATATAAGCAAAAGCTCTAAGTATGTGTGTAATTTCCATGGCCCTCCCTGAGACTGAGAAATGTTTTCATCTGCACCAGTCTGGGTGAGTTAAGCTTCATGAGTTTGATGTAATTACAACCATGTAATATCAAATCAGTTATAACCAGGATCGTGAAAGTGGTATTTTCCTGGTGTTTCATTTATTATCCTTTGAACATATTGGAAGGAAATGCTGGCTCAACACTGGATTTAGAACAGGTTTTGCTTTTGTTTTCAGTCTAATTAACATTCTCTTCCTTTTAATGTTATCTTTTTCAAGACTCAAGAAGAAAGCAGCATGAATTAATTGTCTGGGCTTCTTCATGCCCTCTCTGAAATTTCAGTAAGCTCTCCTACAATACCTGCGGATGCTACTGGTGGTGAATGTTTTTCCTCAAAAACCAAAATCTTTTCTGGCTTGATTTAAAGGAGTGAGTACAACTTATTAAAAAATACTGTCAGGTAGGAACAGAGGATTAGAAACCAACTCAAGGCCAATACCTTGAGAACTTCAGTCCTATGGAATAATTATGACACCTTCATTCATGTGTTTGGGAGTCATTGGACAAATGTGACCTGTGAATTACAGTTAGACCAAGCAATCTGACAAAGGCAGACTGTAGAGCAACGGGATTAAAAATTTTAACTCTGGTGAGTGCTTGGAAAATACTTAGAAGGTGTGCAGTACTGCACTTGCAATACTTCCCTTCCCTTCCCTTCCCTTCCCTTCCCTTCCCTTCCCTTCCCTTCCCTTCCCTTCCCTTCCCTTCCCTTTTTGCCCTTCTTTTGTACTTGAAAGCTGTCTGCCAAGCTAATGTACTTTCCTTTCTTCATGGATATCCTAGAACAGTCCCAAGTGGATGATTTGGCAGCATGTAAGGTCTGAAGTTTATTTAGGCAGTTGGAGTTCTCTGCAGGCTCCAGTGAACAGCTAGATCCTCTCCAAAAGAGCAGGTAGCCATTAGTACTTTTCCAGTCCCACCAGTGTTATTCTTTGATTAATGCTTGTAATCCAGAAAAATGATAGATTACAATTGTGTAGGGAGTTCATTAACTTAAAAGCACAAGTTGGATGAATCAGTGCTGTACAGACTAGCTCTTTCCGAATAATCTAAATAATTTACAAGCTCAAATTCCCTTCATTGTAGACTTCCTTTAGAAATATTTTCTCCTGCATATGATTGAACTGCATCCACAAAAAGCAGTTTAGCTGACCCAACCAGTCCAGGGGAACTCAGCATGGCAATGAATTAGTTGTGGAGCCATCATTCCATAGGTTCAAGGAGGAGGCTACTAATTAAGACTCTTTGCTCTGCACTTTGCATGAAATAATATTATGGGGCTTTATCAGCCTTTCCAGTTTGCAGTTTTCCAAATAAAAAAGAAATACCAGAGTCTGGTTGATGAATGGGTGCTGTTATTCCTTGATCCTATAAAGACTTTAGCTCCCATTTCACTCAGACATTCAGATATTTTTTGATGCCAGCATAGTTTCTTTGCTTTACAGCCAAAAGAATACACAGTAGTGATGATTTCTCTTTATAGTATAGAGTTTTTTCCTCTCTTATTTCTATACTAGCTACTCTCTGATATGGTCGCAGTTTCTTGGTATAGATGGCTCAGTTACTGGTTTGGAATATGTGCAATTCTCTTTGCTTTGCATGCTTTGGCATAAAACAAGGACAGGTTTACCTGAAGAAAGGAAAAAAGAACATCATCATGTGGCCACCTGAAGTGTGAGAACTGCTGGGGTAACAAGGTGTCTGTAGTCATCCAGAAACAGCTTCAATACCCACTAATGATCATGGTATTCTACTCTCAAAACTGTGAGTTTGGGTCTATGATTGAACATCTGTTACCAATATGAATAGTTTTGAAGTATCTAACAATGGAAGTGGTATGATATCATGCTTGCAATTTAGAGAAATTCCTTTAGTTACATGAGCCAAGGGGAGATCATCACCACAGATGCAGAGTACAAAATTGCAAGTAGGAAGAAAGTGCTGATGTTCATTATTTACCAGTAAAATTCCCCAAATATTAGTCAGAGTTCTCAGTGGAACTAATTTTCATTATCTTCTGGGTCATATGCTTAGAGCATATGACTTGTTGGGCTTCTGCAAATTTCTGCAAAAAAGATTTTCTTTATTTTCCTTCAGTCTAGTTTTTGACACCTGTAACAAAGCACTTGAAGCAAGTGTCTACACTGTGCTGGTCTCCTGGGCTTTTAATAGTCACGTGGCTTTTTGAAATGCCTGACTTTTAGAAAGACACAGCTATTAAAATACTTCCAGAACCAAGCAAAACATCTGACCACAGATTTATAGGAAAGGAAGTAATTACTTTACCTTTTTTTAGAAATGCATAGTTGGAATGCACATGCCTGTGGATGTGAGCAGAAATCTCCCACCTGTTGGACTCCTAAGTCAGTACGTAATGGACCCATGTCCCTAAAATTATTCTGACACTGGCCTACTTACCTTCACATTGAGTTTGTTTTGCATCTGTAAATGCAGGTGACATAATCTGATGGACAAATACATTAATGATTCAGGTAGCTGGAAAGCAAGTAATTTGAACTTTTCTACCTGCTTCCATCCAAACCCCACAACATAGTTAAGGAAAAAAGCTTGTAAGTAAAGACTCTCGGTCTCCACCAGAGCAAAGCAGTAAGTAATGGTTTGTTTACAGATTAAAAAAATAATACATCAAAGCAACAGCATGCAGCGTTTCTTAATATTTTACGAGCAAAGATACTTCAAAGAGTCACAGAAGGGTTGAGGTTGGAAAGGAACTCCTTCTAGTTCAACCGCCCTGGCTGAAAGCAGGATTGGCTAGAGCTGGCTGCCCACGACAATGTCCAGGCAGGATTAGAATATTTCCTGGGATGGAGACTTCAGAGCCTCTCAGGGCAACTTGTTACAGTGTTTGATCATCCTTACAGTAAAAATGTTTTTACTTAGTCTTAAAGGTATTTTAGTTTGAACCCCAAATTTGCGTCAGCAATAATAAGCACGTGCCTTCTTTTTCATGTTCAGCTATGGAAGACAAGATGGAGACAAATAAACAGCACATTTCCACGACTTCTTGTCCTTTGGCCCAAACATCAAGCAGCTGCCCTCTTCATTTTCTTATTCGACTGTCATTGCTACTAATATTAGAGACAAACTATTAGCAGACATTTCAGAAGACATCTTCCGACGCAGACTGTGAGATGAGAAATACTGGAGTTCTCAGGTTTCTGAAATTAAGAGATACTGAGGCTATATATAATTTAAATGTGTATATATATATAACTATATATATATAAACTATATATAGTTAAAAAAAAAAAGGGATAAAGACAAAAAGATGTATGGGCTAGCAGGCTTGCAGCAGTGCTGTGACCATTTCAACAGCTTTATTTATTACCGGCATTTTGGAAGGAAGGACAAAAGCATGAGCCAGAGAATGATTAAAGAGTGAGCTGGGGAAGTTTAGACTCCTTCAGAATAAATCTGAGTAATGAACAGCATTTATTATATCTGTTTAAAGGCAAAGTAATGAGGACAAAGGGTAAAGCTACACTAACGATTAACTATGAATTCTGGTTTGTATTTGTGACTGTGCCACCTTGGCTGCACCCACATAAAATTTCTATAGTTGCTGCCAGAACAAAAAAAAAAACATGGTTTCTGCTCAAGGAGGAGGTAGATCTACACTTCAACCATTGTCCACAGCTGTAGGCAATAATATGCACCGTGCTAGAAGTTCTTCCCAAGGAAAGCTTGCTCCAAACTGAATTTCTTACTCTGGTATCTTCTTATGTTCTGCCAGCATAAACTCTCTCAAATGCTGACCTGAACTGTCCCTTCTGCCTACCTGGGAGTTTAGCTGGCTGTTTGTAAATCCCTGTTGTGCATTTAATCCCTATTTTCCTTCCTGCAGACTGCATAGACCAGACTGGGCTTAGCAGATCCAGACTGGTTCCTTGTTTTCAGCATAACCAGGAGCTTTCATTGTGCTTCCTGAGAAACACACAGTTGCTTGGTTATGTGAAGAAACACAGCACATCCCTTGCTCTGGTCACAGTAGCCCCAGCTAGCCCCCAGGCCTCACAATTCAGAAGGAGCATTCAGACCAGCCAGAGTGCAGCCTGGAGGCTCAAACAACTCTCTCCTGAAAGTCAAGGGTCACAAACTAGAGCTGTGCTGATGTTCAAGGTATGTCCTAGCTATGCAGGGTACAATAGAGCATTTTTCAATACTCCACAACCTCAACCCACTTAGATTTCCCCACTAACTTATTTTAACCAAGGGGAAAACCCTCATATTACCATACCATTTTACACAGAGAAAACTGTGCCACTGCTTTTATCTTGCCCTGTGTTGTTGTGGCAATAATACAAGCTCCCACATAAATATTTTTGACATGAAATCTCAGAGATACCTGAGATTAATGATCAGTGTTTTATGTTTTCCCAGTCAGAGTGGCATCTTGCTCAGGGGCTTGCAAACCTGCTTACACCAAATTGATTTTGGACGAATGCTCTCATTCATCACAGAAGTTAGTAGTTGCAAAGATGACACTGAGATAGATACAAGCTCCCCCAGAGAAGTCATAGCGCATCAGGGGACATGCAAAAAATAAAAAAAAAGAGGTTTCTATAATGTGCTGCCTACCTGACAGATTTTTTTTATTATTAAATCACTTGCATATGATGCCAGCCATTTTGTCAGCTGAAGAAGAACATCACGTGTGTCTTTACAGTGCTGCACATGCTTCAGTGTTGGTTACGCTCATGCTCAGAAGGCTTCAGTTCACAACATCTTAACATCTGGGTGTAATTACTGAGTTGTGTCAGCTTTCATCAGATAATGGAGCTAACTCAGAACAGCCTGAAGGTTGTGTTTTGTTAGAGAGCAGTTAGAGCAACAGAACTTACATCTGCACTTCTTCAGAGCTCAAGTCAAGTGCCTACTTGGTGCTTAATATGATGCTGATTTGGTAATTACATTACATTTAGAGGTATCTGGAATTCAGTTTTCCGTCTGAGACTTTCTCAAACTCTGCCAGAGAATAATGTCATATGTGATCTTGTCAACATGATTTATTATATATACTTCAGCAGAAGCAAGTATTTCCCTGTTTGAATTACTGGATTTGTTTTCCCAGTTCTAACTTTAATCCACTTTTCAGACTATGACCAAATGTTTTCTTTTCTCTCCCTGTTTTTCTTTGACTTTCACTATTATCTAACTAAATCTACAGCCTGTTTATGTTGGTCAGCAGCTTCAGAACCTATACATGGCTCCCATCCTCTACGTGCTGGGATGAATCACTCTTCTTTTCAAGATAACAGCTGTTGCCAGTGTTCCAAAATACAAACCAAATCGTAAAGTTTTACTTAACCAGTTGAATGTAGTAGTCATTTTGCAGTGAGTGCAACACAGACAAAATACAGTATTTATTTCTTTATCTATTTGCATTAATTCCTGAGCTCGGGCTGGATATTTTTTGATTTCTTTCAGAATTTTAAGTGGGAATCCTGTACAAAGTTAGAAACTGGATTCCATTTACATCATTTCCCTGAACACAGTAGCATTTCTCCTCTGAGAACTACAGCCACAAACCCCCCCGACCAAAGAAAGAAATTGCTTCTGTTTGACTCTGCAATTGCATATACCTCACAGTGCCCATGGGACCATGTTCTGAATCTTCGTAGGATGGCATGGAGTATGTGACCTGCTTCCCTTGCTTTTTTTGGTCAGTATTTTATACCAGCCTCACAGTGCCCATGGGACCATGTTCTGAATCTTCGTAGGATGGCATGGAGTATGTGACCTGCTTCCCTTGCTTTTTTTGGTCAGTATTTTATACCAGTGCTGGGTCAGGCATCTAAGGACCAAAAACCCTTGTGGGTTCTGTCTTCAGAGCATCTCTGTAATACAGAAACATGATGGTACACTGGGGGAGGGAGGAGAAAGGCTGGTTGATCTACACTGTATTGTCAGATGCGTCAGTTTGACACATGTGACTTCTATAAGAAGTCAGGAATATGTCACCAACTCTTAACAAAACTCTTGTACAGCAAATAGCTTTAGAAATGCTGCAGAGTCAGGACAGTTTTGTAATAAATATTACAATCTCTGCAAAGGAACATGTCCTTAAAGTTGTATTCAATTAATTTCTTAATCAGAAAAGATAACAGAGGAAGGAATAAAAAAATCATAAGCACTTCTTTGTATATCATATATGGTCTATTCCTGCCTCATCTAATGGGGGGGAAAGACAATGGCTGGAAATCACTCTGAAGTCAGAGAGGCTTAAGTAAGAAAAAAGGACTAATTTTTAACAACAAAGTGATTAAACCCTGGAACAGACAACCTGAACAAAGAATTATTTTTTTTCATTCTTGATGCCACATTCTCACTAGGTTTCTTACTGGACCATAGGTTGAACTTACTAATCTATGGCCTTTCACCAAATAAGAGTTGCTGAACACAATAGAATAGGATATACAGACTGTCTCTCCTTATCTTGAAGATTAGGAATTTACAGTCTGTCATTATAAGAACAGAATATTCTGAGTTGTGTCTAGTCTACATCACTGTTTCTCACTGGATTTTTTAAACAGCAGTTCTGTCACAGGTTCATGAAAAAAAGGCAAAGAGCATTCTTAAAATATATCTCATCCTACCTAAAACCTCTATTTTTTTTTTTCAGGAAGTTATGGACAGGCTTCTTTCTTAAAGGATATTGTCTGCCTGCAGCAACTGATGGTGGCCTGTGTGAGATCCTCATCCCCCATTGCCCACTCACACTTTTCTTCGGTTTACTGTAGGTAGGAGAAACCATGTTCTGGAGGAGAAAGAACATCCACATGTCAGTCTGATGAAATTTTCTGTCTACTCCTGGTGCTGTCAAACCCTGCAGAAAAGCAAAAGCAGTTACTCAGCTATTAACTCTCTTATTTCCAGGGTCTGCTGAGGGTTATCTCAGAGGAAGTTACCTGGCCAATCCCATTTTCAGAAGTGACTATCACAAGTTCAACAGAGAGAACAATCAGTTGACTTGAACCTCAGTTGTATTTGATCTAAGGACAATATTGATCTGGGGACTGTATTGAAGAGCAATGAAATAATTGCATAAGGGTTCTGCTTTCCAAGCTACTGACTTAGAGAAGTACATGAGTCCAGGGTCTGTGTGCAGCCAGGAGACTGCATTGGGAAGAAGAATTGTATGTCAAACTGTAAGTCTAAGTTGATGATCCTTTGCAGAATTCACATCATGACTGAAAGAGGCCGATGTACTAAACCGTATCTGTGGCAAACCTCTGTCTGAAACAGGGTGCTCACGTGCTGCACTTCCATGAAGCTGCACCTCCATGAGTTCCATGAAGCTGAAATATAACTTCTTTTGGATTCCTGAAGGCATGCATCATTTTCAAGGGAGATTCAGGTCCTATGAGAAAATTAACATCCGTGGCCTGCTCATTGTAGCACTCTTACATCTGTCACACTAGTACATATGTAGAGATATAGAGATGCTTGTGATGCTTTTCTACTGTTTAAATCAGCAGTTTAGCATTTGACCAGGTATTTAGAAAAGGTGTAAAAGCCACCTGCTCTGGAGAAATAAATAAGCCTGTCTGGAAATAAATATTCTTGAAATGTTTCTTTCAGACACAGTAACCAGGCATTCCCAGTGGAAGTTACATGTGTTTCACCAGTGAGCTGCATTTTCCTCCTGTTTATTTCAACAAAAATGTCTTTATTGCTTCTTTGCTCTCCGTTCCTGCTGCCTGGCCTTGCTGGGACCACAGACCGCCTTGACAGAAATCACTAGCTGGAATGATGTTCTTTGCCAAGGTTGTCTTTATTTAGACAAGGTTTCTGCTTTCTGAAATCTCTTGCAGGAATGGAGGGATCATAAAATTAACTGTGCTGCACCTCAAATTGGGGAACGGTGAGCTCGGGGAAAGCACCTTTGACATTCCTATGCTCGTTAGTTTCTTCTCTCTGTTTTGTTTTTGCAGGGAAAACAGAAACTTCTGAATAATTCAGCAGTGTAACAGACAGTAAGATTTTTTCTTTCTTTGAACATAAGCCTGGATTGTGGCCAATTCCCCTTCCTGTCAAGAGGGGTAGACAGGATGGTAGCCTGAGCTCAGACACCCCCAGACACTCCTTTCTGGAGGAGTGCCTAAGAACAGGGGCTTGATTTTAATTCCTTTCTCTGTATACCTGAACAAGGCAGATGACTGCAATACAAATAATGTGTGTGTTGGGCACACTTACTGTAACTGTTAGTATTCCAGAGGAGCCTAGAGTCTAACACAGATTGGCCTCTTTGAGGCACTCTACCTGCAGGCAGGGTTCCTGCTGAAGAGTTTGCCCTCAAAGACAAGAAAGTTTACAAGCTGAGACTAAAAGAGCAACAGAAGAGATTTTCCGAGGCCATGACAAATCCAGGAATTGAGCTTTGGTTCCTGTTAAACGAAGCACCACTCCTAAACTTACATCAAATGGGTGTAATAGATTGACCTGGGTTTAATTCTAGACATATTGATAATATTTTCTGGTTAGGTGTCAAGAGTAAGTCAAAGAGCTGAGATATAAACCAAAGTGAGTATAACAGAGCACTTATTTGTTTTAACTGGAAACACAGGTCAGAGTTGGGAGCCTGAGCATGGGTCCATGCTGTGAATTCTGATGAACTTGTGCAGAACAGCCGGAGGAGGATCTGAGCACAGTTATCGATTTCATGTCACCACACAGAGGATTTGGGATGAATATTTCCTCAGTTCTGAAAGGTCTTGAAAAATATGCATGATAGAAAGAAAGAGATTAACATCTATTTAGTACAGAGTAGATTTCTTGGGTCTTTCAGCTAGATAAATTCAGGCATCATTCCTCATTTCTCTGCTGTGAAACAGCTCACTATTGCTTACTTAGACTTTTCCTTTCAGGGAGGTGGGAAATGGAGGCTCAGACAAAGCAGATGATGTTTGGTCAGGTAAGGATTTGAATCAGGTGCTAATAATGGAGCCTATTTAAGATTTTGATGTGCTGGGGAGAGATACTTTGTTCTGGACAAGTAATTGGTGACTGGAGCAGAATCTGAATAAGAGGAGAGAATTGCTGTTACCTGTGTCAGCCTCCCTGGTAGGCCTTTTGCATGTACTGCACCTTGCTCAGTGGTGGAATCCATAAATGCCCCTTGTAGAAACAGCCTTCCTGAGCTGCTCATGTGATTCGCGGGACAGAAATTCACACCAGGTGATCCATAACCGTTAGTGTACAGTCAGACTGACAATGTTACAGTCGTACAATCGCAATAAATCATACGGCTGCTTGCAAAAGTCAAGGTGCAAATGCTATTTTTACCATTAGCTTTGCTGTGACTAAGTGATTGGACTGATTATGTGCATGATTTCACTTTTAAATACTCTTAAATGGAAGTCTGTGACATGCTGGGTCAGTTATTTACTGAGCTAAGGAAGCTTCTGGACATGGTTCAGTGTCTCTTTAACTCTTATGCTACTCTAGAACTAGTCCACTCAGTGTGACTGCTGTGGATTTGTTTGAAAACTTGAAATATATGAATATATAAACAATTAAAATACTCTAACACTTAAATTCTGTAATACAGACTCTAATGGAATGTCTGTTGAAAAGATGAAGTTTGCTTTTGGTACTCTGATTCATATAACAAAGGCATAAAATCAGCAGAGTAAGTCCCCCAGAGTCAGCAGTAGTGATGTCTGGCCTCTTTTTGATGCGGGTGATGTGGTTGTTATTCCAGATGAGTGTGACGGAGCTGGTACTCTCTAAGTGAGGTGTATTAAGACAATGATATGATTAGCCTCTTACCAGGTATTAGTGACCAAGACATTTTCAGAAGTGTAAAGTCAAACTGGAGCTTTTTCTTCTCACCTTTAGCCAATGGTGAGCCAATACTTCTCCTTTATGCTACTGCTTCAGTGTCTAAAAGGGACCGAGGTCACATGGCAGGGGTTCTCCAACCCTACAAATATACTTTTTTTCACAACACTGTTAGGATTTCACTCCATGACACCCCCCCGTGAATAGTCCTCTATCAAAAAAATTGGAGTCAGTGAAAAGATCCCCACACCTACGTGTGTCTGGATATACACACAGAGACAGCATGACAGCAATCATTTAGGGTCCTTAGGAAAACGGCCTGCAAAAGAGGAGGAAAAGAAAGTACTGTCTGACCTTCCCAAGTCAGTGATTTATGAAATAAGTAAACATGGAATTAATTTGTTTTGTACTCCAACACAAAACCAGAATGAAATCTCTGTGGGAGTTTAAATTGAAACACAAATAGACTTTAAAAAAACCCAACAGACCAACAAACAACAGACTGAGAAGCAAATGGCCAACAAATAGCCAGAAGGAACCTTGGTTGTTCAGTGATGTTCCCTCAGAGAGCAGGCTCCTCCACCCAGCTCACCCTCTGTGCTGTGCGTGGGCTAAGATGTGAAGACTCATGGAGATGAGGGTGTTTCCAAACAACCAGCTCTAAGGTCAGACCCTTTTCTGTATTAGGTTTGGGGCTAGTTGCCTCAATTCTCTGCTGGCAGAATGAACACCTGAAGCAGAAAACAGGCAGGAAGCTGGTCAGGTAGGAAGAGGGAAGGAGGCAGCTGATGAGATGCAGGTGATGTATTTCTGACTCTAAACTGAAGTACACATCATACAGTTATATCCTTAGGCAATTTTCATGTGCTATTTGTTCCCCTCAACAGACCTTTCCCGAACAACATATGTATTTCCTAGCACTGGTGTATTTTGCTTTAGCAATTTGCCTTTTAGCCTGTAAACAATTTTGAGCAAAACGTGCTGAGACACTCAACAGCTGTGCTAGACCCTGCCCAGCATATCTGCACGCTAGCAGGAAGATCCTTACCCTGCGTTTTCTCCCCTCCAGCAGTACCACAGCACAGTGTTGGGAAGCAGATGCTGCTGTCTCCATCCCTATCCACATGCACTGATTCTGCTATGCATGGATCACATGCTGTTGAGGATTTGGAAAATGCCCTGTATGGCTCTTGGACCCAAGCCACCGGTTCAGAGGAGAACTCTGTAAGGAGTCACTCCAAATCCAGTGGATACCTGTTAGTTATTCAGCATGCTCCTGGGCAGAGGGGTGTTCAGCAGCACTGGAGCTGGTACCCAGTTGCTCGAGTAAAGAACTTTCAGATGGGAAGCTGGGACATAATGTTGGCAGTGGTTGACTGCCTGTTACCAGGGGTCCCTTCGGGTGGGGGTTCACCCAGCTGCAGGGAAGCTGTAAAGAAGGCAGTTCTGCTGCTCCACCTCCTCTACCACCATTTCACCTGCCCAGCCAGGCAGTGCCAGTGAACTCATTCTTTGTACCAGCACTGAAAATAATCTTTTATTTTGCCATTATATTGAAAAAGAAATGAGGTATTTACAAGGTACCTGGCAGCAGTTCTTCCCTGAATGCTTCTTGACATCTAAGCTCTACAACATTACTGGTGCTTGCCAGGAAGCATGCGTGCCTGAAACCCCTTGGTGTCACTGGTTAGGCTGGGACAGGGCAGTCTAGCTGTATCCCACGCAGCTGCCAGCCTTGACATCCAGGTTGCAGAAGGCTGTGACAAAATGCTTGGTTTATTTTCACTTCTTTTGGAGCTTATCTAAATTTTGCTTTCCAATGTAAACTGAACATCAAAACCTCTCTGGTCAGCAAAATCAGCATTACCAGAGTTTTTCCATGAAGAGCTCTTTATGTTATTTGCAGGTTTGCATGGCAGATTTTTACTTTCGGTGATATTTTCAAAGGAATTTAAATTGCAAACAGAACTTAAGCTTGTGTCATGTGAGTAATAAATACTCTTATTAGAAAGTCTTGAAAGGCTTCTGGGATGGTCAAGTAAATGAGAAAGAAAAAAGCATGCATTCAGAAATTAAATACTGCTTTAGCTGAACAGACTGTGTGCAGTGGAAGGTCTGTGAGAATCATAGCTCTAGGTCCTGTCTTATGCAGAAGTAGTCACTGCTGCATAATGTTGTGCTATCAACTCTCTGATGTAACAGCATGGACTTCAGTGTGTCCGGTTTCCAAATGCACCATGATTACTGAACCTCAAAACTCCTCATGTTCTTCTACATCTAGAACCAAGTTTGGTGTAAACTGTGCATAAGTTATTCTGAATAAATTTGCTGGCAGATGAAAGTCCAGGAAATTCCATGCAGAGGGAAACAGCACAAAAAGCCTCCACAACTGAAGCCTGTGTGGAAGGAAAGAAGGGTCCCCCAGTGTCTGGGCAGGTTTGGAGAACATTCCTTACTAATGGGAAGTGCTGTATCCCAGGTTCTTATCTTATAGCTGTTCTTCAGTGGGGCCTGGGTCATACTGGGCATATACCTTGGTTTGTTGGACTGATTATAGGAATGTGCTGTTTGGGTAGCAGCGCTATAGGGACTTGTGATTTGCCTCCGTAACAAATCACAGCAGCGAGTCAACACAAACCCAGGTGTGACCTTGGCACTAGCTTTGCAAACTCAATCTGCTTTAGCTGACTAGAAAGCAAGAAGAGATAGGAAGGAGGTCACGGGAGCACTCCGGGGCATCCTTTGGATTTGAAGGAGGGCTGCTTTTGCAGAGGCCAAGGGAAGAGCAGCAGTGCTTGGAATTGAAAAGGAGCCAAAGCCCATTCAGCTTGTAACAGGGCTGGCCAGGGCTACCTGCCTGCCAGGAGTGGCGCAGCCAGCCCAGCACATGCTGGCAGAGCCTACAGCTGAGGTAGGCACTGAAAGGGGGGCTGGTGTAAGAAACTTGGTAAGAAATGCTTTGCCTTCATGCTAGAAATAACCGGGAAAAACTTCCCAGGCATCGATGACAGACAGGAAAGATCCTGATCTCAGCATGGTAAGGGACAGGGACAGTGTGCCACACCAGTAATGCTGATTTGCTGGCACAGAAAAGTCTCTAGAAAGTCCAGGCCTTGCCTTTGTCCCCTTGGAGGGGATAAAACCTCAATATGCAGAAAATTCAAATGAGCAATTTCTAAGGACTCTCAGTTATGTGTTACCCTCACCTCAAGCAAACACAGTATTCACTATTTCCTCTATTTAATTGGATTCTTGAGCAGAATTTCAGTTGCATCTATTCATTTTTTAAGCACAAAGAAATGGTTTTAAACCTTTTGTATGTATCTGAATGGATTGTTATCTTTTACACACATAGGCACATACCAGCTTCTGTATTCACATCAGAAAGAGTCTAGAAGCCAGAGAGAGAAAGGTGCTGAAATAAGAGCTAATTTTCATGCTGTCTGTTGGATGACAACTAAAACACCCAAAGCAACTTGTCGCATATAGCAAGTTATGAAGTGTACCTTATGTAGCAACATTTGGGAAGCTAAGCACGTCTGAGTTCTATCCCAGCTCTGCCTCCATCTGCAGACCTGGGTCACTCACTTCATGAAATGCTTAATGCAGATACTGGAGCCTAAAGGGAAGAAAAAATCCCCTGCACTCAGCATCCACCTAACTAGGAAGATGCCTCGTTTGACCTGAAAGTTCCTTTGGACATGTATGAGCGTGATTCTGGGCAAGACAAACTGACCCAGCCCAAGGAGCTTAAACACTGAAAAATGACAAATCAAGTCAAACGACTGCCAATTTTTGAAACGCTGACAGTGGTATTGGTTCTGCTGGCTAACATGTCATCTTAGGGAAAATACTTGGTCCAGGCAGGGCAGCTATTATACTTGCCTTATTCCTCTATTACCAGCTTTATTACTGTTATCATACTTGCAATTACATTTCTCAACCTGTGGGCATCCAGACTTGTAGGAGAGGACCACATTCACAGTGAATATAGGCTAACCTTGCTGGTTAGATGTAGAAAAGAGCAGCTACCATCATTCTTGTTGATTCCTCTGCTTTTCCTAGAAATGAAGGCAAGATTTGCAGAGTAAACAAAATGTGTTGATAGTCTCAAGGACAGAGACACAGCTGAATACATGGAGCCTTGAATTCTGGCCCCAGTTCCGCTGCTGTTTAGGAATTCTCTTAAGTAACAACTGAACAGAACCCAGACTTCTGCTCTGGTTTTTGTTGTTTCAGTCCATTCTCAGTTTTTTCAATGTGTTGCCCTATTAGTAATTTGAACCCATTAGTCTAAATTACTTCCAAATTTTCATTATAGGCCTTTTTTACTTTGCTTTGCAACAGTTGTGATCCATTATTGTCATTGATTCACTAAATGTGGAGGCTGCTTCAAGCTGCTTGCATCAGGTCACAAACAGGCTCAGAAATAATGTTTGTCCTTGTGAAAAGGCCTGTCTGTGAGCTGGCTGTTGAATTAAAAAATGAGGTGATTTGCTTTTTTCTTTTGCATTTTGGGTACAAAACAGAAGTGGAAATTTCGGGTTTCTTTTGGTACATTTGCTTGTTAAACTTGACTGAAGAGCTGTAGAGTTCTAGATTATCCACTAACTTCAAAATTGCTTTTGCTAAACAACAGACAGAAGTATTGAAGAGAAAAAGAGCAGTCTCCAGGTTAATCTGTGAGCAGGAATGAGTCACCTGCAAGACTTCAGCTACCACACAGCACAAGATCCTGTCTTTAGAAAGTTTCTGAAAGAATCTGAAAGGATTTTCAGTGCATCAGCTGAATCTTTTACTACTGAAGAAAAAAGAAAAAAGCCCCATTGGAAGGATAAATTCCTTCCAATAATTTTAATTAATAAAGGCTGGTACCAAGGCCTGTCCTGAACACAGTCCTCGCTGAAGGGTAGTTCCACGTTGGGGCCTGATTCTGAGACAGTTCCTGAACTAGAATTGCCTTTGAGATAAAACCACCTCTTTAAGGCCCCTTAAAATACCAGCTGTTTACAAATTCTCATTTCACCTTATTCCCTAACTTTGGGGTAGCACAGTAGGGCTCAAATCCTCCTCCAGAAAAGTAACATGTCCAATTTAGCCTGGGCTCAAAGAGCAGCAAGCAGACAAGGCAAGAATATTGAGCTTGTTGCATCCCAGCCATGCCCAGATGTTAAGTCCTGCCATGACTGCAGGTCACAGTGCTCCTGTGCAAAGGGATTCTGTTAGAGCAGTGATGGTTCTGTGGTAACTGTGGCTGAACATCACTTTCTGCTTAAAGGTCAACTCTAATAAGTGCTCTAGAGTCCTCATGCTGACCTGGGATGCCTTGAATTTCCTGTGCTGCTTCAGTGTGGTGTAGGATGATAGCTCAGACTGGGGGTCATTTCCCAAAAGACTTTGTGTTATTCAACCCCTTTAAACAACCTTTAGCGAACCCTTCCATTTCTAGGGTCAAACTCAGTACCTGATCTTGCAATAAATACTCTCAGTTGGTCAGGAACTGGTTGGTCCACGCTTCCCACAGCCCCTGCAGGGAATGCTTATTGCCGGCACGGGATGGGTGTTGGGAAGCTGGTCCACCACTGGCAGTTGGCAAAGCACAGATGAGGGCACAGGCTCATCCCACCATGCTGCCTGCACACCCTCTTGCCACGGGAGCTGTGGAAGTATGTGTGTCTGTCTCAGAAGCTGAGTGCTGGCAGGCTGCAAGCTCGGAGTCCATCTGGTGACTTACATCAATTGTGGCACATACTTTCTTCACAGAGCCCTAGTGACAGTCTGGAGGCAAAAATCAGCCTTGTATTTTCTTGGCACTGTTTTGTCAGGTGATTTAAAGCCCCCACACAGACAGACATTCTACTTCAGAAATTGGTTTGGGAAATTATTAGCTGCTAAATACCAGAAAGTCACCAGTAAGCAGATGGTAGGTAATTCAGAAAAAAACTCTGAAGACCATCAGCAGTTTCTTTCTGGTCTTCTTTCAGCCTTCTTTATCCCAAGTGACTGAGTCTGTCTTCATCTCTTTACCTCTGGATTGATTCCTTTGGTGACGCATCAAATGACTATTTTCTGGGCTGGCTACAAGAGATATCTGTGTTATTAACAGCATTTGAGATATAAATAATTATGAAATTATGAGCTACCATGGAGGGAAATTGCCCACCAGGTTGTGCCTGGTTCATCTTGATAGTCCAGACTGTAAACCATAGACTTCCATTGGGCAGCTATCTAGCAATTGTACTTCCAAGTGCTCCTGATGTTCAGACTGAGTTTGAGCACAACTGATTGAGTTTCTAGCAAAAATGGATTATATTGATTTTGGAGAAGGCACAAATCAAACACTGGAATGTGTTCACACAGGTCAAGGAGATGAACTTCCTCCTCACTTTAGTTTGGAAAAAAAATGTTGTTGTAGGCAGAGGATTGCTGCCATGACTACACATTACAGACATTTAAAGGAAGAGAGCTGCTTAAAATTTCTATCTGATTTTTCAGAGGATATAGTCTCTCTCACAGTATGTGTTGGAGAACATCTGATTCACAGGGCACACACATATCAGACTCTCCCAGTTTTTAAACGGGCATTTTGAGCCAGCCATTGGTCTATTTAGACATCAGTTAGACCAATGGGGTCTAATGGGCGGGGAGGGGTAAGGAAGATAATAGATTTAATCACTCTTGGCAAACTAATGTATCTATAAGCATATACGTATGTAGATACAAGCGTGTACATCTGTGCTGAAAAAGGGCTGGAAGTAGGCTGCCTCACTAGACTGAGAACGAGATTTGAGGAGAAGCAGGAGAACGCTACAGAAGGACAATCAATCGGTTGGCAAAGTACCTAAAGCTGAGGGCATGCGTGCTGCAAGAAGGGAGGAATAGGAAAGAGATGTAGAGTCACAGAGCTGGACAGCTATTGACGGGGACTGGAGGAGCTGGCGCATTTGTAGAAAGGGAATAGAAGGCAGCAAAAATGCTCTAGCAGAATGGGAAGAAGGGAGATTCACTTCCATATGGCTGATAGATAACGTAGGATCCGATGAGCAATGAGCTCACAAAGGAGAGAATTATGTTGGGAACTGCCAGAGACCTGCTGGTGCTCAGCTGTTGTACTGCACTCGCTGCAGTGATTGGGAAGACCAGATCACAGACAGGGAGAGCGGGTGCGAAAGTCTGCCCAGAACATGGGTTGGTGACACAGTCTGAAATGACTCTGTTCTGGGGTAGAGTGTTCTGGCAATGCTTCCCAGGCACCCCAGACCTTGGTGGAAATCAAGGAGTGCAGGGCAGCGAAAGGTAAATTAGCAGCAGCAAAAAGTAAAAATGAGGCTTGCAAGTTTATCATAGAATCATAGAATGGTTTGAGTTGGAAAGGACCTGGAGATCATCAAGTTCCAGCCCCCCTGTCATCGGCAGGGACAGCTTACCCTAGACCATGTTGACCATGGTCTTGAACACTGCCAGGGATGGAGCTTTCACCATTGCTTTGGGCAACCTATGCCAGTGCCTCACCACCCTCACAGTAAAGAACTTCTTCCTTATATCTAACCTGAACTTCCCCTGTTTAAGTTTAAATGCATTACCCCTTGTCCTGTCACTACAGTCCTTGATGAAGAGTCCCTCTCTAGCATCCCTGTAGGCCCCCTTCAGATACTGGAAGGCTGCTCTGCGGTCTCCATGCAGTCTTCCCTTTTCTACACTGAACAGCCCCAGCTTTCTCAGCCTGTCTTCGTATGGGAGGTGCTCCAGTCCCCTGATAGTCCTTATGATCCTCTTTTGGACATGCTCCAACAGTTCCATGTCCTTCTTATGTTGAGGACACCAGAACTGCACACAATGCTCCAGGTGAGGTCTCATGAGAGCAGAGCAGAGGGGCAGGATCCCCTCCTTGGACCTGCTGGTCACGCTCCTTTTGATGCAGCCCAGGATACGGTTGCTTTCTGGGCTGTGAGCGCACACTGAAGCCGGCTCATGTTCATTTTCTCATCAACCAACACCCCCAAGTCCTCCTCCTTGGGCTGCTCTGAATCTCTTCTCTGCCCAACCTGTAGCTGTGCCTGGGATTGCTCCGACCCAGGTGCAGGACCCTGCACTTGGCATGGTTAAACCCCATGAGGTTGGCATCAGCCCACCTCACAAGCGTGTCGAGGTCCCTCTGGATGGCATTCCTTCCCTCCAGGGTATCAACCGAACCACACAGCTTGGTGTCATCGGCAAACTTGCTGAGGGCGCACTCAATCCCACTGTCCATGGCCCCGACAAAGATGTTGAACAGGATTGGTCCCAACATCGACCGCTGAGGGACACATATTACTCATCTCCAGCCGGATGGGTAATGGCTCCAACTGAGCCATAGACCACAACTCTTTGCATGCGGCCATCCAGCCAGTTCTTTATCAGCCAAGTGGTCCATCCATCAAATTCATGTCTCTCCAGTTTAGAGATACATCATGCAGGACAGTGTCTAATGCTTTGCACAAGTGCAGGTAGACAGCACCAACTGCTTTGACCCTGTCCATCAGTTCTGTAGCCCTGTCATAGAAGGCCACCAAACTGGTGAGGCATGAACCAAATTGGCCAGGCATGAGTTTGGACAGAAAGACCTAAAAAGAGCTGGTGAAAAGAGTGGATCTGGACGTGTGTTGATGGTGCTGTGTGAGAAAGCCTGTAAGAGTGTGCAGGCGAGGCCAGCTGTCAGCAGCTGGAGGGTCTGCTCACTCCTCTCTAGGGCCCTGCACACATCCAATGTGCAGCTCACCAGCCTGGGAACTGTGGGCTCAGGGCCAGGGCCAGGTGCCAAAAGGCAAACAACCAACCTCTCCACCTCCCTCCTTACTAGCAACTCCTGCCTAGGAGTCAAAGGAGCCCCATGAGCATTTCAGGAGCTGTGTGGTCACTCCCATACACTACCTGCTGACTTTGCCTGGCCTTCCCAGTCAGGAGATCGTGCCACCAACACCAGCACCTCACGTGGAGAGCTGCTGCTGGAAGCACTTCTGGGCTCGGATCTTTCTCTTTCATCATTACACATATATATCCTTCTATTAAGCAAACAGGTGTCTTTCCATGCAGCAAGCAGCCCAGCATGGGGCTCTGGTTTACCTTTATCTTCACAGGAACAACCACACAGCTACTTTTCGGAAATTGAGTGAAGAATGTGAGTACCCATTAGGAGGAGAAAATAATAAAGGACATCAACAAGCTGCAAAATCCTGGCCTAGACAAGAAACACACAAAGGTTTCCGAGTGCCATTTTGGGTTTTGTTTCCAGGGAAGCTAGCTTTAACCCTGGGTCCTCTGCTAAAGCTGCCAACAGGAATAGTAAGTAACAAACACATGGGATCCTGTTCATCAGCAGTACACTCAAAAAAGCCAACACCTGGGCTTGCTGATATGTAATCCTTCTTGTAGGGATTGCGTTCCTCAGGCAATTGCACATTCACAATCTTCACTCTTCCTGTGCCTGCTTTGCAGGGCAGAACATGCTCCTTATGTATTCTCCATAGTGCTGATAGTGATCTCCATCAAAACAGCCCCAGAAGAATGAAAGCACAATCACAGCAATGGATAGAATTACAGTACAGTACCTTGAAGCTAAGCAGTGACAGCTTAATAGACCTTCATTTAATGAATGGCGAGACAAAACCAGTATGCTGTGGGAACCATAAATATGCGATTATGAAATAACAAAGCAGGATTCCCTAAGTGCCAACAACCTTCTGGCATTCCATTTAAAAACTATAAATCTGCCATGGCCCAAGTTAAGTAAATTCCCCTCAGTGTATTAAGCTCTTTGTTTACAAGGAGAGCAATTATACTGACCTTGTGCAAATAAGAGATGTCCACTCCATAGCATGTAAAAGTAAACAAGGGCATTTCATACTAAGCTGAAAGACTTCCTCTAACATCTGGGAAAAGCTCCCTTCTTCTCGGGCAGGAATAGTTTGTACCCAGCATTGCTGCATCCCTGCAGCCTTTTCCTTGATGCAGCGGGAACAGGAAACGGTTAAAGTTTCCCAGTATTTTTGGTGTGGATCATCAACGTGCCAGCTGTACATTGAAAGGGGAGGTTTTCTGCCAGAGGAGCAAGGTCAGAACCTGGGAACAGTAGCTGAAGCTTTCCGAGTTTTAACCTTGATTCTGACATTGACTTTTTTGTGTGCTTGGAGAAAACCGAGAGCTTCACCGTGGACAGATGTAGGATCAGAAAGCTCATCAACCTTACATGGAAGCTTTGCAGGTTAACCAGCACTTCATTTCATAGTGCTGTGCATGTGAGAGGTGCTAAGAGATACACCTGATAAGAAAATTTACAAATCAAACCAAAGCTGAGAAAAGTATGAAGTATTTGTTGAAAATTCAGTGGGAGCAACAGGAATGGTTCAGAGACAAGAAGGGAATGGGAATAGTGTAGAACCCCAACTCAATTTCCAGTTTCTGAACACCATCCTTCTGTAGGTCATGAAGCTGTCAAAGAGCAACAGCATTAGAGCACTGGCTCCCACCACTGACAACATGAATTCTTAAGGTTGGTGGGTAATTACCAAATGGACTCCCAAGGATGCTGGGCAACCAGCGCCTGATACTTGAATCTAGATCTAAACTGACCAGTGGTGAATGTGCTTAATTATGCCTTGGGGAAGAATTACAGATGAAAAAAAAATGCTGCCAATCTAGTGGTCCTCAGCTCCTCAGACCATGGAATAGGTGTTCAGGTGGAAAGGAAGGGAAGTAGAGAGTGAAGCCAGAAAAAGCCCTGTGAAGAAGCTGAAGGCTGAGGAGGAGCCACAGCCACACAGTTTCCAAGAAGGTGAAACACAGCAGTGTCAGTTTATTCAGGGTGAATTTGACAGACTGCCAGCACGTGGATCTTTCCTTCAACCTTCCCAACTGCTGAAACATGTCACAGTTTTGCAGATTCAAGCATTACTTCAGGCAAGAGCTGTAGGGAAGTTTGGAAGCAGTTCATTGCTTGGTATAGAAGTTGAGAAAGGAGATGCTTTCAGCAAGCCTGTAACTGTGAAGATTATCTCTCTGAATCTCAGATGCTTAAGTCCTAGGTTTGTTTCCAGCAAGCCCTACCCACTGTCAGTTGCTTGTCCCTAGCACTCAGCTCTGTTCACAGTAAAAATAGCTAAAAAGGCTAAACTTAAAGTAATGAATCATAAGTAATAAGTATCAGATCAAGCAATGAATCATAAGTAATGCTTAGAGTAGGACAGAAGTGCAGCAAGAGAGCACAGAGATCCCCTTCAACACCCTGAACACTCCTACCCACATCTGAGATCTCATTATATATAAAGAATGTCCATAGCTAATTTCAAGGACTGTGACTTGGTCCAGATGATGCCATAGGTTCAGTTGCCCTGATGAAAACTTTCAGGTCAGCTTTACAGATCCAGAGGACAGAGACCAATGCAGAGGCAATGTGCCTCTGAAGGTTAATGTGGAAGGAACAGCTCAGGAAGAATCCTCCAGCCAGTCAGGGGAAACCACCCACAAACTTCAGAAGATATCCCTTAGAATTTTCCTCAGGAAGGGCCTGATGAACTGGTCTTGGGCTTGGAGTGGAGACAAGGAAGAAAAGATCAATTTAGTTAGGCTGGATTTCTTCAGTGACTGGTGTTTAATCCAAGTTCAGCACTCTTCCTGCAGAGGTATGCAGGGAACAAACTAAGAGAAGGAAGAGCCATGACTGTGGAAGTACTCTCTGACGAATAAAAACTAAGCAAGGATCTTCCTCACCTGCTAACAGGAGATGGAAAGCTGTAAGAACGTGTGAAGTAAGAAGTCAGAACTGTAAACCTCAGTCCCTGCTGAAGATGGGCCTCTATTCTGCCATTTGAGTAAGACAGGAAGCAAACTTCAAGCAGTGAAAATGTTCACGTCCATAACAAAGAATGGGAAGAATACTCTGCAGCACCCTGGCAGGTCAGACTCAATTGCAACATTTGTCTATAGAAATAAGGCTAATTTTCAAACTGAAAAAATAAATGAAAATTGTTTCTTTGGGAAGAAGCATAAAGAAAGATGCTTGGAGGCTATTTACTTTACCTGGGCACAGGATGTTCACCAAGCCATTTTAGAATGTAGTATAGGCTGAGTATTGACCATTTGAATTTATAAGCATTAAGAGTGAGAAAGAATTGGGAGGCTAAAACAAAATAAAAAGAGCAATGACCTATCCATTTAGCCCTTTTCCCCAGAGTTGTTCCAAGTGCCAGCAACAGAGAATAAATGGAGATTATGGAGTCAGAATTACCATATCACAGGGTACTCTAAGCAGGTTGCTAGCTGGCTCGCTGCAGAGAGAAGACTCTTCCGTGCACACACAGCGCACAATGTATGGGTTCCAGGCAACTTTGCAGCCCAGTATCCACAAACTGGAAGCAGCACGGCAGCTAATTTACCCTCCTCCATTTATTCTTGGGGCTCCTTCCATTCCTTTGTGCCTTGTACCCAGTCCCCATAAGGTATAGTCAAGGTTGCAGGTCACTGATTCTCAGAGAGCTCTCCAAAAGGTGACCCTGCACATTAGTGACATGTTGTCCATGCCCTCCCCCTTATTTCTTCACCACAGCTGCACAGTGACTGGTGAACAGCACCCATACATTATGACTGTGGGATGAACTGAACGAGGATCAGGGTGTAGCACTCTTCAGCTGCATAAGCAGCTGAAACAGAAGCCATTGGGTGTGTAAAAGACATCATAAACAAAAATACGAAGTGGTAGTGAAGAGAATAGACACTTTAAAACACAAGCAAATTCTGGGCATAAGACCTTGGCATGAAGCTAAGTTGAAATGAAGACTGAGGCATAACACAGGAGGTATTAATATGGAAATCTCAGAATGAATGACTCTGGAACAACAGGGCACTGTGCTGGGCATGGGCAGCTCCTGCACGCAGCAGAGCTGGGTGCGACCACTGACAGAGGAGACACAACCAAGTTCTGGATGGGAAGCTCCAGCAGGCACCACGACCACAGCTCAGTGGTGCCAGCTCATTCTCTGTTGTCACCAGCCTACACAGGCTGTCAATTTATGCAGGAATTAAAAGTCTTCCTACATGTTCACCCTAAAATAATCTTTTTTTTTTTTTTTTGCACTAGAGTTGTATTTCAGGTATTCATAAGTATCTTTCAACAGCAGTCATGCAAAATCATCTTTATAGATGTTGACTATACTGTCAGACAGAAGAGCGTACTTTAAAAGAATGGGTTTAACTGAGTCAAACCCTATTTCTGACCTGCCTCTATTTCTTTTTAAAAATTAAAAAAATCAGAGTCCAATAAATTCTTCCATCAGCTCTACCCCAATAACTTTGTGAGACTGAAAGTAAACTGATTTTAGGGTGCATTTCATTTAAATTCTAAAGAAGTTAAAGAACTCTTGCTTGTTCGCAAGAAATTGTATCTCTAGAACAGTGTAGTTCGGAAAATCCTAAGAAAAACAGGCCATTATTTCCAATATATTACTTGCCAAGTCAGATGCCCAAATACACATTACATTAGCTCAGTGGTTATAAATGTGGATAGATGGAGATCTGCTGAAATATGATGTTCTCTATACTAGCACTTCTCTATCCAGGTCTCAGAGTGCTTTACAGAAAAGTGTGGAAAGATCCTAGATGCTCATATCTTACTTGCCTGTATATCTGTTGGTTCATCTACATGTCTATCTGTTTGCCTGTCTACACCTGCAAGATACCTGGCTACCTACCTGTTGGCTTGCAGCCAGTCTGAATTACTTTATCTTATTGAGTTAATTTATAATGACTATGTTTCCTCATTCTTCTAGTGAGGGTAAGAGGCTTACTAGCCTCATTAGCCACCACCACACGTGAAATAGATTTAGTGATGGAAATCATATGCAATGAGCCATTAGCAAAGGATTGTGCAAATGAGCAACAAAAGCGGTCTCAGAGGACAAATTATTGCCTTTTTTTCTTTCTTCACGTGCTTAGATGCAAGAGGCAGATACCAGTAGCATTGCCAGGACATTTTGTAACTAAAGAAAGTAAAGAAGCTGGTTTTGTCAAGAGGGGAGGAGGTCAGGCAGCTCAGTGTTGCATAAGCAGTCAGCACTGCAACAGATTGTCTGGTCAGTCTGTCACTGAAGCGAGCAAAATACCTAAGTTCAAACCAGAAAGCTATTAAATTAGCTACGCAAGACCATGGCCTTAAATGCAAGAGTGACTGGTTTTGGGGAGGACACACGCACTGGGATTTTTCAATAGGACTTTAAATATTTGCACTTGCAGTGGTAAAAAGCAAGTGATTATTGTTTTTCTGAGCTCTTAAATCCTTTTTCCCAAGAATATAATGGATGAGACGTCAGCCTTCTCTGCAGCACTGTTACATCCTCCTTCAAATCAGGTCTGTGATTCTTCAGGTCTGGCTAGATTCTACTAAAGTGTACAGATGGTTTGGACCTCAGTAAACCTCAGAGCCCAAAATGTTGTGGAGGCTCAAAGACAAACAGAAAGCTCATTCTCAGACTTCCCTTCCTGGCCTTTGTTGTCTCTTTGCACATCAGTTACACTGGAGAGTATACCCAGGCAATTAAAATGTCCTTGTTTATCTTGTGGCATATTGATCTAACACTAGATGTGTTTGTCTTTCCAGGTCTAACAGAATTATTTATTTACACATAAACCAGCCAGTTCAGATCATTTTTCTCATTGCACTCAAGTCCAGTTTTATGACAACTAAGGCTTAGGGCCAGGGAACTTTACGAGCTTCACTGAGTACACAACAGGATGGTCACACCTCTGTGCCTGTGAGAGTGAGTAAGCACAGTAAAGAGTATAAATACAGCAGCTGAGCTGCTTGAAGACCCCCCTTGTCTTGTGGAAAGCATAATGTCCAAAGGCATTGAGGGCACTGAGGGACTACAGACCCATTGCAGTGCTGTAGGAAGGTCAAAAAAGGGAAAAGAAGAGCTAATCACCACTAAAAGAGGGAGAGCAGCCTGCTAGTTTAGCACTTGGTTCTTTGGCTGCCAAAAATTGTACAGCCACTTGCCTTTCCCTTTTCCTGCAGTGGACATCGAGGGGGAAAATCACCTTCTTGGCTTTACTGTGGTTTTTGGGACATCTGCTTCTCACATTTCTTCTAAACTTGTTTCTCCAAGACTGAAAAGGCTGAAAACATTTCAGTTTGGGGTGTTTTTTTGTGGTTTTGGGGGTGGTTTTTTTTTTGCTACCATTTGAAGACCAACTCAGTTCAGTCCGTGTTCAGCAGATAGCACAGATTTAAGGTACTCAAAGATTAGCGTGAGGCTGGACTTGAATTGTAATTAATTAATTTCAGATAGGGTACTCATTTTGTTTCCTTCTATTTTACTTTGCTTTGTTAACACCAAATAGAGTTTTGTCTAATAGAGCAGAAAAACATGCCCCTCATGAACTGCTGTGAGCAGCACCAATAAAGGGGAAGGAATCTCTAAATAATTGGTTGAAACTATTGACTTCCCGGAAAGTAGTAAACAAGGAAATCAGACAACTGACAGATGCTCATGCAAGGGAATTCCATTTTCCTTTAAAGCAGTGTTTTCAACAACATGGAGGTTTTGCCTAGCTTTCTGCTGCAGATTTGCAAACACAGTATTCATCATACAGCAAGACAGCTCTTTCAAATCCGTGCAGCTGGCTTCACTTTGTACATATCCCAAAGCCTCTGCTTTCAGCAAAACTGATGGACACTGTAGAGTGTGTGCTTCAAGGGATTACAGAACGTGCCAGACTGAAAGAAATGTTAAGTGTTGGTATGTTGGACCAGCTTTGTTATATACCTGGCTTGGTAAGAGTTGCCTGTGGGGTGCAAACAAGGCCAGAAAATGAGTGTTTCAGGCTGGCTCTCTCTAGGTTAGAACATGACACCACATCAGTTTATTTACAGCTGTTTCTAGATGGAATAAAAAATGTGAAACAAAATTCATCAAAATAAGTGTAAAATAAGTGTGGTTCTGCAGGAACTAACAGAGCTACCAAGGCATGGCTTGCTAACCACCCCCCTTCCAGCCAGCTACAACCAACACCATTTCTTGTTCAGGGGAAAGAAAGAAGACCAGGCACCAGGAATGAAATCCGGTGCTTGGCTTCCAGATGCAAAGGAACAAGAAACAATACCACCAGGTCTCCCTTTGGCTGGTAAAAAGGCAGCAGCTTGCTGCATCTACAGAGGAGAAGGACTAGGGACTGGCGGGTCTCTGGGATGAACAATTAAAGGATGAATCTGTCGATGAAGAGGCTTTCTGGGCAGGGGGGGACACGCAAGGCTAACAAAGTCTGCCATGAGGATAGGGCAGGACTGCAAAACCTGACTGGACAGAGAGAGCATTTCTAGTCTCTGCTTTCAAAATAGGGCTTGATATCAAAAGGATGGATTCCTCAGGGGAAAATATTAAAAACAACAAAATACAAATACATGCAAGTACTGAAGAATTTTCTTGTTTAACAGGGAGCTACAGTAACGATAACAAAACATTCTTTCTCTTTTTTTTTTTAGTAAACCTGCCAGTTTCTGGACATTTCAGAAAATGAGACATCTGCCGATAATTTACAAGCACAAAGACTCCCCAAATGAACTTACAACAGCAGTTCATGAACATACCCAGACCACCACATGATGAACAATAATCCAAAGCCTAAAAAGAGGCTTTAGACAATACAGATACAATTATGTCAAATTTTGAAGTCAATACATGTTGGTTATTGGTTGAGCAAGGCACAGACCAACACTCAGCTTCATAACATTGCTGTTTTCTGATCACACCACTAATGGATAACAGGGAGGTTGTAACCATTAACAGCTTTCCTTGCGTCCATTCCCAGTGGGGACAAGACTGCAGCTGTTCAAATGCAAACCTATCACCGAAGACTTGAATTTGAGTAGGTTACTTTTGACAGTTAAGGCCTTTTTTGAGATTTCAGATTTAAAGACTTTTAGGACATTTCTCAACCGTGTATCAGAGCAAGTATTGATTGCACAGTCCTGCTAATCATACAGTTCCTGCTATGTCAGCTGCCCTGTGCACCACAAGGCAGAGGTGCCCTATTTTGCCTGGCATGACACTTATCTCACTGTTCAGAGCAGGAACATGTCTGAAACGTGGCAGGGCTCTCACCTGACTCCTGCACCCAAAGGATGCTGCCAGTAGGGCAGTGCATGAACCAGCGGTGCCCTGCTGGACGCTGGAGTTAGGGCACTGCTAAATGGGACAGCGAGACCCCAGTGATGGAAAGTGCTACAGAGGCCCCAGACTGAAGTACATCCTGTACAGATAGCAGGAGATCTATTGATAAACAGAAACCTGGAAACAAAGTGCTTTGTCTGTATCTCCTGTAACATCAGCAGATAGCGGTATCAGCTGTGTATAAACCTCCTCCATTTTCTGTGCTCTTGTCGTTCACTGGGCTGAAAAAACTCCAGCCTGTGCTGCTGTGTGTCTGTATGTGCTTGCATGTGCACCTCTGCATGTTATTAAGGCTGGAATTGAAGCAGCAAAGATAAAGCCCAAGAAATAAACCACAGCCTATTGCTCCTCATGGGAACGGTACTCCGGAAATCCTGCTCAGGATGCAGAAAGGCTCAAAGTCTCCATTGCCTCCTTATGCCAAGATTCATTGCCCTCTAATGACGTCGCTAACAATTTTTCGTACTCTGAATCAAACCCTTTCAATATTAATTGAAGAGCAATATGAGGCAAATCACTGGAAACCTATTTCACCAGAGGGTTACTTTTGTACTGCAGAACATGTGGTGCACATAAACCCATCCAGCCTCTCAGAGTTTTCTTTCAATTAACCCTCTGTTAAGGGTAAGATATTGAGCTACATCTGTCCTACTCACTTCAGATTCATGCACTAGAAGACTGATTTTTTGACTTACTTTATTCATCGGAGACTCTTCAGATCCACTATACTACTCATACGGTAATTTTACATCAATAGTGTATTACTATTAGCAGGACAAAATCTGTTACATCTTTTTATGGCAATCTATATATATCTCCACCTAAACTCAGTGATCTTTGCAGTCCTTGAACTTCTTCATTCTTTCTGTGCAGTGCTCACTCTGGATAACTGTGTCGTAGATTGCACAGCTTGGCTGTGCGGCACAAGAAGAATTCAGTCTTTAAGGTGTGGAACCTCAATCCATGAGAAGCACATGACCCTTGCTGCATTCTGGTATGCCTTATGCTAGAGAAAACTTAAAAACTTGAGGCCTGAAACCAATAGGAACTTCAAGGAGGTTGTTACCTCTGATGAGACCTGAGGTATCTGCTAGAACGCTGACCACCCGGCCCTGGTCAGTGGAGGCAGATGACCGTCAGTGCTGCTTCTGGTGAACAGATACTCCACCACAAACTCATCATCTCAAGTGGGCCTAATTAACAACCACCGTAATTTTAACTTCCCACAGGAACAAACTGGGTTTGGATTAGTGGGCTCTGCTATTATGTCCCCTCAGTGGGATGTCATTTCAGAATAGGCAGTGTGGGTGACAAACAGCTGACAGCTGTTGCCCAGATGTGTCAGTGCTGTGTGTGAATAGCTCTCCTACAGATGAGCTGGCTTTTTTCCCATCATTGTGCTTAAGTAACTGAAAAAAAAAAAACAAACCCAAAAAAAACCCCACAGAAAGGCAGGAGACAGGGTGAGGGGAGACATCTCTTCACATCTGTGTATTACAACCATGCTACTATTTATGGCTTTCTTTTGCGGTTCATCTAAGTGAGGTTTCCCTTGCCAAATACTTTTCACCTCTATTTTCTCCCTTGGGAATGCACTGTTCTAGTTTTCCTTTTAATTTATCACACCAGAATGCTTTTTCCTTGTTCCAGAGTCAGGGCAGTTCCTTGGAAAGTGCACAGCAGCCATACACACCAGCCAGGCCTGGATTCCCCTGAGCAGGGGCAAGCCCCAAGACATATCTGATCCACCTTGTCTGTTCTTCCAAGCCATTGCATGGTCTGCAGTATGGAATACAGATGCGGGTGCTTGGCATTTTCAGCACCTTGCAGCTGCTGCAGGGTTGTATTAGTCAGCAAAGAAGCCGCCTATAGAGAACAGAAGAGGCAGAAACTATCCACTCCAGAAGCTTGCCTTGCTTGGTAAACGACAAAGGTGCTCTTCATGCCACCCATGCAGTGCTTGGCAGGAAGAGCTCAGTGCTAAGCAAATGGAGGCAAGGAGCTCAGAAAAGACTGTGGGTGGGGAGATTGTAGAAGGAACTCAAGATTCAAGAGGAATATTTTAAAACTGGAACAAGAGTGATGAAGGTTACCTCAATGCAGTGTACTTGGACTAAAGTGCAGATGTGGTCACTTGCTTATTGATGTCTAGATCACAAATTGCTTGGACAAAGGTTCTTTTAGCAAGAAGGATGGATAAGGGGACTGAAGGGCAAAAACTGGGAAAAGCAGTTTTTATATGCAGCTTAAATACACTGCCACAGCATTTGGGAGATTCAGTTTCTTGCTGGCTTATGTTGTGTAATCAGCAAGCTCTGTGTAGTGGATCTGTATAGCTACCCTCCATTGCTGCTCCTCCTTAGAAGTGTTCCAGCAGCCTGCAGCAGTGATCAGCTCTGTCCTGGGCCAGGTTTGGCTTCCAGTGCCCCAGTCTGTGTGCACTGCTGTTCAGAGATTCAGGGAAAGCAAAATATGTTAGTGAAGGAGTGAGTGTGCCCCACTGCCTCAAGGTTTAGATCTAGGTCACATTAAACTACTTCTTCAGTCATACAATATATTTACCTGATGAAAGAATGGACTCCTCAGTGTCTAATTAACAGTGAAAATATGTTTACAAAGTAAATTGTGCGAAGTCTTACACCTCTAGGACATTGCATCAGAGTTTTTGTGACCTGTACTGTAAGAAAATGACACAGACATTGTTTTACTGAAGTTTCCAGTGGGCAGTTTCCACTCGGCTCATGCTACAATCAACACAACCTAATCCCTTCAGTCACACTCTCAGCTGGGCCATGGCACATCTTTGTGATATTCTTTAGATATGTTGAAGGGTCTTTAAATAGCAGTGATGGAAATAAGATAACTTACAAATGACCTCTGGGACGTACTGAGGAAGGGCTGCACCTGCTAGGATGGGGCAAAGACCAGTAACATTAGAAACTTTGGATAAAGGGAAATGTTCTGATGCTTCCTTGAGATCCTCAGAGTGTTCAAGCAAGAAGCAGCAACTTAACATCAGCTATGTGTTTAAGCTTGGATGGAACTTTGGTCTGCTGAAGGCTGCAGCAAAGCACCCATGGACTTCAGTGGAGCCAATGAATCTCCATTAACCTTTGGAATCACACCTTAGGTGGTCATCCCTGTCCAGTAATGGAAGTGGCCTTATCTCAGGCTTCTCCTGTCTGTACACTGGGAATATTAATCTGTCAGCATTGCTGCCTTGGACCAGACTTCATATAGGAACTTAGGAGTCACAACCATATGTATTACTTACCTCAGCAGCTCCTGAGGATCTTCAAAGTCTGTGAAAATGCAATTGTGTAAGACATGATTAGTGGTACAAATGTGGGTTTCATTAGGGATGAAGTTTCTTAAAGTTCTCAGCACTGCAGTGATTGCCTTTGATCAAATGGACCTAGCACTTCAGTCATTTCATTAACGTGCATGAACAGGCTGTTCTGAAAACCTATCTACAATTCGTAGGAGAAAAAAAATCTGTTAGTGATTCTTTGGAGGTGACACGGATGAATTTGGCCAAAGAGAAGAATAACATTTTAGGTGATCATAACTTCCAGAAATATTACCTAAGAAACCTGCTTAGTCCTAAAAAAAGTGAGATTTGTGTCAAAACACGTGAACAAAGGCATCTGAAAGACATTGTGTGGGTCTGCTGCTCTCTGTGCAAGGATACTACTGGTCTACTGCTGCTCCTGGGAAGACACTGGCTGGTGGATCGTGATACATGCCAGGAATCAATCAAACTCATCTTCTCCCAAGTGCTTTCTTCTTGAGAGGTAATGATGCTTAATCAATTCCCCATCACTGGGACAAGGCACGCAGTGTGACATGAACAGGGCAGGATCCTCTCACTAATCTGTGTTACAAGCTTGATCAAAACTCCCTGAAGGCAGTGGCAAGGAGATAGCCGATTCCTCTCCCAGGAACATGTAAGGTTTGGGCCTTCTGGGGTAAAAGCAGTGAGAGCATTGGACATCAAGGAGAGGTACGGGGGAATGTTAAGTAACCTACGGTCCTAAATCAGACGGATGCAACACACTGAGCAGCAAGAAGTGCAAGACATTCTGACCATTCAGAATTAAAATAGATGAAAGTGAAAACATTTTTTTTGCATGCATCTGCAAAAAATGACAGGTTTTAAAGCCTCTTAACCCTCCCACATGAACTCACACGTCTGTTTGACAAGAAAAGGCAAAGTTAGCAGACCAGGATTGATACAATTGGCCAAAATATTTAAAACATCAAGAAATGTGCTACTTCTGTGCAGCATTAGTCAAGCTAAGAATAACAGACTCACTCAAATAATGAGAAGAGCCATGGGTGGAAATAACAAACCCTGGTTTCTTGCAGACTTACATCTCATTCCCGTCTGTAGGTACTGACTGGCAGGAGGTCTCTGGGGTGCCTGCTCTACCAGCTCCCTGGAGCTTAAGAACCCATCACCACTCAAATCATGGCTCCTCAGCCACAGCATCCAGGAGAGGTACAAATAAGATCTCTCTCACTTACTTGCATGTTTCTTTTCCCCAGATGACATGTTCTTCATGAATCCTCGCTTCCCTGCTGTAATTAGGTGAAGACAGTAACAAGTTCATATACACACACAGACAAGCTCTAGCACCAAGGCTGGAAGCACCTTTGGCTAATCACACTGCCTCTGCCCCAGGCACAGATCAGAGTGCTGGTGGTGCTCTAGATCGTTTTTGAGTATTTGCCATTTTTTAAATAAAGAACGATTCTTCATTTTCAAATACATGCTACTGTGGTTGGAAACGACTTCATTACTTCAACATTTATGGGACATGCATAAGGAAGGTCTTCCACAGCTATATCATAAAGGGGTTAATAACCTCATAGCTGGAGCTGCGCAAAAGACAATACTGTAAGCAACTGGCTAATGGATTATGCCTGCGACTTTCCTCAAATGAATGGAAGCAAACGGTTGAGCTGTATGCCATTGACCTTACTCTACTAGAGATTAATGGCAAAAAATGATTGATACTGCTCCTGGCAAGCTCCCACAAGGACTGTGATAACATTTGAGCTCTCAATGGCTGTAGATTTGTGCTCTTAATGATCACCTGGTGATGATATCTTTCAGGAAAAAACAACCCAAAAGAACAGATCTAATCTTGAGTCTAGAGAGAAACTTTCAATGGAATGCCCCCTGTCTATCTGAAGGATGTTATTTGCTGCAATTCTGAGCAGTCATGTAGGATATTCTGAGCCAAAGGATTTTAGTAGAAAAGGTATTTTCTTGGGGTCTGATGTGTCTGACAGCATTTCATAAATAATCATTTTGCTGCTGATACATCAAAGTGTTTAAGTGGATACTTAGTATTACGCACATGTAATGCTAATGACATGATTTTAGTGAGAGATTTCAGTGAGACTATTTATATATTTAAAGACGAAAGCATACTGAAGTATTTGCTGCATCAGGTCATTTAGCATTTCCCCTGCCCTAATCAGATCTCATGCTGCTCAAGATGAAGTCAGGCAAAGTGCCTGTTCACTAACGGAGAACCAAATCCAACATACTTTACTGTTTTCCTCCTCATGCATTTAAATTGACTTTACCCGAACAAAACTCTCAGTGATATCCATAGATCAAACGGAAACCTATGGTGAAAGTCCCTTATAAATATCTGTAAGGGACTTTCAAATTCACCCTTTAAAAAGGTATTTACAAACAGGTACAAGTTACCTCAGTACATGTTGGAGGGAGAATGGGAAAATAAAATTCAAAACTATCAAATTCAAGTTGAGAATAGGCCATCTTCAAAACACTGCACAAGCCTAAAGCAAAGGAGGGCTAGGGAACAAGCTCTTTTCCATGCTGTTCTCTCAGAATATTTTGTCTGCCTCCTCTGCTTGCAACCCAGGTTTCTCCTTTGCCTTCTGGAAAGCAGAGGCCAACACAGCTAGTGAAAGGTGGGCTTTTGAGCTCTGCATTCGTTCACTCTCAGGGAGGGTGGGGGAATATGGGAGACAAGAGATGGAATTTTTTTATCTTTATTTGACTTGGCAGTCCTGACAGTTGGAAGAATCCTGCTATGTTTATCGAGCAAGCCGCCTCTGGGACTGACAAGAAGAAGAAATATGAAATATCCAGATAGATAATAATTCCTCCAACTATGACTTTTGTGCCAGAAGCCATCTGTGGCAAAAGCTTGGAGTCAGAGCACAAGAAAGATAAAATAATTGCGAGTGCTGTTGCCAGCCCCTGGCTCACATCTGATGGCCACAGGTCACGCTGCTACACAGCCACCTTGCATCCCCCTGCACGGAAAACTGGGACCATTAGCAGCACCACCACCTCCCTCTTCCCGATCTGCACCAAGGTTCTGTTTGCAGTAAAAGCAATTTAGTGCTCACAAACAGAGGAACTGTAGGAATGCGAAAAGCAGAGATGTCTGATAATTACCTATCTGATCAAAGAGATGAAGTTCCTACAGGCTGCAGATCTGAACCTTCCCTGAACTAGGATTAACCACTGTATTTCCACTGATTTTTCCTTCTCATCTTAGAAACACACCCAGAATAGTTTGCTTTTATAAGTGCAGTGTATGTCTCCCCGAGGTAACTCAGAGGTTACCTGAAACGTGAAAAATCCCTGCGTCCTGCTGAGAATACACCCTGAAGGGAGAGAGTGAGGTGAGGTGCGGGAGCAGCCACCCTGCACACAGAGCTTGGTGCTGATCCCTCCACCACCTCTGCTGAATGCTGACAGTGGAACCCAGCATCCTACAGGTCCCCAGTGTGGGCTGCCCTTGTACATTCAGCAGCCCTGCCCTGGCTGGGTGTGAGCTCCACGTTCTGGCCCTCTTGGCTGCTCCCACCAGCTGCTTCCATGGTAGAGCCACCCTGTACTTCACTGCCTGCCTACCTGCTCACTCAAAGAGTGACAGCAAAGGGAGATACCCAACATATCCAGGAGGCATGGAGGGGACAGCAAAGGTGGTTCTGTGAAAGAATGAATTCCCATCCAGTTCCTCCCGGGGTGATATCTCAGCAAATCAGTGGGCTGTCACTAATTTGAAATGCTTCCTGGCAGCTCAGTGTTTTACAGTATTAATAAGTTGTAAATTTTAATAAAACTACCATGTTCATTTGAATTTATTATTTTTTTTTTTTTTTTTTTATGCTTTTCCAATAGCTGTAGCTGCCAGTTTCAGTGAGAGGCAGATCACTGAACTGTGGCCATGGGAATGAACTTGCTTGCTGGAAAGGAGAGCTGACACCCCTAGAGTACATGGCCAAGTGTAGGGGAGGCACATGGTATGGTACCTATTTCCCTATTATTTTCTCCATCGCTTTTGGCTGGAGATTCTTACCCATCCTTCAAATCTGCACCCAGCCCACTGCTCAAACTGGAGCGCTTCCAACTGCATGGAGCAGAAGTTGCAGAGAGTTGAATCTTGGGTTTTGAACTGCTAGGATGGGGAGCGCAGGTGCTGGGAAAGATCAGTTATTTGCTAGCTCTTCTTCAGACCCCTCCTAACTTGGCATGGCCAGGTTTCCCCTGTAGAACTGCAGATTTATGTTCTTAAGTAGTCATAGTCTTGAACCAGTGCCCAGTAATCCTCCTCGACCAGACAGTTGCCCACATTTCAACAGCACCATTGGCTTCGTTGTGTGGGCCAATTACAGTGCAATTATTCATTTTATTTGTGTGCTGTATCAAGCTGCATTTAAAATCAGTGAAAACAGACATGCAGAATTTGAAGATTGTTTTTAAAGAAAATGGTATTAAATTCTGAGTATGTTACAGCTTTATTATTTAAATGTGAAAAACAACTTTATTAGATAAAGCGCTGTCCATATGTAAAGCATTGCATCAATTGCGTGTGGTCCGTGTCTCCTTCCCGATTTTAGGGGTGAAGATGTCATTTTAGGGGTGGCAGAGGTCATCCAGTCACAGCCCGTTTTGACCTCAGGACAGAAGCAGAAGGGCTCCTGCCTGTCCCAGCACTTGTCGTAGGATTTAACTGAACTGAACTGCTCAAACCAACTAAAAAGAAAAATTCCCTCTGACCCTTAGAAAGGGTGACCCTTAGAAATGATGATTTAACTTGTCAATGAACTTCAGTCTTAGATGCTCAAGCAGGGACTTCCAACAGGCATGTGACAAAATTTCTTTATAATACTGGGAGCAAATAGAGGGAATAAGATGATTTTTTCATATTTAACTTACTTTTTTATAAACTATATTAAGTTTAGACTTTAATCTATGAATCTAGGGTCTCATTAAAAAAAACCAAACCTATATGCATTTAGCTTACATCAGTAAACTACTTATATATAAAGCAAAAGGTGATGCTTCTCTTAAAATCACTCTGTGCACTTCACACGTTTTATTCTGGAAACACCTCCTTTATCTCTGGCTCTTTGCTCCCTTACCCCACCGCACAGACTCACGTCTCCCTGAACACCAGGTACTGCCATGTTGCTCTGCTGCTCACATACAGAGGGTAACAAACCCAGCGAACAGCTCTGCCTCCTCCTGCCTGCACAGCAAAGGAAGCAGTGGCAGGGGATGAATCTCAGTGATGCCAGGATGCAGGAGAAGAGCCCAGCAGAAGCTGCCATCAGCAGGGCCCATGGCATCCTGATGGCACATGGCCTCGCACTGCCCACTCCCCTGGCACACACACCAGAGCTGCCAGCTCTAGGCCACAGAGGTACATGGTTTGGCAACACCGTCCTCCCACCACATCATCCCCTCCTTCCCCCTTCTCTCCAAGCTAAAAGCTGTGGTTAAGCCGGAAGGACACGCGCTCCCAACTGTTCAGATAAACTGGATTTTAGAGCTGTTATGATAAAAGTCACATGTACCTGTGAAAAAATATCTGGTTTTGCTCATGGCTAATTTTTTACCTAAACGGTGCATTACTCAGCTGGAAAACCAAGGGCTGGGTATGGTGCAGAGCCCCATGCTGGCAGCTCCTGTGCCAAGGCAGAGCTGGTGCCACCAACTGGGTGACACACAACCAGAACAGTCATCTTGTCCATATGTTGCTGCAAACACCTTCATCTGACCAAAACTGCAGTGCTTTAGACTGGATGTCCACCCCAATTCTTGGCTTTAACGATATCTTACATAACAGAAAACCATGTGCTATAATTCTTACACTTAGATGTAATAAATAAAATCAAATACCACTGGAGTGTTAGAATAGAACACTTCCAGATTTGTGAGACAGTAAAGTGAAACAAAATGCTTTCAGCCCTCCTTAACACTTTAGTAATAAAACGGAATCAGACACATGAATATCTCCACCAACAGCCACACAGCAGGTCCAAGCAAACAACCTGTAACACGTCCTGCAGCTTTGAGCTGCAGAAAAGCAAGGCCTTGCACAAGAGCAAGGAGCTTTTCTGGAACACACGTAGGTGTGTGCTGCTGCCCAGTCTTCACTAGTTCAATAATCAAAGCTGGAGCTTCATTTGCATGCAGAAAAAATACACATTTGCGTGAGTTTTGCCTGGTCTTTCTAGAAAAGACGCCTGTTTTGCCATGTTGGAATCCAGTGCGTGAAATTTAAGATGTAAGCTGAGGCTGCGGTCGGCTTCTAAGCTGTAGGAAGTGATTTTACGGCAAGGATTTGACTCAGATTTCATGAAACTAGTAAAAAAACCTTTGAAATGCTACAGAAAGTTACACTTTAATATTGGTAAGACAGTAACTGCAAGTAAAACACCTCTGTGCATTCGCAGTGCTGATTTTTCTTTATCAACCAAGTATAAAGATTCAAATACATAAAGCCTTTAAAAAATAGCATGTGCAGCCACAAACATACGCACCCTTAAAACACTGACATTTCATAATTTTAAGAAGAAACATGGGAATACCAGGAAACAAAATGCTTGCAAGAGGAAGGAAAATGAAAAAGGAAAGTGAAAAAAGATACTAAAAGGTAAAAGGAAAAGGAAAGGGAAAGGAATTAGCCTCTTCAGGCTGTCTGTCATGATTAGAATCTCCCAAAGTCTGGCTGCAAACTGCAGACTGGGGGAAAATCTTCACAGGGCAGATATTGCAAGGACAGGAGAGAGCAGGCCAGATTCCAACCTGAGAAACAGGGAAAACGCCCGCAGATGCATATACACCCAGTCCGAGGCAGAACTTGAACACAGAGTCCAGCTTGCACTGGGGTCTGCACCACTCACAGGGTTTGCACCACATATGAAGGGATGGAGGACATCTCCTCCTGGGTGGAAGTGGTGGTGCCAAACAGTGCTCTGATGCAGCTTGTGAGAATCACAGGTGTGCATCACCCTGCCTTGTTTAAAAAACAAAGCATCTCTTTCTTAAGGGATATTACACTGCACTTCCTGACCTCGGCTTTTTTTCAATGCATTTCTTTACTCCAATCATGAGAATCCTCCCCTTGATGTTTTCCAGAGTCCATGTGTTTTACTCCAGGGTCCTGACAATTATTGATGACTGAATGAGCAAAGACGCTGGGATCTGCATCAACTTGGCAGGTACCAGCATGGATATGTGGCAACAGCTAATTTTGTGGAATGGGGAGGGGGGAAATTGCATCATTTATGGGGGATCGCATGATCAGATCCACCTGTGAATCTTGGGTTTGTGCCTCAAGGGCTTTGCCCTCATTTCTGAAGAGCTGAGCAGCTTTGTGGTAATGCTGGAGCATTGTTGGTACTGTGTAGCTGGTGAGAAAAGTGAGCCTGGACACTTATTGGTGTCCAAGAAATAGACATTCTTTGAGCTAATGGTACTAATTTTTCATAAAATCCAGTTTAGGCTTTATATCAGCTCTTTGAAAAGCGATGCACATGACCTTGCTTCTGTAGCAGTCTCTTCTAACAAGCCTACCCCATGAAAAGGCTTCCTACATGCAGGCTTTTCCCCATGTGGGTAGGTGAGGAACAATTTGTAATGTGGTTATTAGCTGGCCACACAAATGTCCTCCTCATCTTCATGGGTGTCTTTGCATCCCTCTGAAACACCTCTCCTGCCGTATTCCATCCCCTCTCACCCAGAGCTGCAGCTACTGGTTCAATGCTTCTGATTCACTCTGTGATTCTACTCTGTCACCCCAGGGCTGGGGCCACATGCCGTGAGAGAGCTCACCCCGAGCTGCAGTCAGGCTCTTCTGTGGCAACGCAGGTGGGAACGCTGAGACCTATGACAGTTTACACAGTCACCCTGCACATGTTACTGTGCATCCCTCTGTTTTTGCCTTTTCAGCTTTTAGCCATGCTTCTCCATCACTTTAGGTTCTATATTACGTGTCATTAAAAACCAGCTTGGAGCTTCATACAGACTGAAAGCCCACAGGGTTTCTCCATAAATTGCCTTCTCCAGCCACGCTGCTGATAGATGTGGGGCTCCAGCAGCTCAGAGCACGCTGACAGATTGTGCTTGGCTGTACTTGGGATTTTTATTTTTATCTTCTACAGCTTGTAAAAATACTTTTAAAGGACTGTACAGGATTCTTCATTTTCCCGACTGGCTCCACTTCTCCATTTACAACACGTTATTACTTTCCCTTTATCTCCAAAGGGATTGAAATTAATGGGCTTATTTTAAGCTACCTCAAATGACTGATTCCATTACCAGGTTGTCCGGGAATGGCGCCTACCAGAAGTTGCTCGAGGACTGTTAATTACAGGACCAGCAAGGGGAGCTCAAGCCTTGTTTGTGGTAGGTCCTACGCTAATTATGTCTGCTGGCGAGGTCATCGTCAGCCTGGTGCGTGAGCAGGGTGGTGGTACACCGGTCTGCTGGGTCTCGGCGGGGATGGCTGCCGTCGGACGGGGCGAGGGACACAACCTCCGTGCCCAGGAGGCAAAGGGGCCGGTGGAGCCCCCAGCAGGGCTCGGGCGGAGGGAGCTGCTGAGCTCCCAGCGAAAACGAGCGTTTTCCTGCTAATCCCGCTCAACGGCGCGCAGCGCATCACCCGGGGCAGGCGGAGCCGCGAAGGGAGCGGAGCCCCCGGAGCCGGGGCCGCCTACCGGGGAACGGGCACCAGGGCCCGCTGCAGCCGCGCCCAGCCGCGTTGCGCAGCTCGTCCCGTCCCGCTCCGCTCCTCCCGCGGGGGCCAGCACCGCTGAAGGCGCTGAGCCGAGAAATTGCAGCGGGCGCCGGCGGCGGCGCTGCGGGTCCGCGCTGCTCCAGGGCAGCCCCGCGGGACTCCGCTCCGAGCCGAGCCACGCCGCGGGCAGGGCGAGCGCGCTTCGCCCCTGCCGGGACACCGGGGAGTTCCCGGACTGCCCCGGCTGCGCGGGGCGTCCCCCCCCCTCGCCGCTCCGCCTCCCTCCGCCGCCCGCAGGCACCTGCCCGCTCTGTCGGTTCTAACTTTCGCTGCCTGTTCCGCGCCCCGAGCACCCTGTCCAGTGCTGCGGCGGGGATGGAAGCCGCGGGGCCGCGCCGCTGCTAACCGGTACGGCGGGCGGGCGGCCGGGGAGCTGCTGCCGGGGCTCTCCGGCTTCGCCTTGCCTGCCGCTGCTGTTTTCGCTGCCACCTTCGCTGCCCCACTCTGAGCGGGCATGGAGGTCCAGCTGGGGGTTGGCCGCGTCTACCCGCGGGCGGGCGGCAGGACCTTCCGCGGCGCTTTCCAGAGCTTTTTCCAGAGCGTATGCGAGGCTTTCCAGGCGCCGCGGGAGGAGCCCGGCGCCGGCCAGCAGCCCCGGCCGCCGAGCCCCCGGCCGCCTTACTCGCCCTCCTGCCTGCCGCCCCAGGAGCCCCGCGACGCCGGGAAAGCGGTGCCGGCAGGCGGCCCTGCCGTGGGCTCGCCTTTTCCCTGCTCCGGCGAGATGAGGGAGCTGCTGGGCGAGACGGGCGCGATGCCGCTGCCGGCGGCGCCCGAAGCCGAGCCGGCGCCCAAGGAGGACCCGCTGGGCGACAGCGCCAGGCAGCTCTGCAGGGCCGTGTCTGCCTCCATGGGCCTGGCCCTAGAGGCACCGACCGAGCCGCTGACCCGTGAGGACTGCATGTTCGCGCTGCCCGCCGGGCCGCCCCGTACTCCTCGCCCTGCCGGTGGGGACCCGCCGCAGGCACCGCCCGCTCCGGCCGCCTTCGCGGGCGCCGGGGCTGCCCTGGCCGTCGATGTCCCCGCCGGGCCGGAGCTCTGCCACGGCTCGCCGGAGCCCGCAGCGCGGCCGGCCCCCGTCCTCCGCCTGCCGCCGCACGCCCGCGTCAAGCTGGAGAGCCCGCCGGGGCCGGCGGCGGGCGGCAGCTGGGGCAACGTGTGCCGCTACGGCACCGAAATGGCCCCTCCGGGCCCCGCGCCGCCCTGGCCCGCCTTTCTCACCGAGGAGGGGCCGCTGTACGGGCCCTGCGCCGAGCCGTCCGCCGGGCCCCTCGGTTGCGGCCGCGGGCTGGCCGCAGACACCGCCGGCTTCCCCGCCGACACCTGGTACCCGGCGGGCCGGGCGCCTTTCGCCGTCCCGGCCGCCTGCATCAAGAGCGAGCTGGAGCCCTGGGCCGAGGGCTACGCCGGCGCCTACGGCGATGTCCGGTGAGTACCTCCGTCCCGCTGGCACCCCGTACTCCGCATCCCCTGTCCCTCCTCCCGCCGTCACCCTGCACCGTATCCATCAGTATCCTGTACCCGCATGGCACCGACACCCCGCGCCCCGTCCCGCAGCTGCTTTGCGGCGGATCTGAGCACCTCTGCCCCTGCTGCCCCAGCTGGGTTCGCATTTCCTCTGTCGGAGGCTTCCCGAGCCGTAACCGAGATGCTGCCTCTTGTGCCTTACTAGCTAGAATTATGCCAGAAATACCGCGCTGAACTCTCGGAATTCCCCGCCGTCCCCTTACGGCTGATTGCATTTATCCCGTTTCATTACACCTCTGTTATCCCCCTTCCCTCGGCTGCGGTAAGTATGCAGGAACAGGGGTGCTGCGCTTGAAGCACGGACCGATGGTTCAGATCGAGTTAAAATTCCCCCTGCGCTTCCCTCGGCTGTGAGCCGGACGCGTGGGGAATGAGCCGACCTGAAACTGCTGGTGTATAGGCAGAGAAATACTGGCTGGGCTTTGAAGCTTTGTTCTAAATACAGATAGGAGATACTTTTTAACATAGAGATAGAAAAGTATTTAGAGATACAGCAGAGGATGAAAGATTTGTTTGAGAAGGATTCAGTGAAAAGCTTTGAAAAGCTTTTTTTTTTTTTTTTTTTTTCTGGTGGATTAACCTCAAAGAAAGAGACTCCCTGTCCCTGTGAAATAGGTATACACCATAAACCAGTGGGCATGCTGCCTTGGCACCTCTCATCGTGGCAAACTGCATTACTGCGCCAGGGAATGGCCACAGCTGATGGAAGCTGGAATGGGGGGGGTGACCCTGGCCACAGGTGGTTGATATGGACTCACCTGGGTTTTGCATCGGTGAAGTGCCATGTCCAAGTGCTCACTGTGAGGAGCTCTGGGAGGAGCAAAGACTAAAATGAGCAATTAAACTTTCCCTTTAAATAAGCACAGGACAGCTGCTCATGCTTCTGTGCTTGTTCTGCTTTAAAAAGCTCACAGCTTTATTTGGGGAGTGTGGTAATTATCATCCGCTCAGTAATTTACTTGTGGATTTTATGAAGAAGTTGAGGGCTTGGCAAAAAAAACCCAAAACATAAAAACCAAAACCGTAAAAGTAAGAAGAGGTAAAAGTGAGTCTGGCTGCGAGTGTTGTACCAGGGCAGAAGCCATGTGTGTCTTCTGCTGGGGTCTGGATAAATCTCTGCTGAAATCAGTGCAGAGTGAGTGGGGATGAATAAAGTTGGAAAAGCTCATCTGCCCCAATGCTGGCAGTGGATGATGCAGGTTTTTGGTAGCAGGAGGCTCAGCCTTGGCCATGGTTTGTTTGCCCGTGAAGCCTGTGCAGTCAAATCCTGCACAGAGGGTAACACTGTGTTAACAAACACTGGTTTGGGCTGGTGTGGTGGTCAGGCAGGGAGCCGCATGAGCTGGACCTGGCCAGCAGGTGAATTTTGCCCCAGTCTTGTCTTAGAGATAAATGACGTTTCCCTCATTCCTATGGGAAGTGCTCTATCTTCCTCTTCCTCATGGCTCCGTTCAGCATGCTGTGTCTCTGTCCTCGTTTCCCTGGCACAGCGGTTGTGGAGGGTCTGTGCTCCTGCTGGCAAGCTTCTGCCGGGGTTGTGAAGTCAGAGTTAGCACAGCAAACTGTCAAAATACCAATATCTTGTCCTTTGAACTGCAGCACTAACAGCTCCTGCCAGGGCATGAGGGACTCAAAGTCCTAATACCCTGTATTAACATGCAGTTTCAAAATGCTGAAAGGAAAGCAGAACCCTTCTTTGTGGTGTTGAAGATATAAGTGTCATCGCTGCCAGGTTTGTATTTCATCCTAGCAAAAACCCCATTAAGTTTACACTGTGCTGCCTGTCAGTTGCCATGGCTTTTAATTTTCCCATGGATAAGATATAGACACCCCTCACAGAGCCAGTGCAGTGAGCAGTGTCTGCTGCAGCTGAGGCTGATGGCAGCAGGTCCTGTATCAGCTTCCAAGGCAGCAATGCTTGTGAGGAAAAAGGGTCACGGGAGCTAAACCACTTTATAGCAAAGTTCCCTTGCTGAAGGCTGCTCTGTTTTGGACCTGTACTCCCCCGCTAGCTCCTAGTGCTGGGTTCCAGATCCTGCCCTGTGTGGCATTGCATACAAAGCTTTACCCTCTCAGCCTGGGAAAATGTGGTATCAGCGTTTTCTTTGGGAGCGGTGGGGGCATTTCTGCAGCTCGCTGCAACTTCACCAGCCTAAGGAGATCTCGCTGCAGATCCCTGTGCCATGGCAGTGCTGGCAGCAGTAGCTGCAGGCGCAGCCCACTCTCCTTTGAAGAATAAGGAGCATTTTAAGGTGTGTTGCTCCAAGTTCTTTCCCTTTTTGAATGGTCCTGGCTTGTGCTAGTGGGATCACATCTCTTCCCTCCAAGGTGAGCCTCTCTTTGAAACCCCAGCTCTGCCCTGGTGCAGTCTAGGTTAGGTATAGATAGGCTGGTTTAGAGACAAACACCCCCCAAATGTGTGACGCAAAAGCATGAACAGTTTCTTAATATCTGGGGGGAATTGTTTACATTTTTCTTTTGTATAAACTACCACCAGTTTCAGTTCTAGGGTTCCAAGTAGAAGCGTTTACCTCTGAAGCCATGAGAGAGGGAGGCCGGGCTGCTTCATGGATCGTGCATAGAAAACTGGGTGCTGGCTTCCACCTCAGTGTGGGATGTTCACAGCTCATGTAACAAACCGTGTCCAGTATCAGGGACTGCCTCAGATCCAGCAGGGCTGAACGAGGTACCCTGAGGGGGAGCACTCCTGGCCTGTCCATGGGGTGATTGGTGGTCTCCAGGCACAGGGTACGGTGGGATGCAGTGTAGGATGGCATCTTGGACCACGTGGATCCATGACTGCTCCCTGCCCCTTTGATGGGGAGGGATTTGTCAGTGTTTAGAGCCACTGAAACATTGTACATGAGACTTACACAGGAGACAAAGTAGGCATTAACGCAATCTGATTTAATTTAAAGCTTTTGATATGGTGTGCCTGATTGAAGGAGTAATGCTTATGTATAATTAGCAAATTAATCCAAGCTTTTGTTATGCTGTGGACTTATAGCTGTTTATCTTTGTGCTCTGGTTATTGCATAATTACTACCAGCAGTCTTGGATGTAACTAAATAACCTGTTTTGAGAGTGAAATGCAGCATTGATAGAATAAATCCAAGGTAATGGCATCAAAAGGACTTCTCAGACCAAAACACAGTGGTAGGTAAGTGGTGTGGGCCTGTTTGGTTTGAGCTAAAGTGGAATCAAAGAAGGAGCTATTGCTGAAGCAATGGAAACAGAGGCGATACAGGAATTTAGAGGGTAATTGTATGAGGAAAGTCTAGCTGTCCGTGGTTTCAGATGGGATTTAAGTGGCATTTGCAGTTACTACTGTTACCTGTTTTGGTATCCCTGTGTCTGGTGGTCACACCTACCTGCAGATTCCTTTCTTCAGTTTGGATGTAATCCACCTGGGAGAGTGCCAGGTGTTTATGCATCACCTGGCATAATGACTGCATAATCCTGTTGTGGCCAACTATGTAATTGTGATACCTCTGCAGATAATACCTGTAACAATTTCTGCCTGTTGAAGGAGGAGGTAAGATTCCAGTAACAGGGTCAAGGGTGGGTTACTGCACTAACAGATGGGACAAGAAGGGAGGCTGTTCTCCAGGCTGGCCTTAGCCCCTGGGAGGGTCTGGGGACACTCAGCTCTTTGCAGGCAGGACTCGGAGCCCTTGGGAAGGGGGTGACCCTCTCACCAGCCATTTGTCTGTATAACCTTTCTGCTCAAGCGAATGGTGATGTTAAGTAAATATTTCTTTGGAAATCGAGCCGTGCCAGGAAGAATGCAGTTTCTGAAGCCCACCCCTTTGGCCAGCTTTGTAATAGGTACTTGTGGTGTGCAGATGCTGGTACGGATCCACAGATGGCAAGCCTTGGGAGGCTGGGAAAGTTGTGCTAAAGCTTTCTGATGGTTCCTGATAAAAGGAGAAGAGAAAGTACAGAATGAAATCCTTCCTCATCTCCTTTCAATTCTTGTCCCTAACAACAGGGATGATAAGGTTGGTTTAAACACAGAATAAAATGCCAGTCCTGCACCAGCACTGTATCTGGTTTAGATAACTCAAGACTCCTTTAAATGTGACTTGGCAGGTTCCCAGGCTATGTCAAGATGCTTATCAGTCACAGCTGGAGTTAAGGTTTGAAGCGAGTGATGTGCTGAGACCAGGTAACTGGAGTAGCTGGGTTGTTGAAGCTCTGCTCGAGTTGTATTCCTGGAGGACAGGGACAGGGGCAGGTGCAGTGAACCCCATGTATATGAGGGAGCATGGCACGACGGGCACTTCCCCACACTGCCCTGGGAGCACAGCCGTTGCGGCTCCTTCCCTTGCTGCCAGGAGCTGCTCACTGAAGAGCTGAGACACGTGAGCCAAAGCTTGTTTATTTTCTACCCCACTTACCTAGTTGACTTGTTTTAAGTGCGTTTAGAGAGTGCCGATTTAGATCGGCCTTTGCTGTGAGTTAGTTTTCATTCAAACTGATAAATGAGACTATCACACAGTGGTGTGAGGGCAGGAGGGGCCCTTTGGAAAGATGGGCTGTTTGGTTTGGTGCTGGGCACACGCGAGTCTGCTCCAGGAGCCTGTGCTCTGCTGGCAGAACGCAGGCAGGGGGACTGGCTGTTTTGTCCTGAAGACGCCCAGAGCGTCCCAAAAACCCCTCTGCACTGGTGGGACCACAGCCTGTGTGTTACCACGCTGGCTGAGCCCATGTCCATTAAAAAAGTATTGATGCTTTCCATCCTCGCTCTGGTCTGTGCATGCCGAGTGCCATGCTGGAGGTGAAAGCTCTGTCCAAGGGGCTGGCACCGCCCTTTCCTTTGCCGTTAAATTGGGATTTACATCTGTGGCAGTGGATGAAGGAAAAATAACAATTTCCAGTGTTATTTATTTTCCAGCTTGCTCCTTCCACGCAATTGCTGTTTGGTTCTGGGGTTTGTTTGCATGCCCACAGCTTATACCAAGTATCATAAAATGGTCTCTTCTTTTTCCCCTCCCTCTTCAATCTGTCCCTCCCTCTCTTGCTGGTTCTCCCACTCTCCAGCTCTCCCTTTTCCATTGGAAAGGGGAGATGCACTGCCTTGTTAAGGATAGGCTATGGAGGGCGTACATGCTCCGTGGGGTTGTGTGTGGGACCGGCCACGCCACTCGTGCAGCACAAAACATCTCTTTGCCTTTTCACCAATTCATTATAAAACTGTTCAAGGACAGAATTTGCTCCATCCTCTTCTGCCCATGTCTTGAATTTTTGAACTCTTGTACCATATGGAAACTGGTTCCAAAGTCTCTTGCTTGATAGCAGCAGTGATTACTTCTCCCCCTCCCCGTTTCTTTTAAATGCCATTTGCAACAATAGGGTAAGTTCTACATGATACTTGGCATAGAAAATACTAGCTAAGAATTCAGACAATTTCATTAGAGAAATAATGCATAAAAAGCTTTAAAAGCATTGGTGAATGGGTTATACTGGCATTCTGTGTGCTCTGGCCTGTATTACTGAGGATTTCAGGCCAGGAAGCTGTGAAAGATTTGCCCATGACATCTATTCTTCTCTGTGTGCAGCTTTTGTGTTTTTTTCCTGCTGCTTGCAGCATTCACCGGTATTTGTTACACAGGTGATAGCTGTGCTTCATGGTACTTCTTGGTGTTCCTGTTATGAGAACTTCATTCCAGTCAAAGAGAGCTGGTTAAAAATTGGTTGTGATTTCATGCTGGTTTTTTGAGAGCTGAAGGGCACTACATGTCAAAGTACTGATTGTGACTGAGAGAGAAAGCACGTATTGTAGCCCATGTAGGATCCTCTGGCTTCGTACATTGCTATGCCTGGAAGAAAACAACCTGGTGCACAGTTGTGCCTTTCCACATGCATTCCATTTTTGCAAGGCTGGGGTAATGGGCTCCAGCCCCTGGTGCAGGATCCTCGCCACAGGGATGGGCACCAGCCTCTGGACCAGGATCACCACTGCTGGGCTGGGCACCAGCCTCCCAGGGCAGGATGACCCCCTCCCTGAGGACAGCTCTTCCGTGGGGCTGTTGCTGCCCGTGGAGCAGGAGGATGATGCTGTTTCTGGTGGGCACCTGGCAGCATGGCTGTGCTTGGTGATCATCTGTCACTATGCTGTGAACATCGTGGTTGGCATGAGGCATACATGGGGGCTGTACCACGGTGAGGAGCCCAGGAGCTGCTGGTGGGTTTGGGGGTGCTTGCCTCAGGCGAATGCCGCTGCTGCCGGCGTGTCCATGCAGCATGGAGCAGGCAATTCCTGGAAGTCTCTGCCTCCCACCCCTCGCTTCAGACCGAGGAAAGTGTGGGACAATCCGGGCTAGAGTTAAGGCATAAACAGTGTAGCGAGGCAGTGAATGCTGGATGCCATCCACCGCCGGCCATGTGCAACTCCCCTCGCCTCCGCTGCAGGAACCCTCCAAGGCCACACTGCACTCGGCAGGAGACAACAGCTCGCTCTGTGTCCGTGCCAGGGTGATGCCTCTGAATAGCATCTCCCAGGCGAAGGGAAGATAAAGGCCTGCAGTGCTTCAAGAGTGAATTTCAGACGGGTGGTTCAGGGAAAAAACACGGTTAAAATTGGAGCTAATCAGAAGTCAGTGTCTCTATATGGTGGGGAAAAGAGCCCTGTGCTCCTGAACTGGGAGGAAAGCAAGCCATAAACATTGCCATTTATTGCAGGAAGGAATCGCAGAGTTTCATGAAACATTGGAAGGTTGGGTGTTTTGTTGTTTTGGGGGGTTTATTTTTCACTCACATGGGAACATCTTTTTTTGGTATGATGAAAGCAGTTCCATCTCACAGAGTTAAAAATAATTTGTAATAGAGAGCAGTAGTTCTTTGTATTTTTCTGTCATTTATATCGCAGATTCGCTAGGGGTGGAGGGGACCTCTGGAGATCGTGTTACTTACTTTCTATTGTCTCAGCACTGAGCTTCATTTATATTTTTAAGTCACTGTTTATAAAATGGCTGTCCTGTTTGCCGTGTCTGTATTGCCAGTTGTTATTCTGGCTGGCTTTTTGTCCGTGCTTGGCATCCTCACTAGTGGCTGTCCACAGACCTGCTCCACGGGCTGTTTAAGTTTGAAACGAATACTTTCCACTTATGCTTGTAGGCTAAAATTGCAAAGTTAAATACAAGAGGAAAAAGATCGTATTGTTTTATCATCCCATGCAACATCTCAAATTTATCAAACAGGCATTCACTGAAAGACGGCTGTTCTGTGGGAGGCTTTCTGCTACTTCTAGTAAACCTCGTTTGCTTTCTCTGAGCTGCTCTGCAGTCAGAGAAGTGAGCATCGTCTGCAGCTGCACCTGGCTGGTGCATGGGAACTCATGAGCAACATCCCTGAACATGCTGTACTGCTGTTATTGTTTACAGGGGTCCTGAGCAGCCTCTACCGCTTGTCAGAACCCTCCTTTCCCTCCGTTACAATTCACAGGAATCTTGATGTGATAACCCACTAAGCCTTACACCTCCACATACACCATAGCTCATAGAGGAGGGTTTTGGTGTTCGATATATTGCAAGATGCTCTGTGTGCCTTGAGGGGCATCAGCTTTGCGTGTTTTGCCTTATTGTGTGTTCCTCTGCGTTTTTGAGGTGTTAATAGTCTTGAACACATTTGCAAGTGGATAATAAAATAGGATGGCATTGTAAGCCAGATGGTAGCACGAAGCAAGCAGCATTGGATGAACCTGGCTGCTTGAGGGGTGTATGAGATGTGATCTTTTATTCCTCTTGCTCAGTTTACTTCAGCATTTTTGTGATTTAAGTGAATTTTCTTGGTTTTGAAGAATGTTTTCTGCAAAAGGAACATCTGCTCAAGAAACCAACACAAAGCAAACACCACAAAGTCATTGTGGACAGGCCATCTGACCTGTGCCTGCTGGGAAAGCACTTGTCTGGTGCCGTGGCAGTGTGGTGACGTGACACACAGGGCATGGGCATCTTCCTTTGTTATTATGCTTTGGTAGGATGTGAGTATTTGTCAGAGTGATCTTCCACCTTGGACAGACCCATTTCTGTACTGTATTCATAGGAATACAGCAATGGCAAAGTTTTCTGTGTGGGTGCCAGATGCTTTCCAGCTCTTTCCTTCCCTCAAGAGAGCCAGGAGACAAGATACGCAAGAGGCAAATGTCCAATCTCCCACTGAAACAGTGAAGCATTTACACCCTGTAAGCAATTAAGAGGCATGTACAGGCATGTCAGCTCTTAATATCTGGCCAGTGCCGGCATGCCATCCTGTCTCTGCCTTCCTCCTGTTTTCAGTTGTATTTCAAACTGAACAGCAGGACTGCAACTTCCTCTTGATGCCAGGGGCCGAGGCGGCTCTGAGCTGGACACTGGCACTGGTGGGGCACAGATGTAATGATAGGAGATGGCTGGTGGTCTTTTGGGAGTCTCTGCTTCAGCTGTACCTCCTCCTGCACAGGCTGGCATGGACACCAGCAGGGAGTACCTGGAAGATGCTGTCTGGCCAATGCAAATCCTGTGCATGAATGCAGGAGTGCTGCAGGGTGCCTGTGGGCAAGGGCACAGGCCCTTGAGGTGTGGGCAGGGCAGAAAGGACCCCCATGCATGGAGTTACTGTGGGGAAAGGAGGCGAGGTAAACCTCAGCTCAGCTGTGGTGCGGGGGCTGTGCTCTACCAGCCCGGCTGCCTTGGCATGGCACGGCAGGGCAGGCATCACACCAAAGCTTTGGGGAAGCAGCCTCCAGGCGGTCTGTGGGTCCCTGGGGACCTCTGGACTGCTTTAGTGCTCTGTGGAATATAATTGCCAATTATCTGTAGGTTTGGGTGTGCTAAACAGCAGGACTTGGCTGCGTCTGTGTGGATGAGCATTCCTGGCTTTTGGGTTGGAGTGACCTTGTCCAGCCTGGACTTGGTGACCTGGTGTTCGAGGCTGAATGCTGTGGGGAAGTCAGCCTCTGTTCGCTTTCCTGCCGTGGCAAAAAAGCAGTTTGGTCACTTTGGGATTTTCACTCGAGGCAGACTGGTGGCCCCAGTACGGATAGTGACTGCATGACGTGTGGACCAGAGCTGGGTTTATTCTTTTTACCAATAACAGTGGTACAATAATCTCATTAAAATAAAAAGGGACTGACCTAGTTGTCATGGCAAAGACTGGTGACAGAGGTTCTTATCCATACAGCTCTTCACTGCATCCACTACTGTCTGTTGTCTCTGCTGATATGCCTGTGTTGCTCATGCGCAGCTTAGCTCCTCTCCCAGCAGTGGGCACAGGGCAGAGCATAGGGGGAGCACCGCGTGGCAAGATGCCTTCCTCTGCAGTGCGTGTTTGTGGTTTTATTCTGCCTCAAAAATAACGATTGTGACCCTGTTTTTTCTCATGAGTATTTTTACGTGAGGTTCAGTGTATCCTCTAACAGTACTAAGAACGTTATCGGCACTAGTACGTTGTGCTTTTATGGCACTTTTCTTCCGCGGCACTTACAGCCCAGCAGCAATTTGTTTAGCCTCCAGGCAACCATGAAAAATATGTATTACTCCTTTTCTGTAGATGGGGGAGATGGGGTTTGTCACAGGCCAGTCGCTTTGGCAGCAGTTCCTCAGAACACACAACCTGCAGTGGTCTCTGGCAGTTATTGGTGGGCTCCAGGGGCCAGGCATGGGTTTGTGCTTGGCTTTGCGAGGGAGTCCTGCACAAGTGTACTCGTGCGCTGGACTTTGCACCTTGGCAATAGTCCTGTTTACTTTAGCAGACCCAAATGCTGTCCCCAGGGATGTGTGGCCCTGTCCAGCACTCAGACACCAGGACAGTATGCAGGACTGAGGTTACAGGGGTGCAGCATCTCACCTCAGGAGATCCGGACGGGAGCCTCTGCACTGCCTGGATGCCTGCAGGGGAGAGGGATGGTACCTGCAGTGGGGGCAGGCTTGGCTTGGGCTGTTCTCTTGCCACTGCTTTTTTCCTGTTTAATGCAATCTGAGCAGAAGCCAGGAAAGAGCAAGGTCACCCCATGGTCCTCTGCGGTTTGAAACTCCTCAGCCCCCCATCTGTGGAGGCCTCTTTAAATAAGAAGAACAAACAAAGTCAAATGCTGCCATGTCCTCAGAAGTGGTAAGATGATTTGTTGGGACACAGATGACAGCATCAGTGATTTTGCAGTATTATAAGTCATCTTAAAAATATATCTAACCTCTACAGGTATTTATAGCTGCTGCCCTTTGCTGGAGCAGCAGGCACCCATCCTACTGGGGGATGAATTGGATGACACCCAGCTCCTGGCATCGACAGTGCCTGTATGAGTGGATCACACCTTAAACTCTGCACATCTCCTGATGACTCTCCTGTGCAACCAAAAAGCAGCAAGTGGAGCATGCCATAATAAGTAAAAACCTAACAGTCCCCAGTGAAGAGCCATGGATAAGCCCATGTTTAGGCTAGAGGGGCTGGTTGGTGCCTACACTGTGCTACCCAGAATGTGAGCTGTGTGATGCCATGGACCATGCTGAGCATCTCAAGATTGCAGGCAGGGTGGCTGCTGCTCCCAAAACAACTCTGAGAGCAAGAAATATGTCTTAAATAAGGCTTAGACAGTGCAGCACCACCAGTGTTGGGAAACCAGTTGTTTCTGTGCAGGGCATCCTTTGCTGCAAGAGCGAGGGAGCGCTGCAAGCAGCCATCCTGCACAGCAGCCGGGGCAAGCAGCCTGGCATGTGTGACTGTGCGTGACTTAGTGATGGATCTGCACCACAGAGAGATGGACTTTGGGACACACTCCCCATGTGCCTGGGCTGGCAGAGCCCTGGTCATGCCATGCAGAATGTGGAGAACTGCTCCAGTGCACCATGCATTGTCCTGGCCACTGGTTGTGTGCTGGGCATGGCCAGAGCTGTAATGATTATCTTTTTTAAAGTCTTCATCCAGGTGACATTGGGATGGTGTCCCGGGATGCTGACCGCCGTATCCGGGGTGTCAGCACCTCACGTGAAGCTCTAGTTGGCTTAAGCTGTAGCCCTGGCCATCTGATGTGCTGGCAATGCCCATAAATGCCAGAAGGGAGGCTGCAGATTTCCGAAATACACTTTAGAGCCTCCATGGGACATACTCAGTCCCTGGGACAAGGTGAAAACACACTGGACTTAGCTGCTTTCCCTCTCTGTTCCTACTGGTTGGGGAGGGCATTAGAGAGCTGTCTGTTGCCTTCCAAAGGTAATACTTCACTTACTTTTCTGGTGTTTTCTCACCAAAGCCTTCAGCAGTTTGCCTGGTGTTACATGTTTCAGCTGCCCTCGCTTCTTTGCTGGTTAGAAATGGCAGGAGAAATGCTTTGACCTTGGCCTGTGTGCTGAGAACAGAGCCCAGGCACAAATTCTTGTATCAGTAATTTCCTAGAGAAGGCTCCTGCCTCCTCCCTCTCCCCGTCTATCTGGAGCGGGCGGCAGCAGCATCCACATGTTTCTGACGTGCCATTGGGGAGGGTTGGACAGCCTCTCTCGGCAGCTCCTCTTCCCTCTGACAAGAGAGAAGGGGAGAAAAGTAACTTAAGTGCAAATCAGGTTAATTGCTTTCGTCTGGATGGCGATTAGGTGCCTTAACTGGAAAATGAGATACTGTGTGTGAATATTATTTGGATGATCTACATTCTTTCTTGGATCATGTGTGTGTGCGTTTGTGGGCATGTGTCCCTTCTACCCGCGGACACAGCATGTGGGTTTTGTATGCCTGCCCTCTTCTTGTATAAGTAACATCTCCATCCCTTGCCCCGGTGCCTGCAGCAGTCTGTCTGCAGACAGCTTCTGTGGAGGATATGTGGAGAAATGGGTGCTTGGCACCGTACCCTCTGTGGGAGGGAGTGCTGGTGTGGGCTCCCCTAGCTGGGGGGGGCTCTGTGAGTCTCTGTGCATGGGCATCATGGGGCTTGGTGTGAAATCAGCATCACTTCTTCTCACTGTTCAGACACAAAGTTGAGAACTAACCCTCCAGGTTCCCTTCCCTTCTCTGGCTGTCTGGAAGCACCAGCTCCGTGCAGCTAGGCAGGTCTAGGTGGGACATGTCCAGCTCAGGTCTGAAGCCTGGAGCTGTGGGTCCTGCAAGGGCCATGTCCCCTCCTTGGCTGACTCCAGGCTTTGTCCCTGTGCGTGCTCGTACGGTTCAGACCATCTGAGGTTGTCCCAGTTAGATTAGCCTTTTCACATGGATTTAGTTTTTTGGCTTTCAGTTATTTGCTTAGTTTTTATGTGCCCCCTGTGGTTGAAAAGTCTTTCCCTGATAATATGATTTTCCACTTGAAAAGAAATTTAGATGTGTTACTTCCCAATCTTCTCCCAAGTACCCAGGAACATCTTTAAATGATTAGGAAAAAAAATAGTATCATCACAGGGAATTTTTCCCATTCTTGTTTACAGCAGAGCCCGTGCCAAACACCAGATCCTTGTTTCTTGGCCATTTCAGAGGATGGCTTTGAAGGGGGAGCCAAGCAGGGAAGTGCTGGGGCACCTGCACATGCAGCATCCTCCCCTTGTAGCTGTGCTGAGGGTGGGATGAGACTGGGCTGAGGGTAGCAGCTAACAGGGGCCTTGGGGCAGCAGTTCTCCCTTTGTTCAGCTCACCCTCTGGTTTGCCACGTTGGTGCTTAAACAGTTGAATTATGGCCCCAGTTGGAATAGTTGTCCATATCCTGGCAGGGGTAAGGTGGCAGCCTGAGGTTAGCAGGGCAGTGGGCCAGTCCCTCTGGGTGCTGCTTCTCAGCTGACAAAGGAGGCTCCGTGTGTCCTGTGGGTTCCCCTGGGATCAGGGTGATCTGTTTGCTCCTGGCTGGTGGGGAAGACGGGACTCTGCCTTCCCCACACCCTCTGGCTTCCCAAGACTTTGGGTTAAGGTGGGCGCTTGGCTGCTTTGGCAGCTTTGTCCCAAGATGACTTATCTTGCTGCTTGCTTAAAAAGAGAATTAAAAGAATGCTCTCAAGGCTAGGAGGCCTAAAATTAGATGTGGCATCTGTGTTTTGGTTTGCAGGCAGGCTTAAAAGAAAACGATTTCAGGCTGCTTTCATTCTTTGCCTGCTCAGAGGAGCGAGGCAGAGGCGAAGCGGAGGGTGCCAGGCTCCTAAGTGATTGCACAAGCGCCTCAGCATTCCGAGGGCATTGCAGCCCTGCAGGGCTGGCATGTCTGCAAGCTTCAGTGTCTCTCTGTGGTTTCAGGGGTACATCCTATGCACGAGAGTCCCCTGGGAGAAGCTAAGAGGTGCTGCTGCAAGGTTCTACCCTCGCTCTGTCCCAAGAAATGCTTTCAATTCCCAAAATGACAGGTCTGGCTTGTCTGTGCCTTGTGTCTCTTAAAGGGTGCACCACCATCAAGGCGCTGTTTCCCTGTCCATGCCAGGCTGGGATGCCCTGTGTTTTCTGAGTGTGCTGCTGCCAACGTTGGTACCAGCACAGCTCACTGCTCATCCTGTCCAGCCTCATGGGTGGATGTTAGCCAGTTGCTGCAGAATGCTGAGGAATTTGCCTCTGTGTTGCTGTGTTGTTGAGATCAGGCCTAAGAGTGCCAAGAAGACCATAGATATGTGAAACCTTCATTATAACTTCTGTGTTTACTCCTTACGAGATGACTCAAAGCATGATCTGCTTTGAGGGCGTGGGCAGATGATATTGCGTAAGTTGTGAAGTCTCCTCTAGAAAACAAGTGGTTTGCCAGCAGAGATGAACAGAAATTTTGGAGATGCAGCTTCTGCCTGCTTCCAGACATAATGAGGAAAAGCATTTTTATGCCCCTGCAGCTGTGTCTCTGCAAAGATGCAGTCTTGGTATAAACATGCCTAAAAATAAACCCAGCTGTGCCAGTAAGTTATGGGACCAGCTGAAGTTCCTACTGAGACCAGCCCAAAACCCCCACTGCAGGCTCTCAGCTACTGGCTGCAGCTGTGTCAGCGGTGGGGCATGGCACAAGAGCTGGCATGGATGGGTGAGCCACTGTGGCGAGTCCTGGCATCCTGCTGCAGTACTGGGTGCTGCAGGACAAAGGGTGGGAGGCAGGAGCCACTCTCTGAGCTGGATGTTTCTGTTTCTTCCTCTCTTCCCCATCCATCCCCAGAGCTGCTGTGCTTTGCTGGGAGGAGGAAGAGGAGGAGGGTGCTGGTTCACCTGCAACGGGGGGGTGCGAGAGACAGCAGCAGTGGTCCTCTGAAAGGCAGCAATGCCGCCGTTTGCTTTGCTGCCTGTGCTGGCAGGTCTCACTCTGATGGTGTGCCTTCCCAGTTGGGTGCCTCCAATCTTAGTGGTATTTTGTGGTCTTCTCATTTTTAAATACTAGATTTCTTGGTTGTCTGTCATCTGCCTGTTTTCAACTCAAGCTTCATCCAGCAGAGAAATAAAAATGCAGAACTTGAGGCTCCAGTTTTTATAGCAGTATTTCCACTGCCAAATAATGTGGGGAAAATATTAGGTGTTTTAAATATCAGAGTCTGGAAATGAATCCTGACATCTTTCAGCAGTCCAGCTAGGAGCCCTGTTCCAGCAGGTACTCTCCTCCAGGGCACAGCTGAAGGTGAGCTCCTCAGGCCCCTGCCTTGGGGACCGAATGGCTGGCTTACACGAGGTGCTCTGGCTGTGCCCCATCACTGGACGCAGGTCTGTGTGTGTTGGGGGACCATGGGGCCTCTGCAAGCCTCCCCTTGGTCCTGTTCCCTGCCTGTGAAAAGAAAAGTCTCAGAGCAGGTATTGTTCTACAAAGGCTTTGTGAGCAGGGGCTACTTCTCTGATTTATAAATGCAGTGCAGGCATTAAGATCCGTATCCGACAAAAACAAAAGAAACATTAATCAAGGTGTTTGGACGGGATGACCTTTGAAGGGCCCTTCCAACCCAAACCATTCTATGATTGTATGAATCTGAACGTGCGGGGTGTGCGGAGAGAGGAGCTCTGGTCTTCAGCCCCAGTTTTGCTGATCTCTGTGATTGTGCACCCTTGGCAAGCCCTGGGAGAGGACAGGATTCCTCCTGGCAGAACCCCTCCTGCCCAGGGAGCGCTGCATGGGTGCCATCCGACGTGCAAGGTTCCTCCTGGCAGAACCCCTCCTGCCCAGGGAGCGCTGCATGGGTGCCATCCGACATGCAAGGAGCTGTGCTGTTGTCATGGCCAGCCATGGCTTTGGCAGTCTCCAATGTCCCTTCACAGCTCCAGCACTCATGGGATGCTGAGGGTGGCTCTTGCTGGGGAAATCGAGCTGGCTCAGGCAGGGAGACGTTCTGTTGCCTCTGGACATCTGCACCACAGACTGAGCATTGTGAAGAGCCACCAAGGAACTCGCGTCGTCTTTTCTTGAGTGTTTAATAAATATCATCATGCTTAGTTTTCCAGAGGGAAAGAGAAATGCCTTCTAGAAAAGCAGACTGTTGTTAGTACGCTGTACTACACGCCTGAGATACCCTGCCAAGTACAGCCACAGCCAGGATGCTTCCGGAGTGACTGTAAGCCAGCACTCCCTGACTGGCACAATGGCTGTGTTTCTCGGAGCATGAAATTTATGGATCAAGATCAACTAATTATTTGTGATTTTCTATATAGGCATGTATTCTTTTTGCCAGCAGAGATGGATTTGAGAAGGGAAGATTATGGTGTGGGTTAAACTAACTAAAAAATATTAGTTGGGACAGGATGTTTCGCTTGGGAAATGAGTCGGGCTCCCTGTGCACTGAGGACATCAAGGTCTTGTCCTTGGAGGCTCTTGATGTCTCTGCAGTCGCCAGGACAATCTGGCGCACAGCAATGACCTCGGGGTGCTCGTCAGGGCTGAAGCCTGCTTGATTACTCCTGTTTTGCTTATTGTCCCTTTTATGCTTCATAATTAGGTGAGTTTCCATCTTAAGTAACCTTGCAATACGGTTATGCCATCTCTTTGTAGACACCTCCTCTGCCTGAAGGAAATCAAGTGCTTCATCTTCCCTAAGCTGATGTGTTAACTGGAGATTGGGTTTGGAGGCAGAAGTTTTGGTCTTGATTCTGTGTACAAAATGCAGGCAGCAGCCTATCACAGGCTACTGGTGTGATGCAGAGGCTGCAGTGTGGCTTTGCATTTGCATACCTGCCTCCTTTCACCTTTTCAGCCTCATTTTCTGCTTCTTAGGGATGACTGGAAGCTGAGAGTTAGTGATGGCCATTAAAACTGGGAGACGCCCCAGTGGTTTGGGTTGTGTCACAGCTTCTAACATCCATCCTGTTAATAGGTGTGCTATGGCTCGGCTGGTTGGGTGGCAGTTTGGGAATAGTCCCGTGGGTGCTGTGACAAAAGCTGCTCCATAGGCCAAGGGCAGCCGGTTTCCCTGCAACTCCAGGCTGGAGCCACCTTATTGTGCAGCAGAGGGAAGCAAAACAGGAAGGAGAGGTGGGGCTTCAGATTGTGCCTGGGACCCAAAAATAAACTGTCAGAAAGAGCAAATAGAGTATTTGAAAAGAAAGGGGAAAAAAAGGTAATTTAATTTGGGAGATTTGCGAATGGCTGTGTGCAGCTGTGCGTGTTGAAGTTGTTTGTGCCCCCTAGGGTTGGGAAGCAGCCTTTGAGCTGTTGCCTGCTGCTGCTGTCCCTGGTGCCTGCTGGTGCCTTACCTGCTGCCTTCTCAGCTGGAGCACTGTTGTTGGGAGGACCTTCTCCCTGAGGGCATGATGGTTCTGCCTGCCCTCATAGCCTGGGACATTTAGAGAACCCACTGTCATCTGCTAATGTTTATTTAAATCTGAGGAAGATCAAGTTCCCATATATGTTTACCACAGACGTGTCCCTGTGGTTCACACTGTGAGCTGTTCTCTGCTCTCTCAAGAGATGCTATCTTGCCTTTGCCTCTGGCAGTTATACATGAAAACAAGGCATGGCAGGTTTAGAAACATATTCAAGGACTATTTAGGAAAAGGAAATAAATTCAGTGTAGAAGGCTGCATGTTTATAGATTAAACTGCTCAAAGCATTTTAACAGATGGGACACTAAAGTTTCCGTGCAGGCCTTATTATCGGAATCAGTGTGGCTTAGTGGCTGTGGGTTGAAGAGTCAGTTCAGCTCTGGCTGAAGCTGGTGGCAGTGAAACAGGACCGTGCAAGATGATGGGAGATACTTGCCTGAAGCAAACAGTTGAGCTCTTATCTAAGGGTGGGTCTTGCACCTTGCTGTGATTCATAGACAGACCATGAACCCATGAATCCATCGCTCCAGGCGTGAGCCAGGCAACATCACTGATGGAAAGCCCATTATTTTTAATACTTTGAAAATGTTGTGCACAGACAGTGGCATTTTAAAGGCAACGTTTACAACTGGTAACATCGCAGTATCTCAGAAATGGCAGGTTTTGAAGTGACTGTGCAGGATTCTGCGTTAGCAGAGTTTGTGTGCAAGTGCCTGTTCAGTTCATGGCTCAGCATCTTCTTGAGCATTATGGACAGCCAGATTTTTAGATATGGCGTTGTGAAGGTACATACGCTTTCCCCAGAGGACAAGGTGTGTGACCAACAGTGCTCTACCCTGGATTCCCAGCTGATGGCTGGTTAGGCTGGGATGAGCTGGGGTGCGTGGCAGCCACTGTGGGTGGGCAGGCAAATCCTGATTAGGGATGCTCCAATCTGAGCTGGTCAGGAAGTGAGCTGATGCCACAAGGAGGTTGTACCAGCTGTGAAGGCACAGCCTTGTCAAGAATAGTACTGCAGCATTTCAATTCGGTCTGGTGCAACTCTTTGTGTAGTTTTAACATGAAAAATGTAGTCAAATTGAAGAGCGAAGGAGGTGCTAATTGTGTTTGTTCTGGTATGCCAGAGTGATGGAAAGCAGCATAAGGAATATGTATTGTATTATATTAACATGGTGAATTGATTAACAAGTTAATCTTATTCAGTCAGGTATGTGTAGACTGCAGAAACTATGCAGATAAAGCTGCACACATACTTTTTTGTGGTCTCTTATAAATTGGAAGTTGTCAGGGGAGGGCAGTTGTGCCTTGGCTGCTCTTGGGTAGGGTGCGCTCTGTATTGTCAAGGTGGAAACTTTCTTTGTGGGTTATAAAAGGTGGTTGGCTTCTCTTTTATCCATGATTACCCTTGTTTTTCTGGGTGTGTTGTGAAATCTGGACTGTACAGTGAAAGTAATTATTGACAAAAAAACTGCAGAATCATAGTTCCTATTCTTTCAGCAATATTTGCACGTGGCAGGAGCTCCATGGACTCTCCATTTCCTCAGAGAACCCTTCTGAAAGGACAATAAAATCTCTTTCTATAGCCAGAAGAGAGATACTGAGGTTTTTTTTTCTCTTCCCTGAAAACCACCATGCTCCACTACGAGCAGAACTGACCTTGGCCTTCAAGCCGCGTGCCAGGGCTGGAATCTCTGCCCTACGTCACCGCTGCAGCAGTTGTGTCTGCCCGTGCCACACTATCTCTTTGCTTTGGGTTTCTGAGGCACCGTGACACTTGCCATGCAGTATGCAAACTACAGTCATGCATTCTGGAGCATTCCGTGAGGTGCTCAAGGCTTCGTTTTGGCTGGTCGTGGTGTTCCTGGTGGCTTTGTGGGGTGGGTGCGATCAGCAGGTACTGATAGAGTAAAAAATTGCACTGGGGGGAAAGCTTTTGAGCAGCCCATCTATTGCAAGGTCCTCCCTGACCCTTGCATGGGACCTGCCCATGGGACCCCCATGCAGGTGGGTGTCTGGGCTCTGCCCAGAAAGCTGCCGTTCCACATGCCCCCGAGATCCCTGTAAGCCATGTTTTTTGGCTCATTGCAGTGTTACTACCAATGTGTTTTGCTAGCACCCTTGAAAGGTCTCCTAGAAACTGGAAAATAGATCATTAAAGGGTACCATTATCACAGCTCACTCTGAGTTGCTCACGTTCTATGGTTTTTTTTTTCCTTACAATTTTACCTCAAAAAATAAAAAAGAAGGTTAATTGGCAACTTTTTAAAATCAAGGACATCCCTGGGCAAATCCTTCCACTCTCTGGACAACGGCTGCTGGTTGTAAAGGTTCTGGAGAGGGCTGGAAATGGTGAGGATGCTGCATAGCTCAGCCTACAGCTGAGCCACTCCCCGGCTGCTGAAGCACCAGTCTCCCAATGCGGTGGGATGCTGGGGCTGCCTGGTGTCAAGCCCGATGGTGGGAGTGTTATAAGTGGAGGAGGCTGTCTCCCAGCCAGGGTTAAACTCTGGGGTCACCAGCTCCCTCTGGTTTCCACATGTAAAGGGGCAGCTGGGGCAAGTGTGGCCAAGCAGATGTGGGTTTGTGGAAGAGCCTGAGCACCTCTGGGATGCTCAGCCCAGCACCCACTGTAGGTAGAGGCATATAGGTCCACTACGCACGCACGAGCATGAAGGTGTGCTTGTACTTGCACAGCTCATCTCATGCAGAAACAGCTGTTCAAAAAGCTGTTTAAAAAGCCACCCAAACCTTAATGGCTAACCTATTTTGCCGCTTTAAATAATTAAGCCTCAAAAATACACCAAGGTCTTCTGGGGGTCCTGCTTCTGTCATCATAACAGCTACTCCTGTGAGAGTCACTTTTTCTCATTTCCTATCTGAAATACATGGTGCAAAGAATAGGGAAAGTACAGCATGGAAGGCCTATGGAAAAAAAGATAACTTTTTCACATTTCTGATTGCATAGAGAGGAGAAAAAAGGTAACGGGTCATTAGAGGAAAGATTTGGTTCTGCTGGGATCTAAAAGATTGCTGGAGAAATACCTAAAGGACTGGATAAGTACCTAAAGGGGCCAAGAAGAAATCTGGAGAGGGACTTTTTACAAGGGCATGTAGGGACAGGACAGGGGGAAATGGCTTTAAACTGACAGAGGGGAAATTTAGGTTAGGTATTAGGAAGTTCTTCAGTATAAGGGTGCTGAGGCGCTGGCACAGGGTGCCCAGAGAAGCTGTGGCTGCCCCATCTCTGGCAGTGTTGAAGGCCAGGTTGGATGGGGCTAGTGCAAGGTGTCCCTGCCCGTTGCACAGGGTTGGAACTGGATGAGCTTTAAGATTTCTTCCAACCCAAGCCATTCTGTGATTCAAAGCTTTTATATCTGCTGCTAGTTACTTCATAATAGTGTTTGCTCTATGGTAGCACCTTGAGCTGAGTGCCAAGGCTGTGCTGCACTGGGTGCTCGTGCAGCCATGGTGCAGGGGGAAGCAGGGTGCCCTGGGCACTGCTGGGGGCAGAGCAGTGGGATTGCGCCGGGAGGAAATGGAGGGTGAGACATGGAGATGTTAGTTGCATCAGGACTTAGTTATGGTAGGCAGGCTGCAGCCAACTGTATCTGCTCCATTTAATCAGTAATTCAAGAGAAGCCTTGGAAAATTGAGATTTGTCAAGGAAAGATAGTTGAGAAGCATCTACAGATGAGTCACTGATTCTGATTGATACAGCTAAAAAGATGAGAAATCGCCCAAAATGTTTCTTACCTTAAGAACAGACGATAAAATTGCTGTTCCAGCTATTAACCTACAATTTAGGTAGGTAGGTAGGATCTACATAGGTCTCTTGTGAAGAACAAAGGTAGCAGAATTCCTGAAGGACACAATTGACAGCAAGATTGGAGGAGAGTGGTGAGCCTGGGTCTTTATCTCACCAATAATTGTCCCATTTTGCACTTTACTCTCATGGTGTGAGGGGCGTAGAAATACTTCAGCAAAGAGCTCTGACCTGCGTGAGGGGCAAACTGCACCAGTACTCTGGTAACAGCACTGGTCCTTGGTTGAGATTAAGCATCCCAGCTAGTTGTTCATGTAACAACAGCAGCAGTCCCTTAAGTCTTGTCTGCACTGGGAGGTATTTTTCAGCCTGTGGTATGATTTAAACCAGTTGAATAGTAGTTCCTCATCTGTTCTTGAGGAAACACGTTTTCTTATTTAAAACCTCTCTCTCCTCAGTTAAGTTTATGTCTCTTAGGAGGAGGAAGAAAAGGGTATAGATAGTCTGGGCTAAAGAAGCTACTCTTATTACTGTAATTAATATATCTGAGCAAAAGATGATAACAAGGCAGCTGCCCTTACACTGGTGTATCATTGTCCTTGCCACAGTTCTCCTTAAGAATGATTGTTCTTAAAGCTATTTCACTCTAATTTGTTTTAAATCCCGATATCCTCAGGACTGCTGCATATGTGAGTGCGCGTTGCAGGATCTCCCTGTGGTTGGGTAGTAGTGAAACGAGATGGGGAAGAGGAGGGGGAGAGGTAGGAGAGGGATAGGAGAGGCAGGGGACCAGTGCCCGCTGCAGTCTCAGCCTGGCAAGTGCAGGGCGGTGGTGCTGTGCATTGTAACTCACTGCAGAGGTGGAAACCCTGGTAGAAAAGCTGGTGGTTAGCACAGAGAAAACACATATCTTTCCTAATTAAACCTCGTCCCTGCTGCTGCTCTTTCAGTGTGTGAGATCTCCCCTTGCCTTTGTCATTCCCTCATGGACAAAGCTGCCTGCAGGCTGTAGAGAGGCACTGGCCATGGACAGAAGGGCTTCACATCAGGACAGTGTTCCCTTGCCCTGGAGACTGTGATGGTGCTTGATCCCTTGCAAGACTTCATGGTGTGGGTTCTGGCTGCCATCTCTGCCGGGACTGTTTTCTGTTTCAGTGGACTTTGGGTTTATTCATACTGTTGGCCCAAATGAGGCTTGGGCTTTTCTGACTATAAAGATTTTTCTTCTGAGAAGTCCCAGCATTGACACATTCACTTTTAATTTGATTAGTCAGAGCTCACCTGCAAGCAGTCAAACAATACCAGAAACAAAAAGCAGGTCTAATTTTGACCAAGTTGCGGTGACCTACTGACTGTTAGAAGCTAATTGCCTCATCTAGTGTTTTGAGACAAAGGGAGCTTTAGCAAATAACTTAAAATGCTGTTGCTCCCCAGACTGCCTGGGTGTGTGTGGACTTGTGATCCTAAGCACCTCTCCTGCTGCTGTGCTTTCCAGAAAAGCAGCTTCTCCATGGATCTGATCAAACAAGTGGGTGGCAATGCACATCAGGATGGAGGCAATGGGGCAAGTACCAGCCAAGGGGGAAGGGTTTAGGCATGTGGATGGGGGCAAGCATGAGGAATACATGTTTGGAGAGGAGTGATGGCAACAGGTAGATCTGAAAAAGGAAGAGGAAATAGGTAGAAAAGAAGCAAGACAAAGAAGAAAAGAAGAGCTTAAGGGGGTTTGACAGCTTGGGAACATCTGTTTAAATTAAGAATCAAATGGATAAAGTAACCTCTAGTGAAGCGGTACTTCATGAAATGGGTTCATGTAGCTTAATGAGTATTGAGAGACCTTTTTTGATGTACTGGTGTCACTGTTGGAGCCCAAATTACATGAACACTGCAACAGCCAGTCCCAATTGTCTTCTCTTTCTAGGCTGTGCTGTCACTGTGTCTGTACTTTGTCACATATTGTACCTAGGGGCAATGTCAGGAGGGGCACCCCAGAGTGGTCTTCAGCACGGTCAAAGTGAGGTTTGGCTTAGCTGTTGATTGTCCCCTTTCTGATCAGTGCTTGGCTTGTCCCATCACCGAAACATGATCATTATCACAAGCACCATCCACTGTGCTTACCTGTGGCTTGTCCTGATCCCATTTGCTGACCCTTTCCCTTGTTCTCTTTCTATTTTATGCTGCAGGTTGGAGACTGGCCATGAACATGTCTTGCCCATTGACTATTACTTTCCACCTCAAAAGACTTGCCTGATCTGTGGAGATGAAGCATCTGGGTGCCATTATGGAGCCCTCACTTGTGGTAGCTGCAAAGTCTTCTTCAAACGGGCGGCTGAAGGTAATGCATACAGAGGGAGAAGGGAAAATCACTTCCACCTCCAGGTGTTGTCTTTCTCTACCACAGTAGCCGGAGAGTCAAATGCTGCTAATCATGAGTTCTTGTTATCAGCAGCCAAGTTATTAACATCTAGATGCTGGAGGCATTTGCAGCATCGCGATATGTTCTCCTCTGGTTGAAAGAAGTTCAGCAGCCTTGCCTTGGACAGCCTGTGAGGTCAAAAGAACTGAGGCAAGAGTGGTGGGAACAAAGTGCAGAGGCTTTCTAAGGTCCCTTGAGCTAGTAAAGGAGAAAATTCAAGGATAAATTTCTTTGTCCCGTGTTTGTCTTTCCCATTACAGGCTGCCTTCAGAAAGTGTGCAAACCAGTTTGCCAAAACACAGTCCTTTTCAATGCCCGATTATCTTTGTGACCCAGTAAGACCCTGGAGCAGTCAGTTCCTGCTTCTCCTCTTCACATTCAAGTGTGCACTAAGTTCCCATCAGCCCTCCTACGATCTGAGACCCACAACTCCAAATTTAGGGATGCTTTTCCTCTTCTGTATCCCTTGATACTCACAAAATAGCAGAACCATCTGTCCATTAAGAGCAGAGCTTTGTCCTTGGCATCCATGGTGCTTCGCCCTACCTCTTAAGAAAGCAACTTTTCCATGTCCAGCTCTGTAGTGCCAGGCTCTCCAGAGATATGTGTGAACCCACATGTTCCCTCTCAACAGCAAGCTCTTTGCACCGTCTTTCCTTGGTAATTAGCATCTAGAAGTATCTAGCCCAACTATTTCCTTGTGCTGTGGGTCAGCAGTACCTGGTTTCTAACTGCAGTTAACAGTTATGATTCCCTGGCAACAGAGAGTCTCTGTTGTGGGAGCCTACCTGTCCAGTAATGTAATGTGCCATCTGACTTGTTTCCTAATGAACCAATACAAATCATCATTCTTCCTTGGTGCTAACATAAATTGTTCAGTGCACCACATGCACACACCATTGGCAGTTGTTGTTAGAGGTGATGGCATCCCTGGGAGAGGAGGTAGTGCAGTTCCTGGCTGGTGGCCAGCAATGGGGGTGGAAGGCTTCTCTCTCTGGTTCATCTCACTGTGATGTTCCCCTCCTGTGCTTAACGTCATCCTTGTGTGGAGTGGAGTTCCCACACTGATGGGTGCTCACCTGGTAGTGTCGGAACACTGCTTCTCAGTTAATTCTAGCATTATCCTGTGCGTTTTCAGAGTCTCTTTTCCCTCCTTCATCATGCATGCCAGAAGTGAACTTGTCAGCACTGGTTCAGGGAAGAATCAGGGCTGTGCCGTAGCGTACAACAGCATCCTGTTACCATAATGGGACTGTCAAATAATAGATAATAAGTTTGGCATGTCTTTCCCCTAGTAAATCATTTACAGATATGTCTCTTTGCTATACACCAATTCTGTGTAAGGCCAAATGGATTGGCTTGCACAGCCAGAGTAAATAACAGATGCTTGTTTGAGTCAGGCAGTTATTGTTGATTTATAGTAAGTGGAGTCTTGGCTCTCTGTCAGAAAAACTGCTGATGAAATGCCCCGTGTCAATTGGCGAGTCCCAGCGTGCTGCTCTTCCTCCTCCAACCCCAGGGTAGGCTCTGGCTGGTGTGGGGTGAAGGCTGATACTTCATAGAATCATAGAATGGTTTGGGTTAGAAAGGACCTTATGATCGTACAGTTCCAACCCCCCTGCCATGGGCAGGGATACTGCACACTAGACCATGTTGTCCAAGGCTCTGTCCAACCTGGCCATAAATACTGCTAGGGATGGAGCATTTACCAGTTCTTTGGGCACCCTGTGCCAGTGCCTCACCACCATCACAGTGAAAAGAACTACTTCCTTATATCTAACCTGAACTTCCCCTGTTTAAATGCATTACCTTTTACCTGTTACCTATAGTGCATTAAATGCACTACAGCCCCTAATGAAGAGTCACTCTCTAGCATCCTTGTAGGCTCCCTTCAGACCCTGGAAGCTGCTCTGAGGTCTCCACGCAGCCTTCCCTTTTCTAGACTGAACAGCCCCAGCTTTCTCAGCCTGTCTTCGTACGGGAGGTGCTCAAGCCCCCTAATAGTCCTTATGGTCCTCTTCTGGACATGTTCCAACAGTTCCATGTCCTTTTTATGTTGAGGACACCAATACTCCAAGTGAGGCCTCACGAGAGCAGGGTAGAGGTTTAGGATCGCCTCCTTCGACCTGCTGGTCACGCTCCTTTTGATGCAGCCCACGATACGGTTGGTTTCTGGGCTGTGAGCGCGCACTGAAGCCGGCTCATGTTCAGTTTCTCATCAACCAGCACCCCCAAGTCCTTCTCCTTGGGCTGCTCTGAATCTCTTCTGTGCCCGACCTGTAGCTGTGCCTGGGATTGCCCTGACCCAGGTGTAGGACCTTGCACTTCACTTTGTTGAACGTCATGAGGTTGGCATCAGCCCATCTCTCAAGCGTGTCAAGGTCTCTGTGGATGGCATCCCTTCCCTCCAGGGGATGGGAAGGGATCCAACCGAACCACATTTCAATGTGTTCTCATGTTTCAAAGTCCATAAAATGCATTTCTGAAGCCCTTATATTTTGTCTGTGGACTCTTCTTAAAACAGTAAATCAGAAAGCTTCCTGAAAGTGAGACGAGAAACCTTTTCTCCTGCCTGTATTACCTTCCTATTACTGGTGTAAGACAGCAGTCTCTGATGGGTAGAAGCAATGGAGTAGGAATGGAAGAGCAGCGCAAACAGATCACCTTGAGGAGAATGGAGAATAGCTAAACACATAGCTTTTCTTTTATCATATTCTTCACCTAATATAATATTGAACTTTTTTAGTAGTAATTTAGGGGGTATTTAAGAAGGTTTTATAGATATACACTGCCTTCTAAGGGATTAGAAAGGGAAAAGATTTAAAAAAAAAGTGAAAGTTATGACATTGATTCCTCTTCCCTTTTGAAACACGCTGAGGGATTTGTATGGTTTCCAGTAGAGCTTGCTTTGGTAAAATGTTTGACAGATTTGAGGATTTTTGCAAGTTCAGATCCAACCAGTTCTTCCAGAAAGATGCTGGAAGAGTTAGCGAAGAAGACATGAGTATTTCCTTGAACTCTTTCTGTCAGCTCTCTTGACTTCTCTCTACACATTCTCCAGGTTATGTGTAGAGCAGCTTTAAAATGCTGCAGATTCTTCAGCTTGTGAGGTGGGCAGCCTCAGTTTTGTAGTCAAACCTGGTATTTGCCTCTCCCTTGCTCTCACCCCATTCTGGTGTCCAAGTGCTTGAAGGATCCAGAGGGCTGGGGTTCCTGCAAGGGAGGAGGACTCCTCCTTCCGATTCCTCTTTCTCCTACGGTAACAAAAGTTTGGTAAGTAAAAAGTGCATCCATCTCAGCATAGACTTTGATTTTTCTCGACTCAAGTATGCAGGGCAGCATTCCGCATGGTTAGGATGGCTCAGATGTTACAGACATTAGGGTTTCGTTCTCGTGATACCACACTTGTCCCTGAAACTAGACAATGCTTCAAGAACAGCACACTTCCAAATTTGTTGCCCGTCCAAGTGTTGCTGTTGTCCCATCCCATGCAGGCAGGGAGTAATTTCTGAGTCACCTGCATCCATCCCTCAAAAATCATAGCCCTTCCTCATCCCTCCAGGGTTGCACGAGGTCTGATGGCAACCTTGGCCAGCTGAGAGCTGCCTCTGCGCAGTGTTCTTGGCAGCGCAGGGCTGGGATGTCTCAGGCTGTATTCCTGATGGGATTGACTTTATATAGCAGAGAGCTAAATGAAAAGAAAACCAACAAACCAACACATTTGGCATATTTCCTAGAGGGCTAACAGCCAGACTGCTGTGCAGTCTGTTCCGATTCCCTTTCAGTCACTCTCCATATGGATTATTGTTCTACACCCTGACCTGCTGAAGATCAGCCTTGCACCAGGGAAATGTCTCTGGCTAACTCAAGTTTCCTGTCAGTTTTCAAGATGACAAGTTACAGTGAAGTGTTTTCAAAGACCACCGTCATGTTTTGGATTGCTTTTTCTCTTTCTTGTGGCAGATCTGACAGTATGGAGGAGTGTCAAATCTGGAAAAGACTTGGTGGTGCTGTGGCACTGTGATGCTCCTGCTTCAGTGGTAGGATTCTCACTACCCTGTGGGTATTATTTGCCTTAAAAATTGGTGGAAAGAGCAGAAGGTGGAATAAGCATACCCATGACAGTTCAGGCCCTCCCAGCACAGTCTGCTGCCTGTCTGCTGGAGCTGGGGGCTGAAGCCTGCTCTGTGTCTGGGGCTGGATGCTTTCCTTTTGCTTTCTTTAGACTTTTGGTAAATGCAGGTGACTATTAGGAAAATTGCAAAGATAGTTTATTAAATTCTGGCCACGGCCCAGCTGGTGACAGTGATAGGGACCAGAGTTTTTACAGAAGAGCATTAGGGACCCTGTGGTTACCTGAGACCTTGGGGGATTCACTTTCTCAGGAAGCTTGGCCTTATCCTTCAGTTGTTAGATCTGGTTTATGACCTGAGATACGAGGACATGTGTCTCTTCCAAAAGGCATTTAATGGGTTTTCATATTTGCAACCTTAAATCTTACTCCAGACGTTCGCATAGATTACTTTGTTTTCTGGAGGACAAAGCTACTCGAGGCACAACTCCTCATGGAGCAACAGGCTTTTAGTTAAGTAACTTCTGGGCTGAGTCACTGATCTTTCCTCATAAATCTCTATTCTTAGTCAAGACTGGAGAACTGCTTTTCCCCTCTGCTCGTGATGTTTGTTGCAGCTCCAGTGGGTCAGCAGGAGGACTTGGTAATGGCAGAAGCATCCCCCTGCCTGGGGGAGCCCCAGGTGGCAGGGTTGTCCCATTGAGGCGGCACTGGTACACCAGTGTACCTGTGATGTGCAGTGGAAGGGAGACTGCAGCAAGCCTGCAAGATCCACTGTTGCACAGACTGATCTTCTAGGGCTCTGTTCTGGTCTGGCATGGGAGAGGGATGCTGAGTACCTTTGTAACTGCATTTCTCACCCACATGCGTGTCAAACAGCATCTGGATAGGCAGGGAAGGAAGGGGGTCTTCTCTGGGCACACATCTGCAGAGTCATCAACTGGGTAGTTATATTGAGGCCCACACCTTGCCAGCATCCCCGTTGTAAGTACAATCTGAGTGACTGGCTTTGCCAAGAGCAGGACTGCTGGGAGAGTATGTTTGAAGTTTAGACCTGTACTACAGGTTTGCAAAGCAAGAGCCTCTGCTTTGGAGTGCTATGAGAAAGCGTCTCTGTTGCTTGCAGAAAAGAAAAGGAGGAAAAATAATAATCATTCCAGTGTTAATGAGAGAAAAACCAGTGCATTTATCTTTAAATGCAGAACAGCTGATTGCAAAATATCTCTGCTTGTTCTTAAATGAAGAGAGTAAATCATCCTGAAATTAAAATCAAGTCTGTGTATAAGAAGTTATTTAAGACAGATGGAACCCCTCTGTCCCAGCAACCCTCCCTTGTTCTCTGGGCTGTTGCAGCCAATGGCACTGTCATCTCTGCCTGCTCCTGCTGTGTTCAGGTTTACAAGGATGTGCATGGCTGTGCAAGTGGTGCATGCTCCCAGCCTGGAGAGAAGGGACAGCATACACTGGTGTGGATGGAGCAGAGGGGCTGTCTCTGGGGTAACCACCAGAGATGCTGTCAGTCTGTGTCTGTGCTATCAGATGACTGATGTCAGCTCATACTGGGGGTGATGAGTGTCCAACTCTCATGGCTCCGTGTGGTTGGTGGGATGAGTGCAGGCCATTCAGGATTGCTTGGCTTTGCTGTAGCAGTGACGTGGTGTGGTCCTTCTCCTAGATCATGGGGACAGCAGTGATGAGGGGCCAGGTTTAGCTACATTCCTTGGAATTAGGACAAGATGAGCGAGTAGCTTGTTCTCCTGCTAGGCAGAAGCCGACTCATGAATAGCCACTGCATGACCGTTTCCCTTTTTGTTAATGCTAACAGCTTAAAATAAACTGTGCTAGACTCTGCATATACAGTTAACAGAAAATTGGTTTCTGCCCCGAAGGGTTTATTTTGTGAACCAGGAGGCAGGCCCATGCCATTTCAGCAAAATCACTGTGCTATGACTGTGGGGTGAGTTTTTGACTGTGACTTAAAAGCTTACCCTCAGCTGAGCCCTGCGGCAGGGAGGTGGTCATAGACACTCTTCTAGGGTGCTTATTATGTGCACAGTGATCCGGGAGGGCCACAGGCACCAGGGGCACCCTGTCTGGTCTTACGGGTGGGGGATCATTCACTCTCATGTCCCTTCCAGTGCCAGAGGTGGTGGCTGCTGCTGAAGAGCTGATGGGAAACAGCATGGCTGCCTCAGTGAGCAAGGCTGGAAGCTGGTTCTTCAATCTGCTCCCCTCCCATGGGTGCCCGTGGGTGCCTGGGGAGACAAAGCGGGGTGGGGGACAAGCTCACATGTCAGTAGGCTGCCCAGAGCTTGGGGGAAAAAAGAGGATGGGGCTGGTGGATGTTCCTTCTTTTGAGAGGGGAATTCAGATAGAGCTGTGCCTGACCCTGGAGTGTCCTTGTGGGGCTCGGGCAGTGACTGTGCTGCCTTCCCTTACTAAAGCTGTTCAAGGGAGAGGCTTGACCTTTTAAAGGACTTTGAGCTATTATTGTAGCAAAAATGCTGTAGTTCAGGGAGGTGAGATAGGGATAGGAGCAGGAGCCGCAGGGTGAGGGTAGAGCAGGAGGGTTGTGTGAATGCTCCCCAGGCAGTACTGCTCGCAACAGCCTGATGGCCTTGGCCAGGTACTGCGTTGGTCCCTGTGGGCTGAGCCTTTCTGGTACACTCAAGCCCAGCCATTCTGTACTCGTGGTGGTTTTGATAGGGTCTGGAGCATCCCAGTGTCAGAAGCTGTTCACAAGGCAGGAATCCCGCAGTGCATCTGTGGGGGAAAGGAAAGCAAAATCACCTTACAGCTCCCCATGCCTATGCCTTTGGAAGTAGGATGTCCATTCTTGTTTGTTAAATACGCATAAAGAGGTTGAGTGGAGAGAGTATGGTCTCAGCACTCGTTTCCTGCGGCATAAAAATAACTCCAAGTAACCCACTTTCAGCTGAAGTTGTTTATTACTCATCCTCCTCAATGAACTGTTGAAAGGAAGAATGGTGCTTGTGTTCTCTGGGGTTTGGTGTCATCACTGCTTCTGAGGCTTCTCTAAGTGTCCTTAACTCTGGTAATGAGCAAGGGTAGGGGGGTAAGAAGAGATGCTGATGAGAATGGTGTTAAAAGGATTTAGCAAGGTATCACGTGCTGCAGGTAATGAACTCTTATGTCTGCAGTCTTAACAGCTAAGGCCCTGGAGGTGGTGTAATGATCAGCTTTTAATGGGGATGATTCCGAGAATTGCAAAAGTATATTTTTGCAGCCCTTTGGTGTAGCCTTGTGTGCACACAGTGTGCGAAGGGCTTCATTGCACACTGAGCTTCGTACCGGCTTCCCTGCCACCCTGTGCTGAGAGGCTGCAGGAAGGCTTCTTGTGGTGCTGGTGAAGGAGTGGTGGGACCTCCTCTGGGCTCGCTCTTTCCACCAGTGCAGGAAACCTCGCTGCTTTGGAGGTCCGTGGGGAAGCAACAGACAGTGCCAGTGAGGCCTGTGGTGCTGGGTTGCTAAAAAATTGCCACTTTTTCTGATTCCAGTGTCTTCAGAAGGTGTGGAATTGTATGTGGGAGGTGGGGAGTTGTTAAATCAGTGCACCAAAATAGGTGCATCTCTTGTCAAAGTTCTCACATCAAGCGGTTAGATTCAACCTAATCTTCTTAATTGATCTCTGATGACTCTGAAACGTTACTCCTATGAGAATACAGAAAGCAGACTCTTGCAGGATGATGAATAAACGTTAAGTTGGGTATAGACTGATTTCCAGTCACTTTGCAGGCATTGGCAGAGTCTGTGACATGCACAGCTCTGTTAATTACTGAGATTGGTTTAGTTTGGACCGGCATGAAGACCAAATATTGAATGAATCAAATGTCAAATAAATCCTCATCCAGTTTAGACTTGACAAGAAAACAAATGATAATGAGTCAGGAAGGAAAATTCATTCCTGACACATCTAGCAAATGAGGCAGAAAAGAAACCCAAAACAACCCAAGCTGAAATATGGAACTCTAAGGACTACTCTCTAAACAAGAGGAAAGGTGCGTCTGAGAAACCCGTTAGTCTGACAATAGGTAACTTATGCCTTTTCTGCAAGCCCCCTCAACCTGCTGCAGTGCAAGGTCTCCTTTACAGGGAATGGCTGGTCTCAGTTTCTTCCCGGACAGGGAACATGGTGACTTGGTGACAGCCTGGCATCAGACGCACAGTGGCAGAGCTTGTGGAGCAACAGTTTATAAATCAGTTTCCCAACCCCGGTGTCTGTAAACTGCAGACAGCAAACCTGATTAGTACTAATGGGTGGTACTGCAAATAATTCAGCCTCCAAAAGCACAGTAAAGAGAGTTATGGTTGTAGAGAGAAGGCCACTGGCCGGGGTCTGCGTTCAACAAACTGTAAGTGCGTGCCAGCTGGAGGGTCAAACTCTGTTTTGGAAATGTTCTAGGCAAAAAACAGATCTTTACAGCAAAAAGCCAAGCAATAGATGTATGGCAGTTAAAAAATGAGAACTGAACTTTCCATATTTCATTCTTTTTAACTGCTGTTTATTGCCTACCTCTGCTGTGCTGCACAGAGCAGGGTGATTTACCTCCTAGGAGGTCATGGTCTAGAAGCCTGTAAGGTGTGTGGGCAGAGGAGCCATGCACCTGGCAGCGGGAGGGCAGGTAGGGATGGGCACTGAAGTGTGGTGGAACAGTAGTGACTGTGTTTCGGGCAGCCAGCTCTCATACAAAGCGTGTGTGTCTGGCCATGAACCACTCCTGTAGCAGCAGAGGTAGAACTGTGATGTTTTCCCAAGAAGATGCCAACTTCTGGCATAAGTACTCCACTTGGGGAGGAGGGGGGGTTAAACCTGGAACCAGCACTGATACGGTTCTTCCCTTCCCTTTCCCCTTCCTTTTCACCTTCCCCACTCTCCTCCAGTGGTGCTGAGAAAGCATGAGTTCATTTACTCCTGTGAACTTGCTCTGATCGGTACCCACCCCCATCAGCTGTTTCCTCTGGTGTCTGTAGGTAAACAGAAATACCTTTGTGCCAGCCGGAACGACTGCACCATCGACAAGTTCAGGAGGAAAAACTGCCCGTCCTGCCGCCTGCGGAAGTGCTATGAAGCTGGGATGACTCTTGGAGGTAACACTTGAATAACGTCCCCTGGGTCCTTGCAGTGGGAGATACCCTGAAGATAAAGAGTGTACTTGGCAAACTAAATAGGCAGGAGATGGCTGAGAAGCTGAGGCTGGTGGAGCATAATGAGCTTTGGGAAACGTTTGCAGGTTTCTAATAGCAGAATGTGAATTCCATTAATGTCTGTTTGTTTCAGAAAACATTCTTTTCCTTAATTTGAAGATGTGTTAATTTGAAAAAATGGAAACAGTGGGTAAGCTGGATTCTCACACACACCAAAGCCCTTTTGAACAGAGCATTCCTAAGTTAAAATTATTTTTCCCAGGCAGAAAGGGGCGTTTTTCTTCATAAAATTACTTTATAAAATTCTTTATAAAATTACTGCCCCAGTATTTTTCTTTGCTGAATAGAAGTTGCTTCTGTATCACTGGTAAAGATACTCGTTACAGTCTGTTCCAAAACCGATAGCTCTACCAAAACCTGACACTGCCTGTATCTAAAATCTGGAAGCTACAACGTAGATCACTGGGTGGCTCATCTTTGAGTTCATTTGATGTGAGAGTGAGGAAGAAAATTAAAAGATGGGGCTGATGAACCTTACCCACGATGGAGAGGCCCCTGACAGTGAAGTGGAGGGGGAGTCATGGGTGATGCACAAAGGAAAGCTGGTGGCAGCGTCAGGCACAGTGCAGAGTGAGGCAGGGGGGAGCCCTCCCTAGTCAGATGTGCCAAAGTTTTAGTTTAAATACTTCCGCCATTGCTGGGATGGGCAGTGCCTCCCGGAGCTTCGGGAATGTCTTGGAGCTTGCTACCAAAATGGCTCTGGTTTATTGCTCTTTGAGTGGTTTTAGTTTTATTTCTCCCTGAGCAGTTCTATAGCTCAAACACGTCCAGTTGGCAGGGCAGGAGCCAGCTTCTCCCCTCTGCTTTTGAAGCACTGGGTAGTAAACCTAAGCCGTGGGGGCACAGCTCCTGGGGGAGCAATGCAGGACATCTGGCTCCTTTCCTCCTGGTAGCAAGCAGAAAAAAACAAACGTTTCCAAAGATAATGCAGTCCTCAGACCTCGTGATGTCACCCGGAGTGCTGGCTCTGACCGCTCTTTGTTTATGCTTCCTCTCCACCGTGGGCGAGCCGTCAGGTCGGAGCGATGTGTACTGGCACATGCAGAGGCGCACCAGGATTTCTGAGCATCAGGGAGGTGCCCGGTGGACCTGATGCAACCAGGCAGGCAGTTTGCTTGCTGGAGTTACCGGGTAGCTGTCTGTGTCCCTGTTCCCCAGCTCTGCCCCAACCCCGGTCACCCATCCCAGATAGGTAGCCATGCCTACCCGCATGCCTGCTTGCAGGAGGTCCTGATGACAGTAATTTTCATGGCTGCTGCTGGCCATTCGTAGCCATGGCTTCCCAGGGAAGCAGGGAGGCTCCTGTGGGACCCTTCCCCTGTTGCCTGGGAGGGTTGGGACCAGGACACCAACACCACTCTGCTGTGGGGTTTCTGGGTTCCTGAGTGGGGTACAGCGATGAAGAGCCAAACCCAGCACCTCAGTCCACAGCCCACAGGAGGGCTTTATAATGCCATCCAAAACAAGCTCCTGTTTTTATGTGCTTTATTCTGGTGAATTTTCCTTAAGAGAAGACATACATCAGTGTAACATTTCTCTGGAGGACATGCTGACAAAATTAATGCTAATACTGCTAGCCCCCCCCTCCCTTTTTTTCTTAAGCTCTTTGGGTCACCCTGACCTGTTCTGCCTGGTCTGTTTTACATTTGTTTTGAATGTCGGTTTAAAGGCAGTTGTTAAAAACATGCACGCTATGAGTTTGTCCACAGTTATTTCTTCCACCGTAGAAGTGCAGAGCATTTGAAACCTCTTCCAAGCTCCACAGAGTTGTTTTTAACTGCCTGTTACTTACCAGTCTCTGGTAAGGTAGAACAGAGCCCCTGTGACCAAGCGGACCTGCAGCTCTCAGTATGTTTAATGAGAGGAGGAGGTGACACGCTGAATACCTTATTTAGGACTCTCTGCTTTGGCACAGAATGGCAGTATGTCGAAGCACTTCATTATTGAGATCACTCTGACCTGCAAACTGAAATCCATTAAACAGAATCTTCTCTCCCAATCTACGCTGTAAAGCCCAAGAGGAGGAGAAATGAAAAATAAGAAAGAGTGATAATGCAGGTTTCATGTGCAGCATTGACATCGGTTCTGCTGGTGCACCATCCTAACTCTCGCACAGCACCAGCTCATGCTGCGAGTGCAGGTGGCTGCACAGATCCTGCACAGGTATCTGGATCCCTTTGTCCTGCTTTAGTCAGGACCCTGCCACCACTCGGCCAGCACAGCTCCTGCTGAACTGAGTTTAAGGCCCCTCCTGTTTGCTGCCAGTGCATTTTAGTTGTGGCATGCAATGTCCCATGGGCCATTCCCGCTGTGAGAACCCAGCACCTCTGCCCTCAGCCTAGCAGTTGTGCTCCATGGTGGTCCTGTCTAGGGGCAAAACCTCCCAAACATGCACAATTCAGTTTGTTTTGTTAATGGTAGGGCTAGAAAACTACTGTCGTAACTGCCGATATCTTGCAAAAACCTATGTCTTCAGGTACACCTGTATTTAGTCCTAATTCAGGTCCAGTTGCCGTGGTTAAAGTAGGGATCATGTCCTATAAAAGCGTTTGATACTCATGTAAGCATTTCCAGCAGTGGAGAATCTAACACATTTTTTGCCATGCAGTTGCAACAGTTCATTCGCTTCAGTGTTGCAATAGATGTACTGCATTTTTCATCATGTCTGTTCCTGATTTCCAGCAACTGGATCTTTATTACAGCTTTGCTAGATTGAAAGCATACTTCTATTGAATTTCTGTCTCCGCAGTGGGTTTTGCTGCCTGTGACTTAATAACCCTTTAAGCCTTCTGCATAGACACCTGGGTGAAATTCTTCCTTTCTCTGGGGTGTGTTGTCTAGTCTTTACTATTCTTACGGCTTCTGCAGTTTGCCAACACCTCCCTCGTACGGTGAACATCTAATCGCAGTTTCATGATGTAGGCAGCATCACTGCTTAAAGGCAGTGGTAGGATGCTCTCCAGGCCAGTGCTTCCCTCCTTCACATGGCTTGGGATCCTGCTAATCCTGTGCTCACTGAACTGTCCTGGCCAGCTCAGGCCTCTGAGTTTGTCCATCAGCTTTTGGTGTGAGTTCATGCTGCGAGGATGGAGTTTGGCATTCATTGAAAATGGCTTGCTTTTTCAGTTGCTTGATGTATCTTCTTACAGTGAAATGAACATTGCTTTGATAGATAGAGCTTATCAGCAGACGTTGTTCAGTGATCAGTCCTTAATGTTCATTATTGTTTGCCCATCTATGTATTGTCATACAGACTATTTTAGTAGAAATGGCTGGTTGTCTTTTTTGGAGTGAAGGTAGACATTCACTAGCAAAGAGCTGTGAACAACCCTCATAAGAAACAAACCTGTCTGATGTTGTTCCAGCATTTATCATTACTTTTTGAGATGTATCATCCGGGTGATTTGAAATCATTCAGCAGCACTGGCTGATTTTATATCGTTCGAGTATTTTTTTAAACTCATGTGGGTCAGACTGAGTCAGCTCTCTTAAACATGTCTGCTGTGCTAGCGCTATTGTAATTAACAGCTAAAATTATCATGCTGGAGAAGACTGATAGCTTGACAGGATCTGTTTTTGGCAAGCCACATGTGGATGTTAGGAAATTGAAAGAACGGGATACAAGTCAAGTCCTGTTTCAGCTTCTCTGCCGAGAGCTTCTCGCCTGCAGCTGACGCCAGCATGCGGTGCGTGGGGCTGGCAGGATTCCCTGTCATTGCTGGTGCAGAAGCACTGTTCCTCCAGGTCCATAGAACTTTCACAAGTCCTGGCAGTCATGGAAAATCCATGCTGGAGCCCAGCATGCTCCTTCACCAGGGCTTCAGGAGCGCCCGGCAGGAGGGCCGGCAGGCAGGCTTCACTTGCTTAAAGCATGTGTCACTTTGATCATTGCTCTCTAGTGTGCTCCCTGCGGATTCTTGCACTGATGAATATTTTGTCATGATCCTCTATAATTATATGCATCCTTCCAGCTTTTTTTGAAGTATGTCGGGTGTTTTCTTGGCTAACCCTGTGCCTTGCTGCAGGCATGACTTGGTGGTGCTGTGCCAGCAGCTGCATGTCAAGGCTTCCCTCTTACACGTTAACAGCTAAGAGGGACACTGCGTGTTTGCTGTCACTTGTGCTTTGTCACCCCACCATGCTTCGGGGAAGTACAATGTAGGCTTCTGCCTAGCTTAGCTCATCCTGGAATAAAAGTATAACAGATGTATTTCATTTCTTTATTCCTATTTTTATTCCCAGTAGCTGCTGAGTAGGAGCTACTATCAATAAGGGGTTTTGCAGAGGTGACTGAGTATAAGCTACTCTTCACCTTAGAAGCTTTTCTCCATCTAGTAACATCAGTGTTTCAGTGATCTATAGAACAACCACTCCTGGCAAGCACAAACATCAGGCTTGTCTGGTAAGAGCAGTTACCAGTGCTTTCTCACATGGAGGGGTTTGGTTTAAGGCTGCAGTCTCAGAGCCAGCATAGTTGGTTGCTTGCTCTCTTCTTACTTCATACAGTATCTCTTAGGACTAGGTAATTCAGTTTTAAGGGGAAAAAAAATAACATTTAAACCAAACCATGTGTGTGTTTATACAGTGTGGGTTTGGCTCCATTTACACACAGGACCTGATGGGTAGTGTTTATTCATCTTTGGAAGACACCATTTGGTTTTTATTTCTTCTTTCAAGCCGAGATCTTTTCTTCCTAGCAGCACTCCTGTCTCTAAAGGTCCAGCGCCAAGCCTGACCATGAGACATGGTTTCTGCCTCAGGTGGAGTCAGCCCCGGTGCCTCCTTCCCGAATTAACGTGTGGTGCTTTGGAAGCGAGTGGTCAGTGTTCTGTGCTCCCCTCCTCCGTGCTGCTTGTCAAAACCAAAACCCAAGTGCAGCTCCTGGGGGAGCAGTGCTGTACCTGTCCTGGGGATCAGCTCTCCGGGGCTCAGGGAGGGGAGCACTGGGGTTCTGCCTCATGCTGGTGCTGCCTGTGACTTCTGGAGGGATGGGACGTGAGGCTCTGGCTGGCCTAACAGCCAAGCAGAGCATGGCTGGAGGCTGTCACACTGCACTGCAGCCCTACTTTCCCGTTTCTCTCTTTAATTGCTCTTTTCTGCAGAGCAGCCTATCTTAATTGCTTGTATAGTAGATCATCTGAAGTACCTTACTTAAAGATCACCTTTTGAATTGATTTACAAAGCTGCACTGTAAGTAGACATATTGATGTTTCGCTGCTTATTATTGTAATTACAGCTGTAAGGAAACAAGATAAGTGTCATGTAATGGAGCCAAAACCCCAAAACCAGTTGGTTTGATGTTATATTCTCTGCTTGAATTAAACAATTGTCTTTTTTTCTTTAATTAATTCGGGGTTTTGGAGTTAGTAAAGGGTGAGAGCAGTTCCTGTCTGCAGTAACCTGCCAGCCTGTGCTGTGCTGAACACTGTCATGCAGATGTCAAATTAGGTGAACACAGAATCTCAAGTCACGCGTCTGAAGCTCCTTGTATATCTTACTAGCAGATGAGCATCTGCAATTAAGAGCTGAGTGCACAGGAGGGACACTTTGTCATGGTGACATGAGTACAGTCGCTGACTGCCTTCAGTTCCAACCCCACAAACCTGCTCTACTGGTGTTGCTCTTGAACCTAACCAGCAGACCAAGGCTGCCCCTGCTTGAGTCTCCTTGCTTGTGGGCTATGGGGAGACTCCAGGGAAAGAGCCATGTAGCTGTCTGCTCCTTTTAAAATGTATTTTGCATAATGTATTTGTAGAGTAGTGACCCGGCTGGGAGAGCTTGGTTATGAGGCAGCAGGCATTGCAGGAGCCCCAGGCAAGGAGAAGGGTTTTATCTTGGTTGCATCACTTCCATTCTGCCCTGGAGTGGAACGATCCCACTTGAGCATCTGAGTGCAACGGCTTTTTTCCCTGAAATGTGACCATCTACTGAGTTAATTTGCTTGCATTGCTTCCCTTTTTAATTGCATGTGAGTAGTTGTTTTATTTGAGTCACCTCTTCTCTCTTTTCCTTGGTTCTTTCTCTGCATTTCTAAGTAGGATTTAATGTGATACCAGCCACAGCTGAGAATGTAAATGATGCTTATTATTTTTTTATGTTAGATTAATGGGTTTCCTTGTCCCTTTTGCCCCTGTGTGAGGTCTGCAATGGTGGGACACTCTTTGGGTGGCATGCACTGAAGGAGCAGCTGCTGGTCGTCAGTTTTCCGTTCCTCATGAATATAAATGTTGGAGCCAGAAGCCAAGAAACCTCAAGCTTCTTTTTTAATTTTAAGCCTCACACTGAAATGTGTCACTCCCACAGCCCGCAAGCTGAAGAAGATGGGCAACCTGAAGACACAAGATGAAGTGGAGGCAGCCAGCTCATCCAGCCCCACAGAAGAGCAAGCTCCCAAGATGGTGATGACGCGCATTGATGGGTATGAGTGCCAGCCCATCTTCCTCAACGTCCTGGAGGCCATTGAGCCTGGTGTGGTGTGTGCTGGCCATGACAACAGCCAGCCGGACTCCTTTTCCAACCTGCTGACCAGCCTGAATGAGCTTGGGGAGAGGCAGCTGATCTATGTGGTCAAATGGGCAAAGGCTTTGCCAGGTAAGGAGGAAAACAAAGAACTCCACCCCCTTCCCTGGTATGTTTCTAAAGCTTCCTGCATGCATCACTGGGGTGGATTCAAAGGAGGTGGTCTGCAGCCCGCATCCCTCCATCCCATCACACAGTTCAGATCCTTGGGGAGCATCTTCATGGGGCTCCTGCCTGGGCAATATGCCCGTGCAGCAGGCAGCGGTAGCATGAGGTTTGTCTCCTTTGGGTGGTTGGTTGATGGGAGAGGTGACTAAGGAGTGACAAAGCATGCCAAAACTTACGCTTTGGTTCTGATAACCCCGGCACACGGTACCATGTAGGCATGCAGCTCTTCCCCATGCAGAGGTTTTACTCCACTTCCAGGGCTGTGTTCTCCAGACCTGCAGAGGTTTTCTCTAAGCCAGTCCCATAACCCTCACGAAGTGATGAAAAGGGTAAATTCTCCAGGTGAATCACCAGTGTGCCACTTCATGATTGGAAAGTGAGATGGGGGAATCTGGGCTGAAAAGAGCTGAGGTTGGAGATGTGGGAGAAATCCTTCGTCACTGTTTTTGTATATCACAAGCCAGTTAACTGTATAGTAGCAAAAGAGATACAAACAAAATCCCAAAGGACTTTTTCCTGGCAGGCAGATTGCTCTTGTGTGACAGGCTGCACAGATGTATTTATGACACCTTGATTGTCGTGATACGGGAGGAGTACGTAAGGGTCGGGAGTTGGCCGAATGGTAATAGTGAGCAGGTGCTGTGAACAGAAACATCCTGGTGACACACGGGTTTCATTGAGGGTGTTCTTTGGTTCTGAGCATAGAGGTTGCCAGTCTGTTTGGCTGCAAGTCGGAATCCTGCCAACTGAGTGAAATTGCAGAAGCCTGCACTCTGGGTGCAGTGGCATCCAGTTCACCTCCCAGCATCCCTGAGACTGGGGCTTGGGAACGATCCTGAGCTGCCTTCCTCACCCTGGCCCCATTCCTCAGGAAATGCCACAGAAAAGAGGGAACCTACTATTTTTTGAGGTGATAGGACCAAAGCAGGAAACTGAGACAAAATAAGTTTGCCAAAACCTGGTGATGAACCTAGTTAGACATTTAACATTCCCAAAAATTTCGCAGTCCCCCTGGAAGTAGTTGGTCCAGGAGGGGTGTTCGACTGAATATGCATAAATGCAGAGTAGCTCATTCTGTTTCTTATGTTCTTGAGTCAGAAAAGGTTCACCTAGCTTGTGAAACCAGGAACAAATCATGCTTTCTCTTCCAGCATATCCACATCAGACATCAAGATTCCTCCAGGAAAGTACACAGAGACACCATCAAACCTGACTGGCAATCGGTTGTAAAACTGCAGGAGTGCTGACAGAAAGGGAGACTGCTTTGAAAAACATTTTTCAGTGTAATCACCTCCTTATCAAAAGCTTTTGTTGTCCTGTTACTACACCTGCTCTCCGGCCCCATGGTGCACAGTGCTGCCAGCTCCTGCACTGCTGCCTCCCAGGGCTGGTGCCCGCTGTGCCAGTGACAGCATCTGGGCAAGATTATTTCTAATCTTCTTACATCTGAGCAGTTACAGCTAAACCCCTACACCCTCCTCAGGACATGGATGCCTTCTGGAGCTATAGTGGAACGCTGCCAGCTGCAAAGCTGGTGCTGGCCCATCATCAGCATCACTGTGCCTGGAGCAAGCGTGAAGCCACTTTGTTTTCTGCACCTTTCCCCAGTAGTTCCCTTGTGTGTGCCAGCACTGCAGTTGAACAGTAATAACCACAAATTTGCCACTTAGTCATTCTGCTGGTGGTTTCTAGGGAAGGAAGAAGCAACTGCAGCACTATTGCTGTTGTGGAGCTCCAGGTGGGTGGTGGCCATGCAGCCCCTTTGCTTGGACAGGTTCTGGATCCCAGTGTGGGCAGCCTTGCCCACCACTGCCCCTCCTGCACACACTGTGTCTGCCTCGCTTTTTGAATAGACTTGCAGTATCCCCGTAGCCAGAGGTGGTTTGCTGTCTATAATTTATTTAAATTACATTTTGGTTAATAAAGCAGAAGTGTTTTCGTTTCCCAGGTCTGCAGGTTGGCTGGGCAGCCCTGCGTTTGGTGAGCTCAGGTGATGTGGGTGAATGCAGGTAGGGGGAGAAATGGAAACAAAACCAAAGCAATTTAAAACAGTGGGATGTGGTTGTTTTTATCAAAGCAGAAAGATGTTGACCCAGTTTCATGGAAAGCTAGAGGCTGTTTCATGAATGCTGTTGCTGGTGAGGTGCAATGGGAGCAGAGTAGAGGGCTTGACCTGCTGCACAGCAGCACAGCCCGGCTTGCCCAGGAGGAGGAACAGTGCCCGGGGCCAGCAGCCGAAGCAACACATCTTGGCCAGCCACTGCCCCTGCCAAACACAGCTGCATCCTCTGCCTGCTGGAAGTGCTACGTGGTCCTCAGCAAGGGGGAAAATGCCATCTACTCTTCCCCTTTCCCGATTAATGAAGCACATCTAGCACAAGTGTTGGCTTAAAGATGAACAAGCTCCCCTGTCAGTTAGGATGCATATCAATGTAAAGGGGAGAAGGCTTTTGCTTTCCGATGACTGCTCCTGGTGGGAGAAAGGGGAACTTGCGCCTGTAATGGAGGTAGCCTCAGCCTGATAACGCTGGCAGTAGAATACTATTGGTTAATAGGTGATTATTAATCTTGCATCCAGCGTTGGAAATCATCTGCATAGCAAGAGTGATTAATATTCAGCAAGGTGTTACTGCACTTCTTCCAGCGAGGTTTCAGTGATGGCCTAGAAACAAGGCTGCATCAGGTAGGAGCATTTCTGCATCCTGCTTGCCTGCAGTAGCAATACCAGCCTCTGTCTGGTGGAGAAAATGTAGTGTATGGCCCTTTGGACCCTTTGCAATTGAAATTCTGCACAGGAGAAGGTAGAATGAAACTGTGGTTTTGCTGGAAAGATTAAATAACCACTGCTTGTCAAGGAAGCTGTTGGAACACGGAATTAAAAAATCTCGTTAAATCCATAAAATCCCTCCACTTCAAGGTAAGTGGACGGAGCGCATGTTTTCCCTGTTCCATACGCATAGATTCAGTGAAGGCCTCACAGCTAATTTAGATCAGCACTCAAACGCATTAGTTTAAGGGTCATTCTAACTGGCAGCGAATGAGAAGTCTTCAGTTTGTTCCCGAAGCTGTTAGGAGCAGAGTCTATCAAAAATAGCTGGACCGCATGTGTGGGAAAAGGCTGCGGCTCCGCTGCCAGCACCGCAGTTGAACGCCCTCTGTGGTTCTAGCGGCTCGGTGCGCAAGTGATCAGGTGAAATACTCCATGGGAGATGGACCTCTACTAAAGCTATCGCCAAATCTCTGTGTACTTGGCATTAGTGCTTTAGGGGTGTTCCAGGCCATCGCTTGCTTTTCTGTTTCGAATATACAGCCTTACAGTATAGCTAAATCACCTCTAACTATAAGGATACAGTTAATTGTGCATCTTTTTTCATTCTCCAGATAATAAGACTTCCAGATACACAATGAGTATGTTTTTATATTGGAAATGCAATTTGTGGTAACGTGTGCTCAGCTGCTGATCTCTGAGGAAGATAATTAATCTGGCACAGCACCGCATCAAGAGAGAATATAAAGAATTTCTTTCCAAACTCTGCTGCTTTGTGATTATTCACAGCAAAATGGCATTGATCTTTTTCAAGTTGTCAGTAAATCTGATTTTACTTTTACTATAATTTCTTTCTGTAGAAAGAAATCTTCATTTGGGTCTCTTCAAAACATGCCAATACTAAGAAATTTAACAGTATATTATGGCATTAAGTTTGTATTTATTTTCTTTCACAGTGGTTCTGTATTTATTTTCTTTCACAGTGATTCTGACAGTACATCATTTAAGATGTCTGGATGGGGGAGGTTTTTAGAGACAGTTTTGTTTAAGGGCATTTAGCTCAGAAACTGGAAGCAATGATTCCTTTTAAAAAACTCAGCCAGTGTGTTTCTAGAACTTGTTTTTTGTGGACAAGCAGAAAGCATTTTTAAGTCCTCTGACAACAAAACTGTTCTGTTCAAATACTTTTCCTTAAACACTGGTGAAGCTTGCACAGGTATTTTATTTTAAGTGAACATAATTACAAGGTAATGAACAAAAGCACCAAAATCCTTCTCATAGCAAAGATTAGAGCAACAAATAGTTACCCCAGCTGTGGTACAAAGCTGATACTCAGTGGTGGAGGGGAAGCCAGCCCCAGGTGAGACTGGCTGCCTGCAGAGGTAGCTTTGAGGCTGGTTTGCATGGGCATGGCAAGCAGGATGAGGAAGTTCTGCCATTGATGCTGGTGTTCCCAACAGCTTTCTCCTGTTGATGCTAAACCCAGCTAAAGAGGGGTGGATCATTCGTGTGAATTAGGGCTAAATTTACATAGTTTGCTGTTCATGGTATGTTTTCTGTCTCCAAGTCACTTGCAGGTTACAAGTTTTGTCTTTGGTGGTAAGACTTATGGGCTTTGCTCCCAAAACATAGGCACAAGAGAAGCCAAACATCAGAGACCTTTGGTTTGTCTTCTTTCTCACCTCACCCTTTCCATCATGCCTTGGCTTGCAGTTCTGGCCCTACAGCACCTCTTGGGCCCAGCAGAACTTCCCAAAAGAACTTCCTAAGTTGGGAAAGGGTATTACTTCCCAGCCTTATGGATCTGAGGGGGATGAGTGTGTAGCAGACAAGGTTCACCCTCATTATGTGGATACCAGTGTGGGAGTGTTCCCTACACCATCTTACTTTCTTCAGAGTCTCAGCCACAGGGGCCATCACATGGCTCCTCTTCAAGTAACTCACATGTTTCCAATCTTTTCAGAAAGTCTGGGCAGGGAAAGAGAATGGTGGCAATTACGGAGCAGGAGGAAATTCAAGGAAGTGCTTAGGATTTACTAGGCAGTGAATTAATCTCTGACCAAATTTACTGGATAAATAGGAAGGTTTTTTAATAGCATGGAGTACTGTAGTTAGCTGTGAAAATCTAACTTAGATACATCCTAGAGATGAGTACGACTGATTTTATGAAGTCCTGGAGTTGCCCAGTTGCCTTGTCTGTACTCGTGTGCTCTGAATGAGTTTCTCTCTGGCTGCCAGAAGGTTCCTGTTCAGCTGGCAGCTGAGCACCCCTCTGGTGGAAATCACCCGTTCAGATTCGGTGGCATGCTTCTGGGGCACAAACTTCAGGTTTTTAATCCAGTGGTACGCGATCTAGAGCAAAACTGCACAAATGTAAGGCAAGTTTAGTCAGCAGTAAAACACGACTTGTGCTCATTTACAGTTGACAGCTTCCCAAGCAAGAGTGGATTGCCTCAGTGAGTTACTATTACACATTGGAGGTGTTGGAATTGCTTTAAAGTTTCACTGAAGTAACGAATGATCTTCTTGAAACCAGATCACATTTGCCTACTTACAAGTATCTGGAAAAAAGTACGGTGTTGGAGGTGTTTGTGTGTGTGTTGCAAACACGCCTGGGATTTAGCTGTGAACTGCCATCTGGGAATGCTAATTTGAATTTAATTGATAGTTTTGTTCAGCTTGTGATTCAGCAGAAGTTTTCATATTCATTAGATAAATGCATTGTGTATTTGACAGAGAAATGGAAGCAGCCCGTTAACCATGAGATGAAGCTTCGTGATCACTTGCTGTCTCTGAACATTACACAATGTAATATATTACAATCTATTCGCTTAAATTTGATGAAGTCCTAATCGATTGGAAGGGGTTTGGCTTATCTCCTGGAGTGCCAGAATTGCACCAGGGGAGGCAATTGGTTAATGATGGCTTCTCAGCACCTGGAGAATGTGATCTGGTTAGTTATATTGTTGCTGGGGCTCCCACTCCCCCCCAGCTGATTTATTTCTGTTAGCAGAACAAAGCCAACAAATCCTCTTCAGCTGTTGCTTTCACTTACTTTTGACATACTGTCTCACTTGGTGACTGTGAATGTTTTGGAGCAGACGTTGGGAGTTAACGCTGTGACTGCAGAGCATGTGGCACAGTACGTTCCAGTGGGTCTGGGTGTCTAATTAGTGCCAGAAACAAGGGCTGTTGCAGGGCAAGTGCTGAGGTTTGGTTGTGTTCCAGAAGGGACTTTAGGAAGTCACTGAATCCCATCCTGCTGTGTCTTTGTCCAGTCTGTTGCAGAATGGTACTGGTTCACTTCACTGGGTCTTGCAAAGCCTTCAAATACAATTTGTGAAGATCTCCGAGACTCTCAGGGGGAGGACGTCATTTATTGCCACTTCTCACTGCTTTCCTGTATAATGCTTTGCTGCTTGTGTTCTTCACCCGGTCTTTATCCCTTCCTTATGCCTGGGGATCTCCTTTCTCCCCTTCCACTCGCAGGTGTGTGCTTTGGCTGGTTATGAGGGTGTGTGAGCACCTGGCTGTTGACACTGTGGCTGTGCCACCCAGATGCATCCGTGTGTCCTGGGATGAGCTGAGGTTGGGCTGTGGACCACCTTGTCCTCACAGGAGTAATGCAGGAGGGCTGGAGAAAAACAGTCCCAGTACCGGCAAGGAACTCAATGTTAACTTGTAAAACCCCCTTCTCCTTTTTTAACAGGATTTCGCAACCTGCATGTGGATGACCAGATGTCAATAATCCAGTACTCTTGGATGGGCCTTATGGTGTTCGCTATGGGTTGGAGATCTTTCACCAACGTCAATTCCAGGATGCTTTACTTTGCTCCAGATTTGGTCTTCAATGAGTAAGTGCGAAATAGCAACAATCTAATACTGTGTTCTGTTTGGGTCAGACTAGGTGAGAACAAATCAAGGCATTTGTTTTCATTATGGAATGTGTAGCTTAGTAGTCGTACTTTCAGGGCTGACCAACAAAGCATAGGAGGGCCCAGCTTTTTGTCCTCTAACTGCTCTGCAGTGATCTCCAGGAGCAGTATGTGCAGGTGTAGTGCCTCTCCTGGTCCTTCTTCCTTTTCCCTTAGCCTTGCCTTGGGTTCGACTTTCATTGGGCAAGAGCCGGTGGTGAGTGTGAAGGGCTGGTCTGTATAGACCTGCCTTTTCTCACTGGGACTTGAGTTTCTATTTCCAGCTTGGTTGGTCAGCTGGAGCGAGTAGGAAGAGCAGCAAGCTTTTAATGCAAGTTCCTGATGGGTTCTCTCTTATGTACCATCAGCTTAGAGTTGGTGAGGGTTTGTTGGCATGAAAGTAGAAGAGCTTCAGAACAATAACAATGCACAGCCGCAAGCAAAAGCATACCTTGTCTCTGAGAGCTCCGAGCTCAGCTTCCAACCCCTTGCAGATAGCCACACTTAGTGAATCACTGCAGCTGCTTTTCAGGAAGGCAGAGGGTCAGGTGAACCCTGCGAGTCCCACGTAGCCATCCATTTCCGGATGGGAATTACATGCAGGCATTTTGGAAAGCATTCTGGTCGTGTGTGCAAGCCAGCATCTCCCAAGACAGAGCTCAGGTTCTTGGCACGGGGGACGTGCCAGGCGAGGCTGGATTGCTGGGATGGGCAGCGCGTGCCCTCCCGTGCACAGCGCGCAGGCAGCGCTTGCTTTGATCCTCTCGCTGTGCCTGACGTGTCTCGCCCTGCAGGTACCGGATGCACAAATCCAGAATGTACAGCCAATGTGTCAGGATGCGGCACCTCTCTCAGGAGTTCGGGTGGCTTCAGATCACACTGCAGGAGTTCCTCTGCATGAAGGCTCTACTCTTCTTCAGTATTAGTAAGTTCTCACATCCTTTCCTCAGCAGAGCTCCAGTTGCTGCGCACTGTATTGCCATAGATGTCTCTGATGCTTTCCCTGTGCGTGTGCTCGTACTTTCCAAGGAACGGCTGTGGATGTTCTCCCCTCTGCTTCAGTCTGAGCTGCTCAGACATAAGGAGCTGTCAAGCATTCAGGTGCCCTCACCCAGCCCCTGCAGCTAGCCCATCCCACCCCTGCACAGCGCAGCATTTCCACATGCAGTTCCTGCAGGAGGTTGCTCCTCAGCTCAGCTCCTGTCATCACAGGGTCTCCGAGCATCAGCTGCAGAGCAGGAAACTAGTGCTTCAGTTTGTCATATTGCTTCTTATTTTTAACAAGCGCAGAACTTGGCTTAGCAGCCATCCAACGAGCTGATCAGAGTGAGGGCTATTGCAGAAGCAGAGCTGGTGAGCAGATCTTTCCTCTCAGGTCTGCACTGACCTCTTCCCCAGCCTTCCTCTGGCTCTTCTGTTTTTCCACTCTCTGTGCAGCTCTCACTGTTTCCCTCCCATGTTCCATCCAGTTCCAGTGGATGGCCTGAAGAACCAGAAGCTCTTTGATGAACTTCGAATGAATTACATTAAGGAACTTGACCGTATCATTGCTTGCAAGAGGAAGAACCCTACCTCCTGCTCTCGGCGATTTTACCAGCTCACCAAGGTCCTGGACTCCGTGCATCCTGTAAGAGGACAGTGAAATGTCTATGTATACACATAAGAAATTACATAAGAAAGAAACTTTTTACAGTGAGAATGATCATTCACTGGTGCAACCTCCCAGGATTGTGGTGGTCCCCGTCACTGGAGGTTTTCAGGATGTTAAACACTGGACAGGGTGTTCAATAGTGTCCTCCAGGTTCCCTTTCCCAGGGAAGGTTGGACTGGGTGATCTTTCAAGGTCCCTTCCAACCTGGGCTGTTCAACGATTTTGTGGTTTGTTTTTTAACTCTCATACACCTTTGCATGGACAGTATTGCAGCGTGCTCCTAGATTAAGCAACAGAGGAAAGACAGGCACCAAGTCTGCTGAGGGAGTGAGCTACCTGTGTCACTCCCTGCAGTAACCACTCTAGTGCTTGGGTTTATGGGCTTCCATTTTTATCAATGAAAAGCTCTTTGTCGATGGTACTTTTGTATTGTCAGCCTATCAGAACAGCTCAAACTCTCAGTGCCCTCAGTGAAACTTCTGTGATTACAGCAGTGAAACCAAATTCTCTATTTGTGACTTAAAGTTGTACTGGTGACACTTGAGCTAGACCTTTCTTTTTCCCTGGGGGAGAGCTCCATGCACATACAGTTACCGGTTTATAAGTGAAAAGTAATCCTTAATAACTGAAGTCAGCATCATCTGCACGGTAAGACGAGTTTCTGTAGGAGTAAAAAAGTGCCATTTCTATTCATCCCCATTTTTGTGGTACTGGGCAATGTCCGAGTGTGCAGGACCATGGCAAGTTATGCTCCATGCCCCCAGGGTGGGTCGTTCCCTCGCTTATCCTCGAGACGTGTACGTGCCATCTGACAGCTGCTAGCAAGGCAGCGATGGCCAGAGAGCAGAGCAAGGTCCAGCCGTGGCCAGCTGTGTCAGCTAACGCCTGCTTCTTGTCTTCCCAAAGAAATCACTGCCCGGGGACTTCTTGTGTAACGAGCTTTCTTTCTCTCCCAGATTGCCAAGGATCTGCATCAGTTTACATTTGACCTTTTAATTAAGGCACATATGGTGAGCGTGGACTACCCTGAAATGATGGCTGAGATCATCTCTGTGCAGGTTCCCAAGATCCTGTCTGGAAAAGTCAAGCCTATCTACTTCCACGCACAGTGATCTTCCGGAAGGACCTCCCAGTTCTGCCACCCCCATTTCAGCAATCTCCTGCCAGTTTTTTCTGCACTACTGTACTGCAGTGCCTTGGGGAATCCCCTCTACAGGCGGTGTGCCGGGAGGATGGACAGTGACAAACAGCTACCTGCTGGGATTCCCGAGATTTCTGTTTTTCGTGAGGTACCTCTTGAACTGAGCTACCTGCCTCAGCTTCTGCCTGGATTTGGCTGGCTCGCCGTGCTGGGACAGGGGACTGTGACACGGTGGCAGCGGCACCGTGCCTGTGCTCTCTCAGTTGTGCGTTTTCCACAGTGACTTGCGGTGGTCCAGGGCCACGAGCGAGCAGGAGAAATGCCAGCGGTCGTTGGGTTCGGTGTTTTTTTTAAAGAAGAAACAGGACAAGACAAGAAGCAGGTTGAGCCTGTAAGTGTGGGTGTGGGTTGCTTTACTGGCCTTCTTCAGGACTTTTAAATCGCATTAATGGTGCTGGGAAGCAGATGAGTTGAAATATTGCAGTAGAGAAACAGAGAAGAGCTGGGGGATGAGATGAACTTGCAGCCTGGTGACTTGGCAGGGCCTGCTGCTGACACAGAGCCACCATGCAGCTGCTGAGGGGTCTGCTCTGGACTGCATGCCTGCCTATGCAGCATCAGTATTAGCTGATGGAGCGTTACAGGGTGTCAGCAAAAGGGTTGGAGAGGAAGGTGACCTTCCCGAAGTCCCAAAGGTGACAAATGGCTACTGTTTACCACCTGGGATGGTTTTGCTATGTCCAGCCAAGCTGGGTCTTGGTCTGCCCCGCAGACTCCCAGGCACTCAGCAGTCACATTCCCATCCTCGATAGCTGCTGCTCCTCCAACACAGCCGTACTCGCTTCCGCAAGTGCCTGACGTTCTCAGACCTTATGCTTCCCCCTCCACCCGTGGGCAGCTGGGGCCCCTACCCAGCCCCTCACCAGCTCTGCTCCCGCTGGGTGTCCCCAGGCCCTGGGTTTCCATCTACATCACTTATTTCCCATTTGTCCCAACCATTCTTTCTGATGCCAGCAGACGAGCACGCCAGGAGCAAAGCAGCGGGGCTGGGATCTGCAGGACCTGTGAGGCTACAGGATTCCTGCTGTCAATCCCGTCCTTCGGGAGGTGGCTGTGACGACTGCCTGGTGCTGCTATGGCACTGCAGGGACTTACAAAAGAAACGCTGAAGAGACCTTCTGCCCTTCTAAGCAGTGCGCATGGCCCCTGCTGACTGCAGTGGTTGATTGCAGCCTGGGGGACGCCATCCCAAGCACACCGTCCCATGTGCTTCACCAGTCCACAACAGCCCAACGTGGCAGTGGCAGAGCCCAGGCCACAGGCGGATGCAGCACAGGCTGCAGCTCCACAGTGAGGATGGATAAATGCGCCCTGGCTTGACGGGTGGTTGGTCCACAGCCAGCAAAGAGCAAAGGCTGGGTGGTCTGCAGCTGCTGGTGGTCCTCAGCCGTCAGGAGTACCTTGAGAAATGCAAGGCTCGGTTTGTCAGGCTTGACTGTTTCATACCTCAGGTTCAGAAGGGAGCACAGGCCCATTCGATGCCCGTGTTCTGATTTATTTGGTGGGCTCAGTCTCCCACACAGTGGCCAAGCCTGCATTCCCCATTGTATTTCAGTTCCCTCTTCCTGCACAGCATGAGCACACCGGAACTGATCAGACACGTCCCCCCTGTGTAATATCAGCTGCTTGTCTGTGTCGGGTGTCTTTAAAAGCAAAGGGAATGAGGTTGCAGACAGTTGATTGCCACACACGTGTTGTGCAGTAAACAGCACTAATGCCTGCGCTGCTTGGACCATTCAGGAGCTGAGCATCGCCATCAGCTCTTCAGGCAGACGCCCTCACGGTACTTCTGGGTTCTTTGTAAACTCTCAGTAAAGCAAACTTATTTTACTGAGACACTTTTCAGTCACGCTGTGGGATTTTCATTAAGGGAAGGGGTAGGAGTAAAGCCCTTAAAACTATTGAAGGGGAGGAGCTATCTTTACAGTTGTTTGTGATGGGTTTTCCTCCCCTGCTAGATATGGCTTCCACTTGAAACCCCTTCGTGTGGATGGCAACAGAATCCTTACCTAACCTTCCTGAATGCCAGCCAGGAGGGCGGTGTTCTGAGTAAGCTTCTATTTTAGAGGGCTGCAAGCATTTTAAATGTTAATATGATCTACTAATATTTGCAAATGAACTGGTAAAAAATCCTGCTGGTGCACTTCTCTCTTCCTGAACATTTTCTGCAGAAAGCAGAAGGGCACAGTGAACAGCTGGCTGGGTACTCTCTCATCAATGGTTAGGATGTTTAGGAGCAATCTCAAGAGCTCCTTTGGAGAGCTCTATATTTTGCACAAGCTCTTGTCAGTGAAGTTTTCATTAGTTAATGAGTGGAGGTATCCTGCTAGGTACTCTTCTGCTGGGAGATTGGAAAGAAATCAAGTTTAATAGGGATTTGCATACACCGGTGTGCTAGTGGAAGCACAATGCAAATGAATAGCAGTTTAGAAGGGGATGCTGCCTGTGCATCATGTGCTGGATGCGTGCAGCTCGTGAGTGGTCAGGTTTGATGTGTGATGGGGCAGGAGCTTGGGTGAGGTGCCCCCGGCCAGTGGGCAGGAGCCAGCCAGGCTGTCACCAGTGAGCACCCCAGGGCTCCACTGTTCTCGGGTGGGCACCGGCTTTACGTTCTTTGTCTCTTCAGCATCAAAGCAATCTTCTGCAGCTTTTACATTCTGAAGTTGACTTCTTATGACATCGTTAGAGTGGTGACTGGAGGGTTCAGGAACTGGGATCGGGAGCAACTGTGCGTGTTTGCAGGGGGAGTTAACACTTCCCTTGTTTGTTTTCATGGACTGCTGCAGGAACTGCATCAAAATGAGGCTTAAGAAATACCAAAGTCCAGATCCTGTCATCTATCTGTACTTTATGTTCTCTTCTGCATTTTCTTGTCTTCTTTTGCTTTAATAAAGCAATGAAAATTTCACCATCCTCACAATCATGTCAGTGCTGTCCCTGAGGCTTCCCTTGGGATGGCAGAACCCCTGGAGGGGGGACCCCTTTGGCCTCGCTGATTCCAAATCCCACCTCAGATTCACCGAGGTAGATACCAAGTGAGTCGGCCCTGCAGAGGGGAGGCAGGATGCTCGCCACCTTCACCACCCCGTGCTCCTTTTGTTGCTCTGTTGGGGTCACTGCCAGTGTCTGCAGGGATGCTGAGGTGGTACCTGAGGTGACCACTGCCTCCCATCAGCTGGGCTCACTGCCCTCCCCTGCCACGTCACCACCAGCACAGGTCCCTGCAGCAACCTGTTCCATCAGCTGCTGCTCCGCTTGCTGAGCTCTCTCCCTAGATGTTTCAATGCCATATGTTAAATGTACATATATACTAAAATAAAAGCATGCCCCACTTTATATTGCTAAAGAGATCTATTTAATATAATGCTCTAAGGGAGTTTCTTTTCTGATTGCACACTGCAACTAACCACTCTTCAGGAGACGAGTCAGTGTATGCCAGTAATAATGGAAACATTCAATTTAATGTTTTTTCTGGTTAGGTATTGCCCAGTTTTCAAAGGTCCATCTGTTCATGGCAGGAATGGGGCATACACTGGTGTAGTCTGGTGTCGGTATCTGCTTCTCCAGCTTTCTTGTAGCTGAGACAGGCGTAGTGTTTGCACTTGAGGGACAACAGAGTGTCCTTTGTTTCTGCCCTCTTTGACTGCACAGGGTCTTTGCACTTTTGGGCAGAATCCTGGAATTACGGCGTGGTAGCTGTTTTCTCACTCTTTCAAAGTAGACTTCTGGAGGCGCAGAAAGCCTTTCACGTGCCGTAAGGACGGGCCAGGTTGTGCTCAGCACTGTCATGACCCAGTGCCCAGCCTCAAATGACACGGAGTTCCTGGAGAATGGCTGTTGGGCAAGATGCCCCTGTGTCTGAGGGACAGGCAGAGGTCACCAGTGCTGCCTGCTGGGATCCGGGGCAGGTTGTGGTGTGGCAGCATGGAGCTGGAGCTGCTCTGCACCCACCTACTCCCATGCAACACGGAGGGGCTTATGCTCATTCCCTTTAGAAATGGCAGGGGAACCTGCATTTGTGATTCAGAAAGTAAACATCTGCACCACACATAAAACCACAGCAAATCTATAGTGAGCTGCTCTCTGTGCTGGATATTTTGTGTTCTGTGGCAATTTTGTGCTGGTTTTATTTGTTAACACGTCTGTAATGAAAAGAGTTCTCTATATTGATATATTTTATTTTCTTTGTAATAAGCCAAAAAAGCTCATTGCTGGTGCCTTTTTGCCTGGGGAGGACTCCCAGCCCACAGCTATATTCATGAATGTAACAAAGCATAATGTCTCTGCAATTGCTTGTTTCACCATAGCTGAGTAGAGTCATGGAGCAAACACTGCAGGATTACCAAAAGAAAAAGCTCAAGTAGCCTACAGAATGGGCAGAAAGACTCTTCAGCTACAATAAGGGTTATTTCCCCAGGCATGGTTCCAAGGCGAGGGCTGAGCTTTCAGCTTCCTCCTGTGTGTGACACAGAAGTCTGTGCCCTGGTGGGACATTGCTGCGTTGCGAACCTTTAGCCTCTGCAAGTCATGCAGTGAGGCCAAAGCATACACATATCACTTTATTGCGGCTGCAGCCATATTACGGTTGCAGCGTTTTTTCAGTCACCTTTCAGAAATGGCAGGATTTTGCCCAAATCAGTGGCGTCTGAGGCCAAATTCTGCTTCTAGAGAAGGACGGTAGTTGGACTGTTGCCTCTGTTTTGTTTTGTTTTTTAAATTGGAACTGAATGCTTTGAATAAGGCAAATGGAGACTTACAACGTTACGTTGGCAAGAGTGGAGAGCAGTGATGTCGCTGCCTTGGCCAGCGAGGTGTGTTGGAGGATGCCCAGGAGATGACCGTGACTCAGAAGTCACCATATGGGACTGAGGGACGTTTATTCTCATAGCCAGAGGGAAACCTGCCTGGCATCCGGGATAAAGACAACACCAGTTACGCTAGGGGAGATGAAAACATTCACTTTTTGACTGGTTTACTCCATGCTTGGGTCCCACGTGAGCCCTCACCCTGTGCTGTACCACAGAGCAGACCTGCACGCTTGGTGTTCCGCTCTTTTTGTAATCTTAAAATCTGTTGTTGTTCTAAGTACAATAAAGGCAGAATCTTGTTTCTTGGAACGCTGCTCAATGTGTGGTTTTTGGCTTTTGTTACAGTTAATGTGCATGAAAACCGTTACCCAGTGTGACAAATACTAGCTGTTGAAGACGCCAGGAGAAAGCAGGTTATTTTTCAGTGGGTGAGGCTGCATGTTGGGGCATTCATAGGTTGGTTTTCACAGTCAGATTTTGCTATTAATCACATATCTGAACTGTTAATTCATTTACATATCAATTGATTAATCCTTTCATATGTGCCTCTTTGGGTCTTTTAAATTGAATTTCGTTTGATTATTGTATTTCTCAAAGCAAGCAGCTAATAAAGGCCAGTGTCCTCCTCCTCTTGTTGTTATTTTCACTATCTTTACGAGCAGTTGTAAATCCATTGTGCTGGAACTTCATAAAATTAACCTATGTTCTCCCAAGTAATAAAAAAAGACTGCCTGCTTTTTAATTCAAGGCACAGATGTGAATGCTGCACAGGGTCAAGATTCTGTTCACTGTGAGACGAACCAAAGAGCTTGGGAAAAAAAATAATACCTCATTAGTCCACAAATAGCTGGCAATGTCTAGTGTGTAATTGCGCAGCAGCGGTACACGTACCAGTGCCCTGCAGCCTGAAAGCAGAGTGTACCGAGTGGTACAAAAAGCCTTGCCCACGTGGAGTAGCATCCTGTTTAGTCATCTGCAGAGAATCTGGTCCCATGCCTCTATCTGAGTCGGTTGCCTATGAATGTCTGTTCTCAACATTCACCCTTAACTGACATGGAGAAACCCATGGCCGTTCATGGGCTGTGGTGCTGTCTCAGATACCTGTCACCATGTTCACCCCACTGTCCCCCATCAAGCTTTTACTTGGCCACCAGTGTCACCTAGGGCATTCGGGAGCTGCTGGTCCAACACATGAGCTCTCTGTTGCTGGTGCTGGCAGGGCTGCCCCATGTCTGCCCCACAACATCACCACAAGCTGAGGACAGGACGCTTGGTGCCACCCAAGCAGGGGCCAGGGACCATGTTCTGGGCGCAACCAGGCTGTCAAGTGTCTCCATTGCCGCTGTGACTGCAGAAGAGCAGAGCCCAAGCTGCCAACCCCACTGTGCAGCAGAGCCAGGGGCAGCCCAAAGTCCTGACCTGGGGGAGACCCTCTCCATTCCAGCAGAGACAGGAGCTCAGGGGCCTCAGTGCAGCTCAGGGGGAAGGGAGAAATGCTCAGGCCAAGTGCTCTGTCCTTGGCAGTGGACACAAACCTGCATGATGTCCATAATAACCATCCAGCTTAGAAGCAACACCCCGCAGGAGGAAGGAGGACTTGCTGGGGGGCCCAAGAGGGCTGCAGAGCTCTGCTGCACGCTGCCAGGTCTCTGCTCTGGGCTCTAACCCTGCTGGCCCGGTTGGCAAATAGCCTCTGTCCCAGGCAGGCTGCCAGGTGCCTTTACTGGACCTTTGTGATAAGGATGCAGCTGGAACCTTTTTCTGACCAACTCGATGGGGCTGCTCGGAGCCTGGGCAGCACTTGGGATGCAGGAGGCTGGACTGAGGCTGTCTTCTGTGAGGGGGGCTGGAATGGCAGAAACTGAATCAATCTTACTTTGTTTTGGGGTTTTTCTTGGCTGAAAAGATCTCAAGCGGACCTAAAATGGTTCCGTGCTTTAAAGCAGTTTGTTTGCCTTTGTCCTTAGAACAGCCAGTGGGAACACTTTAAAACAAAAAAATTGCTCCATTTCCTAACCCAATAATGACTTGCTTTAAACACACATTTCGACAGTGGTTTTACCCCCCCAGGGCCCCAGGAGCACTGCTCACACTGATACAGCTGCACTGGCAACCGGTTCCCTGCAGCCTTCTGGCTCTATCAGCTTTGGGGTTGCACTGACCCTCAAGCTGCGCCAGCACAAGCCGGGGAAAGGAAATGCTCTGCATGTCCTGCTTGTTCAGATGTGAATGAACCATAGCCCAAAGCATGCCAACAGTGGGGACCCCCTGCAGGACACCCGCCTGCAGCCACCCATGCCCCACATTGGCAGCATTCACCTCCTCCTCCTCTGGCCGCAGGCAGTCTCCCCTACCCACTGGTCCTTTCTCCATTGAGTGAAGGATGGTGGTGAGCCATGCTACCGACAGGCTGGTGCCTGCACGTGTCATGTCTCTGCATTGCTCAAAGGGTTCAGAATCCAGCCACTGAACTGTCCTGTGACTGACCTGATATCTTACCCAGTCAAGGAACGGAAACAGGACCAGGAGCCACCAGAACACCAGCTTTTCACAGGTCTAAAACTGCCCGTAGAGTACTTAAAGCAGTTGCAGACAATGCGTGGGACTACAAACCAGGTGTGAAGGATTCCCAGCCTTGAGATGTGACAGGGCCTGGTCATGAGCAAATTAACTGCTTATTATGAAAGTCCTTTAAATTTAGGTTAGTTTCTCCAGGTTGTGTAACACAAGTTTTTGCAGCTCCCTCTGAGACAGACTAACCAGAACACCAGGCTTCATCTGGAGCCCTCATCCAAAGTGGGAATGCTGGCATCCCACTGCCCTGCACCAGTACCGCAGCTGTGGTCAGGGCTGGGAGAGGCACCGGGAGCTGCTCTGCCCTCTCCATGCAGCCGCAGCCCTCAGCAGGGTCACGCTGACCCGCGTGCTCTTGACACGAGGAACATCGGCCAGCTCTGGGGTTTGCATTCCTGCCGCCTCCCACCGCAGCCAGCAGGGAGATGCCAAGGAGAGGGCGAGCAGAGCCCTGTGTGCCCTTGTCCTCACCAGGGCAGGGTGACAGCAGGGGCATGGCATGGCAGCGCAGTGCCGGGATGGCAGAGGCACAGAGCAAAGGATGCCTGACCTGCAGGAGGACAAAGGTCCTGGGGGCAATGCCTCAGGGAGAGGACTGTATTTCCCTAAGCCTCCATGGGAATGGCAACACTACATATATGGATTCAAGCATCTCCAGAACTGCCTTTTAGGAGCGCTCGGAGAGTCCGACAAAGGCTGTGAAAGCACTTCTTCCAGAAGGAAAACAGAGAACACTGCCGCATTCCCTGGTTCAGAGCATCTCCTGACTTTTTAAGCCAATTGCAGGATTTTTTTTTCTGGTGGTCTGACTCTGTATGGATGCATAGGCCAAGTAATGCTGCTGATGGCTGCCAAGAAAATGTCTGGTGTAGAAGGCTCTGATCTTGCAAAAAGCCCTGTGTGGGTGGATTCCTGAGCCATCGTGGGTCTCTGCGCAGCACATAAATTCAAGATGTCTGTGCTCCACTAAGCACATTTCAATGCTAAATTTATCATACAGATGTGTCTACTGAAGTTCACCCTTAACCTCTCCAGATTCTTCTTCCTCTGGGAAGTCCTCACTGGGGCCCAGTCTCAAGCTTCGAAACGTCTGCTTGTGCTGTCTTTTCTCGTATACAAACCTACAAGGTTTTGCTTATGCTGAAGAAGATTTCTTTCTTGCTCAGTTAGATCAAAACATTCTCCTCTACAAAATAAACCACGCACCTGTAGGCGGGGACACCAGAATTGTTGGGATAGTGCCCTGTTGCATATTCCAATTTGTAGTCATTTAATGTGAGGGCTAATGGGAAAACAATTTTTTTCTCGCTGTCATTTTGAAGACATCCATCCCTGGAAAAATTATAGCCCCCAAAGGAAACCTTTCAGAGAAACAAAAACAGAGTGGAAAAAAACCCAAAAAGCTCTCAAGTTGCTGCTTGCCATCACAGAATGGGATGGATTTGAAGCTCACGCAGTTCCAACCCCCCTGCCACAGGCAGGACCATGCTCGGCAGGAGCGATGCTTGCTCAGGGACTGCAGCCAGGGCAAGCCACAAGCCTGCAAACCTGGATTCATGCTGCAAAGCTCAGCAGCCTTATACTAGGGCTGGGATGGTGTGAAACAATTGCACAAGGACACGGAGAAGGACACCAGGCCCAGCCAAAGACCCTCACCGACAACCAGAGCTGAATTCATCCCTCTCAAACCACTGGAGCAGTTCCTGATCTGCAGGTTTGCCCAGCTACACGATATTAGGTTAAAAACATCAAATAAATTCCCCAACAAAGCAGTGAGCACTTTATAAGTAGAAAGATGTTTGTGCTGGAAGCGGCAGCTGAACGATCTGGGGAATCCAAACCACACAGTGGAGCTGTGGCTGCAGATGCTGGCAGTGAGGAGGGCTCCGTCAGCCCCAAGGACACACAGCCTTGCCTTGCCGTGTCCCTGCAGTGCTGGGACAGGTCCTGTGCCGCCCATGGGACCAGAGCAGTGGGACCTGCGCAGCAGAGGATGCCTGCAGTGTGGCAACACTTGAGCATTGCTTAAAGATGGAAAGAAGCACGCTTGGGCTTTTTTTTTTTTTACTTCATGGAAATTTTATAAACACTTGAAGTAAACTATGCTTTTACACGACAAACCGGCTCCGGGGGCGGATGCGTGGGGGCCCTGCCACGCTGCACAGGGTGAATGCCGTGTTCCTGGCTGTGTCGCTCCTGTGGCGATGGCAGCAGGGATCGTGCCCCACAACTCTCCACCAGCACAACCCAGCACCCTGTTACTGCTCCGCTGCTGGTCCCAGCCTTCAGCTGCTCTCACAGAGGAGGAAAAACCAGCACAGACACTCATGTGACAAATGCCTAAAATTACACAATGGAATACGTTTCTAATAAGCTGCTTCCCTCCATTGTTCACAACACCAGACTTAAAAACAAAGTCCCTTGGTTCTTTTTCTTTCCACAGCCCCAGCTCTGTCCCACAGGGTCTGCGCTGGGTGGTGAGCATGAGGCTGCCTGTACACCAGCAGTGTAGGAGATGCAACAACCATTGTTTCCAGGTCCATATGCAGAGGAAACACCAGAGACACCCATGTCTATGCAAGTCCGTGTGCTTCCCAAGCCAAGAGCCTCAAGGAGTTCTCAAAGCACAGCCCAGAGAGTGAAATGCTGGCCTTCTGTGGATGAGCCCCTGGCCTGGCACCTCTGGGACAGCCATCCCAAGAATGAAGCCACCAAAGGGCAGGCTCAGGCACCAGTGCTGCCTACAGCGGGATACCTGGGACTGGTTTCTCTGCTGGGTGGCTGGAGAGGATTCCCAGCCATCTGGGCTGGTCAGAGCACCTCTCCCCTGGCTTGCAGCTCCATCTTAACTGCTCTCTTAGATACCTGATCAGAAAAACACAATGATGTGCTTTGTTTCAGCACTGCTCACACCTCCCAGCCACTTGCCAGAGGGTGCAGCACAAAGGGTTCACCGCAGCTTTGAAAAGCCCTGAGATGCCAGAGTGTGTAACACAGTCCAGATGTTGATACCACTGGGGTTTCTGTCTTTTAAAGCCACTTTTACGTGCCACTGTTCAAAGCACGGAGGGGTACAGGAGTGAGCGGCTGGGGCACCACCAAAGCCCAAGGGAGCAGAAGCACCATTGACACAATACATGTGTGTCCAGTGAACACCAGAATTACATTCAGCAACAGAACAGACAGACACTAGCTACACGCACAAGGCAAGGTCAGGAGGCAGCACGGGGAGGACCATGGCAGCATCCCACTGGCAAACCTGCGCCAGGTAGGACACAAAGTGCACTCAAGAGGACGGAGGGCCCGGGAAGCAGCTAATGGGAATGTTTGGTCACTGGTTTGGGAATGCTCCCAGCACCCAAGGAAAATAATTCAGAACAGGGAAGTCACCTTTGGGCTGGTGAGAGGAAGCAGGGAAACTGCTCATTGCCTATTTACAGCTGAGGAACTGAGCCCGGGCGTCAACTGGAACCACAAACAAGCTTTTGCTGTTAACAGGGGTACCAGGTGTGGTCCTGGCTAGAAGAAACCTTCCAGAATGAAGGGCATCATCTACAGAGCCACTGCTGAGGAAAAGAGACTGGACATCTCCTGCACTGGAAATTAATATAACAAGCAAACAAGAAATTGGGTGCCTGTTAGGAAAATGATGGGCTTTGGCCCATATTCAGCAAGTATCAGTTCCTCACCACCTGTAGATCTGGTGGGATAATGGCTCACATTGGAGGAGGAAGAGGAAGAGGAGGAGGAGGAGCACCGCCTGCTGCCTCCTTCTCCCAGCTGTGCTCTTGGAGGCTGCTGACCTGACCAGTGCTGACTGGAACGATGTGATCAGCACCAACTGGAATGATGTGATCAGCACCAACTGGAATGCCAATGCACAGGCAGGGGATGAGGCAGGCAAAGCCCCCCTGGCACAGCCATGTCTGCCAGCACAGTTTTCCAGGACAGGGGCAGGCTGATGCCAGGGAGGAGATAAAGAGATGTCCCGCAGAGCTAAGGATGATGGTCCCCCCAATTCCTGTCCTGCCTGCCTTAGCACGGCAGCATTTCCAGTAACAGATGCTGCTCTCCTACACACTGAAAAACACACTATAGCACACTATAGCTTATTGAGCAAGAAAAACATAACATAAAGGGAAGGAGCTTCTTGAGGCAAGGGGCCAACCCAAACTCCAGTTCTCTACCCTTGCATCCAAGCCTGAGAAGTTAGTCCCTTGTGTTTTGACTCCAACATCTGTCTAAGGTCACCCTTGCCAAGGTACATTTCCCCAAAAGTGAGCAGGTAAATAGCCACTCTAGTCCAGGCTGTGTTCTTTCCACAGCCCTGCCAACACTGCTGAACATCTGTAAGGCCACACATGAGCATCCTTCACAGCCTGCGGGAGAGGACAGGTGGAAGGGCTGGAACAGTTCAACACAGATGTGTGGGTAAGGTCTTGTCTCCATCGTTGTCTCCCTCTCTTCTAATTTCTTGAGCCACTTATGACAGCATGCTCTGAAATTATCGTCCGGTAAGATAGCTGCTCTCCAGGGACACTGGAACTGGAAAAGTCTTAGCTGTGACACGTCCATTTCACAACCACAGAAAATCTCCTGGGTCCAGCTGGGCTGAGACGGCTACGAAGTCTGGAAGAAGATAACAAGCATGTTCTATACAGCAGTGTAAATTCATCAGCGATTGCAAAACCACAACCAGAGCAAGCCCAGATCTTGGCACCACCAGCTGATTTACTCCACCCTGCCATAATACCCCTCGAGCATGGGCCACTTCCAGTCACTACCTTTCCTTCTGCAAGGTTCTCCTACAGGAAGGACGTTTCTCCTGATCTCTCTTTTGAGATTCCCATTGCCTCCACTGGACTCCCACCACCCTATACATGCCAAATTTGGCTTACATGTGTGCTTTTGGTTTATTACCTGGTTTGTTGCCACAAACACTTACCTTTAGTCTCAGCTCTCATCACCTGGGATCCTGCCTTGTGGTGATGAAGAACTGTACAGAAGGAAGTAGAAGAATATAGAAAAAAGTATTAATGCAATAAGCAAGCTCAAACTCAGACCCAAACCTAAATCAAGGGCTGGGTAACAGTCATGTCAGGGATGTATCCTGCAATATAGCAAGTGAACTCAACATTTATCAGACTTACACACAAACCTGCTTGCACTTTTGGCAGAAGCTGGTGATCTTTAATGGCAGGAAGCTGAAGCTTATTTGAGTAGGTATCATTACAAATGAAATTTGCTGCCACAAAGCACAATGCTCACAATCCAAAGCTCCCCATCCCAGCCTAGCCCAATGGCATCCATGCCCAAGCTGTCACTCCATTCCACCATACCTGTGGTGGAGCTATGCCTGTACATACAGTGCGTAGGACCAACCACCCTCTGGTCACGCATCTCTGATCAGCTGCTTTGATCTAACCAGCCCTCTTCATCTCTCCCATGATCTTATCTCTGCTCTTTGCAAAGGCTGAGAAGTATACTGTGCACTATACTGCTTAAATGCACACACACGATAAAAGGAATCCATAGATGTATTTATCACTTAGCTGATTTACATTTAACTTCTCAGGTCTGTATCTGGATTCCCATTTTACACTTAGTGCTCTTTGTTTAGTTCCAGCACGTTGGCTGAGACCCATCTTCTGCCCATGAGTAAAAGGCAAGAAAGGTGGGTCTGGGACTTCCTGAGCTGACTTGCTTTGCCTTGGAGGGAGCACCCCATGCAGTGGGGCTGCAGTTATTTACACGCCAGCTTCTCCATGCCACGCTTACTTGCTTGTTCTTCGGGAAGCTGTCTCAAAGAACTTTGTCCTAGAGGCCACCCTGCAAAAAGAACAAAAGAGGTCACTCCAGTTATCTGATAAGACAAGTTGCTAATTAGATCTCATCTATGCTAGGGAAAAGAGCAGTAGCATTAGCAGACACAGAAGATGATCACCTTTGACCGAGGTCTTTTCTGCTGAGGCAGATCCTGTGCTCCTTATGCTGCCAGCTCCATTCCCCTCTATCTTCCCACCGCCCTGGCCTTGCAGACCTTCATCACTTTTGGCTAGACTGCTTATTTCCGTGCTCTTGCTTATATTCCTACATGCTGGTTTATAAATCTGCATTTATCACCTTTTATGGCCTCTCCTTCAGTTTTTCTGTACTCCATCCCTGCTGGGATGGCAGAGGAATGGAATGTGTGTCTTTGCTGGATGTGCAGCAGCAGAGAGCTCCTCAGTGGACCCAGGTTACAGCCTCCCCACCAGCCAGTCCTGGCTGCTGGGCTGAGATCCCTGTGTATTTAGTCACCCTTTTTCTTTATTTTTTTTTCTTTTGATTCTCATTGAAGCTAGCAAAGTTTCTGTCTCTTTAAAATCTGAAAGAAATCTGATGAAGCTGAACTTCATACAATTTCCTTAAGAGAGACCCAAGCTGGATCTTGTCCTTCCCAGGGAAGCATCTCCTTTGAGAGGCTTGCTCAGAGTCAGGCAGAGAGGGATTTTCCAGCTTCACCACAGGAGAGAAGGTGATGGTCCAAAGCTCAGTCCCAGGGCTGTACTTGAGAAGGTTCAGAGCTTTGTTTTTGCTGCATGTGCTTGTCTTTGCTGTGACCATGGCTCCCCTCCCAGGTTGTGCCCTCTGCACAGCTTTCCAACGTGTCATTCAGACTGCACTCGCATGGGTGTTGGAGGGGATGTCCACAGGCTCCAGCTATTGTACATCACCAGCACTGGAAACCACTGTGGTATTTCTTGTCCTCCTCTCCTAAAATTGCCATTAAGTGATGCCAGCTTCTACTCCTGCTGCCTGGGCTGATCTCATCCCCCTGCATGTTCCCCAAGCCCACTGGGGTCGGCAGCTCCCTTGGGCTGAGCTGCCCACCCCAGGTACCACACGCTCACCAGGGGCTGCTGACTTACACAGATGAAGGCATCTCTTCTGCTGTTCCCCCTATCAGATCTGGCCTCTGCTCCAGCTTTGGAGGGACAGGAGTCCTGCATGGTGGATCTGGAGGTCTCACCGGGGGACGCATTATCACGGGCTTATCGCCATGGGATCGTGGCTTAGGGACACCGTCGCACTCCCCTGCAAGTTTGAAGTTTACGAACACTGAGTATGAAGCTTTGGTAGAGGGCTAGATGTTTATGTAGAGGCATTAAACAAGGTAGCGGGCTTAATTCTGTCTGTCTATCTGTCTGCCCCAACACCATCACTCTGATAGTGGCTAATAGCCAGAATTTAGGGAAAGAGTCCCAGAAAAAGGCAGTTCCCATTCTGCCTGCCCCAGTACAGCCTTCCTGGCACTAGAAAGAGGGCCTGATGCTGAACCTTGTGATGACAAACTTGATACAGTTGCTGATTGCAAAGATGATATTGCCTGGGAATGACAAGCTTTCTTAATCAAAACCTGTGCAGTGCTGCTCTTCAGAAGCAAGAGGAACAGCACAAATTGCTGATCCCTGCAGTCCAGGGCCGCTGCTCCCCTGAGTTTTTATCTCAGACAGTGGCACTACCTGTCCTCTCCCCCAGCCTTCTGTTCTGCTCGCAGGAGCTCCTGCCTCAATGCTTGTCTTCCCCAAGATTCAGCCAACCCCGTTATTCACTTCACCCTTGGAGACTTTCAAGGGTTAAGCAAAAAAGGAATAAATGTCACCCCTGGTGACCCAACACCTTCCCTCCAGTGCCTGAGTATTTTATAAAGCTCAGCACCAAATACCTGCTGTTACGGCAATGTGTGCTGTCCTGCAGACAGCTCCCCGGTGTCTCTATAAAGCTTATTAGAATACAAATAATAAGTATTTGTATTTAACACCAATGGGTGAATCATGAAAATAAACATTCCCAGTAAGGCCTCAATAAACCAGAAACTGCGTCACAGGCAGCCTGACAGACACAGCCCTTAGAAATTAAAATGTGAAAGTGACTTTTGCCATTTTCCTCATCCTGCTGAGGAAAGCACTGGCAATCCAGAGTGCTTATAGCTAGTTAGACTGGATACAAACTGCTTTGGGTTTAATGGTCTTTATATCACCATTTGAGCCTCAATTTTATGAGTCCACTGAGCTAGGTTGAGCTTAGCACAAGAGCCTCAGCTACTGTACAGAAAGCCTGACTTCATCTGATGCTGGTGGCATCTAATGGGCTCAGCAGGGATGGCACAGCACCAGCACCAGCACCAGCTCTGAAGGCTGCCTCGAAACCTGCCAGCAGCTGCATCCGCAGTAAGCAACACAACAAAGGTACCCACTGTCTGGAATCAACTAGGACAAGCCAGGAGGCCAAGACCTGATCAAACCCTGGGGCTGTGGGGCCTGTGCCCACATCTCAAGCTGTTCCTGTGCCCCGATCCCTCTTGCTGAGCTACATCAAGAGGACTCAAGGTGAGAAGCCCCCCACACGCCCTGGTCAATCCAGCGCATGATGTGCAATGGGGAAGGCTGGTTTGGGTGCCTCGAGATTTCCCCAGGAGAACGGCATCCCTTGTGCCTTGCCTCAGCTAGGACCACAGCCCCAGGCTCACCCTCTCTGCCGCATATTCCTGGTCGGGGAGCAGGTCTCTTGGCCTGGAGTGTGGAGGTCTTCAGGGCAGGGCTGGCCACCACGCCGTTGGCTGCCTTACTGGCCGACTTCACTCCTCCATCCTGCAGCCTGGCCACCATCTTCCCCACCTCTGCCTCGGCACGCGGGTAAGGCCGGCCCTCGGTAGGGGAACGCCCCGGCTCATCTCCCCCCAGCCGGGGGGCAGGCAGGCGGCTGCGGTGCAGTGGCTTGGGGACCTCCGTGCTGCTACTGCCATTGGGGGTCTGACTGTGCCGGTCTGCTGTGGAGCCAACAGGACAGACAGACACTGGGTTAGGAAGCAGCATGGAGGCATGGTGGTCTGCCCCAGAGCCACAAAGCTCCTGTGGTACCAAGGGACAAGCATGTGTGTGTGTGGGGATGGACAGACCCTCACCCTGAGTGAAACACAAACAGCGAGAGGCTCACGTGAATGCTGAGGCATGCAGAAAGCTGAAACAATATTACAGAATATACTTACGGGTTTCTTTTAAATTTCCAGTGCTCTTGCTCATGACAAGTTGTGTACCATGCTTTTACATCCCTCCAGAAATGATTCAACTCATCCCTTTTGCTGTGCTAGAGGCTCAGGCAGGGGATGCAGAAGCAGTGCTGTGAAACCAATGGCACCCTGCAGCCTTGGAGCATTAAATACTAATGCTTCTGCTCCCAGTTTGGAGAAACATTTAAATGTAAGGCCATCTCTCACTACATGAGCAGTCTTGTGATTTCCATGAGCAATCTGCATCAATCATGTTTTGCCAGTGCCAGAAAGTACACTTGTAGCATTAGGCCTAAAATATCATCAAAGCTCTGAAAACTGTAACAGAGGAAAAGACTTTGTCTCTGATGATGTGATCAAGGGCGCAGCATGCAACGACAACTACAGAAAATCAGGTGCAGAGAGAAGCATGGTGTGCCCTTCAATATGATAACAAGGGCCTCAGTATTTCCTTACAATCAAATGAATTTAACAGCTGAGTTGTACTTGGTCTAAAAAATACTATCACTGGGTCCTGAAGAAGTTCTTGCTCCAGATGTACAACCAGCAGGGGCAGAGCTGGCCCTGCCATTCCTCTCAGGACTGCCATGGTCTACTGGGACAGGGCTCCAGCAGCAAACAGCCTCCACTCATTCCACCACCCCTGCTCCTCGGCTGCATTTACGTCAGCGGTCGATGTTGGGACCAATCCTGTTCAACATCTTTGTCGCTGCCATGGACAGTGGGATTGAGTGCGCCCTCAGCAAGTTTGCCGATGACACCAAGCTGTGTGGTTCAGTTGATACCCTGGAGGGAAGGAATGGCATCCAGAGGGACCTTGACACGCTTCTGAGGTGGGCTGATGCCAACCTCATGGGGTTTAACCATGGCAAGTGCAAGGGCCTGCACCTGAGTCGGAGCAATCCCAGGCACAGCTACAGGTTGGGCAGAGAAGAGATTCAGAGCAGCCCAAGGAGAAGGATTTGAGGGTGCTGGTTGATGAGAAAATGAACATGAGCCGGCTTCAGTGTGCGCTCGCAGCCCAGAAAGCAACCGTATCCTGGGCTGCATCAAAAGGAGCGTGACCAGCAGGTCCAAGGAGGGGATCCTGCCCCTCTGCTCTGCTCTTGTGAGACCTCACCTGGAGCATTGTGTGCAGTTCTGGTGTCCTCAACATAAAAGGGACATGGAACTGCTGGAACAAGTCCAGAGGAGGCCACGAGGATGCTCAGGGGCTGGAGCAGCTCCTGTATGGAGACAGGCTGAGGAAGTTGGGGCTGTTCAGCCTGGAGAAGAGAAGGCTGCATGGAGACCTCATAGCAGCCTTCCAGTATCTGAAGGGGGCCTATAGGGATGCTGGGGAGGGACTCTTCATTAGGGACTGTAGTGACAGGACAAGGGGTGATGGGTTCAAACTTAAACAGGGGAAGTTTAGATTGGATATAAGGAGGAAATTCTTTCCTGTGAGGGTGGTGAGGCACTGGAATGGGTTGCCCAGGGAGGTTGGGTTGTGAATGCTCCATCCCTGGCAGTGTTCAAGACCAGGTTGGACGAGGCCTTGGGTGATATGATTTAGCGTAAGGTGTCCCTGCCCATGGCAGGGGGGCTGGAACTGGATGATCTTAAGGTCCCTTCCAACCCTAACTATTCTATGATTCTATGATTCTATGCATTTTTGCCTCTGAAGCAAAACCTCTTAGTTTAGCTAATGGAGAATGCTGCAAGTAATGGGGAAAAAAAGTTCCCAAGGAGTTTGAGTTGTGAGATGATGCAGCCTATGTGTGAGGGGTTTTTTGCTTTCTTTACTCACTGAACAACAAACCTCACTTCCCTTATGGCCTGGGAAGTGCAGTCCTGTGATTGATACCTCCATTGCTCTCTGAAAGGTGCTAAAAGAATCAGGAGGGATGAAAGGCAGTAAGGCACCAGTGAACAGCTGGACTGACCTCCACTTTCTTCCACAGAAGCACCGAAGAAGATGGGTCTTTCCCTCAGAGGACGTTTGGAAATGGTGATGGGTTTATGCCGCCGGGCAGCTACTCTTGGAGGAGGCACCGGTGGGGCCGTGGTGTCTTCTGGTGGGCCAGAGTAGATCTGTAAAGGCAGATACGTTTATATGGCCTGACCTGAAGGGGCTGGTGCTGCACCTCCAGCCAAAGGTCCGCCTGCCAGCACAGAGAGGGATGGTGGCCACCCTGGACACCTTCCCCATGTCCCCGTAGCTCCAGCAGTGCATGGTTCAGACCCCCCTCCCCAGCCAAGCATCATGCCATGCCGGGCAGCTCTCTGAGGACAGCACACCACACCAGGCACAAAGACCCAGCTCCTGCCTCGCAAGTGCCCACCCACTGCCTATGTCAAGGGCTGCCCCAATCCTCTCTGCTCTGCAGCACGCATAGAAGCGGTCTGTGGCTTGATTCAGCCCTGGCTGACCCCAGAGGGCTGGAGAAGCTGCTCCAAACCACACTGACCAGCCACAGCCCACAAGAACCTGGAAGGGCCCTCACACCCGTTTACTCCAGCCCTGTGAGTCTCTCTGGAGGGGGACAGACAGTGCCCACCAGCTGCCCTCAAAGGTCAGCAGCACCCAGGAGAGCCCCGGCTGCTGGGGCTGAAGCAGAGCCGGTGCTTTAGTCACAGATCCATACATGTGTCCCACTGTTGGCATTCCTCCAGTGAGGCTGCGTGCTCTGCACCTTGCACACCTCCTGCAGCACTGAACTAATGAATGCAGCAAAATCACCAATACAGACAAAATGTGTAGGAGCAAATTATCCTGGAAGAGAAGAAGGGAGCTTGGAAGCTGACAGTTTCTGAGAAACATCAAGATTTCCACATCAGTGAGGCGATACAATCTATGGAAAGCACCCAAACAAATTGGTTTAGATTTAATGCTAAAAACCCTTCAGCTCTTGGCTTACAATGAAGTGTGTGGCACTATGAAGTTATCTTGGATGAAATACTTGCATAAAAACAATGCTGCCAAGGAGTTTCATCTTTTTCTCACTGGTGCTACGGTACCTATTTGGTTGGGTTTAATTGTCAGTGCTTTTTTTAAGAGATGAAAAAGAATTAAGCTTCCAGGCAGTTTCCTGAAGATCTGAACCACCACATTAAAGACCAAACCCAACTGCTCTTGTGTTTTTCCCATGAATATTAACTGAATTTATATCAGGTTTAGAGTGAGTTACTACAGATGGGGTGGCATGAGTTGTTGAGACCAGAGGCTGCACAGTCCATCTTGGAAGAACGTGGAGCTGGTCCCTTCCTGCTGTCGGCAGGAGATGGCTCAAGTTCAGAGGACAAGCAGGGTTGCTGCTCTCTCAGTGCACGCTTTGTTGTGGAAGAACAATTTTATTATGTCACTTGTAAAGATTTTAAACTGCAGAAATTCAAGGTTCTGATTTGATTGAGCATGACATTTTTGTAACTCCAATTTAAAGCAAACTTTCTTCTCCCAGCCAAAAAGCAGTTCTGGGAAACCAAAATGGGGATGAGAGAGAAAAACACGACCCATTTTAACCTTCTTGATCTTGAAGACCAGGGACCTGGTGTACTGTGGTGAGGGTGGGCACTGGCCTCCTCACCTGGGGAAGGGCAGACCTGAACTGCACCCAGCCTGGTCTGCACAGGCTCCCCCTCAGCAGGCTCGGTACAAATACCAGATGCTGATAGTCAGGCTTCTCTCCTGACTTACTCTGCCTGAACAGAGGAGGAACAACACATCCAGGGCAAAGACCCAGCTGACCCCAAATGGGTCATTTCAGCTGCTTTTCTTTCCCTATTTGGTGACACATGGTGGCTGCTGATGCTTAATGCCAAGAGGGGCTCTGCCCTTTGCAGGGGTAGTACATTTTCTCGGCTCCAGAACACAAGGTCGGGTGCATTCCCCCTGCCTGGATTCAGAGGAATCTGCTGTGACAGAAACAGCTCATGATTTAAAAGCAGCAGCTCGTGTATTATTAAAATAGCAAATGATACCTGCAGCAGGGCCATTTTTTTCGAAACATCAACCTCAATCCTATATATTGACAAGAATCCAATATTGTTTTGTAAAGAAAAAGAGTAAGTACGTTCCTCAAGGATGGTTATAAAGATATCACAGAATGCTGCTTTCACAAGATGCTTTTCCACATCTGAAACCCGTGTTAAACCCCACTGCAAACTACTCTTTTTAAGATGTGGCTGCAGCCTCTGCTTTGCTTCTGCCTCCTAAATGAAAATCCAACTTAAAAAACTTGAAAGTACAAAGATACTGACAGATCCTCATATTCAGAAGGTTTGTACAGCGAAGAAGGTATTTCCAGAATCATCAACTTCTTTAATTTAACTGAAATATGAGCTGTGGAAACAATAATTACCCACAAAGACTTCACGAATAGTTACTTTGTCCTTAGAGTCTTCATATCACACCATATAAACCATATTCCCCTCTTCCTTCAGACTCATTTAAAGTGTTTGCTCATGTGTGAGCTGAAGACACTTTCAGCTGTGAAGCTGAACTTACAAGCTCAATCTAATAAATGTTACTAACTTAACCTTATCGTTGAAGAAATTAAAAGCAAGCAAAGAGGCATCTGGCTTAATTAAAGATTTAATTCCATCTCTTAGAGGTGGCAATATAGATGATGATGTGTTGACTCAGCCTGCACCGTGGCTGTACAAGAGGGAAGGCAGAGGCTCAGCTCTCAGCAAGTTGTGTGAGGATCCCAGCACACAAACAATTCACTGTTTTGCTGTGGGAACTTATTAAAAACATTAACAAAGATCTACAAAGAAACTGGCTTGTGTTTTCCATGAGTTTCTTGTGTGGATGCTCAAAAGTCTCTCCTAGTTCTTTCATCCCATTTATCTCATTTCAATCCTCAGCACCACAACCAAATCCCACACCAGCCATCTGGTCCTTGGTTGGTTGTTCCAAATCCACATCTCCTTTTGCAAGAACCTTGCTCTTTCAGTTTCAGCCTCCTCTTCCCAAAAAGGGAGCTTCACCTCTGTAGATGTGCTGCCCTGTCTGCTGAGAGCGCTACCCCAACCTCCTCACAACAAACAACATCCTTTAAAGGATGGCTTCAAACTTTCCCTACTCTAAGACATAAATGTTTGGACATTCTGTAAAGTATTACAAAAAGCTGAAGGACCAAACTCACTCCTTTGAACCTAGCATTGTTACCAGGAAAGAAATCTGGAATGCAAATCCTGCTCAAGTTTTTAAATCTTAACATACAGCTCTATCATCCTCCAGCCACCCTGAAAACCCAAAGTGATTGTATCAGATAGTACAAGGAGGAAGCACTAAAACAGGAGACAGCAGAAAACTCTGCTTTGCATCAGGAAACAAAACGCCACACAATAAAGCAGCTGTTGTCTATACTTAAGTCTTCAGCACCCACCACAGCACACTAAGCCAGGCTGTGCATTCAGGCAATGCTCTCACACAAAAATGTTTAGCAAAGGTCTCATGGAAGGCAAATGCTGCTGGAGCCTCACTGGGGTGCATTGCCCCATGCTGAGCACTGCCCCACACAACAGGACCTGCTCAAGTCTTTCTGATAGCTCCACCTCAGGCAGCAGCTCCTCTCCCCAGGACCTGTTGCCTGGATCTCAGGAGATCGTAGGCACTGCCGAGTTATTTTCATCAACCTTTCAATACTTGTCTGCTTTGGATTTTTCTCCCCTGTATTGCAGAGTGTCTCAACTTGGACTGTGCCTGTTGAAACCCGTTATGCGCAGTTCTAGCTCCTGTCTTCAGAAAAGGAAAGCATAAGGTCCTGAAATGTCCAGATATAGAACAGGTTTTGGGGGGTTTTTAGTTTGTTTGTTTGTTTTAGTTTGTTTTTTTTTAAGTAAAGATTCCTCTTATTTAAAAAGAAAAGATCCTAGACTCAGGGTTTCCTTCAGAACTAGCTAAAGGCAATAGCAGGAAACATACCTGCTACACTTTGTTTCCTTCTGAAGCGTTTCTGAACAGTGCATTACATAAAACCATCCCAGCCCCTAAGGAGACTCCAGAAGAAGGAGCCAGAGCTCTACATCGTTGCCACAGCAACAGCTTGCATGAACAGGATGGAGCAGCCAGGAGCTCTGTGGCGCTGCTCCCGGGACTGCTGCCTGTACCTTCCCGAAGTGCTCAATGAGGATCTCAACCACTATGTTTTGGAACTTGATGTTCATCATCGCTGCTACGGTGTCCTCCTGTGCACGCATGAGGGTAGGTCCAAATATCACCCCCATGTTAGACGGTGACATCAGGTTCTCTCGGCTGTGCTCACATATGCTGCAGAGAGGAGGAAAAGAAGGAATAGGGTTTAGTTTGGTTGGTTGGTCTATTTTTTTTCAAACAGATCTTACTCCAACCAATTAAAAAATGACACAGTAAGAATCAGTCGCTCAATTTTCTTCATTTTGTTTTAGGAGAATTTGTTTCCCAACCCTTCAGAGGCAAATCAAGTCTTTAGTTCTGACATGCACATTTGGCCAGGACAACAGTCTGGAAGAGCAACATGCTGACAGCACTTTTATTTGATCCTTTCCCATTCCCAGCTCCTCTGTTAGGTCTGCAATCAAAAGTCATCTGTGCAACATACACACAAATGGAGTAATTTAAATTGGAATATCCTATTTATCCAGAGCTGACTTTTGCTTTACTTTTCCTACTCTCTGAAGGAGAAGGGCTGAATGCAGGGAGCACACTTTGGAGTTTTGCAGTAAATCTCTACACAGCAACTTCTTCTCTGAGGGAACCACTGTTTTCACAGAGCAGAGCTCTCTCTGGCCAGGACTGTGAATACCTGCAGAGCAGCACCAATCACTGACTGAAATACTGACCACTTAGGTGAGTACTTCCTGTTTCCAGAAGTAGATCAAAGGAGAGAGACTCTGATGCTGACACGGAATGAATTCTGAGTTTAATTCTGGGTTTGCCCTGCAGCTCTGGTGTTAAAGAAGTTTCTGTCAGCATGAGAGGAGAGGGATCAGAATTTAAGCATAAACACTTGAATGAATAAACACAGCGACCACAAGCACAGTGTTAGCTTCATCAGACCGCAGCTCTGCCATTTACACCAGGTTTCTGAAAACCACACAAACATGGGCACAAAAGGCTGGAACCAGGATCCCCAGCCAGGTCTCCTTGCCCCAAAGACAAGGCATGGCACTGACAGCCAAGCACTTACCTTTGAGTTTCAGGTTGTGACAACCCCAGATCACTCCTGCTTATTTCTGAAACAGTCCCATTTGGAAAACAACTCCAAAAGTCCCAAGCAAGCCCTGTTATACAAAAGTCATTGATTCTGCAAGCCCTGGCCCTTTCTCACCTACACACAGATTCCTCCCTTGCTTTTGAGCTTGAGACCTAATGTTTGTATTAACAAGAGTGAGAGATAACAATTTATAGTTATGCTGTCAAAGGGTATTTTCACGCTAAAATAATTTCCTGCTTGGTGTGTGTCAGAAAGGGGATGAAAGTGGCAATTAGGAAGAAAAGCATCACTTAATGCAGCAGGCCTCAAAGGTAACCATGCCATCTGTGCAGTCCAAAAGTAAACTCCTAAAGGGACTGTGGTGGATACAATTTTGTAAAGCTGACACAGAAAAAAAAAGGGCTTGTTCTGCTGAATCCATTACTCCCCTTGCTCTGGCTTTAGAGAATAACTTCTGCTTACTTGACAAGATGCTGTATGAGGAGCTCTAACATCTCTCTGTTCTTGTCAGGTAGCTTATAGACCAGCGCATGAATGGCTCCCAGCCTGTAATCCAGGTTCTCAGATTCTGGAAAGGTAACACAAAAAAAAGTTTGTGCCCACCGCTTTCAAAGTAAGTACATAAGACAGATAAAGTCAAAACCAAAGAAAATCCATGGGAGCTGTTCTTTCTTCAGCATACAGCTGCTTGGCCAAACGCAGCAATAGGAGACAGAAAGAAAGTGCGATTACATAGCAACAGGGTAAATCATTGTGAGAAACAAAATGAAGTGGATAGTGGAAGAAACAAAACTTGAGAATGGAAGAAAAGAAGCCAGTGTGGCTGGGGAAACAGGCTGGGCATGGCTGGGACCTGCCCTTCGCACCCTCACCCCACACACCAGCACACCTGGGGAATGCACAGTCTTATCAGCCCAGAGAGCTGTGATGCTGAACAACATGGTAAAATGTCTTGCAGGGAAAAAAAATGAGTTCCTGACTCGAAGAGTTCACCCTTAGAAGCATCAATAATCAAGAAACAATAAAATACTCAGTATGAAAAGAGTAGTGTGGGATCTCAGTAGCTGGGAATCTTAATGGAGAGAGTTTCTGAGGGAGGGTAGAGAAGGGATTATGGTTTTGCACATACCCAGGCACCACTGGTTTAACCAGTAATGAAACTACTAAATCTTGGACTTGAGCATAACCAATAGTGGTGGAAAATTTTCCTTTCCAAGAAAGAGTGTTATTAATTCTCTAGAGGTCCAAGCTTAGGAGAGGTGGGCACTCTCCTACCTTCCTGGTGAGTTCAAGGAGGCATGGGGGTGCGAAGGATGCTTTAATCCAAAGTGTTTCCAAGTGTGCCATGAATTTCCAAACACCAGTACTCTCATGCTGAGGGAGATGACCAATTCCCTGTATCCCTCTAGTCTCCATCCCATCACACTGGCTCCAAAGATGCAACTAGTTCATAATTATTATGGCTTATTTGAAATGGCCATAACAACAGGACAGCCAAGGACTGGCCAGTTCCACACATACTACTTGGCTAACCTCTGTTAATAGTGGTAGTGGCTCAGTCCCAAGAGCTGCAGCAGAAAAATGTCTTTCATATACTGGTAGAAACTTTGGATTCCACATTCCAGGATAAATTTCACAACCTAAATGGTGAACCTATCTATCTGTATGGCAACAGCACATCCCATTCCCTCACAGGTTTTAAAGTAAATACATTAATACTATTGAGAAACAATTCTTCTGGGGCACTTGTGCTGATTTCATGTTAGTTGACATGCCCTGGCTCTCCCAACCCTCCACGAAACCCTGTTGGAGGGAAGAGCACTGCAACAACAGCGAAGGGAAGAAATACCACAGTTAAACGCTTGAAAGAGAGTTTCTACAGGGGAAAGTAGCCAGACACCCAGTGCTGGGCTGGCAGAGCTCTGTCAAATGACTTTGATGGACACTGGTCAGGGAGGGCAGGGCTAGGGACTGGCGGCAGGGCGGCGGCGGGACTTACTGGCAGCCAGGACCAACTCTTTGTGGAGCTTGTACGTCATGACGGGTTCTGACAGGTTCCTGCAATAACCAGAAAGAAAACAGCTCTGGCAGGGCAATGTGACCCACTCCTGACTGAGCCTGAAGGACCGACAGGCAAACCTGCTCACTGCCCAGCACCACCAGTTCCCCGTGGCATCTTGCCCCCAGGCACTATTATTTAAACAGCTTTCCCCATAGGACGGGGGGTTTCTACAACAGGCATATTTTTCAACTAAAAAAGAAAAACAACCAAAACAAACTCCTCCAAAACCAATTTAAAAAAAAAAATCCGTTCATCTTCCCAAAGCATTTGTCACTTCTCTACCCCTCCCAACAGCCAGGTGTTAACATCTGGCAGTTCACTCCGCTTTTCACCACATCAACCCCAAGTTCCTTTGCCAACTTGGGGCAGGTGAGACCTGCAGGACTACCTGAGATAAAACTTCAGTGAGCTGGTAATTGTCTTGATGTCCCAATCACCACTTTGGAGGTCCACATCCCCTGGACATTTTGGATCTGAGGGAAGAACAAAATGGCTTTAAAGTAAGGTCTGTCCTGAGGCTGTTAATAAATAGCATGTTTTCAGGGAGGGAATGCTTTTGAGACAAACGAAGCCACAGCATCACAGTAAGAAAACTGCTGATTCTCACAGCTGAAGAAGCAGAACAGCAGTACCACTGTTGGTATTTTGGAAAGCCTGGGGAGCAGTGCTAAGTAAGGACACAGGAAGAAGCAGGAGGTAAACTTCAAGCAGCGGTGAAAAGTTAGTGAGGGAATATTTTCTACAGTTTGTTTTTTCCCCACCACAGCCAAGCCTGGCAGAATAAAACATTTCCACAGATCCAAGACAAGCTTTCTAGTATCCAAAATAACCTAAGTGTCCAGCTCTAATCCCTCCTTCACAGCTGCTGCCCTGAAGGCTTTTCTGGAAACATCCCCTCTTGCTGCCTGGAGAGGAAGTAGCTTAGAGAAGGAGGCATGGAGGTACCTGTTGCTCCTACCTACCCTCACCAAACAGCCACATAATTTCTGTGATATGACGAAGGACATGGGTGGAGGATGGGGGTGGCTGGACTAAGGAAAAAAACTGCATGAGTTATTTTAAAAAGAAATAGGACTGAAGAGAAAAGAAATATCTATCTATCTCCTTCCTGAAGCTCAGGATGAAAGCCTTCCACAGCAGTTACTTCTGTGGCGTTGGGCTTTCCATCCTGAGCTCATACACAATGGGGTGGCAAGTGGTTAACCGGACCAATGCATATAAATGAAATGGAAAAGCCACTCACTGGTGGGGTTCAGAGGAGAAAACCACAAAGCTACTCACAGGGAGGGTGAGAATCAAGAAGCAATAAAAACTCAGCCTTAAAGTAATTAGTCATCAGGCAAGCATAACCAAAAGCTGTCTGAAATATGGCTCCATGGGAATCAGCACAGCTATACATCAGCACAAACCACAGTTTTAATAAACAACAACAATAGTAAAAGCAATAGTAAACAATAGTGAAAAACAATAGTTTACAGAATATATCAATGTGAGGTGTCTGTGCAGGGAGCTAGCATGAGCATGAGGAACACGTATCAATGTGAACCTGCTTTCTGCCCTGTGCTCCAGCCCTATGGGGCTCATGTATGGCTCCCCGCCTGTCTGAGTCTGTGGGAACCATGAGCAGGATGGTCTTAGCCAGATTCCAGCCCAGGAGCACCATGTCCCCACACACAGCAACGCTGCTGAGCCCCACAACCTGCTGCAGGGAGTTTAACCATCTCTGCTATAAAGAATACCCTCCAATCTACCTGCTTGTATGAAATACAGGACTCAGTGCACAGAAGGGCTTACAGCAGAAAGCCATACCTTGCCTTAGTAACATGTACATTGCTTATGGTGAGGTATCCCAGTCCTTCCAGGTGAAAACCTCAAACCACAGGAAAGGCCTCTCTGCAGAGGCCACCATCCCATGGGGTATCTCCATGATACCCCATGGAGGAAAAGGCTAACCTGTATGCCAGACCCATGGGACATGGCAGCCCCACACAAACAGCCAGGCAATATCCCAGCACTGCAGGAGGGGCAGCAGGGCACAGGGCAAGGACCAGGGCTCATCTCTCCTTGGCCAATATCCTGCATCACAAGCCTGCAACAGGAATGTGTCCCCAGCATGCAATTCCAAAATGCCTGGATATTTTTAGTACACGATGGAAGAAGGCTTGTGACCATTGCTCCAGGGTCACTGACTCCCTTTACCTTGCTGCTGCTGACTTAACTTTAAACACAGGTTGCACCACAAACAAATAAATGCAGTTGCAGCAAAAAGCCCAGAAAAGAAGGGAAAGATGTGCATCGAGAGGCCACAGGGACCAAAAACCACATTGGACATTTCTCACTATAAAACCCAATTCTCTGTCAATACAAACCAATACAAACCCAGGATAATCTAATTGTGCAGAATAATTAATTAGTTCTTACCAAAAAAGGTGTTCAGCAACTTCTGCACCTGAATATTGCTGCCAACAGTCCGGTAGATGCCCTCTGTAGTAATTCCTAAGCAGGAGAAAGCCACAGTGTTAGGAAGGGTCTTCCCCAGCTAGTGGGAAGTCCAAAGGCCCCATCTAGTGGAACTCCTGTCCTGGCTGTCGGGTGCTGGCTCAGCAGAACCGCAGATACACCCTGAACTGCCCCAGGATATTCCCCACACACTGCCCAATGGGGTGCTGTGGGGCACAGCCGTTCATGCAGCAGGACTCAGACCTTCCACCGGATCACATCATGGTCAGGGGAGCCCAGCCAACGAGCAGAACATGTGCTTGAGCTGGCAAGTTCTACCTGCCAAAAGGTGCCACTTCTGGAGGGTGCTGCTTGACACAAACTTGTTCAAATTGTCACAAAAGGCAAACACGTTTAAGCAGATTCTTTGAAAATATGAGCCAATGTTAGGAAAGACAGAAGTGCTGGATTTGCCTGGCTCTGAGAGGCCGGTCTCATTGCCCTGCTCCTCCCCACCTCAGCAGAGCTTGGCTGGTCACATTTTCCAAAGTTCTGGACATTAAACCAGGCACCTTTCCCTGTGGCAGCCTGGACATCCAGTTGTTCTGGAGTGATCTTTGTCCTTCAGCCTTTGCTGGCCATGTGTGCTGGTACGGGTTTCTTTCATGAAAGACCAGCGGTGAGCTGTCAACCATCAGCCTGCTTCTGTTCTGCTACTTCTAACAAAATGGGTCTGTACCCCAGGTATCCCCTGCCTGTGCCCCAGCACAGGCAGAATTCCAGAGCTATCTGTTTTCTAAAGCCAAAGATAAGAGAGCAATTAATGAAAACAGCATAAAGGTGGAAATTCAATCCTAACCAAATGTGGTACATTCTGGACCACACAAGATTTCTGCTCCTCTGGCAGGCATTCTTCAGCAAAAAGTCAGAGTCTCATTTCTTGGACTAACACCACTACAACTGCTGAAAACACAAAACAACTCAAGGCCACGGGAAGCAATGCCAGCACAGCAGCACCCCCGGATGCCACGGTGACTAGCTTACCTTTTGTTTCCACAGCATTGATGCACTTCCGCACAAACTTGAAGCCGACCTCATTCAGCTCCACTGTTTCAAAGAAGGGAAGCAGCGTTACCTGCCTGAACACCAGCATGGAAACCCCCATGGAAAACTGCTGGAAAAGCCCCTTCCCGGGACGCTGTTCAGCACACAAAGCTCAGGGCCCCCACATGCAGCCAGGTTCACACACACATTTGCATCCCATGCGTCCCTTCAGGAAAACACAGGCATTCTTTAAAACCTGACAAGGAATTATTAGTTCTGTACGCTGGCCAATTTTCCTTGAATTCACTTTGAGTCACAGCACTGCTCCTTATCCTCTTTCTGTCTTTAATTATAAAAGCATAAATCAGAGTCCAGTCACATGTGAATTTGTGTCTGATAAGGAGCTGATTAATATTTCCAGAGTGCTGCAAAATCTGCAGTTAAAGCTCACCACATCATAGGATCGTGTAATTTATGCTTATCTACTTGACTAGATTAAAAAGCAAAACCAGTACAGCTGGACGGACTGAGTAAAGCAGAACACTGGCTTTTGTTCCACCAATTAACCCCAGGCTGTCTTCGTGCCTGCCATGCAGGCATCATGAAGCATGTAGGAAGTCAGGATTTTTTTCTAGATGCAAATGCCAACTTCTGTAATCACACTACTACTTCTGCTAATTTTTCTGGGATACCCGGAAGGACTGTTCAAGCCACACTGTGAAATATCTTCCTGTTCAGTGCCAGCATTTATACTGAATTTCTCGTAAATGACTATGCTGTTGGTGGTTTGGAATTCTGGGGGGTTGAGTTATTGGGGGGGGGGGGCGTTTGTGGTGTTTTTTTTAATTGTTTTAACATAAAATAACATTTTATTGGAAGAAACAGCCACAGGACACATCTGGACTAACTTCAGCACAGTTGTCACAGCACAGGCCATGCTGGTGAATCCTATGAAATCACTGTATTTTCAGCAAGATGTTTATAACAGATCTCTCTTCTATGAGCAATGGCAATGAAAAGCTCTAACACAACAATGAGTAAAGGCACCATCAAGCACAGACCCACTTGGTACTTGATACTGAGTGGTATGATACAACTAAGGTAAGTATGATAAGCCTTTCTAGCTGTAATCTATTAAAAACAGCGTATTTACTCTTGTGAAACACTGAGTCACATTCCTTCCAAGCATGTAATGCAAAGTCAAACGACAGGTTTCATGCCTATGCTTCTGATAACACTACCTCCGTGCTCATTAAAGTCAGCAAATTTATGTGTTGGTAAAAGTAAGCTCTAATATAGGGAACCCTAATGAAGCCCCAGTGTTTCCCACAGCAGCACGTGCAGCCACGCCAGTACATGCTTGGCCTTGCCAGGGCTGTGGCACAGTGGGCAGGGTGCACCCTGCTTGCAAAAGGAAAAGTATGGGATGAGGCAGTGGGATGGGAGCTTGAGGGAACTGAATGCCACCTCTATTTTTCTCTTATAGTATTTGCTAAAAGAAACAAGACATTAGGCAGAAGCTCTTCCCTGTGAGGGTGCTGAGGCAGTGGCTCAGGGTGCTCAGAGAAGCTGTGGCTGCCCCATCCCTGGCTGTGTTCAAGGCCAGGTTGGACACAGGGGCTTGGAGCAGCCTGCTCTAGTGGAAGGTGTCCCTGCCTGTGGCAGGGGGTTGGAATTGGATGAGCTTTAAGGCCCCATCCAACACAAACCATTCCATGATTCTTTGAGACGTCCTCAGAATCTCCTGCTGATCTTTTCTTCCGTCTGTTACTTTGGGGTTTAGAGGTGCACATTGAACTCTGCATCCTGCTAGTTCTGGCTAAATAAAAACTGCACATTACAATCGATAATCGATAATGCTGCATGGAGACCTCAGAGCAGCCTTCCAGTATCTGAAGGGGGCCTATAAGGGTGCTGGGGAGGGACTCTTCATTAGGGACTGTAGTGACACGACAAGGGGTAATGGGTTAAAACTTAAACAAGGGAAGTTTAGATTGGATATAAGGAAGAAGTTCTTTCCTGTGAGGGTGGTGAGGCACTGGAATGGGTTGCCCAAGGAAGTTGTGAATGCTCCATCCCTGGCGGTGTTCAAGGCCAGGTTGGACAGAGCCTTGGGTGACATGGTTTAGTGCGAGGTGTCCCTACTCATGGCAGGGGGCCTGGAACTAGGTGATCTTAAGGTCTTTTCCAATCCTAACTATTCTATGATTCTATGATAACTTTTAGCATTCGCAACTCATTATTATCTGGCCTCAGTATCAGACACTGCAATGGAAAGGAAAGGAGTTCCACAGAGAGAACACACAACCTATTCAGGAGAAATTGAGGACGAGTGTATCTGCAAGGAAAACCACTGCCCAACCTCCAGACAGCTTCAACAGCTTAGGGAACAGCAACAGAAATTACTCACTTTCTTCCTGTTTTGTGATGGGACTGTGGTAGATCTGAAAAGGGGGAGGGAATGGAAGAGGAAGAAAAAAAAAACAAACATGCAATGTTATTCAGTATTTATTTTCTAAAGAAAATACAGCATCCCATAAATCACCTGAAGCCAATCACAAACAGTAAGACAACATCCCAAAGAAATGACATTTTATAATTAGGCAAGGTACCATTACCTACACAATAAACTATTCTTTTCTGACTTTCTACATTTCACTGGAGCACCTGAACTGGAAACTTTGTCTTTCAGATGCCCTGTAAAGAGGGAAGCTGGACAGCCTGGCACACAGGGCTTGTGGGCTTTCTGTTTGTTTGCTCGCTTTTAAAAATTCAAGTGTCAAGACATTCCTTCATGCCATACAAAAATACATCTTGCATTCCTTAATAATCAACAGTGAGTGCCATTCTTGATAGAAAATCAAAAATCCTTTATACGCAATAACACGCTGTGCAAGCTGAATGAGTCCCAGACACCCTGAAGTGACTGACTGTCCAGCACGAGCACACTGACCCTTCCCGCTCTCCCATGTCCTGTCATGTTTAAATGAGCAGGAGAAAAGTGCTGTGGAGTGTGCCTGAAGACAAGGGGAGCTGCCAGAAATGGTTTTCCCACACTGCACATCATGCTGCCCATTTAGAGGAAGACTGATAAAGTGTGAAGGCCAGTGCTTTGTTTAGATTGAGGGAAGGAAACACCAGTAGGCACAGAAAGGTGGTGAACATGGGGCAGGGTGGCTGCTTCCACCTTTCCAAACGCTGCTTAGAGTGGGGACAGAAAAAGGTTGGAGAGTGAATTGTGAGCAACACAAATACAGAGCATTCCTGACTCTATACGGCCATAGTATTTAGGCAGCCTAGCACAGCCACAGTTGTACCAGAGCTTTAAAGGAGGAAAACCAAAACCCCCATTGCCAGCTGTGCCCAAAGAGCAGCACAATGCCCTGTTTCAGATGTGCAGTGGCTGAACTAACGACTGAATTATGGGTAAGTGGGAGCTGTACCAAAGACCCTGCTGTTGAGCTGTCCCAGCCCAAAACCCGCCGGCAGAGGACACTGCTCGGCAGCGTATGGGCAGCAGCTCCTGGAACACTTACCGGCTCCTTCCCGTCCATGGCTTCCATCCACAGCCTTCGATTGGCTTCCGAGAGGGCCTGCAGTGTGATGGTCCCAGACCTGTGCAAAGTTCACCCGGGGAGAGGCAGGAAAATGAGGCAAAATTTGGTTTTAATAGACAGCAAGGAGCGATTTCATCCAGGTTTGCAAGGTTTGGAGGCCATTTGAACACTAAAGCACCTCACCTTTCATTAGTTTCAATGTCGAAACAAAACCTTTTGTCTATAGAGTCAGTCTTTCTCCTCACACAGGATTTCAGTGTCAGGTCTAAGGTGCCCTAGGAGAGAAAATGAAAGCTAAGGTTAGCGGAAAGAAACACAGGAGAAGATTTCAGGTTCCTCAGCACCTTTAGGTTGCAGCCTAGCCTAGCACTGCCCACAGAGCACCAGGCACCCAGCGGTGCCCTGCAATCCCATGGCACTGGTACCAGGAGCAGAGACAGTCCTTCCCACCATCAACAGAGATTAAAGGCTCTGTAAGCCTGGCTTCCTCTCCTCAGCCACAAATTGTTCTAGATGTCACAGAACTCTCCTGCAAACAAGTGCTAAATATCCCAGTGACGAGCAGTATGCTTCCACAGAGCAAGAGCTCTACTATAAACAAACCTCACCAGGTAGCCACTTGGTCTTTGAGGCCAGGACCCTGCTTGTCTGCTATCTGACACAGCTAAGTCCTAGTTTTCACCAGTGCTGATCAGTTATCCATAGCATTCATGGTCCAGAGCTTTGCACGAAATACCTTGTAGGAAAGGAATACTAACTGGATAAATCTGGAGTAGGTGCACTCTGAAGAGAGGCCAGTGCTGTGGGACTGAGCTCCGGCCCTTCGTATTCGTGCCCCATACTCCACAGCAGAGTCACTGCAATGTGACCACGAGGTCTCCATGACTTTGTAGGAGTCTGTGCAGCCAAGCAGCCCCCAGGATGAGTGTGCAAGCCTGGAACGTGTTAATCACCCTGACCCTCACTGCTGCTGCGTCTGCAAGACCTCCAGCAGAAGTGGATCAGGCAGAGCATGGAGCAAGAACGGCCTCCGACAAGATTACCTACAGTTTACATGCCGTGATGATAATCTCCTGGCTGTACTTTGTGTTGGTTGGTTGGTGTTTTTAAGAGAACTGCCTGTAATCGCAGCATTTAAAGCTGTGTGGCCAAAGGTGCAGATTTCCAGATTACAAGAGTTTGAGAAAGGGACTAATTTACATTTTTACAAGCCCCTACTTTCATTAATTTGCCCTACCAGACATGTTTATGGCAGAGATGAGAACAGATCCCCTCAGTCAATAGTTTGGATGTTTCTTTGCCAAGGTCTCTGCCAAGGGCTTCCAAAAAATACATTTTATTTTATTGCTGCAGCATGCAGAGGGCTGGCAAAGAACAGACCATGAGATCACAAACTGGAGAACAGCACGCCTGACTGGGAGTCCCCAGGGGATGTTACTCCAAGGCAGAGGGGGCGGGTGGACTCAGCTGGATGCACTTGCTGTGCTCTGTCATCTGTGCCTGCATCTTACCCCTGCTCTATCATGCTGAAGAACTGCAGGGAACTCCCAGACACAGTGGTAAAATCCAAAGCATTTTGCCCAAGAAGCCATTCCCAGACCCCCAGATTCCCCAGCCATTCCCCTTACTGCAGTTTAGAGCTGCAGTGCTGCCCTCTCCTACTCTCCTAACGCTGGTCCCACTCCCATGTAACCAGTTCCAAGAATAGAAAATCACAAACCAGTGACTGTGCCAACACGCAAAGGCAGAGAAATACCCCTTTTGGAAGCACTTATCTATGACTCGAGTGATTCAAGTACTTGAAATTACTGCCAGAGGGCTAGGGGCAAACCAGGCTGCAGGTTCACTGCCCATGTGCATGGATAAATATAAAAATTAGCTTGTCTGGAAAGGCAGAAATTTCACACTAGACCAATTTGCAAGCCATCACTTTCCAAATACTGCTCATGTTACACAAACCTGCATCTTTGCTGCCAAACCCTGCAGGTCTTCAGGCTAATTTTGGGAGAGAGCGAGGTGAAACTTCTCTTCACAGAGGTGTCTTTCAGGTTGCACCAAGCCCCCTGCCTGTGTGACCAGGCAGGAAGGGGACATGATGCTCTGCTCCATGGCCAGGAGTCCTTCCACAGCTGCAGGCTCAGGACCTAGCCCACTGGTGCTGCCAGACAACTGCTCTGACAGCAGGGCTGGCCTGTACTGCTCTGGACATGGCACCTGTTCATCTGTTTGCTTATGGAAAGAGATGATGTGGGCAGACTGAAGGTGAGACCTGATGGCTAGGTCAGTGTTTGCAGACATCCCTTCAAGAAATCAACTCACTTGCTTAGCTCCAGGCTTCTGGTCCATGGGTGTCATCCGTAAGGTTTTCGCCTCTTTCTCGTACTGGCAGTAATATTTCACCCAGGAGATGCCCAGTGCCCCTGCAGAAACACACAGGAACCTGGAGTCAGAGACAGTGCCTCAGTTGGATGCAGCCAGCAAGGCATGGCCCACATTACCCACATGTCCACACTTCTCTGGGACCAGACACTGCTGGCCCCATGGGGACAACTCCCTTGCCAGCATCTCCACTGGGAAAAGCCAGGAGAAGCAGGAGGAGGAGTGAGGCTGCAGCTGCCTCCAGTGGCCTCCCAAAATGCTGCTGGTGAAAGCGCATTTGTGGTACTTTGGTTGGAAGCCAAGCTGGTTTGGCCAAGTCCAGCCAAGACTGGCAGGATCCTGTGTGGCTGGAATGCTTGCTTCACACAAACACCACTAGTTTTTCCTGTTGATGAAAACTTGGTAGTAAAAACAACAGCCTCTTTAAAACACTGAAGCTTAGCTCCTCCGTGTATCATGCTAGATTTATCAGCACTTTTCTTTGTTGTCACCCCTTTATATGAAATACTTCAAATAGCATTTTTTTCTGTGATTTGTTTTTAACTTGCAGTTGTCAGGAGGAACAACTGTCTTCATATTCAATTTATAGAGGAAACATAAATAGAGACAGCAAAGAGCATTCAGGAAAATGTAACATTTGTGGTCTAAACTTACTGTCTGTGTGTCTTCTTTTAAAAGCAGGATAAACACACATATGAACATCAGTATAAATGCATTTGTATCGATAATCCAAAAATTAACTGTGCGCTAAGTAAGTTGTTTGTGGACCCAGAGGCTACAGCTCTGCACAAAGGTTTTTGTCCCCTGAGCTTGCATGGCCATGGAAAGCTACAGCAAGTATTTGCAAAAGACTGAATTTGGTTTGATTTGATACTGCACAGAATGGCAACAAGTTTCTCTCTCAGCAGTTTAACTCTGAGAGCTGGTTAATGCTTCAGTTGTGCTCGAATGCCCTCAGAGACAGGGCGAGAGGGAAGCTGCGCAGGACACCAGATTTGTTCTGATAAAATGCAGCCAAGGTGCAATCTGCCAGAGCTCTGGTCTCCCCAGCAGTACAACAGAGTAATAAATCTCATCCAATTTGAGGGCAGGGCAATTAGCTCCTTGCTTGCATGGCTCATGAAACCCAGAGAAAGCTCCGTGCCACAGCTGAGAAAGCTGGCAGCTGAAGCTGCTGGTGATTCCCTGTGCACTGGCAGTCAGTGACACCCTGTGCAGCATCGCTCACAGCGCTGCCATGACTAAATTGGCCTGGACACAGCAGCCGAGTGCAGCCCCCACCACGGGGCCATGAGCACAGCAACCCAGGCTACTATGTGTTTTAACACATTCATGTGCATATAAAAGACATTACATTTCTCTTGAGTGTACAGATAGCCCTCAATGGTTGGCTGCCCAGGTAACTTGCAGGTTAGGGGGGCTTCCTTCATCCTCTTCTTCAGGTCTTCCAGCTCCTCCCGCGTGCTGGAAAAATGATTCCTTGTCTGTTGAGAGAAAGCAAAACCAAGCACATTTGAACATAAGCGAAGAGTGAGCTTCAAGTATTCCTGGTCAAACTTTTAAGTGCTTTGGCAGAAATGAATCAGTCCCCAAAGTACTAAATGGGGAATATTATATATTCACATGAAAACTCCAGCTATAGAAACAAGTGGACTCTCAAAGATGATTGAAGAGACACGGTTTAACATATCATGCGTGGAAATGGTGTTGAGGAGTCATGTCTGGGAGAGACACTTGTTCTTTCAATAAAAGAAACTTAGCACATTTTAAAGCTAGGTGCAGCTGAAGGAAGTACCTGAACTACTCTTTGCACCGTTGTTTAGGTAATGGGTGCATTCTTCTACAAAACTTTCTCAAAAGATCATGCTACACTGCTTGGTAGGAGAGTCATTTTAAAGAGTCATGTCAACACAGGGTACAAAATCAAGGTATTTTTATGGAACACAATTAACGAGCTACCAGCAAACTCAGCTTGGCACAGATTTATGTCTGTTGTTCCATGGGAATGTGGGCCAACCATGGAAGATGGAGTATTAACAAAGCAGGACATAGATATTTTACCCCATGAGTATACTTAGCCAGCACAGGAGCTTACCAAAGCATGTAGTAAGCTGATACCATAAAGATCAAGATCGGAGGCCTTTTTAGAAGATGTGTACCATTTCTCATGAAGTTGGGAGAAATCCTGAGGCTTGTTTATGCACAGCATTAAATGACATAATTGCAATTGCCCCTTCTAGACAAAGAGAGCCACTATAATAGCACCTGCAGACTCTCTCATGTAGGAGAGGAGAAAATACATGTGAACTGAGAAGGAAATAACTTTATCTGCACCTTCTACAAGGCAAACACAAACAGTCTGTTTTGCAGGGAAAAGCCTTGCCAGGAGAGGTATTTAAATACAAATGAGAATAGAAGTCACATGTGAAAAATACTTGAGCTGGGCAGGAACTCACATTCTGCAGGCTGAGCTGAAGCTGCTGTTTATAAGGGAGGAAATCCTGCGTGAGCTCAACTGTCAGGTTGTTGTAAGTAAAGAGGCTGTGGAGAAAAGCCAACACCTGGAAAAGGAGGGAAAGGACACAGGTTAAACTCCTCTTCTATATTTCTAACCAGAGGGAAAATAGAAAGTGGGGTTTCAGAAATTACATATACAAATTCTTTTTTTTCTTCCAATGTCGAAATGATGCAAGTCTTAGTATGACTTATCCACCACAGTGTCCCTAAAGCCCAGGTCTACCACCCATACAAACACACCCAAAATGAAAGACCCTGCTGGGAGAACAAGAACAGATCTGCAGATTGCTCGTCCACAAGATCTACATGATCCCACATTCAAGCACACCCAGCTCCAGGGCAGAGCCACTCGTCCAGGGCAGGGTCCCTGTACACAGACATGAGCTGGTACCTCTGCAGCCTGTGCCGTGACAGGTAAACAGACCAGATAACAACTCTCTTCCTTTGAAGGCAGCTAAGACTTATCAAACACAAGGTGTCCAGGACAATTCATAACAAGACCTACAGCATCCAGCCTATTCTCAGGATCAACTTACAGACATGAGAAAAGAGTCTGTGGTTTCATGGTACTCTGGCAAGCACTACTAAGGCTGTTAAACTGCAGCAATCCACGTGTGCAAGGTTAACTCCATCACAAGACTTCCCAGGACCAAATCCAGCCTGGTAACCCATCCCTTCCTGTGACTGTCAGAAAATTAGCACATTTGAGCATCAAACAGCAAGGCCAGGAAGAAAAGGGAGCTCCTACCGGTTCAACAATACTGAATTTCTTGCTTTCCTGTACTTCCTGGATCTGGTACACATACTCAAGGGAAGACTCAAAGAAATTGTGTCTCTCTTTGTCAACCTGAAGGTCAGCCTGGAAGAAAGAGGGAGAGGAGGAAACAGAAAATACATCGCATCTAGCTTGACAATATTTGACTAGCATGTCTTGTCAGCCCACAAACAGTCCTGTCTTTGCTTAAGAAAGGCCTATGAAAAGCGTCCAGCTCAGGCTTTAAGCACTTGGCACAGAACCAGATGACTGGAACACTGGCTTGTCTTCTCAGGTCTGCCCTTTTCTAGCTCCCTTTCACATATGGATCCAGAAACTCCCTCCACTCTGCAAGGCTTTCCCAAAGCCTATTTGTTATTTCAGCATAAGCACTGTTTCTACCCACAGCCCTGCATTGATGAGGACAAGGCAAGGCCATTGTCATGATCCTCTTGCCTGACTCCAGCTGCAACCCAAAACCAGCAATTCCAGAGCTGCAGCACCAGGTAGGACAACGCAGCATTGATGTGTTATCACAATAACTTCCACAGATTTTGCCTTGCAAAGATGCTTGATCTGACAACTGGTTTGACAGATTTGATTTCATCCAGCTCCTATGATGTGGGCTGGAGCAGCTGGGGCTTGTTGCAACATGCTTGGCAGCAACAGGGCTGGAAGGGGCACCTCCTCTGCCTGCTGCTCATGGCCACTGTGGTCCTGCTGCCACAGCTATCCCTGCAAATACAGGAGCTAGATAGGAAGCTGTGCTGGCAAAACAATAGTAATAACTAGTTCTTTTTCAGCCAGATCAGTTCCCTGAGCCAGGTGAAAGGGAGGCCAGTCCCCAGAGGTGCCAGTGTAACTGGCCCTGTACCATAAGGGTAAGCAGCTCTGACAATGCATAAAGTCATTGCTACTGTTCAACACACTAAGGAGAACCATGATATTGATTTTCCTGGTTTCATCCAGAGAATCTAGGCTTTAGTAGATTTAACTGCGTATCAATTTTAATCAGTTACTGAAAGGGATGACTTTTGTCCCTTTTTTAAGATCTAAAGCAGCTGGTGATGTTGCTTCTGGACCCACTCTGAAGAAAACTCCATACATACCTCCTGCAATTGGGATTCCTTCTTCTTCGAAGACAGATGCAAATGGCGATCCAGCATAGAATAAAACTTCTCACCATCCTTCTCAAACTTTTTCTTTCTTTCCTGCAGGAGTTGAAGCAGAACCAGTTATTGGCATTTTCCAGATAAGAACATTCAACAAGGCCAAGATCTTTTGTATAGTTCACGTTTCCCATGGAAAAACTCTAGTCAACACAACCAGAACAGAGGGCCCCTTTCCAATTGCTCTGATTTCACAGTCCATTCTAGTTCCAACTAAAGACCAAGCTCTGGCAATATTCTGTAGCACAGGCACTTGAAGTATTTTGTTATGTTAGAATCATGGTGAAAGCCTCATCAATGAGGTATTGCACCCCTTCTCAATCTCTTCAATGTCAAGTAAAACCGAGACATACTAGTACACCAAAAACCTATTCACCATTTGTTCACATAGTTCAGAAACAACTGGGCAGATACTTCAATGTCAAAGACACGTCTGGGATAAGAAAAGATCCGTTAGGAGTTCGGCATTTCTCTGTTTTGAGGCTTTTGCCGTGTGTTTCTGAGAAGTATTAGAACAAAAGCAGAAAACTGGAAGCACAAGACATGGAGAGAAGTTGTCATCTCTGTATCACGGGTGGTGGAAGGAGAGACTGCAAGCCTTGCAGGCAAAACTTACACAAGCTTTACTGCAGAGCGCCCAGCCTGAATACAACCCAGAGGAACACTGCCTAAAACACAGATGGTTTACAACACACACCAAGAAGACTTCACCTCTTGGAGGTCCCCTGCGGATGGTCTGGTTCTTTCTGACCTACTGTACGTCTCAGACATGCCTACCACAGGCATGCAAACATGAAGCACAGACTGATTTGTTAAGACAAAAAAGACTTTGTGAAGGAACCACTGTAATAGAAAAGAGTTGTTTGCACTGGAAAACCTGAAAGAATTAATGTCTCTTTTTTTCTCATTCTAGACATTAAAGAATAAAACTCCACAAGAATGCAGGGAGACGACAAGCTGAGGACCAGGCTGTTTGCTTATGCCTTACAATAAGTGTGAAGCCACGGAGGACTGTGGCAGTCAAGAAATGATGATTAGAAGCCAGGCTGACAAATATTCACATCAGATGTTAACAGACATCAGTGACTGCTGAGAGGCAGCTAAATTGCTAAAAGAAGAAAATTCCAGCCTGGCAGCAGGCTCAGCACCAGGTCCAAGCAGCTGAGGACTGGTGTATGCACACTACAGAGTATGTACAGGTTGCCCAGATTCTTTGTTTAGTTTCTGAAAGCTCAAGAAAGTGGAAAGTGAAGTAAGAGAATCTCAGACTCCTGTGGAATTAATGATCTCTTTCAACAACTACCCCGTAAGACCCCTGAAATCCTGTTCTTTTGCCTCAATTCAGAAATTCATGAATAAGCAAACACACACCAACGCCACCACAAAACAGAGCAGATGGACTCTGCCAGACTGGTCGAGGTGCTATTTCCTCATGAGATCAGTAGCAACTGCAAATTTTGAAGCTGTGTTTCCTGAATAAAGTCCTTTCTTTTTAGTTGGTTCTCCTGCTATGAAGTTTTGCTTCCCTATTCCAGTTCCACTGACTATTCAGCCTGTCTAATGGAGTGTCCTACACAGCAGGATGCCTGGGGGTTCCCAAGCTGGTACTTTAGATAACCATGGTTAGCCCCTGCCTGACAGTCTCCCTTCTTCTGGCCCCTTGCTCACAGCAGCTACTAATGCATTGCCTCTGGAAGAAGAAAGGTTATTTTCTGGTGGCGCACAGGGAGACTCTCGTAGGTTGTTTAGTGGAACACATGAAGCTCTTACAGGTCCCCTCCTTACACACTGTCAGTAGCACAGGCTCTCATGTTCCTTGGCCTTTAAGCAAGGAGCAGCTTGCCATCAGCACCCAGACTCATGCTGGTGGACACCGGTTCCTTACAGGCACCTCGGACAAAGGGCAGACAAGCTACCTCCCTACAAAAAGGATTTCTCACCCCACCAGAGTCCTGTTTCTCTAATCCTTGCACACTGCTATTGGGAAAGCACAGTTACCATGGAAAAATGCAGAAGAGACACAAACTCGAATATCCCTGTTTATATTTAACTGGCTTAGACCTGCAAGCCTTTATACCCCAGTAATTACACCTACTGCCCTACAGAGACCCTGTAGTTACAGGACCTTTGAAGGGAAGTATATCTTCTGGCATCATCCTCTTCAATACCATGATATGAGAAATCTGTATTAGCAAATTCATGTTTCAGAATAAAAAAGAGATCCACATCAAATCCAGAAGAGCAGAGAGACCTCCAAGGGTGAAGCCTAAATTAAGCAGCACTGCAGCTGCAGAGCAGATGCCAGGAAAGACTGTCAAAACAAAACACCACCCTTGTGACTAACACCCCGATAAGAAAATCCAAACTCAGAATCAAAAGCATTTGAGAAGCAGCAGTTATCATGTCCGTAAGGTCACACTTCTGGATTGTTTGCTTGTGCCATTAGATGCCACATCTAAGGCAATCAGGACCCTAGGCTTGTTTTCATTTCTGTAAATGAGGAGTCACCAAACCTCAAGGCCACAAAGGGGGAGTGAAACACACCTGCAAGCCCACACCTCTCCTGCTTCTGGCTTCTTGCATCTCAGAGAGGGCTATGCCAGCAGGAGGTCCCAAAATCCCCCAGTGAGGGAAAGCTGGCTTGAACCTAACCATCTCTCCCCAAAGAGGTGGCACACAGAGGTGGCAAGGGACAGTGCCAGCCACATTCCCTGGGAGAGCCTGCAGGGCGACACGGCCCGTTCTCCAGCAGAGGATTATCTCTGCAGTAGAAAAGATAGATGAAAAGAAAGAAAATGCCTGGGCAAGCAATGGGACAGTTTTTACTACAGCAGGAACCCAGAGGCCAGCAGCAAATCCTTAAGGGAGTGCCACCTCCTCTGCCAGCACCCGCTGCGGAGCACTAAGCCCTCCCTGGGGATCAAAGGGATTGGGAATGACATCTGAGATGGACACCAGTGTGTGAAACACGGCTTGCTCCTGCAGAACTGCTGCCATACGGAAACAAACACAGCGCAGAACACCATTTTTGGCCACCAAGGGAGTTTGCCAATCATTTCCCACTCGGGTTAATTGACATAGAACTGAAAAGCAGAAGGATGAACTACAAATCCCTCCTGATTGTCAAGCCAAGGCTTCTAACAGCTTGTTGGCTGCTGAACAGAGCAAGCTGAGACATAAAAAAAAAACAACACAAAAAACCACCCAGACTGGAAACATGAGCACAAATTAGTTCCTCATGAATATTCAGCAAAAGACAGCATTACCTTCCCAATAAGATTTGCCAAGTCCAAGAGCCACCCAACTTACTTGCTCACCGAGAGACACCGAGGTGATTTCACCTGAGTGCAGGCAGAGCCACAGAGCAGTGAAGGAGGGTGCTCTGCTCTCCAAGCTTCAGCAGATGCTGCTTTAACCAGAAATGATCAGGAGTCCTTGGGAAAGCACAGTGGCCCAGCCCAGCATCTGATGCATTCGAAGCATTGGCTCACTCTGCCTGTGAGGGGTCCTGCACTGCACACTGGCTGCTGCTGCCAGAAGCAGGGCAAAGCTGGAGTCCCTCAGCAATGACTCAGACCCGGCTTGAGCAAGAGATGGAGCATCCAAAGCCTACAGGGGAAAGGGGGCAAATGGACTTGCCAAAACTCTCCCTTAACCATTAGTTGCTAACCAGCATCTTCTGACATGGCCATCCTAAAAAGGGGCAGTGAGCTGCAAGTGAGGAGCTCAGCTCACATGGCTGCTTCTCTTTAAGAAAAATGAAACAAAACACACACTTTACTTGCTGGGAGCCTCCACTTTGGAGCACACCTGCAGGAGCTTCACAGGAGAATCAGCACCCAGCAGGATGTGCAGCCGGCCATCAACAGGAGATGGCTTCATAGCAGCCTTCCAGTATCTGAAGGGGGCCTACAAGGATGCTGGGGAGGGACTCTTCATTAGGGACTGTAGTGACACAACAAGGAGTAACGGATTAAAACTTAAATGGGAAGTTCAGGTTAGATATAAGGAAGAAGTTCTTTACTGTGAAGGTGGTGAGGCACTGGAATGGATTGCCCAAGGAAGCTGTGAATGCTCCATCCCTGGCAGTGTTCAAGGCCAGGCTGGACAGAGCCTTGGGTGACATGGTTTAGTGTGAGGTGTCCCTGGCTGTGGCAGGGGGGTTGGAACTGGATGATCTTAAGGTCCTTTCCAACCCTATCTATGATTATACGATTCTATGATTTTATGATTCTATGATTCTAGGGGCATGCAACCAATGCCGGGTGCTTCCGGGCTCCCCACTGCCTTTCTATTCCCGCACATACCTGGCCCTGCTGACTCCTCCAAGCAAAGCTGCAACATGGCCCCAAGCAGAGCTTGGGCAACACTGCAAGTTGAAAGCCTGTAAATATTAAATGCCTCTGTTTTCACTGCATTTCCCACCCCGTTTTGATGAAAGCAACAATACTGCTGAAATTGCTGCAAAGCTACTGTGCTCACAACACAGGTGCCCAGTAACAAAGACAAATGGTGATGTGCTCACTGTCACTTGATAAAGAAGACAGCACTGAAAAACTTCAAACCCCAAATCAGCTTGAGGAAATGGCAAGCTGTGGCTGGAAAGGAACTGAAGGCACAAAATAGGAGGCAGGTTCTGTTTCAACTGGCAGCCTCATCCGGCAAACAGCAGAGGGATAAATGGGAAAAAGAGAAACATGTTCATACAGAAAAAAAATGCTTCATGCCTGAGTTTCACTAACTTGTATAAAGCATCAGCATTTATACAGAAAAAAAAAAGGTAATTTATAAAAGGAAAAATGCTGTTGAAGGCTGTAGAAAGAATATTTCTGTAAAACCACACTCAGTTTAACCTGGGCTCTTTCTTTCACCCCCTGTGTTCTCTCAAATGCTCCTTCGATCTTACTCCCACAGAGATGAAAGCAAGTAGAAGTTACTGTCCTTCCTTTCTTTTAAAATTATTCTTAATGTAATAACAGAATTAACTAAGTGCTTTTAGGAATACATGTTACCTGCTTTGTAAGAATTTTTTGAGAAATGCTGCATTTATTCAGCATCCCAGGACATAGTAAAAGTTCCTCCCGCAGCTTACAATGAGTCCAAACAAATTTCCCCCCCTCTGGCTTTTTTGTTTTGCTTTGTGTTTTCATTTTTGTTTTGGTTTTCTTCTTAAAAAAAAAAAAAAAAAACAAAGAAAACCCAACCAAACAACTTTCTCCTTCCAAGTGGAATTGGAACAAAACTTTTCCTATACAAATCCTACTAAACATAATGACTGCAGCAAGGCTCTTAACAACAGCCCCCCAGTCCCAGAGCAGGGCTCGCCCACAGTGTGAGCCAAAAGCCAAGGGCGTTGCTGCGAAGGACAGGCACCTCCTTGTGCGAGGCCCCAGCACCCTGAGCTCCACGGGTCTGTCCTGTGTGAGGGCAAGCAGACGCTTCCTCAGGCTGCTGCAAGGCTGCAAAGCACACGCTGCTCTGCCTCACAGCGCTGTAGATCAAGAGAAACGTGCACCATTTAGAGCTTCAGGCCACAACTGGTCCTACCATGCTGCTTTGCTTTCCCATTATCAGCAGGCACATCCCTCTAATTACCCCCTGCTAATCAAGAACTCCACCAGCCCATGTGCTACTCTGCTCATTTTCAAACCTGACAGTCAGTCACGGCTTCACCAAGCACACCTGGGTCTCAGATTGCTTCTGCCAAAGAGATGGCACAAAATCCACAGGGTCCACAGACTACATGGACCGAGCACACCAGCCCTGCAGCTTCCGATCAGAGCAAGGTGCCAGTGCCAGGGCTGAGAAATGGGTCAGCTCAGGCAATCCAGGATCCTCCACTTTTCTCCTTGATGTCCACACACACAAACATTTACCGACAAGTCAAGGGAAGTGCAATGATCCCATAGGTCTGGGGTTAGCAAGAGAAAGTGGCTGGAGGGGGGCAGCTGCGGTGGGTCCCAGTGACACCCAGGGGCTCCCCTATGTGGGAGCACACCATCTGAGTGAGGAGACTCCATTCAGCCCCGGGAAAACGGGTTAATGCAGACTCAGATGTCTTAGTCAGACTGACTGGCTGCTCTCCAGCCAGAGTCACCACAAAGCCTCAATTCAAAGGCTCTTCCTATCTGGCTTCAGCATCTTGCAAAGAGAACAGAAAACATCTCATAGAAGGCGGCTCTGCCAAAATCTGGGAAATGAAGCAGAGGGCACAAATTCTCTGTGTCATGTCACTGGGCTGCTCCACAGCCTGGCCCCAGCCTCTCTCCCCTGGTGTAAATCAGGAAGGATCACAGGGTGATGCCAGTTAGTAGAGGCACAGCAGCAATGGAGAGGGACCCCCTTACTGACAGAGCACCATTGTGAGGAGTCCTCATTTGTATTTCATGCCTTCTGCAGACGGATGTGAATGACCCGGAGCAGCTCTGCAGGCTGGCAAGTGAAGGAGGGCTTTGTGCCCAAGGAGATATTCAGTGTCCACAGCCCAGTGGCGCAGTGTCAGCTCCTCTCAGAAAGCTTCAGAGGTGATGGCAAGGGTCTGGAGCAGGGTGGGGCTTGCTCTGAACCTCAGACCCACTCCAGGCTGCAGAGTGGTGTCAGAGAAAGCGTTATCTTCCCATGCATCCCCTGTCAGTGTGGACACAACCTGCAACACAGCGGGATGCAATATGCCCTGCTGCAAGCTCCTTGTGCAAGCACTTCTGCTGAGCCACACAGAGCCCCCTGAGGTGCCACTGACACCTCTGCAGTTTGTGCTCCTCATCAGAAACAAAATCCAAAGCCAAACCATAAAGACCTCTAAGCCACCTGCAATGAATCCTTACTTTCTGCAGCCTCTTAACTGCTTCTGAACAGCATTCTGCCACCGCCCGATGCCTCCACCTGGGGTACCCGCCCCACCAGCGGGGACTAAGAGGGGCTGCAAGCTGCCAGGTAAATCTGTGTCAGTGCTTGGAGCTCCCTGCTGCTGGGACTGTGGCACCAACCAGGCACCAGCCAGCTCCAGAGCAGGAGGCATGCTATGGGACCCATGGGTAGGAGGTGGCATGTGGCACGGCTCTCAGAGCAGAGCACGCTCCGGCCTGTAGACAAAGTAATCCTTACACACCTGAAGAGCTATCCAAGAAGAAAACAGCCTAAAGGATGCTTTAATACTGTAATCTTAACATTTGCAGACTGTTGCCCTCTTGACTTAAGTGTTCCATAAACACAGAGGAGAAAATCAGCTTGACCTTATCCCCATGACTCCTTCCCCATGACACTTTTCTAAACATGTGCTGGCCCTATGGTTAATACAGGCAAATCCATCAGGAGGAAGTTTTCTCTCAGCCCTGGGCACATCCACATGCTTGTAACACCAAGGCCTGTTGCAAAACCTGCTGCCGGGGAGGCTTCACCCCTGTGCCTGTTCACCAGCATGAGGCCAACAGCCATGGCGCTGCCTTCACCACGCTCACACTGCTGTGGCTGCTCCGAGGCGTTCTGCACACATGGTTGTACTGGGGGATTCTGAAGGGCAGGACGGTGATCAAGTATCTTTGCTCAAATCCTGTATTTATTAAACGTCACAGACTCCAGATGGGCTGGGCGGAATCCAAGCCCCAAGTGTTCTCCAAAACATCTCCATTTCTGAGCTGGTTCAGAGCCAGCCCCATTTCAAGCTGCCACCGAGTAATGTGGAACCTGGACTTCTCGATAGTGGACAAGGGAAAAATAATATTTCCTGCTCAGCTTGTGCAGGATTTGCTTTCTATAGTGTGTTTCTTTAAAAGTTTGGTCCATCTGAAAGACTCGTTAGATGCTTTACGTAAATATTTCATAACAAAAGGCCTGTGACTTTAGTGAAGTTCTGACTGCCAAACTCTGCTGCTCTCTCCCTCTCCTGCTCTAACACTCACTTAGCTGAAGAAAGTGTTTTATTCCCAATAGCACTGAATGGACAAAGGGGACACTGGTTGTAACAAGCACTCCTTGCTCAGGATGGAGAAAGTGCTGGAATTAGGCCAGAAGAGAACCCAAAGAATTCAGGAAAAGGTTTTGGAGCCTCTTATGATTGAAAAATCAGACTAAAAGTCACAGCACAGGCTCTCTTGCGCCAGCAGCTGAAAGCCATCATTAAATAGGGAAGCTTCTGAAAGCATGAAGTTGAAACATTGTACAATGATTGTTTAACCTTCAAAAGCAACAACGACAAAAGGTAGAAAAAAAATGCATTAAAATATAGTAACAGAAAGCAAGTATGTTTAAATTTAAAACAAACAAGCTTTACCTTGGTGAACCCTATTTGTTCCTTCCGAAAGTTTTCCAAAGGTTTGATCAGCAAATCGCTAGCGTTCTGTACCTATGGCACAAAGAAAGAAACAGTTTAATTGCAGGATACAGATTGTCTCCTAAATAGAGGCTGAATAGGATTAGAAGCCAAGAACTCTTAGATTTCAATGTCTTTGACTGCAAACTTGTCCTCCGTCTGTAGGTAAAGCTGCTTAACCACCCATACCCACTTTTCCCTATCTGTAATACACAGAAAACCCGAATCACAGGACACAAAGCTTTGGGGACACCCTGTAGATGACAGATGGGTTTCGCCCAGCCCACCACCTTCCCTGCACAGTGAGCCATTGACCTCTGCCTGGAATGCTGCATTGCTGCCACCAAACCCCAAGCACCAGCCCGCTGGAGCAGCAGCCCTCCAGGACACCAGTTCCCCTATCCTGTCTGTGCCAATGCAGGCTTCGCTCCTGCCGGCCTCTCCAGCTTCAGCATAATGTTAGGCTTGCCCCTCACAGGCTACAGCACTGTCACTGCACAGCCCTGGCCACCCAGCCCAGCCCTGCATAGCTGGCATGCTGGAGCAAGCTCCCAGGGCAGCACAGCCTGTGTGGCCCCTGTAACACATGCTGTGTCAGGCTGGATGATCCCGATCCCATCGGTAACAGCACTTGCCAGCCATCCCATTTTAAGAGAATCACTGTCCCTGTCTAACACAGGAAGAGCCGAGAAAGTTGATGCTCCACTAGCACTAGCAGCAGCCCCAGGAGGCAAGGCTGTTTGCTTATCTCTCTGAGAAGCACAAACCAGAACCAAATATATTCTCAAAGCCCACTGCGGACTGCTACTTACTTGTCAGCTCAGTTGGGTCCCTGCCTGCAGTGAGCTGCTCTGTCTGCTCAAACAGCAGGGAAGGGAGCAGAGAAGATGTGCTCCTGCAGCTGCTTCCCCTCTGCCACTGCTGCTGGCCCCTCTGCTCCAGACATCCCAGCCGCACTCCCTCCTGCCACCTGGGCACAGCACCATACTAGCCGTGCCTTCCACAACGCATCCACCTTTGTCTTCAATGTAAAGCCGTGACGGGTAAGATCTGAGGGGCAGGGATGTGTGGAGTCACTAGCATCTCCCAGCAAACACAGCAGATGTTGGTGCTGGTGAGTGCACTGCCAGAAAGTGGCTGCTGCAGCATTGAAAGGAGCTTTTTTCCAATGCAAAACATCTCTTAAGAGCTCAGCAAGGCTGCAATGGGTAGGAGCTGCTTCTCAGAGAAGGTGTGAGGAATAACCCAATCTCACATGAGCAGAAGGCAGGACTGGGGATGGCTCCCTGCCATGGCTTTCTCATGGCATGGCATTTCTCACCACAGACAGCACTAGGCTTGATGGCTCTGACAACATGGCTCTCAAATAAATGACGGACTTTCCTTCTCCTTAAATCCAGACAGAAGAGGAATGACAGCTGGTTATCTGTCACAGCAGGAGTGTAACGATAACAGCTATGGAAAAAGGAGAGTCTGCACATGGCTCTTCCAGTCTTGCAGATGTCTGAAAGATGTTTTCCTGGGACATGCTCTGCACTGCCTCTCCATGAATCCAGAGGCAAATTCACCCCACTTTGCACTACTGAATCCAGCTCCACCCTGCCAGTGGAACACAACCTGCCATCTCTTCCTGTCCCCACTTGTGCTGTGACAGGCTCTCTCCCCAGCTCCAGAGAAGGGAGAGGGGAGAGAACGGGTTATGACGCTACACTGCCACAGCTCTTTCAGGTAATCTAAAGCTGATGAACATAGACAAAGCATGAAACGTTCTGAGCAAGCCACTGTTAATAACTGATCCTTCAAGCAGAGCAGGGGGAAAATAAATAGTAAAAATTTAGAGGAGCTGAAGAGGATCCCTAAAAGCATCCATGATCCCTGAAATGATCCCCTCCACCCACTTACCCACCGCCAAAGGAGCCGTTGTACCTGGATTGAATTAACAAAGAACTGTCATACTGCTTTCCTCCCATTCCCTCCCTGCTTGCGGCCCCACAGAACAGTCTGTGGTGTCCCGCCGGCGCAGTCACCGCTGCAGCATTGGCCTAGCCGGCAGCCTGGCATGAGCTCTCACTGCTGCACGAGGCAGAGGAAAGCAGAGCCAAGCAGCACATTCCTGGCATGCTGTAAAAGCTCTCCACCGAGCCTAACCTTCGTGTTTTTCCTGGACATAGGAGTGAGATGGAAAGCCAGCACTTGCTCTGGAGGAGCTCTGAAGAGGCAAAGCACACGCCACAGCAGGAGGCTGAAGGCAGCACATCACTCTGCAGGAGCTGTGCTGGCAAGGGCAGGGCACAGGAGGACCCACATGCTCTCACCCGGCAAAAACGAAGCTAAAAATACGTTTGGCTGCTTATCCTTTAATAATTTGTTATATCACAAAACCAGTTTGTTACAAGACACACCTGGCTTTGCAGAGCAGATCTGCTGCAGAGGGCCAGGTCCTGTGGCTCTATGACTGCCTGGCATGCAGGAGAGATGTCACACACTGCCTGGGACAAGCTGTCCCCATCCATCCCTGACCAGCGCCTCCCCTCTGCTGCTAAGTGCTCACAGCAATGGACAAGATATGGTACAAACCACAACGTTCCTGGGGCTCCCAGCTTCCTTCTGATGGTACATGGTGCTGCTTGGCTGTGATTTAGCATTTAAATTTACGACAAGGCGATAATTATGACAGCACAGTTTAGATCATCTTACCATCATGGACCTCTCCAGCTCTACTTCATGGAGCAGCTCTGCAAACTCCTTAAAGGACTCAGCTGTGAAAAAAGAAGAGGCTGGTCAGTGGGGCTAGGATGTGGCATAGGAGCATGGGGCACATGCCAGGGTACCCGAATCTGTCTGCACCCCCAGCATCGCTGTCTAAAGGCTTGCCAAAAACCAGAGAAAAGGTGGTCTCTATGTCAGAAACTTGAGTGAGGCCAGGGCACCAGTAAAGGCTGGCCATGAGGGGTATTTATTTGCGCAGCAGAGAGGGACTCCTGCCCGAAGCAACGCTGGAGGCAACACCCTGGGAAGGGAAGGCAACATTAACCAACTTCTATTAGGAATTGTAGTACAAAGCCAGTAAGGCAGGTGGCAGGGAAGGGGCAACCACCAGCACCAGGGACCACAGCAGGATGTGCTCTGCCACAGTAGGGCTGCCTGTCCTACCTCGCTGCCTGCCAGCAGCACCAGAATCGGCCCAGCACCTCTGCCTGAGCTGGGAACTACTGCAAGTGCATTCTAGGACCAAGACAAGCCTGTACAATCAAAACAGTCTGGAATGACAGAGATTATGTTCAGTGACAAGAAGCACAAAGTCCATGTACCTACAAAGGAAAGGCAGCAGATGCAGAAACAGTCACAGACATTGACACCATTCCCCAAAATGTTAAAAATTAAAGACATCTCATTGATCAGCACTTTTCTTGGAGTCCAACTTCAACAAAAATCACACGAAACCTTTCCTTTAACAAACTGAAACAACAAGGTTTATTTAACCTGGGGAAAAAAGACTAGGTGAGAATAGCTGGCTCTCTCACACCAACAGTGTTACCACCAAAAGGGAACACTCTGCCCCTCTCTGCACCCACCGAAGAAGAACATGGGAAGGGGCTGAATCTGTAGCAAGGGTAAAAACCCTCTCACCAATAGAACGGAACAAGGAGCACTGCAAATGCCTCTGCTCTCCAGGAGGCTGTCAGACAGGGCTGGGCACACATCTGGCTAGCATGCTGCATGGCTGTGCGCTACATGCCTGCAGGGCATAATCCAATTGCCTCAGTGTACCTGGGAACTACCTGGGAGCTAGCTGGGAAAGGTTCCCACAGTGCCACTCATCACTTTCCAGCAGTGGGAGCCGCACCCTGCTGGGAGCAGTGTTTGAGACAGGTCTGGCAGCCTCACTTGGAAGTACAGAACAGCTTTGTAAAACCTACAGGAGTCCTTGTGCTTGCAGTTCAGACCCTCCACTCGCTGTGAAGCGTGTGGAGGCTCTTGATCTCTGCCTGAGAATGAATGAAAGACCAACAGAAGTGCCTGGCTGACACCAGAGCTCGTGAGCAGGGCAGTATCCAGAGCTTGAGTACACCAGGCTTGGCAGGGGTAACGCAGGAGGGAACACAGCAGGCCTATAGGAAGGAGCATAAAGGAATTGCTCGTCCCACAGATAAGGGGAGAGGATGAATTTCTGTTCCATGCGCAAGCTGAGTGCCCTCTCCCCTCATCCACAGGCAGTACCTAGAACTACCTGCCCTGCTAAAAAAACGCTGTAATGCTGCCACACAGCCAGCAAGTAGGAGCTTCCACTGTTACAGGATTCTCTCTGCAGTTGCTAAGAAAGACACAAAAAGGAAAAACCACAGCCTCGTGACACAGTCCCTCAGCTGGCATCATCAAAACATAACCTTCTTGATGAGTCAGTAACTTCTGAGTTCTCTTCCAGAGCAAGAGCTTCAGAGCTCAGCACATGCAATGTCCTAATAGTTTATTATGCTTGACCACAGGGCCAACACACTGACTTTCACTGTGGTTTCTCAGGACAATGTGAAACCTGAAGTGCACACAAACATCAGGAGACGAAGCCAGAAAAGGAATTATCAAGGGTAGAAATAGAGTCCAGCCCTGAACTTACAGGGAAAATGCCACTGCTGAAAATTGTCACTAGATGGTTTTTTCCTTGCTCTACAGGAAAAGCCCAGACGCACCATTTCCTGGCTGCAGTTACACTGAACTTGTCCCTGCACCACAAGCACGTGGCTCAGGCTATACCGTGCTGCCAGACCATCAGTGTCTGGGAGCACTGGGGTGGATCCGTGCTACCGGCCTGGGTAAAATGCTTGCAGAGCAGAGCAGGGAGGCTGCAGATGGAGACTGCCAAGCCACACCTGCGAACTACCCCGGAATGACTCAGCTGGCCGGCTAGAAACACACCAGGAATGTCAGCAGCTTACAGCCAGAGGATTTCAGGTGCCCATGCCTAGGAGAGAGGAACACACCATCCCATTTCACTGCTCCATTCATCTCTGATGGAGCCGTTGATTCAGGTCCCACCCAGGTGACCCGTGGAGGGATAGCAGCCACTGTGTAACGCAGATATTAACATCCTAGAGGGAAGCGCTGCTCCTGACAGAAAACATCAACCCAGCATCTGTGTCCTGACTCACGCTTGCAGAGTTCAAAGCTACCACCTCACGTGCAGGGGTGTCAGCCTCCTGTCTGCCTACACAAACAGAAAGATGTGCGCCATCAGCTATATTTACAGATCAAACATGTTCCCTGAAGTACGATAAGAAGTGTTTGTGAATGTTTTGCTTCATTCCCATATCCTGCACTTCAAATGAGCTCCTATGCTCCCACGCAGATCTCTGGCACCCTTGCAGGAGATGGAAGCTGCTATGGAGATGTCAACGCCCTGCTGCTGTTTCAGGAATAAGGGAGCACTGCAAAGAGGCTCAGCCCCAGCCCGCACCACAGGGATTGGTGTAGTAGAAGGAACATAGCACAGGCTTTTTCACAGGGGAAACCAGGGACCTCTTCTTGAAAAAGCAAAACAAATATTCGTCAACAAAAACAGAAGTAGGGAATGCACTCCTTTCACCATGGAGTGTTCTACATTTGCTGTGATCTCTTCTTGCTCTCCTCCACCCACCATCTCCCCATTCAACCTCTGCCATTCCTAGCAGCCTTCCTCGCCCACCAAGCGCCATGGACTCACCACCCCACCCCACTGCAGGCAGGCTCTGCTCCCCTCCCACAGCCAGCACACAGAGGCAGGCAAAGAGGCAGCACAGGGATATGGGACATCAGAGCTTTGTCCCTTCCAGCTGAGAGAAGGGACACTCCTTTCCTTGGGCAGCTGTTCACTTCAGATCCCTCTGCTCCCAGAAGGGGCATTTATAAGGCAATGTTTTCCCCTCCCTTTTCAGATGTGTTTGGAAATTTAGCACCCCTACTGCCATAGGAGGCTGACTCATTTCCAGTGGGTTTCACCTAGAGACTTTCCATAAAGGAAAACAGATTTTGAATGGTAAGCTGCAATCTGCTTTAAATCGCTTTAAATAAAATAAACCAAAGAACAGGCTTTACTTCCTTCCCCTTTCAGCGATGGCTGAGAGACCTGACATCAGCAATGTCACACTTTCAGTTGCTCTTCAACATCAGCCTGGCAGAAGCTTTTGCTTTTTTGTTCTTTTTTCTACATCCAGCCCCTAGGAGCAGCCTGGCTTACGCCCTGAGACCCCCAACAAGGCAGCGCATCCCCTCAGCCCAGGGTTTTGTCCCATGGGCCAGGGTCAGACCCATCCCTCCTGCCAAGTGCCACCCCTGCAGCACCATACCCCTGCACCAGCCATTCAACAGCGCTCACTAAACCAACAGAAGGATTAATTTGAAACGCACTGGATTTAGGGCATTTAGGCCATTAGGTTTAGCTCCCCGGGTGCAGCTGACACTTGTGTAATCTCCACAGTTGCACCAGGCTGGCTGGGATGGAAAACGGCTTCAGGATTGCTAATCCTGAAACAGATGTGCAGGGAGTACTACAACAGTTGTGCCACAGGCAGAGACGGGCGATTATTTTCTATACAACACCACATCCAGCACTTCCTTTCTCCCAGCAGCTTGCAGCCTGGTTCCTTTTCCAGGGCAGTGTGGGACTGCTTTGTTTTCATAAGGCGTTTTCAGCAGAGCAAAAGCAGCTTTGGGAGCAGCACCTGCCTGCATTGGGATACATGGCTGATGCTCAGCACCGAACACACTCCCCCTCCACCTGCAGCACTGGGAACAGGACATGCTAGGAGGCTCAGCACTACACCACCATCCCCTCCAGTGCCTGGCAGCACAGAGCAGGGCTGGAGCTGTGGAAAAACCCCACAAATTATCCACTAAATTGGGAATGTGAAACTCTACCCGTGAAAGTTGAACTTTGTAGAATAGGCTATGGAATAGCTGACTGGTATCTGAGGAACCTGCTCCTGATGCTGTTTAAAAAATACCAGCGCAAAGAAATTCCTAGAGAAGGAAAGGCTTTCTCAGTTACCGAAAGATGGCATCAAAAAGAAGAAAACTTACCAATATTGATCTCATCATCTGTTAGCGTGTCACCAATAAAGTCGAATTGAAAGGACTGCAAAGTCTGGGAGAACTTCTGTACTGCCGATGAGTAACCTGGAAAAGGACAGAGCAGTAAGGCTGAGTATTTCTGCAACCATTACACAGAAGCGGCAAGACAGCCATTTAGCCTGAATGGAACAAAACTATAGTGAGGCAGTTAGCAAAATCCATAGGCATCAGGAATTCCAGCACTTGAGAAAATGCTGCAGTTGTAATAACAAAGCTGATAATAACAGCTGATCAATAGCCTCTTATTCTGCTGTGCACAGGAAGAGCAAGGAGGCTGTCAGGCTTGCTGCTGTTCAAAGTGGTTTTTTTTCATTATATACAAGAAAAATCTGTAAAGTCGGAAAATAAATGTGGGGAAAAAACAAAGGACTCAAAATAATTGCCCCTCTTCAGGGGGTCACAGACACAACCAGGCTCTAAGGAAGTAGGACAGTGCTGCAGCTGAGCGCAGGGAGCCAGAGGGCTCAAGCTGCGCTCCTCAGTGTGTCTGCAGATGGCCCTGGGACCTGCTCCTGCCCCGCTGGGGGAGAAACAATCAGTCTTGAAGCAAAGACACTTCCTGATGGTGGTTGGTAGCTCAGCCCGAATTATTTTTGGACTTTCCAGAGAAACTTCTAGCCAAAGGATCCTTTGTGTCTCTGCATCCTGTGTGCCTGATTCGCAGCTCCATCAGTGGCTCCACTGTGGGAAGGTGTCTGCTGACACTGGCAGAGAAGTTGCAGCCGGGATGGGGACACAACAACACAGCACACCCTGACGCCAAAATCACCCACTCATGACAGCTGTGATAGCCACAGGAAACACTTCACCACAGGAGAGACCAAGTCCTTCCTTACTGGCAGAGCACAAGAGGCAGATGTGGTGGGTTTGGCAGACTCACATCAACCATACCTTCCTGCCCAGAGATATGCTTTTTAGGAGGTTAGTCTTTCTCCAGGTACCTGAGTTACAAACAGGAGGCTGAACTTGCCTGACCTTAGGGAATAGGATGTGGACAATAAAACAAAAGCAAAGGAACCATTTTATGCTCTGATTTAGATTGCTGTTTCCCTAATTCTGGACCCAGGTTGGATTCCTTTGAGGGGGTGCACCAGAGATAGTGCTTTCTGAAATTCAGGAAGCTGCAAGTGTGGAATACATGACGACATGGATGTTAACATGCAACCAGCTCACACAGCCCTGCTTTGCCAAACCAGGGAAAGGACTGCTGTAACAGAGCAACTCTGTTTATGTGGATGGTGTTTTTTTGTGGGTTTTCTTTTCATTTGTCTGTTTAAGAAAATAAGACATGCACAATTACCTTTGGCAGCAGTTTTTAAAATCTGGAGGAGATAACAGCCAAAAAGGAAGTGTGAATTAGTGAGGAATTGTCTCTACACAGTATTGACTACCCCCCTTCATTTCTAGCCTGAGGAAAATGGTGATCTGGGTGTATTCTTGTTTGTTCTTTTCCACAGCACATTCAGTGATAAAAAACCTTATCACCACAGTGGCAAACATGGGTTTTTCTGAAATGCTGCTACAAAGGGGAAAGAAAAATTGGACAGCACTAAATTGGACATTGGGAAAAGAAAGCAAGCAGCAGGTCCCCAGACAGCTCTGCTTCCTCTGGCCCTATGTCAGGAGCACCCTGGGATGCTCCAGCTCTCCCCAAGGCCCCTGAATAACAGTGGCATGTGGGGACAGCCAGGTCCTTGGCTGGGGAAGAGAGCAGCCTCGAAGTGCAGACAGTCCCCACTCTCCCCTCAAAAGCCTTGCTCAGCAGTTTCCTCCAACGGGTCAAACCTTTGCTCCTGAATGGGCAGATTCAGGCCTGAATGTCGCTATTTAAGCACAGCTGCTGGAGGGGGCTGAGAGCACGTAAATGGGTGAACTCTAGCAGAGAACGATGTCATTGATTTGATGGAAAACCTCAGCAAGTAATTCACTCTCGGTACTCACAGCATTCGCTTCAGGCTGGGGTGGGAGGCTTTCATTCAGTTGTCTCTCAGGGGAATCTTTCTTTGTTCCCCTGAAAACCCTCCCCATCTTCCCTGGATGCTGCTGACACGCCCTGCCAACCCCTCCTTGCTCCTCAACTACATTTGTTAGTGGGTAAACTTCAATCATTCAATTTAAACACCCATCTGACCCAGCACTGGGTTGCTGAGCAGCTGCTCTGAAAGCCAGCAGCACCCTTACCAGCATCCCATCCATCCATCCATCCATCCATCCATCCATCCATCCATCCGTGTGCACTGGCTGGGGGACAGGGATGAGGCCTCAGCTGGCTCTGGCTGCGTGTGTCCCTGTGAGCCAGGAGCACGCACAACCCTGTTTTGGGACAGAGGGCTTCATACACTGGTTTTCCATTGCGTCTGTCAGTACAGTGTTTAGCCCCAGCATCAGAGAAATGGTCCTTGGCGAGCTGCTTGCCTTTTTATTTTTATAGAAACAGGGGGTAAGGCAATAGCAGAGAAAAAGCCAAACACAATATATTTTAACCAGAAAAAAGAAAGGGTATAGCTGATTTAAATTACATTTTCCTTTCAAAACGTCTGGCCTGAACATTTATTTGCCAATTATCTATCTGAAGGAAATAGAAATGGAAGTGCTATAAACCACATCTCACATTAGCTTAACAGTGAAAAAACAAAATGAGCACCCTTTAATTAGTCCCGTGCTGTTTGGTTTCGCTCGGGACAAGGAATTTTTTTCATAATAGGGAGCCATCCTCATCCTCACTTTCAGCCAAGTTGGTGTAGGAAGCCCACACCATGCTGCCCTGCTGCACAGGGCTAACACTGTCTGAAGGTGGGCAGCCATCCCCCTGTGCCATGCCACAGTGGAGGAGTGGCTGGGAGCTGCTCAGCACCACACATGGACTCATCCATAGAATAACAACTGTGGAAGATGCAGGGTTAGGGAAGGAGAGGACAAGCCAGAAGGAGAGCCAGTGCTGTGAACGCCTGGCATGGGTCCTGAGGAGCACTTAATGGGAAACAGACTCCTGCGGACCAGTGTGACTCGTCCTTATACACGTACAGAGCCTTGGCTGAACACTGGCTTCTGACAAGCCCTATACACTCACGCAGGACGGACAGCTTTGGGTACTGCTGTGGTATTATGGGTGCTGTTATGATGGTGGGGTGTTTATTGGCAAATTAACATTGGGGTGACTCTGGCAGCTGCTCCTGCCACCGCAGCGCCCACTGGCACCAGCCACCATGGGATGAGGAGATGCTCACACCTGGGGGCTGAGCCTCTGTGGGGTCCAGGGCCAGGACTCAATGCAAAGCATCACCATGCACTGCTCAGAGGTATCTTCGGCACCCAAACAGTGGCTTATGACACCAGGGGATGGTGCAGGGAGGGGGGGGATGGGGAGAAAGGGATGAGCCACAGCCACAGGAAAGTGCCTTGACAGCAGGAAGGGGCCACCATGGTCAGCAGCTGGAGCAGGACAGGAAGAGATCAGCTGTGTGGAACAACTGGGCTAAGCTCATGCAAGAATACAGACACTTAGAAACCTTTTCCTTCCTGATACAACCACACAGCTACTGAATGCCCCCCAGCTTTGCACACCCCAAGCCTGCCAGGAGGGAGAAGGGTGCAGGCTGGAGAGCTGTAGCTGGCAGGGTCTTGCCCTGCTCACACAGGGACGCATGCAGAGAGCCAGGCTGTGCTTCCAAAGCAGGGAGATCACCGCAATCAACGTGCCAAGTCCCACCCGCCAGCAATCCCGAAGGACCCAGCCTGCTCTTGTACAGCTCAGCCCGTTTCAATAGAAACGCACCAAAGCGAATTCGACCAGGATTCCTCTAGGACTCTTCCTTGCAGCATTCAGTAAGCAGTGCCAACTCTCACAATTTGTGGTCACAATAATTTACTCTCCTAGTGAAAATCAAGGCCCATCTCTCCGCTCAGGAAAGCTCCAGCCAAGCTGCGCCTGGCAGGAGAGAGAGAAGCAATGCCAGCTCCAGCCACAGCCTTAGGAGCTACACAAAGAACTTTCTGGTTGTATTTATGTATATGTAACACACTTCCAGAGACTGCAGCTAGTGAAAGATGTGTCCCACAGCCCGCTCAGCAAAGTCCTAGCAGGGATTCCCATTTCAGCCTTTCACAGCAACCACAGGTAACCGAAGACCACAAACAAAAAAATCTTGCTGTCTTTGCAAAAGCCACAGGCCTCTGAAAAAGCACAGATTATACCCAGGGGCCCTAAACCAGTTTGTGGTTCTGCTTTCTGCCCCCCAGTGCTTGCAATTTAAAGTGGAAGGAAACCACCAGCTGCAGGACAGACCCCATGGGGGCCACAGAGGTGCCACTCAAGGGTCCATGAAGCTCGAGGTGTCGCAGATGCACATCTTTAGGGAGCCCTGCATGCACTCCTCACGGGAGGGTCACACTTCTCTAAGTCTCCGGTGACTGCAGTGGTCCTCTCTTGCTGGGAGAGGAAACAGTGTTCCTGAGAACACGGAAATGGAAGTGCCAGTGACTTGTGCACATGCTTGGACCACCTCATTTAAAACCACAGAGACCCAATGTGACGTCGCGTGTAACAGAGCTTCAGAGACAGCAGAGTGATTTTTAGAAAGAAACGCTTTAAAAAACAACAAAAAACCTCCGACAGGGTAAAAGAACAGGTCTTTGGCTAATCCTCAGTCACACCCTGCTCCCTGTGCATCGTACTGCAAACTAAGGGGAAAAAACAAACAAGCAAACAAACCAAACCAACCAAATAAAAAAATACACCTCATCACCACAGCAGTCATGGGCCAGGGACATTTCTTGAGCAAACAAAGTCCTTAATTTAACTTGACTCCAACTGGGTAGGTACAGCAAGGCATGAACAGCTGATCCGAGATCAGCTCCCATCCTGACCCTGGGAACCGTGCAGGATGCCTACGTGGGAAGGTGAGAAGCAACTTTAGCATGCCAGCACATGGGCTGCAAGGGGAAGAGCATCCCCCGAGACTTCCATGGCAGAAGGAGCCACTCGGAAGCCTCTGCATTTGCCTGCAGCATGGAAGTGCTGCAGGGAGCCACTTAGCAACACCATCAACAATCCAAAAGCAAAACCCAAACTGATTTTGAGCTAAGTCAATGCAAATAAACAGATCCAATGTAAGGAGGAGCTCCATGTTTGTGTTTTGCTTTCTTCCTCTCCAGCTTGAAAACAGAAATATCAAAACCAGCCACACACTTTTTTTTTTTTCCCAAATAAGCAAACAAAAGACAATAAAAGTTCATCCTGTACTTAAATAAGAGCATTCTAAGCCAAGGACAAATTTTTAGGGTTAGGATCTAAACTCTGGAAATACTTCTTTTTTCAGGGAAACATTGCAAGACTCTGAGGATTCACCTAAATTTCTTCACAGTGCTTGGTCAGTATGGAACATTTTCTGCTTCCTCATGGACAGCTGTGCAATGGGACATGCAGAACATGAGAAATACCAGCTTTCCTCCAACACGCAAAAGAGAGGGCTGTGGTCCCTGGAGGCAGAAGAATGTGCCCATTGTTACCAGCTCCCATGGAAGAATTTCCCAGGGACCTGCGTCATGAAGGAGACGCAGTTCAGTTCATCCATGCTGCTACCCCGAGATGAGATTCTGGATGCAGGACACGACCCACGGCTTCCAGGAGATTTCTCTGCGCTTGCAGCAAAGCTTTAAAAGTGTTCGGCCAAGAGGCTGGATTCTTCTCTGAGCTGTTGTATTTACGCAGTATGCACTAACTGCATGCAGTCCCCAAACATTGTCCCACCAAAATACCTCGACTCTGAAATCAATGAAGCTGCCCCAGCTGAGCCCAGATGTGCATCAGGAACGTGAGTAATGAGTCCTGACTCACCGAACACTCCTAAATACTCTACAGCTGCTCCAACACAAAAACATCTCGATTCTTTCGGATGAGGGGAAACAATCATCTAGGGGGTAGCCTTCCAGGTAATCCCAAATCTACAGACATCATGCAAGGAGAACGGCACTCCTGGAACTCCATAAAGAGATGCTTACTATGAGGCAATTAAAACTGGCCCAGTGCAGCAGAGAGTGCTCGGCATTAACCCCTGGCAAGCTGTTCCCAAGTGTCCCAAAGGCTTTCTGGATGCTGTGGGGATTCAGAAATACTGACACATTTTACAAAGGCCATTTTTCACACACTGACACGGGTTTTCCACTTGCCAGGAGTAAACGGCCAGCACGAACTTCTAAAAATAACATGCTATATTTAGCTGTGCTTCACAAATCTCTTGCAAAGGAATTTACTGAATGTCTAATACTTCTGTTACACATTTATCTTTTCTAATCAGTTCTTTATTGACAGAGTCTTTCATAAACTGCCATTTCATTAGCCCAGTTGATCCAGCACAGGCTCCAGGGAGAAAAGCAGGGCTCTGGTTCAAGTACAAATACATTTTTCAGTAACTCTCTCTACCTGGAAGCCTTTTGCTTTGCAAGCTGGGTATCTACCCTCTGTACCATTACCTTAACTTACACATCACCTTTCCACTTTTCTTGCTGTCCTAAACCTAATTTTTTCTTCTCATAAATTCTCCTTGCTTGAGCAACCTTCTGGTAAGTGCACAAACTCGCTCCACAGGCTTATTTAATTAATTAAAATACATACATATATAAAAGACCAACACAGCAATTCTTCACATTTATGATACATTCCTTACGCTTGTCTTATCTTCCTTATTCACTGATGAAAACATGCTAGATATACTGTCCTGTCGTACTTGAGCAAAGCTGGCAAGCCTTATTACACTGGATTGATGATCAAGGAAGTTGAATGCACAGAGAGGCTTTTCTGGCTGCCATGAACAGAAGGAGACTGCAGGTCTCCTCACCAGCAACTCAGAAGTTGGGCAACATATCAGCTCCGAAAACCAACCAAACCAAAAAGCAAGCAAGGCTGAAAGGAGAACAACGTTTGGGGTGCACTGGTCTGGGAGTGAGGCAGGTTACAGCTTCTGGGGAGATCGATGCACTCTCCCCCCACCTCTCATTGAGTGAACCCTCATTATCCAGTCTAACTTTTCTTCCTTGGACTTTCACAGTGACAGATACCACGGATAAGGAAGACAAGCACGTAAGAAAGCCATGTTTTAAAGCAAAGACAAGGACATATCATTCTCCCAGTGACGTGTACTGGCTTGTACTGATTTCCTGAAGAGTGGCACTTGAGGCCACGTTTTTTATGGTTTTATAAAGGACAACATAGAGATTCATTTTTAAGGATTTTTGCTTGTGAAATGCCAGGACAACCATGATCTGAAGTTCCCATAAAGGGCAGGATCCTCAGCACAGCCTCATGCCCAACAGGGACAGCCCACACAGGGATATCTGCACTCTCACGATGAACAGCACCATGTCAAAACTACCACTGGCATCAGTGCTTCACCTAATGCTCTTCATGATGAGCAAGAGGTAAAACTACACTTTGAATGCCTGAACTCTTCAAAGGACAGTTTTTCACCTCTGGCATTTTTGGGGACTTTCAAACTAATCTTGCAGCCCTGCAAAGCTGAAGGAGTTCCTTCAGCAAAACTGGAAAAAGACAAGAGGCAGGGAGCCCAGAACATGTGGCTGGCTGAGATGGAAGCTAAAAAGAGATTAGCAGCCCTAGAAATCAGCAGAAGTGTTCAAATGCACTTTAAGAAATAATACAAGTATAATTTCTCTCAATCATGTATGTCCTGACATCCATCCACTATGTCAGGATCAAGGAATCATAGAACACACCAGGTTGGAAAAGACCTTTAAGATCATCGAGCCCACCACTAAACCATGTCACTAAGGGCAAAGTGATCTCCCCTCATGATCTTCAGTCACAGCCACCCCTCATCTGCTACCTCACAGTGGCCCCACACTATATAGCTGCTGCCCCTACCCCTCCTGGCCACCCCTCATCTCCCCTCAAGGTCTCCCTTCATGGCCACCCCTCACAGCCCATGGCTGCCCCTGCTCTCAGCTATTTCCCCTCACAACTGCCCCACCACTCCTCTCATGATCCCATCACGATCTCCCCTCTCCCCCTCCCACAGACCAAGTATTCTCCATTCATTAATTTTAACTCCAGGTTTACAGGCAAGTTGTCTTGAAGAAGAATCCCCCACCACCCCAGCAGACCAAAAGGGCTGCCAAGCACCCCTCTGCCAGCAGTACGGCTGCAGCCAGCCCATCTCACACACGACTTCACCCCAAACTCCACAACAGGAATTCCTTCATTTGTGATTCAGCTCCCAGCAAAGCCTGACCGTTTAGGAAATTGCTATTTTTTGTACTCCGGTTGAGTTAAGGTGATGCAGAGGAAAACACATTTCATGAAGACCACTTGACCACAGGACCCAAAGGTGCCAGGAAGTGATGCCTGTGAGCGCTGTGCTCTGCATGGCTCTAGGACAGGGGTAACACATTGTGGCCGCTGATGCCAATGGATGCAGGGATGGCAGCGCCTGGTGAGCCATGGCTGTGGCGACTGAGCATCACTGCCAGGACCGGGACTGTAATTCAAGCAGGTGGCCAGATGGAAGTAGGGTGAGGCTCTGTCTGCTGCACCAGTTCTGTACCTCTTCCCCATGGAGGCCAGCCATGTCTTCTACCAGCCTTCCCCAATCCTGGGGACAGAGCTTAAGGTTGTTGAATAAAGGACAGACTGTCTGCGAAATAAAACCACCACTAAGATGAGCCACGCGCAGCAAATGCATTTTCTCCTCCCTCAGGAGGAGCAAGCTGTTGAGGAGGGGTAGAGCAGCCCATCTGCTGGGGTGATCAGGACAGCCTCGGCCAAAGCAGCTGGTTGGTAAAGACAGGGCAGAGCTGCACAAGTCCTTGTGGTGCTTCAGGCCACCCGGAGCTCCCCGGCTTTGTGAGCAGCCAAGCAAGATTTTGGCACGGCTGCTTTGGTGTAAGCGGCAGGAGAGGGTGTGCTCCAAGAGCCGCGGCTCCCTGCTGTACAAGCAGTACGAACACAGGCAAAACAAACACGAAAACAACAGACTCTTATCCGGGGCAGAGCATTAGCAATCTCCACAGAGATATCTTATGATCTGCAGAGCTGTCAGATGCATCTCATTTCAGCTTTCCAGCAGCCACCCTTCCCAGGGTGAGGGAAAAGCAACCGCTTTTGCAGGCGGCTTCAGGGAGTGAGCGGAGCCAGCAGCTCGCTCGCTCCCCCAGCACGCGATGATTTCAGAGTTTCCTTCGATAAGGGCGCAGGGAAGGAGGCAGGAGGCCAGATGAGTCACACACGGTGCAGGGGGAACACTTGTGAGCAGCTTACAAGCTATCTGAAGCAGTTCAGCACGGGGAGGAACATGCATCCCTCCTGTTCCAGGGCTGGGAGCCACTGCCAGCATGGACATGGCCCATCCACTGGGAGCCTCCCAGGCACCTCAAATCCAACCAGCATCCTGTGGAGCACTGTCAGTAGGGTTTGCCAAGAGCTACTGCACCTCTGGGCGCTTCTGCAAGATCCCCACCCCATGAGTGCTTCCACTTCAGAGGGTTCCCCGATGCCCTGCAGGTCTCCAGTTCAGGCACAGGAACAGGTCATGTCTCTGTCTCCATTTTCACAGCTAAATGTTTGGTAAGATTAATAAAATTACTCTTGCTTTAAAAATACCTTACCTCAGCACTTCATAACCAGTCTCAGCTAGAGGAACAGGATAAAAGATAGAAGACTGCAGAGAGCATCCTGAATTCTGGGCTTTATTTATATTTATAAACTTTATCTCAGGCTGTTCAGCTGCTCTTATCATCATTTGAACATGTGACTGCACATTCACCTGCACAGAGAACTCAGTGACAAAAAAGAACACCAGCCACAAAGGCAGTGTTGGAATGTGTCCCAGAAAGGAAAAGCCAGCACGACCTCGGGATTGTCACTCCTGAAGGAGAAGCTCAGTATGGAGTCTGCAAGGCAAAACAAGAACCAATGTGGAAAAGTCACCATCACCAAAACAAAACTGAGAAGCTTCCACAAGCTTTTTCCTTCATGTGTGTCAGAAACTCAAATACAAGGTTTACACATTTGAAGCATTTATTTAATGCTTAGTAAGAAAAGTAACTGCCTCCTGCTGTATTTCACCAGCACTTCCAAAAAAGATTTTGTTTTGGCATGTTCAGCATCTGTAAAACAGCCCTGCTTCTTCTCAGGAAAGAAGTTCGTCCTTTTTTTCTATAAACCTGACAGTTCTTCAAAGTGCACAAGAACTCTGTACTTATGATAGCCAGTGCTGATGGCAGTGCTCCTAGCAGTGCAGGTACCAGCTCCTTCTGTAGCACAGAGTATCCACAGCATGTTCTTGCCCCTTTTCCCTCCAGGAACAGGACATCTTGGCACTTTAGCTCTTCCTTGAAGACTCGATCCATGGCCAGGCAGCCAGAGATTGGCCATGGAGCCATGTTCTCCAGGCAGGTACAACACAGCAGATGGCTGAGGAGCAGCATGGTGAGGGTTGTGCCACGGGGAGGTTTCTGGCTGCATGTCATGGCCCTGCTCCACAGTGATGGGCTAAACACAGCAGGGCAGAAAGCACCCATGAAAAGCTTGTGGTTGACCGTGGGATGCCACATCTGTAGTTACCAATGCGCCACCAACAGAATTAATAAATAAAATATTCAAACAATTTCTCAAGAAAAAAAGCCAGAAAAGCTGAGTCTTCACTTGGTGACTCAAGAGGAAACTTTGGTCAGCAGCCACACTGCTGTGAGCCCTTGGGCTGTCAGACACATTACAAAACATGGATAACACCCACATCCTCTCAGGGAAGGAGCCAGGAAAGGCAACAGAAGATGGATGAAAAGCTCTCTGCATGTCTTATGCCTGGCAGAAGAAAAAATCTACTTACACACATGAAAACAACCTCTTGCTATGGCCCGTTGTGCCATTGCATGCAGCTGAGTACTTGGGAAGCACATCAGGGTGCTGACACACAGGGTGAGAGAATTGCTCCAGCCTGCAGCAAAATCTAACACACACACATCAACGAGCCCTGAAACCAGGCATAAGATATTCACTACTGGAGTAGAAAGATACTGTGCATTCTCCTTGGTTTTTCTGCCTGCATCTGCAGATATGGCTTGGGCTGTGGGCAGGGTTGGCTTTTTGGAAGTTTTTTTGTTCTGTTTAGGGTTGTTTTTTTTAGCTGTTGTTTTTTAGCTTCTGGTTAAAGCATGTCTGGTTTAGATTTGCACCAGCTTGGGGCTCTAGATTCTGTGTACAGGACCTACAGCCCAGGAAAATGAGCTCCTCTGATGGATGCAAAGAGGCCTCCCTCTTCTTACCTGTGCTGAGAACACCCGCAGAGGGTGAATGCTGGCCAGGGAAAGCGGCACTGGCAACACGTGAGCTGAAGTTCACTGTGTTTACATACACAGAAACAGATTTGAAAGGTGAGCATCACTTTGGAGCTGCTGCAGTGGACAGGGAATTTAATTGCCACACAGAGACACAGGCCCATACAGGGGAAAAATGGCTGTGTGATATTTTCAATGGAAAGAATCCCATTTGGCAGATATCATTATGCACATCCTATTAGGTCAATGATGCCAGAGTAATTCCAGTATCAGTTCTGTAAATGGTATTGTGTGTTACCAGCACTGCAGAACACCATGGTCTCTCCCACATGCAGATGCACACATACAGTTTATCTACTCAAGGCCTCCCCGGGGCTCTGTTGTGAACAGCTTCCAGATGTTCCCATTATCGCCTTGCCATAAGATGGTGCAAAACACAGCCCACAGTGCTATGCAACAGTGATACTCAGGAGCACATAGGTCTCCAAATCCTCAAGAAGACGTTTTCATTCTATTAATCCATGCTTCTCTTTTGCAGAGGATTGTGGTTCCTGGCTAAATTAGCATGTCCCTAATGTCTTTACCTTACCGACTGTAACTGGTTTAGGAGGTGTCTCAATCCATACAACATCACCCTAAAGCAACTGATTGTTTTTAAGCTGGATATAGGTCTGATGTCTCCTCAGACAACTAGAGCTGAGAATTTAGGAGAAAATTTTTAAAGTTATCAGCAGTAACTGAAGCCCTTACTGGATGAAACCCCCCATCAAGGACCAGCAAGGAGCAGACAAGTACAGGGAGAATACATTATTGCTAGAGGGGAATGACGTATTTTCCAGCAAGTCATTTTTCCCCTGCTGAAGTCCAGAAACAGCTTAACACTAGCTGCTATAGTATAATGTGCTCCAGGAGAGAGGGGGAAGGTGTCCTGCAGCAGTAAGCCATGCCCTTCTGGAGAGCCAGCCTGAGGCAGCTCCTCCAAGCACCACCAGCATGGGTGGAAAACCAGGTCCTCAGTGAAATGAAAGACTTCAGTGATGTTTTAGTGGGAAAGCATCAGGAGACAGCCCACAGATCTGTGTCTGTGTTTCTTTCCCCAACATCCTTCATTGGAAGGTGACTGACAAGGCAGTGGGGCTGGCACCTGGCTGAACTTGGCCATGCTCTGGGCAGGAGTGTTCAGTTACTTGCTCCATCTGCAGCTCTGAGCCCCCTAAGCTGGTGCAATGATAAACACCATCTCCAAGTGCAGGGACAACAGGTTGGCCAAGCTAATGAGGCCACTGAGACCTTGTTCAGCTGATTACGCCTCACCAGGGACGATTCTTTGTTCTGACTGCTGTGCCTGCTCATACAGGGTCTGATCCTGAATCCATTCAAGTCAAGGCTCAGGCACTTACTGTTGCTGGGGTGCAGCACCAGGAGAGTGCAAGGATACAACCAGAGGAGAAGGAAAAGGACAGACCAATTTTTAAGAAGTCAGGTCTTTTCCAGCAGCTGATGACCCAGGCGCACAAGCAGCCTCTTCACACTCACCTGGCCAGTGGCACCAGAGGAAATGCTTACACAAGTCTTGTTTGGACCCTAGATTCCCCTGGTTATCCTGGGTGGTTTAATAAGTGACTTTCCATGAGACAGAAGGCCACTGTGCATCCACACAGACGATTTCTATGCACATCTTCATTAATGTGCCATGTGCTGGCTCACAACTAAGCTGTCTTTGTGAGACAGGATATTTTTAATGCAGGTGCCTGAATGTCAAGCTCTGCCGAAGTGCAGAGAGAATGTTTGCCTGGAGAGCTGCAGCCTTTCCTGTGCCAGCAGAAGGGCACATGCGGGACAGACTTATTCTTCTTCCCCCTTTTCCAGAGGAGCTTTAGGTCTGTTCTGACACAGGAAAAAAACACTATCTGGCTGTAACACACTGTAGTAGCAGATTCAAGCTTTTGTATCTGCAGACTTCACATGACCAGCACATGGGGCTTCTGTAGGGACTGGGAAGGCAGGCCACTGCAGGGCTGCTCTAATCTCATTAAACTACTGCATTCTGTTGACACTCTTGGTTTCTAAACTCTGAAGCATTAAAACCTCAAGCACCACTCTAACAGCACAGAAACTTGTCGAGAGCAGGTCTGTCACGCTGAGGACTGCAGTGCTGGACCTGCAGGGAGGGTAACAGCAGGACCTTGCCTGGATCCCCCATTCAACCCTGTTCCTGGAGAAAAGCCTACCCAGTCCCTTTCGCTCAAGACTGCTGTGTGCTTTGCAGGCATACATGCCTCTACACATTCCTTCATAATGTTATCTTTCCAGGATAAAACACTCGCACTGCCTGGGGAGGCTGGTTAACTGACATGCAAAGTCAGAGGCAACCTGTGAAGCTTTACACAGTACAGAAATCAAGTTCAAAACCACATTTGCAACACCGCATGAGAACTCAAAGCTCTTCCAACTTCAAAGGAGAGTTTACACCATTGCAGCGCTCATACATTAATAAAAAGAGCCTCAACCTGACATTTCTCAAACTTCATTTGAAATATAATTGCGAGAGAAGATCAAAGACTGGGGAAAATAGATGGGTTTGCATTACCACACACACAGCAGAGCACAGTGAGCAGGAGAGATTAAAAAAAAACCCAAAACCCAACATATTGAGACACAGAAAGAAAATGCTGTAAAGAAGTCATTCCTACAACTATGATGCTACGCAGTCATTTACTTCTGACATCCCTGCTTGCAGCCTCGAGCAGCCTGCAGCAAGTCTTGTCTGCAACAAGGCGGGTGCTGACCACCATGGGATGGGCTTGTGAGCTCTGAGACACAAACAAGCTGTCCCCATGCCGGTCCGAGGGGATGGGTGCCAGCCTGGTCTGCTCCAAGCAAGGCAGACCTTGCAGTTGCCACAGAGGCCACAAGTTCTGAGCTTGGCTCTCAGGGGCAAGTGAAGCAGCTCCAGAACAGCACTGAGGAACAAGCAAAGACACCAGCCAGGCAGCCCAGCCCCAGGGAGCAAGGCTAACCTGCCAGCCCCTCTCCCTTCCCAGCTAGGGCCAGGCCATGGTGGGCTTCAGCACCTTATGGGACCAACGTATGGGATCAGCATCATCACTTGGCCCTGCCAGAGACTGCATATTCCTGGCACGAAAATGAAAGCATGCAGCCAACTTTACAGTAAAAATAACTCACAGTTCTGACTCAAAGTAACTTGTTTGTTATCATTGACTTTCACACCCAAGATTATTTAAGTGAACAATATTTTTCTCTGCTTTAAGTCAGTGCAATTCCTCATTTGGCACAACCTTATACTTTGTCATCTTACGGTGTCCCACGTATAGTCATCTGTCATAGACAGTCGACTATACATCAGCTGACAGTCAACTGTCAGTCAGCAAGAGAAAAAAGTCCCGCACTTAAAGGAAGCAAGTTTGTGACTGCAGTTGCATGAGGACCTACATCAGAACATGGGGAGATGCATGGCACTCAGGGGGGCTTTACACGCTGTATTTTATGTATTTCAGCTACTAACATGTTAGAGTTGTGTGGATGAGGTGGAACCAGTTTCTCTTAATCCCTTAAAGGTCAAGAGCGGTTTAAAGCACCCAAGTTTACTCCTCATTCAGCTAACCACTCCCTGCTTCAGACAAAGCCCCAAAGCACTACCTGCTCTGCAGAAGGAGAAATTGAGGCACGCAGGAGACTAAGGGGAGCTGAAGTCCCCCTTCCTGCCTCCCTCCTCCAGTGCTGGCCCCTGAACAACTGCGCCAGGCAGAGTACTCCCCCATGCTTCTCTCTGCAGAGGAGCAAAGGGTGGGGAAGCCCTGCTGCCTGGGAAAGCACTCACCCATGGCTCCAGTCTCAACCTGGGATGGGGAAGGGAAGTTCAGCTTTTCATTAGAAACATGCAGGGAAGATGAAGTCAGCAGAGGGGCAGCACCTCGGAAGTGGATAAATTTCTTGACCAAGGCCCACATCCCCCTTGCTGTGGGTCGTCCCTACTGCCCTTTTGTCCCCCTCTGGGAGCTCATGAGTGGCAATTTCAGCTCAGTATCTAGCAGAAGCAATGCTCCTGAGCTGTGCTGACAAATGGACTCCCAGGTAGAGACAATCCCTGGCAGATTTCCACCTCACGATACCTCCTGTGGGAAGCAGGGACTCTCCTCTCTTCCTCTCCAGGACAGCAATGAGCACCCATGAGCAGGGTCCTCTCCAAGCCTTCACTATTCTCCAAGAGAAAGCGCCGCACACATGCACGCAAACACATGCCACACGTGGGAATCACTTAGGGAAAGGGATTGAACAACACTTCATCCAGATCAACAGGAATTCTCCTCTGAGGAAGGGTCTGGGTGACAGCAAACCACAAGACTGCTGGGTATAAACACTGTGAATAAGTCTGGAGTAAAGACGTGGCTGCCTTAAAACAGCTCCCACAGCCCATCACAGCCAAGTCACACTTGCAGTGATTCACCACTCACCGTCTCCACGGATAGGATGGAGTGAGTGGGTTTGAAACTCGGAAATGGAAGAGAGTACGTGCATTTGTAAAACAAGCAATCCATTCAATTAAAACAGCACACCTACCAGCCAGGCACACACCGCTGGAAGCATTTAGTATTCTGCATTTATAACCCCATGCTATTTGAAAGACTCATTTAAAAAATTTGCACTCAAGTTCATGTATTAATTTGCTACAAATACAATTGTGGTGAATTAAACTAGCAGTAAAAGAGCTCAAAAAAGAAACATCAAAAGATACCCAAAAATCTCCAACAGAAGTCCCAGAAATAGCACTTACTAGAGGTAGGATGCCTACATTGTGCTGCTGACACAATAAAGTGATACCAAGTGGGGGAGTGGGGGGGTGGGTTGTGGTGCTTGTTTTTAGGCTCTAAAGGCTCCGCTGGAACACTCCTAATATTTTACTACCCAGCAGGTAGGTTGAGACAACCTTAATTGGCCAGATGCTTTCAGCAAGAACATTGCCAGCAACCAAGAAAAGAACAACGTACATGTTCCTCATACCACAGACAACTCAAAATCACCCAGCATGTGAACTGCAGGACCTGTGGACTCCATGTAAAGTCACACTCACTTTTTTTCCCTATTACTGGCCAAAGGGAAAATAAAGACAACTTTGAGCAGTCTCATGCTTTCAAGCCTCTGTGGCCTGGTTTTACAGCAGATCACATAAAGCCCAGCAGACCCTATCTTCCCGCAGTGGGGAACTGCACTCCTTTTCCTGGTAGCCTGCACGAGTATTGCTGCGCTCGCATAATTCACTTGACTGCGTGTGCTGTATGCAGACAGTCCGTGCTGCACACGAGTCTTTTGTTTCCATCACCCTGTCAGGCTGAGGAGCCCGCCAGCTGGAGACAGCAGGTGCTTGACGTTCCGATAAGCCTCAGCAAAACAGGGATTGATTTGCTTTCAATTTTACATTGGTGTGTACTCATTCATTAATAGGCAAACACGTAGAAAATATATACTTCTGTAAAGTCATCAGAGGGCTGGACTCAGTGCAGTGAATCAATGCTCTAGGACAGTTTGGCCAAAGGTTTACCTGGGAGGGTGCCTCACCCACTAAAGGGGTAGGGTGGAGGACAACACCTCTGGACAGGTAAGAGACAGGTCTGGTCAGAACAGTCACCATATTTAACCCTCTCTCCTTAAAGAGAACTCTCTCCTGGTGAGACTACCACCAGCTGTGTGTCACAGCAGCCAAGGGACACATCCAGCGTGCTGTCAAGTGGCAGAAACAAAACCAACGAGGGAGCAGGATTTACCAGCCACCAGCCCAAGGTGTTTAGGCAAGGGACCATGAGTAGCCCCAGATTCATGTCCACAGTTCCATATGGACAGGATTCTGAGAGGAGAGCTTAAAATTTCTTTAAAGTTATCTGTAAACTAAATGGGAGGGGGTGAATGCCAGGAGCTGATGGAAGCCCAGGCGGGTATCAGCTGCAACACCCTCCCCAGCCATGCTGGTTCAGACACACTCCTAAAAAAAGATAACAGCACAAAACACCCCACAGCATATCAGGCAAGAAATGTAGGGTTTCTTCAGCTCTGGGGGGTTATCTCTGCTGTTCGGGTGTACTCAGTTTCCTTCTAGTTCTTCCCTTCCTCTTTGGCCAGTCTCACTGGTATGGGCCTGCTGATCCAGCAAAATCCCCTCACATCCCTACTCCAAGCACAGCATTAGGGTTTACAAAGACTAAAAAGGGAAATGGCTTAGACCAAAGTGATGAAGAAAACCCAAAGCATTTACATGAACAAGCAGGCTTGTTAAAATCCCTTTGATTTTTTATTTTTTTTCTCCTGGACTAAGCAGAGATTTGGGGTTGGTATTTTTTTAGGGTTGGTATTTTTTCAGGGTCTTGCAGCCCTGTGACGTCTGCTGGTTCAGTCCCATTAGCTTTTGTCTTCACTGTTTTCCAGACAGGCAAACACAGGCTATTCCAGCCACGGCCTTGATAACAAGGAAGCTCTGAATTATTCTTAACAAAAGGGCAGCAGCTAAACCTATTAATACTAACCGAAAACCCACCAGCTGGCAAGAAAAACAGTGTGTGATCAGAGTCTGCCCCGCTGGCTTTGTATTTGTCTTCACTTGGCCTGATGCAAGCGCAGTGCTTGTAGCTGCTGCATTCTCCTACACTTTTGGCCATATTTTAATGCACATTTATAAAACCAGAGAATATGTGAGAGACGACACAGGGAAATCGTATCTGAAGCTCTTGGAGGTAAATCAAATTCTAAACAGACAAGCAGGTCAGTAAAGCGTTACACACGTTGGACTTCCTGGTTTCAGGTGACACAACCTGGTCCAGGGACTCGATGGTCTCAGTCGCTACTTTAGAACAAGTAACTCCCTCAAAGCCAACACTGAAATTGACATTTAAGTGGAAAAAGAATCCCAACATTATTGAGAGAAAGAATAAAACACGCACAACAAATGCAGGTCTAAAGCCTGTTTCTGGACGGAGTCCTCTCGTTCTTGCTGCAGACCACCCTAGGGAAGCAGGTGAAGAGGTGACCGTTCTGTCCAGCCAAACTCCAACTGCTCTTTAGTAAAGCAAAATAACCAAGCACCTTCCCCAAAGGCGAGATGAAACAAAGGCAATGCTTGGGAGAGCTCAGCCGGCTGAACAGCCGGAGCCCTGCAACGTCGGCAGTGCCAGCCCAGCTTACCGGGACAACGGATGATAAAGGATGAAGGATGGAGGCCGACCTGTCACCGAACAGGGCCAGCCGTGGACAGATGTCCAGGCATGGCAGGCGGCAGAGTTCGTTGCCCATTGCCTGCCAGCCCACCCCAAAACGATGCCAGCGACGAATGCAGCTGCCAAGCGCCGCGCTACGGGGCCATGAGGCTGGGTGGGGTGGGAGCAAGCCGAAAGCGGGCTGCAGGAACACGTCTGCAGGGGGGATGCTCGAGAAGGAGACATCCCGCTCGGCCGAGGCGAGAGCCGCTGCCTGCTCCCCTGCTCCCGCTGTAGCCCCGGAGCGACTCCGTGCCCGGACCACCTCCGGCACCGCCGTACCAAACCGCACATCGCCAGCACAGGCGGTGAACGGCTCGACAGGGCCCTCGGCCCCTTCCCGCCCCTTGGCGCTCCCCTTGGGCTGCATGCTGCCGCCGCCCCCCGCCGCTCCGCTCACCCCGTATGGCGGCGATGAGCGCGTTGCCGTCCTTGATCACCTCCTTGATGAACTTGTTGGTCCGCTCCAGCTCCTGCTCGTAGCACTTGAGCCGCTCTCGGAAGTCGGGGCTATCCAGGTAGCAGTCGCTGAACTCCAGCGGCGGGTGCCCCATGGCTCCGCGGCGGCCGCTCTCTACCGCCGCCGGCACCGCGGCGCTGCGGGCCGGGCGGGCGCGGTCACGGCGCCTTCCCCCCGCCCAGGCCGCCCCACCGGAGGGAGCCGGCCCCGGCGCCGGCCCCGCCCGCGTTGCCATGGACGCGCTGGCCGTACATGACGCGACGGCCCGACGAGGCGCGCCTTCATGACGTAGTGCGGGCTCCACGTCGGCTGTGCAGCCAAGATGGCGGCAGCGGAGGGGAGCGGTGACGGGGGCCCGCTGGTGAGCGGGGCCGCGGGAGCGGGCGGGAGCTCGCGGTCCGTCCCGGCGGGCCTCAGGCAGCGCGGTGGCGCTTGGCTGCGGGGCCGGGCTTGCGGCAGGGCCGGGCGGGGGGAGGCGCAGTGGCGCCGGGGCAGCTCCGGGGCGCTGAAGCAGTGGCAGGCCGCCGCTGAGGTGCGGGGCGCTGGGAGGCCGCCGCGTCGCTGGAGAGCAGGGACGGGGGGTTGGAGCCGTCGGGCTCCTCCGTGCCGCGTACCGCCTGCCCGGTCTGCCTCCGAATTTACTGCCGAGCTGGTGGGGCAGTTCTGTTTGCATCCGTCTCCGGGTGAGCGCTTTAAGCTCGGGTGGAGGAGATCAGTTCTGTTGACAGTGCCTTGACGCCGTGCTTGGGCGGTCGATATCTGTTCCATTTGTCATGCGTTGTTTGCCCTTGGAGCCCGTGGAAGGCAGTGTACTCGGGTGCATCCGTATAGCTGTACGGTTGTCGGGCATTACATCACAACACAGAGAAGCTTTTTACTTCCGTTAGTTGCTGCTGCCTAAATAAGATAGAGTGCAGGTTACAGGGAGTTACTGAAGAAATGCTTTGCTTATACTACTGCAAAATGCTTAAATCAGGCAGGCAGCAGCTGAACCCTACTGTTGTGACTGCGTGATTAAGTGTTGTATCTGTGAATTCTGAGCTTTCGCCCTAAACTCAGATGAAAAACATTCGAAGTGAATGTGAACTGGTTTGTATTTATTTCTTTCTAAAGGTTTTAAAACCTATTCAGTTTGCAGGTCTTGCAGATGTGTCAATATCCGGAGATATCCCAGTGGAAGGGGAGATTACTGTTCCTGTCGGATCTCGCTCTCCTGACGAAGACTACTCCACATTGGACGAGCCCGTTAAGGATACAATTGTGAGTCTGTGCCTCTGCCTAATGCGAAACACATGTTTTGCTGGTATCTTTGGCTAGCTGTTATGCAAAACCTGTATTTTTGCATAGCTTGGCTTCATTGTAAGTTTGGGGATTTTATTTTTTTGAACTACCCATGTAAAACAAATCCTTGCAGCTCAAGAAATAACCTGAATTACAGCCGGAAAGTTTCTCTGTTGATCTTGAAATCTGCAAAGGTGACAGATGGACCTTGGGAGAAAACTCTCGTAACTAATGGGATTTTTCATTAATTTTCTTTCCTAGAGGAGCAAATTAACTGTTGTTCTTAATTGGGTGTTATTAAATGTATAAAATATTGTGGTTGTTAAGGAATGCAGAAAAAAGTAGGCAGTGCTTGTTGTGAAGGATGCTGCAGTGATTTTTGGGTTGGATGCTATTTAGATTTACCACCAGTACTCCTTTTCTTCTGTCTTTCTGGTTTTAGTTTTGAACTGTAGTTGTTATGGAAGGATAAATTAAAGAACTTCTTTGTTTCAGATGAGAGATCTCAAGGCTGTTGGGAAGAAATTTGTCCATGTCATGTATCCAAAGAAGAGTAGTGCACTCCTCAGAGACTGTACGTATAAAACGACATTCAGAATCTTCAAAGGATGTTTTGCCAGCAGGCTTTGCCTGCGTGGGAAGAGTTTAGTGGAACAGAGATTCAGAAGTGTCTGTTCCATGTTTTCTGTTGTTGTAGAATGTTGAATAGCAAATACGAAAATTCAGAGTGTTACCAAAACTCTTAAAAGTGTGCCACAATAAGCAGGGCAGTTTTCTTCAGCAGCTGGCGTATTGATTCATATAGTATTTGTATAAATTATATTGTAGAATATGGCATGCTAAATAAGAAAATGATAAGGAAGTGTGATATGGAAAATGGCACACTGGGAGTTGGAAAAGGTATTTCATTGCTCCCAGCAAAATGAAATGGAGTGTCATGCTATGATACTTATAACTTTATTTTTTCCTTTACTTACAGGGGATCTTTGGGGCCCTTTAGTGCTTTGTGTCTCACTTGCACTGTAAGTATTTATTGTGTGTGGATTTGGGTTTTTGTAGTTTTTCACATTTGAGAAATGAGAAATTAAAAATTCTGATTACATATGTGAAATTAAGTTCATCTGATCCTTTTTTGATCTTCTGCTAACAGCCAGTTTAGATTTTCTTATAAAACATGTTTGTGATGCTTTAAGCCTGTTAGGGACCTCCCATCTTTAAGATTAGGATTTAAGGGTGAACTCTTCCTAGTTCCCTGTCTTAAGAATGCCTGTCCTGAAAGGTACCCCTTCCAGTTCACATTGTCCTTGGTTCTAATGCATTTGGCTGACTTTGACCCTAACCTGCAGGCCAAACCCTTTGTCTCAGAGCTGCAGTGTGCGTGCTAAGAGGAGAGGCTATTGTAGTAGTTTGTAGATGGGGAGTGATGGTGACTTCACTGGAACATATGTGTGCAGGTCTGCCTGGGGTGGGAGGGAAGTCCTGGTGAGATCTGTCAGCTAACTGCAGCACACTTTTGTACCCCAGGTACAGAAACCATGCAGTAAAATGTTGGTAAAGCTTTAGCAGACATAAAGGGTGTAATTTAAATATTCAAGTCTGTGTGTGCTCACTTGTCCAGGCTTTGTGTTGCTCATATCTGGTAGTTACTACAAGCTTTCTGTAAGGCTTGTGTGTTTTATCATGTACTACACTGCCTGGTTTGAGAGGTTACCAAACTTTTGGTACTTCAGTTTCATCTTCTATTCTGTTCCCTATTTTTATTCCCTATACTTTTACACAGTCCTCAAATTAAAAAAATGGACTGAAATGCCCTCAGCTGAGCCACAGTCATCTTTCTTTCCTATACAAAATTGAAGATATTACTGAAAATAAGAAAACAAATAATGATTGGTCTGCAGCCTAACTGGGGATTAATATTTTGAGCTCATGTTAATCTACTCCAGGCCTATGAAAACTCAGTTACTGATGACAAGTGGCTCCTTTTATCTGTTACCTACAACAGGATGCTTCAGGGTGGATCAGCAGATAGTAAAGATGATGGAGGGCCCCAGTTTGCTGAGGTCTTTGTCATCATCTGGTTTGGTGCAGTTGTCATCACACTAAACTCAAAGCTGCTTGGAGGAACTATGTGAGTACTGGTGTATTTAGTAGCAGTTAAAATGCTCCCACACAGGGAGTTTCTGCAGTGCTTTGGCTTGACCATTTTTTTTTCCCCATTTCTGTCGCTCTTTTCCAGATCCTTTTTTCAGAGCCTGTGTGTTCTGGGTTACTGCATCATGCCCCTGACGGTAGCAATGCTGGTGTGCAGGCTGGTGCTGCTGGCAGGGTCTGGGACCATCAGCTTCATTATTCGTCTTATTGTAGTAGTGGCTATGTTTGGTTGGTCAACATTAGGTGAGTACTTTTGTGTGTTATAATGCCGTTGTGCATACTGGGTAGTGTGACACTTAAAGGGGTAGATCTGCATGCATTCTGTTGGGTAAAGCTAGTGGATATTGTAGTTCAAAGTGTTACTTAGGCTGCTGAAGCATTGCAGAAATAGTTCTTCCAGTTCTTGTGCTGGCAGAGATTCAGCCTTTGGCTGTGCTTCTGTTGATTTTCATGGTCATATGCAGATTGCCTTTGGCAGAAAGATGATAATTTACTATTAAACCACATGTGAGACTCCTGGGTGTTTTATTCTGTGATCTATATTATAAATACTATTGGAAAATGCTTATTTCATGCAGATGCATTTGCATTATTTTTCCGGCTCTTAATCTGTTACGTCTTAATTCTTGTAGAGTGTTAATCCGCATTTGTCTTTCTATATGATAAAGGAAATTTTAATTGGGGTTTATAGACCCGTTGGTATTGAGCAATGGATGACTCTTTTCTCTTGCAACATAACTGTAATGCAGATCCTAATTCAAAATTGTTAACATTTGCAGGGATCTTGGGCTTCTAGTTTTATGCTGCTTACATTTCAAGTATTTTTCTTTCTCACCAGCATCTACAGCTTTCCTGGCAGACAGTCAGCCTCCAAACCGCAAAGGTCTTGTTGTGTATCCCATCTTCCTCTTCTACTTTGTTATCAGCTGGATGATTCTCACCTTTACACCTCAGTGATCTCCTGTCAGAAGAGACTGTGTAACACAGACTGGAGTCTTTTTCATGAACGCTGCAGTTAATCATTGGCTTTATCTCTTTCTAATTTATATATACAGAGAGATATTGTAAAAAGGCAGGTTATGGGATAAAGCCAGAGAACTGCAAAAATTGGTCATTTGTATGTCCCTCCTTTTGAAAGATACAGAGGTCCAGCTGCTAAGGGTTTTTTTATTTAGCCCTGCTCTTCAGTTGTGTTAAATAAAAAGTGTCCACTGTGACAGGGATTATTCCGCCTGAGGAACAGAGCGGGAGATCCTGAAATTTCAAGATGTTGGATAGATGAAGATGAAGTCATAGGATCATGCAACTTGGCAGAATTCTTGCTTGTGCTTGGATTCTCACTGAAGATGAATATGCCTTATGAAATAATAGACCTTCATTGCCGTTACATGTTGGCTAGGGCAGCAGTGTGACACCTTTTCCATTCACTTCTAGACTGGTGAAATGTATATAAAGGGCATCATAGGACTGAGCTTTCAATTTGAAATTAGATTTCAGCAAAAAATGTTGGATCCTTTTTGCAGTCAATTGGAGCTGGGCAAAGGGAACTGCCTTTGCTTGTATTCATGTGTTGTCTATTTGTTTTATCCCTTCATACACCAAGAAATAGTGTTTCAGCCAAATGCCTTCAACACCATAGTTACGCTGACTAATCCATGTATCTCGTGAGAGGGAGAGTGTTTACACTGGACAGTTACAAATCTTTTTGTGTGACCATAGATTAGAGAGTTAGAAATCCTGGAGAACAGTCAGAACTGGTTTGCAGCAGGGACATGGTTATCACTCTGCAGGGAAGGTTGTCTGCAGAGCACCAAGCAAAGCATGTGTACACAGAGTACATGTTAAAGACTTGTGTGAAGTTGAGGTTTTGATACAGAAGATGTTTGGGTGCTAGCACACCACACCAGGAGTTACATGTCCTAAAGTTTTGAAACGGGTAGGAGGAAGGAAAGCAAATGATGATGAAACTGGTGACTCCTTGAAGCAGGATATGAATTCTGGTCTCAGCTGCTTGTACGTGACTTTTATTGGGTGGTTTACATGGACAACAGTTCACCATGAATGTGTACAAATTTGCATATTGTTTCTTTGTACTTACAATGAGATGTGAGAAACTTTTTTATAATTTGGGGTTGGTTGGTTTGCTTGGTTTTGCTTAACACTTTCTAAAAGGGAAGGATGCTTTCTTCTTCCCCAGTTCCCTGCAGGCACACTTCTGTACCTTACCTGGCGAATTGCATTGGTGTGCAAGTGTGTCATTTGTATTTCAGTGTAGGGATTGAGACCTGGAGAATGGCTTTTTGAAAACTGTATAGAAATTATTTATGTTGTCCATTATTTTCATTAAGCAGCCCAAGGGGAGATCTTTGAGACATCTGGGGGTGAAAAAGCTGCTGTTAAAATGTCACTTTTCCTAACAAGGACATTTCTTTTTTCGTGTAGTAATTCAGATAGGCCCAAGATTGATGTATGTGGGTCCAGCTGAGGTGTAAATATGCCTAATTTATATTTAGATATATATATATATATAAAAGTGCAGTTTCTGCTCTGAACACTTCAGGTATTGGGTAGTTGGGATGGAAGTGTCTAAATGCGCAGATTAAAAGTACAGTTTTGCATTTCTGGGACTATGAAGAGGGAAAGAAACATCAGCTGCTCTCGGCAGGGAACTGGCTTTGCTGGTTGTTACCAGCAAGTGTGTGTGAACCTGAGGGCAGCATCGTCCCTAGACTTTCCTCCGTGGCCGTTCTGGGGTGCTGCAAAAGGAGCTGTAGAGTTTCACAAACTTGGCGATACAATGGAAATGGGGAATTTTAAAAATTCTATTAAATTATTACCGGTATGGAATGTGATTTTTCTTTAAAATGTGCAGTTTTCCATTCATTTAAACTTTTAGGTATCCATTAAATTCCATTTAATTTCCGTTAAATAGTTAAAATAGTTTAGCTTTATGAAGCTGAAAAGAAATATTCAAGGGAAGTAGATCTAAAGCTGTTGATGGCTACAGTGGGATTCTTTTGAGTCACATCTTTCCTACAAGAAGTCAACTGTGCTTTAGAGGAATCCTTGGAATTCTATCTCTCTGTCTTGTGACTTAAGTGGATAGTATGTCTGAAAGACAATCGGAGTAATATTTCATTGATTCGGTATCTTTTTGGAAAGAAGGGAAACAATTTTTAAGATAAATTCCAGCTTTTTCCTTTCTTGTTTATGACTTGGGTACAAGCCTTGTGATGGTTTGTTCTGTATCACTGCTCTTGGTTTACACAGGAGAGAGGAAAATTATTTTTATACTGGCTAGATTTCAGCTGGTGTTTGAAGATTTTTAGTTGAGAGGTGGTTTTAATCTGAAAGAATAGGCAGAAATACACCAGTCAGATGGTGAAGGTGAATTTTCTTTGGGGGGGGGTTTGGTTTATTTGGTGATATTTTGGGGGAGGTTGGGTTGTTTGTTTTTTTTTTTTTTATTCATGGCAATCCTTTAGTGTGGCAGTCATCATCTAAGCTGTAAAATCTTTTAAGTGGGTCTATATCACTAGTTTGCCCTAAGGTTTCAGCTGGCAGGATGCAGGTAATTTTCATGAGTTTTCATGTCTCCGGTTGAATAAAGTTTTCTGTCTTATCAGCAGTGGGGGTTTTTAATCATTATTTCCTCTGGCAGAGAGTAGAGGATGTTAATGTCCTCAGCAAGGGATTTTGGCTGTTGTAGCTTATTGTCTGATTCACCTTCCCATAGCTTTTTGTCATGTGAGATCTGCTTGATGCTGGTACACTTAAAAGCATGTTGCATTATCTTAAAAAATAATTATTTCCCCACCACAATGTTACAGTTGGTTCTGGAAGAGCCTCACAAAAAGAGTTATTTGGGCTTTCGACTTTAAGGATGGTTATTGAAAAAGCCCTCTTTAAGTAGAGTGTAATTGATTGGGAAGGCAGAGAGCACCAGTGGAAATGAGCATCAGACTGATTTGTTGAAGATAAATGGTCTTGAGTGACTTGAGAAGCCAAAACTGGACTTTGTTCCTCTGCCAAGCCTTGATGTTCTGTAGAGGCACCACTTCTCCTGGTCTGGCTTGTCCCTCAGCAAACAGGCACTTCCCAAAGCAAACTGCCCATGGGCACAGGAGAGCACAACTGAAAAGTTCCGTGTTTGGGCAAGCAAAATACCTTGAGCTTATTTGATGTTTGCAGGCTGCCTAGAATAAATGCCAGTGGTAGTCCTTTAAAATAATGCTATTCCCTGCAAGCTCTTGTTGGTTGAGTGCTGCGTCAGCTTGTTAAGCCTGCTCTGTAGCATGCACACCATGAACACGTGCAGGTGAGTAATCCTGCTAACAGCAGCATGTTTTAATCTGGTTTGAAAAGGTGCAAAAAAGCTTTCAAAAGGGAAAGAGTCTCTTCTTCCTTGCTGAAGGCCAGCCGAGGGAAAAATGGTAAGGGGAAAAGAAGATGTCCTGCCTTTAATGAAGTGTCTTAACTTTTCTGTAGAGAAAGCAGATTTTCGGATGCATAAACCAGGCTTTCTTTCCTACTAAGATATTACTTTAATGCTGTTTATCAGCTGAAGTTGTTCTGTGTGTTTGAATCTGAATTTAATTTTGATCCATTTAATACCAGTGAAAAGAAAATTAATTTAACTTCAAAACTTATAAATTAAAACACCAAAAGGCGCATGGGCAATCTGATGTGCGAATTTAAAGTACTGTGCACACTGTACTTGTGGCTGACCATGGTGGCAGAGTGTTGGTCCATGGGATCTCCCCAGACCTGGCTGCACGGGTGGGAGGCAGTACCCTAAGCCAATGGAACCTCACTATAGGAATCCTGCTAGCACTCAGAGAAAGGCTTTTTATACAGCCTGTGAGTTTGGAGCATATTAAAAGATGTTTTTTTCACAGCTGAATTCTCCTTTGCTGATGGAATGCTTTAGACATTTGATTTGTGTGTCTGCATCTCTGAGATAAGATGTTGGTGGAAGCACCCCGGTGAGGTACAAATCATTTTTCCCACCTCTGCTAGAAGAGTGTCACTGCTATTACACATACATGTCAGTGCTGCTCACATGTTCTAGCCAGTCATGCTGATGTTTTCTTGGTGCAAGGACTGGAGCAAGGATTTGGTGTGGGTACGCTGAGCCATTGCTATAGGGGATCAGCGCTCTTCAACTCTGTAGAGGTAATGAACGGCCTTGAATTTCTTGTTACAGGTCCACAACAGAGATGACCAAGTGCAGAAAGATTCTGCAAGGATGAGACCACACTCGTTACCCATGCCCTGGGTAATTACCAGGGAAGCTATGCATGGGTAACAGCAATGATGTGGAGGGGAAAGCTTCCCCAGGCCCCTACCCATAGCAGGGCACATGCCAGAACTCATCAAAGCTGAGTCAAAGCATCAGTTTGCTCATGTTTTGATTTTGCCTGTAGTCCCGTCTGGTCATAGGCTTTGCTATGAGAAATGAGCAGCTGTGCTGGTTTACCCTGAGATTGGTGTTTATGTGGGCAAGCCCTCTCTGGTTTCCTTAACCACCTCATCAACACAAGTCTGCCCAAGTGGTGCTTACTGGGACTCTGTGATTCAGATACAAGGAGACTACATAAGGCATGGCTAAAAGAGTGGCACTGGCTTGGTAGGAAGGTGGCCTAATCAATGCATGGCAATTAGAAACCATCCCCGACCGGTACTGAAATTCACATTATGTCCTTGCTCCTGTAGTGTACCGGCAGAGACTCCTCAGCAGCAGCCTGGCACCGCAGTTGGGGAGCCTGAGCTAGGGCTGGGGGCAGCAGGAACAGGGATAATGCTCCATGGCCCTCTCTTCTTCTGTTGGAGAAGGTCAAAATGTCCCTGTGGTCACCAGAGGGCGGCACGACCTTGCAGTCCCTTACAGCTTGGCTTTGTCGCTCCTGATTTACTTTGCCCCCTTTGGCTTTTCCTGCTCCACCGAAGGAGATCTGGGCTGCAGCAGCTTGTTTTTCGGGTCCTGTTCAGAGAGAGCAAGGAGCCTGGAGAGCTGAGCTCTGAGCATCCGACCTCAGCCCCCACCAGTGTGCAAGGAGGCTCGCATCACTGTGCCTGGCCTGCTCCTGCTGTGAGGTCTCCGCGTGGTCTGCCTCTTACGGAGCGCTTCTGCAATTCTGAGCAAGATTACTTTCAACAAGGGAGTAAGTCCATTTAGAACTATGATAGGAAATCACTAAAGCCTTCTGGATTGTTTCTATCTATTAGTCAATTAATGAATTTACACTCTGAAGCATCCTCTTATGCTTCTGCGTGTCACAGAGCAATTCCTCAGTGATATGCAGTTTGTTTTACATTTGCTCAAGTTATTGATGGATGGGATACTGAACAAACATTAAGGCTTGTTAAAAGCTTAGCATTTTAAAATTGGTCTTACATGACTGCATAGCAAATTTTACCATAGTCTTGCTTTGGTGTGGTGTTGATGTAACCGGAGTAGCTTGCCTTGCACATTAGTAAAAGAGATGTTATCAAGGGGCTCAAAAGAGCCAAAAAGCTTGACCTTTTTGCAGAAGCAGTGTTTTGCAATCTGTTCAGCTTTGCTCTTGGAAGCAAAATTGTTGCACCTGAAAGAATTGGAGAGAGGCCACCCTGGCTCATCAGCAGTTTGCACATTGTCCATTGCTGATGCTTATTGAGCAGATGGACTGTGGCTTCCTCCTCCTCTTCCATAGCCTGCCTGCTCTATCCTGACTTGGTGCCACGGGGAGGACACTTAGCAAAAAGAAGAGTGTAGCTTAAACACAAGTGACTAGTAATAAAGTCTGAAAAATACTAAGATTTTGCCATTGGCTAAAGCAATGTGTTTCCTGTGTGGTTTGGGTTTATTTTCTGGAAACTGTATATCGTTATTGTTGGTCAAAATTAACTTTTTTGGGAAAAGTTACTACAGACAAAATTACTTTGCTCTTAATGTGAACTTTAAGAATTGTGAGCAATTTAAAGTCACAAATCCCATTTGTTAATCGGACTCTTCAATCAATCAGATAATCTGAATGTTGCCCTCTGTTTCTTTGGTTTGGTGTGTTTTTTTGTTGTTTTTTTTTTCTTCTCAACTAATGGGTCCAAATGTTCTGAAATGCAAATTCATGGCCCAGAAATGAAATGAAAGAAATGGGGTTTGTTCTGTTTTTGTCCCTTGAGAGATGCTGTATCTGGATAAAGCTTGAACTCTCCTCCCTCCCCCCAGCTAATCTTTTAAGGCTAATATTCTGTGTGCTGGATTGTGCGTTAGGGCAAGTGAACGGTGCAGGTAACAGTCATAGGAAACGCTTTCCCAGTGACTTCAGGGAGTAACTCACGCAGCAAACCCATTGACTGTTGGTACAGTGAACCCGTGATTCCTGACCTTTGGCTTTCTTGACAGACTGCGGGACCTGGAAGTGAAGCTGGAGATTGCTAAACCCTCACATCACTTGTACTCTACTGTGTGCAGGGAGGATTGGCTCTTTGACGTGCTCCCTACCCCCAGAGCCCTTTGCAGGAGCAGGAGGAGCTGGACAGGACGTGCTGCACAGAGCAGGGTGATCTCAGTGGAAGGTAACATCCCTGAAGGTACAGTGTGGCAAGGAGCTGGCACATGCGGGGTTGCCAGTGTTGACGGATGTGAGAGTCACTGCATTGCTCTGCTGTCACCTTGCCCCAGGGTTGATGCCTGTGCTGCTCAGGGCTTGGCATGTGCATGGCAGGGAATGGGTCCCTGAGAGATGGGAGTAAAGATTTAACCTGGATTCTGTTCTCACTTCTAGTGAGAATATAAAGCTATAAAAACCTGCGCTTGCCAATGTGGGAAGGATAGCTTAATTATTTCCATCTTGATCATTTTCCTTGAACCTTGTCATCCTTGGCCCACATTTCAGAGTTCAAAGTGATTCACTCACCCAGGAAAGTGAGCAGGAGTGGTTCTGTTCAGCGTGTTTGGTAAGCTGCTGTTTGTGTTGTAGTCTGAAGTGAGGGAGCCGAAAGTCAATAGGAACTGCAGGGACAGTGAGGCAGACTCCTGCCATCCTGATGCTCTGTTCTTGCCATAGCAGGAAGATGAGTTCTCCCAGTGCTGCTGTCATGCCCAGGTGGCAGGAGATGGACAGATCACCGTTTGTCTCTGCTGAACTCCTCCTGCACATGCTTCTCCTGAGAGGCCTGAGACAGCAACTCCTGCCCTGCTTGAAACAAACCTTCAGACAGCACCTGCATGCATCATATCTCAACAAGACCCCTCCAAAGCCTTCCGCTTTCCCCAGTGCTATGTTGCTGGCAGTGGGAAGGGCATGATGTGAAGCGCAGGTTCTGAAAGCATAAAAGAACTTCTCCATTTTAAGAGAGAAATTAATACAAAACAAAGTGGGGGAAAGGCTGAGTAGTGGTCACAGTGTGATTGCACAGATAGCAAGCATCTTTTGTAGGAGGTGTGTTAGTGAATGACATACAGGGAACTGCTACAGGATGGGCAGCTATAGCTGATCAGTGTTGCAGTGTGTATGAGGTATTTTAAACCACCTCTTGACCTGACTGAAGGTTAGGCTCGCTGAGTTTTACAGCACGCTGCAACCTCAGAAATGAATGGAGCAGGATCTACATGCTCCAGTGAGTAAAGCAGGTGCATACCTGGAGTAAGAACCATTACATCCCTTTCTAAACAAATGGAACTTAAAGGAAAATGGGGAAAAGAAAAATAAATGTTGTCTTCTGTGTTGCTCTTGCTAAGAAGTCATTGCCAGTTTTCCCTTCTGTAATGGTGGTTTCTGTGCATGGGCAGTGGAGACGAGAAGTGCTGAACGCTGAGCAAAGCCACCCGCATCTCCAGGCTGGTGGGATGAGTTTCTGACCTGAGGCTCTTCAGTTGACAAGGAAGATGAGGAAGGTGTCTGTGGCTTCTTCTGTCTGGAGCACTGCACGCAGTCCCGAGGATGAGCCTGACTGTGCACTGACAGATGACTCCTCCCAGGGTCAGTCTTTCCCCAGAACAAAGCACCATGCAAGATTTATCAGCCTCACAGAGGATTGTGCAGGGCACAGAGGGAATGTCACAGGCAAGAATCATTTTTTAGGCAGTGAAGTGTTGGCCTTTGAACATCCTCAGAGAAGGCATAGGCATGTGCTTGAGCATGGTGAAACAGATGCAGTGTGGTCTCTCCTGGAGAAACACCAGGACATCCTGGACTGGGAGGAAGATGAGATCAATGCCTTCTTTCTGCCTCCTGGGGAAATGAACACATGGTTCAGCCGGCTGGTAAGCGCATCTGTGTTTCAGGTGTATTCACAACCAGAGCCAAGGCACTTCAGAGCAGCTGGTCCTGAGGCTGGGATGCTCTGGCAGATATTGGGTGTCTTTGTCTTCTCTATACCCTTAACTCCTGCTTCGGGCTGGTGAAGTGCCATTCAGTGCATGAAGTTGACTTTGTACCCCTTAACAATTAGTCTTATGCCCTGGGGGGTTTCTACCCAAATAGGAACCAGATTTCTACTCACCCTTGTGGGGTGGATGAGAGGAGCAGCGAGCCATTGAAATAAGTGTATGTGTGTATGTATGTATGTGCCCTGCTTCATTCTTTGCTTAAGCAAGACAGGTGCTTCAGATGAAAATCTTCAGGGTAATTAGATTTAAAGTTAGATTTAACAGATCCTGACCTAGACCTGCTGCTTCTCCACCTGACTGGCACAAGGCTATGGTCCCTTGCATGGTCCCAGGGGTCCCTATAAACTGCTTAAGCCCACACAGGCTGAAGCTTAACACGTATCTCAGTGCTTCTCCCCCTGTTGCTGATGCTGCCTGATGCAAGGCAGGAGTCTGTGATGAGCTCATTAGTTTCTACAAGAAAAAGGAAGAGGGTAAGTACCAGAGCTCTGCAGGAACTGCTGGTTTTTACTTGGATTGCATTTTCTGGTTCTTCTCAAGTCTTATTCTGGCATTTTGTTTTGCTGTCTCAGGATCATAAACAGATGGTGCAATTATTTATGCCATGCACTGATTTAAAACCTGCCTCTCCCTGTAATTCAGTCCTCCCTTAGCAAAAAAAAGACACTGCTAAGAGCTGGGATGGGGTTGCTGCCTCTCTTTCTCAGGGCTTCTGGATTCTTCACAGCAGCCACAACAGAAGCCTGAGATGGCGCAGCCCTGCGCTCAGTGTGAGGGCAGTCTGATGTGTCCTGGTGTAACAGGCATTGGGATGGGGACCTGGTGAGTGCAGAGATGGGGCAGAGGTTGCTGGCTCCTAGAAGTAGGCTCAGGCTCAACCACCTCAGGCATCTTTGTAATTTGGAAAGGAAGGACAAGTGCTTTTGTTCTGATGTTGTGCTTTAGGGGACTTGTACACTATGAAAGTTTGGGTTTGGATGTTTCCAAGTGGGTGAGTTTGGACCCAAGAAGCAAGTCTGTGTTGCTACAGCTCCTGGAGTCCTCTCCCTGGCTGGCAGATGGGCAGGCAACCATGTAGGCTCTATGCTTTCTGCCTGGAGTAGCACGGCCAGCTCCTTCCCTAAGCTGTCAGGACATACATCCTGCTCGTTTAATCTTTGCTTCCTTCGCTTTTCCTCTTGTACTGTTGATTCACTTTGGAGCGGGGAACACATTACTCCAGCTCAGCCCTTCAGCATGGGCTGAGGACAGGAGGCTGTTGCCAGGACCAGCCTGGCAGCCCCTGTGACTGTGGGGAGCTGGGGGAAGGAAAGAATTTGCTGTCAAATAATAATGCTTTTGTGCGTGCAAGGGTTGGCACAAAGGGTTTTCTGAAGCTGCCTGAGTTTTCCTGGCACCCCCAAAGGAGGTTTGCAGCAGCATGTGTGGCTCCCCTCCAGCCCTGGAAGCACCCCTGGGGCTGCAGAGCCTGTGGGCAGGGGACAGGCATTTGCTGTCCCTGAGCAAGAAGTGTCTTTCCTTATGCAGTCAATGGCCTAAAGAAAGGCCATCGTTGTGGCAATGATTTTGACTGAAAGGGTGCCAAGAGAAGTTCTGCCTGGTGCTCCTTTGTTTTAAATGTCTTCTACGATGCCCCTGAATGGGAAGAGCACCATGCTGGTGCCACTGCCCTCCTTAGTGCTTGTCTGACCTGGCTGCCTTCTCTTCTGGGACCCTCTCAGCTTTGATGTGTTCTGCTGTTGGGATGCTTGCAGGATCAGCCCAGCTCTGGTGGGGTTTGACTGCAGCTGCTGCAGCAAACCTGGGCTCTTTAGGACAACTTCTCTAGGCCTCTTTTGTGTCTCTGGCTGCAAGGCTTTGCACTGTGGTCCTCTCACCTCAGCAAGCTTTGCTTGGCCAGGCTGTGGGTCAGGCACAGCCCTTGTCTTGTGATGGCAACCCTCCAGAGACCCCAGAGTGCTGGAGAGTGACAGTGGAGCCCTGTAAGCCAAAGTGGGCACAGGCTGGCTTGCCTTTGGGTACTGTCACCTTCATGCTCCCACCTGCATCCCAGAGATGCACACCTTAATGCTTGAAGCCATTAGGGAATTTGGCTCCTGTCTCCCACAAGCAGGGAGAAGCTGTGCTGGACAGGGTTTGCCTCTGAATTCGAGTGTGGAGAACTCAGTATGTGAATTGTCTAACGCCGTGCAAGTGAGAGGAGGCCATGTGCACATTTGTCTTGCAGGGTTAAACTTGCAAAGACCTGCCCTTGCTTGCAGGGAGCAGAGCACTGCGCCTGATGGAGATTCCTCTGTCTTGTTAATTAATCCCAAACCTAGGCCAGAATTAGGGTTGGGATCTCCCCCAGACAACAGTTGTCACTAGAACTTGTGTGCAAAAATACATGAGGAGGTCAAATGTAGCCTATTAAATGGCATTTAATAGGGCAAGCCTGACAGACTCATGTGTCTCTGTTGCCTGTGGTGATTTTTACTTTTTAGCTGCTGAGCATGTTGGCTGTTGAGGACAGGTAGCTGGGCACCAGTAGGAGCATGCCCCTTATATCCAACCAGTTCTCACCTCTATATGTATGTATGTGCATTTCTGCATTGCCAGCCCTTCCCATGCTGGAGAGGGACTCTTCATCAGGGACAGTAGTGACAGGACAAGGGGTGATGGGTTCAAACTGAAACAGGGGAAGTTTAGACCAGATATAAGGAAGAATTTCTTTACTGTGAGGGTGGTGAGGCACTGGCACAGGCTGCCCAGGGAAGCTGTGAATGCTCCATCCCTGGCAGTGTTCAAGGCCAGGTTGGACAGAGTCTTGGGTGACATGGTTTAGTGCAAGGTGTCCCTACCTACGGCAGAGGGTTGGAACTAGATGATCTTAAGATCCTTTCCAACCCTAACCGTTCTATGATCCCGTGCTGCTCCTGGACAGGATTCAGCTTTGGCAGGAGGGGTTTGATCTGCTTTTCTGCACAGTGCAGGCAGGAGAGGCTGCTATGAAGGGGAAGAGCTTCCAAGCAGCTGCCTGCTAAACCAGCTGTGGTTTTGGGAGAACACGGGCCCTTGAGGCTCTCTCCATCCACCCTGGGACAGTCAGGCCGTGCCCCTAGCTGTTAATAGCACAGCTCTTTGCTTTCCTATACATTTGCCATAGGAGACTCCCTGCTCTTGCTAATAATAAGAGATGCTCGCAATTCCTCGTGCTGGTCTGGCGCCTGCCTTCGTGGCATGGGATTAGTGTCCCAGCCAGGCTCTTGTAGCTCAGCGATATTCCCGTGGGAAGGGAAGGCTGCTTTTTGAGCATTCAGCTTATGCCACTCTTTCATATGTAAAAATGCAGCCCATTTTGTATTTCTTTTCATTTTCAAGATGTCGATATGAGAACTGCAGCAACTTTGCTGGAGGTTTTGCAAGAGCTCAGCCCTGCTTGTGCAGCAGAAATTCCACAGAAACATCCCTGACTAATGTTGTCGGTGATTTCATCTCTTTGTTTAGTGACATTGAGGAGTTTTGTGAGTCTGTGAGGACTAATTACCTGAGAAGTTTATTTGTCTTTTGTATGTTTGCTAAACAAATCGGTACTTGTAACCGCATTCACTGGTATTCACAAAACAGACCATCCTTTGGAGGGAAATGCACTGGTTCAGCCTTTGCCAGGACCTCCGAGGGGGCTGGAAAGGATAGGGGAGCTTCTTGGAGCTGTGGATAAGGCAAGGGGCCCTTGGGTCGTGTGAGGGAGTCCAGTGTGCATCTGGGTTAGGGAAAAATGTAATTGGTGTTGAAAGGTGAAGCATTAGCTGGACAGGAATGCCACAGGCATTGGGAGTGGGTGTCCCAGAGGCAAGGGCCGGGGCATTTCCCCACGTCCTGGTCACAGCACCAGCCTGATGGTATATTCATAGCTTGTCTGTCGTGCCTCAAAGTAGAAGCAGCAACTGCCCTGCTGGAAATAACTCTCCTTTATCATTAAATAGCGTCTTTGTGCGAGTACGTGTGTTAAGGCTCATCGCATTGGGTGGTGTCTTTTGTAATCGAGCCTGCATTGGTCAAAGCTGGTCTCTCCCTGATCACCAGCAACATTCCCAGTGCCCTGTTCCAGGGCTGACCTGCTCCCCAGGGTGGATGTGTGGTACAGCTGTGGGTCCCAGCCAGGGATGCTGCCAGGCAGATGTTTGGCAACGTCCGGTTGAGCAGCAAAGGCCAGGAGCCCTGTTACAAGTGACAGAATCAGATACCCATTTCAAGAGATGATGACTTCTGTTTGAATGGTTTGTTTTCAAAATCAAACCCGAGCAGTTTAGACTCTCAAAGAAAAACAGTAGTGCAGATCTTAAGTTATCTCATGTTCCCTAATGCACTATTGGAGATTGGATTATTTTTTACGAGAAACTTCCAAAGGGAAAAGCAGTGGTGACAGGCAGGCATGGGGCAGCTGTGGGACAGCGGGAGGTTGGGGAATGTCTTCGACATTCGTGTACTTCAGTAGGCTTTGCGTGGTGCTTGGTGCCTCCTCAAATGCAGGGCACAAAGCCCAGCAGAGACCATTGGCTGGAGCCCAGCACCAAGATCCATCCTTGGTAATGGCATCACAGCCCGAGCCCTGGTGTGGGGTGCCATTGCCAGACCTCCCAGGGGTGAGCACCATGTGGGCATGGGAGGGCTGCTTGAGCGAAGGAGGTTAATCCCATCCTTGGAAAGCCACTGTCCCTGCAGCCTCTTTGGTACCATTTCCTGTGGGCAGCAGGTTTCTACATCTTCCCTATGGCTTTCTCCCTGGCCACCCACAGGGTGTCACAGCCCCAGCCCCGGCAGCACCCGCCCAGCAATTCAGCATTATTGAAAGAAAAGGGTCTCTGTTCCCGCTATGCTAATAGAGCAAGCGCCTGCTCTGCAGTAGCTGCTCCCTTCCTGACCTCAGGGAAATGCCTGCACACAGCAGCAAGTGGAAAATCACTGCATGCTAATGGCTGGCAGGGGCTACTCCCTGGCAAGGCGCAGCTTGCCCCCTGCTTGCACCTCTTCAGGAGCCCCATGTTTTCCAGCAGAAGTGGGGCCAGCCCTCAGGGTTGGTACCAGCAGTATTGGTGGGTTCTTTTGCCTGTGCTGATGTCATCTGCCAGCTTTTAGCTGTTATTAACTGCCCAGTGCCACTGAGTGACCGCCGTGACAGCAATAGCTCATCAATGGGACAGGAATAGCACCCAGCCACAGGCATTTGGGGAGGTGACATGGGATCCTCTGGGGCATGATATGTTGTGAGAAGAGGCTGTACCTGTCCTCCAAAATACCAGCCCTGTCCCATGACTTACAGAGAAAGCACGATGTTTGTCGTAGTGCTGGGTCAGGCTGGTGTCTGTCCCATCTCCAGGGCAGCAGATGGGGCAGCGCTGGCACTCCCCATGTGGAGAGCTGTCAGTGAGTGTGTACAGTGGGGATTTTGCCTTAGAATCAGCCTTTTAAAATTAACTCAAGTTTAAGATGGGTTCTCATGTAAGTCTGAAAGTGATAGCGATAGGTATTATAGACAGAAAGAGGGAAGGAATTAATAGAAATTGCTTTTATTTTTCCTGTAAATGTCTGTGGAGCAGGTATGTTAGAAATGTTGGGAAGAGACAAATGCAGCAGTGGAACCTGTGTTCTGCCATCACTTGGCATAAATACCCAGTTGGCATGTGTGTCAGCCACTCCAGAGTGGATCCAGTCCCCAGGACCTCTTCTTACAGAGGATGGTATCCTGGTCTGCTGAAGAAGGATCCTAGATTTAAAATTACTTGAATGCTTTTGGGATGACTGGATAGGAAGAAGCTACACAAGTATGTAGATGTCTCTGTGGTTTGTCTCCCAGGCCCTGGGAAGGAGACAGCTTTCTTCTATTTGCATTAACTTTGGGATTTTTTTGCTTCTGGAGGAAGTGGGAGAAGGACTGAATGCTGCCGGAGTGAGCCATGAAGCAAGGTGCTGGTGGGGTAGTTTCTCTGGTGGCGCCTTTCTGGTACAGCTGTAGTTAAAGCTGTGGGGCTGCTCCTTTTCCACAACAACTTCCCCAGTTCTGTCAGGACAGACCCATCTCCATCAGTCTTTTGTGATCCCCCTGTGGAGGTCTGATTGCACCTCATGTGCTTCCTATGCACAGTCCCTCTGGTGAAAGCTGCCTTCAGAGCATCCCATCCCTGGCAAAGGTGGCAAGGAAGGAGCGTGTCTCCCGCACCAAACCAGGCTGAGGGCAGGAGATCTGGGTATGCTCTGCCTCATGCACACACATGTGCCCTTGCACACTTCCTGGGGCTCCACAGCCAGCTCTGTCCTGCTCCAAGGGAAATGCCTGCACTTCTGCATTGAGAACCAGCAGTGGCAGTGACTGGGAGGATTTTCTGCCAGGATCCTGCAGTGGCAATGCCTTGAGGTGGCAGCTTCAACATGATGGTAGCAGTGTTTGGTGAATGGGGACATCTGGAAATGGGTACTCATCCCAGCTGCCTCTGTCCATGGAGGGGAATTATTTGCAAGTCCTTGGAATAAAAAAATGCAGCCCTGAAGGCAGTGGTGAGTGATTTATGGAGGGGGTTGCTCACTGTCAGTCAGCAGCATCTGGCCTTAACTCCTCTGTGCACCCTCCTGTGAGTAAAACGCTTGCTAGGAAAGGTGACCCCGGGCACGTGTGCCACAGAAGTGAGACTGTCTTCCTGGTCCCAGGCATTTAAAGGAGGCAAGAAGAGGCTGGTTCACAAAGTTTGTGCTGTGCTTTGGTGCCCCCAGCCCCACTGCACTGGCTCACTAATGCAGGGGACACGGTGGAGGAGCTGCGGCTGGTGCCAAGCCCAGGAGCGGTGCCAAAACTCTCTGAGGAATGAGTGAGGGGGAGATGGAAGGAGGCAGCTGGAGCCGGCGCCGGGACGGACGCCGCCTGCGTGCTGCTGCTGGGGCCGGGCCGCTGCTGTCCTGTGGATCCACGGGCCCGAGTGCAGGATGCTGCAGGGGTGGCGGTGCCTGACACCATCATCTCCACGCGGGTGCAGCTTCTCCAGCTCTGCTGTGTCATGGTCTTCCACACTCCTGTCCTTGCCTTGTCCCTCGAGCTGTGACTGCTCTCTCTGCTTTGCTGCAGAGAGCACCAGTGAGGCTGGCGCTGATCCCCCTCTATTGGAGATTTGGTATGCGAGTGTGCTCCTTTGGCTCAGCAGTGGAGGTGGCTTGGGAGAGGCACCGCATCCCTGCGGTGTCCTGTGCTTACACTGCTACTGACCAGGGTCCTGCCCACCCTGTCCCCTTAGTGCTTTGCTCACTCTGCTCATCTCCCTGCTGTTCCTGCCTTCCCTGGCACTGGGGCAGACAGGGAAATGTGGCAGAGGCGGCCCCAGGACAGCAGCAGTGTTATGCTTAGACACCAGTGCTGCTTTGGGGGGCCCAGCACTGTGTCGTGGTCTGTCCTTGCTGACATTTGGCAGCGGGCTCAGCTGCCGCATGCACCAGCTGCTGGGGTATCACACTACAAATGGCACCTTGTCCTGGGGCAGAGCCACTGCATTCCTACATGTCACCCACCTGAAGGGGCCCTGGGCTTTGTGTGGGAAGGATCATCCCCCGGGACACACGGGGTAGGCAGGAGCAGTGCTGCTGGCTTGCTGGGCATCCATCAAGTGTCCTGTGGGAGCGTGGTTGCTGATCAATTTGCCATTGCTTATTCTGAAATAATCACATAAATGATCAGTTGATGAGGTTTTCTTGTGTGCCTGAGGGAAGGCTTCTAGCCTGGAGGACTGTGGGCCTGCGCATCCAATGGCTTGCACAAAAGTTCGTGGCATTGCCTTTTATTATGGTCCTTCTTGTGAGCAAATGCTAAGCTTGCACTAATGTTTGTGGAAGGAAGATAAGGAGCTGTGAATGGAGTTGGAGTGAATGGCTGGGCCACATCTGATGACTAGGGGTGTTTTTCCCCTCTTTTTCTCTCTGCTGGGGTCCCACTGAAGGATTGCCCGCAGCTCTGGGATGAGGCTGGCGGCAGAGGAGGCAGAGCGATGTGATTATGTGGGCACAGCTTGTCCCTCAGAGGTGAGAGCGTTGGGAGCCCTCTCGATTGCATCTGTGACCGCTGCTGGTGAGCTGGAGCAGGGACTGTAGCAGAAATCCAAACTGTCTGGGGTTTGGGTTTCCAATGTCCTACATGTGCCTTTGACGGCCAAACTCACAGTTATTCTGCTCTAGGGGGTGTTTCTTTCCCCTTTCTCCTTCCCGCTGCCTGGGAACCGAGGAGGGGAGCGCTGCTCAGTGTCTTCAAGGCAGGAAGGAAAGCCTGGAGCTGTTTAAAACTCGCAATCTTCAGGGAATTTCAGTCGCCGTCCAAGCCTGTTCGCAACCAACTGAATAACGGTGCAGGGTTTGAATCGCTGGCCCGCCTCCGCAGGCAGCGCTGCCTCCTCCCTCCGTCCTCCCTGCCTGTACCGAGCTCCTGCCCGCACTGGGGCTCTGCCCGGCGCTGTCTGCCGCAGGCAGCAGCCATGGGGGTGCCGGGGGGGGCCCTCCCCAGGGCTTACACTGCGGTCTAGGGGGGCTCCATGCCTGCCCCCCCACCCGGTCCATCATGCCATTGCTGGATTTCTTCTGGGCTTGCTTCAAAAGAGCCAAGGTAAGGGATTGTCTGTTTAATAGTGTGTCCTTCTGACACCCTCCCAGTTTCAGGAGAAGCTGTCAAGGGGTGGCGAGGGAGGCGTTTTTAGCAGGGCTGGGGCTTGCTCATGGTGCTTGACATCTGCTCTGGAGGGATGTCATGCCGGTGCCCCACACGCATGTGAAAGGTTCATTGCGAAGGGGCTGCATGCGGGTGTGTTGGTCAGCATCAGCCAAGTACCCACGTCCCATAGCCAGGGCACGTAGGGTGCTGTGCTCGGCTGAACGCAGGCAGCATGGGCATAATGGATGTGGCACTGGTGAACAGGGCAGTCAGTGGGCTTTGTGTGTGTGTGTGCGTGTGCGTGCACTATCACCCCCCAGCACGGTCTGCCCATGCCTGGGCTGAGGACCCCTGTGCACATCAGGGCATGGCAATGGGGACACGTTTGGCTTTGCCGACCTGTGGCAGCTGGAAGTGGGATGACAAAGGAACAGTGAGACTGGAGGCCTTGAGTTTTTAATTTCCTGCAGCAGTGGTTCTCATGGCATCTGGTATTTTTCATTTGGGTTTAATTCCTCATCTGTTGCCTTAATAACATGCAACTCCCTCTCTGGCTGCCTGTTTGTTTGATTTATTGTACCACAGCCTGTACTGTGAGGTGGTAGGTGTGCTGGGTAGGTTTTGGAGGTATTGTCAGCATGGATTTCAAGAGCTTTGGATTGGAAAAAGCAGTAAAATCCCTTTACAACCAGTGCTGTTCACCAAGCTGCGTCAAGCGAGTGGATCTGCCGTGGTGAAATGAATGCGGAATGCGCACTGTTCCCCCGGGGCTTCAATGGATAGCTCAAAATAGTTGAGTCTAAAAATGACATTTGTGAAATTCATTAATAATATTAGTAGCTGTCTTGTCCCTGCTGTCTCCAGAGAGCTTAACACGTCCTTGTTAACCCTCCTTGTCCCTGTGAGCTGTGTGTTGTCATCGCCATTGTACTCAAGGTGGTGCAGAGATGGAAGCCGGGTCCCACATCCCCTCTTGCAGTGCTGCAGCTACCAAAGGGCCCTACTGCCATGGACTCCAGCAAAGTTGAAAGCAACCAGTAGATAATGGCACCATCACCTCGAGCCCGTCAAAGGCTCCGGTGGCCCCAGTGGCATGGGTGGGAGAAGGTGGCTCCTGTCCTCACTGTCCCCAGCTCCCCCGGCAGCAGCTGCTCCTCTGGCTGTGGCCCCAGGCAGTGCGCAGGGCTTCTCTCACCCTGGTGCATTCCTGGCCCATCTCACTGTTTGAGGACACCTTCCCAACACCCACCGGTTTTACTGATTATGCCAGTATTTGTGTCTCCTTCTTGCCTAAGGAACGCTTTGCAGGCTGCCTGGAGCAGTGTGGCGCCTGAGCACGGGGAAAAGTTGTTTATGGGTCTGGGAGTAAATTTTTTTCCTTGGTTCTGGGGCTCTTTCTCCCCATTGTCACTCCTGGGCACTAAGGAGTCATGTCCAGGGACCTGTGCATGGGCCCATGATAAGGGCTTTGGTGTCAGCCAGGTGCTGGGAGGCTGAAGGCATGGGGACATCACCCTTCTGCTTGGCAAGCACTGATGGCCTCATGTGGGGCTGAGGCTTCTGCCTGGTTTCCTGCTTTCCTCCCTGAGCCGGTGTTGCTCAGTTACTCATCATGAACAGCAAAGGAATCTCTTGAAGAGGGAGAAATGTGCCCGGCTCTGCCTGTGGGATTAACGCTTTCTGGGTTAAATGAAATAGAGCTGTGGCTGGTGGAAAAATTTGTGGGGAAAAAAGAAGGTGCTAGGGCCAGGACATGACAGCCAGGGAGAGGAGGCTCCCCAGAGCTGCCTTAGCACCAGGACCAGCTTTCCCTGCCCTTGCCATGGCCTGGGAGAGCAGCCCTACCTCATCACCCACTCTATGGGCATCTGCTACACGTGCCAGCTGCAAAGCTGACTGACGGCTGCAGAGCTTGTGATAACAGACATGATCACATCCCAGTGATCATCTCCCTGTCCAAATGCTTTCAGCTCTGACGCTCTCCAGCTGCCCACACACTGCCAGATCAGGGCCTGGGCATCCGTGCAGGCTCTCCCTGAGGAGGAGAGAGCTGAGCATGCAGCAGCTCCCAGGGCTTCCCTGCAGTGCAACACATTCATCAGTACCAAATGCGCTAGTGGACCATGGTGACCTTCCCACTGCAAACACAGGCACGCTGTGAGGCTGAGAGCTTCGGCCCCGCTGATGGGCATCTCTTGGGCAGGCGCTGCCATGAGAAGCCCAGCAGCAGGGAGATGGTTAAACCCATCTCCACCTGGGTCATCCCCGCCCCTGCGGCTCTGGCAGGAAGAGGGGTCCCGGGTGGCCCGTGGGAAAGGCCGGCTCAGCAGCGCACTGCATTCCTGCAGTGAGCCTCTCCAGCACCTCTGGCCCTGCTCAGTGGGGCCGGGATGCACTGGGGGGGGGGGGGGGGGGGTTGCCTGTGCCTGGAGAGGGACCTGGGAGTTTCCTGTGCTCTGTGCTCACCACAGGATCCAGGCAGTGCTGGGTCCCTCCTGCTTCTCCACCTCCATGCTCTGCTGTCTGTAAATCCCCTTGCTTTATCCCTGCAGAATTCCAGCCATAGATAAGGATCAGACCCTGTGCATGGTGCTGGTGGCCCCTTCCCCATCCCGTGTGTTGTGCCAGTGGAGAGACTTGGGGAGCTACAGTCCAGCCTGCTTTCAGCTTTCCTTTATTGTTCTCTTCCTTTCTTTATTGTCGGCTTTCCGTGCCTGCAGCTACCATTGTACGCTCTGCCTCCAGACCTACTAATGCAATTAAAATGTGGACATCTCCACTGCCATCTGTGCAGCCACAGAGGTACCAAGGGATGTGTTCAGGGGGACCTCAGCCTGGTTCCCTTGCTGGTTTGATCCCTTGCTGTGGATCTGTCAGCTCTTGCCTCCCTCGCTGTCTCCTCTCTAGCAATTTTGCAGCATCCTTGTCAAGCAGAAAGGCCAGACTCTCCAGACATCCCTTTTTCCCTGGCTCTGTTGTCTGCACTATGGATGCAGAGCCCCTGGTCCTGGCTACTGCTGCTCCTCTGATGGCTTCCAGCGGGCTGTGAGCCACAGTGTTGGGCACGTGCTGGGCACACCGTGCTTGCCCAGTGCTCTGGGCTGTGTTTGGCTTGGTGGTTTAAAGCCAGTGGGGCTGATGCATTTGGGACAAGCCTTTGCTAGAGCAATGCTTGTGCTCAGAGCTGGAGCAGGCAGCGCTGGTCCCAGCTCCTTTCCTGGCAAAGAGGGGGGCTGAACTGGGGCCTGAGCTCAAACAAGCAGTAGGAGTCCATGAGCATGACAATCACAAAGATAACAAAATGATTTCTCTTATCTTTCTTTTCACAGCGCTTCACTTTGCTAGAAGATAAAAAAGATGCAGGTAAGCTGTGACAATGTTTTTGGGGCAAGAATGCCCTTGCTGTGGGATGGGCAGAGATTACAAGTACCCTCCTCTTGCTGAGCTGCTGATTTCTTCTGCCAGCAGTATGATGTCCCCCCAACTGTATTGTTCAAAGGGGTAGCAAAGGCAACCAGCATGAGGCAGTGCCAGCCAGGCTGAGCCCCAGCAGTACAGGAGGGACCCCAAGACATGTCCAGCCCCTCCTTCCCCCCATCCTTTGCTCCATCCTTTCCCCACCCTGGCTGCAAGCGTGGCTTGGCCACGTGTTGCAGTTATCACCAGTGACATCCTGCCACTGTGTGCATAGAGTCCCCCCCTGCAAAGAGGCACAAGTCCCCTCTTGGTGTGTGTGTGCTGCTGTAGCTGTGCCCATCAACCAGCACAGACTGGCAGCAGCTCTGCTCCTTTCTGTTTCCTTTTCGATCCCTCTCTTCCTTATGGTGAACGACTTTGTGCTTTGCAGACAAGCTCATAGGACCTCCACAGACTTGAAGCTGCTGTGCCACAGGAAGGAGGGTCGCCCCCAGCTTGCAGCCCCTCAGCTGTGTGTGATTGAGATGTCTTGCCAGTGACAGCCAGGCAGGAGGGAATCGCGGTGCAGCTCTGACTGAGCCACGGTTCTTGTGTGCATGTTCATGGGCTGCTTCTGCCCAAACTGTCCCTCTGCAAAGGCAGGGGGAGAGGTTAGGGGTCAGAGCCACTCTGCCATTGAGGGGGTCATGAGGGCTGGGGAGGCCAGAAGCTGGTGGTGGGCTGGAGGAGGAGGAGGTGTGCCCCTCGGGAATGGTGATCATGGGGTTATAGGCTCCTAGATGGGGCATGGCCAGCTGCTTGTTCTAAGAACAGGTCCCTGCTGCCAGAACTGTCTGAAATAGTGTTCTGATCCTGGCTGCTGCTTTGCTGACTGTGAAGGAATGCTCTGATCTCACTTTGGCCTCGTGTTCCATCCCAGGGAAACAGCCCCACTGCCAAGCATGGTCCAGCTCATGGGCAAGATGGGTAAAAATCATTTCAGTGGTTGGTGCAAGGGAGGCTTTTTGCAGGGAGAGAAACACCACCCTACAGGGAGTCCATGGGATGTGCCTGGGGATCTCCCAGCAGTTCCACTAACTGGAGGGCAATGACCTGGCCTCTTGTTTTCCATCCACATAAGGGTTAGGTGAGCCTAAACCCAGGGGAGCAAGAGCCCAGGAGCAAGGAAAGCTCTGGACAACAAAAGGGGCTTTGTGAATGGAGCTCCAGAGGTAATCCTGGGTGGTCTTTCTTGCCCTTTCACAGGAGAGATTAAGAACATGAATATCAAGAGCTTGTTAAGAAGGGTTAAAGAGCCCCGGGTAAGGGAAGGGGCAGAGAAGACTCCTACAGAACACATCTGTGGCTAGGACTTTGGGGGCAAGAATATTTCTAGGGTATTTTCCTTTGGGTAAAACTGCCTGTAAAATCCAAGTCTCAGCAGCATTCACGACAAACCCAGCCAACACCTTCCTGGACACGTCCACATCTCACCCTGACAAGCTCTATGCTGCTGGAGGGATGCTCAGCCACCACAGTGTCATGTTTGTGGAGGGATCTGAGGGCTGGAGCCCTCACATACAGGAGCAGCTATGGTGTCATACCAAAGGATTTGTCCCCTGGATTCTATGCACCATCTGGAGCCGTTGTGGCATCACTGCATCCTGCAGCAGCATGGTGCCCAGTGGGGGCATGGCTGAAGCTCTCCCTTTCATGGACTTGGAGCAAGCCTGAAGTCAGTTCATACCCTCTGCTGGGGTTTTTAGAGCTCTGAGAAGAGGCTGGTGCAGTTGCTTTGCTGCCCTCTGAGCTGATAGTCCCCAGAAGGTGCTCGGACAAATGGGGTCACTTAAGGAAGCATTCAGATGATGGTCTCAGGAGACTCTGTGTCCCTTCCCTGATGATTTTCTGGCCAAGAGAACCCAAGCTCTGGAGACAACAGCATGAGGCAGGGTTGAGCTGCTTCTGCGTTTGTCCTGGGAACGGTTGGGAACGTGTCTCCTGTAGCTCTTCCATTGCTTTCTGGAGCTGTCCCTGACCCCGCATACAGCACTGCTGCTCTCCCAGCACACACAGCAAACTCCCCGAGCTGCTTCCCAAAGTGCAGCCACGCTCATTCCTGATTCCCAGGCCCCATCCCTGCCTGTGAGCATCTGGGAGCCAAGGCTGTGCTGCCGTCGTCCCTTCCTTGAATGCCGACTGTACAAACCCACTGCTGCTTCCCACTGTCATTAAAATAGATGGGCATGCTGCGCTCAGCTCCCTCGGCAGCAGTGGTGGAAAACAACTTGGATTTCACTGTCTCAGGGGCAACCTTTCAGCAGGAGCATGCAGGGACTCGGTCTGGGGGGACATTGCTGGCGCTTGAGCCAGAATCGAGTGCTGAGGAAGACAGTGAACGGTCATCACAGATAGCCACCTCCATAGGCAGTCACTGGCTCAGTTTGGATTGAAGGCAAATGGCCCAGAACTTTGATTGACCAGCCCAAACTATGTGGTGTGCTACCCGGGGGAAAGAGCCCGGTCTGAGTCCTCCCATCCTGTGGCATAAGCAGGTAGCCTGTGTCCCTGCCATGGCACTCATTACCCTGACCAGCAGCAGAGCCCCAGCTCGCATGGCTATGGGGTCCCCAGCCCCAAGCCATCCTGCTGGAGCTGTGCCCACCAGGGCCAGGCTCTCATGGATTTCCTAACCCTCTGCTTCCCCTCCTACATTCACTTCCCTTGTATTGTTCTGGACAAAGCTAAAAGGAAACGCTCGCAGACCAGCCATCACGTGAAAACTTCATCCTCCAAATCAATTCCTGACGCTAGCAGCATCGGGCCTCTCCAGAGGTAGGATGGGGAGCACACTCTGCAAATGTCATTAAGCAGTGGCCTCCTCTGACTGCTGAGAGATGGGGATTGTGCTCACAGCTTCCTTCATGCAGCCAGGCAGTGATGGCATTATGGGATTTCAAAAGTGGGCCTCTGTGACTGGACGTGGTGAAATAATAGAGAAAAGAAGCATGAGGGACTCTGCTGAACTTTTGCCCCTGCATGAAATAATAAGGTTGTATTTACCCAGCATCTGGATCTCTGAAAATAACCTGCTAAATTTAGCTGTTGTTGATATGTTGTCACAGCTGAGCTATTCTTCTTCTCTCTTTACATGAAAATCTCTTGCGCTGGTTCTGCTGGTTTGAAGCATGAGCCGTTCGTTCCTCGCCTGGCACGTGTGTGTATGTTCAGTGCCCTGTTTTGGGGTGAAAAGATGGAGATTGGGATCTGTTTTTCTCTCATTGCCTGAATTGGGTGAAAGGGAGAGAGTCAGGGCTCGTGGGGTGCTGCTGTACCCTGAGCACCAGGCTGCGCTCTGGTTGCAGCACCAGTGTAAGGGAGGGAATTGGAGCTGATCCATGGCTTGAAGGAGTGAGTGGGATGCTGGATATTGCTGCAGTGACCTGTTTCTGGGGCCTTTTGCAACTCCCTGAGAAATTCTGCCTGTTACATGGTGGAAAATGTGGTCACGGGTCTGGATCCCAACTGAAGAGGTGGGAAGTAGAAAAGATGAACTGAATGTGATTATGAGTGGATTTGGTGTGACATGTGATGGAAGTGACTCGGTGCTGGTGCTACTCCTTCCTCTTCTCTGTCCACCCATGGGCTGTCTTGGGCTTGGCTACTGAATTATGCTGATATGCTGATTTCCCTCCTAAATAAACTTCAGGTCCCGCTGGGACCTGGGCCATCCCAGGAGCCCCACTGGTGCTGGCCTGGGAGCAGTGGCACCCAGCCCATGCTTGGATGTCATGTGCTTTTGGGTATTTTTCATGAAGGGAGAGGGTCGATTCCCAAATACTCTCTTTCCTTCTGTTAAAGCCCCTGTTGCCTTACTGCTGGGCATTCTCTTGTCACTGAGGATTGACCCTGTGCCTGGCTAGTGTAAAATGCTCTGTGATTAGCTCTTAGTAGTAAAAAAGCTTTTTACAAAACTAAAAAGATAATTGTTAAATGAGAATCCACGCACTAAAAATCACCCTGCCAAGGCAGCTTCAAAGCAAGCAGTTTATGCTTCTTTCCGTCATATGTTTTCTCAGGAGCTGGGACAGCATCTCCTGAGGCTTGAGGCACAATCTCCAGCGTTTCCTTTTCAGACTTCTCAGCTTATTTTTGATCCACTGAGCTCTTTGATACCTATTTATCCATACTGGTTTAATTTCCCCAATAAGGTAGGCTGGTGCTGAGGCCTCTGGGCAGAGCCAAGGTTGCACTGTCTGCCTTTTCCTGCCTGTCCCTGGGGTCACTGCCTGGGGATATTTATGGGTGGGTCAGTGCCTTCAGCGCTTCAATAAACCCTTTTGTCTGGGCCAAGTGCTGCCATCCCCATCAGTGCCTTGTAACACCCAAGTGCTTTCTACAAGCTGCTATCTTCCTGCTGCTGCTTCTCTGCAAACCGCAGAGAGCTGCTTGCAGGGAAGGTGGCTCCCGTAGAAATCCACGGAGCCAGGCATGTAATTACATCCCTGGTTAATTAACACGAACCACCATGGGGTGATACTGGCTTGCAAAGGACTCCTGTTAATATCTTGGCTTACAGCTATTTTAAACACTTTTGGCTTGTTCTCACGTCACCTTTCTGCTCTTCAGGACAAAAGCAGGCTGCTGGGTGAGACCCGCTCCCCGGGCTGAGTGCTGAAAACGTGAAACGGGGAAAAATGCTTTAAAGGAAAATCAAAACCAACTTGGCCCCTCTTTGGTTTTTCCAATAAACGATTGTGGGGAAACTCTTTGTCAGAGGCAAGAGGCCCTTCCAGCCCCTCCACAGAACGAGGCCATTTCTTGTCCTTGTTCCCCCCATAAAAATCTCTGTAACTCTGAGACCTGGCGGCTGCTGCCGTGACTGATCCCCATCCCCCAGCACATCTCCCTGCTCCTTCTGGGGCTTTAATTTCAGGGTCTGGAAGTTTTTCTGTTTCCTGTAGTTAACAAAATGCAGATCCCCCCCCCTCCGAACAGCAGGATCCTATCATGAACCGGGCGATTTTCTTTGAAGGCCAAAAAGGAAGAGCCTTGGTTAGAGAGCAGGATTGTCGGCTGGGCTGCGGGGCACTTGGGAAGTGCCAGGCACGAGGTGGGAAAAGGTCCCTTTGGCTGCTTTGTGCCTATCCTGTCGCCAAGTGTTTCCCATGGCAGCAAGGAACAATTGAGGCAGAGTGGAGAGAAACTTCAGGCAAGAAAGTACATTTATATCTGCATCCTCTGTGTGGTTTGCATGAGACCAAAAGGATCAAGAGGGAAGCTTTGAGTTGAGAAAATGCATTGAGGGCTGGTGGAAAGGTTTCGCAGTGTAGTCTCTTTGGTAAAAGGGTTGACATCTGAGCTGCATTAAAAAGAAAGAGAGGAAACATTGCTGCAAAGAAAGGCGATGCTTCCTGTGTTGGAAATAACCTGTCTGTATTTCTGGAGAGACTTTGCTGTAGACGGAGGAGGGACTGGGCTGTGCGAGCAAACACGGCCTTTGTGGTGCTTTGTAACACTCCTGTGGTTTTCTTTTCAAAGCAGGAGAGGTCAGATGGGGAAAATAAAAGCAGGTGTGAGGTGTTTGCAGGCCAGTCTGATCATGTTAACTCCTTCTCTTCTTAATGAAGAGACTGAATCCTGCCCGAAATATCCGCGGCGCTTGGAACAGCAGCCCCGTTTGAGAGCGGGGTGCGGGCATTCCCCAGTGCACCGGCGCCGGGGTGGCTCAGTTGATGAGACTGAAATGCCTCAGGAACACCTGAATCGCCACCTCATTGACCCGGCACGGTGGGAGCGGGGCCGGTTCGCACGCAGCACGCTCCGGGATGCTGCGGTCCCTGAGCAGAGCAGCGCGGCCGCCGCGCAGCACCAGAGGGGAGCAGGAGCCTTCCCTGGGGCGAGCGGCTTCCTCCGAGGAAACCAGGCGGCCTGTGAGCCTCGTCGGGGGAAGGAAGCGGGCGGGAGAGGCCGGGGGCAGGCGGCCGCCGGCGGGGGAGGAGCCGCGGCCGCTCTCCCGTTCGTCCGCGGAGCGCAGCGATGGGCGGCCGCCGGGCCGCGGTCGGGGGCTGTGGCTCCGGGCGGTCCCTCGGGCGGCGGCTCCGCCGGGCTGCGGCTCCGGGTCCCTGCGGGTGGGGACGGCGCGGGCGGGCAGGTGAGTGCCGGCAGGACCGGGGCCATTCGGCCGCTCCCCCCGCGCTCTGCCCCGGCTCCGGGGGAGGGGGGGGGGGGGCAGCGGGAACCTGGGGGCTTCCCTAGGACGGAGGAGCCCTAGGGCGATGCTGCCCTGCAGTCCCGAACGGAGCGAGCGCGGCGGTCACGGTGTCCCCTAGAGCGGGGCGGCACGGGTCGTGTCTGCTGGTGCCGCCGAGGGAGGCTGCAGCGCGGGGTGGGGGCTGCCGGTGCGTCAGCAATGGCTCGGAAGATGTTTGCATCGGGTGGAGCCTTGAGCCCCGTCACTGCAACGCGCTAGGGACTGCGTGTCTGCGTGCTCAGGTGTGGCAGCGGGGATGCCACAATGCTACTGCGGCTCTTTGCAGCTGGAAACAGCAGGGAGTGATGGAGGGAAAAGACCCCCCCGTTTGCATAAACGAAAAGCGCGTTATTTTGTATCTGATAATGTCAAAATGATGTTTGTATTAGTCTGTGTATTAAGACTGTTAAGATGTTTAAGAATTTTTGTTCACTTGGAGCTTGAGTGCTAAAGCTAGTTTGATGTGGCTTTTAAAGATGAATTTGATTAGCAGCATGTGGTAATGATCTTGAAAGCAATTTATTTTGGGTTGTGTGAAAGAGGAACCACTGTGGCTTGGTTTTTCGGTCAGCTGCGATGCTCAGTGAAGAATTACACCTACCTGCCCCTGAGATTTGTGTTGAAGACTCAGTATTCCTGCTGTTAAGCAATCCCTTTGGGAATGGCCCAGAATGTATCTGATGGACATGGGTTATTCCTCAGGGATGGGGAGGTCAGCTTGGTTTGTTGTAGACGAGGAGAAAACGGTTTTCCCAAGAGCTCCCATGTCCAGACTCCACTGTTCCCTTCCAGGGTGAGTGTAGCCAGGGGCTTTTGGCCCAGCGAGGCAGGGAATGGAGGGGGCAGGACACTGTTTTGGGATGGTCCACACAGGACTGGGAGCACAGCAACAAATCCTTTCTGGGGGCCTCCCAGAGGGTCCATAGCTACTCCTGGGAGCCAACTGTGCCAGCAAGACTTCCGAGAGGTTAATTAGTGTCTTATCTCTTTCTATTGATCTTGGTAAACCCTATACGTGCTTCCTAAGGTTGGACCAGAATGGAAACCACTTTCTTAGTCTTGCAAACCACCACTGTTATCTCTGGAACCACAAACCTTCCTGTTTGTTGCACTCCCAGTGCAGACCTGCAGTGGTTAGCATTGCCTGTGAGCCCTGATGGCATGGACGGTGCCATCCCTTCTGCCAGGCTGCTCGTCTCTCTGCCTGCCATGGCAAACCCTTGCCTGGATTGGAGGACCTGGTCCTTCACGGTCACCTTGGTGGTACTGTTTGCATGGAGCAAGGACTAGCAGCAGTATCCCCCCCCCCCGCCAGTGTAACAGGAATGGCTCAGGCATGAGTGGGTGAAGCAGAACAGTTGGTGTGATTGAGCTGGTTGCTGCTTCTCGTTGCTCGCCAATGTGTTTACCTTCAGGAGCTAAAGGCTTTTTGCTCTGGTTCAGCAGTGGCCACATAATCCAGATTCCTCAGATAAATTCCCGCTGTTCCTCTGAGATCTGTGGCTGCTGTTTTAATTGCCTAGAGCTCTGGGCCAGACACAGGACCCTTGTTGCACAAAATCAGCTCCCATGAATGATGCTGTTGTGCTTATGCCTCTGAGTTTCTCTTTTCCTCCCTCTTGCCCTCTTCCCGTGGAAGCTGGGGAATTTGGTATTGATGGAATCCTGCCTGCTGTTCTCATGCAGCTGGTGATACTGGCTCCATCTGCCATTTCATGTAAGCCAGTTAACTTCTTTGCCCTGGTTTTCCACTCACAAACTAGGATATCAAAGCCATCCTCCTCCTGGGTGACCTGCAGAGAGGCCCTACAGTGGGCAGATGGTTGCCATGTGGATCTGCTCTGCATGGGCACAACCCTGGTGAGACCTCAGCAGTGACAGTGGGTGGGTTTGATGCTTGCATGTAGTTGGTGGGATGCTCTGCTGGGCCTGGGGCTCCTCATGGGATTCTTTTGGGGATCTGAAGGGATGCAGTGACAGCGTGGGGGTGACTGCTCCTAGAGTGAGGGACTGGGAAACGCGAACAAGCATTGAGTGGCTGGACAGGGAAGTAAAACAGGCACCCTGAGGTGGGTGAGGGCAGCAAGCGCAGGCCCTGCTCTGGCACGAGGTCAGCTCCGAGTGAAGCTACTTCATGTGAGTGTCCTGAGCTTTTGTTCTCCGCATTGAAGAGGAGGGAGCATGACTAACACTGGCATTAGGAAAGCAAGAAGACCCGAGCACACGCTTGTGAATGTGTTCACCCCAGGGCACCCACTCCTGGCTTGTTTGTTTCTGTGGTCAGTTTTTATTTATACACCTGAGAGCAAACGTTAACTTTTTCCTCCTTTCCCTGTTTATTTTGGTTGTTAGCAGAAGAGAAGCAGTGGCCATCGCGGGGCTGCTCGGGATGTGCGTTCCTGCGGGTGCACGGGTCTCCCTTTCGCGCTGGGTGGTCAGCTGGAGCAGAGATCGTTTTCCCAGGAATTCGTGGGATTTGTTTCACCTTCCCTTTCCCCGGTTCTGGTTTTTCGGGGTCGTTGTCATGTGCCCGGAGCTCGGTGCTGCTCGCCGTGGCCAGCAGGGGGCTCTCTGCCCCGCTCCGCCGCTGTGGGGACGTCCCGAACGCTCCGGCGGCATCCGCGGCTCATCCCACGGGAGCCTCCGGATGGAGCCCCCGGGGGTCTGGTGAGACCGGGGCAGGCAGAGCAGCGAAGCACAGCGTGTCCCGGAGTGCCCTTGCCAGCCCCGATCTGTGGCGAGTCCTGCTGGAGGCTGGGGAAGCACCTCCTTCCCCTCCAGCTGTGTGCCCCTGTGTCACATCTGGAGGTGCTCAGTCCTCAGAGGCTGGGGAATGTCTGATCCATGCAACTGCGAATCCAACCTAAATAATCCATCTTTTTAGCATCGGTGTTGTCCGAGCTTCTCAGCCATGGAAGAGGTGTTCAGCGTGCATGTTGGTGTGATCTGTCCCTTGGGATGCGCCTTTGTCTATAGCTGCTGTGTGCCTCAGCCAGTTTTCCTGCTGGACCTTGCCCAGAGCAAGAAAGGGTTCTGGGTGTTGGCAGGTGAGGAGGCAGCAGGAGCCAGGCTGCAGTGTGGGCAGCATGGACAGATTACCCCAAAATGCCTCAACTTCATGTGTGTAGCTTGTGCTGAGCTGCAGCCGCATGCTGCTCTGTGTAGGGGAGGGGGTCAGCATTCAGCCCAGCTTCTCCTTAGGTGTGCGTGTCTGAGGTGGCCCTGCTTACCCAGCCCTGGCTGCCTGCTGAGCTTGGGCTGTGCTGAGGTGAGCACAGCTCTTCTGAGATTCCATCCATGGTCCCCTCTAAGGTCTGTGGTCCCCTTTGAGCCTGTTACTGGAGCTTTCCTGGGCTTAGCACTGTGTGTCCCAAGCAGCTGGGGGTGCCCAGCTGGAAAGAAGAGGGAGATGGCAATTTCCCAGCCTGGTCACCCTTCCTGACATTTTTTCCTAGTATCCATTCATCCTAAAAGGGCCTTTGTAGGATTTTTTTCCTATCCCTTCTTAGCAACATCCTTTGGACCACTCTCCCCTTGCTGGTGGTTATCAGGGCACTAGGCAGTGTGCTGCACTGTGTTCCTCCCTGCCCTGCTCCGGGCTGTTCTGTTCCTCTGCACACTGCAGGCTGTGTTAACCCCTTTGCTGCATGCCCCCCGTGAGCTCAAGCGTGTGCACACCAAGTGCCTCATGCTGGCGGTGGGGTGGCCCTCGGGCACTCCACCATTCCTCGGCCATATGCAGGGAACTATTAATATCACCGGGTGTGAATGCGGCCCATTCACGGGGCGGTGTGGGGGGGAGTGTGCGGTATGTGCCAACCCTGCTCCTCCCAGCATCTGCCTCAGCTTTCCCTGGGCAAGCGGGGTCTGTTTGGGACCAGCTGCTTTGGTCCTGCCCTCTGTGCCGCCTGCTCATAGCTCAGTGTCTCCGGGAGGTTTCCTGCCTCTCTGCCCCCACGCCCTCCCCGGTCTGCTTAGCACGAGGAAATGAGTGGAAATCCTCCTCTGAGCCGAGTGCTTTTTCCAGTGGCCATCCATGTGCTGCTGGTGACTGGCTGACCCAGCATGGTGTCTGGTGAGAGCTGAGCCGCAGAGCTCTGCCTGTGAGCTCTGCCCTGCCCTGCCCCAGCTGTGCTCCTCACGCTGGGAATGGTGCCGTGTCTTTCTGCCACTTTCCCACTTACATGGCCAGAATTAAGCATCTGCCATGGCTGTGCCCTGGTAGTCAGCACCCCAAGGCTTTGCACACATCATGTGTTCGCAGAGGGTTTGGTCACTCTCCATCCCTTTCTTTCACCCTTCCCAGGAGCTGAGGAGCTGTGCTTTGTGGATGGTGATACTTCGTGGGGGTCAGGGCTTCGTTGGGCTCCTCGTTCCTTGACTCCCCAGCTGCCCTCTGTAGAGGAGTGCTCACAGCCTTCACCGCTCACTGGTCTCCACTACTGCAGATGAGCAGCCTCTGCCTGTTCTGTGGCTGACCGCAGGGGTGGCACTGGCTCTGTGCTCTCCAGCAGCAGGACCCCTGGGCCCCTGCCCACCCCTGGCCCCATCTGGCAAGAGGCTCCTTCGCACAAAGCTGTGTGAAGGCTTTCAAGTCAACAACAGCCTCATTGAGGGGCCGGTTGCTCAGAGCCTGTCTCCTGGGGTGAGGGCTGTGGCACATGGGGGGCTGCTGTGGGGCTGTGGTGAGGGAGCAGGGAGGCTGGTGGGAGGAGGGTCAGAAGCCTGGGGCTAGGGAAGGAAGGAAGGAGATGTGCATCAAAAGCCTCTCAGACTGTGAAAACAATGGAAAAAGGCAGAGCTTTTTCCTTGTTCCTTGCATGTTAGGGTGCTTGGACAACTCTCCAAACAGTAATTTCAAGAGAAAAGCTTGTTTGTGGAATTCCTGCAACATACCTGGTCTCTCTCCTGCTTTTCTGGTCATCCCATGCCAAATTACTGCATGTGTTCCCGTGTGCTGCATCTGTGCTCTGTGTCTGCTATCAACTCTCTTGCCCAGTGTTCTGTAACCTCCATCTCTTCTGCTGCCTCCTCTCCTTCTCCTTCCACACTCATGCTGGTGCTTCCTGACCTCCAGCCCTCTTGCCTCACGTTTCTCTATAAACCTTGCTCCTTCAAATCCACTTTAAACATTGGTCTTTTTTACTCTTAGCTGCTGCATCCCAGACCCTATTACCTATCTTCTCCTTCCTGCAAACAGTTTGTGGCCTGCCTCTCTTTTGGTGTGACACGGATTTGGGATCCCAAAGCCGGGTTTGAGATGCGTGTGCTGTGGAGAGGATCTTCCTTACCCTGTGTTGTCGGAGCAGTAACAACCGAGCAAGCAAAATCCCCTGCAGCGCCAGAGGGACTTTGGGGAAGTGAGGCCGGTGAGAGCAGCCTCTGCGCACCTCTGTGTGCTTTGCAGTGGCTCTCACCCCCCTTTCGCCATCTGCTCGGTTTGATGGGCAGGGAGAGCTGGGGACAGCGAGAATGTCTTGCAGCGTCCCGGGGCTCTTTGCGGGAAGCAGCCCGGCGGGGGGTGTGCAGCTGCTCGGCGTCCCTGTGCCGGAGCTCCCGGAGCTGCGGGTGCTGCCGCCGGGCTGGGAGCGGAGGGAGGGAGGGAGAGGGGCGGTTGAAGGGAGCGGGGCCGGGGGGCAGCGGCAAGGAGCGGCCCCTTCCCCGGCTGCGGCCGGGGCGTGCGGGTGCCGACCCCTCCGCTCCCGCTCGGCTCCGGCGCTGCCGGGCGGGTCCGGGGGGCGGGCCCCGGGGGCGGGCGGGCTCCTCGGCGCAGCCCCGCACCTGCCGCGGCCGCGCTCACACTGACAACAGCCGGAGCCGCGGCTGGCACTGTCCCGAGCCCGCCCGAACGAGGGTCCTGCATCCCCCCCCTCCTGCTGCTGCTCCGCGCCGGGACGCGCGGTGTGAGGGGGAGCACCCGGCCTGAAGGTAAAGGAGCAGCCGGGGGGGGGTGCCGGAGGGGTGGGAGGGCGGATTTCAGAGGGCTGCGAGCTGCAGCCGGGGAGGAGGAGGAGGAGGAGGAGGACCCCAGCCGGAGCTGCTGCTGGATCCCCGTCCTTCCCGGGCTGTCACAGCCGTGCACAGGGCAGGAATCTGCTGCTTCCATCGCGGCCCGTGGCTGAGCTGCTCCCTGCCAGCGCGGCCGATGCTGAATTAACGGGGGATGTGAACGGCTTGGCTGTGAGGATGGGGCTGCCCAGGTTTTCTCAGGGCTCCCCTTCACCCTTCCTCTAGCTGGGATTGCTGACAATTAAACCGGTGGATGAGGAAGCACGGATTTGCCTCCCGATCCTGAGAGTCGTCGAGGTCATGGAAAAGCTGCGTTGACGTCAGGAGGCTTCGGCTCAGGCTCTCGCGGGGGAAGGTTGGGCTTGGATTCTGGCTTTTGGTGCTGTGGGTACGTGTTTCCAGTTGATTGTCTCTTTTGGAGACCTCTGTCTTCGGTACAAACGGTCAGGTTTGGTGTGTGCGCGTAGTTTGTCACATTGTGAGCTAGCACTAATCTGTCCGAACGTGCTGCCAAGGTGAGAGGCTGTTTTTTCCAAGGGTTGTTTGATCGTGCCTAACTTAAACACCGGCTCTTTGTGCGTTTGGTTTTGTGGTTTGTATTTTGGAACGGCTCCATGGTGCAGAGGGCAGGGAGCCGCCTCTTTTCAAGACCCCCGTACAGTCTCAGGGTGTCAGAGCACGTATCGTGATGTTATTGGCAGGAGCCTGCATTCTTTTCCACGTGCATACTTGAATTCTTATCAATGAATGTGCTTTTTGCTGTTTACCTTTTCCCCGGAGCACAGCGCAGGGTGGTAGCAGTGCTGCTGGAGCGGGCACAGCAGCCCCTTGCTGCATGCGTGCCAGTGGGCTCCACACCTCGCTGAGAGCTGTGCAGGGAGCACCGCTCTGCTCAAACCCCATCAGTGCCCCCCCCCATCAACAATCAGCTCCCACTCTTATGCCAAAACCTCATCAATAATTTCCTTATGTGAAAAAACAGCAAGTCCTAGTGCAGAGCAGGTATCAAACCTGGCTTCAGAGGAGGCGCTCGCATTCACTAATGTACTCGTGCTTCCTCTGAGAAATACTTTTCTAATAAAAGACCCACTGAGTAAATCCAATCGCACTTCTGTTAAGCATTCCTTGTCTGCGTTGCCTCAAATGTCCAAACCTGAGCCTATGCATGGAACAGGCTGCCAGCAATTTAGTTTCGTAAGAGAACAAAATATGGTCGTGCCTGGGGCACTTCAGTACTTCCCTTTTGGTTTTGTACTAATTTCAAAAAGATTTGAAGGTTCTCAAAGTCAATTGAAATCGGGTAGGGGAAGGAAAGGTTGCCCTCTCCCTGAGGGCATAGCAGAGGTTGCTGCGTGACTTTGCAGCGAAGGAGCAGGCTGGCAAGTTGGCTGGCACCGGGTGCTGGTGGTGGGGAGCGCTGAGGGCAGGTCAACTGGTCCTTCTGTGCTGCAGCAGAGCCTGGCAGGAGGGAGCTGCTGGCACCAGCACTGCCGTGGCTCTGCCCTCCTGGGAACAGGGTAAATCATCCCCCAGTGGAGAGGAGAACCGGGTCTCCTTCCCTAAACTGTTCATTCCTAAGAGCCTGAGACTGATTGCCTGTTGCAGGGGCTTGCAGATTTGGTTTGCAGTTTGCATGGCTCTGGAAGGGCTCTTGCATTCAGATGTATGTGGGAGGTTAATTCTCCAGTTCTTGCAGTGTGCTGGAGGCAGGAAATGCTTTCTGGAGCTGTTGCCGAAGCCCTGGCCTGGGCTCCCCTCCCTGGCACAGCATGCATCCCACAACACAGGCACCTCCTTCTATCTCCACCAGCCTGGTGATCGAGACATTGCTCCATCCCTCTGCCCACTGGAATTGGTGGAGCGGATGGCCAGAGCCCAGGCATGACAGCTGAGCTGTTTTTTTGCTTGTAAAAGGCTTTCAGGGGCAGCATGCAGGCTGCAAAGGCAGGGATGCTGTTGCTCTTGCCAAACCTCCTACCCCATGCGGTGCTGTGCCGGTCCTGCTGTGGCACTCCAAGAGGAGCACCCTGAACCGTGGGTGCTGTCGGCACTGCTTGGGGTGAGCTGAGGTGGGAGCAGAGGCACTCATAGCAGGGGAATGTCTGTGTAGAAGTCAGGTCTTCTCATCCCTCAGCCTTCCTTCGTCTGCATGCTTCTCCAGCCCCACCACGAGGTTTGAAGGAGGTGTTTGGTTGGACTTAAGCACTGGAAGAGAGGCTGTGCTGGAAAGCAGCTGGAGCCTTCCTGAGGCCGGTGGCCGTGGCAGAGGAGCCGTCCGTTAACCTTTGTGCAGAGCTCCCGTGTGCTCCAGAGAGGACCGGCAGCACATTCCAGTAAGGCCGGGGGTCTCTCACCCAGTTAATGATTGAGCCACAATAACCCTTCTTGTGTGAGCCTTTCTGAAAGTCACCTCTGCATAATTATATTAACTTTTCCAGGCTGCCGGGGCCGGGTGTGGGAATTTGAAGAGACAGGATCTGTTCCTGCATTTCCAGCAAGAAATTCTTTCTTAGGTGCAGGAAGGGCGGCTCGCAGGTTTTCATTTGCTTTCTGATTAAACTGGCACTTTACTTGCCCAAGGGATTGTCAGCGGTGTGGAGCTGTGCTGGTCTCGCTCTGCTCTGCTACATGCTCATTCCTCCACTGTCCCACTGGGGGTGATCCTGGCTGCTAGACCCCAGCCCACTGGGTCCTGGGGTGTCCGGCTCCCATCTCTGGTTGCTCGGCCGTGACGCCCGTCTCACCGGCCCGCTGCTCTTCCCTCTGTTGCTCTGTTAATCATTGACAGGGTTGCCGTGCCACATGGGCACGCTGGCCCAGCGCGCAGCGGCGGAGCTGTTTGTTGAGCTGGTGGAGGATCCCTTATCAGAAAAGGGCACTTGTCACCCAGTGCCAGTTACAGGCGGAGTTAATGTTAACGGCTGGCACTGGGAACGGGCCTTAGCAAGTGCAGCAGCTTGGGGGACCTTCCCCATGGACTCAGCTATCTTGTGTCCTGCTGCACGGAGCCACATATCCAGATGGAGTTCCTTGTGCTGTCCCACGGCCGTGCTCAGCCATCCCCTTCTGTGGCTTCCCCGGTGTCCATTCTGCTGAGGTGTCCTGGTCTGTGTCATGGGTTGCTGCTGCTGATCGGGGGGCTGCCAAAACCCCTTGGCCAGGCTGTGTTTTGGTGGCATACCCCATGCATGGGAGATGCAGCTGAGGTGCCAGCTGGGTCCTGGACCCCCTTTAAGCTGGGTCCAACAATCCTGTGGAGTATGGAACCTAAGCCAGGCAGAAGATACTCACTGCTGTGGCTGTGATTGCGGTGCTTGGAGCAGGGAAGGCGGTGGGATCTTGGGGCTGTCATCGGGATGGATGTGATGACTACCACTCAATGACCTGTGTGTGTGGGAAGAGCAAAGGGGCAGCAGCAGCAGAATAGGGGTTCCCTGCTCTGTCCCCCCATGCTACCTGCCTTGGACGAACTCAGGCAGAGATGTGCAGTGTCACAGCCCAGGGTACCACAGGAGGGGACAAGCCTTCAGCAGGGTGTGTTTGTGCTCTGCCATTTCTTTGCCCCCCATCTGTCCAATGTGATGAGAGCGCCTGGGCTGACAGAGCAGTCAGCATCATTCCCAGGACAGCCAGCTCCTGGTGCAGGCCAGAGGGCAGCACAGTCCTGGGGTGAGCACCTGGATTTCCTTGGACCCTTCAGTCAAGGCTTGGGCATCCCATTCCTTAGTTGGGAGCAGGAGTTTGCTTGGTGGCTCCTCCTGGGATGGCATGTTGCTGAACCCAAGGGGCTCAGTGCACCGGAGGCTGGGTGTGCTGGGGGATTTCCTGCCCTTTATCTAGGAGTGAAAAGCATCTGACTGCAACACGTGCACATGGGACTCACAGTGAGCCTGTGCCTTCCAGGCCAGCACAGCCTCACTGTGCCCTTCAGGAGTGGGGCTGACTGGCTGTGTTCAGAACTTGCAGGGGCACAGAAGTTACCCAGGGAAGCTGTGGCTGCCCCATCCCTGGCAGTGTTCAAGGCCAGGTTGGACACAGGGGCTTGGAGCAAGCTGCTCTAGTGGAAGGGGTCCCTGCCCGTGGCAGGGGGTTGGGACTGGAAGAGCTTTAAGGTCCCTTCCAACCCAAACCAGTCTGGCATTCTATGATTAAAACTGTTAAGGACTCCGTGCTGCCAGCACTGTCCATGCAGGCATGTGCTGGTGGCAGCGGGAGAGGGTGCTTCTGTCCCACAGCTGTGTCGCTGCTCAAGTACACTCCATCTGCAAAGCTACATGATGGGTTTCTATTCTCTTTCTCCCCACCATGAATTTTACAGGGATATTTTTGCTGCTGTCAAGGGCACAAGTTCAGTGTCTGAATGCTCTTTTGTCTGGTGCAGCACAGAGGAGTCACATTCTCTTCCCATTCCTTCTAGGAATGGCAACAAAACGCTTCCGCTGCACCCCTTGCTGGGTGCTGCTGCACGATCTGGGGGGGGAATGAGGTCAGACCAACGGCCCCCAGCTGGAAAGGGGGTGATGGTAGAGCCAGGGCAATAAATCTGCATGCATGGAAGGACCTGTCTTTGAGCTGCAAGGCTCTCCTATGATTGCGGGCTGTGCAGGAGGGAGCCAGGGCCCCATGCCTGTAGAGTTGGGTGGCTGGCAGCCGGCGGCTCAGCCTGGGGCTGGGGGAGGACAAGAGAGCAAGAGTTTAAAGAAAAAAGGAAGGAAGAAAAGGACCAAACAGGAGGATGCTCTGCTGCGAGCACTAGGCTAAAGGCTGGGCTTGAGGCAGCGGGTCAGGCTGGGGAGGGAGGTGGAGTGGTTCTGGGGCTGCAGACCACTGAGCTGCAGCTCGGGGTGGGGGTGTGTGTGTGTGTGTCATTCCCTCTGCTGCTCACAGTGAAGCTGGAAATGGCCATGACAGTGGTGTCATGAGGCTGTGGGACGGTGACGCTGAGCCACGACCTCGTTTCATCAGTGTCATTGGGCAAGAGCGGGATGATGGGCTGTCAGGGCTGGCATTCCAGCTGCGTTTTCCCATACAGAGAATTGCCCTGTTGTTGCTGGACACCTTCCTTATGAGTGTTGGTTTCATGGGCCACAGCAAGCCCCTTATGGTTTGTCCCCTCCCTTTTACTTCATTCAGCATCCTTGTGCGCATCTCTAAATCTCTTTGTCTTCTGTCAGAAATGTTGCTTATTCTGATCTTTTGTTGGTAGTCTGAAGCAGGGAATGTTTCTTGACAGGCAGTTAAACGTCCTCATTAGTTTCTGTGGTGCATAAACCTCTGTTGTGATGTGTATCCCAGGCACAGTGCAGCGGTGGGAGCACCAAGTAATGTCCAGCAGACATTACTGCAGACTTCAGCTGCTGGAAACATCCATCCTTGACTGATGGATCTGCTGCATGGCTTGCTCTTCCTTAGCACTTTTCCATGTGGTCGTCTCCACAGGTTTTAGGGACCAAAATGATCCCTGGATTTCCTTGTACAGCTTGTCTCATCAGAGCCAGAGGAGCAAACCAACCTCTTGGGCCCTGCTTGGCTACTGAAGAAGCATCCTTATGCTCTGGAGCTCTCTGAAGACTTGTTACCGCTCTCCAGGATAAGTGCCAGCTTGTGCAGGCTCTTCTCCTGCAGGGACCAGGGCTGTTTGCACTGGGCACCTCTATGCACCAGGCAAAACATCACGGACTGGGCAGAAATTGCCTCTGTTTTCGGGAGGCAGGCGTGATCTCCTGCTGAACCCTTGACCTATGCTCCGGATGGACACTTGCTTTCCAGCCAAGTGGCAGCTGAGCCCGCTGCTTTCCTTCCCCACACCTGGGCCCTGTGCACACCTCTGCAGCACAGCTTTTCCATTGCTGGTCAACAAGAAAAAACGGTAACAAGTATTTTTGGCGTTTTGCAGCAGCAGCTGCATTGTATCAGGGTACTTCGTGTGTCTGAGACTTAAAGCCCTGAATATACATTTTTTAAGGGGCATGGTTAGGGAGGCATTGCTGTCTGGTGACAAAGGAAGAGCTTTTGTGAATGCAGGGAGCTGGGCTGTGCTCTTGGCTTTGCTCCTGACTCCGCTTCAGGAGAGGCTTTCTCCTCTGTAGAAGAGAGATAACAGGTTATATATTGTGACCTGTGACTGCAGGGGGGCACTGCTGAATCTTGACACCGAGTTTGTTTAACGGTCCTGCCCCGTTACTGATCTCTCCAGCAGTGCCTGTGCTCTTGGCAGTGCCATGGAGGGCTCTCTGATGGTGCTCCATGTACTGTGGTGCTGCTTCAGGTCCTGGGAAGGACTGCCGAGGGAGAGCTCTCTTTTTCCTGTGCTGGGTGGTTTGCATTGGAGCCTCCTTGTTTTGAGGCAGCTGCCTCTCCGTGTCTGGGAGTTCCTGGATTTCTCCTTTCTTGTGTGCTGTGTAGAGACGTTGGTATGAAACCAGCATTTGTACTTCCCAAGCCCGCGTGTCGCTTTACTCCCTGGTGGGAGCAGAGGCAGTGCTGTGCAGGGAGCTCCTGGGTTAGGGGTCCTATTGCCAGGGTAGGGGGTATAGTTTGGGACGCGCTGCTTTGCCTTCCTCATTGCTGCTTTCTAATGGCACTTTCCACACGGGAACCCTGTCCCTGCGCTTCGCAGGAAGCTTGGGAACTGCATTTCTAGCTGCAGGGCGGCATGGCACAGCTCCTTAGGGAGCATGGTAGGGGAGGCAGGACTAACGTGCTCTTGGAGACAGGCTGCGGTAGGAGGTGGGTGCAGGTGCAGCTGTGTGGAGTGGTGCAGGACCTTTAGTAACGCAAACAGCCATGTGAAGTCCTCCTCTGCCCAGCAGCGTTGGGAATGGAGCCTGCATTTATGCAAAATTAAGAGCGGCTGCCAGGTTATGAGCCTGTTTTCAGGGTCTGGTGCTTTCCTTATCAGAGAGTTTGCATTTGGATTATGGATTTTGGACCATTTTTGCTCAAGACCTGATGATGCTGCAAGGACACAGGGACCTCTGGCAGGAGGCTTCTCTTGCATCACCAGTCCAGAGCATAGGAACTTGCTGGAATTCCCTGAGGGCCTGAGGCATGCGCATGGCAGTTTGCAGCAGGGACTGAAAGGGTTAAAGCTGCTTTGCAGTGTGATTTAACAGGAAGAAAAAAAAGGGGGAAAAAAAAAAGCCATTTCCTTCATGTCCAGAGACAGTTTATTTTCTGGGCATTCTTCAGGACTCAGGGAGGTGCCTTTTCTTTAAGGCATTTCCTGTAAGCAAGTTTATATTTGGACTGGGGTGGGTGGGGAGAGGAGGTGGGTTCTGGGGAGGGGTCCAGCAGCCCGAGCCGAATGACCTCAGCTTTTGGCTCCTTGTCCTAAATTGTTGGAGATGGCAGCTACGGGAGCAGTGGCCATGGGATTGGTGAGGGATGAGGTGCAGGGTCCTGAGGGGCTCAGCCGTGTGCATGGGTGTCGGGGACCCCAAATACCCCTTTGCACAGGTGGGTCAGAGCAAGCAGGAGGGTGTGAAGCTGTCAGTGCTCTGGAAGAAGAGTTGGTGTTAGGATTCGGGTCAGCCTCACTGCTGTGGGAGTTCACATTGTGCTGGGTCAGAGCAGCTGCCTTGGGCTTGGAGCTGATCTTCCCTCTCGTTGCTTCTCCTTGCTAAGTAGGGACCCACTAAGACACCAGTAAGTCCTTCTCTGGTATCTGTAGGGTTTTCAGGTTAGCACTAGGAATTTAAGGAGCAGGCAGGTTTATTATCACCATAGTTCTGCACTGCAAACATCAGACAATAGCTGACTTTCTTTGCCCAAGATGCAGTCAATGCTAAGAGAAGGTGATCTGTCATCCCCTTCTGCTCTTCAAGGCCATTCCTTCCATTACCTTTAAGGTGATGAAGATAAGTGCTGCTGGACCCCACATTCTGACCTCTGTCTAAATCTATTCTCTCCCCCAGGATAGCTTTTATTTCATTTAAAACAAACCCAATAAAGGAAACATGGTAAAATATGAGGTCATCAAAACTTATTGTGCTCCCAATGTCCATCGTGCAGATTTAACTCTTTTCCTGTTGATACTTCATCAGACTTTAGTTCTTGTGCAAGGTTCTTGGAGCTGGCAGGCCCCTGGGTGAGACGCAGCAGGCTGGGCTCACCTCCGCTGTCACTCAGGCAATTCTTCCCTTGTTCCCCACGCCAAGTTTTTTCTCCCCCATTTTGTTTTCTTTTTATTAGTGTGATTTCCTAACATCGGAAGAGGCGAGTTATGAAACTGGAGTTATCCAAACACGTCTTGTTTGAAGATAGCGTTTCATCCAGCAGATGCAGCTTCCTGCTCTGTAAATGGCTTTCATTGTTTCGCATTGGCTCCTGGCCCTGTTTCTACCGGGGCCATGGGCAGTGCTGCTCGGCTCTGGCAACCCTGGGAGCGGTGGTCCCAGCCACGACTTGCTGCTGGCTGTGAGGTGATGTGAAGAGGCTGAACTGGGAGCACTGGTGTTCCGTAGGCAGCCTCCAAAAGCATTTGGGAGGCTCGCTGGATGCTCAGGGTTTTCCAGTATGTGTCCACTCTTCCAACAAGACTGTCTGAAGAGGCCAGTTGGTGCCATTTCTGCTTGATCACACCCTGAGTGTGTGCCTCGCATAGCCTCCTTGCTGACTGCTGCCCATGGGATGCCATCTGTTGAATGGGATTCAGCCCATGGGGCCTGTGGCCTGATGCCTGCTGTTGAAATGGGGCTGACGCACGGCATGGAGAGCAGCTACAAAATGCAACTGTTATCAGCACGGCTCTGTCAGGGCTCGGGTGCAAACCAGGCTTGTCATGTGCTGGGTGATGTACCGCGATAGCCACCGGTTGAATGGTTGACATCCAGATTGCAGACGAGGAAGGAACCAGGGAAGAGAGGGTAAATAAAATAAGGTGGTGATGAGGATTATTGTCAGCACAAAAGAAGCTGTGTGAGTTTTAAACCTTTCTCAGGCACCACAGAGAAAGGGGGGTTTGGAGATGCATCCTTGCGTGCTGCCAAGGAAGAGAGCTGTGGCTGCGGCTGCTATGTCCTGGCCAGGACTTGTGTTGTCGTCAGGCATGTGTATTCCTTGCAGTGGTGCAGGATGTTTCTGCCAAATGTGATATAGAAAACACTGGGAAGGGTTAAAGTGATTTTGTTTAAAGATCATAGAATCACAGAATGGTTCGGGTTGGAAGGGACCTTAAAGCTCATCCAGTTCCAACCCCTGCCACAGGCAGGGACCCCTTCCACTAGAGCAGCTTGCTCCAAGCCCCTGGGTCCAACCTGGCCTTGAACACTGCCAGGGATGGGGCAGCCACAGCTTCTCAGGGCACCCTGTGCCAGCGCCTCAGCACGCTCATGGTAAAGAATTTCTTCTTAAAGTATAACCTAAATCTCCCCTCTCTCAGTTTAAAGAGGGTAGATTTCCTCTTTAAAACAAGATGTTTGTTTATCACCTGGAATCAGGGCCATGAAGCTGTGTTTGCTGGGAAGCTATCGAGCCCATGGTCAGTTACCTGCCATGAAGGAACAGGAGGAAGAAGAGCCTTCAGAGCACATGATGCTCTGTGTTTGCTCAGAACCACTTAATCTGGGGCAGCATGAGCAGTGCCAAAGCCTTCCCTGTGTCAGATTGAAAAGGATTTGGCTTTGGCAGTGTGTGCGCGCCCGCCTTTTTCCCCTTAGGCTCTGCATCTGTCAGGTTTCTTTGGCTATAAGTGCTGCAGACTGCTGTTGGCCAGATTTATAGCTCTACAAGCACTCATACCAGGACCATGTCTCTTTGGTAACTGGAAAAGTGCCAGCTGATTGGTAGCTCTGATTTTAAGCCTTTGATCTGGAAAGCAAATAAAGAATGAATTAATTTTTCATAGCAAATAGGAAATGTGGCTGAAGAAAAGGCTGATCTGCTGCTTGAATGGCTGCGATACATGTGCCAGATGTGTTTACTGGTGAAACAGGAGACTGGTCTTACTTCCCACTCCTGCCTGCTAAGATGGGTTCTGGGTGGAATCTGTTCTGATTTTGAAAAGCTGGAAGCTTTGCAGCACAGATGTGGATGCTGGGGCAGGGAAAGCATCTGTCCCCCATCCCCTTCACTGGTACAGTCACCGTGTTTGCTGTTCTCTGAGATCACCCCATTATGAAAACAAACCTGCACTGCTGGGTTTATTAATTCTCTGAAGTATGTTTTTTGTTCTGCCTCTTGGAGATGTGAGACGTGGTCCCCAGCGTGAGGACACCTGCCTTGGGAGGCAAGTGCCTTTCCATTCTTCCTAGTTCAGGCTCCCTGGTTGTGGGGCAGCACAGTGGTGTCCATGTGAGGTGGCTGGGGTGTCTCCCAAAACCATCTGGTTCCTGTGCGGATGGCTTGGCCCTGGGAGCACCATATCATAGAGAGCTTTAGAGAGAGAAGAGCTGCAGGTGCTGGTCTAGTGCTCCTCCCTGTCTGCTTGCAGCCACAGGTGGGAGTGAATCCTGGTCTGCATGGTCCTCTGCTCTTCCATGGCTCTCTTCTGGGTGCCTCCTTAACTTGAATGACACTGAGATGAAGCTGGAGTTCTTCGTGCATCTGAAGGGCTTGGGTGATGATGTGTTTGTGTCTGTGAGGTGCGTGTGTTGTTCCCTGTTGTGTCCTCCCTAACCAGTCCTCAGCTGCTGGGAGAGATCCCTGTGGTGGTGGCAGGACACATAGTGTGGGATTAAAGGAGTGATCAAGAAGGAGGAAGGTTGGAGCTTGCTGGTAAGCAGAAGCTTTTGTGCCTCACGCTCCATGCCCTGGCCACAGGGATGCTCTTAGCTGTGACCTTGCTATAAAGCGGTGCAGGCAGGGACTTGACTGAAGGTGGGTTTTTGGTGGACTGCCTTTCTCTGTCAATGGAGCCTGTTTGGGCAGGAGCTGGGTGTGCCCCAGACCTCTTCCTCCAGCGCAGGAAGCCGTGGCGGGGGTCACACTGTCCCTGGAGCTCGGGCACAGCCATCCTGCGGCAGCCCATGATGGTGGTGCCTTGCCTCTCCTGCTCCTCTGCTCCACGGCATTCCCACCTGCTCCAGAAGCAGGGATTCGTTCTGATGGGTTTTACGTTTTGCACAAGCGGAGCGTGGTTTTGTCGGTGTTTTGATGGGATGTGAAGCCGCAGATTTTTCCCCATTAATTGAGTTCCGCAGAGCTGCTGCCGGAAGCGGCGCCGAACGCTTGGCAGAGCTCTGCGCTCTGACGTTTTTCCTTCCTGCCCCCTTCCCCGAGCGAGCCCTTCCCTCTGCGATGGCAGCCCCTAACTCAGCCTCTTCCGCCCTCCTCCCACGGAGCTGCATTCTGGGGTGGCACCGCTCGTTTTGGGGTGGTTGGGCTTAGGTCCCACAGGCGGCATCCTGCGAAAGGAGTCCATGGCTTGCCACAGTGGTCAGAGGAGGCAGGGGATAATGAAGTCTCTGTGGTTAGTATTTGATGAGGTTCACTGGCATTTTATCTCGTCTCAATGGAGAGGAGGAAAACGCAACTAAGAACTTGTCTTGGCGAGGCCAGCCCTACCAGAGTACCCAGCTCTGCGTCAGGATGGGACCTGAAACCTCTTGAGATCCCAATGCCCTTACTGTAGAATTCTCTTGGAATTCAGTCCTTGGAATTCTCTTTGGCTGTGCTGGCAGAGCCGGTCACCTGCCCAACTGCTTCACCTGGAGAAGTTACCTGCTCTGTGGTGCTGCATGTGCTCCTTGAACAGGAGCTGTGCTCCTAAATGGTTCCTGGCAGCATGGGGATGGCATGGATAGATAGATAACCTGATGTTGCACAAGTCCGTGTTTTGCAGATTATTGAAGAACTCTTGTGTCTTGGCCAGGCTTCTGAGCCCCTCTGGGTACTGAATGATGGGCTGGTGGCTTTGACGTGCTGATGTTGATCCCCTTTTGCCCATCTCCAGCTTTGCCTGGGGCACTGAACTTGCTATTTTCTTGGACTAAAGCAAGGTACAGCCTGTCTGGGATGGGGCTGGCTAGGGAACAGCTGTGGTGGCTGGAGGGCTGGTGCTGCTCGCCCCTTGAAGATGCTGATGTTGCCCAGGACCGCTGGTGCTCTAGGCTAGCCCTTTGCAAAGGGAAGGGAATAGAGGCTTTCACAGGCTGCCATTTCCAAGCAGCTCAGTGCTCATTCTAATCACTTGTGAAAGCAGAGTGTTAATTAAGGGCTTTAAGTTCCTTCAGAAAACATGCATGTGTGAGTCAAAAATTAGTGACTCAAAAATAGACACAGATGAGTTTTAAAAGGATGTGAGCTGATTGATTTACCACAGATGACGTTAGCCCGCAGCTCTAAGGTAGAAGTTTTTTGAGGCAAAGGTTTCCTTAGAAACATCAACAGGAGAACTGCTGCACACTAGCGAGGCTGAAAGGTAATGCTTGCTTGAGAAGAGACAAACACTTTAAAGGTGTGTTCTGAAGCATGCAAAAATGACTGCTGGGGAAGTTTACTTGTGTAAGATACTGCTCTGCAAAGCACCTGAGTATGGGGCCCAGCCATGGGGTGGGCAGCCCCTGAGATGCAGCGACAGGGGATGGTGCTGCTGAGGTCCCTCGCCCTGCAATATGTGGTTGTATGGGCTTCAAGCTCTTTGGAGGACTCTTCCCGCCTGGTTTCCTGCTGTTCAAGGAGACCCAGCTGAGCACTGTGACAGCCTTTGCTTTGGTCCTTCTGCCCCAAAACAGTGGCCACTGCAGCAGAGTTGAAGTTTCCTCCATGTATGATCGCAGGTGGATATTTCAGTGTGACTGTCTTCAGGACAAAGTTCTCTCAGTGTAAACTGGAAAGCATCAGATGCAGGCTGGGGTCTTCATCAGCCCTGTGCCAGTCACGAGGGGAAATGGTTTCCCAGTAGCAGCAGACTCGTCCTCGCTGTGTCTGGCTGTGAGCACAAGTGAGACCATTGTGCTGTTGGGGCAATACTCAGGCAGGGAAGAAAACCCTGAGTAGGTCTTGCTGTGACAAATCTTTTACTTACACAGGGGCTTTCACAAGAAAGGGAAACTGGAAAAAAAACATGTCTGTTCCTGCCAAAAAGCACTGCTCTGCCAGTAACTGGCCTCTGTTTTCTAGTGCTGCTCCTGTAAATAGTTGGTGTGTTGAATTAGAGCTTCCTGCTGTCCTCTAACCCATGGGCTTCTCCTTGCCCTGACCCTAGGGAGGTCTTCCTCTGCTTCTGACCTTGCTGTCTGCAGCCACAGCACTGACTCCAGGGTGTTCAGTATTATAACTTCCCTTGAGCCAGTATAGCTGTGCAGGGGGGTGTGAGCTCATGTGCTTGTGCATCCCTAGGAAGGCTGGGAAGTACTTGGTTTGTTAACAGAAAACTGAAGAGAGAGCGATTTTAACCATCTCAGAGAAGTGTTTTGCAATGCTTACAGCACAGGTCTAAATTTCAGGGCTATCCTTTGGCTATGGACCAGTCCAGTTCCCTCTGTGCATCCTCAGATCCTCCCTCTGCTGAAATGTGAACAGGCTCTTCGGCCACGTGCCACGAGGCTTTGCTTGCTTCAGCTCCTCAGAAAATGCCATGTTATACATAAAGGGCCACGTTTTAGGCTGTGTCTTGGTTGTGTCTGTGGGGGTGTGGGGTGCGGGGCTGGCTGGTAAAGATGGCTGTGCTGGCTGCTTTGGTGGGAGAGAGCAGATGGGACCAGGACAGGTAAACCAAGTCTGCCATTCCCATGGTTTGTCTTCCATTAGGATTCAGCATCTTGACTGTCAGGCCAGCATATGAGCCTGTGACATTGCTTGAGGCCAGGTTTTGCATCCTGTTTTGTAATATTCCCTGACGTTCCCCACATTCCTGGCAAGGAGACTTCTGTATTTTTTTGAAATATTCCTTTGTCTCTTTGCAGAAGTGTGACATCCTTTAAAAGCACTTCTCAAAGAGTCTGTTGGCCTGCTCTCTCCAGCAGCTCCTGTTAACTTCATAAAGAAAAGGAACCCTTGAGCTTCCACTCCAGCCCCAACACTGTCTCCTTCCAGTGGGAAGGGGAAAAGGAGAGAGAGGAAGGGCCGTAGGCTTTGCTCAGGTCACCTCCATAAGCCTCAGGTCCATGCTATGTGGTTTCACCCTTGTTCTCAGGTTTTGCTCTGACCTCCAGGTTTTTGTGATGGTTATGGGCTCACTAGCTGTGCTGGACAGCACAGTCTGGAGGGTCCTGGGTTCAGAGGAGAGCTTTGGAGAAGGCAGAAGCCACCACAGTGGTCTTTGGGTTGGTGTCTTGCCTCTAGCAATGGCCTCTTCTGTCCTACCTACCAGGATGTACGGAGGTAAGCTGAGGGTTGGGTGGGATATTTTGCAATGCTGAATCCCTTGGTAGGGGATGAGAAACCTATCATGTTTCCCACGATGAACTGGTAACACAGTGAGAAAGGAATAACCTGGTGTTGAAGCCCACGGTGTGACCTAGCGGAGGGATGGACTGGAATCAGTACAGCTTTTACCAGCGGCATCAGGATATGTTGGATGAACACATTAGCCCTCTTTCTAGCCGGATGTCAGAGAGACTGGGAGAAGACCAGCTGGAGAAGGAGACGCAACAAGCCAACACACAGGTCCCCATGCTGGATGTTCTCCTGCCGCTGGGGCCCCCTTCCCTCATTTCTCTGGGCAGCAGCTCCCCAAGACATGCAGGCAGCCCTCGGATGCGCTGTGCCAACTCCCCCTTTCTCCCACAGGTGAAGGGGACAATGGCACCAGGATCTCCTCTGTGTCCCAGAAGGAGCTGTAGGTTCAGGGACCCCCTCAGCCTCCTACCCCAGGCAGCATTTCAGGATGAGAGGACGCTTGGTGGCCTCTCCTGTTGCTTTGGAGCCAGCAAAGCTGCTCTTCTCCCTTCTCACCCACCTACAGATGTTGGCTCACTGGAGACACTGTAGGCAGCTGCTGCTCTTTTGGTGCAGCTGGAAATTACAGTCTGGTTTCCTTCTGTGACGCCATGGTAGCATTAATGACAGAAAGGCCTGGCCGGGGGGAGTGGTGGAAGAGGCTTTTCCTGAGGAGAACTGGACCAAAATTCCCGTTGCAGTGGGCAGGACGTGTGTATGGCACCCTCCTGTGCCTCCCTGCACACTTCTGGATGACCGGGTTCCAATGCTGCCATGGGCATGGGTGGCACATGTCCCCTTGGAGAGCCAGCCTCTCCCACCAGCACCTCCAGCAGCCACCTGCACCGTCACTGGGGTTTGGTGTCTGCTGCCATGTGTGCACGGAAAGGTTTTTTTCACTGTATGATACAGTGGTGGTTATTATTTGTTATCAGTTGGCTAAATCCACTGCTGGCTTTCAGCCTCTTTGCAAGGAAAGCGCTTTCTTTCAGTCCCGAGAGGATCAAAGACCTCTTGGTTCAGGGATTTTATTAACCTCCTATGTCAAAATAGCTTTTTGGGATCCCTGAGCAGCTTTAGTGGAGTGTGTGTTGTGAGCTGGACCGGGCAGCCGCCAAGGCACCCTCAGCTGAGGCACGCAGCCGGGCAGCAGCACTGTTGTCTCTGAGGCCCGGCACTTCCCTGCATTGCTGGGATGTGAGATCACATTTGGAAGTGGCTCTCGACTCCTCCTGCGTTGGTGGAAATGGTGCACATGGTGGCTGGTAACGCGGATGGCCGCTGAAACGCTCCCCATCTGCGAGGCGATGGCTGCTGGCAGCCGGACGCACTTGCTGTCACGCGTGCGGGTGTTTTCAAGCTGCTCCTCTCCAAGGTTTGCTTGCAGATGTATTTACCAGCCCTCTCCTCTCAGCTGTCCCCCTCTGCACTTTGGACCTGGGATCTCCCCTGCCAGGTCCCTCTCAGCTGAGGGGATCTCACAGCTCATTCTGTAAGCTATTTATGCCAAAAAGCATCGACTCACGGAAGTGCAGTTGCACAGAATGTGCTTTTCATTACGGAGATTAATTCCATGTCAACCAGAACCTTCTCATTTGGACCGTGCTGTTTCCCTCTGCTTTGGTCTGCCTGAAAAGGTCAGTCGAATCCTGCCTGTGTGGAGGGAAGGAGCACTCCCAGGCAAGGTAAAACACTGATTCTACTTTCTGCTAATTCATTAGAATTAGTATTCATTAGAAAGTAGAAAGAGCACGAATTAGTAGAAAGTCAGGCAACCAAGTCTAGATATCTTGGATAACAGGTGCTCGTGTTGCTGTCCCTGAGCCATCTGCCAAAGCTTTTGGTCCTCTTTGGTGTTTTGAGGGACTGAGAAATTCCTGGTGGCTCAGCCTTTGCTTTCCTGTGCATGGGAAAGGCTGCATTCACGTGTGCTGTGAGCGGTGTCAGCTCTGCACTCCGCAAACAGCCAACCGAGAGGAGCCCTGAAGCTGAGGTTTATGGTCACTGCTTTGGCTAATCGACATCTGATTGGATGAGAAAGGGGGTTTTGGTGGTATCCATCACTCCCCTTCCATTGGTCCTGCTTCCAGCTCCTTGTGCCAGCAAAATGCAGCCTCGTGGGAAGTTTCACACTGGAGCCATCTCAGTACCTAATTTTCCCACTTGCAGTTGAAAGCCACAACCCACCTGGCTGGAACTGGCATCCGTGGGCCAGGACAAGGATGGGAATGCCCCAACCACAGGCACAGCTGCTCAGGAGGGGGACTCAATCCCATCCTGCCTCTCGGGCAGGGCTTACGGAGAGCTGGAAACAGTTAAGCAGCGTGCCTGCGTGCTTGTGCGCTCTCGGGCTTCCTCCCGCGCTCCCCACCAGCTCCCACCCCTGCTGTTCCGACAGTTCAGCCCTTTGCACGCCCGGGATGTCCTGTTTGCTGCTGAATGAGAAGCTAGATGGTTGTCCCTGCAGGCAGGGTCAGAGAGGGCAGGTTTGATTAGCTGGGTACAGCCGGACTGCGCGGAAAAATCAGGGATCTCCAGCTGACTGCCTGTGGGAAGGTCTTTGGCCGGGAGCGCTCTCGCCTCCGTGGATGGTGCTTGGGGTGGGGGATCGAGGAGGGCAGTTGTCATGCTGATATTTTTCTCTGCATTTAATCCACGTTTTCCAATGAACAAAGCCAGGATTAACGGCTTCTGCCATGGTGAGTCTGCTTGTGTCCCAGCTTTGTATTTGTATCAGGAGGCTTCAGCCAGCGAGCGCGTTCTCAGGGGAGATGGGAAAGTCTGTAAAGTGACCTCTTTTTTCTTGTTGGAGATTTCTTGAAAACAGCGTTTCCTTTGCAGCAAGTTCAGTTCGCTTTGGCTCTTGTGCAGCAGGGTGAAGGAAGGGTTAGGGGGTGTAATTTGTTCGAAGTTTTTTTTCCTTTTCTTGAAAAACAGACCAGACTTTCCTTTACCTTTGTTTTTACTTCCTTGCAATGATCTGTAGCTCCTGCCCTGACAGAAGCATTGCCTGCTTGGAGAGGGGCTGCAGCGGGGCACGCTGTGAGCCCTGAGCCCCTGCTGCAGTACAGCACTGCTGGTATTGAGTGTGAGGCTGTGTGTGGTAGGAAGGAGAAGGGAAATGGATGCAACAAAGTACAGGCTGGGTTCAGTCGCATTGTGTGTGGCTTTTCTTTCAAGCCCCTCTGCTCCCCGCTTAAGATGCAGAAGGTGTAAGAGATCTGCAGCCTTTTTAATATTTGGGCTTATTTCTCACAGAGTCAGCCAAGCCGGTGAAAGCGTGGTGGCCCCACGGCATGCCAGCTCCTCCTAAGCTTTGGTTGTTTCCTGAGCCCAAGCCAAAATGCCTTTCCATGAGCCTGACCCCTGCCTCCTGCCAGGCAGCAAGGGCGGCTGGGGTGGCAGCACTGGTGGGGAGTCACGGAGCGTGGTGATGCTGGTGCCAGCCATGCCCAGGATGTGGCATTGCCTGCCGATGCTGATTTACTTAAAAGCAGTTATAAGTGAGAGGAAACGAGGGCATGGGGAGGAGGGGAGGGAGCTTCAGGGCTGTGAAGGGCAAACTGCTGGATGGGGAGGACAATGTTCCCCGGGAGCTTCTGGCTGCTGCGCTGGGAGCAGTGCGAGAGCAGTGCTGGTGGGTGCAGCAGAAGGGACTTGTGGCTTCATACTGAGCCCTTCAGTGGTGGGAGAGATCCCATGGGCAGGGTGCAAATCCTGTCCCCGTGTACGCAGACCTGTGTTTGCATGAGAAATATTACTGTTGGTTTTTTAAACTTAGGTTTGGTTTTTTTGTTGTTGTTGTTTTATGCCTTGATTTGTCGTTATCTTTGGGAGGACTGCAGGGAGATGTCCCCATCGGGTAGGAGGCTGTGTGCAGAGCACAAGGGCTGTTCTATAAATGTACCCTCAGTGTGCTGTTTGCAGGTACTGCGGTCACCTGCACATGCAGGACTTTGTGGTGTTAAAAACCAGGGTTTTGCAGAGGTCTTTCTGACATGGGATGGGATTTTCAAACATTTGATGGTGAGTGTGTGCAGGTGTCAGTGCAGAAGTGCTTTGCTCGCACAGCTCCCCTGACCAGCTGCAGATGCAGGGCCCAAGATAGAGCCCGACCAAAGCAAATGCCAGTATGCCATCCTGGAATTGGATGGGTTTATAATTCTGTACAGCATGGAAAAAGCTGCAGAAAGACCACAAGGAAAGGCTGCCCCATGGAGTTCCTCTGGTAACATACACCTGTGTGTATTCTAAGTAAATGCATAAATGTAGGAGGAAATTCCCTTATGTATTAAGCAAGTCATTATTTAAGCAAGTCTAGATTTAAAAGTAGGAGCTGAGGGTAGCTCCTAAGTGTGCAGCATGTAGTGCAGGAGAGAAACTGCATCTGGTTGCATTGACTGGAGATGCGAATGTGTCAGCTGCAAGTGTTGGTTTATGGAATTCAGAGCTCTCTGCAAACATGAGAGCTGCTGCTGATTCTGGCTTTTTAGCAAAACTATTGCCATTTTCCCTTGTCTTGACCTTCTTTGCCCTTCAATGATGGCTTGTGTTGGGTCTCTCATTGCTTGTGGTGTAAGTGCTGAGGCAGAAGCAGCACTGCGATGCAGCTCTCTGGGCTTCAACCTTGCAACATGCTGGAGGCGAGAATAGGCTAACTGGGCATCATTTTGTTGGTGCTGGGCCTGACGCTCTTCCAAGCAATGGGAAAATGGGCTCCTGTTGTGCATGTAAAGAAATGCACAATGTCATCCCTCCTCGTGCGGGAGGTGCGGTTTTGGCCTGTGCCATTGCAGATGGTGAATGCTGTGCCCCGGCGCTACTGGGGCGGTCAGGTGCAGAGCTTGGGCTGGCCCGGCAGGACGGCGTCTGCTAGTCCAAACAAAGTGTGTGTGTGTGAGATCCAGGGGATGATCAACAGGAAAACAGCAGTGCAGCTTTAGAGAGGGTGGGATACAGCATGGGCAAGATGGATTAATTTTCTTCAGCATCTGAGCAGCTGTTTGCATCTTGCTTCTCGACACTTCTCTTCTGGGTTTCCAGTAGCAGAAATGAGAGCACCATGCCACCACAGCCACCTGAGCACTGAAAATGCGTGTAACATCTGCCAACGTACATTCACTGCTCTTTGTGCCCACAGCAATTGTGTTTGGGGCAGGCTGCCTGTTTCTCTGTGAGTGCTGCTCGCTGGCTGCAGGCACAGGGCTGGTGGAGCATGAGTGCAGGGAAGGGGGAGCTCAGGCGGACCTGCAAAGCTCTGCCTTTCCATCCCATGGTTGGGTGCCATCTCTTTCTTTCAGCTGTTTGGGGTTGTGCTGGGGTTTTGTGGTGTTCTTCGCTGGGCGCTTCATCATGCAATCTCCTTCTTTTAACTGGTATTTCCATTGGGAAGCTTCTCATTGTCCCGTGCAGATGGACATTTATAGAGATACAGGCAGCTCAGCACGGTAAATGTCTGAAATGAATAACTGGTGCCAAAGAAAGATGGTAACTTCACCCCAAGTCTGTGTCTGGGTAGAGGCCGTGCCCGCACTGACAGACCTTCTCGGGGTGGTGCTTAGGGAGGGCTGGAGCCGGAGGCCTTCTCTCCCCCCCTGAGCTTGCTTTGCCATTGCCTTCTTCAGCTGTGGAAACCGTGCTTGCTGCTGGGGTCCCAGGTCACAGGAGCGGATGAGTTCCTGCCCTGTCTGTTGTTCCTGTGGGGTCAGAGCAGATGCAGAAATGCAGGTGGGGGAGGCTAGGAACACAGATCAGGGTCTTCACCTTCCTGGTCCTTTGTTTCTGTTCCTATCGGTGCCCTTTGCATCCCCTTGTTCCCATCAGACATCTGCTCTGCAGCTGCAGTGCTCAAATGCAGGACACTTAACCCCTGAGCTACCGCCATGCTCGTGTTCCTGGGGCAGCATGAAGCTGAGGGCCAGCAGGAGGGGTCCCGAGGTGGCCAAAGGTGCTGCAAGACTCTGAGGGGCAGAGGTGCCTCTGGGAAGCAGCCATGTCCAGCAGACACCGTCCCTCCAGCAGCAGGTTCACCCATGCTCTTGGGCATGGGTGTCAGTTGTTCAGTGCTGCCTTACTGGGTCCAAAGTAACACCACGGAGGAGAGAAGGAGATCCTTCACTGCTGCAGGAGGTGGGCACTGGCTTCTCTGGAGGTGGCTGTGAGGCTCTGTTGTCACAGAGGAAGGAAAGGAGGAGCGTTTTCCCCTTTCAAAGTAAAGAAGGTAACAAATGTGTTTGCATTTTGCGAAGGTACAGTGAAGCCTAATTCATTTGGGGCTGATGTGGTTACTTCAGTGCTGTCTTGCAATTTTTATTAAGGACAGAAAAGGTTGCAAACATGAATTTAAGTTGCTCCAAGCAATGTTTGTGGCTGTGGTGCTGTTCCCTGTGCAGATGGGATGAAGCTCCTGTGTCCAGCCTGGAAAGGGAGAAGCAAGTTTTTGGCAGGGCTGGCTGCACTGCCAAGCTCTGGCATTGCCCTGGGCTTCATTGTGCTCTTATGTCATGTTTCTGCACTGCAAAACACAAGGTTATGCTCGCTTTGGGTGCAAAGAGCTGTTTTAACTTTATTTAGAACAGACGCAAGACTACTGTTAGGCTCGTTTGCAGGAGAGGAAACCAAAGCTGTTGCTTGCAGTTGATAACCGTGGTTACATGCAGCCCTGGGGCTGAGCCGAGATGCGAGCAGGGCAGAGATAAGGCAGGGGACTCAGCTCCAAAACAGGGGGCCATCCGCTGGAGTGGAGCCTGTTTTCTTTACCTGGAAACTTCACTTGGGCAATAGAGCAGCAACTTGTCCAGTATCCTAGGGCCCTTCCTTACTCTCTGCTGTCCACACTGAGGGGTTGCTGAGGTTTCCAGCCTTGCTGCCGTCTGGGGCACAGCACACCAAGCAGGACACTGAGCATCAGCCGCAGCCAGGTACTGTCCAGGGGCGAAGGGGAAGGAGGGAAAGTCACTGGGCTGGTGGCCACAGCGTGTCTGGGAGCAGAGGAGCTTGCGGTGACATATGAGGGTGGTGCATGAGGTATTCAGGAACCCAATGGCTTTGGTCTCCTTGCCCCATGGGTGGCCAGATGGCTTCCTCCACAGGTTGTACCAGCCCGTGCTTGGGTACCCACACAGACACTAGCCTACAGTTCGCATGCTACCTGTAGGCTGGATTTTACCCTCAGATGTCCCTTGCCTTCATCCACACCATACACTGGCTGTCTGGGGCATGAACAGGGTGGCTGGGCTGTCACCCCCTGCATGGTGCTGTCCCAGGGAAGCGATGCCCTTGGGAGCAGGCAAGGCATTTTGGAGCTGGAGGTGTGAAGGCATTTGAACAATTCCTTGTTGGCGATGTATCAGTTCCCCAAACTTGTGAGACCTATTTACTGCATGAAGGATAATTATGGAAACCTACTGCATCTGGGCGAGTGTCCAACAGCATTTCTCATTCCTATCTGTGTGCCCTGTCCATGCTGGTGGGTTTGAAATCTCTGCGGTTTGCTGGATGGTGCTGGGAGCTGGCCGGGCTGGAAGCAGATAACTGGTATTTATGGGTGCTGTGTGCCAAACCATGTGTGGAGGGAGGATGCCCATGGCTGTGTGAAACACAGTGTGCCTCTCCTGCTGTGAAAGCCCAGGTTGGTGCAAGCAGCAGCTTCAGCACAGCATGGGAGCTTCCTCTGCGTGCCTCTGCTAAGCATCCTGGAAGGGGAGAGGTGCCTTTAGTCAGGTCCAAACTTGGCTCTCAATGTATTTGGGTGATGCCCCTTTCAGAGAGGCAACCCTGATTTCTGTAAGCACCCTGTATTGCAAGCAGAACTTATTCCTCTTTCACTGGCAATGCCCTGGCCCCAGTAACTTCAACAGTAGTAGGATATGCGTTTCCCATGGAAACTTGTTTCAGCTCCTCGCTTTTTCAAGCAATGAAGGCACAGACCCCTGGGTTTGGGAGATGTGTCAGGACTTTCTATCGTTTCTGTAAAAAGCAGGCAACTCCTTCTGTTTACAGACTGGGAAGGGAAGCGGGGCACGCTTCTGCATAGTGACTGCTGTAAGCAAGTTTATTTTAAGGCAGGATGGAAAGAAAACACACCAAAAAGAAAAGAAAAAAAAAAAAGCATTCCCTGTGGCAGCTGGAGGTTGGGAGCTCCCGCCCACATCTGCCGGGCAGCTGGAATCACGGCTTTCCATTAGGTAACGCAGGGGCGATTTTATGATGTGGTTTTCTTTTCTCACACTAATTGGCTGTGTGGGACTTTTTAATGGGGAATTTGGAAGCTTGCTGTGAGAAGCTGGGATCCTGGGGTGTGACTGCTCCTTTTTTTATTCTTGGTTTCTAAAACAAAAGTGCAGAGCCGGGGTTCTGGGAAGTGGCTTTCCTGCCTGTAACTGCGCTGGCCTCCGGTGTTCAGCTTGCTCGTTTTAGAGCTTTTATTGCCTCTCTGGGGCTTTTCCCCATCCACGCCTGTTCCAGGTCAGGGGTGAGGTAGATGTAGCCCCAAAGGCATTTGAGGGAGGGATGTCAGGCTCCAGACATCCCATGGCCAGGAGCCATTCCCATCAGAGCCACCGCAAACCCGGTGCAGATCTCACTTCCCCCCACACTGATGTGTTACGGTTCAGTGACTGTGCAGGGCGATGACTGGGGGAATTTTGCCCTCTTTTTCCACTTTCATGTTGAGTTTCACCCTTTGCTTCCACTTTCACTGGCAAAATGAGAACCTGTCTGTCTGGCACAGGTGACTCACACTGCTGCTGGCTGGCTCCATGGCTGCCCATGAGCAGGGGATCTTTGGGCTCCTCTGAGCTTGGGTTTGGTGTGTGGTGAGAAGGTGGCTTTGTGGGATTTATTCTCGTTTCTTAGGGAAGCGTGGGCTCCGTGCATGTTTATGTGCCTGTCTGCTGGTGTCTGTGTGCCTGCTCCTCCCACAACACAACTGGAACGGGATCATTTCCATCATGTTTAAACTACAAATCTCAAAGATATTGAGGATAGAAGCTTGTGAAAATTGTTTGCTGTCCAGACCCTCTTCCTGGCCTGGCTGAGGGTGGGTGTAGCATGCAATGAGCCTTTATTAGACACCAGAGAATCCGTATGCCTGGAAACACACGCATTTTCCAGTTGGACATATGGGTTTCCCAGTTAGAAACCCATCTCTGTTGCTGCTGCTTGTGGTTTCTTGAGCCAGTGGAGGGTCTCCAGGCAATGGCCCTGGGGGCTTGGGCTGGATTTCCACACAGGCACTTGTGCTGCTGGCTGTTCAGTGTGGGTTTGGCCCCCCCATTGCCCACTCCTGGCCATGGAGCTCCCAGAGAGGTGGCAGAGAGGTCTGGGGACCCCATGTAGAGCATCTGGACATGGCCCTGGTGCGCTTCACCACTCATCGGTGTGTTCAGTGGGAGTATTGCCTGCCCATCCTTTCCTGCACTTCCCTGGGAAAGCACGTCTGTGGGAAGGGCGGTGGGAGGAGGAAGCTGGCTGATGGCTCTGTCCAGGACGTGGACACTTGGAAACCTTTTCTGTGCCAGGGCTGTGACATAGGGAGGGCTCCTGCCTGGGCTGGGCAGAGCCCGCTGCGCTCGGTGGGTTCTGTCCCTGCTCTGCAGGGCTCCAGGGAGATGCAGGGCTCGCTGCCGCGGTCAAAGCCTTGGACCCAGCTCCAAAACAGGGTGAGGAGGGAGGTTCAGCCCCCCCCGCCTGCCCCTGCGCCGGGAGGAGGTGGCAGTGGAGGGGAAGGAAATGTCGTGCTCTGACTCCTCATTTCCACCGGGGCCATGGGCAGCCGAGCTCGGTCCCGCACGGGAGCATCCTGCTGCCGGCTGCAGCCCTGGCTCCCGGCTGCTCCTCGGCCTGGCGCGGTGGCTGTGGTCACGCTGGGTGTCACAGGGGTGCCGCACGTCCCCCGGCCCTGCTCTTCTACCACTTCATCCCCTCCGCCGTCAGGGGTAAGCTTGGCACGCGGCTCTGGTTCTGGCTGCCCTCAGCTGCCCTCCGTGAGGGAGATGCCAGACCCATCCCTCCCTAGGGGTGGTGGGCAGCAGGGGGTCAGGACATCGTGGGGCAGCATTAGGGGGAGGTTGGTGTTTCTGTTCTTGGCTGGCGGCACCCTGAGCTGCAGCCCCATGGTCAGTGATTCCATTGTGAGTGACAGAGGAGGAGGAGGGGGTCTGGCAGGGTCTATCAGCAGGGGGGGCTGAGGGAGATGTCCATCCTTCAACCCTCCTTGTCCCAGAGGTGCCCTGCAGAGCTTTCTGACCATGAGTGTTGGTGCCATCCCAGCCGGACGTGTTCTCCTGCAGAGGTGCATTGGAGGGATGTGGTGCTCCGTGGGGACTGCGCCGACCCAGCTGAGCTCCAGGGTTGAGGTTTCCATTGGTATTTTTGGGTTTCAGCCCTGTTGAGGGCCAGGGGGTCAGCCTCAGGATTTCACTGGGCTCAAGGCACAGCTAAGGACAGCTGCACAGTTTGGACCCAGATGCAGACGCTTATTCCAAAACGTCTTCGCAAAACTTCTGAAGTATTTGGGTCCAGGGCTTTGGCTTGGCCGTATCCTTAACTGAACTGCTTGTTTTGAGCCTTTTTTTCTTCCCTCTGCTGTAGCTTTGTAATTGGAAATGCAGCCAGAGCTCTCGGCTGAGGCTGTTGGTGGATGGTGATGAAATTGGGGTGTTTCACTGCGGTCTGCTCTGGGTGGATGCGGCCTCAGTCCAGTCTGTGCTGGGTGGTGCCTCCAAGAGGCACGGGTGAGACCCTGAAGCTGCTGTTGCAATTTCTGCAATTGAGGTCAAATGTTTGTCACCCTCAGAAGTATAAATCTCAGCAGAGCGATGGACTGCTGACACCAGGCAGCAGCTTGCTTTGGCTGCCTGAGCTATGGGCTGGTTTTTGCCTCAAGTTCTTTAAATTAGTGAAATTTCCCAGAAAATAGTGCTGGCTGTTGGATGTGTTTGAGCGATAGCTGAACCTTGTGTGAGGAATGGGAACTGGCCGGGGGGAATGCAGGAAACCATCAGGGTTTGGTGCCTGCCAGAATGAACACCAGCTTGAAAGAAGAGGTGGGGTGGTCTGGGGTGGTGGGAAGGAGGAGGGAGAAGGAAAGGCTTTTTTGGCAAGCTTTTCTGGAGGATGTTTGCAGAGGTGACCAGCCCTAAGCTTTGATGAGCTCTGAACTAATGATTAAAAACAAAGATCTTCCTCTCTTGCTTGGCAAAGGTCTGTACTTGGTTTGGTGGGTTCAGAAATTAAATGTTTCATGGAAAGGTTAAAATTATTGTGTCCTGTGATCCTCTCACTCCTCTTACCTCCTCCTCTTTGCCTTGTGCTGGTGGAAAGTCTAAAGCTGAGCAGCTTCTAATGCATTGGGCAGAGCCCCCCCTGCACTCCACATAGGGACCCTTGGGACCCATTAGTGCCGGGTATTTCCTCCTCTGTGGGTATATCCCACATACACCATGGGATGGGCACCATGGGAGCTGGAAGGAGCAGGTGGTTGCTGCTCTGGGGAGCACTGGCAGGATGCTCAGGCTGGCTCTTTGCTTTCTTTCAGAAACTGAAGCCAAGAAAGCTTGTGACTGGCTGCGAGCGGCGGGGTTCCCCCAGTATGCCCAGCTTTACGAAGGTGAGAGCTGCTGATCCCAGTCCCTGCTCCGTACGTGGTCTCATATCCTGTATCTCCACTACTTGATACTACAACCAAGTACCAAAGGTGGCTGTGGGGAGAGCCCATATTGCTCTGGGGGAGGATGGAGTGGATTGTTTACTAATTAAATGATCAAGTGTTAAAACTTCTAAGCCCCAGACGTGGACATGGCCTGGAGAACAAGCCACACTGTTCACTTTCCTGCATTCCCAAGCTTTTCCCCTTTGGGCAGGGCTGCGAGGAGTCCCCGGGGTGGCTGCTGAGGTTGAGGGCTGGCAGGCTGTGGAGAGCCATCTGCTCTTCTGTAGTTCAGGGAGTGTTTGCAGTGGGTGTGAGCACAGAGGCAGCCAAGGTAGGTAATGTGGAGGATGAGCATTTCCTCCCTTCCTCTCCATTGACATACTCTGCGGGCTCCTGCCCTGCCCCAGTACGCTCTTTGGCAGCAAGGTCTGCACTTGCTGAGCTTACAGCAACCCGTGCTTGGAGCAGAGTGGGTCCTTGGCCCCAGGGTGCAGGGGATGAGCAGCCCCCCAACAGCCCAGCTCCCACCTCCTCTACCACAGGAGGGTTTAGGGTGCTGGGTCTGAGCTGTGTTCACTTCAAACCCATGGTGGGACTCTGGTCTCTGCCAGGGGGGCCGGTGCAAGGAGTGGTGGCTGCAGCCAGCCCTGCTGGCCGGGACAATAGTGGGAAGCCAGGTCTCCGGGGGGCTGTGGCCATGGCTATTGTTCAGCCGAGCGCTTCCACTGCCCCCCACAACACGTGCACGCTCTTGCCCCCCTGGTGATGGCTGGCTGCCTGTTTGCTTCTGGTTGCTATTTTAGGGGGCAGGCTCCTCGCATGGCCACGTGCAAGGACTGGCCAGGTTCCTGCAGGGGAGACCCAGACCCAGGTGTCAGCCCCAAGTAATGCTTACAGCCCGGGGCGGTGGGTGCTGGGTGCTGGAGCTGTGAATAAAACAACCCCGGCCTCTGAGCAAAACTTTCCACATCCTCCAAGTGTTTCATTCTGTTTTTCTCCCCAGCTGGCAGGGCTCAGCATCCCCTTGGTAATTGTACTTGATAGCTTCATTAACAGCTGCTTAGACACTTGTGGTTAATGGTCCAGGTCCTACATAGCTGATCCCAGCAGAGTTGTCTCCGAGTGCATGGAGAGAAGCAGGGAGCTGGATGGAGGCGTTTGGCCACCTCACTGCCCTCAACTAATTTACCTAGAAAGGACACTGCCCAAAGTCCCAGGACATGGACTACCTCTGGGTCATCCTCCAGCTTCTGCCCCGAGACCATCAAGCCTATCTGCCTGTGGAGAGCTGGCCTATGGCCTTTGAGGTGTGTGTGGGGATTGAATGATCTACTACTAGATCTACTGTACCACCATACCAGTACAGCTTTCTTGTCCCCTGGGGACCTCCTAGCAGCTTCTGAGCCTCCCTAGGGGAGCAGGGAGGCTTTCTTGACCCTGGAGGATCAATGGGAGAAGGGAATCATTGATCAGTGCTCAATGCAAGCGTAATGTATTGCCTTATGGAATGCCAGAATGTGTCTTGGGCAGAGTTAGGGAGATGGCTCCTCTCTAAAAAACACCATGAGGTGCTGAGAGCTCTTTATCCCCCCCCGCATTGTGTGGAGCCCAGGCTCCAGATGTGCTCAGCTGGGAGCAGCAATGTGCTGGTGGGGCTTGTTTTTGTCCCTCTCCTTTGCCTGACTCATCCCTCCCACCTCCCCACTTGGGGCTTGTGCTCGCTCCCAAGGCACCAGTGCATCCCAGGCCTTTCCACACCTGCTTCATCTCTGTCTTGCGCTTTGCTGGCTTCCTACTGGAGCTGTGGGCAAAGAGTGGTCCTTTGGGAGGAGCAGCTGCCAGGGGCCTGGGTCAAGTCCTGCTTGCAGGGAGCTGTTTCCCCTCTCTGATGGTTCCCCTCCTGCAGCCACGGCTGTCACGGGTGGCAGCTCTCGGTGCAGTGTGATGCCCCAGCCATTTCCTGCCTTCTTCCAACTCATGGCCCAGAGCCTCCCACACCTTTCCCCTCACTGCTCTTCTGCTTCGCCATCTCTCCATCCTTGGTGTCTCCTCCTCCTTGGCTCCCTGCTGGCATTTGTGCCTGGTAGAGCAGCTGGCTTGGGAACAGCCACCGATTTTCCTCTTGCTTTCCTCCCCAGACTCACTATTCCCCCTTGACATCAGTGCTGTGAAGAAGGACCACAGCTTCCTGGACCAGGACTCCCTCAAATCCCTGTGCAGGTAACACTCCCTCACTCCCTGACGGCAGCTCGTCCCTCCCTCTGCAGGAAGGAGCCTGGATGCATTGGTCTTTTGAGTTGGCTGCTTCTGGGTGGTGCTAGAGAACAAGACAGCATGTTTCATTTTGAACATGCAGAGCTCCTGGTGAACAGAAACATTCCCCAGGAATAATTCTTCTCTTTGTGTGGCTTCCAGGCTGTGTTTTAATTTCAAGCTTGGGTAACTCCAGCTTGTAGAACTTGATTAAAAATGGATTGGTCAGAGCTGAACTCTCAAATTGAACATAGGCACAAAGAAACACCCAGTTTTGCTGTCCCACTGCTCGTGCTCTCCCTGCCCCACTCCTGCTGCCTCGCAGGTTGTGGTCCTTGGGCAGGGAGCTGTGTCTGCCCAGTGTGTTAGATGCTGCTTTATTTTGCAGGGATGCTCCATAACATCTCCAAGAACAAAATACAGTTTGGAAACCATGTGTCTGCACCAGAAATTGTGTCCTTGGATAAGGTTTCACTTGGTCATCAGGCAGTGAGGGATTTGCTGAGCAGAGGTGCAGTGTGAGGGGCTCCATGGAAGTCGTATGCTGCTGGTTAGCACTGGCACGAGTTGTTAGGAGCTGTGGGTGCTCACTGCAGGGTTCAGGAGCTCTTGGTTTGCACTGTGATTTGTGTAGGTGAGGTCTGTGCTGACGGGTCCCTCCTCTTCCTGGAACGACTGCTCTGTCCCAGGGTTTCTGCATTCACAAGTGCCCGTGTGACGTTAGTCATCCGGTGCTTGGCAACACAGCCCTGCTGTACATTTTCCACCAGGACACGATACCCCTTGCAGCAGCAGCGCTGAAAATAGCTCTGGGGCATGCCACGAGTGTGTTGCTGTGGGGAGGCAGCCAGTGTTTGGGGTGGAACTCTCCCAGTGATTGCAGCTAACGCCTGAAACTAGGGCCCCCCTACCCCAAGGGCTGTCTGTCTGTCCTGACAGGCTGTGTGTCATCTGATGCTGTGGGTGACTCAGCCCTGCCTTGGCTTTCGGGCCACATCATCCTACCCATGCTGAGAAACCAGAGCGGCCTCTTGCCGTTCCTCCCACATGTGCTGCTGCCCAGCAGAGCAGAGAAGGAAAAGGGAAATGGGAGCGGGGAAAATGGGAAAAGGGTCTCTTATTTGTTTTCCCAACAAAGAGGCTGCTGTGCTGGGCAGGAGGGGATCCCCAGTGCCACTTCCCGGTGAGCTCCTGGTTTTCCCTGCTGGTGGTGGTAGCCGGGCAAGAGGCAATGAGAAGTCTCTGGCTGATTAACCCTGTCTGAGCTTTCAAGTCCCTTAGTCGCTTCCTGGCTTCTGAGATTGCTAATTGCTGATAGCCCAGAGCCAGTCATCCCTGCCACGCGTGGGACTGGTGTGGCTGGGTGGGCCATACGGGGCAGGAATGTGTGGAGCCCCTCCCAGGCTGTCTCTGGGGTGGCCTCATGCAACATTTGCCTACCAAAGGTCTAGATGGACACTGGCAAATGCAGCTTTTCCAACACAATCAATCCCCTGGATGTGTTCTCTTTCCCCCCCAGCACATGTGTTTTCTCATCTTGCTCCCTCTGCCAGACTTCATGCATTTAATCCTGCCACAGGATACGTGGCAGGACCATGTTGTTTTTCAGCAGGTCAGTGGGGTTTCAAAAGGGTATTAAGTCAGATTTTTGGTAATACATCCCTGAGGTTTGTTTTACAGCTCTGCAGACATGGTAGTTGCACACCGGAACAGAAGTGCTTGTAGTAGCATTCATGAAGGTGCTAATTAAAGTGAATTAACTAGAGATTCATTCACTTGTGTAAAGAAAAAGAAACAGGACTTGAAGCTGTAGGCTAAAGAAAGGTGAAGTGCCTGCTGGCATGGCCAAAGCAAGCCCTCAACAGGCAGAGGGAGCTGAAACACCCGCTGCATGGCTCGGAGCAGTGGGAGAGGGGCATCCTTCAATGCTGTGTGAGAGCAAACACTGGGTGCTGGGATATCTGCAGGCATTTAGGTACAGCCAGGACATGCTAGTACCTTCATGGAGGGAGCAGAGTGCCCCTCCGATGGCTATGCTCACAAAATCCCTGCTGGCGCACAACCAAGGGCTTATGCCACTTGTGCACTCGAGCAGTTTCACCCCTTGGCTGGAGCAGGCTTGGAGCTGTGCTGGGCTCCGCGTGTCCCTGCAATCCCTGGAATCACAGTTGCTGTGGGACAGGTGACAGTGCACAAGAAGGGCTCTCAAACAGAAGCAGCATAAAACGGAAAAGCAAGCCCTGCAGCCCCAGCAGGAGCCAGGACCGGGTCAAACCTCTCTCGGTTTCTTGCAGGAGGCTGATGACCCTGAACACATGTGCCTCCATGAAGCTGGAAGTTCACTTTCAGCGTAAACAGGTAAGTCCTGGGCATGCATGGGCTGAGGGGTATGTGTGCTCCCTGGTGGGGCAGCGACCCCGAGTTCAGAGCTGATGTGAGTGTGCGCTGGGACTGTCCCTGGGCACCGCTATTCATTCCTTTCACTGTCTCCCAGGACAGACAGGGCCCGGGGGTGCCTGGTTGGATTAGCAGGCACCTGTGTTTGCCTGGTGTCCCCACACCATTCTGAGGTGCTGGCACAGCAGCCACACCACAGGCTGGGACACCCGTGGTGGTCTGTGCAGGACTGCGTGCCTGCAGCATTGCCCTCGGGGTCTCTGCTGATCCCCCCCCAGCAACGCATCTCAAGGAGGAAGCCTGACCCTGGAGGGATGGGTAAAACCAGTCTGTGTGTCCCAAACAACGATAAATATTGGGATATTAATAGTGAAACCTTTTATATTTCCCTTAATGAATAATACATGTAAAATGCACACCTTGTTGGTGTTAAGAATATGGAAATAATTTCTGGATGTATCCTAGTTGTTCTGACTGTCCTGATTTTGGCCTGGGAAGGGATTCTACCCCACATCCCTTACTGCACTGCTGTGTGTGGCCGAGGGTTTGCGGGGAGGCTTCACAGGGATGTCCCAGCTGCCTGGGAGCCATCAGAGGTAGCCTGGAAGCTGCAGCTTCCCTTCCCTAGTGCAGCATGGCCCCCGGGCATGGCAAAATGATGCCTGTGTCTCCTGGAGCCCCCCGTTGCCAAATGGGACCAAAACTGGTTTAAAGGTGTGTGCTGGTGGCTGTGCCCTCTTCTGAGTGATTGTCCTGGGAGAAAGAGGTGGGGGTGTGTGCTGACCCTCCACAGTTCCAAACAGTTGATCATCCCCTTTTCTCGACCACACAGAATGAAGACTCTGAGGAAGAAGACCTGTGTGCCATCAGCAACCGGTGGGCTTTTCAGAGGGACAGCAAGAGGTGGTCCCGGGTAGGCTCTGTCGATGTCCTCTCGCAGGGCTCCGAGGTGCTGAGCTCTGCCATGCGGCTGGCATCCAGCCGCGAGAGCGTCCTCACGGACCTCAGCACCACCAACCTGGAGGCTGTGTCCCTGCACAGCAGCGGCAGCGCAGGCGGCACGCTGGGCACTGGGGCTGTGCCACCGGAACCCCCGTCCCCTATCCATGCCGCCACCACCCTCGCCACCTCCAGCCGCAGCCTGAGCGAGCGCTCCTTGCCCGAGCAGCCCTCGAGCCGTGGTGAGGGTTCCAAGGAGAAGCTGAAGAAGCGACGGTCTCGCAGCTTCCTGAAGAGGATCGAGTCTCTCCGAAGGAAGGACAAAGACAAAGCCAGCCCAGACGAGAAGGTGGCCCCACACGGCAGCATCACGGCTGCACCAGGATGGGGCTCCCTGAAGAGTAATGGGGACATTGTGGCCGCCAAAGCCAACTCCTCTAAAAGAGGGATGTCTTCCTCTTTCCATGGCAAAAAACGCTTCTTCTCCATATCGTACAGGACTAACCGCTTGCTAGGCTCAGCTGGGAGCAAGGTGAGCTCTGACCCAAAACGCAGTGGAGTCTATCTGGAGGACTATGAAATGGCTGTGACAGCCAGCAGCAACTGGGCCGCTGGAGAGTGCCAGCACCGGCAGGCACTGCAGGGGAACTGCCTGGTCTACATCCCCCAGGACCACAAGCCAGGCACCTTCCCCAAATCCCTCTCCATTGAGAGCTTGTGTCCCTTGGGCGGCAGCTCCCTGACCCACTGGAAACACGGGAATGCCCCCGTTGGGCTGCTGGGAGGTGGCAGGGGCGGCAGCAGCAGCAGCATGGAGGGCGCATCCTCCCCGCGGGGCTTTGCCTGCCGCCGGCGGCGCGGCTCCTGCAGCTCCCTGGGCAGCCGGGTCAGTGTGTACGACAACGTGCCGGAGTTCGGCAGCAGCGAGGATTTTTGTAAGGGGGACGGGGAGGTGACCTATGAGAACCTCGACGACATATTACAGCACATGTGGGGGCTGCAGCAGAAGGTGGAGCTCTGGTATAAAGCCATCTCCCCCGACCTGGCTGGGGAGGAAGTGGGCGAGGAGGAGGATGAGGAAGAGGAGTCGGACTCAGGAGGGGAACCCTCCAACCTGCACTTCGAAGAGCGGTCCATGTCGGATGTTGGCACCTCTGCCAGTGACTTTGATAGCACGGGCAACTCCCTCAATGAGGCTGAAGAGATTGAGATGCGGGAGCGCCGGGACTCGGGGGTGGGAGCATCGCTCACCAGGCCTTGCAGGTAAGCACAGGCTGGTGCTAAGGCTGCATCTCTTCTCCATCGTGCCTGGGAAACTCGGTCCTGGACCGCTGTGAGCTCATTCCCATTTTATGGGTGCTTTTGCAAACAGGGGTGTCCACGAGAGGAGAGCAAGCAGGGTGATGCTGTTGTAGCACATCGTGGGTAGCTGGTGCACCCTGGTGGCTGCAAGCCGTGGCTGCCAGCCCTGCTGCCTGCTGGATACAGGCGGCGACCTGTCTGCCTGCATAGACCTGTAATAAAATGGTTTTTCATTTACTAACAACAGGAGGAACTTGTTTCCAGTGTGCTTAGTGATCCCTTGTGCTTTCCCTAGGAAAGCTCCAGCAGCTGCCAAATTCAGTGATTTTTCTAGCCCCTGGTAGGCGCATGTGCCTGTGGGCAGGCTCTGAGTAGTGTAGAGGAATGTGTTTTTTTCTTAGCTGGAAAATGTCCTTGTGCCCTTCTGGGCTTGAGGATGCACCAGAACAACTTGACAGAGCAACATGGGTTTGGGAAGGGTTTTAGCAGCTCCTAAGAGAGCACTGTCTCTTTGGGGAGTCTTTTCATCTTGAGAAAGCGGGTGTTGGAGTTGTCCCCGTTGAGTGGTGTGTGTTGTCCCCTGCAGGTGTGTGTTGTCCTGAGCACTGAGCTCTCCCCAGGTGTCTTGGCAGAGCTGCAGTGCAGCACAGCCCTTGGGTGTTGGTGCAGTGAGCCTGGAGTGCAAGGGGAGAGGATGCTGGTCGTTTCAGGAGAGCCTGGGGGAGGGAGCAGACCTTTAAGGCAAGAGCAGATGTCTCTTCTGCTCTCTCTGGCACCCTATTCCGGGGCAAGAAAGCACCACTCGTGGCACTGGGGCTGGTGTTGGGATCCCTGGGCTCAGCCCTGTTGTGCCCTCACCTTCCCCCGAAGCAGTGGGTGCCGTGGGACAGGGACAGGCTCTTCCCCGGGGTCTCCAGCTCTCACCACCAGCCTTTCCCCACAGAAAGCTGCGCTGGCACAGTTTCCAGAACTCACACCGGCCCAGCCTGAACTCTGCCTCCCTGGAGATCAACCGTCAGTCCTCTGCCCAGCTCAACCTGCTCCAGAAGTGCTCCCTGCTCCGTCTCACCGCCATCATGGAGAAGTACTCTGTGCCCCACAAACAGGCCTGGACATGGTGAGCTGGTGGGGAGGGGTACCGGGATGATGCCCATGTGGTGTAGCTCTGTGGGTGCTGCTTCTCAGCACAGGTCGTGCAGCCTAGAGCAGCTTCAGTGCGTTAAAGTGGTGGAGAGGGAGGGGATAAAGCTGAAACTAAAACTGATTTTACTCTGTGTGGCTATGGGCATCCTTTCAAGCATGAGCTGGGGGTTAATACCTGGCTCCCAGCATCATCTGCAACCAGGAAGGCAGCAGAGATTTGTGGGGTATTAAAAGGCTGCAGCAACACAAGAGAGTGACAGCGGTTTTGTAGCCAGGTATAGAAGCATTTCTGGCTCAATAAAAGGTGCCCCAGAAGCTGCCTTGCTTATGTTAAACACACTTCTATATGGCAGAATCCTGTGTATTTGTGCTACCTGTAGTCCTACTCCCCTCTGTCAGGTGGTGCCAAAGGACCTATTCGTTGCACTGACGTCTGTCTGTTCCACCCTGCAGGACTGTGCCCAAGTTCATGAAGAGGAGTAAAGTCCCCAACTACAGGGACAAGATGGTCTTTGGGGTGCCACCCATCATCAACGTGCAGCGGACGGGGCAGCCCCTGCCACAGAGCATCCAGCAGGCGATGCGCTACATCCGCAGCCAGTGCCTGGACCAGGTGATGCCGCGACCACTGACAATGGCTGTGGGGTGGCTCTGAGCCTGCTGCTCTGCACCAGCACGTGATGTGGGGGAAAACCCAGCTTTCAGGGGTCCTTTTCAGTCACCTTTTGTGGTGCTTGGTTGTGGTGAAGTGGGAGGGTGAGACCGTGGGACTCCTCTGGTGCCTCTTTGGCCATCCCTCACTCAGGATTCTCTGGGTTGCAGGAGTGAGGTCTTTGGGGAAAGGCTTTACTTGCTTGTCCCATGGGAGCTCACTGGGATGGTGCCTGCTCTGTGCTCGAGCACCGACCTGCTGTTCCCCGGCAGGTTGGCATTTTCCGGAAGTCAGGGGTGAAGTCCCGGATTCAGGCGCTCCGGCACATGAATGAAACCAGCCCTGACCACGTCAACTACGACGGGCAGTCAGCGTACGACGTGGCTGACCTGCTGAAGCAGTATTTCCGTGACCTGCCCGAGCCCATCTTCACCAGCAAGCTGACGGAAACCTTCCTGCAGATCTACCAGTGTAAGCACTGGGCTGGGGATGAAAGTTTGGGTATCCCAGCGGGGAGGCATCTCTCTGTTCATTAGAACAGAGGTGGTGTCCTGCAGGGATGGACCTGCTGACCACCAGCTGTGCCCTGTGCTCGCAGTCGTGTCGAAGGAGCAGCGGCTGCAGGCGGTGCAGGCGGCTGTTATCCTCATGCCCGATGAGAACCGGGAGGTGCTGCAGACCCTCCTCTACTTCCTGAGCGACATCGCCTCTGCGGAGGAGAACCAGATGACGGCTGGGAACCTGGCCGTGTGCCTCGCTCCCTCCATCTTCCACCTCAACGTGTCCAAGAAGGAAAGCACCTCCCCAAGGTAAGAGTTGGACTAGCTCTGGCCTCCCCAGCCTTCCCGCAGCCCTCATGCCCCCATCATCCCTTCCCTGTCCATCATGGGAGACCAGTGGTCTAGGGTAACGAGTAGTGGGAACATGTATATTCTCAGCACAGCTTTGTGAAGGAGGGGTCTGTTGCTCTGTGACACAAAGCAGAGCAATGGCGAGGATAGGGGTGAGTGGGATGCCAGCCCAGTCCCAGCAATACCTGCATTCCCGCAGGGTGATCCACAAGAGGGGCACCATGGGGAAGCCTGACCAGAAGGACCTCAATGAGAACATGGCTGCAACACAAGGACTCTCCCACATGATCACTGACTGCAAGAAGCTCTTCCAGGTGAGTGGCTGCAGCATGTCCAGCCCAGCATTGCCCTTCCGTGATGCTACAGCAGAAGATGGGGCCTCACCAGCAGGTGCTGGTCTGTGGCAGTGAGGGGTGATACAAGGGCACCCATCCATCGGCAGGGCAGTTGCCACTGGTCAGTTAACCCCGGGGAGCAAAGCCCACCTGCATCTTGGGCAACTGCAGGTTGCAAGCTGCAGGACTTATGTCCAGGGAGGCTGTGTCTGTCCTTCTCTGCCTTGGTGGGATGAGGAGTTATGGCTTTCTAGCTGCCAAGCACCACTCACAAGATCCACATAGGTTCTCTCTGTCTTTCTGAAGATCTGTATGCTCTTGCCTTGTAGGTCTCCCATGACATCTTACTGCAGCTGAGCAGCTCCTATATGGCAGCAGATGCTTACCCCCATCCCCTGACCGACTTTGTGTGTCAGGGGAAAAGCAAGGATTTACACTCCTTCTTTGAGCAGAGTGTCCAGAACCTGCTCAAAGAGTCGTCAGAGAAATTCAAGGGGTGGCTGAGCACCCCAGGGCCCCTGAACACAGAGCTCTCCTGCAAAAAGGTAAGAGCCAGTGTGTGGAGGGGAGCTTGGGGTCACGTGGGGGAATCCATACAGGATGAATGCTGGGTCTTGCGGGCATCTGCTACCAACCCTTCGGTGCTTGTTCTGTTATGCAAGGAGGGATCAGCAACTCCTTCCTTGGCCAGAGCAGGGGCTGAGAGATGGGCAGCTCCGGGATGGAGGGTGCTCTGTGCCCAGCAGAGAGCCCATCGCTTTGTTGTTAGCAGAGGAGCTGGCTGCTGGTGTCCAGTGCCTCTCTAGCAGCCAGAGCAGTTCCTGTCCCACCCCATGCCACACTAGACAGCAGATGTCACTGGCTGCCCCATGGCAGTGGGAACCATCAGTGAAGCTGTCTGGGGATGAGCACTGTGGGGATCCCATAGCTTGCCTAACCCTTGCCTCGGCCCATCAGGTTGGGGACGGGCACCCTCTGCGCTTGTGGAAGGTCTCCACGGACGTCGAGGCCCCTCCTGCCACAGTGCTGCACCGGGTGCTTCGGGAACGTCACCTCTGGGACGAGGATCTGCTGCAGAGCAAAGTGGTGGAAGCCCTGGACAAGAACATGGAGGTCTACCACTACGTCACGGACAGCATGGCACCCCATCCGCACAGGGACTGCATGGTGCTCCGGTGAGGGCAGCGAAGGGTTTGGTTTCAGTTTGGTGGAACCCATCTGACCCCAGCCCTGGCTGCTCCCCTCTGGGCTGTGCAGGCTCCTGATGGGGACCCTGAGGTCCAGGCAGGGGCTGCCTATGAGTGGGCTCACAGTGACAGGAGCTGATCCGCTCTGTCCTGCAGGCGCTGGTGCACGGACCTGCCGCGTGGTGCCTGCCTGCTCATCTCCATCTCGGTGGAGCACGACAAGCTGCCCGTGGAGGGAGGCGTCAAAGCCATCGTGCTGACATCCCAGTACCTCATCGAGCCCAGTGCCATGGGCCGCTCCAGGGTGACCCACATCTGCAGAGCTGACCTCAGGTAACGGGGGCCCTTGGTGCCGCCACATCAGCTGCCGTGGAGGTTGATGGGGCAGCGGGTAGGGGTCTAGTGCAGAAGCTGCTTGTCCCTCTGGTTGCCCAGCCTGGCAGTGCTGCAGCTCATGCACCATGGTGCCTGCCTAGGACCTGTTTTTAGCTGCCAGATGATTACTGGGAAAGGAGCCATCAGCTTGGTGTTGCAGTGCTGGCAGGTCCTCTGGTGGCTCTGAGTGTAGCAGCAAGTCCCTTAAATCTTCTGCAGAAACCATGAGGTCCCTGGTGGGTCTGAAACACAGCACTGGTGCTCTCCTCACTCTGGTAAGCTGTGCTGGGGTGTAGTGGTGTAAGGGTGGGCTGATGAGCTGCTGCAAGCCCAGCTTGGTCACAGATACTCCCCCGTTTTGCTGCATGGTGGGGAGTGAGGGAGGCAGGTTGCCTTTTTTGTCATGCAGTGCTGGTCATTGTCCCCTAGTTGATCACAGCCAGAGCTACACTGAGTGCCAGTCCCCAAGCAAGAAACAATGTGCTGCTTCTTGGCACTTTTGCCTGCTCACCTCCTCCTGCCTCTTCCCTTCTTCAGGGGCCGGTCTCCCGAGTGGTACAACAAGGTCTTTGGCCACCTCTGTGCCATGGAGCTGGTGAGGATCCGAGACTCCTTCCCAGTCCTGAGTCCCAGTGGCCCCGAGACGAAGATCTGAGGCACCAGGAAGATGCTCTGTCCTGTGTGATGTGGACTTGCCAGTGGATCCGGGCTGGGGCTTGCAGAGGGAGCATGGGATGGGCAGCCAAAGGTCGGCATGCTCACGGGAACATATTTATAAGCATCCTTTTATCCTGTGCTGGGCATTCCCCATCCCCCTGTCCTGCTGCTGCTTTGGCAGCCTCCCAAGCAGAGATGAAGCTGTGTGGCCCATGGTCTCCACAGGAATGGTTGGTGAGCAGAGGGCAAGAGAGGGGCTGTGGCAGATCCATGGCCAGGGCTGGTGAGCAGCAGGGTCCCCCCTGTGAGCCAGGAGCAGCCACAGTGGTGAAGGTGTATGGAACAAAGCACAAGTGAGCGGGGAGGATGCTGCCGCATCCGTAGGTCGCAGCGCTGTGTTGGGAAGTGAAGGGAGGGCAGCAAGGGGTGGGTTGTGTGTGCGGTGTCACCCGGTGGGGACAGCCAGGGAGTCACTGTGGGAACCTGTTTGGTAGTGGAAGAGGCTGCTGTGCTAGGAGGAGGTATAGAGGTATGCCTCAAGGGCCAGCCCTTGAGTGCAGAAGGAACCTGTTGCACCTTTGGTGCTGAATTTCATAGATGACAAAGCCCTTTAGTCCTGTGCCCTGCTCTTACGCAGCTAAAAGTCCTCCGTTGTGCACTAGGTTTCAATGGGGATTGCATGACTGCATGGATTATGTTCCAAGCCATTCTATCCTTTGAAGCCAGCCTACCTATTTGGAGAGGACAGAATGTCTAGAGCAGCAGAACTGCTGCCCCTGTAGTTGGCTGCAGGCTGGGAAAGGGTAATATCCCCTACAAACTACAAGGAGGCATGAGGAGCAGGAGGAAGCCGAGCAGCCACAGTAGCACCAGCTGAAGGCTTTGACCAGGGCAGCAAGAGCAGACTGAAGGGCTGTGCTCATCCCAGCTAACAAGGGGACAATACGTGCAAAGCATGGGCCAAACATGCACCAAGCTCTGCCCCATCCTGGCTGCTGCAGTAAAGTGAGGTGGCAGCTGGGAGCTGGTGATAGCTTGGATTCACCCTTCTTTGGACAGCTATATGTGCCAGAGCCCATGCCCCTCCTGGGTGCTGAGCCATCTCCCTACTCCTACTCCCTGCAGTGACAACTGTTCCCCTTCCTTTCCTCCATGGAGGAACTGGCCACCATAGCTAACAGCACCCAGGAGCTGACCTGGTTTCTCCATTCAGGCAGGGACCCAAATTAACCAGACATCGTTCCAACTGGAAAGCAACATGACCCATGCACGGGGGTGATTCCCAGTGTCAGTTTTGATGTAACCCATCTTATCTGTCTCTCTTTTGGTGAAACAAACAAATAACTGGGCCTCTAGTCTGTGTTTTTATATATATATATAATTTTTATATATATATATATAAAAAAATAACTAACATTTGGGGGAATGATTTTTCTCCTAATATTTTTAGGATTTTTTTTTTCTATCTATAAATACTTGTACAGTTGGAATATTAATATATAACTACGGCAGAAGAGCTCAGCGCCAGGTGATGCTCACTTAAAAGACATGTATTTTGTATTTAAAGGACTGTTGTTTTGTATCATATGCAACCGCAGCAGATTGTTTGACTTGGATGGGGACTGCTTTTCCCATCTGTGTAATTAATAAAGTACTAACAGTTTCTGCTGGCTGATGAGGAAACCTTCATGCTTAGTGATTCTCCAACACAGGAGCATCCCAGAGCAATACCCTACATCAAGGTGCTCCCCACCCAGGGACTCACAGTGGGCTCTGTTTCAAGGCCTTGCCTGGGCTGTAGGTTCACCTGGTATTTCCACCTGCAGCAGGGAATGCAGCTTGGGGAGGAAATGTGTGTATCCAGCAGAGATCATTGGTGAAGATGATGAAGAACAGCTGCTTTGTGATGGCAGCTTCCCAAGAGAAGACGCCTTGCTCTTCCATTGTGGATGCAGTGACGTGGATAGAGTAGAACCAGGATAGGTGAAGATGATGGTGATGAAGGCTGCGAGATTCAAGCCTGGAGAGGAAGAACTCTCACTCTGAGCATAGCTGAAGCGCCGATATATGGTGAGCCAGGATCAGCATCCCATAGCAGCAGAACTGCTTTTATCACTAGAGTGGGCAAAGACATCTCGGGAGCCCTGGCTGGATCTGAACCCACCCAGCCCTAGCCCAGTGGTGCCAATGGCTATGGCCAGCTCTGGGGTGAGTCTGGGAACAGCACCAGGCTGGAGCAGGGACCTTCCCCACACCAGGACGGAGGGCAGTGCTGACACACTCCATCCTACAGGGTCCCAGCAGGATGGCAGCACCCATTAAGTCAGATTTTTGTTCAACATCTTCGTCGCTGCCATGGACAGTGGGATTGAGTGCGCCCTCAGCAAGTTTGCCGATGACACCGAGCTGTGTGGTTCGGTTGATACCCTGGAGGGAAGGAATGGCATCCAGAGGGACCTCGACACACTTCTGAGGTGGGCTGATGCCAACCTCATGGGGTTTAACCATGCCAAGTGCAAGGTCCTACACCTGGGTCGGAGCAATCCCAGGCACAGCTACAGGTTGGGCAGAGAAGAGATTCAGAGCAGCCCAAGGAGAAGGACTTGGGGGTGTTGGTTGATGAGAAAGTGAACATGAGCCGGCTTCAGTGTGCGCTTGCAGCCCAGAAAGCAACCGTATCCTGGGCTGCATCAAAAGGAGCGTGACCAGCAGGTCCAAGGAGGGGATCCTGCCCCTCTACTCTGCTCTCGTGAGACCTCACCTGGAGCATTGTGTGCAGTCCTGGTGTCCTCAACATAAAAAGGACATGGAACTGTTGGAACAAGTCCAGAGGAGGCCACAAGGATGATCAGGGACTGGAGCACCTCCTGTATGAAGACAGGCTGAGAAAGTTGGGGCTGTTCAGCCTGGAGAAGGTGCGTGGAGTCCTCATAGCAGCCTTCTAGTATCTGAAGGGGGCCTATAGGGTTGCTGGGGAGGGACTCTTCATTAGGGACTGTAGTGACAGGACAAGGGGTAATGGGTTCAAACTGAAACAGGGGAGGTTTAGATTGGATATAAGGAGGAAATTCTTTCCTGTTAGAGTGGTGAGGCACTGGCACAGGCTGCCCAGGGAAGCTGTGAATGCTCCATCCCTGGCAGTGTTCAAGACCAGGTTGGGCAGAGCCTTGGGTGACATGGTTTAGGGTGAGGTGTCCCTGCCCATGGCAGGGGGGGTTGGAACTGGATGATCTTAAGGTCCTTTCCAACCCTAACTATTCTATGATTCTATACCCTGCTAATGCAGGCAGGGTGGGCTTTCAAAGCACTCAGAGCAAAGCCTATCCTGCCCCACTGTCCCCATTCCTGGGTCCCAAATCCCGAGGTGGCCATAGCAAGGTAGATGGTAGTAGAACAGCTCCAGTTGGACTGCAGTGGGAAGCACACCTGCTCCCCCCATAGTAGTTCCCAACTCCTTACACCATCTGGGACAGTGCTGAGGGAAAAGCCCAGAAGCTTTTGGATCATGTAGCACAGCCACACTCTTAAATCTGCCACTATTCAGCACCATCAAGAGATAAAACCAGGAGCGTCTTTTCTTCCAGCCCATCATTCTCTTGAACATTTAAAAATCAATCCCTTATTCAAATCCTTCAAGTTCCATTAGCAGGGATTCACATTTTTCCGCTGCATATTATTTCAGATTAATCTTTTCAAGTCTTATGAAAGCCAACCCGTATAAGCTTAGCAGAATTCTACATTAGAAAATGGCTACAAAACTGCTGTGTGAGGCTCACTTCTGCTTAATTATAGATAAAAGGAGAGAAAATGATTGCTTATTAGCAAGTCAGGTAGAAAATGTACCATATTGATGGTGCAAACAGACCAATTACGAAAGGAAGATGTACAGTTGTCTTTCATTACAGATACTTTAAAATGTGCATTTGGAGAAAATTAATGACTTTTTTTCTCCTTCCAAAGAGCAGCTGAAGCACTCACAGCTGCCTGCACGGTCCCATTTCCACCCATGTGCGATGTGTGTCCAGCCTATCCACACATCTCTGATCATTATCTTAAATCCAAGCTAAAGGATCTCTAATGGCATTACTCAACCACAGTTTTCAGCACACAGCTTCACAGGGTGCGACCCCCTGGGAGAGTGGCTTGGATCTCTGTCCCACTCTTGCTCACTTACCATCACCCTGTGGCAGTGGATAGCCTTGTGATCAGGGATAACGCTCTGTGGAGCCCAGCTGTCCTGTCCTTGTCTCCTGGGGCCCAAGGGGGTGTATGTATCTACATGTACATGCAGAAAAAACAGACCCTGGAAGAGACCTGTGCATTCTAGCAAATCCTTTGTTAGCTTTGCAAGAGCACAGGCGCAAGAGCTCAGCCTTGGAGTCAGGTGGGAATGGGGCAGGAGCTGGCTCCAAGCAGGAGTGGAGTAGATGGAGCTTGACATGAAGAGAGCCAGCTCACAAGCTTTGGTCTTCCTCAGGGATATTTTTAGGGAGTTGGGATGCCAGCAGAAGGGTCTGGATTGGCTGCAAGCTCTGGTACTCACATACCATGGGGAGCTTTATCCATCCTCTGTCCTGCCTCTGTGTACCTCCTCAAGAGGGTCCCCATTCAATTCGGGCAGCTCCCATGGGCAAGTGACAGGGATAAGCCCATCAGCAGGGTTATCCATTCTCCAGCCAAGAGTTGCTGGAAAAGGCTCTGGTGGCCCTGAGCAAGTCCCTACAAATACATATAAAATTCATGAAGTTGACTGCTCTATTACTGGTGTGTACAAACATGGGCTGAAAGCATTAAATGTGAGACAGCAGCCCCTTACCTGCCCCAGAGCAGCAGGAAATAGGGGGACCAACCAAGTGCTGACTCTCTCCCCTCCTCCCTCCCACAGTGGAACCAGGTCTACACCAGCAAGCAGAGACCACCACCGGACCCCCGATGTACTCATAGCCCTCCTGGAAGACAGCCCCATCCACCACCCGTATCCTACTTCCTTCCAGCTCCCTATAGAAAGGCAATCATGACTACTGCTTCCCCAGGCTCACCCCTACATCCCCACTGTGTTTGGGGTCTGCCAAGTGTGACCCCTCACCTCCTGCTTGCCCCCATTCCCATCTGCTGTGGGATGATTCCAGCCCTTTCTCTGCTCCAGGAGCCCATCTAGAAGTGGGGGCAGCACTTGCAGCAGCCCCCCAGGCAGCCAGGATACTCACAGCCTGCTGAGCTTCAGCATCTCTGCAGAAGGAGCATGTACCTGGTTGGCAGGCAATAAGGAAAGAACAAGGTCACAGTGCTGTATATCTGCCCAGGACACAACCCTGTGCATAGATGTGGTCCTGCTGCTGCTCCTGCAGCATGCAGTGTTTCACAAGAGCCTCACCTGCGGGGGGACGACGACATGTAAGGGATGCTCATGGTGCCACCAGGCTGCAGCTGCACCAGCACATCCCAGCAGCATGAAGCCAGAGAGCAAGTTCAGCTGCCACCAGCACAGACAAGGGTCTGGCACATGAGGCTGTGAGGAGCTTCATTCACCTTCTTTGGGATAGACATAGAAGTAATGATACAGGGCGCATTTAGTGGCTATAGGAGATGCTCTCCAGTGGGCTGTGACAGGCACATCACCAGGAGACTGGTGCATGAAAGCGGCAGCAAGCGGCTCTGGAGTGACAAACAGTAAAGGCAAATTCAGAGCCTGAACTCCTGCTGGTGTTTTTCCCAGCAGTTCTGCCCGTGCCTGTGCGCAGCGCTCCTCACTGCGCGTTTCACAACCACACGTTTTGTTTATTTGGTTTGCTAAAAGGGAAAATAAACAACCTTGCAAGGGATAGGAGTGTGTCACTGAGCAGAGCACACTGCTGCTGCAATGTGGGAATGTGTGGCTGAGGGACTTCCATCCCACCACAGCCTCAACGGCTCCTCCTCCAGGGACACTGCTGTGGACACTAAGTGCTACCTGTGCTTTGCAGAGGAGCAAAATCCTAGGCACAGGCCATGGCCATTGCAGGTGTACAGCCAGGGAATATGGCTAAAAATGCAGTCACACACGTACAGGGTTTTCCGCCGTAACAGGCAAAACTTCTCCCCTAATGCTGACTCCAAGATGCTGCCAAGGTTTCGGATCTGTATTCTGGACTACAGAGAAGGTGCTAAAGTCAACTTACAGTGATTACAAAATTCTCTTCGTGGTAGTTAAAACAAATTCATTACCCTGTGCTTCCATCTTGGAAATGGCTGGACCTTAAAAACTCCTTGGCTCAAGGTGAGCTGGTGTGATGATACCCAGAGGGGAAAGCACCAGATCCCATTTGCGGTCACTGACTTGAGGAAAGCAGTTGGTGATGCAAACTACAGGCACTGCTACTCATCCTGCTCATCAGCGAGGGCTCCCAAACCCCATGGGAGGGCTGCCCCTGCTCCCACTTACAGGAAATACAGCAACTTCAGCCCTGCAGATGTCAGGACAATCTGGGCAATCCTGCTGCTGTCCAGCATCGTGGAAGGAGAAGGGGAGAAAAGTGAGAGTAGGTCACCCAGAGGGGGGTGAGGAGGTAGCAGGATTCTCCCAGCAGTGAAGCCCCTGCATTAAGCACTCCATCTGTCCTGGCTCCGTCCCTTCCTCTCTGCAAGCTTCCATGGACACCCATCCTGGGGCAGCTGAGGCATTACATCCCACTGCAGAGTCTGGAGTCCTTCACAGCCAGGGTCTGTTGGTTCTTTCCTCTCTTCTACTGTGAAATAAAGATAAATTAGAAACCACTTGTGGAATTCAGGGCTATGCTTGGATTCTCAGATGTCCCCTAGCTTGTCTGCAGTGCAGACCACCCTCTGTGAACTGCTCATCCTCTGTTTGCCCTCTTTAAGAAATAACTGCACTGGTCCTACAGCAACTAAGAGGAGGGAAGCTTGGGGGTGGCAGACCTGCCCAAGCTGCTCTTGCAAATGCAGAAGGAGAATGAAGCACATCCTAAAGTGGCCTTTATGGTTTCTCTTCTGTAGCGATACACTTATAAGCTCCATGTGTAAAACCATGTACCACATGGGCCCACATCAAACAGAACCTTTGAGGATAAACAGAAGGGAAGGATATTAGCTTGAGCATGCATTTTTCAAGGTGATGGAGCTGAAAGTCTTTGTGTTTAATAATGCCTGTTAAAGCCTGTTATACACAGGGCTCAGTGTTCCAGCCCAGGAACAGAGGATGTCTCCACATGAAGCCCATCACTGCACCCTGCCATCACCACCAGCAAGTGGGGCATGGCATAGTGAGACCATAATGAGAGTTCAGACAAGACCACTGATGGTCTGTGCTAAACCTGGTCTCAGTAACAGAGGAAGGAAGCTCAAAAAGGAGCTTCATAGAAGAACTGCAGCAGAAGCCAGTTGTGCCCTAGTCCCCGGGGCTGGTGGGGAAGATGGAGAGGTGACAGCAGTCAGGCATTATGCCCATTGGTACAACAGCCATGCTAGCACAGACACCCTGCAAACACCATGCTCACTTCCCTCCCGACACCCCTTCAAGGAAATGACATTATGGTAAATGTGAGGAAGAGTCAGGGTCAGTCACATCTGAGACTGGAGGAGGAACCCACAGCCACTTGAGGCTATGCAGGTCCTCAAAACCCTGGGGATTCAGCTATGCTGTCCTCTTGTGGCTGAGGAACTTGGAACCAGCACAGAAAATGATCTTCAGGCACCTCTGCACATTAAACCTGCTTTTGTTGAAGCTGTTTTTCCCAGGCTGCCTATGGTCAGTAACACCATCTTCTACAGCCTGGCCCCACCGCTGCAGACCTGTGCATCCACCACTCTCCCCTTCCATTGCAAGCAAGGCAGAACAGGATAAAGGTGGTGATACTCACAACTTCTCCAGACTCCTAGGCCTGGCAAACTGATTGTTTGGCAGAAAACAGATTTTCTTTAGGTTCCTAAAAGGAAAACAGAAGGGAAAAAAATGATCAAACCTAGGACTGGCAGACTAGGGCAGAGGAGGAGCCTTTATCAAAGCACAACAGTGAAGACTAAACCTCCTCTTCTTGTGCAACACAAACAAAATGCAAGGCAGCTGCTCTTCAGTACCACTACATTGTTAATCACCCTCCCAATCTGCAAGCATTGTTTGCTACAGATGAGGGTTTCTGCACCTTCCTCCCTCCTCAGCCCTTGCTCTGTGCATGCAAAGGCATCCAAGGCTTCAACCCTTCTGACAGCCTCCTACACCATGCACCTGAAGGCTTGGCTTGAAGGCAGCCTCCCCAGTCCCAAGCCTGGTCCACATCCACGTGTTCTTGCTCCCAGCTCAGCGCTGCTGTGGGAGGGCTGCAGCAAGCAGCTGAGGCTCAGCACAGAGCGATGGATGGGCAGGTGAGAGCAGAGACCTGGGGACTCACGGTCCCACCACTGTCACTGTGCCCACCTTGATTCAGAGGCACAGGAGGGGATGCAGCTCGTTACAGCCAGGTGTACATATAGAAAAAGCTCTCTTTACTTGCTTTGCAGGAGGGCACGTAGCATCTCCCTCCTGCCCCAAGCATAGCCCTGGTGCCATGGACATGGTGCCACTGTGCCTTCTCTCACCCACTCACCTCCTTCACAGCCACGGCCCTCTCCTGCAACAGGGGTGCACGGGCAGCATCTGCCTTTGTCACAACAGTCAGTCCGGATTGCTCGGGTGAGATTGTTAGTTTGGAGCCATTACTGGGTTTGTTCACCCATCTAACGGCAGTCACAGCCTGCCACCTTGCTCCCAGCCTGAGAAGCAGGGTGCTGAGCTCAGCAGAACAGGCGTGGTTCAGTGTTGCAAGAGAAATACACTCAGCAGCTGGAGAAGTTGCCTCTGGAGGACAGGGTTGAGGCAGATGTGAAGCTGATCCATCTTTCCTGAAGTCAGAAGACTCTTCTCATCCTTGTGCCCATGCTCACCCTCCTGCTGAAGGGGCAGGCAGGTCTTCCCCTCCCATCCAAACCTCAGCACACCAGAGCCAGCAGTAGCTCTGTGCCTGAACCACAGGTGAATAGCTGCTGAGCAGTCATCAGTCTGTGGGTATAATGTCTGGTGCTGCCCAGCATCTCCCTCTCTCCCTCTCTTCCTCTCCTACCAGCCAGGGGCAGGTACAGGCTCTGCTCCCACCTCTGGAGGATGGACCATCCACAATGCCAGCTTGTGCTGACAGCCGTTCTGCACAACTGACCTCAGACAGACCAAAACACCTGCAGGAATGAGGTAGGGCTGGCAAGACCTGAAGGAAATGAAGTGTGCATTTATGTCCTGATTAAATGGCACAGCCCTCTGTGGTCCTCCCACCCAGCGCAGCAGTCACATCAACAGGCAGGATGGTTTCCGCATCCCTGCTGAACAGACATCATCCTGTTCACACACAAGAAGGAAATTCAGGCATCTTTAACTCTTGACCCCAGCTGCAGGGTGTTATTGCTGAATGTGTTCTTTTACAGACAAAAGAAGTGCTGTGAACTTGGTGGTGCTCCCTGACCCACCAGCACTGCATCAATGCCCTTAACGGACACCTCTCCTCCAAGCTGGGCTACTGCACCCAGCTTGGAGAAGGGCTTGCTGCACGCCCCATAGGACAGTGAGTGGTCCCAGCAGGCAGCACTGTCCTGAGGATCAGCCCACTTAAAAACACAGATTATCCATCTGCAGCTTCCAGTAGGGCAGCACCTTGGTGGGTCTCTGCATTCCTCTTCTACACTCAGATCTGACCCTCCAAGGCAGAAAGGAGACAAAGAGGTCAAATCAGAGAAAATACAGCTTCAGCTGGGGCTTTGAAAGGTGAAACATACACCTGAGCGAAGTTCATCCCTTTATCAACCATATTCACAGTGAAGAGGAGCTAGAAGCAGTGAACTTGAAAACACCTTCCTCCAAAAAGTTCATTTATTATCCAGCAGGAAAGGACAGGGAAGAAGAAGGTCACAGATCTGAGATCCTGCCAAGTAACATGCAAATGGGCAGGAGAAACCTTTCCCTATTGAACTATATGAAAACTGTAATAATTATCAATGCACACACTTGTACACAATCTCCCCCCTGTGCAGTCCATCCACACACACATCACCTTGTCTGCTTCTCTAGGATGAACAGGTAACAGCTCCCACAAAAAACTCTGGGTCAGAGAACTGGAAATTAAGGGCTTCAGATGAAGCTGCAAAGGGAGAACCAGGGGCAGCATCCAATCCCCCCAAGGAACAGGGGCAGCAGGGAGGTCGCCACTCCTGTCTCTGAAAAGCTGGTCTGTGATGAAATACTGCAACCTGCTGTGATTCACCTGTAAATAGGTCCTGCTCCCTCCTGACCCCCAAAGATGCCATGCCCTGGACTTTCTTTCCTAACCATGGCATGCCTGGCACAGCTGAATTTGCCTCGTCTGCCTACCACTAGCTGTCCCCCAAGCCTGGGGGCTGCCTTTGAAGCCAGGAGGAAGCACAAGAACCTACCACCATCAGACTGGTGTTCCCAGAGCTGGGCAGAAACATGGTCACAGGCAACAAAGCTATAAATATTGGAGTGGAATAATTACCCCACTCATTTACAGTTTGAACCCTGGGAGGAACAGAACCAGTTTCACCAGTGACCAAGCAGGGCAGGGTGCAGTAGCCTGTAACCACACTGGGCTATGCCATGGTTTGGAAGGACAAGTGGAACAAATTGTTGAAGCTCTTTCAGCTGTCATACTCAGCAGTTTCTTTCATAATCTGCAAACTTGCACGCTTTTTACTTCTGCAGATCACCGCAGAAAAAGTCACAGGTAAATATTCAGGTCTTTGCTTCTCAGTCAACAGGGCAGCTACTCCTGCTTTAAACAGCCAGAGGAGTCTGTTTGGCTGTAAACGAACATCCCAGGGATGGAGAGATGTTCTTCCTTGCCTCTGTTCCCCCAACACCCCTCTTCTTTTCTGTGTTTCTTCCCAAACCGCTCAGGGTTTTTGCTGTCCAATTCTGTCAATCATTAAACCTCTATTTATCACCTGGCATAAGCTTATCACCTTAATTATTTTATCTATATGACCAGAAAAATCTAACAGCGTTGCAAACATCATCTCTGGCTGCTGTATCTCTGCAGAAAAAAGCACTTGCTTGTATAACCTGCTTCTCCCAGAAACTATATTCAGCAATCACAGCCCTGACTCCACATGCAGAAGCAGCTCTTGCAATAATAGTCAAATGTTTAGCAAACTTCATTAGAACTAACTTGCCAATGAGTAAAAATAATTATCAGATAATTGCTTTATGGACAGCCAAGCAGGGAAATTAGGAATAGTATTTTCTCTGTTAAACAGGGAGACACAACTAGGGAAACAGAAGCACCGAAGGACAAAAGGAGTTGGTTAAGGCCACACAGAGGAAGAGAAATGTACAGTCTGATCTGAACCCAAATAACCTGCTGCTTGGTTGACTTCGTGCTGTGAGCTGAAATCCATCTCCAGGCACCTCAGCATCCCTAACGTCAGGGATGCAGAGCCACCCTGCTGTGTCACCCTGCTCTTTTCCTGGAGTCTTACCCACAGCCCAGGACAATATTACCCCTAGATCTTTACTCATAAGCATGACACTGACACCAGGCTGCTCCTAGGGCCTTTTGTAGCATGTGCCCCCAGCAACCCCAGGCTCCAGACGAGGAGTGGCCTGGTGCTGATATGTTCACCATCTAACCCAGGTGATGGTATTTTATTCACTTCACCTGCAGTCTCCCCCAGCTTGCAGAAAGAAAGCCAGGACTTTTTCTCCCCTTCCCCACCGATCTGCCACCTTCCCTCCCTGCACACACCCAGCTCTGCGGGGCTCCAGCCTTGGCTTGGCTCTGCCTGGGGGAATGGTACCCAAAATCAGCTGGTGGAAGTATTTGGGCACTGCGGGTAGCACATTATGCAAATGAGGCCATCCGCTTTAATGGCATTCCAAGATTTTTAGTCAAATTTAATTACCTTCCTCCTCTCCCCTCTCTGCGCTCGTCCCTGATCAAATTAAAACAAACAACCCCCAGCAGAGTGTTTGTGACAGGAATCGTGTTTGAGACTAATTAAAACCTGATGATCGTCGCCGAGCTGAGCCTGGCAGGCGGCTGTGCGGGGCGGCGCGGAGGACGCGTGGCACACTTGGCACTGGATCCCAACAGCAGCTAATTAGTGCATGCTCCTGATCCTTTGTAACGCTGCATCCTCCTGCCCGTGCTACGGCCGGTGGGGAGGGAGCTGGAGGGGGAACGTGTGGGTCTCAATTAGCTGCAACAATAATTTAATGGACTAATTAATAAACCCATGCGGCATATTCTCTAGGATGATGCTGGTCTGGGCAGGGAGAGGTGCAGGCAGGATCTGCCATCTGCCTTTGGGCAAGGAAAGCTGGGGAGTATGAAGGCAGCTCCTTTGGACGCCCTGAGTGCATGGCTGCGAGCAGAAGCTGCGTGGTACTCAACATGTGCTGCTTAGGCTGGCCCTGGGCAGCTCTCCATGCATGGCTCCTCAGCCCTGCCGCAGCTTCTCCTCTCAAACACCTCTGGGTTTGACCTCAGTGAGGAGCGACCTCAGCTGTCTCCTCTTGGGAACTGTCATTCACCCCTTGGCAAAGCCCTGACAACCTGGCTGCAGCATCCCCTGCGGTCTCCTGGTCCAGTTGCAGCATCCCCTGTGGTCCTCTGGTCCTGCTGCAGCATCCCCTATGCTCCCCTGGTCCCCAGCCTGCAGCACCTGGGCATTGCCTCCCACAGAAGCAGGCTTTGAGCCCTGGATTACGATGTCTCAGCAACCTGCCTGGTGAGGAGTGGCCCAGGGGAGCCTTAACGTCTGCTTGTCATTGTATTTGCTAATGGAAAATTAGGGCAGAGACTTCAGGGTGGATTATGGAAAGGCTGCTCAGGAGGCTTTGCAGGTCAGGCATCTGTCAGTGTGAAAGCACAGGGCCAGAACCATTCCTGCACCCATTTCCTTCTGCCCACTGCCACCTCCCTCCCTGGTGCCCAGGGCTGGGCAGGATGAGACCCAGAACTGCATCACCGACCACAGGCAGCACTGGCTCCTTGAAGCCCTCTCCTTTAAACCAGTGCTGCCTCTGCCTGCATTGCAGCTGCTGCGTTTTTTGCTCGCAGTGGGGAGATGAGTCCCCAGGTCTGGGGTTTAGGGCTCTGTCTGCTGCCTGGAAAGTGGTCATCCTTCGAGCTCAGCGGGCAGGTACCAGGGAGCAGTGTTGATCTGCCCCAGGCTGGGCTTTCCCCTTTGGGGAGATGGTGTCTGTGGGTGCAGATATGTGCCATGGGAACAGAGAGCTGCGTGCTTGCCCAGTCTCTGCTGCCACCCCAGCGCTGTCTCTGCACTGGGACTACCTATGGCTCCCCTTACCCTTGGTCCTCACGCACCGTCACACTGCTATGTTTGCATGCATGGCTCTGTGGCTCCTTCCTGGCACACCTTGCTTTGCACGATTCCAATGGTGAGCCCATGCTGAAGTCTTTCCTCCATTCCTTTTCCTGTGGTTATTTCAGGTGGGCTGCAAGCCTCCTTTCAACACATCTTCCCTGGCTTCCAGCAATTCCTCTGTGCTTTCACACAGCAGCTCTCCTGGACTGCTTTTACTGACCTGAGGAAAGCAGTAAGCACCTTCCAAATCACAGGTGCTATTTTTTCCCCTTGGAGGACAATTGTTCTTTCCTGTTGTTTCCAGGGCCAGTGTACCCTGATACCTGCTGGGAGCAAGCCAGTGGCTTTAAACTAGAAGTGGGTAGATTTTGGTTTGATATTAGGAAGAAATTTCAATTAGACATTACGAAGAAGTCCTTCACTGTGAGGGTGGTGAGGTCCTGGAACAGGTTGCCCGGAGAAGTTGTGGATACCCCCATCCCTGGAAGTGTTCAAGAAAAGGCTGGATGAGGCTTTGAGCCTGTGACCCACTCCCTAGCATCCTTTCCCACCCTCAGGGATGTCCTTGTTCAGGCATCAATGAAGTTACTGAATTATTCCACTTTCATATTGCTGCAAATCAATAGGTCCTGGTGCTGTCATATACGAAAGGCTGGTTTCAGTGTTTCAGTGGGGAGAGTCCTCAAGGGGAGTTGGGCTCATTAATTAAATGCATTTAATCAATCTGGCCTACAAGGGCACTGGTTATTTATTCATCAGAGGCTGCACAGTGCAAACTGGGTGATCTGAAAGGCAGTAAATAAACACACAAATGAAAAGCTGAGACAGCAGAGCTTTTTGTGCCTGGGAGATTTCAGAGCTGGGTCAGATAATATGGGATCATATGTTTAATTTATCAAAATTCAATAAAAAGTGTACCCTGGAATGAACAACACCCCTGGGACAGTGGATGCAGCCGGGGGCCCCATGTGCCTCAGGGTCTGTGTATGCTGGCTCCTGCTCTCTCCTGACAACCCACCTATGTCCTGCTGGACACAAAAGTAGGGAGACACTGGGAAGAGGGAAGCAGCATCACCCCATGCCTGGGCTCTTGCCATTGCTCAGGTGTTGTTGCAGCATGCTCCCTGTTTCCTGCAGGCTGGTCTGGTTGTTGCCTCCGCTGCTGAGCAGCTTGCAGTATCACGTTGCTCACTTGTTCCTGTGAAGTTAATTGCAACAAGAAGGGTCTTTCAGGACACAGGGAAGAGGAAGATTTCAGCTAATGGAAGTGAAAACAAAGGAGGGTGAATATGTCACTTCTCAGCTGGTTCTTTGCAGAATTTGCTTTGCTCTTCTCAGAAATGTCATGGGAGCCTATCTGGCCAGGAAGCAGACGAGTTTCCTCCAGGTCTGCCTAAGCTCTGGTTTTACCATTGCTGGAAACTAGAGTAATTTCAGTATAATTTTGAATGCAAAGGCTTGCAAATTAGTGCTGAATAAAACATTGATGGCCCAAGTGGGGCATTTCTGAATCCTCAATCCAATGGGCTTGCTGCATCTCACAGTCTTGAAGAGCTTACATATTCCTTCTCTCATTTCAGTTTTCACTTACAAGAAGATGGATTAACCCCCACAGCTCTGGGAATATTCAGAGAATATTTCTGAAGCAAAGATAGGGAATTCCTGGGGCTAGAGGGCAGTGGGCAATGCCCTTACAGCACCTTTCGCTAACTGGAACCAGCCCCTTGGGATTCTCAAGCTGCTGCTGGCACACTGAGCAAGTGCCCATGCAACTCGTGGCTGCCCCTCATGGCACAGCCAAGGGGCAAGAGGTGGCTCCTTGCAGGGAGGATGAGAGGAAGATGAGATGCTATTTTGCCTGGCATGCCCATGCAAACAGAGATGCTTTTGCACATCTCTAGGGGCTGGGGAAGAAGGGTGCTTGGACGAGGAAGATGTGGACAACTTGCCAGATAGGGGGCATGGGAAGAACTGAGGAAGAATGTGGCAAGGGCGCAACTGTGTGGAGACAAAAGAGCAGAGAGAAGCCTACACTGGGTTGTCTGGATTTGAGGATGAGTTTCCCCAAGCAGCTGAGTGTTTGGAGCTGGGGTTTTGCTCCCAGATGAATTTGGCACCCAGGGGTGATGTGCGAAGGAAGGCAGCTCGTGGGAGACAGGGAGGGCAGGGGGATAAGAGGAAACTGGCAATACTGTGGGTGGTCCAAAGAGCCAGACTTTGCAGGGAAAAAGGTAATTTGAAGCGCAGATTGATGTTGTCAGAGCACAGGGAGCGGCACTGGATTAGCCTGTTCATCGTAATAATGAATATGCAAAGCTGTGGAGGAGGGTTTTTCCCTCTGTAACTGTCTTTCTCTGTCAGAACCCCTCTGACTCAGGTGTCACCCCTCCACTGAGCTGTTTCCCCAAAGTCCCCAGACACGTGTAACGTGGAAACCTTCTGCAAATGGATGTTTTTCCTGTGTTTCAGGAGTTCCCTGCCCACTGACTGCCCCTTGAGGAGCAAAAAGCCTTTGAGAACTGATGCTGCAGAGGTGAGTGGCGGAGGAGAATGGGGCCCCAGCCTCTTCCTCCTCCAGCCCCTGTCAGCTGGTGATGCTGCTGGTGGCTCAGGACAGGTCCCTACTGAGCGCCTATATCCCCTGGGCTGGGGTGGATTCTGCTGTACCTGGGGTTTCCCCTTGCATTTTCTTGGAAGCTTGAAATGGAAAACTAATGTGAAGAATATAAACTGCTAAACAGTTTCGACCCTAAAGATAAAAAAAAAAGGGTTCAGTTCCAGGTTTTGGCCTTATCTAGTATTTTTCCAAGCTGGTTTCTACCCCCACATCCCAGACTCCCAGCGATTCCCAGCGACCTCATTACTTTCGAGTTAACACAACAAACTTGGCTGCTAGTTGATGGTTTATTAATGCTGGACTTGTTCCCATGAAGATGTGCTCTATCTAGAAAGAATATGTTTTTATCATATGTCCCAGGGTTCTGGCCAACCCATTCAACCTCTAAGCTTGAAAGTGTGAGAGCACAAGGAACAATAAATACCCTAATTTATGCATTTTTTCCCCCAAGGATCTCAAAGCACACATACCCCTCCTTGAAAGATGCCCCTGGCAGTGAATGTGGAGGATCGTCCAGCTGTCTGTGGCATGCAGCAAAGCACGGGCCCATGGGCCCATGGGCACCTGTAACCACAGCAAAGTGCAGCAGCTACATCCCATTATGGAGACGAACAAACCATATTCCCCTAATGTAGCGCATTCCCGAAACACCTGAACAGAAAATCCATACGCTTGGAAATGAAAGCATTTGTCCTTTTGCTGTCTTCACTGTTAGCTGAAGGAGCGTGCATCTTCTCCAGGGGTTGTATGTGGGAAGACAGATGGTAAGAGTAACTCCAGTTGTCAGTCCCTGGGGATGTGCAGAGGAATCAGTATTTGGCATCTGATTTAGCTCTGCTGCCTCCTTGAGTCACCACTGTCCCAGGCACTGAAAGATGTATGGGCTTCTGAGATGGTTAAATTAAACCTCACTAAACAGAGGGGTATGTGATCACCCCGTCTGAAATGTCAGCTGGCAGCTCGTAATGAAGATCCAATGAATCTGTGCTCGCTGCCTTGAATCTGAATGTCTTTCTCCCTCCTCTCTGCAGGTCAGCAGTAGACGGGCCCTGGAGAGGATGGTGGCTCTGGTGCCTGCAGCAAGCCCTTTGCGGGCAGAGCTGGGGCCAGCAGCTCTCTCCTTTCACATCTCAAATGATGACCGAGGTTCGTCACATCCCAAGCTGTTTCCTCACTGCAGCTTACCCCTGCCAAGGTGGTTTGGCTTTCCACTCCAGCTCTGCTGTCAATGGGATGAAGGCCCTCTTCCAGGTAGAGCTGAGACCCCTCTCTGCAGGTGCAGCCTCCAGGTGGGCTGACAGTGTGGTCCAGCATGATCCCATCTATATTCTCCCTGAGGGGTGTGAGCTCACGCCTAGGGACGTGTCCAGGGAAGGGACACAGTTCCTGCAGCCTGTGTGACAGAGGGCAGCAGAGCCAGTGCTGGGGCACGTGTTACAGGTGGACCTCTGGAGCTGGGCATGAGCCAAGGGAGCCCCGCTTCGGGGACTGCATTGTTTCCTGGGCAAGGGACACCTGAGAAGCAGAAACACTAGAAAGGAGGAGGAGGAGGAGGCAGACATTCCAGGAGAATCCACATCTGTGAGGAAACGGAGTGGGGTCCAAGGCTGTAATACATCCCAGATGAGGCTGGGGAAAGTGCTCTAGCAGAGCATGAGTCATTGCAAGTGGAGGGGAGAGCAACAGCTCTTTGATAAGAGGCAAAGCAACTTTACTTGGCTCTTTAATCTTCGTTCTCTGACTCTGCCAGTTGAGTGCCTTGCACAAGGGTCCCCTGGGGACCCCGGCATGCAAACCCCTCTCTGGGCCGCTGGGCCAGTCTTTGTGTCCTTTCTGGAGCATGCAGTGGGGTTCTGGTGCTCACAGGCTTCTCAGGGTGAGGGGCAGGCAGAGATGACAGCGCCCTGCAGGGCTGGGCCCGGCCAAGGCCAAATCTGGTTCTGTTCTCACCATGGGTCAGACCCATCTCATCCATACTGGCATGAAGAGCTGAAGTCAGAAAGTTAAAGGACCTGGGCTGATGTCAGGGTGGTATGAGCCCCAGAGCTTGTGTCTAAGATGATTATGTTTCCTCTGCAGCCTTCTCCTTTGAGTTAATCTCCCCTAACAGTTCAGCATTTCCTTCAGATCCCTCTTACCCTTCACCTCTGGCCTTCTCTCCATCTTTCTCAGACTGCTGTGCTCCAAACTGCTCTTCCTGACATATTTCCAGGGTGAAGTGGAGGGGAGCCTATACCCCACATATCTCAGAAATGCTGCTGCTCACTAGGAACCCAGGGCAATGTTTGACTTCCAGGGTGGTGTGGTGGCTCGTGATCAGCTTTAGGTCCACTGCAATCCCTGAAGCCTGCCTTGCCAGCCAGACCTCCTCCCATTTCTGTGCATTTGATCAGTGCTAAGGGCAGAACATCTCATCTAGTCTTGTTGAACCGTGCTTCACTTTCCCCCCAAGACCATTTCCCCTATTTCTTAAGGTAATTTCAAATTCAAATCCTGTTCCTGTGTCCTTCTTGCTCCATCACATATGCAGAATAGGCAGACATTCTATCAACCAACCCATTAATGAATGCATGAGCCCAGAGACAGCCCTTCTGGAATCCTGCTCCATGCATGCTCACAGTGAGCACTGAGTAACTTCTCTGCTACTGCAAGTTTCAGGCAGGGAGCACCCAGTTCCTAATCATTTCAGTTTTTCTCCCCCTTGCTTACAAGTGTGTCACCAGAGACAACATCAAAAGGCACGAAAGGCAAAATATAGGACAACTCCTGCTTCTCTCTATCCATGAGGCTGTTACTCTGTCATAAAAAGAAGCGCTGGTTCGGTTTGACATGATTTGTTCTTGAGAAAGCCATGCTGACTGCTTTCCTTGCCTGGTTACCTTCTCACTGCTTACAAGCTGTCGGGAGAACACGTCCCTGTGTTTTCCCATAACGGCGTGTCCAGCCAGGATCCTCACCACCGCCTCACCCCTTGTGCAGTGCCAGCACCTTCCTAGGGGTGTTGAGGGAGGCTTGGGGACCACCCGCACACCTCCGGGTGTGTGTGTGTGTGTGTGTGTTAATGGCACTGGAACCAGTGGATGCAAAGCCAAAGGAGCTCTCCGTTAGGGCCCCCGGCTGCTGCTGCAGCGTGGGAATCGGGGTGCACCCCGTGGGAAGCGGGGAACTGCCCTGGCCGAGGTCACCTCACCGGCTCCTCGGGAGGATGCGGGTCCCGGTGTGGATGCCCGCTGCTGCCGCGCGGGGGCAGGCGCAGACCGCGGGAGGCGGGTGCCCGGGCCGGAGGGGTTCGCAGCGCTCCGGCTCCGCTGCAGCTCCGCGGCAGGGGCTGGGGAAGAGAGGGGTCAGCGCCGCTCGGGAGGGGGGGTCTCGGGGATCGAAAGTGGGTTCTGAAATCAAACCGGTACGGGGTGAAAAGGGACAACCCCCACCGCGGATGGACGGACTCCGGACTGATTTCAAAGGGGTGAACGCAGGGCTTGGTGAGGGAGGCCCAAGGGGAGGATGGGCACGTCAGGATGGGAGAGCAGGAGCGGGTGCAGAGGTGAACCTGCAGCAGGTCACCAAACCATACCCCAAATCCCTCTCTTTAGAGCTTCTCTGCTTGGCTCCTTCCTTTTAAATTGCACATGAGGAAAAATTTATTCACCGAAAGGGTGCTCAGGAATTGGAATAGGATGCCCGGGACAGTGGTGGAGTCACTGTCCCTGGAAGTGTTCACACACTGTAGATGCCCTTAGTGACATGGTTTAGTGGTGGACTTGGCAGTCCTGGGGTAAAGGTTGGACTTGTTGATCTTAAAGGTCTTTTCCAGCCTGGTTGATTCTGTTATTCTATGATACCCAGAGCTAGAGTGGGGCTGCCCATGGTTGCGGGTTGGTGGGGCAGGCACCTCCAGAGCTCAGACTCATTGGTGCTGCCTGGGTTCAGTGCCTGCGGATGCCAAGGGCATCCTCTTTGGAAGCCGCTTTGCTCCCGTCTTGTATTTGCTTCTCACCCTCTTCCCTCTCTCCCTCCTGTCTGTGCCACAGGAGGCACTCACTGGAGTGGGGTCTTTGTTCTGGGGCTCACCCCACCTGCAGCCACATCCCTGCCTGGGACTCGCCATGGTTGCCGGGGCGATGGTTCTGATGTGATAAACAGAGGGAAATGGTGATGACGCCAGCTGGGAAAGGGCAGAGTGAATTTTATTTCACTTTCATTGAAGCACAAATTACCATAAGAAACAACTTCCTCGTGTGCAAACAAGGGAAACTGAGACCCTTTAGCTGCATGGGTTCTCTCTGGGCTCAGAAAACATACTTTCAGAAACCATCCCTGCCCTGCTGTCTGAACTGAGCTGTGGGTTTTCCATGGAAATGTCTGTTTACATTTGGAGACAGCTATCAGGGTGTTTGGGAAGGCTCTTTTGGCAAGTGTAGTATGGAGGTGACCACAGCAGGATGCTCAACCTGTGTAGGCAGACATCTGTCCTCTTCAGGGCGCCCTGACCGGAGCTTCATGGAGGTAGGGAAGGAGTCAGTGACCCCATGGAGGAACAAGAAAGGGCTGTATCCCCTGACTGAACTGAACATGAGCAGGCTCTCAGAAAAGGTCCAAAATTTGCCTTAGCATTCATCAGGCATCTTGCTTCCCCCTGGCACCATCCCTTCCCCTCCTTCCTTGCCTGCACTGTCTGGCTTTGGGGTGCTGCTGGCCGGATTGTGGTGCTCAGTGACAAGGCTGCCCTATAGCTCCAGTGAAGACCCCTCTAGGTCAGGAGCAGGTGAGGGCAAAATGCTTGCTGCAAAGGCAAACCAGAGCAATCTGCTCCAGTTCCTCTGGAAGAGGCCTGGCGAATGAGTTTACAGAAGAGCAAGTACCTCTGAGATGAATTTCCATCTATAGCTATAAGTATCCACCGCGGGCCCCTTCCCTCTGCACATTCCATCGGAGCCCCAGCGGCAGCGGGCAGCCTCCGGCAGGAGCTGCAGCTCAGGAGTGGGGAGGATCTAACAAAGGTAATATTAGACTTGCCTGCAGATGGAATTGCATTTACTGATTTTCAAAACCAGGAGGGACCGTATATAATTATCTAGTCTGATCTGCAGGGCAGGGAGGGCTGCTCACAGTGGAAAGGCCAGTGGAAAAATTAGCCGAGAAATGCTGATTAGTGCAAAGCCTTCCCTCGTACCCTGTTCTGCACGGTTCCTACTATCTTGTTCTCAGGCCATCCCACTGAGGGTGAAATGAAGAAACCCTCAAGGAAATTTGAAGTGGCTGCAGGAAATACCTGAAGCTTTCTGCAGCAGGAAATGAAAGTGGAGAAGGTTGAGTAGCAGCGAGGGGCTGGGACACTCACCCAGGGAGCAACCTCTGTCTGAAAGGGCTGGACATGAAGGGAAGGTGATCATCCACAGCTCGTGGAAGAAGGGAAAAAGATTTCCCTTTAAGACATGGGAAAAGATCCTCTACACGCACTCACAAAATGCCTGTTCAGATAAATCCCTGATGAGAGGAGGAACTTGCTGCTAGTTGCGGATGTGAATCATTTACAGATGAAATTATCAGTCCTCTGTGTTTCAGCTCATCTGGAAGGGACCAGACATCCATTGAGAAACTGAGGAAGAGTGCAGAAGACATGATTATGCACTGTTTCCCTCTACCCCACTTTATACATCTTTTCCCCTAGTATTCCAAACCCAGTTGTTCTTTCCTCCCCTGCACCCCATCTTAATGGATGGATGAGCATGGAAGTGGTTCATCCCTGCCCCAGGGCATGTCTGGTGGGCTCCAGCCTCTGTCCAGCTCTTCTGCCCCTGACACATTACAGGCCCTCGAGGGAGAAGAGATGAGGGTGTCTTGGGTTAGGGTTAGGTGCCTTGGGAGAAGGAGGAGGAAGATGAGGAAAAGGAGGGCTGTTGCTTGCCAGGCCTGGGGAGGACGTGGCATTGGCAATCCAGAGCCTGTTAGGAGCTGAGCATCACCCGCTCTCCCCTCTGCTCTCCTCATCAGTGGCGAACACATGCACAAAGGGCCACCGCAATGAAATATATATTTATAACAATCATAATTATTATTCTTTCACCAATTTTCTCTTCCGTGGATGGAGCCTGGCAGAGACTACAGAGCAGGCAAAACTGCTAAAGCAGAAAGTAATGGTGCCCCTAGGACGAATAAAAAGCGTACTTCAAACCAGCAGATGCTGCTGAAAGACCCAGCACAGGAAATATCTGCAGAATGAATCGGGAGCTTTATGGAGCTTGGTTTGCAGGTCTTGTAAGAAAGTTTCACCAGCCCAGAAGGAGAAGAGAAACGAGGACCAGGGGCTGGCAGCTCGAGGTGGCCGGCTGGCACCTTGAGACATGGGTCCTAGTACAGGAGGTTATCCCCTGGAGATCTGTGCGTCTGTCATGGGACATGATAAGAAACACAGACTGCTCTTCTATTCCCAAAATGGCTTGGAAAGTGGCCTGGGAACAGACAAGGGCTGCATTGCACTGAGGGGTGCAGGAGGGCTCTTGTGGGGATGATCTGTCCTGGGGAAGGAAGGAGAGGGCTCTTACAGGAGGAAGGGATAAGATCTGAGGAGCAGTAAGAGTAGACAGCATCTTTGGTGTGAAAAAGGAGGGCCTTGCCCCACAGCCCTCGTCACACCTTTGGGCTCAGTCTGTACACACACTTCAGTCCTCATGTGTGCCTCTGGTCTGAGGAGTCCTGGGCAGCGGTGCAGGAGACAGGACACCAAGCTGCATGTAGATGACAGATTGCATCACTGGCTATGGATAGCCATGACTGCTTCTGCTTCCTGATGCTGGGAAAAAAATACATCAAGAAAACAAGGTTCCTGTCCTGAAAAGCCTTCAAACTATGCTGGGAGGAACTCAGGCAGTCTAGCAACAGCTGGAACAAAGGCATTCCTGCATGTGCTGTTGAGGTTTGGCACGTGTCTTGTCGTTCCAGGATTTTATTTTTTTTATAGTGCGTCATAAAATAATGTTCTATATTCTATATATTTTTATGGCCAGCAGGAGAGCAGTAGAGGGCAGGGAGAGGCAGAAGGCTGGCCAGCAGCAGGGAAGGAGTAGGGAAGGAGTCTCCAGAGGAGCATCCTAAGGCAGCAGGTACCCTGGGACCAGGGTTCAGCCTGGTGCTGAGTGGGGCAGGAGTGGGTGAAGCACCCAGACGTCTGCAAGAGGGATGAGTCAGGGTGAAGAGCACCAGAGCAGACATGGGGGAAAAGGGGGGCAACTGAAGCAGACGAACTGCCCCAATTAGATTTGCCCAGGAGGGATGTGTGAAGGAAATCCCTGTGCTGTGGGTCTGGAAAAGGCAGTCCCCTCCTGCAGCAAGACCAAATACATCTGAGGTCTTTTTTGTCCGCTCACTGCATGCTGCATTGTTAAGAGCAAGAGAAGCATAGAGTTATGAAGCATTTTGCAAACCGCTTTCAGCCAGGCCCTGGGGTCCCCTCTGTGCTGCCTGCAGGTTCTGCTGCTGCTACATTTCGGAGAGGGGCTGGCCTGGCTCTGCGGCAGTGAGGATGCAGGACACGAAGGTGTCTACAACACGGACAAGTCCTGAGCTTTAGTCTGGGGGTGCAGGCGAATGGCCTTACCAGGGAGCTACCCCTTCTCTCAGGTAGTGGTGAGAGGGAACGTAAGCCACTGGCAGCACAAGACATGAAAATGGATGTTCAGGGAATAAAATGTTTCTGGGATAAAAGAGCAAGGGGATCTGCTGAGTGAAGCACAGTATGAGGGCTCAGGTCACATCTTCTCCCTACAGGTCACATCTTCTCCCTACAGGTCACATCTTCTCAGGTCCCAAGTTCTCTGCAGTGTCCTCATGCATTCATTTGCCATCCAACCCATGGCAGTGTCCTGGGACCTGCTCCGTTCCCACCAAGGAGAGTGTGTTATGGGATTCAGCAGACAAGCCAAGCAGAGCTGTCTGCCGTTATGGGAAGGGCACGGTGCAGAGCCTGTGCCAAACTGGAACCAAGCCCTTGGCTTCAGGAGGGGGCTCATTAGATGCTTAATTTTTAAGATGCTCGCTAACTTTATGGATTCCTTTCTGGCCAAGCGTGGAAACTTGCCTGTGGTCTCTGGCGGCGTCTGTGGGCTCGGGCTGCCGGGGTGGGGATGGAGCACGGCATGCCAGGGCCTGCACCACCGTGGGTGGCTGGGTGGGAAGGCGGGTGGTAGCTGCGGGTTGCATGGAAGGGTGCCCACCCGCCTGCGCCAGGCATGTTCCTGCAGCCCTCGCTGGGCGATCCCGGCGGGAGCCCAGGTGATGGTTCCCTTTGGTCCCTGCCCCTGGGGCTGCTCCAAGCCTTTGATTTCAAGAGGCTTGTCAGGACACTTCAGCAGCCTCCAGAAGGTGCATGTAAACACGGTGATTAAAAAATACGGTTCCAGGGGCTGCGTTGAGGCTAAAAATGGCATTGAGGTAGCTGAGAGACAAAGAGAGAGGTGCCGCATCAGCAAATACTTTCCTTTTGAATCTCCTGGGAGCTACCAGCAATGGGGAAGGGGTCACAGCCTGGGAAGCGGGTGAAGTCCAGGAACGACTCACCCCCAGAAGAAGGTAGGAGAGTGGAATGTATTGCTGCTGGCTCTGTGGAAGATGCTTTGATTGTTCAGAGGGGAAGGAAGGAGCAAATTTTAGATAAAACGATAGGACGACCCAGACAACCACATTGTTTATTAGTGGGAAAGTTGGAGGATTTTAGAGGGAAAGCGTTATGAAGGTCATTTGTTATGGCTAGCTCTGCAGAACAGCACCTACGGGTCTCTGCAGCACACAGCTGCAGCCAAAGCAGCACTGGGGCTCACTCCCTTCTATTCCCGGCAGGTTTTTTAACAGCACATGGATTTTTTTCCCAGTAAAATACAGCTGGGCAAGAAAGGCCGCTTCTTAATGCCTTTAATTCCTGTTTCTCACCTTTTCCTCTCCACATTAGATGCGCCTTTCATTTTGTAATGTATTGAGAGGCACTGAAGTCGAGGCACAGCCAGGGAGAGGAAAGCCATTCTGGTCTGGTGTGCATGCTGAGCCAGCCCCTCCACCACGGGGCACATTTGTCACCACTGCGTCGGTCACCCCTTGGTTGTCTTGCAGTAGAAGGTCTCACCAATGCTGCTCAGCTGAGCTCTAGATAACACACTCCTCACTCCATATTAGGGCTCAACAGACCTGCATGAGTAATGTGCATCTTCAGGCCCCATTCTGGCCCCTCCTCAGCCTCAGTCTTCCCCAGTGGTCTCCATTTCTGGGACTGTATTTATTGTTCAGCCTTTGAGAAGGAGCAGAGAGCAGTGGTTCTTGGTTTGCCAAGCACATGGCAGTGGCACAAAGCAAGCAGAAGCCCTTTCAAAGCCGGCTAGAGGAGAAAGAGCTGATTCTCTGAGTGCTCAGGGTATCCTGCTCCATCCCTTGAACTGATAGGCTGTGGCCAGAAGTTAATATTCCTCTGGCGTGGTGCCCTGCCCGGGGAGGGTGGCAGGCTCTTGCATTTAATAACTTATTTATCTTTCTTTATTGCAGGAATGATGACAGTTTTCATTATTAAGCTTCTAGGTAATAGTCTAGCCTGTGGTAGGAGCTGAATCATCATCCCCTCTCTGCTGACAGTTTGATTCAATTACTCAGGAGAGGTGTGACAGGGGAGGAGGACATGCAGTGCCCATCGCTGCTGCAGTGCTCAGTGCCAGGGGACTTCAACCACCCTGACTTCTGTTGGAGGGACAGTACAGCCCTGGATTGCACAAGCAATCCAGGAGGTTCCTTGATTGTGTGAAGACAACTTCCTTCTGCAAGCAATAGAGGAGCCGACAAGGAGAGGTGCCATGCTTGACCTCGTGCTCACCAACAGGGAAGGGCTCATTGGAAATGTGACCTTCCAGGGCAGCCTTGGATGCAGCGATCATGAGATGGTCGGATTCAAGATCCTCAGGACAGTGAGGAGAGTGTGCAGCAAGCTCACTGCCCTGGACTTCAAAAGAGCAGACTTTGGCCTCTTCAGGAACCTCCTTAGTAAGGTTCCATGGGATATAGCCCTAGAGGGCAGGGAGCCCAAGACTGTTGGTTGATATTCAAGGATCACCTACTACAGGCTCAGGAGTGTTGCATCCCAACTAGAAGGAAGTGCAGCAGGAGGGCCAGGAGACCTCCTTGGATGGATAAGGAGCTGCTGAGGAAAATTTGAAGGAAAAAAGAGGTTTATAAAAGGTGGAAGCAAGGACAGGCAGCCTGGGAAGAGTACAGGGATGTTGTCCGGAAGCTAGGGACCAGGTTAGGAAAGCTAAGGCCCAGTTAGAATTAAACTTGGCTAGGGATGTTAAGGATAACAGGAAGGGATTCTGTATGTACGTAGTGAATAAAAGACAGGCTAGTGACAACATAGGCCCCCTTCGGAAGCTCTTGGGAGAGCTGGCTACACAGGATTTGGAGAAGGCTGAGGTTCTTAGTGACTTCTTTGCCTCAGTCTTCACTGGCAAATGCTCTGACCACACCACCCAAGTCTTGGAAGGCAGCTGCAGGGACTGTGAGAATGAAGACCTTGGGCCCACTGTAGGAGAGGATCTGGTCTGAAACCATCTTAAGAACCTGAATGTACACAAGTCCACAGGATCTGATGAAATCCATTTGCAAGTCCTGAAGAAACGGGCAAATGAAGTTGCTAAGCCACTGCCCATCATATTTGAAAAATCACGGCAGTCAGGTGAAGTTCCTGACGACTGGAAAAAGGGAAATATAACCCCCATTTTTGAGAAGGGGAAAATGGATGACCCAGGGAATTACAGAGCAGTCAGTTTCACCTCTGTGCCTGGCAACATCTTGGAGCAGATTCTCCTGGAAGGCATGCTAAGGCACATGAAAACCAACAAGGTGCTTGGTGACAGCCAGCATGGCTTCACTAAGGGGAAATCCTGCCTGACCAATTTGGTGGCCTTCTATGATGGGGCTACAGAACTAATGGACAGGGGTAGAGCAGTTGATGGCATCTGGACTTGTGCAAAGCGTTCAACAGTGTCCCACACAACATCCTTGTCTCTAAATTGGAGAGACATCAATTTGATGGATGGACCACTGGGTGGATAAAGAACTGGCTGGATGGCTGCACACAAAGAGTTGTGGTCAATGGCTCCATGTCCGGCTGGAGACCAGTAACGAGTGGTGTCCCTCAGGGATCGGTGTCGGGACCGGTCTTGTTCAACATCTTTGTCGCTGCCATGGACAGTGGGATTGAGTGCGCCCTCAGCAAGTTTGCCGATGACACCAAGCTGTGTGGTTCGGTTGATACCCTGGAGGGAAGGAATGCCATCCAGAGGGACCTCGACACGCTTGTGAGGGGGGCTGATGCCAACCTCATGGGGTTTAACCATGCCAAGTGCAAGGTCCTACACCTGGGTCGGAGCAATCCCAAGCACAGCTACAGGCTGGGCAGAGAAGAGATTCAGAGCAGCCCTGTGAAGAAGGACTTGGGGGTGTTGGTTGATGAGAAAATGAACATGAGCCGGCTTCAGTGTGCGCTCATAGCCCAAAAAGCAACCGTATCCTGGGCTGCATCAAAAGGAGCGTGACCAGCAGGTCCAAGGAGGTGATCCTGCCCCTCTGCTCTGCTCTCGTGAGACCTCACCTGGAGCATTGTGTGCAGTTCTGGTGTCCTCAACATAAAAAGGACATGGAACTGTTGGAACAAGTCCAGAGGAGGGCCACGAGGATGATCAGGGACTGGAGCACCTCCTGTATGAAGACAGGCTGAGAAAGTTGGGGCTTTTCAGCCTGGAGAAGAGAAGGCTGCATGGAGACCTCATAGCAGCCTTCCAGTATCTGAAAGGAGGCTATAGGGATGGTGGGGATGAGCTATTCACTAGGGACTGTAGTGATGGGACAAGGGATAATGGGTTAAAACTTAAACAGGGGAGGTTTAGATTGGATATAACAAAGAAGTTCTTTACTGTGAGGGTGGTGAGGCACTGGAATGAGTTTCCCAGGGATGTTGTGAATGCTCCATCCCTGGCGGTGTTCAAGGCCAGGTTGGACAGAGCCTTGGGTGACATGGTTTAGTGTGAGGTGTCCCTGCCCATGGCAGGGGGTTGGAACTGGATGATGTTAAGGTCCTTTCCAACCCTAACTATTCTATGAGTCTATGATTCCATATGTCAGGTAAGGCTTGGGCTTTCCATCAATGGCTGGGGTGGTGGCTGTTCTCCAGCAATGCTTTCTGCTGTCTGCCCATGCTCCCTCTGTTCCTGCAGCAGGACATGTGCTGTGGAGCTTGTGGGAGCAGGGGATGTGCAGGGCACCCTGAAAAGGGATACAGGGAGTGCCACAGCCCCAACCCAGCCCCAGCACCCAGCTCAATGCCGATGCAGTGGTGGCAGGGACATGGGAGAGGGCTCTCCAGCTTCTGCCTTGCCTTAAAAACGGCTTTCTCCTCCCCAGCCCCTAGTGTTTTGGAAACCACCATCCCAGAGTGGTATTTTGTATGTGCATGATCATGAGAGAGAAGCCACAGAGCACCTGGCCAAACACCTCCCTCCTGCTGTTCCTGGATGCTCCGTGGACAGCAGCAGATGCCGCAGCCGGGTAGTGGGAGCTCCAAAGTCAGGGAACGCCAGGCAGCATGCGAACACTGCTGAAAAATGAGGATAAAGCAGAAAGAAACTGTCCAGGCCCTGGCAGTGTTCTGTGTCTGCGCCACAGCATGGGGAAGCGGCTTGGCGACTGCTGCTAGACCGTGCTCGCGGATGCAATGAGGCAGCGGTAATGATACATGCAATCAATTAAATATGACCAATTTTTAATTAGATGTATAAACATGCCTAAAGTTAAATGAGGTCTCTTTATAGAGAACAAATGCAGCATCTTAAATGAGAAACTCATGTACTTCCCAAATGGGAGCTTCCCAGATTCACACGTGGAGCCACCTTTGGTGACACAGCCTCTCTCCTTCTTCCCGGCAGAAGCAGGTTCCAGTAGCCAGGGGTGTCTGGGCATGGGGTGACATCACTGCTGGTGGGGCTGCCAAATGGGGGGCACCAAAACCCCACTCCTCTGGGAGCCTCCAAGCAGCTGGGATGAGTCCTTGCCTTTGCCCAGCTCCTGCTTCCATCTGTGCTTTGCAGCACCTCTCCCTCCTTGTCCTCCTCCTCCACAGCAGTCCCTCCAGGCCCCCTGCAGCTGGGCATGCTCTTGGCTGGGTGCTTTCCCTCCCCTCCCAGATGCACACCTTATTATAATGCTGCCCTTACAGAGGAAAAGCAGCAGTAGAAGAAAAGTGAACCGGTTTCTAATTATGCCTTGTTTGCTTTCATTTAGAGCTAATTCAGCCCACACAAAAGTTATTCTCCTTATTAAAAGAAATATATATTAAAAAAAAAAATCCCCCCACAAATGCATGGCTTCATTAAAAAAATTAAAATGTAGAAACTAAGTAGTGTCTATTTCCACCTTTCCCTCTCTGATTAAAAACTATTTGCATTTCAAAACAAACCATCATTAATATGGACCAAATGTTACTAGGGCTCTTCTTTCTAGTCGGGATAATTAAACATGTGGCATGGTGGTGAAGGCCCAGATTAGCTTCTTCCTCTGGGCTGAGGTGGTGACTCAGAGGGATGTGGAGCCTGGGGTTTGGAGCAGCTCATTGCAATGTATCTTGTAGCCCCGAGAGTGGGGTGATGCACCCCCTCTCATCTGCTGGCACCGGAGCTCATGGCTGCTGTGGGGTAACCTAGAGAAAATGTATCCCAGAGGTGATGCCTGCGCTGAGCATGCACATCAAAAATTAAGGACGAGAAATCCCCCAGGGAAGCTTTCAGACCCAAACCAGTAATGATTCTTGCACAGACTTGGAGATCTGGCTGACAGCAGTGGTGTTCTGTGCAGGCACAAGGATCTGCCAGCACAAGCTGGAGGCCACAGTAGTTTGAGAAGAATAAAAAAGCCCCAGGAAATCCAGAGCTTATTTGCAGGAAACCCAAACACTAGGAAGAATGGAAAGGCACTGCTGAAGCTGAGCGATCTGCCTCCCTCCAGCCCCTGCCTGCACACCGCTCCTTCCCTCTCTCTGTTTCGCTAAAGCCTTGGAGGATGGGACCTGGGAGTGTGTTCACCTCCGTTCATGCACCTAGAGCAGAGCACAGCCTGCGTTTTCAGCCCAGCTTCCATTTTTCCCTTGCATCACTCTGGGTTCGATGTGCTGGACAATGCAGCATCTTTGGAGGCTGCTGGCTCTGAGCACTCATCACCTTGCACCCCCAGTCCTGGGCCGGGATGGTGAGTGGATGTGTTTGCTAAGCAATGGCCCAACAAGGGCCACCCCCCCTGAGATGGTGGGTGCCACCAAAGGGGTGCAGGAGCTGTGTGTGGGGACCTCACTGGCAGAGGGAATGGGGTGTAGTGCAGCAGGAGGGAAGGAGAGCAGGAGTTTTTCCTGCATCTGGAGCTGAAGGGTTGCAGGCGGCGAGCACTGTGGGGCTGCTCTTCCACCATGGTCAGCTGCTTGTCGTGGGCAAATTTGGGATTCCGTGCCCCGTGTGGAGCTGCTAGGTCAAGCAGCAAGTTTTAGTGCCTGTATCACAGCAGAGGATGGCCGTGAGACAAGGTCCTGGATGATGGCACCTGTCGGAAGAGTCAGCGCAGCTGGAAAAGAAGAAAACTCGCAGGCTCACAAGCACTTCTACCCTTGGGCATCTGATCCTCTCCTGTTGCCCTGTGCCCCATTTGGAGGTGCTGGAGCTGGTAGTGCACTCTCCAATAAGCAGGGAAAGCAATTAGTAAAACACAAACCATGTTCCTGAGGTTTTGTCTCCTTCTCTAGCAGAGCTGGAGTCCAGGTTGTGCAGGCGGGTTGAAAGAAACCATGTTTACAGCCTTTGGTTTCTCCTAAATTCAAATTCAACCGGAATGACAGTTTATGGATTAATTACAGGGGGGCGGGGGGGAATTAAATACTCAGAGAATTACATGAAGAGTTTGGAAGAAAGCTGGAAGGTTGGTCAGGACTGAATGCCCAGCACCAGCACCCTCTGGGTATTTTATATTTTCCACACAGGGTGACTTATCCTGGGAGGCTGCAATGGGGGAAGGACGTCTGAGCTCACACAAACCTGGGTAGCCCAAGGAATTGTACCATGTAAGAGCTTCTCTGCTCATTTATGAATGAAAAGACTTCTCCTTCACTGCAATTGTCTGCTGTGTGTGCTTGCTGCTGGTTGTAAGCCCTGGCCAGGAGCTGGGGCACTCACCACCCCTGAGGCAGGGGACTGCTCTGCTCCCGTCCCCCAGCAACTCTGGCATCTGTTTTTCTGGGGGATATCAGCCAACATTCCTCTCAAATAACATTCCAGAGATATTTACAAGATATGTACAGAAAATAAATACACAAAAAGAGAATTTATTAAAAGTAATAAAACCAAGGAGCTGAGGAATGCCTTGCCTGCCCTGCTGATGCTGTGCAGCTGCCCTAGGGGCTGCATCCGGATGGATGGAGCAGCCCTGCAGAGGTTCTGGGAGCAGAATGGAGCCATTAGCTTTTAGCATGCCTCAAGCATTGGTATGACTTCGGTGTTGTCTCTCCAAGCAGGGCATGGTGCTCAGAGGAATCATCCTCACTGGGGTAACAGTGGAGCAACTCACTCCAGTGTCACAGCTCATGCCTGGCTGGATCACCCACCCCAGCACCCACTGCTGCTGCGCCTATCAAAGATGCTGTGCTCACAGCAGAGCCTGAAACAGCTCGGAAGTGCTGTTTCAGGAGGAGAAAAAAAGCAGACGATTAATTAACAGCAAATGTACAGTTAATGGGGCTTTTTTTCCCTTCCTAAACAATTCATCAAAATGATTTCATTGAAATTTAGCTGATGGGGCGCTAAATGCAGCTGGTCTGTCCTGCTCTGTTTTTTTTCTGTCCTGGCTAGAACAGCAAGCTGATATTGCAGCCTCAGATTTGGGATTAACTGCACACTTTGGGGATGGAGACAGTGGGAGTGAGTAAGTTAGTGCTTCTGCCCCTGCCAGAATTTAGAAGATATAGGGGCTGTAAGTAAAGAGGTTACAACACACAAAACTGACACAATACTCACCCGTTTCTTTATGCACACTCCTTTACTGCCTGCAAGTTCATTTAAATATGGAGCAGAAATTCCTATCGGGCCAGTTTAGGGACTGTAATAAAGCCAAGCTAGGGAGGAAGGCCAAGAAGAATATTGGTGATGCCATTACTGGATACGTCACGCTGTTCCCAAGTATGCTTGACAGACCCCTGAAATGGCTTTGTTTAAAAAAAAAAAGAACAACAACAAAACCCTCAAAAAAATTAGGTTGTTAAAATTTTTAGTGTTTTTTTAAGATTGCTCTTATATAGAAAGAGGGAAAACAGCTGTTTACTGCTTTAAAGGCTTGTTTTTTCCCTTAGAAGTCACAATTCTCTTGGAATTTAAAGGTACAGAGAAAGGCTACATGTAACCTAGGCTGTAACATGGGGTACGTGTAAGCTATAGGGCAGCAAACTGCCCAGTATTTCAAAGTGCTCATCTGCCCCCGCCTGGATGAACCCAGGTCCTGGCTGAGCAGCACCTTGGAGCACAGGCTCAGCTTTAAGCATGCACTTAACATCCCCATCAAAGCTGCATACCAAAGCGCTGCGCTGAGCTGGCGTCGGGAGATGCTCCTGTATCTGCCTCCTGCACTCCACAACTGCTGTGAATTCATCCCAGAGCTCAGCCCTCTCCACCATTTGTAACTGCAGCGCTTTCCAGATGTGCCCTCTTGGGAAGCAGAGGATACACCACCACTCTGCTGGGTCAGATGGATGTCCTGAGAGGATGATGCACCGTGAGCTGAAGGCTTCCTGTAGCCCCAGAAGCCAGCCAAGCTCTCCCTTGAAACCCTCACATCCACCCAATCTGCCTGTGTTTCCAAAGACTTAGAAAGCTGCTAATCAGCAGCAGAATTTTATGATAATTTGGACTACTATTTTCTGCTTTACAGTCTTCTCTTGCTTCTGCAGAGTAGATCGGGGCTGTGGGTACACTGGGTCCTGAAACAGGCGCTGTGCTCTGATCAGCACAACGATAGAATGGAACGGAACGGAACGGAACAGAGCAGAACATTTTCAATTGGAGGAAGCCTCCAACAGCCCAACTGACTGACCAAAACTTAAAGCATGTTATTACAAGCATTGTCCAAATGCCTCTTAAACCCTGACAAGCGTGGGGCATTGACTGCCTCTCCAGAAAGCTTATTCCAGAGATGCGGGGTGGGAGCTGCAGTCCAGGGAGACGGCGATGGACAAACAGGATCCAGCTGCCAGAGGAGCAAATCCTGGAGCCTCACAACTTTCCCATCCAGCCATGAAACAATCTGCTGATTTTATTGAAACCAGATCGCTGGCTTCATCCCGCAGTTGCTGCTTCAGCCAGTTTGTCACGTCCAGCAGCCCTCGGGAGCTGCCCGGCACTACGAGGGGAGCAGGAGAAGATGACAGAAGAGATGCAGGCTGGCCGAGTTCCCCCACCACAGCCTTGCCCATGCTCCCAACATGTACACATTTGGTTCTGAAAAAGGTGCATCAAGGCATTGCCAAGATCTGGAGGGGCTGGCTTGGAGGCTGCATGGCTCCCCTGAAGTTCTGCCCACCATACTTTCACCCTTTGGCTTGTCCTTTTCCCTGTAATATTCCAGTCGAGCCTTTCTTTTTATGCTTCTTTGGATCTTTTTTTTGCAAAGAAGGGGGCTGGAACCCCCTTTCCTGGGTGGTGTGGGGTGTGGGAAGTGCCAGTGTGCCCAAGGCTCAGCCCAGACCAATGCCCATGTCCTGGCCAGTGCTGGTCCAGCTCCTGTGACCTGCTGGGCAGGAAAGGTTTCAACCCCCAAATCCAGGCTTGGCTGGCAACTGCAGTTCCTGTGATCAGGAATAGCTGCAGGTCTCAGCAAACCAGCCAAAATTGTCACTGTTGTTCCCATGTCCTCCATGGAAGCCCAACTTTATCCTCGAGGTCACAACTGAAATGGGTCCACAATGATTTCATGAGCAAAAATAACCAACACTGCTGTATCAAGCCTGGAAATGCTGATCTCTGTTGCAGTGGCACAGGGGGATGTGGTTGGCACTAGAGCATCCCTGGGCTGAGAGACCATAAAGGGGCAAGACCAAATTTCTACCAGCGATGCTTCATAGCCCCAAGATTTTGGACCTTTTAGTCAGTGACTAAGTGCTAGCAAGCTAATGAGGGACATGAATGGTTCAGCACGGAGTCTTAGTGATTTTCACCCTTGCTGCTGTTGCTGAAAAGTCTTCATGGTAAAGACATGATTTCTTCCCAAATGTCAAAAATCTGGCCTTGTGTTTGAGCCTTGATTTGCTCAATGCGGAGTCAGGGTATCCAGAGGGATTTCCTGGGGTCCCTGAGGTGGCTCCTCTACCTCCACATATGGAGGGAGGTGGGTGGCTGGTTCCCCCTCACCTTAAAGATCATCCCTTAGTGCTTGTTTCAGAGATCTGCTGACTTCTGAGGGGAGAAACAGACAATGAAAATAGCAAAAGATGGAACATGAAACCAGCTGGCCTGGAGTCACTGTCCTAAATGGGGGAAGAGCAAAACCCTAAACATGTGAGATGATTAAGCAACATATATGCTTTTGTTTCAAAATGCTACTTGTAGGGTGGTGTTTTCATTTCACAATCTTACTGAAAGGATATTGAATCATACAAAATCAAAATGTGATTTTGTATAAACCCTCTGAAGTCCAGAGCTGCACCAAGATGAGCATGACCTGGCCTTTATAATGTCCTTCACTGCTGGTCTCATCCTGCTTCACCACGGTGTAAAACCCACTAAGCTGCTTTAGGGCACTGCTGAGTTGCCCTTCCTTGCCCTGAGGCTGATGTAAAGAAATGTGAACAGCAGTAAGTGTGGCTTTGACCGATTTATAGAATTTAAATAAATACATGTGAGAAATAAAGCACATCCTTGCCTGGCTGGCCTTGCTCCAGACGCCAAGCTTGAATGTAGCAAAAGGAGTGGGAGATAGGGGCTGGGAGATCATAGTGGGACCCTACAAGTCACTGCAGGCAGAGGGTCCCATGTCATTCGCAGGAGGACACCCCTCATGTACCCCTACGGGTGCTACTGCCAGGGCAGGCATGCAAAGGATGCTTTAACAGGAACACCAGGGTATCATCTCCTGCGTGCAATTCCAGGAATGGAAAGCAGCAGCCCATTAGGGTTGCTAAGAAACTCTAGCGATCACCCAGCTCACCCAAACAAAACAAGCCTGTGGCTGGTACTTGAAAATCAAGAGTGCCTTCAAACATCACACACCTGCCTCTGCCTCTGATTGCACATTGAAATGCTTGGGAGCGGCAGTGAGAGGGTGGCTGGTGCTGGGACCCCAGCCCTCCTCACCTGGAAAGCATCTCTGTGTCACCATACGAGGAGGACTTGGCACCCAAAGACACCTGAGGTTTGCTCCTATGGGTTCATTCATTTCTCTCTGGCAGTTCTGCCGCAGGGCGAGGGACTCTCTCCCACAGGACACATGGATCACCTCTGTCTATGCAAAGAGTTCACCCAGGCATATTGCAGTAACACTCCTCACAGGATAAGGACTTAATCCCGGCTGCTTCTTGCCATCCAGGAAAATATCCCAAATGTTTTAACAAGGCGGTATGTTATCCGCCCCTCCCCGCCTCCCTCCCCTCTCGGCTCAGAGAAGCCATTCCCAAATTATCATGGGGATATAAGTGAAGTAATAACCCAGGATGACAGGCTAAACTCAAGGACCATTTGGCTGCAGCTAGTTAAACATCTATTTTTGGCACTTTTTTCCCCAAAGCCTGATTTCTTTGAAACAGAGAAAATTAACAAAACCCGGAGCTAGCTGATTTCAACAAAGTGTTTTGATGAATAATATGCCATAATGGGCCAAAACAAGATAGGGAGTTTATCTCATCCCCCTGCACATCACATTTCATGCTTGCATCCGCTCGTTTCCAGCCTTCCTGCCTGGGCTCTGATTGGAGAGTCTGTTTTCTTTCATAATCTGCTTCAACTTCTCCAAAATGGAACATTTCGAGGGTTCTAGAGAAAAATGTTGGTTTTTTCTTCCGTCAGTGCCATTCTGTCAAGAGCCTTCTGCAGGAAGTTGAGGACAGTCAACATGTGAAGTTGGGAAATCATCTCAAAATGCAAGTATCGTCCCTCCAGCACCCCAATGTTAAACACCAATGCAGTGCAGGTCACAGAGGGGAAGAGGCAAATGCAGCCCCATGTATCTGCACCTTCCCAAACACCTGAGCTGCTTTGGGAACAGACTGATCATGTCGTTACATATTTATTAAGATCATCTCTCCTTAGTGTGTTGGCTAGAAAAACAAGTGCAAATTGAATGAATGATTGATCATTAAAACCATGCTCCATTTCATTTATATATATGGAAGAAAACCACAAGCCCTTAACCCCATCTTCTCTCTGATGCCTGGATAATAGAGTTAAAATAAGAAGCAAGGAATGCGTGTGGATCTGTTTGTGGGACCAGTCCCTGCTCCCCAGTCCTGACCCACAGCCGAGGATGCCTGGGGCAGGAGCGGTGTCCTAGGACACCTGGATCAGCTGCAGCCCTCTGCTCCCTCGGGCAGTGCAGCCATGTGTTTCCATTTATAAATTAATTACATTTCATATTAGATCCACTTGAGGATTTTGTGTGCTCACTGCCTGTCTGGGGAAGCTGTGCCAAGGCACCGCTGGTTAGAAACCCCCCAGCTTCTGATCCTCAGCACTACAGGAGTGCATACAGGGAAAGAGGCCTGGAGGAGACCTGGAGTCAACACTGGCCTTTATCTAATGTTTCTTTTGGGTGGTCAGATTCAGAGAAGGAGCTACATGAAGGCTGTCTGCAGTTTGAAGAAGCACGGCCGCTCTCCAAACCTGTGCTTTCAGTATCTTACTGAGCACAGTGATGTTTTCAGGTCAGTCTGGTTTAGACGGTGCCTCACTACAGCAGACAACCTACTGCAAATCCCGACTTGTTTGGCTTGGTGCAGTAACATCCTTACCCAGCAGGTTAACCTGCTTTCCCTTGGGTAGCAGCAGGATCCAGCTGCTGGGAGCAGAGAGCTCACTGACCACTGCTCGGGCTCCAGGCAGGGTTGTGCAGGGACAAGTGAGCGTTAGTGAGCACAGAGCTGACCGTCCTGGCTGGGCGAGCAGCAGGACAGGGTGGCAAGGCAGCCAGAGGAGCTCTGTCCCATCCACAACAGTGTGAGAAGATCCCTTTGCCCTTTTGGGGCTCTCCTGGCAGTCTGGGCTGTAGCAGCAAGCAGAGTCAGCTTGCTGGCATAGATTATTGATAGTCGGTGCAATGGGTTTTGCTGCTAATAGGACTGTGGGGCTGTGGTACAAGCATGGGCTGGAGTGGTCTCTTGCCTAGGGCAGTAATGGAGGATGCTGCAGTGCTTGCCAAGCTGCTGGACCTCTGAGAACTTGGTGAGAAGCTCCTCTGCTCTGCCTGCCCGGGGAAAATGCAGTTGACTACTGCAGGACTCAGCCAGGCTGCTCTCAGAACATGCCCCAGAGCATATCTCTTGTGTTGCCATGTTGCTTAGGCAGTGCCAATGTTAAATATAAAATAGTGCTGGTCAAGAGGGTGATGCCAGGGAAGGCTGCTCTGCTCTGTGATTCAGCTCAACTGGAATACATGAAAGATAAAGGAGGAGTGGAGGATCTACTACCCTTCCAGGAGAGTCTAAAAGACAGTCTGGGGACAAAATATGATACCAGAGTGGCTTTTGCTTACACATCTCTTCCTCGGAGCTAGGGGTGGTAAGGGAGGTGGAAATGAGAATGTGAAATGAGATGCTCTGGTACGAGAAACCTGCAAAGCACACCGTGCAGGGGCTGGATGCTCAGCACCTCGCCATGCCTCTCCAAAAAGAGTGGAGGGAAAAAATAAGTGAAATAAACCCCCAAATCAACTAAGCAGCCAGACACATTTGCTTCAAGAGCATTTGTTCAAAAGCTGTAAGTAATGTACTCCCCTAGACTCTAGTGATCAATGCTACTTACCCACACTGCAATTAATCAGACATTTGGTCACTTGGCTCTGGTCCACGCTGGCTTTTTAGCATTGTACTTTCCCAGCCCAGTACATCACTACAGCCCTGACTGCTCCACAGCAACCTGTGTCAGAGCAGCCTGCACTCTTAGTAGGTCCTCACTGGGATCAGAGGGCATGGAGGGAGACTTTCTCTTGCTCTTCCTTGGCTCCTGGGGAGCCCACATGTCCACACGGGTGGCTCAGGAGATGCACTGGTGGAAGAGCACTGGGAAGGCTGCCCAACCACTGCAGCGTCCCACGCGCACCTCTTAAAGCAGATGTTTTACTCAAAATGCTTTTATTTATGGAGATACCTGGAGTTGTGCACATGTGGTCACATTCCCATGTGCAAAAGTGTTGTGTGTAAATAACTTTCAAAGAGAGAGATATCTCGCGGTCACTTTGCACAAGCAGCCACGTAAGAGAGCTAATGGGATGTACCACCTAGTAGACAGTGAATATGTCTGATCCTCTGGGAAGAGAACCAGATGCTTTTAAGTCTGGGGATCTGAGTTTTTAGTGCCATTTCTACTTGTTTTTCTTTGTGAAGCCTCTAGACCTCAGAGGCTTATTTTAGCCCAGAGCCAGGATCACTCCCCTGCTGACAAAGGACAGCCTGAGCCATTTGGGGCTTCACAGCCCCTTATCCTCCATGTTAACATCCTCCCAGCATCTGCTCAGGAGCAGCATCCGCATCCCAGGCTACACTGCCCTGACACCCAGCACTTGAAGGCCACCCATGGCAAAGCTCACCATGGGGCTCTGAATGGCTGCAAACCAAGCCACAACCTGGCAAAAATCACTGTGGGGTCATGAGCAATTTGCCTGCAGGAGGTTTCCAAGCGGTAATTCACTGCTCAAGTGGTGGCCAAGGGGTGAGGAGCTCTTAATCTCCCTGCCAGTGTCTACAGCAGCACTGTTGCCCATTTCTCTAATCTATGGACAAAGAATCCAAAGCAGCAGCAGTGCCTGGGGAATAAGCGAGATTTATTTTGGGCTAATAGGAATGCTGTTGTGCAGCACTGGGATGTTTAACCTTGGCCAGGAGGAATGATCTTGCTATTGTATAGCAGATAATTAATTGTTACCAAACCCTTGAGAGATCAGACAAACAGAGGGCAACTCTGAGGTGACTTGCCAGATTTCCACAGTGCCTTGAGCCACCTCCATCGCCACTGGCCGACAGAGCTGTGTCCAGCTCTGGTGCTCAGTGTGCATGGTGCTGTGTGCTGAGTGGGCAATTTAAGGCAAATTGCAAGGTCCAAGGGCCAGCTCCAAACCACGACATCAAAAGTGCCTGGGAGGGTTATTGTGTGATATACCTTGAAGGGGGGTTCAACATCTCATCTTTCCCAAATAACTGCATCAGGGCCCAGTATTTCATGTCATAGAATCACAGAATGATCTGAGTTGGAAAGATCATCTAGTTCCAACCCCATGTCTGCAGGTTCCTCCAGTCAGAGACCTGCACCTTCTCCCTGAGGCACTGACAGGGCGGTGGTGGGTCCTCCACCTCTGCCAGGGGATGGTGAGGTTGCCTTGGGTCTGTAGCTGCTAGCAGGAGCAGGCAGTGCCGGTGCCTTGGTGCCCTTGCCTGCCTCACTTACCGCATTTCCGACTGTGGGGGGACAAATCAGCTTTTTGTGTAAATCTGTAGCAAGAAGTCAGCGAGTTTCCCTAAGTGAGTTTTTCTTGTATTTTTAATAAAGGTCACTCTGTGTTTACTGGCAAAGGCAATCAATATTGGTTCATTATTTATAAAGGATCCCACTGGTCTGTAACGACCTGCGGTCGGAGGACGCAGCAAGTTTCTGTTGCAGCCTCTTCCATCCCTCAGAGGGTCCCGCTGCCTTCTGCCTCTGCCCAGCCTGAAGGTTGCCTGGTTTTAAGCCGTTCCTCTCTCCTGCACAACCGGAGTGATGAGACTTGGTTTCCCCAGGGGGAACACTGCTGAGTCCTCTGCAGTAGCTGTCCCTTGCTCCAGCTCCACAACCTCACATCACCTTTTGCTTTCTTCTCAGAGCTGAGCTGCAGCCGTGGCTGCATGGAAAGCTGTGCTGTGGTGAGGGGAGAGAAGGGAGAAAGAGAGAGAAAGAGACTGGTGCCTTAATAAATTTGATTTCAGAGCAAATGAGATGGCTGCTGTTACACAGCACTGCTATGTTAACCTGGTTTTACATTACCGGCTGAGATGGGAAGCACGGATATTTTTAGTCTCTTAATACCAGTGGAGGAAAAGAAAAAGGAGGAGAAGAAAGAAGAAGGAAATATATACCTCACAGTGAATAACCTGGGCCTGGGTGGGACTAGGGTGAGCTGTGAGGGCACATCTGGGCCTGCTCTCCCTGGTGAACTCCCATCTGAGGTCCAGCCATGGGGGTCCACGCACCCAAGTCTCAGGCTGGTTCCTCTCACAGGATGGGGCTTGGGACATGTCTCAGGGCTAGGTGAGTAACTGGAGTGCTTGGAAGTGTCCAGCCCACGGAAGCATACACTAGTGTCACACAGGAACTCAAGCTCAGTGATGGCCTGGATGCAACCCCGTTATTCATGCTGGACACTCAGGGTGCATGGGTACTGCAGCCTGCCTGTCCCCTGCTGCCCTCCCATTACACAAGTCCTGCCTCACATCCCACAGGTGGGCTGTCCTGCTCCTCATCCTCCCAGTCCTGGTCCATGCCTCCATGGCAAAGAAGCTGCTGTCGCCAAGGGGAGCTCCAGGATAGAGGTGGCAAGAGAAGCACAACTCAGGAAGAATAAGGGACGTCCAGAGAGGCAAAGCCTTACAGTGAGCTCCTGATGCAGAGCTATTCACTAGAGGAACCTCCCTGCCTTTGCCTTTGTGCTAATGAGCCGGAGATAATTAGAGCAGATTCACATCTGGCCGCAGTGTGTGGTTACCTCCTGCTTGAAAGGCCCTTGTAAGGGCAGGTCCCAGCCCAGGTGCTCCCCTCCAGAGGCAGCAGAGTCTGAAAGGGAGATTTTTTTCACTTATACTAAGACAGTTAACAGCAGGGATAGCTTGTCCCCGCTTTTGGCAGGGCAGGCATGTTGCTGGCACTACAAAACCAAGGGGACCTGCAAGCAGCTCTCTCCCAACTTGGGCTGGCCCTGGTTTTGGAATGCACAGAGAGGCATCCCTTCCTGCTATGCCTGCTGCTACTGCTGCAGCTCAGCTGCCTGCTTTCCTATTGCAACAAATACCCAGGCCAAAAGCCTGGGTCTTCCCCAGGCAGCGACCAAGGAAGTGTTTGTTTCATGATTTGCATCATGTGTCATTCAGGCACGATTGAAGACTATTCCAACAGCAAGTAAGAAGTTCCTTCTGACTTTTAATATTATTGCTGTTATAATTTGAAGGATAAAATAAAATAGAAGGGAGAGCAGAAGGCATGACCATTTCAAGTGGAAAAAAAAATGATTCTCTTAAAAACATGGGGAAAGACTGTTTCATCTCCCTCTCTTTCCCATGAAGAGTAAGGAAAAGCTGAAAACAATCCCATAGACACATGGAGGTTGCTGAACTTACCTTTTTCTAGGGATAAACCTGTGCAAGTAGAGGAGGTGAGCTGCGACAGAGCAGGTCAGTGAGCGGCTGTGGCTAATTTGACCTGAAATCAAAAAGGAAAAGAGATTTTAAATCGATGTTCCAGCAAGCTTCATTGGTAGTGTGGGGAGCTGCACAAGATCATGGAGGGTAGGGATAAACCATCCTGATGATGTCAAAGCTCTAAACATGACCCCATCCTGCTGATGGGATTTGAGACCACGAAGTGAGCAGGGAGCTGTCTGGAATTACTGTCTGTGGGAAGGAGCTCTGCTGATGACCCTGAACATCAATTTGAAATAATCAACTCACTTCCCCCTCAGAAAACAAGGTCCTGGGAGGTTTGCAACAGGGAGATGGATTAATAGCCCAGAACTGTATGTCGGGCCAAGCATGTTGCTCTGTCTGAAGTAAAGGCCAAACTCAGGAGCAGTGACCGAGGCTGGGTTTCCCAAAGAGCCCCCAGCATTGCTGGAGATGCTCAGCGCTGGACTGTGGGTCCTTGAGTGCTGCAGCTCAGGCTGCACAGCTGGACTACCTAAATCCCTCACAGGGAGAGGGAATGCTTTCACCCATTCAGGACAACCCCCCCCCCCCCAGGGCCATTTACATCACTGGGTTTTATTCCAGTTGGATTTTGGCAGAACGAACCCCATATGAGCCTGGGAAATGCTTCTGGTGCATGGCATTGGGCTCTGATGGACTGCCCCCTAGCAGAGAGCTAGAAGGCAAAAGCTGCAACATAAATCAGGTGGCCATTACAGAAACAGACAATTTCTGATAAAATATTATTCAACCCAAGCTGCCTTTGAACCTGCTGTTAATTACTCCTCGGCCAAGTCTGTGATTGTGTTTCCCAAATGCCAACGTAAGACTGTATTTGCACAGCATAAACCTGATCTGTATTGACATTTTCTCCTTTACGTTTTGGTCCCATTTCCCCAGGACTTGAGGTTTGAAAAGTTCACACCTGAGAAGGCTTTGTCTCCACCCTGGGCAAAACCTCCAGCTCTCTGTCTGCTGATCCCTGCCTTTTAGTCAGGGGAGCCTCATCCTTCCTGCTCCTCAGTGAGGTCTTCTCCTTTCCCAGCCTCTTCCTCTGAGCAAGAGATCTTTACAAAGGCACAAACAACATTTTTACAGCTCTATTACATGGTGATTTTTCCCACCACAAAGCACTCCTCTCAGCTCAGGCCCATTAGATGTTGCTTCCTCTTCACTGCAGGGCTGAGACACCAGCCAATTCCAGCAACACCAGCGACAAAACCACTTTAATCCTTCTTTCTGCCTTGCTCCTGCTTGTCTATCCCAAGCCTGCTTTCATGAATTAGGAGTGAAAAATAGCAATCATTAAAACTGCTCTTCATCTAACTGTACTTTTTCCTTCTGTCCTTCTTGTCTAGTACCACTCCATCTTTTCCATGAAGAGTCCCTTTGCATCCCTCCGACCTCAAACCCCTGACCAGGTCCTCTCCCTGCAGCAGAGCAGGGGACACGGGGGTTTGCCCAGCTCCAAACACAATCACCAAAATCAGGTGGAAGTAGGGCTGAGCAGCCAGGCATGACAGGAATGTGCCCAGCAGTCAGGCCCCTCTGGGGAGCTGAGATTGGCTTTGCTGAGTGCTGATTCTGTTTCCAGTTTAATATCAAAGGTGTGCACCCTTGGCACAGCAGCATAATCCACCGAGTCTTGGCTGGAGCGTAAGCCCCTTTCTGTAGAGTGGGTTGGAGGGATGGCAGTAGAAAGAACAAGGAAAGGATGTATATCTGAAAAACTCTGCCCGAGCTGTGAAGAGGCAGATTCACATCCTGTTATCCCCCTCAGTGCCCAGAGCTGGCCCTGGTGGCACCGTCCCGGTTCCTGGTTGGCACTATGCTGCCTCCAGGCAGCCCTTTGTTCAGAATGCTCAAGCTAGTGACACTCACCCATGAGACTGTGTTACAAAACAATACTACTAGTAATACTAACAGGAATAATACAATAGAGCTTCCCTAATTTACACTAAATGACTGGGAGACCCATTGCCAGTTAATGAAATCTACAGCTTAGCAACCAATGGAACAAATACCATTTTGCATAGCCAGGGTAATTCATCACCGGATGCACTTTTTTTACCCATTTTGACAATTGTGGTTTATTTTTAATTATTGATGCTATCTCATAATGTCCAGTAAATATATGGAAGTGAGATTTGTAGAAGTAATGCGGTATCTAATATGAAGCTTAAGAAATGCTGGGAAGTCTTTGGGGTGGGTGACAGTGCCTGAGCCCCTCAGGACTGGTGCTTGAGCTGGGCAGAGGGTACCCAACACTACAGATCCCTGTGATGGCGATGGGTCACCCTGAGCAGAAGCTGCTACCTGCCCTTATTTACCTCTGCAATATTGAGCAGGTCTTTTATGAGCAAACCATTCTCCTCCCAGGCACAAATTGCCTTTGTCCCGTCTCAGCCCCCCTCTCCACAGCTCCCTCCTGCCCACACCATGCCCAGGGTCCCTCTGACCAGCCCCACATCCCTTCCTCCCTGCTCATGAGCCAGAGGTATTTTGCAAACACAAATGCATTAACAAGCTGGCAAGAGTCCCCATGAATATTTCATGTTTAACATGCCCTCGTTTCCTTCTGTTTAATGGATGCTCTCCCCATTATGTCTCCGCTTGTTTGAGCAGGGTACCTTTTCAACGGAACATAAAAGCCGCTCCCCGGTGAGGTGGAGAGGAAACCACTTAGCTCTGTGATTCAATAGCCCCAGATGCAGGCGGGTCCTGCCGCCCGCCCTGGTGTGGTCGGCAGATTGGATTTCCTTTAACAGCTTCTACTGCTCTTCTTTCCTTCTATCATCCCCCCTTCTTTTCCCCAGTGATTTTTGCTAGCACGTGTGTCCGGGAAGCCGTGTGTTTCCCCCAGCTGCTTTCAGGCAGTTGTTTGCTGCAGGACAGCAGATGAGACCAGAAACCATCCCTCTGGGTTGTGAGAAATGCCCTAGGTGATGTGCGGTGGTGGTACCCAACCTCTGCTTCCTTCCAGCCGATGCCTGGTCACCAGGGATGGAATGAGGGACCTTGGCATAGAGCGGGTTCCTGAGCTGTGGGGCTGTTTCCTGCCCTACCCTGATATGAGGGAGGAACAATGCCAAGGGAACGGGCAGGTTTTCTCCCTCTATGGGCTGTCTGAAAGGCAGCTGCACCACGCAGGAAGCGTAACAGCCCTGGGAGCAGCGGGATCTCATGTATGAAGAGGTGCTGAGGGCACCGTCAGCAAGTCGCTGCTGACCAGGTCGGACATGTCATCATTGTGGCAGTGAATGGGCTGCATCAGTGTAATACCATGCTCTGCAAAATTGGAGAGGGGAGATGCACTAGCTGCAATAAAGGCCAAGAAACGAGGGGAAAAAATGAATTAATGTGACAAGAGGTTTAAAACTTTAAACAGTGGCTGCCTGTGGAGATGGGTACCCTGCTGAGGCGCTGTCCTGCCATCAAGAACCCTGAGCTAGGGTCCAGTTTCCATCAGCGAGCTGTGATTTTAGTGTGCAACTTCATCTTTCAACAGCAAACCTAGATGCTCAGGGCCTGGCTTCCCAGGCTCAAGCCACATTGCCTGAGATGCCAAATAACTTGGCTCCCCGGAGCTTCCTCATGCTGGGATGTTTCAGGCAGGGCAGAGAAGCCTCAGTGAAAGCTGCTGCTGGAAAAGACTCAGTCTTAGGGAATCAGAAAGTGAAAAAGGAATTGATCCAGGTTTAATGAAATGTTACATTTTGCTTGCAGGGAAATAATTTGTTTTGTTCTAGAGCATTAAGTTTTCAAAAGTAAAATTGAAGGGTGTTTTAAAAGTGAAGGATTTTGGAGGGAAAAATCGACACATTTCATTGTTGAAATGTCAAAGGAAGGTTCTTAACCGGAGAAAAGAAAATTTAATTTCAAGATCTCAGGGTGGCCAAAATGAATTCAGAAAGTGCAGAACTGGTGTGTTTGGCTGAGAAAAACTTGTACTCAGTCAGAATAATGTCACATTTCAGGGGCTTCACCCTCAGCTCAAGGTCTGTGTCACCTCAAGATCCCAAAGCACGTCCAACCCTGGTGGGCAGAGAGACCCCATCCCTGCCCCAGGCATGATGTTCTCTCTACACCCCAGCATGGGATGAGCCCTCTGGAATCCCGCCGCTGCCAGGGACTGGGATAGCAGAGGGCACAGACCAGGACAGCAACTGCAATTAGTTCTTCAGTTTTGATACAATTATAAATTACATGGAGTAGTAATGAAAACAAAGTCCTGGCCAACAGCCTGTTCCTGCCAAGCCGTCACTGAGGGACTCCGGCTCGAATTAGATTTCCTCTGGTGACAGGGTGTTGATAGACCCCGTTTGTGTGTGTACACGATGGGAGGGCTACAGAGAACCTGCACGAGCCAGCAGCACGGTGGGATTGCGCCGGGGTCTCTCCAGCTCAGCCACAACGTCCCGGGCACGAGGATGCAGTAGCGCTGGCGAGTCCCAGGACACACATTTGAGCCAGATAGCTTGACTCAAACACTAGCCTCATGCTGCATGGTGACATAATTCACTGGAAGACAAACCCTGCTCCAGCTCCCACACCGTCCTCATCCTCAGAGCTTCGTCGGTGCCTGGTATTCCAAAATGCCTCAAAAGGTGTCACTGCTGCAGGTCACGGCTTATCACCTGTGGGAAACCTCTGATAAAATGCATGTGAAGGCTCTATAGGTATCCTGGAGTGCAAGATCAAACCCTTCGTGCTACGATTTACACACGGACCCTTCCAGGCTTGATTCAGGGTCCCATGCAAATGGACCAGCTTCTTGGTGTGAGTGCATTTTCGGGCATGCTGTCCTTGAATACAACCAGTGTGGCTCCAGTGAGGAGCTAGGCAGAGCCTGGGAGAGGACAATTCAGATCTCGGGCATTGCAGCAAGGTGGGGTTGTGACACCTCTCTCTGGCTATCCCCAGGGCTTGCTGACTGACGGTACATGTATTTCCCCATACCCAAAGCACCAGCTTGATGCCAGTGGAGACATCCTGGTGTCACCCATCCCCAGGCTGAAACAAGCCACTTGTCTGCAGAGGCTCCTCCAACCCAGGTATTGATCAGAGCAGCTCTCACATGGGGAGCGGTGCAGCTGAGGTGTCCCAGCCCAGTCCTGGTCTTTGGGTGCTGGGGAGGGAAGGGGTCCCCATCTCCCTGCATAGCCAGCCACTTCTCCACTCAGCCCATTGACAGCCAGACTTCAGGGCCCCTCTTAGTCCCTGTCCTCCTCTCTTGGTTCCCCTCCATGCCTGTTCCGCACCCCCCCCCCCCCAAACCCTTTCCTTTTACATGCAGAATTTTAATCTAATTTTCTCAATGCAAATCTTAACAGGGAAAAACCTTGAAATCGAATCTGCAGAAGTCTCCTTTCACAGTTCAGAGATTTGATTAAATTGCAAGCTTTGTTAATATTTGGTGCAACAGGGGGGAGAGACAGGAGGTGGGGAGGGAAAAGGGGAGAGGAGCGAGTGGATCTGTCTGAGGGGCAGCCGGAGCCTTTTCAAATAATCTGTTTACCCCTGCAGCTAAGGAGCCCATTAGCAAGTGTTCTCGTTTCTAATTTCCCATCGTGCCGTGTCCCGCAGACCTCGCTGTGTTTATTTGGAGAAGCAGAACAAAATTGTTTGTATAATTAGATCTGCTACAAGGGCTGCCCTTGAAGGGTCCCCAGCAGGAAGCTTTCGATTGCGAAGGGCTCCCGTTGCCTCAGACCCCCAGCCCCAGCCTGTGGCATGGCCAGAGCCATGTGGGGCAGCCAACAACAACATGATCCCACTGGGTTGGGCTTTGGGGCCTCTGTGGGTCTTGCCTGTGTTCTTGCCCACTGACTGCCCATGATTGCACTGCCCTGCATTGTTCTGGGGTGCCCCAGTGAGCGATGGAAGCTGCAGATCCAGCTAAGGCTAAAGCTAAAGCAAAGGGCCGGTCTGGCTGCCCTCTCTTGTCCCCTGCCTGCCAGGAGGATGTCAGGGCTGTGGTACCAAGGGCAGGACCAAGCTCCAGGGAAATAGCCATTAGCCACCCATCTCCCCATGCATCCCATTGGCTGGCAGGCAGCTTCCCAACAGCATGGTCCCAGAATGGGATTTTTCCAGCTGTGCCAGTGTGGGGAGCTTTCCTCCTTCACTAGCTGCCTCCCTATAACAATGGGTCCCAGCAGAGGTGACCTGCCCCCATCATGGAGCTCTGGATGCTCTCACTGATTCCCTGGCTGGGTCTGGTGGCACTACGATGAGCGAGAACTGCTGCTACATGTTCCCAGCATCACGAGGATGCTTGACAGGTTCCTTGTGATCCCATCACAAGCTGCAGAAAATGGTTGGTTTTGTAGAAGCAGTGAGTGGTGGATAGGCAAATCAGTTCTTAAGGAGGCAGGCTCGAGGCCAGGCATCCCAAGAAGAGGTATAAGATCTACTTACGTTTCTTATTCAAAAAGTATTTTACTGAAAAAAGAAAGTTGTTTTTTATTTACTTTTATGTTGCCAAAAATTTCAGTGTGCTTTTTAGTAAATGAAAGCAAGTTCATGAAAAAACATATTTTGAGAAAAGCTTTGGCATTTTAAAACACCTGGTTAGAAAAACATGATAATGAACAATATCTTCACTGAAAGCAATAGAAGCTTTTTCCCAAGAAACAATTACTTAAATAATACACACACACACACACATTTTTATTCTCTATGGGATGGGAAAAAAACAGCCCTTGTGCCCAGCATTAACAGCTCTTCAGGCTGCTTGCTGAGGGCTGCTGTAAACCTCCCTGAGATGCCATCCAGGTGCACACTGCTGGCCCATCTGCCTCTGTAAAGTGGGGACAGGAATGCTGCAGACACAGAAGACAACTGGGGCAGGGTTTTGCCCCAGGTAACTTCTTTTCCTCTGGAAATGTTGCTGACTGCCCTGCTATAAGCTTACCTATTTAACCACATCATCTCAGACCACCTGACTTCAAATACTTCCTAAATAACCCAAATAAATACAAAGGATCACTGGGCTCAGTGTGGATGATGAGTTATAGCATTAACACTGCTTAGAAGCTCAAAGCATGCCATGTCCAATGTGAGCTTCCCCATGGCCATGGCAGGGAACGGCTGCCACATCCCAGCTTGCCCACTGCAGAGGCTGAGGGTTCTCAGTGGGTGCAGGCTCTGTCTCCCAGAGCTAATCCCACCCCGGAGCATCATGTGTGGGAGCTGCCATTCCCACTCACAGGGATGTCCCAGAGGTACTGGCAGGGATGGGGCTGATGGGGACATGGAGCACCAAGCACCTTGAGGGCAGCAGATGTGACTGAAGGGAGCAAAAGCCCTTCATGAGCAAACCTCTCCCATTTGTTCTCCTCCCTTGAGGTGAGTGGAAAGCAGAGGCCACATGAGCAACTTAATGGAGCAGAACTTGGCTTTAATCTGTTCCCATAAATGTTTATGATCCCCTAATTATTAACATTTAATGCTGTGTTAATCCATTGATAGGCTTTCATTTTTGTTTTTAATGGCTCGTCAATTTCTGCTCTCTCCCTTTGCTCTTTTGCTCTTGAAAGGAAGAAGAAAAGGCAGCGCGCGGCAGGGTATGACGGGACAGGATGGCTCCTCTTCCAGGGACAAAGGGCCTTGGGGTCCCACAGCCACTCTCTCACACCAGGAAGAAGGGCTGGGTGAGGGGAAGGACCCTGCAGCAGTGGCAAGGGTCCCCTCGGCTGCCGCCCCCCCCTTGCTGATGGAGCAAAATGGTGTTGGAAATGCTTGCAAGCTTCAGGCCAGGCTGAAGGCATGGTGGGAATTGTGGAGGGGGAATCTCAGAGGAAACCCCCTGGGATGGAGAGCACGCATGTTTTTTTAAATGTTGTTTATTTGAAGTGTCCTGCTGAAATGCTTCCAGCATTGCCCAGCTCACACACCTCCCTCCTGCCGCCCGCCCATTGCTCTGCTGGCTGAGATGTTTATTTAAGTGTCCTGAAAACTTTATCTGGAAATCAGTTCCCTTCTCTTCCCCTTGTCCGCCTTTCCACTCTCTTTTCCTTCCATTCATCACTTTGAAAAATGACCCGGTTTCTCTCCCTCCTTGGATTCCTCCTCCTCATCCCTGTGCTGCCCGCGGCCACCGGGCAATGCTCTGACAGCGAGGGCTGCTGGTAATTAATGGTGCTTCTCAGGGGAAGTCACAACTACATCCCCGGGGGGCAGGTGGGGGTGACAGATGGTCCTGCTCACGCTAGAGCATACTGTGATCCCTGGGGCGTCGCTGTGGTGTGGGGCAGCTGGGGATGGTGGAGGGACCTGTGCTGTCCTGCCCATCCCATGGGGACCACAGCAATGGAGGAGACATGAGAGACCGGCTTGCAGAAGACCCTGGTCTGAGGTTTCACCCATCCTGGGCTGGGGTGCTGCTCTTGAATGAGCATCCTCTCAGCTGGCTGGCTGCTCCAGCTTCCCACATGGTGAGAATTTGCCGGGGAAAAGAAAACCTAAAAAATGAAATCAGTTAACTAAACCAAACCCTGACACAACTATTTGTCCACTTCCCAGCCTCACTTGGGAAACATAAAAATGCACACTTCTTTTTCAGGCTGACGTGTGAATGCACATGCTGTCTGCGTTTCCATGACTGATTTCATCTGCACACAGAAGCCCCCTCCTCTTTACTCTTTCCCACCTACATCTGTTCCCCACACTCCGGGCCTGGCCAGAAAAAGCAGGGAAAAACAGCCAGAAAAAAAAAAAAAGAGAGAATTATGGGGAAATACACAAAAACTGTGGAAAAAAATGTGTGACGGGTGTTGGAAATTTCATTTTCTAGCTAAGGCTCTGTCACCTCCGAGTGTCAACCCAGCTCTGCAAAGCCGGGCTTAACAGCTCTGGTGTGCTGGAGCTGGCCCGAGCCTTGCTGGACTGCCCCCAGCCACCACCTCAGCACCTTACTCTGCCATGGTCTTCCAAATTCACGTCTTAGCCTTGAATGCTGGGTACTGTGGTAGTGCACAGAGCATCTCCTTGTTGCTCCTCTGGGGTTTGCCTGGAAAAACGTGCCATAGAAGCTGATGAAGCCTGTGCCCAGTCCATTGCCTTGCGCTGTGCCATGGGAGGTACTGCCACCAGCAGTCCCTGCCCTCAGCAACACCTTTCAGCCCAGCTTGCCAAGCCCTGATCCCACATGGGTCTGTTTTCATGCCTCGGTCCTAGAGGGCAATGGAAGACAGCGAAACCCTGGAAGCCCTCGGTGTCCTGTCTAATCTTCGCTCGCTTTCCTTTGTGATTGGCCCAAAAATGAGGAGGCTCCCTGCTCGCATCCTTGCTCTTCCATGAAGAGCCCAGGTATTCATTTTCACAATGAAGAGCACACATCCTTTGCCCCAGCCTTCACTTTGCCCTCTGCCCTCCCTGGGCTGATCCTGAGAGCCATCTGCATGTCTCCACTAAACCTCTCTTCCAGGCATGTACTTCATTAGCTATAACCACATCCCACTGTGTTGGCAAGATGCTCAGGAAGGAGGGGTACCGGAAACATTTAATTCCCTTAGTAAGCTCCTAAATTGTATAAAATAATAGAGACCAGCAGAATTATTCTTAAAAGGCTGTGAAATGGCCCTGTGAATTGCTGTTGCATTTGAAAGGGAGCAGGGGTGGACTATCAGGGCACAGGCTGCTGGGCATCTGCCCAGTGATGGGCTCAGATGAGTGCTTTGCCTCAGGGACTAGGGATGAAGGCTGGGACAAGGACCAGGAATGGGAGCAAGGCAATGGACAGCCCCTGCATCACAGCCACATACAGGCATGGGCATGCTCAAGCACAGTCATGCCCCAGCCCAGGGCTCCATGTCAGGGTGAGGTTTCCTCCTTCTCCTCCCTGCACTCCGGCAGCTCCCCATCCATCAGCAGTCATTTCTGGAACACAGCCTCCCTGAGGCTGGCTGCTCCTGGGACTTTCAGTAAATAAAGGCAAAGGCGCAGCCATCAAGATGAGGGGCAATGTCAGATCCCTGCCAAAGATACCCTGTGCTTGGACATGGTTTCCTTTCCCTTGGTCATACTTTGATTCTTTAACTGTGTTCTTCCTGCAGTTTTTCTTTATGTCAGCAATTAATCTATTGCTCCTAATAAAGAAGTATGACTTTCCTTGGGAAGAAAGTTAATAGGTTATGTTGAAAGCAAATTGGTCAGGAGCACACGTGGGATGCAAGGGGCTGGTAGGCTGGAGCTTTGCTGGGCACACAGGGAGGATGCCCCCCAGCACAGAAACCACTTGTGGGATGGATGTGACCACAGCGGTTGTGAGTTGGCATTATGCAGCAGGTTTCTAGGAATGCAGCTAGCTACCTACATAGTTGCACACCTCTTAGTGCCATTATGTTAATGTATATTTGTAGCTATTTATTAAACAGGCCACTACAGACAGAGAAGTTTTAGGACTCCTGGCAGCCACTGTCACCCTGTGCAGACACATTTGCAGAATGCCCTGGTAGGGAAGGCTGCTGTGGTGTCTGGGCCTCTCCAGCTGCTTTCTTTACAGTTTAAAAAACCAATTTTAGTTGCCCTTAAGCAAAGTTTGATGGAGGGCAGCAGGGAACTCTCTGCTTTATCTGTTTCATGCCTGCAGTTCCCACCCCGGCAGTCAGTCACAGGGCAGCGAAGGACAGCATGACAAGACCTCTCAGCTGCCCAGCCCAGAGAGACTCAGCCATTCTCATCTCTATCATTGAGCAGATAGATTTACCTGTGCTGTCCACACCTCCTTCCTCTTCCTTTCTAGTCTTGGTTACTATTATCTCTGCCTGGTTTTGTCTCCCTTGGCAGACCTTGGCTTTCCAGCTCTGACTTGCCTAAGCTATCCACCCCAGCACGGAGGTGGGTTAAAGAGGAGGTAGAGTGTGGCTGGTTTGCAAGAGCTCAAATCTGTGACTGCTGATGGGGAAGGGCTTCCCTTGCTTCCCTCCTGAACGCTTCTGTGAAGGTACATGTGTTCAGTACAGCCCTGAGAGCCTCACCTGGGATGAGCTCTGCTGCATGGAAAGGAAAGCTCTGGTGGCTGCACATGGAAGACGCCTTGGATGAGGACAGAGTGTGGTGCTTAGAGACATGGTGCTTGAAGAAAATCAGCTCCGTTACAGAGAAGCTCTGGAAATCAGAACTCAGCCTTTGCTTAAGTGAAAAATTCCCATCACTGAGATCCTCACAAAGGTAGAAGACACACAGTGAGTGCTCAGTGAGGACAGCAGACTTCCCTGTCCTTTCCTCCCCAAGAATGAACAGGTTACATCTCCACGGACTGAAGAAAGCCTCAAGCAGAGGGGGATTGGAACAAGGAAACCATGTGCTGGTGTGGGCTCGCCTGCCAGCTTCCTGGCATCCCTGCCTGCCCAGGCAGTGCTGGGCTGTGAGAAGCAGATGCAGCCACTTGACACACGAAACCCAGCTCTTTCAGCCGCCGCGCAAACCCTCACTGAAAAATGCTGATACCAAGTCTGATACCAAGTCGGCTTTAATGGGAAGATTATTTTCAAGTCTCCTCCTGGCAGCAACAACAGCAGCAGCAGTAGCAACAACAACAGCCTCTCTGCAAAGAGCTGAAAAGCTGCCAGGCAGATTTTCAAGTGAAAAGATGCCAATAAAAGGAAATTCGCCATTTCACGGCCCCCTCTGTGTCTCACCAAGCAGCTGCAGTGAATCCTGGTGCTCTTGCTTTTATCTTTGCAGAGCTCTGTGCCCGTTTCTTGTATCCTGAGTCCACCACCTCTTAATTATCCTTCAAAGCTGCAGCAGTGGGGAGGGACAGCAGCTGGGATCCCTCCTCCGAGTCATATTCCAGCACGTGGATGGGGAGCAGAATCGGATGTGACGAGAGCCGCAGAGAGTGGAGGAGATCGGAGCAAACCCGCTCACCACAGGCATTAGACCCCTCTTCCTATGTGCGTGAAAAGCTCTGCCTTTGCTTTATTGTCAGAGTAAACATGTTCTCATCTCTCTAGCTCACTGCTTTCATCGAGCGTTAAGGTCCTTGCAGTGATTGAATCATGAAAACTAACAAGCCCTCCCACTGAAGTAAGAGGAGAACAGTTAATAAATTAGACATGCTTAAGAGCAGTGGGTGGGATTGAAGTATGGTTTTACCTCTGTCTTTTATGGGAAAGCAGAAGGATGCTATCTGCTCCCACAGGCAAGTAAGGTGTCCCCTGGGGAAGGCAAATCGCAGGGAGGGAGGAATGGGAATGGGAAGGACACTGCCAGGTGCAGCACAGCCCCTTTCCTTCCTTGGGACAGGTTGTTTTCCCAGGAAAACCCATAAAGGGACAAGTTTGCTTGAGTAACTATGCAATGAGGCCTCCCGTGCTTTGCTCAGATGGTGGTACCAGTCACCAGTGGAAGAGGGCAGCTGGGGAAACTCCTCTGGTTTCCAGGAGAGCACTCCCCTGCCTGTAGTGCCCCTTTGCCTCCCTGGTGTGAGCTGAGCTGCTCACCTCAGTTGCAGCATTTACCTGACAAGACCTGCTCTTCAGTGACTGTTTGCAACCTGCCACAATGTGCTCGGTGAGGGGAACACAGCACACGCATACAATGTCCTGGAGGCTTCAGAAAATAGAAATACTTAAATTAAGTGCACCAGTCCTTATCTTTCATTGTGATGTAAAAACAAGGGAAGGGTGTCCGGGGAGCATTTAGGAGGGTGAAAGACATACGTGCTAACAGAAAACACTTCCTGTATAGGACAGAATTTACATGGGCAGCTTGGCGTGTGAGCAAGATGGGGAGCACAGCAGAAATCATGGGGGCATGAGTGGCTTACAGGGGTGATGAGAGGGTGTGCAGGAGGGGGAACCTGCCTTTCCCTGGTGGGGAAACTCCATTATTTTAGCTTCTGGTTTTGTCTTGAATATGGTGTGCTGGGAAGTTGCTTTTCAGAAACACTAAAGCATCAGTGAGGACACTTCAGCATTCCTCTAGCACAGCGTTTTAGTTTGTTTAGTTCTTCCTCTGCTGCCTGGGGTGGACAGAGATGCTGGCATGGTGCTGCTTTGATACAGGCCTTTCTGTGCTGTTACTGAGCGAGCTGATCCTGGTCAGGTCACTCAGTCAGATGCAAGAGACTGACCCCACTCTCTGCTCATAGCGTGGCTGGGCCGTGGCTCCACAAACCTGGCATCCCTCTCTCACAGGTCATCCTCTGGGAAAAGGTACCCACAACTCTGCTGCAGCATCACAGCACTGATCCCAGCTGCCGGAGCAGCTCCTTCCCACGAGCCTTGGTTATTTCCAGGCAGATCCATCTTCTGGTAAGCTGGTTAGCATCCCCACGCTGCAAGTGGGGTGATTCGATAAAGAAGCACTGAAAGTGAACCCAGTTCAAATGAAAGAGCTTATGGCCATGAACCTGGCAAACAGCATTTGGAGCTCTGGAGCAAAAACAAAACAGACCCAGACGGCACATATTTTCTTTCCTTTGAAAGGGAAAACACAAAGTTAAAGGATTTAAATCCCTTTTCTTTTTTTTTTTTTCCTTTTTTTTTCTTTTTTTTTTTTTTTTTCCAGAGGAATTAAAACAAAAATTCACATCTGGAATGACAACTACTAACCCTATCCCATACCCCCCCAATTAATCAGGCCCTGTAATGGAAATGCTGACAGACTCATAACTCCAACCTTTCAAACACAGATCTGGTATTAAACTGCCCCTGCAGCCCTTGAAGGAGCGGTGCTCTGGTGACAGCATTTTGCATGCGCTGAAGGAGGTGCGGGCAGAGCAGTGTGGAGCTGGGGGGGAAGCTCACCCCCTCTGCCCATTCTGGGCCACCGCCTGCTCCTTCTCCAGCACAGGGCTGCTCCTTTGCATGCTCTGATCCCACCGCACTGGGTGTGCAGGGCTCAGCACATGCTGACTGCACTAAACCTGACTTGTTGTTTCCCTTCAAAGCTGCTGGTCCCTTGCAATTGTTTAAACTTTGGTAGCATTAACGTACAAGCTGTAAAAATAGAGCCTGATGCCAAGAGACCCATCTAACACGTCTTTGAACTTTATGTCAGCGTGCCGGCAGCTGCAGGTCTCCCCCTCTGTTGCTTCCCAGAGCAGCTCCATCCTCAGTGACCCAGCCAGCATGGGGAGTGGGGGCTCAGCAGGACATGTGAGGATGGGGACATGGGTTCAGGCATCTGCAGCTTGCAACGCACCTCAAAGAGAGGCAGGTGAAGGTGAGCACAGCACAGGGCATCCTTCCCATATCCAGGAGCTGGTTTCAGGCCAGATCTGGGGCAGGAGGGAAGGGAGGATGTCTGGGGAAGTAGGTTACAGGAGGGCTGGGACTGAGCAAAAGCTGGTTGCATGGATGCTCCAGCAAACAGCATGGCTTTCACCATACCAACAGGGGCCCTTTCTCCTGTGATGGATGGGTGGGGAAAGTGCAGTAGGTGGGGGATCAGGTTTTACCTCTCTCCCTCGAACAGGCTCCTGACAGTGCTGGCAGCACCTGATGTGTTTGTGATGGTTAGTGTGAGTGTCCTGGTCACAGCTTGGGGGGAAAATGTGGGCATCTGCCAGTGGACAAGCCCGGGGCTTCATGCGTGCCAGTGGTGCCAGGAGCTCCTCCTGCAGTGAGGTGGTGCAGGCAGTGCCTGGGCACCATGGGCTTGCAGCACCATCCTTCCCCATGCACTTAGCTCTAGGCTAGGCTGGAACAGCCCCAGCTTCCCGCTGACTGAACGGGGGCTGGGATGCAATGTGCCTTTCTCACCTTCTTCTCAGTAACATGGGACTTTGCCAAGCGGTCCTGGTGACTGGAGCCAGCGTGGTCACATCATTGCCTGTGGCTGCGGGGAGACCCGGGGTCCCTGCATGCGCGGAGCAGCCCATGGGAATGCTGCCCAGCCCACGACAGGGGCTGGAAACAGAAAGCTCTATTGTTTTCCCACCTGTCCGAGTTACAAAGGGCCAAATGGATTTTCATGAAACGTTATTAAAAAATAAAAAGGGTTTGGCTTCCGGGCCGAGGCCCCGTTTGCCAAATCAGCCCCAGGCGAGGTTTTATGACTAAGTATGTAATAAAACCCTTTGAAAGAGGGGCTTATAACCCAAGTCTCCACAGACCTTCTCCACTCAAGGGCAGCACATGGTAGATTGTTATGTGCTCATATCCTGCTCAGTCCTCTTCTGAAGGGAATTTTCCACGACAGGGACAAAATTACCCTCTAGACACTCACAGTGGTTCCTGTGGCATCACAGCTCTGCTTTCACCAATTGCATCGTGCTGGGAGGTGTTGTGGTGGGTTCCTAAGCAGGCAGGGACCCTTCCTCCCTGTGGCAGCCTCGAAGGACCATGACAGAGGAGGCAGAGCCCCAGACACATGCCAGGACAGACCGGCTCCAAGCAAGACCTGTGCCTGGGGTGTGGGAAAGGAGCCTGTGTGCCCTGCAGCTGGCTGTGATGGTACCATGGAGCATCAGGAAACAGCATGCTAGCCACTGTATAAGCCTCCAGAGGGCTGAACACCCCTTCGGAAGAGTTTGAGGGTTGGAAGGGTGTAAGCATCAACTGGTCCAGGAAGTTCTTTGGGGAGTGAACTCAAACAGGGCCAGCTGAATAATAGAGTGATGTGAGGGTCATACGCATTGTGTACAGCACACACGTGGTCCCCATACACGTTCTCCATCTATACAGATTTTTTGTGTGCAAATCTTAGCTTTGAATAATTTGTAAATAATGTTCTCATTATTTTTCTAGCTGTAATTAGGACAAAGGAGAAAGAAGTAAAGTATTTAGGCTGACTTCCAGGGAAACTTCACAGAGCAGAGCAACTTCATAGACTTCAGAACAGTGTCCTAAAGGGAGCGATGGAAACCCTGAGCTGTGTAAATTTAGACTGAAGGAAGCCCTGGAGGTTAATGCACAGGCTGTATTTGCCCATGGAGGGTAAGTGAGAAGATAAAAAGGCCTTTTTTCATTTCTCTCCATGGCATTGCAGTGAAGGACTACAGAGAAGGCTGCAGATTGCTCTTCCCTGTGATACATTGCTCCTCAGGCTGGAATCTGGTGCTCCACTCTTTTGTGATCAGGGTTTAAATTGGCATTTAACAATATCACTACAGCAGATTAATGAGACATCACTTTAGTGCTACAAATACCAATCTGCAGCTAAAAACTTCACGTGTCAATTGATGGCTTTGTTTCCACAGTTGTCTTGTTAGATGTCAATCACAGGGCTAAGCAAGCCTTTCAAACAGATAGATGTTAGTGTGAGGGGTGTAAGTGTGAGTGAGTGGGTTATGTGTGTTATTTGAAGTTAATAACAGCAGGAGAATGACAGGAGCTGGTGTTGGAGAACATGCCCAAGAGTGAACCCCTCAGGAGCCATCGGAAGCCAAAGGGCAGATCTGGGCAAACCTCCTGAGTGAAGGCTGGCTGGGGACAGGAGACACAGACCTGGGCCCCGTGGGGTTCCTCAGGTCCTGGCTGGGCTCCACCAAGTTGCACTTTGCTCCTTGGAGCCGGTCAGATAAACCTCATGAGGTTTGGCTTCTGCACGGTGTCTAATGAGTGAATCCTCTTCTTCTCTTAACTTCTCCCTCGCCTGCAGAAGTAACCAGGTACTGGGTGGCAAAAGTAGCCATGAAGGAATGAAACCCTTGTGCCCTGCAGACAATGGGCTCTGAGAGGGGTAACTGCAAACCCCAGGGCAGATGGAGAGGAGCAAAGCCACACATAGGATGCTGGTGAATGTTTGACATTGCCAAGCTGGTGGAAAGGCTGGTGATAGCCTGATAGATGGGGCTTACCTTTCTTATCCACGCCCATTTCAGCAGACATCCTTTTAGCACTGTGTTGTATGACGGCTGAGTGCTGGGTGTGCCGAAGGTCTGGGGATGAGGCAGGGAAGGGATATAGGGACGAGGCAGGAGTGCAATTCAAGGCAATAGAGAGGCTTTAGCTCACCACTAAATGGTGGTGGGGCAAGAAGAGCCACAAATGGACTCCCATGGGGGGAACTCAGGGGACTTGTGGATGCTCTGCACCAGCCTTCCCCAAGGAAAAGGGCACAGCTAAGGCTGATCTCAAAATGGAAATACATTCCCATGAAATATGCACTGCTTTTCTACTAGCGGAACACATTCCTCAAGTGGGGTGACACATCACCGGTTTCCTCCACATTCCCCAACTTTCAGTGACTTAGGAGGACCAGGTAATCTGTGACAAGTCTTGCCCAGGCTGTGGGGAACCGTCGACATGTGGCATTTATTTAGTTATTGTAAGGGAAGGCAGGGAATTTAAGGTTTGCTGCTAACAATTCACCACGCATGAATGCCTGGAAAAAAATCCAGCCCAACTTCCCATTCAGAAGTCTGGAAAATGTAGTCCAAGAGCCCTGCCCTGCACTCAGCTGGAAGAGCCCTTGGAGTGAGGCTGCGTCACAAGGGTTTTGAGCTGCAGTTCTTCAGGCTGCTCAGTGAACACAAACTACTGAAGCCCTCCAGCATTTAACAAAAATATCGCACATAAATGCTCCTACTGAGCACTTTGTCTCCTGCACCAGCTCTCTTGACCTAAGTGCTGCTGCAGATCTTGACTGACTTTTGGGTAGACGCATGTGGGAAAAGTCAAATGTGGTCTCTCCTCTTTCTCTTCCTTCTTTTTCTTCTTTCTTCCTTTTTCCTTCTCCTTCTCCTTCTCCTCCTCCTTCTCCTTCTCCTTCCCCTTTTACTTTTCCTTCCCCTTCTCCTTCTCCTTCTACTTTTCCCTCTGCTTTTCCTTTTTCCCCTCCACCTTCTTCCTTCTCCTACTTTTTCCCTAACACAGTGAAAAGAGCTTTGGTGTAGGGCTGGAAAATCCTGTGGATGACCAGACGATGGATCCTAGGGCTGAATTGAAGGTGGATGCTATTGATGACCTGACGGTGGATCCTATGCATGAGCTGATGGCTGTGCTTCTGAAAGCAACTATGTGTGTTCAGTGTGCAGGAGGGCGGCTGCGTTGTCCAGCCAGCCCCAGTAAACATCTGCAGAAGAGAGTCTATGGGATGGAATAAGTCTTCCTCCAGCTCTGCTCTCTCATCCCTGGGTTTGCACACGCAGAGGTGGGATGATTCCTGCGAGGTGCCCAGCCGGAGCCTCTGGTGCTGCCTCCTGCCGTGGCCAGCCCCATGCTCAGAGCACAAATTCCACGGGCAGCTTGGCAGGCCCTGGCCCCGGGGGCAGTTCCAGGCTGGCACATCCATTTGTCACTGCTGGAAAAGATTTATTGCCTATTTTTCAGAGATGTCACTGCACAGTCCCAGGAATGAAAGGAGTGGAAATTCAGCAAATGTGCTGGCCAGAAAAACACCCAAACCCCCAAAACCCTGTGCTAAACAATGAGTGCATTTCTTAGAACCAGCTGATTGCTTTGGCAGGATTCTTGAAGGACTTTCGGGCCTGCCTGAGAAGTCCATTGTGCAGCTCGAAGGAGATGTTCCCCTTGTCTGGGACCTCAGGCTCCTTAGGCAACCACTTGGCGCTTCCCATATGTGATGTGTCCCTGTGAAAATGTTTCAAGAAGCAGCAGCAAGAGACTTCATTTTTCTAACCCCAAAAATACATGGAAAGAAATTATTGTTATGATCAAACTGGCAGGGGATGGCAATTCTGCTTCTTGACAATTTCAAGAGCTTGAAATTGATTGTTTTTTCTGCTGGAAACAAAATCTGACCTCCTGGAAGGCCTTACTGAATGGCATGATGTTGAAACATCCATTTCCAAATCAGAAAAATTGGGGTTTTGATTTGAGAGCATCTGCCTCCCACTCTCTGTTCAGAGGTGACTGCAGAGTCCTTGACCTAACCTATTGAAAACAGCGCTGAAATCAATGTGCCTTCACCAGAGTGCTCACTTCCCTTGAAATCCTGTGTTTAGACAAAAATAGACTTGATCAAGAAATGCTCCCACCAGTTTGTCTGCTCTTCCAGCCCTGCTGAGGCAACTGAAAGACCACAGAGGAGCAAGGATGTGACATCCCATTCTAACAGGCGAAGGGATGACTTTGGTTTCCTTGTGCTAGGGCAGGCAGGAAGGACAAATCTCTGCCCCATGGGGCTCACTATGAGCATGGACATGGGCCTGCATCAGCGTGCACGAGTGCTGCTGTGCATGTGCACTTTCTGACAGTGCTTCATGCTCCCCAGGGAACAGGCTGTGACAAAGAGCAGCCGTGAGCAAAGAGGACCCTTGGGGCCATTGGTACTGAATGGCACTTGCTCCTTCACCCCACCAGAGGATGTGGCAAGAGCAAGTCAGGGCGATGGCTAGGGCAGGGTGGGTGGGTGGTGCGAAGCTGGTGATGCTGATGGGGATGGATGGGTCATGAAAGGGACCTGTGCTATAAGCAACTGGCACCCCTGCAGCCCCATCACCAGGAGGGGAGGCAAGTCTGAAGGAGGGATGGGTAATTCCTCCGGTTCTTGTATCCCTGAGGAGGGACGCAGGTGGAGGCACATGGGCCTGGACATACTGGGGCACGCAGTCCTGCTCCTTGAGTTGCAGGAGAAGGGAAGCGAGTGTTTGGGATTGTTTGGCGCAGAAGGGAATGAGCTGAAGACAATGTCAAGCTCTGTAAATATTTATCAGATGAATGAGAGCAGGGGTTTGAAACGTTAGACAGCTGAGAAATGGCTGTTTTAATAATTCTCCTGATAAATTAAAACTTAGGGCGGGGGGGTGGGGAGCAGGTCAGGGGAAGGAGGGAGTTGTTTAGAGATTCAGGGCTGGAGAAGCCATCCTGGGCTGAGATGGGGCTGCAGCCAGCAAGCCCAGGCCTTTGCCCTTGTGGCCAAGGATGAGGAGCAAAGTGCTTCTTGCCTACAGGGATCCCAGGGCAGCCCTGCAGGAGCTGGGCACCAGGCTGACTCTGCTGTTTCCCATGGTCACAGGGTGCGCAAGGGCTGATTTTAGGGAGGACGTGAGAGGTGGGGGCAGAGCAGGCAAGAAATGGCAGGAGAAGAGCAGAAGCATGAGCTGACTGGCAACCACGGACCAGCTTGCTGATCCCCCTCCTCCCTTCACCACTTTTCTTCAGACTTAGGGATGCATAAGGGAAAAAGACCTAATCCTCATTGTTCAGACCTCAAATCCATCCTGCAGTCAAGCACAGTGGCAGACTGCAAACAGGGTTCTTGTTCTGTCACTCCTGATATTCATCTCTCCCCATTGCCCATCTAAAGCTCTGTGCTGAAGGAATGCAGGACCAGACTAGCCCCTGCCTCGCAATCCTCCCTCTGTATCTACTTGGAGCGGTGCTGGGCCCAGGACACGGGTCTGACTCACTGCTTCCAGTGAGGCACAATCAGCTTCTGGCAGGGAATACCCGAAATTGTAGTGCTGGGGCTTGGCAGGTGAAGGGGGGGAAGCTAAACTTCAAGTAGTTTGCTTTCAAATGTGTTTGCAAGTTTGGAGCCTGCACGTAGGGTGATTAATTGCTGAGGATCTTGGAAGGGTTGTTGTTTTTTTTTTTTAAATAGTGTTATTTTAAACAAAACTCTGCAGTTCCCCTTTAAAGGAGACATCTGGGCTCAATGTGGCAGGCAGGGAAGAGGCAGCAGGAGCAGAGATGATCACAGGGAGAAGTATGCACAGGAAAAACACTGTCACCGTGGGGAATTGAGGAGGCATCTCTCCTCTTCGCCAAGGCAGCATCTGTTGCAAGTCTCAGACCTGGCACTGGGCATGCCCACCTCCCGGCCTTCTGTGTCCCAGGCTCCTTTAGCCAGGGGTCTTGCCCCCTGTTCTGCTGCAGGGAGATGAGATCTGTGGCTTCCAGATGAAAATGCTTCAGAGATAAAAACCCCTAATGGTTCTTATGAATCGCTGTGCTGTGGGCTCACTGGGGACATTTGTATTACTGCCGGGTAGGCAAACAGGAGAAAAATACTGGGGAGATTAACTTCCCTGTCTTAGCCCCTAAAGCATCCTCCAACTCCCTGGAGCTGGGAACAAATCCCTTCTCTGTGCAGGTTGCCCCATCAATGTTCTTTATGGGATCTCTCAGGCCTTTCCTGCAGCATCTCTTAGCAGGCATGAGGAGAGACAGGAGTTTGGACTAAGTGGAGCTCTGCTCTGGCCTTTATGGCAGCTCTTTGGCTCTTACATTACCTGGGCTTTGAGGCAAGTTGAAGCACAGCTGAGACAAAGGAATTAAGCAAGGCTTTTGTTGTTTATTTGTCTTTTAATGCTCTGCCATATTCACCTTTCAGGAAATTTCCGTCTGCCTCCAAGTGGGCATCTTCTTTCTTGGGCTCTGCGCACCAGCTCCACATGGTTTCGTTTTCCTCAGCAGCAATAATAAATCTATTAGTGAAAGCGTCTGCTGGAGGTGTCTGCTCTCTGATAGAAAAGCCTCCATCGCCTACACAGGATGTCCATGTCAACAGCTTACAAATCCTGCTCCTGCGCCGGACCGGGAAGCGAGGGGCTGGGCTCAGGGGCCCCTGGACGGGGCTGCCTTCCCTGCTGGGATGGCTGCTCAGATGCATTGGCAAAGGGTACCCTTCAGGGGGTAAATCTCCTCAAATTCACTTTGTTAACACCCTTCAGGGGGAAACACTCCCCCAGTTATCTCTATTAACAGCCTGATCCGCGATGCCCAGGCTGCTGGGAGCAACACTGAGGGCTGGCGTTGCTCCGAGCCCGGGGATGGGGAGATGCTATCATTTGGGTACCGCAGGAGCAAGCATGAACCCGCACCCAGAACCACAGCTGAAAGCTTTCTTGAGAGCTAAAGCCAATTGCCTAACTGTGCACCACCAGCTGCAAGGCCTCCAAAGCCAGCCTCCCCCAAACTGGGGCCTTGGGAAGCAGGAAACGTTGCCAGGTCCTCCTCACTTGTGCTAACTTCTCAGCTCCAACAGTGAGAAATGTGTCTTTTCAGTTAATTGAAAGCTGAGAATAACCCATGACCCCATGGCTCTGGGAGATGGCACTTTAACAAAGCTGATAAATAAAAGCTGTCTGATAAAAATCACTTATTTTAAATGCAACACAATTGTTTTCCCTCCCTCCCTGTGGCCCCCAGGCTCAGGTGTAGCCTGAGAGTGCCTGAGGGCATAGATAGGTAATGAAACGAGTAGGTTTGTTGGTTTTTCCCGCAGCAGAAATTGCCTGTGATTTGCTCTGAGGCTGGCAGGTGCTCTGAACGGAGGTTCTGCCTTTAAAAAAGATTCCCTGGATTTGAAGAAAACACTGTTATGCTTTATTCATGTAGATCTTGTTGATATTTCATGAAAATTATTTTGGCTGTACTCATGGTTAAGCCTGGAAGTACTGATACATGAGGGCAAATGCTTTTCTCATGCCAAGAAAAGACTGGTAATCTTTGGCCTGCCAACCCCATCTCTGCGCTCCCTTATCCCCAGCCTCTGCCAAAGGCAGTGCAGAGGTTCACCAGGTGGGAATTGTGTTTTCCACATCAGCATCTCCAGCCCAGCAGGGCTTTGACGGGGTAGAAGGGAGGACCCTCCCACCCTGGTGATGGGGGTCCATGGCTGAGGTGCTCCACGTTAATACCAGCTCTGTGGGTGCTCTGCCTTGCGGTGCAGGATGCTGACAACCTGGCAGCTATGGATCTCCCATGGGAACGGGGAACGGGCTCCTCCTGGCTGCAGATTGAACCCAGAGCTCAGTGATACACAGCTCTTCATCCCCTTCTCTTCTTCCTCCTCTTCCTCTTCCCAGCTGCCTGCAGTTTTCTTCCCAACCACTGCTCTTTTCTCCAGGCTCTCCCAGCTGTCCCCTTTTCCATACCTACACTCTTTACAACTGAACTTCTTCTGGGTTGCTCACCAAGAGCTGCTTTACAAACCAGCCTGTGGCATTAACCTTTCCTCTCTCTGGGTTTTTATTCATCTTGTATAACCAGGGAGCTCTTCTGGGGAAAGGAGCAATTTTTATTTCACTTATACCAACCTGAGCTCGTTTCTGCGGGCATGAAACAAATTCCACGTGGAAGATGATTAATGTGGCACAAGAGCTGTGCCAGGAACCGTACGCTCACACCAAAGGAATGAGGCCATTGCCCTGAAGACACCTCAGAGTAGGAAAATGTTCACTGACAAGAAAAACCATCATCAGCAGTTTATAAAGGCATTTGTCCTGCTTTGTGGCAGGAGGAAGGGAAGAAGCAATATTACAAGGAACTATTTTAACCATCCTATCAGATACTCAGGATCACAGCTATATTCAGCAGCCCAGCTCCATAGAGTTGAACCCAGATAGGTGGGGATGAGCGGGGTGGTTGTTCCTGGGGACAAGAAGCCCCGCTGTCCATGTTCCCAGTGCCACCCCAGCAGAAAGATGAGCAGCAGATAGGAGAAGTTGTTTTCTAAATGCACAAATAAGTGTTTATTATAATGAAACGGAAAAACTGATATCAGGAAGGGTGATAATAACAAAAAAAAAACCAACCCACGAGTCTAAACTTATTATTTGTATGTATAGTCCAAGATGAAAAAAAAAAAAAAAAGCCCAAACACAGCCTTTGTTGATTTCTTTTCCTTTGTAGAAACAGATTCCTCTGATATTCTCTCTTAGATTTTCCCAGGCACCCTGCTGAGGTTTTGATGTTTGAATTGCATCGAGAATATTGAGCATGAAATCTAAACATTACTTCTGGTGACAGCTGATGGAGACACAGAGTGAGGGATAATGGGGGGCATGAAGGGAACCCGTGCCATACCCCAGGGAGAGCAGCAGCTCCTGCGCGAAGAACAGCAGCATGGGGACCAGGGAGACACAGAGCTGTGGGTACAATTGGGGGGAGCACAGCATCAACCAGATCCACATTTGGAACTATCTCTGAGGTTGTCTTTTTTCACATTATTAGGGTTGCAAACATCAGAGGCCCAAGTCCTGGGCTGTGCTACCAGCTGAGGCAAGAGGGCTGCTGGTAGAGAATAGTTTTGGAGAGTGTTTCCAGCCTGTGGAAAGAACACCCCCAAAATCTAAGAGCCCATCAGAAACCTGAGCACCTTCTTAGCAGTGGTGGCTTCTCAGAGTGCAACTTCTCTAACAACATTCTCTGAACACACACAGACACACACACACGTTCAAAGAAGAATTACATGAAATCAATTGTTATGGTACACGTGAATCTTCTTGTAGGGTGGAGATGAGGGAGCATGTGTAGAGCTTTGCTTAATCAGCTACTGGAAGGCTCCGAGATGTGAGGGAAAAGGCAAGACTCTATGTGAGACCAGGCAGTGCTGTGAAGGACACCGCTGCATAGGAGGCAGCAATTTTCTGGGTAATCTGCTGGGGAGTATGGGGAACTCGGAGCCAGAAGGAATGAGGCAGCCCTGGGGACAGTGTTGTGGGAATGGGACTGAGCGGATGCTTGGTCGTCTGAGCTCTTGCTCTCCAAATTCCTGCTCTTAGCACCAGTTGATAGTGAGGGAAAGCAGGGACCTGTCAGGAAGGAGATGCCTGCTTAATAAGGTGAGCATCAATGAGAGCTGAAAGGTTTCGGATTAATCAATAAGTTAAATTACCGTTCATTAAATCTCCACAATTCTTGTCAGTCTGTAATGGCAGCCATCACCTAATTGATTCTTCTGGGTACTGTACCTGGGGCTCTTCCTCTCTGTTCTCAGTTACACACTTGCTATCTTCTGTTGCCTGTCTTGTGTGCACTCATTTAGCCATGCCTGGCCTCTTCAGCAGCACTTCTGAAAATACATTTCCCCATCAGGAACCTCACAGCTAATCAAGCCTGGGATTTGGGTCTGACTCCAGGAACACGCTGATAAATGGCACTTTCAGATGAGTCAATTAGCCCCCCAAGTCATTACCTCACCTTCTCATCACTGTGCTCACTACTGGGCTCCTTCACTCCAGGGTGCTGGGATGGGTTTTCCCACCAGCCCCCTGGTCCCAGATTCTCTCCTGTTCAGATTTCCCAAACCTGCCACCTGTAACTGCACCTCGTGGCAGCACTTCTTCCTTTGCATATTTCATCCCCCTTCAATTTACTCTTCTGAAACGCTTTAAAGCTCCAAAGTTTGCTCCTTCAAAGAACTTGAAGCTTTCTTCTCAGAGATTAATTATAACTTCAAACACCTGCAGTAACTTTCTTCAATTACTGTATTCCTGCTCAGTAACTTCTTGAGGATTAAAAGTTCCCCTGCCTTTTGCTTGCATTGAGCTAGGCCCTCATTCCACCGGCAGTTGCAGCTGAAAGCATCATAAAGTCAGGTTAATCTGATTAAAAGCCTGCACTGTGAAGAGAAGGGGTATTTTATTGTCTTGCAAGGGTCCTAGCCTGTGTATGAAAGGGTAATTGTCCTGCAATCTCAAAGTGGATCTGAAAGTCAAGTGCTTTATTCCTGCTCACACATCATCACTTAAGTGCCAAATTTTGCTCTTCATCCCATAAGTCACAGCCTCCTTGGGCCAGGCAGGATTGTGGCAGGAGGTAAATGGTTCAAGAATGTGAAAGTCAGTCTGGGGGCTTCTGCACTGGATGTTGATAGGTGCACAACACATCAGCATCATGGCACAGTCTCCTCCAGATGCTCTTCAGGGAAAAGTTGGCATTTATGTTTATTACAAAAGAGGATGCCACTGATCTGTCTGAGTGAGGCACAGCTTCATTGAGTTAGAAATCCCCCTTGTTATATGGTCCTTTATAGGTATCATTACGTGTATCATTCAGAGCTGTTCCTCCAGCTGACTGCAAGTCCCTCGGCATCCAGCTCCACAGTGAGCCAGAGCGGAGGTTTGAAAATCCAACTTTTCCCAAACCAGCTGTTTGCTTCCCCAGTAACAGTAGTAACTGCCAAGCTCTGTCCTGGGGAAGGAAGCAGGGGATGAAGTGAACCTACAAAGGTGAGCTCATGCCTGCCCATCCTCTCTTCATGGGGAGAGACCCTGCCCATCACAGAGAGGCTTCCCAGGCACAGCTGAAGCATGTGATTCAGTGGTGGACAGAGGAAGGACCCAATTCAAAGCAAAGCAGTCTGGCAAGAGATAGGAAAGAGGATGAAGAAGACTGCTTATGGTAATGAAATCCCCCTTTCATAGAGACCTGGGTTGTGAGGGAACCCAGACAGCCACCCATGAGTCAAAGTCTTCTCCCCTTGAGGCCAGGGCTCTGGACAAAATCCCATGGGAAGATGGATGAAGCCCAGAGTGCACCCTCACCTGGAGCCCACTCCCTGCTTTGGTGACTTTTTGCTTTCGCAGGAGTAAACCTGAAGTGCACAAACTTTTTCTTCCTCATCCAGGCACTGAAGGAGACCTAAAATTAATTGAATGGTATTTGCACAGATAGCAAGACAACAACATTGACTGACAAAAACCTTTTTCTCTCCCTCTTTTTTTGTTTTCTTCAAAGTTAATACAGTATTCAGTGAACTTTCCCCAGAGGATGAACCATTGAGTCATCTGGGGTGGGACTGTTTGGGCTGTGTGGCCCAGCGCGTGATTTGTGCTGTGAAGATGGACCCCCAAGCTGTTTCTGGTGAAGGGAGGATGAAATTCATATCATCTCAATGAACTGATGCTCTTATCTTCGTTGTCTGCTCAGCATCTAATGAACTAATGAAATATGCAACAATTCAGCTATAGAACAGACCTCACTTTTAAATTAGCACTAATTAGAGATAATTATCTTGGCTGGTTTGATGTTTCTATGTAATGAGCCTGGGTTTTCTTTTGTTAAGAATTGGTGTGGTCAAATATATGAAACAGCACTCTGAATTTCCACAAGTGCCTTTTGTTCCTGATTTATTCTCCAAGATCTCCAAGAGGATCTCTCTCCCTTTCAATGCTGTTTCACTTGGCTGTCTTACTGATGCCCCTTCTTAACGGTGGGGAGGAGTGCACTGTGTTTTATCTGTCTGTCTGTCTTGCTGCTGCCCCTGAATGCCCCATAACCATGTCCCTGTGCTGCTGCTACTGTCTGTATGGTTAATGTGTCATGGTGCTACCGCTGTATCTCTCAGTGAGCTTTTCTAAAGCAGCAAACACTGTAGTATCAAAGCAATCAATGACACACTTCCTATTTTGGCTGGGATGGAGCTCATTTTCATCATAGTAGCTGGTATGGGACAGTGTTTTGGGGTTGTGCTGAAAACAGCATGGATGTTACTGCAGGGCAAGACACCCTTCCCTCCCATTCCGTGCTCCCACAGCCAGGGGAGCTGTAGGGAATACAAGGCAGGACAGCCCAGCATCACAGGGCCACCTAGTCAGCCCCAGGCTGCTGCCTGCTTCCTGCCAAATAATTCTGTCAGCGCCTGTTTTATGGGCCCAAAAAGGGGAAAAGTGAAAGGTGCTCTTTGCATTTCATTAGCGGTGAATAGGTATGAGCCGTTTTACAACTCACTTCTATTCCGTGCTAATGAGACCATGCATCTCCTCCGCAGGTCCCCCATTCCCCACAGCACAGCACAGCCAGGGGGGCTATGTTTCCCTCCCCATCGTGGCACCGGAAGAGCAGCAAACACCACGCGCTTCCCCATTGTTTAATTGGAGCGATGCCGCATGGTCCCCTGGCACCTGATGGCGGGCCGGCAGTGGCAGGCGGCCAAGGTAATTATGGCTGAACGGTCCTCTCCAAGTCCCCAAAGAGTCTTTACGAATCATCGGGAAATGGCTATAGTTCAAGAGAGCATGGTCTTAGGGGAGCTCATGTAATTACTGAGATGTTTAAGCCCTCTTTGGCAGTGCTTGGTCATGCTTCCCCTCACTGCCATGTCGATAGGGAAGGATGGCAGGCAGCGGGCAGCGACAGCTCCCTGCTCACGCACTGCTTGTACTGGGATGGCACAACCCATTCACCACCAGTGCTCCAGCTCAGACTGGGGCAGGAGGTTGAATGGGCTGCAAGGGCTGCAGCAGAGCAGCCCAGGAGCTCTTTGGGCCAGGAGAGAGTGGAGAGGAGGCAGCTTGAGCACCACCTCACACACCCCACCAGCACGGCAACACCTCCCCCTTTATTAACAGCAATTATTTCCTTTTCCCATTTATTATGATTAACACTTGGAGGTTGTGCTGGATCAAGTATTGGCTTCTGCAAAACATTTTTATAAACACTTAACTATGTGTCATTACACAAATATAGGAAGAGATCTTTCAGCGCACAAACACACTTTCCAGACTTACTTTCCAGCCCAGAACGGGCTCAACACAGAACCAGTACTCAGGGACCCAATGCTGCTAAATCGTGGCCAGTTGGAAGATCACAAAGCCAAGGGACTGGTTTCTCTGCTGGTAAAACAGAGCCAGTGGAGCTCCTGGTAATTTATATCCACTGGCCCTTCCTCTTGTATTAGCTTGGCCCTGGGCTCCCTAAGGCACAAAACCATCTCATAAATTCCTAAAGCTGACAGAGGGCTGTTTGACTTCGCTGGATCCTGCTGAAACTAAATGTGCCATCTAAGGTAGTACTGCCTACCCCGTGGCTACAGAAAAATGATCTTGGCTGGGTTTCCAATAAACCAGTCAACAAGCAAGAGTGAGTGATCTGGGGCCATCCAGAGCCAGTTGCAGGGTGCTGGGAGGCAGCTGGGGCTCTGCAGGGCAGGTCTGCAAATGCATGTAAAAACGAGGATTTTGGAGCTTCTTACACTGCACAAACCAAGGGGAGGCTGCAGAACCCCAGGGACAGAGGGAGATGTCTTTGCTCACCTTAGAGGTGGGGAGGAGTCATCCATCACTGGGCATGTTTGTGCCAGCGGCATTTAACCTTTCACTGGGCATGTCCTGAGGACCCAAAGTCACCCGCCTTCAGAAGAAGCTTCTCACCTCAGCTGATTTTCTAGAAGGAATGTGTCTCAACAGCTAAAGTGAAACACTGCTCAAAAACAGGTCGCTAAAACCTGATGGGGTCATATGGTGACAACTCAGGCAATGAGACTGACTGGGGATGGGACATCTCTTTCAGAGCATGAGTTTTACATTGCAGCGAGGATCCAAAGAATGATTCTTTTCCACAAACAAGTTCTTTTGGTCTCTGCCAGCTCCTCCATGCCCAAGCAGCCTCTTGCTGCAGTTGGCTGAGCAGATCTGGGCTCTAGGAGCCACCTGCCTGCTTTTCCCTCCTCTGATCAAAGCTACAAGTGTCACCTGCAGCCGTAACCAGTAGCAAATTGGCGCTGGCTTGTATACAGAACGGCTGTCTTGTACCGGCAGACACCACCGCTGCAGTCAGCTCCGGCGGGCCCCTTGTCAGGATTTGCATTTCAGAAGGAGCCCGCAGCCGGGTGCGATGTTGCACGTCTCCGCTTGTCACATTTGCATCCAGCTCACTGCAAGGAGCATCATCCCCATCCCTCCTGCCTGGTGGGCTTGGCCGTCTTGGCCTTGTGTCTTTGTGCCGTGCTGGTGCCTCACTGCTCCCTCACCTCATTTCCCAATGCCATTGAGCAGCAAGGGAGGGGAAAGTAACCCCTCCATGGCTTCATGCAAACTTGCAGTTTAACCGCTGGGTCCATCTTTGGTAGCAGGCAATAGGAACTGAATGTGACAGAGCACCTCCACGGCAGCATATTCATCTCAGTGCCTGCAGGTACCATTTAAGGTTGGCAAAGCAATAACTGATGGTGAGCAATGAAAATCCATCCCAGAGTTTTACTGGTGGAAAACAACCAAAGCACAAACTTGGGCATGTGTTTCTCCTTGTCCTGTTGCTTTTTCTGCAAGGGAACGTTTCTAGAGGCTTTAATGCCTCCCACCTCCCCCAGCAGCTCCTTCCCCAGGCAGGAGCATCCCATCCGACACTGGTCTTCACCCAGCACAGCCTCTACAGTGCCAGGGCCACAGCTGCGGAGCACAGGTCCAGGGATCCCTCACCCTGCATTAAGGCATTGTAAACAAGCCTGCACTTCAGAGAAGAAAAATTGGCAGGTCTCCTGCTTTTAGTAAGCAAGCCGGCAGCTCCCCATGTCCCCCACCACATATGCTCCTCACTGCATCCATCTTCCCTGATTGCTTGGCACATTTTCTCCTAACCAAGGGGCGATTTGATTTTGTGGAAGGAGAGGGAACAGTTTTCTTAGGTGATTGTACCTCAAATAGAAATCTTCCCTTTGAGCTGGGCCATCCACAAGAATAATCTTACTGCCGCAGCCCTGCCTCGAGCAGCACAGCAATGCTATCCAGCAATTTCCTTTGGCATCAAAGTTGAAAGCGGGCACGTCACCCAGAGTTAACAACATCACAGCAGCATGGTTATTCACCTCTTGCAGAGTGATAGGAAGTGGAATTGATTGCAAGAGATCAGACACCGAGACTCTCATTAGCTTCTGCTAACACCTGAGCGGCTGACAGACACTTGCCTTTTTGGATTATCTTCTGCACATTTCCAGCCTGCGACCATGGGTCCTTTCCAGCCCCTGTTTACTTAATAACACACAACGTTACCAGCGCGGCAGCTCTGACCCATCTGCACCAGGCTCCCATCACAGCATCCAGCCCTGGAGCACACCTGAACAGCACTGCAGCACTGCAGATCCACGCCTCCCCCTGTGCCCTGCTCTCCATAGCACCAGGAAAAGGATGCTCTCCCCCCCACCCTCAGGGAACGTTTCCCTCTGAGCAGCTGGAAAAGCAGAGGCAGCCCAAACCCAGCTGTCCTGACGATGATGTCAGGCAGAATTTGCACACAGCTGGTGGACGATCTCCAAGGCATGACCTTTCTGGACACACTGGAAGTATTACTGAAGTAATGCGTAAAACACCCACAGACAGCCGTGCCTTCTGCATGACCACCCTGCTGCAGGGGTAGTGCTCGTGATACACACCCGAGCAGAAGGGTGCTGAGGATGTGTGTTGCCAGGCTTCCACACAGCTTCCCACCTACGGGCCGGAGCCTGTGGACACTTACAGTGTCCAAACCCACAGGTTTCTCTGTCCGGGTCCTTCCTGGCTGGCTGTGAGCTGGTGCATCCTTTCAAGCCCACCTCACAGCTGCGAAGGCAGAGCTCAGGGCTACGGCACTCAAATGAGAGGGGGTGTTAGAGCATGGAGGAGGCATCACAAGCAGAGCAGGATGCGGGAGCACAGGCTTGGTGTGCACAAGGCCATGGCTGAGTGTGCAGGGAAGAGCACCCTGCTTCAGCCCCAGCACATGGCCAGCACAAGAGGCGATTTCCAGCTCTGCCGCACAGCTCCCTCCTGCCTCACCTCCAAGAGCCACAACACAACCTTTGGGGAGCCTGGCAGGGGCTCTTTCATCTCGCCCACTGACAGCACTGCTGACAAGAAGCTTTCTACTTCAAAACCCTTTGTGTTGTCTTTTGTTCTGTTAGGGTTTGATATCCCTCTCCACGCTGTCACAGCTGCTCCAGGCTGCTCTCCACCTGCCCAGTCACAGCCTCCGTCAAGAGGAGGAGGAGCAGCAGCAGCAGGTTAACCTCATTAAGAGGAGCAGTAGCAGGTTAACATCATTAAGAGACTCACACCTCCCTCCTTTCTGCAGCTATTCTGAAGCCAGGCTATGATTACAGGGCACCCTTGAAAGGTGAACTAATACAGCTCTGAGAAGAGGTAGATGCTCTGTGCATCCCTCTGAGCACGAATCTCCCAAAGATGCTGGTGCTGAAGACAGAGTATCCATATCCCTGGTGAGAATCCACCCTTCCATCCTCCCTCTGACCACACCAGAGGGATCAGCCAAGAGATGGAATTGCCCCACTTTTCATTGCCTATTTTTTCCCCTTTTTGCTTCCCCCCCCCCCCATGCTGCTATTACTAACTCAGCAAAGGAACAAGCTTCCCCTGGGAGCTGCACCCTCCTGCCCACAAGCAAAAGCAAAACCACAGTGCAATGCTTTGCTGGCAGTCACAAGCCCACCGTGTTGCCTGGATTCCTGGGGACAACAGGGAGCAGCTTGGGGCACTGCAAGGAGATGAAGCTGCGGCAGCTGGTGCCACACATGCCTGCACCAGCGGCTCCGTGGGTCAGGAGTGGGGAAGGCTGGAGGAGGAAGAAAGCAAGAAAAGAAGAAGGTGCTGGAATATCAGAAGAGGACAACGGGTTTTCATTAGCCTAATGTAGAGATGCCTGCTTTTAAGAATAAAAGAAAAGCATCAAATTAGTATCTTTCAAACAACAGCAGAGAGGAGACATCTTGTTCACAACATCTGTCTCAGATCGTCCTGCTAATTTCAAGTTACTACAAACTCCTTTAATTCCCTGCCAGAGCTTTCAAATTCCTATTTTTTTTTAAACCACAGGCTAGCCAGCTCCACAGCCTTGAATTAAACATGCAAGTGAGCAATGAGAACAGAAATGTTAAAAAAGGAGGGTCAGGCTGTGTTTCACAATGCACAAAACTACTGCTCAGCCGGAAGGCAGAGGGGAGACAGTCGCCTTGGTGGGAGCCTTGCCACAGCCACCCAAGCCATGTGGCATGGGACAACAGGACATGGGAGCACATGTGGAATAAGTGGTGAAAAGCCCACCTCATCTATCCTCCCCATCACAGCACCTGCTTGGCACAGTGAGGGAGGGGGAAACAGCTCCAGTGCAATGCAGCTCAGCATCAGAGATCATAGAATCATTTGGGTTAGAAGGGACCTTCAGGGGTCACCTTCAACTACAGCCGATTGTTCAGAACCACACCTAACCTGGCCTTGAATATCTCCAGGGATGGCACATCCACTTGGGCAACCTGTTCCCATATTTAACCATCCTTATGCACCGGTCCTACCCAGGACAGCATAACTAAATGATCCCAGCCTTCCTTCTCTCCTGCAACTATTACATCTGTCTGGGTCTCCCTTTTCCCAGAGACCCAATTTGCACCCACTCACCCATTAACAGTCCCAGCTGGTTCCAGGCTTGTCTCAGCAGGAAGTTTTAATCTCCTAATTGGCAAATCCCTATGGAAAAGCATTTAGAAAGATACTGGTGCTCTCAGGGGGTTTTCTCCCATGGAGGGAGCTGGAACTAGATGAGGGGGCTGGAACTAGATGATCTTAAAGTCCTTTCCAACCCTATCTGCTCTATGAAAGGGTTCATGAAGGTGCATGTTCTGGCAGTTGCTGCGCTATCTGTGCAGTGGGGATCAGGCTGTCTGCACCCCTGCCAGTGGGGCTTGTCCTCAGCACGGCCCAGATCCCTGGGGACAGGGCACCTGAGGGCTGGTGTTAAGGGCTTTGAGAGGGATGAGCAGCAGTGGGTGGGGAAAATAGGATCCTGGTTTTATCCACAGGTAGCACAGAGCTGCAGTAATGCCAAGGACAGTGGTGAGGGGGACAGGAACTGAGATCAGGTGGAGTCTGGTGGAGTTTTCTTCCAGACATTCTCCAAATCCATGATGGTGGCTGAAAAACAGGACACAAAATGGGGAAATTACCAGCCTTTGGCAGCAAATGCACTTGCAGAAGCATTCCCCCAGTCCCTGTACTCTGTCACCTGTCTGGCAGCAGAAGCAAAAGCTGGAAAATACAGGGGGACTCAAATCTCCTGTAAATCAGCATCATTGAATGGAGTAAATTTACCCTGATTTATGCCTGTGAAAGATCTGTCCAGAAAGGAAAAGATGCATTTTCTGTTTCTGGACAGGAACAAAATGAAGAAAAGCACAACCAGAAAAGCTAAGGTGGAACAACCAATGCTCTGAGGATCCCCTTCCTCATGCTCCCCATCATGCTCCAGATGAGGAGCCTCACAGAATTGCTCCCCATGGAAGCAGCAGCTCAGGTCCCAGCAAGCAGAGATCATCCTCCCCTCCACAGACCTCACATCCCTTCTTATATACGGGATCTGAGGCTTATATAAATATATGACTATGTAAATAAATACAAAGTGTGGAGCTAGGGAGGCAGGTTAATGGCTGGGGAAGCCGGGCTTGACCTTTGTGACATTTCAAATTAGTTCTGCTGCACTGGGCTGGTGCTTTGAAGGGATTTGTGCTTGCGCTGGATATGGAAAGAAATGTTAAAATTCATTGTGTGAAGAGGGTCTTTGGAGCTTCCTTTCTCCTGGGGAGAGACCTCTACCTCCTCCAGCATCCTAGAATGAATGTCCAAGCCCAGGAGATGCTGGGGAAGGTGGCAGCTCAGTGGTGGGCATGGACGTTGCTCTTACCCTGGCACAGTTCCCAGGGATGTGGGGACAGGCAGGCAGGGAGCAGGCATGGAGCATTGTTCCCAGGACATCAGCCCTGTGGTGGCCACCAAGCTGGCACAGCTGGATCCTCTCCTGCCTTGGGTGAATCACTCAGGCATTTGGGGCAAGTGTGTAATATATCCACACATGCACGTTACATAAAGATAAACTTGCCTGCATATGTAATACATAGACATGTGCACGCACAGAGATAAAATTCATTAGAAGCGGGCAGAGAATATATTACTAGTGCTTAATACATGCACTGAAAGGCAAGTAGATGGCAGAAAAGAATGCATTACGAGAACAAAAGGGGTCATTTGTAAAGGTCTAATTCGGCCCTCTTGTAAGCATGTGTCATGATACAGGTTTTAATTACCCTAACCCATGCTGGCCTTCCCACAGGGTCACATCTCTGACAAGGGAGCAGCCTTCTGCCACGGCAGTCTTCAGCTTTCAAGCATGAGGCATATTAAAAGTTTCCCATTCACTCAGGGGAATGGCTGGAATTTTCCTGTGGAAGTTCAGCCCTGAGCAAGCAGTGTACCTGAGGAGTTTCAGCTGGTCCAGCTGCCTTGCTCCCTGTCTGGATGCCCAAGGTGATGAGGACCGCTATGAGGGGGGTGGCCACTGCCTCTGTCTGGGAAAGCTAAGCATGGCCATCTCCTCAGAGCCTGGCCCTTACAGGCACCCGCCGTGCTAAGGAGGATGCTGTAATGAGCGTGAAGCCAGATGGCATCACTGTGATCACGCAGGGAGTGCTGTCTGCAGGCAAATGAACCTGTTTATAACAGCCCCACACTGCCCATTGCCAGCTCGCCCTGTCCCCCTTCAGACCTTCCCTTCCTTGAGCCTGGACTTATTTATGTTTTCCTTCTTCATTAAGAGGCTCTCACCAGTGCCTGGTGAATGGAGAAACACTGGCAGGGCTTGTTTCTCTGGCATCATCCTGATGCAGAGCTGCTCCTTCAGCCTGCCAGGGACCAGTGCCACTGCTTGTCACCACGCTGGCGGTGGGAGCAGGGGCACACAGTGAAAGGGTGCAAAAGGGAGACAGGAGGCTCTTTGTTCCTTCCACGTGAGGAAAACTTTCTGCCTGCTGTGAGTGGCCGTTCAGGAAGATGTTGCAGGACCTCAGGATGTGCGGGGTTTGGGATCCCAAGTTTCTCAGCCTCTGTGGAGGACTGGGAAGATGCATTCGGATAATTTTGGCTGGTATAGTGACTCAGCCTCCTGACAGCCCTCCAAGACCTTTGCCACTCTACCTAAACAGGGATTATTTCATCCTCTCGGAATGGTTTAAGCACTAATAAATTGCATTAAAAATTAATTTTCCACGCTGTCTGTTGGTGTTTCTTCCATCCCTGGAACGTGCTCAACAGGCAGAACTGATAAGCAAAACCCAGACAACATCCTCCATGCTAATGCCCCCCGTGCAGGCACTCTCCCCCCAGCCCAGCATTTATCATTAGGAGGTGACTGTGCAATTATTAGCATTCCATCTTTCTCCCTTTCTTAAAAAAAGGAAAGATTTTGTTGGCAGCTTGGTTATTTGCTACGGGTGTCAGGCCTGCTTCTCTCTCCTCATGTCAAACAACATATGCAAAGGAAATTTATACACACGCACACGAGCATCACCGTATACAATGGTCCTCGGGACAAGACTCTTCCATCTTCTGATGGCCAGGAGGGAGGTTTCTGGGCTGTGAGCCACAGGGGAAAGGGGAAGCAAAAGAAGCAGGAGTAAAAGCAGGATCAGAGAGGAACTGCAGCCCAGCTGGGCTCAGCAGCTCAGCCTGGGGTTTTATTAGGGATGACGGCAACCTCTTGTTTGGGTCAGAAACTGTCTGAAAAGGACATTTTAACCCCTTCTGCTGGCTGACAGGGTCTTGGCTGCATCCTTAGCCATGGCCAGGTGGCTGTTGTCAGCCATCTAAGCAGAAAAGGCAGCACATGGACCCCAAAGTAACCTTGCAAACCAGTGCCTGGCCCTGCCTTGCTGCACAGACACTGGCCCAGTGGAACAGTAGAGCTGGATGCAGGGCAGAGCCTGTCTGTGGTATGGGGGACTGCTGGCCCACAGAGATGGGGGCACCGGTCCGGGAAAGGCACGGGTGCCCCATTCCCAGCCAGCACCACTGCTGCGCCTGCCTCATTCGCCTCGGATCCACCCAATTACAGCTAATTAGCTTTTCTGCCATAAAACCCTAAGGAGACAATGGAGAAAAGCCTCCTGCTTTTGACAGTAATGAAGTTAAATAGATATTTATTTATCCTTTTATTAGACAAACCAATTATAATTTTACGCTTGAAATAGCTAATTTTTAAATGTGATGTCGAAGCATATGTATATACCAAAGTAATATATAGCCAGACCTGGCCTCTAACAATCCTGCCTCATTAACAGCATGGCTAAGCTGGTATTTAAATATACTCTAATGCACCCATTCATAAAATGGTAATTAAAAATACGCTGAAATACAGCTATTAAGACAGAGATCCTGGTTATTTATGGACTCTGTTTCCAGTTTCAAGTGATAAAATCCTGAGTAATTGCTTGGACTGGTGAAATTTTACTTCCCCCTGTGCTCTGACCCACCCTGGCTGGGAAAGCAGAGGCTGGCATTTCCCAGCGAGCATGCCATCCATCTGGGCAGCCATGGAAGGCCACGGAGGGACCCACAGAAGAGAGGAACTTGGCACATCACAGAAGCTCATGCATGCTTTCCCCCCTCCTGCAAGATGAGCAACGTCCATCAGGCCTCTCCAGAAAGTTTAAGTCAAACAACAGGAAGAGGAGAAAAGCTGCTGCAGATTGCAAAGCAAGCACCCGGGCACTGAGACTCCTACAGAAACACTGGAGAGGTGGATGTGCAGATCCCCACTGCCAGACCAGAGTGAGGAAGGGATTTACCCATTTCCAGACAGCTGGAAAGCGCAGAGCCAAGTGGCATGTCAGGCTCAGGGCTCTCCGAGCTGTTTGCCATCCATCCCTACCATTGCCTGTCCCTCTCCACTTGGACTCTCACGAGGGTTGCCAGCACACGCTGGTAACTGTGGCCCTGCCACCCCCATCTTTCCCAGCTGGAGGGGGCTCTGGTTTCCCTGCCTTTCCCTGCCATCTGGATGCGGGGCCAGGTGGCTGGAGCCCATCTGACTCCTCAGCCAAACGCTTGATACCGGAGATCATAGAGGGACTTTTAAAAAATTAATTTTGCCAGCTATAAAGCTCCAGAAAGTGCAATTCGGTGTTCGTCTCAGCTGGCCATGGCTCCGGGCAGGATCTACTGCAGCACCATGCAGCCCTGCAGCCTTTGGAGCCATCTGGCCCCCCAGCCCCAGCCCCAGCCCGGCATGGGTCCTGATGCTGCTGATCCTGCCCAGTCCTCTGGCTTGTCATCAACTCCCCTCTTCCCACAAAACTGAGGGCCTCCTGCTCACATTTCTAAATGCAGGCAAGAGTGATTTGGGAAATGAGAAATTTGCTTTAAAATGTGATTTCAGCCGTCTCACACCTACTCAGGAATTTCAGCTAATTCTGCTGAATACTTCTAGTTGGAGACATTTTTGCTTCAGGGCTAGAGGCACAGAGTGACCCTAGAGATGTTGGCAGCTTTGCACCCTGCAGCCCAGGGGTTGGGGAATAGGGTATAATCCCAAAGATACAGGAGACCCTTTTCCAGCCCATCCTCAATGTCTTATGGGAGTGGAGCTCTGCAAGGTGATGGCTGTGTTTTGGTGGAACAAAGCTGGTGGGCACCTTGGGGTGAGACCGTCTTTCCAAGGGCAGCATCTGGGGAGAAAACAAGGCGAGGGTTTTCTGAACCCTTCCACGGGAGCCTTTTTTCCTGGCAAAATGCAGGCATGGCACATGTTCAGCTGAATGTGGGGATTTAATGGGTTCTGGCCTGCTCCTCATCATTTTGTTGTGGCACATGCTTCCAGCAAGTGACTGAAAATTGGTTTCAGAGTTGTTCTAATCTCCATCCTGGTGGCACCCAGCCCTGGAAGCCCTTTTGTCCTCTCATGCCCGGAGCCCTCAACCCACAGAGTGGATGCAGGCTCACATCTGTTATGCACAAACCTGCCCTTCCCCAGCTCTGCGGCCTTGCTGCACCAGACCGAGCTGAAAGGCATAAGCAGAGGAACACATGGTCATGCTATGAGACTCTCCACTTCCAAACCCTATCAACTCTTTTGGAAGTCTTGCTCTTTTTATGGGCCCTAAAGGCTCCATGGGGAATGACACCGAACAGCTCAGCTTAATAGAGTAAAGCAGGAGGTCCAGCAGACCTGCTGGGCATTGCTCAGGGGTTTCCCAGGAGGGAGAGGATGCTGTGGCAGCATTTGGGGCAGAAAGCAGAAAAAAGTAGAAAATAACACTAACCCCTCATGAATGGTAGCCACAAGCACTGTCCCAGCCAGAACACAGAGATGAGCCCTGGGCCGCTGAAGATTTGGAAATGACAGCAGAAGATGGGGCTCCACCTGTGCTGGAGCTGCTGAGCCTGGTGGAGATGCAAGGCATTAGGAAGAAAGTATGCCGGCTGGGAAAGAGCCAGATGGCAGTGCTGGGGGGGAAGCAGATGGGAGATGTAAAACATCCTGCACATCCAAGAGATCTGAGCCCCCTGGTCCTCTGGCTCTACAGAGGGACACCCTGCAACCCCGAAAGCCAGGACAGAGATGCTAGGGCACAGGACCCTCACTACATCCACTGGGGTGTGAGTTCACTTCCACCCTGCAGTATTGGTGGTCCACCCACAGCCTTCTCCAGCACCCTGCTGCTGTCTCCCTGTCAGGGCAGCCCTGACACCCCGGTGATGGCTGTAGCCCCTTTTGGGGGACACCACAGACTGGGGATTTGCTTGTTGGTTTAGCTGGGCTCGGTAGGGACATGATGGGACCACATCCCCCGGGGCTGGGGATCATGCCACAGACAGAGAGGTGACTTCCACCCCTGCCTTCACGCAAGTGAAGCCCAGGGCTGGGGACCCGCTTTTACCCAGCCCTCAGCTGCAGACACAGCACTGCCGGGGCTGTCCCCTCGCTGTCCCTGCTTGGGGCCGGGGCCGCTGCCCGCCGGCAGACACTGGATGGCACTCGCACTCCTTGGCACATCGGGGTTGTTTTCGGGAGGAAAGCACATGGATCTGGGGGGGGGGGGAATTCAGCCGGGGGGCGTGGGTCGGTGTCCGGTGCAGGAGCAGCAGGGAGCGAAGTCAGAGCAGTCACACAGACCTCGGGGTCTCCTTTGCTTTGCGCTTGTGAAGCGTTGCCAAAGGCTGCGGGGATGAGCTGCATCAAGACCCTCGCTGCCAAGCACCAGACCGACCATGGAGCTCCCCCGTCCCAGTGCTGGGCAGCACTGGGGGTGCTGGGGCGGTGCTGAGCCTCAGCCAGACCCGCCGCAGCCCAGGAACCCCCGCACAGCAGCGCCGGGCTCAGTGTGTGCGGGGGTCTCCGGCGGCTGGATCCATCTCTGCAGAGCACGGGTCCCCACACCTAGTGAGCTCGGTGGGAATTACAACACATCATTTATTAAAGGGTTGCTGTCAAGGTTGACAAGCCCCCAAATTAAGTAGCTTAAAAATTCCATTAGCTGAGGTCTTTCTGGTGCCATGTCCTATCTCACTTTTGTTTATCAACCTTCACGGCTCTGAATATGTAGTAGCTGCTCAGCTGTGTCCGTATGGTGGAGAGACGTGGCAGGGAGAATGGGAGAGTTGGGGGGGAGGGAAAAGCTCACCCGCATGCAGCACGTACAGGGCTCTCTATAAACGCACTCTGGAAGCCGGTCACAGCAGCCTGTAAACAAGTGGGGCCCAGGTTCATGTGTGTTTAGCACTCAGCAATGCGAAAGCAAAAACTTCACAGGGAGTAGAACAGGGCAGGAGACTGGCTTCACTTTTAAGGCTCTAAGACTCTGCTTCAGACCCCCTGCTGCCACTGCCAAGGTAAGGTGTCCTCTGCCCCTCTGCTCCCAAGCAGGGGCTGCTGCTCCTTGTGATGGGGACAGGAAAAACATCTGCATTTGGTTGAAGGAAGACGTGCCCGGGAGGTGCAGGTGTGGGCTTAGCAAGGGGACATGGAGACCTTTTTTCACTTCAGGTCATGCCCTGGCACCAGTTAAACAAGATGCTGTGGAGCTGCACAGCTCCATCCTCCCGTCCCCTCTGGAGCATGTGGCATAGAATCATAGAATGGTTGGGGTTGAAAAGGACCTTAAGATCATCCAGTTCCAGTCCCCTGCCATGGGCAGGGACACCTCACACTAAACCATGTCACCCAAGGCTCTGTCCAACCTGGCCTTGAACTCTGCCAGGGTTGGAACACTCACAACAAGGCAGGACTTCAATGCTCCCAGGGAAAGGGGTCAGTCTTCCTAAGCAGGCATCTCTACAGACCAGGTTTCCCATCATTTCTAGCTCAGGAGTGGGCTTTTGCACTGCTAGAACACCCTATTCCTTCAAAAGAGAAGCTGGGGCAGCAAATGTCAGAGCAGCTCTGTCAGCGGCTGCGAGGGGCGGCCAGCAAGAGGGTTACTGAGTCTGGCACATGCCTCTTCTGGTTACCGGGATGTTGTTGTGTTGAGTTCCATCAGCATGTCCTTACCCATCTCTGTCTCATGCAGCTGCAGGGCTGGAGAGCATGGTGTGTGTGACGGAGACACAACTGCTGACGAGGTGACAGGGATGGGCCAGGCTGCAAAGCAGCCACAGCAGCACAGCCAGTGTTTAGCTGAGCTCAGGTGTGCCATCTCCTCCCCATTCTGTGACTGCCCAAACACTTGCACAGAAGCAGGAAACTGAGGTTCTGTGTCTGTAAGTCTGTCTGTGCTTGTTACACTCACTGTCCCTCTGGGCAAGATCACCATGGACGGCTCTAGCAGACAGCAGCGACCTCCCTAAGACAGGAGAGAAAACAGAAATTGCATCCTACTTTGTTCAAACAACCAGCCCGCAGCTCCAAGACTCCAGCTTAATCTGTCTGCAAAGCTGAAACTCCTTCCAGGGCTGAGCAATTAGGGCAAGTGCTGTCCTGAGGCTGTGTCATGTGGCTGTGCAAGCTATCTCATAGGCAGGGAGAAGCCCGCCATGGAGCGGCTGCTCTTTGGGAGGGAGATGCTCCAACGTGTTTTAAATAATCAACACAGGTCCCCATCCTGACACACTGCAGGGGTGGCTGTGAAGAGCTCAGTCCTTCTGCTTCTTGGTGTCAGCAGCAAGGAACACTCAGAGAAGGGTAACAATACAGATGACTCCTGGAAATAGCTGAAATGTCAGTTGGAGGATTGTTCTCCTGAAATCTCGGTCTGATTTGCAAGTCAAAGAGAATGGGATATATCAGGAGAATCAACCAAACTTCAGTAGACGTCTCCAAAACTCCATTTATTTTTGAGAACTGGGTATTGCACCTTTCTCTGCTTGATGAACACAGCCTGGCTATGCAAGCCCCTTGGCCTTAACTTGCAACAGGTTTACACACGGGGGTGCCTCTTTATTAAAGAACAAGAGTGAGGCCCTCATCCCCTTTGTGCCACATGCTGAGAGCCCCTTCAGCCTGGAGCAACATCTCAAACTGGACCCAGTGAAGATGGCAAACATTTACGTGCCAAAACCTGCTCTGTCAGCACTTGCGTGCCGATGTGGTGGTGTTGGCATGGAGGAGTGCGCCAGCACTTGACAGCATGTGCGTGTGCAGGGACAGGCAAAGCCATGCACAAAATGCTCTCCTCACCCTTCTGTCTCCAGGAGCAATTACTGGGTGTGAGGGGAATGAGAAATCTGTGTGATAAATCTAGAAAAAGCAAACTGCTCCATTCCACCAGGAAGGAACCCAGCTATTTTTAAGTTCAGGGACGATGCACGCAGCCAGATAAAATATTCAGCTTTGTGCAAAAGAAAACAGGAGGAGACTAGAGCGATCCCAGCTCTGTCTGTCCCTTGAAGCCCTTTCCCACTGGCACGAGGGTCCTGAGACCCCACCCCAGCCCTATGATATCCACCTGGAGCTGGGAGGATTCAGACAGACGGACATGGGGCTGGGTGGCCAGTCCCTGCCAAACACGAAATATGTGCTGGGCCATCTCTAGGACACGCTTGCAAAACCCACTGACCCAAATACTCCCACTCAGAACACATCCCTGGCTGAGCAGGAGTTGTAATGAGATGAAGCAGTGGATGAATAGTTGGCAACGACCCCACTAGAGAAGCAATGCCGCTGGCCAAGAAGACAAGCAAAGGGCTTGGTTTACCCCTGTGAGCAGTGGGTTTCGTAACACAGCCCCTGTGCCAGCAAGGGGAGAGCACCCTGCCTCCACCCAGCCCATTATCCAAGGGTAGGGGCATGGGGGGTGCGCGGGGCTCGTGGCCCCTGGCTCGGAAGCGATGGTTCCTGACAAGCGCACGGCAGGAGCCGAGCAGCGTGAAAGCGACCTCATCGCCGCCGATCATGTCAGCGTGGGGAGCGGGACCCCCGCTGCTGACCTATTTACTGCTTAAAGGAGCAGCCTGGCGCCTTGCAGCGATGAGCTGGGGGGAGCCCTGGGGTCCCCAGGGACTCTGGACTGGCCATAGAGGCTGTTCTGTGAGGGTGTTGGGGAAGGCACCGATGCAGCATTCCCATGCTGTGATGGTAAAACTCCATGGATGCTAGCTCTTTCTAAAATGAAGCCGCTTTTCTCGCCCCTCAGTCGGCAGACCACTATAAATAATGGTGTCGAGCACAACAAAGTAAACACATGCTTTTTGCATTTAGTTGCTGGTTCCAATAACAACAACTATTGTTATTCACATTTACTCCAGTGCTGTTACAGCCTCGCAGAGCATAGCGTCTTGCTCGCCCAGGCAGAGGAAGGATGTCAAGGGCTGTTGTATGGCAGAGTGGATCCCTCTGTGCTCTCAGCCACTTAATGCAAGTATGAGAGGTGAACAAAAATACGGAGTTATTACCTGCGACAAACAGGGGATCAGGCGGAGGCACCCCTGATTCTGGGAACCTGCATGGACTTCATTCCAACAGAACAGCTCCAGCTACTGCTGTGCAATGGCATTGTCACCGGTTTAATTTCAAAGGGAATTGACTTAAAACATTTGTTTTTATATGAGGCTGTGTACAGTTATTACTCTTTGTCTATTCTTTTTTTTCTTTTAATAATGAAAAGAAGCCAGACCAGGAAACTAATACTCATGTTTTTGCCTTAAACTTTGATTGTGTAAGAATTGAAACGAGGGATTTTGTTATGGGTCTCCCCATACAAAAATTAGATTGCATCACTGAACTGTTTTTGGATGGTCAACCATTGCAGTTCATTTTGCACTGACAGTTTTAAAACAAACAAAAAATAAATAAATAAAACTGGGGAGTGACTAACGCTGAGGGTTTTCAAACAACTTGTCTGTCTCCTGTTTCCCAGGGAGAGCATTTGCAAAATGAAAGCATTTAAACTATCTAAGATGCGATTACCATGAAGTGGATCGGAGAAATAAGAAACAGCAGTGCAAAAGCACTACCAAAAATACCAGAGATTAAAAATGAGCTTTAATCTTGGTGTTTGTGTTGTTCAGAGCCCAAAAGGCTGCTGGGGGAATGCAATGAGATTGAAAAGTCCAAATGACCCGAGAAGTGCCTGGTGCTAAAGGTGATTAAAACACAGAGCAAGGCGGAGAGGAAAATTATTGTGTCAATTATAGAAAAAAAAGGGGAAAAGGAGGGGGGTAAGAGCCCCTCTGCTACTCCCTGAGGGCCCCAAGCCCTGTCCTGCCACAGCTCCAGTGAGAGCTGGCTTCCTTGCTTCTGCCAGGTGGCCGAGGTGATTATTCCTAATGAATAATAATAATAAATATTGCAGATTTGCTTCCTGCCCCCCCCCCCCCCCCGGGGCTCGCCCCCACAGCAGGAGTCTTCTTCCACCTTTCTTTCAGCAAAGGCAAAACGTTTTGGTTCACAGGGCCAAAGTTTGACTTCCTTCTTCAAATATTTGTAGACGTTACTAGTAAATATCAGCGGCAACATAGGAGCATCCTCCAACCGTGAGAAGTGCGTTACTTGTGCTGCAATGCTCTGTTGGTATTTGTAAATACATTGTACTTTAAAGAAGTACAACAAGTAATATGCTTGCGGCGAATATTATAATAATTTGTCATGAAATGTGACATCTTGACACTATGAAAGAGAGAAGTATTAACTTAGTGCAGTTGGTAAATATTACCCAGGTGCTACCGGCTTTATCTAAATAGCTCCAGCTGCAGAGTTGGAAATGTCAGTCCCAGTACAGACGTAGCAGGATGCTGACACCAGGGTGTTTCAGGGATGCCGAGACCTAGGTGCGTCCCACCAAGGCTGGCACCAACCTTGCCCTGTCCTGTGCTCACTGGTTGCATCCAGCAGCTGCCCCAGCTCTTCTGCAACCCTTCCTTCCTTCCCTAAATGCCTACACAAGCCACTGCTCCTGGGGTGATGCCACCCAGTCGCTCTTCATCAGCAGGGCTTGTGCTGACAGCTGATGGCAACCCTGGAACAGCCCTGCTCCAAGCATGTGAATCCTGACCTATGTGTGGTACAATGGGCTTTCACCTTTGCATCCCTGCTCTTTAGAGAGATGTCTTGCCTCTGGAAATGAAGTGATATAATTATTTAGCTCACCTAAAAAAGAGGCAGCAAATTCATCTAATGATTAATTTAACAGGGCTCAGATGTGCTGCTACCTCCATTTCAGCTTTCCTTAAAATCTCTTCAACTGGAATAGAAACTATTCCTCCATTTCTAAATGTATGGCTGTGATTATTACCAATGTGCTCATCCCCTGTGTTTATGTTCACATCCCACCCATGCAATTAGCATGCCCATGCTCGTGCACATTAAACAGCTTTCTGGGACACTGCCCATCACCCTGGCTTCTGACTGGCACTGCACAGTGCACAGAAAGATTTCCAGATGCCAATGCATGCCAGGAGTGTGCCAGATGTATGCTGGATGCATGCGGAATATGTGCTGGTTGCATGCTTGGTGCGTGCCATATGCATGCTGGATGCATAGAATCACAGAATCATAGAATGGTTAGGGTTGGAAATTGATGCATGGTGGAGATTGAGTGTTGGATACATGCCGGGTGTGTGCTGGATGCATGCAGGATGTGTGCCGGATGCATGCTCAATGCATGTGGGATGCATGATGGATGCACATGGGATATGTGCTATATGTGTGCTGGATGTGTACAAACATCATGAGCACACACACAAACATCACTGGTGGAGAAGCATCACTACGATGTCTCCCTGTGCTGTGCTGGAGCAATGTGTACCTGTGCTGCGCAGCCCAGGGGCTTCTACTAATTTTTTGGGGGACACTAAGAAGGGGGTGCCCAAGCAAGCTGCTGAACTTCCCCAGTGTGGGGCCAATGCAGGCGGGACAGGCACGTCCAGCAGCTGCTGACCGCCCTGCTCCCTTTGTCTCCCTTTCGTTTGACTCCGGGCATTTCACATCCCTATTGACAACGTGTTTGGGACATTCAGACATTGAAGTGACAGTGACATTTCCATGACCTGAAACCAGAGACTCCATTGGTGTGGGCTTTGAGGACATTAGCTGTCCATAATCATATGAGTTAGACTTTATCCGGCTTTTAAAGAGCACATGATGAGAACAGCTAGTGACAAAGTGTTTCTGCAGAGTGCGATCCGGCCTGGCAGGATTCATCTCCTCAAGCCCTTGGAATCTGCAATATTCATTAGGAGCTGGGAAAAAATGTGCTTCCTTCGGAACAATGCAAATTTTGAAAGGAAACCTTTCTCACGAATGTGCCCCAGAGCACTGGCTCCGGCAGCAGGGGTGGCAGGGAAGCAATTAAAACCCTTCCAGCCCATTAGTGGGTGCGTTCATTAGAGCAGAGCTGCTGCTGCTGGGCAAGGGCAGGAGGCTGTGCACAGTGCCGCTGCTTCAGGAAACGAAATGTCAGCGCTGTTGTGTGCCCCTGGTGCCTTTCTTCTCTGTCACTTAAGGGAAAGGTCCTCGGCCACCAAGGTGGGCACAAAGAAGACTCCCAGTTCATGTGGGGTTTTGCAGAGTGCTTGTCATGGGGATGGGCACTGAGGGGCAGCAGTGTGGGCAATGGCAGCCAGCCTTGTCAAGACATTGCTGCATGCGGGGGCTCATGGCTGGCAGCTAGAAGGGGCCCATCACACCTGGCCTGCTCCTGCTGGCACCATGGCTTGGTTATGGCACTGTGAACCACAGGACCCATCACTTTATTAACCCTCATGCCAGTGTCCCAGCAGCAGGTGCATCCCCACAGCCATCACATGATGGTTCCTGAGGACTTTGCATGCAGCAGTGACATCTGAAAGTCCCCCAGTGATGCTGCCAACAGTGTTTGGTAGGGACAGACAAGCTGAGGAGATGTTTGGAGGGCACCACCATCCCTGTCATGATCTGCCCCGCTCGTGGAGCTCAGCCCAGAAACCTAGCTGGGAGCAGAGGCGAGTGCTCACTGGAAGCTTGCAGGGGGCTTCTGGTTGCCTCTCAGATGTGCTGTATAAACAGTCACAGCCCAGGCCCATCTGTCAGGTTGAAGTGTAAACACCCCTGCCACGGTAGCAGTGAGCCCCTTTCCCAGGAGCAGGACTCCGGGTGACTGCAGTGCTGCTCTTCCCCCTGGCGCCCACGGGACTGCAGGAACTGCCCGCAAACACACGGATATCCTAACTAATGACCCGGCTGCAGCACACCGCAGAGCAAGTCAGAGGAGTGCAGCGTTGTTTGACCATGGCTGCGCTTGGGGGGGAGCCTGGGGAGAATGCACAACTGGGGGGTGGCTCTGCAGAAGGTGCTGCTGCTCTGCACTGCACAACTGGCTGACCTTGGGTTGGTCACCCGTAGTTTGTACAATCTGTTGTGGAGCAGCTGATTAGGACCATTCAGCCTCTTCACCACCTAGTTTTCTCTGCTCCATTAATTCAGGATCCCTCAGCATTAAATATAATCTGGTTTTAACCGAAACATGCTCCACTGCTGCCCACTGCCACTGCTTGGAGCTGCAGAAGCATCCAACCATGTGTGTATGGCAAGGCTCAGCATCACCTCGCTGCTCCTCTCCCATGGGCTCTTGGAGGAACAAGGGCATAAAAGAATAAAGGGACCATCATGGGTAGCTGCAGAGATGTGGATTGGATGAACCATTGATCAGAGCAGAGGAATCTGTGGTGCTGGGTGCCCTGCATGTACATAAAGTGAGCTTTGGGAATGAATGCCATGAGGAAAAGGTGGACCTGTTTTGATGGTGGATTGATAATTGTGTACTTGACTTACTGAAGATACTGAGGCTTCCGTCCTGATGTGAAAAAAAATAAGCCTGTTCATAAAGAAGGTAGAGGGTTTGTGCTGAGCACACTTACCACCTGCCATGGGGTCCTGAGCCTGGTGCAGGCAGCACCTTGCCTCTGCCTGGAGCCTCTTGGGGGAGGCCACGAGGGAAAGGGTTAATTTAACCAGTTCTCATGGGGTTTTGGAAAGTTCCTTTTTTCCAGGAGGCTGCCTGACACACACTGACAGGAGCCTTTCAGTTGAGCACAAAGGCATCGCTCTCCCCTTGCCCTCTCCATCTCACCCATCCGAGCCAGCAAGCAGCTATAATCTCACTAGCAGAGGCTTTTACTGCTGTCACTTCGAGCCTCCTTTGCCATGTGAGGGGCTCAGATCTCCAGCAATGTAAAAAAGCTAATGAACGAGTAATAACAAGTGTAACCAAGCAGAAAGCCTGCATGCAATAACATCTGAGCCATTGCGGCTTTTAGGCAAAGCTTGGAGACACTACCAACAAACAGATATGTAATTAAAGAAAGTCTAATCTTCTTTGGTATCCAGAGATAAAAAGGGAAGGGGAGGGCATGCATAGAGGTGACAGGAAGGAGAAGTCATGGTGGAAACAGAAATAGGAGAGAAAGAGAAAAGAGCAGAGAAGGGAGGGTGGTTGGAGACTGTGCTGCACGAGCCAGAGAGATGGTGCAGAGAAAAGGGGTCCCGGGGCACAAATCCCTGCGATGTTTGCTCATCTCGCTCTTTATGAGAGGAGAAGAGCTGGAGGAGCATCCTCCCAGGTGAGTCGAGATCTATGGGGAGGTGTGTGAAGCGTTCCTGCTTGCTGCAAGCCAGAGGGTGCAAGAAACTGGCCAGGAGCTGCAGGCTGGACTTGCCGTGGGGCACAGGTCCCTGGCCCATCTCTTCTCTCTGTTGTTGTGGCTCTGGCTGTGCCAGGGGATGCTTCACTGGCAGGTACCATGCATCAGCAAAGCCCGTGTGGCAGCAGTGACTCAGTTCTCTGGTGTCTGGCTCCTTGTCTCCCTGAACTGATCACCTCCGGAGAGCAGTGCAAGGCGCCATGGCAAATCATCCATATTTTCCCCTGGCTCATTAAAGAAGGTTTTTTTTCATAAAGATATATAAGGAAAAAGAAAAGCTGAAGCCCGTTGAAGTCATCTTCCGCTTGGCTCACAGTTACTCATCAGAACCTTTGGGGGTCAAGGACCATCATTGCAATGCGGGCTGCCTGTGTTAACTTGCTGCCATTGTCTGAGCGGGGCTGCCATCCATCACCTGTCCCTAAGATGCCTGTTCGTGTGACAGGAGGGATGGCAAGGGACAGGCAGGCAGCAGTATAGCGAGACCCATGCCAAGCAGTCAGCAGGAGCAGGGCAGGTCACAGCCTCCTGCCAGCCCTGTGGCACATCGTGCATTGGGCTGCACCCCAAGACAGTGCAAGGAGCCCCAGATCCACCTGGAATACCCTAGTAATGCTGGGTTAATGTTACTTAAAACAGCAATTCAAACCACTGGTAGTTATCCCATCATTTTCCTTAGTGCTGATATTAAAATGTCTGGCCAGTACAGCATGACAGATGAAGTGAAACTCCAGGAGATGTTATGAGAAATGACAATTTAATGCCTTTTAATGAAGTCACAGGTCACCATTTTTCCCCCCTAATTTCCACAGTTTAGAAAAAAATAAATAAAAAATCTCAGTCCTCTTGTTCCCTCTGGTTAAAAAGTCCTATGAGAAGTAAATTAACAACATCAAAGATATACCTTTGTATAGCAGCCCTACATAAAAGTGGCTGGTCAGTTTGAAGGCCAGCTGAGAAGACTTGGGAAAAGAGCCAGGTCCTGCTTCAGCAGGGCTTGCCACTTTAAATACCTGGGCTACTCCTTTGAAGAAAATCATTGAAGCCGATGGACTTGTTTAAGTGTTTGAAATTAGATGGATGATTAAGCCCCTTGCTGAACGGAGGCTTCAAAAGTTAAATTATGTTATAACCGTGGCAGAAAACAGTCTCCAAGACAGGTCGGGTTTTCTCTCCCTTGTTGCAGGAAGCCCTGTGCTGTTTGCACCCCCATCAGCCCAGCCGGGAAGACGCCGTCTCTTTTCACCTCTTTTACCATTTGTGCCCTAACTGTCAACTTTTAGAACCAATTTTATGAACCGATTTTATTATCAGCTTCCTTAAGTCCCACATTATCTTAATCGGGAGCAATTTTAAGATGAATAATTTTACCTGTAAGTGCAGCCACTCCTGTTCCACAGCAGTGGACATCTGTATAACAGCTGCCAGAAAGATGGCAGGGGAAATTGGAAAGATGCATTGCAATGATTGTTTACTGAGTGGTTTAATAAAATCAGCTTAATGCATAAGTAGGAGAGTAGGAGCAGAAGTATGCTCCTGCGAGCTCTATTATTTGAACCTGGAAACATCTATCAGAGTCTCAAACAAAAGGAGACAAAGAATATATTGCATTCGGTACTTCTTCCCCAGATTGATTTATCATTGTCACGTCTGTTACTTCCTTCCCTCTGCATTCCCGTCTCCTGGTAATACCGTAATATCTTTTATTATAGTACATTATATAATGCAGTCTATCGCTGTAAATATTGTTATTCCAAGACCAGACTCCTTTATTCAGACCAAATACTGCCAACACTCTCTTGCAATCAAGGAAGTCTCCTGCTTGAGTTCACTTTGAGTCAGAACTGTGCAAACACACCTGCATTTTGTCCACTGTAGTGAGCTTAAGGGAAAAGAAAAACCCTTGCAGTATAAAAAGGTCCTGCTTGGAGGATTAAGAACCAGCCAAGCAGCCACTTGCGCTCTGCAGGTAACGTCGAAAAGGAACAGGAAACAGCAATATTTCTACTGAAAGTGGATTTTCAGGGGCTGATTCCTGGTGACTGATCTGGAATTTGTCTTGGTGCAGCCTGTGGAGGTTGTGGTGGTGGAGGAGCCATGACCCTGCGGGAATGCTGTGCTTCTGCTGGAGCAGAGCCGGGCACTCTGCCATCATGGGCTTTGCAAACCTGCCCCTTCATCCCTGAGCGTATATTTAGCACAAAATTAGACACTCCAGTCTTTCAATGTACTGAGTAAAAATAAGAAGGCAAACATTTCCTTGAAGTACTCATACAATGAGTGATGTGTCTGTCTGCAGCTATGATGCAGCCAGGCCTGGAGAGTGAGGAAAGCTTTCTGTGCCACGTTCACATAAAAACACTGACATCCCCTTAATGCTGTACTCGAGAGCTGGAGCCTTGAGAAGTCAGGAAGTGAAACAGTCCGGGTTCTAAAGGAGCGTCTCATGCTAACATCAGCGAGTCATGCAGCACGTCGTGATGTTTCATGGCCTGTTGCTGTACTGACTGCTGAAAATACCCTCCTGAGGAGGAAAAACAGCAAAAAAAAAGGCACTACCAATAAACACAAGAAAGGCTCCTTTGTCTAATTCCTTGTGTTTGGGTATTTGCAATTACAGCCTGATCAGTAGGCTTCCAAGCTTGCATTGCAGGTTTTGAACATCCATTGTTTTGAAATATTTACTTTCTCTTCTCTTTTCGCTTGAAAAGCCCAAGCTGATATTTGTGAATACGTTGTGGCACAACTTCCTGGGAACGTGATGTTTCCCTTGTGTCCCAGGACAATAACAGCAGAAGAATTACAAATTGTTTCTATGCTGGAGTCTGCATACAGAGACCTTCGCTGCAGCTTTGTTCCCGCATACTGTCTGTAGCTTCCTGTGTGCCACAGACACTAAATACAGTTACAATAACTGGTGGATGGAGAGGTGAATGCACAGGGATAACAATTTTGGCAGTTCTAGTTAAAGTCTCTGTACTCTTCTTAAGTCATCATGGACAATAAATGGCCAGAAAGCCTGACAATGAGAAAGGACTGGCCAGTCCCACTGTAATTCATTGCCACAAAGTAGTGTAGTAGCCAAAGGTATTAAAAGGTTTCCAGAAGGGATTAGATGCCTTCTTTGAAGGCAGGTCCAACAGGAGTTATTAAACAACTCCAGAAGTATAAACCATGGCCTGGCAGAACGTGGGAGGATACACAAGGGATGAAATTGCTCTATACATGACTTATTTCTTGTGCTCTTCCTTGAAAAACCACATCTGGTTGTGGCTGGGAACATCATGCTGCTCTCAATGCACTTTGGTCAGGCCCCATATTTTGTCTAACAGCCGTAACATCAACAAAGGCTGTTCTGCAGGGAGGGCAGGCAGACTGCAGGCACAGGGAGATGGGAGCGGGCATTGCTGTGGGGAGGACGGGGTGCTGAGGGTGGGCAAGCATGGATGGGGATGGAGCAGCAGCTGGTCCCCTGCTCACCATGCCCAGGCTCAAAATGCAGCATGGCCACATCTGCAGTGGCTCCTGGATGCTGCCTGGCCAGGTCCCATCCACTTTTGGTTGGACACTCGGAGGGCTCTAGTGTGCTGCTGCGAGACCAGGGGATTAATGTTTTATAGCAACACCAGGGAAGGGGGAATAGAGGAAAAAGGCTCTCGAATGTCAACAAAAAAATTATCTTGTGCAAATAAACAGAATAGATGGATTATCCCGTGTTGTTTGTGCAGGGAATTGCTGGAATGCCTGCCCACTGCTGGCGCTCCCTAAAGCTGCTGGGGGCCCATGCTTGTTTTCCACGGGGGGCTGGCTCCAGCCCACCCCACTGTTTGTCGTGGGCTCCCGGAGCAATCTGCCTGCAGATTATTTTCCCAGCCTGTGGGCTGGTTGCATGCACAATGGATACGTGCTAAAGCAACTGGGGCTGTGTCCTTCATGTCATGTGTTCACCAACAAGCATCTTCTCCTACCTGCTCTGTGGGTGAACAGCACAACATGACCTCCGGTCTCCCCACTTCCCTGCATCCTCTCTTCAGCCTTTGCCATCCCTTCTTCACAAATAAAGGCTTAAATCAGAGCAAGATCTAGCCAGGATGCACAAAGATATGTAAAAGATAAAGAGCTAAATACAAATGTAATCCATATACACTTCCACCAGAGGATCTCCAAGCACTTTCCAGGCAGTTACTAATCACTGCAGTCATCAAGTGAGGGGCATGCCCATAGCTTTGCTTGAGGTCACATCAGACCCTCAGAACTCAGGGAGTTTGAGGAGCATTTTGTGGTGGCAGGATGCTTGGGGTGCTGTGGGAGAGCTGGAACTTTGTATACTGTACCAGAATATCCCACACAGTGACTGTACCATCTGCTCTCAGCCATCCCTTCCCTGGCTGCACCTTCCACCTGTCTGCTCTGCAGAAGGACCACTTTGTACTGATCAGGATGGAAGGTGCCTCCTTGAGCTTAAGGCTATATTGCAGCCTGAATTAGGCTCCAGGTTGAAGCTTGCAGTCAGAGCTGAACTTTGGCAGGCAGAGGATGAACACGTATCATCAGGTCCACCTCTGTCTGCAACTGATGAGTGTTTTATGGGGAGGAGAGAGCACAGTCTGGTCCCTGTTTCTGCTGTGGGCCACCCAAACCCAACAGCGTGTGTACCCAGAGACACCTGCATGTGCACACAAGCTAACAATTACCCAGCACACGTGTGCTGTGGAGGAGTCTGTATACAACAGGGAAGAGCAGATCTCCTGGGGCCCTCAGCTTTAATATCCTCTGGATTTAATATCTAGAAACTACACATTTATGGGAACCCAAATACACACACGCCTGCACACGTGGCAAATGAAGGGCAAGCAAATGCAGGTCCATGCTCTGTCAGCATGGCCAACGAAGCACAGGGCAGAGCTGTGGTGCCAGTGAGCTGGAGAAGACCAGGAAAACAGTCCTGGCTCATTTGTTTTTTGTGACATCATGGCCTCCTCTGGCTTTTTTCACAGTTTTCCTCTGTTATATTTAATAGACTTAATGGATCACACAGCACTATAACAACAACAGACCTTCAATGTTTTTATTAAAGCCATCTACAAAAATCCCTCTGTGCTATAGCTTTCCTGCAGGGTGACTTCTGCTGAGATGCTGTTTCCATTAAGGACAATTGCAGAGAATAGGGAAGGAATGAACAAACAAATGGAAAAAGAAAAAGGAGGGGGAGCGGTGGAGCAGAGCTGCTGGCGGAAAAGGGGTGAAGCAGGGCTGGCCCAAACCTGCAGCCGTGTCCTCTGCCCATGTGCAACACTCCTGTTCCACTGGCTGGCACATGGGGCAGCGCCAGGGCCTCCTTGCAAAGCAAAATTGATTTCATTAGCTGTGATGTCAGAGCTGCTGCCTCTGGCCTCCCAGTGAGATCACAGAGGGGAAATGCCGCTTTTATACTTGTCAGGTGTGACTTATTTGCTATATCCATTAAAGCTGTAAGTGATGCAGAGGGAAGAAGCTTTTACCAGCTCAGGAACAGTCTGGTGTATGCCTCTCGGTTTGATGTATGTCACCACCCAGCCAGTGTTGTGTTATTGGTTATTAAACATTTATATCTGTAGTGCTGCAAAGCGGGTTGGTGAGCCATTGTGCTGGGTACCGCACGAAAGCAGCAGGAGAAGTAGTCTTTGTTTCACAGGTAGTTGTTATGTTCCCTCATTTATGTGTTGGGGTGGAGTATGAGTGCCAGGAAAAGCATCTTTCCAGCTGCTAGTGATGCAGCATCGATGTGGGACCTGCTACTACTTCAGCATACAGCAGGGGCAGCAGCAGGGCAATGTTACAGACACTGAGATGCCATCGAAGAGTTCTCTGTGCATCGTGACATAGAACACCGCTAAGGAGATTTACAGGAAAAGAGGGGCCACATCCAGTCCTAGATAGCAGTCCCTGACATTCAGCAGCTGGAAGAGGCCTTGAGCCCACACACACTTGGTGGTTTCATACCAGCTTCTTTGTCACTTACGTAGGAAAAAGGCAGGGCTCATGCTGCACACCACAGCCCAGAGCCCCAGTTGGCACCCCAAGCAGATCCTTCTGCCCTGCTCAGAGGATGCTCTCAGGCCAAACTGTGCAAGAGCTGCCACTGCAGGAAGAAACATGAGAGGTAGCTTTCCGTGCTTACATTTGCCCTCTGCTTGGCAGTGAGAGCATCCCTTCTTCATTTGCCTAAAGAGTCTCAGCTTCCCTTCTGCTTCTTTGATCCTTTTTCTTTCCCCCAAACCGGTACCTGGGCATTCCACTTTGTGGATGTGCAGAGTTTAAAATCTTCTGGAAAAGCAATTTGGTTTCTGCAGGACCTGGGGGCTTCTTGTCTGGCTGTAGCTGTCATCAGACCCCTGCCCATTGTCCCAGCATTGACAGAGCACTCTCCTGCAGGCTTGGGTGGAGAAAGTAAGGGACAGATAGGAATCCCTTTGAAGGGGAGATTTCAGTTTTTAACTACAGCTTTGAACCTTCCTCCCAAATCCCAGAGAACCTGACCCAACCGATCCCATCAGTCAGCACCCAGGACTCCAGCTCTGAAGTTTGCTCTTCCGTCTGTCACACTATCCCAAGTAACACGATGATGGATTAAGTCTTTCAGTTTTGCAGGTCTTTTGGGTTTGAGGGCAGCGTGGTCAACCAAGGTCCACCACAGGACATCAAATGTCATGGTCTCTGCTGTGGCAGCACAGACAGCGAAGGTACATTAACGCTCAACAAGCTGCACTTTCGTTTGCTTTGGAGCCATATTGGAGGCACCTACCACTTGCATGGGAGATCATTGAGCAGGAGCAGTTCACCTCTGTGCTGTTCCAGGTGGCTGAGGGAAATTTTTCAGAGCCCGTTGAAGCCCATGTTGCAGGTTGGTGTCTGGTATTCTATTTTCACAAGGACTCTCTTTCCGTCTCGCTGCCTTGTGTCTATACTCCTCTTTGTGTGTTAGCTCTCGGATACCACAGAGTTCTTCTCAAAGGTTTGACAGACATGGGTAAAGCTCTCTGATTTATTCTAGTCTGGCGCTTGTTTGGCTAAAATACCTAGAGAAGACCATCCTACCTGCCCTGCCAGAGCTGTTCACTAAGCCCTAAATCAAAAGAGACTGCTCCTTGCCTCCCCTTTTCCTATAACAAATCACAAACCATTTCCATTTGTCCGTAGCCAGCACGCTGTTCCCCTTAATGCGCTAAGCTTCCCAACATGATGTTTAGCACATGTTCTTTCGTACTGCCCCCCTCTGCTCAAAGACAGCCTTATAGTTTGCAAATGGGATGAAACCACTGTGCGGCCCCGCTCCTTGGCTCCACTCCCACTGTACTCTGTGGATGCCAGAATCTTTGCTGCACCTTCCAAGTCATTATGTATATTCAAAAGCCTGCCAGAAAGGCTAGGAGGATAAAAGCAAACAAAAAAAAAACCATCCCAACCACCCCAAAACCCCCTAATGCACGTGAAGGAGAAGCAGGGTAACCGAGGCATGCCATCCATGGAGCGCTGCCCATGTGGCTCTCGCCTGCGGCTCACCATCGCACAGCCTGCACGAGGTGGGTCTCCTCCTATGTTTGCCTGCTGGGGAGCAAAAGGTGTGCTTGCCCAGGGAGGAGAAATCCATCCCCCCGTGGGTTTGATTGGGATGGCTGCCACCATCAACATACCCAAATCGCTGGTGAGATGTTCAGAGGGATCTGTCGGGGCAGGATCGGAAATGAGGAGATGTGGGCTTGGCCTCGGCTCAGACACTGGGACCTTTATCTTGGTGATCAGAAAATGCTTCAGAAGAGTTAATGAGTGCAGATACAAAGAACTGTGGTTGTCTATGTAAACAGGGAACTGCAGCCATGAGAAAGGATCAAAGACGGGATATTCACCCAAAGCCACAGCCCCACCACTGGGGCTGAAGGAAAATGCCAGCACTTGCATTGGGCTTTAGCGAGCACATGGGGCAGCTCCCGAGGCGGCGGAAGACATGGATGTGTTCCATCACCCTCCCTTCTCCTCTTGGTGGTTATGGAGATGACAGCAGTGCCTGTTGCTGCCTTCGGGCACCGGAGCAGAGCTGCTTGGGTGGCAGAGCACAGCACAAGGCAGAGGAGGTAGCAAGGTGTCTGTGACACTCCACAGCCTGGTTCAGCCTCTTGGGATATGGAGGAGGGAGAGGAGGGGGCAGTAAGGGAGAGACGAGGTGAGAGGCTGCAAGGAAGAGGACAAGCGGAGAGGAGATGCTCAGCAGACAAAGAGCATCCATGCTTCTGCCAATGTAACCAGCCCTCTGAAAATGACTGGTTGGTGTTTTCCCGACTCTCACCATCAGGAGAGGCTGTGTGCTAGTCAGGGAGCAACTGTCCCATTCTCACAGCCAAGGGAACAGGGAACTTTTGTACCCATATTGGCACCTCCCTCTCCTTTAGTTTCTTTTCACCATCATTATCAGTATGTACTGCACTGGACATGGTATTTCAGGAAGAGTCCTTATTATTGTGTAGTGAGACTGGTTTCCAGCCTGAGCTGTTCTGCTAAAATCAGGAGCAGTGGCTGCATGGCTTTGCCCATGGCTAGGGGCTTATCACTGGAGGAGCTGCACTGCTGCTCCCACCGCAGCTGCAGCATGCCTGTGATCCCCAGCCACTCCTTGCCTAAGGTCTTGGACTTATCCCAGTGACCTGGAGCTGTGTGCCATGTGCCTGCAGAAGACCTAGATTTTAATGCCAACTGAGCAGCTGTATAAATGTTTCGTGACATTTCAGAGGCAGAATAGATCATGCTGTCCAAACCTCTTCTTTCAGAGAGCATTCAAATAATACCTTTTCAGTTTCAGGGAACTTTATTTCCTTTAAAGGTTTTATGATAATTTCCAGCAGAGGCCATCAGACAGCCAACCTGCTTCAGCCTGCCCCATCCCAGGATATCCTGCAGGCCAGTGCTCCCTTTATCTCTGCAGGGTGTCCTCCATCATACCCATACTCCTCTGCATTCAGAGCTTCCCTGGGTCTTCAAAATCTTTCCAATATCGAAGCAGCTATCCTAGTTATTAACCATCCCTTTCTAAACGCATACAGGCCTCCACAGTGTATGCCTGTCCCACTGTCTCTAGGCTACCAAGAAAAGAAAAGCTAAAAGCATCATCGAATTTGTTAATTGGCATGAACTGCAAAACTTCTCTGCTGAGATTATGTCATCTTATTAAATGAGACTATTCCCTTGGCCTCAAGGTTTAAGGGAAAGACCCTAGACATCTGATGAGCTTCACAAAGGCCTGCAAGTTAATAGAACTGGGCTCAGCTATGCTGGCTGGAAAAAAATTAACTTTAGAATCAAGTTTTCTGCAGTATAAAAATGATTTGAAGGTCTAGGGATTGTCACACGGTCCCAGTACCCCAGGGAAAACCAGCTGAAATGACACCTGTGCAAAAGAGGATGTACCTCAACCACAGAAGTCTCCTGATGGAGGTGACCTCCTGGCTCTCAGTGCTCCCCAGGACAGCAGGAGCAATCCAGCTTCTGAGCAAGCTGCTAAAAATGTGACACTGAGAGGAGAAGAGGGGTTGGGCATTTCTGTCTTCAGATCAGGTAATGTTTCTGCTGCAGGAGTACCCTGAAGGCAAGCAGATCACTTTACCCAGCTCAAGCCCTGTCAAGGTCCCTCCCATTCCAGACACCGAGGTTGCAGATTGCCCTTGCATTCTGCAGGGTTTTCCATTCCTGTGGCATTCAGAGCAGCCCTGTGGAGAAGGACCTGGGGATGTTGGCTGATGAGAAACTGAACATGAGCCGGCTTCAGTGTGTGCTCGCAGCCCAGAAACCAACCATATTGTGGGCTGCATCAAAAGGAGCGTGACCAGCAGGTTGAAGGAGGTGATCCTGCCCCTCTACTCTGCTCTCATGAGACCTCACCTGGAGCATTGTGTGCAGTTCTGGTGTCCTCAACATAAAAGGGACATGGAACTGTTGGAACAAGTCCAGAGAAGGGCCACAAGGATGATCAGGGACTGGAGCACCTCCTGTATGAAGACAGGCTGAGGAAGTTGGGGCTGTTCAGCCTGGAGAAGAGAAGGCTGCGTGGAGACCTCAGAGCAGCCTTCCAGTATCTGAAGGGAGCCTATAGGGATGCTGGGGGGACACACTTCATTAGGGACTGCAGTGATAGGACAAGGGGTAATGGGTTAAAACAAACAGGGGAAGTTTAGATTGGATATAAGGAAGAAATTCTTTCCTGTTAGGGTGGTGAGGCACTGGAATGAGTTGCCCGGGAAGGTTGTGAATGCTCCATCCCTGGCAGTGTTCAAGGCCAGGTTGGACAGAGCCTTGGGTGACATGGTTTAGTGGGAGGTGTCCTTGCCCATGGCAGGGGGTTGGAACTGGATGATGTTAAGGTCCTTTCCAACCCTAACTATTCTACAATTCTATGACTTGTCCTCACAATGAGGACTCTTCATTCTGTGCCCTGAAAACATCATTGTCTTGCTGTGATGGACTCTGACTTGATCATCTTTCCATTTGCTATGAGACCAGTGCCTGAGATTGCTGTCAGACGCCTGGGTGCTGACTCCCTCTCCACCTTCACTGCCGCTGTTGTCAGCGATGCCTCTGCACATTTACTTTTCATGCAGCATCTCAAAGCTGTCCACAAGAAGGGGACACAACAACTCTCCCTCTTGCAAAATGTCACATTGTACCCTGACAAGGATCTCTTTCTCAAGGTGCATGCATGCATTAACCTGCCCTCTTTTCCTGTTAGTTTAGCATTTCATACAGTGTCATACCGAAGACAGGGACCTGGATGAGGGTCTGGATTTGTGCTCTGCCTCAGTTCTAAGCAGGCTGTGGGACCATATCACCTGTTGGGGACCAGATGCTTGTGTTGGCAAGAGATGGCTGCATCCTCTATGACCATGAGTTGTCTTCCAGGCTGGGTGTTTGCCTGGAAATAAAACCTCAGGGGTGGTCCTCTCCCCAAAAACTAGCCAGTGTGATCCCATGCACCTGGCCTCCAGGGCAACGCTGGGATGGGGACAGGAAGAGAGCACGGTGCCAGGGAAGCAGTGCTGGGGCTGTGGAGAGCTGGGATTGCCTCACACCTCTAGCAACCAGCAGTGGGATGGATCCACCTCACAGAGCAGCAACATCTGCAGGGACAAACACCCTCATCCCTCCTCTGCTCTCCAGGTATGTGTTCCTCTCTGGAAACAGCAGAGCTGCCTGTGGCCCCTGTGGCCCCAGGAGCAAGCCTATGAGAAGGAGAGGAGTCACACAGAGGACTTCAGGGAGCCACCAGTGTGGGAGCAGTTCACACCCTGCACGAACCCTCAGACCCTGCAAGACACTAGGGCCCGTCAGCCCAGAGCCTACATTTCTGTTTTTCTCTCTCAGCATATTCAAATGCCTTGTTATGAAGCACAATTATGAAAATATATTCTTCACCCAAAGCTCTGAAACATGGTAAATAGGCGGTTAAATGTTGAAATATTTACTTTGCTTTTCCAGATTAGGAGCCGGCAGTGAGCAGCATTCACCATTATTAAAGCATGAGCACTCTTACATATGGTCTCTGCTAAAAGGCAAACTCCTTTCTGCTCTGTCCCACGCTTTACGTTCCAATTAGTGAGAAATATCACTTAAACACTATAGCCTTCCTTTGTTTAAAAACAAGCAGTATATCACCGCTGATAAAGATTTAAAAACAAATAAACAGTGGTTGCTATTTGCATGAGATCTACAAATTGAATGCACTATGTGCAGCCATAAAAAAGGCACAAATTGATCAAAATCCCCTTTCAGAGCTGTGCAGACATTAAGCTTAATGTTGCTGAAGCAAATGGTTGAGTGAAGAGGGTTTGCTTAAAAGCAGTGTGGGGTTTGCCTCCCTCATGGCAGACACTGGCTTGTTCTTTACCCTGAATCCTCACGGCCCATTTTTTAAACCTCTTGAGCAACTTATCTTTCAGTATCTCTCTTTGGAGACTCTCATACATCATGGCTGATTCTAGGTTGCCACCACTCAGAGAGGATTTTGCAGCTCAAGCCTGGTGTTACGGTCTGGTGAATGGCATGAAGAGAATGGCGAAGTCCTGGGTGGCATTTATCATATATAACAAGAGAGTTTGCTTTAAAAAAAAAAAAAAAGAAAAAAAAAAGGAAAAAAAGAGGCAGGGTTCGGGTGGCTGAAGCAGAGTCAAGGGCCCATGGGACAAGTCTACAAAATCCTATGGGGGTAGGTGGGTTTCATTGGTGAGGGGCATTGTAGGAGACACAAGCCATGCTTCAAACTTGCTCAGATAGAGACCTGAATGAGAGTCTCCTGCATCAACATGGAAAATGATGCAGAAGATGTACCAGAAAGAGTAAGGCAGCTTTCTCCAGCGGTATGGAAATCACACAGGTCTGAATCCCACCAGTAAAGCCAGGACTGAGACTGTGCTGGGAAAGAGGGAGTGAGGAAGAGCAAGATTCATCTGGAGTTGGAATAATGATAGAAGCTGAAGACCTGGTCAGTCCCCAAGCTGCCCTGTGGTGTCTAGTGATGCCCTGACAGAAGCATTTAGTTTTCTGTTAGATTCTAGTTTGTTCTGGTTTTCTTGTTTTGTTGGTTTTTTTTCTTCTCTTTCCCCTACTCAAACAAAGTAGGTGAACAAGGTTTTATGCCATCTTCCCATCACCATTTCATTGGAAACAGGCCTTTCCACAGGAAGATGTTACCTCCATCTAAGTTATCTGTGGAAGAAAGAAAGAAACATGCGTTTTGTTAACCTGGTCAAAATGGAGTATGTTGATTTTCATATTATTATTTTTTTATATCACATGATGGCTCTTAACTTCACAATATTTGCCAGACTGGATTCAGAATGGGGGTAGGAAGCAAAATGCATGGGATTACAACCTGCTCATCAGCACAGTCACAAGGAAGAGCCCCCAAGGTCCCCCAGCTGGAACACAAAAGGTTTATCATTGCAGAGGAGATGGTTTAGCCTTGTGCTTTGTTCTTCTCGCTTTTCCATCACTGATCTGCTACACGGCCTTAGCAACATCACTCCAGCCCTGCGTGCCATCCAACCTTGTCTCCGCATCCACAACCAGGACCACTCCTGGAGCTCACCCACTCAGCCCAGGTCGGCTGTTTCATGCCCAAACACAAGCATTGGGATTCATAACACATCCACAGGAATGAAGAGATTTCTCCCATCTCCTGTCAGGGCTCGAGTGCCTGCTGTCGCCCACAGGCAGAGACACATCTTTTTCTCAGGTGAGCAGGGGAGCACTGCTCCGGAGCACTGAAACAGCTACTGCAACCCCATCAGCGAGCCCGAGGAGCAGTTGTGGAGTGTGTGCAGGGGAGGGACTGAAATCAAGTGAGATAAACCCACCTGGAGGAGAACAAAAAAGGAACAAAACCACAAAGCTGAAAGGCAGAGCACAGAAAGAGTTACCAGGAGATTTTTAAATACAAAGCAAGAGCCAGTCCAGAAGGAATGTACACAGAATGCCTGGAAATCTCTTCTTCTCTGACAAAGAGCATTTTCCACAACCTCAGTTCCAGTGCCTCATGCCTGAGCCTTCCCTCTCTTGTGGCCAGGGGGAGGGAGGCAGAGGGCAGGCTGCAGGCATGCCAGCTATTGATGTCTTTTCCAAAGGCACCACAAGCTTTCTTCGCCACTTAAAACCCCAAATCGAATTGCAGAGGTTCTCCCATTGCATCCTCAGTCAAAGGAAAAAAAGACCTGGACCCTCCCAAGAGGACCCAAAGTGCAGCCCTGGTACCCCTCGTGCTCCTTCCCACTGTGGACATGCCTGAGTTGCCCACAGCAAGGTTTGGTCCTAGAGACAGCAGGGTGAGTGGAGTTCCCGCTGCATCCCAGGGTAAGACGACAGCCACTGGTGTCCCAAAGATAAAAACTTGTCTTCTAAACTCTCACTGAGCATCAGTAAGAAGACCAAAACTCTGTTTCTATTTAGTTCTCCCCAAACTCCACTCCTCAAGGCAGGTCCTGACACTGTAGGACATTTTATTCTAAGCAGCACTACTGAGTTGATAACAATCCTAATCCATCTCTTTGGTGCTTAACTTCTGGCATCTAACTCCCTTAAAATTCCCTTAAAGCCATTTACAGGAATGGTGCTGATGCCATCTTCCCATTGTCTGACCATAGCAAAGACTTAAAAGCTGCTCTTCTGTAACATTTCAGCAAAAAAGTACATTATTAATAGCAAGATGATAAGACTTCCAGGTTTCAAAGTCAGGAGACATGAATGATTTCTTTTCCTAAAGAATTAAACCCAATGAAAATGCAATATTTCCTTCAGAAGCAAGAGCTCCCTCTTAGCCAAAAGGAGGACAGAGAATGACATGTACTCCAAATTAACCACAAGTGATCAGACCTGCCAAAAGGCAGAACATTAATGGCACTTCTGCAGAGAGGGTTTTCACTTAATTCCACTGTATTTACAACAGCTCTGGAGATTCTCCTACTGGAAGCACGGGGAAGCAGCCATTGTGGAAGTAGCATGATGCATTTTTGTTTGCCAGAATGCCATTATTATAAAAGGGTAATCCCAATCAGTAGAAGTCATGAATTTATAGAAGCCCACCTATTTGCAGAGGTGGATGAGGGACCAGTTCTAATCATTAATGACTGTTTTGGACTACTGCTCCCTCCCTGGGGTTACAACAGAGATGCTTGCAGGGAGGAGCTGCCCAGGAGAACACAGGAGAAGGGTCTTTTCTACCCAGGCCATCCTTAGGGCTGATGGCATCAGATGCCCAGTTCGGATGAACCGGGCAGAAACACAGATTTTTCACGTCCCTGGTGAGACTGTCATGCAGTGTGGTGTTAGCCAGTGTCCTGGCCTCAGTGGTTCCTGACAGGATAGAGCAAAAGGCTGTTTCTGGGCAGAAACATCAGCACTGAACATCCTCCAAGCTGGGCAACCCCTTTTGAAAGAAAGGCCGCGAAAGCCAGGGGCATGTGGGAGGTGTCTGATGGTGGGGCTGCACTGAGGTGGATGGTTAGAGACCACAGACACAGCTTAAGGACCTGTCTCTGATAAGAGGCTTGATATGATATAAACTGCCTGACAGCCTGCATTGTTTTGGTTTGCACATCAAATAGGCAGCAACCACAAAGTGAAAGGTGCATCAGTCTCCTGCCAGTGCCCTGCAGCCACTGCTTCAGGCTGCACTTTCTGTCCACTTTGCTGAGCGGAGTGCCTGGAGAAGGGGCCAGAGCAGGTGGGCAATGCCATGGAGCATTCATGTGCTGATGAACTTGCACAGCAGACCCGGAACTGATAAGGACAATACCTGTTGCCTGTGAGCCAGAGTTATATCTGCAGTCTGTGATGGATGTAAAACGTTTAAGTCAGAACACAGCGGCCGCAGAATAGCAAGCCAGCCGAGCACTCTTCAATCCACTTTATTGATTTATTCCCTTCACTCCCAGCCCTAATGCTCCTCTCAGCTCTACGTGGCTCAATGCAGCACAAATTAACAGAGCCCACAAAAGCCCTCTGAAGCCATTCCCCTGATTAACAAGTCTGTAGTGCTGAAAGATATCTTCATTTTAATAACCTGGCACTAAATGGATTACAGCCATGGAACTGAATTCACGTCATTCCCCAAAGGGAGAGATGGCACATATTTTATATGCTGTAGGAATTGCCAAAGATCAGGACAAATGACTCAGATAAGGATCAAAAAAAGGAAAGTTGGAGAAGGGAGGACAAAGCTCTGGAGGGGCTCCCCAGAGGCTCATCTGGGCTGGGTGATGCTGGTGGTGGTCAGTGACAGACCCTGCCCATGCTCTGCCTGCCCCATTCTGCTGTGCAGGTCTGGGCTCTGCCATGGGACTTGCATGGGGACAGTGCTACTGCAGCCCAGGAGCTGGCTCGCTATGTCCCTCTGCCTGGAACAAACACATCCATCAGCATACAGCAAGGCAGTTGACACCTCTCTTGGTGCAGGACTCACACATCTTCTTTTTGAAGCATCATTGGAGTTCTTTCTGGGCATGGTAAAGCTGCTGCTGCTGGAGGGAATGCTAGGGCACTTGCAGTGAACATGAGACCTGCCTGCAGATGCCCCAGCTCCTCCCATATCTATTCAATCGGCTTGACACCTCAAGCGCAAGCCAGGCTGTGAGCAGAGTGAAAGGAGGGAGCAACAGTGTGGGGCAGTGAGGAAGTGTTCAGCTCCCAGGTCATTGCAAAGCTCTATTTTCAGTCTTTCATCAGGACTGAAAACCCGAGAAATGCTAGGATTTGTTCAGGATGAAAACTCTCCATGTACAGAAGGTCTGGGTATTATTCAGATGCCTGAAAGCCGGGCTTAGACCACTTAGTGGCTGCCAAGCACTTGACCCTTGGATTTAATGGCTTATTGGGCCTGGCTGAACTTCCCACATCTCTCCAGGAATATGAACTGTTCCTTCAGAAGAATGGTGAGGAGAGGGAACGACTCTTCCCCCCAGCTGTCCCATGATGCTGAGCCTGCGGCAGCTCCACAGGCCATGTTTTCTGCTGCTGTCCTTGCCTCCACGGCTGCACTGTCACCCCAGATAACCTATGGCCAACGGAAGGGGAGGGAAAGCAAGATAAAGACAGACAGATTATAAGGTGTTTATGCTTTTGCAAAATTCAAGTCTTGAATATGAGACAGGTTTACATTGGCAAAGAATTAATGGTTTGATGTAGCACAAGGGGACAGCAAGAGCAGAGAGAGGGGCCATCTATCAGCATGCACGGATGGCATAAAGGAAAGAGATGCAGGCATAAATCAGGTCCTGCACAGGAAATAAGCAGGATGGATGACAGGCAGTAGCTGGTGATCTGTTATTCCCACAGCACACCAAAAGATGCAGAAAATGTGGCTGGATGCTTTTATATCTCATTTCGGCAAGCTTATATTCACTGGGCTGGATGAAACATTCCCTGCAGCTGGAAATTGCCAGGTCCCAAGGACAGGGATGGCAGGGTAGGTCTGTGCACACAAGTCCTGCAAGTGGCTGCCAGGCTGGGAGACCCAGCCAGGGCAAAGAGGGAGCTGGGCTCTTCACTCCCCCTCTCTGGAGTTGTCTGTGCCCAGGTACCATCTCCGCATCCTGGAAGGAAATGAGCCCAGAGCAGAGGTGGTTTATCTTCCCTTGGACAGAGGCTGAAGTGGATTAGGGGATGCTCAGCCTAATGCTGTCATGGATGGCCTCTTCTGCAAAAGACCTTCACAGTGTGGCCCTGCCCTAGTCTCATGCTGGTGCCCAGGTCCTTCTGGTGTCCTTGCAACCCTTTCCCTCCATGCTCAGGTACTGCTTTGAAAATATGGGCACTCTCCTAGGAGAGACAAAACAGGATCTAGGCTGCTCCATGGGCTTAGACTAGTCTCTAGTTGGCAATTCTAGTTTTCTGATTTTGGGCCCAGTTTTATCTGGTTATTCTCCAGACCTCCCCAGAGCAGTCCCTTGTGCTGCTCTGCACTTCAAAGGGAAATGAGACCTTACACGTTTAATTGAAGCAAATTTCCTCCCTGTTGTCGGGTTAGCAAGGGGGGATTAATGGGGGCCAAGGCTCAGTCCTCTGGAGACACCCAAACATTTCAACACACAGGGCAACCCTGGAAGGGTGGAAAACACGCGATGGAGAGCAGGAGGTGACCAGGCCTGATCAGGAGCAGCTGAGATACATAAATCTCTTCAATTAGCAAGAGCTGCTACCTCCCCTCACCCCTCTTTATTTAAGCTATGGTATTTGAATGAAACCTGAAGCAATTAAACTCCCTTTCATCAGATGTCCTGCCTTCAATTTACCTCCTGCTTAGCAATATTACAGGGAAAGGAAGGACGTGGGAGGCTCCTTAAGCCTCTCACAGGGTTGGTGGGGGGACATGGCACAGAGGCAGCTCAGTCCAGTTGCCCTGGGCCATCCCTGCAGCCTCCATCACCATCAGCAGCACCCCTTCCTCATGGATCACCTCGGCTCTGGAGGCGAAAGCTGCTGCTGTGAAAGCTGTAGAGGTGTCCTGCAAACTGGGGTGTCTTTGGGATGCTTATAGCTACTGACATGGATCCAGCTTCTGTGCAGCTTCTCAGTCTATTTTAAGACCTTGTTGGAGCAGGGCCCTGCTTGAGTCCATCAGATTCTGCCCCACCATCTCCCCTCACCCTGCCTGGGTGCTTGTCCATGCCATTCCTGGAGGATGAAGAAGGGCATTTGCAGGGAAGGATGAGAGTGTCAGTGTGATGCTGTGACATAGTGCAGCTTGAACCCTCTTCCCCATCAGCTGTGCTGTGGCCTCGCTGCTCCTGGGAGAAAGGAGAACACCACAGCTGTGCAAAGCTCCTGCAGACTCAACCCTTCCCTGCCTGCGATAAAGCAGACCCAGTGATAGATTAGACATTGGCCAGAAAAAAGCTGTGAGATGGGGATTTGTTTGGACAGTTTTAAGGTCACTTCAAGGCTCCCTGAGAGCCAGCTGCTGTCAACAACCAGTGAGTGCAGCCCCTGCAGGGACACGGCCTCTTCTCCTGGAGGTCCTACTCCCAGTGGCCATGGCGTTGAAGCCTCCCTCCTGGCTGGGGAGGAATTTCTCCTGTTTTTTCCCACCCATCCTGGCCCCAAAGCTCTTATGCTGACAGGCACCAGGATGCAGCTGGTCCAAACGGCCATCCCCAGTCATCCCTCTATTCTTGTCCCAGTGAGGGAGGCCATATCGGCCCAAGCAAGGCAGATTTGGGATTACTTAAAGGATTTAGGATCCCACAGTATCAGCTGCCATCACATAGGCAGTAAACCCCACACTTGAGCAGTCATCCTGTGCCCCAGGGAAGATGTGGTGCCATTGCCATGCTAGCACCAATGGAGAAGGTGTCTGGGAGTGCAGGGGGTTGACATCCATAGGCAGAGCATCCTCCCCCTTTTATTTTACTGTGCAGGCTGAGCTGCCTCTCCTGCTGCGAGGCTGAAGCCCACAAACATTAACCCTCCAGCTATAAAACATGACTTGGTGTTTAACAACCACACAGCGAACCACAGCAATCCTAAAAACTGCTCTGAAATTCCCAAGCCAACGTCTGCAGATGGTATTAATTAGTTCTTCCTCTGACTTTTTCTGGTGCCACCAGGTGGTAACAACGTGCATCTCAGTGGTGTCACCAGGAGCTGGCTGTCCCATATCGCCACCCAGTCTTGGGCAGTTGCTCTTTGCCACTGATGGGTGGAAAAGAAATCACCGATGTGTCAGGGCATCCATCTCCAGCGAGCATCAGCAGAGCATAAATCCTCCCTGGAGTACTGCATGGCAACAGGGAAACTTGTTCTGAGGCATGGAGGGGTCTTATCCTGCCACCAAATGCTGATTTCCTCCTATGGTCCTTGGAGAAAAAGGGCTTTGCATGAGCAATGTGCAATAGTGGTGTGGAGTGGAGAGCTTCAGTGGTGCTGCCTTGACTGACTGCTCCACTGACAGAGAGGTGTCCCAAGTGTGGCTGTCCCCAGAGCAGGGACCCATGGGACACCCAGGCTGCGGGGGGACCAGGAGAACCTGGGACACGGCAGGCTCTCTCTTTGGGAAATTGTGAGCCCAAGCAGGGGAGAGAGCAGGAGACTGGAAGCAGGGAAGGGCAGAAATGACCTCAGCGATAAACACTTCATGATAAAGCTTCTTTCTGGGCTTTTCAACAGCCCTTATTGCCCCCAGGAGAGTTGAGCTGCATAGAGCGCTTTTCATACGCTACATCCTGCCCGTCCTCCTGCCCGCCCCGGCTCCGCCGCTGCCCCTCCATCTCTCATCAGGCAGACGGTCCTGGCTTTATTTTTTCAAGATGGAAGAAAGTGAAAAACCTTTGATGCCAGGAAGCGACGGGGAATATTTTCTGCTCCTAAAATAAAAGATAAAATTTTCCAAGCGTCTCCTCTCCTCCTACATCCCCCCACCTTCCTCTTCCCTCTCCTCCCCATTCTCCCCCTGCTCCCCACCTCCCTGACCAGGTGAACTCCTCGGCAGAGCCTGTTGTCATCTTTTCAACACCTCATTTTTCCCCTTGCTCCTGGTGCACAGGGAGTGATTCTTCCTGTTTACACACCTCCGGCTCTGGGGCAGGAGGTGAAACAAAACCAGCTTTCATTCAGCGGAGGGGAACCAAGGGAGATGGAGCAGCCTCGGCTGTGGTACCCACCACATTGCCTCTCTTATCCATGTGCCCATCGCTTGCCACCCTGGGATGGCCGAGTTGCTCCTCCCTGGGGATCCCAGTGAATCCCTGTGGCAGGAACCAGCTCAAAGTGGCTCCTGGGCATCCTCCACCACCGCTGTGTGGTTGCTGGCACCTCCTGGGCAGCGCAGCCACCATGGAAGTTCCCATTCCTGTTGTCACACAGCGGTGCAGTTTGCAAAGCTGAGTTTTACCAACGAAGCACGTGAGGCTGTTTCGAGGAGCGCGGGCTGTTGGCAGCCACCGGCCCGACCTCTGTGCACTGTTTCCACAGTAGTTCTTTAAAGGCTGGGCCCATCCCAGCCCTGCGTGCGCACACCAGGGAAGGGGAAACAGCCCCGCTCCTCCACAGCTGCAGCAGATCAGCGCTGCTGAGCTTTTAATTGGAAAGAAAAACTCTCCCACCCCTCTCCTCGTGTAGTGGGATTGTCTCCGTCCAAAGGTTTCTTCTTGGGTTGTGCTCCAGGGACTTGCGCAACCGCTTTGTGTTTGCAAAGGTGCCTGAATGGAGCCTCCCCAGCACCAGCAGGCACATCCCATCCCTGTGTGCATCTGGAGACATGGTTACGCCAGAGCCTGTGCCTTCTGAAGGTCCTGTGCCCAGGAATGAGTTCTCCAGGTCCTTGCTGTATCCTGAGCACTGCACAGACTCGCAGCAGGGTGACCCAGGAGTGGTTCAACATGCTGATTTGCTCCACCACACATCTCAGGACCTGTATCCTGCTGGCTGCCTCCCTGTAGTGCCCAGGGTTACTGTGCAGGACCTGGGGACTGGGAGCCCTCATCTACACCTTCCCATACAACAAACATCACTGGTGCTGTGGTGAACATGGGAATCCGGAGGCACCCAAAGCAACAAACACTGTCAGGATGTGCCGTGGCAGAGGAGGAGACCAAGCTCTTGACACCAAACTACTGCTGGGGCCAACCACTGGCAGGAATGACCAGAAATCACCCCAACTGCACTGTTCCCTGGGGGCATGTGGATGGGAGTGGGCTGGTTTTGTTATGGCTGCTGGCTGATGCTCTTTTAATCATATATCATCAAAGTCATGTCTCCAAGAAGTGACAGAAAACATACAGATGAGGGAAAGAAGTAAAGTCTGCTGAGCAGGGTGGGATTTTCGTGCTACCCAGGGGACTGTGTCCTACTTTCTGGTGTTTCTTTTCCTCCCTGACAATACTCCAAGGGCAAAGCCTCTGAGAACACCGAGCCCTTGACCTTCCTAGGCAGGCAGAGCTTGCTCAGACGCAGCCTCCCTGAAGAACCCCAGGCTGGCATCTGAATTAAGGATGTTGACTGCACTCTGACTCTAATTTACTGAACTTGCTACTAGGAAGTCATCAGAAAACACGTCTTGAAATCATTCAGGGAAAACTCAGAACATAAAATTTTAATTGACACTTTGTGAAATCAGGTTCTCCTGGGCTGGCCGAGCCTGGCTGCTTTGCCAGGGGTGGATAGGGATGTGCTCCTCACCAGCTCTGCTGCTGTGGGCAGTGCTGGGCACCCAGAACAGAGGCAGTAGGTGATGGGCTGCCATAAAGGGCTTGATGTCTACAAACTACTTTAGGGAAAACACTTTGCCTCTGACACCAGCAGCAGGTCAGGCATTCTAGCCACTCATCTCTCATCATAGCTCAAACTTTTCCTCCTTTAGCAAAACCCTTCTGATATTTCTAACAGGTGCCACCTTCACCTCTGAAGCATGATTGAATTATTCATAGTAACCTGTTCAATAGATTAATTCTGCTTGATTTTAGACTGAAAATTGCCTATGAACAGCTTTCAATTTTGGTGATATAACTCAAATAGTAGAATAAAACATACCTGAGTCTGTGGTAGGTTCCTGAGCCATGTGAACATCCAACACTGGCCACAGCAGCCAGGCCACAGGACAGCTCTGGCTAAGCACACACCAGCAATGGGACACTGCTTCTGCTCCCAGCTGGGGGTCTCATTCAGGGTCTGCCTACCCCCATGCCCATCTGCATCACCCTTCGTGAGCTCTGCGTAGCTTATGGTGCTCTCCTGCAAGGGCAGCCCATGTTTTGAAAGCCTTTTTCCCCCACTTTCTCCCCTTTTTTATACTGAAATTAAATTAGGCTTTCTCCAAGTACGACATCCGTTTCAGATTAGCTAAGGTAGAGATTTTGGGCAGGAACCCAGCAAGGTTTCAGAAAGGGGAATCAGCCCAGTCTCTGCCCAACATAGATTCAGGCCCTGCTGGTAGATGATAGATGCTTCCGATCTGGGGTGCTGTCAGTTCTGTCCCATGCCAGGACACACTCTCTATGCAGGGATTCCTTTCACTCCTTTCATGGGTACATAGTGTTGTGGTTTGGGTGAGCAACATCTCCATCCTCTGCCCGTACAGCTTCCCGCATTTGGAACTAATTCCTCCAGCAGCTGTTACAAGCTGCTGACTTCAGAAGCTGGGCTGAACAGGCGATAATTACTTCTGCTGCAGCCAAAAATACATTAGACCTTTGTTTTGGCTTTGAATATTTTCATTACGAATCACAAAACTGAGGTTATTTGAAAGAACATCCCAAAGCCGACTCGGCCATGCCTGTGCAGCCTGGAAGTGTCCCCTGCTTGGGTAGCACAGCCCCGCTGCTGCCACAGGTAAGCATTGTGCCCACAGGCAGAGCCTCTGGAGTCACCTGGAGCCCCCTCGTGTGGACCCCCAGTGCTGTGGGCTCCTATTGCTGAAGGGGATATACCTGGAGCTTCCCCAGCTCTTTTTCCCCTAGTCCATCTGTTTGCTAGCAAGTGTGCTGATATCACTGCTTTCCTGTATGTGCTGATACCACTGCTTGCCTGTACCTGCCATGACGTAACCACCAAGCTGAGCAGCAATGAAGATTTTTTCTCTCTCCCTCTAAACCCACTGGGATCTCAAATGGCTTCAGCAAAGGGATGAGAGAGAAGTCCCTGCCTTGACCCTCTCCCCTTTCCTCTAGGCAGAGAAACTGAATATGGTGCCACCACTTGGCATATATGCTCTTCAAAACATATTTCCACAAACTCTTCAGCTTTTCCCGCTGGCTCCCTGAACACACACAATGGGATGATAAAAATCTTTACAAATGTGCATTCTCTCCAGAGCCACTTGTCTTTTTCTGCAAACAAAAGGACACCGCTGGTTTGAAAGGCTGGGAGCAGAACTGAGGGGGACCCCATTAGAAATCCCCAACAGTGAATAGAGTATTGCCAGTCCACAGGCAAAAAACGCATTAGCTCTTCTGTGCCAGCAAGGAGCTACTGAGGTCTTGGCAAGTTATTCTTTGACTTCGCTTTCACATCACGCTCCTCTGAGCACTGGCACGGTGCTGCAGATGAGAGACCATTTGTGTGTGAAATGCTACCTAAATCCTGGGGCGGGGGTACCTGCCTTTCTGAACTCTTCCTATCTCTTCCATGCACAGCAATCCCTTGCTCCCTGCCCTTCCCAAGGTGCCAGACATCTCTCCCAGATACCAGAAAGGAGACAAAGCCATATGTTTATCTTGCCTCCATTTGACGTACTAGTGACAGTATCTTCTTCCAAGGCAGCAGTAGCAAAGGGAATTAAAGCTCAATGATGTCTCCATGTCACCAAGCCTTCAATCTACTGTGCAAATAACCCTAGTGTGTGGCTAGCTTGGCCTCATATACTTGGAATTAATTGTTGCCATCCACTCTGCTACTCACATGGACTCAGACTGGGCTATCTACCTCCATCTGAAATAAAGCACTTTGCCGTCTTGTGTCCCACTGCTGAGAACCCAAATGAAAACCTGAGATGTGTTTTCTAGGTAAGTTGTGCTTTGTTCCAAAGTCCTGGCCAAGAGAACGTGCCTGCTGATGGCAGGAAGGGACAGTGCATAAGTCATTTCTTTTTTCACTGCAAAATACAGAGAAGTTCAGGGGAAATGTCTGTAAAAAAACATGGGAAATACCTGTAAAATACTTGGAGTCCTGGACACCTGAAAGCAGGCAGGGGAGAGAGAAGAGCTGCTCATCTGTGTGAGAGTGGCCCAGGACTTTCAGAGGAGCCTTATGCCATCTCTTGACAAGTTATTCCGCACGCACAAAGTAATTTCTGCATGAAATTAGGGACCTAGCCCTGAACCAGTTGCGGCACAGTCCCTGTAAAAGTCCTAGGTGGTGTGGACTTGGCCTCACCGAGGGACAAGAGACGTTCCTTGTGGGGAGAGTGTGTGCCTCGGGCAGGAAATGGCTGGATCTCCAGGGTCCCCGGTAGCAATCCCACTGGTGTTATTCTGATATGTGGGATTAAGAGCAACCTAAACCCTAGCCCAGGTCACCCATGCTAGTGGCAAGGCAGACGTGGCTTGAAGTCACTTCTCCCTTCCTCCTGAGAGCCTACACTGATCACAGCTTGTTCAGAACTGAAAACACAGCCCAGATTTAGCTACAGTTCACCAGGGTTTGGGTTTAAAATAAGCTCACATCAATTTTTACCATATAACTTGTGAAAATCTTCTAAATCCCTCTGTCCTGCTCTACAGTTACTTTCACATCTTAGTTACTCAGTGCTGAGAAAAATGATCAGGTTCCCAGAGGAACATTGCAGGTTTGCGACTGGAGATCAGAATTTATTCTGCCTTCCCCCTCATCCTTCCTCTGAGCAAGCTCCCAGCCTTACACAATTATTTATCTGCTGGTAAGAGGCAAATCAAATATCATTAAGGAGAGTCTAGCAGTTAAGAGCCGGGTGCTGGCTGTCACAAACGCACTTTGCAGAGCAATCCAAACCAGCGGACAAACGCTCCACTTTCCTGCAGGTACATCGGTTGCCCTGCAAGTATCCCTGAGTATCTCCTAACCAACATATCAATTAAGTTACACTTCGGCGAGAGTGTGAGTGCGCCTCGGACAGTATTGATCCTCAGCCACTGCAGTGTGCAGAGTCTATAATGGCCTCAGATGAGACATCCCAGCCAGGGAAGCTGGATCTTCAAGCATCTGGTAGATCAATAGCTTTCATAAACCAGACTGAAAAATAGGGGAGAGTAATAATGGTAACAGAAATGCTGGGCTACACTTACAGAAGAAAAACAATTTGAGGAGGACCAAATAGCAACATTGATCATGCCACACTTTTCCCATTTTTATCTTTCTTTGCAAAAGTATTCGGCTAACTGCAGACAATACAAACCTTTATTTAAACTGCAGTGCAATTAGAGGCTGCGCATTGTATTGCTGCTCTTTACATTTCCAGTTTGCTTATGCTATTTAGAGATAACTCTTGTTTTAATTAGGTAGATTGCTTGGCCAGACCCACTCTCCTCCCTCCCCTCTGCTGACAAACTCTTGTTGGGTGGGAGGAGCATCTCACACCCACAGTGGGTCTGTGGGCAGAGGTGCAGAGAGGCTTTCTTCTTGCCTTATAACATTCGTGACAGAGGGACTGGATGCTGCTCACTGAGCACACCCAGGACAGAGAACATCCCCACATTGGCAGTGAGGCTCATTTAAGAGCAAATCCTGCCCTGGAGACCGAGACTGGACACAACACGTGCTGTGATGTGCCGTGGACACGAGACACTGATGATGTCCACTGGTCTGGATGCAAAACTGGAAAATAATGGTGGCAGGAAGCCCCAGTAGGAAAAGGGACATGCGGGGATGCTGCTGGTGAGGCTCTGCTGCTCTCCCTGCTGCTGTGCTACAGAACAGCCTCTGGTTCTCTTGCCCTGCCCTCACTGTGAGAAGTGGCTGGCCGATCCGATTTTCTGGCTTAGCAACATTGCCATCCACACAATGGCACGCTTAGGCATGTTAAGATGTTCTCAGTTACTGGGCTGGGAGGCCGGCGGGCAGCCAGAACTGCTCGATGGTATCTGCACTGCAGCGGTGACATGGCCCCACCGCAGCGTGCTGCTTGGGAGCAGGCTGTAAAAATTATGTGTGATGCTCAAGATTAAAAGCATGCTATTCTTGGCGGTACCTGAACAGATAATATCTCCTGGAATATACCTGGCTCTTTATTTTTTTTCCATAGACCTGATCTGCGGTTGTTGACAAGTTTTACCAAACAACATCAGGACTGGGTTTGCTTTTTGCAGGATGAACCAAGCAATGCCTGAAACCTGGGGCTATAACGGAATCTTGCAAGAAGTGTGTTAGGCTTGTCAAGGAGTTAGTTAATAAAGTTTATTGAGTCTTTGAGCCATCAGTGTCTGTCTGATCCTCCATCAAGGCCTATAACAGAACTGCCAGGGAAAATATATTTTCTTGTCAGAGGCAGGTGATTAAATAATGTAAGACGTAAGATGCCATAGCAAGGCTGGCAGCAGGGCTGGCTCCTGAGGAAGTGACTTCACTGAGAGCTGGGTTAAACCCAGAGAATTCTGGATTTAAAAGGAACAATTTGCACTAACTCTCGTGTAAGTTATGTAAAGGTAAAAGCAATCAAACCAGAACACAGCTCTCCTGTTCAGTAGAGATTTATCTGCCATCTAAAGAATCATGTCTTGTCATGGTAACTGGCAGATTGCCTCAGTGGAAGTCCCAGAGAGATGTCCTGAGACGTCAAAGTGTGTAGAGAGCCCAGGGAGACTTCAGCAAGAGAGAACTCCTGAGGCTGCCAGAGCCAGCCCCCTTCATGTCATGGACAAGAATGGGCCTCTTATTTATACATTTCAATTAATTTCTGCTCCCATTCCTGTTGCAGCTGAGAACAACACAGGGAGATAAAATTGATGATGGACAAAACCAATCCCCCATTCTACCTGAAGTCTCACCTGGTGTTTACTTGGACTTGGATTTGCTCCAGTTTTGTCCTGTTGCACTGGCATGGGTGGCACGATTTCCTGCGAAAACCTCTTCATCGGCCTCTTTGTGTCAAGCTGGAGCAATCCCAAGAGAAGTTCAATCCTTGGAGCTCTACCCAGGCAAACAAACTTGCGAAGCATCTCCTCTATCACTTCAATCCCATCGACTACACAGAGCAATGGGGGAAAAAGGGGCCATCTGTTTGGAGTTTGCTTTGAAAAGAAAAGGAAAACAGTCTTCTTGGACGGCATCTCTCAGAGCCTGTTACTCATCCTTGATCTCTGCAGCCTTGGCACAGGGAGCACCTCAGCAACGATTTTTCAGAAAGCCAGAGTCCAGGAGAGAGCCTGATTTACAATTATTCTTCAGTTACATAGGTAATTTTAACTGGGATTAGCTGATCCTGTAAAGTAATTGGAGCCAGGAGGTCGGGGGCTACTGCACTGTTATTATCACCATATGCCATTGGAAAAACAATGGGTGATGGCCATCTTTTAAAGTGGTTTTCAAAACCCTTAATTCAGTGTTCCAGGTATGAAGGGAGAGAGAAATTTGACAGGCAGGGAAGGGGGGAGAAGAATGTAGAGGTGAATGAACAGAAAACCGAAATAGATGGACATGGACAAAAAAGAATAGTGCAGGAGGCAATGAGGAAAGGGTCTGCATCTCAGGCTGTGCTCCTGCACAGAATGCAGAGGGACCTCTTTTTCAGTCTGATCCCCATGCACAGTTAACGGCTGTTTCTTTCAGAAGCACAGCACTCATTATTTCTACCTTCAGATGAAGGCAATCATCCTGCAACTGTAATGATGGGATGCCCCACTTTCCTCACCCCCTTTGGTATGTTTGTGAGTGCCATAGCCACATTTGGGATTGCCATCGCAGCTAGCATCCTCAGCCTCCACTGCAGGCTCTCTGCCAGCTTGCCAAATCAAAGAGCCTTCAGTGGGTGGCCAAGGACTGCAGCCCACAGTGCTGCAGATGGCTGTGCCTACCTTGTGCTGAGCTGCTTGGCTGGCACCAGCCTCTGAGGTGCTCTCTGCAGTGAGCACCAGGATGTCCAGGAGTTGTCTTAATTACGTGTAGGGTATTTAGCTCCCCTGAGAAATCACCAGATTCTGTGAGTGATGGTTAGAGCTTGCTCAGAAGAGCCTGAAGCACAAACACACGGAGATGTGCAGAAGGTAGTGCAGAGGAAAAGCCAGATGCATGAGGCAGAGGGCTGACAACTGGCTGCAGCTGCTTCTCACAGCATCCATGTTGGGTGATGTGGCCCAGCCATGCAGAGCTGGGGCACAGTTTACCCCATAAACTCTCCTATTCCATAGGAGCATCCATGTTTTCTGTTGGTGGCTCAAATACATCTCTGCTGGTTTTATGGACCAAATTGTCCACCTGTAGGTACCCCCTGGGAGAAATGACTGTGACTTGCAATACCTGAGGCTGGATGGTCTAAAGTGCCCTCTGCTATGAAATGTTCCCAGTGCAACAGTAGGGCCAATGCCCTAATCTCACTAATAATAATCCACGATCTATTAGACTGAAATATTTCTCTGTTTAATAAAAATAAATAAATAAAGTTTTAGGACAGACCAAATGCAATTAAAGCAGTTACTCGCTTCAGATGTGGGGGACGTTCCCATGTAATCAGATTATGGTGATTCCCTCTCAGGTCCAGATTTGATCTTAAACTACATGTCAAGGTCTCTTTAACTCCACAATAGAGGGGTAAAAACCCAAAACACAATCAAGAAGAAAATACAATAACAAAAGAATTGCTTCTGCTGGAATTATAAACAGCAGCAATTGCTGTGATTTTGCAGTAATCAAGGCCAGGCTGGGCCCTGTCTGTTGTTATTATCTCCCCCACTAATCCCCAATGTGTTTCCCATTTGTGCTGTTCAGGATTTCCACAATGAGCAGCAAGATCTGCAGTGCTGGAGCCCTCCCTCCAGCCCTAGCACCCTGTGATGGAGGGACTGTCAGATGTGTGGGTGAGTGGATGCTCCCCCCTGAGGCATCCCATGTCTCCGCATCTCAGCACAGGAACTGGATTCCCAGCAGCAGCAGCACCACTTCCCAAACTCCTGAGCTGAGGAAACAGCAATGGCTGTCATTTCAAGTCTCACCAATGTGTTGGGTAGTTCAACTCCAAGGTGTCTCTCACGGCTTCCCCTCCCTTCTGTTAGGGCCAGAGGAACTGTACATGAGAACCTTTACAGTGATTTTTTTCTTCATAAAAACTTATTTGCTTCCAGCACAGAGCCATTTGTCACAAAAAAAGAAAATAAAACCAGCATTCCTGAATGATAAAGGAAAGGTTCTGGGCCAAGAACAGCACTGATCTGTCCTGCTGCACTCCTGGCACAGCTCTGCAGCACCCTGTACCATAAGGAAAACAGCTTTGTGTACCCAGCGCCATCTCCATGGCTGGAGCAGCATCACAACAGGAGCATGGGTGTCCCCATAGTGCTATAGGTTGACAGACATGACTATTTCCTTGGCACTGACTGGTACAGTTGATGTGCCTCCCTGCACCCCTGGGCAGAGGCAGGCCTCTCCATGGAGCTGACCTGGGGCCATTGGGCAAGCTCCAGTGTTGTTAGTGCAGCTATTCATGCACCCCATGCTCATCCCTGAGAAGACCACGATTCCCACCCATTCCATCCATCATTCCACCAATGTTTATTTGGCCAAAACACGAGCTGGCAGTTTGGATTTTCATTATTCCTTGTTTGTTATTCTTTACCCTGAAAAGCTTCAGCTCATCCACTCGGGAAGCAGAAACAATGGGTGGGCCTCAGGGACCTGGCACACACAGTGCAGCTGCATCTGCCTGGGACAACCTTCACCTGGGAGAGGCAGGGGGGAGGTCCGTGCTCAGTGGCATCCCCATGCAGCACCAGCATGACACGTGGCAAAGAGCCGAGGCTGGAGCAAGCAGCTGTGGCTGACTTGTGTTTACACAGAAAAATGTGCGAATCATCACGGATGCCTGGAAGTCAGGAGGGATCACCCAGGCGTTAGGGGCAGGCTGGGACCAGCACCGGGACGTGTGGGAGCAGGATCAGGGATGCCTGCGGCAGCAGCTGTGCTGCTCCTGACCCATGCTGCAAACACTGACCCCTCCTCCTGGGTCTTCAGTTTGGTTCCTGCCTTGAGGAAGAAAAGTGAGCGCCAAAGGGGAGCTGGAGTTGCTTGGGAAGAAGAAGCAACTCTTCTTTCGTGGTAGGGCAGAAATGGGGTGGTACAGGGTCACCTTGAAGGCAGGGAAAGAGCAGCAGGTGCTGCTGAGGTTCAAACCTCACCATTGTGGCACCAGCAAGGATAAAGCTGGTGGGAGAAAGGGAAGAGGTGGGTCAAGGGTGTGAAGCAGGGCAAAGAGGCTCCTCTGCAAAGCCCCTGGAGAGGCTCATGGCATCCCAGCCTGGAGTGGATGGCAGGGCTCGAAGTGGAGGTAAGCCAGGGACCTGCCTGTGTTATTGTCTGGAGCAACTGGTCCAGAAAGGTCTCTGTACATCTTAGTGAAACTCCAGATGGATCCTGGCTGGTATTTATTTGACACAGGTGTTTTGGCTGTCTCTGACCTGCAGTGCCATGTAACGAGCCCATTTCCAAATTCTTAAATAGTCCAAACAGCTGTCACGTTGTCAATGGACTGAACATCCCCCCTCAGACCTTAAACCCAGGATCTCCTGACACAATGTGAGCTGGAGCCAGCACAAGCCTCCCTTCTACATCTCCATTTCCCCTGACCACTGACGGTGTAGAGGACAGGGGACTTTTTCTAAGGGCAATGGCACTTCTGCTGCTGGCAGCTTTGCTGAAAACCCTCTGTTTTTTCCCTGTGTTGACCTTGTGGGATTAGCTCAGCAAGCGCTGGGGCAGCATCCTGCTCCCTGTCACGCTGCGGTAAATCCCAATGAACTACATTCACTTTAGACATGGTGCTCCAGATTTACAGCTGCATTTGGGAGAGTAGATCATGACCTGTCCTCTCCAAAGCAGAGCCTTTCCACAGCTCAGCAACTTACAGTTTCTTTTGAAATGGTCTAGTGAAAAGCCCTAGACAAGCGTTTCTCCTGGATGTTTTAGGGCCTAACTCAAAGCCTCCCCTACCAGCTTGCTTAAAGCCCTGCCTCCTCCCCGCTCTCTGCTTTTTCTTTCTGTGAGGAGGAGAAGGAGCAGAAAAGATTGTGGGATGAAGGGGAAGGTGTGGGGAAGAAGGAGCCAGTATGATCTTTAAGGCCCCTTCCAACCCAAAACGTTCTATGATTCTATGAGAGAGTATTGCTTATGGCACTGGTGGCTGTCCATCTCCTGACTCATTACCGAGACAGTGCTCGGCAGGGCAGCAGAGGCCACCGAGCAGCCAAAGCACCATTTTTCAGAGGTAAAGCTGAGTTCATGACCAATGTGATCATACACGGGTCCATGGCAATACATTGCATCCTCCACCCTCCCTTAGGACAAAAAGTTCTCTTTCCCTTCCTATCCCAAATCATTTTGTGGTGTCGCTGAGCTGTTCCCAGCAGCATCGGACTCACCCCAAAGAGGCTCGTGTGTCTTCAGGGGAGCGCTGCTTCTTGGCTGCACTTAGAAAACTTGTGCTCGTTGTCCACCAGCTCATGCACCTGCAGTTTTATTATCAAGACTGACCAAAGCCAGAGAGGAAAAATCAGTGGGACTGTGCCTGAATTTAAACTTTAATCTCCTCTGTCCATATTCGTTTCCTGTTGTGGCTGGTGTGTTCTGCACCAGGAAAAGTGCATTCAGAAAGACAAAACTCTGCTGAGGGCAGTGGCTGGGCAGCATCTTGGGCGCTAACACATCTGCAGCCCAATCTTTTTCCACCTCTTGCTGTTATAATTAATTTATCTGCCTTGCATGTTTCACGAGGCAATCAAAGCAGTCAGTGCTTTTATGGGACACTGATTAACTGTGCTCTGATATAGTATTTCTCCAGCACTCGTTTCCAGAGCCCTTCCAGAGAGCTGTGCACGCAAGCAAGCCAGTGAAGGACCGTTGCAGAGTTAGGGATGGAAACTGTGCTGGCATCCAATTATCCGCTCCCAGTGACTTGGAAAATGAGGGGCCATCACATGCAGACCATGTAGGTGGGGGGTGACTTCCTGACAAAGGAGGGCAGAGCACCGAACTCTTCACCGAAGCCTGTTTGCAGGAGTCAGAGCAGAGTATGGCCCTACCCACAAAGCAAAAACCGTGCCTTTATGCAATTGCTGAGAGCAGTGAACTACTTCAGCTTGTTTAACTGTTTTGTTTTGGATGTTTTTTTTTCCTCCTAGCTCAGCAAGGTCAGTATCACCCTGAAGGAAAAGGTCTTTCATTTACTCTCCTTCCCTAAATGATTCTCTTCCCAACAGCATGAAACCCCCACTGGCCTCCTTCCCGTACTCCTGATCAGGGAGTTGTGTCCATCCCAATGTGCAGCAGAGATTTACTTGATCCACCATACTGCTCACCATGGGTAAAACCAGCAAAAAATGAATCAGATAACCTCAAGTATTAGATGAACTGAAGGAAGGTGTGATCCATTCACTGGCAAACTGTGAGCAATGTCAGTGGCAAAATTCTTTGAGTAAGCTATCTGTCATGGATTATTCATTCATCTTGGCTAGTTACAAGGAAAGATAGCATTAAGCTGAACGTATTCTAGTGCCAATTATTTGTTGAAGGGTTGTTCTTTTCCACAGGCTCAAAGCACTGATGTAACAGTGTTCATCCCGCCCTCATTGGAAAAGCCCATGGCACTGCCTACAGCAGAAATAGAGAAAATCTATGCCAGTGTTGAGGCTGAATGTCCCTTTGTTGAATTTCATCACCTTTATTCATAGCTTCTCTACTTTTGTTTCATTCCAAGAAATATTTCCTCCTTTTCAATGTTTACACCCTTTGGATATTCCTTGATAACTATTATGTTCCCCATTAGTCTTCCCTTAGCCTAGCTGTATTTACTTATTTTAATCTTTCCCCATCAGCCAGTCCCTCCTGTCCCTTAATCATCTATGTTGCTCTTCTCTGAATTCACTCTGATTTGTCTACATCACTCTTGTTTATGATTCTGAGATCTCATTTAGCATTTGATTTCTGCCAAAAATAAAATTGAGCTTGATTGTTTTCACTGATGACTGAAAGAGACATGAATTGTTGCTTGGAAAACAGTACTTGAGAAAGCAATATACGAAAGAAAAAAATAAAGGCAGCTCCATCAGGCAGACAAATACACAGATAATATCACGTAAGCCAGCTTTGGCTAGATTGAATCTCAGAAGTGCGGCTGGTATGTGATGACAGTAATAGCCACCACTATTAGAGTGCTTAGTTTTTAAACAGAAATGTGAGTTATAACTCAGGCCCTGGCATAAATCACAGAGCCATGAAAATCTCACAAACGCATGCCTGCACAATAAACCAATATGAAATTCCTTGTCCTTGGTGAAAGTAGCAAAATTACAACTTCCTTTGTATAGGAAAATGTGTGTGTTCAAGTCGGGTACAGCAATCTGGTTTCAGGCATGTCACTGAGACCTTCATCTTGGCAAGTTTTGGTCTTTTTTTGGATAGGAACATTTGAATTGCCACATGGTTGGGAAAGAAAGCAGCAAGGGTTTGGTGGAAGAGAGCAGCAGCACATCCTGCATCCCTGTGGGAGGAGGACCTGGGGTTGCAGATCAGTCATCACAGCAGACGAGCTGCCAGTCAGGAACGCTGGCCCCACGCTGGAGCACATGATAATCCCCAGATCTGGGACTCAAGTAAACCCACAAATTAAACAAGGAGGTAGAGGCTGGTTTCCCCTGGGAAGAATCTACCTTCCAGTGAGACCCTGCAAAGAATAAACTGTATCTCAGGGGGATTTCCATTTAAATGCTCTTTGGCAAAACACCCTTTAAAAGCTGCTGATGCCTGGTGGAAAGCTTTGAAAAACATGCTAATTAATTAGAAACAATGCAGCATCTCTGTCGGCTATAGGAGCCCCTGTGTCTCCCTCCCTTGCATTCCCCAGTCACCACCAGAGACATTTGCATGAGAAGGGCAGCTTTGTTTCCCCGGACCCTCATCTGCTGTTCCTGCTGCTTATTCCTCCACCTGAAGTCAGGCTCCAAAGTGTGGGACCCTCCAAGGCATCTCCACAGCAACCCCCAGCCAGCCGTGGGGAGGAGGCAACCGGGGTTCACAGGGAAGAGCCGCTTTGACAGCACTGAGCAGGGCTTGGGACAGTGAGTACGTGTAATCCTGGGACTGGGACAACCAGAAAAGGGAATTCATTAGTGTTATTACTATGCACTGCATGTGCTGCAGTAGCATCCCAAAGCTCCCATCAAGATCAGGTATGCTGTATGCTGGGAACATGTAAAATTGCTGTAAAACATGGTTCTTGCTTCTGCAAATTCGAATTTAGAGCAGGTTTTTCTAAAAGATAGAGTATTCCAACAAGTAGTGAGAATTCCTTATTTCTCTTTGCTGCACCTCCCACCTCCCCTCTGCCCTCCACCAAGAGCTACATTAAACTGTGCCTGCTCTGTAAATGACCACCTGCACCATGAAAAAAAGCCACGTCCATTCTTGTGGCTTAATTCCTGCTGTGTTTGGTTTGCTCCAGCAGAATGGGGTGGGGAAAGATGGTGGCGTGGTTCATCACTTATCACAGGCAACAGCGACCTTTTGGTTGGTGGTGAAATATCACAGAACTTCCCCAACAGGTAGGAAAAGTAATGCTGCAAGTGCCAAAGAGCAACTTTCCGCCCCTTGGATGAACTTGTAAGGACTAATTCTCCCTCTTAGTGAGAGGGAGCAGGGAGGGGAAGGGAGAAATGACACTGGTATTAAGTATAATGGAAATATACCCATAAACCAAACCTTCATTCAAGTGGCTGTGCCCCAGAAGTCCCTCTGCTCCCTGCATGCTGGTCAGAGCCCTTCTTCACTCAGGGTTGTGGGGACTTTGTGTTCACTGCCCCATGAGTCACTGTCTGAAACCTAAATCATTCATTGGGGTAGAGAGGTATGGAGAGATTCTGGGTTTGCTGAGGAGCAGTTGGATATTTCCCTCTTGCTCAGGGGTAGCAGCGACAAAGGGATGAAAGAGCAGGAACGCTATAAGGGGAGACAGCAGCACAGTCAAGCAGCATTGCTGGGATGTGGAGCATTCCCACCCGGCCCTGGGAAAGCAAGGAAACAAACGCAGGAACTACAAGCTGACAACAAAGCAGAGGGATGACAGCAGCTACAGTGCCTGAGTTGGCATCAATCAGCCTTGGCAGAAACATCCCTGCTGCAGGTGTGGTGCCGTGGGTGTCTGTGAAGGGGGAGCAGGGATGTGCCCAAGATATTTGGAACCCAGGTCAGGAGAGCTTTTAGGAGGAAACAATCCCATGAACTTTTACTTCCCCGAGCCTGAATTCCTCTTTTTTCCTAGAGAGGCAAGACCAACATGGCTCTTTGCATTGCTTTGCATCTGAACAAGAGATTAAATGTCCACGCTGACTCAATGCACACTGGAACACTTCCAGAAAGTCAGCAAATTCGCACTCCCTCTCCCTTTAAATGCTTTGGCTTCCTGCAGGAAAATGAAATCTATTAACAAGTTCCACCCCTGCTCCGGATTCAAGGCTAGAACTGTCAATGCTTTGGGAACAAGCTAAATGGGGGGATTTCCATAACAATCAACAGCTACAGCATTAATCTATAGTCATATTAACCTGGGATGACAAGGACACGTCTGTCTGTTCTCTCTAATGTAATCTACCATTATACTCGGGCTCCATTGAAGTCTGCTTTGTACCGTGCATTTGGCTCTGATCAGCTAATCTCACTGGCTTTGAGCACAGCTTAGAAAAGAGAGAGGGGGATACAGACAAAGTGATTAATATGCATGTGTGTGTGCTTAGCATGTGTCTGCTGCTAATGTATGTGCGAGCATGTGCATGTGGCCCAGTCTCTCAGGGGCTGCATTTTGGCACACGCCGAGCATGCTGCAGGGATGCACCGGTGCTCACATCGTGCCTTCAATGTGAAGGTCAGGGCTCTGTGAACCAACATGTGAATGCGAGACTAAGGCGTGCATGTTGGCATGTTTAGCATACGTGAGTGTGGGTTGCATGTGTCTTCAGCACACACATCTCATAGCAGCTTGTAGTTCCCATGCTGGTGGGGGAGATAGTTTGCATTCTGCCCCTGCAAATCTGCTGGCATGGGGATTCTCCCATTCTCTCTCTCTCATTTTGCTTCATTACTCTTCCTTGGAGAGGCACCTTCTCTGAGCGTCTGAGGTGCCGTGAGCCTACTTTTGGATTAGGAAATGATTATGGAGCTGCAGCAGTGTGCACCAGAATGCCCCACACCAAATGAGCTTATGGGGTCATTCGCATCATATTCCCAGCACTGACTCCACCCACTTCAGACGGTGTCGTGATAACAGCTCCCACCTTCTGCAAGGAGCCCACTCCCAGGCAAGGATTACAGCCCCTGTGGCAACAGCGTGCCCATCTGCAGGCACACTGCTTTGCCTGCTTTGCCACCTTTTTTATCACTGGAGAGCAGGAAGCAAATTGCTTGGTGGCAATCTCATCCCACATAGGGCTGGTTATGGCCTTACCACTCCTGTGGCTGCTGGGAGCCAGGGACCCCATCTGGGAGGCAAATCCCATGACTCCCTCCGCTCCAGCCATCCCTGAAGAGGCTCTATGGAGTTGCACCCTCACTCTGTGTTTGCTTTGGTCTGTCTCAAAGGAGAGCAGAGCCAGGCTGGATGGTGGCACCAGCCTGGCAGAGTGGGAGCTGAGGATACTCTACCCACAGCCTAGCCCTTTGCTGTGCAGCCCCTTACTGGAGCACAGCATCTCTGTTGGACCTGCTCCAGGCAAACAGCCATTGACCCCCTGCTCCCAGGCAATTGGCTCCTGAGTCTGTCCAGGAGACACTGGCAGGAGCCAGGAGAAGACCATAAATGATGCAAAGTTGGGTCTTATGCCCAACCTGTCCCAAGGTGCTGATAAATTCTCTGTTCCCACCATCCTGCACTCACAACTCCGGTCTCAGGGCTGAAAAGTGCCACTTTGGCTGCTCTGGTTATTACTGAAAATAGGAAGCTGGGGGTGGGAATACAAACTGACAGGGTGTAAAGATTCAGAGGAGCTAAACATTGCAAAATCTTCTTCTACTCCTGGCACAGACAAAAAAGCCTCCACAGCAGGGGAGGGAGATGTCCCTGATGCTACCACTGTCCCCTTTTTCCTTGTATTCCCACTTCCTGCAACCAGCCCTTGCGGTTCCCTCATTTCTGGTCCTCTCTTTTAAAAGACTTTCTGATCCAGTCCATGATTTCTGTGTTACTGTTTAGTCATATTGTAAAGGGGGTGGAAATCGGAAACTCTGATTCACCAGGATCTTTGCACAGAAACTTTACACGCTGGAACAATTAATTATCCATTAAAACCTTTGTCTGTGTGCATCTTATTGTTCCAGAATCTTACTGAAGCCACTCAGCGAAACAATTGGTCTGCCAGCATTCAAGTGTGGTTAATCAACTAACAAGCTTATAAATACAATAGATACAGCAACACGTTGCTCTCCGAGAGTGCTGTTACCGAAGGGTCTCAAGCCATGCCAGAGAATACTGAATTAGCCGTGGCTCTCACACTCTGCGGTCAGGGAAGCAGCGGCTCTTCTTCCTCTACTTCCACAGTGGTACAAGGCGGATATAATGGTGCAAAGCTCTGCTGAGGAACCGGGAAATGCCAACTGCTTTGAGGTTAGAGGTGACGCTTGTGTCTTGGAAAGCTGTTTCTGCATCTGCTGTGTGGCCAAAGTCTGGGAAAACGATGTTTTGAGGGAAGCAGGTAGAGGCATGATATTTTTGAGGATACATTTAATGATGATAGAAATTTTCTCTCAGTCGTTTTCAGGCCATAATTACAGAGGACATAAAGGTGCTTATTTCCTGATGATTAATGGCAGGCCAAGGAGAAAACTCTCTCATCAACGCTGTTATAAGTTTCAATTACTTTTTTCAATTATGTTTATGTTTTCCTTGTAGCTTTCGGGAAGTGCACGTGAGCACACGCACTCAGCCTCCCGAGCACCCTTCCCTGTTCTCATGGGGACAGAGAAGGTCAGGAGACAAAGCCACAGAAGCTGCAGAGCTTAGGCTACGACCACAGCTAACAAGGAACAAAATATTTAATTGAAAGGGAGGATGAAAGGGCCTTTAAGTGACCATCAGACAAACTTAGAGCTTTTATTCTATCTTTTTAGTCCTGTCTCTATTTGGCCTTACTGTATCTGACAGCCTCCATGTGCCTCTGGAGAACTTTTCTGCTCTGGCTGGGACATAAGTGGCTGTCTCCCATGATGGTCAAAGGCTGCTGGGAAAAGGGCTCCTCTCCCATGCCTGTATAACACAGAAACTGCCACGAGTTCCTTGAAGTCTCTGGGCAGATGGGGTTGAACAATGAAGAATGAATGAAAAGACCCAGAAAGCACCCTCAGGTTTAGGTTCCCAAAAGCAGACTTTTTCCTTGCATTTATGCCACAATCTCCCCAGCCTCTGCAGCACTCAGAGAGAAACAGAGATAAGAACATCTGTCAGCTTGAAGAGGCTCACACAGATAAGCATCTCACTTTGAACTAGCAGATAAACATACCAGCTTGGAAGGACATATCACTACAGCATCTGAGCAAGAGTGGCTGGGAGCCTGGGAGCGCAGATGTCTCTTTGGGGAAGCACACCCTTGTGTCCAACAGCATCCCACACAGATACTCCTGCACACCATCCTCCCTTGTGCTGCACCCTCACTCCCAGCCCGTCTCCTCGATGAGGTGAGGGACACAGTTCCAAGCATGGCAAGGTGTCACAGCTCTCCCCATTTGCCTGTCCTGTTTCTCCCCTCTGCCATCATGTGCTCCATGTGTAAAAGGCAAAAGTTGTATTTAGAAGAAAAAGAAAATGACAGTACTGATATTATTTGTGTCCTTCTCTGCTTGCAGGGGCTCGGTCTGGGAATTTACCATCCAGAAGCAGCACTAACCCTGCAGCAGGAGGATCCAACACTCTCCCTCATCTCCTTTTCAAATCTGCTGGGGGAAAAAGTCCCCCCAAATCCTTCTGGCAGAGGGGAGCCTTGCTGCTGTGAGGGGTGGGCTGCTGAAACCCCAGGCAAGCCACAGGAACACAACATGGGCAGAGAGGGAAAAACTGGCGTTTCCCTGTGCCTCTTTACCCTCCAGCCCCAGCAGAGCCACAGTCAGTTGTCACCTCCCCACCAGCTCCCTCAGCCGACGGGTATTTCTGTGCTGGGGTCAGGTTTGCAGGTCTTGCTGGCTATATAAATGAGCAAATAAAACGAACATTAACAACTTGGGTGCAGTTATCGCGGCTTCCTGTCCCAGATAATTACTGCCGTTTGAGTGCAGCAATGATTATTTGCTGTGTTTATACAGCAGAAAAGGTGAGTGGCACCACACAATCAAAAATTATTGCTGAGACATAAAAATGTCTTCAGCTATTAAAGCAGTGACTTTTCAGCTGAAGTTTCCCATTCTGGCCAGGCTGGTGGGAAGGATTTGGGGTTCAGCACTGCTGTGGCTTCACCCCCAGCCCCAGGGACAGTGACTCCGGTCCCCAGGTCCCCAAGCTGGGGCACAGGGACCTGTGAGGGCTCTCTGGTGGAAGCTGGAACAGATTTGCTGACTCTGGGAGCGTTTTGTGTTGATGTTTCAGCTCTGTTCATTAATGAGGGAAGAAACACTTCTCCCTAAACATCCTCCCCCCATTTCGAGGCCAGGTGTAGACATGATTTATTGCATTGTTTAGTCATTATTCTCAGTTACCCAATTATGTTTTTGAAAGTTAAAAATGCAAGAACTTTGTTGTGGCTGCATCTGGGGATTCTGCAGCATCTGGAAGATGGTAAGAAAAAAAATAGAGGAAACCATGAACAACACCACCAGCAGCTTGTTTTGTGCTACCTTTCATCATATCTCCCCACTGGATCGCAGCTGGGGAATGACAGTGCTCCCCTTGCCTTGACCCCTCACTTTACCTCAGTGGGTGCCAGAAGCCCAGGCTGGCAGGAGCCTGCAGTGGGGCTGTGACAATCTGGTGCATTTGGTACTACTTAGCAAAAAGCTGCTGTTACAGCATAGAGCAAGAATAATCGCCAGGGAGGCTTCAGCATGAGCCAGGTAGCACTTCACTCTGCTGACTCTAACACTTCCCAATGCTGACTTTTGTAGCTCTGCCATAATGGGTCAAAGGGACTGAGTTTTAACCTGTGAAGCTGGCTTATTCTGGGATGGCTGAAGAGAGCAAAGCCTCCAGCTTCCTGCCGTGTCCCTCCATTTACCAGCAGCAACCTTAGAATAGCCAGTTCCCAAGGGAGGATGACCTTGGAAAGCTCTGCTGTAAGCTCAGCCCTTGAGCAGTTGGCTCCTGTCTGTAATCTCAGAACAACAACCTTTCCCTAAGTTATCCCACCTCTGGCTGAAATCATGTCTCTAAGTTTTCATGGGGCTAGAAGGTATTAGCAGTCTCTCCACATGTAGCATGGACGTGATAACCTGTTGGTCTACAAGCCTGTTCCCTTGTGGATTTTGATGGCAGGGCTCCATCATGGAGCCTGCCATGTGGTAATGAACTCCTCCTGGGCTGAAATCTTCCTCTGAGGTCCTTAAAACTGTTTACAAAGATTTCTAAATTCCAAATCTAAAGCAACTGCTAGGTCCATGTTTAGTTAGACAGGGAATTGCAGCCACGTTCCAGCTCTTGCACATACCATAGAATCATAGAATAGTTAGGGTTGGAAAGGACCTTAAGATCATTTAGTTCCAAAAACAGTTATGCCTCTGCGTGACTCCCACCTAGGCTGCAGTCCATGGGTTCTCAATGGGATGGTGGCATCTCATCCCACTGTGCAGGGGATGCCTGGAGAACCAGCTCAGCTGGCTCACTGCAAACAGTTTTTGTTTTCCCCACAGTAAAAGTACCAGGAGCTCTGTCTCCGCTTGCATGGAAGGTGGACTTTCGGAACAGATTAAAACAGATCCCTAAGGCCTGTCCAACTAGGAGAAGGACCCTGGCTGCTCTTACTAACAATGGTAATGTTGCTCTATATTTCATATGTAAAATCCAACAGTGAAAGGAACAAATTGAACTATGGCAAGTGCCTGCTGCAGGTCAGAGGCTGAAAGCAGTGTTTCAGAGGCACTGAATTCCCTGGACCTGTGTCTCAGCCCTGGCTGAGCATCACCCCTACTCTGCCATGGGTGTCTGCCTGCAGTAGCCTGTGGGGCCCCGGTTGAAGGTATTACAGAATCGTAGAATCAACAAGGTTGAAAAAGACCTAAATTAAAAGATCATCAAGTCCAGCCTTTACCCCAGAACTGCCAAGATTATCACTAAACCATGTCACTAAGGGCCTCATCTACATGTTTTTTGAATGCTTCCAGGGATGGTGATTCCACCACTTCCGCATCATAGCAGGATCTCCACATCCTGCTTCTAAAAGCAAGTGAATGAATCAAAGAAGCACAGGTGATGTCAAGGTAGTCTGGAGGGGAGAATAATGGAACTGACTTGCTTGTGTTGGTACATTTGCTCTACTCTTCCCTCATAAACCATGTTGAGCTCTTGCTGCTCAAGTGCTCCTTAGGTGAAGTTATTTTCGCCTGTTTGCTGATCACAGATTCCTTCCTCCCTGTTTCCTGGTCAGGTCCCATTGCATACTGGAGCTCTCCATTCCTTCCCAGTGTTCTCATCTTCCCAGCCCGGTTCCCACCTCTTCTGATTTGCCTCCCTCGTCTCCCCCTAAGCATGCTGGCAAACACTTGGATGACTGCACAGGAAGTGGGATCCCTGGCCACTGGCTCCCATCATCTCCTTCTCCTCTGTGACACTGCCTGTTGCTTTCCATGCCAGCAATCAGGTGAAACACTGGCTGCTGCTAATGCAGGGATGTTTCAAGAGGGTTCCTTGCCAGTGCAAAGCTCTGGTTAAATAGCATCTTAAATTAACATGTTTGGAGTGGCATAGAAATGTGGGTTTTTTCCCAGTTCTGTCCCTTCCCCAGCTCTTGGTGTGTTTTGCTTCCCCTTTCATCGGCCTGGTGATCTGAAAACATCACCCCTGCCACTGAAAACATGTGTGCCCACAGAGGCAAATGAAGCACTTAATTAGGAGGGGAAAAAGAAGGGTTTTTTCCAACCTAACCACATCATTCCCCCAGAAGTCAGCAATTGATCAGCTCTGTCGATAGGTGCAGAAACCAGCATCTTGGTTAACAGCTTCTTTGCAATCGTAAATGGGCTAAAACTAAATAAAAGGACCCTAAATCATCTAAATTAAAGCTCTGAGGACAGCACAATGCTGCAGTCTCACAGTGAGTAGTCGTAATACCACAGCTTTTTTTTCAGCTCTGATGCTGAAGTCTGTCAGAGACCTGTTTTGATTGGGTGAGCTGGGAAACAAGTGGGTTTGGGAGCTGCAGAAATCCCCTTGGACATTGTGCCCTGGTGGCTTAACAGCAGAGGCTGGCAAAGCCTGAGCTGGTTCAACGCTGTCCTTGTCACCCTCCGAGTGGCAGGAATCTCCTGGCCTTGTCTCATTTGGTGAGCCACAAGAAGGGCCTTCACCTGCCTATGCTTCTCTGCCTGCATTTGCCTACCACTTGTGACTGCAGTAAGGTGAGCTTTTTACTCTTGGTGCATTGGACATGCTTTACTCTGCAGAAATACCCTTGCCGTGACCTGCACTGCACTGAAATGATCCTATGGTATGTGGGGGGGATGTGTCTGTCCATCTGTCTGTCTGTGTCTTTTCGCTTTACATGGAGCTGCTCCCCTACATAACCAGGGGAGAAGCTGGTGAGCACCAAGTTGTGCATGGGAAGAAGAGAAATGGCTGAACAATGGAGCCCACAAATGGTCCCCCAGAGATGCAGCATTTGCTGGGGGGGGAACAACCATCAGCAGCCTCCCCCTGTGGTTGTCTTTTCCTTCCGGCATCCCAGACCCACCCCTCCTCTGGCAGCGAGGTGAGAAATAACTTCAAAAATGTCAAATCTAACCATATTTCAAATCCAGGAGTGCTTATTTCCCTCCTTTCTGAGGGACAATCCATACCCACTTCCGGACATTCACACATTCTTTGTGAATGGCAGCAGAAACTCTGACCCTAAGCTGAAAATATTCCCATCTATGCAATCTACAGCTCCCCCAAGGAACTGATGCAACCATTTTTTACTCATTCCCCAATTACCTTATTACTCCAGCAAAAGCTGGAAAGCCTGTCCTTTCAGGAGCGTTGGCCAATCCCCATCCTGAAGGGAAGTCCTGAGGGGATTCTCAGTGTCAGGCATTTTCCTCCAATTTGGTAATTCTCTACGAGATGTGGTTTCTTTCAGGTGCTATTTATGCAGGAACAAAAATGTTCATTATGCTGATCACTGAGATGAGAGATAAAATATTACCTAGGAAACACAGATTTTGTGATGACATATCAGACGTTCAAGCTCATGTTTTTGCAGAGGAAGGGGAGCTCACACAGGGACCGTGAGCGCATAACATGCATGGGGATGGCAACACCTCGCAACTGGTTTCTGCTGTCTTTCCTCAGTAAGACTCACGCACCCAGTGCCAGTGCACAGATCAAAACAGATGCGAACACATCCAGCTTTGCCTGGTTTTTGCTTAATTTTTAATACAGGGTTTGATTTATTAGGTGCTGGGCCATTGGCCGTGCTGAGCTGCAGGGAGAGGTGGTTGCCCTAGGGTGTCCTGGCAGACTAAGGGAAACGAGGGGAGGACAAGAGTTCTGCGGTTGCCCAAGAACATCTGATGACACGAAGTGAGAAAAGAGAAGAGTTGCTCAAGGAGCTTGGAGAGGAGTCATGAAATTAGATCCAGCAAAAGCAAATTAGGAATGAATGTCAGGGAAAAAAAACACATTAAAAATCCTTCTGACAATTCTTGTTGAACTAGAATAATTTCCCAAATGAATCAGGGACACACTGTGCCATGGGCTGCCTTGGACAGCAAAGAGCAGTTTAACAGTGGCTTTGGGCTTGACTGGTTAAACTGAAACCTTGTGCCATTCGCAACTCGCAGATCTCATCAGGAAGAGAGTGGGATGGCTCTGTTGTCCTGGGTCTGCCCATGCAGGGGTGGCTTGGCTCGGCTTGGCTTGGCACAGCCTAGGGATGCTCAGAAGTGGCAGCAGGATAGATCTCTCACACTGTAAAATACCAAAGATGCTGGGGAGGCATCCTGGGCACGCAGCCCCTCCAGAGCCCGGCATCCAGCCAAACCAACCCAACTCCCAGTGACTATAAGGCGCCGCTGTTTTGGATTTCAGGCTTCCAGCCCCGCAGCTGCCATTCCACAAGATGGCTTTAACCAGGATGAATGGACAGGCAGACATGAAAGGTTTTTTTTCCTTTTCTTTCTGCTGCTCTGATATTTGAAGGCCCTTCCCAGCAGCACGATTGCAACAGAGCCCCAGGAAGCAGCCAAGGCCTGCACAGAGAGCCAAGGACTTCTCCAGCTTTCCAGAAGCTTGTCCCCACATCCCTTCTGTTCTCGAGGAAAAAGAGGCGGGTGAAAGGAGAAATGCCTTAAAAAGAAAAGGCAAGGAAACGAGGTGGGAGGTAAATAGAAGCTAGTCACTTGTTAGGAGAAATCCAAAATAAATGGGATGGCATCCAGCCTCTTCAAACCAGAAATGTGACCCAATTTTCCTTCCCCGTGACGTGCAGGCTGCCTCCCCCAACAAAAGCACAGCCAAACGCCAGTGTAGCAGCAAAAATAAAAACCTCAGTAAAAACAAAACTGAACTATGTTGAGTCCCTTCATGGTAAATACAGGGGAAGGAGCGGCTGTGATGCGCAGGTGAATGATTTTGGGAGTGCAGAAGAGGAGCAAATGGAGCTTCCCTGAGCTAAGGGTGCTGTTGAGACCCTGGTGCTGGCAGGTCTGGCAAAGGGCTCCCAGCCCTCTGCGCTGAAAGGCAGCGTGTGGAATAGCTGTGCTTTATTTTTCTGAAGAACAAGAAGTGCAAATAGTAATTGTATTGCAGTGTGCAAATAGCAGAACAAACAAAACCCTCAACTTGATAGGAGTATGGGTTGTTGTAACTGGGAAAAAAAATGATCAAAAACATGTCACACAGGAAAAAGGGTTTCCATTCACAAAGAAATCATTATGGTTAATTTAATTCATTGTAGCATTTAATATAGAAAAGCTTTTCTACAGAGACTGGGAAAAAAGCCAACATTTATATATAAATGGGTTTTATTTTAAAAGCTAATGCAGTGGGCAGGATGCTTCAGGGTTATTTTCTCTCCCTCTTTCTTTCAGTGCATATGCAAAGCTAGTATTGTATCCAAAAAACCAAGAAATTTGCTGCTATCTAAAGTTTACAAATTGCTTTTTTTCAAAAGCACAATTTCATATTCCTTAGAAATGTAAATGATGGGGGGTTTTATCTCCTCGCTTTCCTTTCTTTCTATTTTTTTAAAGTTACTTATATTAGTATCCAAGGCACTGATTTGCAGAACGGGCTTTCAATATCCTCCCACTGTAATCAGCACAGACGTTGGCTGCCATTCATGTGAACACTTAACAGCACAAACCCTTAATGCATTCCCGCAATGGCTGGAGCACAGTTAACCTGAGCACGTTCTCGGAGCACGCCAGGAAAGGGCATTGGCCATCAGAGAGCTGTAACAAGAATCAGCTGTATTTGTGCAAGGGACAGATGATGAGTGAATAACTGGTCTGAGCAAATACCTTCAGCCATGAAATTGCAGGGAAAGGAAACATATGGCATTACCCACTCATGCCTCACCGTGTGCCGGGTGTGCAGATAGCTCCAGTGCCATAAAGTGCTTAGGGATGTGCTTGGGCTTAGTTGTGTGAGTAGCACCTTTGACTCACACACAGAAAGCAGCAAGTGCTGGGAACCAGGGCCAGGTCATGTCCAGCTCTGCCTTGGGGGGGGGTCTGTGCCTGGGCAGCCTGTGGCAAATCTGCTCTGACACTGCAGAGCTGGACATCGGGCCATGGTCTAGTTGCTGCCTTCTGGTTATTCTTGAATGCAGACCTGAGTTCGGGGTTGAAGCCAGGCTGAAAGCTGGCTCTGCTCTCTTGCACCCACCGGAGAAGCACAGGGTGAAGCCTTCTGGAGAGCAGATCCTTTGTGTCCCCAGGAAGTCACCTCTGTGCTTTGCCACCTGTCTTGGCTTTTCCGATTTCTACCTTGATTTTCCCTTGCTGCCATTTGAGCCCATTATTTCCAGGTCCATAATGGACAGAAAAATGTAATCCCCCTCTTCCTTATCTTTCTTTCATGTGTTTGAAGATCACCGTTTCATCTCCCCTCAGATCTACCACCTCTAAACCAAACAGACACAAATCTGCCAGCAGAGATCATGTCTCTGAGAACTCCCAACACCTCTCTGAGACCTGCGTCCTCCTTACCCCAAAAGGCAGCTCACATAGATGGCAACTATGCCCTTAAAGGTCCTTGCCACCTCTGCACTTCCTGCTGGGGCGGTATCCCAGCTGTATATTTTCCTTCCCTTCCTCTAAGATATTCCATTAGGGAATGTCAAAGTATTCACAAATATCAACAGATGCAGATACATCACATCTGTGGAGCAGGGAAAATTATCCCACTGAGGAAGCAGCTCAGCAGAAAACTAAAAAACAGCAAGGTGAAACAACTTGACCAAGGTCACCCAGAAGTGGTATATGCCAGGTAGCTCACTCCTAAAGAACCCATGCTTTAATATACACCTCTAATCACCCCTTTGCAAAAATAGCTATTTCCTTTGTAAAATGCCAACTGCTATTAAATCCCTCCCTGGACTTCTTAGCCCTCAAATTGTGTATGTTACCCTCTTGCTGGTGCTCGGGGCTTTGTTCTGGTTGTATCAGCTGGCAAGACAATCCTTCTCATTTGGAAGCATTTGCATAGAGTCAGCCGTTGATTGCTGATGAGTTTTAGTCTCTGCTGCGACTCTGACTTCAGCACCTGCTCTTCAGGCCTGGGCTTGCTTCTGCTGCAGTCAAAGGACGTTTGGCCACTAACTTCAAAGCAGGCAGGATAGGGCCCTCTATCAAAGCAAATGAAATGCAAAGTCTGGAAAGCATGCTGGAACCGCTATGTTCTTACCCAGACCCCTGATTTATTACCTCTAGTGTCTGCAAGTGCTCAGGAGCAGAGTTCCTGTTCAGACCCATATTTCCCTATGCCAGTAGCTTTGGCTTTTCAGGAAGAATACTTTCTCACTGGATTATGCAAATACACTGAGCATTGTCATTCTCTGTTTGCGTTAAGTTCACCTACCCTCTGGTTTGATTAATACACCCTCTCCCCCACATGCTTGCTCTAATATGTTTGTTTTAGGGATGGGCAAATGAGTTGGGAATAAGAAAAATGAAATTGAACCTTTACCCAAAACTTGAAGTGGGTGGTTTGAAAAAAAAAAAAAAAAAAAAGAAGGGACACAACAGAATGAATAAGTCTTTGAACCGCACAAATAGTTCCCTTGTTGGTGCAGCAGAGACTGTCTGGGCCCCAAAATGATGAAATACACATCCTTTTCTGTTTCCAGAAGCACTCTGTTCAGCTCGCCCCAGCTCCCACCACCAGGCCAGGCTCCTGCAGCGGGATCTGTGGTGGTGGGGAGGCTGGAAGTGGCTGGTGCATTGAACGCAAAGAGATGCAGACCTGCTCTGGGCACGGTGCACAAACTCCTGCTTTGGCTGCGGCGGCTGCTCCGGCCCCAGCCCCATGGTGCTGTTCCAAGATGCACGCAGCTGGCAACATGGGATACTCAGGAAATGCCAAAAAGCGGCTTTGGGGAGTCCAGTCTCTTGGGATTGATGTCAGGAAATCCCAAGTGTCAAAATCAGCTTGGAGAAACACCTCTGATGCCCTATGTAGCACAGGAGTGCTGCAGCAGGGATGTGGGCTCTAGAGGACCATGCTGGGATAGCCAGGTTCTAGGGCCTGAGGGCACCACAGGATGAGGGGCTCAGGATGCTGCAGAACATGGTACTCTGGTTTCCCAGAGCACGGCCACCTCTCAAAGGCAGGCAGGCTTGTGAGGAAACAACAGGGCTTCACCGTGAGCTGCCAGAGGCAAGTGCCTGGGATGAGAGCACTTCATCCCAGCTGAACGCGGGGCCCGTGGCACAGGCCAGCACCATCTCGGCTGATGCTGGGCAGTGCCGGAGGGACTGTGCCGGGATAAGTGTGCTGCGGATGCCTGGCCACGTGCCAAGTCCCTGGTCACATCTCCCGTTTTAAATCGCTCTGTGATTTGTTTGGAAGAACCTGTCAGAAGCTGGCAGGTTTCCCACCGCTGATGAAAGGAGCTAAGGATGTCTGAGGGCTTCACAAGGTGATGCAGCCATTAAGGCATCATGACAGACTCAGCACAGAGGCACTAAAAACACACTGAGATTGGCAGCTCTGGTGCCTGGAACTAAACAAGAAATGCAAAATAAACTAAAGGGTGTGCGACGGTGTGTGTGAGCACGCTCATGTGTGCATGTGTGCCTGCTCGGGAAGTCAGCATCTCTTCTCTTCTCACTTCCCCTGACAGCTCTGAACTTGAAGTGAGATGTAAGCAAACAGAAAGGGTGCAAGCCTTCACTCGCTGTCCTGTTCATGAATTATAAAGGGCCATTCATAGACGTGCTTTTATTCTCTTTAAAATGAATTTTGCGCTGCTGAAAGGCAGACTGACAGTCGCGGAGACGGAAGCCCGCTGTTTATCCTTGACGCAGGTACAGCACACGTAAAGGGGCTGCAGCCTCCCCTCTGAATCTCTTTCCTGTCACAGCAGCAGTGTCCTGGGAGGGCACCAGCACTCGGCTCTGCCTTGGGACCCAGACTTGTCTGCATCGTGCAGGATGCAGCACAGGGATGCAGGCTGAAGATTAGAGTTTCAAGGTCTGTGCAGCGGTGCAGGGTGAAGCTCATGCTACCTGCCTGGGAGACCTTTTCCCAGCCAACACAGGCAGCAGCAGTGGCCAAGACCCAGGCTCAAGAGCTTTGGTAGTTGTTATAAACAAGGCATGTGAGGCCTTCAGTCATCACCGCTCTCTGTGCTGGCTGTACAGAGCCTCCCACCTCTTGTTTTGTTGAAATGGCACCTCTGAAAACTGGAGGAGGGAGCAAAGCCCACACGTTACCCCCTTTCCCTTCATCACATCTCAGAACTGCAATCAAGAACCCTCTCTTGCAGCACACAACCTAGCTTTGCTCCCTGGCCATTGTTGTTGCAGAAGTGCAAGGTCCCAAGGCAGGCCATGTGCTGTGAGGAGCATCCTGGCCATGGAGAAGTCGGCAAAAGAGAGGAGTAACCAGAATGACTGGATTTTGGGGGGAAAATCCAGTACTGCTGATCTCCAGCATCCCAAACGAGGCCACTGTGACAGCGGCTTGGCAATTAGGTTGTTATTGTTTGCTTAAGGAGATAAACCAATCCCTTTTCTTTCCAGCCTGTAAAGAGGGCACTTCTCATTTTGGCTTTTATTTGTCCTTCTGCAGCTTAAACACTTCCTAAGGGTGGAAAAAAAGACACGGAGCCTCCCTGGTCAGCTTACTTCTCCTGAGGAGCAAGACATGTCTGGAAAGCACCAGGGATCCTGAGCATGGAACTCACCTACCCACCCAGGCCTATGCCATAGCTGCACAGGCTGACCAGCTCTGTCCCCAGTGCCAGGTCCCTGTGTTGTGTCATGGGTCTGGGGCAACGCCTCGCCTTCCTCATGCCCCTTCAGGGAGCTGGCACATGGAGGGGGCTGAGGGCTCAGGTCACTTCTATACCTCAGACAAACATCCCCCTGTGGGTGATGTTTGTCATCGGAGCAGCTCATTCTTACTCACTTCAACAAAGTCTTTGCTTAAGCAATATTCTGCAATGGTCAACTTCCCATGTATTGCTAAAATACCAGGTCCTTCAGCTGTCTGAAGTGGCTCCCCTTTTAATTTCACTGAGTGCTCCCTCCCTGTTGAATTAGATGAAAAGTGAAGTGAAACCCAGCTGACATCCTCAGCTTCATTTATCTTTCATACTTGCAGCACACTGGCTCTTGTGTGTTCTCCCTTTGGAAGGTCTCTGGTTTTAACCTCTGCTGTTCTCATTCCAGCACCTCTGGGCACTTCTAGACTATACTATGGGCTGCCAGGCTGGAAACCCCATGGCATGCTGGCCTGAGAAACTAAAAGACATTAGGTAGGTTTTTCTCTCAGCAGCCCAGGGCAGCTGTGCTTCAGGCTGAGAGCTCTTGAAGAACTTGTCGTGGTGGCTTTTGGGAGACAAGGATCTGAAATCCCACCTCCACAAAACAATCCATCCTGTTTCTTTTGCGAGACTTTGGCCAGTCAAATGAATTATGAGTGTAGATCCTAATTGTTGCAGGTGTGGTTTGAATAAAAATCTGGTCCTTGCCCTGTCATGCTGGTAGTGCCCGGTTTTGGATACAGAGCATTTCTTGGCTCACCTGGGCTTGGGGTGCATGCAGCTGTGCCTGCTTTCTCCTGGGACCATGGCACACTGACCTCATGCTTTGATTAAATGGTTTGAAACACGTTTCCCAAGCCTTCTGCAGAGCAGTCACTTGGTACCAGAGAAGACAGCAAGAAACATAGACAAGAAACAAGGTGATGGGAGCAACTAGGGTACAGGGGTTGCAGGCAGGAAAAGGGAGAAAGAGGTTCATACCTCCCGTCTCCCTGCAGCCAGAGCTGGCTCTGCTTCCCCTGACCCATCCCAGGGCAGCCAACAAAGAGGGAAATTACAGGGCTTAAGTGCCACAGTAGGCAAAGAGGAAGCATTAGCTAAACATTCCTGGCCCCCACCCCCAGCCATAATTAATAAACTCAAAGGAAATTAAACCACAAGAAGAAAAAAATCAAAACAACAAAACAGAACCCACCCAAACTCCATCACGTGAGGAGGGGTGAAGCAGGCACCGACAGCCCAGCCAGACCGTCAGAGGTAATTGCAGTCATGGGGCGAGAGGCTAAAACAGCATGAAATGAATCAGTTTAACATATATTAAATTTGCAAGCCCCGGGCAACAGGACTCCATTCAGTTTATTTGCATTAATCAGGTCAGGGGAGAAACCTTGGTTTTTTTCTTCCAGGAGATATCATCAGCCTTTATTTGTTTCTCATGTGAAAGTATCAGAGCTCATAAACACAACCTGGGAGAGGGTGGTGAAGCTTGTGCCACATCTCATCCCTGCTGAGAGGACCAGACCAGCCGCTGTACAACTAAAGTCGTGGCTTGCTGGTGCCATGGGTAGGGTCTGGCATGGCCTCAGGAAGGTGGGTTAGCCACACTCCATTCCCTAGGAGACACCAAAGAACTGTATTGTGACAGTACTTCTTACAAAACCAGAGGAGACCGTAGCTCTGAGCTGGAGTGAGTAAGCAGCCACCACATGGGCATACAAATAGCTTCTTGTATGAAGATGCTTCTCAGATCCCACTTACATAGGTCCCTCCTTTAAGGAGAAGTTTCCTCAGCCAAGCAAGTTCTTGGACAAAAGAAAGCCTTTAAGGGCTTCCCACAAAAGTCAGGAACAATGAAGAGAGTATCAGTGTCATGGGAAAGAGCTTGTAAATGAGTGACTCTATCATTTATGGAGAGTTGTGCTTGTTGCATTAGGCAGGATTGATGAGTCCCCATGCCTCTGGTATAGCATGACGTGGAAGGAATGAGAGCTAGCACTTCCACACAATGCTGCAAGAGCATCAGCCATTGCACCACGCTGTGGTTAGGCAATGGTGGGTCAAGGGGAGCACTGACAGTCAGATATACACCTCAGCAGCCATGTACAACCCTCTATAAAGGGTCTCTGGGACACATGGACTGTGGTCAGCCTGTGAAAACAGCAGCACCAGTGGAATATGAGAATGGCAAAGCCCCATGTTATTGTGAAAGGGGGTATCTGCCCTCCTCCCCAGGAATACCTTCACTATGGGAGTTCATGCTCACTGGTTTGGCATTTCACTGAGACATCCCCATGGAGATCCTGCAAGGACTGTCTGTGCCAAGACCGTGAGGTGCAAGGTGTCTTCATGAGGCGCCCGAGGCTGCTCCCACATAGTCAGAGGCAGAGTCCTGACAGCTGCGTTTGAAAGAGAGAAGTCTTCCATCCTTCTTTCACCTCTTCAAGCTTCAGTCTGCAAGCTAGCTCTCTTCCTCACTCACTGGCTGGCATGTCAGGACCAGTTCCAGATGTGCTGGGATGTGGCCTGTGGACATGGTCACACACCTCCATTTCCCCAGCTCCTCCAGACTGATGCAATGACACTTGCAGTAAGTTTTCCAGTGGCTTGACTCTGTCCATCCCCCACATCCACTTTTTCACCTGGAAATACACAAGTCTGTGTTATGTGCACATGCATGTGTGTGCATGCGCTGTCTGGGCATGCAGGGGAATTATACCTGATAGTATCAGATATGCTTCAGTCTTTCTCAGGAATACACTAAGGGAAAATTTATGTGTGTAGATGTGTCAGGAAGACAGACAGTATGTGATGGTGTGTGCTTCCATGCTTCTATCTACTGCTTCATAAACTGATACGAAGTTGACATCTACCCTGAGGGGTATATTTGAACAAACAGGAATATTCTCAGAGTGATGTCTATTTGAGAGCATAAAGAGGAGTGGAGGGCTCTGGCACATGAACCAAGAGCAAAGGGAGTTCCGCTGTGGGAAGACACACTGCGGCAGGAAGGATGGATTTGTCCCATGTCATGTGAAAGTCGATTTCATGCAGCTTTTGAAACACCCTTTAGCCATGTGCTACTTGCCTTGTGGGTCCACCGTGGAGTGGAAATGAGGGTTGTGGGTCTGTTTTGGGATGTGCCTGCCCTTTTGAGGGATCAGTGCTGTCTGCTCTCAGCCCTCCCCTCAACACAGAGCAAGGAATGGGTTTCTCAGCTGCTGCTGCTTCACATTTTTGCCCCTTTGTGTGACCCATAGTAGCTGCCCTGGCCCTTAATCAGCAGGATACTGGTGGGTACAGACAGAGGAGTGAAGCGGTGATGGGGATAGGGACCCTTCTCCCCACACTGGTCCTCGAGCATCCAGATGTTGCATCCAGATGCTGCCTGGCCACCAGCACTGGTGAAGGTGAGTCAATCTCCAATTTGCTTTTCAGTGCTTGGGGTCTGGAGGTGAAGGCAAGGAACGTGTGTAACCAGGCAAAGCCCTCCCCACCAGCTCTGACCCCTGTTCTGTGAGCAGGAGACCGGGATGCTGCAGGGAGTATAGGATCTGCCACCTCGGCTCCTCCACCCGGCAGCTGCGGCCTCTCTTCTGCCAGCTGCTGAGCTCCCTGCTTTGTCTCCAAGCAGGGGATAATAATACATCTCATTTAGGCACTCCAGTATAATCTACTTGGCTTCTGCACATCAATACATCCTGCATTAGGTTCCCCACTCATTTTATTATTTTACAAACAGTCCTTTCTGCTCTGCAGACTGTTGTGGAGCTAGGAGGGATGTTGTATTTGGATGGAAGACCATGGTTACTAGGGGCTGCAGGGAAGGTTTAGGCTATCAGTGAAATGGGTTGAGGATCATCATCACCTTTATCCGGTCATTCAAGAGATAATGACTTGCTAAGTACCCGGGTGCCTGTCCTTAGGCACACCATGTTAAGCAAGGATGCTTTTTATACTAACATAGCTTTAACCACTCCTGCTCCCACCTGAATATCACAAAGTACTGAATTGTCTTCTTCAAAGAAAAAGAAAGGGAAAAGAAAAAAAATATAAAGGGTTCATTCTTTTCCAGTCGCAAAGAAGGCTCTAGGGACATAATCTAGATTTCCATTTGTATGTGCTATTATTTCAGTCATTGCCTCCCATTTCCTACAATTTGACTGTAAACTTCCCAGGCTTTAGGGACCTAGAATTGGCTGGCAATTTGAACTGTCCTGTGCAGACAAGGGAGGCGTTCAGCAGCCAGACTGTTCTCCTGGACACTGCCCAGAACTGCGGCCCTGCAATGACAGGTATAAGTGCTCTGTCCCAGTGTCCCATATTGAACCCTGTGCACCGTGACTTGTAGGTGACACATTGGGATGTATCCCGAGATCTTCAGCAGTGCCAGACCACCGAATTGGCACTTGGGTAAGAAATGCTTCTGGGGTGCTGAGCAAGATGCCAACAGAGCTGGTGATGGATGACTACGCCTTGGAGGTGAGGGAAAAAACCCCTCCTGTAACATATCATGTTCTCCGGGGCCTGCAAAGAACCTTCCTGACCTTATAAACTGCACATGAAAATCTTCATCTGGTCAACCACAAGACATTTCTCACATGCTTCTGACAGCAGTGGAGGAGAAACCCCTGAGAAGTGTTTGCAGGGGGATGAAGACAGCGGCTCCAGCAGTGACTGGTGAGGCAGAGCAGGGTGGGCAGGCGGCCCTCAGCCTCTGGCTTCTGTCCATGGGCAGGACCAGCCCTGTCTGCACAGCCATGACTGCAGCTCAGGGATGTAGTCCCAGAGAGCATTTAAATGCCTCTAAACTGAGACACCACTTTCCGTTCAATTGATTTGGCTCAGAAAGGCATTGCACAAAGCCTTGCAAGATGAATTGTTCCTGTAAAATCTCATTTATATCCAAGCAAGCAAAACAACCCTTCCTTTTTGGGGCTAGTGATGCTTATGTATTTGTCACCTGTGAAATACATACATATGGGCCACACGTGTACGCATGTCTCTGTAAAGGAACAGAAAGAATTCATGGTCCTAAACAGACACAGAAGCTGTGAGGGGCTGCACAAGTAGTAAAAGCCTGTAGCTTTGGTGGTGTTGGTTCCAGTGTGAGAGTTCCAAATGGCTCAGAAAGTGGGAAGGCAGCGTTCTAGTGCAGAAACTGAAATGCGTAAGCTTGAATACCATCTTCAAAGCATTCCATGAGTCATGCTAAATGGAAGAAGAGAAAAAAGACAATTTTAACTCCCTACTCTAGGCTCTGAACTCCAGTTTTTAGCCTGGGTTCCCATGAAAAGAAGGCTTAGGCAATCACGCTCTCTGCCATGATGTCATCTACTGCCTCTCATTCTCTCACTGTTTCTTTCCCCAGCAATTTTTGGGGGTATTGGCCAATCTAAAAATAAAAATAAAAATATAAAAAATTAGGACAGAACCCCAAACTGCAGAAAATGAATCTCAGCACTTTGCTTGGACAAGCATATTCTGCATATTTCCTTCCAGTATGGAGTGCGCCTTTGCAAACAGGAGAACACAAAACATTTCCTTGATACCAAGGCTTCTGGGTACCAGTATTGCAGATATTGCATTTACTGCATTACTGCATTACTTAGCATTCATATATGTATACAATTGTCATATCTCTGGTGCTGTACACAAAATCAGTATTACATCCAGCCAGCAACACCATCTGTGTATCACAGGACAGGCTGTGGGAAGTGCAGGGTCTCTCCCAGTTAACACAGGTTTGACTTGGTGCATTTTCCACTATGAGGAGAACCTATTCTCATAGGAAGTGGAAAGTGGAAATCAGGGAGACAGCCTCCAGAAGACAGCATGATCCAGGAGAAGGGGAAGGAAAACATTCTGTGCCCGTCCTCTCTCCTGCGGCCCTTCCCTGTGACTTTGCAGCACTTTCCTAACTTGAAGTCTTTCTTCCTGATGCTCTTCCTCAATTCTGGCAGTGCTGCATCTTCCCTCTCTCTCCACCTCTACTCCCCCCTGTTAAAAGGTATCCTGGCCCTGCTGAGCCTTGGTCCTGACTCTCCTGACCCAATGCTGGGCTAGCATAGGGTCATGGGCTCCGCCTGGGACCGCTGCTCTGCACAGCATCCCTGCCTGGTGAACCTGCCTCCCACTGCTGTGGCAGCTGCTCTGCCTCTCAACCCTTGGCAGTGCAGGCAAGGGCATTTTGGGTTTGTGCCCAGACTCCTCACACTAGCAAGCTCCTAATGATAAGCAAAGAAAAAGAAGATGAGTGCAGCCACCCCAGGCCTAAATATCAAAGAAAAGAAGTGGTTTGAATCTGATCCATGCCAGCAAAGACTAGAAAGAGGCCAGTAAAACAAGTTCAGACCTTGCTGCTGACCTTTCAAGGTCTGAGAGTTACTGTAAGTCAGGACTAGTTGGAAAATAAGAAATGGAGCCATGCTTGTCCAGACCTCATCACCACTCACATCTGAAGAGTAAGCTCAGCTCAAACCTGGTAGTTAGTGAAAACCACACCGTCCAGCACATGAGGTTTGAGAAAACACGTGTTGGAGCTGTGAGGCTCTGCCGAGTAGGAAATGAGCTGGGCCTGCAAGTATGGGTAGGTGAGTGAAGGGGCTGTTTGATGTGTCTGCGTATGCAAGCTCCCAGGTAGGGAGTTTTTTGGGTCACGGGAGCTTTTTGGACCATAGGGTCTTACCCTGCCTGTGGGAATCAGAGCCTCAGTGCTTGCTGTGGGTTTCAATAGGTACCTCCTTTTTCCAGGATCTATGATTTTATCCAGCTGCTAAGACTCGTTGGAGGACTGAACTTTCCTTTCAAGCTACTACTAAATAACTAAAAGCTGGGGCCAGGCAGCTGGAGAGGAGCATGCCGGGCAAGGGCTGGCAGCCTCTGCTTCGGCCTGGCAGACTGCTGCTTGCTGCAGAGACGAAAGCCATCTTCCAGCCGGTGATTTAACATTCCAAGGGAGCAGATTAATGCCTGCAAACTTCTCAGTGGAAGCATTCAAACGCTAATTGGTAGTTGCAAGTAATTAAAGTAATTTACTCAGATTATAAAGAAATTTCTTAACAGTGATTAAGCAACTCTGGGATGTGTGTAGTTGTTTGTAATCACTCCCCCAGGGGGATTAAAGCTCTTGGCTGCATGTAATATGTCTTGTAACACCCTATGGGTCCTGTTGGCTCATGATAGCAGAGAACAGCTTGTTGGAAGAGATATAAATCAGGTCTGCATGCACATAAAGTACATCACATTGGGAACAGCTCTCCTTCATGGTCCAAGCCTGGGGAGCACAAGTTCCACGGAGAAGGCAGACATCTCACTAGCTGGGTTTTGCTCTACAGAGTCTGTATCATCAAGTCATCAGTGTTAATGAAGGAAAAGGGAGGACGGAGGACAGAGCTGCAGGCAGACATGGTCCTCGGCATGGGGACGGGCTTGTGGCATAACTGTGGTCACTTCCGCTCACTGGTTTCCATTTGCTAACCCATAAAACAGGAATAAGTCCACTTGGCTTAGTGCTCCAAAAGTAATGGAGGAAAAGTGCCAGATATCTGCTAAATTGACACTTAGCAGATTCTACTTAGCCGGTACTAATCAGCAGATTATCATTCAGATTATTTTATGGCCTTATTATCCTGGCCTTGAGACCTTACTCAGCCTGGATTTAGAGAAAACTCCCACTTTGAGAAACTGAGAGGAGGAAGCCCACATTGCTCATCTGTGACTAAGGATTTTTCTTGCTTACATTTTGCTTTCTAGTTAAGATGCTACACAGTGATACATTCCCTTTCTAGCCCACAAATGTGCACACGTGGCTTAGTAAGACTGCAGAATCATATCACAGATAAACATCCCGGGTTCGATATACTTCCCACAGACTGGAAGTCACATTTTATGAAGGGAATAGAAAGGAAGATATGGAGAAGCCCAGGCTCCTGCAGTATTGCCACGACTCCCAGTCCCTGTCTCTCTGCCCCCAGAGGGGCGGTTTGCCACTTGGAGGCTTGGCCATCATCTGGAGGATGCCCCCATAGAGCAGAGGGCTCCCTGCTGCAGCTGTGGGCTGGGTCTGACCCTCATGGGTTTGACCTGCACCAGAATTAGGATTTCTTCCAAGGAAAGCAGGTCTGGGGAACCTCCCTGAGGCTGCTGGCGTTGTCTCACTTGTCTTCTGATGGCCAAAGCAGTGTTTACCCTGGCCTGTAGTCACAGGAGCCTCTGCCTTGCCTTGAGCAGATTCCTTTTTGTTATAGCACTCTTGCAACTCGAATAAGATGCTTGGATGTATATACAAGGAATCAATCGATTACCAGGAAAAAATTCTGCAAGTGTTGCAAGCTTCTCTCACAACCCAATGGCTGGAGTCTCACTATTCTTCAGCATTACTAGAATTGGCTTTTAATTTTTAGGTTTTCTTTTTTTTTCATCTCTGTTGGGAATAAAGAACTGTAAATATTGCATGAATGCAGACTACAGAAGGATGCAAGTTTACCTACACAAACAAGCGTTGAGCAAACTGGGTGCTCATCTCCTACAATTACTTTGGCCCATGATTTTGGTATTTGCTTTGCACAATTTTTTGGCCAGACAAAACCAATTGTTCAATTACGATATATTTTTTCCCTTCTCTCTAAAGGCAACACAGTGAGGATGAAGCTTATCCCCATCCTGTTTGTTTGCCATTTGAAGCACGTGCCGGGGAAAAACGGATTGTTCTGCCAGCTCTGCCGAAGGACAGAAATACACCACAACCTTCAGTGACGCCGAGGGACAAACCCTCAGTGTCAGCATTCAGGGGCTACACTGTGGCCGTTGTTACATTGTGCTGCATGGGACATGGTTTCCAGACTCAAATATAAATAGATTTCTTTTTTTGTGTTCTGTTTACTATGCGTAGAAATCTGATTTTCCCTAATGGTCCTTTATAAATAGTTTCCACCCACCCTCTGCTTGAAAGCTTCTCTGACTCACATTGGAAATTAGGTTCTTCCCCTCCTCGCTATTGAGAACAATTATAGCTCTTTGTTCAACGGGAATTAAGAAGCATGAGGGCTGAATCCATCCACAGGAAAATTGTCACTCTCTTTTGTTTTCCGCCTGCAATAATTATCCTGCCAACCGCTCACTCTGACATCCTTAAACCCTCTGTGCCTCCACCAAGCATCCACCACCCCTCCCAGCGCCAGCCTGCTTTGTGCTGATTCATTTTTGTATTGCCTTCTGCTGGCCACATCTTTGGTTTACCTTTTCCTCACATCTCCCACTGAGCCATGCCATCCCCATGGGAGGTGGGTTCCCCAGGAAGGCAGAATGGGCTGGGAAACAAGAGGAAAAGGGGGAGCAGTTTCCTTTGGGAAGACCCCAGGGTTTGGTTATTTCTCAGGAAAGGTCATAGCTCCTTTGCCCATGGGGACCACAACTTTGGGACACACCCCATCGATGCCCTGGCTCAGGTGAAAGGGCACAATGCTTTGGGGTGACAAAAAGAGAGCAATACACAGCAAGGCAAAGGGCAGCCAGAAGAGCTGACTGGTGAATAAATGCCTTTCTATTTCTGTGAGTCTGCTCCAGTGTGAAACCCCCCGTTTAAAAGAACACAACCAAATCCTATCCAATTTTTATTTTATTTTTTTTTTAAGAATCCAAAATGACTAACCATTGACCCCTCCAGCCACACACTCATTTTTCATTAAACTGCTCCTTGGATCTTATAAGCAGAGAGAGAGAGAACAAGTGGGCGAATGCGTGAAAACAACCAAGAGTGCCCTGGGGCTATAATAACCGAGGTAGGAACATTTTAAATTATACCTTGGGTCAAAATGATTTTAGATTGATCAGAAACCAAAATTACCCCCGAGTTCCAGTTGATTGTCTGTGTCTTGAGTTCATCTGGAGGCTGCGTTTCTCCAGCAGCCCCCATTATCATTATTATGAGGAGTGTGTATACATTGACCCTGTTATTTTAAGCAGCAGAACAGAAAATACAGAGCCTTTGAACCTTAAAAACCCACCAGTTGAAGGCAGTGCACTGGCTGGAGAAATGTGCTCTAATTGTTCCTACCCTTAACGAAGGACCAGGTCGCTCAGGGTCCCCAGCATGGAGCCAGGCAGCTTCCAGCAGCAAGTTTTGTGGCAGAGGTGGCATCCATGTGGCATGCTTGAGAGAGCAGTGTTGTATAGACCAAGGATAGTGTTGGGTTTTCATTATCGAGGCAGTACTAACAAGACAAGAGTCTTTAGTAGCTGTCAACTGGGGAACAAAAGAGGCCATTACATTGTAAAGTTCCTCTCATCTTCTCAGTCCCACCCTAAGAGGCCACAAGTGGGTCCCAGTGCCTTTGGGGGTAAATCCCCCAAGGGCTACAGCGCAGGCACTCCACCTCCTCTGTGTGTTTTAGCATGAGTCAAAATAATAATAATCATAATAAGTTATTTTATACCATATATATTCTTTTTATATGCATATAAAACTCCGTTGCGTGCTGTAACCCAGTGTTGTACGTTGCCACTTGATATGTGTTGCCACCGCTTTCCATATACACATGTATTTTTTACTAATGCTTAAAGGTGCTGTGGGGACCTCACGCATTCACGCTCATGCTCAGTGGGCACCACACCAGCTATCCCCAGACTTGCAGACATCAGGCTGAGCATGGAAAGTGGCATGCGGGAGGGTACTACAAGGTCTTGTGCAAGGTAATTTTAGTGTTTTTCGTTTTCTTGTGTATAAAAACTAAATATTATCACCTTACTGGTCTAATGCACAAAACTTAAACATTGTCATCTTGTTGGTATTGTCTTGGCAATGAATAATCTGTACTGAGAGCCAAGGTATAAGCTTGTTGGAATCAGACTGAATAAGTGATCAGATGGAACCTCACTGAGAAGGAATGTCAGCCCACGGCCCCGCGGCGGACGTTCCTTTGCGTTTCACTGCAAGTGGCTGAAGATAACTCCACTCTAGTTACCCCCATGAATGCTATGATGTTTAATCAGGTGCAGAGGAGTTGCTGTTTTCCCTGTCTTGGTCTCCCAAGGATGCGCTTTTCCCTGTTTAACTCATTTCTCTGGTGTTCAACTTGAGTGCTGGCACAGCCCCACTCCTCTGTCAAGAGGTGTGAGAGGCAGATAGGACTGTGCTGATGCCACTGGCTGGCAACATCAGCACCTTGCTGGAGCTTGCCAGTGTGCCTCTGAGCTTCTCAGGGTTAGGTGGGGGGTACCCACACCTTCTGCTTCCACAGAAGCATAGACTTTTCCTAGCAGCTATGTCTGACCTTGTTGTGTTCTGTTTAGCTATTATGGGGAGTACCTGGCAAGGTTTGTTCAATGAGCTGCATGCTGGGAACTTTGGATGAGGAGCTTTTTGCAGAGCACACAGCATTGGAGCATCTTCTGAGCATGGACAGGAGCCACAGATCCCTGCCTGCCCCTCTGGGCTCTTACAACTGCCTCATTCTCTCTCCTCCCAATCTTGTCTTTTCCTGGTGGGCTTTCTTCCTCCAAACCAGAGAGGACTTCAGGGGCTGCTTTGCACTTGAAAGAAGGAAAGATAAAAATGTCTCATATAAAAAAAAAAAGAAAGAAAATGTTTAATTAGAAGAAGCTTAAGCTCTTTTAAGGTAAGCTTTAATGTCTGTTTCTGCCTCCATCCCATCAGAGCCTTGGGGTGCTCCCTCCCTGTCCTGTGTTTCCACCTGGACAAGGGCAATGGGCCACCTCACCAACAAGGGAGATGTTTTCCCATTCAGCCCATGTCGCTCAGCTCGGGGAGACACATAATGAAGTTGCTGCGCTCTCACTGCCTCCCCAGGCTGTGACATGTTCAATACCATCACAAATTACTGCTTGGGTAATGCATGATTAATCCAGCACAAAGTACCTGCCAGGCGGTGGGGCGCTGCAGGAAGCCCTGCCAGCAGCTAACTGTAGTATGCTAACAAGGGGGGGGAAACAGCAGCCAGGTGTGTGAATGGGGCCACTGCTCCCCTGTGATGGAGAAGTGGGGTGTATGGGCAGGGATGCAGTTACATGAGGTCCAGCACCTCCCCAAGCAGCACTGATTTCTGCTGAGCAAGACCGTGAGAACCGCTGCAGAGATGTGGTGGTGGAAAGCGATACAGGCTCTGAGTGATGGGACATGCTGGACCTCTGCCTCTGCAAAACCCCTGAGCTTGCAGCTATCTGCCTGTTGAACCCCAGCTTCTACTTCTGGGGACTCTTCTGAGCCAGTGCCAGGTCAGTTCTGCACAAGGACTGTCGCTGTGGGACCGCTCCAGTCACACCACAGGCACTAGCTGATGCTGACCACCAAAGTCTCACTGTTCCAGATGCCAAACCAGGCAGGCAAGGGTTACTGAACTGCAACCACGTTTTGAGGAAAATGTTGAAGATATTTCCCATCCTTAGTGGGATGAAAAAGTAGAAATCTTCACTGACCACAAAATTGGACCTAATAATTTCCAAACTGTTTCTTGGACCTGAAACAACTGTTTCTTCATTTTCTCAGAGACCATCTCAACAGATTTTTGAGCTGTTTGGGAATGGCAGACTTTTACTTCTGGTTTGTTGTAACATTCTGGGGTTTCTTAGAATTTTTGGTGCTGACTCTATGATTTTCTCCAGGACCAGTTTGTGAAAATTTGTAAATAAAAAGTTTATTTTCAAATGACATAAGGGAGAAAGCAAACTAACTGGGGAAGTGCTGAAACCAGTATGTTGTCCCAGACAGTTTTGGTTCTGATTAATTGTGTTCAAACTCAGACAACTTGATCCGCTTCCTCAAGAAGGAAAATCCTGTGGCCAGCACAGGCTGCAGATGAAGCCAGGCTAAAGCCCCTGCCACTGCGTGCCTGAAGCATCGTCCAGCTCCAGGGGAAGATGCCAGGGGTTGTGGAAATCCAGCTCCACCCAGGGCGAGCATGGCTCAGCCACACAAAGCATTTTGTGCCATCATGGGCCCCTGAGGAGCTGACAGACTGCAACAACCTTTGGTCTTGACTGAGCTGCTTTGGATTTAAGCAAATGACCTCTAGGTGAAAGCTTCTGTATCCTATTACCAACGAGGACCCGGACATTTATTTATGAAGAAAACATCCCATAGACCAGAAGTCCATGAAGGGAGAGAAAAAGGTTCCCAGAAAAAGCCAACAAATTGTAGGTACTCTTGTGTTACATGAGTTTTAACTAAAGCCTCTCCTCTCCACAGAGCAGCAGCAAACACAGTGGGAAATAAAAACAAAATTACCACTGCAAAGCCTATAATTGCATTTCAAAACCTACAGCTATTAATTCCCACAAGCACCAGGATCAGAACTACAAATAAAAGCATCCGCCGATGTGCTCAGCATTCGGGGAGATGCTCTGCGAGTGCAACCGAAACGCTTTCTCTGCTTGTAGGATTTTTTTCACATGTGCTTTTTACCCCAAATAAAGCAATTACTTTTACAAAGCTGCCTGAGATCCCACATCATTAGCAGAACTCAGGGGTGGATTCTCAAATAGCTGTATTTTTTGCAAGGAGAACTGAGAGGCCTTTTTCCTCCTGCTAAGATGTAGAGCTCACACAGCTGCCTGTGGCACCACGATGTGTAGCTCTGTGGTTCAGGGTGCCCATGATGCTCAATGGGAGCAGCCCTCAGCAGTGACCAGGGACCATGCAGGGAGGGAAGGCAGGCAGGCCACGACCTCATGCACTGTCCCAGGGACACAACCAAAAGCCTTTTTCAAAGTTGGCCATTTTTATACCTGTTTGGGCCTGAGTACCTTACCAGGGATCTTCTTTCTTTAGTTTTTCTCCTTTTCCTTTTAATTTTCTTTTTATTTGACTTTTTTTTCCCTTTTCCCTTTTTTCCTTTTCCCTTTCCCTTTTTTCCTTTTCCTTTCATTTTCCCTTTCCCTTTTCCCCTTTCCTTTTTTCCCTTTTTCCCTTTTTCCTCTTTCCCCCTTTCCCTCTAATTTTCCCTTTTTACCTTTCCCATTTCCTTTCCCTTTCACTCTCCCTCTCCTTCTCAATTTTCCCTTTCCTTTTCCTTTTTTTTTTTTTTTTTTAATCAGGATGACAACGGTTTCTTGGGCACTGCCTGGTGCTGAGCTCAGGTGGTACCAAATCTAAGGACTATCTCCTTTGCCTCCCCAACAGACAGAGTTAGGAATCCAACAGAGTTAGGAATCCTCCTGCAGCCCCTCACCTGGGGTGCTGCCGGGTGCCTGTAAACACCTCATGGCTTGCTGAGTTAGGCTTTACCCATAGACCCTACAGAAATGCCCTGCCAAGGCAGGAGAACACCAGCGTCCTCCTTGGAGCACTGCATCCTGAGAGCATATGGCTTCTGTGGGACAAGGAGGGGATGGAGCAAGGGGGACCCTGCAACTGGGGCTGCCCCTGTGATGAGGCTTACCTCTCTGCAGGGGTGCGTTAGTCAGCTGGAACACATAGAAAATGCAGGTGGGGTTTTATAGCCTTTATCTCTACTTTCAAATAACCTGTGTTTTAATTCACCTTTAATTAAAAGGGGGGAAAATATGCCCAGGTAAACAATTTCCAAGCAGATGATGGGCCAGAGCAACAGAGAATTCCTTTGACCAAACAGGTCCAACTTTTTTAAACTTTTAATTAAAAACATCAGAAATTTTGCCACAGTAAATTGCCCAGTAATCTGGCCTTTTGAAGAGCTTTAATTAGGGCTATTTGGCCCCATGCAGGATGCTCCCTGTGAATAAGCTCCGCAAGTGAAAGGGCTCATTCCCCATGATGGGAACTGGGGCGGTTGGTGCGCAGGGAGTGCAGGAGCACCCTTAGCAGAGTCAAGTCCATGGGGACGCCCTCCCTTTGAGGTCCCCTCTGAGGGTCACTCAGACACTTGGTGTTGCTCCTGGGCCACCTCCTGAAGCTGTGGTTTACTCTGCTACAGAAAGATGGAGGAAATAAAACCTATACATGAGGCTGCCTACACAAGCTGAAGTTATTTTGCATGCAGCTTATTAACTCAGAGAATTGATATGTATGGTTGACCTGTACCGATTTTCTAACACAGCAGGACCTCCCTCACAAAGCTGCTGCAACCTCTCAAAAGGGCTCCATAAGAAAGACACAGTCACTTGGGTCTCTTGTGACTGGTCCTTCGGGTCAGGGTTGGGATGCACAGTGCTTGATTTCCATGGGTAGGAGCTAAACCAGGTTATTCCAGGCTTGTAGCTGTGGCCAGGTTTCCCCAGATGCTCAGCAGCTTTTCTTTCTGCTGTTTTTCTCTTAAAAGAGAAGACCTGCGGGCTCCTCGTAGCAATGGATGTTTTCTGGGACTTGTTCCAGGACATCTCCCACTCCCATCACTCTGCTCCGATGCCAGCTTCATGTACCGCTGCATCCCTCCCACTGTAGGTTCCATGGCTCATCCTGCCCAAGAGAAACCTGGGGAGGGGGAGGCTTATTGTTGCAGTGTGGGTTAAATACCACAGCACTAAATTCGTTTGGAGAAGAAAATATTTCACAGTTTCTACCAGAATTTCTGTTGCAGCTTCAAAGGGAGCACACTCCTTTCAGAGCCCAGGATTTAAGAGTTTCCCCTGAGCACAGACGAGCTCCTGCTGCCATTGGGTAAGAAGTTAGAAAAGAGAAAATATTTTGAAGAAATCAGAACAAGGAAGTAAAAAAACACACACAGAAAAAAAAAAAAAAAAACCAACCCATAAGTGCCTGCACAATAAAATTAAAAAAATAATAATAATAAAAGAAGAAGCATGTGTTAGAGATGGAGCTGCTCCAGGAATGAAAGAGCTGTGATAGGCATGTGTTGATGCCACCAGGCATAACAGAAAAGAAAGGAAAATCAGGATAGTGGTTTTTTTTTAGCATTTACTCCAAAAACAGTTGCTGAACACAGTGCGATCTCTTTGATACGACGGTTAATTGAAAGAAATGGTACAGACCCTTTGGAACTCGGTCTTAAATAGCTCCAAAGAAGAAATGTTTTGGGCAAATAAAGGAAGACAAAGAAAGTGCAGTAAGAGCAGGAAAACAGAAGATTTAAAAAAGACTTGGGATAAAATGAAGCAGGAGCTTCATGCCCAGCTCCTAACACCGCTCACTCTCACTGTGGCAGGATTTGTGTCCTATGTATGTTGTGCTGTGCCCCATTGCACCACAGCTGCAAACCCAGAAACACTAAATGCAGAGTATCACAAGCTTTTTCCTGAATGGTGATGAGAAAGTAAAGGATAAAGGATAGAAAGTCAGACTTATAACTTCCTCCCCAGGCCTTAACTTGAGCCATTGCACAGGTCACGAACCTCCATGCGAGGACACTTTTAGAAGTCTGTAGATCCTGTTTAATATTCTTCCCCCAGGCCTTTTTGTTCTTCAGCCTTGGGCCAGACTGAGAAATGAAAACACTGAGCTGGGAAAGTCAGGAACAATTCCTGGGGTCTGAAAATCCAACAAAAATCACCATGGGGTGCAAACATCATGGGAGAACTTCTGTGCAATAGTTTTCAGTGTGAGTTCAAGATCAAACGGGTTCAAGATAGCCATTTGAGCTGCTGGATGCTTCTCTGAATTTTTTGCCTTGTTTCTAGCCAGCACTTCTCCAAGGCTGCACTGACAGTGCTGGCTGTGCAGGAATAAGCTTCGTCCCTCAGCACTTCCAGGCCTCTCTGTGCTCCTCTTTGTGGCAGCATGCACCCCATTAGCCACCTTCATCCATCGCAAACAGCCCCCTGAGTCCAGTCCCTGGGTCTCTTTGGCTCTGGGAACACACCACACCACATCAGCCCAAGGCATCTGTGCCTCCCATCTACGGGGTGAACGTCTGACGGGGAATTTCTAACCCCTGGCTCCATCGCCAATATTTGAGCTATGCTGTAATTGGCCGTAAAAGCCTCATGGTGTTGTTTGTGCGCCTTGATTAGCTGAACGTGAAAAGCACTTACAATGCAAATTTCCCTTTAAAATTCTGTTTCCTGCAAATCCTCAATGAATCAGCTGTTGAAATCTCCCACTGAGAGCACTCTTGCCAGTAAAAGTTGATAGTGCTAATGTTTGTGGAGTGGGAACACAAAAGGGGAACAAGCAGCTAAAGCAAACTAATCTGAACCATCAAATATTTGCGGAAAAATACATACATTATCTGCCCCAATCTGTCCCTGATGTTTCACCCCACGCCCAGCCGAGATTGATAGCCACATACCCAACCTCTTTCCTTTCAGAAATGAAGATGCAGCTGTGTTTTCTTTGTTCATACTCCCTTTTTCAAATGCTGCTGTTGCCTTATTGAAGTCTTTGAAAAATATTCTGTATAGAAACAATTCTGCCGACACATCAGTTTTCTCTGTGCTTTCCTCTCCCCCCTCCTTCTTCACCACCGAGGCCATTTGCATGAAAATGACCGCAATATTTCTGAAGCCATCACCTGGCTCCTCAGTTTCTGCTGCTGTCCTTCCTGTGAGGTCATTTCTTCTACGTGATGATGCAAGCAGCCAGAGGGGCATGTTTCAGATGCCAGGAGGGGAGCCAGCAGGCGGGGGTGCAGTGCTGGCTGGCACCCAGACACCAGCTCCTTCCCCCCAGTCACACCAGCACCGCAGCCCCCAAGTCCTTCCTGTCTCCAGCCATGGGACTGTCACAGCAGGAACTTCATCACCACCTGGGACTACTCATTTCTGAAAAGAGCATTTATCCAGGCACAGGCTTCCCGGAGAAACTCTAGGAAGCAGAAGGAAATCAGGGCCCTGTGCAAGAAGGGAAAGATGGGGAGGGGCTTCTCTGAGCGAGGGGTGCTTTATCACCACAAATGCTTTCTGCTCTGCCAAACTGAAGAGCCCAGCAGTCCCCCCACTGCCTTGCATGCACAGGAAAAGGGCCAGGTCTCAGATGCAGACTTGGGCTCAGACTCTTGGCTGGGAGGCAGCACTGCTGGAGGCTCCGTCCTGCACAGCACAAGGTGCTATTGAAATGAGTTTGAAGGTCTGTGACAGCTTTTATGTATCATAGAATCATAGAATAGTTAGGGTTGGAAAAGACCTTAAGATCATCTAGTTCCAACTCCCCTGCCATGGGTAGGGATGCCTTACATTAGACTAGGCCATACTAGGAAGATAGCCATAGGTCTTTCCAGGCAGAAAGGACCACCAGCACTTGTCTCATCGCACCGGACCCTTAAGGGAGGCCAAGGTGTTTGATGCACAACAGGCCAACCAGCTCCACCAAGCGCAAGCGTTGATGCTGGAGAATGCTGTCTGGGAAAACTTCTGCTCTGCCTTTCTAGGTATCCAAACCATTCTGGGATTAAATAAGAAGTACAGAAGCATCTCACAAGACTGCCTGGTGCAAAGAGACCTTCTAAGATAGAGACGGAATGATATAAAGCTGCTCCATAGCGTTCCACAGCCATGGGCATGTACTTTGTCAGCTTCTGCTTCAGAGTTCTTCTGCCCCTGCCTGCTGCTTCTCCCTCCTCCACAGCAGCACTTGGCCCAGCAGTGTTTAGTGCCAAGTCCCCACCCTGAGCCCTGGACAGGCTGTCCAATACCACGTCTCACCCTGAACTTGCTTGCTTACAAAGGGGAAGAAACCCAAAGCTGGAGCTAGTGTAAAGCAGAGTCTTCTCCCCCCTCAGCATTCACACAGGGGACGTGACTGGGGAGCAAAGACTAAAGCAGATGGGAGGCAGGACCTCCCCAAAACACCCAGCACATGAAGAAATTCTTTGTGTCCCGCTCAATGAGCAGAGAGCCAGGTATGATCTGAGCTCAATCTGATTTAGAGTATGTAGGATTTTAAATCTCCCATTACTGTCATGGCCTCAGCCTTTCCTTGCTTTATTTTCCGTATTTTTTTTTTCCCTGCATTATCTTCTTTCATCAAAATCTGGTTTCCTCCTGCTGGAATCACCACATTCCTGATCTATATGCAGATTAAACCCTGGGAACAGATGCTATTGTCAACTTTTATTAGTTTATTGCATTAAGAAAGGAAGAGATCTTTGCAGTCATCAATATAAAATAAGACACCCCTCTTCCACTGAAAGCCTCATCTCCTGGAAGTGACAGCAAGAAAACAAAAGCTCTTCTGAACTGGAGCCATAGTCACAAATCAGGGCCCTTGTATTGGCTGCAGATGACACCCGAGAGTTCTGGGATGTGCAGAGAGGTCCCCAGCGCATGCAGAAACTCTGTGATGCCCTTATGCAGAAGGCAAATGATTTCTGAGTTCAGCACTGAGCCTCATGAGGGGAATTCCACTCCCAGGAATAAGCAAATGATGAGGCCGCTTTGTGTATTTGTATTATCCTCTCCATTCGTGTTCTACTTAAAAAGATGCTCCACCATCCCATCCACAACACCATTTTTCAGTTATGGGGAGGCTTCTGCCATGGCCTCATGCTTTGCTCCTTTGCTGTTTGTGCAACTACTATTCACACATGGGCCTCCAGCTGCAGCTCTCCTGCTGGAAAGGAACCATTGGGCTCTCTGCTCGGCGGAAGATAAGAGCAGTAGGAGAGCTGCCAGCTCAGTGAGAAGGGAGAGCAAGAAAAGTACCCGCAGCCTTTTTCCCACATGCTTGTTGGGAACTTGAACTTGGCTCCCATGGGCTGAAGGAAAACACTGGAAATCAACTGAATATTTTGTATTTCCTGGGCAGTTGGAGGAGATGAGCACTGTAGGTCTCTTGCAACTGAAAATAGTCCACTCTTGTCTAGTCTAGTCCAGTCTATTTCTATTATTTCTATTTCTACCCTATCCTTCCCTGTTGTATCCCCTCGATGTAATGTAAACTGAATCCAACTTAGCAGTGCTTCGTGCAGAAGTGGCAGCACAGCCCAGGCATGCATGTGCCCCTCTGCAGTGCTGGCTCCCTCCTGATATGCTCCCAGCCGTGCTCCAGGTGCCCCTCATCTCTCTTTACAGCTCTTCTCTCCCTCTTTGTCTCTCTTGATGAGGCCTGACAAGCCGTGGTGGTTGAAAAAGAGTGGGGGCTCTGAAAAAATGCACGTATGGGGTGCAGCAGAGGGGAGCAGGGACCAGGATGGCACAGGAGGTGCCTGCAGAGGTGATTCCCCTCCTAGAAACTAGTTCTTTTCCCACCTTGTTACATGCAGCACTGGGGAGGCACCCGGGATGTGCTGGGTGTCGGAAGAAACTACTCCATTGCAGGTCATGTTTTGAAGTCCCACAGCCCTGGAAGTCTCTGTCTCCTCCCTTGTGTCCAGAGGCCTGGTGACGGGCATGCTAGACAAGCCCCCATCAGACCCTACAGCCTCAACCCAGAGGGTTTTAAAAATGCCAAAGGAGCAGCTTGCTGCCGCCTGTAGGGAGGGAAAAAGCAAGTGGAAGCACAGCAAAGGAAATGTAAGAGAAAGCGAGGGAAGCTGCGATTTTAGGGAGCAAGCTTTGGTTTACGTTTTATGATGTTTTCCTGGCAGATGTCCTGGCGTGCTGAGCATTTGTTCTGCGACTCCTTATGGGGAGGAGGAACAGGGGGTCACCGGAGAACATTGCTGCTGAGGGAAATGGAGGGGAATTGCTGTTCCCTCTCACTCCTGGGCATGCAACTGGGTTAATGGGGCATGTATTTTTAGTGCTGACTGGCCAAGCCTGCACTGCTGTTGTCACTTTTAACCTGGAGGCCACAAAACCTGGTGAAGAGCTCTATAGAAAATGAGATTTGCTGCAAAGCACTTGTATTTCTGCTTGCTTTCCCCAGCTGCAGCCCCCCAGGATGGTGAAGAGCCCTGTGCAGGGAAGTGGGCACCCACCTGAACCCACTCTTTCATTCTCTTGCTTTGCCAGGTCACAGCAACTCACTGCAAAGGCAAAGTTGGCTGAAATCACATGAAGAGACCGATTTCTTCCCCAGCTCTGCTGCAGCTGGCTCGCTTGCATGGAGCCTCTCACCCTTGCCCCATGAGCTACCTTCCTCCCATCATCTGAGGCAGGGGATCACTTCTGGGGGATTATTTAACTCCTGTGCCTGCCCAGGCACTGCGGTTCCAGGAGTGGTGCTCTCAGTGACCGCGCTACACAGAAGCTACTGCAGGTAAAGCTCCAGCTCCCTCGGATAGATGGAAACACTTAACTCTATTAACCAGTCACTTCCACGCTTGCTGACTTGCATTTGAACCAAAGCAGGTTCAGCAGGGAAGCACGAAAGGCAACTTCTTGTCAATGCAATTCAAACTGACACCTTTGGTTCCTGGCAGTCCTGAAAGACCTCAACGCTCTCTGCAGTTCTGGTTTGGTCCTTCTGTTTTATTCTCTAAAATTCCTTCTTGCAGCAGAGTTGGTAGGCGTGATTAAATGTTTCCTTAGTTCTAAGGGTGTTACAGCAGCAGGTAAAATAACCAGACCAAAACAGAGAGGATCCAGCAGTCACTGTCAGCAGCTTGCAAGCTGCTGATGTCTTCCTTAGTGGTGCCCTTGGCAAGGGAAGCTATCACGCTGGCAGGACAGTGCAGACCAGAGCCTGCTGTGCTGCCAGCAGCCTGGCCAGGGCAGGGGTTTTCTGCTGCTGTCTCCCACCTCCTTCCTTGCCCTTGGGTGCAGCAGGAGGGATGCTGCCTCCCTATCCCACCTCCACTGCTGTCTTCGCTTCAGGGATCACCTCTTGCATCTGCAGTCAGTTTGCATCTGCAACCTGTAATCCTGGGGGAGTTAAACAAGTTCTAATTAGAACCTACATTCCAGCACGGCCTGAAGATTTCCTCTGCACCCAAAGCCTTTGGTTTCCTTTTTCTTTTTCCTTTCCCCCCTCTTTGCTTTTTTTTTTCTTCTTAAACTCCATTCTGATTTCTGCATCCTGTGGGTTGGCAGAAATGTGGCATCCTGCACTGCACGAGGGAACAGGAGTGAGCCTGTGTGTGTGAGAGGGAACCTGTAGCAGGGCTGAGAACGACATGCTTGGCTCGTGGTCCCAGCTGTGATATGAGCTGGCTTCCCCTTATTGATTTCAGTAATGCAGGGGATTTGGAACAAGCTGGATTGGGTAATGGGCTATAATTTGGTCCAGGTTTTACGAATACATTGTTGAATATCCAAAAGGAACAAGAACTCTGTGGAGACTTCTGGGAGGAGGCAGAAACCTGGGCTGAGTATCTGAGTGTTCTCCGAGGCTGCTTTTCTCACAAGGAAGTGCCTTGCATCATCCACTAGCTCAGCAAACTACAGCTTAATCCTTTGTGGTGTCTTTGGGAAGGGCTGGGGTTGGAAAAGGAGAGGAGTGGGGTGAAGGAGCCATGTGAGTTTTTTGCGCCTATCATCAGCCAACTGGCACAGGAAACTCCTGGCTGGTTTTGAGCCTTCCTGGCTTTCTTGGAGCAGTGCTGGGCGCTTGATCCTGGCACACCAGCAGACACTTGTTTCCTGGTCCCACAGGCAGGCACTGAACAGCCCCAACACACTCATCCTCCCATTCCTTTCTATTTTCCCTGCGTTTTTCCCCTCTTCTGCATTCTCTTGGAATCCTCCATCTAGAAAAACAGTGAGATTGCAAGCAGAAGGTCAGTGACAGGCTGGTTTGGGGTGTCTGGTTTGGCACCAGGAGCAGCACTTGCAGCGATGGGCTGGGGATGATGGGGTGTGCCAAGGACAAGGGCAACCACAGGGGGATCCACAGCCCTGTCCCTCTAGAGCAAGCATGGTCCCAGCTCTTGCTCGATGCCACAGGATGGGCTGGGGGAAGGAGGGTTTCAAAGGAGCTCATCCCAAGGTCACATCTGCTGCATGTGTTTAAAACAACTCATTAAAGTTCCTGAAAGTCCTAACAAATGAGTAATTCTCTAAATGAGTGAGGCTATAATAGCCCTCTAATAAGCTATAATAGGAGACTTCTGTGGCTGAGCCAAAGCTCCATGGTATGTGCCCTCCCAACCCCAAAAAACAGAGGGGCTGGAGTGTGGGGTCATCCAGGTGGACATGGGCACAGGGCAGTAAAAAACATGGGGCAGAGGGAAATAAGCCACACAGAATAAATGGTTTTCAAGGCTCTGTGAAGGAGCAAAGCCTCCAGGAGTTGCCTAAGGGGTAACTGGGCTCAAGGCTATTGCTGCGGGACCATGCCACCACAAAAGGTTCATTTGAGTTCATTGTGCTGTTTTGGGCAGGAGGGGATCTTTCTGTTTTCCTTCCAGCAGCACATGAGAAGGCACAGGAGCCCAGGAGGATGTAAAATACCCCAATACAAAGCTTGGGGTGCTCTCTGCTCTCTGCACATGGCTGTGCTCACTTGTGGTTCCAGGGCAGGCAGGCTGGTGGGAAGCACTCCCATGTTGCCTCTCCATAGGAAGATCCTGCTGCCAGGTGGAGGCCAGGCCATGGCCTAAGAGTGGAGAGGGGGCACTCCTCTGGTGGGGTGCCACGGTTCTTTTCCAGCAGGATCTTCCAGCTTCGCAAATTGTTGGGATTTCTTTTCCGTTTCCACGGAGCCAACACATCACCACATGCTGCCTTTTCACAGAACACCTACCAGTGCTGGAATGTCCTCCCAAAGATCAGCTGTGGGATAGATCTACCAGCTTTTGCCAGGGCTGGCTTCTGTTCAGCAACATCCCACCACATTGCAAGAGAGAGGATGACATTTTACTGGGCTTCCAAAGAACTGGAGCGTGTTGGAAACTTCAGGATTCAAGATGTTCTGCTCTTGCTGTGAACAGCTCACGTTGCTATATTGGTGAGGTGATGTACCAGTCTCCTGGCATTTCTCCGTGCTCTGAGATCATGATGGGACATAACTCATCAAGCTGTTTCTCCCAAGCTGCACGTCCCACTGCTCCCTGGGATCTGGGACAACTTCGTCCTTGGGGTGAGGATATTTCTCAGCATGTGTGGGGTTAGCAATGGGAGTTAGTGGTCTAGTGCAGCCTTTGCTTGCCCAGGGTTGATGTGCTACCTCGCAAATGGTACATGGAGCAACCAGGATGCACAGAAGAAAGAGATCCAGAGGACATTCAGAGCTGTGTTCATGTAATGTCTTCAGACACTCCACAGGTTTTGCATTGTTTCTAAAAGCTGCAGGTCCTGGGTGAAGCAGAGGCCTGAAATTAAGGCTTTCATTTATACATATCCTCATGGCCACAGGGGGAAAATGTATTCAAGAAATAGGAGCAAGGGTTATCGAAAACACCCAAAAAGCAAGAGAAGAAACCCCAATGTCCTTGCTCCATTTCATGAGCTGCAGGTTTTCTTTGAAATTGTTTTTAGGTTAGCCTTGACTTCTGAACTCTCACGTTGTCATTGTGGTATTATTGAATAAAATGATTTAACCCAAACCAGGGCCTCCCTGCTTCCTTAGGAGTGTTATTGCAGGCTGGGGCAACGCTTGGATTTCCTGTTTCAGAGGTCATCTGTGCTGGAAATAGGACCCACAAGTGAGTCAGATGTGCCTCAGTGAGCTTCAGGGCTCCTACATTTCTGAGCTTCTCAATTAATGATCCTGCAGTGCTTTCCCCTCTTCTGGAGCAGGCACAGCATTCCTGTGGAGATGTCCTGAGAGCTGGCCTGGCCAGTGCCCGGTGCTTGGGAGGCTCAGTTGTGTTATGGCCTGATGTCAGTGCTGCAGTCTGGGCTGGTGTTTATTTATTCAATTGTCTTCATTAAATTCCAGTTAGTCATACAGGTGTCCTGTCCAAGAGGAAGGTCAGGGAGAGGAGAGGAAATGGAAGAGAAACAAAAGAGCCTGGGAGATACACAGATGTGTCCTTGTCATGCCCAGGGGTGCAAGCACGCTTCTCCTGGTTAGAGAATGCAAGTGTGTGTGAGAGAGCACGTGTGTGTGTTCTCCAGACCACAAACAGCACTGGAAAAGGACAGTAACAGATCCTGTGGGGCTGGAGCACACGGCACGGCTCATGCCCTTGCACACCCATGATGTTGCTCCTCTCACTCCTTGGCTCCTCTCGGCATCCCCGGCACAGCGGCTGTGTCTCAGCTTTGGCTCATCCTGGCTGAGCCCTGGCATCACGGCATGCTGGCCTGGCTTGCCAGGAACAGGATCTCTCAATACCCAAATCCGACTGGCACAGCCTTGTCAACCCACGGTTCCCCGTCATGTTGCTTAATGCTGGTGCTGCTGAAGACTGAATGTGGCCATTGTCCTGTCTTTGTTAGGGACTCGACATGAGATGTTACAGCCTTGCTAGCTGCAAGAGGATACACCTCCTGAGCCTGGGAGGGTAAAGCTCCTGGAAGCAGCAGCACACCAGCCTCAACTGCTGGATGCATTTGCAAGCTGGAATAGGTATTTTCTCAGTTAAAGGGAATGGCACCTTCCTGTGCTGCTCTGGAGGAAGCAGGGCAGGCAGTGGGAAAAAAAAGGAAGGGAAAGGGTAGAAAGATGTGGTGCTGCCCTGGGTCTAGAGACATGGGGAGGACCCGCCTGGGGAAACCAAGAAGGCTCACAGAGATGGAGATGGCCTATCCATACCATGACCTCAGTATTCCCAAGCATTTGAGCTCTGATGCTAAGTGGAGCCTGGGACCTCCTCCTCTACCCAGAGGCAAGTTTCTCTGGAAACCAGGGAACTGGGGAAAATCCTCCCACCTCCCAGATGCCTGCATGGCTCATGGCTACAGAGCTGCCTTCCTCCTCCTCTCTCATACCTCCCTCCATTTCTGCAAGTCCCTGGGAGATGCTACATAATTTTCCCAGCTCCTCCAGGTGTCCATAAAACTATCTGCAGATTCCTCCATGGGGAGGGAAGCAGCAGTGAGGAGGAAACCCAAAGCCACCACAATGCCCTCTCCCCATGGTTTTTCCTGGGGAAGGGGAGAAGCTCACTGAGGGCAGGGGCTGTCTCAAGCAGGAGACCCTCCAGATGGGCTCTCACCTTCACTCTATGAACACCAAGGGATTTTGCTGCTGCAAAGCCCCGTTCAGCGTGCCCTAGCTTGGCTCTGGCTCCCACTTCACTGGAGATACCACCCTTTGAAGTGGAAGGGGAGAAGCAAGGACAGGGAAACCTCAGCTGGCGGCAGCGTGGTGCAGTGCTGCCTAAGACCACCAGGTCCCTAAGGTACGACCACCCCTGCAAAGCCTCTGCTCTGGCCTGGCTGTGCTGGCTCCATGCATCACCCCTGGGAGGACGCTGGCAGCCTGGCTGCGCTGGCTCCATGCATGGTGGAGCATGAAGCCGTCAGGCTGGCCTGCAGAGAGAACAAACATTGGGCACGGGGGGAGGGATGGTGTGAGGATGGGGTGGTGGTGAGCAACAGGTCTGCCATGCATCTCTTTCATGTCTGGAAAGCCAGAAAGCTGCCTGCTGGGGTAGAGGGATGGGGCTGGGGTAGGTGGGCTGGTGGGGTGGAGCAGGAAAAGAGTGAGGGAGCAGGAGGCAGTTTCTTCTTCTGTTTCCTTCTTTTGCAGGCAGAAATGATCTCATGTTTTGTCTAATCTGAATTCTGTCAAGCAAGCAGGGAGAAGAAAAAAAGAGAGAGATGGAAAGCAAGCAAGGGAAGGCTACACAGCTAATAAAAATCTGCTAGACACATGTTCCCTGAGCTCAGAGAGCAGGAAGGGGGAGCCAAGATGTAGGAGCCTTAGGATGGAATGGAAAGGCATGCTGAGGTCGCTGATGCCCCTGTGGCGAGTTTCACCCTCTTCTTCACCTGGTAGGAGCACTGCATTAAGGGCTAGGGCAGAACAGTTCCTGGTCTGGAAGACATTGCTGTTATGGTCACTGGTGGTTACCACCAAGCCTGAGTTAGGGGCCAGACCAATAGTCCCATGTCCCTTTAGCAATGTCCTCCCAAGGTTATTAGGAAGGGAGGAACGCTGAACACACCAACGGCTTTCCCTCTTTCATGTGACATGTTTGCTTTCCCCATCACACTCGCTAAATCATACGGAGCAGGACAGATGCTCCCTTGGATGTGTGTGCGGAAGGAGGCTGAGAAAAGCCTTTCCTTTCCATTCTCATCCTCCAAAAAGGTTTTCTCACCTGATAGATTTCATTGGCTTTTCTTTTTCTCCCCACAGCATCCACATGTGGAGGAGAGCAGGACTGTATGGATGGGAGGACCAGCCTGCTGCTCGGTGCGCGTCCAGAGCCAGCAGGAATCAGGCAAAAGAAGCAGTGAAGGTTTTTGTGTAAAACGTGGCTTTTCTCAGCCATATCTGTTTGTCGCTTGGCTACAAAAAACATTTATGCCAGCAAAAGGCAGAAGGTGTTATGGGGGTAGAAAGGGGAAGCTGCAGATTGGAGCGTTACAGCTTCTCCTTGTTGCTGGCTTATGGTGGCAAATGCCAGCTCCAGCTTTACATTGGCTTCTTGTCACATCCACTCTCAACTGCCAGTGTGACAACTTCCCAGGGGAGAGGAGTCCCTGCCAGTGTCCCTGTCTTCACAGCTCATGGTCCCCGCTGAAAATGTCTGCTTTGGCTGCTGTTCTTCCACTGCAGCACGTTGTTTTCTGGTTTGTCTGTGTTGTCTCTTTGACAGAGTTCAGACGGGTCTGGTGTGCCACAGGGAAGGCAGCAAAATCCTCAGTGGAACAGCCTAAGAAGTGGTTTCCCCACCGGTGCCTACAGGAAATCTGTGTGGTAACTGCTGTGAGGTGTGCTGGTACCCAGCTGTTGCCCCTGGCATTGCTCTGATCCACAGGTAATGTTGACAAACGAATCGCTGCGGGAGGTGAGATGCAGGTTTTGTGCTGTGGTCTAAAGAAGCCTTTTTTCACCTCATTGAAACAGGAGCTGCTGAGAAAGGCGAGCAGAAGCCCAGCTACGGCTGGCACCTCCTGCAGGTGCTTGTCCCAAATGTAGCCAGGGATGCTCAGTGTCCCCAGTGAGAGGTCTCCATCCTCCTCCACCCAGCAACATGGTCCCAGGAAGTGTTGGTGAGGGGATGGTGTATGAAGAGCACCCAGGGGGATTGGTGTGGTTGCAGGCAGCATGGGGGGGAGAAGCAATGTAGAGCAAAGAGGGTGATGGAAGAGTTTTGATCGAGGTCTCCAAATGAGGATCCTGAAATACATTCCCAGGCCACAGAAACCACACTGGAAAATTTACTTCGAATTACGTGCTGTCAGGGACCGAGATGGGGCTCGGAAGAACAAGGCTGAGCAGTACAAGCCCGAATGGGGCCTCTTGGTGTCGATTAACAAAACAAACAAACAGCATTGCCGATAATAAGCTCCAGCTTCGAGGGAGTGGAGAGGAGGGGTGATTAAAACAGAATGCCACCACTGCCATGTGCTCTTGGATTTGGGGCAAGGGCCCCGTGCCCTGCAATCAGGCAGCATCCACAGCCCATTCCCAGATCCCTGGGGCAGATTCCTCTGAGTCCCACGTGGTCCACGGGCACCAGGGAATGTTGCCGGCATCTTCCCACGCGTCCCCAGATGTTTTTGTCTCTCACATTCCCATTGTTTTACCGCAGGACAAAGTGTTCAAATCCAGTGTGTGTCCCTCCAGGATGGATCTTGTAAGAGCAGATGTCAAGCAGGGGTGAAGGACTTTCCCCAGTGTGAGCAGTGGGGTGCTGGGTGGCTGTACCCAGAGTGCCCAGGTCTGGCGGCAGGACCAGACCCAAGGGACATGCCCTGTGTTGTTCTGGATGCAGAGGGCAGCCCCACTCCAAACGTCTACCCATCCGCTGCAGATAAATGCAGAAATCACTCTGTTAGTAGACTGCTTGTAATAGAATACCACTGCTTGTAAAACCTCTTTCAAGTAAGACCCCAGATGGCATTTTTTCCTCCCTCAGCCTGCTCGCAGCACAGTGATGAGCACGGCTTTGGCTCCAAGGGTTCTAAGGATGGGGCTTCATGGTTTCTCTACATTCCCACCTCACCTCCCTCCATGTTCTGGGAGAACCAGCATCCCAGCAGGTACCCTCTGCTCCTGCCTGTCTGAGAGCAGAGGGATGATCACATAACACCCTGTCTGCCTGGCTCTCAGCATGTCCTGAGCTCAGTCCTCAGGGATTTCTTATCTCCAGCAAGACTCTCACATGGTCGATGTGCACCCAGGACCCGAACGTGTGAAATGGAAGGCCCAAAAGCACATGAGAGAGTTGGATACTGATGCAACGACTCATCCAAGTTTCCATCACGTATTTATTTACAGCACCCCGGGTGTACCTCTGGAGCCTGCTCGTGCTCTGAAGGTCCCAGTTTTCCTGCCATTGTCCTGAAACACAAAGCGGTTTCAGGGGCCCGATGTGTCAGGCAGTAATGAAACCCGTCTGGGAGCCAATCTCGTCTTTATCTCCCCAGTTCTGTGTTCCTGAGGACCACGTTTTTTAATTTGTGTTGGATAAACAATATAGGATTGTGTACGCAAAGAAGCTCTAATTATCCCCTCGGGTTGTGTTTCCTTAAAGGAAATGAACTGGGCACAGCATTCCCGCTGGAGAAGCACACCGGCACAATAGCTTCCAGATTTCTCCTTGTGCCACAACAAACCAGCAGCTCCAGTGGCCCCAGAGAGAGTAAAGGGGTGCTGTGTGCTTGCTATTGGGGACTGGCTTCAAAGGATATGGGGGGCCGTCTTGCACCCCAAAACATGGATGCTGCCAGCATGGTGAAGGAGACCCTTCACCAACAGTGCCTGCAGCTCTCTTCTCCCACGGATCTGCAGAGCCATCCTCCTCTCACTGCTGACACCCTGCCCACAATCTCCTGTTTTAGGCAGGACCAAGTGCAACAGGCTGCACGCAGCGGGACCTGCTCCCAAAGCCCCTTCTGCAGCACTGAGGTGCCGTGACAGCAGACCGATTTGCCTCATTAAATGGGGAATTGCAGCAAGTGGATGTAGACTAGAAACCAAACCCTTGCCAGGGCAATCTGCTCAGGGCAGTCGTGACTCAGGTCTCTAATCCCTCCTACAAGGAGCTTGACGCAGGCTTTCACCCTGCTGCCCAGGGAAGTCGTCCCTGAAGAAAGTGCTTGGAGGCTGCAAGGGAAATTATCTGCCAGAGATTACTTAGCATTTGCATGGGCCCAGGCTGGGTTTGGAGCCATTCTTAGATAAACTGTTACTTACAAGAATTGCCTGGTTATTCACTGAAACTGTGATTTGCTGTAGAAATGCCACCTCATGCCTTCCCAGGGGCAGGTAGAGCCCAGGTCTCTACCCAGCTCACTGCTACAGATGCTCCTAGATAACCCCCCCATAGGCACAATCATCTGCCCATGTGAGAGAGATGAACCATGAATCTTCTGTATTTATCCCTGCTCCACAGCACACACCAATCTTTATTTACACTGCTGACAATTGCTTTGGGCTATTTTTAGGCTTTATAGCTGATTGTATCTGTAATGTTATGGGTAGTTAACTTGGCAGCAGGGGAGTTAATGTGAGAGGCTTTCACCTCTTCGAAGACCTGACAGCAAGCCCTTACACATGGCAAGTGAAAACGAGCATGGTGGGTCCGCCTCTAGTCCATTGGCCTCCACAGATCATCACAGAGTTGGGCAGACCGTGGTGGGGATGGCACCAGTGCCCCACAGAGACCTGCAAGGAACAGATAGCACTGGAGGGGGCACCCTGGACCCCCCCCTAGCCCAGTGTTCATTCCCAAGGGTTGGCTTTTGTCATTCCTGTGCTAGGAGGGAGAGTTGCTCCATTGAAGTCAATAAAGCTAGGCAGGGCAAGAGCTGGGCTTCTGCAAGAGGCTGCTTGCCAAAGGGCTCAGGGCATCCAGGACTGGGCATGAACTGAAATGAAGCTGGGGAGACCCAGAGTTCTGGGGGTTTAGTCACGAGATGGAGGGGCAAAGGGGAAGGGTTGACTGCATGGCAGTGATTTTGGGATTCCTCTGATGTGTGAGGAAGACGAAGGGGGACATGTGCTGTCCAGAGGGTGGGTGTGAAGTGGGGTGCTGCATGGCCCCCCAATGCCCCTCATCCCCAGCAGCCTCAGGCAGCAGCACCGGGCCCCCCCGCCCCACACCCTTGTTAGCGAGCTGCAGCGAGAGGCCGCATGGTCGTGCAAGTGTAACATAAACCGCCCATTCCCCGTGCTTACTCGCTGGGAACCGGCTTTACCGAAGGATTTAAATTCAATTTGTTTTATTGAAGTTTCTTTTTTTTCCCCCGACCAATGCATCAAGCTATCATTTTACTGAGATCAGCTGCTCTCAGCCTCCTCTTACACCCTCCCGCTCTGCTCCCCCTCCACTTGCCTTCACCCCCCACATCCCAGTGTCTGGATGAGCCCTCTAATTCTTTCTCCTCTTTCAAGCCCACCAACGCTTCCTGTGGTATTAGCCGTAGAAATGCCATGAATTTCCTTTGTGTTCCTGGTTGAAAAAGGCGGAGGGGGGGGAAGGAGAAAAAGCACAGCGCGTGGCAGTGCTAGGGCTGACAATAATCTCTGCGGTTTTTCTCCCAGCCCCAAGTTTATCCCTGTGCAATTCAGCGTAGGAAAGCTAATAACGATGTGTCAGGAAGACCTGATGTATATTTGCAGAGTTGAATGGCTGGGCCAGCAATGCCTCCTGCACTCCCACCCAGGGCTTATTTGTGTCTGAAGACCCCAGCCCTTTCATGCTGTTCTAATATTAGTGATTTATAGGGGCGGTCTCTTATTTTTTCGCCTTCTTCCATTCTTTCTCCTGCCCATACCCTGAAAAAAAAAAAAAAAACAAACCAAAAAAACCTGAACAAAAAAAACAAAACAACCAAAAACCAGAATATCCCTGTCTTTACTGTGCCTTTGCAGCTTTATCCTGCAGAGGTGTGCAGGGCTGGCAGCAGCCTGGTGTAGGGCATCTCCCCCAACCAAATGAGTGTTGGGGCTTGTCTGATTAACAGTGTGATTAATGAAACAGCGGTGACGTCGAATAGCTTGACATTACCCACAGCAAGCAAGCCAGCATGTTATCAGCTGGTCCCTTCCCTCTGCCTTCACTGTGTCCTGCATTCCTGTGCATGGGTGGGCTCTCAATTAGACCATGACCCTGCCCAGATTTATGCCCCTGTTTATCTGTCAGCGTTGGAAGCCATCTGCAGGAAGGAGGCATTTGAAGCAGTGGAGCCTGCAGCAGGAAGGTCGAACAGGAGGATGGACACTTGCTGGCCTGCTCTCATGAACAGTTCTCTGTGTGAGATGGGAACAGCCTGGAACGGGGCATGGATGGTGTGCTGGCAGTCCAGCACGCCCTGGAATGTGGGCATCGCTAGCTGTGGTGCACCCAGAAGTGGAAAGAGGGTGGTCCCTCCTTGAGGGGTGCTGGGTCCATCATGTAGTGCAGAAAGGATGGAAGCTGCTGTGTCCTTTACAGAGGGAACGAGACCTCCAGAGATAGGAATTGTCTAGAGAAGGTAATCCAAGAGCTTTCCTCATCCCACACCTCGCTTCCCACAGCGGCCAATGCCCCGTGACAGCTCTCTGAAGCCTTAGGCAGGAGGGGACCTTCCTCTGTAGCCCTTCCTGATGGGAAAATGGGGCGCTTGGGGCCATGTGTTCCACAGGATTTAGCACTAGATGCCAGCAGTTCCTACATGGCTCGAGGCTTCAGTGGGAAACACGGCTTCACAGGCTTGTGGGGTTTCCAGACCAGTTCCTAATTTCTAACATTTTAAAGCATTTGTCCACAACACTTGTTTATTTGGGTTCCTGAAATCTGGGGAGGGAATCACAAGAGTTCCAGAGATGCCAGTTAGCATCAGACTGGGGTAAGGGAAAATACAAACCTACTACAGCAGTGAAAAAAAAAAAACCTAAAAATGAAAAAGGATTAAATTCTTTTATACTACCTGTGACCTCAACGTCTCGAATAAAGGGAAGACAATAATGAAATGCAGTTCTACTTCATACTAAGCACAGCATCCTTTGCTGCTTGAGTATTTTGGCTACCTGCTATACCAGCAGTAACGCAGGCCTTACACCTCACAGATGGTTTGTTCTGGGGAGATTCCCAAGTTACATCTTCCCTCTCTGCCTTTTCATACAAAATGGGACCATCTGTCTCTTCCTCGCTCCTGTTTTTCCAAGTCACGCTTCCATTCAAAGCAAATGCAGGGTCCTTCTTCCCCTTAGTCTTCCTCAGAGAGCACAAGGGGCTCTGGTCGTCCCCAGCTCCTCATGGCCACAGTGACCTCTGGGCTGCTCACCCATGATGGCAGCGGTTGCACTATTTTCTAAATCATCAATCATGAGAAATATCTCAACATAAACTGTATTAAATGAGCAGTTTTTTTCTGTTGGGTCTCTATAGAGACCTCATATGACATACAACCCGTGCAGATGATAATTTGTTTCTCTGTTTGGGGGTTTGCCATTATATCCACTGTTTGCAAAGTAATTTCTTTTCCCCATTTGTTTGTACCAAGGCTGTTGCAAGACGCGTTCCTGTGTGCTGATGTGCACAGCTCCTTCTGAGGCAGCTGAGTGCTAAGGGTTGTGCGTACATTCATGTACAGAATCACAAATTATCCACAGCCCGGCTTGCGAGTGCGTGCACTGGAGTGCATTTGCGCCTGGGAAGGCTCAGAAGTGTGCCCTGGTTTATCACACGTGCATCCCTACATGGGACTGCAAAGCATGGGCTGCATCTGACACGAGATGCTTGATGGAGCTGCAAGGTGAAAGAATGTGAGGAATTGCTCAGGCTCTGCGGTTGCATGGCTTTGCCTGGAGGGAGAGAAGGTGAGGTGCCATGAGTGACCAGGACCAGGGGAGAAGGATAGCCCTGTAGAGCTGTGTCTTTTCCTCCCTGCTCTTCCCCAGTACCCAGTGCCCTGGTGAGGTGATAACATGTTTATTTCCTGAGGGGAAGAACAAATAACTTCCTGAGTTCTGCACTCTCCTGTGCTTTATTATCCTGCTCCTTAGCACCCGCCACTTGCAGTGGAGAGTCCCTGCATTCTAACTGCAGAAACAATTATGTTTTCATTACGAAAGCAAATTAAGGCGCTTGCTTAATCGAGTTTATTAAATACCAATGAAGTCCCTGGGTAAATGAATGGCAAAGAGGCTTTCTGTGCTCAAGGCAGGAAGGAAACACAGAAATGTAATCAAGGCGATGGGCTGCCAGGCATGCACAGCCAGGCGGGCAGGGAGCTCTGCAGGCATCAGCTTGGTCCCTGTAGGATGTGTCTGTGAGGGCACTGGCCCATGGCCTGACTGTGAAACCCAACTGGAGGTCTGTGCTTCCTCAGCCCTTTCCTCTCCGGGCTCACTGGGGCACCCTGCCAAGGCTGGGGGCTCAGCAGGAGCATGCAATGTAACCCCATTTCTCCTTCGGATCGGCACTTTTCTTTCTCTCTCCCATCGCAGCCTTTGGATGTTATTTTTAGCTGTCGTTATTTCCCTCAGGCCAACTTTTCTGTCACATCTCATCCCTTTCTCAGTGTTCCTGGTTGTTACTTTCTTCCTTCAAGATGTCTTCCCTTCCAGATCTTCTCCCCATCTGCCTTCCCCAATGTTCCCAGCCTCTCAGGGCTGGAGGGGCGAGAGCTTAGTGTGAGTCTGGGGATGGAGCACAGACAGAGGCTGAGCGGGGCTGCCAGGGAAGGAAAGAAGGGCTGTTCAGTGGGATTTTGGGAAGCTCTCTCAACATCGCCGAGGGGACTTTGAGCTGGGGTCAGGCGGGAGGAGCTGGAAATCCCCTGGCAGTATCCTGGAGAGTGGATTTGCTCCAGCAGCGCTGCTGCCTGGGAGCTGGGAGGAGCAATGGAGGATGAAGGCACCCCAAGTCCTCTGCATGCTTCACCCACCCAGCTCAACAGCGGTGGTCGCTGCCTGTGATGAGGGGCTTTGCTCCATCCCAGGATCTTCATGGAGAGGCCAGCGGCTGTGGATATGAGCCCTGAGCGGCACATCCCTCCTGGAGCTGGCTGGCAGCATGGTGGTGGTGAGGCAGGAGGCCAATGTCCTCCCATGGACCCCCTGCCTCCAGCAGGCTGATGGCACCATGGCACCAGGGGCTTCCTTCTCCCCGGATGTTAGTTTTCTTTGAATAATAAGCCAGGTTTGGTCTTTAAAATGTAACCAAAGTGTCAGGGCTAATTTGAAATGGAAAATAGGGTCTGGAGATAAAAAAACAAAAGACACAAAAAACCAGAGACAAGACCATTTTCTGTTGCAGTGCACCAGGAGATGGCCTTTTTCAGCTTCTCTTTGTCCTTCCCTTCTTTTGCCCCAAAGCACTTCCAATATCTTCATCCTACCACTGCTCCTTCGCAGGTCTGTCCTATGCACTGGCGGCCAGAGGAAGGGGCTCTCACCGGGCCCATGTCCTGGCTTTGTGCTGGAGGGTGTTCAGGGCTAGGGGTGCCTGTCCAGCCCCCTTCCTCCCCCTAGCAAGCAGAGAGCTTAATGTGAGCACCAGGAGCAGCAGCAACAGGGGGTCTTTGCATGGCAGTGTGCCCAAGCGCATCAGCTCAGCCACTGAGCAGGGTCTATTTGCTCTGTCACAACACCCTTGCTTTCCTTTGTCCCCATGATAGGAGGGAAGCCCAGACTTCCTTCTTCTGAGCTCACTTCTCCACCCTCTGTGAGGCTGCTGGACCCCAGAGGACACAGGAGCAGCTGTTTGGAGATCTTTCCTTGCTACCCTGAGAGCTGATGCTCCTGCCCTGGCAGCACCAGCCATGGAGCACCAATGAGCATGTCCCTCCTGTGCCATATATCAGAGCGCTGGTGATGGCTCCTGGAGGTGGTGATGGTTTCTAACACTGGTGATGGCTCCTGCCACCTCTGCAGCCCTGGCATTGCCTGGTGGAGCCTCGGCAGTGCCTCTCTGAGCCCTTTGGTGGGTGCAGAGAGGAGGGGAAGCGGGGCAGTGTGCGCAGCTGCTCTCCCGTGTTTCCCATCTCCTCCTCCCCTGCTGACTGAGCACCTGGGAACCGGGGCCTCTTCTCGAGTTCAGGTTCATTAAGCTGTGTATTACCAGCGGTTTGTAACAGATCTCCACAGAGAGAAAACTTCAGAGATTGCACTGCCTTGCACCAAGTGGCAAACCCTGGTTATTTATATTTTATAATGTGAAATCTATGCTTGCTCTATGAGGGCTTGGGAGTCAAATGCCTTTCAAGCTCCTGAATAGCAAAATAAGGCTGGAAAGCAAACACTGCCGGGGTATTTGCCATCATTTAAAGAGGGTTTTTTAAATTCTTTCTGTTGCTGTCTCCCTCTCCTTTCCCCTTCCCTCACTCTCCCGTCACCCCTCCTTCTTCACTGAAGATGCCCTGCAGCCGGCAGGACCCTTCCTCCAGGGCTGTGCCAGGCTTCCCCGCCGCTGGGGTCACTGCTGAGGGCCGCGCAGCTCGGCGGAGCAGGGACGGGCTCCGCGTCACTGCGTGGTTGTTCCCCACTCGCTTTGCTGGGGCCATGCTCTCCAAGGCGTGGCTCTGCCGCCAGCCCTGCCAGTCCCAGCACGGGGATGCGGTGCCGTGGGGTGAAGGTCGACCCCAGAATGCCCGCGGCCGCTCTTCGCCCTCGGTAAAACCGGCAATGAGAGCAGCCCGCGGCTTCCCCACGGGGAGGGACCCACGGCTGGGGCAGCGGCACCGCCGAACCGCGCTCCGCCACCGCCCGGCGCAGGGGGCACCCGGTCAGGGCCGGGCCCCTCCGGGATCCCGCTCCTCCGAACCCGCACGGGGACCGGGGAGGGACCGCGGGGACCGGGGGGGCGGAGGGGGACGGGCGCGGCTCCTACCGACGGCTGCCGCTAGGGGGCGAGCGAGCCTAATGAGAGCCGGCAGCCAGAGGGGGGGGTAGGAAGGGAGGAAGGACAGGGAGAGAAAAGGGAAAGGAGAGGAGAGGGGAAGGGGAAGAGAAGGGAAATGGAAGGGAAAGTGAAATGGGAATGGAAAGGAAAAGGAAAAGGAAAGGGAAAAGGGAATGGGAATGGAAGGGAAAGGGAAATGGGAATGGAAGGGAAAGGAAAGGAAAGGGAAAAGGGAATGGGAATGGAAAGGAAAAGGAAATGGGAATGGAAGGGAAAGGGAAATGGGAATGGAAGGGAAAGGAAAGGGAAAGGGAAAAGGGAATAGGAATGAAAGGGAAAGGGAAAGGGAAAGGGAAAGGAAAGGAAAGGAAAGGAAAGGAAAGGAAAGGAAAGGAAAGGAAAGGAGAAAGGGAAAGAAGAAGCGGTTCATGATCATGAGTACTTTATGCCCAGCCAGGATAAAGCACACACAGAACACATCTCCACTCTCCACACCCCAACTGTCGCAAGTGATGTGGTGCCAGTGGATTTTTCTTTTTCCCAGAGGAAATTATTTTTCTTCTGAACCAAGATTTATCCTTTAGACGGTTATTCCACATGCATTTTTTGAAGGTGTAAGAAATCATAAGGCTGGGGGGAAGATTTCCCTCATTTACTTATAGTACTGGACCAGTAGGAAGAAGAGGCAACAGGCAGGAAAGGAGAAGTGAAGCCACAGACAGACCTGGATATAGTAGCATTCCTGGAAACCCACTCTATTGGGTGCTTTACTTGCTGTCTTAGTAGTAGCAGAGGTCTGAGAACAGGGATTTACTATGGAAAGCATATTCAGGTGAAGAGTTTTGCATGTGTCATCATTCAGCAGCTACTTACATCCTAGCAACTGAGTCACTGAGAGATGACTGAAGCCAGCCCTGCTCTGGAGATGAGGAAACAGTGCAGTGAGCAGGGAGCAAGGTCAGGTGAGGGTGATTCTCCCTTAGTGGTCATGGTAAAACTGCCTGGATTGCTCAGTGAGGCTCAGGAGTCCTTTGGGACACTCTCCAGCTCAGCGCATGGGGAGATTGCAGCAAAGAGGGCAGCTGGACAGGTGCGGGAGAAACACTGACAGCAGAGAGAACCTCATTTCTGCAAGTCTCAAAGGGGGAAAGTCTGTTCTGCTGTGACGTCCATCCCCACCCGTGCTGCTCACCCATCCCCAGGACATCCTTTGTGTGTCTCTGAAGCTGGGCAGGCAGCATCAGCCACCCCACAGCTTCTGGGCTGCTCTGGGTGGGAAGCAAGAATCACAACAGAGGCAATAGGGAGCAGGGAAATGACCTGCTCTGGTGTTCAACCAAGGCACAAAACAGAGCTGGGCTCCAGAATGGTCCTTCTGGGTCATCGGCTCCAGTATCTACACTTCAGGGTTTGGTTTTGCACTTTCACACTGGGCAAACGAGTGCAGGACCCTGACCTGTTGGGCAGCTGGAGACCTGCTCACAAGGACTAGCAGTAGTGGGAAGGGAAGCTGACAGGGTACTAAATGACTCTCAAGTCAGGTTTGTTTAGGCCTTTTTGGGTTGAAGGAAAATATTTTATTTTTTTTTCCTTTGAGAAAGGGTTGAGTTTCAGCTCAAATCCCATTAATAAACATCTCCTTGGTTCTTACTGAGCTGATTTGATTTTTGGAATGTGCATGGAGGACTGGCCAGAGTGACACACATGAAAAAAGCCACCATCAGCCAAGCTCACCGAGGGCCAGGAGCCTGGCAAGGGTTTGCTGGTTGCTCCATGGTGTCCATCTATTAGAGTGCTGCTGGACAAGCCCCCTGTGATTTGAGGACATATTGATTTTCCATGTGGGTCTCTGCTTCTTTTGAGAAGGATTCTGACCTCCTGATGTGGGACCATGCAGCCCTGGTGAAGGGAGAAGCATCTGCTCTCCCCACAGCCATGCATGAAAGATATCTGCAAAGTTAGCTTAGCTCTTAAGTCAATTAATCAGTGGAGTTGCAGGTGTCAGAGTGAGTTAGCAGAAGAAAATCTCAAGAAAATAAGCAGATAGGTGATGAGCAGCCAGCAAAAGGAAATTGCCAGTGCTTTGTCTTGCTTTGCTGGAGCAGCTGATTAGCCCACAGAGCATTGCAAACACTGGGGGATGAATCCTGCTGCCCCGTCATGAGCAGGGGAGGGCTCAACCCCCAGACAGCAGGTTTCTCGGGAGGTTTGTCACCTCCATAAGGTGGGAACACGTCACCACACCTTGTCACAGCAGCAGGACTTGGTGACTTGGCAGGAATATAACTGCAGTGAAAAGCCCATTGGCTGTTGGTATACAATTTAAAGGAATTCAGAAGTGTTCCCAATATTCTAAAAGGAAAAAGAAAAGAGAGAAAGAAAAAAGGAGATGAATGTAAGAACTCGGGTGTTTCTATGGCAGCAGCAACGCCCGTGATCAGTGCTGGGAGCAGGTGGCACCACAGCCACGTCACTCATCACAGCGTGATGACAGTGCTGTCAGCAGACAGATAAGAACCAGTTCCTTGAACGACTGATGCCCCTCCACGTGCATCCGGGATGAATCTCTTCCCCATGACGCTGCCAGTGATGGGGGCAGGAAGAAAGCGTTGGCTCAGGGAACCTGCAGGAGAAAGGGAGGCAGCAGCGCCAGGAGGGACACCAGGAGTGAAAACGCTCTGGGTTTCTGCTGGCATCTCCCACCTGAAGGACTTCTCTGGTGCGAGCAGCAGGTTCTCCCAAAGAGCCAAGTCCCACGAGGCACTGGTGGGCATGGAGGCCATGGGGAAAGGCGGTGGGGGAGGCTCTGTGTTCCCATGAGAGCTGACCTCTGCAGTGCAAGCAGTGTGAAACAGGAGATCCCCAGAGGCTGCGGGAAGGGGGGGGACAGAGCAGTGAGCACAAACCCTCCAGCTCCCAGCAGAAAGTGTCCTGAGGACAGGAACTGCGAGAGCTGGTGGAGAGTCAAGAGAGCAGCTGAGAAAACACATTAATGCACCATAAAGAATGTCTTTGCTTCCCAATGATCTTTTTTATTACTATTATTTATTCATTTATACGCTGTGCCTTGATTTTTTTTTTTATTTTTTTTAAACTTTACCAGGCCTTTCAATGCCTCATACCACCCTCTCTACCCCTGGAGACTGCATTTAAATACTGCCTGATCTTTAAGCAAAAAGCAAAGGGCTGGCTGGAAGGCAGGCGCAGGGGAGACCATCAGCATGCCTGACACAAGCCACAACTCCGCGAGCAGAGCGATGCCATGGCCAGCACACCGGATCCAGCCGCGGCTCCTCCATCATCCAAATATTTAGATTCTGAAAAGGCAAGGAGAGAAACACCAAGAAAAATAATATTTTACAAACACAGTAACTGAAAACCTAAACAGGAACCCGCCGCTTCTTTCTGCCCAGTGCATGCTACTGAATCAGAGCGAGCTGAGCATATATTTCACAGCTGTGGCACTGACACTTTATTTCCTTACAAAGGAATGCTATGCGGCTACAGCATAACATCAGGCAACTTTTATATAGTTTGGGGAATGAAACAAACTTATCTCGGGATGCTGGACAGCTCGTAGGCTGGTAACGTCATTCTGCTCCCCGCGGCGCTGCCTTGGCTCCGCTTGGGAAACCAAAACCTTTCCCCTCTGTGCCCAAGGAGAGCATGCAGGGAGCGGGGTCCTGGCTAAGCCCTGGGGCTGGAGCACAGTGAATGGATGCATCTGTGCAGGGCAGGGCTGTTTGTGTAGGGCAGTGTGTGCCAGGCTGGTCAAGAGCTTGGGAGTGACAGCACTGTGAACTCCTGGTTGAGCCGGGCAGCGGGATCATGAAGGGCTCTGGGAGCCTCTCCAGGCCTTGCTTTTAAAAGGGCAGGAGGCACAGGGACTCTGCAAACCCCTCTGTTCCCTGCACTGGCCCAAGGGCACATGCTGGTGACCGACAGCATCCCTTGTGTCAGCCTGGCCCATGCTCGGCAATCCCAGCAACAGAAACACAATCTCCCCAGGGCTCAAATGGTCAACAGCCCATTTCTGACACTGCATGACTGCCACCAGCTACCATCAGTCCCCTCTCACCTGGGCAAGCTGTCGAGCTTTTTTGGCCACAGTTTTTCTGTCTCCTCTGCTGACTGTGCAGACCAAAGGAGACCTTCTCTGTTTGACCCGTCATTTACAGGTCCCTCGGGAGCATGATAGGTGCCTCCCAGAAACATTCTTCTCTGGCAGAGAAGGGGGTAGTTAGATGTTCCCAAGCCAAAGAGGATACAAGACATTACAGTGCCATGTTGTAGTCCCTGCCTCGGCTTACCCAGGGGCTGGTTACAAAGGGTGATCACCACTGCCTGAATTTCCCTGTGAATTACTTCCTTTGCAGAGTGGAGGAATGCATGAGCACAAGGTGCTTTATTGGCTCCAGTCCTAGACACAGGATGGGACTGGCCCTCGGGATCCTCCTCCTGCCCCCTCACAGCCTCCCACCCATGCTCCAGGCATTGGGGCTCACGTCTGCCATGTGCTGCCTGCTTCCTCGCTGTGTCCTTGTGGAGAGGTACGTGTGTGCTGGAGTGCTTTGTCTTGGTGGTTGGGCTTTTTTGTTGTTCTTATTTTTAATCCATATATTGTTCTGGATTTGCGTCAGAGACAGCAGGTTGGAGAAACGTGCCTGGCTCTTTGAGCAAAGTGTGTCAAGATTGGAAATGCCCGCAGCTCCCCTGGGAGAATGTGCTGCTGTTGGCACGGCTCCACTGGGTCCGACTGGGAGGGGGAGCAGGCTTCCAGCCTTCATCCTATAGCTTGCAGCAGTTTTCCCTCATCATTTGACCCCACCAAACCAAGGCCTTGGCATAAGACCCTGTGGAAGAGCAGAGTAGGGGAAAGGAGCTTGTAGTGCCAGACTTAGTCCTGTGCTGCTGGGATCCAGCTATCCCATGGGACAGGAGCTCAATCTACCCCTGGGCACGAGGGACCTGCACAGCATCCCACCCTCTGGTCCAGAGGGAGCTGCTGAAGAGCTGGGCGAAGGCACATTCCCCCCTGGAAGCCCAGAGGTCCTGATCAAGGGGTCCTGGCACATTCTGTGTGCATCAGTCTCAGCAAGGTAAAAACCAACGCTCCCCAACCACAGAAGAATGGTGTGGGTGCGAATGCTTTGCCCTGGCTCCTACTTGCCTGATGAGTGGAAATGAACCCAAATGAAGTTAGCATGTGTGAAGCTGGCCTACCTGTAATGCAGAGTGTCCCAAGAGGAACGGGGAGAGCGATGTGCCCTCGGCACAGCCCGTGGGAAAGACACGAGTCTGGGACTCAGACGTGGCAGCATCCTTGTCACTGGAGCCGTGCTCGCCTCCTCCCTTCCCCTCCTTGCTCTGTTCCTTGTCTCGCTGGCTGCTCCCTTGTGCCCTGTTCCAGTTGGGAATGCAGGGTCTGCTCTTGCCTCCTCCTCACCTGTGGGAGAAACCCTTTCCAATCTACCCTGCTCAGTGCTCGCAGTAACCTTTCTGTGCAGCGTCTGCATGCGTCAAGGAACTGAAAAGAAAACATGCCAGGATCTCACTGAAAGCAACCAACTGTTCTCCTCGCATGTAAATGTTGCTGCTCTTTTGATTTGAAATGGCTTTAATGCTGAGTTCGTCTGCTAATTCCCCTCCTGCCCCTTGTGTATTGTATATTAAGAGAAATGTTGTTCTGTATCCTGAGCAGTTTATTTTATCGAGTTTAAGAGAAAATCCCATATTGAGATGCTGCAGATAAATATTCATTGTCACATCTGTTTTGGTTTAAGATTGTTGCCTAAAATGTTAAAAATACAAACATATTTGGCGGGGGAGAGACTGGGGCGGGAGGTTGGTGTGGGCTGCTGAAGTCTGGGCCTTTAGTGCAGCTCATCAAATGTTTTATCACCAGCAAGGAGAGGAATCACAATGAGGGTAAACCTCACTCAAGGGAAAGCAAATGGGAACAACAGCCCCAACAAGATGCAGACAACCCCAGCCCTGGGGCCCTGCTAGCAAGTGGGCTGGTCTTTGGCAGGAGCATCCCCAGCCTGGCATAGGGGAGGTTTCCCATTCTCACCTATTCAGAACACCCTTGAGGGCCTCTTGAAGTGCTTTGCCACCTAATGGTGAGAAACAGATAAACAAGACTGGGATGTCTTCCTGGTCTCTGTGCCGTAAGGGATGACGCGCTGCGGACTGGCTGCTCGGGCACACGAGGTGTGAGCTGTGGGGCCTGGCAGCACCATAGGGAGTTGGCTGGTGGATGTGGTAAGTGTTTGGACCATGCACAGTGGTTTCCAGCTCAGCCCTGCCCACAGTGGCATGGTGATCTCTGCTCAGAAGCAGTCCCATCCATAGCTGATAGCTGTTCGTATGATAAAGAGCATCCCAAATGACTGGCACCAATTAACTCCTGTTTTCAGCAGGCAGGCCAAGAGCTGAATAGGGTTCTTCTGCCACTGGGCCAGACTTGAGACTTGTCAAGGCCAGACTTGAGACACACAATGCTGTGGGGCAGCATGGGAACAACGTCAAGAAGACCCAGTTTGGTGATCAATGCTGTCTCTGCTCCAGAGATAAAGAGGGCCCTTTCCTCCCCAGGTTCTCCAGTCCATTACCTCTGCTCAGCTCTAAAATCTTATTTTACATTTAAATAAAATAAACTAAGCTGCTTGACCTTTTTTTTTTGTTCCTTTAAAGCTTTTGCAGCCCCTCTAAAAGCAGCCAGTGAATATGGGAAGGCATAATAATAAGGATAACGCTTTCCACTTACTGAGCACTTTATATTCTCCAAGCACTGTACAAACATTAACTAATTAAACAGAGCAAAGAAGCAGCCCTATGCTCTGTCCTAATGCTGGGAAATGGAAACAAGGAAACTCTGAACCAATATGTCAATAACATCAAAGTCCTATTGTCCTGGCCTTGGCTTTGTTGCAAAGGAATCTGAAAATGTCTCAGAGTTTCCAACATGGCTTCAGGCTCTTCACACTTGGGAAACAAGTGTGAAAAAAATGTTTCAGAGGCAGAAGACAAACCCTGATCAAAGTTGGCAGAAGTGTCCAAGGAGACCCCAGGACTGCAGCCTCCCCCTTTGATGCTGCCTCATGTGGGAGCCATCCCGGCGGCTCTCGCACACAAACCCCAGAGCCCTTTCCGAGGGCTGGCATCTTCCTCAGGGCCCTCTCATGCACATATGGGGGATGTTTCCTATTAAGGATTCACACTCTGGTTGAGCTACATTCCTAATTGTGGAGACTTTAATGGCCCTAATAGGAAACACACCCGCAGCGGAGTCCCTGTGAGTCATTCTCCCATCGGAGAGGTCCTTGGGCCGGCTGCCACATGGCAGGGATGCACTGTGCACGCTGCCTGTATGCCCCAGGAGGACGCATGACCAAGCCCCATGAGACCCCCACTTCCAGCCTCTGGCCGTGCCACCAGGGTCCCCTGCCCACTTGCTGGACAGTTGTGCCTTGGCAGAATGGTGCCTTCAGGGAGACCCTCTGCATTGGCCGTCCTATCGCCACAGGGGCATCTGCATCTCTGGAGGGAGGAGGGGGTATGAATCAGAGCCTGGCACCCAGTGATGCTGGGGAATGACCATGGATATGTTCCCCAGACCTTTGATTTGGGTTGTCTACCCAAGCGGACCAGCATGTAGCTGCTTCCTGCCTGCCTGCTGGGAGAAGAGGGCTGATAACTGGGGCCAGAGGGGTTTAGGCCAGCTTCAAAAAGGCCTGTTTTGACCCATGCCCACAGTGGGGGTGCCTCAGTCCCCCCTCCTGAAGCAGCTTAGGGATCCTGCCTCTCTTATTTAGCAAACTGAGGTGACATTCAGGTGATGCCTGTTTGTGCCAGTGCTCAGGTGTCCCATCCATCATTGCAACAATCCACATGGCTCCAGGAAAAGGTCACCAGAACTGTACCAGCCTTTCCCATTCACATTTATGCTCATGCCAAATTAATTGTTCATCATAAAACCAAATGCCTCCATTGCAATTAGTCAATGTTTCCTGAACCAGCCTAGTTTAAGACACCTTCCTTTCCATCTTCCCATCGCTCTCCCCATTGCTGAGAGACACCAAAGACAATGCATCAGCCCATGCATTTTTAGGACAAATTCCTTAATTCCAGGGATGTTCTGGCTGAATCTCAGTGCATTTTTCTGTGTCTGTTTGACAGCAATACCTGGTGATGTCAGACAAGCCTCTAGGGCCCTCAGCTCTCATTACCAGCCTGTCTAATTAAAGAGAGATGCTGTTGCTGACTGCTCTTGGGGAGGGAAGGCAGGCATACAACAAATGCCAATCTCCAGCACACAATGAAAAAGCACTAAGGTCTATGCATTTAGGGTCTGGATCTTCAAAGCAGAGGCAAGCAGGCAGCCCTGACCTGCACTCACAGGTGTGCAGAAGATAGGAAGATGCCAGAGTCAGCATCAAAGGTCAGCAGACAAGAGAAGCACCTCCAAACCCCCAAAAGCTAACAGGGCTGGGGAGCCTGGAGTCTTATCTTATCTGAGCAGGCTCACTCCAGCTGCTAATAATTAGCAAGAGTCTGGGTGATAATTAAGGCAAAATGAGCCATTCCCTATCCTTCCCACCCCGGATGGAGGTTTGGGTTGCGAAAACGAGGTCTGTAATGTTCTCATTTACTGTTGCTCTCAGCCACGCACCCCTGACTCTTCACTGGCACTTTCACTGTGGCTCCTCATGGCCCATTGCTTGGGTTCAATCTTTCCCAGGCCACTTTCTCTCAGTGTTGGGGATATTTGGCTTGGGGTTGCAGCATGGGGAAAGGGGGAGCTCTTGTTTTTATTCTTCTACAGTGGGAATGTTTTTCCTCCTGTTATTCATCAAATTCTGCTGGAATTTAATACTCACCAGCTCTAAATAGCCTATTGCACTAACAGTGATTGATGGTTTCCAATGAGTCCAGAAATGCTGCCCCTCCTCATCCCTGCACTTTCTCTCCCTTCTCTCCCTATCACTCCATCTCTCCTCTCCTTCCTTTCCTTCTCCCCCACTCCAGGCTAGAGAAAATCTGATCATTCTTGTTATGTGGATTGATTTGTTTTCTGTTTCTGCTGTGTTTTGGGGTAGGAAGGCATCAGAGGTTTTTGAAAGAGCAGTGAAATGCCATGGCCAATGAAGCCTGGCTAGGAATTCCTCAGGTTATTATTAGGGAAATCTTGGTGAATTTCTGTACAGAAAGACTTTAGGAGAAGGAAAAAGCAAAGCCCAGTTCTGCCAGTACAGAGATGCCAGGCTGGAACAGGCATTTCTGCCCACGGGAGGGGGATGTGATTTTGCACATTCAGACCAGAGAGTGCAGCAGACCATGAGGTCCTGGGGTGGAGGGAAGACACGCAGGATCCACAGCCCAGGGAAAATTATGTGAGTTTCACCCGAGGTTGCAGCAGGCGTGGAGCAGCCTAGGAGAAGACACCAAGAGTGACCACATGCCCAAAAATGCTTGTTCAGTGGCAGCAGTGGCTCAGCTCTTGCCTGGATGAGCAAATCCTCCTTTCAAGGCACAAATTCCCAGGTGTTATAACTTTGTGAGCTAGGGAACAATGCAGCCTGAGCCTGAACTGAGTAAGGTGAAGCCTGAGGAAGTCAGCCTTGGGCCTTTCTGAACTCTGGAGATGGGAGAACAAAAGCCTTCAGCAAACCCTGCTCGCAGGGAGGGTGCTGCAGGGTGCGTGGAAGAAGGTGGTGATGGTGAATGTGCAAGCAGGTCATCTGCACGTATGTGGTTGCTTTGGAGCACCAAAACTGAAATGCTGCAGCCTGCTCCTTGCAGACCCTCAGGTCCCCCTAGAAACAGGCTGGGCAGGAGTAACTCCCAGGCCCTCTCTTTGCATTCTTGGGGACTCCTGGCTGCTCCCTGGTTCTTCCTACAGGACACAGTCAATTCTACTTGCCTTTCCCCTCCCTTTCTGCTAGCTTTCCAGAGAGCAGCTTGCTTGTTCCTGGTGGGGGCTGCTCTTCCCTGGGTAAGCCTGACCAGCTCCAAGGAGCTCTCCGTGTCCTGTTAGAATTAAGCTACCCGAGATAAAATCTTGGGAGCTCTTAGAGGGAAACAAAGAGATGTAAAATGGTAACTTGATTTACTCATTTGTTACTGAACGTTTGATTCCTCCCTGAACTGCCACCCAGCCAGCTGGGTTATGTGTCAAAGGAGGGGGGAAAAAAGCCAATACAGGCAGATGCCTTATCAGATTCACTGCATTAAAAGGATTTGGGGAATGCTAATGCAGACACAGGGAGTGGGATACTGGCTGGCTACGGGTGGCTGAGCATAGCACAACCCCTTGGCTACCCCTGAGACAGCCCTGGGTATCATGGGGCCCCAGGTCCTGTTTGTTCCCCTCAGGGATGTTACAGCAGGGCTGGTGGGGCTCTTCTCACCAGGCAAATACTGGATGAGGCTAATCTCCAAAGGTGGGCTCCCAGCCTTTGTGAAGAACATTCCTTGTCCAGATCTGCTGGCTAAAATCAGTTACTTTTTGGTACATGGGTTAGAGATGGCTGTTAGAGCCTGCAGCACATCCCTTCTAAAGCATTGATTTGGGCAAAATCACTCGGTGCCTAATGGGTACGCTGTGTTTTCCCATGAATAAGGACAGGAACACTATCCCATAACTGACCCAGCCCAAGGGTGGTCTCGGCACCATTCCCCAACAGCCTAGATCCCATGCAAATAGAGCCAGGACAGAGCCTGCACAAGCCAGCACCTGGGACGGGGATGCAAGTTTCCTCAGTGACACCCCCCCCCCAGGACTGGGACATAAATCACATTAATGACTGGAGAATTGTTTTGCAAATTAACAAATGCAATTTGTTTCCCAAACAAACCTGATCAGAAAAGGGCAAGGTTAGGACAGCAGGAAACACTTCTCTCATTCATTTTGACAACTGCAGTTTTGTTTCAATTACTGATGTGCATCCTCCGTAATGTCCTCATGAGCACGCTCCCGTCACCCTTGCCAAAACGATGAAGTCTGGGTAATAGGAGACCGTCAGCGTGATGGCTCCGCTATTAAACCTGTGCTGAGCTGCGGAGAGAGCCATTTCTGTGTTTCCAAATGATGAAGGGCAGATTAGCAAGGCCCTGCTGTATTATACTGTGAATATATTTAGCTACTCAATGTGATATAGATTAAGAGCAGCGGGAAGCCTGGCAGTTACACTTCAGAGGGCTGGGAGGGAACATTTCCATTTAGCTGAGTTGACATTCGCTTTGCACGCACCTGTTTGATGGGCGCCTTCTTGGGCTGAGTCCCTCTTTCCCCGGGGCTGCTTTACATCCTCAAGCCTTGGGCAGGATCCTTCCAGCCTGAGCTGCCATTTTGGCTGCTGCAAAGCAGCTTCTGTGTGTCAGACTCAAGCCGTGATGGATTGAAGGGCTTTTTAGGGCAAGGACCCCTCTTTTGGGGTTCTTTGTTGTCCTTTTCTATGCTAGGCAATTCTATTCCCTTCAGCCTGTCCCTAGGGCTGAACTCACATTTCAGGGCACATTATCCTCTTGCTGCCCTGTGCTCAGCTCTGTTCCCCTCCTGGGATGCTAAGAGCAGAGGGTTTTTCTCCTGGGATGTCTCCTCTGCCCACCATGCGTGAAAGCATCAGACCTGGTTACCTCCATGCATGGCCTGTTTATAAGTTATATGGAAATATACGTGGCCCCTTCCTCCCCCCAGTTCTAAGGGTGCATGTGTGTGCTCCTGCAGCTTCAGAGGAATGCTCATGGGTGCAGCCAACAGAACTGGGTTAGATCAGATTCGTGCTGTTCCCGCACTGATATCCTGGGAGCAAAACCTGTTTTCACCATGTTTGCAACTGAGGTTTTCCAAGAAGCCCTCTGAGCAGGGAACCCAGAACCAGAGAGCACTGGAGTGCTCCCCTCAGAGCCCTTCCCAGCACCATGCCCTTTCAGGATAATCCCTTAACTTAAGCTGGAAATTCCTAAGAGCTGGAGAACTCGTCTGATCATTTGCAGGCACATGGCCATTCTGGGGACTATATGATTTTAATAACCATCCCAGTGCTGAGGCATGTGGCTTTAACAGCCCTCAGCAGCCCATCTTTCCACAGGGGTAACAGGAGACTTTGGAGACATTGACAGAAAACAAGCTTGCGCTCAGCAAAATGAAAAACAAAATAAAAAATCCCCCTTCCAAAGCCTGTTCCAAGTAAACCAAAATAATTTTTTCAATTGTAAAACAAACAGTCCATTTGCTTTCACGAGCTTTCTCTTTTCTTTTTTTTTTTTTCAACTTCTTAAGTGGGTTTAAATTAAACATAGGCAATTTTTGCCTGAAAACATCATTTCTGAGAGAAACAAAAAAAGTCAGAAAGCTTTCCTGGAAAACCATCATAACAAAATGCTTCGACCTCACTGATCTTACATGAGTTTTCTTTTTGTTTTGAGGGGTACAATATCGTTGCCATTTAGTGCATCCTCTCAGTTGACCTGCAACTGTGCTTCTTGGCAAGCAGACTACTTGTGAGGAATGTTTTGCCCAGCACTGCAGCCTTCATCATTACCCAATGGCTGCTAATGAGGACGGTGCCCACTGACGAAGCTGCCTTCACCCAGCTCCCTTTTAAGCGCAGTGATGTGGCGCGGTGGTGAGCGACGCCATGCTGAGCACACAGAAAAGCCAGAATTTCTGGTTTCCATAAAGGAATATGGAGAATATTATCCAGTGAGATTTGAAACTTAGGTGGGAAAGTTGCCAACGTGCAGCGTTTTCAAAGAAACTCCTGTATCTCATATTGCTGAAAACTGGGAAGTCCCGTGGGTTTAGGGAAGGGGAGCAGGGAGGGATGGGGGGGGTCCCCATAATGGACATGGGAATGGAGGCAGAGCAGGGGGAAACTTTCTGAAGGGTTTCTTTTATATTGGAATAAGTCATAATTAATGCTATCAAGTGGCGGAAAGGCAGCTTCGGGTAACGTGAGCGGAGCCTTATCTCTCCCTGCGTCCTGTGGCCCGTCTGCGGCTCTGGTCTGGGGATAAGCAGGATACATTAAAAAAAGTGTTGGGAGCAGGGTGGCATGGAGGGACCAGGGCACTGCTCCTGCCCCCTCCTTCTGCTGCTGAGGAGCCCAGCTCCAGTCCTGCTCAGCTCAGGCCAGGGGGGGAAATGAATCCTCATGTTTTCAATTTTCAGCCAGAAATCCAGGGTGCTGGGTACCGTGAACACTGCGGGGTCCCTCCAGCAGCAGCATCTGCAAGGGCTCTCTGGCCTTTTAGTGGTTATACTAGTGCCTCAATCAGCTTTGAGGGGCTGGGCCGGTTACCATATCTCTGAGGCATGAGCTCATAGTGTTACTTAGGCAATTTGTTAAATAGAAGCTGATTAGAGGTTTCCCTGCCTGGGTCCCATGGACCATATGTCATTGTTTATTTATACTTTTTGGCCAAGCTCACTTTCTTCTCCCCTCCTCTGGCAGTTAGATCACAAGCCACGCGATGCCACTTTAATCGGTGGCTTTGGTGCACCCTCCCTAACGCAGGGCTGTGGGACTAACTGCACCCAAGTCACCTGGGTTGGCACATCCTTGGTCATCAGGGGAAAGGCTGGGCAGGGGGGAATGGCTACCATACAACACTGGTTTGGGGGAAACTCTTTTGCCATACAGCAAAAATAAAAAATCTTAAAGATAGAGTACTCAAAACTGGTGGATCAAAACGAACGCATCAAAATGCCTATGTGATGAAAAAGCCTCTGTGATCTCAATTACCTTCTTCTGTAAGGATCCTGGCATAACTGAAACTGTTCAGTTTCTGAGGAGCAATGATAAAAACCACTTTAGGTTTTATTTCCCTACTTCGGCTTCCCCTGGGAACAAAGCTGGAGCAAGAGATTCCACGCATACTCATACGCACACACACATTCATGCACACACAAAAGCCATAACAAAATCCAAACAAACGAAAGCCTCAAAACTTGTTTGGTTTAATTTTATTTTCTTCCTTTTTTTTTTTTTCCCCTGAAAAAATGTGAATATTTCAGAGAAAAGAAAATGTGACTTGCTTGTTTTGTCTGTGTGGCCTGCCCTGTTTTGGGGGAATAAATTTTCTAGTTGCAGCCATCCTTAGTCTTCAGTTTCTCCTATTAAGGATAATACTAAAAGCTGCCTTAAGCCATTGCTCCTTGGAGGAAATACTAAGTGGGATAGTAGTGCTAAATAGGAAGCAACAGGTCTGTTCACCTTCGGTCCTGGCAGGAGCAACCTGTCCCTGGCTCATCAGCCTTCCTCATCCTGCATTATGCGAGGCTGTCCTGGTGCTGTGTGGTGTGATGGATGGGTCCCGCAGTCTGGCCTATGCTTTCATCCCCCCACTTATCCCTCCCCAGTGCAACGCAAAGCATCAAAAGCAAAAATGCTTAAAGACTGAACCAAAATAAATATAGGTATAACACGTGATGAATGGTCCCTCCTCTGAAATTCATCTTCATGAGAGACATAAGCTCACAAGCAAGCCGGCAGCCACAGGAAGCTCATCCAGCCTCCGCAGCAGCAGAGGGAAATGCCACAGCAGGAACATGCCACCATGTCACATCAGGTCAGAGATGCCAGTTTGATCTCCAAGTCCAGCACCCAAGGCACCCTGCATGGCTCCTACACCAGCATCTCATGCTAGTGCATCAACAGTGTGGCTTTTGGAGTTGGGGGCTGCATGCTAGCCCTGAGATAAGACCCTGATTCAGCCTGTTCCGGAGCCTTCAGCTGCCTTTGTGCACCCTAACAGCACGGTCACCCAGCAGGACAACTCATGAGCTCCAATATGGGGGAAAATCTGCTGCCTCTTTGCTCCAGAGGCAGCAGCCACTCAGCAGAGCTTGCTGCCAGGTCTCCAGCACCCACCACCTCTTGGACCTGTGCACCAAGGAGTATGTCCTGGGCTGATGTGGGAGAGCTTTCATAGTGGCTTCTATTTGTGCTAGCCTTGCTACACCACTGGCAAAGAATAAATAGCATTGCCTTTAATCTCTGGTGTGGATCAGAGAAGTCTGGTTGTGCGGGCACCAGGAGCATTGTCCAGGACAGCTGAGGAACTGGCTTTCCTGTGCTGCCCTAGCAGACCCCTCCTTTGCATCCATTTGCTCTCACTCTTATTCCATCCCTGACACCCATAGGAAATGAGTGGGTAATGTGAACCATGGTTAAAAAGTCCCACGTTACTGTTGTTCCTAAGTCCCCAGCATCTCTCGCTGCTGTATACCTCTCCTTTCAGAGCACAGGGTCCCCTGAGGCCAGAACTGACTTTATTTTCCTGTCTATGCAACAACAAACAGACTGTGGATGCAGGACGAATAATAAATGGCATGTAGATAAGCCAGCTGTCTGGGGGAGTCACGGCACGAGGCACCGAGAGAGGGAAAGGCAGTGCTGGAAGGAGGATGCAGGAGTTAGCAATGTCTAAACTGGATTAAAATGATAAATTTCACTGGGGGCTGCAACCCAGGCAGTGCAGGCTGCAGCAGTAGTGGAGCAGGCTTCTGTCCCCAGCACAGGGACCTTGCTGTGTGTGCCTTCCCCTGGGAGCCACACCAGCCTGTGTCCAGCAAGGGCTCACATCACACACTGCAAAATACAAGGCCATGAAGAATTTGGCTGTAGAGCTTGAGGACAGCTACAGGGATAGAAGGAAGCCCAAGGAGAGTTGTATGAGAAAGGCCAGAGAGGAAGAGGAGGAAGGGGCTGACCATCTGGATGATGAGGCTGATGTTCCTACCTGTGGGGATTGTTTGTGGACAGCATCTCAGCATGACTGCTGGTTCCCTTCCTGGGAAAGCTGTTCTGTGTGAACAAGCAATTCTACTCATGGCTTTTTTGTTTCATGCCTGTCAACTGGATGCTGGGAGGACCACCCTTGGAACCAGCAGGGGAAAATCAGGTTTACAGAGGAGAACATACCAGGGGAAAAGTCCAAAGTCTGCAACTTATGCATGTCGGGGTGGTGGAGGCAGAAAAGAAAGAGAGAAGTTTCATGTCATTGACCTTCAAATAGTTTAAAGGGTGTCAGCAAGCAGAGGGGAGCGGAATGATTTAGAAAGGTAGAGGAATGTGTAATTAGGAAGATGGGATTGAGGAAAGGAAAACAGGTGATAAATTTCAGGGAAATAATCCAACAGTCAGAGGCAGAGGAGTAAGAAACTCATGTATGGGAAGAGATGGGACCATCTTTGTATGGCACTGAGAGATAACCTGAAGTTACCAATGTGTGCAGTTAAAGGTGCAGCCCCTCAGTGGTCGTGGGGGCAGCAGCATGGGGAAGCAGGTACGGCGTGGCTCTGTGACAGCAAAGGTTGTGAAACACCAAATTCCTCTTGTCAGGGATGAAGCCTAATTCTGGTTCTGCTTCTGTTTGCTAGGACCCAACCAGTCCTTAGGAGAGCATTAGCTATTTCTCATCCATCCCAGCAACAAATAAATGTTGGGGCAGTTTTTCTTGTGCTGGCCAGGATTCTATGCTGACCACATGCTTTGGCAGCCAATACTGGCTGCAGTGGATCACAGGAGACCAGTTTTGGTTTGGGTAGTTTGGTACTTTTTTAGCTTTGTGTGGGCATCTTTACAAGAATCCAGGCTGGCGTACTTCCTGACGGCTGCACAGGGAGAGCAGGGATGTGCAGAAACGCTTTATGGCCTCTGCAGCTCCAGGTAATGTTCAATAGGATTAAAATGAGCTGAGGAAAGCTTAAAGGCTATGAGCCTGATGCTTCCCATGACTACTCCAGTGTAAATGGAGGTAACTCTGCCACACACACTGGGCTTACTGTACTATCAAGCTAGGGCAAGTAATGTCAGAGTCAGGCAGAAATTAGAGACAGAAAAGGCTGATTAGGTCACTTATTTCATCCTCTTACCAATTAGACAGGAAATTATTTAACTGCTTTATTTATTTATTTAGAAATGTACCTCAGCAGGAAAAATTCCCCAACGGCAAGCTCTGTACTTTTGCAAAGGAAAGGGTGGAAGTCCAACTCCTTGTTCATTAAACACATACCTTAAAAAAAAGCATCTCATAAAGGAAAATATGGGAAATAAGCATCTCCTTACAAGCCTTCGAGGGTGTGCGGTCTCCACAGCCGTAGGAGGGAAAGGCAGTCTGCTAACTGTCCAAGATAACATGGCTTTTTTTGGGAGACAACTATTACATTTACCTCTTTCTATAGAGACAATTACAGAGGGGTGGCAGCAAGCATCAAGACCTTCTTGGGCTTGGGGCTGGGGATGCAGAAAAACCCTGGTGTCACCTGATGGGGCAGCTCCAGCCCCCATCACCCCTCACCCTGCTGCCCAGCCCAGCTTGACTCTGTCTGGGAAATGCTTTGGCCGATGAGGAATTTGCAATACAGCTGCTCCAGTGGGATGGGAATGTTATCACGTTGGACAGCACTTCAGAGGGAAGATTTATGGGGTTCATAACAGAAGCTGTCTGGAGAGAGCCCAGGAATGGTTTGAGATCTGACCCAGGTCCTGCATCTGCTGGAAATGTGGACTGGCCGCAGGACTCGTACCCCACAGTGCCGCGCACGGCCAGGGCCATGAGCAGCCAGGGAGAACAGTGCCAGAGGCTCCCTTTCTGGCTTGAAGTCATCAACAGCTCGCTCTTTCCTCAAAACGATGATGAAAACCAATTTCCAAACCTCAGGGATTTTTTTTTTTTCCTCTAAATGGAATTCTTGCTTCCCAGCCAGGCCTGGCTTGAAGCTTGTGAAGTAGAAGGATAGGCATGCTGCAGGAGACTCTCCCTTGATGGAGGCGGTGGTGGAAAGAGCTCGGGCTGTGCCTGGGAAACCACAGCAGAGAAAGCCTTGGCCAGGGCTGCAGCACCCAGTGATGGAAGAGGAGAGAGAGCAGCTTCTGAAGGCAAACCAGGCCATGGCACGTGTGCCCAAGTCAGGCAGAGGAGCAGATTGCACAGGTGAGGGATGCCCCTGCATGCACGCTGTTCTGTGGAAGGACCAGGCTGAACCCCTGCTCTGAGCCAGCCTACGGAGGATGAGGATGCTGTGTATGGAGCACACCCCATGACTGCAGCACTGCTCAGTGGGGGCTCATGCTCAGGCTGGCATGTGCAATATTAGGTGTGCTTGAATACTCCTATCTGTCAAGGCTGCCCAGGGCCTGTGGAGCAGCTGCTGGCCAGAAAACCTCACAGCCATGTACAGCACGCAGGTGGAAGTGTCTCCATGAGGGAGGAGAGAAGATGTTGGGGCTGTGTTGCCTCTCCTTGCTCTCCTCTTGCCCTGTTCTGGCAGGATGTGGCACCAGTGGGGTCTGTCCCATTAGGCAATGTGAGAGGCTGCACTCCTGAAAACAAGCCCTCTTCAAGGATCCTTGGTTAAGGGGCACAGCTGGTCTCCCATTATCAGGCAACAGCAGAGGCAAGACAACCTAGTTACTGAGGAGAGATAGATAGAGGTTTTTTTTCCTTGCCATCCCCTCCACTCCCCCCACTCTTTTCAGTGATCATTCTTGTTATTCATTTCCTCTCTTCTCTTTTCCTGCAGACGGTTTCACTGGGCAAATCCAAACGAAAGGCTTGCAAAGAGGATGCTCATAAAATATTTATGGTGAACTGTGGTGAACACAAGTAGGATAATGAGGGTCTGTGGGATATGGGATGTGTCCAAACTAGCACAGTGAAGACCTCGTAAGAGACAGAGGCACGCAGTGGAAGCCATTAGTAAGTCCTGTAGGCTCTTTACTCATTTCCTTCTCACACAGTTCCGTGCTGCCACACACTGCTTTTGTTTGGGTTTCTCTTGTCCTCCTGGTACTGTGTGTTTTACTCCACACTGCACTGAAGCTGTGTGCTGGTGGCTGGGCAGCCCTGCACAAGTCCTAGGGATGCACTCGCCCAAGAGCAGGACCAAACCTCTATGCCACCTCCATGGGCTGCAGCATCCTGACCGCACTGGTGCAGTATCCTTGTGGAGCATCCTCTTGCAGCCACTCCTGCCCTGCAACTGTCCTGCATGCACTGACATGGCCATGCAAACCAGCCGGGGAGGACAGAGGGGTCAGGCAGCATTTGCTTCACTGGTGTTATGGTCCTTTCCAACCCTAACTATTCTATGATTCTATTTCTAAAATGCAAGGGCACAGGTCTGACACCTCCCTCTCTCCCATCATTTATAATACTTGTCTGCTGAGGCTCTACTCACATAACAACATGTGCTGAGCTTTAAAGCACATGGAAGGCCAAGTGCGGCTGATGCCAAGAAGGGGCTCTGAGGCTCTGTGCAAGCTCTGGTAATGTGCAAACTTATCCCATCCTGAGAGCAGAACCAATAAACATCCAGTGGCCTACCTAATGCAGGAGAAGAAATGCCGTTAAATCTGCGTCTTACAACAGCTTAGCTAACTCCTTCTCAAGTTACCCGGGCAGCGGGTGTCATGCATCTCCTGCTGTTGGGATGCTGCTGACCTTTGGACAGTCTCTCTGGGTTCTGACCCATCCTCATCCAAAGCTGCCTTTCCTATGCAGTTGGCCGAGAGGACCTCGGGAGCATTGCTGTCCAGAGGTGAACCCTGGCCATACTCATTCCTGTTTCTCCCTCTGCTCTCTTTCAGCAAGCCCCCCAAAAGACGTTGAACTCCTGTTGGAACTTCTATCCCACTGGGAGCCATACCGCTGGCAGATGTTTGCTGTGATACAAGACACGACAGCTTTTATTAGTTGTCAGCTGGAATACAGCATTTTAGGGTCTTTAGGTTAAAATGGAAGAGCAAAGCTTGCACGCACGTCTGTGCCAGCAGCATGGCCTGCTGCACAACACAGCTCCTCCAGAACCATTTTGATGCAGAAACCCAGGCTCCTCTCACTATCGCACCTCGGCTCCTCATCCCATCAGGGCTGCTTTCCCCTGGGATGTGCCCTCTGTCCCTGCATGACACTATCCATGTGAATAGAATGTTCTTAACATCCGACACGGACTGCCTGGGTCTAGGCACCTTTCTTTTCTGCCCCTTTTGCTGGATGTGCTTCGAAACCATCAGTCCCAACGGACAGCAGCACGAAGGAAAAGGCAAGCAAGGTCATGCATGCTTTTCTTATGAAGGCTACAGGGAATTTCCCACCTCTTCTGGGCTGGGAAACCACCACAGCTTTTGAGGCTATTGCACATCAATGTTACCAAATCCTAGAAGATTGTAAGAAGAAACTACATGTCTGTGGAGCAGTGCTCTGCTGATGGAAGCAACCTTAATTATGCCCAGCATCTGAGAGGGTTCCTCTGCTTCCTGGAGCTGCCTGGTGGAAGCCAGAGAGCACAGCACACCTAATTGTGCTGTTCCTGGGCAGGAGCAGGCAGTGCTGGTTCATGACAGGTTGGTGCTACTGCAGAACCTAGAAAGCTCATATGAGATGGGTTTGCCCTAAATAATTCATCTCTGTCATGAAATGAGTCTCTGAGTTGATGAGCCAAACAAGCTGCTTCCTTGAGGCTCTTGCACAAGCAGTGTCTCATCTTGTAGACCAGCTTGGGACTCTTGGCGAGCAGTTGCTTTACTGGGACACGTGCTTGGCTGATGGATCCCCACCTTGCCCTCTCCCCCTCTATTTCCATTGCCCTGTAAGTATCAAAGTTCAAGTCTCTCAGAACAGGGAAGAGTGCTCCAGACATGAAAGGTATTTCTGGGCATCAGAGGAAGAAGTGATTAATCTCAATTACATGGTTGAACACTGAATAATCTGGAGCAGCAGATTGGGTTACGCTTCCTCTTTTCTGTGGCTATTGGAGGGGGTTTTCCAGCCTGAGGAGACATTTGAAAGATGTTTTGACTACTGAAGTGCCAAACTTAACCCCAGTGTAATTGGACTTGTGGTAAAACATGTATGTTGTTCTTTGCTTCCTGAGCCCTCTGGACAGACTGACGTTTATGCAGCTGCCACCTCTTGCTATTTGCCGTGCATGACAGATCCCACCCCAGCACTCTCTTCCCAAGGTCATTGCTCAAAAACAAAAGGAAAAATCCAAAAAAAAAGAAAAGCCTACAGAGGTTGGTGCTTGCAAAATGCAGAGGCAGCATTGCAGCCTGGGCAAAGGTGGAAAGGAACCACTCCCCTCCAGCTGCCAGCCTGTAGCCTTCTTCCTCCCAGGCCAATTCCCGTATCCTTCCCATAGGTCCACGCTGAGCATCCCCAGGACCGGGCTTTCCAGTGGGGTCCAAGTGCATTGAAATCTCTCTTTCTCTACACACTCGTGCTATATTGGGGTGGGTCATACCCAACAAGAGTTGTAACACCAGCAGGGTTTCAGCATTGGTCCCTGGGGGAAGGCAGTGGCTGTGGAGTGCAGCGATGAGTGTGGCGCATGAGCCCAGACAGACAGATTGATAGATTTCATCCAACAAGCCTCTCAGATCCTCCTCATTATTTAACAGCATCTTTTCCCCAGACAAGAAAGCTGTTACTGATATTCTGCAGGGACTAATAATAACCTAATCACAATTTTTGATGGACTAAACATACATAGTGTGTTCTGAGATTCACTCTAGAGAGATCCCTCATCACAGCCTCTGCTGCCATACCACAGCGCCTTTCGGGGTGCAACATGGCACATGGTTTCCAGTGATGCTACTAGACGTTTTCAGATAGGAAGTTAAAAATAAATATACTCTCAGGGGAAGCTGAAGAGGGATTGAGTGAGGCCAGGGTGTAATTACCTGAGCTGGAACAGAGCCAGGATCTAACTTGTATTGCAAATTCTCTGCATTACTTTAGATACCTGCTAACGAAGTGATTATAAAAACCATATTTATAGAAGATTGGGGGGTATGTAATAGATACATATACATAATTAGCCATAATAGATCTGCATTGATTACATTGCTGTTAATCCTCCTCTAAATATGTGCACATTAATTAGTTGGCATTTAACACATTTACAATTATTTTAAGAACAGAAACAGTCTGGTGGGTGCAGCAGACAACAGGGCATTTATTCATGTTTTGGTATTTATTTTTCCCTTTGCAGCAGCTCGTACATCAGATAGGGTCTTGTACAAAGAACAAAGAAGCATCCAGGTTCAAAGGCCTACAGCATCCAGCTTCCTACACGGAGATAAGCACTTACAAGTGTGTATGAAGGATCTTGCCAAAATACTGGGTTGATGCATAAAATATTTTCGCGTTACTATGGAACAAAGTGTCATGCCAAACTCTGAGTGTGACACTGCTTCTTTTCCCTGAGCAGCTGTGGGGGTGTTCAGTTCCCATGTAACAGCAAAAGCCCTGGGCCAGCTCACTGTGCCCACCACAGCAGGGCTGTGGCTGGAAGGGGCTGGGAATGAGTAGCAGAGGATGCAATTTTGGTGGCCTGGTGGGGCAGCCTGCAGGACACTGATGCTCACCTGGCTTTCACTTTCAAGAGCTCTGAAATTTGCTCGGCACTTTCCCAGCAGGGAAATGTGGGGCAGTGGCCTAATTTAGGCAGGCTCTGAAGTGCTTTCCTCATCATGATGGTTCAATTCCCACCAGGACTTGGAGATGAGCATCTGCAATGATAAAGTAACAAACCCCAGGAGCCACGAGGAACCTAGGTCCACATCTCATGAGCTGTTTGTGTATGAGATGCCCTGCAGCCTCCCAGAACAAAATCTGCTCAGCCATTAGGCTAGTGGAAAATATCTCTCCTGATTTTATCTCTAATTCTTTCTTTCTCTCTTTAAATAGCAAGAGCAGTAAATACACCATCTCACCATGGCCCTTCCCAAGCCATGGTGCTCCTCGGAGCCCTGTGTCTGCTCTTCGTTGCCATCCCTACAGAGATGCCTCCCACCAGGGCAGCGGCAGAGGAAGTTTTCTATCTCTGGCAGCCCCTGCCAAGCCAGAGCATCCCCTCCAGTGGTGAAGAGATTCAATCAATCAACTTTGGGTGACAATTGTCCGTGAGTATCCTGCCACCCCAGAAACCCTGACCTGCAGGGTGGCGGAAAGAGCAAATGGGCAGGAAGCAGTACAGGGAGCATCAGAGCAGGGGGCCAGGAGCACAGAGGGAAGATGCAGGACCATCAGGCACTCCAGCCACACACTGGTGTGCCCACACCCGTAGCCATGGGACATGGTCCTTCTCCAGTGGTGGGGCTGGTGATCACTTCCCAGCCAGCTTCTTATGTGCTGTGGGTGATAGGCAGCACACTGACTTGGAGTCATGGGCATTAGTAACCCTGTTGATGCCTGATTGCTAAAGCAGCTTGCCTCCTGAAGCTGCTCCTTGGTGCACAGAACGCATGAATCATAACGCAGATCCTGTTTCATACAATGTAAAACCCCTCTACAAATCCAGCAATTAGCTTCCAATTTGCTTTCTCCATTAATGGGAAATGGGGTCTCTCCGGGATGCTCTGACGAGACCCTGTTTTCTTCATCAGTTCAAACCCTTTCCTTCTTATTTATTTTTCACCCTTACCCCGAATATATTTCCCACCACAAAAACATTTTTGAAGATCTTTACAATTACTTATTCCACCTTTTTCTGTCACATCTTTGCAGAAATAAAAGTCTCTGTTGGGAGTGGGGGGAGATGAGTGGCAAGTAAAGAGCTGGCAGCAGCTCCAACCTCTCCTCCTGCAGCTGATATTCTGGGGTTCTATGCAGGGTCTGTGGTCCAGAGGGGTCCTGATGCACCCACAGAGCTCAGACCAATTAGGAACTTCTGATGTGGGAGGAAAAGGGAAAAGAAAGGGTTGCAACGGCTGAGCTTGTCTTTTTCTTTTTTTCTCCTCTTGTTCCTCACCCTTCTCTTAATGGCAAGCCCCTGGGGTCTCATTGGCATCCTTCCCTGCCCCTTATGGCAATGCATGAATGTCACAGGGAGGATGAAAGGGAGTTAAAGGCAACACCATTCCCGACGGCACTGGGAATCACAGGGGGTACTGAGCTAATGGGAGGATGGAGACATCAAGGAGGGTTGTCTTTGGGGTAACCTAATGGGTTTTCCCTCCTCCCCACTAGGAGAAGATGGAAAGAACAGAAGTGAAAGGGAGACACCAGAACCGTGACATTTTGAAGGACTCGTAGGCAGCGTTGCCCATATAGGAAGAAGGCTTTGAAAAACTGGTAGAAAACGTGTCTGCTGGAGCCGGGGCTGCTGCTCAGCACCAAACTGAAAGGGTGCGTGAACATTTTCAGTGGCCTTTAAATCTTTGCTTAAAATAAGTCTGTGCTTGCCTGCCACTGTCAGCTGTGGGCCCTGCCAAAGACCTGTCCCCCCCCGGATGCTGCTTCAGCAGATTTGGAACCATCTCGGACAAAGTTCAATCCATGCGCTTCAGCAAAGATCCCTGGTTTCTTGTGCTGGGGATGCTGCCATGCCACATGGCTCTGCAGGCACATCCAGTTATGGTAAAAGATGATGTGCCTGTTTTTAGGCTGGGCCAAATCCCAGGGGAAACAGCTTAACTTCACACCCTCTGAACAATGCTATGGAAAATGGAAACAGCTTTTCAAAGAAATCTTCTTGTGTTTTCCCTCCTTGTTCTGCTGCCCTATGGGGGCTCTGAGGAGGGTTGTGCGTGTGTTTCAGCCTTGATGGTCAGTTGGGTCTGGTGTTTGCAACCAGGTTAATTTCTTCTGGCTGATTGTACATTGTGGTGGTCGGCTGGTGCCGCAGCACCACAGGACAAGCACCGCTCTGAATGCTGCTCAGAAAGAAAGAAAAATCCTTCAGTAAAGGAATTACTTGCAAGCAGTAAGGGGCAACCAGGCCCACCGGTATCTTTTGTGTGCATGAAATTCTCCCCTGGAAATGTTATTAGAATATCACAGTTTAAAGGGCTTGGGAAATCAAACTATTTGTGGGCAATTCTGGGAGCAGCCAGATGCTTTTGTCAGACGCTTGACTCCTGCACAGTTTAAAATCTGTTGGTCACACATTCCTGCCCGGTTGGGGCTCTGACTGCAGTGGGGGATGTAGAACCTGGGCTCAGACGGGCCCCATGCTGGAGTGAAGGTGGTTTAGAGCATCATGGAGGGACAGAATGCTGCTGGGCTTTGGGCTTGCTCCCAGCACTGGGCCCCTCGGGCTCACACCAGGATGGGGATACGCTTGAAAAGAAAATGCCAGTTCATCGAAACAGAAGTATTTCATGAAAATATTTTGCTTTAGGGAAGCTTCTGCGACTGGGTTCTGACCTGCATTTCACAACCTGGTTTTTCCTTGGTGCCTTGCAAGCTGATGTCCCTGCCCAGGGCTCCAAAGGCATGGTCCTCAGTGTCCTAGGGTCCTCCCACACACAGGGATGTAGCACTGGAGGCAAGGAGCTGTCTGGGACCCTGACACCTCCAGGACTGCAGACCTGCTCAAGAGTATTGCTTCTTCTGGCTTTTACCAAAGGGGCTGATTTCAGCCTGGCACCCACAGCCAGAGCCTCAGCTCTGGTTGGCATCATTTCTCTGTATTCCCATCCAGCTGGGAGCTGCCCCAGGAGCTCTGCACTCTTCCTAGACCCCAGACTGCTCCTTGTTTCTACAGCTGAGGTCAGAAACGCCTCTTCTGGTGGCCTGATGACCCCCTTATCTCAAGCCTACAATTCCTTGGGTAGCCATCAATGTCCAGCATGAAGGGCTGGTGCACAACTGAGCAGAATTTCTGGATGGAGCTCAGCTGTTAGTCATGCTGCAGGCACAGCACTGCACAGCATAGCACGGCCCTCCTGCCAGGCAGCTGCCTGTGAAGCCAGAAGAATTCACCAGAATTAGAGTCTTCCACCTCCTAAGGGGTTCAAGCGTGTGCAGCAATTATCTCCTAAACCACACATCGCACCTTCCACTTAAAATACCCAGAGGCACTGGTTCGCAGTCAGGGCTAATGAGTGGATTATTGCAGCATTTTAAAACTCAGCTGTTTTGTAAATCTGGATTATGCAGTGGAACCAAGAAGACTTTTTCAAAAAGGAAAAGCTCACCCCCCTCCATCCCTTTGCAGTACCCCTAATAGGTAGCACAGCCATATTTAAGGTGTCATTTTGCAAGTTCTTCTATCTCAAAGGCTTCGCTTTCAATTAGCATCAAGCTTCTCCCTCCTGCTCCAGTTCTCCAGCACCAAGAAGACGCCTTTTAGCCTGTCCTGATTTCCCACAGAAAGCATGGCAAACCAGGCATTTCTGAAGGGCTAGAAATCCTTGTGTGCAGCCCTATTCTCCTTTTCACCTGCTGCTTGGAGAGGCTGGAGGTACATGGAGACATGGGGTAGGCTGACCCCAAACCTCTCTCTTCTGCCTCAGGGATGAGCAAACTGGTTCTCAGCCTCCTCTGATCTCCAAAACAAGCACCCAAGTGGTTCACTGAGTAGAGCCTTGTGTCAAGGAAGGTCATGGAGACTTAATTGCTGCTGGCAGCATCCTTCTCTTCCCCTTTCCATCTTCCCAGCACCAAAAGGTGCAGGCAAGGCCCACTCTGAGCGGCAGGGACCATCCCTTCCAGGAGCCTCAAAGCCTTGGCAGCACCGTGTTCCAGCCTTCCTCACTGGGACAGTGCTTCCTATGTGTTTCCCCAGGGAGTGCTGTCTCTTGTTCTTATCCTGGGGGCTGTCTGAGGAAACAGACAGACTTGATATATATTTTGGGGCTTATTAAAAGCAAGGACAGTTTTGTTTTGTCAGTTACCTTTGCGGGTTTTTTTTTACACAAAATAAAGTTCTGAAAATCCATGTTTTTAATTTCTTTCTCTTTGCAATGCAACTTGTGAAACAGAAAAATACCTCCACCCCTAACACACTAGCAGCTTTGGTGTATTTTTCAGCCTACTTTCTTTTTCCAGACTAAGGGTGCAGGAGGCATGAGTAGAGGAGCTGAAGAGCTGGCAAGAAAAGAGCAGAAGGACCTGACCTGCAGTTTGGAAAAGTGGAGTCAACACAGCTCAGCCTTGATGGACCTTAAAATCTCAAGCAAGTGAGTTGCTGTTACATAGGTAAAATATTAAAAGGTTCAAATACCTGGTTCTTCTTAGCCAATTACTATTTATCTGCACATCAACACCGGTGATGGTGAGCTGATGGAAACACACTGCTCCGGCTGATACATCCTGGCTGCACTGGATAACCGGAGCCCTGTTGTGCTTCCCACAACAAACCTCCTCAATAGGCTCCAGCAAGGAGAACTGATTCTTTTCCTCCCCAAAGTCTCATGACTGCAATATTCTTTGCTTCCTGCCCAACGTTGTTCCTGTGGCATTATCGTGGTGGACAGCGGCTGGATCCTACCCCAGTCACCTGTTTGCAAGGGCCCACAGCTGATCAGGTCTGTTGCACGCTTTGAAATGCAATCCTTGGGAACCGTACTAGGAAAGCTTATGGTTGATTCCCATTCCTTTTCTCACCCAAATATGTACAATCTCATCAACATTACGCTGCAGCTGGTTGAGAAATTTCCAAGAGCCCCTTGTTTTGGTTTGGTTTTTGTCAAAAAATGTTGAGCTGTCAAAACTGGGGATTTGTGTCGAAATTAAATCGTTTTGATGAAACTGTCATCAGGGGAAGTCCCTAGGCTCTGGGACGGAAAGCCTGATCAAAACCAGACAGATTGAGGGAGACAACTCGACCCTGAGACAGCTCACAGCACGGCACGGGGGTGCAGGCATGGTGCAGCAGTAATGCCATCCCAAGGCAGAGAGCAGGATGCTTCCCCCTCCTGCCCCTCTGCCTCCCACCTGCATACACACTGCGGGGAACAGCCAAAACTGGAGTGTGCCGCACAGCTGAGCACCCCCGGGTGTCATAGTGGACATGCCAAGAGCAGCTGAGATTTCTCTCACCCTCCTGTTCCCAGGCTGTGTGGTTCAGGAAGGCCTAAAAGGTTTCTCAAGAGGTAAAACTGCCCTCCTCTCCAGGAGGATTTTTAAGGCAGGGACTGAGTGAGTCTTGCTTATCTCCTCCTCCTCCCTGCTCCATGCACAGCCCCTTGGCAAGGCATCCAGAGCCTGGGGAGGACAGAGGAGAGAGCCAAACATCAAGTGCAGAAAGGAAGTTCACCGCTTGTCCTTGCTCATTCTGCACAGGGATACCAGGGATGCTTGAGGGGGTTGCTGCACAGGTCTGTGTTTCAGGATAACTGCTCCAGTCCTGGGAAAGTCCACCCGTGGAGGTTTCCTGGTGCAAGCAGGGCCAGACAACATCTCTGTCTCACACTGCTCAGCTGGGAAAGGGAAAGGAAACAGAAAGGAAATGGAATGGAAAGGGAAAGAAGAAGGGGAGGGGAGGGGAGTGGGAGGGGAGGGGAGGTGAGGAAAGGGGAAAGAAAAGGAAAGGAAAGGAAAGGGGAAAGGAAAGGGGAAAGGAAAGGAAAGGGGAAAGGAAAGGAAAGGGGAAAGGAAAGGGGAAAGGAAAGGAAAGAAAAGGAAAGGGGAAAGGAAAGGAAAGGGGAAAGGAAAGGAAAGGAAAGGGGAAAGGAAAGGGGAAAGGAAAGGGGAAAGGAAAGGAAAGGGGAAAGGAAAGGAAAGGAAAGGAAAGGGGAAAGGAAAGGAAAGGAAAGGGGAAAGGAAAGGGGAAAGGAAAGGGGAAAGGAAAGGAAAGGAAAGGAAAGGGGAAAGGAAAGGAAAGGAAAGGAAAGGAAAGGAAAGGAAAGGAAAGGAAAGGAAAGGAAAGGAAAGGAAAGGGGACCACTAAGCTGCTCTACAATTTGGGAGGCGGGTCAGAAAAGAGGCAAAGAAAATAACCTACTTTTCCCTCCAGATCTTTGATTTCCTCATGCCCGACCCAGACTCACTTGCAGCCCACATCAGCCATGTGTTCCTGTGAAGCTGAAAGGATGCCTGGTGCAAAGGAGCACATTTTGTCTAATGCTCCAAAACAGCCAGTGTGTAGTGGCTTTGCCTGCACAAATACCCTGAAAAGAAATGTAAATGGAAAGAAATTCCAATCCAATACAAAATATTTTAATCTCGCCTCTGAAATGCCTGCTGATCTGGGGTGTTGTGTGTCCCAAGGTGCTCTGCACTTGGCTGTGTGGATGGATATTAAAGGTCTCCTTCAGCACTGCCCCTGGCTCTGACTGCTGAGTCCCATCCCCAGGCGTGACACTGGGACAGTGCAGCTCCATCCAGCTGCACAGGCTGGGGCACCTCTCTGGACATGGCATCTCTGCTCTCCCCCTGCCATCCTTTCGCCTTTCCTTCTGGAGCCTTGGCCAGGGCGATACCAGCAGTCACTCTGTGACAGCAGGGATAACCACAAGCAGGAGCAAAGGGCGAGCATCCGTGGAGCAGTGTGGGTTCAGCTCGGCACACACTGGATCCTCCCGAGGGCTGCAGGACCTGCCAATTGTGTATTCTGGTGCACAACGCCCCGTCTGAGCGATCTGCCAGACAAGGACATTAGCAATGAAAGAGGCAATTGGCTTTACGTTCGGTCTGTCTCAGTTTCACCATCTGTAACCTGGGGTTAATGATGTCTACTTCAGGAAAGTGCTTTAAGATCTTTGGATGAAAAAATGTGTGCAAATGCAAATTATTCTGCTTATGACATGAGGAGGTTTATGGCCTGCACAGCTCTTAATAATGCATTAATTATGCTTACAGTATTGAAAGTGTTCCGTGATTAAGCAAATAATTACAGAAATAGATGAGTAAATGGGGCATTGGGTGCAGTGCTGGTTACTGAGCTTATCCCGTTCCACACATTACAAGATGTGTTTTCAGTTGCTCATGGCTTTGCCAAACTTTAATTGTTGGAGATGAAATTTTCCATGCTGGTGTCTGCCTTGAGCTGAATCGTTCTGTGGAGTTTCAGCCAAAATGCTTAATCTGTCCCTAAGAATGAAGCTCATGAAAAAATTTACTGAATTCTGGCAACTGTTTCTCTAGGATGCTCTTGTTCTTCACCAGGTTTCTTTACAGCAGGAGCTTCAAAACTGGGAGGGTGTCTTTTTGCCTGGGATGTGCCCTTTGTGTCCTCCTGCCTGGAAAACACGACCCAGCTTGGGCACGTGCTGAGCCTCAAGCAATGACAGCTTGCACTTCACCCATCAAAATTTGCTGTGTCTTTGCCATTAAAATGCTGTATCCTGATTGGGATGGAGGCTGTGAAGCAGGAAAAGGAAGGATGGGCTTGGGATTCAGGCACTTAAGCACTCCTTTGGGGACCAGTCCACAGCTTGGACCATGATACCAGCTGCTCTCCAAGCCACGATCTTCACTAGTGCACATAACATCTCACATGCGCCTTTATTTCTTGAATATTCAAATGTGAGATCACGGGAACTGATTTCAGAAATGCTAAACACTCGTGGCTCCAAAGGAAGCTGTCAGGAGCTGTGCTTTGAACGTGGAGAGTATTATATAAAAGGCCAAGTACCATCAAAAAATTATCTGCCTCAAACTGGGCACTCAGAATTGGTGATTCTTTTAATCTTGCACTATCTGTGCTTCAGCTCTCAGTAAGAAAGTGGGAGAGCTGGCAGGCACTTACATCAGTGGTGGGAATAATCATGCTTCACAGAAGTGAAGGCAGTGGTGGGGCAGAACCAGCACTGGAGGAAAGCCCAGGGAGGAGCGGCTAAACACAGCTTCAGCACAAGTTTAGGTTTCGCTGCTGCTTTGCTGGGATGCAGTAACTACGTTCACCCGCACGCACTGACAAGCCAATGTGGGAAATAGCCGCATGTCAGGGGAGCTGTGTGCATGCCCTGCCCTGAAAAAGGGATGTCCCATAGAATCCCCCCACCTGTCTGACCCTGTTATTACAGCCTGGGACTAACTACACACCTGCAATGAACGCGAGGAAGAGAGGAACTTGTAAGACATCTTCAGTTTGTCCTTTCCTAACTTCTGAGCTCTTGCCACCGTCACGATTCACCTCGTGGTGCTGCTCACATGTGAGAAGTGCTACATGACCAACCTTGACAAAGCATGGCATACATTCAGTGCTCTTCACAGCCCTTTTATCTCCAGCTCACCCTGCTGTCAAAGGACACTTCGACACTTGCTTTTTGTGGTATTTGATGGTCAGAAACTCCTGGGTACATAGCAGCATTCAGTGCACCCTGCCACTGCAAGTGTTATCAGTTTCAGTAGCTCTCCATGCCAGGAAGCTGTCAGCATGGTTGTAATCACTGTGTTCATGAACTATCCTCCGAGGCATCTGCCTACATTTTAACTCTTTTTTTTTTTTCTTTATTATCATTATTATTTTAAGCAGTATTTTCTTTTCGACCAGAAAGTCATGTTTTGGACAAGAATCTGGTAAAAATACGTCTCTTCTAGCATCTTGATTCTCCCCTCCTTCTGTGTAGCTCTGTTTGCTGTGTCACATCAGAGCGCAGATGCCCAACTGATGTTTAAGGTTTATCACACACGTGCTCTGGGAATTGGTTTTGACACTGTTTATGACATGACATCCTGAATGTAACATGCATTCATTACCCTGAGTCTCACTGGAAACAGCCACGAAAGCAGCAGACAAGGGGACACGGTTGGAGCTGTCCTACTGGAAATGGGGCTGGAGGATCCCACTCCTCTCCTCCAGCCTGGAGAGCATGACCTTGCAGGAGGATGCTGCTGCGGCGAGGGAGGGCTGGTATCTTCCGTGTCCCCCAGGCCTGCTTTGCTCACACCTGGGAAAACCAGACCCAGTGCTTTGGGAATGGGTGATCCAGCTCCATTGAGTAATGCCACAGCTCCAGTTTGCTTTCTGCAGGCAGTCAGTTGTGGACAGTTTCTACTGCAATAATTCCATCCGACCCGTGAAATGCTTTACCATTTTTTTAGTACTCTTTTTCCCCCCCAAATGCATATTTTAAAGAAAAAGAAATAAAAATAAAAATTACAGCTCCTTAAACTGGCATGTCTTTCTGCCAGCACATGAGGTGCTGTACTTGTGAGTAGGAAAGCATGGTCCACAGCTGACTCTGACCCTGTACTTCCCATACAGTGTCTACAGTTTGGGCTTCTTAGTAATTATTTGGTTTCTTGAGTTTGCTCTGCTGCTCTATGTTGTTATATTAACACCAGCTTGTAAATTAGTCCCTTTAGTGATATTTGTGACTTGCCTCCCTGTGTGCATAACTTTATTTTGTCCGCCAAAGGGAATACTTCCCTAAAGAGTGGGAAGCAGGAAGCACTTGGGATTAACTGCCTAGTTCTGGGAAGCATTTCTGGTCAAACATATCATACCAGCAATCTGAAAAGTTCATTTTCCACCAAAAATCCCAGGTAACAACCCCCCAAAGTGCTCATAAGAATATTTGTGGAACGCAAAGCAAAACAGAAGCTTTCTAAATGCTTTCAGGGGGCCTAATCCAATGCTTAAGGAACTCATGGAGAATCTTTCTTTTGACTTAGAATTAATTTGGTCAGCTCCAGCAAGAATTGAAGAGTTTTATTCATTAAAATTTTGAAGGATTCTCCCAGCTTCAGGCATGCACAAATGGCTTCAGCATCTGCAATGATCAAGTCAGCTACTATATTTTTCTTAAGCATTCAGGTCAGCCATTAAAATACCTGTTGAGAATATGTCCTGGGTTCAGCTATAGCAGCTATTTGCTGGGCTTAAACCACGACAAAATATTTGTGCAGGGGTTTTATTCTCACACTAAGCTAGCAGTCAAGCTGGTACTTCCTTTATCTTCACCCCCCTATTACCTCAATATAGTATGTCTATCAGTTTGCTTTTACTTATTTTTTCCAGGCTATTTTAGACAATCTGCTGAAGAAATCTCACTCAGCAATGAGTGTTGACCTTCAGCCATTCCTTTTATTTCTCTCTCCTTTATTTAAGGATGTGCAATGAATTAAGACATCACTTATATACACACTCTTTGCAGGCAACAAACGGCTCTCCAATCGAGCATGAATGGCAGATCTGCAGGCAGCGCTGCCCTGGAAATGTGATATTATGGAAACAAGAGGTGACCTGCTTACAGACAAAACAATGTGATGGGAAGAATCCTGCCTCTGAAATGGGACATGGCTGCTGCCTCCCCGAGGTGCTGCACCACTTGCTTCTCCTTAAAGGCCCGTGACAGGTGAGGAAGGACGACTTGGGAGCAGCAGCATCCTGCATGTGCCACCTGCGTTTGGGCACCTCAGGGCTGGCACAGACCACTCTGCCTTTGCTTGGCTGAGCTAACAGCAGCTTATCCTCCCTGCTTTCCTTTCCAGGACCTCCATCCTACTTTTCCTTTCCTCCCTACCTCCCAAGGTGAGCAAGCTGTTGGCGACCATATGCTGTGAAATGTCTAATTACCTTGAAAGTCTTCTCATATAATTGAAACCCATGCAGAAAGATGCAGTGTTGCTCATGACACTTCATTCCAGACAGCAACACATGGCAGTATCGTGGGACAGCTGCATGGGGCCCACCATCACCAGCATGTCCCATACTATCAATGACAAGGAAATACTAGGTACAGGCCAGGAATGAGCCTGGGATCCTGAGAAGCTGCTCAGCCATGGCACAGACCCACAAGCCTGGTGGCGCCAGCCAGGGCTGTGGCACGTCGCAGCCCTGTGCTGAGGGGAGGAGAGATTTGGTTTTAATCACATTTGAAGGGCAGAGGAAGGGAAATTCCTCAAATCTCTTGCTTTTTTCAAACCTTTTTATACCCAACTCTCAGAGGTAACAGGGAATTAGTACAAAACCATACCAAACAATAATAACCGCACTCAATGTACTTAGAAACCCATGGGAACTTGAGAAACAAAAGGAATCCATGGTATTATGCTCAGAACGGCTTGTGCTGTCAGAGGTTTGCTGCATTTCTTCTCTCTTTCTTTCTAGTACTCAGAATTAAGGACTGTGCAGGGCCAGAGCTACGGAGCAGCAGGGAGGGAAGAAATGTGTCCCCAGGGATCCAGCCCACAGTTTGCTGCAGCCCCGTCCCATCCCAGCAGGGCCCGGCAGCCCAGATGTGATCAATAAAGCACATAGCTGCGGACCCGGCTATCAGATTGCTCAGCTTTGATTTAAGGAGTTTCCCCGCCACCAGGGACAGAACACTTGGGATGTTTGCATGGAAACAGGATCTGTGTTTAAGTCATTAGCCCAAATTCACTGCAGGTGGAAGCAGAGCAGCCCCACGGACAGGGCTGGGGTTGTGCCCATGTGGGTGCTGCACTCCTACACCCCAAAAGCAGAACCTTTGGGGCTCCTGCCCTGTCTCTGGACCATGCAGGGCTCACCAGCCCTGCTCCATCTCTCCAGCCTTCGGAGATGGCTATGCTTCAGACTGGTTCGTAGAGATGACCAGCTGTGGTGTCCCCACACCTCTCTGCCCCAGCCACCACCTATTGCTTACACCTTCCATGCTTTACCATGACTCAATCCCATGGCACCTAAGCTCTCTTTCCTCCTTCCCTTGTTATATGTAAATTGCAAGAAAACTTTGGTGTAACTCAAACCAAACCCTCCCAGGTGAAGCTACCATCGCCCAAGGCTAGAACAGGCTCCATGGCATGCACCTGGTGCATGTGCTGGCTGCATCAAGAAGCTGGTGCTTCCAGTAGTTCCCCTCTCCTCTTGGTCTGCTTGAGATTTTAGCACCTCTGACATCACACGCAGGGCTGGGAGCAGTGTATGGACCCTGTGTGTGGCTGGAACTCCCAGCACTCCCCAAACCTCCATGACTTTTCAGCTGCCTCTGTCTCCCACCACGGCCATCCCTTCTTCCAAGTGGCCTTGAGACTTCAAAGAGAGGGGGAGGATGGGAAGAAAAATCCACAGAGAAGACATTTAAAAAATTTAAACAAAAATATCTGGTCTTAGCTGATGTTAAAATCACAGCATTTCATTAACAGGCTGCAGGGCTTTTAAAGACAAACTGTAAGCAGAGCCATGAATAATGCAGTTTCTATTCAGAACATGAAGATTTTAGCGCATCCATAATACATGGGGTCAACCTGGGAAGACGCTGCTAATGCACAGAAATGAAGGAGGCAGCGGCCTCGGCTCTGCTCCGAAAGGAAAACAAACTGGGAAGTTTTAGGAGCTCTCCCACTGGCTGGGCGCTCTGGGGTATGGCTAGACTCAGAGGGATTTTTAAATCCTTTTTATTGGTGTCTTTCTCAACTAAAATAAACTTGGTAATCTCATTATGAGATTGGGGGCTGATCCAAGAGTGCTGGATATGGCCCATATAACTCTGTAAATAACTGTCATTAAAGCTGGCTCTGCACACTTAAAGCTATTAGCTGCTGGGGTAGAGGCAGCTCTGGATGTCCTGGCGTGCTGTGCAAGCTGCAGGCTTTGCTGTGCCACCCGCCTGCACTGCACAGCCCTCTTTGAAGGGGAAAGACAGGCAGGGCTCGGCTCCATGGTACTGGCTCATCCATGTGATGAGTTGGTGGTGCCTCTGTGGATGCTGCGGCTGCCAGGTGGGATGCATGACCCATGTGCATGGTGTTGGATGGCAGGTTTTAAGCGAGATATTCCCTGATCCCGCTCCAAACTCGCCCCTAGCCTCTCCAGCACTGCAGCGAGTGCGGGATGGGGCCCTGCGAGAGAGCTTAATGTGTCTGTGTTGTGGGAAAGGAGCCAATGTATAAACATCACACTCAGGAAAACACAATCTCTGCAGTAAGGAAAATTGATTCTTCTAACAGTTTTATTCACATAATGTTTGGTGGCTTCACCAGAGCTCCCAAGTTATCTCCCGCCTCCGCTATTTAACGCTACAGAGAGTATGTTCTCCAAATATCTTATCTCTTTAATAGCCCTTCCTTTTTAGAGTGTATATATCACTGGAATCTTCTGCAGATTCGGTTACCTCAAACACGGGCTGCTGTTAAAAAAATGTTACCCTTTCACAAAGAAGGCTGCATAGAAGTCACTTACCCCCATAAAATGAAGCTAGAGGAAAAAAGGATTTTCAGTGGCTTTTGTGGACTAATGGGGAACAATCCATCCCTGCAAAAGGGTTTTATAAATCTGTTTTGGCTGAAAACCTGAATTACTATTTGCATATTATTTTTTTTTTTTCCAACAAAAGAAAGGAAAAAAAAATAAGTGAAAAACCCCCATGATTTTGGTTCGGTGCCTGTGCAATCTGTCAACAAGAACAAATTCCCCACACTTAATCCAATTACACAAAAATTCTCTCTGCAGAATTATTTGGGGATGAAATTGGCAAAAAACTCACTGGGGAATTTCCCACCCCCTGTTTTGCATCAAACCACTAGCTACTCCTCCGGCACGGTGTAAGCTGGTGGGGACCCTGCGGTGGCTGGAAAAGCAGCCTCAACAGAGACAGGCACAGAGGGGATCCATGCGGGAGCCACTGGAGCAGCCGGGGCACCCTCTCTGTGTGGAGCACTCCGGATGCCTTACAGACTTCCCACCCCTCGGCATGAAAACGCTCTCTGGGCAGACAAGTGGGACCAGGTAGCTGGAGGCGGCTGAAGTCCAGATCCAGCTCTGCACTGTGAGAAAGTGGGCTGCACATATGGATCCTCTTTTACTCCATGGAGGGGAACAAGAGGATGCTGGCTATTCACAGACCTGGTGAGCTTTGGTCTGCTCTAACCTGGACGTTGCTCTTCTCTCCCAAAGACTTGGGGCTGTTCCCTGTTCCCGTGAAGGCAATCTCTCAGTCTGACACCTTGCTGGGTTTGGAAGAATTTCCTGATGGGGTGCTCATATCTCCTCTTCTCTGTTGCCTTTCTCACACTTCACGCCTGGTGCTCTGCCTCCATCTGCTTTCCTTCCTTCCTTTCTCCCTCTCGGGCAGGTAGGGAAAACAGGATGTGTCTGTGGACCGAGAGAAGATTTGCTGCCACAGACGTGGAGCTGATTTCAGTCCTGGGGTAAAGTCGGGAAAGGCTCCAGGGCTTTCCTGGGGAGGGATTTGGCCTGCGCTGAAGACGAGGCATGGGGAATACATTAGGAGGGTCATCCCACCGGCTACAAACAGGCTTTGTATTGTTACCAAATGTTCATTAATCCAAAAATAGAATTTAAGAAATGTAGCAACTTTGCAAGAGGAATTCAGACAATCCAGGAAATCCAAAGGTAGCCCTGCGACCCCAAGGAAGTCCCTGGGTGCCCGCAAGCTCCAAATGCAGGGGGCATGAATCACACTGACGGAGCCACTCCAAGGAATGGAAACTTGGGACTGTTCATATATCACCCACTCTGGGAAAAGTGGAGGAACAAGAGCCAGGAATAAATATCAAGTTGCTTCAAGAACCTGATGGTTTTGGTAGGTACATAACAGCAGAGACAGCCACTGCAATTAGCTCCTGGGGAGCAGGCGCAGGCAAGGAAGAGAGGACCATGCTGCTGTGGGGTCTGAAGGACCCTTCTCTTGCCCCTGAGCAAGTCTCCTCATCCTCTGGTGAGTACAGCAACCCTGTCCCCCTTTCTGGAGCCTCCAGGCACAGCCACTGCCGCCTGTAATCACACCCAGACGTCACCTGAAGGGTATGCTGGAAGCCACACGCAGCCCTCGTGTGCTGGTGCAGACCACGGCTGGCTGGGAAGCGTTTGTGGTGCTAAGTGACTCCAGACAGGAACATGTTGCATTGTATGAGCTCTGGGGACTTTATTTCTTGTTGGAAATGGGTTTCTTAAACCTGCCTGTGGTTGGGCTGCTGGCCGAGCTCTGCAGCCTGGCTCGCTCAAGGGTTCCTGCACCCATGACAGAACCCCAAGGTGGGCTCACCAAGCGCACAGGCACTGCAGGCTGAATCCCCAGCACACAGGATACAGCCTTAATGCATCCGAGGTGTCTGTGCTCTAAAAGCACAGATGAAAGCTGCTGTCAGCAGAGAGGAGAACCCGTACTCTTCTGGGGCAGACAGAGCTGGGAGAGCAGCTCTGCTGGGTGCTGAAAGCGATCCCAGTGCAGAGACAGAGGCTCTGCCGAGTGCTGAAAGTGATCCCAGTGCAGAGATGGAGGCCTGTGCTCTGCTCATTGAGGTTTCCCACCCCCTTTCCTCACACTTCTCCCTGCCTTATGGCTCACATCAGCAATTTTTATTTTCCTGATGCTGCAGCTGGAACTGGACCAAGGCAGGTCCTGGGGACCCTCAAGCAAGCAATCTTCCGAAGGGCAAGAAAAGGAGAAGCATCGAGAGCAGCACCAAGAAAAGGGTGATTTTACAGTGGAGACCCCACAGAAACCCAGGTCTATGTGGCTTGTGCTCATCTGCCAACAAGAAAACCTATTTCCCATCATGCAGAAGGCTGGCACTAAGCTTTGCGCTATGGACTGTTCTCACTGAACACGGGGAGAGAATTTTGGTGGTATCCTAAGGTCGCCGCTCTTCAGACACGGGTTAAAAGGATGTGGTGGCCCCAGCAGGATTACAGAGGCATTTCCACCCTGCCAGAACTGGCCATAACCTCACTTGGGAGCCGATCAAGTGAGCGTGCATCAGTCTGTCAGGCCAGGAGGAACACTGGCTCCAGGAACAGTGCTTGGGCTGTCAATCCCCAGCAAATATTTAGGATTAAGCTAGATTTGAGATTTCATCCCTTTATTCGGATGGGGCAGCCACAGCTGCAGTGAGCGTGGTCATGGACAGGGATTTTCTCCTGATCTGTGGGATTTAAACCTCGGGAACAGCTTCCAGGTGGGAAGATACAGGAAAGCTGTCTTGGGAGGTCAGCAGCGATGCTGCCCATGTAGCCATGTGGTGAAGGAGAGCTCACATCTTCTAAGTCTTGGGTACCAGGGAGCTGTGTGATGGCAAGGCCCCTGAGATTATTTCCAATGGAAAATGCCAGGCATGCAAATTTAGTACTTTATTGGGGAGGGGCAAAGAAAGGAAAAAACCCAACTCTCCATCAGTAAAGCTGAGCATCTGCAGAATATACTGAAAGCAGAACAAATGGGAATGAAACTCTCCCCACCACAAGGGCAGGGCCTGTCTTGCTGGTGGTTATTTTATACAGGGGCTGTGCTTTGGCAGGCACGCCAGTGCGAGGGGAGGGAGCCCTGAGTTACTGGAATGGGGCGTGCAGGGGCTGCTCACAGGGATGCTGTGGCAGGACAAGATGTTCCCCGAAGGATGCAGGACAGTGGGTGCTGTTGGGTTGGGATGTTGACAGTGAGTAGGCTAACCCCCCAGCAGCTCTCTGCAGAACTATCTTTTCCTATATGACCCTCTCTGTGAGTACCACTAAACACTTCCAACCCACTCTCCTGCACATGCCAAGGCAAAGCTCATTGCACATGAACCCCACCAGCTAGAAAGTCAAACCAGACCCTTTGCCTTCCCCCTGCACCCCCAGAAAAATCCACAGAAGTGGCCAAAATGAATGAAGAGGCAGTGAATTTGTAACAATTTGGAGAAGAATTACTCCAAGAGACTAAAATATCACTGGCACCCTGGTGGCTTTACTGCATTCTGCCTCTTGGCCCTGAATAAATAACAATGGAAAAGCAACCCCAGAGAAATATCAACCAAAGTACATCAGCAGACCAGAGAGGGAGATGAGGAATGTATTTAAACAGAGAAAACACTGAGAACACAAAAGCTGCGCTGGATGCTGAAATGGCAAGCAATGGGTAGGTTAGGCAGGTCATAAGCTCTGTGTTTCCATGCTTTTTTCTTGTTTTCCCTAGCAGCCAATAGCCAGAAGCACCATGGTTGCTGCTTCCCTAGTATTAATTGCATGTAGCAGGGAAGCACTGTTTTAGAGGCATGGCCACAACTTATTAACAGATATTGTAGAAATTAGAGTTGGCCAAAATACATCCACCAGTAGTTCATGACACGTGAAGATTTGGAAAAACAAACAATCAAACAAACCAAAAGAAACAAAACCCAACCAGCATGTTTTATCTATTTGTGTAATTTTTGCTGTATCGTGAGCTCCTTTGCCCCTAAAGGAGCTGAACTTCAGCTGAACTAAGGCATTTCATTTTAATGTTTGCTCTAAGAGAGACCCTCTGGCTTTTCAATATAGAGTTATTTTCATTATAAAATTACCCTCATCTGAATCTGTGCAGGGTGTTTTGGAGAAAGGCTGGGAAATCTTCCTCTGCCATGAAGCTCGGCTGTGGCCAGCAGGACTGGCCCCTGGCAAGAACTTCCAGAATCAGCACCTCTGGAGAGGGTTCACCATCCACCTTCTTGGCAAGCTGCTGCTTTGAACACAGGGAATCAGTGATGAGGTACAGCCTCCCTGTTCCCCAGCTTGCAGGAGGCCTGTCCTTGCCCAGCTGTAATAGGAAGGAGCAGCATTGGGAATATCCATCCTGAGAAGGCGCTTTGCAAACCACAAAGCCAATCGATGTCATTATGGTGCACAAGTACTGGAGTGACCTCTAAGGTCCATCAAATGATATTCTGGCAAGCTGTATGCCAGGACATTGCTGGAGAGAGGTTTCCTTGGCTCCCACTGTTCTGCCAAAGAGTCTTCACAGCTGGCTGGGCTGTTGGCTTGCAAACTGTGTCCAGGCTCAGACAGCTTAATGAGCAATATATACACCCTTAATACTGTTGGTTGTTCCTTTCTGTTTTATAAGGAAGGCTTTCCCGAATGGAGAGGACCTGCCAAGCATCCTTCTTTCCTTCTGACTGGGAAATAAATGCAGAGAGTAGATGTGGAAAACATGCAGAAAGTCAGCTCACAGCAATTGTGCTGCAGGGTGGGAAGGGGCAGGCGGCTGACTGCATGGTGGCATTTCTGTTGCATGGACATGTCTGTACCTTGTCCATGCTGTGACCTGACGCTGCCATCCAGAGGTGAGGAATGCTCCCACCAGCTCATCTCTCAATACAAAAACTCAGACTCAAGGCCAGGGAAGAACAAACACCTCCGAGAATGATTGGAGACAACTGGGTGTGCTCTAACTCTTCCCTAAATGAAGGATCTCCATCATCTGGGAAAAGTGAAAATGCAAAAGAGCCAGGCAACCCTCAGGAAGAGTCAGAGGCTCAGGTGCATCTATAACTCTGTGTTTGTCAGAGCTTCATCTGGGATGAGGAAGAGCTGCATGAGGAGTCTTGAGAAGGAGCTGGAAGCCACCCAACACATGAATTGTTGTTCTGCCTAAATTTCCCTTATTTTCCACTAAAACGCAGCTGAATAGTACAGAGATCTTTCCCAGTGACTATCAAGTGCAGCCTTTGATAAGGGGCTGCTCCTTTTCCTGCCCAGCAGTGAGAGCACAGGAGAAAGCCACCTCTTCCCTGTTCCCACCAGTGGGCCCTGGAGACTAACGTGGAGGTAGGGCTGAATTGAGGGTCCGGGTAGCTACAGGTGGCTGCTGACAGAAGGGGAAGAGATGGCTCTGAGTGTTTCAGCTGATCAGTGTGGTAGAAGTTGAGGTTTCACATGACAATGGCAACTGTAAAACAGGGAAATAATCTGGGAAGCCTGCTGAGCCACAGCTGGGCTTTCTGACCTGGAGAATTATCAGACGCTTTTAATGATTTGTATCAATTCTGTGCCACCGATTTTCTCCCTGTTTCATTACTAATAAAAAAGTAATAGCCACTGGGTCTGCGTAATGATCTCCTGACACCAGTGACAGGCAATGCCAGCGACAAATCTAATGAGAACCAGAGACTGCCCTTTGACAAACACTGCCCTGTGATGAGATGCAAAAGTGAGGTGTGTCAAAGCGCATCACTTTATCTAATAATCCTCATTTTCTTTCAGATATGGCTGTTTCTTGGTTGATTCTTAGGATTCCCAGTGTAACACAAGGAGCTTTTATTAATCCGTTTCAGTGATTCCTCAGGATGAACAAGCTCTTTCCGCTTAATTTCAAGCCCACTTGAACATTATGGATTTGAAAGTTTGTCTAAAGGATCAAATGTTACAGAGTTCCTGTTCCAGGAGAGGCTGTGAAAAATGGCACAGAATAAAACATGCTACAGCTAAAATCATTCAGTACATGCTACACAACACCCTCTGCTCGCTGAGCTCCAGAGAAATCCTACCCACCACCCCCCCAGCATATAGCAAATCCTATCCATCACATGTTTGTTTTTTAAAAACCATTCAAATTAGGAGAGGAATGGTTTGAAGTCTCAGGGAATGTTATTGTTCCAAAATATTAGTGATTCAAGCAAACTTCTAAAAACATTTCAAGATAGTCACAAGTCCTTTTGGTCTCTTCTGATCACCCTACCCAAACCAACAGATTGGACACACATCTGAGACTTTAAAATCTTTGTGGGCAACTGTTAACAAGCAGAACACCAGGAAATTACATTCAGTGGTGTTCTGCTGGCACAGACCTGGCACGAGATGAGAACTGAGCTTCAGATGGAGGGTTCGAGGCTGAGGCACCCAGCCCGTATCCAGCCCAGCAATGCTGGGGATGCTGAGCATCTCAAAGAAGAGGTTCCTCTCCCAGCGTGTCCTCTGTGAGCAATAGAGACATGACAAACTCCTGGAGACAGTTCAGGTTTAGTGGGCTGAACACGAGCACCTGCCCCTTGAACCTGAGTATGGCAGTTGTTGGACATGTGGATAGAGCCCATCTGGCTTGTGCATGTAGGAGAGTCAAGCACAGAGTAAAAAAGACGAGGAATCTATTTGGGACATAGAAATACAATTTGTGCTGACTGGAATTACATAAAATCCCCCTGTAAAATTAAGTTGGAAAGCCTCTTCATAGATCAGAAAGCAACTTCTTAATGGATTAGAAACACACCAGGAGAAGCAATGGTGTAAGAGAACAAGACCAAGAGATGCCAGAACAAACCTGGAAAAGCATTAAACAACTTCACATGCAAGATGCTGCTTGTATGATTGTGTCATATGTTTGGACACTGGGGGGAGGAGGACAATTATGGGGAGTGGAAAAGCCAGAAGAAGCATGGTTTTTCATCTTGATCTTTGCTGTAGAAGACAATGAGGGGAAACGTTTCCATTTCAAAGGCATTGTATATAGGAAATCAGAACGTGACCTTAACGGTGAGGAGAGTCTCTAAGGAGGAAATCAGGGAGCAACTGGAGAAAGTGTAGTAAATCACCAAGACTGGATGGTATTTACCCAAGAGTTCAGAAAGAAATAAAGTGTGAAGTGCTGGGTAGGTAGTGGTATGGATATACAATACATTCACAATGCACAAGGGGAAAGGAATCACTATTACTCCTATGGACAAAAAGTCAAAGATGACACCAAAATAAGAGTAACATGAGAGTCAGGCACAGATGTTTCTGAAATTCTCCAGAAAAAGAAAAATGAAAGCATAGTTTGGGAAGAGTTTTCCGTCACTGCTTGGTCAGTTGTAGATCACCTGATGGTATTTTGATCTGACAGGATTCTGCTACTTGCAGGGCTTTGCAGTCGCACATTGTTCTCCTGCTTGTTCCTTAGGCAGTATCTGCAGACTGCTCTTCTGCTTGCCTAAGGCACAGGGACAGTCCCCACAGCCCCACCATGGGTCCCCCTGTTCAGGTTGCAAACTCTAAACTGCAGCACAGCTGCCAGGAAACATTTTCCCAATGTTAGGCACGAACTCCTTGACAGCTGATACCACAAGCCCTATAAAATGAGACACACTCAAAGACATGCCAGAAGCACATTGCAGCATGTTCTGCAGCCCCCAGGAATGGCGTCTAGCAGGTATCATGTTGTGCTATCCAGCAGGGTACAATGGAGGGGCTGCATCCATCACCAACACTCAGACTGGAGAAAGTCTGGATGGAAACAGAACCATTACATGCTCTAATTCCTGCATAGTCAGTCATGCAACAGCAGTGACCAGGTGACAAAATCTCCATCGCTCCTACTCCAGGAAGTGCCCATGAAGAAGGAAGAGTGGTTCCCAAAGCGAGGGTCCCTACCCACTTCACCAAGAGTTGGTTGCCTGTAAAATTATACATCAAGACATCACAGCCAGGGGATTTAAGCACACGCAGCGCCTCATTCTCCCACTTCTTCTGTTTCCCATCCAAAGGAATAAAGCCTCCTTGTGCAGGAAGACGACTGCCTCCATTCAGGGCTGTAATGGAAGCTGACAGCTCCGGCGGGCAGCCTGGAGCGGGCAGCCGACGCGGGCATGTAGGCAGATCTGCTCCTGTCCCCCTGACAACGGTGAGCCCAGACTCACCCTGCTGCCTGCAAAAGGTTAAGCATGAGCCACTTTCCTTCCTTTTATTATCATTTTTTTTAATAACATTGTCTCCATTGTGCCACAGAGAGGGGAAATAATGCATATTTGTGCTGAAAAGCCCTCCTAGCGGCATGAGGACACGACAAGAGCAAGAAACCCCAGAAGTGCTTCAGACAGAAATACAAAATGCCATGGCAATGTTTAAGTCGTCATCCCAGCACAGGAGGCAACCAGCACGAAAGGAGAAGGATGCGGCCAGCAAAGGGGGTGGGAGGGAGAATGCGAAGGCTGGGAGACAACTGCTGGAGTTAACCTGCATCCCTGCACCATGCTCCTCATTAGGGACCCCTCACGCTCCAAGGGACAGGAAAAAGGACTTCTTTCCAGTCACACATGCTGCCCGTGACTTGTTATCACGAAGCAGCAGCTGCTACAGAGCCGGTGGGCACTTACCAGGAGGGTAAGGCTGGTGATGCAGCCCCCAGGGACCCCAGAATGTCCTTCCTGGCTGGGATTGTGTACCCATACCCTGCCCTGGTGGGTACCCAGGGATGAAGTCCCCCAGATCTGCTTGGCAAAGGAGCAGGGATGCTGCCATGGCAACGGACCTCGTCTCCATCACACCGATAATTTCTGTGCAGAGAAGCTGTTTGCTGGAGTGGTTTTAAGGGCTTTGAATGCAACTTAGAATTTTAAAAAAGAAGGAAGAGGGTTAACTGCCTGAAAAGGCTGTGGGGTTTGGGGACATGCAGGAAAACCCTTTTCACCAATATCCTTTGGTGTGGGAGAAAGTCCATCCAACAGCTGCCTTGAACATGCCAAGGAGCTGTCCTGCCATCCTCGCTGAGCACTCTTCACCTTTCAGGTATTCCTGTCATTCTGGGCTTTTTTTTTTTTTTTTTTTTATGTTTTTAATTTCAGTTTGGGAGGAAAGAAAGAAAAAAAGACACCATCACCCTCCCCCACTTCTGTATCTATGGAGAGAAGAGAGGAAAGGAGAAGAGAGGAGAGGAGAGGAAAGAAAAGGAGAAGAGAGGAAAGGAGAGGAAAAGAAGGGAGAAGAGAGGAAAGGAGAAGAGAGGAGAGAAAAGGAAAGGAAAGGAGAAGAGAGGAGAGGACAATAAATTCTAGCTCAGTCCCAACTCCCTGTCCCAATTCCCTGGCCATGCATCCCATACTCAAGCAGATGCCCAGCACTGAGGAATGGATGCCCAGCATCTCTAGTCCCTGAGGCTAGTTCAGTGTGACAGACTCTATGGGTGGCACAGCTCCAGGCACTGTGACCAGTGGCCCACATCGCAGAGCACAGACTATCTGCTCTCACCCTCCAAAGCTGTTTGTATTCTGACCGTGTGTGGTTCACAATAGTGGCTGTCCTGCAGATGCTGTTGGTTTCTTTCTGTTTGTTTATTTTCCTGGCAACAGTCATCATGGGGAGGGGACTGTTGTGGTTCAACAAGTGTCCTGGGATTGCAAATCCAACCCCTGCAAATCCACGAGTGGAGGAGAAGAAATTCAAGAGATGTGAGAACAACTCTTCTCAGTTCGTATACGCTTTCCAGATGCCAGAATGAGCCCTGTCAACTTCAGTCTACCAGTGGCATTAATTGATGAAATTAAGGGGAAGGTCATCACACCCTTGGTGTGGCTTCACCACACAGCAGCAATGAAGGTGTGCCAGGGAAGTGGCACTCCTCTGTCTCTGCTCCTAGCAGATACAGCCTCAGATAAACAGCACTCCAGGCTTACCAGGCAAATCCAAGAGCACTTAGTCCTCCCCAGGAGAGGCCATCTCACTGAAGAATAAACTTCATCTCAACAGCTCATTCTGGCTTTTGCCTTGTTGCCAAAAGAGCCCACAAGTGGGACTGGGAATGGGGGAAGTGGTGGGACAGGGACAATTAGAGCCAACTGCGGTGGAAGGATTTTGAGTTGATCCCTTTTTTTCCCCTTTTAATAGTGCTATATTATAAATATCACAAAACCACATGTTATCAGACAGAATGAAACAATTAGGCTCAACTTCACAACTATGGGGATATGGGCCTTCGATGGGGCCTTGTGCTCTCTGATGTGGACACCTGCTCTCTAGAAATTTGATGGGTGAGCAGCAACTTGACCAGGATGTGGGCCCCAAGAAAACCCGGTAAGTCAGAGCAAATTTTAGTCATGACCAATTGGGTGCTACTGAAGGAAGAACTCATCCCAGTTGCTGAGTCATTTTAATCACACACAGCTAATGACCTTCTGGGCTGGGGGAGCAGAGAGCCTGTGCGCTTCTGCAGACGGTCCTGATTTCTTCAGAGGACACAGCAAGCCCTGGTAGGCATAATGGATATCCAGGCAGCTGAGGCTTAATTCTGACTCCCATGAGCAGGCTCTGCTGGAAATAATGTCAGTGATTTTTCTGTCTCATTTGCTTTGTGCAGTTGTGGTTTCGCTTTCATTTACTCACAAAACCCGCTCTGGGTCCCTCCTCCCCACCACACATGCATATTTTCTTCCTTTCCAATGTCAGGAAGATTTTCCTTGTGAAGAGCTGCTCACAGGCATCCCCCCATCCTTGTCCTGTTATTTATAGGGTACCTCTCCACAGAGCACAATGCTGGGAGGTGAGTTATTGTTCCGGGTGACATCATGGAGTGGACTTCATAAAGGGGCTCAGCGGATGGTCTCTGAAGACAGCTGTGAAAAAGGCAGCCCTGAAGGATATGATGGAGTGGGTGAGACATAAATTTCTTAGGACAAGCAGTGAAAAAACATTTACAGCCCTTCTTTCCTGAGTCTGGTTTCAATCAGAGACCCAGCCGTTCCATTGATGCTTCGCACTAAGCACTCACTCAGACATACGCTTTATGCACTCAACCTGCCTTATTTATTTTATTTTATTCCTTTTTTTACTGTTTTTAAGATGCATTGGTACAGGATGGCTTACGGATACTCAAGCAGCCAGCTCCCATGTAAAGTAGCCACAGACAAAAGCTATCTGCCTCGATATGAATCTGACTTGCAGACGGGAATCAACTAAGGATAATATTGATAACGGTAATGAAGGAACGGGTTTATAAAACCATCACATTGCAGTCTCAGTCTATAACAAACGTGGTATTAACTTTGACATTCATTAAGGCAGCTTGCCATTTCTTCCAGGCTTAATGGAAAATCTGTCTGTTTAGAAGTGTTTGTTGCAACTGCAGAGGTTAGGGGAATTGGTAGGTTACTGATTAGGAAAGCCCTGAGCACTCTGCTACCCCAAAGGGCATTTTAAGTTCATTCTTCAGCTCCTTGTTCTTATTTTTCTTTTATCTCTTGTCTTGGGGCGACTGTTTTCTAAGTTTGCTGGGTCCGGCCTCCAGCACCCAGCAGGATGGGCTGTCCCCGTCTCAGACCTCAATGTCTGTCCAAACTGCTCCTGGATATCTGTTGGGATGGAGCCTCCACCACTGCCCTGGACTCACCTTACCAGCCTGGGGAAAGCAGTGCTTGCTGTGAGCCCACAGCTTCAGCTCATGGCTTCTTGTCTTGTTCCATCACAGATATGGAGAACAGGGTACTTCTGTGTTCTTGCTGTCCAGTTTTTCAGTCACGAAGACTCTGTCAATCCTGTCTCTCCCCAGCCTATGCTGCTGTTGATTAAACAAGCCAGTCCATTCAGCCTTTTCAGTGGGACTTGTATTTCCCCAGCGAGTGACTGCAAGTCCTAAAGCTTGGGCAAAATTAATCCCATGCACCATCCCTCTGACCAGCAAGTCTCATGTTTCCCAAGCACCCAGCTCCTCTCTCACAGGTTTGACAGTCAGAATACCTGTGCCTGTGTTTTGACTGAGGAGACCCTCTTTTCACCCAAATCCTGACTATATTTCCAGGAATCCTCCTGTAATACTAGTACAGGTTTTCTGGGGGTGATGGGAAGCAGGGCTGTTGCTGGAGACCCCTTCTGTGGATGCCATGGGCCAGGTGATGCAGAGCCCTTCCACCTCCACTTACCTGAACTGTGGATGCTGCCCATGAGTGTCTGCTTTTGAGCAGGACTTCCATGCTCTATGAAGCAAAGTTAAGCTGCCTTTTTATGATCCTGAGCTTTGCAAAGCTTCTGCTGCGCCAGTGTTGGAGCACAAGAGGGTGTGAGAGGAGGTGGCACCTTTCCCGATGCCACCTTGAAGGCAGGCTCAGCTCTCTCCCAGGCTGTGCCATCTGGATGAGCCTTTCGGAATCCCTGCACATCTCAGAGCTCTCAATCTTAATTGAAAGAATAGACTTTCAGTTAGCACAGTGAGTTAATCTCTATCTGCCTCTCCCTGTAACTAGTCAGTATTTATCAGCATTCTGTATTTTACATATATGTGCGAGGCATTTAATAAAACCCAGACCGAGGAGATGAAAGATTTATCCCTTTGCCCTGAGAGATGTCCCTTGCGAGGGCAACTTGGGACTTGGGAGCGGAAACCTGGATTGTTTTTTATGGCAGCTGCGTGAAGAGATACAGAGCCTTTGAAGTCCTCCTGGCCTCGCTTCCTCCCGCCTGCCCCTTGTGCCACCAGCTCAGTGCAGTGGGGCTCCCCCTTTTCCCCCCAGCCCCGGTGCGGTGGGGTCATGTCCCAGGCAGGTGAGACAGCTCTGCTGTTAGAGCATGGCCAAGCTGGTACAAAGGATATGAATTGATGCATGGAGGAGGAGGAGGCCAGGCTGGCCACTGTGCCATGCACTGGGTGGCATGGACAGAGCCACCTTAGGCTGCTCCATGCAGCCCCAGAAAGCTCTTATCAAAACCTTCTATTAGACCGATTTTCAACTTGAAATCATTGCATGGAAGCAACTGAATGCCCAGAAGGTGACGAGTTAAGAGAAGAGCCAGCCCTCCGCTGTGCTGACAAACCTGAAGGCTGCTTCAGCTGGCATGGGACACCCTGTAATGGCCCACGTGCACGGCCACTGGGTCATCTCCCTCTTGCCACCCATTTGCTCAGCTCTCAAATCCTCTTCAGCAAAGCCTCGCAGGCCCCGCATGCACTGCAGCATGGCAAACAACCCTGCACCTCCTGGCTGTAATGCCAAGCTGCCTGCCAACCAGCTGAGTGATTCAGGCTGTGGGAAGGAAAAAGACACTTCCCGTCAGGAGCGGAGCGGTGACATTTCGCCCGCAGTCCCCCAGGTGCCCATCTGCAGAAGGGCAGGGAGGCGCCAGGCAGATGCCAGCCCAAATAAATACGAAGTGAGTGGTCCCCAGGGAACCACAGGGGCTCTGCCAGCAATGCTGGCTGGGCCCTGAGGATGGAGTCGGAAGGAGGGCACTGTCGGTGCCGTGGTTACTAATGAACAATTTTAATTTCTTCCATAAACAGCTAATAAAGCTCATCTCTCTTTCCTTCTCTCTAATGCACCATTTATTTCTCGCTTTGAAAGGCGATCAATGAAATTCACACAGAAGAATGGGAGGAGGGATTTAATGTGAAAATGTCAGCACTGCCTGATGAAGCCTAATTCTCCCTTCTAGCAGATGGAGCAGCATCTTCATGAATGGAGGTCTGAATGAGAAAAAGCCCATGGATTCTGGCAGCTGGGAACACTGCTGTTGTCAAAGCCTGCCCTGGGCTGCTCCCAGAGTGGACCGTCCACCCTGGGCAGTGATAAAAAAGCCCCCAGGATGGGCATTACTCAAGGCATTGGAGAGGGACTGGAGACTAATGACTTTGCGGGAATAGGGATGAAGCAATGACCACTCTGTGCCTGTTCCCCAGCTCAGACAGTTCCTGGCCCCAAAACACAGCTGTGTTTCCTCCTGCCCAGCCTGGTGCACCCATCATCCCAGGGCACGGGTTAGGTGCCTGGGGCACAGTCCTGCTCTGTGAGTCAGCTGCTGTTTTCACTTCCAGTCAACTATGATCTTTGCAAATACCATTGAAAGACGCCAGAAAATTGCTTGTCCTCATGGAGTACGATTATCTTTAAAGGTTCTGAAGGATAATTATCATTATGACAAGAGGCTGATTATAATCTCATGATACCATAGTCACTAGTGGTAGGGAGGAAAAACACAGAGCTAATTACCCAGGAACAACTATACAGAGTTGAAGCTGGTATCTCCAGTTATGCAGGAGAGAAATTTTTGGAAGACATTATAACTGTGTTTTGCAGGACTAAAACGACCTGGTTTTGCAGGTAACTGGCTGAACAGTGGACACAATGGAAATACAAGTGTCCTGATAGGCCTGTGATCCATGTGTGAAACACAGTGCACACAGGATATTTTGAAATATTAAAGAAAGATCCCTCTCTGACCTGATTCCCAGTCTGCCTGGGGAAGAGACATTAATTTAATCTGGATTACCAGCTCTTAGCACGGGCAGAACAGAGGAAGGAAACACATTAAGAGGGCATGGAGGAGAGGCAGAGCTTTAGACCCATCCAACGCTTAAGTCTCTGGGAGGAGACCATTGAAATTAAAATGCAGATACGGCAATATGGGGGCTATAACATCTGAAGCCCAGGGAGGTGTTATGGTTTAAAGGGCTTGATGGGACTGTGTTTACAGTGCAAGTGCTTATTTCTGGTCAGCACGGTGGAAGAGTGATGTAATGGCACTGGGAAAGGGCCAACAGCGAGCAGGAGGCTTAGCAGAGGCCAAGAAATGGCTGAAAAAAATGGGGAGTACTTAGCTGCCAGAGAGAGTGATTAAGAAGTATTTAAACTAGCTAGGAGTTTCTATAAAGATAAGCTTGAAGATCTACTTGCAGCTGCCGGGCAGCAGCAGTGGGAACGCAATGGGGGCTCACTGGTAGCACTGCTATGTTCTGCAGCCGTTGCTCGTTTAACCTCCTGCCCTGCAGCTGGGCACCGGTGCACAGCAGCCATCCAGCAGCATTTCTTTTCTGGGCTGAAATTGCCACTGTTTTGACTGCTTCTAAGACCATTTCAATTATTTTGCAGGGGAAAGGATGAAAACCATTTTTCACTTGTGTTATAGCCCTCCTCTGAGACTTTTTGTTTGTTGTTCAATTGTTTATTCTCCAGTGTGAAACTCTGAATTTGGGAAGTGATACTGGTTGTCTATAGCTGAGCAACCCTCTCTGTGATACTCATGCTGGATGTATATAACATCTTTCAAAAAACATGGGTCTGGTCCTGATCAGTCTATAGAAAGATCTATAGATGAGATATAGATTTTTATAGAGCTCTCTGTACAAAGATTTACAGATTAGATACAGATATCTATAGAGCTTTCTGTAGAAAGATCAAGGGCATTCACAGGACCTGAGTTACTTGAATGGCCAAATTCTTGTTCTGCATAAGTGTGCAACCATTCCTGAAATTCATGAGGCCACATCAAGCCTAATGCAAGTTAATTTAAAGATGTCAGAAACCTGTGGATCAGATCTGTGGCAGTTTTAAGTGGCCTTAGATTATATAAAGTAAACAACTGTCATTCACCAGTTGGAGTTATTTCACAGTGCGTGTGCAGAAGAGCTGGGGCATACTTGCTTCATAATATTCAAGACAGAAATGATAAAGCTGAGAGAAGACTGTAAATAATTTTCTGCTACTATTAGCTCAACAGTTTTAAATGGTTCCTCCAGCTGTGCTTGAGCATTTCATCTCCCTTTCAGGAAAGGTTCAAGCTGCTTTCACTGGCAGGGATGTTCAAAAAGTCCTAAGGTCTCCTATGAACATTTTGTGTCTGAAACACGCACACACATATGAAACACAGACATATACATGCACAAAACACACACTAAACACACACATATGCACACACAGAGCCAGGGTTCACACACCATCTGACTCGGTTTTGTCAATAGGTGCAGCCTAGGTAGGACCTGGGTAAATCCAGGGACAGAAAAGATCATCCCAATCATGCCTGCACTAAACAGCCTTCTGTCTGCAGACATCCCATAGATGGCAAAGGAAGGAAAATTTCTCAGGTGAATTTGTCAAGCAATGGTGATAATCATTCATTTAGCCTGTAACGACATGGCACTTACTATGTAATATCCTGGATATTGCATGGAAATTACCATGTAATCCAATGCCATATCGTCAGTGGCTGCATGGTAATTTGTACCCTCTCATTTAAAGCCCTGAAACTGCTATTATTATGGCAACAAAGCAGCAGATTCACAGTTTGCCAAAAGGAGAATCTCCAGAGGGATGTTATGAATAATTAGGCAGCCACGGTGGTTTTGGATAACATCTTTACCGTAACTCCATTAACTAACAATTGATTGCTTTCCTAGCTCTGACTTGCCTCCAGTCCTTCCTACCCAGAACTCTGGTATCCCAACAGCAAAGACACAGCTCTGCAAAGACAAGATCCACAACAGGATAATAGCTCCGAGAGCACAAGCCTGGGAAACAGCATCACTATAGAGGCCAGCAGCTCAAGCAGGCCAACATTCACTGAAGTGCAAAAGCATCTGTAAAAACATGGGGCACTCCTCAGCTGATGCAGACTAGTGTTTTCCCCTGTTTTGCAGGAACACCTCCAGCAGATGCTGGCAGAGTACCTAGCATAAGGTGGATAACAACACCCAAAAGCTCAATTTGCATTGGCATAACCATTACATCAAGTGTGTTCAAAATCGAGGTAACCTTCTCCAGACCAATATCCAGGTTGAAATACCATCCTCAGATCTCTCTGTCCCTGAAAAACTCTTTGATAACTTGCAGGCAACCACTGAGCATGGTCCAACATTGACCCTTGTCAGCATCTAATGCGCATCCTCAACTTTGCCATTAGTGTGGTAAATTGTGGTTCACTGTAGTCATCACTGCACTGATAATGTGTTATTTTTAGATGGAAAAAGTATGAGGTCAGAGTTAATGTTTTGCATTTGTCAACAGGAGGAAGACGTGGCCTGCACTGCCCTCCTGCACACTCACTCCTCCCTGCCCCCCAAAATCCTCCTGACCCGCTGGTAACCCCTCCTACAGATGCCTCCCCAAGCAGCTTGCCCTCCTCCCAGAGACACTTTGCTTGCCAAGGGACTGGGAAGCAGATCCAAGGTGTTCTCTCTGCTCGCTCCCTGCCCATCTTCAGCAGCAGGGCTCTCTGCTCTGGGAAGCTCAGACCCTGCTCCTCTTCCTCACCTTCACTCTGGCTCCTAGTGCCAGCACACCAGGCTGGCATCATCATCTTCTGCTTCCTCTTGGAGGTTATGATATATGAAGGGAGCAGCTCTTATGTTGTTGTTTGCTATATAAACTTTTAAAAGGTCCTGTTCCTGAGATGTGAAGGGGATGAATGCGTGTGGGAGGTTTGCAGTTTCTAGTGACTGAGATTCTTTAGTTGGAGAAGCTTAAACAAACACTATAACCTCAAGGGAAATTCTGCAAAGTTTTAAAGTATTTCCTCAACAGAATAACTGCTCGACCTAGAAGGCTACCAGAGAGCATTCCTTTGGTTGGTGGAGACTTTGTGAGCTGAGCCTGGAGATAGAACTCAGGCTTTAAAGTGTGAACGCAGAACTTTGAGTGCAAATCCTCACTATGGACTCATCTCCATTTTAGTTTCTACCAGGGTAAGTCAAGGAAAAGTCACCTTGCATAATTTCCCCCATTGGAGGACATTGGATTCTATCAGCTCACACCTATAAATGTCCCAGGGTTAGTGAAAGAACCCTAACAGGGTTAGTGAAACAGCCAGGATGAGCTGGCTTGAAAACGAGAAAGCCTCAGATGTGAACATGTCCATCATGCACCCAGACACTGGTGATGGAAGAGGCATCCCTAAGCCCTGTCATGTCTTTTCAAATTTCTTTCATCAGCCTTGTTTTGTTTCGTTGTTGCTTTTTTTTCCCCAGAAAACCTCATTGCTGACCTGCTTAAATATCTCTAAAACTACTACTTTCAGAGATAAAAAAAAAAACAAACTGTAGTGAGTAGCACATGTACCAAAATGGAGAAGTAAGCAAAAGTGTGCTTCCAACCTCAGAGCTGTTTACTGCGTAGGACTGAAGCAAAACCTCACAGTGAGCTCTGGCTCTGTAGTCGGCCCTTTGCCCTGTCCTTCAGCTGAACAGGGTGCTGGGACGTCTAGTCTAGGTCACGCATTGCATAGAAAGATTGGCACAGATGATCCTTGAGGTCCCTTCCAATCTGGGATTCCATTATTGTGTGATTCCCAGACCACGCTGGGGAGGTTCCCCATGGCTGAGTGAAGCTGTGCCTCACACTAGAATGCACCCCAATGCTCTCAGCTCCAGGGAGCACCATGAAAAAAAACCAGCTTGGAGAGTGGTGTCCATCAGATACTGAGACCAGTGACCTGGATGAGCGCTGGTCTTTTGAGCTGTGCAGCAGGATGCAGGTGCAGGAACCATGCAGGACATGACCTTCTCAAGTTCCCAAGGAAGCCCCCTTGGCTCTTTAATTGGGGCTGGACCCAGGAGTCACAGCATCTCCACTCATTCCTGTGGATTTTTTTGGCATGAGCAACATCTGCACCCAGACTGGCTTCTCTTATAGAAAGCTCGGTAGTGAGCAGTGACTGTGTTTTGTCAAGTGGTTTTAGAAAAGCAATCGACATTTATTAGCCATCTGGATTAGAGATACGGTGTTCTTGATTCCAACTGCCCACTTAGCCAAGGCATTCTCAAAGAACAGGATAACTACATTCCTCTCTTTCCATGTCACAAGCACTTGTTTTCCTTGCACGCTCTTCTTTGCTTCTGTTTGTTGTACGTCTCTCGGGCAAATCACTGCTGAATTCCGGCTGGCCATTTGACTCCAGGTTACAGCATCAGATACAGATGTCTCTAGTGCTGTCCTTTTCTCCTGTCCTTACAGAAGGATGAACAAACTGAGACATGCACAGTCAACGTGAATTTTACAAAGGAAAAGGGGGGAATCCTGTCTGCCATACATCTTTCTGTCCTCGACCCTTTTTAATGGTCCCAGTCCAGAGACAGGAATCTTCCTCTTCACTTTGGTTGTATTAATCTCCTTTATTTTTTATTCTGTCAACTCATCCAGCAGGAACATGGGAGACCCAAACACCTCTGTGGACAACATGTACAACACAGACAAAATTATCCATGTTTTAGCTGGAGAGTTTTCACAGCTACATTACACTGAAGTGGAGGGGCTCCTATGACACTCCTCACCCCTCTCACTGCTGCAATACCCAATGCCTTCCCTAAGCATGGGACCCTGCTGCAGTGCTTACACATTTGTTCCTAGAGCCAGTTTCCTTGGGAGCTGGGGTGCTGATGGGTCCCATAAAGACACCTGCTTCCATGAGTGCTCTCCAGGCACCACGGCCTATGTTTGATTGCTTTGTGAGTCAGGTTACTAAGGACCTGCTGTTTGCTCCCCAAAAACCATACCTATGTCTGTTCCCACAGGGTTTTCCCTTAATTGAGCTGCTCACTGCATCAACTTGAGGAATGGAATATTGATTCAACAACCACTACAGCCTCTGAGATGAAGGAGCTGAGCTCAGCTCAGGCCTTTGCTATTTACAGAGATGTGCATCACAATAGCAACTTCCAAAACGAGGACATTCATGAGCTCATTGGGACTGTTATTTCCTTGGAAGGAGATGAGAAACCCTTCCATCTTCCTGCCACACCTGGAATAAGACAGATCCCTAACTGCAGCTCATGGCTTTGCCTCCCTCCTTCCACCTGCGTTCATATTCATTTTCAGTATCTAACAGCACTCCTAGCAGTGGTGCAGCTGAGGGGAAGGGAAATGTTATTTCTCACTGACATTCCTCACCCTGCCTGGTCCCTGAGACACAAAGGGCTGGGTCAGATCTGGAGGAGCAGCTGTGGGACAGCTTGGACCCAGCTCCTGCTGGTGGGACGTGGCAGCTACCCCCTGTACCAGACCCACCTGAAGGGAGCACGCACTTCTGCTGCTGCCTTTGCAGCTCAGGAGAGTTTTCCACATCATTTCAATAAACCTCTTGAAATTATTAAGTCCAGGCAATTGCTAGAAACTAACAGAGAAGAAATGTGGGAAGAGAAACGTGAAAATGAGCAGTCTTCCAAAGCTATAAAAAATAATGCAAGCGCATGCAAGGGCTCAAACCACTGGGGATATTTCTACAAGGAGAGTTATTATTAATCAGGGACACCTTTTAGTGCTTCTAAAACAGTGCCTGGTATATAATTTCCTCAGAAGCAACAGTCTAGCATGGAAAATGCTGATATTTCCATGTTGTCCAGCAGTGACCCTGGAACCAGGAGTCCCATGGAGCATCCTTCCCCACTGTTTCAAGGGAATACTCTATCACAGCAAAGCAGATGTCTGGGACACCCATCTCCTGTGCTGGACAGGAGGGCTGGTGGGTTCAAACCACTGCTCCCATGGGCTGCATTTCTAAATTAAACTATTGCCATGAGTAAGCTTTTCCCAGTACATCTTTCTTTTCAAGATGTGAGCGGGGGGAAGGAAGGAGAAACCTGTGTGCTTTATAACCAGCCCTAATGGCCACATGTCATCATTTACTTCCTTGAGTACATTCACATACGCGCACACACAGACTCCTGCAGAGCTGCCCTCAGACCTTCTGCTTTCTCTCATTAAGGCTGGGATTTGCTCTGAAAGCATCACCCGGAGGGTAACAGTGAGCCACACATCACCTGCAGCATCACTTCAGACGCTTCAATCACTGTGAATTCTTGGAAGCCAGCTGAAGAGTCTTCTCTTTCCACAACCTCAGGCTCTGCAAACCTAGGCTAGAAATCCTGTTCTAGCTTTTTTTTTTGGGGGGGGGGAGAAGTTAAAAGATTTCTCATTTATCTTCTGTTTGGAGGGAAATAAGACAAGACTATTAGAGCTGGCTGTGATACAAACTTCCTATTCAACCAAAATAATACTGTTTCAGAGTTTTCTTTCATCTCATATTTGAGCAGCAGTGTTAGCAGCTCCAAATTTCCAATGAAATAAAAATTCTGAACTCCTACTATAAACACTGAAAAGCCTTCTCCAAACATTTTGCTTCAATGAGGCTGAAGTGTTTCACTCAGCTTTATCATTTGATAAACTCTAGCATATGAAATGTCATTCCACGGTCTTGCTGCTCAGTGACAACACCCGAACATGACGCTACAGTTGAGAGACCTGGCATGGTCCTCTGGTGCATCAGAGACCACGGGCACTGCTGGTACCCCCAGGGCTTTCTGACTTCTCCCTTGGATTTTGATCCTTTACTTTTGAGGTTTACTTTCTGATCCTTTATACAGAGGTTTCCTTTCCTCCAGGGATATGGAGAGTCACCTTGACTGGTTGTGGTGTGTGAAGGTGGGAGCTCAGCACAGTCCTACAACAACTGGGGGGAGAAAGGCATCCCACTGAAAATGCTCTGACTTCCTTTGGGAACAGCTTTTGCAAACGTCTGAATGACTCATATTGTGAGGAATGGGGCAGGGAGAGAGAGCAGATAATTGGGAATGTTTCCCATGAGGCAGATGCCTGAAATGTGTGCAGAGTGCATGCACTGTGCAGATGCAGAACGTTTAGCAGAAATGAGAATGAAGTTGGCTGTAGTATCTTGAAAACAGTTACATTTCCATTTCAATTCCAGGTGAGGGGAGAAAGTCAGCACCTTTCTCATTTCAGCCAGTCTGGGGCTCATCTTACTTGTGAAAGTTAAAGTTCATCCATCACCCCTGCCCTGAGGGCTGCGTGCCAGACCAATTATTCATACTTAGCAATGACTTATTCCATGGAGAGCCCTGGTGAAATCAATGGGGTGGCTCAAAGAACAAGGTGCTACGCAAGCCAAGGGAGAGCATCAGGCTCTGCCCTGAAGTTTATTGTATTAATTCCCACAGCTTTCCCGATGATTTACATAAGCATTTCTCCAGCCCAAGGATCTCGGTGTGAGGCTGCTCTCTGTGTGCACATTTGCATGTGCTGAGTTTTCATGGCTCTGTTTACACATTGGGCTTCATATTGTCCATTTTTCGAGGCTATCACTAATCCTGTTTAATTGAGGCTTCCTTTGATTAATGAGGACAAGCATGGGTGTCAGCAGAGTCAAAGGGCAGCCAGTCCTTCTGTAAGCACATGGCAATGCTGGTCACAGCAGGAAGAGATGAGCATCAAACCACTTAAGTGAAATAATTTGATAACAGAAAAAAATTAGACAAAAGGAAACTTCAGAAACTATGGAGCAGCGGGACAGCATCCAGGGCATGTTCCTTGCTGCCCTTTGAAGCACTACATTTGGGATAAAGCCTCAGGAAAGGCATAGAAGAAAGCAACTTCACATGGGTGTAAAGCCCCATTTCCATCAAACTGTCCTGTCAGCCCTCACAGGTTCCTCAATCAGCATAAACAACCTCCGTGGCAAAACCAGCCTCCTGCTGTGCATGCACCTGCCAGATGTGCTCTGCTCCACTGTTTGACTGCTGTTGCCTGGGGAGGATGACATGGAGCTAGTGTCGCTCTCCTGCACCATGCAGATCTGTCCTAGGCTCCGGGCACACTGAAGCAGCTCTTGGGTACAGCTTCCACCAGTCATCATAGGGAAAGACTCTGCTTTCTGCTTCGACTCCATGACCCTCCTGCATGAGAATGTCACCCTGAATTTGCAGGAAGCTCTGACACGGGGTGGTCACTGTCGCATAGCTCTATGAGGTGTGAAACTAACCTGTCGCTGGGATGCTGAACTGGGAGACAGAACTCACACGGTCACATTTACCAAATAAATATCACTAAAGTTGTGATTCCTTAACAGCCTACTCTTGCTCTGTGTTGGGGTGACATTTCTGACTGCCTGCTCTGCTGTCTAAGAAGGCATTATCTGAAAACCTCACATTTATCCAAAGCTAATAATTTCCCCGCAGTGGCCCACAATGACTTATTAATAATTATTGTTGTTATCATCTGCTCTATCGTAGCACGCAGCTTCATTGCACACTGGGACAACATTGATCCAGGGGCTGCCCTAAGCAAAAGATGGTTGATGCCTCTGGATTATTCCACTCTAAGTACAAAGCAGGAGGGCACAGATGAAGGGGGGGGGGGGGGGAAGAGGAAAACCTTGTTCCCCTGGCCAGGCAGCAGGCAGGAATATCTGCATCCATAGCCAGTGGAGCAGAGGAGCTCTTGAAAGAGGGACCTGAAGAAGCACTATCTGCTACCTCTGGGAACCTTCTTCATCTGAGGGAAGATGAAGAAATACAGGGTTGTTTGAAAATGTAGGTAGTGAATGATAAAAGCTGGTTATCGCAGGTTGGAAGAGGCAGAGCTGACCCTGCACTTCTGTCTGAGAGAGTGATGTGGGGGGAGTTTCCTCTAAGAGGAGCTGATAGATGAAGACAAACACCTTTTTGGATGGGAGTGAAAAGGTGGATCCAGCAAGAAAAAGGAAAGATATGGTTGTCTGCAGGCCCAGTGAAGGACCAGAAATATTATCTTTGTAACAGCGTTCTGGATGGATATTAGCAGGCTACTCTCCCATTTGTTAAGGCTTGAGAAAAGGATGTGTCAAGAAAGGAGTCATGAAAAGATAACAGCCTCAGCTGTGGATGGACAGGCAAGGTCAATATGTTGGAGTTATGAAGTGAGACACAGAGCTATGCTGGATGCACAGACCTGAGCCAGGATCCGAGTCAGAGACGATGCCCAAGTACTGGGGGTGAATGCTGGAAAAAAAGGCTGAGGTAGTGCATACCTCCTGCTTCTGGGAGAAGAGAGGCAAAAAGTGCCTTTATGGACTGCTGGCTTACTGATAAGAAGGAAAAACCCACTACCATAGGCAAATTTCAATCTGCTGAGAACATATGCAGGTCTCCACAGGCAGCATGCTGAAAGTTGGATTTCCTCTCACTTTTCCCATTGTGCCCAGGTCTCCAGTCTGGGCCTTGCTGTCTGTGCATCTCCAGCCTGCCTTCATCCCCACAGCCTCCGCACCCCACTTCACCCTGTGCTCCCCTCTCCTTACCTTTCCCTTAAATCCTTTCCATCATGAATGGAAGCTTCCTCCTGCAAACAGCCACAGGCAAAAGTGTGAGCTAAAGACAGCAGTTCAGGTTGCTTCCTACAGAGAAAAATACCTGTACCAGCAGGAGCCTGACCCCTTCAGAGTGCCTGAAGAGTCTTGCTTGGTGTGAAGCAGACTGAGAAGATGCTGTGAGAGAAATCTGGCTTCTCTGAAGTTGGTATTAAAATCAGTTTTGACTTTAGAGGTCTGGATGTTCCCCTGGAAGAAATGTTTCTTCCTCTGAGTTTTGCATAGCACTCATCAGCCCTGAAGAGTGGGGTAAATACCAAATAATAATCACAGGGATTTTTCTTCATCTTTTTCTTTTCTTTTTTTTTTAATCTCTGCTTGGCTTCTTCAGGAGCTTTGCAACAGGCATAGGGCAAACAAGACTATTGCTAAAGGCAGGAGGTTTTGCTGTGCTGGTGGAAGGGTTAGACACCAACACCTTGGCTCCCCTCACACCCAGTCTTTGGCTTGACTCTCACCTGTAATCTGGAACAGCAGAACATTTCTCTGTTCATCACTGATAGTTCATCAAAAGCCAGTGGCTTAAGTTTCCAGGTGATAACGGGATTGCACAGAGCAGGGCTATGAGCAAAAGAGAAACCGCAGGCCCCCTTTCTCACTATGGCTCTCCTTGTCTGCCCTGATCTGGGGCTGCAGCAGAGCCAGCATGGAGGTGATGGCTTCCTGCATCCATCACCCATGACAAACTTGGGTCATCCTCCCCAAGTCTTCATCTCCTTGGCAGTGGATGACATAGGAGGGGAAGTGAGGAACCACAGCAATTCTCAGGCATGGACCCGAGCTGAGGTGCAGGCAGGAGGCAGGGAAATCATGTTTCAGATTGCAAGCAGAGCACATTTTCACCCACCAGCCGCCAAGGAGGAAGCAGCCTGGAACCAGGAGCTGTTACGGCGATGATAGTATGCCTTTTCCCCTTGCAGAATCACTTTCCTGACCACAATCACACTTTAATGTTAAATTGGAGGTGGTGTGAGCTCTTGATTTCACAGCACTGCTGCATTAGTATGCAAGTATGAAGCGCACAGTAGAAATGCTCTCACTTGCAAAGAGCACTTGGATAACAGCGTTAAGGAGGGGAGTGGTACAGATCTATTAATTGAAATGTTTTTGTTTATTTCCACTTTATTCTTGCTCAAAGCTGGGTTTACAGAAAAGTCTAAAAGCTGCTAAACCATGGAGCATTCAAACCCCTCTTGATGTGTACATAGCTGGCAAGAGCAAACACAGCCTTTATTATTGTTTCCTTTGTCTTCCCACCCTTCATTCTTTCTCATTTGTTGTGTCTGATCTCCTGCTAAAAGGGCTGTCTCTTGCTCCATATTGCTACAAATCTGAACACAGGGAACCCTTTCAATCTTAAAAGAAGTCCCTGAATGTTGCCTTAGTAGAAATAATAAATAATAACTTTGAGAGTTTGTATTTAGCTCTGCTGAACATGTGTTTGCTTGTTTGCTTTTTAAAACAAAGCTTATTTTCATGCCCCATGGAGGTAGATTTCTTTTAAATGCCCCCAGAGCCTTTCCTTTCCTACCCGCACGCCCCTCTCCCTACTGTGTCCTGCTCCCCAGGCTGTTCGCAGGGGGGCCTTTCCAAAAGGCTTCTTTCCCCCTCAACAGCTTTCTCAGCTCTGATCCCATCTATGGCCACTTCTGTACTTTGCCAATTGGGATCTCATAATTTCTTCCCTCCCAGTACTCATCCTTCTCCCTGCAAGTTCCCATTTCTATTCACTGTAGAGTTTCAGTTCTTGGGGGCTCTGGGAGGTGGCTGGAGGCTGCACAAAGGATATTGCTGCCCCACCAAACCCACATAGTTTGGCCTCATCCTGGCTCTGCAGCTCAGCTCAGCCTCTGGTCCTGCTGCCTTGAGAAGGGAAGTCCAGCTGGGCTCCTCCAGGCTGGGCAGCTTTTAAGTCACTGTTTCATTACATGTTTCCTTCTATGTCCCGAAGAGAGCACTGACATTTTTGCAGCTTGAGATGTTGCAAATCAGCTTGGCTCCCGAGAGGACCAGGCTTTCTGCAGGGGTCGGTGTTTTGAAATGCGAGGACAGGCGGCCAAATACTTTGGTCCGTGCATCATCCCACCCTTCCCTGCTATGGGTTACTGCCATTCTGCAAAGCAACTGCCGATGCTTTCCAGTTCTGCCCTGTGGCAGCCAAGGGTCCTTGGGAGATGAGAGTGAGGGATGGGGCAGCCCTTCCATCCCCCCGTTACTCTGTAACTCAGAGCATCTCAGGACAAAGAGGATGCTGAGAGTCCACAGCATCCTCTTCTGCCAGGACCACTGTGGGTACCACGGCCTGAACATGCTGAAATAGCCAAACCATGCGCATCCTCCAGCCAGTGTGATTGATGGAGTATGCATGGTTCGGCGAGGTGGTGCTGGGGCGGAAGAAGGGGATGGGGATGTGGAGAAACCAGCTGTTGCTGCTTCTTATAAGCAGCGGGTGAAAAACCCCTCTGTTTTTCCTAAGTGGGAACATTTGCCTTTAATGAGCCTAAGAGTTTTGGGTGTTGTTTTTTGTTTTTTTCTTTTGCTCTTTCTTGTCATTTTAAGGAAAGTGGCGAATGAATAAAGGATCTTTCCTAATAAATAAAATACCAGACAGATCTGAAGGTGTCAGTTTAACATCCCTGCCCCTGTGCAGGCACTACCAGCGCTGCTTGCTCCCAGCAGTGAGTACAGACCCTTGCACTGGCTGCTAATCTGGACCGAGTCCTCTTTCCGCATCTCTGGTCATGATGCTTCTTTGCTCGCTTTCTCCTCCCCAGGTTCCTGAGCATCTCCCCCTTCCTGCACCCCTCATCAGATACCCCCCCAGCAAGCAGTACCCTAGCCCACACTCCAGCCATACCAGAGCACCCCCAATACCATGCCTCTCCATCACACCTAAGGGACCCTCCAAACTGGGGAGGCTTTTAAGTACATGACAGAAATTAAACCAGCATGGTTGCATTCAGTCTGCTTTCCTGTAGTTAAAACGTATGGTGGATCTATTTATTTTTGTGCTGTGTGTTTGCCACATAAACTTGGGTCATTTTAGTTTATGCTGTAGCCTTTTTAATGTATTTATGCATTAAAGCTGACCACAAAGTTGCTGGCCAGTAGCATGGGAATATTATTCTGTATGGGAACAAATATGCTAGATCTGACCAGAAAGCAGACTTTCCAGTCCACAAGCAATACCAGTATTTATTCTGGTTTTCCATAAAAAGATAAAATTTACAGGAAAATTAAAATTCCAATAAAATTCTTTCAACATGAGCCACAAGTTTGTTTTAATAAAAGAAAATAATTTGGTCTAGCTTCAGGCAAAAGCTCAAAACCTTAATTTCAGTGCTATCAGAGCATGTTAATAAGTACCAATAGAACAAGTACACATAATATAAAAAAATAATATCATCTATTTTTCTATCACACAAAATTGAGAGCGTGAACCAAGAGAAAAACTCCAGCATGATTCACACTGCACACCAGTGGGATGCCAAGGAGGACAAATGTGGCAAGGAGAGTGTTGCTCCAGGTAGCTCCAGGATCCGACCGGATCCAGCATGCCATCCAGAGTGGAGGGTAGATGCTGCAGTAGGGTACAGCTTGCGTGATGGACCACTTGTTTGAAAATCTCTGGCCCAATTTTGTTCACACTGCTCACACTCTGCCAGAGGGTTTTGAGGTCACACACACCCCTCTTCATGCTCATGTCAGCACCTCATCTCCCAGGGCTTTGGCCAGAGGGTTTCCCATCAGCCTGAGGTCTGATACTGAATCCAGACCCAGCCAGCTGCTGAGGATGGGGCAGTCCCATCAGTGGGCTCCTCCACAAGAGAATTTTGTGGCACGTCCAGAGTGCCTTTAGCAAATGGTAAGCTTCAGGACTGAGCACGGCCACATATTCAAAGTGAGTGTTTAATGACTAAGCCTGACCTCCAAAGGAAGGGGCACGATACATTTCAAAAATTACATTAAATGAGGCATATTGAAATATTGGTGTTGTTTTCAGGGATTGATTTATTTCAGACTAAAGTTGCAGCTTTTGGCTTATCAAAATTTTTGATGATAACAGGTCTTTTGTCCAGCATACTTCTTTGTTGGAGTTCAATCCTCCTTCTTTTGGATCAGGGCATAGACCAAAATCCACCTGTGTGCCTCCAGTTACAGCTTCAATCACATTTCCTATCCATGCCCTTGCTAGGTCACCACAACTCTATTACCTTACATAGCAAGAACAAGTCACTTTTACATGAAGAGATTTAAACACTAATCAAGACGCTAACCAAGACACGGACTTTGAAACCCCTGCCTCTGAGGTAGTTCAGCTCCGGATTAAGTGTAAATTTGATGAATTCTAGACTGACTTCCCATCATGGCTTGCGATGGTGAGGGAGTCCTTGTAATGACATGAAACATTTCCTTACCCTGTTCACTCTATAACCCTACTCCTTGCTAGTCTATTTGACATTTTATCCAGTAATACATGTTAGTAGAAGCATCATCTATTCTTAAAACACATGCTAGCTGGATGTCTGAATTACAGAGCCAAAGCCTAATTTTTGAAGTGAGAGGGCCACCCCGAGTGCCCAAAGCCATGTCTGAACTAGCTGGAGTTCCTGAAGATGCTGGAGGGTGCCATGCTGTGTTTAATACTGCATAGTGGGTCTTGGCCCTATGAACACAATTGTCAGCAAAAGGGTTCAGTGAGCATCAGTATGGTCATAACCAAGCATAGGCATGGTCCAGCTCATGTCCTCATCACTGCCTGCAAGTAACCATCAGAGCTTCACCTCCACGTTAGACAGGGGAGCCTGAACCAGTCATGTACCCCATGTCAGAGCTGGTCCAGACTTCCAGACTACCATGTCTATAGTACTGGCTGGTATGCAGTTACTCACACAAAAGAAGGCAATATTATATTAGTTCCAAAGAGAAACAGCTCTTTGGGAAGGCTCATATGCATCTGAGGTTTCCAGCTGGACATTATTTTTTATGTGCTCTCAATCCCTGTTGCACAACAGCAGCAACTTGGGCTGGCAATGGCTGGTCAGACCCTTCCCACTCCCACGCCAACCCTGAGGCACCACAGACAATACAGCCCACCGAGGTTTATCATCAAGGGAAAACACTGGACTGTGTTCAAGCAACACAGAGGCCTTTCTAAGAAACAATTATTATTATGGACAACAGCTGGGCTCGGGGGAGAGCTTTGCCCGCAGAATTCAGGGGGAGTTGCTCTACCAGACTGTCATTATTTCATGCCAGATTGATCGTTCAGTTGAAAATAGGAAGAAATGAAAGCTCGGCAGACAGTGTGGTGACATTCCCTGTGAAACCTTGGAGAGTGAAATTCTCTATTTAGTGGTCATCCTTACACCTTCACACACAGAGACCACACCAGCTCATGTCAAGCTTTGGAGACAGACTGGGGGAGCGATGGCATCTTGTGTTCGGCAGCCTTTCCTGTCTCTTTGGTTCAAACTGGTGTTTGCCTTCCCATCACCCTACCCATGCGCTCAGCCCCATTTCTCAGGCTATTTGTGGAATGAAATATTGTTGCTATCATGGTTTACATGCTAGGAGAGAGGGAATGAAAAAATGTGAGGTGGGGAGGGAGGGAAGCGAGAAGGAAACAAAGACAGCATTGTTATCTCTTCCAAAAAACTGCAGACACTTATTCAAGGCAGAATGACTAGTTGGGGTTGTGGTTTGCTTTTACATATGTGTTTAACCTCGTGAAATAGTCAACAGCCTGGAAAGAAAACGCCACACTCAAAGGCAGAGGCTGCCCAAGGATCCCGAACCCTCTGCCTGATTTTCCAACTTGGGGTGCTTGGCTGGAGCCCATCCTCAATCCCTGGGATGTGACGGCTTCTGGATTCAGTGGGGGGAAATCATCCTTCACCCCCAGACAAAGGCATCTCCCCACTGTCCAGTGGGAGCAGTATATTGGGCTTATCAGGCTCCTGTATTACCTGTTCCTAGCAAATGCTGCAAGATGATTTGTCATTCAAATCCTGGCATGCTTCACTCCAGCCAAGCAGCCACAAGAGCCAGCAAGGGGGGGGGGGGGTGGGGAAATAAAAGAAAGAGAGGGAGAGAGAAGGAAAGAAGGAAAGAAGGAAAGAAGGAAGGAAAGAAAGAAAGAAAGAAAGAAGGAAGGAAGGAAGGAAAGAAAGAAGAGAAAGAAAGAAAGAAAGAAAGAAAGAAAGAAAGAAAGAAAGAAAGAAAGAAAGAAAGAAAGAAAGAAAGAAAGAAAGAAAGAAAGAAAGAAAGAAAGAAAGAAAGAAAGAAAGAAAGAAAGAAAGAAAGAAAGAAAGAAAGAAAGAAAGAAAGAAAGAAAGAAAAGAAAGAAAGAAAGAAAGAAAGAAAGAAAGAAAGAAAGAAAAAGAAAGAGAGAGAAGGAGAGAGGGAGAAAGGGAGAAAGGGAGGGTGAAAGTGAGGAAGGAAGGAAGGAAGGAAGGAAGGAAGGAAGGAAGGAAGGAAGGAAGGAAGGAAGGAAGGAAGGAAGGAAGGAAAAGAAAGAAAAGAAAGAAAGAAAGCAGCGAAAACCCCCACACATTCTCAACACTGAAATGTGAAAGAGGGAGTGAGCAGGCTGTGCGGCCGTGCCAACTTTCCAGGGTTTAGAGCACAAGCTTTTCTGTGGTACCACCGCTCGTGATTAAGTTTGCCTGACACTTCCCATCAGGAGGCTCTGCAGTCACTCTTGCAGAGCTTTGCCAGACTTGAATCAATTGGGCTGAAATTTCCCATGTTTGGTATCTGCCTGAGGCAGGAGCCAAGGAAACAATTCACTCAACACAGCACAGCCATTTCTGAGAGCACGGGTACAGCAAAACACCATGCATTGCTATTAAAAAAAGGAGAAAACAACTCAATTTCTGATTATACTTATCTTATTGAGTTCTTGCTTTCCTGTGACATGGAACAGATGCTCAGCATTTTCCAAGAAGCAGCACTGGTTGCAGAGATATGTCTTTTGCTTTTTCTGTGGAAATCTGCCCCAAATTTGATTGAAATGCCTCTGAAAGAATAATTAAAAAAGAATCAAAAAAGTTTTATGGCTCAGCCACAGGTACCTCCCTTGCCATGGAGCCCACTCTGCCCTTTCCAACCTGTTGGCACTGCACTGGCTGCAGGAGGGTTCAGAAGCCAGATCTGGGGACATGGAGTGGAGAGCAGGTAGTAGGGAATAATCAAAACAGCACTGGGAACGTCATATGAATAGTGTGTATTCTAGGGGTGAGAGTAGTGAGAGGAGTGTCTGAGACTAGGATCCCATCAGGGAAATACGGCAGGAGGTGAATGCTTTCAGAGCAGAACTTGGGCAGGCAGAAGGCCCTGAAGAGGGGACCTGATCTGGGTGCTGGGTGCTGACAGGATTGGTACAGACCCTTACAAGGCATCCCAGGTGGAGGGAGCACACCTTTTTGAGTGTAATCAGATTAACCAAAGTGACTGATCATAGGGTGCTACTCACTTTTTTCCTTTCTCTGTCACACAACCCATAGTAAGAGCTATATTTAGCTTTCTGATTGTTAACTACAGGGTGTCAGTGGCTTCTTTTTTCCCCTCCAGTGATTCAGCCAAGTGCAATTGTTCATTCAAGTGAAAATAGGAGAATTTAGGCACAGCACAGAGGGGTGCAGGACCCATACCCTCCACAGCCCTGACTGCACCCCTTGCCTTGCAGAGGAGCCGTGGACTCTGCTTGGCTCCTGTTTCACTCCCCCTGGTGCTGGAGCCCCCCGCTTTGAGGCTGATGATCACAGGCTTGGCTCTGAGCCTCCTGTATGGACACGGTGCCATGTGGCTCAGTCCTCTGCACTGTGTTGACAATGGTGGGGACAACTATGACAGTGTTAGCTGGAGGTGCTGAGAGAGGTGCAGAGCAGGGCTCTGGAGTCATTCTCTGTTGTTTCAATGAGAAATTCTGTCCTGAACTTGAGGAAATCCTCGCTAACTAAATTTTCATAGAAAACACCATGTTTCCACAAAAGGTTTTGATTTCCATGCATCAGCATTTTTCAACAACAACAACAAAATAATACCCTGCTTTGTTGAAAAATTCCTCCTCCATAGAAAGGAGATCACCAGCTCCTCTGCCTGCCCTTCCCGGGTGGAAACCCCACCGCGCTATGATGGGAGGGCTGGGCTGCTTCCTGCCCTTTGCATGCCCCACATCGGGGACTAGAGACCTAATGCCATCGCATCAGAGATTGCCTGATCGCTTTACCCTCATTAATACTTGCTAGGAATGCCCAGCAAACCCCTGAACCACAGAAGCACTGGACTGCAACTTCAGCTTGAATAAGCAGCTTATGTGCTGGGACCACTGACCGTATAGGGCAGTGTCCATTTACCCGTTTTAATCTGGATCCAGGAAAGAGCGAGGCAGGCAAAGGAATGACTCCATGCCTTACACACACTGGGAAAATAAAAAAGGACAGAAATGCCTGCCCATCAGATTTCCCCCCTCCCTTTCCTGCCCCTTCTGCAGCTGGGGAAACCGCTGCAGCTTCGGAGGCCGTTTGGAGCCGGCTGTGCGGACGCAGGCTTTTGGAAACGTGCAATTACATCCACAGGCGTCTCCTTGTAGCTTAAGCAGGCTTAATATTACAGGCAGGCACAGGAAATCTTGGCCCTTTTTTCTCTTCTTTCTTAAATTATTTTTTAAACGCGCTCCCAGTAAAGTTAATGAATCACTCCCCAAAATGAGGCTTTTATTAGGGTCTGCAATTCGGCACAGATTTCTTTGCCTTTCCTGTGGCAGAAAGATGCCAATTAAATACAAATATTTGGTTTCAAACCTATTGCTATTGCTGTATTAGGGTTTTATCCCAACACAATTAAAAAAAAAAATAAATGAACAAACACCATTTTCTTTTTGTTTAGGGTGGTCACAAAGTCCTCTCCTACAGACAAGTTACTGCCGAAAAGCTTATTTTCCTCTGTTGCGGTCCTGTTAGTCTTCACCAGCTCCCGCTTATCCAACAACCCACCTGAGGTTGTTGGCTGGTTGTTGCTGCAGGCTGAGCCCACCCTGCAGCATCCCGTGGGATTCCTCCTGCTCATGTCCTCGGATGAGGATCTTACCTCTCCTGGTCCCACAGCCCCAGTTCCCATGAGGGACATCACCCCTGATCTCTGTTTTTTCAGCCAGATTTTGCTGTCTGCCCGCAGGGGTAAACAGAGCACAGCCCAGCCTTCTGGTCTTTGAAGAGGTGGGAAAGCCATCACCAGTGGTTGCCACTACCTCCTGGTTTGCAATAACACGATTTCTTTTGAAAATCTGAATAAGAATCATGTTAGTTTTATTTAAAAAAAAGAAAAAAAAACCAAGTTTCCCCTTTCCCCCTCTCCCCAGCTGCATACCAGCAGCCAGCAGGTGTGTGTCAATCCACCAGCCTCAGAGATTTACAACCTGTTCCAGGATTTCTCGGCCAGGCTTTGGTTGTGGAAGTATTTTCTGCTCACAAACAAAGGAGCTGTAGTGAGGGGGCCCCGAGGGACACAACAACCGGAGATGAAAAAACAAATGTATCCTTCCCTAATGCGATTAAAACGTAAAAACCCCACTGAAGCAGTGGCGTCCGCATGGCCAAGGAGACGACCCTGGGCTTTTTGGTGCTTTTTGCCCTTCTCCACCCAGCTGCTCCCTCCTGAGCACAGGGGTGCAGGAGGGGATGGGGGGGTCATGTCCCTGCTTGCCACTGCTGCTGGTGGCTGGAGGACCCTGGCTGAGCCCCACTTCCCCCTGGCCTCCCATCACCCAGCCGCTGCCAAGCGCCATTCATGGCCAACGCCACAATTCCCTGAATCTCAGCAGTTTTTGTTAAAAATAGATCAAAGCTGTGGTCAAGGAAAAGCCACAGGAAGTGGCTTGGCCTGCCTTGGTCTGTCGCTCCTCTACCCCACACTTCATCACAGACTGAAGACCAGAAGTCACTCCTGAGGTTGATTTCCACAAGGAGAGGAGGACTGTCTCCTTCCTCTGCACCCATTCATGCCGCATCCACACGGGGGTTCCCCAGCTTTGCTCTCACAGTTTTTTCTCTCCTGGCTTTGCTCTTGTTCAGCCAGTTTTCAGGAGAAGACATGGGCAATGCCTTCAACACTTTATTACTGGGACCCTTCTGTTGGGAGCAATTTGAAGCAAGGAGAGGAAGAAAATCACCGGTGTCTGACAGAGGGAGAACAGTCACACACCAAGATGTAGGGCAAAACCAGAAGCATTGGGGTGAGAACTAGCCAGGGAAATCTTAGCTTAGACAAACACAAATGACGTACTAGTGAGATAATTGGGCTGGAGGTTCCTCTGCCAAAGGAAATACTGGAAGTCCCACTCACTGGACTTAGAACGAGACAGGATGAAACCTCAGGGGGACCTGCTGAGGACGTGCCTGCTTTGGCAGGAGCTGCTGACCAACAGTAGCTCCTGTCCCCATGGCCCTGCCACGTGTAATGAGGTGACACCATGGCCTGACAGATGTGGATGCCAGCCCTTTGACCAGCCCCCAAGCACTCAGAGCTGTGGGTTCAGATTTGACCCTATCGTCATACAGCAGGCAGCTGCTTCCAGATGAATATCAATGACAGGGAAGTCTCCTGGTCCCTGGTAAGCACAACAGCCTCCCATGAGCTTCTCACCAGCCCTCTTCGGCATCAGTCTCTGCTGGTGGTACTCAAGTGTGAAAGGAGACGCGTGGCAAAGAGCTGGAAGAACACACTGGGAGAGCTAATGCAAATCAAGGAGCCAAAACTCCTGTTTCCCATATGGGTTCTGAATGAGCACCCTGGTACGTGGCTTGGGAGCATAAATTCCTCTTGCCCCGAGCATCAACTTGTCCAACGGCTCCAGAAGAGCTGCAAAATGAGCAGAGTCTCAGCATCACAAGGGTGATCTGGAGGTGGTCGAAGAGGAGCCTGAGCCACCAATGCAGAAACACTCCCCTCTCCTTCTTCCCACCCATGGCTGGACCCTGTTATCTGACGCCCTGAAGCACCAGCCCGGGTCATCCCCGAACAAGCAGAGCTTTGTCCAATATGTTTACTGCAGCCAAGAGATTAAACCAAAGGAAACAAAGCAGCTCAAAGGCTTAAAGCTGTGACTCACGCAGAGGGCTTCCCAGGCCGTCTTCACTCGGCACATTGCTCTGTCCCAGATGAAAAATTACTAAGTCAAAATAAATAAATAAAAGTCAGTAAATCTCGTGCAGCAGAGATGGTGAGTGATTGAGGAATAGAAAAACCTGTTCAAACAGAGCAGCGTATTCTAGGCAGAAAATTCAGTGTCACGTTCCTGAGCTGAGAGGGGACACTATGGACAGAGGAAGAGAAATAAATATACATTTCCCAAGTATGAGAAACAGCCTCCAGAAAGCATCAGCTGGTGGTGATGAGGTTTGCTCTTCAGCCTGTCATGCCAAGGTGCTGGGGAGCCAGGCAGATAGCAAAGGTGTGCTCAGACACACCTGGATGAGCGTGTTCTCATTGCAGTTTGTGACCTGTCACTGCAGAAGAGCCTCCATGGGACTTTTAATCCTTTGTCTTATGTGAGCCAGATGATGGGGGAATATTTGGTGACCTCTGTGCTGTGCTTGGAGCTGTTTCTACAGGGCAGCAGACTCAGCAGGATGAGCCCGACTCAACTCTGCTGCCTCTGGACCTTGGACTCACAAGGAACCAGGCTCTCCGAGTGGGAACAGCATCTGATTGCTGGTTCAGCATAGATTGTTAGGCAGGTGAAGGATGACATGAAGCTGAAGATAAGCCTGCCTTGCAGCCAGGGGTTAAATGGGCGTAAACCTTTTGCAGCATTCAGCACATCATGCCCACATATTCCCAAGGGCCATCTCCCACAAAGCCCATCCCCACTCCAGTTACCACACCTGCACCCCACATTGAGCATGAGAAAAACATGGAAGGTGGAAGAAAAACCTACAGTGGAGCCCTGTGAACCTGAAGCTGTTATGCTGTAAACAGCTGAAAGCTTCTTTTTGCCCAAGGTGACTTTATTTCTCTCAGTCTTAGACCCAGCTGACAGAGAGAACTGTGGTCTCTGGAAGAGGGCTGGAGAGAGAAAGAAGCTATCAGCAGAAGGAAGCGGCTGCAGCAATAGCAAGCATTAAGGCACTAATGAGACAAGAGTAGAGCTGGCCTGCCTCACACAGAAGGTTGGACTGTGTAATCTAATGGTCCCTTTGGCCTTACAATTTGTGAAACTGTTTCATTCTGGTAGATAGTTGGCTCTGGCTTTAAATCATCCTTTGCAATCCAACAGCAAAAAGCTGGGAAAAACAAGACTTTTGGAACTGCACCAAAAAGCTGCTGGAGTAATTTCTGATAGCATCATTGGGCCAAACCCCGCAGCCCCACTGACTATTGGTGAGGTTTTGATTTCAGCCTGGCTCCCTGGAGAGCAGGGGCTTTGCCCCTGCACACACGGACAGCGCGGTCTGGGATCTTAAGAGAGGAATTTAGCAAGCAGCCCCTCAGTTGAAATGCATGTATCGATGGGATGGGATGGAGGCACTTTCCTTGCCCAAACCTGGCCCCACTGCCCTGACAGTTGGAGTAATAGAGTCCAGCCCTTCAGGCCACAGGCCAGCCAAGTGTATTGTTTTAAGACGATCAACTGTTGCCTGGCTCTTTCCCCCCGCTGACTGGTGTAACAAAGCCTCTGCGAGAGCACACAGGGCAGTGTGTGTGCGCGGGCTGAAAGGGAAGGGGAACTCGGAAGTGGGCTCTTGATCATCTTTTCTGGTCTCAGGACTCCTTGTTTGGATGCCAAGACAAACAAATAAATCATATTCAAAGGCATCTGCCCACAATAGTGCTGAAGTCAGAAAAACATAAAAGAGAGGAGCTGAGATCAGGGGTCAGGATTCCTCTTAGACACAACAGCTTTGCCCAGTGCTTTCATTTCATTTTACTGCCTCTTCTGCTGCTGTTCAGGCGAGAGCGATTATTTATTTTGTAGCCTTTCTTTGGCCTGTTTTTCCAATAGGAATTTGTGATATGCTCACACAATTCCCTGGCACAGCTTGGTGTGGGGACTGTGCTGCAGCCAGCCTTTCCAGCCCTTTGTAGAGTGCTTATGCACCAATGGTGAGCCAGTGTGCGTGAGATCCATCCTCCTTTCACAAGCACCTTTCCTCCAGTTGCTTGCCAAATTGTTTTGCATGGGGCTTGATTTAGGCAGTCACTTCCGTGACAGATATTTAAAAGTAACTGCATTTAGCAACCTGCAGCAGAACACAAAACACAGAGACAGGGATTTCTCTGGGAGATGCTATTTTTACCCTGGGTAAGATTTAATGAGGACAATGCTAAGTGTCTTTTTCCTGGAGAAAGAAAAATCATAATAGCCTCTTTAAAACCAAGAAGTGACTATTTGATATTAACATTTCTGCACAAGGAGCCTGGGTTGCTGCTGATCAGAAGATAAAGAGGCTGCCAGCAACTCTCTGAGGCTGATGGACCCTCCTTGGTGGTCTCCGGTACTCAGACTGGTTCCACTCAGCCCCAAGGCCCCACTGATCCTGGATGGTGGGGACCAGGAAACCCAGCCTTAGGGTACTGGCAGGGTTTCAGAAGGGGCCTGCTGGGACAACAGAGGGGGTCAGGCTTGTCCTTGCCAGGCGGGCGGCAGTGGCAACAAAGAGAAATTCAGCACGTCAGCTCCCAGCCCCAGATTCCGAGTTTGCAAGGGCTTTTCTGCAAGGGGCTCAAGGAAATGAGCTAGGAGAAATCAGCTAGGTCATTCCTCATTGCTCGGAGAAGCCAACAGCACCTAATTGGGAACTGATCTCAGCTGTTTGTTTGCCAGGACTCAGACCAAAAAAAAGCTGTATTTGAACTAAAAAATAAAATTTAAAAAAAAAAAAAAGGAATTTCCTTCCCCTGATAGTTTGCGTTGTTTCTTAATGTTATTTTAATGTAGGTCTGCTTGGTGTTTATTTGCAACTTAAGGTGGTGGAAAACAAGCTGTGTGCCAGCTCTGGTGCTAGATGGAGCTGGGCATCTGCTGAATGAGAACTCTGCTAATGGCACCCATTTGGAGAAGTGCAATGCTTGTACCTGAGCTTGATTTCCTTCTAGTGGGCCCATTAGTCCATACACTGAATAGCCGTGAGGGAAAGTGCTCCCAGCAACCAAGGGGTTGCTTGGAAAGTCTGCTTCCCATGCTAGCCAAGGCTTGTGCCCTTTGGCCATCTCCCTGCCTGGATGCCAGAGCGTTCCTGGCAGCCACGTTAATGAACAAGGAGTAGGGAGTAACTTGCCTTCTTCTCCCAGTTTTCAGGCAAATTATTACTCATGCAAAACTCTGACAGACTTTTGGGACCTGTGAACGTTTTAATAAACCCCTGGTGACTGTCTCACTATTCACAAAGAGCGAGTAACAGGATCCCATAAATCACAGCAAAACAAACTCAGCACTTTGGTCAGGAAAATATTGAGAAATCCATGGGTTTTACCCTAATCCTCCCATGGCAGGGGCCCTGGAAATGCAATTTTTTTTTTTGCATCCTTCTGGCTTTGACACTAACTTCCTATTCCAGCTGACATCTTGCCAGGCTCCGCAGCATGCGCGGGCATTCAAGGTCCAGCTCAGCGCAGTGGGGAGCAGGGGAAGCTCCCCTGGGATGCGGTAAGCCTGGCACTCATCCCAGCCAGAGATGAGTTTGCCCCATTCCTCATCTTCTGGGCTTACACCTACCAGCCCCTGATGCACAGCAACCAGCAGGGCACTTCTATGGGCACTGAGAAGCCTAAGGGTTTGTCTGTGGTGCTGCTTTCTGCTTTTGACTTGGACTTTCGGCTGCTATCTTCAGGACATCACCCTATATAGACCCTGCTGCTCCAGGAAGTGGGGCTTTGAATCTGCCTCCAGCAATGAGGCCTTTCATCTTTTGTTGCATCTTTGTTTTGCAGAGAGATGGGATTTGGGTTTCTTTCTTTCTTCTAATTTTTTTCGCCATCAATCCATCAGAGTGCTGAACTCGCTGAGGTTTAGGGTGGCTGCAATCCTGTGGTGGCTCTTCAGGCCCCCGGCTAATAATACAGGCTGTCTTTGGCAAGTGTGGAGGCAACACATGGCAGAAAGGCTGCCCTTCCCACAGTGGAGGAGTGAGGAGTCAGCCCCAGTGTGTGGTCCTGATTTGTCAGCAAACCAGTCCTAGACCTCCTACCTGACAGGAACATCTGCTGGCCAGAGGAGCCAGGGTCCTGGCGGCACTATGGAGGGATGGTGCCATCCAGGCAGGGGGAAAACCACCCAAAAACAATGGCAAAGGAAGGAATGGGACAGAACAGAGCACAACCGAAAAAGGGAAAGAAGAGACTGGAAAGGGGCAGATACCCTGGTGCTCTGGATTTCATGCTTGCAAAGCCAAATTTCTGAGGGGGGACTATGTAACAGATGAAGTAACCGGCTGATGGAGATGCAGAGCCCAGGCAGATGCCTCCAGCAAACCTCTCCTGTCCCACTTGCATTGTGCTGGCAACCACAGGGTGCTGCCAAGAGAGAAGGACGTGGCTGGCCACCCTTCTCCTGGGATGGAAACAGCCCTGCAAGACGCATGCTCTGCCTGTCCAGCACTTCTGAAGTGCAGACACTCAGTGGAAGGACCTGAGGGTTTTGCACTGTGTGTGATAGCACTAAAACACCATCACCAGCTTTATTTTTCTGAACCAGATTTCTGTTTAGGAAAGGCTTGATGACCTGGGAATCGGGAGACTGCTGTGCACTCTGACCAGCTTACCTCACCCCAGCTCCCTCCCCAAACCATTTGGTCTCTCATCATGCACTAATCCATTGGTGACTTCAGCTGTAATTGGCTGCAGTCTGGCATCAATAAACTGAAACACTTATTGCACAGTTTAAATCTAATACAGATTATAGCAACCCAGCTAGTTTTTAATGCCTGAGCCAGGAAGCAGCTCTATGAGCTCCTGCTTTGCAGGTTGGAGGCTCTTCCCCACTGCTGGAGCTCCATTCCAGCCCTTGGTCTGAGTGTCTGGTCCTCACCTGCTGCCCCCACCTCCTTCATCACCCATCCAGTGTCCCCCCATTTGCTAAGTCAGGTCTGGCCCCCCTCCATCTGTATCCTGTGTTCCAGGATGGCCAAGCCTCCCTCCCTGTCCCCAGTCAGTCGGGTTCTGTCTGTGGAAGGAGGGAGGTTTTCTTAATACCTGTCACATCCAAATCCTGAAGTGAAATCACTGAGTTGTTCACAATGGCTGCACCAGAGACAGGAAATCTGATTTGCAATAATATAGTGTTCCTTCAGGTAACAATCTCTTAGAAGTCATTATTGAAGTTTAAAGAAGGGGCCAGAGTGCAAGGGGGCTTTAATGTTAGATTTTGCATTTATTTTGCTGGCTACTGATGTTTAACCCTGTGAGGGTAAACACCAGCTGCACATGGTGGCTGGACTTTGGTGGTCCCATTGGCAGGGCTTGCATGAGCCTGGGCTTGCTCTTGCCAGGGTGGCCTCCAGAGGCAAGCTTCACAGTTCCCTTTCTACCCTGAGGGCTGACTAAGGAAAGCCTGCCTGGAAGACCTACACAGCCTTCCCCACCACTGCAGATGTGGGTCCCTCTCTGCCCAAAGAGCAGGGAGGTAAATCATGTGCACAGCATAAGTACAGTCACCTTTCAATGAATCCAATGAGATATATAAATGGCAAATCCCTCGTTTTCTCCTGATTTAAATAATGTATTGGAGAAGCACTTCACTGGCATTTCAGAAAAGGAAGGCGGGGGGTAATAAAGACCTTGTCAACCCCTGTCAGCCCCTGCCAGCAGCAGCCTGGCAGAGCCCGCCCCACTTTGAGCAGCCTGTGCAGGGGGTGAGGGCAGCACCAGCCAGGGGAGGCACACACAGCCCCGGGATGGATGGTGGCCAGGAGGAAAATGAATGGGGAACTATTGGGTTTCTCATAGACACCCACTTACTCTGCCACTGCTCCAGCGATTTCGGAGCTCCCCAGATCTGATTAGGCTCTCCATTACTGTCTGCCGTGTGCTTGCATGCCAGGAATCGCTTAACAGGGACCGGCTGGAGTGCCTCTGCGGAGGGAAGGGGGTGCCTTTGGTCCGCCCCTCCGCCCCCCCGGCCGGGTATTACTATCAGAAATATCAGACGTTTCGACTCAAATTAAAGTCAGGTTAAATATCTCAGATGCAAAAATTCCACATGGTTCCAGATGGAAAGCGGCTCCTCAGCTTCATACCGAGCAAAATAAATAAGAAACCTTTCAGACCTGTGCCTGCCCCTCTGCCAGGAAGAGACTGGGAGCCCCCGCTGAACTTGAGAACTTTGAAGTTGTAATTTGGCTGGACTAATGCAAAGCATGACACAGTCTATTGGAGTATAAATAGCGTATTGGTGAAGTGCACAGTGGTAAATACATTGTAATGATAGTAACCAAAGCAGAACCATGTGTGCATGCACACGGATTGCACACGATGGCACACACACAGAGCATGGAAGCACGCACAAAGGCAACGCAGGATCCCTGCAAACTCCGATGGCCCCGTGCACCTCACATGCATCTCCATGGACCGGACAGCAGTGTGCTAGCAATTAAACCAAGCAGCACAACAGGAGGGGAAGAGCTTTAGTCACAGTGGGGACGGGTTGATTTAGGGTAGGTTTCTTTGTGTGTTCTTTTTAATCTGTCCAGACACATATTTCAGGACACAAGACTCAACATCTGCGCGATGCTCCAGAGGGACCACAGGGATGCTGCCACCACTGATCGCTTTTGGGAACACCAACAGATCTGTCCCAAGCAGCTATGGAGCAGGTGGATTTGGTAGGATGCACCCAGGCCATGCAGCGAGCTGACAGCCATGCTGTGGCAACTGCTTGCTGAGGGCCAGCAGCCCAAGAAGCCCAGCCCCACAGTGTGCTGCAGCCTGCCGGCATGGAGACCCTGCTGTGGGATGCCTCACTGCTGAGCCTGCCCTGCTGCTTCATCCTGACCCGTGTTCCCAACTCATGTACTCATAGCTGTGGCATGTGAGAAGTAATCTCTGCAGGGGACCTCTTCCTCTGCCGAGCCGTGGTGTGAGGCTGCTCCCATGGCATTTACAGGGTTGCCAGGCCTGAGCTTTAAAAGGAAAGAGAGAACGCTGCTCGCGGCAGTGCCGAGCCCAAATCACACTCTGCGGCTTTACACAGCCCGAGCTGTGCCAGATCCCACGAAAGTGGATATGCCCATGTCTCCCACAGCCTCTCAGGCTCATCCGTGCATTGGGCCCAATCCCTAAGTTCAGATCTGGTTCCAAATCCATCCCAGATCAGGTGTGTTTGCAGAGCTGGGGGTTTGCCCTAGCCCTATTGCTACGAGATCAGGAGTCCTGCAGGTGTCATTGCCATCCAGACCAGCATCTTCAAGGAAAGGTTTAGCATCCCCCTGGTCAGGGTCCTTGCAAAACAGCTCCTCTGCCAGCTACAGTGAACAGAACCCCATCATGTCCCTGGTATTTCCTACTGGGAATTTGCACCCTGCTCCCCTTTCTGTCTCTGCTCTCTCACGTTGCTCCACAGTCCTCCAGCTCTCTGTGCTGTTTCTAACCTTGCCCTTTGGTTGCCGTGTGGTTTTCATTTCTGTGTTTAAACCTCACCAGGGCTGAGCCATCCCCGTGCTCTGCTGTTGTTTGGGTTGGTGGTATTGACTTTTCTGTCTTGCCCTTCTTGTCTTAATTTAGCGTCTGCTTCTCCCTCAGGTTAATCAGTGGATTAGCTGCAGCTCTCCCTCCCTCTCTCCTAAATCCTCATCCTTCATCACGAACCTAGGAAACAAACCAGACCAGGTACTTTTCCGTGGAGGCAGCCAAACTATTTGCTTTCCTATCAGCCATCCTCTCCCACACCATTCTCTAAGCCCTTCTGACCCCGAGACACCCACTTGTCTGCAGACACCCCTGCCTACCCACTGCCCCTGCTCTGCCTGGACCTGCTGCCTGCCCATCCTGGGGTCACCGGCAGGGCTGTCCCAGGACATGAAGAAACCAGAACAGGACCAGAACTTCCCAGATCTCACCCGGGTGCCACCCCGTTCTGCCCTGCTTTCTCCCCGCTCCTGCCTGCGCTGCCTCTTCCTCCTGGGGCTGTTTGCAGATTCCCTGTCCCTGAGATCATCATCCTGGCCAGGGGAATGGCTGCACAGAGCTGACATCCCGCTCCCACAGACACACTCAGCCGCCGCCTCTGCTCCCAAGAGCCATCACTGTCCTGATGCCCTTCATTCCTACCCACTGGGGTCCCTCGGTTCTTGGAGCAGCTCATTTCCTGCTTAGTATCTTCCTGCTCTGGGCTGGAGTTGTTTGGCTCTGACCTGTGAATGACCCTGAGAGATACCCAGTATCTCAGGCCAGTGGGATGCTGTCAGAGCAATCCATCCTCCCAGCTCCAGAGAGGGAAGGGAGCAGCTGATAGCTGTGATGCACCTGAAGTTTTAAGACCCTTAATATTTTCTGCTTTAATCAGCAGCTTCCAGTGCTGGCTGAAAGCAAGATAAACTCTGTCAACCCAGCAGCAGGTGGGCAACTGAAAGAAGATTCTCTGAAATAAAAACCTGAGCCGCTGTAGGAAGGTGTCTGGATCCCAGGAAATACCATTTCCTTGAACAGTGGTGCTAAATGGAGGGCGCAAATGTGTCTGGTTCAGCTCTGCCTCAACGTGAGCTCTATCTGAATGTCCCTGATGCTAAAGAGCCGGTCTCAAGTGCTAAGGAAACCTGTAGCCTCAGCAGAGCTCAGTAGCACAGGACGGATGCAGTCTTCCTGCTGGAAAGGAAGGGAGTGCCATGCAAGTGCCCTGTTCACATGGCATTGGCTGGGAAGCTCTTGCACTCCTGACATGACATTGGGGCTGTGGCCCCTGGTTTTCCCATGCAGGCCCACAGCTCTGCCAGCCATGCCCTGTGCAGCAGAAGATGGCAGTGGTGCTTAGGCTCCAGTTCTTCCTGTCTGTGGTTTATCATCTTGTAGACCACAGAGCAGAGGGCACTGCAGCAGAAAACGCTCATCAGAGGGAGAAAAGAAACCTCCTTAGGAGGTCAGGGCCCCATTGTGATGGGCACTGAAAATCCAGGGAGAGCCACGTAGCCTTCACCCATCCAAGAAGAACTGGCCAGAAGCAGCAGGACTGGGAGGAAAGGCCCAAGACTGCGCTATTCCCACTGGCCATGGGAGCAGCTGTGCAGATGAGTGCTGGTGGAGGCAGGAGTAAACGCTTCACCCAGCACTTCCAGATCCATGGGTGCCAAGCACAGAGGTGGATCATTCAGCAGGTCCCAGGGGATGGCATGGTGTGGGCCAGCGGTGACTGATGTTTAAGCCACCTGCCAGCATTGTATCAGCACCTACAAAATGTGCTGCCTCTGGACTTTGATGGATATTTGGATGCTTCTCATCTACCTGCAAGTGGTCGGGCAGCCTGAGAGCCCCTTCCCCTTGCACTGAGCTTGCCATGATGTCCAAGCTGCAGAACAGCAAGGGTGAGGAGGAGAGCAGAGCCGAGCTGAACCGAGGAGAGGGGTTGCCATGTGAAAAAACAATTCCAGCAGCTCACATCTATGACCCAAGTTTTCAGCTCAACCGCTCCTGCCAAAGCAGGGCTTCCAAAGCTGCAGCTCCCTGATAAAACCTAATACCATTGCCCATAAATTGTATTAAATAAACAGCAGCTGCAGATCAAGGTATATTCATCAAGGGCTTCCTCTATTTTTTTCTTTTTATGAATGGCTGAAGACTCAGAGATGCCTTTTGCCAATAGTCTGTCAACGGAGCCTGCATTTAAAATCAATTTGGTAATTACAACTCCAACTCAGAGCCACAAATCAAAAAAGAAACTTCAGCCCTTCAGGATGTTTTGGACCATTAGGGAGCTGGTAATTACGCACCCCAGCCGGGCATTAATTTAAGGCCCTGGTGGAAAAGTGATGGTGTGAATTTGAGACAGGAAACTGACTGCAAGGAATTTCAAAGGTTGGGAGGCGTGCTGTCAGTCTGTTTACAACCACCTAGCTTAACATGGTTAAAATCTGCTAGGGAACACTTGCTGAACTCAGGACTGCCATTGTGTTGGTTTATTTTTCCTTGTGAAAGAGGCCGCTTTTCTGTCGGCAAGGAATAAATGAGGAAAATATATGTAACCTCTGTTTACATAGGATCTACACTGTTTGTACTGTGCTACTCCAGGTCACTTGGATCTGAGTGTGATGAACGGTGTGTATGTGTGCAGAGATAGATATATGGATACAGACAGAGAAGAGGGTTTGATAGAACCAGCCAAGGGAGCATAGCTTTAATTCTGCTAGCAGTGAGTTTGACTGCAAAACACCATTGCACCCCCTCCCCTTTAGCATGTCAGGAGAAGACCCGGAGGCTGAGCATCCCTTCTCCCTGCACGGCAGAGCACAGCCCTGCTTTGCTCAAGCCTGGTTTCCTGGCAGCATCCTTTGGCTCATGTAGCATGTGCTGTGTCCCCAGCGACTCCTGCTTCCGAGGAGGAGGTCAGCCAGCTGTACCTGGCCAAATACCCTGTGTTACAACATGAGGAGTAAGGGGCTCCTCCCCACAACTGCTACAGCCAACCTCAGTGCTGCAGCATCAGGTCTTGCTATTCCTGTAAAACTGGATAATGTTCAGTAGCTGTAAATGTTATTAATGGTCATAAAATGATCCGGTTCTTCAGAATATCCTGTTTCACTGGTTGTCTCAGAGATCTCCTGCAGGCTGGTCCCAGAGCCCCATTTGTCTGGACTCTGAAGTATCATGTCTCCGTCAGGAGAGCTGCAGAGATGGGTAAGCTCCAGGGACCAGCAGAAGGATAAGGCTGGATTTTGGACAACAGGGGAGAAGCCCCTGGCCTTCCTGGCCCAGTTTGGTGTGCCTGTTCCCAGCCCAGCTGGGGCTGTAAGGGCTCCATTCCCTGTGATGAAATGCCTACCACTAACCCAGGGCCCTCCCGTAACCCATGCACTGAATGAGGGGCCCCAGTGCCTACTGCAAGCATCAGGGAAGGTGCAGAAAATCCAACAACTAATGGGCATCTCAAGAGGTCAGAATCACTCTTCTGCCCTGCTCCTCCTTAGCAGACATTGAGTTTTCCCTCTGCTTAGATGGTGCAAAAGCAGAGCCAGCTCTGACCACTGCAACAGCTTTACTCTGGAACAAACAGAGCAATTGGGCAAACACAAAAAGAAAAACTGGGAGTTTGACGTTCAGGATTTAAATCCTTTCATTTTAAGTTGCTAAGAACAATGAGCTAATGGCTTTGTAATCCAGGGTTTTGGGGTTCTTGTGCCTCTTGTGTCTCTGGGTCTGCCCTCCCCTCAGCAGCTCCATCAGACTCCGACGGGGATGCTGCTGGCCCCGGCATAAAAGCTTCCTCCTGTAAATAATGAAGTAATGAAGTAAGGATGTGTCTCGTAGCAGTCCATTAAATGGATGCGTCCAGGCTGCCGGAGGAGCTTTGATGACTCGGGCGCTCAGAAGACGGAGCCACAGCAAACAGGCTGATTAAATATAAACCCAGCTTCAGTAGTGCAGTGCGAGGGGCTAAGGCAGGGCAAAGCTGCCCTGCAGACGGTGCTCCAGCTCTGGCACAGGGGGCATGAGGTGGAGAGGAATGTTTTTACCTGCTGCATTTACAGCAGAAGTGAACCTGGAGAGCTGAGTCTGTGTGATGGTGTGCAGTCTGGTGCTGGGGAAGAAGGAACTCATGGGGTTGGCTGCTTGTAATCACAGAGGTGAGACAGTGTCCCTGAAAGCAGCCTGAGGGATGGCAGGGAGGGAAGGACTCCCAACATAAAGATGCCATTCCTGGGGTTAGGGTCCCTAGGTGTGAAGGGGGAGATGAGGTTTGCAGGAAGCCCCTACATGCCAGGAAGCTTCTTCCCCATTATCCAGCCTGTTTTCCCTTTCCTAGGCATATCCCTCAGCCTTGCACAGTGTTCCTGCTCCCTGCTTGGTGCTTGCACCCTCCACGCTGCACAGAGCATCCTTTCATCTCCCCTTCTCTCACAGCTGTGGCTTGCCAAGACAGACAGATTTAGCTCTTGAAATCTTTCCTTGTGAGTCAATCTGTTGCAGTGTGATGTCTGAGTGCTCCCCATTTTCTTCTTGGGGTGAAGCAGGGCCACCCTGGTAAGGACCAACCCTAAGACCGGGCATGGGGTGCATGCGAGGGGCCAGGCCTGGGGCCAGTCCATGCTGCCCACCGAGGGCCCATGAGCATCCCTGCCCAGCACACTGCTTCCCACTGGCCCCGTATGCCCTCAGCTACAGAGGTCCATGCCTCCTGCTGCACAGAGAGAGGTGGCTGCTGCCACACAGCCCCGAGCAGAAGTGCTGCCACAGGTTCCCTTCAGTTTAATGTCACTTTGGAAAACACCATGCACCACGCAGGAGGAGCACAGAGCTATTTTCTGTCACAGACATGTCAACGCTTGGCGTTTCCTGTGACTTTCCCCGCGTCCCCCCCCCCAGACAAAACCCAAACTACATATAAATACATATTGGAAACGGAGACGTCGTCTTTATTACAAGCCTTGCACTGAATGGCAATTTCTGCATTTGCTTTAAATACATCCATTTAAAGTGACAGGCGGAAAGCCGGCTGAGCCAACACCAGGGAAGCAGCGAGGGAAGAGGGGGGAGTGTTAAAATTTTCTCTCTGTCTGCGCTCAGCCCCTTCCATGAAAAGGCAGCAAGATGTTGGTCTGAACTTGGGAAGCAGCGTTGGGGATGCAGGGATGGGGACGGAGATGAAGGGATGGGGATGAAGGGATAGGGATGCAGGGAATGGGGACCGTGTCACATTTCTCTAGTGCCAGGCTGAGCTGCCTGGGGGGAGGGTGGGGAGAGTGTGCAGTGGGGGTGGGGGACAAGAGAGGAAAGGGATATTAAAATGTTCAATCTGAAGTTACTGACATGCCATCAGGCTCGCGGACTGCGTGCAGAACAAAGGTTTGCATTTGCAAATCAATAAAAATAAACGTGCAGTGAAGACGCAGGAATATTTTAACATAAATCTACATAAACCCTCACCCTGGAAATGCCTGTGAATGCGCCAGCTGGACCCTGTGCCCACCTCCTCGGGTCTGGAAGGGGTGCGGGGATGGGGAAGAAGGGCTGCCCAACTCCTAAACCCCATCTCTGTGCCCAACACTGCAGCAGCCACAAAGGGGGCATCGCAAAGGGGGCAGCTCTTGGCCCTCACCACCTGAATTCTGTAATTTCTCTGTAGTGCAAAATGTGATGCCATAAAAGGGGAAAACAAACGGGGTCATTATCAGGGTTGACCCGTTCACTTCCAGAGGCATTGCCAAGGTGGGCATCTTCCTTCTCACCAGCCTCTGCACCTTCACTGCGTGGGATAGTACTCTCTGAACACCAGTGAGGGATGCTGCGCTAGAAATGGGGTTTCTCTTCACTGGGAAATTCCAAAGTTTCACATTTTCTTTGTTTTGATTTGTTTGGGGGGGGGTGTGTGCGTGTGTGTGTGAATTTGTTGTGGTTTTTTTTTGGGGGGGGGGGGGTGTTTTGTTTTGTTTTTGTTTTTTTTTAATCCCATGAGACAAAAATAACCCCTTGAAATAGTTTGGAAAACAAAAAGCTCATTAAAGATTTCTGTTCCTGAAAGGGTGAGAATCTAGCAGAGAAAGCTGGGAAAGCTGAACCAATGTCTTCTACTTCTACTTTAAACAGCTCTCAGAATCTTCTGCGAAAAGGCCAGCTATCAGCATGTCCCAGAAAACATGTTTTGGACACAATGCTTTCTGCTGAACACTGACTCTATTGACAGCATCATCTGAACACCAGCCTATTACCATCTGCATTTCAAAGCCGGGGAAACTAAGGCACGGCAGCACCATCTCCTGCTGCTGCAACAGATCCCATCCATGGAACTGGGGGAGCAGGAAAGCGCTGAGGACCAAGCAGAGGTATTGGTACTTGCGCTGGAGGAGAAGGGATGGCCTTGGACCCCTATGACTTCTGGGACAGTCCCAGGTCTGTGTTGTGGCATCCTGACCCCTGCAAGGGCTCTGCTGTACCTGGGGACACAGTCACACTCGCAACTGCTGCACCTCCTGCACTGTCAGCTAATTAATTGCCTATTCTCTTCCTCCACCTGAATTGTAACAAAGACATCTGGCAGAGATTTATGTGGCCCCAGTCTTTAACTTTCTGCTTATTAGGGGATATAATAGTAAAACTGCCCCAGACAGGCATCCTCCAATGGAGTGGCAGCAGGAGCTAAGATGTCCCTACAGGTGGGATCTCGGCTGGGTTTCTCAGGACACCCCACATCACCCATCCCTGCTGTGAAGGTATGGGGAGACTCGGGCTCAGTGGGAGGTTTGCAGTAGGGGGGGCTGGGGTAGAGCTCATCCCTCTCTGCACCTCTGGGCCACCCGTTCCTGCCTTGCTCCCAGTAAGGGAGACACAAACTCCCTGGAACAAGCACCAAGTGAGAACACTGAACCTCTTCATCAGGCTGCTAGCTCACTGGTCCTTCCCTTGGTTTTTTGCTAGAAATGACCCAAAAGGGAATTGAAACATTTTGTTTCATTTTGAGCAAAGCATTTTGTTTGATCTGAAAAGAACATGGGGTTGGGGAGAGGGAGAATGGTTCATTTCAGCAGCCAGGAAACAGTTCATTTCAGCTCAAATAAAACTTAATTTTGTTACTGCTGCAGTGTTTGCTGCCTGGGGACCAGGGTAGGCAGCAGGAGAGCTGGTAAAGGCAGGAGTGCCTGGCTGAAACAGCCCAGGAGGACACTGGGACCTGAACATCAGGGCCGGATCTCCCTGCTCCAGGAAAATCTTCCATCTGACATCTATGTTCGGTTTTGGGGGTATTTTAAGCTCGGTTGGACATTTCCTCTGGTGAAAGAAGGATCCAGACATGATCCTCCAGTGCTGGGTCAAGTGTCTTTACCACCAGCCACGCTCTGCACACCCCTAGAGCTCTCCTGACAGGCTCAAGCTGTGTTTGGCAAACTCACACAGTTTCAGGACAGCCAAAGCCACATTTCCCAATGAGTTCAGCAGTTATCCCTCTCCCGGGAGGTCACCCACATCGTCATGCCTCTGTGCCTACATCTCCATGTCCCCAGGACAGGGCATCCCACAACCGCCCAGCACCGGGACTGTGTGGGTGCAGCCACAGCCTTCCCTTCTCCAGACCAGCCCGGCTCAGGGCCAGGCGTCTGTGACTAATTGGTAGCAAAGCACTTATCAGGCAAACTTTAGCCTCTCTTCCGGTTCATGAATTGCTCATGAGCTATTTGTGAATTTTTTGACTTTAATTGTTATCCTAAATTATTCATCAAATAATTTCAATAACTAGTTCTTGGGCCAGATTACATTTTATATGAGCTGTTTCCGTGCGTGCTTCTGCCAAAGAACTCGCTGTCAAGCAGCCGCAGAAAGCAAATGCAGAAAGGGACATGAAACACAGGGAAACAAACTGCAGGAAGCATGAAGGGGACTTTTCACCCCGACCTGCTCAGTGTTTAAGGAACGCTCAGCCTGCAAGAGCATGCGGCTGACCTGCCCAGCACCTCTCAGGAGCTGCCAATGTCAGACCCATTGCTGCACCGACAGCGGCTGATGGACGAGCACGGTTTCCCCTCCCTTAGGTCACTGAGAGAGTCGTCAAACTGATGATAAACCCAGCGCTGCTGGTTCCCAGCACAGGCTCCCACCGCCGGGCTGCACCTCCCTCCTTCAGCTCCTGTTCCCAGAGAGAACAGCCTCTCCCTCCCAATGCTCCTCCTGGACTCCAGCACCTCCCGAGCCACCTCTGCTCCAGGAGGAGATGGGGGCTGCTGGCCATGGCTCAAACCACTTCTGAGCAAAGCATCCAGGAGAAGCTTTACACTCGGGGCAATTAAAGAGCCAAGTGGAGATTTTCCCAGCCCAGCCCACATCCAAGAGCCCCATCCTGGCACGCTGGTGTGGAAGGAGCAGCATTCCCCATGCAGATCTGGCACAGTTTGTTCAAGGCAAGTGTTTTGACTGCTTGCTGCTGCACACGGGAATGGCACTCACTGTGTCCCCTGCACAAAGAGATGGTGTCACCTGCTGCTGTAACTCCCTCCCCAACCACCAGCAGCTGTAAGGGAAGCAGTGGAGGTACCGGTGAGGCTTGGCCACCATTCAGCTGCGAGACTGGAGGCATCAGAGCTGGAATTTTCCCCCAGTGCCACGTAACTGAGCAATCAGAAGGACTCAGACAATCAGCTGATGTTTGTTTTCCCTGCTCCTGGCCTGGGTGTAGCACGATGTCCTGCCACTACCCAGTGCTGCGCCACGGCAAAAGAAAAGAACGCACTGTTGTCTCTCAACTTATTACCAACCTCAGAATGTTTGGGGCAGGGCTGCGCCTGGCCGCAGTGGGGACATCACAGCAATGGGGTCATTGTGCTATTGCAGGGCCCCAACACGCCTCTGAGCCTCAGCTGGACTACCTCCTCCTGCCGACATCCCAGTACACTCCGGTTCAAATGTCTCAGTCAAGCTTTAAGGGCTTGCTTTACTCATTGGATGATCACAGCTACCTCTTCTGGTTTAAAAGAAACCAGGAAAAAAGCTCTCTTGGTTTAGAAATCTCTGCTCCAAGAGGCAGAGGCTGCATAGATTTCAGGGACAGCATCTGGCTGAGGCTGAGCCAGGGCCTGGAGCTGCAGCCCCAGCACGTCCCAAACCCATCCAAGCACCTGGGTGCAGGCGCACACTCAACGGGTGCAAGCATAGACCATGGCCAGAACAAAGACAAGGTGGGAATCGGGGAGGAGGCCAAGAACTGACCCTGTCTGCTTCCAAGATAATCCATCTCCAAAAGCCAGCTCAGGTTTCCTGACTTCAGCAGTACTATTGAAAATTTATGGTTTGAGAAAGTTCTTGGAGCCCAAATCCCTCGACCTATCACCTTCTCAACCTTGTGTTTATCAAGACACAAGTTCCTTTTCCTCCCACCCTTTGTTTTCGGCTTTTGGAGCCTAAGATGCTCAGTGCTGACGGTCAGGCTGTGTGAAGGGGCAATAAATCCTCCCTTTCCTCCACTCCCCTCTTTTTGCCCCTGTTCTCCTTTTTCTGGGCTGGAGAGCAGTGTTGATGTTCTGCTCCTTGCCAGCTCTACATGTTTCTGTCACTTCCTTGCTCTCAGCTTTGCTCCCTCCATCTCGGTAAAACTGGCATCAAACACCACAAGTTGCTACGGCGACCGGAAAATCACCGTGACCTTGGGGATGGGCGCTGGACCGGGCTGGAAAAGTGCATCACCAATCGATCCCTGAGACATTCCCAGGCTGCCAGCTTTCACATGGAGGCAGGGCATGGCAAGGGAGAGACCAGCCTCAGGCAGGGCATCCCCCAGGGCCCCTCGTGCAGGAGGGGAGTTTCTTTCCATTGTTTTCAGTGTCACTGGGGTAAAAAAAAACAAAGAGATTCCTGGGTTTATTTCCAAAGAGTTTCCCTGTCTCACAGATTTTTGGTCACCTGTGGTGTAAAAGACAATTTAGTGGGATCAGCAGGGACCTTTCAGGCTTGTATTAGCAGGAAACAGTGGAGGGCAGCAGGGTCCCTGCAGGAAAAAGAGGCTGTTTCTGGGCTTGGATGAGGATTGCAGGGGAAGTCCAGCCCCGAGCACAGGGGGACAGCAGGAGCCCAGGTGAGGGGGTGGAAGACTCTCAAGTGCCAGGGATTTCTGAGGAAGGCTTATAAAATTGCTGGAAGTAATGAAAGGAGAGAAGAATGACCAGGAGAACAGAGCAGTTTATTCCAGGAGGAGCGAGATGGTTGCAGAGAGGAGGAAATATGAGAGAGTTCAATAAAACTGTGGACAATTGAGATGAGGTGAATAAGAAACAATTATTCCCATTTTCTCAGAACACAAACCCCCCCAGGACATCCAATAAAGTTATGCAGCAGCAGATTTAAAACAAATCAAAGGAAGTCTTTTATCGTACAGAGCCCAGATGGGCTGCAGAGCACCCTGCCACAGGATGCTGCCGAGGACAAAGCCACCACCCAGGCAACCAAAGTGAAGGGACAGAGGCGTGTGAAGGGCTCTTACAAACAGTGAAGCAGATAAAGCCTTTGGCTTGGGAAATCCCTGGGTTTGGTGACTGCCAGGAGCTGGAAGGGTTTACATGGGAGATGGATAGGTGTGCACACTTGATTTCTGATGAGGATCCCTTGGCCAACGTTACGAGCTGCTGCTGGAGTTGAGACACCTTTGGTCCAAGTGTTTGGTGGACCTGGAGTTCTGGCATTACCTGGAGGGTGCTCAGAGAGGACCAGGTGCCATCCCTGGCAGCTCAGTGCTTTCAGCATCCTCAGAGCATATTAAACCAGGACATGCCTGCTCAGCTTCCCTCCTGCACCTTCTGTCACACCAAGCTTCTACAGCACAGAAAGAACTGGTGAATCACCAAAACAAATGATAAAAAGTAGACAAGCTTTAACCCCTGAGACGCTGACAGCTTTGTCAAACCACGTGAGAGATGGACAGCACATTAGACAGACCCATCCAGTAACTCCCCTGCTGGGAGTTCATGCACAAACCCTGGGACATCTCCCTGATGCTCAGCTAGGGAGGATAGGGTGAAACAGACAGCCATGGCAGGGGGTCCAAAGCTTCTCCCTTCACAGAGAAGGAGAGGGCAACAAGACCCAAGAGTATGGGCTTATAGAGGGGAAGACACATCTGCGTCTGATATTTAGTCTCCAGCTGGTCTCACAACAGCCTTTTGCAGAGGACACACCAGGCAGCTCTCACCAGTTATTAAAGTCTGATAAAAATTCCACTCCAGTTAATTCTGCTGGCAGAAAGCTCCAGATCGATGCACAAAAGGCTGTCCCTCCTGACTTGGCTCTGCTTATTTATTTATTTACTTCTAACATGCATCTAGGCTGCACGACAATGAACACTGGGGTTTGGAACCAGAGGAGAGGCTTGTCAGAGGGAGGATGCAGCAGCAGGGGAGCACCCACTGTGGCACAGGACAGGGACCACCCCTCATGCCAGGGTTCAGCCTTCCCTGTAGGGACCAGACAGCAACTGTTTTGCTACCTTATGGTCCAGGTGGTGTTTTTTGCTTGGGACACTTCACCACATCCACCACCAACCACAGTGGCTGGCTTCCCATCCCAGCCTGGCCCCAAATGCCATTTCACTCTTGAACCCATCTAAAGCCACGCCATGGCCACGCTCGCCAGACAGATACACACAGCCAGCCACGCTCATTTCTCCTTCCCACACAGTTTAATAGCTACTTTGCCAGTGTTTCCTGAGTTTTATATAGCTTTCAGTCTGCTTTTATGATGTTTGAGTAATTGCTGTTTGTTTATCATGGATGGCATGTCAATGGCTGGGTCACACCCCATGTGCTTTAGCTTGAAAGGAGTCATTTGATATATTCAATTAAAATCTCTTCTTATGCTATTTATCATACCTTCAGGAGTGCAGCTGGAAGACTGGCAGAGGAGGTGGATTGTAGCTCAGCCCACACCACCAGAAGCGGTAAACCTCAGTCCCTCACCCTTGTCCTGCACGGTCCCATTCGGCCCAGCCTGGAAACTCCTGGCTCCCACAGCTATATTCCTACCCAAGAGGAATTCAAGCAAAAAGGAATGGGAAAAGCAAAGAGTGCTTCAGCACAGACAGCACTTGGAGATGAAACAAGCCCTTTCCCCAGTAGCGCGCCTGACACCATTCAGGGTATCACCAGCTGCATGGTGGGAGCCAACAATAACTCCATTGCACAAACCTCAGCCACCACACTCACACTTTAGCCAGCCACGCTCTCTTTGTGATTGCTAAAGCAGTATCCAAGCAGAGCACTTGCTGGGAAGTGGTAAAATGAAAGATGAGCCCATCAGGGACCAGATTTAGGAAAAAGAGAAAGAAAACTTACTCTCCAACCGTGCGACTGAGGGAGCAGCTGTCCCTCCGCTCCAGGGAAGCCAGGCACCAGCATCCATTCGCTGGCACATCCTGCCTGCTCAAGTCACTCATTTTAACATTACCCAACTGACAAGGGCTGTGCAGCACCAGTGAAACAGATTGCTGTCACCATTTTTTAGCTAAAAAGGGGGGCAAGCCATGTGGGGAGTGTGTTAGAAAAGAAAAAGCAATACAAAAATCTGCATACACCCAAAAAAAAGCCTTTCCCTCAGCCAGGGCCCTGCATATGGGCTGTGGATGCTGGCGTGGAGAGGCACACGCAGGGCAGGAGCAGGAGGATGCTGAGCAGAGGTGATGGGCAGATGGGTACCCAGGCAGAGCCATCCAGCAGGGACACAGCACCAGCCTGGGTGAGCAGGAATAAAGCTTCTGCAGCTCAGGTTGGGGTGCTGACAGACCTCACCTTACACCCAGGGGGGGACCAAATCCCAACGGAGCAGTGGCAGGGAGAGCAACGGCGGGAGCTGCCTCTTACCCACACCCAGAGGGCCACAAAGAAAGCCACCACCCTTGCCTAAACAGGCCATGAACAGCTCCACCACCCACTTCACATCTCTTCTGGTTACTGAAGTTTTATGGCCCAGCTGCTGTGAGATCCACCTTACTACCAGCTGAGAACTTCGTTAGGTCAATTAATTAAGATTATTACACCACCTCCCCATCAGACCGTCATGGGACACGCTGGGGGTAAACCTGGGCCAGAGATGTTGTCCTTCTGCTTGTGTGGGTGCTATGGAACATCTCCTGTGTTTAAGGCAGCACCAAACCCATCTGGCACTAGGTTGGCAGCTGTCTTCTATAAGGTCTTCTATAAAGGCTGATAAAGCTCAGAGCATCCCCTGGGCAAGCTCAGCAGAGACAAAAGGGTTGCAGGTGTCACCCCCTATCCCCACAGCCCTTGCAGGAGGCAGTGGGGCGCACCAGGGCCAAGTGGAGACACTGCACGGGGCTGTGCACAGCAAGGAGTGAAGGGATGAGCCTTCCACAGGTGGCTGCAGGACAGTGTGACTCCGGTGGGGCAACTCTCCCAGGTCACACTCTTGGGTAGATGCGAGATCTGCTCAGCTCGGTGCCAGGCAGCTCACCCATGTGTTTCTTTTACCTGTTTATCACAGGAAGGCAAAGACCAGCACCTCCACTCACCCCCACACTGCCTTGTTTGTACACGACAAACATAGATTTTGTTTACTGCTCAGATTGCTTTTTTTGTCACTTTAAACTCTGGACCATCTATTTGAAATAAAATCACTGATTTAACATGGGAAAAAAAAAAAAACAAACCCCCCCCAAAAAAACCAACAAAACCCAGAACAGAACGAAGACTTAAGTATTGCATTTCAAAACATTTTGGTTATTTGAACATTTCTGTCACTTCCAACAGGGTAAGAACTGCTGGAATTTAACTCTCACTCACAAACGGTTTTATTTCTCTCCTCACATCGCAGCTGTACTTCTTAGTGAATTTGTTATTGGGGAAGTAAAACATGTCAAGCTCTGTAACACACTCTCTAATCCCAAACTCCTTTGGGGTTGCCTGCCTGGGCACCTCCATAGGCAGCAGCTGCACCACTGCTCCCAGTCAGCACTACTCAGCCTCCTTGGAAAGAGTGTGCTAGGATGAGGAACCCTGGCCAGCCCAAGCTGTGCCCATAAGTGAGGGTTTATCTCCCCTGATACCTTCCCTCTGAGGTAGCTTAATGCAAAGCGGCATCCAGATTTGGGATTAGGGAGGGACAGAAAGGTCAGCTCGGATCAGTGGTGATTAGCTGAAAAGGACCTAAAGAGCCTGTTGTTTGCTCTGCATTAACGATCCTGCCTCTGAGCCAAGACTCCCTCGAACCACTTGAGAAATGAAAGGACATACACACCGTGTTGGAGATTAAAGCCCTGAATCCCTACACCTGCGTGCAAGGCAGTGATGCTGTGCCGGCCGTGGGCATCACCCATGGGGCCATCATTGGCTCTGTCTGTCATTGGGAAAAGAGGGAAGCGAAAGCAAAAGGAGGATTGACTGCAGGAAGGAAAAATGAGAATGAAGTCTAACAAAAATGTGCTGGCGGAGGGAAGGCAGAGATGGCAGCAGGGGTGCTGACATTTCCTCTGGAGGAAAACAGAAACACATCGTGGAGGTTATTTTAATGTGGAGCATCTGAGGAGCATCTTGAATCCCCCTTCCATGGGGGATGGAAAGAGCAGGCATGGCTGACACCCGGCCCCACTCCGAATCTGCTGGAGACAGGGGCTGTGAGATGGACATGGTCATCATAGGGGGGCTCCCATGAGGCTGGGCCCGGGGGCTGCCCCAGCTTGATGCTTTGCAATGCTACTGGGGGCTGCTGGGGCTGCATGGCTGCTTTTGGTCCTCTGCTGGGAACAATTCCCAGCCAACATTATCCTCCCTGGAGCTGTATTGACACAGGATTTGTCCCAAGCACGAGGTGAGACCTTCTTTCAAATATGCCGTTTTTATTTTGGCTCCTTGCCTGAGCTTTACTTGCTCGCATCTTCCCACCTCTCTTTCCATATTCCCCATAAAAGCTTCATTTAGATTGAAAATGATATTTTCAGCACATTAATTAAGTACTAATTACTGATTAGAAACATATTTACCAAGGTCTAACAACTATGTAACAAGTGATGTCTTACTACACACTCATTCCCCAGGATTTAGACCTGCGGAAAGATTGTTCTAATAAGCAATTGGCATTCGGGTAATGTGCAGTTAGGAAGCCACGGAGCCGCTCTCCCAAATGGGAGAAGACAGCTATTTATGTTAATGAGATGCCAGCTGATTATGAGAAACACATTGATACAGGTTTAGGCTGTGGTGTAACTGATACATATCTACTGTGTTCAGTAGCTGTGAAACCTCAATCAATATGTTTCTCATAATCAGCCTGCATCTTGTGCACATAAATAATATCCTTGATGCAGAGAAGAGCTCCAGTTCCCAGAAGTTAATAAGAAATCCCCACTTCCCACCCCTTGCTCCTCTCCTCACCGCAGATGTAATGCTGGGATGGGGCTTTGCTGCTCACCCACCACCCACGTCTGGTCTCCAGGGCCCCACAGAGAACTGTGGCCCCATCCAGTGTCCTCCAGAGGACAGGTCTGGACTGCTTGGGTTTCCTGGGTTCAATTTTCAATGATCCCCCCACATTGTTGGCTTTAGGTCTGACAGCCATAGGGCTCTAGCTGGAGGGTGTCCATCCCCTGACTTTCAGCGGTGCCTATCAAAGGTTTGCCATGGGGTAGAAAGTAGGGATGTGCCTGTTCCCACCATGATTATGCTTTGCTCCCCTAGATGAACAGACTTTGTGTGTGCCCTCTAATCTCCCTAAACCCACACTGATGCACTAATACAGGCTTCAACGACAAAGGCGTTTTTGTCAGCTATTTCTGTGGCTCTTTTCTGGACCCTTTCCATTTCTCCATGGTTTTTAGGAACACAGGCAGCAGAAATGGAGTAAGTGTGCAGAATATGGCTCATGCAAACGCCATGTCCAAATGGCCAGTGTTCCTGCCTGCCCCCCCAGAGCACCCTGTGCCAGGCAGCACTCAGATCCTTCCCCTGCCTCAACCCCACTATTCTCCATCACCTGATCTCTGCTCACATCCAAGAAGTTCAACATGCAATAGAGCAGTGGGTGGCAGAAATAGGTAGGGGTTTCATGAGGGACCCCCACCTCCTCCCTAGCACCTCACTAGTGGGACACCCATGGGTTACATCTGCACAGCCACCTTTGCAACTGAAAGTCTCATCCCATTACAGAACAAAATCAGATTTGTTGGCAAGATCCATTTCCATAAAGCCATGCTGACTGACACTAATTGCTCCTCAATTAAATCCATTATCATTTATTCCCTTCTTCAGCTGAGGCCAGGATGCCCTTTTTGCTCTTTGCACAGCCAGAGTATGAGGTGCTTGCCGTTCACCCCATCCCCAGTGCTGCCAGCAATGCAAAGAGTCTCTCCGCATACACGGGAGCCTCAGTTCTCATAGTTCCAAGGCCAAGTGGCTCCAAAGCGTTTGTTCTCTAGGACATGTGGCAATCCTCAGCGGCAGCCATTAGACCGAGACGTGCCTCAGCAGCCTTGTCTGACAGCAGAGCATTGTCCCCCTGCTCCAAGGGAGCGCAGAGGTGCCCTCCTGGCAGCACCATGGCTGCTGTGAGCTGGTAATGAGCCTCTTGCTGCTGCAGCACTTCCTCTGCCCAACACTGCTAACTCCTGCTCAGCACCCACTGCCCAGCCAGCCACTGACTCCTCCTTGTTGCCTTTAAATTTTAGAGTCTCCCATCTATCTGTTGCAGTCAGTTTCCCATCATTCCTGTTGGTTGTTCCCTGCTCCTGGGGCTTTGTGCTCAGTTCTAATCTGCATTAAAAAAAAAATAAATATTTGAACGTTTGACCAAAATTATTGACTTACGAAACAGCAGCTTTTTTGGCGATTCATAGATTTTGATTAAAGAATTTCCTGCTTCTATTCTTACTTTTCTGACTGTTTTTTCCCTCACAGTGATTCTGAGCAGCCTTTGGAACATCAGCCTTTCCAAAGCACCAAGTATTCATCTTTGTTAGCAATATACTTTGTTTAGGCTCATTGAATGCCATTTAGTCACAGCAGCTCAGTCTTTGAGCAATGCTAACTTCTCTGCCAGAATTTAATTCTCAAAAACTATTAAGAAAAACTCCAGATGAGAAAAACTCTGTCCTTGGTGAAGCCCTTTGCTCGCTGCATCACTTGCAAGGATGGGGATGGGAGAAGATACTTGGGTGCAGCCATGAGGCTGAGCCGTCAGTGGGCTTCTCCAGAAGTCAGCTCCATTCATCTGCTCCCTGAAATTAGCTAATGGGGGCCAGAGATGGAAACACCAAGCTCAGCTCTGCACCTCCCATTCCTCCTCCTCTTTTCCCCTCACTCAGCCCCACAGTGCCCCTGCAAGTGCTGAGGGATGATGTCAAAGGGGTTGGTGCAAGCGTGATACAATGGACAGGCAGAAGAGAGGGAGATGAGGATGAAGACAGATGGAAAGAGGAGATAAAAAAGAGTTCTGTGGGGAAAAAATACCCACAAAAGGTATGAGAGCAAAGCAGCAGGAATGACGCAGGGTGCTCAGCACACACCTCGTGAATGCCAGAGAGGGGCAGGGAGGGAATTGGTTTATTGTTATTTTTTCTTTCAGGTTTCTTCCTTCCTTTAATCTTTGATCAGGAAACAAGCTGATTTTAATTAAAAAGCCCTCCAATTAATGCTGCCGTGGAGTTTTCATTTCCTGGGCTTCAGTAATTTGCAAGCCCAGGTTATGGAGGCTTTGTGTCTCCTCTCGTTAAATAAATAACAACCACCAGAAGAAACCACAAAGAAGAGCAGGTCTGTCCGAGGGGTAGCATGAGGGTGGCTGGGCTGGGGGGACCCTCGGCCTGTGCCAGGGCTGGTGACTGCATGGAGAAGGTGCCAGCGATCACTCTCTGCTTGGGCTGAGGTCAGAGCCACACTCGGCACCTACACACACAAGAGCTGCACACCTTCAGCATGCTTTGCCGACACGAGGGCCCAGCCCTGCTCACAGGCAAGGCAGAGGCTTCCCAAGGACTCCACAGGAATGTGCCAACCATTCACTAATTTTCCCTCCCCTGGGCAGAGGAAAGAAGCAGTGGGAATGGTCCCGGTTTCAGCTATGCTGGGGCTCCAGCATTTCCTCAGGGAGCAGCCGTAGTTTGCTCTTCACTGACCATGCAGACAGCAAAGACAAACTTCAATGTTCTGGACTGTCATAGACACAGCGCAGGATGTCGATCTGCAATGGCTCCCAAGCAGAAGCAGGGGTGAGGTGTGCTTTTCCTTGTGATGCTCAGAGCCATGGAGGTGGCAGAGGAGTGAACACTGGCTGAGCCATGTGGGCATTGAGGGCCTGGAGCTGTGGAGGAGCCAGAGGGGCAAAGGACCCCCGGACACCGCTCACATCCCACAGCGCCGGCGTGCTCCTATCTCTCACATGCATACACACAGCTGTACGTGTATAAAAGCCCCAGGAAAAAAAAAAAAGACAAAAAAAAAAAAAGTGAAAAGCCTTTATTATCCTCAATCCCATCTATTGTTAATGTGATCGTGAGTAGGGAGTGTTTGGAGAATTCATTTGTGATAAATATTTATACCCTGTGTTTTTGGGCTGTTATCTGCAAAGTGTAGCTGTTTGATCTGGTGTAGTGCTTTTTTTAGGTCATTTACATTCCCTTTCGTAGCAGCCCTTGTCCGATAGCAGCTATCACATAATTATGTTTCTTTTGCTTATCCTTAATCCTGTCAAACCACCTACTTATCTCTAATTTCCTGTCCATTACCCTTATTGTTTGAGCTTAGATCTCTAATGCAGGACAGAGACATCTCTGCAGGGTGCAGGGGCACCAGCTGCAACGGTGCAGTACTGGGCCCTCCCATCACAGCACCTGGACTGCCCCAGGGCACCGCAGGAGCCCCAAGCACAAGCGGGGCTGGCAGCATGGGGCTGGCTCCTGCAGTGATGTGCAGTGGGATCCTGTGCTATCCTGGACACCCACACACCCTGGGTGTGCAGGAAGGTGATATATGTGCCCCAGAAGGAGCAGTGCCTTCTGAGGAGCAGGATGATGCCACTCCACAAGCAGCACAGGTCCCGATGAGCACCCACCCCGGGACTTCATGCAGTGAAGCAGCCAGGATGCCTGCACGGCTGTGTCAGGGATGACACCCTTAGAGCAAGAGCCTGTGCTCCTCTAGGAGCCATCAGAGCCACCAGGACTGATCACGTCCCAGTGTCTCCAAGGCAACCTTGTGTTCGGATGAGAGAGGCAGGAGCCAGGGCATGTCACCTTATACAGTGCTGCCAGTCTCCACACCCTCCCCAGACCCTCCTGACAGCCCTTGAGACCAGCATTGTGGAGGGGACCCTTTGCTGTGGTGGCCACCTGGGTTGCCTGCTTTTCAGTGGCACCTCCAGGTATGTTGTGATGTGATTCTGATAAATATTAAACACTGTGTTTCCCACAGCCTCGTGTGTCCTTCATCTCCCAGAAAAGGGAGACAGCCTGGAAGCATGCTTCCCATATTTATTGTTGCAGGAAGAGCTTCTCAGATGGCCCAGCTGTATTGGTCTGAGTCAGCCCCAGCTGGAGGACCACCAGTGCTCCTCTCTGACACTGGGATGCTGTCCTCTTTAAGTGCAACAAGGCAGAAGTAGTCAGGATGCTAAAGTTCAAGCTCCAAAATCCGGATTTCCAAGTCACTGCATCTTTGCACAGAGCATCAGAAGGTGAGATACTGTCAGACAAACTCAGTGGTTCCCCCGGATGCAAGAGCCCCCCGGACTTTCAGCTCTGCTCCATCAGCTCCGTACTGCTGGGAGCAGGAGCTCCCCTCTCCGGCAGTGACTGCTGTGGCCATGTCGTTAGTATTTGGAGCATATCCTCCCCCCATTAGTGCTGGCTCACAGGACAGAGCCATTTGTCTCTCCCATCCTCTTCTGCTGTTTGCCATTGTTTCCTGCTGCTCTGTGAGCACCAGTGCAAAGCCTCATCCCACATACTGGAGCTCCATCCTGCAGTCCCTGGTGGGACACATCTCTGTACCAGCTAGACACCCATGGGTGGCTGCAGAGGTCGAAAGGAGATGTTTGCAAGGGAGGGAGGCAAACTCAGACAGCACTGGGTCCTCAGTGGCTCAGCCAGACATGGTTCAGTCCTCATTTTCAGGTGGCTGCAAGCTGTGTCTCTGCACAGCATGTTTGCCTGCTTCTTCCCCTGAGCATCCCCTAATGGCCAAGCCGTGGTGGGACAGAAAGACGGAAGGACATATCCTCCCCTGTGACAGCACACATGGGATGTGCAGACTGGGCAGGAGTGCAATAAGGGCTGGATTGATTGAAACATCCAGTTTCTGTTTCACTTCCTAGAAAGGAGAACCAGACACCTAAATCTGAACACTGGAAAGCCAGAGCTGTCTGACATTCAAGGGTGAGGTTTGCATTTCAGTCCCCAGGGACCAAGGTCATGTCTGGCCCAGAAGCAGGAGGTCCTTTCAGTGCTGCGAGAGGAGTGGGTGTGCTTCAGGCACGGCTGGAAGAAGCAGGACAGCTGGAGATGTGATCACAGGGTGGTATCTCACCAGGGCTGGCTCACCCCAGCTCCATGTGTCTCTGGTGTTTGGTGCTCAGCCTGCAGCAGCCCAAACAGGGCTGACTTTCGGAGCCCAGGTGCTCTGCCAGGCATGAAAATCCTCCTTGGTCTCTAACTCCTGCCATTGTATCTTAATAACACATGGTTCATTCCTTGTGTACAACCTATTTCCAGTGCCTTTATGGCAGGGAAGCACCAGCACTGCGAGCACCGCTACAGGCGGCAGAGCACCTTGCCCTCCGGTGCAGCCGGGCTGTGGCTCAGAGCCCGTGCCCCCTGCTATGGGTTTTATATTGCAGCTTCACTGAGCATAAAAGGAGCAGCATTGGGGAATCTGTCTGCTACGGGTGCCTCTGCCTGACCGTAAATAAACAGCTCTGCTGCCAGCCAGAGAGCGTGCATCGGAAGGAACCGTAGGTGGCATGCAAGGCCGGGCTACGTGACGGCTCTCCACGGCTCTCCCCAACCTGGCTGTCAGACCACTGCTGTCTGCATTTCAATTCCAGTTTGGTTCTGAACATCAGCAGTGCCCAGGTCTTGGGGAAAGCGCTGCTGCCCCCTCTGCACACTCAGGGAGGGCACCCCGCTGTGGACAGGACCCCCTGAGAGGCAGAATCAGAAATAAAAGATTTCCTGTGGTGTGGGACTTAGGGTGGAGAAGGATCGCCTTAACTGTTTTTCCCACCAGGCATGGGTTGTGCTGTGTCTAGCATCTCTCCTTCAGCTCGCTGGATCCTGCTGTCTCTGTAGACCAGGGATGGAAATGGCAGGTCAGGCAGGGACAGGAGCCTGATCCTGCATCAGCAGCTCTGCATCTCTGCTGCCTCCCTGCTCCATCGGCTGCCACAGTTGGCTCAGGGGTATCCGGCAGTGCTGGGGTCAGACAATTTTGCAGGCCAGTAAGAAGTACCAAACCACACACCCTGACCCGTGAGGCAGGAGGGCACCCACACCAACCCGGGCTGGTCAGCTCAAGGACTGAACAGGTTCCTTCTCCCCCAAACTGCCACTGCAGGGGGGCACAGGGTGGATGGAACCCTTTCCCCGACTCCATCCTCCATCGCACTGTATGTCCCTATCGAGGGAGCTCAGCACCATCACCTCATCCACCGCTTGCTCCGGCTGTGGAAGCACGCGGCCGCCACCAGCTCCAAGCCTGGCGGGGTTTCTCAGGGCTTTCAAGTCTGACTCACGCTGGCTCTCCTTGATGCCGGGCTTCTGACGCACGCACGGTCTGCGGAGAACAGCGGCTCAGTAATTAGCAGAACTGGCTGGCCACAAGTGGAGAGATGATACCGCACGTCGTTACCAGCCCGAGCCCTCAGCATCTGAAGCGAGAGCTTCATCTGCAGGACTTTGATTACTGAAGTGACATTGAAAGACAGCAGATCCCCATGTCCTCCAGTCCAGACATCCCTCCTGAAGGAGGAACTCAGATATGAAAAGCTGCATTTATTTATTACAAAAGATATACATAGGAGTTGGGTACTTGTCCCCAAAGTGGCTGTTCTCAGAGGGAAGCTATGCTTTCCCCCTCTCCTGCGTTTGCACATCAGGTGCCAGCAGCACCCAAATTGGCTGCAACAAGACCTGCTGGGAACAAGCTGCAGGCGGAGCAGCAGCCTGCAAAGCTGGACTGCACAGGGCCGTGCCAAATGGCTATTTTGGGATCACTTAAAAAAACACAAAGCCAGCTTGATTCCATAGCAAAAACCTGAATGAAAGCAAGCCAAGGCGAGATGCAGCAAAGCCATGGCTTTTTTTAATCCTTCCTTGTTTTTATCTCTCTCCTCCCGGGACTGGCAGGGATGGGGCACACCTTGTTATTAACAGGGCTGCTGTTCCCATGCGTCTGCCCTAGCTGGAAATCTGATATCCTGCAAGTCAAACGCCGCAGCCAGCTCCCAATAAATGCCTGTAAGACACGGTTCACAGTATAAGAACTGACACAGCAAAGCAAAGCAGGGCTTTGTGCAGCCCGGTAAGCAGGACCAAATCTAATCTAAGTGAGAGATACAGCAGCAAGGGAACCTGCATGGTGAAGAATTTATTTTGTGTGCCCATCAGGATCACTAACTTAATACCCCTAAACTCTGCACCTGGATGGTCCCAGCCTGCCTGGAAATGGGCAGACCTGCCCGCTTTTATCCCTCTAACATCTGCTAAACAACTTTGGTAGCCTCTACTCACACGAACAGTGAGGCTTTCCCATAAAAACCAAGGCAACCCTTGTCCTTAGCACCTGGAGGATGGAGCTGTCTGTTGAGCCCTGCCAGGTCGTGAGGAAAACAGCAGGAGGAGTTCAAAGGGAATGTGGAACTCAGCCCTGTCTCGCTGGGCAAAACACCCTCAGCGCTGCTTCCAGCGTCCTCCACGGTGCAGGAGTCATCCTCCCGCGTGACCGAGACTTGGCAAAGCTGAAACCGAGCCCTTCCCTGAGCCCTTCCTAAAATCCACTGCTTCCTGTCCGGGCTTTTTCCCAGCTATTTATAGAGCAGGGCTGACAAGGTGCCCCTGCTAAGAGCTTTCCCCTGGGAAACATGCTTGCTAAAGCACATCGTGAGGCGTGCGGCTGGCCCGGCTCTCCCAGCCTCACTGCCCAACCCTGCCCATCCCTGCCCTTGCAAGGGGCAGCACGCCAGCCCCTGCACTGCCTGCCCCACACTCAGCCCAGCCTTTGTACCCTTCTAGACTGGAGAGGGTCTTGCTTGAGCAAGGACTTTTGGACTTTCAGTGGTGAAATGTTGCTTAATGTGCTCAACCCTTTGGCACTTTACAAAGCTGCATAAGAACAATCCCTGCCTTGTGGAGGGGGCAAAAGCCACCCAGCTGGTGAGTGCACCCACGTTGCTGCCCTCTGCCAGGCTGCCGGTGCCCAGCCCTCCCTGGGAAGGATGCAGCTGATGCTCCCCTTTTAGGGTTCTCCTCCTTGTATCCCTGCTCAGCCCCAGCTCTGGCTGCCCTGACTGCTCTCCTTGGGCAAAGGCTTCCTGGTACTTGGCTAAAGTGGATTTCCTAATGTAAGCAGCAACTCCCTTCTCTGCCTCCACTGTGCTACTCACCCCAAGGCAGCCCCTGCTCCTGCCTGCCCTCCCCAGATGCAAGGATGGTCCTTGGGGCAGGGATAGGAAAGGTTCCTCATCCCACTCTTCCCATACCCAAAGGTGTTGCCCCAGCGGTCCTTAGAGTATCTCCATGAAGCCAGGGGCCTGCCAGGGATCTCCAGAGTGATACACAGCCCTCAGCCCTGATCCCAGCTGCAGAAGGGAAGGGCTGCATGTGTCAGGGGCCAAATTTCTCTCTCCCCATGAGAGGGAAGCATGGTGTCTGGCCGAAGATGGGGATTAAGAGGGGATTCACTGCCTGTGCTGTACCTAGTCTAAGTAACGGACACCGTTCCCTAGAGCTGTCAATCTGGTACCTTTCACCAGCACTAAAATTCAATTAGTTGAAACAACAACAACAAATGTGGCTCCAGACAGTTTGTGCCTAACGCATTTGATCCCTTTTATTACTCAGCACTGCTCAAAACTCAGCCAGAAACATCCTAGTTGACTCCCACTAGTTTCCCCTTTTTATTCTACCAGGATTAAGTCAACCTTACCGTCTCCAGCTGTTTTGTGGTTGGGCCTGGATACATCTTTATACTCTAGCTGCATTATTAAGTGGATTGTGGCCAAATCGACAGAGCTGCTTCAGGGAGGACAAGGCCATTTAGGTCAATGATGGCCCTGCCAGCTGGAGACACACTCGGGACTCATGATTTGCTAGCAAAGCTCTGGACTGTTGTCTTAGCCTCACTTGAAGTCCCAGAGGGGGCTTCTGTGAAAGCTCTGACTCTAGCAGGAACATTTGATTTCTTGGCAGAGAGATGTAACAATCTGTCTTGGAGTATTGCAGGAAGATTTCATGTTCAGCGTGGTTTGTCCATAGCATCACTTCATCATCTGAGGCAGCATTCACTCTTTGGCCTTCTCCAAATGGAATCTCCACCAGATCCTAGTACCTCCCACCACCCCTTGTAGCCCCATGGCACTTAAAACTGAAGACGAGAGCTGGTCCTTCAGCTGGTGCAAACTCACACTTTTTGGAAACCAGGTGGTTGTGCTGCAGTGCACGGTGATGCCATGCTCCGAGCCCAGCTTTTCTGCTCACCAGGTCGCCTAAAGGTGCGATGACACACGCTGCATTGTGGTGTGATAAGACACAGTGCACTGTGGTGTGATGCGGTGTGATGTGGTGTGATGTAGTGCAATGCAGTGCGATGTGGTGCGATGCAGTCATGCTGAAGTGCCCTGCCGGGGGTGCTCGGGGAGCGCAGCCTTGGTGGCAGAAGCCATCAGGCTGCCTGGAGCAGGGTTTGCCTAAGCCAAATGGGATGACTCAGGAGGAGAGTTCACTAAACAAACCAGAGCCTGGTTTGCTCCCAGGTTAAAACACCCTTTGTGTTGTTAATGAATAGCAGCAGAAGGGTCACGCAAAGAAAGGGATGAAAGCTCCATCCATCAGTTCATTGGAAACAAGACTGTCTCCATGATTTATGAAACCCCCCTGAGCACAGAGGGCTGGTATGGGGCTTGCTGCTCTTGCAAGCAAGCAGTACCTCGAGACTTGCTGAAGGGAGTGAGTGATAACAGGTCACTGTTTGCTGCTGGTACGTGCTGGTGTGGGAGAAGACTCCCAGCCTATGCATCACCATAGGGGTGGCAGCAGCTGGTCTGCCGTTACCATGAGGACCTGCCTGTGCAGTGATAACTCCCTGTGATCAATTCCTGGCATGGCAGCTCTTGTTCTGGAGTTATTTTGAAGCATCTGAATCCATGGGTGGAAGTGGATCATGATCAATGTGGGCCGTCCCCGCAACGTGGAGCAAGAACATCCCCACTGGGAGTTAACTGCGCAGAAGCTATTCCTGCTCTGTAGTCATCCCACAGGAATGTCATGGCCTACCTAAACGCAACTTTGCTTCCCTGTGCAGACATGTCCTAATGTCTCCTTGGCCCCTTCCAGGGCCACTGCTCACCCAGTGGTGCAGGCAGCTGGGCAGGATGAGGGCAGAAGTACAGAGCCCTTCCCGCCAGCAAGGGAGGCTGATGTGCATTTACCTTTGGAAATCTGCAAAGCTGATTCTCCTACAGTACAATAGCAGCACTTCCATGTGTGACTCATATTTTTTCCCCCCGCCTTGGTCTTGTAGTTTTTCTAATTACTGCAAGCTTTGCAACTGTGAACATGTAATGTTCCAGAAATGTGTGTGTGATTCACCTAACGCAGGGAGCGGACTTCCAGCCAAAAGGGACTCGGAGATTTTTCTGGCATCAGCCTGCAACCTGGAGAGCAGCCAGAAAAACTCACCAAGGTCATTTCTTTCCCTTCCTCCTTGTGCTACTTTCTTTCCCTCATCCCCTCCACCCCCTCCCCTCTTTCCTCCAAACAAGACTCAGGCAGCACCTTGTTTATTGCTCATCAGCATTCCCTCCATCAAATCTCTCCAGAAATGCAGACCATGCTGCAGCTGCGCTTCTGCCAGCGTCTTGCTTCGGATCCTTTGAATGTGGCCCCCTGAGAGTATCCCTGTCTTGGGGCCACCAGCACAGCTGTGTTGGGGGCTTCTCCTGGGACATGCCAATCTTTCCTAGGACAAGATCAGGTCTTTCCGTGTGGTTTAGGAGCTTCGTTTCCAAGGGAATTTGTGCACTAAGTTGCTTAGAAACTCCTGTAGAAGTTGTGTGTGTCTGTCCATCTGCACGTGTCCATCATTGCATCCCAGAGCTCTCAACCTCACTGCAATAGCAGAGGCAAGCAGGGGTGACCACAGGGTGCTACCCCAGCTTGCACATGCCCACCTTACCCCACAGCTGGACGAGCGGCAGCAGTGGTGGGAGACGTGAGGGAAGAAGCTTGTGCAGACGCAGCCCAAGGGCTCCTGTTGTGCATGGAAATAATCTGGCATCCCACGAATTTTTATGAAAGCAGCAGCAGCATTTGCGGCTGTTATCAGCTGTAACAGGTTAGCGTTAGACACAACAGCGTCTGCCAAAGGGAAGGGAGGAAGGAGACCAAAATGCATCATTTGTCAATGCCTTGTTTCAGCCCAGCAGGGTGGCAGTGTCCCAGAGTGCCTGCCCGCACCCAGTGTCCCCTCCAAGGAAAGGGCAGGATGCTCCAACCTCTTGCCCATGTTCATGCAAGTTCCCCACAGCATCCGCGCAGTGGAAGCTTCTGGGGCTGGGGCCAGCTGCTCCCTGAATGTGGCTGGCAGAGACAGAGGAGCTTCTGGGACCTCTCTGCCCATGTGAAACTCCCATTTGCACAGTGACCGCAACTCCTTGTCCTGCAGAGATTGACTTGATGGTACAGGTGGAGCAAATGAGGAGGCATCGGCTGGCAGAATGCTCAGCTCAGGCCTCCAGCCTCCAGAGATGGCACAGGCATGTGTCTCCCCTAACACGAGGCTGAAGGGTTGATGGGTCACCCAGTATTGTTCTGGAGTATTGTCCCACTAAAGAACAGCCATCCTGACTGTGCCTGCACTGCAGACAGCTGTTTTGGAACAGTCATCAGAGGCCCTGAGCTCTTACACACCCCACCCTTGGGGGTGTTGGTGTGACTCAGAGACACCCACCCCGTGGGCTCATCCGGGCTGGGGAGGACAAGTGATGGTGTTGTGGGGGTAGCTGGGATCATTAACATGTGATTTTGTGTCTCTTTTTGGCTGCATCTCCCCTACCAGCCAGCCCTCGCACCGCTCTATCTATCCACACAGAACCGGCAGTGCCTCCCCCATGTTTTTCCTTCCTTCCCACCTTCCCATCCCAATCTCACTCCTTATGCAAAGTGTGAGCTCTGAGATTCATCCCCTTTGCTGCACCAGCTCTTTTACCATCACAAGACTCTGAGCAAAGGTGATTTATCTGAAGAAGCTGATAACTGCAAAGGTGATCAGACCCAAATTGGTCAGAGGAAGGGCTGGGGGCAGCTCTCCCCTGCTGTGGTGAGAACAACCTGAATTACCTGCAACCATCAAGGATGCCCCAAGCAGATGCCCCTCAGCAGCAGCCAGAATTACCCCAGAGGTCCCAGAGAGCTGATGTGAGGGGCTTTGAGCTGATTTCTTCATGTTGTCAGTAGCTGGGAGAAACGGATTCATCTCTTTGGTGGAGGAAGAAGGCACACACAAGTCTGAAGGCAATGCCAGTACTGCCAGTACTGCCTCACCGGCAGTGTCTGAAGAGCGTGTTTCATGCCAGGCAGGATGATGGTGCTTTGGGAGGAGAAGGCTTACAGGCAGCAACCCCCAGGAAAGTCTTTCAGTCCCCAAATGCTGGCTCTCCCCATTCCCAGCACTCTCCTGCCTTCTCCCTTGCTTGCACACAAATGATGCTCTCACAGCGCTCTATCAGCTCACTCTTGATCAAATCACCTATGACCCTGACTGCAGCAGCCAGGACATTGAGAAGCAGGATGGGACACACCAAAGATCACAGAAGGTGAGATTCCACCATGAAGTTACAAGGAGTTGCACAGTCAGGCATGATGCTCTTCTATCACATAACACCTTATCCTCGGCTGGGCTAAGGGGACCATTACAGCCCCAGACCTTCCCCCTCAAAGCAGCTGGGCAGCATTGTCCTGCAGCACTTAGGTGATGATTTTGCAGCAAATCACTGCATTCTGCAGCTCGTGCTTTTTTGGATGAGTGGTGTGTGTTGGTGGGTAAGCACACTGTGGTGTGAGCACAAGGGACACTCTGGCCCATATCCCCTAACAGCATTTTTCTGAATTCTTCATCTCTGAGATCACAGATCAAGGCAGAGTTTAAAGCAGTGGCCAGATCGCTCTTTCACAGACCTAGAAAAAATACACTAAAAGCTTCCCCTGTGTGTGCGCAGATTAAGTCGTTAATGAATATTTTTGCTAAGCATCAGAAATCTGGCTGGCTTTGGAGCACAACTCAGCCAAGATGTTGGAGATTTGGCTGGAAAGATTCAAGAGCAACCAGCAACAGGGCCTCTGCTTGCTGGAAGGGCACACTGGTTAGTCCTGCAAAACTGCTCTGGCTCTGGGGCCATGGGTGCCTCCCTGCTTGGAGGAGAGCTTCAGCTCCATCCGCTGTCCTGTGCCATGGATGGGGCACCCCATCTGCAAGCAGAGCTGCCTCCTCCCAAGAAAAGGGGCAGAACCTGCATGGATGTTCAGCCAGTACAGGCTTATTCATGGGAAAAGGAAGGATTTAGGTCATTGCACCCCTGACAGGCAATCTGAAGGCTGGGCTGTGATGAGGATCTGTGAAGCATCCTGTACTCCAGGTACCCCTTTACCACACTGTGCAGCTACATGCCCAGTGCCAGAGCAGCCTTACTGCAGCACTGTGGCACTTCACCAGCTGATCCTACACCTTTCCAAAGAAGGTAATTAGTCCAGGGCAGCCTCTCACTACTGAGGCCAGTGTGGCTGGGATTCAGCCCAAGCTGGGTGGTGTAGCCAGTGCTGGCCGGGTGCTCGCTGCCTGCCCTCCTCTGAGGAGCAGCACGGCTGCACGATGCTGCCTGTCACAGGCTTTGCTGCCATTGCCTCCAAACCTGGGGATTTACATTTGATTTGTGTCTAATTTCTCAGTTAGTGAGCAGACAGCAGTGGGGACTCCTGAGCTCTTCACTGAAATGGGTCTAAGGAGATGTGTGCTCTCAGTGTGACTGTCCACACGCACCTCATGCAAAAGCAAGGTTAAGCTACTTTACAGAGAAGGCAGAAGGCAATTCGGGAGGTTCTGCAAGCCACTGGGGACTGCAAACTATTGTTGGAAAATGTTTGGATATCCAGTGAGAGTGTGCACCCACTTACTTGTGTGTGCATGCATGGCTGAGTCCTGTGAAGGCACACTCTGGGAAAATTCATGGAAATTGGGAATGCCGGGTTCGGCAGGCTCTTTGCTAGCAGAGAGAATGCTGAAAAGCAAGCCCATGTGCAAGGATGGATGGAGGTCTGCATGCCTACTGGGAAAAAAAAGAAGGGGGTCTGCAAAGAAGGGGAAAATAAAAAGAAGATAAAAGAAGATAAAACCATCTTGCTATGCCAGTAACCTTCTCTGCCTCACATTTTCCAGGCATGGTTCTCAGGCAGCTTTACAGATGTTAATTAAGACTCTTTCCCTAGGGATGCACAGAGGTATTACAAATAATAGTATTACCAGGGGCATCAGTACAAATTAATTAAGGGTAATATTTTAAAGATGGAAAGCTGTTGTATCCTGCTGCCAGCTGGGGAGATGGGCAGGAGGCAAGGCGATGACACAGCCCTCATGGCAAAGGGTTGCTAACCTATTCAGTGGCACTTGCAAGGACTTACCCTGCCTCACTTGAGACCAAGCTGCTCTGTAGAAAGGCTACAAGTAAAACTCAGCTTCCACAATAAGAAACACAAAGACCCTATCTGGTCTTGGTGGTGAGGAAGGGTTCCGGTGGGTAACACCGAGTCTTTGCTGGTCCCACTTCTGAGCGCTGCTCTGGTGAGAGGGCATGGCGGCTGCTGCAGGCAGAGCTGCTCAGATCACTCCCTTCCCTATGCCCTCACCATGGACGTGGCAGCTCGAGGCAGGCAGAGCTCGTGCCCTCTTTGCTGCTTTAATCCCGAACTCAGGTGACTAGGCCAAAGATGCAGTACACATCCCACCTCCGCCCCCCTTGTTGATTTCAGGATGCTGCTGGGATGGCACCCATACAGTTTCCTTCCCCAAAGCTGTCTGCTGAGACTCTCCAGTTTGATGAGACAACAGCAAAGTTGAATTAAAGCCCTCAGTAATCACGAGGTTTCCTTGTTCTGGGAAAGGAGCAAACTCCCGTTGCTCTGGGGAGTTTGGGAGAAGAGGAAGAATCACCATTTCCCTGCAGGAACTAGCAGGTTTGTTTTAGCAATTCAGGCATGTTTGTAAGGAGAAATGGCAAGACATTGTGCCCTGCCCACTGCAGGCAGAGGAGGAGATCCCAAAGGCAGCCTTGTCATGCTGCATGCCACTGCCCCAGACATCAGGTGTAAAGACCCCCCCATGAATAAGTGCTCAGTAAGTAATGATCCTCACTTGGCCTGAGGAAAGAGCCGGCAACTTTGCAGTATGTTTCACCCTCCTTTTTTCCAAACTAACTTGTTCCAGCCCTTTTCAGGGGGAGGATACGGCCATAGGTAGACCATGAATCAGTCCAACAACGATGCATTCACAGTTATTTTGAGAAACCAGCTGTTTGCATGTCACACCGTTCCTCGTGTCCAAAAAGAGCCAACAAGGACAGTGGAGAAAAATAATACTGCCCTGTGATGTGATGCAGTTAAAGGTCGGATATGATCTGGTCCGATTTCCTGTGATTCTCTGCTGCCGGCGAGCCCGTGTGGATCCCAGGACAACGCTGCCGGCCGCCAGCACATGAACAATGGCCGGTGCACCCATCCCGTGCCAGCAAAGAGCCCTATCAGATCCTGCAAGGAAAGAGGGGGCTGGCCGGGCTCCTGCAGCTCCCAGATATGGCTGTGCATTGTCTGGAGCGTTTATTTCCATCCAGTTTGGCAGCCAAAGTCCTTGGGATACTTGGGTGAGGCAAATTCTGTTGTGTAAGACTTCCATTTTCCTTCCTCTTCTTCCTTTTAAACAAAGCCATTATCACTGCCCTGATCTTACTGCTGAAGAGGACAAAGGGGAGGCTCACACTGCATGTGAAAACCCTTCCCAGCACACTCAGCCCCTCCACTCATCACCTGAGAGCCGTGACAGCAAGGAGCACATGAAGCAGGCGGCTCCAGAGGCCACTAGGCTGCATTCTTGGAGCACTTTTGGAAAAGTCTGTGGCTTCTTTGGAAAGATCAAAAAGAAGAAAACTATTCCAGCGCAGCAAAGTCCTAGCTAAGAGGTGATGGACAACAGACAGATGGTCCACGTGGATTTGCAGTGATACGAAGAAGGAGAGAAATCACAGGTCTCCAGCCACCAAAGAGGGGATAAAATGGTCTGGCTGGGGGCACCTGGAGGATACCTTGCAGAGGAAAATTTAACAGGAGCACTGGGTCACCTCTTCAGGGCCAGGCCAGCTTCTTCAGGAAGGAGCAGCAGCACATCGCTGGAGGTATTTCAGAACAGCTTTGGCCAAGGCCCAAGGCAAGAGACTTTCCAGACCCCTAATCCAGCATCAGAAGAGCATGAGCTAAATACCACTCAGAGAAAAGACACTTTCAGGAATGTGCTCTTGCACAGGTAATTGGTGCAGGCAGTTTCTCTGCTTGGCTGTACCTCTGCCTGTTCCTGGGAGTGAAGATGCTCGTTAGCTGGAGCAGGCACTAGCATGGTGTATGCACACATTGTCGGAGAACACAGACCAACCCATTTTTCCATCTTAAACTCCTCAGATGCTTTCGCTCATCTGGAGCTGCTGTTTTGTTCATCACTCCTCTTCCAGCATGTTCCCAGAGTGTACTCAGCCCTTACTAATTAAAGCAAGGGTAAGGAGAGGCAGTGATCTGTGAGTGGAGCAGACATGCAGAAGCATGGATGCTGTGAGTCAGGGAATGCTCCTTGCCAATTCTTCACATATGCTTTTGTATTCACTCATTGTTTGACTGTTTTACTTTTTTTTTCCCAAAGAGTTAAGCAGATAGATGGGAGTATCCAGTGGATGTGCCACAAGTACACTGAGCCTTAGAAAATCCACTCCATACCTTGGTGGGAAAGCTCTTCGAAGGAGAGCAGAGGTGGGAAGGACTTGCTCTGCTAGCAGCAAGTGTGGGGAGAGAACTGGAAGGCAGATGAAGAACTAAGTGGGAGACCAGTGGCTTGTCTGATGCAAACCACAAAGTCCATAAAAACCAAAGGTTTATCATGGTTGGAATAAATTCTGTTGCCTGTGGTGAGAAGCTGCATCAGCTTCTGTCCTGGGAACTAAACAGTGCCATAAGGAGTGCTGGCTGGAGATGGGCTTTGCACAGGAGTCTCTTGTGCTCTCAAATAACATTCTCAGTGAGGCAGAGGATGGTCTTCAGCACCCTCTAGAGCTTCTGGACATCGCTCGGTCATCTTTCCTGCTGCCATCCTTCTGCAAGAGCATCTTTGGGTTCCTCTGAGCTCACTCTGTGCTGATGTCCACATCGCTGCAGCAATGCCCAAGTCACCACACAGCAGAAGTAGCTGCTGAGCCTCAGCCCCACAGTCAGGGTGTAGCCTGAAGTCTGCACACATTGCTGCAAGGGACTTCAGAGTCCCCTCCTTCTGTGAGGTGGCCCCTGAGGCCACAGAGTGGGCCAGGGGGCTCTTATCTCCAGCATGGACCAGGACCTGTGCCTGTGCCCATCTGCAAAGCATCCCTGACAGTAGGTGAGAAGGGGTCCATGTCATGAACCCCCCCAGTCAAAGGTGAAATGAAGGAGAAGAGGCACACGGTATCCTAGAAGCCCAGCAAAACTTCACATGAAGGTCTTCTTTGGGTACCTCATCTGCAAAAGACATTATAGCTTAATGTAAACCCCCACACGTGATCCTCCGACTGGCCAACTCTGGTGACACTTAAAATGCACGTGCAGAGAGAAGAACACATGGAGACATGACGGGGAGAAATTAAGGTTGAGACTAAGTGTAACAGAACAGACACCTCGGATACGATCAGTATCTCCTTTAATACTGAGTATTTCTGCCTCACAAATGTCTCATCATTTCAGGCGGGCACAAGGTTTTGCCGGCAGGATTGTTCACGTGAAGCAGCTGGACACAGGCACCACTCCTTGGTTACATTTGTGCAGAGCTCTGTAAAATGCTTTAACAGACTAGAATAAAAAGCCCCATTTTCCTCAAAATGAGGGATTCATGGTGTTATTAACACTCCCTTATCACTGCTGTCGCTGCAGAAGCACATGCACCTCATCATCTGCTGCTTGCCAGGGAGAGAACAAGCCATCGTCCCACACTTCACTGCAGAAAAGTGCCTGCTAACATTATCTGCACATGCATTAAACAGGTGGAGAGAGATGCCAACGTACAGATATGGCATTAAACTCAGCCAGGGAGAGGCGGGTGCTGTGCTCAGTTACAAGTGGGCGTGTGAAAGCAGAGCAATATACCTAAATAATATTCCACTGTCACTGGTTTTCTACCCATCCCATTTCTGGTTTCTCTCAGCAGCCATGGGAAAAAGCTTGAGGCCACCCAGCATGCAAATGCAGCACACAAGGGCAGCTAAAGGGATCTCATCCAAGCTGGATGATTTTCTGAAAGTAGGTATGAACCAAGCTTCTGGTTTTTTCCAAGCTGCTTGGAAAAAACACAATCTGGCTCAGGCCCTTGCTCTGCAACTCAACTCAAACCTCAGCTGATACAAGCTGAAAATGTTTGGTTTGCTCTCACTTAGACACATCCAATAGCCTCTCTCCCACAGAAGCTTTGTTTTCATCTCAAATAGCAAGGTGCAATGAGAAAAGTCTTTGCTCTGGCACTGCGGTTTTGGTTCAAGCAGAGCCAGAAAGCACAGGAAATCTCAGGGGAAGGGAGATCTTTCAAAGTTTTCCAACCTAATCTTCAAACCAAAGAACTGTGCAATACATCTAGATGAGCTGCTTGAAAGGCTCAAAACTTGCAGACCCTCTTGAGACTCATCATGAGCTCTTCCGAAGCCTTGCCTGATATTGTGTGAGAAGTGGCCTGAGGACCAGCTTCTGACTGAGGAATATGGCGCAGCTCCACCAACTCCATTTAAGCCACACCAGACGGCCTCTTCAGAGTCATTAAGACTTTCTAAATACCACAGAAATGCCAGAACATGCATCCAAGTGTAGTGAATACATCAGCATTGGCCAAGCTCAGTACAGCCTTTGCAAGTATGATGCTCAGGCACAGATGTTACACCAGTATTAAGCTTCCAAGGGTTGGCTGAGAGCTGTGTGCTTTGGTACGGGTGCAAAACTACTGCCACAGCTACCAAAGAATGAAAGGTCAGGGACCCCTGCCACAGTCTGATGGTACAAACAAGGATGAAAAACAACCTGACCACACAGTTTACCACACAGCATGTGGTATTTATCCACGAGGATGAATTACTCTGGTACAGCAGCAGGCAAAAAAAATCTCCAAGAATGGATCAAATGAGCCACATGCAGATCTGGCTGTTTCCGTCCCAGACAGGCCAGTAATTGCACATGGCTTTAACCTGGGAGTTTTGCAAGCCCATCAGCAGCGGGGTTCTTCTAGCAACACTCTGGTGCCAAGCTCTGTGGCCCAGAAGATACAAGACAGTAAGTGATCCCAAATGCCCTATTACATCCCAGATCCGCCTACTTCACACTTTTCCTGCCAGGAGATGCTCAGCTGCTCACTGCACAGATTATCCCGTGTGACCTCAGCATCCAAACTTAGCTACACAAGCCTGCTTGGAGGTTATCACAGAACTGTTGTACCACTCGCTCCCTGCTCCTTCCCAGCCTCAGCTCCTCCTTCGCAGCACTCATGTGCCAACAGCACCAGGAGCACTGAAGCTCCCACCTCTGCCAGGAAACTCTCTGCTGCTACTTGTAAACAGAAAATCATAGCATTCATCAGTGCAGAGTGAGCAGAAATGCTCTTTAAAGCAAATAAAAAGCTTAAACTGCACAGAATTTCCTGTACCAGCTTAGCTTTCTATATCCTAAAGCAGGAAGGATTTGCATTTTCCTTCCAAAAGGCTGGATGCAATGGGAGAAACACTCAATGGGCACCCATGAAGCTCAGAGGAGCCCTGGGCATAGCCTGTCTGCCTGGTGAGGTTGAGTCTGACTTGTCCTCAAAGGCATCTTGGCTGAATGGAGTGATACACAGCCACCATGGACATCAACCCTAAAAAACCCCTAGGGAAAGTGAAAAGCCTTGGGAACAGGCTAAGGGGGACAGCACTCCTCCTGCCCCAGGGCAGATGGGTGAAATGGGACCTAGTGAGCCAGCTCCATCTGCAATTCCTCTATAGGAATGAAAAAAACAGGAGAAAGAACCCTAAGAATGTGAGACACAGAAACAGAGCTGTTTCTAAACAGGATGCTTTTAAAGCCTTCCAGGAGGCATGTGCTGGTTCTTTAATCCCCATCAGTTCATTTATACCTAGTAACTTTTTACTACTGCCTTATTACATCAGGGCCTACAGGGACAGAAGATGGTGGTGGGAGAGACTCAGGAAGTTGGAAATTTCAGGGAGATGTAGCGGATGAGATATAGATCCTTTCTGTCACCAGCTCTACCAGACTTCAGATTTGGGTAAAACACTCAGATGCTTGAATACTTCTTTAAGCTTGTGCAACCCCCCAAGCCAACAAAACTGGCTAGAAATACGGCTGCAGGAGCTCACTGGAGATCCCATCTCCCTTCTGCTTTCAGTCAGGCCAGAAATACCAGCGGAAGAGCTGGTGTCATCAGTGGTGAGAATGCCAAGAGAGTCTTTCATCTGCTGCCCAAAGGTTTGTCACTCCTTTGCGCACTCCTTGTTTTGCAGGTGGGTTTCTCCAGGGCATGAGGATGGGGTTCATGCTGTCTGATGCCCAACAAGGCACAGCATCTCTCTGGTTTACAGCCTCTGCTCCTCTCTTCTGCTTCAGGAATTCTGCAGGTATAACTGAGCCAGAGTCACGTTCAGCCAAACCTCTGGCACAATCGAAGAGTAAGGAGGGTTGTAAATGTTATTAATGCTACACACACGCACTAGACAGGGAACAAATTCCTCTGAAAAGTGTATTCAATTCAACTGGCATTGTGTGGAGTTCCTTGTCAGTTCAGCCATCTTATGGAGTAAAGAACACTTCCACCTAGGGCACAAGGCATCAGGAGGATGTGAAGGAGAAAAACTTGCTTGCAAAATGCAATTCTTTTTGTCTTTTCTTTGAGTCATTTGTGTGATCTGCCTGGTGGAATGCAAAGTCAGCCAGAAAGCTATTAGCAAAGGAAGATCTTTGTGAAGCAGGTAATGTGTCCTAGGTGGAACAAGCCCACTCAGCCCACCAGAGGACCACAGGCAGAAAAGTTACCCTGCAAAAATGAGTCAAGTTCAAATTAGTGGCAATTTCCAGAATGTCTATTCCTTTACCTAAATGCATCAATGCTCAGATTCTGCCTACCCCCACTTCTGTACATCACAAGGAATAGCTGCAGCTAAGGATCAGCACTGAAGCTCCATCCTGGAGAAAGGGCAATTGCGGTACTAAGCTCCCAGACGCCTGCAAGAGTCTTTGGGTACAGAAATAAAATACTATTTTGGTACTGAAAAAAGGGAGAAGTATGTGAGAAGGATGCATAGAAAAAAGTAGAGACAATTGGGAAAGAAAGAGGAATGGGATAAAGTCAGAAAAGTAAGGAAAGACAAGAGAGGAGGAAATATTCAGCAGCAGAAGTGAACAGAAAAGAAAACGTGAGAAAAGCCAAGTCTCTTACAGGCAGCGGCTTTTCCCCCTAAGCCCAGCAGTACTGCTCAGACGTCTCCTTCCCCCTTGCCGAGAAGCAGGAATGCCTTTTCCCACTAGCACCATTTTGTTCTTGCCCTGGTTTTTCCTCAACTGCTTTGTTCTTTCTCCTTACAAGCTCTCGCTGAGGGTAAGCGTTAATTCTTTCCAGGTGCTCATGTCTCGCCATCCTGCCGTTCCCGTGCAGCTCCCGCTCAGCTTTCCCCAGGCAGACTGCTTCACCTCCCCGTGGGGCAGCACCCCGGGGGCCCTGCAAACAGACTGCTATTCCCAACCAGGAAAGAATCATACCTACATGTTGCTTTGGGTTGCAGCACTCCACTGTATTGTGACTGCTTTCCCATGGGGAGATTTGTGTTCTGAGAGAGCATGCTTTGCACCCACCACAGAATGGGATCTCAGCCCCAGAGTTCTGGGTGCTGGCAATCAGATCCTGGCAGTGGGGTTGCAAAGCCTGTTGGGTTCTGCTTGCAGCCCAAAACCAGTGTGGACTCTTTCCCTTCTGCAGAGGTGAAGCCCAGTGCCAGGGCAGCTTGGCAGATCCAGGGGGAGGTTTCTGTGAAACTTATCCAACAGCAAAACTCCTAATGTGCTTCAAAACCAGGCTGGAGATCTCAGGAGGTGAGAAGTCAGCTCTGTGCTCCAGGTAAGCACACTTGTAGGAGCTCTGCACTTACGGAAGAAGCTCAGAAGAAGCAGAGAAGTGATGTCAGACCAGAAAATAACATCAATTTTGGTTAAATGCTTTGGTATCTCAGTAAAAACTGTTTGAAGGGAACGAATGGTTGCTCAGGTTGTGGGCAGCAGTTCAGGACACTCACAAACAGATTCCTATGACTCTAATAAAAAGAAGCCCAACTCAAATCACAAGTGCTGGTCCACGATATAAAATCCATGGAGCCAGCAGGCAGGTGACACACAGGGTTGTGTCCTTCTACCCACCCAAAAGGGCTCAGAAGACCCCACTGGTGTACAGGGTGCAGAAGGCTGCCCAGAGCTCAGCAGAGCCTTCTACTATCAGTGTATCTAAACATTTGGAAAGGAAGCACAATACAAAGATCACTTAAACATCTCATCAGCTGAGCACCTGACAAAGCCAGGCAAGAGGTCTGCCAGCAAGTTGGGGTCTTAATGTGTTTGCAATTCATGAGCCTCCTGCTTAGCTCCTAGCAAGCCAGCAAGACCAGGATTCAAAGGTGAAATACCTGCATCTGTTCCCATGATGTCTGCTGCTTAGTGCAAACGTTTATGTTTCTCGGCATATAAAATAAATAGGCCCATGTTCCAGGGAAGTCTGTGAGTGCAATGGCAGGTACGCTTTATGATGTGTTAGCATCACTCCCAGCACACAGTTCTAGGGCTGGGGGAAAAGGGAGCAGAGCCTCCTTGCAAAGCAATGACCCCTGGGCTGCCTGCTTTGCTCACCTCTCCAACAGATACAGTGCAAAAAAGAGGACATCTCCTCCGACACCCTGAGAAGGCAAATGCAGATGTGCCTGTTGTGTTGGTTGCTGTGTGGGAGAGAAAAGCCTCGATGCGCCTGGCTGCCAGGACACACAGCGGCACCTTTCCCCATCCCCATGCATACCCCCGGCACAGGGGCATCCCTGAAACAGCCGTTACCCCAGCTTTGGTTGTATGCTCCCCCTCTAAGGATCCCTTCACAGCAAAGAGGGGGTCCCACAGACTGTCTCAGCTCTTGAGGACACTTCCAAAACTCATGGATGATGGTCTAGTCACTCTCAGGAGCCCCCAGGAGCTCTGCAGAGCAGCTGGGGTACCTTGCACAGGGAGGGCAGAGTAGCTGCATCTCTGGCTCCCAGCCCCAAGCTGGGTCTGTGGCACAATCCCTGCACCTTTCCCCCACTCTCCTGCAGCCCACTTGATCCCCCACTTAACACAGTGGGCCTGAAGCCATTTATTAATTCATTTTCTATCAACAGCAGCAGCACTTTATGCAATCACACAAGAGCATTGCCTGTTAGCAAGTTGTAATGATGATGTTGTTGCACACTGCTGCCTGGAAACAATGGCAGTAATTACAGAATCTGCTGTTGTTGTTTTAGCTGTTGTCTGTGCTGAAACCCTCAAGCTCAGACCCCTTTGCAGGGGATGCTGGTGACACAGTTACCTGCAGGGAAGTCCATGGACATTGGCTGGCCAAGTGCTCCCTGATGGGTCAGCCCAAACAACAGGCCATGGAGCTCTTTCAAGACCTTCTCCCCCCTGGAAACACTTTTGCATCCCTCTTGCACTGAGGAATTACATGGAAGAAATAGTTTTGAATCCCCAGGCAGGGAACAAAGGTCATTCAGGGAGAGAGACAAGGTAACTTCCCCTAGTCCAGAGGACAAGATGGGACCAGATCTGGAAACAAGTGGCAGGAGCTGCTAATGTGGAGCATGACAAAGTCTGATACCATTTAATGTCTTTGCAGTGCCACTGCCATAACCTCTGCTGTGTGCAAAGGAGAATCCGGTGTGAGGACCAGCAGCGAAGGAACATAGGCTGCAGGTGAATCATCATGGAAAGTGCTGAGAACTGCATCCCTGGGCGCAGCCATAGCTCTATCACAGTCAGTGTCAGCAGTCATCCTTCCCAGCCAGAACCCTGGCAGCCCTGAGCATACAGAAACACAGGCTGAGCAAGGAAATTCCACCTGTGCAGAGAGGAGGTCCTTGGCTGCCAATTAATTGTGCTTAATGAAGGCATCCCATTGGCGTGACACAAGCTGAAGTCAATTGGAAGTGCTGAGGATCACAGGGGAACTGCTGCATGCCAGCCCCGGGCAGCACACTGGCAGAGCAGCTCCACCAGAACCACTGCTGGGGCTTGGTTATCCCTCCTATGATGGCAGATGCAAGAGACTGGCTCCCCCTGCTTCCCTCTGCCCAGAGTTATTTCTCTAGTTACTTCTTCCAGTTTCCCAGGACTTCAAAAGGAGAGGTGCAGATAACAGATGAGAGATGGAGAAACACACTGGACAATCCCAAGAAAATAAGGCTACTGGAAGCAGTGAGACAGGCTTCCTTCACAAGCCTGTTTTCCATTTCCTCACCCTCCTCTGAAATTATCACCGAGATTTTTCCCCCTCTTCACTGCCCAATATTTAATTGAAATCGCAGATCTGTAGCCCAGAGAGGTGTTATTTTCAGCACACGAAATAGAGATATCTCCTAGCAGCTGTCAATCCCAGTGACCTTAGCTTCTGTGCACACTGCACGGGCCTTTTTTTTTATCTCTTTCCTTTCCTATTTTTTTTCCACTTTCTTTTTTCCTCCAGCCAAGTTACTGTTTCATTGCTCTCCGCTGGGACTCTGACAAGAGCCGAGTTCCTCGCAGATGACACAGAATAATTGAGATGTCCTTCTGCTGACCTTCAGTCCCTGGCAGCACTCGCTTCCCTTCTGGTGAGCAGGGCAAACAGCAGCTGAGCGGCACACGCATGCTCCATGCCCGCCCAGACCTGTGCAGGCATATATGCCATGAGGGACGTTCCTTTCCTAGGAGAGGGTGGTAAAAACCAAACAAGAGGGGAAAAAATCCCCCCAAGGCATGCAGCAGTACCCAGTGGTGCCAGCAGGTCATCCCATACTAGAGTCACCCAACCCAGCGCACGCACCCACACTGGGATGAGCATCAGGCAGGGAACATGTGCCAGTGCCAGGCACACACGTGGCCACACGTGTTAACATGCAGCTGCAGGGTCATCCTCCCCCTGTAAGTGCAAGCAGGGAAAGCTGAGCCCCTGGGAAGCAACACAAAGATACTGGTAGTATGGATGCTGGAATGGGATGGCAAAGGAGCTGCAGGTATGCTCCATCCATCCCCAGAGAGGTACTCACGCAGGTCCCCAGCAGATGGGAGGCAGAGCCTGCTTCCAAATCCTACTTTGCCTGGCCTTCCAAGGATGCAGCCTCATGTACTGCTGAGACAGACACACAACAGCCCCTGTGCTAGAACATGGGAGAGCATTGCTGCCTCCTCCCCACGACTCCTGTTCACTCCTGTTGTTAAAAGTTATCTCAAACCAAAGATGGAGTAATTATTTCTTCCATGGCCACTGTATTTTTTGTGGGAATCTTGCAGAAACATGGCATCAGTGTGACATTTCCCTCATTTCCACAGGGGCTGCAGAAAACAAGTTGAAAGTGCAGGCAATAACCTTTCCGCATGAGCAGGGCCCATTAGCATTACAACGCCTGGGTGCTTTTACACAGAGGAAGGAAGAGGAGATAGAAGCACTGGTTTAGATTATGAAAACATTTAAAAGAGATGGTGATATAAGCAAAGAGGGTTGTTGGTTGTTGTTATCACTGTGCCTAGAGATAAGCCATGAGTGGGGACAGAGCTTCAAAACAGACAGACCCCATCACGAAGAAGTTTATAGTGTGAATAAACACAGCAGGCAAGGGTTGGAGGAATGGAGATAAGGTGGGATGGAGGGCTGGGAGCTTCCCAGTGCAGCACCCTGCAAGGCAGGGCCATGTCCCCCAGAATGGGCTTTGCCCTAGGGCTCTAGCAGCAGGGAAAGGAAGGGAGGAAGGGCTCACTTCATCTCAGTCAGCCCAGAGGAAAGGATCTCTTTCAGCTGTCTCTTAAAATCTCAGCTCAAATTTGGGCAGATTTTGCAGTGTCCGTTCAAAACAAAAACAAATTCATTTCAGCAAATAGTATGACTAAAGGTTTTGACTTTTCCACTTGTGGGGTGTTTTTTTCCCTTAATTTTTTTTCCAGTCTACACTATTCATCCGATTTGGCACTAATTCACCAATAGTTTTGATTGTCCCCAAAGCAGTATTTCTGGTAAATAAACTATTGTCCACCCCTTTCTCCCCAGCGCTAGCTATGCCAACTTCCATTGTGCTGACGATTGCTTCCAGGTGGGGTTTTGCTTTTTTTCCTCAGCATATGAAATTGCCTATACAAAATTAATCTTGGTGACTGGGGTGAAGAAACCACCACTCAGAAACCCACCGGACAGCCGGAGCCAAGCATGCTCCCAGGCGAGCTGGGGAGGAAGACAGATATATGGGACCCTTCCTAAATTCATTAGCTCCAAAACAAACTGCGAGAGACTGACAAGTACTGCTCGTAGCTCATAAAATCGCACCCTGTAAGCTGGAGATGGAAGCATGAGGGAAAGATAGTTCCAGAAATCCCCTACTGCCTTAATCATGGGGCTGGGGAGCGGGTGCAGAAATCCACAGTGGGGCTGCCCCGAGCTGGGAACAGTCACAATTAATTGTAAAAGCAGTATCACTTAATAATGTCCTGATCGTAAATGCAGGTGCTGAACTTGGTCTGAGCTGAAAAACCTGACGCAGGAGAAACACTTTGGCCAGTCAAGTTAATAGCTCAGGCTCTAAACTAGCGACTTTTAATTCCACTCGCACACTGAATCTGGCCCTGTGATATTTCAAAGGATATCTGTAATGGTTTAAAGGCATTACAAGGTGCTGTAAGTTGAAGTGGGAAATGTCTTAATTTTGGCTAGGGACCTTAAAAATACAGTGAAAAGCCTAGGTGAGACTCATACGTGGAGTGGGAAATATGCTGCCTATAAAAAGTCAAAAATGGAATCAAGAGAGGTTAAATATAATGGCTGTAACTGAGTGAAGATAGTTTAATTGTCAATTCCGAGAGAAACGTCAACTCCACAATGGAAATATCTATAGAAAATTATAGCAAGGAACTATTTGCCAAAATGTAACCCAGCTCGATCTGTGGTCAATGATTGAGATAGTTATTCAAAATGATATTGTCTAACATTGAAAGAAAGAGACATAAGAGACATTTGCACTGCTAGAAACACCGATTTCCAACTTGCCTTCATTAAATAACAAGGAGAGTAAACAGTGAGACCCTAATGGGGGATCACTTGTCCACAACAGGGAGATATTGTCCAGGCAAACAGTTTTTTCTAAAAGAAGAAAAATTATTCCTGCAGTGTTCGGATGAGAACTTTTTTACCAAAACTGCTGACACCTCCTCAGCCCTCACTAACCAGAGGTCAAGGGCAAAGTGGGGCCTCCTGCTGCACACTGCGATCTGCTGCTCCAGCACAGCCTCACATCTCAGCGCTGAAGCCAGACAAACACATATGGACCATTTCGCACTAAAACCTTCCTGCTGTTTCCTAAGGAGACATATAAACTCTGCGAACGCTGTGTTTGAGAGGAAATACCCCTCCTCCCAGTCCCGTGAGCCCCAAGTTGGGCAAGCTGATGGGAGAGAAGAGGTATAGGTTGTCCTGCTGGTAGAAACTTCCTGACTGCAGGAACAGCTGGGAAGAGCTCAACTCCCGTGACTCCAAGGCCACCACAACCCTGCTCCCTCATAGCACCTGGCTCTGCACTTCTCTTATGTGAGAACCCACCTTCACTTGACGCACCAACCAGGGCTCTGCCATTTCTAATCCCTGCTGCCAGCTAAACACTCTTAAACTGTCCCAAAGCTCCCCATTACTTCCATCTGGCAGTGGCCTCTATTTCTCTCTGCTGACCCTCAGCAGGGTGCCCAAGACCACTCCAGGCTTCTCCCTCTCCCTGCACTCAGCTCACTCCCACCCCAACCAACCCCTCAGCCCATCCTCCTGCTTGCCTGGCTGTCAAGCTCCTCATGCCCTGCAAGTATTCCTCATTACTGTGCTGGGAGTAAGGGCTCAGACACTGGCTCTATGTATCAAGAACCACCCACAGAAAAAAGATGACACATACATAGGAAGAGGAATGCACAGAGAGCCCTAACCCTATTCCTGATGTTCCCAAACCAGCCCATCCCTGCAGTAAGGAATGGCAATTACCCTCACTTGACAATTATCCTGAATTTTCTGGCTCATGAGCAGAAAATCAGTCCTATCACTGAGAACATGACCTGTCCTGGGGAGAGCTGCTGCCTTCAGACAGGGAATCCTACTGGGTAGGACCTACAGGCTGCTGGTGAGTGAAGGAGACAGGCCAGATAAATGGTTAAATTTCACCTTTTCTTGGGGGTGGAAATGGCAACAGCCCTGTGTGAGTGCAGGCATTAAGGAGCTCTTCTAGCCAGCCAGCCAGGCTTCCTGGATCCCAATGCAGGCACTAGAAGCATCAGGAGACCTGCCATAACCCCAGCATTATCCCAACAAGCACCTCCGTGCCTGCCGGCTGCCAGGATGTCAGGAGGGGAAACTGGGAATGCCCCTCTAACCCCCCATGCTGAGCCTTTATCAGCACTTAATTAAAACTTGACAAGAAGATTAACACACAGAGGGCAGTTTTAATTAACTTAATATCGCATTCAATTTTCCAATTCGTCGCAGTGTACCCGACACCTGCAGATCTTAATACAAGACCAAACAAAAAAAGGGATCAGGGGAAGGGGCAGGGAGCATGGGAGATGCCTCAGCCAGCAGCAGAACCATGCTCAAACTTGCGGCTGCTGCACTGCCTCGTATGTGCTCGCCTCTGCCTACTCGGAGCTGCCTGTAAGGGATGCTAACAGCCACTACCCCTCACAGGGGCTAGTGGACATTTGTTTTCTTTCCAAAGTGCATTTATTTGATTTTAAGCAAGCTCTCCTCTTCACCATGCTGCCCATTAGGCAGATGCTGGAAAAGGCCAAGAGGAGGCAAGAAGGGTCCTGGCTGGCTGGGGCTAAGAAAAGGGAACACACGTTGTCCATCCACCTTATGAGGCCATGCAGGGGTGAAGAAAGGGAAGGCATCAATCAAATCAAATCACCCCACTCCTCCTGGCTACACTAGAGCAAGCAGCCTTGAGTGGGATGCTCCACCCAAGATGGAGCAGCACACCAGGGAGGAAAGAGGGGTGAGTCCAGCACTGACATGAAGCAGGCAAAGGCATGGAAATACTGCTCTTGTTCCACTGTTCTCACTGATTTTGGAACAGTTAACTCTCTTGTAATTAAGGGCCACAAACTAGGGAGGTGCAGGACCTGCCAGGCAGCCCTGGTCAGTCCCCCACCTTCAGAGGACATGGCCATGGGCTCCAAGACACCTTGGACTGATGTAGCTCCAGGTTCCTGAGTTGCATACACCCACACGGGAGCAACTCAGGAACCTCTGAATCACCCAGAGGCCCAGGGCTGCTGCTGAACTGACACTGCAGAGGCACCTGGACACTCAGCACACAGACTCAGTGGAAAGCTGAGATGCAGCAATTGCACAAATTACCACACTGAACCTTCAACTAGTTCTCTGTCAGACATAGTCTGCCATACACCAAAAAAAACCTGTTATTGTTAACTTTCTCCATCCATTGTTTTTTCTGGGTCACCTCATGCTTCCCCTCCACTGATTTCCTAACAACCTTGGGAGGAACAATGCACCAACAGAGTATTTTTCCTCTACACATTTACAGCCTTGGCACTGAGGGGGGGGGATGAGGAAAGAGAGTGTCCTTCCCCAGCCCCAGCTCCAGCTCCAACCAGAGCCCTGAATGCTCCACGGTGCTAGCATGTTGAGCCAGGGGACAGGCCTCCTCATTTCAGGGTGAAAAGCAAGAGTTGCTAATTTTCATCCACTGCTTTGGAGCATATTCACTATTAGATTAGGGCAAGGTAATTCAGCTCCAATAGGAATCATCTCCCAGCCATGCTGTACAGTTCTGCAGCTGATGAAGCAACTCGTGCAGCACTCCAAAGGCAGGTGGACATGTTCTTTTGTGGTTTCTGTACTGTTATTTCTTGGCTACCATTACATTTCTTGATGCTCTGAATTTAGTTAGATGTAATTTAATAAACTGTTGTAGTCTGATTTTCCAGGGAGAGTTTTATTTGGGTTTGGATGGTGAAGGAAGAGATGTCCTCCTAGTGCCCTTATAAAACAAGATTTCCTTGCTCTTTTTTTGAATCAAATCAAACCTGAAGTCAGATGGGTGCTATGAAACACACAGAAAACAACAGAGAAAGCTGGTATCATCAAATGTCTCCATCTGTCCAAAGCTGCAGTAAGAAGAAAGGAAGCAGCACTCCCTCCTGCAGCAAGTCCAGGAAGTCCAAGAGGCTCCTGGCTGGTAAGATCCTGGCCATGCCTGCCTGCAGAACCCCAGCAACTTATAAAGACACTGTGGGCTTCCCAGCAAAGCCTCTGCTTTGGTCTCTAATGCAAACTTGGACCATAAACTGTTGGAGAAACATCCTCTTCCCAAGTAACCCAAATCACAGGGCATCCCAGCACCTAAATGTCACTCCCAGCTGCAAGGATCTGTCACTGCAGCAGCCCTTCCTCCTCCAGCTTGCATGACTACCTCAGAAGAAAGGCAGCAAGGGAGAAGGGGCCTGGGTGATGAACAACAGGATGGATGAAAGCCCTCATGTGGTAGCTGATGCCTCCATCCCCTCTGGAGCAGGGACCAAGGGAGAGGTAGCACCAGTCTCAGCGCTGCCTTGCCAACAGGTTTCATTCCTGGCCAGCAGCAAGGGGGAGTGAGGCAGCACCAGTCATACTCCTCTTGACCTGCCTACTGAGATTCCTTACAGAGAGGAGTCAAAATCCCTATCTGATGCTGAATGTAGGGACAAAAACCATTCCTTTTCACACCTCCTCCACTTGAATGCCTACTAGCATAAGGCTGTGACTGACACCAGCCCTCACCACCCCCCTCCTATGTCCCATATCCTACCATTAGCTTTGGGGACCTCCCATCTCCAACCCATTCTCACAAGGAACATAAGGATGCAAGGCCATGGGAAATGGCCAAACATCTAAAATGCTTAGTAGACAGAAAGAGGCCATCCTGAGTGGGGGTCTCAACCTCTGGTAATATTTCAGAGGGTAAAAGACAGACAGACCTTCCTCCCCCACCTTGTACCAATATGGTGTAGGGTTTAAAGGAGGCTCCCCATAGCGAGGAGCTTCAAAGCTTTGCCAGCCCCTCCCACCGAGTGTCCTCCTGGTTCAGTTCCACCCTCCACATTTAAGTGCCTTTCATCCTTCCTCTTCTTCATCCTCATCATTATTAGGTTCCCTTCCCCCACTCCCGCCCACTCCCACCGTTGCTGGAGACTGCCTTTGGTCAGGAGCCCAATGGGAACCAGCTGTCAGGCGTAGCTGGAATATCCTGGAGAAAACAGCTTGAAAATGCCTCCCCCCTGCTTCCCCCTCCATGGCAAAGGAAAAAAATCCCACCACAAAATGTCCCTGCAGATGGAAAAGGCATCTTGAAGGCCACCCTCCTCCTGACCTGCGTGGGTCCACTAGCTGGCTTGATACCAGGAGGTCCTGGGTCCTGACCCCTTTGGGATCCTGAACCCATCCTGTTTGTCCTCCTCCTGCCAGAGGGACCCTCCTGATCCACAAAGAACCCAGAGCCTTTGGCCAGAAGCACTTTGAACTAATGCTCCTTTGTGGACTTCGTTAGTGCACCTCACTCCAGCATTGTTCTTCAGAGATGTTCCTGCCTTCCCCGGCCTGGGGGTTGTTGTTTAAAGCAGCAGCAGCAGCCACACAAGCTGCTAGCTGTCCTGCATTTCCAGGGTGGTCTGTAATTGCTTCCTGTCCTCTCCAGCAACTGGCTTCATTTGTTTGAATTTCTGCCTAATCTCAGAACTGGGGGAGTTTAGAATGAAAGATGCTTAGTCCGTGTTCATGGGTGTTTCCTTGTGCTGGGTCAAGTTTAGCCAGTCTTGGAGATACAGCCTGGTAAAGACACAGTTCCACAACCAGAAATAAAGCCTGAGCCTAAAATAACCCAGGCAAGCCCCAAATCCCGGTCTTGGTGAGGCTAGAGTCCTTCATTTAGAGGTGCTTTGAGACTTAGTCTTTTTGTGGTCCTTGGATGTGGCAACTGGAGCCCAGGTGCACGCCGGCAGAAACAGAAGGGGAAAAAGAAATGGGGGGAAGGGGAGAAATTAAATGTCATTTCTCAGACTTCAGAGCTTTGCTGTTCTTGGTCGTATTACGATATGGGCTGTGCTTGGGGTGGATTTTATCCAGCCAGTTTGCACAGATCCCACTGATTTCCCAGCGTGCTGATTCTGTGTCTCTGCGCTGGCCTCTGAGCTCCCATTACACTGCAGCAGGAAAAAGGAGATGCTGAGGGCCTGCCGTGAGCAGAGTTGAGCTGCTCTGCAGGCTCCATACCAAACACCCGAAGTTCTCTTTTCCCCCCTTCTCTCAAAAAAAATTAACTTTGGCTTTTTTGTTGAGATGGGAAGTGCTGTGGATAATGTCCACTTTCAACAGCATTTCCCACATTGATAAACTTTTAAAGAAAAATGCCCCAGACAGTGCTTCCAGAAATAAGAAATGTCTTCCAGAATAAACCCTTAAGGCTCGTCTGGAGCAGGAAACTAAACAGGCTTTGGTTTTGGGGTCTGGTGCTTGACTGAGGCAAAAGGATGGAAGCAAGAGGAATAACGTATGTGGTGCACCCCTGACCATCAGCTTCCCAGCCACCTCTGCCTCTGCTGTGAGGCTTATGTCAGCTGGCTATCAGTGTTTCATGGCAGGAAGATGGGAGAGGTATCCTCCTATTTATTTTATCTTCCTGAGTTCCAGAATATTTTCTTCCCTTCAGAGAGATGTGAAAGAAACGAAGCCAAAGTGTGTATTTCAGATCTGGGGTACCTGGATCCAGAGCCAGCCAGTTCCTAGAAAGTGAGAAAATGCAACAGATAATTATAGTATCTCCGTGGCATGGTGCTTCTAGCTGGGATTTGTGTGCGTACCTGGCAGTCTTCTCACAGGTCAGAGCTTGACTAGAAGAGGATGCTGAAAGTGGGAGGAGAGGTCACCTGTGTGGTTGGGACTTCCAGACTGGAACTCCGGAGAAGGATGAACGTGAAAAGGGAGGACTTTGCTATGGGGTGAGATAAAGGGGCTGCAGCTGGACTGGGACATGTGTACACCGTGTGCTGGCAGGTCCCAGAGGACAGCTGAGACCCAATTCAGTGAGGTTGATGATGGTAGGAGTGAATGGAAACCTTGGTTCTTTTTAATACCCCTCTTCATTAAAAGGATGTTGAAGTAGTGTGATGACAGCACGGCACAGGATGGGATGGGCTGGCTCCTTTTCATCCTGCCCATAGGGTGTTACCAGTCCATACTGTGGGACTCCTGGGACAGAAAGCCTGTAGTTACAGCAGTCACAAAAACAAAGACAGAACAAGCCCATTCCCGCCCCTCACCCCTCTAAATATCTTCCTGAATGGCTTTGCAAGCTGTTCCTGGTCCAGATGCATCTCACACACACAGTTCACATCTATTCACTGCCTGTTCATAGCATGCATTACATTGCATGGAGCATACTGAAAATGTATCATTCCTATCTAATTTGAACTGCATGAATTTTATGTGTTAGGTAATATTTTATATGGCTGCATATACTTTAAATTAATGTTTGGACAGTACAATAGATGATGGCTTTTTAATGTCCCTTGTTGCACATAGCCCCCATGGCAAATGCTGTTCAAAAGGCATCTGAAAAATCCCACAGGCGCTGGCCGCTGTGGTGCAACATGGATGGCCCTTCCCACACTGGAGTGAGGGGCAATCTACCCGGCTGGGCTTTGCCTTGCAAGACAGGATCAGGCCTTTGAGGCACCGCTTGTATGCCTTTTGGAGCAGACAAGGTGCAAAGCTCACTCTCTCATGCAGTGTCTCCAACACAGTGAGTCCCTTCTCTGCTTCCAGTTTTGAGATCACACTCCAACAGCTCCAAAGCCCCACTGCCTCTCTTCCTTATCTTGCCTTCCTCATGCCTCTAGCAGCTTAGTCACCCTCCTTCAGCACTGTGTGCAATGCACTGACCAGCAAAGATGACACGGGCTTTACAGAGGTTCTTCCAAATGAGTACTACTTAGAAGCAAAGCAAGAGCAACCACTTGGGTGTCCTCACCATAAGAGCTTAGGTTTGGGCTGGTAGACTTAGATGGCCCCAGTTCCCTCCCAGCTCCCATTCTGTTCAGTCTTCTGGTTTTAGCACAAAGTATCACAAATATCCATTCCCCTTCCTCATATCCATTGCTTCTCTCCTTGCTTGATTACATTCAGTTCTTCATACAGCTCTGGACTCTTTTTCTGGCACTCTACTGCTTCACTTATAATCCAAACTGTCAAGAGCTATCTGTTTTCAAAGAGACAAGCTTCATGTTGCGATGTGAAAAGCAGGGAGGAGCTCAGGTTGGAAGAGAGGTCTTCAGCAGTAGAGTGCAGCTAGACCACAGGAAACAACAGGAACTGACCAAGAAATCTCCTACTGTCCCTGTCCAAATCACCTAGGCATAACCTTAGCTTTTTTTGTCTATGAGGATAGGTGCTGAGGTCTGAGACAGAGCCAGGTGGAGCCTGGTGCTTGGTGCCAGACCCTTCACTCAAAGACATCCCCATCCGCTGTGACACCCTGCCCATGATAGGAACATCCCCTGAACAATAAGCCTCAGGGACAACAGAAGCAGAAGCTGTAGCCCTGGCTTTAGAGAAGAGAAAAGTGTTCCCAGCTAACAGACAAGAACCATGTTGCTTTTCTTTTAGACATAGCTGCTTGGCTGCCAGTAATGTATCTGCTAGCTATCGGCTGGTTTTAAAGCCTTATCCCAAAGGGCTGCAGCCTTGCCAAGGCTTTTACGTTGGTGGTCAAGATGGGCTTTCTGAACCAACAGAGTGATCTGATTGGTACCAGAAAGAGGTGGGGGAAAGAAAAACATACATGGTTCTTATTACCTGACTTCAAAATCATGGTAATAAACCCAAATTTGGGAAGCAATTAGAAGGGAAGAAGAAGAGCAAAAAGAAAAAGGGGAATGAGAGAGTCGCCTGGCGGTCTCCAGGCAGCCTTTCAAGGATCAGTATTTGGATAAAAGCCAACATATCAGCTCTAATCTTTGGCGTTTTGTTGGACTTAACAAGGACTTTAAAATGAACCCAGTCGCAACTGACGGGCCCCATATGGATCCTGGTTTGAAATCTCCTTCTCAGCACCAAATCAAATAGTCTGGGACCAGAGAAAGCCATGAGAAGACTTTAAGAGGGAAAAACAAAGGCAGGGACCCACACATGCCCTCACGCACACATGTGAACACTAGCATACACAGGCAGTGCATGAAGACATCATGCTCCGTATCAGTGCAGTTACCACAGACAAGTGGCTTTGTGGCTCCACAGAGGGGCTGTCTGTGACCGTGACGATGCCACAACAATATTTCCCTTGATGCCACTCAACTGAGTCGCTTCCCAGATCTGTGAGTTCAATCACACACACAGCTGTAGATTGCCTTCATTTACTGCCTTTTATTTCAAACTTTAATAAAAAAAAAGTATGGGTATTTTCCTTCCCATATAAAAAAAGAATTTAAACAACATTCTTCCTCATCTTTCTCTGAAGCTGGCGCATCTCTCATCTCCCTAAGCTACACCACAATGCGAGAACAAAGGCATCTGACCTGTATCCATGGCAACCCTCAAATTCTACACCTTTGCCTTTTGTACCAAGTACCCCCTCCCTTTATCTACACACACACAGGCATATGTAAACACTCCATCTGTCTACATGTACATATACATATATGTGTGTATACATAACATACGCATATATATTTAAAAGACATTGGTCCTGATTCTCATAAAATCCCCCGAATCTGCCTCACATGACAACTGAACTCGTCTTTATTCCGTGGTGGGGTCTGCCTTCAGGTGACAGCAGGGTTAACGGAAAATCCACTGATGGCCACAAGGTAGCACTTGGTTCAAGGAAGAAAAGCAAGTGTTGAGAGTGGAGAGCTGCAGGAGTGTAGTAATAGATTATTGGGTAACACTTGGCATGCCAGGGCAAGAACAGCTGGCCCCTGCCTTTTCAGGCCACTGCCAGGGATTCAAAGGGGCATTCACCTATTCAATTACTGAGTCAACTCAAACGGAATGGCATCACATCCCTGCAATAAAACAAGTAAGGACAACAACCAACCAAACATCACCACCACCACCAAAAACAAACAAACAAATAAACCATTTGATTGTTCATAAGGGATGTGCCAAGTGGGAGCTCTGCTGGATCACATTTTTAGCACCCCCTTTTCAGGGTCATCAGACTCCTGACTGCCTGCCTGCAGCCAACTATCCTGTTTGCAGACACTTGCCCTACAAGACCCTTCTCTGAAGCATGGTCTCTGCCTTTGTGTGCTGTTCACTTTGGAAGGATTTCAGTGCTTTGCAGCAGCAGCCAGTCACCAACGGGTGTGGAGGACGACACATGAAAGCATGGAGAATGGCACCCGGAAGAGTTGAGGCAGGGCTGGCAGCCAGGAGCCATGGCACATGAGGAAAGGTCTCTGCAGAAAGCAGCAGCCCTTGGGTCACAGAGTTTTAAACTCCACAGGATCCTGGGGCTACAGCCACGCAGAGAGGCTGCTTTCACTGATCAGCTGATGGGCAGCATCTTGCCTTCTTCAAAGGCTGGTTCTCAAGAGCTTGTTATTTTGGGAAAGGCTGGCACCACCTGGTATATCATACCCAAAAGCCTGCCAAGCCCCAAGCTCTTGGAAGACACTGAAAATTTGCACAGTAACGATTGCTTGTTTTGTAGTGGCTCTGCAGAAGCAATGTATTTATTTCATCCTGGGAGGGAACATTTAGAGCTGCCACTAGTGCATCACACTGTCCTCTCTCAGGTCCAGAGGCGAGAAAAGACTGGATGTATTAACCCACTTCTCCCCAGCTGCACTACCACCACTGAACCTGGGGAGGTCTTCTGCAAAGGACCATCTCTGTTGTGCTAAAGATGCTGACCAGAAGGTGATCAACCCCGTGATCAGGTTGAGACATGGTAACAGGCCTTGGGCAGAGAGGGCACAGTCAAACCTTCATCCTCCCTCCCTTTTAAATGCTTCCAGTTGTCAGTTTAGCAATATGAAAACAGCTGAATTGTGGTTATAGACAATGAATGATGCAACAGAATACCTCATGCAGACATAGAAGATTTGCTGCTTATTTCTCTTCAGCAGGAGGGCCGTATGCATGGGACTGGGTCCAAACTTACTGACGTCAACATAAAGACTCCCATTGACTTCAGTAGGCTTTCACTGGAACCATTATTCCCTGTGAGAAGACACTTACTGGGAAACCAAGGGATGATCTACATTTCTGTGGAACAAACACAATGTGGCCTTGGTCTTCTGCAGTATCAAGGTGTGGCCCAGAGAGACTGCAATTCCCAGCATGCTGTACTCCGTGTTCAGACCTCAACAACGATGACAAGCTGAAGTTCACCTACAGTCAGTGCTGATGCTGCTCCTCTTTCATCCAGCCAGAAACAAAAATGTCAGAAACAAGTACAGGCATAGTCACACTTTGCTTCATTGCTGGGCCAAGTTTTCACAGGAATGGCCAAACTCTTATGCCAAAACTGTCACTGTACTGAGAGTGAATGCTGGGAACCTCAGCTGGGATGGCTGGGGAGCAGATGCCTGTTTCTGAACCCTATGCCTCCAGAAAGCCCCATGTTTCCTGTGCCTCAGTTTCCCCATTAGTAAAGAATATCCACAGAGAGTGATGTGACATCATATTTCTGGGTAAACCTTGTCACTAAGGGCAAACTGATCTACCCTGAAGATCTCTCCTCATGGCCCTTAAGATCTCTACTCACAGCCACCCCTACCCCTCACGGCTGCGCCTCATCTCTCCTTAAGATTCCCTTATGCACCATGGCCACCATTCACCCCTCATGGCCACCTGTCACAACCCATAGTTGCCCTTGCTCTCTTCTCATGATCTCCACTACCAGCCTCCCATCACAGCTGCCCCTCTCCCCTCACAGACTTTCCTATCCTCTCATGGCCGCTCCTGTACCCTCATGGCCACTCCTTTCCCCTCATGGATGCTTCTCTCCATTCATGGCCTCCCCTTCCCCCTCACGGACGCTCCTTTCCCCTTACAGCTACTCCTTTCCCCTCACAGACACTCCTTTCCTCTAGTGCACCCCGGTCTCAGCTCACGGTCGCCCCCTTCCCCTGATGACCGTTTCTCTCCCCTCACGGCCACTCCTTTTGCCCCATGCCAGCTCCCTTCACCTCACAGCTGCCCCTCTCCCCTCATGGCAGCTCTTTTCCCCTCACTCTTGCCCCTCTCCCATCACAACCACTCCTCTCAGATAACAGACACCCCTCTTCCCTCATGGCTTCCCTTCTCCCCCCACAGCCGCCCCTTTCCCCTCATGGCTGCCTCCCTCCTCTCCCCTCACAGCCACTCCTTTCCCTTTATGACCAACAGACCCAGAAATTCTCTGCGAAGAAGTACCTTAGCACACAGGCAGTGGGAAAAATCCCATGTGAAACTGGGTGGAAAAGTGGTAAACATTTGTTAGGATTGCTATGTTTGTGCAACTGTCAGTAAACACAAGAGCATCACAGGCTTTACTGCAGTATTTCATACTGTCCTAGCAGGAGCCCAGGGACAAAGCTGTAGCAGGCAAACAGGGTAGGGGGCTGGCAGAAGGTGCAGAAGGATGTTCTGCAGGGACACAGCAAAGCTGGTTGCACGGCCAAGACAAAAAATGGGAAAGGGCTGTTCTGACCCAGAGGGAGGTGTACAGAAATTTGTGGATGCTGAGGATCAGATGTGGAAAGCGTTTGGTGAGGCCTGGGACCAAAAAGCGTTAATAGGGACAGATGGAGGAAGCTTACCTAACATCTTCCCACTCATTGGCTGTCTCTGTCTGGCACTATCAGCCCTTTGCTTAACAACATAATTCATATTGGCACTCAAATTCACACCCACGTATCTACAGGGGAAAGCACAGCCCTGACCCGTACTTCCAGTGTGGTTCATCATGTGAGTCGTTCCTGTGCCTCAAAGAATGACTAGAACAAGGTACTCCTTCAGTGTCATCCACACTAGGCACTTAATTAACCCTTTTCGTGCGTGACTGAGAACCAAGATATAAATAAAGCACTGAGAAGATATCAGGGTAAATTAGAGCAACATCTCTATGGTTCACTGCCTGGGAAAGGCGAGGGAGGAACCGACACATGGTCCTGGCTTTTGGGCTGTGAAGCTCTCTGGTACCACATTGTCCACACCTAGGTGAGGGTTATGACAGCCAGCGGCTTTTCTCAGACGTGGGTTATTTCAGAAGCAGCTTCCCTTGTTCTCAGGCTTGTTTGAGTGCATTCTTAAGGTGTTTATCGTCTTCTTACTGTTCTGTGGTTGAACTCAAGCTATGCTTCCTGGACAGTGGCCCTATTCCAAACTTGGGGATGGAAATGCGGGTCTCTATGCTCTATTCCTTCCTCCATTTGGCAACAAAACATGAAGATTACTTTGGAGGAAGCAATACAGAGAAACGTTTCACATTAGTGAGATACACAAGAAGTATTTTTGGCAGTGTGGTGTGGGAATTTGGCATAGACTGTTGCTCGTAAGTTCTAGGCCCTCGCCTACAGCAACAAGTGGCACCTACATCTATTATGTCTGGAGTGCTCATGGATCCTAAAAAGGAGGATCTCATAAAAGACTGATACAGGAACTGATGGTGCTCCAAGGTACTTTCTTTAAGGAAGAAACCTTCTGAGTCCCTAAAAATGGTTAACTCCACGAGATGTGGATACTGTCCATGGTTTTGTTGGCATAGCACTAGTTTTCTGTGCTTCCTGGAAAGACATGGCTATTTCACACCCAAAAGGGACTACAGCAAACCATGTGCGCTCAGTTGAAGTGTCTGAGGAGACAGCCCTTGCTGTGGCTATTGCTGCATTTGGAGATTCTTTTGCATCAGTGTGGAGCAGCTTCTTGCAGCATTCTCTGGGGACCATGATTTCAAATGAAAACAACAGCCAAGAGGAGCCAGAGCTCAGTCCTTGCACCAGAACTGCAAGGACTGTAAATTAACATCTCTATTGTTTCCTCCTTGATTTTGGAACTAAAACTTAAGCTTATGGACCCTACTCCTTTCCTCACCCAGAGGAGTGATAAAGAAAGGATTAATCCCGCCAAAAACATCAGGCCTTGATGGTTCTTATTTAATGTAAGAAAAGGGAATAAACCAAATATCCAGTCTCCTGTCTCCAGTTCAAGATACACCTTCAAATCTGAAAACTTGGGAATCTCTGGCAGGGTTTCATTTTTGCTAGAAAAACAAACAAAAAAATGTTGTTTTCTGGCCAAAAAGCCCAAGCTGTTCATTTCTTCCCTCTGTTTTTCCCTTTCCTTTTTTTGTTCTAGGGCTGTTTCTGAGCAGCTAGGCGAGGAGGACACGCTGTATAAACATGGTACCAGCAGGGTGTTTGGAATGCTTCTCGCTCCGGACCTCCTCCCCACAGAGGAGGAGGCTGGCAGGGTGGAGGAGTCATGGAGCAGAGGGCAGGGAGAAGGCAGCTTCTCTTTTCTGCTTGCGTGTCCAAATCTTCCCAGCTGAGGAAAGAAACTGGTGTACGCTGGTCTTTTTTATTTAGCGTTCTCTTCTCTGCTTCCCCTTTCATCCCCATGTGTCAAACAGCTTGTAGGCTTTATTTCAAGAGGCCAAGGAATGTGAACTACAGGCCCAAATACCTCAAGCATCTTTTGATATATAAAGGCTTGAAGCAAAGTTCAACAGTGCCTACAGCCAGCATGCTGGCAGCTGGTAGCTCAGAAGGAGACCCTGGGCCATAAAATGGTCCTCAACAATATCTAGATGGAGAGCAGGCTATGGGGAGATGACCTGGTTTCTGATCAGGGAAGGCAGGTGTTACCATATGACCAGAGACAAGCCTGTAAGAGAAAAGTTCACCTCCATAGGCAGGCTCTGGAAGTCACAGGGTATGCGGTCAAGTCTATCCATTTACATGGAAAAATGCGGTTATTATTTTTGGGCTCAGTCTTGTTTTCCTCAGCCCAAAAGTAGCCAGTGTTGCTTCAGAGTGGTTAAGAGTATGGCATCATGCTGCAGCATGACAACTGACAGTTCCCTGCTACCCTGAGATTCGCCCAGCTGCTCCTCATCCCCTGTCCTGTCAGCTTCTCATTTCTCATGAGCTTTCTCTCATTGTGCTTCTAGGTTTGTAGAGTGACTGCAGCTAGAGGTACGTATCTGGAGATCCATGTGTGAACACAGAGAACTGGCAATAATCTCTTGGGGACTTCAGTCTCTCCTCTCACCACTAGAAACTGATGGCTTCAAGACCAGATGGGTGCACACATTGTGTTTCAGGCCACTCAGCTGTGTGCCTGGTATGCTCCCATGTGAAGGCCATCCTTGAGAACCAGCGAGCTGGTTCTCCCTTGCACCCGGCAGGAGCCTGCTCAGGAGGACAGGGAAGACAGCTCTGCTCCCCAGGGCCTCCTACAGAGCTTGACTCAGCTTAGGAGAATTGATTTTAGCATGCTGCTGACTGACACCTGCTTGCCAGTCTGGCCAGAGTTTGGGCTGGCTCATTAGGGAGTCACTGTCTTTACCCCATCTATTAGTGTTGTGTCTGGCCCTGTGCTCTGCATGTACTCTTATACACTGCTGCCTTCCAGTACAGGTGCCTGAAACGTATCTTCTCTACTCTTGGGCAACTGAAGTATGTAAATGTCAGTCTTATTTGCAATGCAATAATATTTCAAGACATTGAGGTCATTATGTATTAACCTGGCAATGACACTGTTTAATCTTCCCAAGAGGCTGGAATCAAAGAGAAACATATCGAGCCCATTCCCAGGAGTGTCCTGCATTTGTGATCTTATAATCAGAGGAATGTAGCCTGTGTTTGTACTGTGCTAGGTTAGGAAAGGGCTTTTTTCAGTTGTTTGTTTATTCAGAGGTTAATGCGTTAGCTGTAAGAAACCTGCCAGCAAGGGCACGGAACAGGAGCTCTTTCTCTGTCCATGATGGCTAACCTGACAAAAACAGTGGGGGCTCGGGTGAGCAGCCACAAGTGCAGTGCAGTGGTTTTTTTTTCTGGTTACTTGAACACCTTCCGTGGAATACACAGATTGGAAGAGCTGGTGGAAGCACCAAAATGGTGGTGACAGTCCTGCTGCAGAGGCGAAGGCCTCCTCCTCTCCCTTCCCAGGGTGCCAGTGCTGCAGCTCCTACTGTCCCTGCATTTTGCTTTTCTTTCCTCTGAAGATGTTGAGCTGTCAAACTTTTGTACCAGAGCTGGGTTACAGGGGGGCATCAAGGTCTGATTTATCTAACCTGAACTACTGCCATAGACATTTCCTCTGTTCCCTTACACATAATATACTAAATAAAAGCTTGAAAATTATTTTAGAGGCAAGGAAGGCCTTCAGCACAACTGAAAATTTGCCTGCAAATTCAAGCTAAATTAGCCATCTCCTAAAGGAGACTTTACCAGTGTTAAACAGATGTAGGGCATGATCTTTGTCAGCTCTTCTGATGCCCTTTGTTGGTTGTCTTCTGTAAGCTCATGCCTGTTTTTTAAGGCACGAATGGAAATGATTCTGATCCTCCTCACAAATACCAAGAGGATTCCTCTGGCTAATGTGATTACAGAGGAGACCAAACAGGGAGATGGACTCTAAGAGACAAAGCTCTTGGTTAAACAACATAGATGTCTCAAATATTTGCTAACACTTGCGAACACAAATATTTACGCCAGCAGCAAGAGCCAAGGCATATTCTTATTTCAAGATATATTAAATGTTTCCTTGAGTGTGCAGAATTCGGAAAAGAGCTCTTACATCACTCGCCGGCTCATTTTCCAGGCCACTGAATGCACTCACTTATTTGGCAAATCTTGCCATTAACAGTTCTTTCTCATCTGATTTTACTGACTTTCCTCCTTTCCCTAAGAATCCTGTGCAGGGAGGGAGAACGAATGCATTTTTTCCCCTCCAGCAAGCAAAACAGTGTCTCAGATACCAAAATCTCACTGCCAAACCAAATTATTTGTTGTCCTCTATATTCTTTGTGACCTGCTTACTTCTGTTGTGGGAGGGGAAGACTGCAACCGAGGTCACCAGTCTGAGGCAATACATGGACCTCATGCAAGTGCGGAGCCTAGTGAGTCTGCTGGAGCAATGCCTCGCCCATGGCATGCTCCCAAGGCCCAGTGTGTGCCAACCGAACGGCCCCATTTCCAGAGGAATGTCCAGCCTGGAATTGCGGCTGCACGATAAATGGCACCACTTTTTGGAAGTGTGCATTCACAGGTGGAGAACCCCCAGCCGTGCTGCTGCTGCTGCTGCTAGAACCCCTGCTCCCAGGCTGCTCTGTGGTCCCAGGAATGCCTCTGAAGCTAAGACATTGTAGGAAAGAGCTCTGATCTGTCTCAGACAGCTGCATTCCCCTTATAAAACAGTATATTGTGCTAACAATAAATGTGAAGCTTATTTACAGTCTCAAAACACTGGCAGACTAAAAAGGGGAAGTGGCGGGCAGTTCCCTCACAGATAATCATGGTCACCCCTTTCCACCCATGGCTGTGTCCCTCCCCTCACAGCCACTCAATTTCCCTTCATGGCTGTCCCTCACCCCTCATGGTCTCTCCTCTGCCCTCAAGGACACTTCTCTCTCCTCACAGCCTCCCCTCTCCCCTCATGGTTGCTTCCCTCCCCTCACGCCCGCTCATGTCCCCTCACAAATGCTCCTTTCCTCTCATGACCACCTCCCTGCACAGCCGCTCCCTTCCCCTCATGGCTGCTTTATCCCCCCTCTTGGCCACTCCTTTCCACTCACAGCTGCTTCTCTCCCCTCATGGCAACTCCTTTCCCCTCACTGCTGCTCCTGTTCCCTCACAGCCACTCCTGTCCCCTCACAGCCACTCCTGTCCTGTCATGGCTGCCCCTCTCCCCTCATGGCTGTTCTTTTGCCCTCACAGCCATTTCTCTTTCCTCACAGCTGATTTTCACCCCTCAAGGCCGCTCCTTCTCCTTCACTGCCACTTCTTTCTCCTCATGGCTGCTCCTCTCCCCTCCCAGCCCCTCCTTTCCCCTCATGGCCACTCCTTTCCCCTCATGGAGTCCCCTCTCCCCTCATGGCTGCTTATTTTACCTCTCGGCCATTTCTGTCCCCTCACAGCTCCTGCTTTCCCCTCACGGCTACTTCTCTCCCATCACTGTCCATTCCTTTCCCCTCACAGCTGCTTCCCCCCCCTCACAGCCACCGCTCCTTATTTCTCATGGCTGCCCCTCTCCCCTCACAGCCGCTTCTTTCCCCTCATAGCCACCGTTTTCCCCTCATGGCTTCTCCTTTCCCTTCACGGCCACTCCTCTCCCATCATTCTTTTCCCCTTACAGCCGCTTCCCTCCCCTCACAGCCACCCCTTATTCCTCACGGCTGTCCCTCTCCCATCACAGCCGTTCTTTTCTAGCCCTGGCCACCCCTTGCGCCTCACAGCCGCTCCTTTCCTCTCATGGCATCCCCTCTCCCCTCATGGGCACTTTCTTCTCCTCTCAGACATTTCTGTCCCCTCACACCTACTTCTCTCCCATCACTGTCATTCCTTTCCCCTCATGACTGCTTCCCTTCTCTCATGGCCACCCTCTCCCCTCATGGCTACTTCTTTCTCTTCATAGCCTCTCTCACTGCCACTCTTCTCCCATCATTCATTTCCCCTCACAGCTGCTTCCCTCCCCTCATGGCCACTCCTTATTCATCATGGCTGCCCCTTGCCCTCACCCCTCACAGCCGCTCCTTTCCCCTCATGGCTGCCCCTTGACCCTCACAGCCACCCTTTACCCCTCATGGCTACTCCTTTCCCTTCCTGGCTGCTCCTCTCATTGCCACTCTTCTCTCATCATGGCCACCCCTCTCCCCTCACAACCACCTCTCTCCCCTTACAGCCACTCCTCTCCCCTCACAACTGCCCCTCTTCCCTCATGGCCACCCCTTGCCCTCTCTCTCTCTCCTTCCAGTGACACTACTGGCACCCCCTTAGATCCAGGTATGGATTTCCTGCAGGTGAAGCGTGCCTCAGCAGAGGTCCCAGATGGGGAGACACAGACTGCAGCCCAAACTCCAGGGACTTCCCTGCAGCTTGGCATGATTGCCCTTTGCTCTCCAGATCAGGGCCACCCACAAGTACATCTTGGACTCTCACACCTCCCTAGAATGCTTTTCTGTCCCCGGACAATCACCTTCCAGAAGCTCTGTAAGTTTGGACTGTATTGTGCCTGTATCCCCTAGGCTAAGACTCCCCACTTTTTAACTTTCTCCTCCCCAGGCCAAGCCCAGAGACTTGGCTGGAGCCTGGCAGACCTCCCACATCCACCTGGGCAGCCCCATGGGCTATGGCAGACAAGGCCAGGAAGGGTGAAGCTCAAGGACCGCACTTCACTAGATGGTGAACACTAGCCACGTGGCACAGGCCCTGACAAGGAGTTTAATACTGGTAATTCAGAGGCACTTGAAAGAGTAAGCGCAACCAACTGCAAAGCTACCAAGTCTCTCTCCTGGTCAGAATGTCAGGCACACTTTTTTGTCCTGAGTTTTTAATGCTCTTTCATTGGCAGGCTGCTGTAAGCTAGTGCAGCAACTCCCCACAAGTCATTATTCCCTGTCAAATCCACAGGGATATCCACTTTTAGGAAGACCCTGCCCATACTCTGCCACCTCCTGCCTGGCTTCTACCTCACCCAGCCCTGCTGGGGGAGAAGTGGGGAGGCACAAGCAGCCCCAAAACCTACTTGTGGGATGACCACAACCCAACCACATCCCCCTGCACATGAACAGCAACAGGCAGCAGACCCCATGCACGGCTGCCCACCCTCACACGAAGGGCGACAGGGACGAAGGCTCAGGGCGCACGCCTGACTGTAGTTACTGCATATGAGCCAGATGACAGAGAACTGAACTCCAGCTTTCCCCTCAGCCAATAAATCTTGCTGTGGTCTGACTTTGCTAGGAATAATGCCACAGGGAAGGCCTGTGTGGTCCAGAAAACTCAAAGCAATGTATGCTTTAAAACCCCTAATTCCACTCATTAGCTCTGCCCTCTCCAGCAAAACAGCACTTTCTAGCAAGTTCTGGTAGGACACGCAGGTTATATAGAGCACACCAGCCAATCAGAGGGCTGGACGGAAGGCATGTGACAGTCCCGATGGCCATCTGCGGCAGGGCTGGTGCTGGTGCTGGTGCTGGTGCTGGTGCTGGTGCTACAATGGAAGAATGGAAGTTGTGGGGCTGCTGCCCTCCTCCTCCTCCCCCCGCACACCTCTATTCCCCTTCTTGCCCGAGGACCAGCTCAGCGCCTCCTCCTAAGGCTGTTACTCTCAGCTGGGCCGCCTCCGTCCCCGGTGCTCCATACTGCCCATTTGGGTTGTTTGCGATGCAGCTTCCCGCGAGGGCACTAAGCTGAGAGCGCTGCTCCCTGCTTGGGGACAGTGGGCTCGCAGCAGTTCTTCAGGCACCAGCTGCTCGCAGGGCACATGTATTTCTGCTGTGAGGTTTTGATCTCCCAGTGTTTCTGGAATGCCTGTGGCTCCTGTCCGGCTGCTGCCTGCACTGGGAAGGGGCTCTGAGGAGGAGCACGGGGAAGGACCCTGGCTGCCTGGCCCCAGCAGCGAGGAGAGGTCTAGCCGTTGCAGGGTCTTCCCGCAGCCAAATGAATTTGCCTTGCTGGCAGTGTGGGAGCGTGGAGAAAGAGAGTATTCAGCGAGGCTCCTTCCCCTGTGCATCATAACAAGACGTTAATTTGAGGTTTTTGCAGAAGACAGAGTTGTAGCTGTTTTATTTGGGGGTGGGTGGAGGCACTGCATCCAGGAAACACTGTCCCCCGGGAGATAAGGGAGACCTGGCCACCCACAGCCCCGGCTCGCCAGGAATCCAGCTTCCATATGTACAGAGTTGGTGCCAAAAGTGTTGTTCCCATAGTCAGCAGGCCATCCCCACCCCCCCATCTTCTCTGCCTTCTCCCTCCTCCTCTCCCTATAACCAGCTGACTTTTTTCACAACCAGGAAACAATCAAATAACCTCTTAAGCTGCTTCAGCTCCTCCTCCCCAACGCGCCATCTCTCCCAGTAAAGGATGCTGTCAGTACTCCCAAAGCCTGATGTACTGTGCAGTGCAAAGCTGTTATTCCAGCCTCCCAGTGGGGAATACGCTCTGGGCTGCAAATACCTGTGTTTCGTTAAGTAAATAATCACACAAGATAAAATATCCATCTTGACGTTAAAATGAAGGGAGGGGAGCGAGAATGCAGACCAGACAGCAGCCCTGAATTGCTGTTGTGGGTACCCTTAGGTGGTTGGCAGTTCCATATGTGCCTGCCCCTTCTCCTGCAGGTAGATGGTAATGCTTGCGCCCACAGGAGGACAATTAAATGCAGAGAGCCTGTAGAGGGGTTTGTGGGGGGAGTGTTGCATTTAGCTTTTAAAATAGCTTTCAGAAAGAGAATAGCTGGTAAATACATACAGTGCAACTCAGTTGGGAAAGGCTTGGAAACTGGCCAGCAGTGGTGTTCCAGTCTTACAGAGGAGCAAGGAAGAGAAAGGTTGACGACCGCAGGGGAGGGAGAGCTGTTACCAACCATATGGGAGATGTTCTGTGCCCCCATGGGTGCTAGTGGATGCTGGGCCCTGGAGGAAAGCTGACCCCCACTGAAGCACAGCATGGAGGGAAGCCCAGCTCCTGTGTGAAGCCTCTGCTGCTTTCCCAGGGCCACTGAACAAGTTTACGTTGGAGCCAGGCGTTGATCCCAAGTGTCCTGGCTTGCTGCCTGCGTGCTGTAGCCTGTAGTGCTGCTGCCTCCCCTGCAGTGAGCTCTCCGACATTTTATTGCTCACCTGTTTGGGAGACTTCACACATTCAGCGCTGAGGCTTATAAACCTACTGAGAAAAGAGAGGAAGGGAAAAGGTGAAGGAGGAGTTCAGCCAAGAGTGAAATACTCGGGAGGTGTTTGAGCCTTGGGCTGGGCCTTGCCAGGGTTACCCAGATCCATCCCAGATTACACGGGAGGCAGGCAAGTAATGTGCTTGTGCTGGGATCATGGGAAGGGAGGTCTCAGATATCCTGCAGGACTCTTGGGATGGCTGGGACGAGTGGTGGGGTGTAAGCAAAGGCTCATGTCAGGTACAGAAAGGCCTGATGGACAGCTTGCTGCTGCACCAAAGATTGTGAACTGGAGGTTGAATTAGGGCTGAGAGTCTCCTGGATTCATTTCTCAGTCATTTATTCAGATATAATTGCCTGTCTGCGTGTCTTAGAGCTAATGACTGGATGTGAAGATTTCCAGTTAGGGTTTGTGAGAAGGTAATTACATTGCAATCTCACTGTATGACTGTTCCTTGAATGAAGATAAACTTGTTTGAGTAGGTCTGCACATCGCAGGAATCAGTTGTATTACAGAGCCCAGGCATGGCAGGGGAGATAAGGAATGTTTTTGCTGCTGCTTTTTTATCTGCTGACCTATTAAAAGCTTTTCTGTCTGAAAGAGGTGAGGAGCAACCAGAAGGGTTAATCCCACAGCTCCTCACCACTGACAAACGTGATTTAAGTCTTCTGTTGAGACTTGATCACTGGGTTGGGGTTTAGTGGGTGCTCTTAACTTCCTTTCTAGTAGGCGCTAGTTTGCTTTGTTGAGATGCCCTGAGTTGAGCCCCAGTTCCATGGGATTGGCACACTTTACCAAGAGAGACCTGAGACGGTGTGAAGGGTAATGCATATCCAGAAAGAAATCCAGCAGTAAGACATCCTTCTGTGCTTGATCACGTACAAGACTCATGGCTGGATAGAACTCTCTTTAATGTTCAGGAGGCCCTAGCTTCTTCCAGAACTGTAGTGTAATGGGAGTCTACATGGGAAACCTACTGAGTTTCTCTGCCTCTGCACTGGGCAGACCTGGGGTATAAGCATTGATTCAGATTGCATCATTTACCAGCAGTCTTTTCCTCTAAGGACGCTTCTGGGTAGTACACATTCACCTGCCTCATGCAGTCACAGTCCCAGTGTGGCTCCTGAACATGGCCCTTGTGTGCTGGTTATCCCATGGGACAGGGGTAGGCACCTTTACTCTCTGCAGGCTTCTGCTGTTCTGTTACTTTAAAGCTCTCGCCCTTCCTCAAAGCACAAGCCGATGCACTGAGATCATCTCTCGGTCCCATCTAGCTGTTAAACCCCCTCAAATCTTTCTTGCTCAGCAGCACTTCATATAAATCCAGTAATGTGCGTATCACTTTGGTTGCCAACTGCTTTTGGGTCAGGAGGGAGGGGGGGGTGTAAGGGGTTATTACAGTCACTGTTCCATTTCCCTAGGGGATCCCAGGAAAGCGCAGGCTGCCAGCAAATGTCTGGAGGATAGAGGCATGTCAAGGACCCCCGAGAGTCAGCTGGCAAATTTGATGCACTGGGTATGGATTAGCGACCCATTAGGGCAGGGTTTGGGGCTGCATTAAACAAATCCTTCTCCTCAGCTTTTGCAAACGCTGGTGATTGTTGCCTTAAAGCAACGCAGAAGCAAGACAACTTCAGTGCAGAAACGGTGCTTAAGCATCAGGCTCGCACCATTAAATATCAGTGAGGGCTTAAGGGCACTGCACAGTGCTTCCCTAAGGGAGATAAATGATTTCCTGGGATGAACCCAACTGGCCCACTCTGTGCTGCATTTGCTTGATGTTGATACAGCCAAAAGAACGCTCTTTGGCATGAATAAAACATGCTTCTTGAGTTGCAGCAGCAACTAGCTTGTCAGGAAGGGCCCCTGACTATGACCGGGCAAAGTGTGTGAACCTGTCTTTCAAGGGATAACTCTCTGGGCAGCTTTCAGAAGCAGTGTAATCACAATTACCCTGCTGTGGCAGGGAATTTATCCTGGTGGACAAGGAAAGACACTTATCTGATTTTTCTCTTTTCTGCAGCAATCATCCACAATTTGGTAGTAAAACCCACCCTGGGGAGAAGCATTTTGCCCCTGAGGGCCGTAAGATCCCCAGTGGGGTCGTGACCTGTTTGCTGGAGGTCCTCAAAAGGTGACTGAGGAATGCATATTGAGGTATGTGATACAGGAATCACTAGCAGTATCCTTCATTCCACCAGGAAAAAATGAAAATTGGAAAGATCTGAAAGCTTCTGCTTAAAGTGCAAAGCTTCCTGGCCATGGAGTCCAGCTCTGCCACAGACTTCTAGCATTAAATTGGAGTGAGTCTCGTAACTACTCTGTAGTTACAGCTCTGCATCCTGGTGCATAGCTCACAACTCGCATGTCTCAAATACTTTGGGACTTCCATGTGGAGAGTTTTGAAATGGAAAAATTCACTGTTACCAGCTATTTGGATATAGATTGGCAGCACACTGAATCCAGTTCATGGTGCCTTGTAATACAAGGATATGTTGTGTTAAGATGGAAGAGAGAACAGGAGGAAATGGAAAACTGCTGCTCTGATGCCATTGAGTGCTCAAATATACACCTAGCATTAAGGCACTGAAATCAACCCTGCTGACAAGGCTCTACAAGTGATTAAGAAAATTCTAATGAAAAATTTGCCTCCTGGAAAACCTAATTTTATCCCAAATAAAACCTTTGCAAGAAGAAAAATAAATAATGTATCAAACAAAAAACAGTCCTAATGAAGCAGTGCCGCACAGTTGGAAATTTCCGATATGATTTGTCAAAATGAATATTAACATTCTCTTTTTTTTTGTAACTTCATCGCTTGTTTTCTGTTACAATATCGTAATGAAGTAAAGGCACTATGCAAAGGTGCTTTTTTTAAAGCAAGCTATTTGCAGTACTTGTGTAAATCAGAGGTATCACTGTGAAAACAAGTTTTCAGAAAAGTGACACAGTTCTGCAGGATGTGTTTGGGAGGGCTGGGAGAGTGGCAGCAGTAGCTATAAATCCCAGGGAAAGGGGGAAACTTTCTACTTGTGAAGACAGTGAAATTCCAGGTTATGTTTTCTAGAGGGATGATGGCTTCTCTGTCATTGTGTTTCTTGAAGGAGAGGGCAAACAAACATCTGTCAGCAGGAGGGAATGGGTAATTCTGTCCTGGGGAGGCTGCTCGGTGTCCCTTTCAGCACTGTTTTTTTTACCATCCTGTTACTCTGATGCTCCTTTTCCCAGGAGAAAGCCGTATACGCCCCAGCCAAGAACCAGGATTGTTCCTAGGCTTATCAGCCAAGATCTAGAGTCTGTTGTCTCTTCTGTGCCTTCATTTCTGGTGCCCAGCTTCCCAGATGGAGTGTTTGTGATTTGCAAGTCAGTTAAATTCTGAAAATCTTTTAATATCACTGAGCAGGCAGCTGAGGAAAGACTCGGTCAAAGTATAAACAAATTCCAAGTGCCTGAATGAGAAGAATGACACAAACTAACCCACCCCTTAAAGTGCCTGAGACCACAAACCACATCACTGCAGAAAAGGAGACACACTTTTCTGTTCGTGTTCGAAGTCATAAAAATTATTCATCAAGGTGACAAATTTATGGCTGCAGTAATTACATGATTACTTTATTATGTGCCACCAGTGTGAGAAAATATATATTAAACAGTCACTTAAGTCCAAACGAAAAAGGCCAGCAAAGAATTATTGGCAGCAATAAATATGTATGACACATACAATTATTTACTTGGTTGGAAGGTGGAATGTCAAACTGTAAAGGAGCTGTGATGTTCAGAGGCTTCAGGTGGTGGTGGCAGCAGGTGAGGCTGGGTCCTGCCTGTCACCACTGCAATCCAGGGGTGGAATGCAGATTCTGGGCACACGGATGGCAGGACCTCGCAACACCAGCCTGGTCTGACTGTGAGCTCTCTGGGGGAAATCCAGTCCCTGGGGTCTGTACTCTTACAGCATCAGGGGTCCTGGTCCAGGGCAGGAACAGGGTGGCTCTCCACGTGGGAGAGGAGTTTGCTGCAGCTTGGTGCTGGTCTCTGTCACCCCAGCCTGCCCCTCTGCCAGCAGGAGGAGAAAGCCCAGCTCTGTCATAGTTCTGGTCCTCTTCTGTCTTACCCTTCATCAGGAGAACAGACCCTCAGAGCAGCAAGGTTCCAATTCGGCTGCACAACCGACAAGCTTTGAGGGTCCTGGCAGGATGAAAGTCCAACTGAAATGTTATTTTGAGACTTGGCATGTTTGGCTTTTCCAGGATGGCACAAACTGCAGCTGTGAGAACACATCCTGCAAACATGAGCTGCCAGCTTACAGGGCTGGATGCCATCAACCTGGTCAAGGGAGGGCCAGGGGAACCAGGGAGAGGGATGGTGTGCTGGCTGGAGCGGAGAAAAGGGACTCTTGCATCGGAGCAGCCCTGCTTGTGGCAGGCTGGACCATGGGCCCCACTCACACTGGTGATGGCAGCCTGCCCCTTGGTGGCTGTGGGGGCCTCAGGGCGCTCGAGCAGCAGGCAGTTACAGTTACACATGGTGACAAGTGAATCCCCTCTTTAGTTTTTTTTCTCTTCCCATTTTGGTGTCTGTAAAAGTAAGTACTTCTCTCCTAATGCTCAATTTTACCTTCACCATGACCCTCCTAAGACATTCTGTAAAACTTTGAAAGTGCCTCTGATCTCCCGCAGCAGCCGTTTTCATTTGTGACTACTATTAGGTAGCAGATTTAAAGTAAAGTCATAAAAAAATAGTGTGAGTGTGTGATTTTTCTTATTTACTACTAAGATGTGTAATGAGGGCTCTAAGTGCTTCCTTTGTAAGATGAGGGTTTTTCAAGAACCTTATGCCTAAAGTTTGCCTATACCGAATCCCTCACTTTCATGAGGGGAAACCAGGACCTCAAACACTGATCGGGGAAGGTAAAAAGGAAGTGTAAAAATAGTAACATCAGTAGCCTCTGCAAAGGTATTAGACCTGTTCACCCTGGTATTCCTCTTTATCTTTGGGCAGATGAGGCAGTGATCAAGCCAGCACCAGCTCCTGCTCTCCACACCCACACGATGCCCACTGCACAGGCTCCAGCATTGTGGGAGAAGGTTTACACCTTCCTCCTGCCAAAAACTGCCTGCTTTCAGAGACAAAAAACCTCCTGGAAACACTGCTTGTCCGGATGGCAAAGTTGATTCCTAAACCTTGCATTAACATACATCCAAGTCTATCACTTGAGCTTAAACTAAGCTGACAGATTCTGTCTTCAATGTATGAGCAAAGGCTTTGATTTCAAAGGGGCTGCTCAGTGTGTGTCAGGATGGGTAGAGAATGGAGAAGTTCACAGTGATGTGGTGAAGATGCAGACTGTTGGGCTGCTGCTCTGTTCTTCTAGATCTTTTTATTGCCCTTTTATGGTGGTTTCACATGGTACTCTTCTTTTTTTTTCCCTCCCCTAAGGGGATTTGCTTTGGTTTTTGATTAATGGACTTTGGGCAAAGGTGGGGATGTTCTGGTAAGGTTTTGACCTAGCAGACTGCAACCAGGGCATTGTTCTGGAGCTGTTGATGCTGCCGGTCTCAGCGTCACAAATACAGAACATCCTGTCACAGACAGGCAGGGCTGGGACAAGAAAGGAACTCAGGGTAGCAAAATCCAGGGAGAAGGCTGTGGGAAGCTTTAATTACCTAGCCTGTCCCAGGAGGTCCCAAGCGCCCCAGATACTAATTGCTAAAAAATGTTCATGCTGAGTGGCTTTTATTTTTCCAGTGAGATGGAATAACAGGGAAAATATGTGAAAGTCCCTGGACTTCAAGAATGTGTTTTTCTTTCATTTGTATTTACCTAATTATGCTGTCATAGACAGCTGAAAATTATACCCTCACTCCATCCTCCCACCCCAAAAATGACCAAATAAACAGAGCAGCAACTCCAGCTACTCTAGACAACAGAGTCAGTGGTAAAGGAGAGATGGACAGGATGGTTTTGGCAACCCAGCACCTCAGAGTGAGGTCCTGAGAGCTACATCCAGCTCCAAAGCCCACGGCCAATTACCCCATGCCATAAGCAGTGCTGTGCTCCTCAGGCAGATCTGTGTACCTCTTTGAGGAAGTCATGGACAAAAGTGAGCATGGTGAAGGAAAACTGAGGGATTCATTGTGTGTTCTGGATGATAGCTTGGCTGTTTCTGCGTAGCCTCCTAACGACATGCCACATAGTGGTGATTTTACAAGATTCTTGACAGGCCAGGACTAGCACTGAAGATCCCACCTGGGAAGTCACAGCCCCCATCACCACCATGTAACAAGTTCCTGTAGCTAAAAGGACCAGTGACACAGAGCAGACAGAGCCCAGGGATGCTCTCAGGGATGCCATGCAAGCTATAGCCCATGTCTGTGTGGCATCCGCAATTTGCTCTTCCGGTTTGAGATAAGTAAGCATCTGTCTCAGTATTTGTGAAAGGAGCTGGGGGTCCCATCAGCTGCAAGTCAGGCCCTCATTTCCTCCCTCTTCTCTGGGAGCCGTTATTGCAGAGGAAAGGTTCTGCCCCTCAGCACTTGGAAACTCTCAGCACATCCAGTGTTAGACTGCACGTTTTAAATAACATTTAAGTCAGCCAAGTGTGTGGTACAGTAACCACAACTGTGTATATCACATGGGCCTATAAATATGAATGAGTGTACATATATATATAAAAAGAGAGAGAGAATAGACTTGGTGAGGAAGAACACAAACAGTGGTGGGATCACAGTTAAAATCCAGTATATTGAAATCGATTTAAACCACAAAGTGCAACAGGAGGCATTATAAATACAACAGTTAGCTATCACAGCCCATTTTGAATGGAGCTTTAGGAAGCTTTGCCTGGGTTTCTTTATGCGCGTGTGCCACACAGCTTAGGAGATGTAGATTATTTGTCTCCGAAAAGCCTCAGTATTTTTTCCACGTGCTCCCTAGCAGCGCTGGGGTGCAGTGCTGCAGAAGCAGGCCTGGCACTGTATTGGGTTACTAAAGCATTCCAGCCCCATTCTCACTCACAGGAATGGTCTGGTTCCCTGAAAAATTAAAACCACTTCATTTTATTTCTCCTCTTACGATCCCCCGTTTCTCCCTCCTCTGCCTGGCTGGGCTCTGCCATGGGGACATGTGGGTTTGCAATATAGCTGCCGATTAGCCATGCTCATTAATGACACAATATGCAAATTACACATCTCCCTCCCTAATGAATCCAGACTGATGGCAATGACGAGCCAGAATGCACAAGCGGCAAGAACCTGTCAGGTTTACTACACCGGTCCTGTCTAGAACAACGTAACACGTTAACAGTGACCTGTGGCCCTTCAGGTAACCCTGTGATGCCTGACAGCATTTGTCAGACACTTCCAGTTTTAGAGCACTCATTCCTTTCCTTTCCCCTCTCCTTTCCCCTCTCCACCAAGCCCCATGTTCCTTTTCCAGCGCTCCTCTACATGAAGGTGCTGCGCAGACTTTGCTGCAGAGTTGTTAAGTTCTTTTAGTTTCCCCGTGGATCCTATTAGCCAAAGAATTTGCTTTTTTCAGGGTTCTTTTTTGTTATTTGAAATGAATACATTTCAAAATATGTATGTATATGATTTTGAGGTGAAATTTTGGAGTGGAGGCTATGCACACACACTTCTACCTCCTTCCACCTCAAACATTCTTTTATATGAATACATGTATGAAAAATCAGTTACTGAATTAAGTTCCCTCTGTGCATGAAGGTCCCTAAGCAAGCTGCTCAGGAAGATTCAGCACAGTGGCTCTTTCCCCAGCACCAGGAGCTGGGTTTCACACCAATGCTCCTGCAGTTGCTGTTTCTTCCCAGCCTCTCGTTGGAGATGCCAGCCACTGGCCCACGCTCTGTGAAGGGATGAGGATATTGGCACTGCCACTGCCTCCTCCTACAGCCCCAGGGCTTGAGCAGCATACAGCCCAGCTGCTCGGTGCGCGCCTGTGTTGTGCAGCCCTGCCTTGTAGCTGGTTGGTCCCTTTCTGCTGCTGAAGAGCCAAACCCATACCAATCTCTGAGGCACTGTCTGTAAAGCATAAACAGATTTATTTCCATGGCTCTTGCATCTCAGCCCATGTGTGGAGGCTCTTGTGGTTGTTATGTGAGCTCCACACCAACACCAGCATCCTTCTGCCACACGCTCTGTGCCATGCAATCCAGTCCCTCTTCCACCTTCCTCCTACAGCCTTGGGCATCATTACACTGTCTTCTCTCCCAGTCTCATCCCCTTCCTCACACTCCAACCCACATGCCTCTCTTTTCTCTGCCCTACCACGTGTCCCATTTCTGCAGCCGCTGCCTCTCTCCCACTCCTCCCTTCGTACACTGCCAAGGCTTTGTGGCATAAGCAGGGCTTTGCATTCAAGCTGACGGCTGCTGCCTGTCCACCCACAAGAAGGATTTGGTTGTGGTGGCTTCACAAAGCTCTCTTTCATTTTCAAGCAGCAGAGGGAGGCTGCACTTGTGGATCTGTCTGGCAAGCTACTCCAGAAGGCATTTGTAAAAAGAGGCAGACACATTGCCAAGAATCTCATTATACATCTCTGATTCATGGCATGGTCCAGCCCTCAGAAGGATGCTCTCCAAACAGCCACCCGTAGACTGCATGCCAGGATCATGGAGATGCAGGAGACGCCTCTGCAGGGATGGAGGGGACAGCAGGGACCTTAGGGGTCCATGAAAATGCTCCTGCTCCTTTGCCTGACTCACAAAGCACACTGCTGAAGTTGGACAGAGAAAAGGTCTGGGAGAGATGCAGGAGAAGGATGGAGAATCCACACCAGGCTTTGCGCAGCACTTGGAGCAGGCTGGGAAAGGACTGCAGGAGTTCAGCCAAGGTGGACACCTAGACAGGGCAGCCATCATCAGTAAAACTCACAGCTCAGTCTCTCTGTCTTGATTTGAAGAATTTCTACCCAGCCAAGAGCTGAAGTTCTCCCGTGAACACAGATACTAGCTTCCTGACTTGGTCCACTAAGGGGTTAATGCCAGGTTACAGGCAGAGATCCATCTCCATTTCAATGCTTCATTAATAATTTTGTGGTGAAAAAAAGCAAAACCATCCAAGTTTGGTGACAATTTTCCCACAGTCATATGCTGCTGTGATTCATTTTCGTCCACAGATTTGAGTGGTAATGGCCTGACCACAGAACATTTCCTGGGGATTAATCATGGCTGGGAAAGGGCTGCAATGCCGAACTGTGCTCCAGGTCCCCCCAGATTCTTCTTCTTTGTCAAGAATTAGCTGGTGGTGAGGTCACTCCTGCTCTGACATCCCTGGTGCAATTATAAACCAATACTTGCTAATTAACAGCAGTGTCCGGGCATCAAGGTGCTGCGCTCTCAGTAAAAGCCCATTCCCTGCCCAGGCTCCGACTGTCTCTGCTCCTGCCCTATCATGCCCAGCCATATGCTGCCTCAAGAGCGTGTATGCCCTGGGTGCCAGCTGGCATGACCATCCTCAGGGAAGCCCCTTACACCTTCCCCTTTGTTCCCTGTCCTTTTCTTTCTGCTCTGCAATACCTGGGCACTGAGGTGAGCGATGGATTGATGGCAAGATCAGGCGTATTTCTTCCTGAAGCCTGCAGAATATCCCCTGTTTTAGACACCCCGCTTTCCTTCCAATGAATGAGTCAAGCCTGGAAAATAAAGTCCCAGGACATCATTCAAGCAAAAGCCTTTTTTCCGTGCATGAATGAGAAATTCCTGGTCAGAGGCAGTGTGGGAAGGGCTGGCTGCAGGGGTGACTCGGCTTGCCTGAGCTGCACTGGGGCTGGGGCTAAAAAACTGGGGGCAATGCCTGACTCTGCAGGAGCCCCCTGCAACACACCCCATGCAGGAGGGAGAGTGTGCAGGGCAGTTACCTCCATCCCTGCTTGCCAAAGCCAGAAGTGGTGGGTTTTTCCCCAGCACAGGCAGTGATACAGGTCATTGGGGAAGGTTTGGGGCTGCTCCACAGGCTCCACATGGATAAGATGCGTTGGCTCTGGTTCCTCAGCACCGCAAAGCTGTGAGATCTCCCTCCACACCTCGCAGGCCTGCTTTCTTTCAGAGACCCTGCGAGGCTGGTTGAGCTCCACCACGGGCTCCCCAGCCCATCCCCACACCCCTCCTCAGCTTCGCCTTGACAGGCAGCTGGGGCCCCATTTTCCGGCTGCAAAGCAAAATGTGTTTCTCCAGCTCAGGGAAATACTCATCCAGGTTCCAGTCTAGTTCGTAATGGAAAGTGCAGCCACTGGCAAAAGAGCTCTGTCTCTCAGGGGTGCTGTGGGATCCCTTGCTGGGTGCTGTGGGGTGTACATGGATATTCCGGGGCTGTCGGGAAGCCTTACGGGGACAGGTTCACCCCATTGCCTTTTTCTGCCTTTGACTGGATGCGACATGCAGAAATACCCCAAGAAGTGGAGCCTGCAGGGTATTTCTGAGCTGCTTTCAGGCTTATATTATATAAATGCTGGGGGTGAGGGGGAAGTGAATTTCTTCAGGTTTCCAGCCCACCACAGCGTGAGCACCAGCCGCCGCAGACAATGGCTCCATCGCCGCTTTGGCTGCGGCCGGCGCTGGTTGGGGTTCCCCACTGCTGTTCCCATTCCCTGTGCCACATGTCTGCAGCTGGCTGCCGGCCACCGTGTCTGCAGGGTATGAATGCAGCTGAGTTTCGTACTCCGGCTTTGCCAAGTATCTTGAGGAGGGGGGAGCTGACGAGCCCCCTTTTCCTCACCCTCCAGACCAGGAGCTAACCCTGCCTATCTATGGCAGGAGCATGCGGGCTGCGAGGTGGAGGAGGCTTTTTTGGGGTAAAATTGCTCTGTTTTCCTGCCTGGTTTGTCCTGTTTTATACAGACTAGAATTAAACACCTGGCTTTTAAAGACTCCTAATCATTGCCTAGAAGAATCCCCGGTGCTCTGCGCCCCTTTAATTTCCTCTGGCAGTGCTGCCTCCAATCACCCTGGCATCCCAGCACACCAGTACTTGCATCTACCTCTCTTGCACTGTTTTGAAGTGATATTCCAACTCACTGAATGATCAAATCTTTTATTTCTGATTAAAGCTGTCAAAGAAACAGTTTCTTGCCAGGTAAAAATTCAGATTAAAAAAAAATAATAATCTGCATTGGGCTAAAAAGTAAAAATACCCTTTTCACTGCTTTAAGTAAAGGGCAACAGTATTGGTACAGGTTGGTCCCAGCTTTTCATCTCTGCTGCAACCTTTGCCTTTCCTCCTTCTACCTTTTTTTGTTACGATTGGCATATTTTTGGAAACATAATCCCATGTTAAGTGAGAAGACAAGGAAATTTTCCTTTTCAGAGTATCAAAACAAAATCTTTCTGGCAAATTCAAAGGCAATTTTCCCCCCCAACTTCTGGAATTGAAATGTCACATCAAATCCCATTCCATCTTCAGGATGAATAAATACATAAATAAATGTTTCTGTTTTGATCAAGCAAGAACAAGAATCAGTATTAAATTCCCAGATAGCATCACGTCACTCAGGGTATCAATTATCGACACCTCAGCAGACATCACCCTCCTGCTTTGCACATTCTTAATGGTACAAACTTCTCTGCGAACAATAGGACTAAAAGGGAAAGAGGAAAGGACAAATTAAAAAAGCATGCTGGGAGCTTAAACTAAAGGCTTGACACTGTCAGCGCAGCCCATATGGAAAAAATAGACCTTTTCCATGGAATGGCAGTATTTTGCTTCATAAAGGGGACTGCACACACATGTAAAATAGATATGTGGTGAGGAAAGCACACGTGTAATAGAGACTGCGTCGCTGCAGTGCCAGGGAGTTTCAAGATTACGGGCGCTGGGCAGGTTGGTGCAGATATTTTATAGACTGTTTCTTCAAATAGCTTAAATACATTGTGTAAGAGAAGATAGCCAAGGCAGTAACGTTTGCAGCCAGTCTTGTTAAGGTAATGAGGAGGGTAACTGAATCTGTAGGCTTTGAGGTGTAAGTGGTTTGGTGGGGGGTGTTTTCCAACAGTGCCTGGCATGAACTGCTGTTTGAGCTGTGGGCTAGGGACAGTGGGACCATTGGAGCCTCAAAGGTCCCCAGGCCATTTCTGCTGGCCAGCATGGAGCCATTCACACACCATCCTGGCTGGGAGGAACAGCCTCACGAAGTCTGCCCCCAGCAGCAACGCAGAGCGAGCACTTAGAGGGGAGCAAAGTAAAACCCCAAGGCTGCTCGATGTCTGTGTGAGGGGGGTGAGAATCCTTTCCCAAGTCTGCCCCATCACCAGCTTTCTCCATCAGGTTTCCTGACCCAGGTGACCATAAGGCAGCATTCACAACTTCTGGGTTTAATATACATATTTATAGTACATGTGCATTTATTTAACAGGTCTGGCCCAAACAGGCGGCATTTGCCAAAAAGAAACAATCATCCTTCATTTCACAGCTGTGACATCATAAGGTCATATTTCACGGATATGATGTCACTACTGCGCAATATGACTTTTTATTTTCAAAAGGTTTTTATTAATGCTGAGGTTTTTGGGGTTTTTTCCTCTGGTCTGGCCAGAACATCTGGAGCCGGGAAACTTCAGAGTCCAGAAATATTCACAAGATGTAGCAGGCAGAATTACAACCCACAATATTTCTTTGAGCAAAAGAGAACAGATAACAATGTGGGGAACCAGTAGTCACAACCAACTGCTAAAAATCGAAACACAACAGCACATGGGAGGGAGATGGGGGCAGAAGGTGCATGGGTAGAGGGTGCATCCTTGGCCATCAGGGAGCAGGTCGGGGGAGCACGGTGGGACACTGCAGAGCCATGAAGGCACCCAGTGCCATGGCAGAGCACCACATGCACCTCCAGGGAGGAGGGGGGTCTGTACCTCTGGTTTTCTGGAGTAAAGGAATTTTTCCAACCATACAGCTTCACAGATAACGAAAAAACCCAGAGGCGATAGGAAAGAAGGAGGGGAAGGATGGTGGGGGAGAGGATCCACCAGGCAGGCAGGAGGAATTTGGGCAGTGGGACAGAAGCCTCAGCGTAGGTGCAGTATGTGAAGGCAGGGCTGTGGGTGCAGTCTTACTTTAAAGGACTCGAAGTCAGCTTCTGGGTGCTTGGATGCAGTGTGGCCATCCCTTGGGGCACTCGGTACCCTTGCCAAGAGCCACTATTCTGCATCCTGGCCCTCACGGTGGGCACAGGGGGGCATGTGCCTTCCTCCCGTCCTCTGCGAAAGCCGTGGGATGTGCGGAGCTGAGACAAGGTGGTGAAAGGGCTTGGGTGACTATTCATCTGGAATCTCTAATTAATATATTCCAGCTGCATCCCCTTTGGGTTCCCTTTCCAGCAGCACTCGTGCAAGCGAGCACAAAGAGTCCCAGACAATAGAAATGCTTTTTCCATAAGCCTTCACAGAAGAAGCCGGAATGCAAAAACATTACTGTCAGGAGAAAATACCATGCATCCGATGTGACCACGTGCAGCCCTTCTCAGACGCCAAGCAGCGGGTCACCTACCACGTGCCAATCCCGATAAATGTCATTGCCTGAGTCTGAACAATAAATAACGGCCTGGAAATGGCGGTCTTTGTGCCGCTCCACTCCGTCGTGCCAGCAGACAGACGTGTTGTGAACCGTTTCGTTTGGCCGGCTGCAGCAGGCGTTGCTGTGTGAGTAGATGTTTGCCACCCTGTTAAACACCCCAAGAGCTGCCACTGAAGGAGCCGGGGCAGCTCAGGTGGCTCCTGCCACGGAGAGGAGAGAAAGGTTGGAGAATTAAGACTGACAAGCTGATGAGATAAACTGGTCAGATAAAAGGATGACAGAAATAATTTTACATGGCATTACTGTGAAAAGCTAATTTATACACAGATGAGTCCATGACAGACGCAGTGGAGGGTGGCAGACGAGTCGGGAATGAAGAACACTTCATTTATTCTCTGGAACAGGAGGGGGAGTATTAGGAGCTGGCTGCCTGGGACGTCTTCTTTCTCTCTTTCTATTTCAAAGTTATCCAACTTTATCTGGTTCCTTTTCTGCAAATTAGCAAGGCCAAAGAAGAAAGAGAAACACCGAATCCATCAACATTCCTGCTTTTTCCCAGGCCCATGGGTGAGAAGTCAGGATGATTTTGCAAAACAGATCCTTGATATTCTCCTACAAAGAACAGGAAAGCCACCGTGATTTCACACCATGTGCAGGTTTTGCTCTGATTTTAAATCAAGCCAGAATCATTGTGTCTATCTATTTTTTTTCAGCTCAGTGGGATTACTGGGTATTGAAGGCATCTCCTCTGGTGCAGGGCTGAGCAAAGAAATCCTCCTCCCATGTCTCCCCTCACCGTCCTCTCTGCCCTCCCCATCCCCAGCAGGCAGGAGCCTGCAAGGTGCCCTGAGCAGGCAGAAACCAGCCCCTCGCTGGGGATGGCTGCAGAGAAGATACAAACCCCATGTCCTGCATCCACCACATGCCACAGAAGAGGCCCTCCCTGGCACAGTGGGGTCTGTGTATCTGCCTGAGCATCCCTGTCCTGGAGACCTTGATCCATCCAGAACAGCCCCTGCTCCTTGCTGGGCTGGGAAGCAGCGGCATGCAGGCATGGGCACAGGCAGGTGCTGGCAGACAAGGCAGTAAATGAAGGGGGAGGGATTTTCACTTCATATTTTATGCAAAACTGACACTTTCAGCCCAAGGAGAAATGCTGTGCCTGCCCCTCCCCTACAACACAGGCAAGGGGAGAGCAGGCAGGATGCTTCCCGGGGGGAGTAACTGGGTACAGGCAGCCGCAGAGCACCAGGCACGGTCCCATCTCCTCCCGCACCAGCCCCGTGGCTGCAGGATGATCCTGGCAAGGAGAAGCCTCTCCTGTGCCCTGCTCCCTTTCCTCAGCCGTGGTGAGCCAGGCTGGCTGTTCTGCAGCTGCCAGAACAATAGTAATAATACTAATAAACCCCCTTCACGCTGAATACTGTGGGCTGTTGGCAGGTCCTTCTCACACAATTAGCATTTCTCGTCAAGCAGGGGGATCACAGATTGCACATGCTGGTTAGTGTTTTGCAGAACAGACTGAAACCAATATGGCCCTCCCTGTACCATCAGCTAGCAGCGGCTTCCCACCAGGATGGGCCCAGCACGACTGCCACCAGCCCCAATGAAGGGAGAAGCATCCTCAAGCCTGGCCAGTCACAAGCAGGGGCTCTTTCATCTCCCCAGATATACATAGCACTTGCAGCAGCCACCTCACCTGTGGGTAACACAGAGGGGGACAGTACCTGCTGGAGGGTCCATGCAGCCTGGTGGCACCTTCTCTGGCATGCAGACATGGCTGGACTACATGCACACTGCTTTGCTATAGCGACATTTTGCAGGACTGGCTTCTGTGTCTTTTAGGAACAAAGGTGGCCCTGAAGGTATCATTGGCAGGGTTAAGAGGAGGAGAAAACACTGCCCCACCTTTGGTTAGGGACAGGGACCAACCCTTTCCTTGATTAGGAACAAAAAAGAAGTGAGTGTTGATGGGGTGCAGGGTTTGGACAAAGAGTTGTGGCTTACAGAATGCTCGGGTCAGGTCCCCACACAAAACTGTCCCAGTTTAGAGGGCAGGGTGGATCTCCGCAGGCTGCTCCTGCTTAAGATAGTACTGCTCATCAGCTTGATGATGTCATGGAATTCTACGCAAACTGAGTCTCCTGCAAATGCCAGATCAGGCAGGTAAACCCTGACAGTGGCTTGTCTGGGTGCCTTTGGCTGCCCAGGCTGCAACAGGCTCAGCACATCGTGCAGCTAGTTAGCACAGCTCAGCTGACACGGGGTAACTCGTTAAACCAGAATAACCCACACTCACACTACATCCTCAAAGCAACACTTGGAACGTGAGCCTTAAACTCATGTCTGTCTGTGTAGGCTGGGCTTGTAAATCTCGCAGTAGATGCTGGACTCACATCCATGCTGTTAAACCAATATAAGCTCATCCAGACAGTAGCATGCATCATGATTAATTGCCTTGCTTTAAAACTCCTATTTATAGACAAGCACTACAAGAGCTGTGCCAGCGATAACGTGGTCGGGGAGGCTCCTCCTCTGACAGCTCTGGAAGCTTGGGAGCTAATCTCATTAGTCCCGGGCCACCCCTGGGGCTGCTGAGCAGTGTAAGGTCCCTTGCCCAGGCTGGGGTGATACCTGCCCTCCTTGCCCCAGGCTCTGACCAGGACCACAGCAGCCTTGCTGGGACTTGGCAGGGATGCTAGGAGTGCTGGGGTGGCTGTAATGGATCACCACAGTGCTAAGGAGCTTTGGCTGGAGCTTGGTGCCTCCAGGGAGCTGGGAACAGGACCCAAGGGCACGTGTCATCCTTGACCTTGCATCACTCCAGAACTGGCACTAGAGTCCAGCAGTGTTTGATGTACCCGGAAGGCTCAAGTACCATCCCCAAGCTTCTTCAGAGTTTGCCTCAAGTTAGTGCTTGGGAAGTGAGCTTGCAAAGGTGCTGTTACAGATCTAGATTTCAGCAAACAGCTGGGCGTGCTGCTTGGGAATGATGTGTTTGGGTAGCGATACTCCACATCAAACAGGTTTCTATCCTATAAACATTTTTCTTGACCCTACATTTTTGTTTAAAACAAAACAAAAAAAAACAAAAAAAAAAACCAAGAAGAAAATCCGTTCCACCCTCTGCTTTTATTTTCTTACAAGCCCCAGATCTTATCAACAAAGCCTCCTTCCTTTCTGGATGGCCTGCGGGATGCTGAGTGACAGCACAGGGGATGAAAAAGACAGGTCCCTTTGAATGCCAGCAGCTGAGACACACCACAGTCACTCCCAGGTTGATTTATACAACATGGATTTCTCCTTCCTTTTCTACTGGGCAGGGTCCCATTCCTATGGGCTATGCTGGCAGGTCCCCATGGGTCATGGATGCTGAGCCAAACCTGTGCTCCCAGCCAAGGATGTGGGCAGGCAGCCTGTGATAAGGGAGTGCTGAGGGGTACCGCTGCCTAGAGCATCCCACTGCCAAGAATATCCCACATCCCTGCTCTCCTCATTGCCCCTCTGCCTATCCCAGCATACAGGAAGCATCAGGCATGGGCAACAAGAGGGAGGGTAGTGGTGGCTGCGTGACCATTCAGGTCTGGTCGAAGTGGCACAAAGAACTCCCCAGCAGACTTGCCTGCAGGTTTGTCATTGTCAGCTCCCACCAGGAGCCTCCCACCCCTTCCCAGGCAGCCAAGGCCAGGCAGCAGGCAGGTCTCCTGGCCGAGGGGCCACCAAGCACCCCTCCAATGTTGCATTTCCACCCTGTGGGTTTGTAGTGAATAAATATCCTGTGTTTATGCTGTTTGGCTTTAGTAGGATGTGAATGTGTTCGGTGGGGAAGAATTCCCCCTCATACACGCGCACACAGACACACAGGCTGGGGAGAATGGAGGGGGAGGGAGCATTTACACACACACACAAAACAATCCCTATTTGTCTCCAAAGACAGACCCCACTGTTGGGTTTCCTGGGGTCACGCAGCTGCATGAACATGTGGAAAAGAAATGTATCTCTCCTAAGCACTGGACATACATGTAATTCAATATATTGCTCCCATGTGCAAGAAATCCACCAAACTGGCCCCATTTCAAATCACAGGGAAACACAGAGTATGAGGGACAGAGGTGAACCCAGTCCTAATTCCTTTATTTAGTTTAATTGGGTTGGACTGCAAGAGGTGATAGAGATTGCACAGGGCTATTGGGGCACCCGGGCCGCCGGGGCAGGACGACCCTTGTACCACAGGGTGGGGAGCTCCTGCTGTTCCTTTCCAGCACTGTGCCAGTGGCACAACAGAATATCTGGCACCACTGGCAAGGCACCATGGGGACTACCATGTCCTGAGACCAGATCTACTGGACCCCTGAGTGCTGATGCCTGCAATCCGCTACTGTTCATCCACCCCTGCCGGCATCCTGCCACAGTCAAAAGGAAGGGCTTCACCATGATGCTTGACATGGCCTCTTCCACAAGCACCAGAAAGCTTTTTGCCTGGGATTTTGGTCCCTAGGGATCACCTTCACTTGCAGACTCACAGCCCAACACCTCAGCTTCACACTAGCAGCTCCCTCTGTGGAGGTTGGGCTGGTCTTGTCAAGCTGGGAGGAAAGCCCATTTGACTTCCACTAACGATGCGCTGAGGACATGAACCTCAGTTACCTCATCTGAGCCTTAAATGGATTTTTCTGTTAAGAGAGGATTTTTTTTGTCTTGTTTTATTGGAAAGGAATTTGCAGTAATTAGCTCTTACAGGGGATTTCACTGTTCTCTCTCCACCTCTAAAGCATAAAGCACTTATTACAGCACATTGTTTAACGTGATATCCACTCCCAGAAATTTTTCTTTCCTTGTGTGATGATCAAGCCCTGCCTTTAAACTTCAAGGCCCTAAATCTTCCTGCAGACCTGAGCCATGCCCTGGTCCCCTCTGGCTGGATTTGCATTTATCTGTCCCCTGCAGCCCTCTGTGCAGCTGGAAAGGAGAGAGCTTTTAAAATGAGGTTCCTTTTTTTATTTCCCTCTGCTTTGTTGGATTACTGTTGGTAGGAACTTTCCGTGTCCACTTCCATGATCCTCGGGAAAGCAGCCACCCATCGCTGAGCCACGGAGAGCACATTTTCCTGACAAATTTCTACCCCTCCCACCGCCTTCGCCTTTGTTAGGCTGGCCTATATTTAGACTGTTGGGCTTCATCTTCCTCCTCAGAGAGTGGGCTGGGAGCAGAGCAATCAATCCCTGCCCGCTGGCTCCCACTGCCCATGGTGCAGAGGGGAGGCAGGGGCTGGTGTGCACAGGGGCTGAGGCAGCACTGCATGAAGAGGAGGGCTGGGGCTCTGGGGACGTGGCTGGGGCTGGGGCAGCGTGAATTTGGAGGGCAGAGAAAAGGGTCCCTGCCTCCGTCAGAGGGGTCTCACAGGAGGAGTCCCTGGGCAGGTGACCCTGGAAGAGCGCAGGCCATGCCCCCTGAGCCCTGCAAGACAGCACTGCTTGTGGGGTTCAGGACAGCAGAAATACTCCAGGGGCACTGGTGGAAAGACACAGTAGAGACAGTTCCGGTTTTAACTCTGCCTTTGTTTCCATAACTCTTTGTGCGCTCTTCCACATCTCTCAGTTTAAATTAAGAGGCCTTAGAGCACCTGGGACACTTTGCACAAAAGATCTCCCTCTTCTTGCTCCATCAGTGATTTGCCAGCCCTCAGCATCTCACCCAGGTGAGCTAATACCAAAACCCATGTTGAAAGGAAGTAGTTGGTGGTGCTGGTTCTGGTCACAGCCACTGATGTTATTTCTTACAGCTCAGAGCCAAGGAGGTGGGGACAGCACATACACACATCCTGAGAGCTTGGCTGTCCGGGATGCTGGTGCCACAGGACCTGCAGCTGGACATCAGCCAGGAGCCCAGACTCTACCTACATTCACACTGTCATAGGTGCCACCTCTGAATATCCAGATGTAAACCCAGCAAGATCCAAACCTTGCCTCTCTCCTTCCAACAGCCCCTGGGAAACACAGCATGCCACGCATCCCACACCAGCATCCCTTAAGGAGACCCATCCTCCTGGAACCCCTATTCTCCATCCCCCATTCACCGTGTTACTCTGGTGGCAAAATTTCTCTGATACTCAGCCTACATTTTCCTTTTCTCATTTCCATGTCTTTATATTACTCATTACAGACCCTTGGGCATTACAGAACCCCAAAACAGCTCCCCTCTCCCCTCAGTGCTTCGGCTCTAAGGAGACCTGCAGATCGTTCTTGTGTCACTCCCGCTATTGGCTGCCTGCACGAGATGCAGTTAAGTTGTTAATGCAGTTGAGTGTAGTGTTAGCTTTGTTTGAGTGCAAAGATGAAAAACACTATGTGCTTCAAGCGCTTATTATTGTTGCTATTATGCAGCCCTTTTAAACTTGCCATATAAATCATGCCCTCCAGCTCCTTGTGTTCCTGGTTCTCCTCTGAACTCTCTCCAATCCATCAGGATTGTTCCAGGGCTCAGTGCAATATCGCAGGTGCAGCTGGGGGAGCCTTTGGCCAAGAGCCTCTCATCCTCAGCAGGTCCCAGCAGGATGCTGTGGTCCAGCAGTGCCTGTGCAGCCCCTGTCCAGTGGTGGGGACTTGGCCTGGTGACACCGTGGCTGTGGAGGTGCCCAGTCCCTTGCACCACGCCTGCAAAATGATCGTGTTGCCAGAGCGATTTCAGACAATGCTTTGACGTTAACAGCCTCTCTGGTTGCACTGTCATTTCCCATTAGAGGCCTTGGTAACTAGCACTTCATGAGGCTTTGCAGAATAATTTGTATGTTTAATACACCTCGAAAGCCCATGTTGGGCTGCAATTAAGGCAGGGGGGAGGGAGCAGAGAGAAGAGGAAAAGCCTACCACACGCTGGCTGCAAAGAACCTGCTGCTTTCTGCAGAGGGCTGCTTCAATTGAGGATGCCAGGGAAGCTGGAATTAGAGGCAAAAGCATAATTTGTCATTTGCAAGTGTAAGCCAAAGACTGGGCTGGTGAGAAGAGAAATGAGAGACCTGGGAGCTCCTCATGGGAAATCGCCATTGAAAGGACTGAGCTGGCCTGGCTGGCAGCCACGGAGCTGGGCTGGTGGCTGAGAACAGGGACCTGGGACTTTGCAGGGTGGCGAGAGGGGAAAACCTGCCAGGCAGAGCCACCAGAGGGGTCACTAGGGAGGAGATGCTGCAGCCTGGGCCGAAAACCAGCTCCATTCTCTGGGCAGGGAATAGGAGATTCATTTTCCTGAGCATCACTAGGCAGCCTTCCTTTGTCTCTTTCTGTTTTTGTTATGTGCAGATGTTAGAGAAAATAAACAATTTTAGAGAAAATAAACCAGTTAAACAAAGGCCAGTCCATCCCTGCACCAGCTCTTGCAGGAACCAGGTTTTGGAGGCACACATGGGCATTTATTGGCTTGTCCGGTCAGCAAATGGAAAACCACCCAGGGGTGCAGTGGCAGGGAACCTGCAGAACAATCCTGGTTTTAGTAAATGCAAACACTGCTTCCCGTGAAGAATTACGAAGTGCTGGGGTAGAAAAGTCTTGAGTGAATTATGTGTGATTTATTCTCTGAGCTCAACACTGATCCAGATTTTGCTGCCGATGGAAGGGAGTTTCCACTCCCTTCAGCTCACCACAGGACCAGCACCTTGGCTTGCCGATGGCAAATGCTGAGTGTGACCTGCACGTCTCTGTGGGCAGAAACCAGACCCACATCTCCTCCTCCGGTAGCCATCACATGTGGATCTACTGGATGTCTGTGGGGCAGGAATGTGGGCAGGACAGGAACAGGCGTCTTCAGTGATGGGGAAGCTGCAGCTCTCGCGCACCAGGCAGGAGGGATTACTGAAGGAATAAAGATGAATCCCAATGTAAAATTGTGCAGATTAAATATTTTTAAAACCTAATCAAAAATAGTGGTGTGTGGGAGCCAGGCATCCTTAGAAGCTGCCAGAAATACCCACATTTTTCCTTCGGGGCTGCATCAGAGTGTGCCAGCTCCTTCCTCAGCATCCTTGTGTAACTATGTGGGAATCTGCCTCAGGCACAGTGAATGCAGTTGTTTCAGAAGCACATGAGTTATCTTGCAGAGTCCATCAGGAAGCCCATCAGCAGGTCAGATGGCTCCTGAGCAGCAGAGACTTGAGACTGTTCAAAGTCAGGCTGCCACTGAGCCTGGCAAAACCATCCCAGATTTACCCACCGCTCCTTCCAGCCCTGCCAGGGCTTGTCACACAACTTCAAGTTAAATGGGGATTCCTCAGCCAGAGATGGAATGCTCCTTGTCTTGTTCCTGTGCACCCTGAGGCACTGACCCTCACTTGCTTTCACTTGGTGCCCTGCGCTCACCCAGGCTTCCAGGTTTGCATGTGAGTGGGACGAGTGGGATGAACCTGGATCCAGCATAACCTGCAGCACAGAAAATTCCAACAAACCTTTTAACTTAGCTTCCATGGTACCTCACATCTTGTACTTGGCACAAGTACATTGGCACTATGAAATGTACTTCACACCTGTGTAAAAACCTTCATTTCCACAGTTCATGTTTTCATTGGCTTTGCTGTGGATGACAGCAAACAGGGTGTCTTCACCAAGCCCATGCCACCTCTCCCTTCCACTGCAGCTGCCCAAAAACCACAGAGCTCTCCTACTTGGGGCCATATTTTACTGGCATAGGCATGGATGCCCTTCATTGCCAAGTCCCCAGCTCAGCTTTGCAGGCCTTTTTCAGAAGCTGCAGGGGACCCAAGTACCCCAATCCCAGAGAGTGCTGCCTCCTCCGTGGCTGCAGGAGCTCTCCCTGGGTGCTGCTCCTGAGGCCATGAGGCTTCAGCCAGGAGCTCGCAGCTTTCCCAGCCTCCTTCTCCAGCTCAGGAGTCCTCACCAGATCTTGTCTAGGTGCTACTTTTTTTCCTGTGCTCTACTTCTGTCTGCTTCTCCCAGTTAATCTCCCAGGGTTGCCCTCTACAAATCCCTCGAGCTGTGATTTATGCTCTTCATATACTTGTAGATGGTTATCATATCTTGCCGTGGACGTCGGCGAGCCCAGCTAGGCAGATTTAGCTCTTTTAATCTCTCTTCATAAGTCAATCCCTCCAGCCGCTTAATCATTTTTGTTGTTCTCTCCAAATTCCCAACGAGATGGTTTGTCTTGCAATCGCCTGATGCACGCTCATATATTTCCCAAAACTTCAGCAGTTTAACACTGAACTAGCACTGCTCGAAGGTTTTTACCCTCCTGAAACCCAGAGAATTGTTAAGCTCCTGACAAAATGCCAAGTGGCTGCTGGCACAAGTCAAACCCTGGCCAATATGCTGGGGATAACACTGCTACGAGAGCGTGGAGATGGGAAGGATTTTGATGACATTGGGTGGCTCTTGAGGGGGACATGTCCAAAAGGGCATGTGCCCAAGCTCTGCCAAAAAACCTTTTATGGCCAAAAACGCTCTACAACTGCTATCACCCATGGTGACAAGGATGTGCCTGTGGTGTGACACGCTGGCAGAGGGTTGGCATGGCCCAGCTGGGTGATGGTCACCCGAATTTCAAGCCCTGTGCCACACTCACTGGGTTTCATCTCTTTTCTGGGATAGCCCATGAGGAGATGGGACAAGGGAGCTGCTTTCTAATAGCTTCTCTGGCCCAGCTTTATTGCATTTCTTTTAGAAGTGGGAGGTCTGCAGATAGTGTGTGAAGGCTGGGAAAAGCCACCTGGCCTAGGGGCCCATTGAAGAGGGGTAGGGCATATGGAAAAGGTTCCGTCAGGCTTTGATCCTGGTGGAGTGCTTTGGAGGAGGACAGGCAGGCAGTGGGAGTAGCCAGAGTGAGGAGGGAGCGCAGATGGGCTTTGACCTCATTCCAGAACATCAGAAAACACATTTAAGGCTTCATGATCAAAATATTCCTTCTGTCCCCGAATTGCTCAGTTAGCAAGCACACTCGTGCTTGGGTTCACGGCCCAGGAGCTATGGGCCAAGGGATGAGAACACGTGCACCTGCTCTTTTAATGGAAGAGTCTTCACCATTCCTTTCAGCCTCCAAAACAGAGAGGGGAAACCAGGTCACAGGTCCCCAGCCTGCAGAGCTGGGGGAAGAGTGTGCATGTCCCAGCACATTGTCTTCGTGTGCAGGAGTGGGGCAAAGGAAGAGAGAGAAGGTCCAAGTGCTGGAGGAGCAAACCCTGTAGCTGAAGACAAGGGGAATGGTCTCTGCCTGCCCCACATCTCAGACCAGGAGGTCTCCCTGGGGCAGATGGGGCCTTGATAGCACCCCAAAGCCAAGCAGGCTTCATCTCCATCTTGGACAAGGGTGATCCTCTAAGGATTTCAGTGATAAGCCCCCACAGTACTGGGCTGGCTGGGTGGCAGAGTTTATGTCTTTCAGTAATGCCCCCCTCCCTCTTCCTTCCCTGATCCCTGATATTTATTATTTCCCCTCAGAATGCTTTTTTTTTTATTATGAGATGAAATACTCTCCCACTCCCCCTTATTGGAAACAAATAGCTGCCAGCCCCACCAATGGCCTTACTAAAGCTTGGGTTGGGTAAGCTCCTGTTAGAGCCAACACTCTGCTCCCTGTGCAGAGCAGCCCTTTTCATGTTCCTGGGTGCAGAAGGGAGCCCAGGAGGGTGTCTGACCCCCCAGACTGCCCCATGTCAGGGAAGAAGCACTGGGTGTGCAGGGGCTGGCTGCATGTTTTGGGTGACATGGTTTAGTGTGAGGTGTCCGTGCCCATGGCAAGGGGGTTGGAACTTGATGATCTTAAGGTTCTTTCCAAGCCTAACTATTCTATGATTCTATGATTCTATGTGCCGTGGAGCAGCCAACAGCACTGCTCTGCCTGGGGTGTCAGCTTTCTGCTCAAAATTCCACCCAGATTTGGAGAGGCAAATTATAAGAAAAGAAATAACAAAACCTTCCAGTCCAGGAGCCCTGCCTGGGCTTTACAGCAAAGCTGTCAGTGATGGGTAATCTCCTCTTTTCCTGGGAGGACAGAGCACATTAGGGTGTATACCCTTCTGGAGTAATCCTGTATATTGTGTCCTAAAGCCCTGCAAATCTGCTCATCTGTACTTGTACCCCCGAGGCTCTGCAGAGATCAGTTATCATGGGAGTGATGAGGTCTGGGGACAAGAACTGGTGTGTCCCTTCACCACCACCACCGCTCGCTGCAGCTTCTGGCTCCAGCCTGTCCTTGGGAGCAGTGGACAGCACTGTCCCAGAGCAGAGGCCCGACAGCTCAAAGGCTTGGTGAGGGATGGAGAGGAGCCCCGTCATGGTGTGCACTGGGCTGCCATAAACGCCGGTCCTCCTTAGACAGGGCCAGGCAGCCCTGAGCAGATCCCCTGCAAACCTCACTGCTGGCTGTTCCATTTCAGCTGCCGAGCTGTAAACCTGGTTCTCCCTGCTCCAAACACTACTTGGAAGGTGTTGCTGTCCGAGGGCTGGGGGTAGCAGCCATCATGGCTGGACCAGGGCTGTGCAGCAGCATGCGGGCCTGGGGCTGAGCTGCACCCAGCACAGCAACTTGGGACCTCTGTTCCCAGGGCCTGGGGTTGGCAGCCAGGGCTTCCTAGGGACATGTGGGAACCCCAATCCCGCTCTGACTTTCCCCAGAACTGGCAGCATCAGACAAAGCTTCCTGCCTGCCCATGGACCCCGTGTGCCAAGCCTGGTGAGTACAGTGCAGGCTCGGGAGCCTGCTCCTTCCCCAGCCTCTCTGTCTAATGGAAACTCTATCTCTGCAAACACTTGCTCCCTTTATATCTTTCTCCTTTTTTTATGGGGAGGCCTTGGAGGAGAGGGAATCAGAGGGGGCTGGCACTTCCCCCCTCCCCCTTGTTTCTCCAAAATAAAGGGATGCAGCTGGTGAGGCAGCAGTTTCTGGAGCAGTATGGATGGGGTGAGAAAGTCATTACCTGCCTTGGGTTTCACTGTGGGAATGGCTGCACCTTTCACTGGGAAACTCTTGTGTCTGGGGGGACTTGAGAGGGGGAAGCGAGGGGGAGGAGGGAGCAAAGGGGCAAAAAAGAAAGAGCTGTAAACCAAAAAGTGAAGAAAGAGAAAGAAGCGATTTTTTTTTGTGTGTTTTTTTGCATGTAGACATGTAGAGTCTGAAATAAATTACCTGTCTCCAAAAACAGTGCATTAGGAGAAATAATCGATTGAACACACCACAAACTCTTATTTTATGGCTCTGTAAGCCTGACTGGTGCTGGGGAAGTGGGGGAAGCGAGAAGCTGTTACACACAACAGAGGGGACACTTGAGGGGGATGATGGTTTTGTCTTTCCTTTTTTCTTCTCTTCCTTCTTTATTTTTTTGTTACTCTCCTGTCTCATTTGTGGTTGTTTTTTGGTTGGGTTTTATTTTGTTTCACTTTTCCTAATCTCCCCGTGGGGACTTTCCCCTTTGTTCTGCTGGGGGGAAGAGAACTGGATTGTGTTTCTCCTGCTCCTGACTAAAAGAAATTACATCAGCCTGATGTGTTTAAGCATCTCCTCCCTCCTGCATTCCCTCCCTGTCCCAAACTGCTTAGTAATTTAGTTTAATAAGGGATTAGTATTTTTTTTCCGTATTTCTGATTATGAACATGGAAGCCTGGCATAGTGGCAGCAGGGAGGAAGCAGCGGGATGCTTTGGGCTGGTTTCTCTCTGCCACTTGCAATGATCCTTATGAGCAACCTGACCTCTTGCTGTACTGCTTCTCCAGCACCCCCAAACACTAGCCCTTCCTCAGGGACAGCATTTTGCACCTGGATCTTTCCCTGCTGAGGTGGCAGGGAAACGCATGGCCCCACACCAGCACCACAGCAGCCAGGGAACCCTCTGTGCTCCTCTCCCTGCATCCTCCATGTCCAGAGCTGGGAGAGCAATCAAAAGGCTGGGGCCAAGAGACATGAAAACAAAGGCACAGAAATTAAAAGACAATTTCCAGAACCAAAAATAAAGCTGTGAAAAAGAGCAAGAAAGCAGCAGCAAACAAGGGAACCTGAGGATTTCAGCCTAATAGTGATATTCGCCAGGAGGGTCATTTACTCCCCCAGACAGGAGGAGATACTCAGCTTCTTTGGAAGCCTCTGGGTCATTCCCTTGGTGCTTTTCTAGCTCCCCGAGCTCTGTTTTAGCACCCCAACAGGCTGGGTTCACAGCCGGCTCTGCCCAAGGGAGCACAGGCTGCAGAAGCAGATACCCACACTCCTTTGCCTATATCCTTGTGATTCCCAAGTCGTCTAACAGCCACCCGAGCCTGAAGAGCAGGGTCTTGAGAAAGCAGTGGTGGGCCCTCTGCTTCACAGTGGTCTTGGAGAATTTGCAGCTGCAGTGAAAGTGCTAAAAGTAACTGCTAAGAGCCAAGGCTCGGGGAAGGAGTCCAGTCTCAGGAGAAGCAGGTCTGGAGCCGGGTTGCTGCCGCTCCCTGTAGCAGACAGCGGTGTGTGATGAGCAGTCCTTGTCAGAAAACACACTTCTGTGGCCTGTGCAGAGCACAGATTTTCACAGTTTGCTCAGCCCGATGGGCCACAAAGTGACCAGAATCCATGGGAATCATTGTGAGGCAACTTCTGGCTATTCAGCTAAGCATGGATTTAGAGACACACTCCTGCTCAGTCGGGAAAGTCCCTCCTGCTGCTTGTGAGGCGTCAGGGGAGGCAGAAGCACTCTGCTTCCCCGAGGGGACCGCAGCCAGGCACCTGGCCAACCTTGGCAGTGCATTCTGAATGCCCTAAATCTCACTAGAAAAACACAACCACCTTTCTAAGGCTCAAAATTCAAGGTCATATTGCTACCTGGAGCCAGATACGCCAACCACAGGTGAGTCAGGAGCGTGGGGAAGATCCTGTGCCTTACCCCAAGGTGCTCTGCAGGAGACATCATTAACCTTAAAGATTCAGTCAGCTCAATCGCATGCATGTGCTATCCATAATTAAAGTTGCACTGGGAAAATAAATCTTGTTCCTCACTAATATGACGGAAGAGCATGTTAAATTATGGCTCAGTTTATCAAATGATTGCCCAATGCAGCTACCTTCTTTAATAACTTATGATAAAACATGTCATAGAATGATTTGGGAATTAATACCTACTGGATGATGCTGTGACAAACTGCTATAATATGTTTCACTACAGGAAGGTGCGTGTTCTTGTTTTATTTAAAGAAGCTGCAAGTGGATTTAGTATTCATGTAAATAAGGGGCTGACTGACAGGCGAGGGCTTAAGAGAGTCTGTGGGTGGAAGAAGAGGATTGCCCTCACAGCTTTGCTGGTGTTGCCTTCCAATAATCCTCACTCCCACACTTTTCCCCCAATGCCTGCACCATTTCTGCCCTGTTACATCCTTCCTCCCGCTTTCCCCTTCTTCCCTCTCCCACACACCTCCCTCTGATAACCTCCAGGATGGCAGTAAATGGATCCAGCCCCACAGCACCAGGCAGCCAGGCTCTGGGGTCAACCTACTTCATCCTGAAGTCATGTTAATAACTGGAGGTAGACGCTGTGGTTCCCACCTTGTCCTCACTCTGAAGTGTTTACAAGTGGTTTGAGAATCCTTGTCAAAATACAACCATCGGGAACTGCTGAAGACGCCAAATGGAAATTGAGAGAGAGAGGAGCAAACAGAAAAAAAAAGGAAGCAAAAACATCCTGTAAAAACATCACTGTGTTACACGGGTCACATCTGATTATCTCCTATGGAAATTGAGTTCTCAGCAGGAGATGTAAATTTTTCACAGTGCCAATCTGCTGTCAGACGCTGCGGGGATTTCCCCGGAGGAGCTCTCATCACAAGCCCCCTCCTACTCCTTCCTAAACCCATCAGCGGCCTCCCAGGGCTCCCAAAGGCACTTGCAGCCACCCTGTGCTCTCCCATGTGGCCCCTGCAGGCAGCAAGGGCTCCCTAGCAGCAGAAGCAGCTGCTCCCCAGGTCCAGACACAGGAACAAGGGGGAGTATCATGGGAGAAAACCAAGATGTCATATTTCACCTTCACCCAAACTGGGAGCTTTAAGAGTCACATTACCTTCTCACTTAAGCACCATGCAAGCAAGAAGCTGTGAACTGTGTCTATCTTCCTAAAGCAACCCATATATGATGCCCAAATTGCAGCTGTATCCATCCTGCTGACCAGTGACCAGCGTCCCCCCAGACACTCACTCCGCTTCCCCCATGGGGCTGGAGAGGCTTCCAGCTTCCCACAACTCCACCATCAGCTGGGATTTGCAGCCAGCAAATGTTAAACAACCCACAGGAGCAGATCTTGCTGTGCAAACCAGGTCTCCACCTCCAGGACATGGTGCTCTGGCTACTGAGGCCAGGCACGCCGCTCTGAGCCTCCCAGGGCAGTGCTGGCTCCCAATAGCACCCCAATCAAGTCACAAAGCAGTTCTCATAATGGGCCCCTGTTTTCCCACTCTCATAAATGTCCAAAGCATTTGCATTTTAGACTGAAACCCCCCATGTTTAATCTCTGCCCAAAGGAGAATGTCTGTGAGAAAAGTCTGAGCAAATTCCCTTCGTCCATTTGCAATTTATCAGAAAAAAAAAAAAAAAAAAGGAGAAAACCAATTCATTTTCTAAAGTAAAAATAGTCTAACCACGCTTTTATGAAAAAATCATGGCTGAAGCAAAACAGCAAAAGTTTGTAACTTGAATCCTGGATAGAACCACAGGATTTACAAGGCGGGGGGGGGACAAGACATGCTTTAAAAATAAATAAATAAAATGTCCCACATTGTAAACTGAATCAGCTAAATACCACAAAACAAATACTGCATGCACTCAAGTCCTCAAACAATCAGTTCAGACCCTGCCCAGTGTCCTGTTTTGCCTTTGTTAGCTATGAAAATTCACTAATTGTTCTTGCTGCCAGGAGCCTTAACAGAAACAGCTAGATTTAAGTAAATATTACGGAATATCCATAGGAAGCACATTTCGAGTCGGTAAGCACAAATATATGCGCTACTAACCTCACTCAACAAGTCGCGCTCATCCGGATGTGACACAGAAACACGCAGTGTCATTTACTCGCCCAGGAAAGCTGCTTGAACTTCGGCTGCCAAATTCTTGAGGTAAATTGCTTACAAATGGGCCCTGAATGGATAGAAGTTACTTGTTACAATCACTCAGTAAGGAGAAAAATATCGTTGAATAATTAATCAAAATCACACTCTGCAGACAATACATGGGTGAGGAAAACCCCAAAGCATAGACTTGCTGAATGGGAGAAACAAGCTGTGTCTTACCTCCCATGCACAGCCCTGGCAGAAGATCCCATCTGCCCGCCCCAGCAAGGACCGACTGCTGCTCCTGGTGATGCTATTATCTCTCAGCTTGCATCAGAAATCAAAAGAGATACCTGCTGCTCTGACCTGCAGGCTTGGAGTTATCTCAGCCAGCCACAGAGACCCAGTGAGGTCTTGCAGGTCCCCCAGCTCCTGGTGGCCCTGTGGCAGGGCACACTCATGGCTCAGCAGACAGGGTGAAGCTGTGACATTCTGGACTGGGGAGCTGGGGAAGGGAGAAGTCACCCACCCGCTTCTGCTGAAGGAGGTGGAGAGAAACCACAGTCATAGAATCATATCACAGAATGTTGGGTTGGAAGAGACCTTAAAGCTCACCCATTTCCACCCCCCTGCCACGGGCAGGGACACCTTCCACTAGAGGAGCTTGCTCCAAGCCCCTGTGTCCAAGCCCCTGTGGCCTTGAGCACTGCCAGGGATGGGGCAGCCACAGCTTCTCTGGGCACCCTGTGCCAGCGCCTCAGCACCCTCACAGGGAAAAGTTTCTGCCTAAGAGCTCATCTCTATCTCCCCTTTTTCACAACCCTGAAAGTAAAAGAAGGGTACAGAAATTACCAGCATGATGGCAGGGGAGCAATAAGAAAAGGCAGCTGGGGAGATGAGGGGGACACCCATGAGCAGCCCATCTGCTCCCCAAGGGATGTGAGGCTTTTCCTTCAGCAGGACATATGGACCCCAACGGAACATCTTGGCCAGAGGGGCAGATCCCACTGGTCCTGCCAATGATGATGGGAGGGTGGTGGCTTCTTCCAGGCTGACCCATTCTGGGTTCAGTAGAGGATGTAGGATGCAGCTGTGTGACTAGAGCTCGGTGCAGTTTGCAAAGTTTGAAACGAGGAAGAAAATCAGAAACGTTTTTTGCAACTTCAGTTGCCAAAAAAACCCTCTCCCTCTGTTTTTCGTCTGGGGAGAGTTCTGAATTTCCATGTACTCGTTTCCTTTTTACATTCCAGTCTCCTCTCTCTGGTTTCTGCACTGATGCTTGTTGCCCAGACACTCTCACAGCTCGTCTCACACATGCAATGCTTTCCCAGGGGAGCCGCAGCCCTGCCACCTGCCCCACTGCCTCCGCTGCTCCTCTGCAGCCCTGAGGAGAGGGGGAAGAGATGGGGTTGAGGGGGTGAGCTGGGATCTAGCAAGTTCCCTGCTCCCCGCTCAGGGTGAGGACACTTGTGCCTTATACATCCCATCCACTCCAGTCTCTGGGTGCCTGAAGGTGGATGCCTGCAGGTAGGGGTGCTGTGAATGGTGCAGGGAGAAAGGAGGGAGGAACCCAGGCATGCTCCCCCCCCACAGTGGGTCATGTTCTTCCTTGCCCCCCCAGATGCAGGTGGAGAGGCAGCCACAGCACTGGCTCCACAAGCCAGCTGGTTTCACAGAGGACATTTGAGCATTGCCTAAGACTGTTTAAAGCCTGATGTGATCCCATAAACTCTGCCTACCTTAACTGGTATTAAATGGAATTGGCTGAAACTGTGTTGTAACCTAGCTGTAAGTCAGTTCATCTAGCTCCTTCCCTGTCTCTTCTAAATGGGGGCTTAGGGGAAAAAGAGCCATCAAGGAGCTCAAACTAGTAATAATGGTGTTATGTTGCAGTAGAGAAAATTAAAGTCAAACATTAGGGAAACCTTTATAACTTTAACTAGAGTTCAGACGGTGGAACAAGCTTCTCTGGGAGATCCTTGAATTGCTTCCCCCAGAGATATTCAAGGATAAGGCTAAGTACATATCTGACAAGGATGGTTTACCGGCCTGATGCGAAGGATAAAATGGAGCAGGTGAGCTGGTAAAGGTTCCTTCCAGACATAATAACTGGATGATCTGTGCAGGGCCCCTCTGTGCTGGAACATCATAAAACATATCCTCATTTTTTCCACAGTCTCTTGCATAGAAACATGCCTGCAGAGCACTTCCCAGGGCTGACACAGAAACAAGGCTCTGGCACTGCGAGTAGAGTGAGTGAACTTAGAACTAAGCGCAGGAGCTCAAGAGGGCTGCAGGAAATGTAAAGGCTCAGAACAAAGCAATCCGTAATAACATGTGTCTGGGGAAACTGCTGGACGATGGGAACGCCTCCAGGAGGACTTTAAACCTCTCTGACCAGAAGGCTGCACTGCTGGGACAGCGGAAGTAGAACCAGCAACCCAGCATGAGAACTGCTAAAGGTTTTCTCAGGAAAGCACTTGGACAAGTACATCGTCCATCTGCCTCCTGTCTCTGTAAGCTGCAGGCACGCTGCTGGAGCCCGGGCTGTGGCAGGGTCTGTCACGTATCGGGTTTTCTTCTCCTCCTGCCCAGCACAAGTCACCCCTCATTGAGTGCTGCCTTCTTCTCCTGCCAGTAAGTGCTGCTTTCTAGAGTTGGGCCGCTTCATCTGTTGGGATAAAGGACATGGGAAACCCCCCTCACCTCTGCAGTGGCCCTGGGGCGCTGGTTCCCCCATGGAGCCCCATTGGGCTGCTGAGTAGAGTGAGCAGAGGCATTGCCTCACACTGACACCCAAAAAGAGTCCTTCAGCTAGAGACAGAGGGAAGAAAAAGGAGGAAAGGATGCTTCCCAGGAGCTGGCCAGTGCACCAGGAGGGGGCCCCAGCTCCCTTCCCGGGACGAGCCCCCGCTTCAGCACACCCAGTGTGGAGAGGTAGGGGCCAGGGACAAGGGGAAGAGCCTGGAACCGGCCTGATAATCTCTGAACCAGCCCTAGCTAATTTGTAAGGCATTACTGAAATGTCGACTGTACATATGTTAGTGTTAAGTCAAGTGGAAGGTATGCTCAAAATGTGATAAAGAAGTGGCTCAAGGAAAGAGGAGGAGCACGGCAGATAACGAGAAGGACCCAGGGCCACGCTGTGCCACAACTGCGAGTGCCCGCTGACAACGTGATGGGGATCTTGCTCAGGGGTGCGGTTGGGATGTCTCTCATTCCTTTGCTGTCCCAGCACAAGCCAATCCTTGGACGTGGATGTTTGCCCAGTTTCTTCAGTGAAACTTCACCTGTAAAGAAGCGCAAGGGATGGCTGAGATGAGAGGTGAAGGTCAGCACCAGTGTGCAGGCAAACAGGGGTACAGCTCTTTCACACTGCTTTGGGGTATTTCTGCCCTGGTCCCTGTGATGCTGGGCACAGCAGGACAAACTGGTGCCCTAAGCCAGGGCACTCTGTGTCCGCTTCCCTTCACTTTGGCAGTGCAGGAGCCCTGTCCTTGGATTTATCCCAGTGCCGTGGCTTTGAAATTCTGGGAGAGAAAGAAGGAGAGAAGGCTTTGCCTGACCAGCAGATCCCTCCTCGGACTTCAAACCCTCTTGGATTCATCCCAAGACAAAATAAGATTTCTTTAATTTTCCAGCAGGAGAGGGAGTAGAAGCCTCCCTGCCAATCACTGCTGAGCACCTTCACAGAGGCAGGGAGCTGGGCAGCCACATGCTTTCCTTTCCCCACATATCAGAAGGGGAAAGTACATCATCTCCTCCTACCTCAGCTGAAAGCAGATACAGAAGATTGAATGCCAGGAAGATTGGCAGCAGGAAAGTGAATTTCTTCTTCGTTCCAGCAATTTGATATATACACATGCAGCCTGACTTCGATTTTGGTAGCACCAGGATCCAGAGGTGGGTGTGCAGCCCAGCTTCCAGCTGCTACAGAGGCAGGAGAGCGCTTGTGTTTAATGGCTGTCATATTAGCAGTTGCTATTTAATATTTGATGTTTAGTCTGGTTTGTCTGCTTTTCCCTTTAGGATCAAGTCTATTCCAAACAAATAGAGCCAAAACAGGCTTAGAGAGGAATCGGGTTCAAAGACAGACATAAATTGATTTCAGACTGGCCAGGCAGCTAATGTGCCTTCCCACCTGAAAGCAGGGTTCAGTGCCTGGCTGGCATTGACTGCTGCTGGGGTCCTTGGACATCTGCAGTGCTGCTCCCAGGACAGCAGGCTCTGGCAGATGGGAAACTGGGCTCTGAGTCCAAGATCTGAGGATGTTTCCCTTCCCCATCTGAAGATTCATGGCCCCAGGGAGATACCAGATGGGGCTGCTGGTGGGAAAGGTTTCACTTGCCTGGTCCTATCTTTGGGACAAAGTGACAGCCACGCAACCTGGGGACACTGGTGGAGCTCGGTCCCTGCCAACAGCCACAGGTACAAGCTCCTGCTCTCTTAAAAAAGAAGCCCAACCAATCCCAGTGTCACTGGCATCTCCTTGGCAGGGTGTGGAGGTGTAACGTTAGTGTGTGTTTTACAGTGCGTGAGCCACAGACAGCTGGAAAAATAGTTAACGTTCCTGTTTTACATGCTCCAGCCTGGGTTTGCAGGGAGCAGGTCTAGCAGCTGAACTCTGCCAAATCAGGCAATTGCAGGTATTTAACTTAAGAATGAGATTTGGACCGTCATGCACCAAGGTCTCTGAGGTTTCTTGCCACAGTGGAAAACACAGGAAAGATCTGGTCTCAGCTTTAAGGAATAGATGAATCCAGTGCTTCATGGTTTAGAGTATGGCATGGGAAAGAGCACAAGTAGGAGCGAATACACTGATTTAAGGGGCTGGTGAATTGTGGTATCTTCTGCCTCCCAGGCTAAACTGTCCTTTGCCGCTGCTAAAACGAGGCATCTGCAGATAAATAAAGGACAAGAACAAAGGTAGATGTGTTGTGTCGAAAGAACATAACCACCGTCCTGGCTCCAGTGTGGAAGGGGCACCCCCATCTGCAGCCCCAGCTCATGCCTGGGATGCACTGAATCTCCTCGCGCTGCTGGCTGTGGGAAAGCAGCCTTGCCCTTCCCGTGGCACACGGCCTCTGCCCAAACCTGTGTATCCTGCAGCAGAGCGGGACATCCCACCCTGGAAAACATCACCGGCCATTCGCAGGTCTGCTCAGCCCCCTCTTCCCTAACCCTGCCTCCTCGGACCCCAGGGGAAGAGAGGGGCAGACTTATTTTTTCTTGCTTAAATGAAGAGCAGGGTAACCCTAAAGTGACCCCAGATGCCTGTGCTGACCTCCTCACCCAGCGAGCCTTCCAGAGCTGCTGTTAACCAAGAGCTCCGGAGCCAAGGCCAGACACCCAGGAGCCGGGGGTGGCTGGGGGAGGATTAGGAGCCAAAATATCCTGATTCCTGCGGCAGTAGCAATGCAGCACTGATGCGGTCAGTGCCGGGCTCCTCTGGAGCACGAGTCCTGGGAGCTGTGCTGGGGCTCACCCTGCAGCGTCATCACTGCCTCGGGGCTCAGATGGGGGACAGCTGTGTGCACAGTAGGCTCTGTGCTAAACATGATGCTTTTTGGCCTATCAGTCAGTTCCCACTTGAAATGCCAAATCCATCCAGCCCCTGGCTCTCTGAACAGATCAGGCATGAATAGGGCAGACATGCAATTCTTGGTCTAATCCAGTATCTAGCTCCCTTGGTGCTGAGGAAGAGGGTAGGGGAGCCTGAGGCACAAGGCACTTTCTCACTCTCCCTCTGTCCATGCAATTTACATTTCTAGAGGTGATGCCCAGAGCAAGGCAGGAGGGAAGCCTGGGGCAGGTGGCCATGGGGCCTTGGGCAGCAGAGTTGGGGGCAGTTCCTTACCATCTCCTTCAAGTGACAACTCCACTGTGGTGGCACTGCGGTCTCAGCTGCTTGTCCCAGTATTCCTTGTGAGGAATAGGCTGGAGAACTTATCCAGCTGGAAATAGTGCTGGTGGGGAAAAAAAAAAACAGAAAGGATTTGATGAGATGAAGTGTGTGAAACCAGCTCACAGCTTGTCTGCTCAAACATTCCTGCTGATGCAGGGAAGCAGGGGAGAGCAGGGCTGGGGAGAAGAAATAGGTGGGACCAGCGCTTTCAGCAAGAAGAGCACGTCAGACGCGTGAGCACAGATCTGTGCGCTCTGGATTCTCGCTCTGGCTCCTGCACGCCTGCTCTGGGCAGAGCTTTTACAGCCTTTGCTGGGGCTGGAGGTGACCTGGTGAACTGCAGATGCTCAGCAGCCTCCATCGCAGCGCCTTCATGCCTGTCACCGCCGCCGGCCCACAAGGACAGAGCAAAAGGAGAAGGCACACGCAGGGTGGAATTTGTTATTAATATAAAACATATGGGCAAACAATGTTCCTCAAGCAATATCACAGGACAAATCAAAACTACATCATGGATAAACAGTGCAAAGGGCCCTACAAGTCTTCAAAACCTGGTTTAAAATAAAAACTAAACTAGGAAGCAACAATATGAATCATGGTGCTTTACAAACAAGGATGGGATAAGCTTAATTTCCAGTTTATGAAGCGAGTTTATTTATGATTATGTTCCAGTGTTTAGCTTATATACGAAGTGATGACTCATTTCTGAAGTAGCTACAAGTCATATTTGGAATAGTACATTTCCTCTGTGAGGAAATGAGAAAAAACAGTAGTTGTTTTGGTCCCACCATCCAAGCAGCAGAGGATAAAGGGTTGATATTTGCATGAGAAGGTTTTCCTTGCCACCATACCTCTTTGCTGCTGAAACTGCCTGTCCTCAGGGGTAGGAAACTCCTGTGTTGTTAACTAACTGTGCTGGGGAAAATATGTGTCAGCAGTAAAGCTTCTGAGCATTAAGGCTATAAAGCAGTCCCTTGACACAGCACCAGCCATGCCGTAAGTGGGGAATGATCAAGATTTCAGGTGGAGCAGGCTGGGTTTGCTAGCACGGACCAAATCCGCAGCCTCCCTTGGGCCAGTGTCTGCACCAGGCAGCTCATGGTGCCAGTGCATCCTCATTGGAACGGTGGGAAGGGGAACATGCCTCATCACTGACCCATGTTCAGGTTTACACACAACACAGGCTCAGTGCTTTGCTGCCCTGCGGCCTCAGGGCACTCCTTGTCCACAGGCTTTTGATTTGCCCCCTTTGGTTGCAACAACTGATCACAATTTTCCTGCCAATTAAACTTCTCCATTATGAAAACCCCTGTTTTAGTGAGGAAAAAAAAAAAAAAAAATCAGGTCCTGTCACAAACACAGTTTTTCCGTGCTCTGTGCCACAGCCCAAGGTCTGGTGCACGTCACAGGGCAATGAGATTCACTGTGTCAAGCCCTCCCTTCTCCACCGTGTTTTCACCTCTTTTACTGTCTCTCTTGCTGCCCTTGAAGCACATCCTTTTCACAGGTCTTGCCCTTATCGGGGCTGTTTTCAAGGGTCTGGCTGGTTTCTGGAGATGCTCAGCTCTGGCTTATGGAGACACCCAGGCATTAGCAGGTCTCTGCTGCAGCAGGATGGGCTGTGAGTGCTGCTGGGGTCCATCTCGGGATGCAGAGGTCCAGGGAGGCTGCAGAAGCCTTACAGCGTGAGGCAGAGCCCTGGAGCAGCCACAAAAATGCTTGCTTGCCCAGCCATCAGGCACTGCTTAAAGCGCAGGATGGCCCAGTTGCAATGCGGTGCCCGGATGGCAGGAGGACATTGCAGCAAGGACACTGCGATGGGCAGCGTCCCCACATGACCATTGTTTTGCCTTTATTTCTTTTTGCCCAAACGCAAAGCCAGGGAGCCAGCAGCACTGTCCCCCAGACCAGCATCCCCATCGGGACACGGCCAGCTTGGCCGGCTCTCAGCCATGAGGTCCCGGTGGGCAGGAGCCCCTCTCTGCTCACGGCAGGGTGGGAGGAAAGCCCTGTGAAGCCTCTGGAGGAAGCGCAATCAGGCTGCTATTTAAGGCCTATTATCTCAGCTCTGCTACAGGCTTCCTGATAATTCCCTGAATTAGCGCGGCAGCTTTGTTCTCGAGTGTTTTTGTCAGATATCTTGGGCTACACCTCAGGGAAGGGGGGTGGGATGGGACAGGGCGGGCAGTGGGGGGAGCAACAGGCATCACCGCTGCATGTTTACAAGTTCCCAGGCAGGAACGACAAGGCTAATTAATTTCTCATTAAGGAAGAAGTTGAAGGATAAAGAAGCATAAAACCAGAGCTTTGGGAGATGCTGCAGAGTCCTAAGACACGCATACACGGCTTTCCCTTTCATCCGTGAGAATGAGGCCCTTTTTGTACTGCAAACATCTTGTTTTCTGGTTCTCCCTCTTATCACGAAGACTCTGCCTGCCCAGAGACCTCTTCATTGCTGCTGGAGGGGCTGTGGGGCAGGGCAAGCTGGGAATTACCACAGCCCCACGGGTCAGGGAAAAACAGGATTTCTGGAAAAAACCTGGTCAGAGGCCCAGGGACACAGCGATAGCAGGTGGGATCCCATCCCTGGAAACATTCAAGGACAGGTTAGACAGGGCTCTGAGCAGCCTGATGTAGTACAAATGTCCCTGCTCATTGCAAAGGGTTAGACTAGATGTCTTTTAAAGGTCCTTTCCAACCCAAACCATTCTATGATTCCACGATCCATGTCTCGGGCACTGCTGCAGCGGCATCCATCCCCTCCCGTGGCCAGAGCAAGGCTTCACCCAGCCCCATCCTTCCCTGCTGCAGTGCGTGAAATGGGGGGTGCTATGAGAACAAAAGCTGCTATTGCTGCTCCCCCACTGCAGAGAGCCAGGGGCAAGCCTTCCCAGGAGGTGTCATCCTGGTCCCTGTCACTGTTATAAAGTCCATGGACCTCACGTGGCTTTAACGAGAAGTATCTGCTTGGATTTGGACTCGATTTCTCCTATGCTGTACTTGTGCCATGGGGGCTGTGCTGACCCATGGCAGTTCTCTTTAGTGAGCAGGAGTGTCTTGGAGGGCAAGGGTGGGAAATGGCTCAAGTAGAAGCAGGTACATCCTTGTTGCTGGACGGAGAAGACTTGGATGCTAAAACAGCACCCAGAGGTCTTCAAGCCTGCATTTTATTTCAGGTGAGATCATTATACGGCCTCAGGGGAAGCCCGAAGCCCAGGGCAGGCAGACCTCAGCCCTCTCCTGCCAGCAATGGGACCTGGTCACACCACCACGAGCTGCACCGCAGGCACCCTTCAAAGCCAGTGCAAGGGATGGGCCACCCAGCAGGCAGCATACCACCAACCCAAGCATGCCCTGCCCCTGCCTGAGCCTAACATCCCATCTTGTCCAGGGAAAACGAAACTCTTTGCCAAGGTTTTATATTGCCTTTCTGGTGCAAATCCACCACAAGGAACGCAGGACTGCCTGGCTCCTCTGATGTGGCTGGAGCCCGCAGGCTGACACTAGCAGTTCAGTGAGGCATCTGTCTTCTTGATGGGATTTGCCTCACGCCATAGATTTTAAGTACTGTGAAAACTGGCCCATTTTGCTGTGTTCAGACTGTGTATTTTATAAGATACCTTGTCTCAAACACATTAACTAAGCAAACGTTGTGTTTTATCAAGTAAATAATGAATGAGAGTATAATGGATATATGTTTCTTACCTACACTTTTTGATATGGACCAGAGTGGAGCAACACCCATCTACAGGGCTGGGGGCTGCACAGTGAGATGGGGCATGGCCAGCACTGAGCAGTAGGGAGAATGACAGGGCTTTCTCTTTCCCATCAGCCCCAGAGCCCAAAACTCATGAGCGCATATGCAGAACTCATGAAACAATCTCTTCTCTCTCATTTACAGGAGTTGGTTGGTTTTTTTCCCAGCTTGGAATTCAGCTGGCTGCTGTTTTCATGCACAAAATGCCTGAATTGGCCGGAGTTAGGAGAGGTCTAGCCCTTCCCTGCTCCCTCAAGGTGCTGGGGGAAATCACGCAGTTCATTTTTTCTGGCTGCAGAATGCCTTTTCCTTTGCATTCTTCATCTCTCAGGTACTTAATCACCATGTTTCCTATTCACATGTCTGGTCATTTCAGTTGTGTCAGGGCTCCTTAACTAGGAAATATCAAGATGTTTTCACCCTAGAAAGCTGAGAAGCATATAATTAGCCACCCAGGTAATAAATTACCTGTGCTGGCGACAGCCCACTAGGGGAACCTTTATTATCCATCTCATCCTATTATGCTGAGCCAATTTAGCACATCTGTAGTTGTTTTAAAATAGTAATTTAGATGGAATCATAGCAAAAGGAAGCTTATTAACAACTTAGCTGCCAAGAGAAAGATGGAAGGGACAGAGGCTGCCATGGAGGGAATGGTTCATTTCTGGCTGGGGGACAATGCTTCAGGGGAAGACAAATCTTGCTGGTGCCTCCAGCCACTTTGTTTGGGGTGCTGCACGGAGAAAGCACCACACTCCCCCCACCAGCCTACCTTGGAGCTACTACACAAGAGCTACCAGGGCTGGGGAATCATTCAGGTGTTTGGCTGTTGCATGACCCACACCTTCTGCACATGGGAGAGGACCCTGTTTCCTTTGGTCATTGCATTGCTGAACCATGGACTCGCTGCACCACGTTGTTTGACATCCCCCACTGCTTACCCCAAGGATGGATGCAGGACAGCAGTGATATTTAGCTGGTGAGGTTTCCCAGTGTCCCCAGCTGGCAGAGCTGCCCCCCAAGTGCATGGTCCCCAGCTGCAGGGCTCTGCTCCTTTGGATACCTTCCAAGCCTGGCACTGCTGCATGGGGCACTGGGCTGTGCAGGTGAGAACTGTGGTGGACAGCTGAGGCCTCAGGCCACCAGCCAGGTACAAAACACCAAGAACAACTGCTGGGAAGAAGAGCAGGAGGGGGAAGAGAGGGAATTGGTATCAGTGCATGTGTAAATAAAAGCAGGCAGTTTCTGCCTCCATGCTGCAGAGCTGCAGTCCCAGTGCAACCATCTAGGTCAATGTTTGTAATGAGATCGCCCGCTCCAAGCTCCCATGTAACAGCCTCAAACACAGAATCACTGGAGTGTGTTCAGCAGAACCAGGGTTTGCTCAAATGGGAACTCTGGCTGCCAGCACCCTTACCCAATGCACCCCGAGCACATGTGTGAGATCACTTGGAGTGCTCCATCATGGTCAGCAGTGGGGTTTGCTCAGCAGTAGCTCGCGTTCCCAGCACTGGCCACCGACACCAGGCGCAAACCAAGAGTTCTGTGCCTTGGCACCATCTGCTGAATAAATGAACTGTTCACTTCACCAAGCAAGCCTTTCCTCCTTCCTCCTTGTTCTCTTTACTATCCATCACCTGTGCTGGACACTCCCTGTCTTCATTGCAATGGCCAGGACTCTCTTGAAAGCAGTGCAAGAGCTCTCCACCTCTGGCAGAAACAAGCATGTAAAACCTCCATTCCACCTTTAGTTTGAAATTAATTCTCTTCCCTTGCTGCTAGGGGCTTTTCACAGTTATGGTAGGATGAGGGGGAATACACATTATTTTTTAGCCTAGAATAAGTGACAGAAGAGCCCCCAGCTCCAATTTGACTCCCAAGCAGATGTTAATCTGGACATCACCACCTTTTCACATGCATCTACATTAGCAAACCAAGTGGGCTAGAGCCCTTCCTTTGCCCTGAGACCCCTTCTACACCTCAGCCCATCCATGCAGAGCTGAGCTTTCTTGTCCTCCTGAGCAAGGTGGCTGCGTTCATCTCCTTTGGGAACACGCTCGCCCCTGAGCTGTGCCTGGACAGAGCCTGAGCTTTCCTCACTGGTGGGCTTGGAGACACCACCACCATGGCAAAGGGCCATGGGCCAGCACACTGAGGCTGTTGACACAGCCAGAGCAGCCAGGTCTATCAGAGGCTTCAGGAGTGCCTCTGCTCTCTCAAGCAGAGGGGCTGCAGCTGCTTTTGCAACCACAAAGCAAAGTTGAGGTCTGGAAGGCAGCGGGACATGGGATAGCAGGTCTGGTGAAGGGAGCCATGCCTGGCTGCACACCAGCCCATGCAGGGGCACTGGGAGCACTGGAAATCATGCCTGTGTCTCCCAGCTCCTTCCTCCCTGCCCACACTGGCCAGCTCCAGCCAGGCCCGCTGGTGAGGAAAGCTCAGGCACCCTGCAAGAGGCTGTTCCCGTGGCCCTTTTCCAACAGGACAGTTAAACCTATCCTGACTCCTTGCAACAAGGACCAAAATCCACCTTAAAGAGACAATTTTTCCAATTTCCTTCCTTGTCTGGTAGCCTGGAGAGCACATCTATTTTGAATAAAGCATCCTGGCTATTCCCTACCATCACCTAACTGCTGATTCCTGCTTTAGCTCCCTCCCTGCCTCTGGCTGCTGCTGCTGGAGGCTCATCTGTGCAGGAGGACCTGGCCTGACCAGTATTAGCCCTTCCAAATAAATGGAAGTCATTGCTCAGAGTAGGCAGGGCTCTGAACTTCATGCATCCTCCCAAAACCATAAACTGTTGGTTTCCTTCAAAACCAAGCCTTAACGTCTTTTGGTAAACAAGGAATAAAAAGGATTTGCAAAATATTCCACTGTATCCCTCTCCAGAGCACTGCTACGAGTTGGCACAGCCTGGCCACTGCTGCAGATTGATTTTACAAAGGAATCCTCCATGCCGTGGAAATCGGATCATCCCCAGGTGGTAGCCTGAGCATGAACTGGTTCCTGGCTTGCTGGGATGCTCGAGCTTAGGGAGAGCTTGGAGGTTGTGAGGGTGAGCAGCAGATTTGCCTAAAAAAGGCAGAGCAAAGCACATGGGAGGAAACCGTTCCCTGCAGTTTTATTTTTCCTTTCTTATTTCTTATTTACACAGGTTTTTTGAGCTCCACTCTCATATTTTTGCCCCTCGCAAATGCAAAAGAGTAACACAACATGCCAAAGCCCTGACCCTGAATAACTGTGTGCAGTATTCCTCTACATCAACTCACCAAGCCCACATCCAGTTAATCAGCTCCTGGAAAACAAGTCACACATGAACACAACTACTCTTCAGGCTCCACAGAAGATTTTTTCCTACATTTAGAGGTCAGCAATGCCTCTCACTCCTTTCACTCCGATGCCTCACTATGTGTGTGTACATAGAGCAAGGTTCTGGAGAGGCCAAGCCATGCATGCTGGAAGCCCCCGGAGCTCAGCTCCTGTCCCCGAGGTACCCACCACACAGACTGGTGCTCCCGCTTTCTCCTCAGGCCAGATGGCTCGCTGCAGCAGACTGTTGTCAAATTACCACTTTCTGGAGCTGCTCAATGTATCATTTGCCTTATGCTTTTGTTGAATGGATCATTGACCCCACTTTTCCTCATCGTCTTTGATTATCCAAGGACATCCCATTCACTGCTTCATACAGAGTTCCCAAGAGGATCCCACCCCTTCCACACAAACCAAACCAAACATCCTCTCATTTTCCCAGCGCCTGGATCCGTCCCCTCTGATGAATCATTCCTCTGTATCCACGTTTCACTAAAGGACGGGAGTGGAGGAATGGTTGTGCGTTTAGTCAACTGTAGATTCATGAAAACAGGAAAAAAATAATCTACTTGACTCAAACATTAGTTAGCAAATCAAATTATTCTCCACTTCATCTATATTATTTAGGCTTAATTATATTACTGGAGCTGTAATACAGTGAAAATACAATTATTGGCAGTGATATTGCAAGAATGGCATCTTTAGGAAGGCAGGAAGAAAGGACGCTTGGCTGGTATTGATGAAGGAGGGGCTGAGTGCTACCCTGTGCTGAGACAAAGACTTTCTTCCTGCAGGGATTCCAGTTCATATCCTAAATTAGGTTGCAGCTGATGCTAGCTGAAGGCTCTCCCTAGTCGCCAGGTTTTATTTGATATTACTAAGCTGCTGCAGAGCCACTGGTGATTTGGATGCTGCAGAGGACTCGCGTGAGGCCGGGGTTTGTTTTACCCATCGGAGGCTCTATGGAGCATCTTGCTTCCCATGCCAATAAACATCCTGCTCTTTTACAGAGTGCCGAGGATCAGAGAACGCACCAGTCACTCTCCCACATACAGTTATTGAACTGACCATTGATTTTACCATCCTAACCACCATCACACAAACCTTTCTGTCTGCACAGTCATTACTGCTTCGTTACTTACTGCTGCTATGGTGCCAGCAAACCCAGGTCTGGTTCCTGCTCCTCCAGCAGTTACCCAAGGGATCAGCATGCTCCATGCCATCTCAGCAAACAAACTGCTTGCCAAGGATCAGCATGGAGTTACCATGGAAAGGGGGTTTGGGCCTAGGACCTGGCAAAGTGATGCTTGCGACAGCACCTGTGAGGCTCTGCTAAAATCAGAAGAGAATTTCCTCTTTGGAAGTTTAAAGACCAGGAAGACTCAAAATAATTAAAATCCCTTCTGCAATGCTATTAAATATAAATACAAATGGTGTTAATATCTCTGGTTACTACAAGAGCATTCCCAAGCAGCCTCTAATTGTCTAATTAAATCACTAAGGGCTTAGGTTAGTGACAACGTAATCCTTAATGGTGCCTTGCTTGTACATTTATATAAGGTACTGTACAAGATGGTTGTTTATCTAATTAATCCCCAAGGTCAGATCCAGAGCTGGTGTGCAAGGTAATGTAATTTAGGTCCCTTGCATTTTGTCAGGCTTGCTCAGACCTACTTACACCCATTTGCTGCAGGAAGGGAGGTGAAGCGAAGCAGCACACATGCTGTGGAGCAGGAGGGCAACCTCAGAGCACCTTCATGAAGGCAAGAGATCATCTTCTCCACCACACTATCATCCAGGCATTCCCCTTCCCCAGGTGGACATGGTCCTGCCAAGAGGCAGCAGCAGGGTGGTCAGTGAGGGGAGGGGACAAGCTATGGTGCAGATATCCCACACCAAAGGAGGGGTCGGGGAACCACAGAGCCACCTCCAGAGCCTGTCACCCTTACCTTGACGCATGGACAAGCATGCCATGCTGCTGTATGATCGGGACCTGGGATAGATGGAGAGCTTCATCCTGCAGGACAGCTGAAAGCAGGAGCAGATATTTTCTTCCAGAATGAGCTGAAGAGGCAGAAGCCCCTCCTGCCCACATCCGCTCCCATGGCAGGACCTGAGGGTGCCCAAGCAGAGCCCCAAGCCCAGAGAGCCCCTGGCTGCCTCCCCAGGCACAGGCAGCATGCAGGCAGGGAGCCGGGCTCAGCAGAGCTGCCCACAGTGCTCCAGCTGCTCTGTTTAGAAACCAGCCAGGATCAGAGGGCAGGGGAACATCTGAGACCAGCATCCTGCCCCACTTTGAAGCATACCAGCTCCTGCTGCACCCTGTCTCACCAGATGAAGGGAGGCTCCAATGCCACTCATCAGGAATGCCAAAAATAGAGGCAACTTTTATTTCCCTCCCTTTGAAATTATTCTTCCTTCCCCCCCGCACTGCTTTTACTGTTGGATCAGACAACGTTGATCATTTTGGATAGTGAGTGTTCGGTCTGAATTCCTGGGCAGGCTGTCAAGTTGTCACAGATCGTCTATGTGCACTGAGTGGATGGTGCTCCATTGTCCACAAATCAGGAACAGATGTGAACATCCTGACAGTCACAGGCTCCCGCTGCAGCCCGCCGCCACTGAAATAAAAGCCCAGCTCCCCTAGACATGGCGATTGCTTCCCCCTCCCCATCCCACTTCTCACAATGAAATATGCAAAATGTTAAGAACAACGGGCACGTTATGAATAAAGATGTGCAGCTGGGCAAATAACAACCTCTTCGCAATCGATGCCAGCCTTGACCCTCAAATCATCCCCAAACTGGGCTGGCAGCCCTGCTGGAAAACCCACCCCAGAAGAGGGGAAGGGAAGCTCCTTCCCCCCATACCCTCATAGCTAAAGGGCAGTATTTCCATCATGTGCATTTGGCACCAAATTCAACACCATCCTAATCCCGGCTGGATCCTGGAAGCAGCTATAACAAATCTCACAAACAAGCCTGGCCCCATTGCTGTTCACGAGAAATAACTTACGGTCCCAGGAGCCCTGCAAGGAGACCTTTAAGAAGGCAGTTCAAATGTCTGGCCCTATCCAGCATGAGTCACTGAGTCAGAATTTGGCCCAATATAAATGTGGCTCAGCCGATGCTTTTGAGAGCTGTGGTGCCGGGGCTGTGTCTTCATTTCCACGGTCAGGGTGTATAATTCCCGCTTACATTCCTGGGTTTTCTGCTTTCTTTTCATTTGCACCATTGTAAATTAGTATCCATTCCACTGAAATCTGTAGCAATGTAAACACTCTATTTGCAAGAAGAGGGCTGGCCCTTTTAAAGACTTTGACTGGTATCCTTTACCAGGATGCATAAAGCAGAGAGCAGATTTCCGCTTATATTTGTTGTATTTCAAACAGAAGCAAATGTTTATAGCCAGGCTGTAAAGCACGATAATGTGGGACAGATACTTTACAGAAGCTGCACTTGTAGACAAAGGAAAAGTAGAACCCGTGGGTTAGCTTGGAAGTTTGGCTTCTGAAACGCAGCTCCCGCTTTAGACTCACTCACCGAGCATCAGTCACATCCCACACGTTTATAAAATTACACGCGCACTGAAGTCATGCACTGACAAAAATACACATGCACTGAGTCACACTTCTGTGAAATGCAATTTGTGTCCAGTCCCACATTCATGCAATTTCACACACTCGTGAATGGGGATCCTGGCAGCAAGGAGCCCATTGCACAGGACCTGGAGCAGAGCTCTCTATGCTATTACGCCTCAGGCATTTCCCACATCTAGCTTCAAGGACCACGTCTATAAACAGGGTACGCACTCCTGCATCATCCAAACAGCCATCAGAGCATGTGGTGGGGGTGTAAGACCTTGCTGCCATCCCCCAGATCACGGGAGACTGACATAATTCTCTGAAGTGTGAGCACCCCTCACGTGTTCCCCAGGCTTGAGCCAGCGCATCACTAATTCCTGCTGTCTCCCTGAGACCTTCCCTGACAAACAGTTTCAGTGACCCAGGAATGTTATCTTAGTAAATCAAAAACGTAAACATTTAGGTTCAGAACTGTGCTGAATGGATCTGAAAATGAGTTATGGTAGGAACCCGTTGAGGAGTCCGAGTTTGGCTTGGCAGTTGCCTCCTTTGCCTGGAACCTGCTTTTCAAGATTAAATATGATATTCTGCAATACATCCAAAATGTCAATTACTCCAAGTCTCTCAGGTTTGCAATTACAGAATGCAAGTCATGTTCAGCATTTTATGAAACTGCTTTTTTTGGCATGTACCATCTTTCTCTTATTATAAAAAATAACTTTCAAATCAAAGCATTAAATCAAGGCACATACACTAGGAAGGGACGCCGGGCTGAGGCTGTGCTGTAAACTCTTCCAGCAGTGTAAATGGGAGCTGAGCAAGCCGGTTTCTGGTCAGGGGAGAGCACCAAGTGGCAAATCAGGGGGAAAGAATGTGGAACAGTCTCAGTTGAGAAACGCCTAATCCCACCATCATGGACTTAAATCCCACAATCACTTTGTTATAACCCCCTGCGGGGCAGGGGGAAGTGAGCCTCGAGAAAACACCTCTCCCATCCCACTGGAATCCAAAAAGTACTGTCATGGCTTGGGTTTTAGCCTGCTACGACAGCAGCTGCAGGCAATTTCTTTCAGGCTTTTCCAAGCTTTAGGTCTCTGCTGCCAAAGGCATTCTGACCCCTTTCTTCCTTCTCATCTGTAGGGTGGGGAGGGGAGCACAACGGATTTGGGAACGCTGACCTGAGCTTGTACTTACAGCACTGAGCCAGGGCAGAACACTTGTTTGCAAGTGGTTGCATCCTTTGAGTGCCTGGCAAACTGGGAGCCAGGCATGCTCCTCAGGTCAGGCACTGCTTCACACGGGCACTCGCCTGTCTTGCAAAGAAAAGTCAAATTCCCCTGTTAAGTTGTGATTAGAAGGGGGTTTGTTTGCCTCAGACAGGGTGAGTCTGCATTTCTGGGAATCACCTTCTTTCTGTTGTGATCTTACTTGTTTCAAAATGACATCAGACCTTCCTCTCGAATCGTGTCGGGTCTTTAGGGATGCTGCGATTTGTGTCACTCCTGAACGGAAGGGAAGAGCCAGCAGACCCGGTAGGACCTGTGCTTCAGGTGGCACCTTGGCCAGGCGCACTGTCAACCTCAGCTGGGTTTTAATGAGAGCACAGACACTGACACCCACCCCACCTCCCAGCAGCCCAACCCGCTTCCTGGCTGGGCAGGGTATTTCCCTCCTGCTCTGGTTTTGGTCCTGCTGATGCTCCTGTCTTAGCCACTGACGCCCTGTTGCTGTGTGGGGTTAAGCCAGGGAGGCTCCACAACAGGCCTGGGAGCAGCCATCCCAGGCTCCACATAAGAACTTTTTCATCTGTGTGTACACATTTAATTCCTTCTGATGAGCTTTGGCATGGGGTAGCTGGAGAGCTGCAAGATCCCAGGTTTGATGTTTCCAGCCCAGGTTGGATTGCTAAAAGCCCATCAGCAGCATCATTATTTCCAAATACCAGCCATGCACCAGGCATTAAACCCATGGTGTTTTGTGCAGGGCACCAAGATGCTGTCAGCATCCCAGCATTTCACTGCGCCCCAGCTTCCAGAGCTGTCACCTCAATACTTTTCAACAGCACTGCATTAATTTACTGTAGGATAAGGGAAAGGAGAACGCATCTGGCAAAGGCACAAGGAGGCAGGAACCAGAAGCTGAGCAAGGACTGAAGCTGGCCAAGGAGTCTTAAAAATCCCTGCAGTTGGGCTTGTGAGCGCCATTCCTGCAGACCCTGCCGCGGGCTTGGGCCCCTTTTGGATGCTCTTCCCGGGATGCAGGTGCACAGTGTTAAGAGATCATTTCCTGTTTGCACCACAGCTTCAGGGATGGATTTAACACTGGGCTAAGTTCATCCTCCTTTGCTCTCAATCTCTTATTTTGTTTCGTTTGCCTCCTCCTTTATTCCCCACAAGCACCTAAAAACTGGGCAGATCTGCTGCAGCACTGGAGACCATCCTGTTCTGCTGGGAAAAACCCAGATGGTCTCCCAAAAGGCATGGTTCTCATCAAAGGAAGAGACAAATGGCTCCATGTGAGGCTTTTGCAATAGATAAGGAACTGAGGGAATATTAGAAAATGCAAAAGGCAGAGCAAGCTGAAGGAGGGAGATACAAGCTGAAAAACAGGCAATAATTCTCCCTTGTCTGAAAAGGGCTTTAACTGCCAATCACACAAAGGTGATCAGTAAAACCAGCCTGAAGTGGAGAGTTCATTTGAAACACATGCAGCAACTGCTTAAGTTGCCAATGGAAGTGCAATTAAGCACAGGAGCTGGGGAATGGGACCTGCTGGAGCCAACACAGATGGTCCCACATTACCAGGGCTCAGAATAAAATCCTCCCTAATCGCACAAGTTGAGGGAAAGGGAAAGATTTGCCCTCTGTTATTTTGTTTTGTTTTCCCTTGGATCAGCATGTGTCTTCCAAAAAAACAGGCCGCTGACATCTTTGCTTGCAGTCAAGTGAACAACTCCACTCAAAACTTAGCGGATTCCAAGTGTGTGGAAAGAAGAAGTATTGCTCATTCCCAAAGGGAGAGATTTGCAAGAAGGAGAAAAGATCCACCTCTGTGTTAGATGGACCAAGATGGTGCAGATCACCCTCAGTGATCTTTCCTTTCCTTTCTGCACTCTGATTTAACTCGCTTATGCTTTCATGTCTCCTATTGGGAACCATTTTCATTCCTAACTAGCCAGACATTTGGAATGCTTAGGCCTGGTCACTCATCTGCAATAATGTCTCTGCATTGCAAAAGCCTTGTGGTTTAATAGCTAATATCTGATAGAAAGAAATGAACAGTGTAAGAGAAACAGATAGTATCTTATTCTTTTATATCATGTTGTAATTTAGGGCATAGGTTAAAAAAATAAATTAAGAAAGGATATCAAATAAGAAGTATTTTTGGAGTAAAACTCACCTAAGAGCTGTGCATTCTTGCTGGAGAAACCCGAGTGATGCAAAGTCACAGAGCATCCCCTGGGGTTCCGGAGATGTCAGTCTCTGTCTGTACAGCATTACCATCCTGGAAAAAGCATTTACCATCACCTCCACCCTCTGAGAGGAGGATGGGGCCATGAGCTCCACAGAGCCCTCCCTGCCTCACCAAGTTGTGCAGCCCTCGTGGGAGCAGGACTGGACCTGCTATCGATGAGTGTGAGGGAAGGGCTGGTGCTCCAGTTACCGTCTGGAAATGTTACAGTCTTGTGAGCTCAGTCTCCTTTTATCAGCAAAGACTCAGGTCTTAATGGCAAAACTAGTTACGCTCAGAGGAAACTGAAACCTTCAATAAAACACAATGTTATCACAATCAAAACCAGCCTCCAGCAGGGCACAGACCGGCAAGCCCCTGGTATTTGCAAGCACTGAGGGGTATTTTCCCTGATGCTGCCCTTTCTATCCTCTGGGCATGAAACTAGTGCTGGTGAGAGGCCATAGACCAGCAGCAAAGGGTATTACTGGTGCTCACCGATCCTGGCCATGAACAAACAGGTGCAACCCCCATGGATCTGCATTGACCTACAGAAAGGATCCGGTGTCAAAGATGCTTATCAACTTTTCTGCTAAAACAATGAAAATGGGCTGTCTTTAAAAACAAGTCCCCAGGTCACCCAATGCTATACACACTGGTGGGCAGACATCCGTCCTATTTCAACAGAAACACATTGAACCCCAAGTCTTTAGCTGATAACCCTGGCTTTCTCCAGCCCAGCAGGCAGAACAGCCCCATGTCAGAGTCTCCTCCAGCTGCAGGGGTCAGTGGTGCCTTGTCAACCTGCAGTCACAGCCTCAGGGGTACAGGCAGATGCTGGGGAGGCTTTTTTTTTTATCTTTAGGAGTTGCTCCTCCAGCACAGTTCGACTTTTAAACCAAAAATTAGTTCCCATTCCATGCTGCATCTCCAGAAAGGCTGCTCACGCAAAACCTCCAGCCTCAAGCCCAGGCTGAGACAGCAAGATGAGTCCATCCTCCTGCTGCACGTGTCCTTCCCCCGTCATTGCCATTAGCTGTTGAACACAGTCCAGCAGTGCTCCGAGAGATGCTGAGAGCCTGTCACTTGCAGCATGTGCTCTTTCTCATTCACTCCCCAAGAGAGATAATTGTGGATGGAGTGGAAAGCTTTCCGAGTAAGTCTTTTGGTTTGTTTTCTGTATACATGTTGCTGTGTGTTTATACTGGGCTGGAGAGGGTGTATTAAAACAGGGGAATATCACATGCTCTTTAAGCACGTAATTACTAGCAAAGATACTGATACACCATGAAGAGTTTAAGGCTCTAATGACCTAGAGGCTGGAGAAATCCAGGCAGAAATGTTGTAAGAGCTGCATCTGCCTACTTCAAGCAAGCGGCAGCTGAAGGGAGAGATGACAGCATCTTACAAATAGCCTGACTACATAAACACTGTGGAGAAGGAGGCTTATGTGACAGACCACTAAAAGCAAGGGGACCATGTTAATAAAAATAAAGCTGAATATTATTAAACTTCCTAACAGTGAAGTTATGCTGAGATACCATCTCCCTCATGGAAAGCCATATGAGAGAGGATGTTTTGAGGTTTGCTAACCAGCATTCTACATCTTTGGTGCAAGTGCTGGCCTGGGCAAGAGACCAAAGAGGTGCTTTTTAATGGCTGAAGTCCTAACCTAAGGAGGTGGCATCAGGTGAGAGCAGCCTTGCAAGGTACGGAGGGATGCTCTATTCCCTCTGAAAATGCATTTGCAATCCCATGGCAATCTCCACTGCCAGGGCAGGTCTTGCATTCCTTTGTCTGTGGCATGTAAGGACAAAGTTAACTCTTGAAGTGAACTTCTGCTCCTTGCTGGGCATTTCTAACATCCACCTCCTTCACAGCCCCTCGGAAAGGGTAAAACCAGGCCACAGCTTTTATGAGCAGTCAAGAGCTCCTTTGTCTCTCCTATCACCCAAAATGCCCCTTTTATGAAAGGTGTAAAAGCCTAATTATCTTCCACTCCTGTAGGCTGTTGAGGGTTTTGTTCCCAATCTCTGCCATTCACATTCCAGAGAATGTGAATGGCAGAGATGTAGGCAAAGGGAAGAGCGGGGGGGGGGGGGGGGGGTCTGAAGGTGTGGGGGCTTCTCCTGAGCAGCACCCCATCAGAGGCTCAGGCAGAACTGCAAGTGCTTGAAGACCTGGAGGCTGAGGTGACGATGTTCTTTTTCCTTTCTTCCGCCTTCTTTTTCATTTTGAGCCCTCAAATATTTTCATTAACTACAAGTTCAATGAAAAATGAAATAAATAAAAATAAGGGAAGATTTTGCACATTTGTATTAAAAGAATCCCTATCACTTCCGAGCGTGGAGAACAGCAATGCAAAGCCATGCACGACAGCAAATCCCTGCTTACAGCATCACCCCGAGCTGCTCGCCTTCACAGGCCAGGGTTATCCTTTGCTTTAAAATCCTGTTCCAACCCTTCAGACACCATTAAGCACCGACACTGACACTGCTGCAGCATCGCTGATTGCACCAGGGACGGATGCATGGCCGTTTAGGACCCTATTAAGTAAATAGTGTGAAAGCAGGCAGTCATAACCAGGTAATAAAAAGCGCATCACATTAGTTTTTTATAGTTAGAGCTACCAGAAACTTCCTGTTCATCCCAGCACAAGTGTTGATCCCTGATGGTAAGAAGATTGTTTGGAGAGGAGGGGCAGCTGCTGTATTTCGCAGCTAATTGTGAAGATGGTTAAGAATTAATCAGGTAAAGGGAGAGGTGTGAAAACGGTCAGGATCAGGAACTAAATGTGTCCATTCAAATAAGTTATTGAAACTCATTAGAACGCATACATCACCACCCAAATCCACATCTCCAGAAACGTTATTTTGCCTCTCACTTTCTAACCCTAAACAATGTCAGTAGCATACGTGATGGGTTAAACCAAAATCAGGCTGCAAACCCAGGAAAGGCTGCCTGGGAAAGCTGTTAGGCAGAAGGTTACTCACAACCCCCTGGCCCTGCAAAGCAACAACAGTGGGAGATGCTCCAGGAGGTCAAAACGTGGGGAGAAGAAGAGGAAGAAGGACCTTCCCCTTTTGGAGATGGCATTTCAGCTGTGTCACTTTCCCACAGGCTACCAAAGACAGTGAGGATGCAGACAAGGAGGGATCTCAACCATCTGCAGAGGCTGTAGGGGTGTCTACACCTATCGCCTCCTCCAGGAGCAGCATCCTGGACCCCGGGGGATCCCGATGCTCCTTGATCAGCCACGCAGGCACCCACAGTGTCTTCTCCCACCTACCCCGCAGCTGGGTGCGTGCAGATCCCTTCCACCCTCGTGTACTCACTGCAGGGATTGCCAGCAGTGGTGTGAAAACTGCTCATCCCCAGTCAAAGGGCCTTAAGTGCCAAACAAAATCTCAGTCATCATCAGCAGAGAATAAACTCCATCTCAGTGGCAGCCGTGCTTAGGAGATGCTGGTCTCCGCGATGGGATGGATAAGATCCCTGGGAGGCACTGGAAGAGGGGAAGCCTGCATACCAAACACAGCCAATTAATGTCCGCCCTCTCCCATGCCAACCAATTAAGCTGCATATACTTGTCACCAGCAATTGGAAAGGGGGTGGAGGGTGAAGAGGACAGGATTTCAGAGAAGCCTTGAACACATAAAACCTGCGTAATTTAGAGGGGGGTGGGGTGGGGAGGTGGGGATGTATACACCCTGTACTAATCCAAACGGGACCTGATTAATGTCTTAGCTAATTTAAGAGCTGCTTGGCTCTCATGACCTGGGGAGGCTCCATTTAACAGAAACCAGGCTGGCATGGGAAGCAGAGAGCAGCTTTAACAATGTAAGAAGCAACAGATGGGGTCTCCAGTTGTCTTGCCAAGCACCGAAGCTGTTTTCCGAGTGCTTTCTCTTACACCTCCTCCAGAAGGGAAAGGGCAATAATCACAACCATAAAAAATGTGCGGCTTACCCACTGAGCGGGCAGGAGGCACAGCTCCCTGGCCCCAGCAGCCACTGAGGGCTCCACGCCTGGGGAAATGATTCCTTGGCAGGCAGAATGATGCTGAGCCCCACTCCTCCCCATCCACCCCACCTGCAGAGACAGAAGCAGGAGCAAGGACAGCTTTTGACCCACCTATGCCACTAAAGTCATGGGTTGTGCGGCAGAGGAGGGGGAAAGGTGGTGAAACACATGAACAGCGCCTACCAGATCCTGCAGCATCACAAGGGGTGGTCTAAGACACTGGCTAAGCGGCTGTCCTGGAAAACACTCTTTCCTGACATCAGCAATGCTTCAAGCTTCAAGGAGTGACTTTGGAACCACTTGCAGGAGGAAACTTCAGCGACAGTTTTGGGGGTTTTCCCACTATCCAGCAAACCCTCTTCCTGAGGGCAAATCATCCCCAGCTGCCTTCCAAGACATGCTGCTGTGGGTTTGCTTAATTGCATGGCAAGGAGGCTTCAGGCACAGGTTGGCAGCAGGCAAGCAGCATGTGGTGGCAGGTTACCTGGCTGGCTGCAAAATAGATTGAAAGATTAAAACCATGGAGGTGTCAGTTATTTTCAGGAGGGGGAGGATGTGGGCAGGCTTGCAGCAAACTGGGTGCAGATCCAGGTGGGATCACTTGGAAGCACACAGGAGTGAGAAGTCAGGAGCACCCGGTTTAAACGTTAGGCAATACATTTATCAGACAGGGTGAGCAGAGGCACCAGCAACACGCTGAACAAAGCAAGTCTGTATCTGGAGCTTTTTAATAAAGAAACAGTAAAGAACAAATAGCAGAGCAGCCCCGCTACTGCTTGCCAAGGGGCTTTAGGAATTGCACCTGGCAAAGGAAAGCAGCTCAGACACAGTTGAGTCTCCTCGGAGCCAGTGCTTTGAGGAGGAAAAGGCTTCATTCCCTCATACACCCCATATGTCAGGGTGTAGATGCAAAAAATCCACGAAACTAGCTTGGTTTGGTTTTAGGAACTGCTTTTTTTTTTCCACCCAGGGAATATCTCCACAGTGAAACCATTTAGTCTAGGGATCCTTAGTTAGCAACTCAAAAAGGAACAACCTCTGACCATCTCCTCCTTTCTGTCTGCATTTACAAAGAAACATGCATTAGAATCAGATCATGTGTCCTGCAGTTTCTCGCTGTGCCTTCCTGAACCACCACGTAGCCCGAGGAGCACAAAAACAAAAGCCGTGCTCAAAGTCGGGTCAAATACTCTCACCTCTATTTGAACAGTGGGGGTTTTCACCTTTTCATCTGGATGTTCCGGGACGGACAGAACAATGCCTGACATTTCAAAGCCTGGTCTGCAGATCCCCAAATCGAAGCCGAGTCAGGGGAGGCGGGGGGGAGGTAGGAGGGGAGTTTTCCATGGATTTAATAGGCACAGCAAGGCCAGGGTCCTTCTCCTGAGCCCCTGATGGGGCAGGCACAGCGATGCCATGGCAGGGCTCACCTCCTTCAGCAGGCGCTGGGTTTTGGAGACAGGATCACTCGAGGGCTGTCAAGCTGTAGGAAAATGGATTTGGAACACCCTGAGCTTCATCCCAAAGCTGCAGTCGTCCCTGCTGCCAGACCTGCTGAGCACCAGCAACCTGGACCTCTGCAAACCAGCTTCCTGCTAGTCTAAACACACCTTTTGAGCTCTTTTCAAGCCATCCTTGGTATTCACCCCTCCCCTCCACAAATGTAAGTCCTTTGGCCTCCAAGGTCCTGCCAGAGCTCGAGCTGCAGCATTTCAAAGAGACAAGGCACAGCTGCCTCTGCTGGGTTTGCTAAAAGCAGGGAGTGACATTGCCTAATCCTAGATGAGATGTATTTTTCTAGAGCAATGGCTCACACACGACCACCTGATGCACTCCCTAGGAAAGGGTTTCATCTTTGTTAGCTGGATGGGAGATAAAGATGCTGTGGAAAAAAGAGGGGAGTGTTATCCAGGAATGAGGAATGGACTACCCCTTCCCACTCGGCTCTAATTGATGAGGAGCAGCTCCTGGCAAAGATGCCCTTTCTATGAGTTACAGACTTACCAACAGATTTATACACAGTCTGGGTAGCACACACCAACACAGACATATCTGGTGAGTAATTTACAGCAGAGAGCAGCCAGAACACATCAACAAGCCCCACAAATGAATTTCTGTTCTTTAAGTGTTGCTGGTTTCATCATGAATGGCTTATTAGAGAAGTCAGTGGCGTTTCTCAGCACACACAAAGTAGTTTATTACAAGTGATTTATTAAACTGCTCTAACTTGTCAGCAGCCACTTGAAACATTCACTTTCCTTTTCTTCCTTCAGGTTTGCTAATGTCTTTATAAATAGCTGAATAAATAGATCTCCAGCACTTATATCTGACTATCACACAGCAGAAACTCAATATCAGCACAGATTAGGAATGAGGTGAGACTGAGCCCTCCCCATTTACAACCAGCCCCATCTGTTAAGGTAAAGTTGGATGGGAGTGTGCTTCCAAATAAAATATCTATTTTTTGCCTTCTCACAGGAGTGCCAGACTTGACAGTTCCTAATTTCTCCCAGGTACAGCCTTTTCTGTGGGTGGTGGATCCCCAGGTGATTGCTGCTACTGCAGGACTCCCCTCCTGCATCCTTTCAGCCAAGATGTTCACAGACAGAGCCTTCTGACTTCATAATCCGCTATACTAATAGTGTTCAGATGCTTCCAGCTCAGCTCCTGCTAGATGAATCTCTTTCCAGGACAGGAGCCCCTTCTGTCATTAGTTTAACCAGTCTCAGCTCATCAGCCTTAATTTATTCACTGTGGAATCACTGCTTTAGTGGTTTGTTCCAAGTTAAAATTCTTCCTGCTCCCTCCTGGAAGGTTTTCCCTTGACAAAATGGCCCGAGCAGTACTTCTGCTGGTGTCAGCATGCAGAGACACCCCATGGCAGCTCGGAATCACGTACCTTGCTTGAGTCAAGAGGTACATGATGGTCAAGAGGGTTTCTCCCCACACTGAGAAACCTCTAAGGAAAATGCACTAATATCACCTCTCCACACAAACCTTTTGTTCCCAGCTCGCAAATAACAAGGGCGAGGCGGGTGCTCTCCCTGCCACGGGCCACGGCTCCTTGTAGGTGCTGCGGAGCCCATCCATCCATCCATTCATCTTCCTGTCCGGGTAATTGAGCTCAGAGCTTCCAACCATATGCTCTGGTTGTGCCTCTCTCCTCTCGCTCTGGCTCTTGCTGAGGTCCAGGGAGATTCCCTGAAGAAGCCACTTTTAATTTGTAATCTGATTAAGCCATTAGAGGCGAATAGAGGAGTAAGCAACACAAATTGCCGATCGTTTCCATCAGCAAATCCCTCCAATTAATCCCGAGATTAACCCTGATTACACGCAGTAATGGTGATCAATGCACCCTAATGGGGTAAATCCGCCCACTCCACTTTCTTCCACATCCCAGAACGATCAATTTTAAGTCAGCGTGATTTATCCAGCAGGATCGAGCGAGGCCAGCGGTAGAGATGGGGCACTGCCTGCATGTCCAGAAACAATCAGGGGAGCATTAGCTCACTAAGCTAACAGCCTCCCTTGGGGGAAAGAAAGGCAAACTCGGGGAAAGAACTGGTTACAGTGAAACAAAGAGCAGGGGAATGCAGAGGGCAGCAGGAATGAGAGGTTTCATCCGCCTTCTGCTTGAATCCTCCCCGCACTGAAAAGCTCCTGTGAGGTGATCAGACCAAACAGCTCGGAGCAAGGCTGCACTTCTCAGGGATTCCTCTGTCAAAGAGAGGAAGTCAGGCTGCAGAAGAGCTGAAAAGGAAAAAAAGCCTCCCTACTTTGTGATCCGAGCCTCTGTTCTTCCCTTTGCTGCTAAAATCAGAAGTTACCCCAGGACCATCCATTTCCGAGGATCCCCAAGCACTTTGCAAGCTTCAGAGCCTGGCTTAGTTTTCACTTAGTTCTGTGTTATTTATAGAGTAGCTGATATCCAAACACTTGCTTCAAAGGGGATTTTGCCTTTGTACGGACTAAGTAAGAACTAAGTCAGAAGCTCAAGGTTTGACCTTTGGTATACAGAAATCAATTCATCCTGCACTGAAATGCAGCCATCTCCAGGGTGAAATGCAGCAGCAGTTTAACTGTGCATGGCAATAAAGCAGGTTGATTTATAGACCCTTCTCCTCCAGTGCTGCTTTCTCTACTTCAAGTTTAAAAGGAGAGGAGAGAAGAGAAAAACTGCTGGAGGATGTGTTAAGCTCCTGCATCTCGCTGCATCCCACAGGGTAGCAGCTCCGGGCAGCTGAGGCCGGGACAGGAGAAATCACATGAGCTTATGGGGTCCCACATTGCCACAGCAGTGTGTTGTGCAGGTTGCTGTGCTGTGGGAAGGACCACCTTTAGGACTCTGAATTCCTCATGCTGTGACCCAGACTCTGACCAGGAATTTTCCAGGGGGCTCCTTCCCAATATTCCCCCAGCAGCTCGCTCTGCATCATGACACCTCTTTTCCCATGGCAGAGCTGTGCTCTAACCCCCGTGTTGCTTCATCCCCAGAATTGGTTCTATTCTGGCAGCAAGGTGAGCCCTTCAAGGGCTGCATTTGGTCAAATTCTCTGGGGAACTGTGAGGCTCAAAGGTTTTAAAGGATCATAAGCCATCATTAACACTCAAAGTTACTTAAGCCCACGGTTCGAACCCTGCCTTGGACCCCTAGAAGGTTGATAGGACACCGTGGTCTGGCAGGAGCAATAATACCTTCCTGACCTTCACCAGCGGATGGGGGGAGCAACGCAAGGGGACACCAGAGACACAGGAAAGCTGCCACAGCCCCTGCTCAGCTCTTCCCATTGGGAATTAGGGAAAGGGTGGGAGCTGCTCTAAAGCCTGCTGTACACCCAAAGCTGTCCTCTCAAGACCTATCCACACAAAAACTGAGCTACGTTTTTCATGGATCAAAGGGATTTTGCCAGCCTGTTGCACCCATGTCCCAAAATAAAGGAGGTGCTGGAAACTCAGTCCTGGCACAAGTGTGTGTGAACCTGCCTAACCCACAGGACTGTGCTGAAGACACGGTGCACATCCCCTGTGCCTCTGCTCCCATTGCAGAACCCACACCTTGCTTGAAAAGCAGCACAAGTCCTGCGTTTCATTTCCCTCCACAAGGAAAACAAGGTCTGGCTCCTCTCAGAAACCCAGTGGGGATGCCTGCACCCAGGCTGGGACTCAGGAAAAGTGTCTGTTTTGTTGAGCAGCTCCCTCTGCTCATTCCTTGCTCCAGGAACACTGTCAGAGAGGAGAAAAAAGCACAGCGAGAAGCTGCCTTAGTATCAATCAGTGGTACAGTCCCCCTGGGAGGAAAGGTTTAGTTCCCCTGCAGAAGCAGCGGTCAATAAACATGGCACATGCTTTATCTCCTGTCAAGGCTGCCTTCTCCTGTCAGCAGACCTGACACTGGCCCCAGGATAGAAGAGGAGGCAGGAGCGCATCAGTGACGAAACATCCCACCTTACTTTGGGGTTGGAACTAGGTGATCTTTAAGGTCCCTTCCAGCCTATGATTTTAGTGGGAGTTAGATTGGAAGCAGGTCCTACCGCCAGTGTGGCAATAAGTTGTGGTTTAAGCCCAGTGCTGAACCCAGGACATAACAGTAGATGCCATGAGAAGGAACAGTGCCTTCCTGTGCATGACAGGAAAGCAGCAAAGCAGACCCATGAGCTGGTGCAGCACAAGGGTTCCTGGGAGAAGGACCATCTCACACCACCCGGGTCCAGCTTCAGACCAGCCAGTTTTAGGGTCTTAAGTGATGCCAAGGGATTTTCTTGTCATTTTTCTCATGTTCAGCTGAAAAGTCCGGCACCTCAGCATTGCCTATGAAGAACATAGGGAAGATAGCAGCTCTGTTGCTGAATAATTCAGTATAATATATGGGAACCATGATACATCAGCCCAGGGTTGGTGTCCTGCTCAGACATGCTCCATATTCTGCATAACCTACATGGACCTCTGAATTTTGAATTACCTGGCAGTACGCAGGCTGATTGCCCTGGTTCCAGGGGAAGGGCCCTGCAGCTCCTTGCCTAGAGGGACCTTCCAGCTAAAGAGTGAGCAGACCTCAATGAGGAGCCCAGCCACAGAGCTGTCACTCCCTGGGACACTGATGTTTCTCCAGAGTCCTTTCTCCACAGTCATCAGGCTGGGTTTGCATTTTAAGCCCTGTACCAAGCATACTGATGCCTGCAGTGCTCTCTGCAGCAGTGCTACAACATCTGCCACCCAGGGCATGGGCTAGACCCCAAGCACATGTAGGTACATGCTGCACATTCCAGGGGATATGTTTTCCACCCCTACCTGTTGCTTATGAGGTGTTTTGAAGTGCATCTGTTTCAGGGTGATGCACGGGGGCCTGATCCTCAGCCACCCCATCTTCCCTCTGACTCCTGCAGCCTCACCAAGGGGCTGATGGTCTCCTTTGATGTAAAGATGAATAAAGCCTCAGCCGCAAGAAGCCCTGTGGATTTATGAACTCCTCCTCTATGATGTCTTTCCAATAGTATCCCCCAGAAGAGCATTTGCTCTCTCCTTCCTGCCTGGCTCCACCAAACCAAGCATTCCTTTCTCCTCCTCCATCCCAGGCCCCTCTCCACTGGCCTGGGGCGCAATGCTGTTCACCATGCACATGGTATGAACCGAAAGGTCTGCTCTGCAAACTGGGCCACTTGTCAGCTCACTTTATATATTCCAGCAGGTTTGACATCTCCTCGCTGTCAGCCCCACAGAAGGTAACACAGGCTCACTTGACAGCAGAGATGAAATACTGCAATTCAATCTACTCCCACCCCAAATCATGCCAGGCCTGCAATTCTATAGAGGTTTCCGTAGACTTGAAAAGAAAGGGACAAATAACTGTGATGGAAACCATTCACTGGAGACTTCCAGGGGAAATTATACACCCGCAAGGGGAAAAAGGATCATTAAGAGGTGACAGGAGAAAACATTTGCATTGCAAGTCAAACCAGCTGGAGGCTAGGAGGGAAGCACTGTGGTCACTGACCTCCCCAGTCCAATTCAATCAACTCCAACAATTGGTAAACCCTCGAAGACAGGCCCTTTACTTATTTGACCCAGATCCCCCAAACACAAAAGTCAACTTCTGCCTATAAACAGAAGTGGAGTGTTGCAAAGGTCCCCTAAAGTTCACCTCCTGCATTAAAACCAAGTAAAGGAAAAACCCACGTGCCCGTCTCCTTTTTAGCAGTCACCTACCACCTCAACTTCTGAGAGCCATAACTGCACAGGGAGATTGCTTTGCTTGGCAAACAAACAGATTAAAGTGAGTTCACTAGGAACATCTCTATTTAGTTTCCGGGCTGAGAGTGCTGATAATGCAATGGCACAGTTAGCTTTTTCAGTGCTCGAAACAAAGCAGAAAGAAATGAAGGAGAAATAAACATGAAGGAGAATTTACCCCTGATCTGAGCATCACATGAAAAATTCTTGTCTCTAAGTGCAACCCAGGCTGGGAGACAGCAGGTAGGTTGATCCTGCAGCACTACAGCCGAAAGGGTGGACAGGGAGAGAAGAGCCAAGGCCATCTCCAACAGCCAGTGCTGCCCACATCCAGAGAGGGGGAACACACTCCCCCCAGGGAAAGAAAAACCTCACACCCCACCCCTCATGTTTCTGCCAGAGCATTAGCACAGACTTCACCAAAACCCTTGAGGGGAGCTCTGAGGAATAGGAGTGATGAAAGAAGGGCTGAGAAGAGACATCTTCCAGCCAGCTGGAGCCTGGGCTCCTCATCAGCCCTCGGGAGCAACCAGCCTCACCACATCCATGCACAGGATGCACTCAGAAGCTTTTCCTAACATTTGTACGGTAGCTTGAGCCAGAAGCACTCAATTTGCAGCTCTGCCTTCCAGTTCCAGACTTTGGCTATTAAACAAAGAATGGAAGTTTGCAAAGCTGCCTCCAGTCCATCCTCAGATAGCCACACACAGAGCTGGGCAGGAGCATTAGCAGTCTCCACACAGCCGGGCCTGCCTGAAAGAGACAGTTCTCCCCAGTGGGCAAATAACAGGAGAGGGAGGGAGTAATATACTCAAGTGACATTTGCACCCAGGTGCAATGATGTGTCACTCATCACAGCTAGACCAAATAGCATCTCTGGGGCACCAAAATTACACAGCCAAGTAAATCCTACAAAATCCATCTGCCCTTTTCAATATTTGGAGATAATTAACTTCTCCAAGCTGAGATATTACAAAAGAAAGCTGTTAGTGAATCTGTTCTGCCACAGGTCTGGCTGGATGTGCAGCTTGCCAGCACTGGGGACACTGAAAGGGCAAGGAAAACATTTCATATTTCTGTACATTCCCAGCTCCCTTATAAGAAGGCTACAGAGGTGCACACACAATACAGTGAGTCAGAAGAAGGAAAGACCAAAGGCAAACTTACCAGGACAAACGTGTCTACCGCTCCATCTGCATCACCTGAACCACAGTCAACACCAGAGCCATATCCAGGTCCTGCTCATCCACCAAGAAAACTGGCTGCAGCAGTAACTAGAAATATCAGGATAGACACCCCCCCCTTACCAAAACCAGACAGAGCTTCTTCAAACAAAGCCCCTCATCTGAAAGGAGAGGAGCTCACACCAAGCCTCATGCAACACCTCACCTACAACCAAACCAGCCATCATCTCCCTCCCTGCAATAAATACACAGCCTGCAGCTGGCCCAGCCCTCCCACCAGCAAACCCCAGTTGGGCCAGTTGATTGCAGCATTCCTTAGCCAGAGGGAGGCAATTAGCACCTTCCTTTCCACCATGGCCCCACAGCTATGTACCCACCAGGGTGATAGATGCTAGGAAAAGCAAACAGGAGCATGATTCTGCTCTCCTCTCAGACCTGCTGCTCCACACTCACCCTGTTCATCTGAAAAGGCAGGAGATGCTGGAAGGTGTGATGTGCCCATTGCTGTCTGGGAGGCTGGCACTGCCCTCCAGGTGTGCTACGCTCCCCTGTGAAGCTGAGAAGATGTGAAGGGCTTATCTTTAAATTAAACAGCAGGCCACTGGCCCACAAACAGGACAGGAGAGAAAACACATGCCCAGAGTGACTGAGGGAGAGACACCCAGACTGAGCAAGCAAATGAGGGACGATGAGATGTGCAGAGCCCTGGGTAAAACCGAGGAACCTCTCCAGACAGAGGCTTACACACACCTCTGCTGAGTGTATTGCATCGCTTTAGACAGACTTCTCACCCTGTGGCACGAGGGATGTGAATCACACAGAGGTACAACTCTGGGGCTTTGTGGAGAGCTAAAGTGCTTTGCCATCATGCAGACCCTGCACCCTGGGAAATCACAGGACTGTGGGCTCAGGGTAAGGTCCAGTGAAGTTTGAGTACTCCCTGCTAATTGCTGCAGATGTGCAAAGACTGGAGATCCCCAGAGCTGGAACAAGGCAGATGCCTCCTGCACCAGTGACCCTTCGCAGAGCTGGTGCTGCCTGTGCTGCCTCCACGGGTCACAGGGGCAGTAAATATTTGCACAGGGCCGGACAAGGAGAAAGCAAACAGGGTTTCCTTATTTATGGGCCTTGGCAGCAGACTCCTTGGGTAGCTCCACAGCATTTCCGTCATCCCTGAGCCCCAGCTGGGGCTAAGCCCCCACCATGCACCCCGTCTGCTTCACGGGGTGCTGCCACTGGAGGGGAGAGATGGGTGGGAAGCAAAGAACCAGGATAGGGATGTGAGGCCAAAGGCAGGAAGGACAGGGAGTGAGTGAGAGTGACAGAGAGAGGGAGAGTGTGAGAGTCTGAGTTTGCAGGAGCAAGTAAAGTGATGTTGCATGGGTGTTTTGGAAGCTGTGTTTATTTTACCTGCAGACTAGCAGTAGGGAAGATGGATACATCTGCTAGGCTGGCTTCCTAGCAGTCCCAGGGGCTCTTTCCTGCAGTAAGTCAGCATGGTGAAGCCCCCAGAAGGGTTAAATGGTGTTACCGAGCTCTTCGTTCAGCAAAGGGAGAGTCCAGGCTCAGAGAGGCTTCCAAGGTCAGCGAGACAGCCTGAACCCTTGCTGCATGGCCACGTGTATGCCTGCCAGGACATAGGCACACACATGCACACATGAGTACGTGTGAGAGGAACCTCTTGCACAGACAGGTTCACTCCCTGCAACTGCTGCTGCAGGGACCCAACAGGGAATAGGAGCCCGGGAGGAAGCAGGAGCTGTGGGAGTGCTCCCAGGGTCTCCGAGTGGGAGGTCTGCATCTCCTGCCAGAGGAGTGCCTGGAGCACAGTCCTGCCCAGAGCCTGCTCCAGAGACACAAACCATGAACATACCTTGAAGCAGCTGGGTGTCCCGAGCGTGCCTCATCTGCTTCCCATCATCCACCAGAGAGACGGATGGCAGGAGGCAGAGAGGAAGGAGCTTGGGGATCACTGACCCCTCTTGGTGCTGAGTGTCTGGGTTTAGGAAGGATTCAGACTTATTACAAACCTCCAGAGCTGTTGATTTCTTGGATTTCTGTCATGTCACAAGAAGCTTTCTCTGGGCTGAAAAGGGCAAGGGTATGTATCTTATTCCATAAACTCCCCTGAGGCAAAGGTAAGCCCACGAGGCCAGGGGTTAAAAAGACCCAAACAAGGCTGGAAATACTATGAAGGAAAAGGGAAGGAAGGATTATGTGAATGACAGGATCCTGGTGGCTCTTCAGGAGGGGTCAATATGGTTTGGTGGGGATGGACAATGTTTGCTATCGTGCTGGTGTCCAGCATGAGGAATTGTGCTGGAACAAGTTCCATCCCTGAATTTGCTAATAGCTCAGAGGGATAATCCCCCTGAGCCAAGCCTGGTGCTGCCTGTTGGTTCCTGCAGCCTGGCTGACTGCTTTACTTACAAACCCTGACCAACATAGGCACTGGTCAGTCTGCTTTTCACTCCAGCAGCACGAGCAAGAGACTTTCTCCTAACAGGGATTGATGGCATCTGGATGAAGCTTTAGGATTCCCCTCCAAGGTAAATCATGGTGCAAATCACTTCTCTTTCAGGCAGTCATCTCACCAGCCAGCAAATGAACGACTGGGTTTGTGGGAGATCAGACCAACCAGAACCATGCTGCACTGGTAGAAAGGGAAAGCTAAAGCCATGTCCACACTGCTATGAACACTTTTCTCTCCATTGGATTTGTGCATCTGTGAGGTCCCCACAGACTGCATGGGGACCACAGGTGGGTCTTCCAGGACGGGCCTCCTACCCAAAGCAGGCTGAGAAGCACATGTAGTGGTCTGTGCTGATGCATGAATGCCCAAAGCACTCCGCCTCTCGTCTTTCTGAACCTGCCTGCGCGGTTCATCACCCAGAAGTAGCTCCCAACGACTGGGAGCTTCTGGACAAAGGGCTCAGGGTATTTGTCATGAGGATGGAGGCTGGTGTTTCCCTCAGTGCTGAGATAGTATCCCTGAAAAACAGCTGGAGTGGAGCAGAGTGTAAGCAGGTTTGAGGCTGGAAAAGGTTCATTTACAGAACCTCCAAACCAGCAGCCCTGGCTGGGTCTGACTCTTGCCTTGCTCCTTCTGCCGTAATTCATCCTGCAGCAAAGTGAGACTAAACGGTTACCATATGGATTCGATAGCATGCTGCACCTGCTTTCCACCCTCGGCAACCACATGTGGTACAGCGTGATGGAGAGGCAGGGCTGTGTGCAAGCGTGCGTGTACAAATCAATCACAACACCAGCTCGGGGGTGGCTGGTGCTCCACACCAGCTCCCCAAGGCTGGGCCAGCCAGGGCTGCTGGGGCAATGCTTCTACATGGAGCCGCTGGACCTGGCGAGGTCCTTGGTGGTTTGGTGCCCCAAGGAACAAACCATAAGCTGTGCAGAAGTACCCAAAGGGACACTGCCAATTCCTGCTCCCCATTGCCACTGGGAGCAATGCAGCAGCCTGGCTGAGGTGTTCCATGAGGACAGGGACTGTGCCTGATGAGGGAATCCTGTCTGGCTGGGGGACCCAAACCCCCTCTGCCACTGGCAGTGAGAGCCAAGTGCCCCACACTCATCAAGGGAAGAGGAAAGGAACTTGGGAGCCATTTTTCTCTAGCAATCTGTATGTTTTCTTACAGAGAACATAAATAAGGAAATAAACTGTCACTGGCCTATAGAAACCATCTGACTGAAGCTCCAGGAATCTCTGGGATGAGTTTACAGAGCTCTGTGTAAACACAGTAAATGGGGCACAGACTGGGGTTGAGGTTGCTGCCGGCTGGGGAGAAGTTATGGCTCCCACCTCCACGCTGGTTAGGGATGCCACTGTCCTGAGTGCATCTCCCTGGCAGAGAACAGATGCTGGTGGGTGTTTTTCTTGCAGAAATAATGAGCCAAACTGATCTGCCTAATGCTGAAGAAAAGCCAACACGCATTTGCTCTCCTGCTGCAAGTGCATGGCACTGACAAAGATGGAGCAACCAGTAAGGGCAAGGGTGGGAAAGCAGCAGCCCCCAGGTGCCCTCAGCCCCAGCACTGGGAACCCCTCTGCTAGCACGACCCTCCGACTGCTCACCAGGACCCCTGTACCATGCCTGCCATTGCTGGGCAGGTTTTTCCTTATACTGCCATGCCCTGGAAGGTGCAGCAAGTGATGGCACGGGGTAGGTGCTGCTAGGAAGGACTCAGGCTTAGCTGTGTCCCGCAGCTGCAGCCAGCCCTGTCAATGTAGCACCTTCAGCACTCTTGACAAGGAACATTCCAGGGACCTGGGGGCTCCAGCCCACCCCAGCAGCTGGTACTGGTTTTACAAACCAACCTGAGGTCAGGAGGGGCTACTGGTCCTCGATGTCCCAAGACACAGGCATCTGCTGCTCCTGCAGGGGTGAAGCAGTGGATACTTCTGCTCTGCAACCTGAGGGGAAGCCCTGTGGAATCTCCTATCACCCGTTTCCACTTTGTCCCTCTCTGAACACTAAAATGTCTATGTCAAAAGTAGACGTTAAAATTTAAGGAAAGCTAAATAGAAATTAAACTTGTGTATTTTGAGAGGAAATGAGTCCCGTAAGGTGATCATGCTGCTATGCACAGATGATTGATGTCAGTTTATTTATCTGCTACTGCTAAATGCTTGCAAAGGAGAGAAGAAAGGAGCACAGCCAAACTCTGGTAGTTTCGGCAGTGTCCAAGGCGAGAGCTGGGCAGCCTGTGACCAGCCTGTGCAGCACAAACCTTCTGGAAGCAGAGCTTTTGGACTTCCACAGCACAGATCCCTGCTTTTCTCTGTCCCAGCTGGCTCATGCTTCATCAGCTCCAAAACCACAAGTGAGCATATGGCTGAGGAGAGCCTGCGTGGTGCAGAGGCTGTTGCTTGTTCTCAAGTATCTTTCCATTACCCTTTCCCTTTACTTCCCTTAGGGCAGTGATTATTTCTCAGCCCCTGCCCCTCAGATGGGTTGCACCCCACTCTTCTCTGGCTGGGTCCTTATACAGGTAATATCTTGCTGTCCCCTGCCAGGATGTCTTGGAAGCTGCTTTTGCTGCCTCTGTTCCCCTTCCCTATGAGGCTGTTTTGTTGGCCTGGCTACTATTTGCATAATGGTACCCATAATCACTTGAGGAGGAAATCATTTCCTTTCACTGGAACTGGAGACCTTTTCATTGCATTTATTTGTACATATACATTCCCGAAAGCTGTGCAGTGACAGATGCTGGAAGCGACCGCCTCCGTGCAGTGCAATCAGACACCCTCCGCCCGGCCCTGCCGCTTCCTTTTAACAGCCTGTTTTTTTATCCTGCAGAAAACAAGGATTGCTGATTGAACGGTGGTGCCTTTGCAAACGCTGCTCATTGGGTCCCAGCCATCTGTTAATGCGTTCAAGGTTATCCAGGGGCTGACTCACGCTTGCTTCTCTCATTCTCTCTCTCTTCAAACCCTGCTCTTCCTCATTTTACACTTCCTTGGAAAGAGATCAGTGACATGGTATGTTTGACACCCTAGGAAGTGTTAGTCATTGCTTACCCGTTGCTGAGTGACAGTGTCCTCCTGCTGTGGCTGCGTTGGGCACGCGTGTCCTGGGGATGCCATCCATCCATCTGTCTGTCCGTTCATCCATCCGTCCATCCATCCACTCTAGGAAACCTGTGCGGCTGGAGCTCCAATCCTGCCTCTGCACCTCAACTCAGGGAGAAGAAGCTCTTACACGTCACCATCCTCTTCCAAATTCCTTGCTTCAGGATCCTTATTTTGCAGGTAAATAAATATGTGTATGCAAATAAAGCAAAAAAAGGGGGAATAGAGGGAGAGAGGAAAAAGAGAGATAAGGTGTGAAAAGAGCAGTCCCAGCAAGGTGTAATGGCAAAGCTACGCCTCAGACGTGCTGACCAGTGCAGAAAAGGTGCCTGAGCAGTTTGTTCAACATGAAGCCGACCTGTGCTTATGGGTGAGGATCTGTCCAGCAACCCTGCTTGGACCAGACCTAAGGACAAGGATGGGCTTGTCCCAGCAGCACTGTATCTGCTCACAGAGCTGTGGGTAGGGAAGCTGCTACTGCTGCTGTGGGACAGGGCATTGTGGTCCATGAGGGTCCAGCCATCTGCCAAGCACTGATGGGACACACTGAGGATCCATGCTGGCAGGGAAGCCCAGCTGCTGCCACTCACTGGGAGAGTGGAGCAGAGCAGTTTTGATGTGTCAAAACAAAGGTTTTTTACAGGAATGTGCTAACTTCAGCTTAACTCTTTTCAGGAATTTCTGCTCAAAACTGAGAAGGAAGAGAACACTCCCATCTCATCCCACCCCAACTCATCCCTGCTGCCCCATCAGCCCCACAGGGACACAGAGCTGGGAGAGCAGGATGAATCCTGCCTGGGCTGGTGCTGGGAACCATGGTCTGGGCATGGGGCTGGGAGCAGGTGAAGTGTTACTCTCTCCAGAAATGGTTTTGATTAGAAATTATTAGAATAAAAATGGGCAAGTAAAGCACAAAACAATGTCATTGGCATGGCTCTACACTTCCTGTAAATGTTTCTATTTTGATTAGTCAACATTCCTCATGAAAACCTTCTCTTCCACACCCTTCACCCCAGAAAAACCCCAAACAGTTAAAGCTGTTCAGAATTGCCCTTGCACAGAGGATGGCGGTGGGTTTAACCTCCCAAAAGGAAGGTGTGGGTGTCAGCACACGGCTTTTGTCCGGTGAAATACAACCCCATGGCAGCTCTGACCGCAGTCCATACATGCCTTGGACACCCTGTGCCTGGAGGAGCCAGGGCTGCTGCAGAGCAGAGACACAATTCAAACGGGTTTGCTGCAAAGGGAAGGTTTAATGGTCAGTCCCAGCCGAGGAGCATTGTGAGGAATTCAGGACGATGCCTGCATGCGCCCAACCAGCTCCCCTTCACCCGGGGTCCCCAGGTCCGGGTGATGAAGAGCCCTTGGCACTGGGCTGGCCGCAGAAGCCATCAGAGCGAAACTGCAGCCCTTCTAGCTCCACTTAAGAGACTCAAATCCTATTTAATGAATGATCATTAACTGGGGACATTTCAGATGAGAAAATCGTTTTAGGAACGAGCAATTAAATCCTCATGCTTAGATCACGTAACTCATTTCTAATTAAACTCACTGTAAATTATAGCAACGGTATTTATTTTTAATGAGAAATAAAACTGAAAAGAAATTGTGGCCCTTCAAAAAAAAAAAAAGGAAATGAGAGGGAGGCAGAGAGGGAGCGAGCAATGGAGGGGAAAGGAGCAGGGAGCAGTGAGAGAGTTCAAAAACAGGCAGAAAAAGGCTATTAAAGCCCTTCCCGCTGTAGTCAAGCAGCCGCCAAGCACCGATCTCCATTCCTGCTCTGTGTCTGAGTACCTCCTGGCAACAGCTATTTATATTTCTGACCTTTCCCAAAGGTAGGTAAACGTCCAGAGCTGTGGCTCTTGGGGGTTTTGCCACTGGGAAGCAGACTTGCTTCGCGCTCTCTCCAGATGCAGCTGCGGCATGACAAGGAAAAATGGTGCCCATATGGAGACATTAATGATCAGAGGTTCAAAGCAAGCACGGAAGGATCGACTGCTCTCCAAGCATATATTAATCACATCCATCACGGCACGGCTCTGGGCAGTGGCAGGGGAGTGGCAGGCGGCAGCTGGCGGGAAGTCCAGCACCAGGCAGAAGGATGCTAATGGTGATGGGGAAGGTGTAACGCTGCAGGCTGGGATTGATGGAAGCTAGGCAAGGAAATTTGGGGGTTGCCTGGGCCATTGCCCTCTTGTGGATGCAGAAGTCTCCAGGTCTCACCCCCCTTGCCATGGGACCTCGTGTACAGGGCCTGGAGAAGGAGGAGGGCAAGCATTGGCATCTGAGTGTCCATGGCAGGTGGAACCCACACTTTACCACGTAGTTAGGGCAGACAGAACACATTCCGAGTGATTACTGCAAACTCAGCAAGGGTGCGTAGCTGCGTAACAAACGTCCGTGTGCAAAGGTATGTCTGATGCTAACCCAAGTAAATTGTCCCTTCCTACGTAACACACCAAAGCCCTCCAGCCCAATTGCACAGCACCGCCGCAGTTGTGCTCCGCTGGCATCTTTCACGCAAGGACCTCACAGCACTTTCCAAACAACAATTAATGCAAATCACTACCCTTCTGATATGTTGTTTATCCTTAATTTTCAGTTGGGGAAACTGAGGTACAGGGCTGAGTTCTGACTCACCCACCGCAGGAATGGAGGCAGAGCCTGAGGTGCTGCTGGGGACTACCAACCTCCATTCAGCCTCCCAGATCCACTGGTTATGCCAATAGGCCCTTGCAAGCATCCTACAGCACTGTGCTGTACATAGGAATAGCCCCAGTCTGTGGGCCAGGAGTTTATTTTTAGTGGAAAACATGCTGGCTTGCATCCAGTAATGATGGGCTTAACCCCACAAACTCGAGTTCACGCCAAGCCTGCTTGGAGATTCATAAAAGTTTAATGTTTTTCAGCAATGTTTCCGCTCTCTCAGCGCCGTCTGTGCCTCGCTGGGACGGAGTTGGCGGTGCAGAGGCAGGAGCTGCTTTCCAGCTCCCCACCACAGCCAGAGCAGAGGCATGTTGGGGGTCCCCCAAGGGGAGTGCAGAGTGGGGGCAAAAAGGCTCTGGGCTGAGCAATGCTTGGCTCAGCCCAGCCTAGAGGCAGCCTCAGCTCCTGTGTGATGAAGGCAGTGGTGCTCCCCTTGCTGGAGGAGATATGTGCATCCTGGTTCTCACCCCTGAGCGAGAGCTGGTGCTGCAGAGAGAAAGGAGCTACTGCCACTCACCATCCCATAGCTCACCATCCCATAGCTCCCCATCCCATAGCTCCCCATCCCGTAGCTCCCCATCCCGTAGTTCACCATCCCATAGCTTGCCATCCCATGCCAGGGCTGCCCTGCTGCAGCAACACAAATACAAGTGATACAACCCCCTAGTGCAATCCCTCGTGTGCTCAGGACAGAGTGAATCGCCAAGAGCATGCTGAAAACGGAGCTGGAGCTCGGAGCAAACAAGGCTCCTTCAGCTTCCCGGAAACATTCCCACGAGTCCCCCAGGGAGCTTTTCCTTTCGCGCTGGCTCTGTTTAAACAAGCTCAGTGCCTCGGCACAATGGTGCACGCTCCCTCCCTGAAAGCCTCACTAATGACTTTTTAGAAGGGGCCCTCTCAGGCTGTTAAGTCAGTGTCGGATTTAGCGTGCGTGGTGTGGCTTGCCAGCTGTCTGCACGCGGATTTAAATCTGATCCGCGTGGAACAGCGGCAGCTCCGGCGCTGGGCTTCGGACAAAAGTCGTGATTATTCCCCTCTTCCCAACAAAGCCGGCTGTGTCCAAGGGCTTCCTGGCCATTACACCGCTGCTGCCCCGGTGCTGTGCTTCCCATCCCTGCTGGCACTGTCTGTGGAATGGTGGCACATGGGCTCTGACACTGTGCTCCATGGATATAGTCCGGTTACATAGAGCTGCAACCGAAATAGTGGTACTAGAGGTGGCTGCGTTAGGTCAGGATGGAGATGGGGAGAAAGCGGGTAAAGGATATGTCTGTCCTGGCAGCACCTGATTTACCCTGTTTGGGGGAAGAAGAGAAATCCTCAATATCTGGGGCTGTGCACAGAGCATATCCCTCCTGCAGGATGATCAGAGCACCAGTGATGCATCCCCACCTGGCTCCTATTTTTTTCACTTCAGTACTGATGTTTTAGCTGTGAGGGCTCGGAAGGCTGTCACCTGTAGTTGTTCTTGGTTATTTCCAAACATGAAACATCAAAGTCCTTAAGCTTTTCTCGGTCCAGACACTTGTTTTACTTGAAACTTCCTCCTATTCTGTGAAATGAGAAAGGCAAGATGACCATGACTCTAATATCTGTTCCTCACCCTTTGGCTGTTGAAGCCCACCCACATCTTTGTCTGATGCTCTGCAGGTCGTTGCCAACCCGGGGCACAATCTGGCCCATGTGTGGACTGAGGGAGGGGTAACTTCCACCCATGCTGCCCTTGAGGTTTCCGCAGGGATCGTGTGGAGGTGGTTGTACCATCCGGAGCCAGGGCTGGCCCTGGGAGTATATGTGTGTGCGTAGGAGGTGGGAGAGGTATGTGAGCTCCTGGGACAGAGGGGGTTCAAGTGTGCACAGGGTACAAGGGGAAGCGCTGCCCTGTGCTGGAGCTGCTCAGGAAGAGCATCACAGGAGCATCTCAGCAGGACTTGGGCTTCCCCCTTGGAAGGGAGACTCAGAGAATCCCTCCAGCTCCCCCCCATTCCTGAAAGCCCATGCTGCCATATGCATGGTTCTAGCACTTGGAGGTTATTAACGCTGGCTGTTGTGTGGCTGCTCTTTAAACCAGGAGATTCCCACCTCAGACAGAGGCAGCAGGAGGTACAGCCCGGCCGGTGGTGAGGTAGCCAAGTCAGCACTCCAGCTGCCCAATTTAGCCCCACTGTTTCTGTCTGAAATGGCATGTGCATATGGGAGAGGCCTGGCTGCGGGCTGCCTAACCAGGTCAATGTTAAACACATGCCCCTTCAGAAAGATTATATGGAGCCTGTTTTCCACGGCCTCAGACAGCTGTGCTCTGGCAGTATCATCTGTCTTTTAATGGTGCCCTGCAGAGCTCTGAAGTTGCCACTATTTAGGCACGAGGGGAAGAAACAAAGCGAGCACAGGAGCGAAGAGGCGGCAGCCGGAGGAAGCACCGGACCCTGCCTACGCGGATCCTGCTGCTGCTGCTGGGGCTGGACTGGTGACAGCGGGAAGGGTCATTAGCGAGGGAGTTGAGTTTCTGCCCTTCTCATGCTGTCCTCAGGGAGAAGCACCCCACAGAGCTGCCCTCGCCTCCAGCAAACACCAGCTCAGCCCCCTAAATGGAGCCCAGGCAGGAGGACAGGTTGGAGCCTAATGAGTTCCAACTCCCGGAGTAAGGAAACAGCAATCAAAGGGCTTGTTATTGATATAAAGAGCTACTGTGTTGCCCTGACACCTTCGGCTCTTGAACTGTTTAACCACCTGCCTGGGGAGTGAGGAGAGGCTTTGGTATGGTGCGGGCTTGCATGCACAGGATCTCTCCTGACCCTGTTAGGGGGATGCATCATCCCTGCTCAACAGCGAAGCATCCACCCTGCCACCAGCCATGCATCTTGCGGGAATGGACTCCTGCAGGATGAGAACGAGGGGGCAGCTCCGCTGGCAGCAGCCCCACAGGGTAGCACAGGGGTGCCTGTGAGAGCCGATTCCCCTCTGAGGGTGTTTGTCCTCTGAGCTGTGCATCCAAGGAAATGGTAGCTGGGATGCTGAGGAAAGGGAACGTGTGGAGGGAGAGCCATGGGAAGGAATGAAGACGTCTGGGGAGCCGTGGGGGAGGAATTCCTCCCTGAAATGGATGATGGTATTAGATCCAGATCAACCCAGGAGCTAAAACATCCACAGCTCAGTCTGCGGTTTGGAGCTGGGCCCTGTAGGAGCCGGAGCATTAACAGCCACGCCACCTTCCCGCTCAGTAAGTCTGCCCATCCACATGTCTCCTTGCGAGGAGGCACAAGGGCCTTCCCCAGCTGTACAGAGCTGCCCCAGATAAATACCCGACAGCTGGAACAGAGAGAAATGGAGCTGGTTCTCTAACTGCCAGCATGAGCCAATCTATCACACTGGTCCTGGCACCTCTTTTCGGAAGGGAATCAAAGGGCTCCTTAGTGAGAAGGGATGAAATGACAGGTAGAAAGGCCAGAGGATAAATCCTTCTGCCTACTGGGACTGTTAAATATTAGGAGAGATTAGTGTCTGACAGGGGAGAGTAGGACAGCAGCTCTGCTAAACAGCCAAAGAAATGTGTGGAATTCCTGCTCCTTTGTCAGTGGCAACACTCAGGGTGAAATAAAAGGGAGAATAAAAAATACCTTTCCCTCATTTAAATTAAGAAAGGAGCCTGTTCAGGAGCCTGTATCTTGCTCAGCCCTTCCCAGAGCGGCCTGGAATGGGCAGTAGTGTGCAGGCACTGCGATGTGGAGCAGTGCCCAGGCTCCACATCCTCTGCTCAGCATCTTTCTCCCCATCCTGCTTCTGCACCTCACCTGCCTAAATCACAGCCCCTCTGAGCATGGACCTCTCTGTTGGCACAAGAAGGGAGTAGATGAAGATGGATGCAACCAGTGTGGTGCAAGAGGCTGCTCAGAAGCACTTGCTCTCTGTCTCTCTTTCTCCCCTGCCTCCCTAGGTAGACAGTGCTTCCCTCTTTCCACCATTCCTCAGGCACAGAGGTCTCTTATGTTCTGGATGTTCACCCTGCTGATTGCCATACACCAAAAGCAAGGGGTGCCTGCAGTCATCCCGCCCAAAGGCCATTCCCAAGGAGCACCTGGACATCACAGCATCTCCAACCTCTTCTGCACCCCATTATAAAAGTCCTCCCAGGAAGCGATTGCTTTTTCTCGTTACAGAGAAATGAAAGCAAGCTGTGCTCACAGGCTGCAAATAAGACACCTCATCATGAGCAGCTCCAACGACCTCTGCTCATCTGGTGAGGCTGCAACACCACAGCATCCGCAGGACAGGCCCAGGTGCCATGTTACAGGGTAGGGTGAGACAAGTGAATGGAGGAGAAACAGAGACCTCCCACCTTTCTTCCCTTGTCTCCCTTCAGCTGTTTCCAAAGAAGCTGCATGAAAGACATGACAGAGGCAGAACTTTCTCCCTGCTCACAGCTTTTTGCACAAACTGCACAGTATCTCTTTGCAAAAGCCACTCTGTAGGTGTAGTACACACTGGTCCATTGGGGCAGATCCCTGGATGGGGAAAGAGAGAGACACCCTGCTCCTTGCTCAGGAGCTTCCCTGGCTCCTGTTCTTCCTGCCTGTCCCTTACTTCTGCCATCGTCCCACAAGGCAGGAGATCAGCCTGTTTGGTAGCATCATCCCAGTGTTAGCAGCTGCAGCCACACTCTCTGTCTGAGTATGTTCCTGCTGGGAAGTGGAAGCAGGAACAGGGGAAGGAGGGGGCTGGGAGAGGAGGGGTCCGGCAGGGATCAGTGGGTCAATCCATCTTGGCAGATTATACAAAATGATAGTTCCCATTTCCTCGCTAAGGCGTCATAAAGCGCTTTGCTCAGAGCAGTAAAATATATGTGATGGGGCTTAAAACATTAAAAAATTGGCCAATTTTCATACTTTCGATGTCTGGCATGTCACAGCTTATTAACCAGCTGAAAAGCCTCTGTGTCAGGGACAGGTGAGTGGGGCAGGAGCGTGTGTATGTGTGTGTGTGCAGGCTGCTTGTGGCCGTGTCTGTGCTGCCAGGCAGGGAGGAGGAGATGAGGCTGATGTGAAGGGAGCAGAAGGGCTCTCCACCTTACACAAGTGCACAGTCTTGCTGTGCCCTGCCTCTTGCTCTGAGGCAGGACATAGTCGAGAGGGGCCAGACTGTCAAATCCAGCCCCTTCCTAAAATGAAATTCAGAAATTTGTCAGACTCCCATCTTGAACTAGTTATGTTTCTTCCCTCAATTACCCCACTGGAAAGCTATTTTATAAACTCCCTCATCTGATGATTAGGAGAAACCTCCTTCAATTTTAGCTGACATTTATTCACGACAGTTTTCTACCAATTTATGCTTATGCCAACAGTGCCCTTCCACATACAGTGTTCCTTGCATTCCTGGGTGTTTCCTCTCCAATGTATTTATAGGCAGCAATTATAAACATCTTAGCCTCTGATTTGGTCCTAGACTAGACAAGCAAAATGTTTTCAGAACCAGTTGTCCTGTCTGTGCCCACTAAACCCCATTTGCTCCTCTGGGGAAAAAAAAATCACAGATGACTTGTGTCAGCCTCAGATCAGTAAATCCCATCCCAGCTCCTCATTTTCAATGAAAAAATTGCAAATCCATTGGCCTAAATACACTTTTCTAACCAGCAAACCATGATACCTGCTATCCTTTTCAAGCACATTCAATGCAAGATGAGAGCTGAATAGATCAGCCAGAAGGCAGAGTCTGTTTCCAGTCAGATCACAGGGTTGAGCAGGCATTTAGCCCATCCACACTGGAGTAACTGGGCTCAGCAGAAGAAAGGCTGTCTTAGAAAGGAACTCCTCTCTTATGAGCAAAGGCTGAGAGAGTTGGGTTTTTTCAGCCTGCAGAGCAGAAGGCACTGGGGGAACCTGAGAACCTGATGCTGATCCACCTCTCTGAGCCCAGGCTCTAGTGACACTGCAGCTTGGTAAGGCCCTTTCATGGCACAGGGACTCGAGACCACCTCTCTCTTCTTCTCACCACCCTCTTGGGGCTGCCATACAAGCCTGTTGCGACTAAGACCCAACCAAGATGCACCTCCCAAGGCTTCCAACCCCAGCTGAGCTCTGTCTGCACCTGCAATGTGTAATGGTAGCTGAGAGCACTTGCAGAGGCCATGCTGACACATTTGTCATGGGTGCAGGAAACCCATCCATGTTTGCTTTCCAGTCCATGAGCCTCCAGAAGCTGCTGGAAGCCACAGGAAGGCTGCAGCGAGCCCAGCCTCGGGAAGGATGTACTTCAGGACCTGAACTCAGTCCTTAGGAGCCCCGAGCAGGGCTGTCAGCAGACAAAGAGCAGTTTCTCCGAACCCTCGTGTTTCCTGGTCCTGTGCAGCTTGCTCTGGCTGCAGCAGGTTGTGTCACATCTGAGAGAGCAGGTAAAGCAAACACTGCCATTCTCTGCAGCTGGTAGCAGTGCCTCGGGGAGCCCAGCACCCGCTGTAGCTGCGGGCTGGCAGGTGCCCCATCATCGTCGCCACTGGCATTGCCAATGTTATCTTTGGATGCAAAACCTGAGGAAAATTGAGTGCTTGAAAGAGGACGGGCTCTCCTGGGTCAAATTAGTCATTCCTCATTAGAAAAGCCCTGCTGGTTTCTTTGTTTCTCTCGCTCTCCAGTGTACCTAGATAAATACATTTTCTAATTCTCCAAGTCCCACTGAATAGGAGAATGGCAAGGTGAGAATATTAAAGCTGCAGATTATCAAGTGCTTCCCATGAACTGAGCCTCCAGCAGAGAATTGATGGGGAGGAAGGCTTGGGGGTAAACTGCAAAGAGGGGAGAAGGATGGGGAAGCAAAGGGGGAAGGCAGGAGAAGGAGACAGAAGAGGATGGAGGGGGGGAATGCCAGAGGAGAGAGCACATGGAGAAAGCAGAGGGCTGATGGAGGAGAGCAGAAGGGGGAGAGCTGCACTGTGGAGAGGTTTGGCAGCTGCTGAAAGTGTTACACATTTCAATTTTTAATGATTCAAAAATACAACCATTAACATGTCAGAGGCAGAGGTAAATGGCAGGGGTTTTTTACAAGCCCTAATGTCTTTGAAGAACAAATGCTATACAAAAAGGAGGCTTTTAAGCATTTTGGCTGGGCCGTGCTGCCTGCCCCCTCTCTTCCAGGGCAGTGCTCCCTCTCCAAGGCTGCCGATTTTTGCATCATTTTGGTTTGGTTGTTTGTTCTCCTTTTTATTTTTCCTCCAATCTCTGTCTGTCGGGGATCTTCCAGTTCACAACACAAACCTGTGAAATCAGGAGCATTCAGTTCTTTGCTCCCAGCTTCTCCTGGCAAATGGATTTACATCAGGTGCAGACAGTGGCAAACTTCAAACCCTTGTTCCCATTTCAGCTGATACATTTCCTTCCTGCCTTGGTGATTTGGCTTGCTGCTCTCTGTGCCTGCTTCTTTCCAGATCCCCCTTGTTCTCTGCCTTCTCATCCTATTGCCCCTGCTATCGTGACATTTTCAAGACTGAGAAGCAAAAGCAAAAAGCCAAGTTTTCTGAGTAGGGGTAGCTGTAAGCTCAAAAGCAGGGAAAGGTTCTCCAGAAGGGTCTTTCACACAGGAGCCAAAAGTCAGGTCCTCCACTCTGGGCAATGCAGCCATGGGTGATGCAGTCATCTGCGATGCTTGTGAATGCATCTTCCAGCAGCCACAAGCACCGGCAGCTGATGCCATCAGCTGGGGCACATATTGCAGGTGTGAAAATGGGACTGCCCCCGGGGTGAAAGTTCCTGCCTGACCCAACCGAGTAGGGATGCCACCCAAGCCACAGTGCTCTGGAGAGAGGAAGAACCAGGGGAGCTGCAGTGCTTATGTTTAACCTGTTTCTTAAGACATGGAAGCAAGAGAGGATGCTAGTCAGACCAATTCACTTCCATCTTCCCTTGCCAACATCAGCTCTGGCTCAGGAGGGCATGCAAAATACAGCAGGAATTTCTGCCAGATCCAGGGCATGTCTTTCCATGCAAAATAAATGACCTAATCAAAAAATAAATGAGAAACTGAGAAGTGTAAAATAAGCAAAGAAGTGGCGCATGCCAACTGGGTATACAAGGTTCAAGTCACTTGCATTGATCCCGTGAAGGAAGCATCAAATTTTACAATGTATATTATGGCAATGGGAATAAAACAGCACAATTTTGGATGGGGAAGTTACTGGACCCCACAGCCTCCCAGAAACTCTGAGAGAGAGGAGTGATGGGCACCAGGAAAGAGACCCTGTGACTGTGCACACCATCAGACCTGCAGTCAATGCAGAGACATGCAGGTTCCCAGTGCTGGGAGTGGACCCTAAACTCCATGGCTGCCTGCACCCGCTCAGCTGTAGACAGCTCAGGTGTCCCACACTCTGGGCACACTGCAGATCTTCAGAAATCTTGGGTCAGCCTGAAAAACTCACCCTGAAAAACACAGACATGGGGTAGCACATACAGCAGTCTGCTCCTGGGTGGACATGTGTGGAGTGGATCCCTTGCAGCAGGCGGAAAGGAGTGTGCTCCTTTCCACCAGCAGCTTTCCCCCCCCAACTCTTCTGCTGATCCTACATTTTCTGTTCCAGCTGGAAGTCTCAAAACAAGTTCTGAGGGGTTGTTCTCACAGCATTCCTGCCCTGCTCAGACACGGGAAGTGAACGGAGCCTCTGGAGGGAAAGCTTCCTGGCCAGAGAACCCCACTCATCCTTACTGACCCAAAGGCATTCAAAGAGCTGAGGAGTCTCCAAGGAAACCCACCACTGGTCCCTCACAGGGCTAGCAGATGGACAGCTGGATCTTTGCACCTTTGAGAGGATCTCATCACTCAGTCTGAGGCTGAATACATATTCATCATATGTGGATTTCTTTTTAATGGATAAAATACCTTCTTTTTAAAGAGAAACCCTACTGCTGATGGCACAAACAGCTGTGTAGGGAAATATCATCAGAGCAAACCCAGTCAATATCCCTCCCTGGGAGTCCTGGGGAATCTAACAGCTTTTGACTTTCAAAATGACTCTGAATGCAAAGGAATTTCAAAGAGAAGACAGAAAGCCTCCCCCGGCTGCTCAACCACATCAGCTGGGCAGTCTTCCCAAGCCTCTTCCCATCCGCCCAGCATTCCTACCCCTCTTTGGTGGGCTTGGATCATGGGCAGGCATTTTCCCCCGTGTCTCTCCTGAAGAAGATGCTGTGGGTGCTCCTGTGTGTTGGGCAGGGAAAGCTGTTTCATTTTCACTAGCAGCTGACTCAAAGTTAGGCTTCCCAACTACACTCCAGAGAAGGAGCTTCTCAAACCCCCCACTACTGTCCCTTGTGAGCCATTATTGAGTTTGACATGCGTTGTTCTATTCCTGATGGATCCCGGCCACTGGAATATCCATCTGATAATCAAATAAAATAGCCAAGTCCCCTGCATGCTGCATATTTTATATGCTGCTCCCTGATTTCCATTGTTTCACATTGTTTAGACTGTTAGTCAGAACAATTTGTCATCCTACCCCTGCTGCCTAGTGGGATTCAGCTTGTTGGGGAGAAAGCGAACGCATTCACCGCGGCGTGCGCTGCCAGTGCAGCAGCCAGCAGAGATGCAATGCCCAGCCAGGCCCATTCTATGATCCATTACAGCACAGCTCCTGCCCCCCACTACAGGGCTGGTTCATGAAACCTGGAGGGAGGTCTTATTGCCTGCCCCAAAGCTCTTACAGGCTGAGAAAAACAAACTGTGTGAGCTTCAGGGTAGAAGGTAAGGGAGGGAAGAGGCCGAGGACTATGGGCAGATGCTGAGCTGGCTTCAGAGAGGCAGGGCATTGACTGACAAGGGGAGAGAGGGGTTTTCTGGCATGGCACTGCAGTCTGTGGGGGGCTGCTGAGCTCCCGGAGCTGCAGGAGCTCCTGTCAGCTTCATTTCTCACTCCTCCTCCTTGAGGTAAGAGACTGGAGACCAGCTTTGCAGGCAGAGTGAGCAGGCAGCTCCACTGGCTGGGCTCCATGTGCTGGCTAACAGGCAGGGGTTCAAGCCCAACCAAAGCAGCTTCTGTTGCCGTTCCTGCTCAGATCCCTTCAGGGTTCCTTGCATTATACACACCTCCTCAGGAGAGAGGGGTTGCTCTGGCTGCTGTTATTCTGTCTGTTGAGTTGCCCTGTCAGCTCCACTTTGGTGTCAGAATGGTTCAGGCTTGGGGGGAGTCTGTGGGTAAAGCAGCATCAGGAGGCGTACAGCTACAAAGGGACCCAGCCTGATGATCAGTCCCATCAAGCCCTGGTGCCCTCGCAAGGAGTCCAGGGGATGACCTCCACGCTTGCACTGGTCCCGGTGAGAGAGCTGGAGGCAGTGGGAGCCACTGCTGATGAAACCTGGTGACCAGAGGAGCGAGTCTGACAGCTGAAGCCCTCTTTTATGCTCCTGGACTGTCTCCAGCCTCATCCCAAGCCTGCATGGCTGCCAGAGCCTCTGCACTCCCAGCTCTACTCCCATCACAGCCCAAGCATCTACGGCAGTGCCCATGGCAGCCCAGGAGCGAAACTCACAGCTGGTTTTCATTCAGGCACTAGAACCTCCTCCAAAATCTTTCCTGGCCTTTATGACACTTGTTGCTGCCTCAGCTTTGCCCATCTCCATGGTATCTGGCAGCTGGGAGGCTCGGCTGTGTTTGACAGAACCTGTCTGCTCGTGACCTTTGCCTGCAGACATCTCACTGCATGTGGAGCTGCAGCGTTAAGCAAGCACGCCGGTGCTTCCTCCATCAGCTGCTAACCCTGCTTAAAGCTCTTGTCCTGGGAAATCACCTCTGGCTGCCAGTCAAGCACTGGAAGCATGGGCTTGGCTGCCAGAGGAGGCTACCTGGAGAGAGGAGAGCATGGCACTGACTGAAAGCTATGGGGCCATGGACCCCTGCTGTCAAAGTGCAGCCCTGCTGCTGTCGGGCATCCCTCTGGGGAGCACTCACTGCCTGCTTGGTCACTGACTTTTCTCCCCCTACACACCTACAGCCTCTGCACATATATCCTGTGGAGCAGAGGGTGTTCCCTGGGCTGGACCCTGGGCCAGGGCAGGTAGCACACTGCTTCCCTGCCTCCTGTCAGGTCAGTAAAGTAGCTCTGGCATCACTGCAGTTGTCAGTCATTTATTTCAAGTCCTTGATGCTAAACTGAGGATAAAACTGTAAACTGCTCAAAAGCACCCTGTGTTACACAAAACTGCTATGTGTCCTCTGCTTTCCTAAGCCTGTGCTTACCTAAGCTCTGGAGGGAGCTGCTTCATCATCCCTGCTGGCCAGCGGCTGTCTCACAGTTGTGATTTGCAAGACCTTCCCATCCCTGGCAGCTATTGCTTCCCAACCGCTGCCCCTCTGGCTTACCTTGACTCTGGACACCTGCCTTGGGTCACACACCACAGAAACTTGGAAACTCCTCAGGGTGCACTGAAGTTGTGGTGTCTCCATCCCCATTGGCACTAGTTTCCTATTAGACTCCAAGGGTGAATTTCAGGTGCTGGTTGTGACATGTGGAGCCCTCGCAGGGCTGGTGGAAAGGAGCCATTCCCTTTCTCAGGACTGGAAAGGCTGGAGCTGGAGTCTCCCAAGTGCACAGGGAAATCTGCCACTGGTGAGTCACCCCTGGAACAGTTCAACCTGGGCATTGCTTCCCAGCCAAGCCAAGGAGGGAAAGGTTTCTCCTGGTCGTGCACTACTTGAGCATCCATGACCTGCTGTGAGGCCATGGATTGCCCTGGGGAGAGCTTGGTGAGGCAGGGAGACTTTGGGTGGCAGGAAAGTCGGTGTTTGACCAGCCCCTAAAGCCTTGCAAAGTTGCTGTAAAGGCTGGTGGGAGAGGAGAAGGTTGTGAGGACCTGCCTTCTTCCAGCAAAAACATGCTGTCCAAATAAACTGCTTGCAGCTGAGCCCTTCCTTATAAGCAGGCAGCTGGCCTCCCAGTCTCATCCCTTATCTCCAGGCTGCTCATCAAAAGACAAGTGCAGCATCCTTTGGAGCTGCATCCCTGAGCAAACTGGAAATTCAGGCCTTGCCTAGGAGGCAGAGCAAATCCCCATAAAACCTCTGAATGGAAACAGAAGTGCATGTTATTAAAATAAGAAATGAGAGAGGGAGAAAGAGAGGAGGAACCTGCCTCCCCATCCCTGCACACAGACATGTCCCTGCACTGCAAAAGCCCTTTGCACCTTCCACACAGCCACGTCACAGCGAGCAGGGGTGTCCCAGCCATGTCCCCGTGCCACGTCCTCCCCAGGCATGGCCATGCCCTGGCTGCTGCCCGCTGCTCCCGCTCAGCTCTCAAGCGAAGGGGTTAACTCCCAGCAGCTGCTCCCCAGATGCCGGTTCTGGAATTCACATTTGTGTAATAATAAACCTCGGGGTAAAGCGGTGGTGATGGGGGGGGATCACTTTGTCCCCCCCTCCTCGCTCCCCCTCTTCAAGCAAGCGGCTGCCAAGTGGGGCGGCTGGGAGAGGGGCAGCAGCCCAGGTGCTGCGGGATCTCTTCCGACGGACTCACAGGGAGATGAGTTAGGGGCCCGCCAGGAAAACCTGCCTATTTTTCATCCCGCTTGCCCCCACTGCACTACCAGAGGGCTGCGATGTCCCAGGGGCTGGCGGACCCCAGGGTGGGGCCAGACCCAAGTGGGTCTCCCTAAACAGAGCAGGACCATAGTGTGATTTGTTTCAGGAGAGAGGGCTGAGGAGAGACAGACATAAATTTTATTGAGAAGCTTTCTTTCTAATGGCTCCCATCGCCTGGCAGGGCAGCACACCTGCTTCCAATAGTTGCCCCGAACTGCTGGTGCCCAGTGCCAGAGGAGAAGGGCTGTTCCTCCATCACCCAGCCATGGGCATCCTGCCCATGCTTCCAAACAGATGGCAATGCAGAGTGTCAGACCCTGCAGTTTTCCTTTTCCTGGTGGGTGCAGGCTTCCACTCATCCCAGCTGAGCAGCTCCTCTCTTGGGCACCTCAGGGATGGGTGTGCTCAGCCCTGCTTATCCCATCAAGCATGGCTCATCCAGTAAGGATGCTATGGAGCTGCCACAGCCTGATCTGAATAGGTCATGGATCTTGGGCAAGCCTCAAGCAGAGGCGGGCAGGAGGCTTCAAAGCCCTGCTGCCCCTGTAGACATCTCCAGCTTCACAGTCCCGGCTCAGACCCATGAAAGTCCCAAGAGCTATGCAAAGAGTTGGAAAGAGATCAGAGGCTTCACTGTGAGCGGGGGCAGTGGCAGGAAGAAGGTTCGGGAGGTCCGAATTGAGCCGATCTGTTGCTCCATTTGGTCTGAAACCCTAAACCAGGTCACCTTTCAAATGAGGATTTCTGCTGCAGGCCGGGATGCCTTTCTTCTTATCCCAGTGCCATATTTCACACTGGAGGGAGACAGAAGGTGGCACAGAGTCAGAAAAGCCTTTTGCTGACCAGGGCTCGCTCCCCAGTACAAGAAGCAAGCCCCAGGGTGACTGAGGGGTCCCAGCTCAGCCCCTGCCTGCAGACCCTCCCGCAAGCCCCCTGAACCACCTCACGAGATGATGAGGATGCAGCCTCAACAGCTACTGGTGCAACAGAAGGAGGAGGTTTTCACACCTCTCCCCAAGGCCTTTATCTGCTGTCAGGGGGGGCCGGGGGGGGGGATCCGCTCCCCACCCAGGCTCACCCACAGGATAGGCACCATCTGCAGCGGTCCCAGCAACGTGGGTGGGTTCCAGCCCCCCCCCAGCCCTCTGATCTCCTGTGCTCTGGAGCATCTCTGCTCATCCTGTTGCTTCTGAGCCACTCTCCGGGGCGGCCTCATCTGTTCCTGCTGTTTGGCAGCGCTATCCCAGCCCACCCCAAAGGAGCAGCTGGGGATAGCGATGGGAGTGGGAGAGCCTTTGAAACATGAAGAGCTGGTGAGGGGGTACGGCGGGGGCAGTTGCTCTTTGGTGCAGGAACCTTGGCTGTTCATCAGGGTGGACATGGACAACATCCTGCTTTCCTTACAAAGAGCCAAGGGGGACCTTGGCCAGCTGGCACCTGTTTCCCTCTCAAAAAGCATCTTCCTGACAACATCTATAGATGGTCACTGAGGATGGAAAAGTGTTCTCCTCATGGGCAGCTTGAACAGCTTTGCAAGCCTTCCTTGTATGGCAAGTCTCTGCGAACCTCACAGCCTCCAAGAGGATGCTATTTCCAAAACCGCCACCTCTGAGGGATTTCTGTGCATCCCTGAGAAGGCCCCATGGAATTTCCCACAGCCTGGGTGCAGCCACCTTGGGAGCATGGCTCTCCATGCACGGCTGGCCACTGGAGGGCTCCCAGATTGCTCTGGGAAAACAGCTGGAGCCAGGGAAGAGGCAGCAGGTAACCCACACCTGAACCCACACTTCAACCCATGCCCCAGCCCACAGCCTGCACAGTTAGAACTGCACAGTTCTAACAGTATCCGCACTTCTCCTCACCCACAGTGCTGGCATGCCACGACCCCATGAAAACCAAGCTTTGTTGAGCCAAGCAGGGCAAGAGGCTCGTCCTTCTGCAGGACAGAGCCTGCCAAAGGTGTGAGGAAGGGAGAGCATTTAGAAACAAGGCGAAAAATTGCACAGCTTCATAACAATGTGCTCAAATCCCAGTGCTAACCTACCCCATGATGAACAACCTCCTCATATTCCTTGCGTTGCATTCCTCCTGTTATCTGCCAGCAGCACTAACCCATGGCAACTCAGGTGCCCTGATGCAAAGGTTCACCCTTGTTCTCTGCTTCCTTTGATGGGTTCGCTGTGCCATGATGGGGACATTTGACACAGCCCCACACACAAACAGCAGCGTGGGATACTGCTGGCAGGGCTGGCAGACAGCGGCCACGTTGGCTGCCTCTTGCAGCTCTTCCCAGCCTGCTCCAACCCCATGTCTCCTCATCCTCATCCACGGAGGGAGCTTGGACCCTCCCTGTTACCCCAGTCTTGTCGGAACCAAACACGGCCATGGTGTGAGGTCTGGGCTAAGTGCTAGCACTTAGCGCTTGGCCTGACCGGGAACACCACACATCACCGGGAAAGCAGGAGCTGCAGGGCAGAACATGCACTTGTGGTGAGCCCTGCAGTGATGCTGCTGCTGAATCTGCTGCTGCTTCCCCTGGGCCAAATGGTTACTCTAGCAGAAAAAAATAAATTAAAGGAAAGGCAACCCAAGCCTCCAAACTTATCTCAAAAGCCTCGTTATGACTATTTTATTTGCTGGCTTCAGCCCAGCAGCTCGCTGGCCAAAGAGCCTTGATTTCTCCCTCCAACTCCAGCTCTTCGGGGGGAGCAGCCTGGCTGGGGTCCCGTGCTCTGGATTCAGAGGAGCCCGGGTTTCCTTTGGAAAGCACCATTAATTGACATGAGAAAATAATCCAAGCCGCTTTCTCTCTCGAGCAGCAATGGTTCTCTTCACAGGGTGTCCTGAAAAGCAGCGCTGCTTTTTGGGGACTGCAAATGCATCAGTCAAAATAACATTCCCTGGGCCAAAACTCTTCCCTGGGGCAAGGCCATCTGCTTCAAAAGGCTTGCTCCGGAGATGCCTGCGGCCGCTTGTTTTTCAGACTCACTGTGGACCGGTTCCAGCCCATCAGCCGCGTGTCCCTTTCCGCTTGCTCCCTTTCCTGCTCCCACTGGCACCCGCGTCCCCTCTGCTCGACTGCCTGTCCCCCTGGATGGGTGCAGAATCCTGCTGCCCTTCTGCCCTGCCTCCAAAGCTGCTCCAGGGTGAGCATCCCTATTGAGCATCCCACCGAACATCCCTGGCATGTGTTCTTTGTCCACTCTATAGCAAGTGTGGAGGTGCCCAGGCATTATCCTGATGTCAGTGGGTGGCTCACTGTCACGTCCACCCTGCACAGGTCATCCCACTCTGGAGGTCACCAGGAAGGGCCCAAGGAAAAGTGAAACTCTGCTGTCTGGGAGGGTGAAGCAGTTGGCACAGGGAAGGAGGGACTGGGGGAACCTGGGGAGCCCAGGGAGCGGTGCGGCTTGGGATTCGCCTGGTTTCGCAAGGCGCTTGCTTGTTTGTTGGCTGCTCAGAGTTTGTTATTCTTAGAAACAGCTTTATCTTAGTGGTGCAAAAGCAACAGAGGCATTTTACAGGAAAAATAAATCCTCCCCCCTTTTTCCCCGCTGACATGTTATTAGATCCCAAAAACTGCATCAAAAGACAGCAGGGGCCCAAGACAAGTACATGCGGTTGGAAGTGCCTGGGGTGGGTTTGTCTGCAAACCCATCACCCTGCTGCTGCTGTGGGGTCCATGTGGGGCTGGGGTCCCTTCTCCCGGGTAGGAGGAGAACAGGTGAGGAGGGCAATGCCTACCCCTTGGACATTTGCAGGAACCAAGGGCTGGAACCGTGGCCAAGAACAGGATCCATTGCATCAATGGCCAAGAGCAAAAGCAAAAGCCAGTAGGACAGCTGCCTCCCCTTTCCACCCTCCTGGCCCATCACACCCTTCTCCCTGTTTCCAGCCTCAATGTGTTTCTCATTAGACTTCACTTGTAATTAAGTCAGTAGCACTTCACGAGCTGGTGAAGCAGGAGCCGCCTGCCTCAGGGGGCTACAAAGGCTCTGCAGAGACTTTCTTGCCCAAAGGCTGCTGGTTTAGCCCAGGCAGGATGTGCTGAAGGCTGCTGCTATTAGATCCATGCTCTGAAATCAGTCCTGCTTTTCTGAGAATGCATCCCCGGAGCAAGGAGCAGCCCATGATCCAGTGGGGACTTGGGATGTGCTCAAAGCTTGCAGCACAGAGTAACTTCTGCAGGTCCTTTGCCAAGGCAGAACTTCCATCAGTGAGCCCCTCTGGCACTGCAGAGAAGCAAAGAGCTCTGCCATTATCGCTGCGAGCTGGTAATTTCCACCAGCAGCAAAATTTGCTTTCACATTTGTATAAAATACACTTAAGTGCAGGCTAAATGCAGAGCGAATGAGACAAGAATTGCAAGTGGAGTGGATGCCATATTGATTATTGAGGATTTATTCCCCGAGGTTTAGGAGGTTTGCCATAGACACAGATCTCTTTGCACATGGCTGTCATTAACACTCATGAAATCAGCTATTAATAGTTAATGGATAATTTAATAATTAATTATTATTTAACAAACGGAGAGCAGAGGAGCAGCCTGTCTGCCACCAAAATGGAATAATAAAGAGAAAAAGTTGATGGTGGTGCCGTCCAAGTGATGTTTTTGTTTGTTTGGTGGGACTCTGAGGCTATGAGATGAACTACTGCAGAAAGGGCTATGGGGGTCATCATCCCCAGGATGCTTTTGGAACCCTCCTGTCCTGGCCAGGCTGGCACTGGCTGAGGGCACCAGCAACAAGCTGTCCTGAGTCACACCAAGAACCGCTTTCCTCCATGCGAGTGCTGGAACAGGGCCATGCTGGCAGCCCCCCACCCAACCACCTCAGCACTGAGCCCCATGAATACTTTATGATGACAAATGGATACAGCCCTTGCTGCCGCATGCTTGCTAATTGCTTCAATTGCCTATTAAACAGGCACTAATCATTTCATAAATACTGATACGTGCAGGGCGGCATTTGCAGGCAGGGGCCAGGAGGGGGGACTTGGGGGAAGTTGTGCCACTGCATAGATGGCACCAAGGGCCACCTACCCCAAACCTCCATCCCTCCCTGCAGCCAGCATGGCAGAGCCAGGCAGCTAGTGTCAGGGGCCGCATCCGGAGAACTGGGAAATGATGGAGGCTGACATCCTGCATCGCAACTGCACTCATCCACTGCCCTGGGCCAGGGGTGGTGGGGAGGGTCCAGGCATGGGCACAGCACCAGCCCCTCTGCCACGGGATGCGGCAGCTTTGAGCCAGCCTCAGGCATTTGTAAAATAAAGGCTTATTATTAGCAGTACTTGAGATGTACATGTTCTGTCTCCCTCGGGATGTTCATTTCGTGCTGATTATCATATTTTTAAAAATGTAATGAATTTATGGAGATAATTCAATCCCACTGACTAGGAATGTGTCTTACTTCTGCCACAAGTAAAGATGCTGCGTGTGTGAAAATGGAAATTGCTGCGGCACTTTCCATGTCTTTTGCCTGTCTTCCCCTACTGAAGGATCCCAAAATGCTTTGCAGACTATCTGCTGGTTAGATCAACCGGAATCACATCACTTCACAGAAACGTAGTCACCTCTAGGCTGGAACACAGAAACTGTTTAACTAGAAGAAGAAATGTAATCAGATTAATTAAGTAAGTACAATTCCAAGGCGAGAAAGTCAATTAAATGAATCATAAGTCAATATGTAAATAAAAGGAGACGGCTTTGAAGCGGGATTAGAGATAGGGAGAAACAAGAGTGATGATTCTTGCAAAGCTTGTTCAAAAGTCCTCCAAGAGCCACTTCTCTGTATCGCTCCCAGCAGAAGACAGCACCCAGCAGCAGTACTGGGCTGCCTGCCACCAAGCGCACACCAAGAGCACACTAAGCATGCACCAAAGCAACCCTACCACCGCTCTGGGATGTTTTCACCAGGCCACGGGTGTTTGAGGCCACACAGCAGTGTCCTCATGTCCTCCAGTCCATGTGCTTGCATTCATACCCACTCACTGCTGAGACTGGAAGATTTCCATGCCCATGCATGTGTCTGTACCCATGGGAGTGCATGTGTTACCACACAGAGGAACAAGGCTGTTTCCCAGGCAAACCCAGTCCTCAGGTATTTGTCCCTGTGGTGCCTCACTTCTGTCCATTCACAGCTCTGGGTAACCTTTGCTTTTCCAGCACGTTTCCTTTCCCTCCTTTCTTCCTTTCTGCCAGCGAAGACTCCCTGCCATGGATGTCTTCCTGCACCCATAAATCTTTTGCATGGGCTGAAATAATGTCATTGAAGAAAGATCTTTTTTTGTGCAAATTTCAATAAATGCCACTGGAACAATGCAGCAAATGATCCTGAAAATACAAGAGCAAAAAGGAGAGAAAGAAATGGCAGCCGAAGGGGAAAGAGAGTGAAACGCCTGGATTTAAGGCTACCAAACAATGCATTTAAATAATTCAATTTGCAAAAGCAAAGCAAAAAAGGAAGAGAAAAGAAAAGGGGAGGAAAAAACCCAGCTTGCGCAGCAACCCAATAAATAACCTCAGAAAGCATGAGGCTGGGAATGCAGGGCCAAGATAGGCCTTCTCCTGTTTACAAGAGTTTCATTAAAATGCCAAGGGGAAAAAAAAATATATTTTGATAGATTAAGGCTGTAATTTCACTTCTAATTCCTGAAATCCCCACAGCGACAGGGCCGTGTCGCTTTCCCAGCCTGCGCCTCAGCTCTCAGATCTCTCACCCTCTCTCTCCCCTCGGATGCTCTCAGCAAATCTCCTGAGATAATTGGAGGGCTGAGGGCACCCGGGGAGCTCCTACTCCAGCCGGGCAGGTACCTCTGCAATGACAGGGGTCGGAGCCTCATTAGCCGGCTGTTGCAAACCCTTCTGTAACAAGAAGCGTTTCATAGAAGGAGGGACACAGTTAAAGAACTGCAGCTCCAGTGGCTTTGAAACAAGGCACCTGAGGTGTGCGGGAATCTCATCACCCCTGCAGCCATGTCAGAGCAAACGCTTCCCCCTATGACATGGTCTTCTTGCACGGCTCCCTGTTATTGCCCCTTGATTACTATGGCTGGCAGCAGGGCTAACTGTTTAGCTTGGATTTGCACAGGTCTCTTTTCCTCCTGCCAATACCTGGCTATAAATCCCTATTTATGTCAAAGATGTTGAGAAAATTAAAATGTTGATCACTAGTTGCTTTTTACTTGTCCAGCACCAGTCAGGTCCTCTGCAAAGATGTTAAAGCCTCAAGTGGAGAAATAAGCAGGAGCATCAGAGAACAGGCTGAGGTACTGGAGAGGTCTGCACCAGATCTGCCCTTTGCCAGACCTGCATGGCAAATGAACCCACTGCTCTGTCTTAAAATCAGTGTGCCACATGGGTCTGCTGTGCCATGTGCTGCTGGACTCTGCCCCTCTGCTCCTTGCACTGCTGCTGGGCTCCAGACCTGATCCATGTCCTCGTGGAGCAGCATCTCTCATCCGCCAGCCCTGCAAAAGCCCTGTGGTGCCCAAGGGTGTCCCACACCAGGCAGGGAAGGAGGAGTACACCCCAAGTGCAGCTTGGACTTGGCCTTTTGAGCTCCTTGGTGGGACAGGGAGTGACCAGCAGCTCCAGGCTGGTGCATCCCTCTGCCTGCTGCTGCCTGTGAGGAGGGTGGCTGTGGGGGGGCCAAGCCAGCCTGAGCCATGCCCAGCCTCCTGCAGAGCACTCCCTGAAGAGACCAAAAGGCTTTAAAACTTAGAAAAGCCACATTTTATGTGAATACAGACGAGAGGCCTCCCTTTTCAAAGGGCGAAAACTCAAAGCAACCCAGGAACAGAAGAGAAATAAAAAGCTCTCCCCCTGCCCGCCGCATTGGAGAGGGCAGAGCCTTGCTTCCACACTTGGATTCAATTAGCTCCATGACTTGCAGAGCTGCGGCAAACCCTGCTGAAGCCCCTCTGCCTGCCGGGATGTCCCCTGTGCCTGTGGAGGCTTCTGGTCCTGGCATCCCAAGCATGTCTGTGCAGCTTCTGGTCCTGGCATCCCAAGCCCTTGCTGCAGCATCAGCCCTGGCAGCACCTTTCAACTCACCTGCACTCCTTAAGAGCATATAAAAGTAAAGAGCTCTGTGGGCATTGCAGAGAGGGTTTCAGTGTTATGGGGCAGCAGTCCCAGGGCTCAGCCAAGAGGATGTTTGCAGATATCAGGCACAGACGTGCTTGCATTTCATATATAAAATACCCAGTGCCACTTAAATTAGCAGCATTGGGTCACAGATCTGAGAAATGCTAAACTGAGAGGGGATGTTTAATTATCTGTTTAATAAGGCTTCAAACATGCTGGAAACATTGTTCTGCAGAGGGGAGCAGTGCATGGCATCTCCTCCCAGCAGCCACTCCTCATCCCGAATGGTTTTGTGTTAGTCACAGAGTGGAGGCCCTTGTTTTATTCTCATTCACACCCCACTGTGGTTCTCACGCTGGGAAAAGAGGCTCATAATCAGGGGCAGAACAAATACCATCAGCAAATGGGTCCTGGCACCAAGGATTCAGAGACCAGATGCATCCTGGGGAGTTCAGCAGCACTTCTTGTCCTGGGCCTTGACCACCACAAAGTCCAGGCTCAGCTAAAACCAGCTTGTATGAAACCTCTGCAAAACACCGAGGTTCTCTTTGCCTTGAGTGTGGCACAGGGTGTCTGCCTGCAGCCGGGCTCCATCACCTCATCTGGGCTTCAGCAGGGGAAGTGATGCTCTTGCTCGGTGACCTGGCAGGGACCAAGGCGGAGATACTGCAGCGACCTTTTTCCTCTCCTGAGAAGCTTTACAGGCCACACATTCCATCAGCTTTAAAGTGTTGACATTTGCGCCTCCATTTCTGTGAGGGCAGCCCATTTTGGGGATCTGAGCCTTGGAGAGAGCTGCTCCAATTCACCCACGGAGGAGATATGAATCCTCCACTGCAGAGAGGTCCAGCCCCTCACCTTGGTAAGCAGGTTTCCCATATCCCTTCTGCTGCTGCTCCCCAGCCCCACTGTGCCCTAACTGCAGCTAAAAGCTCCCTCTCAGAGCAGGCAGACAATGCTCCAGCCTGCTGGAGGCCAGCTCTGACCCCAGTTATAAAGTGCAGGTTTTGCCAACAGGGTTAGCATGGTGATGACCTGATGAGGGTCTCTCCCCGTGTCCTTGGGAGCTCGGGGATGAGCAAGTGTCCCATGGGTCCTTGAGAGTCAAACACAGCCTGACTGCATTCCCTTAAGCAGATGCTGGGCTCAGATGCCAGTTTCAAAGGGTTGAGAAGAGCCTGTTTCTGGAGAGGACAAAATGCTATTTCCTGATTTATTTGTGGTTGAAGTGGGTCTACAAAGTCTCTTTCTGAGGTTGATGGGGAGGGCAGAGGGATTAGACCACAAACAGCTGTGGTGCCTTCGGTCCTAAAATACCCTCTGAAAGGGGATCCTAGTCCTTTGGCTGAGCTCAGCAAAGAGCTTCCAATTTATTGTTCTTTTTTAAAGCACCTGTGCTGTAAAATGTCATTTGTATCTGTCAAGGGGACAAAACAGAATGATTTAGGTTGCCACTTCTGGGCAGAGAAGGGGCCCCACACATCCCTTGTTCCCTGCCGGCCACAGGTGCAGCTCAGCTGGGTTTCCCAGTGTCGATCCCAAGCGGAGCCAGGCTGGCCGGGTGGCAACAGCCCTGACAGACAGAGGAAGACGGTCAAACTGGAGGGTAGGACCTGTTGATGCTCAGAGGGGCCATGGGAAGGGGAGCAAGCTAGCAGCCCTGTGCCCTGCACATCCTCAGAAAGTCCCAGTAGTGCTGTAGCATCTGGCCTTTCCAAAGCTGCTCCACACCACTGGTGCTGTGCCCCCTGCAAGCACTCCAGCCACTCCTGGTTTTGCTGTGAGTAATGTGGAGAAGTCAGAGCGCTGAATGGTCCCATTCAACACAGCCCAGTCAGCCAGCAGTCAGGCTTTGGTGACTTCCAGACACCTTCCCTCATAAAGAGAACCACCCCGCCAGCATCCTGGGCTCAGACCCCAGCCTCAGCCAGCACACCTCAGGAGACATTTTTAGCTCCAGAAAGACTTTGCAGCACTGGAAGTGAAGGAGAAGAGACTTCATATGCAATGGCTGCGTTCTCTCCATCACACCATCTTACAAAAAACAGAATCAAGTTGTGCCATCATGTCAGCCTCTACTCAAACGGTAGATAGTCTGTAGTTAGATTTCAGCAAATGTTTACCAGGGCATTTAGGTCCCATATGTTAATTCATGTCTTTTCTTCACTCCGTATTTTCTGATGGAATCTTCAACCTCTGGATCAGGTCCTTGCAACTGAACAGACAGGTATGAAAAAGGGCATGTGAGCTCTTCAGGTCTTACAGAAAGACCCTGAACCTCCCATGTTTAAGGCGCAGAGTCACATTAATGAGGTGCCCATTCCCAGACACCAAGAGTGGTCTTGCAGATTAGATTTGCATCAAGAAGAAACCAACGACCTCCCTGTGCTCTCCATGCAATTTGCTTTCCTCACACTCAAAAGAGTGAGCATGCATTTGCTTTTCTTCCAAAACACTTCCAAAGCTTACTTTTCAGGATTAATTACTGCTTTCCCTTCAGCAGTAGCATTAATAAGGTTCCTTGTGGGGTCAGGACATGTTACAGCCCAGCTCTCCTGAGATCATCTCTTGAACATCAAAGCCCCGATGGCTGGTTTTGCCATTGCCTGCATCTGCGTGACCACAGCCCAGACTAGTGGGTCTGAGGCAGGGTAGGAGCAGATGGGAACTCTATGGTGAGGCTGGTCCGGGCCAGGCTGGACAGGACATGACTGCCTGGGTCTGCTGTAGCATCTGGCCTGCAGTTGGCAGACACAGCACTTTCTCTGAGCTGCGGAAAGAATAACAACGAAGTAAAAAATAGTCCTAGTCCCCTGTGAGTCTCGTTCATTAAAAGACAACAACATGTTTTATGGCTCACACGTTCTTCTCTCAGTGGTTTCCCCAAAACGGGACTCAGCGAGATAATAAGTGAGGCTCCACAAGACCTCTGAAACCATCTCCTGAGCACTGCGCATGCGGAGCCATAACTCAGCCTCTGTCAGCGGCTCCATCAGTCCCACCCCGGGACCACCCGAACTGCTGATTTCCTCCACCCTCCTCTCCGCTGCTGACCCTCTCCCACCGTTGCCGTGGGGAATATGAGCTCACTGATTAGAAATCAATAAGGCTTCAGCTTGCACCTGAAGCACAAGAGCTGCCAGATGAGAGATTGCTCCCTGCCCTGCATGGCCTCCTTGACTGTGCCCCCTCAGCAGATTTCAGGGACTATGGCGTACATAGCTGCTGAGAAAGTGGCCCTGAGGAAAGGCTCCCCTTTGTGAAAGCTAACAGCATCTTTCCAAGTTTCCACTGTGAGTCATGAGCTCCAGGGTCCCCTGGTCCCAGCAGGGATAGGCTGCTCCATCCTCAGGGTCCTGTCTCTACACCAGCCTTCAGTCAAGCCACAGCAACCAGAGAAAATGAGTAGGACTAGGGAAGAAGAGAGCTCTGTTGTATTGCACAATGGGTGGGAACCTCTTGGTAGAGCAGGGGGTAGGAATGCAAAGTCTGTTGTGGGTCTGCATCTTGGGGAGATGTCAGCAACCATCAGGTGGTACAGCCATCCCCATCCTCCACTGGTCTTTTCAGAAAGGCTCATCCAAATCTGCAGAGACGTTGTTGGATAGACAACTGAACAGATCTGTCCTCACCGAACCACTCCCTGCCACATGGGTAAGGATGGCCCTTCAGTACATCTGTACCGAGTGTGGCAGGCTTCCCCTTGCTCTGTGTGCCTGTGAAGGTGGCCCCAAGTCCCCAGAGCTACCCTGCTTTGAGAGATCAGACTGGTCTTCTGGTGTCTTCTGAAGAAATGGGAATGAGAGGTTGGGCGAGACATGCCCTTGTGGGTGATGCCCTCGTGGGTGATGCCCTCCTGCCCAGCACCATGGATCCATGTTTTGGCTTTGTAGCTCAACAGTGGACTCTAGCTGCAAAATTGAGGTTTGACTTTCAAAGTTCTACCTGTTCAAAACCCACTGTTAATGCCGAGCTGTGTGAAGACCAAATTATTTGGATTACCTAATGCACCATCTTACATCCTCTGTCTTCTCCAGCCACCTCCATAGCTCTGAAGCAGCACACTGCAGCTTGGAGGCCAGGGTGAAATATCAGGGCTAAGTAGTGCCACCAGACCCTGCAAGGGGGTTTACCCACCTCTGCACATACCAAGGTGGCAGCCAATATCTTGGTCCTGCTCCTCAGCTCCACCTTCTCAGCATCAGTTTCATATGTCCTACTCAGAGATGGTACCTCTGGCTGATTATGGACTTCTTTCACATCAAACAGGATTTGCTTTCTAGGCTAATGATGTGCCAATTGCTTTTACAACAAATTCTCCCCAAGGTCTCCCAGATGCCTAGTTGATTCTTGTGGCCTGTTCCATATATAACATTACGTAGCTGCTGCTAGCCCCTCCATAAATACGTTTTTAATGTTTAGTTTGCATCTCACTCACATTCAATAACTGGTCTGGGAAATCTAAAGTGCATCTTAAAAACTGAGCCACAATAATTATTGAATATTAGATACCATCATTGGAGTATTAAAAACATAATTCTACATAGAAATAGAGTTTGAATACACAGTATGGTGCTGCACCACCCACCTTGCATGCTAATCACCAAGAAAATGTTCAGCTTCCTATGGCACTAACAGCAACAGTTTGCATTTCTGCTACCTTTCCCATCAGGAGGATCCCGAAGCACAGTCCATCCGGTCACTACTTCCCTGCAGAAACGCAGCATCTCTTATTCCAGACTCAGCATCTCCAGCAGCAGCACAGACAGAAGATGAATGAGGAGTGGGAGAAGCTTTCTGCAAGCAGGCAGCACTGCTCAGCCACGTCCATCAGCTCAGCCCCTGGGCATGGAGTCCAGGACCTCTACGAGATGGTCTAAGGCTCTTCCCTCAGAGACCAAACCATAGGAGGGCTGACCTTTTAAACCAAGCCCAGCAATGGTGCTTGGGTGCAGAAGCAGAGAAACATGCACTTAAGAGGCCTCTCAGCCACATTCACCCTCTGCTTTACGTGGGTTTAGGTTGCCCAGAGAAGTTTGGCTGCCCCATCCCTGGCAGTGTTCAAGGCCAGGTTGGACACAGGGGCTTGGAGCAAGCTGCTCTAGTGGAAGGTGTCCCTGCCTGTGGCAATGGGCTGAAACTGGAGGAGCTTTAAGGTCCCTTTAACTCAACCCAGTCTGTGATTCTGTGGTGTGCTCACTCCATCCCAGTGACTGCACAAGCAATTGAGATGTGCAGCTGAGCAGAACCTTTTTAAAGCCAGCCCCAATTAGACTTACAGGATTAGTGTACATATTTTAACAATGCAGATAATAATAAATATAGGGAGAACATGTTTTAGTTCCACCTAGGGACCTGCAAATACCCAGAATTGGAGAGTTAACGTAAGAACAGAGTATGTGACTATTATTTTCCCATTCTCAAAATTTTCATTCTCTGATGGATGCACTCAAGGGAACTATCTGAGAGTGTCTCTGTAAGACACCTTCTTAGTAATTTGACTGTAAAGTCTTTGCTTCTGTGCTCCCAAGCAATCGGAGGAGAATCAGCACTTCCCTTGATCATGCCAAACTTTGATATCACCAAGCAGAACTGCTTCACACCTCCAAGACCTGCATGTTTTACGGTCACAGAGGCGAAGATCACAGAACCCATCAACCAAGGAGCATTGCTAAACAGAGGGAGGCTGTGATCTGTCACTTAGAGTCTCTTCAGACACTGCGAATCAAATCTCCAAGGTTTTACAAGCAAGCAGGCATCGAGGCACTGAGTGAGTGTTCCATCTGAGTGGCTCTTCCTAAGGCTGGAGCCAGCTGCAGGGAGCTGATCCTGGCATAGTCTCTGAGCTGGAATATGCTTTTGGGCAATTTATTTCATTTTACTTTCCCCCTTTCCATGTGGATAACCTAAGAGGTCTGTTTCTACAATGGGCACTTTTGTGGCTCCCTATAGACTAAAGATTCGGAGGGTGGAAATCAAAACCCACAAATCCCATTTCTCTGTTTCGTGTTTCCTGGGTGAGAAGCAAGTTTGTTTCCCAGAGGAAGGAGCTGTGGTACGAGGACAGCACACCACCTTTTCCCTCTGTCAGGACTGAGCTGGAAACTCCAGGTTTTCCTAGAGTTCATTAAGGTTAATAAGTCATCTTTTCTCACAAAGGCAATATTATGCTTTGAGATTTATCGCCACAAGTTTTAACAGTGGCATGGCTATACATAGGCTCAGATAGGTGCTAGCCAAACTCATGGAAGGGCAGTCCATCCCTGGCTGGTAGGGATACCAACCTGGATGCATTCTCTGCTCACGGAGTCCCTAAATCAGAAGGTGAAAGAGCAAAGTTCATACTTTTCTGCCTGATTTTTTACGTGTGTTATCTCTGAATTGGCCCTTGGTCTGTGTGGCAGCCTGGGGGTGGGCAAAGGGGACTGACCTAGCATTTTCTAGCTCTAGTCATCCTGGAAAAAGAAAAAGCAAGTCATGAGGTATGGACGTGTTCCTGGGGCACATCAGGGATGGTTCCCAGCCACACAGCAGGTGACAAAGAGAGACCCATATCCTACTGGGTGGCAGTATCTTTATTCCCCAGCCTCCTCAGCACTGAATGCCAGGGACTGGGAGCAGCACAGCCCAGAAAACCTCACTCTGGTCCTTGCTGACTGGCAGCCCACAGAGCCAGGCTGGCAGTTGGATGGGAAGCAGCAACCTTTGTGCTATTTCAGTCCCAGAAAGAGCTGCAAAATTCATGGGAAATAGAAATACTTGACAGCAAGAAGCAAAATCTGTATTTCTACAAGCTGTTTCAAGCCTGGGTTTGATGCATGTGGCTGGAAATTTTGCTCCCCCATTTTCACACCTCTTGGAAAGCTGGACTCCTGGCTGGAGCATGCACCATGCACCGGCTGCGGTTGCGGCCCTGCTGTTACGGTCATCCCCTGCCCTTTGCCAGAGCTGCACCAGGCGCAGGCAGTAATATAACTGAATGGCATTTAATACCAGGCTGTCAGAGTCGGTCTTCAAAGCTGTCAGGGAATTTGAGAAATCCAAGTGTAAAATCAGCATGTTTTGTGGGACAGTGGGCACAGACTGCCCATATGTTACCCACACACATCACCAGTCATCTGGGAAATGCAGACATCTTAAAGGCTTTCATTTCCCCATTTTTCCCTGTTGGACTTGTCAGAGAAATTTCGCTGCCAGCCCATATACCTTTGCAAAAAACACACAGCTCAATCTTTCACAGATGGACTTCCCTCACGTCTGGGCTTTGATCAAGGGAAAAAAACAGTGGGGGTGGGATTATTACTTAGAAATGTGTCTGTGGAAGCATTTGTGCGTGCAGACGTGCTTCCAGTTTGTTCTGTGTGCTTGTCTTTCCATGTGTGTACCTGTGCTGCTGAAGCTATGAGAGGATGCTCGATCCTGACCTGGGGTACCCACCAGTGTGCCCAGCATCACTCCAGGTAGTGAGGATGCCCACCCAGCTCATATGGTGCAATCCAGCCTGAGTGACTGAAGTGACTTTTGCCAAGCCATTCATTCCCCCTGATTAAATCACTGCACCGCCACTTAGCATCACATTCTGGTCTGGGTTTTACCCATCAGACATGGGGTGCAGGGAGAAGGATAAGGCTGGGGGTACTGAGGCTGAGTGGGAGTAGGAGATGGGCACAAGCCATGCTGCCAGTGTTTCTGGGGAAGCACAGACACTGGGTATCTGCCTTTTGCAGGTTTATTCTCTCATCACAAAGGGAGGAAAGCAAATTGAAAGGACCAGGGCCAAAGATTTGCCAAAAAAAAAGACATTAGAACAGCTGATGTTTTCCAGTGGTCTCCAGCTCAGGGCAAACTGAAACAACCTCCCTTCTTTCTACTCCTCTTGTCTTTCCATCAGGAGGTAGAGAGGATGGAAATTTTCAGCAGTGTTTTCTCCAAGATCCTCGGAGCCCTCCTGAATACCTCATCTGGGCTCATCAGACTGGCTTTGTGTGCTCTGAATTAAAGGTGTCAAGGAAAACACTTTTAATCCTGATTGATAGCGCTGGAGGAAAAGCACAGCCCTGCCTGGTCCAGGGAGAGGTGAACCCAAGAAGGAGGCAGCTCGGCTGGTACCCGTTGGGTAGAAAGGGAGATAATGCCAAAAGGGATGGAAACATGGGTGGGTCTAAGCCATGGCACTCAGATGCAGACTGGTTCATTGGATTTGGGAGGAGTTTCTGGAGAGGCTGCTTTGTTCTGTTTCTTGACAGAAGGGCATGTCATGAAAAGCAGAGAAGCTGGTCAATGCAGCAGGGGGGGAATAGTTCAGCAAGCAGCACAAAGTTTGCTTTAACTTCCCCAGGAGCCTCAGTGAAGGCTGGAGCTGGCTATTTATTAGCAACCCTTTCAAAGGTGAACCCCGCCAAGTCCTTGCAGTTGTGACACTGTTGTGACACCCCACAGCATGAGGGGAGCCCATGGTCAGCACTTGGGGTGTGCTGTCTGGCTGGGGAGAGCCTGCCGGCTGCAGGAGAGAAAGCCTCTCATCCCAGGAGGATGCACATCCCAGGGGGTCCTTAGGGATGCATACTCGTGCGAGGGGGAGAGCTGTGCTCCAGGGACACCTCCCCCTGTGGGGACCATCTCAGTGGAGCGAGGCAGCTCTGCTTGGCTGAGCGATGCTCCCACTGCCAGCTCAGCAGATCTGGCACCTGCTGAAGGCAAGGGCAGAGCAGGAGTGTTTGAAATTCAATGGGTGGAAAATCAGCCGGAACTGGACTTTAGAGAGGGGACTATGTCCAGAAGAACAACAACAACAAAACACTGGGGGTACATGAGAGTGGAAAAAAGATTCCTGGCAGCTTCAACTTGCTTTTTCCAAAAACCCTTCTGCACTTCAGAAAACGTGGAGGCTTTCACCTTGCACAGGAGCCTTGCAGGTCGTGTTTTTCAATATTTCAGGGCACATCTCAGAAGGAAGAGGAACAACTGAAACGGGTGAAGTAACTGGAAAACACTGAGCACAAGGGAAACAAATATTTGACAATGATCCAAACAGATTGATGTTTGATTTGGATGATTACTCCCCAAACTCCTCCATCCGTTCCCACGATGCGGCACCCCATGCCGTGCCACGGTCCATGATCCATGCTGTGGTGCTGCTTGTGCCTCCCCAGGCCTTTCCTGCTGACACAGCTGCTCATGTGGGTGCAGCAGACTGCAGACGATGGGTCACCTTCATGGCCCTGTGCCTGCCAGGGAGTATCTGCCCCCACTGCACAAAAGTGATGTGCAATGTGTGCTCCATCTCTGACCAGGCTTCTGATGGGCTCGCATATTCTGGGTTATTTTGGTTTCTTTTTCAGGGGGATTGCATTCAGGGGAGAACTTATAACTGTCCTTCAATACCTGAAGGGGACTACAGGAAATATTGGAGATGGGCTTTTGACAAGGGCCTGTAGGGGTAGGACAAGGGGAATGGCTTTAACCTGCTAGAGGGGGGACTGAGATTAGATATTAGGAAAAAATTCTTCTCAATGAGGGTGCTGAGGCGCTGGCACAGGGTGCCCAGAGAAGCTGTGGCTGCTCCATCCCTGGCAGTGCTCAAGGCCAGGTTGGACACAGGGGCTTGGAGCAAGCTGCTCTAGCAGAAGATGTCCCTGCCAGTGGCAGGGGATTGGAACTGGATGAGCTTTCAGGTCTTGTCTGATCTCAACCATTCTATGATTCGATATTGCTGGGCAGCGGGGCTGTTTAAAGCACATGGAAAGTGCTAAGGATCAGGATGGGTGCTGGTAGTTCCTTTGCACGGCTGTACCCAGTGCCAGGAGGTGCAGCTGAAGCAGGGCAGGGCAGCTGATCTGGGAGGATGCTGCCAGGGCAGGTATGCCATGGCAAGCCCCAGAAGCTGGTATAAGCTATGGGGAAAGCAGCTGAAGTGAAATCCAGTGGAGGTTGTGGGGGCAAGCCATTCTTGTATGCCCAGACCTCATGCTCCTTCCGATTTCCCACCCACTAGACGGTTTGCATCTTCAGCAACCCTCCTTTACCCTTTTCCTGCCCACCTCAGACACTCTGGCAGAGCAGATCAGGCAGGGGAAGAAGGCAGGAGCCAGAAACATCCCCTTGGCACAATGCACAGGGCTCAGCACAGAAGAGGTGTGCACCCCTGTCTCCCTGATGCCAGCCTGTCCCTCAAAGGTGCCCACAACTTGTCACCCAGCAGCGGCCAGTGCTGACAGGTCCCCCTGCACCCATCTCTACTGTGACATTCCAGCTCATTAATTTGCCCCATTTGAGGCTCTGGAGGAGCTCAGGAACTTGGGTGTGATTTTTCTTCCTGGTTTTCAGCCCCTGAGCACATGTGAGAAGAAACAAGCGCTGCCCCCCCCTTGCTGCTTCCCTCATCGCCAGTGTTAGTGTCTGACCTCTTTGCTTTCTGCCCCAATGTCTAAACAATGTTTAGAATTTGTCACTGGCCCCCTGTCATTCCTTAGCCATGATCCACTTGAAAGGGGTGGTTTGCAGAGCCAAAGAAAACACCATGCGTGGGACCTACACAAGAAATGCCAGACCTGCTTTCTTGCCCCAAAAGCAATGTGCGCCGGAGACCATACATCCTGGCTGACAACAGCAGCTCCGAAAGCAGCCTTGGGAGAAAAATGTCCTGGGAAATACCCCGAAAAATTAATTCTTACATGGTTCCGCCTCCAGAATGAATGAGATAACGTCTTCAGCTCTAATTGGGTAAACGGAAACTCTCTTTTCCACAGGGAGCTTTGGCTCTGTGTAAAGAGCCATTAATCAGCAGGGGAACTGGGAGCCCCAAAGCCATGCGGGTCCCGCTGGGATGTGTCCCTGGAAAAGGGACCCCCCTGAGCGCCAGTGGCTCCCAGCCCACCCCATGGCCCCACTCACCGGCAAGGCACAGCCTCATCCAGGGCAAGCAGGGAGGAGACGGAGACCCAGACTGGAACATGCATCTGGGCAGACCCTGGGGCTGGTGGGAACAGGGTGCTGCCAGCAGCGCCTGCAGGCTGAGCTCACCTCACGGCGTGATCACAGGCTGATATTCACCTTCTTGCCCCATTCCTTAGTCTTTAAAACAGGGATGGATTTGCATCCCTGGGACTAGCATCATCAGTAAATTGGGGGTTTCTTTATTTTCTACCTAAAGAAAGCTGTGGAAGCCCCCATGGGAGGGCTGGCACGCTGCTTTGCCATCTGGCTCTGCCATCTTCTCCTCTCTCCCATCAGCCAGCCTGTGTGGTCACCTTGGGGGCTTCAGATGAGCTCCCTGTCAGCCATGCAACCACTCTGCCATCCCACCTCCTCACCTCCCCACTGTCCCACCACTCCACCTTCCTATTACCCCACTGTCTCACCATTCCACCATCTCATCATCCCACTGCCCTACCATCCCACCACCATCTGCCTGCCTTCCACCTGCAGCACCACTTCATCCACCAGCCCAGCCCAGACTCCCCACAAGCCCCGAGACCATCCTCAGCATGGCCTCCCCAGCCCCTCTCCCTCCCCTGGGAGAAAAGCAATAATTGGAGCCTGACATCCCATCTGGAGCCGATCAGCGCCAGCTAACTCGGAGATGTCGCTAATGGAAACTTCAGTGTTTTATTTCGAGGGGCTTCTGTCACTTCCTCCTTCCAGAAGCGATAACCACTTTGCAGAGAGGCTGCAGGGCGGCCCCAGCCATCCCTCAGCAGTAGCAGCTCTCAGAAGACATCTGCACTGCTCAGAGATCCCTGAGATGCCCTGAGCCCTCCCAGCCCCTTGTAATTGGTGCAGGTCACCCCCTGCAGTGGGGTCACACAGCTCCGAAAGCCCTTTGCAATACCTGGCTTGAGAGCCCCAATCCCCTCGGCCCCTCTGCTGCCCCTCCTGCCCCCTCCTCCCCCTGTTGGGACAAAAACTTGCTTTTTGGGGCATGCACCCGCACACGCGGTCCTGAAGTATCAAGGTCTCAGAGATTAAAAGGCACCATTATAGGAGTCAAACATAAATCCTACTTTTATTAAGCAGAGTAAATGTCATCAGTGAAAAAAAGCAGAGGAGGATGGAGAGAAGAGGAGGATTTCATTCCAACTTCCCTTTACTTTCATTCCTGCTCCTGGCCCTGGCTCCATGAAGTTGTTTATTTTAAAGTCCAGCAGGGAAAGCTCAGCTCTAACCTGCTTTCTGTAGGGGTTTTCTTCACCATTACCGTAAGGACCAGCACAGTGTCAGCACGGTTTAGCTGGGGTTGGCTGCTGAAAGCCTTGGTGGTCACTGGCTCAGTCTGGACTGGCACGGCCAAGAGGACCTGTGTTGGGAGTGTGGTGCTGGGAGCAGGAGGATGAGTCAGTGCCACTCGTGCCCATGGAGGGCACCCATGTCATCTCTCAGTGGGTATAAGGGGCTGGCACATTGCCCTGAACTGCCTCCTTCCAGGAGGGACATCCAGCTGGGGTTTAAATCACCACCCTCCCATCCTGCCTGTCTCCCCTCTATTACCACAGCCTCGTGTCACCTCTTGCAGAGGTGTCTGAAGGTGGATGGCTGCTGTACTCCTCTCACTGTCCCTGCACTGATGCACTGCCCCTGAAGCCACCAGTGGTTCTGGGACAGCAGGGCTCAGCAAAAGCACTTCCTTGAATCATTCAAACACCCCCAGCTCCACAGCTGCATCCCCAGAAGCAGGAGCAGTGCCTTGGACCGGGGCTGGCAGTGGGACAGAGGGAGATCCCCCGCCGCTCCTGCCTGCTTCAGTGCATCCTAAAGGTTTCCTGGCAGTCAGTGCAGCCACTGGAGCTGTTGTCTGCAGTGGGCAGGTGACAGCCACCAGGTAATGGCTGTGGTGCCCAAATTCCTCCCAGCTTCCAGGGATATTCAGACAGCAGCCATGGGCAGCTGGTAACTGGGAAAGCGGCAGGATGGCTCCATAAGGATGCAGGTATGGCTCCAGCTCCACTGTGCCATCGGCATCCCAGGGCTGGGGCTCCAGGGAAGAGCTTTGGTTCAAAGGCCAAACCCCCACCAAGTGAGCTGAAAAGTTTCCTTAACTTGATGAGACAGAACCACATTTGTGTCACATACTCGCCTCACCTAATTGCCCGGTGTGGCAGCTTTCTGCAGGCCCTGGAGCCAGCACAGGGCTTGGAGATGCTCGCAGGCACGACATGCCCAGACAGGACGGCTCTGCAGCTCCTAATACCCCCGTGGCTCCATCCATACCCCTCTGGAGAGAAAGAGACTGGGACATTGACATGCACTGTGACCCAAGAGCAGCCACGGGACCAGCACACCCGGTACGGGTGTTATACAGCATTCGTCAAGGCACAAAATGGGGAGACTGAGAGCTCATGGGAAATGTTTTTCCTCTTTTCAAGATTAATTCTTCTTCCAGGCACTTGTCTGAGATGGTTTTATTCACACACGGCAGCAGAGAAATGACTGAACAAAGAGGTTCCTTTTATTCTTTTTTATACTCCTTGTTATCTGTGTAGTCTCCGGAATGTGGCTGGATTTAATGGATGCATTACCCAGCAGCGCACGTGTGCGAGCGTGCAGGCACGGGAAGGGGAGTGGAAGGCTGAGGGGCAGCGGGGACACTCGCCCAAGAAACCCTGCGCACAGTGGTAACCACTTAATGCTTCAGGTGAAGTGCCTGCTTAAGTGGGCTTCACAATATGGGGGGAGCACTCAGGGCACATCTTAAACAAATAACCACCATGCACAGTAAATCTGCTGCAGAATGCGTTTACTCTGCTGCCAGGTGCTTCTTCCAGAAGAGATTTTTCCCCTCCTGCTTTTAACTCCCACAGTTTGGGAGAGGCAGGTTTATTCTAGCACCAAGCCTGCTGATCGTTGTGTTCCCCAGGACTGGTTTAAGGGATGGTTGTGCTAAGCCTGCAGTAACCTGGCCTAGTGCAAGGTGTTCCTGTCTATGGCAGGGGGTTGGAACAATATCATCTTTGAGGTCCTTTCCAACCCAAAACATTCTATGATGCTATGGTTTTAAGACTCCATCAGCCCTCTCTGAGACATCTTTTCATCACCTAAAATAGCTCCTTTCTCTGTGTCCCAGTTCCTGGGGGTACAGTGAATTTCACCATATGATTTATCCTCACAGAACAGCTGCTAATATCATGGGGTTGGTCCCTTCCCATGTGCCTCCAGGCCATCCCAGCAGCAGAAACCAGACCCACCTGCACGCTCATCCCCATTGGCATCTGACGATTCACCCAGTATTTAAAATAACACAGCAATGTAAAATTGGTTTCCCTCTTCCTTTGCCACCATCTGTATGAGCAAAAACCCTAACCTCAAACCAGTGCAGGGGTTTGAGTTGCTGCAGTGCCTGTGCTTGAGAGGGTCCATCTTACTGCAAGCATCTGTGTGTTAGGGTTGTGACAGAGGAACCACCACCACGGGTGGCTTATGAGGGTGATTACCATCAGAATTCCTCCTGAGAGAGGGGATGGATCTAACCCCAAATCAAAAACAAAGGAAAATTTAAGTTTTTGTCTGTTTAGTTTGTTATTTTGTTTTAAACCAGCTTCATATTCAGGATTGCTCGCCCTGGATGGTTGCTAGGTGAGTGCCATGGTGACAGGCACATCACAGAGCCCCATAGGCTCCTGCTGAGACCCATGGAAGCCTTGTCCACCACTAAGAAGCATGCAATAAATAAATAGATAAATCATGCACCGTGGAGGATGATCTCTTCCCTGACCTTAGAGTAAATCACCTTGTTCTCTGTATCGTGACATCTAATCACTCCTACTGTGGTCTACGCTCCGGGAGCAATGCAGCCATCATGCTTCAGGTCTCTGTCACTCAACCTGGCTGCCACCAGGTCAGGGAGCACAGTTCAGTCCTGTCTCCTCCTGACTCTTCTCCATCAGGAGAGGAAAGGCAATCGACTCCAACAATGCAAGCCATGCAAGGCATGGGACTGAACTGCACTTTGCAGCTGCTTGACACAGCAAAGGGTTCAAAGGGTTCCCAGAAAGTTTGTCCTTGGTTTGACAGCCCCAGGAAGCAAGGGCTGCTTTGTGCATCTCTGCTCTTCCCCATATGAATTCCGCCAGCACTCAGCCCCTGTTCCTTTTGCCCTCCCATTTCTCTCCCTCACACATGTACAGCTTCCTTCTGTTATCTTTGTCAGCAAAGAGAACCTGATCCAGTCCATTAGCTCAGCCCCCCTGTTGTCTCCCCACTGACAGGGAACATGACACTGCACCACCAAGCACAGATGCAAGCTCTCCATCCTGACAAACATGTGTTGAGAAAGCATTTTTGACCAAGTTCCATATCCAGGGCTAGTGTCAGACAGGGGAGGTGGAATGAAAGGACCTCTTGGCTGGAGACACTGGAGATAAGCAGCAACAGGAAGCCTGCAAGCGAAAAAAGATGCTAGCCCCAGAAATTTTAGAGGGGAGAGCAGTGACACAAAATAATTGCTGAAAGAATGCAGCTTGATTGCAGACAGCAGGGAGAGTCTCAAATCCTGTATGGAATGAAAGACCAGGATGATAGCTTAAGGGGAAGAAAAGTTATCAAGCTAAAAAGAGTGATTTATTCAATGAAGGGGATTAAAAGTCCAAAAGCTAATGTACATAATATAAAACAGGATGGCTGAGGGCTCTGTGAAGGGAGATCCAGGAGGGGAGAGGTGCACGTGGAGCCCGGATGCAGACCAGAGGTGTCAGGATGCTGTCGGCTGCTCCGAGCACTCTGTCTCTGGCACTTACTCCCCCAGGGAGGCAGGCCTCCTGGGGGGATGCAGTCAGGTATGAACCATCTCTTGTAGCCAGGTCTGGCTGCTCAATGAGGCAAGCAGGAATATGGCCGCTGGGCTTTCATGGAATCACAGAATGGTTTGGGTTGGAAGGGGCCTTTAAAGGTCCAACCTCCCTGCAGTGAGCAGACATCTTCAACTAAGTCAGGTTGCTCAGAGTTCCAATGGCCTTGAGTGTCTCCAGGGATGGGACATCTACCACCTCTCTGGGCAATGTGTGACAGTGTTTCACCACCCCCACCACCCCTTTGAGGGCAGGGTCTTTGGTGGACTGGTAGCTCCATGTGAAGACACCCCAAGCCTAGGGTGGCAGCTGTGGAAACCAAGAGCAACGTCCCCAGTACCAGAGGATGCCCTTTCCCCAGTGCCGCACTAAGAGGCTGTGAAATGGGATCGGGATTGTAGAGGTGCCTTAACATGTACAGCAAATGGCATCTTCCCTGTATAGGAACCCCAGATACCCCCCACGCTCTGCTCCACTCCCTCACCTCTCCACAGAGTGCCAGCAATGGGCCAAATCCTCTGCCAGCTCAGCCCACTGGAGCCTGGGGAGCAATGCCAGTGGCACAGCCAGCATCCCCTCATTGTTCATTTAGTCCTTCCTCTATTCATCTCTCCTCTCCTCCCAGGTGCCTCGCCAGAGAGGGAGGGAATCCTGTCAATTGCTAACAAAAATACTGTGCAAATCATATTAAAATAAAAGGCTCTTGTAATTTTTAGTGTTTATTGAAGTGGTTTCTCTTTATTTCTTTTTCTTTTTGCCTGCTTGAACATTTTGGAGCACAGCTGCCAAAAATGAAATGTTTGACCAGCCCCAGTGACGCTTCTATTGGCCTCTTTCCCTTCCTTTCTCTCTCCCTATGCTTAAATCTCATGCACACGCTATGCTTCTCTCATGTCACCTCCCTAATCATCCTTCCTCTGCAGCTCCCCCTTCCATCCCTGCTCCTCTTGTCTTCTGCTGTGCCCCATCACTCCCTGCTGCAGCCCCTGAACACAGAGGCACTTCTTGGTGTGCGGGATTTCTCTTTTGCCACTTTCCCTGTGTGATCCTGAGGACATTATCCTAAAGAGCCTCACCCCGAACCCCTGCCCTTTCTTCCCTGCCCACACTCTGCTTTCTTCTCTGAGGGGTGCTGGAGGCAGGGGCTGCTTTTGCCACCGCAAGGGTGAGGGGCAGGACCTGCCACAGGGGGAGCAGGGTGAGAGGGTGCCCCACGCTTGGCTAGAGCTCTATAGAAGTGAGCAGAGGGGAGCAAGCTGATGCATTTTCCACCAGTGTTGGGGGGGATTGATGTCACAATCTTGAGTTCAACATTGGAAAATTAACAGTAAGGGTCAGTGAAGGCAGCAAATGTGGAGTAAAAGCTGTTTCCCACTGCCTGAGAGACATGCAGAGTCACACCTCTGTCACGGTCTCCTGGATGGGGCATCAAGGCAGGCAGTGCTAAGGGGAGCAAAATGTCCCTTGTTCCATCCACATGTGCCCGCTGATGCCTGAGCTCTTACAGATAATATCATCACTATCTTGCTATCCTGGAGCAGTTCTTATCAGGAGACTCCAGCAGATGCTGGACCAATGTCTTTGTGTTCATTTTATAGATAAGGAAACTGAGGCTTGACAAAAGCAGTGCACCCAAAGGTATTTCTCCCAAGCCTCCATCCAACCTCCATCCCATGGCCACACCGGGAGCCCATGCAGAATGGTTTAACCTTGACCCTGGGCTGCACACATCCTTGCACAACACAGAGTTGCAGAAGGACACCGGACTCCACCATGCTGGTACATGTCGCGCTGCCCAGGCTGGCTCATTCCCACTTCATTGTCAGCGTGTGATAGATCCACACACACCCGTCTGCTTCGCTGGAATGAATGCTGACTGCTAGCGCTGCTGGCATATTTAATCCGCTAATGGTATTAATTCCCTATTAAATTAAATAGTGCAAATATGTTGCTGGTTCAGTTTGGAGAGGAGGGGGTTGTGCCTTTCCCTCCCACACCCTTTTATCCTGGTAAAGACACTGGAGCATTTGTTAGCGGAGAAAGGAAACAAAAAAAGGAGAAAAAAATCCTACAAAGAATTGCAGCATTTATGCCAATATATAAAAAAAAAAAAAAAAAAAAGAAAAAAGGCAGATTATTTTTCAAAAAGGCCAAAGAAAACTCCCCTTTTTCTGCAAACAAGCTGCCTTCTCTCTGGGAAGCAGCCCTCCGCCGCTCAGCCCCAGCGTGCTGGGAAGACAAAAAGCTCTCTCGGCAGGGCAGCGGGGCTGGGGGATGCGGGAGCTCGGCGAGGCCACTCGTGCCTGTGTCCCGCTCATGTTTCTCACATTTCAAAGCAGGTGGGTTTAAATTGGATGTCCTTTTTTTTTGTGGGTTTTTTTTTTTTTTTAATGTATATATGTATTCAGAGTGATGTTACGATAAAAATCTGACACAGAGCTGAAAGCGAGGGCTTGAGTTGCATTTTGGCACAGACGGGGCTCATCCCTTCTGCAGGAGGCTCCTTGCCAGAAGACATCTTGGAGTGGAAGGAATTTGAGAAATCAAGGGTTTTGCATATTATTGGGCTTTATTTGTCCCATTGAGGGAGGTGAGAGGAAGCGTGGAGGGTTTGAGTGTAAAAAAAAATCTGGTCTGGGGTTTACCTGTGACTGAGGCAGGTGAAAAGTGTTGGATGATGGATTCTTCCTGGTGAATGAAGAGACAAAGGGGAGTCTCTTCCCTGTCTGACACTTTGGTAGTAGCATATTTTCAGACAGAGGAGGTGAAGTAAAAAATCTGGTCTGGATCAGCGTGCTTGTACCTCGTAAGATGGACTCTGTGATGCCGTTTTAGTTAAAAGCCACTTGCAACAAGCACCTATAGAAGACACATGATGGGAAACCTGTTGCTGTTTCTGGCGCTGTTTGTTGGAGACACCAGCTCGCACTAGATCATCATCTACATGTGACTCACTGCGTGGGAGAGGAATTTGTCCTCTTGTTTGTCTCCTTTTTCATCACTTGCTGCTCAAGACCAGCATGAGATGAATGCTTCCAAAACGTCTTCCTAGGATTTTTGGATGACATACCCCTGCACTCAAAGGAGATGATCTGGTGACCCCAAATTCACCCACCACTACCCCCCCAGTTCTTCTGAGTTTCCAGGAAATGGCTGTGGAGAGCTGAATTTGAATTCAAGCCCATGTGCCTGCATTACTCAGCCAGCAAGGAAGGAGAGGTATACCATGTTCCTCTGCTGTCTGATTAAAATTAGCCAATCCTAATCAGATTTTCAAATACTGAACATTTAGGGGAAGTATGGACAAATGCATAGTGATGATTTGTTAACATTGTTCAGAGACTCATAGCCTCTAATTAATGTATTCATGAAAGCCACACACAATGCGAGTTGCAGACAGAAAATCAGGTGGAACACGGCATTTTCATTATTTATGAATTTCTGATCACAGTCATCCTTAAGCAATGATGTCTCTGCCACCTGACTCGGCTCTATCTGTCTGTCGGTAGCATGAGATGAAGGGCTGCTAGGACAGGCTGGTGCTCATCACTTTGTCCATCTTTGGGCTCTGGGGACTTGGCTGTCCATGAAATCATAGAATCATAGAATGGTTTAGGTTGGAAGGGACCTTAGAGACCACATGGTTCCAACCCCCTGCCACAGGCAGGGACCCCTTCCACTAGAGCAGCTTGCTCCAAGTCCCTGTGTCCAACCTGGCCTTGAACACTGCCAGGGATGGGGCAGCCACAGCTTCTCAGGGCACCCTGTGCCAGCGCCTCAGCACCCTCATTGGGAAGAATTTCTTTCTAATGTCTAATCTAAATCTACCCTCTCAGTTTAAAGCCATTCCTCCTTGTCCTATCACTGCATCCCAATCCGGCACAGCAAACCCCCAGGTTAGCTCCAGAAAAACAGCAGTCTCCCTGTTGAGCACAGCAGCAGCTCCAAGAGCATCAGGGCTCATTACCTGCTCGTGCCCCAGGGAAAAGAGGGGAAATCTAAGACTAAGTGCAACTTATACCATAGCTTCTCTGAATGCAACACAAATGGCAGTTCTGGAAACATGAAAGACTGAGTGTGAAGTTGCCAGCCCGTGAAATGGAGGCATGCAGACGGTGTGGTCCCTATGGAGCACAGACACGTGGTATTTGGGTATGGCAGGGTTGACAGATGGTGAGCATCTCAATCTCTTCTCCAATGCTGAGGTGACTTGGGGGATGCCGTATTTTAGAGGAAGCTCCTGAGGGAATGAGGCTGGTGTGGAGGAGGGGAAGGGGATCCCTCTGGCTGTTACCTTCATCCCATGTGAGACTGAATCGCACTGGGAGAAGCCACCACAAAACTCTCTCCAAAGTCCTTCTGTTACAGGACCACCAAATGCTGCTTCCAAGGGCCCTAGGGAAGGTCATAAAAGTGCATCACAGCTGCAACATTTACTTGATAACATTCCGTGAGGATTTTGCTCACAGTTCTTTGCTAAAACCATGGCTTGCACCAAGCACATGGTAACAGCAGATCTGAATTGCTGGTTTGTACAGCAGCCGAACTAAAATCAGTAACTCGGTTACCACTGGGCATCCAGACGACTGGACTTTGATGGGAAAACCACCACCAAGCCTGGCTGAGGACTGCCCCAGCACAGCACACTGCCTGTGGGGCAGACATTGCCCTGTGCGCTTGCAGCAAACACGAGGATCACCACTGTGTGAGCTGAAATACAGGGAATATTCTTGGGCAGGTCTGAAACAAGTGACTGTGAACAAGTAATAGCAAGATCTGCCTCTGATAAGCAGATCCCAGGCATTTTCCCAGCTGGTCAGTACTAGTAATTGCCTTTTTTATTGGGAGCATTAGCGTGGCACCTGCAAGCAGAACAGGTCCTTCTAGACCTAGAAGAGAGGCTCAGAAAGGGGGAGGAAATAAACCATCTTATAGAAGAAAGACCATTAGAACTAAAACAAAACCAGTGTTTGGATCTTCATCCAGACATGCCTCTCAGGGATTGTGCACAATGTTCCCTTCCAGCAGTTCTAGAAGAGGTTGATCTAAATCCCCCATTCCTAAGTGACAATAAAAATGGATGTCATACCCTGGGTCCCTTAAACGGGTTGTACAAAGTGGCAGGTTGTACTTTTAATCCCAACTGGAAAGTTACTGATATTACTCAAACTGATTTCAGATTATTTATTAAATCATTATAATAAACTTTAATTATGCATGTTCCTTCCTTTTCGTGCCCTTTATCATGTGCATTCCTCACTTTTTGTAGAGGAAAAGGATTTTCAAGTGTGTGCAGTTGAGACTACTCAAATGAGATGCCTTTTCAGTCTGGCTGTGTGGGGTGAGGAGAGGGAGCCACAGAGAAAGGCTTGAAGGAAAGGCTTGAAGGTTTGAAGGAAAGGTTTGAAGGCTTGAAGGTTTTGAAGGAAACCCTCAGCATCCTTCCTCTTTGCAGAGCTGTGGTGAGTGGTGGAGGAGGAAGAGTGGAAAGGAGGCTGTTTTTTTCTCCAGGAAAGTCTTCCAAAAAACCAGCTACCTGCCATGACGCTGTGCACTCAAGCCTGGCTGTGCAGCAAATAGCAGTTCAGCAAAACACAAGCAGAAGGAGCTGCTCTAGCTCACAGATGATTAAGGCTTTGGGAAATCTATTTCTATTAAACTGCCAAAGGATGTGGGCAGGAGGGAGAGAGCAGGAGCAGACATCTAAGTGACACTGCTGTGTGAGTATATCCTGCATGGTTGAGTTACCGTCTGTGATTAAAGTCCCAAGTCCTTTCCTGAAGACTTAATTTGGGTTCATACAACCAACTTTGCCCTCAGTTTGCTCTGCAGACAGGCAGACAAGTATCTGAGTCAAAGGGGAATCCCAAGGCATGCACAATTAAAAGCCAGGGTGATAAATGTCGCAAACAAAGATGCTCTTTGCTTTCTTTTCCCATAGAAAGAGAAATAGAGATGAAGCGAGGTGGTCATTCCAGAAATGTTTGCAGGAAGATCACTAATGCAATACCTGAGGGAAAAAGATATGGAATTAGACAGTCCCCAAAGGACTTTTTTGGAGGCTCTGTACCAGGACAAGCATAAAAGAAGACACTTTCTTTTTGGCTCTAACTGTGTCTGGACATTCATTTCATGTGAAATGAAATTTGATGTCGTTTTGTGTCATGAAAGCTGGAAAGAAACTCATCTCACTTAACTTTACAATAGCTGTCTAACTTTAGATGTCAGAAGGAGAGACCCATTGTCTCTCAAAGTCAGTGGTAGAGCAGATGCTCTGAGGAGTCACTCCTGGACTTGGCCAGGAGCAGTTGCCATAAATGACATTTCATCAAGACCATGCCACAACAAGCAGAAGCAATGGCTCTTTACTCAAAAGCTTTTAGCTACGTGTTGGTTTTTTTGGGTTTTTTTTTTTTTTTCAGATCTCAGCAATGCTGAAACTTCAAATGAGTACCCAAAAGCAGGTGGTGCCATGACATGCACACTGGGGGGTCATCATCTTTTGAGTCAGTGTAGCTGAGTCCATGGAATAAAGGACAATTTAATTACTTTTGTAATAAATGGGATTGTAGGGGCATATTCAGACAACAACATATTTAGTAAATATGCTTTGCTCAACATCCTACTTCAGTTGTTCTCATTAGCAGGCTAAATTAACAGCTACCATGGGCGCCGGGTGACTGGAGTACAATCCCCAAACCTGAAACTGCAGGAAACTTTCCTTTCACTTTCCCATTCACCCCTCCACCAGAGGAGATAATCTCTGTAAAACATTCATGAGCAGCTTTAAAATAATAAAAAATTAAACAACCTTTGCTATACGGTATGAAATATTTACCATGCTGCTGTAAGCTAATTGCATACGGAAACGACAAAGTGCCTGGGCTATAGGCTAAGTGGCACCACTGGCATCCAACGACTGCAGCCCACCAATGCTGCACTGGATCCTCTGCCGGATGGGTTGGGGTGAGGAATAGTGGTGGTGGGACAAGAGAAGCCACCAGCCACCAGGGGTTTCCTCACCATCTCCTCCCAGCAAGGGCAGGATGCAGCCCTGGGGCACTGAGGGCTAAGCAGGGCTGTGAGCTCAAGGCTGGGATGTATGGCTGCTAGCGTGTCCAAAGGCGTTAGCTATGGCAGACTGCACACTCAGCAAAACACTCAGCAAACTGGAGTCTTGTCGTACTTTGTCACTTCTCCTTCTCATCCCAGTTGCAACCCTGAAGTGCACTAATGGAAAATAGCAGAGCCTGCTGAACGAGTTGGAGCAAATGATATATGTGACAAATTAAGCCTACGATTCTGTTCGCTTTAATCATTGCAATTTCCTCCAGTTTTTCTTGTTGTTTGGAAGTATTTAAATGTCTTTGGGAGGGAGACTTTTCTTTTTATGTTTTTCTGGCTTGATTGCAAACAGCTCTCTGAGGGTGCTCAGTATTCAAGCTGTGTGTTAGCTGGAGTCACAACTGATCAGAGCAGTCACCTGGTGCTGCGGGTTGGCTGCTGGGGGAACCTCAGCCAACCACCAGCTTCAGCAGCCACTTTGGTAGACTGACTGAAACACACTTTCTTTGAGATAGGTAAAGAACAAACACACACATGTTTGCAAAAGGCAAGTAGTACATGAGTGGGATGTGTCCAGAGATAAGGAATTTGCCTTTCCCACAAGTCTTTTTCCTCCAAAAAAACAGACATGCAGGTATCTGCCAGCCCTCTGCCTCCTGCCCAGGGATGTACCCACAGTGACACAGCCCTCGACCCACCATATCCAAAAGGCCCTGTATTGCACCAAATCACACCATTTTCATCAGCAAGGATAAAACCACTCGGTCCTTCGGGGCACTGAAAGGTCATTTTGCTCCCTGATGCCGCAGCTGGGATCCGAGCAAGCAGAACCACGGAGGAAGAAAGAAATAAACAACAGGCACAGAAAGTATCCGTTCTTTCCATTATTACAGGATTTATCTTCCTAATATACAGGGAGTGTTGCCTGGCAACACCGGCTCTCCCGACCTCTGCCATCTCCCCCCAACACAGCCCAAATGAGCTCGAACCACACGGAGCCTTCTCCAGCACAACCACCATGGGCTCAGTGAGTCCTCCAACAGTGCCATGCTCATCTCTCCATCTCCAGTCCTGCCTTTCTTCTCCCTGGTGGCAAATGCCAACCAGGGACGGGCATGGCTCAGGGCAGCCACTGGCTGGTCTTGAGGGACCTCCATAGTTTCTTCACTGTGTTGGAGAGCCTAATTGTGAGGCTGAGCTGCTCCTGGAGCTCACCAACAAACTTCAAACAGCACCTGTGCCTTCAAACACACCCCTCCTTTGCTAAAAGCCCCATAGAGAACTTCCAAGCAGAAGCCACTGATGTTGCATCCATGGATGTCCATCCAGGCTCTGCTGGTGCTGCTTAATTCAGACAAAAAATGTCATTTCCATAGACCTCAAGATCCTTCTCTTTTGTCTCGGCTCTTCTGTTGCTCACAAGCAGCTGGTTTTGTTCACTGACATGTTACAAGTGAAGTGATTAGTTCAGAAGGTGGGAAAATCCTGAGGGTATTTATTAGAGGAAGAGAGAAATGAAAATACACTGACTCGGGTGAGTTTGCAACAAAGCAGCTGCGCTAACTTTTAAAAGCCTCTTTCCAAATTCCTCACGCCTCAATAACACAGTAACATCCTCGGTGCAGAGATGGGCTTGAATGTGATTTACCCCCTGTCCTGTTCATCCAACCATCACTAGCCGGGCTGTATTTGCAGAGCAGCAGATGCCATGGTTACTATCTGTACAGCCGGACGGGAACCGCTCTGGCTCCCCTGACAATAGCAGTGACTGAAACTTTATTCTTCGCTCGGGACAGCATTAATCACTCACACATCACGCAAGAAAGGGGGCTCTGGCAGAGGGGACATTCACCTCCTGCCCCATGCAGAGCTGAGTGCTGCAGAAAGCTGCTGCCAGGTAGCCTCGGTCGTGGAAATGTTTCACATTTCCACATCTCACATGAGTGCGAATTGCATTTTCACTAGCCATGACATTCACCTTTCTTTCCTGCACTGCCCCACTCTGGAATTTCAAACAAAGGAGAAAACCATCCATAATAACAGGGGAAGGAATCATATGCTCAAACCTAGCATAGCACAGCCTGAGCATACAGGTGTACCTATCACTTGAATAACTTCAAACTCAAATCTAGGTCCACTGAAGAGCCACTGGAAAGGCTCAGCTGAGGGAGAAGCAGGAAAGCAGGGATGAGGAAAAGGGACGAGTGAGGGTTGGACCTGTGGGTCTTTTCCCAGGAAAACAGCTTCCAAAAGCAGGTCAGTGATTTTTGCAGCCTCCTCCAGCCAGAACCATTGTGCTGGACCTGCAGCCAGGAGAGACCGTGGGCATGTCTGTGTTAATAAGAGAGCAGTCCTCTTCAGACTCAAAGACTTTTACTCTATAAGAGCCACATGTCTCCGCTTTTGCCCTCTTTCATTCCAGCACACAGCAAGGTGCATAAAGACCCCCCCCCCTCTTCAAAGCCCCTGCAGACATGGGGGAAGGAGGGGAGGACAACCAGAGAGGAGCCGGTGTGGTGCTCGGTTTAGAACAAGGAGCTTGAACAGATACTATGGTGACGAGCATTGTGTAGAGAAATGAATAGACCAGAATAGGAAAAAAAAACTTCAACAGTATCACAGCCAGGCCCCAGCATGGCTCTGGAGAGCCGAGTGACTGCGTGCTCTTGTAACCTTGAGGGTGGGCTGCTGTTGTAAAGCGGGGAGCTGGCGCAGAGGTAAGGGCAGGGAGCATGGGAGTGATGGAGAGAACTCAGGTGAAAAAAGGTTAAGTGCAGCCAGATATTTAAGTGAGACGGAGTCGCCCATGAGAGCAATGCAAACAGTTCATTGCAAGGAAACCTGATCCAAGGCCATTCACAGCACAAACCCAGAGACAGGCAAGTGCCCCCTCCCCTTACGCTCCATGGGATCTGGCAAGGACAGTGCTGGCTCAGAGTTCATAAATTCTTCAGCAGAAAATACTTAGATACTTAATCAAGGGCTCCTCTGTTACTCCAGAACAAGTTTACATTATTAGAGAGAAAAAAACAGCCAGTCAACCAACAAAGCACCAAGCCCTCAACCGAACAAAAAGTATCCTAAATAAAGAGATAAACCCGTATGACAGAACAGCAATAATAGCTTTCAGGTATATGTTCTGCATAAGATTTCCAGGCAGTTGGTTTAGTTAATGGATTCCCTTAATCTTTCAGCTGTCAGTACGCAATCTATAGCCTACTGTTTCTTCAGCACCGTATTTATAAGGACAAATTCAAACTTGTATAAACAGACAGGAGTATCTATTGTTGTGCAAGAGCAGGACACAAAGGGAGCCTGTCACTGATACATCACAGCTGTCAGAGAGCCCCGATGCTGGGAGTTAGGGGCAAACCCAAACTTGGAGCCCTGAAGGATGCTGAGGTGTTGGGGAGTGTGGGAACCAGGGCAGTGAGGGAGGAGGCAGGCAGGGATGTGGGCAAGGCCTGCACCTCACTAGGGGACTGCAGAGGTTTAAGTGCTTCTCAAGGTTCATTGGGATGCTGAAGGTTTCAGCAGAGCTCTGCCCTCCTGCTGCAGCTCTAGGTGAAAAAGCGGAAACTAGTTAAAAAATAGGAGCTGACTTGGAGTTTTCTGAATTGATTTGTAAACAAATCACGAAGGTGAAAAATGGGGGTGAAAGGATGATAAATATAAGACATGCTTGTGCAGAGAGCACGTCCTGGGAGCAGCAGCACGGCAAGTAAAGGGGAGACCTGGCAGACACACCACTCTCCATTCAAGTCCAGCTGTCCTGCTCTGAGCAAAATCCCCACACTGGGACACATCTATATTACCTGGGAGGTTGAAAGGAGCCATGAAGATGCAGTAACTGGAGTTTGGCTGGCAGGGCAGCCTGGCTTGAGTGGGAAGTACTTCCCAGGCTTGTAAGCTCAGTTCCTACCCCTTCGCTCTTATTTTCTAACTATGTTGCAGTGTCCTTAGCTGCTCTGAGAGAAAGGGGACATCGGGGTTACTGCACATCAACACAAGCTTCTCAAGACCCCTGGACCAGGAAAACATCACCCAAACCCAAGGACAGATGACAGAATCAAGCCAGTGAGAGGTGACTGTGAGAAGATATGAAACAGGACAGGAGCAATGGGATACCCAGATAAGGTCAGTGAGTAAAATCCTAATGATGCACAGTGGAAGGAGAGGAGGGAATGCTGCAGTATCCAAACTACTGCCAGCTCGTAAGGGATGCACGTGGCACAGCCAGCAGCTGGAGAGAACAGAGGTGTCGCGAGGCCATTGTAGGCACTCGCTGCGCTGTTTAAATCATGAGGCACGGCGCTGTGTGGAAAAGCTTGTTTTTCCTTCGATAACTCCAGTTTGAGGAGAGGGAGGTATCTCTCCATGCCCTGCAGCAAGCAACTTCTGGCACCAGTGGAATACAAATAACCAGTAACAACCGGAGAAGATAAGTTTCTGCTGTAAAAGTTGGCCAGAACCTCGCTGAAGGATGCTACCCAGCCCAGTGATTGCAGATATGTTTACTGGTAAAATGCAGAACAAGAAAGATAGGGATAACTCCTTGTGCTGGTCTGGTTTGTGTAGTCAAGCACTCACAGCAAATACATCTGAAAGGGTTCCCCTCCAAACCCATCCCTGTTTGCCTGCTGCTTGTTTATTTAAAAGCAAGGCTTTACAGAAACAGTCTTTCCTGCCTCTTCGCTGCCCCACTCTGCCTCTCCCCATCCTCCAAACCTCTGCAGGTTTCTCAGGGCAGGCTCAGGGCTTCTAATGTGCCTGATCCTGTCCCAGTTTCAACTGGGAAACTACTGCTGCTGCTGCTCTTTCTCTGCTCTCTGGCTTAAGGAGTGATGCTGGCAGGTCTCTGCAGGAGGCTGGTGGTGGTGCCTGTCCCTAGGTGCTTGGGCCCTGGGGCAGTATCGAGGCTGTCTCTCGTGCAGTGTACATGGGGCTTTTAAGTGGTTCTGGGAATCCCAGGTTAGGGAAGTGCAGAACTGCTGCCTCACTGCTGCACAGCTGGGCCAGAGGAGTGAGCGGGTCCTGCTTTCTGCCTCAGTGAACTCCCAGCCTTGTTCATCTCCCAGAGGAGTGCCAGGAGTCACCACCCTCGATGTTCATTTTCCACCTCACCATCCTCAATATGCACCTGCCACCTGGACAAGCAGGGCTGGATGGAAGAGGTGCATGCTGCCTTCACTCAGCATTCAGCACTGGGGAGACCAGCACGCCCCAGCAGTGGGTTCCCCTGGCCCAGCACTCCCCTTCCCGGCTGGGAGCACTGGTGTGACTGGGAGGAATAAGTGGAGAATGGCAGCCTTCAGCTCGCAGAGAGATGCAGTGATTTGAATATATATTGAAAAATTTCCCAGTATGTTTAATAAGCAGGAGGGTGGCAGGGATATAGCACAGGAGGGCTGAGCAGTGCAGCTGGGGCAGGGGAAAGGGTGGCGTTGGGTTAGCACCACTGCAGCAGAGCAGCCATCCAGGAGATGCTGTCTTTCTGAGCATGGAAGGAGCAGCAGCTCAGCCAGTCAGAGGGAGCATCTCGAAGGCAGGCAGACATGGTTGGATGTGGCCATAGAGGAGTAGGAGAGGTTCATGCAACAAGAGGCAAGAGGATGTTCATTGTTGGAGGGGCAGCTAATGGTTTATTAAGAGAGAAGGGGTCAGGAAGGCGTCATCAAGCCTTGGTGCAATTATGCCACGTATGCAGTTCTGGCTCTTCCGGACACAACTCATCTCTCTCCAGGGTAATGCAGGCTGCCTCACACACCTGATCCCCACATTAATACTGTCACAAGCTGATGATATTATCAAGTGAAGCGTAGCCTCCAGGGGAGGCAGGCTTTAACCCTTCCAGTGTAGGGAGGATGCTCCCTGGACCATGTCAAACAACAGGTGAAAAGGGACTGTTTAGGGCTCAGTTGAGTTTGCACAGAGAAATGTCTGAGGGGCATGGAGAGAAGGAAGGGCAGTGGCAAGGCAAGGAAGACCATGATGGATGTAACACGATGACAAAGTTGAAAGTCTCAATAATATTTGTGGCTGTGCAGTGGCCCCCAGCTTTCTCCCAAAGGACTGAGTTGGACGAGCCATTGCTCTCTAAATAAATCATCATCAGAAAAATCAAGCAAATCAAGATTGCTGCCATCTCTCTTCTGCCCTGACAATAAACAGAGATGTGAAACAACCACATTAATACAACTGCATCTTCATGGAGCTCCACAGCAATGTCACAAGCACCTGCAGCAACATGCCCATGTCCCTAGTCCCACAGCAACCCTTGACTCCTGTGCTGTGGCTGGAAGACTCCAGAGGCTGAGGAGATGGGTGCACATCTCTCTGCAGGTTCCCCTTTGGTAGGATTTGGGCCAGAGTAGTGTAAAAGGCTCCAGCAGCTGAGTTTCCACCATCCCTCCCTCCCCACAGCCTGAACCTTTGGCACCACCCTCCCAGGTGCCACTGGCCTCCCATGACATGTGGGAGCCATTCAGGTCCTGTCCTCTTGCTGGTCCATGAGCACCGACCCCTGGGTCCTCCCTGCCTCCTAAAGGGACATGAGCCTCCTGTGCTTCCTTGCTGGACCTTGGGACCAAAATGAGGAGCATGTATGGCTGCAGCAGTGTCACTGAGATGCTGCAAAAGCCTCGTCGTGCCAGGCAGCAGCATGCCCAGCCCCAGGGCATGCACCTCTCCTTATCATCTCTGTCTGGCATCCTCCAGCTCCAGCTCCTTCATCCCCAGGGAACCCTCTTCACTCCCCAGATTTGCAGCAGAGGTTTAAATTGCACTTGTTAAGATCTCTAGTGTAAGAAAAACAGGAGAAGGCAAGCACCTGTCCTGGGGAGCTGAGCAGCTGATTTAATTCAACATTCCCATTGGAATCGTTGCTTTATTCAAGGTCGGAACAGCTAACAGCACAAAGTTAAAGCAGGTGCCAGAGAACGTGCCAGGGCCACATTCTGGAGGCAGCCCAGGGTTTCAGTCTGTTCACTCTTACCCATTACCAACTCCAGAGGCAGCATCTCCAAAGCCCTTAAATTCCTGTCCTCTGTCTCCTTGATTTCCCTCTTGTCCTGCATGCTGAAGTCTGCAAACAACTCACTTAAATCCATTCCTCCGCTTTCCATTAAGCTTTTAACACTTGCTGCATTTCCCGACAATGACGCAGATTGTATTACAGCTCCTTAAATGTTAATTTTTATTGATTCTACATATATACATAAAAATACACACACACACGCAAACATGCACGCTTATATTGAGGTACATATTGATATCCAGCAAGTGGTTCCCGGAGGTGGAAGGTACTGGAGGCTGATTGCTGTTACCTCCAGGGAACAGGAGCATCCTTGCCAGTAAGAAAACAGAGAGGCCAAATGCAAGAGCATTTTCATAAGCAATAGCAGATGAAGCAAGGGGCCTTGCCCATGGTAAAGGACTGGAGGTAGCTGCATGGCTGGCTTGAATCCAAGGTGATAGAGTCATTTATCTTAAAAATGCCCTCTATTGAGAGTTTACCAGTGCTTTCATGGGCCTTGGAAGATCAGCAAAGTGGCTGGTTGAGACTTGGCCTGTCATTCTCCAGCAGACGATGACTTGAAACCTCTCTGAGGGCTTCAGCAATGGAGGAGGGGGGCAGAGTAAGTGTTGGGGAGTTAAGAGCTGTATTGATCCACTCAGTGGATGTGGGACTCCACATTTCAGGTATGCCACATGGCTGCAGCCCAGTTACTTAATTTGCCTCAGTTTCTCTCTTTTTGTAGCTGTGTGGTGCAGTTTGAGTCCTAGCACTGGAAGAAATTGAGGCTTATCACAAGGGAGCTCACCTGGGCCTTCTTCCAGGTGAAGAATCAGGCATTTTAGTGGCATTTCCACAACCACAGAGTGGCTGTAGGGGCTCAGGGTGCCCCCCTTGCAGCACCCATGGGGAGCAATTAGATGTGTTTGAGAATCCCTGCTCTCTGGAAGCAGCCCGTGCCAAGGCTGTGATGAAGACAAATTCCCTTAGCAGATGAGGTTGCAGAGCCCATGTCCATTACATGCAGACTGCTCTTCTGCTAAAAGGAGGTTAACGTGGTAAAATCAAGCATTCAGACATGGGAAAAACAGCACAGAAGGTGGTTGTGAAATCTCTGGTGCCTCTTCTCGTGGTTCACTCTTACACCTTTCCCATGGCAGGATCACTGTTACTTCTCCCCTTGCTCAGCCTCCCCTGGAGCCTCTCCCTGCCTTCAGATGTGCCTTCACTGGCACAAAGAAACACGGACCCTGCAAAGCATTTCCCCAACCCAGACAGCATCAAGACAAAATCTATTTGCCAAACTGTGTAAAGCAATCTCAGATTTCACAGGTTGACTAAACTGAAGTGGATTTTGACTGGCTTGGTGAAAGACACATTCTGATGCCCTCTGCCCCTCAGAAAGCCGCACAACCGGTCAGGTCTTTGTCACCGACATAGCGTCACCAGTTTTGTTGTTGCTGGTTTCAGTCTGAGAAAAACAAAGATGTTGTCCTCTCAGCTTGCTTCCTTCAGAAACCACATTAACTGTTTTTCCATTGAAATTTCCAAAAGCCAGAACAGCTGGAAGGAAAATTCAGCCCAGAATAGTTCGCCCTGGAGAGAGACAATGTGGTGAACACTGCTTTAAGCCTTGAAAAACAGCCATGTGATGGGAAACAGTGAGCCATCATAACGAAGCGACTTGCTGCTCATACTCCCTTGGCTACATGCAAAAATCAGGTGGTTACAAAGCAACTCCCTCTGTAGGCATTGCTTTAATAAAGTAACGGGAAAGAAAGCACCATGTAAACCTTGAGCAATTGCCTATTGCTTTTCTTTACTTGAAGTCAGTGCTCACAGCGTGGAGCAGGCCAGGTGAGGAGCTGGGAGATGTATCCAGGACTGACCTCCATGGTGCACGGCACCAGGAAAGGGGAATATCCAGGGATTTCTGCTGGGATGAATGCCTTGTTTGCCACATTGAGCCTGCCAGTGCTTGCTCCCAGAGCCAGCCATGAAGCGAGTATTCCGCAGCCGGCTTCTTGCACATCCTCACGGAGGAGGTGGATTTCCCAAGGAAAGGGGTTGGTTGGCTTTTGGATTAGTGGAGTTGTTGGACTATGTGTCGCCGTCACGGCAGAAAAGCAGAACTGAGAAGCCAAATGGTTTGGCTAATCCGCTTGCTTTGATTTAGCAGTACCAACCGTCTGCAAATACAGCTTTAATCTCCATTGCGGATTTCCAGCATGCAGGGCCTGAGCTTGACTAAAGAGACCGGAAAATGAGGATGCTCAAATAAAAATTGTGCAGCAGAAGCCAGGCTGAGGAAAACCTCACTTTGCACAGGCTGAGGGCCTTCGCAGACGTGCTAGATCTTATTAGCCAGACCTGCACCCTCACAGCTGTTTGGTGACTGCACAAGGATGCCACTCAGCACTGGAGAAACTCTCATCCCCTTAATACCTGAGCTGGCTCAGAGCTGCCCACAAAGAACACCAGTGTCATCTGCCACAGGGCAAAGGCTTTAGATGGGGACTTTGCCAGGAGGAAGAACGTGGTGCATTTATATCAGTATGAGAAAGCACACGGAGGAGACATGGGGTCTGCACTCTCTGAAGTTTTCAGAGTGAAGCCACAGGGACAGTACGCCAGATTTTAACTGCCATCAGTTTTCTACTGTGTGAGCTCTCTCAAAGTGCTCTGTGCATATATCCTCATGGTGCACAGGCGCCAGGATCAAAAATAACATTTTCAGGCTTGTTCTCAGGGGAAATGGGGCACAAGGAGCAGAGCAATGACCTGGCAATGCAGACCACCAGCCCAGGCAGGCTATGGCTGTCTCTCCAGCAGTGCCGGCAGGAGATGCTGCCAAGGAATGGGATGTCGCCTGGCACCTACTCCAGCATTCACAGAGGGTGTGGGACGGAATACGATGACCAGCCGGACATCTGCCAACTCCTCTAGCCAACCCCATGGGGAAAGCACGATGTCCCCTCCTGTCCCTGGCAAAAAGGGGGAGCATTTGGGAAGCATGCCAGGCCATGAAGAATTTCCTCTCATTAATTAGCTCACGGAGAGGGCAGATTGTCTCTCAAGGCATCACAGATCTCAGTCCATCTCCTGAATTGACACGCAGGCCATTTTCCAGCCTGGCTGATGACCGGGGCAGTAGCAGGAGCAGATCACAGGCACCAAGAAAAGGACCTTAACAAGGGAAAGGTAAGAGTTCTTCTCACCCTTCCCTGCTCCTCACCATCTCATTCATCACATCCCAAACACATTAGCACAGGGTAATTATTAAAGATCAAAGGAAGACATTTGCAAAGGTTGTGCAGGCAGTGAAGCCCAGCAATACATTTCGAGAGAGGCTGTGCCTTTGTGTTGGGATCTCAAGGAGAGCATTGTAAAGGACTGATGAAACAGTTTGACTGCGCTTCAGAGTCAGTATTATTGCTATTCATTTAAAACTTGACCCACTTTTATTTTCCATATTGGCATATTTTATCTTTTTTTTTTTTATTTTTAAAGGGGAGGATAATTGAGCACCAGCAAAGTATAGATAAAGGAGCACACCCAGCAAAATCGCAACAAATGTTTTGTTTGAGCTAAATCTGTATTTTTCAGGGGAAAAGCAGTCAGCAAAAGTGCTTTTTTAACCAGAATGAGAATGAGGGAGAATGAACACATGCATGCCAACACATGAGCACAGACGTGTGCTGAGAGGAGGGTCCTGTTCCAGCCTGGATGGGTGGCAGGGAGCCTGCTGTGTCCATGCAGCACGGGGAGCAGCCTCTGAGCTGGAGGGTCTGCTTTCTCTGAGATAGGGAGACCTGCTCAGGAGTGAGGTTTATCCTGATTTAGTGACTGCTTGACAGAAATCGTACCTCCAGATCCTACGGCAGATGAAGAGGCATTGCCTGGCAGCCAGTGTGGCAGGAGGGAGGGATGGTCTGGCTGTGTCCATGTGCATTTGTGCCTTCATGCCTTTACTAAGCTCCTGCTCGTGGTGAGGGATGTATTGCACACTTGTGACAGGGCACACCTTCACCACTGTCTGCACCACTGATGAGAAAAGAGGAGTAATGAGCTGTGTGCAGTGGGAGAAACACTCAGCATAGCACTGCTTTCTCTGTACAGCATGTGCACATCCACTCATCTGGTTATTTCACCTTCAGGGCATGAAAGGGAAGCAATTTTTTCACCTAATAGAAATTTGCTCTGGTGTGGAGACAGCAGAGTAAAAACTGCCTCGTGTGCAGGTAAGTGGGGGAGGAACTGAAGGGGGAAGCTCTGAGGTTGCAGGGAGGTGCTCAGGGCACACTTAGATCTGAAACAGATAGTACATCAGGAAAAGAAAATAAAAGGCTCAGTTGTGATGCTACTAGTTTTCCCAAGGAGCTCCAGAGGGAATGGCAGCAACCCTGGAAGGGAGGAAGGTGGCCAGGTATGGTCCATGAGCCCACTGCCTGCCAAAACTGGTGATGCCCCACCAGGTAGCTGGAGTGATGCTGGGTGCTGCTGGGCTCAGAGCCTGCCATAGCCTCGGCTCAAGCCCCAGCACGTCAGCAGCAGAGAGGAGCAGGCCAGGACTTGTCTCTGCTTTCCCCTTCCCTACGCAGTTACACCTCCCCTGCAACAAACGGAGCCTGCTGCTGCCACGGCTGCTGCTTTTGAGGGGATTTAGTCTTCTCTAAGTAAACATGGAGGCAGTTGTTACACACCTTATAATTACATTGCTCCACTCTGCAATTATTACATTTTCCAAGCTACAGCTGCTTCCTACTCATTATCAGGTTAAGAAACTTCTCCTGATAGTAACATGGCACTAACCCTGTAATTAACAGGCAGACCACCCAGCCACTGCTGATGAGAGGGGCTTTGCTGAGCAAGGAGCAAGCTGTGCCTGGGCTTGGAGGTGGCTTTCTATGGTGCAGAGTCACTTTTCCATCACACACCCAGCCACCCTTCCCCTTCATGTAGTTTTTTATTTAATGACATGACAGGAGCATCCTCACAAATATGCCACTACGGAGGGGATTAGCCAAGAGCTTATAGCAAGGGGTATCTGCTGAGCCCTGCTTTTTGGTGGGCACGGACACCAATGCTCCCTGGGCACCTCACTCACAGCTCCAGCAAACCGTTTGTCTGATAATTTTGTGTTTCCCATTTGTAAGTGGCGATTTCCTTAAATGGAATTCTTTGTTGTTGGAAAGGCCCATGTCCTGCAGCCCTGCACTGAGCTGGCCAACAGTGGCCAGGTTAGATGCTTCTGGTTATGTCTCCATCAGGACAAGGGATTGTTTCTGAAAGATGGGAACATCACCTAAAGCAACACAGAGGGATGTCAGGAAGACTATGATGGTGCCCAGCCGTTGGTCCCACAGTGCCAGCCCCTGTTTGCAGCCCTGGGATACAGCACACATGCAGACAGCAGCGTTCCCATTACTGTCCTTGCAGACAATGGAGCTGCTGCAGCAGCTCAAGGCTTATGGTTGAGTGTCTGCTCTTTATCGGGTATATCCAGAGAGGACAAGGGCCACAGATGGGCCTGAGACACAGATCAAGCAATTTTAGCACTGATCCTCATGAGTCTCCTCAGGCAGGTCACTTTCAATTTGTTTTGGTCCTCTTTATGAGAAAAGGACACTTCTCAGCCACAGAAGTTCAGAGCACCCATTACAGAGGCTGTGATTTCATGACACTCCAAGGTCTCGGCAATGTAATGTACTTAGCTGCTACTGCTGAATTCAGCCTATGGTATAACTTGACACCTTTAATTACAGGAAGCAGAGCTGGACTCCAGATACAGCAGCATATCTGGAGTAGGATCGTATCAGTGCAATCAAATCTGCCCAGAGAGCATCCACAGGACGGCCGGGCTGGGTGTGTGTTTAGCAAGGGAGACGTTGAGCTTAAGCTGCTGCACACATTTAGCTGCCTCTTGCTGCTGCTTTCTTTTGGCTAGGAAAATAAATCTGGGAACAGTTCTACCTGCTAGAGCAGTTTGCAGAAAGAGGGATGGAGCAAACATATTTAAGCTCATACTGTGCTCACCAGGAGCAGCAGAATCCGCCTCTGCAAGCAGGGCTTTGAAAACCAAAGGGACAAAACTCTTCCCAGGCAGGAGAGGCAGGGGGTCCAGCTTCCCACACTCGCCTTGACTGTGCTTCACCCCTTGTATCAGCACAGCACAGAGCCTACATGGCAGGACAGTGAGCCAGACACAAAGCAACGCCTTGCACACCCAGCACCGGTATACTTGACCATTGCGTTCAGTACAGCAAACCTCGGGAGTCCCCTTCCAGGCCATGGCCATGGGGGACTTTAGGGGGTGATGGTGTCAGCACTTGCTCCAGAAGCTCCCCCTCTAATAGGATGTTTCCCGTGTTATCCCGACAGCTCTGGTTTCCAGGCAGTTTATCACCCACCTAAAAATCGATGACAAGCCAGAGTGAGCCCCTGACCTGGAAGTATAAATTGCCCCTAATTATCACAGTGGCTCGTCATGCACTGGGTGCTTTGACCGGGGCCTCGAGCTGGGAGCAGTCCTGCCCTCTGACCCTACTACATTTCTCTTGGTTTAAGGGCTTTTCTCCCCATTCCAGCCTGTGATTCCCTTTTCTGGGGGATCCACAGCTGCTGCTAGGTCCTTCCTGCTCCCTCTGAGCTCCCCAGGGCCGCTGGGGCTGCTGAGGATGGTGCCAGTGATACTGTTGGTGGCAGAGTCTCTGTTGGGCAGAGCACAGGGATGGAGGGGGGGGGTACCATTAAAGTACCACCTCCCCCCTCCCAGGTTTTATTCCCAGTCCTCAGAAACACTGATCATTTTCTTTGTCTTCAGCCAGTCCATCTTTAAAATGAGGGTAAAGGATACCCCTAGGAGGCATGTTTAATTAAAGTTTACAAGATGCTTGAGAAGTGTCAGAGAAATAAAAGAGGGACCACGATGGCATAGAAGGAGTGATGGGTGCCCCGGGGAACCAAAGCAGGTTCCCGGGGGAGACCCAGGGGAATGCAGTGGTTTTTCCCTGTCTCCTTCCCAAGCCCTTGGCATTTGTTTAGCCCCAGGCTCTATCCAAGGTAAACGAGGCCCTCCGACACCGCCACCTCTTCTCACTCCAGTTGCCAGGGGCTGCTGAGTGCCCTGGCAGTTGAGCAACCCTTGAAAAGCTCCTTTCACTGTAATTAGACATGTAAAAATGAAAAACTGAAGGAAAAGAATTTATGCATCTTCTAATAGCCCTCAAGTGTCCATCCAGCCACAGCCTTTTTTTTCCCTGGGCTTTTATTTGGAGAGTTGCTATAATTTATGTCATGCAATTAGGTTTTTGTCTACAGGCTCTGGGAGGAGTGTGAGTGTGGAGCAGCGGAAGGAGCCCTGAGCATGAGAACAGACAGAGAAGGGGCAGCAGCTCCAGCATGTGTGCCTCCGCTCATCCCCAGCCAGCAGCTGTCCTGCAGGACAGTGGAGCCAGGTTTTGTCCCAGCCCAGGACTGACCAGCTCACTGGGCAGCAAAGAGGGTCTGATGCAGCTCAAAAGAATGGACCAGAGGAATGATAACACAGGGGGAAAAAAACCCCCGCTGGAGCCTAGCTCTGATGGGAACCATACCCATTCCTTCGGGAAACTGGGTGGGGAGGGTGGTATTGGACATCGGTGGGGTTAAAGCTGCACCCTCCGGTAGTTGCTAAGTAACAGTGTCCTGACCTTACCCATCTACCAGAGGAGATCTTGGGGTGGGAACCTCCTCCCCACTCAGCTGGGGTGAGCATCTCCCCATGTGCAGGAGCAAGAAGAGGGTCTTGCCTGGGAAGGAACTGATGAGAACATCTCAGGACACAGGGGCTGAGCCCTTGCTCCTGCTGAAGGCTGTCATAAATGCCTGTCATGCAAGGGGATCTTCTCCTCCTCATTCCTCCAGAGAGGCTGCTCCAAACACAACAAGGCTGTGTTTTTCAGAGCACCAGCCTGCAGGCAGCAGGATAAACCCAGCAGATAGAGCCAAACACAGAGCAGAACATGCTTCCTGTGACTATTTGCTTAAAGCCATGTGAAATTTGGATTGAGCAAAACCCACGGCCCACTGACTTTTTCTTCATGCAGCAAAATCCTTGAACTTAAATCTTCAAAACGGGGTTTAGCTCAATGTCCACTTTATGCCCATTTCATTGCCCAAGGTTGGCCACATCCCCCTTCTCCTGCCCCTCGCTGCCTGACATCTGCAATGAATCCCCGTGGCTGCAGAGAGCTACAGCTAGCGGCCGTGGCCTCCCGGCTGCCCGGGGCTGCCTGCTGGGGAAGCCGGAGGGGACGTAACAAGCAGAGGTGGAAAAAACCTCAGAAGAGCTCAGAAACCATGCTGCCAAAACATGCACATTCAGCAAACGCTGTATCTGGGGTATCAGCAAAAGTAATCACAGCCCAGATTGTGCTGGGCAAGGCAGATCCCAGGGTGCAGGAGGCCCCTTATCTCCCCTAGACCTGCTGAGTGACTGAACAAACATGGGCCCTGGCTCTCCCCCAGAGAAGCAAGTTTCTTGCCAGAGCCCCTCTGCATACACAGGGCTTTCTCCTCTGGAGCCAGGTCTGAGTCCCCATTCCTGGTGTGGTGCGGTGCAGCCAGCTGTGCCTAGCCCCGGCAGCGCCAGCAGATGTGAAAGCCAGATGATGCTCTCAGCTCCTGTCTCTCTCATCTCGCCGTCAGAGGAAAAGCATCACCTAATCTGACACGCAGATGGTACGGGTGGATTTCCCCCATGCTCAGCCTGACACCTCCCCTGATGTCCCCCTTGTCACAGTTTGCCGGCACTTCAGAGGCAAGAGGGGCTGCACCGGAGGTGCAGGATGGTGCCAGGGGGTTGCAGTGCTAGCTGTGCATTCCGAGATCTCTCCTGACAACAAGGACACATGAGATAAATGCAGCTCCTGTGCAGAACTGCGGCGCTTTGCACCTCCCAGGGGTCCAATCCTGGGGAGGAAAACATTTTAGTAAAATAGAAATTGGGTCACATCCCCTTGATTGTCTGAGTAAATGGGACAGTGTGTACATTTTATTTACCTTCCTACAGGGCAAATGTAGTGAGCATGTAATAAATCATTTCTGCAGCTGCTGGGCAAGCCTCCTGCTGCAAACCCAGCAAAATTCATGCATACTAAACCTGCCCTAATTACAGCTCCCTCTCCTCTTTCACTCCTCCCAGCTCCTCCTTACACATCCACTTCCTCGCTTGTCATTCTTTTGGTCTTGCTCCTCCTTTTCCTCATCTGTTCCTTCCTTCCCTCCTTCCCCTTTGCTGTTTACAGAGGCACTCCCTTGCCACCACCAGCTCCTGCCCTCAGGAGCAAGGGCTTCATCTCCAGCTTGGCCAAGTCCAGTGGGTGTAAGGGATTGCCATCATCTGAGGTTTGGAAACCTGAGCCCCTTTGGGATTGCACAAACTAGCTGACATCCATAGGCTGTTTGACCTGAGATTTCCTCTTCTTCAAGGCAGAGCTGAGGAATCCCCCTGTTGCTCTGGGACAGCAGCAGGATGAGGAAGGAGCTTCTAAGGAGATGACAACCCATGGGTGCCAATGGGGGTCTGGGCAGAACCAGATATTGTTCAGACCTGAGGTTTCTCACAGCACTTCAGAAATTAAAGCAAACAAGCTGTGTCTGTGTCGACGGGACAAATGACAATAGTCTTAAATTGCAGCAAAAAGGATCCAGATTGGTGTTTACAAAAGCCTTTCTAAGGATAGCAAATCGCTGGAGCAGATTGCCTGGGGCAGTGCCAGACTCCCCAGCGCTGGGATCTTGTGGGAGTGTCAGACAAATAGCTGTTGGGAATCAACTAGGAGGAGCTGGTCCTGCCTGGGGACAGGATGGAGGGACCCTTGCGTACCTCAGGACACAGCCTGGAGTCCATCCTGATGGGGAGGCTGGTGAAACAGTCTGAGGCTGTTTCCCAAAATCAGCTCCCTGAGCAAAGGCGAGCTAGAAGCAGAGACAAGTACAGGAGCATGGTGGGCAGGAGCCAGAGGTGAGCTGGGGGGCGGTCCCCAAGGGTAGAGGGGCCATACCACAGCACACTGCCGGGCTCTCTGGAGACCTCATCCTTGGCTCCAGGAGGGTTTCCAGCCTTTGGCTCTGGGACACATCCTGGAGCACCCAGATCATGGCAAGCAGAGCAGGTCCGAGGCAGCGGCACCAAGCCAGGGATGTAGTGAGCATCAGTTGATGCTTCCTCCAGTGGAAATGCAACTGCAGACGTGCCCTCACTCCCTCAAAGCAGAAGGGAGCAGCACATCTCCCAGGGGAGCGAGGTAAACTACCTCCACCCCATAGGCAGCAGGAGAAAGGGATGAGGACTTCCCCATTTCTGTGCCATCAGAGCTGTGGCTCTCAGCTGTTGGTGGGGGAACAGCCGTGCAACACGTGTTGGGCCTGCTTCTCTAGCTGTGGGGACCTTGAGGTCCTTAAAATAATCCCAGAGAAATAAACAAACAAACAAAAAAATTAATGCCAAGAGCAAATACAGAACAGACCTCTTCCAGTCATTTTCTCCAGCAGGGTCTATTCAAAGACCGGAGAGAGGATGACACACTGGGCCAAGCTAAACACCCCTGCAACACATTGCAAACAATAGCTTCACAGAGCATGAAGCCAGAGGGAATCATTGTGGTCATTTACTCTGTTTTTCTGCAGAACATATGCCATGGCGCTTCCCAGAATTCATTGTTTAATCTAGGCAAGGCTTGCTGAAAAATATTCACTCTTGACTTAAACTTTTCCAGGGAGTATGGATGCAGAGCAGAACAGCACCAGGCAAGAGGGGGGAGTTTCTTGCTTTAACCAGTTTGGGGACTGTGTAACTGGAGTGAAAACACCATTGACTGCAAACAGCAGTTCCAGGGAGATGGAAACTATTTGCAAATTTGGGCTAAGACCAGACTTAGCTGAGCCGGACATTTTGAGCACAAACTGCTTGGACTTCTCCTCCTGAGGTTATTTCTTTGGAAAGAGAAGGGGGAAGGAAAAATACCACCAACCTAAACCAAAAACTAAATAATCTGTTTGAGTTTGGCGGTGCCCCCTCCCTACATTTTGCTTTAAGATTTGCCAAGCTACCTTGCTTTTAGGCTAGGGTGAGGGAAGGGCATTTGACTCATTAGAAATACTTGCTTTCATTCCCCATCTCTCCTTAGCTGCAATGCCAGCTCATCCTTTTTGTTGCACTCTTCATTTCAACACCCTGTCTTCTAATCCTCTTCCTTGATTGTCATCTCTGGTCAACAAATACAGCAATGCTGGAGAAGGATGCTTTATCTGAAAGAAGCATTCTCTGCCATGGAGATCAAGATACTGTTTGCCCACAGTTACATGAACCCGACTTTAAACTCAGTTCCAGCCCATGGCTTCATCCAAACTAAGATCCAGCCAAATTATTCCCTCAGCCAAAGGGATGAAGGAATTTTTCCTCCACCTCAGGAATCTGGACGTTGCTCTGCAGCACAGAGTTTCTCCACAGCTGAACAAGACCTGGCATGGCCAGCCGGCAGAGCCGACACCTCCAAAGCACTTGCATCAGGGCTTTGAGCAGAGGGGAAGCTGTGTGCCGCAGGCTGCAGCCCTACGCATGCCAGGAGATGCACACAAGAGTATCCAGGTTGCATTTTGGACCTCTGCATCCTCTGAGCAGCGATCCTAAGAGCAATGCGCTCATCTCCCATTTCTGCACAGCAGGATCAGAAATGGGAAAGAAGCCAATTTCCCTTCCAGTGTGCTTGGTAACATGAAAACTAAGGAAAACTAGAGAAGGAGAAAAATAAAGGACACAGGACAGCTCCAACAAATGAAAGGGCAAAGACTGGACAAGGGGAGGGAGGCTGGGGAACAAGGAGTTTATAAGCCATTGCCAAACCACTGCAAACCCAGTGACGAGATTATACTTGGAGGAGGCTCCTGGAAAAACCAGCTGAAGGAAGGAGGCAAATCTGGCCAGGGATTAATGAGCACTGAAATCCACTTCCACTGACACTGCCCAGTGGCTGCTGGAGATGACAGCTGTGCCTGACTCAATGCCCTTGGAGAGGTGTAGCTACTAATCCAGTGGCATGGAGGCCTGGAGGGAGGCAGACAGACAGACGGACGTCATCCAAACCACAGGACACTCCCCAAGCCCTTTCCCACCGCGGCTCAGGAACCTGCTGGACCTCCTGCCCCAGGGCTTGGCTGACCCTGAGCCCAGCAGGAAGGGGAATGGGGTGGTTTAAGACTGGAGACAAGAATCTCGCTTAGCAGGAATAGCAATGGGCATAACGTGTAACTTCATCTAAAAGAAACCCAGAGTGTGTGCACATCTGTGCATGGACAAGGCAAATGGTGTGGTAGAGGTGAGGTGTAGGAACCTCTTCTTAAGGCTGGGGATGAAGCCTGTGTCATTGAGTACCACAGAGCCCCCAGAGGAAAGAGGGCACTGGTGGGATGAGATGTTCTGGTTTTGCCCTGAAGCAGCAGCTCTGGTGGGTTTGGGGACATGTGTGTGAATGTCTCTCCCCATCACTCCCACACCCAACGAGCCCTGGTGCCACCCCAGCCTGGCTGCAGGAGGGTCCCAGGAGCCAGCAAGGACCAGCGCCTGTGGAGGAGGCAAAGGGGAGCCACAGGCAGGCTTTGGTGGAGGTTGGTTTTCAGCCAGGAGCCAAGGAAGATCCTGCACGTGCCGCTGCACATTCTCAGCCAGGTGAATCTCAGGCTCAGGAAGGACCCAGCTGCTGCAGCTGCCCTGGAGAGGCTGAACTCAGGAGCTCATGGAAACAGCCTCTGAAGACAAGTTTTGAAAGATGCAAAGACGAGGCCCAGCAGTAATTCCTCAGTGATGACATTCTTGCAGCAGGAAAATCTCTTATTAAGGGAAAACCACTAAACAGAAGCATTGGTTTCAGAGAAATAACCATCCGAAGCCCACCACAGCCAGCGAAGCCAAAGGACTTCCTTGCAAGCCCTGGGCTGCTTCCAAGGGCCTGATGGGTGTCAGATGCCCGTCCAGTTTGCAAACACACCCGGCTCTGATTTTTAAAGACAGCAATTCCTGAATCTTGGGTAAGAAACGTCAACATCAGAGCTGCCTTCCTCACCCTGATGAAAGGGAAAAGGATCTATTACTATTTTTTCAGTAAATGTTTTTGCTGGCTACAGGACCCGCTGGCTCTTCAAAGGCAAGTGAAAATTTGGTTCCATCCAGCTGTTCCCATGCACTGGGAGCAGGAGTGAGGTGGGAAACCAGGGCTGGCCAGGCTGCAATGGAACAGAAGGCCAAGCTGGAGAGCAGAACGCATCAATCACCACTGAGGACCTTCCCTGCCTCCAGGTCTCCCTTCACGCCAAGCATGTGGCCACAAACCAAGGCTCTCAGAGCAGAGAGTCAGCAGGAGAGGGGAGTGGTCATGGCCCCTGCCTGGGCAAGGGGGTCAGGCTGAAATCACCCCCTGCCATGGTGAAGGCAGCCCCAGCTTTCAGGGGGTCTCATTATGGACAGCCTGCTCCAGCCAAGCTCCACACTGATGTCTGGATGCTGCCCTTTCGAATCACATTGGGGAATAAATGCCATTCATGAAAACTTAACTAAACTCCTTCTTACTACCGTTTTTTCCTTGCTGAATGATCCTTTTCCCCAACGTTGCCCACCTCCAGCTTCATGCACATGTGTCAATCCCATCTCAGAATACTCATCTTTGTAAGTGTGGCCGTGACAAAATATTTCTGACAAGCAGTCCTGACACACACAGAGAGGACCCATTTTTGAGATCCTTACTTATATCACAACAACTCTTTTGGAAACCAGCTTGTTTCCCATATTTCACAGATGGAATAGCAAAGATGGAGAAAGGTAAGCTTGGTCCAAGCAAAGTGAGCCAGCAACTGCCAGAGAAAAGCAATGCTATTATCCCTGACAAGCCCTGAACTGGGGTTCTACGCACCCAGTTGTGCAGAGCAGCAAGTTCTCTGCTCACCCATCTTCCCAGTTATTCACCTGGAGGCTGAGGTGAAGGGAAATTATTTGTCCAAGGTAGCCAAGGGCTTGTTTACCAGGGAAGCAGAGCTAAGGTTTGAGTCAAGAGTCCATGATCCTTGACTGCAACAGCATCCTCGATGCATCGCACACGCCTGAATATTCATGGCAAATCAGTGTTAAGAGCTCAGCCAGGGATCACGATGGTCTACCCAGATGTTTTGCATCCTGGGCTGAACATCCACACAAGGCTGCTGTGAGAGAGCATGATGAAGACAATTAAATGAAACCTCAGCCGACAAAACCTGACAGTGGCCTAATTTGGATAGGCAACATGCCCCAGGCCATGCCTGCAGGGCTGGCAGAGCAAACGCTCCTAAACGGTGGAAAAATCCCTCAATTCTGCTCCCTCGCCCCAGGAGACTCGAAGCCCTGGGAGTATCTCCAAGTGCTCCCTGTGATCCGCCTCACCCAGCCAGGGACGTACGGGGACGGATCGGAGCAGTCTGAAGGGAGCCAGGCGGGCTGTCGCTCAGAGCTGCACAGCACTCCCAGCTAATTGCTTGTGATGAATCGGTGTGCAGGGCTTCACAATGGTGCTGCAGAAATCAATCAATCAACCAACCAGTCCCTCAGGAGCATGGAGATGTGGAGCCCATCTGCATCCTGGGCACCTGCCTGGGACAGGCTTTAGTTAAGGTAAGAAGACAGGTTTTCCTCTGACTTAGGCACTTGGATGATTTTGGTGGTACTGCCTTACATGCTGCAGCCCTTTGGGTCTCATCTATTAGCTCTCCTACCATCTATTCACACATGCCTTATCCTCCCTGTGCCTGCTAACCTTCTGCCTATTTTTAAATGATGCCATTTCCTTTGCCTTGCACAGCATTTTATTTGTTCTTTATAGCACTGGTCTCACACAGGGTAGATGTTGCTTGGAGAGAAATAGATGCTGCTGGCTGTGGAGGAGAGGATGGGCTGGCTCCTACAACCCTTGCTTTGACATTGACTCACTGCAGGCCAAGTGCCCCTCTGTGCCCATAAACAGGGAATGGTAAAATATTCACCTGGCTGCTGGAGAGGTGGGAGGGTGCATTAACCATCTTAGACAAAAAACACCTTTCACCTGGGGGTACCGCAAGTACAGTGGCAGGGGGAAGAGGTGCATTATAAATGCTTGTGTTGCGAGCACATCTGGGGCAGTCAATGCTCATGTGCCTTCGTGCCACCTCTAGTGCATGATGCGGACACCGTGAAGCCCAAGGCAGAAGGGAGGCTTCTCCACTTTCAGAGGTTTAAGTCTTTTGGCTAAATTCAGCCTAAGCTCAGTTTACCAATCTGCTCCCTTTGGGGTATGTGTGTAACAGCACTGCTCCCATGCCAGCGAGGATGAGGACCTGACAAAATGCCCTGGCACTTGCTTTTTTCCCCTCCCAAGAAAGTTGCAAGAGGTGATGGATGCTGCTTCTTTATACTTGGTGATGAAGAGGTGAGGGAAGCTGGGTTCAGCTCCTTCCCACATCCCAGGGAACGGCTGGCTGGAGCAGGAGGCACATGCTCAACACCCAATGCCAAGCACTGCAGTAAGCAGTCATGCACATCCGAGGCTTCCCTTACCTCTATCCTCTTGCCTTGGGTCTGCTTCTGGACTAACCTGAAAGCAGAGTTCATCCTGGACAGCTCAGCAGGTTATCTCCCAGCTCACCCCTCATTACACAGGCTCCACCAGCCCTCCCTGCTTCTGCTCAGCATGGGCTGCTGCTGCCAGCGCTCCCCCATGACCTGGCCCAGATCTGCCCCTTAGCCACTGCACCCACACCACCTCCCTCGCCATGGTCTTTCTGCTCCCCAAGGGACACTGCCTGTCTCCAGTGGTCTGCTCCTCCCTCCAGCCCTGGGTGAGCAGGCAGCTAGCACTGCGGTCCAGCCCCACCTCTCTGCCACCCCTGTAGAAGCATCACCCCACAGTGAAGGAGGAAGCATGCAGCACACAGTGGTGTTTCCAGCCAGGATTGCTCCACTCAGGGTTTTTTTCCTACCATGCACCACACCATCCTGTCTGCATAGACCTGCTGGGCAGGACTGCTCTGCTCCTGCTCGGCAAGCTGCCTAGGAGGCATGGTGCTGACTGACCGGGACATGGCATGTGTCCCACAGGGATGCCAGCAGCACACTTTCCACACCATGGCTCTTCCAGGGTCAGGGAGATGAGCCCTTCTCCTGCCCAGAGCTGTGGGCTCATGGGGGAACTCCCCTGCACCCATCCAGCAACCCCATGAGCTGCTGTGGTTAGTTATGGAACAGTCATCACCCAAGCAGCGCTTCATTGTACAGGGCAAGCCGTGAACTCAGACCCACACTCGTAAAGCCTCTTTCCCCTTGAGCCTTGTTTTGCATTACGGCACTAGCTGGAGGCAGCTTTTTACTAGATTATTAATTATATTTCTATATAAAGCTTTACATGTTTGCCTGCGAGTTGCCGTGTTGTGAAACGTGATGAGGCTTTTGTAACTCTGTCCCAATGGTTCCCTTTGTGCCTCCCTCTCCAGCGAAAAAACGAGGTGATGGATCAGCTTAGAAGCAGTGAACGCAGCACACCACTTCCCAAGAGGAAAACGGCCAGATTTCTCCATGGTGGCAGACCCCAAAAAGCATACCTGGAGCTGGCCCAAGCCAGCTGGCCAGACAAGGAGGAAGAGGAGTTAATGGATCCCACCGGCTCTCACTCAGCAACAAACAACAGCGATTAACTGCGAAGTGTGAGAGACTAATTGGACATTTAACCCAGTGCTGGCACAGAAGGCCTTGTGCTGTAGCTGAAGAGGAAAGAAAGATTCACTCCTCAGCTGCGCACTCTCTAATAAGCCCTTTGCTGTAATCAGATACACCCCAGTTGCACCCCATCTTCCTACAGACAATTCTCCCCATGAGGGATGCTCAGCAGGGGCCAGAACTCTAGTTGGGTGGGTGGAAGAACAGGAGGAGAGAAGAGCTTTACGAAAGTTGACATGAATAAAAACATTCCCCAATCTGGTTTTGTTTGCCTTTTTTGTTAGCTTTTCTCCTGATTTTTTTCTTTTTTTTTTTTTTTTTTTTTAATGCTCAGAGAAAAACAGCTTTTGCAAGATTTCAGCTTTCCCCATAGTGCTTGAAACACAAATGTAGCAGCATCCATCATCTCCATGCAAATGAGCAGAAAGTGAACATGACCGGAGCATGCCCATGTGTGCATGGGAGCCAGCCTTGCTCATCCTGAGACCAGCATCACAGACAGCACCACACTGCCTCAGCCAGCCCCAGCTCCCCACGAACTCCACAGGAGATTTGCCTGAGTAAGGCCCTAGAAAGGCATCACAACTGAAACTGCTACACATTCTCTCCCAGATATGTATGTTTAGTGCAGCAGACAGATCACCCTGTGAATGTAAGGCTCTTGGCTGTGCCTAAGTTATCTACAGACTGGTTCTATACCATTGCCCATTATTCAGAGTGAGTCAGTGACTGCAAACACAGGGAATCCACAGAAGCTCTATGGCCATGGTGCCTCTTACCGTAGCAGTCGCACCAAATGCCATATGAATAGCCATGTGAATCTGACAGTCTTGGACTGAATGTTTCCCAAATGCACAGACACTCTCGGGATAACCACTCCAGCTTTCCCACCATAAATAAGCATTCAGGAGCAGTGTCCATGCCCTTTACTGCTGATCAGCATTGACTGCTGAATTTCTATTAGGGCAAATGTCCACAGAGAGCATTTAGCTCATCTCCCCACAGGCTTTTCTGTCCTCATTGGCCACAAAGCATCCTCTTCCACATGCCATCTCCACAGCCCTTCCCTCACTGCTTTCATCCAAAGGTGGACTCTGCCCACTGCATTCGAGCCCTCGCACACACCAGGTAGCAGGACTGCTGCAGTGTCAAAAAGCCCTTCACCATCATCCACATGCTACGTTGAGTCTCGGCCTCAACCTCCCTCACACAGCAAGACCTGCACGTACTCGGTCTCAAATCAAACCATGGGATGGCAGCAGCCTGTACACATGACCAGGTACATCAGGGTTTGGTACCGTTTGCTGTTTAAGGTTTCCAGATGAGCAGACAGGACTGAAAGGCAGAGACTGCCCACAGCTCCTGCACTGGGAAATGCTCCCATGACAGGTTACTCTGACACCTTTACCTCTTCAGAGGGATGTCTGCTCAGGCTCAGGGCACTTCCTCTCTTTGGGAGCCACTGCCCCAGGTGGGTTTCCCTTTGCTGCTGTTCATCATCTCAGTAGCCAGCCCAAAGCACAGTCTGGGACTGATTAAAAAATACCAAGTGGTTTGGGGCAGGGATAAAAACTTGCAGACAACAAAAAGAAGGGCCAGAAGGAGAATCCAGCTGCCCTTGTCCAGATAAGCTGTTCATGCAGCAGGGATCCTCAGCTGCCCCAGGTATGCAGTCATGATTCCTTAATGCTTCACAGACTTCGCGGGTCCATATATCAGCACGCCTTGCCAAGGGAGCTTGGCTAATAAGGGTGATTTATGCAGCGGTCACTAATGGCTGACCTGTGTTTCCATCAATCTCTCCTGGAGGTTTCTGAGGATCGAGGGAGATTACAGCTTTACTGCCATAAATATGGGAAATGGTGCAGTGCCAGCATCACTGTCCCAGGGAGGGGAGAGGAGAGGCAGAGGAGACACATGATGCTGTGCCAGCCAGCAGGTGAGGTGCAGGTGGGAGCAAGGAAGCCATGCACCCGCAGCTGTGATACCTCCACATTGTGCCCAGCTCCACATTGCCAAAGCTTGGACGGGGAAGCAGGACTCATCTTGAGGAGCAGTGCTGAAGAACCTCCAGGGCACCTCTGGCCTCCCACTGCTTTGAGGTGTTGCCACCATACACAACACATATCTTGCTCTGTTTCTAAACTCAGAACCATTCATCTGCTTCACAGTGAGCTGAACCCTCAGGATTGAACAAGAAAGCCTGGGACATCCCTTGTCCACCTCCCGTGGGCTCCCTGCAGCAGCTCTCCCAGCAGAGACATGGCACTATTTAACATCAGTTATTTCTCTGAGGTAGCAACCAGAGTATGGGGGGTTTGCTTTTAAAATAAAACATCCTGAGCCAACATAATTTCTGTGAACTGCAAACAGAAAATGAAGCGTTAACCCAACCACAGCCAAAAAGAGGTGGAAATGGAGATACAGGAGGATAAAAGGGCCCTCAGGAGGGGTCAGCTTGAGTGGAAGAAACAGAGAAGAGAAAAGGAATTTGCTTCTACAGAAACCCCAAAGGGTTGAAAGAATTTGTGAACCAAAGGACCAAAAGAAGGGGCACAACCTGACTGAGTTGGCACATCCCAGGAGGTACAGTGGCTGTGCCACACAGACACTGCCCTGGGTGGTTAGCTGCTTGGGGAGGGCAATAGCAAATTTCCTAGTGAAAGATGCTTAAACAGGAGGAGAAGGCCAGAGCCATCAATGGGGCAGAGCAGGAGGCAGGCAGATCCACAGGAGGCAGAAGGCTCTGGGGACATCTGAGCAATAGCAGCCGCAGTTTTCTCCTTGGCCTGTGATATTTAGTCAGGATATTGGCTCAGAAATGAAACCTGGGGTATTTAGGATTCTCCCAGCTCCTGCCTTTTTCTCTGCACTTAAGGTTGATTCCTCAACTTGTTGCTGTGGAGAGGAAAAAAATGTTGCCCTAGATGGATGGGGATGTGCTCTGCTTGGGGACTGTTGCTCCTCATGGCAATGCTAAATTTGGCCTGATGGATTGGGAGCACATGAGACTCCAGGGACACAGAGCCTTGCTTTCAAGGTGATGCTTCTACCCTTGAACACAACAGTTGCTAGAAATACCCTGCTAGGACAGAGGCTGCGGATTAGGGACCAGATCCCGACCCACGGCATCGTTTGGGGCATCGGCAAGAAATAGTGAGAACAAGCGGGAAGCACACCCACGGGCAGCTGTGACGGATGCGGTGCCTCCATCCGAGCCTCTCTGCTCAGCTGAGCACCACGGTCTCAGGCCATCAGCTGTCCTGGCATGGCGCTCTCTTCTTGGCATCCTCACCCTTCCCATAAAACACATTAAACATTTAGCGGAGAGCTGAAGCTGTCCGCCTCCACGCCAGGCAGGAGTTTCAGCCACTGGGAAGCAATCCCTTCCCTGGCATGGAGAAGGGTGAAATATGTATTGAGGGCAGGAACAGCTCCAAAAGGAAAGACAGAGAGACAACTTTGTTGTCCCAGCCAAATCCCAGCCTGCCAAATTCCGCCTTCTCTAAAATGCTGCCTGCATTTTCAATAAATAACGAAAAATCACAACAAAACCTGATCTCTCCCATCCCTGCTCTTGCAGCGGGCTGCACAGACACCTGCCACATCCACCCCAGCAGCCGCTGCCTGGCATTGTTGGGCGAATTGATCTTTGCGTAGAGCTTGCACATTTATCTGTAAAGCTCATTAAGATCCGGCAAGATGAAAGGCTGTACAGAAATGTAAGATCATTATCGTTATCAAAAGAAACACAGAAAACTGCTGCTATAGAGGCAGATTTGTTTCCATATAGAAAGCTGTTCAAAGTTCTCTGAGAAGCTCTTTAATAAGATGGCTGTTATATGAATAAACTTCAAGAGCTTCTCTCACGCTGGGGAAAACTTCCAAGGACCCCTTTGCCTTTCACGTCTGTTCACAAATTTTCCTTGCAATTTCTGACATATCAAAGATAATTTCAGTACAGGGAAGGGAATCCTGTCTGCCAGACCTCCTGACTCGTACGCTGCTAAAGTGGTAATGCACAACAGTGATGCACAGGGATGCGATGGGATGTGGCTACAGACATCCCTTGGCTCATCTCCAGAGGCAAGAGTGGCTCTCCCTGGGCAAAGGCACCCACCCTTGGGATGGAGCATAGTGCTCACCCATGGGGCAGCAGCAAGCAGCCCCAGCAGCCCTCCAGAGAACAACAGTTTGGGTTTAAATACACCAAATCCAATTCGTAGTGGTCTCTGCAGCAGAAATTCCCCATCCAATAGCCACAGCAGGCATCACCATTAGCCATGGGGGGCAGTTTTGTCCCTTGTGTGGAGCAGGGCCATCCATGGCCAGTGCCAGACAGGCAATGCCACAGTCTCACAACTATCACCAGTGCCTCCTGGTCATGATGCCAGAGACCTTTGTGTGTGGAGTCCTGCCTGCTCCAGGGGCTTCCGAAGAGGAGCTTCACTGAAGGATTGCAGTCCCCTACACGCACAGCCTGCAAAGAGGAACTTGTTGTTTTAAAACAGACTCCAGTTCCTGCACTGGGAGGTGGCCGGTGCCAAGCCTCAGGCTTGGACCTGGCGGACAGGAATCTGTATGCGGTGAATCTGTTCCTGCCTGGAGGAAGCAGAAGAGTTAACCATGCTCAAGGCACCATATTTTTTCCAAGAAGAATCAGTTCTTCCCACACAGGGTCATTTCTTTTTTGAAACCAGCCTCCCTTTTATCCACAAGAAAATCTGCTCATAATTATAAACCAAGGAAGAAGAGGTTTCTGGAAATATTCATTTGCAGCTGAGCCATTTTCACCCTGGCACAGGCAGAGTGAGCCTTCCTCACTCCCATCTGTCGCGTTCGCGCCGAGCGCGGCAGCAGCGATGCCAGCCAGGCTCTGCCACCCAGCGTGGCGTGCTCAGGCGGGAGAACGTGACACCGTGGGGGGATAAGGAGGAGGGGGGCCACTGCGAAACTGGGCAGGACTTGGAGCCTGCGTCCTGCCCGAGATGTTCTCCTTACACATGAACAGCTTGGCACCACGAGGGGCAGGGGGAAGGAGGAGGAGGAGCAGTGCAGGCGTTGTCTGAGCTCCGTTAGGGAAGAAACAAAATGGAATAATCTCACGGTGTTGAGTTTGATAGGGTCCACAGGGCCCAGGCCACCTCTGCAGGCAATGTCTGCAGCCATAATAGCAGAGAAGCAGAGCACTGCATGCTGCTTGGGCCAAACCCTGGGCAGCAAGTGTTCCCTTGCCTATTCTGTACCGTCTCTGATTAGCGAGCCCAGGCAATGGGGTCCTTACTCCTTCTGCAGGGAATGGTCTAGAGCTTCTCCCCTTCGTGTCTCTTCTTCTCCCTTAGCTGCATCCCATTTACATTGCCACGAATAAATCAATCTGCTTCTTGGTGCCTACACCTTCAAATATTTATAGCCTGTTATTATACTTTTCATTCCCTCCCTATCCACACATGCCCTTTCCTTTAAATGTCTCTCTACCGAACTATGTATATTTAGTTCTTTTAATCCCTCCCCATAAATCTACCCTGATCCCCTCTCTGCACTGTATCCATTTATTTCTGTTAATGAGAGGCACAGCAGAGTGCACTGTGGTGGATGGCTTGTCACCCCCCTCCATGGCACGATGCTTGGGGACCACAGCTCAGAAGTGCATTGGATGGCTCAGAGCATCTCCTGGGCACCTGCTCTAATACATGGCTCTGGGCTCCAGCCAGGCTTCTGCTTTCTGCCCTCGCAGGATTTTGCTTTTTCTAATTTCTCTTTTATTTCTTTTATTTTTCCTTCTCCCAACTGCAAATGACAAAATTTTGAGCAGCTCCCAGACAACTCACAACCCCAGAAATAAGCTATTTCTGGTGAGCGAATTTAAACTTCCTTTCTTATTTCCAAATTGCCTGTGAGCAGCTTGCGAGTATCAGGAAGCCAGAAGTCGGGGAAGGTTGCAAGTTTGGGTTTTGGATGTGCATACCACATGGGATCCTTCCTTGGTCTGGCAAGCTCAGAGCCATCAGGAGCAGCAGCCCCATTCCCCAGGCCTCCACACTCAACATCCCCATTTGGCAACCATCCTCCAGCCTCTCCTTGAGCACAGCCGTTGCCGTGGGCATGCCAATATGCTACAGAGCAAGCACCCAGTGCGTGTGAGACCCAGGGGGGAGAAGGCTGGATGCTCTACAGGGTTGGCACTTGCCCTGAAGCACCCCTGTAGCATCACTCCCTACCCTCCCTGGGACTGAGCACTCACAGGCTGGGACAGGGATGGGTGAAGAACCCCGCTGCGTGCATGGAAGGAACATGCTGAGCCTGGCAGCTCAGCCATGGCCAGTGCTGCTCATGCAAAGTTTGATTGTTGAACAGGAAAGCAAAGTTCATCTTTAAACAGAGAATAAAAGGGGGAAGAAAGAGACTGCTGAGGGAAGCATGTTTGCTAGTGCCAGGCAGGCCACAGGCAGAGCTGAAAAATCTACTCGAGTTTATAATTTGCTGTAATGAAGCTGCTTTAGGCAACAAAGCCCCAGTGGTCACAGCTGATAGAGCTGGTGACGGGCCAGTGACACAGAGCACTGGCATTACAGCCTGCCTATCGAGTCCTGTCCTCTGCCCCTATAACCCATGAGATATCCTAGCAGCAGCTCATCCTCTCTCTGCCCCCCCAGCCAACCCTTGAAGCTCCTCCATCACGATGGGAAGAGCATCAGTCCCAGGAAGAGCTCTCTTCCAAAATCATTAATTTTCTGCAAAGGAAATGTCCTCAGCCCACCTGCAGGTCCTGACCTCCTGCTGTCCTTGCAGAAAGGACACAAGCTGTGCTGGGTTTGGCTTGGATAGTTAATGTTCTTCATACTGGCTAGTATGGGGTGATGTTTTGGATTTGTGCTGGGAGCAGTGTTGACCACACAGGGATGTTTGTTATTGCTGAGCAGTTCTTACACAGTGTCAAGGCCTTTTCTGCCTCTCACCCCACCAGTGAGTAGGCTGGGGGTACACAAGATGTTGGGAAGGGACACAGATGGGACAGCTGACCCCAACTGACCAAAGGGATATTCTATACCAGATGGCATCATGCTCAGCATATAAAGCTGGGGAAGGAGGGAAGAAGGACATTTGAGTGACAACACTTGTCTTCACAAGTCACTGTTACGTGTGATGGACCCCTGTTTTCTTGGGGATGGCTGAACACCTGCCTGCAATGGGAAGTGGTGAATGAATTCCTTGGTTTGCCTTGCTTGCATGCACAGCTTTTGCTTTACCTATTAAACTGTCTTTATCACAGCCCGTGAGATTTCTCACTTTTACCCTCTGATTCTGTCAGTAGCTGGCTTATTTGTCTGACACAAGCCTTCAGCCCCTTAGCTTCTGAGCCACCTTCTCTTCCCATCCAGTACTTGGCCACTTCTCCATTTCTCACCCAGCAGGTTCTGCTTTGTATGGCTGAGCAAAACCCTGCTCAGCTGGAAGTCTTTAAGAGATTAACACAACTTCAATCCCATTATGGTAGTTTCTGTGATCCTCTGCAAATTCTAGGGCTCACAGCCATGCAAGCAGAGCCCACTGAAGAAAAAGATGGACTTTTTCTTCACCTTCAAGGTGATGCCTGTGCTGAAGAATAAGCACCACATTTCTGTCCTTGGCTGCTGCCATGGTGAATTGGGATCTCCTAAGCTATGTCCCAGTCCCAATTGTGTGAGATGGGCCTGTGTTCTCAAGCAATGGGTACACCTCTATGAGGACCGGAGCTGCTCCCCAGGTTCCTGACCTCTGAACAATGGGGGCTGTAATTATCCTTTGGCCCTCGCATAAATTGCTCATTTGACTTTGAGCACCAAGTGCTGACTCGCTGGCTCAGTTTGGAATCGGGGCTTAAATCAAAGAGTTTCCCTTAAGGGATGTGGGGGAGAAGGAGACAATTAGATTTGAGCCCTGAAGTTTTACAAGTCTAATAAATTTCCTGGTAGCCTCCAGCTGCTGTACAAGAGACCCTGGTGAATGAAAGCAAGCATTTCTCAAGACAGGAAGCCATCCAGGCACAACACAGGTCTGTCTGCGGGGGCACTGACTCATCTGACCTCCCCTCCTCCTGCTGCTGCTGGCAGCTCTGCATCTGGGCTGAGTGGTGGGATGGCGAAATTGCATCCCTTGTGCCATACTGGGGCAGAACATCGGCAGGACAGTGCACGGCCCTGGTCCTCCTGCATCCCACTCCTCCCTCTGCCCATCAGAGATGGGCTCAGGGCTGGTCACTCCTTGGTTTGCCTGTTCATGGTGGCCTCAGGGCTGGTTGATGGCTGAAGGGAAGAGAAAGGTCAGAAGAGAAGGGAAGGGAAGAGAAAGGTCAATGTGGATGGAAGCAGCTGGCTGCTCACTGCTAGAGACAGTGAGGGAAGAGCATCATAATTGTGCTCCATGCAGTGCCGCCAGAAAGGGGGTGATGGCACCAAAGCAGCAAGCACCTGGAGAGAACAGGGCAGAGCAGCCCTGGGAGAGGAAGTTTTCCCCATGAAGCTGATTCACCCCAAGCTCCAACATCCCTTGAAAGGCACGGCCTTACCTGCGGCTGCTCACTACCCTGCCAGAGCTGCTGCTCTTCTCACCAGGGCCCTAAACATGTCCTACCTTCACTTCAGCAATGCTAATGGAGAAGAGGATGAAGAAGGAAGCTCCTTTCTCCAGGAAACCCAGCTTCCTGAAGGCAACCTTTTGTTGCTGCTGCCAAGCCTTGTGCTCCAGCAGGGCTGGGGAGGGTTTAAATCTCCTCCCAGGGCAGGTGAGGTGGGAGCGGTTGAGTGGGTTGTTGTTGTGGGGATGCTGCAGGCTGTTCCTGAGGGGACCATGTACTCCAGCACAACGACCTGCGTGGGCTTGCTTGGGGCTGCATGGTAGGATGTCCGGGGTCCCCCGGGGTGCTGTGTCCCATGTCCTCACTTGTGAGAGTGCAGGAGGGGCTGGGGCAGACACACATAGCCCAGCAAGGAAAGGTCTGGCTCCAGCAAGCCCTGATTCCTTTGCTGGGTGAGAAGGGCAGAGTCATACAGGAAGGTAAAAATGAAGGTGATCCTGTGGCTCTGTAGATCACTTCTGTGCCGCCTTGCCACAGATATGGTGACATCGGCTGTCCCCTCTCCTGGCATGGCTGGATGTGGTGGTCCTGGTGCCAGCACCTCTCTGGAGAGGAGCAGAAACACTGCTCTCAGCTGTGTGCACTGGATTAAAACCCACCTTTGCTGCTCAAAGCAAAGCTCTTCTGCTTCATCATCCCCCCCCCCCCCCCTTTTCTGACTGCCTGTAGTGTTTGTTTAACATAATATAGTTATAAACTACATATTCCTCTGACATGATGTAAAATATGTTTTATGCTCCCATTTTCCCCCTGTCTTCCCCCTAAACCTTTTTCTTTTCCAATTTGAGCTGGATGCAGTGTGCTGGGGATTAGCAGAGACTTATTTAAGCAGCCAGTCAACTCTAAACCATTGCTCATAAAACCTGGAGGTCTCTGCAAGTCTTCTGCACTTGTCACCGGTGACCATAAATCTCCATTTCATGGGGGCCTTTCTCTCCCTCCTCCTTTTCTTTCCTCTCTCCAGCTGCAGGCTGGTGAGGGGTGTGGAGTGGTTTTATGGAGAGTACCCAGCCTTGCGCCACTGGAGCTTGGCAGCACATGGGGCTGGTGGGATTCAACAAGGAATGGTTTCCTGCAGCCAGCCTTTCCCTGAGCTCACTGGGCCGGGGGCATGGCAGGGCTCTGTGGTTTAAACCCAGCCAGTAAGTCAGTACCACACTCGCCCCCTTCTATCCCCCTCCCCGTGCAGGATGGGGAGGAAAATCAAAGGAATGTAAAACCCGTGGGTTGAGATAAGAACAGCTTAATAACTAAAGTACAATGTAATATAATAAAATAATAATAATAACGATGATGATGATAAGGGAAATAACAAGGGGAGAGAATATAAAACCAAAGGGAAAAGGAAACGAAACAATAACTGATAGTGATGAACAAAGCAACTGCTCAGCACCTGCTGATCGACACCCTACCTGACCTGAGCAGCTATCTGCCCTTCTGGGTGACTCCCCCCAGTTTTTATACTGTGCTGTAGTATGAAATACACTTTTGGCTAGTTTGGGCCAGGTGTCCTGTCTTTGCTTCCTCCTGGCTCTTTGTGCCCCTTTTCATTGACGTTAGAGAATGAAAAGTCTTTGATCAGTGTAAGTGCTACTTAGCAACAACTAAAACATCAGTGTGTTATCAGCATTGTTCTCAGACTAAAGTCAAACCATAGCACTCTACCAGCTACTAGGAGAAAAATTAACTCTATTCCAGCTGAAACCAGGACAGGCTCATCCCTCTGCGGCTTTCCAGGCTGGGTGCCCAAGCAGGCACAGCTTTGGGAGTGCCTCAATGCAGCAGATATAGCCATGAGCTGTATCTCTGAAACATCACCCACCACTACCCATCACCAGGCTGGGAGCTGGTGAGGGTTACAGCAGTGGTGCAGTGTGCCTAGCACTGGGCAGTGGGGTCCCATCACCCCAGGGCTGTGGGTATGGGGAAGGCCTGGCACAGCCTGCAAGCACCAGCACATTGCAGAGGTTGCTGCCGAGTGTGGTGTACAATGGGGGCCATGCAGCAGGCTGGCCACTTGCCCCATTGTCCCCCGTGCCACATGGCAGCAGCAGCATGCAGCGTGCACTTGGCACAGGCTGGTCATGTTGGTGGCAGTGGGGAGAGACAGACTCGAGCTGGGGGTCTTTAATCCAACTCCTTTAAAGCAAATATTTCCCTGCAGAGACTATGAAAACCCCTCATCCCAACAGGCTGAATTCCTGCATCTGTGATCTGCAAGGAAAGCTCCAAACAGATTTTGCTTTAGATGAATTCGTGGCACTCGCAACAGTGCTGGGCTGCGAGGCAGTCTGCACTTTCCCCTGTGTTTGTATTTTGTCTTCTGGTTTTGGATGGAAACTGAATTGTTCTGAGCATTGGCAAAGAACAGCATATCCTGAACAAGCAGAGCCTGGACTGGGTCCAAATGCACTGGCCAGGATCAGGGGAGCAGCCATGGGCCCTCGCAGTAGAGGGTCTCCATCGCCTGGTTTCTGCAGAGTGAGGGTGATTTGGGGCTGATGGGGTAGCCAGCATGGCTGCCAGCAGGTTTTTGCTTTCCTCAGGGAATGCAAACCACAGCTGGTCCCAAGGGATATGGTGCGACTGGAGATGGTGGGAGCACACAGTCCCTTCTGGAGACCTGGGAGGAAGACCAAGGCAGGAGGAATTTCCAATGGAGCATGTGGAAACACGAGTGCCAGGAGAAGCCAGTGAGGACCATCATGGCTGCATGCTGCAGTGGGGTGGGGGCTGAGTCCTGCAGCCCCCCTGCCACCATGCACATCCCCAGTCTGCCGTGCAGGTGATGGACTGTGCGCTGAAGGCAGATACAGATGCAGCAGAGGTGAAGGCTGAATTTGCAACTCACCCAGGGTCAATTTGGGCTGAGAAGGGACATTATATTTTCCAACCTTGGGAAACCCACTGAATCCATAAGGACTTATGCAGGGGAGACCAAACCCCTCATTTGCATTGAGAGCAGGGTCAGATCCTGCTGCTGTGTACAGCAATAGGAGAAAATGCTGGTGCTGTCCACACAAACAGGATAGGATCAGATGGCTTCTGTCTTTGTTCTAGGTTGGGTTTAGGGGTTTTTTTTCCCTCCTTTTTTTTTCCAAAGGCACGGTGCTGATGGGGAAGGTTGTGCAAATGCTCCTTGGGCAGCTTTACCTGCCGTCACCTTGGCAACGCTGTGCGGGCAGTGGGATGTGGGCAGAGAGGTGCAGGCGATGGGGTGCAGGCAGTGAAATGCAGGCACTGGGATACAGAAACCAGGGTGCAGGCAGCCATCAAGCACCACACCAGCCCTCCAGAAACTGCGGTTTGTGCTGGAGAGCCCCTCTCGTTTCTCTGAGCCTTTCAGAGGACACACAGCTCCAGCAGCAAGGGCAGAAATCAGGGTTCTCTCCTTCCAGAGCAAACTGCTCTGTAGAGACATTGCTGGGTAGGGTATCCTCACAGGCCCCCTGTCTCCCTGGGACCAAGGGGACAAACACCCAGCAGCAGCTCAGAACCAAGAGCAGCAGGTAATGAGGAAGTCTGATCACCATTTTCTTTTAATTTTCTAAGTGCACCACAAAAAAATAGTCCTGGGGACATGTGTAACTAATTAAAAGGTACAGGGAGAAGAAAAACACAGATTTTCTAAGAGCCTTTGAATTATGGCTGGAGGTGAAGGAGTCAGCAGGCTCAGGGGATAATTAATCACCAGAGGTGAGATGCCCTGACTCCCTGTGCCAGTGCTGCCAAACCTTCAGCCGCTGTCAGTGCTGACAGTGGCCCAGGAAGCTGTCATGGGGCTTTGGGGTGTCTGCAGGACTGGGCCCAGAGTGGAGCACAAGACACTGGACATCCACACCAGGTCCACCACTGCATCAGAAGCTTCCTTCCCAAGCGCCTCAGTGGAGGCTTGCATGGAACACATCCATCTCTTGTTACATGTTCTGCTCCACTCAGCTCACCCATCAGGGTCACCCAAGTTCCCTCCAGGTCCCCCCAGCAGCCTGAACCCAGCACAGCGAGCCAAACCTTCGGCTTTCACTGCTGCATCCCTCTATTGGAGCATGTAATTTCAAAAGCCATCCCAAACCCAGTACGGTAATGGCCCAGGTAAAGAGGCTGAGAAGTCTCTAAATGGAAAGGAAATGTTGGCGCATCTGTTCCAGGAAACACTGAACTCACCCCAACAGAGACCGGAGGGGAGTGGGCTGGAGGGGGGACTATTTCCCAGTGCTGGTTCTCTAGGGGCTGCAGAGGGTCTGGTGCAGACCAGGCAGAGGTGAACAGCTCTGGATGAAGCTTCTCCCAATTAGCACACACTCCCCTCCCAAAATGTCTCAGAGACATGCAGCCACTTAATTACAAGGTCATCCTTCCCAGTCCCAGAAAAAAGCCCTTTCAGAGAAGGGCTTACAGGGCCCAGTCTCAGTCTGCCTCTTGGAAATGCCACTGTGGGCTTTAGTGTGCTTTGTATCCAAGAAGTTAACAAGAGCTCTTGTTAACTCAAGAGTTGCATTTGGCTCAGCTCTGCTGGAAATAGCTATGGAGATACCCTGCAACCCTACATTAACTCACATCCTTTTCCCATCCCGTGAAAGCAAAAAACTCAAACATGCTGCCTGGCTATGGTAGCCACAGCCCTTCGCTGGCTGCTGAGGAGGAACGTAATGCATCTGGGGCACATCACAGAGCAGCTCCCTCTGCCTGGATGTGATGCTTGGAAGAGGCGCACGATGGACCCACACCACTTCTGAGGTATATGTGAAGCTGCCTCCAATCTTATCATCTGAGAAGCAAGGTGAGGGCCAGCCCTGGTGTTGGGCACAGCCACCCACCCATGTCTCTGGAGAGCGTGGTCAGCCTGTGTCCTTGGCTAACATCAAGCTGATCCTTTCTCCTGTCCAAAAGACCAGTAAGGAATGAGGCTCCCAGTGCCTGCTGAGCTAATGAAGCGGTGGAAGTCCCGTTGCTGCCTGCTGCCTCCAGCTCTGAGGCATCCCGGTTGGACAGAGCGGAGCAGCCAGGCTCCTGCCCCAGCCTGTGCAAACATGGCCCGAGGAGGCCGGACTTGCACATGAGGTGCCCATCCCAGCCCTCTGCACCGAGCTGGGATGAGAGCAGCACCGGGGGCTGCACCCCATGAGGACGGTGGGTGCTGCGTGGGCATGGGGGATGAGCATGGGCAGCGTGGGCATGTTCGCCTCTGGGAAGCACAGGCATTTTTGAGAGGTGACCAAAAACTTTCCGATGGAAAACTGTTGTCAGGAAACACTGATTCCACATGTGGGAATGACTTCGTGGAAACATATATTTCATCAATGTGTTTTGTGAATAATTATGAAAACATACTACAAGGTCCAGGAATTTGGTTTCATTTTTAGCCTTTCCCTGTTAGTTGAAACTTCAAAATCAAAACAGAAATGCTCTGACTGCTTCAAAAAACAGTTCCAGACTTTGCAAGAGGAATTTTTGTAAGGTAATTCCTTACATCAAATAAATGATTTGATGACAATTTTTAAAATTTGATGCTCAGGGGAAATCTCAGGATTTGAACAACTTCTCCCAGGGAATGAGCAAAGAGGTGCCAGGGCTTCCGGGATTCAGCTTTGCTGTGGACCTCATCTTCAGCCCAACATGATGTGGGGATGCTGAGGAAGGACTTGTGGCCTGATGCATGTTTGAGCAACATGTGGGTCGGGGTTTGCGGTGCCACATCCTACATTTATTGCTCTGTGTCTGCTCCTGGGACTGCCCTGTCCCCCTCGGGCTGGCTTTGACCCCTGCTCTCAGATGGGATGTGCTGCTGTGCCACGGCAGTGATTCCTGCCAAGCAGGTAGGGGCTTTCCACATCCTGGCATTGGGTGCCAGGGGGACTGTGACCTGCTGCGGTGGAAGCAATTTGATGGCCTGCAGAGGCAATGGGGTGGCCTTTCCCCTCCAGCCACAGCAGTCAGGCACTCGCTCATTTCCCTGCAAGCAGCTCAGAGCAGCAGTGAGCAGGGCTGTAACTTTGGACCCTTTCAATCAGCATTTTGCTCTCCTGCACTAACTGGCTGTTGGAGGTGTGCCTGACTGGCACCAAGGGGCCCTCCCAGCCCATCTCAAAAACCATTTCTTTTTCTGACCAGAGTAATTGATGTCCTATTTTCCCTTCATTCACATGCAGGTGGCATGGGAAGACTGGAGCAAAGCAGGGCTGAGAGCAAGATGGAAGAGTGGGCTGTCCCCAGGCCTCTTGCCTCTGGCATCTGAGCCAAGCCCATTGCACTGCCTTTACTGGCTTCACTCTGCTCACTAAAACCTGCAGATCTGGGGTCTGTGGTGCCAGGGGGCAAGCCAGCAGCCTCTCTGGCCCTGAGGGATGCCTGCTTAAACATTCAGCACAGCCACAGTGAAAAAGAGATGTCTGACATCCACTGTGGTCCCCAGGGGGGTATTTATCTATGTGGCTCTTTGTACTTGTCAAAGAGATTGTCAAGGTGCATGTCTGCACGGCAGACCCCTGCCTGTGCCGTGTGGGCTTCCTAAGGGGAGACCTGTCAGGGGAGGGACCCTGCTGCAGGGACTCCAGCCCCACAGGGTGCACAGACCATGCGCAGCCCCACAGCATGCATCCCCACACATAGGTCATTGCTCTCTTCAGCTGCTGGGGCAGGCTGGGGAGCTCTCTACCTTCGGGGTTACACATCCAAGGGGACAGAGGCAGGGTGGGGGCAGGATGCATCCATCTCCCAGAGCAGAGCAACACGGCTTGGCTGCCTGGGGGTCCCAGCTCTGTGTCCCACCACCAGCCCTGCCCATCAGCCCTTCCCTTGCAGAGGTCCCTTCGGGTTTTACAGGCCTTCTTTCACACCAAGTCCCTTTACTGGCTGCCAGGATGGTGCTGGCCATGGCAGGAAGCCCAACCAAGCTGGAAGGAGCAGGGACGAGCCTCAGTGCTGGAGCAGGAGCATGACACGATGGGGTCCACGGAGTTCCCTCCACTCCCAGGGGACAGTGACTGATGGGTGCCTCTCTGAAAGAGAGCAAGTGACAAGGGGGAAGCTGCCACTTGCTGACATGAGACAGAGAACACTGATCACCCTGACAGCCCAGGAGCAGACACAGTGGGGAGGGAGACAACGGACCAGCACTGGGGATGCTGCAGGGCTCCCGGTGCCGGTCTGTGTGCACGGAGGTGTATTGCATTGAACTTTATTTCTGCTTGATTCCTGTCTGCGGACACGTACTCAGGCTGGCTCGGCACGGGCATGCATGTGTGTGCCTGCTCTGTGCAGCAGGTCCATCCAGCCCCTGGGCGCCCTGGCTTCGCCCTGGCAGCCTGTCCTGCTGCCTCTTGCTGCAGCTGTGAGTCACAGCCAGAAGCAGAGCAGGAAGGGCAAGGCTCGGCATTAACTGCTTCCCCTCCAACAAAAAAGCTTTGCCAGCTCCTGGGAAAGAGAGGTGTTTGCTTCTGAGGTGCCAAGGCAGGTGCTGGAAACATCACAGTGTGCGCGTGGCCTCGTATGAGCGTGGTCCCAGGGGGATGTGTTTGTGCGCAGGGCAAAGCATATCTGCCATGATGCCAGCTCACGTCCTGAGAAGGGAGTCCCATCTTATTCTCCTTTCCCCAGCTCTCAGGAAGCAGAGGATCTTCCTCAGACTGACCTCCTCATGTCTGTGCTGCAGCCAACCGGGAAGCACCCTCAGCTCAGCTCCCTCCTCCCCAGCCCAGGAACTTAAATGAGATGCTCCAGAGGTAAAGGAAATGGAAGAGGGATGCAAAGATTCATGGACACCTCCTGCCAAAGGCCCTGGAGCATCTCAGAGACATGGTCTATATTCCTTCCGAATTTCCTGCAGCTGGGTGGCTTCTATGGGATCCCCTGGGAGCATGAATTTGTTTGATGTAATTTCATTTTGGGGTGGTTTTTAAAGTAATTAAAAGAGATGAAGGAAGGAAAAGCGAAAAATTAAAGGAGGGATTACGAGGTCTGCAAGGGAATTCCACAGGGAGAATGTAGCCCTAGTGCAATAGGCTTCAAATCTTCTCTGAACAGAAGTGGCTCCTACACTGGTCTGCATAACCAGTGTCCAAAGCACCAGAGTTTGTCCGAGGTACCAGGCACAAGACATGGGCAGCACCCTGCATGCCTTTCCTTGCAGTGGGAGAGGGAGCCAGTGCTGCCTGCAGGGAAGAAGCCAGGATGTGCCAGGACACCCTCTGGAGCTGAGGGGCAAGGGTGGAAGCTCAAACAGCAGTCGTGGTGAGCAGCAGCCCACTGTACACAGTGAGGTTGGCTGCTTTGGTGGAATTTGGCAGGGCTGCCCGGGAACAGGGAAGTTGCCCCGCTTGGACGAGTGTCTGAGATGTGTCTTGATAAGAATCAGTGCCAGGATCGCTCAGACAAGTTGTGCTGCTGGGGTCACTGCACAGTCTACAGCCCGTCTCTTGCCTGGGGATGTGTGCTGAGGAAGCAGAACTCCCTGGCTGCACTCCAGGAATAGATAAGCAGTTTGGTTATAGGATAACTAGATTAACCAGGCTGTATGGGGACAACAGATCATGACTGCTAAGCCAGAGATGTGGTTCTGATATGGCTCTTGGCCTGTTATGATAAAGTAGCAGGTTCTACTTGGAGCAAAAGGAAAGGTGGGAATACCTTGCTGCAATGGCAGGAGCAGCGCATATACCCAGTGATCTGACCAGCACCTTCTGTGACAGCTCACAGAGACAGAGATGTTGGCTACCTAACCCGTGCCGTGACAACCCATCCCATCTCCCTTTCCCTGGCAAGCTGGTGGCTATAGCACAGAACTCCTGAGGATCCAGCCATGCCTACCCATTGCACCAGAGTCCGTGCAGTGTGGGAGGGTGCAATGAGGCGTCTGCAGCCACACTGGTGTTAATTCAGCTCTGCCCAGCTCAGCCACAGCAGCCCACGCTGAGCACCCAGTGCCAGAGCCCTCACCAGTTCCTCACTTGTGCTGCTCGGGTTCCCTCTAGCCCTGTCGGAAGAGCCACCAGCCCAGGTCCCACTTGGGGCAGGAGGCTCCTGCCCACAGGACATTCCTTCACTGCTTCAGATACGTTTGCTCCTTCCCATTCCCAGCATTGCCCCCTCATCAATTGTCAGACCCCGGTGCCTGACTCCCAACCTTGCCTCCTCCTGCACTCCCAGCTCAGTCCCTCTGTGGCTGGTCCAGCCTCAATCACTGGATTATGGAGAGCCTGGCCAGTCACTGGCTGCTCCCGGGCCCATCTCACGTTGTGGCTGAAGCTGCTTCATTGTTGGAGCTATCCCAGCCTTTGCAGTGAGAGCTGCCATGCCTTCCTGGAGTAAGCACAGGATTGGGATCTGGTGGCCCAGCTGGCTTTGCTGCTGGCCTTGGGTTAGGCATTTAATACCTTTGGCTCTTAGCTCATCCTCTGAGTCCTGGAAGTAGCACTACAGACCTCATGGACATGACCTGATTAGCTAATGTTTGGTGCCTGCCTGGTAGACACCATTCAAGGGAGTTACCTGAAGGCCAAGGTTGGAAAAGATGAGATTTTCTGACTCATAATGAGTGAATCTGGGAAGGGAAGAGCACACAAAACTTCCCACAGCCGTAACAGCTTCCTTGGGATTAGCTGGAGAGGGAAAGTCTGCTCATCCTGGGGACAAATGGCTCCTTTGCTAAATTAAAGGACTAACAGAGAAACCAATTTCGGGGAGTATAATTTCTCGTTTCATTATACATAGTACTTATCCGGATTATTGCTCATGCTCAGGGCAAGCCATGCGGGGTGTTTTCACAGCCCACCAGAACCCAGGAGCTGTGCTGCTACCGCGTAGGGGACACATGGGAGCTGGTGATCCCTCCTCCCTGAAGGACAGGATGAAGGTCGTCTCCTTCTCTAGAACAGAGAAGCATCCAAGACATGAGCTGCTGCTGCAAGACCTGCCCGTAGTGTTCCAGCCCCGTGCTGGGGAAGCTGCCTGCTCTCAGGACATGATCTGGTCCAGTCTCATCTCAGCATCCATCCCCAGGCATCCATCATTTACTCTCAGAGCTTTTTTCAAGCCATCTCTTTTCCTACTGGCTTTACCGTGCAGTCTCTCTGGGTGTTCAAGCTGTGACAATTTCAAAGAGGATCTCAGAAACCAATGAGTGAGGCTGAGCTCAAACCCACAGCCAAATCCTTTCAGCAAAAGAGCCAGCAATTTTTAAACACCCCGTCAAAACTCCTCCTAAGGACACGGTCAGCGGTGGGGCTGTTCTTCTGTCCCCAGGATTTCGGATGTCTTTCGGCCCCATGGGTTTGTGCTTCTTGGTGTCCCTGTTTGCTTCTGGCACAGCATGCCCAAGACCCAACCAGTTTTTCTTAACATTAGCCTAACTATGGCTCATTTTGGCTTTGACAGTGAAGCAATCCCTCATGCCATAGGAGACACACCACTGTACAGAGGACAGAGCAGTGAAAACTGCCATGTCCATCCTTCAGACCATGAGATGCAGAAGAATGGACTTGTAGAGATGGAAGAGATGTGAAGGGATAGGCAGAGACATGGTGCTGGCTCAGCTGGTCCCTGGTCCATCACATCCTACTCAGTTTTCGCAGTGGGTTCCCCTGTTCCAGCCACCCGGCGCTGCGGGGTGTTTTCTTTGCACCAAAGATGTCTCCACTTTCCCCACAACACGTAATAAGGCAACCACACAAACCAGAGGGTGTGAGTCGGAGCTGCTCCGAGTGCATCAGGCAAATCTGATCCTGCCAGATTAGGGAAGGTATTAACAAGGCTTTGAGCCCTTGCCTGGGTCTTGGGTTTATATATGGCCATGGTCACCGCTCTGAGAGTGACACTGTAATACATCACCCCTGCCAGCCGCAGCCCACAGCTCCATGGCACCCGGCCAGGCAAAGGTAATTTTGTGCTGAGTGATATCAGAAGTCGAAATGAGCCCCACATACTTCGTGTAATTCCCAGAGGCTGTAAAACACCTCAGCTGTCTCCCATCCAACATTTATGTGTTTTGCATTAAACTTCCTCAAATTAGTGCTAAGTGCATTAAAGTTGTAAAAATAGCTGACTTAAAACCTCATTAAATGCTTAAATGCACATATGCGGTGCACCCCTGTACCCCCTATAATTTAGGTTTAAATTCAGGAGCACTGTGCAGCCGAGGTCCTGTGCCAGGAGCAACCCAAGGAGCTCAGGAGCACTCTACTACTGTGTAAGGGATGGGATGTGCCAGCCCCACTGCCAACTCCCAGAGCAGCCTTTTACTCAACAGGGGATTCCTTTGAGACGTCAGACGTTGCAACTCTATTAATACTCATGGAGCATCGGATGCAGACAAGACAGGCCAGGGGGATGGGAGGGGAGAAGGGAGTCAGAGAGGAAACATCCAGGCTTGGATTCATGTCCCATTGTCCCAGCATGTCTGGAGGACAGCGGGGTGGAAGAACGCCTCAGGGGCCGTGGGCTGGCCCACGCTCAGCTATTGTCAGAAAGCAAAAATCCTGCTCCTGCCCTGGCTGCCATGTTTCAGAGGGAGCCTGGAGAGCTGTCAGCATGTTGGCAGGAAGCTTCCCAGGGATCCTCGCCCCCAGCATTCACCATTTAGGTTGGTGGGACCAGTGGAGACCCCCCCGGCAAGACTGGGGGTTCTGGGTGCCTGAAGCACTTTTCTCAGCCCCCCCATCCCAAGCCTTCCAAGCATCCCCTGGATCCTTGAGACGCTCTGTTAAACCCAAACACCCTGTGCCACCGGGAACCTGGCACCGAGCCTGCGTATTTCATTTCATCCCATCTCCTCTGGCAACCCTGTGTGTGTTTGGTGTTTACATCCCGGGATGCCTGGATACTGTCCCTTCTCGACCACACTCGTGGTGTTTCCTGGCGCTTCCCGTCATCGGCTGACATCTTCCTCCTGGTGATGCTCCACCGCAGCCCATTGTCAGGAATCAGGCTGGCTACTGCGTTTTCTTCTATTTTGGGCTGCTGAGGGTTGTCTGTGGGAACCCAGTAACGGCAAAGACATTGCACTGACAAGCCTGGGGAGTGACACATCCAACAAAATGCCTAAACTTGGAGCATGGGGATAGAATTTGGGTGAACTGGCAGGCAGGCCCACGAGCAGGCAGATGGGCAGAGCAGTGGGAGCACAGGATGTTGTGATTCCCTCAGCACCCTGTAGCAAAACTGATCCCCAATTGCCTGTGTGTAGCCCACAGTGGTGCTGGGCAAAACCAGCCTGCTGCCTATGGGGCAAAGGGAGATTTTCTTGTGTTTGCTTTTCTCATGTGTTCCCAGAAAGATGGGGATCTCTTGCAGGCTGACTCCCAGCTGAAGTGAGCTCAAAAACATGCAAACCTCCACAAAATCACCCAACATGAAGAGGAAACAGCTCTGCCTCTCTCTTGTCACTTCAGAAGGGAGCAAATTGCCAGCTTGGCTTCCAGCTCAAGAAAAGCAGCCAGAGGGCCAGGGCCAGGGATTTGGCTTCTTTGATTCAGCTAGTCAAACTCCAGAGGCTCTGTCCCACTCCCTCTGTTGTGCTTCTGTCACCACCACACATGCCACAGTCACCACCACAGACTTCCCACGGTCTCCACAGGCCCACCCAGAACTCAGCCTGCTGGAGAAGAGGTATCCCATCCTAACCCATCCCATTCCATTCCATCCCACTGCTATTATTATTCTTCCTCCCTGGGGCATCTCTCCCTTGCTCTGCTCCTGCAGCAAGAGAAGCCCATCACTGGTGCCCAGGATGGTTGCATGGCCAGGTCTGCGTGGGCTAGTGGCTGTCACATCCTGAGCTTGCTCTCAAAGGTACCTGTCCAATTTTATTACTGTCACTTCAGAACCCTTTGGAAATCTTCCCAAAATGTACTTACGGAATTACTGTTCCTGCTCTGAAGAGAAAAGAGCTGAAGCCTTGTTATAACTCCTTAATGTTAACATCTGAATGGAGGGATTATCCCCCCTTACAAAAGGCTACATGTTTGTTTAACGCTGTTTTCACTTGTTCGAAAGTGAATTTTATGAAGTCAGGTTCCTCCCTGGGTTTTCTCCTGACTCCAGCCCTTCAGGTTCCCACCAGGGACAGAGTAAGCCCTGGTCACCTGTAGGCTTTCCTGATGGAAACACTGGTCTTAAAACTACACAGACATCAGGAATCTGATTTTGTGCAAGATTCCCAGTTCATTTGCATCCCCTCCGGCCCATCAGTGGTCATACTGGAAGGTCCAGGGCTGAGCACGGCGCTGGGGCTGCCACTACCCTGAGGGCTGTCAGCACTGCTGGTCCAACCAAGAAGAAATCCAGCATCAGCAAGAGAAGAATTTGTCCAGTCCCCAGGCTGGGGTCAGAGGACCAGCCCCTGCAGAAATGAGACGTGGTGTGTCTGTCTCCTGTGCCAAGCAACATGCCCATCCCAGCAGTGTCTGCATGATCCAGCCCATGGCCTGGCAGGATCAGGATGGGAGCAAGCCGAGAGCAGATTTCCCCACAGTTGGGAGCAGCTGCAACACAGTTTCCCCCACATTCAGCTCCAAAACACAGATCAACTGGGGAGAAACAGGAGCAAAACTCCTCCAGATCTGAAAACCTTCCAGTGGGTCTGAGCTGCCATCACCATCTCCCGCTCCAGCTCCCCCCACCCTATTGGATCACGCTTCTGCCTGCACCACTTGCACCGAGCATGAAGCCTCCAAGGCTTTTTGACCAACTCTGCTGTTTTTTTAGCAGCCACGATATTTATAAATGGTTGGTAAAATATTTATGTTACAAGCCAGTTTGCCTTGCTGGTTTAAAAAACTAATATAACATTAACACGGCTCAGAACATTTTGGTTTTTAAAAATTGAGCTGAAAATTAAACAATCGTTGAATTTGTGGTGAGACTAACATGGCAGCAGGAGTATTTATCACATGCAAAACAAATGGGACTGCGACTTCTCTGCCAAAGACATCAGAATTCGGGGGGACTTTTATGCCCTGAGTAAATATTCTGCTTTTTTTTTTTTTTAATAGTTAGGAAAAAAAACACCCAAAAATAACCTGGTAGTTGAGGACAATCAAAACAAAGCCGAAGACATTGATGTCATATTTAAAAAATACAGGAGACTTAAAGATAAACTTTTACATCGGTCAAATATAGAAACTGATTATACCACCAGAGCCCCTACAAGGATTTCTCTGTAAAGTCCCTCTGGTTTTGTCCTCTTTAAGGAACTGCTGATGCCTCATGGAAAATACCAACAAACAGTTTGTTCTCAAGAACAGCCTGGCTCTTCCCTCTTTCTTTCTCCTTTGTCTTCTACTTCTGAACTCCGTGAATGGAAAGAAAGACCAAACTCATTTTTGGTGTGGTTGCACTTAGGGGTTCGCCAGAAATAGGGTTTGCTGAGGACTGGAGGTCCCTCCTCCGTCTCCTCCCCAGGCATAGCTCAGGCCATGGAGCAGCAGCAGTTTGTAAAACTTCAGGAATCACTGATTTTTGCTTTCTTTTTTAGGACCTTTGCAAGGCATGGGAGTGTGGTGGTGCCAGAGGTCCACAGTCAGGTGAAGAAAGGGAAGAGTCAGAGGAGGAAGATGACGAGGTGGCTGTTGGATGGATTCCTCCTGCCCTAGAGACAAACCTTTCTCTTCAAGATGGTACACGCTGAAACCTGAAATAAGCCCTTGAGTTCGCTTTGACAAGAGGCAGAAAAGGGTGAGTGAGGAGGAAGAGCTCTTCTCATGGGGATAAATATCTAGTTGAGTAACCCTAGTTTGAGTAACCCTACCTAATAACTCTTCCATTAGAGCTTAGTCTTAGTTGAGTCACTGGCAGAAGAATAACAGACTACATTTTCAAGAACAGCCAGTGATTTTGTGAGCCCAACCTAATGGCACTTAGAAAGCAATCAATTTTGTATGCTCTTTCTCCTGACAGATGGCTTTAAAAGGTCTTGAGATGGGCACCCAAAAAAGCCCCTCTGCTTTTCAAGTGCCAGGCAAACACCAATCCTGAATCCAAGAAGTGTTTTCATGGAGTAATTGTGCAAGAGCAGGCTTGTCCATTAAACTGTTAGACTTATCCATGGTTATAAAACTGAAGGTGAAGTGGCTGCAATGGAGCAGCAAGCTGAGGAAGAGGGGAGGACTAATGAGCCTTGCAGCACATGGCAGAGGAAGAAGGCTGCCGAGAGTATCAGATTGGGCTTGATAAAATGAACCACCAAGGGAGTAAGCCAATTACTTGCAGAAAAAGGACATAACATAGAAAGTTGGAGTTGGTTGTCATGCCAGTGGATGTGCTAAGGTCAGGGAAAAGGGAAAACAAGCCTAAGCAAGGCGTGGTGGCAGGGAAGGAGTCACTAACCTCCATTACTCCTCACATTCTTTGAATAGCTAAAATAATAACAATAATCAAATCCAAACTAAACTGAAGACACTGATGTCATCTTAGAAAATATTTAAAAGACCTGCATTTTTTTATACTCGTAAAATAAAGGCAGCAATTAATTAAATCCCAGCATGCCTTAAAAGGCATTTCTCTAAGCAGCGTGTCTCCTTTCCATGAGGTGGTTTCTGTGCAATGGTGATGACACACCAGCACGGGAACAGGCTATTCCTGAACAAGAAAGGAGGTCACAGAGCTGAGGAAGCGAGCTCTGAGAAAAGGGAGGTGAGAAACAGAGACACGTGTGCCGTGGAGGAGGAAGGGCAATAGCAGGCAGCAGGGTAGGGAAGGGAGCGAAGCATCAGCTGTGCCAGCACTGGCTGTGTGGCCTCACCAGCATAGGGAGAGAGCAGTCTGCAGAAGCTGAGACAGTGAGCTGGGAGAAAATCAGCAACGGAGACCTCATGCTCCAGCTCTGCAAAGTTAAGCAGGCAGCGATGGTGGCTTTTGTAGTTGTTTCAACCGTCCAACAGTGGTATGGCCAGAGAAATGAGAGTAGGGTGGGCCAAGGCCAAACAGGGAAGCCCAGGAGGAATGCACTGGGGCCACCATCATTGCAAGGACCTCTCCCCACCACACCAGACCAGCTCTCGCCATGGGCAGCACCAGCATTTCCCCACAGCTGCTCTCCAAAGGAAGTGGTCCAGCCCTGCAGAGGAGCAGCCCCATGGGCCAGGCAGCGGCAGAGAAGCCTCTGTCTAAATTGCTTCATTTAATCTATTGTTCAGCTGACTACATTGAAAATGGAGCATGTAATTGTTTCCCCGAATAGAGTCGAACACCATTAAACGTTGGTCTGAAGCTTTGCCATCCAGCAAATATTCCAGCTGGCTGGGGATCCTTTGGGATTGGCTCTGCGTCACCATGGTTACGGACTGTCCACGGCTTTATTCCTATGGTTAATTAAAAAGCCTGTTTTACGAGGTGGCTGTGCCCGGAGGTATGCTGGTGTGTCGGCCCTTCTGATGCCAGTCCATGAGCTCCATACACACGACCACCACATCACTCTGCCAGGCAGGCACCGGGCATCCGCAGCCAGCAGGAGATGCTGCTGGGTACAGGCATCCCACGCATGGGGCTGTGGGCTTTCTGGGGGTATTCTGGTGTTGCAAATAAAACAGCCAGCCCCGGGTGAGGGATTGCAATGGGGCTGTCTTTCTTGTCCATCTCCAATGGATGTGTCAGAGGTGGTATTTGAGCGGAAGTGGGTCCTTTCCACCGGTGCTGAGAGCTGTGCCCATCAGGAAGGTGGATGGGGCTTGAGGGAGCAGGATGGCTCTTGCCAGAAGCTTTGAGTCATCAGAAGCCTGAGCTCAAAGCACAGCTTAGATTCCAGAAGGAGGTTTTCCTGTCCTGTTAACAACAGAGCTGCGAGAGCATCATCCCAGGCAGGGCGATAAGGAGGGAAAGTCCCAGGGAGGGTTTGTCTTTGGAAGCTCGAGGCTTGGATAAGCAGAGAGGTGGGAGTAGCAAGCACAGACTGTGGAAAATCCTTCCACCCCTCCCTTCAAATACAGCATTACTGACGGCTCCTTGAGCTTTCCAAACTGAATCCCACTGCCCAGGTGAAAAGCACCACGGCCACTGGCTGCATGGGGGCTGCATTCCCATCCAGCAGCTGGGAATGGGACATCAACCCCAGCCCCCCCAGTGACACAGAATGGGTGCTGCCGGACAGTCCTCACGGGGAGCAGGAGCAGGGGGAGGCAGCCAAGTTATGTGGGAAATTACCTAATTAGTGCACCAAATGAGCGAGCTGGGGGAAATGCAAACAAACAACGCTCCAAAATGGCCGGGCACAAATTACCGGAATCAGCCCAATTAGGAGGAATCAGCCCCATCCAAGCGCTGCTCACAGGCAACCCCGGCAGCGGGAGGCCCTGGCTTTCTTCACCACGAGGGCTCTCTGCAATTCATCTCCAAGAGCTGGGGATGAATTTGGTACAACCTGGAGCCCTTCTGCGGGGAGGGAGCCTGCACCCTGAGCTGGCCAGGCACCCCTGAACCAGCATCCTCCTCCCCACCAGCCACGGCTGCTGCTGGAGGAGCAGGGAGCTCGGGGACCAGGTGACACCCCCACTGCTCCTCAAATGGAAGCTGTATGGGAACATCTGGAGGAACTGGAGTCTCAGCCAGGCTGGGAAGAGTGAATTCATCCCTCGGACAGCCACTGTCTGCAGGGGCAGGACTTGCCTCTGCAGCCTCATTAGGGACAGCCCTGATCATCACCTCGTCCTGTGTCAGGGTCAGGGTCCCATGGTAAGAAAGGAGGAAAGAAGGGGAAAGGGAAAGAGGGAGAGGGGAAGGGAAAGAAGATGGGAAAGGGAAAGAAGATGGGAAAGGGAAAGAAGATGGGAAAGGGAAAGGCAAAGGGAGAGTGAAAGGGAAGAAGGAAAAAGAGGGAGGGGAGGGGAGAGAATAAAGAAGGAAAGCCTGCACACAAATGAGGCTTAATTATAATAATAGTATGTAGCTGATTATCAAAGCTAACATTTAGAGCTGGATATCAGATACCATCTGGTGCTTTGCAGCAGGCTGGGAAGGGCCAGGAGAAAACAAACTCAGGTTCAATCACTGAGAGGGCTGGCTGCAGGGGTCCCGTGCGGGGAGCCCAGCTTTCCCTGGGCCATGCAGCATGTCCTCTGCGCCTCCTGCCTACATCCCTTCTGGCTGGACCCTCTGGGGCTGAACCCCTCCAGCTCTCCTCCAAACCACCTGCCGCTGTCCCTGGGGCTGCATTTCATACTCAGGTGGTCCCAAAAGCAAATCTGCATCGCATGAGAAATCCTGTGCTCGGGATCTGCGCTGTTGAGTGAGCCAGTAGCATTATGAAAGAGAATTTTCGAATCCTTTTGTCAACAGCTAAATGTTTCAGTTGACAAAGTCAATGCATGATGCGATATTATAAATATTAGATTAATTGTATTGTATGGAATTTATATCACGTAAAGATCCAAGGAGTTATTTTTACTTCTGTGAAAAATAAAGCAGGACAGTTAAAGTGATTTGTTCAGATGCACTTCTCTCAAAAACTTTGTCAAAATCCGCTCCTTCCCTGGGAACACTTTGATTTTAATAAAACTGCATTTCTTAGTAGAAAACCCAACCTGTCAACAGTTCCAGCCAGCTCTGTTCATCAGCCTGAGTGCTCATAAAGAAACAAACTGGCCCCAAAGAGGGACTATCCCTAACTGCAGAAGCTGCTATCCCTCTGAGGGACCATGGGAGCTCAGCGATCCCCCCAGAGCTGCCCTGTCCCTCATGGGGGCTGCACATCGTGTCCCTGTGACAATGGGGCGGGTTCAGTGAGTTCCATCACCCAACAGCGACAGCACATCCCTTCCCATTCAGGCAAAGCCTTGGGAAGCTGCAGTGGCTCGGTGCAAGCTCTCACTGGGATGTGATGCAGAAGCAGCCAGGGGCTGACTTGGTGTCCGCCAGAGCTGCCCTGCTCAGTCACTGTCTCCAGGACCCCGTGGCACACACAGCGGATGGCTGTAGCACAGCAGTGAGATGGTCCAGGAGTCCCTCCATGGGCAGGACCCATCAGCGCAACCTCCACTAAAACCCCTTTATAGGTAATGGGCCCCAAATATTTGAGCTGTCTCTTTCCAGCTGTCAACTAGATCATCATCTCGGAAGGCGCATGTGTGCACGTGTGTGTCCAGAGCATCTCTTGCTCGCTGATGGATGCACTTCGGAGCAAAGATGATGGTGTGTTTGTTTGCTCTATTTCTGAGCAACCACTTTGCTTCCCGTGCTGAGGCTGTGCTGGTGAGATCAGTGGCGCTGCAGAGGGGGCCACAGCCCGCAGCACTGCTCTGCTCCCACCTCACCCGTGTTTCCCACAGTCCCTTCCTGGTGCCACCTCTGCTGCTTCCCCTCCAGCACTGGCTCCAGTGGCTGCTGCTAAAATTAGTGAGGAGCTTCTGTCCATTCTAATACTAATAGACCCATTTTTAATAATGATGTTTTTGCAGCAATTTCAACCCATCATGGTGTCACAGGGGTATTGATGAAAAAAAACATCTAATCCCTTTTAATAGATTCCATTTGACAGTGAACGTGTCTCAGTGCTCATTCCCAAAGGCACCAGTGGTTTCAGTGTCACTTATGGCTGACCTTGGAGGGTAACAAGACTTTCTCCAGAAGAATGGCCCACTGTCCATCTGGGACTGGGCTCCTTCCACTCCCCCCCCCCCCCCCCTTCCCCAATCCCCTTCAAATTCTGCTGTTGCCCAGGGAAGATCAATTCTGGGAGGTCCCACAAGGCTGGTTGCTCTTTCTTCTCTGCTAGGCATGAGCAAAGGTGGGTGCTCCTTCTTCCACAGCTCAGGAGATATGGATTTTCTTTCCATCCCTGCTGCTGGGAAGAGGAAAATCCTCCTTCTCCATGACTAGGAGGTGGGGAGAGAAGGGAAAAGAGGAAGCAGAGTGAAGCCTGCTCTGAGGAGCCAGCAAGAGCACCCAGCATCAGTGCCCATGGCAGTGCTCCCAGCTTATCCCTGGACAGGCATGAGAGGGGACAAGCACAGCAGCCTGAAGCCTCACAAGCCTCTCCAGAGCCAGCCTCCCTGACCTGTATACATAAATATCCCAACCAGCACCTGCTGCAAGGTGCCAGACAGCACGTAACGAAGCTGCAGGTCCAGAAATCATTAAACAGGGAAGAATAATTGGCAGCTCTCCTCCAGCATAGCTGGGGTAGGGAGCTCAGGCAGCACCCTCCGGCTGGAAGCATCGTCCTGCTGCAGGCAGTGTGGCACTAGGAGCTGCAGGATCCATCCCCCAGCACCTCACGGGATGGGGCAGACAAGTGGTGAAAGGGGGATGCAGAGCAATGGAAGTTCCCAGACACCCTCCTGCCTGGGCTCTGCCGAGCTGCAACCAGCCGGGAAGGTGGAATAGTGTCCCCTCCCTGCCCCACTGCCCCCCGTGAGCCCAGAGGTGGTCTGGGAATGGTCAGGTCATCCCTGCCTGGCTGCCAGCCCTGACCCCTGCGAGCCCCAGCCTCTGACCCCTGCTCCCCGTTGCTCTCAGGTCTCCCCCGATGCCTGCCCCCCCTCTCTGTCTGGCTTCGTCCCCTCCTGTCCCCTCCTTTCATCCTCCACGGGTGGAGAAGTGGGCTCTGTGTGTGTCCAGGGCGCTGGAGCACTGAGTCGTGCCTTGTGACAGGGGCCGGGGGGGCTGGTTCTCCTGGCAGCGGGCGGGCTGGGGTGCAGGAGGAAGGGCAGAGTCCTGCTGTAGCTCACAGCTAAATGCTGCCTTTCACTCCAGCATTCCCAAGGAAAGTAATGAGAACAATTAAAGGTAATTTCATTTATTTCAGCTTCAGTGTGTAAGGCAGACAGGGATGGGGGGTTTCCAGCTTCTCACTGAAGGAGGGGAGGGAAGAAAGCAGAGCCCTGAAGCTGAGCTGCCTGCAGGCAGCAGGACCTGCAAACAGCCCCCTTTTCCCTCTCAGAACCATGTTCCCTTTCTCCAGGCCCCATCTTTCATGGGGCTCACATGGAAGATGGGGTCCCACAGTGGTGTGGGGCAGTTCTAGAGGGAGAAGGTGGTCCCAGGGGAGAACCTTCCCTTCAAAAGAGACCTGTGCTGGAAATGCTCGAGCATCCTGCACTAGAATTACCCTGTTTTGCAGCTGAAAAGAAGTGCAGAGTGAGGAGAGCTTCCCCAGAGCTGTGCTTTGCCCCCATCCCTTGCAAAGGGAATGGAGAGTGATGTTTGCTGAAACAGTGCCAGCTCAGATCAGCCCTGGAGAGGTGAAGCTGTGCCTGCAGCTCACTTGTGGCCTCACACAAGAGCGGGGACCACGGTCCTGGGAAGAGAGCCCCCACAGAGTGGTGTCAAGAGCTCATCAGGCACTATGCAACACTCCTGGACCCCAAGGAAAGCTGCCCCCAGAAGCTGAGAGCAGAGTCTTTAATTGGCCGCTAGTTACACAAATAGCCTGGGCTGATGGGACCTAATTGGATGGTGACAATGTCGAGCTGGGTAATTAGGAGTCCATAACCCACACAGGTCACAGCTCCTCCAGTGGTATGTACAATCACCACTCCACGAGCAGGGCGATTCTCCCTGAGCATTCCTGCTTCTGTCACATGCAGACTCTACTTGGGGGTAAATACCTCGTCCTTCAGCCTCAGACTTCACCTCCATCCTCGGCATCATGAGAGCTGCCCTGGCTGTCTGTTGGGTGATGGGAGAGCCCAACTTTCCAAACCTGCTTTCCAAAATCTGGTAATTTTCTAACTTCTTCGAGCACAGGGCGCTGTATCTCAGAGCATCCCAAAACGCCTCCCTGTACAGGCGGACAGGGTGGCAGCACTGCTGGGAGGTGATGGAGCAGCCTGAGCAGAGAAAAACACGTCCCATGAGTACTTGATCTGACGTGGGGACCACTTCAATTCACCTGTGTGTTTGACCCCATTGTGTCTCTTCCCCATGAATAATGCCAGTGCTCAAACTTCCCTAGCACACATGTTCATTAAATATAAATTTTATACTCAAATATTCAAAAGCAGCGTTTTGAGTGGCATGTTTGGGTGCATTTGAAGTGCTCCCTGTGCCGGTAAAGTGACAGGAGCCATACCAGATATGGGAGTGGAGAAACACCAGGCGATGCCCTCAGCCAGCCAGTGAGTTTCAGGATGAGTGTGTGGTCTACAGGCAGATTCGCAGGCAGGAATGGACGTCAGGGAGAAATTCATAAGTTGTTCCTCACAGTAAATATGATTCAGAGAAACAACCTCCTCACTGAAGTGCCATTAAAAGAAAGAAGAAGGGGAAAAGGGCAAATATCTCAGAAGAAATGCCTTCACTGCATTTTTTCCCATCTTCCCATCACCAAAACCACATCCGTGGCTTTCTTGCCTGAAGGCTTCTGAAGGGCCCGTGGGTGCACCCAGTCCAAGAAAAAGGCCTTGTGCCTGTTTGATACCTGTCATTGCTTGTCCCAGCGACTATGAGGATGTGACGAAAGCTCAAAGCTGTGTGTCTGAGGGTACCACGTCATTCACCAGCCCCTGGATCATGGGCTTGGGCTCTTCCCTCTGCTCCCAGTTCACGACATGGCTGTGTGAATGTTCTGCCCTTTCCTGGTGCCCCCCAGCCCAAGGGGAAAGTCTGTGGGGGATAAGGCTGGCAGGGATTGCGCTGGTCCCCTCTGTCCCAATCAGCTGTGATTGAACGCAACCCCAAGCCCCCCGGTTCCTCTGCACGTTTGACGACGAGCATCCGTGGAATCTGCAAGCCATTAGCTCTCTGTTATCTTTCTGGAGATGCTGAGGTGAGCCATATGGAAGCACTTACTCGTCAACAGCCTGGGACAGAGTTTGGTGGGGTGGCCAGGACTCAGCCCTTTGTGAACTGCAGAGAAGCTGGAACGCGTCCATTGACCCATTTAATGAGCTCCGGCAAGGGGAATTTCACACTGTGCCTGGAGCGGCAGTAACCTTATATATAGAGAGAGGGGGAGATAATTTCTAATCTTGTCAATCATGCCGTTGTGAAATCCGCAGCAGGGTTTCTTATAGCATGAGGGCCAAGGAGAAGGCAGAGGGCCTGATCCAGGTTCTTGCAGAGCAGGACTGCACAAGAAAGGCCTTTCATTATTTTCCTTTGCAGTCTCCTCATTTCCTCACTGAAAAAAACAACAATATATTTATTAACTAGACAAATATTTGACTGGGACAACATGCTGAAATGACCTGCAAACGCCTCCTCGTTCCCACCAAGAGGGGCTCCTGCTCCAACCCACAGCCGCTTTCACATGCCGCATTAGGAGATAGGCTGCTGTCTGCACCCCAAACCCTGCTGCAGGGTGTCTGGCAGCTCCATCCACCCCCTCCTCCTCCTCTAAAGGAGGAAGAAGAGAGGAAAATACCTCCCATGGTACCCCACTGGCTCAATCCCGCTTGCCTGCACGCCAAAGTTACATGGACGGTCTTTGCAGACACTTCAGGGCTAGCTGTGGGTCCTGACTTGAAGGCACATCCTCGCTATGAGGAGGACAATTGGTCCAGGTGTCACAGAGCAAGGGAGGACAGAGGATACAAGGGTGGATTGCATGGTCTGGTGTGCTCACACACATAGATCACCAGCACTCATGCCATGTGTTCCTCTGTGCTGCTGTGCCAGTGGCCATGTGGGCTATTGGAAGCCAAAGGACAGGGCCCTAAAAAAGTAACATCACACCCAAAATGCCTGTAAAAAAAACCTATTTAAAACCTGAACACAGACATGGGCTTTGTTGGACTCGTATCTCCAAAGACCCCGGTTTGGTTGGGGAAGCTCCTTCTGCTGTGTCCCTCGAAGGGCACCTGTATTTAGGTGACAGCAGCGTTAGCCCAAGCTAGCGCTTTGTACAGTGGCGGGACCCTCTGATGCCACGGTGCTGTCTGCACTGTCGCCTCCACCACGGGGAACCGCTCCAAGGCTGATCTAAAGAAACAAACAGCGCCTTTTTTCCCTGTTGTTTTTCCTGTTTGCCTAAGAAACATAATCTTCTCCCAAAATGAAAAAAATAATAACTTACAGGAAGGCCTCAAGCATGAGCCGGTTTGTGTGTGATTTCAATCAAAACAGGCTTTAAAAAACAAATTCCTTCGATATTCATCACATGTGGAAAACACATTAAAGGGGGACAGCAGATCAGGATGGAGGAGAGGAGCCCTCCAGCTCCTGCCTGCACTGGGACATGCACCAAGCATCAGGGAGAGCTTCTCCTGCCTGGCGAGACCCTGCATCCTCGTCAGGACTGGGAGAGGATGGGGCACGCTCACCAGGCAGGGACCCAGATCTCGCCAAAGTCAAGTACCTGACCATCCCAAAAACTCACCCCAGTTTGACAGCAAAGCCAGCAGGGACAGTGATCAACAGCACCTGCCTGGTTCCCTTCAGACCCTGCTAGACCCCAACACTGGATAAGTAATGCATTTTACTGCTGCACTGCTCTGCTGGAGCTGGGAGAGCAGTGGGACAGACTGGGATGCTCTGGACAAACTCCCTCATATACTGTGTGTCTGCAGAGAGCAGGAGGACTCCAGGTTTTCCTGGTGTAAATTGAGCCTCCAAAATGGAAGATTTCAGGTCTACATATCTGGGTTCACTCTACAGAATCAGTTTTATAATCCCTACCTTGTATCCTTCTTTGAATCCCGGATATCCAACACCCATGTGGTACCGAGGATTGCCTTATTCCAGGCTTTGATTCTGGCAGTGAGGGCGGACAGGCCAGAAACCACAGCAATGGGCTCTCCCTGCCCATGCAGCCTTCAGCAGCAAAGTCTTTGCAGAGCCCAGCCCTGCGTGACACCACGAGCAGCCTGCCCATGCAGCCTCACACCTCCATCACACGTCCCCTGGCCACCAGGGCATGTTTGCAAATCTGCTCTTTTCTTTCTCTCTCATTACGGTGGATTACTACTTATTTGCACGTATGCCAGCACAAAGTGACTGACACAGAAACAAGCACACACCCCCCACCCGGGTCACACTTTCCCTGGCAGGGTCTGTGCTCTCCACTGGAGCTGCAGCCCTCACTGCACCGTGCCATGATCATTATCCTCGGAATAACATAGCCCGTTTTCTATGGGTTCCTCCTTTTTATGAGGTGTGACGGGGAAGGAATGCTGTGTACAGTTTAATTAGGGACTAAGCGCCTTGTGGAGGGAGTGGAAAGCAGCAGATACCCTGGGCACTAGCCCCCAACACTCAATCCCCCCATAAAAACAGCCCCTTTGATGTCTGCAGCCCCGGTGTCCCACCGTGCGGGGCCGAGGGCAAGGGGAGGAATCGGCAGCTGGTGAGGATGCAGGATGCTGCAGGGCTGCATCCCGGCCGTGGTGCACCCACGGTGCATCCCTGGACACAGGCGGGGGCAGATGGTGGGAAAGAAATAGGAAAAATCAGCAGCAAAGGGAGGCAAGGGGGAAGAAATCCGGGTTCTGGTTGTCTAAGGGCTGAGATAGGCTTCTAGCTTGGATGGAAAGCTGTCAGCAAACCCTCTGGTGGGGGAGCTGCTGCCCTGTGGAGCTGTGGCCAGGAATAGGACTGAGGAGAGGCACTTGGGTTTGGTCTTTCCCCGGGGGGTGAAGCTCTCTGCTTTCCTCCAGCTCTTTTTTTTTTTGCCTTGTTATTTTGTCCTAAATGCCTCTAGGAACGGGAACCAAGGGTGAGCACAGACAAGCTGCAAAGCAGCCAAGGATAACAAAATGTCCCGGCTGAAAGCTTTACCTCTGTGGTCAGGAACAGGCAGGGGCTCTGCTGCCTGCTGCACTCCCCAGGATCCAGGGCTGGGTGCCGCTCTTCCCTGCCTGGGTGCCGCTCTTCCCTGCCTGATACACAGCAGCTACACGGAAACAGGATTTGGCCTCAGGAATATTTTAATTCCCCACACCCTCCACAGCAGATCCCAGGTCCTGACAAGGAGGCCGCAGCCTAAACTGCTTTTCCTCTCTGTAGGCTCTGCAGCGAGGCACAGCGCTGGTGCCCCGTCCCACCCAGGGGATGCCCAGTGTAGCCACAGTAGGTGCCATGGGATGCTGGGACCCCATCCGGGCTGGGTCCCTGCTCCCACGTGCCGGGGTGGGTGCCTTCTCCTTGTCTCCATGACTCATGGCACAACCAGGCGCATGGTCCCAAGAAGGGTGAATCAGCACCCCAAGGGCATAAGGGAGCCCTTCCCTCCCCCTGCACCCAGGAAGACGTGGTGACCTACCCCTGCTCCGTCTCCCGACTTGTTGTGGGCTGCAGGCACATGTTGTGGGAATTAGCGGTGTTGTGTCAGCATTTGCTCATCCTGCCCATCGCACGACAAGACACAGGGCCAGGGGCTGGGGCAGCACAGGGCGGTCAGAGCTGTGCTGGAGACGGAGACAAGGCCAGCGGCATGCACTGAACTCCCCATGGGAGCAAAGATGCGCAAAGCCCTGTGGCACTGATCAGGGACCCAGTCTTAGGGTGCTCCCTGAGGTGCAGGCTGGCTGAGGACACGTCTGGGGTGGGATAGAGGTGACTCTGTGCCTCCCTTCACCCTAACGAGGCTTTCCCCCATCAGAGACCCACCACCTCAGCAGGCTGCTCTGCAGGGAGCAGTTTTTACCCCTGAGCACGAGCCAGGGCTGAGGACTGGGCTCAGGGTGCATGGAGCATCCTCCTCCTCACCACGATCCCTTTCACTCTCAAGGCTGGTTTGAATTACAGTGGCGAAACCTCATTTCTCTTCTCCTGCGCTGGCAGGGCGCCGGGAGTGCACGGGGAAGGGAAGGGAAGGAAGGGAAAGAAGGGAGGGGTGTTTCTGCTGGCAGTACTGCCAGCCATCAGAGGAGTTACAGGCACTTCATAAATATCCGGTGTTTAAGAGCTCACAGGCTGCAGATGGCCACAGCAGAGGAGGGCAGGGCAATACAACCGGCACTGCAAGGGGAGCAGCCTGACACCCACAGACAGGGCATCCTCCTCTCTCAGCGTCCAGGGGGCATTTGTCACAAGGAGCCCCTGTAAGCCAGTGCTTGGCTCTCTGCACAGCACATCCCGGCTGCAGGATGGCTGCAGCTCCCCCTTTGGGGCTGCTTCTAAGGCTGGGTGAGACCCCCTTCTGCATGTTGGGTCTCAACCCCACAGGACAGTGCCCTGCCTGCCCTGGGGCACGCAGCCCTGCAGCTCCGCTCTCCTGCCTCATCATCTACCACAGTGTGACTGCTCCCTTCTGTAAATAATCTCCATTTTCATTCCTTAGCACCAGGGTGACACATGGAAGTGGAGATGTGAACTCAGCGCACACACACACACACACACACACACACACACACACGCCTCCCCTCATTAGGACAACTTTTAAGTAGGTCAGAGCCTGGATTTAAGATGCTTGACGGTTCCCCTATAAAACATACCTAGTTTAATGCCCTGTATACTTTTTGTGATGTGAAATAGGAGCGGTTTATAGGGGCAATGTGGGGCAGCAGATGTTATTCCCATGCTGGGGGAGGGCAGTGGTGGGGAAAGTGACTGCTGTAAATGAGCTGGTGATTAAGGTCATTAAAGAATCTTAACCCAGGGGCACTGGGGTGGGGGGGGGGGGGTGTGCAGGAAGGGGGCAGCCGGGCTCCACCGGCACTAACAAGCCCTTCTCAACAGGCTGTCCCCTGCTGCAGGCCAGCCCCAGTCCTCACAGCTTCCCAAGAGTGTCCCCACGTTCCTCAGTTCAGGCAGCTTAACGCCCCCAGTGGGCATCTTCTTGCTATGTTGATGTATTTCTTTAAATCTCCAGCTCCTGGAGTCCTGTGATTATAGGAGAAAAATCACTTTGGGCACTGTCTTTCCCTTTTTAGTTTTTAGAGTAAAAGTGGTAGTTCACCCATGCTTGTGACTGGGGGAAAAACACAAATTGAAAGGAAGGAATTCTTTACTGTGAGGATGGTGAGGCACTGGCACAGGATGCCCAAAGAAGTGGAAGATTCTGTATCCCGGGCAGTGTTCAAGGCCAGGTTGGACAGAGCCCTTGGTGACATGGGTTAGTGTGAGGTGTCCCTGCCCACGGCAGGGGGTTGGAACTGGATGATCTTGGGGTCCTTTCCAACCCAAACCATTCTATGATTCTGTGATTCTATGGTCCAGACACCACTAATTGAGCATAAGAAAAAGCACTCGTATCAGTGAAAATTCCAAAGGCCGTCTCACAGTGCCAGCATGTTCAGTGTCAGCAGTGCTGTGCCACCACACAGCATTGCTGTGGCACCCCTGAAGCTGCCCATGACCAGAATGACCCTGGGCCCCCCACCCTGCCAAGGAGGGGCTGCTCCAACACCCACTGTCATGACCTGAGCCATGCGGGGACCTGTGGGTCCCCCCATCCAGCCCCATTCTTTTGGGTCAGAGGTAACAGTAAAACCCCAGTCCTCCAGAAGTGGAAGCTGACCCTCCTTGTCTTCCTCTGACCATCAGGGCAGTTTGGATGGGGACATCGTGGCAAAGACCTTTGGATCTGCAGTGACCCTCTGCACCTCCTGGGTTCCTTCTGGCCACAAAACACGCATGAGCAACCATGACCTAGGACGCTCAGCAATGTTTTGCTGCCCTTGCTGTGGCTCCCCTTTGGCAGCCCCCCCTCACCCTATCCCACCCGGCATCCCCCATTCCACGCCCCACTCCTCCCGCACATCTCCAGCCCCTCAGCGACACGCTTTGTGATGAGAAAGGAAAGAGGCATGATTTAAACCTGACCTCTCACCCCAAGCTGTGTCTGTAATCCAACGAGCAAACGCTAATAGGCCGAGCCAGGCAGCGGAGCCCAAAGCCCAGATAAAACCCAGCCCCAACGACAATTCAATTTCCTTCCATGAGATCAACTTGCAGCTTTAGCGGAGCCACTTGTGCGGTCGCTGGGCTGAAACAATCTGGGCTGGCAGGCACGGCCATGCTGCCTTCGCCTGGCATCACTCGAGTTGCTCCTGCATGTCAGCCCCCCCCCCCCAGCCAGCACAGCCCAAGGACACTGATCTCATGCATCCCCTGGACCAGGGGTCAGGAGCACATGGAACTTGGTGCCTTGCAGGGGAAAGCTTTGATGTCCTGGGAGGGTTCTTCCATGCACATATAACCCAGTGGGGCTTGCAGGCTGTGCCGGGGAGGCCAGGCTTGCCCCCCTCCCCAGAGCACCCATGGGTGTTACGGTGGTGGGAGCATTGCAGACAGTCCTGCCTCCAGGCTGGCCATGCTGATCCCTCCATAGACATGCAATCCTCCTCTTTCGTCTTCTCCTTCTCCTCCTCCTTCTCCTTCTCTTTCTCATCCTCCTCCTGCTCAGACCAGTGCATGCAGGAGGTGGGGAAGGCTGGAGACTGAAGTGCAGGGGGGATGTGCTTTCTGTTGCAAGCAGCAAATAATGTCCGCATGAAAGGAGCGACACTGGCTTTTGCTTTCTCTATTTTTTTTTTACTGCTTTTGCTAATCTTTGACCTAGATAGCGAGGAAACTTGACAGAAGAGGAGGGGCTGGCTGGGGGGCTGCAATGCAGCAGGCAGCCTCCTGCCAGGGCACAGTGTAGGGACAGCACAAGGGGCAGGGAAGGCCAGGCCCCAGAAATGGAACCATTCATGGGAGCAGGAACAGAAATTTAGGAGAAAAGGCAAATGAAACCCCTATGAAAATGTATTTTCTTGAAAAACATTCATGTGGATGGAGTCCATGTTGCATTGTTGTGTTATATCATTGCAATGCCAAGTTTTCAGTGAGGTTTGGAGTTTCTTAATGTCTTTGTGTGTATACATTGATGTAAGCACACGTACATGTTTACTTTCATTTCACATCTCCATGCAAAGGAGGAATGTAGGCAGGGAGGCAAACCTCTCTCCCAGGAGCCAAAGCCCCACTTTAGGTCAAGGGTAGGAGATCAGAGCATCAACCACTGCTCTTTTCCCTGCCCAGCTGCCTCCATCCACATCCAGTCCCCCATTTATGGGTGGGAATTGCTTTTATTACTGGCATACAAGCCCTACTAGATGCCTCCAGTTTACAACCTGCTGCCACCGATTTCCAACCCACTGTCACCAATTTGTTACCTGTTTCTCTCTGTTGAGCGCACACAGGGATCCTTTATTAAAAAAGCAAACCTGCAGAAGGAGGCTTTTACTTTAAACGTACACCTCAATAACCACAGAAAGACCAAATGTAAAAATAATCATCTAAAGTATCAGTCCTGCATCTCCTGCATTGGCCCTCGCTGGCTTTACTCAGAGATCACAAACTCCCTTGTGTGCTGCATGCACAACTCCAACAATCCCAGTCTTAGGCAAAAGATTAGCTCTTAATTCCCCGAAGCCAAATCAGGACAGGACACAGCCCATATTGTTCCAATTTACACCTCCTTATGAGTTTCCTCAGCTCCCTTTATAGTCTCAGTCTCTGTGCTGTGAATCTTCGCCATTTCCAGTCTCTCCAGTCTGGGGACCTGGCTGCCCTGGGGTCCCATACCCCTGCACCCCACGGTGGGTGGCTGCACCACAGCATGATGGCTTTTCCGCTATGGGCTGCATGGACAGGACCCCAGTGGATCCCAGCAACCTCCTGCCATAGCCTAGCCCTTACATGAGAAGCTGGGCAGGAGTGACCACCACCCTGGGGACACTGGGGGGAGCGTGGCCACATGGCGGGCACAGTGGGCAGCAGCGTGGGACCTGGTGCCCCATGGGCATCCCTCCGTAGTTCAGCATCCAAAGCCTGAGCTCAGTTCAGATGTGCCTGGGCTAATAGCTGGGGTTTCAGCCTTACACAGGGTACTCCACACCGGGTATCATAGCTTCATCCACAGAGGGGTTTTCTCATAATGTGTAACAAGCTGGTTTTATTCTGATTTGGGGAACATGAGGATCTGATGAACAAGACAGCAGCCTCAAATAACCTCTATCTTGGTGTAAAGGCAAGTCCTGGCTGTCTGGGCTAAACACAAGCCATTAGGAAGCTGCCCTTTCCCAAGCCCAGAGCAGGGATGCTCTGGGAGGGGATGAAGGGATGGTTGGAGGGAAGCCATCCCGCTGCACCCTGGGGAGCCCTGAGCACCCATCTCTGCTCTCACACCACTTTCCCACCTCCATACCCATCAGCAGGTGAGGTCTCTGCTTCCCTGCACTTCCATGGTCCCTAGACACAGTGGTTGCACTGCCATAGGTACTCCCTGCTTGGACTGATGTGCAGCTCCAGCACCAGCCCATCATGCCAAACCAGCAAAACCCACATGCAGCGAGCCACACGCACAGGCATGTCCAAACCCCCTCTTTGTGAGAGGCAATTTATTCACAGATTCAATCCGCTGGCTTAAGGGATCTGATCTGGTATTTTCTGCTGTTAAACAATGGCTCCCGCAATGGGGTGAGAGCAGAGAAGTGCAGAAGAGGTTTGGTGGCTTTGGTGAGCCTGGCATGAGCAGACCAGGGCAGTGCTGGGGCAGAGTCCAGTGCACGCCAAGCATCAGCTCTGCATGAAGCCCTGGGTATCACTCAGTGGGGAGAAGCTGGTGGTTTCTGGGGCATCTCCACTCCGCACAGCACTGCCAGGTCCCCACAGGAAGGTTTTCCTCACATCCTTCCTCTCCCCCTGAGGAAAAACTGTGTCTCCCTCCATCCCCCAAAAGCCATCATCTCTTTCCCACAACCGCAATGCTCTGGCCAAGGCCCTCAGCAAAGCCTGGGGCTTGATGTGGCTGTGGTGGGGTTTCACCCTCTCTCGTGCATGAAGGAGTTAACGTGCCAAAAACCCCACATCCTCCTCAGAGGGGTTTCCAGGGATGTGGACCAAATCCTATTACAGCAACGCTTACCTGGGGAGCAGTGGGGAGGGCAGCCATGCAGCAAACCTCAGTGGTTTGTTACTTGATTTGTTCCCCGGCAGCAGAGAGCTGATGGTGGAGCAGCCCAAGAGCAGCTGGAGAAATACCTTGAAGCCTGGGAGCTGCTTTTCTGCTCTAAATACCATAATGGGGGCCTTGGAGATGGCACCTCTGAGAGCACATCACTCCCCTTGAGCCAGGATGCTGCAGAGAGCAAGGGACTATCTCGTTATACTCAGGACCACCCTTTTGCCTTAATTTTGGAGGGCTCTGGACCATCAGCTTTATGGTTCTGGCTGTCCCCCTGCAGCTCCTGGCATGCCTGCGGTGCAGCCAGCCTCATCGGGGAGCCATGTCTCACCCCAGGAGAAAAGGAAGAAAATTAAAATGAGACTGATGGGCCCAAGCAGAGGAAGGGGAGGGCAAAAGCATCCATTTGCTGTATCCAGAACCCAGAGAGAGCGGCCGACGTCCTGCACGTGTGGAAATCACCCCAGCAAGGATGTGTCTGCTGGGCTGTCAGAGAGAGGTATTGGGAGGGATTGTTTTGTGCAGGCTAATAGAGACCTAGAGGGATAATTGGCATGAGTGCAGGCATGACACAGCCCTCTTCCGGAGAAAGGAGCCCTCCTAATGGGAGCCAGGTGGCAATGCCCCTCCAGCCCTGACCCCGGGTCTCTCCGGAGCAGAGCTGCGAGCACGACCCTGTCTGCGGGATGAAAGCAGCCGTCCCTCGCCCCCATGTCACCCATCGAGTGCAAACAGGTGTGGGGTACTGCATCCCACCCGAGCGCACACTCCGGCCAGGCCAGGCTCTGGCACGAGGAGCAGCTGTGTCCCCAGGCCATGGCACGTTTCCTAATGGACTGCAGGACAAGCAAAACTGCCAACGGGTCACAGCCAGAGAATGGCTGAACAGCTCTGCTGGAATGTCAAGGATGGAGGGGACAGATGGTCCGTGTCTGTCAGGGAATAGAGAAGTCCTTGGGCTTCTCCCCCTGCACTGCCCATGGGGATTCTGCTTTCTTCTCAAGGGCAGCTGCCGGGAGCAGCAGGTGATGGGATCTGGGGATGAGCCACCCACTATGGCCACTGCCACCTCCTCCTAGGTGCCAGCTGCACCAGCCTTTCAGCATCCCAAACCACTGCAGCCAGAGGGGTCTTTTGTTTGGGAAGGGAGGATCTGGGGATTGGGCTCAATGTCTGGACAGGAGGGCCAGCCCCACTGGTGAGGCTACTCGGGAGCTCCACCCTGGCACCGAAGCCCATGAGATAGCACCAACCCAGACCCTGTTCTGCTCCCCAGCCCTGGGAACAGGGGGTGACTAGAAAGCACTTTTTTTTTTTTAGCTGCTATTTCTGGAGACACAGTGATCCAAGAATAGAGTTTATGCATAAAATTGGACTCCTCAGTCAGGGTATATAACACCAGCACAGCAACCGGCCCCATAAATCATGCCTCATAAATCTCTGATAATGCATAACCTGCATGTTGGCTGCAGATCAGCTCCAGGTAACTCGGCTTGGAAAGGAATGAAACTTGGCAGCAACGTAGAAATCAGAGACAGGACAGACCTATCCAGCCCAGCCTTCCAGCCCTCAGCACGCCCTGTGCAGCAGCATCCCAGCCTCAGTGCTGCTCTCCTCTGTGCTACCCCCGTGCAGCTTTCCAGGAGGGGGACAGCAGAAGGGGTGAACAACCACAGACCGCATGGGCTCAGGATGCAGAGGCCAGTGAGCACCCAAAAGCACCATCACTTGCCCTTTATGCCCATGAAGTAACTCTCAATTTCCAACTGCATGCCCCTCCTCTTCCTTTTGTCCCACAGATTTTAATCCCAACCTGGCTGCCTTGAGCAGACACCCACTTGCACCCCATCCTCCTCAAGTCCTCCAGCTCTCATCTGGAGGGAGACATCACCATCCCTCCTTGCTCCACACAAGACTTGGAACTTTTCCCACATCCATCAAAGCAGCCCTCACTGACCAGTGAACCAGACAGTGGGTACATGAAGGCCAGGAGAAGGTTGATGAAGGGTCATGTTTTACTATGTCCAAGCACCGCCTGGAAAAGCCAGGTAGGGCAGGATGGTCTCACGCAGCAGGCTCATGTCTTTGTGAGGATGCCAGCAGCCAGCAACAGCAGGTCAGTGCCTGCAGATACAATGCCACAAGAAACAAGAAAGAGGTGTGTTTCTGGGCAGAAAAGGTACTTTTATAGTCCTCCACCCTGGACCACCATTGCTGGCTGGTGAGCAAGACAGCTCTGTGTCAAGTGAGTCTTTGGATGTTCAGTTAAAGCATCCGAATACAGCAGTTTTTATCCAAAGCTTCTCCTAAGCCCATTTAAGCTTCCCAGTTGAGCTAGAAATCTGTGAGATTCCCATTACACCAGATTCCCATGAGCGTACTCTCCCCCACAGGCATTTCCAGTTCTGCTCGTGCCTCCACACTGCCTACTGTTCAGAAAATAAAGAAGCCAGTTTATCCCTCTATTTGGAAAAAAACAAGACTCCTCTCCTGTCTGCTTCTCTTAGGGGTATAAAAAGAGCATCTCTGCTTTGATGCACCCTCCCCTGTGGTCCAGTGCCACGTATGGGCAGGTTTCCTGCCAGGACCTGCCCAGAGCTGCTCCAACATAAGGGTGCAAGGTGTTCGGGATGGGGAGGATTTGCATAAGCACCAGTTGTTATTTAAGCTGTTTTCAGTAGCTCAGCAGAGCACTTGCACTTCCCAGTCCAAAGCACCCTCCTCACACAGCAGCACAAGGAAGGGCATCACCTTTCTCCAGCCCAGGCTGTTTAACAAATAACTCTGAAAAATGAATGCACCTCTCACCACCCGCGATATATGGGAATTGGTTACCAGTTCCTCTTGGTGGATCTCATCCTGTCCAAATCAAGCCTAACATCCCACCAGCCGTAATGAGGAAGAGGATCCCAGAGGTACACAAGCAGGGCCTCACCTTCTTATCCATGAAGGGGCAGAAGCCAGCCCCAGATCCATCGGATAGCAGGAATCATCCCTGAAGAGCAGTGTAACACAAGGCAAAGGTTATCAGCGGCCCATGAATCCCTGAAGTGCTGTGAAGGTGGGGAGCAGAGCTCACAGCACAGAAAATCGAGACAAAATTTCCTTGCCCTGCTGCCTAGCACTTATTTGTTGTGTTTTATAATATGAGGTTAGACTGTTTCCATCCTGGTTTCCCAAAGATATCACATTAACATCAGTCACGTCGCAGCAGGGATAAGGGGAGAAGCGTGGACGGCAAGCCACTCAACAGGAGCTTCCCGAAGCCAGAACGCCTGCATGCAGGCAGTGTGGTTGCACAGGCAGGGCTGCTGGCACCACCACCAGCACTGTTACTCGGGGCCCTGGAGCAGAAGGATTGTGCCAACCAGGCATCACTTTAGATACAACATGGTGCAGCCAGCATCGCAAGTGTCCTAGGACGGGAACCTGCCACCAGCAGCACTGGAGGAGGTGTTTTTTATTCTTCCATCAAGCAAATAAATGCACACTGGGAGTACAAAAACTGTAGCTCCGTTGCCAGATGTGCCCCATTGCTGTTATCATGGAATATTAATCAGAAAGGCCTGTGTGTAATTTTGGAGTTTTGATTAGAGAAATCTCCCTTACAATAATAATCACGCTGGGGCCTGTATAAATACCAACGGCTCCAGGTTTGTTGGCTGGATAAAGTGGCATGTTGATTGCTCGGCTCGCCTGTTCATCAATCATTCAGTGTTGCCCCCACGTTAGCCGTCCTCCTGGAAAGCCCCCTTCTTCCCGGCTCCCCCGATGCCTGTCCTTTCATTAATAGACTCTTTCCTCCTCCCCTTCCACCTTGTCCCCACTGCCGTCCCCTGCGCTCGCTCCCGGCCCCCTTCCTCCTCGCCTGCTCCCTGATCCCTGCATTCATCTCAGATTATATAAAGTTTGGCTGCCTTGAGTAAAATAAATTGCAGGCTTTTGAAGGGCTGGGGCTCTGTATATTTTTACGGTTAATGAATCTTCCTGTTTGAGTTTGGAAGATGGGAGCTTTGCTTTCCAGCTGCCATGTACAGCTCTGGCCAATTAAATTAATGGGGGCTGGAAACATCACCCCAGTGTGGGAGAGCATCGGGTGGGATAGAGTTGGGTGGGAGAGCATTGGGTGCATCCTGTGTCTTCCTCCCTGCCAACCCCTGGACAGGTATCCCCCCAGCACTAGCCACAGCAAACTATCACCCCAACTTGCATCAGGATAAAATGAGATCAGCCAAGAAAAGGGGTGGGGAAGCTGTGAGAGCAGCATCATTCACAGTAATGCTGCGCAGGTGGGCAGCCCCCTGGGGTGCTCTGCATGGGGTGCAGTGGGTCCTACTGTGCAGCTGCTGACTCGACACCACTTGGGCACAAACTGCTCTTTTTCTCTCATCCAAAGCCCTGAAGAGGAAGCATACAGCCTGCCCCAGCCCTCAGGGCCACGAGGGAGAGGTTTTGCCAGGAGGAAAAGTGAGCTCTGGGCAAATAACTGGCAGCAAGTCTTGTGCGTGCTGGGCTTTTCCTCCTCGTCCTGAGCCGCCTATGGGCAAACTGTTACAGCCCCTAATTTATTCATCATTGCAACTGATTCATCATCTACTTTTTATGTCTGGTTTCTTGGCCTGTAGATTATCCGCCAGCAGTTTGTTGAGCATATTTGACATGTGAAACTCAAGCTGTGTTTACTTGTAGTTCATGTACCATGGCGTTTGGATTGGCCGCCTGCCATCAGCCACGTGGTGCCTGCGCTGTGCCCGGGTTGGCGGAGCGCAGCACGGCGTGGATGCTCACACGCACCAGCTCAGCCTTTCCCCAGCTCCAGACATTTCCCGCTGTTGGTACCATTCGCCTCGCTCCTCCCGGCTCTCCTCTGAGTCAGGCGCTCTGCACAGCAAGCAAGGAAACTGTATTTCTGTGAACATTCAAATACATGAAATCCCATAAAACCTGGGGGCAGAGCTGGAAGAGGAGCCGGGAAGGACTTGCCAACCCTGCACACTGGAATAGCTTTCTTCATCCAAATTTTCCAAGCTATACTGAGCACAAGGGAGTCTCCGAACTTGAATTTCCACTCTCGCTGCATACCCATGACCTCAAGTAAAATAAAGGAAACTTTCCCCAGTCCTGGGTCCCAAGAAGAGCCTGAGGGGTGCCTTGCCCTGATTGTGAACCCATTAGTGAATCAACGGCTGGGGAAGCAGCGGGACCCCAGCCCTCGCCGAGGCTGACCCAGGCAGGGGAAGGCAGCTTGGTCTCTGCAAACAGTGGTGTCACACCATGGTGACAATAACCCCATTAACGTGCACTCACATCACAGACATGCACACGCTGGGGAAGAAGCAAAAAAAAAAAGAGCCCTTTTTGTCTGATAGGCTTCAAAAATATGTATTTGATTTTCAGATGTTAGGCTAGAATTGCATCCAGATGGACTTGGGGTCACACTCCCTGACACTGGCTTCCCATTACACTGATATTCAATGCAGATATGTTTTATACAGATAGCTTACAAATATAGCACAGTGTTGTTTCGGGTGAGTTTTTTTAAGCTATTTCCCCTGCCGGTCCCTGTGGTGCTGCGGTTCCCATGCCTCCGGTTCCCCATCTCTGCGAGCTCAGGGCTCCTGCCTGGCCCCGAATCCATCCCACTAGGACAAGGGCGTTTAGGAACAATTCCTTCCATCTTCCAGGTGTATTCCACTCCGTCACACCAGAGGTGGCATGTAATTTTCAGAGGCGAAGCAAACTCCCCCAGCCACTGCCATCATCCATCCGTTTTCCTGAGTAGCAAACAAATGCAAACAAAACCAAAGCAGAATAAAAAGCAGCATTTAATAATATGGCAAGATTTGTGGGGCTTAATGTATAGTATTAGATGTGGCAATAAAAATATACAGGTATTAATTGTGTCATTCAGGCACTGATGGCCTCAGGCAATTTCAAGCTTTGCTCTTCTGTTTTATGGTGTCACCAAGATCCGTTGATGGAATTACTGCCACATTATGGTACGAATAGCAATAATAACAACAATAACAGTAATAATATATTTTGCTGCCTACTGACTCTCCCAGGGTATTTTGCAATTAGATACTTGGAGAAGGCACAGCAAATAACTGTCTCTTCAGCCTGGTTTACTCTTTGCACTGGGTCCTCAGCGCAGCAAGCATGTCATATTTGGCCTTATCCTCTCTATTTCCATGACCCGCCTTTCCAGGAGCCTCGTGGGACACTGTGGAAGGGAGTGCACAAGGCCAGGTTTCTATTGTCCCTGCAGGAGGTGTCTCATGCTGATCCCCATTCCCATGAGAGCCGCAGCTGTGGTGAAAGGGATGCTGTGCATCCTACAGCACCCGACACATCTCCTTCGGCTGGGGAGGAGCAGATGCAGTGGGGGCGGGAGCAGCTCAGGCGGTTATTTACAGCCCATAACTTTGCTCGGTGAAGTTTGCTTCTTTTTTTCTGGTTGTTGAATTATCTGGGAAAGGATCACTGTTTTCTCAAATGTATTCATTATCCGAAATTATTTGGGGCCTAACATAGGGGGATCTTTCCACTGACTTAGCTGGGTTTTGGATTAGGCCTTTAATGAATAATTTCTGCAAATAATTCTTGGCCTGTGTCTTGTTCACAGGCAGTTTACTGCAAGAATTCAAAAGTCAAGCTGCTTTATTGGCCATATAGGTCATATGGGATTATTTCCGTTCCCTGAGTAGATGTCTCTTAGCACTAGGTCTTCAGTGCACACATTCTGTATTAATTCAAAATTTGCTTTCTATGAATATTTTACAAGAGTGCCTTAAAATTCACTGTTTCCATGGACATTCCTCCTTGTAACTCATTCTGTTTGCTTGAATATTAACTGAAGGCAAACAGAGCAGGGGCGTGCAGGGAGTCTAGCTGAGCACACTGCAGGAACGGGCACGGAGACTGGGGGGAAATTCCACTGAGGAGCACTTCACAAATGTCAATGCAGATGAAATGAATAACTGTGCCCACTTCACCAGGCCCTTCCCTCTGCTCCCTCCTCCTTCTGTGACCCACCAGCTGCTGGCGTTCACTCAGAAGAAAGGAAAGCACTTTATTTTCACCTGGTAATCTGGGCTGTTCTTCCTTGCAATGCATCCCCTCACCCCACATGCCCCAGAGGGGATGGCTGGGGTGACCTGCTGAGAACTGCTGTCAGCAGAGCCCCAGGCAGGATGGTGATTGCCACCAACTACAAGTTGCCCAAAGTAGTGGTAGATGTCCCATTCTGGGAAATGTTCAAGGTCAGGCTGGACAGGGCTCTGAGCAGCCTGATCTAGTTGAAGATGTTCCTGCTTGTTGCATGGTGGTTGGACTAGATGACCTTTGAAGGTCATTTCCAATCCAAACCTGTGATTCCATGATTTTATGATTCTATGGTGCGTTACTGGGAGGCAGCAGGGAGAGGAACCCCTGCCAAAGCCGTTGACTCTCCTGCCTCTCATTTGAACTGTTTCTGCAGTCCCAAAAGCAGCATTCCAGGATCTGAGTCCCTGCACCAAGCACTGGTAGTGGAAGACCAGCAGGAATGGAGTCTGCTGGCGCAGGCTGGAGGGAACAGTTAGGACTTCACCCAGGCAGGTTTGTTCTGCTCCAGATCTGGAGGCAAGAAGAGTCTCTGGAGCATCACACTGTGGGACCAGAAGGTTTTCACTGTCCCTTCCTCTCCTCTGAGGGTCAAGTTCAGCTCTATGTCAGAGCAAGGGAAACCAGAACACCCCAGCTGACCCCAGCTCCTTCAGTGCCTATTTCCACTAGTGCATACAAAGCAGAATCTGGCCCGCAGCTTCCAAGCTGTCAAATCCATCACCTTCCCAAGAAGCCCAGAGAAGAAAGCACATGTTTCCTGGCTGTCATGCAGCAAGGAGCTGAGTAACGGGGCGGACTCTGCCTGGTGAAATGTGCATTGCATTTGGGCTGAGATTCTAATAGATTCTGATGCAGATTTTTTTCCTGATTTGTACCAGGCCATCTGGATTTGTTTCTGTGAGATGCTGGTTTAATACACTTAAAATTTCCCATTGAGTCTCATGCACCAAAGAGAGGGGGAGGGGGGGGCAAATGAAAAGCAAATTTAATAACAGAAAGACCTGAAATCTATTAAATATACATTAAAATACATTTGGTTTCCCAGTGGGTGCAAAGTGCCATAACGTTTTACTGGGTTTATGACGCTGGCAGAGGCTCTGAATGAAAATGGAGGAGAGAGTCCAGGGTCCCAGCTCAGTAGTTCACGGTGGAGAGAAAGAGTCGTCTGCAGTTTGCTAACGCAGCAAAAACAGAAAAGGCTTCTCGGGTAGATCCACAGAGAGCGCATTTCACATGTGTTTCCGTTAAGGATGCTCACAAAACCTGAACAGCAAGAGACATTCAGGTTCTCAAATTATTTGGGACTCTCATTTTCCTTCTCGTGCTTCAATTTTGGCAGGGCTCCTCCACCCAGCCTCCTCTGGCTCCTTCCTGCTTCGCAGCTCCTCCACAGCCCACAGATATGGCAAAAGTGCCATATCCAGAGGCTCAGGCTGTCTCATCCCTACCACGAGCAGGGAGCAGGCTGGGTCCGGCAGCACAGGGCAGGAAACCAAGCCTGGTCCCACTCTGTAACACAGAGCAAAGAGCATGTGGCATCCCTGCAAAGCGTTATCTCAAGCCCTAGGAGTGTTGCAGCTAGGTGCAGCAACTTGCATTTTCAGCGGATGAAATCCCCCCGTGCATTGCAGCAGGGAAAGCAATGAGCTGTCCTGTGCAGTTGATGCCCATAGGTCCTATCCCTGCAGCTCCCTGCTTCCCAGCACCCGGCCATCCTCATCCACAGGTCTGTGGCCAGTCACTGCCAGTTTATCCGGACCTGCTGTTCTGGCCACTCTGCATCCCACCCTGCGCTGCAGCTCACTGGCCAGGACCAGCTCAGGGGTTTAATTCCTCCCTCCACTGATCCAGGCTCTGGTTCTTTCATGCAGAGAGCACCAGTCCTCACTAAAGCAGACTCCTGCCACAGGGCTGATATAAACCTCTGGGTCGTTCCAGACAAGACGAGGGGGATGTCCCAGGTGAACAGCCTTCCCCTTAGCAAAGACCATAGAGTTATTTGTGTGCAGATTCAGCCCCTCTGCATTCCAAGCGGAGGGAATTTTTGCATCAAGCAGAAAAGGCTTTTCTTGGCATAATTCTGCTTTTCTCAGTCTGGTCCCACTCTGCACATGGTGGAGCATGTCATGAGAAAGTAACAGGAGGAAATACATGCACCCGTAACCACCAAGGGCTTCAAAAAGAGGTTTTGTTTGCATTTATCCAAGGCTCTGGCTGTTCCCTCTTTGATGTAGAGCAGTTCATGGGCCCAGAGACCAATTCTGCTCTGCAGCAGCTTACGCACATGACCAATGCAATGCGTGCATGTGTGCACAAGTGTGCACATGTGTGTTCACACACATGTGCACATGAGCGGTACCCGCAGCAGGGGATGGGCAGAGATGGATGGGTGGTGGGAATGCAGAAGAGTTGTTGCATGCATGTGGAGTGTGCATGGGCAGGTGCTGGGGGTGGATTTGGGGGTGGGCTGTGGGGATCTCGGGACTCCCATCTTTAGGGCTCCGGCTGGGCTAGGGGCTGCATGATCCCGCAGCCCGTGCAGGGAGGCAGTGTGCAGCACAGCATGGCACGGCTTGGCATGGCTCGGCACGGCGTGGTGCGGCTGTGTGTGTTCCTGCACACCCCATGTCAGCACCAGCATGCAGCTCCGCTCCCCGCCAAGCCGGCAGCAGATGTTAGGGCAGAGAGATCCAGCACCCGGCCAAATTTCCATGCTGGGAGGGAGGCTCCTTCCTCTGCCAAAGTCAGGACGAAGCTCCCCCCAAGATAGTGTTAGCCAGCAATATGGAGATAATGGGAAGATGTTAAGGCAACACAGCTGGCAACCATCAGCACACTGCTCTGTGCCGGCTGCTGCAGCCCAGCGCTCCATTGTTCTGAAGGGAAGAGAAATACCGACCTCTGGCCGGTGTTAGAGCCAAGCCTGCTCGGTGGGTAAGGAACAGGAACAGGATGGGCTTCGAAAAGGAGACCAAAACACAGCCCGGATGGGTCACAGATGATTAATCTCACAGGGAGCCACTCTCTCAGCTCCAACAGCTACAAGAGCCCCAGCACTAATGAGCCAGTGGGTGAATCCCACCATGCTGACTTTTAATGACAAGCCAGACAACAGCCAGCCCTTCCACTCCCCCTCACTGTTCCCACAGCTATCCCTACCAAACCTTGCCAAGCTGTGCTTAGCCCTTAGATATCCAGCCTCGTTTCAGCACTCAAGTTGAGAAATTAGGTGAAAAAGAACAGAGATAGGAGGGAGTTACAGGGGTGGACATGGGTGGCTGTGTTCTCTCTCTCCTTTTCCCCTCTTGGTCAGCTCTGCATGCAGGCAAGCCCCAAGCAGAGCTGGCGGTAGCTCTGTCCCGAGCATCCCTACCTTTTGCTCAGTAGACTCAGAAAAGGTCCCGCAGACCCATCAGGTGCACGAGCACCCACTGACAAGCTGCCGTGTTCTGTTCATGTACTGGACCACCCCAGAGCCTGCACCCAAGAGGACAGAGCTCGGCTCTCACTCCCTGCACCCTGGTAGATGACAATGCTGAGCAGCAGTGCGGCCCAAGCAGCACGCACATGGGCTCAGGAGATGAGCGCCATCCTTGGCTGCATCCACAAAGGAGGAGGGAGAAGCGTTGTTACCCAGCCACATGGCACAGGGAGCCTGCTGCAAGGATGCTGCCTTCAGTGCTCTCGTCTGTGCTTCCAACCAGAGCAGGAGAACTTGGAATGGGTTCAAAAAAGAGCTGGGAGTGAGTCAAGGCAGTGGAAAATATGCATTACAGTGACAGAGTGAAGAAGCTCCGGCTGTTTGGTTTATTGAGGAGACCAAGAGGTGGCTTGCTCACGGTCTACAAGCATATGCATGGGGAAGAGATTTCTGATAGCAGACGGCTCTTTAATCTAGCAGGAAAAGGCATTACAACATCCCTAGTTGGAAGCCGAAACAAGACAAATCCAGATTAGAAATAAGAAGGACATTTTTAGCAGTCAGAGCAATTAAGCATTGGAACGAATCCCCAGGGACAGAGTGGGATCTCCATCACTCAAAGTCTTTTAATGGAGACCGAGTATCTTTCTTAAAAATATGTTTCATCTTGAGCATAAGCAATGAGTTTTCTGCCAAGGCAGCGGGCTGTGGAATGCAGGAGGTCATCCTGGCTGGTCACAGTGGTCCCTTCTGGCCTGAAAATCCATCAGTTGTGCTATAATCTTCTGAAATGGGCAAAAAAATAACCCAGGACCAAGCTGGTGCATTTATTGCCCTGTGCACTGGGTTTTCCATGCAAAGACTCAGAGATGGAGTCCAGTTCTGCTGCCCAGGGTAGAGCTGCCTGCATTGGGAAGGTGAGGAAAAACCAGGGCTGGAGCAACTGGTGCTTCTGGCTGGTGCAATGCTCCTGGATCCATTTTTAATGATTATTTTAAGGCCATTTTTAATCCCTAAGGAAAGCTCCAAAGTCCCTAGGAACAGTGACTGTTCATAAAAGGTGCAAGGGAAGGTGGGAAGCCCACAGCACTGTGCCTGAAGGCCGTGTTCCCAGCCCTGGCGGAATAGGCAAATGCCAAGCTGGCAATCCCACAGCATTCAAGACCACAAGTGATTTCCCTACACGATGCTAATGCTGGCCCATCACAGCTCCTGCTGGACGTCCTTGTCTCTTCAGCTCCCCCAGGAGCCAAGTGTGTTTGGCCATTGGCAGCACCACTGGGGACTGATGGAGATGTACTATTAAGGCCCCGTCCAGCAAACTACTAGAGCTTCAAAGCTGTGGGATGATGCCTGTGGCTGTTTACTCGATGTCCCATCACCAGACTGGCAGGGAGAGCATCGAGACAGCATCTCCTCCAGAGTGGGATGCAGGAGGATTTGGCTTACCTGGTGCTGCATGTCTGCGCTCAGAATAAGTGTGCCACAAGGTCAAGATTAGTCAATCTACACTGTGGCAGGTGGCAGAGAGGCAGAAGGACAGGACAACAGCTCTACGGGTGGAAGGCAATCCAGCAACACCTGCCACTTGCCTATGGAAACCCAAGAGACAGTTATGACCCCATCAGCTAAGAATCTTCAGGCTTTTGGTACTTTATTTAATTTAATGCTCCTCTCTCTCATCCTTAATTGCGTTTATAGTCATTAAAATATCAACAGAGGAACCTGGCTCCAACCCAGGCTCACTGGTGCTAGCAGGAAATTTCCCATTTATTTGACGGATTTAGCTGATGCCCTGCCACCTGCTCTTGGCTCTGCCCTGCTCTGTTTGCAGAGGGCAAAACTTAGTCAGGGGTGAAGTAATAGCCAAAAAAATAGAAGTAAATCAATATGGGGACCCAAATTCAGCCATTCTGGACCAGTTGGAGCAGTGGTAGAGCAGGATGTAACCCAGCATTCACAAACCCCATCCTTGCTGGCCAAGGGATTTCTGGTGGCATCAATCCATCTCTCCAAGCTGCTAATACTCAGTATTCATGGAGCTGGTTTTTTCTTTCAAGAGGAGTAATAAATATGAATTAAGTCTCACAACCACTTTGGCACGACTCAGATTTTACAAATGGTAGAAATTAAAGGCAGAGCAGAAAGTGGCTGATCAAGGCAGGGGATGAAGGAAAGGCAGGTTAACACCATCATCATCCTGATGCTGGCGCTGCAGCTCGCTCCCAGCCTGGAACCGAGAGCCAGCCTTTGCCTCTTCTCTTCTGTGACCTTCATTCAGCCCCTTGCCAGAGGCTGACAAATGGGCAGCAAGGAGCTTCCTGAGCCCAGGAACCAGAACGTGACAGGAAACGGCTGCCTTGCTCTGCCTCTGGAATCCAGGAGCTACTGCTGTGTGTGTCTTCACATCCTTGAACTTCATCTCAAAGAATGTCCCATCTCCAGCGTAGGGGAAAAAGGTTCTGAATAATTAGCAAAACACCAACTAGACAGAGAGTAAAGGAGGAGGAACTGAGAGGAGTAGTAATTGATATAGAATGTTAAATCATCATTCAATAAGATGTAAGGTTTCCATTACTCCTTTAGCACAAGCATGGGAGAAGATGCAGGTGACTCCCTGAGCATCCTCTAGGCACCCTCACCTTGTGAGAGACATTGCAAGGGGACCTCAGGCAGGGTCAGTCAGGGTACCGTGGCACACTGCAAAATGAAAAGTTTCAGAGAGGGATCCCATGTATTCACAGTGACAGGATACCGAAGAGCCTGGGAGGGCTGGGAAGGCTGATGTGAATCTCCTGTCAGCAGGAGGACCTGGGAAGGCTCTAGCTGCCTGAGGACATGCTGCGTTATGCCACTTAAGTTACACTGAAAGGCACTCTCTCAAACTGGGGCACCAGATCTCCAAGGACATGGATATACAATCAGCTGGCCAACGTGTGCTTCGCTGTGGGCAGACTGGCAGTAGTGGTGGAAAATCCCGTGTCTCGTTTGGGGATGTCCACAGGGCCTGATCCAGAGAATGAGAGATGCAGAGATAATGCAGAGATTGATAGTAAGACAGCACAGCTCACCCTTTGGGTACAGTTCCCTTTGGGTATGGCTTTGATTTCCTCCAAATTACAAGTCCGCTGCTCTCCTTCAGTTTTCTTCCCAGAAGAAAGACAATACACATCTTCAGATTTCAAGCCTCTGCCCAGGGCTCTGTTAACCAGAAAACAGGAGGCACAAAGCTACTTTGGGCTCCAAAATGGAAGCAGAAACCAGGCACATTTGCATGTGAACATTTTTGCTGTCTCTGAAGCAGCAGAAATGCCTCTCCGTGGACTTCTGTGGTTTCATTCTGGGTTTGTGATGAAATATGTGGCACAGGGAGGGGTTCATTAGCAAAGCCCCAGGAGGGTCTTGCAAAGCCCTCAAGTTCTCCAGCATGCTCTTGCCACAGGGAGAGCCAAAGAAAGCCCCTTGGCTCCAATTCAGGATTGCCTCTGTCACTTGAAACAGGGCAGGGTGGGCCAGAGATCCCCAGTGCTGCAGAAATACGCAGTTCTGCCAACACCAAGTCCTGCCCTGCAGGCAAGGCACCCATGGAGGATGAGCCACACGTAGCAAAACCTCCGCAACACCTACCAGGGCTGGGGAAGGATGAAATGATGCTCTCAGTATCCAGTCTCTGAAAGACAGACAGAGAGATGACAGACTTCTTGAGGCACTCACCAGGGTGACCCCTCCTGCCCCACCATCCTCACATGTGCCCTTGTTCATGGGTCACATCTCCAGCCCCACTGATGGAGAATGGGATACAGGCTGCACCCTGTAACTCGCAAACCCCCTGGATGCTTGCAGATCGTGTTTGTCTTCATTGTGTCTTCAAAGCCCTTTTGTTCCTCCTCCTAAATGGAAAGCTTTCCGTTTTTTATACTGGTGATGTTTGTCAGACAAACCCCCTCCAGAGAAGTCCTCTAAGGGAAATCAGGCTCTCTCCTCACTAGCTCACCTCCCTGCTGCCTGGGTGCGCTCAGGCGTGCCATCAATTGCTCATGTGTGTGGAAACAACACAGCCCACATCAGAGGTGAGCCCATCTCCCCAAGCACTCTCAGGAGGCTGCAGGGAGATGGGATGCTCTCCCAGCACCAGGAGAGGGGATGGAAGGGCTGGGGCCAGGCAAGTCACATGCCTGACAGCATTTCTGGAGTGCAGGCAGGATAACGAGCCAGCCATGTAGAAATGATCACATTCAAGGGACGTGGCATAACAGCAGAGGAACCAGCATGGCTGCTCCTGGCCACACCACCTCCCAGGCAAGGGGCATTCACTGGGCTGAGACCCCTTGCAAACACTGGGCAGCAAATGGGAAGCTCTGGCTTTGGCATCTTTTCTTTCCTCCCCAGTTAGCCCATCTAATAAATAAACTTGCTGGTTCAAACAGAGGAAGCTAAAAATTCAAAGTGCTGGCTCCAGCACAGACAAACACTTCTTTGGGGAAGAGTCCGAGCTCGTCTCTTCCAGCTTCAAGCAGAAAATGCACATGTGCTGTTTGATAATTCAGGCCATCTTGCCCCAGGGATGGGTCCATGAAAGAGCTCTCCCTCCTCTGCATTTATCCCCTGTCAGAATAAACCCAGAAAATGAGAAGCAGCAAATATGTGCCCACATGCCTCTTCCTGCAACCTGGAGAGCAAGAGGTGCCTGAAGCGGAGATACCAGAGGAGGTGTGAGCTCTGGTGAGTGCAGCGTAGGGCAGGAGAGTTGCAGGGATGTCACAGGGCAGCCCGGGTGGTGGGGGACACCCAGCAGACAGCCTCTTGCCACACAAGCACATTCAGCCCTCCAGATGGCAGAGAGATAACTAATTACCCACTAATTATTAATCTGTTCCCTGTGATTTTATCTTAATTGGGCTCTTTCCTATCCAGCCTTCTACAGCATCTCCCTTGTTTTGAGTGAGCAGTGCTGAGCCATGGTCCCCTCACTGCTGGGCTCACCCATGCCCTGTCTGTGCTCACCCCAATGTGAGTGGTGAGGGGGGCAGCCCTGGAAAGCTCTGGGAGCTACCAGAGTCATTTATGAGAGCACTGCACCTTGGGCCTTTATTTGCCTATAAAACCCCTAAGCACTTAGAGCGCAGTATAAATAATAAATACAGAAGAATAATCAATAACAGCAGAATAGCCCGGTCAGGGCTGCAGGGGGCATGAGGCAGCATCGTGCCAAGGGAGGACATAACCCCGTCCATGGCAGAACTGGCACGGCCCTGCCACCCTGCATCTGTTTGCAGCACCCCCTTTCCAGACCCCCTCATACCACAGGGTCCCAGCTGGGACAGGGTGAGCTGAGAATCCTCTCACCAGCCTGGCACACAGAAGCCATCCCTGGGACACCACCCACGGTGGGAGCACGCAGCCTGAGCCCAGCGAGCGGCATCGCTGCCCTGGCTCCTTGGCCCTGACCCGGAAAGCTCAACCTCATCCACGCTGACCGCGAAGGGAAGAGAAACAAACCACGAACCTTTTCCTCCCGGGAAAGGAGCTATTGCAGCAATTAGCACACGTGGACTGTAACGATCCCTTGTAATAACCGTGGGTGGGGATGAGCTGCGTGAAGGTGGGTGCTGAGAGCCCCGGGCCGGGGGCTGCCTGTGCCAGAGGGGTTTGTCCCCTCAGCCCTGTGCCGCAGCAGCCAGCAGGGACGGCAGGCTGGGAAGAAGAGAGCTGGCTTCCACAAAACATGGTTTGTGTTCAGTCTTGCTGCTGCCTCCGGGCACAGCCGAGAGGCAAAGGAAGGTGAAGCATCACACAGCGGCGTTCCTGGGCTGGCAAAGGGTGGCAGCTTTTCCCCCAGGTCCTCGCTAACAGCCCAGCACCCTGCAGGCAACGGCACCCTAATAGCACCACAGGCAGCACCTCACTGCCAGGATCTGCCCGGCTTCAACTCTGCCTTATGGGTGCAGGCATCCACAGGGCTGAGCTGGGGTCCCCACCAGGAACCCCATGTCTGGCGGTGAGCTCAGGGACAGCAGGAGTCCCTGGGAAAATCTTTTACATGATTTATTCATGTTACAGGTATTTTGGTGCATTGGCTGTAATTAAAGTTCGACATCTGAGGCAAAACAACAGCAAAAATCTTCCAACCACTTTAAAGAGAGACTTTGAGAGAGGAAGGCAATAAAACACACCGTGCTTAAACAAATCCTTTCTACCTTTCATCATTTCCCTTCACAGTCCTGGCTAATTATCAAAGCTATCTGTGTTTTGGGAACGGGCCCCACTCCTAGGCCCCTTCCCTGCCTCCACCCTGCCTTGCAGTGCCAGCTCTTCCCCCAGTCCTTCCCAGTAAAGCCCCAGCAATGTCAGGCGCTGGCTGGAAGGAGCTGCTGCAAAGCAGAGCCCCAGGCACGGGGAGCACTTCCAGGGTCCCCCAGCAGCACAGGGGAGGGGACAGCAGCCCCCAGGAGGGGACAAGCCTGTCCCCACCACCGGGGCAGGGCAGGGCAGGGTGCTCAGCATCCCAGGGAGCTGCTTCGCCTGCGGCTGGCGTTCAGTGAATAACAGAGCCCTTATAGTCCTGCCACGGAACCACTGGCATTGTTCACATCGAATTCACCCCAAAAATGATTTGTTATAAAAAACACGAACAAAGGCAGGGCTCTGACTTGGCTGCGGGGCACGGCGAGCAGGGATGGGGAAGGAAGAACTGAAAGCTCCCATTGAGCAGGCTGACAAGTAGTGCTTGGCCATGGAGAAGCACCGGCACATCTGGGTGCTTTGTGCAGGCCCCTGCCCTGTGGTCCCCAGGCTGGCTCCTTCCCGGGCTGGAGGGCTGCCTGCCACCCAAACCAGCTGTGTTTTCCCATCCAGACCATGTAGCATCTCACACACTACTGCTCCCACCCACCACAGGAGCACCCATTCCTGCTGTGGACCCCAGAGAGAGGCAGACAGGACTCTTGTCCAGCCCCACAGCAGGAGCTCAGTGCCATTCGCTGCCCCACATAGGCTGGATGTGGTGGTGGAACACGGTGTGGCAGCTCAGAAGACAAGCTTGCCATCGTGTTGGGGGGTAGAGCTGCAGGAAAACAGCTCTCGGGGTGACCAAGGTGGCTGCTGGGCAGAGGGAATGCCTGTCCCTCCACGCGTCTGTTGCTGGAGCCAGTGATCCATGCTTCAAAGCACCCAGCTAGCTCCCAGCAGGGGAAAAGCTATCTCCCACACCTGCTCGCAGCACTGATTTATCTGTGTAAGTTTCCCCTAAAGCCTGGCAGGAAAACAAAGAGGAGGAAATATGAGCACGATCACTAAAATAACAATCACTTTAATGCATTATCAAGCAAAATTATTTCCTAGTGGCAAAAGGATGATGGAGTGAAGCCGTCAGGGCTTGCGGGAAGGCAGCATGCAGCATCCCTTGCAGAGACAGCAATGTGGCCGAAGCTGTGGAAGCAGCCCCGGGGTGCTGGGAGCTGCTTTGGGAATACCTGTGGGAATGGGTGCTACAGGGCAGGACTGAGCCAGCTTTTGGGAAGGAAACAGCAGGAGTCAGTGGAGTAAATGAACTTTTCTACTTGGAAAGGGGGAGACATGGGCAGGGAGGGAGAACTACTCTTCTCATAGAAATTGAATAGCCTTCCTCTTAATGCAGAAGGGTTCCCAGAGCCAGCTGTGTCCTCTGGAGCAGCGGCTGCTCACCAGCAGACGAAGGGGAAACCATGGAAAGAAAAGAAAACTATATGAAAGCCCTGGAGTGCAGAGTTCAGAGCATTTTGACAGCATCCGCAGCAGCCTGCCAGAGTCTGGGGATTTCCCTTCCCATTTCAAAGCCAGCTACTCAAATAGCTGATCCCTGCCGAAACGTCTGCTCCCTGGGGAAAGCTGGATGTACTCCACTTAAGTGCTTGTTGGCAAGAGGAATGCACAGCACAGCTAGGACAGCACACGTGGAGGGCTTTCTTCCCTCTCATTGCTGGGACCAGCAGCACACAGAGGAGGGAGCCAAGGATGGAGCCATCAGAGCTGCCGGCACCTGCACATGTGCAGTGTCTGGCAGGGACACAATGGCTCATTCCACCTCTGGAGGCCCTTGGACCTGCTGGGGGCCAGAATGGGAGCTGAAGAGGTAAAACAGGCCGAAGGGAGGGGAGAAAAGGAGAAGAGGATGCCCAGTGCCAGGCTGTTCCCAAGGTGGGGGGACACACAATGATTAGATGGCAGGAGCAGTATGAGCTGCTTTGGATGCAGCAGCACTGCCATCACCATCCCTTCTGCAGGGACTGAGACAGCACCAGGACACCAGAGAGCTCTTCAGCAGCTTGACGTGGGCATGCAGGTGGAATCTGGCCTGGAGCAGAAAGAAGGGAGCAATGCAGCATAGTTTTTGGTCTGGGTTTCCTTTTCAGCTTTCATCCAGTACTGAGAGGTTTTGGCAGGTCAGTTCCATGGCCATGCCAGCCCGCCGAGCCGCTTGCCAGCTGCCTTCTTGCCACTGGCTGCCTTCTGGTTTGAGTTACCCTGGCTGGTCACATTCCAGTGTAAAGTGCGTTTTTTCCCCCTCTTCCCCTTTCCAACCCCATCCCCCTTCCAGCAGCCCCCTTTGATTTAGTGCTTGTGAAATGCTGCAGGACGAGGCCCCGAGCTGCAGTTCAGGTACAGAGCAGCAGAGCAGAGCACAAATTGCTCTGGATTAACCTGCCTGTGCAAATGGGGCCCGAGCATCCCTGCGATGCCAAGTATTGCTTTGTACTCTGGTACCTAACAGCATGCTTGGCTGGGCTTCAAACCCCCAGGCAGGGATCAGACACCTCAAGTGCCAGCTGAGACGTGCTGGTGAGTGGTGTAGGCAAAGGCATTGGCAAAGGCTGTGCCAGGGCACCCTGAACTGGGCGAGGAGGGGTTATCCAGCCCTTGCATTGCCATTGAGGCTGGACCACAAGCATTAGGGGACATTTTCCCCAGTTTCACATCAAATCTTTTCAAGTTCCCGAAGTTTTCCCCTTGTTGAAAAACTTCACAGAGCCCATGCAAATACAGAAAGCCAATAAAAATAAAATCAGCTACACCTGCCCGGAGGGAGGAGAGGACTACCATATAACCTTAACACAAGTTCCTTTATAATATACACAGAATGGTATTAAACAGGCTGGGTTCTGTATTTGTAATGAAACCCAGGAAAGCTGAAGTGTCAGGCTCAGGAATGCTGCTCTAAGTGTGTCCTCCACCTCACAGGGGCTGCAGCTAGCCTGCAAAAACCAGGGAGGCTCTGGAGGCCCTGGACTCACCAGGGCTGCCAGGACGGACAGGCAGCCAAGTGGGGAAGGATGCAGCTGAGGAGCATCTCTGCCGCTCCATCCCTGATGCTCCACCCCTGATGCTCCACTGTTGCCGCTCTCAAGTGAGCCGGGTCCTGTGCAATCTCCAAGGCCAGCTCTGCAGCTCAGAAGAATCAGGATACTCCTGAGGTGCAGCCACACATCAGGATGATGCTATAGATTGTTTGAAATTTGACCACCACTAAGGAAAAGATGAGGAAACTGAAAAAAAAAGCAAGGGCTAATGTGAAAATAATAAATTGCAAACATTCCTGTGGTGGAAGTGGATTCTCTCCCTCCTTTTATCCCTGCATATTGTCTTCACAGCAGCCGTCTGTGAAATTGCACTGTTATTGAAGTAATTCTGGGGGTAATTAGAGTTAATAATTCCGTATTTTATTTCTATTCTCCAGTTACTGCAGGGGGAAAAACATACATATATATAATCCAGGGAGCAAAGGCATAGTTTTCCTTTTCATGACAAAAAATATCTTTGTCTGGGTCCAATCCTTCCTTGCGCCCACCCACCTCCTGCCTGCTCCCTGCCTGCAAGCAGCGCTCCCATTCCTGCTCCAAATCTCCCCAGCTGGGGCACCTTGGTCCCACAACAGCACCATGGCCTTTGGGCCATCCCTGGCTGGGATTTGGGTTACCAAAGCAGGGACAGCCAGGTGTTCACACTGGTACAAGCACCCACTGCCCATAGAGAGTGTGGTCCCTGTGCAGGGCTGCCCAAGTCAGGTATGTGCAGGCATCCGCCAGTGGCATCAGCAAAGTGCCACAGGCCGGTCTCCATCTCATTGCATCTACCCCTCTGAAACATTAAAGAACTTTTCCTTTAAATTATTTGGAATTAAGTTTGGCAGTGGAGCCCTTTGGGAGGGATCAGATTGATTTCCTCAGTGAAATGAGTTTGGAGAGGACTCAGTCTGGTTCCTCGTGCTAATTATCCCATGCAATAATTAAGCCGTCAGCAGTTTGGGGGATAGAGGTTTATCTGGGGAGGGAAGGGGAAGGTGAGCCCACCCCAGGGGCTCTGCTCCGGCCCAGGGCTGGGCTCAGCCTTTCGAAACAGGATTAGGGCAAGAGACAGACCGAGCGCAGGAGTTATTAGAGCAGGAAATTTCAAATTATATGGAAATAATCTTCTGAGTGAGAGTTTATTTTGGAACTTTAGACTTAATAATTCAGCACTTCTGGGATTTGGCATGTGAAGTGACAAAGATTAAAGGCATATTGTCAGGTTCACAATTCTGTATTTTCAAATAATGCAGTTCCTTACCTGGGTTACAAACACAGTGGGACTTTATCAGCTCCTCGCTAATTCCCACGCTCCAGGCTCCACATGCATGGAAGGTCCTCCGCTCCCTGCTGAGCCGCTGGGATTTAATAGCCCGGACAGTGCTGGAGCAAGGTCTCAGATTACTAAGACTGAATTATTCTTCAGAACATGTGCTAGCACATTATGAAGTATAATCATAAATAATTAAAACTTAGCTACACTTGTCAAATAAATGAACAAAGTACTTTTCGTGATGCATTATCCTTGCCTTCCCTTGACTGTGTTTGTCACTGGCTCTTCAAACTGGGCAAACTATTTATAGCAAACAACTTATTCAAAGCATTTTGCCCTTTTTTTCCTTTCTTCCTGCTTGTGAATTGTTCATGAGCAGACTCTGATTCTTTGCTAATTTGTTCACTCTTCCTAATTGCTCAAAATATGTTTCATGTGCATCAACTCCAGCACACGGGCTGATTACAAACAGCTTCCATAATATCCAGTTGCTATTTTTGTTCCTTCCAGCCTTGGGATTGCTGCTTTGGCCATGTTTTGCCCCGATGCCACACAAAGGAACAAACGTGTGGGTTCACACAGCAGCCTGAACACACTGGAGGGAGGACAGGGCTCCACTGTGATGGCCAAGGACCCGGCTCCAATCACAAATCCCTGCTGCAGCTGCATTAAGTTCAGCTTCTCCACGAGAAGCATTTTCACTGGCCTCCATGGACATGTCCACTTGCCCAAAATCCAGGAGGTCAAAGGAGTACAAGCAATGAGGTCCAGCTCCTCCATCCCCCTGAGAGCTCCAGGCTGCTCCAGCTACAAAACTGAGGCGGGTCCAGTCTGGGTTGTGCCCTGGGAAGCCAAGGCGTCTGGGGTAACGTTGCTCAGGGCCATCTCAGACTTGGGCTCCAGCCACTGGTGCAGGATCTTACATGATCCAACAATTCTTCTCTGCGGCTGGGTTCATGGCAAAAATGCAGAACAAGCTACTCTGGGAAGGGGAAAGAAAGGGAATTCAGAGCAAGCTTTTAGCATTCAGGTGGTTCCTCTTTCATTTGTTGGGTTATTTTCATACAGAACTACATTGCTTGTTTGGCTTTTTTTTAATAAAGAAGAAATCACCTTCAAGGCAGCATTTCCATTAACCCCTCGCTGTCCATGAGTCCCAGCACTGCAGGTAGTTCTAGCATGCAATAATGCAGCAGGGCAGCAACAGTGGCTTTGGCAGGCAAAGATGAGGGAGGACACCAGAGACCATAAGTCCCCCAAAGTTCAAGCCTCCACTCTGGCTTCTGCTGCCACAGGACAGCTGGATCATCCAAGGTATGGACAGGGAGAGCCTTGCCCATACAGGGTGAGATGAGCACCATGGGTCTGCCTGTATCCTGGGCTGCATAAAAAGGAACATGACCAGCAGGTCAAAGGGGGTGATCCTGCCCCTCTACTCTGCTCTTGTGAGACCTCACCTGGAGCATTGTGTGCAGTTCTGGTGTCCTCAGAGTAAAAAGGACATGGAACTGTTGGAACAAGTCCAGAGGAGGCCACGAGGATGATCAGGGGACTGGAGCACCTCCCGTATGAAGACAGGCTGAGAAAGTTGGGGCTGTTCAGGCTGGAGAAGAGAAGGCTGCGTGGAGACCTCAGAGCAGCCTTCCAGTATCTGAAGGGGGCCTATAGGGATGCTGGGGAGGGACTCTTCAGTAGGAATTGTAATGACAGGACAAGGGGTAATGGGTTAAAACTTAAACAGGGGAAGTTTAGATTGGATATAAGGAAGAAGTTCTTTACTGTGATGGTGGTGAGGCACTGGAATGGGTTGCCCAGGGAGGCTGTGAATGCTCCATCCCTGGCAGTGTTCAAGGCCAGGTTGGATGAAGCCTTAGGTGAGATGGTTTAGGGTGAGGTGTCCCTGCCCATGGCAGGGGGTTGGAACTGGATGAACTTAAGGTCCTTTCCAACCCTAACTATTCTGTGATTCTATTTTTAGCGCTCAGTTTTGAAAAAAAGAAACAAACAAAACCAACAAAAAAAAAACCTTGCAAAGTTCTGTTGTGTTTTTTTTTTAATCAAACATATTCAAAAAGGAGACTTTTGGGAAGCCAGGCGAGGAATCAAGAGAACCGGTGGCCAGGAAGGAAACCTCTGCCACTGCCCAGGCACAGCACAGCAGGACAAGCCAGTGCTGGTGCAGTGGTGGCAGTGCCAGCCGTGGTGGCAGTGCCAGCCCTGCCCTCACTTCTGCCAGTCCTGGGGGTGTCAGCGTGTGAGCCTGGGGTGACTCAGGCAACGTGAGACAAGCGGGCTCACCTTGGCCTGGGGGGGAATGTCTGGCATCTCACCTCCTCCAAAGCTGCTGCAGCGGGAGGCGTTGAGCCCAGCAACCCACCAACCGCAGCCATGAGAGCGGAGCTGGGGGTGGGAGTGATGAAAGTGGGGCAGTGAAAGGCACCCACAGACAGCGGGATGCCGACACGCCCGGTGGCTTGGTTTCCGACTTGGGTCCGCACCCAGGTGAAGACAAAGAGCCCGAGCAGGAATTTGACTGCGGGCTGGTGTCTCGTCAAGCCGTTGTCATACCACCTCGTCTGGGGTGTGTGTGGCTCATGGGAAACTTCCAGCCAGATCACCCAGCACCCCACACCTTCCACCCAGGCAACAGCTGCCCCACACCTCCCTAATCCCCCAAGATGCTCCGTGCTAGCTCTGCATCCCCAGACCCTCCTCACCAGCAGCTTTTCCCAACACCTTTCCCCTCTCCCTGGCTCCAGACAGGCAGCTCCCTGATGCAGCCGTAATATTTCTGGTATTTCTGATGTGTCTTTGCCCCAAGCGAGCTGGGGACCTTCCAGTTCTCCTGTTCCCGGTGCAGTTAGTCAAGAAACACAGCCCTGTCATCAGGGCCTCAAGTGGAGTCACAAACCAGCTCCCCAGGGAGTGCCCTGCCACAGGCGCAAGACCACTACTCAGTGCCTAGCCTGTCTCTGCTCAAGGCTGCAATGATGCTAAGGGATTTCAGAGGATTTTAGGCCTTTCTTGTGTCTTTCCTAACCAGAGAAAATGAAGAGGTACTTAAGAATCTGCTGTTTATATTGAAAGCTAAAATCCCTTTAGAATTTAATCTCCCGGTGATGGATTTAAAACTGTTACAGGCAGTCAAGTTCTTTTCCTATCATGGGAGCTGTGATAACTCTTTGAAGAGGGATTTTATTGCAAACAAGGTATTTGTCCCTGAGGCCCCATCATGGAATGTCCATATCTGGTTGTGGGCGATAGGGAGGGAAGGTTCCACAGGGGGCATTCCCACATTGTGCCAAACAGAGGGCATGTGATGGTACCTGGGGGTGCATGCCAGTGAGAGCATCACTGTGAGGACGAGACCTTTGCTCTGCCTGAGGCCTCACACGATGCTGGCTCCTCAGGGATCCCTGGGTGATGCTCAGCGGGGATGCAGCATTGGTGAGGGGAGCTACCCAGCAGGATGCTCTGGATGCCTGGCTGGGGATCTGCACTCCCTCTAATGTAAAACAATCAGTTTGCTTAACCGAATGCAATTACAAAAATAACCCCCTTTATTTCCAACATAAAGGGAATGGCTAAAAGACCAGGCCCGCAGCAGGGCAGCACCCCCAGCACCACTGAATCAGCCCTGGCTTAGTGCAAGCAACCACCACCCTCTGAATCACCATCCTGGTGCTTGCTGGTGCTGGCTCCACCACCCCAGCTCCCATCCTGGCAGGGCTGACACGATTCCCACTTCCATGTAAAAGCTGGTAAGATTATTCACTGTGGCCATCATGCTGCAGACACCACACATGCCCACAGGGGAGGAAGGAAGGACTGAGATTACTTTGACATAATGGGAAAGGAAGCAAAGGAAGAGGGATGGAGACAGACCCACAGGGGCAGGTCACAGATCAGGCTGTACCTACTGCACCACCCCACAGAGCCCACATTGACCTGAAGCAGGCAAAGGATGCTACTTGCCATTACCACAGTGTCCCACCTCTCTGATGGGTCCTCCATGTCCCTACCACCATGATCCTGACAACGGCCACTGAGGGTGGAGAAAAACACAAACATATGGAAGGATGGAGGGGAGTAAGCACTTATCCAGCCCTCCATCCCAAACCACCCCCATCATCTTGCAATGAAACGCTGCTTCCCCTTGCCCCGCCAGAACCCCACAAGCTGGGGAGATGCAGGCACACTTCTGTGTGTGCTTGTAGCATCTCAGCGAGCATCCCCACCAGTACTGACAGCTAAGCCTGGAGACGAGCTCTCACCCCTCCTCAGCAATAAACCTGCCGGCAGGAGTCACTGACCTTGTCCCCATCTTTCAGCTGCTGTTTCAGGAGACTGAGAAGGGAGACACAAGGTCACTGTCTCTCGCCCGGCAGCAGCTGAGTGGCCGTTTCATCACCAAGGAATAGGCTGGTGCTGAAGAACGCCTTGGCCAGGGGAGAGGAGCTGACAGACAGGCAGAGGGCTGTGAAAGCAGGGAGCTGCAAGAAAGCTGAGACCCTTTGTATTTATCCAAAGACCTCTTTTAAGTTCCTGCCCCATGGGGGGCCCTGGCACACCCCAGCCAGGGGCACAGAGGGTCTGTCTCCACATAGCTCCTTCCCCTGCCTTGAAAAGGCAGCTCGAGCCCCAGCCGCCTCCTTTTTCCCTGAGCCTAGGCATTGGAGCTTCCCATCGGGAAGCTGCCTTGCTATCATGCATCTGTCTTGCTGGAAACCCGCTGGAATGACGTGCTCAGGAGACCTGTCAGATTTGGTTAAAATTAGCCAGTGGACTCAGAGTTATTACCGGGGGACAGATGGATGCTCGCACACACACTGAGCCGGCGGCACGTGCCCAGCAGCTCGGGGAAACCAAGCTCCGATAGCCATGGCGAGGCTGTGCTTGGAGAGGACACAGGACCAGAGGCCGAGCAGGGACTGTGAGACATGCCAGGGTGAGCTTGGCAGATGGTGTCTGTGGCAGAAGGGCTGGAAATTGGGCTAAAATTTGTCCGGGGGGGGGGGGGGCAGCTGGCCCCGAGCCGGCCTGACAGTGCACTGTGCTGATGCTTTCTCCTGCCAGAGGAGCAGAGGGCAAGCCCCGCTGCGGAAGATGCTCCTGAAATCCTTCCTAAAGAAGCAGGAGAGGGTAAGCAGCAACAGTCCCAGCCTGGCAGCCTTTTAGCAAAGAAAAAAATGTTCAGCAAAAAAGCTTGTCGTTTGATAACAACTGCAAGAGATTGTAATCTTCTCCTGCTTCCTCATGGCCGGCTGCAGGATCAGGAAGAACAAAAGCCCATGTGCAGGCAGTGCCCCAGGCTGGGCAGTGTGTCCCAATCATCATCCTCTCGAGGAGATGAGAAAAGCTGCGTGGGAGGCACAAGGGAAGAAGCAGAGAGACAAGACAGAGCCCCCTCCCAGAGCGGTGCAAGCTGGAAAACCTCATTTCTGCAGGGTTCTGTGCTGGTGCTGCTGAAAATCCCAACCACGCTCCCAATACAGGGTGCCAGGACTCAGCACCCTGGGATACAGGTCAGGCTTTGCATCAGATGGTGAATTTTCTCCTTGGCCAGGCCCTCATGCTCTCACTGTACACTGGCCTGTCACTAAGCCTGTATCCACCCCTGCCAGCAGCATCCATGGTCCCCGGCACAGGTACCTGTTTCACACTGCCTGGCTGTTGATATCACCAGAGCCCATCAGGCACTCTCCTGGCAGGTCCTACACCCCATTCCCTCACAGGCAGATAATTACCATCTCTCAGACTCGGCTGTAATGAGCCCAGGTGCTCATTTCCCATCCAAGCAATTTACTCAGCAGGTCCTCCAGCGAAAGTGGAGTCCCACCGAAGGGCCTGGGAGAGCGGCTGTGCCTATGATGGATGCGCAGGACATCTGAGCAAAATTATCTCCTCAAGGGGGAAGTGAAACAACAGATAAGGGAAAAGCTGGGAGCAAAGGGAAGAGACAAAGAAAAGAAAGGGGGAAATGCAGCCCGGGTGGTGAAGGAAAGGGAAAGCAGGTGGGGCTCTAACAGATGTTATTCTGCGAGTTCCCTGTGTCTGAGCCCTCCAGCCCCTTAGCAAGTGTGGTGCAAACCAGCATCCGAGTCAACACAGGCTATGTGCCTCTAGAAATTCCAGCAACTAACGAGCTACAAGTAGTATCAAAACACAAACAGGGGAACTCAAAGGAAAACATGTTCAGAAGCATGGGACAAGGAGCATAGCCAGGGTCCCCAGAAAGAGAAAAGGGGAGCCTGGAGCTGGCACTGGCTGTGTAGGCACACTGATGCACTGCACGACGCAGCTGTGGGTGACTTTCACAGCTCTCAAGGAGGGAAACAGGGTTTTGGAGAAGCAGGAGGACCAGTGCACAGCTCTGTGCACTGGAAGCTGCCCATCTTCCAGCCCAGCACTCACTGCAGTCTAGGGGCTGGGGGGGAATCAAACTCAGCCAGGGCCCAGCTAATCATTTTGATCTCAGCTGCCCTCAGATGGGGTTTGTGCAGGGCAGGATGAGTTTATTGACATCTATGAGCTCTGCAAGACATCGCGTGGTGGAGGCACCCCAACAGCACCTGCAAGACTTTGGAAGTGAGTAGAGGGGAAATATTACTTAGGAATAGCATCTGGCTTCAACCTTGACATCATGCCGCTCAGAATCTCAAAACACCCTTTCACATGCCCCATCCTTCCTCCATTGCTGAGCAGAGGGCAGGGTAGGTGATTCTGCCATGCTGCACAGCAAGGGTGTTTGCACGTTTCTGACCCCTGACACAGGGTTCAGCCCCTGGGCAGAAGCAGGCATCTCACCTGGCACAGGCTCCTGTGGCTGCAGTCCTGCACAGCGAGCACCCAAGGGCTGGACTGCCCTGTGCAGGCAGCACGAGCTGGCTCCCAGCCCCGGGCTCCATGCACAGCTACTACCGGTGTAGGGGCTGGTACAGTAAGAACATAATTCACATGAAGAGCAAATCGCCTCCCTCCAGATCCTTCAATCTGACAGATCAGACACTGAAATTCCTGTTGAAACACCCTTTGCTTGCTGGGCTTAATGTTCAGCTGCACAAACTCCTCCAGAACCCCACTGAGCTCCCGCCTGGACACAGCCAGTGTCCTGGTCCCCAGCTGCTGCATCCCCATCTCCAGGAGCTGCTCCACACTGTCACCCATCAGAAGGTCAGAAACCTTTTCCTACTTTCCAGCTTAAACTAATTCTTCACTAATTTACAACCGCTTGATCTTGTGCTGATACTATCACTTAAGGTAAATGGTTTGTCTCCCTCTTTGGCATTTGTTCCCCCAGATATGTTTACAGAACCATTATATCCTCTCTCAGCCTCCGTTTGGCAGGGCTGAACAAACCACTCTCTTCTTCAACTGCCATCATCAAGCAGATATGGTAGATACAGAGCTTGAAATGAGCTATTTCAGCTACAGGCAGATGCTTTCAGCAGCCCAGTCTGAACAAGGTCAAGTCCAGAGCTGCTCCGAGCATCACGCTGCCCCTAATTCTTCTCTTCACGTTTACCTCATTTGCAACTGGGCATCCAACCCAAATAGAAACAACAAAAACACCCAGTTCAGTGTCCCTGGTCCCATGAAATGTTTTTTTTTCCCCTGTGACTGTGTTGCAGAATGAGGGGTCTGGGGTTAACAGGGAGAGAGCAGTAGCTGGGGAGGGCCAGACAGAAATAAAACACTATTAAAAACCCCCAAATGACCTGAAAGTTAAGGGAGGGAAAACGTAATAAATTAAACGTAAATCTATTTTTGTTTACATCTGTTCAGATCCTTTAAGGAGCTTTAGGACAGCTGTTTCTAGATCGCATTTAATCTTGATGTTATTGTAATGAGCTAAGTCTTGGGGTCTGAGCTGATTGTCTCTCCAGGCAGATTCTTGAGTACCAGTGAAAATGCTGCTCCCAGCCAGGGGTGACCTTCCCCAGCTCCCACCTTGGTGTGTGAGGAGACTGGGGGCCCCACAGTATTCCCAGGACCTTGGCAAACACCACCACTGAGCATAACTGGGACCCTGGGGAGCCACTGGCAGGGAGCAAGGGCTTTCAGTGGCTGCAGAGCCCCCAGGACAAGGGTGCAGTGGGATCCACCATGCCAAGGTGTGGGAAGTGGGGAAGCAGAGCTGCAGCTCGGGGGTCCTGATGGGAGCTGCAGCCCCACCATCACCAGACACCAGCTCCTGGCGGGCAGGGAGGTGAAGGCGAGGCTTGCCCCAGCTTGCACACCCAGCACACTGCCGAGAGGGACCCAAAGCTGAGCCCCCATCCGAGCCATGCTTCCCCTCCTCCTGCTGCTCCCCATCACCCCTCCTGGGCCTGAGAGCGGCCGCTCCTCTGATTTCCTCTCACCCCAAGTTGTCACGTCCCCCTTTTCCTCTTCATCTCTTCCCCCTGCTTGCTGGCATGGTTATTACTCTGACATTAGAGGCTTTGTTTTTAATTTCCTAAATTACAGCATAATTTAGGCTAATTATTGCTTTGTCCCTCTGATCTTATTAAACCTTTAATCCCTCGGTGATTCCCCACCCAGAGCAAAGTCTGCTTTTCTCACATTCATTCCTGCACTGGGTCTGCTCTTGCCTCTTGCCCGAGGCAGCCTCACCTCCAAAAGAGGCTGCAGATGCCCCAACTCCTCACTCCCCAGCTCCCCTGTCTTCCAGGGCCATTGGAAGCCCTTCTGCAGGCAGAGAGGGCTTAGCACAAACCACAAAGCACCACAAGAAGGATATGCTACCCTGGCCAATATCTTCATCAATGTAGTTACAAACTTTCCCAGCTTTTATCTAGCACAGTGTTGTCCAGTTACCTTTTGATCTTCGGTTCCTAAGAAGCCACACGTCCCACCGAGAGCTGCAGAGCTCTCTGCAGAGCAGAGTAGCTCATAACAATAGACAGCCACAGAAACAACCTCCCTCTCCTCGCCAAGCCTATTGATGGCTTTTAATTACCAGCTTCTGCCACCCACCCAACTATTAACGACTTCCCATTTGCAGCCCCAAAGCCTGGAAGGCTCCTGGAGGCACCACCTCCCCAAGCAACCCCAAGGCTGCTACTCACTGTGATGTGCAGTGTGTCACCCATCCCTCCTTACTCTGCAGCCACCCAAGCTGCTGCTTCCCGCAGAGGAGCCTTTGACAGAGCCTAGCACAAGGGAAAGAACCTCACCTTGGTAGCTGGGGGAGTCCTTGCTCCCCCAAAACAGTGCATGTCCTGGGTCCTTGGGTGCATTCAGCATCTGTGGGGTGTTTAGCAGCAGAGATGTGCATGGAGCAAATCACTGCGGGAGACAGCAGGGGCTGGTACAGGGGGGTCTGTGTCCTCAGTGGGTGCTCAGCACACTTCTCCCACCTCCCAGCTGTGCAGAGCACCATCACAAAGCGTCTTCTTATGCCAGGACTCCTGCCCAGCAGGGACCAAGCCAGGGCAGAGGGAGGTTCCCAGGGATGGGGAAACAGGGACATGCCAGGAATGAGCGTGTGGCAGCAGCAGGGGCCGCACCACTTAGGTGATGCACAAGGCGCCAGCTATGAAATACTCATGTTAATTTGCTTGGGCAAAACAGATTATAGAAATTTACTTTTTATAGCTACAAAGTTGAAGGATTTTCTGACCACAGGCTGCAAAAATCCCCTTAATGAAGCCCCACAGCTCTCCAGGGCTTTAGGAAGAGCTCTGGCCCTCAGCCCCCCTTCTCCACTTGAAGTATTGTTTCTGTCTTCAGTCTCCTGCCAAGAATCTCTTCAGCTCTGCAGCTGGATTTGATACAGGGGTGGGGAGAGGATCTTAATCACAGCAATAAAGAGAGGGAGAGAAGTTGTTCTGGGGGAGTCTTTCAAGGAGCAGGGTTTAAAGAGTCCCCGAGAGTGAAGGGTGCTCCAGATGCACTGCCCGAGCTGGGAAAGAAAAAACCAACCCACAGAAAAGCCAAACAAAACCTCTCCCAGGCCTTTTCTGCCTCTAATTTATCCAGTCCCCAGATTAAAAGTAGGTCATTAAAGTGACTGCAGGGAAGGGGGTAAGGGTAGCACTGCTCGTGTCAATTAGGCAATGGTAAATCATGGCCCTCAGCCGCGGCGGAGGCTCGTGCTGGCTGGAACGGAGCTGAATTCGTGTCCAGGTACAAGAGGTGCCGCAGCAGTACTGAGCCCCGGGACAAAGGGCAGTGAACACAGCATTGTGTGGCTGGAGATGCCACCCCTCCTGGGAGAACTGCTGCCAGCATCCACCACGAGTGATGGAGAGACAGCACTCAGCTGCCTCTGAGTGATGGAGGCAGGACAAGGATGCCAGGACCCGTGTTTGAGGATTTGATTGATGGCAAGGCTCCGGAGAGAGCTGGGAATGCTGCTGCTGGCTTCACACCTCCTGCTCCAGCACCGCTCCCATGGGAGCCATGGTGTGCCTGGGCAATTCCAGAGCCCCCACAAACTGACCTGTGGGCTTTGCTTCTTTCATCCCATCCTTTCCCCGACTCGTGCAGATTGAAGGTGGCAAGAAGAAAAGCCTGGTGTAAATGAACACGGGGAAGCAGGCAGGTCTGCAAGCAGCACAGGTTCTGCTCCCATCCTCAGGGCATGAATCGAAGCATCGCCAGAGGCAAGCGGTGCGAGTGGGAGCGGTGGCCAACGTGCTGGTGCTCCAGGAGCTCCTGCTGCAGTCCCTGCAAGTGTTTCCAATTACCACCTCCGGAGAGCCGGAGAGCGCTCTGCCGTACACCTGCAATTACCAGGCAAAGCGGCTGGGAGCGTGGAGGACAGCAGAGCTCGTGTTGCTCCCGACTCAGCACAAAGAAGCCCTTACATCAACTCGGCAGCCGACGTGCACAGAAGAGGGGAACAATTACATTTTTATTCTCTCGTTTCGGCACTTATTAACATTCCTTCACACGGCAGCCAAGGGCCGGGCCAGAACAGGCGGGAGCCATGGAGGGGATGGACAGGGAGGCAGATGTCAAGCTTGGTCCAAGCATCTGCCGACAGCCCCTGCGCTGGGCACGGTCCTCATGGAGCCACTGCCAGCATACCCTGGGAAGGGGGGTCCTGCTCCCTCCCACCCCCTGTGTACAACCGGGGAAGAAAACAGAGGTGGAAGGTTCAGTGCGGCCCTCCTGTCATCCCTACCTCTGCCCACAGCCTGCTGCTTCACACCCCTGCCTCCACAGAGGAATTGCTCCTCATGCCTTCTCTGCTCTCTTTCCAGTTCCCAGCAGATCTTTCCTCTGTAATGGGCCTGGGGACACAAAGGTTTCATTTGCTCACCATCGCTCACGCTGCCAGGAGCGCATGGCACCTTGGGAAGCTCCGTGCTGCTCCAACAAAAGCTGCCACATGGAATTGCAGGGCGGGATGCGTACAGTAAGAAACACAGGCTGTCCTCAGCAGGGTGGTTGGCACTGCCTTGTAATGATTTCCAGGTCAAATTAGCTCCTGCTCTTCGATAGGGCTGGTGGGCCGTTACCCAGGGCCAGCAGCGCCTGAACCCCAGGCTCAGCTGCCCCATGGCTGAGGCAACATCTTTGCTGAAAGCCCCTCTCCTGCCCCACAAAGCACTGGAGAAGCTGGGCTTCCTTCCCTGCAGCCATGCAATTGCTTTCTTCCAGCTCTGTGCATTGTCTGCTGTCATTTCCCTGTGTCCATCCTGCCCTGCAGGTCCTGGGCTGCCTCCTGCCCACAGTGGGAAGGGACCTGTGCTCCAAGCACCATCCATCCCAGGAGCAGCGTGCCCAGTGCTGGCTGGAGGGCAGAGTTAGAGGGTAGCAACAGAGCAGCGTGTGGCTGTACCACGTTCCCTATTGTCACAGAAGCTTCTGTGCTCCCAGCTCCAGGAGGGACTGTGATGTTTGTGCAGCTTGAAACAGCCAAGAGAGAATTTATTTCCTGTGGTCCCTGTGATGGGGAATGGCACCTTCCCCACAGGTGGCTTTCTGAGGCTGGAGAGCAGGGCCAGGGACTCAGTGGCAGCACATAGAGCATGCCACAGCTCTGCTTTTCCTGAGACGAGCATCCCCAAAGGGAGAGGAGAGCAGGGGATGTCAGCCTGAGCTCTCTGCTATAAATAATAAGAAAAGACCTGTTTGCCTCAGCCTGAAAAGGAAGTGCAAGTTGGAAGCCATCAGCTGTAGATCATGGAGCCCAGCTTCTTCGCAGAGCAGCAGGGAGTAGAGGAGAGGTTGAAATCTCCAGTAACACTGATTACACCAAGCACGAAGCTGCATGGGGCTCAGGACCTGTCACGATCTTCCAGGGGCTCTTCCAGATCTCTCGGCCTCCTCACCACGTGCCATGACGTGCTCTCAACCTGGGCTCCTGGTGAGCTGAGAGATCTGCTATGAAAGCACCTGGTTGGGGCTGCTGGGCCTCCAGTGGGACTTGGGGACCTCTCAGAGGTACAGCCTGGGAGCCGGACCCACTGGCAGAAGGACTGACAGCCCCGTGGTGTGGGCACGAGACATCAATGCAGGAGCATCCTGCCCATCACCTCGCACAAGGGATGTTGTTATCTCCATGCTTACAGGCTTGTCGAGCTCCCAGGCTGCTGGGGACATGGGGCAGCAATGTCCCACCGTCACTCACCTCCAACAGCCACCAGAATCCTCTGCCAAGGGGAAGATCAGCAGGGCTGCAGGCAGGGCTGTGTCCTTCCACACTGCTCCTCCCTTCTCACGCTCTCTTGAGGTAAGGGAGGGGAGGCTGGACTGTGGCAAAAGCAGGGTCACCCTGTCCAGGGGCACGATTGCCCCCACATCCCACCACTCCAGCAGTGGCAAGAAGAATCCACCCCTCCCTGTACCCCAGTTCACGTGCAAGAAGATGGACTGGGGAGAAGGGGCCCATCCTGCTCAGAGCCACGCTGACTCCCGTGGTCCTCCAGGTGGCCGAGCCGCCAGCCAAGGAGGATGCTGAGAGCTGCAGGACCCTTCTGTTCCTCCCGGAAAGAAACTGAAGCTTCACACCACGTGTGAGCATTTGGAGGCAGGGAAGAGGAGCGCTGCAGGGGCTCCCTGTGCCCACAGCACCCGGGGCTGTCCCCCTGTCCCTGCAGCGAGGGCCGCAGCCCCTTCCCATCACCGTTTCCATCCCTTGCCAGCTGATGTCTTGTCCTGGGGCCAGCGGGACAGAGCTGTGCTGCTGCCTCCAAGTAACATTTCATGCCTGCAGCTCAGCCAAGTCCAACCAGGCACTGGAGAGAGAGATCTTCTGCTGGCCACGAGCATCTCCCCCACTGCTCCAGCTCTCTGCATCACCCGCTTGACTCCTGCCATCAGCTTGTGGCTGGAGGAGAGCAGGTGTGAGGACAGGAAGGATGCAAAGGGCTGTAAAAGCTCTCCTGCACCTGGAATGACTCAGTGGCCTGTCTGCCCCCTGTGCCCAGGCACCCTAATCTGCTCTCGCCCGGCTCTGGGGCCCCTTTGGACCATCCCGACTGGCAGAGGAGAATTGTTCCTGGGCTCGGCAGGACCCAGCACACTGTCGGTGCTAACAATAGCGAGGAAGAGCTGGCTCCTGCTGGCGCCGCGAATCCTGGGCAGCCGGGCTCACCACCCACGGCACAAAAGCAATTAAAAGTTGCACACAGAGGCCACTGTGAAGAATGAGGGCACGTAGCCATGTCACTGCTGCAGCGTTCACGCCTGTCACACCAGAAGAGCCAGTCCCGGGGGACGCAGCTGGCCCAGAGTTGCTGGGAAGTGCTGGAGAGGTGCAGGGCTCAGGACTGGGCACCAGTCCTCAGCACAAGCCCCAGAAAGGGGCTTGTGTAATCCAGGCACAGGCAGAGCTTCCTCTTCCACCATCCCCTCCATCAGCCACAGCTCGGGTGCTCCCACCCCATAAGGCCAGTGACAGGCATTAGCATCCCCAAGGGAACCCCACGGAGAGGAGCAGCAAGCAAAGCAGCCAGCCCATCGCACACTGGATGCGGGAAGCGCTCCATGTCCCCCTGCCATGCAGCGCGCATGCAGCCTGGGCCCCATGGGCGGCTGTCCTTGGAGGGGGGCCCCGTTCCCTGCACCGCCGGTCCCCCGCTGCAGCCCATTGTATAACATGGCCGGGCCGTCAGGATGCATCTCGTCAGCTCGTGCGGCTGCGTCCCCCCGGGAGCCGGCGGCAGCAGCTGCCAGCACGCATTAGGCAGCGCTGCCTGCACCCGCCGAGGCGGGGAGGGTGCAAGCAGGGGCAGCGCAGGGAGAAGAGGGTCAGTCTGGGTGCACATGGGAGCCCCTCATCACCCGTCACCTACCCTGCCGCCCCTCAAGGAGAGAGGTTCACTCAGTGCTGGAGTGGGGCACAACCCTAAGGACCTACATCCCCATGGCCCCAATGCTTCCATCGCCAGCTCTGCTGATACAGCATCTTCCCAGCGGGGGTGACAGGCTGCTTGTCCTAACCCCCTGACCACCCTGGGAGTGAGGGCAGGACCAGCATCCCTCTGCCCCTGCTCACACCCTGCGCCCCAGAGGCTGAGCACTTGCCATCTGAGTGCTCCACCGGCACAGAGAGCACTCATCCCATCAACCCCAAAACACGCCTGTGGGAAGCGATGCTCCGAACCCCTTTTCCTGTTGGTGGGTTACACCAGGCAGTAATGTACCACGTCAGGAGGAAAACCCACTGCAACAGAGCTGTGAAAATAACTGATTTGGAGTTTCCTTCAGCAACCAAACAATAATAAACTCCAAATCATTCTGAGTAACACGGAGCAAACAAGAAACACCACAAAAGCAAACGCCATTGTCTCCACAAGGGTAAACAAGCAAACGGACATTAAACAGCCAAAGAAAAACCAAAGTTTATTTGGGGAAGGGAGACTTATCCTTTAAAAAAGGTTCCACGGAGCTTCACCTGATATCCCAGTTTTGACTCCAAAGGTAAAGCCAAAATATTTTAAATAAAAAATGTCAAATGAGATATTTTTATATTTAAAAAAATCCATTATTTTGGCCACGAACCCAGAATGTATGAATAGTTTAGGCCAGTCCAAAAACTGCATATTTTTGTCGAGCAAAGCATTTGTAGAAAATGTTTCACCCTGCCCTGCTAGAAACAAAAGCGGCCGCAGCAAAGACACTTCCATCCCCCCTGTAGTAAGGGGGGAGCTGGGCAAGAGACGCTCTGTGCTGAGCAGTGAGCCGGCTGTTCATAGCCCCTTGCATGTCCCCAGGCCAGGAGGTGGGAAGTGACATGGCAAAGGGGGCTGGTATATCCTTAATAGATGTGACTTATGCAGCAAAAGCATTTCTTTAAAGCCCTGCTGGCAGGGGAGGGAGGCGGGATGCAGAAGGGTCACTTCGCCCATGGCCAGTTTGCTTTCTGGTGCAGAAGATGAGAGCCAGCAGGAGGCAAGAGCCCCACAGAGACACCTTCACTGCCTCTTCCAGCTCTTCGGGTGACGCTGGGAGCACTCCCAGCTGCCTGGTCTTGCTCTGGAGCTCTGGCGAGATGAAGCCCACACAGGCAAACACCCTGCTCGCTCCTGCCAGCATCCCATCTGCAGCACCAGGAGGACCAGGGCTCCACAGGCTGCTGTGACACCCCAAAATGCCCAGCCTGGCTGGCCTTTGCAATGGGCTTTTGGCACCAGATTTTGACACTGCCTGAGATGCAGGAGGATGGAGCGGGGCCACCCCATCCACAGTGGGAACAGCCCTTGCGCTGAGTAGGGATGCTGCAAAGCAGGCAGCTAACCCACACCGGCTGCACATCACAGGCCTCCATCTTCCCTTGCTCTGCAAATCTGGCTCACCCTGGGGCTCATAAAACCCCCTCTGTGCACGCGGCTATGGTACAGCAGGATGAGGGGGGCACAGGCCAGCACACACCTCCCTGCCCACACCGCTCAGGCCACGCGGCGTGCATGGCTGCACTCCCTGAAAGGCTCTTTCTCTCCCATTCACACCAGCCACAGCAGGATTCGCCCTCCCTTCCGTGCACGCATCCAGGCTTGCATGCAAGCCAGCAGTGCCACAGGGAAGAGCAGAAGAAGCAGGGGTGTGGGCAGTGCCAAAGCATCTCACCAAGGCAGGACACACCAGAACACACGCTGCTGCTCCTGGGAAGCCTCTTTGGCTTCCTCCAAGCCCCCCATATCCCATCCCATCCCCAGCTGAATGATGGGGCTGACAACACACAAACTGCATTCATGGGTGGGAGCAAAGCCCTGCAGCCCCTCGCAGCCTGCACAGGGGTTTTGCTCCCACACACCCACCTTCAGCGGCTGGGACTGCCAGGGAAGGTGCAAAACCAACCATGGTAACACGTAGAACCCTGCACAGCGTGGATCACAAACCATCTTTCTGACCCCCAGGCTTTCCTGCCTTTGCTTGAGCTGCAAGTGAGATGCTTACTGCGTGGGCATTTCATCAGGGTGCAGGATGAGCCCCCCAGCCTCTGGCTGCCCTGCATCTCCAAGGCACCGCACACCCCATGGACACCCGTCCCTTTGCATGGCACCCCCAGCAAGGATGGCCGGGCTCATCTTTCCCTTTTATTAAGAGCTAATTATCCCTCTATTAGTTTGGGGAAGGATAGTGGCGATGCCTGTAAAACCAGCATTCATTAACCCTTTCACCCCAGCCTGGGATTAATTTCCTGCTGACCCCGTGCTGGGCGATGCGCGCCCAGGGGAGCGCGGCCGGCGCGCAGACAGTGGGGCTTTGTTCGGCTGCGGCTGTTGATGCAGTATCGCCTTACGTGTCGAACGCTCCAGCCCCACTCCCGGCGTCCAAGAGCAGCAAAGCCCAGCAGGCACCGGGATTATTATTGGAAGTCCGGGGAGGGCAAGGAGAGGTGTCAGGCTTTGGCAAGGCTGCGGCCGTGGGCTTGTGGGAGGGACCTCACTGTGGGGAGGGGAATGGGCAGAGCTGGGGCAGCAGTGGGACCCACACACCCCTCTGTGCCTGACCAGAGCTGCCTTCTCCCCCTGGGATAAAGCTCTGCCCTTCCCATGCATCTCCTCTTCCCTCACAGCTTTGCAGCTCAGCCCTCTTCATGATCCAGCCACTTGCTCCTCGAGCTTCCTCTCCCGGCTGGCCTGTTAAGAGCATAATTAATGGCCAACACCTTATTACGTTAAGCAGCAGGATGCCAAAGTTCATCACACATCTTCGTTATGAGCTGCTTTTTCATTTAGAGTCTGTCCAAGGTGATTGCCATCCTTGCAACATCCTGGGGCCCAGCAGAGTACCGGCACAGCACCGGCACAGCACTGGCTGGGCATTGGGTTGAGGTCACACATAAAGTGAAACAGGGATGCCCACAGGTAATGGCTGAAAACCCCTGGCTGGGGTGCCACTGGCATATGCCAAGATGTCTTCTTATGAGAGCATGCCAAGCAACTTCCTCCACTGCCCTGGCCCGTGCCATGTCCTCCACTCCCCATCACTGCTCGGGGCCGTCGCTGCTGCCAGGCATCATCTGGCATTTGTCCATCATATTCCTGATAGCTCCAAGGCAGTGAGGAAGATTCCCAAGGGTGTTGGTGGGTGATGCGGTACTGGCCTGCAACAGGCACAGGCAGCTCTGAGGTTCAGCGGTTGGGGATGCTGCAGTCACGGAGCTGGGTACCACTGCCCATGAGTGTGAGGTTCAGTGGTGGGAGAGCACAGCCCCTGGCTCCCACCCCTTGGCCAGCTCCAATGCCCACGGCTGCTCTTGCAAGAGCATCATCCCAGGGCAGCCAGGGAAACAGCACCTTCTTTGCTCGTGGAGAGGGACCCTCGCCCAGTGAAACCACAGGGGTCCCAGGGGGAAAGAGTCCTTTCCCAGGGGTAAAGAGGCCACAGGAAGCCACTGCCTCCCACTGCCTCCCAGGGCAAGCCCCCCAGCAGGGCAGCAGGAAGGGCAGCGCTGGGCACAAGCCACCTGCCAGCAGCCTGGGCAGTCCCGCCATGGGGCTGGGGCAGCAGGAAGCCTCCTGGCGCTTTGCTGTCATTAATGCAAAGCAAAATAAACCCCACAGGCAGCTGCCTCTGTGCTCCTGGCTCCGGCCAGCGACACGCTGCCATTTTACCCACCATTCACCTTCGCAGGTTTCCCCTGTATCCCTCCCCAGGGCCATACACACCACCACGGCTTTGCCTGGGTGTAAGGAGGAAGACGCTGGGGAGAGAAGGCAGAGGCATGTCCTCCTGCACCCCCTGAGCCTCCCATCTCCTGCCCCACACCTCAGGGCTGGACCCACCGAGCCCCTACAGCAGGATCTGGAGTTTTCCCACCCCACCCCAGACACCACTGGGGCATCTCCCCACGTGAGCTCCCCCTGTCCCCCGACCCGGGTGGAAGAGAACAAAGCTTCCACAGCCTTTCTGAATCGCCGGCTCTTCTTTCTTTCTGGCTCAGCTCCCTCACAAAGACCCCAGAGCCACAGCAAGAGCCAATTTCCAGCAGGAACCTGGCGCTGGGCTCACTCGGGAGGATTACACCAGGCTGCAGGAATTAGGGGGGAAGCCTGGCTGGAACTGAAGCCTCACTCAGCCCTTCCCAGCCAGACCAGGGCTTACAGGTCCAAGGCTGGAGGCAGTCGCTGTGACAGGGACAGGAGCTGTAGGAGACATTCCAGGCATCACCCCAAAGCACAGCAATTTGTCCTGGCTCTGACCAAATTGAATCCTTCTGTGCCGGGTGCTGGCCTTAGGGACACAGGAGGTGGCAGGAAAGGCTCACCCGTACCTCTCCATGGGGTGGGACTAAGCGATGGGTGCGCAGGTTGTGCCACCCCCCAGGATATGCCCATCCATGGTGCCCTGATTCCCCTACAGGGATGAGTGACTGCTATAGGGGCAGAGCCACAGAGCAACCAGATAAATGTGGTCCAGGCTGGTGGAGAGTCAGGATCCCCGGTTCCCAGGGTGGCCGCAGCGCTGACATTTCACATTTACCTCTCATCCTCCATCAAGACAAGAAGGAAAAGCTCTGTGTTTCCTTCAGACCCTGTTCCAGCAGCCGGGGGACCCTCTCCAAGGGTTGTATTTCAGTGACATTAAAACCTTGCACGTAATTAATTTACGTTTGCTGTGGAGCAATACTTGTATCCATGCCTTTTTAACAAATGAAAAACTACTGGATTAGTCCTGGAGCTCCCTGCTCTGCCAGGCCTCACGCTGCTGGAAGAAAGCTCTCTCCTTCCCTCCTCCCTTCCCTGCTTTCCAGACCCCTCCTAAAGGTCCTTTCCCTTTCCTATCCCTCCAACCCAGCTCTTTCATCATGGTTGCCCCACCAGGCTGCTGGCAAATGGGGGGGGGGGGGTCAGGCACGAGACCCCTGTGTTGCTGCGTGTGTCCTGGCTGGCTCTTCCCTCCTCATGCACAGGCTTCCCACTGGGATACATGCAGGAAAGAGCCATTTCGGGATGCTGGAAGCCCTGCCAGGATAAGAAGGCTGCAACCATCACCCTGGCTTCAGGCCTGCCTGTGGAGAACAAACCTTGGCAGCACGTGACGTCTTTCTTAGAGCACTTGAGATCAGCTGGTTTTAGCTACAGAAAACTGCCGGTCCTTTGTGTGGAGCCTGGGCTGGGCTGCTTCTCGTCCCAGATTTGCTCTGCCTTGGGGCACAGATGGCTTCACTGTCACTAAGGATGGTGCTGCTCGCTGGTCGCTGCGCAGGAGCGCGCAGTGAGCGCTGGATTCCAACCCAGCACAAGCTACGCTCTCTTCTTCCTCCTCCTGTCCTTCTCCTCCTCCTCCTCCTCTCCTATGCAGCCCCGGGGCAGGGACCACTGTCCCGCTCTCCCCGGCACGCTGCCCATGCGATGGGCTGGTGACAAACGGCCCTCCGGTGCATTGCCGTTATTGCTCTCATTACGGAGCCCGTGGGACTCGTTGCATACCACGACAGCCTGATGGATCTTCCAGGCTCCGCTCCTGGAGCGTGGAAACCAGGTGCAGCAAGTCAGTGGATGCTGCAGAAATCCTGGCTGTGGGAAAAGCCCATCGCCTCAACCAGGGGAACCTGTTAGTTATTTTGGATATACTGTAGGGAAACAAGGATAAACTTCCCAATCCTCATTGCAGCAGCCGGCCTGGCCGAGGTTTATTAAAAAGGATTGCTGTTATATAGCCTTTTACAGGCTGGGGGTTTTCAGATGCTCCCCTTGGAGTGGAAATACCGGAGGAGGAGGAGCGGGTTGAAAGGGTGGCTGTGTCCTTGGAAGTGTTGCGGTGAGTTGGGGCAATGGGGTGTGATAATGGCAAAGTATCCATGAGGACTGGGGCTCCATTGCCCTGCTTACCCTCAGCCCAGCCAAGGCCAGGATGAGCAAGGGGCTGGAGGCACTGGTGCTCTGGCTCTGTCCCTGCTGCCTCCTGGGGCCAGCTGATCCCATGGATGTGCAGCAGCAGCCACTGCTTAGGGCTTTGTGGGAAGGGGGAAGCTCCAGGGCAGGCCACACTTGGCAGTGCTGGAAATAGCAAGGCAAAGAGCAGCCGGGAGGGTGGGAGCAGTTGCAAGAGCACGCTGCAAAGCACCTGTGCTACCTGCACAGCACCAGTGCATGGAGCCACTGCTGCAGACTCAGTCCCCCCAGTGTTGCTGCCTTCCCTACTTGCACCCCCCAGCATACCGGGACAAACCAGGTGATCCTCAGGAAGCGCCTGCATAAACGGAGAGATCAGAATACACCAAAACCATCTGAAAAGCATCAAGCCTCTCTCTGCGGTCTGCTTTCCATTCAGGGAGGTTGCTGCCAGGTGACATGGACCCACTGGTATGTGAGTCTGTGGCTATGAGGCCAGAGGTGGCCTGGGAATCCTCCTCTGTGATCTCCCCTTCCCAAACAGCCTGACCCTCCCTGCAGCACAGGGATGCTGTGGGTGTGCAGTGAGAGGCGATGCAGCAGGGAGCATCTGCCCTGCATCCAATAGCACCTCTGGCAGCTGTGGCCGGTGTCCAGGCACCACAGTCAGTGCTGTCTGTGTGTTCCCCATGCCAGGGCTCAGCCCAAGGTCCCCAGCAGCCCCACTGGGGCAGCGTGATGTCCCATCACCAGCTGAGCCCTGTCTCAAACAGGAGTTGGAAGTGCTGTGGATCTGTTACACCCTGATCCCTCCCCCCAAGGCAGTTTGAGCTTCCCATCATTGAAGCGGGTTACACTGGTACTTTCTATATGGAGTCCCCGTTCCATGGAGTGGAGCACACTTGGGGTGCCACCCTGGCCATGCCACCCGGTGGGCTGGCTCCTGCACCGGGGTCCACAGTGCACTCCAGCATCCACCCTCCTGCAGCCACAGCTCAGGGCACAGCCCTTGCGAACACCCCAGCAGCTGCTTCGGACCCGAGTGGGATGCGGCCAAGGGTGAGTTAATAAACCTGACAGAGAGCTCCTTTACATTAAATAATTAAAATAACGTATCCAGGCCTGACGGACATCCAAAAACATCAGAGCTTTGCGGCTTTAATGAAGTTTCCAGATCTGGAGGCTCCCAGGCAAAATCCTGCCAATCCTACTCCCTACCAGCCGGCCCTTGGGAGCAGAGCCTGCATGTCCTTGGTTCCTGTGTCCCCGTGGGCACTAACACTCACAGGTTGGTGTCTTCTCCCCACTGCAGGCAAGGGTGAAGATGCTCCCAGCAAAGCCCTTCCCAGCCCAGATGCTTTTGGTGCATCACAGTGCAAGCTGGAGGGGAGCGTGGTGGTTCCCCCAAGCCCCATGCAATGGGGATGGTGCAGCTCCGTTCTACCTGTGCCCATGGTACACCCCCTCTGCAGCAGCCTCAGGACCTACATGGGTAGGTGCACTGGGGGACATCCCATGGGTCAGACAGGGTTTGCCCCACCAGATCCTGCTGTGGGTGTTCCTGATTCTGTGACAGGTCCCCGTCTGGGTCCACTGGAGCAGCCCTGGAGATGGGGACAACCTGCTGTGCTCCCGCTCCCCGGCCGGGTGCTGGATTACAGGAACCTGCTAAAGTGCTTTTCTCCTTCTCTGGCAGGTCCGAGCAAGTTTGGCTCTTACAGTTTTACCCTTTGGGCATCAGGGACCAGCGAAGCTGTTTAAAATTAAAAGTGTTATTTAATTCACACTGGGATCAAAGCATGCAGAGAAAGATGATTTTCAAACCAGCAAACCACATATAAGCACGTCTGTCACACCCAAAGGCCCACTCCCCCCACCCTGACCCTGATCCAAATCGGCCCCTGCTTGCTCCTACAGACGTCCTGGCATGGTCCCTGTGGCTCAGGCTGCGCCCCAAGCACCTTGGAACCAGCCCGTTGGTTTTGATCTCCTCGGCCCACCTTGTCTCTCACCCCTTACATGTCAGCCAAGAAGTCCATTCTCCACCCCCTCTTGTTCCTTGGCCTCATTTTTCCTTCAAGACCCCATAAACCTGACATCCCTGCATGCGATAACCATGCATTCCAGCATCCACAGCCCCTGATGGGACAACCTGGATTGGTAGAGGGTTGGAACTCAATGATCTTTCAGGTCCTGTCCAACCCAAACCATTCTCTGATTCTACAATGCAGCCTTTATACATCTCAGGCCGAGCTTTGACTCTGCCATCCTCTCCTAGAAAACTGTTGGATGAGCTAGAGGGAAGCTGGCCTTGCTCCCCTCCTCTGGATGGTTTTCCCTTTCCCTTTCCTGGAGGATGCTCATTCCTGCCAGCGTTCTCTAGGTTGCTAAGAGCCTTCCTCTGACTCTGGAGACCAGTGAGGCCGTGGTGCACCAGCCTCCACACCACCACACCAATCCCCTGGGATCCACAGGGAAGCGGCACCCAGAAGCTGTAGCCTCTGCCTGGGACCTCACGCACTCCTGCATCACCTTGAGCACAGCCTCACCAGGAAGCAACCCCTTCCCCATCTTCCTGCTCCATCTCCAGTCCTCATCATTCCTCCCATGTCCTGCATCCTGCATCCCAGATCCAAACCAGCAATGAGGATGTCACTACCATTCCCCAGGACCTTTCTTCTTCAGCCGTCCCTGAGCTGGCTCCATGCCACCCGCTATCCTGCGCTGCAAAGTGGTGTCCAAAGTCCAGCAAAATCAGAAACACTGGCTCCAGGCTGAGCAAGGCGGTTGAAGAAACTCACCAAGCGTTTCCCATCCACATCCCGTTTCTCATTCCTAACGTATGGTGCTGCCTGCTACTTCACAGCAATGCAAAGTGCCATATGAAAGCTGGTTATAAAGAGCAAAAGCAATGACTGTGGTGGAGCCCATTTTGGAGCCAGCGAACGCACCATCTGCTAAGGATTTATTACCATCCCAATTCCTAAAATGACTTTTTAATAATTTATCACATGAAGGTACATTGAGAAATGACTAAATAATTATCAGTGCCTAGATGGGATGAACATCCCTGTCCTGAGCCATCTGTGAACGGCTTCCACAGGCTCTGATGGCTCCTGGTGCAGGCACAGCCCCTCGAGCTCCTGTAGGGGACGGGACCAATGGGCACACTGAGCTTGGGGCGATGCTGGTGGTATCAGGGGAGCCTCCAGCTTCAGGGTCAGAGCCACAGAATCATACAGGTTGGAAAAGACCTCTTCTCAGATCATCAAGTCCAACTGTATCCATTGAGTATCCAACCATAGCCATCCATATGAACCCCAAGTCCCTCAAGTCAGAGGAGCCTTGTGAGATGCTGCAAGTATCAGACAAAAATCTGTGCACTCTTAATGCTGACCAAAACAAACCCGACAGCTCCCTCTGACACCAGCAGGAAAAGCCACTGATGAAGTGAGTCAGCTAACTTGCCCCAGATCTCTTCAGACCAGGCTGGGATTTCAAAAGACAACCTGGGGCAGCAAAAAAGCACACAGGAGACAGCCGGGTTTCCATAGGAAAAAAACCCTTTTATTTAACAATATATCAGGTTCCATCACGGCTCCATGGAGTTCAGATGCCACAGAGCTGGTTACCGATGCCGATGATATGCTACTGGGCGGGAGAGCTGGAGAGAAGGTGAAAGGAATCAAAAGGAGGAACATGACACGAAGAAAGAAAACTCTGCAGAGCCGGGAGCGCGGCCGCTGGGACCCACCGGGAGCCAAGGACAATCAACCAGCGCGGGAATGCCAAGCCCTGCTCTGTGACATGGCCCCTGCAAGCAGCTTGGAGACCGGCCATCCCCCAGGTAGGTTATGGCACAGAGGGTCCTCATCTCCTCCAGATCAGATACACAGCCAAAGCCCTGCATGGCCAAGCCATGTGGTACCCAAACCGCTCCTGCTGCTCGCCAGTGGCATTCCCAGCCCTGGGCCAAAGCCCCAGTCCCGCATGCCCTGCACCAGCAGTGGGCCCGGCCACACCTGAGCTCCAAGTTCAAATCCACCTCTTGACTAACGGCAGCAGAGGGAAAATGTGTCAGCCTGGATGCTCCAGTGGTGCCGGCACCATGGCAAAGGCAGCAGCCCCGCGGCTGGTTGATGGTGTCATGGATGCAGGGCTGCCCGGGAACATTGGGACTTTGCCCCATTGGGATGCAGGACCAGGGTGAGGGCGCGGATGCGACGGCATGGGATGTAGATGTGGTCACAGCTCTGAAATGTGGGAGTGCGCGGTGCGGGTGTGCTGGTGCGCGGTGCAGCCCGGAGGGAGGGCGAGAGGACAGGAGGTACCAAGCCTGCTCCAAACCACCTCACTCTCCTATAATGCAGATTCACGGGCATTCCAATGAGGAAGTGTGACTGCAGGAGCTCCCTGCTGCCTTCTGGCTGCCCCTGGGGAAGTGCCAGCATGCCGGTGACACCAGAAATGGCTTTCATGGGCATGGACACCTCCCCAAGCGCAAGGACCCTTGGCACTGTCCCATACAAAACATGGGCTCTGCTGAAGAGGAACAAGCCACCCCAGCCCAGGCACCAAACAGAGATCGGGCTGTGGTGTGCTTGCAGCTGGCAACTGGAAAACAGATAGCTGGGGAAAAGGATCTGCAACAAGAGCAGCTGCACGGGTCTGGAACAGCGGATCAGGATCTCAGGATGCTGCACTTCAGTTCCACATCCTGAGGTTCGGGCTTTTTTGGTTTAAGACAAAAAATGAGATAAATTTGGTGCTCCTTTAGTTCACCTGGTGTTGCCAAGCCTCCTGCCTGGGGCTGTGGCTCTGCCTGGACCCAGAACAGACAGAAACAAGCTGGGGATGAGCCAGGTCTGACCCTGCCATGGGTGCTGGGGCTGTCCCAGAAACCAGGGCAGAGCAGCCATGCTCTCTGCTATATCTCAGGGGGACCAAGCACCCGCACACCAGCACAGCCCGCGGGCAGCTCGGGGCTGAGCGCAGTATGACAATGTTTTACACCCGTTCTCGTGGTTAGAATTACTTTTTCTTGTTTCTTTTTTCTTTTTTTTTTTCTTTTTAGTTCTCCTTTGTTTTTTTTTTCTAAGAAAAAGCAACCAGAAAATAATTCAGAGTTTATACAAAACATCTTTACATTATTTCTTCCAAAAAAGACTAGTATTTACACAAACAAAACAAAATAAGACAAAAAAAAAAAAAAAAAGAAACCAACCAAACTTCAATGCTTTCAATGAAAAGAACCGAAGGGACACACTCCATTTCAGGACCCAGCAGACCGAGGTGCTCAGCAAAAACCAAGAGTTCAGATTTCACCCTTTCTTCACATATTTACAAGGTTTCTCAGCTGCCCCCAGCAACAGGAATGGAGGTGATGGGGCTGCTGAGCTGCAGCCCGGCTGGGGACAGCCACTGAGCCGGGTAAGAGCCACCGTCACTTTGCTTTTGGCACAACTGTGGCCAGACTCATTCCCTTCTCCTCCAAAACGAACCAAAACTAAATCATCCCCCAAATACCTCCTCCACACCAGCCACTGCTCCCTCCTGATCCACCACCGCCACTGCCCACATCAGGAACCACAGGTCACCACGCAGCAGATGGGAAAGGGCACCAGTGAGGGAAAGGGGGATTTTCTTTAAGACACAATTTGCTGTGATTTCTGAGGGCAGACCCCACTCCAACAGGGAATGGGGGGGTCCCAGCTGTGGTGGCTCCAGCCCTTCAGCAGCAGCCGAGGGCAGGCAGTGCTGGCATGGATGCAGTGGGGGAGAGGGGCTAAAAGGTGCTACATGGAGGGACCAGGGAGAAGGGCCAGGCCGGGGGGAGCACCCGCTATGGCTCTTCTCTCCCGAGGGCAGTAGCCATTTTAGGGCCCTAGAAGCCATCCTCAGTGCTGGATGCTGAGTGCAGGAGAGCAGGGGCAGCCTGCTCTGCTCCAGCCCAGCCTCCTACCTTTAACAGAACAACCAACAACACAACGCTGCGGGATGCTCCAGTCCCACTCAGGACCGCAGCCAAACCCCCAGCACAGCATCGAGCCACTGGGTTTCCCATCCGCTGCTCTGCCCCTCCTGCCACCCCTGCCCGCTCCTCGTCAAGGCACTTTTGCAGAGCAGCTCTCTCGCTCTATGGGCACTTCCTAACACGGGTTTTGGGGCCCTGGGGACAGGCAAGGACAAACCAGGCCTCGAGCCACCGCAAGCCCGCTGCCCCGGGAGCAGCACCGCCTGCCCCACGCTCACTCCCTGAGCAAAAGCAGCTACTTCTGAAAGGAAAAGAAAGCAAGGAAGGAGAAGGGGGTGGCCGCCAGCCCCCAGGCTGGACAGGCTGCAGACAGGGGGGTGGCTGTGCACCACCTGCCCTGTGTTGCTCGCCAGCATCAGCCACAGAGCTGGCAGGTCCTCCTGGGAAGATGAAGATGGGAATGATTCCACCAGAAGAGCCCAAGGCTCAACCCTTCCAGTTCTGGACAAGAGAGGGGCAAGGCAAGGGCAGAAGGGCAGAGTGAGCAAGGGCTGGTGATGCTCCTGTGTGGGAAGCATGGCAGGCAGGGGCTGGCGCTGCAGGGTCCTGTCCCCAAAGACAGGTCCCACAGAAGGGCACCGGGTTCCCCTGGTAAACCAGGCTGGGGCAGGAGCCATCGGCTCAGCTCCCAGCAAGCCAAGTATGGGGCTACAGCCACCCGTGTTACACCTCCATGGGGCTTCCAGCGCCAAGCACCAGCCTCCTCCTGGCACTCCCAGCCTCCCCAGCACCAGCCGTGGGTCAGGAATGTTTGTTTTCCAGTTTTCCTTTCCAAGAACAGCCACCCACAGCATCACCAGTTGGCGGACAAGACCGGGGGCTGCAGCTACCCCCTGGTCTCCAGCTGCCCCCTACTCTGCTTCCAGCAGGCTCTGCCCCAGCCCGATGGAAACCCTCATCAAAGGCTTTTCTCTGCAGTCGGACACCCTCAGGGCGTTGGGAAGAGCTGCCAGGCCAAGGCTGCTGCTCCGCATGGAACAGGAGGAGCACCCGGACTCTCGCGCACTGAATGCTTGAGACATGGTATAGATATTTTTTTTTTCTTTCTTTCTTTTTATAAAGAGACTAAAACAAGAGTCAACAGCTATGAACACAAAAGTTTAAAAGGGCAGCGCTGGGAGCAGCGGGGTCTGCCCCGCGGACAGTGGGATGGCGTGCTGGAAGGAGGCGATGGCATGTGCCCGAAGGCGGCGGGCCGGAATCCCGCCCGGAATTCACAAAAATAAAAATGTTACAAAAAAATTAAAATAATTATAATAATAATAATAGTAGTAGTAGTAAATCGGGTTTGCCAGCTTCCTCCCTGCACAGTTGTCTGCATCTTGGCACCTAGGCAAAGCATCCTCCTCCTCCCCACACACAGCTGCTTGCTCCTCCTCGGACCGAGGCTCCTCGCCGCGGCCCCGGCGTCGGTCCAGGCTCCGGGACCCGAGCGGCAGCCGCTGCGGCGCCAGGCGCACGGGCACTTCACACAAGGACGTAGAGGGGTGACGCGGGGAAATCCCAAAGCGAAAAAGGGGAGGTGGAGTCTCTGTGTTTGCCCGCGGTGTCCAAGCGAGCACGGAAAGGCACGGCACCCACCCCTGGCCGGCCGCAGTCCTGGAGAAGAAGAGGAGGATGCTGAAGGCTCACCCTCGAGTCTCGGGATTACAAAAGCTGAGAACTACAAAACTAAATACAAAGGGGAGAATTCAGCGCGCGAGTGTGCGAGCGAGCCATCCGCTCTCCAGCGCCGGACCCTGGCGCTCCCCGCGCCGTGCCGTGGGGTTCATTTCGCTTCCTCCCTCCTGGCGCCAGACCGCCCGTGGGGAGACCCTGGGGGCAGCTGCCCCCTGTGCTCGGCGCTCCCGTGCTCCTGCATCGGCGGCTTGCCGAGGCTGCTCCTCACACCTTGTAGTAAATGTTGGCTGGGCTCTGGGGGGGCATCTCCTGGACAATGTAGACGGGGTGCCCGTAGTCCCCGCTCACCTTCTCGTAGTGCGGGCAGTAGTTGTTCTCTGTAGTCCGTAAGGGGATGATGATGTCGCTGGGCTCGGAGCCCGCATTCCCGCTGCATTTCGGGCTGGCCAAGGTGCTGAGGGACAAGGCTGTAGCTCGCTGCTGCGTGTGCTTCCGGTGCCGTTTGCGGATCTTGATCAGGAGGACGACAAGGAAGATGATGATGAGGATGAAGATGACGCAGCCAGCGCCGATTGCCGCAAAGACAGCCACCTTGGAGCTCAAGAAGCCATCGCTGGGACCTTGGGTCTCCTGGCCGTCCTGGTTGACAGATCCTACAAGGCAAGAAGAGAGGGTTGTCAGACCCTGGCAGGCAGCCTGAACCCCATCTCTGTGAGGGGGTCTGTGCTCTGTCCACACACAGACTGCATTGGTGGGGTGAGTGGATGAGCGGTACATCAGAATCCCTCTCCACCCCTCAAACTCAGCACAACAGCTTCCCCCCCACATGCTGCCTGGGGAGGGGAGCAGCTCCCTCACCTCCAAGGGGACAGCAACATCTCCTTACCTTCCCACTCCAGTTAGACCCACCCCTCCCTTTCATCTCAGCCTGCAGGTGCTGGGCAGGGCAGGCAGGAGCCCTGGCTGCTGCAGAGAAGGGACCACATGCCCTCTCCACCACCCCAGAGTGCTGTTTCCCCTTTCCACCTCCCAGCCTATGGAGCAGAGTGCTGCTCAGGTCTGGGTGACCACCAGTCCAGACTCCCTGGGAGCCTTCACTCTGCAACAGACCTTGATGCTCTGGTGAAAGTAGGCTCTGATACCTGGAGCCCCATGATATCCAGTTACTGACCCCCTGCCTCCTCCTGACCCCTGGGCCAGGGCAGCCCCAAGTGCCCCGAGGGGAGAGTGTTTGGCTGGCCATACCGGGTGAGAAGAAAAGAGCAACTCTTCCCTACTTCATCTGATTTCACTTTTCTCTCAGCAGGGTCAGGAACTCAGGAAACCACCTTCAAAAGGCTTTCACACTGGCTCAGCTCAAAAACCCGAGGACCTCACCTCCTCCAAGCCCTCTTGGATGTACTGCAGATGGGCAGCAAGGAGGAGGAGGAGGAGAGTGCTGAAACAGCACTTCCCTGAGAAGCAGCTGCCAGGACATACCAGAGCTGGGAAAACAAACCCAAGCTGCTCCGCACTTGCAGCCTGGCTACCTGCGCTGTGCCCTGAGTGGTCCCTGTCCAGAAGGCTCAGGGCTGAGGCAAGGAGATGCTGTGAGCCACAGGGATGGTAGAGATGGGCACAATGCTTATGGTAAACCCGTTAAGTCCTTGCTCTGGAGCACCTGGCATTCCTGGGATCCATGCTACAAGCCTGGCTCAGAGCTGCCCTGCCGGCAGCAGCTACCTTCCAGCCCTGTGGGTGGGCAGAGCCTCCATCCCTCCCCTGCGTGTCCCTGTCAAAGCTCACCCGGCTTGCCGGGCTCCTCCACCGCGGGGACCTTGCTGCGCGGGCTCTGTGTGACGATCTTCACGGTGTTGTCGGCCTCCTTGCTCGGCCGACTTGTGGTCAGCTGCTCTGGGATCACTGCGTTCGGATCTGGGGAAAAGAGAGGAAGGGACAAATGAGATTCAACCTGGATGGCAGCAGCTCGCTCCTCATTACACAACTGCCCCAACAATCCCAGCCAGCCACCCCCAGAGGCTGAAGGAAGATAACAGGAGCAGTGCGAGATGCTGAGAGCAGCAGAGCAAGGCTGATCTGCTTCAGGGCTCATGGGAAGTAGCTTCCCCACCCTAATCCCCCCCCCCCCCCCCCCCCCCCCAACTTTTGTTTTCTGAGCTCCTATGCGTGGGCTGGGGCAAGTTTCTTGCACGGGCAGCAGGAGGAACAGGAAGGGAAGGCAGCCTGCCAAGGCTGCAGCACTGCTTCTTCTGTTTATTATAAGTATTGGCCCCACAGTGAAAACACAATAATGAAAAGCAGCCATCAGGAGCTGTGCATCTGAATCAGGGGCTGACACAAGCCCAGGGCATCCTAGGGCTGGGAGGCACCCAGCAGCTCAGGATGGAAGGTGCTGGGGAGCTCCCTCCAGGAGAAGAGCACACACCACAGTCCCTCCATCGGTGGTACCCTTGGTGTCCCACTGCCGCCATCAGCCTGCACTGTCCCCACACTGTGGTGGCCAGCACTGCTGAGAGCTGCCAGGACCAGCGCAAGCGCTGATGCATGCCCAACTGGAACCCCCCTCGGGCCCCCAACAGCTCACGTGGACACTGCCTGTGCCACCCCCCCACTGATGCACTTGCATGGTTCATGGGTCCCATGCTGAGCTGGCTTCCCACCACGACACAAACCACGAGGCACCACAGAACAACTACTCCATTTTAATCCCAACACACCAAGCACGTGCAAGTGATGGCAAAAGAAAAAAAAAAAAAAGAGGAGAAAAAAGAGCAAAAAATGAAATTCTGCTGAATTAACCACGGAAGCCTCCCAGGGACCAGCTGGCCCGGCCTCAGCTTCCCCACAATCCAGACCCCTACACACAGTTCAGGGGCCAACATTTTGCTGGGCAAAGGCATTTCGGTGACAGAAGACCTGAGGGTGCAGAGGGACTCACCCTGCCCCACTTTCATGACAATCTTCATGGAGCGTGTTTGGCAGACCCCTCCTTCCCGGTTCTCCAGGCCATCCAGCGTCCCGTTGGAAGTGGCTGCAAGAGAAGAGAGGAAGCGTTAGGCAGGGCTTGTGGAACCTGGAAGGACAACGCTGGGCAGGTCCCCTCTGTCCCCTAGCAGGAGCTCGGCATATTGAGGTTCATTCCTGACCCCTCATTGCGGCCACTTCTTCATGCCTCAGTCTGGCACCCACAGTGTTTAAAACACCGAGTTCTTGTTTTCTACACCTTCTGAAGATGTTTGCAGTGATGAGGATGTGATCCCTCCAGCTTCCCCTCGCTGCCACATCCACACAAGCAAACCATTATCCATGCCTGCACCCTCCTCCCCCTTTAATTCCTGGATAATTTCCTTTGCTCCTCGGTGTATAATAGGAACACATGCATATGCACAGTTTAAATTATACATATATAATTACACACTGAGCCTCAGTAAAGAATGTAAACTCAGAGCCCCAATGGGGTTGAGTGGCTCTAATTGCAGGGCAGAAGTCAGTTAAATTCACATTAACTTTCTACTTTAGCCAGCACAGATTTTTTTAAGCCTTTCAGTCCTGAGGGAGCTCAGGGAGCCGCACATCTCCGGCTGCCACCACACAGGGAGGGACCTGCACACATCCACGTGCCCGCCAGCCCTCTACCATGGCAGGGACAGCTCAGGGCAGGGGGAACATGGGACAAAATTAACCCAAACCAGAGCATGACATCATTAAGCACCTCAGTGACAGCCCCTGCTAAACACACTCAAAGTGGCTTCTAACCCCCAAAGAGCCCTCAAGTGCCCAGGGGTTGCTGTGCCCAGTGGATGGGTGATGCACTGGGTGTAGGGCATACATCCAGCTCTCCCCGAGACCAGGGATGGTCCTCAAGATGGCACCTCTGTCCATCGCAGCAAACACAAATCATCCCAGTGCTCCAAATCCAGGCATGGGGATTTATTCTGCTAGAGAAGCAACAAACCCTGGGAGAGGGATGGTGATGGCATACAGCAGGAGTGGAGCTAAGGAAAGGCGGCACAATAGAGAATCGCGAAGCTACGGGGATAGTTTTACAGAGACAAGGCAGTGAAGCAAAGCAGGATTTGGCCAGCACAGCACAGCTCAATGCCAAAACTCAGCCTCAGGGTTTCAGGTTGCCTGCACAGCCCAATTCCTGCCTCCACCCCACAAAACTCGGGTTTGGGAGGGCGGGTGACTGATGGTCGGTGGGGCTGAATCCATCAGACCCCACTGTGCGTCGGTGAGGAGGTGATGGGCAGAGGCTGAGTTATGGAGCAAGGTCTTTCTTCTGCACTGGCTTTCCCACAGCAAGACCCTTGGAGGAGGACTCAGAGCTGGGCTACGCCAGAAAGCGAGCCTGGATCACGCCGGGATGCAGCTCAAAGTCCATCAGCTCTGTCCAAACGCCTCTGTGCAATCGAGGCTCTCGTGAGAAACACCAGCAAATGTTTTACTAATCAGAAAGTCGCTGGGCCGTTTGCTGAGTTATCACCTCTCCAGCGGCGGGGTTTCGCCTGCCAGCAGCTCCCTGGATGGAGCCGTACATCCACGCATCTGGGATTCACTGCCGGGCGGTTTGACAGGAGCACTGTCAGCACAAATCCCGACGCAAACGCCTGGGAATGTAGAGAAACGCCCCCCTACAGCTCTTCTTAACCTGAATAGGCTCAAACTCCCCACATAAACATCTTAGGGAGCTAACTCCAGCAGAAGGCATAGCAGCCCAGTTCTCCCAGGCCAGAGGTGCTGGTTTGGGATTGAAATAAGCCAATATGTCCCAGCTCATGGCCCTGAAGCAGTTCCATTAACAACTTCCCAGCCCCGTGCCATGGATTGCTCCATCTTGAATAGACTTCAGCCATTGACACTGCAACACAGCGGGCAGGGAAACCAGAGCAGTCTGTAAAACCAGCCTCTGCGAGACCTCGTAAGGTCTCATTTATAATGTAATAACCTAATTATATCAGAATGATCTACAGAGTAAATATGGGTCCAGCATGGGGAACTATGAGATCCTGCAAAGGTAGAGCACGCAGCAGTAACGGAAGACAGCGTTTCCTCCAAAATAACGTTAAACGGAGATGTTGTATTCGGATACAACAAAAACATTAAAGATCCAAACAGGATGGAGGAACGGCAGCTGGAGTCACAGGGACAGGCCAGGGGACACAGCAAAGCAACCTTCCTCCTGTGCCACGTGCAGGACGTTGTTCAAGAAGCCTCCTCTTGTTCTGATCGTCAGGATGATGACAGGAGAAAGCAGCTTCGAAAGGGAACCACATGAAAAAAATGAAGCAGCTGCTTGAAGGAACACCAAAAGGGGCAGGTAAAATGGCAAAACACTTGCAAAACCCATGCCGATAGTCTCCCGTGCAGCCGCTTGAAACAAGGACACACACTACCACACTCTGTACAGATCCAAAACAGGCCAAAGCAAAACAAGATGCTCCACACAGCTGGCTGGGCTTCCAAAAGTCATAATCCCATCCAAATGGCCAAAAGAGTGCAGCTTCTGGCAGGTTTCATACAAACACTCAGGACAGACTGATGTGTTGCTGAGCCAGGGGTCCAGAGGCAAGGAGCAGAGGGCTGCAGCTAGGAGTCCCTGGTGACCCGTGGGCACTGCAAGGCTCAGATTTGGAGAGCTGATCCTCCCACTCCATTTCTTGCTTTCACAGCATTAGATCTACCAGCAGAAGGCCACAGGATCAGGCCTGCACCGCTCCAGCAGAGACGTGTGATCCAGGAGGCACGGGGTGAATAGTGAGACGAAGCCCAAAGCATCTGTGACAGTCACTGCTGTGCTCACGAGGGCAGAGCCATCACCAATCCTCAATGGCTGACGAAATTCAGCGCCAATAAATGCATAGTAACATACAGGAGGAAAAGGTAAATCCACAGGCATACAGCAGCTGCAGGGAGAGGCGAGAAGCAGCCCTGAGCCTGGGGAGAGGTGGCTGCAGGGCAGAAGCACAAGGCAGAGCTATGAAATGATCAACGAAGACAGGCAGGGAGCTGAGGACACCCAGGGGACTAGGAAATGGCAGGTCTCAAACGACAGCCGTGATCTCCACACGCCACATTTACAAGTGCAGCTCCATCACATCAATAAGGCTTGATCCAGGCAGCCCCAGCAACATGGAATGTATCGGAGCATTTTCCTGCCCCCCACTCTCCATTTTGGACTTACAGTTTGACTGTGGGACCAGGAGACCAAAAGCAGCCTCTGGACAAATGACTTCTACTCAGGCTCAAAAGAAAAGGCAGCTCCCAGTCCTGAGAGCTATTAGATGCCTTTGCCTTAATGAAGCATTAAGCCTCAGGCTGCTGAGTGATGAGGATTTAACATTGATACCATTAACCATGTAATTGCTTGTCAATTTAGAAGAGATGCTTGGTCTGCATGGAAGCACCGGCAGGACATCCACTTGCTGGCACAAATCAACCCAGTCCTCAGGCACAAGACCAACAAAACTCCACACCCCAGCCCGGTGACACAGCCCAGCCGGATGGGATGATGCCTCTGTGGGGAGGAGAGCCCCAACAACCCCATGTTTCCTTCCCCAGCAGCAAGCAGAGCCACGTGCTGTCCTCGGCGCATCGCATTCTGCCTCCCTACCGCTAGCACTCAGACTGTCACCGCAGCTTTTCTTCCTTCCCTAAAATATTTCAACTTGAGAACTTGGGCTTTGGCAGATGGGAGGCTCTGGAAGCAATACCTGGCAGCAGATGAAGGCAAGGGTCTCTTAAATGGTCAGCTTTGGACGGAGCAAGATGTTTGGTTTCTCTTCTGGATTCCCTCTAGCAGGACTCTGCTATGATTTGGGCCCCAAAGCACAATTAATGTGCTGAGACTGTAGCGAATCCAAGTCTCTTTCCTTTTATTACTCTTAATTACTCTTCCATCTGTGCACCACAGCCCTGCTCCAGACCCAGCCAGGCGCTGCATGGACGCAGCCCGAGTGCCTGCCTGCGATCTCCCCTTCACCCCCAGACCTGTCCCAGATTCACATTTCCACCACACAGCTCTAGGCAGGGGCAGCAGCACCCTGCTGGCACCCACTGCCACTGCCTGCGAGGGCTTTGGGGTGCCACCCCAGCCTGACCCCCATCCCGGTGGAGCAGACAGGGCGGTGGGAAGGCACACACTGACCCTGCTGAGGTTCAGGGCAGCCTCAGGTAACCCACAGCACAGCCATGGTACCCAACACCAGGCTGGAAGCTCCTGCTGGCACATGTAAAAACCCTACGGGTGGCCCCGAAGATGTGCCTTGCATCTCCAGTGTACTCGGACACCGCCAGCAGATCCCTGCATGAACCCATGAACAGACTCTATTTAAAATAAAATCCTAGCTCATACCACCTTTCCCCTCCTCAAAGTTGTTCAATGCTCCCTCAGTACCACGGTGTGGGTGATGCACTGCTAGGGGTGTTGCATTAGCAGAGGTGCTGCACCAGTGCCCAGCTCCATCACAGGCACCAGGCTCCCTCATCTCCCCATCCCAGCCAGGGCTGGCACCACAGGGACACACAGAGCTGCTGCCAGGTCACCGAGCAGAGGCACCCGCCTGCTCCACTGCACACAAATGCCCTGCAGCTTGGTCACAGCCCCTTCTCCTCCTCCTCCCTCTGCCGCCGCTCACAGCATCACTGTGATTATTAATATTACTATGATTTCCTCGCTGGGCCCCGCTGCAGGGAGCGAGCCCGCGTCCCCCCGCCGCACACATCATCCCAAGCCCTTCCCATTAACTCCAGCACATTCACTGGGTCGGCTGCCAGAGCAAGGGCAAGGGGCTGTGCAGGGGGAGCCGAGCCCCACGCTGTCACGCTGCCAGCGGGGCCAGCAGCAGCCTTCCAGCCCAGAGGCAGCTGCACCGGGAAGGGGCCCTGAAGCCCCAGAAATGTGTGTGCAAGCCAGGCAGCCCCGTCCCGTCCCTGCACGGCCGCAGGAGGTGCAAGGCTTGGGTTTCACACACCCTCCTGGCAGCTTGAGAGCTCCTCCAGCCTCCTGGTCTGTTATAGAAGGAGAAGGACTGAGCAGCCTGATTCCCCCCCGTGCCACCAACACTGGATGCTCCGGGGTGCCCCCTCCCCAGTGTTGCAGGACACTGGCGGGCCCAGTACCACAATGTCCATCGGGACTTCTCTGTCCCCCACACCTATGTAGAGCCCATCACTGCAAACCAGCCTGCACAGCCCTGGGGTCCTTCTCCCCACCATCCCCAGTGGGCACCAGATGACCCCACAGGCAGGGATATCCAGCCTGCCCACCTGGCAGCTGCCAGCATCACCTACTCCCTACTACTCATAAAAAGCCCATTTTGGCAGGACAATAGTCTGCTCCAGGCTGCTCCATCCACAGCAATGGCTGTTGCAAAGGAGTGAGAAGCCCACAGAGATGCTCGGTGCCCTAAGACCCAAACCTGTGTTTCACGAGCAACACCCTTCCTGTTTGATATCTGCATCCTCCTCCTTACTCCTCGGGGTTTACAGTCTCAGGGTCCCACAAACACACACAGCTCAGAAAAACAGGGGTGACTTCTAGGAAAGAGCCTGTCCCAGGCTGCCGGAGCTGGGGTTTCGAAGCATTGAATGGCAAAATCTCCTCATGAACCAGCAATCTGTTTCAGGTTTCCTCTGCCTGCAGCACAGCCCCATGAAACAGAGGGGCTGACTACCACAGGTCGCTGGAGAAGCAGCAGCAGGACCCACACCAGCATGCACTGGGCAATGGCGTGAAGCCTCCCAAAGCCACCACTTCACATGCAGAGCCAGGTATGGGCACAGTTTATCCCCACAACCTCCAGCCTGTGGTCTGGTTTTGCTGACAGCCTCAACCTCCCAGAACAGGGAGCTACGAGCAGAGCTGGGTCGCAGGGCTCACCCAGCCCCACAGCAAAGCAGGGCACTCCCAGCCCAACTCCCATGGGCACAACTGTACCAGCCCATCTAACAGCGTGCACCCCTAATGAGCAGGGCACAGAGCTAGAGGGGCACATGGCAAACCCACTTTCTAGCCGACACAACAGTCCCATTTATGACTGTGGTGTCTGCCAGGGATTTCAGCTCTCCAAAGTGCCACATCCTCCTGGGAAGCCCTGGAGCACCCAAGTGCGGTTGGAGGGGTGTGGGAAGCTAACATCCACCAGCATCATGTGCCCAGCTCTGGAACTGCCTGTCGAAATAGATTTTATATATAAACCCACATGACTCTCCCTGCACTGCGGAGGGAAATGCCAGCCTCCATGCCGCAACCTCAGACTGAGTCCTTCCATCAAGGGAAGCAAGTATGGCCAAGCACTGGTGGGTCTTCAAGCAAGGCATGAGGAAACAACCTAATGGTGCTGATTCAGGCTGAATTTGTTATAGCCATTATTTAGAGTTGTTGCAAAACCCTACAAATTTTTGCCACCGAAGGGAGAGCCTGGTGTGCTGCTCCCTCTAGCCAAGGCACAGCGGCTTCACGTCTGTCCTCCCCAAGGACACAGTAAGCAGGGGACAGTCGGGGTGACTGCAGAGGACAGACCACTCACTGCATGCCCTGGGTAACCCAGATACCACAGACATGCTTCTTGCTCCAACAAACACACCACAAAGTGAAAAGCACCAGGTTCTGGAAATAGGAATGAAAGTCTGGTTGGGATGGAGTTCACCTCCACCTGGCCATGGTCAGCACCCCACAAAGATAAACAGAAATGTTAAATCAGTCCCATCCCTTATGAAGAGCAGCATTCCCAAAGTGCAGGACCAGCAGCACCAGGCAGGTTAAGGGGCTACAAAGGGAGGACATAACACACCAACACTCATCCTCCTCACGTGCTACAGCAACGCTGCCAGCCCTAAGTGCTGGTTTGGGACTGTCTCAGGTACTTTCTGGGAGCAAAGAGAGAAGTACTGCACAGAAGACAACACTAACACAAGTAATGCTTAAGTGAAAACCTAATTTCCCATTGAAACAGCTTTCTGATGGAAAGATTATAACCAACCCTAATTAGCATCACAATTAAGAGTCAGGGCTACATTGCAGGTAACTTCTTCAAGGCTAGAAAGCACTTCTTGGTTGCAAGACCACTGCTTGCTTACTTGCTTCCAAGCCCTTTTGTACCAATGCTGCCAAGACATGCACGTGGACAAGCCATGCAAGCTCCCAGCATCCCCATCCCTTGCCAGGGAGCAGGCACAGCCGGATACTGGGACACTAAATAAAGCCTCTTGTCTTCAGGACTATCCCTCCCCTTCCGAAAGCAGAGAGTGTCAGTAGAAGAGAAAGTTTATTTGCACAGTCTCTGCGGTAGCCCCAAGCAACTGGTTACAGGTCAGGAAAAAAGTGCCATGTAATTCTCCACCTGATGCTCTGCCAGAGCCATTTGTGGGCCCCAGTGGGAGCAGGAGAGGAGGAAAGTACTCATTGCATTTTAACAGGGTGTAAATCTCTTCAGTTAGGTAGCAGAACATCTATGACTGACTGAGAAATCTGTTGTGAAGGGGATGGAGACAGATGCACAAGGGATAGTGCCACCCCCCCACTGCCCGGATGGAATAAGCCCAGAGGAAAATCCAAGTTGTAAGAGACAGGAGAAGCTGATTCATGTGCAAATCTTCTGGAAGTTCAAGCTGCCTGGGAGAGCGTGGGGAGCCAAGGAGGCACAGGGCAGCGGGGAGGGACAGGAGCTCGGGGTGCGCTGTGGGATGCTGGGAAGAAACCCCACTGCAATTAAAGGTAAACTTTGCATAAACATCAGGAATCTGCTGGCAGCGGGGAAGTTCACACTGGTGCAGAGGTGCAAATAACCCCATGGCTGGGACAGGAGTTAGCCCAGGCACTGTTTCCATGGTGGATTCAGCCGCTGCTGCTGTGCACCCACCGGCACTGCACCCAGCTCAGAGCAGGACAGCCCCCAGTTCACAGCACCCCATCCCATGGCAGCTGGAGCAGGAGCTCACTACACCTCTGCACAGCAGTGCCCACAGCTCCCCAGGGAGCAGCACAGCAGCACCTGCGCTGCCTCAGCAAGAGGCCACCGGCTGCAGTGGTTCCAGCCCTCTTCTCCAGGACACTAGCAAACGGACCTAACTGTCTCCAGCAATCACGTCATAGGATCTGGATATTTCCAATATAAGCTAAATAAGCCCGACTATTCAGACAAGGACTCATCCCCTCATGCGGTAAAGTATGAGGAAGGGCCCCCTCTCTGCCCAAGTTAGGGCTGACCCCACTGCAGAGGGTTGAGCAGCCACCCCCAGGCTCTGCTGCTCCCCACCAGCCTCCACAGCCAGCTCGCAATTAGCTCTGTTAACACTAACTCCGAGCTGCCAGGCAGGATCAAAGAGCACAGTCATTACACAGCAGCAGCAGAAAAAACATCACTCCTAGGGCAAAGACACATCAAATGGCAAATAAAACCCATTCTCGCCAGAAAGGCAAGTTTTTAAAGGTGCCACACACAATCTGGGCAGCCCTCCCCAGCACAGCCAGCCTGGTCAAGAGGCATCCAACACACAGATCATTAGAAAATAGAGATGGAAAAAGGCTGCACATCACAACTCACTAATGCCAAACCTGCTCTCCCCCTGCATGTCTCACAGTCCAAGTGTGGCTGCTTTCTGCAGCCCCCAGAGTGCTCTTGATCTGACAGCCAGCACCCACCACTGTGCACCCCAGGCTATCAGCAGCCCAGTTTGCAGATGAAGCTACAACACACTAGGTCAGAGCTGCGGTGGTGCCTGCATGCCTCTCCCCAGAGCTTTGGCATCAAGAAAATTCCATAGGTACAGGAGCAGTGGAGCGCAATGGGGATCTCAGGGACAAAGCCTGCGGAAAGGATCTAGACGAAGAATGAGTTATTAGAAAATATATGCCAAGGAAGTAGTTGCCTGAACTTATCTACTGCACAGCCCTTCCAGGAGCTCCTGTATGCTGGGATGTTTTTCAAGTCTTTGTCAAACTGAAGGGTTCTTCTGCCTTTCAAGCCTCTTCCTGGAAGTTTAGTCCAAAAGGAGCCAAGTTTTAATCTCTTCCAGGGTTACAGAGGTGAGCACCACTGAAGAGCAGGGTCCACCACAGTCCATGCACCTGCAGCTGCAAGAGATTCTCTGAGGTCCCCGTGACCCCCTGCTACAGACGTGCTGGAGGGAGCAGAGACTGGAAGGGGAGGAAGAAGATGAAGGCAGAGGCATGGCCAAGGCATGCAGCACACCGGAGGGACTGCTTTAGTGTTTGCCTTCCTCTACAGCTGCAAAGGGAGCACCTTTTTGGGGAGACAAGGCAGAGTCACACTGTCCCAGAAGCATGGGGGGGGGGCACAGCAGGATCAGGCAGGCATGGTGCCAGTTGGATGTCACCTCCTTGCTGCCTCTGTCCAGGTTGTATGGCACCTCTTCATGGCACCTCGGTTTTCAGAAGCACTGTGGAATTAAACACGTTTTACTTTCTCCTAATGGGTCATGTCAGTGTTAAAGAGATGCTCTTGGAAACACTATCTCCTGGGGAAGAGCACCTTCAGTTGCAGGCAGCCCAAAGGCCCAGGCAGACACAACCTGGTGTCCGGCACCCTGCGGCGGGGAGAGCCCTTGGCCTTGCAAGAGCTGCAGGCAGGGGTCAGGCTACCCAGCAGGCAGAGAGTTAAGCGGGCACCGGGACCCCAGCCAGGGTCTTTGTTGCAGGCAGGGCCCCCTCTCCCCAGCCCAGGAGCAGATCAAAGCACTGGGTATTTACCTCCTGGCTGGGTGCAGGACACCGGCCCTTTCTGCTAGAGCTTTTCATCCCTATTAGGGCCGTGAAAGGCTGAGCTATGAGATCAGCTGCCAGGGGCTGTCCGGGGACAGCGCTGAGCTGCAAAGGTCAGGAGGGAGGAGGAGAAGAGAAAAGAGGCAGAGGCTTAAGGGACAGGGCTCAACAAAATCACATTTACTGTGGTCACGGTCTTCAGACAAGCCTCCAAGACAAGGAACCGCGTGTTGTCTAAGGGCCATTATTTGGGTTTGACACGTCCAGCGCCCGGGCTTTGAAGCTGGGAGTGGGACACCATTAGAGACCCATTTGTCTCTGGCACAAGCCCTTTGGCTCCCACGCAGCATTTCCTGCAGGAAGAGGGTCTCATCTACCCTCTGCCACCAGCTCCCAGAGGGATACGGACAGAGGAGGAAAGCCAGTCCCCAAAAAACAGATGGTTATGGCACCAGGATGGCTTTGCTTTGCCCAGGCTTTCTGTGTTGCCCCACGTATGTTGCAAGCTGGTGAGGCAAGGATGCAATGCATCTGCAGAGCACCAGCCCATTTGGGTGAAGAATGAGGAAGCCGGTTAATTGGGTTTTTATCAGCAGAAGTTCATAGCTCTCATCATGGCATCAAACGGCACTTTTGCTTTCAACTCATCTTCACCAAACAAGTTGTGGGACGGAAGATGAGGAGCACATGAAAGTGGCCGCATTCAAATGCAATCAGCAAAGAAAGCCAGCAAAGAGCTGGCGGGCTGACAAAGCGCCCCGGGGGGCTGCACCCGGCCCCCCCCCCGGCATGGCACCCATCCACAGCACTCCACCAGGACACAAGGAACCAGGGAGAAAATTATCAAATCCCAAGGGCTGCAGAAAGAGCTCAAGCGGCTCTGCAGACACTCTCACATATGCTGGCATGGGCTAGAGGCTTCCCAAACCAACAGCAGCTATTCCGGAAGCTGGGGGAGTACAGCCAGAAAAGCAAGTATGGCAACGTGTCCTGAAAACAAGGAGGAAGGATTATTCTGGCAGTTGGCAGTACATAGGTGACCCCTTCTCCATGATGAAGTGCAAGCTATAGAAAAATGCTGATGTAGGAAAGGCCCAGGGACGAAGCACACATCCAATGGTTTACAACAGATAATTCTTGCCAGGTTAAGTCTAATTGCATCTAAAAACAGAAATGCAAGACAAGGGGTTTAAAGAAACACTCAGGATAATATATCTGGTCTCACTGAATCCGGCTGCCAAAAAGCGTTAGATTGGATTACGAACATTATTACATCAAAAATGGATTGAAGGGCTTAAAGACTAACAATAAACAGCAAATGTATCAGATTTATGGGGCAAACATCTACCGGGGCCTTGCTTTTACTTCAGCATTTTCATCGAACAAGGTCTGCTTGCCTTAAAGAGGCTCCCAAGAGAGGTGTAATCCTATGGCTGTGCCCAGGCATTCGGCAGAGGGATGGGGAAGAGACAACACCCTGGAAAAATACAACAGCACTGGCTGGCCAAGGTGCTGCCCATCACATCTGCAAACAGCTGCCTGGAGAGCACCCAAAGGCTTTGCTTGGAGGTCTTTGCTCTCCCACACCCCATCCAACACAGAAAGGGCTGCCAGGACTGCCCCCAAACACCAATGGAGAATGAACTGGAGAATCATGTCCAAGGATGAAGCCAGTGCTCAGCTGAAAAACACGTCACCCCAGTAGCTCCCTGCCTGTGGCATTGGCAGCAGCCACGGCACATGGGGCCACATCTAGAGCTCCTGTGTGGCAATGCTGGGGAGCTGCACCGGGAGCTTCTCCTCACGCCGCCCCGCTGCCAGGACACCAGGATTAATGCATCTCTATCTAGGCACCTCATTACCAGAGATAGGAAAACTGGAGCAAGTTCAAAGAGTAGCAGCAAATGCAATTAAGAGCTGGAGTGAATTAGGAGGGGAGGTGGAAAGAGCCAAACCTGCATGGCTGGCTAAGCCCTGGTGGGGTTGAAGTCACCCATGAGCATCCCAGGAGTGCAGACACCAGGGAGAGAGGGGGGAAAGCCTACTTGAGTGGGAAACAGACAGCCAAGGAAGCAGAGAAAATCATCTAAATGGGTAAAAACCAAGGCTGAGAACAAATATCGACACGGTCAGGCTCTCAAGCCTGGGGTAGGTGACCTGCAGGCACAAAGCAGGACCCCCACCCACATCTAGAACAGCACTGTCACAAAACAGCCATCAGTTTTCACCTTCCTGTAACTCCTGCTAGCCCCAAATACAACTGGATGGACTATTTGTAAGCACTCAGACACATTCTTCCCTTCCATTTTGGCCATTCCGTAGCATTCAGCTTCTCTACCAGCTCTGCAAGGATGAAGGGAGGAATAGCCACACATCTGCTAATGAGCCAGAAGCACCTTCTGCCTCTATGAGGATCATATGAATGACCCACACCCTGCTGCCAGCCCAAGGGAATAGCAGCACCAATCGCATCTGCACTGAGGTCTGCAAGTACAAGCTACCCTGCTTGTCAAACTTTCCAGTAGCCTTACCCATGTGCTTGGCCAAGGAACCCCAAAAAAGTACTTCCTTTTGGGGTAAAAAGAATTAATTCCTGATGGATTGCATTTTACCACCTCCCACAGTACAGCCACCACTACATGCTTCTGTCCATAGAGTGCAATGGTCCTGCACGGAGGAGGCAGGAGACCCCCACCAGGCACCAAGGGCAGGCAGGGAGGCAGCCACAGGAGACTGAGGACAGCAGAAACGAAGAGCTGCCCTGAACCCATGGAGCAAAACACCTAATTCCCAAATTCCCAGCTTCTCCATGGGCCAAGGGTCGTGATGCCCCATGTCCTGCTGCAGCCTCACATCCTCCACCAAGCAAGCCTCCGTCTCCAGCACAGACCTGCAGCAGGAGCTGCCACATCTTGTTTTTTATGAAGCAGCTTAGGAAGAAGCATCACCTTCCCCTGCCCAGCCCCGAGGAAAAAGATGCTTTTAAGTGGCAGAGGGGCTCAGCACGAAACTGCAGAGGACGGGGAGAGGTTACGTTTGCTTTCAAAAGCCTTTTTCATTGCTAAGCCAAAGGCTGGGGCCATGTCCCTCTGTGATAAAAGTGGCCTTAAACAAGGCTTGGCATATCCAAGGCGGGAGCAAGGAGCAGCTCTGAATGGGGAGGGACCCCGGGAAGCCCCTGGCTCCAGCAGGGAGGTTTTCCCTGCTTGGGGAAAGCAGGGGCCAAGCAGCACACGTCCCGCTGCTGCCCTGCTCCCGTCCACTGCAGCATCGCTTCCCCAGCTTAGGGCTGCCGGCAAATGAAAAGGAAGAAAAAACCCTTTTGTGTGTCAAGGCAAAGCTTGGGGAAAGGGGGGGGGGGGGGGAGTAATGGGAAAAAAAAAAGGGGGGGGGGGGAATGAAAAAAAAAAAGACAACACGTGGGTGGTCTGCTCAGGAGACTTTTGACTTTGTTTTTTTGGCTATTTTCTTTCTCGGCAGAAAGAGCTCCTGGGGCTGCTCGGCAGAGGGGTACGGCCAGATCACAGGAGCATCCTCAGCCCACCCAGGGGCCAAAGTTCAGCTGGCAGCAGCCGCTCGCTCCCAGCGCCGAGGGGGCTCGCATCAAAGTGCAGAGGAGTCAAGAGAAATTAAAGTCAGAAACGGTCCAAGGAGGGGGCAGAGGGCACTGCCGGCTCCCCGAGGAGAGAGGGGCACCCCACAGGGATGTTCTGTGCACCCCACTCCCTGCATCCCTGTTCCGGTCCTATACAGGCTCCGAGATGCTGCAACTGGAGACTGGGACTGGGAAACAAGAGGATAAATAGGATTTTATGGTAGTCTCTTGGGAGCTCTCCCTGCCCTGGGAAGAAAGCAGGATTCTATTACAAATAGAGGGAAGGCTTCTAGATATTGGAGAAGATTCCATCACTGGTAGCAGAATCATGTAAAACAAGATTAGGCAAACACGCAACGAGTTTAAAAGCTTTGGCGAAACCTCTGCTGGCAAAGCTGGCACGGTGCAGCTTGCAAAATCCCAGCTGAGCATCCCGTCGGAGCTGCAGCGAGCCGGAGCAATAGTGACCCAGGTGTGCTGGCAGCGTTGGAGGGGAGCTGGCAATGGCTCAAAGCCATGGGGGCCCTTGGGGAGCTGCGTTTGTACTCGGCAGCACGCCGTCGGCCGCTTGTGAAAATGCCACCGAAAGCTACGGGAGGTTGATTTAACTTAAGCAAGAGCTTTCGTGTGAAATGCAAAGCAGCTCCTTAAAACTTGTGCAATTCAGAACCTGGTAAATCCCTTTGCCTGCACTTTCCTGACAGACTTGCATTGCAAGACGAGGGACCCCACGTTCCTCCTCCCCGGTGCTTCGTTAGGCTCCTGAGCTTGTTCTGGGGAATGTATTTGACTATGGGGGCTCTTTGCAGCCTGTGGGTCTCATGGGATCTATCAAAGGGGCGTGACGTGGGATCCCGCTTTCAGCCCTCATGAGCACAATGACCGTGGCACTGCTTGAACTTGACCCCCGAGCACGGAGAAGCTGCTGACCAAGTGCTTGAAGATGTTTGCCTGACACACAAAAGGCAGATTCACGGCTGTGCTTTTAGCCCCTCTCCCCACTCTCTGCCCACCGCAGGGAAGGCTTGCCATTGAATCAAGCCTTGCCTCAGCTGAGGGACAGCAGAAGGGCTGACCTTTTGGGGTTCCAGAGCTGTCAGGCTGGTGCCAGCCATGGTTACTCATGGTACAGGAGATGAGAGTCTGCTGGGGAGCTGTGCTGGGGCTTTTGGCATCCCAATCCCATCCCCAGGGCGCCTGAGCTTGCAGCCAGGGTTCCCTGCACCCCCAAATCTGGTGACCCCACCTGTGCCCCCTTAGTGACACCAGGCAGATGGCCCCAAATCCTGACAGTGAAGGTGACCAAGAGATGGCAGCTCTTGGGAGAGACCGGCCCTGCCAAGGCGTGACTCAATCCAGTGCAGCCCGCGGTCTCTGCCGGCACCATGGCCATGCAGAGCAGGCTGAGCCGGTTCTTGTGCCAGGTCCTCACCCCTCCTATAGCCATGCGGTGCCCAGAGCCCCTTCGTCACCACCCTGTGCTCAGCGATGTGTTAGGTAGCACTAAGCAAAATTCACCACCAAGGGTGGGCTCAGCACTGCCCTGGCACTTTCAGTGCACCAGGTATACCCCAAACTACAGGCAGCCCCAGGGAGGGCTTGGTGGGGAAATCCAGGCGGGCAGCATCACTGTGTCATCACACTATGGCAGAGCACCTCCTGCCCCAGCTGCCTGCTAACACCCTCACCACCTCCTCTGAGAGCAGGGATTTCAGGCTAAAAATACACTGTTTACTGACTGAGAAGCACCAGCTCCCACGGCTCAGTGCTCGCTTCCCATGCGGGATGTGACCTCTGCACTGGGCTGCTCACCAGTGAGCCTGCGGCATGTGATAGCGAGGGCAGAGATGAGCCACCGTGCCCTTTGCAGGCTGCTGTACTGCAGGTTCACAGGGGTAACAGTGAGCTTGAGCAGAAGACAAACAGGGAAAAGTGAGGCCAGCGCTGCCAGACTGGGGGCCAAGGGATGGCCAAGCTGCCCAGAGTCCACACTCTGTCCACACAGAGCCAGCACATGCAGATACATCCCCCCGCACTCATGGACCATGGTCTCCAAGAAAATTCAGCCCTTCTTCTCTCACCCCTCCATAAAGATGTGTTGCACCAAGAAAACAAGAGGATGACACCAGGATGCAGAATTTTACAGCCATTTAGACCACAGAAAGCACTGGGTGGCAGCTTCCCACTTGCCGGGCTGCTCTCAGAGCCAGGACCAGTGAGGAGGGTGGGCATCTCCTTGCTCACCATTTCTCCTGATCCCAAGTGCAGCACCAGGAGCTCCCCAGCCCCAAGGCAAAGCCCTATAAGAAATGCCCTGCAACACCGCCAGCAAAGATGACAACAGGCTCCAGGTTTGAAGGTGCTCCAGACACACGTTGCCCCTCCTTGCCAGGACTGACCTGGCAGGGGGACATGCTCCTGGCTGCGGGCACGGCCAGGGACACAGCAGAGCAGCCAGACAGGGGCCGATGACCCGTTCTGTTCGGTCAGTGCCACATTCCAACCCCTTCTCCCATCCAGCTGGAAATATTTTCCATGCGTGTCAGCTCTCTGCACCAGCCAAGTCGCAAACAAGCGCCTGGCGACACTCTCCAGACCCCTGCAGCCCCCCCGAGCCAGGGTCGGCGGCGAGGAAGAGGAGAGCGACTCACATGTGATGAAGTAATCCTGCTGCCGCTTGAATTCCAGGCCCATGTAGTTGGGGCTGAACTCCTGAAACTTGATGGTGAAGCGGATCTCCTGCTCTGGCCGGTTGCACGTCACCAGCACGTTGGGGTCCATGACGGTGCTGCAGGCATCTGCCTGGTCCTTCTTCACCAGGTACAACTTGTAGTACTCGTAAGGCTTGGACGGCTCCGCCTTGGGGCAGATAATGTCCAGTTTATCCCCAATCTCTGGGTAGATGACCAGCCCCTTCCCAGTCATGAACCTGGAAGAGAGGAGGGCAAGAGGTTAGCCACATGCTCTAGCACAGGCCACAGTGGTCACACCAGCCCGTTCCACCCCGTGCACAGCCCTGCTTTCGCACCATTTCTTTCATGCTTAAACTGCTGTTTTCCCTCTGCAAAATGGCTTTTGACACCAAAATAAAGCTCTCTTCTTCCTTCACCACCTCTGCACATGCAAGGAGCCAGTGCAAGGCTCCCATCAAGAAAACCATGGGCTCAATTGGTTCAGCCCCACTCCACATCCCTCCTGCCATGATGAGGGTGAGCACCCTTCCCAGACACAAGCCTGGCACCCAGAAGAGAATGGAGCCTTCCCACAAAGGGCTGCAGAGCGGGCAGCCTGGAGACGCCACGGCTCTGCCCGACGGCCAGGCAAGGAGCTTCCTGCAGGGACAGGCAATAATTAGGCATGGGGAGAAGCCCTGACAATGGGGCGCAGGGAGGGATCCCTTCCACACCCCAGCTCCCTGAGGAATTCCTGTCCTTAAATGGAAGGGAGGGAAGCATCCTGCAGGACAACTTCTACCAAGCCAGGCTCAACGGCGTGCCCAGGAGCGTGGGAGGACCGGATGGAGAGGAGCAAGGAGGGAGGAAAGCTATTTGGGGCTGGAAGGCAGGGCATTGCGAAGGGAAGGAAGGCAATATGCTGATAATTAGCATTCAGATTTCATTATTGTGGGGTAATAATCTGAATAATTTTTTTTTCAGTGTGAAGTAGAGTATTAGGGAAACAAGGAGGGAAGCAGCAGATCATCTACTTTGATGTAGGCAACATAACGCATTCTTGATGGAAGATAAGGTGGGAATGGATGCTCCTGCAAAGTTATCTCCGCTGCAACTCCCTCACATAATTTGGGCACAGCAAAAACCGAAGCGTGTGCCTCAGCAGGCTGCACGTCGGCAGCTTTCCCTTCCCACTCTGACGCAGCTGGGTCCCTGCCCCATCCCACCCCTTCAGTCAGATGGGGGGACAAGGACACCTTCTCCCTCCATCAAGCTGCTCCGGCTGGGGCTGCAGGCACCACAGAAGGAAGATCAGACACACAAGACCAACCTGCTCTGTGGCTCTGGTACAAGTCTTTGCAAGAAGCCACAGAGCTGAAACCATTGCCTGAGCAGCCCAGACTCCAGGCCTCTGGCTGCCCGAGCCGCAGCAGATCCGCATGCCGACCCATGGGGCTGGGAGGCAGCAGGCGGAGCTGGGGCCCACGCACAACCCGATGCCCTTGGCAAGGGCTCCGGAGCCCGGTGCCAGCTCTAGCAGGGGGAGGGAGGGATGGCCAGGACAGAGACAGACATCAACTGCACCTTTCTGCCAGCTCACCAGGTCACCCTCACCCAGCCCCAGGAGAGGAGGCAAGGCACAGGGACAGGGGAACAGTCCCCTTCACCGACGCTGCTCTGAACACGGGAGCTGAATTCCAGAGGGTTGTCTGCCCCATCCTCCCTGCGGTACCCAAAGCATCACTGTGGGATCATCCCAACCCCAGCACCACCATGGCAGTGGCTGTGCCTTTGCCATGCAACCTTGTGGGAAGCAAGTAAGTTGTGTTAAAGTCATGACTGCTGGAAGAAGGGATGCAGCAGCCTCATGGAAGAACAGGAAACGTAATCCACACAGGGCCCGTGCAGGTGGGATGCTGCACCACGGCTCCGTCCCCGGCAATGCCGGCAGGTGAGCCACGCTTTGCCTGAGCGCTACCAAGTAGGTCAGCTGGCCCCCGGCCAGCGCACCGCTTCCAAACCTTGGGAGGGAGCGATAAAGGCTTCCCCCACCCACAATTCCTGACGCAATCCCAGGAGCCGAGCAGCAGGAGATGCAAAGGAGCCCCTGCCCCTCCCTTCCCTTGCTCAGCCTCCCCACCCCGTGCCGGGCCGCAGACATGCAGCGCAAGTGAACACTTGCACGCTCGCTCATGGGTTCCCACCCCGAGAGGCAGCTGGATCCCACACTCGTTTCTCCACGGTTGGCCTGAGTCAGAGGCTTTCTGGCACAGAACTCCCAAGTGACTCAAATTCCCTCCTCCAGCCCCTGCCAGCTCCCTCCTGCCCAGAAGATGCCAAACAGGAAGCCACAAACAAGCCAAGCAGATGTCTTGCAACGCTGGAGCAAGAGGAGAAGGCTCCTATCTGTCCCCCATCTTCATACCAGAAGGACCTATCACATCTCCTTGGCCAAAGCCTTGGCCAACACCAGCAAACCAACCGGTCCATGTGACACCAGCCTGTGCTGCCGGCACGGCCGTCTGGGATCGGGTCAAGCTGATTTTTAATGAGAGGAGAGGCCATAAAGCAATCAAGGGAGCTGAGAACATCCCAGCACCACATCCTGCTGGCACTTCTCTTCCTCTTAGAGAATTCACAGAGGAGGCCTCTGTTTGTTTTATTTGTTTCAAGGGTAAAATGACAAGATTAATTTCTTCTAGGAACGCTTGGTTTCAGCTTCAGAAGCACACAGCTTCTGCCTGGGAATTAGCCCAGGAACGTTTTCCAGATCTCCTACACGAACATCAAGCAAGACTGAGCTACCAGCCAAAGCAGCAGCCCTTCCCCACATGCAGTGCTGCACGGGGCTTATGGGGGTGCTCCCTCCAGCTGCTGCTCCTTGCCAACCACATTCCTGCCCACACACACTCTGTACCCTTTGCCCTCTTATTTCCCTGATTTCTTCTCCTCTGTTTCCCCATTAGTGTCCTCCCTCTCTTCCCTGAAGACGAAGAGAGTCCAGGCAGCACAAGTGGTGGAAATAAGCCCCTGAAGAGCACGCATTCAAACCCCTCTCACTGTTCTTTGAGCTCCTCACCACAACCACACATCCAGATTTCTCCCCCCCCCCCCCCCCAACTGTGCTTTGTTGCAAGCAACAGCTTGTGATGACCATCCTAGGGAAGACAGACACCAGTTCCCATCACGCGACAGGCCTCCACAAAATTATACTTTAAAATACAAAAGGCGCAAAGCAACATTTATCACAAGAACAGCAGACAAGTTCTGGGTATGAGAAATATTACTCCAGAAGGATTGTTGAAGGCAAAAAAGAATCACTCTTGACTTGTCTTTACAAGGACACATCTTCAGTTTTATCTTAACCGGGAAGAATGAATAGATCTCCTTTTAAATTAAGAGTGAAACTCATCATGGCCTCAGAGCACGTGCTGTCATTCTGCGGGGAGAATCTGCTCTATCCTCCGTACACTACAGTTTTGATTTCCCTGTTTTAAAGCAGGGAGGGAAACAAAGAAAAATCATAATTCAACTCAACCTTAATGCTAAAACTAGTCTGACCAAGTGCTTTTGAGGCTGATCGTGCACAGTGTGTGCTGGAGCCTAGCTGTGGAAGGCCACGAGCAGGCACTCAGCATCCCAACTGCACACAGCACCCGCTTCTACCTGTGCCTCCACTTGGGAGGAGGATGGTGGCTCCAGCTTTATTTATTTAGCCTTGGTGCTACTACCATTAGCAGCTCACAGATAACATCTCAGCATTCTTTCTCCTAGTGGCAAAGGTGGTGGAAAAGACTAACTACAACCTATTAAAGTTTAAAAAACACTATATTTTTGCCCTTGCTGCAAACAGCATTCATTTGAGCAAACAGTGCTGTTGGGGGGACACTGGCCTCTGCTCTATTATGGGCAACTTCATTAATTAAAACCCCTCAAGGTGATTTTTGGGTGGCACCTGTGGCTGCCCACCCGCAGAGCTGTGCAGGTTGCTGAAGAGCATCCCATCCCAGCCAGGCATCCCGATCGCCACATCCCGGTCCCCAGCTCCCGGCCCCGCAGGTTCCCTGGGAGCGATCAGGTGGCAGCATCCAATTTCCTCATTGTTTCGGGAGGTGTTTTCTGATGGGAAAGGTGAAAAGGGTATTTGTGAGCCTTGTAAACCGATTCCTCCGAGTTGGGTAAACAAGGGGAGCTCTGTTGGCAGCGGGATGCCGGGATGCCGGAGCAGAGATGGGATTAAAGAACAGCCGCTCCCCTGCCCCGAGCTGGGGGGCCGCTGGCAGGGACCCTCAACCCCTGCGGACCAGGCAGCTCACCAGCTCGGAGGGTTGGTCTCCCATCAGGGATCTAAAAAGCACGTGGGACCTGATGGAGCGACCCAGGGCCTACATATGGGACCTGCTGGAAGGGCCATGAGCTCAGCCAGTATCCAGTGTCAGAGGCGGCCACCCTGTCATCTCAGGGCTGGTTTGGGGGAGAGGAATCGGAATGAGGCAGTAAGAGATGATAATCCCTTGAAACACGCAACGGGGCTGCTTAGGGTCCAGGGAGGGATTGCAGCCTGGTGTCCTGGTGCTGCGCCTAGGCAGGAGATGAAACCACACCATGGCACCAGCACATTCCCTAGGTGAGTACCGACCAGCCCCACAGTGCCAGCTGCTCCTTCAGTTCAATCCAGTCCTTCGGTCTGTCCTTTGGTTCAACGGCCAGGCACAGACGCACCCAACAGCTCTGCACACTGAGAACAACAGGGAACCACAGGCAGAGAGATGCTGCCCTTCTACCAGCAGCCGAGACACTCACACCTTGGCTCTGAGGAGCAGCCACGTGGAAGGGTGGCAGGGCTCCCAGCAACCCCCCTGAGCCAGCCAGATCACAAGCCCATGGCTTCCTGGGCTGCCTCAAAGGACACTGGCTGTAGCACCAGGGTTCCTGCAAGCCAGCACATCACACAACGATGACCTGCTCCATCCCACCGCTGGTAGAGGCTCAACAAGCCCAGGAACATGAGGTAAGAAGGAAAACCATGCAGGTTGAGTCAGAGCAAGCTCAGAACTCCTGCTGGGCATGATACCTCTCTCCTCCACACACACACACACACACACACACACACACACACACACATACCAAGCAGGCTCCTCTTCTCCACGTGGGCATGCATGGGCTAGCAGACTGGGTCACAGTTAAACATGGACAATGCTAACATGTTCACAGTAATAGCTGCAAACACAAGTGTCCTGCAGATACAGCATCCAGCACCTTTACAAACAAGCTAGAGACCTTCAGCTCTTCCTCGGCGAGAAAATGACTGGTAAAATGCTTGAAAATATGACTTTTAAAAAAGAATGAGCTGACGCACTTTCCAACAACCTCTCCCCCAAGCACAGGCCCTCCTTGCATCACATGAACTACCAAATCTTCGGGGCAGCACCACTTTCCCCACATCCAAGAAACATGATGCACCTCACCTTGTTTCAGGCTTTGCAGAAACAGAAAACAGAACAACATTTAACAACAGTCTCCTCTTCAGAGGAGATGCTCTAAAGCATTAATGCTGACATACATACAAGATGACATATGCTAAATGCTGTTTTCTTCAAAGAAATCCAAAAATAGCTGTATCTTCCAAGGAGAACATTTACTTCTGGCAGTGAAGGCTGCAGGATGGCTGATAATGCCCGGCAGAGCGAGGCACTGCAAGTGGAGGGCAGCAATAACCAAGGTCCATATGGCATTTTCTAATATGCAGGGGACCTGCATCTTCTGGTGCCTGCCAGCTGAAGACCACACTGGCGCAGCTCTCCATACCAACAGAGCACACAGGTCCCACCAGCAAGACCACAGCTTCCATGAGCCACCGCAGCTCCTGACAGCTGGGAACCACCTTAGAAAAGGGATGGGAAAACAGCCAGCAGCTCTGCAAGCTGAAGAGACCCAGTAGAAAAGCCAAAAACTTCATGTCTAAACTGTGTGCATACTCCTGAAAAACACCTCTGAAACCTGTGAGAGCTTTGCCCATGCCCAGCCACACACAAAATTAAATGCCTGCAACTCCCTGCCTCATTCTTTTCCCTTTTCTGGGACACAGCAGCACTGTTCTACAGCAGCTACCCAGGCACAGGGGACCCTCTCTACCCAGACCGCTTGGCCATCAGTTAGAAGAAATCAGTCCTGTCCATGGAGGAGTCCTCCAGACCCCTGATGCCACAGAGCCAGGTCACACTCCAGCCATCCGAGGGTCCCTCCAGAGCTCACAGTCACTCCAGAGCTCCTCCAGTGACACCCTAGCATTTGCCAAACTCATATTTTCACCAAGCAAGAGACATCAAGGGGTTGGCAGCAAATACTGGGCCCTTACTTGGGCTGTACCTTCACAGCTCCGTGGCTGAAGCCAAACAGCATCATAGGACAGGGACAATGGCATGGTCCTTTGAAAGCTTGAGCCGAGAGCACCAGACATCCCATTTCACAGGGATGGGGGAGGACTGGATACATCTGTGGGGGTCCCCAGCCAGCCCTGCCAGACACTGCACCCCACCACCCAACTCACTTCACCTCTCCAGAGCCAAGGACAACTAATACAGGAATGAATTACACACTTAACCAAAGGGCCCACCTCATCCCAGTACACCAGCAACATCCACAGCCCTTTTCCAGAGCACCCGGAGCAGTGACAGCACCTGGAAGCACACAACCCTTTTTCACCTCCCGTTAAATTCTTGGGAACAAAGATATCCCATGGAAGGAAGTTAATTACAACTTGAATAAAAAGGTTCCCTGCTCTCCTCTGCCTCCCATCTGTATCTGTCGCCTTCTCGCTTGTTCAGTTGAGTTACTCATCACCACAAAGGAGGGTAAATAGGAGCACGCAAATCCCTACACTTTCAGATCCCACTTCTTTTATGTGCTCTGCTATTATTAGTCTCCTTTAAAAAGAGCCTTCGATCTTTTTTTCCCCCTGCTAATCTACGTATAATTATTTTCACTGCCCTTCTGCAGACCTCTTCTATTTCGCCTACATCCTTTCGGAGCCGAGGTGGGGAGCACAGAACCTGGCAATTTCAGGTAACTCTTTCTGAAAAAAAAGAAGCCTCTTATCTCCTTCAGCCCTTTGGCCTCCACTGCTCAAAGAGATATTTTTCAGCTATTCACAATGGCACCTTCCAGCCTCTCCCAGCTCTTCGTCATCCCCCTGTCCCTGGGGAGGGGGAATTGCCTCTGCTGAGCCCCTGCGGCCACACTGTCCCGTCCCCCTCCCAGACACACTCTAAGGCCCTTTTTCCACATCTTGGGTTTAATGAGGCCCATTCAACCCTCCCAAAGACAAAAGACCCTTCTCGTTTCCAAACGGATTTACACGACGCATCAGTGAGGCATAAACGGGTTGCCATGGCAACCCGCACCCTGGCCCCCCCCCAGCACTGGGATGCCATTTTCTACCGCCACTGAGCCCCAAAACCCCTTTGTTGCTTTAATGCCAGCTGTAAGGTTTGTCACAGGCTGGTAAAAGCACCCACCCACCCAAAAGTGACACACACACACCCTCAGGTGCCAAGGATGCCATTTTCTGAGATGAAGCTAAAAGATGCTCAAGCCAGTGCAGCGCTCGTGCAGGCACCCCAGTAAGCTCTGCACCATGATCAACTCCAGGTCATGGTCAAGCCAGGGTTCAAATTAAGCAGAAGGCAAGGAAACACCCAACTGTAAAGGGGAACTGAAACTAAAATATCCTTCCCTCTGCCCAGAAAGAGGTGAGATGCTTGAGACAGCACAGGAGAGTCCATGCTAAAGCGCCAGCCCTGGCTTAGCTCCCAGCCTCCCTCCATAGGGAAGCCGGTGGCTTTGGCAGTGCCAGACGGCCACTCAATACTTTGCATAGAGGCTCAGTAACCATAAGCCTCACACTCAATGCTTCATGCTGTATTCCTCCCTAAAGCTTCAACCACTAAAGGCCAAGAGATAATATCGTCTACTCCATGCAGAGCTGCCCATCCCAGGTGGGAAGCAGGAGAGACCCCACCATGGCTCCTCGAGCTTTGTTCAGAAGTTGCACAGCCACTGTTGTAATCCTGAAGACCAAACCTTACAGAATGTAAAGGGGACGGGCCAATTGTGCTTAGGAAAATGGAGAAAGACCAGATGGAACCTATTCTATCACAAAACCACACAATTGCAGTGTCTTTCTGCAATGGGAAGCCAGGAGGAGGACCCAGGTTACAACTGCAAACCAGCCTGCAGAAGGGTCTGGTCTCCCCTTCTCTATTCCAGACCACTTCTCCCGTGGGAGAAGGAATCCAGAACAACACTGGGCAATGACTGACTCAGAACTCCACCCACTTCACCACCCAGCAATGGTTTCCATTACTAGAGGTGCTCTTCAGCCAAAAAAGCCACCCACCAAGCAGCAACAACACAGTCCCTCTGTAGGGGTTTTGCTTGTATCATCCCTGCACCGGATGCCAAGGCAGCGCGAGTCCAGATGCGGGACAGCTAGCAGGTCACTGGGGGGAAAGAACAATCCCGACAGGTCTCCTCTGCCCTCTGCACCAGCGGCTGAGCTCAGGAGCCCACTCTGCTCCCAGGGGCTTTAGGACCAGTTCCAGCAGCGGTTACACCACGGCTATCACCAACCAAGAAGACATCGAGCACAGGAGGGCTCCAGCCCATGAGGGTGCTGGAGGGATCAGGCTGGCAGCCATGCTTCAGGAAAGCAGGCATGGGTGCTGGCCACACCTTGGTGTCCATGGCCAGCGGCTGCCACCACAGCAGTGACATCCCCATCCCCACAGCCGCCAGCAGCCAGGGCCGGCCCCGGTGACTCAGAGCAGGGCTGCAGGAAGGGCTTTCTCTTTGAGCCATCCTCTAATTACAGCATGGCAAAAGGTACACGCTGTCAGAGAGCATCCAAGCCCCAGTCTCCCCCCTACCAGCCCCAAGGACAGGTACTGGAGACCCACAGTGCTCAGGTGGCTACCAAAGCACCCAGCCAGGTAGGGAGAGAGCTCTGCTGTCCCCTCCCATGGCAGAGACCACATTTCCAACCACATCTCCTCCTGTCCCATCCCAACTATGGCCTATCAGCTGCCCACAAACACTCAGCAGAGGTTGGGTGGCTTTGGGCTTTGTCCCGCAGAGGCTAAAGCACGCACCAGTGATAGCAGAGCCACCACAGAAGCCACCAGTACAGGGCCTGCCGCGCCGGGATCACCGGAGTGGGGTTCCTGACCCAGCCATCACGCTGCTGCGTGCCCCCTGCTTGCTGTCAATACATCCACTCAATCGGGATGGGGGTCTCAAGGCTTTGGTTACCTCCAGCACCCTGCCTGGGTGCACATTGCCTGCCCTGTGGCTGGAGAAGACGCACATAGGTAGTGGGGGACAACTGGGTACCCCCAGATCACCTCCGCACTGGGGATGAGCGCTGCCAAAGGTGGGTGACAGCACCTGCCAAAAGGTGGATGTTTTCTTTTGTCCCCTCCTGGGCTCAGCCAGGATGCCTCCCCATGCCTGTCTACCACATAAGAGGATGGCTGCTGACCCCCACCCCCCCAGTGCTCTGAGGAGGAAGAGGAAGAGAAGGAAGGCTCCCAGGCCTGGGCGCTGATGTGAGCAGCCATGTGCTGTTCCATCTTCCCACCTCTGCGCAGCAGCCTGTGCGTTCGGATGCTGCACCCAAACCATGTAAACAAACCATATTAACCCAAAGCCCGTGAGGGGGAGTTACAAAAGGAAAAATGCTGGTAATTGAGGGAGTTTGAAGCAGATTTAATTGGGGCCAGAGCCCTGGCGCAGGCTGCTGCTGCCACCTGCAGCACTCTCCACAGCCGGTGGCATTTGGCCCTGGGGACCCCCAGCTCCTGCCGGCACCAACTCATGGGGTGTAGACCCCATCTGGGTTCAATAAGGAGCAGTGGGGGTCCCCTGGGCTCACACCCGGCCCCCCCTACACCCCTGCAAAGTCATTATTTTCCAGCACAATAAGCGGCTCCGCCAGCGATGGAACCAAGGGCTCGGCCAAACCATAAAGAGGGAGATGAAAAAAAGCCATATTCTCTCCCTCAAGTAATATCGCCCCGCACCTCCCCTCGGAGAAATAAAGACGGACCGAGTTATCTAATTAATGCTGGCAAGAAGCGGGGAGGCCGGGGTCCGGGGGGGGCTGCCGGCAGCCCACAAAGGCAGCGTGGGGAGCGGTCTCCCCGCCGCCGCCGCCGGCATCTCCCATCAATGGGGCCCCACGCTGGGAGTGAGGTAAGAGGGGATTCAAAGGGGGGTTTGTCAGGGGTTTTGTTTTTGAAAACGGGGGAGGGGAAGGGGACAGGGCTTGACAAGAGCTGACAGACAACTGAACAAAACCATAAGGGCCATGAATGGCAACACGGCTCTTTAATTGGCATAGGAATGGAGAGAGAAGTGAGACAATGAGGCGCGGGCAGCAGCGGCGGAGCCGAGGCGCAGGCAGCGAGCGCTCACCTTCTGCCTGCCTGCACCCCTGCTCCCCAGCACAGCTGCCTGTCCAGAGGTTGGCAGCTGGATGTTGCAGCTGCAACCACCATAACCTTCCCCATAAAACCATCCGAACCCCCCGAGGAAATGGGAAAGCATAGCCCAGCACCCCAGCAGGCTCTGCAAAAGCCAGACGGCACCAGAAGCGGCACAAACCCAAAGCCTGAGCGCGGGATGCTGCAGGTATTAAATGATCCAGCGGAAGCAGATCAGGTTCCCCGCTCAGCCTCGTGTACTTTTCAGCTTTGATTCGGTTTCGATGCTCGTGCCCTGGCTGCAGCCCCGCTCATCCGGAGGACGGGGGGCCGAGAGGGGAAGCGGGGGAGAGGCAGGTTAAAAGGGAACAAGGTTGGATCAGCGGGGTTCCCACTCCTTCCCTGACCCCTCCGAAACAAGACAGTGGAGATTTCGCCTCCCGGTTCCAAAGCAAAGAATTACTTTGGCAGGGGATGCGGCGGCGGCTGGGCGCCCACTTGGAAGAGAAAGCGGCAGGAATATGCCCAAGGAACCCAAGAGCAAGACCTCCCCGCCAAGCCCCACTAATTGTCATGCAGATTAATCCCCTGCCAGGACAGAAAGGAGGCAAAACTGCAGCCCTTCACCATGTGGGTTTGGGGAGCGCAGGGGACAGGAGGGTGGGGGTTCAGCCCACCAGACCTGACAGCAACCCCAGTATTTTATGAAGACCCCCCCCTCCCCATCCTTCCCACCTCTCACTTTTCCAGCTCAGTTGGAAAAATGAAGAACTGAAAGCAAACAGCCAAGAGATGAAGTTACAGCCTGCGGTTAGTCCTTGGGCGAGAGGAAGTCCCTTCCTCCCTACACCCCAGTACCTGACACCCTGGCTAACCCTCCACTCCACAACCCCAGACCAGCCCCCTCCCCACATGGGTCAGTGGCTGGGCACGCTCCCGCACCCCAACCTGGCCACCACAACGTTGCAAGTTGCTGCTGCTACATCCTCAGGGGTACACGAGGGCTCCCCAGACCCCCTCAGCTCCCCACTTCACACTACACATGGCCATACAGCTGCCTTCAAAGCAAAGGAGAGGATCAACCAACCTCACCCATTTTTCTGAGGACTTCCACAAATCTAAAGCCCACACATCCCCCAGGGCGCAGCAGCAGTGGGGGCCTTCCAGCTTCAGCCACTTCCCTGGCACCCAGCAGCCCCCCAGGGTGAGCTAGCGCCCTGGAGAGCCCACTGAGGACTGGGTGATGGCACCAACCTTCACTTGTGAGCATGGGCTGAGGCTCGCCCTGGGGAAGCAATGCTGTGGGCTTGAAGGATTAATCCCAGCATTAGGAACTGGGCAGGGAGAGGAGAAATCCCAGCGGATGGTTACCCGCAGCCGGGCTGCGGGATGCCCTGCCCTGCACCAACAGGTCTCCCGGGTTCCGCCAGCCCCGCGGTCCCCGGGGAGCAGCGTCACCCCTGGCCGCGCCGCCGTGACTCACTGCCAGGCCCTTTGATCTCCCGGCTCCCAGATGTGGCCAAACGAGTTCTGTCATCCTGGCTCAGTCTGGAAGCTGCCATCTTCCCAGGCAGCTGCAAATCACCATCCCTCAGCCCTCGTGTCATTACCGGGAACTCGCCCAGCTGCAGCCAGCCTTAGAACCCATTAAAGCCTTCTTAACCGCCCCATCAGAACGAAGTGCATGCGTACAACCACCCCAACAGCCGTCCACTGCAGCCCTGCTCTAACTGCCCCAGCAACCAGGTCGCACAGTATTCCTCACCTCTGAGTCAGCCCTATCATCCTCACGCCGCGCTTGGCTGGACTGGACCTTCAGCCCCACACCACGGGGTGGATGGGTCTGGTTTAGGTCTAGGAGAAAAAGCTAAAGATGAGTCATAAGACCTCAAAAGATTATTTCTCCCTTCACCCCGCCCTTGTCCTCCTGCACACAGACTGCAATGGATCACCAAAACCTGGTGAGCAAGCTCTATGAGAAAGCACGAATCCAGCCTCTAACCTTTGGCCATGCTCCTGGATGTCACTCAGGGAAGAAAGCTACCCCTTTCTCCCTTCAACCTCTTCCTAGTGCTGCTCACATTCCCTCATTCTGGCACAAAAGCCCCAATCTTCTCCATATCTGCAGCCTGCAGGAAAGACAAAGCCTCTCCTAAAGGCTTCACCACGGTAAGAGACTGGGATCCCCTGTGCTCCCCTCTGCTTGCCCTTCCACTGCTCCCAGTTTACCCAGTCCAGGGCTAGTTGGCACAGCTGCAGCTGAGAGAGGAGCTGGGAGAGAGGCCAGCACAACACAAGAGTGTCAGGTTTAAACCTCTCCTCCTGCCGAAAGAGATCTGGCTCATACTTGCTTTTATTTTTAGGCCAGATACACATACAGCTGAACTTTACACAATGTACAGCCTCCTGCAGGGAACAGGAGGAGAGGAACCAAAAAGCCCACGGCTGTCTTGGGTGTCACAGACGCTGTCAGATCCAGAGGTCTCAGAACTGGGGCTGCTCTCCAGCCCCTTCCCCAGGGATGCCCCGAGCCCCAGGAGCTTTAACAAAGCACTAAGGGAAGCTCAGGTTTTAGATCTAAAAATAAACCAGCCCTTGGGACTGGGGAGGAGGAGGAAAAGGAGGAGGAGGAGGGCAGAGCACCCAGGCTGCTGCCCTGCTTCCAGCCCTGGCCCAGCACACAGCAGTTTCCAATTGCCTGCGGATGGGGAGCATTCACAGTCCTCCTCCTCCCTCCCCCAGGACAAAAACCTCCAACTTGCCACCCACATGCATGGAAGAAAGCTGACGAGATGCCGCAGGAGAGACCAGAGTCTGCCCCCAACCACTTCCTCCCACCCAGCTTCGCTGCCAGATGCGGCTCCCCAGAGCCTTGCCCCAGAATCCCGCTAGCTCAGGCGTTCCTGGCTGCGGTGCTTGCCCCACCGCACACAGTGCCACCAGGCCAGGGACATGTCCCAGCGATGCCACCATGCCAGCAAGGGCTGATGCTAACCCTTGTATTGCAATGTTATTGCAAAGCGCCTGCTGTGTGCACGGGGATTGTTCCAGGCATGGCACAGACACCCCCCCGTCCCCCAGCACTCCCCCACTCACTGTGCAGGGCCAGAGGTGGCTCAGGGCACCGAGGGGATGCAGGCAGATGTTTGCAGAGGGCAGATGTTTGAGGAGATGTTTGCGGAGGGCTGCAGCCTGGGTGGCATGCGCACCTCCCACCCGCTCCCCAAAGCACTGGAAGCGACCGGAGGTGTGAAAGCAAACAGAGATCAAACACCCACCTTGTACACGTGGCCAGCGATGGATTCAGAGCATCCACCAGCAAAGGGGGTTTGTTTAACAGGCCTTAAATAAATGCCAAGGGAAGCACTGCTGCAGAATGGCCCCAGTCCTGCCCTGTAGCCCTTTGGACCCAGGTGGGACTCTGCGTAACTCCACAACCTGCCCTCACTCGCCAGACCCCAAATCACCTTCCTGGGCCCTAGCTCCCCTTCCCTTTGTGCCTCCTTGTCCCAGCTCATGAAAGGCTCTTCTGAAGGGCTCATCCAACCATCCAGCTTTACCCCAATGAGCACATTTTAATTCTGCTTGGCATTTCAGGTGCTTTTCCTTCTCCAATTTAGTAAGGAGAAAGTTCAAAACATTTGCAGTGACTGCGACGCACTAATTTGGAACTTACCGTGGTGTCGACATTGCATTAAGTATTTCTGTCAACCGTGAGGACACACCACGTCTGTGTAAGAAATTACACTGGCAATTATAGCTAAAGAGGCGTGTAAAATTAAAAAAAAATAAAAAAATAAAAAAATGTATTCAGAAATGATAACTGACATTCTTATTAGGATTAATCTAATTTTAGTAGAGTCATTTATATCCTGCCTCTGGATAAAAAATGAATTTCAATTTTAAAATCTGGATAAAAACTGGCATTTAAAAAAAGTACTTTCAGAAGTCACCCTGCATGATTAAGCATGATAATAATATGAGAAAGCTTAACAAAAGCTTCGCCATTAAAGAAGGTATTTGTTAAACTAAACAGAACCAGAGGTATTTATCAACCTGAGCAGACTATTCCAGGCTAACTCAGGACCTGGCACTGTCAGGTTTTGCACTGCGGTCGCAGGTTAGTGGAGAGCAAATTGGCAACAGCAGATAACAGGGAAGGGCCAGAAAGAAGCTTGGGGCTGGGTCATCTTTGTCTCTAGATGCCAGGCACCGCTGAGAGCAATACAGTGCATGCATAGCCTAGACGAGGACAACAGCAAAGCACAGAAAGGATTCAAAGACTGGGAAAAAAAAAGGTGGGGGGAAGGGGTTGGTTTAACTTATCCAAAAAAGAAAACCAAAGAGATTTAACTGCAAGTTCCTTTGCAAAGGGAAGATATGGGCCACAGTGTTTGTCTGATGCCGAGATCCTGCAGTCATAGCGGAGGGTAGGCAGCTCAGCATCACCCACACCACCCTGAAGCAGCGCAGGCTTTGCTGCAGCTCTGGCATAGATTAGCTGTCTTGTAGACAAGCTGCGGTGCTGGTCTCCTGCACTGGTCTCGGTACTGTCCTAACTCCACAGAAAATGACAGTTTGAGTGATAAAGATCCTGGCAGGCTCCATTTCCCAGAAGTGCACACAAGGAGCTTCTCTGCTCCCTTTCCTGACTGACCCAAGGAGGATGCCCTTCCACAGCACAAGCTTCCTGTTACGCACATCTTTAACAACAATAAAATAATCTCAAAAAAGCAAGTGTCCTTCTTAGCACTGAGATACTCTAGGCAAGAAGCCACCTGAGATGCCTCCTCCAGACATGCATGTTGCTCCATGTCCCCCATACCCACATCCTCCATGGCCATGCCCATGAGCATCACACACCATGGTGTACCAAGCAGATGTTCACCTGCCCAGAATGGGGAGGACAGGGAGCCAGGAGAGTGTGCAGAGATGGGAGAACGCAGGGAGCCAGGCATGGGAGCTGAGGCAGCCAGCACCAACCATTCTCTTCACTCACTCACAGCCTCCCAGTCAGAAAGGCATTAAGCACATAGGCAAGACACAAAATGATTTAAGCACATGTGGAAGGAGCCAAATGCCGGGGGGGGGGGGGGGGGGGAGGAGGGGGAAAGAAGTCCCAAGCTGATTATTTTATTTTCTCCTGACAGTTTCAGCCACAATGGCCAATAAATCCCAATTACAGATTTTAAAAATGCTTCCTGCAGACACTTGGACCATCAAGGCAATTCTGGGCTCCCATAACTCCTGCTTTATGATGGTCATACATGTCAACTCTTCCCAGAGCCCAGCATTTCAATAAAGATGACCATAAAGCTAGATTAGAGATTAAAGGACTGACTCACAAGTTTGTCAGAAGAAGAAACAAGTTTCTCTGCAATTGCCTTGCCATTTTTACCGACTTCGTTTTTTTGACGGTTTTATACTACCAGTAAATTTTCAGACTGCCAACGTGCAAGACAACAACCCAGGGAACGCAAGCACAGCAGCGGGGAGGTGCAGGGAGGACACGAGCTCAGCCACGGGCTCAGCCGACAACACGGAGATGAGAAGTGACAGGTCTCCTCTATGGGCTACCCATCGCCTGCGACGGCACGGGGACGCGGACGCCAGCTCCAACCGACCTTCCCGGTTCTCCCCTCCCAGGCCCCCAACCTGTCAGACTGCTCTCCAGGGAGCAGTGCTGTCCTCATTTCTCCTCCTCTAGCCTTGGCAGGGTCAGCAGCTGCCAAGCAGAAGCACGCAAGCACATGGGAAGGTGACAGGAGATCGATGACCCCCCAAGGGCTCCCCATTGCTCCCCATCAGGACCAGGGACCCCTGAGCATCTGCATGCCTCCACAGCTGCCGTTTGCCCCCCAGCTTGTCAAATCAGCAGCAACACCCGCAACGGAGATGCCTTTTAAACTATAAACACCGTGTGTTTATTGTGCTCTTGTTTCCTGGATGAATATGCCGCTTCCTTTTAATAAGTGCTCTCTTAGGAGAAGGAAAAGGGAAAAATAAAAAAAGCAGCAGAGAGGAAGGATGACTCACGGTGAGGCCACATCTCCATGAACACAGGAGAGCTGCCGAGACAGTGCCAAGGACAAGGGCTGGGATCAAAAGGACAAGAGCGGATCAATCGCTCCCCCCCTGGGGAGGGGAAAGGCTGGCAGGAGCTGCCAAGGGGAGGACAGTGGGATGGAGCCATGCCCTTCTGGCCACCCATGGTTTGCCCACTCGGGTTCCAAGAAGCCATCTCCCTTTCCGGAGGTTCAGCCACTACTTTCACATTCTGAACTGGGCTCTCACTTGTTCGATTTCATTCAGCCAGCCACACAGGGCTGTTCCACACACACCAGGGCACGGTGGTGATGGTGACAGGAGGACCAGTAGGAACCATGGGTGCACCCAGCAGGAGGTAAAAAAAAAATGCCCTTTTCCTGAGTAAATGAAAGAGCCGAGGCCGGAGCTCAGCATGCCGAAGGGGGCCAGTGCCCTTTCTGCCGGTGTCTCTCAAAGTCTATCAAAAAGTCCCATTTACATCAAAATGCCCTTCCAGACATGCTTCAATTTTACTTTTCCCCTTTCATCTCCTTCCACCCTCCCGCCCCACCTCACAGCCCTATTGTACTCACAGCATCTCGCGCGGCAGAGAGGCCCGAGCGGGCTGCCAGAGTAAAAGAAAACAGGAGAGAAAGAAAAAAGCTTTAAACTAAGAGAGAAGCCGGAATCGCTCCTGGTCCCACTCCAGCAGGAGCTGTGACCCCATCTCCTCCTGCCTGCTCCTTGGCGGCTGCCCCGGGGGGATGGTGCTGGCCACGTCGCCACCATGGGGATGGGGACTCGGGCTGCCCAGCCTCCGCTGGAGACCAGGCTTTCTGGTCAGGCACCGGTAACCACAGATGGATTTAATGAGCTTTAACAAAAGCCTTGGGCAAGGGTTGCAGAATGCAGCCCTGCACCACTCAGCACCCTGCCATCGGCACTGCCGCCACCCCTGGCCAAGCAGCACCCTTAACATCCTGCTCCCAACAAGGCAGCTACTGGTGGCACTGGAACAGCCCAACCCTGGGCATGGGCACAACTGCACAAACCATTTGGCAATGAAGCGGACGGAGTTTAAGTGCCTCCCTCTCCAGATCAGTCCTAAAACCACCATGAGAGCTGGAACATTCCCACCCCATGCCAGGCTCTCCTCTGCCAAAGCTGTGTCCCACCTGTCCTCCTCGAACAAGTCAGATTTAATGAGCTGCTTTCTTCCCCCAGCCCTGGCCCCAACAGCACTGCAGCCTCGCTAACAAACTCTTGCAAGACCCTGAAGAGCAGAGGCACAGTCCCTGCGTTGACTGGTTGACATCTAAGCCCAAGGGTGAAATTCACTCCACATTATGGCAAGCGCAAAGGCAATTTAATTCCGGTCTAACCCATTAAAGCCAGCTCTGGCAGTGCACAATGCTGCTGCCTCTCGTGGGGCTCTGTCCATCTCCCCTGACACAGAGCTTTTCCAGTCCTCCCTTCCTATTGTCAGTGTCTATTTTTAACCCCAAGCGTTATTTCTCCCTGCGTGCCTTCAGACACTCTCTGGGGACGAGGTGGAATTGCTGAGCTGGTACCAGGCAAAGTGACTCAACTCTCACCTTCAGAAGCACTACATAAATCACAAGTGTAGTGAATTCTCCTCCGTTCACATTTTCCTTCCTCCTTCCCACCAAGCTTTTTGTCTGGGGCTAAAAGCAAGGGAAATTGTGAGGAAGTAAAACTCGTGTCCATCAGCAAGCAACATCCCGGCAAGCCATTCTGCTCCCTTTTCATCCGAGCACCTTCACCATCAGCTAGATTTACCTCTACCTTGGGAGCTACCTTGCAGCTACCTTGGGAAAAACCTACATCAACAACCCATTGCTGGAGCAAATCAAGGTCAGAACCATAACCTTAAAGTAGGTCTTATGAGTTGAGGCTCCAATCTACCAGGCATGAGGAACGAGCTTGATAAATATGCAGAGAGAGGCACACACATCCCGGTGCAGGAGGGAGGAGGCGTTTTCCTCGCGGGGCCCTGGCCGGGCTGAGCGCGCCGGATGACGATGCTTCATTACTCCCTTTCAGCTGGTCCTCCCAGCACTGCAGAGCAGTAATTAACAAGAAGGTCAGCAGCAAAGCCCTTCAAGAATCTATACCTTCAGGGGAGTTTATCAAAACAACCCACCATTTGCCTTCTTCTAACTCACAAAGCGCATAAAAACCCAACGCCAAACGTTGAAGGAGCAACATGTGCGCTGCGCTAGGCAGATGCTTACATTATTTGGCATTAAGAGCCAATAAATAATCATTAATACTACTGCTAGCAACGATGCTCTCTGCAAGGAAGCCCAGATGCCAAGCAGCACGGTGTTTACGGCACAAGCATCCCGCGGCAGCGCGGGCTGCGGTGAAGCTGGGCGCAGCGGAGGCAGCCTCCTGCGGCACGGATCCGGGAGAGCCGCCTGCCGTGCACAATGCAGCCAGCGCTGCCAATTCCGGATTGTGTCCCCAGTCCTGCAGCACTTGGCAGTTCTCGTAGGGCCCGAGCTCGGGGGCTGGCAGAACCCGGAGAGCCACAGCTCACGAGCACACCCACTTCCATGTCCGCACAGGACGGCTCCGGCTGCCAGAAGATGCGGTGCAATCAAGAGTCATCGCAGTCTGAGCTGCTTGAAACCGCTCGGGCCAGCCCCAGCTCTTGGGCTGACTCCCTGGTTTAGCTCGCTGAAGCTGGCAAGGCGCTGGAACACACACGGCCACAGCGACGAGGGGAGGCAGCATCTGGAAGCAATTATCCCACTGCTCTTGTATCTGTCACCCGCTCCCCATCCCTGCGCAAGGAAACGATTCATGCTATCAACAAATCTCTATCTTTAATAAACCAGAAAAGGGATTTTCACTCTGCTCCTCGACAAAGAGTAGGAAGCGGAGGCTTCCCCAGCAGATGGCACGGGGTGGGCAAGGTCCCTCCTGCCATGTCACAGGCACATGGGGACAGGCACCTGTATGTGCCTCAAGGAGGAAATGTTCTTGGATAAGAAATGCAAAGATTTCTCTGCTCCATGCGCCACAGCATGTTAATGCTTTACTTGCAAGTTTGATGTCCCACAAAACTCCAACTGCTTTACAGGCATGGGTGAACTCCTGGGAGCTCCACAAGATGGTCCATGTGCTTCTACCTTCAACCCACACATCTTCATCCTCAACCCACACCTCCCCATCCTCAAAGAGGACAAATAAGGAGGAAAGGGTCCTGCCTGGGAGAGCAGGAGCTAGGCAGACCCTGCAACCCTTCCACACTCCAGACACCCCATCCTCAGGCTGGCGACAGCAGCAGGACTCCCTGCACCCTCCATGCCACTCACTGCACCCATCCTGCAACACACCCAGGCACAACATGCCCTGCACCACAAAAGAAGCAAAGCCCAGGCAACAAGGGATGCTGTAGGCAGGCACTGGTGCTCTTCCAGCCAGGCAGCACAACCAGCAGAGCCGTAGCCCCACTGAATAGCTGGCACCCCAAGAGGGGGTACCCCCCACCCGCCTTCCCAAGCCCATAGGTTGCACATGCAGCAAAGGGAGGTGGTTTAGGAAGCCTTTCGTGCCTCTCCTGGCTGTTACGAAACCAGCCAAGGAGCATGAAACTGCCTGCCGTGGGTGGGAGCACCCAGGGCTATATGAAGAGCTCTGTAGAATTCCTGCCTGGTATGGGAAAGCTCCCCCACCCCGCACACACCCTTTCAGGGTATTTTTTTTTCCTTGAGAGAGAGACAGGGTAAGCACAAACACCCAGCGCAGCCCCACATGAAGGGGGTAATTAGGGAAGCAGCACCCATCGCTAACCAAGTCAGGGCAGAGATCAAAAGCAACATCAAGTGTTAAACCTCCCTGGGATCAGGAAACCGCTTCTGGGAAGAGACTTACATGGGACCCCCCCCATCCAAGCCTTTGGGTCCACCAGAGCTGGTCTCTGCGAGGGTACTGGCTGCTCCCCACCACTACCACAGAGTGCCATCCTCTCCCCAAGACACAAAGCAATAGCAAGCTGGACTACACACCATCGTGTACCATCCCGAGCCACCAAACCCAGCAAGGGCTGTGCCCCAGTCCCTGCCTTTGGCAGGGAGCCACGGACAGCCTCCCCCGAGCCCCTGTACTCATCGCTTACAGTGAGGGAACACCAAGCCCAGCCAGCATCGTTGTCCCCAACATCCTTTGTGGGACAGCTTTCCTCCATCCTCTACCCTCAACAAGAGTTCTTGTAGCTCAGGCAAGAGAAAACAGAAAGTATGGAAAAGTTCTCCTGCTGCAGCCACACTGGCAATGGGCACAAAGGTGTGCTGGCACAGGGACAGGGGAGGCCTCGGGGTCCAGGAGGCATGGCTGCACAAGGGACCCTCCTCTCCACCAAAGAATACTCCTACAAATATAAAGCAAAACACAGATGAAGAAGAAATTCCAGCTTCCTCCAGCCCTTCGCACCTCAGAGCACCTTCCTGAAACTTTTGTCTGGCCCCCGGTTCCCCAGCCCGCTCGGGCAGCAGGGACCATGTGGCACCACAGGTCTCCCCACGACAGGGGAGGGGTTCTGCACCCCCACTCTGACAGCACTGGGACAGCCCTTCCCCACCTCCTGAGGAAGCATCTCCCTCTTCCTCCCACTGCCAAGGAAGCTGGGAACAATGGGATGCACCAGTGCCAGCTCCGGAGGGGATGCTCACAGACCACCCGCCTGGCTGCCCTGGGACAGGGGACATGCTGGGGAAGACAGCCTGATGCAAGGGGCACTGGAAGATGCCAGGAGCACATTTCTTGCTTGATGCAAGGGGCAGCTCCTCATCCCGCCACCACAGGGGGACATGCCAGAGCGGAGCAACTACAGGCAGAGGTCTCTAGGGCAGGAGCTGTGCAGAGCCTCAGCTCCCCCCGACTCAGTGCTTCCTGCAGGAGAGGCGCTGCTGCCTGATGCATTGGCCAGACCTTCCCCTATAAAATAAAAGGATTTTTTTCCCTTTTCATTTTCTTCTTCTAAAATAATTGACTAATTGGCTGAGCCCCAGTTCCGTGCTGGGAGCGGATCCCAGGTTCGCTCTTGCATGAAGCATGTTTCTTAAAGACACCAGAGGAGGAGAGGAGGCAGAGCCCGGCTGGAGCAGGGTGGTGCCTACAGCCAGGTGGAAATTTCCCATCGCACCCAGAGGGAGGAAGCCCAAAACTTAATCCCGGCCGTCCCCTGCAGCACACCTCTGCCCAGAGCAGGGCCTGAGTCAGCCATCAGGGCGAGCACCCTTGGGAGCACACTGGGCTGCGAGCACGTGGAGGGACGAGGTGCCCCAGGGGGACAGGCCCCCATCCCTGCTCCCGGGGCTGCCCCCTCCTCTCTTCCCTTTAATCCCCATCCCCAAAGCAGAGCCCTTTTAGGGGAAAGTGTAACGCAATACCTGGAAAATTTCTCCCACCCGCTCTCTGCTGCCGGCTGCCAAATTTAAAACATATTTGCTGCTCGGCCTTGAAGAAACGTAACCTGCTGCTTAATTCCAACACGTTCAGTCTTTGGGGGCAGCGAAAAAATTTGCACTGCCGCTGGTGGCTCCTCTCCTTACACCCCACGAGCCCTCGGGGGTGGGAGCTGCCAAAAGGCTGTCTGGGAACCATCCACCACCACCACACAAGCACCAAAATGCACCAGGGAAGGGTGGGAAGCTCACTCTGCCCATCCGGCCCTGCCTGCGGCACCAGTGCAGACAGGACAAGACGTTTTTGGCCAGTGAGTAGGTGCCCTTAAGCCCTGAGCATCAGCTGGGTGTGCCACTGGCCTTAAAGCCCTTGGGATAAGCAGAATCCAGGGCACTGCAAGGCTCTGGAGCAAGGGAAAGGGCAGAGACCACCACACACTGCAGCGAGAGGACCTCTCTTCAAGATGTAACCACCGCATCCTCCCCTTGTCCCACAGACACAGTGCAGGTGCCCGTGGTCCCCTATCCCTCGCCCCACCACCCAGGCTCCTCAGCAGGAGAAATTTTCCAACGGGCTGGGTTTGCAAGGGGAGGCTGGAGCAGTGGAAAGGGGCCGCAGCAACACAGGGCTGGGGGAGGGCACAATGTGTTTAGCAGACTGAGCGATCCGACAGGGCCCATTAAAGGAAACAATTTGTAATACAATAATTATTATGTCGTTTCTCTGGACTCTTTCCTAAGACTCTCTTTAAACAGTTAGAGGCTTGACATGCCTGTATAAAGCAGACAGGATCTGTAGAGATGAGGATGCTTAAGTGCCCGCATGTGCCGAGACAAGGCAGATGGGTGGATGCACGCTGCACGCCCGGCTCTCACCCAAAGAGACAGGAACTCACCCCAGTTTGCTCACAGCCCTCGAGGGATGGCAGGGGCATCTCCAGGAACACATGGCGCAAGGGAAGCCAACGCTCCCCAGCTACAGCGGAAGATGCTGGCAACCACCCAGCACGACTGAATGAGGGGTCCTCTCCCTGCTCAACATCATGGCAGAGGCTGCATCCTGGCAGAGCGGCCGGGACCCTCAGCTCCTCCTGCTCCACTTTTATGCTCTGAAGTTCTCGGCCACACATCTGAAGAAAGCGGCAGTAGCGAACAACAGAGCGAGAGCAAGCAACACAAATCCCCAGGATAATGAGCCTGGAGGAGGGAGACGGTGGGCTCTGTCTGAGGAGGGAGCCGTGCTTTTATTGGAGAGGCCTAAAAGGGCTATAAATCCTCAGATTCAAAGGCGAACTCAAGCTCTTTCAAGTCTGAGGAAGGCCTGGGATGTGTCAGCCGGGAGGACTAACCACGCCGCGTCCCCTGCTGAAGTGGCCTCTTCAGCAAAGCCGCACTGCAGCCCGGGATATTACACCCAGATCCTTTCCATATGCTGCCCGCCCGGCTGCAGGCAGGCAATGCCGTCAGCCCTGCCAGCACGGGGGGAGCCTGCCCTGACCCCCGCCCAGGCAAAAACCAGCCGTCCTCCACTTTAAGGGGGGGAGGCACATTTGAGCTTATTTCTCCTTTCCAACACCCATCAAGAATTTGCTCCCCAAAACCTTGTTGGGAGCCGGGGGGCTGCGGACCTCCCCCTCGCGTTTGGCTGCGATACTACAGCGAGAACAAAGAACACCGGAGCCCAGCACCACCACATCCCCGAGCATCACCGCGTCCCCGAGCATCACTCTGTGCTGCTGCCAGACCCGAGGCTGCCGGCCCTCTGTGCAAACCCACATGCCAGACTGAGCTCACACATTTTACAAACCCACTAAAACATTGAAATCAGTAGCAAAGAGAAGACGTGTCGAGTCCCAGCCTTGCCGCTAATGCATGTGCAACCACAGACGTTTCCCAGCTCATTAAGAGAAGGAAAACATGCAAACACTCGGTGACCAATATTAACGGTGTGAGGGTATTTATAGCTGATAAGCCATGAAAACACTCTTTGCTCTTTCTGAAGGACCTACTCGGAAGCCACTGAATGCCAAAAGCCAGGGGGGACAGACAGTCCCCAAGGCTGGGCTTGTGCTGCACGTCAGTGAGCGACCAGCTGCTGCTGGGTACACAGAAAGGGATTGCCAGGAAACGGGATGCTTGTGTCCTATCACTGCACATGGAGCGGTGAGAAAAGCTTGGGTGCCACCAAAACCAGCCAGCACCCTCTCCCAGGGAGGGCACCCACCCCAGGCCTTTGTAGAGGAGGGGGCTTGGCCACCACAAGGAAGGCACTTCCAAAACTCCAGGCTGAAGGTGCTGGGTTAGAGAGCTTGTGCCATGTCCCATGGTCATCCTGCCCCCAGCATCTCCATGCTGGCAGCAGCAAGAACCAATCCACATCAAACCGGGATAACACTAAGCCTCTCACCACGGCTCAACCCCATGAATGCCCACGCCAGCAGACACGGCATACACGTGGGCACACCATGACGGAGCACATGGAAAACACTGAGGGAAGTTCACAGCTGGACGCCAACAAGCCCCCCTACTCGGGCTTCTCCATGCAGCCCCTGGTCTCACAGCCTCGGGAATGGGGAGCAGCCCACCGCGGAAGGGCCGGCTGCGGGTAGGAAAAGGTTATTCCAGAGCAGCAGAGCCAGGGTTATAAATAGCTGGCATTTTTGAAGCACAGCTGCTGGCTCGGCCGGGGCAGCACTGCCACGCCGGCACCTGAGCCGGGTGAGACCCTGCCCAGGGGCGCCGGCAGGGAGAGCACACAGAGAAGCCATCGTGAGTAATCCCCCCGCGTCTGTTCACCCAGCCTCTGTCCCCCCAAAGCCTCCTTCCCCTCCAAGCATCACCCACAGCCTCTGCGGGGTTCAGCTCCCACCCCAGAGGAAGAAACCCATTGCTGAAAGTGCAGGGGCCATGCAAACCCCACCCCATGCACAAATCCAGCCTAACCAAGCCCAGCTCATCCGACTCATCTGGCATTGAGCCTGGATAGGCTGGCAGAGCCGGGAGCACCGGGATCCGGAGGTTCCAGCACAGCACCAGTGCTCCAACCGGAGACGCCACACAAGGGGCAAGAAAAACCTCCCCAAAGGATGCCGGGTGTGCACTGAGGGGCACCAAACCTCTCCACAAGCATGTGAACCACCACCACCACCCCTCTGCTTGCCAGAGGAGGAGGGAAGGGAGGTGAAAAGCATTGGAAAGCAGCAGCAGGACCTCAGCTCTTTCGATGGGAGCACAACAAAAGCCCCGCAGCACCGCCACCACATTCCTGTCCAGATGTGACGCCAAGATAGGACCGAGCCCAGAGTCCTCCTCCTGCTCTCCCAATACAAGCAATCATTAATGAGACACAGAATGGATTTCAGCTTTGTTTCTCCCCACCCTGTTTCAGCTGCCAGACTCCAAGTAGCATGTGCTACTGATCGGTACAAGATGTTTTCCCACCGGACCCAGCACTCCTCGGGCAGACAAGGCTTCCCAGCAGCACTGCCACCGCTGGGTGCCAGCAAGGCAGGGACTGGGGTGCCCCAGGGTGGCTGTGGGGACCCAGAAATCCTGCATGGAAACAAGGGGCCATCCCTACCACTAAGCCCCCAGTTTCCAGGGACAACCCAAACACCTCCTGACATGTGCTGCGCAAGGGGTTGCACATGCACCACGGCTCTTGGTGATCCCCATGACCTGAACAAACATCCACAGGGCTCAAGGGGACCCCTGCCCACTCAGCCGCACCTCACAAGGACATGGCCACATCCACACACAGCCCATTTGGGACAGGGATCCAAGTAATAGTTGAAATAACCAAAGCAATGAAGTGGCTCAGGTGCGGCGGAGGGAAGGAGCCCCCCAACAGCTCCATCCCAGCCCTCCACAGCCAGAAACAGCACAAAAGCCCCATCCTCGTCCCCGCTGCCATGAGGCTCCGAGGAGCTGCAGCAGCTGTTTTGCTCTGAGAAAGCTACAGCTCCTTTTACAATCAATCAGACACCCCATCACGGCTCTTTTTTTCTTTTAAAGGAAGCAGTTAAATCCATTTTATAGAATCCAGTGGTATTTACCCAGCTACTGCAATAGCCGCAGCCCTGCCTTCACTTTTTTTTTTTGTTGGTTTTTTAATTTAAGTTAATGAAGTCATTCCCAAACGACATGCAAGGAGCCCTGGGTGCTCCTTCCCCCCAGGCGCAGCAGGAAGGGTAACATCACTGCTGAGACATGGGCCCAGCATGGGGGCTTCTGCTTTGGGGTAGTGAGAGCAAGAGCCCCCCATGCTCTTGGGCACTCAGCAGCAACCTACAGGCTTGGAAAGGGCTCCTCAGTTCCAAGAGTGAAACTCCAGCCAGGATGAAGACCATCCAGGCTCACTTAACCCAAACCACCCTGCAGAGATTAAGCAAAGCCCAAGGGAGAGTGGAGGGGCTACTGCATCCCATACAGGATCACTGTGCCCCCCCCACTGCTCAGCCCCCTCGTGCTCCCCAAACACTTTGCGAACCAAACACAACTTTTAATTACACATAAAGGAGCCTGCTTTCACTATTTCCCAACTCCTTGCACTGCGAAGCGCCTCATGCACCCACTGGTATGGTAATTAAATTACATGTGCTCCGACAAGAGCGAGCCCACCGCCGCAGAGCTCCAGGCCAGCCCTTCCCTCGGAACCAGCCTTCCCGAGAGCACTTTGTCCCTCGTAAAAGGCATTAAAAATGGCAAAGATATGCCAGGATTCAAACTCAGCGCTTACAGAATTCAACAGGACACCATAATATCATTAAAGACAGAATAAAAATACCAGAAAGGATTAAGACTTTTTGTCTGGGTTTTTCCTCTTCCCCCTGCCTTTTTTTTTTATTAAATAAATGCATTTATTTTGTTTTTAGGAAGTTTCTGGGTTGCTGCACAGAGCCAGTGGAGCCGAGTAAAACTTTATATAAAGGGCGAGAGAAAAGCAGAGCTGAAACAACCCGCTCTTCGGAGCTGCGCGGATGATGTGTCCCATTTCCCCCCACCTTCTTATTAAAATACTTTCTGGAGAAGCGAATTCCAGCCTGAAATGAATTTTCCAAACCATATTTTATTAGAAATGCTTCCTTTTAACAGCCGGCACAGGAGCCCACCAGGGTCAGTATTTCTCCAAAATCACAGCCAAGGGAGTCGAGGAAGGATTTAGCCAGAATTTCACCAGCAATTCCCGGCTGTCCAACAAGAGCACATTCCCCCCCTTCCCCAGCCGAGCAGCAAAAGGGCCAAGGAAATCCCAAAAGGGCCCTTCAGACACGATGGAATAAAATTAAGGCCATACTGGCTCCCTGAGACCCCTCCCAAGGGGCTCCACATGCAGCTCGCTTCGAGGGGATCTAACTTAGCCTCAGGTTTGTGACAATCACCACCTTTCACCCAGCGAAAGCATTTCTAGGCCTATTTTTGCCCCTTTAAAGACAGTGAATTATTCACGATCGGAAGGCGGTGATGATTTCCCTGCTGGCATTTGGGCACACACCTAGGAACCAAAGAGAAACGCTTCCCCAGCACGGCACACAGTGCTGCAGCTTAAGCTAAACTTAACTCGATTAGGAAATCGTTCCTTCCATCAGGTGCGTTATCAGCATCGCCCTGATAACTACCACGAGACCAGGAACCTGCCGGTAACGCCCCGGTGAAGTTTAAGCCCACACGCTCTAAGCACAGCCCCGAGCTGCCCAGGGGAGGAAAGGGCAGGAAAATATTTTCATTATTTACAGTGATAGCACCAAGGCCAAACGGCCCCAACGCGCGATGCTTTCTCCTTGTGTCTGTTGGAAAATTCCACTTAGCCGTGTTATTTTTAAAGGCTTTAGCTCTCTTTACTCTAAAAACACAAGCTGAAGCTCAGCAGAGCGGGGAGGAGAGCTGGCACAGGCACGGCAGCGCCCACGAAACAGCGGAGGAAGGGGTTTGAAAGCCTGGAGTATAGTGGGGAGTGCATGTGGGGGGGTTAATGCATCTATCCAGGGGAGCCACTCCAGCCTAACAAAGAGCATGGCTTTTCCTAGAGCTGGAGATGGGCTCTGTACAGCACACCGCTCCCTAGGCTGGCTTGCTGCAGGAGGGGGCTTGAGGAGGCTCTACCCAACACCACGCAACCTGTGAACATCGAAGGCAGAGCACGAAGGCATAAAAGAAAGCAAAGGACCACAAAGGCGAACCCTAAAGACAAGGGCTCGGGGTCAGGCCACATGGACACAGACTGACGGGGCACAAGTGGCCCCATGGCCGGGAACCGGCACCCCCACGGACCCTTCCCTAGCACCCATTCGTTTCTGGGTGGGAACGCCAGCATTCCAGGCACTTCCCACCTCCTCGCACTGCCCAAGGGAGAGGTCCCCACATGGGACAACACGCACCCAGAAAACCACACGAAAGGCAGACAACCACAGAGCTCCAACCTGGGGGAAAGCCCAGAGACGAGCCCAGCACGGCCCCCAGCAGATGGGAGGGTGGTCGGAACCCACCATCATGCCATCGACCACCATGGCCACCTCATCACCCCGCAGCTGCCCCAGACTTAGGCCTTTAATAAAGCCAAGGCTAACGAAGAGCACTGGGGTGACATGGCATCCCCCACCAGCACTGAGCCAAAGAGGTTTCTACCTCCAGCTGCCCTTTCTTCAACAATAAAAGGTATTTTCTGGAAACAACCGGCCTCCTGTCGCCAGCATCACAGACTCGCAAACCCAGCGGAGCAGCTCCCAAGGGTCAAGGCTCATTCTGCTCCCGTCACCAAAGGGATGGGAAGGAAAACCATGCCACGCAGGAGGATCAACTCGTGGGAGCCCTCACGGCTCGTCCCAGCACTAGGCTGCACCTCCGCAGCGCGTGCCTGCGAAGTTGCTTTCCCCATACACAACGAAATAAAGGTCTGGTTGGAATACAGGTGTCCAAGCAGGACAGTTGTCCAAATTATTTCGGTTCTCTACAACCTCAAAAAACTCCCTTTTTTTTTTTTTTTTGGACAAATGTGGTGCTGGGAAAAAAAAAAACCTCAACCTAAAGGCATGATTATTTTCTTTCAAACCCAGAAGGGGCTAAGATAAACAAACACTCTGCGATCTACAAGATACAGCCCAGCAAGAGGGCAACCAAAACCACCACCCTGGCACCTTCACTGCTCCTCACCCTTCATCCCGGCGTGCTGGAAAAGCCCCCTCGCATTGTTCCAGCTCCTCAGCCGGGGCAGACACACGTACGCACACACCCCATACATATATATAACAAACATAGATCTATAATAAACACACATCTATGCAATTCAGCTGTACATACGGCAAGGCTTGGGGGGGGGGGGGGGTCCGCACCCCACCGCCGGCTTTGTTCGGGCCCGGCTCTCCCCGCCGGACCGGGGGTCCCTCCACCGCCCCCCCTCCCGCTTAGCAAAGGGAAAACCCATCAAAACCAACACAAAGTATAGGCAGTAAATCCAGCTCTAGCGGCGGCGATCCGGGGCGGTGGCGGCCCCCCGGCCCCCCTCCGGAGCGCGGGCGGGTGGGGGGCGGCGGAGCCTGCCCTAAATCCCGGGGCAAAAACAGCGTCAAGGTGGAAAAAAACAAAAAAAAAAAAAAAAGAAAAACTGTAAAACTCGAAAAAATAAAACGCGTTTTGAAAAATTAAAAAAAAAAAGATTTAAAGGCAAGAAAAGCTCTAAAAACCAACGGGATTTTTAAAAACTAGTTAAAAAAAAAATCAAAGTATTTTATAAAGCACAAAAGAAGGTGGGAGCCCGCCGGGGCCCCGCCAGCCGGGGCTCGCCGAGGGGTCCGTACTCCAACCGGGGTCGCTCCTCTCCGTCCGTCGACCGCAGCCTCCAGCCGCTCCTCGCTGCCCGCTCCGCTCCACGGGAGGGATTTTTTTCCTTAAAAATCCTGCGGTTTTGGTTAAAATTTTTTGTGCGCGCGTCAGATTCTCCCGGATTTTGGTAAGAATTTTTTTTTTTTTTTTTTTGCCAGGGGGTCCGAGGCGGGTTCTCCCCCCCCGTTCCCCCGCGCCCCTCCGCTGCACGTACTTGGGGTTACCGGAGCTCCAGGAGACCGGTTCCAGGCTCTTGGCGAGCGGCGCGGCCAAGCGGCACAGGGCGAGGAGGACGCCCAGCAGCCACCGCCCGCCGCAGGGCCGCGCCATGGTCCCTCGGCGGCGGGACGGGACGGGCGTCAGGCGCCCATGCCGCTTCCCCGCCGCCCTCCTCCGTCTCCCGCCCCGCCGCCGCCGCCGCCGCCGCCGCCGCCGCCGCCGTCTCCTCCCGCACAGCGGCGCCGCCCGCCGCGACGAGCACTCTACTCCTCCGCGCAGGCAGCGGGACGGGCAGCCCTAAGCGGAGCGGCCAATCGCTGAGTGGCGCGGGGGGGGGCCTTGCTGGGCGGGGACACGCCCACTCCTGCCTCTTAAAGGGCGCGCGTACCACTTTTTGACACACACACCCCCCCCCCCCCCCCGCTTTATCCGCTGCCCCCGCGGAGCGGTGACCGGGTGAGGTGGGAGGGGATGGGGGCACGGCGGTGCGGACCGGCCGCTGCGGGCACGGGGCCCCCTCGCCCCGGCGGCTCATCCCCGCCCCGACGGCGCAGCCCCGCCGCCCCGCCATTCAGCCGCGGTCCAACAGCGCCCCCCAGCGGGCGCCGGTGGCAGCGGCCTCGCCTGGGAAGCGTGGGAGGGAGCGGAGCGAGCGGCGGGGAGAGGCCGGTAGGTTTCGGGCGCGGAGCGGCTCCGGGTGAGGCTGATTTACCCTTAGTGGCTGCAGAATCCACCTTCCGGGGTGGTTTATTTGAATCCTGGCGGAGTTGGGTTTTTTTTAAAAGATTTTTGGAGGTTTGGGAGATTTTTTGAAGATTTTTAATATTTTTTAATTTTTTTTGCAGTTTTGTTGAAGTTTTGGGGGTCTTTTAAGTTTTTGGAGGTTTTTATAAGGCTTTTCTGAATGTTTTTTAATTTTGTTGAAGTTTTTTTGAATGTTCAGGGTTGGGGGGGCTTGTTTCTGAAGTTTTTGAGGTTTTGGTGTGGTTTTGAGGTGGTTTGGGGTTTTTTTGAAGGGTTTTGGAGGGCTTTGGAGGTTGTTGAGATTTTCCCTTTTTCTTTTTTTTTTTTTAATTTGGTGAAGTTTTGGGTTTTTTTTAAGTTTGGAGGGTTTGGGGAGAAAAAGAAAAGAAAGAAAACAAACTCCCCAGTTGTCATAAACCCATAATTCAAAAAAAACTCCCCAAAATCAGTTCATTTCCTGAATTCACTCCCCAAATCAGTTCACTTTCTATTGAGAAAATATTTTTGAAATCTCTGGAGTCAGTTCACTTTTAATTACAAAAAAAAAAAAATATTTTTTAACCCCCTCTGCAGTTAATTCCAGTTTTACTGATAAAATTAAAAGAAGGAATTGTTTGTAAATTAAGCAACCAACCAACTCCAGAGTCAGTTCAGTTTTCATTCAGAAAGCAAAAAAGGAAAATGCAAAGCTCACCCAGTTTGCTTTATGTTACAATAACAATAATAACAAACAAACTTCGGAGTCAGTTCTATTTGTATTAAGAACATTTAAAAATAAACAACTGTGGAATCACTTCACTTTCTATTACAAAAATAAGCAGAAAACCTCCAGCATCAGTTTTCTTTCTATGAAGGAAATCTAAATTACAGCTCGAGTCAGTTCACTTTCTATTAGACAAAGTTGTAAAAACCCTTCAGAGTCAGTTCAGTTTCTATTATGAAAATTTTTACAGTAAATATCCCCACTCTGGAGTCAGTTTGCTTTTTATTAAGAAATGTATTTTTTTAGATCAGGTCAGTTCACTTTAGAGTTCACAAATGGAGATAAACCCCACTGGGGGCACTTCACTTTCAACTAAACGCATTCAGAACTCCCTGGTTTTGTGGTGGCACCCTGAGACACATTTGTCTCCCTTGTTTCTTCCCTCACTGATATCCCTGTTTCTCCTCTGGCACCCTGCATCAGTGAAGGTTCTGTATTTTACCCAAAAAAAAACCTCACTGAAGGACTTTTCATCAGAGACAGTAGCAACAGGACAAGGGGTGATGGGTTTAAACTGAAACAGGGAAAATTCAGGTTAGATATAAGGAATTTCTTTACTGTGAGGGTGGTGAGGCACCAGAGAAGTTGTGAATGCTCCATCCCTGGCAGTGTTCAAGGCCAGGCTGGATAGAGTCTTGGGCAACATGGTTTAGTGTGAGGTTTCCTGCCCATGGTAGGGAGTTGGAACTGGGTGATCTTAAGGTCCTTTCCAACCCAAACCATTCTATGGTTCTGTGTGTGGGGCACGAGCAGCTGGGCCTTGTGCTCATCTGAGGATGCCCTGATTCAAAAGCAATGAAAATACTTGAGGAAGGAGAAAAAACAAACAGGGAAAGAAAACTGTTGTCAGGTTTTGGAGGGGAGATTGAGAGAACAACCAGCATGGCTGGGGCAAGGGAAGTGCTGCCTGCCCTGCCTGCTGCCTGCCCATTCTTGCCATCCCTGCTCCATCACCTCTGCCGATGACATCATGATCAGTTGCCATGGCAATGACGGCTCTCCCCGCACAGGCTCAGGTGGGGATCCAGAGCCTGGGAATACAGAAGGAGGATGCTGTCCCATTCCCAGGTCCCCAGGGGCAGAGGAAGATGAAGGCAGGAGCACTCTGGCATTGCTCTGGGATCGCAGCCCCTCACCTGAGCACCCCAGCTTGCTGCCAACAGGATGAGGGTTTCCAGAGTGCCAGGCATGCAGAGCCACTGGTGAGTACCCAAAGGCCACGCGGTGCCATCTGGCTATGGGTTCCAGTGGCACAGCCACAGCCAGCATGTCAGGGATTGCCACATGCTGGGTCTATGGCCTCAGCCCTCGCAGGAAGGTCTCAACAGACCCCAGCCCAACACAAGGTGTGAAAGGCACATGGGGAGAGGAATTACTCCTGGCAGTGGGGCACCTCTGAGACGTGGGCATCTGTCTCAAAGAGCAGGAAAACCCTTTCCCAACCCTTCCCTGTGCTGCCCCTACAGCTGGGAACACCCACACAGTGAAGACAGGGACAAAATCCTGCTTTTCTCACCCAGCCCCGATAAGGAGATCAGTGGTGCCAAACCAGGGCACTTCCTAAGACAGTTTGGGAAGTGGTTCCCAGCCTTGGTTGCACCAGCAGCAGCAGGGATTGTTATCCTGGAGACCCAAGACAAGCATCTCCAAGCAGCTGTGAGGCAGGTGCAGGGGACAGTGACACCTTGAACCTCTCCAAAAATCCCAGGCTTTATGGGTGACCCTCATGCTTCCACAAGGAGCTGGATGTGGGAGACAAATCACTAAGAGGCTGTGGCCCTGCCCATGCCTGCCTGTCAGCCCAGCAAGCCATGGGGATTCGTGGCTCCCTTCCCTTTGGCATCGTCGTCCCCACACACTGCAGCGGCCACGGGCACAGTCTCACCCAGACCTGTCCATAGAGAGGCAGAGAAGCATGCACAGAGAGTGTGCATAGACTGAAAGTGAGTGAATGGAAAAGCATGAATGGGGAGCGTGAATGGAGAGTGTGAATGACTGTGGGTGTCACGACTTTAATGAACTAAGCTCCCACGAAGTCTCCCTCCCCAGCACTCGGGAGAATGATGCTGCACCGAGCTCCTGGAAGGATGCAGACACTCCCCCGGAGTCCTTGTCTAAAACTGGGGGGGAACCTGTGAGAAAAGAAAGGGCATCACTTAGTTCCTGCATTGTTCAAATTTTTGGGGCCCAGGAGATGCCTTGTGCCACGTGCATGGACAGCTTAGAGCTTTCTTGCCTCTAGATCACACTGTCCCATTCCTACGCCACCAGCACATGTGTACGCTGGTCTCTTGGGTTCAGTTTCTTCCCTCTTCCACCTCCCTCAAAACCTCATTTAAAATGATAAGGTCATTCAGGGGAGTGATCTGGGGAATTCACCCCCACCTGCTTCATTCTCAAGGGACAAGGTGAAAGGGAAGTTATCATACGCCCTTTGGTAAAAGCCAGCATCACCCCCAATTTACAGTTCCCCGTCAGCTCAGCATCACCCCCATCACCTCCTGAGCAGCTGTACCTTGCAATTTCTTACCGTGCACAGTCACACTCTCATCAAATGATGATCTGCATCCCAAAATGTATTCCTCAGCCACTTCATATTTAAATTGCCTGAGAAATTTTATAGTGCAGGAGTAATGGGCTAAAACAGAGCAAAAGAAAATTTAGGCTGAACACCAGGAAAAACTGCTTAGTGCTGAAATCTGTTGGGCTGTGGGATGGTTCCCCCAGGGAAGCGTTTGAGTTATTTAAAACTCACCTAAATAAAAATCGGTGGGGATTAAACTTCATTCATCCCACAGGCACGGCCACTGTGGGACCTGGTAGATTTTTTCCCCCCTGTCTGTTTTCTGGGATGAAAGGGATGAGATCTCACCAGGCTGAGCTCACACAGCACGTGTGTCCCAAATGGCTTTGCAGGGAGGCGCAGCCGCTCTCCCGGAGCAGAACCCTTCCAGTGAGAGCCCTGCACGTCTGCGGCCAAAATCCATGATTAATCCAACCGTCTTTGAAAACCCAGCACAGGGGGTTTTGAAACGCCAGGACATCGGATGCGTGGAGATGTCTGACAAGCCTTGTAGCTATTAAAAAGCAAACAGCCAGGCAAAACGGGTGCCAGAAAGCCAGCGTTGCGCTGCTAAATCAGAGGATCAAATTCAGAAATGAAGGTGATGTCAAGGATTTGCCTTCACTGTGATTTATACCATCATTCTTGCACTCCGGCTCCTGGAAACTTGCACCTTCTGCAGATGTGCTGGCTGATTAAAATGATGCAACATACTCTAGCTGTGTAATGTGCTTTAGATTAAAAAGCCTGTATTCTAACTGAAAATCTGCTCCAGCTGCCTCTCTGGCGCTTCCCACCTGCCTAGCCTGCTAGGAGGGCCAGGGCAGAGGCAAGGGGGGATCCGGAGGCACTTGAACCATCAGGGCAAGGAATGAGCACGGAACTGCAGCCGCAGAGGTGCTCGGCTTCCAGAAGGCACATTTTATGGGGCTGAGAAGTCTACTGCATAATGGTCCGGGGAAGGAAGTATTAAAATCTTTAACCAGTTTTCAGAGACGCGATAATTAAGGTGTTGTAAGCTACAATTGCCTGAAAAGAAAAAGAAACAAAGGCAGAGAATAAGATTTTTATCACTTCAGAAGTAGCCACTCGTGGATTTCAGGTTTAAAACAAAAAGGATGAAAAAATTCCGTGCACGAAAAAGAACGTGTAAAAGGTGAATGAGGAAGGGTCTGCCCAGGAGCTGGGGGAAGAAGAGCAGCAGAAAGCAGGAGCTGGGTGTGCAGCCGCAGGCACCGGGAAGTCAGGGAACCTGATTCAGGAAAGCACTTAGCATTGTCCTGAGTCCAGCCACTCACCGCTTTAATCAGGCGCTTTAATGGAACTTGAGTACAGGCTTAATGCTTAAGCATCTTCAATGGAGCTGCTCTCTTTCATCAGGACCTCTGGGGAGGAAAGAATATTGGCTTAAATTAATGAGGCCTCAGAAATGGGTGAGAGAGGCTGAACTCATGGCTTTGCCTTCTGTGAGGGGCGAGCGGAGGCAGAGGAGGCAGCAGCTGCGAATTGCTTGAGAGCCGGGCAAATCGTTCCCCCATCTCACCACACCAGGAGCAAATTCCTTTCTTTGGCTGTGCTCTGGAGAAGGGGGAGAAGCAGAGGAGCAGAGCTCGGGGGCTGCCCGAAGCAGCTGACATCACCCTAAAGCGAAGGGTGTAAGGGAGAAAGGTCCTGAGCATCCAGAAGTTACCGAAAGCCAAGCTAAAAATCTTCACCAGGAGTAGTTCACCTTGCTCTTCTAACGAGTAATGGCAATGGGTGAGAAGTGGTAGGGAGCTATTTTTAGCTCTTTGAAGAACACTGTAGAAAACATAATGAAAATTACTCAAATTGGCTGGAGCTTGAACAGCCCTAAACTGCACAGTAATCTATCCCAAGAGCAGTACGGTGGGAATATATAACCATACATATAGATAGATATAAATAAGGTAGGTAGCAATCTACCCACTTGTGCAGAGCTTGCTGGAAGAGGTGGAGTCAGGAGTATCCAAGGGGGTACTGCGGAGGTCATTCGTTAACATCTTCCTTAATGACCTGGCAGAACGCATAAACAGCACGTTAATGACCTGGCAGAGAAGATAAGCAGCTTGTCGATGAAATTCCCGCGGATACCCCGATGTGCAGGGCTGTGCATACTTCCACAGTCAGAGGAACATGAAAGGGACCTAAATGGTTAGAAATGCACACAGGAAACCTAACGATTTTGTTGTTGGGGGAGATCTAATTGGATCTATCTGGGGTGAGCGATTAAAAACTTGTCGGAGGGGGAGAGCGGCAGCCAGCAGCTCAGCAAAGGCTGCTGGGGACGGCAGGTCGGGTTTAATATGCAGCTATGCCAGAGCTCGTCTCATCTACCTCTCCCAGGGAAAACATAAAGTGCATTTTCAGGTCACTGATCCACCAAAAGAAGGAAAAGCCCCCAAAAGGAGAGCAGAAGCTGGAGGAATGGTATGTAAGCCGAGATTTTAAAACACATGGATCTGTTTTCTTTGGACCGGTAGCGGCTAGGGGAAGTCACGACTGCATGCAAATATCCCACAAGGTTTTAACACCAAAGGAAAAATGATTGAGGGTGGCAGAAGAACAGAAGGTGACCTCAGGCTGTATTCTACCCGAGGGGAAGCTGCCAGCAGCCCTGAGGCCATGCTTCACACCATGCCGGCGTTGTGCCAGGGCATGCTGCTGCTGGTGGAGGTGCCCAGGGCATCACACCTCTGCTGCTCCCAGGGCTGCTCTCGTGCTTGCCACAGCTTCTGCCCCTTGGCTGGGGCAGCACATAAAAGCATTGCTGTCGTTAGGGTCAGATCTACTGACCCCAGAGTCAGGCCTGGCATCTTCAGCCTCAGATCTGCTGTCCCCAGTGTCAGACCTGCCGTCCCCAGTGTCAGAGCCTGTGTCTCAGTGTGACAGTGGGTTTCAGACAGCTGGATGGAAGAGTTTGGGGACTGCAGTACACTGCCTCATAGTCATGATGATGCTGCAGTAGGGTCCTGGAGGGAGAGCAGCTGGATAGGCTGAGCTCTCCCAGCTCCTCTGCAGAGGCTCAGGGCAGGGTCCCTGCAGAAATCCCAGCACGTACCTACCCGTGCAAGTGCCCCGAACACGACGGTGATCTCACGTGAATGAGCTAAGAGCTGGCTGGGTCCTGCCAGGATTTACATGGGAGGCTCCAGAGAGTCTGTGTGTACTCACAACCCTCCCGCCGAGAGCCACAGCTCTCCCCGAGGGGAGGAGGAGCGGGGCTCCCTTTCCTGCTTCCCCACCTTGCCCTGCCAGCTCTGGCTCCCTGGCAGCCAGCCTGTGCTGGGCGGCCCACGCTGCCTCCCCATGAGGCTGCACAACCCTGCCAGCACCGCTCCACTGCCCCGCGCCAGGAGCCCCAGTACCCTGCACCCTTGCATCCCTGCATCCCTATGTCCCTGCACACCTGCATCCCTGCATCCCTATGTCCCTGACACCTGCATCACTGCATCCCTATGTCCCTGCACCCCTGCATCCCTTCGTCCCTGCACACCTGCATCCCTTCGTACTTATAACCCTGCATCCTAGCAGCCCTGCATCCCTGCATCCCCACACCCTGACACTCCTCCATCTCACAGCTCATCCCTCCGCACCCGGGGCATTGGGAAGGGACCCCAATTTTCCCAGGGCACGAAGGCTATAAAATCCTCCTGTTTAGGCAGATCATGGTGTCATGCTGCCTGCTGGGACCATCGCTCCATGCCCGCCACAGGTTTTGCTGATGCAGCCCGGGGAGCCTTTGGCAGCGATGTTGCTTTTCAGCCACATTTAGATGCTGGCTCCCAGCGTGGAGCAGAGCAGGGCAAAAGGCAGGAGAGGAAAGCAGAGAAATGACGCTTTATCTCAGTGATCACAAAAGGGATAAACTGACATCATGAGTAGTTGCACAGCAGCGTTTCTTTTGTGGGGCTGGTAATTTGTGACAGTGAACATCACTGAAAATATCTTAATTAATGTTTATTTTGATGGCTGTGTAGGATTGGGTGACGTGTCCCTGGGTCTGGAACGGGGAGGGGGCAGGGTGATGGGGAAAAAAAAAAACAAAAAAGCAGATTTTTTTTTGACTCGCTGCCCAGAACCACAAAAATGTCTTTTAAAGGCTCCCTCCCTCGCCCTAACAGGCTCATCAGGAGCAGAGCAGAGATCATGGAAAGAAGAGAGATAGAAAGATAGAAATTCAGAGGAAGGGGGTGAGGGGCAAAGACATGGGAAGGAGACAGACAAACACACACAGAGCAATTTGCATGTTTTATGAGTCTTTGATTTCAGTGTATTTACAACCTCAATGCTAACACCCTGGTGGGAAGTTCTGGAGATTACTGTATTTACCCTCTATTTCTCTTTACATCTTTATCAAGTGATCTGTCTCGCCTCCAGCCAGTCGTTTAACAAGCTGCATCCATGGTACCTGCCATGTACATGCCCTGCTCAGAGCAGCCCCTTCCCTTCAGCCCACGGCAGTGGTTCCCATAACCAGCACCCCGCTGGCACTGCACCCTCTACCCCATCACCCTGCAGGCACTGGGATCCCCTCTCACCACAGTTCTTCCCTTATCCAGCCTTGCAACACACTGGGAGCTGCTGGAGTGCCATGGGGGATGCATTTGCTCCTCTGGCTGCTGCACCAGGTCTGGGGGTAGAGAGAATTTTCCTGGGCTGCTGCTGGAAGAGCAAAGATAATCTTAGAAATTGCAGGGTTTTTTCCTTGAGGGATCTCATCTCTTTGTTGCTGTCAGTTTTGCCCAGCTTCAAGCATGGGCAACAACAGTTCTGGGGTCAGGCTGGGCAGTTTCTGGTTCAGCAGAGGGGAAGGGGACCCCATGCCCAGAGCATTTGATTCCCAAATGGAAGAGACACCGAGGGTGCAGAAGCTCCAGCTGTGTGAGCATCCCATTCTTCTCCCATTTCTTTCCCATTTTCCTCCCCTTCCAGCCATTTTCTTCCTGCATGTTCACCAATGGTATTGAGTTCCCTGCATCAATCAAGCATGCAACAATGATGGGACAGCTCGTAGGGCTGAAATGTGTTCGTTTGGTACTTGCAATATTGACATCCAGCCCCAGAGCAACTTCTAGAAACCTCGGTGGGAAACATGTCTTTTCTACCAAGTGCCTTTCTGCTGGGAGAGACAATCTGGAGGGGAATTTCAAGGCCTGAGTGAATCTGTCCTCTTGCTGGAGAGCACCCATCACCCAGACACAACTATGCAAAGAGCGATTGGCTTGTGCCGGGTTTCACAGAACCATCCTCCCCAAAACCACACCAGTTAGCACTCTGGAGAAGCAAATAACGAGTCCTCCATCTAATGCTCTTTTCAGCATGTTTGCTTAGTATGAATCCTGTGATCTGCCTCCATCACTCTAGGCGCACCCTTAATTCATCTATTTTCTGAGCACGCCGACTTGTGATCAAGGGAAGTTTTTCCTCAGGATTTTGGCTTCTTTCTGTGCTTGGAGTTCCCCCAGATCATCACGATGGGTTTTTTTCCCTCAGATTTAGACACCCACATGCACACAAGAAGGCTGGATCTGCCAAGAGCAGCGCGAGGGCAGTCCTGGTGTTTCCCACCACAGCTCTGCCGTTCCAATCGCAGGAGCTGTCTCACTTGGCTGCGAACCCCCCCAAACCGTTTCCACTCCATAATTAGGCAAGGGCTGCTCTTCCTATCAGATCTTCAGTGCAAGCACCAACGAGTGTCTACAAGTCTCCAGTGGATAATAAGGAATATTCAAGGAAAATCTTGTATTTTTTCTCGTCTCCTTTCTGCCAGCAAGCTCATTTTGGGGGATACTGAAGCTGAAGCACAGGCAGCTCACAAGCACAGGCACTTCTTGCATGACTATTCATGGGCAATCGTCAGAGGATTTGCTTAAACGTGAAGCAGATTTGGAGGCAAAATAGGAAACCTGCAGCACACTGAGCCTTTGCTGACGACTCCTCGCTGTAGCCCTGCTGCTGCTAAGACTCATCCCGGCGCTACCAGAAGGTTCTCTGCTCCCTCCTGCAGCTCATTTATATCGCTCCCCCCCCCAGCGTTATTTAAATCTTGTTTCTTAATAAGTCTACAACTAAAAGCAATTAACGAGTTCAGTGAGCAGCATCAATTTCAGCAGTGGCTCCAAAGCGTGTCCAGCCCAGATAAGCCCTGCCTGGAAGGCAGAGGGAGGGCAGCGAGTGGCTGGGTGCCCGTGTGATGCCCCATGCCAGAGGCCACAGGAGGTCCCTGCTGCCCCCAGCCCAAGCCTTCCCACCCTGTGAGGTGCCCCCCAAGCCTTTGCTCGAAGGCTGAGGGTCTGGGGGGGCACGGCCACAGCATCCTGCCCATGCACCCCTTCACCAGGAGGTGCTGCGCATCCAATAAATGGTGCTTAAAGCAAAACTGAGAGAGAGAGAGATGAGTTTTCTTTTCCAGTGAAGCAACAGACCAAAAGCAACTGTACCTGTGAAGAGATTATAGTTACTGGCACTACCCTACCTGCAGCCACCACCAGGGAAGCAACATGGAGAAAGATAGTGGGGGCAGAAGGGCTTCCCGGAGAGTCTGGCTCAAAGTTGCAAATTACAGCCACAGGCAGGGCTTCAGCAATAAAAAAATACATTCAGCTTTGCTAAGGGGCAGCTCATTTAAATCCAGACTGCCCCAAAGTCAAACCTCCAGAAAGGGTGAAGCAGTGCAGGGCCCAGGGCAGCAGGCAGTGACCGGGCTCTGCCACTCAGGAGGGGTGAGGGTGTGGGGCTGGAGGGGTCCTCTGCCCCATCCTTCCTCTCCCAAAGGGGGATTGAAGCCTTTGTACCACCATGGACAGCCAACACAGACACAGCCAGATGCCCAAGTGCCCTCACTGGCACTTGCAAAAGCCCTTTCAGCCAAAACTACTTTACATTCTCTCTGACAAAGGGCTCCTGCTTCCATCTCAGCAGTAATAAACACCAAGGCAGGAGAGGTAACCTTTTCCCACAGCATTTTAATGAAGAAAACACCCACTGAGATGTAAACGGCAGCCGCAGCTCGCTGCCTGAAGATCTTCCCTCCACCTCTCCTCATGCAGGGATGCGGCTAACCGCCCCGCTGCAGCCACAAGCAGCACCCAGCAGCAACGGGCACTGCCGATGATAAAGGTCACCCCAAAGCCCGTGTCATGGCTCTTTTGACACAGAGAGTGGGGCATCCCCAGACTGGGCACTGCCACATGTGGGCATCGGGCATGGCCAGGAGGGGAGCGGGCAGCAGCGCATGGAAAGAGGGCAGGAAAGCTGCATAAATTAGCAGGAAACAATTTTATACTCATCTTCTAATCACCCGGTGCACACGCTGCTCCGCAAAGCTAATAACAAAGCAGGGTGGTTTTAGTCCATAGGCATGCTTAAACAAAATAGAGATACCGGGCTTTTAATGTCAACACATCCTTAATTACCAGGGAGCAGGTACTTGATCTGGATAAGCCAACACCAGCTTTCTAGTAACAGGGCTGTGCTCTCCTGGGCAGGATCAGCGCCACAGTGGTGCTCGGGGCTGGACCCTGTCCTCCCCATGGTACCTGCAGCCCTCCCTTGGCCCCCCTGGCTTCTTCAGAGGATGCTGGTCCAGGCTCCTTCCCTTCCACAGCTTGTCTCCTCTGCCCCACCTGCCTGCATCCAAGCTGCTGCAATAAGCAACCCTGCTCATGGGTGAATCTGACTTTGCTCCAAAACCAGCCAACAGCTCTGATGTCATCTTTGAGTACTGTCCCCAAGAGAATTACATAACAATGAGAACGATTTATTGAACTTTTCCAGGAAAACACACATGGTTTTTCCTCCTGGAAATGTGGTTTGCAGGTAGAGAATTCTTTAACTGGAAAAGAAAATATGAGATGTGTGCAAACAAGAGGCAATTTGGGAAAAAAAAAAGACCCTAACCCAAACCAAAACCAACCAGAAAGCCCAAATATCCGTTGGAAAACCATTGCTGGGAAGTTAATAAATAAGCACCACTAGCAAAAGCAGCACAAAAGCTACTGAACACTTGGGTTAGAGCAGGCAAATTCGCTTCTGGCAGAGCAGCCTCAGGGCAGAGGGGCCAGGTGAGCACCAGCCTGTCCTCAAGGTCCCCAGTGCCTGCGGTCAGCTCACTCCCACACATGGCTATGGCACCCAGGATACCCAAATACCTTTGGTGCCATCCCCACATCACTCAATGCAGTTAACTGCAGTCACCGCACCGTCAGTGCAAAGGAAGAGAAAAGCTAAATAGACCTAAATGGCACAAGCCTGGTGCCCTCTCGGCTCTTCTGCCCAAGGGAAGAGGGGAGGTAAAGCATCAAGTCCTCCCTAGCAACAAAAAAGCCTTCCTGCTGCAGCATCACCAGGCCTGGCACCGTTTCTCCTGTGACCTCCTCTGCATTTGGCCTTTTCTTTAGGGAAAAGCCAGGCTGTTGGAGCACTTCCCCAGGGAGCATGGCCCTGAAGAGGGGAGATGCAGCTCCTATGGAGGAGCCCAGATGGGTGAGGCTCGCTCCTGTCAAAACATTTCAGAATGATAGTCATAAAGCACAGCCAGATCAAAACAAGCTAAAACAGAGCCGCCAAGGTCTGGTCACCTCATAAACCACAGATAAAGCCAGAAAGGCCTCGCTAAAACAGGTTTGATCTTCCTCCCTTCCTGTATCTCTTTCATAAACATCTTTGGGAGCTGCAGGAGAAGAGTCTTATTGATGAAGTCTGAAAACTAACATCCTATGGGTGCTGGGAAAGCCCAGCTAACTATCCCACGCTTAATCGTCCCTGTCCACAGCAGCGCCAGCCTCAGCAAATTCTGCCTGCTCTGCGGAACTGCCCATCCTGCCCCAAGGACTCCTCTGTTTGCTTTATCCCAATTCCTGTCAAGGTCCTCACTCAAGAAGAGAGAAAAATTGGAAAAAAAAAGAGGCCTTTTGGCCACCCCTTTCCTCCCAGCTGCCCCACCTCAGCGGGGTGCTGGCCAAAGGAGCAGTTACCCTTGACAGCAGGGGAAGCATCTCAGGACTTTTCCCAAGGCTGTGTTGCATTTCCAAAAGCCCCCTCTACCTTCTGCTATTCTTGTCCTGCTGTTCCTGGAAGCTGTTAAAGAAGGAGCATCCTGGCCAGCCCAGCTCCTCTTTGGGCTGAATCCGTATAGCAGAGCCCTGGGGAGCGCAGCACCCATCCCCTGTACTTCCAGGCCACTTAGCTCATGCACTGCTTGGGATGAAAACCTGCAAAGCCTCCAGCTTTAGATGCTCTGGGAGGAAAGAGGGGCGAGCCCTGAGTGCTGGCAGGGATCAGGGATGGAGCTGTCCCCGAGGAGCTCTGCTCTGTGCGTGGTGGTCCCTGCCTGAACCTGGCTGCCCCATGGCAGCTCGTCGGGCACGGGGCAGGTCTACCCACACCCAGCCGTGCTGTAATGCGAGTGCAATGACAGTAATTAAGCTCAGCTCTTGGAAGACGTTTTGAGCAGAGAGGTTGCTGTGCAATAGTTGAGTTTTCTGAAAGCTTTCCACAAGGTCACTCAGCAGAGGCTGGTGAGGGAAGAGAGCTGCCCCGGGTTAAATGCAGATTAATCACTGGTTAAAGACAGCAGGCAAGGATTCGGTGTGAAGAGCCTGTTTCTGCAGTGGAGAGGACTTCCATCAAGGTCCCACAGGGGTCTGGCCAAAGACCTCTAATGATCCTCCCCAAGGAATGATCCAGACAAGGGCAGAGAGCAGCGGATCAGTGCTGCTTGTACATGGCACCAAATTATTCAGGCAGCCAAACCTAGACTCTGACACTGAAGGATTGCAGGGAAGCGTAACGATCGTGCAGAACAGAGCAATAAAACAGCAGATGAACTTCTCTATTTGTAATTGCAAAGTAATGAACATGAAAAGCATTACCCCCACTGTACACACAGATCGACAGGCTCTGTATCAGCAATTACGGGTCTTTAAAGAGATCTCGGAGACATTGCAGAGAGCTCTTTGAAGGCATCCTTTCAACGATTAGTTAGAGTCAAAAAAGGCAAGTGGGCTATTAAGGACTCTTAGAGCCAGAAGAGAGAACAAAAGAGAAAATGTCATTTTTCCTTCATCTGGAGCTGTGGAGCTCGACTCCAACTGACCCACGCCATAAAAAGAAGAGATGGTGCAGAAAAGCACCGCAACACTGATCAAAGGCTTGGGATAGCACCCATACAGAGAGAGCTAAAATGGACCAGGACCCCACAGCCTGGAAAAGAGAATGAAGAGAGAACTAACGTAAAATTATAGAGGTTGACATAAGAATGAATAGAAGAATTGACAAATTGATCCTTGGACAACAGCGTTAATGCAAAGGAGGAGAAATACTTTTCCCACAAAGCGGCTTCACTGAACTGTGGGACCTGTCACAGAGGAGACTCCGCCACCCCAGTGGCTCCCTAGGGTCAGCTCCGCAGCCCTAGAACAGGCAGGGAGCAGAAACAGAATCAGCACCAGGCAGATTCCGTGCTGGTGCTCGCACCGGGCTGTGAACCTGGCCCAGCAGCTTGCCCGGCTCTTGGAAGTGGCCGCTGTTCCCGGCAGAGCCTTTTGATGTGCCATGTCTGTTTGACCATCGCAATCAAACAACACGTCGAGGGCCGTGAGACGAGAAAGCCGCGTCCCATGGGTTCTGCACGGAGAGCTTGTGGATGAGGAAAAGAGAAGAGGATCAAGCTGGGCACCGCATTTCAGTCCTTCACCTGGAACTTACTGGGGATTTCTGGAGCTTTCCAGGGATCCATGTATCAAGACTTTATAGAGGGTTTTTTTCCTACAGCTATGGATCTGAGAGGGGATGTTCCTTTTAAATCCTTCACCTAGATCCTTTTTTTTGCAATGAGCCACTGCTTTTGGGAATTTTCCATCTCTTCCTAGGAAATCCTCAGACAAACCTTTCTGCATTTTTCACAGCTTTTTAAATGATTTGTGCCTAGAACATTACAGGAATATTCAAGGGCTTCACAGGACTTCCCCAACCTGGAACATCTCAAGGAATGCCCTAGACTTCAGTGACCTTTCTCCATTTAGAAACTTCCCAGGAATTTTCCATTTTTTTTCCCAGGAGTTTTCTGGTATTTCCTTACCTACAACCTGACCAGGAGCATCCCAATGCCTTTCAAGAATCCCACAAGGGCTCTCAAGAAATTTCTCAGTCTAGAATCATTTTATGAAATTCTCCAAACACTTCTCAGAAACTTCCCCATCCTGGAAACCCTCAGTCCAGGTCTTTCCTCAGAGTTTTCCACTGCTTTCTGGGAATTTTCAGATGGGTGCCTTTCTAGCGATTTTTCTGGCAAGTTCTAAAAATATTCTTTGTGCTTCCTAGGAATTTTTCATCTGTACTTCAGGAGCATGTCCAATGTTTCTTGGAATTTCCCAAATCCTTTTTTTTTTTTTTAAGATTTTTCTACTGTTTTGTAGGCGTTTTCCCAAACCCTCTGATTTCTGCAGCATGCCTGGGGGGTACCAATCTTCCAGAAAAGCCCAAATCAGCACAGAGGAAAGGAAGTGTCCATTTGTTATCCAACACTCTTGAACCATTCCAACATCTGGATGGAGGGTAAAGGTGCAGCGTCACAGGTCCTTGGATGTGGTGGAGCAGACTCACTCTGTGGATGTCAGTGCAGCCCCACCAGCTTGCACCAGCTCTGCATGATGGGTGCATTGATGGTACACGGGGGGATTCAACCCACAAGCCCTGGGGAAGCATCCCTGCAGCACCCACAGCCTGCCCTTGAAGATTGGATTCATCCCTTGTCTGCCCCAGGCAGGGCCATGGGGCAGGACGGGGCTCTCCTGGGACATCCTCTGCAAGTCCCCAGAGGGTGAGCAGCCCAGCCTGAGCTCCCTGCTGGGTTCGGGGCTCCGAGGAGGCTGATCCGTCACTGTCATGCCTAGAGCCCCATTCTGGGATGCGAGCCATGCTTCCGCTCCTTCCCTCATTCATCACCGCCAATTAGCGGGGAGCACAGGGGCTGCAGGCACAGGGGTGCTGCGGCAGCCAGCGCTGTCACAGCCACATGTGGCCAGATGTGAGGGGAGGAGGAAAACGCAGAGTTGTGAGCAAGGCAAGATGAACCACAGTGCTAAGCACCCGGATTACTGCAGAATAGCTCCTGGCCAGGCCGGCTGCTCTTGGTGCTGTCTGTGGGGATACCATGGTCATTCCCTGCTGAAGCCCTAGGAGGTGTGCAGGGATCTTCACAAGGATGACATGGAAGCTGGACTCCGGGTTTCTACTTCAACAAACTCAGCAATCACTGAACCCAGCACCCCCCTGCTCACTTTGCACTGAGGGCTGCAGAATGGGCATCTCTCAGGAACCCCTTGGGGAACTGGGGAGCCACACAAGGGTCCTGACACCCATGCTGGTGTGGGGTGACTCACAGAGAGGAGAAGCAGGGTCTGCACAGGCCCATTGGTGCCAACCAGCCACCCCTGCCCTAAGGCTTTGATGCAAATGCATAGCCTACAGGGCAGAAAGCACTGGGTGCCCCCTTACAGGCACAGAGGAGAAGTGCTGGGGAGCAGTGGGTGCTGCACCCCCAGCGCTAGCACCCCATAGGCACAGGCAATGTCTTGCCCCCGTCCCTGCCATCCTCACCATGCCTGGCTGCTGACTCACAGCAGTCGGGATGGACTCGCCCCTTCTGCAAATATTTCCTGCAGGGGAATCGGCTGTGTTTGCTCTGTTTATCTTTCTGACATTATTTGTTTCCCACCTATGGACTGGAGGCTGGGGCACTGTCAGCACCGGGACTGGGCTGAGCACATCACCAGTGCCATGCTGACAGAGAGAAGGAGAGCCCGGGCCAACCTGTGCAGAGCAGGATGCAAAACACTGCTGTGGAAGAGGAAGAGGAGGGGAGGGAGAAGCTTGCAGAGCTGCGGCATCAAGGGGAGGGAGAGCTGGGTCCTGGTCTCCTTGGAGCAGGGCTGCTGTGTCACAGGGAGAGCACATGGGCATGAGCAAGAGCAAGAGGAAATCGGTCCTGCAGCCCAATTTTGCAGGAATTGGGGTTGCGGTGCCCCAGGGAACACAAGCAGGACCAGCATAAAACGCTTCTTCTCTTCCCCTGGGGCTAATTCTGCAGCCAAGGGGGTCACAGCAATCCCAGAAGGGCAGCAGGGTTGGTGTGGATCTGGGGCAGATGTGGCTCTTTCTCTGGGCAGAGCAGCCCCAGCACCCACCTTCCTGCTCCTCCTTTCCAGCCTTGGCTTCCTGCTGCCCATAACCCCCCTGATTGCAAAACAGCACAAAGGAGCCCAACAGCAACACCAGCTCACTGACCCCAGAGCAGAGCCACCCTCCTGTGCCCAGGCTCTTGTGGGGACATGGGTGAGGGCTGTCACCGTGGCTTGGGCAGGCCAGGTCAGGCAAAGAGGCACTGCACCCATGGACTGACCTGGAGGCACCTTATTGTGCAAAAGGCAGCTTAGAGAGGAACTGGAGGATTTGGATCCTATTTCTTGCTTAATTCCCCTGATATCCGATCCCTGGGGAGGAAGAGAGGATTCCTCCGTCCTCCGTCAGAGGGGACTTAAGACCAGGGACTAAGCAGGACTGAAGCATCCTCGTGATGAGCCTTGAGCCCTTCCCAGAGCCCTGACACTGCGGGTGATGCCTTGAGCGGTGGGTGCAGGATTAGGGAGGGCTCCCAGGGTGGTGAGTGGCCCCGATGCTGCCTGGGTGAGGGGCCACAGGGGGAACAGTCGCTGGTGGCCATCCAGGCCCGTTGCTGTGAGGAAGCACCCAGCCATTTAGGAAAGCAGATTCCAAACAAAGCGGAGATCATGTTGCTGTTTAACCTAATCTGAGGCCATTTTGTCTCCAAATCCTTCCTAATTCCTCGCAGATATCAATTACAGTGTATTATACGGAGGCCTCAGGAATGGTAGCTCTTCCACATCTCATACCAAGTGCCTTCCCTGAGATAGCTGTTTGCAGCCAACACTTGCCAGACTAAATAAGCCCCTGGCCTAATGCACTGGCTTGGATTAGATTTGGACCCTCCATCCCTTTTCTGACACTTTCTTCTCATTTCCGTACATCTGTATCACAGAGCAAACAGAAGGGATTTGGAGGGGCAGAGCTGGCTGCCTTCTCCAGCTCTCTTGGACCACAGGATACAGGCTTTGACAGGCACTCCCCCTTCCAGAACCAGTCACTTGCTGCCTGCATAAACAGGGATGTGTGAATGGATGGATGGATGTAACTCGGGTGTCACCGTTGTCACTCTGGTGGCTCAGATGGGCTTTAGGTCCTCACTGCAGGGCTGGGGATGCTGCAGGGAGACACAGACTTAAGTTAAGCCCTTGTCAGAGTCCTGAGGCACTGTCAGGCCCTGAGCAGCCTCACCTGGGGCTCCCCACACCTGCCTGCAGCTCTATTTAAGCCCAGCCTGGAGCCCTCATCCCCTTCCTGTCCTTGGGGTGGGCATCTCATCTCCAGCCTTGCTTCTCGATAGACCTCAGCCCTATAGCCCAGGTAACTTGTCTCTGTGGTGGGGCTGTGGATGCCCATAGTGACTTGTTTCCAGCCCTGGCTTTGCTCCTGGGTGCTCCAGAGGCACCGTGCAGCCGTGCCTCCAGCCCTGGCAGTGGGACAGGGAGCTGCCCTGGCTCGCAGGGTATGCAGGAGATGGGCTGTGCACCCTCACAGTGGTGCTGTGTCCCTCTGCAGGGACAGCTCGCAAGGGGCCTGAGCAGGGAGCTCTGAGCTGACCTTTAGCTGAATACCACTTTAATGAAACTGCAGTTTCAAGGGAAAGATGGGAGTGTGGCTCAGCCTCTTTACAAACACATTGCTCCCCGTGGGCCCTGCCTCGCAGGCAGCAGAGCATCCTATACAGGTAGGGAAGCTCTCCTCTGGCTGCTGCATGGCTCCTGTGACAGGGAGAGCAGGGCTGTCCACAGCATCTACACCCATGTTGGAAGCACTTCCCAACACAAGTGTCAGCCGGCTTGTGCAGCCACCATGCACAGGACGGGAGATCTGAGGCTGTTAGGACTTCTGTGCTGTGTACACAGCTACGCTGCCCGTTTCCCTGGCGGGTGGGATGCTGGGGTGTGCTGAGGCACACATGGTGTGCATTGGGCAGGAGTGGTTATTGCAGAGCCACTTCCCAGAGCAAACAGAAAGACCCCTGGCAGTGCCCTTTGCCCGCAGCCCATGACCTGTGTGCAGCACATTGTGGTGGCCCAGGCTTTGCAGAGTGCTTCAGGCTGCAGATCTCTCCACAGGCAGTGATTTATGGTTGTCTCTGCCTCAAACAGGCAGAAACCATCTGCCTGAGTGCCTGCGGAGCCTGGCCCCACCTCGCCACCCTGCTGGGACAGAGCTGGGGCTGCCTCCGGCAGGCTGGAAGGCATGAATCAAAGCTTCAGAGATGCCCTTAGACAAACCCACAGGGTAGTGGGGAGCCCTATAGCCCCTTAGGCAGTCCTGCAAGAGGGCTGAGGGTCTGGCAGCAGCTGCCTGGCCCCTCTCCTGCACTGGGGTTTGGCAGGGCTTTAGGATGCTCCAGCCATGAAGCAAGGTGAGTGCCCCTGAGGCATTGGGAATGGTGTGCAGGCACAGCCCTTCCCTCCAGCACCCTCCCAAGGCATTGCCAGGAGACAAACCCTGCTCACCTTTGCTCTTCCCTCCCTCCCCCATCAGTGCTTTAGTTTCAGCAGGGTTTTGGTTATGGGTTTATATCTGTTAATGTTTTATGCTGCACTGTGCCGGAGTTGGGAAGGGCAGGTCAGAGGCATTCCTGGCAGCCGGTGGTGGGTGGCTGAGGGGTGCAGAGAGCACCTTCATCCCATCCTCATTCCCCAGCACCCAAGTGTGGAGCTAGAGCCCCTCACTGGGCAGAAACTGCTGCCTGGTTGGAAACAAGCAGCTACGCAGAGCTAGGTCTTACCCAGGCTTTGCCATAACCTAGCTGGTTTGGGGCTTGTTTGGGGACCACTGCTGTGCCGGTTCTCAGTCCCTGGGCTTGGAGTGGCAGCTTGGGATGGCCCTAGCCCTGTGCAGGCATCTGCCAGGGTTTGCTTGGGGAAGATAAGCCCTTTTCCCATGGCTGCGCCCATCCTGCCCCCTCCTCACACCCCCCTGCACCCTGCCCAACCCCTCATTGCTCATTAACCAACTCTTGCACCAAAGAATAATGAGTCATAAATCATGCCAGCAATATGCCTGGACTTTAAACACCAGCCCACGGTGGAGGTGCTCAGTAATCCCACAGTGGGAAGGGGGAGAGGCCCCTGATCATCCCAGCCTGGATTCCTCAGACTGGCTTTCCTTGGACTTTTGCATCTTGCAGGCTCTGACTTAATCTTGGAGCAAACAGTTGCAGGAGATAAGGAGGCCGGGTGACCGCCGAGCCCCTCTCCCTCCGACCCGCACTTTGTTTTCCCTTTGCCAAGCCCTGCAGGTGTTTGCTCTGAGATCAGCCCCATCGCCCCTGGATGCTGGAGCAGCCAAGTCTGTGCCAGCCCCATGGGACCGGCTGCACCCTGGGTCCATCCCAGTTATCCATCTTATGCCCTTGGCAGCACTGGGTACGCCTGTGGGCTCTTTTCCTTGTGCTTTACCCCAGGCCAACCCAGTCGCAGCATCTGAGCTTTTGCGGCCGGTGCGGACATGGGGTGAAACATGTTCTCTTCCATCCTGGGTGAAGAGATCTCTCTCATCTCCTCCTGTAGCTCATGTCTCTGCCAGCGCACGGGCTGGCTGCAGCCCTGCAGACGTGGGGTAACTCGTTAAGTGATGATAACGCCATCGCACTGTTTCCGCCTTGGCTCTGGCAGGGCTTCCATAGGCCCCCGTGACTCACTCAGTCAAATAAAAGGGGTGAGGTAAAATGGGGGGGGTGGGACTGGTCATAAAACGGCCAACACCTCTCATACATGTAAGAAAGAGGGCGAGCAGCATGTTTTCAGAGCCTTTCATCAGAACTGGGGGGAGGGATGGGGAATGAGAAGTTGTTTCTTGGCGTGAAACGGGGAAAAACCAAAAACTCCTCCCAAAATTTAATTTTTTTTCATTTTCTCTTTCTCCACCCAAACTCCTCCACATCAGGGCTGACAAAAAAGAGGTTTCAACATCAGCCTCTCAGGGTGGGGAGGACTGTGTGTGGCAGTCCCAGAGGATGGACTTGTTTAGCATCACCCTTTTTCCCATCCAGATGCTACAAGCTCCCACTGTCCTGCCCTGCTGCACCCCTGGGCTTGCACGTGGAGCCCTCGCTCTCCCTTTGAACCTCTCCCTTTGAACCTCTCCCCAAGATGCACTTGTGGGACACCTGAAAGACATTACCCAGCAGATGCTCCGTGGGAAGGGGAGAGGTGGGGTGGCCTCAGATGTGTTTACGAGGGTGACCTATCTTTGATCAAGACCTTTGCCTGCTCCTCCCAGCTCCGGCTCTCAGCCTCCCTGGGTCACTGCATGAGGGCAGCGCTCAGCATGATGCTGCAGGGGCTGTCTGCACCCAGAGGCACTTCAGTGCGTGGGCACGCCACCTTCTATCAGGTCCTCTGCTGGGACACCCAGTGCGGAGTCTTCTGCTGTGCCCTTATACAAAGGGCTCTTGCAAGCCCTGTCCTCCTGGGAGCAGCAGCTCAGCATTGAGACCACTGAGCCCATGAAACAAGCTGCTTTACTCAATTGCAACAGCTAAGAAAATGGCTGGGACCCTGACAGGGCAGAGAAAGTGCCTGTTGCCCCATGTCTATGGCTCGGGACTGCAGGGCAGAGAAAGTGCCTGTTGCCCCATGTCTATGGCTTGGGACTGCAGGGCAGAGAAAGTGCCTGTTGCCCCATGTCTATGGCTTGGGACTGCAGGATGCCCTCCCTGTTTACCCAGCTCATGGGGGTGGGTTTTGGTGCTCTCCCCATGACAAGGTCCTGCCAGAGCCACAGCTCGGCACCAGGCAATCCCTTTGGGCTTATGCCAAACAAGTATGAACCAACAAAGCTCATCAGCTGCCCTAGAGGGGCTGGATCCTGTCTTCATGCTTTGTGTGTCAGGCAGTACGAGGACTGTGGCAGCATCCCAGTCAGCTGGGATGGGGTCAGCACAACTGCCTGAGCAAGGGGCACTCTTCCAAGGCACCGGGAGCTGCAGGACAGGAGGGGCTGCACCCATCCAGCTGCATCCATCCAGTTCAGGGGCAAAGTCCAGTTGTGCAAATGCTTCACAGCTCTGCACTGACATAAACCCAGCCCCATGTGAGCCCTGCGTGGGTTCCTGGGGCCAGAGCATGGCCACACTGACCACTTCCCCTCTCACTGAGTGCACACATTCGTGCAGGGCAGTTTAATTGTCTTTACAGCCATATGGATCTCCCCGACAATGGGTGCCTGCCGTGCACATCTTCCCCTGTGGGTCAGGACCCTGTCAGCAGCGGCGCAGGAAGGACGGCTGTGCTAAATCGTGCGTCTCCACCACATATGCTGCTCCGTTTATCGCCCCTTCCCTCCCCAGCCCCGAGCATCCTCCCAGCCGGGGCTGCGCAAGTGCTTACAGACACGGTTCAGGGCACTGGGGTCTTCCCTGGTCCCCCCGCTGGGAGAGCTGCAAAGATGGGAAAACAAGACCCCAGCCCGGCTCTGCTCCGGTGTCTGGTCATTGCTGTGCAGTGAACAGCTCCCGAGGCAGGATCCTGCCTGCAGCATCAGCACCCTGATACCCTGCTACAGGCTCGCGGCACTTGAGGGTCGCCATTCTGCAACCCGGGGCTGCAAGTGCTGCCAGGCACCCGTGGCTGCGCTGTCAGCTCCCTGGAGAGGCTGATTTCCCAACAAAAGGGATGGGTTGCTCATGTCCCTGCGCTCCAGCAGGTTCCCCACCAGAGCTTCCCTACTGCCCTCTTCCCCCCAAGCACAGCCTCCTTCCCCAGCACCCCCAGCAGAATCAGGTGCTGCACCCAACCAATGTGTGCATGCTGTGATGCGCGTTGCTGTCCCATTAGCCTGGCTCCTGACATGCTGTGCCCTCCCTGGCAGGGAACAGCAAAGACGAGGCACTTCTGTCTTGCTGTATAGGGTATTTCACAGCCCTGCAGTCACCCTGTGATCTTCTGAGCAGTGGCACAGCCAACTGTGCATCTGCCTCTGCCCAGGTCCTGAGCCCTGCTGCCTCAACCCCCGATGGAGAGCTGCAGCACAGCTTTTCCCTTCAGAGCAACACTGCCACAGCTGCCAGGAGATGCCACCGTTGCCCTTCCTTCAGTCCAGCCCTCTGCAGCCACCAGTGTGGTTGTCCAGGAGCAATCCCTGCTCAGAGCTGCTCAAACGCCTCTTTCAGCTTATTCTCCGCTAAAAATCCCTTTTCCAGAGGAGCCTTGTGAAGAGTCTCAAGTCTTTGGGCTCACCTACATATTTATAATTAATTTGTCCCATGGTTCATCTTTCTGAGAGCCCTCTGCAGATCTGCTTCGCGCTGGGGAGGGGACATTTCGGCTATCGCTCCAGATTTCTCTGGATTAGCAATTAAGGCATCTTTTCTCACTTTATATCCAATGGAGAAAACTTCTGCTAGACCCATTACTGCTTTCACACAGCCTCGCTCTTTGTATGAGAAAGATTTCCTCTGCAGCCTTGTCTCCAATCTTTCACCGAGGTAATATTTAGGGACCACAAGCTTAATTAAAACGTTATTCATTATAACTTTAGCACCCAGTAACGTCTCAAAGGCTTTGTAATCCCTCTCTGAAAAGCCATGGGAGCAGAACACCAAGCAGCTTCGGTGTTGGCTTGAAATTAGTCAAGGGGTGCAGGCAAAATTGCCAGCTCCACCCAAACCCAGCCACAGCTGGGCAGTGAGGACATCGCATCTCAAAAAACAACCCAAAAGGAGCAAGGGAAAGGAAAATAATTGTGAAGAAGAGCTCAGGACAATCAAAACATGCTTCTCCCTGTGTTTTCACAAGCTTTTGTCACAATGGCCATTTATTTTTAAATATGTTTTCCTATCATTAACTTCAGGAGTTTTGAAACAGAAAAGAACAAAACATTGAGTAATTTGGAGAGTTTTTCTCTCTTTTTGCAGTGAAAAAGAAAACAGTGCTGATCCGCTCATGATGAAGTTGATGAATCGGCATTTTTAATAGCAAATTCTGCTCCTTGGCCAGGTCCCAGCCCCATGTATTTAGTCTAGCAGCTGAGCTGCTTCATCCTTCTGGAGTCTTGGAGGAAGCTGGCTGTCTTTGGTGCTCTCTGATGTACTGGTGATGTTGGGAGCCCGATCCAGCAGCAACAGCTCCTTCGCCCCTGCCCGTGGCTGGGCTGGTGTCACTGCTGCACGCACTTTCATTCTGAGTGAGCCTGATGCAGAGAAATCCCCTCTCTCCTCTGCAGCATCTTTCCCTCCTTCAGTTTCCTTTTATTGCCTGTGGGTTTCTCACGGATGCACAAATTCCCTTGCAGCCCTTCTCCCTCTGACATGCTGGAGGACTTTGTTCTCTACCTTTGCCTCAGTCTTACTGTATCCTCCCTAAGCCGCATCTTACAACTGACCTACCATACTTTCTGCTCTTTTCTCTTGCTTTCAGGCAAGCTGGGTTCCTTGATGCTGAAAGAATCCTTTCTAATTCACATCCCCATAGGCCCCTGCCCTCTGCCTTTCCCTTTGCCACTCACATCCTTTCTCTGCCAGCAGAGTTCCAGGGCCATGCTCGCCACTCTCCAGCCATGCTCAGGCTTCCCATGTCCTCCCCACTGGCACTGAAGTACTCTGCCTTTCCCAAAGTGATGTGGCTGTCAGCAGCCCTGCCTTTACACTACCCCATTGCTTCCAACACCACCAAAAGCTGCTGCTGAGGTCCTGCCTGGGGCATTTCTTCATGCTGGTATGGTCCAGGTTAGAGCATGGGGCCATGTTTGGAGAGTGGTGGTGAATAGGAGAGGGTTCCTGCAGAGGATCCTGCCCTAAGTGCCATGGAGCAATGACTCACAGTCCTCATCAGGGCTCCCAGCCCATGCAGGCAGTAGGGCTTAGGCAGGGCATCAGCTTCCAGTGCTGCAACTGGAAAACAGGGTCACTGGTGAGCACATCAGATGTGGGAACACGGAGCTTTTCCTGCCTCTCCAGGGATTCAACTCCTCGCGACAGATGCTGCCTCAATGAGGGGGAATTGGGAGCAAGAGCAGTGGGACACGTTCACTCTCCCTTCACACACACCCAGGGCCATGCTCCAGCAAGCCAGCACCAGCTCCAGGAAGGTGCCCTCAACCCTTCCCAGGTGGAGAGGGGCTGACACTGGACGGCACCTGAACGCGCAGCCTCAATATATCAAGAGAAGCAAAGAGAGCCCCAGGGTCTCCGACCTTTCAACAGCCAGATGCAAAATACCCACTCCTGTTACCCAGGTACTTACTCATTTCCAGTTGATTGAAACATAAATACATGTCCTCAGCCTGATGAATCGCTTCTGCTCTGTGCGGCATTTACCTTTGAGGGGGAGTGAAAAGGAGAGGAAATGGTTTCCTATGTGTTTTCCACCCAGCCCACTGCATAGAGAGCACAAAGCACATGGAAAACATCATTGCTCCGCGGATAAGATACTAATTCACCTCCTAGACCTGCTGGTATGATCTTAGGAAAGTCATTTATTTCATCCCTTTCTACCCCAGCTTTTCACCATTTTTTCTTTCTATTTATGTTTCAAACACTTGTGGCTGGTTTTAGCCATTTGTTGCTGGTTGGGACATCGTTAAATACCCCTTGTGCCAAAGAGGCAATGAAGACACTAAATAAAACCCCAGTTGGGAAGCAAAACCAGCAAGAACCTCACCCAGCCCTGGGACCCTTTCCCTCCCTGTGTGCCCCATGCAGAAGCACGTGCTCCCACCCCAAAAGCTGTGCCCCACATCCCTGTGCTGGCTTAACAGCCAGTGACCCTGGGGAGGCCTGGAGTGCATCAGGGTGATGCAAAGGACCCTGGCAGGAGAGGGCATGGCCACCACAATGCTCAGTCCTTTATAAGGCCGCGATAGCAGGGCTGAATTCCTAGATAACCCCAGGCAGATATACGGCCAGGCTGAAGGGACCTGCCCTCCTTCCTCCAGTGAATTAAAGCAGCCCTGCAAGCCGAACTCAGGGGACATAAATTAGTGATGGAGATCAGAGATAGGAGCCAGTCTTCGGCTCAGAGCGGCCGGGAGATGGGGGTGCCCATGACAGGGATGCTCGTTGCCTCCCCAAAGGCAGTGAATTCCTCCCTGCCAGGCATGAGGGGATCGTTAATACCTGCTGACACCGGGGTCACGGGTCAGGCACCAAACCGTCCCTCCGAGCTGGGGGAAGTGACCTTTGCAGTGACACGTGGCCACCTGAGGCACCGCTGTGCTGGGGGGTGCTGCTGGGACCCCACGGTGCTGCTGGGCTCAGGGTGGTCCCTGGGTGCCCCGCAGGCTCCTGGTTGAATGTATGTGACCCGCGGGAACAGAGGAAAAGCAAAGCCATGTTTGCCCTTTTCTAGAGGCCAGGCAACAAGAAGGTAAATACTTGCTATGCACATACATTCGCCTTCTTTTCCTTGTCCCTTCCTCGCTCACACATGGTCCCCCTGTGCTAACGCCTTCAACCTTCTAGCCAGAAATTTCCTACCAACCACAAGAAATGTGGGAAAACAAACAAACGTAAAAATGCATTTGCAGGCACTGCCCAGGGTGCTGCTGGCTGCCCAGGGTGGTGAGCACGACTCGCCCAGGGTAGCACCCAGGGTATCACTTAAGGATGCTCTGGTCACACTGCAAGACCCTGGGCCACTTCTGCAGCAGGAGAAGCTCCAAGGTCCGGGCAAAGACCCTGCACACCAAGGCAGGCTCCTGGCTTGCTCCTGGCCAACCATGGGCAGTAACAGCCCCCTCCTGCTGCCGGAATCCCCCTGGCTGGCAGAGCCTTAATAACCCCTGGTGCCACACTCGCGTGGGTCACTAATTAGCCCAGGTGCTCATTAGCCCCAGCCATGGGCCGGGACAGCGCTCCCAGCTGCTGTCAGTGCACATGGGGTGTGTGCTCGATTAGTGCCCTGCAGGCTGGGACCCCCTGAACCCCATCCCTGCCCAACACCTCCTAATAGATGAGATGTGAAATGAAAGCGCATCCTGCAGGGGCTTACGGCTTCTCCAGCACCACCCCATTATCCACCCGAGCCTGGGGAGCCCATGTTTATCTGCCAGCATCCCCAAGCGCTCCCACTGTTGCACTGGGCAATAGCAAGGACCTGAGTTATTTACCTGGCCAGAGTGATGAATGTCGCTATAATGAACCCAAAATGGAACAGGCTAAAGATTAAAACCAGCCCCCACAGTCCCCAGCCGCAGCCAGCCTCCCCAGCGTTAACATTTTCTTGAGTGCCTGAAGTCCAGATAAGAACCAGTTAAATTTATCTTCAAAGAACCCCCAAAAGCAACTTGCTCTTAACCCCCTGCTCACTGCCTCCCTCCTCGCTGGTATAAATCTTCCCCTTATCTGAACTTCCAAGGAGCAGGGCTGGGCGGGGGAAGGAGCGGGAACACAGCAGACTTTTTTAAGCCAAAAAAATCTCTGTTTCGTATTAAAGAGGCAGGATAAAAGAGCGCGAAGGGTCCCGCTGCGAGCATAAATAATGCAGGATGGGCCCTTTGCAGAGATTTACACTGGGCAGTTTTCTTAGAGAGAGACAAAGCCCAAAACAACAACAAGGGAGGCACAAGAGAGGTTTTTCCCCTGCAAAGGGGTGTTAGCGGCCGCAGGGAGAGCAGGCGGCGCGGTCAGGAGGCACCACAGCCAGGGAAGAGGGTCTGCAGGTGGGACAGGGACCCTGTGGTGCTGGGCTCTGGCACAGCACCATGTGCTGACCCTGCCCCTCTGCAGGAAGGAGGGCCCAGGCAGGGGAAAAGGGGAAGAGAAAAGGGGAAATGGAAAGGGGAAGGGAATGCAACGCCTGGCACTGCAGCACCCACGACACAATGACCTGCATCTCACACTCCGGCACATCCGCACCCCTGCGGATCGGACAAAGGAAGCCGGGCAGACACAGCCGAATTCCTCAGAATTATTTTTTCATTTTCTCCTTTATTAGTTTTTTATTAGAGGGAAAAACAACCGTAAGCCGGCTCCGCTCGAATGCAGTCTTCACCAGAAAAGCTCCTGGCTGCACAGAGGCTCCCCTTGGGCTCTGAGCGCTGCAGGATCCCCCCAGTCTTTCCCCTCTACCCACCATCTCCAGCACCCCTGGAGCACAGCACAGGAGCTGCCGTTGATGCTGTGGGATGAGCAGCCCTGGGCACTTCTCCTTGCTCTGCAGCCCTGTGGCGGGGCAGAGCTGGGCTTCAGGTGCTGTTGGACACCCCCCCCTCCGGCACTGATCCGTTGGCAGGGGCCCCAGGGGAGGCTTTCCCACACAGATACATTGCAGATGCTCTGGCTAACGGTGTTCAGGAGGGCAGATCCTAAGGCAGCACCCCAGCATGCTGTGATGGGTGAATGGATCCAACTGGGATGGGAACATCCCAGCCAAGGAATGAGCTAACCATGGGGTCAGACGCAGCGGATAATGCAGTCTCTCACTTTGATGCAACTGGGGAAAGAACCATGGAAAAAGTCTTTGACTTCCTGAACTCTCAGAAAGATTGAGTCTGCACCTCCGGCCCGGAGAGCTGAGGCGAAGAGAAGAGCACGAGCAGATGTCCCCTGAGGCATGCGACACGTGCAGCAGCCAAGGAGGATGTGCAGGATGAGCAGGGGCTGCACCTGCTCACCCACGGCCACTCTGGCTCTGCAGGACCGAGCACTGCAGCGGCACAGGGACCTGATGCCCTCCCTGCTGCCATCATCCCACTGTGGTCCTATCTCGGCTGCAGGTTCTCCCGTGCTGCTCGCACTGGAGGTGGGAAGGGCTGCGGAGAGCCATTGCCCTCCTGAAAAAAAGCTCTAGGATCTGCAATCAGTTATTCTCTGGGCCCAGGAATTAGCACATTACCAAAGCAAAATGACTTCAAGAACCTGGAATGGGATCAGTTTTTTGCTCAAATTGTCACCTGCTGGCCCTGCCCCTACCCTCAGCGCAGGGAGGGGAGGATGTGGAGCAGCTACACATGGCTTTGGGTCCCTTTGAGAGCAAGGAAAACCCTCACTCGCAATCAGCAGCTCCAGACCATGGCTGAAGAGAGGTGTCGGTGCTCACTCCCCACTTCACATGAATTTTTCTCATTCCTAGTTGAAGCTCTCCAGAGCTCAGTCCAAGGTGTGATGTGACACCGGGGCTGCCACATGTGCCCTCCTGAGCATGCCCCCTGGTCGCACTCAGCCTCTTCCCATCCAAAAGCATCTCCAAGTTATCAGCAGCACAACCCTGGCCAGTGGGAAACATCCCTCTGCGTCAAGCTGCCGGTGGCATCGGCTCTGCCCACCTCTGCAAGGAGTTAGAGGAGAGCATCCGGAGCAGGTATCTCCTTGCAGAGCCATGGTATTACTCAACAGGTGACTAAGCCATGGATTGCTTTCGGAAAAGCTGATTCCGCCTCAATTCTGACAGTGCTCATGGTAAGCTGCCCATGCTCATTCTTAAAGCTTCTCTTCAGGAGTCATTGACCAACCCATATTTCTAACTAAGCCTGCATGGAAAAACATCTTCTAACAGCAATAAATAAAGCAGAACTCTCTGAAGGGAGTGGGTGCCTGCTGGGTGAGATACATTCAGAAACCCTTCCTCAGTGCAGCTCAGGCTGTGCCATCTATTTCTCGTGGCACAGTGTGGGTATTAATCCCCCTGGACTCAGCAACTGCCAGCAGTTTGGGGAATATCATCTCTTGAGCCCAGCCAATACACCAGGGGGAATAGGAAACCCTGGGGTAGCACATGAGTGAAGCTGGCGACAGCTTTGATGCCCCAATATCTTCACCCCTGCCTGAGTGGCCCCTTCCTCCTCCTCCTTCTCATCCACAGCCCTAGCTCCTGGCTCCAGCTGGACACAAATCCTGCTTTTTGCCTTGCGACCGAGTTAAGTGAGCTGGAGAAAATCAACACGGGATTTGCATTAACAGCAGTCGCTACAACAAGATTGCAGCCAAACACAATATTAGAAACTCAGTTTCCCCTCCGTCCTTAGTGCTTCCAGATGGAGCCCCTTGCGCAGACCAAAGGGTAGGGGCAAACCCCCCTTTCTGCTCTCAGCACAGACCTTTTCTTCAGCCCCAGGCTCCAGAGGGGGTGAGGAGGGACAGATCTGCCCTTTGTCCGAGCCCCGAGCCCGATGCTGAAGCAGCAAGGGACCCGCGGTTTCCCCCGCTTCCAAAGCCACAGATTTATTTCCGCTTACATCAGAGAAAGTAAAAAAAAAACCACCAGAGAGAGAAACAAACCCACCACACAAAAGAGAAAGACATCAGGATATTCTGTAGGTCCCCGGGGATCTGTACAGGGGAAGACATCCTTGGAATAACACAAGCAGCCCCAGCACCGCTTTCTGAGGCCGGCCGGGAGCCAGCCTCCCTGGGCACTAAAATCACTATAGCAGAGTGCTAAAAATATTCATTACCCAGGAGGGAGTCGTCACAATTGAACAGGCCCCAGGTATTAAGTAGGTAGCAAGACCTGGCACAGGCTCCTTGGCTTACACCTAGTCACACACGTTTGTGTTTGACATTAAAGCTTTTAGGCAAAGATGGTCCCAAGGAATAAGCGGCCAGCTTGTCCCTGTCCCCCCCATCCCCCCCACTGTCCTCAGGCAGGGACCCCGGTCTCATAGAGCTGTCAGCTCATTTATTTGAGCTGAAACAGTTCACTGGCACTTGGGGCTTGGTCAGGTTGTTTCTGATAAGAGAGTAAGTTGCCTTGTGCAGATGGGGGGGGGGGGGGGGTCAGCCCTGCCCCAGCAGCACCCCCTGAACCCCCTGGTGCTGCTGTCTCCCCTCCATGGCTTGGAAACCCAAGCTCTGCTCATGTCCTCGTCCAGAAGTAAAGCTCATAAACAAGCCAGGTAATTTTTGTCCACACTTCGCATGAGCTCGGCATTGCCTTGGGCAGGAGCTTCTGCTCTTCACAGACATCACAACATGAAATGGGTTTCTCTTCTTCCCTCAGGTAGCCTGAGAGCAGGTCATTGAGCTCATCTGCCAGTGCTCACCCAGCTGCTTGCTGTCTTTAGGACAAAAGCTGAGGCATAACTGCCACTGAGTCCTCCCAGAATCACAGCAGCTCCCATTAGCACATGCACTGGATCACTTGCTCCAAGCCTCTACAGAGCACCTTCTGACAGATACGAAGATCAAATTTTAGTCACAGGTTTCTTGGGTTTTGCCAGCAGCTTTTGCAGATGCTGCTTCTTTCCAGCCTTCCCTTTCAATCACAGCAAAGCAGAGACAGCCCATGCGGTGTGAACATGGAGCATCTGCACATCCCGCTTGCCGGAGGGCACTGGGAAGGTGCAGGACTGCAGGAGCTCAGTGCTGTGACCCAGCAGGGCTCCGCACCCCCAGCACTGCTGGCACCCAGCCCGTTCCCTTGCTCCCACCGGGAAGCTCCACCGGCAGCGTGGTCCTGGCGCAGCGCAGGGACGGATGCGGTGGTTCACGTCCTGTTTAGCCCCAGCCTGTTTACGGACCGTCAGCAGTGTTTACCGGCCCGCCCGGACCCTCTGCAAACCGGAGACAGCTGCAGCTGGAGGCGGGATGCGGGATGGGGTCCTGCGATGCTCTCCGGAGCCGGGTGTGCGGGCGGCCTGAGGAGCACAGCCTTGTTTATCCTGCTGGGGCTTCCCTGGCCAAAACCCCGCAGCTGAACACTGCGCCGGGATGCACGGAGTGCTCCAGCCTTCTTGCTGCCACAATCTGTGCACGTAGAGGTGTCGAACCCCTTCCATGGGAGAAGGAGAGATGTGAGGGCAGCTAGAGGCAGGGACATCGTTCAGACCTTTAGGCAGCAAACCCAGGTGTGTTTTTATCAGGCAGCTATTTCCAATGCCACATTGTACACGCTGTGGAGAGGTCCCCGCACTTGTGCTGCCAGCCAGAGCTGGTGCTCACAGCACCCACTGTCCATGAAGTGCACCGGGCTCTGCATTTATAAGCCACAGATTTGCTCTGTGTCTTAAAGAAAAGCCCCTCATAAAACCAGCCAGCCCTGCAGTGAGATAAGCAGTGTCTCAGGGAGCCCTCGCTTCAGGGAGGTGCTGTGGAAAGAGCCTCTCTGATGGAGAGGCAAGTGTGGGGCAGCCAAAGGAGGGGGATGCTCTCGAGCCATTGTAGAGCCTTTGCAAGCCCCAACCCGACTTCTGAAGCCCTTTTGGAAAGGTGTGTGGTGGGATCTAGTGCAGCACATGGAGCATGAAGCCGTGCCCCTGCAGCTCCCTGGGTGGGACTCAGCCACGGAGGGATGCCAGTGGTCCCACAGCATTGGAGACTCCCCATCTCAGGAGAGGCTCACCACAGCGGATAAAGCTCACTACAGCAGCTGCATTATCACTGGGTTCTAGAGTGGGACCTGAAGTTGGAGCTGCTGGATGAGAGGCCAAGAGCAGCTGTCGCCCTTTGCTGTCTACCACCTCATTCCTCTGTGCTTCCCTGGGACAAACACAGCCATAGCTGCCTGCAGAGCTCTGATACAGACTGATAAGGGCTGATAAGAAGTTAAAGGAAGGAGGAAGTGTCATGGGGACAAGCATTGCAGGCGAAATCACGTGTGGGGTAACTGGGAGCATCTCCCATCAAACAAAGCCTTAGGAGGCAAGATAGCAAAGCAGAACATGCCACTGTTCCTCTGCATGGTGCTGGGCTCAGGCAGGTGGAGCCCATGGCACCTTTGCATGTTTAAACAGTCATAAAAACTGGGGTGGGGTAAATTCCCTTCAGAGCAGAAAGGGCAGAGAGTGGTTGGGGCATCTAGGGCCAAGGACGGGGTAGGTGACTGCAATCTGCTTGCTCTGTACTGCACTGGAGCTGCTGGTGGCAGAGCCCCCTGCACCATCTCTGCGTTTGGAGCAGTTTTAGGGGCACCTTTGTTTGCTCTTCTGCTGGGATGAACACAGCAGCAGGCATTTTGAGGAAAGGCTGGTGAAGCTACAGGCAGCTGGTGCAGGATGGACCAGCCCAAAGGCTGCTCTAAGTTGGATGACCCCTTCCAGGGAGCTGCTGGGGGTACTGCAGGTGATGGTAATGGGGAAAGGGCCACAACAGCCAGGTTGGAAACTGTGTGAGCAAATGCCCTTCCTTGCTCAGGACCTATTTTAGGGATGCCCTGCATCTTCCTGAGTTGCTACACAGCAATGGCAGGGGCTCTGATGCCCAGTGCCATGGAGTTGGTGCTGCACGGGAGGCGGGTGAGAAGAGAGAGACGGGAGCTCAGGGCAGCACAGAGAGGAGGCAGTGTGCTCCCCACAGATCAGGGAGGATATAATGACTAGTTTTACACGCATGGAGATACAAAAAGCCAAATCACGGAGCATAATTGCTCAAAAAAAACAAAGGAGCGCTTCATATTTCTTGGCTCCCTGACAGAATTAGCACAGCGAGCATTCCCTGCCTTTCCTTTCATTCTCCTCCAAAAACATCCCTTTCCTTGGGGGGATGAGGGAGGGAGTGGGAAAGCAGAGAGCATCGCCGGGCCTCCAGCAGTGCACCATGGCCGGCTGCTGGAGGGGAGCAGGGGTCTGCCCGTGCCCCTTCCCGCTGCCCCATTGCCCTCTCCCAGACCCCCACGCATAGAGGGGGGAACCAGACACACACACACTGTGGTCCCCAGCCCAGCCTGCCCCTTGGCAGCTCCGGGCTTGTGCCTCTGTGTCCGCTGCAGAGGTGGTACCGAGCGCGGTGGGAGGCAGCGCGCCAGCGGCGTGGTCTAATCCACGCGGAGGCAAACAGCTGGGGAAGAGCCTCCGAGGCTTTTTCCCAAGCTCCAAGAGCTCTCTGAAGCCGGGTGCCGCTCGCCCCCGTACCCAGGTGTCCTTTGAAAGAAAGGGAGCAGCTCCCGGCAAGCTGCGGCACGGGCAGCACTGGGGAGTGCCCGCGGCAGGGCAGGGCGAGCTGCAGGCACTGGTGGCCAGAAAGGGCAACTTGTGACAGGACCTGGGGATGGAAGCTCAGCTGCCACCGCAGCCCCAGCCTTGGAAATGGGCACTGATGAATGTGGGCTTAGTGCTTTGGTGGGATATAGGGCACAAAAGTAAAAGGGGAGATGCAGGCTAGACATGAGGAAGAAATATTGTACAATGAAGGTGGTAAAACACTGTCACAGGTTGCCCAGAGAGGTGATGGATGCACCGCTAAGGCCAGGCTGGATGTGGTTCTGAAACAGCCTGATCTAGCTGAAGATGTCCCTGCTCACTGCAGGGGGATTGGACTTAGGTGACCCTTGAAGGTCCTTTCCAACCCGAACTATTCCATGATTCTCTGAAAAGGAGGGCAGCAGGAGAGGTGGGGAGAGGAATCGGATGGAAACTGAAAAAGCAACAGGGTAAGGTGAAGAGGAGAGAGTTTGTGCTGGAGACCACCCCACACTGCCTGGGTGACAGGTCCAGGCATGGCAGACTCGGCACCAGAGGTGACAGGACACCCTTGGGATCCAGGCACCTTTTGCCTACCTCACTAAAAACACACACATGAAACCCATTTTATCTATCAGTCCCAGCTCTCCAAGTCTAGTTTAAGGCCACCCAGTGCCACTCTTCGCATGTCCCTGCCACCTGCAAGCCCCACATGGCACCTCCAGCTCATGCCTCCCCATTTTGGAGCTGGGCAACAGCAGAGTCCCTGGTGGTGCCGAGAGCAGGACAACAGCCATGGCTCCCCGACATCAGCCCTGCACCGCCTGAGTGAGGGCTGCAGCTTCTCAGGCCTCCCCATAAAGAGTGTTATTCAGAACTGGAATTAAAAAGCTTAAGTGTAAAAGAACACTAAAGGGAGCAGTGGAAGAACCGGATTTTCTTTTATTTGATTTTTTTTCTTTTCTGAGGGATGCTGTATTGAGCCGAACATGACAAATATGCCAGGAATGTTTGCCCTCAGGGCCTGGGAGAGAAGGGAAAGGCCCAGAGAAAGGCACCGTTGGCATCTTATCAACACACCAGCCCCACTGTTTGCACAAAACCAAGCGTCGGTGGCAGCAGCCACCCACACCAGCGCGATGCCAGCGGGTGCAGTGGTGCCACTGAGTGCCCACTGTGCCACGGGGACACATCAGCCCGGCAGTGATGGTGCAACGACAGGGCCAAGCCCTGCCCCTTCCTCAAGGGAGGAAGCAGCAGAGCCAAGCGGTGGCAGTGGGTGATGTGATGTAGGGTGTGCAGCTCCCCAGGATACATCTCCCTCTTGCACATCGCCCCAGTTTGTACCAGCATGACTGGAGCAGTGATGGCTTTTGTTAGGCTTGACAAGTCCATCCATCAAAGCAGCATCACTTCGGCCTGATTCAGAGCTGCTGGTGGAGCCGCAGACCCAATGATGGCTTCATCTTGGGGAGAAGAGTGGGCAGCAGGAGCAATGGCTGTGGCCAGGAACGGGGCTGGCACCTGCAAGGTTGCAGCCATCCAGGATTAAACATTCAGTGGCAAAGGGGAGAGCATGCCTGGATCCTCCCCATCCCTTCTGGGCTCCTCCACCCAGCCCCAGCAAACTCCTTCCTTAGGAAGACCTTAACTCACTTGCTTCGCGCTTTTCAGGATCCTGGTGTTTGCACCAAGGAGAGAGCCTCCGCCAAGCTGCCACGCTGCTCCGGGGTACCCCGGCCCCACTTCAAGGCAGCCATGCGCAGCAGGCTGGGGCCGGGGCTCATTAACTGTCCTCGTTAAAAATATATTGTGGTTAGTTTAAATAAGGCTCCCTCAAACCGGTGAGGGACTGCGGAGAGATAGCGAGAGAGGGAGTGAGGTGGCCGGTGGGGGGAAGGCAGTGCCTGGGTGCATTTGTTTCTTTATTTACTTCCATTTCTAAAACAAAATAAAGTGCCTCTCTGTGGCTGTAGGCGCCCTGACGTCTGTTAAAGTACCACATAGGAAATTGTAAAGTACAGGAAAACAACCCAATCAGCCTGACCCCTTAACAAACTCCAGCCAGCGCCAAAGTTGCAGAGTAAACAAAGCGAAGCCACCGTCGCCAAGCGCCTCACCTGGGCTCCCAGCCCCATGGGCTGCTGGATGGCCCCACTGGCAGCTCCTCGCAGCCCTTGTGTCATGCCCAGCCATGGGGCTGCCCGCGGGTGCCCACTGAGGATGCTCCCATGAGTTGCCTGCCAGGATGGAGGATGCTCTGCTGCAGTGTCGCCCCCAGCGCTGGCATTGTCATGGATGTTCTAGAGAGCACCACTCGTGGGACATGGCCTCGACAGCAGACACCACGTTCAGCAAAGCCCTGTGCTCACCCAGTCCCGGGGCAGCACGCACAGCCCCTGTCCCTCTCCAGGCTGTGAGGAGCGAAGGCAGCTGGGCTACAGCATTGCCTGACCACATGCTTCCAAGTCTGGCCAAAGGGATGATGTTAGATGAGTCAACAGTTGGCCCGAGCGTTGGGGTCGGAAGGGTAATGCTTCCTTCAAAGTCAGATGCTTCCTCTCCTCCTCATCAGAGACAATGATGCTGTGGGCCAGCAGTGGGTCTTGTCTGCCACAGAAACCAGTGTGCCTCTGAGCCTTAGGGCTTGTCCCAGGCCCCCTGAGCCCTTCCAACACCCACAGAGGCACTGCTGCAATCCATTAGCATCGGTCCCACCAAGGTATTGCTCCGTTTCCCTGGACACCGATAATTCAGCCGGAACCTGAACAATTTTCTGCGCATAATAGCCAGAAATTTGCTCGCAGCAGCAAGCTCTGAAATCAGCATCCCAGCAGAGACAGCCTGGATTAATCAGGATGGCCACAACTTGGAACAAACCTGCTGATTAAGCCTTGGCAGAGGCAGCGGTGTGTGCTAAGGGCCTTCCCTTTGCCTCCTGCACAGGCACAGCATGAGGGTTCAGCAATCTTTATGAAGCCATTGACTGCATTCTTCCAGAGCTGTCTGCCACCAGCGCTGCAGCCACCTGCCCCATGTCCCCTGTGTCCTCCATGTCCCCCACCCTAGGAGCAACAGGCACTGGCCACGCAGGAGGTGATGCAGGTATGTTATTGGGGTTTGGAGAGTGCTGCAAGGAGGTACCAGCCCTGCGCACCTGAGCTGCCCTCAATGGATGGAGGGAGGCAGAGCTGTGCAATGAGGCTTGGGAGAGGTTTGTATTCCTGATGGCTTCCAAACTCCCCCTCGGACCATGCAGAATTAGAGACCTCTTTCCTGTCTAGCACTGGGGGAAATGGCTTAAACAGGAGTCCCTGCTCCTTGGGATTCAAATCACAGGACTCATGAATACTACCTGGAGCACCCTGATGGTCAACGCAGCCACAGCCCCACCATGAGAGTGCTGGTGCTCCTGCTCGGAGAACAGGAAAGGAAAGCCTTGGGGATGCTTGGAGCAAACCCCATGGTTTCACTGCAGTTCCAAGCCCAAGGTGCTGCTCTGGTCTCTCTCTTTGGGTCTGCCTTGCTCTCTGTGTCCCATGTGCTCTCCTTCTGTGCTTCTGCTTCCCTCAGGACATCACAGGCACCACACAGGCTGGCAGCTTTCCCTAAAGCATCCCAACCTGCCTCCGGGACATCCCCCTCTCTCATCCCTCAGAGAGGTACTGCCTGAAAGCACCCCAACACCATCTCCTCTCCCTCCAGCCAGCCTGGGCAGTCCCTGAAGCCTGCATTTGTGGGGGGAAGAGAACCATTTCTTGCAGGATATTTGGCTGGGTGCTGGCATTGGCAGCAGGCTGCAGCCCTGGTGCCTTGTGCTTTCCTGGGCACCCATGGGGTCACCTGTGCACCCTCCACCGGCCTGGTCCCAGGGCCCACACTGAGCTGGGTGGATGTCAGCACCCTCCTGTGCTGCTGGGTGGATGGGTGCCAAGAGGGGCAGCGCTGCAGAGTGGGAGGCAGGACTCCCTCCTCCTGGCGAAGCGGCAGGATGTTTACATGGCGGTTTCTGGCTGCTGAAGGACTCACAAAGCCTAAAAAACGTAAAATTAAATTAAAACAAAAATCATAATCCCCTGTTGTTCCCTCCAGCAGATGGAAAGCAAACACAGCTGCTCTGCTCAACCTGAGCAGCCTCCATGCACCCTGGTCCCTCTCCCCTGCCCACCATGTGGTGGTCCCTACACTGAGACCGCTATGATGCACTGGGTATGATGGGTGCCAGCAGGGATGCGCTGCCCAGATCCCATGGGAGTCTCGAGCCCCCTGAGGACGTCAGTTGGCAGCAAGGGCTGAGGACACTCATCCTGCCATGGTGTGTGATGGCCACAGGCACCGAGGTGGAGAGGGAACAGGAAGGCATTCCCAGCCCTGAGTGCCCATGGAAAGAGGTGCTTGTCCAGTGGGTCCAGCCTCCGTGGCTGTGCAGGAAGAGGACGTGCTCATGGCTTGCACTGGTGCGGGAGGACACGGCTGTCCACAGTCCATGTGGAGCACGGGGTGAAGTGGAGGTTAAACATCAGGAAACACTTTCCGGCTCTAGATGGGATCTGGGCGGCAGAGCCAGCTCCCTGACCGAGCCAGGGACAAGCTCATCAGGGGCTGGCGGGGGGGGACCCCAGTGCGGGCTACATGCCCACCACAGCACCACAGCTGGGATTTCCCATGTCCTTTTCTTCTTCCTTAATTCTAATGCAAGCAGCAGCTCCTGGCAGCGGGGCCTGCTGCAGCTCCCCACCCCGTCTGACCTGAAACTGAGGAGAAAGGAAACATTTCCCATATTTGCTATGCAACCGCATCAGCTCCAGGGCAGAACCATGAGTGGGAACCTTCACAACTGTTTCCCCCAAGTAGCACTTCTGGGTCTGGATTTAAATAAAGCACAAGGCTCTCAAAATCCCAACACAAACAGAAATACCAAATGCCCCCCGGTTTCACCTTTGCCGTGACTTGCTCAGCAGCAGTTTAAGCAAACTGCCCCAAGCTCATCAGCCTCCAGGTCCAGATCCCCCTTGCTTGGGGCCTGCTGGGGGCTGTTCAGGGCTGTTAGGGATGCTTCCAGCCTGAGGGGATGCTTGGGGCTGAGGGGATGCTCCAAGTTGTAGGAAAGCTGCCAGGGAGGCTGGGGGCTGGCAGGGGTTTTCTGGGCTGCAGGGCTACTTAAGGCTGCAAGAGTGCTTGAGGCTGGCTGGGATGCTGAGGGATGCTCACGGGCAGGGTGTTCATAGTGCTCCAGGCAGGGCAGGGTGCTTGCAGGCAGGGCCGGGTCTCCTTGTGTGGAGCTCGGCTGTCCTCTAGTGCACGCCCGGCTCCATGACACGGTGCCGGGCAGGCAGGAACAGGCAGGGCAGGCAGCGAGCCCTGCCCCACCACCACCCACCTCCCGCTTTTCAGCCTTCCTCTCGATGTCCCGAGTATTTTGGGGCTCGGCTGTATTCAGCATCCCACTCTCTGCCCCTTTCTCCACCTCCCGCACCTCTGCACCTTTTTGGCCTCACTTTGCATTAGATGCACTCTTTTAAACAGTCTCCACTTTTTCTTTAGACTCCTGCTCCTTTTAAGCTTTCGATTCTTCACTGGCTTCCACCCTCATCAGACGCTTTCGATCTCAGATTAAATTTAGCTCCACAATTTTGTCAGCCCCTTGCCACTTTTCAGCCTCAACTTTTATCCGGCCTCCACTTGTCCTCCAGCCATCTACCCAGTTTTGGCCTCCCACCCCTTTCAGCCTCTACTTGTTTCTGAGCGGGTGGATGGATGCAGCTTGGGTGTCACCGTTGTCACTCTGGTGACTCAGATGGGCTTTAGGTCCTCACTGCAGGGCTGGGGATGCTGCAGGGAGACACAGACTTAAGTTAAGCCCTTGTCAGAGCCCTGGGGCACTGTCAGGCCCTGAGCAGCCTCACCTGGGGCTCCCCACACCTGCCTGCAGCTCTATTTAAGCCCAGCCTGGAGCCCTCATCCCCTTCCTGTTCTTGGGGTGGGCATCTCATCTCCAGCCTTGCTTCTCGATAGACCTCAGCCCTATAGCACAGGTAACTTGTCTCTGTGGTGGGGCTGTGGATGCCTATTGTGGCTTGTCTCCATTGCTGGTTTTGCTTCCAGGACCTCTGGAGCCACAGTGCAGCTGTGCCTCCAAGCCCTGCATCCCTTTGCTCCTGCCTGGATGAGCACTGGATCTGGCCCTGTGCTTGCCCTGGATGGATGAGCTGCCTGCCCTGGGCAGGGGGTGAGGGCACCACCTATGTTAGGATCACCACCATCATAGGGGCACAGAGTCATGGGGATGGGCTTGAGTGCCAGGCTCTTCACTGCACTGCCTGCAGCTGCCTGGGTGCTTGTGGCACCAGTGCTGCCACTGCTCTCCCCATATGCTGCACCCCTCCCCACCATGGGTGCAGAGCTGGGCCAGACCAGAGGTTCTCCAAATGTGAAGTGTGCCTTCTTCCTCCCCTCCTGTGCAGCACCCTGGGCTCCATTCTCCCCTCACCCTACCTTTCCCTCCCTGCACAGAGTTTGTTTTCACCACAGCCTCCCCCATCCCTCAGCCCAACTCCTGACGGGAGTTTCCTGTGCTGCAGGAAAGCCATGCTTCCAGTTTTCCTCCTGGGACCATTTCCCCAGCATCCTTTATCTTTATTAAGTTGGAGCCAAAAACTAAGATGCTGTGGAGTGAGGCGAAGGCTCTGGACCTTGGGCTGGGGCACAGGGGACCTGCCACCCCCAGAGGCAAAGGTGTGGGATGAGGACGGCAGCGTTTGAGGTGAAGGGAAAAGGAGCGGCCACGTTCGGATGTGCGCACTGATGCGGGTCCGGGCAGAGAGGGAGCCCCCAGACGTGTGTGAGCAGCGTGCACGGCCCAGCCGCGCTGTGCCTGCGGGAGCTGCCCAGGTCTGCGTGCCCCAGGGATGCGATGCACACGCGTGTGCGAAGCGCGGGGCTGAGGGGGAACGTGACCCCCCGCTGTGCGGGGAGAGGCGCTGGGGAGCCCGCGGGGGGGCAGCAGAGCCACAGGGATGGCTCACGGTGCCTGCCCCCTTCCCCTTGCCCCCTGCGCACCCTGACCGAAGGGTGCGTGGGGATCCCCCCCGCCTAACCCAGAAGCACTCATCAGCGGCCGCTTTAGATAATGCAGACACCTCTCTGCTGGGCTGCCCGCCTCAGTGACCCCAAAACAGGGCCCAGACACAGTGCTGGTGCCTGAGCTGCCTGCAGCAAAGAGGAGGTGCCCCAAGTGAGCAGAGAGATGCTTAGCTGAGAGCTTCCTGCAGACAAATGCAGGGTCTGGTGAGTTGTACTAACAAGTACCTGGTGATATCGGTTACCCTGTGCTCAGCTCACCCCACTGAGACAGAGCAACTGCTGCTGGCATGGACTGAGAGCAGCAGCACAACCAGCTCTCCCACCAGTGCCAAGCTCTGATTGAATAAACCTGAGCTCTAAGTGTGGCCAGAGAGGTGAGGAAAGGGAAGCTGGAGGGTTTGGGAGCACAGGATGGCTCATGTGGTTAGCAAACCAGCTGGTCAGGGGATGTGAGTGCTGGTAAGCACCCAGGCCAATGAGGAGGATGCTCTGATGAAGCCAGGTTGTTCAGATCCTCTCTCCTTTCTAGGCAGCCCTGGGAGCTGCCATTGTTAAGAAGCTCATCTTTAACCATCACAGAAAACAGAAGAGAAATGGGTGGCCAGCAGTATCTGTAGGTACTACCTTCCCTCCTGCACCAAGGAATTAACCTGTCCTAGCCCAGCCATGGCTGAGGAGCACGATGCAAGGACCCTTGCTCCAGGGCTCCTTGGCTCCAGCTGAATGAGCTTCCGGGCCCCAGCGGCGGTCGGTGCAGAGACCCAGGTCTCTCAGCCTGGCTCTGGGCTCTGTGCCCAATCCGATATGCATGCATGGCCTCCCACCCCCACTGTCTTCAAAGCCAGTGACCTGGCAGTGGTTCTGAAGCCCGGGCAGAGCCTCCATGCCATGGCTTGGCACGCAGCTCAAAGGCTCAGTTACCAACATCTGCTTTTGTGGGCTGTAAAACCCTCTCCCTGCTCCCCTCCCTTGCTCTGAGTGCTCACAGCTGGGACCAGCATGGGGCTGCAGCCAGCCTGGGCCAGGGGAGCCACAGTGGCTGTCCCATCGGCGTGCTGTGCTGTGACACCTTTGTCACCACTCTTCTGACCCCTTGGACTCACAGCCTGACTGCGGTGATGTGGGGACAAGGGGCAGAGGGCTGGGGGAGAGAGCATGGGGTGATGGAGCCTGAAATAGAGACCTCTCACACCAGGTAAGCACAGGAACACTGATGAACGATTTTACTTCAGGTCTGTTCCACAAGATAGTAAGAAAGATCAGGACAGGAGTGGTAAAAGCGTAGAGTACAAGTCTACATGGAGAGCAGAGGGTGCTACATCCTGCTCTACTCTAAGAAGGGAGATTTATGGCCTGTACTTGGGTGCAGGGCAGCAGGATCAGCTGTGGGATGGATGTAGATTGGGGTTCACACAGGGAGGACCCACAAGAGGCACCTATTCCAAGGGCAGTAGCACCAGGAGGGCAATGAGTTCCATGCTTTCTGTCCATCCCCACTCCTTCCTCCTGGATGCACCAGTCTGGGGCCAAGCTGGCTGTTTCACCCTATGAGCCTCGGGTGACATGGTTTAGCCTGAGGTGTCCCTGACCATGGCAGGGGGGTTGGAACTGGAGGAACTTAAGGCTCTTTCCAACCCTATGATTGGTTTGCAGAGTGGGTGCTGGGGCAGGCTGGGGAGAATAGGGTGCCAAAGGCTCCAGGCTGCTGGGCCAAAATGCTCCCAGCAAATCCATGGGGCAGGCAGAAGGGAGAGGCACTGGGTGGGATGTGAGTGGCTTTCCTCCTGCAAATGCATGATGGAAACTAAAATCCCTTTTCATCAACAGCACACAAGAAGCACCCAGCAAGAGGGCAGGGAATGGGGGCCGGGTAACAGGGAAAGGGGAAGCTCCTTTCCAGCATGGTACTGCACTGCACTGGCACTGCATGAGTGTATGAGGTCTCGGGCAGCTGGTGAATCCCTCTCACCACTAGCATAGGCTCTTGTTAAGCTGCCACCACTACAGCCCCTTCCCCAGGTGCACTGGCAGTGCTGGGAGCCCGGTCCCACTGATTATCATGATTGGCTGCCATTGCTGCTGCAGCTGCACCCAGCACTCATGTCCCCTCTTCCCAAGAGAAGTGGGATGCAAACATGACCATTCCCAGGAAGGGATGCGAGGCAGCTTCATGGGCCATGCGCAGGGTTGTGCTCAGAGGTAACGTGGTGGCATCAGCTGTGGGACCTAATGGGAAGAGCAGCTGGTGCCCCGGAGGCTGCTGAGAGCCCCTGCCACCACCCATTGTTTGGGAGCTGAAGCAATAGGAGGGAGCCCTTGCCCAAGGAGCCGGGAGCCTGGCAGGTCTTGCCAGCGACTCAGCTATGTGGTCTGAAGGTTTTCCCAGGAGGGCCATATAGAAGCAGGGCTGGACGCTGTTGACATCATTCCGGGTATGTCTAGAAACCCAGCCAAGCGGCGCCACAGGAGGGCCACCGAGGTCGGGAGGGCACGGAGCCAGCCCGGGGATGAGGATTTGTGAATGAAAGCAGCATGGGCAGCGCCAGCGAGGCGAGACTGTGGGGTCCCCCGGCGGGGGGGGGGGTGCTCCCTGAGCCCCTCTCCCTGGAGACAGATGTCCTGTCTCAGCCTGGCATCAGGCAAGAACAAGTGGGTCCCATGGGCAGTGTTGGGCAGGGCAAACCCTGGGCACCAGGACATGGCTTCCCTGCCTTACCCAGTCTCATTGCAAGGTCCAGGAGGTATATCCACTTTCTTCTCTGCCTTCTAGCTGTTATATCTGGTTGTGCTTGATTTACTTGCTGCCAGAGCAAAGGCTGCTATGGCTGGGAAGCTCTCAGGGCCTCTCCTTGTATGAAGCAACCTCAGCTGCACTCTGGTTGCAACAAATCTTCCCACACTGGGAGCATCCCTTAGGAGATTCCCTAAAACCCCAGCAGTGCCCACCTCAGCCCTGGGGTCTCTCACTTCCTGCCTGACTGGGAGATGTTCAATCACAATGCAAGACTCATTCCGGTATGTAATGCTCCTATGATGGGTAAAGCATTTCCTGCTGCCAGCCTCCAGTAAGAGCACAGGATCTGTGCTTCAGGGTGGGTTTTCAGTGACTCTGAGCCAGACACTGGCTCCTGCCCAGGTAAGGAGTAAAGGGAGAGGGTTGCGGAGCAGCACTGGGCAGGAGAGCTCACACACACATTTATGGAGGTGAGCACAAGCCTGAGCCCAGCTACCCTACACTGAGCCCTGGGGGCAGGTGAGGGAAGAGCCCTGGAGTGCAGAGGCTCAACTTCAGGATACCATAGCCAGGACTGCTCCTGGGTCAAGCCCTCGGGCAGGACTGTCACCCCTGTGATTCCTGTGGCTGCAGGTCCTCCCTCTGCCCCAGGAGGCAGAGGCTGGTGCTGACCTCCCATGTCCAGGCTTCCCCTTTGAGCCACACCAAACAAGGGCTTTTGGAGGAGCTGGAGCACATGAGGCCACATGCCCTGGCTTATTCTCCTTAAACCACGACACTTACACTTTTCTTCTGGTGACTCAGTGCAGCCAGGCAGGCTCTGTCTCTTCTCCAGCTGAATTCAGTCACAGAGAGCAAAGGCTTCCCTGCAGTGCAGTGCTGTGTGCCTGCAAAAAGCCCTGTGTCAGCAGGTGCACACACAGGCCTGATGCAACCACCCCTCTGGTCACCCCATCGTGTCAGCCCCTGGGGTCCCTTCAAGGTGCTTTGCCTGTGCCTGGGGATGTGCATACCCTAATGCCTCCTATATCTGGAGCTTGGGGTCCCTCTCCTCCTCACTTCTTCTGGCGCTGGGCCTCCTCCTGTCACAGTTAAAAATTTGCCTTTCCCAGCCGAGCACCAAGATCCCATAAAAGTGTATTGTGGAGATCCCTTTGCAAAGACCAAGCCAAGTGTTGTCAGCTACAGCATGTAGTAAGAAAACACTGGCCTTATGCTGGTGGTGACGTCCTTACTGGTGTATCCCCACCTGAGGGTCTGCCTGACAAGGGAGCTAGCTGATTAGCATCAGGTAATGATGACAGCCCTCCAAATCCCCAAAAGTGCTGGTGCTTCCTGAGGAGGCCTCCTGAGCAGCAGCCTCTGCCACCCAAGGAACCCTGCTCCAGCTCACGCATCTCTGCCTGGTCTAAGAAAAACACCACTAAAACACTGCCCTTAAATGCCAGCAGCAAATGGAGAGAAACCTGAGGCAGGCTGAGCAAATGAACCCGTTATGTCATGAAGGGCTGTGTGTAAGCTGCTGTTTCTACAATGAGAGCAGGGAGTGGGAGGAGCGGTTGATGTTTTCCCAGCAAGGGGAAACTCCTGGGTGGAAATACCACTGCACCCTGGCAACGGAGCCCTTCACCCAGCAGGGCAGTGCTCATCCAGCCTCATCGCAGCCGGGTGATGCCGAGCGGAGCACAGGCTCTGTGGTGAACGACTCTTCACATCGGAGGCCTGTGTGAGTGCACAGGGAAGCTGGGGCTGAGCTCAGCCCCACAGTGTGTGCCTGCAAGGGTGGGTTCCCAGGAAGCTCCTCCTGCCTGCCCTGCTGCTCCCATACAGCCTGTAAGCACCTGCTTGCCTGAGATGCATGAAAGGACCAGGAGTGCAGGGGCAGGAAGAAAACAGAGTCCTTTGGCTGGGGAAAAGCTGAACTACAGTGGGAACAGTGGTACCTGGGGGAGATATATAGGAAACGAGAGGCTTGAAAGAGGCTTAAGGAGCAGCTCCCCACTGAAGGTAGAAGGAAGAGAAGACCCATGCTGCTGACGCAAGTAAAACCTAAAGTGCTGGGCTTTCCTGGGTGTCAGCCTAGCCTTTAGCAGGAGCCACCACTGGGAACGTGGAACACTAGAAGGGAAGGAGCTGCTAGGGTTGAAGGACAGTGGGGTTTGGTGGCAGCTAAATAATGGGGTATGTGAGGTTTGAGGGGCTGTGTTGTCATCTCTCAGCTCTAACAATAGAGACAGCATGCAATACTGCTGGCCTCCTGCCTGTAGCGCTGTCCTTGAGACAATTTGCATTTGCACAGCGCGAAAACTTCACTTCCCCCTTGGGCTGAAACAGCAGAACCTCCCCCGGGGGAGGTGAAAGCCCTTGGGCAGAACAGCCTGTCAGGAGAGTGACAGACCGAGCTGGAGTCCCACGGGTGCTGCCTCTTGGCTAGGCAGCACAGCTCAGGGAGCTGAGGTCCCTGCCAGCATGCACAAAAGCTGGCATCTATCAGGTGTGCCCAGGCTTGTGTGCGCTTTTCCTGCTGGTGCCTCAGTTTCCCACTGGAAAGCAGGAGCTCTGCCAGGTGGGCTGGGGCTCCGTTCCCTGCAGCAAGGACTTGCTGTGGTCAGAGCCTTGTGCTTTGCACCCTGGTGAGCTCTGTCTGTGTGGCGCAGGTGCCGGAGCTACAGGACACGCTGCTCTCACACTGTGCACAAGGTGGTGAGACATTTGTGCCTGGGACACTGGGGCCGTTTCATTGCAAATAGAGAGGGAGAACAGTTAGCATCTATTTCTGAAATAATGGCTCCAGTGCACCAAGCCTTGGCATGATCCTGTGTGCACAAGGGAAAGGAACCCCAGACCTGCAGGAATAGCTCTCAGCTATTCCAGCATCTCCTCCCAGCTGGGCCGTGGGCACGCTGGAGGGGCAGGAAGGCACAGGGTGAAAGAGCCAAAGGGAAGCTGTCCCCTGAGCTCTGCCCTGTGCTCCAGGAGCCACAGGTGTCCATGCCACGGCTCAGAGAAGCTCCGTCTCCAGTCTGGGTTGCAGTTTTCCCTATATCACTTCCACTGATGTTCGACATTTGTTCGTTCCGGCTGTAAAACCTCTCCTGGCCCTACACCAGGTATTTTCTCACCTCAGTGCCTCAGCCAGAGCAGCCCTGACTGTTGGAGTATGTGTGGCTCAGGTACATCGGTCTCTGTGATTAACACGCTCTTTGTTCTGGGTGTGCTGCATGGCAGGGGGATGGGAGTTCAGACCCGCAGCCCCCAAGGTGTCCTTGCTGTTGCAGAGAGAGGTTGGTGGCCCATGCCCTGTCCTGCTGGGCCCGTGTTCAAAGGAAGGCAGCTTTAAACAGGAGCAGGGGTCCAAGTGGTGGCTGTAGCAAAGCATAATCCTCACCTTCTGGCCTGGGCCTTTGGGATCAGGACAGCCGCAGACATGAGGACTTCCACATGTTGTGATCCCATTAGAGAAGTGCTCTGAGTGCCAGTTGAGATGACAGCCCTGCTGTGCTTGCATGAGCACCGTGAGCTCCCCTTTCCCAGGGCTTGCTCTCCTCACAGGTCAGGCTGACAAATGTGAGAAGAACAAACCCACCAGTGACTTTCCTGCCTGGGCCAGCCTGAGGGTGACGACCCACTCCACCACCTCTGCTGATGAAGGGTGTCAGCACATCAGAGTGGCGTGAAGGAGCTGGTTCGCTTCGGGACAGAGCTTGATGAAAACCCCAGGAACAAGAACATTTGCACCAGCTCCCACAAACAGGTGAGTGTCCTGTGGTGGGGATGGCTTCATGCGTTGGAGAAGGAGCCTTGGAGCCAGCTCTGCTCTGCTTACAGCTGGACTTCATGTTGCTGAGCTGTGCTTAGTTTTCACCCCCAGTACGCTAACAGTTTAACTACCCCAATGAACTCCTAATGGGGTGCCAGCAGGGTTTGGACACGAGGAAGTGATGCTCCCTCGAAGCTGCCTTCCTCTCAGCTTCAGTGCCTGGGCAGAACTCCCTCCGGGCGACCCAGAAACGGGCACGACCGGGGCTGCGGGTGAGCGGGCAGCAGGTGCCCCGGGACACCCAGCGCGTCCGCCACGGGGGAGCTGCGAGGCGCCGCGGGTTCCGCGCCGGTCGCTGCTGGCAGAGCCCACCGAGACCCCGCTCTGCGCAGGACCAGCCCCCGACCAGGCGGCCCCCGCTGCCCGTGCCGGCGGCGCGGGAGGCGGACGGGACAAGGCGGCGGGGGGCCGAGGCTCCGGGTGAGGAGCGGGGCGAGGCCCGCGGGGCACCGGCAGCCCGGCCGCTCCCCTCCCCGGGGCAGCGCGGCCCCGGTAGCGGCGGCCCGTGCGTGCGGAGCTGTCCTTCAGCACCACGGCACCTGCCGCCGCCGGTGCCCGCGCCGGGCCGGGCCGGGCCGCGAGTGGTCGGCGGGGCGGGGGGAGCCGGCCAGGCGCGCAGGCGCAGGGCGGCGCGGCTCCTCAAGGTGTTGGCGGCGCGGCCGAAGATGGCGACAGACTGAGGGCATGGGGCCCGGCGGCGGCGGGCGCGGCGGGGCCCGCGAGCTGGCGCAGCCGACGGGGAAGCGGAAAGCCGAGTGAGCGGGGCCGGGGCATGCCCCCGAGCGGCTGGCGGCGAGCGGCGGCCGGGGCGGGGAGCGGCGGCGGCAGCGGCGGGGCCGAGGCGGCTCGGCGGCCGGCGGCGGCCTGTAGGCGGGGGCGCGGGCATGGCGGCAGCGGCGGCGGCGGCGCGGCGCGGCGGCCGCAGGTGACAGCGGCAACAGCGCGGCGCGCCCCGCCGCCGCCGCCGCCGCCCCCCCGCGCCGCTCCCGCAGCATGATCCGCGGCGCCTGGATGTACCCCCGCGGGGGCGCCGCCGGCGGGGCGGTGTGCTGCGCGCCGCGCCGCAGCGACAAGCCGGTGGCCGACCCCGAGCGGGCGCAGAAATGGCGCCTCTCGCTGGCCTCGCTCCTCTTCTTCACCGTCCTCCTCTCCGACCATCTGTGGCTCTGCGCCGGGGCCAAGCTCCGGGCGCGGGAGCGGAGCGGCGCCGGGAGGGCGAGGAGCCGCGGGCCGCGGGCCCTGCTGGCGGCCGACCCGGCGGGCGGCAGCTGCGAGGCCCTGCTCGGTAACCTCAGCCGGGCCCCCGGCCCCTGCCCCGCCGCCCGCGGCGACCTGGACTCGGCCTGCGCCCGGCTGCATGCCCTGCAGCGGCCGCGGGGCTCCCCGGCCGGCGCGCCCCTCCGCTCGCCCCCCGCCGCCGCCCCCTACTTTGCCTCTCCCTCCTCCAAGAGGACCTTCCTGCAGGCTTACTTTAGGAACTTCAACCTCTCCTTTTGTGATACTTACACGATCTGGGACCTGCTGCGGGAGATGGCCGGCCCGGACGGCCTGGACTGCAGCGTGGACAACCTGATGGTGGACTTGGTGGTGGCGGCGGCCGGGGCGCTGGGCGGGGAGGCCTGTAGCAGCTGCGTCCAGGCGTACCAGCGGCTGGACCAACACGCTCAGGAAAAATACGAGGAGTTCGACCTCTTGCTGGAGAAGTACTTGCAATCGGAAGAGTACTCGGTCAGATCCTGCCTGACAGACTGCAAGGTAGGATGGGGCATCCCAGGCTCCCCCCGTGCTGTGCTGACAGGTGGGCAGCATGCTGTCCTGCAGTCACACTGAGCCCCGGGGGTTTGGCTGCAGAGGGATGCCGCAGCCCTCCTGCCCACATGCCTGATGGAGCCGTGCTTCCCACAGGCTGGAGGTCTCCCTGTGCCCTCCAAGGCACAGCTTGTCAGTGGTGGTGAGATGGGCCCAGAGCCCTCAGGGCAGCCGGGATGGGGCGGTGGGAGAAAGAGGGCAGAGCAGGACTTGGTCTGGGTGTTCATGCACTCATCCCTTCACATCCATCCACATACAGGCAGGCTTCCAACACCAGCCTCGCCTGCACCCCTTTATGTGTACAGACACACACTCGTGCACGCACAGGCCAAGCTAGGGCAGCTTTGGGGCCCCTCATCGCTGCCTCTGGCCTTCTGCTGCTGCTGCAGAGGGTTGCTGCGGAAGGTTGCTGCAAAACGGCTGGGGCTGCCCAAGGCTCTGCGAGTGACAAGCAGTGACCTGAGATGAACCAAGGTGCCAGAGCCCCTTCCCCGATTGCAGCAGCTGTGTTCCAGCCCTTCCACCCGTTTTTCCCAGGGAGGTGGGCCAGGGGTGCTGGGATAGGAGTCCTCTCCTTGGCATTCCCATAGGGTCAGACTGTCCTCAGTTCCAGGGCACTGTCCATGGTCCAAAAGTAAATGGGTTGCTTCCCCCAGCATCAGTTGTGTGGAGCCTCAGCACAGTGCTGTCTCCAGAATGAGAGCTACGATTACATCTTTCTCTGGAGTCCCCAGTGCGGTTCTGTGGGTGCTCTCCAGCTTTCTCATGAGTCCCAGCACTGCGGCTCCTACAGCCTTCACCTGCTTGGAGCTGCCTGGCTCACCCGTGTGCACTTCCTCCGGACATCACCTGTGGGAAGCATAATGGTCTTGATGATCAAACCTTTCTCAGAGATGTGTCTTGGGGGACAGACCCAGAGGGACAGTGGCAGAATTTCTTGCTGGTGACAGGATGGTGTTAGGCTGCTGCTCTTCTGGGGGAGTTTTGAGGACACTTGGATCTGTGGTGGCAGCAGAGGCAGCTCTTGGCGTGGGGCTCATCCCCTGGGAAAGTGCAGGAGCAGCACTAGGGCACATCACCAGAGACACCAAGGTGGTGTCTTGTCAAGGGCACGACAGCGAGATCCTAGCTGCCGCTCTCAGGCCCATGGTTCTGCATCACTTTTGTAAGGAGCTGGTTTTGGAAAGGAGCTAGTGCTGGCATTCTGGGCCTGTGCCAAGCCAGGTAATTACAATCTGCTTGCCCATATTCCCCCTGTGGTTTCAAAGGTACATAGTATTCAGTCTGCACCAAGTGGTTTGGTCCTGCTGCTCCACTTCCATGGTGAAGGAAGGGACTCGGCACTGCCCACTGTTGTGCTGCTCCCGCTCCTGAGGATCCAGCAGAAGCAGGGTCTTCCTGTGCCTTGTCCAGTGGAGCCTCCAAGCACCCTTGCTTAAAGCTTAGCATCCATCTCTGCTCAGTCTGACTTGCTTGTACCCGCTGGTATAGAGATCTGGAGAGAGAGCACACATAAGAAAATAATCATTACCTTTGGGTCTTGGACAAGGAGATGTTCCCATGGACTCTAAAGCAGCTAGAAACAGAGCTGTGCTTAGATGAGTCGTAAGTGTCCCTGGTCTTAACATCCTTGATGAGGAAGCAGGAAACGAGCTTAGACAGCAGGACGTGTCCCTCCTAACTTGCTCTGTGTCACGTTGACAGTTGCATCTTTCTAGCATCTGTGAGCACCAGCTTTGTGATTTCACAGGAGGCGTTTGGGAAGCAACAGGAGGGCATGAGCAGCCGGGCCAACCTGTATGCACTTGCAAGAAGATTTCCAGTATGGTTGCCTGAGTTGGCATGCACCAACGTGAGCCCTCGCACCTCCTGCTCGTTTCAGTGTCTCGTGGAAATCAGGCCACTTATTTAATGTGCTTCGATACGTATTTAGGTGCCTTACTTTAGCCTTTCCCAGTTGCGAGCCTCAGCCTTGCCATCTCAGTGAAATGAGGGTAATGCCAGACTCATCTGGCTTTGTGGTGGCGAGTGAGTTTTGGCCTGATTCTGTGTCCCCTGGTCTTCAGCAGGGGCTGCAGTTGCTCATTGCATTGGAAAAAAACTGGCTGGTGGGATTTTTAAAGCTATCTGAATTTTAATTCCTATCCAGATGCTGAATATTACCTGCTTGTAATTAACAGCAGAGAGCCACTGCTCGATGGTAACAACCCATGAGAGCAAATGACAGCAAAATAGGAGAGGAGTGGAGGAAAACATAATGGACAGCTCGGACAGTGTGAGAGGCTGCTGCATAATCCTTGCAGCAGGAGACTGGCTTTAGAGAGCCCTGTATGTAGACTTAAGTAATATTTCTGGGGCTGAGGGATTATGTGGGGTTGGGGGCTGTGGATGCAGGGCTCCTGCACCCTATGGCCATGCATGGGGATTTGCGCTGCCTCCCATTCACAAAATTCCTATTCCATAACAGCAGCTGGAAAATTGAAGGTGGGGAAACAAGGCAGCTCCAGCTCACCTGCACACAGCCTTCCCTCTGCAGAGCCACAGATCCCCCCGTAATTCTGTCCCCAGGGAGCAGCGCGGCTCAGTAAACAGCACACACGGAGCTCTTTGGCAGCCAAATCACCCCAGAGATTTTGGCTCTTTATTGCGTCTGCTTTAAAACAACAAAACAGCCCCACTGGAGCAGCCAGTTCCTTATGGCAGAGGCTTTGACCCCGAGTTAAAAACTTAGGAACGGCTGAGCAGTGCGGGTTGCTTTCAGGAGACACACGAGTCCCATCCTTCCCTGTTAATAAATCATCATGAGGGCAGCCCCTGAGTTTGGGGAGCTGTGCTCAGCAGGGGAAAGGCAGATGCTGCCAGGGGGAAGCAGTATTCTGCGGATCCAAACCCTGGGTCTGTTTGTGCGTGGAGCTTGGGGGAGCGCTTAGGGAAAGCTGGGCTAAAATCTCCCTGGGAGCTGCGGAAAATGCCATGAAATGGTGGGGTCTCTGTGTAATTCAGCTGCTCAGATTACTCATTGCTGTAATACTCTCCCAGGCCTTTTTATTTTCTGCTTGGAACTAATTCCCGGGCAGATCCCACCTTCTGCATACGTTGTTGTTATTCCCGTGAAGCACTGTCAGCTTCCAAATCACACTCTGAAAATGTTTTACTTACTACTCCTACAACTAACACCAAAAATCCCAATGGCTGAGAGTGAAATGTGAAAAAGATGGGGTTTGGGTTTATTGTCTGTTTGCATTTCGTGTGTGCGTGGGTTCATGGAGGTTGGCACTTACGGCCCTTGCATTCCCCAGCACCATGCGAACAGGGGAAGGAGAGGAAAAAGTGGGTCCATAAAGTCCATCCATCTTCTGAAATACTTGTCACCTCTTGCAGTGAATACCTGTGTGCCAGCTGCTGGGGACATGGTGCTAGTTAGCGGTGATGTGCATAAAAGAGGTGGAAAACATTGGTGGTTTTCTACCTTTAAGGGAAAAGTCATTAAATTGTGTCAGGAGCAGCTGCCTGACACCTCCATCTCCCCTCTTCCTGCGTGCCTTGTACCCTTTCACTGCAAGACACGGTGAACTTTGTGCACTGAACGGTTGTGGTGACATGTGGTAGCATCCTTCAAAAGGGCTGGGTGAAGTCACAGCCCTGGGATGTGGATGTTGCAGCTGAATGTCCGTTGGGAAATGCAGGGGAGGGCAGCTCCTGCAGAATGCAGGCTTTGCAGGACTTAGTGCAGGAAGAAAGACCCATCCTGCCAAAGCGTTGCCTTCCAGAATGCTTGCGGCAGGTTTGTACCTTTTTTCCATGTTTCTCAACAGGCAAAAAGCAGAGTTGCTCCAGCTCAACCACTGCCAGATGAGAGGTTCGCTTCTATAAAGGAAGAGCACTGTGTGCTGCCTCCATCACCGACAGCCGCTGTGGAGAGCTCTCCTAAAAGTGCACGCTCCCACTGGTACTAGGGCAAATCAAGATCTATGGGACAAAGCCTGCTGAATTAAGGACGCATTAAGCTGCAAGAAACAAAGCTGTGAAGGGAGAAGGACTGACAGCCAGGAGCTGCAGGGCCGGGGCTGGTTACAGAACACTAGTGGGAAAGCGAGGCTGGATAGGACCTGTAGCATCTCAAATTATATTAGATTACCAGGGTTTCTCTGTGCAGATGAGCCAGTGGCTGTTGAGTCCTGCTGTGACCCTGGCCAGATCTTTTTCTGCACCTCTGTTTTCCATGTTACCCACCGGAGGGCCTGTCTGAGGGAGCCTGGTAGGGCAGGATTTCACTCATGATGCTTTCACAATGTGCTAGTGCTTCCCCACTGTGGGTGTGCAGGCGATGCATGAGAGATGGAGGCCGGTTCCAGCAGTGAGGTGCTGCGGCATCACACTTGGCACAGCCCATACTGAGTGGCTGGGCAGCAAATCTGCAGCACCAGGTTCAACACCCTCCAGGGGTCCTGTTTTCTTGCTCTTGTTTACCCAGAAATGGCATTAACGATCAACATCTCTGCTGAGCATCCCTCCATGCGGAGCATCTTCTGGTTGGAAGCTTTGGGAGGGCCATGTCTTGGGGACATCCCAGTGCCAGGGATGCCACTTGAGGCAACCAAAGTAGTGTTTTACCTTCACAAACGCTGCTTGAGTTGAGTTTGTGTGGGCTGGATTTATCCAAAATGCTACTCAGCCTGGTGCATGGAGCCCTGCAGGCAGAAGGCAGGTTCCTTGAGACCCACAGCAAAAGTGGCTTCACCAAAAAATGTGGGGTTACGTTAGTATCAGCAAATCTGCTGGTGAATGGCTGCAAAGCTGCACCCTGGGTCTGGTCCCTTCTTACAGCGCTAATGGGCTTGTGGGTGCTGCACCAGGAGCAGCAGCACCCAAGAGGGGAGAGGCTGCTTCCAAGCACCCAGGCAGCTTTGGTGTGTGCACATGGAGCTTTTCTATGGAACAAGCCTGGCTGGTGAGGTGGAGCTTTACTGGCATTTCATGAGATTCAAGTTTCAGAGTAGGTTCAGCACGTCATTTAGCAAGACCACCTGCATGGGCTTAGCCAAGCACACAGCTCCACATTACACACCAATGCCATGTAAGCAAAGGTAATTTTTTTCACCCCTACACAAAGATGTGATTATATTGTAGAAAGAATTTGAACAAAAGGAATATGTTGGGTTAGGTGTGCAGTTACTGTGGCCACAGCCTCTGGCACAGCCGAATTGTGCCTCGTGGTGGGTGCCACCCAGGTGCTTGGAAACAGAGATCAAAGATTGAAAAACAGAGGAATCAAAAACTGAACTGATGAAAGGAGTTTGCTCTGTAATAAAGGAAGCGTCAAGGTATCAGAAGGGCTCCTGTGGTGGCTGGGAGGCATGGGAGTGCTGTGAGCCAGGAAGGAAGTGAGATGCTGAGCTGGTGCTTGGACAGGCCTGAGCTTTACTTGGTGTTGAGGCATCTCACGATGCTGAGGGGTGCACAGTGGTGGCAGCTGGACCCAGATGGCTGCTTTGGGGTGAAGTGGCCAGGGATGTGGGAAGCAGCCTTGGAGTGCTTTCCCTCAGCCCTTGGTTGGGCTGTTGGGTGGTGGTGTGAATGGGAGGGGATTCACCACTGATCTCAGTGGTGGTTGGGTGCCTGCTTTGGGCTGGCTTGTTGCCTATTAGTCCTTGCCTGTTAATGTCTGGTGGTGGTGCTCAAGGGGAAAAAGCAGAAGTTTAGGCAGCAAGTCTCTGTGCAGCAACAGGCAGGTTGGCAAATGGTGCAGGGAAGTGTGAGGGAGGGCGAGAGATCCTTCTCCATCAAACTGTCACCAAGTAGCTACAAGTGACGCAGGTGCCAGCGCCTGTTCCTGCACCCATGTGCTCAGGCTGTGCCTGCTGCTGCCGGTGCTAGGTGCAGGAGCCTAGGTTCCTCTTCATGTGTGCCTGTCCGTGGGGGCACGGGGGCTCCATGGCAGGGTAGCACCAACTCCTCAGACAAGCAGGCTCTGCTTCAGTGGGAGAGGCACAGTGTGATACTTCATTAACGATGCCTTTTGGAAAGCATCCGGGGTGCCATGGTCCTGTTGGGTGCAGGCAGCCTCTGTGAGTCAGTGAGCTCAGAAGTGTGTGCGATGGTGTTGGCAAAATATATGACCTGATAAAATGACATAAGCTCCTTGGTCCCCTGCTTGCTGTACGCATCCATTGTCACAGGCTGCCTGGGGTGGCCCATATTGGGGAGCGCTTGCAATGCTGCTTTTAGTAGCAGACTTGCAATGCTGCTTTTAGTAGCAACAAAGGGATTTGCTGGTGTCACGCTGACTGCCAGCTCTGCAAGCACCCTTGTGCTGCCTGAGGAGAGGCAGCAGCACCCTCCCCATAGCCAGGCACCAAGAGAGGGAAGAGGAGGCACACTGGTGTCTGCTTGAACCCAGGCCATCGCTGGACCTGCTCACGCAAAGGGCTTATTGTGGTCCCTATCTTGGAACTGGCATCTTTTGCATCAGGAAAGGAGCCTTTTGTGGACATCAGGGGATCACACATATCCTGGCCTCCCACTGTTGCAGAGACCCTGGGCACCACCGCAGGGCTCAGCACCTGGGTGCCTCAGTGACCACACACAGCAGCCCCAGCCCCTTTGGCATCTCCTTAAGCTATGCCACAGCCCCAGGCCTGGCCCCACAGATGCTCCACAGGGCTTTTCCTCTGCTGCCTGCCTCCAGAGCTGCCTGCCAGGGTTGGAGCAGGAGCACAGGATACACCTGGCTGCCAGGGGCTATTCCCGCTGTCACCGGGATGCCATTAGCATGCAGCTCATGCCTAGCTCCACACAGAGGAAGCTCGTCTCTGCTGTCGTTTGAAGGGCAATGACTCAGGGACAGCAAATCTGTGAATGAGACATGGAAGCTGCTTGGGTGAGAAGTAGCCATCTGTCTACGCTGCTCCCATGGGCAGAGCGGGCAGCAGCCTTCCTGGGGAGGCTTGACCAGCTCAGCCTCGATCCTCTTCCCTGCTTGGCTTTTGCTCCCCAGGGCCTCTCTCCCAGCTGTGTTCTTGAGGTATCAGAGGGAGGAGTGGTGCTGGGTGCAGACAGACAGAATGGGTGCCCCCAAACTCTGCTGATGTGGCTGTTGTGTCAGAAAAGGCAGCATAAAACAGCATCACCAGCACGTTTTTGACTGCCTGTGTGAGCATCCTGGTGCTCCTGGTCCTGGCCGGAGAAGGAAACACTGCAAGCCCCACTTATGTCCCCAGGAATAAAAGATACATGTATCTGGCGTCTTGGCTGACATCTTATCTCTGTGTGACAGCTTCTGCAGCGCTTCTGGTGGATGGAGGTTGTATGAGGGCAAAGTGAGTGCAGTGGTGAGGGGAGATGCAGAGGAGGTTCTCAAGCTGGCACCAGTGGCAGAGATGGGGCCTGGTGAGGACTGTGCCAGTACCTATGTTTCCCTGGAACGGGGAGCTTTGTGCATCTTGTGCCTGCAGGCATCGTGCTGCACCAGTCCCTATCACTCTCCACAGCTCCTTGTTCTGGAGGGAGAGGTGACAAGCAGAGATTTTCTTGCAAGTTCCCAGCCAGACGCTGTTTGGGAAGAGCGGTTGCAGCTGGTCGGTGTAGGGGGAGCAAGAGCTGTATTTGTGTGTTTAACATAAGAGTGCAGAGTTCAACCCCTTCCAGACCTGGGTCTCCCCCTGACCTGCTCCTAGTCTTCAGTGGCAACTCCGTGGAGCTGGATGATGGAGAGTAAGAATGATGCCATAACCAAGAGAAAAGCTGTAAAGAGGAGATAAGTCCTCGTGCTTGAGGATATGAAGCAGTTACAGGCAGCCTGAGACTAGATGGGAGCTTTGCTCTGCATGGTTTATTCTTCACAGGAAGGTCTCCACCATCTCCAAACCCCCTGGGTTTGGTGGCTGCTGGGGGCATGTCCAGGTTTCCCTGTGGGGAATCCTTTCTTATCCCCTGAACCCTTCTGGCCTCACTCATGGGGACCTCCACTTTGGTTTCCTAGAATATCCATTCTATACCAGGGAAGCATCTCTGAGCTACAGTCTTCCCATGAGATGCTTCAGTTTCCAAGAACTGGCATTTTCAGAAAGTAGAAAAAACCTTCAGCCAGAACATTCCCAGGCAGCCATGCTACCGATGAATTCTTCAGACCTGCCTCTGCAAACCAGGACAGGAAATACTCATGGAGGTAGGGAGAAGTCCTCACCCACAGCCACTTCAGGTGCTTGTGATGATTATTTCACAAGCAGCAGTTGTCTTCTCCCCCTTTCCTGCCTGTTGAGCTGTTGCTAACAGGTCTGCAGCCCCTAGCATGGGGAGAAGGGATATGTGAATGTGCAGATGTTGACTTGGAACTCTGCAACGGTATGTTTGAGGTGTTCCTGCAATCCCTGCTTCCATCTTCATCCCAAAAGTTTCTGATGTGTCCGGGTACACCTGCTCTTCCTGGTCCCACTCAGGCTGCTTGGTGGGAGCAGGCACAGGTAGGTGACAGAGAGGTGTTGCTGGGATGGAGGAGCACCGGGTGTTTTGCTCTCTGCTGAGTGCTCTCAGGGTGGTTTTGCTCCTGGATGCGGGCCCCAGAGCCTTATTTGATCCCTGGGGTTCTTCAGGGCATGTCTGCGAGCAGAAGCACCATCTGTAGAAATGCTGTTTGTTATTTGTGTTTGGCAAAATTTTGTAACTACCCAATGCAGCCCCACTTCCCATGGGACTGGTGGGCATTGGAAATCTGTGTCCAGGGAGGGCATCTGCCTGTTGAGGAGGGATGCTTGTGCAGGCAAGACGCATGCAACAACAAAGTCCTGTGATTTTTGCTGCCTGCTGTTCAGTTTCTAGGTAAATTCTAAGAGTGTGGTTTGGATCTATACACTTGTAAGTTGTTCGGATCTTTTTAATGGCCCCAGTAACTCTGCAGGCTGCAGAGCTTCCTCGCCCTGTGCTTTAAGCACATAAAGCAGACCTGCTGGCTGTCATGCCTTGGGTTGGAAGCACTTTGAGCGTTGCAGTCTATTGATTGGGCATGTGGAAAATATGTGAGTGAAAATGAGGGCACTTGATTCAGTGGTGTTGGTGAACTTTGCCTGGTGTTCCTGTTATCTGTGCAGCAGGGCTGGCGGAGCAGTGCCCACAGAAGTCTATGCAAGAGCAGCTTTTATTTGCTATGATGTATTACTTGTTTGTCATCCTTCATTGCTCTCCTGTGAAAATAAGGTTGTCAGGGAGCAGCAGCAGCTGCTGGGGCAGAGGGCTGGCTTGGAGCATGGTCCTGGGGCAGCAATGAGCCCCGGGCATGGGCATCTCTCTGGACACTTATTCCTCATGGAGGTGCAGGGGAAGCATTTTCACTCTGCGGGGAATAATTTATCTTCATGCCGTGCTTTGGAAGTTCTAGTGTTACCAAAGGTGCTGACCCCTTTATTCACCCCCTTGTCTTGCAGCACCCTGCCTGCAATTCACTGCCTTCCCTTCTGCATGCATTTGCTCTGTGGGTGCTGGGCATGCAGCCCCGAGGCTCTGTGTGCTGTGTTTCCATAAGCCTGGCAGCAGCACCCAGGGAGCCCCGGGGCTTGCCTAGATCCTGGCTCCTGGCCTGGGAGGAGGAGGCAGCCTGCGGGCAGAGCTGGCAGGGGGATGGAGCAGTGTGGCTGTGTTTGTGTGTGGCAGATTTACAGAGAGGAGAGCCCCAGCTTCGCCTGGGCTTGCTCCAGGGGAGAGCAGTGAGGACCGGGCTTCCCCACAGGAGCGCATCCCTTGAGGCTCACTGATTGAGGAGTGATGCTGGCTAGGAGCATCTGCCTGCTGCTCACCATGGAGACTGGGAGTTATCCTGGGTTTTTCCCACCTCCTGGGTGCATTAAGGCTCCACCTGGAAGAGAGAGGGAGATTTCTGCCAGTGCTGTTCATCAGGAGATAAGAAAAGAGGTTCCAGCTCTCAGGTCTGACACAAGCCATGTTGTCGCCTTGTATCCATCAGAAGTGGTGATAAGCATCTAGGAGATCATCTTTTGCTGCATTTAAGAGACCTCTGTGAACAAGTTAAGTGTAGCAGGCTTTTGCAGCTGTCTAAACTCCAGCATTGGCCTGGGAGACTGCATCTCCTTCTGACCATGAAAGGTGCCTGGGAGCTGGGCTGTCTCCCCCTGTTTGCTGCATGAGGGAGCTGGGCCAGGTCCTGCTGCTCACCCCATTCTCTGAGGCGTGCAAGGGAGAGACTTCCTCCTGCTGCGGGGTGTCCCTTAGTCCCTGTACCACATTGTGTTCCCATTCACACAAGATAGGACCTTGTGGGATGCTGCACACCATTCAGGCACTTGTGTGAGAACAAAGGGCTTCTGGCAAGGTGCAGGATTGGGCCCTACCATGTGTATAGGTTGCAAGGGCAGTGCTGTCGTGATGCTCCAGTGTAGCCCTTGCTGGGCTGGGCGCTCAGACCCTCCTGAAAATGATGCTCCATCCCAACTGCTTCCTTCGCAGGTAGATGTATTTGCTCTGCAGGGAAACTTCTTCCTCGTCCCCATCAGCTGGTGGGTAATATATGGCTTGTGGCACTGAAGTGTCTAGCCTTTATTTTTTTATATCCTATCTAATGTAACAGGATGTTCCCATTATCTGAATAAATGTTTAATCTACTTTTGAATCCTGCTCCCAGCTGCGGCAATATCTAATGGGAGTGAATTCCTCAAGCAGTGCTAATAGATTGCAGGGACCTGACTTTCCCTCTGTCCCAACTCGGTTGTGTTCATCTTCAGCTTTATAGTGGTCTTTAATTACTTTCTAACTAATTGGGCTGATAGCAGACTAGGCTGCTAACTAACCCACCAGTTACCTGCAACCTCACCAGGGGCTAGCTGGTGAGTGATGGTCACGCACCTTTCCAGAGCTGTGCTGGCGAGTGCAGCTACCGCAGAGACATCGCTGTGTTGTGAGCAGCCCTCCCACCTTCTGAGGCACTCTGAAACCCCCCCAAGTTCTTTTTAGGAAGCTGGTTAATGTTCCTCTGGATTCCCTATTCCTGCGGCTAGGAAGATACATCCTGGCCGCACAGTAACTGGAGTCGTTTTGGGAGGGAGGTCTTGGCACAACCCCAGCAAGCAGTGGCTGGGTGACCAAGCTGTCCCCTCTTCCTTCTCCTCAGTGGCCCACCCGCAGGCTGGGTGCACCTATGCTGGGATGGCTGGGGGGTCCCGTCTGGTTTGGTATATCTGGGCCAGGTAATGCTGGTCTGGTTTTGGTGTGTCGGAGCCCTTGCAAGCCAGAGGGTCGAGGCTCCAGGGAGGGGGCTTAGTGCCTGCATGGCCTGGCCTCCCCAGCCCTGGACACCTTCCCCTTTGGGTCCCAGCCACATGGGAGATGGAGAAGGACAAACCCCTCCAGATGCTCAGAAGCTGCTCACTCCCTGGCCACCTGGTTGGTTGTCCCAGTCTCCTGGCTAGCTCTCCTGGTGACCATTCCCTTCCCATGCATTCATGTTCCCATCCCGACCTCGCCTTCCCAAAGAGCTGGTCTTCTCCTCTCTAAACCCTAGCCAAAACCCTTCTTGAAAGGAGAGCATAAAACAGCAGTCTGGATTTACTGTTGCCGCTCTCGCTCAGCGGGCTCAGCGTGGGAGTGCTGGTCCTTTCTGCCTTCGTTGTGCTGTCGGGTTTGTGTGCATCAGACGTTTCTCAGGACAGAGACTGTCTACTGCTGGTGTTTTACAGCAGCGCCTGCAGGCAGCCCACCAAGACTGGGGCCGCATTGTACTAGACACCATCCAAGCACGGGTAGTTGCCGTCAGAAGAAATCACAGGGAAAATAGAGGGGACAGACCCGGGGGGGACTGAACATGCTGCTGACATTGCATACACTGGAGCGAGAGCTGGGGGTCTGTGGGCAGCAGGGAACAGAGTGCTTCTACCCCATCATCATCCTCCCTTGGAGGAAGGATGTGTCTGTCCCAGGGTGCAATTTCTAATTAAACAAAAATACTGTTTCATGGGAATTGTAACGTTTTGAGTGGTGCATCAAAAGCCTACTGCAGCAGGCTGGGGTTGCAGGAGTGGTTGTGCGGGGCTGGGTGGCTGCAAGGTGGGCAGCTGGACCATGGGGGTAAACCCCATCCGGGACCCAGTTGGTCAGTGCAGGTTTGCCGCGGTGGCCCCTGTGGTCAAGTGGGAGATGTGGTGGGAGGGAAGGGGCTTCAAGGAGCAGACTGCAGTGTCTGCCCTGTGGTCCAGGGTCTGGCACATCTGCCCCTGCACCCTGCATCGCTGTGACTGCAGCATCAGCCCCTGCACCAGGTACTGTGACCGTGCACCACAGCGAGAATCAGTGCAGGGTTTTTGCTGGAGGGTGCATGGGGTTGCAGGGAAATGGGGGAACCCCTGACATGCAGGCACACGGTACTGGCTGTGGAGGCAGGGGGGTTTGGCAGTGGTCGCTGCATTTCCATTAGTCTAGCTGCGATGTTAATTGGTGTGATCATGGGTTTTGTTGCTTGCTGTGTAATAGATGGGTGCAGCCACACAGCCATGCTGGGATGCCAAGTGCCGTGTCCAGTGTCCGAAGCGAGGCCGTCAGCCCCGCTATTCCAGGAGATGCTTCCCATTTCAGTACAAACTGCAATTCCGGGCTATGCCTCCTGGATTTGTTCCAAGCTGAGAGTTGCATCTGCTGAGATGAGACCAGGCTTTTCCCTGGCCTCTGTGCACAGCAGCCCTTGGTTGTAAGGAGCTGATAAGCAAAGAAATGAGCCTGTAAATGTGATGTCCATCCCCTGATAACATCCATGTGTTGGGAGCTGGCACTGCTAACAGCTCCTGCCCTGGCCCAGCATGTCCATGGGTGTTGAAGGTGTGCACCTGCTTGCAGAGGCAGGTTGAGATGCTTGTTCTCCTGTCCTTTGCCTGCTTGATGTGTTCCCAAGGTGTGTGTTGAGCTATCAGATATCATGAGCTTTAGTGCTATAGGGTTGCTGCATGGGCTTTGAGTGTCAAAGGTGCATGGTGGTCATGCTTTAAAGCTATTTTCATTTTGATAGATGAGTGCTTAGGGAATTATGTGTCTTAGACTTGTTTAGAGGGGGGGTTTATTTGGGGGGCCTTCCTCCCTGCAGAAGAAGGGGCATTCAGGTAGTCTGTAATCCAAGAACTGGGAATTAAAATAAAAATGTAAAGTTGATGAGCTACTTCATGAAGTCGCTAAGGTGTTATGAGCAGGTTGCTCTGACTTACATTGCTTCTGGGTAATTTGGGAGCAACTCCATCAGTGAGGTCAAGGGACGTGGGTCTGGTCTCGGGACATGGGTGGGAAGCCATGTCTGGAGAGCACACAGGAGTTTCCCTTTCCTGGGACCCTCCAGAAGGAGGAGCCTGGCACAGCCTGTTTGGATGATGAACCAGGATGAAAAGTAGGGTCATGCATAGGATGGCTGGGGAAAATAAACCCTAGAGGGGGGGAGCGCAGAGTAGTGGAGAGCTCGGCGTGGGCAGCAGGCGGGATGCTGGTCCAGCAGCACTGTGTGGTGTTTCCAGTGGTGTTTGAGGAACAAGCGGCTGGGGGTTGCACCGGTGCTGTTCCCAGCACACTGTCTCCTGCCTGCGGCCGGCCCCATCCCCACCAAGCACCCGTCCTCATCTCACGCCATTCCTGCTGGCAGCCTCCATCATGATTCCTGGAGCCACAGATGCTGACTCTCCTCCATGCCCTACGGTGCCGGGGTACAATGGGCAGAGGCACCCCAGCTCTTGCCTCCCCCGGTTGTGAAACAGAGGATCTGCGGCTCCAGCGCTGTCATCGCCAGCAAAATCAAGTTTAGAGTAAAAAAAAAGAGTAAAAACAATACAAAAAAAATAAAATCATGCACAATTGTTGGGTTTTGGGGATCCGAGCATGTGAATGTGGTAAGGCAGGGATAACGCAGCACTGGAAATATCAAAGAAGTGACCAAAACCCCAGCTGTTACAGATGTGATGTTAGAACAGCCTATAACGAAGCTAATTTAAAAAGGAAAAAAAAAAAAAGCTGTTTTAAAAGCTTGACATTGTTAATGTCAGAATCGCAGGCGGCAGTAATTGAATACAGCGGTAATTGGACATTGCAGCTTGTGTTTGTGACTCCTCCTGGCTGGCTCTGGACGTTAGCATTCCCTTAATCCTCTGCCATCCAAGGGGGCTCTTCTCTCCTGCCCTGCATGTCCTGCTTCCCGCGCTGCATCCTGATGTGCCAGAGCTTGGAGAGATGCCCAAGCGGCTCATTAGCAGTGCTCATTTCCCTGTGTCCAAGATTAATGAGGCACAGCCACTCCAGATGCTCATCTCAGGCCATGATGGAAATGTGAGTCCCAGGAACTGCTCTGGGAGAGGAGGGAAGGGACCAGTTCTCAGCCAGAGAGGGGGGTCTGGCAGGGGTAGGTAGGTATTTCTCCTGCCAGTCCACCTGGAAACTGGTAGCTGGGTGCATGTGGTATCCCAATGAGCAAAACATGAGCTCACTGGTGGTTTTGGGTGGAGGGTTTCAGGCAGGTTCCCTGACACGGATGGGATCTGGTCCAAGGGAGCAGCAAGTCCAGTGGGGTTGGCAGGAGCTTGTGTGATGTTTATGCACCACCCCAGCCCTTTGCAGCTGCGACCACGTCAAGCCCTTGTGGCCTCCGCAGCAGCAAAGAGGAGGAGGGCTGTGACAGCAGAGCCCAGCAGCTTCCAGCATAAACCCCAGCCGCCAGCCCAAGCACGCTCCAGGATCTCCTTCCAGAGCTGACCCCAGCGCTTCCTCAGATTGGTCAGCAGAGCCCAGTATTATTGCAATTAAATACAGCCCTGGGCAGCTCTGCAAAGCTGTAAACCCGTGCTCGCTTTCTCAAAGCATCCAATTTTGCCTGCACCTGGTATAACTGCTTATTACTGCTGGGCAGCAGCTCTGCTCTCCTCATGCTGTGTGGATGGTAGCCCTGGGCATGTGAGTGGGTGAACTCCCCACCTTGACCAGGCATGAGGTTTGTGGAGGGTGAGCACAAGGTCCTGCCTTTCCTGTGTGGAACAAGGTTATTTGGTAGGGGAGGGCTTCCTGCTTCCCCCTCTGCCTTCATTATCCCTCTCCACTCTGCAAATCCCCCTCTGGAGAAGCAGGTGTTGCTGCCTCTAATTAAGGAGAAGGATTCGTTACAGCTGGTCCACCACACCCGTGCTATTAGTGGGATTTTCCTGGAGGAAACTTCCCAAGTGTTGATTCCTGCTGTAATGGGAAAGCAGCAGCTCATTGGCTTAGTTACAGCTGGTGGTTCTGGTGGGCATCCTGGCTGTCCCAGGCACCACATCCTCTGCAAAGGGGTTGCATCCCGAGGATGCTGCTTCATTCGTGCTGCATCCCTTGGTGCTCCTCACATTTATTTGGGGTGGTTCAACAGGCAGTGCTAGTGCTTACAAAATACTAGCAGCAAGTAGGTCAGCACTGAAATGGCCAAATTACTTTAAAAAATGAGTACATTATTTTGTGCAGAAAAACTCTGGGAAAGTGATTTGATGAGGGGTGTTATACTGGTACTGACAGGAGGCAGTGGGAGAAGTGCAGGCAGTGAAGAACTCAATTTGGCACAGAAGTGCCTGTGAAAAGGCTGTCCCTGACTGCTGCTTTCAGATAGCACTGGGAGTGTGAGCAGGCAGGTAGCTTAATTAGCTGGCTGTTGGGAATCCAGTTCATTCTGTTTCTTTATAATGCCTTTTATGATGGGATGTTTGGGCACACCTGCAAAATTCAGATGCAGATAGGTAGCCTGTCCTCCTCCTCCTCACATGTAAATTGGGTGTCTGAAGTTGGCCTCTTTCCTAGTTGTGCTTTCTTGGAATCATCTAGCCAGTTCTCTGAGCTAAAAATGCAGGAAGAGGGCACCAAACTAGAGCTATTTGGAGTTGAGGTCACTTCTGTTTACTTGGCCAGGCTGGAGATCAGCCAAAAGCAAAAAACAGAATGGAAGAAACGCTGATTGCAACCAAACTCACTTCCTGAGAAAGCTTTCCCCATCGATCTAAATAGAATAAATTTCTTCCTGTCCTAAATTCTTGCACGTCCTTACTAGCAGCAGGAGAAGGCAGGTTGCATAGGGTAAGCTCAGAGATGCTGAAAGCTGTTGAAAAGCCAAAGCCATGAGGCTGGAGCATCCCACAGAGTTTGCTTCTTGCCTGCAACGCTTATCTTTGCAGATACGCAATGTGAATGGATGCTGGTGTCTCTTAGAGATCAGCCTGCATCCCAGTGGAGTGTGGCAGCTGCCAGCCCCATTGCTCCAGCAAGTCTTTGCTGTATTTTTGGACAGACCTGGGCAGTTTTGTGGTGCACAACTGTGAGAATGCCCAGATGTAGGAATGCAACACCCGGAGGACGCACAGCCTGGTGAGGTGAGGGCCAGCTGAGACCTGGGCAGCTGAATGGCTCCAGTACTTCCCTCTGGGCAGGAGGGTACCCTGGAGAGGAAAGGGAAAAGGGAAGGCACCAAGGTGCCTGGGTGCAGGTTCTGGGTGGGAGCGCCTCCTTTGCCCTCTCTGGCAACTGAGGTATCACCAGCTCCTTGCAGCCTTTCATTCAGTGAAATTCATTGAATTCATGGAATGTCCTTGTCTGAGCCTCCAACCTTCTACCAGCCTTCCCTGGTAAGAGTCAATAGAAGCATTTTAGGGGGAAAACATGCAGATGCATACCGAGTCTGCTTGTGCAAGCTGTGTTTAATCAGGAGAGCTGGATGAGCCTGAGCTCCTTCCTGCCAAGCTGTCAGGAGTCTCCTGTGCCGGCTGCTCCTTCTGCCCATGGGGCCAAACAGCAGGTTGGTGCAGCCCAAAGCTGTAGCTGGGACAATGCAGGTGATAGCCATGGTCCTCTGCCAGGGAACCGGCTGTAGCATCCCTTGGCAGCAGGCTGTTCAGGTCCCCAGGTGAGAGCTGTGAGTGTGAGCAGGGTCTAGGAAGCAGTGTGGGGGAGAGTCGGGGATGATTGAAGGGCTGGGAGGGAAACTCACAGGAAATGACAGAGTAAATCAGTCAAGCTTGCCTATGTTATGACTAAATGGGGAGCATGATACATCTGCAAATATTAGAGATGTGTAAACAGAGAGGAGGGAGAGTGATGGTTTATGGAATGATTGAAAGGAATGAACTTTTGGATGGGAAAATGTAGGTCAAGTATGAAGGAAAACTTGTAGGCAGCGAGATAAGTGGTTTCAGTGGTAAAACAACCTCCTCGGGAAATGCGAGGAAGTCCCATTGATGGAGATGTTTAGCACAAAGCCAGATGAGGGCCTGGAAAATGGGCTGAGTTAGAGGGAGGCACTCAGTGTGTCCTGTGTGGTGCTTCCACCCGCACCCTCTCCAGATTTCTTGTAAGGCCCCCTTTAGGTATCAGAAAGCTTTAGGTACTGGGTCCTTCTGTTTCCTCCTCACTGCCCCACTCTCCCCTTGCTCCTGACACTGTCCCTGAGGAGGCTGGTGGCAAGGACATGCATTGTGGTGGGGCTTGTGGCATCTCTGGGACACAGGCTGTGTTTGTCCTCCCTGTTTCCCCATCTCCCCTCTTTCTCGGTCCTGGGGCACTCATTTTGGGCAGATGCAGAACTTGAAGCTCCCCTTCCCGGTTGTATCCTGACTCTCTGATTGCTGAGTCGGTCCCTTCTTTGAAGCTGTTCCAATTTGTCTAAGTAATTAACATCCATCGGGCCACGGAGTAAAAGCAGGAGCGCAACTGAATTTCCCACATCCCAGCTGAAAGCGCTGACCACAGGGCTATTGACTGCTCTGAAGTGCTTGCCCCATATATTGTGTCCTGGTCCCAATTAAACTTCTTGTGATGAAAGTTTCACCAAAACTAACATGCTTCCGTGAAAATTCTGGTTTTCATGATCTGGCATTTTCCAAGGAGAAAAAAAAGGAAATAAAATAACATGCCAAGAATTTCCCAACTAGCTTTAATCCTGAGACACTACCATCGTCCAAGCAAATGATGATAAGGATCTATGGAAAACATGGGGAAACAAAGAAGCGATGTTTTTAAAGCCTCCAGAAAATAAAAATGCAGCTGGAAGGAGGAGCATGGGGTTTTCTCCAAGCACGTTGAGGAGGAAAATTCATTCCCTTTGAATCACGGGGAGTCCTTTCTAGTTGGTTTCAAAGGAAGTTGTATGTGGTCATTAGCATGGCCTTGACTCTGTCACTAGTGCCTAGATATATTCATAGATGAGCTGGAAGTGCCACGGAGGGTGCTGCTCTTCCCAGAGGTGTCACGGGTTTCTTGCAGCCTGAGGAATGACAGCTCACCAGGAGCAAAGGGAGATCTCCCTCCCTGTTAAAGCAAGCGAAGACAAACAATTTCCACCCGTGCCTGATGCTCAGGGGATAAGGGGGGATGCGGGAGATACAGCCTTAACCAAAGCCATCTGGGCTGTGCCCTGCTGGTTGCAATGGGCACAGACACACATTGGGTGGAAGGGAAGAGCTGGTTGGTGCATCTTGGTCAGCTGCAGATGGAAACCACTTTCTCTGCCCTGCTCGAGTGGCTGTGGTGGTGGACCTGACAGCCTGAGAGGCAGGGGTTGTGGCACAGCCTTGCAGCTGCGGGTGAACCCCTGGGTTGCTTTTCCTTCTGGAAATGTTGCTCAGCACAGCTCCAAACAATAGAAAGGCAACTGGAGCACACACGGGCATCTGAACCACCATTTGGTCCATCTGTCAAAATGATGAGTGTCAAAATACACCTGTAAAATGAATGAGTTCCCCCCAAGGTCTGTCCATTTGAGTCAAAAGAAATGGGACAGAGAAAAATCCCAGATTTCCATGAATTGGGACTCTGCCCCAGAACCAGGTAGATAGGTAGGGAATGTGGGGAAGATGTTATTTGGTGGCAAAGAGGGATGAGCCTGAGGCTGCAGCGGCTGTGTATGCGGTATCCCAGCAGTGCCTGCCTGCTTCTGTCCAGCAGCTTTTCCAGGAGGCAGAGACCTTTGGAAATTCCCAACGAAGATCAGCTCATAGTCTGTCTTGCTGTTCCATGTCCTCTGTTCAGAGCTGATGGGGGCAAAAGTGCTTTAGAGGAGGCATAAATGGTCCCTCCCCTGCCCTGAGGGACTGGGGGGGTGTCTTGTGAAGGAGGAAGATGGTCTGAGACAGGCAATAATTGGTGCTTGAGTTTTCCCGTGTGATGGACCAAGCTCTGGGGCCACCACCTGTGGCAGAGTCACCGTGGTGTGTTGCAGTGCCTGTCTGTAGAGAACATCTACAAAAGCTTTACTTTTGTGGTGGATTTAGTTTGTTAGATGGGTGCCATGCTCTCACCACTTCAGTGGTTTATTTTGATTGCTCAGCGAGTTCAGTAAGCAGCCCTGATGTACTGACACACATTTAACCCCTTGTCTCTGCAATGCTTTGACTATCCAGCTGTCTGGGGAGGTAATGTGTCCCTCTTGGTGACTTCCCCTAGGCTGTCTACAAGGCCTGGTTGTGCTCCGAGTATTTCAACGTGACCCAACAACAGTGCCAACACCGGATCCCATGCAAGCAATACTGCCTGGAGGTGCAGACCAGGTGCCCGTTTGTGTTACCGGACAATGATGAGCTGATCTATGGAGGTTTGCCTGGCTTCATCTGTACAGGTAAGGAGATCCGGGGAGTAGGGCTGGGCTCTTGTACATCCGATGGGGCAGGGGTGGGTGCTGACGAGTCCTGTTATGCTTGCAAGCCATGCACCAGATTTTGAAGGTTTTGTGGGGCAGAGTGGGAGGAGGTACAGTGTGGAGGCACATGAGCAGTGCCTGACCGCTGAAACGTGACTGTCTGGGGCTGAGGTGTAAGTGGTTAATGGAGACACAGCAGCTGCCCAACAGCCTAGTGTGGGAAATGAAAGCCCAAACTCTTAACTGAAACCTAAAGCAAGCACGTAAGGGAATGAAGGTAGTGGGATTAAAGCAGGGCTGGGACATTAAACTGCTACAAGCAGCATCTGGGGTGAACATGCCTCAGGGCTGTGGTCTCTGCTTGCCAGTCTGTGCAGGCTTACGGCCCCATTGAGGGCCAGTCTCAGGAGTCTCTGGGTGTCCCAGTTGTCAGGTTCTGCCTGTCCTTTAGTGCATGGCTGGCAGGAACTGGGGCTGGCTCCATCCACAGCCCCATCCAGAGTCTCCCACTGACCATTTTCCTCTGCTTCCTTCCCCCAGGGCTGCTGGAGAACCAGCTGCCTGACGAGGAGGCCAAGTGCTGCGAGGTGCAATGGGATTCCTGCGACCACCCGCCAGACAGCAACGACAACACATCCCCCAAATCCACAGCATCAGAGTCACTCCATTTCCACCGCCACGACCCCCACCTCCATCACCAGCGGCAGAACCACTACCACCTCTACCACCACCACCACCACCACCAGTACCACCAGCCCCACTCCCCATCCTTGCTGCCGGTCTCCGCAGGGTCTCGCTTCAGCAGCAGCAGGATCAGACTGTGCGTGCTGGTCCTGATGCTTCTCCACACCATGGTGTCCTTCTCGAGCGTGCACAGCGGTGGCGGGGCGGCCGGCGGAGGGCTCAGCCTGGAGGCCCTGCCTGCCCTGGAGGAGAGCGTGGCGCGGGACGAGTGACATGGAGGGGAAAGCCGACCTCTAAGAAGAACGCCAGATCTTTTTCCACGAAGGGGGGCACATGCTATTCCTCCAATGGGAGGCACGGGATTGGGGGTGACGCACACACACACACCCCTGCACATACCCCCAAGAGCTGCTCGCCGCGGGGCATCCCCGTGATGAAGAGTCTCTAATGCGCACAGGGCTGCGGGACTCGGCTTTGAGAAGGGTTCGGTCAGTAGCAGCTGGCGCAGGAAGGTACGGCACAGGGGTGGGGGAGCGGAGGGGAAGGGCTCCCTTTGGATGAGGTGTCCCTGAGGAACTGCCACGCATCTCCCAGCTGCCTGCCGCGAGTGCCTTGGGCACCCGCACCTTACCCGCCAGCAAGATGCCAAGGGTTTGACAGCTCAGCCCCCGTTTCTTTTCCTCCTTGGTCTGTAAGTCCCCCCATAAGGGCCAGGCATGCAGGAGGCAGCACCTCTTGGCACAGCCTTGGCCCCCACTCCTGTCCCAGGGAAAAGCACCAACTCAAGGCACAACCTTCCTTGTGAGGTGCAGTGTCCTCAGCATGACGTTCCCCTTCCTGATGGGATTTGGGGGACAGGATTCGGATGATATTACATTACACTGTGGTACTACTTGGGGGTTTGTCTCATGTTCCCAACCTGCTCTGCCAGCTTTGCTTCTCCCACTCCTCTGTGCAAGGAGGTGGAGAGGCAGGGAGAAGGCACAGAGCAGGAGGGACGTCCCCAGCGTTCCCACATCCCACTTTGCCAAGTGCCCTGATGATTTGGTTTAACCTTTTTTGCTTTCTTTCCGGACTGGAGTGGCTGGTCTCTGAGAGGAGTTAGGGAGATGTGACTCCAGCAGTGCACAGGCTAAGTGAGAGAATGGGATTGTGCATGGTTACAGTTGGATGCAGGGCATTGGAAAGCATCCTTCCATGCTTCCCAGCCACACATCGTCAACTGGATGGCAAAAGAGCTGGAGATACTTGACGTGTAGGGGGAGTCTCCCACACAAAGAAGAGGTACTAATAAAGCCCAAATGGGGAAGAGAGGTTTTGTGAATACTGCCTATCCATGGATTCCCCCCCAGACCACAAGATTTGTAGGAGCCCAGCTGGACTTAGCTGGGTAAGGTGATGGCTGGTGCAACCTCATTTTGCTTACTTGTCTTTTTTTTAACCTGAGCTCAGTGTATCCAGGGATTCAGCCCCAAACAGAAATCAGATCCTGCTTTCTTAGGAAATTCCAAAGTTCCACTCAGCCACCAGGAGCTGTTCCCAGCATGAATATTGCAGAGGGGTTGCATGGGGAATGGTGCTGTGCCTCCAGGCCAGGCACCAGGGCAAAGTTCATTCTAGGGGTATGTGAGGGGAGAGAGGAAGGTATGTTTTAGCATGAAATGTCCTGGTTGCAATGTGGATGTGAACCTTTTCATTGCTTACAAAGGACATGTGACGGTCCCTCTGTTTTTAGGCTGCCTCTTGATGGGGAGCAGAGCTGCAGCCCTGCTGGGAGGCAGGGATGGAGCAGGAGGAATGTCCTGCTGCATCTCAAACTGATCCCAGATCCCTGTGAGTGTCCAAGAAATCACAGAGTTGAGGGCTGTTTTGTGGTTCCTGGTCTGCTGAGGTGGAGCAAAACCAAGCAGAGCCCCATGAGCAAAGCTACTTCCTGCCCGGCTGGAAGAAGGAAGTACCGGGCATACCATGGGAAGGACAGGTTTCCTGATGTTTCCAGCCCATTTGCAGACCAAAGAGGCTCTGAGAAGCAGCTGAATGTTTGATTTCTGCTTTGACTTGAATCTCAGAGCTTTGGGGTGATGTTTACACATTATCAGTTGCCTGTTACCAAAGTCCCATAGGTACAAAGCCCATGAACCCACTGTCCCTTGGTTATCAGGCTGGGAGAGGTGGTGTTCATAGGAGATGCAGTGTTTCCTGAGCTCCTTGCTGTTGCTGCCCAAAAACAACAGGATGATTCTGTAGTGTTTGACTATTCCTCACAGCATCTGTATATTTTCAGTCTAGTTTACACCAATCTGAGAATGTGGACATGCAACAGTTCAGCAAATAGGGAGGGATCTGACTCCTCGTTTTGCTCTGCTGCTAAGAAATGAGTTGTGTAGCTGCTTTGATGACTAGCAAAAGCATACAGCCAGACCGAGGGAGGGAGCACAGTCTTATTCCTGCCTAGAGACAGCCGGATCCAGTTCGCTCTTAAGGAAATTAGATTTTTCATGTACTGCCAAGAGTTAAGCTAATTCCAGGCGCCTCTCTCGGAGATAGGCTGCATCCAATCTTTGAGCGACTCATCTAGAGAGAAGAATAGCCCAGTGTGGTGCGTCAGCAAGTGGCCCTGAGTCACTGGCCCTATTCATTGTCTGCTGGTGTGACACTGAGCAGTGCCCAGCCTGCGTGCAGACGGGCAGCCTGGTGTTCTGTGGGCTCGCTCTGCTGCACTCTGTGTATGTGAGCCCAGGGCTAAGACTGTTCTGAAGGGGTCTATGCCCTCCTGCTTGCTCCAAGGCTGTTCTGCATGCTGGTGAGCAGAGCCACAGACCAGGCTGTTGGTGTCAGTCTGGGCTTGGGGAACTTCTGGTAGCGCTGAGGGTTTGTAATGGGTGATGTCCAGAGAGTGGTGGGAGTGAGGTCAAATAGCCCAGGTTATCTCCAGGAACTAGGGTTTTGCTGGAATAACCTGGGAGCTGTGATAATCGTATAGAATCACAGAATGGTTTGGGTTGGAAGGGACCTTCAAGAGCATCCTGTTTTAAGTAATGGACACATTGCGCTAAGTCCATTAGGTAAATGTCTTCACCTTGCATAACTTCAGCTGGTGAGCTTCACCTCAGGAGGCAGGGAGCCGGCGCTACATCCCACTGAATCTGAAAGCTGAGCCGTTTCTGAACTGGGGCCTGTAGTGTGACTGCTGAGGAGGTGTAGCTCTGTCACCCTCATCAGCAAGGCTCCACAGGGCAGCTCTGCCGTAGCCAGAGGAGATCCACACATTTCCCAAGCTGCGGCTTCCCTGAAGGTGTTCACGTGAGGCCAGCGTGCGGGGTCCACGGGCAGGGGGAGCACACAGGATGCGGAGCTGCGTTGGCAGGCGCAGGGCTGAGCTTTTACCTAGTGTGACTGGGAGGAAAGTGCTGAGTCTTCACAGACCGAGGCTTTTGGAAGGAGTTCTTTTATTTAGTGAGTCTGGGCTGCTGTCAATAAGTTCTGTGGTTTTAGGGCACCATATGCTGTATTCAACACTTTGCCAATCTCGTTAAATGAATCCAGACTCGGCTGTTCACAGAACAGGACAGAGCAGCTGGAAGCGGTGTATGTCACAGTCCATCATTATAAGGCCGTCGGATAAAAATCTTCTCTTTGGTCTGACATTACAACCTTAATAATCCACCATCCATATTAGCTTTCTCTTTGCTATACAAGAGAAAGGTCCAGAAAGAACATGTTAACATCATCTCAGTTAAAACTGCTGACATTGGTTTTAGTATAACAAAGAGTGAATGTGCCTCTCGTAAGGCAAGAGGGTTTCTCTACCCATGTGTGTAGGTACACTTCAACTTGAGCTCCCCCTTTGCCCAGGAGCCCTTTGCAGAGCCACGCTTCTGCAGCCACCTTGGAAAACACCAGGTCTAAATGGATTTATCCTACCAGGATTTTAAAACCAAGGTGCTTTCTCCTTTTCATTCAGTGATCTTATTTCTTCTCCCTAGGGAAGGCACTGTGCACTGGGATTAATGTGTAAAATTCAACCTCTTCTTCAGTGGGTAGACTGCTTGGAGCAGAAGCCTATTGGAGAGCAGTGATTCCTCTCTGCCATCCTTGGCAAGAAGATTTGTCTTTCCTGAGGGGCGATGCTGTCCCAACAGGATCTGGATGCAGGGACAGTGCAAGCAGGGGTGCAGGAGGAAAAGTAGTTGGGTCCTGCCTGGCTGGAGCATTAGTCCTGGGTTTTGCACTTTAATGTCACTGCCAGTTGTACAAATTAATTAAAAATAACTGAAGAAAAATTGCAAAGAAAGGGCCTGCTTCCTCTGGTGAAGATTAATCATTACTTGAGCCTTTTTCTTATGAAAATACAGATCCATGGTAGCCCCAGGCAAAAGATTCCCAGGGAGAGCCCTCACCATTCGTGCTCTGAGTTAGGGAAATCGCTTTGAAAGCATCTGACAACTAAAGCAGAACATGTTGAGTAACTTGGCAACACTCAGAAAACATCTTGAAATGGTTTTTGTTCAACACATTTTGCTTTGCTTCAATAGGAGATGTCAGGGCAGTTCATTCACTGCCACTCAGGACTGCAGGCGATGCTGGGAGACGGTTTAAAAAAAAAGCTAAAAGAAAATCCCTGATATCTGCTGCTTCTGGAACAGGATCCTCCTCAGTGGTACCATGGAGCTTCCCATGGCCGAGGGAGCTCTGTAGGTCCCATCCAGCTGGCGCAGTCTCCCTGTGCCACATTCACAGGGAGGTAGGTGATTTACAGTGCAGAGCAGGGCCTATTGAAGTCTCTGCCTGCAAAAAGTCATGCAGCAGCTTGTGATGAATTATAATAGGATACCTCCCTGCCACCCCAGAAAGGAATGCCTATAGAAGTGGGTAGAGATAAAATCAGGACAGAAACGTGCTCGGCTTCTGCGAAAATCCCTATTAAAATCTATGCAATGTGGCAGACAATTTTGTTCATAGACTTTCCAAGCTGCCCTTTGGCTTCCCATCCACAGGGGAATAAATCTCTTAAACTGCATTTGAAAGGTTAGGAAGGGCAGTGTCTAATGTTTAGGCAGGACGTTAGTAACTGTCTGATCTAGCCCAGCAAACAAAGCCAGCTCTTGAGCATCCTGGTGGGGTGACAGCGGTACCTGCATTACGAACCCTGCAATCATCCCTTCTGCTCCCAAAGAAGCCTGTTCACAGCTGCTGGATCATGGCAGCTCAGGCTGAGGGTACACATGTCCAGGCATCATTTAGTTTTATTTCAGGAGTAGAGGTTTTCAGCAGCTGATTTGGAGTGTTCTTGGTCCTTATGCCTCTTTGGGTGACTGCTCCCCATCCTGTGCCTTGCTGCACGGAGAGGGATAGGGAGAGCCTGCTCTGTTTGTCCTGAGTGTCAGTGACTCCTGAAAATCAAGTAGTTTACACCATTCCTGCAGCTCCAGGCTTCATCTCAAACAACAAAGCCAGCCCAGACCATGCTCCCCATGGCTGAGTGGAGAAGAGCATCTTCCTAAAAACAAGTTTTCCAAGACCACGACTCCCTGTATGTGGCAGAGGCCACAGGCGTCAGCTCCACCAGGGCAGGTTCCAAAGGAACCTTCAGTTCTGCCCAACTGGGATGAAGGGAGGAAAGAAGATGCTGTGGCCATATACGAAGAATAAATCATTTTCAAATCAGGATCATAGAAAAGAAAATAATAAATAATTCCCTTTAAAAGTTATTGGGGTTTTATCAAAGCTCTCGGCCTCTGCTCACAGGATGGGGTGTTCATGGGCAGGAGATGGGCTGCACCCATGAACACCATTCCTCCAGCTTCCTTTCCTACACTGCAGGTCTAGTACTTTTGCTGGAAACAAGGTCAGGTGTGGTTTCCAGGCTTGTTAGTGTTTTATGATGCTCCGTTTTCAGCCCAGAAAGTCAACAGCTTTGCTGTTTGTAAACTGAAATTCAAAAGAAGGAAAGAATAGGTTTGGCTTATGAAATTTGGGGTTGGTTTTGCCATTTTTAAATGTATTTGGGAACTGTACGTGCTTGAGTTGCAAAACAAAAAGATATTTCAAGCCGGACAGTTGTTGGTTTGGTTGTTTTTTTTTTCATTCTGGAACTTGTCAAAACAAGCTATATTGATAATTATGACTTTTTTTTTTTTTTTCAAATTGAGAAATGTACCAAGAACAGCCCTTTCCCACAAAACCTTTCATTTTCAAAAAAAAAGTGAAAAATAAAAAATCAATCACACTTTTTCTGCCCACACAGTTGGAACTGGTGGCAGTGGATTCAGAGAGAATAGCAATTTGTAAAGAATTCCAACCAGTTTGACTTAAAATAGCATCCAGCCTATTTCTTGGGGGCAGTAGGCTGAGTGGTTCCATGGAAAAAGCGGGCTGGAGAACTGCTGTTCTTACCAGGGTGGTTTCAGTCCAGGATTACACCTTGGGAGCTGCATGGGCACATTCCTCCCAGGGAACTATTGCTGAGATGCTGCATCCTCTCTTCTCTAGGAGCTCAGCCAGTGGTAGGAGCCCCCAGCCATCCCTCTAACCAACCTCTGTTTTCTTTCCCAAACCCAAACGAATGCAGAGTGAATCTTCTAGCCTCCGATACGGTCGGACATCACGGTTCTGGGATGCCTTCAAACCTGGTGATGCTCCCGTATGCTCATGGGAGTTTAAATGTGGAAGAAACTCAACGGGCCGGGATGGCGCGAAGCAGGAAAAGCCGCGGTTCAACAGGAACCGGTGTGAGGGAAAGTTCTGAAGAACCCCCAAGGAAAGTGTCCTTGCCCTCTTGCCCTTCTCCACTCCGAGCGCGGGAGATGCTGCTCCTGGCAGCCGTGGCGAGGTCTCTCTGCCCCTCTGCCACGGGGGGACCTCGGTGGGGACCAGAGCCCACCCCCCGCCGGGGCAGCTTTGCCTGTAGGGGACCAGGCTGCTCGTGACCGAACCCTTCTCAAGTGCTTGTGACATGTCGGTGGTTACAGAGCTCAGACCTACAAAACAAAAGGTCCTTTTACAGAACGTGGTGGCGAGGTGAAAACAAAACAGAAAACAAACCATACTGCTGAAGTCAAAATATTCTTTCTAATCCCCCTGCCCGGTTTCTCTTTCTTTCCAGCTTTCTTCCTCTGCCTCCTGAATCCTCCCTCTCTGTTCCCACCCCCCTTCTGTTTCTCTTTCTCCCCTCTGTCATAAGAAAGTGACTGTGTCCTCGAGGGGACAGTTTTCTTATGCCATTTTATACACTGTGCTTCATGTTTAGAACTTTTTTGCACTAGTTCCTATTACATTTCTTTTCCAAAATGGTTTGACAAAAAAAAAAAAACCCAAACAAAAACACAGAAACCATGCTATAATTCAGTTGTATTAAAAATATTATCCTACTACTCTCTGTGTTCAATAGTCTCTGTACCTGTAATGCTTTCAGTTCTGTTGTATTTTGGGGCAGAGGTTTTCTCCGCTCCTTGTTTAACCCAGTAAAGAAATAAAATGTTAAGAATTGATGATAACTTCCTCCTCCCTTTCTCTGTGGTTTAACTGGGGCCGTGCAGGTCCCAGTGTGGTGCTCGCTGGCTGGGGTGATGTGGTGGCTTGGCTCGGGTGCCGGCTCCCCACCAGAACCTGCCCTTCAAACCCGCTCTGTCTGTCTGTCCTACGGGTGCTTTTTGCCTGCAAAATCCAATCTCAAATGGAGGACAGAAGAGGCAGAATGGAGGGACAATAACCCTGCCTTACTGAATCTGATTTCGTAACCTTTCTTTATATTCTTTTGTTTCTTGCCTTCACATTTCTTGCCATGGGGCTCACCTCAGAACAATAGGGGCAAAGACTGTCACCAAGAGATTCATCAGAGAATAATGACTAAACCAGGGTATCCAAATTTTGCCCAGCTGAAGTCCACACCCACATATAATCTGGAATTAATTCATCTGGACAACAGATCTCGGCATGCAACAGAGCTAGGACACTCCGCTCCAAATTGAATGCTGCATGCCAGGCTGCAAAAGGCCATGTAATAAAACTCCAAAGTTACACTTTGGCCATTCCTGCCCCGAGCTGAAAACTCGCAGTTTGTAAAGAAGACGAAAAGAAAGCACAGAAAAGGGATGAAATTGGACAGCGATAGAAGTCATTTTTATAAAGAGCAGATTGGTGCAGAGGGTAAATGTGAGGGGAGGCACCGGCTCTGCTGTAAAACCAGGAGAGTGGTGGGTGCAGGGGGGGAGAGCACGGCTGGGGAGTGGGTGCCTGGTGTGTAACTGCATGAGGGACTGGGTAAGGAGATGATGAGTGGGATGTATCACCTTGAGAACTAAAGAAGTGTCTCCTGGCCTCCCATGAGGATCTTTGTTCACCTCTGCACAGAGAGGATCAAATCGTCTCCGCAGGAGACAAGTTTCTTTTGTGGCTCAGACAGGGAGAATATATATATATATATGTACAGGAGCGCTGTTGATGCAAATCAATGACAGTGGGGTTCTTTGTTCTAAAATCCATTTGTCCTGGTGTTTTCCAACCCAGTGTTTTGATTTTCAGGGAGTACCATGTTCTGGTACTGCCAAAGGGTAAAAATAAGGCAAAGCCAAGATGGTTTCCAGGACAAAATGTGAACATGAACTCTAATGTAGAAGCATGATGGCCAGCTAACAGAAAGGAGGGGATGGTTATCTGCATAGAGGGGATGATGCTTAGCCCCACAGACAAACAGAAAGGCACACAGCAGAGGCTATCTCTAGAATAGCACTCAGGTGCCTCAGGTTAGCACATTGCTGCAGGCAATTAAATCCAACTCAGCCATTTCCAAAGGTCTGCACCACCCCATCCCACTTGCTTTAAATGTATTTTCAACCGTGGTTCCTTATGGGTGTGTTCTGAACTGCCCAAATTTGAGCAGATCGGGGCCTCAGCTGTGTTCTAGAAACTACCCATTAGAGTTCTGCAAGAGTCTTGAGCTGTTAAATACTCTCAGAATACAGCACCAAGCTTCTCAAGGAACGTGTTTGTGTTTGCTTTGTCCTTTGGGAGCACTGCTGGCAGGACAGGTCCCAGCAAGCCCTGTGCCATTGTTCATTCCTATCAGTTTCCTGCTGCAGCGATGAGACAGCACTTGCTGGCATCTCTGCCACACTGGATATGTGGTAGCTGCTTAATATGAAGCCTTCCAAAATGGAACTACTGTTGGAGATTAAAAGTTTGAGTCCCTGGCTTGGTACAGGTAACACAGCCAAAGGGTGAGAGTTTAAGATGCTTGCTGAGCCCACAGGAAATAACGCTGTGGTGTGGCTGGGATCAGGTGTGGGACGTGCTGTGGCAGAGGTGAAAGCAGGGCAAGCATAGAGCAATGCTGCTCCTGAAATATCCATACATCAGCATGCATTTTATGGGATTTCTGAGTCAATTGCAAGGGATTTGCTGGTATCTCTTTATGTCACAGCTCTGGGTTGATGTTTAACTGTTGAATTGGTACAGCTGCATTTTCAGACCCTGGTGTCCCCTGTCCTCTGGCAGTGACTGCTGGAGTGCCGTGCTGCATGCTTGAGATGCCATTTGTTCTTGAAAATTCCTTTTGGTGCCCCTGTGTCTTGTCACCAGAGACACACATCCCTCGCCCATGCTCTTCAGGTTTTCAGGCCTCTCATGATTTCACAGTCCCCAAGCATCCCTGTCCTCGGTCACTGCCTTTCCAAGAAGAGAGGTACCATAAGCATGAGCCATCTCCCCGCCTCCCAGATGCCCTGAAAAGGGTGTGCGTTGGGGCTTGGCTACCATATAAAAGCCCTCAAGATTAATGGTGCTGAAGAAGGGAGCAAGAATGCTCACAACTGCCCAGCCTGGGGAGCTCACAATGAGCGTCTGGTAAAGCACAGGGAAGGGTCTCAGTGGCCACAAGGCGCCTGAACTGGTGCAGCAGCTGAAAATCCACCCAGGAACATGCCAGTTCCCAGGGATTTCATTAGCAGGGGTTTGAAGTTGATGCAAGTTAAGCAGATATACATTTTTATGGCTATAGGCCTGCAGACATCAAAGATGGAATGAGAGAGAAATTTCTCAGCTGTAAATTTGCCTTTTGGCTCCATAAAAGCTGAAATGAGCAATGTAAAAAATATTACTGCTAGAAAGAGCATGGAAAATGCTGCACCCCTGAGAAAACAACACAAAGAGCTGCAGACCTAAATGAAACTCCAGGCTTGGAAATGCTTTGAGGTACAAAACGGGACTCCCCAGGCACTGAAATCATGTGTGGGGTTGGGATTTCTAACACCATCTCTTCTGGATGCGAGCTAGGAATTCCCTTTGTTCCTATGTTTATTTATATAGCTTAAAAGATGGCATACAAGGTTCGGCATTCTGGTTTATCAAACAAGGAAAAGGTATCATTTTTCAAGCACGTGCATCTAGAAAGCACGCTGTGTGATTGTATTTCTGAGCAATTTCAGAGCTCCAGGAGTTTCTCAGTCTTCCCTGGGCAGAGGAGTACTTGGGACTTACAAAAATTAGGCAACTTTTTTACCATAAATCTAAAAATGTGCTTGAGGGCCTTGTTTTTCACAGCAGCATTTGAACATGGAAGACTGAAGAGAGCCTGTGTTTTATTGTCCTTTCAACTCTTCATCATAAGGATGCAGTTTCAGGCAGTACATGAAGCTCAAGGATGTTTCTAGGCCTTTCAAAGTCCATATGTTCTGGATACATTCAAACTGAAATGCCCTGATGTTGGTGAGGAGTTCTTAATTTATTTGTATGTGATCAAACAAGTATTATTTTGTTGGATTTTGTGACTGGGAAGTTACTGTGATGCCACCTCAGAAAACTGATGAGAATCTTGTAGTTCAGAGTTGAAGAAACTGTGAATGATCATAATTTTCCCCATTTTTTTTTTGCCTGGAGGACTTTTTTGATCTCTTTTTTTTTTTGTCTAAGATTTGCATTAAGTAGGATCTTACAGTTGATTTTTCATCAGCAGCCCCCTTGGCATAGCAGAGCAGGAGTTGCCTGGATGGGCTGTTGGAGGTGGGTTTATATGAGTTTATACATTGAAGGCTGTGATCCAGCTGGGTTTTACTGTGTGACTTCTTTTTCTCTTTTTCCTGGTCTCTCCACTTTGGATCATGGCCTTGGCACTGCACAAGGGTCTGTGTAATTCTGTTAGGTCTGGTTTAGTAACTTAATTGTACTGAAGTCAAACCCCTTGACAGGAAAGGGCTGGGAAGGGGTTTTTCTGCCTTCACGTGAAAGCAGTGGAAGTTCTTTTTATTTCTTTCACCTATATCTATACAAATATACAGCGATAAATATACAAATATACAGAGATTATATTTCAAGGCAGAGGCTCAGGCACAGAAGGAGAAGGTGTGCTGGTGCCGTGTGGGACTTGGGTAATCATCCGCTCTCATGAGCTTGCCCTGAGCTCATCTGGAAGCCCTGTTAAAACCACATCAGGTGAACCCATAGGACCCAGTATTCTGAAAAGAGTTTCAAAAGCCTAAGAGTGAAGCCCTGGGAGTGGGTGGCCTTGGCTGCTGTGTTCCCCTTCTACAGAAGGGCAGATGTCCTGCTGCAGAGAAAAGGTGGTGGTGGTCAGCAGGAATGTGCAGGTCCCATCCTCGGGGACTTCTCTTTCAATAGTGGCAGGGGAGACTTGGTGAGGTTAGGCTGGATGTTGTGGGCTGAGACTGGGAAGGACTGGACACAATGCTCCTGTTGCCCTAATGAGAAAATAGCTCTGGAGTGTGGGATGTGCTTAGCATTATATCCAGTCCAAGTGTATTATCCAAAAAGAAGCCTGCTGTTGTTTATTCCCTGTCAAGCTCCCTGCTTTCCTTGGGCCACAAGGAGTCTTTCTCCTTGCAGCCATGTTCCAGTCATGACGTCTCAGATCAGTGTCCTGTTTCTGTCCTCCTCCACAAACATCTCACCCGTTACAAAATCAGTTGTACAGCCAGAAAAGTTGCTTCTGGTGTGAGTAATTGAGAGTCTTCTGCTGGTGCAGGTGAGGGTCTGCAGGAGATTCTGGAGGTGAACTGGTGTTGTGTTAGGGGAGCAACACGGACATGGCACGTCCAGAACACCAAGTTTGTTCATCTCATGCTCTCCAGCACTGATCCATCCCTTGCACTGCCTTTTGGCCAACTTCCTGTAAGGAAAAGGGTGAAGGATCTGTTTTTCCTTTGAAGAGAGAAGTGTTAAGTGCAAGCAAAGATCACAGACCTGATATATCCAGGGGATGTCAAGTTACATCAAACTTCCTCTTCTTAATGAGGAAACATCAAAACAAGCGCCCTGAACCAAGTCACAGAAACTGCTGCAATGCAATGCCGCATTAGGGAGAGGTTATCTTTGTATTACCTGTGCCACATCACATCATTTACACCCTGATTTCCTTTTCTCTGCCTGTCCTGTTCACATTGTTAACACAAAATTAGCCACATGGATGTGATAATTAGGGTTATATCCTCTGTCTCTTTTGGGCTTCCTAGCTACCCTTCACACTTGATCTGTCATGTTTTCCGAGGCTTGCTCTAGCAAGTTTTCACACTCTTCCTCCTCCAGTCTTCCTTGGTTTCTTCCCACCACCCTCCTCTCTGTCATTCAGCCTTTTTGCCTGTGACTTGATCTTTGCTCCAAAACTCATTGGTGTTGCCCCACAGTTTAAGTACACAGGGATCATTCTACCCCAGTTTTTGTTCCTTGCAAAATCCGTTGGAACTCAGTCTTCCCCAAATCCGCCTCTCCCTCACTTGGTGCTAAGCCCAGGTTAGCCACCAGCCTACAGTAAAGCTCCAGGTAAGCCTGCAACCAGCTTGGAGCAAAGCCTTGCTGTCAGAAGAGCTCTGACATGTTTATATTCACAAGCTTGTCAACATTTGGCTTTTTTTTTCCCTCTTGGGGAACATTGCTGCTGTTTCTAGCACCATTTCAGATCCTCTGAGCCTAGTTGTGAACAAGGCTAGCATCAGTGCTAAAACACCAGATGCCGTGGAGACCCGTTTTGGGTGAGTCTATGCTAGAAGCTGTCACTACTTTGGCATTAGGGATGGTGGAGTTAGGAAGCCAAAGAGAGAACCTCTTTTATGTAAACTGTAAGTTTTTCATAAAAGCCTTTCTAATTTGTACCAAAGAGACTCTAGCACACCCTTGGGACTGGTAAAAATAATAATAGCTTAAGAAGTAGAAGACCGTGAATTTGAAACAGAAGGTTATGAGATTCAGAAGTATTACAAAAATGTCAACATTGTATATCAATAAATGTAATTTAGATATACAAAGGAGATAGGAAAGATTTCCACAAAGAGCTGTCAAGTCCTGCCTCTTCAGATCTCTTTGAAATAAAGCAGATACCTTCATCCAATTGATCCAGAGAAGCTGGCCTGCACATCCAGAAGTATGTTATTTCAAATCACAAATGAATTAGTTCTTTCAAAAATTACATGGTTTGCTATTTTTCAATCATAATTTTTTATTCTGAGATGAAACACACAAGTTTACAATTGGCTGGTCTAGCCTAGAGAAGCAGCACTCCCCAAAGCTAGCAATCCAGAGCTGGTGGAGCCGTGACTCCTGGACCTGTAAGAAGCGATGAAGGCAGATGGCACTCATTAGGGCCATATCTGTTTGCCGATTGAAGTATGCCTTTGTAATAAGCAATTTAATTTTTACTATTCCATACCATAACAAAAGGCTTCTGCCCCTTCCCAAATCCTCTAACCTATGCTCAGACACGGTACTTTATCAAGCCTTGGTCTGACGTGGGCTCCACAGAGGAAATTGCTGGTTTAAGGCTGTGTTAGTATAGGATGTTACGTCTGAGCCCTGTGACCTTTCTTCTCACCTCAATCTGCAACGGCTGGCATGCATCTAAGAACAAACACTTGCGTTTTCCTTCCCCTGGTTATTGCTGTCATGTAATACTAACAGTCTCGAGGTTGCAAATCACTGAAATCCCAGGTCACCTGGAAACAAAGCCACTTACAAAGGGGTCCTCTGGATGGATCAGGGCCTCGGCTGTTCAGTTTCCAGTAACTTAAGTGAGCTGAAAAAGGCAGTTCCATATGTCCTCCTTATGACTGCTCCTGCTTTGGTACAAATTCCTCGGATTTACCCTTTTCAAAGCCAGGGCTTCAGCTCTTCGCCCTGACCAACCCCAAAATGCTCAGGTCAAGTTTAGCCCAGAATTATGTGGGAAGACCGTCGTCTCTGGCTCCCAATTGCTATTGGTTGTCCTCCCTGCTGGCTCCTCTACAGAGACAGCTTTGGTGGGCAGAGAGGAACAGTTGGTCTTCGGGAATGTGGGGGACAGGGGGGCTTCGCTCCTCTATCTCAGTGCCTCCACATCTGGCCCTGTGCTTTGCACTGGGTGTCAAGGAAATGCTGCTGAGAGGCAGTGTATTCGTGCGTGCAGCTGTGTGCATCGAGCACAAGGACATGCTGGTCACTGTGCTACCAAAACCCACTGCAGTCTGGATGGTTTTCATTCTGTTTTTCGTTTTTCTTCAATAATATTCAGGTTTTATTTATTTACTTTTTAATGCTTAGCCTGGAGGAGCTGCACGTGGCAGCTGAAATCATCTGTGCAGCTGTGACCAGAGATACATGGTGTGTTATTGTACCAGAATGAAAGCTGCCTTAAGAAGGGCAGGGCTAAGGCCTCCTCAAGACCCTGGGCTTCTTAATGCTGATAATGAAGCACCATTAGTACATATGCACAACATGTCACAGATATGGAAGCTGCAGGCCAGATACACTTGAGGAAGGGCAGAATGAGCGCTCCTTGCAGGGACCTGGGGCTGGTGGCTTAAGGGATGGTTCTGGAAGACAAACAGACTAGGAGACACACTGAAGCCCACAGTGCTTCCCTCGTAACAAGTGATGGTGCTTCATGAGGTGGCTACATGTGAGACCATCAATCCTGTGAGTCCCTGCTCCTTGAAAAAGGATCAGCAATGGGGAGATGATGGGGCATTGGTCAGTCCCAGGGGGCACCCCAAAGCAAAGCTTGGTAAGAGCCGTGCCACAGCCGCTGTCCTGATGGACATCTAGAAATACCCCGAGGAACTGCAGCAGTTCAAGAAGAGTCTGTGGCTTTCCTTGGAGGCGCAGAAAGCATGTGGGTTTAGATCAGGTATGTTGAGCAATAGTGATGGGGTTGCAGGGCCAGGGCAGTGCAGCTCAGCTGGGCTGGGAAGTGCCTTTAGACTGGGTTGTGTCAGCAAAGAGAGATGTGAGCACAGGGCAGTACTTGAGCTCGTGCACTTCACAGAAATTGAGCTTATGTCACTTAGAATTAGCTGACGTTGTACTGTATTTTGTGCATAGGCTTTCCCTATGCACAGGTTGAAATGCTTGTTTCATGCCTGTAGCGTCTCTTCCAGACAGAGGGAAATCTGATGGGAGATGCCCTGGAAAACCCTTATCCGAGGTTTATGGCGTGTGTGTGTATTTTCAGCGTCTTTGGCTTCTGCTTCTCTTGCTTTAAAGACGTAATTTCTGTGAGTGATAATTTAATCAGGGCTGCTTCTCCAAAGAGGTAATTTGTGCAGTGCGTTAACAGAGACAAATATAAAGTGAGAGTGCTGAGGCGCTGGCACAGGGTGCCCAGAGAAGCTGTGGCTGCCCCATCTCTGGCAGTGTTCAAGGCCAGGTTGGACACAGGGGCTTGGAGAAAGCTGCCCTAGTGGAAGGTGTCCCTGCCCGTGGCAGGGGGTTGGAACCGGGTGAGCTTTAAGGTCCCTTCCAACCCAAACCAGGCTGGGATTCTATGAAGGTGACTGAAATAATTTGCAGATGGATCAGGGCCTCAGACTGAGCCCCACTATGGGCAAAGCATGCTGCAAGACCCATCTGTGTCTGCTCTGAGGGCAGTTGCATTTTGGTTTAGGTGGGAAGGGTTGTGTTTCAGGGGTCTCCTACCCGGACAGTGGCTCTGTAGGTCCCCCTGAGGAGCACCAAACCCAGAACCATGCTCCTTGATGGGCAGGTCAGGCAAATGCCTGCACCAGAAACGCTGGAGCCTGGGAAAACCCCTGTCATCATCTGGCAATGGGCAGAGGAGAGGAGCACCATCCTCTTGGTCCTCCAAGCTAAGCGTTAGCTGAATGGTGCAGCTCCCTCCTCACTGTTTTCATGTGGGCTGTTGGTGAGCGTGTGTTACCGATACATGGGGCAAAGCAGGCGCTGGGGCTTTCTGAAAGGGTGTCTGTCCTATATCATGTATATTCCTCAAGGCAAAGATCATATCCTCTTTCACTGGCAACAGCAAATCCTGCAACTCGCACTCCAGGACAATAACTTGGAACACTTCTCCACTGCCTGCTCGCCTGAGTGACCTGTGATGCGGGGAGCTAGGGGGTCGGGGGCGATGAGTACTGGGGAGGTTGTATAATGTGGTGTGGAATATCATTGTTCCAGCCAGGATGAGTAAGAGCACAGCTGACACTGGTCACCGACTGCACTTCCATGTGTCTGAGGGAGGGGGAGGCTGAGAGACAGTTGCACAGTTGACAATAAAGACAATAAGTCTATAAAAGTTTAAGAACTGAATAGATTCCTAACATTTGTTTTTCATTATCACCAAATAACATATAAATAAACATACAACAGAACCAAGAGCAACATCCTAGTTACCCTCTCTAGAAGAAGCTGTGTTTAGACTTAACTTAGGATTCTTTGGCCAAACCTCCTCCTTGTATACTCTATAACGAAATGAAATAGCGAAGCTGGCTGAGCAAGCAGGCCTCCATCTTCCTTTTAAACAGAAAGCGAAGCAAAACCCTGTGTATACAGGAAGGCTAGATGTCAATGTGCTGCTAATTCTCAGAACTCAGTAGTACAGGGGGAAGAACACATGAAAATAACCACAGTAAGAATTGATAGACCTGAGTATTTTTCTCTCTCTGTAGAAAGAACACAAGCATACGTAACTGTTTTGTTGTTATTATTGCTTGTTGATTATTACTTGTGCATCTTTGAAGGAAAAAATGTCAGTCAATACATAATGGTAGGTTTTGCTTTTCCTTTTTTTCATGTTTAATGATGTAAAATGGCCCCTCGAGTGATGCCGTGTGTGCTGTGCTCTGTAAACACTGCCTAGTGCTTGTGAGGGAAAAAATAATCCAGGCTTCAAAAGCAGCAGCTGCCAAGCTGACACTGGGATATCGAGTGTTTCCTGATCGTCCTCTGTCTTGCACATCTTGTCGAAGCCTGTTACAGTGACTGCCAGTCAAGTGGGGAAATGGGACAAGCCTGGTGCAGGAGAGTTTGAGGAGAGGGGTGAGGAGCTTGGTAAGTGTCATTTTAAATGGCAGCTACAAGAATTCATAGAGTAAGATGGGAGGGAAAACAAATGGTCAGAGACAGAGATGTCCTGAGAGAAAACAATCTCAGAAAAGTCATAGATGGAGCCAGGAAAGAGGCATCAAATGAATGCCATTGCTTGGTACATGCTGCCCTGATAAGGTGAGCATAATGTTCAGCCTGTGCCCCTATGGAAGTGGTTGGACACAAAGAGCTACCTTTACTGCACAGGCAGAGCTCATAGTTATTGAAAAGACAATCTTAAATAAACCAGTTTGTATGAAACATCTCGGCTCTCGCTGAGGAGAAATAATTGCAGCTGCAGTGATGCGTGGAGGCTTTATAAAATTCAGGATCCTTCGTCCTAAGGGCTTATAAATACATTTGAGGACACACTGTTGGTATGCCGTGACTTCAGGTTTCAGGAGACTTTATTGTACTGATGTTGTTGCTAACATCACCAAGAGAGTAAAAGAGATGGCTTTCCTGCAATTTAGCGGAGCTTTCTTCAAAGGAAAGTCATGAATTCCAAAGCTTTTAGGTCACACATGCTAAAATCTGCTCCATTGCTGCTGCAAGTGTTACAGCTGTTGCCAAAATGTAAACGGAAAATGGGCTAAAAGTCTTCTTTACAACATCCTTCTAAGAGATCCCCTGATCTGTTAAATATGCACAGCAACTGACACTTGGACCTGCCATAAGGTGCCCTGCGTTCTGCTGGGACAGTTTTACCTATTCCAAAAGAAAAGGGAGATCTAAAGTGACATGGCTGCTATAGCAGGTTCTCCTCCTGTCTTTGGTTAAATCCCACGTGGATGGAAAGGTTCTGTTGCACTGTGATGCTGAAGAACCCACCAAGTTCAGGAATCGAGAGAAGTCCCCCCAGCATTAGAGATGTGGCTTCTGTGCGTTGTTCCCCTCTTCAGCCTCTGCTCACCCTCCAGAGGACTCTGTCCACTGCTCTCTGTTTCCCTATTGTGGACCCTGCCTTTGGTCAGCCCATCCAAAGCATTATGAATCCATTTCTAACGCTCTGAAGAATCCAAGCATTTTGTATCCAAGAAATACGAATCCATCGTCGTTTCTGCATCCATGGCGAGTGAGAGGCTGGAGAAAACTGCAAACCCTCTGTTTCTGGAGCTTGCCCAGTGCCACATGGTCAATGCACGAGGACCTCTCTCAAGTCCAGGATGACACATATTAATTATATATCAATTACATCATCAGATAGGATTTCTTCTAAATTGGTAGGACACTGCACCACCATCCTCTCTGGGAGGCAGAAGTACCTTAATGTGGGGTTTTGGCAAATGTCCCTAATGAGATCTGAGTAGAGATGGTGAATCCACTTGTTATGTACAGTTAATAACTGATTGACCCAGCTAGACAGCTTGGGCTTCAGACAGTTGCATTATGGACCTGTCTTTAAGACTCTATGAACATAATCAATACAAAGTACTTCAGGGACCTCTGAGCTTGCTTGACCTCTAAAATGAATCTTAAAAGTAACATAAATTACTCTTGAAGATGGAGCAAGGCTATTGCGAGACTGAGTAAGTCGATGTATGATTGCCTTTAAATAATTTGGATCCTGATCTTGGAAAACAGTGACAACCCCAAGCATTCAAATAATTACAAATTGCCCTAAAATAATTACAGAATTTTTTGCAGATGGTTCCTTTGCTTTTATTTGCTTCTTGCTTTTGAGCTGTTAGGGTTGGCACTGGTTAATGCTTCCAGGTTTTAATTCACAAATATTAGGGAAATATTTCTAGCTTAAATGAAAATAGTCTCTGGTGTGATTTCATTACTATTACACAGACCTTAAAGAAAAAAAAAACCCTACTGCAGAAATATACAGCTAGGAAGCACTACAAAGAGGCCACCTAGTTCATCCTCCTCCCCAAAGGCAGGATAAACAGCAACAATAGTATTTTTTATAGCTGTATTCTATGAACTACTGAGCGATGAAAACCCCACAAATTCCCAGGCAATCTGTTCCAGCACTTGGAAGACTTTCCTGGAGAAGAGAGCCTCGTGTGAGGGTCACCCTACCAGTGGGATGACGGAGCGTGGGAATGCAGACCTGCAAGGGACCTCCCAACCCTCCAAGCCCAGCCCTGAGAGCCATGCAGCGGAGCCTGGCCTCACTGGGCACAGTCCCAGGCATCCCAGGGCACACAAGACCTTCCTGCAGCACATCAGCCCTGATGTGCCAGGGGAGCATCACCCAGAGCTCTGAGCCTGGGGGATTTGCTAGTTGCAGTCCTTAGTGCGGTTGCCCTTCCTATAGATCTGACAGCAAGCAAATCATTCCCTCTCAGTGCTTGCTTCCCCAGCACTGCCGGTCTGCTCTGCTTCATCTAAAACCAGCTCGAAGTGCTCCTCAGCAGTGCCACCTAGCCACCCCTGCCTCAGCCTCTCGGCTTCCTTCCATTAAGACCTTTGCACTCCCCCCCCCCTTTTTTTTTATTCTTTTAATCGTATCCTATTTTCTTCAGGCCACCTCTTCAATTTCTTAAGAGAATTCCTAACTGTATTCGAACTTCCTTGCATCCTGTGGCATGCAAGCATCATGGAGAATCTTATTAATCTCTCTGTTTCATTATCAAGTCAAAAGGCTGATTGCTAATAGAACCAGCAAAGGCTTTTGCAGAGCTCCTTTTGATATTTTGCTTCCTCGACTGTAAACTATCGCTAAACTGCTCCCTGCAGCGCAAATGCGCATTTAAGGAATCTCCCCTGCTCAGCTGGGGGTTCCTGTCTTCCTCCCGCATCTGCTCTTGCAAGCCCAGGCTCTGGTGGGCCCTCCAGTGAGGAGGGAACTGGTCAGCAGCAGGGATGTCAAGGCACCATGGGAATCCAGATAAAGCCATTGCCGGCTTTGCTGTGCCTGCTCACCAAGGAGATCAGCCTGGCCTGACAACATCACCCTCAAGAAATCCCCGTTAGCTCTCTTCCTTTCCATCTCACCATCCAGGTACTAACAAACACCTTGATTACATGCAAGGTTTGTGGGGTATTTAGCCAAGCTGTGTAATAATATCCCAACATTTTATTCATCCCCACCCAGTCTTTTAAACTCTCCCTGTCCCCGCAAATTCCCAGTGATAACCTTTTATGATATGGCTAAAACACCGTCTTCATTAGGCCCAGCTATTTGCAGAAATCCTCATGTTTCTGTCTCTCCTCCACCTTCCCTGGTCTTACCTGTCACTGGTGTTAGCAGTTGCCTGAGGGAAATGTGAATGGTTTTATTCTGAATACCGTTTCTCACTTGAATAGTCCCAACCCTTCCTTTCAGCTGTACGAGCTGCTCGTGTTCCTCCTTGCTGAGGAGAGCCACCCGTTTTTTCTCTCCTTGCTCACTGACATACTTGCTGGTGTTTCCTTACCTCCCAGGCCACTTGCTGCCTGTCCTCGCACTCCCCCATGGTCGGAGCCTTGCTCCTTCCGGCTCTGTCCCCACATGCTCATGTTACTTTTGACAGTCGGTATTAGGGACTGCTCTGATTTATATTTTCAGTGCGTGTTGCTTATTGTGTTTGAGATGACCAAGCTGATCTCATGCTATTCTTTCTATCTCATTTCTGCATTGGGATGGTCTGCAGATGTGCCATTATTCCAATTCCAGTGAGAAACCGGCAACTCTTGGATGTCTTCCCCTACCCCTTGTTTTCTGAGGGATATAAACCCAAACTCATGGATTACTCATGCTTTCTTGAAGTTCACATACTTCCCTCTCAAAACCCCACACTTCTTCCTTGATAACTTCTGCCCAAGCAGCTTTCCACCTCTGATTTGTTTCTAGCAGTCATAATCAACCTTTAAAAGCTGGAGAAGACATCAACACAGTCAAAAACCTGCTGGGCACTCAGTGCTCAGCTGCATTCCCCTGCCATTTAGCCAGAATTAAAGTCTGCCTGCTGAGCCCTGGGTTCTGGGCACCTTTGTTATCTGCTCTGAGAAATTCCCTCTGGTTTCTCACTGTGGATAATCCGCAGCCAACTGGCAATGAAACTCATTTCAAGAGACTATTTACCTATTGGGACCCCACTCCAGGGTGTTCACAGTCCCATGGGACTGCAGCAAACTGCCCTTCCTCTAAGACAAGCTCTCGGCTCCCAACCCTATCTATCTTGCTTCCCATGCTAGCGATGTACAACCAGTGCCAAGCAACTGCCCAGCTGGTTGTTTTCAGCTTCAGCCTGTAACTCTTTGCTCTATTTGCTCTAAGAAAAGAGCAAAGATGATGTTGGCCCACACCAGGGATCTGGCAGCCCAACGGAGTGCTTGCTGCAGCTGCCAAAGGATGCCTGTGAGCAGGTGATGTGGCACATGGTGGGAGCATGGGCACTGATGGGTGTTGATTACCCCTCAGCGGGCTCTGCTCCTGCCCCGGCATCCCATCTCCTGGGAGCGCTCAGCATCCACAATATCTTGTGTCAAAGAAACAGCATCTCCGACCGGCAGTGTGTAATGCAAATACAAAGTAAAACTGGAGAAGCAGCTGTGGCTCCAGACGTGATATAACAGAATCATAGAATGACAGAATGGTCTGATCTTAAAGCTCCTCCAGCTCCAACCCCTGCCACGGGCAGGGACACCTTCCACTAGAGCAGCTTGCTCCAAGACCCTGTGTCCAACCTGGTCTTGAACATTGCTAGGGATGGGGCAGCCACAGCTTCTCTGGGCATCCTGTGCCAGGGCATTACCATCCCCCCAGGGCAGAATTTCTTCCTAATATCTAATATAAATCTCCCCTCTGTTAGTTTAAAGCCATCCCCCGTATCCTATATACCTACATGCTCTTGTTAAAAGCCCTTCTCCAGGTTTTTTTGTAGCCCCTTTAGGCACTGGGAGCTGCTCTAAGGTGTCCCCAGACCTTTTTCCTCTCCGGGATGAACAAACCCAGCTCTCTCGGCCTGGCTCCAGAGCAGAGGTGCTTCAGCTTCTCATCATCTTTGTGGCCTCTTCTGGACTCACTCCAAGAGCTCTTGTGTTTTGGGCCCTATAGCTGAATGCAGTACAGAGGGAGGGGGAAGGATGGAAGGGGTTCTCACGAGAGCAGAGGGGGAGAATCCCTTCCTTCGACCTGCTGGTCATGCTTCTTTTGATGAAGCCCAGGATATGGTTGACTTTCTGGGCTGCGAGTGCCCTTTGCTGGGTCATGCTGAGCTTCTTGTTAACCTGCACCCCAAAGTCCTTCTCTGTGCTGCTCTCAGCCCAGTCTCTTCACAGCCTGTATTTCATAGAATCATAGAGTCATGGAATGCCAGGTTGGAAGGGACCTCAAGGATCATCTGGTCCAATGCTTCTAGGCAAGCATGACCTAGAGTGGATGTTCCAGCAGCCTGTCCAGTGTCCAGCACTGGGGAGTCCACTACGTCCCTAGGGAATTTATTCCAATGGTTGCTTGTTCTCATTGGGAAGAATTTTCCTCTCGTGTCCAGTTGGAATCTCCCCAGGAGTAACTTGTGCCCATCACCCCATGTGACTCCTTGTATAAAGGAAGTCTCCATTGTCTTTCTGGCCATCCTTTAAATACCGGAACATCGTGATAAGGTCTCCCACAAGCCACCTTTCTTTCTAGGCTGAACAAGCCCACCTTCCTCAGCCTTCCCCCACATGGCTGCCCCATGGCAGCCTTTCCCTGCCATGGCTGCTGGATTTTCTCTAGACCCTCTCCAGCCTGTCCACATCTTTTTTGTATAGCAGGGACCAAAACAGAACACAGTATTTCAGGTGTGGCCTGACAAGTGCCAAGGAGAGTGGCATGATGACATCTTCATCTCTGCTGGCGATGCCCTTATTTGTGTATTTGTGCTTAACCATCCATCCATCCCTCCATCCATCCATCCATCCATCCTTCCTTCCTCCCTCCCTCCCTCCCTTCTTCCACCCCTCCATCTATCCATCCATCAATCCCTCCCTCACTCCTTCCATCCCTCCTTCCATCCTTCCCTCCCTCCCTCCCTCCTTCCGTCTGTCCATCCATCCATCCCTCCTTCCATCCATCCATCCATCCATCCATCCATCCATCCATCCCTCCCTCCTTCCATCCATCCATCCATCCATCCCTCCTTCCATCCATCCATCCATCCCTCCTTCCATCCATCCATCCATCCATCCATCCATCCATCCATCCATCCATCCCTCCTTCCATCCATCCATTCATCCCTCCTTCCATCCCTCCTTCCATCCTTCCCTTCCTCCCTCCCTCCCTCCTTCCATCCCTCCTTCCATCCATCCATTCATCCCTCCTTCCATCTCTCCTTCCATCCATCCATTCATCCCTCCTTCCATCCATCCATTCATCCCTCCTTCCATCCCTCCTTCCATCCATCCATTCATCCCTCCTTCCATCCCTCCTTCCATCCATCCATTCATCCCTCCTTCCATCCCTCCCTCCCTCCTTCCATCCATCCATTCATCCCTCCTTCCATCCCTCCTTCCATCCATCCATTCATCCCTCCTTCCATCCCTCCTTCCATCCATCCATTCATCCCTCCTTCCATCCCTCCTTCCATCCCTCCCTCCCTCCTTCCATCCATCCATTCATCCCTCCTTCTATCCATCCATCCACCCCCCCCCCCATCCCTCCTTCCCACCCCCCCACCCGTCCGTCCGTCCTCCCACCCCCTGCCCGCCCCGGGGCGGGACTCCGGCGCGGCTCTGCCCCGCCCTGCCCGGCCCGGCCCCCTCGGAGCCCCTCCCGCTGGCGTGGCGCTGGGGCAGCGGCGCTGCACGGCGCGCCCCGGCCGAGCATGGAGCAGTAGCGGCTCAGCGCCCGGCCGCTCCGTACCGCGCCGCTCGGGACCGCGCTGCCCCGCGCCGCCGGCCATGGGTGCGGAGCGCAGGGGGGAAGTGGCGGCGCCCCGCGGCGGCTGCGCCTGCGGCGGCGGCAGCTGGCGGCTCTTCCTGGGCTTCTTCGCGCTGTCGCTGGCGCTGCACGTCCTGACGCTGGGCTGTTACCTGGAGCTGCGCTCCGAGCTCCGCCGCGACCGCGGCCCGCAGCCCGCAGCCCCGCCGCGCCGGGACGGGACAGCGGCAGCGCCGGGGTCCCCGGCTGCGGGGCGGCCGCAGCGGCTCGCCGAGGGCGCGGAGCGGAGGCAGCAGGTGGGTGCCGGTGGGTGCCGGGCGGGGGGTGGTCCCGCGGTGGTGACTCCATCCCTCTGCCCGCAGCGCTTTTAACCGCAAAGCCCCTCTTGTGTTTAGTTATGAATAGGGGGGGGAAGCCCCAAACTGCGCCGTCGGGAGTGAAACCTGCGGAGAGCCGGGTTTCCTCTGCCGCGGGTGGGAGGTGCGAAGGGGCTGCGGGGGCCTCGGCGGGACCGCGGGCGCTCCACCTGCTGCCCGTCCTTTTCCTGTCGCTTCATCGTGACAGCCCCGCCGTGTCGGCTCCGCTACCGACAGCCCGGCCTCCGCCGGGGTCAGGCGGCCGAGCCCCGGCCATCGCGGGGGTCCCGACCCGGCGGGGGGGGTCCTGCAACTTCGTGTCGTGGTGGGGATCCCGTTTCCTGCGCACCCCGGTGCTTGCCTCTGCCCTCCTGGGGTGGTATCCATTACTTGAACTGTTCCCCCGCCGCCTGCCCCACAACCGAGATGCAGCCGCCTTTGGTGGCTCCGTATCCCCCAGCTGCTTCGAAGTCAGAGCCGTGCAGGACAGTTGGATTCTGCCACTGTTTCACCTCACTGGTGCATGGAGCCCTAGGGAGCAGGGGTGCCTGGGGTGCCTCACTGGTCCGGAGAGCCTCTGGGAGAGCAGGAGCAGAGCTGGGGCCTCTGCTCGCAAACTTAGGTCATTTTTTCCAGGAACAAAACCTCGCTGCAAGCAGGGTAAGCTGGAGGAAAGGAGTTTCTTCCCCTTTGAGCCTCATGAGCAGATGGCCCACTCCCTAAAGATGCCGGCTGGCTTTGCTGGGGGGTCCTAATGAAGGTCTGGGGGAGTGGAGGCACAAAGCCCTCCCTCAGTGCCCCAGCAGTGCTCGCCTTGCCGGTTATTGATGCAGGGGGTGGGGAGCAGGGAAAAATAGCTTTGATAAAACTGTGAGTTTGGAACATCTTCCTCTGACTTGGCAATGGGCAGCCGTTCTGCTGCGCCGGCCTCGGCTGCTCCCGGGAAAGCCAGGCTTGTGCCTTCCAGTTGGCACTTGGATTCTGCAGCTTCCAGTAACGAAACCTAAGAGAGCATTGAACTGGAGAGAACCTGAGCTATCTGGTCATCGCTTTTCTCCCTTCAGTGCTCGAGCAGCGTCAACATGAAGTGAGTTGCAGCAGCTCGATGCTGTGTTGGGATTCTTAGGTTGCCTTGTAATAGCATACGGCTGAAGTTGCTTTCGTGTTATCATGCTGGATCTGTTTAGTCTTTAGAGCTCTTCTTTCCAGCGAATGTATAATGAAATACCAGGGTAAATAGTTGAGGCATTCATAAATTACAGTGTCAGATAATTTGTCTCTGGATGCATATGAAGATCCAAACGTCACTCGCTACAGCTGACATACTCCAGATAAGGTAACGCTAATTCTTTATTTCTTTTTTTTACATCTGGCCTGTCAGGCATAAGATGAAAAGTTCTTCCGGACATATTGAAGCAGTTGGTTGTGAGAGAAAGTTTCCTCGTAGTAAGGACACGCGAAGCACTGAGCTTAACGGGCAGCGCACAGCTCACAGCTGAACTGCTGGCACCGAAACCGCTCGGTTTGGAAACTGGTGCTGTGACAACGTGTAATTAACACTATTTGTAGTAGTGCTCTCTCCCATTTCCCACTGAGTTTTCTGCCTCGCCATTCACATGAGATGATGTGCGAGCTAAAAACAGCCACCTTCCATGTCTTGGGGTGCTGTGAATATAGAAATGTAAATGAGGTATTTGCAAAGAGACTTGCTGAAAAAGTTATCATCAATGTTAGTAAAAATATCAGGGGGTTCCTAGCTGCTTCCCAACCCGTCGTTGTGCTCGCTGCTAATCCAAAGTGCAGTCCCATGCGCATGTCTCAGGAGTCATGCTCCCCTAAATGAAGCAGAAATTACTGAGCCTTTCAAGCAGTCTGATCAATGATGTTTCTCTCCTAGGGATGGTCAGAGTTGTGGTGCACTGGGGGTACCCAGCATCCCAAACCCCATGTTTTGAGATAAGGCCCTCCACAAGGCCTTCTGCTGTGTTTAGCCATGCAAAGTATCATCAGTGAAGAGGCTGAGGAATGGCTGCATGTGTTGTGATTATACAAGCTGATTTAAAACCAAAAAATACTCCTCTCCCTGGCCCTTTTTTCTTTTTTATTTTTAGGGGCTTTGGGCTTTTCTTTTTAATGTGTTGTTGATTTGTTTTGTTTTAATAGCTCCCCCCCAACCCCCTTTTCTGACCTGAGGCAGGAGTGAGAGGAGCAGGGGAAGGATGGGAAGCGATGGTCATCACTGAGATTTTGGCTGAAATCTCGCCTGGTTGCGTGCCAGAAATGACCTCATGACAGGAGTGAGATTTGGCAGCTCGATAACGGCCCGCTTCCCTATCTTACAGGGTATTCAAATATGTAACTCATTTAAGATACAAGGGCAATTTTTCATGGCAGAGATTGAGGCATTGTAGTTCACATCTTTGTCCCAGAAGCTGCGGGGTGTTGCATCACCGGTTTGGCTCCGAGATGAAAAGTTTGTTAATGCTGCTTTAATTCATCGACTCTCTGGTTGCTGTCCCTCTGAGATGTGACTTGGGGAGCGGTGGTGCGATCAGCCTTGACCAGTGTCATAAACTCCAAATAATCCCTCCAGATGGGTGTGCTGGGGAATACCCCAGTGGTTCCATTGATGTGTTCATTAGTGTTCACTCATGGGGAACGGGCAGCAGGGTGCTATGAACCACTCATTAAAATAGCTTATCCCTAAACTAGATCAAACCCCATCATCCCTGTAACGCCTGAGCCTCATGAGCAGTGTTTCTGTGCTTTTTCACCAAGCGAGCCCATGGCATGCCGCGTTTCTACAAAAACTTCTTTTCGTGAGAACACCGCGCGAAGCACGGGTCCTTGTGAGCGTCCTGAGATGGGCTTAAAAGTTGCCAAAGCCTGCCTCTTGGAATGAGAACAAGTATCCATCAGACATGGCAGATCAAACTAATTGTGGGGGTGCTGGCCGGGGGGGCTGCTGAGTCAGCTGATGAAATGTGCTGGGCAGCAATTGGGTTACCAGCGTTCACCATCATCGGTGCCAAAGGTCTTCCTTGGTCTTCATCTTTCACCCCTTTAACGAGGGAGATAGGAGTGCTTCCATCACTGTTCCTGACAATACCATTGCTTTCCTGCCAGTATTTTTAATTCCACCAAAGCAACGTGTGTAACGCCCAAACTGTTCATTTTCTTCCCTTTCCCACCTGTATCCCTCCATCTCCTGAAGAAACAGCCAGGCTTCTCTGATTCCAGCAGTCGTTAGGCTGTTCACCACCCTGTTAATTTATATCTGTCTCCTAAAAGCCTGCTTGCTCATTTGATAAATTACAGGAAAAAAGCTTTAGAAGTGAAGTAGTATTTTGCTTGTAGTTATAGGTAAAGAAATAACAGCGAGAGTCCACAACTCAGTCAATGCATGCTGCTTTTTGTTATATTGAGTAAAAATTAATCACTGCCTTTACTTGGAAAAGACCTAGGGAGCAATACAGTTTTTTCTGTTTCTGGTCAGGATGCTGTGGCAGAGTAATTCTCGGTGAGTTCTTTGGGCAGTTTTGCCTGGAGAAGGGTTATGGCCTGTTGGCCTCTAACTGGCTGTGGAAAAGGGCTGTTGGCTGTAGAGGGCAGATGGACATCACGTTGTCGTTTACACTTAGTCTGTTGCCCACCCTCTTGTCACTGAAGGGTCATAACTGAAAACAGGGCATGATGGGCAGGTACCTGTTGCTGTTTGTTCTCTAAGTGACATTGTCAGGCTAGTGTGAGTAACTCGGTACTGAAACGGGGGTTTGGAGGTTGGTCAGAACATCTAGGCAAGACTCATCCAGGTGTAAAAGCAGAAGGGAATTGGTGCTCGGCTGTGGAGGCACCTTGGTGTCTTTTGCCTCCCTAATGTGAAAGTGCAGTCATTTTGCCCTTTTTCCCCCAGTTCCAGCTCCAGAGTCAAGGCATTCAGGTGTGATTTGCACAGCATGCTGTCAAAGGGTCTGAAAGGCATTAATGCAGCTCCAGAGACTTCTCCCTCCCCGAACTCATCCATGCACCTTCATTCTTGTGCCTGGTTCCTACATCCCGAGCCGGGAGGCTGCACCGGCACGTGATGGATCAGGAATGAGCTGAAACTTGACAGTATGATGAAAGCTTTGAGCGGAGCGTTGTGTTGGAGACACTTCTTCAATATTAGTGTCCTCTGAAAGCAGCCTCTGTGCAGAGCTCTGCAGGGCACAAGCCTTTAAAATCTGCTCAGGGCTCCTGCTTTAGGGCTTCAGGGCTTCTGATCTCAGGCTATGGGTGCAGGTGGGCCACAGAGCAGAAAGAAGATGGTGTTTATGCATGCAGTTCATCATGGGTTCTCCCTCAAATTACACTTGGAGGTGTTGGTTGTAGCTGAAGGAAGCTCTTACAGGGCAGGGCACAAGCCTTTAAAATCTGCTCAGGGCTCCTGCTTTAGGGCTTCAGGGCTTCTGATCTCAGGCTATGGGTGCAGGTGGGCCACAGAGCAGAAAGAAGATGGTGTTTATGCATGCAGTTCATCATGGGTTCTCCCTCAAATTACACTTGGAGGTGTTGGTTGTAGCTGAAGGAAGCTCTTACAGGGCAATAAAGGGAGACCACAGTGTGTTATCTAGCTAATAACACGTTGGGGCTCTGGTAACCTTCATTCACATCTTAATAATGCCTATCACTCGACTGAGAGGATAACATTCCTGAGGCGGCGTGAGGTTTGGGTTCTGTGCTGGGAAGAGGGGGCTGGAGCGGGGTTGCCTGATATGAAATAGAAAACATATTTCTGCTACTATGCCTATGAATATTCTTTGCATAATCTGGCATGGATCCATCAACTCCTCCTTTTAAACAAGAAAATGGTACCGAGCGTCAGGAGAATGGCAGTGACTGCTGTGTTAATTGGAGAATGAAGTATAGTGGGAGCATTGCCCCAGGGGGTTGAGGTGCATCCCTGCGTGTGTTGCAGGTTTAAGTCACAGTGTGTGGAGGAGCCATCGCGTTTGGCTGTGAAGGGACTGCAGGGCTGGTGCAATGCTGGGGCCCTGCTCTGCCTGCAACACCTTCCTGGCTTGCTTATTCAGTTATGGTGCTGCTCAGGTGCATTTCATTCCATGTCCTTACACCAAGCAGGCGATTTGGACACTGTTGTGTGCACTGGGATGTCACCACTCCTGAGCTGTTCAGCTGGGAGGGCTGGAGCTTAGGAGTTCCCAACTGGAAAGGGGGAAACAGTCAGTGAGGAAAAACATAAATAGCTGCAGCTCTGGGGTCTCCAAGCACAGGTTGGCTGCAAGCACGTCTCACCAGGGAGGGACATCTCAACGTGCTGGGGATGCTGGTGAGAATAGCGAAGAGGTTAAAAAGGAAAAATCTCGTATCTAGCAGAGAAGAAACAGTTGGAAAAATATAAATATATTTAAAATGATAAAGACGGGTTGCAACTGCTGACACAAAGGCTGTGTCAGCATCAGGTGGGTTCTCTACACAGCGAGAGAGGAGGCAGCCTCGTTCCCTGGCCAGTGGGGGGGACCAGTATTCAGCAATGCACAGGGAGGAGAGGAGGACAGGGTTCAGCTCATGGAGGAGAACATATGGGAACACTGATACCTTCTTGGGAACAGAAAACTGCAAATAACAGAGGAATAACACATCAGGACGGTGTTGGCCACAGCGTCCTGTCCATGCTGAGGGGCGCACGCAGCAGCACACACCAAGTGTGTGTGTGCTGTAGAAATCATTAAGTGAGCAAGATGTAATTAACACCGTGTGCATGGAGCCACGATGCCTGCTTCTTTTCCAGGCTCTTGCGAGCTCTGCGCTGTCTTCCCCTTCTGGAACTGAGCTTTCTGGTGTATTTTCTGTATTTTTATTTTCTTCTCGCTCCATGAAGGATAAACACTGCAGTTTTGTGCAAGGACTAGAACTTCTTATCAGCATTTATTGAATTCCCTGACGGAGAATGTGGTTGTTGCCAAAGTAAGCGTTTGACTGCCGCGTGACTGAAGTTGCAGGGTTTTTTCCACAATTTTAGATGAGTTAACTGGCAAACACTCAAACCTGTGTTTTTAAGAACACTCGGTGGCATTCCAAAGTTGTCTTTCACTTAACCTCAGAGTACATAGTGCTTTATCAAACTGATATTATTCTAACCTTTTAACATTATTTTTCTTACCGCATAATACTATAAATCTTGTCTGCTCTTCCATACACATGTAGCATCTTGTAATGCTAATTAAACTGCACACCATCCTAATTTTGCTCTCATACTAATCCAATATATTTTTCTTGACTGGAAGCCAAACCCTGAGAGCTTCAGAGCATGCAAAGCTCTCATTCCAGTCTTATTATATGTTAATGACTTTATATTTTAATATCTTTCAACACTTTAAGAGGATGTTATTTTTAGAGGTGTCTGGCTGCAAAAGGTAACCCGTATGTGAGAGGCTGAGGGGTTTGTGTGGATGTAAAGCACTGAGTAAACTCTCTGCAATGAGTAAGTGGTAAGTGTGTCTGTGAAGATGTGTAATCTGTCAGAGTTCATTGTGCACAAATACAGCATTACAGTGAGATTTGGATGCAATTTCACAATAGTTAACTGTCTTTATAGGACAGTTGCAGTTGTAAGTGCTCTCTTGTTAAACTCTTGGGGAAACGCGCTGGTTTTGTATGCTGATGGTGCTGATGCCAGTTGGGCCTGAATGCTACTATAACAGAAATAATTACTCACAGATGGGTGGATATTAAAATGAGCTCTTTCCATAAGCCCAAATAAAATTGTTGTAAGTGCGAAGTACTAAATATGCAAGACTCTATTGATGAGATGCCAGTGCTATAATGCATTCCAAATGGCAAGTGCCAGTGTCCTCCTGCTGAAGCTGCACCTCAACTGCAGCTTGTTATTCTCCAGTCTATCTGCACTTTCTCAGAAATGGCACTCGCAGTAGGAGAAAGAGAGCAGCAACTTGAAATTATACGTAAATCTGCAAGCCATTTAGCTCTTCACACTGCACCTCCTGTCTGTGCATGGCAAGGGAGGGATCCCGCTGCCTCCAGTGCTGCTTTCTTGGTCCCATTAATTCAGGAGACCTAAACGTGTTGAGAAAACTGTGGGGTGCCCGTGCATTGCATGGCTTTGCAGCAGTGGGCATTGCATGGGATGGGATTGCATTGCGTGGCTTTGCAGTATTGTGTTGCATGCTGCATGCACTGCTTTGTGCTGCATGTGTTCCGTGGTGTTGCAGCAGTTGGCATTGCATGGGGTGGGTTTGCATTGCATGGCTTTGCATCAGTGGTGTGGCATGTGGCTTTGCAGAGGTGGATGCTGCATGGCATTGTGTTGCATGGCTTTGCCACGCTGGGCATTGCTGTACATGGTGTTGCCGCAGGCATTACATGGCACAGTGATGTATTGCATGAGACTCTGGTTCCTGCATGTTGTGTTGCATGGCTTTGCAATTTCATTTTACCTCTGTGCTTTAAATCTGTCTTGAGACACGTAAAGGCAGTGAGAAAGTTTCTTAAGCCAGTACTTGAAGTGAAATCCACTGCAGAGCATGTAACAGCTCTGTAATTGTAAAGTATATACGGGTGAAAGAGTTGGGGAGCTGCTGTGCCAGGGTTGTGGTCTCTGTCGTGGCCAAGGCTGAGCCACATTCATGCTCGGTCCAGCACTGATGCTCCTAGCCCTGCTCCAGAACATGCTGGGGCTTTTCTGGTTGCCCCACGAGAGTTAACCTGGGTGCTGGTCCCTGGGCAAACCTCATCACGGTTCTTAATCCACTTTTCCATTGTGTTATCCCTTCTCTGTTTTGCCATTTCTTAATTTGAATTACTTTAATGTTGGCATTCCTTCCCAGAGAGCATTTCCTCCACCCTCCTCTCCCTCGCAGCCCCCTGCAACTGTGCTGGCCAGGGAGCAGGAGGCAGCTGGGTGCTCGCTGAGCAAGAGACCTCCCCTGGCTTTTGTTCTTTCTGTTGTTCTATTCAGTGTTCTCCATCTCTCTGTAATTCTGCATGGGGCTGTGGAAGCCACATGGGGCAGGCTCTAATGGCCTAAGCACACTTTACATGGTCCTTCCAGTCTTCTCCATGTGCTGGGATCAGTGAAATTAATCCAGGGTATAATTTTGGAGTAATTATTTCCTTCAACCATGCAAGTAAGTTGCTGATCTACTGCTAACCTTAACCAGCACTGTAAAAACTTTCCCTATGGGACAGGAAAATAGGACAGATGATTTGAAGCTGGTATCTGGAACTGTTGCTGACTGCTGAGACAACAAAACACAGTTCAGACTCAACAAAGGTATTGTTCTTTGTCATTTTTACCACAGTATCAGGGTGCTGCCATTCTGCCTATGTGTTGAGAAGCCTGGAGCTGCGGGAGCTCTGAGGGGTGGCAATTCTGCCGGGAAAGCTGGAGTTCTCAGGCTTTCCCATTAAACATACCCTATGGCAGAAAAATCAGATCAAAATAGGAATTGCTGGATGTGCAGCTGATGAGGTGTATCTAGAGAGCAGGGTGAAAACACGTGAAGAAAACAGTTGGTTTTTAACTGCAGCTGTTACTATCTTTTTAGTGATAATGAAGTAAATTAGTAGGTTGTCTGCCTTTGAGCTGTGGGTAGGCTTGTCCGTGCTTGCGGAGTTTGTGGTGTTAACTCTTGCTGGGAAGCCGGGTGATCCTTTCTAAGGGATGTTGTCATTTTAAAAGGATGAAAACCAGGCTGAGAGAGCTGGGCTGGTTCAGCCTGAGAAGAGAAGGCTCCTTAAGGGGAGACCTTAGAGCAGCTCCAGTGTCTAAAGACAAGAAATCTGCTGCCTGGCAGTGTTCAAGGCCAGGTTGGATGGGGCTTGGAGCAACCTGCCCTAGTGGAAGGTGTCCCTGCCCGTGGCAGGGGGTTGGGACTGGATGAGCTTTAAGGTCCCTTCCAACCCAAGCCATTACATGATTATTGTTCTTTTAAGCAATGTCTTTATAGCTGACTTGGAGTTTTCTTCTGTTGTGGGAAAGAGCTATTCTGACTCAGAGCATGGCTTGTGCTTGAATTGGTGGTGTTCAGCAGAAGAAGCTTATGAGGAGAGTGCAGCTGTTTGACAGGCGATGCTGTGCTTCCATCCCAGCTCCTCTGGCAGAGCAGTGGAATGATTGCGCTGGTGGCCTGTCTGCATCCCTTCCCGAAGCCCCTTTTGTTTTGCAGGTCACAGAACTCAAATTTTGAAAGCCCAATCCTATGAGTAGACTGTACGTGGAATATTTGAGCTCAGAGGCAGGGATGGGTGATTTTTGCAGCATCTCTGACATTTTCTGAGCTCTGGTGGTCACAAAGAGTATGCATATGGTAGGGGAAAGGTGTTTTCAACACCAAGGCTTGTGAGCCAGATCTGCTTGGTAGTCACCAGCACAGTGTAGCCACAAACCGTGTATCTGGCTGCTGCTTTAAGGTTTTTTGGGGGGATTTCTTTTTTTTAATTGTTTTTATTTTATTTTTGAAGGAGAAGAAAAACCCAGTCAGGTTGCGGCGTGAGACTGAGTAACCCCACATCACTTTGTACTGGTGCTGCTTCTGTTGGTGTACAAGTATTCTTCTGGGGAAAACTTTTATCACCTGGTGTTGCTTGGGGGTTTGGGGTGTTTGGTGGGGTTTGTTTTGGTTTTGCTCGTCTCTTCATAGCTGTAAGCGTGGAGAATCCCAGCAGTGCTGCTAGTGAGAAAGGTGCATGGGTAGCAAAGCTCAGGGGAGGGTGGAAAGGAAACACACAGAGACCTTTTTCCTTCTACGAGCTTCTCTCCTAGGCTATGTACATTTTTGTGAATGGGTTTTCTCTCATTTTTCTTTGCCAGAAGATTCAGTAAGCCACAGCTGGGCTTTGCAGCAGGGCTTTGTTTTTACTGATGCAGTGATAAGATTCAGCCTTATTCTTCAGTTCTAGTGATGTTGCTGTCTCTGTCAAGGTAGGAAAAGGGAATGTGTGCAGGAAAAGTCCTTTAGCTGAGCCTGTGGGGCTCAGCACCAACTGTGATTAGCTGCACTTGTCCTTTGTGTCTAGTGAGACACCGCATCGACAAGAAACACCAAACCTTTTGCTCATTAGGTGATGGAGAGAGCCTCTGTGCCAGTACAGATGCTGGCAGTTTTAATCCCTAGAGATCCCGTATCACATCAAGCCCTTCACTGCGGACTCTCTCCCACACATTGCCTGTGCATGCCAGCGTAGGGGCTGCTTCTCATTTCAGGCTCAACACCAGGAGCAGCAGGCGGAGAGAGCCCTGTCCCACTGCACCATGCTGCTGGTGCTCCCGGCTGGGATCCATGGCTGCACCCTGCTACCTCAGCATCAGCCCTCACTGCAAACATCCCAGCCAGCAGTGAAGTCACGTAGCAAGGAGCAGCAGCCGGTGCAGCGCTCTGAAGAGAAAAGCAGCACGCCCCTAATAAAAGCAGGATCTGACTTCAAACAAATGTGTACTGCACAGTTGTTGTTAGCACTCTTATGTGCGGCTGCAAGGCTTGGACAATTTATAGGCGCTGCATCAAGCGCCTTAGTCGGTTCCATATGTGCTGTCTTTGCGCGCTGGCTGGTATTAAACGGTAGGATGAGCTCTCGGAAGTTGAGGTCTTCAAGTGTTAAATACAAAGCGTTGCTCCTGCAGGCTCAGCTCTGCCGATCCAGGCGTCTGGCACACATTTCTAACAACAGGCTGGATTTGCCACAGAAAGTTACACTTAGATGCAGCAAATAGCTGTCAGCTCTTTCCTCCCTACTCTGCGAGGCTGCTTTCCTCTTGCTTTTCAGAATAACCACCCGGTTTTTAAGTGATACGGAAGTTAGGGCTTCTCAGTGCCTTAGTGATGCTTCCCCTCACTCAGCAAAGCCCTGTCCCCCTCCCTCTGCCCGCTCCAGCCAGCAGCACCCTGCATGAGGGCCATTGGGTCCCTCTAAAACCCATCGCAGAGGTAAGGGGTGAGGGTCATTTCAAGCTGAGAGTAACTTGAGTTCTTCTCCCCAGGTACCTCAACATTGGACCGAACTATTCAAGAAGATATTTTGGCTGAAATATTAACTAGCTTGCTGCTCTCTAATGAGGATTTTTGGGCTTCTGAGCCAGTTGTATGCAGGTGACTGCATCTGAGGTCAGAAGAAAACATCCAGAGACCCCTGGGCTGTGGTCCCCCTACCTCATAGATCTTCCTGACTCAGAGCCATTTCTTCTTCCCATATTTCAACATGCTGGAAACCCCAATTTTATAAGTGGTAATTCTGGTAACGGTGGTCAGTGGGAGCAGCTGGGCAGTTAAACTTTTGGCCAGATGCTGGTGAAGGTCCTGTGTGGCTTCAAGCTACTTGTCTGGATCAGGTACTCAAGCAGTTAAATATTCCTGCTGCTGGTGTACAAAAGCAGTGCTGGGTATCTTCCAGGGGATCCAAGTTTGCTATCTGAAATCTGGCAAATAGCAAAAATTTTTATGTCGTGAGCAGAAATCACACCCCAAGGCTATGGCTGACAGGGAAGGCCTCACTGACATATTTACCTAGGGATTTTATCGTTCAGTATGCTCTCTCAAAAAGCCCAAACCTCAAGAACAATAGCAACAAAAAGCCGCTGGAGGTTTTGCGAGCAGATGCAGCTTCAAGATAACAAATGATTTTTGCTCTTTGTTTGACTACTTGGCGTTTAGCGGTTAATTAAAGTAAGGCCAAGTATGGCCACATAGTTCAAAAACCAGTTTTAAAACCACTGGAACGGAAAGCTTTTGCATTAACTTTGGCCTGTGGGAGGAGGTGGGCTGCCATGCCACACGTTCATCTGCCACCCCATCTGTCCTTTTGCTTCTTCAGAGAATAAAGCAAAACTGCATTATTAAGAAATAGGGCTCTCCACTATGAAAATCAATAATAATAGTTCAGGTTACAAAGTGTGACATTAGTTCTAGTCCAGCTGTTCCCCTTTATTTCAGTATTGTTTTATGATACAGAAAGGCACTGATGTGAAGTTGGTCCAAAACAACGTGTAGGATGCTCTCTAAGGCTGGCGTGTATAATACCGGGTAATAAAACATACTTTAAGCATGGGCTTTGAGGGTTATTGTACAAGGAAGAGCATAAGAAACATGATACTCAAATTGTGATTCCTGGCAGAAATGCTTTGCAATGGGGAAATTTTAGTTTAGTTAGGGTTGCTTACATGCCTTTCTTCTAGCTGAAGGGCAAATGACACTGTTAGCATTAAATGTTAGTAACTGACATCTTAACGTGAAATATGCCTTATGTCTCTAGAATTGAGTTGGAGTTATTGCTGTTCCCGAAATTCTTCTTCCATGGTCTTTATTTGCGCCAAAATGTATCCAAATTAAATCTTCATGCTAGTAAAGAGCTTGGTTGTGAAGGAAAAAACACAGATTAATTGTGCTTCGGGGAAAGGTCTGACAAAGAGCAAGAAAATACATGGGGTGGGCTGGACAGCCCCGTGGTTCGTGTTGTCGGTTCGCCTGTGGGTTCTTGTGTTGCTATGTGTCAGGCTGATGGATGCCTGCAATGTACAAACAGTAACAAAACCCAGGGTGATTTCTTGGTGGGTTTTTTGTTTTTTTTTTTTTTCTGTCTTTTAGTTTTTTTAAGGGCAGTACTGTGGGTTTTAATATCTTGGACTTTTGTGGGGAAATTTTTATGGTGTTTACCAGCCGTTTAGAGATTGAAGAGATTGTCCATGTTGTAAGTGATGCCCTGTTGGTCCTGCATCCCGGGCAGCTGCTCTTGCGGTGGCTTTTGGGTTGGTTGGTACAGCTGGGCTTGGTGTACTAATGGCTTTCAGGCCTTAAGGAGGTCTGGTGTAGGGAGGTGTATTACTGTAGGTTGACTGAGGGCTCGTGAAGATGTGCTTGACAGCTTGAGTTGCAGGAAGGATGAACAGTCTTGCATAGTTCTCAATTTTAGCTTTAAGTACAATGAATTGTGCCAGAATTGTTTCAGAATCAATTGCTTCAGAAATAGTGAATTGGTGGTTGTTGGTTTGGGCTGAGTTTGGGTTCTTCATGTACAAAAGGTTTTTTCCAACACGATCTATCAGGGCTGTTGTCCACGGGAAAGACAGAGTCGTTAATCTGTTTAGGAAGTATCAAATGTTACATCTGCAGAAGATGACCAGAGTTGGGCTTTGTTGGTGTGGAGGCTTTAGTGACAACATTGGACTTTGCTGCATCTTCCAGCATCTTGTTGAAGAAAGTCAAGAAGCAAGGGATGGATTGTTGGGTGGGAATGATGATAGCATTACAGGTTGTGTTATCAGCTCTCTACTGGGGAGAGGTCCAGCAGTGTCATCAGGGGGGTTTGCCCTCTGTAGTGACCTAGAGGGTAATTTTGAGGGGGCACTACAGTAGCCTGTGCTGAGCCTTGAAGCAAACTATAGTTTTCAGAGCCCTGAGGCTCTCAAAATAAGCGCTTGAAAGACAAGATGGCTTCTTGGTAGAGCTGTTAAATGTTTTGGATGCTTTGCTTACTTTTGTGGGTGCGCTTCTTTCTATCAAGAGTATGGTGCTGCTCCTCTGGCCAGCCTGGCTCTGTTTTGCAACAGCTAACTGGTATCCTGAAACCTTGGCATGCCTCAGAACTGGTTTGTTCAATTGGAGGCAGTGGAGCATGTAATCTGTCGGGATGGATGTTTTTTCCAAGCAGCTCTATACATTTTCAGTTTATTATATCAGTGAAGTATGTTGACAGCTGTGTGCACCATTCGGCATTCAGGGCTCGTGCCCGGACTGCGCGGGCTGTGTCACGCTGTTGATTCCCTACACAAAATAGCTTTCAGGCCTGTAAAGCTGTCACTCAACCGGTCATGGCTACGCCGAGCCGCGGCTGGGGAGAGACGTCTCCTGCGTTAATTGTTGGGTAAGCAAGTGAGTGCATGTGCTAATTGTATGTCTGTGGCAGGATTTCCCTTTCACTGCTCTTCTCCTGTTGCCTGCGTTCTCCAAGACCCCGATGAAATGACTTTCAGCAGGAGTCGGTATTTACTGCACTCAGCTTTTGGTTCGCCCTCGGGCTACATCAGCCCCCCCTGAAAAATTAGACTTTTTCTGTTGGTGCAGCAGGGCTCTTCAGCAACTTTCCTCCTTTTTTTTGGGGGGGGCAGAAAATCCAAACTAGTTTTGCTCTGGACCATCCACAGCTCAGGTGAGGTGCAGCCTCAGGAGATGCCGTGCTGGGTCTGACCATGTCCCGGTGCTGCCAAAGGAGAGACAGCAGCTGAGGTTTGCAGGCCCTTGCGTTAGCTGTTGGAGCACTTCTCTGTGTTTGTGAAGAGCTGCAAGGGGAATGAAACGTTTTCTTTGCAGATTTATTTCAGGGGAGGTTGGGTTATGGGTCTTTGAGGAGCACAGAAGCAATCCTTGGTTCCATCTCACACCTCTCAAATATCACTTTATTTCCAAGCCTCAGATATTCTTTAAAAAATTGCTTTAGGTTAAAATTGAATTAAGCTTTAAGTTTTCATGCTGTCCAGTTGGAAACCTGTCACTCTGTATGTTTTCCACTTTGAGAATCCCTTTGGTAAATAAAAATATTTTGCTTTTTCCCAGTCTCATGCTGAGGATGAAGATTATTCTCAGGTTTCTGCTATCATTGCATAATGCCGACATTTTCAGATTGAAAAGCCTTGGGTTATTTCTTACAGGATCCTAGTTTTCTTAGTTTTATTTTTTTTCCCCTGTGATATCTCCATAACATAACTGTTTGCACATAAATTAAGCAGAATTCTTTGGCTGACTCTTGTGCACACCTGTGCACTCACATCTTCTGCCAATAAATCGCTGCACTTAAATGCTGCTTCTGAAATATTTGCTGAGGAATGATTTTAGGAATCTGAAAATTATTATTCTGAGACTTGGGCTTCTTATATGGTCATTTGTGAATTAAGGCTATGGGAAAACAGGTTGTTGTTTAAGCAAATGAGCTGTTCTTAGAAGTAGTTCGTTGGGTCTTCTGGAGAGGCAAACGTCTCATTTCTTCAATTCATGGGTAGATTTGTCAGTGCCCTGGTGTCCTTAGGACCCTGTCTCCCTTCTGCTGCTGCTGGGGTGCACTCCCTCCCCCTGGAACCTCAACCATCAGGAGGGACTCTTCATTCACCGGTGGTCATTAAAACCACCCTTGTTTTGGTGAGCACCATCTCTTGAAGACTCCTCCAAAGACACCTTCGGGTGTAACCCAGCAGGCCTGGAGGAAAATATAATAAGGTGAACGGGGAGAACTATAGCCGAATTTGCTGTGGTGGGTAGAGAAGAGCGTGGTTCAGGCTGGTGTTGGTGCGATGGGCTGTGGATGGTGGTGCTGGTGTGGTGGAGCTGGGACCGGCAGGTCCATGGAGAGCTGCAAAGAGAGCTGGCCAGTTAGGAAATAATTTGGCTTTTGATAAATGTGCTTCTTTCACTTCACAGCTGGGATGGCTCTTGGATGTTGAGGAATGAGTCCTATCGCTGTCTGATTTTGTGCTATCGTTTGTTACTCTATGCATTTGTGTTACCTAATGGGCAAGTATTTCCTGTGATTATTTGAGGGTGTTGAGTCTAGTTATACCTGATAGCAAAGAACTCCCTAGGTTCAACTCTTAAAACAAATATAATCCTAAGATAATGAATATTGTGGTTAATGATTATCAGGATGTTTTTTTGGTCTTCTGTGAAAGGGTGAATGCACCGAATTTTCCAGTCATTCCCTGCTTTTATTTCAAACTATTTCAGAATTGGACTGGCCTTAGAGGTTTAAGAACACTCTTTATCGCCTGACTTATCAGGAGTTACTGTAAGGGTGATTTCTGGCTGGTAAGGTGACCGTTCATTTGCTGCTGTTAGTATTAACCCATAAAGTTCCCCAGTGAGTGGAGTATGCAAGAAAGCTGCTTATTATGTTAATGAAATATCACAGCACCAAGATTTTCTTTCAAGTCTCAGGGTCACAGCCCTGCACCTTGGAATAAAAGAAGAGGTGTTTACAGCTCCATATCCATTGCTTCCAAACTGGGAGGTCGCCTGTATGCTGTCGCCTTTCCCAGGGCTCCCCATCCCAGTGACTGACTTGCACCAGTTCAATAAAGTGATGAAAAATGCTGGATTTAAGGGACCCTGATGGATATGCATAGGATTATTATTTTTACGCAGTGCTTTATTTATAACCAGTGGCTAAGGTTAGATGAGGTGACGGGAGGAAAATCCTAAGGGTAACGCAGCGAGCCCCTGTGCACTGCAGAGGTAGGATTTACAGTAGGAGAATGCCCTCTGAAGAGCATGTGTTTGTGCCCACAGCCATTAAGCTTAATAATCTTGCTGTCTGTATCGACTTACAAATGAAAGCTTGCAGTAATTTGGAGCAGCATTTGAATTGTGAGTGGTAGCGATGATGCTGAGCTTGTCTTTTAATGCTGAGTTTAGAGTCTTTGAGGTTTGGATTAAAAAAAAACTTCAATGAAACCACAAAAAAGACATTGGAAGCATAACTGAACAGGTGGAACAAATTTGTTAAATCTGTTATTGGGAAAACAGCAACTTGCTTTTAAGAAATAAATCAATCTGCAGCTCAGTGTTTCATAATGAGGAGTGGGATAGGAAAATCTAAAAATATCTACAAATGAGAGCTAATGCTCTGAAGGAACAGATCCAAACTAGAATATAATATTGCCCATTGTGGTGACAATAAGTATTTTAAAGTTCATTGAGATCCTTGCTGTGGTGCAGATGGGACTTTAAGAGCCAGCGTATTTCACTTGGCTGAGTCCAGTTTTTATTTGCATAATAACTTATTATATGTATTGCCAGTAGCTTGCGGAGCCCCCGGTCAGGGTTGGGAAACCACGATGAGTTCATACTCCTCTGCCTGGTGAGACAATATATTCAGTGAGGAATTGGGAGGGAGGCATCTCTAGCAACTAAAGGCAAGTGGTTATGTGCTTGAAATGGCAGGAAGGAACACAGCTTTTAACCCCTGCTTTAGGACAGGGGTGACCTTTGTGTATCTCAGCTCTTGCCATCAAGTGCCATTTCAGTGGGCTTTGTCCTTCAGCTGTGTCTGTCCCCCATCCACCAGCCTGTGGTATGGGCTCCAGCAGCTTATTTTGATAAAGGAGCTTATCTGGATGGAAAAAGTGTCCATCAACATCTGGACTGTCAGGAGATGGGTATCGCTGCTGCGGTCTGCATTCTGCTGCTTGTTATTCGTTTTCCCTTCACTGTTGGGCAGCAGAGGCAGCTCTACTTCCATCTTTCTTGGAAAGCTATTCCATAGTCTCATTCCTCTCAGTAGGCTCTTCCTAAACTTTATTCCAGAATTTCCTTGCTCAGATGAGCAAGGAGAGAGTTTGTCACACCCAGCTTGGGCATTGCCATTGACTCTCGTGATCCGTCCTGTCTTTCTGTGCTCTTTGATACTTGTTGAGGGCTTCTCTGCGCAGGGGGCTTCTCACAAGTGCTGTTTCGGAGTAGCTGCTCCAAAATAACTGAATCCACATGGACAGCTGTTGCTCAGAGGGGAGTAGGTAAGTGCATCCATAAAGCTTCAGTTTTCTGCCAGAGGGAGCGTGGCTGGTGCAGCTGGTGCATGGCAATAGCCCTTCTGTGGAGCCCTGTGCACTGCGTTGCTCTTCATATGGCACTTGAGGGGGTTTAAACAAAACTGACCCACTCCAACTTCCAAAATCTGGTTGGGGAGAGAATTGATGGGGTGTGGAGTTGTAAAAGTGCCAGGCTGTTTTCCAGGGATGGGTGTTGCCATGCACTGGGATGGTTTCATGTGCTGCAGGCTGACCTGGGGATACGGCAGCATTCCGCCCGCACGGCTTCTTGGAGAAGGTTTAGCTGAAACTAGTTTTGCTGTGATCAGGGCAGGTGAAACTGGATATAGCAAATGCCATCGTCATCCTCTGTGGCAAGTCAAGGGTGCTGCAGCACGGGGCTGCTGCGCATTTGCAGTGTTCAGTGTTAGGGTTTGGCTGGGTGGAAGCAAACCAGCCATGGCTGCCATTTTGCAAGTGGTCACACAAGAGATGCTTTTGCATGGCTGGGATTCCCTAAGTGTATTGCAACACGTCTTTCTGCCCCTAAACCTCATTGCAAAATTAAAGGACTTCTCTTTTTCTTTCCCTTTTTTTCCTCCCCCTCAAGTAGCTGGGCTTTGGAAAGCCGTAACCAACCGTCATCAACCTGATTATTAATGTGCTGGGCTCTGGAAGGATCTGTGGTTTTTAGAAACTCCGCCTGTTGCTTTAATGGAGAGTGGGGCTCTGCTTTCGGGGCTCGTGTGGCAATTGTGCTGACTCCTCCTTATGCCGCTGGAAGCCCTGCTTGCCTTCTGTTTCCGTGGTTTGTGAGTGCTTTTATGTGCTGTGATGCTCAGGCTATGAGAGAGCATCCCCGCTCCAGTCATGAGGAGCTGCACAATGGCGATGGGCTGCGCCCGGCAGCCTGGGGCAGGGGTGGAGGGGGACCCGCTGGCCAGGAGCCACCAAGGCTTTAGAGCAGCCAAGGGGCAGGCAGCTGGCACCCATGGGTGCTGTCGGAGGTGTGGAGACGTTTGGGGGTACCAGGGAGTCTCTCTGTCCACGCTGTCTGCAATTTCTCAAGGCCAAAGGGTTCATGGAGTCTTTGTGTTCCCGCTTTGAAGCTTGGGTCTGAAAGTGTTGTAATGAGATTTTATTATGTATTCTGGCAAGGTCTTGTTATTTTGTGTGTGGATTTATTGTATAATGAATTGAGTGATTTTGAAATGTTTTGTGCAACGATTTTTTGGAAAGGACATTGTATTTTGTTTATGGGACATGTGAGTTTTTTTGAAACTTTATTTAGCTTTTAGCAAGAATAATCTTTATTCAACAAATAGTGCAAATAAATCTTTAATTGAACAAATATGTGCCAACTTTCAAACACAGTAACAAACAATGACATGAAACAAGGAAGCTTTGGAACAATATACAACTTTAAACATAGTATTAAAAAAAAAAAACCCAAAAAAAAACCCAAACCAAAAATCCCACAACTCAAGAGCCCCTAACAAAGCAGAATTTGGGCCGTAGAGCAGGGCAGCAGCTAAGTGCACGTATACGTGGGACCTGCCAAGGTGGAGGGCGCGGAGCAGGGAGCTTGGTGCCTCTTGGCTTTCTGGGGTTCGCAGTGGGTTGGGGGGCAATGGTGGCCCCCCTGAGGTGGGGTTTGGGGGCAGGCGCCACTGCCAGCTCGCACCGGGCTGCCAGACGTGACTGGGCTGTGTGAGCGCTCGTAGCTGTGGGGCGATGTGGAAACACGGTCTCCAGCGCAGCCGGCTGTCTCCGCAGCCGCTCCAGGAAACATTCATATACATCCCTGTCCTTTCCCAGCCGCCTTCCCGGGGCTGCTGATGCTCCCCCCATCCCAGGGGCATCTCCAGCCTCTCCCAGGAGGGGTGGCAGGGTGTACTGCGGGGTCAAGGGCTTGCCTCAGCCAGGCTTTGCGTCTTTCAGCCCAGTGTTATGTTCAGGCTCCTTGCAGGCAGCCGGGTGCCTTCAGTCTCTGTGTCTTGCTGCGTCCTGCATTGATGAGTCTTGTGGTAGCTGCAGACTTGTGCAGGGCATTGCTCAGCCTGGGAAATGATGTTAGCATCCCTGTATTCTGTTTCACCTTTTATCACCATTTATCACCATTTTATCACCATTTTATCTGTTATGATGTTAGCAACCATTTAAGTTCATCTTTCACTCTTGTCCTAGCTTCCTGCCAGGAGCAGAGCTCTGGGAAGCCCTGAGCTGCATGCAGTGATGCCAGGCAGGGGTGAGGAATGGGCAGTGGTGTGGGGAAGATGGGCAGGCACATGCCAGGGCTCAGCTGCAGCCTGGGTTGGAAACAGAGCTTTCCATCCCTTGCAATGTGAGAGCCTTTCCTGAGATGGGACACCTTGTGCCAAGGATGGGACACCCATAGTTGTTATCATGGGTGACAACAAAATGGTCTGTATCGCATTTGTGGATTATCTTTCCCATAACTGTGGCATGAAACACTGTGCTTAGGTGGCACCACTTGCTCCTGGTCCCTTCTCCCTCTGTCTTGGCGTGACAGGGCCTGGAAATGGCTAGAAGTTACTGCAAAACTCTTATATCCACCATGAAAGGGCTTCGAATGAGTGTAGGAAGCCAAAGGGAAGTAGTTTGTGGTACCTAGAAATAGTCTGGCTTATAATATTTTGTGTGTGGTTTTCTGGAATTTTATTGAGCTGCATCCTCCAGCTCTGACAAGTTGTATTCTTTTTCACTTGTTAAATATCTTTATCAGGAGTAAATATTTGTAATTGATTCTGGATTCCCCAGGGTTTTGCATCAACTCTGTAGAAAGCGAACACAGAAGTAAATTTCTCATCTATAAAACATATACTAGTTTCCAAAAAACCCACCTTTTGCACCCTGACAAGTGGTTTTTATTCTCAGCATTTGTTTCAGTTCACTTTTTATGAATAGTAGTTTTTAGGGAAGAAAGGCAGAGTCACCTTCCTGTTCATTTCTATATTAATCTGATTCTACTGGATTTCCTTCCTTGTTCCAGCACCTTAACTGGGTTATGCTTTTCTCTTTATAATGCCAATAATGATCCTAAAGCATGGAAGGCATTTATTAATGAAGATGCTCATATCTTTATCTGGCTGCTGCTTTCCCTGGGGTTTGTGGATTTCCTATGTTGAAGACAAAATAACTTGGCTTTTTATGGCAGGAGGAGGCCAAACTCTGCTTTTAAGTGGTTTCCTTACACTTTGTAAACACAGAAATATCAGGAATATGAAGCCTGATATTGCTTATTTCTGTGGGCAGTCTCGTGTAGCGAATCCATTGTTATGGGGAGGAGCATTTCCAGCCCTTCATTGGCCTTTTCAGCCCCTAGAAATTTTAACAAAAGAGCCTTTCTTCTAATAGTTAGCAATGGAATTGGGTGTTAATGAAAACAAATTAATTTTGAATGGAAAATTCCTTCTTGTCTGTGTTGTGCCATTCTCTTTTTATAGCGTAAACCTACCAGATCTCTCTCTAGCTGCCCATACTTTTCCAGGAAGAATAAATGAGGCTTATGTTTTCAGAACTGTGAGCTAGCGGCATGTTGCCTCTCCAAGCACTCTTGGGCTGAACCACCCCAACCTTCTCCAGACGTTTTGCATGGCCCCACAAGGACACAATGCTTGTCTATGGACCTTGTTTTTAAACACTTCTTTTTCTTTGGTTTTGGCCTCATTTTCTTTTCCTCTCCAAGTCTCAGCTCCTTCCTCTTTCTTGGACATTGTGGTTATTTTATATACCTAGAGAATACAGTCAAGGCTCTTCCTTTTTAGCTACAAATACAGACTTCGTTTTCTGTTTTGAGTCCTAGCTTGAATGTGGGTGGACTTCACCCTTGCAAGAGCTCTGTAGAGCCGGAGGAAGTGGTTGGGTCGGGGACAGTTTCACCTTGGTCCATGCACAAAAGATGTTGATGCAAAGGAGCCTCCTTGGCCAAACGTTGCACCGGAGGCTTGTGGCTGAGCCAGCATTTTCAACCCAGATCTCCTGAAACCCAGCCCAGCGTGCAAAGACACCATGCTACCGCCTTCCCTAAAGCTCTCGTTAGCTGTTCTTGCATTTAAAGCAAAGGCAAAAGGCCAACAGCAGAGAAGAACACCTGCCTGCATGTTTTATTTTGAAATCCGTATTAACTTACGAGATCAATGAGTTGATGTCACTTGCACCATGCAGAAGGAATCAAGGGAAGCCATTGATGTGCCAGATGTGTGGTTGTAAAATCTGCCGCCTTCGTGGCCGCGTGAGAAGCAGAGTGGTTGGTGGTGCTTTGCCCAGGATTTCTTGTATTTGGTGAGGAAAGGAGGCAGGGAGATGGTGACTGCAATGGCTGTGAGCGGTCTCTCTGCAGTAAATCCTCCTGTCAGCTAATGCTTGAGCCACAGCAGGCAGGAAAACAGAGATCAGTCAGCAGCATTTGCCAGTGAAGCATTGTCATTTCAGCGAAAGGTGCTTCTTTAATATTTAGGATAGAATTGTTCTTTAAACATCATTTTCCATAGGTAGGACATGGCCTGAATCCATAGAATGGCCAGTGGTATTGAGGATAGATTTCCTTGATTCTTTTTTTTTTTTTTTTGGGGGGGGCAGGGGTGGTTAACTACTTAATTTCCCATTTAGTGAGGAGGGTATAATTCCCCTTAGGACTAAACTATAAGCATTGTAGCTATCTGTTCATGCTGAGCTGGTGCTGCAAACACACAGCCTTCGTACCTCCATCCAGCAGAAAGATATCTTGCTGGATCTTATTGTTGGGAGCCATCAGTAAAAGATCCACATCCTTCTCTTCTGGACAAACTGCCCTGAAGGATGTTCCTTGGGCTCAGCCTGCACCCCGGTCCCATGAGAGGTGAGGACCAGGGGGACGATTCCATCTGGTGTTGGAACTGGCCAAAAGGCAGGAGGGAGGGAGCACTGGCAGGGTCTTGGTGCTGGTGCGTGGTCAGCCCCAGCCAGACTGGAGGTCAGTGCAGGTTAAGAATGTTGAGGTCCAGTGAACGGGGCTAGGTCCTGCTGACCAGTGAGGTGTTTGCATTCATATTGCTGTCTCATTTCTTACCTGGGAGAAAGAGGTTTTCCTCTTGCTCGCTGGCTGTATCAGAGTGTGTGCCTTTTCACACCTCCCCACGTCCTGGTGCACAGCTCCTCTGTGGGTTGAGGGCTCAGATCTGCTTCTCGAGATGTGCTGGCGCTGGGTGGGAGGACATTCATGCATCCCTGTGGGAGCTGGGGGTGCCCGTGTGTCCCAGCATGGGGCTGACAAACGGCTTTCCCTCGGATAGACCGGGATCCTATGCAAGCCTTGGCAGCAGCACTGTAATATTTCCTATCAGCAAATCACCTGCTCCTTGTTGGAAGTGGTAAGTCTGTTCTGGCTTCATGTCAACACTGTATCAGGCATGTAAGCATGTTGGCAGGCAATCTTCATCTTTCTCAGGCTTTTGGATCATGAGGGGAGGATCAGCCAGATGTCCTCAAAATCCTGCATATATCCTGTAGCTATCCTGCAGCCAGCCTGGAGTGCAGCAAGGAAAACTGCATGCAAGGCTTGCTCCTCTGCATCCTTCCTGCCTCTCCTTGGTCAGCGTTTCTCCCTTGGGCTGCAGGTTGAGAGCAGGTTAAAGTGGGACCTTACTGCATCCATGTGGAAAACCATGGATGAGCTTGTCCTGCAGATACTGCAAGGAAGGAATGCATCTGAGACTTGAACGGTTTTCCTCTACAGACCTAGAAAGCGGATCAGGGCAGCATGGCTTGGAGGACATCAGGTATTCAAATAAATCATTTATTTGCACCAAGTTTCTCACTTAAATGGTCACCTGTCTAAACCAGTTTAGTTGGAGTCCTAAGTCCAGACATTGAGGTTTTTGGTTTCAGACCGTCTGCTTGCTCTAGGATCTTCCTTTGGAAAGAATGCGACATTCTGCGTCAGCACTTGCAGCTTGTAGTTGCTGCAAAGATTCTCATCCTGGTTTTAGGATGAAGATTTTGATCTTAACCTGGGAGTCAGAGCACGCACTTCAGCAGCATCTTAATGAGCTTATGGTTCAAAGCTATTTATTATCTGTTATGACAGGCCTTTTATTATACTGGAAGACTAATTTGCATTGCTTGTAATTAACACTGTAAAATGTTTAAACAAAAGTACAGATAGAAATTAAATTTATAGGCATTGAATTCAATAGCATTAAAATAAACCTTTGATTTGCTTTTCTCCTTTGGCAAGAAAGTGATTAGCTCAAATTAAATTTACGGAAAGCTCTCAACTTGGAATGAGTGATTTAATGAAAAAAAGGCATCCCAAACTGCCAGAGCAGCTTGAGGAAGAGCTAAGCTTTCACTTGCAGAAGGCTGTCAAAGTGAAACTTAACTGTTTCGGGTAGGAGAGGTACATACCCTGAAAACCCGTGTCAGGACGTATGCAGGCAGGATGGCGGCTTGGCTTTTCAGCATTGGAGGCATTGAGAGGCTTCCATGGAGTGGCACAGAGACTTTATTCTGTTAAGATCTTCAAGCAGGATCTTGCCTGGTGCAATCACTGCGTGCCAGCACCATGTCATGCCTTTCCTCTGAGCCTTGGGGTCCTGTGGAGGTGGCATTGAGATGAGCAGGTCAAACAGATCTGACACAGAGCACCATCCACCACCATGGTTATCCTCAGGTGGATGCAGTGCTGTGGCACGCCAGCACCACGTTGTCCAAGGGCAGCATGTTGTCTGGGGCCATATCTCATCTTAGCCGAACCTGGGGATATTTTGCTCCTGTGCTTCAGGTTAACTGTTGTATCAGGTTCAATGGAAAAGGACTGTGGGGTTTTTAGGAGGTTTTTTTGCGTTCCACTTCTTCGCCTCCATCGCTGCCTGTCATCTGGCAGGGCCGGGATCTTCCTTCTGCCCTGCATGTCAGGTCCGTTCCATTGAGGCATGAAACATGGTTTGTAAAATCAGCCTTTCCAATGATAACTGATGCCTGAGGAAAAGGGAACGGGAATTGTGTCATGCCCCCTCTGTTGTGGGGCGCTGGAGGCAGTTGTGTGGGGGCCACTGCAAACGTGTGCCTGTGATCAGTAAATCTCCTCCTGCAGAGCACATAAGGTGATTCTGGAAAAGTCTTGTTTTACAATAGAAGAGGCTTTGACATCTTCATCGTCAAATGAAGTCATCAAACTGAGGCCGTTTCTGCTCTGAATTACAGAACAAGCTTTGACAAAAAATTATATTGCGAGAAAACGGTCTCTCGGTAAGGTTTGGATTCTCTTCTATTGTTTTGGATTTTCTTGGTTTATGGCTGTGATTAGTTCTAGCTATAGCATAGTTAGAACTAATTTGTAGCGTCTGGAGCCAAGGCTCTGAGTTGTCCATGTGTTGGTATTGAGCTGCTGCCGAGATTAATGGGTGAGTACATGTTGCCCGAGGTCAGGACTGCTGTGATTTACAGTGTACAGACCTCTTGGGGACTGCTCCAGTCTGTCTGGCAGAAAGTTATGGTAGTTAAAAAAATAAGGAAGGTAGGGTGCAGCATGTCTCTGACTCTCCTTGGGTCTTCTGTGATGCTGAGTTGCCCAGGAAAGTTGGGGGTTGGAGGGTGGTTTGCACCCTCAATGCTCTCAAACCGGAGGGTGTTTGTTCAAAACCTAGTTAGTGGGGTATTGCTGTAGAGGATGTTCAGCAACAGGTTTGAGTTTGAAGAAGCTACAGGTAGTTAAAAATTAGGTCTGGACCAAAGGTTTATAGCTGGAAATTCAGCTACTGGTGAAGTGGATTGGAAGTTTCAGGTCTTTGCCTGCTCGTGGGCAGTTTGATGGCCTTAAAAATGGCATTTCCTCCCAAAATCCCTCCTGTGGCAGGGTAAAAACCACTGGCAAGGACCTGCCTGTATAGAGGACATGAAAAACTGAATTAAAAGCAACTACAGCTAGAAAGCAAGTAAAAATAAATAACAACAAAAAAATCTAGCATGCACCAACGCCTTGAGGAACGATGCTGGAAATTATATTTTTATATTTTCTTGGGCAGGCCATGCACAAACTGGATTTTATATTTTGGGGTGTTTTTTTGGTAATTTGTAAGTTTCCATCACTCTGCAGCAGGAGTTCGTTTTGTTCTGGTTTTAAGTATTTTTATTTTTGGCTCAAGCTCATTGCGCCTCCATCGAATGGGTGCCTCTCACTGTTTTCAAAAGGTAACTTTAAAAGTTCAAGTATTGGTGCATTATCTATGTTAATCTGGAAAGACTGTCAGCTGATACAACATCTCTTTCAAACCCTGCCAGGGTATTTGGGAACCTTTCTTCTTCCCCCTCCTCCCCCTCCCAGGCTCTTTGCTTATGTAGGCACTGTGTTTATGTTCTCCTCCAAATTAGACTGTAAAGTCTCTTGGGTAACATATGACTTCAAGCTGTCGAAACGCATTTTGAACCCATGTGCATATTTTCATTACAACTGTATGGCCCAGCTACCCAATGCACTTGAGATGAGCATTGTCTTCTACCAGAAGAAAGACAAAGGTGACCTCAAGCTCTATAGAAGCTTGTGTTTTGTGTCTTGTGTAAGTCCTTTTGTGTTTATTTGGTTGATTTGTGAGGAGAAAGCCAGCCCTTCAGCCACTGGGTAGTGAAGCTTCTGAGCATTTGCTCTACAGAAAGTAAGAATGAATTTTGCCCAAGTTATTTGACTTAGGATAAGCTGGAAAGAAGGAGCATCTTGCTAACTGTGTCAGTGTCTGCTAAAAGAGCGCATCTCTGTTTTAAGAAGGATTTGTCATTCCCAAACTACCGATTGTGAGGCAGGAATAAAGCTTTTTCCATTCTCATTTTGTTTGGTTTTGCCTTTTAATGTAATGTTTGGGGGGTTGCAGTTTAAGTCCCTTAATCAGCTGGTAAGAAAAGTTGTGAAATGAGCGAAGGCACAGGATTTAATGCCTAGAGTTTGATAATTGTGTTTTGTTTTTTAAGCTTAAAATTAGAGGGTTTTGGTAACACGACAAGCTGGAGGTATATATCAGGGACATAGGACATTAATTTGAAATTTGTTTTTTGTAATAGTGCTTTTTTTAAGAGCGGATTCTCTCTATATTTATTGTCAGTTTCTCTGGCAGCACTATTATTGAGAAATGACAAGTTAGGAACAACGTTGTTGCAGTTTGGGGGAATTGGGATGGGGTTTTTTGGCTCAGGCAATGGAGATCAAGTTTTTGGCTGAGGAGCCCTGGTCAGCCTCACAGCTGATGTGCCCCATGCTGAGCATGACCCAAGATGTTTGCAGCTGGAGCCTGTGCTCTGAAGCCTGCTGCGAGCAGTTCATGCCTCAGTGCATGAGCTCTTCCCCAGGCAGATGGCAGGAGTGAGACAGGGAGCAGAGCAGCTATTAAGGGTATTATCCCAACTTCAGTCATAACCCAGTTGCTAATCATAAGCTGGTCTATGACTACAGGGTCCTCAAATCTGGCTGCATTTGAGCAGTGGAGCACTTTTACCTGCTCTAGTGAAAGGTGTCCCTGCCCGTGGAAGGGGTTGGAATTGGATGAGCTTTAAGGTCCCTTCCAACCCAAACCAGTCTGGGATTTTGTGGCCTCCTCTGGACTTGCTCCAACAGGTCCACATCCTCCTTATGTTGGGCTGGATGCAGGACTGCAGGTGTGGTCTCACAAGAGCAGGGTAGAGGGGAAAGAATCTCCTTCCTTGCCCTGCTGGTCATTTTTCTTTGCTCTTAAAAGATATGGTCTGGCACTGGTGTCAAGAAGGGATGCTGGACCATGAACCTTTAACTGCAGCAGAGCTGTGATTCTATGAGATACTGGAAGCTGACTTGGAGATGCTTAAACCAGGAAAAAAATGGGAGAGCAGCTTCCACCATGTTCCCCTGCCCTAAATCACTCAGGACCCTGCATGCAGCAAGTGGTGGTTGCTTGCTTTCTCACTTGAAGCAAAGCACTCCTGGGAGGGTCTTTGATGAAAACCTGTGCATCTCCTAGATCATTGGGTAGCACAAGAGCAATGACTGATTGTTACAGTGCTTTAAACTGCTGCTAACTTTTATTGGATATTCTGCTTAATGCATGTGTAAGGGAATTATCTTGATAAATACACAGTACAAGTACTGCTTCTGGCTAGAAGGATGATAGCAGCTAATCCACAGAAACATGCACAGCCCAACCTTTTGTTGCTTTCCATTTTGCATGATTTTGCAGAACAGGATATGTCAACACTCTGGTGGCTCACAAAGAGCCACTTAAGGGGTGTGGGTGAGCACGATAAAGCAAGACCGAAGGGGTAGGTGTTGGGACATGCTGATGGATATCATGTCTGCACAGAAACAGCTGTTTTATAAATCCCTCCTCCCTTTTGTTAATGGAAAACTGACAGCATCCCAGAAGAAGGCAAGTTCAGGAGGTGCAGAGTGCTTTGCACGTTCAGTCAAAGTGTAATCGGTTTCTTAGCAGAGTTAGCTGACTTTTTTGGGGGGTGGGTTACATTTTGTGCTTCTGGGGTGCTGTACATATTTCATCCCTTTCAGATGCTCTTTCTCCTTTTCTCTTTTTTTCTCGGCTCTAAAAGTTGAAAGAGGGCTTGGGTTTCTTCTCCTTTTGAATGTTGACCTTGATGCATAAAGTTGTCTGGCTTTCTGCTCTCCCTGCCGAGTGATATATGTGAGCATCTGGTAACAAGGGGGGGGTTGATCATTAGTTTCTCTGAATTTCCATAACTAAGATCACGCATGTACTGCAGGATTTCTTCCCAGCATCGCTGGACTGTCCGAGTGTTCCCATGTCAGGCCCAGCCTTTCGTGCAGAGCCGCAGTGTGTAGGGCTGCAGGCTGAGCCATCCCTCCGAGCAAAGCAAAGCATGGTGGCAAACATCTTCTTTTGGGGGGTCTAGCATATTCTGGTGTTGCTAAGTGTATCTGAAGTAATCCAGTCTGTTGTTTGAGTTCACCTCTGATCTGAAGCAATGCGGTCTCCTGCCTTCCTGGGCATGCGTTGGGAGTAGGCTGCTCTATGTCATCAGTATTGGTTGTGACACCAGTATTAGCATCAGGATGTTCTTCATGCTCCATTTTTACTGAGCTTGAGGGGTTGCTGTGGGAGGGAAGGTGGTGGGTGAAGGCTTGAGCTCCCACTGTGCCCAGTGGCAGATGTGTGCAGCAGCTCTGGCCTCACTGGAGGTGCTGGGGTGCATTGGAGGTGCTGGTGCCGGGGTGCTGCTTCAGCGCATTTGGCAGATGGATTTCATTGATCCCAGGGAGGAATCTGGGAGTGAGGGACCAGGCAGCACCCTGGGCCTCACTGATTTTACAGCACTTCTATCTTTTGAAAGTAAAAATTCAGCCACTCAGCTGTGGGTGAAGCTCAGGGGTGAGCTTGATCAACCATCTTGAGGGGCACAAATCCCGTGGATGGCTGCTACCAAAACACCATCATCTAAAAGATGGTGTAATTCCAAAATAATCCATTTTATAAGGCTGTTTTATGGGTAGTTTCTATTCTTTGCTACCTTCTGTTTATGGGGCTTTTCTTTTTTCGAGTCGGGACAATAAGACCTAGCACAAGAGGCTGGTTCTTCATGTTGGCTGTGGTCACTCTGCTGTCCATCTCAACTTTGCACTTCTCCAGCCTGCTAATAAAGCATCAAATTGTTCTCTCTGCATGAAAAGCTAGGAAGGGCCAGAACCAAGCCTGAATGTGATTCAGACCAAGCATCTCCATCTCCTTTCGGGTGCTGGCTGTCAGGTCATTACCATTATTAAAAACGCCAAAAGCATCTCTCACCTTCGGGACCTTAAGATCTCTGTATCAGGGTTTCCAGCATCCTTGTCTCCATGTGGTTCCTCAGTCATTTGGTTTTCCTGATTGCAGTATTACTCATTTCTACTGTCCTGGGTTTTACTTGTGGACTTCGTTAGGGCAAGCAGGTAATGCTTATAAATTGAAATTTGGCTGCATAATGTGGTTTCTGGCTGCATTATATTTATTCCCCATGGGCTTGGGGACATATCCCATGTGTTCTCCAGTGCAAATGATTGTTTAAAACATCCATCTGCTTTATCTGCTGTTATGTTTACAATTGCCCTTTGTAGTTCCTGGCAGACTCTTGTCTCCTCTGCTTTTTGTTTATTTAAGGTTATGGTAAAATGTCCCTTCCATTCAGGGTGTGTGGGAGCCTTGGCTCAGGGGAATAAAACATCATGACACTACAATCATCCCAAGAGCCTGGAGTGACCCAGGCAGTGGTGGTTCCAGCTGGTCGCCGATGCTGTTGCTCCTCAAGAATGGGATTTTGGCCAGATCCTGCCCTTGGCCTGTCTTGGGCTTTGCAGGCGGAGTAGCTGGCTGCATCCATAACCAGTTCTTAGCAGATTCAGTGTGTACAAGGGGAAAAATAAAGTACACTTAATTTGTAGCAAAACCTGGCCAGTGGAATAACTTTTGTTTGGGGATTGAACCAGTGTGATGTCCCTGTTTGTCTGTCTAGGATGATTTAGAAAGCCAGTTTCGGCTTTAGAAAAAAAAATAAAATAAAATTACAACAAACAAACTCAAACTAAACTGTCTGAAAAACCCAGTGAGGATATATTTGATACTTTTTCCTGGCAAAAGTTAAGCAGTTTCCATCCTTCTTCAGTTTCAAGCCTTCAGAAGGTTTACAGGTCCTTCTTTGGCACATGCTGCTTTGTGTCCTTGTCCACGCTTGCGTGCTGACGGTGCTGTAGGCTGGGCATGCATGGGGCTGCACAGACTTCGGAGTTTTATTCAGGTTTTGTGTCCCCATCACAGACCAAATATGACCTGGGGTGACATTTGGAGAAGTTGCAAAATTCTGTCTGTAAACAGTATCTATTTTTTTTCTCTCTTATACTAAGCCCCAAGCCATGTAACTCTTCGTCTCACCCAGAAAAGTAGGAAAATACTCCCTGGCTGCAGGAGTGGGTTATTTTCCTAGTTTTCCTTCACTACAGCAGTGTTCCCGTTAAGGGTGAGCATGCAGAGTGCCTGGGTGAGACCCTCAGTGTGTGTGCCACACCGAGGTGCGTGTTGGAGATCTGTGGGACATGGTGGTGAATTCCTTGTCCTCTGCTGCTGGATGCATTGCCTGTTTCCCAGTTATGTTGGGCAAAAACTTCTGGCCAGCTCCAGGGTTCAGAGCTGAAGGTGCCTGATATGTACGTGTGCGTGCGTGTGTGTGTGTGTGTGTGTGTATGAATATACGTGTATATATATATATATATATCAGTCTTTGAAGCCCCACTGCCAGCAGGACATGGGTTGATACAGGAAAACTTTCCTCTTCCATATCTGGTACCCAGCAGTTTGCTGGGTATAAAGAAGATAACAATGATAAAATGAATGATTGTAAAAAATACAGAGTGACAAGATCAGATTTTCCTGGGGAGGAGTCGTCAGGGTCCACCTCAGAGGAGCAGGTGGGGAATACCTTCATGCGCTATGCATATGCTTACAACTGGATGTTAAACTTTGTGAGTAAGCTGAGGGTAAGTGGTACTTCAAAAAGATTTGAGAGCCAGCTTGCAAATCTTACAAGCCAGCTTAGTCCTCATTTCATGAATAGGGCATGGACAAAACCTTTCGTGACATTTTTCTCCCCAACTCTTTAACCTTCAGAAAGCCACTTCATCTTTCAGTGCCTTGCTTTGTAGTGTCCATACAATGAAGAAAGCAGCTGCTGCAGTGGCACAGGCAGTGTCCAGCAGCTTCAAACAATACTGAAATACTTTAACCCATCTTGACAAGCCGGTAGGACTACACAAAAGCATCTTGCTTCTGTCAGAAAGCAAGAACCTGTAAGGGAGCCACAAGCGAGTGCTTCCCCAGCTCTGGTCTCACACAAGAGCAAACAAAGACTTACTTAAGGCAGCTGCGCAGCAGCTGGCCTGGCTCACTGGATGGAAACATCTGGATGGTCTGACAACGTGTGGACCCTCGCGGCATGAGATACTGTGCTGACTGCTGCTGTGTGCAGCATCTTGCTGTCGCTGCTCTCGGCTGTTTGAAAGACATGCTCTCTAGTTCATCACATCAAAGTCTCAAGCAGAAAGGCTTGGCTTGCACAAAACTAACACCTCTCCTTTCTTGTCTAATGCTGCTGTGTCTCTTGCCTACAGCTGGGGACTGAGTGGTGTGATTGAGGTTCATTTGCCGACAAGATAATGTAATCCCTTTGCTCAGCTTCAGCATGCACTTGCAGTACTGTGCCAGCTGCACCTCCGACTTCATGGACGGCTGCTCAGATGATGGTGTGGTTTGGTGTAGCTTTATTTCTATTAAAAGCAGTCCTGCTTCCATGGAGAGAGTAAATGGGGACTGTTTTTCTGATTATGAATCTGTCTGGTCCGTACAGCAGCAAGTGAAGCTGGGTTATTTGGCAGCCTCAAAGCTCAGTCTAGAATATGGCTGGGGATGTGTTCATTGCTGGTATTCAACTGTGTGAGATAGTGCCTTATGGAAAATTCAGACTCCTGAATTCCTCCCAGCACTTTTCTGCTGGTTTCCATTTCTGCAGCGTATCCTGGTGTTTCTTGTTCAGCCAGGCACCATTAGCTCCTTCAAAGCTCACTTGTCTGCTGTTCTACATGAAATGGTGGTTCCTGGAATCCCAGGACAGACCCAGCACAATTCACGCAGTCAGTCCCCACGGTGCTTTACGGAGCGCTGCCAGCTGCCATCCCAAGCACAGCCTTTGCCTTTGCAGAGCCGTCAGAGTTCCTTTGTGCCACCTCTTGCTCCCTCAGCTGCCCAAATAACACAGAGCACCTTCGGAAGGACGAGGAGATGGCACAGCCAGCAGGCGAGGCCAGGCTCCCATAGGCTTTACTTCTTGAAGGTGTAAAGGTGATGGTGGCTTTTCTGCTTCCAACGAGTCCCAGTTTGGACAGCTTTCCGTGGGGGATACGGTGTTTTGCATGGAAGCAGCATCTCTGGCACGCCCCGACACCACGCCCCGGCTGTGCCTTGCGGTGACTTGTTTGCATTGCCATGCCCCGAAACAAAACGAGCACTTTCAGAGCTCTTAATCCCGTTTGCATGAGATCATCGTCTCTTTTGACATTAATTGCAGTGGATCTGATTAATTAGGCAACAAAGCCTGGTTTATTTGAACAGATTAATTTTATAGAATTAAACTGGCAGCTGCCATCTCCCACCACAGTATCGTGTGTTCCTGCAGGTCCGGGAATCGGCACTAAAGCCTTCATGGTCTAAGTGAATGTCTTTCCAGAAGCAGTTCAAGGCCAAGGTTGTGAACTGTCTGGTGCCGGCGTGGCAGGTCTGGACACAGCGCTGCTGCCTTAACCCCTGCGATTAGGGATGCTCTGCTTGCACGATGGGAGTCTTCAACAAAAAGGGGGCAGTTTGTTTATTCTTGTGTTTCTGGCTTTTTTCAGTGTGGGCTCAAGTATGAAATCTATTTCAAATGCATTGGTAATAATTTAATTGAGGTTATTTCCCAGTTGCTGTAGTGGACTTTTTAATCCTTGTATTGGATCCATTATGTCATGGATGTTACATTTACAGTGGACTTGTTTTAGTTTTAATGGTAATACTGTTTGATTTGGACTACTTGATTCCCTCCTCCTGTTTCCTTTCCTTCCATTTTTCTCCTTCCAATAAAATGTCATAAAAATTAATCATAGCTGAAGGCCAATTTTAACATCCAGATTTAGAAAATAGGATTTTAAAACTCATGTGCTGAAAGGAGAAATGCACTCTAACAGGAAGTCTTTGTTTTGTTATGGAGCAAGAAAAAATGTCTTTAAAACTTTATCTGAACAGTTTGTAGCAAAAAGATTTCAAAATTATGAAGACTTTAGAAGATTTAAATGAAAGGGGAGGAGTGGATATCTGATAGCAAGTGCAGAATTAAGTTCATCAGTTCCAATGTTTGGCAGGTGTTCTCCTTTGACTTTCTACTGTAGGGATCATTTCAGTGTGTGAATCCAAACCCATTCTGTGCTGCAACTAGTCCCATCTCAGGCAATGGTGAACTTTAAAAGACAGAAGGACAAATACCAGAGAACTGAGAAATGTCCTAAATTTAGGTACTGCAGGCATATTCCCTTATGGATAGCTCCAGAGCAAGATCTGGTGTGTCTCTTCTGCTGGTCGGTCATCTCTTGGAAGAAGGGGTGGCTTTATCACCTTCAGGGTATGTGTGCTTTGGAAACAGGGTTCAAGAAAGAGATGAATTTGTTCAAGGAGCTGTTCTCTGTTTTGGATGTTGGGGCTTCACGGCTCCTGTCTTATAAGAAACATCTGAAAGTGGTGCAGGTTGAAGGCATTGTGTAGAAGAGAAGCACACTCAGTGGAGGCTGGCCCAATGGCATCTACTGGGAATGGCCTCTCGGTCTCATTATGGTTCATGTTATAGCAGTTGTGGAAGCCAGATGAGATCAGGGTTTCTGTCATGTCTAACAGAACATGCCAAGCATTCTCAAATGTGGCAAAATGGAACGCTCTTAAGGAGAAGACCCAAGGGTGGTTGAAGGTGAGCCTTTGCAGGCTGGAGCAAACCCAGTTCTTCATTTCACAGGGCAGCAGAGGTGCTCCAGGTAGAGCAGCAGAGCCCTAAAACTCTTTGCTGGAGCAGTGCCTGATTTAGGGATTTATTTTTTTTAAGAGCCATTATGGCTTCAGGGAGGATTGTGCTATTGACCTCATACTGTCCTGGGTGTACTGGAGAAGGCCCAGGCCATGAGAAAGCATGAGCAAAGGCACAGATGGAGAAATGAGCAAAAGGAGAAATACAGCTGATATTGAATCACTTAAGCTTACAGGGTTTTTCCCCAAAGCAAGTGTGCCCAGTGCCTTTTAGAAGTGACAAGTACTTTGATAATATAGATGCTAAAGACCAAAAAGAATTGCTGTTGGTATGCAGGAGAAGAAACCATGACCTCCATATGGAGGGGGACGTAGCCCAGCTGGCTGAAAATGGGACTGAAAAAGACCATGAAGGCTAATTAAAATGTGAAAAACTGAGAATTCATACTAATAGACAGCAGATCTCTGGCGCTGGTTCACAGCTAAATTTGATTTCCTTGGGAGACAAAAGGAACTGATTTAAGTTCCTTACCTTGTGCTGACATTGATACTTCTCAGCGTTTTAACTAGTGTGTTCCCAGGGAAGTGCTCAGTTCCTGCACATCTGCTGTGCCCAGACAGGGAAAGCAGCAGCAGGAATCTCTTACTCTTGCTATTAAAAAAATCACTACAGGTGTCTTCATATACGGTGTTAAACTTGGCTTTGACCTTGTCCTACTTCACATCTGGGTTGTGTTCTTAGCTCTCGCTTTCCGTGCCAACAGGTGTAATACATTGGAAACCTCAGCCCTTGCTCTGCGCTGTGCAGAGCTGAGGTTGTGTCTGCTTGCCGTGCTGGAAGCGTTGCACCTCCATCCACTATCCCCATGGGAGGCATCAGCTGCCCTCCAGACCAAGGTGGCTCTGCAAAAGGGTATCTCAAGACAACCATTTGGGCAAACAGTCTTGTAGAACAAATCACAGTCTATTCAGGCTTGAGATGCTGCTGGCTTGGTGTCAGATTTAGCTATCTAGGTGCTCCTATGAAGTCAGTTGTAGTTGTGATAGGCATGTAACCCAGGGATTTGGACTGTTAAGAGAGTGACCTGCTCCTGATTTTGAGGGTCTTTTTGTAAGGGGGGAGGGAAAAAAGCTTTTGTTTTGAAGGTAGGCTTGTTTCTGTGAAATGCTGTGGCATTTGGTGCCTTTGTTTGAGCTCATATTTTACCGCTGAAGTTGAAATGACATTTAAAAATATTTAATCTCTTCTGGTTTCCCTCTGTGGGGACAGGTTATTGATTTTGACAGTGAAAGCTTGTTAGCTGTAACTAAGCTAAAAGATGACTGGTGTCATAAACCTAGGAGTACTACTTAAAGCTCTGTAACACACAAAAAGGAGAAAGGGAGAAGAAAGTTTCTGGGAAGGGTTCGGTTCTGAAAGGAAGTTTAAGAGCTGTGGTATACCCTTCAGTGGCAATTAATTCACTGTCTTCGTTTCTTTGTAATGAGGCTTGAACTGATAACTGGCAGTCAGATTTAATGTTCTGTGCTGAAAAATACAGTGGCTTTCCTGGGTAATGAAATTAAAATACCAATAAAAACTTTGGAAAATATGCTCCCTCCTCTTTTATTGTTCTCTAATGATTTTCTGTTACCACAGTGCCTAGAAGACCAAGGAGCATGACTCACTGTCCTTCTGAAAACTGGGATTGCGCAGTCCTCTTTGGAAAGGCTTTTCAATCCAAGGACAGGAGAGATTGGCAGCTAGAAAGCATCTCAAACCCACTTTCTGAAAATGGTGGTGTCAGTATCTGGTGCAGTGCCACTGGTCCATGGCACTGAATTGTCCACCTCCATCCATGCGACCAAGGTCATTTCTGCTTTCTAATGGTCAAATACTTGCTTGTCTTCTTGGCTGTCACTTGTTATGAAGCTCCTCATGAGTATTTGGATCGGGAGCTGTTACAGCTCCCACCCAGAGGAATAGCTCAGTCTCCCCTGTACCCAGTCTTCCTGCCTGGCTTTGGATAAGCATCGCTGGTGCTTTCATTCTCTAGATTATATAATTGTTTTGCCTGATAGCTTTGGGTGGAAGAAGCCTTTAAAGATCCCTGCTGGGTCTAAAAGTCCTCAGTGAGGATCCTTGTGTGCAGATCAGAATGAGGGGGAGTTGTGGTGGGTTTCATATCAACTCAGAGCTGATGGCTTGTGCCCCTGGGACCTTGGGCTCCAGGGTGAATAGCTGGTGAGAGCAGGGATGTGGCTAGCATTGGGATGAGAGGAAGGATGACTGGGAGCGATGAGAGAGATGAAGCAATAGGGGTGAGAAGAGTTACGGGCAGTTGTGAAGAGGCCCATACTTGAGCTTTCCCAGAGGAAAATAGAAAAGCTGGTGGAGGGGTTTGCAGAGGATGGCATGTAACCTCCACAGCCCTGGAAGGGGTGCGTGCAGCTGAGCTGGGCTGAAACCACCAGATCTGAAGGAGGAAGATGGGTTGTGAGAATTCCAGCTTAGAGAAAGTGTAATCCCTACCCTCTCCATCGCTATCTCTGACCAGGCTCTGGCTCATGCTATGTATTATCTTAAAAGAGCTTCGCATTCAGAGCTGTGGCTTGTCTTGCAGACAAGACATCATGCATAAGTTTTGGCATGATGAAGTGGCAATTGTTTACTCTTTTGCTTCTTGCATTTTTATGAGGGCAAGTAATGATGACAAAAAAAAAGACTTAAAATACGTTTAATGGGGTTTGAGCTGTTTTCCCAATGAAGCAAAGCTACTCCCCGAGCTTCTTTCTAGTCTGTTTGAAAATAAATAATCTCCTTAATTTTAGTTTTGCACCACGTGTTACCAGAGGCAAATTTCTGATGAAGGACAATGGGGGTGATACTCAAGTAGCTGCTGCTCTGAACCGCAACCTCCGATGGCTGAACTTCAGAGCACCAGAAAAACAGCAGTACTGCTTGCAAAGAATGCTTCTACAGAGCTTAGGCTTGTTATTAGTCTTCTCATACTAATGATCTCCAAAATTGCAAATTATGAGGGAATTTGACTTTAACAATAACATTAAACAATAATGAAAGAGGATGATTTCATGGTATTTTTCCTCTGGTGCTCTAAGACATTGTGCTGTAGGAGAGTGTGGGTTTTATTGATTAGATCTAAAGCTGGCTGGTCTAAGCTTTCTCATGATTATTTGGAAGCCAACTTTGTAATAGTTGCAGGCAGGGAATTCTTTGGGGGATTTGTTAGGGATAAATGTGTTCTGCAAGACTTTGAAAGAATGCACTTCTCACTGAATAGGGCTCGTGCACCTGAACGCTTGCGTGCTTTTCCCAATTCTGCTGCCCATCAGGAAGAAGACTCTGGTTCTTCTGACCGACTTGGCTCTGCCTGAGGAACAAAAAGCCTTTTGTGCATAATTGCATTGGTTGGATTGTATTTTTCCACTTCTCTCGTTTTCAAGCTGTTTGACCGTTGGAAATACATTCCTTTGGTGCCCAGGGGACCTTCGATCCTATAAAGTGTGTCTGAGGGATGTGCATTAAGGCATTTGCAGAGGGATGCAATTAAATACACAAGCCTTAACAGTTATTTCAGTATCCCAGCATTGGTTTTCTTACTGCACATGGTTTGTATATCCAGCCATAACTCTCTCATACATTTGGATTTCACAGCCTCCTTCCTATGTTATGGTACCTTAAAAAGATAATCACGATATACATACAGACACATATCTCTATTCTTACTTCTCTAGAGTGCAGAGTCTTCGTCTTACAAGCCAGATGAGTTTCTGAAGCATAGCTTTCAGCCAGCTCTGTGTTGTAATGCTGCACTAGTGTACAGACAGCAGTATGTCACTGAAGGTTGTTTCTTGTTGTGCATCTGTGTGGCTGCATCATATTTGGCTAGATGGGTGACAAACATCTGTTCATTCTGCACTGCAAATCCTCTCCCTTGTTGTGGACACCTCCACCTGAGGTAAATTTCCTTGAACCCCTGCAGGCTGGCACCATGGTTTTAAAGCCATTACGTGGCACAGAGTGCTATGGAAGTAGTCTCTAGGACAAACTACTCTCCTTTTGCTCACACCAGTTGTGTCGGTCACCACATGTGGGGTACTGATGTGTAACTTCTTCAGAAAAGCTTGGTTGCAAGGGGGTTTGTCCCAAAGCAGCGTGTGCTCGTTGCCAGCATGGTCACAATTGCTGTCACAAGCTGTTTTTATTGTAGTCTTTTCTAAGTAAAAGGTATGTTTCAGTCATTCACCATCACTGTAACTTCTCTTTCTGACTTGGTTTAGGCAGAACGCCAAAGTTTAATAGGTAAATGCGTTTAGCCAATATTTAGTATTTTTCTGAGTGATAAGTGTGATATACGAACAAAACCTGGGTGAGAACAGAGTGGCAGAGTTAGGGTTCTTCAGCCTTGAGAAGAGGAGAGTCTAGGGAGACCTTAGAGCAGCCTTTCGTTATGTAAAGGGGCTTATAAGAAAGATGAAGAGGGACTTTTTACCATGGCCTGTGGTGACAGGACAAGGGGCAAGGGTTTTAAACTGTGAGAAGATAGGGTTAGACTGGATATAAGGAAGAAATCTTTTATGATGAGAGTGGTGAGGCACTGGCACAGGTTGCCCAGAGAAGCTGTGACTGCCCCATCCCTGGAAGTGGAGGAGGAGGAAGGTCTGGTTGTGTGATGTGCTTTGGTAGCTGTAATTTGAGTTTGTGTTTTATTCCCCCTTTTTTTTAATCTAAATTTTCACGTTACTATTAATGGTGACCAAAGCATGCTTAGAGCCCCATAACATGAGATTCGTGAATAGAAAGGCTATTTTATCCAGGAAAATAAACATATTGTGTATATCCATCTCCTGTACTTCCCCTTCTGATACTAAACTTCAGTGGTTTTGTTCAGATTGTGAACAGCTTTCAGGTCTCTTAAGGAATTTTCATTGTTTCACTGAAAATGCCGAAACCCGTCAATCAAATGAGAAATCAGGGTGTTTCATCCATTCCGAATCCTTATGCTTTTCCAGGTGAAACTCTTCTCTGTATTATTCCAAGCCCACTAGTAACTGTTTCTTTACAGCATGAGAGGGAGGGTGGCGTATGAGGATACAGCTCCTACCTGGCAGGAAAATAAATCAGAGTATTTGTCAGTAATCTCTGTGTCAGTGCCCAGATATGGAGAAGGAGGTGGCATTGCCTGAGCTTAAAATCATGCTGCAGCTTTTTTGTTGGGTTAAAACTGTATTTGTAATAGGAGGGACAGGAAGCCTGTTTGTTTTGACACAATGAGGGTTGTGCCATTACAAAATCTTCTTGGGATGAAAAACGTCGGGTTTGGCCTTAGCGCTGGGAGCAGCTCGTGTGCCACTTGGCCACAGGCAGCAGGGTGGTTTGGGGCGGGAAGCTGCACTTCTTCACAGGCTGGTTCCCCACCGCTTCGTTTTCAGGGCTTTTAGTTAATCATCTTTTGTAAAGCTCGAATAAGAAAGCCAAGTAATAGCAGCATTCAAAAGCAGCACTGATGGTTTCATTGATGTTTTAACCTGAATGATAATGTAGTTTGTTCCTCAGTTCTAGTGTTTCATCTTGATTTAAAGAACTGGTTTTAAAAAGCTCTTTTACTGTTTCCTCATCCCTTGCCCTGCTTGGTTGTGTAGGGGAAAGTACTGGTAGTGCCTGCAGGAGCATCCTGCTCCGGTGCTCCGTGTCTGGGTCAGTGAGGTGGGATGTGGGAGGTTCGGGAAGATGGGCACTGGGGACCTGTGCCCTGTTCTCTCCATTTACTAAGACTCGTAAGTCAGTCTTTGGCTCTCCATCTGACTCTGTGTTGGGTCCTTCCTTACGTAGATGAGTGCTGGCTTTGGTCTTCCAAGTCTTATGCATTGGATCTTGTTGGAGTAAAGCAAGATGCAAATGTAAAATCCAGCTGCTCTTTAGGAAGCAGGAATGGGGATGCTCTTCGCCTGGAAGAAGAGTGTGTGCTTGGGAATGAACTCGGGAATAGGTGTTTGTGTATGGAGCTGAGAGGTAGGAGAAGGGAGGTGAGAGCTCCAGGGTATGTCAAAAGCAAAGAAACATAAGAAACAGATTATAATTTTTAATAGGAACAGATTATAATTTTTAATAGGAATTTTTATGGCCTGTAACTGAAGGAGACACTCTTAACTAGCAATTCATAGGAGTTTATCTTTCTCTGCTATTTCAAAGATGCTTTTGATGCCACAGGTTTTGTTCTTGGAACAATAATGCACTTGATAACCTTTGGTGCTGCTTTTTTGAAGCCTCTTTATTCTTGTCTTAGGCTGTATTTAGCTTGTTTGTGTGTTTATGGTTCAAATAACTGTGATGGGGTTTCCTCAGTGTAAAGAAAACCCCATGCTGGTCAGAGCAGCCCTGGTTGTTGGTGGGTGCGGTAACTGGCACAAGGTGTTTGGGCCCTAATTAATCTTGTGACATTGCTAATATTAGGAAGTGGAAATAGCTGGGGAAAATGCCACTGGTGATGAGCTGCTGCACCCTGGGGTAGCTGGGAGGACTGGTGAAGTTTCTAAACTGAAATCCCAGTTTCTGGGTAGGGGTGTTGATTTAGTAACTGTCAAAGGGTTTTTAATGCAGCAGCTCTTTTTTTTCGTGAATAAGAGGTTGCTACATAAAAATTTTCCCTCTTGGCAAAAATCGTGTTATAAAGATGTACTTGCTCTAGGTTTAAAGTGTTAATTTATGTGGTATACGGAACTGGATTTAAGGGTCCCTGAAGACCTGTGAATCTCAGTAGCTAATAAGGCTTGCAGAAGAGAGCTTGAGAGAGGAAAAACTTACTGGCAGTGAGTAGCACTGGTGAAAGAGCTCCAGGATTGAGCAAGTTTTGCAGAGAATAATTAGAAATGATTGCATCGGCATGTGGGGTGTTTGATTATTTCCAGCTATAGATCTCTCCTGACTCTGCCTGCAGCCACTGCTCCTGTGCCTCAGGGGATTGCTTCTCCCTGCTGAAACCGTTCAGGTTGAGTTTTCCCAAGTCTTAGGCTGTTTCCAAGGGCACACAGCTCCCTGTGGTTTCCCTTGGGATGAGCTGAGCATCTCTGAGCAGCCATCTCGTGTCCCCCGTGACTCTCTCACTCAGCTCAGCAGAGCTATCCCTGGTAGAAAGGATTTGGTGTTCAAGCTCTGATCTCCCTACCCAGCTAAGCCGTTCTTGCCAGAGATGCTTAAACTTGTCCTTCTTCTTCCAGCTGGCCTGGCTGAACTTCTTTCACCCTGAAGAAAAGCTGCACGTTGGAGAAGAAGGTAGACGTGTCCGTCGGAATAAAAGGAGTAAAGGCAGCGAAGGGCCAGACGGTGAGTCCTGCTTCACTCCTTGCTGCTGTGCGTCTTGTCCTTGCACAGAGGAGCAGAGGGCTGACACTTTATTCAGTCATGGTTCTGATCAGGGTACAGAATTGTGTATGTGGGGGATAAAAAATGGCATCTGTGGCTTTTAATAGTTTCTATCTGATTTTGATCACCTTTCCACATGAGGAATGCCAGTAGTTCTGATTTCTGCATCTCTAGGTCTAGTGATTTTGTGCAAATTAATGCTGCTTAGTCATTTTGTCCTTGACTCTTTTTCTCTGATGGTGAGGCTCTATGTTCATTTATGGCTATAATTTGTACTTGTATACATATATTTATTATTCTGTACGCCTGTGTCTGCTTAAAATCATCAAGTAGCTATTTGTAGTCCAACAAACAGCTGTGAACATCTGCAGTACAAAATGGTAACTGCTGTAACAGGGTTTTGCAGTGCAATGGAGCCTCAGGTGGCCTCAAAGCCCACATAAAGGGAAGTCAAAGTTGTACAGAGCTTGCATGAAAAGAGCAAAAAGTTACCAAAAAATCAAAATTACTTTTCTGTGATTTGGTAAATATAAAAGCAAGGATGTGTGATACTGACTTCTCCTTCAGTCCCTTTCCCGAGCTTGCATTCTGCCTTATTTCAGTATGAGAGTTTTCTTTCCGATGCTGTCTTGTCATGACTGTCCAGCTGCACTGTGGCATGAGGATTGCTGCCCATGTCAAGCTCCTGGAAGAGCTCCAGCATTATCCCTACTGCAGAAAACCACAGATCCATTTTTATACAAAGAAGCAAAGGGGACTTAATGCCAGGGAGAGCAGGGAAGAAATACTGGATTAGTGGTCTGTGCATGGGTTGATGCCTGCTAAGCCCAAGCCCTCACTGCATTATAAACCTCTCAGGTAGTGTTCATCTTCCTCTCCAGCTCCCTGGCTTCACGAGTTTCCCATCTCCTCTGAAGCCTTCGCAGTTTCAAAGTGGAAGAGTATTTCCCTGTGGCTGTGCTCCAAGAAAGAGCTTCATAAAAGTCCCTGGATTCCTCCTTCCCAAAACGCTGACAAGTATGATGCATTTGGTACAGACTCCCAGAGTGATTCCAGCTCAGTGTGGTCCATCATCTTTAGAGCTGGTGTCACTCTGATGCTCAGATGGCTCAGGCTAGATCCAAGTGTTTTTGCACCGACTCCTTGAAACCTATTCCAGTGTTTTTGCAAGTTGCTTGTATAAGTAGCAAGTTTCCACTGTATGTGAGTGGTGTAAATGGAGTGCTGCAGGCAGATGTTGGGAGGAATTAGATGAGCCTGTTAGGCTGCCTAAGGCTGCCTTTCTATTCCCAGATGTGCAGGGAATCACTGCACAGTGAGGAATAGATACTTAAAATGGGTGGACTAATGGGGGCTTTTCTCATCATCCTTGTGCCCAGGTGAAAACATGTCAGACTTTATAACTTGCACCCCTTTCCCAGATTTCCTTTATGTTCCCTGAATGCATCAGAGTTGAGTTCCTCCAGAAACGCAGCACACTTGCACTGGTGCAATGTCTTTTTGTAAGTTAGGGGGTTTGACCCCATAATGTGAGGGAGATGGGGGGAAATGGCTGGAGTGACAGGTCATCGTGCTAGCGGCAGTAGCATGGCAGGTTATGTTGGGAAGCAGTTACTCTGCATTTGGCCATCTCGGTTTTATTAGGTAGAGCAGTATTTAACAAGTGTAAGCTCTCAGGGTGGGGATTGACCTTGTAATAACTGTAAAACCAGTAAACGGAGCAGCTTTCTTGTGTAGCTTGTTCGTTTCAGAGCTACATGAAGGAATTTTGCTTTTTAGAGAAGGGCAATGAATCATTAAAAAAAATAAGTAAAATCATGTCACAGTCCCAATAACACCGTTTGCTCCATGAGTTGTGCAAAAGGAAAGTCAATTAAATCTTTGATCTCTGAAGAGCCTCCAGAAGATAAAAGTGGCTGAACTATAAATTTCCAGAAGGAAGGAGATGTGCTTTCCACTTGAGGCCTCACTAATATTTATCTGGAATTAATTTTATGAACTTTCAAGTCCTTTCACACATGCAGTGAAAGGCCAGTGATCCAAGTGTGGAAGCCGTGTTTGGAGGGAGGCTGCTCAGTCCCCTTCCACGGCTGTTTGAGTCCTGCTCTGCTACCAACAACAGGAATGGCTTTGATGATTTATAAACATCAAAGATAATGTAGTCCCATTCCTTAAAGTTTTATTTCAGGTCTTTTGCTGTGGAAGAGGTGAGTTTGAGATGGGTCAGATCTGGTCCCATGGGGCCAGGGGAAGGTGATGGATGTTGCTCAGTGCTCTAGGCACAGGGATAGGACATCGGAGGCCACACGCAGCAAAGCTGCTCCCTGCTGAAAAACCCCATGAAATACTGTGTGAATAGTGCAAAGCCATCGGTTGGATCCTGCCACCTCCAGACATGACTCCAGTATTTCAAGGGCTCCTCCTTTGAGGACTGCAGCTTCAGTCCCACTTGTCATTTTTATGATCGCGTTTGCTTAATTTTTGCCCATGTCCCTCCACACACAGTGCCCTGCATCCAGTTGAGCAAGCCAAGGTCGTGTCCTGGGACGAGGTGCCTGCCTGGCTCCCCTCTCCGCTCACTGTCCGTCCCACTCTGGCGTGGGTCACCCTGCTAGAGACAGGATTAATGGGAGGCTGATGTCCATCCCAGTCCTGAGGAGCACAGATCATCTTTCACACCAGCTTCCTGTCCGTGCCTCCAAAACCAACATTTGCACAGCTTTAAAATCACCACTATTTTGGTTTTTGGCTCCTCAAGGCCCAGGATTATCCCCTTTATAGCTCCACTTTACAGTGTTTTTTCCACTCTGTGTCACTGACTCCACCTGTCACTTAATTTGCTTTAGCTCGCTAAAATTTGACCCTCTCCAATGCCTCTCTTTTATTTTTCTCTTTTTTTCCCCTCTTGGTGTATTTATGCTGCTGTGGAACCACTGTTGCTCCCAGATTAACAAATCATTCTGGAGCTGGTAATTAGCAACAGTTGTGCTAAAAGGAACCATCAAGAATGTTAAATTAGTCCACTTTTAAATAAACTGTGTATGAAATGTTAGATCTCTATTCCCAGAGCACCAGTAAAAATGCTGCTGGCTCTTTGCTAACAAAGCCAAAATATGGGAGTAGCATGGTTGTAACTACAGAGACAATTCTGTGCTCTTGAGGTTATAAATAATGACAGAGCATTTATAAAGCAGATGTCAATTGGACTCTTTAAAACATTGTTAAAAAAAAAAAAAAGAAAGAAAAAGAGTTTCTTTTTCTCCTACTTTCATCTCTGTTCCCAGTTAGATCCCTGCCGTGCTGCTTTCCTGGTTTGTTGGTTTTGCTTTTTGGTTTGGCTTTTTTTTTTTTTCCCCTTCCTAGGTTTTTTCATATTGAGCTTGGTGAGAAACATAAGTGATTGTTATCCATTCTTTGATTTGGAGCATGGCAGCTGGGAAGAGGCTGAGCAGATGGCTGTCCTTAAGCTGACAACAATTTGGTTCCTACTACTTTGGCAGTCCTTACTGCCGAGGAAAGTCCTTGATGAGAACTCATGGGTTTCAGTGCTGCAAATTGCTTTTGTAGAAATGAAAATTAAATTCTAGGAGAGCAGAAGCTCGTCGCAAACCCTGTTTCTACCTGGAGCTTGGGAAGTGATGTGCCAGTTACGTGGGTTCAGTGTTTCACCCTGTTAGTATTTGCTCGGTGGTTTTAGGATGGTTTAGCAGGTAGCTGATGCCAGTGCCTGGCTCCCTTCATCCCCAGGCAGCTTCTGGTCCTGCAGGTGCCGTGTCTCAGCTGTCCCCCCTTCCTTGGCAGCACTGACCATGCAATAACCACAATAGAGACTTTTCCTGCTGGCTTTCTCTCCTTCGCCAAGGGCAGGTTTGTCCCTCTGCCTCCAAAACAGTCAGTGCCTTTGTGTCGGCCCTGTGCAATTCCCCAAAGCCCAGGCATTCCCAGAAGTGCAGATCCGTGCAGATCTGTGAAGGGCAATGGAGCCTTATTGTGCTCTGAAACCATGGTAATGAGCATTCAGTAAATACAGAACGTTTCCTGGGTACTGGAGTGCAGGAGATGGTCACAAAAGAAAGGCTTGCCACAAAGTGCTTGCAAAATTCTGTTTTCCCCAGAATTTCTCTGTGATTTCACCCAAAACGGGAGAAGGAAAAATTAAGATGATATTTGAATCTTCATGGACAATCTCCATCCCTTCCATATGGCATTTCTGTCAGTACTTGTTATTACAAGGGTAAAATCAGGATTAGCTCATTTGCAGATCCTTACCCGCATGTTATACCTATGCTTATGGTAATAAGGCAGGTATCTGTATAAGGTCTTACACCTCAGGTGCTTTTCATCAGGAAGATACAGTGATAAATATATAGGGAAGTGATTTCAGATCATGGTCTTGTGTCTGTGCTTATTTCTAACCAACATTTCCACAGGTGCAGAGAAGCTTAGCAACTGGCTAAAACCCCAGAATGATGTCCTGGCTTCAGCTGTTATAGCAGTGATAGATTAATACCACATCATTTCTGGAAACAAGTGAAAGCGAAGATGATATTTAAAGGAGTCTTCTTGCTCTCAGTATATCTTTTAAGAGAATACATATTTAGACACCTGGAACTTTTTTGGTGCATCCTTGGTTAAAGCTACTCTGATATGATTTTTTAATACTGGAGTTACTCTGAGGTCAAGTTCACTGCAATGTCCATTAGCAGTCTTTGATGAAGACTGTTTTGGTAAACTGCAGTCAGTTTGCTGGCATAATTTGAGGGAAGCTCCACATAGCCTGAGCTCTTTGGGAAAGCAGAGATGCTGACATCTGGGCCTGAGCCAAGATGCTAGTTCAGCTTAAAGATGTTGGAGTCACTTTTTGCACCTAGAAAGTGTGTGATGCTGAAAGCCTGCGTGGTGAGGCTCCTTCCTGCAGTCTGCACTGAGTGATATTTCCGTGAGGACGTGCTGCATCAGCCAGCAAGAAGTGAAAATTGATGGAGTCCAAAATTCTTTATTGAACTCTGCTATGTTAAATATTAAAAGAAATTAACTTGCTGGGAGAGGGAGAAGCCTAATTGTGTGGTGGCCGTGATGAGGAATTGTTCTAGGTCACAGTGTTCACATTGTCGATGCGTCCCAGTCCATTCACAGCCTCAATTTGCCTCCTGTCTTCTTCACCAGCTCTTCCAGTTGCTATCTGGATTATTCCAAAAGCAAGCCTGCTTTGCTGTTATTAATATTTATAAAGCTGTGATGAGGTGCTGTTGATTTGTTCCATCTGTAGAGCTGCTTTGGTGTGTGCCTGTGCTTCCTTGGTACCTGGTTCAGATGGTGGTGGAATGACTGCTGGAAGATTTTGAGATGCCAAGGATATTCAGAAGGCTTGGGAAGGAATTCTGTGGTTGGAATCTCCCCTCAGTTGCATTTTCACCTACTTACACCAATTCCATTTTTGGGTGTATTTCAGAGTTGTCCTGATGGATCTTCAGTGTGTAGCCTATGGTGTGTGCTGCAGCAAGCTTTCCTGAAACTTGAACTTCTAAGCTCTTTTTGCAGCTGCATGTTAAGCAGAGACCAACATTATTAGAAGTGACTGGTGATTCCGTATGAATTCCACTTTTGAAAGTCGGGGCTTTTCATAATGCCTCAGGTCAAATACTGAAGTTCAGGAATCTCAGTTTCTTCTGATACAAAACATGGCCAGGACTAATGAGAGGAGAGCAGATGTTCCAGCCTGGAATGTGATTGCATCTGAGCTATCTGTGCATCTGAACTGCGGATGCCATGCACCAAGCATTGTGACTGCTCGACTCAACTAGTAGCTGGTGATTTTCTTTCCCACAGTACGAGAGGCTCTATTGTCTGTCTTGCTGAAGTATTTGCAGCTGAGCTTTGATTTCTGTGAATAAACTGGCTCTCTGGCCACATCCACAGAGTATTTTGCAGGCAGACACAAGTTTGCTTAGCATATGCTCCAAGCCCATCTGGTCATGGATCAGCTCTAGCACAAAAGGCGATGCACTGGTGCTGAGCCGGGTCATGTGCACCTTTCCAAATGGCCAGGTCCAGGCTCAGGGTCCTGCTGCAGTGACTGTGCCTTCTGCAGATCGCTGGCTGAATAAGCTTTATTTTTCAGTCTGTGAGAGGCCAGGGTGGGACTGAATAGCAAAACCCAGAGCTTCTGTGCTGGTGAAGGGCACTGTGAAGTTGTCTTCAGTTGTGGCCTTTCTGGGCACTCATTAGAAATACATTCCCTTATAGTACATCAGATACATTAGCCATAAGAATAGTTCTGCCACACAAAGCCAGAGAACACTGTGGCACTGCGAAGCTCTTTGGGGAAAAAGTTGTGAATGAGGCATGGTGGTTTCATGTTTTCATTAGGGCTTTGTTGGCCCTTGTATAGCAACATTGTTGGGTTCGTAACTTATCTCGTTAACACGAGCAGAGGTTGGTGAAGTCCATTAATCTGTCTGAAATGCTGTGAATGGATACACTCAAGAGTTGGCTGAGCCTTCACTGCGTGATGACTACTGTGCTGATTTGACTTTGGCTTCCCAAAGAGTGGTGGGGTCACTCTTACATCTCCTTCAGGCCCCTTTTCAGATTCATACAAATACATGTACATGCACACAGGTATAACGTTGGATATAGATCCCATGCTGTTCCATGTTCCAGACAGCCATTCAACATTACAGAGGTTTTCAATCCAATTAGGCAGAATTACATACAGGAGGAAGAAAAAAAGTGAAGTTCTGCAGGGATACGATAGTAAAGAGATTTCCTTCCACTTGCCCTTGATTCCTTATGGATAGCAGTGATGGGGAAGAGTGCATTTAAGACATCCAGTGAATAATTTGAGAGCCGTTCATACGTTTGGTTAAAACCTTGCTGCAGCACCACTTGGGAATCATTTCTACTGGAATTCATGACATATGTTAGTTGTTTATCTTAGCGGGATATGACTTAAAATGTCAGAATGTTTTGTGTTAAGCAACAACCAAATAAAACAAACAAAAACACAGCTGTAATACTACGCTTTAAATTGTTGAATTCAAATATGTGGTATTGATAAAGCAAGCAATAGGGTGCAGTGGTGTATAGAAAATAAGTCTTGTGAGCCCAGCCAGGAAGCAAAAAAAAGGCCTTCAGATACTAGAATTAGTACTAGTAATGTTGTTTGTCAGCTCTTCTGTAAAGATCCAGCATTTGGAATCCAACCTAAATGCCTGAAGGAAAACAAAAGGCACATCATATTCTTCTTCCATAGCCAGTGAGTGTGCGGAAAATGAAATATGATGGCTACAGGTTCTGGTGTGAGCCCCAGGAGCTTGGCTGGGACTGATTATGTGGGAGCGGAGCTAAGAAGGGCGGAGATTTTTGTTTGATTGGGGGTTTGTGCTCTTGAGAAGGCAGTGCAATAAGATTTTGCCAGCAACAGTGGCTCTGTAGTTAATTGGGAGCAGGATTTTGTCTTTGTTCATGAACACATTTGCTCTGTGGTAGACTTGCACCTACTCAGTGAAGACTAGATACTTTTTTTTTAAGCCTTTGTGGGGCTACCTCTACACCAATCCCAAAGTGGACCTGGATGGGATTGAGGAGATAAATCAACTTGGTTGTCCTTTATAAAGAGATGGAAATTTCTGTGGCAGTGAGCAAGGGTACCTCTGCCTTACTTGAGGAAGCAGCGAGTAGTGATTTTCAGCAGAGCTCTGGCTGTTGGAGAAGCAGAGCTGAGGCTGGGGAGTAACATAGGGTGGAGGGGACTGTGGGAGGTGATTAGACCCAGCCCTCTCCCCCAGAGCAGGACCAACAGAGGTGATGGCAGCAGGGGTGACACACTTCTAAAGGACAGTTGCTGTTCCAGCCTGGCTCTTCTACGACCCTGCACCTATGTTGTTACTCATGTAAAAAGCCTGTAGGAGATAGGCAGGGCTGGTGGGTCTCTACCTGCTCCAGCACAGGTCCCTTCAAACAGCAGCCGATGACAGCACAGCATCTTTTGTAAGGTGGAAAAACCTGGTGAATGCAGGAGAACTATTACATTTATCCTAGTCCTTCCCTCCTTTCAGCTGTGGCAGAAGGTGGTTGCTCAACAAGACACGTTTACCTGGATCAGTGAAACGGTGTAGAGTGATGCTCTCTTAGGTCTGTCTCTTTTGCTCACACTTCAGTTCTGATAATCTCAAACTGTAGTAACTGAAGATTGGTTTCCCTTTAATATTATTAAAGGTTGTTATAAAGATTGGTATAAGCAACCTACTGTTGCTGTTAGCCATTATCTCTGCATATTTACATTTAACTGTCCTCCCATTCCTTATGAGCTTGAGCAAGTTATTCCTTGATGTGATGTCATGTTTTTTAATTGTCAAACCAGGCAAAAAAAACTTGAGTGTTGGCAGGAGAAAAAATTGCCAACAACAAAAAAAAAAACCGTCCAACCTGTTACATGATAATATCTTACATCATCTGAAGCTCTATGAGGAAGAGAGATTGTGGCTCTCTGCCATCTAGTGTCACTCCAGGGACTCCAGAGATAGGGTAGGGATGAGCTGTGACTTCTCTTCATTTGTTTTCAGACCGATAAGCTTGAACTGAGGTCTGGTGTATGGGATCAGAAGAACAGGGAGGGAGCAAGCTACTGATCCATGGAGCTCCTAGAGCAGCATCTGATCATCTGGATGACACATGTATGTAGGCTCATCCTTTGACACATTGCTCAGAGAAGAGCAGTGAGGCAGCAGAAGGCCGCTCTCATACCTAGCTCACCACAAGAGAAATGATTCTCAGCCTTTGGTGTTCATGCACAAGCTCTTCTTAGACCTTCTGAGCAAGCAGTGTCATGCCCCACAAGTGTTGGGGGAGACCTCAGTGTGGGATATGTCCCCTGGAGACACATGGAGACATGCAAAAAGTCCATAAAAGAGATGAAAAATAGCCTCAAAAAGTGGTGGTAGCCAAGGGAGTGCCTCAAAAGAGTCCAAGATGAGCTGCAAACTCTTCTTGATCTCTTGGGTTGGAGGAGACTAGCTTTGAGCAGTTTAATTCAGCACAGGGGTGGGGTATCAGAAGAAGCATCAGCTATAAATTGGCTTCAAGCCAGCCTTGGGGACTTAGTGGCCTGTAACTCCAGAATATGACTGGGCAGAGTATGAAGGCTAGCACTAAACAAAGACTTCTGAAATGCAGGGCTTGTGTTTCTACAGTGCAGAGTTTAAGTGCTGTGAAGGTAGAGCAGCAGGCTGGGATCGTCTTCCAGGCATGACGCTTGTATTGCTGTAGAAGGAAGATGCTGTTAGGTGTAGGACGAGGAGGGAACACTACTTCATGAGATGTCATCATGGAGCATCTCAATTTAACATGTAACCAGAAAAAAGCAATTAAGGGTGGCTGTGTTTGCACATTTATTTTGAAGAGTTTAAAACAAAATTGAAACAAAAGCAGAGAGTAAAGCAGCAATGGTGGCTGAGGAAATATGAAATAGCCCCAGGCTTTGCCTTACATACATATATAAAGCAGGACTGTTTCATCCTTCCACTGCTTTGGGCAATTAGCATCCCATTCTGTGACGTAGCGTACTCCTTATATTCAGATTTATTGACTTCAGGGGACATTGCATCCCTTCTGCCCATAAATGTGTGCAGCATCGTTCCTCCACACTTAGCAGAAGACCTCCCTTCTTCATTCCACCCCCCAGAAGGAAAAAAACAAGGCAGGCCAGAAGTTTTGAGTAGCACACAATATGTTTTACTTCTAGGATATTTTCCTAGATCTATAATTTACCATTATTTCTAAATATTCTGGAGTAATAAGACCAAAGCTGCTCAAGATCTGTTGTCTTTTTCTCTGGAATTAGTGAAAAAGCACTTTCTTTTTCAGGGAAGGGAAAAAATCCATCTTGTTTCAGTGTTTGTATCGCTGACTGATATTTCAGTAGGGTCCAAGAAGCTTTCATCTGGATAGACCAAATTTCCTGAAAATGTTGAAATCATATTGGTTCCAAACTTCCCCCAAACCCACATGTTCTAGATTAAGCATGTGTTTGGGAGCTAACATCCTTCTTTCCCCAACTCCACCATGGTCTGGCATTAATAACACCGCACTTAAATATTTGAGAAGCCTTACATATCTCATACCGTGTGAATGAAGCAAATATCCTTACACCAGTTTGTAAGTGAAATAAATGAGTTTTGGAGGTTTGATTAAAATGGAGGGTTTTGTTCTTATTCATTGGGACAAATTACATCGAAGAAGACAGTAGATTCTTCATCACTTGGAATCTCAGTTACCGCTTGGCTTTTCTTTCCATCCCTTCCATTTTTAGTATTGGTCAAACAGAGATAGAGGGATTGATGGGAGGCTTAGGGTGGACTTCTTTTAATACTTGATCATCATAATGGTTCTTTCTGGTCTTAATATCTGTGAAAGTCGATAGGACTGGTTAATCGCAGGCATGGTTCCGGAATGGTAACATTCTATTAGATGCTTTGCACCTCCTTTTCTTAGGAAGCCCCAAGTTGCAGAGAACTTCCCGGAGAGGTGGAAACTTTCACAGCTGGAGGGCATTTGGTGATCAGAGCTTCCTATGAGAGGTGGAGACACCCTGTGTTGATGGGTTGAATGATTAGCAGGACCTGAGTTCTGGGATACTAATCTGCTCTACTACACAGCCTGGTTGTTGTGCTTGGCTTCTGTTTCTTCTTCTCCGTTAATAACGGTATCTCAACTAATGTCCAGGAACTTATTTCAGATTCTGTTAGCTAGCTATTCTCCAGAAGTTACTGGTGGATTTGGGCAGTATTCAGAGCTTTGTCTGAGATTTAGCAAGCGATCTCTTTGTTAAACCAGATGGTTAGCAGAGTTTGGAAAAATACTTTACACAAATTTCCATAGCTGTTGAGTACAGTGATCATTAAACCTAATATTCTTCTTCCAACTACAGCCAGAAGCTCATATTTCAAAGAAAAAGCTGCTTTTTTTTATTGCACAAAGCTTTGACAACATAGTTTTGAAAATGTGTGTATTAGATAAGTCATACAGAGCTCCCTATTTCTGTTTTCATCTTCAAAATTAGATGTTCATCTTGAAAGTAGCTGTGGACGTAATGATTTCAGGTCACCTCATGCTTATTTTATAAGTGAGAAGTGATGTGGCTTTTCTGGAAGACACTAATATCTCATTAATCATCAAGATTTTGTCTCTGATTCTGTTTGTAATATGGGATGAGGGTAACTTCTGAGTCCATCTTCTCATCTCTCAGGGGCAGAACGGTAATGGTAATACGGAGATGGCTCAGTTGTATTACCTGGTGTTACATATTCCCCAAAACAGAGTGGTGCTTAGGTAAGAAGATTGATGATATACCATAATATCCTAGTGCTAGGAAAATAGAAAAGGGACGCTTAATAATTCTGGGGGCAAGCAGTTAATGTTGAGAACAGTGAACATGGTGGTTGCTGCAGTGTACCTTTCCAAAACTGGTTGAATTCCTTGACATGTCTTTGTTCTGTATTGGATGTGAATGCGGCTGGAATACAGTAAGTGGCACCCCTTGACTTTGTTCTGCTTTTGGCAAGTGAGAATTTGAGAAAGTTCAGGAGTCTTCCTAGGTACTTGTCCTTTGTTTGACTGAGTTCTATAATGGTCAAACTTCCATTGGTTTTCTATAAAGTAAGCGTAATTACAAAGATCTGTTCCCCTCGATAAAACCAGTTTGAACAGTTTTGGAGGAATTTAAACTATTTCTCACCAATCCACACACATAACTAATAAGTGAAAGCAGGGGGGTTTAATATACTATTTATATCAGCATATGTTGTATAGAAGTTTTTGATATTTTTGTATTTACAATAAATCATAACAGTGTGTAGCATGCAGAAAGAAAAATCACAGGGGGGAAAGTAAACTCTATTAATCTTTTTAAGAGCAAACGTCATATATAATATCTTCGAGTTGCATCACCATCTGTTGGGGTTTTTTTATGAAGCCCTTGGAAATGATCCAGCAGATGCTAGGGCTGCCGGAGCTGGGGGCTAGAACCTGCTCCCTGAAGCACAGTTAGATATCTTCTGCTGCTTGCTGGGCCACAGCTGCTGTTTTACACAACAAAAACTTATCTATTGCAAACGTTCTCTTCAGCTTAAGTGAGAAGCTTGCATCCAGACTGGCTCATTGCTAAAACCCACGGCCATAGTGCTTCTGCTGGAAGTGACCGGCATTGCTTGGAGCTCCCTTCCCAGTGGTGCTCTCATCCTTTTCCTAGCACGGATGGTCAATCAGGTGAGCTCTTCTTGACCTTCCCAGAAGGCCTCCTGTGAAACTGTAGATACATCTTTCTGTATGTAGATGATCAGGACTGACTGCATTATTCCCAAGATTTTCACCCCTACCTACCTACCGAGAGGCATCGATATTGCCCCATGCCTGCCAGAAGTATTTCCACTGATCCATTTTAGGGTTGTATTTCTGCCTTTCCTGGAACTCGCCGCCTGCAGACGTTGTCCTCTGCAGCTCCATCTGAGGAGCTCCACCATCCAGCAGAAAAGTTGATTATACCCTATGTATATATAATTTATAGGACCATGCATTTTGTATGACTGAATCTCATTCCGTGCTTATTATCCCTCAAAGCCATTCAGCCTATCCTCTCTCATATCCCAGTCCTCTTCTGTATTAACAGTTCTTGTCAACTTTCCTTCCTCTGCAAAGCTAAGTTAAAATGAAGGATTGAACAGATCTGACAGCTTCTTCAAGGAGGGATTAGAGCATAAGCATAAATTTAATTTCAGATGAAAGCCAGGAAATGTAGAAGGGGATGGACTTCCCTAGGTCTGGGGTCTGCTCTGACCTCAGACATGAGCAGACAGCATGTGGAAAGGAGGTGGGAAATAGGTGGGATTAGCAGAAAAAAGCACAAAAGGCAAGCACAGGCACATATGGAGAAAAATAGCTGTGCTTGGGTAGCTGTCATGTTTAATACCAGCAGTCAAGACCAAGACCTTGATCTCTAGTACATTCATAACAGAGACTTAAAGGAAATCACAAGGAACAGAGGTGATGCAGGAAAAGTCCAGAAAAGCAAACTTGAGGTTATTTTTATAAAGAAGGGAAAAGAGGTGCTGGGGAAGGGGTGACTGGTTGGGCTGTTGTCAGATCCCCTTGGGACTGGAATAAACCCTCAAATGCACTGCAGTGAAGCCCCTGAAAGCAGTGATGAGAGCTGGAGCAGGCAACGTTGATCAGTGGAGAAATATTCAAGTCAAACCAATTTCCTCCTACATGAAGATGGCAGGTCCTGTGGGCTCTGTACCAGCAGTAGGTATCCTGTAACTTGTTTTTCTATAAGGCTTTTGATACTGCAAAGGAACATGGTGCATCTGTCTATGATCTGCATCTTGAAGCTGGAAAAAACATGTATTCTCATAGATCTTCCTTGGTATCATGTCATCTAATGGCCTCCATGAAACTGCACTAAATAAACCTGGATCTTGTAGAAGCTTTTAAGACCTGGAGCCTCTCCACAGGAATAGGATGGCAAGGGGGGATTTACAGTGTAGAAGATGTAGGAAAGATTTACACTTGATTAACTTGTAGGTATTTAACCTGCTCCACCGATTAACAGATAACCAATGGGTCAGATGTATTCAACCACTGCAGCGTTTAACAAGCTTTATAGCTTAAATATTGGGGGGTGGCCTCAGAAAAGCACGACAGAAAGTATTTTTGTTTCTTTTCTCCTCTGCACACAGGTGTTGGGACAACACCTATGAAGTAAAGTTTTCAAGCCTTATGCCTCAGCACCTTTTGTACTGAGGGGAATATAGATCTGATATTTTGGTGGCACTCTGCTTCCCCAAATCAGTAGGAGGCTTTGTTACCATTTTAGACTAAATTGAAGAAGAGCTGATGAGTTTACCGTTTGGAGCAAAAATGAGGAAAATTCAGTCTTCTGGTGTATCGGATGAACCTTATGGCTCCCTGCTACAATTAAATTATCCACCCCCCTCCTACTGGGAGACGAACAGATGCAAACCCCAGAGACTCAGAAGCTCCCAAGGCTAATAATACTGTGTTTTTTTCATGTCAGAAGTATTTCTGTGTTTGTCGAAAGATTCACTTGCACAGCCGTAACATCTCTCTCTGCCGTGCCTGGAACAGATGCGTGTGTTGTAATATAGACTGTGAACATTGACATCGCATGTGGTTCTCATTCCTCCCATTCATCTTTGAAGCTAATTGGTTCCATCCATTTCAAATGTGTTTGGCTCGCCACAGCTATTTGTACTTTCACTCTGGTTATAGCGCTAATGGTGTGATATATATAACATGAAATAAACTCTCGTGACTCCGAGGTCTGAAGAGACACATACACAGCACTTGCATTTTACTTGCTGTGTTGGGCTTTTTTAAATTACATCCCCCAGACGGTTTTTTTCCTCTTCACTGAGAACGTTATCAACTGGCTGGTGCCTGAGATGAGGGCCAGGAGATCACTGGGGTGATGGTGGCTCATTCGGCAGCACAGAAGCAAAAAGAGGAGCCTGTCGGTGTTTGCCAAACGTGAGAGGGTTTGTAGCTCATCTGCTGGTGCTGGATCTGCTGGTTGGCTTCAGTATTGCTCCTTAGCAAGATACTGGGACTGGCATTGTTATAAACCTGTGTGGTGTCCTTCCTGTGTGTTTTAATACTGTGAAGATATAGATTAGTAAAAGAAAAAAAGTAAATTAACAGAAATAATAAATTGGATAATACCATCTAATGGAAGAGAGGCACTGTCTCCCATAAATCCTCATAGATAAGCTTAGGAAGCATGGGTTAGAATGGATGGTGGGGTGGATCAAAAACTGGCTGAATGTCAGAGTTCAGAGGGTTGTGATCAGTGGAGTAGAATCCAGTTGATTACTGCCTGTAGTCAGTGGTGTTCCCCAGGGATCAATAGTGGGTCTGGTCTTATTCAACTTATCAGTGACCTGGATGAAGGGCTAGAGCATTCCCTCGGCAAGTTTGCTGATGATATGAAGCAAGGACAGTGGCTGATACACCTGGAGCTGTGCTGCCATTCAGCAGGACCTTGATAGGCTGGAGAATTGGGCAGAGATAAACCTAATGAAGGACAGATGTAGGGTACTGCCCTTGAGGAGGAAGAACCCCAAGTACCAGCACAGGCTGGGGACTGACCTGCTAGAAAGCAGTTCAGCTGAGAAGGACCTGGCAGTATTGGTAGATGATGAGTTAAGCATGAGGCAGCAGTGTGCCGTGGCAGCCAGGAGGGACGAGTGTCCTGCGGTGCACTGGGAGGAGTGTGGCCAGCAGTCGAGGGAGGTGATCATCCTCCTGTACTCAACCCTGGTGAAGCCACATCTGGGAGCTGTGTCCAGTTCTGGGCTCCTCGGTACAAGGAAGACAAGGAGCAAGTGGAAGAGGGTCCAGCAGAGGCCACAAGGATGATCAGGGGTCTGGAGCATGTCTCTGGTGAGAGATTGCAGGCGCTGTGCCTGGTTAGTCTAGAGAAAAGAAGACTGAGAGGGGATCTCATTAATGCATATGAACATCTCAAAGGTCAGTGCTAGGAGGATGGTGCCAGACTCTTTTCAGTGGTGCCCAGTGACAGGACAAGGAGCAACGGCCATAAACTAAAACACAACAAGTTTCACCTCAACATGAAGAAGAAGTTCTTGATGTTGAGAGTGGCAGAGCACCCAGGAGCGTTGTGGAATCTCCCTCTCTGGAGACATTGCAGACTGCCTGGACATGTGTAACCTGCCCTGGGTGGCCCTGCCTTGGCCAGGTGCTGGACAGGATGGTCTCCAGAGGTCCCTTCCAACACTCGTGATTCTGTGGTATTTTTCCCATGACCCAACAGCAGAATGTAGGCATTAATTAGTTAATTAAATATATTAATGAATTAAAATTAATTAATTAATCTTCCTGTTGAGACATTGGTAAGGTTGCTGGGCATTTCCCTGGTCCTTCTCTCCTCTTTAACTAGCCATGGAACATGGCACTTCTGTATTAACTGGTAATTTGTCTTTACCACTGCAGACTTGAAGCAACCTCATTACCTTCCATTCATTGCAAATTTATCTCAGTTAAAGGTGATTTCCATCTTCGATGTGTGTTTAAACCCAGGATTTAGAGGGATTTCACTGGTGAACAGCAAGGGAATATTTGGGGATTTTTGCAGTTCATTCCCATCCATGAGTAATTTTTGAGGAAGCAATGGGATGTGTTTCACACTTCAGCTTCTGCTCAAAAAGTAATGTAGTTTTTCAGCTTCACTATAAATATTTTCATTTCTTGCTAGGGAGGCTTGTATTTTCATTGTTTTAAAAAGCCAGTTCATGCTAATCATTTGCTTTTGTTGTTGTAAGTATTTTATTATTTTTAAACAGCTTGGCTCATAAGTATTGGGTTACCGCTCTAAGCTGAGAGCTGTGTTATGCTTTCTTCTAACCTGCCCTCATTGGGAAGCATGTCAGCTTTAAATGTTAAGCTTTGTGATTTCAAGCCAAGAGAGACAATTTGTGTATGGCTGCACAGACCACAAATGCATCCATTGTCCACTTGAAGAATAATCTGCTATTTAGGGACTGCAGTTTTGAATGGTTCCTGCTGAGTCTCAGGATTTCTGCAGTGTGAAGGTTTGATGTGCTGTGCTTCCATCAGCAGCATCAGGGGGATACATACAGCAAATCTCTGGGCAAAAGTCTGAGCAGTGTTCAGAAGAGCCAGAATTAAGTTAGTATCGCTCTGGCTTAAGGCTGAAAAGCATCTGTCATTGGAGCTTTGCTGTTAGCCACAGGCATGTGGTTTAACTCATCTTTGAAATACAGGGAAGAGGTGCCTACCAAAACTCACTCACTTGCATTATACCAGCCGCAGGTTGCTAATGTGAGAGAGGGTAAAGATCTGGGCACCAGTAAAATCATCATACCTCCACAGCAATGGTTTGTAGAAAACAAGAGACTACATCTTTGGCTTACTGATTTTGTTGTGAATTTTGTTCCAGCTCTGGAGAAACACCCTCTGGATCAGTGGGTGCTGAGGGCGGGGGGATCGTCTAAGATGAGATGATCACTGAATTTCACTAGGGTTTGTTTTTTTTTGTTCTCTGTAGGTCCAAGTTCAGTGAAAAACAAGAAAAAGGGTAAGTCTGAGTTCTGATTTAATTTTCCTTTCTGTGCCTGTATTACCCGGCTATGACTCCTCTTTAGCCAACACAAAGGAGAAACCAACAGCAGGTTCCCTCTGCAGGAAGGATAGGGAGTAACGTGGTGCATGGTCACACAACACAGACCATGAGCTGCTCTTGTGCACCCTCATTGCCGTGGCAGGGCTGTACAACCGGAGCACAGGGCTCGTTAAAACCTTCTTTAAAAACCAACAGAAAACAATTACCTTGTATTGAAGTAATGATGAAGATATCAGCTATCAGGAGCCACTTGCTGTTTGCCAGGCTGTCTTTAATGAAACATCTTTAGCTTTCATCCTTATCCTACCATGCATCTTGCTCCAAGTTGGGGTCTCCTTCAGACCCATCAAAGTCAGCATAGATAACCTCTGCATCTTACTTCTGCTTGTGCATTAACCTCACAAGTATTATTTTATGTGTCTGTTCTGAGTGTTGGTCAGCCCATAGATATTTTGTCTTGACTTCCTTACATTCCTCAAGCTGTTTGCAATGTAGTTGGGTATTTTTTAAAATGCTTATCAATGACTTGTTGTGACTTGGTCTATTCAGGACGCACACCCGTATTTCCATGGGTTGTCTGATGCCATCCTTGTTTGTGTAGGACTCCTGGGGAATGCTTTTGGTCATACACTTACTTGCTACCAGGACCTTGAGTGAGTCAGGGGATCTGAGTTGCTTTGTAAGCACAAATATGCTGCAGTCTTGATTCCAGGGCAACACAGATTACCCCTTTCTGCTCCTTGTCACCATGTGTACATGGTGTGTGATCACAATGGCTTGTAGGCTTGTAGGCTGTGCCGCTCCTGAAGTCTCATCCATTGAGGGGCTCGCACAGGCATCAACACGCATTGCATGCTCACGGCCAAGCCTATACAGCAAAGCATAGTTGACGTGTGCCGTGTCAACTCACTGCTTACTGCCTACTGCACCCAATGTATCTGTGATTAACAGGAGCGTTAGGTGGTCAGCACTTTGTTGCATCCCTCAGGAGACCTTCCCAGTCCAGCCCACCACCATGACCTGTGCAGGAAGAGCAGCTGAGCTTTGCATGTCTGTGGTACTTTAATAGCACATCAGATCACTTTGTGTCCTTGGATACAAACTCCACAGTTAGAAACTGTTGTTTTTACTACTGAACTATCAGCCCATTTAGTAGAAGATCCCATTTCTGAGACAGATCGGTTAAACCAGTTGTAATGTGCATCCCTCTTGGAAAGGAAAGCAAGGAGTGACAGCAGCAGGATTCCTGACTTGCTGCATGCGAATCCTTCATGGCGATGCCTATATCCAAGGAGATGTGAATGAGAAGAATTTAGCGAGTGTGCTTTAGGGGAAATAGGTAAGGGGGTTGATTCAAGGTGATAGTTTCCAAAGTGTGTCGTTATCCCAAGGAGGAGGAGAATCGCTGGATTAGAGGAAAGCTGGCCTGTTGCCAGCCCAGGTTTGAAGGCACAGCTACCAACCTGGGCAGAAATACTGCTGCAAATGATTTGTTGCAGGTAAGAAACCCGTCCTTGGAGGGTACTACATTACTTTAATCATCTGTGCTTACTTTAACTTAGTTCTTTGCACAGTGAAACTAAACCACATGGCTGTCCTATGCCGATTTTCATGTGTCCTTGTTCACGGCTAGTGTTCATCTGGAGATCTCCACTTCTGTGCTAACTAAAATAGATGGGGTTTTCCTTGTTTTGTTCCATGACAAACATGAATATTTAGGAGAGAAACAAGTACATAAATGTACTCAGAAACCATTCCAATAATCATTATTTCATATCCTAACTGCTGCCGTCATCAAAAAAAGTATTTCATTCTGTCCTGCAGTGGACTTTGTTGCAGCAATTGGAGCAATTTTCCTAAGTTAATAAAGCTATTTGGCATAAAAGCTGTTAAAGTTGCATTTTATAAGCTACATCAATATAACATAATTTCTGTCAGGGATCTGGAACATCCAGAGTGCACAGGTCAGGCTTTCCATTCAAACCTTGTTTCAGTCCACTATGTGGATTGAAAGTTGGATTAAGAGTCTTCACTTACATGGTTGTGCTGTTTCCCCCTCTGGGACCACATGATGAGATGTGTTTGAGGATTGTGGCAATTTGTCAGTGCTTTCACCCTCCTCGTTGGGTTAGTGCTTCCCTTACCCCTCCATCCAAAGCCCAGAATGCACATTTGATGATCCTGAGGCATCAACTTCGCGCACGTTAAGTGCCTCCTCATGACACCATAGAGAGGTGCCTCTTCGGCCCCAAGCAGTGTGGGGATGCTTCCTGCAACACCCTGGGCACTCGGCCGCTGAAGTTCAGCTCTGAACTGCCCTCTGGAGGCACCTCTGTCCCTCAGACAGGACACCAAGCCATGGGGGTTGTACGCTAATGCACGCGTATGCAGCAGGTAGAAAAGATTGCAACTGTTTGCCATCAAAATGAACGGAAAACTGAGCAACTGCAGTGGTTCACCTCCACTTTCAACACTCCACCTCTCACCGTGCTGCACTGTGGCACACACTTGGTCTAAAGGGATTGTCCCAACCTTGCCTGAGGACCCCCCCAGCCCTGTGCCAAGAGTAGGGTACCCAGGGAACGGCTGCAGCCAGAGCTCTGGGGCAGAAACCATCTGAGTCTCCATCTCTTGGGAGGCCTTGGAGAGTGCACGTGCCTCGTTTAAATGTAGTTATATCCATTGGAAGGAGCCTGCAAAGCGGTGACCTGCTTCTGCCCTGCTGGCAGCATTGTCCTCATGGTGCGGAGCCGTGGGACCCCCACCCTGGCTGGTTGGGTGCTGCTCTTTGTCCCTGCCCTCCAGTCACCAATGAGCCATCCCCAGTCTTCTGCCTGCCTTGTTCTTGGGGCTTTCTTGTGGGTAAAAGGCCATCCCACCTTGGCATGCTGAGAAGCTAACATTTAACCTTCTGTTTTTCAGGTAAGAAGGCTGGTCCTCCAGGGCCAAATGGTCCCCAAGGGCCACCAGGTCCTCCTGGGCCCCAGGGTCCCCCCGGCATTCCCGGCATCCCTGGGATTCCCGGCACAACCGTCATGGGACCACCCGGCCCCCCTGGGCCACCGGGGCCCCAGGGACCCCCTGGGCTGCAGGGCCCCTCAGGTAAGGGACTTATCCCCTTTACTGGTCAGAGCCTTTGCACACTGCTTGCATGCAGGAGGTGCTGGTGCTGTACAAATAAATCAGAGCTCCGGGTTTCCATCTGAGGACAGCAGGGTGCCTGCATGCGGTGATGCAGTGTCCTTGTGTGGGACTCGGGTGTTCCTGGGCTCGTCCTTGGGGAAATGAGAGGAGCCCCAGGGGCAGCACAGTGGGAGCCCCAGGGGCAGCAGGGGTTTAGGGTGTGATGCCATGGGCACGGATACGGATGCAGAGAAGGAGCGGCAAAGACCTGTGGAGCCTCAGATGCTTTTAAGCATCCTACTGAAGTCTGCCAGTGATCCATGTCCTGGCTGCAAGGTGGCTTTTCCCAGTGGGAATCCTGTTAAGGTAACGCAAAGCCATTCAGCCAGCCCTGGAGCCACACAAACTGAGGAAGCTTGACTCCCATACCAGCCAGATGAAAATATGGTTTTTTTTTCCTGCAGTTCTTGGTTTCTTTTTTCTTTGTTTCTTTGTATCTGCACCATACTGTTTCTCCAAGGAGTCATGTGCCAAGTATTTTGTTAAATTCCCTAAATTTAATAACTCTTTAAAATGCAGATTTGTAGAAGTTCACATAGGTTTCACATTGTTTGTTACATGTATGTTATATGTGTATATATAACAGTCTAGTATTAAAAAATGCATCTTCAGAGAAATCAAGACTATTACACTATAGCTCCATGGCTCTGAAGGGAAAACTTGGTTGACTTCTCAGTTTATATCTTGGAACTGTCAAATCAGAAGCCAGGAGCAGCATGAGGTCCTTAGCACTCCAGAGTGCTGCCCACAAGCATCTTCTCTTTAATAGAGATTTGGCTTTCGGAGGAAAGATATTTCAGCATGTAGCTTGAATGCAATGAATGACCTGAGTTACTGCAGAGTGAAACTTGTAATCTTTGCAGCCAAGAGGCTTTATTGCCACTGCTGATCAGGAAAAGGGTTGTGCAACTTTTCCTTCTAGTGGAAACTGGTTGAATAGTGGAGAATTTTGATGATGTTAGACAGAAATGCAGGAATAAATAGGAAAAAGTAAGATGACTCTTTCTTGTTTATGTACTTTTTAACATTAAGCTGCACCCCATACTGCTGGTACTGTTGTCCTCCTGTTAAAAATGGTGGTTTCATGGTTGTTTTGGGAGAAGTTTTATTTATAGGAGTGTTTACTGCAGCTCTTTCAAGCTTCCTCTTCAATAATGTGAAACTGTATTTTGCAGGTGCCACAGACAAAGCCGGCTCCAGAGACATCCAGGTTAGTTATCTTCTTTCCAGGGAAAAACTCCGCTTTGGCTGGATTTTTGTAACCATAGCCACCTATGTTTGCTAATGTTATGTTCAGTGGTACAGCTCTGAAAAAAACCACCCCTTCCTGCATGTGCCAGATCAGAGTTACACAAAGTGACTGAGCTCATCCATTTCATAGGTCAAAAGAAAGCCATGTTCATCTGTCTTGGGCTTCTTGCCTCTTCTCCAGTACTTAAACGTGTTGTTGTCAGCTGCTCTGAGCTTTTGTTTTCATTTATGAAAAGCGTGGATGATCTCAAGGTACTATCCTGCCTCTGTACTGGTCACCAGGGCTGTGGAGGTGTGTTGTATGACTGTAAAATGATGCAGTATCCTATTGAGTTTAAATCCCTGTGCTCTTGTTTGCAGCCAGCTGTGGTCCACCTCCAAGGCCAAGGCTCAGCAATCCAAGTGAAGAATGGTAAGGGTCTCATTATATTGGCAGTTACTGAAAAGAGCCCATCCTGCACCCGTAGCCTCATACCTGGGTCTAAATCCATCCTGCAACACCACTCCCTGACTATCCCTGCTGTTGGCCTCCCCAGGAGACAATCTGATTCCCAGACCCTCTTAGAGAAGTCTTCTGTTGAGTCTCCATCCCCATTTCACCTGCTCTCCTGTTTACCTCCCAGGTGACCTCTACCTTGTACATCCCAGTAATTCTGTCCCATTGAGTCTCCCTTCTCCTTGACCTCCCGTCAGATGTTGCGCCTCCTTCAGCCTGCTGTCATGTCATTAGTTTTCCTCAGCCCCTCGATGGCCAGCCTTCTTTCTCACTCTATTCTATTTAAAGCCCTCAGTGTATCCTTTTCTTGTCTTAGCCCCATCAGCCTGTGTTCTCGCATGTTCCCAGTAATTTATGGCAGGGGAAAGCACAGCTGTAGTGTGAGGAGACAGAGGTGCATGGCCACTGGCTCCTCCTGCATTATGCTTCAAGCATGCACGCATGCAGCCTCCATGGCCCCTTGTGCATCTCTACCCCCACCAACAATGTTTTAAGCTTTTAAGCTCAAGTCCTGCCAAGCCAATTCACGTCCACAGGCACCTCCTTTCTCTCCTCTTTCCTTCCCAGATCCCTGTCCAATTTCTGCTCGAGTTCCTCTTGCCAACAGCTGGGTCTCATTCATTAGCTGCTGCTTCCCTGCTCACGATGTCTGGCTGTGCGGGAGAGGAGCTGGCTGTGTTGTCCCCTGCCTAAGCCACCATGTGCAGCTCCCCAGGGAATGTGGGCAGCAGCCCTGGGGCATGTACCCCCATGCCAGACCTGGAGGGCTGCAGCTCGCAAGGGTTGGGGCAGCAGAGACAGGACTGAAGGACCCCCTGTCTGCCAACTTCTGCCCCGTGCATGGGATGAGGAGGGCTGGACCCTGCTTCTGTTGAAAGGCAGTTTCTCTCTTTCAGCAGACATTTGCTGAGAGAGCTGAAACTTCTCATGGTTATGGAAGTATGCATACAGCGGGGTGGAGAAAAGCTCCCCAAAACAAAAAAGGAAACTGACCATTCCCAAGAACAATAGAATGGAAAAGATGCTGGTTTGCTTACGTTCAAAAAGTAATTATCCCTTTATTAATGAGAAGCCAGTATGTTTACAGAGTATGCTACTCTCTAAGAGTGGGAATTGCCCTGTGAGTGTCCTTCCCTGCTGCTTGGGAACAATCTGAGGCTGTGAGCCATTAATGCTGACCAGCTGACAGCCTGGCTGGTGTGTGGCTGGGGGCAGGGAGCGAAAACCAGATGAAGGCTGGGAGGAAGAGAGTTGCATTTGATAGAACAAGGCATCTAGAGAGAATGGCTCTGTTCAGGGCTCGGGGTGAAGTGTGTCCTCTGGGTCTGCTCGTTGCCTTGTCCAGAGAACAGAGGCCTACTCACATTGTGAGTTAGTCCATCTGCTCCAGTGCCAGAGGACTGGGTGATGGATCAGGAAATCCCTGACCATGTTGAGCGGGGACCCCAGTTAAGGGTTAATGTGGTGTGAGATGATGCGATTTCGTACTTTGTTGTTGTTGTTTTGGCTTTTAAAAACCTAGCAAATGTAATGACAAAGCATTTGTTAAAGTAATGCTAGTTACAAAGTCAAGAATACTGAAGTCAAGGAATGCCAGAATTAAAATCAATTGTGTAACCCTAAGTTAGCCTCCATGCACAGATGTGTCCTGACAGATGGTGCAGCCCCATAGTTACACACAATTTTCCCCATAACACTATTGCCTCTTTTGCTGTAAGGACTAGTTTTCTTCTAGGGATGAACTCAAGGCATAGACTGAGGGTGAAGGCTGTGTCATGACACTTCTGCTGAGAACATCTTCCAGGCCAGCAGCACTAAGAGATTGTCCACATATAGTCCCCACTCCTGTGAGGAATCACTGCTGTCATCCTAGCCTTGCTGCAGTCCTCAAGGATGTATCTGTTGATGTGGTTTTCAGCACACCGTCTGCTGAAGCTCTGCTTTATTTAGTGTGGAAGCTGGGAAGAGAGATGTGGGAAGGGGGATAAATGAGATGGGAAGTAGAGGAAGAGATTCAATGGTATCAAGGGCAGGTGATGGCAGTGGAGGGTCCTTCTTGGAGAACTGGATCCTGGTCCTGCCTCTGCTGCAGAGTTTCTTCCATGATATCAGGGAAGTCACCAGTACCAAAGTTTTTACAAGGGCTATGAACAGACGCTTTTCAGGAGGCACCTGGAGGAGTGCTGTTATAATCCCAGCTGCCGTAAGTCCTTTGGGATCAGTGGCTGAACATGCAAAAATAGTGTGAAGAATCAGCCCTTGGCCTCTCAGGTGCATTAAAAAGTCTTAGCAAGCAGCCTTACAGTAGCAGGATTGATTTGAATGTGCTGGAGTGTCATTGCTCTAGAGTGGGGATGATACTGAGAACATGTTTTCAGGCCTGTAAAACACTCAAATATGATAGTAAGCTTGACTTAGTGTCAGGAGGAGGCAAGGGGATAAACGCAGTGTAGCACAAAAGGCTATATGCTGAATTTTCAAGGATGAGGAGAACCACTGTTGTTGAGGACAAGCAGAGATGTAACCCAGTTGTGCTGGCACTGAACGAAATGGGTGTCAGCAAGCGATGATGCCATTAGAGCTATGGAGGGGAGTCCAAACTAACACACCGTGGTCTTTAATTCTGGGATTTTCTTACTGTATGACTTGACTTTTCAGCCTGAGTCTGTGGCAGCTGTTGTGTGTGAAACCTTGCAATGTCACTGTATTTCTGTGCTCCTGCGCTTTTCATTGACAGGTACTGAGTGACTGCCATTTTCTCATACTGAGATCTTTCAGGTGGAGTCCTCAATGACTGGTCTCGCATCACTATGAATCCCAAGGTGTTTAAGCTGCATGCACGCAGTGGGGAGCTGGAGGTACTGGTGGACGGCACATACTTCATCTATAGTCAGGTAGAAGTGAGTACGGTCCTAGGCCTAACTCCTATTTTTGTGTTCCAATGGAAGCCTTGCATGAACCACGAGAGGGCTCCAGACAACTAGCAAATGCCAAGAACTTGTATGTACTTTTAACCGCTTCGTGCTCTAGGAGGTGTGTGTCGGAGAAAGATGTTAAGTTTCAAAGTGCAAGGTCACACGTTTCACCGTGACACCAGCCACAAGAGATTAGTTCCCAAAACACATGTGCAAACTCCCAGCCAGTCCCCACATGCCACCAATGCCTTTTTTCAATCTTCCATGTTGCCTGTGCAGTCATTCACCAGCCCATCTAAACCTCTGTGCAGAACAAGGGTCCCAGCAGGATGCTAGGCTCTGTGCTTTAAAAGAGATGCCAGACCAAAACCCTGGCTACTCGTGATCATTTTGAAGCCATGTCACTCTTTGTAAGCATAGGACTCTCAGCCCGGGTGGCTTGGCCGAACTCCAGCTCAGGTAACTCCATTTTGCCTCCACCTACTTTGTGTAGCTGCAGACTGGCAGGATGCACCACATTGTGCGGTGGGATGGCTCAGCTCTGCTTTAGTTGGTACCAGCGACGGATGTACTGACCTGCTTCTGCAAGAAGGGCTAAACAAAGTAATAAATTATTGCATTATGATGTAGTAATAAGCTAATTAAGACATAATTTCCTCTCCCCATTCAAGTAAACTGCAGGAGATGGACTGTCATGTAACGCTCTGCTCCCAGGGTCTTGCAAATCTCTCAACAGAATTGCTGAGTGGTGTTCAGTGTGAACTCCTCCCTTCCAGAAATGCAGGGTGTCCACCCAGCTGTAGGCTGAAAAACATGGCCAGTTTCTGGGACGGATTTTAGCAAGACAAGAGGGTTTCTGTGTAACAACCACAATTCAACAGCTTCCACCTTGCTCCAGGCTTCTAATACTACCTCCTGCTCATGATTTGCCTCTCTTCAGTTGGCAGCCCCACTGGGGACTGTGCCAAGTCTGATAAGGTGGGCTGTGGCTGTCAGTTTAGGTGCTCTTCCATGGAAGTGGTTACGTGTCTAGCTTGGATGGGGACAGGAAAACTAACTCTATGTTAGTATAGGGCCAAAGTATAATTGTTTCCTGAGCAAAATAAGCTTAATGCTAGTTGTTGGCCACAATGTTGTGCTTCCCTTGTAGTCCGCCAAGGGAAAAGCAGTCTTGTATAGCTTCTGAGGTTGCAGGGTTTAGGCTAAGAAGAATTGGCAGATGCATCTGGCACATGCTGGTTTTCTTCTATCAGGAAGAAGCAGCTCCCTGGGACTGAATTCTTTGGACAGGTTTTTCTCATGCATCTCACAGTTCTTCAGAATCAGTGTGGGGGAGATGGTTAAGTAACGACTAATGGAATCACAGGGACTTAGGCACTAGGTCTAAGAATTAAATCGGTAGAAACACTACAAGGGCATTTGCTTCCAAGCTGTGGAGGTTGGGAGGGTGTCTTCCCTGTAGTAGCTTATGCCTTTGAAAGCACCTCAAGTCCAATTACAAAGAAGGCAACTCTCAGTACATCTTAGGGCATTTTTGATGTCAGCACTAAAGGAGGCTCATGGGACCCAGAAAGCAGGACTGGCCAGGTAAGTGCAAGAGGACTTCAGTTAAAGTATTTCTGTTTGTTGGATGAAAAGCTGTTTGTGGCAGTTAGGGTTGTCCATACATTTTTGTAACTAGGCCTGTGCAGGTTTGTAATTTTTCCTGTAATAAGCAGGTTCTAAAGCGAGCATTCATAGCTCAGCCTTAGATACAAGGATTCACAGATTCTTGCATGCTAGTGTTACATGAAGTGGAATACAGTTTCCTCATGTTTGGTTGGCTTGGGGTTCTTTCTACCTCAAACAAGTCAACCTCCCGTGAGTATAGGTGTCTTGGGGCCAACGAAAGAATTGTTAGCAGAGGGAACATACATTTACCCGTGAAAGGAACGTGGACTTGTTCTGTGCTCACAAATAACTCCCTAACACCTTTCTTCTTCCTGCTTCACATCAGGTATACTACATAAACTTCACAGATTTTGCCAGCTATGAGGTGGTGGTGGATGAAAAGCCCTTTCTGCAATGCACTCGGAGTATTGAGACCGGCAAGACCAACTTCAATACCTGCTATACAGCTGGGGTCTGCCTCCTCAAAGCCAGGCAGAAGATTGCTGTGAAAATGGTCCATGCTGACATCTCCATCAACATGAGCAAGCACACAACTTTCTTTGGGGCCATACGCCTAGGAGATGCACCAGCATCCTAGATGAACTTGGCATGTCCAAGGATACTCACAGAACTGCACAGTGCTGCTGTTCATAAGCGTATCAGTATTTCAGGGGGGTCTGTAATCCAGCCATAAAGAAAACTGATCCAGAGCTATTTATTCCTGTATGTGAATGCAGGAAGCACAATTGTCTTCTGTGACTTGCATGGAGACTTGGATCAAAAAGCATTGTGAGAAAGAAAGGCTGTTGTGTCTGCCTTGTCTCAGTATTTCAAGTATTACTGCACTGATACTCTGCTCTGTGATCTTCACACGAGGCTTGTTGAGAGTTGTGTGGGTCTCTGCTTTTATGTTGCACTAGCAAGAGCATCCCAGGCGATAGCGGGAGAAGACAGACTAATGTCCAAATTGTCCTATCCAGGCACTCCTGCTTCTGCATGCTAATGAAAGAAGGAAAGGGGATTTCTGGTTTTCTGCCTTCCCAGTTCAGACTGGAATGGCCACAGGGTGCAAAGGGAGGTGACTAAGAGAAGGGTCAGTGGTGTTTACATTCATCCTCAGGAGTGTGAGCAAAGAAGGCGAAGTGCCTCTGCCTAGAACTTGGAAGCAGGCTGCAAAAAGAAGTAAGTGTGAGAGGAAGAGGAATACTTAATAGAGCAGGCTTAGCAGATAGGAAACTGCCTCCACATTCCAGAAATCACCAAGCCCCAAAGAAAATGCTGATGCCCGGTTCCAGCACCTCTGCTACTTTCAGCTCCTGCCATTACCCCGGAGGTATACCTTGCCCTAGCAGGGGCTGCCTTAAAGTACTGCTGCTGTTACAGCAATTTGTGTTTCGTTGGGGTTTTGGTTTGGGGGATTTTGGGGGGCCTTTTTAATGAATATTTTGCAAACCAGAACACATTTCTACAGGCTTCACTGAGCCACGTAGACACGAGGACTTGTGAAAACACTCTGAAGAAGTTTGTCATGTTTAAGAATAAAATATTCAAACAGGATTTTTTTTTTCTGTTTTAATAGCAACTGTCCTGCTTTCAGATGTGGGTTTTGTCCTTCCTCCCGCCTCCCCCCCGCCTTTCCTTTTGGCACCCTTCTACCTAAAATGCTCTAATAAGTGGTGATGGAGTCTCTAGCAAACCAAAAAAAAAAAAGCAGCATTTAAAAAGTCTGGTCCAGCATGAAGTCACCACTTTTTCTCTTCTCTGAGCCCTGCTGAGTCTAGTCATAACTCGATTTCTGGTGACTAATAGAAGTGCTGGGACACTATTGTTTCTTTTGGCTTCTTGAGCAACTCTCTCCCGTTACCTCCCCTCAACTGGGGAGACCTAAAGCTATAGATGTGTTTGAGCTGAGGAAGAGGCTGAAGCGCTAATTGTTCTTTTGTGTCATGCCTTGGCTTGTGCTTGGTTGTGTTGGGTGGGTTTTTTTAACTGGATTTCATTTCAGAGCATGTTTTTGTCTTCAAAAACTGAAGATGGTAGAGCAGTTTCAGCCTATGTAGCAAACGGGGTAAGTCCCAAACTGACATCCTCCATCTCCAAGCAGAGGTGGCTCAGCCATGGTCACCTGGAGGGACATGAGAGCAGTCGTGTCTCAGCACTGTGCTGTAGCCGCTGATCTAACCACAGAGGGTCCACCCTGACTGAAGCATTCTTGGCTCCATTTGCTTTTCCCTATCCATAGCGAGTGATCTCACTTGCCAAGTATTGCAGTCATTGGGAGATAACTATTTCTTGGGGGCACCCAGCTTTGGCTACAGCCTCGCTATTCACAGGAGGCGTGCAGTTTGTAAAATAACTGCATGAAAAATTGCCTGCTATTTCTTTTTCAGTATGTTCTCCTTTCTAGCCTCAACATGTTGGACTAGCAAGAGCCTTCGGGGCACTTCACTTAACCAGTCTTTGTGGTTTATTTCCTTTAAAATGGATTAAGAAGGACATGCTTCTCTGACAAGGATGAACTGGGACAACTGTGTATAGTGAGAACATTAAGCAAATCGTTAACAGAATTGCTTTAGAATACAGCCTGAACAGCAAGTCTTAGGGGCAAGCTTAAATAACACAGTGACTTAGGAAAGCTCAATGGACGGAGTTTGCATTCCTTGTCCCCCACTGGCAGGATCTCTCATTTGCTCCTGACTATGGCTGCGGGCAGGAGGAGGCAGAGGGAGAATCCCTTCTCTCTCTAAAGGCCCCATGCATCGCTGTCAAGTTTCTTCTCTGGCATGTTCCTGGGATGAGGGAGAGGAGCTGAAGGGTTCTTTCCATGGAAGGTGTTAACAGGCTTTTTCTTATGCTCATGGTGCACCAAAGCGCGAGCTCAGTGTAGCCGAGTTGGAGACGATGTTGGAGAGCAGAGAATACCTGCCTGCAGGTGGCCTTGGTACCAAGAGACATTCATCTCTGGGATGAGCGGGCAGATCACCGGTCCCGTAGCAGCCATGGAGAGTCCTTGTGCTTGAAACCCTTTGGCTTCTTTAGCAATAAGTTCTCATTAATGAAGTATTACAGTGCAGGTTACATAGGGTGTAGTGTTGATTCTTCTGTATGATGCTTCTCCAGATGGTGCCCCACCATCTTTGGTGCCTTTTCCTCTTAACTGGAGCCCAACAGGCCTGGAACCAGCTTGGCTCCTCGGGGGAGCGTGAGGAGGACAGTTATAGCAGGTTCTAACAAACTCCAGCAAGAACAGGGCCTTGCTCTCCAGTCTTTCCATCCGATGCATTTGAATTTTGATGTGTCTCAGCTCCTAGTCTGGCAGGGAAGGAAGCAATTCACCTATAGACAAACATCTGTGTATTTCAGATGGTGCACACAAAACGAGTCACCACTGGCTTCCCGTGTGCCAGCCTTCCTCTCCAGTGCCTCTGCTCTTACCTACGTGCCTTGGCTCTGCTGCCCAGCTTTCGGCTGGATTCCAGCTGCAGAAATGTGGTGAGCAGCTAATCGGTGTTTAACAGATCTGAAACCTTCTCTCCCAAGCTCCTCTCTACGGAGACAATTCCTAGGGAGGCTCTTGTGTTCAGGGCCCCTTTTGAAAAGATGATTCCCTTCAGTAAAGGCTTTAGGTCATGGCTCCCTAGCCAAAACTGGCCCTGCTTCCCTCCAGCGCCATTCTCATGCAGGTAAGCAGCTGTGGTCTCCCTGCCACCCATTGTCCCCATCGGGAGACTTGGCACTGTCCTTCCACTGAATGAGCGACATTGGGTGCTTAGAAAAGAGCACCCAAGCTGTGCTGGGAGGGAGATGAGCACGGTGCATCTGCTGATCCAGTTTCTTCCCCTCTTTCCAGTAGTTGGTGGAGTGCAGGGAGTCCTTCCCTCTTGCTGCAGGCTGGTGGCACTGGCCCCAGGGTGTCCTGGTGCAGGGTTTGGGGGACAGCGGAAGGGACAATGGTAGCTGCCCCCAGTCACAAGCCTGAGCCCCCCCCAACCCCATGTTCATCACATCTTGGACTCCCCGACAAAAGCGTAATGGGAGAGGAGTTGCGGGCAGAGAGACACAACTCTTCTCTTACCTGTTAGAGCTGCACGGTGGTGCACTGATGCTGTTTTGTGCTTCGACATCTTTATTCAAGACACTATCTGTATATAAAATATACATAATGTATATAAATTAGGATGTAAGTTTATGTAAATTGTCAATATTTTCTTTGCAAATAAAGCTTTTTCCTGATCTCTGTGTACTCACTGGCACATCCTTCCCCAGCCAAACCAGGAGTTTCTCTGGAAAGGCTGTACAACTACAGCAAGTGTGTTGACTGCGCTTGTGCAGTGGGGCACAGCTGAAAGGCAAAGCATCTCCATCCTTTGGGGAGTATTTGATATGCAGCTGTTGTGGCCATCACTGCTGATGTGAGAGGCAGTGGTTCCCTGCTGCCTGCTCAGCGTTTGCCTTCCCGGCTCCCTGCTGCTCTACGGAGTCAGGGGAAAACAGCATTGCTGTCACGACTTACTGGGAAAGAAGTATAGATGATGTACCTAAATAACCTGATACCCTTCTGCCTTTATAATGCCCAGGCTGTCACCCCACAGTGCAGCTGGTGATGTTTGGCAAATGTCTTTATCCCTTCTTCTACCAAGCCTATGTCCTGCTGCTCCTTCGTCTGTCCTTTGCTGACCTCTGATGCAAAAGCCTGGTGGGGGAGCAGGAGCATCAATCTCTAACAGACCACTCTGGAGACCTAGGAGCCAGCCTGGAAGCCAGGACAGGCAAGAAGCACGGGATGCCCTGTGATTTGCAGGACCAAATCCCTCCCATTCGTTCTGTGTGGTTGGCTCTGCCTTCAGCATGGTCCATGAAAAGCCTCTTGGCATTTGCAGGGCTCCTTAGACGGCTCTAGGTCCGTAGCTGGCTCACTCTGCCAGGTGCTCCTGCAAAGGGAGTTCACAGCCTTGGGATGCCAATGCCCGGGGATTCTCCTCAGAAGTCCCTGTTCAAAAGCAGGGACTTTTCAGCTCATTTTAAGCCTGTGCCCACAGTGCAGAGCCATGCCCAGCAGTTCAGGATGCAGGGAGGAGGGGGCCAGGGTTCTCCAGGCACTGGGGGCTGCACCAGTTGCATGGTGTGGTTCCTCCCCTGCATCACCTTCTGCTTTTGGGGCTCCGGGCTTGGCTGCTGTTAGGAGATGAGGGATGCTGGAGGCAAAGGTTCATCCAGAGGTCAGTGATTCCCTATCCAGAGCCTGCACATTCCACATCTGCACAGATGTGCTGTCCTCACCGTGCCTGCAGACACAGCAGGGGGCTGTTTGCTCAGAGCTGCCCCTGGCCCTGGCTGCTGTCAGAGCCCAGGCCCACCACAGCACCACCCTAAACCACCAGCCCTGGCCTCTGGGCTGAGCTCGGCCGCTGTCACTGCCGTGTGTGCTCTGGCTGGCTGGTGACGTTGGCCTCGCTCAAGGCTGAACCACATCCTGGAGGTGACAAAGTGCTCCCCACCACATCAGCTGTGATGAGGGCGAGGGGCAACAGCAGCAGAAGCCAGGCTGCTTCATTCTCCAGGTGTATACGTACATGTAAGCGTGTATGTATATGTTTTACATATATATAATTATTTTTTTCCCTGCCAGATACATCTAGGACTAAAGCAACAGCTCTACAGCTGAAACTACAGCAAAACACATCCTTGGGCAACCATGCAGCAGCCTGGGTATGCTCCTTCAGGTGGGAAGGAAATTGGCCGCAGTGAGCCAAAATCCCCCATGAACCATGCACAGAGCATGTCCTCAGGGAGCGTGTCAGCACCAGGTGGCACTGGGACATGGAGATGTCGCCACAGAAAAATCCCTGTGCAATCCCTCCGGGAGCCCAGATACCACCTGAAGCTGCCGCGGAGAAAGTCCCCATCTGGTTCGTGGCCTGGGTGAGATGCCCCAGCAGCCATCCTGTGTGCCTGGAGGAACATGGGGGTGTGGCAGTGAGAAGCCCAGCTCTTGCAGCAGAGCGGACTCCTGGGGAGGAAGAGGAGGAGGAAGGGAGGTGCCAGGATTGTACATCCTGCTGGGAACGGGTGGTAAACCCCAGGATGCTGCAGGAGAGTCCCCTCGGCAGCCCAGGGAGAGGAACCTGCTCTGCCTCCCTGCGATGAGCTCACCTGCAGCCCAAGGTGCTGGGATTCCCATGATGATCCCCGGTGGCTGCAGCCTGGAGCTTGGTTCCCAGCTTGGGGTGGTTGGGAAGGTCTCACCAGCTGCCCTGGGATAGCAGGTACAGAGCACAGCTTGCCCCTGGCATAGGGCAGAGGAAGCTGGAGGAAGAACCAGGTCCATGCAGCAGAACTCCCCCAAACGCTCTCGGCTGTTCCAAGTACCACCTCAGCCTCCTGGCATTTGATATCGGTGGCTGGACCAGCCAACAACCTGAGCACCAGAGCAGCCCTGCCTCCTCCTGTCCCGATGTTTCTCTTTCCCTTCCTTGTGGCTTTCTGCACTGTTTTTCCCCCTCTGCAATCTTATGTCTTTCTTTTCCCACTTCCGTAGCTACAGACACCCACATGCATTATCTCCTTCCCCCGTCCCATCCTGAAACCTATTTATACAGAGCCTGGCTCCTGCCCAGCCCGCCAGAGAGCACTGGAGGAGTGGGACAGGGCTGGCAGTGCCCGCAGCCCAACATGCTCTTGTTTGAACACCGGCTGGCTGAAAGAGGATGCTTGCTGCTCTGGTTGCTCCCATCCGTTCTCAGAGCCCAGTCTAGCGGGGAGGTGAGGCTCAGACCCACACTGTGCCAGCAGGTAAGGCTGCTTTCCAAGGAGCCCCTGGGCTGGATCCAAGCGGGTCTGGAAGCATCCCTCTGTGCAGCGCAGGGTGCATCTCCTCTCTATGGCTCTCACCTCCCTCCAGCCTCCATCTCGAACCTTCCTGCCTTTGATTTCTTCTCTGCTCACCTGTCTCTGAGCTGGTTCCTGGCCCCCAGCTGTTCCCATGTCCCTGCCATGCTGGTGTCACCTTCCAGCAGTCCCTGCCATGGGGGTGTCAGTTCCTCCCCTGCCCAGACAGGACAGGGATGCTCTGGACTAGCCCCTGGGCTGCCCCAGTGCCCTCCAGAGGCTGGCTTTGCCCCACCAACGTGATGCATCTTGAGTGCTTATGCTATTTTTTTGCCCATCTTGCTTGCTGGGATACATGAGAGGACAGCCTGCGGGGCCGAGGCTTATGTTCCTTCTTGCACTCAGAAACAACTCAGCAGTGAAAGCACACCTTAGCCCTGGGGACAAGCTTCTTGTCTCTAAGCAGCAGCTTTAGGTGGTCTGTTCCCTTTCCATCCTGGGCTTGGGAACGGGAGCCGTGCTCATGTCCATGTTGCTCATGCCCATCTTGGACAGCAGCTGGCTTGGCTGGGGTTGTGGTTTGCAGACCCTCTCACACTGACGGCTTCTCCTGTCTCTCTGTAGAGCCCCACAAAGGTGTCTTGCAAAGGAGTTGGCCTGCACAAGCTTCCAAAGGAGCTTGGCCAAGGGGTGAAGTACCTCGAGCTCTCCAACAACTTCATCCAAAACCTGTCAGGCAGCTCCATGCCGGGGTTTGAGCAGCTCGAGTACCTGGACCTGTGCTTCAACCAGCTGGAAGCCGTGTCAGCCACAGCCCTGGCTCAGCTGCCCCAGCTGCGCTCTCTGCTCCTGGGATCAAACCACCTCGACCGCAATTACCTCGCCAATGGACAAGCCTTTCGTCTGCTCAGGAGTATCGAGGTCCTGGACCTGTCGGCAAACAACCTGGACGGCCACATGGCAGGCTGGTACATCCGCAACCTCACCAGGCTGAGGGTGCTGGACCTCTCCAGGAACAAGATGACCAGGCTGCTGGCGGGGATCTTCTGGAGCACGCCACGGCTGCGTGAGCTCCACCTCAGCAATAACTACATCATGGAAATAGAGGAGGGAGTCTTTGAGGCTCTGGAAGAGCTGGAGGTGGTGAACTTGGCTTTGAATTCCCTCCACTGTATCTCTGGCTTCAGCCTCACGCAGCTGCGAGTTTTAAATCTCAGCCACAATGCTCTGGAGCTGTTTGCCTCGGAGGAGGGAGCGGAGCCCTACCTGCTTCAAGTGCTCGACTTGAGCCATAACAGACTGCTCTACTTTCCAGAGCTCCCCAAAGTCCATTATCTCACACACTTAAACCTCTCCAACAACCTTATTGCTTCCCTGCTCCCAGGCTCACGCCACCCGGGGGAGTTTGTACTGCACTACAAGGAGATGGCGAGGTTTAACAGGACCTTGCACACTGTGTCTGCTCTGACCCACGTGGCTGACTTGGATCTCAGCAATAACCAGCTGCAGCTCTTCCCATTTGCCTTCTTCCACAGCCTGGGCTCTCTGCATCGCCTCAGCCTGGCTATGAACTGCCTCCAGGATGTGGCCAGGGAGTCACTCACCAGCAACATGGAGCCCAGCGACCACTCACCAGCACCACTGGAGCACACTGCCCTGTCCGTGCGCTCGCTGGACCTCCATGGCAATGCCTTCTGCATGCTGCCACCCTGGTTCTTTGGTTCTCTGCCTCAGCTGGAAACGATCAACCTGGGCTCCAACAGCCTCCAGCCTTGTGAGAGCCAGGGGGGGAGTTCAGGAGGCACCTGCACCCCCTTCTACAACCTGCCCCGCTTGAAGCATCTGAGTCTTTACAAGAACAACATCACCAGGCTGCAGCCCCATGCCTTCAACCAGACCTCACTACTCTCCCTAGACCTGTCGGGGAACAAGGACTTGTTCATGCCTAAGGAAGCCCTGGCGGGGTTGGAGCTCTCCCTGCAGAAACTCTCTCTCAGGGACAACCAGATGGACGATGGCAAGGCAGAGCTCCCCTGCCTGGGCAAGCTCAAAGTCTTGGACCTCTCAGGCAACAACCTGAGCCTTTTGCCCGCAGGTCTTTCCTGCTCCCCTCTGGAAAGCCTGGACGTTCGCAATAACCGGCTGCTGACATTGGAAAAGCTGGCGCTCATGAGCTGGTCCCGCAGCCTGAAGGACATGTTCGTCGCTGGAAACCCCTTCAGCTGCTGCTCGCTGGCCTGGCTGGACACACTGTGGGCTGCTGGTGTGGGTGTGCTGGACCAGGATGAAGCCCTCTGCACCTACCAGGACGAGAGCAGGAACTTCTCAGCCAAGATAGCCAGCAGCCCTCGGTGGCTTTGTCCGCACCCCAAGGACATGGGCTTGCTGGCTCTGCTCGTGGTCGTGATGAGCCTTTTCTTTCTCAGCTGCGGGGCTTGCTGCCTTCTGAAGAAAGGGCAGAAGTCGCCAGGGTTTGTAGGACTCCAGAGCAACAGCGTGGGGGTCTTCCCCCACCATCCCAAAAGAGAGGAGCCAGGCGAGGCAAAGCCAGCAGACAGTGTCACCAAAGTGTAGCCCAGCCCTGGGGAGCAGGAACTGTTGCAGTCGGTCAGAACTCTAATTGTTATTGATAATATTAATAACATTATTGTATTTTAGGTCTCCTTCCCTCACCGGTTTTGCAAACCAAATAAAGGGAGTGTGATTGGTGCTGAGCAGAGGTAGTTTCTGGACCACCTGTCCTTGGGAAGGAAGGTACCCCCATCTGCTCTGTTCCCTGCAGGAAATAAAACACACTACAAGCAATTGTGGGTGAGTTTTCTGCCCTGCCATCCTACACTCTCATCACCCAGGACAAGAAACCAGAGCGTGAGCTGGTTGGTTTCATCTGCCCGCACTGAACCCAGCACACTGTTTGTGGAAACGGAATTGTCTCCATTGGTACCACCTGAGTCTTTTACAGCTCTCCCAGCAGTCACTGTTTGCTTCTTAAGTAGGTTGAAATAGCTTGGCTAAATACTTGCTCCTGCTCCCAAAAGCATTCCTCAGCCCAGCTGTGAAGAATGGGCAGTGGTAGGGAATGGTGTAGTGGTGGGTCCACATGCCGGTGTGTGAAGAGGGTTTCTGCAGGATCCTACACATCTCTCTTGTGCCTTTGGCTGTCACCTGAACAGTGCTGTGGCATTGGCAGGGCTTAAAATGACCCCGGGCACTGCTGCGGGTGCCAGAAGGAAATCTGCCCTGTCCTCACCCATTGAGATAGTGAGAAGGACACAAAACCAGTCTTGAGGTTGATGCTGGAGCACTGGCTCTTCAAGGGGGGTCCGGGATGTGCTGGGGTAAGTGCTGGCAGAGCCACAGTCCTTGGTGCATCTGGCACCCTCTGAGCATCTCATCCACATATTGACAGTATTTAATACTGGGGGGGGTAGGACCCCAGCTAGGGAGGGCAGCAGGAGAAGGTGCTAAGCGGGATGGTGAGCTGTACCAGTGATGTGGGATGGCTGTTGTCATGGTGGTATTCCCAGTCCACACACAGTGTGAATATCCAGCATCCCAGAGCAGAGTGGTGCTGCACCCCTCATGACAGCAGCACCTCAGTGGCTGGGGCCACCTCTGTGGAGGGATAAAAATAAGGCTGCAGTGAAACCTTTTATGTTTCACATCTCTTTTGTTCTGCCTTGAAAGTCCCCAGCTGGCCAAGGCCACCTACTTCTCCATATACCTGTCAGGTGAGAGGCTGTGAGTGCAAAAGGGCTTGGAAGTCACTTAAAATCCCAATTACTTGTTTTTTGGTTGTTTTGGTTTTTTTTTCTTTCAAGCTTATCATAGTTTTACTATGAAGCAAAGGACATTTTTGCTGTAAAACTTATGCCTTCCTCATGCTGCCCATATTGCTGCTGGGGCTGCAGCTTCCTGGCCTTTGATGGGCATTCAGCTCCCAATGGACTCCCAGTGCTTTTGATGGCACCATATTTCTATCACTACCTCATTTCCCCTTTGATCTGGTGCCTCATCGTGGCAAGTGCCCGGAGCATCCCAGGGGAGCCTGGTACTGCATGTTGCCACCCTGAAGGGACGCAGGCTTTCCTGCGTGCCCACCAAGTGAGTTCAGTGCAGCTTCGGCCAGTCCCTAAATCTGTGCCAGCCCCCTTCCCCAGCCCAGGCGCTTGGGGACATTACAGGGACACTCTCTGGGGCTGCCTGGCCAGAGCCCAAAATGCTGTTTGCCTTCGGTGGGTGTTTCTGGTACATTTTGTGTGGTCTGTTCCTCATTTAAACCCCCTGGCAGGCTGTACTTTCCATGCATGTCACCATACGATGTCCTGCCCTTTGTGCTGCTGCTTCACCGGCTTCCACCAGCATCCTCCTTGCGTTAAGGCTTGCGGAGAGTTGGAGCCTTGCAGTCAAACAGAGATGGGTGTTCGGGGACACACTGGGTGCTCAGTCAGTGCCAGGCACTGCCCTGGGCTTCCCCATCGCTCCAGAGCCGTGTTAATCCAGCGCTGTTGACACAAGGCTGTGCTGCATTCCCTGCCGACCAGCAGCAGCTGATGGTTGATCCATGAAGGGACAGTGAGCTGGTGGTGCCTAAAGTTTTCTCCAGGTTTTAGAGCATCTGCTAAAGCACATACTAAAAATAGGAGAAAGTATCCTGGTACTGGTTTTATCCTGCAGGGAAGGCTCCTAGTGGTACATGAAGTTTAGGGGAAGAGAGGTGGAAGAGAGATGCTGGCCTTGCTAAGGGACAGGGAGGCTGCCAGAGTGCAAGGGAAGGGGAGGTAAGCTTCTTTTGACAAGAAAACCTGGACAACCCCCAAGGCCAAAGAAGGGTTGCAAAGGTACAGGAACTGAGCCAAGGAAATGGCATGTTGGGTTGTTATCTTTATCGATGTCCATGTGCTTTCCCAAGTCACAGAAAAACACGATTCCAGTTCGTGATCTCACAGGTACTACAAGAAGTGAATCTGTGTCAGCTCCAAGGGCAATGTCCCCTTCTTCCAGTGACAGGAAAAGCAGCATGCTTCCAGCTTGGCCAGGAGCAGGGCACAGGGTGAGCACCCAGGGCTTGTGCTGGCAGAGGGGACAACGGGATGTGACCAGGCTGGCCTAGACCCTGCCCCTGCATTTACATCAGCAGAAACCATCACAAGTTAGCCACGAGGTCAAGGGAGACCCGGCTGTGGTCCTGGCTGGTGGTACAGGGGGTATGTCTTGCATTCAGCACTGCTCCTCAGGCTGAGCTTCCCATGGTTTACAGGAAATGGTTTCCTTATCCTGGGGATGTCTTGGCATCTTGGGCTTTTTCTTGATCTAAAATGAGGGCAAAAGATCTGTGGAATATTGAAGTTCAAACAAATAAAGAGATGATGCCAAAAATGATGCATTGTCATGTACAGCTGTAAGGCAGTGGGGCTATAAATTCTGGTCTGAAAAAAAACATCAGTGGTGGTTAAAATATTGTGACCGTTTACAAATTTTCTAGTGAACGCTAGTTGAGAAATCCAGCCAAACTCATTCTTTCCAGTGGAAAGCCTCCACATTTCACTGGATCTGCATTTTCACAGAAAAAAACAGATTTTATCAAAAATTTCCAACCAGCTGCTCTGCTAACTCATGTGGAAATTACCTTGTCTGCAACTAACTTCACTTCAAGGGCACTTTTTTTTCCTTTTCCCCTTTCTTTCCATGGAGATGAGGGCTCGAGCTTCATCTGCTTCAAGAGTTGAAGAATTACCTGGTTCCTAGGTGGTAGGTATCACTCCTCAAGCAAGGAGAGCACTTCTCACTCTGTGTTTAGAAGGAGCACAGGGTAGCCTAAAACCACTCAACTCTCTTATAAGATAATGCCAGATAATGTGTTTGTGTTGTTGCAGGGCATGAAACCACTGTAGCAGAGAATGCTGTTTCCCTCCTTCTGCCCAGCAGCTCCTGCCCTTGGTTTCACCACCCAACGAGCTCAGGTAAGTCCAATTCCATGCACAGACACAGCAGAACAGCTCCTCAAAGTATTGTTTCATTTATTTTTTGCTGATATTGCTGCAATACATGTTCCCAAATGTGGCTGATCTCATAAACCACTGTCCTTTTAACCACAGCTTGGCTCCCCACACCAGGGTGCCTTTTACGTGCTCCTGGCTAATGCAGCAGTTGCTCTGCAGCTTTGAGATGGGACAGGAGGCTGGTGGCAGTGGCTTGTCCCAGTATGTCACCTCTGGGACATACCCCCTGCGTCCTTCCTATTTGTAGGGCTGAGCCACCACTGCTTTCCATTATCACTCACTGCCACAGCCTCTGCTACGTGACTCAACAAAACTCCCCTGGCAGCTATTTCTAGCCCAGTCAGTGAGGTTGGGCATGTTATTCATGACACTTTCTTCCTCTCTGGTGGGGCTCTGGCCAGGCTGGGACCTGCCATCAGCCCTCCAGCACCACAGGCCTTCAGCCAAAGGAGACTGGCAGGGGCCAGATGGGGAAGGCAGCTCCCAGCATCTCCCGTGCCATACAAAGTCCTGTATTGCCTTCTGCAGCACCGCTTGCCTGGGCTGTCCCAGGCTGCTGGGGGGGGGTGCAGATGTGGACACATGTTCTGCAGCTGGGTCTCCCAGCCCTGCTGCCCGGGGACGCTGGAGGCAGGGTGTGCTGTCTGCCATTGGACACTGTCAGGGCTGCCAGCAGCACATGAAGCATCACCATCTGTCTCTTACAGCTTGAACCCACAAGCAGACCCATGGTCCCTGGTCCCAGCTGTGGGGCACTGGATGGCCACGGTGAAGCTGGAAGGCAGCATCATGTGTAAGTGGTTCTGGAGAAGATCAGCTGGCAGGAGCAAGTCCTTGCAGGTCCTCACCACCCCCAGGCTGCTTCTCAGTATCCATCCTGTGGTGAGGTCACTGAGTCCACCACTACATCAGAAAGAGGAAAGAGGATGGTTTCACTAAAGGAAAGCAATGTTTTGCTGCAGGGCAAAGGTACCAGGGGTGACCCACACCAGCATCCCCCACCTCCAGAGGGGATGGGATGCTCCCAGCTGCCTGCAGCAGGGATCTCATCCACAACCTCTGGGATGTGGCAGGAGCCATCCAAGGAGCACACCCTGCCTCCTCGGAGGGACGTCATCCGTGCCACATGACAGCGTGCCACCACCACCTGCGTCACCACGACCCGGCGCTGCCTCGGCTTCCCAGGCAAAAGGATGTGGCTCCTCATGAGGTAGGTGAGCGTGGGGTGGGGGAGCACTGAGGTCACCAGGGGCTTGAGGGGACACAGGGCACTCTAATGGCAGGGGAACCCCTGGAAGGACCTTATATAAAAGAAAGCCACAAGCTGTTGCAAACTGGGATGGTACGTGCGGAAGGATCCCTGTGTGCTTACGTGGGTAACAAACCATTTATGGGGGGTTTCTTTGGCCCCTGTCCAAGACCCCGTAACGGGGCATATGAAATTTTGGCCATGCAGGACAACTATTTGGCCATCCAGGACAACTGTTCCTTCAATAATCAGCTTAGTCATAGTAGCAAGCTCTATGTGCAGGGGCAGTAGGTCTCCTTGCACTGCTGTGAGCTCCCCCTTGAGCTTTCCCCTCTTGGCTGTGTCCCCAGGGCAGCCAGCACCAGTCAGGCAGTTCGGGGGGGGGAAGTTTTCCAGCATTCCTCCCTGCTCCTCGCCTACTCCCCTGCTTTGCCCTCTGCTCAGCACCTGCAGATGAAGCTCCACCACCACGGCTGCACTTTCTCCCCATGGTGGCTTGGGCAAGCTGGAGAAGGGAAGCCTTTACCTAGGCTGGGAACCCCCTCCTGCCCTCCTCCTTCCCCAACAGAGGGAAGGGGAAGGGGTATTTTTAGCACTTACCCTACAGTTGTTTCAAGGATTGAGCTAAGAAGAGGAACTGACATCAAATGAAGCATTACTTTTGCTTTAAAAGGAAGCCCTTTTTTTTTTTCCTACTATTCAGTCATTGCAAAACTTTTCTGTGAAGGAGGATTGGTAAAAATCACCTTTCATAGGAGGCAGCTTGAGGATGTCAGAAGTCACTGGACACTGTTCCCTATGCTGGCACTGGCTTCTTGTGCCCTTGCCCAGCTCCCACAATGACCTCACGTTCCAAAGGAAGGGGATGGTCCTGAGCCCCTTTGCCCCAGCGCTGATCATGGCTCCAGCACCTGTAAAGCTATGAAATGCCTCCAGACTGTCCTTGTGTGCCTTGTCTCCACATTCCTGCTCTCCAGCAGCTTTTCCTGTTACTCACACCTTCTCCCAAACCCCCTCGGAATCCAGATGCTCTTGCATTTCTAGCTGCCTTCCAACCCCACTATGTACTGGCTATGGCAACCCATTTGATATCCTCCAGGTCCCAGAGTAAGATGCCATCCACACCTGGAGGAATGCTTAATAGGCGAAAAAAAGTGCCTTGCTACAACGTAATAGGCGAAAAAAAGTGCCGTTGCCCCGGCAACACCAGCCGGAGCATGGTGAAATCAGGTTCTTCAGGGACCAGGGTGGAAGATGGTGGCCCTTAACAGCAAAACCACTGGCCAGAAGGTGGCAATATCCCCTCTCCTTTCTAGCCCTGACACCGCAGACCAGTGAAGGGGTCAGCCCCTTGTGTAGGGGACAGGTCCGTTTTGGTTTGGAAGCTTTAAGCCTACTCAGACCCGCTTTTGAATAGCTTGGGCAATGGCAGGACAATGCTCCATGTCCTCTCTAGCTGTCACACCCCTGATGTCCATCTCCCGATGCTTAGGCAGCACTAAACAGACCAGGTGCTGATGCTGTGAATGCCACAGCACATACAGCCAGCAGGGAGGGAGGGTGTTCCATATCGGGATGCAAAGTCCTGTCCTGGGCACGAACAGCCCCAGGAACCAGTATCTGCTGGGGCCACCCCGCTGGAAAGCATCTTTGCCTATACAGCAACCTTAGACCTTCCTCCCCTCAGCCTGCGCACGGGTGGGTTTGCACTTTGCCCACCTTTTAGCATTTCCCAGGAGAGATCAGGGGCCTGCTGACCCTCTTGTCTGAAATCCTCTGTTGCATGGTTTAGTTGTGCTGATGGTCACTTCTTGGGCCATGTGGGGCTGCTTCATGCAGCTGCTGAGATAACGTTAGAAATCCCCCCAGAAGGATTAGCATCTCCTGCATTCTCACTGAGCCCTCCTCATCCCTCAGCAGACATGTGGCAGTGGGACACTCTGGAGCAACAACCAGCAAAGCAGCCCTTCCTAGCAGGGTGGATGCAGGATACCTGCTGCAGAGGATTCCAGGGCAAAAATGACTACCTGTGAGGGACTGGGAGTTCCTGTGTCCCTCCTACTGGAGTCTGAAGAAGGAATGTCTATTTAGACATGCCCAGCACATGCTTACCTTTGCTTTGTGAGCCACTGCCCTCCCTCTGCCTGCTGAGCACATGATGCCCAAGAAAGCACCCAGGCACCTCCCAACACTGACAAAATCAGTTTTTCCTGGTCAGAAAATTCCTAATCCCCCAGAAGCTGTTCAGATTTCCCCGCAATGTCCCCCTCAGGGCCTGAAGCATTTCCCTATTCCCCAAGGGTGAAAAAGGAACTTACAGAGAATATGATTTCATAACAGCCAAGTCCTTGGGGTTAGAGTGAAAGGAGCACTTGGGCTTAGTGAGAGGAGAAGTATGGGCACCGTATCTGTTTTCATGTCAAGGTAAGAGAAGGATCTGCAACAGTCATGATTGGGAAGGTGAGATTTCGAACAAATACCAGGGACTTCTAGCACACAGTGAGTATCAGCAGGGCCAAACTGGCTCGAGAAAGGTGAAAGCTGTACTGTATCGCTGTGGTGAGACCAGTCGGACTTCAGTTTCTCACCTCATGGCAAAGGACCTCAGTTTTACCCGTGGAGTCTTGCAGCAGTGAGCCATCAGTCATACAGCAGGGCCTCAGGGTGCTGTCACCTTGTCCCACACAGCACCAACATCAGGCCCCAGCAGCAGGTGCTGCTTTATCAGGCTTTTCTACCTCCATCTTTGGGGTCCTGTGATGTGCATAAGCAAAATCCAGGGACTTAACAGGGACTTTTTCTCGTTGCAGTGCCCTGGGTAGAAGCAGACCAGATTCAGAGATCAGGTTCATCTTTGCCACATGCCACCTTGGACTGGAGCCAGAGAGAGTTTGATCTGACATAGGACAGCAGTACCAAGCCTCAGGTACCACTGGAGCAAAACAAACATCAGCTTTCTTGAACAGCAGGAATGGTTGGAGGAGACTTTGGGCTGAGGAGGGAGCAACTGAGTTGGGCTTTCAGAAAACTGAGAAAATTGCCTCCTGTTCTACAGTGCTGGTTGGTTCTGGCCCTTGGAGCATGCACTGAGGCTGTCTCAAAGCTCAGGACTGGCATGTGCAGTGGGTCTTTCCAGCAGAACATTTGGGGTATGTGAGCTGGGAAGTGGTGAGACCCTTCCCTGTCAGTTCTGCCTGGCTCTTTCCATGTGGCACAATGCAGCTCCAGCCCTTTGCACGCACTTGTGTCTCAGGCTGATTTGTGGATTTTATCACATGTACTTTGAGGCCAAGTGCAGTTCTCTGAGAGTTGTTTCATGGGCATCACCTATTGGTGACATAAAAGAAAAGGAAACTGCATTCTGGAAACAGTCAGGGTGCTTGAATTGTGTCTGGGACTGTAAGGAAGTCTAGAGAGTGAAAGATGCTCTAGTGGCTTCCCAGGATGGATGGATGGATGGATGGGTGGATGGATGGATGGGTGGATGGATGGAGTCTGCCTGTGCTCCACCTCCTGCAGGCTGTGAGTTCCACATCCCACAGCTGGGGATCACAAACTGCACTAGCTAGTGTCTGACTTGCCCTTACATCTTCCTCCACAGGGCAATAATTGGGTCTGGAGAAGGCAGGAGTAGGGCAGGACCTGCCCTGGTGTCCCACAGGGGCTGGAGAACTGCTGTACCCAATGCTTGGTCTGCAGGGGTTTGGAGCAGCATGTGCTACAGGATAGGGCATGTTCATTGCTACCTTGCCCCCTAAAAACAGGCAGACTGTTGTTATTTTAATCAGTTTAGTCCTCATTGTGGAGACAAACCAAAACACAGGATTTGGTGTTCAGGGAATATAGACTTGCATTACCCCTTGAGCTGTCCAGCAGGGGCTCTGCGTTCTGCTGCAAGGAGAACATCTCCCACTCCGAAATACTCACGGATAATTTTCTAAGTACTGGTTGCAGTGAAAAAAGACCCCTCTTCCCTAAACCAGAGAGTCCCAGCAAACAGTGCCAATATTCCAGTGGTGGCAATGCAGCCTGTGAGGTGTCCAAAGCCAGGCAGGCTCCTGCTCAGAGCACTCTGAAACAGACATCCATGGATGGTGGTTGCTGGCCTCCACATGCCCTCTGCAGAGACATCCCAGCTGTGTGCCCTGATGAGCAGGTCAGTGTGGGGAATGCTGCACAAGAAGCTGCGCCAGTAGACCTGGATGAGAGTCCGGACATCGGGACTCATCAGCCACAAACCTTGGAAGAAGTGAATGGGACGAGTCGGGAAGAACTGGAGAAAAAACATCGGGTGAACCGAAAAAAGAGCATCAGGATAATTTCTGAGGACTGTACATTTGGAAACAGGAGGATGCTTAAGACAAAGAATGTGTAGTCAGGGGGATGTGAGGGCAATCTGGCTGCGACATCTGTCACCCCATTGATCGATAGGGTTGATTCGGGTGATCTGGCTGGCTAGGCGGGTGTCCCCTTCCTCCTTCACTGCTCCACGTGCGGCCCTCCCGAAGCTGTGCGCTCGGTTGAAGAGGACGACCTTCCCCGAAACAGGTGGTACCGTTCATCAGTCACGGGTATGCAGTAGCTGCACTCCCCTGCTAGAACCTCCAAAGAAACTCAAGATCCAGCTTGCACTCTACCTCTGGGTCCGTGCCTTCATCCTCACAGGTCAGGAAATTTGCTTTTATCCTGTGTCTTTCTTACTCTTGATGAAAAATCATTCCTCAGCTTGCCATAACTTTACACCCACTGGTGTCAGTCCACAGGCAGTAGGGAGAAGGAGGTTAAAGGGATCAGAGCCAGCCAATTACAGGGACACATCTCTTTCTTTTCTCCCTGTCCTTTAATTAAGCCCCTTGTAACTCTGCTTGGGATTTGGGAGTGACCTCAGTGCTTTCCTAGCAGGACCCTTCCTCATGGGCCATTGCTCCAGCACAATGCACCTTGGCCTTTTCATCCCAAGAGAGTAGTTTGGAAAGGTCAACAATTCAAACTGCGTGTCCTACTTTTAGCGCACATGATAGCGAGTCAAAAGGAGGTCATGAGGGGATGCTAATGAACCACCCAGTTATGTCCTGTAAAGGGAAAGCACCTTCTAGTGAGAGGGGAAGTCGCACAGTGAGGGAGAAAGTGAAAGCCCTAAGTAGAGGTCTTCAACCTATGACTGCTTCCAAAAGAAGATAGCGTCAGCTAGATTTGTCTCAAATGTCACCTTCCACTGCGGGAGAGCATCAGCCTACCTGGTTCCTGACGGGCTTCACAGCAGCAAGGTTGTACTTTTGGTTTTCTTCTTATGGAATGGAAAGTTTCAGAAAAATACACCTCGTGACAAGCATGTGCAAGCCATGGGAATGCTACAGCAGGCCAGCTCCTGTCCAAGCAGACACCAGTTTCCGGGCTGCATCACCTCTGCCAGCTGTAAGATGGTCCCTGCAACGAAACGGGCATTTCTGCAGCTGATACCCATGCCCAGTGCTGGCTTATGGACGTGCACACATCAGTTTGCTCACAGCACCAGGCAAACTCCCCTTTTGGGCTGTCTGTGAGACAGCCAGTGGACTTTAACTCATTTTCTTGGCTTGGAGAGACAAACTGCTGTGGAAGTTGGTTATGCTGTTTTCAGGAACCTGGAATTAGCAGTAAACATCAGCACTTAGTCCTGACCTGCAAAGCCCAGTAACAGAGTCAAAGCCAAGTCCTTTCTTTAGCTGTTCCTCCTGCCCCCATGCACTTTGGGGTGCTGGAGGCAACAGAAAGCCCAATGCCAACTATAGAGAGGGGTGGGAAGTGCTGACAAGCTAAAGACAGCCCCATGCTGAGTTAGATCCTGCTCATACCAGATGTTTTCTAATGGGTGTGTTGTGTTTAGGGCTGTTTCTCAAGTTTGAGCGGCAGGGGTGTAGACTGGACTGCGGTGGAGGGAGCCCTGGCCCTGCAGCCCAGCACCTTCCTGCAGCAGGAGAGGTTACTTTAACACAATTACTCTGAAATGTGCTTGTGTGCTGCGTGCTGAGAGCCCTTCCACATGTCTCTTTCTGCTCACCCTCTCTCTCTGCAGTTATGAAACCCCAGCAGCTGTGGATGCCCTGACTACACATGGCTCAGCAAGATGGTTTTTGTGCAAGAAAAGGGGCTGAAGCTGTGAAGTTGGTGTCTAGGGGCAGGATTTCCCCACATTCAGTCCCAGCACAGCCTTTGGCTGGGTCTGCTCCAGACTGGTGAGAAGTGTCCACACCCTTGACTGACATATGTACATCTGGAGTTTTGGTTATTGCAGAATCCTGGCTGTCCTTGGGCTCTGGAGACAGAGGCAGACAGCTGAGACTTTCACTCTTTCTGGGTCAAGGAAATGTATTTTTTAAAGCTTCTTGCAGAGAAAATAAGCAGAAATTACAATCAGCCTGTACCAATCCCTTCTGTCCCTTACTAATGTGCTCCCTTTGTGATTCCTGCCAGTTTGCTACATAGATGAGCTGTTACACGCTGAGCAGACACGTGTATTTGCTTTGTGACCCAGTGGCTCTCCTGAAGATGCTAAAGGTGAGAATATGGGGGCCTGTTGTGTGCAGCATCTCCAGCCGGGGGCGGGGATGGGGGAGCCCGGAGAGGTACGCAGCACCTGAGCACTTGGTAGTGCTTGGCTCTAGCTCCCCATCACTTCCCAGGCGCTGCTAGTAACAGCTGAACCCCACCACCACCACTCCCCGGCCCCAGCCCGCTGTGAATGGCACCGAAACCGCCTTTGTTCCCCTCCCCGGGGGGCAGGACCGCACCGCCCGCGGCTATAAAAGGAGGCGGCGGCTCCAGCCCCGGCCCCAGCCCCAGCCCTGGTCCCGGCTATGGGCCGCCCTGCCGCCGCCGCCGCGCTGCTCTGCCAGCTGGGGCTCTCCGCGGCCATCCAGTGGCTGTGAGTAGTAGCCCCAAAGGGGATACCCCCCCTCCCCTTACCCTCCCCTTTGGGGCTCTCCTTCTCCTGCTGGGTGTCCCGTGGTCCCCCCCACCCCACTGACACCCATCCTCTCCCCACAGCGGACTGATGGAGAGCGGCAGCGGGGTGGCCTGGAATGAAAGCCACCACTGCCGGCTGCTCGCCGGGCTGGTGCCCGACCAGCTCCAGATGTGCCGCAGGAACCTCGAGGTCATGCCCAGCATCGTCCAGGCCGCGCGCCACACCAAGAGCAGCTGCCAGAAGACCTTTGCAGACATGAGGTGGAACTGCTCCTCCATCCAGCAAGCACCCAGCTTTGGGCCTGACCTGCTGAGAGGTAAAGGACCCTTCATCTGCTGTGTTGGTACTCCAATTTCTGCCCCATGTAGCTGTCCAGGCAGGCAGCACTGCTGTTCAGCTGATAGATGTCAGTTTTGCCTTAGATACATGTTTTGGAGAAAACTTACTGCCATACACTGGTGCTAATCTTGTGCAACTTAAATCATCTGACAGGCAGTAACTTCCATTTCAAACTGAAAGCTGCTGAAGGCTTAAAAAAGGGGGGGGGGGGGCGGGAGAGAGCAGGGGATATAATACACTAAAACATGTAATATAATGGGTATCACAGATTAAAAACACTGGGACTTGGGTATATCCTGTTGCAAGAAAAAAACCAGCCTCATTTGCCTTGCGAGGAGTGTTGGCTGGGCAGGGAGGAAGGACATCTCCCCCTCTTCTTCCCAGGAACCCGCGAATCTGCCTTTGTCTACGCGCTGGCCGCCGCCACCATCACACACTCCATCGCCCAGGCCTGTGCCTCGGGAGAGCTCCCTCTCTGCTCCTGTGGCTCCGTCCCCTCAGAGGTCCCTGGGCCAGACTTCAGATGGGGTGGCTGTGGGGACAACCTGAGCTATGGCCTCCAGCTCGGCGCCGCTTTTGCTGACAGTCCCTTAAAATCCAGCAAGCTGGGGACACAAGCGCTCAAGGCCATGAATCTGCATAACAGTGCAGTGGGTCGGCAGGTGGGTACCGTGTCCACCCCACTGCTGCAGCTCAGGCACCCTACAAAGCCTGGGGGCAGAGGTGCCTAATGTAAGGCAGTAGACTCCAGCCAGGCTGTTGGGATGCTGTCCTTAAAGTCAGGAGGCAACTAACTGGTTAAAACAGAGTTACGTGTGTTTGCAGAGACACCCCCCACTGCTACCCACCCCCCCAAACATCCCTGCACCCTCTCCACAACGAGCACAAGATATTTGCCCATTTGCTCATGGGAAGCAGAGGCCCATCCTGCTCCACTACAGCTGGGCTCCCCAGCCCCACAGGGAACTGCAGGGTGTTGCACTTTCATGCACGCCCGTTCCATGGCTGTCCTGCACCCATGTTGGCCAGGGCAGCCACCACTGCCTCTGCAAGCTCCAGCTGGGAGCTCCCCAAAGGTTAGGTTTTAATCATACATGGAATGAAGCAGGGCTTAGTCCTTGATTGCCCCATTATATTCATTTAAAGGTGGCAGCAAGCAGCTGAGCTTTTGAAACTTCCCATGGATGCTCTTGCAAATCAATCTGTAGGGTGCACAAACAAATTAGTCTGTTTTCCTGTCCTCTGCAGGTGCTGAGTGACTCTCTGGATACCAAGTGTAAATGCCATGGTGTTTCAGGCTCCTGCTCAGTGAAGACCTGTTGGAAGGGACTGGCAAAGCTGGATGAAATAGCCTCTGACCTCAAGTCCAAGTACCTGGCAGCCATCAAGGTGACCCATCGGCTCATAGGGCCCAGGAAGCAGCTGATACCCAAGGAAATGGAGGTCAGGCCAATGGAAGAGACAAATCTGGTTTATCTCATCAACTCTCCTGACTATTGCACACCGAATCTCCACCTGGGGTCCCTGGGGACACAGGATAGGTAAGAAACTGCTGCAAATATACTCTAATTCAGCCTTTAATTTCATTACTGTCTGTACCACCATCATGCTCTGGGAAGCTGGTGTGGATGGGCAGTCCCCTATTAGATGGGGAAGGCACAGGGACCGCTGTGAATGCTTTGCATCTCAAAGCCCCAGGGAGGGTAGGAAGGCAGATGTCATTCTTACAGAGCTACGCAGATGTAAAGGCAAAGGGAGAGCCTTCACTGCAAGGCTGTCAGCCCACTCTCCAGGACAGGATACATCCACTGCAAGGTCAGAAAGGGAAATGTCTCCTCTCCCTGCGCACCTTTGGGTGCTGTCTGCCAGTAACCAGAACGGTTCAGCAGCCCTTGGAGTCTGTGGTGCTTCCCAAATGTCTTCCTTCTGGAGTGACTGCCAGGCAGCAGGGAGTTTTTAGAGGGATGGGGAAACCTGGAGGTTGAGCCAGGGCTGCCTCAGGCCTGTGGCTTACAATCCTGTCAGGCTTAGCAGTAACAGCAGTTCCTGGTCCTGGCCATCCACCCTTCCTTCTCCATGGGGAGTTCCTGCCCCCAGCATGATACACAAGTGTGCCCAATCTCAGCCACAGCTGCTCAAACACAGCCACAGCAGCACGAGCTGATATCAACCCCAGTTTGCAAGCAGACCTGTGCATCTCACTGCCTCCTGGTATGGGCAAGTGAGCTCTGGGAGGAGGCCTGGGCAGATAGCTGTGGTCAGCACCCCTCCATGGGCATGCTCCCTCAGCTCCCACCTGTGCATCCTCCTTTGGCAGGCAGTGCAACAAGACCTCCGTGGGCAGCGACAGTTGTGACCTTATGTGCTGTGGCCGCGGCTACAACACCTACATGGAGGAGGTGGTGGAGAGATGTCACTGTAAATATCACTGGTGCTGCTACGTGGTGTGCAAGAAGTGTCGGCGGAAGGTGGAGAGATACGTCTGTAAATAACACCAGAGGCGTCGTGGCAGGTAGGACTCTTGCCCTGGCATCCTCTGGAGATGATACAGATGGAGACCAACCACCAATCACGAGGGATACTCTGAGCTGTGGCAAGAAGGGGGAATGCAGGAAGCCTGTGCGCCAGCATTACCATGGAAGACCTCAGACTGAGAGATGCCAGGAAGCCTAAGGCCGGAGGCCAACCTCTGCTCCACCTCTCCAGAGCAAGACAAAGGGCTGCCCTCCTGCAGCTGATCAGGAGCGTCCAACCCTCCATCTCCAGCTGGGGACAAACCATTTATCACTCCACATGCACAGGCCCTTTTCTCCAGGGGTGAATGGGGAGTCTGGGCTGCCATTGTCTCTTTGCAGGAGGCTTCTGACAGTGGCCTGAAAGCCAGGAGTGATGGATGGGAAAGGGGGTAGCAAGTTGTCCACTGGGAGAAGGCTTCAGGGGAACAAAGCTGCTTTGGGTGAGGGGGTCATGGGCAACTCTTCTGGGGGAAGGTTTCCACTGTGGGCTCACCCAATACTACTGGCTGTTCCTCCTCAGGGGCAAACACTGGTCCAGTTCCCTTTGCAGCATCTGAAATGAAGACCAGGCTTGACACACGCAGGACCAGTTATTGCTTCAGGAAACAGAGCTCACTGATCCTCCCCTTAACCTGCATTGAGATTACTGCTGCTCTCAGTGCTAACTGAAGATAGCAAACACATCTAGGGACAGGAGTGGTCCTGGGGACTGCTGAAGCAGGGCAGCATGGCCAAACTGTGCCCAGCAGCCTTGTAGTAACAGGCCTTGTGCCCTCTGAGCTTCTGTTGGAGGTGGAAGCCTACTCAGTGCATGGCATGCTCACGGCTTGTTTGTCCTGCCCTTTTGTTTTAGCCCACTAAGGTCTTCAGCCCACTCCTTCCACCCCCTTAATACCAGGCGTGCTGGCACTCTGGCCCGGAGAGAGGATGCAGCTGGTGAAATAAGAATGAACCTTTAGTCTCTATACTTAATGTAAGTGGGATTCTGGTGTGTGTTTTATAAATAAATGTATTATATCTTATTTCTCTATGGCATGTTTCCTAGGATGACCTCCTTTCTCCATCTCCTTCTCAGCTGACCACAGAGAAAGCAAGGCTGTAAGGAGAGCATAAAGCCCTGTGTCCATGCCCTTACATTGCAGCAGGGGACCGATTCAGTTTTAACCCTTTCTGCTGCTCCTTGGCCCAGGTTTTCCTTTAATTACAGGTATCCCTCAGCCTCAGCTACTGTACCTATATGGAAAACCTGTTGGAAGGTTTGTCTCCCACTTCCTCAGGTTTCTGACTAGGCAGCAAGGAATACAGCTTCTTGGGTTTCAGCACTGGTGGCTGGAAACTGAGGCAGTCCAGGATTGTTTTAAGGTCCTTGTGAATGTGGGACGGGCTAGCCAAGCATACATGTGGGAACAGCAAGAACTTGGGAACCAGGGATGGCAGCTCTGACAGCCCCCATTTCCCCTAGCGTGGAATGTGGCCAAGCACTTGCATGGGATAAGAGATTCCTGTTCAGGCAGTCTTTGGAGAGAAAGGATGAGTCTAAACACACAGGCACTGAGGAGAGCCCACAGCACAAGGACAGGTAAATGAAACAGAAATCCAAGAGCAACTTCCTGCAGCTCACACCATGACCTTAAGAGTCTGGCAGCTTTGGTTTGCTTGCATGTGCCTTGGCTTGTTTGTGGTTTGCACTGAATGGGGTTGGCCACATTCAGCCCCAAGTCCAGCTGTAGGATTACTCATTTCCATATTCATTCAATCATTTTTAATAGCCTCTGCTGGGTCACGGAATCAATTCATGAGCTTTTATTGCAAACCTCCATTTCATTGTCCCCTCCACTTAATGTGCTCCAGGTTTCTGGATCAACAGTGAATAAAAGTCAAGAGTCAAAGGTGGCTTGAGACAAGCCTGGGAGGTGGAAGCTGAAATGCTCAGAGGTGAAGCCTATGAACCAAGTGAGTTAACCATCATTATCAGTTGTTAATGTGCCGTTGACTTGAGCTGGCTGCTGACATCTAGCCTTTCCAAAGTGACAGTAAAGCCACAGCTGCAAGGCTTCCATCACAGCTGCCCAAGGCCAAAAAGCTATCTTGAGTTTTTTCTTTTAAAATGGAATTAGGGGTTCGTCACCAGCATTCCTCGGAAAAGAGTCTTCAGCTGCCAGGCTGCAAAACAGCTGCAGTTCCTGTGTCCAGGAGAGGTGGTGCAGGTACTTAACGAGGAGGATTGCTTAAACACCTTCCCTATAGCCACCTCGTTATGCATCCCAGATCAGAGGGAAGTGAAACCGGGAGGGGCTGTGAACTCCACAGAGCATTGCAAAACTAGCTGGTGAGAAAAAAAAAAACAGGGGAAGGATCTTGTGGAGTGAGAGATTCAGCCAGGAGGGTGGGAAATGTGATTTGCATTTGGTAACTACAAACACACATAGCCTGGGGTAGAGAAGAGGAGGCACAATAGCTAGGAATGCCCTGGGGAGATGTCATGATCCCCTCCTAGAGAGGTCTCATTTGAGTTTCTGCCTGGGAAAAAGCAGGGTCAAGTGCTGAATATGCAGAGTCCTCTCCTCCTCTTGATTCTTGCATCTCCACTGCAAGCCCAACAGGGAAGAGCTGGGAAATGACTGGAGAGGTCAATCAGCAGCAAGGACCTTTGGTTCTATTTGTGTCCTGTTGGAAATCGGAAGGCACTGTGATTAGTTGGAGGATGCAAAGGGTCGGGCTGGCAGGAAGGACGATGGTGGTGGGGTGACAGTTAAGTGACAATGCTCTGAGTGGGAGGTGTTGTAATCTGGGCCCACACCTGGATTTAGCAGGACTGTGAGATATGCTGGGCTGGAAGAGCCTCCCAGGGACCCAGAGGCAGGGCAAGGAGTTGGCATTACACAATGCATCTAGAGGGAAGAAACCCCACGTTTGGCCCCAGGAGTTTAGGGGATCCATTTGACTGGATGCATTTTCTCCCTCTAGCCCTCTCTGGACAGAAAAGCCAGCAGGAATGTGCCAGGGGAGCATGGAGTCCTTCCTTCAGCCTGGGCTAGCACAGGCACCCTCTGAGGTAGAAAGATGGGAAAATCTGGTCCCTTTTATCACAAATCCAGCACCAGTCAGTGCAACACTGTGCCAGAGAAACTGGTGCAAGAAGGCTTTTCTCTAACCTTCTGCACCTTTGCTTTCACCCCAAAACATCTCCAGTTCTGGCAGATAGCCCTTCAGGACACAGAAGCACCTAGGCAAGGACAGTACAATATCCCTGAAACCCAGAACATCTCTGTAACAGCTGTGGCTTTGCAGCCCTTCAGACACTTTGTCGCACACTGCTTTTGCCCTGCTTTCACAATCAGTCCTCTCTATGCTGTGGAAGGCTGCTGTCATTACCCCTGCTTCATCAGCCCTCACAGGCCCTGCTGCTAATGTGATGGATCTACCTCTTTGACTTTCCTGTCATTAGCCATTCTTCCCAACGTCTCGTGGCTTTTTGTTTCCCTGTCTCTCTGGAAATGAGACTCCCCAGAGTCTCCATGGCCATCGCAGAAGTCTCTCACTTTCTGGCTCTGTGAGCTGACATGGGAGAGATGGCCTGAAATGGTTTGTGCATAGAAGAAAACCATCCCTCTACATGAAATGTGGTGAGAACCAGGCAATGGGTTTGCTCTGAAAAGCCTACTCTCTGCTACTGATTTTAATTTGGGTTTCAAAGGAGTAATGCTGGTATGAATGTGATCATTCCCTGCTGTGCAGACTTGTGCAGACAATGAACTCTGGAGAAAGGTGAGTGATTTTCATGGACTCTTTTGACTCTGCTGCTAAAGAGCAGAGTTTGCTGATGGTTTGTTTGGTTTTTTTTTTCCCTTTTATTTCTTTAATCCTCAAGGGATGCTGCTTAACTTATTCCAGGAGGATAATCTGAGCAAGGGCAGCAAACTACTGGTAATCAAGTAAGCATTTTGGAGGAATGACTCTGTGTTCAAGGACTGTTCTGTGTGACATTTCTTCCCCACAGCCTCGGATCGCAGCTGGAACCAGACCATGGATCAGGACCTCCACCTGCTTTTTGCCTGTGCTCTTCACAAAGGAAGCTGAGCCAGAACGAGGAGGTGTGAGATGGGGCCATAGCCTGAGGGCTCAGCTCTTGATCAACATCTGTACTACTGTAAATATATGGGGGATGTTGCTTCGATCTTTGATGTGCTTGGTGCCTACACTTACACAAGACACAAACATGAGAACAGCTTATATATAAGGAAAACCCCTTGCATCTCTGTTCTCCTTTATTTCTGGGGTGTTCAGCTACATCATGATGCCCCAAGGATGACAGCTAATACTAGGGATTGTCCTTATAGGGATCTTCAGCTGAGGGACAGGGACAAATCGGCATAGGTGAGTAAGGGTCATAAGACCAGAGGAGGAAATACGCTGCTGACTGAGGACCTTTGGGCATAGCTTGAAGGAGAGTTGCAGCAACGGCTGAGTGAGGCTCAGAGGGGAAGCAGATCTACACCCCTTCCCCTAGGCTGGCCAGGCTGGCATACCTTCTGTCTCTGAGCCCTGTATTTCAGCAAGTTGCCCAATCAGAGTGGAGGAATCCCATGACACCAAGGTGCCCTGGACACCTTGTTGAATCACTCAATAGTAGCATCTTCCCTTTGTGCATTCCTGGAGATGCTGGCTGCGAGGTCCACCAGAAGGTGAGTTAAGGCACGGAAGGAGCTGCAGAACAGTCTCCTCCCCAGAGCAGAAGCTGACATGGGACCATGAGGCACCCTGGGTTTGCCATCCAAGTGGGCTTTCACAGAACCATCCTCCCACTAGCCTGGAACTGGGGCCCTACAGATTTTAAGGACTTTCTCATCTTGCATATATGCCGGCTGTGACCACTATCCATGTGCTGTGTGGTGGAATAAGGAATTTCCAAGCATCCTTCAGTCTGGCTGGAGTAGCGCTGGAGTCGCACTTGTGTGCTGTAGGACAACATGCAGAAGCTCTAACACCTTCAGGAAGATTGATGTACATCCAACATGCTGGAGCTCTTGCTAAGCACCAGGCAGGCCTTCTGGATGTACACAGCCAGATGTTCTACACATGCGCATCAAATGCAATATACCGTGGTGGTAGGTTTCACTATCTGGATAATGAAAAGCACATAGGCACGTTTCATGTCTGGAGATGGAAATGTAAGAACTGTCCAGAAGCTGAGGCTGATCCCTAGACATTGACTTCATGCCCAAAACCTCCCTCACCAAGACATCTGGCAGACCTGGGAATGGGAGAGACTGGTCCCAGCTTGCCAGTGCTTTGGGAACTCCCCCTGTTCACATGCAGTGGGATTAATCACAGCCACTATTCCTGTAGTATCCAGCTTGAGGCCCATTGCGGTGTCAATAGGGACTTGCTGGGTAATTATGCCTTCCAAAGAAGCATTTATTTTTCCCTCGTGTTGAGAACATTAACTCTGTAATTAGAAAGGGCAGCTCAAAAACCCATGTTCTGCCAGGTGGACCTCAAGCAGGAAGAGAACAACACATGTGGGTATGTGCAGAGAGCAGGCTGCAAGGAAATCTGGTCCCTTACCCTTACTCATTCCATGCTCCCAAGGTATAAATGAAACCTATTCTTGAACAGTCAGGACAGCAGACAAAAAAGGGGCTGATTAGCTCCTAGCAAGGAGCTGTTATCATGAGGCTGGTCTCTGCCCTTGCAGTGAGAACGAGGATCTGGAGGAGATGGCCTCGGCCGACCTGAAGTACCTGCTGCTGCCCGCCTTGCTGGGGGCCATGACGCTGAAGCAGGTGGACCTGAGCAAGAGGCTGGAGCACCTGGAGAGCGCCCGGGCCCACTTCTGGAGCTTCCTCAAGCTCTGCAAGAGCTACGGGCTGGGCAGCTTCCACCTGCCCCCCGCCACCAGCCCCCCGGCAGAGGAGGCTGACAGGAGCCCGCCCCGCAGGAGCCCTGCTGCCGTCCAGGACAAGCTGGTGGCCATGGCGTCGAGCAGGCAAGCCAAAATTGAAAGGTAGGTTCTTGGTTTGTGGCGTTTAAAGGCTTCTGGGAATCGATTTCAGAGAAGGGGAGAGCCTGGGGCAGTGCGTGGTTGTACAGACGAGGACTGCCGGGAAAGAAGGGCCTTCCTTGATGCCGGAATACACTTGATTGTGAAGCACTCCTTTTAAGATATGCACCACATATTATTTAGTGACTGCGGAGCTGCATTTATACCTTTGGTTTTGGTCTTTGAAGAACTGCATGAAAGCACTTCTGGCTGGTGCTTTAATTGCTGCTAAGAGCATAACGCCACCCATGCTGGAAGTTACCTACCAAAGGGCTTATTATGTCCTTAAAAAAGAGGTGGTTGATGTCTCTTTGTTATGCTTTAGCTGGGGATTTTGACAAGTTGTTGCTTATTGTGGTAGCACTGAAAGGCCCAGGCTGGGCTGGAGAGCTGTTTGAATTGCATGGATACAAAGATATGATTTATATTCTAGATATTAACCTGAGGTAGGTTTGGGGTACTAGACCATGTCAGGACCTTTGGGATCAGCGCAGCAAAGCCTTTTCAGAGCTGAATATCTCCTTCCAGGCAAGCTTTGTTAGTGCTGCAGGTTGGGCTTTGGTTACCTGTGAAGTCCCCTCTTGCTGTGGGCTGGTGGTTGCCTGTACCGTGACTCCGTCCACTGGAAGGCAAATGGGAGGTGCCTGCGTTGTGAGTTCTGTCACAAGCAGGTTGGTACTTGATCAGGGTGAGACACCTTGCAGCTCTATTTGTTTCCAGTAAAACACATGGCCTGCATGAAAAACATTTTCCCGAGTGGGCCTGTATCATCACTTTGGCTCCAGACCTGCCTTATCCTTTCACCACCACACAGTACTTCTCGGCAAGTCAGGCTTCCACTGAAACCTTTCATTCTCACCCAGGATGCTTTGCAGAATGAGTATGTTGGATTCTGATTATTTAGAGGCAGTTTCTGTGATGCCAATGATATCCTATCCCTGTAGCTGTGTATACATCTCTTATTCCTCTTGGTTATTCCCCATGCTACGGGGGTTTGTATAGAATCATCTGAGCTGAGCTTCAAATTAAGCCAGCTCATTGGCTAGAGTGGCTGAAATAGCTCTGCATCGATTCAAGCATTTATTAAAGGTGCTGGCAATTGACTTGGGAGTGTTGGGATGGAATGATGCCCCCCCTGACCAACACATCTAGTTTAAAGCTGCCTTGACCAGCCTGGCAAGTCTCTATTACCAAAGCAGTTTTTCCCTTCAGAGCGCCACCAGCCTTCAGTAGACCTGGCCTCCCAACTCAAGTCCCATGTTCTAAGCAACCAAACCCCTGACTATGGTACCACTCTTCTAACCATTTATTAACCGCCAAATCTGCCTGGCCTTTTCAAGGTCCTCCCCTTTGACCTGGAGGCTCGATGGAAAAACTGTCTGAGCTCCAGAGCCCCTAACCACCTTTCCCAGGGCTCTGTAGTCCTTCTTAATGATTCCCAGGCTACTGCTGTCAGTATCACTGGCACCCACATGGACCCTGAGAAGCGGGTAAGTCAGCAGGACTTACTAGACCAGGCAGCCTCTCAGCAACATCCCTGATCTGAGCCCCTGACAGGCAACGCACCTCCTTCAAGACTGGGTCAGGCCAACAGATGGGTGCCTCTGTGCCTTTCAGAGTCACCTACTGCTGTGACCCTCTGCTTTCTCCTGGAGGCACCAATAGTGATCTTCTTTACCAGTGCATCAGCAGGTTGTTCATTTGGTGCAGTGTGTTTTTCCTCGTTAGCCCTCTGCAGAGCTGGGAAGCTGTTCTGGTTGGGGATATCAGATTTTAGAGGAAGCCCCTTGCTTTTAATTTTCCTCTTCCTCCTTTTTTGTTGTTTTTGTTTGTTTGTTTGTTATTAGCTCCTAGCTTAATGGGTTAATGACCTCCTTCTCTGCATGCACTAGGATGGATGCTTGAGGCCCCTGCACAGTTTGGGCCTGGAGCAAGCAGTCCTGCTTCCTCTCGGCTTCCCTGACATCTTTCAGCCTATTGACAGCATCCCACAGATGTTTGACAGACCTCCACCAGGGAGCCCCGAGCGCAGCCCTGCCCATTGTGCACCCTCCCCTCACCAGACCAGTGCAGGCACTCTCTACACCCCGAGCTCTGTGCGGCAGCCTCCCCTCTCACTGGCTCTGTCTGGTGCCGACGCTGCCCCCGCGGGGCAGCCAGAGCAGAGCTCCCAGCCCGGGTCCTGTCCCTGGGTCGGGGGCTCACCATCCCCTGCCTGCCGGAGCCCAGGGCCGCCCCGAGTGCCGCGCCCTGTTTGCCCTCCCTGCTGGCCGCACTCCTGGCCTGGGTTTCACCCGCTCAGGCTGCTTGCCTCGGGGGAGCTCCCGGCTCCCGGACAAGGCCAGGCGAGGGCTTGAGGCGCCCTGGGAGGCTCTCGCTGCTCAGAGCTGAGGCTCCTGCACGCGGGTCTCCCTCGCTCTGGTGTCGAAGGGTTCTCTCTGGAGCTGCTCACCTCGGCGAAATCAATAATCGATATATTAATATATAAAATAAAAATATCTTAAGCAAAATAAAATCTCTTGTGCAGCCTATTTCCTGCTGTGAAAATCCCTCGCTCTTCATCCCAGGCTCTTACAAAGCAAATCTGTAAAGCTGGTTTCTAGCAACCAGGAGTGTCGGGGATCCAAGATGGGCAATGTCAGATGCGTTCACCTTGGCAAGGAAGTCTGCACAGCTGGGTGCTCCATGAGCTTTCCATAGGCACATCCCACTGTTCCTGAGCCCGCAGACTGAAGTGTTGGGGATATTTTTATGTGAAGTAGATCAGGTATTTAAGGGCAATGTCTTGAAATGCGGATACTTACACAGAGTAGTAAAGATCCTATGTAATGTCTGAATTTGAGTTGACAGATGGAAGTGATGGTGTAGATGGGAACAAAGTATTTTGGTGATGCATGTAGATATATAACTGTGTGTTTTCAAAGCCTTTCTTAAGCAGATTGAAACTCTTCTGATTCCTGTAGATTTCATTTGTCAAAACCCTTCTGTTGTCAATCAGATGAGGTGGGGAGATGGATCCCCACAGTGCCTCCTGCTTATGCGTTGTCATCAGTAGGTCATCAGTAAATGACAGCTGGCATCATCTGGTGCTGCCAGTGCTCCTCTTCCTCTTAATGGGTACATTCCTGTAAGTCTGCTTTATTTCTACAGGAGTCTTACTCAATTGTTAATTGAGTTCTCCTTACACCAAGAAATTAGTCAAAGACATGAGGAGATCTATGAATGTCTGGGACTTGCATACCCTGAGGAGAGCTGAGCAGCAGCTGGCACTTCTGTGAAAAGCATTTAAACAGGGTAGGCAAGTTTGAGTTGAATTGAGGCAGGAGTTGGTTCTCTGCCTACATTTGACTGAATTTCAAGAAATAGGAAATTGTTTCTTTTAGAACTCACAGTATCTGGGCTGGGTTATAGAAAGGTAATTTAATGATTTAGTTCTCTTCTTTTTGAGACAGATATAAGCAGAAGAAGGACCTGGAGAACAGGTTGGTCTCTATGAAAAGTTCTGTGGACAGTGGGCAAGCAGATGAGGAGCAGATACGGGCGTTTTATATTCTACAAACCCAGAAGTGGATCAACACCAGCCTGGAGGAAATTGAAAGTGTTGACCAAGAAATAGTCATATTGAGGAGCAGAGGTACAGCAAAACAGGTATGAGATCTCTCTTGAGCTGCAGGTCATTCACAGCACAAGCAGAAGGGATTTCGTTTCACTCTGAATGGGCAGTGTCTGGCTTTTGAATTGATCAATTCTCTTTGAGACAGATAAAAGCAGAAGAAGGAACTGGAGAATGGGTCTGCTCCTGTCTCAGCCAACATGCTGGTTTTGGGTTGTTTTCCCAAGAAAACAAGGCTCTTGTGGCACAAGAGGTAGCTCGCTTGCACTCGCAGCAGCGGCTGTGCCGGGTGGTCTCAGGCACAGTGGACCTTTGGCCAGGAGCGGTGTGTGGGCAGAACAGGCGCCTCGGGCAGGTTTTGGGGAGGAGGGATGGGGCCGTGCATGGAGTTTGGATCCTGGCTCCTGGCCTGGGGCAGTTAATGGTTCACCAAGGTCGGTTGGAGGGAAGGGGGCGGTGGGGGGAGTGGAGCTGCTGCGGCTGCCGGACTGTCCCTTGCTGCAGGCAAGGCTCCATGGGGACGGCTTGGGGACAGCCAGCCTCGGCCACCCTGCTCGGTGCCCGGCCGCAGTCCTTGGCACTTGCTGGGGTTGGACACTGCCCCGTGCCTCCCAGCTGCACCAGCTGGGAAAGACACGAATCATCTGGGAGCCTGAACACGGGAAAGGTCCTGGCCTTTGGGGAGCTGGGCACGGTGTGGGATGTGCCACTGCACTCTGCTCCAGTGCTGCACCCAAGCTCACGGACATGTCTGGGCCCAGGGGTGCCCAGCCTGCCCCCTGCTCGGCTCAAGGCTGTTCCGAGAGCAGCCGTCATGGTCCAGAGTTCTCAGGATGAGCATCCTCCATCCCATCCCTCTTCACCCAACTGCTTGTCCTGGGTTCAGCAGTAGCAGTCATTTTTTCTCCTTCTTAGTAGCTGGTGCAGCTCTGTGTTTTTGACTTTCGGCCTTGGAACAGTGCTGATAACAATGATGTTTTTAGTTACTGCTCAGTAATGTTTACTCTGACCAAGGACTTTGTGAGTCTCATGCTCTGCCAGGGAGGAGGGGAAAGCCGGGAGGAAGCAGACACAGGACACCTGACCCAAACTGGCCAAAGAGGTATTCCATACCACAGCACGTCATGCCCAGGATGTAAACTGGGAGTTACCCAGAAGGGCTAGGGCACTGCTCGGTTGGGCTGGTTTTCGACAGGTGGTATTGTATTCTCTTCCCTTGTTATTTCCCTTATCATTATTATCATTGGTGGTAGCAGCAGTGGTTTATGTTATACCTTAGGTACTGGTCTGCTCTTATCGCAACCTGTCCAAATTACATTCTTTCAATTCTCCTCCCCGTTCCTCCAGGTGGAAGAAGGCGGGGGAGTGAGCAAGAGGGCTGCGTGGCTGACTTACAGCCTGGGCTTAAACCACAACACTGCTTCATCCTTTCCATCCTACCTCCCACCTCACCACTGCACCCCAAAGCCCCAGCAGCCACACGTACCCCTGGATTCACCCCCTACCAGCCCAGTGGAGCAGCTTTGGTCCAGCCTGTGCTGCTCTGGGATGGGTGCAGTGTCCCTCAGCACAGGGAACTGTGCCAACATCCAGGCCACCCTGTGCACCCTGCTCACAGCACCCTGGCCCTCACAGTGGGATACCCAGGATATGGGCAGGGAGCTCTTGGGGGTTCCCCAATCCCATCTGTGGAAGCCCAGGTCTGATGGCCTCTGTGCTCTGCCTGCTCCCTACCTGCTCCTGGGGACCCCACCACTCTGGGAACTCTACCACAGCAGGGGAGCTTTTGCTCTGTCCCTTGCATGGTTCCACAACGCAGGGTCCCTTGCACGGTCCCTCAGAGGGTCCCCAAGCACTGCAGGGTCCCAGCTTGTCCCCTCCTTCTCCTTTGGGGAGAATGACCTCTTTCGCCAGGTGGTCTTCGAGGAGGGAAGCTGGATAAGGAGCGTCCAGCAGCGCTTCCAAAAGGTGATGGGCTTTGCTCCCTGTGTCTTCTATGGCCAGCGCCTCTATGGCCAGCGCCTCACCTCTATGTAGTCCCAGGGTTTCCACCCCTACGCCCATGACCACTGTAGGTGATCATCTCCCACCTCCCTCACCAAGACATCTGGCAGACCTGGGAGTGGGACTGGTCCCAGCTTGCCAATGCTTTGGGAACTCCCCCTTTTCACATGCAGTGGGACTAATCACAGCTACTGTACCTGTAGTTTCCAGCTTGAGGCCCACTGTGGTGTCAATAGGGACTTGCTGGGTAATTATGCCTTCCAAAGAAGCATTTATTTTTCCCTCGTGTTGAGAACATTAACTCTGTAATTAGAAAGGGCAGCTCAAAAACCCATGTTCTGCCAGGTGGACCTCAAGCAGGAAGAGAACAACACATGTGGGTATGTGCAGAGAGCAGGTTGCAAGGAAATCTGGTCCCTTACCCTTATTCATTTCATACTCCCAAGGTATAAATGAAACCTATTGAACAGTCGGGGCAGCAGACAAAAAAGGGGCTGATTAGCTCCTAGCAAGGAGATTCAGGAGCTTCCAACCTGCTAACCCACTTGGGTCTTAGAGGGAAAGATTTTGCAGCTCACAGGAAACCAGTCCTCACATGGATTTCCTATTCTTTTGGTCTGGCTTCCCTGGAGAGTCACGGTAATGTGCTGCTCAAGGCCTGCCCTGTGCTGCCTCCAGCAACCGGGGTCAAAACTACCCCTGCTCCCACCACCCCTACTTTTGAGGGCAGGAGAGGGCAGCTGAGATACACTGCTCCATCATCAACCTATTCACAATTACTTGGAAAGCAAGCCTGTGAGCCCCTCGGGGAGGTGGAGGTCCCTGAGGAGAACACCCTAAGGAGATGTTTGCTAAAGATTAAACATAGATATCCTATGGGAGGGTGATCTGTGAAGTGCTCTGACAGTCTCTGTGTAACAGTAAGGATAACACTCCGGAGGAGTTCACTCCAGCAGTCTCTTTTGCTCTGATCCTTACAAGTGCTGCTGAAGTGTTGAATCTTTGTGGTTACAGAGGGTGATGATGTGATTGGTGTACTGTAGCTTTTAACTAACACATACGAAGGTAAAGTGTGCTGTGTTGAGAGGGGTATTACTCTGATGGAAGTGAGCTGGTTGCAATTGCTGGGTATGCCAAAGCATGCTAGTGGAGATCAAAAGGCTGCAGATTCCTGGCCCCAGTCCACTTCCAATCATAATACCCATTACTTATCACACTGCTGGACACAGCGTTGCTGTTCACCTCCTGCCTGGTGTGCAGGAGCAGTATAGATGAGGGTCAGCTCTTGCTGTACCTCCAGGAGACTCACAGCACTGGGGCATACTCAGGGCACACTGAGCGAGCGTCTAAACCCACAGCTCTTCCAGTTCTTATGAGTGACTTCTTATTGACCTATCTCAGTAGGGATGAAGAAAAGAGAGTAAACTGATTCACTCTTGGAGTCCGAGTGCTTCCAGCAGGCCCTGAATTACATTTCTCACTATTACATTTCTCACATGTAGGTCAAATTCCTGTGTTTCTAAGGGACCAACATCACAGAAACAATCACAGAACTGTCTGGGTTGAAAGGGACCTTAAAGCTCCTCCAGCTCCAACCCCTGCCAAAGGCAGGGACCCCTTCCACTAGAGCAGCTTGCTCTAAGCCCCTGTGTCCAACCTGGCCTTGAACACTGCCAGGGATGGGGCAGCCACAGCTTCTCTGGGCACCCTGTGCCAGCGCCTCAGCACCCTCACAGGGAAGAACAACTTCCAAGTGTCTAAGCTAATCCTCCCCTCAGTTTCTTTTTATTTGCTTATCTCATCCTAAATCCCCAGCTTTAACCTTTGCCTGCCTTATTCGCTTTTAAACGTCGGAGGTAGTGTAAGAAGGAGCTAAGCAAGCAGCTCAAACTCGAGGAGCCCCCGGCGCAGCTGAGCCGCAGGTGCCAAGATGGCGACCCCCTCGCGGTGCCCTCACCAAGATGGCGACACCCTCACCAAGATGGCGACACCCTCGCGGTGCCCTCACCAAGATGGCGACACCCCCGCTGTGCCCTCACAAGATGGCGGGCGGGGCGGGGCGGGGTCGCTCGTAACAGCCGGAAGGGATTTGTTGGCAGCCGGTTCCCAGCCCAACATGGCGGAGGGTGCTGAGGAGGAGCAGAAGCTGGCGGAGCTGCTGGCGGTGGGCTGGCAGCTCTGGGAAGAGCTGGAGACCGACACCGCGCCGTCCTCGGGGAGCCCGGCTGTGCAAGATAAGGTGCGGCAGGGGCTGGACGTCCTGCGGCGGGCGAACGCCATGGTGGCGCAGCTGGAGCTGTTCAGGTGAGCGGAGGGGAGGGATGAGCCTGGGGGCACCCGGTGAGGCGGGGCGAGGGTCTGCCACGGTTCGGGGCTTGGCCAGGGCCAGGTGGAGAGGGCGCGGGGATCGTGAGGTTGGTCTCTGCCCTTGCAGTGAGAACGAGGATCTGGAGGAGATCGCCTCGGCCGACCTGAAGTACCTGCTGCTGCCCGCCTTGCTGGGGGCCATGACGCTGAAGCAGGTGGACCTGAGCAAGAGGCTGGAGCACCTGGAGAGCGCCCGGGCCCACTTCTGGAGCTTCCTCAAGCTCTGCAAGAGCTACGGGCTGGGCAGCTTCCACCTGCCCCCCGCCACCAGCCCCCCGGCAGAGGAGGCTGACAGGAGCCCGCCCCGCAGGAGCCCTGCTGCCGTCCAGGACAAGCTGGTGGCCATGGCGTCGAGCAGGCAAGCCAAAATTGAAAGGTAGGTTCTTGGTTTGTGGCGTTTAAAGGCTTCTGGGAATCGATTTCAGAGAAGGGGAGAGCCTGGGGCAGTGCGTGGTTGTACAGACGAGGACTGCCGGGAAAGAAGGGCCTTCCTTGATGCCGGAATACACTTGATTGTGAAGCACTCCTTTTAAGATATGCACCACATATTATTTAGTGACTGCGGAGCTGCATTTATACCTTTGGTTTTGGTCTTTGAAGAACTGCATGAAAGCTCTTCTGGCTGGTGCTTTAATTGCTGCTAAGAGCATAACGCCACCCATGCTGGAAGTTACCTACCAAAGGGCTTATTATGTCCTTAAAAAAGAGGTGGTTGATGTCTCTTTGTTATGCTTTAGCTGGGGATTTTGACAAGTTGTTGCTTATTGTGGTAGCACTGAAAGGCCCAGGCTGGGCTGGAGAGCTGTTTGAATTGCATGGATACAAAGATATGATTTATATTCTAGATATTAACCTAACTGAGGTGGGTTTGGGGTACTAGACCATGTCAGGACCTTTGGGATCAGCGCAGCAAAGCCTTTTCAGAGCTGAATATCTCCTTCCAGGCAAGCTTTGTTAGTGCTGCAGGTTGGGCTTTGGTTACCTGTGAAGTCCCCTCTTGCTGTGGGCTGGTGGTTGCCTGTACCATGACTCCGTCCACTGGAAGGCAAATGGGAGGTGCCTGCGTTGTGAGTTCTGTCACAAGCAGGTTGGTACTTGATCAGGGTGAGACACCTTGCAGCTCTATTTGTTTCCAGTAAAACACATGGCCTGCATGAAAAACATAGGCCTGTATCATCCCTTCGGTTTGTTGTGTGGCAGGATGGGCCTGGCCAGTTAAGATGTATTTTTCAGCATCCTTCTGGAGCAGTTGTGAATGGGTTTGATTTTTAGAAGGCCGTTGGTATGCTCCTTTTTCTTTCAGCTCCTGTAGGTTTCCAACCCTTGTTTGTTACTCTTCGTTCTTCAGGTAGCAGTGTAGCTGAAGGGTTTACCCTGGAAGTGTATTATGTACCTGCGCACACAAAAACGCCCAAGACACAAACAGAAGAGTGTTCTGATCTGCCTTACAAGCTCAGTCTTTCTGTCATGTAGAAGCAACTCAATATAACGATCACATTGCTTTTATAAGGTCATTAACTCATTGTTGGCTGGCTCCTTCACTGTTTTCTCTAGGAGACAAATGTTGCCAGGCTTGCAGAATTGTACCTGGGAGGTTTAATTTTCCAGGTTTGTTCAACTTTTAGGAGGAAAAAAAAAATAAATTGACAGAAGCACCCATACATTAAAAGTATGTTAAAGCTGCTTTTTATAGACAGGAGATACTTAAATTACAACAGTAATTCATCCCAACCTCCCCTTTTTTATATAATTTTACTTTTAAATACATGAAATCATATTAAACCTCTTACACAGAGTAGTAAATACCCTATGTAATGTCTGAATTTGAGTTGACAGCTGGAAGTGATGGCGTAGATGGGAACAAAGTATTTTGGTGATGCATGTAGATATATAACTGTGTGTTTTCAAAGCCTTTCTTAAGCAGATTGAAACTCTTCTGATTCCTGTAGATTCCATTTGTCAAAACCTTTCTGTTGTCAATCAGATGAGGTGGGGAGATGGATCCCCACAGTGCCTCCTGCTTATGCATCATTAGAGGTCATCAGTAAATGACAGCTGGCATCATCTGGTGCTGCCAGTGCTCCTCTTCCTCTTAATGGGTACATTCCTGTAAGTCTGCTTTATTTCTACAGGAGTCTTACTCAATTGTTAAATGAGTTCTCCTTACACCAAGAAATTAGTCAAAGACATGAGGAGATCTATGAATGTCTGGGACTTGCATACCCTGAGGAGAGCTGAGCAGCAGCTGGCACTTCTGTGAAGAGCATTTAATCAGGGTAGGCAAGTTTGAGTTGAATTGAGGCAGGAGTTGGTTCTCTGCCTACATTTGACTGAATTTCAAGAAATAGGAAATTGTTTCTTTTAGAACTCACAGTATCTGGGCTGGATTCTAGAAAGGTAATTTAATGATTTAGTTCTCTTCTCTTTGAGACAGATATAAGCAGAAGAAGGACCTGGAGAACAGGTTGGCCTCTATGAAAAGTTCTGTGGACAGTGGGCAAGCAGATGAGGAGCAGATACGGGCGTTTTATATCCTACAAACCCAGAAGTGGATCAACACCAGCCTGGAGGAAATTGAAAGTGTTGACCAAGAAATAGTCATATTGAGGAGCAGAGGTACAGCAAAACAGGTATGAGATCTCTCTTGAGCTGCAGGTCATTCACAGCACAAGCAGAAGGGATTTGGTTTCACTCTGAATGAGCAGTGTCTGATTTTTTTAATTGGTCACTGACTACTCCTGCCCCGTGTTCTAGACAGTCATATTTTGCGGAATGATAGAGCATTGAATATCAGCTCTGAATCAGTCTGCGTGCAAAGGCTTTTCTCCCCTTTGCTGTCTTCTGCCAGACCCTTAACTCTAAAGAAGTAACTACATTTGTAAATTAAGGGACCCTTGTGATTTCTTTCAGACCTATACTTCTGATGTACAAGGTGTCCAGGTGTTACAGAAAGAAATGCCTGTTCTGAATGATGAAAGCTTCTCATAGACCTGCAATTCCTGTGTAGGATAGTGTTCCTGGGCTTTGTTACTCATCTAAAATGTCTGTTTAGAAATGAAAAATCATAATGTATTGACATAGACCATAGTCCAGCCTTGTTGGCACAGCTGTTTTTTGCAGTTTATTACTGGTGTTGCAGACCTCTGCTACTCTGTAGTGCCCTGGGTGATATCGTTGGGAATGATGAGCTCTGCTTGCTTCAGAATGTATTGTGTTTGATCCCTGGGAAAAATAAGCTGTATTTCATGCTTTGATCTGAACTGATCTGGCTTAGCTCTGTCAGCTTTCTGTTTTGATCAGAGCTGGTGTAACAAAGGCACAAAAGGAAGTGATTTGTAGCAACTCACAGATGGAGCTCAAGATTTAAACTGGATTAAGGTGTGAATTGTCCATATTGGGATGTTGCTCTGACATCAGAGGCGTTTCTCTTCTACAAGACCTCAAATGACTTGTTTGGGATGGGAAGCAGAGAAAGGGATTTTCATTTTCAGGATTATTTTGTGACTATTGTTTACATCTTCAGTCTTCAGCACCACCACACGGTACTTCTCGGCAAGTCAGGCCTCCAATGAAGCCCTTCATTCTCACCCGGGATGCTGTGCAGAATAAGTATGTTGGTTTCTCATTATTTAGAGGCAGTGCTCTGTCCTCATGTTAAGACTCAGATACTCTTTGAAATGCATAAAACCAGTTGTTACCTTCAGGCTTTGCATCTGGGTAGTGGGTGAGGGGAAGATCTAATGGATTTCTTGAATTTTTTCTGATTTCTTAAGTTACCAGCATGCTGCAGTGTCTTGGCTGATACTGTTTCCTCCTATTGGGATGGCAGAGGAGGTTGTATTTAGCAGATAATTACTCTTAATTTATAGGCCATGTGTTTGCTGGTTGGTAAGCTGTGGAGAGGCAATGTTTATCTGCCCCTCTAACCTCTATGGGATAGAAGAGGATTACTCTTCACTCTTAAAATAAAGAGCCCAGTAGTGAAGAATACATGTGATCTCTTAATCTAATGTAAACTCTGGAATATTTCAGTGAATTCAAATAAGTGATCTGGGGGGCTGGGAAGATGTGATGCCTACCAGAGAATAATCAGTCATGGTAGTATGGTTTTTGAACTGTCTTTCCCTAGCCTTACAGGTTATCCAGATCTTAATATTTTGTGACACCATGAGATTCTTGTGAGGAATATGGCAGCTAAAGCACAAGTTGGGATAGAAACCAGATTTCTTGTCATGCTTTTGACATCATTTGCCCTGAGCCTTCCATTAATCTGTTTAGCCAAGCTGTGCCTAACTCAGTTCTTGGGGCCTCCTTAGCATGCTGTACAGACTCCTTTGGGCTGGTGATTTGTGAATAGAACAATCCTTGCCTCTCTAAATTAGCAGGGTGAACTCTGTAAATGCTGTTATGGCTGGGTTACTGGTAAGCCTTGCTGAAGAGCCAGGCTGTAGAAAAATATTCTCAAGCCCTCTTTGATAATATGCCTTATATTGTTAGTACAGATTGGATTACAGAGTAGTTCTGTGCAGGGTTGTCTATGTTTCTGCTTGTTCATAGCAATATCAAGTGCCACCTTTGACTGTCCATCTCTTCCTGTAGAGTGTTTGGTGCTGGTTATCCCAGCCTGCCTGTAATGACTGTGGATGACTGGTACGACCAGCGCAGAAGGCAAGGAGTGGTGTCTGGTCAGAGCACACCTCCAGGTATGGAGTGGCAAAGCAAAGATTGGAATGGAGAGCTTGGGATGTCTCTTGGGGGGAGGGTGAATGGGGATGTGTTCAGAGTGTAAAGCACCCACTGACTGAGGAAGAGTAAGAGCTGGCTTCATAAGGCTGTGAGAATAACTGGATTACTGGACTGCTCATTTGGCAATTCCTGCTTTTTGTCCAGACCAGCTTTTGAGAGCCTGACTGTGGATCTTCCACTGTCCTACTGCCCCTCACTCATGTTCTTGTCTTCAGCAGATCTAACTGATGAAGAGTTGCAGAAGCAGCAGGAGAAAAAAGAGGAGGAGGATGATGAGGAAGCTCTTCAGAAAGCTCGGAACATGGATGACTGGAAAGATACACACCCAAGAGGCTATGGCAACCGGCATAACATGGGCTGATGCCCTTGCTGCAGAGGGAGCATGTCCTGGAAATCTGTAAGAATAGCCAGTGTCCTGGCAGTACAGGAGTAAAGACACTGTACATATGCAGAGGTATCCATGGCTTCCCTGGGAGGCAGGGAATTGGATGAGTAAACATGACCGCTTGTTTTGGTTTACATTAAATGTTGGACTGAGTGCACTGATTATGTACAGTGACGCCACAGAGCTCCTGTCAGGTGGAGCTCTTTCCGAGGGGTCAGACTGCCTCTGTTCTCCCAGTCAGAGGAAGTCCTTGCAAGAAAAGTACATGAATTTGGAAACGGTTCTTTGTATTGTGGGTGGATGTATTCATTTTCTTTTCCCTCTATATCATAGAATCATAGGGGTTAGGGTTGGAAAGGACCTTAAGATCATCTAGTTTCAACCCCCCTGCCATGAGCAGGGACACCACACACTAAACCATGTCACACTAAACCAAGATTTTGCCAGGCAGAGGTGACACTGACTGGGGTGTAGTTCCCTGGGTCTTCCATTTTGCCCTTCTTGAAAATGGGAGTTATATTTCCCTTTTTCCAGTTGTGCACGTTCAGGTTCTTAAAATGATCTCGAACCTGATCCTTTCCTAAAGCGGGCCTAAGGTCTTCATTCTCACAGTCCCTCCATCTGCCTTCCAAGACTTGGGCAGTGTGGTCAGAGCATTTGCCAGTGGAGACTGAAGCAAAGAAGTCATTGAGAACCTCAGCCTTCTCCAAATCCAGGGCAGCCAGCTCTGATAGCTTCCAGAGAGGGCTCACATTATCCCTGGTCAGTCTTTTGTTTGCTACATGCCTACAGAAGCCCTCCCTGTTAACTTTCACATCCCTTGCCAGGTATAATTCTAACTGGTTCTTGGCTTTCCTGACCTGGTCCCTAGCTTCCTGGACAGCATCTCTATTCTTCCCAAGCCACCTGTCCTTGCGTACACCTTTTATGAGATTCTTTTTTCCCCTCTAAGTTTCCTCAGCAGCTCCGTATTCATCCATGGAGGCCTCCTGGCCCTCCTGCTGCATTTCTTTCTAGTCGGGATGCAGAGCTCCTGAGCTTGGAGGAGGTGATCCTTGGATATCAGCCTGCAGTCTTGGGCCCCCCTGCCTTCTAGGGCTATATCCCATGGAACTTTACTAAGCAGGTACCCGAAGAGGCCAGAGTCTGCTCTCTTGAAGTCCAGGGCAGTGAGCTTGCTGCATGCCCTTCTCATTGTCCTGACAATCTCGAACTCAACCGTCTCATGATCACTACAGCCAAGGCTGTCCTGGAGCATCACATTTACAACCAGCCCCTCCCTGTTGGTGAGCATGAGGTCAGGCATAGCATGTCTCCTTGTTGGCTCCTCTGTCACTTGCAAGAGGAAGTTGTCTTCCACACAATCAGGGAATTTCCTGGATTGCTTGTGCCAGGCCGTACCATGCCTCCAACAGATGTCAGGATGGTTGAAGTCTCCCAGGAGGACAAGGGCCTGTGAGGCTGCTCCTATCTGTCTATAGAGTGCTTCATCCTCTTGATCAGGTGGTCTGTAACAGATCCCCACAGTAATGTCCCCCATTGCTGTTCTCCCTTTGGCCCTGACCCACCAACTGCGTTGACTTATCACCTGTCCCCAGAGAGAGTTCCATACTCTCCAGCCTATGGCTGACATAAATAGCTACTCCCACTCCCTGTCGGCTGGATCTGTCTTTCCTACAGAGCCTATAACCTTCCACTCCAACATTCCAATCATAGGAGCCATCCCACTATGTTTCTGTGATGCCAATGATATCATATCCCTGTAGCCGTACACACATCTCTTTATTCCCCTTGTTGCCCATACTACAGGTGTTTGTATAGAGGCATCTGAGCTGAGCTCCAAATGAAGCTGACTCGTTAGCTGGAGTGGCTGAAATAGCTCTGCATCGATTCAAGCATTTATTAAAGGTGCTGGCAATTGATTTGGGAGTGTTGGGATGGAATGATGCCCCCCCTGACCAACACATCTAGTTTAAAGCTGCCTTGACCAGCCTGGCAAGTCTCTATTACCAAAGCAGTTTTTCTGAGCGCCACCAGCCTTCAGTAGACCTGGCCTCCCAACTCAAGTCTCATGTTCAAGTAACCAAACCCCTGACTATGGTACCATTCTTCTAACCATTTATTAACCACCAAATCTGCCTGGCCTTTTCAAGGTCCTCCCCTTTGACCTGGAGGATCAGTGGAAAAACTGTCTGAGCTCCAGAGCCCCTAACCACCTTTCCCAGGGCTCTGTAGTCCTTCTTAATGATTCCCAGGCTACTGCTGTCAATATCACTGGCACCCACATGGATCTGGAGTAGTGGGTAAGAGTCAACAGGACTTACTAGACCAGGCAGCCTCTCAGTAACATCCCTGATCTGAGCCCCTGGTAGGCAACACTGCCATGTCACGCCCCGCTCACTGAGCTCCTGGCCTGGGTTTTTTCCCACTCGGGCTGCTCGCCTCAGTGGAGCTGCTGGCATCTGGACAAGGCCAGGCAAGGGCTTGAGGCTCCCTGGGTGGCTCTTGCTGCTCAGAACTGAGGCTCCTGCACGTGGTGTTTCCTGTCACTCTGGTGTTGAAGGGTCCTCTCTGGAGCTGCTCACCTCATCAAAATAATATTTATATATAAATATTTAATAAGAAAAATAAAATCTCTTGTGCTGCCTAGTTCTGTTGTTAAAATCCCTCACTCTTTATCCCAGGCTCTTCCAGAGCAAAATTGAAAAGCTGGTTGCTAGCAACCAGGGGTGTTGGGAATACAAGATGGTCAATGTTGGATGTGTTCACCTTGGCAGGCAGGTCTGCGTGCACAGCTGGGTCCTCCATGAGCTTTGCACAGGCAAATTCTGCTGTTCCTGAGCATGCAGACTGAAGCGTTGGGGATATTTTTATGTGAAGTAAATCAGGTATTTTAAGGGCAATGTCTTGAAATGCTGATACTACATGTTGTAGAAATGCCTTAATAGAAATGCTTGTCCTTTTGCTCATAACAAAAGTAACATGGGGGCTGCATGGCTATAATGCATACAGTGCGATATACAGGGAGCCCTACTGGGGCCAACAGTGCCATATTCAAAAATGAAGTACTGCACTGGTGGTGAGCGTGCTTGGAAAATAACCCTGAAGGGGTGCAAACCTTTTCTGGATTCCTCTGAAACTGGTTTAAATAGCTGCTGGCACTAATCCTGAACTGAGTGAGAAGGGAGAACATGAGCGTTCTGCCCTACATGGCACTGACCTGGTGTGCGGCAGGCACGTCACTGGGTAAGAAAGTGAGGAATCGTGGCTGGAAGACCTGGAGTTGCCCAGCATGGGACTAGCAGCCGAGGCTGCAGTTATTCTAAATGTCTTACAGATGTTGGGATAAAACCCCAGAGAAATCATCACTGCTACTTGCATGTGTGGCAGTGTTACCTGGAGCAGGACACAGGGCATTTACTGTGATTTGGTGCAGTCAGGTTCATCAGCAGAGCACTCTCTTGTGTCCAGGGAGTGAGATTCCGAGGGAATTAGGGGTTTTCCTTCCTATTAGCATGACTCAGGCACACCTGAGGGACCAGCTAGGCTTCAGGAGAGCTTGGATGTTTTATACATGGCAATCTCAGCTCTTAACTAACCTGCCCCTGTGAAGCTGTAGCTTGCAGTGAATGCCGTTGCACCCTATTTTCCAGACACTCAGCCCTTACAAGAGCAGATGATGAGTTTTTGTGGGTTCCAAACCTCTCCCGTGAAACATGGTTTAGACTTTAACAACACACTCAGTCCTAGGCGTGCACTTATTCCTTTCCTACTTTTGATGGTGGCTGGCTTTTCCTCGTGAGTACTTCTGGAGAGGTAGATCCTGAGAAGTAGCTCCAGTGAACTAGTTCCTGCTGATTTTCGCCTTTCCTTTGGCCGTTGGCCTGAAGCCCCATCTCGGTGCTGCTTTTGTGCTGTTCTTGTTTCATTTTCTTCTCTTTTTTTTGTCCCCCACTCCTCTCCACTTTGGCTGGGCTAGCAGGCTGGGCTGGCTGACTCCAGTGCCCCTCTTAGGGGTGGAAGAGGAGGGGACAATGCTGGGGCTGATGGTCAAGGCCTGTCAGGCAGGCTGCCTTCCCATACCACAGAGGGGGAGCTTTGGGATGACGTTTAGAGCATAACAGGGTTTGTGAAATACCCAACACACGGACGGTACCATTACCAGGGGAAGGCAGCTCCCACGGAGCTGCCGCTGGTGCCGGCAGCAGTGCCTTTCTGAAGAGCAGTGGGTGACCTTCGCCACGGCAGCACCTCACCGCTCAGCGTGACTCCTCGTCCTCCCAAGGACCACCAGCTCTTCTTCTTGCTCTGCAAGCCAGGGCCAGAGCGGGTCTGCTCCCCTCCACAGTGGACGGTTTACCTTGGATCAGCTGGTTAAAGCCACTGGATACACAGTCGCCCTCCAGCATTTCCAAACTCACCTTTTAACCTGCAGATCCAGGGGCTGGCGCAGAACTCCCTGCCACCATGAAAACAATTATTGCAGCCTGTTCTCAAAATCTTAGTGGTAAGATATTTCCAAAATGTGTTTGAATGGTTTCTGATGCTCTGGAGATGCGAGGAGCTGGTCAGGCAATTGCCGTTTGTTGTCAGTATTGTCTGTCTGCTTTAGGCTTAGGGGAAAGGGAGATGTTTGGAGCGATTTGGGGTTTGCAGCACCAGAGGAAAACATACAGTTGCTCAATAGGAATTAATTTCTGACAATGCATTCAGTAATGTTACTCTGCAACGTGCTCCAGAGTGCTGCAAATTCCTCTTCGTCTTTCCTTGCTGGCCTGGACTGTAGAGTCCAACTTTCTGGGTTTGAAGAGGCTCCTCTCACTGCAGATGGGGCCGGCAGCAGAGCCCATGGGACTTCTCCGTTTTCTCTCTGTGGTCTGGTCATTCATGGAGAGCTTGGAGGGGAGCTGGAAAAAGGAACTAAGAAAAGCAACGCTTTGGTAGGCATGAGTTTTCTCGGCAGAGCTTTGCATCTTCCCTGGAAAACAAATAGGGCTTTGGAAACTTGACATAGGCAGGGCTGTGAGGGCAGCAGGGCTTCTGGAGGGTGAGCAGGGATGGGCAGGAGGGACCACTCGGGGGAGAGAGGAAACAACTCTTTAATACTGGTGATGCCTCTGGGGTTTATTTTGGTTGTCCCATTCATGACTTGGATTGAGCCAGAATGAGTGGAACCAGCCACTGAACCCCAGGATTTGGTGGTTCTCCTCTGAGATGGGGGTCCCACAGGATACCTAAGGGTCTCCAGCTTGTGGAGCCATGGGGACAGGTCTGCTCCTGTCTCAGCCAACATGCTGGTTTTGGGTTGTTTTCCCAAGAAAACAAGGCTCTTGTGGCACAAGAGGTAGCTCGCTCGCACTCGCAGCAGCGGCTGTGCCGGGTGGTCTCAGGCACAGTGGACCTTTGGCCAGGAGCGGTGTGTGGGCAGAACAGGCGCCTCGGGCAGGTTTTGGGGAGGAGGGATGGGGCCGTGCATGGAGTTTGGATCCTGGCTCCTGGCCTGGGGCAGTTAATGGTTCACCAAGGTCGGTTGGAGGGAAGGGGGCGGTGGGGGGAGTGGAGCTGCTGCGGCTGCCGGACTGTCCCTTGCTGCAGGCAAGGCTCCATGGGGACGGCTTGGGGACAGCCAGCCTCGGCCACCCTGCTCGGTGCCCGGCCGCAGTCCTTGGCACTTGCTGGGGTTGGACACTGCCCCGTGCCTCCCAGCTGCACCAGCTGGGAAAGACACGAATCATCTGGGAGCCTGAACACGGGAAAGGTCCTGGCCTTTGGAGAGCTGGGCACGGTGTGGGATGTGCCACTGCACTCTGCTCCAGTGCTGCACCCAAGCTCACGGACATGTCTGGGCCCAGGGGTGCCCAGCCTGGCCCCTGCTCGGCTCAAGGCTGTTCCGAGAGCAGCCGGCATGGTCCAGAGTTCTCAGGATGAGCATCCTCCATCCCATCCCTCCTCACCCAACTGCTTCATCCTTTCCATCCTACCTCCCACCTCACTGCTGCACCCCAAAGCCCCAGCACCCACAGGTGCCCCTGGATTCACGCCCTGCCAGCCCAGTGGAGCATCTTTGGTCCAGCCTGTGCTGCTCTGGGCTGGGTGCCGTGTCCCTTCACAGGCAGCCGCGCCAGTATCCAGGCCACCCTGCGCACCCTACTTGCAGCACCCTGGCCCTCACAGCGGGATATCCACTCCTGGCTCCAGCTTCTCTCTGTCCTTCAGTGGGTGCTCAGCTTCCTGCTGCTGGGTCAGTGAGTAGGGGACTGCAGGGGGTCCCATGAGGCAGGAATGCACGCACTCACCCCCTCCTGCTCCTACAGGGATCGTCAGCCTGATGCTCCTCATTTACCTTGTGTTCACCAGCTTCTGGCCCATCTCTGCTCTCTACCTGGCCTGGATCATCTTTGACTGGGACACACCGGAGAAAGGTGGGGATGGGCACAGGTCCCCTTTTCCTCCTGCTTTGCAGCAGGATGGGGCATGGGGTCTCCTCTTTCCCTGGGTCCATCCCAGCATGGCAATTGTAGAGCACCACATTCCACCTGCTCCTTCCTTCCTCTGCCCCATCATCATCCCCATGGTGGGAAGAGGGATGCAGTGGGTCTGTGGGTAGTGTTTCCCATGGATCCTGCTGCCTACTGGGGTGGGCATCGTCTCCTGTGGTCCCTCCCTGGTTTGCAGGTGGCAGGAGGCTGCCATGCCTGCGTCGATGGACCGTGTGGAGGCACTTTCGGGATTATTTCCCTGTGAAGGTACAGTGCAGGGAGCCAGGGTGCCAGGATGGGGTGTTCATGCAGGTGGTGGTGGTACCAGCTATAAGAACATGCCGCTGTTATGTCCCTGCAATCGCTTTTATCCCCACAGCTGGTGAAGACACACGACCTGTCCCCCAGCCACAACTACATCATTGGCTCCCACCCTCACGGCATCCTCTGTGTTGGTGCCTTCTGCAACTTCATCACGGGCTCCACGGGCTTTGAGGAGATGTTCCCGGGCATCCGGCCCTTCCTCACCACCCTGGCGGGCAACTTTCGATTGCCCATCTTCAGGGAGTACCTGATGAGTGGGGGTGAGGCTCCGTGGTTGCTTACCTCATGGGCTGCCCTGCAGGCATGGCTGGTTGTGCTGGCTTGAGGGATGCAGCCACTGCCTGCCCCGCTCCTGCTCAACTCTGCTGCTGCCAGGCAGAACCCAGGTGGTGCAGCATCCATGGGCAGGGAGCTCTGGGGAGTTCCATCTGTGGGAAGCCCGGCTCTGATGGCCTCTGTGCTCTGCCTGCTCCCTGCCTGCTCCTGCAGACCCAACCGCTCCAGGAACCCTGCCGCAGCAGGGGGAGCTCTTGCTCTGTCCCTTGCATGGTCCCACAAGGCAGGGTCCCTTGCGGGGTCCCTCAGAGGGTCCCCGAGCGCTGCAGGGGCTGGCAGTCCCACAGCACCAGTGGTCCATTCTGCTGCAGGGCTGTGTCCAGTGACACGCCGCGCCATCGGGTACCTGCTGTCCAAGAACGGCACCGGCAACGCAGTGGCCATCGTCATCGGCGGCGCGGCCGAGTCACTCTCCTGCCGTCCCGGCATCACCACGCTCACCCTGAAGAACCGTAAGGGCTTCGTCCGCTTGGCCCTGCAGCACGGGTGGGTCACGGGCACCGCCGCTGTGGGAGTCTGGGGGTCCTGGCATCCCATTACCACCCACCATGTTCCCTCCACAGGGCCCACCTCGTCCCTTCCTTCTCCTTCGGGGAGAATGACCTCTTTCGCCAGGTGGTCTTTGAGGAGGGAAGCTGGATGAGGAGCATCCAGCAGCGCTTCCAAAAGATGATGGGCTTCGCTCCCTGTGTCTTTTACGGTCGGGGCCTCACCTCCATCCAGTCCCGGGGTTTCCTTCCCTATGCCAAACCCATCACCACCGTAGGTGAGCATCTTTTGCCTGGGAGGAGGGGATATCCGAAAAGTGGAGGGGCAGTGGAGGAGGACACCCGGCAATGGGTGGTGTTGGAAGGCAATGTCTTGCACAAAGGCTTGTATCCACAATAAGCCAGGCCAACCTGACCTTCCTCCTCTCCCCGCAGTGGGGGAGCCAGTGACAGTGCCCAAGATCGAGGACCCGAGCAGTGAGGTGGTGGACATGTACCACGAGATGTATATCCGCTCCCTGCTCAAGCTCTTCAACGAGAACAAGACCAAGTATGGCCTGTTGGAGACGGATGAGCTGCACATCCTCTGAGCACGGCTTGGCGCCGGCGGCCAGATCCTGGCTCACAAGGGCAGTGCTCTTGTGGGTGGGGATTTCAGCCATCCCGGCATGGGGGACACATGGGGGATGCACAGGGGACGGTCCCCACTCTGGCCAAAAAAACTGAGCAGGAAGCAGGAGAGGAAGAAGCAAAGGGAAGGGGAACTTGGGGAATAGTCCTCTTTGAAAGGGGTTTGGAGGGGCTGTGGGTGTTCCCTGAGGATGTGGGGCTGATGGGGGGGGCGATGGAGAAAGGCTGGGGGCCAGTGCTGGGCATGGTTCCCTCAAGATAACCAGGACACCGTGAGCTGAGGGAAGAGGTGTCATGTGAGGAGGGGACAGGATGGGCTCTTTGGGATAGCATCCCAATGGTGAGTGGGACCAGGCTGGGGAGATATCCCCCCTGGGGAAGAGGAGGGGCACTCCAGGACCTGGGGACAAGTGGCCTCAGCTGGTACCATGTGGCCCTGGGCGAGCAGTGGGTGCTGCTCTGGCCCCGGATGAGCCTTTTCCACCACCTCTGTACCCAATACAGAATTCCAACCCTGCAGCTGTTCCTATGTGTGTGGTGGGGTCAGGATCAGCAGTGCTGCAGCTGTACCCTGCACTTCCCATGCGGGTGAATCTGCCACCCGTGTCCCCTCGCTGGCAGTTCCATCTCCAGGGCTGGGGCCGTGCTTAATGGGGACACTTGCATGGCTCAGGTGTAACCAAGCAGTTCCCAGGGTCCACCTGGGCGGCATCAGGTATAATGGGAGGTGAGTTGCCACAGCTGCTTGTATGGTGCTAACTGGGCTTAGGAGGGAAGCTGCCTTCTCTGCTTCCACTTCAGCAGTGAGTGAGGGGTTCTCTGTGTGTCACTGTCTGGTGGGATGGGAATGGGGTTGGGACATGGCATCCTTTCCCCCCCCCAGGTGACCTGGGCAGCTCTTGGTGGGATGTAGCTGTGTGTGGCCAGTGCCATGGGGGCGGGGGGGATGCCCCAATAGTGCTATTAGCATCCCTTCCTTAGGCAAGTGCAGGCAGGACTCATGGGGGGCAATGGGAGACAGTCCCTCCTGGGCTCCCTGTGACAGGGACACCCCATCCCATCCCGGATGGTGTGTGAGTCAACAGTACTGATAGCCATCTCTGGTCTGCTGTCTGCGTAGGCACTTGGTCAAACAAAAGGGCTGAGTAAACATTTGGAAAGCAAACATCCATGAAGGCAGATTCCCGAGGACTCTCGTCACCACAGGTGTCACTGCTCTGACTCCTCTCTCTGGATGACTGGTGGTGGCTTTCCTTCGCTTTCAGACACTTTATAGGGTAAGGGGGGTAAGGGTTAAGTCCCTCTCCCTCCTCTTATAGGAAGAAACAGCATAGAGAAAAGGGAAGGGGCTTTATTGAGGGGTGATGGGCAGCAAGTACCCCATGCTGCATCCCTCCCTACCTCTCCCAAAGCCAGCAGTGTGACAGGGGCATCTCTGACAACCTCCACCAGGTACTCAGGGGGCCCAGTGTTCGCTTCATCCCCAGGTTCGGTCTGGTCCCCCCACATTCCTATTGAGCAGGTTGGAAGGGCTGTGCATGCCCAGGAAGGGACCAGTGTCCCTTCTCTTTGGTGCCCCACATCCCAGGAGCACCCCTGGATGAGATACCGGCTGCCTCACCAAAATGGATTTCTCAGCATTTTTCCCATTCTCATTGGTCCCCCAAAGGTGGTCATGCCCCGCCTGGCACAAGCACCCTCTTCCTATGGCGTTCTAGGGCAGGGCTGGGACAAGGCCCATGGCCACCGGCCCTCAGCCCTGCAGTGTCTGCCCCCACAGAGGCCGGGCAGGGCAGGTTTGGGGACCTGGGGTTGCCAGGATGCCCGCATGGAGCCCCGGGGGGCTGCAACCTGTGGAGACCAGGGATGAGGTTACTACAATTCCCTTTGGCCCCTCAGCACCCGCCTCTGCTCCGTGCTGTCCCAGTCCCGTAGGTGTCACTGGGAGTGTGGCTGCCACCCAGGATGCTCTCCATGGAGGGGGACACGAGGGCCAGGTCACAGGTGGGCACGGTCCGGAGGCGATGGGCTGGCCCCCGGCGCAGCTGCCCCCTGTACTTGTCCCCAGCCATGAAGTACAAGATGGGGTCAAGGCAGCTGTTGATGCTGGCCAGGGGCCGAGTGATCTTGTAGGTGAAGTTGATGATGTTGAGGGTCTGACAGCTGGCTTGGAAGTAGCGGGAGGTGTAGTAAATGGTCCGGGTGATGTGGAAGGGCACAAAGCAGATGGCAAAGACAGTGAGCACGATGATGATCATCTTGATGGAGCGCTTCTTGTAGGAGGGCATTCGGGGGCTGGGGCTGGAGAAGCTGGACTTGCCGAGACTCTTGGCCATCAGGCAGTAGCACAGGACGATCACTAGGAAGGGGACCCCGAAGAGGAGGGCCATGACGGAGGAGCTGTAGTGCACATAATGGTCAAACTCCTCGGGCTTGGTGGTGTCATGGCACAGAGTGGTGTTGCCCTTGGAGCTGGTGGTGACAAAGATGAGGTTGGGGATGAGGCAGATGGTGACGACAAGCCAGGCACCCACACAAATGATGCGGGCACACTTGGTCTTCGCCCAGTTCAGGGAGCGGATGGGGTGGCAGATGCCCACGTAGCGGTGAACACTGATGCACGTCAGGAGGAGGATGCTGCTGTAGAGGTTAGCATAGAACAGGAAGCGCACCATCTTGCAGAGCCACTGCCCAAAGGGCCAGTTGTTGCGGTCAGCATAATAGTAGACCAGGGTGGGGAGGGATAGGACATAGAGTGTGTCAGAGACAGCCAGGTTGAACATGTAGGTGGTGGTGGCATTCCAGGGCCTCATCCTGGACATGAAGATCCACAGGGCCCAGGAGTTGAGGGGCAGCCCCACCACAAAGACGATGCCGTAGGAGATGGGCAGCAGGATGAACTTGAACTCCTCATTGAAGACGCACTTCGCCTCTGCCGCTGCGGTGGTGTTTCCTCCTAGCCAGGGAGCTGGCGTCGGTGTCCACAGGGCAACCGGGAACGTCCGCACTGAAGTGGCCATGTTCTCCGAGCCAGATCTAGGGGAGCAGTTAATAAAAGCGCATTAGTCGTCGATCCCGACCATTGTCAGGCACAAAGCGCGGAAGGGAGCCAAAGATGCCAGATTTTCCCCCCCTCCAGAGCTTCGGCCACTTTGATGGCTCTCTGGTTTTTCTCAGCTTGTGCGTTTGGGCCTCGCGGGGAGCTGAGGGGGACTTGACAAATCCTCCCCTTCGCAGCCCCTGCAATGACACCCATTAATCATCCCTTTGAGCGGCGCGCAGTGACACCAGCGCCGCGTGGAGCCGGGAAGCGTGCCTGAGACAGAGGACCACGCCGGCCCCGCAGGGCAGCAGCCCCACGGCGCGGCGAACAATGAGACCTTTATAAGCAACAGCAGCCCCTGGCCGGTGCCAGCACAGCCTCTTGGAAGCCGGCTCAGCCTAATTGGCACCATCCTGACAATGCTGCTCGTCCCAGAGGGCTCCTCGACAGAAGAAAGGCAGGAGGAGAAGAAAGGCTTGTCTGGGGGAATATTATGGCCCGGAGAAATCCTCAGGGGGCTGTTAAAGGAGCCTTTGGGAGTGAGTGTCCCTGGACGGTGAGGGGCCTCCAGCTGCCGGGTATTCTCCGTAGGAGAGGGATGATGTAAACCCTGCAGAGAGGAGCTGCGCCGGAGCCAAGTCCCAGCTCAAGACAGTGCAAGTTCATAGGGCAGGCAGGAGGTTTCCTTTTGCTCAGTGTTAGGATCTTCATCCTCCTGGCAAATTGGGCCCCAGCGCTGAGGCAGGAGGGTGAGCTGGCAAAGGGTCGCGTTCGCGTCTCAGGATGTCTGGAGTTCAGAGCCCCCTCTGCCTGAAGGAAGAAGGAGCTTATGCCACCATCATGGTGTCCAGCAAAGGACCGGTGAAGGCTGCCTGCGCATTGGCTGCTCCACACCTCTCACTATCCCTGGCAAAGCAGCTCTGGATCAGCCACTTCTGCTGGCCAAGGGTGGATACCTAGATGAGTAACCTGGGAGCAGGAGCATCTGCCACGCTGCCGGCAGAGGCGAGGGTGTACCCAAACCATATCTGACAGAGGGAGCGCTGGGGTGTCTCCAGTTGCTGTTGGTCCAGAGCTCACCCAGGAGGTGATGGGCATCAGGATGCATCCTCTCAGCCTCCTTGATCCTTTGGCTCCCTCATAACCCCCCTCCTGTTTGCCCTTTGCCTTTCCCATGGAGATGTGCAGATGGATGGCTTCTCATGGCAAGCGCCGTTGGCAAGAACATCCCATAGGGCGTACCCATGGGGTCAGCTGAGGTGTGATCCATGTCCCTGCACAGCCTCACCTGCAGAGACATCCCTGGGTTTACAGAGATGATCATAAATCAGTCAGGAGGCAGATGGGCAAGCAGGAGGCTGCAGGGCCAGCCCCTCTGTGCCACACGCACCTCTGTGTACTCTGTTTGAGGAGTGGGCTGAGCCACAGCTTCAGGCTCACATCAAACACCCTGCAGCTTCCTTCCTGCTGCGGCTGGTGCAGGCAGCCGCCTCCTTTATTACAGGGATGAGTTCAGAGAGCAACAGGCAGGTCCTGATCAAACATTAACAGTGGGAAGAACTCCCTCTGTTTTCCCAGAGCCAGGAGGGAAAAAGAGCTGGTAGCAAACCCCACGCCTCTGACCACTAGTGCCAGCAGTGGCCCTTGGGGTGCTGTGCTGGTCCCAGCCCAGCGACTGCGCCTCTGCAAGCTGTGGTGCTGCTGAAGAAATGATGCGCCAGGGGATTTATTTGCCTTTTCTAAGTGCAAGTGAGCACGAAGCCTTGAGCAGGACCAGACCGAAGGCGCTGCAGGGTTCAGTGTCCAAAGTCAATGCCCATGACATAGGTCAACAAACAGCTAAGGTATGAAGAAGGCAACAAATAGATCTGGTGTGAGAAATGCATAAGGAGAAAGCCTGGGCAGCTCTGTGGTGTCAGGCTGCTTCGAGGAGAGTGCATCTACACAGCTTCTGGCAGCAGATAAAGCCCAAGCATCATCAGTGCTCAGCAGCATGGTTTCACCATTCCCAAGTAAGCTTCCTTTGAGGATAACCACCGAAAAATAAAAATGCAAAAGAAGATGACATTTGACAAGCTTTATCACAACAGATTTGCTGCTTCCTCATCTTAGTCGTGATCACAATCCATGGTTTAACTTGCTGATTCGCATCATAGAATGGTTAGGGTTGGAAAGGACCTTAAGATCACCTAGTTCCAACCCCCCCCGAAAACAAACTCCAGCTGTGTAAGAACAACCTGGGGTGGAATCTTACCAGCATAAAAATGTACCTGCAGGGGTTTTCTTTCTTGCATCAGTGCACCCAAGGACACGTCACCACCAGGCCCATTCCTGTTCCTTGCTGATGTCCCCAGCAAGGCCCTCCCTGGCCACGGCCTCTCCAGAGTGGGCTTTTCAAGGAGGTGACATCTTGGAGGAGCCAAGCAGTCACTGCCAGAGTGGGAGATGGGAGGTGCTGCAGGGAAAGGACATGGAGCTGGGGATGTGATGCCAGCTCCCACCCTGCCCGTTCCATGCATGTCGGAGGGCTGTGAGGCTGGGAAATCCCTTCCCCATGGCAAGCACAACCTCCTGGGAAGACAGATGTGAGGCTGGCCACTGCAGTGCCCTGGGAAGCAATGAACAGTCCTGCAAACCCCCTGCGTGGCCACCCACTGTTGGAAAAGAGCAGGAGCTGGCATGGGGCCGTAGGTTGGGGGGCACATGCTGCCCTTGGCCCTTTGCCGCACGAACAGGAGCTGTGCCCTGGTTCCTGGCCCCACGGCCATGCCCAGCCTGAACCCGTCCTTTGGCCCCAGTGGGAGCCAGCGGCTGCCCCCAGCCCCGGTGCCCCTGCAGCTGGCCAACAATTCCTGCGCTGTGGATTTCTGGGATGTTAGAAAGGCACCAATGAAATGAATGAGTGGGGCAGCGCTGGTGGCAGACTCTGCCCTGGAGCCAAAGTCCTGCCCGCGGCAGGACCGGATAGGGGTCGGGGATCGTGGTGTAGCGAGCAGGAGCTTTGGAGAGGGACGAGAGAGTAGATTTTGGAGGGGAGGGAGCAGCCGCTGGGGGACTCGTGGCTGGGTGAGCCTGGGACCGGCTGCCGCTGGAGCACGGGAAGAACAGGGCTTTGCTTCTCACCCAAGCGCTCGGAAATTGCAAAACAAGGGGAAATTGTGCAAAACATCCTGCAGCAGGACCCTTGTCCCTAATCGCCACGGGGTTGGTGCAGCCAAAGCCCCGGCACAAGGGGAGCGTGACCTCATTTCTTTTCAATCCTTCCCTTTGACTGCAAGAGCAGCCAAAGCACGACCCGCCTGCGCTGCCTAGGTGCCGGTGCCTCCTCCCCAAGGACACCAGTGGGGTCGGGTGCTTGTCTCTGCCCACCACATCCCCTGCTCTGAGGTGACCCCTTTCTCAGCTGGGTGGCAGGTGAGGGTTTCCTTTCACCCTTGGGTGGGCCGTTCCTTGACCCTCTGCCTCCCCAAGGAAGGGCAGGAGCACAGAGCATCTGGCTAAGCCACAGCAGCCCAAGGGCGGCTTTGCCCTGCAGGGAAACAGCAATTTGAGGAAGAGGAGAGAGATGAAGGAGCGGAGGTGGCCACATAGCGGCCCTCGGTGATGGAGGAAGGCAGTGGCGCGTGAAGGAGGAAGATGCACGGAGGGATCTGGGGATGTTGGAGGGATGGGGAGATCTGGCTGACCCACACCCACCCACCCTGGGTTCCCACCTCCATCCCTTGCAGGGCCAAAGCCGCCCCTCCCAGCGTCCCCCCAGTGCCCAACTGCATTTACATGGCTGTGGTGCGGCCGTCCCGCTGCTGCTCCCTGCCCAGCCTGGGTGCCCCGGCTCACCTGCGGACCTGCCTGGGGCGGCTCTCAGCAGCGGGGCCCCGCCGCGGGGCCGGGGTCCATGCTGGAGGGGCTGCGGGCGGCCCCCGCCGTGCCCTGCCGCGCCTGTGCCCGCTCCTGCGCTCCCACCGCTGGGAGCAAAGTGCCCGGGAGAGGCAGGGCTGGAGGCGGGCAGAGGAGGGGCAGGAGCCCGCAGCGATCCCTGCCCGTGTCCCTGCCCGCCCCAGGGGCTGCCCGCAGGGCTCAGCCCCGCTCCGCTCCCATCCCGCCCATTGCCCTCGCAGGCCTTGGGCCATCTGCAGCCCCTGCAGCAGCCCCCAAACCGTGGGGCGTGTGGGTCTCACCCATGGGGCCGCAGCCCTGTGGGAGGCAAGGACCCTTGGCCATGGGGACCAGCGCCCCTCGCACATGAGGACCAAAGTCGCTCAGCCATGAGGGCCATAGCCCCTCATCCGTAGGGACCGCATCCCCCTGCCAGTGGGGGACCATGGCCCCTTGCCCACCCCACGGCAGCCCCCCCTGCCCCACCGGGTCCACGCATGTCCCGCAGTGCCCGCATCCCAAGGTGCTGCCCTGGTGGCATCCCAGCCCTGAGGGGCAACAGTAGGGACAAAGGTGGCCACTGCCACCTTGAGGCCAGTCTGGGCATAGTGTCCCCAAAACCAGGGCCACCTTGGGCGCCGCAGCAGCCGGAGCCCTGTTGGGCTGGGGTGTCCCTGTGTTTTGGGGGGGCCGTGTGCCCCCACTGCCTGCAGAGCACTGCCTGGTCGGGGGATTTAACTCCTCTGCCAGCATGCAGGCGGGTTAAAGGTGTGTGCTGTTCAGAAGTGTTGGTATTGGGATGAACGGGCACGCCGGCCGTGAACGGGTGCACCCCGACATGCTGGGGACCATGGCCAAGAGCGGGGTGGTTTGGGGAGGAGCAGAGGTGTGAGGGGTGGTGCAGGGGCAGACCGGGGATGCCTGGACACAGAGGGAGAGCCCGGGGGACCCTGGGCGTGCTGGGATGAGCAGGTAGATCGGTGCGTTCCAAAGGGAACGGTGCCACTGAGGGCAGCCCAGAGGGCTGGGGTCTGCAGGGTCCCTGAGTAAACAGTGGAAGGCAGGGGGCAATGTTCTGGTGCTCTCCCTTTGCCTGTGCAGAATGAGGCGTTGCACACACGCACCCCAGCATCCCTGAGACTTTATTCTGGATGAGAATAGCAAGGGGCATCTCATAAGGAAACGGTGCAGCAGCCTTACGAGCAGCTGCTGCAGAAGAAGTCATCTGGGAATGCTGCCCAACCATCGCTGAGCCTGGGGAGGAGGGATGAGGCCAAAGGCACAATGGTGTACGGAGCTGGGCTGGTCAGCCCTTGCAGGCTGCCTGAAAAGGCTGAGCCTTAAGGTCCAAAGTGGTCCCTACTTCCCAAATGGCCTCAACATCTGCCATGTCCCCATCCCTCCTTGCTGGTGGGGCTCAGCATGGTCCTTCCATCGCTTTGGGGTGGAAGGATGGAAACAGGCAGTGAGACACGGAAAGCGTCTGTAGGAGTTTCCTGATGTTCCCAGCTGAGTCACTTTGCTGGTGAGGCCAATCATGTTGGGGGCATGGCCTGGGTGTTTCCTGCCCCGTCCTCCTCAGCAGCTCTGCCTGCCTTGGGAGCTCCAGAGGTGCTGGGGTGGGGATGGATGCTCTAGGCGCTGGGTCCGAGGTTGTGTCTCTGCGGCAGGCTCACCACGGTGCCATCACCGAGCTTGCCATGGATGAGCTGGGGATGGGTCAGACTGAGCACCCCAGCCTCCGGCAGGTCCCGCTTCGTGACATCTCTGTGAGGGGGGAGCAAGTGCTGGGGGAGCCACGGGGAGGGAGCAGGAAGCCCACGCAGCCCCGGGGCATCCATTGTGGACTTGACATCCTCCTGCCCCTGTCCTGCCGCATTCCCACCTCTCCTCCCCACCAGGGCACAGGGCTCTGCCAGGGCCTGTGGGGCCACAGGAGCTGGTCTGCACGGTGCCCCCTTCCTGAGCTCCAGGGCCTGGGGTACCTGAAGATCTCCTGGTGGTCCCAGGCCATGCTCTTGCAGCCTTTCCTTGTCCTGCTGCAAGCTGAGGTGGCCCAGGCACCCACTGATGCTGCAGAACCACTCACCCCTGTTGCAAGGCCACTGGAAAAACAAGCACAGGGATACATGCCAGCAGGGTTATACCAGGACCATGAAGTCCCCACCTTCATGTCCTCACCCCAGGTCAATGGGGCACATTGCTGTTCCCTCACCTTCCACTATCCCACTGCCTGTGCCATGGTGGCTCCATCAGGCAGAACACTGCCATGGGGATGGGACCTTGCATTTGATGGTGACCCCATGGCCCAAAGCAGGTCCCCTCCCTCCCTGAGCTCCCCAAGCCCTTCAGCTGAGCTCCAGAGCCCCATAGGGACCACAGTGGTACCTCTCTGGAGTGGCTGTGCTGGCGAGCACCCGGCGGGCACCTCGACACCTCCTGGTAGGGCCGTGGGGGTGGCTCCAGAGTGCTGTGGGTCTGGTGCAGCAGGGTCCTGGGGTGCAGCAGGGTCTCCTGGCTGTCTCCTCCGTGCTCGGGGGCTGCCCAGTCCATCTGGCTCAGGCAGGAGGCCATGTGCAGCGCTGTCAGTGAGCAGTCACCCAGCCCTGGTGTGTCCCTCACCAGCATGGCTGATTTGGGTCTCTTCTGCTGGCCCACACGAAGGGGGCTGAGTGGGCACCCACGGGGTGGACCCCCTGGCACATGGTGGTGCTGGCTGCCCCACCGCTGCTCCTCCGAGGGCAAAGGGGCCCGTGCTCCAAGGGGGCTCCGGTGCTGCTGGCCCCTGGCTGGGCTCTCTGCCTGTTTGGTGTGGGCTTCACCAGTGCCAGGGGCCAGCACCCACGTGTTGGGGACCCCCTCGAAGATGAAGTAGGCTGGGTTGGTGTAGCCAGCAGCCGGCTCCAGGAGGCTGCGGGGCCGGCTCCTGCAAGGCACAGTGGGAGAGGACTCAGCATCACCCCACAACCGGGGCTTGTGGTGGGGCTGAGCCTGGCTGCGGTACCTGAGGGTCTGCCGGGGTGGCTTGGGGCACATCGGGGTGTGTGCCGCTGGCTTAGCATCCTCCTCCTCAAAGCTGATCCACTCTGCAAGAGCACTGAAGTCTGGCATCTCCCCACCAGGCACTGCACAGCCCCTGACCACTGCTGGGGTCCGGGAGGGCAGCCTGGGCATGGGCAGCTCTGGGGTGCACTGTGCTCCCACCCCAGGGTGACAGGAGGGGACTGGTGTGAGGCCACCCCTACCATAGAGCCTCTCACGGGTGCCGCACGTGTCCTTGGGGACCCGGACCTTCATCCAGCCACGTATGGAGCCCGTCTCCTCGCCACGGTGGAAGAGGAAGGTCTCGAACCGCTGGGCCATGCTGCCGATCATTGACCTCATTGCGATGCAGCACTCACCTGCAGGCACAGCACACAGCAGGGTGAGTTCCACGGTCCCTTCTGCCAAGCTCCAGCTGCAAAACCACACACCCAGAAGGCTGTTTCCCCCTGCCACCGTCCCGCACGTACCATAGGACTCGCAGCTCTCCACACCCTTGATGCTGAGGAGCAGGTGCTGGTCCACCAGGTACTCCAAGTCTGGCAGAATGGGCTTCAGCTGCATGCAGAGAGAGGAGTGCTCGGGGTGGGGGCTGCTGCAAGGTAGGGTGGTACAAGGCTGGCACTGTCCTGGGGGAGACGGTGACAGCCCCCAGCACCCCTTGGGGGTCAGGGTATGGAGCCAGCAGGAGGGATGCGGAAGAGGAGGGAGGAGGATGCTCAGGGGCTGTACCACAGGCAGATGCTTTGCGGACCAGCCCAGCTTGAGGAAGCCGGGAATGTCACAGCTCTGGAAAGTGTTGTCCCCGCTCCGCTGGGCCTCTGCGGGGGAGAGCGGGGGGCATAGGTCCAGCCAGGGCTGGCTCAGCCCCGTGGCCCACCGCTGCCACCCCAGCACCCCGCAGGGCCACCTCACCCTCCAGGCAGTAGGAGTGGAACTCGATGTAGCACTTGCTGCGGCTGGTGGTTTTCACGATCACCTCGATGCTCTCCCACTCGATGCAGGCCAGGGGCTCGGGGCTGGAGCCGGGAGCTGCAGGCAGGCACCGGAGGTCAGCCCATGGCCAGGGCTCACCCCAAACAGGGCACGGGGGTGACAGGCCCCAGGCCCTTACCCTTCTTGGGCACGAACTGCGAGGTCACTCCCACCTCAAAGGTGGCGAAGACGGGCGAGTGGTCACTGGTCACAATGTCATCGGTGCAGCCTGGATGGTGGCAGGGAGCAACTGGGTGATGGTCCCCCAGCCCCGGGGTCCCGGGCAGCGCTGGCCACCCAGAGCTGCCCCCAGCCCCAGGCTCTCACTAACCATAGGAGTTACAGACCACGTGGGTCTCCGGGTGTGACTTCCACAGGATGCGGTCACACCACGAGGGGACATTGATCCTCATCTGAAAACAGGAAAGCAGCCAGCATCAGTGTCCCCTTGGGTGCACCCCAAAAAGTGAGCTCCCTCCCATCCAGGCCCGCTCTGCAGATGGAACAGGCTGGTGGAGGTGTGGGGTTGAACATCACCATGCAATTCCTCCCCATCCCACAGTGATGTCCTGCAGCTTGGCAGAGGCTCCATGAACTCACCCCTGTGGGCTTGAACTTCTGCCACATGTAGCTGTCCCTGGAGCCCCGCTCATACCGGTAGGTGGGGGGGAAGGAGATGTCACCCTCACCTGGGAACCAAGACACAGAGGTGGCACAGGGGGCAGCACCACTGCAATCAGCCCGGGACATGCCCCATGGAGCATCATCCTGTGCTCACACCAATGGCTGATGGCCATGGCCACCTCTGCCTGTCCCTGGGCTTGCACCCTCTTGGGATGCAGAGCCCAGGGACCTGCCCTGTTGGGGCTTGCACATCCCCAGCCTTTCAGCACAGGGCTATGCCAGGCCAGGGGTCCACCATGTGTTGGAGGTGGACCAGAGGAGAGGTCTGCAGAGACCCTGGGTGCCACCATCTTGGTGCCTGTGTCCCCACACTCACTGAATTGCAGGAACACCTTGTTCTTCTCCCGCTCCAGGTTGAGCTGGTCGACAGCCAGGAGAGCTTCAAACTCCTTCTTGGTTATGTGGGCAAGGATGTCCTGTGCCGGGGAAGAAGGCACGATGAGCCCCAGCTCCTCCCATCCCTGCAGCTGCACCAGCACTGCCACCGGCGTGCCACCATCCCGCTGCGGTGCCCATGGGGTCCCACCTGCACGTCCATGTCCAGGCGATAGTTGAGGTCCCCGAACCAGAAGAGGTGGGTGAAACGCAGGGTGAGGTCAAAGCCCCCCAGCCGCTTGTCCCCCAGGACCAGGGAGTGCAGGATGTCACTGTAGTTCTGGTTACGCCTGTGGGGTGGGTACAGCAGCACCATGTGAGCCACGCCACTGACACCTCATCCTCACCCTGCCTCTGCGTGGTGGGGACATGAACACCCTCACAGCCCCTCAGGGCTCCCCTAGCCCCCTGAGACACCTGTCTGCCGTGGGGCAGCCCCATCCCAAGCCCCTCCGTCAATCACCTGTGGGTCTTCTCGCTGCCAGAGGCCAGGTGGCAGTTGACGAAGCCAAAGGAGGTGCCATTGAAGAGGAAGGAGACACCAACAGCTCCCTTGTTCCCTGCAGGGATGCACGGGGCACTGAGCTCTGGAGCATCTCAGGCATCCTGGGGTGGCCCTCAGGATGTCCCCTCACTCTGGGGCACCCCACACCCCATCCCTACCCAGCGTGTTGGCAATCCCTGTTTTCACACTGGAGGTGTGGACGTGGCTGATGCGCCGCTCGTGCTCGGGCTTCACCAGCACCACAATCTTGATGCTCCAGAGGCATTGCAGGGCAACCTGCATGGAGGGACAGGGGGTGAGTCTGCCTGCTCCCCCCATACCACCCCACGGCCAAGCGCAGTGGGGATGGAGAAGCAGCAAGGTCAGCCAACCCATCCCTGAAAGGTGGCTCCTGGGGAGGGCACACAGAGTCTGCGGGGTGTAAGGGGTTCCCTGGGCTGCATCTGGGGTGGGAAAGGACCCTGGCTTTGGGGATAGGAGCCCTGGGGTGATGGCTGCTGGTAACCAGTGCCCGAGACTGCTGCGGGACATCTTTAGCGTGCTCAGCACCGGGTGCCTCTCCAGGCACAGCCAGAGGGGTCCAGGCTGCACCCGCCGTTACCACTCGGTAGTCGACGGCCATCAGGGTCTTGAGAGATGCGCGGAGGAACTCGACCCACTCGCGGTCACCCAGGGAATTCTCCTGGGTGCCGATAACGTAGATGTCATGGGGGATGCAGGCAGTGGTCTCATCCTGCGCGCGCCCCAAGCCCCTCGAGGTCAGCCAGGAGGCGATGGAGCGGGGTGGCGGCGTGCTGCCTGCGGGCAGGGGACAGCGGGTCACCAGGGAGGGATGGGCAGCGTGCCAGGCTCATCCAGCTTGTCCCCAGCCACAGACCCTGTACACCTCCAGGAGCTGCCAGGACAAGAAGCTTCATGGCAGCCCTACAGTTCTGCCATGCTCATCCGAGACTGATGGTGGGATTTACTGCTACCACCCAAAACCCTCCCAGGTATCCCAGCTCCTCCATTTCCCTGACAGCCACTGGGTGAGCAGATCATGACAGGACAGACAAACACAAAAGCAATCAGTCTTCTCCAGCCTCCTCCTCCCACCAGGGACCAGCTCAGACCTCAGGTTTCCTGGGGCAGGTCCCTGAAGCTCTCACCCCCCCACAACCCACCCAGGCTCACAATGAGCCATGGCAGCCTCCCAGGACAATGTGACCTTACCCTACCCCTTACCCATGTTCCACGTCCCAACATACACTGAGATAAGGTCAGGCTCATCCAGGTTGGAGTGCTGGATCTTCATCAGCTGCAGCAGCTGGCAAAAGGCCTCTCGCTTCTGTGGGACAAGTGTCTTAGGGTCCCAAAGGGGAGCCGGGAGCCACAGCACACCCAGAAGCTGCTGGTGGTGGGATCAGGAGGACATCACCCCCAGACACAGGAGCCAGTTTGCTCTCAGCCCTGAGACCATCGATTTGCTGCACTGGTGTATAACACCTCTGTATTCCCCCAGGACACCCAAGGAGTGCAGCCGGTGCCACTTACCCGTGCGCTGGAGAAGATGAAGTCTCTGCTGAGGCTCTTCTGTGGCTCCCGGTCATACAGCAGCCTCACCTTGCTCTGCACGCTCTGGTATTTGATCAGCTGCAGGACTGAATGCTGGGTGTGAGGGGGTCAACGGTGGCTGCCAGCCTCCCACCATGGGAGCAGCAGGTAGCGTGGGATGGGGGCTTGGGATGAGACCAGGTCTGCAGCCCATCACCCTGGCATCAGGCCTGCGCCAGGGAACCCCACAGTCATCAACCAGTGGCGGGTCAGCAACCCCTTACTTTTGTCCTGTGGGATGGTCTCCTCCAGGGACCCGCTGCCCTGCTTGGTGATGGCCACTGTGCCCGACTGCACGTCCACCTTCAGGGCTGCCCGCTGCGACTTGCCCACCTTCACCTGCAGGCAGGGACGTGGATCCTGGGTTGGCCCCAGGCCTGCCCAGCGTGGGCAGCAACGCTGGGGCCCTACCGCATCCTCCACCCTCACCTCAAAGCTCTGCACAGCCAGGGGCTTGGCGCCTGGCGGGGGGGACGCTGCCACGCTGGGTAGTGCCAGGTTGTGCCTTGACACCGTCTCCTGCAGCGACTTCAGCACCTGCCGGGAGATGGATCCTGGTCAGGGGGCACTGGGCTAACTGGGAGCCCTGGGGCTGTGCAGCTTCTGACAGCTCGCTTTGGCAGAGGGTTTGGTTTAGGTGAGGGGTTCACTGGAGCACAGTGAGGCTCCCCAGCCTGGGGCACCCTCTGAGCTGGGCAGTGGCTGCCGTTAACATCAGCCATGCCTCTGCCTGCACCCAGTTGCGCTTCCCAAGCCCAGCACGGCAGGATGGGGCAGACACCTTCTTCTCCAGCGAAGAGAGGAGATGGTTGACAGTGGATATCTTGTTGAGGAGCAGCTCAAGGTCTGGGTCGCTGGTCAGGAGACCCTGGGGAGAAGGATGGACATTCCTGGAGCAGCACAGTGGCACTAGACTGGTGGATTCCTCCTCGTGGGTTTGGGCTGAGACATGGGGGTCCCTGGGGTCTGGCAGGGGAAGCGGCTTCCTCTATTGCTGCATCCTAGACTGGGTGCGGGAATGAATCCCTGCTTGCCCTCAGGCCACAGAGCACCAGGTGCCTTCCACTGGCTGCAGGGACCACAGCACGCAGCACCCAGCACTGCTGGCAGTCCTGTGGGGTGTGCAGCACCTTTGGGTGCCGACAGGCTCTGAAACCACCCCAACCACCTTCTCAATCATCAGGGGCACCCAGCCATACGTGAGGACGCACCTGCAGGTGGCCGGGGGCTGTGGTGGCCACGGGGGGGGTCACCTGCTCCCTGGCTGGGCTGCGAGGGGACATGGGGGGGTCGAACACCCTGGCCAGTGTCTCCAGACCAGCCAGAGTGAAGTCGATCTCACTGCAGAGGGGAGGAGAGGAGCGGGTGAGAGATGGTGCTGAGCCCCGGTGGTGGTGTCCGGCCACCATGAAGGGGATGGGGACATGGACATGGGGGTGCACTCGCCTGTGCAGTGCGCGGCAGGCAGTGACGAGCGCGGTGCTGAGGTGACGCAGCTGCGGGTGCCCGTGGCGCAGCGCCTCCAGGTCCAGCTGCACGTGGTGGTTCAGGTACTCAGCCATGAAGCCCATGAAGTCGCTGGCTGGGCTGCAAGGGAAGGTGGGCATCTTAGAGCCATAGAATGGTTTGGGTTGGGAAGGGCCTTAAGATCATCCAGTTCCAGCCCCCTGCCATGGGCAGGGACACCTCACACTAAACCATCTCACCCAAGGCTCTGCCCAGCCTGGCCTTGAACACCACCAGGGATGGAGCATTCACAACCTCCCTGGGCAACCCATTCCAGTGCCTCACCACCCTAACAGGAAATAATTTCCTCCTTAGATCCAATCTAAACTTCCCCTGTTTAAGTTTTAACCCGTTACCCCTTGTCCTATCACTACAGTCCCTAATGAAGAGTCCCTCCCCAGCATCCCTACAGGCCCCCTTCAGATACTGGAAGGCTGCTATGAGGTCTCCACGCAGCCTTCTCTTCTCCAGGCTGAACAGCCCCAACTTTCTCAGCCTGTCTTCATACAGGAGGTGCTCCAGTCCCTGATCATCCTCGTGGCCTCCTCTGGACTTGTTCCAACAGTTCCATGTCCTTTTTACTCTGAGGACACCAGGACTGCACGCAGTGCTCCGAAGTGGGAACACCCCTCCCCGGCCATGCCTGCCCCATCACCTCCACCAGCCCAGGCTGTACAGCGCTGCCTTACCTGCCGTGGACCTGCTCCTGCAGCCTCTGGTGCAGCTGCTGTGAGATGTGGGTCTGGGTGGCGATGGGAGCGCTGAGCCATGAGCCTGCCGTGGCCCCACCGGCCGGGACCACGCTCACCGTGTGCCCAGCGCCCCGGGTGTCCTCCCTGTCTGCGGGCAGAGCACAGCGGCTCAGCAGGAACCCTCCATGCTCACAACCTGCATGGCCCCGATGTCCCCTCCCTGGCTCACCCGAGTCCTCGTCGGCCGCCTGCCCTGCCCGGTGCACGGGGTAGAGCAGGGGTGTCACCAGCCCGTTGTTGGGCTGCTGGTAGGCACTGATCAGGTCAGGGAGGGTGCGGAAACACTTGGCTTGGATGCCCTGGATGGTCTGAGGAGGTAGAGAAAGGGAAGCACCATCATGTCCCTCCCTCCACTGGCTCCATGTGCTGAAGCAGCTCCTGGGCAGGCGCTGGCCCAACCTGCTCTCTCAAGTGGGTCTGTCCCCCAGAATGAGCCCACGGCGAGCAGGATGCCAGACCCATGGAAAGCTCACCCCAGCCCTTTGCACGGCAGCAGACAGCAAAGCAAGGAGAGGAGCATGGAAACATCTGCCTCGTGCAGCACATGGGAATGCTCCCTAGGGACCTTCAGGATGCTCTTTTTAGGGGCTAGGAAGGGCAGCTGCAGGGAGCTGGGTGCCAGGAGATACTGTGAAGTGGCACCAAAGAGGGGAAGCAACGCTGAGCTGTCAGGCAGTCAAGACAGACATCATGGGGACAGACATGGGGATGGGGCCTGTGTGGCCAGGCTAGGGCAGGAGACAGTGGCAGGAAAGGGACAAGTGTTTTGCTGTGCTGCCCTGGGCTGGATGGTGATAGCCCCATATGGCCGGGGGTGGCTGCAAAGCGCTCACATCCTGCGGTGCTGCGTGTTGCAGGCAGCTTGTGCAAACCACAGTGCTGGCATGTCGGGGAGGGCAGGCGGATGCCACATCTTTGTGTGCTGTGAGGAGGCGAATATCCCTGCCCTTTGCACTGCATCCTGCCTGTGTCCCCAGGCAGGCACCCAGGGGCATTAGCCAAGGCAGGGAGGGCACCCCAGTGGCACCCAGCCCCTGGACACCCGCCGCTGCACCCACCTGGACAGACAGCAGCCCCTCATCGTTGGGGAGGATGCGGTAGGTGTGGACGTGCCGCTGGAACCTGGGAGAGAGCAGAGGAGGGTTCCCCATCACACCCCCCATGACACTGTGGGTGTGTGGCAGCACCCAGCCCTGATGCAAACACCCCATTCCTTCTGCAGAGAGAGGAACTCTCATAAAAGCATCACCCTCAGCTCTTTGTACCGGTTTGCGGGGGGGATGCGCAGTGTCCACTCATCTCCAAACAGTGCTCTGCCTGCATGGGCACGGCCGGGAGCTCAGCCACATCTCCACCAGCATTCAGTGGGGCACCCCATGGCACTGTGTGGCAGTGAGGGTTTCATGGCAGCCCAATTCATGACAGCCGACGGCTGCCATAGCATGGTCATACTTGCTCTGGGGCCACTGCACATCCCTGCCTGTGCCACCATCCTGTCCGGCACCAGTGCTGGGATGCTGGCGAATGCCGGCTAAGCTCCCGGCATTCCCCGCGCCCCTCAGCACCATGTGTTTGCAATTTGTCCCGTGCACTGGGCCAGGCCAGCGGTAGGGAAGGGGGTGGCATCCCTCCAAACCCACCAGGCACCGCCCCACATGCTGCAGACATGTCGCTCAGCTGCAGGAAGGGTGCAGGCAGCAAGCAGGGGTAGCAGTGCTTTCAGGGTGTGGGGATGGCAACGGACCCGTGAGTGGCAGGATGTAACCCTGAAGTCCCAGCATCTGAGATGTTAACAGCAGACGTCACGGTGCAGATGTGGCCATTGGGGGGTGGAGGAAGAGGGGATGTTTGTTTTTGCAGAGGGAGAGAGGTCTGAGTCAGCCTCTCCAGCTCCCACAGCCAGCAGGCAGCCCAAAATGGCTTGGCGTGCCCTGGATTTCGGGTTCTCCCTTCAGCAATGCTGGTGCTGGGCAGGGCTGTGGGCCCAGGCTCCTGCCTGCTCCCAAGGATGCAGGGTTCTCCACTGGCCTGACATGGGCATCGCTCCAAAACCCCTGTGCCAGAGCCTGGCAGCCAGCTCACCCACCAGCAACCCTGCAGCAGGTTTTGGCCATAGCAGGAGCAGGGAGAGGGATGGAGGGACCCGGTGGTGGACAAGAGAGAGAAGCCCCAAGCAGAAGCCAGGCAGGTGACTTACAGGAGGCAAAGGGCATATGCTCCTGATACTGACTCGCTGTCCCGCACCAGGAAGCAGCCGTCCCGCCCGGCCTTGGCCAGCAGCTCCTCTGCCATCACACGGCTGATGTCCCGGTGGTACCAGTTTGCTGCCGCCATCCTCTAAAGCAGAGGGACAGTGGCTGCACTGTGTCCCTCTCCCAGCCCTGCATCTGGGCTCAACAGCAGCTACTGGCCATCAGCTAGCCAATGGAGTGGGCTGGAGAAGGCGAAGGTGGGGGTGATGTGGGACACCAGCTCCCTGGTACCCAAGTGAGTTGCTGGCTGCAGGTCCCAGTGGGTGATGGGCAGCCACCGAGGTGATGCTCATGGAGATGGGGTACCCCGCGGCCAGGCTGTGTTGCAGGAGCAGGGCCAGGGGAGCAGCTGTTGGAGGCTGGGGGTCCCAACACTTCTCATCAAGGGAGACTCCAGCCTGTAGGTGTACAGCAGCAGAGATCAGAGAATGGATCTTCCCCTTGGGGGGGGGGGGGGGGAATCACCCCCTGCTGTCACCCAGCACCCCCATCCTGCCTCGGTGCACGGCCAGGACAGGCCATGCTGGTGTCCCAGCAGCACGCGGGGACCCAGACCTCCCCCAGCACACTCACCGTCCCCCGCAGGTGCAGTGCGGGGCTACTGCGGGCAGGGAGCCGAGCTTTCGGGGTGCAGCCAAGCAGGAGAGGAGCTGTGATGCTGCACCGGCCGCTTGGGGCTTCCTCCCGTGGGGCCGCTCTGCCCGTCACACGCTGACGGCGGGGTGGCAGCAGGCGGTCAGCAGCACCCACACTGATGGACCCAGCCTGGGGCCCCACCACCGGGACCGCGGCTCCGTGCCCCGTGCTGCTCGCTCGGCACCGCGGCGGCCGCCGCGCTCTTCCTCCTTCTCTGCTCTCGCCGCTGCCAGGACCAGCCTCCTCGCTCCTCCTCCAGCTCCAGCCCCGCTACGGGGGGAAGCCCGTGGCTGAGCACGGCCCGGTGCAGGCAAGGAGCAGTCCTGAGCAGGGGCTCAGCCCCCCGCTGCTCATCGTACCCTGGGGCAAGGGGCAGTGAAGGGCAGAGCCCAGTCCTTTGGGCAGGACCATGAGAGAAGGGACAGACAGTGGTGTGGGACAACAGCAAGCCCCTGAAGTGTGTTTGGGGTGGTGGGCAGGCGAGCAGCCCGCATGCAGCGACCGAGCTGCCCGCTGCTGGAAACCTTGGTGCCTGCGCTGGGGCTGAGCTCTGCTGCTGGCTGCTGGCTGCTTGGAGGCAGAGGTGCTGCTGGCATCGGGTGGCCAAGCGAGCCAGGCGCCCACAGTGGCATTCATGTCACGCTGTCTGTGCGTGCAATGCCTGCAGGCAGAAGGGAAGTGGGGTTTGGGGGCTCCTGGGAAGGGGTCAGGAAGGAGGGAGGCTTTTCCTGGCAGCACAGGGCTGTAACCAGCACCGGGGTTCCCTCCTGGTACCTCCTGCGTACAGACCCAGAGGTTTTGCTCCTTGTGGCAAGGATCGAGCGAGCCAGGCGCATGCTGCTGCTGGGGTGATTAGCACAAGTTAATTACAGATAAGTAGCACCGTCTGCTGCCAGAGCACTCAGGAGCATGAGGGCTGCTCTGAATGGAGACAGGACAATGGGCTCCTGCCAGGGGGGATGAGGTTGAGGATGGAGTGCCCTGCCAAGCCATGCTCCTGGCTGTCTGCTGCTCTTGGCATCAGGAGCCATGAGCCATGCAAAGGGACTGCTCCTCGCCACCAGCCCATTGGTGCAGATATGGCAAAAGCCCCGGCCAAGGCTTCCTACTGGGCTCCCAGCCTCGAGAGGAACCGGTGGTAGGGCCCACTGAGAAGTCAGGCAGCCTGCTTGATTTTGGTATGGAGGCTCTGGGCCACACGGCAGTGGTTGCACCTCTCACCAGTGCCTGCCATGGGGACATGCAGTGATGGCAGGTCTGTGCAGAGATGGCAGCAGCAGACCCCCATTCCTGTCGGAGACGCACATCCTGCCAGAGACCTGCTCCCACCAGCACTGCTCTGTTACTTAACAGAGCGGCAGTAATTCCCCACAGCACGGAGGTGCCTGGCTTCGGATTAATGCTGTCAGTGCCGCCTAATCTGGATCAGGGAAGGAAGCCCTGGAGCTCTGAGGGGCTTTGAGGAATCAGCAGCATTGGTTGTGTTTATGTAAGGTGGCTGCGGTCTGCAGTGCCAGGTGCTGAGCAGGGACGTTGCCAGATGCACCAGCGCTCAGGGAGCCCTGCCAGCACCGGGGACACTTGGATATTGGAAGGCAATGTGGGTTCACCAGTGCCAGCTTACTGGGTGGCTCCGGCTCCCCCCCAGGCTCCCTTCAGGCATTGGAACATGATGCCCATGGCAGTGCTGGAGTCACCGTCCCTGGAAGTGTTCACAAACCGTGTAGACGAGGCCCTCAGTGACATGGGTTGGTGGTGGCCTTGGCAGTGTGGGGGTAAAGGTTGGACTTGGTGATCTTAAAGGTCTTTTCCAACCTGGTCGATTCCATGATTCAGAGGACAGACCCTGCAGGCGAAGTGGGAAAGATGTGGGAAGCTCCGTGGCTGTTCCCTGGGGAGGCAGGACACTTCAGGGCACTGGATGCCAGGGATAAACCAGATGTTTGAGCTGCGCATCACACAGCACCTGGACCTGGAGGGACAAGTGGGATGAGACATATGAGAGGAGCCTTTGGCTATTTATTAAACAGGAAAAAGGAAGAAGCCCTCTCTCATTTCCCTATAATTTTTAACAAGGTGCTGCATCCCCCAGCTTCCTTTCCCGGTGCTTGGTTCAGAGCACAGTGCAAGGGAAGGGATGTGGCCTGTCTGTCTCACCACTGGTCTGGGGAGGGGAAATCTCTTCCCCCCACATTGGCAAGGAAGGTCGCCCTGGCTGAATCCACCAAGTCAGGATTAAACCGAGCTGAAGCCTCCCATGATGAAATCTGCTCTCCAACCTCACCCTGCTCCACAGACCCCGTGGCCAGAACGCCTGTGAACAGCACCGGTCTCAGGGGCCTTATTAAGAGCCTAATGAAGAGCAGCAAACAGAGAGCTCAGGATGAGGTGCCTGGGGCATGGCGCTGGGGGTGGGCACTTCCCTGTCCCCCCGGGGTCCAGGTGGGGCTGCCTCCTCCTCTTCCACTCGCCAGGGGGGAGGTCACAGTTCACGTGTCCCCCTGACCTTGGCAGAAATAGCACCCGCTAAGCTGCAAACTAAGAAGCTCTCCTGTGTGCAATTAAAGAGATCACAAGTCCCGGCCTTTGTGCAACGTGTGTGACAGCTAAAGCCCTGGGCAGTGGGGCTGGCATGCCCTGGTGGCTCCTGGTGGCTACCAGTGGCCCATAGGAATAAGGACACAGGTGGGCTGCGTTTGAGAGGAGCTGGTACCCAGGTGATGAAGGTTGTTAGGCTGATGCAGAGCGCAGGGAGGAGATTATGGCTGTGTCTTCGTCCTGAGGCACAGCCATGAGCAGGGGCATCCTGACCTCAGCGCTCAGCTCTGGGGTCTGAGCCAGGACCAAGTGTGCGCTCAAAGTAAAGGGTCTGGCTGAGCAGGCAAGGGCTTGAGGGATGCTGGAGGTGAGGAAGATGAGAGGGGCCTTGCTGGAGCAGTTTGCAGGCTGCCCTGGGCTGCCCCTGTAGTCTGTGCTCTGTCCCTAGGGCCAGCCCAGGGGCAGCGTCAATGAGCATCCTGCAGCCACCTCTCTGGGAGTGGGATCCCCTGCACTGGCTGCAGCCAAGGAAGAACAATAGTGAGGAATGCTTCTCTCCTGGCTGGCATAAGGCAAATCCACTCCGTGCTTTCAAGAGTTTTCTATTTGCAGCAGCAAACCTTGAATTAATGATGTGCTAATAGGGTCAGGTGAGGACAGCCTGTGGTGTTATGAAATGATGTGGGGCTTGCCCAGCGGGGCTGGGGGATGGTGACAGGTCTGTGTCCCACCACTGAGGGATGGCTGGCCCTTCCTGCTGCCTGCAGGGTCAAACAGCCTGGTGTGGCAGCTGCCACTGCAGCCCTGAGCCTCATGTGTGTCTTTGATCTTGTACAGCAGCATCCCTGTAGCAAGGGTGTCCCGTGTGCCCTGGACCACAGTGGATCACCGTTAGGTGACTAGCCACATGGGCATATTGGCCATGCAAGAAGCTGCCTGCACCTCCTGTCCGTCAGTTGGCCATCCAGCAAAGTGCATGAGGGAGGGATAAAACCGGGCACATCTGTCTCTGCCATCTCCATCCATGCTTGTGCCCAGGGCTGGCCCTGCTCCCCTTGCCATGGGAGCAGCTGCAGACAGCCGCCGTGGAAATCTGCCCCTGCCCACCAGGAGCAGAGCTTCCACCTCAATTACCATCACCTTGCTCCTAAGCCTGCTTTGCCAATCTCCATAAGCGGCTTTCCCAGGACTCTGGCAGAAGCTGTATTTATAGCTCACTCTTACTTACGGAGCGTCTCTCCAACTAATAAACTAATAGGATTCCTCCTGAAAGTACCTCTCCCAAGGTACACACACACACACACACACCCCTGCATCTCCAGCCAAAGATCAGATGCCAGGGGAGGGACCATCAGAGGGGTATAAGAAGCTTCAGCTCTGGGAGCAGCCTGTTGTGACTGCGTGGCAGCAGGACGTGGTGGGAGAGGAAGAGGAGAGCGTCTGTCTGCCTGTCTGTCTGTCCACCTGCCGGGTGAGTGCTGCCTGGGCCCTGCAGGTGCTTTGGGGCACTGATTCTGCTGTTTGGTCAAACACTTGGCAGCAGGGACGTTGGTGCTGGACTGGGGCTGGAAGGAGAGTGGTTTGGGGCTGAAGGGAGATAAACGTGGCCAAAAGGATTTCAGTGTTGGCAGAGCCAGAGGGCATGGGTGAAGGGGTTCAGTAGCAGCAAGAGAGAGTTTAGCAAAGTAGGAGGGGCCAAGTCCCCTCTCTGGATCTTGGGAGATGAGGAGTTCAGCTCTTCTCCACCTTTCATCACTTTATCTCCAATTCCTGGATTCTGGAGAAGGCTGAGCCTGTGGCACTGCTCTGCTGCTCCCACTCCCTTCACAACTTTTCTTGCTGCTGCCCAAGAAACCGTGCAGCTGAGCATGCCCAAGCTTCACATCCCGAAGAACTTGATGGCATCAAAGATCCTGTGTCTGGGACTAATCCCTTGTTTTTCCATGGGGAAGAGGATAATCTCCTCCCCCCTGTATCAACTTCTTTCTCCTCAGCATCCCTGTGGTTGCATAAAGAAGCAATGTGCCCACGTGCCCCTGGGGCTTAGAACCCTGCTGGGGCTTAGGCTCTGCTAACGTCAAGAGCTACCTAACTTTAAGAAGCTGAGCTCATCCCATCTAATATCCGGGTGATCAGCTGGTGATCCGTGTGATAGTTACGGTTTAATTCTGGACATCAGGCTCAAGCAACCAAAACACAGGCGGCACCACTGGGCAGGGCTGGGCAGCATGAAGGCAGAGCTGCAAGAGCTGCCCTCCTGGAACCATCACTGGCACTGCCAACCAGGAATGGGGATGGAGGGGCTCTGCACCCTGAGACACCCCTGCCCACAGGGTGAACGTTAAGGTGCCCTTGACCTTTCTGCTTACGGTTTCCTCACTCACTGGTGAGTGACGGGACAAAACAAGCGTGCTCCTGCTGTTCAGCCATGCCACCAATTTCTTGCAGACAACAGAAATTGATAAAATTGAAACTCTGTAAGCTCTTTTGTTCATTTTCCTGCCTGTTCCAGACTTGATCTTGCTCCCTTCAGAGTCACTTGTGAGCTTCCTATTTTCTGAAGCCTGCCTGCCTGGAGCATTGCTCTCCCTTTTTCTCTTCCACCTCCTCTTCACCGCCTTTTCAGCAGGGGGAAGGGGTTTCCTCAGCTTGGCTGCCCCACTGGGTCACAGAACTACCATGTGCCTCATGTGCTGTCTCGAAGCTGAACCTGGAGCATCTGAGCTCTGCCGAGGCAAAAGGCTCAGCAGTGCTCTCCAAGTGTGTTAGCACATGATTCTGTCCTGCTGCAGTTGCCCCTTCCCCACCGCCTCACCCAGCACCTCTTCTCCATCTCCCCACAGATCCCCACCTGCACAGCCACTGACTTAAAATGGCAGATGGAGCAAAGTAAGTGGTTTGATTTGTTTTAATTGGGATGGAGCAGAGTGTGCTGCGGGACAGGAGCAGAGGGAGAAAAGGAACCCCCTGGCTCCCCTCATGGCCGATACACGAGCTCACTGTAGAGAGATTGAGTGAGCCATTGTAGTGCCAACAAAACACATTCTCTTTTCTTCTGTGCGTTGGTGCTTTCTTGCTCTTAAGACACAGACAGCTAACGTACCCCCTCCTCAATGGTCATGCATGGAGCTCAGGAGCATGACATCTCCCTGGGTAGCCTGGTGAATGGGGTGGGTTTGGCTCTGAATTTGCAGGATACCAAAATTCCCAAGGGCAGGACATCCTGTGCGTGCTCTGGCACAGGTCTTGGAGATGCACCACGCTTGCAGGCTTGCAGGAAAGCCTGCTCCTCCTTGCTCCAGGGAGAAGAATGGCCATCCCTCTCCCTCCCTGTCCTGGGAGTGGGATGTGCCACCTCATGCAGCCTCATCCAGGCTTCCCAACATGTCTGTCTGTGTCTCCTCTGCAGGGTGTTCAAGAAGACCAGCCCCAACAGCAAGGTGAGTCCCTGCACACAGGGAGGGTACCATGTGCCCCATCCCTGGGTGTGAGTCAGCCTAAGTGTGGGCTGTGCTGGGTCTCCTTTGAGGTGGCTCTGCCCATTGGACAGGACATAGGCTGGGTTTCCCTTCCCTTTGAAACCTGACTGATTCCTGCTGTGCCTGCTCTGATGCCATCATAGGGCTTGCTTTTCAAAACAGAGATGAATAAAACCCCAACTATATGAACCTTTAAATGCAAGGCCTGGTCCAACATGTTATCAGCAGGGTTAAGGAGCCCCATAATACAACTTAAAGATTGAACATTTTGGCTAATTCAATGGCAAACACTTATTTCCCTCTTTCTTTTAACCACATGCTGCCTCCAGCTATCCATCTACCTGGGGAAGAGAGACTTTGTGGACCACGTGGATTCAGTGGACTCTGTAGGTGAGTGGAGCCATGCCTCTCACAGAGAGAGAAGCACAGGCAATGCTTGGTCACCTTCCCAGCTGGTGGGCAGATGGCAGATGGCTGGAACTTAGGAAATGCTGTGTTTCTGCAAGGATCTGCCCAGGCAGCTGAGCTCACCGGCCCTTCTCTGTTTGCAGATGGTGTTTGCCTGATTGACCCAGAGTACCTAAAGGACAGAAAAGGTATTAATACAGAAACACCATGTTTTAAGGGGAAGAAATGGAAACCAGTGCAAAGCTCCTCAGCAACCTGGGATTGGAGTCAGGTTAAAGCTGCCATGTCTAAAGGGTTCATATACAGCTGCTTGTACATCAGGGTCCTAGAAGGTGACCTGGAGGGGAAGGCTGCCTCTTTCTTCTCATTTCTTCTGCATGGGGCACCGGCTCTGAAGCTACTTGTGCCTTGCAGAAAGATGTGTTAACTTCATTAAGTTAATCTGTAAATCAAGTGAATCTGTAAACTTAGCGCTTGAGGTCCAGGTCCTGAAAACAGTCCTGTGTCTGCTGAAGAGATATTAGTTTTTCTTTCTTTCCTCTTTATTTAACGCTTTCCCCATGCCTCCCCTTTATCCTACCTTCTTCCTAACCCTTCTCCTCTCTGTTTCCATCCCACTTCAGTGTACGTGACGCTGACCTGCGCGTTTCGCTATGGCCGAGACGACCTTGACGTTATCGGACTGACGTTCAGGAAGGACCTCTATGTCCTCACCACCCAGATCTTCCCACCAGTGCCGGACCAGACACCCAAAACCCTCACTCCTTTGCAGGAGAAGCTGATGAAGAAGCTTGGGGAGAATGCCTACCCCTTCACCTTTGAGGTGGGGGATGCTCTACCCTTCCTGATCACACCCACCCCCCCCATGGTGTGCACCAGGGCTCATCGCTGGGCACATTCTTTATTCACTTTTTTCTCTCTTTCCCTGTTCTGCCCAGGTTGCCACCAACCTGCCCTGCTCGGTCACCCTCCAGCCAGGACCGGATGATGTGGGAAAGGTGAGCTGCTGTCCCTGACCCGTGTCCCTGGACCCATTCCCCCTGGCAGAAGGTTAAGTTGCGGGGTGCAAAAAATGAGAGCTGATTCTCTTCCATGGCAATATGGCCCATGGGTGAGGGTTGGGGAGGAAGGATGAATGGACTTGGGACCAGCATCTCCAGGGATGCAGTGGAGAAAGGAGGAGTAGCTCTGAGCTCCCCCTGCTTAGTGACCATACATGTCCCCACAGGCCTGTGGTGTGGACTTCGAGGTCAAAGGATTTTGCGCTGAAAATCTGGAGGAGAAAATTCACAAGAGGTATTTGCAGGGGATCCCTTTCCTGCCCCATGACCCTAAAACCAAACCATGGGATCATTCTGGGGTAACCATCTCAGGAGTTGAGCCAAGGACGTGCTGTCAGCCTGTGCCGTGCTTGGGCGAGGCACTTCACCTGAAGGAGCGGCAGTGATCCCCATGTCAACACCCAACATGTTCTAAGAGCAGGCTGCAGCTTGCATCCTTTGGCTGGATACACTGTGATGTCCCCAAAGATGGCCAAAGTGCCCCCCTAGAAGGCTGTATTGACATGCCCCTGCCAAGGAGACTGGGGGTGACTGCTTTTTGTCCTGCAGGAACTCAGTGCGCCTGATCATCCGCAAGATCCAGTTTGCACCCCTGAAGATGGGGCCAGCCCCAAAGTCGGAGACCACCCGGCAGTTCATGATGTCTGACAAGCCCCTGCACCTCGAAGCTTCCCTGGATAAGGAGGTCAGTACAGAGCCTATCCCCTGGCTCGTGCCACCATGTGCATCCCCAAGGATGGTGACCAGGGTGCCTGATCACATAACCAAGCTTCTTCCTACTGCAGATCTATTACCATGGAGACCCCATCAATGTGACCGTCAACATCAACAACACCACCAACAAGATTGTGAAAAAAATTAAGATCTCAGGTGAGAGGGGCAGGAGGGGCACAGCACCCACCACATCCTGGCCTCCCTGTCAGAGATGGGGACCTCTGCCACATCACCAAAATTGCTCCCACTTGTCTTTCCTCAGTTGAGCAGATCACAGACGTGGTCCTCTATTCTCTGGATAAGTACACGAAGACTGTGTGCACTGAGGAGATAAAGTAAGTAAAAAGGGGCTGGGGATGGTGCAGTATCACAGCCAGAGGAAGGAAGAGAAAGGAGGAGGAGGAGGGGAGAGTGATGGTTTTACATCAGGCAGCAGAAATATCAGGGTTAGCAGTGCAGATGCAGAGGAAGCAGAGGAGAGGGAAGGCTGTGGACACTGTGCCCCCAGCATAAGCTGGGCTGGGCAGGTCCCTGGGGGACAGTGCACAGCTGTCCCCTGGCTACTTCCTCTCCTCACTTTGCATGCCTGAGGCCAGCCACAGCCTCTGCACCTCTGAGGGCGAGGAGGGCCAGGGCAGAGGTGGGGGACAGGAAAAAGTGGTTGTACATGGGAATGAAAGGAGGAAACAGGCCCAGGCAGCTGCGTGGGGAGGACAGGGTGGGATGTCTGGCTCTGCCTGCATGCCTGGCACGATGAGTATCCCCAGTGAGTGCTGAGCACCCACCAGGCTGGTGCAGGCTCTGAGCTCTCCTTTCCAACCCCTTCCAGTGAGAACGTGGCAGCTAACTCCACCTTCTCCAAAACATACTCCGTCACCCCCTTGCTCTCGGCCAACCGTGAGAAGAGAGGCCTGGCTCTCGATGGCAAGCTCAAGCATGAGGACACCAACCTGGCCTCCACTACCATGTAAGAGCCAGGTGGGCTCCCTCTGCTCCCCACCACAGCTGGACCTGTGCCTTGCCTTGAGTCTGGCAGCTTCCCGCTTCTCAGGATGCTCTGGGCTCCCACCAAGGATCCCCCACACCTCCTGTGACTGAACCCAGCCCACCCAGCTGGAAAATGTAGGGATTTCGTGACATGACCACAGACCCACCTTTCCATCTTGTAGAAGAGGCGTAGCCTCCAGGTCCCAACCATTGTCCCTCTACACAGTTGCATCAGGTCTTGTTTCAGGAGTAAATCCTAGCTCACACATCTCAAGTGACCTCCAGAAACTGCTCTGTGGCTTCAGCCAAATGACCTGCCCTCACCTCTCTTTTCCTACTACATTGTGTTGTCCTCTTGTGCTATACCCCAGTGCACCCACATGAAACGGGGCACAGAGACAGCCCTGGGAGCTGCTGGGGAGGGGAGCAGACAGGGTACGCGGGCAGCACTGCCCACCTCACCACCCCACTCTGCCTTTTTCCTAGCCTGAGACCTGGCATGGACAAGGAGGTGCTGGGCATCCTGGTGTCCTACAAAGTGAAGGTCAACCTGGTGGTGTCCCGAGGAGGGTGAGACTCTGCGGGTGCGAGGTCAGGGAGTATCCTCTTGGGCTGTGCTGTGGAATCTTCTACCACTGGGCAGATGGCAAAGGGACTCACGCCATTGGCCCCTCCCCTCCTCCCTGGGCCATGGAGCAGCTGGGCACTGCGCTGTCCTCTGACTCCCACTCCTCCAGCCCCATCATCTCTGCCCTTCACCCCTATTATACATCATCTTCTACGTTATTATAAAGCAAAGTCTAATACTCCCCTCCTCTGCCTTGGCTGATTTCTGTTCCTTCTCTCCTGCTGCCACAGCATCCTGGGGGATCTCACTTCCAGGTAAGGGGAGAGCTGCCCGTGGGTCTGAGCACGATGTGACACCGGACAGGTTTATTGAAACAAGCGTTTTCCCTTCCAGTGATGTTGGTGTCGAGATGCCTGTCATCCTGATGCACCCAAAGCCTGCGGATGGTAAGTAGTGCCTGGATGCTGCTGACACTCAGGGGAGGAAAAGGCAGTCCCCATTCGGAGGCGGATTTGTAAAAGCAGTGCATCTGTGCAATGGGACTGTGTGACTGTGGCTGTGTGACAGGCAGAGCTCCTCTGGCTGTGTGGCAGCCTCTCTCCAGGACCAGTGTGGGAGCAGCTGCCACCCATCCCAACAGCTCTTTCCAGAAACACACCTGAGCATTAAGAAGAGATGTCAGTTGAAATGTCCTTTCTGTACTAACTAACATCTGTCTCTCTTCCAATCCTTGCCTCCCTGTGCTGGAGTACAGATAAGCCAAGGTAAAGAAACACTTATACCTCAGGCCAGTGTTTCCTCTAACACATAAACCACAGAGACCCATCACAAATAGATGTGACGCCTCATTCCAGTTTGAGGTTACATCCTTGGATTAAATCATCCAGGCCCCAAAGCCCTGAGCCCCCATGCAACAGCAGACAGGATGACACCCCCCACAGCAGCAGGAGCATCGTCACAGTCTAAGAGGACTCAAATGCTGGGCTTGGCACATGCTCTGCAAATGTTCAGGCAGGGCTTATTTTGCAACTCTCCTTGCTCCAAACACGCAGCATCCTCTGCAGCAAGCCCTGGCCTTGCCTTGTCCTTCGGAAGCAGCTGGCAGTGCTGTGTCTCCCAGTCACAAGTGCCACCAGTGGACACTATGTCCCCTATGGCCTTGGTCCCCATCCTCCCCATGCTGAGGTCCCTGGGCTGCTGGAAGCCGGACTCGTTATGGCCTCATGCACTCCTCACTGCCAGAGTCCTCCTCCCACTACACGAGCTTATTCCAGCTGAAGCCACAGCTGGGATTGCTTCCCTCTGGGAAGCTACAGCATGCCAAACCCATTCCTGGCAGCCATGCCTGGCAGCCACAGCCACCAACCAGCCCCATAGCCGGCCCTGGCCTGCAAAGCCCCCAAAGGCTGCTTTAGTGTCTGGTTACACCCTGCAATGGGACATGAGCACTGGGATTTGGGGCCTGGAAACTCAGACTGCAACTGCAAGGCTTTCACACCAAAGCCGATCGGTTTCCCAGCTCAGCGAGGATATTTAAACTTCCAGAGGAGGAAGTCTCTTGGCCTGTCCCCACCATCACTCCCTGTAAACTTTTGTCAAGTGGTTTCACATTCTCAAGCTTTTGGAATCAGTTTTGCTGACTGTTTTTTTTTTCTGTTTTCTTTGCCCACTTCTCATTATGCGGCTCTCCCTTGATGTCATCTGCTGCTTGCCTTTCGCAAGAAGGTAACTAATCTCTTTGTCTCCACTTCAATTTCTTTTCCTTCTCTTTTTTCCCTTGACAATACATAATATTGTCCTTAAAAACTGGTGAAAGTCACAGGCAGGAGCCCAGCTCCTCCAGTCGCACATGCTCACAGTCAAGCCAGTGATCTGCCCTGGGTTTGTGTACTCAGGTCAGGCTGTGGGGTGCAGTGACCCTGCTCTCCCCCGAAGTGTGTGGGGTGACAAGGCAAGGTGAGCACTGCATTATCCCCTAGTAGGAGCAGAGTTAGGATGCGGGTGTTTGGGTGTCGGCAGGGTTTTCATAGAATTCCAGGTTGGAAGGGACCTCAAGGATCATCTGGTCCAACTTTCTAAGCAAAACATGACCTAGTCTAGATATCCCAACACTGTCCAGGCAAATCTTACCAGTGTCCAGTGCTGGGGAATCTACCACTTCCAGGGGTGATTATTCCAATGGCTGGTTGCTCTCGCTGGGAATATTTTTCCCCTTGTGTCCATCTCAATCTCCCCAGGATTAACTTGTGCCCATTACTCCTTGTCTTTTCCACGTGACACCTTGTAAAAAGGGAGCCTCAGTCTTCTAAGATTTTGCCCTCTTCACTGTGGTGTGTCCAGGCAGCCAGCCAGTGGGCTCCCCATGGCCACCCTTCCATGCTCACCACACTCTGCTCTCCCTTCCAGTGAGGAGGACATCGTCATCGAGGAATTCGCTCGCCACAAACTCAAGGGGGAGAAAGACGATGAAGATGAGAAGGAGGAGGCTGACAAAGAGGAAAGCTAAGCTGCTGCCTGCTCGCACATACAGCCACCTGTCTCACCCGCCCTGGTTTGGGGCATAGATGCCCATAGCATTTTCCCCGCTGTACCACACGCGGTGCACATCCCGCCATGTGTTCCCCTAGCTGCACCTCCTTCCCCGACACCAAGCCCTGGCTGGGGCGGTAGGAGCCGCTGCATCTCCTCCCGGAACCCTGGAAAAGCCCGACTGCGTGCAGGACGATGCCCGCACCTCCTTCACCCATAGGCGCCAGCGAAGGGACGAGGAGGGTGGGCCGGAGCCCACCGTCATCAGCGTGTTTGTCGTTTGCCTGCGTGCTGCAATACTCTGTGACACAGTTATCAATAAACCCGCCCCAGTGGCCCGGTGCAGGCTCCGTGTGGTGGTACCGGGGCCTCGGACGAGCCTGAAGCGAGCGGGCGGTTCCTCGAAGCGGAGGAAGGAGGGCAGGGGGGCAGCTGCAGGACGCGGCCCTAGGCCGGGCCCCACACGCAGGCCTCAGGGGCGACCGCTCCCGTCGCCGTGGCAACCGCCCGCCCCGGGAAGGCGGTGCGCGGTGACGTCCCGGTGACGCCGGTGAACGTGACGCGCGGGGCGGCGGTGGTGCCGGTGTGTGCTCGGCGGTGTCTCCTTCTCCTCAGTCACGGCTCCGGCTCGGCCCCCCCGCGCCGCCATGTCCGCGCCCAGCAGCGGCGGCGAGTTCGGGAACCCGCTGAGGAAGTTCAAGCTCGTCTTCCTGGGCGAGCAGAGCGGTGAGCGGCGCGGGGGCGCGGCGGGCGGCTGCGGCCTGGCGCCGGGGTGGGGGGGGTGAGGAGCCGTCACGGGCCTTCCGCTGCGGGGGGCGGCGAGCGCCCGTTAAAGGCTCGGAGCGTGTGTTGGGGGCAGAAAGCCCTAAAGGCGCTCCGGGAAGGGGGGGGGGTGAGGATCCGTCGAGGGCCGCTGGGTGGGGACCCGTGAGGGTCTGGCAGCGGCAGAACCGTCAAGCGCATTTCTCTGCTGAGGAGGGAGGCGGCAGCGAGCCGCCCGGGGCCCACGCGGGAGGCGGCGGCCAGAGGGCGCCCGCCCCAGGGAGAGGCGGCCTCGCCGTGCTCCGGCCTTGCGCCTCCGCTGGGGGAAGGCGAAGGCCTGGGGAGCGCCCGGGGCTCCCGTCTTTACCGCGCTGGCTCCCCTCGGGCCTGGCTTCCCGCTGGCCGGGACTGGGCCTTCTACCGGGGCCGGCCCGCAGTGCGCCCGCAGTGGGGTTTGGCGGGGCGGGGAGGAGTCGTGGGGGGGGGCTCTCGGGCTGCTTCTGTTCCGCCCCGGGTGTTGTATCTCTGGCCGTGTCCACGCCGGCTGCATGGCAAATACCGGAGGGAGAGTACATGGCAAAACGGTGGTTGTGCAGTGTGGCTGCTGCCTAGAGCTTCGTTTGTTTTGTTTTGTTTCGTTTTACCTGAAGTTGACTCTTTTGTACCCCTGCCGTCATAATATATGGGTGAGTTGTATCATTTTCTTGAAATGGTGGTATTTGCTGCATTGTTCTCTTTAGATCTTTAATTGCTTCCCCCCTTCTCGGTCCCAGAACTGTAGGTCTTGGAGGAATTTCCAGAAGTTGTCTTAATTCCCCTGCCTTACCAAGGTGGGATCAGGGGTATGCGGATAGACGTTTGACTGACCCGTTTTTAACCTTCCCTAGTGGTTACAATTTCACAACCTTTCTGGGTGATTTACCCTCTTCTTTTATCCATGGCCTTTGAATTTTTCTTGGCTTCCTCCAGCTTCCTGAGAGAGAATCTGAGCTCTTATCTTTAGTTCCTGTTTCTTGTCCGTTCTGCACTTTGTCTTTTGATAATACTTGGCAACGCAAATGTAAAGTTTTTAATCAAGCCACCAAAATTTACCTTCTATCTAAAATCTCATTGTGAGGAAAGGATGTAAGTTTTGAATGTTGCTTTTCCATCCAGCCAGAGGCAGCTAAACAATGTCCAGGACATCAGTGTGTATTGGTTTGATGTTTATGCCTGTAAGTCCTAGACCTGGTGATTACATAAGTAGCAAAATATGAGTAACAAAGCAGATTATTGCTTGCTTAAAGCAAACCAATAGCTCTTTGTCAGATGCATCACAACATATCTAATTTGAGGATCAAGTGATTGTCATGATTTATTTTTGACCTACTGAGATTGATTTGGTTTAACATAGTTCTGTCATTTTGTGAATGACTTTCTTAGGTGGTTATTTCGCAGGAGGGGGTGGCTGGGAAATGGCCTTAGATTGGCAGCTTCGTTCTGATTCATTCCTCCCAAAGCAGTGGTGGTTTGGGTTTTTTTTCCCACTGCTGCTTGAAAGTAATTTTTCTCTTCTTTTGTAGTTGGGAAGACCTCTCTGATCACCAGGTTTATGTATGACAGTTTTGACAATACTTACCAGGTATGTGGTAGCGTTTTGAGCGTGGCTTTTTGGTTTTGATTTGTTTGAGTTTTGTTTTGGTATTGATATATATGTATATGTGTGTGTGTATAAATCTATCCCCCTCTATTAGTATTTGTGCCTGTGAGACCTGTTAGGGCCAAGCACATTTCCCCATGAGCTGTCACTTCAGTATCATTTGTAAGGGTGGAATGTGCCTTGAAATGCAGATGAGACTTCACAATTAAGGCCAAGCATCTAATATGATGCCAGGAAGTGCAGTGTGCAGAAAAGAAGCAAGGTTTAGATCCTGTATGTGTGTGAGAAGCCTTGAGGAAAAGGGGGATAAACATTGGTTTATGGGGTGGTGAACAGGGAAGACAAGGGTCAGGATGCCTTACAATGCATATGGGAGTCTCAGGAAACAGAATGAATAAGGTACAAATATGCTTATGATTGTTCTTGGTCTCTGGCATCTTTAGAAGCTTTCCATTTAAATAGGAATGGTTGAATCCAAAGTGTGTAGATAGATCTGCAAGAAGCGAGCATGGCATATTCTTTTTTTTTCTTTATTATTACTACTTTTTTTTAACTAAAAGGCTGTAGAGGGAGCTGACGAAGTCTCAACAGGGAAGGAGTATGGTAGAGATGAAGAGGTGCAGATGGAAATCTGAAAATGTGTAAGAGGCCTGACGATTTCAGGAAGAATTAGTTATGTCAAAAGCACTTCTCAGTATTTCAAGGAAATACCAAATATCTTTAAAGAAGATAAGACTAGGGTGTTATCTTGTAGTTAGGGTCAGAAAGAGTTACTGGTTTAGATTTGGGTTATTTTAAGTTGAAAAAGGAAGAGAAGATTGTTTTCTTGGTGGCAAGTCATTCACTGGAACTGTCTTTGGAAAGGTGCCCTTGTAGATTTATCTGCTTATTATAGTTGTTACAAACTGTGTCCTGGCTGCTGCTAGCTACAGAAATTGAATGTTGTGGTCTCTTCTAAGGTTAAATGGTTCGCGTTCTGATGGAGATCTTCCAGAACATGTTAAATGCTCCCTGTGTTTGTTAGGACCGGAGCAAGTCTGTCTAAAATACAAAAATCTGTTACATCAGTAACCTGACTCCTGGTTCCCGGGGTTATGATAGGACATCTGCTTGATTTAAGTGCCTGGGAGCGCAGCTAGCTTGGTAAATTACTTTAAATGTCTTTGTACCAGAATTGCTGTGCAGCAATAGAAACGTGACTGGAAGGAGCTGTGAAATGAAGCGTCTGAATGTCACTGGAAAGGAAGCACATTCTGAAATGGAAAGCCTGAATAAACATTGCTTTTAAGCTTTCAGCACAGTTGCCCACAATTTACATCTGTAATTTGCTTTACCTCTTAGATATTCCTAGTGAGATAATTCTTACCAGGCTGAATTGTGGTAGACCAGAAGAGTAGGTGATCCCAGTTCAAATGCGATCTGTGTTAAGATGCATGAATGTCTGAGGCTAAAATCAAGACTCGGAGGTTCTTTGCAGTTGAGAAGTGCTGGAAGAATGATATGAAATGACAGTGGTGCAGGTATTCAGGTTGCTTTGTTGTTATCAGCTGCATTGAAGGCAGATGACTTCAGCAGCTTAATTCTAAGTTGGTGAACATTCCTGAGAGTTTTTGAAGACAGCTCTGATTTGCAGATGCTGGAAGGAAGCTTGCAGTTCCTAATGCTTTTCTTCTTTCCAGGCAACCATTGGAATTGATTTCCTGTCAAAAACGATGTATCTGGAAGACCGCACGGTAAGTGAGGCATCTCTGTGATAACATGGCAACTGCAGTCCTGGGAGCAGTGGTTACTGTGCACGCTGTTCCACTGGCCGTTCCTCCAACAGCTGCTAAAATCCCACAGCAGCCTTCAGAGGGACAGCCTTTGTCACTGACCAGCTTTCCTTGTTTCCAATATTTGTTCATATCCGATACCTCTAGAATGAAGTAAAAATCTTTCATGCAAAACTGGGGCAAGCTAATGTCCAAATCCCGAGGAGTGGGCTGTCTGTTATATGTACTTTAAGCATAGTTTGCCTCTAGAATTTGCAGCTCTGCCTCTGGGATTGTCTGTATAAATGGGTCTGAGCAGAGCTGAGGCAGTTACAGGTCTGAAGTCTTTCATGATTACCAGCAGTGGTGTAGTTTCTTCTTGTAGGAAGGCTCCTTTTGTAATACAGTTCTAATGTACTGTTAATAAAACAGTTTTGGATTTAGCTTGCATGAGATTCCTCTTTGCATAAAGAGGTCCCTCGCATCCCTTTCCTGTCTTTCAGTATTTGTCTTTTCATTAATTTATGTTTTGCTGGTACTTGCCTTTTTTGCTAGTTTTACTACTGGCTAAGAAGTGTGATGCTGGTGCGGGAAGGAAGGGACCAGTGGTGCAGTAGAAGTCGTTTGTGTTGCTTTGGGTCTGTTGCTTCTGAGGAAGTCTCAGCCCAGTGTGTGTGGTGAGTTTCCCAAGTGCTTCTCTGCCATCTTGCCAGTGATTCACTGTTAGGAAAGACCTTGGCTTAATCTTTGGGAGAAACTGCTTGGATAACATTCTTCAATGGTACTGGCAGTAGCAGAAGAAAAAGATCCTGGAAATGCTGCTTGACACCTGTGAAAGCAACTTGGAATGCCTGTATTTGGTTTCCAGCAGTGTAGTCTTGATTTCTTGTGGCTGTGTAGGTCAGGATGTCATTCACCTGCTGGCCTGCTATCCCAAAAATACCATATTCATTGGGCATACTGCTAGTTTCTTGATTATGTAAGTGGTCCACAGCTCATAAAGCCTGTATAAACAAAGGAGAGGTGTTGAATGAAGATAAAAGGAGGGACAAATACAAGCACACAAGCTGGGAAGATTCAGACATTGAAATAATTTCTCAGCTATGGCTAATGCTGTGTTCTGCAATAGGCTTGCACTGCTCGGCTGGAAATGAAGAACGCTGAGCCTCTAACTGCAGTGTGTGCTTTGCCATACTTGATATGTCCTTACACCAAAGAATATATCCTGAAGATATACCTGTGCTAGATCATTCAGCTCTAACAATGGCCTGTGTAGCATGTACTAGCCAGAAGAAGGGGAAATACACTGGAATTTGGTTCTTCAAAACTGCCTCCAGCAGCCTCCCGCAGAGGGCAGCTCTAAGCGTGCTGTTTCCAGCACATTGCCAGTGCAGTGGAACCTGTGGCATTAAGTCAACTGAGGCCACGAGACACCTTGTCCTCAGTCCTGGCTGTCAGGCTGCCGGTCCCATGTTACAGCTGCAACCTCATTCTTAAAAGACCTGGTATTTCCTTTTCTGTGACTCAGTATCTTCCCAGGCTTGTCGAATTTCAGCACAAGATAAGCCAGTCTAGAAGGTGTTTGCTCTTCTGGCTTATACCCCACTACTGTATACCACCACGTCAGGCTCTCCAGTGAGTTAATCGGTATCTGGGTGATGTCCTTATGGTCGGAAGTGACCACATCTAGCTAGCTGTAGGCTGCAGTCTGCTTGTGTGGCCAGTATAGCCAGAGCTCTGGCATGGCAGGATGCACTGAGGTATGTATGCTTATTTCCCCCGTTAACAGATGGTGTTAGAAGGTACTTTCTTAGGGATGTCTTGGGTTTATGATTAAGTGGAAGAATGTGTTTGCATGTGTGAGTTATAAATGGATCTGTGGAGGGAGGGAGATTTCTCAGACGTGCTGGGCTGAGGCTGCTGTGAGAATGTGGATAGGAGTGTCGTTGGCTCTTTTCACATTTCTGTTCCATTTTGACTTTTCTTTTGTTGCATTAGTTTTGCCTTGCTTTTTTTTTTAATTTTAATTTTTATTTCACTTGAGGTTTGGTTTTTGTTTTCCATTTTCCTGCTCTTCCCCCTTTCCTCTTCCCCTACGCTTTTCCATTTCCCAGATCAGGCTGCAGCTGTGGGATACAGCCGGGCAGGAGAGGTTCCGCAGCCTCATTCCCAGCTACATCCGTGACTCTGCTGTGGCTGTCATTGTCTTTGACATTACAAGTAGGTATTGAGCTGGAGTGACTGCAGGGACCTTGCTTTTTACATGTACCTTTTATGTTTGGAAGTGGTGGTGTTATCTGAAAAGAGCTAAGATAGGCCATTGGCCCTAGGACTGTAAGTGTTTCATGGGCTGAGGGAACGTAGCTGAGCATCTTCCCCCACAACCAATGGTAACTCCGTCCCATAATCCAGAAACTGGGGAACTGGAGGTAGGTGAGTAGAGACTGTAATTTCTCATATGTCTGTGCTGATGGTAATGTCAGGTGATTGATAGCCTTTGAAAAGCTTTCTTGTTTTTCTGGTCTGTGTGGGGGACTTGGGGGTTTTGTTTTGGCTTGGGGGTTTGGTTTGGGGGTTTGGTTTGGGGTTTGTGTATTTATTATTGTTGTTTGTTTTAAAAAAGCCCTCAGAATGAGAATTTTCCTTTCTGGGTAACTAGAGGGGTAATACAAGTAACAACTTCAGATGCCAAAGCAAAGGAACACTGTCAGAGTAGGTAAAATAGTACAACAATCATTTAAAGAAAAGCTAAGTAGCAGCTTAGGACGATTCAAGATTCCCATTTCATTCAAGAAAAGAGCTGGTGATTCATGTGAGTTCTTGTTCTCTCACAACAGAGCTCTTGAAAGACGTAACTACCATAATTTCTAAGGAATAAATGAGCTTAGAAGGGAAATACTGTGTAAATCTTGGCATGAATGTTTTAATATAAGATATGAAGATATGAATACAGTTATTTCATTATAACTTCTTGTTATTGACTCCACTTTATCTGGCTTTTTCCTTTAAGCTACAGTATCAGCAGAATTATTTAGACAGGATTTACACCTTTGAACCAACAGCATGTGGATAAAGTCTAAGTAAAGAACATAGTGCAGATGAAATCCTCTGGCCCACCTTTATTCTGTCACAAATTCTAGGTTATCATTAGGCTTTATGGACCAGGGATTTGTTTCCCTTTGATTAACTAAAGTGCTTAACAAGTAATAAGACTTCTGTTAGGATTTATCTTGCATACTGTGGGCAGATAATTACATTGTCTTTCTCTCAGTCCTGTAGCTTAAGTAGTTAACTCTGGCAGGATTCCTGGTTTCATGCAAACTAATCTAAAAACTAAAGTGATCTGTTTGGGGAGTGCTGAGATGTGCATGTGATGGCTGATGCTGGGAACTCACCAAGGGGAGGCACTGTGGCAGGCTTCAGAGCTTGGCATCTTTTCTCCCCACTGTTGTGACAGGTATTGTTTATCCACACACATGGAAGAATCCTGCCAGTCTTAAACAGCTTCCAGATGTCAAAAACAATCAAGTGCTATCTAATCTCATACTTTGGTAATGGTCTGATCTTTTCAGATAATTTCATTTTTTTTCTTATTACTGCTCTTTGTTCTGTTCTTAGTGACTGAGAGGCTTTTGGTTTTCTTGTGTTACTGAAGGAACATGCTCATGTACTTCTGATTGCATGATGATGCTAAGCACTATAGTGCAATTAGGAAAACACAGTTTCCTTTACCACTCTGAAAGAGCTATATGTTTGCATTGTCTTTAGTGCTAACTGTGTTTGGGAACCTCGAACAGCCTCCTGTAAGTCATTGCTGGTCATAGAAGCGTAAAATAGGGACAGTCCCATGGGACATACTTAAGTACCAGCCAAGGTACTCTTAACTAATGGAGAAAAACTGTTACCTAGCGTGTGGGGAGCTGAGAACTAAAAAAGAAACAGCATTTCAAGTTGCCCAACAGCTTAACAGTAAATACGCAGCTAGCCTGTGGAGAGATCCATGAGGAAAGCCCATACTGCATCTCAGGCCCCTTTCTGAACAAAGCTGCCTAGTTTCTAAGATGGGCTGGGTTAATTCTCATTGGTTGAGGACTTACCTTTCCAGGCTGGTGGGGTCATTGGCACACTGTCGTGTTTGAGTGGGTTTCCTTCCCCTCCAAAATGGGTGCATGTAAACTTTGACTTCTAGAAATGAGAAGCAGTTTTCTCAGGTCACCTCAGGGGTGCCTGCATGGTACCTGCATAGCTGAAGGCCTCAGATAGTGTTACCCTTCACTACAAGAAGATTACCAGAGCTGGCTCTGCGGTACTTCTTCTGGTTGCCTTTTTGAAGGCAACTGAAGGTTGGAGTATTTAAGTCGCCACCTTGGTAAACTTTCTGGCTGCATAGTCTAGTGTAGCAGCAATGTCTTGGGGGGACTGTGTGGAAGCTTGTTGTAAAGTCCAGAAACAAGAGCCAGAAGCTGTCATTATCAGTCTGATCTTCCAGCACAAGTGTAGTATTGTCCAGTATCGGAGTTTGTCACCCTGAGTTGCTTGGGGTAGGAAAGAGCCTTGACTTTTGCTACTGTAATCGAGGCTACCTTCAAAATGAAGCATGAGCTAATTGCTTTAACTATAAGCCCTAATCTTCCTTAAGCCCCAGGGCATTGGATCTACATACCCTGATGTACATAGGATGTTGTTTTGAATTTGCTGGTAGCAAGATACTTTGCAGATGTTACTCTGTCCAGCTTCTGTTTTTCTTCTGAACAAAGCAATTACCAGTCTGAGACTGTGTTCCCCTGTGTAGCCAGTCTCCTGCAAGCTGCCTTATTAACTGCTGTTCTGTGCTGCTCAGCTGCTCTCCCTCACTGCTGAACAAGTGGCTTTGTGAGCACATCTGACCAATTTGTGTCATTGAGCTGGGAACTAGTGTCTGCCCTTCCATGAAACTCCTGCCTGTTGAGAATGCCAACAGCAATCTTGTTTTCTGGCAGTGTACCACTGTTTGTAGAGCTAGTTGCCTGGGGTGATGACTTGGAAGGAAATGGTATCACTCCTAGTTGTGAAAAGCTTTTGTTTAGCGTTCACTGTGGTAGTTGGGCATGTTTTGACCATTGCTCTTTCAAATAGGCAGGTACCAGATCTTAGAGCTATTGTATGTGGTAGATCAGTTTGTGTTCAGGCACAGCTCTTGAGAACAAGCTGTACCTCTCACAGCATTTGTGCTTGTTTCTGACTCTTGTGCTTATCTGAAAAGGGAGAACCTGATGCCCTCTGTCACATGAAGCCTATGGTGTATAGCATTTTATCTGCTGGAACTTAAGTTACTGATTGCCCTAATCTTGCATAAAAATCCCATTGCCATCTTCTGAATTCTTGATACTGTAGAATGGGGCTGGTTTACCACATGGTGTATGGGCTGAGGGAATTGCATGTCTGTCGTGGGAGTTGCCTCAAAAAGTCTTGATGCTCTAGCCTAGGAGTCCTGTGGAGACCCCATGCTTAACCTTGGGTGAACCAGGAAGACCAGCTCTGTATGACTTACTAGCTACTTCTGTCAGTAATGAGGTAGTAGACTTAACCTCTTTGGGAATAGCAGAACATCTGGACAAAGGAGGTCATTAAAGCAAATTATCTACACACGGAGTCAGAAAAGCCAACTTCTGTGATGTGTGGATATTTGGGGCAAGACTACAAGGTCAGCCTTCGGCTTCTCGCATGGAGCTGCATACAGTTAATTCCAGAAATGGCCTTTTCTCTAAAGGACAGTTTCCTCCTTTCTCTTCTCTCTTGCTGTCTCTCTCTTTCTTTGTGCTCTCTCTGGCCTGGTACCAGCAGGTTCGGCTGCAGCTTTGGGACACGGCAGGCCAGGAGCGTTTCCGCAGTCTCATTCCCAGCTACATCCGCGACTCTACTATTGCTGTGGTAGTCTATGACATTACAAGTGAGTGATGCTTTGGTGTCTCATTATTTGAAATACTACATGTTAGCAGAATGAATAAGTTACAACCAGAAGTTCTGCAAAAAGGATGATTAACATTAGGAATGTTCCCCCCTTTCTCCCCAGCCCTGTTTTTCTGTCTTGAGCAGAAAACAATTTATGGGTGATTTCTGTGTGGTGTGGGGAGATTCGGAGAAGCACCCGAGTACAGGCATAGCATTCTCCCTCTCTGAAAAGAAGTTTTATCCTCAGCACTCCTTTTATTTCTTCCCTACAGACTTGAATTCTTTCCAGCAAACCTCCAAGTGGATTGATGACGTTCGGACAGAGAGAGGGAGCGATGTCATCATCATGTTGGTGGGGAACAAAACTGACCTGGCAGACAAGAGGTAATGGAGGCTGGCAGCCTTGCTGCCCTGACCAGTAAAAGCAACGAAGTGCCCAACTAGTCTTGTCTTCAAAACAGTCATGGATTTAAGTGAAGCATAAAAAGCTTGTCATGAAATTCCCATTTCTGGCTTCAGCATATGCAAAGTTACTTCCTTTTGCTGTTCTACAAATAGTTCTGGTTAAAACAAACCAACCTGAAAAAAAAAATCCTTGAAGTATCTTTATACCATGTTTCCCAATAGTGTATTTTGTCTGATTTTTTTATGTCCATGCTGAGATAAAGACAGAAAGGTGTCTTGCAAAAGCTAGTAAATGTGCCTTTTTTCAATGATCCTATTTACATGACTCTGTATGTGCAGCTGTAAGTTCACAGTACAGCCTCTTCTTGCTACAAGAGGCAGTATGAACTTTACAGTGTCAGTATAAAAGGTTTCCCTTTACGTATAAATTTCATGTCATCCCTAACAGAAACTGTTGTTGTGGATGTGTGAGGAAACTAAATTAGCAAAAGCAGATTTCCCCAAGAGACATAAAAAGTTAATTGGTCTCTTAAAATCACATGGACTGAATGTTTTGGGACACATTGGACATAGTAAAGCATTTGGCTTTTAAAGTTCAGTCCTACAACACCACTTCAAGCAATGTAATCAATGTAATGGCTTCTTAGAAGTCTGTGTTTCTATTTCAAATTCTTCTCTTGATGATCTCGTAAAAATTTTAATGGTTTTGGAGATTTTCATTCTTTCTGAAGACATCAGAGTGTAGATAAGGAAAGGTTTTTATTTGAATGATTAGTGTCAGTAGTAATTGGCAATGGGAAGATGGAGTAAGCTGTGCAGTTTCTTACAGTCACAGTACTTTAAACTGAAACATCTTTGTGTACACTGGGCACTCTGAAATGTGTGCTTCATGTATCATAGGACATGGGAAGTATTGAAATGATGGGGAAACTTTATCTGATGCAAAAGAAAGCATCTCAAGAAGGTAGGACTGGGGAAGATCTGGATCTCACAGTGAAGTGAGGTCTTACAAATCAGACCATTATCCTTTGGCTTTTCATGAGACATTTCTGATCAAAAGCTAGCAGCTTGAAAAGGCTTACAGGTGGAACATTAATGTTTTCTCACACCAACCTTGCACTATTATTTGAACTGCCTGTTTGTTTCCTCTGTTTCTTGGGATGGTGTGCCTGATAGGCACATCAGAATGACTTCAATTTGTTGATGCTGCCATGTTTTAAATTCTAACCCTTGTTTTGTTCACTCCTGCAGTGTACATATATTGCTTTAGAATGTATTGTGATGTGTTTTTTTTTGCCTTGTGGTTTTGGTGTTGTCCAAATGCTCATGGGAGACAATACCCAGCATCCCTGGCTGCACAAACTGGGGTCAGGAGATGTGTTTTGCCCTTTGTCCCTGCCCAAGTCATGATGTTAGTTTTCAGTTTGCAATGCCTAGCAGGAAAAGTATAGCCAATTCTAATACCAGCAAGGGGTTTGAGTCAGTGGGGAAAAGGATAAACTTAGGCTCTGACTGGCCATTGTGTATGGGCTTTGTACCAGTGGTTCTTACAGAAATGTGTTCTGTGTCCTCCATGCAGACCACCTTAGTCTTGACAATTATTTGGCTTTTCCCCACTTCCAGTGGGAGGCCGTTCTCAGTGCCTTTCACTTTAGAAGTAGTGGTAAAACCTGGTGCTCAGAGCTTCAGAACTATGGTAAAAATGTGTACAGCTGATTTGGATTGAATTCCAGGTGGCAAGACCTCACCTCAGTCTAATCTCTGAAACCAGCTTGCAGAAGAGCAAAATCCAGCATGTTCTACTTGAGCCAGTTCTGGATGTTAACCAGTTAGTATCTCTTATGCCCTCCTGGGAGCATGAAATAACTGCAGCTCCCTAACTGAATAAGCTGGCATTTAGATTTGAGGTTTTCTAATTTCTATACAAATCCAGTTTCGTGTGTAACTGGAAAACCAAACGGGATCATTTCAGCCTTGGAGTATTTCCTGGTAGTCCATAAATGAAGTAGTGTGGTCCAGCACTGCCATAAGGATTAAAAATAACAGAATGTTGAATCGTAGCTGCAGTTGGAATTCATGTAGCACTAGAAATTCTGATTTTAAAAGTTTCATGTAAGTAACAGTAGTCCTGGTCTAGGCTAGAATTTGGAATTACAGTCTGTATGCAGGTACCAATGAAAGAAGCTGCCTCGGTCTTCTTTTAAAAGGGTGTTAGATTTCTGTGAGGCTGGAATACTGGGGCTTTTAAGGCTGGACAAAGCCACAGTGTCAGCCTGAGCCTAGTCACATTTTTTGAAACAGAATAGTGTGTTGGAAGCCATTCATCCTATGGTAAAGTGATGATGTGAGTTAAGTTCGGAGCCCAAAAAGCTGAGCTAAAAATAGCACTGTTCTTATTTGGTACAGCCTGTTAAATTTTACTTCCCTGTTAATGTTGCTCCAGTTGGTGGCTGGTTTTTTTTTTCCTGCAGTTTTCTTTTTATCATTTTTGGACTATTTTTCTTTGTTCTGGTTTTTCTTTTCTGTGATTTGTTCTCATTACTGTAGACAGGTTTCTATAGAGGAGGGTGAGAGAAAAGCCCAAGAACTGAATATGATGTATATTGAAACCAGTGCTAAAGCAGGATATAATGTGAAACAGGTATGTACAGGGTGTTGATTGGAGATGCAATTGCAGGTGCTTGCTCACAACCAGCAGCCTGGCACTTGCTGCTGCCCTGTACTCGCTGCTAGAGCCTTTCTGAAACCTTTCTGTAATCTCACAGAGCTCCTTTCTATTTGGAAACTGCTTTTTGTGTCTGGTGCAGTGTGTGGGGCTTCTTCCTTCCCTTGAGAATACTGTGAATGAGGCTCAAATGTACTGCACAAACTTCATCCTGTGCTAGTCATCTGTCATTAATAGTCATAAGTCCAGGTATTTCCTGGGTAAATGACCTGAGGTTGATTAATTTGTAGCTGCAGGATCTGGGCTCTTAAAGACACGGAGGTCCTGAGGCCTCCCTTGGTGCACTGTGAACTCCTGTAAGAGTGGAAAAGTGGTGAAGCAGGCCACTGCTGAAGAGCAGCTCAGTCACAGATATCTCTAACTCTTCCTGTCTGTTCTTTCTGTCTTTCTGCTTGTTTGCATCTTTTTCCAGGCAAATCACCACAGAAGAAGGTGAACAGAGAGCCAAAGAGCTGAATGTGATGTTTATTGAGACCAGTGCAAAGACTGGATACAATGTGAAACAGGTAGATCAATGTTCTATTCTAAAGTCAGGAAATCTGTACTTCACTGCTCTCTACGCATATGCTTCTGCTTGGGGTTCATGCTCCACTGGATATTTGCTTGTATTGTTCAGTGTCAGCTGAACAATATGAATGAACAGTGAACTGAAATGTGTCTTGCTCCTTGCCATTAATCCGGATTTCTTGTGTTTCAGTTTGCATCCATAGCTTCTTGCTACAAGCTTGTGATCTTATAGTTCCTGAACTAGAAACTAGTTCAGCAGTCGTTCTGAAGTGTGACAGAACACTGGGAGTAAGGCAGCTGTAAGGTGCAGGGGTCTGCAGGGGTCATGAGTACTGTTGGTGTACAGGGAAACATACCAGTTTGTTGTACATCAACTGGTTAAGAGCACCTCGCAATGGTATTAGGAAGCTTTGGGTTTGTTTCTTATGGCTGTTCTGGATTGAAGACCAAGGAACCACTTTAGTCTTTGGTTCTAAATTAGCTGCTTTATTTGCCTGGCAGGTGTTTGCAGTGAGCAAAAGGATGCTGACTGCAGCACCTCGGTGGTACCTCAGCAGCTGGATTTTCCAAATAACACAATTTGGAGGCGTAGATGAGGAATCCCTGCCTAGCTACTGTGAGAAAATAATCATTAGCAGATGATTCCTCTTGTGCTATGTGCAGCACTTCTCACCTAGCTGCCTGGTAGTGTGTGTAGTGTGTTAGCTGCTGCATTCGTGTCAGCAGGAGGAGCTCTAAGCATTGACTTGGGCAATTATGCAAAACCTTTTTCTGTGTTTCTTTTTTGTGGGGTTTTTGTTTTTTTATGGGGGGGTTGTGATAGCCCTTCCCAGCCCTTAGCGCATCCTTCATAGCTCAAACCAGTTCACTTGAGCCAACTGTCCTCCTCAGAAATGGCTGGTTCACAGCAGGAGTGAACTGTGAAAAGATGGGCTGTAAAACCTCAGGTATTCCATAGACTTCCTAAAACTTTGGTCTCTTTTGAGATAGGCCATCAGAAGTCCTGAGCTGGCTTTGTGACATTGCTGTGTGCAAAAGAAGCTGAGGCTGGAAATGGCAAATGATATTCTTGCTTAGAGCAGGAGGGAATTGTTCTGCACATCCCTGCAAGAACTGCTACTAATTAATTTCATGTTCTGTCCAAGCAGAAACGGGTAAAATAAAACTGTTTTGTAGGAATTGAATAACTGCTTTAATAAAGCCGCTACTGAGTAAATTTCTTAGGTAAAATTCTTGTGGCATTTGTCAATCATTGCTTTGCTTGCTAAAGTGCCCACTTAACAAGTTTGTACAACTCTGGCTCCAAGACGTGCTGCAGAGCAGTGTGTTTTAACATGAATTTTTATTTCTGACAAGCCTTCAACTTTCCTGTTGCCACTTTTCAGCTTTTCCGTCGTGTGGCTGCTGCCTTACCTGGGATGGACAGCACACCAGAGAAGAGCAAAGAAGACAGTATCCTTGCTTCTCAGCAGTAACTTACCCTGTTCTTGTAGAATTTTACAATTATCATTTGATAGGTTGGGCTAACTGACTTTTTGGCACATTGTGGGGGTGAGCCTTACTGGAGTTTTGCAGAGATGGGGCTAGAACTGCCACTGTAGCGCGGTGCTTACCTGTGGTCATAACTTGAGTATCCTGATTGTCTGTGTATAAACATACACAGCTATTTATAATGGCAAGCACAAGTTTTGTTTTCTCCACTTAAGCTTAGGATAGAAATTTGCATGGATTTAAAACACCATACTTTTTTTACACAGGGCTGTCTTGTGTGCAGACCTGCCTGACTCAGCTCTAACCTCTGAGTAGTTTTGGTATACAGTCTTTGGGTTTTGCAGTTAATCCTGTAGGCAGGATATGCTCTGCTAACCCCCTGCCCCTATTAAGAAGGGCCACCTAACAGGCTTTTCAGATACTGATACTTTTCTGTGTTCTTTATTTCTTGTTTTTCCTTGAACTGGGGGTTTTCCTTCACTTGTCTCCTGCAGTGATTGATATCAAACTAGAGAAACCTCCTGAGCAGCCAGTAACGGAGAGCGGGTGCTCCTGCTAACAGGCCCGTTCTGTAGCAGCACATTCCCCAACCGGCCAGTCTCACTGAAGAACATCACTGCTCATTGGCAACCCTACTCTGTGGGCTGAAAAACCAATCTACTAAAGCGAGCGAACTCCCTGTTTACTGGTGGGGAGCAGCCCCGGCCGCCCCTCTTACTGCATGGTATGAGCCCTGAGTGCAGAATGAGTGTCCTGTCTTTCCTTTTCTTTTCTTTTATGTTGTTGCACTTTGGCACTGTGGTGCCCTTTACAGTCTCTCTTCCTCTCCTCCTCCCTCTCTTTTCCACCTCGAGCCTCTCTGCTCAGATATATCTTGTGAATGCAATTGGAAAACCCACCAAGTTAGGGAAGACAAAAATAAAGCTTGGGGGTAGGCTTTCCACCTTCCTCACTGCCTTGCATCCTTGGCCACTCCAGCCCTGCCTTTATCCTGCATCCCCACTTCCTCTGTTGAAAGGCTGCTCCTTTTAAACCGGTCAGTTTGACTTGGCCTTGCCTTTTTTGGACAATACAGGTTATCTGTTTCTAGGCTTTTGCTTCCTGCAGGGCACACACAGTATTAGCTCCTCAGTTTCTCCTTTCTGTGGATGATCTTGGCTAACTCTTGCTCATGACTTCTGAGTTTTGCCCCTCATGTCACACACAGCACTGAGAACCCCAAACTCTGATAGCTTTGGCCTTGTTGCTTCCATTTGTATAGCAGAGACATCCCACAGACCACTCTGCTCCGTTGGATTATCTTCCCATCCAGAGGATGTTGGCGCTTGGTGAATGTTGGCTGTCAGATGCGGGGAAGGAAGAGGGTATAGAGGCTTCACAGCATGAGGCTGGGTGGAGAAGAAACCCTCAGGGTGGTTTGTAGAGACCTGGGTCCTGTCTGTCTACAGCAAAAGTGAGCAGTTAACCTGAAATCCATCACTACAGGAGCAATACGTACTGTAGGAGCCATGGATGCTGCTCAGGCTCCTTTTCTGGTTTCTGTTCTCCTGTTACTTGTAACATAGGACGGCAGATTCTTCACGTGGAGCCAGGAGAGCTGCAGCAGACCGAAGGCTGGTGAGGGCTGTTGTACTCTCATGCCTGGGTTGGTGCTTGATGAAGTCATACACATAGCTGCTTCACCCTTTGTAGCAGGCTTCTGGGAATAGGGCTAGTAGCCATTTCACTTTTGGGGTAGTTCTAAGCTGCAACATTCCTGCCACTGCTCATCTCAGCTTTGGCAATCTGCTGTCAGACCCAGGTAGAGGAGTGAAAGATTGTATGCTGCTGAAGTGAATTTTGGTCTCACTTTTTGACCTTGGAGGTTGGGAAATACATCCTCTAACCCCTGCCCCTGGTTCCTAATTCTGTTAATAGAGCCCTGGGTTTGTTTTTTTTAACCATCTATCCTAACCACAAGCCAGTAGGTCTGTTGAAAGAGAGGAGAATAAAACAGTTGGATGGTGGAAAGCCATCCACTGTTCTTTTCATCACCCAGCCTATGTCATGTTGACAGGGAGGATGCTAGTGGGCAGGAGAGCAACAGACCATGGTGTGACGGGTGGGGACAACAGTATTTGGTGGTGGTGACAGTCCCCCAGCAGATGTCCCTCAGTCACTGACACAGCGTGCGCACTTTGAAGCCTGCAGGCCCTCAAGGGAGGGGAAGGGGCAGCCTTAGCTGGGACCTGGCTTAGTGTCCCCTCACTGCTGGTGACGGACCTGTTGTTCCCCTGTCCCTTCCACTCTGGGTGAGCTGGCCTGCAAGAGGAAGCTGGGTTGTGGTTTCCCCTTCACTCTGGAGTGTCCCTTCCTTTCCCCTGGTCCGGGAAGCTCAATCCCCTCCTCTGTACATACCCCTGTTGTGTGGGAATTGCTGATGTTTGTTGGTGTGTCCGTGTCTGCTGTAGAACAGGTTTTGCTGTCCCCTTCTCACAGGCAGGTGTGCGCTGCCCTGCTGTTGTGTTGTTCAGTCACGGACCTGGGGGGAGGGAGGGAGGAGACCCTAAGTAATGGGGGGGGGGGGGGGTAATTAGTGAAATGAAATAGGTCACTTCCCACTGTCTTCTCTATGGATGTGTATAATATTGAGTGTGTGTCTGGCCCTGCTGTCTCCTAGCTGTTAGCTGAGTAAGTGTGACTATTACTATGAGTATGGACTGTCTGACCACAGCCGTGTATCACACTAAATAAAGTTATTTCACCAACACTTTTGCTGTCCTGCTGCTGAAGAGGAGCCTTGTGATGCCTCTGCATACTTCACTTGTAGGTTTGACAATGCTGTCTGGTGTGGTGTAGGGTGGATGAAGGGTGAGCTTACAGAGTTTGAGTGTGGCTTTGGGAGTACAGTGGGAGGAGAAGGGCTTTTGCTCCAGAAGGTCAAGCTACCTACAGTATCTTGCCAATCTGCCTCCCTGGCCAGGGACTTAATTCACTGACATAGATCTGCTCCAGTCCTCATGACTTTTGGCCTGTTTTGCAAGTTGCTAAAAATTATCCAATGTTCCTGGACCTGTTGTTTTACCATCAGGAATCAGTAACTGCTGTTTGTCCTTCTGGTTCCGGAGGATAAAATTGACTGTGGTGGCCAGTGCAAACCCCATTAATGCTTTGTCAGTTAACTTACACTCATGCCTCAGGTATGTTGGACAAAGAATCTGCTCTTTCCTGTTTGCCTACAGCCAGTCACGGGGTCAGCAAGACGGCTGTGAAAGCACCCAACTAATTACCTCTGAGTAATAGAAGGGAGGAAGCGGCCCTGGGCATCTCCCTGGAGCTCCTGTGAGGGACTGCTCAGAAGCAGGATGAACAAACTGAACGTTGAGGTTGTATTTGCAGTCTCCTGTGGAGAGTTCAAGGTGCCTCTTGGCTCCTCAGCCGTTGGATTGTGTGCTGAAAGCTTGAGTTGTGCATTCAATCACTGTTTTCCAGCAGGCAGAGACCAGAGCTGGCTTCGGGGCTGGGAACTGACCACCTCCCTGGCATGTCTGGGCACAACAGGGGGAGAAGGGAAGGTGGACCAGTAGGAGGCTGCCTTGCTGCAACCTGAGCATCCTTCCCAAAGGAACATATAAATGCTGGAAACTGGTGTGAGACTGCAGATGTGAACATTCCATGGGACACAGAGGCCTGGCCCCAGAGAAGAGCTCCTACATCTTACAGTGGGGCTTCCAGAATGCTTTCCCTGCTAGAAAAGCTGAGTTTGCTGTTCGGAGTTTCTTTTCTAGTGTATTTTATTCTGCTTCAGCCTGGCTCAGCTTTCTACCCAGCAACTGAGCTAAGAGCAAGCTTGCTGGCAGTGCTGAACTTGGGTCAGGGCTACTACCCTTCACCATCCCAAGCAAGTTGTTTGTGGCACCACAGACACAACCCTCCACTGCAGCTCTTGCTCCAGGTAGTGCTGAAGCAGTGCTCCAGGTTAAAAATCAAGGACTGGCTTTCAGCTGTGTGGGTGGAAGAACAGCCTTAAACCAGAGCTGCATGCTGTATGGGTCCCATGCTTTCCTCCCACAGGCTGCAAGAGCAACTGGAGCCAAGCCTTGTCTCGGCTGTCCACCCAGCACTTCCTCAGAGTAGTGCTGAATGTGTTAACAAACAACCCCCTCCACACAGACAGCCTGAGTGGGAACAGAATGAACTCTGGTTGCTGTACTTTTTATTATTTCAGTTATTACAGATAAGCAGAAAACACCACACAGATAGCCACGGCACAAGGGCTGTCCTGATACCACTTAGTATGTGGTACTACTGTGCGGAGTAGCACACGACAGGACTATGCCAAGTGAAGAAAGCTGGTTCCGTGTGTGAAACCCTCAACCGTGCCGATGCTGCCCTGGGAGGAACCCAGTCAAGCACCTACAGCAGTTCACAAACATGCTGAGAGCATCTCGGTCCTGTAGTGTGGGGGGTGGCTAAGCAGCACAGAGGTACAAACCTGCCTTGGCAGACTAGTGCAGTGAGATATGTGAACTGAGTTTGAGTGGATTTTACTCCTGTTCTTGAGTCCAAAGTAAACCCAGCAGGGAGTAGCAGAGGTAGGACAATAGAGAAGGAAAGAACTTCATGGTACCAGAAAAGTGAACAGGTTGATCTCTTGGAGGACGAAGGCTGTGCTGTGCTCCAGCATGCTCATACCCTCTTGCCTTGTATCTAGTAACGAGGGTTGGATCCAGAACCAGCAGTGCCCTCACATTTAATTCAAGTTGTGCTAGGAGAGAAGCACAGATCTTGCCAGAGAAGCTGCCCTCTGGTACCCACGTGCACATCAGCTTCAACAGCTTGTTTCAACATCCAGTTCAAGGAGTACAGACTAAAGCCCTGTCCATCTTCCAACTAAATAAGATTCCATTGGTATCCCTCCATGCAGGAAACAGCCGATGCCTGTGCAGCCAACAGAACAGTTGTACCTCCAGTGACAGCTGAAACACGGTATGTCATCTTAGATGTTGAGGAAAAGGAGAGTTCTTAGCAGGATGGCCCCTCTGGAAACCCAGCAGACAGTTGCCTGCTAGTGAACAGTTCTCTCCTTCTGTCTCTGGTAATCTGGAAGGGAAAGGCAAGGCTGAAAGAGCAGGAGAGCTGGCTGCTGATGGCAAGATGGAATTAGCAAAAATGTTACAGGAGAAAATACATTCCATTTATACCTCACTAAGTAGAGACAGTGTTTGCTACCCTCTTGGGTAGCAGCTGGCTTTAAAGTAGTATTTGCACCCCAGCCACTCATTTCATGTTATTTTAGGGCATTGAAAGTTTGAAGTCTCTTCCTCTGCTCTCTGTTTTTCTTCTTTCTTCACTTGAGAGTCAGTTTCCATTTTATAAAGAATCCTTGTTTGGCTTGACCTGACCTTCCTCCCCCTCCATTGTATCTATGAACTCGGGGGTTACAGAAACCAAGCACTAATACAGTCTTATCCTTCACTCAGAATCTGAATGTTCTTAGGGAGGGCACTTACTGTAGGGGAAGTAACGCACACGCATGGTGATCTCACGGGCTGTCTTCAGGATCTCCACAGCCTGAAACCAGAAAGAGTTGCTCAGTGACCAGACTGGGCTGGAGGAAAGAGGAATGCATCAGTTTCGTGGTGTCACCAGCTCAGCTGGTGCAGGCTGAGGGACCGGAAGGAGATGATGGGTGCACAATTCCTCCCCATCCTGTCCCTGCTTCAGCAGTGGAGCTGCAAGAGTGCTCACCTTGCTGTGCTCAATGTCCTGGAAATCCACATCGTTTACTGAGAGCACCTGGTCACCTTCCTGCAGCCCAGCCCTGTGTGCATCTGAGTCGGGGATCACCTGTGAAGGGAACAGCAGGGACAACAGCAGTGACCCATGGCACAGCCCGGCTCCAGAGCCTCCCCATGGTGCCCATCTATAGGACAGGGGAGGATGGGGAGCAGTGGGTACTGCAGTGCAGCACCAATGCTCTGTGTGCTGGTGAGAGATCAGGCAATGCTGCAGGAATGGCTGCTTGGTGCGTGGCAAATTACAGCTGTGAGTTCAGACACTCATATGACAGTTTCCCTGCACACCCAGCTGGCTCAGCAACACCCAAGGGAACAGACAGGATAGACGTAAGGAAATGGTAAAGGACAGACACACCTTAGAGATGAAGATCCCCAGCTGCGAGGCTTTTCCTCCTCGGATGTTGAAGCCCAGCTGCGAGAGAAAACAGCAGTGAAATACAACCCGGGCTTTGACCCAGGATCCTTTCCGCTGCCAGTGTTTCAGATTCAGCGTTCCTCCCCGCTCCCTGTCCTCCATCAGCTCCACATCCCCACACGTGAACACCTCTTGCCTCACTCACGTTCGCTCCGTTCACTCCCGGTTGGGAGCAGCACCAGCGCCGGCATCACCCCGCTGCCAGAACGTTGCCCGTCGGGGATTATCGCAACCCCGCAACTCGGCTTCAAGCAATTTTTGCCAGGAAGGGCACTGGGAACCGTGAACCGAGCAAGGGGGGAAACGACCGGGAGGGACCCGCGCCCCCCGCAGGCAGGGGGAGAAGGGTCAGTGTTAGGCGGGGCCTCACCTGCGCCCCGGGCGGCTTCTTCAAGACGATGGTGCGGGGCAGGAACTGGGTGAGCTCGTTGTTGTAGTCGGGGTGGTACACCCTCTGCAAGGCAACGCCCGTCAGCTCTGCCGCGCACCCCGGGCCGGGCCGCGGACCCCCGCCGCTTGCCCGCCCCGGGTTGCCGCCGCTCCACCACCACCACCATCCCGCCCCATCCCCGCACCTCATGCGGCGGCACCCAGGCGGGCGGGCTCTCGTAGGGCGGCAGGAACACCACTGGGAAGTCGTCGTAGGGCAGCCGGCCCTCCATGCTGCCGCGCCGCCTCACGGGACTGGACGGGACGGGGCAGAGCCCGGCCCGCTCCTCCCCTCCCCGCCCCGCCGTGCGCCCTGACGCAGGGCGCCGCCATTGGCGGTTCGCTGAACGCGGGTCCCGTTTGAATGTTGGCGGTTGCGGCGCCGCCTCCGCAGCTCGCAGCGGAGGAGCCTGGTGGGTCTCGGGCCGGGCCGGTGGCGGTTGCGAGGGCAGTTGCTCCCCCAGCTTCCCCCTTCCCCTCAGGCACGGCCGCTGCCTGTCGGGGCTGGGCGCTGGTAGAGCCGGTAGCGGGGTGTAGGCCTTGCAGCTGCGGCCCAGGCCCCTGCACGGTACCTGCTGGCAGAGATGGGTGCTGCTCCCGTGAGGCCTTAACCCGGCTCCACTCCTCCGCAGGGCGGCCTCGGTGCCTGAAAATGATGAAGGAAGATGCGAAGGTGATCCCGGTGCGAGTGGCGTTGCGCTGCCGGCCCTTAGTGCCGAAGGAGATCAGCGAAGGGTGCCAGATGTGCCTGTCCTTCGTGCCGGGGGAGCAGCAGGTAAGGGAGCCCGCGTTCCGCACCGGGGCTGGCGGTGCCTCCCTCCTTCGGGGTGCTGCTGGGGCCTCGTAGAGAGCGTGGTCTGTATGTCTGTCTGCTCCGCAGGTGGTCGTCGGTAATGATAAGTCGTTCACATATGACTACGTGTTTGACCCTTCTGTCGAGCAAGAGGAGGTCTTCAACACAGCTGTGTCCTCTCTCATACGAGGCATCTTCAAAGGTGCGTGTTAACTGAGCTTATACATCATAGAATTGTGGAATACCAGCTTGGAAGGGACCTCAAGGATCATCTGGTCCAACCTTTAAACTCTGATTTAAATTACTGGGAGTTTTGGTGGGCTCAGCTGTGGAAGGAAGTGCTGTTTAATTCTTCCTTCTGACTCACTTTTTCTTTTGTTTTTCTCAGAAAATTAAATCCCGCACTAGCCAGATTGTGACTTCAACCTCTTGTGCTAGATCTTGCCTCTTTGCAGCCTGTTACACTCCACAAAATGATCTCTGTGTTTTCTTTAGGTCATTTTATTTCCTGATGCTGTTTCTGTAAGGCAAGAGTATTTTATCAAGAATAATAGGATGAGTTGCTAAGCATCTCATACCAGGAGCTGTTAGTGATGGTACTGCAGAGCTGGGATGACAGAACTTACACTGTGTTTCTGTGACTAGCTCTAATATAGCTCTAATAAAGCTTTAACAAACAGTTGGAATAACAATTTTGTCTGTGTTTATGTTGCTGTGATCTGTGCATAAAGCTTCTGTTAAATAGATGTCAAGGATCAGTGCTTTTCCCAGAATGCAGTTTTGTTCATTAAAGCTTCTTCTGGTTCCCATGTGATTATCTGATCTGGGCACCCTTTGTTCCCCAGGGTACAATGCCACTGTGTTAGCCTATGGACAGACAGGATCTGGGAAAACGTACTCTATGGGAGGTACCTACACTGCCAGTCAAGAGGATGAGCCCAGTGTGGGAGTCATCCCGCGGGTAATCAAGCTGCTGTTTAAGGAGAAGGAACAAAGGCAGGATTGGGAATTCGTCCTCAAAGTTTCTTATCTAGAGGTAAAAGTTGTTTTGATTTTCAAGCTATTATGAACTGCAAATAAAGTGAGCTTTAATGAGGCCACCTCCTTCAAATTGTAGGTATTTGTTAAATTAAGCCCAAAGACCACATAATGTCTTGTCAGGAAGTTGATTACGAGTCCTCGGTGTCTTTCAGTAGCGGTAAAACGAACAGAATGCAGTACAGAGGTAGCCATGATTTCAGCATAACTGTGTGTCTGTCTCCATGCAAGGCTGATAACTGAACTGCTGCTCTGACGTTTTCAGATCTACAATGAGGATATTCTAGACCTTCTGTGTCCATCAAGAGAACGGCCTTCTCCAATCAGCATACGGGAAGACCCAAAAGAAGGCATAAAGGTCTGTTGCCCTGTTAGATGGGTCACATACAGCGTGATATGGCATGGGATGAATGTTTTGGTGAACTGTCTGACTCCTTAAGCACTGCTTTGTGTTAGTGTGCGTGAAATCATCACAACTACTCATTTCTTTCAAAATCCGAGCTGTTGTTGATTCTTAAGTTTACTTGGGTAACACCAATAGGGGAAAACATTCATCACGAAGACAAGTTCTGTTCTGACTTCTTTTGAAGGCTATTTTAGGTGAATATCTGAGAACGTGCTTTGAGTCCTTCACCAAATTCCAAACCCTTGCAATTGCACTCTTCCTTTTGGCAGAAGTAGTGTACAACAAAAGGATCCTGAGAGGAAATTATTTTAGTGCCCAGGTTACTTGTTTTGTGCATACGTGCAGATAAGCCTTATGCTACTGGTTGTTCCGTGTACTCATTTTGTAGCTGAGCTTCTGCTGTGCTTTATTCACACCAATTCAGTCTGCAGTGGTGGGTAGGTTGTCAGTTGTCATGCACACAGCTTAGGTGTCATGTCACTTTGATCCATTAATGTCTTTGTTACATGTAGTCCTGTGCTGTTTGTTGTCATCTCTAAAATACTATGGTGCAACTCGTCCATGTGTTAGTAGCAGCATTGTGATTCAGGGAGACAGGCCCTTTAGGGAAAATGCAAGCTTGCCAAGGAGCATGATCAGTGCCCGCTATGCAGTCCTTTCTGTCCCTAAAAACCTGCCTCCCCTCTGCTCTATTCACACAAGTCGCCGCCCCCACCAGCCAGTTTTCCACTTTCTGTGCCCGTGATGGGCACAGCTGTCAGCTCTCAGCTTGGCCAGGCATATGTGAAGGCAACTCTAGATTTCTCCACAGAATACTGAGGAGCCCAGCTAGCTCTCAAGCAGGCACGGAGGAACTTGGCGTGTGTATGAAGGAGAGATGATAGGATTAACATTACTGATAGGAAATTCAGAGCAAATTTTTGCTGGGGGAAATCCATACCAAGCTTCTGGCTTGAAATAAGGCTGATTATTGTGAATGCATATTTACAAAGGGAATTAACTTTGCTACAGTCTAAGACAGGATAAATTTTCTGATGGAAGTCAGGATAAAGAGGATAAATAATGCTTTCTTTCTGGATACAGATTGTAGGGTTAACAGAAAGAAATGTCACTTGTGCCCAAGAGATGGTATTCTGCCTAGAGCAAGGGAATAATTCCAGGACAGTGGCTTCCACAGCAATGAATTCCCAGTCCTCACGGTCCCATGCCATCTTCACCATTTGCATTGACCAGAAGAAGAAAAGTGACAAGTAAGTGTGATCGCACAGCCAGTCCTAGCAGTTGTTGGGGGTCAGACTTACTTAGCATTTCACAGTCCTGTCATTCTTTCCTGGTCTTGGATGAACTCAGCTGAGCTTGAGGCAGTTCCTTTACTTGGCTGTCTCTGATATGAAGAATGGTTTTCAGCCTGGTAGCTCAACTACAGTAACCACTGGACTGCTTTCCTAACTGCATGTTTACTTGAGAGAGTAAAATAGTTTTTTTCTGCCGTAGGAACAGCAGTTTTCGCTCCAAGCTGCACCTGGTTGATCTTGCTGGCTCCGAGAGACAAAAGAAGACCAAGGCTGAGGGAGACAGACTAAAAGAAGGTGTGTAGGAAAATGACTGGTATAGCTTGGGTTTCTTAACGCTTCTGAGTTCATAAAAAAGCAAAGCAATTCTTTTAATTAACACTTTTAATGTGCTTTTTTTAAACCTTTTTGATTATTTTTTTTTCCTTTTTAATAAGGACAGGAAATGAACAGTTCCCAGTTACTGAGACATCTCTGCTCACTGTCATCTATTTGTCTGCAGGTATCAACATAAACAGAGGTCTTCTCTGCCTGGGGAATGTAATTAGTGCCCTTGGTGATGAAAATAAAAAGGGGGGTTTTGTCCCATACAGAGACTCAAAGTTAACAAGATTGCTGCAAGGTAAGAGACAGATGACGATAAATCTACATATGCACTTTAAATAACAAAGTAGCAAAAAAACCTCAACAGCCATAAAACCCCACAGCTCAAAGCAGTGGCTGCTGTTGACAGGAGGGCTTGCATTTAATGGTTTAGTTCCACTTCTTGCTGAAGCTGGGCCTGTTCTGTACTCTGATTTTTGAGGTTGCAAATATGTTGAGATGGACACAGTTGAGTCCACCTGTTTTGCAGTTCCTATGTGATAGAAGGAAACTAGACAAAGCGCATTTAGTTTTTTGGTGAGGAGAAAAAAGATGAGAAGCTATGTCTGGAAGCAGAGATCTATTATTATACCCTAATTATAGCTACTTACTGGAGAATATTGCAACCAAAATGAAGCTCAGGCTGTCTGTGCCTTCACTGTATGCATTGTGTTTGTTTTGTTTTCTTAGTCTGAGTATCTGGTCCTTATGGTGCTTATTTTTCTGTAGTTGTGATGGGCTTTTAATGCATTTTACCTAAATTAACCTTTAGTATAGTCGTAAGTTTAGTCATGCAATTTACTGGAGTTTTTTTCTTGTAGTTAAATAATTTGGTACAACAAGTTAGGCTTTTCAGTATTTTCCCTGTCTGGAAGTACCTAATAAAAAGAAGCTGGGTTGGGCAGAGGTTATTATGGGACCCTTTTTTTTTTTTTTTTTTTCCTGATCATAAGTTTTAAGTAGCTGATATGTGTTAGTCTAAAACAAAAGGATAAGATGCCATACAGCTGGACAAGTTGAATAAATATATTGTTGGCCAATAATTCTTTAAATCTGAAGGTAGTGTGAATTCTGATGTCCGGATATCCATGGGGATCTTGGGTATTATTGTGTGGGAGAAGGGAGGAAGTAACCTGAAAGAACTATGCCAGAAATAGCACACAGAAATTGCAGTAATTACAGAAATTACTTAACAGGACAACAACGTTACTGGGACTTCTGATGTGAAATAGCTGGGGCTTAGGGATGAGACATAACTTTGGGACTTTGGCTTACAAAATAAGCTGATTGTGCTGTATTTTCCTTCTCAGATTCTCTGGGGGGAAACAGCCACACTCTCATGATTGCCTGTGTAAGCCCAGCGGATTCCAATCTAGAAGAAACCCTGAATACTCTGCGTTATGCTGACAGAGCAAGAAAAATAAAAAATAAGCCAATTGTCAACCGGGATCCTCAAGCAGCTGAGTTACATCAACTAAAGCAGCAGGTACTGTGTGCTCCTTCTTGTGAGAAGCGTAGGTCTGTCCTTTTGGTACTAAGGTCATTAAAGAGTTAAGCAAAGATGCAGGATGCCTAGCTACACAAAATAAGCAAAAACTATTTAGTATGTGTTTCTCTGTCTCTTGAGATGGGTATATAAGTGCCATATACATGAATATTACTTGTAATTCTACAACAAGTATTCAATGCAACAAAAAAATGATAACATTAGTTTGATTTGTATTTCCCTTCCATTGAACAAGTCATTGCCTGCCCATTAGGCTACAGGTGAAATGAGAAATGCAGTGATGGTTGCCTTGCTGACATCACCTGTCTATGTCCAGCACAGAGCAGAAAGTGAGGAGTGTTCCTATGTGGTCAGCTAGAGACGTAAATAAGCTGCATAAACTGGAATTGGCTAAACTCGAAGCCAGAAGTGCCCAAGGGCTTGTCTACCAATGAGAGTTAACTAGGCTTGCTATGCTTACTTAACACTATGCCTATGACAGTCTTTCATGCTATCTCTCCAGAGAAAAACTCAGTATTCTGGTTCCACAATGGATCAAGGGAGTTGTTTTGCTTACTTCATAGCACTGTTCACCAAAGCTGAGTGAACGGTTATTAGCATCCTGTAAATTCAAATTACATATTCAGGCAGCTTAGGACTGCAAATGCTCTGACTATCTCATGCAAACAGTAGCAACAGAACATTGGTTCAGCAAAGCGGGAGACCTGTGCCTTACATCAGCTAGGTCCCTGACCCTGCACACAGAACAGCATATCACCTCTCTGTGGGTGACTTACCATGTTCTGATCTGAGCATTCCTGATGAAGACAAAGTAGCTTTTCTTTTTATGAGTAAATTACTTAAAATACTTAGCAACATGATTCCTTCCCACAGGCCGTTGCCTGTAAAAGAACAGTTGTGAAGCATATGACTTTTATTAAGATAAAGGATCTTAACAGTGTTCCTTCAACCATTTAGTTCCTGTATGGGAGAGCTTTACAAGTAATAATTGTTTGCCTTTCTAGGTTCAACAACTGCAGGTGTTACTACTGCAGGCCCATGGAGGGATCCTCCCAGTGTCTATCAAGTAAGATTTGTATATTAATGCTGAGTGTTCTGATGGCCATCACACACCAACAAAGGCTCTAGATCTCCTTTGCTCTAGGCAGTGCTGTAGAGTTGAGGGCAGAGCAAAGAGCTGTGTTTTAGCAGGTTCTGAACACCCTTTTTTCCTTCTCTTTGTCACATTTACTGAAATTCCATGCATGCGTGGGTCACGTAGTTTTGTAGGAATCCCCTTAAGACTGCAAAAACCAGTTGTAGGAAATATGAGGAGCATGGCAATGTCTCCTAACTGTCTGCTTTTCAGAACCATCCATCCCTCTTTTCTTCCTCTCCCCTCTACCTCTAATTGTAGGGCACCTCCGTCTCCATTGTTCCTAAAAGCACAAAATGCAGGAAAGAGTGGGATCGTTTAGGTGTTTGTTGTCTCCTGAGCATGTTCCAAAACCCAAGTACATTCAGTTTACAGACTGGTCAAACAGCATTCCTGTTTCAAAAAGCTGTTTTCTTCTCTTTCAAATGTCTACTTTTGTAATGCTGTATTACTTACATATTTTTTTTAATTAGACTTCCTCCAGTGATTTCTGTTTCTCTGCTACAACCTATATTTATTGTAAGTTATTTAGGAAACTTGGAGGCAATTTCAGTGCTATTGCAAACCTCTAGCAAAGTCATGTTCACAAGCAAACCAGTCCTTAATATTTCAGTAGCATGGCACCTTCTGATAATCTCCAGTCCCTGATGGAGAGGAACCAATCACTAATGGAGGAGAATCAAAAGCTGAGCCAAGGGCTGAGTGAGGCTGCTGGCCAGACAGCACAAATGTTGGAAAAGCTCATTCTGGTAAGGTTCAGTTACCCAGGAAAAACTTTTTAGTTGCATGACTTCCCTTTTTAGCCAAAGACTAATCAATAGCAGCTCCTGTATTAATGGCATATTAGGAATCTCTGTCTTTAATGTTCCTTTCACATTCGTTTAAAATCTGTAGCTATCAGTCAGATCCAAAAGTCTTCCAGAGCCAGTCAGAGCCTAGAGATCTGTTGACTTCAGTGAGGGAAAGACCTGAATATTTCAGCTTTTCTGTTCCTTTAATGTTTTAAGTACCAGCACTTACACATGTGCTCTCTCTCCCCCACCTCATTGTGCTTTTTGATTCACTGCAGCATATTTTTCCTGTGAAAAAGGGTGTTTAGTCTAAGCAAACTCGTGGCAATGATCATGCAAGATCTTTCAGTGCATTGATTTGCCACCAACTGACAAACATGCCTTTTGCTACAAATAAATTAGCTATTTGCTGACTTCTTAACTTGCTATTCCTACAGTTCAGTATAATTCTGACTTCTCTTAGGCAGAACAAGAAAATGAGAAGATGAATGCCAAACTAGAGCAACTTCAGCAACATGATGTGTAAGTCTGTTTCCACACCCTACTTATGCTGAGGAAATATCTTTCAGCATTAAACATTTTTGTTGGGATGAAGTGGGTACACTCAATTTGTGTTTGTTCACCTAGGGCTCATTTGTGTGTTCAATGAGGAAAGTTGTTCCTTATTAGTGTGTGTGACACAAACATGCCATGTAATACTCACGGACTTATTCCCACGTCTGCATTGCAGATGCAAGCTTGATCTACAGAAGCTGGTAGAGAATGTAGAAGATGAGGAGCTAAAAGAAAATATTGAAGTGATTCGCAATGTGCAGCAAGTTTTGGCTCAGTTGCAGGTAAGACTGAATCCTGGGAGAGAAGAGTGTGCCAAGTGAGTTTACTAGCAAAACCAAGGGTTCCTCTGTTCATCTGGTGAGCAGTTTATTCTGCTGTGCAGAAGCCTTGTTTAAGGAGCCCAAGAATGAAAGTATTAAATGACTCTTGATATCTACTTCAAGACAAATTGTCCTGCTGTACTTTTAATGCTGCAGAAAGGCCAGTTGTGCTTGAGTGGCTGCACGTGGTGGTGAGGGGGGAAGGAAGAGACTCCATAAAAGAATTTGACAGTGGGAGATTAGCACGGATTTGCAATTCAAAAGTTGGAAAGAGAGTTATGAACTTGCTAGTTTTAATGAGCAACAGAAATCGTAGGGACCTGAAATTGTCAAAGAGAAGCTGCCCAATCCTCATCTAATTGAGGATCTTCGCTGTTCTCCCTTGCTAGATGTTCCCCCTGTTCCCTGACTCCTTACTCCTGTGAGGAGCTGGATGCCAATGCTGGAGTTGAGAGAAGACTAGAAAGAATGGCTTGTCCAGTTAGTCTAGGAGGAGTATCCTCACTTTGCTAGAGGAGGAAGAAAATGTCATCCTCTTTCCAGGGACAGCTTTCTGGACAGAGGGGAATAACGTTATGCTTTGTCATAACAGGCTAACAGACTGTTGTTGGTGTCCTTTTACTTCATCTTTCACTCTTAACCAAAATTATTTTCTCATTGTCCTATATAGAGTGAAAGTGCTGCCAGAGCAGAAGCTGCTGCAGAGGTGGCAAACTCTGGACAGGATGCTACAGCCGTAAGTGAGGGGAGTCCAGCAGTGCAGACCTTACCAGGGGCATGTTTTTATCCCCTGATCTCTCCTATCTGCATCCGTACCCTAGTTTTCTAATCCAGATGTTTGGGAAAGAACGTGTCACTTTTGTGTGTGCTGCCTTTCTAAACTCTTATTTGCTCAATCTGTTAAAGATCAATAAGCTGTTCTTATTTTAAAGTATCTTAATTTTTTATGTAAAAATTGAATTTGAAGTGTTCTGCAGAACCTGTGATCACATAGGTGGATTGGATTGGCCTCTCCTGTTTATCGCTGTGTCTCCTTCAGGAAGCAGGAATGGGCCACAATACCAAGAGATCCTCAGATGACTTCACCACTCAACATGCCCTCCGTCAAGCACAGATGTCCAAAGAGCTGCTTGAATTGGATAAAGTCCTGGCTCTGAAAGAGGCACTTGCCAAAAAAATGACACAGAACGATAGTCAGCTGGAGCCCATTCAGTCCCAATACCAGGTAAGCTCTTCTGAAATAGGAGATGATCTGTCCTTTCATGAGTGTGTTCTTATTGGGTCTGTTTCCTTAAGCTGGGTCACTGCTCTCTTGGGCATAGTGGGGAATTAACTACAGGGGTCAGCAGAAAAGGGGGGGATCATCATGCCCAGCTACCTACAAATAGCTCTACCACCAGAAGACAGTCTTTTCCCTGAAGTAAGCTATCAGCCACTGTATGTTCTAGGTAGAATGGCCTTCTCTGCTTTTACTTGGAGGTTTGCTTGGCCACACCAAGCAAAATGCTAGTACTTCACTGTTAACTCTTGCAGTACAGCCAGGTGATCTGTTCACTAGCTGTGCTGGGATCTCCTGTCTCTGAAATTGTTCAGTCATAACTTCAGTCATAACTTTTAGTTTGCCACGGTGGTTCTGTGGCCTAAGATCTCGGTGTATGACAGACTGGCCATTTTCACACTTGTACTGCTTTTAGACAAAATGGTTTACAGCCTGTTGGAAAAGAATGTGGTTTCTTAAGGCTTCCAGACATAAAGCTTTGTTTTGAAGTATGGTTTCAGGGCTTTTATTTGGAGGCTTACTATTCTTGTTCTTTCTAGAGTAATATCAAGGATCTGGAACTTGAGGTCAGCAGTTTGCAAAAAGAAAAGGAGGAGTTGATCCTTGCTCTGCATATGGCAAAGAAGGATGTCAACCAAGCCAAGTAAGAGTGACTATGAGAGCTGTGTAGCTTACAGTGCTGAAAACTGTGTTAATGTGCCTGTGAAAATTCATTGTCTTGCACTTCATCCCTGGCAGTGTTCAAGGCCAGGCTGGACGGAGCCTTGGGTGACATGGTTTAGTGTGAGGTGTCCCTGCCCATGGCAGGGCGGTTGGAACTGGATGATCTTCAGGTCCTTTCCAACCCTAACTATTCTATAATTCTTGTAAAGCTCTTATTTTAATGCAGATGCATCTCTTTAACATGGCATGTGAATGATATGAACTGCAGAAAAGCCTGATAGAGGGTTTTCATCAGTGGGAAAGAGAATTCCTTCATTTTTCATAAGGTGTCCCTAAAGTTGGAGAGTACCTGTTTGAGAGTAACAGTTTGGGTGGGGGGCCTGTTTGTAAAGTGTGACTTCTCCACAGACTTAGTGAACGGCGTCGGAAGCGACTTCAGGAGTTGGAAGGACAAATTAGTGAGCTGAAGAAAAAGCTGAATGAGCAGTCAAAGCTCTTAAAGCTGAAGGAATCTACAGAACACACTGTCTCCAAGCTGAACCAAGAGATCAGGGTAACTAACCGTAGCATGCAGTTCTCAGGCTTGCTCTAGTGTAGACAAAGCAGGTTTGGGAGAGAAGGCCCTCGCTTTCTGTTTTGTTAGACTGAGAATACTGGGGTTATTTTGCAAGATTTCTTTGGTTGTGTGACCACAATTGCTGATGTAATACAATAGGCCGATGGCTACGGAGACTTGGAAGAATAAAAGAAGTCCAAAGTGTCTTCTGGCTATTCTGATAATTTATTGCCTCAGTCACATCACTTCACTTGGATTTCCTTTTATATACTTTGCATATGTTAGCCTTCCCTTTATTCCTTAAAAAATGAATTCTCAGTTTAGCACTTTGAGAGCGTCCCTAGGCAAGTATACAGGGTGGGCAGCACACTGTAGCCCATCTGCCGCTCCCCACCCCTGGCAAACACACCAAGGGAATGTAGTTTGGAACTACTCAGGATGCAAGTGCTGGACGATTCCAGCCCCTTCTATTTTTCAGGAAATGAAAAACCAACGGGTACAGCTGATGCGCCAAATGAAAGAGGAAGCTGAGAAATTCAGGCAGTGGAAACAACAGAAGGACAAGGAAGTGATCCAGCTGAAAGAACTGGTGAGCAAGCAGTAAGCCCCCCAGACTGTAGTTCCCTTCGAAGAGTGAAACAAATCATTACAGTGTTTGCTGAAAGGCTTTGTTTAACTATTGAGCACCTGAAAAACATCTGGGGAATTCTTTGAAGATAACATTAGTTCATATGGTTGCCACCTTTCACCAGTTGTCATAAATGGGCCCACTTGTGTCTGGAGATCTTAAAGCTGTCAACACAGTTGTCATGATTCAGCTCTAAAGCAGAAGGCAAAAATATTTAATATTTTTAAGCATTGAAAGTTCTAGGGCTTGGCCACAGAATGGGAGGTATTTAAACTTTCAAAGGAATATTGCATCCACCTAACAATTCAGGTAAACAGAATTGTTAATGAAATCCAGCTACAAACATGTAGCTGTTGAGTTCTGGCCTCACAGGAATTCTTACTGTAACAAGTTTGCTTTGGGATGCGAAGTGGTTCGTAGTCTCTTACAGCTTTAAGGCTCCTAAACCTTTTTAATGGAAGGTCTGAAGCCCTTCTAGTCACTTTAAGCCTAACAGCCATTTGTTCTTAGAGGCACTACATGTCTTAAGCTTGTAATGATCAGTGACATCGTTATGAAGCACATGCATTGTGGAACAGCAAGCTTAACTATTCTGTTCCAAGAATTGTGAATCTGGCCACAGGTACTAATGTGAGGGGTGATTTTTCCATCTGTCTTAACATTATTTCCCTGCAGGATCGCAAGAGACAATATGAGCTCCTGAAGCTAGAGCGCGATTTCCAGAAGCAGGCCAATGTGCTTCGGCGCAAAACAGAAGAGGTGAGCATCCCATATCTGCTAGAAACTCCTGACCAGTTCCTAAAGGTCTGCAAAGTGAGGTTGAAGGTCATAATAGAATATGCAGACACTTCTTCAAAGCAGTTTGAAGGTCTGGAAATAGGTGCTTTTCTCTCTGTAGAAAAATACTGTGCTTCTGTCTGTGGCCTTAGAGGGACTCAAGTTAAATCTATCCCTTAAAGGCTGAATTACCTTTTGAGCATCAGGTTTCTGTGGCAAATGTATTTCAGACACTGAAGCTAGAAAGTGTAAAATGAGCTTGGGTGGTGAACATGCTAGATTGCAAAATCTCTCAGAATGGCTGTACAGAAGAAATGCATCTTGAAACTATCATTTTGGAGGCTTTCTGCTACCTTTAGGCCTAGAAACAGATTCCTTTTAGACTGTGAATCTTGGCAAAGGAAACAAAGTCAACCAATCAAGTCACTTAATTCTGAAGCTACTCTGGTCTTACTAACCTTATGCTCTGTTTTACTGCCTTAGTGTCTGACTTGCATTGTGAATACATCATGTTTTCAACCATTTCAGATTGAGGTATTTACTGTTCAGCTGTTGTGCAAATTGTTTTACAGGCAGCAGCCGCTAACAAGCGTCTAAAGAATGCTCTTCAGAAACAACAGGAGGCTGCAGATAAAAGGAAGGAAAGTCAAAATCGGGGAATGGAAGGAGTTGCTGCACGAGTAAAAGTGGGTGACAAGATGCTGTGCATTGCAACAATGAGTAGACTTAACTTTGTGAACACAATAGGTGCTGCTGGGGTTGATGGCTGGAGAGCAGAGGGGAGGAACATGGGGGAGCATATTAAGAGAGGCAATATGATTATTCAGTTTACCTGTGAAAGCATTTCAGAGAGGGATTCGGTCCTGAAATTGAGACTACAGCAAACCACTATACTGGGTTTTGGGGTTTGGTGGGGTTTTTTTTTCCTCCAGAGCTGGCTTGCAAATGAAGTAGAGGTTCTCGTTAGTACTGAAGAGGCTCGGCGGCACCTTGCTGACCTTCTGGAGGACAGAAAGATCTTGGCACAGGAGATCCATCAGCTTAAAATGAAGAAAGAGGCTGGGGAAAACCCACCTCTAAAGTTACGGGTAAGAGAGAAGGAAATGCCGTTTTCCCTGCCTCACGCCTCTGTCTGTTCAGCAAATACTGTTGCTTACTCTGATTTGCTCCTGTTTGACCTTTCCCCTCAGGTGGTAGGGATGGAGATGGTTACCTTTCTGGAAGAAAGCATTTAGTGTTGTTACTGTCCTCTGGCATATCACGGAACAGAGTTGCTGAAATAACTTGTTTCTTAATGCAATAAATATGATGGGTGTGAGTGGGTCACAACCAAAGCTAGAAAGTGTAAAATGAGCTTGGATGGTGGACATGCTAAATTGCAAAAATCTGTCAAGATGATTGTACAGAAGAAACCCATCTTGAAACCATCGTTTTGGAGGCCTTCTGCTTCCTTTGGGCCTAGAAACAGATTCTATTTAAACTGGGAATCTTGGCAAAGGAAATAAAGTCAAATGGGTCACACCCCTTAATCAAAGACTCTGAGACGGAGCAATGTAATTTAAACTATGGAAAGATACTTGAGGATTTTATAATAGCTATGCTGTAATGTTGTCTGTAAATGAAATCCCAGTCTTGTGTGTATTGCTCACTTCTGTCCATTGCTGCACTTCTTTAGAGACGCACCTATTCCATCGCAGATTTGCAGGCATCAGAGATGGACCTTTCCATGGCGAAGCAGATAGAAAGCCTGGAAACTGAGATGGGGCTCAGGTGAGGCAGTGCACCAGAGCTGATTTACATGGCCTTGCCCCATTTTTGGGGTGGTTTTTTGTTGTTTTTTTGTCTTAGCTCTTCTCTTTCTACAACTCTTCTGTTTCACAGAAGAGAAAGTAAAAGAACTTTATACACCAGCAGTAAAAATAAGACCATGTGTTTCTCCTGAATTCTTTCAGAACGTGGGGTTGTGAGGACACTACTCAGAAACTAGGATTGCTTTTTTTTTCTGCTTGTGAGCATCTCCGTATAAGCGAAGCACTGCACTTTTAGCCCAGTCACTAGCCCAGTTTTTCTCCTGTTTTGTAACCTCAAATACATGTAAACCTCAAATGTGTTCCTCCAAAGGAGTGCCCAAATAGCTGATCTGCAGCAGAAACTCTTAGATGCTGACAACGGAGATCGTGCGAAACAGCGTTGGGACAACATTGCAACGATCCTAGAAGCTAAATGTGCTTTGAAGTATCTCCTTGGAGAGGTAAATTCTGAATTATCCTATTTTAATCACTAAAAACAAAGGCTGTAAGTCTGCTTAGCCAGGGATGAAAGGAAGTGACTAACAAGCTGACAGCAGGGATGAATTCAAGGGAAGCTCTCTTCTACTGGATGAGATTTATTTCCCCCACAACTTCTGATTTAAAATATTCTCCTGTATTGTAGATCAGTTTAGGGAGTGAAAATTCGAAAAACAGGGAAGAGGGAAACGGAATAGAGAAGTACCTAAAAATCTTCTTGAATAAGTAGGCAGTCTGCAGGGAAAGAAGGGGAGTGCTCTGGGGCCATGGAATGGATGTTGAGATGTGAGAGGCCCTAAGAAGACTGGGAGTAGGGACAAGTAGGAATAGGGCTAATGTGTGATTAAGGAAAGAGCAACTGAATGACAGTCCCTGGTGCTTGGAAATTAAAGGAAAAGAATTAAGGAGCTAGTATGAGAGAGCATTCTTTCTTGAGATCCCCCCAGTACTCAGATTGAAAGTGTTGCAGGAAAAGAGATTAATCTAGAACTGTTAACAAGACTTCCTGCTGTTTTGCACCTCCATACCAGCTGTCAAATATCTAGCTCTGAATTTCTCATATAATTTCATTGCTGATGGCCAGTCCAGTTCTTATGGTGTCTTTAAGCTACAGAAATGCTTTGCCATCAGACTGCTGCATAGCTGTCCCAACTGGCATTAAGAAACATGGAACTGGAACTCACTGACCCAAGCAATCATCTTGCTTCTGTCTTTCAGCTGGTCTCCTCAAAAGTGCAAGAAAGCAAATTAGAGAGTAGCTTTCAGCAGTGCAAAGCCAGCTGTTCAGACATACAAAAGAAGCTGACTGAAGAGCAAAACCACCTAGCAGAGGTGGAGACTGAGTTCCAAAATCAGCTTTTGCTGCAAGAGCAGCACCACCAGGAAAAGGTAAAATAAAGTGATGGAAATCTTCAGAGCTCCTGTGTCTTGGGACTGTGATTCCTGGATGGGCTCAGTGATAAAGGGAAAGGGGATATGCTGAAACCTGTTGCTGTATATCTGATGAAGATTTATTAGACTTTTGCAGATAGCTAACAAGGAATCTCCCTGTTCATCTTCTGTCCTATCCAAGTTGGTTTATTCAATAACATTTTGCAGTGTTTTAAATGAGGATGTTACACCTGAGCACAAGATAACTTAAAAGTAGATCAGGGTGGAATCATGCTTTGAAGTGGCAGAAAGAATCTTTCTGAAATTAAGGCCTTTTCCTGGGCTGCCAGATTTCTACTTAGGCATTCATGCCTGTTTGTCTCTAACACATTAACTTGCTTTTAGGTTCTGTACCTGCTTAGCCAATTCCAGCAAAAAGAAGCAGCAAAGAAGAAATTAGAAGATTCACTAAATGAGCAGGAGAAAGAGCTGCAAGAGCGACTTAGGTTCCAGGTAGAGTGTCCGGATGTGACTTGGGGTGGGTGTGCTCATTACATGCTACTTGGAGTAGTAGCTTTAGAGTGAGGAAGGTGAAGAAGGATTGAGAGTATTTCCATTTGTAGCTAAAGTTGCTCAGTTCAGTTGGCTGCAGGGGCCAGTTGCTATACAGGTTTGAATAAGCCTGGGGTTTTTTTGACTCTTAAATATCTTCTTCCATTAAATAAATGTAAATGCAGTGTTGAGGCCCGTCACAATCTGACCAGCTCACATAAACTTCCATGCTCAGAACACCTTTAGTTAGGATATTCAACATGCTATTACTAGTCCTTTGAGCATATTTCCACCGTGCTAGTGATGGAACAACTTTAGCTTGATCGTATAAGTATTTCGTATGCTGTAACTTTTCTTGTCCCTAAAGAATTAAGTAGTGTAGCAAGCTCTTGTCAAAAGGCATATTCAGCAATGTATTAAAGCAAAATCAGTCATAGATGTGCCTAATTTGGAGGTAAGCCTTAGAAACAGACGATTTTAGGTATTAAATGGTCACTCTGAAAGGATCAACTTCTCTCTGTATTGGTGGTGTTAGACCTAAAACAAGGCAATAGGACTAATGATTGTCTTGATCTAGACGTGAGAGCTGATCTCCTGATGGAGAATACGAAGAACCCCCTCTGGTGCTGCCAGACAGATCAAAACAAAAAAATCTGTCACAAACTTGGGCTCCCTCCTCCATGTAAGCCTACAGATTCCATCTTGTCTTGCAAACAGGAGGAGGAGCTGGAGAAAATGAGGGAGTTCTGCGAGAAGAACCAAGAACTTCTCCATGAAAACAACACTCTTAAACAGGTAGAGATCTGTACAGGCGGAGGTCTGAAGAGCTTCCTAGCAGTTGCATTAATGTAGTTTGCAAATGTTTTGCTAACCTTTGTCCGTCTTAACAGAAACTGCTGCTCCTCCAAGTTGCCAGTGGACAGAAGCTCCATCGCGTTCGGCAAATGGCATCAGAGTCCTCAGATTCTTCTTTTGATTACATTCCACCCAAAGTAAAGATGCTGCGTACCAGTTTTCATACTTTTATTGTACCTGAGTTCTCTTCAAAAGTTAATGTTGGCTGTTAATAGTCTTGGTTTCTTTCTCCCAGGTTGCTTTTTACGAGGCATCTTGTTCTTTAATTATTGGAGTTTGCCTTGTCTGTACTTCAGAGAGTCCTTAAGGCTTGTGATTTCAGAATACTGTGAAACTGGCTTGCATTAATGGTTTCAATCTTAAAACAGGAAAAAAACCCCAAACAAAAATCCAAACTTGTTTTCTTAGTTTAAATATGTCTGACTCTGTATCCTCCTTTGTAATCCTCATGTTTTCTCTTTCTCTCTGTAGTATCTCCAGTCTCTGAATCATTACCTTGCAAAAAAGCCAAATCTTAGTGCTGGGAGGAATAAATTCTTTAAAACTTTGTCAAGGCTGTGACACAAATTATTAAATTCCCAAGGGTTTGTCAACCTATAGCTTTGAATTTTTAATCCTGACAATCTGGTATTCTCTCCTCCCTAACCCTACAGCCTTCCTGGCTGTCTGAGAGGAATGGGGCTGTGTTGATGGGGGTCTGAAGTGCCTTAATAAAACGTAAACCCCCTGTTACTTCTTCTGGGGCCTCAATGCTTTTAACTTCTGTGTGTAGCCAAAGGCTCGCCGCCAGACGACAGCAAAACCCCGTGCACGAGCCTCAGAAATGTATGTGGAAGAGCTGTTCTCTGAGTCGGGGGAGTCTGAAGCAGAGGTGGACGACGCAGACTGGATTCCAGTAAAAGCGGTCAAAGGAACAAAGAAAAGCACAATGGGGGTAAGATCCAGTCACCTTTGACTTGTTACCTATGAGGGAGTCACTAGCCTGTATCCCTAAGGATCTATAAAGAGCAAAGGCTGCCTATAGTTAGTGACACCTTCCTAAACAGTTTTTCGTTGGACAAGTTTTTTTCCACCATGAGATACGTGTTCTGTCCAGCTGCCTGTGACTGAACTGGCCTGTATATTTCAGACAGCAGCAAAATAGTGAACCCCTACAGCAGCCTTATTCCTTCATGGAGCCTGCTTTAGTGAGGTGGAAAAGCGATGGCCTGTCATAATATCCCTGTGTAGTGCTCCCACCGTGGTGTGCTGCAGTGGCAAACTAGAAGCAGTCTATAAATCACCAAAGCTCTTTCTACACAGAACTCTTTTCTCTGTCAGTGCTCCTGCAAGGGCCGGTGTGGAAACAGGCAGTGTGGCTGCAGGAAGCAGAAAGTGGGCTGCACTGAAGGCTGTAGCTGTGACCCTGCCAAATGCAGAAACAGAGACTCTGGCTTTCTGGTGAGTAGTGCTGCATTTACAGCCACACTATACAGTGTTTAAGTAAAGCTGGGTGAAGGGATAAGTGCTTGTGCTGTTAGTGAACATGCACAGTTTGTCAAGGTAAAGCATACGCACCTTGCTGAAACATCTGTAAATGTCACTGATTCAGCTTTGCCCTGTGCTAACTGAGCCCAAAGCTTTCCACTGCACTGAAGATTGACATCTGGGAGATGTCTCATAGATTTACCTACCACCAATTGTCAGCCATGAATGTGAGGACAAACAGTTCGGGTCTTTCTTTTGCCCTTGGTAGATAAAAGTTATATCTTTGGCTTCAGGTGGCACAAAAGCTTAACTCATTTTCAGGTTATTTTTGGTTTTGTTGAAGAATGGAAAGTGATTATTTGGGGTGGGAGTTGTAGCATCGGAGAGCTTCAAGAGCAACTGATGTTCATTGGAACTCTTGCTAGAAATGTCTGCCTTACTCTTTCTGAGTGCCTTAGTCTTTCTGAGATTTGAAGCAGAGATCTCCCATAGTCATTCTTTAATTATTGATTCTTCTATGAAGGCAGTTGCCTGGAAGAGGCATCTGGCACCCTGGATTAGGAATTACTTCACAGCTGGAGAGAAGGGGGCTTAGGGACCGCTGGTATTTCTTCTTCTGTTGGTGGGGAAGGAAGGGGGGGGAAGTTTTAAAAGTGCTTCAAAATAGTATTGCCCCCAGGATGCTGCGCAGTGTGAGGACCAAGGAAGGGACTCTGAAGGTTCCTTGAAACCTGAAGACCCCACTGAAGTGACTATGGAAGGCACCTTTTTTCATCCTGTGTGTGCCACACCACCCACAAAGGTACTGCCTAAAGGTGTATGGGGAGAGGAAGGGCTCTGGATGTGTGAGCACCTTGTTTATGATGTTACTGATGGATCTGTAAGCAAAAAAAGGCCCAAACAAACAGGGTGATAGACTGGTGCTAGAAAATTCTGAGCAGATTGCAGCTGTCAAAAAAGCTTGTGTTTGTTTTGAGTCTGATCAACTCTTTTCATGCTAAAATTTTGCCACACAGGCTTACCATGCTTTCCTGCTGCGCCTTCCAGCAACGAGAGTCTGGTGCTGGCAAGGCTCATAGATGTGATTGCGTCCCAAGTCAAAATTTATTGTTCTTAAACCACTGTGTACAGTGAACAGCAAGTGTTTCAGGGCGCTGATCCACTCAGATTCCCTTCTTTTCCTTTCTGATAGGTCCTGAAACCCATCACAGACCAAGAGCTGTTCCTGAAGAAATCCAGCAACCCTGCTTCCATGCTCATGAGTGATGAGGAGTCCCAAGAGAACCAGATCCTGCTTGTGAAGAGAAAGAAGAGAATGCTGAGTAGCAATACCAGCTTCTTCTCAGGTTGCACCCCTATCAAGGAAGAGCGCAACTGATGAGCCCACAGGTGCATGACTGGCCTGGGCTGTGTTCCTTCAGGCCATGTCAGTGATGACTTTAAAAAAAGTGGAGTTTTGTTAGATTGTGTCCTGTCCAGTTCTCTGTGAATATTTGTATGTGTGGCTCTGGAATTTCTGCAGTGAATGGAGTTGATTCAATCCGGGTCCCTCATTCCATCCTGAGCTGTGAACGTGTTGGGTACAGTTTAATCCGTAATCTTGAAAGAACTTTGCCTTTGCACTGGAAACCTGGGTCCTGTCCTCTAATCCAGTACGAAGGGCTGTCCCAGGCTGCTGGAGGTGCTGTCTGTAGTCTTAACCTAGAGAGCAGGGTGGGAACAGTCGGTGTTTCTCTACCTCTGGGGCACTGGCCTGTCATTGTTCAGTGAAGTTGGAGCCTTGCTCTAGCTGCCTGTGAATATTGTAGTGATTTTAACTTGGTAGCTCTAATAAAGTAACTACTAAAACCCCCTGACTTCTAATTTTACATTACTGCATATGATAAGTGATTTTACATGACTGTATGTAGTGACCCACCCAGGCCAGGGTTAATTGCAGGGATCTCCCTTCCACTTGCTGTGTTGTTGCCCCTGAAGCCTCACTTCGGGTCTTTTTCCTACTCAAAGCAGGCAGTCCCTGCAGGGTGTCCTTCCCCCTCCTTGCTGCTGTCCTGATTTTTGAGTCACAGCATGAGGCAGTGACAAATGTAATTGTTTTGTGGGTTTTTTCGCCGCCAGTGGTAGCGGTGATAACCCAGACCTGTGCTTTTGACTCGCACACAGATGCCATCCCTGAGCTGGAAGAGCCCTCTCTGTTTATTGTGAGCTAGGTGCAATACTATTTGGTAGGTGGCTTCTGGCTCTGTGCAAGCCAGGCAGGCTTTGCTGCACAGGAGCTGCTCAGACAGGCCTTTAATAAACATCAAAGGGTATCTATCTGGATGGTTTCTCTTAGTACCAGAAAGACCTTAGAAAGAGCAATGTCACTTTCCCTTTCTTACAAGCTCATTCCTTCTAAGAGGAGTGGTGGGAGCAGCTGGAGCAGGAGCAGGGTTTGTGCTGTACTCAGCAATGTGCTCACTGATAAATCCATGCTTGGAGCTCTGTGCTTGCCTGGGAGAACTTGACCTAATGAAAGGCCATCCATCCATCCATCCCACACGCCTGCCCCTCCCTTATGAGAGGGCTTAGGAATGGTGAGTAAGGAACTGTGGGGTATTTGAAGAACAAAGACACAGCATAAAGGCAACAAATCCTTGTGTGGCGACACACAAGGTGCAGATGCCTGTGGTTTAAGCAAACTTGTCCTTCTCATAAAGGGCTTTGTGAAACATCCGTGTTCTTGAGGAGGTGCATGAGCAGTGGCCACGGTGGCAGGTCTCACCTTTCCCAAACGCTGCTGTCTGGCTGGAGGGCAATGCTGTTGGATGAGTTGTGTGAACCTGAACCTCAGTCCCAGCCCCTGTGTGCTCCTGTCCGGGTGTTGGTTTGACCATGCTCTGGTGGCACAAAAAGGCACCTTCCTCAGCAGGGCAGGGAGCTGGTGCAGATGGTTCCTCCCAGCCCACACAAAGCAGCAAGGCCTGGAATGGGCCTGACCAGCCAAGCTGTGTCAAGCCAAGCTGTGCTGAGCTGTGCCAAGCCATGCCAAGCTGTGCTGGGCCATGCCAAGCTGTGTTCAGCCATGCCATGCTTCAGCCAGCCAGAGCAAGCAGGGAGCTGTGCGGAGCACAAGTCACGTCATGCCAACTCCTGGTGCCACCGGACATGTTCAAAGGCTTAAATTGAGACAAGCAACTCTTGTTTTGTGCCTGGAGCCCAACAGCTGCTGACAAGCTGCCCTGGGGGAAGCAAGGGGGCACCCTGGAGGGCTCAGAAAACATCCCTCTCCAGTTATATGGTAAATATAACGATATATATGTGTGTGTGCATGTACCCATGTGGGGCTTTGTAGAGCAGGTGTAAGACTGCGTCACTGTGTGACCGAGTGTTTGTGTGTGAGGATGTAAATTGATTTATGCATGTATTAGTGTGAGAATATACATTTATAGATATGTTAGACTATTACATATATAAAAGAATAGGTGATTGTGAGCATTTGTTGCAGAGGACATGTCTATATTCTATATATACATGATCTATAATATAAGAAGTTGTATAGTTTAGACCTATACAAGGCTGTCACCCTGTGTGTACAGGGAAAGTTGAAACAGAATCACAGACTCAGCCTGAAAAATGATCCTAAGGATTGTCTAGTCATTAGGCATATATAGAATCATAGAATCATAGAATCGTTAGGGTTGGAAAGGACCTTAAGATCATCCAGTTCCAATGCCCCTGCCGTGGGCAAGGACACCTCACACTAAACCATATCACCCAAGACTCCGTCCAACCTGGCCTTGAACACCGCCAGGGATGGAGCATTCACAACCTCCCTGGGCAACCCATTCCAGTGCCTCACCACCCTCACAGGAAAGAATTTCCTCCTTAGATCCAATCTAAACTTCCCCTGTTTAAGTTTTAACCCGTTACCCCTTGTCCTATCACTACAGTCCCTAATGAAGAGTCCCTCCCCAGCATCCCTATAGGCCCCCTACATATACATATATATATATGTGTGTGTGTGTGTGTGTGTGTGTCTAAAAGTATAAAAAGAGTAGGTGGCCATGTGAGAGCAAGAGTGAATGTGTGTGTGGTGGATCATAAGCATTTAAAGAGGTGGTAATGATGATAGACTATTTATTGTAGCCATATATATTACAGTATTACCATGTGGACACACACGTGTGTGCATGATGCACTACATACACGTTTTACCCAGGCACTTTACATATTATAGTGTAGGTATTAAAAAAAAGGGTGTCTGCAGCTGTACAGGGTACATACACCTCTGCATAGACAGAGACTCTGCAAGGGTGTGTGTATGTATATGTAATATATAATTAAAATAATAGTCTAATATATGTGTATGTAATATACAACAGTATGTAATAACCTGATTATGTATTATATAAAGATGAACAATAGATTGCCATGACACATAATGTATAAAAAAATGGCATATATAAAAAAAATGCTGTATGTTTGTTATAGATTATGTATGTTATTTACTGTGAGGGTGGTGAGGCACTGGAATGGGCTGCCCAGGGAAGCTGTGAATGCTTCGTCCCTGGCAGTGTTCAAGACCAGGCTGGGCAGAGCCTTGGGTGCCATGGTTTAGTGTGAGGTGTCCCTGCCCATGGCAGGGGGTTGGAGCTGGATAATCTGAAGCTCCTTTCCAACCTAAACCATTCTATGATTATACTTACATATAAAAACGGAAGAGTGCCTGAGACTGTATGTGCATATAGAGTATAAATCCCTGTGTATATAGGTGTGTAAAATAAACATAATATACATCTGTATGTCTAAACATTATTTTCAAAAGCGGGGGGGGGTGTGAGAGAGGTTATTACATAGTTTTATTTATACATATATCCATTTGCTAGTACCTATGTAAGAATAGTGCCTGTGAGAGTGTGGATGCGTATAGTTATAAAAAAATACGTATTACCTATTATATGCCATGTCGTCTGCTGTATATGTTATATAGATGTATAAAAAGGGTGCCTGGGACTGTATAAATACATAGAATATAGAAAATAGTAAGTGCATGAATGTAAGTATATATAATAGGAGTGTATCCATAAATCTGTAGTGTACATCAAGGTGGGGCTGTGTTTGTGTCTGTGCCAGAAACTACTGTCGAGTGTCTCTCTGTACCCACAACAGTCTCTCTACACTGCCTGTATGAATGAAGAGCTGCCAGCAAGAGCCTTAGAGCATGTACTAATTATACCATGTGTGTGTGTGTGTGTGCATGTCTGTGACAGTGCGCCTCTGAGCATGTCTCTGTGTGCCCGCATCCCCTGCCCCAGCACCCACATTTCCTTCCTCCTGTGCTGCCAAAACTCCTTTTTGCTTCGGCCCCGCCACTGCCCTTCCCCTCAGACACTGCCTGCGTGCTCCTCTCCTCCTCTCCCCTGGTGAAAAGTGACTTTCATTCATCCTTTCTTCAGACAAAACCTGCTGGAATTAACAAAGCGAGCACAGACGCAGCACACTTGCAGCTGGCGCCAGCCTGCGGCACATCAAGTGACAGCAGCCACCCAAAAACTGTCAGGAAGAGGGAGCACTCGTGTGTGTATCCCTTCAAAAGCCAGCGTCTTCAGTCGCTTGCTACCTTTAAGCACTGCTTACCTTGCAGGAAGCAGTGGCTGAGCCAGAACCTGGACAAGAGCTCTCCCAGCCAAAGGCATGGCCTCAGCACAAGAAAAGAGGCATCAGGGAAGGCAGCACCAGCTAAAGCCTTTGCCAAGAGACAGCAAAAACACTGTTTTATTCATTGTCTAATATATAAAACCCCATCATTCAGCCTTGCAGCACAGCTTCGTGTCAGCCCTTCAGAGCCAAGCTCAGGCCCCCAGGTCCCCCCACGCCACAGTTCACACACACACATACACGCACAAGCACACAAGCATCAGCTTAACAAAGCTCTTTCTTTGGAAATAAACCAAGAACAGATCTTTGCTGTGTTTTCTTTCCCTCTTAGAGCTGTGGATATTGTGGAGATGTTGAGCTGAACAGAAACCGTGGATTAACAAGGACCAGGGTCTCAGCCTAAGGAACTGTCTCCCAACACCCCCTCTTCTTCCTTTTGTCTGCATTTCTACTGTTAAGAGATAATCTTTGCACTCACTGAACTGCGCACGGAGAACACTGCACGTGCCTAAAACAACCTAGAAGCAGCAACTGTATTCAGGGAAAAAAAAACATAGACTGATACGCTGTTCCAGCTCTGTCCCACCTCTCCCCGGGCTGGTTTTGATGTTATTTAGAAGGAATATCCATGTCACACCAGCCAGAATTTTCTAAAAACTAATTTTACTTGGCACAGGACAGTACTACAGCACGGGGCTCCCTGGGTTCAGGGACATGGACATGGACATCCTTTAGAAATAAGGTGACAGAAGAGGCACAAAGACTGTTCTGTGTGACAGGGACCGGTGCTCACCATTGCTGCTGAGCTCCATGAGACCCCATGGCCCACAGGAAACAGTAAGTCGCTTTCCCGTCTTTCCACAGGCAAAGATCTCTCTCACTCTACACCCAGTGCACACTGAGTATTTACACACTCTCACACTGCTGACAAAGAACTCTTGGCAAAAAACCTCATTAGACTCAATGTGAATCGACGACAGGAACGGGGACCGGGCAGTCTCCTCATAGGTTATCATAGTCATCATCATCTTCATGCTTCCTTTTCAAGGGGTTCGATTCATTAGATGCAGCATTCTGTGATGACACCATATTTGTAGTAATAAGAATGTTCTTTGGTCCAATTAATGAAGGATTAATGAGAACATTCTGAACTGTCGGAGTAGTTGGGGTGGCTGTGAAAAGAGAAATGAAGCCATTCAATTAGCAGCTTGAAAAAGGTGACAGTGGATTTCCCCACAGTGAAACAGAACTTGCAAGCTGACGAAGCAGCGCCTTACTACAACACTATGGGCTGCAAAAGTAGAGAAGATGGGAAAATGCTAGCAAGAAGAATGCTCATAAAGAAGAATGCTCAAAAAGAAGAGCAAAAAGCACTGCTGGTCTCTGCTTGTGCCTTACCTGACTTGACTGCAGCCTGGGAAGAGGGGATCTGCACGGTGAACCTCTGCCCCGTCAGTGACACCGGAGTGCCCACTTTGGTTGAGACGGACACTGCTTGTGCTGAAGGTGTACCTGCAGTTCAAACAACGTGGTCAAGAGATCCTTTTAAAGAGAAAAGACCTATACTTGCACATGTGAATTTGCCTTCAAAGCAGAAGCTGTTACTTCCAAAGCAGCAGAACATGCCAATACTGGCTCAACAGGAGTTAGGTTTTCAGGCAGATCTGTGCATTTACTCAAGTCTTAGGAAATTTTAGGCTACAAACACACACCAATACGTAAGTGCATGTGCTCAGCCGTAAGTTCTGTGAGCCTTTTAAAAATGCTTATTGAGTGCTATTTGTGTTGTGCTTACAATGAGGAGAAAACCCTCAAACTTCAGTGAGCTTCTTGAATAATCTCTTCCCATATCAAAGTTACCACAAGTACAGGAATGAAAGTGCCGAATGTCAGTAATGCAAACATACACCAAAGAGGACGGTAATCTTTTTGCAATTAATTGTGCTTTCCTGGTGCTCTCGAGCAATACAAAGCTCAGGTGGCCCCAACATTCCCTCAGGGGTTGAGACTTCATTTAAGTTACTTCTGACGACTTTTTGCCTTCATGAAATCAACCTGGCAAACCCCAGCTGAAGTGTTTCTTACCTAAAGTAGGAGTGCTGGGCCTGCTGCTCACAGCACCAACACTCAGGCGAGGGACTGTTATTCTGCCTGCAGAGGAAGAGACCTGTTGAGAGAGAACATTCAGTTCAGCATCCTATTAGAGATCAACAGCTCTCAAGGTGGAAAGAAGAAATGAATCTTCCTACAACCCCCCCAAGTGCCCATTTCACAGCAACAACACACAAGCTGTAGGTCAGTGCAAGAGGTTCTCAAGCCCTGCATGGTGCAAACGTCACTGGTGTGAGCAGGAGAGCTCCTGGGTGCAATGTGACACCACAGGATCAGCACACAGCTCAGTCAGGTTTGTTTCTGCCAGAAAAAAGTAGTTAGAACATCTGAACCAACAGTTATTACTCCATTCTACACCCAGGCATGTCCCATGTCAACACCTGGAGCCTTAAGGTCCACTTTTAAAACTCCTTCTTTAAACTGGGGAAAATAAATCTGAAATCCTACACACCAAGACCTTCAGGGTTTTGCAGCCAGCCATGTAAATCTTTTCCCTCTAAAACAGAAAGAGCTGAGGTATAAGTACAAAATACCCTTTAATATCTATACTAAAGCCTTACATTTCCCTTTTACGATCTGATATGCAACTTGACAATTTTGCTCTAATGCTAAAAAATTCACAGGTGCATTTGATAACCCACTTTGCCTTTGAAACTAACCAGCAGTCACAACACCTGCAAATTCATAGAGCCAAAGACCACTGCCCCCAAGTGAAACACACTTATGACATGCACAGGCTGGAGCTTGCCCACCCCTATCCCTCAGCGATGCTGAAAGCTTTAACTCCAACAGCGTTCCTGACAGTGTGCATCCTTCCCCATGCACAGACCTCACCTTCTTCTGTAAGGACTTCAGCCGGTAGTTGGGAGCAGTCAAGCAGTATCTGTCAGGTGGGAGCCTGGGTCCAGAATAAGGCTTTATCAGTGGCAGCGGCGTCTGGTTTTTCTGCCTTGCAATATCTAACAGGAACTGCAGAGACACGGTCACATTCCCACCTGGAGCCCTTGACCGGGTTCAGTTGTCATCGATGCAGCTCTACTTACGTCTCGCGGAGGTGGAGATGTGAAGGACTGGTCTGTTCGGCACTGGATTGCCAACCTCACGTCGTCCGCGTCAACACTGGATTTCTTTGCGTGGCTCGAATAGATTTTTGCATCTTCCAGTATGGTTGTAACATACCCTTCGGAAAACAGCCCCTCTCCTTACGGCGGGCTCAAAGGAAAGAAAACTGCCCCGTCCCCAAACCACTTCCTGACACCACCACTGAACCTGGAATCCTCCAAGGCTTCCCACAGCCTCCTCCTAGAGGGAATAAACTCCCCAGGGAAGTGTTACGATTTGGCCGGACAAGGCGCACGGACATTCAGGTTAGGGCATACAAAGGTTCTGGTATTCAGGCTTTGCCCGCAAAGCTCGGACCGGATGCCCCTGGGGCCCATTCCAACCTTCCGTGCCCCTGTGATTCCTCCGGCAAGGACCCCCCCAGCAAACACGGCTGAAGGCAGCACCCCCCTCCTCCGCCACCCGCCGACCCCAAGCGCTTCCCCTCCCAGGACCAGGCCCCGAGGCCGCCGCCGTCCCTTACTGTAGGCGAACTCCAACATCTGGTTGATGACGCGCGGCTCGTACTCCGTGATGCCCATGTCCTTCAGGATCTGCGCCATCACCTGCGGGGCGGGGAGGCACCGCTCAGCCCGGCACTGACCCGACCCGACCCGACCCGACCCGGTCCCGGCGCGCCCGCGGTACCTGCGCGTCTTTGGGCGCGCTCTTGGGGGACGCCATCTTCGCCGGCTCCATCTCTTCCGTTAGCCCGCGGGAGACGGCGCTTCCGGTCACGTGACCGGAGCGCTGCGAGCGCGACTACGGGGGCCGAGAGGGCGGCGGGGCGGGGTTACCATGGCGACGGGGCGGGGTTACCATGGCGACGGGGCGGGGTTACCATGTCGACAGGCGGCTGGGTTACCATGTCGACGGGCGGCGGGGTTACCATGGTGACAGGCGCGGGGTTACCATGGCGACGGGGTGGGGTTACCATGTCGACGGGCGGCTGGGTTACCATGGCGACGGGGTGGGGTTACCATGGCGACGGGGCCTGGCCGCAGCCGAGGCCGGGAGGAGCCGTTTCACGCCCGCAGGGATCGGTGGATAACGCCATGTACTGAGTGGAAGCGAGGCACACGGGCACGGACAGACCGAGCCTGATGGGCTCGGGGCTGCCTCCGCCCCCCTTGCTGCAGAGCAGCCTAATGCCACCCGTTTGTCCGGCGATGGAGCAGAAGGAGGTGTTACTTCACAGCTCTGATGGCCGCTTCTTCAATGGTCACCATGCCCAGGATTAAAGAAAAGCAGGCTTCTCTCTAGGCTTGCTCTTACGGCGGTAAAGGATCCCCACACACATCCCGTGCAAGTCTCACAATAAATTTCTCTCTCTGAGGTGAAAAAAAAAAGCAACAACAAACAAGTTTGGGGGTGATTTTGTCAAATCGGGGTCAGCAGCACAGAAGCTGCAGTGGTGTTGTCCTTAGCCTGGCGGTCCAAACGAAGCAAGGTCCAAGATACAACGGAGCAGCGGAGCCAGCCTCCTTGGAGAGCACAAAGGAGCAAAGAGCTGCTCACTGCTGACCCCTCCGATTCATGCCTCCGGTGTACCGCGACACATCCCAGCGCGTCCCAGCTGTACCAGGCAGGATGTGTAACGCATGGGAGCCCTGCGCTAACCCCCCCTTGATGCAGATGTGACATCCGCATCTGGACGTGTGCGCGCTGAGATGACAGCGGGACCCCAGCACCGTGGGGCAGCCGGGCGGGGGCCCTGTGGCTGCAGCGGCAGGAGGAGGAGCTGGGAAGCCGGTGCTCAGCACGGGCCAGCGCTGGAGGTGCCGGCGGCCAGGATGCTTGTGCTGGGGCTGCTGGGCCCTGGCAGCACCGCAGTCCAAGTCATTTGACTTTCATGAGTCAGAGCACGTTACACAAAAACATCCTGTGAGGACGAATCCCAGACGCTGACCTTAGCCAACAAACAAACCCCACTTCTTTCCCCTTGTTTGTGGGAAGGGGGGGGGGGGGGGGAAGGAAGCTCTGTGAGCAGGGTGGAACTTGGCACCATCAGCACCGGCCGTCACTGCCGTGTGTTCCCGATGCAGTAAAACCCACTTTGTTCTGCTGGAGGGATCTGGGTTTACCCCAAAAGCAGGCAAAGACCCTTGTGCTTCCCCCCCATCTCCTGTCTGTGCTGTGCCCGTGCTCCCCTCCAGCCCTGCTGCCCAGAGCTGACTTCCACACTGAGAGCGTGACCAAAAGCGCTTCTGCCTGGAGATCAGCGGCAAGGAGAGGCAGAGAGCCCGCTTCCACCGGGGGATATTTGTCCCTAAGGCCACCGCTGCCTTTGGCACAGGCAGCTGAGCTGGGGTGCGTCTGCCTGGCCATGGAAACATCCCCCCCCTCCCAGGCAGCCCTCTGGGGCAGGGCTGTGCTGTGAGTGCCTGCGCTCAGCGCGCTGCAGGCACCATGCGCTGGCTGAGCGAGGAGCCGTCACCCTTCCTTCATCTTTGCTCAGACACTGGGGCTCCTTTCAGCGGTGGAAAACAGGAAACTAGGTCACGGTGCGGCCAGGCCAAGCGCTGACTTCTCCATCCGCCACCGCTGAAGCGGGGCCGTTCATCAAAGACAACTGCCTCCCAGCTGGCAGCGGTGCGCTCGGCCGAGCAGGGACAACAGCCGCACACTGCTCACCCGGGCGAGCTCTGCTCAGGGTGCAGCGGTTAAATCCCCAGCGCAGAGCCAAGCAGTGGGAATTCCTTCTGGGATGGGTTTTGTTGAGGCATTCAAGGTGCAGCAGCGAAGCCTCCGCGCACAGACTGCTTCTCCTTGTTTAGGTGTTCACGTGCCTTAATCTCTTACAAAACCCCACAGCCGGCTCTTCTGCCTCTTGAACGGCAGCAGAAACCTCCCTAAACATTTGAACCAGGGATCTGTCGACACAACGCAGTGACTGTGTTCAGCACTGACCTTTCAAGCCCAAATCCTGCTCCGTTTGGCTCGAGAAAATGCTGGCTTTTGAATAGTTCTTCAGACAGGAAAAACTGCAGAGAGCAGTGCTCTGAGGAGGTTTATTTTGCACCGGGTACCCCGCTCGCTTCTGCCAGCACCACAGTTCCTGAGTTATGGAGGCATTTCCAAGGACTGTGGCTGGATCCATCCTGCTGTTGAGCCGAGCGGTGCACGCAGCCCAGTGTCCCTGCTCTCCCCACTGTGTGCAGTTAACCTCCAGCTTCCCAGCGCCTCCCCTTGCTTTTCCCTCTCACTGGCCCTCCTTCTCTCTCCTGCCCCATCCGGCGCTTTCCAGCTCATCATCTCTGATCCGTTCTGAAGTGGGAAGTAAATCCGAGCTGAGCGTCAGACTGGCTCGTTTTGAAGACTGATGTTCAAATAAAGGCTCTCCCCTCCTACCTTAATAACGTCGTTCAAGCCCTGCCAGGAGAAATTTCTTACTCGGCAGTATATGCCGAGGAGGAACTCAAGTGGGAAAGGCCCCAGGTAAACACAGAGCGATGGAAAATGATGCACCTGGCCCAAATGGGCTAATTAAATGTCTGCTATCAAAGAACTCTTCTACCCTACTCGGTGACTGCAGGCACTTTCTGCAGGGTAAGGAGAAAACCAGCGTGGGGGTGCGTGTTCAGTGCGGCATCATTAGTGGTGTGTAGGTGGAGGGTGGAAGGTGGATGACTCCACGTGAGAAGCATGGAAACGGCTGCAAAAAGTCAAGTGGCCCCAGCTGGATCCCTCAGATGTGCCAGGGACCTCCCAGCACAGCAGCACCGGGGCACTGGTGACAGGAAAGCCATCCTGCAGGTGAAAGCATCAGTTTCTGCCAGGCACGATGCCCAGCTCCTCAGTGCTTGAGGATACTCTTCTCAGCCTAAAGATTTCCACTCACAGTACTCAGAGGTGCTGCAATGAGTGGGTCCAAGGGGCTGTTCCCATCTAGCTCACATCAGGGCACTGCCTCTCCTTGCAGCTCCTCCGCTACTGATCCAGAGCCCAGGGCACTGCCTCTCCTTGCAGCTCCTCCGCTACTGATCCAGAGCCCTGGATCAGTATCACCTGGCTCTATGCACTTGGTGGGATTCACAGGACTTGAAAGGGAATGCTGAAAATGGCCCCTTTTCAAACACAGTGGAGCTAAGGATAAATACCAGCATGGTATTTAAACTGGTTTATAATGGCCAATAGTTTTTAAAAGATTGACTGGCAAATACTGCGTGTGTGAATCTAATATTCCTTGTATCTATTATTTTTATTCTGTATTCTGGTGCCTGTGACTATAATTTCCATTATCCAGTTTTTCCTTTGAGTCTGGGAACTCTGGGAACTTCCAGAAGAGGAAAACAGTGAACATGTATCTACCCAGCATGGTGCTGTCAGACACTGATTTCCCTTGGCCTGGTGCGATGGAGATACAAAACACAAAGGAATGCAAGGATTTGAAATTAATGGATTTACACCTAATTTGGGTCCCTGGCTACACAGCATTCAGGCTGGGGATCTTACTGCATGGTGGGGCTTTTGGGTGTTTGGAGATCACATTCTTCATTGTGTCCGTCCCGTCCCGTCTCCCCCCCCCATTTCTGACCCTTAAATATCCAATTTAAAGAAACTGGAAAATGCTGTAACTTCCATACAGAGCAGGTACTTCCCTGTTGCGGCAAGGAAAGAGCTTAAAACAATTGCCCCTGTAAAATTCCTCAAGCTTAGTGACCTGTTTGTGCTTGCTCAGTGCATCTCAGCAGGGAGGCGGCAGCACCCACACTTGGAGATGCCATCAGTACAATGTACCACCTCTATCTGCTGTCTGCTCCTGCATGCTCTGCTTTCCCATCCTCTTCCTCAGTGCTTCTGGGCCAGCTGGCTCCCCTTTTCTGCCCCTGCATCACCTAAAGGGGTCCTCCCCTTCTAACACCCATTGTGGGATGTCAGGGCTGACTCAGAGTCTCAGGCCAAGTGGGCAGCAGGCATTAACTGAAGTGCAGGCTGGATTTGATTCCGTTCTCTCTGCTGGACCACACGGGTGGAGAGAGCCCTCTTTTAATTGCAACCAATTAATTTTGTCCTTGTTGCTTGACATTAGCACAAAAGCCACTGGGCAAGGCAGGAGGTCTCATCCTTGCTGGGTTAAACTTTACAAGCTCCTGTCTCAATGCTTAGATAGTTTGAATAGGGACAGCATAGGGATGACTGGAGTGTGCTCTTTTCCTCTTCAGCTTTTGCAGTCTTTGCCTTTGTGCTGGGTTGGCTCAGTTTCCATATTGGCTAAATCCTCTTCAGCCAGAGTGAAGTCACCCCGAGTGACCTCACACAGTACTTCAGCCTCATCGCGTGCTTCTACATCGGGGCTTCCACCATGTCATACGAATACAGGAAAGTGACGAGCAAAATCCTGCACCACAAGTGAACTTGATGCTGCTGACCGGGAGGGAGAAGGTTTCTCTTGAAGGTACAGAACTCGATTCTTTCACGTCAATGTTCAGCAGTGACTTCAACTCTCACAACCCAAGTGAGAACAGCTCACCAGCTCCCAGGCTGCCCCTATGGCCTCCCAGCCTCACATGAAGGGATTCAAGAACCGGCACTGCGTGGCTGCAGGGCTCTTGGAACGGATGAGGATGGTGCTGTGCTAAGGCTCCCACAAGTAACTTTTTGACTATGGGTTTAAGACCCTTAGTAACAACGCTGAATGTGTTTCTTTACCTAAATGAGGTACTACACAAATGACTGCTCCTGAGCAAGATTAAAACCCACAAAACCACACAACCACCCTGTAGTCAAATTTGAATACATTTGTATTATTTATTGGCTGTATTAAATATATTATCTATTTGATAGTTACAATTTAGTAATACAATGCATGGCAGCTTTAACATAAGTTTGAGATACCTCAAAATTACAATACAAGAAGACTGAAGATACCTAATACATGAACGCCACGAGGGTCTGTTGTTCTGGAATGGGAACGGCTGACGGGAAAGCTGTGTTGCGGTTGGCTTTCCCGCAAGAAACACGAGTGTTTTGTGGCAATAACAAAAGGACTTTGTTTCACCTTTTCACGGTCATGACTTGTTAGTATTTACTCTGCAATCCTAATTTACCTTTTAAAACGATCAGAACTATTATTGCCAAATAAACCTCTACAAACTTCGTTCTAAGAGTTAAAGAAATAACCCTTTGGCAACAGAGATTTGCTGAAGGCCGTCTTATTTGCTAAAAGTAGATTATGAAGAGAAATAAAGACAGATTGTAAACTCTTCTGCAAACTAGACTAATATCTGTATAAAACTCTTTCCAACACTGGAGGGAGAGATTTCTATGATATAATAAATGATTAACTTAAAGTTCTGCTACAAGTAGAACAATACATTCAAACATACATTTTCCAGGACTTTTAATCAAAATAAATAGAGTACAAAATGAAGAGTACATTTTGAAAAGATTAATTTCAGATTGCACCATAAATCTACTTTGAAGAGTATTAAGCGATACTATGTCATAATTTAGGTTTTCCACATCCGAAATACAACACAATGCCTCAAACTACAACGCAACATTATTCCTCAACTGCTATAGGAGAAAGACCCTTAAACTGATTAATCACTGGAAACACTTCGCCTGTAGCACTATCGCATCCAACACTCCACGTACAAGTGCATCGCTCTGATGGATATAAAGTGTAGCCACATCTTTGCAAAATACACTACATCTACCTTTCCATGGCACACTCCAAATGCTGCTGGGAAGACCCATTTTGAACCCCACTCGAAATCTGTTGAGTTCCAGCTTTCCGAACACCCAACATCAAGACGGCAGCTGTAGGTATTCGTGAGCAGATTTGACAGCAGTCATTTGTAGTGCACAGTGTCCACAAAATACATATCCCCCAGACAACCAGGACGAGTTTCCGAAAAGCTCACGGCAGGCTGAACATTCCCATCTAGAAAACCATGGAATGTGAAGCTGCTACCCCTGGGATAGCAAGTCCTTTAAAACATCATAGAAATGTTATCTAAAAAGAGTTCTTTCAGGTACAATTTGATCATCCAGATTAAGTTAGAAGGGCATCCAAAAGCAGTTTGAACTTTTTATTTTTAGGTTAATAATAGTACAAAAACATTTGCTCAGTTTGAGCCAAATAGTGTTACATTTATCATAAATGCACTCTTTCTCCTTAAAGACAACACCTGTGCTTTTCTGAAACCACTGTAGAGATTTAATCAGAAGCACAGGAAATTACTCTTCTCTCAGGCACTGAGAGTGAAATGTGGATTGGGCCAAGAGCTGCTTCACCAACAGCAGAAAGCATTTCGTTCCGAAATGTACGATACAAAAGGGGCCTCTTCTGCAATGCTGCACCTGAAAACGTACATCACGTCCTGCTAACCTTTTGTCTAGCAGTTGGATTAAAACTCTTAAAAATGCTGGCACCCTCTACGTGAACACTTGAAATGATTATTACAGAATCCAAAATATTAAAATAACTGTAAAGTAGTAATATCACTAAGTCAATATTCTGCTTTCCTTCTACGGTATATTAAATGTGGTATGCTCTAGTAATGATCTGCAATACAGAACTGCTCTAAGCTTAAGCATTTGTGCTGCTGTATTTCATGTATACCAAACTACGACAATACCCGATTAAACACTGCGGATCGACTGCCGCTGCTCTGGTTGTACTGGAAAAGGACTGGTTCTACCAACGCCACCTGCTCTCCCACTGGCCAGAGGGCCCCACTTTGAACTGGGGGAGAGGAAGAGAGTGTGCGCACACTGGTGTGTGCAGTAAGGCAGTTTGTTTTGCTGTTTTATCAACAGCTCACCCTGATTACAGAGGACCCAGGATTACCCTTTCTACAAGAAATCTGCGTTCAGTATTCGGAAAGGATCTGCCAACCCAGCCTCACTGTTAGCCAGCAGCAAAAGTGGAAACGCATATAACGATACATTTCCAGCTAGGATTTTAATTAGAACTAACCATAAATACCCGAAATAGCTTCTGTACAAAAGCTGAGTACTGCATAGGCTCTCGTCTACTTGATTACAAAGTACTGAATAACAACAGCGAATAAAATAGCAACCACTGCGAATCCGCAGAGAAGAACGATGGCGATGAAGCGCTCTTCACGTAATGTCTTCTTAGTCTCTGCCAACTCCGTCATCAGGTCAGCACCCTGTGGAACCAGCTCCTGTTTCTGAGATGAGAACACCGTACTGGGGCTGTAAGGTCCATACAGTTCTTGAGAGCCGGTAGAGTCTTGGGACTGGCGGCCGGCGCAGACTCTGATCCGATATTCACAGTTTGTCTGCAAGTTTGTGAGACGGAAGGAGGTCTCTGGTCCCTTGTACACCTGGTCAGAAGAAGAGGGAGAACTGCATTACACGGGTCCATCTTACAAACAATACCTTCTATTCCACTTCACAGGCACATGCGGTGCTGGACACTGCTGGAAGTTGTTCTCTTCGAGACAGCTTGAATGTGAGAGTTGTTTCCTTGTGAACAATCCAAAGCTTCCTTGTGCCCAACACTGACACACCTGGATAGCGGTGCTCAGAAAAAAGGTGTTCTGCACAGGATTGTTCTCAGCTCTCCTGAGTGCTATCTATGACCGGCAGAGGCAGCAATGCCACAGATCTAAGAATCAAAAACACCAGGAGAACTGCTGGGAGAAGAGGATAACCTGGAGTTAGCCCACTTCTAGACCACCAGCCCTCCCAGGACCTCCCTTACCTGCCTTTGCAGCCACTTGCTTTTACACTGCAAAGAAAGGGTCAACACAGAAACAGAACTCTGTGATCTTTAATGGGGGGCAACCTTCAATGCCACAAAGAAGTGGAACAGCAGGACCTGATGCTGAAAGCTGTTCGGACCCATCCTGAACTTAAGTGTCTCACCAAGAGGAACTGACCAACACATGAAACAAGCACCCTGACAGCAGGACTGTGAGATGAGTCCCCTGCTGAAATGAGAAGTATCCCTGCCGCCACCATTAACAAACAGAAATTCAACCTTGGAATACAGACATCTTCTTTTCCAATACTTTTTCAAAGTAAAGGAAGTTCATTCTGTGAAACGAAAGGTACCTGATCAAACTCTCTCCCAGCAGCGAGCTGAAGGATGTAAACAATGGAATCTCCTTTCATCGGCTGTAAAGGTTCCCATGTGATTTCATATGTGTTTTCTTCCAGCTGATTTGCTTTGGGTGCTAGAAAAAAAACAGTGATTTGTTGGTATTTCAGAAAGAGAAAACAATGGTCTCTGCAGATGTTCGAGTTTTTTCCAGCAGAAGAAAAGGTCTAAAATCACCAATTATCACCGTGACTCATTTTCACAGTTGATGTAGCAATGAGCACTGGTTTCAGTACTGACAAGGAAGTTTTCTTGCTCCAGCTTAAAGAACACTTTGCTTGTGTATATTTTCCATTGAAACTGTGTCAGTTCTAAGGCAAGTGCCCGGTAAAATGCCCATGCCTGGCAGTATTCAAGGCCAGGCTGGATGGGCTTTGAGCAACCTGGTCTAATGGAAGGTGTCCTTGCCTGTAGCAGAGAGGTTGGAACTGGATGATCTTTAAGGTCCTTTCCAACCCAAACCATTCTGTGATTCTGTGAAATGTAAAAGCTTGAGGTTTTTCCAATATACTTGTTAACAATGCAGAGGGAACTGTCATTCAAATAATTGTAAGCACTTAAGATTTCATTCTTTTTCTTTGCTGTATTTCATGACAAGCTTAAAAAAAGATCATTGTAACATCTGCAGGTTAAACCTGTCTGTCTTTTTGAGCTGCTGATATCTACCACTTGAACAGATAAACAAGCACTTTCAGGTCACCAGAGAAATCAGCATGTATATGGCCTGGGTATGTCCAGAGCTGAAGCTCCATGTTATAAGTACGGCTGAGTCAACTAACTTTCCTGCAGGTAACTGTCATTCTGATCTTCAGAGTGATTTTCTCTAATGATAATCTTTAATGCTCACATTAGAAAGTGAAGATCGGGAGTTCTCATTTGCCAACATGCTGTTGTAACTTATATCAAATGATAGCCATCCCCGAAAAATGACTTTCCAATTGCGAAAGGGTAGAAGAAATCCTCACTGCTGGGGTGCAAGAGCCACAGCCCACACTGGGAGACAGCAAAGACAAAGCCTATGACAACTAACTTCTGTTCCCTGCCCCACAAAGGCCCTGGAAAGACACTGAGCTGGGAAGAGAGTCTGCAGCTGCAAACTGTTGCAGCTCAATTTGCACTCAAACAGCTTGTGGAAGTTCCTAGTGCAGTGTAAGCTCACCTTTAAGAGATGCAGGTGGAGACTTAGTTGTAGTGAAAGCGTAAACTTCAGAAAACCCTCCCTCTCCAGCATCATTATATGCCTGGATTTTAAAATAGTACGTAGTGGATTCACTGAGTCGCTGTACCTTGTATGTATGACAAGGGCCATTATAAACAGTGACAAACCTGCAAGAAAAACACAATTAAAAAAATCAGCATTATTCTGTAATCAGATTTGTGACAACACATTCTGGGTGCCCATGCTCACGATGAACATCAGGCACTGACCTCTGCTGCTGTCATCAACAGCTCACACTGTGCATTACATCAGCACTGCTCACCATTTGTACTGGTGGAAGTCTTAATTTTCAGTCACGAAGCAGTCACAGCCTTTCAAGACACTGAGCTACACAGGCTACCACTGGAGCTACGTGACCAAACTGTGCATTTGAATCAAGAGAATAACCCTTGGTATACTAGATAAATTAGAATCTCAAGTTAAAGAACAGCCGTCAAGCCCAGGTTCCTCATGCACAAACTGGACTTCATTGTAGAATCTCCAAAGAATAAAAAACCCTGGCAACACAGGAAGATGGTAAGATATTACTATTTAAACAGGAACTGTATTTGCTGTTCACAAGTAAATAACAGTGCAACAGCTATTAACAGCATTTCTGGTGGAAAGGTGGGATGCAGAAAGGCAAACTGAGGGGAAAACTGAGCCCAAATGACTTCCTAGCACAAAGAGAAAGGAGAATACTTAAAACGTCTTATAAACTTGATCTGAAGCTGTAAAGCAACAGGCGTGAAGCTCCATTTATCTTACCTGCCAAACCTGTCCTCCATCTGCAAGTTGAATTGGGTAGGGTTGGTAATTAAAGCTCTGCTAGGACCTTCACCCCATTTCAGTTTAAGGCTCTGGTAGCTGAAGACCACACATTCCAGGTGAGGAGGGTCAGGAGGTAGTGGTTTTGTTTTGGCTTTAATGGAATGACTGAAAGGGCCAACTCCAAAGCTGTTTATGGCCTGTATTCTGATTCTAGAAACGTGAGAAAAGCAGCTATATGGTTAATTTACTGAGGTCCTGAAAAAAATGCCAGGTAATAAAGCCAGAGTTAGAATTTGTGAAGAATGTAACTTCAAACAATAACACAAGTAAAATGCAAGTAGAAAATAGCTGTACAAATAATCTACTTCCAAACAAGTCAACATTGTTTTCAGCATAATGAAGCTTCAGTGTTTCTCAGCATTGTTCAGATTTACTCTGCTCATCAAGCAAGCACCCAAGTCCTCCCTGTTAACTTGAGCTCTTTGCCTCCTACTGACACTGAAGAGCCACAACCTGACCTGAGCATGTAACATAGAAACAGCTAATTGGCTCTTACCCACATGCTCATCTTCTTCTGGTGAGCTCCCGCTGTACACATTGCTTCAGAATTATGAATTCTAAACCCAGAAGATTTAGAAGAAAGCCTTGGCTTTGAGATAGAATGTTCATTTTAATGCAGCAATCTTAACTCTTGCCACTAAACCACCACGCTCTGAGTCTGGATATGAGAACTCCCCTCCCCAAGTTGCAGAGTGAGTTAAGCAAATGGTCTAAAAAGCAAATGAAAACTTGCTCTAAAAAATTAAAACACTGTCCTCGAAGCCGTTGACTGAAAACCCTACAAGCGCAGTTTCTGAATAAAACAATCATTACCTGTACAGAGTGTCAGGCAGCAGGTTCTCAAGAACATGGCTTGTGTTTCTTCCCACAGTTACAAGCTGCTTCTCCCCATATTCTATATTATATCCAGTGATCTCCGACCCGTGACAACACGGTTCTTCCCAATGAATTGCAAGGCACGTTGATAAAGGAAGAGAAATTTCCATTTGATCTTCTTCAAGTAAGTGCAGCACTGACACTACTGCAGGCACCGATGCAGGGGTTGTCACCACACCGGTCTCGCCAAACAACCCTACTCCAGCAGCATTCACAGCCTGGAAGGGAGAGCGCCTGTTGGTTAGTGAGCCTACATTTTTCTAACAGATACGGTGTTTCCCTTTGTATGTGTTAACAGTAATTTGGAAGAGAATGGAAAATCTCCCAGATAAAATGTAAACACTGCAAAATGGCTGGTCATTGATGCAACACTAGATCTAAACCTCTTCTCTAGGCATGCGTAGTCAGGAGGGACTGAGAGAGAAGGGGAAGTGTTTTTACCAATTACCTTATATGCTGCATTAGTAGGTGACATGATTTTATTCACGTTAAGTTTTTCTTCAAACTGACTGTACTTGTTTGTTTGCTTAGCAACACGTAACAGAAGGCTTTTCATACCTGTACTCTGCAGTAATACGTGGTTGCAGGTGTGAGACCTTTTACTTCATAGCTCTGGCCAGGGCCAATGTAGAGGATGTGCATGGACCCTTCCACTTGTCCCCACTCCAGTCGGTATTCACTGATTTCTGCACCATTGCACACAGGGCTCTGTGAGTTCAAGCAATAAATTTCCTTTCACCTACTGCATGTACACATGTTCACCTGGTAAGTGTGATCTCTGGTATGCTGAACAGAGACACTGGAAGAGAAGCTCTGGGGTTGACACCTGAGCTTCAACTAGAATTGCCAGTACAATTCTAAAAGCCAAATCTTAATTTGTGTATTACTAAAACTCTTTAACACCTACCTCCCATGAAACTACAGCACAGGTCGCACTTTTACAAGTTATCAGGGGTTTGCAACACTGATCAGGAGGTCCTGGAGCAGTACAGATCTCTGCTTTGTCAGAGTGAGGGCCAAACTGCAGGGAAATACAACTGCATGAATACAGCAACAGCAGTAGAGCAAAAACCGATGTGCAAGTGTAGGAGCTGGAGAAAACAAATTATTTTTAACTTAATAGGGAAATAAATAGAAGTGCTCAGTGTTCGGTTTCACAGCACTGTTTAAAACTCCTTTCAATTAGTTTACTCTATAAACTGGCCCTGTGCCTACAGGATATCTGTAATCCTCTCACTGCTACGGTTTTGTAACTCCTCCTTCCCCTGTAGTCAGGATCTGATTTCCAGAAGCAGCTGGGTACTGTTTCAGAAAGACTTTTATGCACCCAACATTTGTCCCAACCTCTTTTCAAACCTGGTATTATTTGAACACACCCCTCTCCACACAATGCTCTTCCCACACCACCAACCTGCAGAGCCAACGCTAATTGTAAAACAGGGCAATTTCTTAAGGCACAAACATGAAGTGGTTATTTGCAGCCAGAAGTGTAGGGCGTACACTGCAGTCAAAGGAATGACTAAAAGTAGTAAGAGAACATCTAGCTCTAACTTTGGACTAGTTACCTTTGGTTCCAACAGTAATCCAGTGAACAACAACAGAAACACAACACAGTGAATGTCCCCATAGCCAGGGACATTCAGTCCTTCCTTCAGCCCTCATTTATTGAATCTTCTTTCAATCTTACTTTTTATGCTGCAAGAAATTTTGCACCTTCAACAGAAGCTACAAAATATCATCAGGCCTGTAAGACAATAGTATCATTACTATCTCTTGTGTAAAATACCCATTTGAGTTTGTTAGCACAGTGGTTACCCCAACTTTGTTTGCTGCTCGGATCCAGAAGCAGTAGGTTCTCCCTGGAAGCAGATTGTTTACTACACATTCAGATGCTGGACCCTGATACACTTGTCTGTGTTCATCTCGTTCAGAGTTTGCCATCTCCACAATATATTCTGTAATGTCGGAACCTCCATCTACAGATGGTGGGCCTACAAAATAAAAAGATTTTTTTTTTCCCTATTAATAACACAAAGCACTTTTAAATTGTTTCTGATCAGCCCTCTCAAGCTAAAAGCTGAGCCAGGTGAATTCTAGACCTTAGAGTAGAGGCTTGTATTGTGTATCTGAGCACAAACACTTCATGAAGCTTGCCTTCTTCCCCCCGGATACTGACAGATCAGTTTAAGACTGATCATGTTTCCTTCAAACCCCAGTATATCTTCATTAATTTTTGATTATCTCCTTTACCGAGACAGAAGTAAGACAAAGAGGGTTGGTTTTTAAATTGCTGAGCAGGTCTCAGTAATGAGAAAGTCAAAGTGTTCTCACTGGAAGACCTTTACGTCTGCTTAAGTCTCACCGTATTGTTGCACACAGATGCATCCCCCCCAAATCAGAGGTGGTTAGCGTGCTCTGGTGGTCTTAAAAAAGCCCAAAAGCCCCTAAAACCTCCACACAAGTAAGTACATGGATTACATTCATACGGTTTTATTTTAAACAGCTCCCCCACCCCCTCGATTTTTCATTGTGCCATGACTTTTAAAATCAGAACAGTATTTTGCTCAGAACACTGGAGCTTACCCCACTGTAAAGTGATTTCCTTGGGCTTAGCTTTGCCTGCCAGGCATGGAGCGTGACAAGGTCCAGGAGGAATAGCTGACGTTGTGACAGTCGTAACATCAGAAGCCTGGCAGTAATGCACAGTGTTTTAGAGTGGAAACACAAAACATTTCACTACAACATGAAGAGAAATGGTTTGCAGAAGCAAATTAATTCTCTTTCTTCTCACCTGGCTTTCACCACCTTTACTGGCACAGTACACTCTCATTCTGTACGAGGTGCCAGGCCTGAGATGATCACACACGTGTTCTCGCTGGGAACCGCTGTATATGGTGTCCCATTTGGTCCCTGAGGAAAGATAGAAAATGCTTTCCACTACAAAACTTGTGCAAAAAAAAAAAAACAAACCCCAAAACAACAAACATGTGGAAATTCTCTCACTCAGCTACTAAGATAGTCAGATTTGAATGATCAGTTATGCAGAGAACATGTACAGGCCAATACACATGTGAAAATGCAACAGTGACAGCCAGAGCAATGAATCAGCACACTGAATTGGCACGCAAGCTGAATTAGCACCTAAAGATGATTGCTTACCAACTGATGGTTCCGAGATTTCCAAGAAGTATTTAGAAATGTCTGATCCTCCATTATCTTTGGGTGGTTCTGAAAGAAATCACCACCTTACAATAAATTATAGAAGATTTAAAACCAATGCATTATCTCATCAGCTTTTTCAGAGAACATTCATTCACTGCAGAATATATTCACATTGAGAACTCAATTCAAACAGAAGCAGAGAACAGCATCCTTATATATTCACAATGCATTTTCCAGAACAATAAGGTTTTTCTATTATTAATTATGATTATGCCAGGAAGAAGAGTAACTAGGAAAATACTGCCAGTTTCAGGTATTGTTTCATTTTTTTTAAGAGCACAGAGGTATTATTTATGCATCGCTGTAAATCCAGATGCCATTACACCTGAGGATGTTATGACAGCATTGACTGCTCCTTTAAACCGAATAAAGAAAAGCGCTGCTTTTGTCCTATAGCCCCAAACCAAACCAAGCTGCAATGTTTTTGGTAATGCAAAGTGTTCTCCTGCAGCAATGCTATCTGCAGAGACAAATGATTACCCTGAGTTTGCCTCTCACTTTAAATCTGCTGACTGTACATAGGTAAGCAGCACTCAAAAGACAACATGTACAAAAGGTAACCTACCCCATGTAACCTTCACGCTGTGCGAATGGATCTTGCCCTTTACAGTGGGTTTACTCGGTGGTCCTGGCTTGTCAGGGTTGGTGCTGTGTTCTACCACCTCACTGGGATTACTTTTTCCTTCGCTGTTGTAGGCGAACAGCTGTTTCAGGAATGATCAGAAAATATGGTAAATGCTTTATTACATGACAAGTAATAGCCTGCTGATTTACAAAAGTATTCTATGAGAAATAACAAAGCCACCATCCAAGGAAAAGACAACAATTTAAAAGAAAAAATTAGCTAGTGCAAAAAATTTGATTTGTACTAGAATTGCAGCAAAACCTATTATAACAGCCTATGATAATAATACCTATTATAAAGGAACTGCAGGTAGTTTTCTGCTGTCTCTACAAAAGTGTCTTAGCTGTATACTCCAGCTGCTAAACTCCAGAAAAGCACACAGCCATAATTAAATGAGAAATAAAATTTAGTACAAACCCTAAATTTATAAGATGTACTCCTCCTAAGATTTCTTAAAGTGCATGAGAGCTCATCTCCATTGTACTGTGGCTGGAAACCATAACCCTGAAAAGGAGGGAAAATAACACCACACAGAGTCACAAATCTTCCACAATAAAACAAGAACTAGATCAGGTCAATCACATTTCTATCTTTGTTTTGTAAGTACATGCAAATGGCTGCAGTTATTTTGCAGCATGTTATTAGAAAGTAAAAAAGCTTATTTAAGCACTACTGCATGTGAACCTTTTACACATACAACAAACCCCAGCACTTACAGAACCTTCCTCTTCCATGTCTAAACTGTAAGTGAGGGAGTCATCTGAAGACACCCCGCCAGGCGGGCTCCACCTCACTGACAGCCAGGTCACTCCTGCCTCAACAAGCACCGGGGCTGCTGGGGCTGGTGGGACAATCCCCGCTGTATAGTATGTCACTGTCTCGCTGAACCCACTGCAAAAATGCAAAATAAAATGAAAATGTTAATAACAGCACACCAAATTGAGGAGAAAATAATTTATTTGCTACGTTGTGTTCATTACCTCATTCCGATATCATTTTTAGCAGCTAATCTGAGCGAGTATTTTGTGGAAGGAGAGAGTTTGGTAAGTTTATACTGCTTCAGGTGGCCATAGTAGCATTCTTTGAAGGGTCCATTCTTCCCCTTTAAAGAAGTGAGAACAACCCAAGTCAGTTTCTGCATGAGGACTGCATGCTGCCTGCTGAGGTCAACTTCTTCACTCTAAACTGTCCTGAACTTCCTTTCACTAATAGTTAAAAATGAGTAAGCCTAAGAACATCCAAAGATCACGTCATGGTCGTACAGATTATGCTCCTCATAATCCTAAGCATTCTCCATAATAAACCCACATTTTGATTGAGATCTCTGTTGATTTTTTGGCATTGTAATTTGACAAAATGGTAATAAATAAAATCAGAAATGTGTTTTGCTTTCAGTTATCTTGTAATGCATTTCAATAAGAACTTTGAAAGCTGAGTAATATTTGTGACAGCAACAAGCCAGATGCTCATCCATTTCAACAGAGCACAGGAATTAATGATGCTCTGACTGACAGGAATCAAATGAGGGATCTTTACACTGTCTTCCTAGAGGATCTGAATGGAATGCTGCCACACTAGTAATTTGATTCAAGTTTTTTAATTGGTTTGTCCCTTTAAAACTGTCTGGACAGTTGCACTGAAAATAGCTGATGCACCTAAGCAAAAAGTATTTTTAAGTATAATTGGTCGACAGATGTCATTATGATTTTTTTTTTGGTACTAGAAAAGATCTTACCTCATCCCATTCTAAAAGAAAATTAGTTATTTTGGAACCATTGTCATTTGAAGACTATAAAAAAAAAAGAAACAATGACAAAAGTTAAAATCAAATGGTTGTACTTTTACAAATATTATTTCACGTTAAAAAAACTCAAACCAAAACATTTCAACAATGTAACATAACATACTCCAATTGCCTTTTAAAACAAAACATTTAACATAGAGCTGAAAGGAATCTGCAGCAGGCCCAGAGAACAGCCCTCCTCTTCACACCCACTTGTGATAATCTGAAACTCTACTGGGGGCACAGGCACATCTATTCCATAAAGTAAGCTAGAATGGACAAAAACTAGCTGCTATTTTAAGTAGTTTAATTCCTTGCTCCTGATGGCTTTCCAGGCTGCTATACTACTTCTGTTAATTCTGATAGTTTATTAATTAATTTGATATTTAATATTAAACTCATGAATAGTTTTATGAACAACATGAATGAGATTCTTATAAATTTTTCCTTGTGTCCTTGCACTGCATGCTCACCAGCTGCCTGAGCAACGTAAGCATTCAGGCAAGCGACATTTGTGCTTGATATGACATATGAATTGGGAACTTCCTTCACTTTGTAAGTACAGGTTATACAAATGATTTAACTAGTTAAAGTCGTTTACGTATAAGCCATTTTCCAATACAGTTATAAGAAAAACACAAAAAGACAAGAAAACAGTTGTCAACAAGTCTTCAAAGGAACTGTACAGATCCAAAAGTCAGATTATTAAACTTCAATCCACAAGCGAGCCAAAGAATGTTACTCTGACCCTAACTAATGTACAAACATTAATTTGTACCTATTTATTGTCCAGGAACCCCAAGGAAAGAAATAAATGCTCTGTTCTTTCCTCTGCTGCTGGTTCAGAAGAGAACTTTCCTACTGAACAGTGCATACTGGGAAAGACCTACTACCAACTGCATCACATTAGAGGCATGCAAGAAACTAAACATTGAAAGAAAGAGGAAGAAACATGGTTTGTTATCAGTCTTCACTGCACAACTTAAAAGCCAACACCTAAAGTACACACTAAATCATTGACCAAGCTAATTTAAACATACCATGGGTGACTACATCTGACTTCTTACCTTCCACTGCAAGCTCAGGCTGTTTTTGGTTCTGTTGATGAGCTTCGGTGCAGCTGGACAGTCTGGCTCACAACTTTCTGTAGTGAAACTCACTAATTCTGAAATGGATTCTTTTATGGAACTGCTGGTTGCTGAAACTCTGAACAAAGGACAATTAATTATGTTGCTGTTGCATCAGCACCTGACAGCTTAAGGAAAGAATTGTCAGCTTTAGAAACACGTTTAATTCCAGCAGTGGTTACAGCCACAAAGACCAGCCTGCTCTTTCATTGGAGATATGTGAGTGAAGAAATACATGTGGAGGCATGATGAAAACTATAAGCAAGTGTAACCAGACAGTAACAGAATACCTGAGTTGAAATGAATCTTTCGCTAAAAAAGACCTAGAGATTCAAATTAACACTTGTGCAAGAGTATGGATACTAAAACAGATTCAATCAGCTATTCAGGCAATGAACTCATGTTTACCAGTGTTTGACTGTTTAAATGGTACAGAATTTCTAGAACAGTTGTGCTCATTTATGGTTGGTTTTGAAAAGCAATGACTTGACTAACTTCAGAAATACTGTCTGTCTGATCAAATGAACTAAAGGTAGAAGAAAGTTGGCCACTATGGAAAGCAACACCATGAACTAAACCCACACTACGCTACGCTGTGCAAGTGGAGCTGTGCTGAGTATTTAACACACTCAGAAAATTTCTGCAGTTTAACAGGAGTTGGCTTCAGTAAGTCTTAAAACTGTTTTCTTCCTGTGCCCAAACACTGAGGCTCATTTCTGCTGCTGGATCACAGTGTTCCGCTTGTTTAACAAGCTTGTCTTTCTCTCAACCAGTTGAACACCTCTCCAGTAACACTTATTTGCTCTGTGTGGCATTTCTTGAATGTCACGTCTTGTTCCCTTGTAACACAGCCTGTTTCAACCAGCTTCCACTTCCTTTCTCGCACTGCTACAGAAGCCTGCAGTTTAGAGAAGCAGTTTTATAAATCAAGCTGGTAAGTCAGACTTACAAATCCATATTCAAGGCTAGCTTATTTTATTTACTGCTCCCTTCAGCCTACAACAAATCTCTTTCACCGAGTTCAATCTTGTTCTAAAAAAAATACCAACAGAGGATAACTTAAAGTTTGTATTTGAGAAACACAAAGAGACAGAAAAGTCTTCCCTACTGTCAAAGAGAGAGTAGGGAAGAAAATGAGGTGACACTTCCATGAAAGTAGAAGGTAAGTGGGAATTTCGATAGCAACAGTAGTGTCCATAGCTATGGCATTTTTGCCGAATGTTCCTCAAGTTCTTTGTGATCACCCTTTCTTCGTGAAGCCACAGTAATTTGGTATTTAACATACTAAACCAAAGCATGAAGTAGTTAACTCCACATAACGTACCTGGCATGATAATCAGTTGCTGGTCTGAGATCGGGAAGTGTAATTGTTAATTCTTCCCCACTGTGAAAAGGGGAGAAAAGAAAAAAGAGAAGAGTTACAGCTCTTTCTTATACTTCAAAGGATAAAAGCTTATTGAAAAGCAAAACCATGTAGCGCACATTTAATTTGCACGTTTCCCATTGTCCATGTAACTCTTAGTGATATTACTTAAAATTTATTTCACGTGAAGTAGGTAGGTCTGCAAGTCAACAAACAGCTCCTGATAGAGAGATTGCTGATGGGTTAATGGTTTTAAACATCGGTATTGTGCTTAAATGAAGAAACTAAACTTACACATAGACAGATTTAAATTTTCCATTTTTACCACTGTTGGATATTGCTACTTCAAATGTAAATGCTGCTGGACTATGACTATGGCTCTCTCCATTCTGTGAACTAACTGGGAGATTCCAGGACAGAACGGCTGATCTTGCTTGTATATCAGAAACCTATTAAAAGCATAAATAATGCAAGTAAGTTTGCTTTCTGCAATAAAAGGTATATTAGTCAATAACATGGTGTCGCTAGTTCGCCTATGAAGTTCCTCGCTGGAGGAATTCTTTACCTTTGTAGCAGAAATACTGAGTCATTATTCGAATGTAAATTATTTCCTCTTTTAATTTCTAAAATAATCATATTAAAGGATTTCCCTTCAAACACTCAACAAATGCACAAACACATGACATTATCTCAGTGCAAGAAGAGAAACTTTGTTTCAACTGCACTGTTTTCATCACTCATTTGGAGCAAAACTGTCAGATTTAGGAGTCTTGAACACTGACACCAGATCTACATACCTAGGCAGTCAGATGGCCTAACTTCCCTACTCTGTGACAACTCCATCACGTATTTAACCACTAAGCTAGAGGATTGCAAGAGGCTCTGATTTCAATGTTCACAACTAAAGCTTTTGATCTAAATTTCTTACTGCTCACTTCAAATTTTCTCTGACAAGGTCAGCACAGCCTTCTGTTAGCATTAAGTACAGATGTCAGAAATAGCCATAAAGCTGTAAACAGCTTTTTTTTTTTTCTATTTTTTAATTTTATTTATTTTTCTATTTATTTATTACAATAAAACTGTAAACAAAGCTAGAAAGCTGAAGGAAAAGAACAACCTGTGCTTACTGTATAGATAACGCAAAGAAGAATTTCATTAAGCATGCTCAAGATCAAAAATATCAGTGCAGTTTTAGCCTTTAGGCATTTAAATTCACATCACCAGACTCCAGCTTCCTCAATAAGTATGTAAATACTTAAGTATTTGCTCCAATCTCTAAGCATCGCGTAAAAAGATGATCTATTTTTGTAAACTCTATTCCCAATATTCTTAAATCCTCTATGCTGAATGAAGAATGGTTCCAAGAGTGGACAGACTTCCATTAGGTTAGTAGGCCCTGGGTATGCTTGGTACTAAAGCCCTCACATACACTTGACAACTTGGCTTACAGACTGGGAAACTGAGGCAGACAAACTGTTTCAGAAAGTTGAGAAATAGTGAGTTTCCGTAGCATGGTTGCCCTTTCCCAGCTATAAATTCTGATAACTAAAATACATTTTCTCTATCAAAAAAATAAACCATTAAGAAAAAAGAAAGATCAAAAAGACATTTTACAGGAAGTATATGCACAGAAGATAATGGTATTTTAAGGATAATACTTACAACTGGCTTGCCAATGCTCAAGTGAGTATCACATTTCTTGGACTCTGTGTCAGATTCTGCAATTTCAAATACAAAACAGATTACCCAAAACCCCAAGAGTAAACCAGTCTGTTACAAAAAAGCCACCACAAGATGGAGTTTGCCTTAATAAAAGTTTAACAATAGTATTATTGTGCAAAGTTCATTTCCCCTGTTTGTTTTGGCTGTGTGAAGGGTAGAAACATGAACTATCCAAAACTAACAGTGTTACAAAAACCCTTTTAGTACATCCTGCACAAAGGGTGTATTTTCCTAATCCGAGCATAAATAGGTTTTCTTTGACAACGCAGAAACATTCTTCCAAAAACGAAAGGTGCTAAAAAAATGACAATAAGATCTTATCTATTGAACATGCTTTCCTTGAATTTCTCTTGCAAAACACTTGGTCTAGGCATAATGTGAAAGAAGCCTGATCAAAACTGCACACTAAAGATAGCTACAGATACCAAAAGGGCTACATCTGTAAACTGAATCCTATCTTGACAATTGCCTATGTCGAACAATTCAGGATATTATTCTGCAAACAAAAAACTCTTCCCCCACAAATGTGTATTAAGACAAGTCTTTATAATCAAGTATATTCTTCACCCTTGAAACAAGTTGGATGAAAACTTCCACCTCTACTTCCTTCCCAAGTTACAAAGTCAGGTTTATCTTTTATTTCTCTCACTGAAGAGATAAATACAACAGCGACACAAATGAAGACTAGACCTTGCAGCCTAACAAGACCACTTAGTTTAAGACATACATGAAACTCTAAAAGATGCTCAGATCATTTATGGCATCATGATAAGAAACTGCACTTCAGTGACACTGTTTCAAACCAATAGGAAAGATACCGTACACCAAGTATTCCAGTATACACAAACAGCCGCAAGCTATTAAAAAGTTCATTCAAGCAAAACAATGCACTGACCGGAAATTACAACTGATCGAACAGTAACCTGCAACTTGACAAGTTGCTCAAACCTTCCACTTCTCAGAATGTTAAATAACTCCTAGTTATCTGAAAAATACCACACAGGAGGACACCAGAAGTCTTTTATAAAAGTACCCACAGGTTCACCCTCGCTCGGAACACTGATCAGTCCTGCGTCAGAAAAGGCACAGAAGTAACCAAAAGGCTTAAAATTCTTGATCTTCCTGAAGACCTTATCTGATAAATCTCAAATGAAGAAACCTGACATTACTATGATTTCTAGAGGTAATAAAAGAAATCTAAACATAATGGAAAGTATTTCAGGCTTTCCCTAATCCTGAATAATCAAAGAAATTGACAAATTCCTTTTTCAGAAACTATTTTACAATGAATTTATATTATTTTCTGTTACAGAAGAATCTAGATTTTAATTTTTTTCTTTTTACCCTTTCAATGCAACCTACCTCCCATATCTGTGTCTGGACTGCCCTTTGTTTTTCCTATCTGCTTCTGCTTTGGTGGTCCTCCTGCCCCTTGCTGTCCCTTTCCATTTCCATTCTGAAGTGTTGCATTGGAAGAATTAACTTTATGTGGTGAAGATGGAGGACTGTTAAGTTTATTGTTAGTATGACCACTGGCTTGTCTGTCTTTTAGTCTCTTCTTCAAGTGTTCTTGCATTTTGAGACTCCTTTCATCACGCTGAATGAAGTTGGTCCTTCCATGAGAACGAGGTTCTACAAAGAAAGGAGAACTTACTTAATCATTCAGTACAATTTGTTAAACAGCTGAGAAACTCTCTGTAAGTTATCAGAGAAGTAGCTAAGGAGAACGAGAACTTGAACACCTCTGGGACTTCACTGTGCTTGCTGTCAGTCTGTAGATGTGTGGAGCTCCATGGCTCATGCAACCTGGGCTTGGTGCACATGGGATGTCCTGAGGAGTTTCACAGCTGATGCTTGGGAGTCTCTGGGCAGCAGAGCAACAGACAGGAAACCTGCACATATTGCCCTGCTCCCTGGCCACAGTCCACCAGACTTCAGGAACCTCACCAGATAAAGAGGTTTTGGACTGGGCTCAAATCAGTGTAAGAGCATAAAGATCAGGTAGTAGGAGAACACCATACCTGGAGGTTTCATTCTACAGCAAAATATACAAAATATCTGCAGGCAAATTTCCATTTTTCCTATTTAACCCATATTCATATTCAGTCACCTTTTCAAAAAGTGTAAGCAAATTTAGGACCCAAACTAACTTTTTAAAACATAGCTTGGGAGCTACTGAATATTTTTACCCTAGACATGAGCCAAAATAGCTTAATTATCAACTTAAGCTTGAGAGGGAGATAATGAATGGTCTTATGTAGTCCAATTTGTGTTAAATGCTTGTTTACATATAATAAGGCTTACAGCTTGACTTAATTCAGTGGTGCCCCCATTCCTCCACTTAAGTATTGCTTCATTCAGTATCTGAATATAGAGTGGACTTACACTTCATCCTCCAACATGGCTTACTGTATTTTTTTTGCTTATGTATGTTTTTTCTTTCCAGTCATATCTGATCTCTGTTCAGTCAAAAGAATGCATTCAAGCACCAAATTAAATGCATTTTCAAAAGAACTTCATGTCAAGGCTGTGACCAAACACAGCAGCTTTGAACAGCACAACTTTAGAGAAAGGCAGAAGAAATCATTGGGGCATTTATAGTAACAAAAGTAAAGATCCATGAAGAACATACACAGTATTAGAACACTTCTAAGTTAAAGTCTTAGAACAGAACGGAGGATTTTAACAACACAGGTAAGTGTCAGCGAGTCTGACAACTAGCCCCAAAATCACAGAAACGTGTAAGACAGCTGCTGACAGAACTCGACTGTCTCAATCGAGATGCACCAAGTGAAAGGCCTTCTCGTGTATTTAAACGTGACCTGCGCTCTCACCTTGTTCTTGAAACACGTGTGGTGGTGGATGCTGGTGAATGAACTGTGGTGGCAGCTCTCCTGTCCCTGGAACCGCAGGGTACACTGGGTGAGGGGGGTGAGGGAGCAGAGCATGGTGGTGATGCATGTAATGTGGCACATGGGGAGGAGGAGGAGGAGGAGGATGCATGGAAGGATGGAATTCGGCCGAGTGCGGCAACACCACCACTTTACGAACTCCATTTTCTTCCACCACCTGTCATGCAACACATGAAATTAAGTTAGTACAGTAACGATCTTTTAAATATTGCACATCTGATGAAGAATCTCTACAGTTTATACCCACAACCTGTCTGTCAGGGATACACACAATGAAATGAATTCCAGTGGGAACCCAGCACATGTTACTGCAAAAAACTGGAGTTTGAGGCAATCGGTTTTAGGAAACTGAGCCTCACACACCAAAGTGCTAAGCAATCTGTAACGTATGAATAATGTACGTATATATTTTTTAAACAAGTAATGTGAATTGATCAGGCTGTAATTCCCAGTCCACTTGTAATTGCAGTCAGATGAAGTGCTTCAGACCGACAGCGCTATCATGTGTACAAGTCGCTGCATGTCGTCAGATTTGAGGTACACGTCTGCATACACATTCTTCGCCTGTGGCAAGTACAAAGTGCTACAAGTCAGCTCTGCTGTCTTGTACTATGATCCAACCCAACTCAAATGTCAAAGTATTTCATGTTTGCCCCAGGCTAAGAGAATTCAGATGAGGAACCTGTCTGTGCGTCTGAACTCTAGGATAGAGACGCTAAGACAGCACATGTGTATGTATGCACATGCACGCTTCTAAAGATGTGTCCTAAATTTATAGGCTCCTTCTGTAACCTAACTGCCAGCATGAAATACATTATCTCAATGTATTGCTTCCCCTACAGTACATTAAAAGTAGGTTAAGGTTTAACACAATAACGCTTCTCTAAATCTTAAAACTGAGAAGAGACTTTGCACAGAACACAAGTTTTAGAAGACAAGGTCAAAGAGTAACACCAGAGCAGGATTCACAAGCCAACACACTGAACAACGATGACACTGAAGTACAACAATTTTAGTCTTATCTTTAGTACTCGTGGTGCAGACGAGCAGACTGAGGTTTACAGGGTCCTTTCTCCAGGTAGGTTCATAGTACAGAGAGAGGACATCTGCAATGCCTTGTTGTCACTCTGCAGTTACAGCTCGTTTTGTGTAACTGAGGGATTAAGTTTTCAGCACCTACAGTTCTGACAGGGCCAAAGGCTTCTGAGCTGACCAGAAAGAAAAATCACCAGGTCGTATTCCAGTTTGTTTCTTCTGCCACAACACAGAAGCCCACTGGCAGAAGATTCAGACTGTACCTAATGAGAAGTCTGACTCGGAAGCAAACTAGACTCTATTAAATCCTATTTAAAGACAGACAACAAATTGTTTTCTCCCTTACACAAGAGATTAAAGAGGTATGAGCAATGCAATTTGAAAAATAAAAATAAATCAATAACAGAAAAATGTTCATCATTAAAGGCAAACTGACACTTAAAAATTAATCAAGGCCCAGTAGGAAAATCAGGCATTTTTCTTAGATTGGCTTAAAATCAGTCTGCAGCTTTATACCTCCTCCCTTCTACACCAGCCATCTCCTCCTAGTTGCATTTCAAAATGCAAATCCAAAATGCTATTAATCAGGGCCTTACAGTGCTTTAGGATTAACAGAGATGGATCATGCAGCCAGCAGAAAATACTATCTGTGGATGCAAGTGGGGGGATGCTTCCCAGCTGCAGGTGGGTGTACACAATTGAGATGCAAAAAAGTGATTTTATTAAAATGTAATCCATGAAGTAAATCCGTTTAAAGGAAGCAGGCAAAATGTTTGTCCTGTTAGCTCCTTTGAGATCCCCTCTTACAGCATATTTAGTTTGGCTATAAGAGATCACTGTAGTGTTTCCGAGTTGGCCAAGAAGGCATTACGGATGTTGAAACACTGCTTATGCCAACAGTGCATGTTGAAAAGCTCCTCAGCAAAAGATAGAGCAAACTAATGAGAAATTATTCTTCTGAAGGGAAATGGAATGTGTCCACTCACAAACTGCTATGACAAAGTTCAGCTGTGAGATGACCTCAGAGTCGGCTGATTTGTTAGCAATTCTCAACAGACTTTAAATGGAAGAAAAAAATTACAAGAGGTCATTTAAAACTAAGCTTACACTGAATACACTGTTTTAGAAACAACATGGGGGGCTTTTTGCTTCATCAACAGAACTAAATGCACCACTTGAAGTACATCACATTCTGTAATATACCACATGCTATAATACACACAAACCAAAGTCATAGCAAATTCTGATGGCTATGTTAACTCAATTTTATGTATAGATATTAAACAGGACACATGGCACAAATTCAGGTAGAAGGGATACATTAACATAGTGGTTTTTTCAGTCCAAAGCTGCTATGCCCCCATCATCCACTACCAAACTGCTTCGTTCTGCTTTGGCAGAAGCCAAGGTATTTATCTTCAGGCTCCTCCAGACAGATCTGGGAGCAGAAAGTTGAAGTCTCATCTACTGACAAGAACAGCGTAAGTACCTCAAGCTCTGATGTACAGTTTGTTTCAAACTTGTCTGTCCCTGTCATAATGACCAAGGGACAATAAAACAACCCCCCTAGTTTCATGTGACAGCAAACACATAACAAATATATTTTTCAGTTTGTACACCTCAGCATTTGCCAGGGCTTTGAATACTATTTACATGGAAAACTCAATTTCATACTGATGTATAAATTATCTGGCAGACCTTTCTTCAGGGTCTTCATGGAAGTACCTTCTTATAATAGAAGCACAAAATGCAGACAGTTGTATGCAAAAAGACAACTGCCTGGGAGCTCAAGAATATACAGTTACGAGGTTTTCAAGCTTCCTCAGAAAACCCCACATTTTGAACATCACTAAAAAATAAGACCCCAACTTGTTCTGTTTAAACCTTTGTTTTTAATTACTTTCCTTTAAAAAGGCATCAATTAAAATGTAAACTGAACTGGTAACTTCAAGTGTCTCTAATAACAGTTCAAATACCACAGGCAGGTCTGACCTGCTATGACTTCACAGAGGAGTGGAAAACCAGCGAGGATGGAAAAGTAAAGCTGGGAGAGAAGCCCAGAGTCCTGCTCATTTCACAGGCACATGTCAGTGGCATTACCACTCCTCTTCACACTTCTGCTCTAATAGCAGGGTGTTTTGCTCAATGTTAAGCAGATCAGAGCTAGTAAAGAAAGGCACATTGAAAACTCTGAATAGAAAAAAACTGAATTATGAGAAGATGTTAGAGAAACATCTTTTGCAGTCCAGGAAAAAAAAAATGACCTAAGGATGAAAGAGAGAATGATACTGGTGTACGACCCTTATAAACTCCATGTAAGAAGCATGAATCTCCAACCCACAGTATGCACGAGACATGTTCAACTGCGATGCTGCCACCAGCTATGCTCCCACCACACTGTTTCTAGCAGAGCTAAGCACAGGATGTGCTTAGCTACACTCATCACTCCTCTGACACTGGCAGGTTGCTGTCAGCTGGGACTGTTCATATGACCCAGGCACCTACTTTCACCTTGAAAACAGGACTGAAGAAAAAAATCAAGATGTGGATCCTGTTAATGGAGCGAACAGACAGCCAACTCAGAGCCATCTGCTATCTTACTGAAAGTCATCTTGTACTGCCTAGTGGCACTATTATAAACAAATCCTGAAAGCTAGACCAAATTTTACTATGTGAACAGAAGGCGAGAGAGCCTACACTGAAGTGAAAAAGCTGGTAAATTCAACGGAAAAAAATATGAGAAATGCTTTTAACAGCCGTTCCAAATAAAATAATCAACAGCCTTATTGTTAAAAAGCTACACCCACAAACATACTGAAACAGGAGAAGAAATTAAAGTTTACCTGAGATACGTAACCGGGAGGCACAAATATAGGCGGCATAGAACCATTTGGTGACATCATAGGAACGTGTGCTGGACCTGAGAAGTAACAAGGTGCCACTTTTTAACAAATGAGGCTTTTACCAACTCAAGGCACCTTTTTTCCCCAAGGTGCTGTCTCACTTTGGTGCCTGAAAAGCCGGCAACTGCATCCAACTGTATTTACGGAGCTAATTTTAGACAGGCAGGTTTAGAAGCCAGGTTTAAACTATCCTATTAAAAGGTCAGTTTGGAGAGAAACTTAAATAATTGGGATTGAGAGTTCAAAAAAAATTAAAAAGTGACTGTACCAAGTTTCCATCAAGAAAAATAATGCAATTTATGTCACTGAGGATACTTCATTTTCACATTCAAGATATAGATGAACTACCACTTAATAACTTTCAGAATTTTAGATAATATTGCTGACTGCAAGTATGGATGTACCTTTATTCTACAAAAAGCACAGGTTATACTTATCCCAACCATGGCACTTATACAGCCAACAGCATCTATTTAACTGTACAGAAATCAGCTTAGATAAATTTTAGTTCTTGTTTTGTGACAAGAGTTAAAAGTCTGCATAAACAACACTGGCACCACAGGGATGCTGACAGCTGGTCTACCAACTTTTTTCTTTTAAGTAAGAATAGCTTATTTTTCACATCAAGCTGAAAGAAAGCATTCCTGTCTGGGATTTGATGTAAGCAGAACAGACACACTTTATATAATATTATTTGAAATGATAAACAAGTATTAAAAAAATTGAAGTATTGATAAATTCAATTTGACTTACAAGAAGTATTTTGACCCAACTGAGATCTGGAGTTCTGTCACTTACCCAGAAGGTAAGAAGTAGGTTGCAGCCACACACAGAGGGGTAGCAGTGCTTCCCACAACAGCAGCAGACTGCTAATGCCGCTACCTTACAGTAAAGGGAGGTCACAGAGCAGCTGTTCAAGTTGTTTAGATTAGTGTGGACTAAATCCCATGTAAATTCAGGTGTTAATATTCTGGGAAGACACTTATTCAAGGATCATCACAAAACCAGTTGAAATGCCAGCCTTTTGTAAACCAGTAGCAAAGTGTGCAGAGATGCAGGGAATCTCAGCAATGTCTCCTTTGTGCTTTAAGTACAAACTGAAAAATCTGATTTATTACACTGCAGAACATATAAAACCACACCTGACGTTACAGTAACAAACACCTGCAGTGATTCTGTGAATCAAAATATTTGGAGTCAGAACTTCAGTTTTTCGTTTACCTTGAATACATTGAATGTGTCCATCTTCAGTTGTAATTGTAAATGTTTCACCTGGGTTCACCTGCACAAGAATAACCTGTAGGAAACAAAAGAGGTGTTTTGGTTTTTCTTTTTTATTCTAGAAATTACCTACATGGGAAAAAAAAACAACTCTTCGTTATGCCCACATGTTAGATTAAAACAATACAGCTTTGGCTACCTTAGAGGGTAAAAAAGCAAGATGAGAAACACTGATGGGTAGAATTGAAATTTCGTAATACTTTGACATAAAATCATTGGCTTTGCTGAATCAGGATTTTTCTCTGATTACAACCAGAAGTGCTTCTCTTGATACACTTGAAATCATTGACTTAGGTTCTGTTTTCAGTATTTTCACACTGCTTTTTCTTCTTCTACTGAAGCAATAAATTACCTAAGACTCACCTCACTTCCCAAGCTTTGCCTGTGAGATTATTTCAGTTTCAGGGCTAAACTGGCAGTCATGACTCTATGCATATTAAAAAAAAAACAGAACCCAAAGAAAAACAAATAAATACAGAATCAAACAAACAGAAACAAAACAAGCCACAAAGAAAAAAGATGCTTTGCTCAAAACTCAGCCATGTTTTTTCACCGAAATCATTCAGGTATGTATTTTGACAACATATTCTCTGATGCTATGAAGTAACTTGAGGGTGGAAGGAGGGCAGAAGAGGTGATGAAGCGCGTCATGCCTATCATCTCTGCTCAACTGCTCCTGAAAAATCAGGAGAATTTTCTCACGTTTGTGTAACCCTGTCACTGAAGAAACACAACTAACAGTGAGATTCTGCAGGTCAGTGTGGACACACCTGCATTCACTTTCACCCTAATCCATGCACACATCTGCCACAAGTGCTTCTACATCTCCAGTGATGGAGCTCTGTAAATTCCCCAGGCATCTGCACCATGGTTTCACCGTCACCATCATCACAGTTTTTATTATCTAACTTCAACATTCCCTGATTCAACCTGAAACCTTACTCTATGTCTTAACCATCAACAAAATAAAGAATAAAACACCAATAAAAGATTGCTTTCTGTGATTTAGATGCCATACCCTGTATATGAATCCTTTGGGGATTTTTACCTGCCTTTTTTTGGAAACCATGCAACACTGATGACTTCCACTTGCAGTCTTTATCCATCCCCCTGCAGACCTTTTCCTAAAGGACCACTGCGAAACCCACTGTTCCTCATGTTAAGCTGGCTACCTAAACACAGTATTTTGCACTTGCTGCCAATTTTCTAGATTATCTTTCAGTAACCAAAATAATTTTAGTCTTACAAGATACTTGCCATTCCCCCTATTTCCTATCAGCTGCGAATTTGTTAAGTACGCCTCAATTCTATTACAGTGGTCATTACTAAAAAGACCACTGAAAAGAATGAGACAAAAAGATCTTGTGGTCCCTCACTCAACCTCTGCTTTCTGACAAACTCCACTGACTACTCTTTTCCAGAGAGTTTGCCAAGTCACTTAATGCTGGCATTAACCAAAGCACTCTTCTCCAGCTAATGGAGAAGTAATGGAGTAAGTGCACACACACCAGTTTCCTGAAGTTACGGCTGACACCTCCCACTTTTCTCTCCCTCTACTCTTGAGGGTGCAACTTCCACACAGAAAGAGACTGAGGTTTGCACAGATCTGTTAAACTCTTGTATGTAAAGCGGGACTGAAAGAGGCAGACTGATAAACACCATTTAACACCGATTTTGCAGCTCCTGCATGTTGCTTTTATTTTAATATCTTAGCTTTTATTTTTTAACAGGGGATGCAGAAGCACGTACGAACACAGACCCTGTGCCAGTGAGTTCACAGTACAGGAGAATTTTACTTAGGTAGATGAGTTCTGGACATAACTAGAACACCAAAAAAACACCTAGCCAGTAAGCAATACTTATCACTGGCCTTATCACATCAGAAGGCCAGATGACAGGTAATGCTTTTTTAAATGACACAATTAAGAGACTGAAACTTAAGCAGATCTGTCGTTTCAGTATGTAAGTAAATGTATTACTTCAATGCTACTGAACTTGTGTAAGTAAAGAGAGAAGCAATGATAATCATTTACAGAACACTGACAATAACGGGGTGGGGCTTTGCCAGAGCACAAAGAACCAGGACAGATGAGGTCTGCTGTGAACAGCAGCTGCTGGGGATAGGGCTCCACAGGCAGGTATTAAACCCACAGCAAGTCTCATCTTCCAAGGCAAGAAAATTCAGAGGTAGGAGAGGGATCCTTTTAAAAATTCAGAGCCTCTGCATGTGTCAGATCTTCAGAATGGATTTCAATTAACTGAAATTCTCACAAACAGTTCAGGAAACTATTAATTGAAAAGGACCAGTGAAAAGGACTGTAAGCAACTGGTGTAATCAGAGAGCAGTTCAAAGACTGGAATTTCAGGAATGCATGGGGCAATGTCTTAGGAGGAATGACTCACTCCAATTAATGAAGCAAATGGAGTTCCATCTACCTTCCTCCAAGGAAAATTTCCAGGAAGCTTGAGTGTTTCTAACAAGTCAGTCTAAGCCAAGTCAGACGACAATAGTGCTGGGAGTCAGACCTGCCAACACCTTCAAGTGTCCTGTGCATCCAGTTCAGAACCAGGAGGATCAACACAGATGAAGCAGTTTTACATCTGAAAACAAACTCACTGTACAATACTCTGTAATCAGCCTATCCTCTACAGCACTGGCAGCAAAATAACTAAAAATCATCTGCATTAATAAAGCTGCTAAACCAATTCCCTATTTAAAAGCAAGCTTGAAAATGTGAGACTGTGGCTCACAAGCCTGTCTAGAGGAAAGTGCCACAAATGACAGCAGCAAGTGTGCTGGGCAACTGAAGGATGGCAGAGCGACATAGATGACAACATCACATCATTGTTTATATACAGACACATTAGAATGAGAAATGTTGGCACATTAACATAAAATCATGTTCTTGGTCCCATGAAGACTTTTCACTAGACAGTCTAATTCATAATTTCCAATATAATTAAAAGTCTTGGAGTCTATCAGTCTTCAGATCTACTCTCCAAATGCCATTTTCCCACTTACCTCACCCAACTGCAAACAGTCTCCACTAGGTTCTGAAAATTCCAATGCTGTCACCTTCTCCTGGATCACTCAATACACACTCGTTCTCTACACACTGATCTATAACACGACATGCTATACAAATACAGCCACAGAGATAGTGCCCAATTAGATCTATTTGATCCCTTTTCCTCATGTAACATGAAACGTTCCCTAATGAATAACCACACAGCTGGTCAGTGTCTAGTATTTCACGTTGCTAATGCTAGAACTTCAGAAATAGCTTCAAGACTCTATAGCTTTACTTATTTCAAAATGCAGTTATTGTGCTTTCATCTCCAGAACCTGAGGAACAAATGCAGAGTAAATTTTTTTAAACAAAGCTCATTTTTCCAAGTATACTACAACTGAAACAATGCACACCTCTCCTCCCTCTCCATCTGTAATAATTACAAAGTAAAGGGTATCTCATTTAAAACTTCCCAGTATTCATGGTCTATCTGACCCTTAACAATTCATGATTTTGTTGTACTCTGTTTATCCACTCTATATTCAAACATGCCAAGGTCTTCACTGTCAGAATCACAGAATGGTTTGGGTTGGAAGGGAACTTAAAGCTCCTCCAGCTCCAATCCCTGCCACAGGCAGGGACACCTTCCACTAAAGTAGGTTGCTCCAAGCCCCATCCAACCTGGCCTTGAACACTGCCAGGGATGGGGCAGCCAGAGCTTCTCTGGGCAACCTGTGTCAGTGTCTCACCATCCTCACAGTGAAAAACTTCCTCCTAATAGCTAATCTAAACCTACCTTATTTCAGTTTAATTATTAATTAATTAAATTATTAATGAAGATACTTAGTATCAGGAAGCCAAGGTCTTTCATTTCCCTGCAACAGACTAATTAGTTTAGAGCACAGCAACCACTTGCTAATCTTTATTATTTTACAAGAGCTTTAAGAGCTTTCGAAACTGTAGCACTGTATTAAAGCCATATATTATATATTCCTTCTACTCTTTGATTTTGTAGTTTAATTTTAAAACACTTACATGTATGTAATAAGCAGTCCTTTTAATCTGCAACATTTCCACTATATTCACGAGGAATTATTTTCTTCTCTATATCTGCACTTCTATTTTACTGATCATATCAATGCTGAGAACCACCTGCTTTTCTAACTTCAGTATCATAGATCCTTTAATTCAAGCCTCTTTTAGCCATCATACATGCTGTGCAACAGTTTTTCATCTGTTCTGTTTTCTACTGTATACCTGAATGTCAACCCCTCTACTACCACCGCTATCACAGTATTACATGACTTATATGAAAATGCTCTGGATTTACTTGCCTGTTGTATGCTGTCTCCATTAACCATATGAGGTAGAAGTGGCACTTCATTCAGTATAGGTGTAGCTTCTAATGGAGGCGGCTGGTCGGCCATCATGTCTGAAAAGCATTCATTGACAACTGCTTAACCACCTGCCAAAACAGAGAGTGCCAGTGTCGGTTATGTCTTTGCCCTCCACCGAGTAATTAATTCTCTATTTTGCCTAACTTGGCAACAATATTTCAGAAGAAAAACAAAGCAGTGCCTTCAGATTTTTGTGTTTTTTCTTCCTTCTTCCACAAAACAAAGTCAAACACTTGCCCACTGATATTAATCAAATCCTTTAATGAGAGAAGAACATTTGAAAACTCAGTAGGAAAATATAATCAGAATTCAACATTCTACAACTCTCCCCCCAAAATGTTCAAATAAACTGATTTTAACTGTAGGCAATACTTACTATAAAATGCCCACTCTGAAAAACTTGTGCAAACTGACAGTCTTAAAAGCATGGAGGGGATCACGTCATCAATCCAAGTTCTTCACAATGGAGTCTACCCATGTAGTCTGATACATTATCCTACTTTTCAAGCAGTGAATCAAAGCAACACGTATCCTCCTTTAAAAAATAATGCTCTTCAAATATGCATCATGCATGTACAACTTGACATGCCACGAGTGATGAAACGGGTATGTAAGTGAAGTAATTACACAGTAGCATAACTCACACTTATACAGCACTTTCTTCCTAATTTTGTAGTTACAATTTCAAAATTGCCTGTACTCCAGAACCCAAGGTTCAGGCCAAATAATACACACACTGCACACACATTTCAGTGTCTGTGATGATCAAAAAAGCCCCCAAACCATGCAATTTCCTTAATGTTGCAACATGTCAATACAAAAGTCTGACACAGTGGAAACGAAGCTCAAGGCAACACAAGAGTAGAGTACTTTGTACAAGCGTCTTTGACTAAATGCAGAACTGCACATGGAAAAGTGCTGCACAGCTTTGGGCTTCTAGTGAATAATGTGTAACTATACAAGTCAAAATACAATCCAAATGTCAAAATACAACCCAAATGTTAGTGAATTTTCAGGGTATAGTTAATTCAGCATCCATAAAAAGCACAAGATAACAGGATACAGGAAATGCTGACACTTCCTTCTCCCTTCCCATTACCTCCTAAAAACCCATACAGAAGACAAAATGCAGTTAGTATAGTTCATTTCATAAAAATAAAAATCATTCCCTCCACTCAAATCTGTGCATGAATCAAGTCAGTCTGCACACAACTGCCAAATCCCATTTCAGTTCTCTACAGCCAGGATGGAAATGACAATGTCTGGGGGAGCAGGGGAGACAGGAAAACTCCTGATTAATTTTGTGCTTATAGGGCTGAATCTTCAGCAGATTAGCAACAGTGGTATAAATATCACAGCCCAACTGTTATAGTTTCTTCTGGTTTAACTCATGTTGTTCTTGAAGGGTCTGTAATGAAAACTGCCTTCACAATGATTTCTCCTGTGCTTCCATTACAAGGGAGAGGCTAGCAGCATCCACCGGTAAAAACCACATTCCTTCTTGTTTGCAAAAGCATCTCAAAATAACTGATACAAATCACACAGCCACAAAATGCAGCACAACAAAATACCCAAGACTGCCAAAGAAACCAGCTCATTTTGCATACCAATTGTTCTCTGGGTCTGCTCCAGTTGCAATTTTAAGAGGCCAAATATGACTGCAACAGATCAAGGGCTAGAAACGACCTCCAAAGTTTAAATTTATACCAGGTTTATCCTAAATATACTTAACTACCTTAGCATGTTAATTTGTTTCCTGAGTAATCTTCCATCCTATTTGTCAGATTTTGAATTACCTGTGCCAAAGAAACAAATTCATCTGATTGTATATAACGATTCCATTTAAAAATAACTGCATGGTAAACCTGCCAGTCAGGATGTTAACATTAGGGCAGAAGTTTCTTTCACTACACCTCTCCTATTTCTAGAGGTTTAGAGGTTAGATCTAAGTTTTAAGAGCTGTAACAGCAACCCAGTATACACAGGCAGACTGAAAATACTTTATATATGTGCACAGTCTCAATTTCTTTCATCTAAGAACCTCAAAGACAACAGAAATTAGCACTTAATAAAAAGGGGAAAACCCTTTACCAAAAAGCAAATATATCTGCATTCAAATGCTCAACTCACCAAAATAACCAGCTGTAGAAAGACGTGTTCTGAAACAAGCCAAATACCACCTGCAATTTTAAATAAACAGTCAAAGTTTCTGTCCTCATATCCCACATTGGCTGAATATAATTCTCTGAGGCTTCATCTATGCTGCTGAGCAGCAGTGCAGCCAGGACAAACTGCAGAGCACAGCACCAACATCCATGTGGTTTTTAGACTCCTTCACCTACTGCCTAATGACACAGGTAGTATTCACATTTACACCTACACACATATGTTCTACTTGCTTGGTGTTGTAACTCCCTATTTTTCAGAGGAAGAACTTTATACTTGAAGCATCAGGAAACAAGTGTTTTTATTCAGTTGACGACAACCTCCAAAAATAGCAAATACAGTTTCATGTCTTAGCAGGAATCTTCATCTGGTCAGAGAAAATAGAAGTACTCATGTAAATGAAACCATTTTAATAACTCTTGGGCAGTTTCACCTCACTTAGACTGCTCACATTTTACTGCACAGCTGGGCTCAGATGGCTGCAAGTGGCAGAACACCAACAATGAAGAGGAAAATCCCACTGCACACCAATAGATTTGCAAAAACCAGGTTCTTCTGGCTTTAGAGCACAGCTTCATTCCTTGAAAACACAGATAAAAGAGCAGCAAAAGACACTTCTGCTCTCAAATGTAGCACCTCTGCTGGTAAAGAAGCATTGGTCTCAACTCCTCCCAAGTTTAATACATAAAACTTTTCAAGAGGAAAAAAAGCACTCCTGCTGAGCATGTTATCAACAGGTTCGCGCTGCAAAAGTCTCCATTCATTCAAGGAAGGAGATGGTATTTGGGTAAATAAAAAGAGAATTCCTGAAAAGTTATTACATACTCAACACAATTTCCTGAAAAACAAAACAAAGAGAGATCTATCTTGAAAAGCCATTACCCACACCCTCTTACTGCTAGTCTAGAAGTCAGCCAGCTGATTCCAAAGCAAAGGTAGAGGGCAACAGCTGCATGGTCAGAGAGGAGACTTAAGGGTCTTAAACCCACCTCCACCCACAGCTCCCACCATACAAGTCCTACCAGTTCTCACAGCTCCCCTCAAATGCTGTCACTGACCTCAACCCTTCGGTTCACCATAAACAACATTAGCTTGGACAGACAAATCCAGCTGGTGAGTTGTACGTGGACCGAAAAGGAACAGCCTACCTACAGGCAGAACTGCCTCAAAAGGCTTCTCAGGTCCCCTAAAGCTACTTTGCTCTATCACATGCTTTGTAACAGAGGCTAAGACTACTATATTCCACAGTCCATTCTCAGCAGGTAGGTGTTGTAAGCTTATCATCACTACCAACTATCCAAGTGGTCCGTTTTCAGAGTTGCAAAGGAATATAATGAGAATTAGTGAATCACTGTACATGAATTAATAGCAGAATTTGCAGACATAGCTTCTAGAGCTTTGTTACCATGCACTGGAGGGTTTTGAGTACGGAATTAAATAGATTAAGCTTTAGAAAGGTTACATTTTGCAAGGAAACTTCTGGCCTGATTCATTCCTTTGCAATGGTTTCTATTAGACAGCAGCTAAAGGTCATTCCCAAACCTTGTTTGAGCTGAAAGATGAACTCAGCCCATGTAGACATTAAAAAAAAAGAAAAAAAGAACTGGGACTACCCATCTTGGAAACAAACATTCTGAAGCACTCTTTTAGCAAAGCCGGAAGAAGTAATGGCAGGTATCACATTTCCAATTTAACAGAAATCAACAAGGGAAACAGCTTGAGCTTTGGCCTTCTAAGATTATTTGTTCAAGACACACACATCTAAACAGCTGAAACAGTCTGTCACGTATTTCACAACACAAAACAAAAATTTAAACTAAATAAAACCAGTCTGTATTTGAAAAATATAGCCCGAGAAGTGTTTCTGAGTAATTCAACACTGTGCCAGTGTAATATGGTTAATCATGTTAACCATATTAAAAGAAAGGCAATATTTTCCACTGACAGTCTCGCACTACAAAGGCTTCTAAGGAAAACAGAAAATTTTAATGACTAGCCTTCCAGAAAACAATTACAGCACACAGCGGCTGTGCCTGACCTCACTTCCTGACATAGTAAAAAATGCCGAGACTCTGGAAGACTGAAACATTGGCCTTCCCTTTTCTTCAGCCCAAATTCTTCTCAACCAGTGCTGCAGTCATCCTGGACCCCGGCCAGCTCCAGAGGATCCGCACTGAGCTCAGTGTTCATTGATTCATGCCTATTCCCTGCTGAAGAGAAAGCTGGGCTATTATGCTCCTAGACAGAACTAGAGAAGCAAAGGCAGGTAACTGAAGAGTCTCTGACACTAAGATCATCGTACTTTAAGGCTGGAAAATATCATGGATTTTCATGATTTTAAAATTAAAATCTAAAATAGTGAAATAGTTTCAATCCAAAGTGACATAAACAATTCTAGTACACAGGGGGAGTTACTAACAAATGTTTCTAGTGGCTTCAGTAAACAAAGCTTACCCCATTAGAAAGCCTCCTTTAACCATTCCATAGATTCACAGAACGGTTTGGGTTAGAAGGGACCTTAAAGCTCATTCAGTTCCAACCCCTGCCAGAGGCAGGACCACCTTCCACTAGAACAGCTTGCTCCAAGTCCCATCCAACCTGGCACTGAACACTGCCAGGGTTCCACAGCTTCTCTGGGCAACTGGTTCCATTGTCTCACCACCTTCACGGTGAAGGATTTCTTCCTAATACCTGATCTCAATCTCCGCTCTGTCAGAGTAAAGCCATTCCCCCCCTTGCCTGTCCCTACATGCCCTTGCCAAAATCCCCTTTCCAGATTTCTTGTCAGCCTATTTAGACACTGTTAGCTGCTCTAAGGTCTTCCTGGACATCTCCAGGATGTCATTGGAACTATAACCTTTAATCATATTAATAGAATATGAGATAATCTATTGTGCAAATGTGTACTAATTTCATCTGTTTAGCAAGGTCTGAAAATCCTGTTATCTCATATTAAAATGTTTTCCAAGTACATTAAAAATCTCTCTCCAGAAATACATGACACAGAATCTAATGGGGGGAACAGAAATGGATTAGCTTCATTTCACTGGCCAGACTAGAAGCTAAACTGGTTTCACAAATGGTAGGAAAAAAAAAAGTTCATAAACCCACACAGAAGCTACCACAAAGACTATCTTCATTATAGTAAGTGCTGGATTTAATATGGGAAAGCTCCTATTCCAAGGAGCTTAAGTGGAGACTTTATTTTTAAATAGAGCATGCCTGAGTTGGAAAGAACAATGTGTCCAGGACCTGAGAGGAAGTCTGATGGAGAGTTAGAAATATAGCTCAGACTTCCTGATTTCTAGGTTCAGTGCCTTATGCAACCTTCCAGCCTGATCAGAAGTTTACATTTACTGGAGGAAGTAAACTAGTACTATACTGCTATTTATTAAAAGCGGTGTTGTAGAAAACCCTAAAGCTTTAATAATAAATTTTTATATTACAGAATTACTTTACACACACTCTAAGCTAACAAGTTACACTGGCATCGGTATTCTCTGGAGGTTGTTAAAAAGAACATCAGCAAACCCAAACAAAAGTCATCCCCAACCTCAGACTAAGGAATAGCCTCATCATGAAGATGAAACCTTTTTAAGGAATTCTGAAAACCCCTCACCCCTCTGATCTGGCATTTATGCCCCACACAATTTTGAGGTAGGAAAGATTTTGGAAAAATGATACAAGTTACCCTCTACCACCCAAGTTTTTCAAATAAACAGTATTAACAAGGTGTTTAAGATATCATCCCGATCCTAAAATAGTTCCACAAGACCACACATGAGACATTCTAGGTGGACTAGTTTACCTTTAGCAAGATTAAGGAACAAGAGACTTTATCAGATATAACAGAACCTCAGTTACAAGTTCAGCTCTGCAGAGAGACCACCACTGCTCCGTAACAGCCATCTGTTCAAAACTAAATACATGTTTTGATTAAAATGTTGGGATTAATTTATGACACCCAAGTGAATCTGTCTGCACCATCTTGCAGGAAGTTAGGCTTCCAGCCAGAAGGGCACCAAAACTTTGATACTGAAAACATTCTTCATGACTTATCCAACAAATGTGCTCTAACATTTTTTACACTTACAGCTGTAAAGCCTGATGTCATTTTGATCTAGATCTTGCAAGGACCTTGCAATTTTCACCTAGGTGAGGTCTGCAGCCCCAGCACAAAGAAACTCAACAAACCACCCACTCAACTCCCAGAAACACAGTTCAAGGTTTCCACACTCTGCACCAAGTGTTTTCTTTTGGAAATTCTTTTAAAATATTCTTCTGACATCTAAAAAGCAACAATTCCAAAAACATTTCTCTGTGTTTTCTGTTACTTAAATACTTATTCTAAAGCAGTGCTAATAGTTTCCAAGGTAAAATATAAGTGACCACAAGCCTTTTATCACTGCCCAGACAGACCTTCTGCCCTCACAAAGACCACCTGTGGATCAAATACATCAGGCCAGGCACCAGAAGGACCTCTAGTACCTTCCTGAAGGCTGCAGAAAGTTGGAACACAGAGGAATGACCTGGGGCAGGGGTGAAGTGTAAATGCTCTACAGGAGAGCAGGGACAGGATGTAGAAGCAACTAGCAAATTACAGAAGGATATATTTTTTCTAAAGACCATTTAATTAAGTATTAAAGCTCATCTCTCAGGGTACTGTGAGACTTGACTGCTCATAGAAATTCTCCCTGAAGGAGAAAAAAGAGTGAGATGGAAAGCCCTCGTATCACCAAAACACTGCTAAAAATGCAGAGAAACAGCAGATACAACATACTAAGGTACTTGGGAACTCTGACCCAAGTGATAACATCAACTTTTATCCTCCCTTAGCAACGTGGATGAGGTTCCTGATGTGATTGTGCCAGAAAAGCAATAAAAAAGAGAATTGCTCCTCTCCACCCTCAAATAGAAACTACAGCAGCAACCGCCCATAGCACTGAAGAATTCTTTTCTAGCTTGAAACTACATCCCTCCAGATTGGAGTGTTCTATTCCATGGGGACAAAAAAGGCAAATGCAGAGTCTTGAAGGGTATTTAGTGCTCACAATAGGGGGCTATACACATCTTTGCAGTGACTGCAAAACTTCTTGCTGTTCTTCACAAGAGAAACGCAACTGTTATAAACTGTGACCTGGGAAGGAAGTGTCTGTCAAAGCCCAGAGTACATTAGGTTTGACTTGATTATAGCTGTTATTTAACAATATGCTCATCAGTCACATTAGGGCCATGTCTGTCCTCTTAATTATCCCTTTATGAGGCCTGTAAAGTTTGCATTAACAGTTTCTATAACACAAACATGACATTACTTTTAGATAAATATTTTCTTTCATTGTTTTAGTTATTTTATGCCTTTACTTTTATTGCCAGAAAAGCAAATCGTATCCTAAGCACTTCTGTGCTGCTTCCAAAGAGACCAGCCCCATAAACCAAAAACCCAGTAGCTCCTTTTGAAAGGTCCCATTCCTGCTTCTAGAAGTGTTCAAGAGAATTGAACACCTCAAAGGACTGAGCCCTTAAAGTGTTTCATTCTTATTTCAACTTCAAAAAAATAATAGGATTAAGAAATTTTCCAGCCGTCTCAATGTTGTTTTTTTTTTTAAAAAAAATTAATAAAAAATTAAATGCAAACCTGCTTCTTTCCACCAGCCAGGAAGATGACATTTTGTGGCACAAGCACTCATTTTAATGACCTAAAGCTACATAAAGCATAACATTTTCAAGCTTATATTTAATAGCTTTTAATGAATGCAATGAAACAATGTATTTATTTCAAACGTTACTTTCTAAGTATGAAACTGTGCCCCCTGCATTTCCAAACTCTGTTCTGGTTTTTCAGTCAGGACACCAGTTTATTTACACATTAACAACATACTACTGGAAATCTATGCCCAAACATCTATTTAAACCACTTAGAAGCTGTGGAAGTACATACACCAAGGTTCATTGAAAAGTAATTCCAAAACCACTTCTGATCAGAGCCACAAGAAGTAGAGCACTGTGGAAATGAAAAAAAAAACCTATAAAAATATGAGAAAGGAAAACCCTGCAAGAACAAAAGCAGTTACAGTGTTCTCACAGGACTCGGCCGCAGTCATGACATTAACTGTGGTAAAGAACAGCTGGAAAGCTCCAAGGGTACTTCTTTGCAAATACACACTCTAGAAAGACAATGCTACATTCTCAAGAGCACTTCTGTGTACCTGAAAACATGTACTGGTGCTATTGCAGTAACAGCCGCAGAGGAATCTGAACTGGTCAGCAAAAAGGTAGCTGGAGTTTACACCTTTAAGTAACTACAGATCAGAACAGATGAAGCAAAATGTTTAAAACTATGCCAAGATTTACAAGATGAGAATTGCAAGTTTCTACAGGGAGCTACACATGCTCCAAGATTCTGATATTCAGGTTAAGTATCCGGATAAATAAGTACAATTCTTCCCTACGGGACAAACTTGGTCTTGAAGTGTAATGTAAACTTGAAACCATGGTAATTTTTCCCCTCAAAAGAAGCAAGTTCTGCACATTTTTTTTTAACCAACCTCCTTCAATTCCAGGGGGAAAAGTTCTGTTTTGAAGACTAGGAGCAATCCAAAGACACAGCTACTGTATCTGCAGACAACTCCACTGCAACACAAACACATACTCCATAGCACCTTGCTCATATGAGTTTCCTCCTTACAGGGAGGAGAAAACCTAGTTCGTAGCAAGGAATAAATATCTAAGTATTTTTAAAAGCTTTTCTTAGAGCCTTCAAGTACAAGCTGGCTGAGGACCTGCCAGCAAAGTGCACATTGAAGTGCAAATTTAAGTGCACCGTGCGCCCCGCTGAGCTACTTTGTCCTACGCGATGTATTTCCGCCAAACGAGGCACACAACGCGGGTGTCAGTTTGCTGAGCCAACCACCCCTCCTGGGATTATGCCAGGGAAGCCCTAAAACTCCGACCTGTTTAGAGCCAGAGCTGGGTAACATCTGACCTAAATTAAACGGGAGAGTGTTATGGGATGTCAGACACACGCACAAAGTTGGTACAGCGGGCATGATACAATCAAGATGCGATCCAAACGTTATTTTCCAAATGCCTGCACTCCAAATCTTGAACAATAGTTTATTTACTTTAAACTTGACCCTGAGAGACAGCAATCACCCATATTATTAAAACCAACAGTAATAATGTTATTTCCAGGAAAGGGTGCCTACCTCAAGACCAGTCAGAGCAGTCAGTTGTCAAATGCAACACAACAGAAGTAAAATCAGGACTTCACCAGACTAATACAAGGAGGAGTTTGCTTTCAGGCTTCCTTAGGCACTGAAGAAAGCAAAGGCTGACTTTCTGCTAGCTCAGACTCAACCTGCTTCTGCAGATCAACAGTGTGCTTGATGTACCCCATCAACGTACAGACACAAACAAGCTTTTAATTTAAGAACTCTCTTATAAAACATGACGTCAAAAACAAGCATAAAAATACAGGGAAAGCAAAGGATTTCTTCAAGCTGTAAGAGATTATGCAAACTTCAAGCAAGGAAGAATTATTTTGATATACAAACTTAAGACTGTTTTTTTTGTGCAACATGAGAAGAGGTTCAAGCTGTAATGCTTTAGCTGCCCAGCGGATCAAATTAGTCTAGTTAAAACAGGTTATACTTAAACCAAGAGCTAAAACACACCAATAAATTACTTAAATTACCACATCTGAGCAGTCTCATGGTAACAGACCACGTGCGTTTTTTTAGTTCATGGAAAATGTAAGGGAAAAAGCAAGTATGAGATCATACACATGCAGTTTAAGCAAGCACACTTCACCCAGCATTTGTGACAGGCCAGGAACACACATGTAACCATTTATCACAGCTGATGCAGAGCACACACTAGAATAATTTGCTTCTGTATCTGAACTTTAAGTATTTATTGGTAAATCAGTTAACCTGCTACAAGCCTGGGGATGTAATCACATCTTAACAGCATAAGTGGAAATCATGAGTTTTGAAGAATATAAGGATGACATTATGTGTTTTTATAAAGATCCTGTTTTAAGAAATCAAGGCATTAAAAACCAAAATGACAGTTTACAACATATCAAAAAGCTGTTTATATAGTACCTTCCAAAACTGAACAGTTCTTCTAAATAATCATTCTCCCTGACATTTTGAAATGGACAGAAATCTATGCATTGGTAAACAGGTTAATCCTTCTGATGAAAACAGTTATTCTGCTCAGTACTAATATGTACCATCTTACACGTACTTATACAGACCCTTACATCCTGGCAAACATTAAAGGCTGCCTTTACTCCTTCAACTATTGTATGACGAACCCAACTGAGGTTATACATTAATGGTACTGATCTTCACTAGTTTAGAACACTAATACTTCATACACCAGAACTGAAAGCTACTGATGCTATCAATGTTAAAGCTATTTAATAGAGAGCACTAAACTGCAGATAAAAACACTTCATCTAATTTTATAAACCTGCATTTAACCTGCATGGTTAAACAATTTCCCTCCCAAAATACCTATTCAACTCCAGGAGAATATAACATGCTTACCAATTTATTTCTGTAAGAAACTAAGTGCTGATCAATCTTTTGCTCATAGGACACATTCAACTTTTCTCCCAAAGACTTTTTTTGTATTTACTTATGTATTTTCATACCATATTCTATTTTACAACCATGAGCTACCATTCAGTTCCTTACTTGATTTCTTCTGTTGCATTATACCAAACATGAACAGGCCTGGGTTAAATTGCTCTGCATAACTGCCCTTCACAAAGTTGAAACTAGTGTGTTACACTCAAATGTTGGTGCATATTCACAACAGAAAAACTATTTCTTCATTAGAGGGGACCTAACTTCAGCAAAAATATAGTCCCATCAGAGAAAAAATAAAATCTGCTTGGATGCCTTTCAATTCAATGAGCAGCACATTAGCTGTGATGCAATGCAAAACCACAGTTCCATCCCCTAACACAGTTGATGAGTGATTGCTTTCTGCAAGACAGCAGCCACATTAGGCTAAAGAACACACTGTTGTAAGCTATATACAGCCAACATCACATACCAAGTGATCAAAACCTTGTCAAAGGACAGGGTTAATTAATAACTATGTCATAGTTGTGTAGCATCAATGCACACTCATTTTGAGCAGTATTAGCAACTGCTCTTTCCTGATCCACAGCCAGATCGTGAAACACAAATTCAAATATACAAATGAACTAGACAGACAGACCTCCACCCCACAGCAGGTGGTTCTACACCTAAATGTTCTGACTGAGGAAAAGCTTGACAATGGTCTTCAGGACATGCTCCCGGCAACCCTTCGAAAAACGAAAACAACTACTTTGTGTCTTTATGTCAAAAAGATGATTTCTGGTTCACAAATACTTTATACTGCATCTGCTTATTCCTCTCCCACGTAAAACACACTATTGTAGCCAAGAGCTTCTAAAACTCATCTTTACTTTGGACTACTTGTATTTTTAAGAATGCAACTGCTGTGGTTTCATGACAGTCTCATGTATCAAAAGAATTCACAGGAACCTTTATTTAAAAAAAAATAAAAAAGCTGGAGAATTCTTGCTCTCACAAGTGCCATACTGTGACAGTATTTTCTGACAGATTTCTTTCTGCTCTTCAAGCTGGTCAGTTCCATGACCTGGTAAATTCAATGACTAAGGAACTCAATTCCATGAGCTCCAACTAAAAACAATCTGAGTAAGGCCTCCTAGTTGGTTACTTATCAATACTCTACCACCCGCTTGAACTGTTTTCTACACAGGAAACACATTTCGCTAAAAACAGAATTTACTTTCTTTATCCAAAGGCCAATTATGCAAGTCTCCAAGAGAAAACTTCAGCTAAGGAGGTGGAGGGAAGAGAAGTAACATGAAAACAGAGATACGGCTGCTACCTTACAAAGTCAGTAACGTTATGTGGAAACACAGTTCTTAGCTCAAGAACTCAATCTGTTCTTCCTCCCCTCGACTTACCAAAAATTTCTTCCAGGAAAAAAAAAAAAAGAGTCCTAAGTTTAGTAAATCTGTCATACTTTTACATTATTTCACCTTACAGTGTTACGTAGAGACTTAACAAGAAAAAAATACTTCATAAAATCTGGGAGAACAGTAAGTTATGTGTAATTACCGTTGACACTCTCTTGACTTGAATGTGCTCCTGCTGATAAATCTTACACGGTCAGTGCCTGCTGTAATATGAGCAATGTGCTGTACCGTCCCCTCAGTCTTCTTCCTGCAGACAAGACAAAAGTAATAGTAATTTTCTTTTTAGCGACTTGGCAAGCACAAAGTCTCGAAAAGAAGGTGCAAAAACCAACCCACATTCAGAAAAACAGCAAGAGAGACATCAGAGAAGAGCCAACAAGTAACTCCACTAGAATCAGCAAATAAACCTCAAGGAAGACTCCACTGGGAAATGACCAGAAGACCTCACACAGCCTTCTAGTGTTCATTCAGTATGTACAGAAGGCAAAACCTGACAAATGGGGAAACACTGCACATGCATTTAATGCAACTAATACCAGCCAAAGACACTCTGTTGCTTAAGCTATGATCTAATTAGTGAAAGGTAACTTGAACACTGTGCAGATGGTTCCCGTATATCCTGTGGGTATTAAGTGTTTTTACCTACTTATCTACTCAGTGCTCAATTCCTCTATAGACAACAAATTTAAATCATCACACACATACTTTTCCTTTGGTAAGGTTCATAAAAAAAAAGACATAAATTGTACAATATGGAAAATAAAATCAGGTTACTGTTACAGGGCAGCACACCTTCATTCTAGAAACTGCTTCACCACCAGGAGAAGGCAATGAACAGCCTCGGTAGTCACTGAAGCCATTTAAGATGTTATATTTAATAATGTAAGAATCATCACCTTTCTCAAGCTACTGTATCCAGAACAAAGCTCCAATTCCCGAGTGATCTGCATATTGAGGATTACAAATTGCACAGTTTTGGTTCTCCAAATTCAGCAAGACTTTATAAATATTAGCCAATCCCCAATATAGTTTTTCTAAAGGTAAGGCACAGGCAGGTATGTCCTGCAGTTTTGCTGAACACTCCGAGAAATCCCTGCCCTGTAGCTCACCGAGGTAATTTAGTGACTGAGCTGGCTGACTTTGCACTGAGCCAGCTAGGAGAAGCTCACAGCTTCCTCCTGCAAACACAGCACATCCATTGTTATTTTCCTCAGAAAGGTGATACTATCTTGAAGTTGCAGATGTTTCTGAAGTCACAGCCTAATAAACGTTCCTTAACTACTTTTAATAAAACATGGGTGAAGATAGTATAAAGCATCAGGCCCCAACACTGGAAAAGTGAATCTTGAGCAAACAGAGACATTTTTTACACCAATCAAGATAGTGGGAACAGCAGCAGATTTACATTAAGATTGAAACAGACTAAGGGCTCTGAGCCAGCGGTCTGTCTTTGCTGGTCAATACACAAAAAGGATTGTGTTAGCACCACTGAAAGAATAAATTATCGCTGCTTTTACAATAAGCTCTTCAAGAATGCAATAAAGAGTTCAGTGTGTGCTCCTCACTAAGGAATCCAAAACTTTTCAGTTAAAGTCTGGCTTGCAGCAAAGATAACAGCTGAAAACTAACCATTGTGATCTTGGTAAGCTTCATGACAACTTGGTAAAAACAGGTGAAAAAAAGAGAAAAGGTTACTTCTGAGATTCACCAGCCTCAAAACCAGAACAATGAGCGACCACAATTTTAAATACTGATAGCTCAGACCTGATAATCTTGAGATAAATTAGAAATGAGAAACGTAATTGTTTTCCTAAGCTCTCTTGACTGTTGCAGTATTACTAATATTAAGGCTTTCTCATCTGCTTTCAGAGATAAATTTAAAATTCTTCTCTGATAAAAAGAAATGTTGACAGGAAATTAAGAAAACATGTAACTAGGGAAGGCATTCTTACAACATTTCATACCAGCTTCTGACTTTGATGCAGAATATTGTAAGAATGTGCTTCCCAGTTGTCTACTTTCTTAAAAGTTACAGCCGTACTCCTGTGGTTTGACAAGAAGCCTTCAAGTTGGGGAAGTAGCAGGTCATCAAATCAGTGTCAGTCTTCCAAGCTTACAACGTGTATTTTAATCTGCTTGAAATTCACCCAAAGGGATTCCAAACCTTTTTCAACAATGGGTATACAAACAGGTGTACAAATACACACACAGAACTACCCAAACACATAGCACTCCTGGGGGTGTTTCGCCAAGGCCAGGCTCTTGTGAGCAGAATGCTGGAGTCTTTACTGTTTGCGTGGTACATACAAAACGTTGAGTTTTAAGGACTCAAAAACCTTTCCTGAAAATAAACATAAAAGATGGAAGATTGTTGGCATAAGTGTAACAACCCAGGCAGTCAATACGATGCAGATGACAGCCTCCAAGAAAACTCAAACAGAAAACCATCAGGAGTGTTATACAGAACATTTATAGTCAACTTTGTTGTAAATTTGGTTTCAGTACAACATCAAAGAAAGATGCAGATTGTGATCAAGGATTATGGCAGGAAATGGATTTGTGCAGACAAAGTTATCTTTATTCTCTCTAAAGGTGAATACACTAGGAGTTATTGTTTTGAACTATTCTGACATCCAGTTTCTCAAAACCACTGGCAAGTAAAAACACTGTAGTAAAATTAACTACCCAATTTTACAAACTAAAATTAAGCCAGCCTAATATTATAGAAATGAACCCCGCCTGCAGTATTCATCTGTGCAGATACAAAGCCCGAGAAGTTGAAGTTGTTCCATTTTGTTGTCAAAGTGCTACTTAATTCCAGGCCAAGTTTTTCAAAAACTTGCTGCAACAATACCAAGCCTACAACCAAGTGAACAACTTGTAATAGCTTGCTCCAGGAGACGTTTAAGACAGTCAATGCAAGTCCCATTTATTCACAGGCAGCTGTGAATCACAAACTAAGATCCAGGATACCAAGGAACACAAAGTAGACTGCTTTCAACTCAGCTGGACAGAATATTGGACTTATTCAATCCTAGCAAAGAACAAATTATTCCCAGTCAACAACAGCATTCCAAAACTTTCAGAGATTTGGAACACAGTAAGGTAAAAAGACCTAGACGAGAGGACAGTGTAATAGCTGGCTGGTTTTTAACATGCATCATCACAGACACAGAGCCTTGAGAAAGTCAACATAGTTCCTATTTTAGCACCTTATCCTTTTTCACGTACAAATTACATAAAACAAGGAAAGGAATGCAAGTGTGGGAAGTAACTCGGGTTTTGCTTCTTACTCACAAAGACACTGAATAAAAAACAAAGTACTTTCTTCTCCACTGGATATTAACTCCAAGGTCAATTTATTGGCTTAAAATACAGAGGATGCTTCCCTGGTTAAAATGCTAATCTGAGTCTCAGGAAATCTAGATTCAATTCCCTGCCTCACCACATACTTCCTGTGTGACCTTGGGCCATAAATATTTCGGTGCCTCAGTCTTTCCATCTGTGACTGAGATAGTATTTCCCTATTGAACCCAGTGTTGTAAAGATAAATACAAGAGAAGAACATTAGGAACTGCAGACCATAGGCATACACATACCAAGGTACTGAAGAACTTATCTGCAGCAATACCCTGTGTCAATATTCACAATGAGGCATCAGGTAAAGAGCATGGAAAGTCTGCCGATGTTAAAATCCTAGCTACCACAGGACAGGAAAGACTGAATGTTCAAAGAGGTCTGAAGGCTGGATACAAACTGAAACCTCACTTAGAAAAATAAATTATCTTTACCAAAAACTTCCACTGCTCCGACAAGAAGCCTGCGCAGCAAGTTTTATACAGAAACGAAACTGAGGAACCAGCTGAGGGCAAGCTGCTAAGGGAAGCAAATACACCTGCCAGCAATGCATTATTACCCTGCTTCCCGAGGTTACCGCGATGTGCTGCGCTTGAAGGGCCTCAAATAAGAGGTAGCAGAGGGGCTGCTGAGGCTGGGGGCTGTGAATCCCTGGAGACTCCCACCCAGCCCTCCCTAGGAAAGCCAGAGCACGTTGCTGAAGTCAACAGCCTTTTGTCAGAGGCAGTAAAAAGGATTGCGCTGAAAAGCGGTCACAGTAGGGTCCCCACCTTTGCTGCTGCCCCAAGGCAGAGGGGGACAAAGCAAAATGGGGGAGGGTAAGAAATGATCGCCACCCAAACAGTAGATGACAGGACTGACCTCCCCCTGCCCCGACCCCAGGAGGAGCTGGGGGAGGTGTCTCGTACTCGAGCTGCTGATCAGCCAAGGGGAACAACTACAAGGCTACGTGGCATTTGCAGGCAGCAGCTCCGGCTGCCGAGGAGGGAGAGCGAGGGGGGGCGGCGAGGGAGAAGCTGGAGGGGGGGGGGGGGGGGGAGGTTAAATGACTTAAGATCTCACCCCCCGACTCTCCCCAAAGAAACAGAAGGGAAAGAAGAGAAAGGGGAAAGACAGAGGCTAATAATTAGTACGCTGGGAGAAGAGCGGGAACGGGCGTACGGCAAGGCGAGCCCGGGAACTCGCTGGCATTAATCCCATACGAGGACGCACGGCGGGGCCCGCCAGATCACCGCCGGGACACCCCCACCCTGCGAGCGGGACCGCCGCGATCCCGGCTCCGGGACCCCCCGCTGCCGAGGCGGGTCTGTCCCGTTGGAAGCTGTCTGTGTGTCCCCTCTCTCCGGGGCACCGACCTCATCATCCCCAGGTCCCCCTGAGCAGATCCCGGCCCGAAGGGCAGCCCACCCGCACAGCCTTCCTCCTCCTGCCCGGCTCCCCTTTCGCCCTGCCTCCCCCTATCCTGCCCCATAAGCAGGGCTAACCCCACCTGCCCCGTGCGCCAAGTCACCCCCCATAACCTACCCCACCCCCGGGGTCCCGCTTTTCTCCTCTATCGCCCCACACTGCGGACCCCCCCGCCCCGTCCCCCACGGTCACGTCCCCCCCATCCCCGGGCCGCCGTCCACCACCCCACCGCCTCCCGCCACAGACGGGCCGGCTCCCCTCCGCCTTCTTCCACCCCGCCTCGTCTCGGCTGGCTCCCCTCCGCTCCCGCCGCCGGCGGGTCGAGCCGGCCGCCAGCTCCTGGCACTGCCCACCGCGCCTTGGGTGGGGAGCGAAGCTCTCCCCCGGCCCGGCCCCGCCGCCCGCTCTCTCCCTGCCGCCCGCCCGCCCCGCGGGGAGAAGAGGTGCGCAGGGGGAGCCCCCGGGAGCTGGCCCCGCAGCAGCACTGACCGTGCACGGCGCCGCAGCCCCTGCCTCAGCCCCGGCGCTGCCGACCCCCAACCGACCGTTCCGCCATGATGGAATGCGGGCACTGCGCCTGCGCCGCCGCCGCCGGCCGGGGGCGGGCGGGCGCGCCAACCACAGGCCGGGATGATCTTCGTCTTCATCCGCCCTCTCCCGCGTAAAGAGAGGCGGGGGGGCGGCGGGGGAGCCCGCAGGTGGCTGGGACGGCTCGGCCGGGCGGGAGAGCGGGTGCCTGAGGGGGAGGTCGGATGGGGAACGAGGGCGGGGACGTGGCTCATCGTGGCGGAGGTGTCACCGAGTGCACACAAAGGTGCGACGGTGGCCGGAGCGGGTAGCCGGCCAGCACCCACCGTCCCGCCATGGAGGAGGCCTGTGCCGCGACCCCGGTGGTGGCTCCTGATGGCGGGTGTCCTGCCTGGGCGCTGCCCGTCACCCCAGGGCGCAGCAGCGCTGTGGGTCGCTCGGGCTGTGACACAGGAACCGGTGCCCGGCTGTGGCCGGGAGGTCTGCAGGCTCTGTCGCCCCATTGTGCCAAACCGGGGCAAGCACGGTGTTCTGTGCGTTTAACACAGTCAGTCTCCCCCCTCCAACTGAGGGGGATAGATGGGTCACAAAGACAAAACCCCCAAACTCTAATCCTGCGCGATCATATAGAAAGCATTAATGCTGATGACTGTAAGAAGTGAGGGGTGTTACACCAATGGTTTATGTGGAAAGCCAAGAGGAAGGCAAGATGTCCCTAGCTTGTCAGAACACGGAGCCGCGCATCCTGACGTGCAGCTCTCTTGTCCGCAGCCGCTCTTGCCCGTCTTCGGACCGTCCTGAGCCTCAGCAGCCCCAAACCGAGCTTTAAAAGGATCGAGGGCAGGGGCTGATTAACGCAGCGTGTGCTGAAGACCCCCCCCCGGCACATCCATTTTCTGGGGCAATTAATACAGCAGTAAATTTTGTGGTTTTCAGCTTATTTCCACTGCATGGTTTGCACTGATGCATTTCTGTTAGTGTGTTTTAAGCAAGTTTTGAGGCACGGGTTTTTTTAAGGTGATTTAAGGGGTATTTGGCGCGCAGCATGGAAGTCAGCTTCAGCGGGGATGCAAAATGAATGTGACAGCTGTGCTCTTACACAAGCTCCACTGGAACAGCAGTTTAAAAGGAGAAGGTCAAACTCAACGTGTACATGCAAGCTAGATAATATACATAGAAAGAAGCTAACCTTTTAAAATGAACGGCCACGGGTTTACCCTGCATTGATCTTAGGTATACTTTTTAATGAATGTAGGAAATTTTATAATGAATAGAAGAAATTGTTCCTTTCTATGAGAGAATTTCTCCCTGGAGACTAGTGGAAGGGGTTGATTTGCCACAGTGAGCAACCTATGCTAAACAGGACTAAAATAAATTCCCATCCATCTTTTTAAATAAGGAAGCAGTGTTAAGGAAGGCCAGAGGTGGTGGTGTCTGCTGAATTTCTAGGCAACTAATAGCTTACCTTATTAAATAAATGCCACAAAACCGCTCCGTGTACCTTTACAATTAATTGTACTCATATTGGCCTACCAAATGATGAGTATGTTCTCTGCAAATTGATAGCAAAGAGAGAAAAAACAGATGCAATCATCCTCAGATTGTGTGTTCAGCACTAGCTGAAGTGTTGTCCCTTTCTTCTCACCTGTAAAATAGATTGAAATCTTCAGAAAAGGATTTAGAGGAAAAAATAAGCTGCTCCTCTGTTTTGAGTCATGTTGTGTTTTTGTCACTAATACTTAGCTCTTCATTTCACTGACAATTCCAAAATGAAATTCTTTGCTTCCAGCTCAGATTTAAGGCTTGTGACCACTTCAGAAAAGATAGAAGACAAGACCAGCGAGAGACTCAGGGAATGCAGACCTGCTTTCTGCATTATTGTGCTCTAGGAACAAAAGGTTGGTTAGTAAGTTCACCTTTGAGAGAATTCCTGGAATCTTCAGCACTCTAACTCAGGAATCTTATAACTCCACAGGCTCTAACTAATCTGCAGCAAAGCATATCTAGTGCCCTGGGGATTTCAGTTCTGAAGTGAAATATTTCGACTTAATTTTTGGGAGATCATCTGAAAGAGACCCATCAGCTTGTGATCTGGAAATCTGAAGTACATTGCATTAAATGAACGTTGCTGCTGACTGCAGCGATTCAAGGACTATTTTGACTTCGCAGGCTCCGTGTTTATTCATTGCCAACTAAACCTTTAAAGTTATGACTAGTGGTGTTGTGTGATATACGAAGGTCTGATTCCCCGTCACAAGCGTACTGTGATATCCTGAATAAAGAAGGTCACTGGGGGGGAATGCTGAGCATTCTTTGCACCGAAGGCTATTGGACCTCCCAGCTTTGATAATTACAGGAATTCCTTTGTAGGTAATAATGGAATATTTTAACACTCTGAAAAATCCTTTGCCTTTCCCTCAGCCTTTTATGAAATAATTTTTTTCCCCTTTAATTTTCCACTTTAAATATACTTTATATCCTAGCAAGGTGTTCAGTGGTAATTCTAGCAAACATGCCTGATGGAAAAGCTTAGAGTTCTAGCTAGCTGCTAGTGAGATTTAGGATGAAAGATCTAAAACCTGCCCACATTCCACAAGCTCCAGGGCTCCTTTATAACCAAAATTACTTCAAGTACGAGAACTATTCCCACACACTGGAAAATAAACGACCGAACGTTTGCAGCTTACATTCTACATTTGGATTTCTGTGGAATGACAGTAAGGGAAAGATTTCTTTTCAGCTGAAACTGAAAACTGTATAGGCAGTCGGTGAGGCTGAAGGCACACAGGCAGCTGCTTCAGATAGCAGAGCTGCTCAGAAGCAGCATTTGGTGTGAGCAGCAAAGTGACTGAACTGCCTGGAAAAAAAGCCCTGATCAGGTGGGTCAGAAGTTACAGAACAACATGGAACAAGTCCAAGGGGAGCTTCAACTGTATTTTGAAATTCCTGGAGAGCCACAGGGACTGTTCAAGGACAGTGGTGATTCTGGTTCCGCACATGAAAGCAGTCAATGCTCGTCTTGAATCGCTGGGTTCGAGAAACTTGATTTTGAGGAAATGATTGCCCAGACTGTCCTTTCAGTCTAGAGAGGAAGAGGGTAGAGAGGCACACACCCCAGCGTCACACACAGGGTCACGGGTGGACCCAGGCCTCGGAAGAAGGAATTAAAAATAGCAGAATGTAAGTTCAGAGAACATTCTGAGAAAGGAAAAGGAAAGAGAAAAGAAACAGCCAAAATGGGAAATGGAAATGAGTCAGGAGGGAGAGAAAAGAGTACAAATGGGAAGAAATCTGGGCTTATAAAGGAAGGGCAGTCTCTGGAATGGGAAAGGAGAGTTAAGGAGGGTCTGTCTTAAGAAAACAATGGCAAGAAGCAGTGCCAAGAACATGGTAATTCTTCCATTAAAAATTTCTGAATTATAATTTCTATTTTTTTTTGTTGCGAATTTGGCTGCTGTGGGTTAATAAAAATAAAGTGTGTGTGCAGGGAAATATTAGAGAAATTGAGAAGAAAAGCCTTTTACAAGAAAGACAAAAGAGAGATAAGAGGACTATCACTATTACTGCATATTTCAATCGGAACATGGGTGAGGGAGGTTGCTGAAAGGTTTGAATAACAAAAACCTGCTGCTTACAGTTGGACACAGTAAACACCTGGATGCACAAAACCTCCTCCAAACCAACAGCCCACTTGCAATGATTAGCAGCTGCTCTGGTTTCTGGTTCCATCTCATAATAAAAACATTTTATTTTCCATACTTGCATGGCAATGATAATAATGATTATGGTTATTTTAACTAATGTCTAGCAAAGCTCCCATCTGTTGAATTGTTAGGACCTGCAGACAAGGTCTTGGAACATATTCGCTTCATTTTCTCTTTTTATATACAAAATAAGATTGTGTACACTTCAGGAGGGATTGAGGCAAGGCAACCCGGCAAACAAACTTGTTTCAAACAGCACTTTGTTGGAAGTGTATGTTCTTAGATCCTCAAAAGTAAACAGTGTATACTGGAGCAGGTTTTCTGCCAGTATGTGTTGGCATCCCTCCATCCACCCCAGTGGAATCAGGAGTGTTTTCTCCAGCTGAGGATCTGGTCCATCGAGAGCAAAACAGCACTCTGTGCTGCACGTTTTGAGAGAAGCACAAGGGGAAAAGCCCGTAGGGCGTCAGGAGTGGGACTTTCCCTTGCAGGCAGGTGAAGCATGCCTGCTCTTCTTCATGCACGAGGGCACTCATCCCTATTCCAGAGAAACTGCTGTTTGTTTGCCATTGAACCCCAGAAGCAAGTCATCATCAATAGAAATGGTTTAACATTAAGCAACACTGTCTAAGCAAATAGGTGATACCCTCAGAGGCTCTGGAGGATACCAGCACTCCTCTTCATGCTCTGTGTAGTTTTGTCCACTATATCATGAAAAAAAAAGCCATTTTAAGTGGAGAGATTAAACCAAGTTTGGAGATCTTCTTTTGATTTATAGGATTTTCTGCACTCTCAGTGGGCACAGTGGTTTACATTCCTGGTACAAGTGGAACGGTGGTATCTTAGAGGAAAAGAAACAAACAAACAGAGGAAGATGAAGAAGAAAGATGAAGAAGTAAGAACAGATTTTTGGCATCAGTATGGACAGGTCCAGAATGGATTGGCAAGAAGATGAGGGTGGACACTGCGTTGTGCTGTCTATGCTCCTTTCTCCAAGCAGGACCCAGACCCCTCCTATGAACCCACCACTGCAGATTGGAAACTCCTCTCATAGAATTTCCTACGTGAACTCACTGGATGTCATCAGTGGATTCACAATGCTGTTGGTACAAAGTAATGATAAAGGTGCAGAACAAAAGTCCTCTGCAACCCACAATAAGTGTATCTTGCATTTATGGCTGGTTTAAGTGGCAAGGGATGAAGTTCAGTGCGGGGTAAATTGCACTTTCCCCAGAGCATCTGGTTTATGATTCCTTCTCTTACTTATTGTATGGCACAGTGTGTGCAAACACTGTGTGTCCTGAGTTGATCTGCACCCTGGGCATTTGCTCCAGCCTTCAGGTTTGACCAAGTTCATTGGAAACACAACAGGGTCTGTTAGGAAAAGTGAATAAAACCCTGGCTCATTGCTGCAGCCCCATCGCTGACCTCTTTGTGTGCAAGGCAAAAAAATAAGCTCACTCTCATCACCCTCACAGGCTGCTGTAATATCAGGAGCAGGGATGGCTGGAGCTCCCACCCTGCTCACTGTCAGCAGATGCCTCTAAATAACAACGAGAGGATGCTAGGGAGCACTGAAATGCAGCACAACTCCTCTGGAGCTCAACACAGGCTGCCAATCAGCCATGGGAAAATAATTACACTCCAACTGCTTTTGAAATGAGGGGGAAAAGTGTCTGGAAGGGCCTTTTCAGAGCCGGGAGGATCCCTGGAGGCTGATGGAGCCGGTTAGTTTGCAAGAGTCAGGAGTGTTCAGCTTCTTGGCTGTCTTCATCTGAATGACTGCCTGCTTAAACTTAGCAGCAGCTCCGGCTCTGTGCTGGACACATTAATGTCTGCTCTTTGTGGAGCCACTAGAGAGAGTCCAGGTAAAAGGACTTGCAGCGACTGGTCCTGGTGGCTCTGCAGAGCCTTGGAGAAGGGCATGCAAGCGTGGGATCTGCGTGGCCTTCTGACCAAGTGGAACATAAACATGGCACTCTTCAGCTCTTGAGCTGGCTGCCATGGCCTCGAGCACCACCTGAGCACCAACACTTTCTACACCTGAAAGCCTGTAGCAGGGAAGTTGTTCCTCGCTTCTCACAGCCCCAGCTGCTCTTGCATGGCAACACCATGGAAGGAGATGGCTGTAAGACACCTGCCTGGTCTCTCCCACATCTTTACCACCTTCTGCAAGGTCTTTCTGCTCAGTTCCTCCTCAAATTATTCAGCAATGGCCCAGATAGGCATCAAATATCCCAATTCAGTGCAATTCCAAACACTAGCTGTGTTTACCCATAAATTTATAAGTCTTCCCCCAAGCCAAGAAGCAAACAAAAAAAAAGCAACCCTGAAAACCCAAACAGGCTCAAGAACTGCCACAACAAAGCACTGAGAAGAGGCAGGTTCAAGCAAATACTGGGGGAAGCACACGCAATGTGGTACCATACCTTTTGCTCCAAAGCAAAACATAGAGCTGAAGGAAAATGCCATCTCCTTCCTAACAGCTTCTCCTTGCAGGAGGGAGCCTGTCCTGGGCTCGCTCCCTGGTGCTGCAGCATCTCCAGAGCACATAGGGGTGCATCAGATGTTTCAGTGGGGGGAAAGCTCAGGCTCTGAGGAGCTGGAGTGAAGACATTGCTCCCAGGGTAAATACACAGGCAGTTCTTAGCTGACCTGGTAGCAGTGCCAGCAGAGCCAAGTCTGCACTGCTTGCCTGGCCTGACGTGAATGCAGTCATAGCTCCAAGTAATCTGAGTAGCTGGATCCTCAGAAATGCTCAAAACAACTATAATTTAAACATGTTAGAGCTGGAGGATGCTTGTCCTCGCTCTAGTGAGAAAAGGAGAAGGCCAGAAAGAGTTCACTGCTAGCTCTTATAAACTAGACTGGAAGTGTTTAGAAAAACAACATTGACATGCTTTGCATGAAGATAAAATCTGCAAGATGCTGAGACACCTGGGTCGTGTGTTTTTATCCCAAAGATAGGGGAGCTGGCAGGAGTGGGTTTGCTCACTGGACTGGGCAGGGCAGGTGCCCATTTCCTGCTGCATGAAACTCGGCTGCAGAGGGTCTTTGGAGAGTGAGAACAAAGCATCAGAGCTCACTTCTGAAGAAGAGGGGAAGGACAGAAAAGAAAGAAAACAAGCAGAATAAATCTGAATTGTAACAAAATTAAAGGATGTATTGAAATTTCCACATTTGGAAGTGATTTTTTTTTTTTCCCGTCAGACAAAAGGCTGAGGCTTTAGGTGTTGAAATACTGATCTCTTTTTTAATTTGCTCTAAATGGCCTATCTGGATGAGCTGCAGGTGAACCAGCAGCAATAAAGGACTGATGCAATCCGCAAATATTTTCACATCAAGTGTAATGTGATGCTCTTCCCTTTGTTTGGGTTGTTTTCTTTCCTGCTCTGCATGAGGTGCAGGTTTCTCAGCTTTCAGTAGGTGATGCAGGTTCGCTTATTCTTCTGGCTGCTGCCTATTTTCTAACTCACCCCCACTTTACATTCAGGGAATGAAAAACCACCTCCCATGTGGTGTCACATCGGGACTGAAATGTCAGCTTAACTCTGTACACAAAGAGTTTTATTTGCATCCCTCCAGCTGCGTGTGCTGGAAGCGAACGAAGCGGTAGCACCATTGTGAAAAGCTGCTCACCTGTGATCAGTGATCCACTTGCTCTGTTTTAATGTGGATTTTCAATTGTTTCACTCTATTTCTCCATTGTCTTTCTTCAGAGCGCAGTTGCTTTCCTATCTGGCATTTTCCTCGCTGTCCCCAAGCAACCTCTCCTACTTGCTCTTTCCTACAATAACCCCATTCCTCACTATTGTTTCCTTTCCTTTTTTTTTTGTTGTTGTTATTTTCAGTTGATGGAGGCCCGGGGGCCCCTGCTCTGTGCTGGGGGTTCCTCTTCCAGTTGCAGCACTCAGCAGACACGTTGGAGCTGGAGCACTGCCTCCTGTGTGTCGCATTGGTGTCTGCAGAAGAGGCTCGCCGATGAGCATTTTATATCTGCTTTGCAGGAGCATACATAATCTGTCAAAGTGCAGAGCAGCGATGAATCGGGTCTTTGATGCAAATAAGAAGCAGGCACATGGCATGAAGCGTTTGGGAGCACTTCAGGCTAAAAAGGAAAAAGAAAAAAAGGAAACAGAAAAAGATGCAGCTGTGAAGAATACAAATATTGGCTCCTCAAGGAAACCTCCATATTGTATCCATTATTGCAATCTACTTATTTGTTCAGGGCTAATGCTTTCCATTTTGAGATTGTCATGGGTCTGGTTTCCCATCCTCAGAGAGCAGACAAAAAAGTCTAAGCAGCAATATTCTTCATGAGGTAGCTGCATAAGGAGCCTTTCTCCCCTGTCTGGCTGACAGAGCAGATTGCTGTTTGAGAGAACCTGCTATTAAAATGAATAAGGACCCCTTTGTGCATGAGAAAGCAGGGAAAAAAAAAATTGGCCTCTTCCCACCTTCTCCATCTTCTCTTGCTATGAGAAAAAGTATCTGCACTGCCTTCCTCACTGCAGCTATTGTGAATGCCTTGTGATGGAGACTGCTGGAAGAGGGGAGGCTTTACACAGCCTTTCTGAAAGCTCCTCTGCAGCTCCAGAGGCTGTAAGCGAGGCTCTGAGCAGCTGCTGGCTGTGGTCATCCATGGAGATCGATATGGGGCTCGTCTGACACTCCAGCACTAAATTTTGCATGATCTGCAGGAAAAGCAGAAGGGAAGTGAGGTGTAAGCAGTGCATAGAGCAGTTTTGTTACATGCCCTGCAGTTGCCTTGGCCCTGGAGCTGCCTTGGCAATGCTTCTGGTCACCACCATGGTCTTGCTGGTGTTGAGCTCAGGACAAACATTTCAGCTGGCAAAACGTGGCTGAGGGTGGCCTCGTGCTCCAGCATCAGTCACTGCCTCACTTCTTCTTTTACACACTGGGAATAACAGTCACTCCCTGCTCAACAGGGAAGTTAGGAGCCTGAGTTCGTTAGAGGTTACTCTGTTACTGTGATAACGGGGCTGAGATAGTACAGGAGCAATGGAGAACAGTTTTCTGTTAGGGCTGTAAGAGAAGGGTGATAAGCTGTTATGTTCTGGGAACTGACTTGAGACCCCTGGGCCAAACGCTCCTCTGCTATAGCGAGGGGTAAGTCAGCCAAACCCTGCTGATAAGCATCACCCTGGCCACCATGCAGCTGCAAAGGTCCCATGGCACAGCGGGCACAAATAGTAGTCACCACTAAACCCAGCAAATTGAAACGCTTTGCTTTGCATCCCACTTATAGCTCATTTCATATGATGCCAGGTAAAGCAGCATTGCACACTGGGAAATGCATGAAAGAGGAGACCCCAGAGCGATTCCCTGCAGCACAGCCTCGTGGCACAGCCTGAACTACCATAGCGTGAGCAATAACAAGTTTGAAATGACCCTGTTTGCTCTTGTTGATCCCAAGCGTTTCAAATGAAGCTGAGGTAAAGCCTCTGAAAACGAAATATTTGTACCTGTGAATGATCTGCTATGGCCAATCACTCCAGGAGGGCTACCGCTAAGCAGAAACCCAAATCTTTCCTCCACCTACACGTGTCTTCAGTGTCTATTCCAGCCATTTCTCTAAAACCAAAAAACACAGAGCACATATTTGAGAGAGCTACAGAACTCTTGTTTCATCAAAAATGAGGCAGTACATCTTTTCACTTTCCCTCTTTGCGGTCACTTCAGCCATTTCCCCCAAACTGTCCTGGCTGGGTGCTGTGGCCATACCAGTAGTGTTTAATTGGAGGACACCATGCTGGTAGAGCAGCATGTCATCTGACAGTGAGGGGTTCTCTGGCAGCACTGGGTGCACAGGCAGGGGTAAAACACACACAAGGCTGGCCTTTTGTCACAACTTCACTCAACGAGGTTTGCTGATTTCTCGTCCTATTGAAGGTTACATGCCTGATGGACAAAATCCATCCTCCTGATGGACAAAATGCTGTTGGTGCCACCCCAAGGGAACCTGTTAGCGGACCCTGACCCCTTATGCCTTTTGGAGAGGGGGAGAGAAAATGTCTTTCCAACACTGGACTCTGTTGTTCGTGTGCAGTGTAGCTGCCTTTATCACCTCTGCCCTTGGATAAGTAGGTTTGTACTTATATACAGAATATATCAAAACCAATCATAAAAGACATGAGTATTTAAATATAGATCTCTTCATCCAAAAGGAGCTAAAACTGTGTTTATGCAAGCTGGGATAGTAAAGGCAGTGCTCTTCTGTGGTGTTTCTGCACTGAACTTAAAGTCCCTGTAGTTTAACATTAAATAAAAAGAAACAACCAAGTCCCTTGATTTACTATATTCTCAAACAGCCCTACATTTACTCCCTCTCCCAACACCCCCAGAAGAGTGCAGCATGGATGGTTTGTATTGACATAAACTTTGTCATTAGGATAAAGAACTGGTAATTGGTAAAAAGATTTCAATCTTCTAGGGAAACCAGGGGCTGGAGCACTTACATATTTTTTGTGTGATTGAATTGAATTTGGGATTGAAGCTGTTGGGCTTCCCTGGTCTCAATTCTTTATTAATTCTCAACTTTAACTTTTCATTGTCACCTTTCTTCGGGTTTTATTTGGGGGACATGGAATGGAGAAGTGGTTGAACACCTGCCTTCTGTTTGCTGCCCAGAGAACACCCTATATTAATATATATATAGGGTATGTTAATAATACCCTATATTTCTTCTTCTTTTCCCTTGCAACTACCCATTTATTCTCATGACTTCCTTCTAAGAGCCACTTTCCCAACGAAACATGCCCTTTGGAAGTGTGAGGTGTAAGCAGTATCTCTTGCTACAGCCCTCCTCATTGGAGTATCACTGTTTTAGAGGAACATCTGGTAGAAATAAACAGGGAGAATCCAAAATATATAACCCTGCTGCAGGGTCAGTGGCCGTGGAGGAGGCTGCGGGCTCAGGCACCGCACACTGGAAGCTGCAGAGGCTGATGAGATCAGTGCCTTTGTATTTATGGGCAGTACTGACCGTTTGCAGGGAGCTGGGGTTATTTCATCAGCACCTGCCACCACAGGAGAGAGTTACTGTACTTAGAGGTTTAATATGGGCAGATGCCATGGCTGAACTGCTGCTTTCTGTGGCTGTCAATTCTCCTGACCTGCCACAGTGTCCCCTGCTATGATCGGCCCATGCAGATGCGCTGGGAACGGTTGCTGACCTTTGGAACAGCCCCAGAATGTAATGATCAGTTTTAGTTTTAATGGCGGTGAAAGCAAACTTTACAGTCAGATTGGTATTAGCAGCACAATTCAGATTTGAACAGGCAGTGGTTATCTTGTGATCTACAAGTTCTCCTGCTGCATCACAAGATAAAAGTACTCAGGACCTCAGGATGTGCAGAACTGTCCCCCAGGGCTTTGGCAACTGTTTCTCAGTGCCTCTGTTTTATTAGTTCACATCCCCAAAGCCTGTTTTTCCTACCACAGGATATGATTAACCCTGACTGGAGTCATCACCCTGCATCCCAAAGCAGAAAATCCACCTGAATACCCCACAAAGCCTCTGCTCACCCCAAGTCCAGTGCAGCGTGGGACCAGACAGCCCTCATGGGTCTGCTTTGGGGCAGGTCTTCTGGGCCACCTTGTCATGGGTGCCCATGGAGCCTTGCTGGTCTCCTTTGCCCAGGTAGGGAACAGGGTGCTACACTGGTGTGGGCACCACAAACTCTTCTGCACAGGGTGAGGATGCTGCTCTGTGTTTGTAGGGAGGGTGCAGTGATGCCCTTCCTGCCTGGGCATCTGGGAAAGGGCAAGGAGGAACATAAACCAGCTGTGAAGTCCTGTGAACTTGTGGCATAGTAAGTCAGCGGAAGAAGGACATGGAGGCATGTGGGAGGAGATGCTATTACAGGAGGCAGAGGCTCAAGGGCAATTATGGGGAATTTCTCATTCCACTTTCCACGAAAAATAGTGGTGAAAGGGCACTGTAGCATTTCTAAGCCCTCACTCACGTAAGCAGTGTGTGATCATCAGTGCAGCAAGCTTCCTGCCATGAGTAACTTGGACGGAAAAAGGGGCAGAGAATAAGGACTGTCTCATTTCAAACGGTTACTCAGAAAGGAAAAAAAGCCTTGGCTGACTCCTGGGGTGGATGAAGCGCTTCAACAGTCAGGCCACACGCTTGCCTGTTGCAATAGCTGCTCACAAAAGTTAGCCCTTTGCAGCACTCCTGGCATGGGCTTGCCAGACAAAATATCTGCAGAAACCTCTTTCCTGGTGCTGAGAGTGATTCCCAAAACACAGGGCAATGCTGTGCCTTTTGCCCTTGATTCCACGAGGCGTCCTCTGGGGGAGTCATGGGGGCAGCGTGGAGCCTTGAAGATAAGCCCAAGCAGAGCATCCCAGAGACGTGCTCCTCAGAAATAAAAGGATTTCAATGGGCTAAACCATAAACCAAACTCTGTTTAGTCTTCAGCATCCCTAGCAGGGACATGCAGCAGATTCCTGGAAGCGGAGTTTTTATTACCAGCTGAAATAGGGCAGGTCTTCTAACTCCTACACTTTTTCTTCCCCTAAACATGGTGAATGTCCATCTCGAATATATTTATGGAACTAACAAAGGGTCCTCGCTTTACTCCAGAGCAGTCTGGCTTCCTTTAAAGCTTAAGAAGCTGCATTAACAGGAAAGAAACAGGCACATTTCACCCTCAAGTGAAGTTTGCAAATGCTCCAACTATTTCTTTGTGTGTGTGGCCACTCGCAGAGCTGAAATTAACAGCTTGGGAGAAGTAGGGTTGAGCTACCGATCTTGCCAACCCAGGCACCAGGAGGTGGATTTGTAACCCCAAGCAGCAGACTGGGCTCTTCATCCCTCAGGTTTCCTTTCAGTAGCACTTCTAAGATGTTTTATTCCTTACACTGATGGTGTGAGATTTTATTCCTTACACTGATGGTATTTTAAAATGTGATGTGCTTTCCTTCATTTTTGCTACTTTTTGGTCATCCCCCCCCCCCAGTAACCGGGTCATACCCTCCCTGCTGCTGTATGTGAAGGATAAAGATCCCAGTGTTCTCCCTCCTGCCATATGGAAGAATTCCCTCTTCTAATATCAGACCATAGTGGAAAAGGGTAAAAAAAAAAGGGCTAAATTAGGATCCAGCTTGAGAATTAGCTCCTGCTAAGGGATCTGCAGCCCCTCGGTGTACAGACCCCTACTGCAGTGGTAGAGGCAGTGGGAGGACAGTAGGGGAGAAAGCACCTTGGTCAGAGCAGGAAATCTCTCTTTATTGCCAGTGCTTGGAGTTTATTGCTTGTTAAACTGAAGGCTCTCACATCTTGCAAGCATTTTATGTGAAGACACTCCATATATAATAAGGGTGGTTACATCCAATGCATAATTTCTGAGCTTCCCAGCCTGTGGCATTGGAATTCACCCCCATAGCAGGCAAAAATGGTGCGGTGTTAAAAAACCTCCAATGACAACTTGCGATAGCATCACAGCTGTGAAAAAAGGGAGTGCTTTTACAACCTGAGGAAGAAAGACCACGAAGGGCTTGTAAACAAGATAGACATGCCATCACATACTGGAAGTACGATGTCACCTCCTGTGATTTATAGTGCGAGCAAATATATACATGCATATGGGGGGAAAACTCACCCAGAACTTAACACTTCCAGAAGTAACGATTAATTCTGGCTGATGGCACATGGGGCACGTAGCTTAGGAGAAACCAGCAAGTGCCCTTCTCCCTGCAGTCAGGGTCAGATGATTTTAGCATGGCTCAAGAAGAACATGAAGAAAAGTACTATCCTGCACCAGCAGCATGTCGAGGGAAGGCTGCAGTGGGGAGGCCCATCCCAAGCAGCTGCTGAAGAGGAGCACAGAGCGGCCAAGGCCAGGATTCATTGGAAACCAAGGTTTGTACTGTTCTCTTGGAAACAGAAAGACTGTGTTATTTTTGCAAACAGAAATCTAGTTTGTGGTTAGCTTCTGGCAGCAGGTGGCTGCTTTGGACCCTCTCTGAAAATAAGCACAAATAAAACCACATTTTAGCCTGCTATGAAGACAAAATGGTGCCTGTTTGGCTCTCTGCTTGCCCAGAAGTTTATGCTGAAACCAGTCCTCTAAGAGGTGAAGGGGGGCGGGTTTTCCTCTGTATGGGAGGCACCATGCCCTGAGCAGCTGCTAGACCAGGAGTTCTTGTTTGTTAAGTGATACTCCCTGCCCCATCTTCCCATTGAGGAATGTGAATGTTATCCGCCGTGCTCTAATCCCCTGGCCCCCCAAAAGAGGTTACTGCTTCCATCGAGATACGAAGCAGATTTTTCTCCCTTGTATTCAAACATTTTATTCCACTTCATACTCTAAAAAGCTGGTGGTGCCTTTTCAACGCTCTGGGAAAAGACATGGACCATATTAAGCAATGGTTTGGAAGGCCCGATTCCAAGTTTTTGAGTGCTTCGGGCTGACATACGCACAGCAAGTGATGGTCAGGAATGACAACGCAGCTGGGTTGGGAGTGCTTATGATACTCCAGTTATTTTTCCATCTTTGAGCAAAGAGAAATGATCCTGCAGTACAAGTACAAATGCTGCTGTCTAATTTACCCACTGAATTATTGTTATTTGCCAAATTAGGAGTGTGTAAGTGAAAGGTTAGCACAGCAAAGCCTGCCTCTTCAGCATCACAGTGTGGCAAATCCTTCTCTTGACTAGGACTTCTGTCATGGTGATGTGATACCAAAGGGCTGTATTTACCTCCAACTTCCAACAAAAGCTTTGTGGGTCCAAGCTCCATTCCAGGACAGCCATTCAATGGAGATACAGCATTTTTTAGACAATGTGGATGGTGCTGCTGGAGCCCAGAGCAGGAGAAGGGACCTGGGTTCCCTGCAGCCACGTGTGAATGAGTGCACCTGGACCCCTTTCCATGGCTGGGTCCTTCCCTCCAGGAAAACAGGAAAAAGCCAAGAGGAAGGCAAGAGGGAAAACCCAAAGATTATGAAATAAAATGCAGACAGGGGCAGGAAAGGGGGGCATTGCCTGTGACCAGCACCAGAGCCAACAGGACGTTACAGGCAATGAGCACCATCTGAAGAAAGAAGAAACCTCATCAGGCAACAAGCAGTTGCTCCACGAATAATGCAGCACTAGGGGACACTATTGTACCATAAACTGCAGCACATACAGAGGAAAAAACCAGTCCAATTTCAAGAAAGAAACCTAACACTTCACTTTTTTGAGGCATTCCTGACACCAGCGCTGTACCAGGATGGCACTTTGTCCCCTCTTCCCACCCCTTGTCATTTTTTAGAGACCATACAAATGCCACAACTTCGAACTCACCTTGTGACAGTAACGGCTCCTGTTTCCTGGCACCCGTTTCTCTCCAGGTCCTTCATCCTGAGCAGAACCCGAGCAGCATTTGCTGCAAGGATAGCACTTTGGTTTGTTCCGTGAAGCAGGGTCACAAGCAGGGGACGACTGCCCTTGGCTCTCACGTGGAGCTGGGTTTCTGCTGAGCTGACAGCAAAGCTTCCTCCTCAGCAGTATGGGCTGGAGTTCTATAACTAAATAACATGCTGCAGATCCTGCATCTGTTCTGGGAAAAACTAAGCAGAAAACATCATTCTCGGTAGACTTTTCCATGCAAGAACCTGTGTGTGATACATGGCCACGTAGGACACCCAAATACATCGTGCTCACCAAAAGCTTTACTTCCTTCCAGGTGTCTTGTAAGCATTTCCTATCTGTAAATACAGATCTGTTGAGGTCCCAACTGCTATTGGTTGGGGTGCTCCACCTCTGCAAAACCTACCAAGACCCCAATTGCCCTCAGATGATGCCCCAAATCCACTGAAGTTGGCAGCAAAGGCCAGTTTGTCTGGACCAAATTCCAGCTCCAAGCCAGCATGTCCTCCCACATACATCCTTATAGATTATTGTTATGCGAGTATTACGCTAGTGCTGTATGTAGACAAAAGTGCATTGTAGGGAATAAGAATCTGTATGCAAAGACAGAAAACGGTGGTTGGTAACATTTTACTTACAACATTGTCATTTAATTTTCAGCAAGCTTTTTTTAAGTAGTCTTCCCTATTGCACAAAACCACTGCCATTTCTCTTGCCATGACCATTGTCTCATTAAAAAAATAAAATAGGAAAGATACACCTCTGGTACAATAGAAATGCTTGCAATATACATAAATGGTGCTTCACTGTACAATATTTTAATATTTGGGAATATGCATATTATTCCTACGTGTTCTTTCATTCAGTTTTCCCTGATTTCTATTTACAGTTGCACAATGCTTTTAATGCCCAGAAACAGAGCTAGAATACTCAGTGCTAAGCCTTGAAAAGAAGTTTTAGCCAACTCTCACTCATTTTCTCATAGCAGCCTACAGGTCTAGCTGTGAGCTAGACGTTTTGCCCTCTATGTTTAGGGGGAGCTGTAACACTCCTGTACACCAGCAGCTTCCAGCCCTCTTCCGCTTCACACATCCTTGCAATTTTTATAAAGGGGTTTCAGATCTTGTTGAAAATTCACATCCTTAAGGTATCTGAAGGCAATTTTGCCTTTTTAAGTGCTTTTTGATGACCCAGGGATACACAGAGTGTGGTATAAACAGTGAACTTACTCATCTCTATCTGTAAAGAGTTTCTCAAGCAGAACACTGCTCCAAGCCAAACTGCCTTTGCCCACTCCTATTCTACAGTATTAAAATGGATTTCTTTAAGATTACATCAAGTAACATCATAAATACCACATCAAAACATACTCGCCATTGATATATCAACCACTTTTCCCACTAGGAGTCTTAATCCTATAAGAATTTGTTTCTTTTCTGAAGCATCACACATCTCTAGCTGGGCTTTGCTCCAGCAAAAGGCAGGCAGCGCTACTTTTCCATGAGGTTCACTGGAAAAGCATGGGAATGTTTCCCTCTGTCCAAGACTCTGGCATTTTTCTTTACCTAAGAAACATAGCCCAATCTGGTTTTCCACTATACGGGTCTTTCTAGAGACCTTTCCAAAGGCCTTGGGTTGCCCCTTTTCTGCAACATGAGAGGAAGATGAACACTCTTGAGCAAGTCAAGTATTCTAAATAGCTTTTTTTAAGAACAACTTCTGCCTTTTTTTTTTAATATTTCTTTAAAAACCTTGGCCACTATCTCAGAAAGGCCTGATCCTGCACTGACTCTGGGTACCCAGACCCATGCTTTAAGGTAAAAGCTCCCAAAGAGCTGGAGTGATAATCCATCACTTCCAGGACCAGTCCCATTCAAATAAGTTTCAGATGGACACAAGGACACTGCAGTTTTAAAACTGCTCCCACAGGTAAGATTCTTCTAGAAATCCAAAAGACACTGGCAGAGCTACTGCCCATGAAAACGTGGCCAAGGAGCTGCCCCTTCGGGGTGGGAGACGAGCTTCAAGCCCGAGTTCTTGTGTTTGCAGAGCCCGGCACCAGCCCTGCAAGCCTTCCACATACAATTATCTGGAAAACTGCACTCCAAAGCAGAAGCAGCTGGAACAGGGCAGGAATTACCCTGGCCTTTGCTGTGTAAATAATTTAGTGGCTGTTTGAAGATCCTGTGAAAACTCTGCCCTCCTCATTTGCCACTTGCTCCCTGAACACCACTGGGCTGTGCACAGCAAATGTGTTTACATTTCCCACCAACACAAACGCTGTTTGTCAAGCTGTGACATGAAGCTAATGCCCAAATACAGGCTCTGAAGAGTTTGCTTGTGCGAGTTTATCATCAGATCAATAGTTTTCTGGTGCTGGCTCCTCCATCCTAAATGGCTGTGTGTGTCCAAGCAGTGCTCCTGGGGAAGCAGCTGCCCATCCCCAGCAGTGGCTGTAGTACCAAGTAGCCTAAATCGTGGATCATACACAGTTATTCCATATCTCACTGCTATGAAGGCTTGTGAGCCTCCATCATGTCTTATTTCTACTGTCCATCTGAGATCTTGGGGGAGGATTTAGCTTCCGTATGAAGGGGCCACAGCTGCCTTTTCATTCTCCTTATGGCTGTCTCCAAAGGGTTCTTCATCTTTCTCCTTCATGGAGAACTTCTTCCTGAAGGCTTGTGTCAAGCTGGAAGAAGAAGCCTTCCTAAATGTGGTAAGTCTCTTCCGAAAGTTGCCCCCTGAGAAGAAATAGAGAAGTGGGTCAAAGCAGCAGTTGGAAGCTGCCAAGGGGAGCGTTACCACAACCGATTTCTGTAGGTATATGGCATCCTCACAGCTGGCATTCTTCAGCCTCAGCACGTGGAGGTGGACCGTACGTAGAACATGGTATGGGGTGAAGCTCACCAGGAAGGTGACAGTCACTATGATGATCATCCAGACTGCCTTCTTGTGGTTAGCCCGGTTCTTCTTCAAGGAGTTTTTCATTAAGGCCCTTATGATCATGGTGTAGCAGATAGTTATGACAATAAAGGGAAGGATGAAACCCACAGTAAGGGCAATAAAATCCAGGATCACAACTAAATTTGTCTTCTGAGAGTTTTCTGGGGGTTCAAAGCATTTGGTCTTGTTGCCATGTTGGTACGTCCCATTCCGCAGAAAGGGAGCGCTTGTCAGGGTGACAAAAATCCAGATGCCAATGCAGACAAACTTCGCCCTCCTCTCCGATACCAGATTGATGTTCTGGACTGGAAAAACAATGGCTATGCAGCGGAAGAAGCTCATTGCAGTCATGAAAAAGATGCTGCAGTAGAGGTTGACGTACAGTGCGTATGAACTGACCCTGCATAGGAAGTCACTGAAGAACCAGTTTCCCTTGTGAAGGTAGTAGACGACACGCAGGGGCAGGGTGGCCACGCAGAGGAAGTCGGACACAGCAAGGTTCAGCATGTACACCTGGAAGGCTGTCTTTTGACGATATGTCTTTATGAGGACGTAGAGCACAAACCCATTGCCAACAAAGCCCATAATGCTGATCATGGAGTAGAGTGAGGAATAGACTTTGTTTCGGAAGTCATCGATGGAGTGATGGCATGACAAGTTATCAAACAGCATTGTCATGTTGGCTGGCTGGAGCACTGATTCTGCCTGGTGATGAATGTCAGGCCTAAGGATGAAAAGCCTCAGGTGAGATGTAAAGCAGCACATGAAAATTAAATGCCATTATTAGATAGGAGGAAAAAACTGCCACCTCTCCCTACAACAGAGAACAGGGAAGAAGGGGCGTAGATTGGCACCTATTTGTGTTATTATAACAATCCACTACAGCCACCTTTCTTAACAGGGGACCAACTTGGCAGCATCTTTCTTCCACTGAAAATCTCCAACTCCTTACAAACCTAGGTAGCTACTCATTGAAACAGCAGAGAGGAATAATGAAGGTGGCAACAGCTCTGTGCAAGTTAAAATAGAAAGACCAGATCTGGACCGTAAGGATTGCTCAGTTCTGCCTCTGCATTGCCTGGCAAATGCTGCCTCACTGGGCTCCACCTCCAAGTCTGCCTGCAGAAGGACAGGTCACTGCAGGAAAAAGTCTGCAAGGTTTCCAAAAGAGTAAAGGTGGTCACCTCTGCTCACAGGTAGCACCATTTCTTAAGCTTGCTTCATTAATAGTGATTAATAATACTAGCTTTGGAAAAGATACTGCTTATTCCATGTGATGAGCAAGAAGGATCCCTGTAGCAGAGAAGACACCACAGGGCTCCAGTTTCTCTGGCACTGGCTAAGCAAAGGTACTGCTGCAACACCAGCAGATGGAGGAGAAGGCTGGAGGGAGGCTCAAATAGATCAAACCTCTGGGTCTGGAGACATCTCTCCTATCAAGGTAACTCCCTAGCAAAGGGTTTCTTCTTGGAGTTGCTTTTGCACCTTACCTTGGTTTACATTCACAGGTCTGGGGCTCTCCGGAGCGGTCAGGAGGATTTTCAGATCCGCTCAGCTAGTCTTCCATGACATGTTATTGTTTCCTTTTCGTGTTCATTTGAGCGCAGCCAGACATGACGCTCTGAAAATTTCTGTTGTCTTAAAGTAAAGCAAGAGAAAAATACACACGTATTTTTCTCATTTGTTTTAAATGTCCAATAGTTCAAACACAGGATCTCGCTTGCAGTCCGAGACCATGAGAAACCCCAATGATCAGAACTGCAGGATTTCAGCTTACAGGCTGAAATAACAGGACTTAAAAACAACGAAAGCGATGGCTGGGACAGGATTGGTTATAAGACCACCACATATGCTCAAACCCGATGTAAAATGGTGTTTTCATACCTAAAACCAGTCTGACAGCATTGAAGTAGTCTCTGTCACCCTCCAGGATTTACTAGGCATTCAGAACCACAATGGAATGCTCAAGGCTTCCAGGTTTCAGGCAAGCTTCAGCTATTTGAGGGTTTGTACTTTTAAAACAATTCTTTGACTATTTGCAATGCACAAAATGCATTAAAGCTCAATAGATACCAGTGAGGTGGCACAGATAGGAGAGGAGGCAAAAGCTGACACAAGGTCAAGAGGATGTTTTTCCCCCCATGCACTTGAGGGTGTGAATGACCGAGCAAGTAACTGCACAGAGGTCTTTGGCCAGAAGAGGCAGCCAAGACGCTGCCCGGCTCTGTCAAAAGCTCTCCATGAGTACATCATCACTTACAGTTCACCTTAGCTTGCATAAGCAAAGCTTATCTAGGGATGCTCATTGCAAATAATCTGTTAATCAGAGCGGGACATCGCGTTTGCAGCTGTGTCCTCTCCCTGCCTCGTCAGCCTGATTCTGGTGGTGACAGAAGCCAGACCTCAGTCCCAGCTTAGAAGAGTCTGGGCTCCTCACATACAGGACAGAGTGAGTCCGAACACCATGAGACATCATTCTAGCAATCTTGGTTCTCCTCTGCAAGGACGACCCAGCATCAAAGACTGAGCCCTGGGTCCCCTGGGAAATACCAGGATCCAGTCTTCTTCCTACACCACTGGCATCCTCGCTTGCCTGAGGTCTTCACTTCAGAACTGAGGGTCAAGTTAAAGAGCAACACTCCAATAATGTTGTAAAATCTCCAAGGTAGGATTAAATTTAAGTTTGTGGTAACGTTGGCCTGATATTAACTGTTTGCTTGGGAGTGGCAGATAGAACAATATTCTTTGCAAAAAACCTGCAGGATCCCTATTCCCTGCTTTTATCTGTCAAGCTAAAACGGAGCAGGCAAAAAAGCTCTTCCTACTGTTCCTCTTATGGCTGGCTTAATGTCTAGCAAGCAGACCCACCAAGCAAAACCCCACCACACTATGCACTGCAAGAACATACGGAAATTAGTGGCTCAATTATCTCATGAAAATTCATATAGATAGAATCTCTGTACTTACCAAGGTATTGTTCATCAGTTTTTTCTCAGATGTTAAAAAAGACAGAAAAACCACACCAAGATGTTTGAGATTAAGAGGCTGGAATGATCTCTTCTGCACACTGAGGCTTTCTTCCTCTGCCTGCACCTCCAGACAGCTATGGTCAGTATGAAGAAGGAGCAGAAAATTGACAAATGGGGCTGTGTGGCCAAGCCAGCCGGCAAGCAAAGAAGCTTTGCCTAAAAGCAACGATGCTGCAAGCCCTTCTGAGACAGCATCAGCGAGGGATCCCACTGCCTTCCTGTCACCGCAGACTGCTCTTCCCTCTGCCTGTTCAGCTGTCCTGCACAAGAGATAACCAAGAGATACCAGCAAACATCATAGCCCATCGCTTACACATCAGTTAACTTATTAAACTTCTCTGCCTATTTGTGCACACTTCTGAAGTAGCATTCAGCCAGATTCTAAACATCTTACCTGCTTTGGGGACTAAATTCCAGTCTTTCAGCTGCTATTCTTAGAGATACTAGCAGATAGTGAACAACCATGAAAAGTACTGGTCTAAAAGACAGAGACCTGTTATCAATCATATTTCTGAACATAACTTACAATATCTTTTGCAACCAAAATAAAAACTGATGATTACAATACTGAAGTGGACTGCTAAAGCGTAAGAGCTCTGCACCTGAAAAATATCCCTGTAAAAACCAAGAAACCCCACAGACCATCATCTCCTATCTGAAGCTTTATACCAGGTTTGCATCATGGACGAAGACAAACATCATTTCCACCAGCTGCGGTTCACTGAGCCATTATTTATACAGCTGTGGTTCACTGAGCCACATTTATTTATATGCTCCTTAGGAACATTCAGAAGCAAGAGGGAGGAAAGCATCCCAAACCAAGCAAACCCCTGAACAGCATCTTCAAGTCCTATGCAGCATAGCTGGATTTATATACTACATTTAATTACACAACCGAAAAGCAAAGTACCGTGGTTTGTGCAGAGCTCAGGTGTAAAGCACCACCGGCCCTCGGGAGCTTCGAGCCCGAGCTGGGTGTCTGGGGGGAAGCAGCGGGGAGCATCAATCAAGAACGCACTTGGCAAACACCCCATCTCCCGCAAAGCGCCCGGTCTCAGAGCGAGCATCGCAGCGATCAACCGAAGCCGGCAGCAGCCACTAATTAATAAAGCAGCTCATTAGCACGCAACGGTTCCAACCGGCTGCTCCGCCCGGCCACAAGCAGCTCCCCGACGGCCGGGACGCGGCGGCTTCCGCAGGCACCGCCCGCCACAGCCATCGGGGAGCCCCCCACTGCCACGAGTGAGCCGCGGGATCGCTTACCGGAGCCGAGAGGGATGCGGGGCTCTGCCGGGGGTTACGGGGCTCTCCCTGCTCCGCTGCCCTTAAACCGGGGCCACCAAAGCCCCGCCCCCCGGAGGGGATGACCACGCCCCCTTGCCGCGCTTCCCTCCCCCGGACCCCCGGCTGCCCGCAGTGTGTGTAATGGCAAACCCTGTTTTGGGGGTTACAGCCCCTCGCAGAGCCGCCTGGAGGACACGGAGTCCTTTTCGTTTTGATTGCACCTCTTCCACCCTGCGATGTCCCCGGTTTTTCTGCTGTCAAACCCCGTAATTTGCCCTTTGCAGGTCTTTGGCGCGCCCTCACACCCGGACCCTGCAAGACTTGCGCTTCAGACAAAGCCATGGTGCTGTGGAGGTGTCAGTTCCTCTTTTGCCCCACTCTCTGTCAACAGTGAAGCAAACGTACGTACCTCATCTCTCCACCCCTCCTGAGAGCCTTCCCTGCCTTCCTCGTCTATGCCATGCACAGAAAAACCTTCTGTATCCCACGAGGTACCTGGCGGTGTGTTAGGAACAGTTGAATCATAGGACCATGGGATAATTCAGGTTGGAGGGGACCTCAGGAGACCTCTAGTCCAACCTGCTGCTCACAGCAGGCCAGGCCAGGCCAGGTTGCACAGGGCTTTGTCTCATCTGGTCTTGAAGAGTTTCAAGGGTGCAGGTCCAAGGGCCTCTAAGACTGAGCAACCTGTTGCATTGCCTGCAATTGCCCATGCTGGGAAGCAGTCCTGTGGTTTGCTTTAGTTGTGGTGCACATCTTGTTATTGCTCCATTCTGCCATTCCTTCTGCTTTTTGGTTCTCAGTGTTGTTAATCCTTCTCCTTTTTGTTTTTTTTTACTCTTCCTTCTTCTTTCTTTTTCTGCTGTTTACTCTCAAGAACAGGCAGATTCCCTCTTGCAAGGTCAGAGGGAGGGTGATGTGGGATCCAGGAGGCTGCTGCTGTTCCAGATGTGCTGGCAGCAGGGCCAGGGTTTCGGGGTGGGAAAGGTTTTCTCACCAGACTCCTAAGAGGAGGTCAGATGGTAACAGAGCAAGGAGACATGTGGGATTTGATAGACGCCAGGCATGGTAACTAGGGTCAGGGCTGGGATACTCATGGAATGTATCCACACTGCGAGTAGCTGGATGAAACCTTTAGTCCTGTGGTCTGAGCGGCTAGAGGGTGGCCAATCCTGACACCTTCATGCACCACAGGGACCCCTGTGCTCCAGGGAAAGGCTGGATCCATGGCACACAGACCCAGCACCCTGAGAGAGGATAGAGCAGACCTGCTTGGTTGCAGGGCCGTGGGTGACCATCCCAGGGATGGCTGGCACTGCTTGGAGTGTCCAGCTTGGTGACTTGGCCCTGGCTTCCACTTGATTCTTAGGGTTAATATGTGTGGTCTATACTGGCAGCTGCGAGAAGATGCTCCATCCCAACCATAAAGAGTAACAAAGCTCCCTTTTCCCCTGATTTCTGTGGGAGAAGAATGGATTTGGGGAACTTTCTGTGAAGAAAACCTCAGCCCTCATCACTCTCTCAGATCATGAAGCTGTTTTTCATACCCTACTGCAAATAGAACCTTTCTAACTAGCTGTTGTGGAAAAGAGGACTGAGAAGATGCAAGGCTGGGTGAGAGGGTAGGATATCTTCAGCACCATCTCTAGTAGGTATTTTTGTGGAATAAAGCACTTGCTTTCCTGAGACGAATGAAACAACTTATTACCAGAAATGTCTGCAAGGAGAGCATCCAGCAATCACATCACTGCTAGCCTAAATACTTGGAGAATTATGTTACTCTTTCACAGGCACAAATCTCTCCTCACAAAAGGAGGCAGTAATCCAGGAAATCGCATGAGGCATCAGCCAGGAGACAACATTGCTTCTGTTTTGTTGAAGAAGACAGAGTTTGTGTGGTTTCCACTCCAAATGCAAAGCAAAAGGTGAGAGATTGTGCTGGCTTTTCTGAGAAGTGGAGCAGTGTGGGTGCCGCCACAGAGGTTTGGGTACCGGGCTGCCCGCGCTGACTCAGCCTCCCTGGGATGCTGCAGCCGAAGTGCTTCATGGTGCTCCTGCACCTGGGTGCCTTTCCTCTCTCCCCCAGCCTGATCCACATCTGGGTTTGGAGGGGTCCCCAGGGTATTTGCTGGGGAAGATTTCTGGAAGTAGGGCTTTTAGGGACCTTTTAACCTGCTGTGATCCTTTCATCTCCTGCAAAGTGGGAGGATGGGTTTGTTAGGCCAGACAAGGATGCAGGAATATCCTTTTGCTGTGGTTTGGCTGCTGAAGGGCCTCAGCAAGCCATGAGAACAGGCCCATGGGCAATCAGCTGATCGCACTCTGTACGAGTACACTACCTACATGTTTGTAAAATATGAGGTTTGGATTTTGACATTTCTATAGCCATTATGGGGTTGGCTTCACCAGATGCTGAACACCTCCAGGTCTTGCTGGCAGGGATTCCTGGTGTCTTGCAGGTTAGCACTCTAATTCCCTTGTGTGGCTAACTGCCTTAGAAAAGAGAAAATGACATCATGAAGTCTTTTGGACTGTTGATCTGGAAAGCTGGATTTCCATGGGGTTTTTGGTGGTTGTAATAAGTAGAACAACCATGCTGTCAGGAGATGTGGTCCTGATAGAGCCACATGCTGCTTCCTCTTCCTGTTCTATACATGTAACAAAAGGGTGCTTCAGTAGATGGGTGAGATACAGCTTTCTTTAAGCTGTGTCCCCATTATTTCACAAGTCACCCTGCAGACATACCAGTCAAGAAATGAGGAATGTTCTGTGTCACTCTGTGGATGGCATGTTTGCAGGCAAAAGCAGTAGAATGTTTTCGCATTCCTGAAGGCTTCATTTACCGAGAGCTGGGAAATTATAATAATTCTCCTGGTTGTGTTAGAAATGACATAAAATCTGTATTATATGCAAAGCTGTCCGAAGTAGTCTATCATTCTAATATTTTTATTCATAATGGGACAGACCTAAGGTATATTTATTGTCCCTTAGGCTGGAACGGGGTGTTCCAGGGTCTACCCAGGTCAGCGGTGACTTCAAGCTTCATAATGCGGGTTACTGTGAGTCTGTCCAGGTAATCTTCGCTAGCATTTACTTTCAAACTGACAAAAGCTTGTGCTTTGATTTGCTAGGGGTTATTTTTTTCAGGTACTGACCCTGGCTTTATTGCCTCTCACCACTTTTTTTTTGGTAAAATATAATATATATATAATATTCTAACATGCAAGTTTTTAAACATAAAAATAGTCTATCAGAGATTTTTTGTTACCTTTTTTCCCCACCCACAATAGTAAAGTAGCATTTTAATTCTCTGATGTTCATTGCTTTGACAACAGTTTTCTGATTACATAAACTACCAGGGTTCTTTTTCTCTGGAAGATGGGAAAACAAACTTATTCTTGGAAAATTCAAGAGCACACAAGAAAACATTTCTCATGGGGAAACTCTAATCATCTTCTGGAAAGTAATCTTAAAAGCCAGAAATAGTATATGCAAGTTGGCTTTCTCTTTTTGGAAAGGAATGGAATAAATGTCATGAAAATATGTGATTTTTTGGCCCTGAAATTATCATGAGGCATATATCACTCTGTAATTTTTAAAAATGTAAACTGAAAGGCAAATGAATGTGCATTACTGAATCTTAACATTGATAACAGAGACACTTTACAGTTAATGAAACCCATATTTATCTAGTGCATCACTTGATACGCATTGCTGTTAGGTATTTGAGGATGGCCAGATGACCTATGACACAATATACGTCAGTTAAATTACCACAGAACATCAGGGATAGTAATAATTTACTTGTATTTGTATGAGAGTGTAACACCCTGCCAGCTGGCCTCCAGCAGAAGCTTTTCTTAGGAAACATCCATCAGGACACCAAACCCCTGCTTTTGAGTGGAATCGTTCCATGTTTGCTGTACAAATACACCCATGTGAAAATCAGGTTTTCCCTAGCACTAGATTGCATCGTTAAGGGACTTAAGCTTGGCTTCCCAACACCCACAGTCCATGTGCTCCATCTTCAGGAGGCTTCCTGGGTGCTGCCCAAGCTCTGGAGCACCTCCTGGGCTCCTGCAGTGGAGGTGGCTGACTGCTTCCCAAGGGCCTCCCTGGAGCTCCACAGCCATCAGCACTTTGTGCTTTACACCTCTAGGAAAGGCGATCATTAAAATGTCCTGATTTGGCAAAGATGTTTGCTTTTGGTTTTTACTGTTTTGTTTTGGGTTGAGAAGAAACACCCGGTCAGCTAAGACCTGCACAATTGCTCTTTGCTGCTCAAACATACACTGCCATGGCCTGAACCCTTACATTACTTCCTTTATCCACCAGCATCTTTCCATTTTGTCAGGGTTGCATCTATGCTCATCTGTTCTCATTCGCAGTTTTACCCCAGACAAGACAGAAAGACACAGGGAGCACACTGCAGAGAGTAGCAATGGGGCTGATCAGAAGGTTATAGGCAGACTGGACCAGGCACTTCATCTGGGGGCTGAGACCACACCTGACAAAATCCAAGCGGAAAGCACGGAACAGAAGTATGGGAAGTTTTGAAATAGTGGATAATAACTGGATGGGAACAAAAGCAGCTCCGCGTGGTAGTATATGGCACACAACACATCTATCTGACCAAGAACATGGATTATTTTCAGGCAGTTCCACCGGTGACATTCTGGAAATTAGAAGATGTAACTATTAAAGCCCAAACTTTTACTGTTTAATGAAACTCCCAAATGATATCTTCTGTGATCTGTTCTAGAAGCAGAAACACATCAGTGCTGGAGGTGGACACTGGTAAGAGCATCTTTTCAGATTCCTCGTGTAGAGGGTCCCTTTATCAGAATCTCAGATTTGAACAAAGAGCCCACTTACACACGTCATCATTTGTCGGGGGGAATTCTCTTTACTCCCTTTTAAATCAACAGCAACAAAAACCCCCAACCAAGAAGCTGAGCACTTGAATGCCCAAATAACAGGAAACTTCTAATGCTGTTTCCTCTGGTGATTTCAACCAAATGACTTTGCATATCTGGTGATCTGTGTTCATCATCCTCATGCTGGATGTCTCAGGTTTTGTTGAATTTAATTCTCATCCTGCAACGAGGTATCCTACCTGTGCATTAGTCAAGAGGAGGCAAAACATTTATCTGGTACTATGATGCCATTAAGTGCTACAGTTTATTTTGATTCAAAGTTGGTTGGTTGGGTCATTTTCTGGTCGGGTTAGCATTAGCTCCTCTGACCTTTACCTTGGTTGATGGCTCTTCAAAAGAGGAAAAAGCAAATCCCAGTAAAACTACAGGAAGCTCGGAATCCTTTAGCCTTCTCTGTGCAGATCGTGGTGATAGCCACTGGCCTTAGCACTGTCACCCAGGCACGCAGGGCTGGGTTTGTGGGAGGCAGGTAACACACCACCTCCAGTTTCAGCTGGCAGTGGAAGTCATCTTCTTCTGAAAACCATTGGTGTGGCCTTAAGAAAACCCCAACAATCTTCTGTCGCTTCCCCTGTTTCACAGATGAGTTACTCCTTCTGCACCCAGGCTCTCTCCAGATCTTTCATCCTATTCAACAGACTTGTGGTCTGCCAAGTGACAACCCCCAGAATCCTAATACAAACTTTGCCTGATCTTAAGAGCAGGATTTCTTTGAGCAGCAGCCAACATTTTCCCCTCTGTCACCCTGGATCACAAAAGCTACAGCTCTCAGGTCATCCAAAGCTCCCTTCCACTCCCATCAGCACCAACGCTCTATCTGGTCTACTTGGCTCAAGCAATTTGCTCAGCACTCTTGTCTTTTCCATAAAAAGCCCGACATGGCATTTGCAGTGAATTGAGGATTTTCACAGCAGTTGAACCCGCAAGTCTCTCCCAGTACATTTTATGGGGAAAATAAAGAGGAACCTCAGGAGAAGGGCTGGGTTGTTCTTGCCCTTGCTCATTTCCCAGGCTTTGCAAACGCAGCAGCATCCACTGCTGGTGGGGCTGGCTGAGGCCCCACAGCCTGTACAAGGACCTATCTGTAGCCACTCAGCCCTGGCCAGCCACGGCGCCAGGCTGAAACGGGTTCACCAGAAAGGATGTGATTTAAAATAATTCCTTGGTAACCAGCAACAAACATTTCATGTTCATCTTCTTGGTAGCTCTACAGAAGAGGAGTGGGCAAAGCACCAAGTGTAAGGCCAGGGGAGCTACTTGGCAGGACACAGCTTGGGCTTAACTATTTTACAGTACTGCACAGACTTCTACACCACTACTAAAGCTCACCCTAGCTTAGCTGCAATTTTATCCATGGCTCTTACAAACTTCCGAAAACCAAACTAGTGGAGTAGCCAAGCATAAGAAAGGAACAGGAGAGAGAACACAGCTGAAAGAGAGGGTAACAATGAACAAAGCGCCAGTTTCATTTAGTAAGCATTTAGGCTGCCTCTAAGCTTTTCCTCAGAGTTACAACATTGCTGTTATAGATGACAAGAAGTGTAAGAAGAGTAGTGGCTCATGCAAAAACTTGTAATGCTGCATATGAGCTGCAACAGGGGAGAGAAGGCAAAGCAGGAGGTGATAATGCAAATATGAAAAGGCAAAGGCTTGAGGAAATAGAAGTTAAAGGTGCCCATACTCTCACTTCTATCTTCTTTCTTGCTTCCTCATATGAGATTGCGCTTACAGGAAAGGGAATGGGTTTTACCGCAGCAGCAAAAGAGCAAATTTACAGCCACATTAGTGCCACAGCAGTAAGCACTAAATAAGGGACATTAGATAAATCAAATTCCTTCAGAACAAATGCCAGAGAAGGGGAATTCCTTGTGCTGAAATCCTGCTCTGGTGATCAGAGATCCCCCTCCATCAGAGCTGGGCACTTACAAAGCAGTGAAGGCATGCAGGTCTACTGAAGAAAGGACACAGGTAAGGGGGTTTTCCAAGGAGACCAGAGCTGTGGGTGTGCTGGAGGCTCCACGTGGCTTGGGAATAGCATCCTTTGGCCAGTATCAAATTGAGATGAACAACTCTATCCTTCTGCTTTCCTCAATCCCCCTCTTCCAAGTTGAGCTTCTCAGCCTCAGCTGTGCAATTACCAAACCCCCTTCCCTCCTGACTTGCCTTTTCCTGACCAAGGGAACTATATAAACTGTGACTGCTCCCGAGGAGCTGCTGTGCCACACATGGGGGCTGTGTTCATTGTGAAAACTCGAGACACTCAGCCTGTCTTTGAGAGAAAAGCACAGTGAGAACTCAGCATAAGGTGGTTTCTGCTAGCCCCTCTGTTCACAGTCTGTACAGTCATTGTCCCCTACTAACTGCATGATTTACTCCATGTGCCCTTAGTGACTGCTCACAGGTGGCTGCGTGCTGCTGGGTTCAACTCACCCATGCTTAGTCCCATTATTGACCATCAAAAATGTTAAATGAGAACACAAACCTTGGCATGGAGAGACAATGGCCCACTTTTTGATGCTTAAGCAAACTAAATGTTAAATAGGCCTAAATAACTCCCTTCGGATGATGTTTCCAAACTGATTTTCTAGGGTTGCCAGTGAGTTTGCTCAGATTGCCTGAGATCTGGCAATGGTGCAGTCAGGTTTCTCTCTTAATTAACTGCTTTTCTATGTAGGTTATTTTTGTCCGTCTGTGTGGTCCCACTAGGAAACAATTTACTAATGCCTGTCATCTGTCCAAACAAAATACAGCTACTAATAAAGGAATTGCATGGAGTAACACAGAATTTGTTTCCTCCTTTCATTCTTTTAGGCAACAATAGCACTCTGAATAGCTCCCAGGATCTTTTGTTGAAGAGATAATACATTTTTCCTTCTGTCAACTAGCTTCCCCCACGCCAGCTGAAGATAATCAATGTTAATCTTCAATGCAGAAAGAGCAGATTGTGGCAAACACTGAAGGCAGTGCCAGTAATTCATCTTGTGTTTTTTTTCAGCTCCTCTTGGCAGTAGAAGGGGTGTTTTATGTGATGGTTGCACATACAATGATCTGTATGGAAACAGATCATGGCATTAGCGCTGTTGCTGCTGTTGGGTTGGGGTTTCCAGTTCAGCTACTGAGTAAGCTATCAGAGATCTGCTTACTACAGGCTTCATCTGCTCAAATCCTGCCATGTTCTAGCCATGCCTTCACTAACCTCTTACAACCCCAAATACTCCTTCAGGTTTTACCGATGGTTCTGCATTTACTTCCCATCATTGCAAGAAACTTTGGTTTTGCTTTCATTTGCCACAAAGGTGTAAAGGTCAGAGAATACCTTTACTCCAGGTAAATATGCATTTGATGAGACATGGGACAACATTACTTCTGCTTGTATGTGACCTACAAGACCTGCTCTGGGCTGGAACCTCATTCTTGAAACGGCACTGATGTATGTATCACCCATCCCAAATTAAAACCCAGCAAGACCCGAGCAAATCTTCCATTTCCTGGTGCTGTTAGGAAACGGGAATCTCATTCTACTATATAGTTTGCACCATGTTCAGACCTCAGATGCTGTTTTCAGTTCATGACTGCATTTTCAGTTCCAGGGGGTTTTCGTTCTTTACTCAATGATAATTTGCCATTCCAGTTTACAAGCCTGAACAAAACTGTCTTCTTAAAAAAAACAGAGCAAATCAACCCCCAGACATGAGGACACCTCAACACCCCCAGACCCAAATGAACTCTTCAACCTTAGGCCAAGATTGCCTTGGAAAACAACTAATGCCACGTTGAAAAACACATTTGCAAATATCTTCTTCTAGTGTAGTCCCAGTCACTGGAAAGCAATTTCCTTGATGTGCCGTCACTTGGCCCTTAGGGGAAATCTGAAATCAGACTCATTCAGGGAAAACATCACAAGAAAATGATTGCCAAAGGAAGTCTGAGGGGGCAACGCGTGTGTATCCTCCTGGGTATCGAGGACAGCAAAGAACAAAATCCTGTGAAATCTATGTTGAACCCGCTCCAGAACAGTAGTGATAACCACACGTCTGTGTGACCCTGTCCCCGCCGCCCCTCTGGGTTTACTGACTGGCGGATGCTCACCAGTGCCAGCAGACATCCAGTCCATGCTGCTGCTGGTGCTGTGTGAACTGCACCCATATGGAAGACATACCACCCAAGCCTGCTGCGAGGCTTGCCAGCCCTGAGAAACAGTGGGATATCTACACATCTGTTTGCTACCAGTGCAAGGGCAGATGATGAGACACACACTACTGGTACCTGCTCCTGCCCTGAGCTCACACACAGCAAAACCTGCACTTCTGTTGTGCCTGGCTGGCCACTCAGCAGCACCTACTGACACCAATGATAGGAGATGCTCAGGCTGCCAAAATGATTAAAAAGAAGGGCCAAAATGTAAATTTGTTGTTGCTGCTGAATACAAGAACAAATGGCTTTAAGTGGACCATGCCTGCGTAGGAGGTGGGTTCCATCAGTCCATGCCAAGGCTACAACTAAGAGCAGCAGAAGGCAGTCTGGGGAGTGCACAGCACTGTGTGCAGGTGCCTGGGGGTGAACAAAACCAGGGTGCAATGCAGATGTGAGAGCAGCAGTGTGTTCCTGGGAAGTTTCCACTCCTTGGACCACTCTTAAACACAGAGCAGTGATGGGGTGGGACATGAATCATGCTTTGCTGCAATTGCAGCTACTGTGGAGCAAACTTCAATTCTTGGAAGCATTATTACTAAAATATAACCCAAAATTTCTAAGGTGAAGCAAGGGAGTGAGTGCACCAGTTCCTCCCAGTGGCCTGGCTCACTCCCATTCTCCCTCTGCTCAGGACGGCTGGGTGCAGAGCAACTCTTGCAGGTATTTATGTTTCCAAGAGGCATCTCAGCCCTGTTCTTATGCTTTGGTTTGCTGTTAGGTATAATAATAAAAGTAGGATGTGCTCAGGATGCAGCTCCAAATTTGACAACACAGTTCCTGTATATATCACTGAAATGAGCTCACGCTTCTCTTATGTGGCAGGCCAGAGGATGTGGGTTTCTGCTTTCTCATGTGCTATACACAGCTGATTTGTTTGTTCTCAGGTGTGAGGAACTTGAAGGCAAACAAAAATCTTGAAAGATTTTCGGTCAGATGATTCATAAAATGCAGGAAATAGTAAAATCTTGTGTTCCTGTATCAAGGGTGAGATTGAAATACAGACTCCCTTAACCATGCAAAGCGTTCAGGATAACTTCTTGTTGATAATTACTGTTTTGGCTTTTGTTTTCATAGAAAAACCTGGTGAAAGTTCACCATATATTCTTACTGAATGTCCTATACATCTTGTTCACGCTAAAGAAGTCAAAAACAATTGCCCCTGTTTATGAATGCAATATTTGGCTCCGTGAGTAAGGCTATAAACTTTTACATACATGTCAGGTAAAAAAAACCACCAATAAAGTAATAAAAAAAGGGAGGACACAGGATATGAGTAAATGATAATTTAGACAAATGGAGGCAAGTAGCAAGGGGACACTTAATAAGCAAACATGCCATTTGTAGTAGGAATTGGTTCTTGACCGTGCATCAAGGAAGGGGAGGAAAGGTCATTAGATGGAGACACTAAACTCCAATCAAAGCAAAATACTAAACAAATAATTGCAGTGAAAAAAGCCTTCTGCATTGATGGGATGTTGTAAGATCTTTTAAACTGCAATATGTTTAATTTGGGGATTCAATTAGCTAAGTAACAATATTATGCCTTGGAAAGTGAATAATGCAAGAGGGCAGAATATATCGTGAGGACACATTGAGGCACCGCGTTTGGAGGAGATATCAAAATTGCCTCTAATGCTCATCCAAGGGCAGAGACAAGACCACATTTAATTTCTGGCACTGAAAAGAAAGCACTGTATGCACATAGTTTGCTTCTGCGTGATCCACAGCACCAGGATGGAGGCCGTTTGGTCAGGGGTATAGCGAGTGTGCGCTCAATGTGGAAGATGGAGTTCAGCAGAAAGCTGTGGAGCCGATGCCAGGGAAGTCTGTAGGTGCCAGGGAAATTCCCACCACCTTCATTCTTGGAGATGAGCTGAGTGATGCCAGCGCAAGAGTGCTGTGACTCAAAGCAAAACACTTCCCCAGACCTCTAATTGAAAACAGACTGACCTGACCATGGTAGCCATGGAGAGAGCTGTAGCTGCTGTGAGCCCTGACCAAGAATGACAGCCTGTGTGTAAAACCACGTTATGGACAAAAATCAGAAGGCAGGAAGGCTTGTTCATTGCACAGTGCAGACAGAAACAAGCGAGTCCCTGCTAAGGAGGGACTTGTGCAGGCAGGGTTGTAGCTCTGCAGAGCAAGTGCTCAGAAGGGGTTAAGTGGGCTGGCTTCAGGATTTCCAGTGTTGCTCGGTAGAGGAGTTGTCAGCTGAGAACTTGCAAACTCATTCAAGAGGTTCCCAAAACTTCAGCTATGGGCAGCTATGGGGAATTTCCTCCTCAGTAAGTTTTGCATTTCCCAAAGTGCTGTTACCGCTGTTATTTCCCGATTGGAAATGGGAGTTAGTGAAGGAGGAAGCCAAAACCAAGTGAAATTTGCATTAACTTTTTGTGCCTAGTTATTCTGCAGCTGATTTTATGAAACACCACATCTTCTTTATGCAATTTATCCGTAATCTTGATACATTCAATACCTAAGACAAAAAGGATTTTCTTGTCAGCCTCTCCACTCTTTCCCTGTAAGAAAATCTTTTCTGTCAGCTATGCAAAAGGGACCGATGAAATCCTGGAATCCACTTGCAAGTATGTCTTATTACTGGACTTCTTGTCCACAAGGAATAAACATTACATTAGTAATGTTTTAACCCAGCATTTGCCCTCATTGAAAGTGAATTTCCTTTTCTAAAGTGAAAATAGAGAACAGCAACAAAACAAATGAGCTAATTATTGTCTTTGCTGATGAGCAGTTTGGGAAAGTGCAAACTTGTGCTCTTGAGAGAACAGCAGAACATACCCAGGTCACACATCTCCCTACCTGCCCCGTCATGTTCTACCAAAGGGCCAACATGAAACATCTGCTCTGTAATGAATATCTTGGAAGGTTTCTGTCCATGAGCGGCCAGGGAGATAACCACTGTCCTCTGCCAGCCAAGGTGCGATCTCCTCACCTTGCATCCTGCCTAGGGATGCTGGTTATGTCCAAGGGGCAGCCGCACTAGATTTGAGGATGCTTTGGAAAGTCCATCCCTCCCTCGGAGGGTTTGTTAACCTTTCTGCTGCTACAAGCCTTGAAACAGCAGGGATGGGGCTGAAACTCTTCAATTCCTGCTTCTCCAGCATGCAGGCTCTGCTGGTTTTCCATCAGAAGGGGCACAAAGGTCAGCTCAGCAGCTTTCGAGAACCCTCCTGTTGGCTTGCTGCCATCCTGGCTGTGGCTCAGTGCCCATAGGAGCTGCTACGTGACACTCCTGTTCTTGAGACTCTTCCCTGTGCCACCCAACCCTTCCTCATACTTGCAAATGCCGCCTGACTTCGACTTCTCCATTTTCTAGTCAGAAGAGACAGTCGTGTGACTGGTTTGCAATTTAAGAATGAATTGCTTGAACTCTGCAGGGCCAGGGAGAGAAGGAAACAACAGGGAATTCTGGAGAACTTCAGCGAGTAATCATAAAGAGTGCTCGAGAAATGTGTAATATCTGAGAATAATCAAGATGGGAAATGATATAAAGTCAGAAGCTGAGACCAGAGATCCTCCATCCATTTAATGAGAGGAGAGACAGGAAATCTTGGTTGAAGATCAGGCAGTAACTGTTCTGGGTTCTCAGGCAACCCAAGAAAAAAACCAAAACCAAAACCAAAAACCAAACCAAAGGTAAAAATGGGAAGAGCAGCAAAGGCTGTACATATCAAAGCTTTAAATTTGGATGGTCCAGGGAATCCAGCAACTGGTGCGGCTTTAGAATCAGGTAAAAGATTAACCACCAATGAATAACAATTAGGACTTGTTCTGTAGGACCAAGGTGTGGAGTTACTTACAAAGAAAACTGTCTTCCTATAATTTCCTCCAAATCTTCAGGGATTGTTAAAAAACCCTCCCCAAAGTGCAAGATATTCAGATGGTGTAATTCATCTGGATTTCCTCAACAAGGTTTTCCTTGGCACAATATAAGGGAAAAGAAATAGGAATAGGACTGGTTTCAGTACCAGCAAGAGAGAGAGGCTGTAGGAATAATGGTCAGTACTCGAGGTGCCCCTTGGCAGTGTTTTGGGGTGCACTACAAAGAGGTGAGAGGGGACATGGATGAGATGGCAAGGGAAAAGTGCAGGAAACCCTCTGGGGTCAAAAGCAGAGCGCTTTGAACATAAGAAAATGGAAAATATTTTATCTATTGCTGAAGTCTTATGGCTTGCAATTGTATTTCAGTTACTGAGTTAGAGCCCTCAGCTGCAAAGAGCACAGCTAATCAGTGTAGGGAGCTGGCCAAAGCCATCAAACAAAGGTGTAGCATAAAATAAACAGGGTATGGAAAAATACTGGAAACCATATCCTGCCACTGCAGAAATCAACTGGGGTTGTTGTGTTTGTTCTGCTTGCGTTAACCAGTGGGTTCAAAGAGGAGCGCTGAAAGCCGTCAGTCATCGGGAGCGATTGCTCATGCAGGTAGAGATTAACTGAGGGGAACGGATTCAAGCCGCCTTTCCCATGGCTGGTCCTGGCTCTGCCCGTATCTGTCAGCCCTGCGAGGTGAAGCGGGGCACAGCCTGGGTATGGAGCACCCCATCCCACCCCTCCTGCTTCCCTGTCCTTTACTCCTTGTGCTCACAGAGTCGGTGTGCTCTGACGAAATGGGTGGTGCCCTGGGGACAGAGGCTTTGCCTTATCTTCCCTCAAGCTATTGCGAAATGTCAAGGTGCTGAGAAAGCGTGTAGCCTGTTTGCAGAATTTCTGCTCTGACAGCTCTGTTGTGTCACGTCAGCAAGGGAAAACAGTAAATGTACTAGAAACGGTAGTTGTGATAAAAGAAAACTGCTATGGAGGGCCTCTAGCAAAGGCTAACTCATTCAGATACAATGAAAGAATAAATATTTATACGCTTACATCAAAGCACAAATTATCTTAACCACCAACAAGACAAATTCCTTTTCTTAGGGACTTTGGCTTTGGCAGATGTCCTCTCACCAGTGCTCCTGTGCAAACCCAGTGTGCTGCTGCTTGCTGAGCAGGCAGGAGAGCACAGGGCTGCCTTCCCGGAGTGGCTGCAGCTGCAGTGATAGTGCTTTGCAGCATCTGCATTTCCAGCTGCTTCATTTTCCTACAGCTTTCCATGACTTAGAGAACTGCTGAAGGGAAGGGAGTGCTGCTGGCAGAGCTGGGGTTGGACTGGCAGCAAAGCCTCCCCGTTGATCAGAAGCCAATGCAGCGTCACTGCCTTTCATTCCCTGTGTTCATGTACTGACTCTAAGCACAAGATCTGCATCTGCGGTAAAGCTGGGAGCTGTGGAACGTGTTCTTGTTGCTGTGAACTTACCAGCTTGCTATGCTCCACAATGTCTGTGGGATCCTGTGCTCTCCCATCGTACTGAGACCTCTCGAAGAGACTGAAACACGGATGAGCTCCACCAGCGTCATACCTGGAGAGCAACAGAGTTAGTGCAAACGTAATCAGCACCAAACCTGGGTATCCCAGGCTACACCAACACAAACACTCACTGAGGACAGCCCAGTCCAGCCAGATACAGTGCTGTGTCTCATGCCAGGGGACACCTTTTCTTTGCTCAGAATAGATTTTTTGCTCATGGATAACCCATGTTAGCTCATGCAGCACCCAGACGAGCTCAGTATTACACCCTGTAATCTGCTCCATCTCCAGGCATGTATTTGAGGAAGTGTCTGGGACTCCCCTTCCACACGGGGCATCAATTTTTCCAGACAGATGAAAGTTAATGGCTACCATGATTCAGGCGAGTAATTCTTGTGAAACCAGCTCCGGGGATGTTGCCTAGGAAAACAAATTCTGTCAGCACAGTCCCATGCTGTGACGTGGTACCGAGTATGCCACACTATATATAAAACCCAGGAAGCAATCCAAGTGGAACGGCACATTTTAGCTCTGCTGCAGACCATACACAGAATACAGTGATGCAGAAAACTATTCCTGGCTGCCTTTTCCAGCAAATGTAAGTATTTTTCCTTTTAAATTAAGTAAAAGCTAATACAACTTCATTACAGTCGGGATATTCAGTGGCAATCTGGGTTTCAGGTTTGTTCTCCTCTTCTGTATATTCTTTGACACAATTAAAGGGAAGCATTTGGCTAAGAGCTGGAGGTATTTCCGTGTACCTCTCACACTACAATGGCGCACCGGTGACAAAGGAGAAGTTATTATTAACTGGAATTTGTAAAGTCTCTCGGGAGAGCAATTTCTGTGGAGATAAAAACCAGTATGGCTGAAAATGCAAAGTGTGCGTCCAGGAAACCTCTCGTGAGCCTGACCTGAGGTTTTGTCTGTGCAGGGACTAAACATAAACTGTTTAGGTGTCACTGTCCATGCACAGTGATCCTCCTGCGGGTCACTGTAATGAATACCACAAGCAGATGCTTTAAAAACTGTAAATAAACAGATGGATGGGCTTGGATTACTTTCTTCACCAATTCTGGCCATTCTGATAGGGTGGGAGCAGCTGCTCTGGAAACAGCCCCCTGTTCCCATTCCCACTCATCCCCATCCCAGGCATGATCCAGGCTGCGCAGAGGGTGGGCAGCCAGTCCCTACCCTGGTGCAGGCAGAGGGAAGGTTACCCTCAAACCATCCTTGCAGAATGGCCAGCACTCCCTGCCTCCTGCCAAAGCCCTGCCCCAGGCTGCCCAGTGCTCAGAGGGTGTGCGCTGCCAGATGCCAAACTGTGCTGGGGACCATTGGAGCACTCTCAAGACTGATGAGCAGAGCTCTAGCACCTGGGAATGTCTTCCAGCTCTGCTGAATTTACTAGAGCAGATGTATCCAAGCAGCATTTGGAGCAACTATCAGAAACTGATATGCCCTTTTTCCTATCAAACATCTGCAACCACCTGTGCTGTGATCTGTGAGCTTCTTCCTGATCCCTGCCCCTTGGTCCAGGGTGTCAGCTGTTTTCCTACTGTGCCCAGGTTCCTTAGGTGGCATGAGAAGCCTCCGCACCTCAGGATAACCTGTAGCCTGCTGGTTGGGACACCCAGGAGAGATAAACATCTAAATCCCCTGTGGCAAAGGAGGAAATCAAACCTTGCTCTGCTACATTCTGGATGAGAGCTTTAACCACTAAATTATAGTGTCAAAGGGGTGGAGAGAGGCAGGAGGGAGCCATCGCAATGCTCCTGTTTCCTGGGGCAGCTATGGCTTGAAAGGAAGGATACTACTGACACATCTCTAACAGAAAGTAGGAAGGCATCTTCCATCCAGAAACTCCAGTTCCTTTCCCAAGTACATTGGGGTGTTACGCAAAATGTTGGCAGTGTTATGTAAAATGCTGATGTTTTCAAGAAGGGAAGACATGAAAAACAGGCTGAGCTCCTTAGCACCCAGATGGGCTGCTTTGGGCCATCTCCTCTGGCTGTATCAGCTTCTCAGCTTCCTTTTCTAGTGCTCATCATTAGAAGAGCTTATGGGCTCATCGACAAGTCCTGGGGTGCAAGATGATAGGACCCAGTGCCCACAAGCTGAGAGAACGGCCAAGATACAGTTCTGCAGTAAATCCAGCTATTGGTGTTCTCTTCCTTTCAAACCTCTTCTGTAAAAAAGAAAAAGGATGGAGAAAAGGTACGAATGATGCCAGTTCTCTGGAGACATCTGGTTGTATCCACATGGCAAATTTCTGTTTGATTTAGTTTGTTTTCCAATGAAGTTTTAGTTTGACATTCTCCAGAGATGTAAAATCCCAAAGTTAATGTACCCCACATTTTCCTCACTCATTCAGCTGCTTAAAGCAGCTTAGGTTTGTTTACTACTCCTCATGTGGGGCTCTCAGCCTCAAATTTAGCTGCAGTCCTGAGGCCCAGCATGTGGGTTTTCAGCGCACAGCAGCCTGAGCCAGGTTACATGTACTTGCCAGCGTGTAATCCACAACCATTCACAGCAGTAATCAGTTGTAAAATGAGCAAAGATCTTTATCAAGGCATATAATTTCTCTCCTCAAAAATATGCTTAATGGCAATAAACAGAGAAATAGGCTGCAATAAAACAAATAACAACGGAACATTCTTCATGTACCTTTCCAAAGGAGTAGCTCGCTTGGGTAACAAGATTCAACTGTAAACACAGCAGCTTGGTTCTCTTCCACTTTTAGCTAGTGAGTCGTACAGGCTTTCACATTGTGGATTCAAATGGTTCCCTTCCAATAAATATTAATTTCATTGATGCTCTGTATAGAAACAAATGGTCAAACCAATACTCAGACATCAATGTTCAGAGGTTAACCCTCTTCTTCACCACTTCTTGCATCTTCAGCAGTGAAGCAAAGCCACTTCTTGGTGAGTATGCACTAAAGGGGCTACACCAGGACCAGTATCAAAGTCCCTTGAGTGCATGGAAAGAGCAGAAAACCTTGATTTCAGAAAGGTTTTGCTTTCTCTCGAAAATGCAGAATCATTTTTCTAGTTAATCATTGTGGAAAACTACAGCAAGGGGAACTGTATCACAGCTCAGCTGATGTACACAACTACATTTTTCCTACCTCTTCCTCAAAGGCTTCCACTAACAAGTTGGCTCAGGTACTTAGAAAAAGAGAAAAGGTGCGTGTGAATCTTGGATGAGTCAACCTGGTACAAATCGAGTCTCTACAAGCAGTGGGTTCCCACTCTTAAAAAGGTTGGCTTGGTACTTTTCATGGGAATCACTCAGATTTACCGTTTTCCCATTGTCCCATCAAAATCAAAAACCAGGTAAGGACTTAAGGAGCCATCCAGACCTGCAGGGTGAGTGTACTGGAGGAGCTCTGTACAAACTCCAAGGTGCTCACGTAAGTAATACCAAGAACTTGCATAAGGAGATAAGTGCGCAAACATGAATTGCCCCGTTTATCCACATCTCTGATCCCCTCGGTCTCCTTGAAACATTCTCAGCAACTGATACCTTTCCTGAACAGCGGGCCTCTAAACTGGCCACATACTTCAGTCAAGACCTGCCCTCTGCCGAATGAAACCAAAGACTCATCCCATGTGATTACAGGCGTTCCTCCTGTTTATTGCATTGCAAGATGGCATCTGCCTCCCCTGATACAATTCCTGCTGACTCCAGATGGGTGTTACCATCAACACGCTGTATTGATACCCACTTATGCCAGCATTGTTACCTGTGACAGCCTTCCTCCTCCCCTGTCTTGCTTCCTCCTCCTGCTCACATGTTTGTTCTTCCTCTCACTCACTGCTACGTAGGGACCAGTTCTTGTATGGATCTGAAATTGTAATTGCTGATCTGTGATAGTTGACTTAATAAGCAAACTTAATAAGCATGATCTCTATTCCTTATTGTAGTTAATGAAAGGGAACAAAATGTCAGATCTTTGCAAACTCCCATCTGATACATCATTCCTCTAATTTCTGATAGTTATTCCTTTCCTAGTATCCCATCCAACTATGCACGACTTAATTGTAGTTCCATTTAGTCCACATTTCCTTAGCTTGCTGTTCTGTAAGAATGCCTCATAGAAAATTCATGATTTAACCAAGTTAGCCTTTTACCTGTCTTATAACCTTATCCTACACAGGGATAATTCACAATTGTACCCTTTCAATGCAACATTACACAAATTAAATTAATACCTAAAAAATATCTGGGCACTTTGCAAACTTAATTCCTGCTTAAGGTACGAGTACGTAAATGAAAGGACAGATCCTGAGCTGTTAGTCATCTCCAACCAATTCTTTATGTCATGCAAAGCTACAGTTGAAGTTGATGGATACTTTGCAAGTATAGGAAATGAGTAGAGCCTTAGGATGCAACCCTGATTTATTAGATTACTTCAGCATGTTGATATGAAATGACTGTGATGCAACATAGCTCAATTGAAGCTGCCCATTGGAATGTGAAGGACCCCCCAGGCAGAAGGGGATTATTCAGGTACCTCTTTCCACTGAATTTAAGGCAAAAGGACTGTTTGCAATCTTGTACAGGAGACAATGGTCAGATGAAGATAACTTCCCACAGGTCTTTAAACTCTCCCTCAAATTCCAGGTCAGAACTCACAATTGGTTCATAAATATCCAAACGGATGCATTAGGAGGTTCAACTAATCAGCAAACTGGAAACATCACAGTATAGCTCTCAGGTGGAAACGAGAGTTGTATCTATAGCTCTGTTAAGCCCAAAGAGGAAAATGATAGTGACACCAAGAGACATCCCACCGGTGGGACAGCAAGTTGGTCTTAGACTTTGTTAATGTTACTGAAGAAAAAGAAAATTAAACAGTACATTTTAGCAACAATGCTTGAAATTGTTTTTGAAATAAAAACTTTTGGCTTTTAGTTTACTCCCAAAGAAATGTAGATATAAAATAGGACCATTAGAGAAACGCTTTAAATGGTGCCATAGCTGAGGCTGAGCTCCACCTGGACCAGTTTCCGGCCACGTAGCAGCCTCACAGCCCTAGGAAGCCCCACTCTGGCACTCAGATCCAAAAGCTCACAGGCACTGGGAGCTCCAGTGTGCACGGGCTTGCCACCACCAACCACATCAAACCAGAGACCACATCCCTTTTTAGCAGAACATAAAAAGCCCTGGGCTTCTGCAGCAAGCAGCTCTTTGCTTATGAAGCTGTAGCAGGGATTACAGAGCCCACCTTCTCCCCGGTAGCCCAGCATCAACACTTTACTGCCTATTTCCACACTGTGCCCAGGGAGTCAGTTTTGTTTAGAAGCTACAGACATCACATGAATGTGTATGAAAGGTTGTGCTAATGACAGGAAAAGGAAATGAAATATGGCAATTCTCAACTACTGAGTCAACTGGGACACCACTTGGGATAGCATTCCCATCAGTTTCTCACTTTGTGTTCCAGAATGAGTAATAAATACCTCATTTACTGTTCTACACAGCACAACTAGAAACAGTTTTCTTGCTGTAACAGTGGAGAATGTATTCTTCATTCCCAAATTGATCCACAAAGGCAAGCAGAAAAAAACCCTTGCATAATGAGAGTAGCCCCGTTCTGAGCATTTTTTTTCTGCTATTAGTCCCGAGTCATTCCAGTTCCCTGCAATGATCCCCGGGTTAATTAGAATAAAATGCTATCACCTGGGTTTATATGAAATCTATTTAATAATTGACGCAGTCTGAGGATTTCACATACTGAATGCTTCTGAAGCTGCGTAACCAACCAATACCACAGTAATGCTGGAGCGCGGCGGATGCCAGCATATGTCTGTACAAATGCAGGTACATAATAATTTGTCTGGAATCTACCCCACTAATTTTACATTTAATTACCCTTTTTTACATGTATTCTAGGTGCTCCTCCCTTACGGGCATTTCTATGAAGAGAGACCACATGAAAGACCTCAGAAGATACCTGGTACTTAAATACATCCAATACCTTGTCCTGTCTTCTTCAAATGCTGTCAGCACATTTCTGGGCCTGCTGGGCAGTTTGTACGCCATAATCATCCTGCAGTCTGCAAAGGTTTCGTCCAAGTCCACTGCAGTCCTCATCTCAAGCCTAGCAAAGGCAGACGTCCTGGTTATTGTTAGCATCGCTTCTGAGATGGTTGTACGGACCTTGGGTGTCAATATCTTATCTCCGGTGTTCACATCAGCTCTGCTGCAGAACCTCCTCAGTGCAAACACACACATCAGCTGCTTGCTGCTGAGCTGCGTTGCCTTCGAGGCTTACTTGATCACCTTCTTCGCCACAGAGTCTCGGCATTTCCGGACAGTGAAAAACGCCAGACTGACTTCTAGGATCATCTGGATCCTGGTGACTGCAGAGTGCACCCTGTTCCAGGCAGACGACCTCCTGAAGGCCAGCAGCACTTCTGCTCTCACCCACAGCCCATATACCTTGTTGTTTCCCATCTCCAGCACGGCCGCAGCCCTTCTCAGGTCCCTCAGCTACATCCTGGGGATTCTTTTAAGGATTGTCAATGTATACCTCTACTACAAAATATTTTTTAGCATGTCCAACAGATCTACGCTAAAAACAAAGTAGTGGCTATGCCTGGGGGAAGCAGCACTGTGACACCCAACAGGAGACACTGCAATGCAACTTCAAACTGGTGGTTTGAAAACTGCTCAATAACCAGCCCCAGGGCTCATGTTTTGGCAACCTTCCTGTTTCATGATGGTATTGAGCCATGGCTATTCTGAAGAGCCTGGGGCTGGGGAGCCCCTTGGCACTGAAACACAGCAGAGTTGGGCTGTGGGTGCTTGTGTTGAGAGCCTTAGAGCACCACAGGCTCGCTTTGATTGTTTGTAATCTAGAGTTTATTCACTTTAGAGGTGAAACAAATGACATTTCATAAATGGTTCTAAAAACTAAAGCAACCCAAACATTTTTTGTATAAAAAGGGTGCTTAGTGTCTTACTCAGGGATCTGCAGAGCCAAGAGCTGTATGGTTGCGTAGTGAAGACATGATCTATGTCCTAAACTATCTCTAACTCAGGTGACCCACCAGACTCAGCAGGTAGCATTGAGGGACAGGATGAGTACCAAGCTGATCTAGCCTAGCTGGATTTGTCTTGCAGGTGGCATCAGCCCCTCTGTAGGAATCCTCAGAACAGACACTGCCACACCTTGGTACATGCCTGGAGTTGTTATTGGGAGGTTGCTACCACAAAGTTGTAAATAGGTTATCTCACATCCCCTTTCAGATGTAAACCGGAGGTGGAAAAGCAGAAAGCAGTTGTTTGCTGCAGCCCTACAAGGGGGGAAGAGAATTTAAGAGAACCCCTATGTTGAGGGTTCCATGTACTGTACCCAGAGGGGTCACCAGTGATTTCAGTGGCCACGGTTTTGGAGACAGGGAAGTATGTGCTGTGGTTAGCGGTGCTGTTCCAGCTCCCTTGGCAGTGGTGCACAAGACCAGGGCCATGGATGTCTATCTGACTGCTGGGGCTCCTGTGGGTGTATAACAGAGCTGTTACACAGCTGGTGATTCCGGTGGTCTCCTCAAAGCACTGTGAGGTTATCAGTAAAGAACTCCAGATACCTCAGGCACTCCCCAACACACAAGTGGATGTAGGCATTTACAACTACTCTTGTACTTTGCACGGGAGATGGCCTCCAGTTTCAGTAAAAGACTGATTTACAGATATTGAACTTCTGTTGTGTGTTCTGCAGTCCAAAGACCATAAAAGGTGGAAAAAAAAGTAAAGTAAGCCAAGCCTCCTTCCCTCCATGATGCTTTCAGGCCTTCGATACACCTTGCCAACTTCAACATCACAATAACCTCTGCCTTTTTGAGAAGAGGAAGGATGTGGGGCACAAAACCCAAACATGATGAAATTCAGCTCTAACCTTCCCTCCTTCAGCCTGCAGTAGGTCCTCACTCTCAAACTGGTTCCAGCAAATGCCTGACATGCCCCAGTGGTAGCAGTTGCTTGGCACTTGCACTATTAGAGCTGAAAACTGGAGCTATAACCTCTTTCCCAAGTGGCCTGTAGTCCAAAGCGATCCAAAACACAAGAGCTGTCAATTGATGATCATACTTCGCAAACCCAAGGCAAACAACAAGCACAGAGGAATTTCCTGCTCTTTGCTCTGCTCGCCAGCGTCTGAATTTCGCAATCACACTGTCTGCAGATGGTCTCAGAAGAGTTTTCCTCTTTCACCAGATGAACTTGACCAAAAGGCAACACCCAAGGAAGGGGCAGTGAAACCGGATGCACTCATCACGCTGCTGTGGGAGAACCCCCTCTCCCCCTGGCTGTCTGCATTGCAGCCAGTCTAAATGAAACTAAACAGGGTTTTTACATGTCAGATAAAGTGAGCACCACTTTAGTGAAGGGCAAATATCCCGGTCCCAGGATTATGCATCTCACAGTGGGATCTCTGACATTGCTCAAGTGCATTTTTTCCTGATGTGGACTCCAAAGAAAGTATTTTTTACATGACTGTACCCTGTTTAGTATCTCCAGAGCTGTCTTAGAGACTCTTCCTGCTTCCTTTCCTCCTTCTTTTGTGTTCCTTCATGATCCTTACTACACTGCCTGGGAAAAGGCTGAAGTTTTGCTTGTCAAAAATCAATCAATACTAATGAGGATGTACTTGGCTGGCTCTACGAGATGAAAATACTGAGCTCTCACCTGCAACTGCTAAAATCTCAAAAAATATTCTGACCTCTTTGGCTGCAGCAATACACTTCAAAAATATGAATATTGTTATTGTCCAAATTCACAGGAGTTTTCCGCCCAGGTGCAGTTATTTATGATCAATATCTCAGTGTTGGAGATGCTGCGGACAGTGCAGGGCCAGAAGCAAGTGAAGGGTGCTTGGCAGTGCTTCTTATCAGACTGAAAGGCAACACTGATAAGGGCTGGTTATCTCATAAAAGCAGACCAGAAATGTAATCAAATCGCTTAAAAAACCTTTGATGCATGTTGCCTAAACAAGGACGATTCCTTCTGAACGAAGGATGTCTAGTAGCTTGATGCACTGTGGTACACTGTTCTTACTCTGGAAGCCTGAAGTGCCACTTTCAGGAGAGAGGAAATGCTGCTTGAAGTTCTCTAATTAATAAAACTTCATTTTTTTTTAAAGTGTGTGCATTACTTATTGCAAATGTGTAATTTTTCTGAGGATCTGCTCACTGCCGGCTCCTACGGAAGCCCATGCAGATGGCTCAGTGCTCATGAATGGACCAGAACTGTGGTGGGTACACAAGGCATACAGGGGTTTTAATCTTTGAGTTCACCCCTTGGCTCATGAATTTTTCTGCCTGATTATCCTGACAAGTGCCTCTGCCCTCAGGACTATCCTTTTATTTAAGAAATTACTGAAAGAAAACACTGAGCATGACTTGGCTTAAACAGCAGGCACATAAGAAGAATGGAGCCTACAGCAAAATACAGCAGGTATTTACTTGTATCTGGAGATGAGGATGCTGCATACTGCGGCGGAGCAGGACCAAGCTGTGTGTTTATGAGTGGGTCATACCATGGATCATACCTTCCTCTGCTCTCTTGCCTATGGTGACATGGGGACACAGAGCTTTTAGCAACTCTTTTAGTGAAGTACTGTATGGGTAATTATCTGATGTACCTTTTAAACTGGTCCCTGTGCAAACGGGTCCCTGTGTAGCACTTTGGAAGCTCTCCTGGCTCCCAGTGGGTCATATGGGACATAAGAGACCAAAAATGCTGCCTGGGCAGCAAGCAGAGAGAGATGCTGAGTGGGGAAGAAGGAAGGTGGGGTCATTTCTCAGGTTGTTGCTTAGTGTCCTTGCTCATAGGTCATTCCCCCATCTGGTTTGGGGGATGTGGATCCTCATCAAGTGCTCCAGCTTTCCCCAGGCAGGCAGACAGGTGATTACAGTGTAACAGCAATAGGAAGCCCTTTCCTGATCAGTGTAATTTGTTGTTTTGTTTTTGAAGGTTTGAGTCATTCTTTTTCTCTCTAGATATATTGGTAATGATTAATGAATCAGTTATTGCAGGGGATTTGTCTCCTGGGTGCCTTCTCTGTGCCTGATAAAACTGCACAGCCACTTCAGCATCAGTCATGGCAGTATTTGAATCAAACCAACGGGGCTGTGGTGCAGAAAAGTGGGGGAACGGAGCACAAGGTGACACCGACTTCTGAAGGTGGAGAGCCCATCAACCGTACCGAGATGCCAGCAAGCCGCCTGCAGTGCTTGAAAGCTGTCCTACCAACCCTGCTCCCCCACATGCAATGGCAAGGGAATGATTGACACTTTGCAGCCCTGGTTTGACAAAGATGGGAACAAAATGGGGTTACTAGAAGGGGTTTATTAGAGCTGGAAACTGTGACTTTTGCTTGGTGACTGGGAGCATGGCCATCATAGTCTCACACCACCGGGGAGCTCTCCTGCATGTCAGGTTTATGAGCTCCACTGGAAACTGGGCAGCGTTCCTACATCTTCATGACAAAATAGAAGATTTTGTTACACTACCGGTTTCCAATGAAAAACCTTGACAGAAAATACCCTGCAGACAGCTCTCCTGTGCCCTGCTGTACTGTGCCTTTTCTATTTGCCTTCTCAATCTTACCTCAAGACCTTTGGGACAGGACACATTTACAGAATGAGTTTATCTTACTGTCGTCCAGCACCAGGACATGTCTTTCAGCTGGGCTGTGAGGTTAAGCTTTGAATGACACCACCCACTTGTTTCTAATGTCTCTTGGGCACCAAAGGAATTGTTATTCTAACATTCGGAAACAACCAAAATTCACATACTCTGGAAAAAGTGAGTCATTTAATACAAGACACTGCACAAAATGATGACTAAACAGAGCTGAGACTCTCACACTGTGCAAGATGAGAGCTCAAGAAATCTCTTCTCAGTCCTGTGTGACTCATTTCTGTAGAATGAATGAGCATTTTACTAACGGTAAGCAATCTAGCAACCGAAATGGTGTTAGTTTATGTTGTTCCTGTAACACTCCACATCAAAATGATGGTTATCAGCCGGACTAAACCTGCTATGAGTCCCAAAATGTTGTGTTGGGTACTTCTTTGTAACAGTTTTTATTTTCTGGGAAGTCGTTGATGGAGATCTATTACAAAAATACTAATAAAACTAGGTTATCTATATAGCCTGGCAGGAAACAACCTGGCTCTTCCCAGGGCTGGGTGATCTATTCTCCTGCTGCTTGCTCTTGCACGTGCTAAGAACCACTGAACTCCCTGGTGACCTTTCCTATTCAAAACCTGAGGATTATGAACATAGAAACAAGTAATCTCATAGCCCTGTGACGTTTTTAAGCATCTTCTAACTACACATTCCTCTGAAAGGCAAATGAACCCCCAAACAGTCTTCAACGATAAAAGCATAAAATGAAGAAAAAACCCCAGAGCCTAGGGGCTGTCCCCATTGTGCAAAAGTAACCATGGACCCCCATAACCATGGCTGCTCCCATTACTTTGGTTGCTGTGTCTCCACCTTGATGGACTGGCAAGAAAAATCCCAGGAAGGTGCAAACCAGGCTGCTGGGGACTCGCTCAAAGGCCTGATTTGTCTCTGATTTCAGTGAGGGTGAATCAGGTCTGGACTGGAGGTTAACACTCCCCCCATCTGACACAGTTTGAAGGAACAGAGGTTACCAAGCTGCGTCACAGCCTCACCAAAGCTGAGAGAGGCGGAAAATGCAACGTTAGGTATTACATTTGCTTAGCTGAGATGTACAGATAAGATGAGTATCCTCTCACAGCCAAAGTTAGCAAGACTTTTATTAGCAATTTTTTAGACCACATTTGACTCCTTAGATGGCAGAGGGACAGAGAAAACCCAAATGACAGAGAGATCTGTCAGCAGTGACAGACTGCTGCATCAAGAGACGCAAGATTGCTGCAGATCAAGAGAGAGCTTCATCTGCTTGATCAGATCAAGCAAGCTGATGCATCCTTGTATCTCCCGTCCTAAATCTAAGCAGTGAAAGCAAATTACTGTTACACATCACCAGCAGTTTGTCCCAATAACCCCCAATTCTGGTCAGCTTCTCAAATGCAGAGGAAACAAATCCTACACAGGATGCCAAAACAGATAAATAGAAAGCATTTCCTTTCCTGTGTCAGCAGAAAGCTATCAGGAAGCTTGAAGATCCAGGGTCTACTCATGGTTTCAGTGAACAGCTCATGGGTGCTGCAGAGGGGAGACCTTTCTCCTGTCACCCAGGGCTGAAAAGCTGCTTTGTGCACAGCCTGCAGTGATGGCTTGAAACAAATCCCCAAGAGGCTGAGTAACCTTTGGCTTTTCCCTGTGTGGGTACAACCTCTGCTGCACACAGCAGCCCGCACTGTGAACCACCCACCACTAGCAATGCTTCTGAGAGCGGGCAGGTTTTCAGGGCAGCAGTCAGGCTCACAGGGATGGAGATGCTCCACAGGGATGTTCTGTGCTCCAGGGCCCGTGCTGGGGCAGCAGATCAGCTTATTGAGAGATCCCCAAAGCCCTTTGCAGTCAAAAACAGAGCTTCTGTTCCCTTTGTTTGCATCCTCATATGAAATTCCACAGTTGTTAAAGGAAATTGTTTTTTCACTTGAACTATGATTCCCTGAGAGATTTGGGCTGGTTCATGAACCAGCACATCTGACCCTGCACATAGCTGTGGCTGCAAGTCAGGCTGCTCTTGGTGAAATGTTCACAGACCCATCTGTCTGCCAAGAGATTGGAGCTATTTTCTGCACCAAAAGACTAGAGCACTTCTTCCCCTGGTTTCATGGGCACTGCAGACCCTGCTGTTCCTTTGGGCGCCTGAGGAAGCCCAGTCCATCCTCTTTCTAACCATGCTGAGTAATGCATGTGATCAGCTCAAGGGCTATCTTTGGTTCAAGTTCTCTTCTTCAACACCTGCCAGGCAGCACAAAATAAACTGTAAGGCATGCACTAGCCCCGGGGGGTGGAGGTGTGAAATCTTCCCCAAACCTTTCATCCTCTGCTGGCTGAACCTTTGTGGCGCCATCACTTTGTCTCATAATACCAAGAAACAGCAGTGCTCCTCAAACCATGAGCAGAGAAGCAGTTCTAGCATGCAGCTCCCAAGGGAGCGGAGCAGCACAGCCCTCCTGCTGGGGGGCCAGCACTAAGGAGACCTTGCGCTTGTGATGTTTCACTTCTCAGTTGCTCTGAGCTGGTGATTTCTGTCCGTCCAGTCCAACAGGTCCCAGCAAACTTTGCCTCTTGGAAGAAAACTGGTTTATATTTCAATGCTTTTAAGTGTGTGTCAGTCAGGAATCACATCACTGCAGCAGTACTGTGTGAGCAGGGAGTTGAAATGAAAGACATTTCAGAGCAGATATACGATGGCGCACGAAGAGGGAAATTTCTAGGTCATAGGAATGACCAGAACAGTTAAAATATATATCTGAGGTTAAACAGCATATTTGCACCACTTAATTTTTAAGGCAAGAACAGACCCTTTCTCATGATTTTGCTGGGAAGCTTCTTTCAAAGAAAGATTGATGATGACCCAAGCAGCCGTTTCTGAGAAGGAAAACACAGACAGCATTTTTCTACAACAAGGTCATCTTTCGGGGATCTGTTTTCTTAAGCATTAATGATCCAGATGAGGGACTTTAAACTAGACCTCACACGACCGACGTGAACAGGTTGAACTGAAGAGAAGGTTTTGTTCCTTGCACTGAATTATGCTGCTGCAAGACACTGAGTTGGCTTGGAAAATGGGGCTATTTTGATATCAATGCCTCAAAATTATGGAAAATGAGGAGCAACTGGGTTCTTTCCAACAGATGCTGGCTCCATTTTCTTTAATTCACAGAAATTCCTCCGAATTGCATTTAAAATAGCTTTGAGGGTGTTTTGTGATGAAATCGGGTGTTTTTGAACGCGAAGAAGACATTCGGGCACCGCGGCTCTGGACGGGGAGCAGACGGCAGCGCAGGGTGCTTGCTCCAAAGCAAGCCCCTTTGCAGGGCGCACGAAGGGCACGCTGCGCCCGAGCGCATCCTGCATCGGGGTTTCCGGCTCCGCACACTTGTGCTTCGCTGCGGGCAGCGGGAATCACCGCTCCCGTGTGCGCATCGTGCCCTCTGCTGGGAAAGCAGCGGCTTCGCCCAGGCCAAAGGAGGATCCTGGTTTGCCCGGGCAGATGCTGCGGCACGGAGTGATGCTGGGAGGAGGCAGCTCCAGAGCGGGTCTCGTAACAGCACCTTTCACCTGCCACCCCAGGCCCACTTATTCACACCTGGGTGTGGGAGCTCTCCCTTGCATGCTGCAGCTATGCCAAATCTCACTGGGCGTGATTTTCGGCTCCTTTACCCCCAAGATTATTTGAGTTAGGGCAAGCAATTAACATGACTATAGAGCCACTGCTGGAGAATCAATCTGTCCCACTTAGACTGTGCTAAACACTGATAGTCATGGAAATTAATACTGAACATGGACAGACGCATACTTTGGTCTAAGACTCCTCCTTTATTTAAACTTTTAGCCCAAATGTGGGTTCATTTTCTGCTGCTTGCATTTGCTTTCTGACTTCTGGTATTTGTGAGCCTCTTCCAGTTCTCTGAGAACAAAAGGGGAACCCCAAGGGGAAAAGGGGAAGGACAATAAAGCACAACTTCTACAGAAGAAAGTCTCTTAAAAGCAAACCCAAAAGTATTAGAATCACAGAATGGGTGAAAGGGTTAGAAAGGACCTTAAAATCATCCAGCTCCAACCCCCTGCCACGGGCAGGGACACCTTCCACTAGAGCGGGTTGTTCCAAGCCACCTCCAACCTGGCCTTGAACACTGCCAGGGCTGGGGCAGCCACAGCTTCCTTGGGCAACCTGTGCCAGTGTCAGTATCAGAACCTTGCTTCTTAAAACCTGCATTTTGTTGTATCTCCTCCATTTTAATGCTCATCGAGCGTATTCAGCTCCCCCATCTAATGACAGGAAATTAATATATAGGAAATAGCTGAAAATCAAGTTGCGTTATTATTGTGTTAAATTGTTATTATTGTGTTATCGCTGTGTTATTACTGTGTTAAATCAATGTGCATTACTTGCAAAAGACCTAGATCATGAAACTTTAGTAGCTGAAAGCACGCATGTTCTGTTTCATGATGCGTGAGCTTATGTTTAACTATCAAGGTCTGTGCAGTACCATGGCTGACTGCAACTTCTCTGGAGTTTCTTTGAAAAGAAAAGCTGAATTTTCAAATAAGTAAAGCCCTGCATAATTTAAATTATTTTTTTTTTCTTTTTTCATCTGGAAACTGAAAACAAAAATTGCCACCTAAAAAAAAGAACCACGGCGTCACAGGATCCCGATTCTAGTTGCCAAATGAGTTTTTTTTTCATTCCCCTTTTTCATTCCTAAATATTCCCTCTCATCTGACTATTTTTCTCAAAATGCCTTTTCCACAGGGAAAAGAGTCCCTCTTTGCTCCCATAAAAGTGACCCCAGGACCGTGATTAACTACCCCCCTGCACACAGCCTTCTGCCAAAGCCATCAACACAGCCAAAGCCCCACCAGCCAGCGTCAGAATATTAGTGCTGGGGAAATGATCAGTAACAGGTGTTTGCAGGAAAAAAGAAAGCACAGAGTTTCGATCTCTTGCGATGAATGAACATTACACAGCACAGGGAAGACAGGAGCATCCTGCCCAGCTTTGCTCACCTGAGGAGGCCACGCTGGAGCAGTGGCAGGTAGCTCATCACATAGCGTAGGTGTGTGCGTACTGGGCACTCGGAGCAAGTAGTCAGCACTAGGACAGACATAACCAGTTTGTAGCAGGTTTATGTGAATCCTCACCTTGCTTTTGCAAGGGGTGTGAACCCGTGAGCAATGTGGGTCATGCAGTCAGGGCATGGCCTGTCAAAGCTCCACTGTGACATATGGTTTTCAATTTAACAGGAGCTTACCAGGGTATCAGATGACGCCGTGACTTGGAAGTCACCCCACAGCATGATGTTTGCAAGAAAAAGTGCTCGATTCCAGCTGCATGACCCAGCACCCCCAGCATCCTGCACATACATCTTCCAATAATCAGGGGAAAAACAGATTGCAGGTACAGATGTGGCACCAGGAGCCCGAGCCCCGAGAGCTGGGCAGTGCACCGAGGCACGCAGGGCTGAGAGGATGCAGCAGGGATGTGGAAGGGCCATACCCGATTAAATCACTGTGGGGTGAGTGATGCTCCCAGCTGTTAGCACTGGTCTGCACCGAGGCACACAGGGCTAAGAAGATGCAGCAGGGATGTGGAAGGGCCATATCCAATCAAACCACTGCGGGGTGAGTGATGCTCCCAGCTGCCAGCACTGGTCCCCTCCAGCCACCATGCTGTGTGAGGGTAACAGCTTCTCACCTCATACAATGGATGACTTAATTTCCTGGCATTTTGGGGTTTGTTTCATGTTTAGTGCTATTTGTTTTCATGTTTTAATCCTGCTTGGTGCAGGCTCAGCCCTGCAGCGAGGCAGCTGCCTGCTGAGGCTGGTGCCAGCATGGAGGATCGGAGAGGGAGCGCAGGCATTGCTGTCCCTGTTAGGGGTTTAGTGAGCAATGCTTTTGTCCAAAGCATTATTTGTTTGCCTTCTCCACCTCTTTGTCTTAGAGGAATGAGATGTAATTAAAGCTTAACTCAGGGCTTTGGGATAATTCCCAAAGATGGGGACAGCATGCGCTCACTCCTGTCAGATTTCATGTGCTGGTAGATTGTGTAGTAAAGCAATAAATAGTGCATGTGAAACAGCACAGTGTTTGAGTCCACAGCAAATCATTTATGTCCTCACAGCAGCTTCTCAGGAAGAAAAGACAGGCCCAGGGCTGTGCAGAACCGACTCGCCACAGATGTGAGAGCATCTGAGCACAGGCTTAGGCTGGTCTGATGGTGCTGGTCAGCACTCAATAGGGATGTGCCTGTAAGACACAAGCACTCCAGCACCATCAGCGCTCTGGGAAGGGTTTTCAATCTCATTATGGAAACCCTGCCAGATGCCTGGTCTAAAAGGTGACAGGGCTATGAAGAGGCTGGCTCTTGCCTTGACCCATGTTTCGGACACTGTCTCTCCCGGCGCTGCTCAGTCAGACAGTCAGTGTGTCAGCACTGCTTGATGTGTTGCTTCGTGTCGTATTTCCACCTTTTAGGGCAATAAAGGCAACTATGCAGCAAAAGTCCCTGTGCCAAGGGCCCATCTGAGCTGTGTACAAGGCGTTTGCACCTTGCAGCGCTCTCCTGGTCGCAGCCTTTGCGCGTCTGGGAGCGGGCTCTGAGCTGCCTTCCGTGGCACTCAGCTCCACGGGCTCCTTCACTGGACACCGCTGAACTGCAGCCCCTTTGGCAGCTTGCACACTGCCCATCTTGCTGGGCCTGCGCTGGGATTCCTCCGGTTCTCCGGTAACACGGGGCTGTTTCACAGGATTGGTGTTTGCCAGCAATACAACTCACGGCATCAGCGCACCACGGGGCACAGCCTGGCGTTTGGTAAAGCTGAGCCCCTTCCGTTTGCTGTAGCAGCACATGAATGATTTCCGGCCGTTCCAACAGGAGATGTGACAGACTGTACATTTTGATTGTCCTTTTTCTCTCCCTCTGATCTCCGTGCTTTCCTGAAATGAGACTGGACAGGCACCCAAACCAGAAGCATCTGTTTCTCCTTTCAGTGTCAGCAGTGTAAATAAAGCGTATTTGTGATGTTTGGATTTCATAAACATATTGTTTTTGGCTTTTCTTTGCATATGCTGTGGAGCTTTGCTGCAGAGCTGGACAGACGGATGAGCGTGGCTCTGATCTGTGGCCAGGCACACAGAAGTCTGTTTACAGAGACGGGTAACCATTGGGAAGTGTTGGACCCTGCCTGTCATTTACAGGAACTGCGATTTACCCTGGCCCTGTGCTGAAACAGCTCCTGTAACAGCAGCTGCTGGAGGGGCCATGGAGCTCGCTGGGGTACCGGCACCCCAAGGCCAGCGGGCACCCATCGCCTTTCCACCCTGCTCCAACCTCCACCCACACACTCGCCAGCTAAAATCATGCTTGTTGCCACGGTGGGGAGCCAGCATCCCTCTGGAATGATGGTTTGCCTGTCCGGCTGCCAGCCGAGTCCCAGAGCGGGCTAAATCCTTCCTGGTGCTCAGAAACGATTACCCGGGGCTCTGCTGCAAGGGGCTGCCTCCTCCCTGGTTTTGGATAGAGTTAACCAAGCACCTTGAGGTTTCAAAATTCAGGACAGATGCATAAACAGAGGAGGCAGCAAATGATGATTTGAATCCTATTTTAGTTCATTCCTTCTTTTTCAGCAGTGCAGTAGGAATATTTACCCACTGCAGCTTCACTGGGGTGAGCAGTGCTAACTAGCTCGCTTTTCCCAAAGAGGGTTTGTAACGAGACATGCTGTGGCCTTGAGAACAAGGAAAGCAGGCATCTTCCTTGTAAACACAGCAGCACAGTGGTCTGCTGGAATTCACCCCAGAACAGGAAAAACCCCTCAGGTTGAGAGGTCACACCATAAGCAGATAGTGTGCCACAGTTTACATTTTGAGATCTACAAACATGCATAAACACATCAGATTTTCCTTTGCCTGCTGGCATTCCTAGCATGAATACCGGCACACACGGCCCTCAATGCTGCTCTACTGCAGAGCTGCTTGTGGGACCTCCGGGGCTTGCAGACCCCAATCCCAACTATCTTTCTCTCCTTGAAACCTTGAATGCCTTTTAGACATCAGACAAAGCCATGACCTGGCAGCTTTTTCCCAGTCTCCTCGCACAATGCCCTGTTTTTCCAGGTAGCTCAGAGGAAGGTGAGGAGGAGGATGGCATGCAAACCCTGGTTGCCCTCCAGGCTGGAAGCGATGGTTCTGCTTCAGACCACCCCACCTGAACGTGGGATTGCTTTCTGCCGAACAAAAGTCAGTTGTGGGACTTAGTGGCTACCCTCACAGTTGATATGTACGTGAGAAAATGCAGATTTGCCTGTTCCATAGCTGATTCAGGATGCAGGAGCAGCTCAGCCACAGAAGTACAGATAAGCAGCATGGAGGGATATTATTCAAAGGGCAAGCTTTGTTCAAGGAGGTAAATAAAAAGTATGGGAAAACATCAGAAGGAGAGGGATATTCTGAGAGGAAAAAGGGCTTTTCTCCGAGGAGGCTGTGCTGAGTACCAGAAAGAGGAGCCATCAGTGCCTCTAGCCCATACATCTCCTGGAGTTGCTGACCTTCAATCCAGGCAAACTCTGCTCCTTGCTGAGGTCAGAAGTTGTATTTGCTTTTTGAGAAATGCCTCAGCGCTGCGGTCTCCATCCAAAAGCAACAACCTCGTGTTTCTTGGGGAGGAGAAGGGAAGGGAAGACAATTGCAGGCTGAAACTGGTATGGAATAGCTGCTTAAACACAGCCCCCTGCACTTGCAAACCTCCTGATCACGGCTGGGTAAGGCAGAGCTGCCAAGTCCCGCTGTCACAGGGCAGCAGGGCTGCTCAGCAATGGTTTCATGCCAACCGATGACAGCAGCCAAAGAACCGGGGGTTTCTGACGTTATGGCTAGATGCTTAACCAGAAGAAGCTGCTCACCCAGGAAGCCCAGTGCTCTGGAGATGGATCCTGGGCTCAAAGTCTGATCCACAGCCTGGGTCCTAATTGCCCCAAGTGAAGAAGGGAGAGGCTGGAGGCTCGGAAAGCAGCTTAAAAGCTGTCAGGTAGGGAAGTGGGAGAAGTTCTCAATGGGCTTAGCCTGCTTTCAGAATCCTGAGAAATTTCAGGCTCACCTTGCTATTTTCCCCCATCTTTTTCCCTTATGTGGAAGGCAGCTGTCATTATTCCCTTAATTATTTGTGTGCAAAGTATGCGAGAGCCTCCTTTAAAAAGAGGGGTTTTTTATTCAATTAGCTGCATGTTTCATCGACGAGACAGACACGTGAAGCAGCTGAAAGAAGAAAGGCATTTTTGAATACCTACATGGATAAAGAGCAGAGATGAAAAGCAGATGTTGGAGGCAGCTGTGTAAAACAAATACTGAATAGGCCAGAAAAGGGATCGTAAAGAAATAACATCCCAGCAATATGCTTCATGAGCACCACCTCTGCATTACTGTTTAGAGCAGGCAGGTTTCGAGCTGGCCAGGTTTGCAGACACCGCCTTTTGTCTCCCTGTTAATGCTTTGCCAGTTTATAGCCATGCCAATACCCCAAAACTGCCCTGAGCACCAAGAAGGCATTGCTCCAGCTGCCTCTGGGGCTGGGTGATGGCTCTATGCAACCACCTGATAAATGTGTGAACTTCACTGTCCCCTCCACGTTATTTACTTGTTGTAGAAATACATGCTCAGAAATGCTGATCCTCACTGCAAGATAATATCTAGGGAGCCAAAATATGCTGCCTCCAAACAAACACAGTCACATATAAACTCATCGGGTAAATGCATTTGGAACAGCTAAAGCTGTGAAGCTAAAAAAGCTAAGACTGTATTAAACCCATATTTTATTTTGCTGAGAATCTGAATTTGCAGGTTTAAACATAATTTTCAAGCACCAGAGGGAGCAGATGAAAAGCAAAGAGCAACACTTCCCACTTGCCTTCAGTGCAGACACCAATACGTGCACGATTTGTTCTGCAGCTCTAAACGCTGTTTCACATGGGCTGGTTCTGCACTGCCCGTGCACCACATGGGTTCAGAAACCTGGCTGAAGTGAGGGCAGTCACACACAAGCTTCTGTGCTGCCCCACTTTGCCAAAGGGACTCGTCTCCCCTCACATCACAGTATGTGCTCACAGGAATTGCACAAGGGCAATCAAGTCTTATTCCTGTGTTCAGTTGCTTCATCCAGGTATTTCCGAGGACTGCAGATGGTTTCAGCCCAAATTTAATACAAAAGACAGAAACGTGATCTCTTTTTCCCTATTAAATCAAAGCTAAAATATAATAATTGCATAAAGGATGCTGCAGTGATTAAGCAATTTAGTGCACCGTGAGACTCTTTATCCTACTCAATACAACATAAAACTTTAGTCAAGTTCCTGAGACACAAAACTGCTTGTCATGGTAGGTTTCTCTTTGACACTAATGTTGAAGATGCCACGTTTCATTGTCTGCAGTAATTCTCCAAGGGGAGAAAGGCAGGCAAAGAAAATAGTTTGGCATCTGACCAACTATTCAAAATATTTAACAGTGACCTTGAGAATTAGAAAAGGGTCCATTAAAAACCCTTGTTTAAGGAAAAAAGAAAGGACAAAAATGTGCTTCCTTGCAGAATCTGGTACTGATGCATGTTTACTGCAAAGTTTATCTCAGATATGCTCTGTATACAATGAAAATGAGCTTGAATAAGAAGGAAAAGGAAGCAAGTTTAACTCCTTGTCTTAGAATTACTCTGTGACCCTGCCTGCATTTGGAAATTCATTCAATTTCCAGAATACCTGATCACTTCATTCCAAAGAGTCAACCAGCTGCCCAGAGCAAGAAGAGGAGCAAGACATCACACTTATGCTTAGGTGGAAACTTTTCTAATTTATGAAAAGGATATTTATGGTTCATTGCATTTACAGCAGGTCCAGCTGGCAGAGTAGATAAGCCATGGATCTGCCTTAGACAGCAGCACTCGAGGTGATGTATACCAAAAGCAGCAGCTTCAGCAGCTTCTGGGTGAGGGCAGATCATGTGCAGAAGCCCAAGAAACAAGATCAGAGCTCTCTGGCATTGACAATGTACTCTTGGGTACCAGTGGCAGTGAAGGACCCAGGCAGGGTGTATCAAATCTCATTTGTCCTTTATGGTTTCCCATCCCTATGCTGTAGAGGGAGTGTATTTGGCTAAAAGGAGCAGAAAGACACTTCCCTGGTCAGTTAAAATGGCCACAACAGGGCCACCAAGTTGGGGATGGAGGTGGGAGAAGGGGGCTCATGTCACCCTGGGGTCCCTGTTCTCTGGGTGTTGGGCACAGATGGTTAAAGGTTGGTGCTTTGCCCATCACCATGCCTTCCAGCTATTAAACTACAACTGCTTCTACTGTATATTTTCAGCATGCATCTCTACACACTTAGTATTGTTTCTAAACACAAACACAAGTTCACATTTTAAGGCTTCTTTTGCACAAAGATTTTAATTTAATAGGTGTGCAGTGACCTGCATGCTGCTGTGAGACACTGTCAATGGTTAAAACAGTTACTTTCCTCTTCTAGCAACCTGAAAAACAACCCCTGGAGAGCCAGGTGTTGCTCTGTGTTTCTTCAGCATGGTTTTTGTGGTCCAACAGACAGGAAAGAGGAGCTTTTTGATGGGGAGACCCCATTTGTCCTTTCAGACCGGTGCAGTAGGCTACTTAATGTGAGGCTTGCTTTAAGCACTGTGAAGCTGCGTGACTTCCTTTTCCCATATTATCAGGCCTGTTAGATTTCCTTGTATTTCTTAGGTGTGGCCCTGGAGGATGAACCCACACGAGAGGCCTGGGGAAGCACAGATGTGCTTTGGGTCAAACTGCAAAGAAATGTGGGTGTCTCCAACTGGGAAAGCTCAGAACAGGGTAAGAGGACAGGCATGGTAGCCTGTGATACTCAAGGTCAGGTAACTGTGCTTTAACCTCCTTTACTGTGCTTTAACCTCCAATAATGCTTACCTGCCTTTTTATGGACTATAGACTGCCAGATACTTACTCATGCCCCAGGAGCACATAAACTAGAAAAGAAACCATAACCATCTTGGTTTTGCCAGCACAAGACTGTTTCAGTCTAGGCATTTAGTTTCTGCCATGGCTTTTTGCACACAGTGGATCTTCCCCAGCTCCCAATCGCTCAGTGATGCTCTTCCCATAGGTTAACAGAGGGATATGGGAAATGTTAAATAGTTTCCAGACTTCCAGCCCCCAGCCACAAAAAGAAATAAACCAAATAATTTAAGTTATGGTACATTTTCCACTAAATGCTCTTGTATACTACCACATTGCTGCTCCATTTGGAGGGGCTCCCTGCTCCAGCGGGACCTGTGTTATCCATCCTTCTAGTGTAGCACTGCCCAAGCTTGCATCCATGCTTAGCTTTTATAGACCTAGAACCAATCTTCCTCACAGATATAGCATTTTTTTCCCCAAAACCAGTCTTTTTAGGAAAAGAAAAAAAAAACCAAAACCCAACAACCAATCCTAAAACCAACAATACTTTTTTTTTTTATCATCTTGTACCTCTTATGAGGCTGTAGGAAACTGCGTCATGCACCAACACTTCAAAGTATTATTAAAACAAAGATCAAAACAAGCACTCTGAATCTAAAGAGCACGTAAAAAGTTATGCAAACAACCCCGAGGAGATCCAGCAATGCCACCAGTCTTTTCAGGGCCCCTGCTGAGCCACAGTGTGCCTTAGCAGACAGCAGCGCTTTGGTGTAAGTCTGGTCAAAAAGACCCATCAAGGGAAAAGGGGCATAGAAAGTAACCAAGGTAAGAGTCAGCCACACAGCAAGTGGCTCGCCCATGGCCTCTGGGACTGGCCATGTCCAAAGCTCAGATTTGTTCAGTTTTGTGTGACCTGCCAAGAGATGGATGAATTAGGCACATGCACCTAAGCTCCTGTTCACCCCAAGATGAGTGCAATGTGTCCCTTTTCTTTGTGATTCAAGACTAAAAATCTGCCTGAAATTCACTTGAGCACCCGGCAGCATTTCTCACTGTCTTTATACCTACACACACATTCAATCTTAATTTCCTGTAATTTTCATACAATCATAGAAACATAAAATGGTTTGGGTTGGAAGGGACCTTAAAGCTCATGCAGTTCCAACCCACTCCCACGGGCAGGGACAACTTCCACTAGAGCAGCTTGCTCCAAGCCCCTGTGTCCAACCTGGCCTTTCATAAAATGTATACCTTATGATGCATTTTTTTTCTGTAATATATGCATTACTTTTTAACTTGTGTGATGTGTTAAATGATTAGCGTTGTCAACAACATGGTTTCAATACAGTTTTTTGGATGACTTTGTGAACTGGTTGCCAGCTGGACAGAATATGGAACCTAGATCCAACTTTCTGTTAAATGTTTTTCAAAGAAAACAGGGTTTCTTTAGGTATATTGAAAGTTTTCCTAAGATTTTAATTGATTTTCCCTTCTATCCTCAGTTTTGGCATCTGACATGGATCCATCTGGACTTGCTGATGGATGGTAGGGACCTGGGGGGGTCAAAAGAGCATGCTGAAGACAAAACGTGTACCAACAGCTGTCAGGCATCGCTGTTAATGAAGGAGAAGCAAAGATTGTATCTGTATAGCACAAAGAACCAGCTTATCTTGACTAGTAAGGCCACAAGTTAAAATAGGGTTTATTAGCAGAATAAAACCAGCGAGCCCCTCCAACAGTGTCAGTCCCAGGGGAGCTGGGAGCTGTGGCCGCAGCTGTGGTGGCGTGACACCAGTGTGGCTGAGCACTGGCCAGGCTGGCAAAGTCCCTCGTGGACGAAATGCCAAACACATCCACCTCGTACTCAGAAGATAAAGCACGTGTTGAGGGCTGCACAAACAACAAGGAACAGTCACACGCGGCTGCGTTAATCACTTACATGTGCCTATTAGTGAAAAAGCCTAAAAGGAAAGGAAAGATCAAGCGGGGCTGGACTTCACTTCCTACTTTGCAGCAACAACTATAGGTATTTTTTAAATCCTGAGTGCATGAGCTATGCTGTCACGGGCTCCGGGCCCACGGTGCTCACCACGGGGGTGCTGAGCATCCACGTGCCGGCCAAGGAACACTGGCTGAACCCTTCACAGCCCTGGAATGTGTTCAGGGAGGAAGGAAAGCCGGGGTGAGACCTACAGCCACCCAAGTGAGCGGGGTTTTCTGCTCCCAGAAAGTTGCCCCTTGCTGCAGACAACAGGTCTCTGCCTGTGCCTGTAAGGACATCCGCTACAGCACAGACCTCAGCGCCCTATGTTAGATGGGGACCAAGGTAACATTAGTGCAGAATAAGGCTTCACCCGACGTGAGGACAAGAACAACCAATTGGGAATAATTCCATGAAGCAGAACTGCCCCGCTGCTGGTTTTCAGTGCAGGTCTGTGCTGCAGCGTGACTCAGGGCGATGCTCGCTTCAAGCCGTTCCACCAACTTACCCCTTCAGAAAAATGAATCACCCAGAAAGCAAACAGAGACCGCTCAGCCTTAGCTGCAGCTGTGGTGCTGGCTATGGGAAGTGTTTTATAGGTCTGCCTAAATATTTGGGTTTCTGCTCTCTTGCACGTTTCCATCAGCCTCCTGGTCATCCTGTAAAAATAGAAATCCCTCTTCTAAGGAGATAATTAACTAACGCTGAGCAGCTGCTAGGAATCAAACATGGCAAAAGACACTGAGCCCAACAGTGCTCATAGCCAGCTGCGTAATATTACAGTTTCCTACCAAGGTCCTTCCTCAACATTAAGGCAAAAAATAGAAAGATAAATGAAGACATCACAAATCACGCAGCATCCATTTGCTGTTTTCGGATGTAATTCTAGCGTGTGCAGTCTAGCTTGTGAGTGGAGTCAAGCAATGCTTGAGACCTCTTTCATGGGGGACGGGAGTACTCAAACAACCTCCTCCGTCCCTGCAGCCCCTCAGGGAGACACGCTGGGATTTCATCCTGTGTACGGCTACACCTCTTGCTGGGCAGCTCTTCAAAACCCAGGTCCAGCCCCTGATCATTGTCCTGGCCACATCCACGAGAGAAAACGCTTGTCAAAGAGAAGATAAAATCAGACAAAGGGACACGCTGCCTGGGGCCATCTGCTGCAGTGGGCTGGATGAGCACCGAGAGGGAGGAATCACTGTCTGACACTGAGTAACTTCCAGTGCGGTTTGGGTAAGCTTGTTCGCTTTGTCTGTACCTCCTCCTCTGTTGTTAAGCAACCGGTTACCACTACTGACACGCAGAGAAATGATCACCCAGACTACCAGATATTTCAGATAGGAAACAACGTATTGGAAAGTGATCTGGAAAAAGGGTTTCACATTTAAAGCTGACCATGGTGACAGCTGGAAGGCTGACCGCTTGCCTCTCCTAATCACGACGCCAAAGAAATCTGGCTGTTTTGTTTGCTCTGGCTTCCCAGAGAAATCCCATTACTTCAGGTAGCAATCTGCTGTGGCGGCACTGCACAGGTTGCTCATCCACTTATACTTTTAGGGGGGGGATAAGTGTGTGAGAGCAAGCTCTATGTGCGCATTGAAAAAGAGAAGCCTCCAAGCTAAAATTGCCAGAATAGTTAACTAGTTACACAACCACAGCTCACTTTTCAGTGCTATATGAAAAGCAGAAGGAGAACACATTTGCAGTGACCCTCAGAGACAGAATTTGGCAAAGCACTAAATGCTCTTGGTGAAATAAAACAGTTGGGGGAAAGACATGCCCTGCAATCCTTTTGGTTATGATATCAAGTAAAATATTCAATAGCCTTCAGAGGCTGAAAGACTCTGCTGTTTTTGGATTAAAATGAATTGATTCAACTGTAAATTAACAGCAGATGACTTGTGGGAGTGTTTATTCCCATATTTACAGTTTTGGGCTGTCACTCTTTAGAAGTGTTAAAGCAGAAGGCACCTTGGCAGGGCTCACCTGGAGCTCTGGGTAGGCAGCAACAGCCACAGCTACTGCACCCGGTCATGGCCATCCCTTGGCAATACCACTCCGGGTCCCCCCTCCCTAAATACGTAAGTGCAAGCTTAAAAATAAGCAGATGCTCCACTTCTGTAAGGGGCTGGGGGATGATTGAGCACGTGCTGAAACACTCTGCTGACTCAAAGCCCCAGCCCCGCACTGGCAGAGAACGGGTACTGACAAAGCGCAGGTGAGCCCTGACCGCAGCTGAAACGGCACTTCATAAACCCACGGCAGAGCCGGCGGCTGCCGACAGCGGTGAGAGCTGCTCAGCCTCAGGTAGAGCAGCAAGGGCCCTATCCTGCCTGCTGCAAGGTTCAGGGCCAGCTTTGCCATGGATTTACATCTAGGCACGTCTCTGAATGCGGGCGAAACACACACGCTGAAGCAAGCTGAACTTCCAGTCAGCTGGTTCCAAAGGTCTGCACCGCTGTGAGCTGGAATGGAAGCATGAAACTGTTATTGCAAAGAAACCTCCGAATTCTCTCATCTTCTGATAAATCAGCCCCGCTCTGCCTCACCCCTCTCTTCTTACATCAAGTCTGCGTGTGAACACTTGTTAGAAGTAAGACCTCTGTCAAAAGAGACTCATAACTAAGCACCACATGGCTGCTTCATCAATGCCTCCTTCCCTCCCAGCACTCGGTGCTCTGCTGCTCTTCCTTTGCAAGTGGCCTGGGCATTTTGGGCGCCTGCTTGGGAAGCCTTAGTGCCAGAGGGTGCAGAAACCAAACACTGCCTCTCCAAAGACTGCCTGCTCCGTTTTGTACTAGTAATCTGGAATCACAGTGGTAATCTGATTATTTATTTTTTAAAGGGAAATGAGTTATCAGAGCTTCTAATTTAATCCCCTTCCCCATGACTTGGATTTTCATTGGAGAGAGGTCAGAGGAAGGCTGTCCCCCATCATCCCACCACCTCCTAGCTCAGTCATTCCCAAGTTACCCCACGTGTTTGCAGACCTGCACCTGCCCAAGCCCATCTCAGATGGAGGTGAATCCTGGTCCCTGCAGTGTTAGGCTTAGGGAAGGGATGCTTAGGGATGTCAGGCTTAACAGTGCTGCAGGTAAACCTGGCTTCAGCTCTTCCTTAACCAAACTCCTGTTTGACCTTGTCTAAGGTCTGAAATGAAACAGCAGAACTGTACAGCCAGCTCTGCGGGAGGATCACGCACTCATGTCACCTGCCTGTTGCAGTGGCTGGAATTTCCACACTTGCTAGGAAGAGCAGGTGACATCTTCCTGCTCCCTTCCCCTGACCCCAGAAATGTGGAATTTCATCTGACAATTAACACCACACTGTGGGCCCAATCTGACTTTTTCTCAGGCAACAACAGTTCATCCAGTGCAATGCAATTAGCATTGCATCCACTGCCCCTCTCGGCTACGCTGCGGGATGGCTGCATGCCCAGCAGCTCTTCATTCACAGGCTCTACGCTGCTTGGTGCAGAGCTGGGACAACTGGACCCATTCATCATGCAGCTGGTAAGCGAGGCTTGAGTTATCACAGGGAACTTATCTTCACAAACGCACCTGTGGGTTGTTGCTGGTTGACAAGTGCTTGTACCTCAGATGGTGGCTGAGGACAGGCAGCACAAGCAAGACTCCTCTCTCCTGTGCATTTCAGAGTGGCTGCCTTACTTGACCACACGGGTTTTCCTCCCTGCCCTCAGCACCACTGCTGTAAAAGCAAGGAGAGGCAAACCAGAAATAGCTAATGCTCTCCATGGTAACGTACAGCAAACTCTGGGAGCCGGCGCGTCTGCCAGCGGTCTGTGGGAGTGAACCGATTCCCACTACGTGACCTGGGTTTCCGTGCGAGTTCAAACGGCGCCTGCAGCTCCTGGGCAGCTCAGCCCGCTGCGCTTCGTGCGCGGACACCTGAGCTGAACAAAGTCCCTCAGTACGAGAACAGTGCAGGGCTGTCAGCACTCCCTGCCTGGCAGGCTTCATCCTCAGCGGAGTTAATTAGCACAGGATGAGCTTGAGCTGCCTCTTCAGCCATAGCTCAAATCTCTGCACAGCACTGCCTTGTAATATAGACACGCACTGATAGAGCCAGCATCCCCACCACAGCACTAAAAGTAGGTGTATCTGGGGTATTTGTTTCTAATGCAAGGCCATGTGTGCAAATGCAAACAAACCTGGTAGGAAGATACCCCACAAAAACTCACACAGATGTTTAAAAGGCTCGTTATGTTTTAGGGTACCCATTCTGACAAGAGAGCTGACCTCCAGGTGCTGAGTACCCGCTTTCTGAAAGGCAGGTCTCCACAGTGCTCACAACCTCCTGTTGACCATCCCAGGTACTGATTCCGAATAATCAACCACTCAAAATCCAAACACACACATCTAAATGGACCTGGCTTCTGCCTGATTTGTAAGAGGGAGGCAACCAGGCAGAGGAACACAAAATATCATGTTACTTATCTCATTAGAGGCAGGAGGAACACAGACATCACTGTGTGAGAGTATGTGTGCATGGAGGAACAGAGAAAGTAGGAGTAGCATCCTAAAAACCTAACATCAGCCATGCCAGATCCTTCTTTTGGGGGAGTAAGAGAAGAAGAGGGCATGAAAATCTGCATCAGCCCTCTGGGGGAGACGATATTTGCTACTTCTAGAGCTGAAGAGTCAATCAGCAGAGGCAGAGGCAAACTGCCCAGAGACAAAAGCTGTGGACACTCCTTAGATGCATTTCTCTAAAACTGAAAGGGAAAAGAATGATGGGGTTTATGGTTTAGTGTCTCAGGGTTTTGGTTTTGAGCAGATGGAAAAACTGCATGTTAGAGAAGAGCCCAGAGTGTGGGTAACCCAGAAGTACAGCCGTGTCCAGAAAATGTTGGATTTAAGCTTGCATCAAATGCTGCCAACGATTCCCCCTGCTCAGGCAGGCTTGGTGCTGCCATGACAGATGGATGCAGTTCTCCAAAGAGTTAAAGTCAACCAAGGCTTTCTTATATTGTTTTGCAGTCATTGCAGAGCCATAAAGCACAGCTGAGCTTCCTCTGAGTTTATGGCTTTGGATCGCACGCTCTTGCCCAGGCTGTATCTCTTAGTTTTTATACCTGCTTGTTGCTTGGCACCAGTTTCAAGTACCTTTTCCAGACACCCAATTTGCTTGGTTTTAGGAAGAAATCTCTCAACTTTGCATCAGGGTCAGCTCCCATCAGTAGCTCAGCAATCTAATCTGGTTCACTGGAAAACATAGACATCATCTTACTAAACTAACAGATTGCCTGTCATTAAAGCCTCTTCCAGGAATTCCCTTGAGCCACTGAAGAGGCGCTTTGCACCATCCTAGCAGGGCTAAACACATGGAGCTGTGACTCCTCTCAGGCAGTTAGACCAAATGATGGTTTTAGGTCCCTTCCAACTGAAATAGTCTGTTCTTGTACTCAGCTACGGGAGCCCAAAGCACCACAGATAGGAGCTCCCCTACAGCTCTTCAATGATCTTTCTGCCCTGCAGAATATCGTGTTCTGAATCGGAAACGTGTGTTTCCTTATGACAGAGGTAGCTAGCTCTTCAATACATAGAAAATAATGTTTATTCTCTAAGTTATCCACAGAACTGCTGTTAGTCAAAACACTGATACTGTTGTGAGGCTGCAAGAATGTGTTACAGGATCGGCTTTCCACTAATACAGAGCCAGGAAAAAAGCATTGAAGAAGTCTAAGTTTACCTGAAAATCAAGCCAAACGAGTTTTTCTCTCACTCCTTCTCTGTGCGTCTGTAATGGAGCGAGTTTGAATCTGGAGGCATCAAATTCGTAGCATTTATTTAACAGTTAAAATGTTAAACGTGGACTGAAAAAGCAGAGCTCTTTAAAAGATTTCATTGAACACTGTTTTTCCTTGCAGTCTCCTTTGCCTGTGCAAAGTGCACGTAAGCCTTTTTACAAGCGGTCTATTCATAATGACACTGGCTACTAGATCACCCTCCGCTCACAAAGTTGTTGGTCCAGCCCCAGCCCCCTGGCATCATTAAAGGGTTTGTGTGTGGTGGACATGCTGTGGGCTCCTTTCGTCTCTCAGCCTCCGTCTGGGCTATTTTCAAACTCCAGGTTCAAGTGCTGTGCTGGGATCGCCATGCCCTGCTTGTTTGTGGAGCTCGGCTCAGCTCGGAGCCAGAACAACCTCAGTGCTTGATATAGCGTCTATGGTCAAGAGCTCAGAGTGTGTTCAGAATCAATGCAGCTGAAGAAATCCTCCCAGGTAGATTAAGGAAAACTCACCCAAACCCCAAAAACAAATGGCAACTGCTGAATGAATTGATGGAAAGCCTTTGAACAAGCTGGGCAGAAGGCAGGCTCCTGCGTGCTCCCTGGTCAAGACATGGGGAGCTTTGGTGAGCAGAGATTTTGCTGTATCTCTGTTCCAAGGCTCTTTCTGTGGCACTTGGTGTGTTTTTTCTATAATTTGTCCCACTCTGTGCAGCATTCCTTTCTGCTCGTTCCCTGGGAGCACCAGCTCCTCGCTGAGGGATAAGGAACCACAAACTTCCCTTCTTTTCTCCCCTTCCAGTTTTGAACCTCCCTTTAGAGAATAAGGGCACAGGCATCATACTCCGTGCTTCTGCCAGTCCAAAGACACTTGTGCTGCAAGCCAGGAAAAGCAGCATCCCTTTGTCTGTGCCTCTGAATGGAAGCACAGCTCCCTCCCAGCACACCAGTGACCGCTCTCCCCAAAGGCGCTTTTGCTGGGTTTTGGCCCTGCTCTCACACATGCAGCCAGGCCAGGCTCTGCGCCAGCTCTTTCTTGCCTAGAGGTCTCTGGAGCAAAGACGAGACATGTGCAACCGTGCCAGGAGCACAGGTTGAGGTTTTCCAGGCGAGGTGCTGCATCCAGACATGCTGCAGGGCACACAGCCTCGGGCTGCTCCCAGTGCTTCCCTAGAAAGATCTTGGAAGTGCTCTATACCTCTATGTACACCAAGTAACTTCAGGAGTGAAACAAATGCTCGTTTAAGCCAGTAGATTATGAACTAGTACCCACACTTCAAATCTCTTTTCCTCTACACTATAAAGCTAAGTGATAACAGCTCTCAAACTGCATTTTAAACTTCCCTCAAAAACTGTCTCAAGAATCTCCATTGCTGTCCTTGCTCTAGAAACCTTTCGAAATGTGTCAAGGAACAAACTCTCTGAGATAAAAGTCTTTGTAAAGACTTTGCCAGCTTTTCATGTCTTCAAACCTGCTGCTTTTCATCCTGTGCACATGGAGTGCTCTGTTTGCAGTACCAGTTTAGATACCTCTGCTCTCTCCAGACATCTGAGGTTAAGACACTAGGTAGGAAGCAAATTCTAAATGACGGCATGTGAGATGGTTTTTATTTGCAGAAGCAAGTCATACAAGGCAACAAAATGGTCTCAAACCCTTGTCCTTGTCAATGCTGCCAGGGCAGTTCAGCAAAACACAACTACTTTTTACATTAAAACCTTCCTCATCCTTTACTGAGGAGTTCTACCATAAGTGAAACTCCTTTTGCCCAGGCTTCATAAGTCTGTCATGGCTCAAAACACGTCACACTTTTCAGAATAAGGTGTATGGAGCACCGTTGTTTTGAATCATAAACAGCATGAATACTTTCCAGTTGTCCTCATCCAGTGCTTCTAGCCCATTGACGCTGGTGTAGATACAGCTATACAATCCATTGGTGGGGCTAAGTGACACACAGCAACCAAGGAAGCCTTGGAGTTAGCACGAGTTTTGGGAACACAGATGTCCACCTGTGAACTACAAGATTCAAGATCTAGTTGTGATAGCTCCGGGATATGCTCCTTCTGCAGAGCTTTCGCTCACAATGTAACTTACACAGAAATCAAAGTGAATCACAAAAAAACACCCAGGAATCTCCACACCTTTAGAGTCAGGCTTTCCCTTACTTTCTTCAAGCAACCGTGTTGCACATTTCCAAAGAGCTGATGTAAACCACCCAATCACTTCTTTGTGGATCCCCCGGCATTTGAAGGTCCCCTCTCCGCCAGCAGATTTGTTGGAAACAGCAAACTGTGATTCCCTGCCAGATCCTCAGATCCTGCCCCAGCCTGCTGCCGGCATGCAGGGGGGCCGCGCTGCCCCGGGCGGTGGAAAAGCCTCGCAGCATGCCCCGCTACCCACTGCCAGGCTGCCTAGTTCAACACGGCAATGACGTCTTCATTAGGAAAAAGTAAACATCAATAAATGTTAGAGACCAGCAGCTGGTAAATCTATACATAGGAAAACAAATAAGCACGAGCTTTGATTGTTCGAGTTCACAGCAGAGATTACTTACCTTGGCAGATACATATTCAAGACATACAGCTTGTAATTCCTTAGCTAGTGCTAAGCAAAACCATGTGTTCTCTAAAACAAGGGGAAAGTTTAACTCCAACGCTGTGCAAAGACAGAGCTCTGGTCGTATCTTGTGCTCGTAGCAAAACTAAACTGAAAAGGGCCAAGCAAAAGGGTCCCAGAGAGGAGAAGAGCAAAGGCTGAGCAGCAGCTTAGAAGACAAGCTTGTGGGAGTTACAAACCCACGCTGGGGATGGAGAGAACATGGCCACTTGACAACAGTTATGCCATGGCAACATGGGGTGCAGGACAGGGTATATAATCACGATGAGAAGTTATGGTGCTTCCCATCACTTCAGGTGTGGCAATAACTCAGAAAACAAAGCAGCGGCCGTTTTCGCAGCTCCTTTCCCCCTTCGGAAGTGAGCCATAGTGCAGGGCTGGCCATGTGCTTCCCCTTCTCCACTGCAGCTGTGCTGCAGTATCATGTTTAACAAACTGAAAGCTCTGTTGCATATAAAAGGGGTCTGAGAACTTAAAATCAGCTTGCTCTCATGTGATCCTCATGCGACCCAAACCAGTGGCAGTGGTTGCGAAGCTGAGTCCATGATCTGGGTTTCTCCTTCCATCAGGTAGCTTTCTTAGATTCTTCCTTCTTCCTTCTCCAGATAAAGTACCATCACTAAAAACGGTTGCAAAGCTGCTGCAGCCACTGCTCACCACCCCAAAAGCCCTCAGTTCTATTTCATTTCCTACAGATGGTATTGTGTTGGTGCCGCTGAATGCTTGGACTGTCATTTGGTGACACGGCTCTCATGAAAAGATAACGTGGTCAAAAAATAAATAAAAGCACATGAAAAAGAACGAGACTGGGAAATGCACAGCACATTGAATCCGGGGCTGTGCTCACCACCGGCCGGGCCAGCAGCCGCTGCTCTGCCTTGGCAGCAGCTCCGCAAGCGCAGCACGGCGTCAGAGCTGGCAGCTGCCAGAGTAACGTGCAAAGGGCTCGTGCGATTAAAGATGAGTTCATCATTGTTATAAATTAGCAGAAGCCAAGTTTAAGTGTGAAGAGCCAGCAAGAAGGAGAAAATGGGGAAAGAAAAAGGCTACAGTTTTCTATCACTCACATTGCGAACAGATGGCCTGCCAATACTGGAGCAGGGGACCCTAGCCAAAGAGGTGAAATCATCCTTCTCAAGGGATCGTAGAATAGTTTGAGTTGGAAGGGACCTTCAAAGATCACCTAGTCCAAGACCCTGCAATGAGCAGGGGTAGCTTCAACCACATCCAGCCTGGCCTTGAATGTCTCCAGGGATGGCGCACCCACCACCTCTCTGGGCATCCTGTGCCAGTATTTTACCACCCTCACTGTGAAGAATTTTCTCCTCACATCCAGCCTGAATCTCACCTCTTTTTCTTTCAAACCATTACCCCTCCTCTTATCACAACAGGCCCTGTTGAAAGTCTTTCTCCATCTTTCTTACAGCTCCTTTTTAAGTCCTGAAAGACCACAGTAAGGTCTCCCCAGAGTCTTCCTTTCTCCAACATTTAGAAATAAGTCATTACTCCAAGGTGGAGAACCATGTGCTTGGCAGTCAAGGGCAGCGTCTGCCAAACAGCTGTGATGAAGAAGGGGGCCGATGAGGAATTTGAAAGCAGTTCAGCAGGATTTGGAAGGCGGTAGGAAAGGTGGTTTGGGAAAGCAAAAGAAAACACAAAGAGGGGAGAAAATGTTTACAGAAGAGGTGTAACAACGACTTGACAGAGAAGGGAGAGCCTCTGGCAACTATTTCTAGTCAGAAAAATGTTAGTGGGATCAAAGCAGCGCTTAGGGAGGCTCTGCTCCTTTTCAAACTGCTTTGAATGAACCACACTCAGTGAAAGTGACAGTGGTAAACTCCTTAAACAGAGACTTTGAAATGTAACTGTGCTATTTAAAGATGTGTCAGCATTAGGATAAATATAGCATCCCCCAGTAATGGTCCGAGAGGTCGCTTCAAATTCACAGGAGTATATATACACATCACATGCTCCACTGGAGTCCAGCCATGGCACTGCCGCAGCAAGAGCTCCCAAAGTGGTCTGAAACCAGCACCGAGGAGCCACTTCACACCACTCCAGTCCCACTGCCCTGCACAGCACCTCTCAGAGGAGACAGAGCACAGAGACCCAGGCCACATGCAATTTTGTTCAAGCTATGGAGGAGATGGGGTGACAACCCCAAGGACCTGGACACTTTCCAGGCCATGTAATTGCTTTCTGTCCCTGTGAATTCCTCTGGTGCTTCCCTTTGCGTGTGCTGTTTTGTGCTTCCTGCCCTGAACCACAGCACCGTGCAGCTGGAGCCCGATCCCCCCCTGGCGCAGACCTGAGAGCCCGATAGAAGATGTTGGCCTGATTGAAAACTCATTGTTTTCCAGTCCTACAAAGGAATTGTATCTGCAGCTCCTGCAGAAGAGCTGCCTCTCCTGAGGGCTGGGGTCTGCCGTGCAGCCCAGCTCACCACCGCACAGCAAAAGCAACTTCACTGCAAGCAGGGAAATCACACACAGCAAGCCTATAGAAGAGGGAGGGAGGGAAGAGCAGGCTTTTCATCTTCCACATGAAGTTTGTCTGAATCACGGAATCCCAGGTTAGAAGGGACCTCAAGGATCATCTGGTCCAACCCTTTTAGCCAAAACATGACATCTGCAATGAAATGGGTAGGGGTATGCATGTACAGAGGTGATGAATAAGGAAAGGACTGTCCTGTGCTGAAGGATACGTGGAGGCTGTCAGGGCTGCTGCTGCTGGGACAGGGTGATATTGCTGGTGGCACAGCCTCTCCTCTCAGCCTTTACTGTGCAAGCAGCTAAATTCCTGAACAGGCAGACCTGTGACGGCAGCCCAGAGCTCAAAATGACCATTTGCTGGAGAGGAGAGGTGCCCACACCGCACTATGCTCACTGTGGGTCAATGCATCTCTGTGGGCTCAACATGCTGTCCTACTCTGAACATACATTGCAGCAAAACTGGGTACCACGGCCTCTTGTAGCCCATGGAGTGCTCTGGTCTCTGACATTCCCAGCCCTCTTCAAGACAGGCAGTGCAGAGACAGGCCCAGGGGGGAAGGAGTCTGGAACTGGGCTATTTGGAACCTTCTTGGTTTCATAACGCTAACAAAAGCCTTTTCCAACAAATACAGAATTAAGCAAACCCACCGTTTGTGGCTGTGTCATTACCTAGCTGAAATCAGTGAAAACCTTCCCAGCTTTCTCTTTGCTGAACATCAAATCTGTGGCTCTGACAAGGGCAACCATAGGAACAGGATGGATAAAATACTCCTCAAGCCCACAGCACCGCACCCAAGGGCAGCGGGTGCTGATGCAGCTCAGGGAGCAGCTGCTCAGGTGCTATTACAAACGAAAAAGCAACCCATCTTATCCCATTTCACAGCCAGTTTCTTTTAGAGGAGTCCATGATGGCTACTATTAGTGCAATTACACTGCAACAAGCAAGGGACTACTTAGCAACCCCGAGGAAAGACTTTCAGACTATGTAAAACTACAAGGGTTTATTTGCTTTGCTCTGTTTGCTTCAGTCAATAACACTCATCATTAAATGTTAAATGAAATCTTTCTTTTAAGTAAATCCTCTTCCACAGTAAAAGGACAATAAAGAAGGAAAGACAAAACATGGGAGTAAATCCTGTGTTTTGCTCCTGGTGGCAGGAAACACATTTGCCCTTCTCTGTTCACTTAGCGATGATAAAACAGGAGCTCCATGAATTATGAGTGAGGTCTTGTGTTTCATGGAGAGCTTTGCAATGGGGCTGTGGTGCCTCATGCTCCTGTGGGAGCTTGGGCTGGCGGCAGCAGCGCTGGTCACTGGGAAAGGATCAGCCTTGGGGAATTTTACATCTCCGCATCAGTGCAAGCTGTCAGGATGTCATTTGGATGAGAACGTTGTTTGAATTTTTAATCTGACAAATTCCACATTAGAAATGGCTTTTGAACAAAGGAAAAACAAACCTGCAAATTCAAATCCAGACACCCTTCAGCCTTCCCAAGTTTTACGTGCAATCCCTGTTGTTGTGGTACCAGATAATGTATAAAACCAGAAGGGAAGGGACCATCTAAATATGATTAGACCTCAGAGGAGCAGCTGGTTTCACAAGGGCTCTGGAACTTTGACAACTAAACCCCAGGGTGCTGAATGGCAAGAAAACTTTAGTCAAAATTCTGAACATTTTATGGAAGGAGGGATGCAGCCTGGCGTGAACCCTGTCCTGATCCAGACCCAGCAGGGCACCAGTACAGAGCACTAAGGCAACAGATTAGCTGACATTGAGTTATTGACAAATAGACAGCACCAGCCTCGCCTGTGCAGCAGCCTGTGCACAGGGTGCATTCAGTGAAACAAGGGACATGGTGTCCTGGGAGCAGGTGGAAGAGCATGGGAGATGGGCACGGGCATGGAAAGGAGTGGCTGGGCCATGAGGATGTGGTGCCCACACCCAGGCAGGTAGGTAGGCTCAAGCCAGAGATGGAGGAGAGCATGAAAGCAAAACTTTCTCCTTCCTGCAACAGGAACTCACCAAACCCAGATAGCTCAAGGCAGAGATGGGTGAAGGGACAGCAGCAGAGGGTGGCTTGAAGTCTCAGCATGGAAGGCCCTCACGAGTCAACAGACAAAAGGTAAAAGAAGCAAAATGTCATTGCCCTGTTGGTGTTGTTTTCCTCTGTAAAAACAATGCTTTAAAAAGTGTTTCTTCCCCTCTGATAACAAAGGGAAATGTTATACAAGGATTTCCATTCTTATCTACAGAGCTTCTAGACAGGGTAGCCTTTCCCCTGGCATGGTAAGCTGCCTCTCCAAGCTCCTCCTCCTCCAGGAGTAAACCCATTTTTTTCGAAAAGCAGCTTTTATTCAGTTTATTTTCTGCATTCATTTGTCATGGTGGTCTTTTATCAACCTGATTAGCACTGCAGAAACACCCATCTCCTCTAAAAGGACCACAGAGTCTTGGTCACTGTGTGACTTGGGCACTGGGGCTTTGCATGTGACGAGCAGCTGAGAGCTGCAAATGTGTCTCAGAAATTGGAACAAATCCTCTACTTGAGCTGAAGTGCCCCATGCAGCCTTGTACCAGAAATGGAAATATTCATCATGACAGGCAGCCTGAGGCACTGCTGTTGCTGCACCCTCAGACCTCAGAGCACAGCAGGGGCTAGAACAAGACATCTGCGCTCCCTGTACCACAGCCTGCTGACAGCAAGTGAGCAGCATCCAGGTGTCACTCCCTGAGCCTCTCTGCAGCCCTCCTTGGGCACTCCAAGCAAGGCAACAGAGACCATCTGTTGTGATCTGCTCAAAGCACCCTTTTGCACTGGAGATACCATTTCCAAGGTGGCTCGTGCTGGGATGCACACCCTGAGCTCCCCAAACTGCAGGAGAGTTCAGTTCAAAACTCTGTACTTTGGACTCATCTGTACTCCTCACACTCTGCAGAGTTTGTCCTGTATCAGTGACACGCTGTACAGTTAAGTCCTGACCAGTATGTAACTGGTATATGTAATTAGGTATTTGCCATTGCCTCCTTGCTGGTGGAAGCTATCACTCAGGAGTATTTTTGGCCCATTAATAACTTCTTTCCGGGTGACTCCATGAAAAACTGGTTCAATTCACTTTCTAGAGGATACCTGGTGACACAGTATGCCTTCCATCGTGTTTCTCCAGTGTTAGTCTGGGCATGAAATTTGGGTTGTAAACTAGAAGCTTTGGGACTAATCTGTAACTTCAGGCTGGACTCGCAGCGGATGCCAAATGTCTGCTATAAGCTATTATGGTCCTGGAAAAAGGGAGAGTTGGTAGGAAGGAGATCAAGTCCTGATGCATCAGGATGGGTTAGTGAGAGCTCCCTGATGGGCACTTCTGAGGTGTTTTGGGGCCCTCTGCAAGGAAATGCTTCATTACAGGCTTCCAAGGAGATACATGTGCTCTCAGGTGGGAGATGGGTCCTGCCCCTCTATACACGAGACTTTTCAAACAAATGGAGCAGGGATCTTCTCTCATGTCAGGAAAACCTTGATACCCTCAACTCGCACTAAATTACTACAAGTTGCCTTTAGCTAAAATAAAAGGAAATTGGCCAACGGTTATATTTTCATACCTGATGTTTATTTTATGTTGCTTTAGCAGATGCAAACAGCAGTTGACAGACTTATGAAGTAAAATGGAATGGTCTATGGCAAAATGAAGAGAAACAAGAAATCCTGGAGAAAGCCAGGACAAGGCAAATCCTGCACTAGGTCAAACGGTGAAATGCTGAAGAAATCTTTTTCCTACTGTTTCTAGGTTAGGTGGACTGCAAGCAGGGGAAGATGTCAGAGCACAGAGAAAGAAAGTTTCTGTATTCTCTATAAACTGATGTGAAATAATCACTAGACGAGCCTAATTCCTGCACATCGAGCTCATTCAGAGGACACCACTTTTCCCACCCCAAATGCAAAAGTAATGTCCTGAGACAGAAGAGGATTAAAGAATGTTATGGAAAATAAATCTTGCAGGTTTAAACCTATCAAACCACTTTCTCCCTGAGGTGGGAGGATCCCAAGGTAGAGAACTTACCCAAAGAAGACTGGCTGGATGCTCCTGCCTCCCCACGTTTGCTCACAAGCTGAGAGGAACTGCTTGCTCCCTCTCAGAAGATGGTCAGAGCTGCATTATGCACACTCTACAGCAAGTTTCAGCTGGAAATAGTCTATTTCCAAAATGAAATGCAGGCTCCTTTATTTTTACATTTATGTATTGGCAACATACTTAGCCCTTGGTATCTGTGCCAGACTCTTTCCTCTTTGCTGCTGTTCTACAGATACCATCCTACTTTCATTATGAGCACAGGTATTTATTTGGAATTTCTGGTAGAAGAAACCTTCAGGAAGTCTTTTGTGCATAAAAGAAGGCTTCAGGAAAAAAATGCATAACCCTAAATATGTTACTTTTCTCCTCCCCCCCCCCCCCCCCCCCCGAGCCACTTCTCAATCAGAAAAACAAACAAATGACTACAAAAATAGCCTCCATGAGTCACCAAAAAATTATCAAAACTATCAGATGAGGGCATTATCCACACAGCTGGTAGCATAGTCCCCAGTACATCCACTGTGGAGAACCTTTCAGAGCATGAACAATCAAAACCTGAACAGACAGCCTTGAACGATGCTTTGTAAAAAGCTTAATTGCAATCAGATTGACGTGATGCCAAAGTACTATCAACAATGGGCTGGTAGAGAGCAGGAGTTAAGTGGTGGTGCAACACGAATAATACCGCTTTGATTTGCCTAACACTGTCCAACTGTAAGTTTGTGCAACAGAAAAGCACATGGCTTGGCAAGATTAGCCCCGTTAATACGCTTTACTGACACAGTCCCTAGGAGAAAAAGGACAGCGCAAAGGTTTGGGCCTCAGCATGCAGGGTAGCCCTGCACAACGGCACACACCTCACTGCAGGAGTAGTCATGTTCTAAACAGTTTTCTTTTGGGTCAAGATACTCAATATCCATTGAGAAGGCAAAAGGGAACTGCAGGCTGCACCAGCTCCTAGGTACTACAATGGCTTGGATGCTGATGAAGGTTGGCATCCATCCTAGCGTGTTTCTTTCACCAATAAATTCTCTGAGTTTACACATTCTCTGAACAGCTATGCTGTTGTATGTTGTGGTGCTGCAAAAGGCTCCTGTGACAGTGAACCTACAGAGTATGATTAATTTGACTAATTTAGCTATGTTTCCATTCTCGGTCGGTGACACTAGATGATCTTTAAGGTCCCTTCCAACCCAAACCATTCTATGATAACAGCCATGGAGGCTGGTGCAGCGCTGAAGATGAAGGGAGCCTGATGGGGCTGTGAAGCAGCCAGCATCACCCTCCAATCTGTGGCCCATCTGAAATTCTGCAACCCCAAAAACTCCTGCATGTGAAGTGGGAACCACAATGCTGTGGTGGGGAGATCAATTTCCAGGCGCTTCTAAGGGAAGCAGCCTCCCTCTATGGGGAGCGGGACCTGGCTTAATGGAGTTTTCTTAGGAAAATAAAGAAAACAGGCTTCTTCCCATGGACAGGGATAGGCAAGGCAACTGCTCTGCACTGTTGGGAAATGCAGGGCTGTGATGTGCATGCCTTCTCCCCCTTCCCTACCACCTGCTTTGCAGGGAGAGAACCTGCATAGAAAGCTCACAGCCTCCTTGTAAATCTGTGTATCAAAAACGCAACTCAAAGATGTTATTAAGAACAGAAACTCTGTGTTCACTGTCCATCACTCTACTGAAGGATTTCATTCCAGGATATGTACGCCACGATTTTGCCTAGTTTTCTATTATTCAGCCCATGTGGGCTCTTACCGCTTCCCTCGGGAGTCTCCACTGAAGCCTAATAGCCTGCATTGTTAGAAAACGTTTCCTGATATTCAGCTGCTTCTTCCTTCTATTCATGCACAGCAGAATTGCTTCTGCCCAGTTGCGCCTTCAATTGTTTTAGGTGCTCCAGGCTCCTTTCAAACTCTGATTTTTTGCCATCAGAACACAGCCTTGTATTCACTGGCTTCTCATGTCCTTTGGGCTTGTTTTGTTGAAACTTAATATCCCTCCAAGGCTGTGCTCTGAGATACTGCCCCTGCTACTGAATGGGGAAGTCAGCCAGCACTGGCCTGCATCGGCTGTTGTTCTCTGCTTGCTTCATTAACTGCTCTGCAGTGGCTCTTCCTGACCTCTTAGCTCTTCATCCTTCCCAGTTCTTTTCATAGAATCACAGAATCCCAAGCTGGAAAGGATTTCAAGGGCCATCTGGTCCAACCTTTCTTGGTGAAGTATGACCTAGACTTGTGCTCTAGCACCCTGTCCAGATGGATCTTAACAGTGTCCAAGGTAGAGGAGTCCACCACTTTTTGATTTGGTGAAACTGAGTTTACTCGAGTAGAATACCAGCACGTACTGATGCCAGGTTACAGCCTGACTGCGGCCACCCCACAGCCCAGGGAAGCTTCATGGCATGAAATACAGGTATGGTACCTCCTGCTGACTCTGACACCGGTCAAATAGCACTATCTCTACTAAAATCACCCCAGGAGTCATTGCTTGGCTATCACTGGGATTCAGCAAAAGAATAAACCAACCCTATTTCACCCACTTTTCCCTAAAACCTGCTCAGCTCCCCTTCATGGGAAGACAAAGGCAGTGGTTTCCTCTTCCCCTTGGATACATTCAAACACCACCCTCTACCGCGACAGGAGTGGTGGTGCTCAGGTCTGCAATCAGGCTCCTCATCAACCGGGGCAAGTGACGGCTCACGCGGGAGCCCAGCAGCTTTGCTGGAAAACACCTGCTCCGCTTTCCCGGGGATAGGATTTCGGCATAACTGGTGCCTCTTGTCAAAACAATGGGATACGTTACAGCGTGTTTATTAAAGCGGGGACTCGGAAGCATGCAGAACTGAAAAGCAGTCCCTTTGAACTGGGTAGAAAGGATCAACAAGCTCAGCTCCCACACCAAATTAGGACGGAGCAAGTTTCTGAACTCACTCTGGAGGAGAGAATAATCAGGTGTTTCTCTTCTGCCTGAACTCCTGGATGCAGCTTCTGAAGTGGGTTAGATTTCGTCATGCAGAACTGGAAATCGCTCCATGTTATGGGGGAAATTACTAATAAGTGAGGAGCCTGCAAAACGAATCCCTTCTCCACTGACAATGCCACTACTGAGACACACTCGGAAGAGCCTGGTTAAATTACTGCAAAACCTGGAAAGCAAAGGGACAAAGGTGTACCTTGAGGCATGGAGAGGACACCACAGGACAGACCGACATTCTTCTAGCTTCTTGATGATGTTGCCTAGCAAAGAAAAGCAAAGCTTTAGGAAAATAAGCACAGTTTGGAGGAATAGTCCAGTTCAAGCACTTGGTGCCACCAGAGCTTTCTGTTTGCCTGACCTAGCAAGCAGTATGAATTTCCGCTTTACTTTCTATGAAACAAAACGCATTTCAGCAGCTCATAATCTAACAGCCTTGCTTCAAGTTGGCTGCATTTAACAAAGGCCATCAGGACCCATGAGAATGCAAACGGTCACTATTGGATGGGTCTGAAAATCAGAGAAAGAAATCACAGGTTGATGGGTTAATCCCGTCCTTGCCCAGATGGACTGCATCCATGTTTCAGCAGTCTGTGCTCACTAGAAAGCAGCCAGCACGGAGTGCAGCCCAGACTTTCTGGGCACTCGGTCGCTCCGCTGGCACGAGCAGCACTTTCCCCTACCCCCAAAAGATTTGATTTGACTAAACATTTGGAGAAGAAATATCCTGTCATTTATTAGCAGAAAGTCCTTTTGGACAGGAAAGTAATGGAACTTTAAGTGCTAGTAAATTAACAAACCAGCGTTTTTAAATGACACGGCCTTGAAATTGCAGGGATAATGATTCAAAGGGGCACTTGTTTTTCTTTTTCTTTGCCATCTCTCTACAGCATTTAAAAGTCTTCCTAAATGTATTTTTAAAATAACCCAGAAACCCCAAAGCAAAACAAACCACCCAAAAAAACCCAAAAAGCAGGATGAGGCTTTGCATTTCCATTTGATTCCAAAGTGACTTTTTTATGGCTTTGTTATAAAACTCTTCAAAAAGGATTTCAAATGGAAGCACTGACAAGCCATTAAGCATTAGTAAACACTGCAGCATTAGTGAGCTCCTGAAGGGTTCTGCTACATCTTCTCAGGAATTTTCCTTTAAAGTCTTTTCCAGCACAGACTGTGGTTTCTGTAAAGTGACTTTTTTTTTCCTTTTTTCCAGGAAAATGTCAGTATTACTGATTTTTCCTTAAGCTTTCCTGGGGAACGTCTAGATGAAATATTCCATTCTAACAGAACTGAACCTGTTGGTTTAATCATCCGAATGTTTCCTTTGGGGTCACCCAGACATTAACCTTATTCCACAGCAGCTGTAATCCTAAAGCCGGTGCTTTAAAAGTGTGAGACCTGGGGAAGCTGTGGGCCTCATAGGATGAGCAAATGGCACAGGACATCACATGGAAACACTGCAGACAGCCAGAATCTCTGCATACAGCTGAGTTAGCAGGCTCAAAGAGTTGGTATTTCGGCAACGTGGGGTCACCCACTTCCCCAGGCAGGGTGTCTAAACCACTCTGGTGCTGTAAAGCCACTCCTGGATGGTCCATATTTACTACTGCAGCTTTAGAGCAGCTTGTTCACAGACTGCTCTCTATGGAAGGGAGAACCTCAAGGGGCCTCTGAACATCCTATATGTGTTGCTGGACCAGGATGAACTAAAGCCATGCAATATTTAGCTACTGAATGACAAATTAAGCCTGCTGTTGTAGAGCAAAGGAAGGAAGCCTCACCAATGAATAGAGGAGGAAAGGGAAAAGCTAATGTTGCTATCATATACATTCTAGTGACTTTTAAAATGCAATTTTAATTTGGTTTCTGCTCTTTGGCTCCTTTTGAGTGCTTGTAAGTGTCCTGAAGTAGGAATCTTGGCACAATAAAGCATCAGTTGACTGAAAATAACCAGCATGTTTGACAGCAGCAGAATTAAGTGTTAATCACCCAGAAATACAATAAGCTAGTCTTCTGGGCAAAACTCTTCCTCAAATCCTGATATTCCTGCCTGGCTGAAAACACTGGATATTTCATATGCCCATCCAAAAGCCGTCAAACCACTGACACAACAGACAACCAAAACCAGAAGTATCACATCAGTAGGGTTTCTATGCACAGGCAGAAAATCTGAGTACTGCAAACAGGGGGCGAAACTTTTGCTTAAACATGTTATGCCTTCTCAGCAGCCGTGGTTTCCAATAAGATAACAGTCCAGTTTCCCTTGTTTTCCAAAATAACTCGAGATTACTGATGTACTGCCAATGTTTTAACAAGGAGAGTTCACTAAATCCCACCCTGTCCCAAGTCTAAGATGAACACCATGGGATCAGGGTGGGGACAGCAAACGAGTTGTGCAGAGAGGGGAGATGAAGAGCCGAGGAGTCTATTCATTGTTTTTCCATTTTAAAGAAAACACTTGCCTGTAACTGTAACCTAGAAGAGAGCAGCCACCTCCTCTTCTCGTGTTTGGCAAATAAACCTATGTTAAGGGCACTTTGTTGGAAATGTTTGTACTTTATTTGTTTTAAATAAAATAATACAGAGGACATTGACAGCACAGCATTTAGCCTGTTTAAACTGGTGTGGAGAAGGATAAGTGCTTTGTGAAATGTGCCTTGGAGGGGGGCAGGAATATATTGCTTTGGGGGCATTTTCTTTCTTGTCAATACCAAACCTGTTTTATGTCCCACAAGGGAAAAGGGTTGGGATTGTTCTTTTCAATGATCTCTAGAGGCTACAGAGCAGCATCATGGGTGAACCTAGAGATTCTGCTTTTCCAGCTTCTTGTTTTGGCTAACACTGGCAGAAAAAGATGCTCCTTTTTAAAGAAAACCAGGTGACTGAATAACCTGCTCGCTAGAGATGCTTTTGAACCCTATAGCCACCAGGGATAGACACGAAGTTGGAACCGCTACAGTGGTTGAGAACTGTGTAAAGGGCAAAAATACCATTCCCCATCTCCTCTTAGGTTAGAGGCAACATTATAAAGAGGAGCTCCTGAGAGTCCTTGAAATTCATAACAGCTGAAGACTTCTGCTAGGAGCATTTAATTAAACCAGTAACTCCAGAGAGAAAGCAAACATCCCAGATAGGTACAGCTGCCTGGTTAAATTCCAATACCGCTAAAGTTGGCACAGTTGCCACATTCCGGCTACATACTTTAATAAACACAGAAGTTTTGCTTTGTTTTAAGATTTATGCTGTATTTAATCTTCAAGGAGTTATCAGTCTCCTCTCTAATGGGTTTGCCCAGGGACTGATAGTTCTGAAGGCTGAGACAAAAGACGTTAATCTGCAAAGGGTATCATTGTGCTCATTCTAATCTCTATCAGTACATTCAGCCTCAAACCATCCAAACCACATTTCTTTCCCTAAAAAAAGGCAATTTCAAATGCAAAGGTGTTGTTTAATCGGTCCCCACTGAGAGCACTCACACTCACACAAGAATGGGCCCTGGGGTGTGAAAAGCATTATACCCAAGGGACCAGGATTTCCATGCAGCCAGCCTGGAAATGCCCACAAGCCAGGAAGCTGATTGCTGCATGCAGGTTTTCCTCCTGACACCGGTGGATTTTGCCTCTTGACCATTCTGCCAGCCCCATGCTCACCCCACGTTTGTACACAGGTGGTGGTGATGGCCGATGTGTGGCTACCCCTTCATCAGCCCTTCACAATTCATGCAGATTGTCTATCATCTTTACCAGCTGAATAAGGGAAACCGGACCTTTGACCATTAGGAGCAGGAAACATCTGCACCTTCACCATTTTCAATCCAAAGCCACGCTCGTGTTTTCATGTTTTATTAAACTGTGAGCTCTCGGAGGATGAGGTTTTGCAGACTGGAGCTATGCTGTTACATGAGATATTCAGGAAGTTATTTGCATCGACTGGATAAAAGCCTGCGGCAGCTGGGCGTGCTGCAGAAACGAGTCAGAGACCACTGCATCAGCCACCAGCCCAAGGAATAACATTAGTTCCAGCTTCACAATGAGTTGTTTACTGGCCTTGGCTGCCTGTGGGAACAGCCAAGACGAGCAGAGGAAAAGGAGAGACAAACACAATGAGAGCAAGACGCGTTAGGTGGGAGGCTGGGCTTTAGAGGCAGACACAGCATTGCAAACCTATGGAACTAGAGAGGGCTGAAAAACAAATAGAAGGGCATCGGCTGCTGCACAGAGTAAACAGGCTGAGCCAAATAAGCCGTCTGCTGCCAGAAGATCCTCCTCCCTAGCTGAAGGGCTGATATTAAAGGTAAGAGATAAAAATACAAAGCTTTTAGCTAGCAGCTCTGCTGGAAGGCGGATTCACTGAAAGGCACCCCAAGCAGCTCTCAGGGGGAGCCACAGAGGCGAGAGCAGCCGCGCTTCCCCGGAGTATCTGTAGCTATGTCCCTAAACGTTTAAAAGTCTACAGGTTTTCCAGCAGGAACCTAGGGCTTCCACAGCAAACTGCTGGTGGACAGGAGTCCAGACTGTTCCAGTCAGCTCCTTCGAGAAGATTTAAAAGCAAACCAAAACAAACCCCAAGCTGGAAAAGAACGCCTTTCTACATCTATTTAGATATTTTATGGGGAGCTTTGCTTTGCAGCTTCCTAGTTTCACCTAATACTTCCCCGATTCCTAGCTGCCCCCTCTCCTCCTCGCTTTTTTTTAATTGGAAGGAAAAAACAATTACAGCCGAGAAAGTGAAAATCCGAGATTTAAGCAGCTTTCCCCCTTCTCGCTTCCATCCCGGCGCGGGCACGCTCTCGCAGGCTGTGTCCGCCAGCTAATGGCTCGGGAAATCCGCGTTACCCATTGTCAGGCTGTCCTTAGGCTGCTAATGCTGCCCCGGGAGCTGCTGGACACGCTCTGGGAGGGAATACAGCCCCGCGAGAGGGACCCAGCAGAGCCCAGGGCGCGGGGCGGGCTCAGGCACTAATAACACCTCCCTGCCCAATGGAAAGCGTTTCCTATCGAGACCCCCAAGAGTTCCCCCTGCCCACAAACCCTGCCCAGACATTGGGCCCATTCTTGTGTCCCGTTTCCCAAGACATGATGGCTGCAGCGTTCAGCAGTTTTGTTTCCTCCCCGAACAAAGGAAGGCAGACAACTGCCAGCCGCTTTGCAGTTTGAAGATGAACGGGTAAACTTTCACAAAGCCGAGCAGCACGCAGCTCTTCCGTGTGCGACTAACGCGGCTTGCACAAGAAAAGGATAAATGGGGGCTGTCAGGGAGGAATCGGGCTGAAATCTGCCGAGCCGTGGGCATGATCTCAGCCCCGGCCCCGCTGCCGTGGTAAGTGTGCATTTCCTCCCTTTCTAACCCAGCAGAAAAGCATCCAGCTTTAACGTCAGCTCTGCAAAAAGGATTGATTTCTGAACTCTGAGGGCTCAGACAAATCTGTGCGATAACACTAGCCGGGGATGGGCTCGAGCTGTGCATTTCAATGGAGATTAGCGGTGTTTTTTCTATACAGGCAGATCTCATTCCTCTGACTTTGAGCTATGCTATGGGTGGGATGGGAGAGGCAAATGTTTCTGTTTAAAGTGAGAAAGATGATCTCCAAGTTTTTGGAAAGTAATTACTGTGTGAGCTACCCCTCCAAACTCTTGCAGTGGAAATCATTATAATTCACATCACAATTCTCACTGTGTCACTGCAGATGACAAGTTAAGGACTTTTCTACCCCTGCTGCTTGTTTCAGCTTTGTAAAAAGTATCTCTTGGTTAGGACTTTCTGTCTGTACTTGAAGTCAGCATCACATAGACACTAATATAAGTTTAAGAAAGGGTTGTATATAAATGTGACATGAACTTCCAGCTTATGTTGATAAATGCTTTCAGCTTCATGTAATGCGAGATCTGATTCCCAAAATCTATACTAAAAATAGGGAATAAGTTGTGTATTTTATACTGCAAAACTTCAAAAATTTATTTGTCACTTGGGCTTTCATTTATGGCTAAAATCTACTCCTAAGCTTGGTAGCAAAATTCCATGAAAAAAATCAAATACTGCTCTAAACAGATAGAAAAAACAGTGTCAGAAGTAAAATAAATGCTGAACAACTTAATCTACAGATACAGCTGTTTGGAAAAAATAGGATTTAACCTGATGTAAGCCCACTACAGAAGAATTTGCAAGAATAGTTTGGGTTTTTTTAATGACACTCCTTAATCTTTGTTTGAGAGGAGACAATTGTGTGGTTTTGCATTGCTTCCCTATATGAACACAACAGTAAAACCCAGAGGATGGGAAGAGCAAAGTTCACAGGTCGGTGATAAGGATATTTGCCCCCTCCCCATAGCACTTTTCTGTCTTCTCTTCTTTACTAACATTCTGAAAGCTAAAACAAAACAGGCAGGAAAGTAACCTTGGGACTTTAAGGGGTTCAAAGCCTCTGAATTTTAAAAGAAGGACAGGAGGTGGTCTTGGGTTTGGGGGGTGTGTGTGTGTCTGAGCATACATTTCACTTTAATCCTTCAAGACTAAAAATGAGACTCCTCCTTAACTGGGGTTAGACCAATTGATAAAAATCAGTGTCTTTCAAATTCTGGAGTTCAGAGCTCAGCTGCGCACAAACTGAACTAATGCCTGGACACAATGAGACAAAACAAATGCTAAAACCTGCACCTCCCAGATTTCTGAGAAGCAGGATCGAAACATTCACTGTGCCTGAGCACTGCAGCCAGTGCCAGAGAGAGGGTGCGCTCCCAGCTGTAGATGGTTGCTCTCCTCCAGCCTGTGACTTCGTGACTGGAGCACAAGAGTGGGAATTAGGGCAGTTTTACTCACACCTTGGGCCAGACCCTGGGGAAGAGGTGCACTGTAAGAGGGTACGAGAAGGTTGGTTGCTGGGGAGAGCAGCGTGGCAAAGCAGTCTGGGACTCAGTTACCATGGTAGTGCCTTGGCACTTCAATAGCGTGGCCGCTTGCAGCCATACGTGTTTATGCCAGTGTTTGAGATGCATCTGTGCAGGCTGCAGCTAACTCCGGCTGAAGCACGTTTGAGTATCTGGGCTCTGTTTACCCAAGTCTGTGCGTTGCTGGCCAGGTGTACACAGATGATGTCGTGGTCCCAGCCTGACGGTTCACTCAGTGCTCTGGGATCACTGGGCTGGGGTGGTGAGGATGGCTCCTGGAGCACACACCCAGCCTCAATGGGTCTTTCTAGGTCAAGCGTGCGTGCAGAGACTCACTGCTCCTTCACACATTGCTCCTCCTCCATAAATAAGGATCCGATTTAGTCTCAGGGAAGGGGAGCCACCACCTTTTACAAAAGCCAAATTCTCTCCTTGAAAAGAGGAGCTCTTTATTCATGAGAACAGACAGTGGCTCTGCAAGACTTCCTCTAATGCACCATCTTCTCAGCTCGGTCCCATAAAAGGGGGTAAAGATCCACATGCTTTGGAACCAAACTAGCCTTAGCTGACCCCAGCTGCAAGGAGAGTCTTCTGAATTATTTGTAATGGTTTGGGCTTGTAGAAAAAGGGAAAGTCTCTTTATCTTGGCAAGTGAAATCGAGGAACATCCATCAGTCCCTAAGCCCTGAGACAAAGGTGCACGTTAGGAACAGTGCAGACTGCTTTCTCTGTGTGCAACACGATCTCATAATATTTTGAGTACCTATTATGCCTGTAAATAGACAACCACGACAGAGGCTCTTACTTTAATCAGCTAATATTCCCATCTTCCACCCCAGCTTGTATTTGCTTTTATGTGGTAAAGGGAAATTACCATATTTAGCACTAAGAGCATCATCCCTTATACGATGCCAAAATACCATTCTTCTGCTCTCATCTCATTATTAGAAATCTGATTTCTAAGAAACCTCCCTACAGAAATATCACTCGCTAGCCGAGATCTTATATTTCCATGCTGCAAAGTAATTTCTTATTTAACACATTAATGCAAGCTTACCCTCAATACATCCTTTCGTTACATACTGCTCAACATTTTATACAGACCTTAATGTTTTTCTCCAGAGCGGAGGTGAAGGAAATGGCATGAAAACCCCAGCTATGCCTCCAAATTCCCTCCTGAGAAACATGCACTGAGAAGAAGAGGGAGCCCAGCAGCTCTGGAGGAGGCTGTGCATCTCCAGTGCTTGGGGTCAGACCACAGCAAACGGAATGAAGGCTGTTGGTACCCATCCAGCCCATACTGCTGTCAGATGAGAGTTCTCCAGCCTTCCCCTTCCCCCCCCCCCCCCCCCCCCCCCCAAGAAAAAAGCCATTTGAGAAAACAAAGGCCTGTTTTGTCAACTCCCTCTGGTAAATAAATGCAGGGCACAGGTTCTTCAAGGTCCTGAGCAAGAGAGTGGAGTGTGGATTCCCTTCTGCCCCGCTGCGCTCTGCACTGTGAGGAAACCGCTCGCACCTCCTTGCACCAAGTTTAGCTTGCAAAAGCTGAAATAGGTGTTTGTGCTGTGGTGCAGGCAGCTGGATGGAAGCTTGTGGTGCTAATGTATGCAAGGGGGAGGAAAAAAAAGCCTATAATTTCTGGATAAACAGAGGTGAAAGTTCAGCTCTCCTGCTTCAGCAAAGGGACTGCAGAGGAACCGGCCCGGAGCCACAGCCCTGGGCAAGAGCGGTCAAAGGAGGGCTTCATGCAGCTGCAGGCGCCTTGTGAGGAGCCAGTAAAGGCAACAAGGAGCCCAGAAGCCAAGCAATCACCAAGGAACCACTGGAAATTGTGTCAGAGAAGGAAAGAAAGGAAGCTTTTGGGGCAGGAAGCTGACTGGAAAGTGTTTTGGAACTGTAAGCAAATAAACTGAGTCCTGTTGTTGGATTCCCCAGCGGTGCAGGGAAACAGGACTCTCATTTTCTACTTCTTTTTTTTCTCAACCACACTTTGTAAATAAACAGGGCTACATCAAAGACACAGCTACCTCCATCACCGGCTTCTGCTCCTGAGCAAAAACAACCTGGTCAAACAGCGTAACTCTGCTTTTCATCAGCTCTTTTTTCTTTGCATTTAAATCTCTTTATTGGGATCTCCACTGAATTGAGCAATGCCGTTATGAAGCAATGTCTCCTTAGATGGACATCTGAGGGTCAAAACTCCCAGCATTTCTAGAGTTCTCCATCATCAGATTGAGGTTTCTTTGCAACCCAAACCATTCCTCTTATGAGAATAAAATAATGTGAACTTTGCTGGGAAGTTTGGGATGAATTCCATTATTTCTGAGCTGTGGCTGTGGCTCCAAAGGCCACAGTAGATGGGGAAGGCCGAAGCACATCAAGGGTTAAAGGGGTGATGTAAATGGAGAGAGACATTCTCAGTGAAAACAAAAAGAGAGTCATGCCCTGAGGATCAGTGTCTGAATATGGGGTAAGTCCCTTCGCCATTCTCTTCAGAAGGAAACATTTTAATTAGCTCAATACAAAACAGATACAGCACAGAGAAGTCACCATGAGCAGGAAATGCTTTGTAAGTCTCAGAGGACAGTTAGGAGACAACGGCAGTGCTGACGGGTCGAAAAGGAAAAGAAAGGAGAATGCCTTTAGGATTGGGTCCGATAGGCTCAGGTTTCCACTTCCCTGCTCCATCTTGGAACAGAATGGAACTGGGGTCCTGCTGCAATTAAGGCAACAGAAAGCGGCTGTTGAACCTGGAGGGTCTGAGAGAGCAAAATCCACCCCAGGCAGGGAGGAAAGGGGTGGCTGGTGCGCTCCCACTTAGTTGTAGCGGGAGCCCAGGGTCACTCTTGGTGGCTGAGGGAAGGGAAATGCCTCATGGGCTCCTGTGGTTTGTTTTTCTTCTCTCAGCGGCTTTGAAAAGCAGACAGTGAGACCTCACTGACCCGATCACAGGTAACTCAGGATTTCACCTTCCCACCAGGTGCAGAAGATGTCATTACACCCACAGCAAATACTGCGGAATGAAAGTACCCGTGGTACTGAAGCCCCTTGCACAATAAGTGTCAAAGCCATGAATAAGAGCCTTCCTGCCTTGTCTTTTATGCTAATCATCAGAGAACGTCTCCCTTTTGCCCAGCATACTGGCTAGGCATTCAGTTTGATAAAACCCAGGGAAGAATAGCTCTTTGAAGCCACAGAAACCTTTGCTGGACTTCAAAGTCACGCTTCTGTCTACTTCTTTCCTACTGTTCTCAAATACATCACTTAGGATTAGTAAATGAAAGAGATTAAAGCATTTCTCCTTTCCTTCAGTTCATATAGTCAGCAGAGCTTTGTATACAGGCAGCTGCTTGTTTCCTCACTGTCTAATCATACTCTTTCCCCTGTTTCTACACATGAGGGAAGAAATACAGGCAGAGGTTACTGCAAAAACACAAGAAGCTGTAGGGAGGATGGAGAGCTCACAGCAATTATGTTGGTTTAAAAGCCAAACTGGGTATCCTGAGCCATTTCCAATCCTCATCCGTTTCCCTTCCGCAGCAGCAGCCGGGTCGAGCAACACCTGCCATTGCTAGTGCAGCTTTCGTTAAACCCATGCTGCTGGCGCTGGGGAAATGGAGCCAGCATCAGTGTGTAGCACCGTTACTGCTCTATCAGCTTTAAAAAGGGCAAAGCCAGCTACCGGCTTCCCCCAGACTGGAGGTTTGTTCTTATAACCACTTTCAGTTAATGCTCTCAAAGCTCTTTCCAACCAAAATCAACTAGTGAAACTTCTATTGAAAGAGATCCCCTTGCAGGCACTGAGGTATTGCAAGAGCGGTGAAGCAGCGGGGAACTTGGCGGCGAGATGGTTTTGTTGTGCTCTCCATGGCTGCTTTGCTTTCTTTGAGTTCAGATTTTGTGGTTTTCAAATGAACACTTGCAGGCCTTTAGAAAGGACAGCTTGGTGGTCATTACCATTGCTCATTAGCACGGCTCTAGTATCATCAGAAACATTTACTTTTTCAGGTAGAGAAAGTTTCTTGTGTATCTAGTAAGTCCATGCAGTATATCTCACCTTACCTATAGTACTCATACCAGTCCTATAGCCTTATGCAGAATTACCAGCTATGCAAAGATCTTCCAAGAAACCCCAAATAATCTCCCCCCCCCCATCCCTAACAAAACCTGTTTTGAGCCTTCTGCATAATTAAAGTGGAATGAAGGATGGAAATAAAACTCAACACATTGCAGAACTGACAGTTTGTGGTTGTAAAGCCATAACCCTGGGCTCTGTGGTGGAAGGGAGTTACGCATCATGCAATCATTGTACTGAGTAACAGGGAAGTGAAAAACCACTAATGAATGTCATTCTTGTAGAGAGAGGGCATAAAGCACAGGCTGTGCCCAAAGAAAGTACTTACTTATTTCTAAGGTTGGAGTCTGAGACTGTATGAAAGCACAAGTGCTGCCATAACCTAGAGCCATTTCTGGGCAAAACACAGAAAACCCTCCAAGCCCCCAGCATCCCCAGCATTTTGATCCATCAGTTTTTGGCTTCCGTACCTATAAAACCTTCATGTTTTAGTGATAACTTGAATGCACATAGTGATAATCTAGGAAGAGATCCTTCAGATTTGAAAGGGTTTCACATTTGGTCTGTATCAGAGCTCACAAGAAAAAGCTTTGCAGTGGTTAGTTATTTAAATGAACACACAGAGGATGCCCTTACATATTCAGACTGATAATGTTGCATTCATCTTACATCACATCTGAGAAAAAGAAAATGTGAAGATGCTAAAATGTCAGTCCCAAACTCCACACTGTTTTTTGTGACCTCAGTTTGATGGATGTGCATGAAGCAGAAAGAGGGGACTTAATGAAATTACAGAATCTGATTTTAAAGTGTGCTTTTTACCTGCAGTAATTCTCTGTACTGACAGGCAGTTGGTCTGCGTTAAGCCAGAAGCTGGTTGTTTTGAAGATTTCTTGGGGTGCTAGGAGAAGGAAATAAAAGAACTGTGAACAGGAAACCCATGCACCATAGGAAGCAGTGCGTAGTTTTCCTTTATTTTCAATACACAGAGAACAGGGAATATCACTACAACAAAACACAAGTGGGAGCAAACCCTGACAGCTCCTCTGCTGAACCCCACTTCAGAACTAGGAAGAGGGGTACACGAGTGACAGGCTGTATGTTCTGTTACAGTACCACCTCTAACAACAGCTAGATACGCTCCTCCCATGATGTACCACCCCCATTTTAGATACAGGATTCAGAGTTTTGGCCTGCCTGATGAACTGAACAGTAAAGTGTTTTTCTTTATATTCACTTAACTCAGCATTTTAAAATGTGTCTCTAGTGTTTCCCCAACAAGGCAATAGCAGTGGTGAACAAGGTGTACATGGAAGAGCATCCTATTGCTTTAATCCTTAGTGAAAAGAAAGGAGAGTGAATTTTGCATTCAGAAAACTGAATCTGTAGACTTCAGGCTACAGAATTTCAAGCCCGTGGCTGAGTTTCAAAGCAACTTGTCAGCTTGTTTAAACACTTCAGCATTAGATAGGTAAACAACACAGCCCTGTATTTTAAGGACCGTAACTTAGCTAGACAATTGCTGGCAGGCAATTCCCATAGACTTTTATGCCAGAAAACCTGGTATTTGACCTTGTGTCTGTCTGATGCAGAGCAGGGAAAAACGAATCAAGTGATTGAGCATCTTTTCTCCTGTGTAACAAGTATCTGGGTCTGGCTGTTGGCAGAGACTCCTTATGTCAGTAGTAAAGGTAACACTTCAGAGCCACCTTTCAAACTGCTGTGTCAGGCTGTGTTTTGAGGAACAGCCAGAAGCCTGGGCTGTGTGTGCAGACTGAAAGTGGGGTTTCCATCGGCCTCCCAGACACATGGGTATGTCAAGTTTCAAGGACACCCAATCCCTCTCAAACCTGCCCAGTGCGGATCCAGACATGGAGCCTGGACCAAGCAAATCTGGCACACCTGGTTTTTACACACCACAGAGGAAAAGGGGCTGCTTATAAAGGTTATATTTCAGCATAAACAAAAATTGCTCCTGATGGAAATAACATGCAGTCTCTCTCTTTAATGGTAGGGAGTTACAAGCCAAGAATTCAATGCACTAGGCTGAGGGTTAGGCTAAGAGGCACAGCTATTCCTGTTGGAGCTCCTAAGTTCTTGCTTAAATGCTTTTCAACTTGTGAGACCTTCACATTAGATTATCATGTATTCAAGGAAAGTGCACCTTTGAGATCTTACTACTATCCTTTTCATAGGTTTAAATGTTTGATAATCTTTTTTAGGTCATCTCACAATAAAGTTAATTTAGCCACAAATTTAGTGGGAAAAACATAGATGAGCACAAAAGGACAAAGAGGAACAAGGAACATTTTGTTTCTCTACACCAGCCCTTTCCCTATTCTGCCTTTCCATCCCCGAAGTCCTGTACAGTTTGCATGATGAAGTGTCAGCTTAGCTGAGCTGTAGAGAAAGCTCTGACATGGGACTGGTCTCCTCTGCCATTGCAACATGATTGACAGCAATCAGATAAGGGCACATCTATTTCTGGTTTGAACATTTACTAAGGCAGGATATCATTGAAAATATGTAACTCTAAATGCACCTAAAACAAAAGAAAAGCTTTACTAAATTGGGTGAAGATCATGTACCAAGGGCACCTATGAAAATCAGAGAGAATTCCGTTAGATCAAGGCACACACACATAGCCAGAACAGCAAACCAGCACAAAGCATGACTTCGGTGCACCGGTCCTGACACCGCCCCAGCCAGCGGAGAGCAGGAACCTTCCCCTCCAGGGGAGATGTACTAGTTCCAAGCGGTCTTTTTGGATGTCAGAAGGTTCAAGTCATTTGAAAGTTATCCTTCTGAGAAATGAGGTTTGGGGATCCTCCCTTCCTGCTGTTTTGCTTTGTGTCCAGCTAATCTGTGAGATGCAAAGGGGAGGTGCTGCCTGTGCTCTGGGACACGGTGCTGGGTTCTGTAAAGCCTGTGGTTGTCCAGGCACTCCCAGGGGAGGGCAGAATTTGCACCTTCCACTGGCAAAGCCATGGCTATTACGTTTTTCTCAACACTTGACATTTCACCAGCTGACTCACTGACAGCCTGCATGCAAGAACAATTGTCAGCGTGAGCCCTTCCAGTAGGAAAACATATGGAAAACATTTGGTTTTGATCAGTTTGCATCCCAAATTGTCCCGATTCCATGCTTTCTTCTCCAGTTTATTTATGTGTTGCCATTTAACACAACCCAGTTACATGCTTGCTGTTGAAACTAGGTTGTCGGAGTATCGCTTTCTGGAAAGGATCCTACTGTTCACAAAGGTTTCGTCTCTGTAAGTTACTCCATAGTTGCAGCTAGTAAAATGTTTCTTAGATTGAAAGAAGTGTACAAATGTTGTTTTTGTATTTGGTTTGCTGTAGTTTACGAGGCAAAGGTCCTTCCCTTTATTATCCAGCTTTGCTCCACATTTCCAATATGATCTAGATGATGATCTTAAGGTCCTTTCCAACCCTAACTGTTCTCTAAGACGTACCAACTGCCGTGCCCGTGTTCCAACTCCTTGCTGCAATGAGGGACGACTTGCCTCCTCCAATCCTCCTGTTTAGACTTTGAAAACAATACTTAAACACCAGTAAGAGAACATCAAGATAGTTCATAAAGCACCTCCTGGCAGCAAACAGTGTGCTTGCTTCAACTCTACAGTCTCTAAAGCTTGCTGAATCGGGACAAAGTGTTACAAGAGTGTGGTTCTTGACATTCCCAGATTTCAGGTTCTGAACCTGGACAGAGTAAAAATGAAGGTGTCAGTGTAGCTTAGAGGAGTCCTTTCTGCAATGTGTTTTACATTTCCAAAAAAAAAGGAGTCTTTTTGAAGTAATGCCATTTTTGCAGAAATTTAAGGGAAAAAAGCACAACGTTTTCCTGAAGTGGCGAGCATCATTTTGGAAAGTATCTTTGAAAAACATTTTTGAAATACACTTCAGTTTTTTCAAAGTGAAAATGTGGGAGGATGCTCCCATTTTCAAGTAGAAAAATGGGAAACCAGCACATTGTTAACATAGGTCTGGGGTTTAAAACTTTTGCTCAAAAAAGGGTTGAAAGAGACCATAGAACTTTTATTTCTGCACAGTTAAAAGCAAACACTAAAACTTTTGGTTTCTTTCTCCTCTTGTTACAAGTTTAGGTGAACGTTTCAAACTGTTGGGTTCTATACCTGGGCAATTTTGTGGGTCCATGATTTAATTTCTTTCCAAACATATTGGGCCAAGTCCCTCTCAAATTTTAAAGGAAAATCTTTTCAAGCAGAAAGTTGGAATTAGTAATTGCCCTCCCTCCAATAGGAGGATGGGGGAGAGATGGGGGAAGGAAAGGAAAAGTTGAGTACAGTAACCGCTGTGTTCAGCTTCGAAAACCCCAATAATAGTGGAATTTATAAAGACTACCTTGAAAACTAATTGGCCCTGTTTGCATATGTTCGATTGGAAAGGAAAGAGCATATGCTCGCTTGCACAGCCAGTTTCAGTGATGGTAGGTTCCAAGACTGATGGCATATTTTTCTCTCCTTTAGGATGAAAGGACTTGTGACAGAGACATGGTAGCAAGGTGTGGAGCAACCTTCCTGGAATGTGTTTCTTCAGGAAGAGAAGAGATCGCTGCCGTATTTTATGGATGTCACTGAAGTAGACTTTGAAGTTCTTTGGAAACACATCACAAACTTGGCATGGGAAACCACAGCAACAATCATACCTGTTTGATAGATGATTCCTTTAAGTACAACTTGTATGGAGCTGTGTACAGTGTGGTCTTCATCCTTGGTTTGATTACTAACTGTGCCTCCCTCTTTGTTTTCTGCTTTCGGATGAAAATGCGAAGTGAAACTGCCATTTTCATGACAAACCTGGCTGTTTCAGATTTGCTCTTTGTGTTCACTTTGCCTTTTAAAATTTTTTATAATTTCAACAGGCATTGGCCTTTTGGAGATAGTCTGTGCAAGATCTCTGGTACAGCATTTCTCACTAACATCTATGGGAGCATGCTGTTCCTCACCTGCATTAGTGTCGACCGTTTCCTTGCTATCGTCTATCCATTCCGATCTCGCACCATTAGGACCAGGAGAAATTCTGCCATAGTCTGTGCTGGTGTTTGGATACTGGTCCTCAGCGGTGGAATTTCAGCTTCATTGTTCTCCACAACCAACATTTCCAACACCAGCACAACCTGTTTTGAAGGTTTTTCCAAAAGTATCTGGAAAACCTACCTGTCTAAGATCACTATATTTATTGAAGTGGTAGGATTCATAATTCCTTTGCTACTCAACCTTACCTGCTCTTCTTTAGTTCTCAGGACTCTCCGGAAACCTGCCACCTTGTCTCAGATCGGGACAAACAAAGAGAAAGTATTGAAAATGATCATTGTGCACGTGGCCATTTTTGTTGTGTGCTTTGTGCCTTACAATTCCATACTCTTCTTGTATGCTCTTGTGCGCTCCCAAGCAATAGCAAATTGCTCCTTGGAGAGGTTTGCCAGGACAATGTACCCAATCACACTGTGCATTGCAACAATGAACTGCTGCTTTGACCCATTCATCTATTACTTTACATCAGAATCCTTCCAGAAGTCCTTCAACATAAAGACCCAGATGAAAATGGATTCTCTTTTCAAGACTGAGACAGCTCTAACAAAGACTGCACTACCAGCACCCCAGGATGAAATAAGTGACCAGGCTATTACAAATGGAGGAGACCCAACATCTGAATCTCATTTCTAGTAAGATGTTTGCACATTGAGTTCTCCCCCATTAACTTTTGATTAACACCACGTGTGAAATAGCTGTTTCAGAATTCACGTGGTGTGAATGAAGTTGCTGGGGGATAACTACACAGGTGGACAAATCCTTAACACTGGGACAGTCCCATCACATGCAACGGGTGAACGTGAAATGTAAAAATCCCAATGGATCTCCCTTTGGAGATCATGGATAGGTAACAACACATGTGCCAACTGAGGAGGGAACAGAATAGCTTCTTTAAGCAGAATGTGCCAACATTTGGCATTTCCCCCCCCCCCAGCAGTTTACATGGGACCAGTTGGGAAATAGAAAATTTAATTTTCTTGATATCTGCCAATATTTCATGCCTTCTGGAAATGCATCATCATATGTTAACACAATAACTTCACACAATATGTATGTTTGCTTTTAAAGACATAATAAAAGCTTTTGGCTTTTCCTTATTTCACTGCAAGAGTATACTATACCTCCTGTTTTTTTCAAGATACAGGCATGCTGGATTTATTACGTGGAGAGGTTTGAAGTGTAAACAGTTGTTTTGAAAGTAGGCAAAAAAGTTACTTGGTGATGGAAGAGAAAAATAATGAGCAGAGTATTTTGGAATAAGAAGTTTCATCTTTGTCAGATTAAGCTGTCAGTTTGTTCTAAATGCCACCTCTAGGGAGGAGTAAAGGGCTCATTGCTGCTCTGTTGCACCTGGGCCTTTATGTCCCAGGAGATTTTATATGAGTGTTTCTGGAAAGGGCTAGACTATGAAGTCAGCTGAAAGACAGGGCTTGAAACCCCAGAGTCCTTGCAAGGGCAAACCTCTTCTATGGAAATCGAGTGCAGCTGAGGGGGGGGAAGAATTAGACTGCTGACCTTACTGAAGAGCTTGTCTGGATACAGACAATTGGTGTCAAAGCACCCAATTAAGAGAAGATCTCTAAGTGATTGCTTGCTGGTTTTCTCTATACAGTCAACTAATTAAACTACAAGGTCTCAAAAAAGCTCCAAAAGAAAAGTGAACCAAGCCACACTCTTAGTTACAACAGTATTTTCTTTTTTCTTCGTCAATACATATCCTGCTTTTCCTTTTATATAGATTATAGAACTATATGGGAAGTTATCTGGCTATATGTCATTGAGCTTTATGAGATCTTTCATTTCTTTAGCCATTGCTTCATATTTGAAGCTATACTGACCTTAACATTCTGAAGTGTAAATCAAATGAAAAAGAACTTAACTTGAAAATGTGTGAAGCTCCAACAGCAGAAATTTTTCTACTGAAAATGTAGATCAGTAATCTACATTTTTTGACCCATTCATCCAGATCAGTAATCCACCTTTCCCACAGTACAGCATAGAACTACTTCTAGGTAGTTTCTTTGCCCCCCAAAAAGAGCCAGACAAAATATTACTTGAACAGATGTTTTCCACTCAACTATTTGTCTTAAGTCTCTCAGATCAAGCCTCCTGAGAGACTGAGAGCTGCTCATCAAATGTGATCACTGCTTAAAGCAGCAGAGGCTTTTAAAGTCTGCAGAAAGTGTTAATGCTTCGAAGGGAATATTTATTTAGCACTACATTCACTTCTTTATTCAAACTCAGTTGCTTACCAAGGCTTGGACAAGCCCCAGAGATCATTCTGTTCTAGCCCCCAAGATGACTGTTGCTTATCTAGTGCCCCTTACTTTTGGCTCTTAATGCAGAAAATTTTATGGTCAACTCATCGTCTGCAGGGAGTATGAGAGCAGCCAAACTGTTCAACCTCATCTTTAAATTATCGCTGTGTTTACTAGAAACTCGCACACAAGACTGGCTTAGGAAATCTTTTGCTGTATATTAAACCCTCAGACACCAGCACTTTGGAGCAGGAACAAAACATGAAAACAAGAACAGATCCCTCGAACTACTCAGGGGAAGGAGGCAGATGTGGCAGGACAGGGCACAGTCAACTACAGTGAATTTGTCAGCATCTGGGAAAAGTTGAACTCAAACAGAAGCAATGAGCTGTGTTTGAAAAAGCATCAGTGTTTGACATTCAGCCATATGTGAAGTGAAAGCCGGTGCCATGCCCTTTTCCTTCCGTGCAGGCCTGAAGCAAAATGCTTTGAGGGCTTTTTAACGTCTGTATTTCCTTTGGCTGATGAGTCTGTTTCAACACTTGCCATAAGATGTATACATTTCGCAGGAGCTGTTTCCGTAACTTCAGATGAAAATGCAGAATGAGGCAAGAGGGATTTTACAGGCTTTGATACAGGCAGGGTTTTGTGCATGCAGCAAAGCATCCTTTGCACCACAGCACGGTCAAGGGGGGAAGAGGGGGTGATGAGACCACCACCAACTGACACATGCTAAGCTGTGTGAAGGAGGTGGGGCACCTTCCACTGCCCTACCATTAACTGGCTGTTAAAAATTGCACTTAGTGCGAAGAGAGCTCCATTTTTGGAGATGGGAGAGAGGACGGAGTGGGAAGGATTCACTAAACAGCTACGGTGCGTTTAAAACAGTCTTCCTGTTTGCAGGAAAATTGTATGGAACACCAGTAAGTGCTCTTCTCCAAGGCAAACCCCTGTATTATTTCAGCTTTGCAAAGAGAGATGAGAAGCCTGTTTACGTGCTCACTCTCAATGGACAACATATAACTGTCAGCTTGTAAATCTTATGTTAAAAAGCTGCTTGTTCCCACTTGCAAACAAGAAGCAGATAGGTGAGATTCCTGAGTGACATGGGGTTTGGAAGCTGCGTGGGACAGGATTTGTCTCACACACATGGTGGGTGCTCTGCTCACTCGTTCTGGGTGAGCAAGGGCAGAATATGGCAGAGGAATCTCTCATTGCAAGAATCCTGGAGGACCTTCTGCTCTGCAGACCTTCCTCCAGTTAAATCCAAGGGAAGAGAAATCACATCTAACCTAGAAACCACTGCTAGGCTTTCTCACGAACATGCTAAAGGAGAGGAGGGAAAGAACTGCGTGTGACTGGACGACCTCCAGGCTGTACGTACACAGCTTGACTGTAATCTGAGCATAATGGGTGTCTTTTTCTAAGTGAAACTACTGCCAATGCTTACAGATCTCTGTTTGCAGTTTTATGGGGCAAGAGCTGCGGTCGATATTCTCACATAAAATGTAATCCTATCATCACGTGCCAAAACGCTAACTGAAAAGATTCATTATTTTGTAATTTAATCCCTTATAAATTACATGGAGATCATGTTGACTGACACTCACGTCTGGTAGGACAGGTCTTGACTAATCTTTTTTTCCTAGGTCAGGTACACCAAGTACATGCTCTACGGTTTGTGTACAAATAACCAATTATGCATTCAGAGGGAGGAAAAGTAAGTTTTCAGATGTTGGTAAAGCCGAGCTGGAAGGAGTGATGGTGGTAAAGGAAAAGTGGATTCACAGTTTTTCTGGCCGAGGTGCAGCTGAGTGCTCCTGCTCCCATCTGACGAAGGGCAATGGTCAAACAGCACACATCAGAACTATGAGTTTAAAAGCAAAAATCAAGTTAATTAGAAGTCAGTGCCTTTACCTCTCTGAAGCTGAGAGACAGGACCCAGCAATCCTCTCAGATGTTAAACACACAGTGTTTAGCAAGGATTTAATTGCTCCCAGCCAGCTCACTTTTCCTATTCCCATTCATTCGCTGTGAGCTCACCACCAGCTTTGCAACTCAATTCCCAGCTGGAAAGCTGACATTCTGAAAGGCAATATGAAATGTCTGCTCAAACTCACCTTTGAGTATGCACACCTATGCAAAATGCCACAGCAGCCTGATTGTTCATGAGATGTCATGACGGGAGGAAGTGTTACTCTATTAACCCATCCCTGGTGGTGTTCAAGGCCAGGCTGGACAGAGCCTTGGGTGACATGGTTTAGTGGGAGGTGTCCCTGCCCATGGCAGGGGCGGTTGGAACTGGATGATCTTAAGGTCCTTTCCAACCCTAACTATTCTATGATTCTGTTACAGACACCATGAAAGCCTGTTCTCCTGCAGTAGGCTTTTCTTAGTAACATACCAGGCTTTTATCAGATGCAAGGTGCCAAGTGTTTGTGGGGCAGGATAAGCCTTCACCAGCTTTGTAGAATCAGTGCTAACTACCCAGGCTCAAGTCTATGAAATACAAGGGCAAGGAGGCAGCACAGGTCACATATAGAAGTTGTGCACTGGCTCCTTGGGTAAGTAAGAGAGGTGACAAGTTCCTGTGCTGGCTGTGCAAGCACACAGCTGCTCATCAGACAGCAAGGCTTTGTTCCTCCTAACCTTGCTCACTGCAGACCTGCTGCATGGATTCAGCCTCTAGGTCCTTCTACAAATATCCCTATGGTGTTTTTAGGAAGTTCTCCCTATGGTGCTGCATGGATGATGCAGTGAGACAGTCTGCTCTCCCTCCCTGCCCTCTAACCAGAAAGAACTGCTGTATAACCCAGAGAGGACTTCCCTCTGACAAAGAGCTGGCGAAGGAAAAGGGGAACCTATCACACTGATAAGATTATGCAGCACTTCTGTTGATCTTCTCAGAGGCTGGTCTCACTCGAGAGCTTATTTACAACACGCCATGTCATTCCCAGTGGGTGGATTTGCTGTAAAGCAGGCAGGAAATTACCATCTCTGAAATGCTGTCTCAGAATAGGGACAGCAATAACAGCAGTTCCTCTGTGTGTGTGTCTACACAATGTACTATATGAAGAAAGCAGGAGCTGGCTGCATGAAGGGGAGCATCCTGCAGAAAGGGTCGAGAGAGCCACTCTGCCCTTCTCCATCCTTTTCTGCTGGTACCAGGCACCAAAAGCCAGGCTGAGCCTCCCTACCAAAGGTTAACCCTGAGCGCAGGATAACCCCAAAGCTTTGCTGCATCCAAAAGGACGGGCTGCAAACAGTTCTTTGGGTAGGATTTAAGAACAGAAACAAACCAGTCCTCATTCCAGTAAGCAGATTATGTTGCTCAGCATTAAAGAAAGAGGCAGAGCTATTCTTCATAAGATTAGAAGTCCAAGCCCTGGTTCCCCCACTAATGCTGGAAAAGCTGCAATTTTAACTTCTGAATGCTGACCTTAACCTTACCCCTGAGAGCCCTGTCTGGGTACAAGCTGTGCCTTTGCTCTCTGTACTCCTAAGGACCATAACTCAAGTCACCCCAGAGATGCTGTGCAATGGAGATACCTTGTTTAGAAAAATCAGTTTGTGGAAGGTTCAAGATGATGCACTCCAAAGCCCAGAATGTGAGGAAGAGCTACTCAAAACACCTGGTTTTGCTTCCCACAGCAGTGGTCAGAGATCCTTTTCTCTAGGTACTGATTCCAGCTGCTGAAATCTTCTCCTATTCCTGCTGGGGTGAGGGAAAAGGAGGTCAGCAAATATACAAACTTAAGCTTGTAGTTTATAGAGGTTAAAATCACTGTCTTAAACCAGGTTCATCTCACAGCAAAGCAAAGCGCTGATGCTGTTTTTTTTTCCTTTGGTAATTGTCACTTTAAAATGATGTTTAACACTGCTGGCTGTTCGTGGGTTTAATTCTTAAACTTCCATGCAAACCAACAGGGCACTTGCACACCTAAAACACCGGGACAAGCAAAGAATCCCAATGGTTTCTCATTGGGATCACTGTGCATATGTTTATCCAGACCATTTAACTGCCCAGTACTTAAGGAAACCCTGTGCCAGCTTTTCTCTGCCTGGGGGATTTGGACCAATGTAAACAGAACTTAACACACGTTTTGCACTGTTTGCTCTTTCTTGTATCTGTGTGCCTGTGTGTGCATGATGAAAGAGGAAAGTTTCCTCCCGAAAACCCGTATGTGTGAATGTGTTCCTTTACTCTGACTTCTATAAATATACATAATAACTGGAATGATATTTAAAGTTTTTCTGTAGACCTCTTAAACTCCGAGTACATCCAGCCCCCATGGAGAATTCCTTGGAAGCCATAAGCGTGGGTAACTGGTTGTTCCTTTTTCTTGTTTTGTACAAATCCCTCAGCTTCTGAAGCAATCATCAACCTCAATCAGCTCCACAGTCATGGAATACTTTCTTGCAACTTATTCACTAGATCACCTCAGAATGAGCAACCTCAGACCACAACGGGCACATAAGACCAAAGCAGCTGCCACTGAACCTGATGAATTTTCTTCCCAGGTTCCCATCTCCCTCTCCTGTACAGGATGACCAAGTCAAGCTGGGCTGCTTGAAAGTGTCTTTAAGGCAGATGTCTTTAAGGGAAAAGGAATATTACTGTCTAGACTTGGTGTTTTGGCTGTTAGATGTTAATTTCAAATTCAGCCACGGCACAAAGCTTGCGTCACAATAACAGAATAAAATTGATCTTGAAATACCTTCTGAGCACTGGAAGGACTGTGCTGCTTCCAAAGCTGGCATCAGACTGTGGTATATCTGGAAGTGAGATGGCAGAAAAGCCATCCCAGCGGAGGTGAGCGGTAAGATCTTACAAGGAGGTAGATCTCAACAAGCAGTCTGAGAACCATATGAGCGACACTGATTTAGCAGCCGATACACAGTGGAGGTGTTATTTCATATCCTAAATCAGTATTAGCTGCATTAGGGAGCTGTGGAAAGCGCTTTCAACAGAGGCACCCCATGGCACAGCATAAGATCAGCATATTGAGGTATCTGGGGTGGATAGCTTTCTTCTCCATGGAGAGTTTTGGGTTGGGGAATATTGACAAATTTTACATAGGTCACACGAGCAAAAAGAAAAAAATGCCATGTTCTAACAGTGACGTCCTGTCATTATTAACGTTACAAATTCTAGCGTGCACTGTCACTGTCCATTACAGCCTTGTGCAGAACGTGGCCACTAATGCACTCACAACCTGGACTGAAGAAAACCCAGCACGATAAGTCTTGTGCAAGCACAGGGCAGGATTCAGCCAGGTCAGATGCTGACCATGCTGTTCTGAGTAAGACAGTGAAGATGTTTCAAGCAAGAGAATATCTTCTGTTATAAACAGCACGATCAGCACCCCTCACATTGAGCTTGAAGTTACAATGGAGGTGAGATTCGCTTATACAACTGTAGAGTTACCAGAAGAGAAACAGCATTTCCTGCACATGAGCAATATCAAGTACACTAAATGATTTCTTAAGACCAGTATAAAGCTAGGTATGTAACTACCTGACTGCAACCATACCCAGGAAGTAATATGAGAAGACCTTGATTCATTTTCAGATTTGTGTAGGAAAAGGGTTCGGATTTATTAAAGGACAGATTTCAGTCACAAGTCCAACAATCACATCCTGCTAAACATTCTTCTTGCAGTAATATCTGAAGAGGGCTGTTTCTGGTCCTTAGTCACACTGTTTTTACTGTTGGCAGTGATCACTTGGCTTGTGTACAGTTAGGAGGCCACAGAGCCAATGGTTCTTATTAAAATTCCTCCACTAACCTAAAGATTTTGCATTATAAATTATGTATTTTTAAATGCATCCTCCCTCAGCATTGATCATGAGAGTAATTCTTCATTTTCCAACCCCACTCCCACTTGCATGTGTGAAAAATACCTGTGCGATAGAGCCATCCCAGCCCAAGAGAGAGGGGAATATTGGTAAGACCCGTTTGTCATGGTGTTAGTACAGCCATAAATATGAGTGTGGCTTGGCAGTTCAGATCCCTATCCTCTTCCCATGTCCATTAACTCATTATCACAAACTAGCATAGCAGCTAGGGGTCACAGGTAGAGATGAGGATGGGGAGGTACCTGTGAGACACCGCCATGCAGCAGTCACTCATTCCTGAGTATTTATCCTACAACTCCCCCTTAAACACTACTTATGCTGGTTAGTTGTTACTCTCTGAAACCAAGGTTCACAGTTCAATTTTCCCTCTTTTTTCCAAGAGTGGAGGACAATGAAACTGATTTCAGAGGCTGCCACTCGTTCTTCTCTCTGCACAACTCTCTGGCTCTTCCACTGCCCTTGAGCTATGCAGCAACTGCTTGGGATGTCACATTGTCTACCAGATCACCACAATGATCTGATTTAAATATAACTCGTCTTTCCACCACTTCCCCCCAAAATAGGGGTTTATTTTTAACCTGGGTCACTTAACTAGGCTCCTGTTAACAGCTCTATCCCATCAACAGTTGTGCTGGCACAACTGAGGGGAGAGTGTTCATGGGAGTAAGGCAACGGGATCTTTTAAAACCAACTTTGCAGCTCAGGTCAGTGCATCACAGAGTCCCATTCCCAGAATAAAGGGTAGGTATGTAGCAGAAGTAGATTTTGATTTCCATTAAGTCTTGAATACAACACCTGAATATTTAAACTCTAGCTGATAGGACTAGCATCTCAAAGCCATCTCTTCCAAAGGCAGCATATCTGTAAGTCCAGACCAGAATTACCAAAAGGATTCAAACACTGTTTCACTGTTCAGTATAGAAATGAAGCCATTACACATATTTACACTGCATAGCTAACTGGCTGCATACATCCCCAGCAAACAATCATAGAATGGTTTGGGCTGTAAAGGACCTTAAACATCATCTAGTTCCACCCCTCCTTGAAAGCCTGAGTCATACTCCATTTTTACTTAGTTATCTTAACCTGTTTGGGTTTGCACTCCAGCTCTCATAACATCAGAGTACTTTCTGCTGATACAGCAACATGCTCTTGGAAAAGAAATAAGCTATACTGCTAAAAGCATCCTTTGCAGCTATCGGGAAACCTGCAGCTGAGGAGGGACAGTTATCACTTCACTCCTGTTAGACAAAGCAGGACAGTCTGAGTGTGTGGATCAGCCAAAAAGACGTAGAGGAGAAAAACTCTGGATAATCACTGTCAAGCAGCAAGAACAAGTGCTCACGTTCTTGAGGAGTCCTTGTATGTGACAGACTGCTATGGCCTTGAGCCAGGCTTTGACTGGTGTAAGAGCTGCAGAACTGGACATTCTGGCTACTTAGGGATTTTCAAAATCACACGTGGATTTGTCTGACACCAAAACCCCAGACTTTGGGAAGGGCCCAAGGCCACGCTACAGGAGGAAATTCACAATCCAGTCTTTAAAAATAAGCAGTAAACAAACTCATAGCTACCAAACTGTGAGCTCACAACAGACCCTTCGGTATATAAGTCATTGAAAGTTGAACCAATATAAGCCTGCCCCAAGCAGAACTAAGTGTCACACTGTGGCAGGCTGCTACTAAAGTTTTCAATTGTACCTTCAGCCAAGACCCTCTATCTTTTTCCCCATTGATGAGACCTACAGAACAAGATGTTATATTAGACTGAGAAACTTCATACTCATTTTAAGGGTCATGCTCCAGCAAAAGTCAGTGCTGACAGCAACAGTTTGTGTCCTTGGTGCCTGACCTGCTGCCAAACAGCAGTGCCTGTGCATACCAATGCAGAGGAGAAAGCTCACGCATAGGGGAACCAGTGCTCTGGACAACATGCCTGCTGGGCAAGGTGACAGGTCATTCGATCCAAACACCTCTTGGTGACTGGGGTAAACAGAAACAAGGGTCATAAACCTGGGTCCTTCTAAGTAACTTCCGAGGGGACTTGCAAGATGCTATAAGCCTGAAGAAACAACCCTCCCTGGGGTTGTGGCTCTCTGCCTTCCAGCTCTGCTAACACAGACTGACATAGGCCTTACCACAAACCTGGGTGTGAGATACAGGAGGGCTGTAAGTGATGCACACCCTACTGCCCTGATGCAAGGCACAAAACCTCTGACCTGCTCCAGAGCATGTGGTAAGGCAAAACCCACCAGAGAAGCTGTGAGGTTCTCATCTCTATAGGTGATGGCCTGAAAGCATGCCCTCACTGTATTCCAGCCAGCATCCAACTGCACACAATGCTTTAAAGGCCAGAAGGGTAAGCAGCAAGCACAGCAAGGAGTCCAAGAGAACCCTGTATGTATCTCAAGGAACTAATTTAATGACTTCTAGAAGTAGTAGCTTGTACTACAGAGGAGGGAAGGCTGAGGGGGACGAGCGAGGCTGTGTACTGGAATTAGAACATGAATTTTCCTAAACAACATATGGACTCGAACCTTCCACAGGATTTGCATTCACTTGCCAAGCTGGCTAAATGCCAGCCAGCTCACACCTGAAATCCCTGTCCCTGCCTCAGTACAGCGCTGTGCTCCAGGTTTAATAAATCCCAGCTCTTGGCAGGGATTGCTAGCCAAGGAACAGTGCAGAGCTAACATGTCCCTGTTGCTCTCATTCAGGGCTTAGCTTACATGATGCCAGCCCAGACCATGAGCAGGGCCTGCCCATGCCAAATGCAACATCAGGTGCTTTGCAAACAATTTTGCAATGTTTTCTTTTTTTTTTTTATTACAAACTCTGTATTCCTTTTTTTTCCAACCAGAACAAGCTAGAAATTAGTTTTGCAAGCAAGCTTTATCATTTTTCACATCTCAGGCTGGAGGAGGAAAGAAAATCACAACCCACTGCCAAAGCGATTCCTCCTTGCCCATGAGTCACTGGTTTGACTCAGCCTGGTGGGACACGAGCCATTTGACAACAATAGAAACCTGGCAGTTTGCATCTCAGAGTTAAACAAGCTCACGGGCCCTAAAAATAAGCCTGCTAAGCTGCTGAGGTAGTATTTTCCTACCAAATTTCCTGCCGAGCGGTTCCAACCATCATTTGACCACATACTACTTCATTGATAGACCTTCCTAGTTTATTGTAGGCAGAAAGATTTAATTAGTGCGTAAGGAAGCAGGGAATTCCTGTTGGTGGGTTTTGGGAAGGGGGGGAGCAGGAGGGAAGAACAAATGAGACAAAGAATTAAGAGCAATGTGCGCGTTTTCCTGGCATCGGCAGCACTTCAGAGTAAGCGATGCCGTGAAACACACCTCCTTCCTCTGCGTGTGCCTGTCCTTTCCTTCCTTTCAATAAAGTGTGGGTTAAATAAAGAAACATCTGCACGAAACTCTTCAGCAGAGGACCCCTAATCAGGCAAAGATAAATATAAGTATCTGGGGTGTGCACAGAGGCGGAGGATACCAAAGGTCATTGAGACAAATGGGTGCCAAGTACTTGAGCTGCAGCTTAGAATTGGCAGGGGTTTCAGGGAGACCAGCGCCTGGCCCCAGCACTGGGAAAATGTGCTGCAGTACAGACACAGGCAGTACCTACAGGAAGGTACTGAAGTGTCACGGTACAGAAAGGACATCTCAGTAGAAAAGGAAATGCTACAAGCAAATCTATGCAGCAGATGTATGGAACAAGCTCCTGATCACACACAGAAGTTTGTGGTGTGTGGAGTTCACAGCTACAGCTGAATTACCCTTTGGTTCAAGAGTGACTTATGTGTAGGATATCTCAGAAGGAGGGCCTTTATTTCTGTATCTTTCTGTCTGTATTTAGGGAGAATCCAAAGCAAGAGTTGCATCCTGACAGGAGATTGTTTGGGACTCCTAACCGCTCTTTTCCCAGTCTCAGATGAAGGTGTTCTCTGGATGCTTTACAGAAAAGAAGGTCATGGCCTCTGCTCTTAAAGGGTGTGCTCAATGCTTTCACATGCTTTTACAGAAGCAACAGTCTATATACCAACAATTCAATCGCCCCAACTCATGCAGTGCTTCTGTAGCTATATCACCTCCCCATTAAAAACAATCTTTATCTGTTAACAGTGATCACCACAACAGTCATCTCTACGCTTCAAACAGGAAATCTCAGCAACCACCACGTGGGGCTCACAAGCAAACAGGTTTCCAGCAGCCGATGCTGGTTGGGTTTTCACATCTCTCTTCTGGGCTGCTCTTTCCCTTGCTATTCTGCTAAATATTTCACCAGTGGGAGATGGGTAACACAGGAGATTTAAAGCAGTTCCTCAGAAACCCAGCACATTTACATAGCCCAAGCTCTAGCAGTAAAATTTCACCTGGTAAGGCTAAGCATACAGTTGCAGCTGGAGCAAGCGCAGACCAATGGCTACAACAGGATATATTTTTACTGGCTTTGTCTTTGGCTGCTACAGAAAGAAACCTAAGGGCTCTATGCAATGAGCACAGATCAAATTTACTCCTTTTTCTTGCAGTCTGAAGTGAAAGAACATATTGTACAGGTGCACATCTCAGCTTTAGAGCACACTAAGCCAGAACTGTGAGGTGCTTATCAAATAGAGTTAAGATCATGCAGCCCAAGGTCACATCTTGCTCTGCACAGGACAGCACGGTCTGAATGTGACCTCACCCCATGGGAAAAGCCCTCTCATCTCAGTTATTCCACAACACTAAGGAAAAGAATTCTTCCAGTCACTTCTGACATATGAAGCTCCGTGTCACAGCATTTCACACGTTCAGAGCTCAAGAAGCAACTGGCTAAACACAAGTGATCACAGGGATTGCCAGGTAGCCTCTTAGTTTCTCAGGAAAAAAAAAGCTGGTGGTAGAGAGCAGGTTTCTGATTCACACTGGGAGCATGAAAAGCCAATGAGGAAGGAAGCTCCATCCCCATATAGAAAACAATGTTTTAACTAAGGAAACACAGGATAATTAAAACACAAAGGGGTGCAGACGATTCACAAGTTGAATGTCTGTGTGTTAGCTAGCGAGCTCCACTGGCATTTTAGAGACTGTCCTAAAAAAGGCTGTTTATTCCCAGCACCATAGCAACAACAAAAAATAGGTTTGCGTTAGCTGCTCTTTACTGCAGCCAGGCTTGCAGCCTTGTCTCCAGCAGGAAATCAGGGAAGGAATTTTGAGTGCAAGTGATCAGTGCTGAAGATGTGTATTCAGATAAAGAGGCTCCTCATCCAGTTCCTTTTGTTTCTTGATTCACAGTCAAACTTTAATCCTATGCGTATGGCCTGGCAAGTTTGAATTACCATAGCAACTCTTTTTAAGCTAACTTCAGGATAGCAGAGAAAGCTGGCAAAGGGGAAAGGTCATTATTTAAATATGTTATTATTATTACTTTTAAAAGAAACTGATGCCAAACACACAAGGGAAACAAGGATTAGTTTTAAGCTTGATCTTTTTAAAAGTAAAACCTCCTCCAATATGAAAACCCTTCACTTTAGGATCTGCAAATTCTTGGTCTCCTCTCGCTGTGTGGCCAACATAGCCATACATCACTTAAAACACTGTTTCCTAATGGAAGGAGCAAGCTTTTGTATGAAGATGTAGGGCAAAAGAGCAAAGGATGCTTTATTTTCAGGGGTGTATACTTTGAAGAATCATGCAGAAATAGTCTCAGTCTTCTCTGCTGTAGTCCCTAATATTGAAGTTATAATGTTGAAGTTGTCTTTTATAGGTACACTGATCAACAGAGGAAGAGGCAGGACAGATTGCTGACAGGGAAACTAATCTCCCTTGGGAGTCAGTCTGGGTTTTCTCCATTGTCTGAAGGACTGTCATTTATACTTCTTATTTAGATATATACAGAAAACCCATCAGGTGCACTGCACACCGTTCCTGAGTGAGCACACCTTCATCGTGGCTTCGGCTCAGAGCAGAGATACAGGACACAGGCAGGACTGATGCTGACCCCAAACACAACACCCTTCAGAGACCTCTGAAGCCATTCCCCCAGAATCAAAGAGGGAGGGGGGAAGTCAGCCTTAAGAGAGCTGGCCCCAAGCTATTACAGACCTGGAAGAAGTGAGCCCTAGCTCAGGGGTCATGCCAAGAAGCCTGCTCCCCACATACTATAGTATTAGAGCTGGAGCTGTTTGTACAGGGTGCTTTCCCCTGGCCATAAAAGGCAGATAATTTTTCCTACAAGAGCAACACCCCCCCCAGACACCGAATTGTACAAGGTACAATTGTACAGCAAAACAAGGCTTAATGTCCGGAGTCTGCAAACTCCTGCGGTTTGGACACCTGAAGCAGCAAACCACTGCCTGCACCAGCACAGGGGCTTCCTGCACAAGTGCTTCCACAGCCTGAATGTCAGCAGCATTGTCTTTCCCCCTCTTTTTTGGCTGTGAATACCCAGGTGATCCTACCATAACCATCAATGCGCCTGGCCACAGGATGCTAAACCATTGCTGACACATACGATTTCCTGTAAGAGCTTCAGACAACAGCTGTGCAATTACTTCAGACTACCAAGAATTTTGTTTATAGGCAATGCCATTATTTCTCTTTGGTCTTTGAAGCTCTGTGTTCACATTTCAGGTGAGAACTGAGGGGGGGATATCTGTCTGGTATAGGATGCCACACCATTCTTAAGCACACTCCCATGTGCCTTCCCCTGTTCTCTTAAGAGTCCCTGGGAGGGCTCATTAGACATCATGACAAACAAAACCAAAAGTATCCCACTCACAGAAAGACTTTAAAACATGAGACATCTTTTTCTTTCAGCTTCCATGAACCATAAGAATATGATCCACCCAAAAAGGAGTTTTGCATAGACAGCAGCTGAGTGCTGGCTGCTTATCTCTGATCCAAAGGCAGGACAGCAAGCAGGGGGACATAACCACAGTGGTGATGCTGGCTGGTATCAGTGGGCAGACAATACTCCCTGCAGGACTGGTGAGACAGGATCAGGTATGGGCATCAGCCCAACACTTTTCGGTCCATCGTCTGGAAGGGGACCCTGCTCATTAGCAGCCTGCATTTATGCACTTTGCCACATTGCAGGTAAGAAGTGTCATCACCCGCTCTTAAGCAGGTCCTGCTCTGAGTCTTATGCCACTTTTGAAGATAAAATCAGCCCTAGTACTGGCTTTGCAGCCCTTGGAAATACACCTGGATATTGTCTGGCAATTGGTGCTTCTCAAAAGCATCTCCTCAGCTTAACCCGTTAGCTTGATTTTACCCAGTTAAATATATTACCGTGCACTAGGAGAATCAGCACTGAGGGGGGGATCAGCTAATGTGAGTTGGTTAGATGGCTTGAATGCTTCTATCTAACTAAAAAGTAGAGGAAGTAGAGCTTGAAGTCATCTCATGACCCCAGAAGGTGCAAGGAACAGAGATGAAAAGGAGATGTGCATACATCTGAGAGAGAGACATGAACACAGACATGGGCTTGGGCAAATAAAAAGAGGTAAAGCAAAAGAAAACTTGTAATAACTAGAGGGAAGGAGAGAGCTAGTTAGAGAGCAGACAAAGGGGCAGAAGGCAGAGGTGATGTAGAACAGATAGGAATGAAAAACAACATAAAGCATGAAATGGGAAGATAAGTTAAACAAGCATGAGTCACTTTTTTATAGCCCCCCCCCCATCACGGGCTGAAATTCTCACAGGCACTACAAAGAAAATGTCCAGAGTCACCGATGTCACCAGCTCCTACACCAGAGCTTCCCAGTCCAAAAAGGACCCACACCACCAGCCCATCCTGTTTTCTTCTACAGAAACGGCTGTGTGCTGCTGTAAGAAGTCAGGAAGAATAAACACACCATTGCAAGCGCAACTTGCTCTTGTAGCCCCCCCCAGCCCCATACAGTGCTATTGGACAACGGCATCAGGCAACTGTCTGCTCACCACTACACGCACATATACAATAATTCCTAAATATTGGAATTATTAGGCATAAATAAAGGCCCAAGACAACAAGATCCCTCCATAGCTTTCTGTTGAGCAGAGCATCACTGACCTGTCGTTACTACAGGTTTACACTTCAACCCGCCTCCCCATCACACTGACTGAAGCCTCAGACTCCGTGCAGTGGGTGCTCCGCAGAGCTTACGCAGTGCTGTGGAAGGCAGATCATCACTGTCTGAGCTGCTCTGCAGCCCCTCAGCGTCCAGGCTTTACTCCCCACCGGAGCTCTCCCTGAGCAGCAGCACTGACACCAGTCCCTGCAAAATGCAGTGTTCTAGAGACTTGCTTGAGCCTGTTTGCTGTGCCTCCATCCTAACTGTGAACTCCTCCCCATCCTGGACCTGTTAGGGAAGCTCTGCTGACCAGACATGGGTAGATGGGTGACTTGACACCCCCACTCCCAAACAAACTGCATTCTCCTTGCAGCTGCCCGACATCCCTGCAGCACTCAGGGTGCTCCTTCCTCACACCCTGCCCCTGTTTCCAAGGCTTGCTTTCTGCTTTCTGCCCAGCAAGGTGACAAGTCATAATGTCACTGGTACTGTTTGAATACAGATCAGGTTCTGATTTCACCACTCCCCCCCAGGTATGTGCTGCAGTTTTCAGATGAGGTGTGCACCAACCCTAGATTTGGAAAAATATGTATTTTCAGGGATGTCTTGTGCTTTACTGCAAATCACATAAGCTCGTGTTGCCTAAACGGTGTGCATTGTGGTATTCCATTTGCAGATTACACAGTTGGATAAAAAATTAACATTGAGCCTTAGAAATTAGGCCGACTGTTTCTGAGACCCCTTTTAGCAATGCCAATAAGAAGCTTTTGGCAGAGTTCAATTAATACTTCTTTCCCACCGATGAGACCTGGAAGGCGGCCAAGGCTACATGGAGCACTGATGCTTTGTCTGTCTTAATTCCCAGAACGCACAGGCGACTTTCTCCTCTCCCACCACCCCGCTGCAGGAACCCTGTGTCAATACACTCCACAGGAAACGTCTGGGCATGACTGGTAGTACTGCCCTTACTGTCATTAGGACGAGGGCCTCTTCAATTAACCTCTTCAGGGCTGAAAGCACTTCGCTAAGACTGGCTTCCAACATCCTTGGGTGCTCAGGACTCGGGCTGCCTCTCCCAAAGACAGTGCAGAACACACAAATTCCTGCTTTCCCCCCTGCCTCCCCCAAAGGATAGTTCCCAGAACTCTGCTGGCCTGTCACATTTTTAAGTAAACCTTTGTAAAAGTCTAACCCTTAAAGGTGGTAAAGAATTCTGCTCAGTTTTACACATCTAATTACTTGGGATCTGTGCACAAGGACAGCATTCTCCTATGACAAATGCTTGCACCTACCTGGTCAGTTCTCCTCTGGTGCTTCAGTAAGATGCGCTTTTCTTCTCTTTAACTCTCTGCCTTTGCACATGAAAAGCTGCCCAAGACACATCAGTCCCGTGCATCACTTTGAGCTTCCCTAACTCACGGAAGACATCCACAAACTTCCCCTTCATTAACATTAACAATTAATTAGTTAACATGTTTTAAATCCAGTAGTAGTTTATTTCCCCACACTTGTGTTAGAAGGCATTCTTCATGCATATAGTTAGGTCCATACATGCATTCAGTGAGAAAATGCTCACACTTCTAAGCTTTGAATTTGACACTCTTCTGCCTCTCTCAGCCATCTTCAGTTCTAGCTCCACGTCTGGCTTGTGCATTTGTATCTTCTTTACGTGATCTTTGGCTTTCCTGAAGGCAGTGCAGGCACATGTTTGGAGTGCAGTCCGGTACTGCTCAAGTTAACCAAGAGACTAAGCAAGCTAGTAAAGATAGCAAGGGCCTGAGGGAATAGCAGGTTTCACACAATCTTCCCTGTAATCACTTGTTAGTTACAGACTAATTGATAATTTAAGCCATCTATGTTCCAGACAGCAGCTCCTTTTTGCATCTCCTACATACAGCACACACCACCTTCCAGAAAGAGTGAATACAAGATGCTCCTAGATTACATAAAATTGTTTGCTTGCCTTGCTGGACCAAACCCATTGTTCGACACAAGGGAATAGGCATGGATGGGTTTGGGTGCTGCAAAAATAGGAAAAAAAAAAGAGCCATTTCTTGTGTTTTTCCTGTGTGAAGTTCTCATTGTGTTACAGATGAAACTTGTGTACAAGGATAACAAGAGCAGTCAAATCAGATGGTGCATCAAGGTCGAAACTCCATAGCATTTAGTGAAGAACACAAGTACAGTTGTAAGAAATCACCTTTCAGGGTAAAAACATCTGTTATAACAAACTGATGTCAGTATTAGGGGGTGTTAATTTAAGTCTGGTCCCAGATCGTGCTCTCAAATGCAGTAATGGCAAAAGATAAACAACGTGAAACAAAGCGCACAATAACTCAAGGTTACCGAATCCGTGTGCAAATCTGCTTTACGGCAACCAGAAAGCTGTAACAAGAGCCCCAGCAGCACCAGAGGGCAGCCGTGGGACACCATAGGAAGATGATGCATTTTACCAGTTCCTGTAAGCCTCTAACAGCGGAACGAGTCACCTTCTCTAAACTCATCTGACCGAGAGAACAGACGGTATCTCTGAAGGAAAAAGGCTGTTGCCACCCACATGACCCCTGTAAGTAGAGGAAACATAAGGAAAAGAGGAATTCATAAGAACCCTTCAACACCAGCTCAGCTGAAGCTGCTTATCCAGGCTAGCTTGAGACATTCCAAATCCTCCTCCAAGTATTCATAGCAACAATTTATCCCCCCTGCAGATTTACCTAGCAGTAGAATCCCCAAACCTGCGTTGTCTCTGCACCATCTTGCACAAAACACATTATAATTCAAAGCAGTAGGACACAACACCAGGAGAAAATTCAATATTGGGAATAACGGCAGAACTGAATTAAAGGGGAAGAGTCGGGGATGGATTTCAGTTTTGTAAAGGACAGGAATGTGAGATGACATGGGGTTTGTGGCACGGGGGAATAAATATTTCTTCTATCGCTTACAAGCAACCGGAAAGAAAAATTATTCTAATGCCTAAAGCATGTGCCGCCATCCTGCGTTCAGAAAGGAAAATACAAGGTAAGAGGAGGAACTGACCCAAGCAGCTCAGTGGCTGGGCGAGAACACTGCTTTGCAGGATCCTCAAGGCATCACAGGACATCAGCTGCTCCTTACCGTTAGTGTTCGGTTCCGATTTACTGCTCCAAGCACCTTAGTTCTTGCAGCCAAATAAGCTCTAAAATACCCCTGTAGAAAGAAGGTTTCTTCCTGACAACACTGCATACACTTCTTCAGTGTCCTTACTGGCATGCAGTAAGACACTCGCCTCCCAGTAGGTACTGAGAGAATCTAAAGGATGGCAAGAGAAGAAGGAAAACAAACCAAAAAGCCGTAATCTAAATCAAACTATTGAACCAGCTGACACAAGCTTGCCCTCTCCTGCCCTCCCCATCCTGGTTCAGACCTCAGGTGCAGAGCAGACCCCAGCTGTGCCTCTTTTCTAGTTTTCTGGCCACTTCCACCACCTTACATCCTTGCCATGAGAAATTGCTCATGGACTATCAAGTTACCCTCAAAACTGCGATTCAGAGTCACCCTTTGGCAATAACACCCCTTGGTATTGCCAAGGCACAGCCACAGTTCTGCAGGCAACAGTATACAAATGCTTGCAAGTAGCAGTGTGAGGCTCTAGAAATACAGGTGTGAGTGTGCTTTTGGGTGGCTTGATTACCCCCCAGCCCAGAGCACCATTGCATGAGAGGGAATGTGGTCATTATAGCAAATTTTTCAAACAATTATATATATATATTTATATAGAAAGACTTATCCCAACAAGATGGGCCACAAACTGTTACCCAGGAAGATTAAACTACTGATTACTTCCTAACTGCATAGTTGATCAGGAATATTGCGAGCAGAGAATCTGAAAAACCCTCAGCTTCCCATGAAAAGCTGATGTGAAGCTGGCTGACCTTCAAAGCAGACACAGATGAAGTGGTTAAAAATAAAGAAAAGAACCACCTGTTGGAGTGTCAACTTAATCCAAGCAGTTTCCCTTTGAGGTTTATGAGAACAAAGCTCTTTTTGCTCCCCACTTTCACACCTCTTAGAAAGTTATTTAATTCCAAATTGAAAGCACTGGTGCTTTGCCTGGGCCCACAGTAATGTCACTGCCAGATGGCAGGTTTTCCTTTTCTAATGAGCACCTCGGAGCACTGACCCAGCTCACTTCCCCCCTGTTGCTCTGCTCATGCACATGTTCAAGTGCTTTTGCAGTTTACTGGAAACTGAAAGGACAAGATCAGCTCGCGTGGCTCTTTCCAGGGAATCAGGAGCCAAATGTCAGCAACCGAAAATACGAAGGTGGTTGTTCAGGATAGAAGTATGGGAGATAACTTAGAATCATAGAATAGTTTGGGTTGGAAAGGACCTTAAGATCATCCAGTTCCAACCCCCTGCTATGGGCAGGGACACCTCACACTAAACCAGGTCACCAAAGGCTTCATCCCACCTGGCCTTGAACACTGCCAGGGATGAAGCATTCACAACCTCCCTGGGCAACCCATTCCAGTGCCTCACCACCATCACAGTAAAGAACTTCTTCCTTATATCCAATCTAAACTTCCCCTGTTTAAGTTTTAACCCATTACCCCTTGTCCTGTCATTACAATTCCTACTGAAGAGTCCCTCCCCAGCATCCCTATAGGCCCCCTTCAGATACTGGAAGGCTGCTCTGAGGTCTCCACGCAGCCTTCTCTTCTCCAGGCTGAACAGCCCCAACTTTCTCAGCCTGTCTTCATACAGGAGGTGCTCCAGTCCCTGATCATCCTCATGGCCTCCTCTGGACTTGTTCCAACAGTTCCATGTCCTTTTTATGCTGAGGACACCAGAACTGCACACAATGCTCCAGGTGAGGTCTCACAAGGGCAGAGCAGAGGGGCAGGATCACCTCCTTCCACCTGCTGGTCACGCTCCTTTTGATGCAGCCCAGGATACGGTTGCTTTCTGGGCTGTGAGCGCACACTGAAGCCGGCTCATGTTCATTTTCTCATCAACCAACACCCCCAAGTCCTTCTCCACAGGGCTGCTCTGAATCTCTTCTCTGCCCAACCTGTAGCTGTGACTGGGATTGCTCCCACCCAGGTGTAGGACCTTGCACTTGGCATGGTTAAACTTCATGAGGTTGGCATCAGCCCACCTCACAAGCGTGTCGAGGTCCCTCTGGATGGCATTCCTTCCCTCCAGGGTATCAACCGAACCACACAGCTTGGTGTCATCGGCAAACTTGCTGAGGGCGCACTCAATCCCACTGTCCATGGCAGCGACAAAGATGTTGACTTGTGTTTGGATGTTCAGAGACAGGTCAGTTACTCATCAACATCAACTAATTGTTACATTTTCTATTTGTGAGGTTATCCAGAGATGAGGTGCAGAGGGAGAATAGCAGAGAATGGAGGAAACATTAAAAAGTCAGGAAGACGTGTTCTAAAAGAGAGGAATAGAGACCAGAAAAACCAGCAGACTACAGTTATCTGGCCAAGAGAAGGCAGAACCATGGATCTGTATTAGCCCAGAGAAGGAGAATTGGTAAATACAACACCAGCATTTCTGAGAAAAAAAAATAAATCAGATGTGCATTGGAGAAGTGAAATATACAAGTAACCAGAAAAAAGGGCATGGGATGAAAGGCAGAGCCTGAAATTGTCAGGCTGGATGGACCATGCAACATAAGGAAGAAGCAGAAGTGCAAGATGAATCATTGAGGTCATGGCAGGCAAGAGGAGGAGACTGCAAAGAGAAGACAAAGAAAGATGAGCTGACCCTGGAGAAGCTGGTGAGCAAAGATCCTCATCAACCACCAGGGGTGGAGAAGGGGAGAAAAGGCGTGGGGTGCAGAGGTATGTGATGTAAAAGCAAAGGATGTGGAAATGGACATAGCCAAAGGCAGGAACAGTCCTCCAGAGCCTGGAGGACACTGACATCTGAATAGGCTGTGAGGGATGAAGACTCTTCTAGACGCAAAGATTTCAGAGATGGAAAAGTTAGGAGAGAGGTAAAGAAAACTATGCAGGAAACGAATTAAATAAGAGCGAGGTTGTGTGAAATAGCAGTGGAAACAAGCGTGGGAAGTGTAAAGATAAAGAAGGTGGATCTGCCTGCTTAAGAAAAAGGTGTCCAGAACTGATGAGGAGACACAAGTACTGGTGAGAAAGAAATGGGAAGAGAGAAGGGGTTTTACGAGGGTTCTAGGGATCCTGAGTGAGAGAAGGAAAGCAGAAAAGCAGATGATGTTTATTGTCAGGAGAGTTGCACAAAGGGAGAATGTAGGGCAGACGTGATGCACAGGGCTGTTGTGCTTGCGTGAACAGACGAGATCTGACAAGGAACAAGTGCTTGCCACAGCACCCACCCTGTGCAGCAGCAGCCTGTGGGTTCCCTCACATACCCTGCAAGTCCACAAGGTCCTAATGTGGTCACAGCCCCCAAGACCAAGAGGTACCTGAGGGCCAAGCCTCCTGAAATGATGTCCTGCCCCTGGATGTGCAGGAAGAAGGACAGCAACTCTGTCATGTCCTCTATTTCCAAAGCTAACGGCACTTGTCAGCCCTGCTTGGCCACTCTTTCCTGTGAGGCATCCCCAGGGACACCCTGGAGCAGCAAGGAGGTGCTGTGCCAGCAACAGTAGAGAGCTCGTTGTTGCTGCCCATCTAGCTTTATTTTTAATGAAAGAAAAAAAACCCAGCAGCCACACAGAGAAAGAAATAGGGGGAGAATGGAACAACAGGAAGATGAAGTGCTTGCAGAAGTGAATCCTCGCTTAAAACATTTGGGTATGTCTTTACTGCAAAAATAAGGTTTGGTTTGACGGAAACTTTTGTCAGAGGAAAAGTGCTTTGTATCAAAATTTCATGAGGTTCTTTGTCTCAAAGAAACATCTTTTCCTCATGTCAGATTTTGTCAAGAACAGCAAAATGATCTTCTGCTCTCCCTGCACCTACAGAAGGGATTTTTGTCCATTTTCATTACGGCCAGAAAACATTTAAATCTCATTTTAAATAACCTTAAGTGCTTTTCAGAAATTAACAGTTTCTTACACTGGTGCACATACGATGTATTTCCAACTCCACATCCTGAGACTTCTTCACTAAAAATTCAAGACAGGGTCCAGATTTTAACAGCACATTTTCAAAGTTTTATATGTATGAATTCCTTCATTTCATTGAGTTTCAGTAGGAGATACTTTATAGCCTGGGGCAAATAACTGCTTAGAGAAATTTTACTAACCAAAGTGGAACTGAAGCTTATTGTTACAAACAGGCACATAATTAGCTTAAAAGGGACATAAATCTTCACAAAGTCAAGTTCCTTCCTGCTCTGACTGCACATTTTCAGCAAGGGAAAGTCCATTTTGCTAGAGCTTGAAGCTGAAAAATAAGCTTAAAATAGCAAGTAAGCCCAAGAAGCTAATAAGAAATAGTTATAAAATCATTTACCCTGTAAATACAATTGCCTGAAATTGAAATTAACTCCACAGCCATGTCTGCCAGGGAGCAAGAAATGGGCTGGAGAGGCTGGCAGGAAAGAAGGGGGGAACTACGTGGCCCCATTGCCAGTGGTTTCATAGTCATAAGAGGAAGAAAAAGCAATTGAGCAGTTGGAAGGGCTCTGGGTTGAAGGAGAAGGGGCCCAGCTCCTGCTTTGACCTTTCTGCCAGGTGTGCCAGGCAAGATCCAACAAGGATTTTGACAGCTCATTTAAGTGAAATTCAAGCACTTACATCCCAAGCTGACATCCTGCACTTTCTCGTGCTTCCGCCTGAGCTCTGTAGGCATATCTGATCTCACTCTTTTCATGGCTCCAGACACCCCACATGGGTCACAACTTGCATAAGCTTAGGTGCTAATTCATCATCTTGACTTCCGTTTAGTCACTGGAGAAAAATAGACACAATAGCAAAGTTTAGCTTCTCCCAGAAGAGGTATCTAAAACAATCACACCCTAACCATGCCCATTTCTTCTTGGTAACTAAGGAGGAGCCCAGCATGAGCGGCTCACAGCGCAGTGCTTGTTTGTGTCCCAACCAGATCCTTACAGAATCTCTGAAGAGGCTGAACATAACAGATATCCTCCATTTATACCCTCTGGATAGCAAAAGCTAACAGACCTGCATTACAGGCAGCATCTTCTTTAAAATACGGAAGTAAAAATAGTCCGTGGGCTCACTGCTCCTTGCGAGCTCAGCTCAGGCTGTTTCCTGCATGTAACCCTGGCTCCTCCAGATCCCATTTCAGGATGCTTTATTTTTCCCTGGGAAAATAAGAGAAGCACCAACACCTTATTGAGTTCTGCACCCACTCCAAAACCTAAAATTGGCTACCCTGACACTGACCCTGAAACCTACAAGTCCTTTATTTGGTCCAGCTATCTGCTGTTCAGGCATTCTTAGGACATTATGCACAACATCATGTTGACAGGAGACCATCAGGGAGCATGAGGGTGGCTGCTCCCTAAAGGCAGGGAACCTGGGAGCCAAGGGTGATCCCAGCACAGGCAGTGCTGGGATCCCAGTGCCCTCATCCAGCAGATGCAACCCCTGCCCAAGGAAGCCCCATTAACAGTCCCAGCCAGGGCACACACATAGCAAGGTCCAGTGTCCATTTAGTTATTCCAAACAAAGAAAAAGGGAAGCAGAGCCAGGGATGGAGACCAGGCTACAAGAAGACTTCAAAACCTCCCCATCCACAGCCAGGCTGCAAGCAAACTGCAGTGTGCATCTCCAGAGACAAATTACCTGTACTGCTGAGGTCCATCCCAGAGGCAAGCCCAGAGATAGCTATGCCCACACCAAGGTGAGAAAGGTATTGAGAGCCCAGGCCTGAGCTTAAATAGAGCCATTTGCAGGTCTGAGACTGCTCAGGGCCACTAAGGGTATTGACTAGGAAAGATTTAGTAAGTGGGTGCAGCAGCTGGCAAACATCACTGCTGTGACATTGTTGTCTGTGCAGTCCTGCAGCCTTCCAGACTTCTACAATAAGATACTGAGTAGCTCACACAAGCTTCCTGTAGTGGCCCCCTAAAAAACCTTCTTCCTTTTCCAGTAAACCAAAGCTCTGTCTGCACAGCAAAGGCCTCTTTCCTCTCTTCGCCACCACTGTAACTGCCGAATGCAGTGTGGGAATGCGCTCTTGTGAATCCAGACTGACCTTCTCAGCAGATCTCTACCGGCTTCCTCTGAACACAAAGACAGGATGTGCCTGGTGATGGTCTTCACCTCCCATCCCTCCTGCCCTGCATCATGCCTACATGCATGCTGTTGTCAGCCCTGCCACATGGCTTCACGGGATGACCTGTGAAGGCTGCAAGGAGCATCAATTTCCATCACAGAAGCCATCAGCCATGGCTTTGGCAGAGGAAAGAGCCAAGGGCCAAAGCCCAAACAGCTTCTGAAAGAGCTGTGAGGTCTGTGTGAGGCAGAGGCACATGCAAGCTGTCTGTCAGTGTTCACCTGGCTGCCCTGCTTCCTCTCTGCCACCTTGCTCTGCACTGGGCTGGGCTATGAGCAGCTCCTGAGATTCTCCAGTGGTTCCCAATCCAAGTCTTTCATTCACCTCATCCGCAGGTCTCTCTTATGTGGACTGTCCAAATGTCAGTCTCTAGGGGATGGGAGCAGCCTTGCTGATGCGGCAAAACCAACAGAGCTGTCAGGCAATGCACAGCAAACAGGAATAGCTCCCTGCTGCATTGTACCCAGACCTCTTGTTGCAACTCCGTACCCATCTGCCTTCACCTGAGTTACCCCTTCCACAGTCTTTTCCAGAACTGCTTAGAAAATAGATCTAGACAGAGTGACACACCAGCAAGTAAATGGAAAGGGTGGCACGACCTGGAAGGCAGCCCCAGTGATGGTCAAGATTGGGTTAGCAAGCACAGAAATAAGGAGAGCTATCCATCCTGCAGTGCGAGGTGTGTGTGCTAATGGCACAGCAGCTGCCTCCATCTCTAGGTGCAACAGTGAACGGAATGAGAAGGAGCTGCTGTTTCAGAAGGGGGTGATTTGGGACTGCTGTGGTCTGCTGCACACACTGTGGGCTTTAGGAAGGCTAAAAGGCTCTAAAACCTGTGAGGATCTTTTTGGAGGGCTGTGGGCTGGCCAGCTGGTTTGGCATGGCTGCATCCATCAGCAGAGCTGCGGTGTGAATGAACCTCTGCACGGGGAGATCTCTCCTTAAGGCAGCCACCGGTAAAGGCAGAGCCAAATAAGCACTGACACAAAGGGCTGTGGATAAAGGGACCAGGACCAACATGAGAAATCTGAAGCTTTTTGCCTCATCTCTTGCTGTTTCTTGGTTCTCTCTGTGAAATGGAGCTAATGCCACTGCCTTTTCTGGTAGGCTGGACACATCAAAGGCCATGAGGGGCTCTGATAATTAATCAGGGAAATTATATAAAGCCACCAACATTCGTCTACACTTCATCTGATAGCTCAGGGGCATTCAGAGCTGCTGCCTGGGGAGCTAATAACAGTTTAGCCACAGCTGCATGAACCAGAGTGTGCTATGAAGCCTGCCCACAAAGCTGTATAAATCTCCAGACAGCTCATGCAAGGAACTGTGCTGTTACAGCCACACTGCTCAGTGCTGGAGCTAAATGGTCTGAGGGTATAGCACTCTGCAGCACAGGGAGACGTGGGGATTTGTGCACCATGGGGTTATCCAACAGGCCAGAGCTGGTTTGGATTCTGGCTGGGACAGTCACGCTTCAGTCAGACAGATCAGGACAAGCAGGGAAGTACAGGACAGATTTATACAAAAGGACAGACAATTCCCAAGCATGCCACTCTCCGTGACAATTTCATGAAGGAATGTGACAGTTTCATGACTCTCAGTGAATTCAGCCAGGTCAATGCTGAGTGTCATGCAGCTGCATGGCCAGTATTTGCAGCCTTTTGCTCAAGTTTACTCTCGTGGTGTCAACAGGCTGAAGAGAAGCATTTTTTCCCTCAAAGCTTTCTTTGGTGACCTACATGGGGAAATCTTCTGATTGTCTTCCCTAGTGATCAGCTTTCCATCAGCAAGCACACTCCCAAACGTGCAAGCTGAGGCTGAACAGAGGATGGGGTTCTCAAAAGTGGTTTTGGTAAGACAGAGGTACCAAAACTGCAGGCACAGGCAGCCAGCACTGCCCTGATGTGCCCAAGTGCTTTAGACACTTTATGTTCCTATTGTGCTACAGAAGGTGCCTGGAGTTGTGCCACATGCCCAGAGCTGTGCTGTCCAGAGGCATTCAACACCAAAACCCTGCCTCTGGCAAGGATACAGGGAAGAGCTCTTCCTTCAAGCCCCTGGGACAACTCATAGCGCGCAGTCCCTGCGCTCAAGGTACACTTGCAGTGACAGGATCAGGCTCCTCACAAAATGCAGTGGTGTGTAAGATAAAGAAACAGAAACCAAACGTCTGGCAGTTGTAGTGCTGCTCCTGCCCCCTCTCATTTCCATGTGGCTGGAGGCCCTGCTTGGCTCAGTGCTGATGTTCAACGTGGGTTCCCACCACATCACACACCTCAAGGGAGACTTCCAGCACTCAAGTGCTGTTAGTTAGCTAACGCGCTTGTGAGAAGGACGGGCACCTTTCCACCCTTCCTTTCTCAGCTCTTCCGCTTATGCAGCCAAGAATTCAAGACTCACTGAGCCAAAAGAGGGAGGGAAACCTCATCGGCTCAGCTTCCTCTCTGAGCTCCCTGCTTGCAGCACCTGCTCTCTGGAGGAGCCTGCCTCCCCCATGGCTGGAGCAGAAACCAGTGAGCTGCATATAACCCACCACAGCATCCAAACATCAGGCATGGGGCTGCTTGTTGCTCAAAGATACACAGATGCCGTGGGTCTAGCCCCAACACATACAAGCAGAAAGCAGCCATGAACTGCTCTGGGACAGTTTCAGGTGAAAATTATATATAGCCTGGTGTGAAGAAGTAGGTATGAGATGAAAGGTAGCTGAGTTTTGGGCTTAAATGCGTAACTTTTAAAATACAGCTGTAATAGAAGAGGCTGCTAAGCTATGTGTGATGAGTTCACACCTTAATGTGAAAACAGTCATGTTTAAATGGAGACCATTGATTGAGAGCAGAAAAACAATGAGCTCCCTCAGCTGCAGAGCTCTTCTCACTTCTGCAATGGCTTTAAAATACAGTTTAGAAAGCAAAAATATGTTTTGTTGCCTTTGCTCATTCACTTCCCATGAAAACAGGACTACTTCCTTTTGCCAGTTTTAACAAGAAACCATCCTGCCAGTAAATAACAAATGTTTCCTGCTTGTAGACCTAGCCTGACTTCACATGAAATCAGTCCTGTTTCTGACTGCTCTGCAGTGCCTTGTCTACAGTTCAAAGGTGTCTGTGTCAGTCTGTATGTGGTCACTCTCCCTTCCTCCTCCTGCAAGCTGGTCCATGGACTGCTCAAGAAATGCTTATCCCTTTCTGTTTCCTACACTTCTCCCACCATTCAGGGCCCAGGAACGTCTTGCTTGCCTGAGCTGTCACAACATGCACCAGCCACAGCACGGCTGCAGGGAGTAGGGGGGGTTAAACACTGCTCAGCCCTCGCAATAGCCCTCGTGTGCTCTCACTGGAATTTCCCTCCTCACTGAGGCGTGCAATCTCACTGCTACACGCTGTGGAAGGCATCTCTCCTTCCTCTGAAGCATCTGCTGAGCCCGCTGACAAAAGGCAGGATACTGCTTTGATGAAGCCCAGTGCCTTTCGCTCTGTGGCAACCTAATAAATACAAGTTAATAGAGCTAACTTGAAATCCTGGATACAGTGATTGTTTGGTGCTTCTTCCAGACATTAGTTCTCTTTCCAGTTAGAAAGAAAGAAAGAAACAGGAATCACCATGGCTGATCTTTGCACCCTGACGCCATTATTCAGTTGAGTAGAACTCACATCACTGTCTTGACCACAAACCAGGTTGCTTTTTCTGTTTTTAACTGTACAATAGTTCTCAGAAAAAAATGATTGCGCCATGAATTTATGAGATGCAGCTACTCAAGGCAATGCATTTTGTCATCTACTGTGGCTAAAAATGTTTTTTTTTAATCTAGATGCAAAGATACAAGTCATCCTGGAAGAAGCTGAGATGGGGCTGATAGAGATGTGGAAGAGGAACCTGAGAATTACTGACAGATCTGGGAAACATCTGTGCTCTGCTTATGAAGAATAAACAGATAAAAAAATCCCCAAAGGGTTTTCTGAAAGCTTTGCAAGCCAAAAAAAAAAAAAAAATTATATATATATATAATCAGAAAGCCACCCAAACAAAAAAAAAAAAAACAAATGTTTGCATGGGATTTGGCAGTTAAAGCTTAGGTTTCAGCCCTAAAGAAGATAGGAGTTGTGGTACTGGTTCAAGGGTAGTGCAAGTGGTAGTGGCACTTTCCCTCTCCATGTACAACTGTAATACAGGGGGGAAAATAAGTTTAGACTGACTTAAAGGCAGCAAATGTTCCTTCTCCTAGCTTATTAATCTATATCTGATCCTATATGGTTAAAAGCTTCCAACTTAGAGTAAAATCCCTTAAGGTAACCAATACCCCAGCTTCAGAAATACCATTTAAGGAATTGGCAGTTTGATACAATCCACATTATGGATAGAAAACTAAATAGGTGAGAAGCTAAAAAAGTAAGAAAATAAGAAGAAATGAAAAAGTAAGAAAATTAAGATGTAGCTTAAGCATTGTGTCCTCCCAGCATCTGCAGCATGCCTTCTGCTCAAAGCATAGCAAGCCCACAGAACGCTGCAGACGCAATTAAGGCATTATTGTGCTGCATTTCCTCCCCAGGTGTGGGAGGAAAGCAACAACTGATGAGTGAAAGACAGCTTTGAAACAGAAAAGAGGAGACAACTGACAGACAGATACTGGAGAAATTGTCAAAAGGAGAAGTAGTGGCTGAAATTATCAACAGGGCCAATGAATTATCATTGCCAAGGAAATCTTGACTCCTCTATCCAAGTGAACTGCCTGGAATAGTAAAGACTTACTCATTCCTTCCAATACACAGCTGGATTTTACAGTCCTCGTGGGATGCAAGCAAAGGACAGCATTCTCCAAAATGGGAAGCAGGCCCCAGGTCTGACACGCAGTCCTGCTGGCTCCTGCTCTCCTCCCTCCCACCCACCAGTCTGAGAAGATCAAATCCACCTTCTTGCGGGATGCAACAGCTCTTTCCCGTGCCTCTTCCCAGCTCTCCTGTGCCTATCTGCCTAGAACCTGCTGTACTGTAGGTCTTCATCTGCAGCTCTGTCCACACCTACAGGAAGGTGAAAACTTGGCTGGTGTTCAGCTTCAGTGGAGTCCAAGCACAGTTAGGCACTTGGTGCAAGAATGATAGCTTACAAAAGATCTTTCTAAGCAAAAAAACCCAACAACCCAAACCCCAAGGTGATGATGCTTAGCTAATGTTTCTCAGGAAGGGCTGAGATAAAGCTGCTCTGTCTTCATGTACATGCATCCCTGCACCTCTACCTTTGGGCAGGGCAATTAGACCGGCTCCCAGGACTTTATCCTGCTCTGCTAGAATCATGGAAAGTAGTGGTAGGAGCACAAAACCTTCTCATGTCTTTTCATTATTCCAATCAACCAGTGAAATCCTGGTTGTTGATGCTTTGATTTGTAGGTACAGCCAGTGCTGTTTCTGATCCTAATGAAATGATAAAATGATTGTTTAATGAGCCCATTTTTCCCCATGGAAGATTCTCCTTGGAGTCCTTTTCCAGACAGAAGCTACCCAGAGTACACCTGAAATACAGCTGTTGGTCTCTTGGTGTTAGTTGTTGACTTCACTGAACTTATTTTTTCCCCTGAACAGGTTTACATCTTGATACCGAGGCACACACCCCACCCTGTGTTCATGTTTATAAGACCTTGTTTGTCCCACTCGGCACCTGATAGGATTTTTGCTGCACCCCTCCACTGTAATGTTGCCACCTCTGGAAGATTTCTGGGGATATGGACACCTCCCAACCCCCTTTTGGAAACATCCCAGTTGAGGTGCAGTCTTGTCCTACAGAGCAGGAATAGAATGTGTTTCCATTGCAGTCCCACTGTTCTCTGTTCATGTACCCCTCAGGCCTTCTGCACCCTCTTGGCCTCTTTACTGACTGGATGCCAGGAAGAGTTTTCCAGCCTGGATTCCTGTTAGCCTAAGTCCTGCCAGCGACATGTACGCTGCTCGAGCCTCAGCCCACGTGCTGCTGGCTGCACACTCTTGGTTATTGTTTTGAAGGGCAGCCAGTGAAGTTGTGAAGGCTTTAATCTTCCTTCAGCTGCAGTTGGCTTTGTTTAGGGCAGAAGATATGAAAGGGGTTTACAGGGGATTAACTTTAGTGCCAAGCCCCTACCGGTACTTTGATATCTTGAGTTTAGTTGACTTGCTTTTGCTTTTTCTCTTGTATGGTTTAATCTTGCCAATCTCATTTGTGTATGTTAGTAGTCTGACCTCATTCTTGTCAGGTTATTCCTAGTTTTCAAGTCTAATGAAGTTCTCTGCTGAAACCCTTGCTGCTGTCTAACCAAATGAAGTGAAAGGGGAAGCACAACCTTGTGAAGCAAGTGTGATGAAGAACATGAGTGGAGTTTGCTCATATTTATCAAGAGGGTGTTTTCCAGTCTTGGGAATCCCCCATGGAGTTCATTGCTTTTTGTGTTCCAGTTCACATGAAAATGCTTACCCTTCACTGTGCATGTTCAGGTTGCAGCTGCCTGCAGCATCATGGACAATATCTGGGACATTGGCACACCAATGGCTTTTGAAGAAGCTCTGTGCTCCTCCCAGCCTTCCTGGTGCCCAGTTCTCTGCCTCTCCCCCTGTGTTAAATCACGCTGTGCTCTCCTACGCTGGTTAAGCAATGTCGTGTAACGGATGGGAACTCCTTTGGGCTGCTGAGAGGAAGTACCACAAACATGCAAATACCTGAACTCAGAAGCATGGATCTTCCCACACCGGTTTCATGAGCTTTCCCCTGCTGACACAGGCACTACCGCACTTCACAGTTCCTGCATCTGACGGCTTGCACTGGGGCAGGGGAATGGTTCCAATACAGGTTCAAAATCTCATCTCCTGTTTCGGGTACGTTACCAATGGCAGCAACCTGAGGTTGTTCAAGTTCACACCACTATTGCAGGCTTTATTACCACTACTCTTATAATTGCTTCCCAATACAAGAGGGGTTAGTCACCAGCATGTAAGAGTTGGCATAACTCTAGCAGATAGCTTCTGATTTTAGTTTCCTTAGAATGATGATCTGATACTAGAAGATCCTTATGCAGAGATGCTCTACAGCCTGTTAACTGTATAACCTTTACGTTTAGTTGGATCTCACTAGCTGGTGCCAGTCTTTCTCCTCCAGGAACCCTGCTGGGCACTGAGCGATGGCAGCTAGCATAAAGATCCTAAGGGCACGTGAAGGTGTTCAATACGTTGTGTGGATGAGGAAATGGAATCACTTGTGCAGGCTTGCAGCAGCTGCTACTATAGGGTTACTCACACCCTTGGAAAGAGGACTTTCGCACGCCTCTTGGACAAAATGGACAAAGAGATTAAAATCACCACAGACAAAAATAAGCACACATGCCCCCCCACAGTTCCCTCCGCTTCTTTTATCCTCTCCAAAAGGCCATTGGTACTGGATTCTGTGTGTCAGGTGGGTCTGAACTGTAAAGGATGGCAAAGACGTTTTAGCAAAGACAACCAATGAAGCTATTTTTAGTATCAGCTGCATGGAAAATACTTCTCAGAGGCTCTGGTGTCTTAGAGTGAAGACTTGTTTCCTCCTTTTTAGTTTCTGCTGAAAAACAGAACTTCAGAATGAAATAACGATAACAGAAGAGCAGTGGTTCTGATGGGTAAATACGTGTGGCTGGACTGGCAAGCCCCAGATTCCCCCAAGAAAATCATCTGCATTTCTTCCATTTCCAGAGTTTCAAGGTGCTCAGCTGGTCTGAATAAAATCTGGGGTGAGCTTCCATGGTTTTGGGTACCCCACACTCTAAAACATTCCAAGATTTCCTTCCTCTTTCTGCTGTCAGAGAGGAATATTTTTGTTACCAGGAAGACTTGGATGTAAATGTTTTCAATTCATTATCTAGTCACAGCTTCAAGAGCCCACGGAAGGGAGTGAGTATTGTGGGATGTGTTCAGTGATGAACTAAGGCAGAACTAGCAGGCTTCTCTGTTGGGAAATGTTCCCGTTTTGAATTAAAAACTTACCTATTTCAAACAGAATCTGCCTCTCCTTTGGACAAAAGTAATGTGTGCATCTGTATTAGGACCAGAGGAAATTATTAGCAACATGATTTAACCGTGCTATGGCACTGTAGCTCTGTAACAGCAAAAAAGCCACTAATGGGCAATGATTTTTCAGTTGGCATAAAAGCACAGGCAGGTAATTTGAAATTATCTCTCACAGGACACCCAGTTTTTACCTTTTCAATATGCCTACTTTTTTTTTTGAAAAGGAAAAGCTGATTACCATCTGGGGGCCCAAATATGCAGATAAAAGTAGAGAATGCTGAAATGTTTGCCATCCTGTGTTCCTCTTTCTGTTATCTGATTATAGAATTCAGGAGGGGGTTAGAATAAACAACACAGTTATATGCTTTAATCTGCATGTATGCTTTTCACTTTCTAAGGCATTGTACTCCTTTAAATATGCCCATCTAATCCTCCATCAGAAGACAGACAATTGGGGTACAAATATTTCCTTTCTGCTTGTTACAGTGCAACTTTTGACCATACTCATGCAACTTCTTGGTATTATCTTTCACTCAGTATTTGCTTTTACATACTACGAAGGCTCGAGTTGTCAGGAATAGATTTGCTGTCCACGCCATGGCATGAAATCTAACTCTGCATCTTTATTTCAGGCTAATGTTAATAATCATATCATATTAGTGATACTAATACTAATTTAGACATAAAATTGTTACCCCCCTGGCTCCTACTAAGGGTTGTAATTTGTTTCTACATGTTTTCATGCATTCTTGCACATTACACTAACAGATAGACAGACAAATGTGGAGCTGTTTTTCTCCTTCAAGCCGTGAGAGCGTGTATTGCTCAACTATGCATCACAGAACAGCAGCAGTGCTGGCACCAATGTGCTAACGTCCAGGCTGCTGCTGTGGTGAAACCCTGATGCCTCCCAAACCAACTGGGACCTCTGCAGGCTGCAGCATCTTGGGCATCCTCTTCCCAAGGAGGCTGCTCCAAACAAGCTTCTCATCTCCGTGTTAAAGACATACTGCAGCCCACATGGGGAAAGGTCCACAAAGTGAGCAGCCCAGAGTGCACAGGCACAGCTGAGATCCAGCCCCTTTCCTGAACTCCAGGAAATATTGCCCATGCTGCTCTGCAGGAGCCAAGTTCCCCTCTAATATAGGTAATTATGGTAGCAAATATGCCTGGCAAGCTCACGATTCCGGTAAGCAATAACCAAGAGCAGGAACAGTCTTTGGCATGCTAAAATTGAAGTTTTAACTGCGTAATCAGGGAAGAAAGATCTATAGGGAAAGTACAGCTTCAACCAGTATAAGTGTCTGCAAAATCCCTACAGTAAGTTCAGATTCTTAAGTACACAGTGCATTTTCACAAGCATCCTTTTATATTCTTACAGTTGACGTATGTCACTGCAACGTTTCACATGTACAAGCACAACTATAATCAACTTCACCTTTCCTTACTACAAAGACTGTGGTTATCAATCAGGTCTATTAGTGACAACCGAGTGAGAGATGGAAGCTCATGCAGAGAAGAGAGCACCTGTAGAATATTTGATAATGTTTGTTTTCTGCAAATGCTGGTCGGGTCAACTAGGGAACTGTTTCTGAATTGCTGTTCCCAGATCAGGCTCTTCTTAGCTTGTTGGGCTGCAGAGTGTTGTGCAGTGGTTTTATATTAAAGACAACTTTGTGATTGGAACAACTCCAGCAAATATGTTTCCATTGCTGACGAACTTTAAAATTTAGCTAAACAGGATGTACTGATAAACACTGCAACGTTGGCCAAAAGTTTACTATTGCTTTTCACAAAGCCCATATAAATAATCTGAAAACAAACATCTGACAATCTCCCAACTTCTACCAACCTCCTTTGACAACTGATGGAAACAGGGATGACTGTAAAGCACAGCATTGCATTTTAGGGGGTGGCTGTTGTGGCATTCTTACTTGAATCGGAGCCATTAGTTCTGGGTTTCTGAGGTTTCTGAGCAGTCAGACTTCAACAACTATATTATCCCCAAGTTAGGAAGTAGCTGTAGCGATGTTCTACTTCAAGGTCTTAAACCAAGACAGAGAAGAGAGTGTAACTGCTGAGCCACAGGGACAGTTGCGTACTGTAAGCCAGAGGCTGATCCTGAAGAGGCAAAACAGGTCAGATTTTTGGTGGCTTCATGAAAATCCAAACAATTAGATCCTGTAAGTGGGCAAAGTCCTAGCCTCAGTACTGTATTTACAGCCTGGGATAACAGTGAGCCTGGATTCCACCCCGTTGCGTGAAACAATTTCAGAAGTGCCACCGTTTGACCTCAATGGCAGCATGTTCCAAGTGTAAACTGAGCTGCCTGCTTTTTTAGTTCAAGAGAAATGTCAAGCAAAGCTCATAGGAGCGCTATAAAAAGCCATTGGGAAGTCAGACTTCATCAGCAAGAGGACTTTGTGTCAGGTGAAACAGAGCACGCACCAGCTGAAGTTCACACACAGCAATGACTGGCTATAGCCCGGCGGTCAGGAGGCGAGAGCAAGGCTGAACTTCCCAGGGAGAACCAAGCAGAAACCTTGTGAGGGTTTCCATGGTCAGCTTGGAGCTGTGCTTGGAAAGGAGGCAGGGGTGCTCTGCACAGAGCAGCACCCAGCTCCACTTAGGACCTTCTTCAAAACAGCAGCTCAAGAGATGCTGAGCCGTCCCAGCAGAGCAGCAGCAGAGAGAACATGTAGGACCAATGTGATTTGGGGGCAACCGTGCCTACACCTGGCTGGGATCGAGCTCAGCAGGACCTGGAGTGGAGCAAGCAAGTCCCACAGAAGCAGGTAGAGGTTGCGGGCAGGCACCTGCCCCGGTGGCAGCCCCAGCACTGAGCCACAGGCAAAGCAGCACCTTGCAGCACCCCATGATGTCATGTTGGTCGCTGTGCTCGTGTAAACAAGGCTGGTGTGGTGCAGACGGGACGCTCCACTTCCTCCCGACAGCACGGTCGCATGTAGCTGAGTTTCTGCCTGAAAAGGTAAGACTGCTTTTAAGCTCACTCTTTGCTATCTAGAACCAGCTGTGCTGTCTCCTATGAAAATGTTGCTCTCCTCCAGCTTTTCCTTAGGGAAAGTTGGCTTTTTCCAGGAGGAAATTTGTGGCACTTTGAGACTTGAAAAACCCAGCAGCTCTCCATGTGCACCAATCCTCTGTGTGAACACATGGAGGAGTTCAAACAGCAGCTGCTTGAAATTGCTGTTGCAAGAGAAAGCAAAATGTTAGAGCGTGGGTAATTAGTGGTTCTCCAACTGTTCTCCTAGGCACAAATTCCTTCTTTTGCCTGGTTTCTCAGGGAATATATTTTATTTTAAAATCATATTTGACAAAAAGGGAAACTTGCAAATCTGTTTTCTGATGGTGGTTTATGTTATCGTGAAAAAAAGAATCTACATGCTGCATGTCTTTGTGCCATCCAATGCTCTTTGACTGAGTTGCAGCTGTAGGAAATCTGTAATAGTCAGGGGACACAACATGACAAAATAGCAAGACTGCTTGGATTTGCTTTTGTTAATGAAAATCTAGAGGCAGTCTTAATTCATAATTCAGACTGCAGTCACTGGTCAGGATTAAAACTTCACTTCATGCGCTGAAGCTTTCAAACTACTTTGGAAAAGGTGCTTTACTGATGGGCTTGCATTTACTCGCACTGGCAGCTTGGTTCTGACGGGAGCCCAGGAAAACAGCACATCTGCAGTGTGGCATTTACAGCAGGATTCACAGTGGGCAGCCCCAGAATCTGAAATTCCTTAAAGCAAATCAAAAGGGAGTCACACCGAAGGTGAGTCAGCGTGTCGAATCTGGCTCGCTGCAGATTTGTGTAGGAGAGGATTTCAGTTGCAGGCTAGAGCAGTAGGATGTGTGAAGGAAGAGTGTGATTTTTATTCAAGGGCATGTTTTCTGGTGTCAGTGAAAGTTCTGGGACCTTGCCACAGGTGCAAACATCACCATCCATGGGAGCTGCACCCATTATGGGTGTCCATCCATGGTACAGCTCTCAGCCAGCCTGGAGCAAGCACCCCAGTGAGGCTGCAGCATCCTGCTGCCTGTGCATGCCCTGCCCTTCAGCTGCGTGAGCCACAGTGGTGAGAACTGGACTAGTGTTGCAAAACAAAAACAACTCATCACAAGGGATCAGCAGCCCAGATCTGTTCTTTGATGTGGAAGAACACCACCGGAAAAAGTACCCTTAACTGTAGAGCGTTCCACTTCTGACTGCAGAGGTTTCATACCAAAGTATGGGTGCAATAGCGCGAGACATCCATGGCCCTGCAATGAGGGCAGAGTGTAGATGCACTTGTGTCTCAACCAGATCAGTTAACCTGTCTGCTGATGGACATTTCTATGCTCCTCAGTCCTATCAAGGTTTTTCCTAGAAATGCCACATTTAGTTTCCAAACGTTCAGCTACAAGTAATAATGTGCACACTTGATTGTGTCCTTATTGCAACAGCCTCAGAAATAATTATGTAAAAACTAATAGTTAGATAATAGTGTATTTATTTACTACTAATATTTTTTTAAATTCCATATTCTGAAAACAATATTCCAATAGGAGCTGTCTCCCTGCAATATGTAAGTCAACACTGCTAAAATCTGATAGAGCTTTTCAGACTTCTACCTTTGCTGTACATACATCATGCAGAAAATGACTGTTCATCAATTCCATTGTTACATTTGCTCAGGGTGGTAGGGATGGGACATTACCTGCATTTCCACAGGTTGGGTTTTATAACCTTTTGGCTCAAAGGTTCAAAGCAGCTGTCTGGTCTCCATCAAAGTGCATCTTTTCAACTCTTCTACCTGTAAATACCAGCAATGAGAAGTATTTCTAGGAGCATTTTTTTCCCTAATATCAGTTATTCAGCAACACAGAGCTTTCCAATTTGGAGTCACTCTGGAAGACAGCAACACAAACTCAGGAGACCGTACTCAGACTTCTGCCTCCCGCCACTCAGACAGCCCTGGTCCTGTGAGGTTTGGAAAAATACCTTACAGAGGAGGGCAAGGAGACGAAATCTTGATTAACTCTGACACCTTGTGGACAATTAGCAAATGAAGACAAAGGCCAAGGAGTAACCTCTCCATGCTGTGGGCTCCACCATGGTCACAGGCGTGCTGCAGCCCAGCCCTGTGCTGATCTGCATGCCTGGACAAGCTTACTGCAATCAGCAAGTGAAGGCTGAATTCTGGTATCAAGCGTGTGCGTTCAGCATCACCCTCATGTTACAGCAGATGCATCCTGGACACGGTGGTTTATCCTAAATGGCTCCATTTAGAGGCTGGTTTGAGTCAGCAGCCTAAACTTGATCATTCTGATTGCTGACCCTGCAGTCTGGTCCTTAGCTGTCACATGAAATGTAAATAAGGGCTAACTGTACCTAGGGATCTCAAGAAGCAAACTGACTGTTATGACTCATTTGAACTGAAGAACACGTGTCCACTGGCCAGCATTTAAATGCAAGTGCATCCCTAAAATAGAACATTTTGCAAATGTACCTAATCCTCTGTGGTTTCAACGGCCACCAAGCACTTGCGATTTGAAGGAGCACCAGGCAGTCAGCCTAACCTTGACATCCAAGGGAAACCAGGCAGCTTGTAACATTGGAAATGGTTTTTTAATGGCTTCTTCACAAAATGGGAGGTCAACTGAAGGGACAGAAATTGGGTGTAGTGAGCAGTGCTCTTGCTGCAGACAAAGGCAGCTGATAGCATGTCCAGCTAGAGCTGCAGGCAAACCAGATGGAAAGGGAGCACAAACTCCCCGAGCACCAGAAATTCATAGGACTCTCAAGAAATGGGATGTAACGGACTTACTGCCCTGAGAAGCAGCACCCTGTGTGAACAACCCAGTGCTCAGCTCCATGCCTGTCTGTTCCCTGTCAGTCTCCTGAGGAGCACCAGAAAGGAGAGCAGCAGGCCTCCAACACTGCTTCTCAGCCTGATGGAGATAATGCCGTGGGACAGATGCATCTTTTCCCTTGTTTCCAGCACCTGTTGAGCCTCTTCCTTCCTAATAGGCATACTGTGGCCTCATGAGAAGAGCAAGGCTGGGGTGTCCTGGGTGGAGAGCAGCTGGGAGCATGGTGCAGAGCATCTCATCACATAGCTGCCTTGGAGCGAGGGTTCCTGGGAGCAAAGGCAGACTGGAGGGATGCCCTGGAGGGACAAAACCAAACTGTGGGGGCACGTTTCCTCCATGTACTTGTGCCATCTTGGTCAATGAAGGTGATTAGATAGAGGATTTCTTGACTGCAGCATTTCTTTGGTGTTTAGTGTAACTGAAAGATGCAGCCCAGCTGCTGAAGCTGAGCGTGCTGCAGGGGATAATCACATAGACCTTGCATTTTGAAGACTGTGGGAGAGTGAAAGAGCCTCAGCATCTGCTTGAGGTGCCCTCAGAAGCAGTGGTTAGGTGCCCCTGCTCACCATCAGCATCAGCCAGAGCCACTGCAGCCATAGTGGGGGTGGCCTCTGTGCCATGCTGGGATCTTGCCATGGCCTGGGTGTTTCTAGGGCCTGAATTACAGCCCTTCAGTAGCAGCTTTGAGCAGTGTCTGTACGAGCTGCCAAGTCCAAGCACTGCTATGATTAACAGGCTGAAAAAAAAAGCTGTTTGTGTTCTTTGTCACTTGAGAGCTCTAAGTCTTCTCTTTTTATGTAACATGAAGGAAAAAAGCATTAGTAACAGGGTACAAGTTACTAATATGTACCTACAGAGACACTTCTTCTGTCAAATGGCCCTTGCCAACGGTGCAGGATATGAGTCAGAAAGAATGAATCAGTGTCTGCAGTGCCACATGAAATACGAAGCTGATATTCGATTTTAAATGTTCTGTTAGACACAGGAGGGAATCACTATAATGAGAAGTATAACCCTATGGGGAAACACCTGATAAAACCAAACTCCTCCTGCCTGTGTTGCCTAACTGAAGACAAGTCCCAGTTACAAAAGCTGACAAAAATATGGCCCAACAGGTCAACATGTGACATTTTGCCACCCCTACTTGTGTGATTCAAAAGAGAATCAGAAGTTGGTAGTATCTAAATCCAGAATTATCTGATGGAAAAGAAAAGTTAAACTGAGGCTGATGGAGTAGTGAGAAATTGAAGTTGGTGATCAGATTAGGCCTCTGCTTGTGACATTACATTAAATACATGGCAGCACATTTCAGGAGCATTTACATGGCTGCATTTACAACCGTCAAATTCCTCAAGCCCTCTCACCGCTGCCCTTTTCCACGTATCCTGTCCCCATCGTGCCAGAGAAGGGGAGTCCATGAGGTCCACTGATGGGGTCAGGAGACACACCACCCACACAGTAGTTAACCTACAGCTTAATGACAGCTATGATTCAGTGGTTGGCACCCACGTTTTGCTAGTTGGGCCACGTGGTTACTCACATGCAGAAGCTGGGCTGCTGCACATGTTTCTTCCATGTATGCCTGCCCTGCTACCCAGAGACAAAACCACATATGGCCTTGAGGAGATGGCCAAAAGGGTAGGCAGCTTCTCCTGCTCCTCTGTTAGCAATATGGCACAGCTTCACCCATGCTTTTACACTCAGACAGCCGGGAAAAGGGACTGACACAATAGGAATTGTTCCCCACCTCTGTGTGAGTAGTAGACCTCTGAAAGGGCAGCTGTGAAGAAGATAGCAGAATGTTTTATATAGAAGACATTTCCAAACCTCTACTTTGTACAGAATAGTCAAATAGGAAATTCAAATGTGAATACTGACAGCTCTTGCAGTGCGTTTGCCTTTACAGCTCCTATTTTTGTTCTCTACAGGAATGATCCACCCGCCCTATACCACAACAGATGTTTCCAGCAGCCCAGTCATGACACACAGCAACCAGACCTGCTCCAGCCACAACATAACGTTCAAAAACAACCTGTACGCCACCACGTACACCCTCATATTCATCCCCGGCCTCCTGGCAAACAGCGCTGCCCTATGGGTCTTGTGCCGCTTCATCAGCAAGAACAACAAAGCCATCATTTTCATGATCAACCTGGCCGTGGCTGACCTGGCTCACGTCCTCTCACTGCCATTGAGAATATATTATTACATTAACTCCACGTGGCCTTTTGGGAGATTCCTTTGCTTACTGTGCTTCTACTTGAAGTACCTTAACATGTATGCTAGCATTTGTTTCCTCACCTGTATCAGCATTCAGAGGTATTTCTTCCTGTACCAGCCATTCAAAGCCAAGGACTGGAAGCGGCGGTACGATGTAGCCATCAGCGCCGTGGTGTGGCTCTTTGTTGGGGTGGCGTGCTTACCCTTCCCCATCATGCGGAGCTATGGGCTAGCCAAAACCACAAACACCTGCTTTGCAGACCTTCAAGTCCGGCAGATTGAGAGCAAGCTGGCCACTGTGCTGATGATGGGCACAGCCGAGCTCTTTGGGTTCATTGGCCCACTCACCATTATTTTATTCTGCACTTGGAAAACAAAAGACTCTCTTCGAGGCTTCCAGATACCACTTCAAAACAGCAGTGAGAGGCGGAAGGCTTTAAGGATGGTTTCCATGTGTGCCATCGTGTTCTGCGTGTGCTTCGCACCATACCACATCAACTTCTTTTTCTACATGTTGGTGAAAGAAAACGTCATTACGGACTGCTTCCTGAGTACCATCACGCTCTATGCCCAACCCTTTTGCTTAAGTCTTGCAAGCCTGGACTGCTGCTTGGATCCAATCCTGTATTTCTTTATGACTTCAGAGTTTCAGGACCAGATATCAAAGCACAGCAGCATGGTCATCAGGAGCCGGCTCATGAGCAAAGAGAGTGCCTCATCAATTAAGGAATGACAGGAAAGCCAGCTTAAAAGGATGGAGATATTTCATATGAAGTCTGGGACTGTTCCATGATACTTGATTACCAGCTCCATTGTGGAAAACCCTGCAAGTTTATGCAGGAGAGTTTTGTGGCAGAGGAAATCTTTTGGTGTACAGAAGATAAAACTCTGTTTAAGACCCAGATGTAGGAAGCTGAAGAGTGGCCCCACTGGCGTGACTACATTTAGTGCTGTGCCACACATGCCTGACCTATCTGGGCTATAAAAGATACAGGAGGGAGTGACAAAGCTTTCGCTAGGAAATGGTGGAGACCTCCCAGAAGTTTTTCTTCTACTTTCCCACCTCCATGGCTCTATGATCAAGCCAGAGACAATCTCAAATCCATACACTGACATCCGCTGAAGCATCATCTCTGTTAAACGCACACAATGCATACAAGAACCTGAAAATGGCCAGTAACAATAAATGGCATTATTCTTTCTGCAGTCAGTGCTGCAGATGCATGAAGGTTGGCAGCTTGCTTCAGCATGGCGGCCTCGGCTTTCCACTGCCGAGTGCGTCCCACTCGTCACCACACTTACATCTGCTTCATCTTTCCTGCACTCCCCCTCCTGCTCTCATTCATTATGTCCTCCTCACCAAGCTCTAAGTCTGCTCCTTAATTGCTGATACATCCTGTAACTTGCACCTACTGCAAGAGAAATTCTCCCAATGGATCCTCAAAGATCTCCTTTTGCTCCAAGTGACTTTCTTCCTCTCCAAGCTGCCCGTGTTGGCAAGGGGGGCACCAACAGATGGCCTTTGCCTTTGGATCCTGAGAAACAGGATCACCAGGAGCATGCTGCAGACTGGGCACAGTCGGACTCAGCATCGGTGCAGGTGGATCTGATGATGCCGGTGGTAGGATTCAGGTCCTTGCTCTCTTCTGTGTGGTTTTTTTGGGCCCAGAGGTACCTGCAATGGCTCTGCCCCACAAAACCTCAGCTCAATGAGTTCAAGTGACACATCTTCTAAAAAAGAGAGGTGTCCTTGCCAAGGTGACTTCAGTAACAAAGCATAGGCTAATTCCTTAAGTAAATTATTGTCATTTTTTTCACCAGCTCCTCTTGTAATCTTAACATTTAGGCTTTCAAAATCAGCTATAAAGATACCAAAAAGCAGTGACAAGAAAGGATGCCATTGACCCTTTACTTTAAATTAGTGACAGCTCTTCAGGCAAGTTCACCCACTTTGGGTAACTTCAAGGGTATCCTTATGGTGCCTGGAGATTGTTTGGCTGAACACAGGCACTGATCTATTGCCTCTGAAAACCTATGGTTTTTTCAAAAGGAATGTGTACAGATCTCCATAACCACCCGTATCTTACGTGTTGCTACAAAAATAGAAGAAATACCAGAAACACTTTCCAAGTATGTATTTTAAATGTAACTACTCCATTCTGCTTAATTACATTTTAACTCAGCTAGAAATTTTCTGCATCTTATATTTTCCCACTTGACTGATTTACAATAAAATGGGGAAAAAAGCAAACAATAGGCAGGTTTAAATAAGCATTACACTGGAGCTCCTCTAAAAGAGAGTGAAGACATACTGATTCAATACAGTAAGCTCTTGTAATTCTCCTCCCATTTGTGAGAAGACAATGTGGCTACAGTATGACCAACTTAATCTTTCATGTTTATAAGTGAAAACACCAAAATAATGCCTATCTGAAGGAAGTAACTGTCACAAAGAGAGTACTGTTGAAGACTTCTACAGTTTTCTGGAGAGAAAGCTGCAGGGAAAGCAAGCAGTCCACCTCTCAGTGAAGTTGGTGGAAATGTTTTTTCTGGTTTAAAGGGCAGTTTGTTATGCTGATGATACACACGTTTACACACTGCAAGTAGTCTCTTAAAAATGTGAGCGGAGATTGATGCTCAGGTACACAGTTAAGCATGCAGAATTGTTGGCAATTTAGCAGTTTTCTCATAAGCTGAACACTATATAATACTGTCAGTGAAGGAAACTCGTTTCAGTGGTTGTTATGAAGATTTTTACTGACCTTGATCAGTTAGCATGTGACTGAGAGCTGTTTACTGTGATTTCTTTCTCATACAATTCTCCATTTATCAGGCGAAAGCAAGCTGAAGGCACTGTTATGGTAACTGTGTAGCTTGTTCTACATTTTTCTTTCCAAAACCTGATGCTTAAAAAATAAATGCATTTTTTTCAAATGTAAAGCTGAATTTCACAGCTATCACTTATGGGATCAACTCCTCCTTGGATCAAAGAGTTCAAGTGATGGAGTGCATCAAGTCTTAATATTCTTAAACAGGTTGCTTGTTTGCTTGTCTGCAGAAAGGTTTCCACCCCATATGACTGGTGTTTATATATTTTTTAAACTACAACACTTACATTAGATTTAGAGGTACTTTGGTGAAGAGAAAGGTCCTCCATAGGAATAGCTGTGCTGTGGGTGGTGCATGAACGGGTGGGGATGAGTGACTGCAGGACTGCAGAAGCCACTTCTTTCTATCTCATTCAACAGTCTTTTTGCAGATCCAAAGCTGTATGGCTTAAAAAAGCACTCACAGTACTGACAACAAGATTAGTAAAGCAAAAATTGGTTACTATAGTCCCCTACATAATTAAAGTTATAACACATCATGGGAATACCTGCTCCAACATCTGAATGCCCAAAGAGCGATGGTGGCTCTCCCACCCTTAACAATGAATTTGATGGCTCCATGAGGGATAACATTCCCCATCACCATGATGGCAGGCCCAACCACCTTGGTTGCTCATGTTCTCCCCATCTTCCTGCCTCATCCTCTGAACTCCATTAAACCTCCCTAGAACGGTCCTTTTTGCATACTGAGCCCCAGCCTTTGTGGAAGTCACACTCAACACTTTCAGCCTTTCAAGTCAAACCGCTTTGATGTGCAGGAGATGAGACAAATTGGTCTAATGCTCTCTTCTACTGTGTGGGAAAATGCACTGGTTTTGGCTGGGATAGACTTAAGTCAGCTGTGTGTGCTTCACTACCGGATGGGGTTTAACCACAACAGAAAGTTAGACAAGGTGGTCAGGTTGGTGAGCTAGCCACAAGAGCAACAACACAAAGGAGAAGAGATCTGAAAGCAGGTAGATTATCAAAGATCATCAATTTGGCCTCCACAAACAAGGATGTGGAACTCAAAGCCTTTAGCTCAAGTCCTCCAAAACTTCAGCAGTGTGCCTCAAGAGAAGAATAGAGAAATCCAGTCTTAGTGTTGAGGACTGTATTTCAGCTGCCTTCATGGCATGCTGTATCCAACACAAGACGTGGGGCTGCAGGTGCTGGCTTTGCATGCCAGCGCTCTCACACTTTCAAAGGCATAATGTGCCCGGCTCCAGGTCCTGTAATGCACCCCGTTTCCTGTGACCATAACCCATGGAATTATTTCCTGTTGTCAAAATAATAAACATGATATTGCTCCTGGGTTATCTCTTGTGTTGGTCACACTGCCCTGGCCCACCAGCTACAAGGAGACATCTTCAGCCTTCTTGAGCAGACAAAGTCTTTGGACCAACTTGAGACATACTGTGACTTAAACAGAGATGCCACAGGAAGACAGAATCTAACTGAATCAAGAGGCTGGGTACACCTATGCAGGTTTGTGAAGGATGGATGTGGAGGGCTCCACTGGCACCTAGTGTGGAGCAACCCTGTGTCAAGCCTCATCCCAAAGGGAAGTTCACAGAATGGAAACGTATTGAGGTCTCTAAACCACCTGCACTGACAGCAGTGCATGTCCCCTGCTGGCACAAAACCACAACATGATTTATTCTTCCTCTCTAGAACAAGAGCCATGCACTAGCTAGCAAAAGAAAATGTGCTTCTTTGCAGGGCCAGCAAATGGCCACCCCTTCTTAACTGGTATCAGACGTCTGGTAATTCCTGTCCTGCTGAGAAAGGGCCCTCCTGTGCTTGACATCAAATGTATGCAGAAAGAAACCCCATGGGATTTAACACCTTTTTGTAGCCTCAGGTTCTGAGCTGCAGGAACTTACTAGTACCTCAGCTTCATTTTCTTTCCTTAAATGAAATTACTCACTCTCTACACACAGTAAAATACTAAATATGCTGTAAATGCAGGCTAACAGCTCAACAACTAGGACCCAGCTAAGATATATGGAAACACTTCCTTGCATTTAAAAGATTTCAGAGCTAAGACGGGTGAATTTTGACCAAAATTGCTGGGTCTGTGGACTACACAGGGCCTTATCCCAAAAAGGTAGGACCAACAATTATTTGCTGTAAAAATAAATCAAAGCTTCCTGAAAATGCTGCCCTGTCAAGAACACTGTGCAGTAGCAGGAGGGTCTATGTGCCACAGGACACCAGGGACTCCCCCAGCCCCACGGACCGTATGCCAAAGCTCCAATCAAGCTGCAGTAAGTCTCTGCACAAGGGTGAGTTGCTTTGTGTGGGCAAGACCTCCTCCTCCTGAATGGCCTGCTGTTTTTCATACATCCTTCAGGTGCATCCTGTCAGATATTTCTAAGTGCTGAGTGCTTAAAGAGATGCTGATCATATGCATTTGGCCTCCTGCCCACAGGATACCAGGCTAAAGGTGAAGACAACCTTTATCTGGAAGCCTTAGATAAAGTCTCAGAGCTATTTAAAAATTCCTTTGTGTCTTCTGCTCTTGAAAGTAGAACATTGCATGTGTAAAGTGCATGCTTAGCGTCGGCAACGAACCAGAAGGACAGAAATGCGAAACAAAAATGTGCTTGTAGTTGAAAGAAGAACAGAAAAGTCGATTAATATATGTAGTAGGAAAAAGCTTGAGGCTTGTCAATCCATCAGTCTTTCACAACCAGGACTGTTGCAATGTTCTGCAAAATTACTCCAAAAAGCCTATGAGCAGGGGAAGGAATCAATGTGGTTATGAACCCTGAGGTGCAAGTATGACCCTCCCCATGGTCTGACATGCACTGACCTCCAGCCTTGCTGTAAACACATCCCTAATAATAGGGCTCGGAGAGGACTGGATACAGCGCTGGATGTGTGCTGTGGACACAGAAGTAGGATGTCCTAGGCAGGATATCCTGATACGACAGCCACTCTGGGATAAACCTTTAACCTCTGGAGGGGGATAGGGCACGGTGCCAGCCTCTCTTCTGTGAATGTTTTGCAAATACACAAGCACTCTGCTTTCTTCCAAGGATCGCATCAGCTGCTGAGGAAGATGCACAGGAACCTGGAATGATAAATAACTCCAGCATCTTTTAAAATCACTTTGCTTTCAGCTAAGAGACATGGGGATTCACAGGTAACTAGTTGCTAGCAGGCTGCATTTACATGGTGGATAACCAAGTGGTAACGAAGAAGCCCATAGATAGGTCTATAAAGGGTGGTATATAAACTATATATAAACTGGTTTTGCCTTTGCCTTCATGAGGATGTTGACCAATGGATTTAAGTAACTGCATTTCCGCTGACCACAGGACAGTTCTGGTCCAGAATCCTCTTTTCCCTCCACTACTGTCATGAAGCACCACTTCAGGGCATGGGAGCACCCTCAGGTCCCCACAGTCAGCACTGCTGCCAGCACAGAGAAACCCTGAAACAGCACAACCAGCAGAGCCAGTGGGTTCAGATGCTGCGGAAAAAGCTGCTCGCTTGATCCCAGACCCTGAGCTGGCGACTTATTCTACAATTAAAGTTTATAGTAGCTTCCTTCTTTCATTTCTCTTCCATAGCTAGGCTTCTGTTAATTTTGTAGGGTCATAGGACCAGTTACAGAAACTAGATGAGTACAGCAAGAATAGTTCTATTTATACATTACCTATGGTAAGAATGGGAAAGATGCTGACAGCTGTATTGTCTTCACAAGCCCAGGGCTGTAAGAGGGGACACTATATATCAGGTAAAACTGTTCAACTGGAAATGAGGCAGCTCATAAGAAGTTACACTGCAATATATGCCTACCAGTTTTCAGCAGCACAGAAAGAAGGTGGTCATGCTTAGCAGGCAATAAAAGGTCTAAGGAGTATATATATACACACATATATATATGGGAAAGGAATTAAAGGAGGCAAAAAGAAAAAATAAATTGGGAAGGATGCACATTATGTTTTGTGGTTTGGTTGTTGGTATTTTTAAACAATAGTATTTTGGGAAAATCTCCACCTTAAACCGTTATATTATTTCAGAAATAAAGCCCAAGCCCATTAGCTTTAGCCTTGATAGTCTGAGGCTAACCAAACTTCCAAGAAAATAAAGGAAAATTATTACCTTCCAGTAACTTGCACTGGCACAGGTTTCAGTTTTCCTTTAGCAAGTACTTATTGGAAGCTTTTTGCTTCTGTATTTTATAGTTTCTAGCAAGCAACTGCAGATAAAAGCAGAAGCAGCTGGACCGAAGGACAGCATCGCCTAACACAACTTCTATGCGAGAAAGAAATCCATGTCCAAGGTCTCCATCGCACGGCACTTGGATCAAATGATGTCATCGCCTTCCCAGTTGTTTTAACGTCATTAGCCGTACACGTTTTGTGTGGTGAAGAGAAACAAAATACAGGATTTCCTGTTCTGCTACCACTCTACTGGGCTGCAGATGCCGGCAGGATCCCAGCGCTCTGAAAACATGTGGAAGTTTAACAAGGAGTCGCTGGGGCTGGGATTGCTGCGAGAATTGGTAGGAAATAACAGCAGAAAGCTTGCTCCTCCTGCTGTGTAGCATGGATGTCACCCCCCTGAAGGATGGGAGTCACAGGAAGGTAAGCTGGATTTTGCTGTGTGCTTTCATCTGTAGATCGACACTATCGCAGCTTTGAGCAGCGTTACCTATTAGTTGTTTTAGCTCTTCCTCAAGAGATCTTATCAGGCAGAAACTGGTGCAACATCCGCAGCAGCTTCTGACTGTGCCCATGTACTTCTGCCTCGCTCGGCTCCGAGGGGTGGGTGAGCGGAGCTCAGTGCATCCATGCAGGCTGCTGTGTACGGCAGTGCACAGGGAAAGCCGGCTTTATCCAAAATACTTCAGTTTTGACGTTACTGACAGAAGCTGCCATCAGTGACCAGCTCTGTTTGCGTACTTCCTATTAGTGCCTAGATTAAACAAACAAGATTATTGCTTAAAACACGAGTTCCAGAAAGCCTCCGCAACCTCAAACCAGGAGCTTATTTCAAGCCAAAAGTGTATTTTTGTTTGCTGAGCTTCTTTTCTCTCCAGCATCCCAGGCCTGGGCAGGGTTGAAGGGAGGCAGCTCTGCCCCAGTCCCCCAGCCCTGGGGCTCTCCCAGGCACGCCTGGAGTGCAGCTTTGGGCTGGTTTATCCAACCGAGCCATGGAAAAGATGAGGATGAGCTTTGCCAGTGGATTTGGGAGCCGTAAATGCAGTACCGCAGCAATGTAGGGCTGGGTGGGGCGCACAGTGATTCAGAATAGCCAGGCAATTTCCAATACTGACAGCCACATACGCCTCCAGGAACAGATACTGCTAACACTCAGAAAAAGAAATGCGGTGTTTCAATAGCTGCCTTAACCACCTAATTAATTGCAGAGTTAACTGATGTTTAATTAATTGTAGTGCTGCATCCACAACCTGTGGTCTTACTCCTCTGGCAATGATATTGGTCTCCCCTCTCTTAATTTCAGTGTGCATCTGGATAAAACTCAGCTTTGCCACCTAAAAAGTCACCCCTCACCTCCTCAAGTCTTGCCCATGTATATCTCTGTGCCTGGATGAAATAGGAAAACAATCAAGGAATGGCAGGGAGTATTTAGTGTATGAAGTTGCTGAACAAAAGCCCCGCCAAAGCCCATGGGAGCATCTCTGCCCCAACACCAGCATCACCAACAGCAAAACCCGGAGGGGCTTGGGGCAAAATGCAGATGGAGGGAAAGCAAAAACTGGAAAACAATAATAAATGCAGAATTCCACCCTTTCGGGAAGCGCTGCAGTGAATGGGCACTGGCCTGAGCCCAGACCAGCAGCGGCTCCATGGGAGCTCCACCTAAGAACCAAAAGTGCCAGGTACCAGGAGTGACACCAGGCTCTCCCAGCGGGAAACAGGCACTGCTGCACTCCCAGGGAAAGCCAGCAAGGAGGCTCCCGATGGTCACTCCTGCAGGGACACGGATTAGGATTTGGGCAGAGACACGTGGCAGGGAGGAAATGGCAGGACAGAGACAACAGGCACTTTAGTCCTTCCCACAAGTCCAGACCAGCAAGTGCCACCTTTGTCACTGGCAGACCATGACACAAGCTGGGAATAGCTGCATTCCCCCATGCTCTGCAGCAGTTTTTCCCTCCCCACTTTCTGCAGGGATGTAAGGACATGTTGTCTTGCCATCATTTTTCCCAGGGTTAAACAGACTCCATGCAAAGGGCACCAGCAAAGAGCAGGGCCAGTGTGGAGCATAAGCCCCTTGTGATTTTCAGGCAGGTGAGGGGTGAGTGGGGATGCTGCACAGGCCTAAGAGTTTTGTTTGTCACTGTCCCCTTGTGACAGATGTCCCTGCTCCCCTGCCGTGTCCCAGCTTGGTGGAGAATCAGAAACCTCTGACCTGGCACCGCCAGCTCAAGCACAGTCTGCAACCAGAAGGTGCTCGAGTCCAGCATCAGCCAGGGTTTCACTTCAGCATTGCTTTTTTTTGCAGCCAAACCCTGGAGAAATAAGCAAGGGGGAGAGAGCAATTAGGGAAGAACTCAGTTTGGAAAGCAGGGCATCTGCACAGAAACACAGGGAAATGGACCAACACTGCAGGCAGCGCGCAGCCAGCTGAGAGGCAGCGCCTGTATTTTATACTTATATATGTGTGTGTGTGTATAAATGTAGAACCTCCTTCCTGAGACTGAAAATGCCACAATCCCCCTGGAGAGCTGCCTAGGTGAGGAGGAGCAGGGTAGAGGAGCCTTCACCCTGCACCTCGAAGCAATGCTGGGCTCTGCCAGCCAGTCCCTGGCTGCAGGAGATGAGCTTTTAGAAATCCATCTCCATGGCAAATGCCAGGCTCAGGGCTGTGGGAAACGGCATCACTGGCTGCTGCTTCATTAAATACCACTGTTGAGGGTTTCAGTGGCAACAGGAATAGGTGCTCAGGGCTCTATCAGATCAGGCTCTGGTCTCCAGAAGGGAAGGGGAGGCTGCTCAACACTTTGCAGGCAGCTACAGGCTGTTCCCAAGGGGAAAACTGCACTGTTTTGATGCAGATGATGCCCTTGGTTTGTAATCTCTGCTACTAAACCACCTCTTCCTGAAAGATCAGACCATTTCCCCTGAGCTCTGCTCACAAACAGCAAAATCCATCGCCTGTCTGGAGAGCTGCACAAGTACCTGTGAACTCCCCATGACCCACTAATACCCTCAGCTGGCTCGATGACGTGAAACGGGCAAATGGATGAAAAGAATTCCTACTGTAACTCAAAGGCAGATGTATTCATCTTCCTTCATGACCTGAGCTGTTGCTGGAGGATAATTTCTGTTGCTACAACACGATGCCTGCACAATGTGCCGTGAGTGCCGGAATTGAGTTAGCAGGACGGGCAGAGCAGCTGGCATGTGTTTGGCCAGCTATTAGCTTATAAATGCAGCCTTAAATCTGGAGCCAGAGCTCTGATAGATCTGTCTGCACCTCTTCCACTGGCTTCTGCTTCGGTCAGCTGCCTGCCAGCACCATCGTTTGCTGATGGTAATTATTGCCCTTGCTGCTGATTATATCATGCACGGATCCAAAAAGACAGTATTGAGATCCATTTGAAATCCCTATTTACAGTCCTACTAAGATTGCTTGTAGACATAGAGAGCATCAATTTGATGGGAGTTTGACAGAAAACTACATGCAATAAACATGGTCCTGAAAAAAATCACAGGGAGCTGAAGTAGCATCCTGGCATTAACAGTAAAGAGATTAATGGCACAGAGCTCAATTGCAGTGTCACCAAATTGTGGCATCACCTTAAAGGGTGGCAGGGTACGAAATCCTGCCAAGCGCATCCAAAAGTAGCTGCAGGGAAGATGCCCAGGATGCTGCCTGTAAGTGAGGTCTGGCCCTGCACCCTTCCCAACACACACCCTGTGCTGTACACATACCTACACAAAACTTACTCCTCTGTACTGAAGTGCATTTACTCTATACTGGAGATTTTGGCTTTTCAGCATCTGATTTTACTCCTTACAGGAACTCTTCACCTGCTTTAATTGCCCCATGAGTGAAGAGACTCAGCCAAGATGGAGAGCAACGCGTCCTCCGGGAACTGTACCAACCCCCAGATGTCCTTCCAGTCCACCCTGTACGCCACCACGTACACCCTCATTTTCATCCCTGGCCTCCTGGCAAACAGCGCTGCCCTGTGGGTCCTGTGCCGCTTCATCAGCAAGAAGAGCAAAGCTGTCATTTTCATGGTCAACCTGGCTGTGGCTGACCTGGCCCATGTCCTCTCGCTGCCCTTACGGATGTATTACTACATAAACCACAGCTGGCCATTTGGAAGCTTTCTGTGCCAGGTGTGCTTCTACCTGAAGTATCTCAACATGTACGCCAGCATTTGCTTCCTCACCTGCATCAGCATCCAGCGGTACCTCTTCCTCCTGCATCCCTTCAAAGCCAATGACTGGAAACGGCGGTACGACGCAGCTATCAGCGCTGCTGTCTGGCTCTTCGTTGGGGCAGCTTGCTTACCCCTGCTTGTAGTGAGGAGCCCAGCCTTGTCCAACAACATAAACACGTGCTTCTCGGACTTGGGGGTGAAGCAGCTCAGCCCAGGAGCCTCCATTGCACTGGTGACAGTAGCAGAGCTGTTTGGGTTTGTCATCCCCTTCAGCATCATTGCCTGCTGCACTTGGAAGATGTGGCAGTCCCTGCGGGAGGGCCCAACTCAGCTGCAAAACACCAGTGAGAAACAGAAGGCTTTGCGCATGGTCTTGATGTGCGCGGCTGTCTTCTTCATCTGCTTCACCCCCTACCACATCAACTTCCCTTTCTTCATGATGGTGATAGAGAACATCATCCAGGACTGTGCTATTCACAGGAGCACGCTCCGCTTCCACCCCATCTCCCTCTGCTTGGCGAGCCTCAACTGTTGCCTGGATCCGGTCCTCTACTACTTCATGACCTCCGAGTTCCAGGACCATCTGCTTCACCACAGCTGTGTCACCCTGCGAGCCTGGTTCACACGCCGCGGGAACCTCTCCATCGCTGAAACCAGCCACGACATTCGGATGAAGAGAAACCTTCCACGCCTCAAGTTTTTGTCTCTTCCCAAGTTCTTTGGCCGAATAAACAGCATGGAAATCCCTGCCATGCCACCTGACGAGCTTCTGCTGGAGTCCATCTCTTGAAAAGCATAAGCCAGTTTCTGTCCCTGTAGGTGCTTCTCATAGCTCAAGTGAAGATTGTGTTAGGTCTCCAAATATGTCATTACCCTTGTGTGCAGCAGATGACAGAACCTGACCTAGAAGGATATTTCGATGTTGGTTGAGTTGTTGCTGCTGGGGAGTATTTGTCTTACATAGTTCTCTGTTGTGATGTTAAAGTACCCAAAACAGCTGTCATGATGCCAGTAATTCTCCTGTGCTGAGCCACAGCCAGGTTCAGATCCCTCATTTCTCTTGTTTGAATGCTTCTACGTATTTGTCATTTTGGAACATCCTTCTGAATCCTGAGGTGTAAGCAGGCAGCTCAGCCTCAGCACAGCTCGGGCAGGAAGCACTGGGGGAGTTTTGGACCCCCAGCTGCACATACCTGTGGCTCACAATGACTTAAAGCATCCTCCATGCTCTCATGAGGCTCTAGATCAGGACAGTTCATTATCTCCATGTAGATTGAACCTATTCTCATTGCAAAAAAATCAATCACTTCTACCTAACCTAGACTGAAACACTATAACTTTACCAACATATATCAAGCAAAGAGTATTAACCTATGTCCACATCAGCGTTGAAGGGAGTTTTCAAACAAACTGGGCTCAGTTCCCACTACTGAAAAAGGCACTCAGAGCCAAGCAAAGGAGTCCACCTGGCCCTTGGGAGCTATGGGATGCTCAAGTGACTATGAGGGGGTGAATACTTGGAAGACAGACAGTGACTGGATATCCCATGAAAAAAGAGGAAGGATGAAGGATGTCTCCCAGAGGACATTTACTTGCAGAGACCCAAGGCATGCCACGGAAGGGAGGAACAGTAGTTGGTGTTGCCATGTCTTGTGTTGTTATTAGGAGCCTTGTGTTATTTGGCATTTTGCTAAAGCCTGTGGTTGCAGATTAAGATGCTATCCAAGCCTCTCAGTTTTGCTTTAAAAACCAGAAAAGGTCCCAGCCTTCACTGGGTACTGAGAAAAGTTTACAAAGCTGACCCAACGGCGTCCTTAAAGCTTCAAACTCGGGAGGAAATAAAATGATCTCAACCCAAGGTTTAGCATCATGGGTATTACTTTAAGTGCTTGTCAATGGTCTCATTAGTCACATGTCTGCTCCCAGAGCAATGACAGTCTGCAGAGGGGAACACCCCACTTTGGGACTCACAGAGGTCCTGTTGCCACCGTGGCCCTCCGCACAGTGGCCAAGTGGCCAGAGCAGGGGTTTCCTCCTTGTGGGTTAAGGCTTTGATGGCTGCAATGCCAAAAACCCCTCAGGGAATTACATAAGTAAACATAGGCAGAGGGGGTTTGATCGGAAACAGCTTTGCCGATAATTGAATGCACATTTCCAACCCATGCAGCGTTTCTGGGAAGCATGGAGCAGGCAGTGGTTTACTCTCACGTTGCCAAGGCTGGTCTTAGATGAGAGAAGATCCAGACAACCTGGAACAATTTGCTTTGGTGCTTACAGCGTGCCAGAGACAGGCAGAAAACACGCTGTCCTGCAGCTCAGTGTCCCACATCAACTCCTCCCCTCGAAAAAAAGAAAGGAGAACAATAAAAGCACACATTTTCCTTGTTTGCTGGTGGGGGGAAGGAGCATTTAGGGCTGAAAAAACTCAGCAGCTTGCCCAGGCAAAACAGGAAACCTAAGCAAAACCTCTCCAATGCCGTAGCGGGCAAGACCCGGTTGTGGGCAGCTGCCACAGACAAGACAAGTCAAACCAGCAGCACCTTAAACGGGAGCATGGCTTTACCCTGTGAGTCTTTCGGGAATGGGAGAACCCTGAGTAGCTGTTGGCTGACACCCAGGTAGCCCTCAATTGCCACTGCTAGGGGTTCAGAAGTCCTGCTACTGATTGCACACCCCGTTGTTGCAGCTCCAGCATTACTGGTAGCACCAGCTCCAGGTTTCCCAGTGGCTCCAGTCACCACTGGGACCTTGCCAGCTTGTTTTGAGATTGCACAGCACTTCTGAAACTTCTGCAGCGTCACTTCCCCCTTCCAAAAAGAAAACAGGAAAAAGAAAAGCAAACCAAAACTCTCACTAATCTGTCACACAGAAGCGTAACCTCAACCCTTAGGCTGCCCCTGCTGCTTCCTGGGCTTGCCAGCACTGCAGGTTGCATTGGAAATACAGTACAAAACCCCCTTCCTGGGTTAGATGCACTGGGTAGCAAGGATTTTGATGGCTTTTACACAAACCAAACCCTGAGGGAATATCCTTTTCCAGTGCAGACTGGTGCTCTCTGCCCTTCAGAGGCCACAGGATGCCTGTCAGCCCTCCTGTTTTATCACAGTCCACCCAGTTCCACTACCACAAAAACCCTGGCTGCGTGCCGGGACCCAAGCCACAGGGATTTGGGGTCAGAGAGAGCGTGGATGCTGTGGAAGGGGATACAGATGGACAGGGATGCTGCTGGTCACTGGTGCTGAGGTGAGAGTGCTCAGGAGTTGTGGGGGGCAGCAGGTAGGAGCGGGCTGGGGATGTCTGGCTCTACAGTATCCCTAAGAAGACTTCAGTAAAAAGCTGCTGCATTGAAGATTTGTTTTCCCCAGACCAAGGTGTGAACCAGCTTCTTGCAAGGGAAAAACTCAAGGCTGAAGGGAGAGCAAGGGGCTGGGAGCTGACACGTGGGGAAGGGAAGAATGCAGGGTGAATGAAGAGCTTGTCAGGATTTCTTTCGCAAAGCAAAGAGCAGCAAAGCCAGTGGCTCAGCTGGACCTCTGCCAGCACCCGTGACATCCACGTACCCTGAGCTTTTCACATGCAATTAATTATTCTATATGGCTTAATCCATTATGATCGGCTGTAACTACAACTGCTTAGCTGCTTTTATATGTGTGTCCATCCATATACACATACACCCCTGCACACACACCACGCTTCCATATACAGTAAATTATGCAGTACTTGGGCGTATCCTAGAAGATGTCTTGTGCACAACACTTCCTAAGGCGCCACAAGGAAAGAGGGAAGGTTGCTTTTCTCTTTGCTAAAAATACCCTTTTCCTCCCTCCGTGACCACATGCTTCCAGTCCAGCCCTAGCAAAGTGACTTTGCCTCTGGAAAACCACTCATCCTCAGCTCCTGGCGGGGCTTGCACCACCTACCCGGTAGCAAGACTCAGCCTCTCATGATCTCTGGCACGGTGCTAACAGCCACCACTGCTGGCAAGAAGCTGCTCCTCCATCCACCCACCAAGAGAGGGGGAAGCGCTGGGCCTGGCAAAGGAACAGACACACCAACAACATCAATTCTGACTGCAGCCTGAATGCACGGAAAGTGAATTTTGCTCCTTTAAGCCAAACCGAGCCAGGGAGCGGTTTTCCAGACAGTCATGATTTCATCAGACCCGAGTCCAGCTTCTGGATTCACAGGCTCAGCCAGCAACACCCTGTGAAGCCCAAGTGTTCAAAGGGACAGCACCATTTGAGAGACACCGGGCTCTCCATCAGTCCCTCGTGCACTGCAGGGTCATGCTCACAGCACAAGGGAAAGGGTTTGGGGAACTCTGCGTCAATGCCGTGTTCAGCACCATAAGGGTGAGCTCTCCACAGAGAAACAGTCAAAGCCTCAACCTTGCAGCAGTCAGCAAGTCCTTTCCAGCAGGAACTGCCATGCCGATTGCTCAGTCTCACTCCTCTTAACAGGGGATTTTTTAGTCTTTAAAGACATTTCCCCTGCTGTAGGTGGATGGGGCAGGCACTGAGGCTGGGGAGGGAAATCCAGGACTTTCAGCCCCGAGCCTGGTGGCAGCATCACGGCTGCACCCCTGGCTCGTGTGAGCCCCACTGGAGCTGAGAGCTGTCGGCAAGAACCCGGCACAGCAGCAGGGCCCTGTCCCTGCTCCCCCTTTGCAAACATGCTCCTGCCCAGTGCATGCCCTTCCCCGCTCTCCTCCTGGGTCATCACCGAGCAAAGCATCAGCAGCCGTGTGGAGAGAAGACATTCAGCCTGTCCACGGGAGTTGTTGCCATTAAAGCCTGCCAGTGCAGATCAGAAAGGACTCAGCTGGTTTTGCCTGAGGATCTTCTACAAGGTCACGAAGCGCAAGCTCAGATGAGCCGAAAACTTCCAGTTTTTCTAAGACAAAAATGTAAGTACAAGACAAACTATAAGAAACATAAAGAAAAACATAAGTATCATATCAAATATTCTGTTATACTGTAAAATAATTGCTTTGCGAATTGGTGCCCAGCTCCAAGTTCTCCTGCTTTTTGGTGGCCTCAACTTTGGCAGGTTAGGGGAGGGTCTGGCCAGTGCTGTCACTGTGCACCCCCTGCGAGGGGACATTCAGCATTCAGCTGCCGGGAAAGGTGAGAAGTGGAAGGCACCGTGTGGTTCCAACCCACATACCCTGAGAAGGGGCCACGCCGGCACTGCCACACACAATAGCTCCTGGAGTGACAGGAAACAGGATGGATGCTGGCAGTGATGCGCACCAGCGGCACAGTGTGGCACCAGCAAAACAGGATATGGTTATGCTCTGAAAGGTGTTTTTGAAACACAAAGTTTATCTGTACAGTAAATACAGTTGCTGCCCCAAGCCCAGGCCATGCTTTCTTATAAATAGGCTGGCTTCTGCAGAAATGAAAGTGCAAAACTGAGCATCCATCACACGTTTGATTAGATAAAGCCAAGATCATCTCAGAGCCCAGGTGCTGTGCAGCCATGGGGGGTTGGTACTGCATTATCCTTGGGACTGGCCTCAGTTTTGTTGTCCATTAGCGGTGCCCAAATCATGTCCCTTGTCCCCTTGAGAGGCAGGGGGGTGCCAGGGTTACACAGGGGTGGGGCAGGGCCTGGGAATGCCAGGTTTTACACCACAGGATTTTGGGGTTAAGAGGGGGGGAATAAAAGGGGGTTTTAAACCTTTTAAACCCTTATATCACAATGGTGAAAACACCTCTCAAAGCCCAAGAGCACACAGCAGAAGCTGCTGGGAGGCATTGGCAAGCACAGGGGAAGTTCTGCACCCCAGATCCTGCTGCAATTGGGGAAATACCCCAGGACTAACATGAACTGAACCAGCATCCTGCACAGAGGGCTCAGAACACCTCTCAGGAGGCTGCAACAGCAACAAGCCCCATTTAAGCAACAAACCCTAAACCTTCACAGCTTCTAGTCCAAAAGCAGCAGCAGAGTAATCCATCCCTGCACCCAAAGGGGCAACACTGCAGCAAAGATCCCACAGTGCTGAAAGCTCTCGCTCCCACACAGCATTAATTAAAACACGTTACTCAATCAGCAGGCTTCAAATAAAAGGCTAGCAGCTTTAACTAGAAAGAGCATCGGCTGCTGAAACAGACAAGCATCCCGCAAAGCATCTTTTGGGAGATGCGCTCTGCAAAGCCCCAGCAAGGAGCTGTGCCACCGCAGGGATGACAATCCCAGCACACTTCAAGGCTATAGAAGCCCACAATGTGCCCAAGAGATTAATTTCCTATAAACCGCAATAAAAAGTAATATATAGAGCTACAAACCATGCTGTAAGGTGAAATTACACAAGTAAATCAAGAATGCTTTAAAGCAGGAGGTACCAACCTGGTACCTGCTGCAAGCATGGGGTGCTGTGGTGGGGGGACAGCAATGGACCACACTGCCTGGCCCCATGCACCCATACGTCCATTCTGTAGAGATGCAGCCCTCCCCACAAGTTGCGATGTAGAGTGAGACCTGCTCTCCTCAGCAGACAAGCAAGAAAAGTGAACACGCGCAAATGAAGATGTAAATAATTGCTACAGAAATGGTTAAAATGGCTAAAAAAAAAGTCACTTTTTCAAAATAACCGGTTGAATCGAGGATTCTCTTGACGCTAAGTTTTGCTCAAGGCTGCCCGAGGCGGAGTCAGCAGGCAGAGGACTGCAGGAGTGGTGCTGCTCAACATCCTCAGCCCAGCAGTGCCCTCTGCCGGTGGCCGTGGCCGCAGAGCACCCAGCGGGTGCCGAGCCGGGGGCCGCTCACGGCGATGGGTGACACTGCTTCACGGCGATGGGTGACACACTGCTTCACGGTGATGGGTGACACTGCTTCACGGCGATGGGTGACACTGCTTCACGGCGATGGGTGACACCGCTTCACGGCGATGGGTGACACTGCTTCACGGCGATGGGTGACACTGCTTCACGGCGATGGGTGACACCGCTTCACGGCGATGGGTGACACTGCTTCACGGCGATGGGTGACACTGCTTCACGGCGATGGGTGACACTGCTTCACGGCGATGGGTGACACTGCTTCACGGCACAGTCCTCGGCTCTGGCCATGGTTTGCTCCGGGCGAGCGGCAGAAATCCACTGAATAAGAAGATAATGACCATGGAGAGCCTCCTGCTTCTGGGGGAAGCCCAAGCAGGGTTGTGATCGGTTTCAATGGGACTTCACAGTATCACAGTATGCTAGAGATTGGAAAGGACCTCGAAAGATCATCTAGTCCAATCCCCTACCGGAGCAGGAATACCTAGATAATGTTACACAGGAATATGTGTCCCGGCGGGTTTTGAATGTCTCCTTCAGACTCCACAACCTCCCTGGGCAGCCTGTTCCAGCGTTCCATCACCCTCACTGAGAAGAAGTTTCTTCTCAAGTTTAAGTGGAACCTCTTCCCAAACCCGCTTAAAGCGCTGGGGCAAAACCATCTAGATGAGAGTGAAGGATCCTTTCCTCAGCCAGCTGGGGGAGGGAGAGGAAAATACCTGATGAAGCATCTTGCTTCATCAGCATCTTTAGCTCTGTGGCTTTAGCAGAAGGGGGCTCTGCGAACGGGCGCTTGCCCGTGGGAGCCAGCACATCGAGTCCCAGCGGTGCGGGAGGCTGCCGGGGTGACAGCGACATCACAGCAAGCGGGCTCGGCTGTGACGCTGCAGCAGTTTCCACAACGCCCCAAACCCAACAGCGCCTTTACAGACATACCTATACGTATAGATATATGTATATCTATAGATAAATAACCACAGGAAAAGACAAGCAAACGAAAGGGTCAGGCCCGGCTCGGCCCACGGGCAGGAGGAGCGCCCCGCTCGCCGCCCGCGCTGCTGCTCCCTCCCGGCAGCTGCGCTTTTGCTTTTGCACATCAAGGGGTGGGACCCGCTGGCAGCGAGCAGGGACCGGGCCCCTGGGGTCACACCGGAGCAGCCCGGCGGGACAGCAGAGGTAGGTCCCACATCCCTTTATCCCAGTCAGCTTAGCGCAGGATAACGGGTTTATGATGGACTTCAGTCGGTACTGCAACATAGGCTCGGAGTGTTTTACTTGCAGCAGTAGTGCTGAGGGGATGGGGAAGCTGTGCCGAGAGGCAGGAGGGTGCAGCGTCAACCCTCCTGCCCATGAGTCTCCAAAAGTAAATAAGTAGAAGCAAGACTGGGTGGGCTTACCCCAGGTACAGGTGGGTGAGGAGCCAACATCTCCATTTATCAGAAGAATGAGCTCCTATAAGTCCTCGCTGATGCCCTGTGTATATGAGGGAGAGAAGGGCACAGCTTAAGCCAGAACAGCCAGCCATGAAGTTTCAAACCGTATTTTCTATTACTGTTGAGTGGGTTCAAGAAGGTGCCTTTAAAAATAACACCAACTGCGGTGATTCTGAACCTTTGCAAAGCTCACAGCTGGTGTGGAGGGACTTTCTATGAGTGGACTTTCTGAGGCCATACAGCCCCATCTCCAAAAGCACAGGGATAACTGGTCTGGTTTACTCATTGCTCTGGGTCTTTCTTGTGCTCATGCCACTGTATTTGTCCACTGGGTTTTCTTAAGTGGTCTGATCCTCACAAGAGGCAGACTTTCCATTGAATTTGCACTTAACTGCAAGAAGCAGAGCAGGAGGTGGCAGGGTTGCCTGTGCCCAGTGAGCACATGGCCATGCATCCCCTGGGGGACCACGCTCATCGTTTGGGTGGAAACCCCACAGCTTTGATACTCATTGCCACACACATCTACCAGGGGGGCCAGGGTGGGCCAGTAAGGGAGAAGAGGGGTGGGGGATTAGGCTAATAGACAACACTACTGCTGCGGGTTTACTTTCCATTTTTAACCAGGATAAATATTAACAAATGAGGACAAGAGATTTTGCAAGGGATTAAAGGCCAAAAGCACCGTGTTTCATGTGGATTAAACCAGAGTTTGTTTTTTCCTGCATACTCTTGGAATTTACCCAGCCAAAATCCCCCTGGTGTCCCCTGCTGCCTGCCTGCCTCACCACCCACCCATGGCCCTACTGGCCCTTCCCAAGAATGAGGGAAAGTCTCCCTGGAGCAGGGTCCAGCAGCTCTGCCACTCCTCCCAGAACAGACACTGGTGGAAAGGCAGGAAGCACGAGCAAGGCAGAGGGTTGGCATGCTGCAGGGCACTCGGTTACCTTCATAATGAGCAAATGAGAAAGAACAAATACAAAGAAACCTTTTTATCCCACTGTGCCAATGCCCCACAGCCCTAACCTGTAAAAGCTTGGCCATGTCGCTGCTTTTTTCCCCCCTGGAGCAAGCATTCACCACCTTTAGTGACTCATGTTTCAGGAAACCACAGAAATCGGATAGGATGAACAGACGTTTGCACTGGTACTCTGCAACTAAGTCAAAGTGAAAAAGCTGCTCTCATCTGTAGCACTTCGACACAACATTAGCAAATATATTTTGGCAACTCAGAACGTGTCTGGTGTGGGATGCAGAGCAGACACGGGGCAAGGAGAGGGATGCTCTGGAGGCTGGTGGTACCCGGGCTGGGAGATGCTGCTGATAGGATGCCAAGGTGCCCAGGCTAGGATAAGGCAGGCAGAGGACACCAGGGCTCCTGCTGTCAGGACAAGCACAGCAAAGCACAGGAGTCTCTGAGGATGCCTAACTAAAGTACCGTGGCCTCTGTGGACAGATGCTACCAAAAAGGAAATAAAAGAGATATCTCCACAGTTAGCACAGCAAGAAGCAATATTGCTCTTCTGGAAGAAGATATAAAACCTGGACATCTATCAGAAAACTGATTCAAGGAGGAAAAACCTTTATCCTCCCTTGACATTTTTAAAAAGAACTAAAGCACAATCCTGCACAATGGTCAGTTTATGTGTCTATTATTTCTATTTTTAGCCAATACCTTATTAATTCTTACTGCTAGCAGTTATCTCTGCTGAAATAGGACAGCAGCACTTCAGGTGACCTAGAAAACAGGAGAAGCCTGGCACAGGACAGTGCTGTCCTGCTCTGGTCCCTGGCAACCTCTCCTGTCCCCACATCCACAGGGAGGGACAGAGCCACCACTACACTGCCTCTGCTTGCATAGCTTCAGCAGGGAACCACGTTTCTATTTGAAGTTACCCCGTGCACGTTCTGCTTTTATTTTAGGCTGTGGAGAACACAAAGGAAACCAGAAGAGAGGCTCCAGCCAGCAGCACCCCCAAGGCATCCCCCAAAGGGTAAGCCTGCAGATGACACTGACCATGATGACAGATGCCTGGTGTCAGGCACAGCACCAGGCTTTATGTGTTTTTACAGCACAGATACCAGCCCCACACCAAGCACTGGAGGCCTGCACACCTACTGCTCACCTGCATCACTCCTTGCAAGAACGGTGCTTGGTGGCAGAATCCATCCAGGCTGCTCTTTTACCCTGGTCTTGGGAGGGAGCAGGAGGTGCTGGGCAGCATCCTGGGTTCTTTAAGGAGGGGAGCAACAAGGCACAATGCTGCAGCAGGGGCAGCACCTACAAACACTGCCCATCCATGGGCTGTTTTCCTCCAAGCTGGCTTTTTAGAGCTGCTGTGGCTTTGCTTCCTGGGGTAAACCCCAATGGATTTGCTAAGGAGGGTTGACTTGGGGCAGTTACAACCAGCCTCAGGTGTGGAGCCTGATCTCTTGTGGAGGCTCTGATGGGGGCACGGGGGCAGAGTCCCACTGCACTTCAGGCCCACAGGTGCCGTGGCTGCTCTCGCAGCTCTGGCACTTGTTTGCATGGAGAGCAAGGACACATGGCTGTCATTCAGCACGGGCAAAATACTTTACACCGCATGTGCCCGGCTTTAACACGCATTAACCGCCAGCCTCCGTGCCGGGTACAAAGCTTACCTGGTGTTTCTGACTCGTTAAGTACAAACAAGGAGTCTTACCCCAGTGCCCTGATGCGGCTGGCTGGGGGTCTCCTTGGCAAAACAGGGGAGGGGGAACCATTCAGGGGAAGAAGGAAGCCATGCCTGGGCAGAGTCTTGCACCTAACGCAGCAGCCAGCCCCCTGTGCCAAGGGGAAGTGAGCGCAGAGCATGTGAAACAAGATTTCCTCTTTCTGGGGCTTTTTTTAGCATCCTGCTGGTTTTTACATAGCGCGTTTGGCTGAACTTTGCCACGCTGCTGCTCGGGATTTCCAAAGTGCAGTTTCTCTCATTGCTGTGTTTGTATCCCCCTTCCGAGGGTGGCCGCTCTCACAGGGCCATTTCTGGGTGCCCTGGGTGAGCACCCTCGCTGCTAGCCAGCTTTAGCTGGGCTTTCTGGGAACCCTCATAATGTGCGTTCACAGCCCCAGGGAGAGGCAGAGGGTGCTGCAAGCACATCCCTGCCTTGGGGCTGGGCTGGAGGGAGCAGGGGATGGTGTTGCAGGAACATTGCTGTGCAGTGGGGAGAGGGAAACGCAGCCCTGGTGAGGGGCAGCAGGAGGATCGCTAGCGTGCACGTGTGTGTGCACTGGGCTGTGAGCAGACAGATGGGCTGGGACTGCGCTTTGTCCTTCCCTTTGCATGTCTCATGGCCCAGCCATGGAGCTAGGGTGAACTTACCCCCACGAGGGATGCGGCCAGAGGAGAAGCAGCATGATTCAGCCTCCCTGACTGGGAGCCCCTGGGAATGAGATGAGAGGAAAGACATCTTGTTTAAAGAAAAAAATAACTGAGTTTTAAAAATCACTGGAAGGAAGAGCTGGGTGCAGCGGGCTTGGGGCTTTATCTTGTGAGCACCCCTGTAGATGCTCCCCAGGCAGATGCAACCTTGCCCAAGCAGTGTTCACAGGAGCACTGCCAGCATCTGCAGGCACGGGACACCTCAATGGACAGTGAGTGATGGCACTGCGAAGTCCCCGAGCTCCTCTCTGCTGGAGCTTCAGAGCAAACATCAGGCAAGAAGCTGAGACATTCTGGGTGAAAATCAGCTCAAGGTAAAGCTGTGCAGCTCCTTGTGAGCCACCCTCCCTCTGCCCAGCAGCTACCCCCTTCTTAGTGGCTGGGGCTGGCACCTGGGAAGCCAAGAGGAAAAGAGAAGCTCTCCAGGGCTGAGAAGATGCTCTGGGTCAGTCACTGCTGCCCTGGTGCCACCGCCTGGGCACAGTCCAGGGACCTCTTGAAGGCAAAGGGGGATTTGAGTGGAAAAGCTGGAGCTGGGAAAGACACAGCTGCAGAAACCCAGCAGCAAGTTAAATATGCCCTGTGATCGGGGGCGACTTCTGCTCGCTGGTACAGCCCAGGAGGCCGGTTTGTAGCAGCAATTAAACATGTTTTCTATTTATTGTGCAGTGGTTTTGCACCTACCTTCACTGGGCGAGGCAAGGTGCTTGTTAGGTGGGAGAAGAGCTGACCACCACAGATGGCCACAGCAATAGGCTGCTGTTAGAGAGGTGTTCTTACTGCTTTTGCAAGCTTTTCCATACCATTTACTTTGTCAGACCTGTGTCTCCCCACAGTGTTATAAACGCATCTTTCTGCCTTTCAGCTGCAGGGCCGCTCCGGTTGTCAAACTCCTCTGTTGAAAGCCGTGCCTGAAATGCCACCCAAAAGGTGACAGAGGTGCAGTCCCTGTGGCGAACTGACAACTGCTTTGGCACACGATGCATTTCTCAGTGTGGATCCCTCTCTGTCAACCCTGCAAGCAGCTAGAGTGAGGTCTGGTCATTTCTGACAAAGAGCATGAGCAAAGCACACGAGCAGGACTTCGATTAACACCCTATAGCCAAGCTTCTCCCCGCAGTGGACATGATGATCTGGTAACTAAAGCCTCACACACAGATGCCAGGGCTGAACCTGTTCATTTAAGCACCAACAACCCAAGAACAGCCTGGCTGCAGGAACATGCTACCATGCTGGGGCTGAGCACGGATCTGGAGCACAACCATGACAAACAGTTCGACCTGCACTGAAACAGACCTCAAGCCCTACTATGCGGTTACATACACTTTCATCCTGATCCCTGGACTAATAGGAAACACATTAGCTTTGTGGGTCTTTTATGGGTACATGAAAGAGACTAAAAGGGCTGTAATATTTATGATCAATTTAGCCATTGCTGATTTATCACAGGTTTTGTCCTTGCCCCTGAGGATTTTCTATTACTTGACTGGGACATGGGAATTTGGAGGAGGTCTCTGCATGTTTTGCTTCTACCTGAAGTACGTCAATATGTACGCAAGCATCTACTTCTTGGTTTGCATCAGTGTAAGACGATATTTGTTTCTTATGCACCCATTCAAATTCAGCGACTGCAAGCGCATCTGTGATGTGTATATCAGCATCATTGGGTGGGTTGTGGTCTGTGTTGGCTGTTTGCCTTTCCCACTTCTCAGACTCCAACAGGATGCTAAAAACACATGTTTTGCGGATCTCCCCGTAAAGGAAGTTGACCTTCCCCTCTCCATCGTAATGGTGACGATGGGGGAATTGGTGGGGTTCGTCACACCCCTACTCATCATCCTGTACTGCTCCTGGAAGACTGTCTTGTCACTAAAAGAAAAAAATTCTGCTTCACATGACCTCGGAGAGAAGAAAAAGGCTTTCAAGATGATTCTTACCTGCGCGCTGGTATTTCTGATTTGCTTTGCACCTTATCATATCAGCTTTCCGCTCGATTTCTTTGTCAAAACCAAAAGGATTGAAAACGGATGCGTCCAGAAGGTGATCTCAGTGTTTCACGTTGTGGCTTTGTGCCTTGCCAGCTTGAACTCCTGCGTGGACCCAGTCATCTACTACTTTACTACAGATGAGTTCAGGAGACGCCTTTCCAGGCAGGATTTACAAGACAGCATTCAGCTCCACAGCCTCAGTTACGCAAGGAAGCACTCCAGGGATGTGCTCAGGAAGGTCACCATGGACTGCTAGTGCTGGCCTTCCACAGATGGTTGCCAGGGCTTCAAATGTTCACTGTATTTTGGGGTTTGGCCCAATTTATTTTTTCCCACCACTTCCATTTCCAGCTTGAAAGCCATATGGTTTGAAGCCATATTGCTGCCTTGAATAAGCTTTAACCAACAGGGCTCTGCTTTAAGGGTAGATGTCCATCAGGCCCTTCAGGTCCTCTTTTCACCAAAGAGAGAGCAAATTATTTCTCTCACTGATAACTAACCCTGCACCATCACACCTTCATTAAGGGCAGCATCATTAAAGCACAGTCAGAGGAAGCAAGCCTTCAAGTTTACTGTAATGGAAACTCGCTCTAAGCAGTCAAACGTGCCACCCAACAGGCTATGAGAGATTTTTATGAAAGGCTCAGACATGGATGTATTTTTAGTAACAATTTCTTTAAAATCAAATAACAGAAGGTTTGGGCTGGGCTGGCGTTTCATTTGCACCTTCTTTTGTCAGACTGATTTTTCTGTGAACATCTGAAACGTTACATTTTGAAATGTGAAAATACTGTGATGGTATTAGGCTTTATTTAAATGCAAATGTTGTTTTATAATTTATGAAAAAAATATATATATATTTTGTAGAAAAAATGGGAATCCCAGAGAGCGTTGGAACACAAGCACTTATTTTCTTTTAAAAAAAACCCTTTTATATAATAAAACCAAACTGCACCTCCTCATCTCCACAGGAGTCTGAGCCGGTGTGTCTGTACCTGAGTATGTTGCTGGGTCAGGACGGATAATTCATGGAAACCATGAAGCACATTGTCATTCATTCACAGCAATGAAAAAGTGTTTTTTTTTTTTTAATTTCCTTTTGTATATGATTAAAAAATCCTTAAAAAAAATAATTAAATGTAATTCTTGGCCAACTCTCCTGTCTGTAACTGCCTGCATCCCCAGTACACACTAACACAGACCAACACGTGGCAGCATGTGGACACTGACCCCTCTCAATCACCTGTAGAACATTTCAGGTGCCTTTTCAGAATGATTTCAACCTCCTTCTTGCGCTGGGGAGAAAAGCAAAACACTGGCTCACAAAGGGACAACACACATCCCTGAACAGTGCAGCAGCTCATCTGCCCCCCAGACACGGTGAATTCCTATCGCTGAAGGCCAGCTCCAGCGCAAGCCCATCACCGTCCTTTCAGGGCTCTGTCCCTGTGGGAGGAGAGCAGGATGGCCCTGTACAACCCCACAGAGCTACTTTTAGCTTCTGAGGGGAAAAGATGCTACACAAAGCGGTGTCAGAGGTTCAGAAATTGTTCAGTAAGAAAAACCTCAATAAGCTTCAGTTTTCCCACCTAGAAAATGCTGTGGGTGCACATGAGCCGTTTCGTCTGCTGCCATAGCAATGTGGTTTATTCATGCTAGTCTTAACGGTCTCTTTCTACAGGAAGCTTGGTGTAATGCAGCTGCTCACATGAGCCACGTTTGGGAGAGACCTGCCTGTCCCCTCCTGCAACAGCACCTCTGCCCCACATGGGGTTAGCTTGAGCCATGCTCTCCATCACAAAGGTCTCACAAGCCCTTGGCTGATGATGCCACAGACATCAAGACATTGCTTAGATTAAGGGCAGGTGTATTTTCATGCCCTGTCGATGGCTCAGGATCCATGATATCAGCCCATGCTTGAGCCCTGGAGCACCACACACCAGCAGAGAGATGCTCTGCTGCATTTCTGCCAGCCAAGGAAGCCTCAAGTGGGGATGACACATGGCACACCGGGTTTGGAGAAGACAAGTGATACCCGGCCACTGAAGCATCAGGGAGCACTTACTGTTTGAGCACTTTGCTGCCCAGCTTCGAGCTCTGTGCTAGGCAAGATGTGATTCTTCACCTGGACTTTGCTCAGCTCTGGCTGCAGGTCTCCCTTAGCCTGTTCAAAGACAAAAGAAGCTGATACTCCCACGGAAAATTTTTCTAAGGAAAGCTGGTGAGTAGTAAATCTGGACTGGGGATCTGAATGAGAATAACCGAGAGTAAAAAACAACCCCAAAACATCCCCTTATTCTGCATGAAACATTTCCCCTGGTTGCTCAAGCACCTCTTCCCCAGGAGGGTTGTTATACTGAGAAGCAAAGCACTGAGGTCCCTGCCAACAGCCTCACCAGGCACACTTGGTGCTGAAGCAACAAGTGGCTTTTTGACCCAGAGTTAGGTTTAGTTTAATGCTAAGAGAAGGCACCGTGGCAAGAACACAGGCCCAGGGAATGTCTCGGGGAACGCTTGAAGCCCTGAAGCCGCTCATAAGCACCATCAGGTGTTTTAGGGAAGTCTTATTTACACCTGAAACAAGGCGAATGAGGATGACAGAGCACTGGGTGGGAGCAGAGCTGGTGGGTTTCTGAACGCAGCACAGCACAGCCCCGTTTCCATCGACTCCCACACGGCCCCGCGCCTCTGAACCCACGCGCTGCGGAAAGAGCAGCGCTGGCTGCGGCGGTTTCATCACCTCTATCCGGCTGCCTTTGTGTCGCTGTCGCTGCGACAAGAGAGGATGGGTCTTTTTTGTTCTTCTTTTTTACGTTGAGACTTGGAACCGCACTGCAAGGGAAGGCTGCTGCGGAAATGGGGCTGTGAACGCCTGCCCTTCTTCCTGCTCTCCTCTTGGTGCCTTTGAGCCAGAGCACAGAGCACCAGGGAGGCTCGCTGGCTGCTGATGGTGGGCTTGGGGACAGTGTTGAATCACCAGGCTGTAGGTGACAGTCCTGCCCAGGCACAGCCATCCTCCACCGCTGGTTGTGAGGCTTCCTGCAGCTGCACTGAAAGCACCGTGCCCAGAGCCATGAAAAGCTCTTTTCCAACCCATTTGCCCAGCATACACCTGAACCCACTGATCCCTTAAGCCCAGTGGCAATGAATTCCCTACTTAAGCTGTATGTGCATTGCTCAGAGCAGCCACCTGACAATCTTTCTGTGCCCCTTCCTCTTGCACCACGAGGAACTGGTTCCCTTTTCACCCCCTCTGCCCAACTTGTGCCTCAGCAGAGGCAACTTCTTGCCTGTGCTCAGGACCCCCAGCTACCTCCTGCCTGACGGCTGCCACCTGGGGTTAGGAGCAAGGAGGCTGATGGCCAGAGCCTCAGTCCTCTAACATTTCCAATATCCTCTTCATCTTCTCTGCCATCACCAGCCATCACACATGAGCTACCCATGTAACTCAAAAGATCCGGGGCCCCCAACATAAGAACGTGGAGCGAATCCAGAGGAGGCCACGAAGATGCTCAGAGGACTGGGGCACCTCTGCTCTGGAGACAAGCTGAGAGAGCTGGGGTTGTTCAGGCTGGAGAAGCCTTTGGGGAGACCTTAGAGCAGTTTCAGTGCCTAAAGGGACCAACAAGAAAGCTGGACAGGGATTTTTACAAGGGTATGTAGGGACAGGACACAGGGGAATGGCTTTAAACTGACAGAGGGGAGATTTCTATTAGATATTAGGAAGAAATTCTGCCCTGTGGGGATGGTGATGCCCAGAGAAGCTGTGGCTGCCCCATCCCTGGCAGTGTTCAAGGCCAGGTTGGACACAGGGGCTTGGAGCAAGCTGCTCCAGTGGAAGGTGTCCCTGCCCATGTCAGGGGTTGGAACAAAATGAGCTTTAAGGTCCCTTCCAACCCAAACCAGGCTGGGATTCCATGATTCTACGATCTCCTTTCTGTGTGAAAAGGCTCCTCTGACCCAAGCAGAATTTTGCTTTCCCCTTATGTGTCTTTTCTCTCAGCAGCTCTATCTTTTATTTGCTGTTGTCATCTGGTTGCTCAGTGTCCTCCAAAGAGTCCCCGTTTCTCGGTAGCTGGTGGTGTATTTTCCTGCTCCATTTAAGGCTGCACCAGCAGCAGGCTTTGACACTTTGCACTTCACTGTTCACTTCCTTTTTCACTTTGCTGTTAGAGGCCAAAACAATAGCATCATCCCCAGCGTCGTGAAAACGGCTCATTGGCCATAAAGACACACAGAGCATCAAACAGCACTGCTGGACACCACTCCTCAGACCACAGTAACTACAAAACCCACAGCGAGCAACGCAGATACAAGTCAACCCCGTCCAGAACAAAAGCAAAAGAAAGAAGCTAAACTCCTCACAGGGATGGTTTGATAAATACCCCGATGAAAAGAAAGCAGACACGCTGGACCTGTACAGCCAGCACCTGGTTCTCACTGCCAGTTAAGTCAGCACAGAGGAGCTCCAGCACTTGGGCTGTACTTGCCACTGTAACGTGTGTGTTGGGCCCAGCAGCTACCCTCAGATCAACCTGTTTCTCCCACCCTTCCCTCAAACGCAGTGATTTGCTCTACAGAACTTAACAGCAGGGATTACACAGCTGAAATAGATAAATGGAGGAAGACTTTCTGAATTTCTCAAAATTCAAAGAAAAATATGCCGCAAAGTAGAGTACTTGGGAGACTTGGTGTGAAAACTTGACATTTCAGTTGAAATGAGCAGTCAGGGGTGCAGGGATCTTTGTTTTTATCATCATCCACCTAAGGAGAAAGAACAGAAGATCACGGCCCAGCCCTGGGCACAGGGGACAGACACAAGCATGACTTTTGGTGGTTAATGTCATGTCCTCAAAGGGGAAGACCTGGCTGCTTGTTCCTGCTTCCAGCTCTATTTCTGTACATCACGTCAAAGCAATACGGGATATACTCCACAAACATCACGAGCTGCTGGTTGGGCTCAGATGTGGGTTTTTGGTGGCACCTAGCATGCCATTTGAAGGGGTCCTGTCCTTGTGTGGGTGATGACTGAACAGCAGCTGCCTCTAAGAAGGCAAGTCTGGCAACATGTCCACTTGCCCCTAGAGCCCATTTCAGCATGAGTTAGACCTCAAAAAATAACTCTCATCCCAGTCGGACCCAGTGCTCCATCTGGACACACACAGAAGTACCCTCATACAGTTAAAGGGAGGGGAAAAGAGAAGCTTTTGGGGGGTTTGGTACATCCATGGTCAGCAAGTGGTTGACCTACAGTCATTGAGATTATAATATTTGATACCAGTCTGCTTCAGTTCCCTTCAACCCCTGCTTTTTTTTCTCCTAAGCATAAACTTCATAAAAGAAAAGCCAGAACACCCAACAGGGATAAGATGAACACAAAGGACATAACCAATTGTCATAACTTACTGTGAGAATTAACAAACCTCTTCATTCTCCTGCCTACCCATTTTCCCCAGTGGGCTCAACAATGATGCAAGAAGGAACCATCTTGGTAGGGCTCCAGCTTAGTGAAGGGCATGGCTTTTGCAACCACAATGTGCAGCCACTAGTGCTCTGCTCCAAGCACCCCACAGCCAGTGTCACTTCCCTGCCTGCCATCCCAGGGATCCCAAGGGAAAAACTCCATTTTAAAGCTTTTAATCCACCCAAACTCTTGGCTTGGCTGCCTGGTTTCTCCAATCTGCCATCAGCCTGCGCATCCGTCCTGGGATGCGGTGCCGTTATCTCACACAAACTCCACTACTGCATGACACAGTCGATATTTAAGAAATGGTAACTCCCTGTGGTCAGACTGAGGTCTGCACAACTAGAGTGGAAGCTCCCAGGAGACCTATGCAAAACAGAAGCTAAAACTCACATGGCTATGAGTTCCTAGCTTAATGAGAGGTTTCTTATGAAAGTGAATTAACACTAACCATGCAGGTTCTCCACAGCTCCGTGTGGGCCCTCAGGGGCTGGCAGTCAGCATTTGCAAGGGTGAATTTGCCTCCCTTTGCATCAAAGTAGCCCTTGGAAGAAATACCAGATGGGGGACCACAACGCTGTCTTCTCAAAGGCAAAAGGATGAATGCAACAGCAATGCTGCAAGGCTGAGATCTTATGGCTTCGAAGAACATGTCCATGCTTCTCAGCACATGAGACAACCAGCATGACCTCTTCTATATGGAACAGCGTACAAAAGCAATGGGGCAAACCAGGCCTCCTCTGACCATCTCCCTATGAAGCAATGATACTTTCCTGCAGGCTATCAGGGTTCAGCCCCAGAGCATCAACTCACCAGGCCATTAGTGTTCTGTGGTAGATCCCAGCTCTGCAGCAAGGGCCCATCCTTCCTTTGGTAAGTCTTTTGGTAAGCAGGCTTTGCTTGGTTAATGACAAGACAGAAGAGGAAGAAAAATCAAGTGATGCTGGAAAAGCAAGAAGAGTTTTGCAGTGGGAAACCATTGGCTCCATTAAGAAACAACAAATACAGTGAGTCTGCAAAAAAGATAAACGCACATATCAGTGTATCTGCAAACAGGACATTTATAGAAGAAATACAGAATTTGAGATCTGGACCTCACTTTTTTTTCTCCTGGACTCAAGGCACTCAGCCAGAAACTTTTGTTTTCCTTCCAGTTAATATGAGTTGTTTCCTATTGAAAATCAAAGGTGAAATCTGCAGTGAAAATAAGGCCTCAGAAGTACCCCAGCCATCAGCACTTCTAGGTGCAAGCTCTCCTCCACCCATGTGCACTTCTACTCCCTAGCCCTCTGCGCCCAAGGAAACCTTTACCATAGAAAACACTTTCATGCAGTCAGTAACAGGAGCCTGCGTCTTTGGAGCATCATTCCCGCTCCTCAGCCTCCCTGCTACGTATCCCCTTCAGTGGTGCACTGTGAACTGCTGGGAGCTTTGGTAAGAGCAGAACAAACTTGGACATCAAGGGAAGCAGCTTACACTGCCGCACAGATGGATCAGATAAGCAGAAATGCTTTCATTTCGTTGCAGACTGCAAGCTTACGTGAAAAGCCGGCAGTTACAGCTCAGCTCTCCACCACCAAAGCACTGCTGTTCACTTGGGTTAGGGTCAGATTCTCCCTGCCTTCTCTTGATGTAAGGAAGCAAAGCTGTAACTGCTTCCAACTTCTCACTTGAGTGACAAGGCACACTAGTGAGGCTAGGGGAGCCTGGATGGTGGCTACTGCATTCCTCTTATTTTTCAAAGCATTCACTAGTGAAAGGGTCTGAGAAGACGAAATGACAAAGAAGCTATAACCACCGAGCACAGAGAAACCAAAGGACCAAGTTACTTACTGTCATGCGAGAGTGCAGTTACCACTGACACCACCATGCCACAGAACCAAAAATACCTACATAGCCCTTCCTCCCAAGGGACCTTTGACAAAGTAGAAAACATAGGTTTATCCATCTGTGGATCTACTCCTGATAAATTCCACAGGCTGTCGCTCTCACTCCAGAATAAAACTACCTGGTTCCATTCCAACAAGGGATTAGGTCTGTAGAAAGGAAGCTCCTTGTTCCAGAATCACATGTCAACACCCAAGCTTAAACCGGAACAGCTTCAAACATCAACCAGCCCTAAAATGGAACAGCTCGCACAAACCTGAATGCTTCTGTAACAGACACACATTTACAGTCACAGTGAGAATGACTTAAGACAGTAAATTCACTTTCACACTTGTTAATGTGGAACTCAGTGGTGCTACAGTACAAAGAGAGAAAATACGCTCAAGTAAAGAGAAGAGTTGAACTATAAACAAATAATTTCCTCTGGAGGTGCAGAGTCTAATTATTCCCATGGAAGCAAATACACCCAGTCAAACTGCCTAGGTAATATCACAAATATATACACATAATTAAGAAATCATTGTAATTAAATAATGTGACTGTAATTACACATTATTATTTTGGTTGCAGTCTCGAATCAATCAGTGCCAGCATTCGGGCCCTGTGCTGCAGCAGGCAGCCAAACCATCCCCCACACAGCTCAGAATTAGGACAGTCAAAGCAGCTTTAATCCTTCCAAGCCTGACCTCAAGCTCAGCCTTCCCAGAGTGGTAGCTGCTCAGCCACACAGCTAGCCGCTGTGCCACTACAGAGGCTTTGAGGGCTGCACTGCATTTATCCGGCCCTGCAAGAGTTCTCTTCTGTTACAGACTGTGAGGCTAGTTCAGGGCATGTTAGGAGAATGCGAGATGAAACACAACAGATGGGGAAGCAGTAGGGTGGAAGAGGCTGTCTTTAGTCAAAGATCATAATGGTTTGTTCCTTCCTAGCTTTCCTGAGTACTTCAAGGAAGACCAGAAACAAAAGCATCAACCGACAAAATCTGAGGCTGGCAGCTGCTCAATCATGAATGAAGGGCCCGTCCAATGCAGCCCCCCCTGCTGCAAGCAGAGCTGAAGCAGCTGGGGAAGAACAAATCCCAGACATAGGGAGATTATTGGAAAATGCTAAACCAGAATTCCCCTGGGAAATTCAGAGCTGATTTCGGCTGATATTCCTGCCATCCTTCACTATAAAGTCTGCTGAGCACACCTGTGGTTTTGGTAGCTGTCCCTGCCATGCCAAGAACTAGTAAGTCTACAGAAGTCAGCCCAGTCTTGTGGAAGTCCTAGCAGGCTCTTTGTCCTCCAGGCATCTGCACGTACACTGCAACTCTTCCTGCGAGTGCAAGGTGAGGTTTTCACTACCACACTAAGCATGGCTGTGCTGCAAGTCCATAGCGTAGGGTTGTGAAAATGTCTCTTTTAGGCAACCAATTTACCAAGTCTGAGAAGCTCCATTTCACACCAGTTTGAGACCTGGGTACATCTTTCAGATGTCTCCATGCTGTACCCATTTTCCCTTCCCTGGATCTGCTTCTCAATGTATTTCTATATCCAAGTAAGAGTTTAATTTCTATGATTTTTTACAAAGTCAGGCTAGAGGAAACTCTGAGGTAGACTATCACCTACTTTAATGGAAGTAGTCTGTCTAACACATCACCAGTTGCCCACATCTTACCAGGTACCCCCAGACAGAACGCCATCAGGCTTTTGCAAAGGTCAACAACATCTCCTCCAAGGCACGAATACAAGTCTCTTCTTAACTGTGATTTTTCCTCCAGCATGACTTTGATTAGAGTACTTAAACTTGAAAAACCATCACATGCAATGCTGGAAAAGGGATCATCCAAAGCACTGGACTGCAAACTTCACATTCATGAACATATTTAACACTTACCTCCAAGTATACTGTGTCAGAAAAATAACCTTCAAGCTAGCATAAAGATCACTTGTCAGTAAGTGCACCGTGGTTGTTTTGTCAGTCAAAGCACATGTAAACAGAAGCTACTCCAGTAAATCAGTTTGCATTTGCACCTTGGTTACATTATCCTTTCAGTTCCCACAGCCATGTCTGAAGGCCAGTCTTACCTGGATATTTAATGGGGTTTTCGCACAGGTTACAGTTGTATTATAAAAATGCTCTTTACTATAGATAAAGACAAAGCAAAGACACTAAGCACAACCTAGAGGAAGCCTTCAAACCATTTTTAGGTTTAATCTTGGCAGAATACGCAAAACCCTGTACATTAGAATAAATACACAAGTTTTTGCCAGTTCCACACACTTACAGCCAAGCTCTTGCTGCCTGTGCCACCTGCTGGTGCAAGAGACTCCTCCGACTTGCACTCTGCTTCCTACAAGACCGGCTCATTGCAGGAGCTGCTCAAACTGAGACAGCATTAGAAGATCCTGGGAATATCAGCTGTTTTCATAGAAGCAACCTTAAAACTGCAGTCCTTTGATCCCCGAATGGCCACACCAGCCAAAACTGGTAAGGGGCAGATGATAATCCCTGCACAAACGACCAAAACTTCAGCTACTTTCTCAACGCAGCAGCACTGAGCAGGTAAGAACAATCTGTTCCTCTGAGCATCCTGGCTTATTGCCTAGAACATCAATATGCTCCTAAGGAACTGACTTCATTTAAAAGCTTTACCAGACAAAGGTAAGAGAAACTGTTTCAGCCTATCTGGAAGCATGCCTAGCATTCCTGCTGCATGTCTCAAGGTAGCCAGCAGGTTAGAACAGGAACCACTACAGCTGAAAGGATTTTTACTTTTCATTCTCAGTAAAGCCAAACCTCAATGCTGCATGTGGATGCTCCTTGCTCTCTGCAACCGAGATGTTTCCAAACCCTTCCACTCAAGACAACCAAAACAAATGAGATGGTCAGGAAAAGCAGTAGCTTGCCCAAGCACTTCGGGTCTGTAGCAGAAACTTCTCAGTGCAGCTACTTCTCCCAGTGACACCAGCCTGTTCCAGGTAATTAGAGCTTTCTACAGTATTCTATTTCAGACAATTTAAGTACATAATTAAATACTCTCCTACACTTACTATTGCAGACAGGAAGACCAAAGGTCTAGTTTGGGGGATGTGTCCTCTGCATTGCATCACCACATGCCCTGGGAGAAAAGCTGCACTAGTTTCTGAGACAAGGCAGCGGAATTCCCTATTGCCCAGGACCTGCCTTCTGCTCCTCCCCTCTGCCTCATCCCACAAACAATGACTGAGAGCAGGTTCTCCTATAGTCACTTCTCACTCCCTTGTTGTTAGACTGCTGTTTTACTTCCAGCTGTATAACCCAAGTTACTCTCCAGGAAAGCCAGAAGGGTTCAGTGCACACTTTAGCTCTCTGAACAACTAGTCACAGAAATCTCACCGCAGCTCCCCCAGCTCTGAGCTCAAAGCACAGCAAAGCTCATGGGTAAATGCTGAGAGGTGTTACAATAAGGTGGCAATTAACCCCCTGATGCCTTCATCTATTACAATATGCTAAAAAAACTTCTCATTAACACTGCCATAAATACACTAAGACAAGCAAGCATTTAATCATCGGCCTCATCCACACCAGTATTCAGAGGATGAATTACAGAATGCATCCTTCCTTTGCTATACCACAACCGATAGCTACTGCTCACATGCCAGAAGTCGCTCAGCAGGCAGTTCACAGCTCTAAACACCACTGAGAATTGCCCCATGGGGGATTGTTTGTCTTTTCTTCCCTCTGTTCCTGAACTTATGCACCACAGAGGCCGAGGTAACTCGGCTCCTCAAGCTGAAAAAGAGGTGAGAGGGGAAAGAGGGAAGAGCACTGTGTACTGCCCCAGACCCATAACCATCACCTCCCTCACATGAGCCACATGCCAGGGTACACTCTCAACTCCACGAAGTCACACAAACACCAGAGTTTTAGAGAAACATTTATTATAGGGTTGCAGAATTTATGCCAATATAAAGTCCCTTAATAAAACTCTCAAGTTCATCAACTGCAGGACACTAACTCTTCATTATCTTTACACTGCAGGTTTCAAAAAAAGGAACAACGCGCTGACTGCAGTAGTAACGCTACTTGCTCATAAAAAGTTGATCTAAAAAGTATATATAAGCCAGAGTAGTTTAAGGTTACAGCTACAGTCACATTCACAAGTGAGCTATACCAGAACAGAGTCTTGAAATAGGAAGTTATAGAATAAACCAATTCATAACCAAAAAAAACCTGACAAGCTTTAAGAGCAATTCTATCTGAATCTAACAACTAAATACCACAAAACCAAACTAAGGTAGAAGAATTAAACATAAGCTCAGGGAAGGTTCCAAATATACATACGAATTCAATACAGTAATTGCACAAAAAGAAACAGGGTAGTGTTAAAGGTTTATGCTCACTGAGGCTGGATTTTACATGCTTCACACATGGTAGTTAAAATAAACCTTTAATGATATGGATCAGGTTCTTTAGCCAGGATGCGGAGTGCAGAGCTATTCTACAGAACTACACAAGATGTGCAAACCACAGATTGTTAATATTAATCATTCTGTGAAAGTTAAGGTGAACAGAACTGGTTCCAGCCAAGGAATTGGTTAACATTTTTATATATATATTTTTCTGCCATTCCCAGATTACACTAAATCAAACACATTCAACAGATAAACTGGTATTAGCCTTCTAAAAAAACCTTACTCAAATTTAACATTTACATGAGACAACTAAAAAGTTATACCAAGGATCAAAGAAAGCTGAAATGGTGACTTTGTCTTTTGAAATACAAGCAATACACAGAAAATGCATAAGGCTTTTGATTATCACTGCACATTATAAGAAGTCAATGTCTAATGCTCAGACTTCTCAATGGAGGTGTGAACTAGTCACCTCCCATCCAACACCCTTCACTGTTGACAGATCTTTGTTTCAACAACGAAAGAGTTTTCAAAGTGTCTGATTGAATGACAGTTCTCCACTGAACGTTTCTGCAGACCTGGGGAAGAGAGAAGATGAGAACTTAAGTAAAGCAGAGCTATAACCCAGAAGCAAGTATTTACAGGTTTTGTAACACTACGAACAGCAGCAAGATACAACCATGCAGTACACAGCGCTCCCACAGCCAGGCACTGCCACCAGTGTTTGGTATCAGTCTGGATTCTAACAAAGCACCTCCCACATTGTCAGAACAGTAACAACCAAAGCGGGAGCCAGGTACAAACACAGGGACAAAGCATGCAAGCACTTTTTTCTAGCATCCCTGCCACCACTTTATTTGTAGAAGAGACAACACTAACAGTTTATGGCAGTTTCTCATAGGCCTGTCTAGCCACAGAGAAAAGGAAAAGCAAAGCAGATTAAACTCTTCCCTGTAATTTCAGTAACTCAGAAAGGGCACAAGAAAAAACCCTGGTTCTTTATCAGTACTTCCCCCTACTCAGGATGCATTAACACAGAGGGTGCTTCTATAGAGATGTCTTCACCTTCAGCCCTGTAAGGATTTGCCATGTGGCTGATGATCTCCCTCAAGTTTTTCCTAACGGCATTAAAGTGATTTTCTCTATTTTGGGACATGCCAGATTGGATCTGACACAGGCAGTTTACCTGTAGCAGCTGTGAATCTATTAAGAGACAAGAATATAGCAGTCTTGCCATCAAGGACAAGCTGCTAATGCACTCCAACGTACAACCATTAGGGAAGAAATATCTACAGCTTAATAAGCAGAGAATTGTTCAAAGTAAAAGAAGCTATCCATTGAAGTCTAGAAGCACTAGCTCTTAAATGAAACCCAGCAGGGCACTGCTTTGGTTTGTAAGCACTTCAAATCCAGGCTGTCCTTCAATTCATCTCAGTCTTATTACCTGGACAAGCTATGAAGCTTCCAATGCTACCTAACCAGGAACATAACCTAACAGTCAGGATGACCTGTCGAGTTCCTCACATGCCTTCAGTTACAGCTCCAGGCAAGTGCCACAGAACCTGAGGTCGGTTTGACCTAACTGATGAACCAACGCATCCTACAAAATCCAAGAGCCAATGCAGCACCAGGGAAGCAAGACCACCTCTCCACAGAAATTAAAGGAGTTTATCCACTTCAGTCTAATTGTTTATGTGTGTATAGCTTGTACATGTTAGAGGAAAAACATGCTAGAAATCTGACCTAGAAAGCAAGACAAGCCTTGCTCCTGAACAATTTTCTCCTCAGCAGCAGTCTTCCAGCTGACTAGATTTCCCACCCTCTTTCACCTTCCTCCCAAGGGCAAACAAGGTTACGGAACAGATAACAGTACCAAGCAGCATTATTCATTTACTAGAATCTTTTTATGCGAATATTCTGCCATGAAGATGTCAGCAACATGTTACAGTAAGATTATTTAAGGAAATACCATAAACATTCTTTGCAGTTATTGTCTGTAGGCTAGTCTTAGACACAGCAGCAATCAATTTAGACCTGTTCATAGAAGCATCTTCACAAAGCTAAGAGATACAAGCCTCTCTCCCCCATAAAGGCAGCATTTACTGTTTCTTCATGTATCCTATGCCATTAACTACAGACCAGTCTTGTGCTCCCACATACAGAACCTTCTATCTAGCAACAGGACTGAGTCTCCAGCAAACAGGAGATGTGGCTCCTGATGCTATAAAGTGTAACTGAAGAAACTGCCACCTAAGAGGAAAACCAAAGCAGAGAGTTCTGACAAACCAAACATTTGCATTCTGGAAGGCTGTGAGTGGCAAAGGATTAGTTTCCTGTGTCTGGTGAGAGCAGCAAACTATGAAATGTAAGAACTACAGTGAACTAAAATCCAGAGTACTACATTTCTGTACTCCAGGCCTGCTCCCAGTATGTCAAACTACTGACACCTCAAATTCAGTTCTTTTCACAGAATAGCAGGGAGTGGTGTGAGAAGATGGACAGTAAAGAAACAGAGCTCAGAAGTTCCTATGAAGTGTTCTTCCTCTTTCATAGAGGAAGTCTGGGATGTCCAGAACTAGTTGTTCAGTTACTTCATTTTTGTTCCAAAGCAAGTGAACCAGAAGATAATGCTTTTACTTAGTGCTCCTGCAACCCAGTTTTAGGTAGGACAGCGACAAACTAAGCTGCACCTAGAGACTCACATGATCAGATGGATTATGTGAATTTTAAGGTCAAACTAATTTACAGTTTCAACCAAAGAGAAAAATGTTGTAACCTCTAATCCCATAACTGAAACTCTCTGCATGTTTGAATGACGTTACTGATATATACTTAAAGGTAGGGGAAAAATACCCATTTGTTCTCTGATTAGTCTCAGCTCATGTTAAGCCCTCACAACTCCAGTGGTTGAAGTATTTACCCTTTCCATCCTCCAACAACAGGTTTGGTTTCTTACTGATGGGAACTCACCTGTTATCTGGTCTCTGCGCTGAAGTCTGAATGTCTCTTTTCCAACACAGAGCTGGTAGATGAAGATGCCCAAATCAGACACATTATCGATCTCCTCTGTAACCACCATTTCTTCACGGACTAGGTAAGTCTGAGGCAAGTAAGAGCCAGTCTAAAAGAGAAAAAAACCCTGAAATACAGCATCCTGCTAAAACCAAGTATCACTACATTTTATTCTGCTTCAGAAGGTCTTCAGGCTCTAGATTCCAGCTTTACTTCTTTTACTTACAAAAGAAATTTGCATGCAACAGAAAGTTTGTAGTTAGAAGAAGAGAAAAAGTATTATAAAAGCTTTCATGTTTGAGGCAATACATCTAATACAATAAAAGCAGTTTCACCTACAAAAGTTAAGTCTTAACCAGAACATTACAGTACTACTGAAACAAATTCTCACCCCTCATGACCAACTCGGAAAAAATGGGCGCAAGGACACTCACTTAAAGTTTTATCTCCAGGAAGATAAAAATTAAGACACCAAGTTAAACTACATGAGGCAGCCTCTAGCACCAGGTGTCGAGGATTTAATAACATTTTTGAAAAGTATATTTGACACATGATTTCTCAATATTGCGTTTAATTTGGAAGAAGCAACAAGCTCTATCAGCTTGACTTTTAAGTCATCTTGGAAAAAACAGCAGTTTTTGTCCCTGAAGAGTCACAGTGCTTGCAGTGAGCTCGTAACTACAATGCCACTAAACGCCACTAAAACACAAGCACAAGTTAGCATTATGCTTTTCATTAAAACTCTCATAGGGCAAGGGAGCTTTCTGGTAGTAACTTTCAGGTTTAGGCTTTCCACAAGATTCGGAGCTTTATCAAATTCCTTTATAATAGCTAAATTTAACTTATTTGCTAGTTGCTTTCAGCTTCCATAAAGCTAGGTATTAATAAGAGCATTAAGCATGAATCTAATCAACATAATATACACTGACAGCTGGCCTTAACTTCAGTACAGTGACTGAGCCAGGGGGATTATGTACTTCGATGGCAAGAGGACTGTTCCAGCAAGAGCCTGTGGTTCAGGAGCAACACCCATTCTTATCAAAAATGATCTTGTCAGCATAACTACACAGAAAAGTTTCCACGTACCGCCAGTTTTGCAAAGAGATCCATCAGATTCCTTGGTGGCATAACTATGGATGTGTTCAGCGGAATCACGTAGCAGTTACCCAGTTGCAAGTCAAGATACGCAGTCAAAAGCTATTTTGAAAATAAGTTTTTAATTAAGCATGACCTTTGGCTATTAGAACACAGTCCTACAAGGACTACGAAAGACACTCTAACAGCTGAACATCATGCACACCAACAATCAAAGAGGTATGTTCAGGAACTGTCTAGTATAAGAACTTAACAGTCACCACTGTTGCAAACACAGTAGTTACAGGTCTTTTACAACAGGACTTCAGTACACAAGTGAGAGCTGACTAAAAAAGCTGCTGCTATCATAATTCTAAACGAGCACAGTTTATATTAGCATAAAGTATTTAGGAGTGTGCTTTCATAACTGAGGAAATCCAACTAAGCACAATGCAATGAAAAGATATCCAACTGCTGATAAACAATCATTCCCTGTAAACAGTTCTTCAGAAAATGTCAAATCAGCATTGCTAGTGAGTGCAAAAACTGCAGAAACCAAAATTACCAACATATCTGTTTGTTTTATTATGACTTTGCATAGCACTTAGCCAGAATCAACTGAAGTTCTTAAGTTGCCTGAATCGTTTAAGTTACAGTAAAGTTTCTGTCAAGACAGCAAAGATGAAAACTAAGCTCTGCAAAGGCAAGTAGCACAGCTCAGCTGTGTGGTGTTCAATGCTACTGTTGAAGGCAGCACATACAGACGTCAGTTCCAGTGCCTTTACCGTGATTGTATCTGCAGTGCCAAGGTTTGCTTCACAGCCTATGACAGCTTTTACAGCTAAGGATAACAGTTAATACTACCAACAAAATTTCAGTAAAAAGTCAACTTAAAACCATCCTCTCATCTTTGCTTTGGAGAAACTACATGCAACTAAGACATTGACAGCAAGCTTTCAAGATTTCAAGAACAAAACCCCTGAAGCTGTTGCAAATACCACCTGCTCCACAGTTTCTCAGTGAGCAACTTTCTCACCTTTCTCAATCTTACCCTCTCACACATACTCACCCTATCAAAGTCATGAACGATTGCTGCTGGATCACTGTCTGAGAACTTTGGAACAGGGACATCAATGATGGCTATGTTATCATCCTCTCGAATGTCAGCTTCTTCAGCAATAGGCAGGAAATATGGTTCTACTGCACGATCATGATTTTCATTTTCAAAGTAACACATTTCACCACGGTACACCTTATGCTGGAAGCAAGAGCAAGAATAATGATTTTTAAGAATAATGATTTTTACAGAAAATGTTCCTTTAAAACTGGTATTTCTAACCCTCGTTATGCTATGACAAAGCACAGGTCTGTCACACCTGGGGCTCTTATAAAGGACATCACAATCTTCACATCCCAGTTAGTGAAGGTAATCCATTTATAATTACACTTTTTTTTTATTCCACAATACTTGAAAAAGAAAGAACTTTGACATTACCTTAGGCATGAAGTACTTGTAGATGCAGGCTCCACCAACAACCACCCCTGCCAAGATGAATGCTAGACCCAGCAGAGTCAACAGACATCTCCCAGATGAGTTTTCACCTCCATGTGTGGCAATTTCCGGATCCTTTAAATAAAGAGAGATGAGAACTCAGGAGGTGTAGCTTTTTTGAATTTAGAGCTGTTATCTGCTGCTTCACTTTGACCTACCATTTTCTATCTCTTATAGGTGTGCACTGAGAACTGCAAGCCAAGCATTATATAAGGAAGACCGTTACATGAAATACTACATCATATTAAGATCAGTTTTCAAACAGCACTGAAAGAGGTATTTTCTTAGTTAGAAGATGCTCGCTAGACAAGCCTTTATCCAAAAACTACTTGAGTCATAAGGAATTTAAATAATTGTAACAAAGGATACAGTGCTGCAGGTGCAATATAGCACAAGGAAAGCAGGATTATAGCAATATAGCACAAGTAGAGCAAGGTCATTCTAAGATATGTGTTGTTTTAAGGCCTTTTACCAAAAGCTTATTTCCTATCCTCCTCTTGCTAACAGAGAAGGCTAAGATGCAACTTTGTCTATCAGGTGGGGAGCAGAACTCCGACACGAGTCAAACATGCAGGTTTTAGAACTTGTAATATGCACAAATCCACTATGGAAAAAGAACAATTTATCAGCCTCAATACAGCTCTAAGTTATGCCAAGTAAAAATAAAGTCACCATGGCACATCCTACCTTGCAGCTTCAAAGTACTCATTCTTCCAGCCAAGTCCTAGGGAAGTTTTGTTCCTAGTACCCTGAAACTTATCTCTCTACTTCAAGTGTTTGTTCCACACCCAACTCTCTCTCAAACAGATGACTGCATCCAAAGGAAACTATCACTACCATGTAATACGGTGATGAGCTATGTAATACCAAGTGCAAAGTTAGTGGTCGTGTCTGAATGACAAGTTCAACCCTCAAGAGTTGTTTCAGTGCCTTTCTAGACTTCCAGGTGAAAAGCCCACACAATGCAGGCTGAGAAGCAGCAGAAGTACTGTCAAATACTAAACAACCAGAAGATACTTTCTCTTTGAGCCAACACACACGGGATTTGGGTGTTAACAAGCACAAACCAACCACAAACAAACAAACAACCCAACCAACCAAATACCAACAAAAAAAAACAAACAAACCGACCCCAAAGTGTTAGGTAATCTGTCATGTCTGGCCAACTATGTGCCTTTAATGATTCCTGACTCTGGTATTTAGCACTTAGTTTTCAAGACCTGCTCTTTGTAGTGGTCAGGAAGAAAACTCGATTTCACAGCAAAAGATCTTTTCCTTTGTGCTGTTCCTACAGACAGTAGCTAGATTTAGCACAGCAGCTTCCAAGGCTTTTTTTTATTTGTGTCTCACTATTTGCACTCCTGTAGAACACAATATACTTAAGTGACCTGTGATCACAAGCCACAGCATTGTTACAAAGGCTGCACACATTTCCATGCTCAGCAAGACATAGTAATGTAGAAGTCAAATGCATCAGCTATGCAAGTACTGAAACAAAAAACAAGCTGTTTTGCAAAAGTCAATACTCCTACATTCCACACTCACATCCTCCAAACAGAAAAATGTTGACTCAGCATGACAAACTGCTACAATTGGTTAGTTAAGCATTTGTCAAAAAACACCCCTAACCAACCCACAAGCAAGAAACCCCGCATAATTCTGACTTGAAACTTTAAATAAAGTCAAAATCATGCTACTTTATATTGCAGTATATGAAAATCATCTTTCAGAGTTAACTGGCTTTTAAGATCAAGACTAATTATGTTCTCTTCACATTCTGTCACTTCCATCTACACCTTCCAGTTCAGTAACTTATCTAGCCTGCAACAGTCTGCAGCAGGTTTTGGCACTACAGACATCCTACAGCTTGGATGATGTCGACATGTAATTAGCTACACTTGCTTTACACGTATTTCAAACAAAGCAAAGGTATTTATCATATTAAGAAGCACTGTAGGCAGCTTGAATCTGAGAACAAAGCGTTGACAAGGCTGATAAGAGAATACAATACCAAGACTTCGCTCCACTAGGTTACAAAGCCTCTGCTCAAAAATAATGTCATTAAAAGAACCACAAAGAAAAAGCAGTTCCAAAATGTGCTGTAACAAGCAAAGCAAACTAGGAATAAAAGACAAATCACTTGTGTTAACATCTGCAGCTAGCTCAAGAGTCACTGTTGACACAGCCAGCTCCAAAGAATCAGCAAGGAGAGTATTCTGCTCAAGTTGTCTCATGCAGATATTCTAGGGGACTTTTTCTGTGCTGTTTCAGCCAACATTAGCCATTAAGCTTGTTTGCTCTGCACAAATATTCCAGAAAAAGAAGACATTAAAAAACAGTAGAACAAGTTTGCGTTGGAGGAAAATGGTGAACTTGATGGGTACATGCAACTCTAAGCCTTGAAGTCAGAGTGCAGAGTTGTTAAAAAACCCCACATACACATGTGCAAACACAGAGAATACTGTGACAGGTGTAACAAAACAGCATGTGTGATAAACTGAGAAGAGCAGCCATCATGAGAAGAGAGGCAAAGGTGTAAGTGCATATTAGAACTACTATGCTCAGAATTTGCATGGTACAAGGCCAACAAAACACATATAACAAGTTGCCTCAGGAGTAGCTGATGAGTTTGTCCTAAAACTAGCCAGGCTGAGGATATTTTCAAATTTTCAATTAGTACTTGATCTACATTGTTTCCCTATTCTCCTTCCTCCTGACCTAATAATTCAGTGCTACTATATTAACTGTGCACACATACAACGCCTACAGCTCAAGAGCCCTCTGAGCAATAACACCACTCTGCACCCCTTCCCCTTTTAAAGGCAGGCTATTTTAAGTGAGGCAGATGATCTGCAGGCTGGAAAGCAAGCTGCTTTCCTGATTACACCTTAGAAGGCACAAAAAGGGGGAAGACAGGCACTAGAGGCCAACCCCACAAGTTTTATTGTGTTTTGGCCCTTTTCTTTTAAATTTATTTTCTTACTCCCCGATTAGGAATAAATCAGTAGCTCTAGAGGAGGATTATGGGATGGGCTGAGTTTATTTACCAAGAGGCTGATCCTCAACTCACTAAAACGGCAAAGTCTCCCACAGATTTGAAAAGTTCAGTTCAAGTCAGCAATATGACAACTCGTTAGGAAGGCAAAGCCAACCTCAGGTTTCTATTTAAAACCCTTTATGGCAGGTTTCTTAATTTAAGCGAGGCATACCAGACACCTCACCACAGCGCTGCTCCAGCTCGCTGCCTGCGAGGGCTTCTGCGCAGGAGGGAGCGAGCCCTAACCCACTTTGTCTGCCTGAAGACGCAGCTGCGAGCCGCCTCTTCCCTGGGGCCAAGCTGATGCCGAGAGCACGGCATTTATCCCTGCGCCTCTCCCCAGGCTGGAGCCGAACGCCGGAGCTCGCCGGGGGGGCCGGGGCTCACCCGCCTGCCTGCTGCGGAGGTTTAAAACCCCGTCAGGAAAAGAGGCCCTGGCACGGGCCCAGCTGCGAGATAAACAGCCGGGCCTGCCCCTGCGTGCCGGCCCGCCGATGTCACGCCAGCCCCTCAGCTCGGCACCGCCCGTGGCCGCCCGGGCTCGGAAAACAACCGTGGGGAGGGAACCGCAAAGCGCCTGGGCCCCCTCAGACCCGCTCCGCCCGGCAGCCCCTCGCTGCACCGGCCCTGACGGGAGCGGCCCCTCTCACCCCCCCCCCCCCACCGGGGGCACACCGTAGGGCGGCCGCCACCACGCGGGGAGCCTGCCCGGGGCCGCCTGCACCGAGCGGAGCGGCGGGGCCGGCGGCAGAGCTCCGCTGGCTGCCCGCTGCCTTCCCCCAGCCCGCAACCGCTGCGAGAAGATGGCGGCGGCGTCCATGTCCTCCTGCCACCCCCTCCACCTCCACCGCCGCCGCCGCCGTCCCCCTGCCCCGCTCCTCCAGCCGCGGCCTGGCGGCGGGCAGAGCACGCTCCCCGCACCTTGTCGGCCACCAGCGCCTCGGCCGCCTCCTTCTTCGGCTCATCCTTCTGAGCGAAGGGGGAATTGAACGCGATCTTCACCATGGCCGCTGCTCCGCGCCGCCGCCTCCCCGCTGAAGAGCCTGAGGGCGGCGAGGCGGGGCACAGCGAGCAGGCCACGCCCCCTTTCCCGCCACGCCGCCGGGCACCGCCCCCTGCAGGCCGGGCGGAGCGCTGCGGTCCCCGGCGGGCCGCGGGCGGAGCGCTGTGGTCCCCGCAGGGAGCTGAGCCCTGGGCTGCCGGAGAGCCCCCAAAAGTTCCTTTTCTCGTCCTGCTGGCGTGGAGCGTGGCACCCTGCAAGGGGCGATCAGGCCCCCACAGTACCTATGTGTGTGACCCGCCGCCTGCCCCCCCCCGGAGCTGAGGCAACCCAGGGACTGGTCAAACTCCTGCCTGGGAAGAGCTGCATCCTGCCTGCGCTGGGCAAGGCGGTGAGGGGACCGCAGTGGCGGCCGGAGGCAGCATCCTTCACGAGTTTCTCTGCAGTCGTGTTCTTTCCTTTTATTTCCATGCACTATTCGTGCAGACAATCGTACAGACACCTAATGCTCTATTTTACACTAGGAACGCATCGCTGGTGAAGAGGAGGCATCTCGGGACCACAGTCAGTATAGAATCATAGAATTCAACTAGGTCTGAAAAGATCACCAAGCCCAACCTTTACCCCAGGACTCCCAAGTCCACCACTAAACCATGTCACTAAGGGCCCCTAGCACAGGGATGGGGATATCTTTAGCCAAACTGCCCCCCTTCTCTTGTGAAATATGGCCTAAGGGATCTTTAACAGCCAAGGAGACAGACAAGGCATCAACATTCATTTCATGCCTGTTAAGGAGGAGAAGAAAAAGAAGACTTAATGTATTAGATTGTCTGAAATTATCTTCTCCTTCATATGGATGAAAGTCTGTGTATGTCTCACTGGTATTTGAGTTTACATCTCTAGAAAGAAATCTGGTTTGAATCTGGTGCCTACGCCATTGAACTCTTCCTCTCAGACAGCTGTAATTAAACAGAACTGAACACTATGCAAATATTGCAATAACTAATTCTTCTAAGTGTAAACAAGATGCAGTGTGTATTCCAGCATTCAAAGCATGTTCCTGTTATTCCGCAGATGCAATATCACTGTTATTTCCTTTCAAGATCATAGCTTTGATTTAGCTCCCTTTCATGTTAATAGGAGTTTCGACTTTGACTTCAGTCAGAGAAAAAGAAAGTCTTTCATGTCTATTTAACCTGAATTTGTCTAGTAACAGAAAACACTTTTACCTCATTTTATCAAGAAATGAGAAAAAAAAACATACTTCCTAGCTTTAGTCTGTTAGGAGTAAGTTAAGCCATACTCTCATTGAAGTCCATGAGACACCGGTTTAAAAACAGATTAAGTTTCCTATATGTTCAATGTGGTACAATTGCTTTGTGCTTAAACAAATTGACATTATCTTCCAGTTACTCAACACCTTTACTGGGAGAAGAACACAGAAATAGAACTGGAATAGACCCTTGCTATTTATCAGGATTAGTGTCTCTCCATCCCAGCTTGCTCACTGCCTATGTTCTGTCATCTGATGCAAGGGATGGACACACCTTGAAATCCTGTACTCAGATAAAAAAGAAAAAACACAAGGTTTTTTACATTTGACTGTACTCGCTGAGTTTGCAAAACTGGAGCTCTCAGATTTTGTGGATTTCTGTTCGTGGCATCTGTGACAATCATTTATTGTAACGTGTTCAAAACTTATTCAAAACAAGTTAAAATATGCAGTGGCCAGGAGAATGTAATTCCAGTATCATCAAACAAGTTTTCCTACCCTTACACACCTGATAATAACAGTCAATTCAGTCAGTAAGGCTTCCTCCCAAATGAAGCTCCTCCTACAGTGGCCAGATTGTATTTTGTAGAGCAGTCTGAAGCACCAGCTCTGCAAAGGCAAATTCCATCCTGGGCTGCATAAATATAAGAAATTTCATGTATTTTGAGCATCCCACAATCATCAGGCTGCTTGACTGAATAAATATTAAAGATCTCTAGGGGTGGCTCCACTCCTCCACTTCTCAAATGCTTTTCCATCGGTCTCTTCTTACCAGTCCAGTTTTCTTTCAGACTTCTGCCAAATGTTGGCTGCAGTTTAGGCCTGGACATCCCAAAATATCTAAACAAGTTATATCACATATTCTATTGGATTCAACAATATTTCTGGTTTTCCTTTTTTTACGAGAATGCTCTGGGTTTAGTTTACTGGTATTTAGTCTGAGATCATCTTTTTCACCTTGAGAGACGAGATTATCCCTTTATCCTTAATTATCCTTTCAATCCTTCTGGTGTTATAATGTTAAGCAACACTGCTTAAAAAAATAACAAATATACCACCTAAATTGTCTCAGAGACTGGGGAAACTTGCCAAAAAAGAAGCTTGAACTGGTGTGCTATACCAGTTGTGATCCTGAATATCAGTGAACAACGTTTGTAAGGTGAGGTAGCATCTTCTATTGGACCAGTCATTGGCTGAGCAGATAATGCAACTTTTGGCATGCTTTTGAGCAATTCTTCATAGCACTAAAATGAATTTTTAATGTGTAGGAATATTTTAATTATTCTAATATACTTTAAAAAAATAAACTAAACTTTAAAATACATTCATGCTTATGCTGTCTCCTACTCTTGTGCATGCCAGGAGAATACTTTCTTGCCCTTTGAGAACAATAGGATACTATATAGAAAAATTTAATAAAAAGTATTACCATTATAGTAAAAGTATGGTTTGCAAAGCTTTCTCAGACTTTGAAGGTACTATGTATGTGCATAACATTCAGCTGTGTATATTATTCTGGTTCAAACAAAGCTATCATCAGGGTGGCTGCAGTCTGGCAAGGCATCTAAGCACACGTTTTATGTTTCAGTGGTCACTCACAGCTTAATGTTAAGCCTGTGTTTTAAGTTTTTTGTTAGGCCTCAACACGAGAACATGGTTAAGTACTGAAGTGCTTCACTTAGGTTGAGCTTCACACTCTCACTGAACACGGGGCAAGTCCACAGGCAACAAGGACTGTCCCCTGCAGAGAGCCTTAGATGCTCACAAAGCATTGCACAACTGAGCCCCAGCCCAGACTCTAGGCAGCACACATGAAGAAACAATAATTAACGCATGTAATTAATAATAGTCTTAAATATACACCATGTCTATCAATCAGTTTTTTTCACGAGTAGCATAATTACTGAAGGAAGGACAGCAAAATGTGAACAACAAGTACGTCACGTAGGACAGCTAAAAATGAAAGAGAAACTACAAACTTTCTCCCCTTATGAAAGGAGACCGTCTCCAAGGTCACTGTTTTTTGTTAATCCATATGCCTGGAGGTCTCCTTTTTGCCTCCAGTCCTTTTCTGGCTCTCTTGCTAAGAATTCCTCCTTCACCTCCTCAGCCCCTTTTCCCTCAGTCTAACTCTTGTATTCACTGTGTCCATTACTCCTCTAATCAGTGACCCGGGGACCTCTTCTTTGTTTCCACCTCGCTCCTGTCTATAGGGCTGTTGACAAGGAATCTATCAGTATTTCAGACTACAAAACTGTCATGCTGAGAGCTGCCAATATAAACTTCTGTAAAGGAACATTATTTTCCCACCAGGCTGAGATGAATTTGGGCCTTTGACTGAGGATCTCTATTTCTGGACAGCAAATGCTCTATTTGCTATACTGACTTCCCTTAGTGCCTGGCATGCTTTTCTTCACTGCAGCATTATCAGATTCATGTATGTGGCAAAGCAAGCATGCATTACTCACTTCTGCTGATTGTCTTGTTACAAAATATTATGAAAGAGTATTAGTTAAATGAAAAATGCCCTTTTTACATTTTGGGAAAAGCCATGAGTCCATTTTGTAGCGACAAACTGTGGAAGTGATGGGCACAAAAGTGAACCTGAAGGAGATGAAGGCAAAGAAGCGATTACTGATTAAGCTACAAAGTCAAGAACGCATCCTCTAATGGCCATGCTCAGACTGGTGTTGAAGAGAATTCACTGCCCACACAGCCACTGCCTCACAGGAGAGAATTCCACAAGAAATTCCAGTCCTCAAGAGAATCTGCTGAGCAAGCAGCACGCCCAGAGCCATCAGCAACCCCAGCCGATTAAAATTCGTCTCTGGTGCAACTGCAGTGAGGCAAGCAGAATGACACCAGAGATATGCTAGGAACCTGGAGTCTAGGGAGGTCTAGAAAAGCATTGCTAAACACTACCAGCAGACAAAAACCAACAAACACTCAAAGCTCAAACTGCCTTCCACTGACCTGACTGAATTCTCGTCATTGGACACAGAGTAATGTTAACCTTGGCATTGAGGGTGTCATCTCGGGTTCCCCCTTTTTCCTTTCAAGTAGACTTCCCCCCAAGGCCACCTTTATGGACAGCACACCCCTTTGGCAAGGTGGGTCGAGTCTCAGTTTGTTCCTTTGCTTGGCATCACCACGGTACGAGTTCACATGCCTGGGGCTGCTGCAGGGAACCAGGGGCTCACCAGGGGCTGTTACCGGTTAGACACTCTAAATGGGAAAGTGCTGGGGTTAACCCCACGCCTCCATCCTCAGCATTTTCTCTGTGTCCTAATCTCTGTTTGCCGGGTGGTGTCTGTGTGCTGATGGAATGCAGTGCCCACACCTACACCCCAGATGCAGCAGATACTGCTGCAATAGCCCAGCCTCTTCCCAATGGCAGCAAGACAGACCGTGGTTGATGTTTGGACCTGGTTTTGAACATGGACATGGGTGCGTCTCCTTTGGCCATGCTGTGAAACTGTGCTGAACTTGACGTGTGCTGCCTACTGATGCAGCTAAGCCCAAGCTGTATGTACACTGCAGCTGTGTGAAGATGTTCCCAGCTCAACAGGGCTGTGTTGGCAGAGATTTATAATGTGCTGTCAAAACCATGCATTGAGTGGTGCAGCTTGTTTGACTTCTTGTCTGTGGGTTTGCTTTGAAATGTGTCGATATGGCCATGCACTCAGGGGCAGCTTTTTTCTGGTAGTACCTATAGCAATGGTACTCCTGAACTATGTAAATGATTGCTGTGCAGGAACATCGCCAGTTTAACTTCGATTAAGTTTTCCAGTGAAGAGGCAGTTCTAAAAAAAGCCAAGGAAACAAGAGCTCTGGGTGGGTCTGATTGTTTGCCTCCCTGTGTTACATGCACACTAATTGCATATGGAGTAGCTGTATCTGTTAATATGATATTAATAATGGATTTATAGCTAGACAACATTCCAGCTGGAGAGTTTTCTTGTTAGCAAGATGACGTAATTAGGCACCGAGTCTGAGCACTGCACTAAGAGGCTATAAAAGGCTTTGGAGCTGGGGTGGAAAGTCACAGGTTAATCTTTCAAGGGCTTTAGCAGAGTTCTGTTAATCATGCAGAAGTATATCAGAACTGGAACTGATATTATAGAGTTAGTATAAAAGCTATAACGCTTTCATATGCTTTATATAACGCTTTAAGGCTATAATTATAGAGACACCTTACCTGCAAATGTCATCCTACTTTCTCTCACTTTTTTACCTAAATAACATTAAATATATATTTTAGATATCATAATAATATAACTAGCTTATAAGGAACTTAAGGGACAGCATATTTTGTTATATCAGCCCATTAATGGTAACAGAAATTAATCTTCTACTTGCCTTTGAGTAAGAGCACATTACCATTTTTGTAGCCAGCTGCACTGCCCTTTTGCTTTCCTTTACCTAATGGAATACTATGAACTTTCAAAGAAGAAACACTGATGGAAAATGAACCTGCCTTCACCATCATCTACTCCTATGGACGTTTTTTATTTAGAATACAGGTGTCCCTTTTCATCTGTGTGAAGCCTATACTGTCAAAAATAGAAATACCACAGAACACCTGTCCCAACAGCAGCCTGGAGTACAGATATTGTCAGTTAAAGAGATTTGTTGCTTCTTTTTCATGCAGATTGTCAGAGCAGTTGTCAAGGGGGTGCAGATTTTCTGTTAAGGAGCAGAGGAGGTGACAGCGGTATCCTGTTATGCTGTTTATCTGTGAGCAATGGGACTGCCAGCACTGAGAGGCAAAGCCTCATCAGAGTTGCAGTGTCTGCTCCTGGGTGACGATGAAAGGTGGCTCTGCAAGGCGCAGGCTGTGGAGCCCAGCTTGGGTTTCCTCTGTGCAATACAGACAGGAGGAAGCCTGTGATCACACATGCAAACACATGCACGGGTTTCCTCTTGAGAGTACACAGGAAGAAACGTGATCACACACACACACTCTTATACAGACCCAAGCATACACACACACTAGGTTTAATCCCTGTATGAAATATTATGTTGTCAAAACAGACCCTAGCAAAGCTAAAACTAGAAAAACATTAAGGATGGAGAATCCTCAACTTGCCTGGGTAACCTGGTCCAGTACTGCACTGTCTTCCTACTGATATTTTCCCCCCCATAATATCCAACTTGTGTCTCCCAAGCCACAATCTGAGGCCATTGCACCTTGTTTCTACCTTCTGGCACTGCTGACAGGAATTTGGTTCTGACATTTCTAACTTGGCTGCTCCTCAGCTATGCAACTGAGTGCATGGGATGAAGGGTTTCCAGGAAAGTCACCCTTCTGTCCAAGTGAACAAATCTTCCTTCTTCTGCAATTTAGAAATTTCTTAACATTTCAGTAGCTCTTCCTGTCAGTTGTTTCACTTCTTGCACCCGTTTCTTGGAGATGCCAATGGAGTTGCTGTAAAGGGAGAGCTGTGCCGAGGTGGCAGTGTGTTTACCTCTGCTTCTTCAAGGATTGCATCACAAGAGAAATACAGTTCTTGACAGTTATGGTGCAATGTTTCATCTCCCGGTAATGCTCGCAAAGACTAGGAACCAAATTATGACCCAGCTTCATGCAATGATAATCCTGAAATCCTCACGTTGGGAATTCGCACAGGATCATTTTCCCAAAGGCCTAAGGACACTTTACAGACACTTCTCTTGGGATTTCTAGTATTTTCCAAAGAAATTAGAGTTGTCCACAGCCTGCTGCTTCTGCGGCCATGTGAAGTGGCCTCTACGTTCTTGTCATGCTCAGCAGGAAAATGAGTTCAGTCTCAGCACTGCTTTAGTATCCCATGGGGCTGTCAGGAGAACGATGACCTTATTTCTAGGTTATTTTCTTCTACTTCTTCCCAAGTGAACAGTCCCATTAGTGAAGGACATGATCTCTCCTACTGTGTCCCCCTTATTCTGTGTCATGTGCTAAAGGCTTGGAGACAGTGCCAATTTGAATCCAAATTTTACCCTGGGACAAGTGTGAAACACCTCTTTCCTGAAATTTAGCTACTTCCATTTGACGGAGTTTGATGCTGTTTCCTGATAGGAGAAAATGCACTGAAATTAAAGTCAGCATTAGAAATTCTTCCATATCCTTTATAACCATCTGGGAATAATAAATCCAGAGAATATAACAAATAGGTACACCCTTAGAATTGCTTGCTGAGAGCATTGCTTTAATTTCTTGGATAAGCTGCTTTTCCACCTTAATTAGCAGAACTGTGTCTGGTTCATTTCAAGACTTACTGAAAATTCATACTAGCTGAGGCCAGTTTCTGTTCAATTACTGTACTAAGAGGATAAGGTGCAGCCACAGCCCTGGTTTCCATCACAGACATTGGAAACGGTCTTTCCACTAAAGTTATTGTGCAAGATTTTTGTTTTCATAATGAAGTTGCTCACTGTGTTTTAACCAGTCTGAACAGTGAGACAGGAGGGGTGGGAAAGTGCTGGGCATGGGAGAAGGCTGGGAGGGAAGAAAAGGAAGAGGCACAAGAGGGCAAGTGGTGCAGGGCAGCATGAAAGGAAGGGGGAAGTGGGAAGGAAGTATTGCTCTAACGTAAAATCCACTGCTCTTCAAAAACACTCCACCCTGCAGATCCCCATTCTGACCCTCGGTGCAAGTTACTGCAGCCATGGCAGCACGGGACTGAGAGCAGTTGTGTAGCCCTGTTTATGCTATAGTGTATCCTCTGTGTGTTCAAGTCGAGTACATCACTGTCTCTTTGAGTCATAAAATCACAGAATGGTTTGGCTCATCCAGTTCTAAACTCCTGCCATGGCCCGGGACACCTTCCACTAGAGCAGCTTGCTCCAAGCCCCTGTATCCAACCTGACCTTGAACACTGCCAGGGATGGGGCAGCCACAGCTTCTCTGGGCACCCTGTGCCAGCGCCTCAGCACCCTCACAGGGAAGAACAACTTCCTCTTTCTGCCTAATGTCTAAGCTAAATTTACCCTCTGTCAGTTTGAAGAGTCTTCATCTTACGAAGTGCTGCCATTTACAATTAGAAAACATAAAGGGAAAAACATTATTTACAGTGCCTGAAAGTGAAGGTTTGGGTACAGTACAACTGAGTCATTATTTACAACTATATTTTTGGTAAAAAGGGTCTGGTTCAGGAAACCACACAGAAGGTGTTGGCTTATCTAGAAAAAACAAAGACCTCTCTGAGTGTGGGGCTCCCAGAACAGGGATGCCCAGCATGGGCCATGCCGTGAGGCAGGGGAGGCAGCAGGAAGCCTGCTTGATCCCTTCTCCATGGCAGCTGCAGCAGGTTGCCCCATTGCTTCCCAAGCTCTTGGAGCCTAATCAGGCTCCTGAGATCATGCTGTTGGCCAGCAATGAGCAGGGTACCATGGCATATTCCACATGAAATAGTGGCCAGGTAAATTCTTGCTCCTCAGCAGGGCGACCGTCAGCGGTCATCCAGCAGTTGTGCTCGAAGGATGTCAGTAGGCTGAGTTGCAGAGCGCTGGGAAGTCTGGAGTAGTAAAACCCAGTACTGGGTTGACCATCGCAATGGATGTGAGGATACAGCAGTTCATTCTCTCTGCTCAGACAGTAGCAATCAGCTGGGTTTCAGGCGTTTGATGCTCTGCTCTGATCTAGAGATAATGTGATGCTAAGAGTGAAATTCAGGGGGGGGGAGATCTTTGATCCAAAAGCTGGACCATTCGCTTGGGATCCATGCACAAAAGCAGACAGGAGGCCAGAGATATAAAGATGCCAAGAAGAGCATAGACACTTCAGTATTGCCTTGTAGTGCTGGGGGTCTGGCAGATGAGTGCTTTGAGACTGTGGACAGCTGTGCCCTGATCCTGCTCCCCTTACCAACAACAGCCCCACAAAACCAGTGGCACTGGTCTCTCACAGTGCTCCAGGCAGGCCCTGGCTCCCAGCAAAGACCAGAGCAGGGGGGTATTCATCAGCTTACGATCTACTCAACAACATTTGCCACTCTGCCTTCCCCTCACTGAATTTGGACATTTCCTTGGCACCCCCAAACATAAAAAGTCATGCAGAGAACACAACGAGCCTTATCTGCCCCTCTGACTTGGATTCAGAATTTGGCTCTTCCTTCTCCAACTCTTCTTGCTGGCCCAGGTCCCTGCAGGGGTGGGGACCACTGGAGCTGTGCAATTGTTGCTCTCAGAAAGGATGCCCAAACACAAAAGGCTCGTTTTTTTTTTTCCCTGTAAAACTCACTTTCAGAGATTTTTCTAAGACTTCAGATGCCCTCAGAGGAAAATCCAAACCTCCTTTTTTTCCCCCAGATTTTCTGCAATAGCTTCAACTAGAAAAAAGAAAACAATCCACCACAAAAGCACTGTACAAAAAAGAAAGGCTGAAGGGAAGTGAAATCAAAAGTTAAATGAAATTTACACACGCAGGTTAAATATTTCAGGGAAGAGCCTGTTGGCAAAGGTTAAGGAGGAAGATGCTGCTGGGAGGGATGGCTCTTAAATTCTGCTGCTGATATCAAGTGTTGGAACTCAGTAAAATATTTACATTGATATTTGTCTATTGCCCTTCAGAAACAAGTGTGGGATATATAAATAGGAGATTCTGCAGAAGTAAAGTTGCACCAGAAATGAGGAAAAACCCCAAGCTTGCTGCCTCCCAGATATCTTCCTTTCATCCCCATTTATGCCTCAGCTTTTCCACACAGTGCTCTTTCTTCTACCATCTCCCCCCTCTCAGAATATCTCATCGTATTGGAGTATGATTTCTTACTGCTGAAGAAAAGCTGCATTGTTCAACATCTTCCTCTACTGAGTTATGCCAGTGGCACCTATTTTGGCAGAGTCTTCACAGTTTCCTCATATCTGACTAATAAGAGATGATGAAAAAGGTGATTCATTTAAAAAGCACAGATACTCATCTGAGGCAGTTAAACCTGCATATTTAAATACGGCTTGATTTTCTTAAATGACGATCAAACGTCAAAACAAGCTTTAATCCCAAGGCTCCATCTTGTGGCGAAATGAAGCAAACTCACTGATTGGGAAGTTCGTATTTGCCCCCCCTTAATTTCCACCGGTCCTTCTGTAGCAGCCTCCTGACACAGCAACGCCGCAGGCACGTACAGGGAGCCTAACCCAAGCAGGAGCAAAAGGTAAAGCAGTGCCGGGCAGAGGGAACATTCTTGCTGTCTGAGTGATATCCAAGCGGTATGCATTTACATTAGGCACATGTGTATCTCCTAACCACCTCCCATAATCAGTGATGATAAAGGGGGCTGCACACTTACATATGGATAAGTTTGATTCAATACTCTTGAAAGCCTAGAGTGGTAGACAGAGCTGTGATAGTTATGAGATATCCTGAGCGCCCTGACCTTCTGAGTGTCTCTGTCTAATATAATCCTGCCTGCTTGCATTTGTATGACAAACGTCTTGCAAAACTGATTTTTGATCAGTGAGCAGGAATTCTGATTAAAAAGCTGGTTTATGAGGGGGAAGGTGTCACCAGGCAGCCAAGCTCCGCAGCCCGATCGACGTGGGCACCACCTTGCTTGCATCATTTGGCCACTCTTTCTGCTGCTAAACTTCTGCACCATTTCAAACTGTCCTGGTGCCGTGCCCCTCAGCTGGGAACAGGAGCTGGGCAGCCCTGCCTTCGAGAGATAAAGCTTGGGCTTTCCGCTGGGTGGCCGGGGAGGAAGGAGGACCGCTGCCTTATCTTCCTTCCTCCAGCACCATGCAGGAGTGCGTCATCTCTTTCCTTCTAAATATAAAGAAAGGCTGGTTTTTAGCATGCAGGAGCTGGCGAGCTCCCAGGAGCGCATCCTGGGCAGGAGTGGCAGGCAGCAGTGGGTGCTCCCTGCCTGCTTGTCCCACCAGCCAGCCAGGGAGCCCTGAACCTCATGGCTGTGCTGCCTGGGGTGAAGGTGCAGGTCCTGGACTGGGCTGCCCTGGCTGGCAGTTGTATCTTGGTAACATTCTTATCATAGAATCATAGCATGGGTTTGGTTGGAAGGGATCACCCAACCCAATCATCAATCATCCGTCATGGGATCATCAATCCAGCTCCAACCCCTGCCACGGGCAGGGACACCTTCCACTAGAGCAGCTTGCTCCAAGCCCTGGCCTTGAACACTGCCAGGGCTGGGGCAGCCACAGCTTCTCTGGGCACCCTGTGCCAGCGCCTCAGCACCCTCACAGGGAAGAACAACTTCCCCTTTCTTGTAGCCCCTTTAGGCGCTGGAGCTGCTCTAAGTTCTCTCCTTAAGGAGCCTTCTCTTCTCCAGGCTGAACAAGCCCAGCTCTCTCATCCTGTCTCCATAGCAGAGGTGCTCCAGACCTTGGAGCATCTTCATGGCTTCCTCTGGACTCAGTCCAACAGGTCCACAACCTTCTGATCTTAGGGGACCCAGAGCTAAATGCAATACTCCAGGAGGGCATTATTTCTCTTTTAGTGATGCATGGAGCACAGCATCATCTCCCAAATCTCATCCTGGGAGATCTAGGGTATCTAGGTTGGATATCTTACTGTAACAGCTTTTGGCACAGTTATGTGCCCACCTGAAAGTGTACCAGTGAGTGCAGAGGCAGCTTGTGTCTTTGCTAAACAGGGGGTGAACTCTTGCAATTTGAGGGGGGATAATTGCGCTGATTCAGAAGCATTCAACAAACTGAAATATCATTGTGCTCCATGCCTTTCTATTTTTTCCTGTTCCAGCTACAATGTCAAGTAACTAATGAATGCAATATGGTGTGGTATTAGGTTTAAAGCAGTATTTTCCTGTTGCTGTTCCTTACATGTTGGTCGCACCCTTAATGATCTTCATAGGAAATATTTACTTTGAGGAGCTTGGGTTAAGTATGCCAAGTGATCAAAACCAGGCAGGGCATGATTTGCTGTCGTATGACTTCAGTTTTTCCTGGAAAGAAACAGGATCAGCAAATAAAATATCTTATGTTCAAAATTAATACAAATCAGCTTGAAAATTGTGTTGTCCCAATAAACGGATACTCCGTTCTTTCTCAGGCAATCTAATGTTCCTATTGGATGGGAATAGAAGCTCGAAGAAGGATAAACACTGGGGAAAAGTGAGGTCTGATGGTGGTGCTGGTAGCATTTGGCAAGTGTTATATGTACCGTACATATGGGTGTTGTAGGTATATCCTCGCAGCCTCCCATTTGGGGCTGTTCTGAAATGGGCATCTTGGCACTGAGGAAGCGGAAATAGCCAAACTTCTTCTTTGTGCAGTCCTCAGGTTTAATATCATCAAGTCTTTTTGGACTTGATGCAAGGGAGCAGCAACCTCATACATTGGGTATTGCTTAAGGTGGAAAATTGCCGCACTGCTTGTTATTCCTGTTGTTGCTTCACCCAAATTGCTTACAGACTAAATTGAGAGAAATTCATGCCCATGTGAAGGTGTATGCGTAATACGTATTTACACTGCTATGTGATGTAACCTCTTCATGTGCCATAGAGGCCGAAGGAGCATGATTTTATCAGGCAAGAAGCTTCTGCCCCTTGCACACCCTTGGTGCTGTGTGGAAGCAGCGCAAAATTCCTTCACCACCCTGTAATCATTCTGGGGCTAAACAGTGGTAGAAAAGCTTGGACAATTTTCTGTTACTCTATTTGGCTGATTTTCTTTGCAGGTCTTGTTTTATTAATCCTAATACCTCGGTAACCCTAAGTCAAATGTGCAGGAGCAAGGGCTGCTGATTAATTCACCAGTCTCATGCAGACTGGCATGTTACCTGTGTTTTGCCCATTTACCAGGTCTTGCCTTCCTGTGATGCCATGTAGCATGTCTTGTTTGTCACTGGGTCCTGCTGCAGTGATGGAGGCTCCAGGAACGCTTTTGCACACACCAATACTTCATGTGCCTACTCATCAGTTTGGCCCTGGGATAAGTGCACAAAACACTCTAGTTAGATGCTGGAAACCCACCTCTTCAGCTCTGCTCAAGATGTCTTCTGCAACTATCACTGTCCCCGTTGTGGTGTCACAGCATCACCTGATTGCTGGTGAGCCTGGGAGCTGCTGAAATCCCCGAGCAGCTGCCGTGGCTGCAGTCATTTTTAAATATCACACTAGTGGTCCTCACCAGAGAAACCTTTCTGGCAGGATGGGCCTGCAGTGAGTGGAACCTGTGACAAATTCCAGCCAGAGGTGCAGGTATTGCTTTGGAGGCTGAATCTTGGGAAGCAGTCAGAAGAAATCTCAACCACCTTATGGCCCCAGCAGCCCGATGGCTGCTGACCAAGATACTGACACCTCTGCTTTATTTGCAATCCCATTCTGAAACATCATGGTTCCATTTCACACAGATTATGGAGTGCTCTGAATGCTGCTTTCACCTCCTGCAATTTTCTTGCTCAGCTGAGCTTACCAGATTTTGAGCCCTGCCAGGGAACATGCTCGTCCCCAGGCTGCCGTGTCCTGACTCTCCTTGGGGCTGTCATTACATCAACTGTCTTCTGTCCTAAATCCTCACTCTTTGCCATCTCAGATCAGGCAGTGAAGCATTGATGTGCCATCGTTTTCTGCTAGACCAGGGGCAGCTGTAGCAGGGAGCTGGGTGTGCAGACACAGTGGTACTGTACCACACTGCAGCATCCTCAGGTGGATGCTGAGGATGAAGGTGAGCACCTTCCTTTTGGGTCTGCTCTGAGTGAGATTCCAAGCTCCCACCTATCTCTCTCAACCTTTATGGCCCTAAATTCATCTTTCAGTGAGCTTTTTGCCCTGTGACTTACCTGTCTTCTTTACTTGCAGCTCCCTGGATGGAGACATCTGCTATTTCTCTGTGCTGCGTGGAGCCATTCAAGAGATCCCCATGTTATTTGCAAAATAGTTTGCAGTTTAATTTTATTAGATTGTCAATAAACTAGCAGGGCATAATTACATATCTAGACTTGAAAGCATGGCGATCACTCCGTTGTTCTCCATGAGCTGTAACTTAATGCAAAACCCTCTGTCATTTTCTATTTTCTAGTTCTTTCATTCATTCCTGCTGAGTAATTAAAAATGGCTTATAAATAAACACTGGGGATGATTTCTGAAATGTTCTGTATTTACTTGCAAGGCTGGGACTCCTGTCATTGGCCCACTTAAGTGATTTTGAAAGATTGTATACAGGTTCCTTTTTCAATGTATTTGAAGTTTGTAATCCTGCTTAAATACACAAAAATAGGAAGGATTAACAAACTGCCACACTGAGGCCAAAAGAAGACAGAGCTAAAAGCAATCAAGGAGCAGCCTATCGGATCCATGAAATAAATTGGGGGAAAAGTGGAAAACTGTCAACAAAAATAATATGTTATGGATCCTCAAGCCTTTGTGTTTATGCTGGAGGAAGCCTAAAATAATCTGTGGTTTCTGATGCTTGATTTAGTTTTCCACAAGCCTAATTAACACCAGATTAACTTTGCTGCCACTATGGTTTATTGCTGAGACTGACAAATGCTTGCTGTTTATTTGTTTTCTGAAAAAATGACTGGAGGCAATAACAGCATGACACAGTTAATAAGCTTGAAAACAATGCTAGAATATTCATTTTTATAAACTTAGTCCTTAGGAGAAACGCCCATGACTTTCCATATTAACTTCTGGCCCTCCACTCCTTATGAAGGAAAAAATCCCATTGATTGAGTGTCCCATTGATTTAACATAGAGCCAAGTGAATTTAAGCTAAAAATTAAACGTGTGTTTAAGTGCTTTGCTGAACAGAGAAGGACTGTACTGTACATGAAAAATAACCCACAAGCGCAGGGGCTTGGCCAGGTATGGACTCGTGCAGGATGACCCCACCAAAGCCACTGAGGTTGGGATGCAAGGAAAACTCCCTGCATGGTACATGTGTGCAGAAGGACATCTTGCCATGTGAGAGCCGGGGCTGCACCTCCTCACCCTGCAGAAATGGGCTGCACATGCCAAAAGCTGGCAAAGAGAATGGCAGGCGCATCCTTTTGTGATTTTGGACATTGGAAACACGTACTCTGGTCAGTGCCCTCATTGTGGCTCCTTCTGCACTTCAGCCAAGCTAAAAGACACAGAGCCTGACAAAAACACACCTTAAAAAGTCACCTAAATCCTCACAAACCTCCCAGTAAGTCTGGATTGGGCATAGGTTGAGATCTGGGCAGAACGTTGGTGTTTTACAGGGCTGATCTTGATTCATGTTCTCTCGCTAGGACAAACCCACTTAGGAAAGAGTACCCAGTGAGGGAGGAAGGAGACAAGTGGGGAGCAGCAACCCCTAAGCAGGGAGAAGCAAGCGGCAGGTTGGCAGGCCTCAGGCACTGGGCATCGTTTAAAGCCTCTCTGGGGACACCAAGCTCCAGGTCTGAGTTGGTGGGACTCCATCAGGAGCTCTGTTGCTTTAGGGGGGCTGCACTGGGCTCCTGGCGGACCCTCAGCCTGTGAAGAAGTCATCCAGGTCAAGGGAGCAGATTATATCTGCATGACTGGAATGGAGGCATAGATGAGGATGAACTACTATGCATTTTCACCCCAAGTCAGTGACAACATAGTCACGGAGTTTTCAACCTTGAGTCTTCATCTCCCCCCAAAACAAAGGCCAAAATATTCTTGTCTTGGTGCTGGCCTGAAAACCCGGGTTATTTTTGGAAAGGCTGAACAGATAATGTTACTGTTCAGTGATACAGCTGGCAGCAGAGCTGGCAGATAAACAGAAAGTCATAAGCCAGTGTAAACGTCTGATGATAAGGGGCAAATGTCAGGATTTAGTGGGTTTCTGCTCTTTTCTGCTCTGTATTATAAATCATCAACGGCAAAAGCTCACTCTGGCTGAGGGGAACTCATCTACCAAGGGACAGTCCACACCGTTCTTCCTGGCCATGAGAACCGGAGGTGACACCTCTGAGCATCCTGCATCTGGATGCTGAGAGACCCGTGGTCCCACCTGCATGATGCCTGTTGAGTATATCTTAAAGCTAGTGCTGCTGTCTGAAATCCATCTTTTAAAGGATTTATTTTGCAACAGACATTGCAGCCGCCTACTCCAAATTGCTCTGCAAAGCTCTGATTTGTACCAGTGCTGGGGCAGACCCGGGCTCGCCCTAAAGCTGCCGTGCTGCCACCAGCCAGCCTGAACAGAAAAGAACGGGACTTAACAGAATTGTGCTGAAATGGAAGAAAAATACTCACGATTTCTTTTATTCTAACATCCAGACAGCATCAGGCTAAAACCCTCACTGAAAAAGCTATCACTTTATTTAAGGTGTACTTGGGGAGCAGCTATTACAGCACTGAATTTATCATGCCCCATACTATTGTTAATCTTGCTATGAAGTGAGTAAGACAGGCTTAGGCTGTAGAGCCATTTGGATTTAATAATACACTTCCCTACCTTCTTAGCCCAGATTTCTCAACCAACTGTGCAAGGATTTATTGTTTGCTAACTGTAAGTGAATTACTACAGGGTAACACAATCCTGGGCTGAATGCAGAGGAGAAATGATGTCTTTCATATGGCCAGGGTGAGCCCACAATAGGCTGGGGCTGCATCCGCAGGTGGCTCCTGCTGCAGGGAACACCGTTTCCTGCAGGCAGAAGATGAGAAGCTTTTTCGGGAGGGTGCCAAATCATATTTTCTCTTAAAGTAGATGTGCCAGAGCCTGGTACAGCTGGTCACAGCACGGGGAAGATGGGGCTTCATGGCACTGGGCATACCAACCCTGCCTGCCCAATACGTCCTCTCTCCCCAGACCTTACTGGCAGCATCGTCCAGGGGTGGGAGGCTGCAATCAGCCTCAGTAGTTTCCTTCACTGCCAAAGGCTGCTGCAAAGGCAAAGACTGTGATGCAAAATGCATTGAGAGAGGACAGTGCTTACTTTGAATTGCCTTCCAGAGAGAAAATGCTGCTGTCCTGAGTGGATGGCCGCAGAGCTTTTTTCTTTGCTGTATTTTCTAAGAGTGTGGTAGATGCTGAGTTATTCTGCTCTTTACCCTCCCTCTTGGTTTCTAAGCTGCTCTCCATGGCTTACTCATCACGTTAACAGCAGTTCTTCTCCTTTCCAGATGCTGCATCACGTAATGGAGCAAGAGAACCAGGCAGTCCCCTCCTGCTTCTTACATAAGCTGCAAAGCTGGGGCAGCTCTGCCATTACTGCAGACCTCAGGAAAACCCAAGCTCCTGTAGCTGCCTCTGCTAAATATTTTGGTTGTGTTTATTCACCAGGTTCAGAAATGAGTAGCTGAGCCATGTAACAGAATTAGAGGGTGTTTTCCTGGGCTTTGGATGCATGCCTGTGTTTTAAATCCTATCCCCATCTGCTACAGAGGACAGTGCTGCTCAGGGCAGCGGTCAGTCCCTGCTGGTGTTGAAAGGGGATTCAGTTTGGTGGAGATAGCATTTGGCCATAGGCTGGTGCATTATTTATGGGCAGCTGCCTCCCTGCTATCACTTCATCATAATAATTACACCCAGGAACTGCAAAGCACAGAACTGAAAATTCTCTTTTGCTCTGGTGCAAGCCTCTGCCAATCTCTACATTTACTGAACAGCTTTTCTTTCCTTCACTGTTATTTTCCCTACTTCTCTCAGTCTGCCATTCCCTCTCCTCAGTGCTGCAGAGCTCGCTGTGTTCTGCCTCGGTGGGTACATGGCAGATCATAGCCCTTTTCAGGTCATCAGAATGATGAACCCTGAAGGGACATTCAGCAACTCAGTCAGCAGAGATGCCTTCCCAAGCTCAGCCCCTCACCTCGGAGCCCCCACTCTGACCTTGAGGAGACCATCGTGGCTGTGGCTGAGGTCAGGGTGCACACCCTGGCTGCTCCCCATCACCTGCAAAGCTCACCCCATGCTGGTGGCTTGCACCAGGGCTTTGCCATGAGGTGGCTTTAAGATAAAGGAGATCTGCCAGGTATTCAGCTAAAGCCTAAATCCAGGGCAAAGTTGCTTTCTTCTGCTAGTCCTTATCAGTCTTCCAGATGGACCACAGAGTCTGAGAGCAGGTCACAGATTTCTGTGAGCATCATGAGGCCAGCGGCAGCTCAGATAAAAACTGTGTGCTGTAGAGTGACACTTTATGGGGCAACACCACGCAGACATCCTTCACACAGATCTTCCAACCTAATCTTGCTCGCTCCCTGCCATCATCCATTGTACAGATCCTTATGCTCAAACTTGCTCCGTTAATTGCCATGGAAATTTGATAATTTCATCCTAAAGGAGAGTTGAGGAAAACTCAGGAAGAGCTCCAATTACTGAAAACTGGAAAAAATTAATCTTGATTAAAGCACTTCCCCCATGAAAATAGGGACCTCCTGAACTTTGCAGGGAGCTGATTGCTCGGAAGCTGTTCTTCAGGCAATGTCGAACTGTACTTCTGCCAGTTTTGCCTGCAACGTTACAATAAAAGGATGGAGCCATCACAAGGCAGAAAAAAACTATCTTTAGAGGTGTAATTTAGTGGGCTATTGGCAAGACCTTGCTTTAGTTACCTTCTAAAGGAAAGTGCCAAAATATGCATATTACCCTCCAAATGCATAATGACTGTAAAAGTGCCTGTCAGCTGTCAGCACCCATAGAGGTCACAGATGAAAATATAGGAGTTGAGCATCAAAGATGTCTTTTTGCCAGCACCAACAGAAGGAGCAAAAGACAAAATGGGCCCTGTTTGTTTGGCACCTTTAAGGTGAGGAGGCAGAAGTCCTTTACAAAGAGCAGCACACTGGATTTCTGTGTTTTCTGGAGGGTTGGTTCCTGTTAAGGTAAGAGAGCATTGTGTAAGAAGAGGTCCAAATCTGCTTCATAGCATTTAAGAACACCAGGAGTTTACATTTAAAAGAAAACTATTTTACTTTATTTTATTTTAATTTATTTTTATTTTATTTCATTTTATTTCATTTCATCTTATTTCATTTTATTTTATGTCACTCTTTTCATTCATTTCACTTCATTACTTCCACTTCATTACTTTCTTTATTTAAGTACTTTTCTTACATCCTTTCAGTCACACATTCACCTGGCACTGTACAGAGTATGTGGCTCTTCCCTGGTGCCTGCAGTGTCCAAGCTTTTACCCCTCGGATGACAATACAGAGGAGCATGCCCATGCATTTTTATGCTTGCCTACCCCTTCCCACCCGCCCTCAGACTTGGCACCACAGATGCTTACAATTATCTGCAGATGCAGAATGTGAATGCAGATTCTGTGGTTATAATTTGTACCCCCTAAAATTGTCCTTTGAAGACTTGTCTCCGAATTTCTCCAGGCTTTCAACACTCTATTTATTCAGCAATTGAGTCGCAGTGTAAGAGAGCAAACATCACCCTTGCTCCCAATCCCCCTCAGCAAGGAAGATTTATTGCATTATTATGCAGAAATGTGCCGGATTTGCTGGGAGGGAGAGGACATGCCTGGCTGGAACAACGTCAAGGTCAGGTTGCCCTTGGATTATGGTCCTCCCGACCCTCAGGCAGGACCCAAGGATGTAGCAGAGCAGGAGCTGCTTTTCTCTGCCAGCCTAGAGATCTCTCCTGACCCAGGGTAGCTAAAACAGCACATTACTCCCCAAAACCTTGAGCTCCCTGGGGCTCCCCTGCCCCATGAGCTGGGCACAGCCCATTTTGGGACTGCTGTCAGCATGTGGGGTGATGGGTGAGCAGCACTGTTCAACCTGAGCTACTTCAGTTGAAGTCCGAGCTGCTTTCATTCCTGTTTTCCAGCGGTGCCACAAGAAGGCAAACTTGGACCCGGGGTGATGGGGAGCTGAGGAACGCCAGGAACTGGGAGCAGCTTCAGTTTAAGTGTGGTGCTCATACTCATCAAAACTGACCATAAACTGGTGAATCTGGAACTGCTGACCTTTTGTGCCCTGACAGACCTCGCTCTGAAGCTGTTGGAAGCAAGTTGTAACAAAATCATGCTTTACAGTTACATCACCCCCAAGGAGCTGCCATTTCTTTTGTCAATCACGAAATCTTTCCACTTTAAAACTTTTGCTCTAATTCAGCTGGGATCCATCCTCTGCCCTGGCTGTTGAGCCAGGTCCAGACCCAGTCTGAAACCCTTCTTTGGTCCCCAGCCCAAAACTCTTCCTTGGTCCCCAGCCCAATGGAGGCTTTGTGGCACCTTTAGCTCATCATTAAATGAAGCAATGAGGATAGAAAGAAAGCAGAAATCCATGGACCTGGCCAAGATCTGTACCTGAGATTCACAGCCGTCAGAGGATCCTCACAGATTTCCTTGCCTCAGGGTGAATTTGAAGCCATGACTCTCTATTATCCTTTGTATAATGTTTTGCTGAGGGATGCCCAAAGTGGCACAGGACCGCATGGGAAGGCTGGGACCCTCTAAACCCCCACTGCTGGAGCTCTGCCTCCCTTTCAGCTGTCTCTTTCAACATATTTCCCCCCAGATACTGCAAATCACATAGCCAAGTCCATCCCTGCTTCATACCCATGATGCTGCTTGTGGTCCACACTGTGGCCTTCAGTGGTGGCTTATGATGTCCCATACCCCTGAACAGCCCATCATTTCCACCCATGTCCCCACTGCACCCCAGAAGGATGTCTCCAAGGGGCCAGAGCTCCAGCCATGGCCACTTCCCCTGCACTTCATTATTTCATTGACAGCAGTCAATATCTCCCTGCCTAGGAATGTATTTACTTATAGGCACATAAGTAATTCATTTATAAAATTGAATTATCTGACTAGGGAGATTGTGTGTTTTGATTGTGTAGCAGTACTTCTGAAACTGACTTAAAATTGATACAAGCCAGATGGAAAGCGGAAACAGTCCATTTCATGACTCTTTAAACGTTTAAGTTGGTTAACCCTTGGACTGCACGATTTTTGAAGTTGGGGTGTAGTGTGGAAGCAATTTGTTGGTGAGTTCTGAGGATGCAAAGTGGGCTGCGGGTTCTTGCCAGGGTGTGCTGAGGGGGGGAAACGGTCTCTGCAAGGACTTTTAGTAGGAAAAAGTACTTACAGGAGAGATGTTTCATCCTGGGAGTTGTTATGGCTGGAAGAATTTCTACGAGAATAAGGCAAAGCCCCATCAAAAGGGTGTTTGGGTCCTGGGAGGGTTCCTAAGGGTGTGGGATAAGCAGTAAATCACCCAGCCGGCAAAGCCCAACCCAGCCCTCCCCATTCCACCGTAGCAGACATCCGGGAGGCAGCATGGAAACAAGATTGTCGGGAAGCCAACCAGAAACAGGAGTGAAATCAGCCCATCTGTGTCCCTGGGTGCGAATGGACAGTGGGGATGGTGAACAGGAATTCATTTTGCTTTAGCTGGGCTTCAGTCATCAGAAAAATGAGGAGGAGAGAAGGCACATGAGGAGTAGCTGCCAGGGCTGGTCGCTTGTTGGGAAGCATGACTCCAGCCCCAGTGAGGACTGTGAGGGCTCATCAGTGCATGTAAATGGAGCAAACTCACAAACTCACTTTATTTCTCTGTTCTGCCCTTTTTATCTGTTTATTTGGTTTTATTTGTTTCTTTGTTGGCTTTTTTTTTAGTATATATTCTATCCCTTTTGCCATTGGAGCGTATTCCCTTGTGAAGGCTGGATGATGCTGTGGGCTGTTGCCGAGCCTGTATGGCATAATAACCCAGCTAGGCCAAACAGGACTCAGCCATAAGCCCAAACCCTTCCAAAATATCTACCAGTCCAATGAAAAACCTGCCTCAAATTCCCTAAGAAATTAAGGAAGAACATGACACGGCCTTCCCATCTTTTTTATCTGCAGCCGAAGGGAGGGAGGTGGATGCCAGGGCACATCTGCATCCAATCCCCACCCTGTCTCTGTTAGCAATAACCTCCACAGGTGCTGGGGGTTGTGTTGTCTTCGCCGCTTACTGCATCAGCATATACACGCCAGATCTCTTCCCTCCGTGAGAAGTCTCTTAAATTAAATTGCCTCTAATTGGTTTACAGTGCTGCTTCTGCCGCGTTCGCATATTGGAAAATCGAAAGCTCTCCAGACTGAAATACTTTACAATCTCGGTTTCCATTTCACTAATATTTTCCAAGCTGGTTTCCTGTTTTCCTGTTGCCAAAAACACACATCAGCTGCGAATAAAATAATTCACATTCCAAGTGTTTGAAACAATTCTTTCTGCCCAGAAATTAGTGAAGACCTGCCACATTTTTTGACCAGAAGTCCCCGCTGTGATCCTTGCTCTTCCCACAGATGGGTTTTTATCGCCATTAATCGGCGCAAGGAGGAAGCCGGATGCTCACATACCTCCTCAGATTTTGGGTCCATAACTCGAATACCGGGGTCTGCTGCACTTCGTGAAACAGTATTGTGCAGATCCCGGCAGAAGTGGGTGTTCTATTCTCATCAGTTCAAAAATATTTTGTCATAAGGCAAAAATAACAGGGAAGCTGTCAAAGGGCAGGCAGAGGGCTCCAGCACTGGAAAATTTCACTGTGTCTAGAATTACTCTTTTCGGGGCTCAATTCAGTAGAAGAAAATTGTGGTGTTGTGAAAGGCCATGAAAGGAAAAACCTTTTCACTGGGGCACAAAGCCAAGGCAACTTTTCAGGCTCCGCATCTTGCACATTCTGACTGTTTTCTATGTACTTAAGCTATTAACCTGCCAGTTCCTTCCCCGCAGCTCCAGAGATGCAAACCTGGGAGTTAAGACCTTGAAGATTTAAAGAGCTGTTGATTAAAATCTAGAGAAAACCTTGCAATAGTCCCTTTGGGATTTTTTCCTGCATCCTGAACCCTGGGGATGATGCTGGTGGAGCATCCCTGTGCTGGTGTGGTTTGTCAGGATGAGTAGCTCGCAGGGTGCTGAGCACCTAGTACGTAAACATGAGTTCCTCCCAGTCAGGCCGGTTCATGTCAGGGATTTGATAAATGGCAACATTTGCTATTAGCATTTTGGGTTTTCTTTTCTTTTAATACAGGAGAAAAGGGGAATTATTTAAATTTCCTCAGGAGTGGATATTTTATGAAATACAAACCAGCTTTTGAAGGAAAACATGAGAAAGGGAGAGGGTGACTTTTGACAGCATGTGGAAATACTGTATTTTCTCAGTGTAGCAGAGGGTTGAGTGCTCCTGAGAGCGCAGAGGTAGATTCCCATCTCCTGCCCGTGACCGCAGCCCTGCCCCTCGGTGTGGGGAGTTAGATTGACAGAGAAAACAAAAAAGAGGAAACTATAAGTTTATGAACCCCTGTGCCTCGTATCACCTTTCTCTGTGCAGCTCCGGTCGGGTTGGAAGTGTTTGTGCAGTGGGTAAAGCAACTGCCAGGGCAGGAGAAGGACTGGCTGCAGCATAAGGAAAATAAAATAAAATAAAATAAAATAAAATAAAATAAAATAATATTTAAAAATCCAGGAACAAGTGATGGACTCTACTGGTCAGTGGCCACCTCCAACCAAGCCTCAAACTCTGATAGTGGGATAGGTGACTGATTTGGGACAAATAGAAATCTAAAGCGATGCTGCTTCACCTCCTTCAGCCTATTGCAATAATCAGCTTTAATAATAATCAGCAAAATAATCAGCAAAATAGAGCTTTAGAGGACAAGTCCAGACTGGTCCTACAGTGTTTGCATGGTCATTTTTGTTTGAATGATTAACTGCAACGGAGTTAATTCTAATTTACACTGGCAAACCCAGAATCAGAAAGAAAAAGACTTGAAATAAGTTTGGGGAAGGAAGAGGAATATTTTTAATTAAAAAGAGAAGAATTGGGAAATAATGATGACCATTTTTATCACTTAATGCTCCATGCACTTATTGTGGATATAATTTGATTAACGAGTCATTTAATCCAAATACTGCATTTTAACATAAAAAACAATAAAAGTTGCTGATGTTTAAAAAAAACAAAAAAAAGAATCAATTAAAAAAGTGAACATTTCACTGAATTCTGACTGAGGGAATGAGGAAGGAAAAGGGGGAGAAATGACGCCTGTTTTCCTAGCCTCGTCTGAGCTCCTTGGGCTGGTTCCGGATCAGGCCCTCAACCACTGACCCCACATTCCCTCTCTTTGTCTTACTTTAAACCGAATAGCGTAAATAGTGCAGAATGTGAAAGAATGGATTGCAGTGTTTTTAGTGCTCAGCAGAAGCTGTGATCTGAATCCAGCCCCGAGAGCGGAGAGCGGCAGTGCTGCACCCAGCACTATGCTTTAACCCGCTCTCCTGTTGTAATCGTCCTCTTGATGCACTCACCTCCTTTTGCTTGTGAAAGCACCAAATCACTCCCCTTGGAGATTAAATGTGGAATATTTTCTTTTCCCCATGATTTTCTATTACATGGCTTAAAATAAATGATTTAAGAGAGGTATATTATAATTGATTGCTTTATAAAAGGGCAATGAGTAATAACCAGAGTCAAATAAACCTAGCTCTTAAATATAAACATTTCACATTCATACTTCGGAAACATTAATAAATTTTCTGTATTTTCCAATAAAACGTTTCAGTACAAAGAAGCAAGCCCAGCCCAAGGTCTGTCCCTGCTGCCTGTTGCTGCAAGGGCTTCTCTTCCCCAGCACATCCTGACCCCACACCATCAATGGCAATGTCACCACTGAGAGTCGTTTTGTTTAATTACAAACCTTGCAGATCTACTTAGCAAGGCACTTTGTTTGAGGCATATGAAATAATTTCTATGGAGGAAAAAAAAAAGGAGAAAATTAATTTCCTTCACCCTGCTCGAGTTTCAGAGGAAATTCCACATTATCACTCTGGAGAGCACCCACAAAAGAAAACAGAGAGAAAGAAATCTTTTTTTCCAATCATAAAAATAACCTGACTGTGGTGCTGCTTCCTCTCAGCTGCGCAGGACGACCGCACATGCTGTCTTTGGGATTCACTAGGAAACAATAAAGCAGAGCTATTTCAATCCACTGCGCTGTCTCCCCATTCTCTTGCCGGGAAGCACTCATGTTAAACTTCACAAGCAATGAGCATCGCAAGAAAACGGGGCTGCAGACCAAGTTTCAGATCCACCAGACATACATGATGCTGCAGGGAAGTTGTCTTCTTGCTCTGGTGGCTGAAGAAAAGCACCGTCTTGCCTCAAGATGGCAGGCAGGGGACTTGGATCTCAGCTGGGCTTTATGAGGTGTGTGATAAAACCTCGACTGTCCCAAAACGTGCGTGATGCTGGCAACAGCAGCAACCTTGTGTGAGCACCCCCAAACCCCAGTGTTAGTACCCACAAACCCCAGTGTTAGTACCCCCAGACCCCAGTGTCAGCATCCCCAGTCCCATGCTAGCATCCCTTCAGCCTGGAGCTGGTGCCGGTGACACCGGTGGCTGTCACCAGTCCCATGCTGCAGCAGGTGGTCCCGGCACCCATTGCCACCCCTGAACATGATGGTGACGGGTGAGCTGGAAGGACTGAACTCGCGGCAAAGACCCGCTGGAAGCAGAGCTCTTCGGGGGAAGCTCGCAAACATCCTGCTCCCTGACCTGCGGCTGCATGGACCCACGGAGCAGCTTCTGCCTCTGCTTCTCGTTAGAGATGAAAGCAGCAGCTCCTGCGGCAAGGACGCGCTTCCTGGGGACAGCTTGTAGTGGCTGCGGCTGTCTGGGGTTCCAGCAGCTGCACCGCGGCACGGCTTTTTGCTCCTTGGCTGTGCACAGGCAGCAAAGAAAGGGCAACAGCAGCCTGTGCTTTTTGAGGGGTTTTAGTTCAGCCCCACAGCAAAACCGGAGCATCAACCGCGGTGCAGACAGTGGACGCAGCGCGCAAGGACCTGGTGTGTGTGAAACAGCGGCGCTGTGAACATGGGCAAGAGGCTGGATCCATCCCTCCTCACCCACCGGGCACAGAGAGGTAACAAAAGCCTTGCCGTGCCCTCTCTCAATGGCACAGAGCTACACCAACCAGCACGGAGAGCCCGGAGAGCAGCCGGTGAGGTGCTTTGTGCCAAGCTTATTTAGTGGAGTAATATGCAGGGTTGAAGTCCTGGTTTAAAAGATTAGAAAGAATTAAAACGCACTGATTTCAGCCCAAATGAACTTCTGTTTTTCCACTTACCTGCCTGCCACCCACCCTCCCCTCTCCAAAATGTTATTTGTGCAGGAAAATAATTCAAGAAGAATGATGTTGAGTCTCTCAAACTGCTTAGTTTTTGACCATGCACAAATTGTCTACTTTTGCTTCAGTTTAACCATATATGCTTTATATTTTTATTGCCACAAAAGCAAGTTTCCACCCCAGCTTGCCCGGCCAAGAGCCACCGGCGGGGGGACCCTTGGTGCAGCTTTCCTACAAGTTCCTGCCCCTGAGATGCTGCCTGTGGAGAGGTAATCACACATGGACGTGCACACAGCACTTTACATCAGCCTTTTAGCATTTTCTGTGTTTTCACAGTTTTGTTTATTGTTGCCAGCTCATTCCAGGCATTTATCATGCTGTAAAGTGTATTCAGAAAGGCTTATGGGCTAAAGCTGCAGGGCGAGCATGTCAGAGGGTTCAATGCAACCTCTACTGCAAGCTGAGAGAGAGGAAAGGTATTTGCTGAACTGATTCACCTTATCTCCTTGCATGGACCTCACTGATGTATCACACACCTCATCCTTCCCTACCCATGAGTTAGAAAGGAGTGACACTAGGTCATTTTTAAGGTCCCTTCCAACCCAAGCACTTCTATGATTTTGTGACTTGCAAGATGCAAAGTAAAACTCACTGATGTATTCATTACTATTTGCAATAAAGCAGGTTTAGTGTCATCTGATCGCAAGCATTTTCTTCCCTCTTCTAGGAAACCAGGACCTGGGCACTGACATTAAACATCAAGTTCTGGTAGGAAGAGGTCTTTGGAAATGAATGAATTAATATCAGATCAGTGAGAGCCCATTATTAACCCTTAAAAGCATCTTTTACCCAGGCCCTGGTGTCACACAAGGGAGGCAGAGCTCTTTTGCAGTGTGGCTCACACAAGAGGGTATCTATCTCGGAGAGATGGTACCAGTGGGAACAGTGCCTGGTGCCCAAGCATATTCTGTCACATTTGCACAACTGCTTCCCAAGGAAGCAAATTGCACATGACAAATATTCAATTGCAGTTTATAGCTAAGAAAGAAAAGGGGGGGGGAAGACAAAATAAACATCTACGCTGCATGAAGGGCTCTCTTCAAGTCTCAGACCCTGTAAATTGAGCAGGATGATGAGCATTGGCTTCCTCGTATCCAAGAACCCAACGCTGAGCAATCTGGGAGTTGATTTAGTTATGGAGGATGGAGGAATTGCTAATCCACACTCATCCCATGTCTCCTCGCATTTGAAGATACAGCCCCGGAGTGTTATATCATTTGTTATTAATAACATCCATCGTATGCACACCAACTGCATTTCATTTCATGTGTCCGACTGTTTGGGCATCATGTGCCACAGACCATATGGGCCTTGTTTGAAACCCCTTCGAATCACAGAGGTCCATGTGCAACTGATAAAGGCCAATTTGGGGTGGATGGGGGGGGGGGGGGGGCACTGCTCTCCAGGCAAATCCAAGAAGGACGCCCTATATGTTTTCTAAGTGCTAAACCCAAGGGAAATTACTTCATCAAAACCCGATCCAGACCACAGTAATGAAGACTGTGATGTAGCCAGTGTTCAACCATGTTGACTTTACAGTACTGGAATTAATCCATCTGCATTGCAGCTCGGTGAAATCATTTCCAGCCCGTAGCAGCTCCGGGGCTGACTTCATCTTTGCAGCCCCAGATGCAGAGCCCTCGGAGTCGGGGAAATTACAGAGAGGACCAAAAGGCTGTTCTCTGTGCACGGTGACGGTTCTCCGTCTTCATGGGCATGTCAGATTTGTCTTAGGGACAATCCAGACCCCACAGCTCTGTGAGGCTTTTCAATGGATGTGCACAGCGTTGCACTCATCTGCTCCCATCACTGTGTTTCCTGCAGGGCTGGAACAGGGGGGATTTGCTGCTTTGCTCTCCCTTGATGAGATTATTCAATTTTAGTCCCATAAAAATCCCTGGTAAACTTGCTGTGACCGTGGGTTCCTCAGGGTGCAAATTCAGGCCGATGCTATCAGCCGTATCTTGTGCTTCCTTGGAGCAGGGATATGAAAGCATGGGGGCTTTCCCCGCTGCAGTAAGTCCCAGCTACCATCGTTGTGGCAACTTTTTTACCTTTTATGGATATGTTTTGTGCTATTTGCACCAGCAAAACGCAAGCAATGGGATGCCCTGGCCACAAGTGCCCTCCTGGCAGCTCATCCCAGCTCACAGAGCATCTCTCTGCAGTGTGCGCTCAGAGAAACCAAGAAAAACAGAACCCCCTCCAGGTCTGCAATGCAATCCACTGCTCCGACCCTGTTTCACTTCCTTTTCCTTCGCCCTGTACTTTTTTATTAACATTTTCTCAGTAAAATTGCCTTTTTCTAGGTAGTTGCTACAGAGCACAAGCGCCTTTGCTTTCTGTGAAAACAAGGAGTTTCTGCAAAGTGACCACCACCACAAAGCCCCTGATTTCGGTGGGGTTTCTTCAATCCAATAAAACCAAAACCCTGCAGGGATGGGTTCTGACTCCCAGGGCAGGAGGCTGAAATCCCCAAGCTCTCCTTTGCACCATGACTGCTGCCAGAGACTGGAGGTGGGGATGTCCCAGTGACCCCCAGGATCTCCCACCACTGGGGCTTGGCCAGCATAAGGGTCCCTAGGACAGTCAGGTCTTTACCTAGGCCTGATGCACTGCCTATGCCTCTAATGCAGGGAAATGCATGGAAATTCAGCCATGCTCAGCTTTACGAGGAGCTCTTTGAGCTGTTTAAACTCTCTGTGAAAGCAGGATTTAAGAACGTATATAAAGGGAAATGCCTTATAGTGAGAGGGGTCCGGCACTGCAGTGGGTGCATGGCACTGGGGGTGCTGGGGATGCCACCTTCATCATGCTGTCTAGAAGGCTGCGGGGTTTAGAAGCACAAAATATGAGTATATCCAAAACGATTTATCAGTCCTTGTGTTCTCGCTGGGCTTTTTGCTGTCTTACCTAACCCCTGTCATGTAATTTAATTAAGTTTGTTTAATTTATTTAAAAAAAAAAAATGCATGTGGGACTAGTAAACGTAATTAAAAAGAAACATTGTTAAACAGCCTGATACAGCTCTAATTTGATTTAAAGTACCGGTTGATACCAACGTTATAAACGTAAACTGATACGCTTTTTTTGGTTTTAAAAAACAAAAGATCCAAGTAGAATTTAAAATACTTCTTCGTTTGCAGCAGGCTTTTTTAGCTGGGGTTAATTGTGAAGGCTTTCTTCTTCCTCTTCTGTTGCTGTAGGGCTTTTTTCAAGTGGGGTAAGAAATACTTCATCCTCAAACAAATTACTGCTGCATCATTTGTGTTTTGTGTTCTGCATACGAGCCAGGCTTTGATACCTTTCTTCATGTGATTCAAAATCCTGATTGCCCAGAAATGAGTGCCAGAGCTCCCATGGATTTCAAAGGTACCAGGACATTAGGGATAATTTAGATTTTTTCTGGAGTAATCTCCTGGATTTCAGAGGATAAGTTTCTACCCGGTTGGAGTCAAAGACAAGAAGTTGTCATAAGAACCTATTTATAATGCTATTATAAATGTGTTACATGTACTGCAGTATGATATAACACAAAGTATTACATGATGAGCCTTGGATTTATGTCTTTTTCTGATGCTTCTTGCTGCTTAAACCTAAGCAAGTCCATCTCCTCACGTTCAGCAGCTCTCGGAAACAGATGCTGGATTCAGTGGATACTTCAGTGAATTTGTGCATCCCGTGCTGTAAAGTCAGGATATCCTGTATTGCCCCTACCAAATCCTTCCAAAATCTCCCTGCTAGGGTTGGTCTCTGCAGTGGCCAGAGATTCATGCTCTAAGAGAGAGAAAATACTCAGGAAGTCTGAAAACTGTCCCCAACATCATGGCTCACAGTGCTGGGGCCGGGTACCGGTTTCTTCCCCTGCCTGAAAACCTTCTCCAGAGGATGGGGCTGGGTGTAAGGGCGATGCTGAACGACGCTGACTTCCCTCCCCACCCACCAGCCATTTGCAAAACTGTTTCTAACTCAACATGAGAGCAGAAAGGGTTTTTCCCTGTAGCGAGGTTATTTGGGACGACTTGCTGGTTTTAAGCTTCTCTCTGAATTATTTGCAGAACTATTCAAGACAGGTCATGAGACGGCTGGGTGATGAGAACCACCACTTTTCCTTGCAGAGCTAAGGGAAACCCCCTCACTTAATGATACATAACCACTGGGACTGGTTACTGCCTTTGGCATCTGCATCTTTCTGGAGCTGGACTATTGCAAGGGCTGCGCCAGTGCAGGTTTGACACAAACTGCAACCAGAACTGGACCAATGCAGGCAAATATTGAACAAATGATGGTCAACAGTGAGGCTATCACCGAGTATATTTTGTACTTTGTTTTCATAAGATGTGAGTGCCACTGTTCTAATTACATGAGGCAGGAGGCTCACAGGCAGACTCAGTTCAATTCCGTTTATTTTAATTTAAAAAATTAATACACGCAAAAATCTTACTTGAAAATATTGCAGTCGTTATGCATCCCACTTGATTTATTCCCACTTTCTTTTGCCTTTAATATAAATAAAAAACATATTTTTCCTTCCTTGCTTTTAAGCCTGGAAGAAGGACCTGGCTGACAGACGCAGAGGAAAAGCTGAGATGCATGAGAAGGGAAACAAACTGCTGAAAGTAAAAGATACCGCTTGCCTTCAATCACACTTGATTGCAGAGATCTGAGGGGCAATTGCAGGCACAGAGACCAAGCCAGAAAGCATTACAGGGTTTTGATTTAACTTTCTTCCTTTGAATTTAAAACTTTACGTAACTTTATGATGGAGAAACTGTCCAAGGGCTCCTTGCAGCAGCGTCGGGTCTGGCATGTGTGAAATCCCAGCATGAGGTTTGCAGGCTTCCTGGTGGGAGAAGGTATTTAATATTATTTGCTGAATGGAGTCATTGATAAATTAAGGCTTTTCTTTTTGTCTTGGAAATTATTCTCACTGTGTTCTTGATTTCTGGGACAGTAAAGACACCGACGTAGTTTTCAAACTGGGGTTTGTTCGCACATTCAGTAACAGGCAGAAATTTGCCGCCTAGTTTGTGAGGGCAGCTGCCTTCCCAAGGGCAAACAATAAGCTCCGTGGCTCCATAGCCGAGCCCAGTGACTGACCCACAGAGCCGATACCCCCTTGTCTATCATTCATCTATATTTGCCAGCCATGGAGACAGGATTTTTGTGGTACTCATTTGCTACTAATCCTCCTACCTTCATTTTATTCTTTACATAAATTATGAGGAAAAAACCTCAGTCTGTATTTTAAATATTTATTCCCAACAGTTCAGCGGAGGATAGATACACTCCTTATCTCACAGCTATAGCCCACACTATAATAGAGGATAACACATTTTGCAGTTCTCTTACCTCCAAACTCCAGCTGCCCAGACAGGCTAACACAAACCACATTGAGACGGGGCAGGCAGTGCCACGGTAGGCATGGCTGCATGCCTGCAAGCAGCCTCAAAAGCCGTGGCTGGTCTTTCCGATGGGGAAACCGTCACTCCAAGGCAACTGGGATTCATCATCCCCAGTTAATTGAGCCCTGCTGAGGGCTACCTGGTGAATAGGAGAGTTCCCATCTGCTGCCTCTCTCCGTCAGGCAGAGAGCACTGGTAGCATCTCCTGATCCTACCTCCAGGTGGGATGCTCCTGCCCTGAGCACCCCTCACCCTGGGGTGCTCACAGGATGGCAGTGGCACGCGTGCAGCTCCCCACAAGCTTCCCACTCCACAGCTCTGCTCTGTCCTGGTGCTGGGTAGTGCCATATGAGTGATGCTAACAAAACCCAGCATGAAAGTACGCTAAATAAAGGACTTGATTCCTTCCCTGCCCTCAACAGCAAAGCAGTGCTGCAGCCAAAGCTTTCACGGCTCCTCAGTGGTTCACTGAATTTGCTGTTTCTGGGGTAGGTCAGGATCGAGAATTGGAGAATGTGCGAAGCAAAAGCATTTGGTATCATCGGTGCTGAGCTTTATCGTGTTTTTCAGTGAACTGTATTAATTCTGTTCAGTACGGAAGTGCTTTAAGCTGATGGAATGTGGGACGATAAAAGACAGTGAACGCATGAATGTAGGCAGAAATCCAGGAAAAAATATAGACCATCTCCCAACAGCTTACAGAAACTCTCCATCCCCTACGCATGTGATTTGCTACAGCATCCACCATAAGGAGGAAGGGAAAGAGGAGGGAAGAGTGAAGTCCAAACTCACGGGAGCCCACGGGTGATCCTCAAGGGGCTGCAGTTCCTGCCACCCTGCACCGGGTGATGACCATCAGCTCTGGGCAACCTCTGTGGGGCTTTGGTGCACTGACAAGAACAGGGTGAGTTTCAACTCCAGTCATGGTCAGTGGCACAGGGCAGGGTTTGTGTTCTGGGAAAATATATACTTTTTAAAGGGGTTTTTTTCAACCTAAACTACTTTTTCGGGCAGCGTAGGAGCCATCCAACCTTCTGCCTTAGGTGGCCATACCACACGGGAGAAGCAAAACCTGCCCTGTCACTTGGCTTAATGCCATGCTCAGTCCTAAGCCTTCAAATACAGGATTGCTAATGAATTACCAATTACATTTCAAGTTAAAATGTCCACCAGGTTCCCCGCAGTGCACTTCTGCAGATGGAGTGGCTATTTACTCCAGTGACTAATGGGCACAGACAGACTTGAGCAGCACTGAAAGGTAATATCACCCCCAAATACAACCAGATGTGCAAAAAATACACAATTTTTCAATGGATGAAACTTGCTGCAGAGTCAAAATCAGACTCAGCTGCTGGTTCCAGGTCTTGGGGGTTCGGAAGAGGCAAATATTTGTGTGTGAGCTACAATCATAACTCAGCCTTCTGGCCAAGGCTGGCAGGGCAGAGTATTGAGGCGGATGCTTCAGACCAAGAGCCTGATTCGAGTTCCAGGACCATGCTGCCCAAAGGCATAGTAGCGATGGATTTCAGTGTCACTTCTGCCTCCTGATAAGGCTTCTCAGGGATATTATAGCCCTACCCCTAATTTTAAATTGCAGCTTATCTAAATAAAAAAATAAAATGTAAGGCAAGCAGCTAAGATCAACGTATTGCACAGAACAAAGAAAACTTTTTTCCACCTCCAAGTTTTCCCATTCTGCAGTGTGAGCTCCAGTCAAGGATGGAAAAACTCTTTGCAGACCATAGCAATCCAAGCTGGAGTGGAGGATTTTACATCTCAGATAGGAAGATCTTTCCTCTAGCATCTCCACACTTACCTTGCTTTGGTCCTGGAGACTTCAGATAGAATACGGTACCTGGCAAGCACTGGCCCATGTCCACGATGGCTTGGTGAACCCCAAGAGTGTGCACTGAGTCTTGGAGCTGGGACCGAGGGAGATGGGCTGATGGAGAAACACCCCAGGGACTGTGCTGAGTGAGGGTGACAGATCCCAGGGAGGGGCTCAGGGTGGGATGGGGCACCAAGAGTCAAGGAGGGGATGCTCCTGGCAAGCTAAAGCCCTATTTCTCCCTGAAAGCCAAGGAGTGCTTGGCTGGAGCTAGCTCCACCTCAAGCCACAGCTCTCCCACAAGGCTTCCCCATCTCACCTTGTTTTTACATTACTCGAGGACTTTTCAGAACAAATCCCCTGCTAATGGTGCTGGGATTTGAATTTATGGCCACAGGAGGTGTTGCACCACCGAGCCAGATGGTTATTCGCTAATTTCGATGGTTTGGATCTCAACAGAACTGTCCACATTTGCAGCAAAAGAAAGCCATAGGTTGAGCTGTTTCATATGTTAAAACATTGCATGGTTTTCTTCTTCCCTTATTGAAAAAGATCATTTGGCTTTTGGCTGTATAATTTACAGTCCGCAGCCTGTGACCCAGTGCAGCCAGGAGGAAGCTTTGGAACGGGAGATAATACCATGGAGACAGATTTTCCTCTTCTCTGAGCTAAAATTCCTTGTGAAGCTGAAGCTCATTGACCAGTTCAGCTAACACTGATTTTCTTCTGCTCCAGCAACACTAGCCACAGATAGACTTCTGTGATAGACTTTATAGAGCGACTACCTGGACATTAACATGCACAGATTGTATTTGGTTATTTTGCACAACTTGGTGCTATTGGGTGGCAAGTCAATCACAGTTATTTATTACTTTGAAATTAAAACCAGAAAATGATATCCACCATCCCTAAGGGGATACTTGAAAAAGGAGAATTTCACCCCGCTTTGCGTGGAGAGTTCATGCGGTTTTAATTTCAAATACAAAGAATATATGGTTTGGTTGGGGGGGTGACATCACCCTCCTCAGAAAATTTCATGTGACTCTTTCTCTTGTTTTTAAAGCTATTATTTTACATATTTGCCGACAGATATTTGTATTGGCAGATCTTATGAGATATTAAGATTGCCTCTTTCCTGTTTAATTCCAAAAGTTGTTTCCTAACCAAGCTAACAACTCAAAACCATATTGGTACTTTGGAGATGAGTGAAAGCTTCTTTGCAAGCCTTTTGACTTGTTGCCCCTCTCCTCAGTGCATCACCTCTTACAAGCTTTTTTCTTATCCCTCTGTATTTGCATTTACAGCAATAATTACCTGCAATAGCTGAGGATGGGTTAGCAAAACAAAGCTGAGTTTCTCTGCAGCCCATCAACCTCTCCCAGGTGTCACTCAGTTTAAGGCCGGAGTCTGTGTTTGTAGACAGAGAAAGATGGAGAAGTCTCAAACCTGTCTTGGGGCTGACTCCTCCAGCAAAGTGCTGGTTGTGCAGGGATGGTGGTGATGGGAAGAAACAGGTCAAAACCAAACAGCTGGAAAAGCACTCTGCACCAGAGCTAGTGGAACTGTGGATAAACCATCGCATCTTATTTGGACCCGCCTTCTCTAATCCTGGTGAAGGAGGGAGCAAAGTTTATTGCAGACATCAGGATTTGGTGAGGTGGAAGAGTGAACCCTGGAAACCTGCAATTTCTGCACGCATAAACCTGAATGTCCCTGGCAGGACTGACTTTTTAAGCCAACATCTACAGCAGCCTCTTGGCTGCACAGTGAGAGGCATCACCTTGGACCATGGGACTCCCCAGGATCCCTGTCCTGGCCACAGGGCTGCCTCCCTCTGGGGCATCACTTGCTTAAGGAGTGCCATAAGGAAGATGCAGACAGCTGGCAGCTGGCACACAGGCAGATGGGTCTGTGCTGCTGCAGGGAGAGGCAGCTATTGGAGTAGTAAAAGGACATGCAGTATTGACTCTGGTAGCAATGAACCAGAGTCAGGGTGGGCTTTGCTTCCCAAGACCTCAGGATTCTCCATGGCCTCAGCACTGATCGGGGAGGACGGGAGAGGCATCCCTGGGTCTGTCCGGCTTCACTCCTGCACAAGAATATAACACAGCTCAGTGCCCTTCCCCATAACTATTTTCACTTCACTTCTCCTGTGTGGTTTCCCTGGCGGCTAAAGTGAGACCTCCGGCTTTTCCCTCCCTATACTCCATTGGTGAGAAAAGCAGGGAGTGACCCCAGAGACTGGGGGTCCCACAGCTCACGGGGCTCATGTGGGGTCACCCTCTCTTCCCCCAGAGCTCTTCTCCTCTGTAAAGCAGGACAGGATACATTTTGGTGCAACTCTAAAGGTTTTCTGCTTGGTCCATGTGGTTAGTTTTGCTCTCTCTAAATCCCCTATTATTACACATTCTTTAAGTATTTTCTTTAAGTATTATGAGAAAAGTTCAACACAGCAGGAATTTTTCCCTTTACTTAGAGGGGGAAGGGGCCAGGTCTTGGTCCTGGCTCTGGAGAAGTCATCATTCATCCTTCATCCAGGATGAAGGAAAGGTGGTGGGAAAGCTTCTTGGTGGGTTGGCTGGGCCGGCAGGGGCTCTTCACTTGGTGGCGGTGGGAGAAGGGATGGAGCAGCTTCTCCTCACTCCTCATGTCTCACACACAGCCAGCAGCCAAAAGCCAGGACCTGGGCTAGGAAGGGTGACCCTGAAAAGGTTCCTCGCAGCACAGAGCCAAGAAATCTTGCTTACCCAGGAAATATTTTGAGGTTCCAGTGAGATGCCTCTTACACAGCCCTTGGCAGCCCCAAGGAAGCTCTCAACAGACACGCAACTGCAACCAGAGATGCTGGGTGAACCTTCTTATGGTGACATATCATACCTTGGTACTGGAGATGTGCACAGTGGTCTCATTCTTACTGCACCAGCAACTGGACATTACTGACCCTTCTTGAACTTTCCTGGCTGTGGTTGGGAGCACCACCAATCCTTCTCGCATCATGAAGTGATGTGAGTCCCCTAATTTGATTTAACTCTCCACAAATGCTGTATATATTGTTTTCACTTCACTGAATCATTTCCTTAAAGTTTAATCCTATTCCCTGTGCAGCCTTTTGGGGAGGCTTATGTATAAAATAACATAACAGAGACTTATTTTAGTATCTTCTTAACTAATGCAGTGCATGTGGTGGTGAAGAGCCTCCTTAGGTCAACCAACCAAGAAACTTCAGTTCTGGCTCTCCACCACCACAAGATGGCCATTTCTTTCCTGAACCTGTCATTTTTACCATGAAATTAATTCAGGACGCTCCTGAGGTCAAGGACAGGCTGAACTTTGCCATCAACTCCTGCTCCGGACATCGCAGGACTGTCCCAGATGTACGGCAGTGTGACAGGGAATGGAGAGCCCACACTATTGCTGTGCTCTGAAACAAGAGCAGAGGTTTTTCAAAGTTCATTATGGGCAAAATAGGATGGAGAATGAAATTAAAGCTTTGCTGTGGGACTGTGCATTTGAGAATGTAAGGGAAAACAATCTCCTAAGAGCTGTTCTAAGCTACTACAGGTGTTTTCTGCCAACATTTACTTAGTCTTCAGGAGTTTCTGTTTAAAAAGTCGGTTTTTAGGAAAAAGAAATATTTGTTAACCTGTTAATAAAGAGTTGATGACAGGTAGAAAGTGGTAGCTCAATCTGCAAAAATTAAGTCGAATATTGCAAATTTCAGTTTCAGTAGAACCCAAAGCAGCCTTATTTCAGGCCACAGATGGGTTATTCAGCTGCAGTTCACATCCACTCCAGTTGCAGCCTGTGTATCAGCCAGAGAATTTAGAAACTTTTATTACCATTACCACTTTAACATACTCCCATAGCAAATCTTCCACCCCTTTTCTGCAATGATGGTGGCAGCTGTTTGTGGCACACTCTATCATCCATAAGTTTGGGGTTTTCTCCCGCAAAGATTATAGCATTTGCGCATTGGAATGTTAGGTATTGGCTTGCATTTCTTCAGCGTCAGATTTATCCCTATTAGATTTGAGGCAGCACGCTTGCTTATATTTACAACATGACAAGCAAAAAAAATTGTAGTTAATTTAGTTACTAATAATAATTATATTGGGAAACTGGAAAGAAAAATGCAAACTGGATTGTGAGTACGGGAATAAAATGTTAGTAGATGTGCAAACATGGTTAAATCAGCCCTAAAATAGATCTTTACAGGAGAGGGAAGATTCTGAAAGGGAAGATTCTGAAAGGGAAGATGTGAGAGCAAATATGGTCACACCAGTGAGGCTGGAGAGAGGAGAGCAGATGGGGACAAGGGACCGGCCTGGGGCTGGATGCTCTGCTGGCTCCGGCCGTGTCTCTGTGAGAGAAGAGGAGTTACACCACCAGAAAAGATTGCTTAGGGTGCGTCCCACCTTACACACACCCAGCAGGGAAAGAGGTGCACCCACACCCATGTGCAGCTTTGGCGTCACGGTGGTGAAGCAGTCATGGAGCTGTGCTATGGGAGTGAGGGCTTGTTTAATGGTACATGAGGATGCAGTGCTGCATCTCTATGGTGAGGAACTGCACGCTTGGAAACCTTTTTCTCTTTCCAAATGCCAAAGGACAAACAATCCTTTGAGTTTATCATTTAGAACTGAAAATGTCCTAGCACCACGTTTAGAATTGCAGCTTTATATCTATTTACATCTAAATCTATGACATTCAGGTGGAGATTATGAAAGAGAAAAGTACTAGCTGCATAACTGAGTGTGGGTGATACTAAAATATTACCCCTAAGCCACAAGTCAGGTTTGGTTTGCTTTGAGGTGTTCTGTTCTGTTTTCTTCTGGTAAATGCAAAGTAAATCTTGGCCAAATCAAGCACAGCTTGGACACAACTGAATCTCCCAAAGTCTGCCCCTAAAGCAGTCAGGCAAGCCTGTGTTTGGGGTTTACCTGTGTGCTTTAACAGGTTAATGGGCAGTATTAAAAGATCATTTTCAAGTTAAGCAAACATTTCTGGCATATTGTATAACACTTGCTTTAAAATTAAGTTAGTTATTCTGAACTTTATGCCAAATGATTATTTGCACGATTCTCTGATGACGGTAATCATGACATACCATCACATAATTTGGTAAAGACAATAAGATTACAAAGCCCAAGAAGGGTCTGAGTCAGTCTTTGACAGATTAAAGCTCTCCAAGTCCCCTGAAAACCCTTCTCTGACATATTAATTTGACCTAAACCCTCAAAATGTTCCTGATTATATCATCTCAACTGGGCTTTATTTTTGTTTTATTTTTCATTGTAGGAAATTAAAAAGGGTTGGTTGATCCCTAGCCAAGTTCTTGAAATGTGTTGCAATGCTAAGGAAATAAAAGATTACTCAAAATACTTTTTAATAATATGTCATGTCAGCAGAGATAAAGGTTCACACTCTGTGCCCTCAGCTGGCTTCTATCAGAGCTGGGGAGCACAGCGTCAGTCCCTGCCAGGCTCAGGGAGGGACCCGCCGGTCACCTGGCTTTTAAATCACGAGCTTATGCTCTTATAATTATGACCATGTTTATAACATTTGCTTCATTTCTCTTTGTAAGAAGAGCTAAAGATCTGCCCAGGTGGAGCTGATCCTGCCCGGAGCCTGCTGAACCTCCCAAAGCTCCTCCGCTGCCCTGTTCTCCACCTACTGCTGCTGCCAATGTACAGGGACAGCTGTGGGATAATATCCCAGAAGAGCCCCCTGCTGCAGTCATGCACCCGTCCCACCGGAGCCTTGGGCAGGAACACCTGGACATGCCTCATGCGAAGGAAAACCACGTCAACAGCGTTTGAGGCTTTGTGGGGCTGAAGCTGATGAGCATCAGTAGAAGGGTGGAGTAATGTGGGAACAAAGCCACATGACACGATATAGCTGGTCCCCAGATTTGGAGACAGTTTGTGCAGGAGGAGAGTCATGAAATCACAGATTGGTTTGGGTTGGAGGGGATTTTAAACCTCATCCAGTTCCAACCCGCTGCCAATCTAGACCAGATTGCTCCAAGCCCTGTCCAATCTGGCTTTCAAGTACCTTGAAGTACCATGGGGAGTACCATCATGATCAATAAAATTTAAAGTTAATAAGCATCAGCCTCTCCGAAGGCCATACAAATTAGTGTCATCTCTCTTTCCAGGGTCCAGGCTAGCTCCTCACCCGTGTAACCCCACAAAAGCCTGGGGAAGCAAATTCGATAAACACCCTTCCATATACTTACATACATCTCTCCCAACTGCTGCTGTAAATGCCACAAGTTCAATAGGATCTTTGAGAGCCCATTTACAGCCGGGGATGCAAGACAGTGGCTGGAGAAGTGGGTATCTTCCAACCATGTGCTCCAGACTGGACATTGAGCTCTGGCTTTCATCGCCTGTATCTGCACCCCTTCACTTCCTCCAAAGTGTTTTCCTTAGACAAACTCCTGACCCAGTGAGATATGCCAGGAGTTTGGAGTATAAATGTGTGTTAACGTATAAATGGTTATAAACATATTAATGTGTATAAACATATAAATGAGTATCAGCGTGCAAAGCCCACCGTAAGCTGAGTAAGGAGCATTCTCGGAATAGGGATTTGAGGACAATTTGAGGGTATGAGCCTGGGGCATTTAAACTGCACATTTGCCAGAAGTTCTGCCAGATAGCGACTGCCTGGTGTTTGATTTTGGCTGTCTCCACATAGCGCAGTTTTCAAGCTGCTGCCAGCCCAAGGCTTGGAAGAAATGTGTGCACCAGGACACAGACCCTAACAAATACAACAAGAAATCTCGTGAAGTTAAACATTTGACTAAAACAGTGCTCCCCTGAGCGCCTGGAAAGTGGGACATGGAGCGCTGAGCCCCGTATCCTGTCCTATGGCTGCTCCCACACACCCTGAACCTGCTTTCTCAGCTGGCCTGTGGATTTTATCCCCTTCCACATTTTTTTCCCGTTAAGGCTCATCTAGCCTAGCTGACCCCGCTGCTGCAGGGAAAGGCAGCAGGGCGAGGGGTGCGCAGGGGGCTGGGGATGCGGACACTCACCCTGCTCAGCATGAACACTACCGCTCCTCCAACCCCCCCAAAATAAGATTCCTGAGTCCAGGAATCCCCCTTGGTGCCGGCTCCGGGGAGAGTGCCCGGATGACAAATAAATCAGGGGGTGCGTTCCAGCCTCCGTAGGGCAGACGGTTCCCGGTGGGGGCCCGAAAGTCGCCGTGCAAATCCAGCGCAGCCGTTTCCCTGCGCACCTGCGGGTCCGGCCGCATTTCCCCGGCTTCCCCATCTCCTTCGTGTCCCCCTTCCCGGTCTCTCAGGAACTGCCCGAGTGGAAAACCGGGATTTCTGCTCCTAATGCAGCGCAGCTGCCTCTGCGGGGCTGCGCTTTGTAGCGGAGCCGTGGAAACTCCCCGAGGGTGATGGCAGAGCGGGATGCCAGAGCTGCCTTAAAAACCAAATACACACACAAGCAACCCAACAAACAAACAAACATGAACCCGAGCAAAAACCGGCACACCAGGAGGAATCCGCGTCCGGCTCTGCCACAGAGCCCGGGGTGACACCGTGCTCTGTCGTGCCGGGGACACCGGAGGTGCCGTCAGTGACCAGCTCGTCGGGACAGCCCAGCCGGGGCTCCCCTCTCCTTCATTCCACGTTTTTCTCTTTTTCTTCTCTCCCCCCTTTTTCCTTTTATTGTTTTTTTTTTTCCTTTTTCTTTTCTCTCTCTCTCTTTTTTTTTTCTCACTTTCCTTTCTGTTTGTTTTTTCCTTTCCTTTCTTTTTTTCCCTTTCTTTCTTTTTGCGCTGGTTCTGGTTAAACGTTATTTGCACTTTTGTTGGAAAAGTGGCCCCTAGTGTGCAATTATGTCAAATTTCTTTGAGTTTTACAATTTAATGGAGAACAGTAACTCTTTTATTGATCCTAGACGAGGCCGGCTCCTCTTCCCCCCCTCCACCTCCCCTCCCTCTCCACCCGCCCCCCCGCACTCCCATGAAATGTCACTCAATGTCTCTTACGCTCCCTCCACTTTCCAAAACAAACAGCGGAGGCTGCAGCCGTCTATTGACTCAGTTGGATGCAAGAGGATCTCGACGTGGCCGCTGCCCCCCGACGGGAGCCGTGCGGCGGCCGGGCGAGGCTCGCCGGGTACCGACCGGGATGGAGCCGCCGCCGCCCGCCTGAGCCCCGCGGCCGCCCGGGGGGACCCCCGGCCCGGGGGGGATGGCGCTCAGCTCCCGGGCTCACGCCTTCTCGGTGGAAGCCTTGGTGGGACGCTCGGCCAAGAGGAAGATGCCGGATGGTCGCGACGAGGAGCCCGGGGCCGGCCGCCGGCAGAGCCGCAGAGCCCCGGAGGCGGGTCGGTAGCGCCGGGGCAGCCCGGAGGGGACCCTCGGGGCCGGGACGGCGGCGGGAAGAGGCCTCCTCCTCTCCGGCAGCCCCCCTAGCCGCCCCTCCCGTTTGTCTCCCCCGCAGAAAAGCGGCCCAAGGCCGGTGCCGAGAGCCGGGAGGCGGGCGCCGGGGTGCAGGTGGAGCTGCAGGGCTCCGAGCTCTGGCGGAGGTTCCATGAGATCGGCACCGAGATGATCATCACCAAGGCCGGCAGGTACCGGCCCCGCCGCTCCTCTGCCGCCGTCGTCGGGTTTTCCTTTCCTTTTCGTTGTGTTTTCTTTTTCATCTTCTTCCTCCTCTTTTCCCTTTTCTTATTTCTTTTCTCCCCCCCTCCCACCTTTCCTTTTTAAAATTTTTGTTGTTGTTGGGGTCTTCTCCTTTCATTCCGGTTTTCTTTCACTGGTTTTGTTGAGATTAAATTTTTTCTTCAACCCCATGTCCTTTTTAGTTTTGCAACCCCTTTTCGCCGTTCAACCGGCAGCTCTTGCTCAGGACCTTTCCCTCTGCCCGCAGGAGGATGTTCCCCTCTGTCAGGGTGAAAGTGAAAGGGCTGGAGCCGCTCAGGCAGTACTACATCGCCATCGACGTCGTCCCGGTGGACTCCAAACGATACAGGTACGGGGGGGTCCGCGGGGCAGCCGCACACTCCGATTCCGGAGCGGGATCCCGCCCGCTCCACGCGCTTATGTGAACTGGGGGCTGCAGAAGCGGATGGGGGGTGCTGCCGGGCCCCCTGCACCTATAGATGCTATAGGTGCAGGCCGAGAAGGGCTCGCCGCCGTCTGACAGCAGCCGGCCGGGCCAGGTACGTCTATCACAGCTCGCAGTGGATGGTGGCTGGAAACACGGACCACTCCTGCATCACCCCGCGGCTCTACATCCACCCCGACTCCCCCTGCTCGGGGGAGACCTGGATGAGGCAGATCATCAGCTTCGACCGGGTGAAGCTCACCAACAACGAGATGGACGACAAGGGGCACGTAGGTGTGGGGCAGCCCCGGGAGGAACCGAGAATCTCCCCCAGGGCAGCGCCTCCTGCCCCGTGGCTGGGTACTCGGACTGTGCTGCCCTGTCCCTCCCGGGGCTCAGCCGGCCTCTCCCCGCACAGATCATCCTGCAGTCCATGCACAAGTACAAGCCCCGCATCCACGTTATAGCCCAGGACTCGCGCTTCGACCTGGCCCAGATCCAGTCGCTGCCTGCCGAGGGGGTGCAGACCTTCTCCTTCCAGGAGACTGAGTTCACCACCGTGACGGCCTATCAGAACCAGCAGGTACCGGTCACCGGGGGACGGGGTGAGGAGAGCCCCGGGGGTACCGGGGCCGGGAGCCGGAGAGCCCCGACAGCGGCCGGTCCCTGCCGGCCCCGAGCCCCAAGAGCCGCTCTCTCTTCCACCCCCCCAGATCACGAAGCTGAAGATCGACAGGAATCCCTTCGCCAAAGGTTTTCGGGACCCCGGCAGGAACAGGTAAGGGCCGGGGCCGTCCCTCCGCCTGCCTCGGCTCCCCCGCTGGCCCCGCAGCGGGTCTCAGCCCGGTCTCGCCTCTCAGGGGGGTCCTGGATGGGCTTCTGGAGACCTACCCGTGGCGGCCCCCCCTCGCCCTGGACTTCAAGGCTTTCGGCGCAGACAGCCAGGGTAAGTCCTGTTTGATGCCTTTTCGTTCCCCGTCTCTCCCCGCTGCCGCACTGCCGGAGCCTCCGCGGGGGCACGTCAAGGGGTCTTCGGCGGGTAAGATAACGAGGTGGGTCCGGCAAACGAAACGGCCGTCACAGAAACTCCTTGGGAAGCCAGTTCCAAGCGTTTTCGGCCCGAACTCCCGTTCAAATCGGTGTGGGGAGCGTCGGGGAGAGAAGGGCAGTGGCGCGGTCCGGCTTCATCCCCGGTAGAAATCAGATTTAGGTGTACAGAAAAGATTATCTGGGTCTGCAGGAGGCCAATTTGAAATCGGGTTGTTACGGCTTCGATCCTGTTACATTAATTGTTTCCAACCCATTTGAGTACAGTTAAAAGCATGGCACGAGTGTCGGCGGCGGCTTCTGAAGCTGCTGCTCCTGGGCAAGAGAAGGCTTATACACCAGAAAATAAAATGATCTGGGTTTTAGGGTGTAGCAGCCCCACATTCTGTCACCGCCGCAGAAATGCAGTGAAGTGGGAAAGGTTTTCCAGCGAAAACGACCTCTCTCTGCCTAAGGAGCACCCATCGGTCCCTTACAGCCCCTCTCCAGAAAACCACTTTTTGGAAGTATGAGTTGAAAACTGGTTATTCGTAGTGCCATGAGGAAAAAAAGGAACAGAGATTTGGCACGCTGGAGTGCTCCGGTTTGGGCTTAAAGTCCCCAGTTTTACTCTCACTTATGTCAGGGAACCGTTCAAACTATTGGGGCACACCAAACCATTCCTGCTCTGCAGGGAAATACTGCAAAAATCACAGCACAAATTCACGCTGCACAGGCATAAAATGTAGGGACAAGTAATCAGGGTAAGGAGAAATTAAGAGGTTTAAGGGTTGTAAAGAGAACTGGATTACTCTTAAATATATGTATGTATATTTAGGAAAGACCTTACACAAAAAGCAGTTTTTGAACCTGTGTGGCCGAGGAAAGGAGCTTGCAGATGGGCTGCAGTGGGGAAAAACAGAACAGCAACAACAGCGCTCATTGTAAAGGTGCTAAATATTAAGGCTTCCTGGGATTTTTTTTTCTTTTTTATATTTAGTTTTTGCTAGTCTTCATGTAATCGCTATTTTTCTTTGGGTTCAATCACCTGGACCGATGTAAATATAACAAAATATCCAATTCCACTGTATTTATGAAGAAAAGCAGAAAAAAATGGAATCCCAAAGCCCTAAAATGAGCAGGTAAATAAAAAGAAAGCATGAACAGTATGCTGAAGGAAGAAACTGGCAATAAAGTTAGGATTTTTAAGCCTAATAGAAATGTCAGAAAGCATCTGCTGTTTGAGCTGCTGTGATTCCTGTTCCCAAACTTGTACTGGGAATCGTGTGATACTATTGCTTAGGATACCTTGAAGCAGATACTAACACTTCTTCGCCCTGCTGTAGCATAGGGATTCATTCATTGTCTTGCATTCAGAAATATCAGCTCAATCACACCATTTTACAGATGTCCCTGAGGACATCGGGCTGTGAACATCAGGAGAGAACAGGATGCTTGCCCTGTATCAGTCAGTGTTGATATACCCGCTGGGATTAACAGGGAAGGGTGAGACCTTTGAGCCTTAAAACTTTCCCACATCACCCCAACTAGGTGCTGTCCATGTGTGACCCAACCTGTAAGATATTTCGCATGCTGGGAGTTTGCAGAATCCATTTGCAGCACATCCAAACTCTGTGTTTTTTTTAAGTTTGCTATACAAGCAGGTACAGCTCTGTTATACAGTTGGCTCCGTGCCTCTGACTGCATATAAAGTCTGATCAGATCACATCCAGATGATGTATTGCTTGGAATGAAATGTAAATAGAGAAGAACACATAGCAACAATGGATCCATATTCCCTTCATTCCTTTCCTAGTGACTTTGGTAAGAAAATAAAGGGTGGGGGAAAAACCCTCTGGAAGAATGCGGTAATGAATGTGCAGCAGAGGCGTGCAGCTCTTATAGGCATTAGGAGAGACCACCATCTGCTCAGCACCAGGGCCGGCGGCTCCAGAGCACCAGTCCCACCCCAGAACAGCCGCCACCTCATAGTTTTGACTCTGGCTGATGCTCTGGAGGAGGATGAGCTGGTGCTGAGCACTGATGTTACACACCAGTGGCCTCGGCAGCGCACACACATGTGAAGTGAGCCTGGGTCACTTTTCTACCAAACTATGAAAGTGTTCATTGATTCATTTCAGAAAGGAGAATGTTAAAATGACATGTGCATTTAAAGCTTCTGGAGACACCGACAGTATTCAAGGGTGTGTTTCAAATTGCATGGGAAGCCAAGTAAAATTAGTCAATTCCTGTGAGCAGGAAGGTACAAAAAATTCTCCATCAGACTGAATATGTTTTTTTGTTCTTATGTATAGGGGAAAAAAACTGCCTGTAATTTGCACAAAATATAGGGGACTTGAAATAGTGACGGAGTGTGTATAACAAGAGAGTTATTGGTCATACAATGAAGTGTAGACCCAGCAGGTACTGCATATGTGGAGCTCAACTTCATAGCTGCCCCAGTCAAGCGAATGGGATTAGATATGTAGGAATATCACTGTCAGACAAGTAACAACAAATAGTACATGGAGACATGGGAACCGGGGTCCTCCAAGGGTCCCTTGGCTGTGAACATCAGCCAGCCCAGCCTGGACAACTTCTGCTTTTGTTTTCAGGTGGGAGCTCCAGCTCTTCGCCGGTCACCTCCAGTGGTGGGACGCCTTCTCCTCTCAACCCCCTGCTCTCTCCATCGTGTTCTCCTCCTGCCTTTCACTTGTCAGCAAGCAACATCGGTGTGTCATGCCCTGAGACCTATCTACACAACCTCAATGTGCCCCTCTACTACAAGATTTGTCCTACAAGCTTCTTAAGACAACAGTCTCTCATCTTCCCAAGCCATGAAAAACTGGGAGGCACCAGCCCACATCTTTTACCCCACTTCATGGTGGATGTGCCAAAACTATCTTCCCTCGGCATAACCAATCTGAAAAACGCTAAGGCTGAAGACTTGAACGGGCAATGTCTACAAGTACCCAGTTCTGCTAGTCAAATGCTGTATGGATTACATGCATCTGGAAACATTTTTCCATCAAGTCCCATTGCTCGGGAAGCACTTAATTGTTCTTTACATCCTCCATATGGCTTGTATGGTTACAACTTCTCTGTGCCATCTAGACTGATGAATGCAGCAAGCCATTTCAAAGTGAGTGACAGCATTCCGGCTTCTTTGAGAGATGGCAGATGTAATCACTCTAACTGGCACCCAACAATTAACCATTGCCTTTAGTGGAATTATATATTTCTAAGCATTGATATGTAAATCAATCTTTTCCTTCCTTCATACCCAAGGGCTTGCTAGTTATTGACTATGAAATACTGCATGGTACAGGAGTGGTGTGCCTAGGCATTTAGCTTTTTATGTGGGCAAATGTGTTGTACTGTTGGGAGGGTGGAGGATCTGGGAGCGTAGAGGGTCTGAGGTGATCCACAGCAAGGTGGTACCTTTTGGTAATATTTAAGTCATGGTTGTAGGTTAGGAGCAAACTGTACAGTCACCTTCTTAATATTTGCACTCTGAAGTGGGAACATAGACATAGACATATACATTTCTACAAATATGTTTTCCTCAGACTCTTTCTTCAGCTTGCCTATAGTCAGTTCAAAGCCCCAGCGAGTTTCTGCTCACTAATTTCAACAGGACTATTCAAGACATTGAGTCAGCACAGGAGCCGTATTTGGCCAAGTGCTTAAGCATATTCTCAAGTTCCCTTGGCTTTAGTGGGTCCTACTTAATGACATGAAACTGCCTTGTTCACCAGGTGACTCGGTTATCAGGGTGGGGATGCAAAGTCAGGTGTCTGTTGCCAAGGTAAAAGGATGAAAGATGGATGTGCTCCTACCTTGTGGGGATGAGAAAGTGGAGCCTGAGGAAGGGATGCCCCAGAACCCCCCTTTTCGTGTTCCTCCATCTGGAGATCTCCAGGAAGTGGTAGTGCAGAGCGGCACCAGCATGGTGGGAAGAACCAGGGAATGTAGGGGCCACACATCTCCCCCGTGGTGAGATGGATCCATGCTAAGGGACTGAGAGGATACATCTTAGGGAGCTGCATGTGATGAAACACCCCTGGGAGCCCTGCAGGACACTTCTGCCTCGTACCTCAGCCCTGGGGGACTTAGGAGACCCACTTGGGATCGCATTCACCAGCCTGAGGGATGGGGCAGGGATGCTGCTGGCTCTGTCCTGTGGAGAATGCAGATTCTCTCTGGAGAGTTACAGCTCTACAGGTCCTGAAACATGAGATTTTAAATTCCTTCCAAGAGTCCTGTTTGGTTTATTATAACCTGTGGATATTCTTGTTATTCCTGTAAATATTTAGCTCCCAAGGGCACAATATAACTCACAGTAAATTGAGGCATAGGTTTTATTTTTTATTTGATTGATGCTCTGTCCCTACCTAAAGCCAAATTTATTACCTGATATAGGACAGAGATCTGAAAATAACGCTGAACTGGGACCAGCCACAATTTGGTAGTAAGATAGAGGAATCCTGTATTTATGAACATAAATACTGTAAGTACTATATAGGGGGTAAGTGCAGGTTTAAGAATCAAAATTTGTATCAGAGTTTTGGGTTTTTTTTTCATCCATATAGATGACAAATTAAGAGCTCAATAAGAAATATCAAAAGCTGTTAAAATAACAAAAAGTCATGCTTTTTCTTTCATGAGGCTTTGCTAAAAACCAGGCAACATTGGTTTCCCTAATTTGCCTGCTTTTAGCTCCAGAGATACCAGTACGAAACGTGCTTGCCTTGCTAAATGGTCTGTACAACTGTAAAAATGAACCAACCTGCTTTCTCGTGCTGTTTCTCAGCAGTTTATCTCACTATTTTTATTAAAAAAGAAAAAAAAAACCTTTCATTTTTCATTTGGGAGTTCTTATTCCTAAGCCATCCCTTGCCATCAGCGGTGGCTGCGGTCCTGCAGATGGGCAGGCTTTGTGAGGTGCTGCAGGTATCTGCTCCCCACAGGCTGAGTGACCGAGTACCGGCCCCCACATGTGGTTAAACTTGTAGGGAGCTGGAAGGCTTTTGCAGATCAGTCACGGATTCGTGGGTGGATGCAGTGGGTAACTTCCAATTTTCCAAGGGTTTTTTTTTAGTTGCTTAAGTTATTCCATGCTGGCCGTGAGCTGGTGATCCAACAAATCAGTATTTGTCTAGTTAACGTCATAACTGACAATGACTAGAATAGATACTTTCGGTATGCACAATTTTACAGGGATAAATATTTATACTGAGATTGGATAAATTCCACCTACTACAGCTGAGCAAAGGCTCTCTTTGACGGGATGCACCTCATTCCTACTTGGAACAGGTTTGTTTGCAAGCAGCCACAAGGCTTCCGGGGGCTGCCTGCTTCTTCTGTGCCTTTTGGCAGCAAACTACAAAGCCAGCACTTGGGTGATGTGCACCAAAAGCAATGCTTAGCTGACTCCCCTGGAATCGGGATGGGTTTCAATGCACCTACATGGGTCCTGCAGGAGCCTGATTTCCCCACCCTCCCAAATCATAGCCGCACAGAAGAAACACAGCCAGAACCTGGCTCCTGCAAGGTATGTGTGTGTCCCTTGGGTGTCAGCCCTGAGCTTTGGGGAGGATGCAGTACTCATCATCATGGGTGAGGCAGGCATATAAATACGTGTTTGCTCCATAGAAGCCTGGCATAAGAGACACTGCAGAGCTGGGTTATCTGAGGTTAGTTTCTATTCTGTTTGCCTCTATCTTCTGATGTTACCCTTTCAAAAATCACTGTAACAATAGACAACAACGTTGGAAGTATTTTCAGGCAGTCATAGCTCTGTCCTGATGCCCCTGGTCACCTCAGACCCAGCCAAGGCTCCCTGACCGTTCCAGCATGGGGGTATTTTCTATACCCACAATGCTAATTCAGCTGAATCACTCACACTGTAACAGAGATGGTTCTGCTTCCATGGGGAAAACTGTGTCCAAAGTAACGGATAACCTGCACGCTGCTTTCTAGAGGTGCATTGTAAAACGGCTGCTGGTGAGAGGTGAGTAGCAGAACTCAAGAGAGTCAGTCAGTGTAAGTCATTAGATATTAAATGTGAAACTGGGGGAACTGAGGTCAGCGTTTCAAGTGGGACCACACATCTGTAAATACAAATACCTTACGTGCTGCTTTGTTCTTCCTCCCACTAGCATTATTTGAAAAGCCATGGCAACTGCAAGAGTTCACAGGTCTTCAGACTTAGTGGGTTAATACAAACCTAAATGCAGTATTATGGTGTTATTTTTCAGTGGGAACAGCGAGAAGATACCCGGGTTTTTTTAGATTAAACTTGCTGATCAATCTTAGCTATTGGTCATTTGACTTTTCTCAAGAGGAGTTTGAAGTTACTCGGGAATATCTGGTCCCATTCATAGCACTCAACAAGTAAAACTGGCCATATCATGTGTGCCGTGTCTGCGCTCCACACTGGGACATGGGATGGGCTTAGAGCTCAAAAGTCAGGAGGTTCATTTAAAAACCAAGGAGACAAAACCCCAGCGATAATGTTTTTAATTAGAGTGAAGTTTACTATCCAGTTTCACCCAAATTTAATACATCTATTGGGGAAGCCAAATGTGTAGAGGGAGCGTCGGATGTAGCTTTTTCCGACCGAACTGCCTTGGTTTACATTTGATCTTCTGAGGTTTGGTCTGTAATTAGATGATAATTTGTATCACAATTATGCAAAACAAACGAGGATTGGATAGCAAGATAGACCAGAACAAATAAGCACCCAGAACATTTGAAACGCATCCAATATTAAAACGATGTACATGTGTGGCTGGGGCCAGGGGGGACATGCTGTTCCAATAAAGCTGCAGAAAGGGGAAAGGCCGGTATCGGTTCCTACAAAAGTTTCAAATGCTCATGTTTACAAATTTGTATTGCACATTAATATGTAAACACACACCATTGGAAACAGATGACTCCGCAATATTTACGTGTCCTTTCTCCATAGTTTTGTCTGTCTGTCTCCTGGAATACACAAAACTATGCAGTGACTCTCTTAAAACATAGCTCAGAAAGCTCAATAAGAGCTACAGCATCATTTTAAGTCGCTGATGCCGCAGAGTCTCTCCTGGCCCCTGGATGTATTTTGGGTACTGGGGGCAGGGGGTTGTTCCCTATGACCCCTCCATGGGCTGTGCTATGAGCGCTCGGTGGCTGGAGCTGCACTTTGCAGCACCGCAAGTGATACCTCGTTCCTCAGCCTTCACGCACTACATGTATTGCAGTCTTCTTTATCACTGTGCTTCTCAGAGGCACTGGAGCCATGGCAGAAGATTGCCTCACCATTGCAGCTGCCACATCCACGCTGGCTCGGCAGCCTCTGTGCTTTGCCAATGGTCTGGAAAACCAGCTTTCAAAAGGTAAAGGGTTAGTTTTTATAGACTAATTTTGAAAAGGGAAAGAAAAAACACCTTCCTTGCAATGTGAGTGAAAACTTGAGACTTCTTAAACACCTTTCTTTCAATGGTTGATTTGCACTTTAGGACTAAGGCTTTGGGCACCCCTTTCTGCACTCAGCTGTGTCTGTGCAAATCGCAGCCTCCTGGCCCCTCTGGGGTTAAACCCAGTGTCCGCCTGGATGCAGCAATTGAGGCTGTTGGGAATTATACTGGCTGCAAGGACTTTTGCAGATGTTCAGTATTGCACTGCAAGCTGCTCATGCTTAGTAGAGCTCTGCTCTCCCCGAGCACATGTAGCCTCTGAATTTTATAGTTATTTATAAAACCAGTTCTCCTCTCCATCACTTTGGTGACATTCACAAGAAGGACCTACCATCTACTTCCATACATCAAACAATTTCCTCCCAGACTGCTTATCCTAAAGCACTGAGTTTTCAGTTTATGATAGCAATTAAGTGTAAGAAGTATACTTATATACTTCCAGGTTTTGTAAAGGACCCCTTGAGCTTATAAATCAAATGACACAAACCAGTAAGCAAAATTCAAGACCTTTCTGGAGAGGAAAACACCAAGGATAAGGGAGAACCCCCAGGGAAACTAATAGTTATTGTCTAAGGTGGTAGATCCTGAACAAAACCAGAGATGAGGGCAGGGGTTCAGGATGGTTTCTAACTCTCTGAAGTTTGAAGATATATTACATGCACTGAAGAGGCTTTCAGGTATTTTCTCTTATTTCTAAAGCCTCCCTCTCTCAGGCTTTCAAAGAACAGCTTTTTGGAGAAATTCACTTTTCGTTCTTGGCGCTGGCTCCACATCTCACCTCTGAGCTGGGTCCCAGCTCCAACAATTTCCTCTGGGCCCTGCCCAGCAGCTGGGAGCACTTAGCAGCTCATCCGCCCCACTCAGCTCACCTGCAGAGTGAGCCCTGACAAGTCCATCTGCTTCCAGTCAGGCCTGCAAATAAAACCGGGTCTCAACTCTAAAAGGAAGAAAAGAGAAATGGCCTTGCGTGGTTATTCAGTTACCCTTGCTATTACTCAGATGATGCTCTGGGGGTGGATACTGCCTCCTGCTCTGGTTGTGAGTCCGCTGGAACAAGCTGCTGCATCCCTTCCCTTTGTACTGCAGCCTGAAACCAGCAGAAATACTCTTCTTAAATTCAGGTTTGAGAGGAGATGCTCACTGCTGTTGCACTTGCCTGGAAGGTTTCAAATACATGATGTTAAACACCAGTCAGCATTGCTGAGGGAAGGACCACAGTGTTTGTGCAGTTGGATGCTGCCCTGGCTGTGCCCACAAAAGCACTGTTGGTTTTAGCCATCATCTTCCATCACGTGTTACTTTAAACCTTGGAGTTTCTTCTTTTGATGGGATGCTAAATGCACTGCAGGAAAAGCCCTTTATATTTAAGGCAGCTGGGTAAATTTTTGGGGTGGGATTGTGTTTTTTGAGTGTCTCCAACACCAGGACCAAATGGAGTGATCCAGGTTTATCCTCAACCAGCCCTCTACACAGGCTGCCATTCTAAACTTAAAAAAGAGCATAAATCCAGATAGAGATCAACATTTCAGATGCTGAACTGTTCATAATACAGTAAAGCAGTGTTATAATTAAGGAGTAATGTCAGACAATGGAGCACAAGTAGGGAATGCTGGCAGCTCGGAAAGCTCATGAGTATCCAAAGGCTGTGGTGCTGCTTGAAGACAAAACCCCTGTCTCAAAGACAACTTCAGGTGAGTCAAGTCAGATCACAACCGCTCACAGGACTTGAGATTTAGGGCCTGGAATTAGGGGGTTTTCTTCCTGCAACAAGAGCATTTCACAAGTCTTTCCATATGAACCTTTGCCTGGGCTTTTAAACATAAGAGAGTGAGCTATGGGTATCACTGCCTGTGCACAACAAAGGGATCGAAATAAGTTTTGCATAAATATCTTAATTTCTACAGTCTTGCAATGAACTTTTATGTATGACAATGTTGATGAATTTAAAATGGAGATCCAATGGTCTTCAAAAAAAATATTGGTTACCCACTATTTTTCTTCCATAGAGTAAAAACCATGTTGACTATCCACTTGCCCCACTCAGGATGTGCAGGCACAGCATGTCTCCATTTCCCAACAACAGTTTTAGCTTCAGCCTGTAGCTGAATTCTTCTTTTATCTTCATTAGAAGTCTTACTGTAAAACTAATCAAAGTTGATAAGCTGTTTCCTGTATCGTATCTCTTCTAATGTTATCAATATTGCTAATAATAATGTAGATTGAAACAGTATGTTGTAATGTCCAGGATATAAGCCAGATTCTGCAGCAGCTCAAATAAATATGAATCCAGCCTTTAGCTTTCATAAAAGCAGGATAATGTCTCTATCTGGACTATTCTAACGGATAACATCAGCCCCTTTTGCTTTGCTTCTCAGTACCACCAGAATTTAAGAATTTAGACTGGTAGAAGAAATATAACTCTGTTTCCTGGAGATTTTGGAGATTAAACCAAATCAAAGTAAAGCAAAGCCCCCAACTTCATTTCCAACTGAAATAAAACCCAACATTTCAAAAGCCTTCGTGCTTTGAAAGCGCTGACACTTGCCAAGTTGGATGTTGGGATTGCAAATGAGAAGCTCTTGAGGAGAGGGTTGTCAAGGAGAGGACAGGGAAGAGCTCGCCTGGATCTGGCCGGGTCTGGGTGCCCCATCCTCTTTCTCAAGCCAACATCCCCAACATGAGTTTTGGTCAGATAGATTTGAGAGCTGCACGTGTGACTTTGGACCTCCCCACTTTGACCAGCTCCTCTCACCACTTTGAAGACTCCATGGGAAGTCCTGACTTTCTTCTTAAGTTTCTTCAACCCAACATGTATGAAAGGTCCATCTGAGAATGCATCCCATCAGCTGCTGACGCGAGGAGGGTGGTTGCCAGGTCTGGCAGGCAGTAGAGCCACAGCACCCCGCTCCAAACTTGAGCTTTCCAAATGACTGAAAGATCTCTTATTTTTAGATTGTTTTCCAGTATCATTCATGCAGCTGGAATCATGGCCCATAAAAAGGAGGAATTTCACTGGGCAGGTCTCCTGGACACAGAACAGAGCAGAGGATGGAAATGAGATCCAGCTCTGCTCAAGCTGCAGTTTTTCAGAGGAGAGGGTGAGTACCTCTGCTAACCATCAGGCTCACAGGGCAGGGATGCTCCTGCATCCAGTGATGGCTCCCAGCACGCTGCATCAGATCCAAACCCTGATTGGGCTCCTGGTGGGAAAATCACCTCCAAAATTTGGAACCCTCTGGGTCTCCTTGGGGATGCATCCCACCAGACAGAGCCATGGCTTGGAGGCAGCAGCGACCAGGTTGGTGTCCCTGTGGCCATCCCTGTGGATTTGCTTCACAGCAGGTAAATCACAGAGGAGTGATTTTCACATAATTTGTCAGCTGAAAAAAACCAAGAATCAAAACATCTCCGGGGAAGGGGAAAGTGTTTTGAGCAGTTTGTTTGCAGTAATTGGGCTTGGTCGGTTTCGATCTCGGCAGCTCTGCCCTGACAGCCCCACTCACCCCAGCGCCAGCCCCCAGCTTTAATTCCTCTTTTTTTTTCCCCTTAAAATAGGACACACCTGTGAGGCAGGGAAGTTCCTTCAAGACATTCCTGGTCTGGAGCGTATTAAACGGGTATTTTTGTTTTGTATTTTTGACGATTTGCTCCAGTGATAACATAATAGCACGATATTTTGCCTGGGACTGATTAAAACATTTCTTTTGATCAGCGCAGCAGATTGGAACCGTTGTTTATCACTGGACAAAGCTTCAAGGAAAAGAGGAAGAAAAGAAAAAGGCAGAAAAAAGGAACGGTTCTCAGTGGCTCTTGGGTCTGCTTTTTGCCAGGGGTATTTCCTTCACTTTGGGAAAACCCTCTGTTCCAGCCAGGGCTGGGGTTTGGGAAGTGGGAGAAGGGAAGGTCAATCCATCACACTGATGGACAATGGCTGAAAACCTGGGTGCTGGTTGTTAAAACTACACGTGTGCTGGGTAAAACTTCTCCCTCTCAGGACACACCAGTTGCTCGAATCATTACTAATGAATTTCTATGAGCAAATCCAATGTTTCCTAGGAAGGTTTTCCTTTTAAGCTGCATCAATCGCTGCACATTTCAAAGCTACCTGAATTTTGGAACATGTGACGTAAGTTAAAAGACCTTCTTTTTTTACTTTATTAACCAAAGGCAGTGTCATATTGTTAGAAACCTACAACATCTGACTGTAAATGTGTTATTTTGGTTTAACTCCAGTTCCTATAAAGGCTTTCAAGACTATAGATTTTAATTACATGAATATTTTTAATAAAGTCCCCTGTTTAACTGCTGGCAAGACTGTAAGGGAAAAAAGAAACAATAATATCTGGCTCTGTCTCTTTGACAGAATAATTCTTCAAGTTACATTTGCCACATTCACGCAGCTGCGAGCAATAACCCTGCTGTCTTTATTATTCTCCTACGATATGAAATTAAAATGAACTGGAAATGTTTATGCCGCAAAAGGCGTGCAACACATTAAACAGATAACGCCAGCTAAGGTTCTGCTTAAAACAGGGGCTTTCTCCTCCAGCAGAGCCCGACTGTAACTTAATCCCCTCTTTTCCCAGGCAGCGGAGATTGCTGCTCTGCCGAAAGCCTCAGACACATAACAATATCTTCATTAAAGAGGAATTACTTCCATCTTGCCATCCCCAGGTGCCACTGAAAGTGGAGCTTTGTTTCATGTGGCCAGTTTCAATTCCTGTGTTTACATCAGCGGATTCCTCGGCTTCACGGGACTTTGGGAGATAAATCTATTTGGGGTCTTGTTTGCTTCCTCTTGACTTTTCCCCGCAGCGTGTTTATAAACTGCACATTAATTCCTAATTCCTTGGTCATGCCTTCGGTATTTTTTACTCTTTCAATAACGAGAAAAGAGACCCCATCGCATTTAACCATCTCAACCCAGCATCCCAACATACTTCTTGCTTGTTTGCACCGATCGATAAACCAAACTAAATCAGGTTCTTTGGGGTCGCTCATCCTGAAGGGCTCTGTTCCCAGCACGTGCACCTGCCCCGTGTTCTCCTCGCAAGGGGATACCTCTCCCCTGGCAGACACACGCCGCTCGGGTGGTTTCATTGGGAGATGCCGGGGCTGCGCGGAGGCGACCCACTGACATGTGTCTGCAAATCAATCTGTGGGACGTGGAGAGCCCCGGGGCAGAGCCAGGGAGAAGCAAGGGAGGCAGGGCTGCACGAAGGCAATTTGGTTCATGTGTCCCCCCAGGTGCCCGCAGTGCAGCCTGAGACCGTGTCAGCGCGTTTCCAAACAGCATGGACTGAATCTGTGCGTGTTTCCAATGCTCCCGATGTGATTTGCCCCCATGCTGCTCCCTGGACACCACCACCACAGCCCAGGGGTGGGTCCCCATCCTGCTGTCCTGCTCTCCCCTTCCCCAGCACTGCGGGGCTGGAGGTCACGGCACTCGGATGGTCCCTGCGGGTTGCAGCAAGCCCCAGTGAACCCCCCAAACCCTTATCAACGAAGAAACCCTCTTCCCATGGACCGCACAAGGTTTCTGCTCCCATGCACCCGGTCTCCCTCCCGGGGCATCAGCAGCACCCTCTCATGGCATGCCTCCTGCTGGGATGAGTGTCCCGCGCTCTCAGATTTTGGAATTATTATGTAAAAAGCACCTTAGTGGCCTTGGCAGCATTTTTGTTTCTCCCACGAGGCACAGAGCGTTGTTTCCCTCTGAGATGACGGAAGAAAATTATTCAACATCTTCTTCAGGACCAGCCAGCTCTGTCTGGCAGTTCAGTTTTCACAGTGGTGTCACCACTAAATGCATTAACTGTTCCATTAATTCATTAATATTTATCTAATTGGCTAATATTTATTGTCCATCAGTTAAGTGCACTTTGATTTCCTGCTCTGTGCCTTCTTCCCTGCTCCCAGCATCCTGATCCCACCCTACTAACCCACCTCTTTGCTGAAGTAGTGGAAACAACTTATTATTAAGATACTCTATTGCACTGATGGTATTGAGAGATCACTATCCCCAGGTATCCACAGTGACAAAGAAAAGATAAAACTGATTTGTTTGTTCAGAGGGTTAAAGCAAGAGGAAGATTCTTTGGTTTTGAAATATAGGCTTGATGTTAAAAATCACTGAGTTTGGCTTAGAACATTGATTTTTCATAGATGACTTTTACCTTCTGTGACACAGGAACCCAGAGGTAAATGTTGCTCTGATTTCTGTGTTTTACCACTACAGATTTGGAGGCATTTTGCAAGAAAACAATAGTCCTGAATGACCATCAAGGTGAGAGCAAGGACTGCTGAAAGCAGCCAGGCCACCTCATGCCTTCCCTCCCGTTGGCTGCCAGCACTCACACGAGCAATTTTAGTGTAAAATAACAGAGAAACAGCATCAAAAGCACAAACCAGAGAAAGCCAGAGGGGAGCAGAGCTGCCTCCGAGCCTCCTCTCTCTGTGCAGAGCCTCCATCCTGCTGCCAGGGCACCCTCGTGAGGAGCTCCCGAATCTGGAATTGAGATTTAAGGAGGAATTTTCTCCCTCCCAGGCAGTACCGGGGCTGCTGCTGCCCACAGCCCTTAGCAAACAGCCCTGTCCCAGCAAGGCTGGCCCCTGCCATCTGTCCCCTTTGTTTTCCCAGTAACCTGTAGACACCGATAACATTTAACAATGAGATCCGGGTTACCACGGACCATTTGCCTTTCTTGTTTCTTAATTCTTTCTCCCTGTTTTTCCCTATTCATTCTGTTTTTTTACTCTCACTTTGTATTTTGCTTTGCTCCCAGTACAAACCAAGATGCTCCTCTGGGAAATCCCACACCGCCTCATTTTCCCTCGCCGCAGCCCTTTTTGTCTCCTTTTGGCTTTGGACAGTTTTGGTGCTGCAGGGCTGCAGCAGAAGGCAGAGGCAGGACCTCCCCACCTTCCCAGGACTTATTTCCATCACACTTGCAGGCACGGACAGATGACAGCTCCCACAGGCTGAGGCAATATCCCACCCTGCAAGCGCCACCTCACAGCTGCTCCTGGGCTGCAGATGGACAGCACTGCCCAAAATCAAGCCTGGTGCAAGCAGAACAGAGCTAACCCACAGTGATGCTGGCCTTGCCTTCAGCACAGAAGTGCAAATCACCCAGAGCGGGGTCCAAAGAAGCCTGTCAAGGGAGACCTGCCCAGGGCATGGCTGATGGTTTGCGTTCGCAGCCTGGCCAGGATATGGCCAATAATTTAACAGGACTGAAGCAGTAAAGGGTTTTTTCCACTGATATCAGCTCTTCTTTTCTCTAGGAGAGAGCAGAGAGCTCACCAAGCTGCTGCCATATGGATGGCATCCCGCAAAGGATTTATCTCCAGCCCCCAGTACAGTCCAAACCGAGACCAGTGCCACCACGAAGTGCTTCTGGTGGCTGTAACAGTTCTAGGTTTAAAGTCAAGATCCTAAAGCACAAAATATTCACATCCCACCACCCACCAACTCCTCCGCAGTATCATTCCCAAACTATTTTTAAGCTCAGCAGTGATTTAGATCCAATGATTTTCTCTGCCCAAATAATGTTGCATATATAGCGATAATCAGAGGTAGCGGTTATTACAGATGAAGTTGCCATTTCACATGTCATACAATTTCAGCTTTTAATGCACCAAATCGGTAGAAGATTAAAATATTTGGCTGCTGTGAGTTATTCATTTGATATTAACTTCTTGTTTGATTCTTGCTGCCAACAACAAGGCAGCAATTAATCCACTGATTAATCCATTAATCCACCGATTAATCTGTTTTGGGAAGCACTTGTGTCCTTCCCGCCGCAGCATACAGGCACCGTGCTGTCTGTAATACAGCCCTGGAATGTATTCCCAGGGGATTTCTGCCTTGCTGGGAGAGCAGGGGGGCCGTGCAGAGCCCGTGTCCTTTTAGCCCCCTCTAAATTGCACTTGGATGAGGCTCCTGCCACGGCCAGCCCGGAGCTGCAGGCGACCCGACCCACACCAGGCTTGTCCTGATATCAATAAGCAAATTCCTAAGCTGACTGCTAATCATCTGCTGAGAAATGCTGTTTGCTGATGTACGGCGCTGGCGTGAGGACTGCAAACCCGCATCAGCTTCGCTTTAAAGTCCTGCAGCGTTAGGAAGCATCACAAATCGCTCCTCCGGAGAAAACCAACCGCACCTGCAGAACAAAACCCGAGATCTAAAGGAGCACGTTGTCGTTTTGGGGTGGGTTCCCCCCCCCCCCCAGGCTGCTCGAGGCAAAGCAGAGTTTAATTAGAACTCACAGCATAAATCTCGGCAGCGAGAGAAGGAAGGGAACTGCGGAGCGAGCTGTCAGCAGCTCCCTGTGATCTGACAGGGTCCAGCAAACGCTTCCCCTGTCCTGACCCTGCCTGTCAATCAGCTTTCGGGGCAGAAGCCCCTTCTCGCCTGCCTCTCACCTCGTTGGCAAGGAGCAACAGCCAGCTACAATTTTGACTGGCTGTCATTTATCATTACTTTGGGGAGGAAGGAGCCGGGGAGGCACTCCTCACCCCAAAGGTGCGGGCAGAGCAGAATTTGAGATGATGGGTGGGGATTTCCACCAGCACAAATGGGAATAAGACTCGGAGCTTTCCAGGCTGCACCAAAAATAGCGGACCAATTTCAATCCCAATTATAGCTCGGTAACCCCGGAGAATAATTCAGAAGTCAGCTTCTAATATTTCAATTCAGGATAAAGAATAATATTCCACTTCCCCCTCCGCACCCAAAGCGATTTTCATTTCATAGGGGCTAATCTCGACTTGAACATGTGTTTTGGTGAGATACTAAAGGATATGAGTGTGCTAAAGAAAATAGGAGAGAAAGTTATGTAGGAATGCCTGTGTTAAGATCTGTGGAGGAGTCAGCTTAATAATACGGCTCCTTAATAACACGGCTCCTTGCAATAAAACATTCCATTTAAAATGGGGTGACACATTTCATGTCTGCTGTACTGAGGCAGCAGGACCTGCTTTCTCCCATTGGAGCAAGCGTGCTTTGAGGTTTACAATACCTGAAGACACCGACATGTGTCCCGTTGAAGTCTCCCATTACCTACCAGGGATTCAGTCCTCCCAGCCCGTGCTGCTGGGGCCTGGTGACATCTCTTCTGTGTTTTTAAAGTCCACCAGCATGGTTTTATCTCACTCATTTGTACATTGGGTCCTAGGACAGAAATAAATTGGTATTTTTGTCATCCTTGGTGCTGAGAAATGAGCTGGCCCCTGGAAACCCCAAGCTAATGAGAAACCTTTTGCTCTCATCGCTACCATCCCATGTCTTTCATTTAGTTATGTCTGACAGCCTGACAGCCCTTTGGATGTCTCTGTTACCACGAAGCTCCTACCAACAAGCCTTGTGAAGAGGGGAAACAATGAACCCTTCCCCACATTTAGTCTTTCTTTTGGAAAACACTCCCTTTCTTAGGCTTCCAGTCCATACTTCCACTCTAGTAACAAGTTGCTTTAAGAATTAATATTCAAAAAAGACCACCTGAAGGCTGTTTTCCATTTTAGAAAGCAAATCTTAATCTGCTCTCATTCTGATGACAAAGGAAATCAGCTTTATTATTTAAATTGACATTGTTATTTAGAAAGGTATCGTATTTATCACTTTCACAGCTCACCTGTGAGCACTTCTATGCAATGCTTTGTATTTGAAAGGACAAACTTGAATGAAGAGATTGATCCCTTGAGTGGGAAGAGAGGGATGGATGCCAGAGGTAAAATCTAAGTATGTGCTCTTCCAACAGCAAAATGCTGATTTTCCAGCCCCTTTTCAGGAGACTCGCAGGGTAGGAAGGCTCATTTAGGGTTTCTGCCCACCCATAGACCTTCCTGCAGCTTCAGCTCATCCCTTCAAGAGGAAGAGATGGCGCACAAAGTGCCCCTTCCCTACGTTATGAGCTTTCCTCCTTTGCTGCAGGAATTACTCCTTTGTTACTTAATCATCTGTAATTGTCTCCTGGAGTAAATTCTGTTGGTGCATCAATTTTCAAACACAACAGTCATTTTTATCAGTCATGTTTATTTAATTTTAGCTGATTAGCACAGAACCTAACAAGTGGCTTAGACTAACAGTGTGTCATTGCCCAAGTATTTTGTAGGTAACAAGAAGACATGGAATAGCGCACATGTTGCTTTGTCTGCATTAATCTATTTACATTGTAATTCTTCAACTGTTTTTAATGGCTGGTTCAGCTGGAAGCGATTAGTTGCCTAAATTAAAGCCACATTTCTCACTTTGTGCACTGCAAAGGTTTTTAGCTGTTGTTTTTTTCCTTGCTTTTTATTTTCCAAATCAAGACGGATACCATTTGAAAATGCATGAGATCTCATTGAGGGGATTGATCCGGGTGTTGGGAGCCGCGCTCCCATGTATTCATCTTGAAGCCAAATACTTGCATAGGCAATAAAATGGGGTGTTTGGAGCTGGATGGCGCAGCGTGGCTGTCAGCACAACATGATCCTGGGCTGTGCAAGAGCTGACCCAGCAGCCAGGCTTCAGAGGAAAACCTTGGGGCAGCCCTGAAAGGAGGAGAGGAGGAAAGCAAGGAGAAGGGAAAGCGCTGCAGACACAGCACAGGACTTTCTGGACTGTTCTGCACGGGCAACAGCCCTTTGTTTATAAATTCATTGAATTAAGAAATGTGCTTGTGTTATGCACAATGTAATTCATACAGAACTTCAGAGCAGATTGCCAGCGCGTGTTGGATCTCACCCTCTTATTTTTCTGGTGCTTTACAGGAAAAAAGGAATCACATTTGCAAAGCGGTCATGAAACACTTGGAGTCAGACAGACGTTGCTCCAGGACTTGCATTGGAGCAGCGTGATGGTGCTTGCTCCATCTCCTCTCATCTCCGTGGCTGGGGATGTTCCAGGTCTGGCCCAAACACCATGGTCTTCTCCTAACACAACAGCCAGATGTAAGACATGCCAAGTCTCACTGAAGATCTCCAGCTCAGCTTCAGAGATTCAGAAGGCACCCACAGCTGTGGGATAGTGCAGTCAAATGTCTCCTATGAGGTTTGGACCCTCTGTGCAAGGCAAGGATTGATAAATCACTTTTCACACTAACATCTCTGCTGGGATTTCCTCTCTGTACAAGGTCAGTGTGGTGGCCATACTCACTTCATTCACAGCAGCAATGGTGCTTCACCTTCTTCCTGCACGACTCTGGGGGTTTAGATGAGTTCTTGCCTGTTAGGAGCTGATGGGAGCCTTCCAGCGGGTTTCAATCCAACCAGCATCAACCAAGCTGAGGCTGGGAAAGGCAGCCTGGGGTGAAGTGTGCTCCTGACATCCAGATCTGGGACCACCCCAGACACTCTGCAGCCAGAAATGTCTCCTCCTGATGGCGCAGCCATGCTCTCTCAAGTGATACCTGTTGGCTTTGCCCTTTCCCAGTGCAACGTATCGCTGCTGCAAGTTGATGCTGCCTTGAGGGAAGAGATGACTTTAAGTCTCCAAAAAGCTAACAATGCTTGAAATGCTTCCACATCCCATGGGAAGCGTGGGGTGAGTAAATGAAGATGTGGCTGAGGACAGTCCCAGCAGAGTGCTCCTATTTATCTGCAACAACTGCATGGAGTCCCCTCTGCCAGGGCTTCCGTGCTCACTGCAGAACCCCTGTGAATTTTTCCTTAAATGTAATGCCATTATTCTTTAAAGGAAAAAATGCTGCCCTTGCTATTCACTTACAGAGGCAAGGGAAGAACAGCCTCACCGTGCCCTGCATTGACTTCAGAACATCTGATAAGGTGGTACCCAGGGCACCAGCCTGGGAAGGTGGATACAGGGGAGGAGCCGCCCAGGTTTTGAATCATGGCAATGCCTGCAAGGGCTCTTGGACAGGTTTCACTGTGGCTGTCGTTGAACTCAACACTTTTTCTTCTCATTTCAGCAATAAAAATGAGTAAAAAAGATTCACGTGTGGTACAGCCCAAAGTGAGTCTTCACTGAAGTCAATATTCAAACCAAATGCATCAAGTGTTTGCGCAGATTTACTCCTGAGGAAGCACTCCCTGGTTGTTGGTCAAAATCAGGCAAAAACAAAAGCAGGTTAATGCACCGTTTGTTCCTCTTTCTCCTCTCTTCTCACTCACCCCTAAACCCAAAGCTAGCAGCTCCAATCAAGAGTTTTCTGCCTTCATCAGTTTGTCAACCTGAAAGTCTCTCAAATATTTGTGTGTATTCAATTATCCTATCTGTGCATCTGTACCTCATTACATGCTCTAACTGAGCAGTGCATGGAGTCAGGTTGCGACGAGGCAAAGGTCAGAGGAACCTCCAGCCTGCATTTTGCCATCAGTTGATTATTCAGATAACAACCATCCAAAAGACTGAAGGCTTCTCTGTGGCTGCAGACAGAACCCTATCACTGTAGTGAAAGAAAAGAAGACAGCTAATTCCTCCTGGCTACACACTACCCTGCCTTCTGAAAAACAGTAAAGCAACCAGATGGTATTTCTTACAGCTTGGTGCACCAATGCAGAGAAGGCATTTGGCAGTAGCCTTCCCTCTCTGCCACATCTTGCTCTTAATATACTGCCCAGCATTAATCAAGCAGTTTAGAAGCATCCTGCATCAGTTCTGCAAAACAGAGCTTAAATGATTTACTGTCAGATTCTTTCAGCTCCTGTTAGACTCCTGTTTTTCTTTCATGTGGGTAGCAGAGGTCAGCAGCGGCAGGAGATGCATGCTTTCACTTTGTCTCACATTTGCTGCTGTCATTCTGATCCCGCGCTGGTCCCTGCAGAGCGACAGGATGTGTTCATGCTCACAGCCTTAGACACTAATTGATTTTAGGGAGCCCATTCATCAGTTAAATTTAGTAGATCACCCACCAGGTTTGCTGTTCACTGTCAAAGGTAATTCAATTAAAACTCCAGAAGTGTGACTAACCATTCAATGGTAAATATGTTTAGCAGCTGTGCTGCTGTATCTTCTCCATCCCATTGTGTCTGTGAACCAGCCCAGCGTAGCATGGGATCGAGCCATATACCTTGGCTGATTAACTTATACAACAGCTTTGCAGCAGGGCCAAAAATTAAGTCCAAATGCCTTCTTCAGTATGCAATGACATGCAAATGTCTAAATGTAATAGCTTCAGCAAAGAGAAGAGCTTCTAAAGTGTTGAAAAGCAGAAGTGGCTACAACAGATGAATTCGCTCCATGCATCTATAGGACTTTTTTTTATTTTTTTTTTTAATAACTATCAAAAGAATCAAACTTGGATTTTTGAACCTGTTGATAGTTTGGAATCTGCTCATTCCTACTTGTAAATACCTAGTTTCCCCTTAGCCATCAGTCAGAATTCATACGAAAGCTATCCAATATGGACTTTATCCCATCACTGAAGCTGCGTATAAATCAGGGAGACACCACAGCACTGGTGTGGAAAGATGTTTCTATTAAACAGGGAAGGTGGGGGCAGCCTTGCTGAATTCCTCCTGGCTGACAAACGGGGCTTTGACTCTTCTCTCTGCTGGCACGGTCACTCAGATGTGGTTTGGTGGTAATGAAGCGCATCGTTAGTGATCCCATTGTACGGCATGGGACAAAATGGTGTGTCTGCTTAATAGATTAAAGGAAAACATCATCTGAAAAGCACAGGTAAACAAGACACACATCCCTCAACCTTTCACCCTCGAAGACCAAGGTTCACATCCCACCAGAGCACAGACAAATAGGAGCCTGGACTCCTCTGACTTACCGCTGGTGGGTTTATATTCATGGAGACGCTGTTTTGGAGCTCAGTGGATTTGTTGGTGGCGGGGATGGGAGAGGATAGGTGGGATGAAGGCTTGGAAGGGGCTGGGATCAGAGGTGCGCAAAGAAACTCAAGTCACTGCCCATACAGAAAGTGGCACGTATTTACTTACTTAGTCACTGCCTACAATTATTCTTATAAAATTAATTAGGCACTGACAGTTTCCAATGGCTTCCAGCACACAGGTCCCATTTCATTAGCTTACTCTGCAAGAGTCAACCCCCCCCCACCCCGAGATCTCCTGATTTCCATGTTGTTGATAAATGAGAACCAGTGACTCCACAAACCACCAGTCTCCCTGCACTTCTTTTAGAGCGGGAGGAGGAACACTTGTGCGGTTTGGTAAACAGTATCCTGAGAAAACATCCAGATCTCCCAAACATGGGGCATAAACCTTTAAAAAGAGCTTGGGAATACGTGGCCTATTTAATACTCTAACCACAGGCTAACTGAAACTGTAAAACTTCAACAAAAGCATTACCTTTGAAAGAGAACCCACGACATTCTCTATTTGCAGCTTTAAACACGCTTACAGAAGACAACCCAGGGCTTGGCAAGTATTAACCTCTGTGCATTGTATTATTTTAGCTATTTGGATAAAAAAGCAGTGTCGTTGTTAAATGTAATAATTACCACTAAATATATACTGATACTTGTGCTTTCTTTACAAACAGAATTCTCTCTGCAGAAGAAGCTGTCAGAAGTGTGCATTTTGCATAGAGATATTTTAAGCAGTGGTCAAATACTTTCAGCAATGTAAGGAATGATTTTGATAGACAATTGCTGCCAAGAATCCTTTTTTTTCTTGATGCTGTTCAATCTCTCCCTGCTTACGGCATTAATAAATTAAGGCACCTGCAATTCAAACCAGCAGAAATCTGGAAAATCATTATCACTTCAATGCGGAAACGATGCCCATCATGAAGGAACAAATGGGGTATGTAGCCTACAAGGGACTTGAACAAAAAGGGTTCTATTTGTCAGATTACTAGAGGAAAAGTTGATCTTACTGCTATGGATTTTATCCACTTCCAGGTCATATCAATTAGTCACAGCAGTCTCTCAGAGACTGGAACTAATTTACAACACTCTCAATGGGACTGCCTGCTTCTCCTATGGATTTCAAGTCTCATGTTGGGGCTTCACACTGGTACCTGGAACTGCAAAATCACCAGCAACAGAAACAGAGCTTAACAGTTCCAATATTAACCCATTTTACAGCAAGAGAAACAGAGGCCTGTAGGAAGAACAATATGAAATATCTTTTATAAAGATTCCTGGATTAGGTCAATTTAATCTTTGTAAAAAAAAAAATGAAAAAGAAAGAATTCTTTAAAAATTGAACTTAGAAAACCCGAGTACCCTTAAAGGAAGTTTTAAAATGTTTTACTGTCCCCGACAGCTCATTTTGACAGAAATGGATTGTAATAAAGAATTATGGATCAGATAGTAGGGAAATTAAATTAAGCTGATTGTTATCTTGTCCGACACACATAGTAGCTGGTACGTAACATTTATTGCTTTAGACTTTTGCAAGAACACTGTTTCACTCAGAGGTAACAAGAATATCCTCAGCAACATGCACAGGTCTTAAATAAGACATATGTGATACTGAAGTACTTTTATTCCCCCAAATCACCCTCATCTAGATAAGAGCTTGAGGGCAGCCTATCTGTTGTGAGATGGTCTGGTTCCTGCTGCTTCGCATGCTGCATGCATGGAAACCAGCACTGTTGGAAGACATGGGAAAGCTTTCCAAAAAACTGGGAAGAGCTGGAATTCCTATTTTCCATTGATTTTCTATCATCTTGAACTGTGTATCACAGCTGATCCAGCACTTTCTTAATAAAAAGTAGTAAAGGTCAAGAGAGAGCCTCTGAGACTCACTCACTGCATCTTCTTCCAAGTTAAAAAGGCTCAACTGGCACTTGAAATTAGCTACAGATTGTTCACATCGGTCTTTTCCTCTGTTGAATGGTAATGAAGAGAGCTGCTTCCGATACAAGTGAGGCCACTGACCCTTCTGGGGATTTCACTGGAAAAATGTTGTTTGACAAAAAGGGAAGTCCTGAGCAGCATGCTGCCGTTAGTTCAAACCAGACCTTTGCACTACATGAATGCTAAAGCTAAAAGCACAATGCACAGAGAATCCTGAAACCAAAGTGAATACTTCATCAAATCAAATCTCAGCATGGGCAACACTTCTGATAAGAAAATTAAATTTGATAGTAAAGTGCATTTTCCATCCATACACAGCATGTGTGCGCCCTTCTGTAAAAAGTAAAAGTAGTACCACGGGACAAAACCAGAACAGCTCAAGAAACACAAGAGAACTTAACTAAACATTAAACAATTTCAAACAAGTTTTAAGCATGATGTTACTCGTCATCTCACTACTTACAGCAGATCTCAGTGTCCCAAATAAATGCCTAAAGACATCAAACAAATGCTTTTCAGCACCTTTAGTGAAGGTATCTGGGGGCTGACGCAGATGAGCCCATGGCAGCATGCTCCTGGAGTTCCAACGTGTTGTATTTCATGCAACAGAGCAACTTTTAGGTGAGGATCAAAGCCCTGATACAGGCACATCTACAGAGACTGGATACTGCCCAAAACCACGGGTTCCACAGGAGAGACAGCTCCTTAAACCAGCTAGCGAGGACTCTCTGGTAGTCCTCTTTGCTTTCAGAATTACAATAGTTATTTGTGTAGGACCTATGCAAAAACAAAGGTTCAGGCTCCCTCTGCTGGCTCCAAAATACAGTGGATGGGGAACAGAAAAACGGGAGAGTTTTAACTCAAACCCACACCAGCTCCTGCCAGCTTCCCACACGACCCCTTATATATGTAGGTAAGTGCAGAAAACCCTCTTAGATTTTTAAGCATGAGGGATACACTCCGTAACAGACTAAACATAAAAAACCCAACCAATTTTAAGTAGATCGCATTTTATATTGTTATACTTAATTACTGTTGGCCCAAATATTTCTCAATAGCGGCCCCACGACTTCTGACTTTCTCTCCATGAAGATTTAAATTTCTATTCATCATCTCACAGGAAAATAATGATGACATCTACTTGTTTACCCAGGGACCAAGATGCACCAGCAAAGAGCCACATAACCCAGGAACACACCTGAAGTTGTCTGTACAGTTTTATTGACCACTTGAAGTTACATTTACAAATTGCCCCTTACAAGCAAAGCAGTTTTCAAAATGAAGTCTACCAGAGCTACAAAAATTACTCTCCTCTCTATACATGTCACCAGCTTCAGAATTTATCTCTGTACACAACTGCTAATTATATTTAACAAAATGTCATGATTTTTTGGCTCTAAGGATCTCCAAAGGCAACTTGATCATTTTATCCCACTGCAATTGAGAAAGTTCAAGTTGTTCTTTTCCTCCCTTCTGCTTTCATCTGAAGCTTTTCATGGCTTTTCATTCTGGAATTCAAATGAATGAAGACTAATGCTACCACACACAACCAGCTTTGGGAACCAAGGAAAAAAACATCAAGCAAAACCATCTTTCAACATTCCAAGCAATGTTTCACTGTAGATGTCTCTGCTCATGAGCGCAAATACTGAAATATTATCTGGTAGTAAGGTTACATAAAAGTGCACATTATTTATTTAACATGAAATGAACTTCTACAAACACAGACAACTTACATAGGAGTGAGCAGCCAGGGCTGTCATAAAAGAACCATTGTTTTGAGGAGAGCCTGAATGGAGGAAGGATATGAAACTCAAACATTGCTTTAAGCGTAACTTTCAGTTTCAAGCATTTCTAAAATACTTGAGAAAAACAAAACACACATATTCACAAAATAACTGTTAAAACTTCCCGAATGCCAACTGACGCAAGTGCTTCTGAAGCGGAACGGTTTCCTCCAGGAGAGGGCAGGAGTTCTACACACAGAAGCAGCCAGCACAAAACCCTGCCGCTGCTGAAACACGCAGCATTTCTCGAGTGAAGTCAGCAGGGCACAAATTCATTGTTTCAAAGACGTTATTTCTTCCCCCAGCCGCCTAAGCCTGCCTACCTCTTTGCATCATAGTCCCGCTGGGGTAACATTAATTGTGTCAGTCAGGCACGTATGTTTACTTGTCAACCCCTCTGAAGGATACTGGCAATTTATTCTGGTACTGGAATTCGCAAGCCTGAAATGAGATCGAAACCACAGAAGAGGCTGTGTATAGCCAGGAAGATAATGAAACTTATTTAATATTTGCCTTGCAGCAGTCTGATCTGTCTCATCTCCCTCTATTTTTAAACTCCCTGAAGGCAAGCCCCAAGGCTCACAGCAAGGTAACATACTCAGAAAACGAACTCCATGGAACCTCAGAATTACTGTCTGCCTCCTCAAACACCTTAAGAATGGCCAGGAACAGTCTGAAGGCAGCAGAAGCTTTAACATTAGCATGAGCCTGACAAGCGAGCTGAAGTTGTCTAATATTAAGCAGTGAAAACCTCAGGACTTCATAGTACAGCTGAATTCATAAGCAACCACAAAGTGAACTGAGGTGTGGAGCTGTTATTACACAATAGTGAGTTTCCAATCCTCTAATGAGATGAAATAATTGAGTTAAAAAAAAGGGATAAACGAAATTCAGCAAGGCAAAGGCACACACACAAGCAGTTACCCAGCTGGGGGTAACCTGGTTGCATAGATACACCACTATGGTATTGTTATAGTGTTCAGAAGGAGCTTGGGGAAAAAAATAAATGTAGTATATAGCTCCTTTCCTACAGTGCTTTTTAATAATTTGAAAGGATTTTACCAAGATCACAGCTGTGAGCACAGCACTTTTAAACATCTTCCAATTTCTCCTATTTATAATAGGAACATTCAAGGCATTGAAAAGAAAGCTGCATTGAAAGGAAACATAAACAATTGAAAGAACCACATTTGAAATAAATTGGTTTAGTTTAGGATGCCAGTGTGAGAGAGAATTCCACAGCATTTTAGGCTGGTTTGTCTATCTTGGTTTCCTTATCTTTTTACAGTAGCCTTGAATACTTCAGCATGTAACATTCCTTTAAACCTTCAGAGTGATTCAACAAACACATTCAAAACACAGTTTGAAACTCCTCTGGAATGTTTCACCATTTTTGCATGTTTTCACTGAAAAAATCCTGCTTAACTAAAAAAAAGCAAAGTATGTTTTTTTTTTCTTAAATACTTCCCAACACTGGGAATTCCAAGTGATCCTGAACACCAGTGAACTCAGAACTAATTCCCAGTCTAGTGCTTTACACCTTCCTTCACCCCTACAAAGACAGAACAAAAAAATAAGCCTCAAAAGTCAGAAAGGAAATTTTAGCATCACTGTTTATCACAACACATCACGACCAGTCTCAGCTACAGATTTCTACAACTATTTATTCACAACTGCAGCAAGTGTTGGAAGCTACTGAAAGAAGCCAGTAGATTCCCTTAACTGTGCAGAAATACAAAGGTATTACTAAAACATACTAGCTTCTCCATACAACCACAATACTACAAATGATGTTATTTTACCTGCAGAGAGCAACATTGTACCTCAAAAACTGAGGTATAATAGCTGTTCTTAATGCAACCTAACCCCCTTCAACTGAGCTGGCCCATGCCACTCACCTACATCTCACCTGACACAAAGCGCAGAGGAGCAAAAGCTGATCTAAGGGTCTTCTCCTGGTTGGAGAAGACAGGGTTGTACCCCAACTGCTGAAGGAGGACTGAAGAGCTGAACCTGAGGAAGAGCACTTCCGTATTTTTCACGTATGGAAAAGCACTGAAGCACAGAATATGATCACAAGACTTGTCCTTATGTATAAAGAAGTGACAAGATTAAAAGCAAAGACAGAGTAAGAAGGAATGGAGAAAAGCAGGCTTCAGTTATTTCATATAAGGCTTCTGAGCTCAAATCTATAAAACCAGATAGCATTAGCTCCCTGTTAACAGGAACTAGATGTTGACAGAAAAGCGATGGGAGTGGCATAACACCATTAGCTCCCTGTTAACAGGAATTAGATGTTGACAGAAAAGAGGTGTGAGTGGCATAACTGGCTGCACCCTAGGATGCTGAGAAGCAAGCAAAATGAAGAACCTATAGCACTTGACATTATTCTACAAGCAAGCTGCAACATTCAACAGAACTGACAAAGAGTTGAAAAATATATTTTATTCCTCCTGTACTGAAGTGATGACACTGTACAAGTTCCCAATTATATGAAAACAGCTTTTATAATTAATTTTTTAACTAAACCATTAATTTCAGCACAATTACCCTAGCTTTAAATAACTAAAAACCTCAAAGTATTTGATTTAACAAGCGTATTTTCCATGAACTCCACACTGTCCACCCTTGCGTGTTCCAGGAGTTTGGCTGTGTAAGAAAGTTAACAACTATCATCTGAACTGAATACATCAGTTCTCCAACCATAAGCAGTTCTCATAATTAAAAAAAAAATAAAAAATCACTTCATAATTTAGAATATTTATCAATGACACCCTGCTTTTCCTTTAGCTAAAATGTACCAACATTACCAGCTGGCTTAAAACATCAACTTGCTTTTGTGAAAAAAGCTTGCAAAAATATATCAACTTCAAAATGTACAGGAAAGGACATTAAAGAGCTGATATATTTGGGTTACTTAATGAATTTTAGAAACAGTAGCAAGCTAGGAGTGAAGAACCCTATATTACAAGTATTCAAATATCTAAGCCATACTGTATACACCTCTTTTGTGTAGTGAAGGAACAGCTACAGAAAGGGTGTTTTGAAAGCATATACAAAGAACTGCAGCTTTGTTTGACTTAAACTTGATCACGTAGGCGGGCCAGTCTCTGTGACAGCTCATCCTGCAGAATTGCAAAACACAAAGAAACCAGCTATCAGTAACATGAAAATTCAGTTTTGCAAAGCTCTGCAATGGTCTAGCAATCTGGATGTCAGTGTCTGGATAATCAGAAATTCTCTAATGCACAAGACTTAAAGATTTGCTTAAGACCTCGAGAACGACTGCACTAGAGGTCCATACAGATACCTTATCTCCAGTGGTAGACATCTAGGAAGGAGTTTCAGAAGACAGCAAGCAGAGATAGGGCTGGGTTTGTTTGTAGTTTTTATATGTATCATCTTTGCAAGTGCAAATCACCTCTTACAGAACGCCTCCTTATTTGGATGTAGCCTTGGCTGACCAAGGCTGGTATGCAACTTAACTGCTGCAGCATGACAGCAGCAGGTCTAACTGTTTTAGGGGACCTAGCACAAGGTGAAACTGAACCTTTCAGACAACCTGGGATACCTGGGGTTTCCCAGAGATGGGTCAGTTAAGCTAAAGTTCCCTAAAGCCTTTTCCACGAAGGATGACAGAAATAAACTGTTCTCTTTTCATTCCCTCAAATGTGTTCCTCCAGAATGGGAAAAGCAACTCACCAGAAGGTCTGTGCAACCCTGATATCAGGATCTGCTCATGCACAAGAAATTCTAAGCGCTCATCTACAGCAAATGTGGAATCTTTGCCACTAGTCTCTGAAGACCTTCCACACGTTAAAGGGAAAAAAACCCAAACTCCTTACGTATGCTATAGGAGATGGCTGGATTCCTTAACTTTGGAGTAGGCAGGAGAGTCAACCATTTGGAACTCTCTGAAATAACCTTTCAAAAATAAACCTGGAACATCTAAATTTTCTGGATTTACAAATCAGTTGTATAGTTTGTTTATTAAAGTTGTATTGTTAAAGTTATTTTAACTGCACGATTATTTTAACTACATGCTATTTCTTTGGGACAGCTAAAATCTAATTACACTTCAGCAAGCCTGTTTTGATTGAGTGAAGCATTAAACGTCATAATACCACATTTCTCCAGAAAATATTGATTCCAATGGAATCAAATGTTTACCTGTTCTGCTGAGGCAACGCTTGTACCAACAGAACCTGTCTGTCCTTGAGGTAGTTCCATGTTCAGATCAAGACTAATAAGAGAAACAAAACAAAAAGCCCAAGTCAGGCATACATGGCTACAGGAAGAAGCACAGTAATTGACAAGCAGAGGAATACTGAGAGAGCATGAGGCCACCCACATCCCATGAATGCTGTACTCCAGCTAGACAACTTCATCAATAAATTTGACTCATTGCAAAGAAAAGTCATATATTATAAATAGCTCAATTAATTCGACTCAATCAGGACTGAGCAAGATAGCTGTTTAACAGAGGTATCAGACACGGCATGCTCATGAATGACAAAATATGCTCAAGCCAATACTGACAGTTTTAACTTCCGTGTCACCAAGAAGCCAAGTAAAAGTCTCTGAAATATTTCACTATAACCCTAAAGGCTTAAATATGTCATGACAACCTGTTTTGCAACATCTGGCTTATGAGAGCCGAACTACAGGAAGTTTTGATGTGGTAAGAGGGGTGGAAAAAAGAGAAAATTCTGGAGAAACAAGCAATTGCCAATCCAAGTAAATAATGAAACCCTGTCACCACATGACAAGTGACATGTGATTTTAGGCTTCTGCACAATAACCCTTGCATCCTGACACTCACAGCAGCTCTGAGTGAGAACAGAATGAAATACCAGCAACTAAACTATTACAAGAATTATATCCAGAGATGAAAGAAAAACAGTGATTCGTCTTCTCTTCCAAGAGACAGAACCATATAAAACAAGGGTATCTGACCTTGAAGTTAACCAGGAAGGACTGCTGGATCCAAGATTTAATCAAGCAATAGTCAAAATTTTACCTACCCTGCTTCATCTGCCATTTCCTGTAGAAGCATATCCACTTGGTTCTAGAGCAAAGAAGAAAAAGCTGATTGTTGCATACTGTAGCTTATGACCTCTTCTGTTAAATCTTGAGTGAATGGGGATTACTTTAACAAAACTGATTTAAAGGTAAATGCCTTTTACAGGACACCAGAAGGGCCTGTATGAACTCAAAAATAATGAGTAGAGGTGCTCAGCCTGTTAAAATCCATTTATTGAGTCCTAGCTTCCAAAATAATGAGCTCTAGCTTTCAAAGAATTAAACTTACCCATGAAAACCCTCAAACTTACACTTGAATATTCCAAGTGTGGATTATTAGCTACTAAAACACTGCTTTGCACAACATGGAAAAAAGCTCATCTCCAATAGATCTGGTTTACTGGATTTGGGTTTAGGTTTAATTTATTGACAAAGCACTATCTCCAGTAAATTTCTCTCTCTGTCAAAACCTCTGTGAGAATAGCAGATTTAGTTCCTTGTGGAATAGCACAAGGGAACGGCTGCTAGGAATTCTTAACTATGTCAAGCATTATTTAAAGATTTATTTTAGTAAACACACTCCCACAAATTGGAAGTATGTAATTAACAACCTTTCCATTGCATATACCACTACTAATTTGGTGGTGACTAATGTCATGTCATTAGCATCAGTGAGTTAGAACTATTTATTTTCTCACAGCATATTCTGTTTTGATAATTAAAGCTGTAGTGTCTTCTGGTTCACAACTCTGCTTATTTAGTAGGAGGGTTAAGGTTTTCAAGATATAATATAAAATAAAGCCTGCTATAAGAGTGAAATAGACCAAAATACATGTATGTGATCCTCTCTACTTGTGACAATAATCTGCAATATTCTCTTTGTCACAAAAAAGCACAAAGCAAAAGTGAAAAGGCTCCAGCTGCTGCTACTTCTCGAAGTAGATAGAAAGCAGAGAATCAGACATTTCCATACATTTAGACACAAAGTTTAAAATCACCTTAAAAAAAAAAAAAAAAAATTCTTACCTGTGGTGTTGTTAGTGTAGTAGTGTTGCTCATTGTGTCTTCCATCTGTTGTGTCTGAACATCTAGTGTTTCAAATTGATGCTCAAATTTATCCATTAGTGCAGATATCTATAAAAAACATCAAATCAATGTTCTGCAAGTAACAAAAGAGAAATATCTCTCAACTGGTAAAAAGAGAACCACAGTACAAGGGCAATCAGCTTTCAGAGATCAGAAGCTTGCTCGCCTCCCCACATCAAGTGTGAAGTTGATCTTATGCTGCAGTTCAAGCAGATTGGTCAGGGCCCTGTTCAGCCAAGTTCTGAGCATCTCCATTTATGAAGACTTCACAACTTATTCTAGGACCTACCCCACTGCAAAAACCTTTTCTCTTCAGTGGAATTCCCCTTTTTAAGACTTGTGTCTGTTGCCCTTTCTGCTTCTGACATGCAGCTCCCAAGAAAAGTCCATCTATTTACCTTTTCCAAGTTCATGCTCTTCAGTGTGGCATCCATAGACTTAACTACCCCTGCCATTGACTTTGTTACCTGAAATGAGGTAAAGGAGAATATTACAATGGAAGAAAAATGAGCAGTTTCTTACCAAGCTCTCTTCTCTAAAGCCACAGACTTTCTACAGTAGCAAGTAGTAGGGCACCCACTACTGCCATCTAGAACACCACTTTTTTATAGCTCGTAAAATTCTACAAATTAACCACTTGAAATATGCATTCTGAGCTGAAACTCAATAGAAAATGACGTGTATATGGCATTAGCTTCCTGTTAGGTCTCAAGACCTACCAATATTAAGGGACCTATTTAGTATACAGATCACAGAATAAACTCTCTGGCTGAAGAGCAGTACAGTCATTTACCATAAAAAACTACTTGAGCTAAAAACAATCTCTGATGTCATAAGTCCTACAACATGTCTTCATGTATTTGGAAGGGGAGCAATATCTTTGCAAAATAATCAGAAGTGTAACCAGTAAAACACACTGTCTGCTGGTAACAGCTAAAAAAAGTTACTAGCTACAAAATATAGTGGATAGCAATCTACTCCTAAACAGCAGCTGCCAAGGTGATTCCAGTAGCTGATTTACTACTGACTACATCTGAAACCAAAACTGAAACTTCTCAGGTCATTACAGACAGAATTAAGTCACTTCTAAGACCAGAGGTCTCATCCTTGCAATAGATTTGTGAAAACAGGCTTACCTTGCCCATTGTCACTGCAGTCTGAACTCTTGCTGCTACAGCATCTACCCTGGCACTCATGCGCAAGAAATTGATGGCTTGATTCTTCTGTCGGATAGCATTTTCTGCATGTATCCGTGCGACTTCCATGTTACCCTTCTGAATTGCCTGAAAAAAAAGAAAAAAGTATTTTAACCTTCCCTGATCCTGTGTGATTCCCGAGTACCATATTAGTATTGAAAGAAGCATCTAAATAAGGTCAGTCTTTCTCAAGCAAAAAGGAAGTACAAAGCTTTATAGGCTCCTTTCATACCACCTTTTGATATCCCAAGAGAAAGATGCAGCAAGTACCAAATGCCTAACAGCTAAGAGGAAGCACACAAAGCTAAACATTATGAAGTACTTGTAGTTTCTTCAATATTTCAAGTATATTGCAGTGTCTTTTCTACTAAAACAGAAAATAAACCCCTCCTTCCTCCCTGTAAGCTCTCAGACTTTCCAAGATGTGAACTCCTGACTTCTTTTCAAGGATGCTATCTGACATGCACTTCAAGTAAGAGGCTTTACACAGCTACACAAACATGATTTTCTCATTCCCAAGGACATTTTCAGTATCGAGACCCAAAGACATATGCAGTTGGCACTGCTGTAACTCACGGCCAAAAACAGTAAAAAAAATGTAGCCTCTCTCTTTACTACTTCCAAGGACTCAAAAACTATTTTTAAGTTCCTCTTCATAAACCCTTTCAGTTCAAGATGATAAACAATAAGATTAAACATTTTTAACTTCGAGAACAACAGTTGCTAACAAAATACATAAAACAATCTTCTCAGGAAGAACAGGCCACAAGCTGTGCAAGAGGACGCACAAGAATGTATCCTCATATTTCTTAAGTATGGGAAGATTAATAATAATGTATTTAAAATCACAAACATCTACCAAGGTATTATTAGCGTGTGTACCAGGAAGATGGTAAAATCTGCCATAATCTGTAAAGAGATATAAAGAGTTGTTTCAGATTCACTGCTTACCTTTTTAATTTTAGCTTTCTCAGCCTTTTCTTCTTTGTCGCATTTTTTTGAGTTCCTGTTGAGTTCCTTTGCAGCAAACTTCAAATTAAACAGATGTTCTGCGGCGCAAGTTAAGGGTTCAAAAACAGGATCAACACTTTCATCACAGTATTTTGCCCTCCTGTTTGAAGTGCTACCAAACCTGTCTTTCCCTGTTAGTGATATTAAAACTTGGAAAATATTACTTAAATAAGCCCCTGAAATTCACACAGTAAGGAGACCTACCAAGCTATTTTACAATTATAATGCCACTTATCATCTGGGTTCTAAAATGCAAGGCCATAAAACATAAGTTCAGATCTCAAACTGGCTCCGTTTAACAATCAAATTTACTTCAGACTGATAAATACAACAAACCAAACATCCCACAAGAGGAACTGAAAGTCTTGCTATGCAAGGTACTTTCACTCACACACCTAGAGTCCTGACCTCTCAGACATACTAAAGTGCAGTTCACTGGCCTGCCTGGAACACCCCCACCTGAAAAAGCCAGCCACTGAGGAACAAGATAAAATAGCCATGCAAAAACAAATGGGGGTGGCTGCCCATGCCTGAGTACAAAGCAGGAGGAAGGGCTGCCCTTTGAAGCCACAGTATGATCTTGGGTTTAAATTGCTCATGCAGCTTCTTCACAGAGCAGCCTCCCAGCCCTGGGTCATGTGAGCAATTCTGGGGACCCAGCAGCTCTGGCATCTGACTTTTGGGGAAAGAACACCAAAGCAAGAGAAACTTCTCTTTTTAAAAGGTCCAAGTCCTGCTTAATCGTAAAGGTCTAAGACAACAACAGAACAAAACTTCTTAGTGTCTTAGAATGACAGCATGAAACCGCTGCTGACAGGGAATAAATTATCTCCGGTAAAAATAATAATTAAAACACTATACTCTTGAAATGCTGCTGCTGAAAGCTTCTAAATAAGGTCAGTCTTTCTCAAGCAAAAAGGAAGTACAAAGCTTTATAGGCTCCTTTCATGCCACCTTTTCATATCCCAAGAGAAAGATACAGCAAGTACCAAATGCTTAATAGCTAAGAGGAAGCACACAAAGCTAAACATTATGAAGTACTTGTGGTTTCTTTAATATTTCAAGTATATAAATTACTCCAGAACTGTTTTTTCACTTTAAAGCCCAGCCACACATCTTGGAGCTCTGACAGCAACCTGAATACATTAGGAAGTCTACTGATGTATTTGTTACCCTATAAACATCATAAGCAGGCCACAGAATGTAACAGCTCTGCCCATATGCTGAGGATACCTGTTAAGGTAGCTGCCAGGAACACCAGAATTTCTGCCTGCATTTCAATTTCTCCACTTTAAAAGCTAGGTCACCATCCCTTTCACCAGCAGTATGTGTACTGCACTGAGCCACGGATTAGGTCACCTACCAAACAGGAAAACACCTTTAGGTTGTTCATTCAAGCATTACTTCAGGTCCGAGACTGGAAGAACCAGGTAAAACATGACACCACCTGTTTACACCGATTACACTGAAACACCATTTCAGAACAGTTTATTTGGAAGTTACTTCCTCAGTTCCTCACTTGGGCCATCAACCTGTGGCTTTAGCTCACCGTCACCTCCACAACTCTCCCCTCCCACCAGGAGCACACAGTTGCTCCTCCCTTGAAGCATCTTTCTCAACGTACCATAAACAAAGTGAAACTGAACTTGAACTTCCACCATTAACCATGACTCACAGTCACCTGTTCCAGCTCTCCATCAGGCCCTACCACAACAACAGCAATGCTGAGCACTTGCAGGCACACCTCAACCCCATCAGGACCTCTGTAACCTTTAAAGCTTTTTTTTTGCCCCTGCACATTAAGATCGTTTTATACAGCAAGAACGTTTAAATTTACCCTCAAGGTTTTTCCCTGTGTGTAACTTCTCAACAGCAGGAAGCACAGCAGGATTTGTTCAGCCGGCAGCAGTTGCTGTCTAGGGCGGACATCTGTCCAGCCTGTATACACACACTATAGCAGTCAGGTGTCCCCAGTACACAATTTGCACAACTCTGCCCTTTTCGGCCACAGGGACCGGGCTGTCATTTGGTGCTGCCTGGGAGAGATGCCACCCCCTTCTCGCCCCCCGCTAACGCTTGCTGACCTTGCCTTGCCAAAACAAGATAAGCTTCCCCTTCCCCTCTCCCTCCCGGCAGTGAGGGCAGCCCCCAGGTTCCGAGGCACGTCTCCAGGCAGTGTCTCACGCACCGCCCAAACCCTCCTTCTCCTCCCGGCAAAGCCCCTCTGAGGCGGGCCCAGGCCCCCGCCGCCCCCATGAGGGACAAGGCGCGCTTCCCCAGTCCCACCCCTCCCTGTCGCATGTCGGGGGCTCCTCCCCGGGCGGAGCGGCCTCGCACGCCACTGCCGCCCGCCCCACAGTGAGCACCGGCCCCACAGTGAGCACCGGCCCCACAGTGAGCACCGGCCCAGTGCCGTCGGCTCCCAGCTCCGCTCCCCCCGGCCCGGCCCGGCTCAAGCCGCGGTCCCTACGCCCTGAGGGCCGCCAGCCGCCGGCCCCCGCAAGGAAGCGCCAAGAGGGACCGGCCCCAGCGGCGGTGCGGACACTGAGGGGGCTCCGCGCCCCGAGGATACTCTCCATGTTGGACATGGCGGCGGGCGGCTCCACGGCGCTCCGGCAGCCCGGCGGACGGGAGGGAAGCGGCGGGGCGGCACGGCCCGTGCTTGGTGCTATCGCGGCTCCTGCTTCCGCCTGCCCCGCCCCGCTATGCGCAGCCGCGCCGAGCTGAACCTGGCCCGGGACGCGCCTGCGCGCGGGAACACGTGCGTGTCACAGCGGGGCGTGTGCGCTTCAGTCCTAAAGCCGCGGGGTAGATCCGGTAACCCCGGGCTGTGGGGCGCTATGGAGGGTGCCTTAAAGCTCATCCAGCCCCAACCCTGCCACGGGCAGGGACACCTTCCACTAGAGCAGCTTGCTCCAAGCCCCTGCGTCCAACCTGGCCTTGAACACTGCCAGGGATGGGGCAGCCACAGCTTCTCTGGGCACCCTGTGCCAGCGCCTCAGCACCCTCACAGGGAAGAGCTTCTGCCTAAGAGCTCAGCTCAATCTCCCCTCTGGCAGGTTAAAGCCATTTCTCCTTGGCCTGTCCCTACATCCCTTGTCCCAAGGCCCTCTCCAGGTTTCCTGCAGCCCCTTTAGGCACTGGAGCTGCTCTCAGGTCTCCCCTTCAGGAGCCTTCTCTTCTCCAGGCTGACCCAGCCCAGCTCTCTCAGCCTGGCTCCAGGGCAGAGCTGCTCCAGCCCTCGCAGCATCTCTGTGGATTCCTCTGGCCTCGCTCCAGCAGCTCCACGTCCCTCCTGTGCTGCTGCCCCAGAGCTGGATCAGGACCGCCGGGGGGGGGCGCTCCCTTGGTGCCTCTCCCGGCTCAGGGAGTGCAGCTGCAACCTCAGCCCCTCAGCTGCTTATTTAATATAATAATATTTAAAATACATTAATATAATAATATATATTAATCATATTTAAATTATAGTAAAATATTTTATCCTATGATATAATTAATGTAATAATTATTATACAACAGGTCATATATGTATTTGTTTCTATACAAGCACACGTACATGAAATCTTCAGGTGTGTAACACACAGATAACATTTTATTGGCTTTACCTATAAATTATTTATAGGCCTTTCCTAGAATTTCTTTATACTTCCGTTTAAAAATCCTGTTCTCTTTTTAAGATGTTCCCCTCTGAGGTTACGGTGTTAAGTTTCATTTCAAATATAGCGAAATGCAATATTAATCCACTGTCATACTTTTTAAAGTGATAAAACAGTTTAAACTTGACAAGCAATAACATCAAATTCTGATGCACTGAGGAAAGCCTTGATAACTTGTCACATCCAATTTTTCTGTTGCTACTCTTTCTTTCCTGCCAGTAGGAAACCAGTGGAATTACCTTTCAAGGGAAGCAGACTGCTATTCCATGAAGCTAATTAAATGAACTATAAACCCCACACAATTATTTCTGCATGGCTGGTTTCCCTCCACTGCGTTCTGTGGAGTGTGTCCTACCCACAGCTGAGGGCTGCTCTGGGACACGGAAATCTCAGCTCTTCCCTTTGAGGCTGGACAGAATGGAACTGGACTAAGTTGCAAAATTTTAATACACTGGGGAAAAGGGATTTAACCTGAAAAAAGGAGATCGTGATTTAACACCCACTGCAGTTGCTAGAAGAATTTTCACATGCTTGAAGTTCTGCAAATGTTCACAGAAACAAGATCAGAGAACTTAATCTTCTTCAGAGTGCTGAGGATGATCTGTATAAAACCTCTGGTACAAACATTTGTCATCAGACTGTATTTTTATCATATTTACAAATGAGTTGAGAAATTCTGCAGTTTATTGCCCGTATTTCAGTATACCTAACTAAAAGTTACCCACTAAGTGTGCAGCATTTCAGCATTTCTCTTCAGGTCACGTAGAAACAAAGACCAAGCAAAGGTTGTGTTCAGTGTTGAATTGCTGGAGAAGTCATTTCAGAAGCTCGTGACAGTCGCTTTCATAATTGGTAATTCCTCCGGCAAGTTGAATTAGTTTCTTGAGTCACCTTGCTGAGTCACTGTGATATCTCCAGATGCAGGTTTTTCCCTATTGCCATCTCTCTCAGACAGGAGCTGTTAACAGAAGTGCTGCGATGTCATAATTATTAAAAGACTGAGAGTCTGAACTAGTAATTTTGAAAGAACTAAGGAGGACTCTCATTTACTGCATTACACATTAACAACAGCGTGACTTTATGCCCAGACCCCTTCTGAGAACTGGAACACCCCCCCCCCCCCAACCCTATCTCTCCAAACAAGAAAGAACAAAATGTCAGCAGTATTCATCATATCTAATAAACCATTCAATGCCCAGAAAAGAGTGGAAGAAGAAGGTCTTCTGCCTTTGAATTTGCTGCGAGATAGAACGTAATTATAGGAACAGAACTTCAAAGATAAAGTTCACAGGCATATCATTAGCTGAAGGGCTTTCTTCATCCTTCACATCACTGTCAGAGAATGTATTTCTGATTGCCTCCAACTTTTCATTAAATAACTGTTTTGAACAGGATGAGGTAAAATGAATCACAGAATCATAAAATCATAGAATGGTTTGGGTTGGAAAGTCCCTTAAGATCATCCAGTTCCAATCCCCTGTCATGGGCAGGATGCCTCACACTAGATCATATCGTCCAAAGCTCTGTCCATCCTGGCCTTGAACACTGCCAGGGATGTTGCATTTACCACTTCTTTGGGCAACCTGTTCCAGCGCCTCACCACCCTCACAGTAAAGAACTTCTTCCTTATGTCTAACCTGAACTTCCCCTGTTTAAGTTTAAACCTATGACCCCTTGTATTATTGCTACAGTCCCTGATGAAGAGTCCCTCTTCAGCATTATACATCCCAGTTCGATAAAAAAAATACAGATTATATATTTTAAATTCTTTTTTGTTGGAGTTTTTTTTTTCACTGCCTTTTATTTCTTTGGATACATAAGGCTAGAGTCTCACTTGCTAGTGTTCCAAACAGCAGATCAGACATTGACAGCCACTGAGGAGCTGGGCTCTAATCTTCTGTGATCCTAAAAGACCTCTTGTTGAGTCAATTGAACTAACCATAAGCTAAACCTCCATGACTGTCACTATTCCAGAAGAACACTGGGGCAGTTAATAATCCTCTTGGATCCATCCCCAGAAGAACAGCTGCCAACACTGCTGTTCAACTATCATCTCATCTAGCAGCATCAAAGGGAAAAAAATCAGCTATCTGTCAATTGAAAATGATACAGTCTTGACATCTCCCATTAGAGGAGTGTCATAAACTTGATTTCTGATAACACTTGACGTACCCAAAAGGGACAGCTGCTCAACCTAAAAGCTGAAGGCACTGCTACTCATATGGAACACCTTCTGCTCAGTACAGACCCTAACATTCTTGTGGTCAGACTATATGCTTGCTGCAGGGTAACAGTAATGATGGTTCCCAGAGTTAAATGCACCATGTTTTAGAGGAGTATAATTTGCAGATAGGATTAGGCCAAGATATATTTCTCCTCAAGACCTGTTCTTCTGTAGAGGTTTCTGTTCTTCTGCTTTAGGTTTCATTCATCATTTCATTTAGGTGAAATAAGCCATCAGACTAGGGCTTTTTTTTCTTGAACAACTCATTCTAGCTCACATAACTAGATTAATCCTGCTAAAACCTGAAAAACATCCTTGCTGATTTATTGACTGATCCACTTTGAGTGCCATTAGCCTTCAGAATAGGGAAGCAACTGCATTTCTTGAATTGAATGTATAAAACTCTTTCTAGTGTACAAATAGTCCTTGTCAATGCGAAGTCATCTGGTTGTTACACAAATTGATATTAAGATTCTGATTCTTCTTCCAAACTGAGTATAGTCTTAATGTCTTTGGGCTGGTAATTGGAAGCTGTTAGAAGTGGTTAAAATTCGTCAGTGCTAAGAAGATTGATCTTCGCTATGTCCATCAGAGGAGGCTTTATTCAGATACTAGAATGCTCTGTAAAAATGCTGATTTATTACTTCGTAGCTAGCTAGGCTTTCAGACTTGAAATCACATTTTTTCTTCATGAGAATGAATTTATCAATAAGTTCCTAAACACGGGTATCTGTATTCTTAATAACAGGGTGTCAGAAAAGGTGGTGTTGTGGGAAGTTTAATCCTGCTTTATGATAATTCAAGTTTGCATTTATTTATTAGGATCAACCTATGCCTTTTAAATTCTTGATGTAGTGAAGAGGATTTCATAGATATGCCTATGAGCGTTATGTAGCTGTGGCTTTTTATGGGAATACAGCAGGAATAAATCGCTTTGTTTCGTTGCTTCTGAAAAGTCCATATAAAAGCAGTTAAAAATGAGAACCTTTCCTACTTGGTGCTTGGGCCAGGACACCAGGTTTGAGACTGAGTCAGGGAGTCTGGAGGACTTCCCTGAGTTACCTTCTTTGTGAGGATGGCAACATAAGAAGCAGTGGCCCCATGGACGGGGCACAGGCACAGCAGCGCTGTGAAGAGAGCTCGCTTCCTGTGGTTTTAATGTGATGTTCTGCTGAAGCATCTCAGGCAAAACCCTGCCAATAAAGTGATAAATAAACCTGATCTGACAGCTTCCTCATTTATCCCCACTGTGCGAAATTCCTGTATGAGCAGCCTGTGGGTATGGGAATAATGTGGGAGAACTTCTAGTAAATTAACTGTAGGGAGTGTGGCAGAAGGCACGTTTGAGCAAAGCTAGTAGCAGTACTTATTCTAGCTTGTGTCTCGGGAGTCTGAATTCATAATGATAGAGATTGCTGAGTCCTGACTGTAAAAGCTTTGACATACCTGTGGGTGACAGACACGTGGTGACGAGTAGTGTCCCCGCTCTGCTTTTAACAGGAGAGCTCTGTGGGAAGGACCTTTTAGGAGGTGGGGAAAGATGCAGTTACAGTATGTGATTTTCTGGATCTGATCCACGTTGATGGATAATTCTCAATATTACTAGTTCCCAGAAGCAACTATTACTGCCTTTAGTTTTAAAACCAAACCTGTGGAGAGATGTAGCAGAGATTTAACATATTTAATAGAGAGCTAAGTGTGATCAGACTGGTCCTGCATGAACAGTCCAATGGAAACCAACCTCCTAGAAGCTTGTGCAATAATCCTAATGATTACTGCTTACTTAAATGAGTAAGGATTTCCATCGTCAGAAACAGACACTAGATCATTGAATATCCACATTTATTTTCCTATAATATTACTGGAACTCTTTAACTGGGACGTGATTTGGAGGTGGCAGCAACGTTGGATAGGAACTATTAGTGTGATCATCTACTCTGGAAAAAAAAATTATTCACTTCAGTGATGTCAAAGAGAAGTAAAACTGACCTGATTATCCACAACAACGGGATAGAAGAAAGCAGCAAACACTGCTCAGAAATAGGAGCATAGAATGTTTTACCTCAATCAAACCTGAAAAAGCACAAATTAGATTCATGCAGCTGACACAGGAGGGAGCCAGCTGGGCTGCAGCCTCCTCACTGCCTCTCAGGACGCAAGCCAACAGAACCAAATTCCAACTTCAACCCTTCTTCCTTCACTGCTGCTGAAAAAATACCTTCTGGTGATGGGCTCCTTTCTGTCCTTCCCATTTGCTTGAGAACACGACCCTCCTGCACAGCTGATCTGTTACAAACCAATGCACAGCATGACTGCTTTCCTTCCTTTTCTCTTACATTATTCACAGCAGCAGAGATAACATGGGCACCGTTTCATGTCCTTTGTCTAATGTCTTGCCTGGGCACTGGGAGGAAAAACAGAGGCAGGAGGGAGAGGACTATGTATGCTGCCGAGAAGTCACTCTGTTCTCTGTCTTCACTGCTGGCTGCCCCTGGTGAAGAGTCAGAGGAAGTATAGAAAGACATAATCAAGCTATAAAATCCTCACGGAGAAACATGTTGGTGGCATGACACCACCAATAGAGAAGAGGTTCTTTAAGAGCTGGAGGTGACTTCAAGGGAAATTTAACCTCTCAAAGTTCAGAGGGCTGGTCAGTTGAGCAGTCTGATAAATAAGCTTAACCAGCTTAACTATGGAAAACTGCAAATTACTGCTTTGGATTTTTAAATTGTAAAAGTCTAGAGAAAGCACCCTGGTTTTTTTCTTTCCTTTTTACTCACACTATTAATTTTATTTTTTTTTTTAAACAACATTTAAATGGCTGGAAGATTGTAAATGAAATATGGCCAATGAAGCTCAATCATTGCCATGGCAACATTGGGGTTGCAGTTATGTCATGAGAAAAATAGATATTATTGCTTTGCAGTTGCATGGTCGGCTGAATATCTGTAGGCATTATATGAAGTGCTAGCATGTCCATTCACTCAACGGGAGATGAATTTCACCCCAAGCACCACCTTGTTCAAATAACAGTTATGCTGGAGTACAGCATATAACTGAATGCTTTAGGTGGTCTTCACTGTTTTCATTTATCCTACCTGCAGACAGAAGGTGCAGATTATTCTCTACAGAGTCCTGTCGCTTTTAAGAAGATTAAACAGATAAAGAGAAGATTTTAAGGATTATGGACCTGTTTATTATCAAATCCTATCAGTATTGCAGTGATCAAGAGACAAGCATCACTACTAGGGAAATGCAGTTTATTGGTTTTTTTTTCTCTGACATACATCACTGAATTTTCATAACTAAAAAGAAAAATGTACGCAGAGAAATTTGGAAGCAACACAGTATCAAGTGTAATTCGGCAGCCTAAGTTAAATATTTTCTCTGCTGTGGATGCAGATGTAAAGACATGCCAAGAAAAGATTGAAATTAAACTTATGTATTTTATATATTTGTAATTGTTTTATTTAACATACTGAAAGTACAGTAAAATATATAAACTGCATATTCTCTGCATGCTTTCATTTGAAATTTAATATTTTATATGAAGGGAATAAATATTGCAGTGCAAATTATACCAACGGGACCTCTTGAAATGCTGATCCCCTCGCTCAGGGGAACAGCCCAGTGCCATTGCTAGGAGCGTGGGGATAACCCTAACCTGTGTTCTACCTGGGCACTCCTGCAGGAGGTTGCCCAGGGGAGAAGCAGAGTTTGAACCGTTTTTGTTCAATGCTTCAAAGGTCCAAGTGCAGGGATTGGTGTGAGTTCTTGCCAGCAGCTGCTGTTGCTTCTCTGCTCCTCCTTGGCTCACATGGAGGGATCCCCATCCAGGTTCAGTCTGCTCAGATGGATACATCAAAACTGGGACAACTTTTATTTCTCCCTGCAGGGCTATCACTCAAAGGTGATGCCACTGCAGTTGGAGTGGTTAGACAAAAGCTACAGCTGAGAATTTGCTTCTGAATTTTGTAACCATTTAAGGTTTTAATTATTTTGCTTTGGTTTTAATTAATTGGAGATCCAGGTAAAAACTCAGTCCTTAGAAGGCATTTAAGAACTCTTTGTTGTAGCAGGTTAGCAGTGTGGTGCTGCTTTTCCATATTAAAAGGTTAGAAGGTGACTGGAAGAAGCAACTATGTTTTAAATGCCCAGTCTTCTTTGAAAGACTCCTTTACTTGAATGCAAACTCCTTTACTTGGGTTATCATTTTGGTTCAGTTTATTCCCTTGGGACAGCCAGCTTGCACTGCAGGCTGCTGCAAGAGGACGTGCAGCTTCTCTTCCATCCTTTTTCTCTCAGCAGCATCCCTGATGCCAGGAGTACAACTGCGGCTGGACCCTGGGACCGCAGCATGTGAGGGCAGCAGGGAATCCTCCTGGGCAGATCTCTGCCTGCTGCTGACTGCAAAGCTGTTGCCCTGTCACAGGCATAGAAAGAAAAGGCCCCTCTACCTCTCCAGCCCAGTGTAAATGCCTTGTATATAACACAGCAAAACAAAATATCTGGGCTGCGCAGCAGTGTTGCCTTCGGGCTTTTCCAGTTTGGCTCTGTTTCAGTAACTCCTCAGCTGGCCAGAAGCTGAATCTGGGGGCAGGATGAGACATTGCTTACAGTAACTCAATGTGAAGACCCTCCAGCCTGTCTCATCTAGGGAATAGTGATAATTTTGACATTTGAGTCACTGTTATTTGGCATCTGAATGACCTCCTGTTGGAAATTAATATAGCTGCTGACTAATCTCTGAACTATCAGTGCAGACTTTCTGCCTCTGTGAAATGAGAAGGAGTTTGCTGTATCTGTGTTTTTGAAAGATGAAGATGCAATTGTTGGCTTTTTCCAGCCAATAAAATTGTTACCACATTGGTTTACCTAACTTGTGCCCTCAGCAAGTTTGCTGATGACACCAAGCTGTGTGGTTTGGTTGATACCCTGGAGGGGAGGAATGCCATCCAGAGGGACTTGACATGCTTGTGAGGTGGGCTGATGCCAACCTCATGGAGTTTAACCATGCCAAGTGCAAGGTCCTACACCTGGGTCGGAGCAATCCCAGGCACAGCTACAGGTTGGGCAGAGAAGAGATTCAGAGCAGCCCTGCGGAGAAGGACTTGGGGGTGTTGGTCGATGAGAAAATGAACATGAGCCGGCTTCAGTGTGCGCTCGCAGCCCAGAAAGCAACTGTATCCTGGGCTGCATCAAAAGGAGCGTGACCAGCAGGTGGAAGGAGGTGATCCTGCCCCTCTGCTCTGCCCTTGTGAGACCTCACCTGGAGCATTGTGTGCAGTTCTGGTGTCCTCAACATAAAAAGGACATGGAACTGTTGGGACAAGTCCAGAGGAGGCCACAAGGATGATCAGGGGACTGGAGCACCTCCTGTATGAAGACAGGCTGAGAAAGTTGGGGCTGTTCAGCCTGCAGAAGAGAAGGCTGCATGGAGACCTCATAGCAGCCTTCCAGTATCTGAAGGGGGCCTGCCTACAAGGGTGCTGGAGAGGGACTCTTAACTAGGGACTGGGGTAATGGGTTAAAAATTAAACAGGGGAAGTTTAGATTTGATATAAGGAAGAAATTCTTTACTGTAAGGGTGGTGAGGCACTGGAACGGGTTGCCCAGGGAAGTTGTGAATGATGCATCCCTGGCAGTGTTCAAGGCCAGGCTGTACAGAGCCTTTGGTGACATGGTTTAGTGTGAGGTGTCCCTGCCCATAGCAGGGGGTTTGAAATTTGATGATCTTAAGGTCCCTTCCAACCCTAACTATTCTATGATTCTACAAACTATGGTTTTCCAGTAGTGTCTGCTTCTCCTTAGGCTGAAATCCCCTGCACAGCCACTATTTCCAAATGCTTTCCTTCTGCTTTTTGAATTTCGATTTTTGATATGTCCATTTTAGAGCCTCAGCCATTTTGTATTCCAAGTCATGAACTCTCAATTCACAAACCTCTTCCAAAAGATGTAATTTAAAGTCTACCTTCTGCCTCTTCCCTTCACCTTCCCTCCCACACAATCTCCATCTTATCTTTGATACAGCAACCATTTATTTATCCTTAAATTTTATTGACTTGTGATTTGTGTGTCGCTCCATCCATAGCACTTCGGAGAAATAAAACTGACAAGAAGATGAGTTAGAAAAGAAGTGAACTGAAAATATGAAAAAAAATATATTCAGAATTATTAACTAAGAGTGCTGTAAAGATACAGTAGAATTGAATTTCCAGACTCAGTGGAGGTACATGAATTTGCCATTTTAATGCACACACTTAAAAGTGGTGACAGCTTTTAGGATAGGGCTGAGGCAATGAGGTTTAAAGCTCTCATTACATAAACAATGTTTTCCTTCTCTGGCCATAGCGTTTCAGCTCAGTCTCTCTCCTGCTCTTATTCTTCCTTGTGTCCCTTTTCTCTTTTTTCCCTTTCCTATGTGCTTCAATGTGCAGGTATAGACTAATATAGTAGCTGTCACAGGTTGGTTACTTCTAATGACCTCATCAGTGCAGTGTGTTACAAGTAGAATTTGTTTGATGCCTTTCAGCTAAGTCCACAGAAAAAGGTGTTATTCTTCATGTTGTATAAGAGGAAACAAAGGTACATCTTATTTTCTTGATACCTGAGGTCCCATATTGCATAAACCTCCCAAACATTGGCTCTTGCTACAACATGCCTCATTTCTACAATGCATTCAGAACCAAATACAACTTTACCACTAGGTGCAAAGTACATAAATACGTCTTGCTTTTGCTCCTGATGATCAAATACTGGAATTTCGACATAGCAATAATTCTGCTCTGCTCAGTGAAATTCTCACTGTAGTAATGGTTGTAAGGCTGAGCCAAATGAGCTCATGTGCGTTGGTTTGTGAACTCTGACGCCAGGAGTGCATTGTAGTGAGGATCAATTTTAATCACAATAATTGATCTGTATCCTTAGTCATTCCTAATGTCAGTCACACATGATGTGCAAAGAAAGTAAATGTTAAAAAGACAGAGAGGGGATATATAATAGCACAAGCAAATCTATCTATGATGCAAACACCGCTGGGAACTGTAGAAGCAATGCTGTGAAGAGCACTGTTGCAATTAAAATGCAGTTTTCTTAGCAGATGTCGAAGCCACACAAGTATTTGATTCATGTATTTAAAGTCTACATATAGCAGGAAGACATTAAAGTGATAAAGACATGACATAACATGGGATGTTGGCTACCTGATGTGTTTATACATCTCTGAAGCAAAAGCAGTTGGCTACAGCAAGCTGACTGGTGTTAGCCATTGGGGTGATCCAGGCAGCTCGGCTCCTCCATCCTTCCTGATGGAGGAACACTGGCACGGGAACGTGCACACATTGCCCACTGTCTACTTTGCTCTTCTATGTGCAGCAAGATTCATTAGAGCAGATGGACTCTGAAACAGTGAGAATTGCTGATGGCCCAAAGCACTGGTGACACGAGATTTCCTTTGCAAATGGAAATGGACAGCACTATTTGTAGCTTGTCTTTTGCTCTCTCAGACTTTGCCATTACAAATCTGGTTTGTAACAATAGGGAGAGTTCCTCTAATCAGAGGTGTGCTCAGCACCTCTCTCATCCTGAGATAGCTTTGCTGTCACACTAATAGAAAGAACAAATGAACACAATCCAGCTTGCATAAGCTTTTGATCTTTGCTTTCATCAGCCTTTCTGTTTTCAGCTCCCTGATAGAAGAAAATAGCAATGTGTAAAAATGAAGTGTACTTCGACAATGTTGACTGGAGTTAATATTAGTGGTTCCTTCCATTATCAAATACTGAGTAGTTTCAAACAATGCTGGAGATTTCTAACCATAAACTCATCAGAAATCCCAAGCCTGCTTTTTCCAGATTTATGGTAAGTATAGCACTATTTAGTCGGACTCTTTTGGATTCTCTTAAGCAACTTTTATGTTTGCTTCCTCTACAGCTGAAAACCAATACATGGTGGCAAGAAGAAACCAAATTTATTTTTATATATAAAGTTATGTGCCAGATGGTGTTTACTACTAGTTTTTGAAGAACAGCTTTTAAAACCTTAATTTCAAGTGGTTCCTAACCAATACTCCAAGGGCTTCAGCCTGCTATGAAGGCGTTCCTGGTGGTCGTCTGGTTTCTAACTGGAAGGTGGTACCGCAAGGTAACAAATTAGTTCAGTAGATGATTGTGTTCCCTCCTCTGGGGAACAGCACAGAGATGTTACACAGCTATGGCTGGGGAGAAAGATACAAGAACAGGCTTTAGCAAGGTAGGTGCCTCCAACGCAAGCTCTCAACAAGCCAGTGCACCATTTCTCAGTGGCCTAAGGATTATGTTGTTGTATTGCAGTTGTGCCTCTTGAACTTTGTGAGGTTGTTTGGACTCCCCAAGCGACTAAAACTGCTATTTTGAAAAGTCAAGCAGGTATTTCATATGATGTAGCCCACATCATCTACCGTCATCTCCTTTGATGAAAGTAATTTTCTTCCAAAGGAGTTTGTTTTTTGCAAGAGTTTCTGAAAACATGGGGGTGAAAGCAATAAAGAATAAATGAACAAATACGCCCCTCACCAGAACACAGTATATTGCTCAGGAACTGCTCGGGGCACATGGTGGGACTGCGGTTCTGACCGATCAGTGATGATTCACACAACATCCACTTAACAAAACAGCACAGGTCAACCTGGCTTGTGCCAGCACCTCCTAAAACTCCTCACAGATGGCACAATGGCTTCATCGTTATGATCAGCATTTTCCATTAGAAATAAACATTATGGCTTAACAGTCAGTTAATCCTTTCTTTACTGATCCCAGATTTCTGCTGTAGCTTCTTTGTAGGATCTTTCTGCTTATTAAAGGAAGCTGCAGTTTTCTGTTACGTGCCAACAGCCATCAGTGGGGATCAATGAATCTCCATGGATAAATCAAATAAGAACATCCTGAACCAACTCACCAGCTCCCCACCAGCAATTATGGTGTGATCAGTCTCAGAAACCATATAGGAATCCTTACAATGAAAGGCTAGAGCGTATGGGCTCTTTTTCTCCTCTCAAGCTCTTTGATGGTTGAGTTCTTTCCTACTGGGTGAAGCAATAAACCTATTTTACAGTTCTGTCAGCTTCACTGCAACAGGTTGCAGTCTGTAAGGAAAGAGCTGTGAAAGTGGCTGGCAGATATAACAGATCTCTCCTTTCTGCACAGTGCGATACAGCCATTTCAGATCTGGAGACCTTGGTGAGCAGGACACCCTACTTAGACATGTCATGGTTTGGGAAAGAGCAGAGAGGGAAAGGGAAGAAAAAGGCATATCGTGACTGGTGCTAGAGCTGCCCTGTCCTGCAGCTCAGAGTGGTCCACTGAGCTAGAGACAACCCCAGCTATTCCCCACTGCTTTGGGGTGTGAATTAATGTTTGCTGCCCTTTTAGCCTAGTGCCAAATTTCTAAGATCCAAACTGTCAAAGAGATAACTCCCCAAGGAGTTATGTAGGGGTGGCCCCAGTGCAAGAGATCTGAGTGCTCTCATGTTCAAGTAGGAGCTAGATGTGTGCCTCAGAAAAAAGGCTTGTTGTATCCCTGCAGGTGATAGTAACTTGTGCAGGGAGGAGGAAAAGACCCTTTCCTTCATTTTGTTATCATCTGCAGGAGGGAAAATCCAATGGGAAGCAAGAGGACTAGAAAAGTCTCACCTTCTCCTCTTCCAGCTTCCTAGCAGAGCAGCAGGGCGCAGTAGATATGATCCTTACTGCTCCATACAGTATGTTTTAGACCTCAGCAGAAACTACTAAACTTCTCCCCAATTTAGGACTGAGCTGGCATTTTCATTGTCCCACAAGGAGTCCTACCATGTCTTTCACAGCTGTGATTGGCACTGCAGCTGTGATGCTGAGGGGAGATGACAGTTTGTAACTTTGGATGCTGTGGCAGGGTACCTCTAGGAAGCCTGCATGACTGCTCTCTTGCTCCAGGGATTAAGAGAGTTTTGCTACCAGGCCTGCTTGTGTTTTACTGAGTATTTAAGATGTTTTCTCAGTGATGATCAAAACAAATCTTTGCTCCTGTACAGTATTTGTCAGGATGGTATATTCTCTAAAAGAATTGCTTTTGCTCAGATTTGTCATTCTTATTGATTGCTACAATATTGCATAACATAGTAAACAATAATATGAAGCTCCAATATAGCTCTTTCCATACAAAGCCCATGAAAGGATCCTTTATAGCACATGAATATTTCTAAAGAGCTTTTCTAAGCCATTTCCCTGTTAAAAATACCATGAAATCAGATCTAAGCTTTTTCCACTTTGTAAATGTGGAAACTACTAACGCTGTTCCTGTCTACCCCGGGGTGACTCATGCGCTGCTGGCGTCATGCTCCGAAGTGGCAGCTCAGCCCTGCAGTCAATGCGTGCAGCCCAGCTGCATACCTGTCACCTCCGACTGACCACCGCCAGCTCCATCACGGTGCAGACTCTCATCGTAAGTGCCGCTGTCACCCATAGCCTCTGCCCTGGGGCTGGGGCCCAGGCTAAACCCCAGCCTCTGCCCTGCTCCCGTGCTGCCTGTGGGAAGAGCTGGCTAGGACTGGCTCTATGTTTTTTCCCCTTTCCTCACGAAGCAGCAGTTAGGACTGCATTGCTCAGAAAGGAACAGATCTTGCTCCAAGTCATCTTCTAAATCAGCAAACCCTTCCTTACCGTTCACTCCCCCTAATTTAATTCTATGCCTTCCTAAGCTCCCTGCCTGCTTTTACTGCAGCCTCCTTGCGCAGGTACTCTTTGGGGCTGTACGCTGTTCTCCTCCTCTCTCCTTCTCAAGGAATACAAGGTTTAAGAGGATGCTTGACTCCAGAGTCATGAGCCCATAGGTCCAGTGAAGTCACCATCAGTGCTTTAGAATGGTCCTTGAGGCACTTCTATGGGATCTTTAATCTTGGTTCCAATCTTTGTGCCAAAGACTGACAAAGGCTGAGACGGTATGACATCCCATGATGCCCAAGGATCTGTTTTTTGCAGGAGAAATCTCTCAGTGGATAATGTGAATTTACAGCCAGTTAATGCTGTTACAACAGCACCAACAAGTTCAAGGAATCTACAGCAAGATGTGCAGCCAGGGCTCACCACATTTGGGGATGTTTCCTGTTTTCAGTTGGTAGCTGAAGTGTATGGTTCAGATTGCAGAAGGGTCCCCGGCACAGAAGCAGCCTGTGTGGAGGGATGTAGTGCTGCTGTGCTTTGTGCAGTTGTCTCAAGGGCTCCAGGATAGCTGGAAAAGCCCTACACCACGACTTCACCAGGGTCAGACAGTGCCCAGAACCTCAGTTTTACCACTTAGTTTGAGTACTGATGCAGGAGGACATTTCAGTAGATTCTCTGATCATCTACAGTATTTAGGCAGGATTTCATTCTCATCCCTCAGGTACTCCAGAATGTTCTACACTCACAATCGAATCATTTGAGCTTTACTAGGAGAGAAGATTGGATTAGTGGCTGAACAAGCCAGATCAGGTAATACGTTTCTTGTGCAGTTTTATTTTCTTCCTACTACCACAGGGATACATATAAATTATCATACCTATGAAACCACCAGCATTTGCCATATGGGGAGATCTTGTTGCAATGACCGTACATTTCTTAAGTGTAAACATTTTTATTTGGGATCTGATAAGGAAATCAGAGGTGAAAGGCACACACAGAGCTTGTCTTCTGACAGGACAGTCAGGAAATAGCATTTTTCTGAGCTCCCCAGCTGTCTGTCAATGACCAATTACTGTTTAATTCCATTTAGCCCAGCTTCAACTGGTCTGAATATGTTCTATTTACAAGTGCCCTGAGATCAGCCCAAGTTGCTCCAGACTTCAGTGTGCTGACGCTGGAGGAGATAACAGAAGTAATTTGCTGATTCACTGTAACCATTTTCATAAAATATGAGTCAGGATTTTTTTCTTTCATGTAATGATGAAATTAGGTTAGCATGCTTTGCTGGGCACTTAGCCCTACTATGTGCGTTCTCAGTGGCATCTGCTGTTCCTACACTATATTTTTGGAAGCATAACCAGGTTTTTGAGGACACATCTTGTCCTGTTTGGCTTCTCAGTAAACTGACATTCACCACTCCATGTCTTGAATTAGAAGCCTCTTCTCCACTTCATTATATAGTCATGATATCAAGTGGATTTTCTGCAACCTCTCACCTGTTGGACTATTAAATAGCCATTTAAATTCCATGCTTATGTGAGCTTCTCCAAAACTGGAGCAAAGTTTGCTGAATGTCCAAGGATCCACCTCAAATTGCAGAGCAGGGAGATGCCTCTTCCTTCAGATTTCTCGTTCATCTTGGAGCAGGATCATTATCGCATCCCCTTCACGTGGGACCTTGCACATGCATTACCTGTCAGTGTGTCTCTGTCAGTGCATCTGCAAACCTTCTTCTCCTTGATTCTGATGGTGCCTTTCTAGTTTCCTACAGTTAAAGAAGCTATTCCAAATTGAAGTAGTTATGGTTGAAAATGAGATCAGCATTTAAATAGATTTCCTGAGGAAATGTTTTAATGGTTACTTTTATAGCCTATTTTGTGCTTTTTAACTTTTTCCTCTCTGGCCAAAGGTCAAGAAATTATTTCATACAGACCAGAGCTTGAGCATCAGTACAGGAAAAAAGCTAATTCTGACTAATCTCATGTGTTTGATTGTTTTGATTCATTTTCATTCTGAGCACCAATAGCAGAAGAAAAGGTGAATTGCATTCTGTCTTCAGAGAGACCTTTTTGGGTGAATGAAAACGTTCTCCACTTCTAGGTTCAGGCAATACATAAACTTCACATTAAAGAATAAAACTCCATAAAGCTCAGCAGGAGCTATAAAAGCTCTGACTTCAGTGGACTTCTCTCCTTCCACTTCCTCTGAGAGACATTTGCATATCAAGTAGTTCTCAGTACTTTTACTCCTTTAAGATCCGATTTTCCCCCTATGCCTACTACATTGAAAAAACAGGCAGAGACACAATCAATTCCTTCTGAAACCTGCCTGAGCTCTCAGTCCAAAGTGCGTGGTGATGAGCAGAAGAGCTTACCATGCCCTGACAGTCATGTGTGTGATCTGTTGGGTTCACCCTGGCAGGCTGGAAAGGAGTATTTCTTATAGCTATGTTTCTCCTTTTGTGTGTGTGTGCAAAAGTGAACACCCAGTTAACCCGGGAAGTGCACTTCCCCCCCTCCACATTGTTTCAAAGCATTCATTTAAAATTAAGGTCATGAGGATTTTTTTCTTTGTTTCCTCAGATGGTTTCCTTTGAGACAGAATATGCATCATTTGTGACATGAAATTCTGGAGTTTTGGAAGGAAAAGGTAATCCTGCAATGGAAATTTCCAACAGTAAAGATTATTTTCTTCCACCTCGCTGAACTGCAGAGCAGAGAGCCAAATGTGCAGGATATCTCAGATCTAAATACACATGAGAATTGAGAAAGTGTAGATCAGGATCTGACCTTTACAGTTTCCAGCCTGGTAATCTTCAACATTTTGCAACTTTCCTTATTGCTATCACAGTCTGAACTTACTCTGCACATCCAAATCCCTGTGAAATTTGATATAATCTGAAAGTAGGGCTGGACCACATCACCACAGGGGAGGATTTAGGTGCTGTTATTCTAGCAAAACGTGACCTTGCATTTGGTTATCCACCACGTGCTATGGACATTGAGCTTTGCATTCATAAAACCCAATAAAGGGCACAGTTCCAAGCTCCTGTGAGAAATTGGCTGTGCTTCTAAAATTTTATTCAGCAAGAAATCAGTGCTGTGCGTCACTGGTCAAAAGATGACTAAGCTCTGGTTATAAGTGATATAAATGATAAAGATTTAAAGCTAGATTATCCCACTTTTGACTCCTATTGAGTACTACCTTACTTCTTAACCTGTGAATTAGAGTGAAGTGAATCTTTAAAGTATGTGTTTGCTCAAAAGCTTTGCTGATGAGAAATGTATTTATGTATATGTTAAATGCTTTCTTGAATTAGGCCAAAGTAGCAGGAGGGGGCAAGAATCCAGGCTTTAGAGAGTGTTTCTTGTACATCACATCGGCAGAGGAGACATGGTCTCCAGGGTTACCTTTAAAATCTTCATTTCCAAAACAAACAAACTGTTGTGGGTGAAATCTCAGCTTTACTGAACTGAGTAGCAAGAGCCCAGCAAGCTCAGTGGCCCCAGGATGCCATCATACAGACATCCTTCTCCTTCATTCAGGCTCCTGCCACTTTTTGACTTATTGAAGAACAGATTGCTGCCAGCCCTGTGACCGTGTCCCTGGCCTTCCTGCCTGTGGTCATTCACAGCAGCCTGGTGACATCACGATGGCACAGATTTACATCTGCCTCCTCAAAAATACGCAGAGAGATAAAGGCACAATTCCAAGAAAATCCAGCTCTCCCTGCCTGACATTAAATTAGGTTTATCAGCCATCGAACATAAGCTTTTCTCTGTACATGAAACACTGTTCCCTTACCCAGTTGTGTCGTGGTGCTGGTAGAAAAAAACGAAGACAGAGATGTAGCTTTTGCATAGTAAATCACTGTTTTGAAAGCAGTCGAACCATTAGCTAATTAATTTGCCCAGTTAATCACTCAATAGCTACATACAATGGTTGGGCAGAGCTGTGGGCTTCATTCTGGCACAGGCCAAACATGCACACTCCCATGCTGTCCATCTCTCCAGCAGCAGGCTGCTTGTTCGGGGTGCTGTCCTGGAACCAGACAACTGGAAAATACAGTTATTGTAGCTGAGATGGGTTTGTGTTGGGAGTTTGTGAGGGTTTGCAAGGTGCAGATGTTTCATCACTCTTTTTCTTCTATTTTGACAACTAGGAATATAATTTAAAATTTCTTTTTATAATTTAATTTAAAACTAAGTACTTTTCACAACTAGAAATATAAAATAATTTAAACTACCGTGGTGTCTATGACATAAAATGAAGTTGGCTCATGAGTGGGATTATTTAATTGTGAAGTGCATTGTAATTGCTGCAACTGCTCTATCATTAGATTCATAAAATTCTTCTCAAGCAGAAAGAGGTACTGAAGATGGTTTTAAGGGCCCTAAAGAATAACAGCTGTTTTGGGGATTTTTATGTCTAACAAGGGTTGTATTTTGTGCCTGTGTATTCTTTTGTCATAAAAGGTTAAAATCTTGCTTGGGCACAATACCCAAGAGATGGCCTAGAAGTGTCTGAGTGATGTAAGCTGAAGTACAGAAACAACTATCTAAGGCTATTATCTATATTTGTCTATGATAAAATGCAGCTTAAAATTCTTTCATAACCTTTTTTTCCCAAGGTATGCTTATTGGTATGAGTCGCCCTAGTACTAAATCCTCTCTTCAAAAAAAAAACCAGAAAAATCAGTGTGGCTTACCCATTTCCCTTAGTTTCTCAGAACAGAAAGGTAAATTATCTTTCATTTTAGTTCTATGTAGTAGCAAAAGCAAACTCAGAGACTGTGCAACAGCAACTGTGAGCTATTTAATATTACAGTGGAATGGAAATAACCAAGACTGGCACAAATGCCATAACCTCATCCCATGCAGGGTTCTGTTCCATCCAGACAGTTAAGTAATTGATCAAAGATAATAAATTTCAGAAGCCCACAGCTGGAAAGCCTGTTTTGCTAAATTTGACATGTAAAACTAGAGTCTGTGACATCACAAAGAAGCATATGGAATGTGTCTCCTAGCAAAGCTTGGTGCAGGGAGATCCTGGTCCACCAGCTGACGGCCGTACAGCAGCCAAGCACCTCTCCTCTGAAGGTCAGGAGGAATTTGGGGGGTTGAGTGACCAAACTGCAGGTGCCGGTGCTCACATCACTGACTTCTTGCATGAGTTTAGCTAAATCATCATGGAATCATAGAATCCCAGCCTGGTTTGTGTTGGAAGGGACCTTAAAGCTCATCCAGCTCCAACCCCTGCCACAGGCAGGGACACCTTCCACTAGACCAGCTTGCTGCAAGCCCTGTGTCCAACCTGGCCTTGAGCACTGCCAGGGATGGGGCAGCCACAGCTTCTCTGGGCACCCTGTGCCAGCGCCTCAGCACCCTCACAGGGAAGAATTTCTGCCTTATATCTCATCTAAATCTACCCTAATGTCTAATTTAAATCACCTTAGTCCTTCTGTTCACATACCTGAAACTTTGTATTGTCATGCTTAGATTCCCTTGTCCACATTACATCCTCTTGCTATGCATATATCTAGTATCTATCTTTTAGTATGTATAGCACAGTATGCGTAGATGTCTCTTGTGTATAACCAGGTGAGGGTCTGATCTCGGCCGAGCCTTCCTAGTGCTCCTGTAATAGCAATAACGAGGCCAAAGGCACAGACAGTTCACGCAGGCAGGACTGTGAAACTGAACGAGTTTTGTTCCGACATTCTGGGGGTTAATGAGCTGAGAAGCGGCTCAGCAGAGGATGAAACCTCCTGTCCCTGGCGAACGGGACCTTCCTCCCACGGGCACTGTGTTGGCGGGACCTTCACCGTCCTTCCTCATCCCCTCGCCTTGGGGAGTTGCAGGTGGTGAAGGGCGAGGCCCTCAGGGGTCTGCGTCCCGCTCGGCCGCGGTGGTGGAAAGCCGGCCGTGAAGCGGCGGTGACCCCATAGGTGCGGCGGCACCGGCGGAGCCCGCTCAGTGCAGCGGTCCCGCTTCCCTGCTGCAACGCCGGGTGCCTCGGGCCTTCCCGGCTGCGGCTCCCGGGCCGGGGGGGAGGCCTGCGAGGAGCGGTGGAGCAGGGAGCGCCGCCGAGGCGGCCTCGCACCCCGTGGGCGCCGGGGTCTCCCCGAGGCGGGGCCGCCTCAGGCGGCGGCGCTCGGCCTCCCCCGCCAGGCGGCGGGCGGGAGCGCGGGCGGGCGGGCGGCGGGAGCCCCGTTGGCGGCGGCGGCCCCGCCTCGGGCTGTGACGCGCGTTGCCATGGCCACTGCTTTACGCTACAGAGGCCGGCGGGGGCGGCGGGAGGGGCGGGCGCTTCAGCACCGGGCGGCCGCGGACAGCAGCACCGGCGGCGGCGGCGGCTCTGCCGTGCGGGAGCCTGCGGAGGAGGAGCCCCCCCCCACGCGCGGTGAGTGTCCCCACACAGCCCCCAGGGGGTCCCCCCGGCCCGGTCCCGTCCGGCCCAGGCGTCGGGGTTCCCGGCGTGCAGCGGTCACCAGTGGTGGCCGGGCAGAGCGGGGCCGGGGCTCGGCGGGACCTGCTGCCGGAGCAGCGCGAGTCCCAGCGCGGCCGGGTGCGGAGGAGGCCGCGGTGTGGGGTGGGTGTTGCAGCGAAGCGGCCGTTCCGCTCCGGTCTTAGTTCTAAAACTTTGCGGGACCTGCGGTGGTTGCCTCGGGTCTGGCCTTCGGTGTCCCTTGGCAAGGCATCTCCCGGAGAAACTTTACCAACCAGTGAAATGAGCTGCTTGGCAAACTGGCGGTGCCGGGGTGTGGGGGTGTGTGTGTGGAGGGGTTCTTGTTGCTCTGTCTTACTACGGGCATTCATTTGCATGAATCCTAACAACTCACTGAATTTAGGCAATACCAGCCTCACCGAATTAATAGGTGCAGTAGAAGCGTGGTATTTACTGCTTGCTGTCCAATTTAATACTGGAAGCTTGAGCATCCCACCTGGACTGTGTAAAGTAGCCCTTAATACGTCAGGCCTTTCTCAGGTACTCAGAAAGGGCCACTCGTGTTCCCAGGGAGGAGGCAGGCAGCCAGCCAGCTGGGATTCACTGCCCTGAACTATTTGGAACTGCTCTTCAAATGTGTGCAAAGCAGAGCTGGTTCCCAGCATCTCAGGGCCAGTTCTCTATGTCTTCCCAGGCAGGAAATCACTCTGCTGTGCTCACTGCCTTCTCCCGTCCACAGGCAGGTCTCATTGTTACGTCTGTTAAGCTGCTGCAAATCTCTGTGTATATTATTTCATCCAAAAGAGCATGGTTGACTACGCAGGCACACACATTGTCTTCCACGTGCTGCTTTAACGGTGGTAGTTTGTTCATGGGTCTCATAAAAAGCAATGAGGTAGGTATGAATGGTGATGCAGATCAGTGTTAAAGGCCAAGGAATGAATAATAAATGAAAGTGGATCAAGAGCAGGTACTCTCCCACACTTTATGCTTTTGTGTTCTTCTTAAACAATGGAGTCAGATGTGACTTGTGTGTCTCCCATTCAGAAACATAAAAACAATCTCCTTGTCCTGTCACCCCTCTGTGTGTTGTGGCTGCAGCACTCAGGAGTAAGGAACAAGGGCTTGATGTGTGGAGGGGAGAACAGCAGTGTCTGTTTTGTACTGCCTGCTCTGTTATGCCTTAGACCTCCTGCACTCCCACAGCGTGATTCAAACAGAATAGTAATAATTCCTGTAATTTGCTGATGATGCAGTCCTTTGACCTCGTGGCAGTGTTACCTGCACATGATCCCCACTCAGCTATGCATTAGAAGCATAACTTCACAGTAAATTTAGTTTTGTTGCCTCATTAGGCATCAGGCATACAGCACTGTAGTAAGGACTATATGCTCTGTAATGATTCAGCTGCCAGAAAGAGAGAAGTCTGACATCGACCCTGTCGAGCAAAGGCCAGAACTTAAATTCCTGCCCCAGAGAGCTTATCAAGAGCTCCTGTTCAAGTTCAGCAGTAACTGCTGACGCAGTAGAGTCCGATAATTTATGAATCTGCTATAAATCAGGGAGAGATAAGTGGACCAAGTTCCTTGAGAGATCACATTGAAATCACATTGAGATGGAGTTATTTTGGAGAGTAAATTAAGTAGCATTTAGTCTGGCAGTGGAAATTCATTCATGAATCAACACTGCTTGAAGGAATGAAATTTTACCTGCATTTTCACAATGCTCCTAATCCAGATTGGTTTCATGGCCTTTCTAGTTCTTGGTTGTGATATCAGACTCCGTTCTGAACGGTAGGTCTCGGACTGCTGGGTAGGAATCAGGGCTCCTCACCTCCAGGACAGGTTTGTTTGGCGCCATCATCCCTGCTTGGCCATGGCAGGGGGTGAAAGTGTCAGCAGCTTGTACTCTGCTTTGCCTCTTTCATTCATGTTGAGCAGCCCTGGGTGGGTCACCCCGAGGTTATTGACAGTGTTTGTTGAATTCCCAGTAGCTTGATAGTCATCTGCATATGGGGATAGATCTTGTCTTATGGGTATGTCTTAAATGTCTGTGTTCAACTTGCACAGACTGTAATGGATGAAGCTCAGTGGAAGAGTTACAGGATTTGTAGGCACACTCCACATCCAATTTCATCATCAAACTGTAGGTAACACAGAGTGAGGGAAGGTCCATATGGAGTGGAAGTGAGTGCAGGATGTATTGTACTAAAGTCAGATGCCCAGCTATGCTCATACCGGGCCAGTTCTGCTCCTGTTTACACCAGAGCAACATTTGGTGAGAGAACTAAATTTATGCCGTTTGTTTTCAAACATAAAAAGTAGTCTATTGAAAGTGAGAGTCTGGCTTTTTCCCTTTGCCACCGCGACCTTCATACAGAAATAATTGTTCAAAGCACCAGTTCAGGATCTAAGTTATCACAGGGAATCAGCAACCTCTCTATTGTCTACTGCTATACAGAATTAGAGTGCAATTCTGCTATACAGAATTGGAGTACATAAAGGGAGAACACAGCTATATGAAAATGGCTTCTTCATATTGCAGAATTGCTCACGGATAAACCATTATTTCATGGGGTTCCTTTTTTTCCTAGCCAAGATATTTTTGCATTCCTAAAAGCTGTTTCTTTCAGTAGATATTAACAGAAGAGTGGTTTTCCTCCATAAAACACTAGGAACTGGTACAGCAGATGTCAATTTATGTCAACATCAGCTGATTTTCTTCTACATTACCCTTTCTGCTGGATCTTTGCTTATCTAGCAGGTCCTGTCTTCTTGACATGTGATGTCACATTGGATGTTGTTTCACATTCAGTGATAGAAAGCTTGACTCAGTCTTTCTCAAGAATTGGTGTTGTCATCTGCATGATGGATATTATGCATTATTGATAGTGATGGAAAAGTCACAAATACACACATCTTTGCTGCAGGGCCTTAACCTTTTCCTTTGGTTTATCACAGCTTTAACTTCTCTCTGCATTTTAGTAATTATGTCAGCAGAGACATTTCATGCTGCCTTTACCACAGAAGGGTAGTAGTAGCCCTGCAGCCATAATCCTTTTTTTCTGATGTACTTTGATTGGAGTTATGCTGATTTTTACTTTACTTTATCACAAAAAAATTTCAGTTATCAGCTATTTTCTAGGAGAACCCTAGTTCTTACAGATGCAGAATTAAGAATAAGCTCTTGGACAGCAGGTACTTTGAAGTTAAGTGATGTGTTTTATCCTCCCAGTTTTACACTGCAAACCTGGAAAACTAGCATTCAAAGGAAATCCCACTACTCTATTGTGTAGTTAGAGAGTAACTTTGCAATATAAGTATGGGAATTAATTAATAAAAAGATTAATTACATGTTAACATGGTAAACACAAATAGCATCATAAACAAACTGTGCAAGACATAGTAATTTTTTGACTAGGGGTTCCAGCTTGCCCTCTCACCAGTTCTGTGAGACATGTTTCTGTGGAGGTTGCCAGTAAAGCCTCGTCCAGGATACAGAAGGCTTTTCCAACTCAGTTTAAACTCAGCACTTGCTGCACCAGTCACAAAGAGCCTTTATTCAGAGGCATCCTACACTGCTTAACAAATCAACCAGACTTCATGTCTTCTTCCATAAAATGAAAATACTGCTGGAGTGAAACAGGATAATTGCTTAATAGCAAATACTTTTATAAAATATGCAGAGCAGAACAGGAATGATGCAGAGAGGGTTTTATGGAACACGCGTGTGTCTTCAGCTTTTTGGCTCACCCAAAGGAAAACTCTCCAAATCCATTGTACTACTGTATGTACTATCAAAATCCACCCTCAATATTTCAAAGGCTGGGTACTGACTCAGAAGAGGAAAAAATACCAACCATTGCATTGACTGAATGAACTAAATGCAGCTTCCAGCAAGGAAGGTACAGTATTTTTTGTAAGGAACAGGAAAAAAAATGAGAAATCCAGTCAATTTATTGTGTGTGTTGGAACCCTTTCAAAACAGACATGACAGCAAACCTGGCAGTACCCTCTGATGCTTTCATGACCAAGGCCATCCCACAAGACAGGTTCTTGGAAGTGTTCTGCCACTGGGTCTCCCTTGATGTAGATGAGGGGAGAAAGCCTCTGTGGAGTTCCTGAGGAGAGCATTGACTTTGTAATACCCTCTATTCCCTGAAAACAACCCAGAATTAGGACTGTGATGGCACACTGTGTGGCTCATCCTTCTTCTTCTGGCATTTGAAGAGGAGAGATAATTATGAAGATGGTTAATAGATGGAAAAGGAGGATTGTTTCATTCCTTACCTTGCCTGCTTTTGCTGCAGTTTAGTCATAATAATGAGAGTTTTTGATAAGTGAGCTTGGGGTTGAGTCACTGGTATCTTGAGTGAGTAAATAGATTTTGGTATTAGCCTGAGGAGCTAAGCAGAGCAATCATGCGCTGCTCCTGGAAGCTGGCAGGCAGAAATGGGGAGGCAAGCATCTCTGGAAATGGGAGAGGATCCTTGGTTCTCATTCTTGCTGACTTGGGGGAATCACCTTGAAATGCCCTGGGTCAGCTGGTGAGGTGTCTGAGCAACTTCCGTGCTTGCTGGAGCCCATGGGAGATGTAGGCACTCAATAGGTTTGAGTGTCAACATGACTCATGGTGGGACGTGGAAGTGGGGACATCCAAAAGCAGTGTCCAGCTGGGAATGTGCTCTCAAGCTCTATTTGTGTCACAGCATGTCAGAGGGGAAACCTGCAGCGCGGAGCCATGTGTTATCTCCTAGTCCCTGCTGGTTCTCGTTGTAGTCCTTCACTCATTATGCACAGAAACACAAAGGTAAAAGACTTTGAAATGAGTTTGTTGGTGCATATCATCACAATTCACATTTCAAACTCAGGAATAGGAAAATATTCTCTTTGAGGCGCAAGGTAACTGTTGACACAGTCATTTTTATTTTTGTTTTTTCTGCAGTTAGAAAAATCCTGGAAACCATGAGTACAGAGTAATGAAATGATGCACTTTTTCCTGTAATGATGAAGCCAATAAAAGGCACCCATTGAGAATAATGTCCCAACAGCCAAAGCACTTCATCAATCTCAGCTGCTGCTTCTATGAACATATTGTATAATAATGGGAGTTCTTGTACAAAAAAAATATAAAGGTGCCTTTCTCCTTCCCCTCAATATCACCAGGGGAAGGCATTAATTCTACTCTAGTGTTAATCTATTCTAGCAGGATGATATATCCATTAATGGATATCATATATTTATTAAACCTTCCACCCTCACACAGAAATAACAATAGTTCATCATTCAAAAGTTCATTACTTTCAAAAGTAACCGATCATATGTTTGTCTGACTTTTTTTATCTAAGCAATCCAGAACTTATTTCCTTGCTGTTGAAGATGTGACTGGCTAACCAAAGCTCAGCCCTGGCCAGACTTAACTCTGTATTCTCAGCTGCAGACATGAGCCATCACTGCGCAGATCTGGGGAGCACGTCAGGGAATATTTGTTCTGGTGTCCTCAGCATAAGCAGGACATGGAACAGTTGGAACAAGTCCAGAGGAGGCCACAAGGATGATCAGGGACTGGAGCACCTCCCGTATGAAGACAGGCTGAGAAAGTCGGGGCTGTTCAGCCGGGAGAAGAGAAGGCTGTGTGGAGACCTCATAGCAACCTTCCAGTATCTGAAGGGGGGCCTATAGGGATGCTGGGGAGGGACTCTTCAGTAGGAATTGTAATGACAGGACAAGGGGTAGCGGGTTCAAACTTAAACAGGGGAAGTTTAGATTGGATATAAGGAAGAAGTTCTTTACTGTTAGGGTGGTGAGGCACCGGAACGGGTTGCCCAGGGAAGTTGTGAATGCTCCATCCCTGGCAGTGTTCAAGGCCAGGCTGGACAGAGCTTTTGGTGACATGGTTTAGTGTGAGGTGTCCCTGCCCATGGCAGGGGTTAGAACTACATGCTCTTAAGGTCCTTTCCAACCCTAACTATTCTGTGATTCTATGATTCTATGTACCCATTCAATTAGTGGACCATCATGAGCTGGAAAGCAAATGAAAGTTACAGACAGGTCTTGGCACAGCAGACAAGCCCTCACAAAGTGAGGAAAGCAAGTACTGGGCTTCTGGCAGCAGTAAAACAACATATTCAGTGATAAAAGTCTGACTACTGTAGCATGGAAGAAAAATCCATAACATTCCTAATAAAATGAATAATACAGCCCATACTTCCTTAGGCTATCATTTCAGCTTTTCCTGCAGATTATGCATATATTTACACTAAAATCATACTTGCAAAGTCATCTTTACTCAGAAGCATGTATACTTTCAGCATAAAAGTTGAGACTGTGGAACACAACAGCAAGGAGTAAATTCACACGTGAATCAAACCATGCAGTGGACAGGGCCGTATGCAGGATAGTGAAGGAACGTTGTGTAGATGTTGTGAACTTTGTAGCATGGAGTGCTGGAATACAGATCTTTGAAGGGAAGTCTAAAAAAAAAGGCTACTGAGCTGAAATTGAAATTTCAGCTGATAGAACTTTCAGACGTAGGCTGCCCACCTCTTTGAAATGAGGAGAAATATTAACAAATGCCTTTCTGATAGCATAAAAGTATTTACACAAACAGCTGTAATTCCTTTATAGCCAGTCAGTAGGCCATTCAGTTCAAATTCCAGCAACAGGCTAAATCCTGGGCTTCCCATAAATGACCCAACCAACCAACCAACCTTGTCCGCCAGGAAACAAGACCTTCCTGCCTTCTTCATGCATTTTGAGAAAGAATATGAAGACACTATACAATTCCTAATGTTTAATTTTGCAGAGTTATTATTTTTTGTTGTTTTATGATTCCACTATGTCCCTGCTAATTTGCATGTCTATTAATAACAGTAAATTCCTTTTCAAAATCCCATGAAGAAAATAGCAAGTTTATTAACATCCTTGCAAAAGATGAAGTCTGACCTGAAACCCAGACTCTTTATAAGCACTTCTGTGCCTTTCCATTGCTTTTACCTTATCATTGCCAACTTAAAAGGCTATTCTTATGACTGCAGGACTGCCACGATGTAATGCATGATTTATTATGTACAGCAGGTGACTGGTAGTTAGCATTTGTCTCAAAATGAATGCTACTGTCTGATGTTTTTTTTTCTTTCCTGCAGCTTTCCATGGGCGGTTCTTGGTTTTGTCAGTGACAAGATGACAATCCATATTTCTACCAAAGGATCCAGTGAGTCATCCTATTAACTCCACTGAAATACATGCTTGCTAGTCGTCCTGCCACTGTAAGTCTGTGGGATTTTGCATTCTCTCTGGAGACACTGTTCAGGAGTTAGTCCATAGTATGCATTCAGTAGTACAAATAATCTTTTTTTCTAAACCAGTAACTTCTCAGTGATGACCACAGCACCAAATAGACCCTATTTCCCCACATATCATTGCATATCACATCTTCCTCTTTTTTTATGTTATTAAAGTATTTTAGAGCAAATGAGAAGACTGACTATGCCACATACCATGCTGTTTCCAAGGGCTTGATTTAATTGTACCAGAAGGGTGTGTAAGGAGGAACTTTGCGTGTTGTGGGAACTGATACAAAGTCATAATATAGGCCTTGAAAATGTTGCCCTGAGAGGGAATACGCATACAGCTAAGAATGAGTGTATTGTGAATCATGGTGGAAAAATTCCATGTCCAAAAATCCCCAGATCTCCAGGATGACATAAAGTGGATTATGTATTCGTACTGGTTGCCCAAATTAACTCAGTTACGTTGTCCCTCCTGAGAACTCCCAACTCATCGAGCCAAGATCCTTTAAAGTTCCAGTAGAGGTGTAGTCTACTCAGTTCCTTTTCCCAGCTTTTTGCTATAAGAGAATGCAGCTGCCCTTGGGTTGTACTGTTTTGCAAGTTTTCATGTGGGAGAAGGGGCACCGCAGGCTGGTACATGACTATTGCTTTTCCCCATCCTTCAGTTGTGTTGGAGAAAAGGTAGGACTCACTCTTGTTGATAAAAGTCTCTTCTTTTAAGCTTTCTTGTTCTGCCCATGAAGGTGATGTTCTGTGGCATAGCTCAAGCAAGCTGCTTTCTGCTTAAGTGTATTTTGCACACCATGCAACCTTACCTCACATTAGAAGAGCATATGGCCTTGAGTTATGATTTGTTATTTCAGGGTAACTAGATGGTAACTGTACCGAAAACTGATGGCAACTCATGCGTTATCTCACGATAACAGGATAAATAAACCCTATCTTCACTGCATGCATTAACATTAATGGAACCTCATGGAAAACACTGTCAACCAGTTTAAATTTGTCCCCATTTAGGATGCCCCAGATGCTTTACTGCTTCTACGTATCTCATGCACATTTAAATTATGGCTGGGACTCCTTCCACGTTTGACATTCTTACCTTCAGAGCTTATGCCAGCTGCTGTCCTCAAGTTAGTAAGCATGCAAAAATATCCAGCATAATAAAGCAATGTATCTTTGAATTAAAATAAAGCCTTAGCAAGCTATTACGGAAATCATTAGTGGTGCATATAATGTGTATGCAGCAAAACCAATATAGAGATCTGAGGGGAGATTTTCAGTAGTTTGAGCATCCCTGGGATGACCCCCAAAAGCGAGGCTACCACAGCAGCTGACAAGACATTTTGCTTCATCTGTAAAAGGTCCCTTTGCCACCAATTTCAAGTGCAAAGTAAAGACAATAGGAGCACCAAAGTATTCCGTATAATTATTGTAAAACAGACAGATAGGGGTGGAGATAAAAGCAAAGGGAAGAGAATGGACCTAACACAGCTGCACAAAAACTGTTTCAGATGTTTTCTGCTTGAGAATGCCAGCACACTACAAACTGAAAATACGCTGAAGCAACATTACAGAGTGTATAAAAAGAGAATCTAACCAGTTTATTGGTAAAATATGAGCTAAATTTGTTGAGACTGTCCTCTAGACTGTAAGTATTTGTTTCTGCGAAAATTGTGTGGAACGTGAAAGCAACTATTGGCATGGCAGGTTTTCTTCATTTGGATGTAAAGCCAGATCTGCTTTTATTTTTTCTATGAAGCTGGTGTGTGGCAGAGTGCTGAGAGGTGGTTAACTAAATCTTTTAGCATCATTGTAAACCCAAACTCAGTTTTTGGTCCAGCCCCTGCTGAAGAAAATGAGAACCCCTGATTTCAAAGTAAAAATAAATAATAAAAATTAGAAAAACTACATTTAGTGATTCCACAATAACTAAACTTCTTTCCACATTGTGACCACTTCATCTGCTGAAGGTGCTTGCTCAAGGCACGTTGGACCTTGAATCAGGGAAATATTTTTTTAACCTTATTTAACCTAAGATTAAATATCACAAAACTTGATGAGGTCTGATCCATCTTATTCTCTGCTTCTCCAGCCAGTATATCTAAAAGGAAACACCTAGAAAGCTGCTTTTCCTGTTCACTTCATCTGCCAGAGATTTTACACTGGGCAGGATTCAGGGTCCATTGCAGTTTATAGTAACATATTAAATCTCATTGAAAAAAAAACAACAAAACAAAAACTAATAAAAATCGCCAGGAAAGAGTCTCAATAATTTAAAAATACTGAAGAAGTGAGGAAAAATACTCCTTTTTCAATACACAAATCCAAAGGCTATTTATTCCTTTCACTGCCACGGTGCTATTCTATGCAGCCTTCCATTTACCCGTGTGGTCTTTAAGATAGGAAAACACTGAATGTGAAACACATTAAATACTTTTAGGTATTCATATGGAAGAAGTGACAGAAACAGAATTCTTTGACAAGGTTCAGCAGGGCAGAGCTAGGGAAGGCTGGGACTGTTGGTGCTGGTGACTAAAACCTCCCAAAGTCCATGTTTCATATATGGTTATCCTAAACAGCATAATGCTGCTGCTGCAAAGGGGCAGGGAGATAGAGCTGCCTCGAGGGATCACCCTCCCCTGCAAACATCACCAGTTTCCAAAGAATAATGATGTTTTCCAGCCTCTTTTTCCCCTTAACCAAGCCAACCCCAGCATTCACTTCTGTTCGGCTTCACGTGCAGTGAGTTGCCTTCCCTTCCTCCCTTGATCTGTCTGGTTTTACACAACACTTTGACTAATTATAGCCTCAATACTGCTGCTGATTTATTGTAACTGGGGCTTACTTGTGTTAATAATAATGTCTGATGTTAGCCTGAGCACCTTGGTAAATAAATTTGCTACTGCTCTAAGAAATAAGGTTCCTAATGACTATAAAATTGCCTGGAAATTGTTCTCATTGCCAGACAAGATTAAGGAAAAGAACAAGGGAAAGTTGTTCTAGGAAAGTGCAGGGTTGTGTACTGGCTTGTAAACTGGAAGTAAATTACTAAAAAATAAATACTAAAAAAAAGTTTCTTTAGGTTTACCTGTTAATGACTTATATTCTTGACAACTTAATTCCTGTTTTTCCTGGGACATTTTCCTTACATATCAAAGTTGAATGCATTATTTCAACACAGAATTCTTAGTATGTGTCATAGGACATTTCTCATATTTTAACGTTGGGGTTCTGAACTCACAAAGCATCACCATGTTCTCCTGGAATCATGTTAGAGAAATGACATTTTGAGATACAACTCTTCAGCACCAAAGACATTACTGACATTACCTTTTCCTGTTATTTTTAAGTCTTAGTATATTGCAACAAAAACACGTAGCAATAAAGGAAGAATTTCTAAGCTTATTTAAGGATACTTCCATCTTCTGACTTTCAAAAAGTGTTTGAAGAGGATCCCACTGCTAAAAAAGGGGATTCAATTTCAACATTCCCTTCGTTAAGCCCTGTCTTTTACGTCACAGCATTAACCTCAAAAAGCTCTTAAAGTTTTGCAATATCAGACAAATCACATAACAACTACTGCCTGTACAATTCTGGCAACTAAAAGCTTGCTGGTAGGTTGTTAGAGCTGGTCCACCATAATCTGATGTGTCGATAACGGGGATGACAAGCATGGCAGCCAAAAAGTTTATACAAAACCCTCTCCTCCCAGCCATTTCGCTCCACCCAGTCTTGTGCTACTTCCAGAATTTACAGTGCCTTTCTGTGACAGCTGTTTTTCATGATAAACTGAGGTGTCAGAAGGGCTATGAAGTATGGATAGAAGTTTTTTTTCATAATCATAGTTCATGGTAATAAAGGAACAAGGATGAAATCATAAGATAAATAGCTAATGGTAAAGTCAGAGATATGTAAAATAGGCAGTGCTATGGATGGTCATCTTTCTCCCTTTCAGTTCGAATGCCATAACTTCTCAATGCCTGCAAAAGTGTGGGTATGTCTGAGTATGTATGCAAACAGATATATACACTTGCTTGTTACGTGTATGGAGTTACGTGCTACGTAAAAATTGCCAAGAACTAGTGGTTGTGCCAAAGCTGTAGGACTGAATCCAAGACCTTCACAGTGGCAATTCAGCAGCAATTAACAACACACACACCCCCCCCCCCCCCCCCCAAGCTTTGGTCCTGATTTAGACAACTTTTAAAGCATGTATTTAACTTCAGACATATGGCTGGTTCCATTCTTTGTAATGAGGCCAGAAATGTGCTTGAAGTTACATATGCTCCCTGATTAGTTTACTTGTGAGCTGGAGCTGTAGTGGAATTATGTGAAAAATAGCTCCATAATAATATTCCCGAGCCATTTGTCAGTTCACAAGTTACTTAAAAGGACTAAAATATTCAGAATGTGGAATCTGGTGGCAGGGGAAGGAAAATATGTGACAACGTACATATGTAGTCACTACTGATTAAGAAATAACAGTATAGATTTTTTGATAGTGTTATTACTCACTATGAGTTTACTTTATTCTAGAGCTTTAGCTGAAAACATGTGTTTTAGCCATCTGCCTGCAGAAGCATTTCTCGATGTGTCAGTAGTATGCTTGTAGTGTTGGCAGATACCTGAGAGTCTCTTCTTTCTCATCCTGTTTGCATGCAGAATTAAGGAATACAGTGATCTTTATTTTCGTATTCTTTTTAGGTGCTCAGGTAGCGTTTCAACAGCAATGAGCTAAACCCCTTTGCTATGTAACAAATAATTTACTGCAGTTGTTTTACAACTATTTTTAGTTTCCCTGAATTCTCCCTGAACTAAGCTTGCACAAACACAACAGAACGGTCTCAAAACACATGCAACATTAAAGGAGAAAGCAAAATCATCATGTTTGTGCAGAAAAAAGAAATTCCTCTCAGTAAACAAAGTTGTTTTCACTGTCTGTACCTCCATCTATAAACTGTCGAAACATCAGCTTCCCATGGGTTGAGGATATCCACATCTGACTCAGGAGAGCAAAGAAATGCCCCAGTTAACTGTATTGACAGTAAAAGAATATTTGCTCTCTTGAGCAATAAAGGAAGGTCCCACCACATCTGTAAACATTCTCTTCCTTCACCTGCAGCTCAGAGCAGCAAACACAGCTTCAAACTCAGTGCAGTGAGGCACAGCAGCCAAGCACTGGGGTTACTCAGAAAGTTATCAGTAAATCACAATATCTACATGGCAATTTATGGAAGAACAGTGTCTTCAATGCATGCGTTAACATTAATGAAAGGGAAAACCTCATGAAAAATGGTCTGATAGGGTTCAGCAATCAACCTTACTGATTAACCATCTGAACATTAACTACCCCAGAAGAACTAGGCAAGAGGGGACACAGCATGAAATGATGCTCATGGATTCTGGAAGTTTTTTAGCCCTCTGAACTGTTGCTGCTCTGTAATATCAATGCCAGGAAACAGTAAGGTGAAGAATTTCATCTCTCATTATTCCTTGGACACCACCTAATGCCCAACAATGTTTCCCTTTTTAGTTCCTTAAATGCACTTCTTGTTTACTTACTGTAATCACACCTAATTATATAATTGTATCATTGTGTTTAACTATAATCACAGTGCATATATATGCAATTAAAAAAATAAAGTATTCAGATTCCCATTACAAAAATTTCATTAAAATAAAGTTTGCACATGATCAGTTAGAAACATTTAAAAAAATACTGTGAGGTTTACACCTTTTCTCCCTCTCACTATAAAATGTAAATCATAGAATAGTTAGGGTTGGAAAGGACCTAAAGATCATCCAGTTCCAACCCCCCTGCTGTGGGCAGGAACACCTCACATTAAACCACGTCACCCAAGACTCCGTCCAACCTGGCATTGAATACTGCCAGGGATGGAGCATTCACAACATCCTTGGGCAACCCATTCCAGTGCCTCACCACCCTCACAGTAAAGAACTTCTTATATCTAACCTAAATTTCCCCTGTTTAAGTTTAAACCCGTTACCCCTTGTCCTGTCACTGCAGTCCCCGATGAAGAGTCCCTCTCCAGCAGCTCTGTAGGCCTCCTTCAGGTCCTGGAAGGCTGCTATGAGGTCTCCATGCAGCCTTCTCTTCTCCATGCTAAGATCTGTATGACTGATAAATATGACGATATGAAGACAAGAGAGAATTGTAAACTGAGGAATTCCAGGGCCTGAGCTTTATCCTATGTATTCTGTAGGTGCTTCTTTACAGGCTTTCTTGAAAAGTTTTAGCTTGCCAGTGCAGACTGGAAGGGGTTTTCATATCATTTCTGCAAACCATAGTGTGCGGCATTGGTAGGATAATGTAGGAACATGGTTAATGACTTAGAAAGAAAAGATTTTGTCTCAGAAGTGTAGTGGAAACTGCTTAAGGATTATTGGACATTCGGTTCTTAAACCGTAAAAAGAGGCATTAAAGGATGCATGTGTGTAGATGATCCATAGAGACTAAGGGACATCTGAGGCATATGGCTAAATAAACATTGAGCATGCTGCATCATTCCTGCTTTTTAAAAAAACTTCCTGGTCTGTCAGTGGTTTTAAGCATGCAAGTCACTGAAGGTGAGGGAGATTTCTAGGTAGAACAGAAAGAACAAATTTGCTCATTTTTCTCATTTTAGCTATTCACAGTGAAATTTATTTGGAGTTTCGTTATAGCCACAAAGAATTTCATGTTATTAACCTTTGAGTAGTTTTAAACTAAGTCTATATGGTTTACTGCATTTACTTTGAGTCATGGGTTATACAATAACACAGTGGGTCCTCGGCAGGATTAAAACCCGAGTACATTAAAATTCAATTAAAAGCCTTGACAAGTGCAGTGGTTGACTCAGACCGTTAACTGGGATTGTGCCTGTGTAAAATGAGCTGCTTTGTCACTGCACAGAGGAAGGAAGATATATATCTGTTATAACCAAGTGAAATGTCAGGCCCTCTTGTATTTGAGCAAGTTATAACATTTGTCTCTTAATTTCTGTTTCTCCCCAGTTAGCCGACCGACATCACAATGACTGAGGACTTAGGCCACAGATTCAGTAGTCTCACCTGGGAGCAGATTAAAATCCTGGATCAAGTTTTAGCTGAGGTCATACCTATTCATGGGAGAGGAAATTTTCCAACACTGGATGTAAAGCTTAAGGATGTCATTCATGTGGTAAAGGAACAGCTCACTGAAAAGCAAATCAGTGTTAGAGATATCCGCTTGAACGGTTCGACAGCCAGTCACATCCTAGTAGAGCAGAATGGAACCAGTTACAAAGACCTAGACATCATTTTTGGGGTGGAACTTCCAAGTGAGCTCGAGTTCCAGGTTGTTAAGGAAGCAGTTCTTAATTGCCTATTGGACTTCTTGCCAAAAGGTGTTAATAAGGAAAAAATCACTGCTCAGACCATGAAAGATGCTTATGTGCAGAAGATGGTCAAAGTCTCCACCGACTATGATCGCTGGAGTCTTATCTCGCTGTCAAACAACAGTGGCAAGAATGTAGAACTAAAGTTTGTCAACTCGCTCAGACGACAGTTTGAATTTAGTGTGGACTCCTTCCAAATCATACTGGACTCCATGCTAGAAGTTTACAAAGCAACAGACTGCGAATTGACAGAAGACTCTCACCCCACTGTCATTGCTGAAAGTATGTATGGAGACTTCAATGAAGCAATGTACCACTTAAGATACAAACTGATTTCCACAAGGAACCCAGAAGAAATCAGAGGAGGTGGCCTCCTAAAGTACAGCAATCTCCTGGTTCGCGACTTTAAGCCAGCAGACAAGGATGAAATCAAATCTCTGGAACGTTACATGTGCTCCAGGTTCTTCATTGATTTTCCAGATGTTGCTGAGCAGCAGAGGAAAATTGAGTCATATTTGCGCAACCACTTCATTGGGGAGGAGAAAAGCAAGTACGACTACTTGATGACTCTGCGTAGAGTTGTAAATAAGAGCACAGTCTGTCTTATGGGATACGAGCGAAGACAAACTCTGAATATGATCACAATCCTGGCTTTAAAAGTACTCGGAGAACAAAATATCATCCCAAATGCCGCCAATGTAACATGCTATTATCAGCCTGCTCCATACATCAGTGACAGAAACTTCAGCAATTACTACATTGCTCATGGACAACCACCTATCTTCTACCAGCCATACCCATTTCACATACAAATTCAAAGTGGCATGGTTTAGGAACTGGTAACCTCCTCACCACTTACACTCCTCTCTCTTTCCAGTTCTATTCATAATAAAGGCATCATTAAAGCAAGTTTAAGCATACATTTTGACTTAAGGACATATTTTTGTGCAAGTTGCCAAAGTTATTTGGTTGATCAATGTCTACATCACCGTTAAGCAGATTGTGAAATAAGTGAAATGGCTATCAGTCAAATACTTAAATCCCCACCTGTGTTTGGGCTATATATATTTTTTTCGATGAAAAAAAGAAGGATATAAATGATTCTAATTTTATAAAATAAAATGCACTAAGTTCTGAATTCTAAAAAATTCTTAAGCAAAATTTAAATTATGTAAATAAAAAATTAAGCAAATAAAATACCTCTCAGCAGAAATGCCTGGTTTTAGAATCAATAGTGTTCTGGGTACATCAAAGCAGATCAACCATCAGTTATACCCATGCAGTTCCAACAACATTTATTTGCAGCACCTTTAGAAAATCCCCATTGAAAGACTGTCTCTTGGTGGGTTGAGCTTTGCTTTACAGGCTCTGGTCTGGTCACTGTTCAGGTCCAACTGGAGATGTGAGGTCCCTCTCCTCACCAAGGTACTGTCTAGTCATGCTTAGCAGGAAACATACCTACCAAGAGCAGACTCAGCATTTTTGTGTATCCAAAGTTTCCACAGATCAGAGGGATCTGCCTCTCAGATAATGAAAGTAGTAAGAGAGACAACTATTCTAATTACATTGGTCTGGAAAAACAAGGTAATAGAATGAGAAAGAAGGTGCAAATTGAGCACATAGGGCTTGCTTGCTATTGCTAATTTGTTATCAATCAGAGATGCTTAAATGTGCAATAAAGTCATGGAAAAAAAGAAAAATATATATAAAAGAGCCCAGGACTGCATTGTTTTAAGGTGAATTAAAGCAAATCCTTGGCAGTGGCATTTGAAAAAGTATTTTATATTAGCAGTTTCCTGCATATCTTTAGATACCTGCACACATACATTAGTAGCAAATGAAGAATTCTCTTACGATCAGGAAGTAAAACATTAGTTCCAAGTTTTTGTGTGTGTGTTTACCAAAGATAAGTTTTAAACATGTCACATAAGTGCCTCCCTATGCCAGTTGCTCTGTGAAAGTAGCAATGATGTTGGCAATCAATCACGCTAGAGAGCTCCTTGGCTCCTGAAAAGGAAATGTTTGCCCTTGGTACTCCACTGACGGGTTGCGAAGTGCCCATAGCACTGAAGATCAGAGGGGTATCACCATTTGTCTCCCTATGACTAGGTTTGGGATGGATGGATCTAAGATGTTCTTACTGAAAGTATCAGAGTTCAGATCCTGAATACGGTGCAAGAAGGAATAGTATGAAAAGGAGATTTAGAATGGGTGTGATTGTAAGATGGGAACAGCCAACTGGAAATGCAGCAGTAAAGTTTCTTACATCTGATGCTTTACATGTCACTGTGTCATACCACAAGCTTATTGTTGGTACATCACTGTACGTCCTCATCCTCCTTGTGTTTAAAAACGCTGACTGCATTTCATCTATTGACAACAGGCACCAAGTCTTAGGCATTTCTTCTACTTGGGAAAGAGTGTTTGATTTATTTTACACAGAAATATGCTCCATAACACTATTTTAAACATTTCTAAAATTTCTAAGGTCTATGAAGTCCTATTGCCAGTGACATGTAGCTTTCCTTTTTAGCATTATATGCCTGTACAGTAGAACAAAAAGCTGTCTAAAGTCAACTAGAGTGCTAACTATTCTATGATTCTATAACTTTTCTGGCCATCATCACTAAAGTCAACCCTATTCTGTAAAATACAGTGCAAAAAACAATGTTTCTGCACCATAAAAAAGGTATAATAATCTACTTGGAAGCTGATTCATTTTGTGATGCCTTTCATGAATATAGCACTATTTTTGCTGATTTTTCATATATGCCCAATTCCATGTCTAAAAGCACAGTTTATTTCACTTCCGGTAGTATTTTTCTATTGGCTGAACAATATTTAATGAAATTGGCAATTCTAATTGCTATGTTATCAGATATGATAACACTAAATTTTCTTGTAAGGATTTCCAGGGAATTCTCCCTGTCAGAATCAAAATGGAGTGAAACACGGTGGATTCATTTTTTTTATTTTTAATGGAACCATTTAGATTACGAAGGGAACCTTGAAATTTAGTTTGGTATTTGTCAGATTATATAGCACTGTGAAATGCTGTAAGAGCCTTATGTAGGTTATGTCCTTGCTAATGGTCATGCTTCAACCCTCAGCCCATATGATTGGCAGGGCTGCAGAGTTGGACTGGGCACAGCTGGGACTTCCCATTGAATCTGTGGGAGCTAGGCATCCAAACACCTCAAGTGTCAGGAGGAGCTGGGCTCCTAAACTCCCTAAATCTGCCTGAAAATCTCAGTCCATCTGCACTGGCGTGTGACCTTTATGTGATGTAACCACCTCAACTCACTACTCCTCTGCTCCCAGTTTCCTTTGTTGCCAGGTGGAGAAATGGATTGATTTCTCAAGAAGCAGGAAACCAGTCAGGCGGGAAGGAACATTTTCAGCATGTCATGTATATCCAATGATCCATTACCTGGAGAAATATTACAAAAGCCTGGTTTTTAACCAACAAGTAGAAACATGTATCACCCATGTATAAAGGACTATAGTTCTTTCTTGAATCAGGCGCTGTGAAAATTATCAGGAAGAGTCAGCTAGGTCTGGATTTGTATAAACCAGCTGGTGTGCTTGTACAGCAACTCTGTATTTAAATATATTTATTCTGTTATGCCTGTTTATACATTCAGGTTAGGTAAGGAAGGACTCAGCCAAAGCCCATGGAGTTACTGGAAAGAGTGCCCCTAAATGCAATGGGCTTTGTGTGAGACCCCAGCAAAGAGTAAAGGACTTGGATGAGTGCCTAGAGGTGAAGGTACAAAGACACCAATATGCAAAAATGTCTCAGGTATAAATAAACCCTTTAAATTCATTGGAAAAGGTCTTATATTTCTTACCTAGACGTAGTTCAGTTTTGAAGGTTGAGGTTTATGATTTTATATATGCTTAAATATATAAAATCTCACATATCTATATAAACATGGGCGATCAACAAAATCTGATGGTCTTAAATATTTCCTTCCAAACGTTCCATTGATACTTGGCAGCAGTATTTGACTTGGAGATTGTTTTTTTTCTGTAAACTAATATTGAAAAGGGGATGTTGTACAGACTGCTGCTTGCAAAACATTGATACCATCAATATGTAAGATGAAATATTCTAACCTCTTCTCCAGTTGTTACTGATTTTTCCTTGTGCAGATAAAAATCTACGAAGAATTGAGTTTTCTCAGTACCAGTCTCCTGAGCTTCATGTTTGCATTATATCTTGTTGTTACAATCTGTTCAATGATTAGAATACCTGGAAATTGTAATGCTGGTTTTATTTAATCACATAAAACTCCTTAAGGTTTACAGCTTGAAGTAATCTACTGTTGTCAAGACCTCAGTGTTGAAGTTTAAAGTGCTTTCCTAAAAAATGTCATCTGAATTTTGTGTTATATTGTAAAAGGTCTATTTGAAGCATATACATTATGGTAGTTCCCTTAAAATGTGATTTGTGAGCTTGATACTCGACACATTACAGAAGTTTTTGCAATGGCTAAAAGAAATGTGAAATTGTCCTCAGTCGAGATGTTTTATCGTCTATTGTGTTGCACTGACCCTGCGGATCCGTGAAATCACAGATCTGATTTACCACCGCGTCACTTCCTTTTGATAGCTGTGTAATTTGAGTGATGTTAAGGGAGTTATATTGACATACATTTGGAGTTACACCAGTGTGCATTCAATATGATTTGCAGAAATACCTGGAGAAAGGACAGCAAAGAGAGTTTGGTATGTCAGTGTGATCCCTACAGCTCAGTTTCTGTTCGATGTATTTTTCTATTACGCTAGACAAATGGAAGGGTGTTCAGGACTGTTGCAGAAGAAAGAAGTATTTCACTTAATGTGCCATCTGAAGCTGTTGAAAAAAATACTGTAATGGTAAAAAATATGTACTAATCACACAAATTTGTAGGTCATTAGTCCACAGTGTTGACTAGTGCCTTTGGGTATTCGGGGAGCGACCATTAAAATAACTTTCTTGTTTAATGTATGGTTTGCTTGTCATCCCTTCGTTACTCTGGTTGGAGGCCAGTTCGAGCACAAAGATTGCTTCCACCAGCCAAACTGGTGTGTTAGAAAGCAGGAGTGCTAAAGGTTCGGTTGTGGTTTGTTACGTCAGTAAGCCACCAGCTCAGATTTACTGCTGTCAGACCTGCATTGAGGGTGACAGAACAGCCAGATTCTCATGAATATCTTTGATACATCTGAATGGCTCTGTGCTAGTTGTCAAACAGGCTGGTGTTAAATAGTCACATTTTAAGTGCCTAGATGTGTACTTCTGTAATAAAAACATGACTGTCTGCTGGGTAAATAAAATAAATACTTGACAAATGATTTGATTTTACCTATGCCTAAAAATACATTTTACCTACTCTGAGTGCACCTCCCCATAAATCTAAACCCGTATTTATCCAGGCTGTAGAATTTCTGTTGAGTATGAACATGGCCAATGCCAGTGATGTTGGACTGAGGTCAGAGAAATGCTTACAAACTCTTGAGTTTTCAGTTGGGCAACATAACCACATTCATCTTAGATTTCTGGTTGCTTACTTGGATTTTATGGGTTTGGGGGCTTGGGTTTGGGTTTGTGAGGAGGTTCTTTTGGTTGGGTGGGGTTTTTGTGTTTCCTGGGACAAGACAATATTGTTCTATGTTCCTGGGGCTGTCAATGCACTGTTAGGTGCCATGGACCCTCTGGTGCCTTAAGAGGAAGGAAAGGAACATGCCGGATGCTCTAGCCCCATGTGAGACTCTGGAATTCTTGACTTGGGTGTTTATTGCCTTTTAGCCTCTTGCACTGCAGTAAAAGGACTCCCCATGGTTCACATATAGCAAAGATTCTGCTGTTTGGTGGAAATGGGGAGGAAAAGTGGCCAGGATCAGCATGCCTCAGCAGTCTTAGGGTGCTGGAGATGCTCCCATGCCCTTGCCAGACCCTTCAAGCTGTGTCCCAAAGCCCTTTTTCTATCAAACGCCTGATGAGATTACACGGGAGCATGAAACTGTTGTGCAGGGGAACCTGCAAATCTCTCTGCTTTAGGGACACACATAAATTGGCTCAAAATGGTCTTCAGGATTTTACCACTTCCTGCGTGTGCAGCTGGCTTTCCCTTGGGCACCTCCAGGGATGGAGCACTCACAGCCTCCCTGGGCAACCCATTCCAGTGCCTCACCACCCTCACAGGAAAGAACTTCTTCCTTATATCCAATCTAATTTTTGTAAGAGCCTTCCCATTTTTTTTTAACCAGTGTCATGGTTTAAACCAAACCAGACAACTCATTCACTCACTCCCCCCCTTCTTGCCCTCCCACTGCTCCCAGAGGGACGGAGAGGAGAGTCAAAAAGAATGCAACTCCCACAGGTTGAGGTAAGACCAGTTTAGTAACTAAGGTATAACACAAATCACTACTGCTACCACCATTAATAATAATGATAAAGGAAATAACAAGGGAAGAGAATAAGACATCTCACCACCAGCCGACCGATAACTCGCCCCCCCAGCCCAACCAAGCACCGACCCCTACCTCCTCCAACCCTCCAGTCTCCCAACCCTTCCGGCTAACTCCCAGTTACGTCCTGGGCATGACGTGCTGTGGTATGGAATAGCTCTTTGGTCAGTTTGGGTCAGGTGTCCTGTCTCTGCTTCCTCCCAGCTTCCCCTCCTCCCTGGCAGAGCATGAGGCTCACAAAGTCCTTGGCCAAACCAAAACATCATTGTTATCAGCTCTGTTCCCAAGCCGAAAGTCAAAACACAGCACTGCACCAGCTACCAAGGGGGAAAAAAATGACTGCTCCTGCTGAACCCAGTAATAACCATTTAATCCTAATTTCACTTCCTGACCACTTCTTTTCGTTTATACAGCCAGATTTTCAATAATCTGCCTCTTAATAAAATGTTGAGTGGGGAAATGGGAAGGCAGCCCACAGACAGGGTTTTCCTGTCCTTAAATATTCACCAGACACTTTCCTGAGGAATTCAATATATAAGGAAATACATGAAGATGATAGAGGGCTGTTTTGTTTTCTAATCCCTGCCAGCCCCCTTTTTCTTCAGCTCCATCAATCTCCATCATTAAATACTATTACATAAGCAAGTGATTTTCTTCTTACCAGCTGCTTCCATACTCAGCTCCATTTCATCTTGTACCATTGCAGAACCCGTGTTTCTGAAATCACAATTAGTTACCATGGAAAGCAATTCAATACTGTAATAAATACACTCAAAGGCTGCTCACTCAGCTATGTATTACAAAATAATGATAATGACAAAAAAGTCCTCCAGAGAACTGCAGATTATGTGCACGTATGTTTATGAGCAAGTGTGTGCTTGTACGTACACAGGTTAATCTAATTCTCTATTACATTTTCCTTGTATGCTGGGTGTGTGGGAATACGCCTGTGCAGCAAAGCCCACTGGGATGCAGCCCTGCTCCCTTGCAAGCCCTGCCCTCCAATCTGAGCAAGCTCTTCCCCATCCTATATTTTGCTTCCCTGTAAATATTCTCATCCTGTTGTTGATACGAATTTATTTCGCACTCCTTCTGTTTTGCTTTCCAGAATAGGCAGGAACATGATGCTGCCCATATGTTCCTGTATTCCCGCACAGACACAACCAGTGGCATTGCAGCGCCCTTGGCAGCTGCCTGGTGCTGGCTTTGCCATCCCGTTTTCCCTGCTGAGGAGAGGCAGTGCTGGGAGCACAAGTCTCGGCTCAAGATGTTGATGCAGCCTTGCGTTGCTGTCACCATTTGTGCCAATAATTCCTTCCTCCAGCATTTTATCAGCGGAGGAACATGTCCTGACATTTTCCAGGCAACGGGTTGAAATGGCAGCTCGTAGTTTTGCCTAGAAGACAAAAACGGATCTTGAAATAGATCTATTTTTATTGTATTGCCTGCTTATCCCTGGCAGTTCCCAGGTAATGACATTTTCCAACCAAGGTTCTGGATTCGTTACCTACCTTGAATGGCTTACATGCCCCATCAGGTCAGAAGAAAGAGCTGTGAGCTTTTTGTATTAAAGTACAAGCAACTCCTTACACTTCTTTAGAAGTTGTTTCAACTGTAAGTTCTAGCCCAACTTAGTTGTGTTCTCCATCAAGAGGCTGGAAGATGACCATAAGAAACAGCATCACAGCTGTCAAATTTGATAGCCTGAATAATTTATTGCATCGATTATGTCTCTCATTAAATAATGTATTCAGTCAATTTCTCAGCCCTTATTACAGGAAAACAGAATGTCAGAAGTCTTTACATCCAACATGTGAACCAGGCACATGCTTCGTATGGCTTTCACAGGGCTGCCCACAGGGACACATCCAGGTGTATGCATGCTTCTGGGCATCTCTGAACTGAAATGGGATGTTTTTTTCCCATGGTTTCTTAGTAAGGTCATAACAAGAGAGCAGGTCAGAGTACAAAAAGTAACTAAATCCTATGGGAAAAGCATGTTTTAAGTGAAAGCTTGGCTCCCCTGTGAGTTAACAAGGTCACTAAGTTAGACGATAAAGCAGAGCTATAATAAAACATAATAAAGCAAAATGTATTTTAAAATGGGAAGTGGTTTTGTTCTTCAGCTTTAAAAACAGAGTGATTTGTCTCTATTAAAACTTGCTTTTAATATCTTCAGATTAAAAATACTTTTTGTTTGCTTCTTGCTTACTTTTTTCCTGGCACTTTCTTTTTTCCTGTACTTTTACTCCCTCTTTTATGACCTGTTTTGTGCCGGGATGTGTTTAAGTCTTAAAACATTGCACAGAGTGTCAAAACCCTCCCTCCTACATGTGCGACATATAGATGTGGGCCTGCACTTCATCACGATGGTTTTTCAGGGACAATCCTTCAGGGAACCCACCATGTGAAATACACTTCAGCATTTGGGAAATAGAAAAACCCCATCACTCTCCCCCGTTCGTGTTGGTAAATAGTGGAATGCAGATCATCTAACAGTACTTTGGCTTCCACATGATTTGGATTTGCATAACAGCGTGCTAATCAATGTGGTTTTTGCGCTAAACAACAAAAGGAAAGAATTTATTTCACAAAGTAAGGGTGACTAATGAAACGTCACTGTGGCAGCTGCAATGGCAAAGGGAGGGGGCCCAGTAAGGGGCTCATGCTGCGGTCTGGGCAAAGGGATGTATGCTCTGAATGGGGACATGGTCGCTGCTGGAGTTGAGATGTGATGAAATCAGCTACTACCTCACCCTTGTATAACTGTGAACACCCACATCATGGGGCCCATTTTCAATTATTTCATCAACAACCCCTTACTAAATAACTGTGCACTTCTCCACCTGCCTTCACTGCTAAGTGGAGACTGGGCAACGACAGCGTGAAAACAAAACCACATCCACTGAAATGCCACCTCCTGGCAAGCATCAGGGTACCTCAGGATTGTGCTCTCTAACGCAGCAGTTCCCTCAGCAAACAACTTCCGAGATTAAACGCTGGAGAGAAATTGGTTTGAAGGATACAGCATTTCCCTTAACCCCAGCTTGAAAATCTTACGGATTTCACTGGCAGTTTAGCTCTGTTTACTTCAACAGCAGTCCATCTTCAAATCCTTATAGAGGGCAATCAGTCCGAAGGGCTCTCGGGTTGCTTAAAACCTGTGGAAAAGTCTTTCCTGGCTCTGCCCTGATAGCCCACCCCTGAACAGGACCAGTAACCCCCTCCTCTGCATACATTTAGGCTTTGAAAGAATAAGCAAAGCCAGCAGAGGTGGAAACTGCACAGATACAGGTTTCACGAAGTTCATGCTAACAGCAATTGACTGCAGTTTTACAGCATTAAGTTGTAGTGCTTAATAAAAAGTTGGTAAGAAGACTGGAGTGAATAAGAGAACAGTAAAGGTAGAGGCTTTGGGGGTTTTATTCAGTTGCAATTGCATCTTAGGCACTGTAAAAAACAGTTTAAGAGCCACTGGAACGCATTAGAAATCCTCCCTTCGATGCTGATGGGGGTTGGATCAGGCTCAGCCTTGTGCATGTGGCTTTCTGCTTCTGGTTTAACATGAATGGAAGATTTTGAGAGATGTGTGTTTTCCTCCTCCTCTCTTCTCCCTGTTTCCTCTGTGAAGCCTCCTCCAGGGCAATGATCCTCCCAGCAGCTCAGCCTTGGCAAACACCAGGGCATGGCTCAATCCTGGCCACTGCAGCTCGTGGCTGGCAGTCACCTGCCTTTACCCCTTTATGGGAATTGGTTGGCTTGGCTCTTAAAATGAGAAGAGGATGTTGTGGGGTTTAACCCAGCGGCAGCTAAACACCACTGGGACACTCACTCACTGCCTTCCTACAGTAGGATGGGGGAGAGAACTGGGAAAAACAAAGTAAAACTTGTGGACTGAGATAAAGACAGTTTAATAAGACAGAAAAGGAAGTAAAATTATTAATAATAATTAATGATGATTAGTTATAATGAATAGTTAAAAACAACTACACCAATTATAAAAGAAATAGATTATACAAAACAAGTGATGCACAACACCTGTGGAAAGCCAAGGGAGAAGTCTTCCAGCTCGGAACTGCTCCCTTTGTCAGGGTGAGATTTGGCGATCTTTGCTTTGCCAGTTTGGGAGGCAGAAGGGAAACTTGACATGTCCATCTCCTGCCCGTTGACCATGAAGGACCCTCTGCCCACTCCTGCTGGGGACAGCGGCTCTATGGAAACACTGCTGGACATCATTATTTATGGTGCTTTAGTCACCCTGGAAACAAAGTAGATGCTACCAGACATGACTTTTAACACAGCTAATTATATCATTAGTGTCAGTACCACTTAACAACTGGCATATACCTTCCCAGGTCCAGTGCTGGCAATGTTGTCATGGGAATGACCTGGCTCCGCTCCTCGGTGGGGATGTGTACAAGATGCACCAGGACCATGGTGAGGTGTCAGAGCTTTCTGCCACTAGTCCTGGGACAGGTTTGCTGCCTAATCTAAGTTCTACATTTACTAAAAACACTGTGTGGGGAGAGCAAGAAACCATTCATGGTTTCTATAAACGTGCTGCTCCAAATCCTTTCACACTGCCGTCCCTGTGTGCAGTATTTCAGCCTCATTTTCTCAACAACGCTCCCATCTCAAAATCTGGTGAAGCAAAAGAATTCACTAAATAAATAGAAACAAAACCAAACCAAGGCAAACCAAACACAACAAAAAACTCCAAACAAACTGAATAGAAGAGCAAAGTGAAAGCTTTCCTCCATCTTTACCCAGGATTCCCTGAGCAGTCCCAGTGACACTGATCAGCATTTTAACATTTAGAGGAGATTTTGGTGGCTGTTAAAACCATTCACCATTTGTCACAAGCCCCTGGCTCCGTAGGGAACGTAGTGACCACATCCAAGAGCCACATCCAGCCAGAATATGCTACAGCAAGATCCCACCAGACTCCACACATTCACAGATGAGCCAGAAAACGCTGCTGCTTTTTCCTCCTCATCTGTACATACCTGGGGCCAAATCATCGCAGATGGGCTTTCACAAAGTTTAATGGCATTATAACCACACACACACATAAAGAATGCTGGCTTTAGCTTCCGAGTGAGAAGCAAACATCTCTGTAATGAGCTAATAAATGGTCCTTGGAAGAAAAAAAACACTGTTATTAAATCCCTGTCCTGAAGGCTCTCCAGACTTCTCAAGCCATTTTGCCCCAGGAGCAGCTGTTATGGATGGGTTGGTGGCTCTTGGGCTGCTCATCAAGCTCCAGCTATTTCACAGAGATGCTGCCGCCACGGTCTGGCTGTGGCTGGCAGCCGTTTTGGGGCAATATGTGCATTTTGAGAGGCCGATCCTCCCCACAGAGCAATGGATGGCAATTTCAGACCTAAAGAAGACGGGGGATGTATGGGCAAGTTACAGTTCTAAAGCAGAAACGTGAAAACAGATTTGTGTTTGTGGAATCAGAGAAACCAGTTAAAAAAGAAAGAAAAAGACTAAGGTGCCACTGAAAACAGCATATGTCTGCTTTCCCTCACCTGGGAGGGGGGGAATCGCTTCACTGGCAAATGATAATGGACACATCCAGCATGGCCGGAGGCTCCCATGGAGGGATAACACAGCTTCAGAGAGGGAATATGTAAATTGGCAGGGAGATAGATGTCATGGAGATGTGCCCAAAGCCCCAAAACTAAACCCAAGTGCCCAGGGGATGTTTTTCAGCAGAAGCTGTGTCACTGTGGATTGTTCTTACTGGGGCTCAGCTCTGTGGTTTAAATACAATAGGCTCCTTTAATCTTTTTGGTGGTGCTTTTGTTTATCCCCTCTGCCTATCGCCTGTTACCCCCACACAGGAACCAACCACACACAGTGTTCAGACACCCCTTAACACCCACTGACGGCCTCGAGGTTCCTCTAACTGCTCTGTTAGAAAATGCAGCTGTTTCTTGGTATAAAGAAGAGGAAAAAAAAAGACAAAATGATCAAGTTTTTGTCTCTGTATATGAAACAACCTCAAAATAACTCAAGCCTGCAAATAAAAGGAAGCAGGTGGCTGCTGACTGGAAACCTCTTAGTGTAAGGTTGGGTTTGAGGGCACTTGTTCCCACACCCTTCCTGTCCCATCCTTCAAGGTAGGTCTCTGACACACCAGCAGAACCTCTATGTTGCTGTTCTCCATGTACCACTTGGTGCTGTGCCCAAAGAGACCCCGAGTGGCAGTGGCACAGACACAACCTGCCCAGCACCTTTCTTAGGGGCAATGGATATAAAAAAAGCTAGAAGATAAATCTGACTCCGAGGACAATGTAAATCCAAACCCCCTTTGCAGAAGCATCTCTAGTGCCCAGCAATCCCCCAGGTGTCAATTACTTCAAAATTGACTCCAGCTGAAGAGCACCTGCTCATAAATATCCACAAATCCTCCCACATCCTGTTTGCATCATCACCCCTGTTCTTTGCCGGGAGAGAACATGAGTAAATGACTGACTCACAATGTCTTATTTCTCGCATTTCATGCGGTTTTAGAGTTTTCCTTGTGTTTCACATTAAGACGCTTGTTCCTTTTATAACCTTCATTACACATTAGGAAGGGTGCACGCAGACCCAAATAGCTCTTGAATTTATAAATATGGCGCAATCAATGCATTTTATTTTGCAATTATTGCAATAACCAAATGGGATATTTCAGTAATGCTTGAATGTGCTCTGTAAGTAATGCCTCTCATTGTCCTTTAATTGCACGCATTTGGTAAATGAGATTTAAAGGTTCTATTAGTATTCATTAGGCAGAGGCCAACATACATTTTCTGCAAAATTAATAAAATATAGCTGTTTCCTCTTATCATGACATAGCTGTGTTGCAGCACAGCGCAATGCACGCTTATTACAGGTATGCATTACTGCTTCTTCCCAAAGCCCATTTATGAAGCTTACAAAGTGGCTATTTATAGTTAATGCCTGTGTAATGCACATAGTTCAGTGCCCTTACCAATTTTCTTATGAGTCTCAGGCTCAAGTCCACTGCTGAGCTAGGAAAATGACACTTGAAATCCTGCACTCTCTTGGTGCTGGGACGCTAAGATGCGCCCATGGACATTACCAAGCCAACATCTTTGAGGTGCCCTGCACTCCCCTTGGTCAATCCCAGCAGTGCAGAAGACACAGGGGAAGAGGAGGTGGCACACAGCAGGCAGCTCCATGGAGCCCCAGCCGAGCAAGGAGAGACAGGAACTCAAAGAGCTGAAATCAGTGACACTAGGGAAAAGCAGCGTGCCTTTTACACCATCAGGGTTGTGCCACCGAGCCATCAATGGTCTGTCACTATTTTGCTGCCCTTAATTCTCACTTCTCTTCACCACCTACAGATAATTCAGCACAAGCAGGAGCCTGCTCTGGAAGCCATCGTTAACTGAAGCCCCCTGGATTACAAGCTCCTGCTTGGCAAAACACATTTTTTAGCTCTCTGTCCCAGTGTGTGCTGTTCTACAAAGTTTGTTGTCCAAAACCAGCCCCTGTGTCTTTTATTAGGACACAGAAGCCTTTATTCCTCTAAACCCAAACTATTTCTCCCTACCTGAGGAACACCTCTGTGACTGCTGTCCAGTCTTCTCAAACCTTCACACCCTCCATTTAAATGGGCGCGAGGAGCCATATGGAGTCCATCAAGGAGACATCAGCTGGGCACCTCTGGAGAGGTTGGCCTGTCTTGGAAGTCCAGCCAGAGGTGCTGTGCAGTTCCTGGTGAGATAAAGGAGAGCTGACCACTTGGCTGGAGCCACAGACAAGAAACTACCTTACGTGCAAGCCAGGGCAAGACACAAGGGTGAGCCTCCTGAAATAAAACTGTCACTGCTTCTGTCTCCTTTTTGCCCCCCTTTATTTTTGAAGGCATTTAAATCAGTTTAAAGATGATATGTTGTTTGATTGGGCTTTGAAACAAAAAAATAAATACTAAAAAAATAAAACTGCAGCAAAAGGCCCGAAGAACAGCTACACAAGTCCAAAAGGTTTTATAAAGCCACACATACAGAGCCGAGAGCATTTTTACTGGCAAAGCCATGAAAACTTGAGCTAATCAGTCACCAAGTGTTGGGTCTCAACACTTGAGCAGGTGGGGAAGGCGAGCTGAGCCTGAAGGGGTGAAAATGCCACCTCCCAGCACACCGTGCTGGCTGCAGCTCACGGCTCCCTGGTGGGGTAAAGGAGGGACGTGGCCTTGGCTGAGCACGCACATGGATGGGCTCTTCAGGAGGCAGCACACAGCAAGAGCTGGAGGCAAGAGAGCATGGGAGCAAACTGCCTCTGGAGGAGCTGTGCATCGTCACTGGACAAACACACCCACCTCCTGTCAAGGTGTAGGATACAATATATATTATAAACCATATGGTATATATTATAGACACAATACATGCAATATTATATATTTATATTTTTTATATATAAAAAAATCCCAAACATGTATGGTGAGCTCTGCTTAGAGAATGTTTGTTATGAGTTTGTTGTGGAGACACCCACAAGTAATTGATAGCCCTGAAGTGAAAAGATCCATAAATCACTTTGAATGACTGAGGGCAGAGCAAGGGGAGAGGCTGCAGAAACGGTCGGGTTCCTCCAGAGAGAGGTAAGAAAATGACAGAAGGGAAGTGAATTTAAAAAGCACAACCCCAAACCAATCAGGAAAACCATTTAAAAAAATACACTGAGATAAAATGAAGGTGAAGAAATTCAGAATTTTACAATTTTCATCTTCCCAAATGGCCAACTAAAGCCAGGCAGTGAAAAGAGGCAAGGAGGATCATGGGCTCTCACTCGCTGGAGCACTGATACATCAGGTTGTGAGAAAAGTTCATCCCCAGAAGATTACTTAAGGTAAAACTTAATGCCACCCCTAAATCACAATAAACCATTGGATTTGGTTCTAAATCACAACATAAATGGAAGCATTCATTTAGCAAGGAGGATATATTTAACATAGAAGGAAACTGGTCAAGAAGCTGATGGCGCTATATAAATATTTAAATGGCAACAGAGCAGCCCATCATGTACATTGCCTAGGGATTCAGGCTAAATAAATGAAACTGGCTTTTCTTCCCACCTTGTCATCTGCCGGCTGGTAAATATTTGGGTACTCAGTCACCAAGTACAGGCACTTCAGGGAAAAAAAGATAACCAAACGTGCACTAAATTTTGAAATCAAATAGCTTCATGCACTGAAACTCACAGGAAAGAGACGATTGTTGGTTTCTGTTTGACAGAATAATAAGGAATTTAGTTAATTTGTTGCTTAAAGGCATCTGAATTTACAAATAAATTATGTAAAGTGAAATTTTATCAACCTTTTCTTGATCCATTACAGGGTCAGGCGAGGACTGGAATGTACATGTCAACGGCACATGATATTAATGCATGGAAAGACAAACTGGAGCCTCCTTTTGCTTGAAGCATGGGAGGAACTCTGCCTGTTTTAATGGGCTTTAAGGCATCCTGAGAATCACATTTAGGACGCAAGAACTGGTGCATGAATGATTCAGGTGTTTTTCTCGGTTGGAAGAGGGCAAAGATAATGTGTTCTGGTACAAGCATCACCTTTCACTTTTCAAGGACAGAGCAATATATTCCTTCCATTCCTCACCCAGTCTTTAAGAGCCTGCACATCTCCCTTCTAGGCTCAACACTAACTGAAAATCACCATTCCTAACCACTAAACCAGAAATCACTGTACAAACAGTTATTAGTGACTGCCTGGGTAGCTGCAAGCCTGCTCCGAGCAGGGCAGAGGATCAGCAGCACCCACCAGAAATAGAAAAGCTCTTCAGCAGAGCTTGAACTCACTGCACTTCACACCAGGCTTTGGGGACAAATCCCAGCTGGAGATTTCTGAAGGAGCTGTCATGATTCAGGCTGGTGGCAGGCACGAAGGGGAACCCGGTCAGAGCAGGAGATGACACCATGAGCTGGAAGCTCCCAAGCAGGTTCCCTATAAAGCAGTTTTAAATGTTATAGTTTTATATGCAATGCAAAACAAAAGGTATTTCATAAATCCTCCCTCTCCCGTAATAGGGCCACAACCCAGTGTGACCTGTGCTGCAACAGCATAGGGACAGAAAACTTATCTGGAAATGTAATCCCAGCAACTTACACAAACCTCTTAACACAGCCTCTCGATAGTCTGAGGCAATGCATATATATTGAGCAAGTAAAATCATGTTATCAAGGAAATAACAGCCCACCATCATGTTTACTGGGATCAACTTTACTGCTGCATAAGGTACCCACAGCTGGGCAATGAAACTGCATTAATATCCACTCTGTAGCTGCATCCCTGTTCCTTAAAGAAACATCTTGTTGAGATACAGAGGGGAATTATATATTATTTAGAACTTGCAGCTTCCCCCTGATCCATCAGAACAGCTCTGCTAGTTCCAGTCATTTATCCATTTTAAGTGTCACCAAGAATTACTTCTAGGGGTGGAAAGAAGAGGGGCTCCTGTCACATTAACAGCTTAAACACGTGCATGGCTGCTGCTGAGGATGGTATCTTCCCCATGGCCCTTCAAAAAGGGGGAACAAAAATTATCCCAAGCCTGGAATAATCCTGTGAGCATCCACAGGTACGGCACCAGCTGACAGAAAAGATAACTTCAGTACCTCAGGACATCATGTCATGACAGGCCAGGTTGACAGGTGGTTACTGCTGGCTGTGACAGATGTGTCCTCCTTGACTTCTCCTGCTATTTCAGGTGTTCTGTTTAGGCATTCGGATATGATGGGGGAAGCATCTTACAGAGGTAAGGATGCTAAATGGTGCCCAGGAGGCATTCACATCTACCCCTCATCTGTCCCCAGACTTGGTTCATCCTTGGTTATCCTCACAGCTAAACCTAAGTCTGTCACCTGTGCTATGAATACCAGGGTGGTTTTTCCTAGTCCCTCCTTTCCCTCTTGTGTTCCACTTTTCCAATTGCTGCATAAAGGGAACATAAAAGTATATAAATCTTTCATATAAACCTTTTTACAGTTGGGGTAACACACATTTTAAAAGAAAAAGTCCCAGACTCACCATATAAATAGTTACTTGTGCTGAGGGGGAAATAAAATGGACTTTCATTACAGGGGATTCATAGGTGTGATGCCACATATGCACCAACACCAAGCACCGCTTTTTACTCACGCTGCTCTTTTCTCATAGGTGTTACTCAGGTGCTCAGGAGAAATTCCACTTGCCCGGTGTAATTCACCCAGGAGTAGCTCAGATCTGTCATCCTCTTCCATTACCTAAGCACGAAAATGAAGAAGAGACCACTGCCCATGCATTAGTGGATCACAACCAAGTGTCTGCAGCAGCCAGAGTGCTTCCAAAATTCTGGGTGTTTCTGCCAGAAACAATCATTTTTCCAGTAGATGGGACCTGCTCAGAGCAGCTGCATCCCTGGCACTGGAGACAGGAGCTGCCCAAGGAGGGATGTGATGATCCCTGGTATCACCTCTGCCAGCCACCAATAGTTCAGGGCTGTTCCATCCTTTGTGAGGTGTATTTGCTGTTTCCTCATGTCCCAGTGCCCCACCACTCCCCTAAAAAGCATTTCCTCACCCAGATTTTGGGGGCTCTCACTACTCAGAGGATTCAGAGCAGGATCAGGTTTTGCATCCTATGGAGAAGACTTACATATGCTCATGTAGAGCACAAACAGTTTTTAAGCTCACCTAGGTAGGGCACAGAAGCACTTTTACCCCCCCAGATGCAGCACTGGCACAGAGGGTTTCCTCCCACATTCCCACTGCCGCCTCGAGGTACAGAACGGCCCCATCCCATAGGCTGTGTTACACCCGGCAGGTAACCAGAGACAAGTACTGAGCATAGCCAGCTCTTGTAAGGCATCAAAGCTTTATCCTGATTTCTTAGCTTATTTTCAGGAAGACAGAAACATCAGAGAATGTTTAGAGCTGCTGAAATAAGAGAATCGCAGAGGAAAAGCAAAGGGCATCTGCCTGCAGCACCAGCCAGGAAGCAACATTGCACCCAAGCCACAAGGAAAGAAAGACCTAACAAAATATAAACATCCCTTAAAATTGAAGGCAAACATCTACCCACAGAGCCCATCGCTCAACACTCACCCCCAGCTGCCCACCTACACTCCATATTCTGCCCCAGCTCTATAAAGGCAGAGCCCAACTGCAGCCCAGCCTCTCTTTTATTTACCAAGAGCACCTGGTAGCAATTTCTTACAGAACATAATCAGCTTTTAATTAACAGTCAGGTCATTTGTCACCTGTTGAACAACATACTGGGTGCTCAGCTGCAGTGCTGTGTATCCTGCCTGTGCTGAGGTTACATTTGATGTAATACCTAATGTTAAAGTTTATTTCTTATAATATTTCTGTGTGTTGGTAACGTTGGGGTATTTTGCTGCCTGTCAGGGATGAGAAATGCAGAGATCCCTCTCTTGGGGTGTCATGGGTGTGCAAGTGGTTGTCTGGGGCTCTTTTTACTTACCAGCTCCACTGCCCTGCTTCATTGAGGGCTTAGATGCAGTGCACAGAGGAGTTCAGAGGAAGAATGCTATTTTAAGTAAAGCCATTTGTTAATCAGGGTGGAAATTTACTGAGGAGAGGGGACCTGGGCACAAACAGCAGTGCTCTTTTCTGGAGCTCCTGCTGCTCCTTCGATACAGGCAGTCTATGCAGGAGAAAAGAAACACTCTAAGCTTGGAGGAATACCATGGAGAACTTTGTTGGTAGGTCTGGGCTACAAAATGCTTCCTGACGTACTGATTCAGCAGAAAGTCTATAATACACAATGATGCCACTTTGTCATCTTATATCCGATTGTTTCTGCTCCTCATCCTTGGGATTCCCCAGCTGAGCATTATGGAGTGGGCAAAGAGCAACCTTTGCTCTTTGGCTTGCTCAAAAAACCCAGAAAATACACAGGTGATCCTGGTGCAGCTGCTGAAATTCTTCGGAGTAGGCTGGGCAAGAAGTCAGCTCCTGTCACCAAAATGTTCTCTGCTCAGACCTGGGGGTCTCCTGAATGGGTCTGCTGTCCAGATTTCTCTGGGCTTTGCTTCTTTCTCCTTGCAGGAAGCTAAGCTGCAATGTACCCCAAATCTCCGAAGCCCAGCGCTGTGATGACTGCAGTGCAGATGCACACGGCAAAGTTTAGGGCTGAGGGCAAGTCCTGGCTGGATAAGGCCAGGAGGTGTCTATCTTGCTGTATATAGCTGCAAGATATACATACATAGATAGAGGGCTGAGCTGCTCTAACCTGGAATAGCTGCAGTGACTGAATACGTTACACAAATAACCTGTAATAAGTTTTGTAAATAAATCATTATTGATGCTCAAAACCACTGCAGCAAGACCTTGCACTTGTGACCTCTGCTCCAAATAAAAAGCCTTCTGCTGTTAAATCCAAAACCTGAATTAGAGCCAAAAAAGCCCCGTGTGCCACCTCACCGTGCCTGATGAATCATTCCTCATGCAGTCGGGCAGATGCACTCCACAAATGACAAGGACCGAGAGTAAAGAACATCTGGAGCTGTCAGGGGAAATAGCATGCCCCGTCCAAGGTCTGCTTTGTACCGCCATTCAAAGAAGAGCTGCTTCAAATCCTAGCAGCCAAATACCCAGAACGCTATTACTTGCAAATGACAGGTCACCTGCACCTCCGCGTTTCCCCTGTCATCCCACGTTGAGTCACATCACATACAAAGATAAAAAGCAGAATTCCGCCGTGCAAATGAAGTGAACTTTCACATTAGCTTATCTATTTATTTCCCCTTAAACATTGCAATTATTATTTCTATTGCACAATCACCTCTCAAAGCTTCTGGTGAGTTATTAATATGCAGGAGCACAGGCTCTTTTATGAGCTGTTAACATTCATTAGCACTTCAGGTCCTAATGCGGAGTGAACCTTTCCTCTGCTCATTGTCATTCGCTGTGTGACACCATGGCCAGAAGCTGGTACCCGTGCTGCTGACAGCGAATTCCTACGGTGGGATTGCTGAGGCTCTGAGCTGACATCAGAGCATGCGTCACCGTGGTCCTTCACAGATGTCCCTGGAGACAGAAGTCCAGGCTGATAATTATTTAGATTCCTCTTGAGCTCCAGAGGTTTCCAAAGGATTTTTCTTCGGCTGTCCTGTGCAATCATGTTGTCATGGTGACCAGAGCAGGATGCTGGACGCCAGCCTGGCTCCCCTTCTCAGAGGATGGGCTGGCTGAGTGATGAAGCTGATGGTCCCCAGTGGTGTTTTGCCACACCTGAGAGATGTTCATAAAAAGGGGAATCTTTTCTAAAACAGACTTGGACTTTATTTGTTGTTGCTTTTTTTTTTGCTTAACCCTGATGAGCAGAATTTCAAGGTGCTCCCTATTTTCTGAATGCAAACGGTAAGAAGCCTCAGCATGGGACTGGATCAAAAACTTCCCATGGCTTGAGCAGTGCTGGAGCAGGCACTAACCAAACCTGAGCTGCAGTTCCCCTGTGTTGTTGCCTTGCACAGATTGACCTCCTTGCACAGGTGATCATTTGCTACTGTGACTAAATGTTGTCTTGGCAGGAAAAAATTGCCATTTTGGTGAACTTCCAATGCCTGGGGCAGACAGCTCATTCAAGCCACTAATAATATTTCTTTCTCCTTTGCTCAGTCTATAAAGATTACCTCTCTCTCCCTCCTTACCTCTTCTTATTTTACCCTGTCTGTAGCAATAAAAATCTTATTCTTCAGTTGTACTTGGTGGTGTCCATCCTACAAGAGACATGCCCAAGGGGGTGAGCTGCCACCAAAGCAACTTACCTAAGCAGGATACACCTCCAGCTGAATTTTAATGGGATTTTGTCAAGATAACAATAAACCTGTGTTTTCTTGCTGCTCAGATGGAAACTTTCAGGCACAAGGAGATCTTTCATGGTGAAATGTGAAAGCAGGAATGCTGCTGCACTGGAAAATGCTCTATGGACACTGGTCGCTTGTGGGCTGTATGAAAGAGGTGGGCTCCCTGGCTCACGCTTGCTACAGGACTGGCATTGTCCACATGACAAAGTGTACAGTGTGGCAATCATTGAAATTACCTCTATATTGGCACCATTTACTTTATTTAGCTGTATAGTGTTGAACACATTGAGAATACTTTTGGAATAGTAGGTCTTATATCACTTTAACTATGTCACCCTGTCATCAGATACCACTATATGAGGGCTTTAGCTTCATCAGCTTTCAGCCTCTGGTGATCCATAAAACCTCAGGGCTTGATCTTAAAACATCCCAGTCAATACTTGATATCTCCTCGGATCTGTATTGCACAAACGATAGATAAAATATCACAGAACTCTAAAGGATGTTTATCTTAAAGAAATTAGTGAAGGCCAAGTAGCTACTTTTGTGTTTTTCTAGGACTAGGTAGATGTTAATCCTTAATGAGTCATGTTTGTGTGAATCCAGTAATGCCATTTATATTATCTGACCTTTGCTGAGTTGACTTATGAATTGTTACAAATAACTACTCTTAATATGCAGTCAGTGTACAAGGGGCTCGTATAATGATTCCGAAACAATCATAAACTAATTTCCTACTGATAATTCCTAGGATATTTGAATAAAAAGAAGGCTGTATTTGCATAGCTCCCCAGAAGGAGGTAATCTCCCTGAAAAACATTCTGATTTGCAAACTGCATTAGTCAATGACTTTAGCACAGTCACTTTCATGAGAAATTATGCTAATACATATGGAAGATTTCATTTTTCCTTAAAAAAATAGTAAGCACAGTGAGACACAGAACAGTCCAGACGGCTGCAGATACGCTGCCCTGAGTAATTGATTGCAGGATCCATTCAGATAAATCCTCCTTTGTTAGGGAAAAAATGTTAGTTAAAATAAGATACAGCTATAGCTTAGGCTTCAATCAACAAATAGCAGTCAGGATTCAATTAAAATCTGCATGCACTGTGTTACACGCAACATGCACACATTTAGGACTAACTGCACTTAGCTGCTGTAAAAATAAGCACCTCTGAGATACCCAAGAGAGCTAGAATACAACTCAAAATCCCACATACCATTTCAAACAGTGGCATAGGAGATGAGTGGGGCTGCCACATGCAGCTGAGCAGCCCAGGCATGAACTCTGGCTCCAGCCATGGGGCTGGAGAAGGTGCCCATCCCATAGCAATGTGGGGCCAAATGAGCCCATATACCTGCAGATTCAATAGGGTGTGAAAATAAGGCAATAATCTCCAGCTCACCTATCCCAAATCCCTGCTTTTTATATTTTTTCTTTGTTCATGGGTAAGCATTTCTGACCGATCTTCGTGTTCAATGAGGGAGACATGGAAAAATGATGTCCCTTGGGTCCCCAGTACTGATGACCCACAAGCTGTACAGCCCTATCGCAAGCCATCTGGAGTAAGCTTCAAAGCTTATACCCAGTGTTAATCCTTAGCGAGTGAGACAAAGCTTGTGAGCACAAAGTGTTGAATATTTCAGTAGTGGGGATGTGACGCCTTTGCCAAAATCCCAAGTTCTTAATTACCGTCTTTGAAAGTTGTATCTGTTTGAATAACACCATCAAGCTGTGCTTTAAACCAGCTTTTTAGTCAAAGGAAGATGAAAATATTCTCATGTCCACGAAGCACGCCATTAACTGAAAAAAAAATCATGAGAAAGACTCTCTTGAATGAAGCCTATGGTCTGGTTTGTGAATCTTTAATATGCATTTCTGCAGCTCTGTTCAACACTCAGCAAATTCATATTCTCGTTGACAGAGTAGACATTTTCATGAAGTATTTATAGCAGCCAAGCAAAATAACCGTATTTCTGGAGGTCTTAATTCACAAACTTCTTTTTTTGAAAGTAATGGCTTTTTAATGGGGGTTTTGGGGAGTCTGTTCCAAAATCCTAATCTTCCTGGTTTACACTATTAACAGTAGAGAGATCAATAATAAAATGGAAGTGCAGTTAAACTGTTTTTTTTCCAGTGGAGAATACCTGCGTCTGAAAGGATATGTGTGTAAACTCTGCCTGTTCTGTATCACTCCATTATTTATGAGCAAGGAGGATAACCAAGTACCAGCAAGGGCTGAGGCTGCCCAGCCTTGCTGAGGCAGGAGGAAAGAGCAAACCCGAACACACTCTTCTGTTGTTGAAACACAGCCAGTCCTCTGGGCATGTCCCCAGCGTGGGGAGAATAGCCTATTCATCAGAGCAAATGGCTTTGATCCATCAATTGATAAAAATCACTACATGACACAACCGACAGCCTTCTGCTACGCGGGTGTTTTAGTACAGCTACATTTCTTTCCATAAAACAGTAATATTTAAGTGAAAGAAGGCACTGCAATAAGACACCATTAATGTATATTCCTTGTTATCACATATAACGATTTGTTATCAAATATAACAATATTCCCTCTGTACAAAACTCTCTTCATGCTTCCAAATAGAGATTTCTGAGTGGAAAAGACAAAATATTCAAACTCCTCTTTGCTGCGATGGTTTCTCTGCCTTTTCTGTATAGACCTTTGCAAGGCTGGCTGATGTTTCACTTCAACCAGCATTGCAGCCATTTCAACCAAGCACAGTTCCAGATGCTGGTTCCAAGTGCTCACCTCCCTCCTCATCTTCCACCAAACCCACTTCATCCTGACACAAAGGCAGGATCAAATATTACCAGTTGTCTCTGCTTAGACTTCTGCAAATGCCAACGCAGGATGGGTTTGGTGGTTTGGTTTTTGTTTTGCTTTGGTTTATTGTTTGGTTGTTTTGTTTTGTTTTGTTTTGTTTTCTCTTTCATGTCCCACAGGTCTTTTTTTTTTTAAATTTTCTTTTTTTTGGCCATCTTTGGTGGCAAACTCATGTGTGTCACTTGAGCGCCGTGTTTGATAGTTCGAACAAGGATGGAGAGATGCTTTTGAAAGAAGATGCTTTGAAATGAGACATACTCCTTGTATCCACTAAATGGAAAGGACTCCTGTAGAGTTAATGATCGGGCTTCTATTCAAGGAAACATTATTTCACAGACTCCAGCTTTCAAAAGTCTTTAGAAGGCTTGTTGCAGCACACTGGAGAGCACCCATTCTCTGGCTCTCAGAGCAAAGCCTTTGCCTCACTGATTAAGGTGAAATATTTCCCCTTTCTCCAGTACTCGGTGCCAGCAACATCCAAGGACTCTGCTTCGTGGGTCCCTTTCGGAGCCACGTCACAAGAACAAGTGCGGAGAGCTGCTTCTATGAAAGACTAACTCACATGCTAATGACTTATTAGCGCAGGGTAGCATTTCAGAGCTAGTCCTGTAGCCATGGTGAACCGTTTTCATCAGGTCTAGGTTATTTTTCACCATTAAGGAGAGTTTAATTGAATACATGCTGATTTAGGCCAGACTTTATGTTTCAAGCTATCTGCTGGGCAGCATCCACAAACACAACCCTCCTTTTGACATTTAGAAGTCATTAACCCCAGCATAAATCTTTCTGCAGCTCAAAGGCAGTTATCTCCACTCCTCAAAAGGATGTCCCAATATAGACAACATAGGTTTGTTTTTCTTTCAGATGAGAATTTCCATAATGGAGTATTTAAGCCCAGTCCAGACTGCGAAGGCCACAATAGAGAGACCATAATTGGTTTTGTTTAGCTGGGAGAAGAGAAGACTCTGGGGAGAACTTAAAGCAGCTTCCAGTGCCTAAAGGGGTCAACAAGAAACCTGGAGAGGGGGTTTTGACAGGGACATGTAGGGACAGGACAAAGGGGGAATGGCTTTAACCTGCCACGGGGGAGACTGAGACTAGATATAAGAAAGAAGTTCTGTGAGGGTGCTGAGGCACTGGCACAGGGTGCCCAGAGAAGCTGTGGCTGCCCCGTCCCTGGCAGTGTTCAAGGCCAGGTTGGACACAGGGGCTTGGAGCAAGCTGCTCTAGTGGAAGGTGTCTCTGCCTGTGGCAGGGGTTGGATCTCGATGAGCTTTAAGGTCCCTTCCAACACAAGCCACTCTACAAGTCTATAATTTTGGTGGTGTGAATTTTTGCCATCATCCTCCCAGCTTAAACTCCAGGTGAAGACCAGGGCACAGCTGGTTTGTCTCCAGCATCAACTTCCATCAGCGCTCCTTTTCTTCCATAGGGTTCTCAAGTTTCAGCTGATCTCCCAGACCCGAATGTGTTCAGTAATCCTTAAATAATCATCTTTCTTTAGTTGTTTGCTCTTTAACATCTTCTACTGGAGCATTTTAAAGACCTTTAATTAAGCTTCAGAACCCTCCTAAGCTGGTGGCAGGATCGTTGTTTTACGTGGGTTTCACTGAATCGCAGGAGATCAAGAGACCCTCCAAATACAATTTGTGAACCTGTATTGGTTTCTCTAACTATTTATTCTTCCATCAAGGGCATAAATCAGCCTCTAGGGAACAACCACAAGCCAGGACCAGTTTGTTCAGTTTTCAATGGTATACTTCAAGAAACACTCAGCCCTGAAGCTGCCCTCCTTGGTCTGCTCTCTTCATATTTCAGTATTTGGATTCATTAGCTTTCTCATTACAGACTCAGAAAAGCAGGGGGGAGGTGAGATTCTCCATTTTATGCATGATTTTGTTTCCTTTCATGTAGTGGGAAAAGTCCTGTTGTTGGAGGACACGACCCTTGGAGAGACACGTGGAAGACCAGGGCTGCTCTTCGACCCTTCCTTCTCCAGGGGCTTGGTGGTAACTGAGTCCTATTTTTGTCCTTCGTAATACCACAAATATTTCAGGCTTCTGAGCATCAGCTCTGTCTACTATAAATTTATAAGCCTCAGGGATGCAGTTTGTTGCCATTAAAGTTGTTGGTTTTAACTGTGATTTCAGTCGCAGGAAGATGAAAATCCAGCAAATGTAAAAGCCCGTGCCCAAGCATCTGCATTTTATAAGTCACTTGATATTTTTCATTTGAAATTACTCCAATAAATGTGGCTTGCTGGTCAATTTAGCAATGTAAGTGCTTCTGATGAGCTCTCAGTGAAAGACAAATAAGCAGGTTTCAGCAATATGAGTCTTAATGTTTCATAGAAATTACTAAAAAATCAGAAATGAGTGTTGCTTCCCACTAATTGCCAGTTTACAGTCATGTTCCCATTGCTTCCTTTAGGAGTTTCACCATTCAGGCCTTTAAAAAATATACAACGAACTTAGAGAAGACAGTTGCTGTGATTGATTGAACGCAGACATCTGTAAAAACAGAGAGAATAGGGGAAAAGGCAAGCAATATCTCTCAGTTTCTCTGGGTTTTATGGGCAGCAGAAAACTCAGCTGCTGATGTTACTGAAATACGCAGCCTGTAGGCAAAGGTTTCCGTTACCAGCATATCAGTCACATGGGTAGGGAAGGAGATAAAAAATTGGTCCTTTGTACAATGTTCAGCTGAGGTAATTAATTGGAGATCGATTCAGAAGTAATCTAACTCCTTTTAAGTTTACAGTGATAAAATCATGACAGATGGGATGGAGCAGGAGAAATTCCAGCCTGGCCAGACATGAAATGAGATCTGTGTGCAGGAGCAGCCAGTCGGCCCTAAGACTTTCCCAAGTGTTTCCTCATAGGTATTGCTGGTGATTCTTCATTTTCAGTAGCAGCACTTCTCTCTCCATTTCAGCTGTGGAGCCCGTTGCAGTATCGATGCTATAGCAGCATCGCAGTGAGCAGAGGCTGCAGCCTCGTGCCTTGTTCTTCTGAAACAAGACTATTTAAAGCATGTAAATGGCAATTATTTATATACCACCTTTACAAGCCACGTGTTTTTTTCTGTCTATACAGTTTTTTCAGCCTCTGAAAGGTGATCCAATTAATGCTGTTGTGTCACTACTCATAATCCTTATGGAAAAATTGGTGCCATTTACTTCTGTTTTTTCAGCACGGCATCGCTGACTGCTGTCAGGGTAAGACTTACTTCAGAGGATTATCACTGAGTGTCTGCTCTGCAATTTCAGCCTATTCCTTCTCTTCCCTTTTTACCACACTGCTTTGCTGACTGTGAGATCCTCTAAGTGGGAATTGCCCAATTAACAGTGTTCTCATTGCTTCCCACAAGCCACCCAGGGCCCTGGTTTCACCATCCTGAACTATTCCCTTTTATACCCACTTTTCATCCAATTAGGTATCAAGAAACTTGACAGGCAGAGAAGCATCCCTGCTGATGGTGACACAATGGAGCAGACATCGAGTCAGATGTCGGCAGGTCAGATGCGCACCGCTTGTCTCCAGGACTAGGATGAACGTGTGGATCTGCACATGCATTTGGAACCTGGGTATTGAAACTAGATCTAGAAATCCTGCTGCAGGATTCAATATTTCCATTGCCAGTTTTGAGGTGTTGCTACAAATTAGTAATTTTTAAGCCTGAAACTCAGTAATGAAGAAGAATCAAGACCAACTAGGCACGAGGGGGAGAACCACATCATAATGACCTTCCCTGAGCCCTCTGCATACCTGTGACAATACTAGCAAAAGTAATCCTAACTCTTGCAATTTGTCTAAATGATATTTCTTCGTATTCAGATGTTTGTTATGTCTTGGTACATCAACTCCCAAGGTCTAGCAGCTCAGAGCACGTCGCTTAGGTTTTACCAGGACACAGGGCTCTGTTGTATGGATAAAGGAAAATCTTTTAAAAGTTAATTTTTTTGTCAAGTCATGAGAAAAACACATTAAGAGTTTGGCTCCTGCAGGACTTACAGTGTTGGTAGCAGCAGAGGCAGCTTCTGTGCTGTGTAAGCAAAACAAAGTCTTTCAGTTTTGATGCATATTACTGCATTTTGTATTGTGCATGAAAATACAGAATATCAACCGACCTTTCAAACCATTGCAATACTCCACCATATGCTACCGGACCAAATAAGCCATTTTTTTTGGTGAATATAGAAGTGGTTTGCAGCTATAGGTAATAAAATTGTCTCAGACACAGCTAACTGCCTCTCTCCAGAGGCAACAGAGTCATTACAACCCTCTAACTTTATAGATTCTTATTTTCATTAGATTTTTATTTAATGAAAGAATAAACCTCACACACTTCAGTGGCACAGCACACTCACACGTAGTTACACAGAAGCAGAGCCCCAGGGAAGTATATTTTATATAAGAAGTCAATTTAATTTTGCAGCACAAGTCCCCTCCCCACTCTTCCCAAAAATCTGCTCATAATTCTGTATTTCCAGTGGGCCACTGTGGCTATGAGCAGTGCTGGGCACAAGATGTGACAATATTTTATATACATGGTCCATAATGCATTATAACCCATAGCTGGAGAGACGCAGATGGATTCCCCACCTCACGGGTAATCCTGCACTTTCTACCTGGTGAAGTGATTGGAAGCATTGGAAGTTTCTGTGCTTCCTCCATGAAGGGCTGGAATCCTTTTGATGGTGTGGAAGCTGCGCTGATAATCTCCTTGAGTCTCATGTGCTATTTGAGCTCTCCTGAATGCACCACAGCCGATGAGATGCATCACTCGATGCGCAACAGCCCTGCATCCCTCCTGGCAGCCCCTGCTGCTGCCTTGCTCAGTTAACACCTTTTCTCCTTCCCTGATAAACACAATACTTGGGTTTGGTTTTATTTTCTTGGAAAGGTCTCAGGCAGTGCTACGCAATGGGATTTTCCTGGCACCCTGGCATTTGCCATTGTGATAATGTCAGCAGTCTAAGGGACTTTCCAAGCGTTTGCCCAATGTAGGTGACCCTAGGACCTGGACTGCTTGGTCAGAGATGAACAGTTATTTTCTACTACTATCAAGTAGCAAAAGGAATTATTTGTGCACTTTGAGCTGGCTGCAATGGGGTCCACGAGTGGGAAGTAAATAGGAAGGCAGGGTCGAACCTCCTCTCCTTCCAGTGCTCACAATGGGAGGAAATCAACATTGGGTATGTTTGCACATCTATTAGTACTCCATCAAACAGGAAATCATTTTAAACATGAGAGGTTGCAGGGAATTCCTTCTTCTCTGATACCACGGAAAAAGATGAAAGGTGGGTTTGAAGAGAAAAATAAGCTTCATTTAACCTAATAGTACAAAGTGAATGAGAAAGCTTTAACCTATTGATTCTGAGCTTGGCATAAAGTGTTGCAATGATCCTTTTCAGTGCTCTGAGGCTGTGTATCGAATTAAAGAAGCATTCAGCATACTGGCATTGAGTCTCTGAACGGCTTTTCTTTCAAATGTGTGTTTTCTTTGGCTATTACACAAAATGTATGTATTGTTTCCTTGCTAGCAAACTGTCTGAGCAAAATGCTTTCCAACATGGAAATAATTTGCCATGTTATGAATAAAATTATTCTACTATGTTCAGGAATGGCATTTGCTCCTGCTCTCCTCGTTCTTTGCAGTTTCGAGGCACTGCACCCAGCATTAACCTAAAGGGAAAGATGGTGCCGGTTGTGAACCTCAGTTCAGCCCCTGCCCTGCAGAAGCAGAAGCCCCACTACTGTGGCTGTCCAGAAACAAACCTACCACAAACCCCACATTTTTTCCCTATTTGCTCCTGATATAAAGCTGTTTTCCAGAGAGTGTGTGTTTAGCTGGAAGCACCTTGAGCAAGCAAGCAAACAGGAAGGAGAAGCCCGTAGGGTCCACTATTGCCAGCCATCCTGCTCCTGAAGGCTATGAAAAAGCATCTACCATCAGCAAAATCAATCTTTTTATTTTCCCTTTTCCTTCCTGAAATGTAATGGTTCCTAAATCACTTTATTTTCAAGTTTCAAGGGAAAAAAAGTGTCTTCCTAAGTGAAGACTTGGCCCATCACAATTTTGACTAAATTTTTATGGCTGAGCTATAAAGTGCTGGGTAATGGAAATGCTGACAAACCTTTAGCCACAGTGGTCCCAGCTGGCCCCTCTGATAATAAATCACATGAAATGAGGAGTTATCAGGGATTTCTGATTCACCAGGGCTGCGTGCAGCAGAGTGGTAAAAACAAGCTGGATTCTCAGCACTGCTGCATGTGGCTTTTTTCCCCAGCTTCTGTTTTGACCCAATGGCTGGAATGTTTTAGATTACTGTTGGGTGTTGGTTAAGACTTCATATTGTGAATATTTCAACACGTATTGAAACTTTAATGCACCACTGCTCAGCTTAGCTCAGGAAACTTGAATATTATCCCGTAGTGATGATACAGCTTTCACAGAAACAGTGTTATGTGATGTGCCGCAAAATAACAAGCTGACATTTGTCATAGCACTGGCTGCACACTTCCGATCAATTTAGCTTTGTACAAATGCAAAAATGTTCCCTTGGGAATGTGTGAAACGTCGGACTTTTCCAGTGCCTGTGGAACATCATAAAGGGATCAAAAGTGACCACAGCGACATGCACGTGGAGTCCATCAAAATGTACCCAAAGTGAAATACTTTTGGCCAAACAAGTAAAAATGCTTTAATGCCGTGAGACAAACTGGGAATAAAAATGGGGATCATCCAGTTTCGCAGCAGAATTTACAGGTTACCAAGGTAGAGTCCAGCACATCCAGGCACTGGCGCTCAGCCGCGAGCATCTCAGCTGCACAGTGTATGCTAATGAGTTTCATTATTTAATAATAAACAGCAACGTTTAATTAGTGCAACCATTGCTATGCATAAAATACTTTAATTACACTGAAGGCTGGTAGAAATAAGATGGTTTGGGGTGAAGCTGAGTGGGAGGCTCAGCTCTCATCTGTGCACTGAAACGTGGCCATCAGCAGAGACAAAGACAGGGTTTTGCTCTCAGTGTCTTCACTCAAAGGTTAATTATACACAGAAATCACTTTGGTTTGGGTTTAAATTGGGGGGGGGGGGAGCGTTCTCAATTTCATCTTGGTTGTGTGCACAAAAGGGTGTCACTGCTCTTGGGTGATGAAGGTGGTGGGTGGTGGGTGATGAAGGTGATTTGGTGACGTCCCCGGGGCCTCAGAAAGCCCCTCTCTCCATGACCATGAGCCCTCTTTTATGGTGCACAGAAAAGAGTTTGGAGGAAATGAAGGAAGATTTTTTAGTCCAACAATTTCCAGCTATTGGGAAACTTGGGCCTTCCTCTAGATTAAACCCCTCAGACAAATAACAAAGGTGCATGCAGAAAAAGCAGAAGTAGTCACAGTTGCAGTCACAGCCACTGTTTTAAAACATGCTGGGTGAAGACAGTCCATGGGTCCTGCTGCAGGTGCTGACTGAGGCCAGCCCTGGCACCATGTGGTCAGGGTGGTGGGTCTGCACAGTGATGGTGCAGGCTGAATTCACAAGCCAGAGCTTCAACCCCATTCTTGCATGCCAGATCATGCAGCAGCCCTGAAACCATTCATGTTGCCCCCGGTTCCTTCATCTTTCCCGGCACTTTTCCTCCTCCAAAACACATCTTCAGACCTGTCCCCATTTTCGGCCAGGTTTTCTTCCCCATCTGCAGGACAGGACATGAGGCAGGATGAGGCATGGCTCCAGCCTTCATCTCTAGCATCCCATTGCCCAAACAGTCACTCCCTTCAGCTCAGGAGGTGTCTAAGTGAGAGATTTGTACCTTTCTGGAGTGACCCATCTGCCACGGTGTTCCAGGAGGAGCACGTGCGAAGCCACACATAAACAGTACCTTGTGTCACCACCGACGGAGACATGAGTCCTCGGTACCCACACAGCAGATGGGCTGGAGGAGTCTCATCAGCATCCTTGGTGCTGCCAGGCGGCTAAGTGGTTGCATGTGTTGTCACTACACAGGAGTGTAATTGTGGGACGCTGCATGGTGCCCGCTGAACTGGCATGAAATTACAGCTCACCATTTATTCCTGGCTGGATAAACTGAGGAAGGATGCGAGCCCCAGAACGGAGCCTGCCAGAAACTGTCACTTGGGTTTTCCTTCACTTCGAAGCCTGTGCTTGTACATTCACCCGCCCCAAAACTGGCTGTCCCCAAACCCAGAAGGATGCACAGGAGTGGAAAGTATCTCCCAGCTTTGCCAATGTTTGATTTTCTCTGAAACTTTTTTATAAAGAAAAAGTATTTTATCAGTTAATAAAATCTTTCATGGCCCATTTTATTCGTTACGTTCCTTTTATCAAGGCAGCATTTTGAAACGCTGAAAACTTTTATTTTAGCCTTTTCTAAATGAGAAGTTGCCATTTAAAGAAAAAAAACACCACCGCCCCCAAGCCCAACCCCAAATACTTTTAGCAATAACATGTAAAAATATACATTATGATGAAAACACCTGAAAGAAACTGCATTTTTTTAACTTTCTGGTATGTGTCAGGGACTTTTCAAGACCTTAAAAACTAGCACCTGCCTGACTCCCTTATGATGCTGATGTCTAGAAATGGGGGATATGGTAAGAAATGTCTGTGATAGCCATGTGTCCAAGGTATCAACGGCTGTGTGCTGGACATGGAGCTAGCACTGAGGTCCATGCATTGGTATAACACCTCCCATGTACCCAGGAACCCACAGCTCTGCTGGTGGATGCAAAGGTCGCACCAGTTCTTCTGGTTCCTGCCTGGATGGAGACCGGGGAGGGAAGGACACAGATTGCTCATCACTGTTGCATACCCATTAATAGTGGAAAGCTTCTGGCATGCAGGCTGCACGTCCTGGCACAAAGATGTGCTGGGCTGGGTGACTTCATGGAAGTCACCACAGGCAGCTATGCTGGGAGTGGAGCAGTGGCAGCATCCATGTCCTGCTCCTCCAGCCCACCAGGGGAGGAATGGCTGCTAAAACCAGGCCAGCATCCCAGAAATGGGTATCTGCACATCCCAACTGGCCACTCTTGCCTCGTCTGCCCTCTGCTCCGCTGCAGGACCAGATCTGCAGAGCAGAGGAGAGCTCAAAATACGAGGCTGTGTCTGTGTCCATTTCATCTCTGGGGAAATAGCACACGTACCTTGAATTTCTTCAAATCCTCCCCAGCTCTCACGGGTGCATTCTGCTGCCCAAGGCCATTGATAAAGAGGCAAAAATGGCACTGGAAGAAAATCTGTCCCTTCCATACTGCCTATGTTGTCAGTTGCCACATAAGTCACAAAAAAAAAAACCATTAAAATAAATTGCAAATGTCTGGTCTTATAACAAATTCCTATTTTGCAAGTTTGAAAACTTCAGTTCCTTGTGGAACGTATTTTCTTCCTGGAACTTTGTGCTTCAGCCTTTATTCATCAGAACTGTTTTAGTCTTAATTTAACATTATTCTGTTGCTGCTTTATGGCTGAGAAACACATTGCTCTCTCCCCTGCTTGCATCTGCCATGAAAACAAAAAGAACATATTCTGCACCTGTCCCTGCTTCACAACCAGCTGAAATGAAATTCAATTCAACGGCCGCTAAACAAAGTGCAAGCAATGACTCAGTATGGAAATAAGACTTATTTCTTTTTAACTCTATTATGCGGCAGCACAAGAGAGCGGGCATGCTTTCTTATACTGCGGTATATATATATATATATATATATGGTGTGCCTGTTTCACAATCTTCTTCCAATGCTTTCTCAACAACTCTGAGACAAAAGGAAAAAATACTGTATTTCTCTCTTGCTCATGATACTGATGCACATCTGCTCTGTTTGTTAGTTACATTTTTAAGCTTTAACTAGGCATGGTTAAAATACAAGAAAATGGAACAGAAATAGAGGAAATGTCTCAAGTGCCCAGGCTCCAGCCAACTTGCACTTGAGTTTTCCTCCTATTCATCAAACTTTTACTAGCAACTTGTTTAATAGGCCCTTTGATTAAATAAACCTTGGTTTAAAAGAGGGAAGGCTTCCACAGAAGCCGTGGATTCTCCATCCCTGAAGGTTGTCAAGACTTGGCTGAGCAAAGCCCTATCTGACCTGGGCTGGTGCTGGCAATAGCTGGGTGCTCAGTAGGATGCTGGACTGGATGAGCCCCACAGGTCCCTCCCAATCAACACTGCTGTGATTTTGACTTCCTGCTGCTGCTATTATAAATAAGGTTGAATCAAAAACCAGTGTTAAGTGTGCAGGTTATAAATACCATGGTCTTCGTACGCTGCTGATGGTTATTATCTACCAAATTCCATCTGCATTGCAGATGTGGCATGCTGAAGTGGCCTAGCCACTTAACTCTAATTGCAGGTTGGAGCTTTAGGCTTTAGAAAGCCAAGGTTAATTTACTTATGACGACTAGATGATGGTGCTGCCTATCATTATCCATGTTGTAAGAATATTCCAGTGGTCCATTGAAAAGTGGGAGCGTGGTGAGATGGGCACCTTCCAGACACACAGAATAAGCTTCTGGTTTTACAGGAAAAACAACCCTGAAACTACTCCTTGCCTTCAAAACTGGACAGATGAAGTGTAGAGGAAGCTGAAAAGCATGTGCACACAGCAAACAGATCAGAGAGGACTGGTGAAAGGTACTTTGGTGCTTTTGCATCTTCATTTGTCCCTGCTACAGAGTTTTCAATGGAAAACAGCACTCCTTTAGAACAAAAAAAAGTAAGGCAGAGAGAGACATTACTGGAAAAGAAACTGGTTAAGAGCAAAGATAAAGCAGGACACAAGGAGAGAAGGCAGCAAGAAGCAGAGAGGGCAGGTGAGAAGCATCTACATGGGGGGATGTTTGTGGTGTTGGGGTTTATGGTGTGGGTGGGAAGGCAGCAGAACAGAGGGGATCATCTGAGGAAACCCAACTGCCAGGGGTGGGTGAAGGCTGAGTCCAGAGGACCATGCAGCTGCCTAGGGCCTGATGCAAGAGTAGCAGAGATGCTCAGGAGTCCTCCCTGCTCTGACTTTACATGGTTTGAGGAAGAAACTGCTTGGAGGTCACATTGCCTCGTATCTGCCCACCAGGTTTTGATTAGAAGAGCAACTATAGGGCTCTGCTGCTCTGGTCCTCCTCCAGTAAAGACCTTCAGTGATGGGCAGGTGAAGCACCATGCTGAATTTTCACTGCTGATTAACTTCAACCATATCTTAGGCCACATTTACATCTTCATTTTGCTTTAACCATTCATACCTTCCCCTGGACCTCAGTCTTATGATAGAGCTTTCTCAGATTCCATCTGGGGATCCTGACTGCTGTGTTACACCCACAGACTGTGCATAGTTCTACTAGGAGGCACATGTCTATGTACCACATGCCCACTACCTGTGAAATGAAGGTGGGTGCAACACATTGAAATAGTTCATCTGGAAGCTGGGGCAAGAACTATGGAAACTTCCATAGCAAACCTACTAATATCTGCTGTCCATCTGCACCAACCTAGTTTCCTCCTTCATTCAGTTTTATATATTCACTGCCTTTCAACAGAAGTTTAGTTTTTCGAGACTTTAATCTGTTCCCTCTCTTAAACAAAATCCGTTTTGTTATCGTGAATAAACCAAATACATTCCCAAACACAGTAAACACAGCAATTTATTTATTTATTTATTTTTGACTGCATAATATAGCTGTTTAAAAAGTGCTAATTGCTTCTTTTGGAAAAAGTGCCTGCATGTTCCCGTTCCAGCACAGAACAAGCAGCCTATATACAGCGCCATCAAGGTTGTTTATCTTTCCCTGCTCCTCTATGCTCGATATTCTCCACTTCAGTTATTCTGAAGCATGGCAGGCTCCACATAAAATGGGTAAATGATTTGAAAAGTAGCCCTTTCAGAACTGAGCTGAGTGTAAAACAGGGAGCAAAATGGCCTTTTTACTGCAGTTACATCATCCTCATGTGGAAAGCCGTGGAAAGCCTCCCGACTTGCTGGTCTCGCTAACAGGTCGTCTTATTTTCTCTTCCTATTTGCAAAACATCAGAATTAAAAGCAGAAATACCCACCTTCTGAAGAATATAGCTCGGTGGCAAAAAGGCAGTGAAGGTCTGAGGACCTGGCTTTGCTGAGGTCTACATTGTGCCATCTAAATGCACATGAGAGGAGAAAGAAGGTTGCTTTTGGAAACCACTCTTCCAGTTTGCCAACTTCATGTTTGATTCACATCTCACGAGCTCTTAACTGCCTGTCAAAAATTACTTCCAAGTAAAAAGTGTTCTTTGTGGCCCACAGAATGATGTACTTCAATAACCATGTGTGCTGACATTGACTGCTCCTTTTGTGTTGCTTTCTGCCCACAGTTTCATCCAAAAGTCACCAAGAGAAGCTCACGAGCAGTCAGCCAGTGCCTCCAAAGCTCTCTAAGGGTGTCAGGTTTATTGCTGTGCTAATATTTTGGAGACAGGATCCTCTATTGAGGAATATAAGGGTAACGACAGCACTCACTTGCCCTAATTTTGTGAGGAATAAGAAATCCTGGGACTTTCCTGCAGGACAGAGAGGTCACCTCCTCTTCCCATAAGATGCAAATGGCACAGGGTGCCTCTTGGAGACAGGCTCCTCCAACCCAGACTGCACACCTGAGCTCATAAAATACCCTCTCATTACAGACAGCTGTGTTTCATTACAAATGGGAGGTAAAATTCACTCTAAAGTGTATTAGTTACAATAAAGTCCAGCTTAACCCATTAGCTGCTTTTGAAGGGAAAAAATTACCCATAAGTCAAAATGAGGACATGGAAACGGCCCTGGTGCAAGGAAGGGTCTTCAACGTTTTCCAGCCCAAATTCATAAGCACGCTGTGTGAAGCAGTCGTTGGAGCAAACCAAGGAGGCACAACAGCAAACTGTCCCAGACGTGCCTGCTTGAGGATGTGACCACCTCAGCATGGCCGGCTCGCTGGTCCTGACCAGACTAGAGGAGGTCAATAACCAAGGGTGAGTTCCTTCTGCGTGCTGGGGCGAGTGCTAAAGGTCAACTGCAGCATCTACGTCCGCTGTCACCATAGCTCCGCTTTCAGGGCAACAGCTTGTGTTTCAGTGGGATGCACACACAGCTTGAGGGGACATCGGCAGACTGAAAACACACGCGTTGCACTCCACTCTGCCTGTGCCCTACCCGCACAGTGCAGTCAGGGCAGTGATACACAGGACAGCCTGAGGAGCCCAGAGGAGGAAGCAGGGACTGTACCCACTCGAGGGAGGACACGCTGCCTCCATCACCAGCCACGTTGCTGTTGTGTTCCTCCCTGCAAACAGGCATGCAGGTATGAGTCAGGATGAATCAGCTGCTGGCAGCAGGGGACAGCTTGCTCTGATTGCGACCATGCTGGCATCTGGCTGAAGGGCAGGCGGGCTGAGGAGCAGGTTTCACTGGAGGCACTGCTCCCACGTCACAGCAAGAATACTTGGGCAATGCCACAGGGATAAGCAAAACCCATCCCCACCCCTTACTGCATGTTCGATCCACTCTAGGGGTGTCAGAGTTCCAAAAATACATGTTAGCACCTGTAAGCTACCCCTTCCCTCTTCAGCAAGGCACCAAACCACCTCGAGCCTGTGGCTGCCTTTAACCTGCAAGCAAATTTGCAGACATTTTCCTTCTGAAGTGATAATTAAAATTACAACTAAGATACAGACAGAAAGAGAAAGAAGCCTGAGGTCTCAAGATCCAGAGAGCTCTCATAACAGATGTGTTTTGACAATGAATGCTAATGTGCACATCTGTAAAAGCAAAAATAAAAGACTCCCATCATAAAAAAACCCTGCAGCATCCTGGTCACATTTGAATGTGCAAGGGATGGAAGAAAATCCACAAAAATGTCAATCAAATAGATTCTGTTATTGTGGGTTCTCTGCTTTGAAAAGATGTTCCACAGGTGCTCTTGTCACTTCAGTGTGGTTTTTAGCATCAAGATTCAGTAATTCCTCTGTGCAATGAGATGACCTGAGGCTCAGGCTGAAAACCACGTTGAGATGTCAGACTGATGCTGCTGATACCTCTCTCAATGCCGTGGCAAGTCTGACAGCTCCCACCCGCTGCCTGCATGGGAGACAGCCCCAGACAGAAAGGCAATGTGCCCAAAAAGATTCATACATCAAGGTATAAAGAAAGCTTGCAGTTGCTCCAGGCATACCCTCTTTTATACGCTACAGAGCTGTAAACAGACACTGGTAGCAAGAATGAATCATTGAAATAGGGTGTAAATTGGAATTAGGGAGCAAGACTCTTCCTTGTGGCCAAGGATGGTGAGCCACGTGCCTCAAACACCTTCTGCTGCAGTGCTGCTGCATGCTGGTCCCTGCGTCACCCACCACCTCATCACGGCCTGACATACTGTGGTTCACACACAGGTACAGCAAATGTCGTGTATTTGTACCACAGCTCAGATGGGATTTACAGCCGATGTATTTAGGGGATTATTTTTCATTTTAAATACCATTTGTTACAGTTTTGAAGCCACACACATAGTGAAGAAGCCAATGGAGCTACGTTGTTTCATGTTATGTTAGGATCTGGAAAATATTACCGGAAAACCTATGTGTTCCTGTGTCTATTTCTTAGGAAATGCATGTATTTAAAGCAGCATAGCTAAATAAAGTCACAATGGTAGAAAAAAAGACATCCCTATACCAGGTACTGTTCTCCTGCCCAGTGGATGAGGTGACTCATGGCTTCGCCTGGCTCTATTTTAAGGCACTAGAATATCCAGCCTCTGCCTGAGCTGGGGAATGGTTTGCCATGATGCAGATCATTTGTACCTGTCAGCTCCAGCCACTTTCCTGTTTACTCTCACTAATAAAACTCCGACGTCAGGAGCGAGTTGTTCTGGTACTTGCATTTCAACATAGGCGCTCACTGGGACCTCCTTATTCAGGTTTTCGTCTGTTCTGTGTCTGCTGTACCTTGTTAGCCTCCTCCCTTCAATAAAATCTGCCTTTAAAGCTGCTGGTGATCCTTTGCAGTGAAAAACATCACGGCACTTGATGTTCTCTTTCAGCTTCTGCCATCCTTATTTCCCACGCACGTGCTCCTGCGAACCTGTTTTTCCATAAGCTAATAAGAAACAGCTTATTCTGCTTTACAAAATGGTATAGAAGAATACAAGTTAAATGGATGGAGATCTTTAAGGATGAGCTGCAAGCCATTCCTATATACTCAAAACCCAAGCTCAGACAGCAAGCAGCTCTGATCCTTTAACTAAACCCAAAAAGCAGCTGATGTGATGGAGCTGCCCAGCGAACACTTTGAGTTTGAGAGGCAGAAGGAGCTGCACTGGGCACCAAACCCCCTTCTCCTCACACTGCTCCAGCACACAGCAAATCGTGAATAAATAGGAATTCTTTTCAACACTGTTTTGCAATGTGTTACAATAGCAAATCACTGAGGGTTCAGCCAGGAACCGTGGTATTTATCCTGCTTTGTCTGCACATGATTTATACCCATCAAAGACAAGAAGCGGGTTGTGCACAAATAATGATGAGCAAATCCAAGGAAGGTTTCAAGGAGAAATGAGCTGGGAGCGAAGAGCTGAATCTGAATCCTGTGCAGAGCAGGCAAGGAACCCAGGCAGAAATGGGGAGACGTCTTAGGGTAATTTCCAGAAAGCTGAAAGGCAGCAGGTGCCTGGTCCCATAGGAGAGAGAAGAACCACATCCATCAGCTGGGAACACAACACATGCAGGAAATGCCATGGGCTGAGGACATTTCAGGGATACTGGGGATGCAGCTTCGCTAAAGAGATGATGCTTGCTCTTATTTTGCTCCGATAAGCAGCATCCACATGCTAGGAGGGGACACAAAGGCTCCAGGTTTCCTGCCCAAATGCTTGTGCAATGAACCATCAAATGCCAGGGAATGGGAACACTATTTTCTAAAGGAAATTCCGAGTCCATTTTTTCCCCTCTCACTGTTAATCCAACTTGAAAAATTCTGTATTCAGAGCGAGTGAAAGGCTTTGTTTAAGACTTCCGTCATTAATGGAAATTCTGTAGTGGTTGGCTACCCAGACTGCATATGGATTGACAGTTCCACTAAAATCAACCCTGGTTTATGAGAACCAGATGCTGATCCAAATTACAAAACCCAGAGGGGCTGCCAAATGAAAACCTACATGTGAAGTTAGGATTGTACCAGAGCTTTAATTTAGGGACCATCTGAAACCTTGTTTAATGCTTTTCACCCCATGGGCAGCAAAGGTGACTCTGCACCGTGTTTTGAAGAGAAGCCACAGCATTGCCATGGGATGTACGTCATACCACGGGCACCCTCCTGTCCCCATGCCTGACTCACTCCCGAGCTTCCGGGTACTTCAGTGATGCAGATTGCTGGCAACGACATCAAACTGTCCTCTGGATCTGTCTGAACCTTTACAAATAGCAGTTAAGAACCAAATCATCCCTAGAGAAGCTATTATCTACTCACCTCATCATCTGATGCTGATGTGAGATTCTGGCAGTCCACAATACGCATCCGCTGCTTCCATTCAGAAGTGGTGTGATGGAAAGGTGTGACTGTAATGAATTGTCACAAATCCCTTTTTTTCTCTCTCCCATCATGAGTACTCTGCCCTCCCAACCAAGCAGAGACAGTAAATCAGCCCCACTGAAGAACTCCTCGTGTTTCTGCTTGGAAAAACACAAAGGGATTTGTGCAGACAAGACTTCAAGCTCTGGCAATCCGGAATTTCCAGTCTGAGCTCCCCATCACGCTGTTTGCATGATGGTTTCATCCAGCCTGGGCAGCTCAGCACTGCGCTGGTGCAAGCAGCTGGTCCTCCTTGGTTTCTGCATGTCCCCACTACTGCATTGCCCCACCAAAATTCCAGGGTTTCCTTATTCCCCTGATTTTAAAAAGAAGCAGAAGTATTCAAGCAGGCTGTGAACATGTATATTTTTGCCTTGCATTATTGCCTGGCTGAGCAATCTTCTTGTTAACACCTTAGACTAAGAACCTCAAAATATGGAATTTTAAACATATATATTCCCATGAGAAGCATGGATTGGGTCACTTCAACAGAAGTCATTGCCCTCAGTATTAAATAAAAACCTAGTCACAGTCAGCCTGCTTACTGTTAATGCAAGATTTTAGAGTTTCACCTTACCTTAAGCTGAAAATAAGTCTTGCTGTAAATGCAAGGCTTGTTTTTACTGCTTAAAATTAATTGGCAGCACAACCAGTGCAAGGCAGTGTAGGAAATCAGGCAAAAATTGTGTGCTCATTAGTGATCATTGTGAAAGATTTTAGCTCATCATTTACGTCAGTTGACTCGTGGAGACACTCTTTCCCTAAGAATCATAAAAAATGGATGTTCTTGACACAGTGACACTTAAGAAAATGGTAAAAAAAATGTGCTTTACATGCCAAGGTCGACACACAAAACAAAAGGAAATATTCAACATGGAAGAAAACAAAAATAAAGAAAAATATCCCATTCTTATTTTGTAATGGGTAACAAATAGATTTATTGGGGAGCTCAGGAAGCCATCTAGCACCTCCCTTCGGGAGCAAACACATCCGAGCTGCAGGGATTGGTATGTTGGCGAGCCTAGGGTGGGTAGGGACCATGGAAAACCTCCTGGACCTGGCTGGAGGCAGGCTCAGCCCTTGGGTCCTCCATCCCCACATGGGGAGCAAGGCAAAGCTCCCCTGGTTTCAGGGTTTAATCGCACAGGAAGGACCCACGAGGGTTCTGCTCTCCACGTGTCCATTTGTTCCCAGCCAGGTGCCTGAATTCAGCACTCACAAGATGGTTATTCCATGACTCCTCTCACAGCAGCTCATTGTGCATCTTCCTCATGCAGAGCTGCTCAGGCTCTGCTGGCGCAGTTTTACTGAATGAATGGGAAGAGGTTCACTGTTAATAAAAGAAAGCTGGGGAAAAAAAGCTGAAAAGGCACTGAATACAAAGAAAATCACCAAAAAATACAATTGGTTTGGTCTCACCCGGAAGAGGCAGTGTGCTGCTGTCGATCTACCCCCGTCACTACCATCATTGCTAACTGCGTGCCATCCATAAAGACCCACTAGAAGGCAGTGTTGAAGAAAACTTCATAGAAACGTCTCATTCAGAAAACTGCAGGTCCACAAACCTCAGCAGTGGGTTTTCTAAGATAAAGAGCAACGTAAAACCATGAACTGCTTCATCCTAAATTATTTCTAGTAGATTTTGAATGAGTTGACTGCAGGAAGAGGCGTGGAATCAAACATCATCCCTGCAAGGGAAATCCGATAGCAATATTTGAACTCTGGAAAACACAATTTATTTCATGCCTGTTAAGAGAAATGCCATTAAAAAAAGATCTGAAATTGAGATGCAGCCTGCTCCATGCTGCCCATGCAGACCAGGCTGCCGGGACAGGAAAGACATCCAGTTGAATTCAGCACTAAATGACACCGAAATGAGCCCAATTTGCCCACAAACCCAAGGATGGAGTTTCCAACCTGCTGCTAGAAAGACAAGAAGTGGCTCCCCACATTTCTTGGCAGTGATGCCTACTCCTGCAGAAAGGCTTACGAGCCAGATCTCCGCGTTTTTCAGAGACAGGCAGCTCTGATGAGCTCTATGAATAGAGTTGTTGATTCACTGGAAAACACAGGAAAAACCGGGGAAAAAACAAATCAAGACAATTTAAACTGCTGGCACATTTTTGTATCGGTGAATGAAATGTAAAATGTGTTTTGAAGCGATGCAATAACTTGGTAGCCCACACAGACGAATGAATTTCTGATTTGACGTTAAGTGCGCTTGAATAAAAATACCAAGTGGGATTTGGTACAAAAAGCCTTTTTGAACCAAAAAAATACGGCTTTTCGGAAAATTTCTGGAAGTGGAAATATTGGCTGGTGGTTTTCAATGGGAAAATGAAAATATGATTCAATGAATCTTTCATCTCATATTAAAACATATAAATATTTTGAATGAAGAGTTTATCTTGCTTTTGTGTGTTATTTGAGAGCAACTGGACTGCAATAAAAGGGAATTACAGTCCTAAACACTCATGCAACTATCCCCTCCATTTTTTCCAATAAACATGTATTTCCAGAGGTTTGGCCAAAGAGATGCTGCAAATTGAACAGAACTCAGGGAACAGCTCCCATTGAGGAGACTTTTAAAAAGATGCATTTACAAGAAATTCTGTTTGGGGGTCTATTTGTTGTGACATGAAAAATCCTCAGTGTTGAAAGGAGAAAAGTTCGATGTTTGAACCAGAATGTGCAAGTCCTCCCTGGGTCTATGGGCAGGAACAACACACTGTTGGGCTGGTGTAACCTACCTCACCTTAAAAGAAAGAGCTCTATAGGGTGATTAAATTGTTCTGGAACTATTTTCTTGTCTAAATGTCAGGAAAAGATGAAAAGATTTTCTATTCTTAAAAAAAAATATAAAAATTATTTTCAGTGACATTTCTTCAACTGAAAGACTTTGCATTTGAAAAGCAGTGTGTGCTGCCAGCACAGTTATAAAGGCTCTAAACCAGCTCCTATACATTTTACTGAAAAGTTCCTCTTTTCATGAACCTCATTCCTAGCATGTCATTACAGAACAGAGCCGAGGGGTTTGGGTAGCCTGATTTGAGCTTGACATGTTCGGCTTTCTCTTTATTTTCCCCTTAAATGCGAACTTTCTACATTTATGATGTTTATTTGGGAAATAATTAGAACAGCCGTCTTGTGGGTATTCTTTGAATGGTTAAAGCAGGTCCTCCACCTTGGCTTCATCATCTCCAGGAATATTCATACAGCAAACGTGCTCCAAATGAAGAGCCAACCTTTACGGAGAAGAGAAAGGAAACCTCCCCATCCTGTCGAATGGTCATGCCCACATTACAGTATTATTAATTACTTTGCTATTGAAGAATCACTCTCCATATGAGGCCAATATTTAATGAAAGGCAACCAAGCATCAGAAAAAAAACACAACAAACCCTGATTATTAAACCCAGAAAGTCTTGTAAACTGCTGAAGCCATCAGTGGAAAGAGCCGCAAAGTTTCTCATCTTTTTCTCCTTCTCCTTTAACTTCTCACTGGTCCTTGTAACACAAATCAAGGCTACTTTCCTGTAAATTCTAAATGCAAGGAAGAGCATGCTGCCAGCAGAAAAGCTGCAGCCCCACCAGCAAAGGAGCCTGTGCCCGAGGACCATCGCTCCAGTACCAGGCTCTAGAGGACACTGTGCTCCATGAAACCCTCTGGGAATCTGCCTGGGCTGAAAGCACTGACGATAGCACAGGGCTTTTCCCTGTGCTTTATGGATAAACATTTACCGAGTGGCTCAACTGGTTCTGCAGGGCTGCTGGTGCTGGATGCTGCCCGGTGGCCCCAGCCAGGGCTCTCCCGAGGCCGGCACTGTCTCTGCAGAGAGGCTTTAGCACAGAGTGTGGTTAAACACGTTATGCTGCATTCAGATTTGCCACCTCCCCGACCTCGCTGAGGGGTTTTTTCCCCTTCTCTGTACGTCCTGTGAGTCTGTAAGTAGCCGTCAGCGCTTCCCAGGAGGCTGCTTTGGAATCTGAACATTAAATGTGGGGTTTAATATACAATATAGAGGATGCTTCCCTGTCTCTGACCACATGAGATGGGGCAGGGCAAGCGGACCCAGCCCCATGCTGGAGAGGCTGGCTGGGAGCAGGAGTCACCATAGCACCTCTGGCAGTGCTGAACGACACTCACCCTTTTGCTTGCTGCCTTTAGTTGATTTCCATTTTGGGAAACTTCCTTTAGGGTTGTTGGACAAATAGGAGAGAAACCAAGAAAAGGCCACTTCTCTTTGAAGGTTTGGTGGCAAAATCATTATTCCCATCTTCATCACATCGTACATCATTTGGGATGCAGAGCCCACATTTGCACCCCGGTATGTTTCAGGTCATCTTTAATTACACGATTCATCCAGTTTTTAGCAACAAACACAACCTCTGGCCTCCTCCAGTGCCGTTCTGGATTTCCATTGTGGTTAATTCGCAATGGAAAAAAAAAAAACCAACATTTCTTCTCTCAGATAGAAAGTCGTGTTTCTTTTTCTTAAATGAAAATCAAATAAAAAGGTAACTTCCATTCATCAAGTTGTAAATGAAGAATTAATATCCATTTAACCCTCACAAAGAAAAGTACAAAGGAAGCAGCAGGAGCAGAGACCACTCAGCCCGGCCCCTAGGGCATCACCACTCCACAGGGATCAACATTCCTGATGCTGGAGTCTTCCAGGTCAAGAGAAGATATCCATAAAGGGAAAAAGAGGTGCATTCATCAGCCTGTAAATGAAGTTTTGAAAGATTCATAAGAATTTAACCCAACTGACACAACCAGAAGTCATTCGATTTCCACTCTTCATTAACTTTGGGCTACCTGCTGCAAGGAAAAACTCACCCATCCACACACCGGAGGTTATTGAGAAATGGTTTTATTAAGGCCCAGCTAGAAGAAGAACATAAACCTAAGGGTGGCCGAGACAACTGGGACCTGGCCCCAGAAACTGCCACGCTGCTCTGTGGGGAGCCATCGGGTCCCCTCGCATGTAACAACAAACATGCCAAAACTTCAACACCCTTTAAATAGTCATAAAAAGAAGCATTAAACTTCGTAAGTTATGTTTCATAGCATTAAAAATGTTTTTCTTTGTTGGGTGCTGCAGTGCTCTGGGTGCCTGCAGTTCAAGTGCGGCGTCCACACCATTAACCAAGGTGTGCCTGGTCCCCGTGCTATAGTGCAAGGTGTGCGCGGTCCCTGCGCCACCGCCGAAGATGCGCCTCGTCCCCATGCTGCCATGCAACGCGTGCACATCCCTCGCACCGTCACACCAGGCTTGCGTGGTCCCCATGGTGCCGTGCAAGGCGTGCATGGCTCCTGCACCACGGTGCGAGAAGCACGAGCGAGCAGCAGGCTCTCAGCACACCGCTTCTTGCGCGGAAGATCAGCAAGAGCCGCTGTGAAGCCGCCCCGCTGCAGCACGGGCTCACCGGAGGGTCCCGCTGAGGCAGGGCAGGCAGGCGCAGCAGGCGCAGATGCTGAGCGCAGTCGTCAGCAGGGCCGAGAGCCGCGATGGCCGCTCGTACTTGAAGGCTTTCTTCACCTCGCCGCTGCTCTGGGTGATGTAGTCGAGGGTGCGCAGGACGTGGTGCTCCACGCTGTCGGCGGCCCCGTGCTGCTCGGCCAGCAGCCCCTCCAGCCGCAGGAAGAGCCCGTGCAGCTCCGCCATCTGCGCTTCCAGGTCGAGGAGCTGCCGCTGGCGCGCCTGGGCCATGGCGAGGTGCTGCTTGGCCTTGACCGCCTCCAGGTCCCTGCCCACGATGCGGGGCACCTCGGGGCTCTTGGCCAGCTGGTCCAAGTCCTCGGTGCCCAGGTCAATGCCCGCCAGCTCCGCCTGCCTCTCGAGCTGCTCCTTCAGCCTCTGCCGGTAGCGGCTCTCCCGGGCGTAGTGGCGGGCGAGGACGGCGCGGTACCGCCGCAGCAGCAGCCACTGCTGGGTCTGGCGGACGCGGGGCCCCGCTTGCCCCGTCCCATCCCCTGGTGCTGCCGGCAGAGCGCCCAGCTGGGGCTGCAGGGCCATGGCCTCGCGGGTGAAGGCGGCTCTGGCAGTGCCGAGCCCCGTCTTCTCGCGGGCGATGCTCTCCGCGGAGGTGCAGCACAGCACCGTCTGCTGCGTCCTGTTGATGCTCTCCGAGAGCTCCTCCAGCCGGTCCAGTGCCCGCCAGAGCTCGGCTGCCTCCCGCAGCGCCCGGCTGACGGGGCTGGCGTCGTCCGCAGCGAACACCGGGTTGTCGAAGCACAGAGCATCCTCATGCGGGTTGCCCTCGGCCGCGGCTCGCTGCTGCAGCTCCGCCAGCCGGTCCCTCATGGTCCGCACCGGCCACCGGCACCATCAGTGGCACACATCAGCCCCGGGAGGGGAGGTGCGAGGCCGGAGCTCCCTGCGTCAGCCGGAGCTTTAGAACCGTCCCTCCTGGCACCAGAGCAAATACCGATGGAGGAGGGCAGGCCGTACTGCGTCAGCCTCCCGGCCGGACCCACCGCACCGCACCGCAGCAGGGAGGGGAAAGGGGCTCTGCTGAGAGGCAGAGCAGGAGGAAGGCGACCTGGGGCGGGAGGGCTGCCAGCACCGTCAGCACCTGCGTCACCTCATGTCACGGGACAGGCGCTCCTGGCTCAGTGTCTGACCTAAGACAAAGGGCTTTTATTCACCAGCAAACCAACCCCAACGTCTGGGATCCTGGGGGCAGAGGAGGGGGTCCCCCCCGGCCTCCCCTCCTGCTGCAGGGCCCTGTGGTGTCGGCATCTCTGCCTGCACCCCGAAACAGGCGTTCAAACAGCTTTGGAGGAGGAAAGGGCACGTCTCAAACACACGCTGCAGCACCTGAACACATCATAACGTGTCTCAAGAAGCAGCTCCTCATGCGGATAGGACAGCTGAAGGGAAATCGCACTGTGCCAGTGCCTGTTTAAATTGAGAAGCTGGGATGGAGGCAAAACTCAGCTTCCCCCTCTCACGAGGGTCAGCAAGGCTCCGAGGGCCAGACAGTGCCCTGCAACCACCACCGTTGCAGTGCCCAGAACATGGGGAGCAGCTGATGGAGGGATGGAAGAGGGTGCTTGAGGGTTTTCCTGGCTGGAAATGAGCACTGGGATAGCACAGCTGCCCTGCACATCGGGGCACGGTAGTGGTTTGTCCAAACACTGCCGAAACACGTGAGAATCACAATTTCATTCTAAATCATCTGCAAAAGTTACCATTAAAAAGAATACTTCTATAAAATACATTTCCGAAGTGATGTGAAAGAATAATTGTTCTCTAGCAAATCGATATTTTATATCATATACTTTATGACATGCATTAGCATATATAACCCAAATGTGTGATGATATAAAGTGCATGATATAACAGCTATGATGATATCGACAGGAGTGACAGCAAAGGCTGGTTAAACGCAAGTAAAGCAGCTCTGAAGGGAGAGTAATTTCTCTCTAATGCCATTGACGGATGTACTTAGTGCAGGTACTCAGCATCGGTGCAATATAAGTTTGATTTTGTTCTCTGTAACTGAGAAGGCAAAGAAAATAAAACAAACCTTCTGTTCCTGGGGGCTGGAGTTTGAGCGTTGTGTGAAGAAGAAGATACCCATTCACATCCGGGAGGAACTGCCGTTCAGCCCATTTGAATCAGTGCAGTAAAATGCCAAGTAAGTCAGGAGGTTAACATGGGGAAAAGGCAAAGTAGCGTGTGCAAGAGCGGGACATGGCAGGATAAGCTTGAGGGCAGCCAAAACACTAACTTTGAAGGCTTTAAACCACAGGCAGGCTGGTCTTCCTTGGGTACCTTTAACAGTCATGTTTGAGTATGAAACCACTTGTGCCTGATGGTGGCTTTAAAGCTTGTGTGCAGTGGGGCACAGAGGGCCCCAAACCCCTGCCTGCTCACACTGGGGCAGCCCTGTCACACGTGAGGGTCATTGCCTGCCCTGGCTGAGCCAAGGACCCCTGGCAGCCCCCAGCCTGTGCTGGCCGTGCTGCCAAGGCAGCTTTACACCACCCATCCCTGTTGGAAAAGCCCTGTTTGAACAGTATTATTGCTGCTGTTCAACAAGAGCACTGATGAAAAAGGAAAACTTTTTTTGGCATTAAGTACTCAAAAATAGGTGCAAGCTCCTTCTGGAACCAGATCTCAACACCTGAACCCATCAGTGTCCTGCAGCGTCAGGAGGGACCTCCCCCAGATACCTTCTCCTCCTCCTCCTCCTCACCTGCTCTGGTGCTGCTCTGCACAAGTCCTATCACCCTGAAGAGCATTTTTCACATAGTTTCCCAAGAAAGCATCAGCTGTTCCTCTCTTTTTGCCCAGGAAAATGGCATTTTGGAGCCAGATCTGATAATGATTTGAGTAACCCACCCTGAGTGAGACCTCGAGCTTGCTTTTGGCAAAGGTGAGGGGCTCTGTCCTGTCCTCCTCGAGATCCACAGTTTACAGAAGTTCCTATATCCACTTAATAAAAGTTTCCTTTTCAATAAGCATAAAATTATCCAGTTGAATCAAAAAGCATTTTTCTTTTGATGTCAAAACCTTAATTTTAAGTGTTTTTCAGTCTTTTTCACATCTAAACTACTTATTAAGTAATGCAAAACCAAAGTAAGAGTTTCTCTCTTTTTTTATTAAGACAATCCCCACAGCTGGAAAATGAAACATCCTAGATTACATAAGTGACTTCAAAAAAACTCTAGAAAAAAATCTTTACAAATTTACATTTGTACAATACAAAAACTAACAGCTCATTGCATATAAATATTACATTTGGTCTGCCAACAAGTGGCATCAAAATCCCTGAAGTATTCATTTAAAGGGACCTGAGATAGCGGATGTGAAGATATGGGCATAAATATCACCTGGGGAAAAAAAAAAATCAATATAGAAAGTAGACATAATTCTAATAGATTTTTGCATGTTTTGGAGTAATATAAATCATCCAGAACGTGACCTGGAGAGTCTAAACCACATGAATTTCATCGCGCCAACATCAATGGGTGTTTGGAAATGAAGTCTGCTGTAATGACTCATGGAGGAATGACAAGCCTGTGTTAGTACTTCTACAGAATAGTCATCAGATGTTGATATCTGAAAATAGCCGAGCAGCCACCGCTCTCTGAGGAGGCATTTTGGGGAAGAGAAATGGAGGATTTGGAGTTTATCTGCCAAGGAGCTAGACGGCCGCGATGCAGGCGGGAACCCCAACCCCTCCTGCCAACACTCAGGCAGGACCCTGGCTCTGCAGCCACCAGAGCAGCTCCTTTTGCCATCCCGCCTGCTTCCAACAGAGCCAGGAATCAGGAGAACTGCAGCGTTTGCCAATTAAATAACCCAACACTGAGAAACTGCTCTTAGTTGTCCACTGGTTTAAACATTTCCCAAGTATTTACACATCTGTCAGTTCCCAAATGCGACTGCAGTTATCTGCCAGGCAGTACTGCCTCGCAAGGGCAGCACCAAGCTGCTCGGTTTTCCTTGAAATTCTCACAAACTCTTATCAGGTACCCACATCCATGCACATAAATGTATTTAAGCACCATTTTCATAATACTAGAGTTAAGGCTGAGACAGCAATTCCACTGGAAATCTAATTTTTCAGGGATTCATAGCACAGTTGTGTACGTTTGCTGTGGGCTGAACATGACATTAAAAATGTACAAGCTTCCAACAGGTCTTTGCATTTCTAAGACTAAAAAAGACAACTTTTAGACTAAATTTTGCAGGCTGTTACTTACTGTACATAAAGGAGATTTCTTTTTTCAATGTGTAAACCTCTGATATACTAATATTTGAAAATTATCTATCGCACATGCGCAGTAATTTTCTATAATACATACTTGTAAGAACACAATGACAGCTCCCTACAATACTAAGTATAGATTTACCAATGGATTGTTAACTGCTCCTTCGGTCTCTCAGGTAAATCATCTGCACTGTATAAAACTCTGCATGATGGTTTAAGAAAAAATAAACTCACGTCAGGAAATGTAAACACACAAATGGATTTCTAAAACACTGAATTCAGGACGCAGACCAACGACTGCAGGACACGGCACGCCAGGGCCGGCAGACATCCGCAAACCTCCAGCGATTCAGCCTTCCCTGTCATTCACTGCTCAGTCTAAAGAGGAAGCATTAATCAAATTCTTATCCAAAACTAGCCATTTAAGCTTATTTCCTCCTGTTACTACCACGTGATTTTGAACAGTTGTCACTAACATTCTGGAGACACCCAGAAGCAGCATTTTCAAGTGCTTGTTGAGGTCCGTCTTGCCTTTTGCAGTCAAGAGAGCCTCCAAACGCTGTCAAAAGCAACACGCTGTCGCTTGCCTTTCCACATTTCTCAGGTTATTTGGAAACTCTCTTTACTATGCACCCAGAGTCAGCTCTTGTCAGTGCTCTGCGTACTGCACAGTCCTTCCGCTTTTGTGAGGGAGAAGCAGCCAATGTGCATGCTGAAGGAAACAGGTAGGGGAAATTAACATATGCGACAGGACACAACATTTTAAGCAGCCAAAAATCCTCCACAAATTATTTCTTCGTGATGCTATTTAGCTTGATTATGTGCAGGGTGGGATTGACTGGGGTAACGGGGTGGCCTCTGCTTGGTTTGTGGGGAAAGGAGTGATAGAAAGACAGAGGAGTGATAAAACTGCCCTGACCCATCAAAGTTCAAGCACCAACATAAAAGTTTTATGGGTTATTTAAAATAGAAATTCCTCATGAGGCTGGAAGCACATGAATTCTACAAAGGTTATGTTAACTATTATTCATATAGCAAGGGAAAAAAGGAGACCTGGGGCATGCGTGGTAAGGGACACCAGGTGGAACTAAGTGCCATTGTACACAGCCATGTGCAAGGAAGCACAAATGCAGTTAGTAGTTCCACTGCCATGCTCCCTGCAACTGCCCATGTCTGAGCAAGGGAAGCCACGTGCTGCCTGCTCTGATCCAGCAGTGTTTCCACACAGGGTACAGATGGCCCTAGAGCAGCCAAGAAGCCAGCCCTCAAACTTCCCATCTTCATTAAATCCACCCCCAGCAATTTGGGAGTGTTGCTAGTAAGTAAGGTAAGGCAGATTTAAAATATACATAAAGTCTTGGGGAAACAAGATAGAATTAAATCCTACAGTCTAGCCAAAATAAAAATTCATTAAGATATCCTAAGTTCATGAAAGAGTATCATAAATAGCCTAGAGGAGCAATAGAGGGAAGTGAAAGAAGAGAGGTGGAGGGTGGTAAAGAAGAAAACCAAAAGGCGATAAAGGAAATAAAAAGCAGGCAAAGTTTGGGCTGAACTGAGACAACAGCACATCACTACTGCAAAATACGCTTCGCCATTCATGCCCTGATCCGGGAAGAAACGGGAGCACTCAGGGTCAGAGGATTTGTAGCTAGGAGCAATCTGCAGACAAATGTGCACACAACAAGATGTTCAGCCCCATTCTCCAGAGGATGGAGCGCGTGGGCTCACACGCTGCTGCTAGCAAAGTCCTGTTTTCCAAGGTGTCTCCGAATGGCTCAAGTGCTCCAGCAACTCGGAAGAGGGATCACACAAGACTGCACAGCTCTGAAGCACCAATGTGCAAGCACTGACCCTGCAGCAGCAGGGGAACCCCTGGCCTGCCCGCACGCCTTGTCTGCCATTGGGAATCTGATAATCAGACCTTCAAACCCTATGCTTAGGCAGAGTCTTGGGGTTTTCTGTTAAAAGTGCAAGGAGAAAGACTATGGTCCTGACTCTACAACACGCTGGGAGCTCGACTGCTTAGCGAGGTGCTGGCTGAGCACCAAGGCTCGGGATCAGGGAGTGAGAGGGTACAAGATTTAAACCACTGTACCGCTCCTGCTGCACCAGTTGGGCTGACACTAAGTTTTCTGCAACTACAAGTGGCTCCTGATAGGATCTGGGGTTTGAGAAAAAGTGTCCAAGTTACTACGAAGCTATAATTCCACGGAACGAGGGTACCAGAAATCAACTGCCTAACTCAGAGAAAGAACCCAGATACAAAACCAAGTAAAAATAACATCTCTAAACCCAAGTTATTTCTCTCATGCTTATAAAAGGTTGTCATGCACAAAAAAAGCCGCTGTTTTTTTTTTTACAATAAGCAATAGTTCTGTTGTTCTAGACACCCTGCTGTCTAGCTCTTAATCATGTAACACATTTGATTAATACTTACGCCACAGCAAAGTGATGCTTCACTGTTATCTTCACAGTACTTCATTACATAGAAAAGATACATTTAAGAACATATTTAATATTATTCTAATTGCTGCTAAAATACACAAACTTATAAAATGATTTCTCTGGAATCCACGTTTTCTCTCTCCCCAACCCCTACACAAAATAAATAAGTGGATCTTCGGCCAGTCAGAAATATAGGAAAAGCATTTCTTCTGCATTTCAAGATTTTCAGGCTTTAGAACAGAAACCATAGTGTCTACATGAGCTCAACGGGACTGATCTAGAAGGGGTGTGAATCTGACTATGAACTGATGCATACATGCTATTCCTGGTTACCATATGTAGAAGGACCAATCAGTTGAACAAATAATACATTTCTTATAAATATATATGTGTGTATATATATACATATATATGAGAGAGATGATAGGACAGGTGTTTATATTTTAAAGCCCAATACAGAACTAGGAGAGTCTCTGCACTTCCTCACCCTCCCATCAAAACACAACTAAATTAAGTCCAGAAACAGATCACGGCCAATTCAAAACATTTGTTACAAAATTAAAAGTGTGATTTTTTTGTCCTGTACCATAAACTCATACTAATGCTCTGAGTGATTTAGGATATACTCTCCTCCTTCACAAAACTAAACCTCTGCATTTTTTCAAGTCATTTTGCATCTAACTAGAGTTTTTGGAAAGCGAGATAAAATAGCTAGTGCTTAATATAGAAAGTCAAAAATTAAACTCCTTCTGCATCTGAGAATATACATGGGTCACTCTTTGCTGCCTGAGGTTTTCCAGAATTATTGACCAAGCTGTGCACGGAAGAACTTAAGGATACTGGATGAAAGTTTAAGAAAACCAAAAACTTGGAAAAACTCCACCAAAACTTTCTAATCTCTTTTTGGATTTCTTCTCTCTATGTAATCTAACTCACTCTCTGAACCAAGTGAGAACTGTCAGACTCATTTAGACAACGGGAGAAAACTGAAGTCCCATATATATTCCAGCCTACAAAGCAAGAGGCCACTCATCCTCAGCTCAGTCCATGCCAAGCACCTTTCTGTTCATCAAAGAGCAAGACTACAAACATTGTCACATACTGTACTATTACTACCAAAACAATTTCTGTTTTCAAGTTAGCATTTTAACAAGAGTACAGTGCAACACGAATTTTCTTCTGGAAGCTTTAGACACAAGAGTTCATCTGGAGGAAGTGACCAGGAGCTTCTCCATACTGCCACCAGAGCACCACAGCTCCCTTCAACTCCCTCATCACCTTTGAGGGGCGAATTAAACCACACACAGATTTGCACCAAGCAAGTGGCAGCAGAAACATGTGGGAGGCAGTCAGCCTGTCTACACAAACAAATCACCATCTGCTGATAACATCATGCTTCTGAAAACTCCGATAACGACTTCGATCTGTTTTCATTGTGTCAATATAATGAAGATACAGTTACTCCACAACTTCGCAAGCCATTCTAGCCCTCTATGCTCCTTCTTGCCTCTTCTTCAACATGTACTGAATAATAGCATCTATTTTCCTTTAAGTTTCCAGTAGTTGTAAATAGAGGTAGCTGAGCTACTATCAAAAATCACGTTATGCTTTGAAGAGGAGGAACCTTTCAAATGTTGAAGTTACCCCTTAGCTGCACAATCTCTATTAATACTATAAAAATATGAGAGGACAAAAAGAAAATAGATGCAAGTAACTTTTGCATTTGGCACCTTTTGTCTAGATATTCATACTTCTCAAGTATTCTCTTTTTAATAAAGTTAATGCACACATAGGACACACCACATCAAAGGTTTGCTACATATTTACAAGGCACCAACCCTTTTTCACTTTTTACATGAATAAAGAACCGATAGAAAGCACATCAGGACCCCCGTAACTGTAGTATAGACATACTTCAGTTCAGCACAATTCATGAACATTTGGCCTGGGAAGATTAAAATAATCCAGATCCTTCTTACAATATAGAAACTGTAAACATTTTATAGCTGCCTTTAGGATTGGTGTATTGTGCAAAAGTCATAATTATTACTGTGTATAAGGATTTATGGCAGAAACCACATAAAAACTCTGTAAGAAGGTGCTATTTCTATAATACAAAAACAAAACAAGGGAGAGAAGTTGTAATTGTGATTCAAAATGTCATGTTCTTATTGAGAAGCTGGAAGCCTCTTTAATGTGATGAACTTGTAGTGTGTGGGGAAGAATTTCTGTAATTTAAGGCCTAATGAATAAGGCTTGTTTTGACCAATGAAGTGTGGCGATCTGAAGTTTTAAAACAAACACAAACTGACAGAATGGAAAAGCACCACTGTGAAAGGTGAGTGGAGTCCCCGCACAACTTGCTTGGTAGATTTTTCTGGTAAAATCCCTGCAGTAGAAGGCCATTGAAGTTCTTTTTTAAAATTGTTCCAAAGTTTTTCATCTGTCAATAGTTCCATCCCATGAGATGGCTGACCCTGGCTTTTTCTGTCATTTTCCGCACCCTGCCTGACCTGGAAGTACCAAGGTTCAACGGATCCTCGGTGTGCACAAAATTGTCATTATCAGAATCGTCGTTGTACAAGACAGTTCTCCTGCCCTCGTTCCTTGTTTTGATTCGAGGCGGTCTGCTGAACCGCCCTCCAAACACGTTCTCACCAAACTGCCCTCCAAACAGGTTTTCAAACTCATCATCTGTAATTCGGGCACGTTTCGCTCTGGTGGCTCCTCGTGAGGCTCCTCGGCCTCCTCGGCCTCTTCTTCCTCCCCTGCCACCACCTCGTCCTCTGCCACAGCCTCTTCCACCTCTACCACCTCTTCCCCCTCTGCTCCATCTCCCCCACCTCCCCCATCTACCTCTCCTCCCTGTCCCTCTGCCCTGCCAATTCCGTTTCCCACCGCTGAGTTTTCTTTTGATTTTTCTTTTGGGTTTTTTGGATTGCACAACTTTGCTGTAGTCATGGTCTCCATCAATGTAATCCTGATCTGTTCTAGATGTTGATTCAGAGTCTGAATCAGAGCCACTTCTGCTTTCAGAACTTGAACTGGATCCCGACTCCCCGCTTTCTGATGAAGATAAACCAGATTTTTCCTTTAATTCTCTCTTTTTCTTTTCCTCTTCCTCCACCTCCTCCAGGTGCTCATCTTCTTCTGATGCACTTACTAACTTCCTCTTGACTCCTGTCCGAAGTTCTCTGCCATCACCATTTGTAAGTGGTCCGTCAGGAGAGTGATCTAAGCAAACACAAAATAACCCTATTGGTTATCATCATCACACCTGAGCCAAAGAGGACATAAAAAGTGGGATTTGCCTCATTTGCCTTCAAGGTGTGCTCTGGGGATGATCCAGGTCTGACCTACTCACCACAGATGACCTTTATATGCTGTGAAGACAACCAGGTGCTCTAAGGGGAAAACATATCATACAAGCAAACACAGTTCATCTCATCTGGAAGCAAGGACTGAAAACTCTCTTGACTAAGAGTTCAGAAAAGATCCAGTCAATAAAAGGAGCCCAGTGAGTAGGTTAGACACAACTATCTAACATTAAGCCATATGAATCCTTCCTAGGGTGCCAAGGCAGAAAAACTCTCTGAAATCCATTTCAAACATTAAAATAAGACTGTGCAAGCAGTATTTATTCCCCATCAAATGCATGTTCTTAAAAGGCTTAGTCCAGGGAACACTTCTAGTAAGCAAAATTTCAAGACAGTAAATAACCCAAGCAAGCTCACTTAATTAAAAATGTACAAAATATCTTGCTGGCTTGGGATCCAAAATACTACATGCTTTCAGAGTTACAAATCTGATACTGAAGATTAAATATCACCTTAGATACAGGACACTAAAAGCTCACCTGCAACACACAACACTGCTACAGTACAGTAGTATGGACTTGACAAAGGCTTCAGGGTTTTAGCCAATGCTCATTCAATGCTACCTCACTGGAAAGTCTGATTAATACGTCCCAGAGACAATATACTACAGTTTACAAACAGTTTTCCCTTTCTAATCACAACCATTTAGTCTTGATTATGATAAAAACATTGAAATTCTTTCAAACTTTTTCATCCTTGTTTTCAATTTGATTAATAAAAGGCCAAGGTTTTAGGGTGGGGGTTCCTTCAGTTTGCTTTGCTTTTTGTAATTCCTGAAGGACTGTAATTCTCCAGAAGTTTAAGAGCAATCAAGCTTATCCATCCGGAGAAATTTTAAAGGACCTCACTGAAGGGCATGTGGCATCATGTGCATGCCACTCTCCAAACAAAAGTTCTGTAAGAAATAATGTAAATTCAATTCTTTGGTATGGTTTGGGAATACAGTATAATACTAAACTCACACGAGAATATCATAAGCATCAGACAGAAGCAACAGCTTATATTTCTAGTGAAATCAGCCATTCAAATAAGAGAATATTTATTATTTCTCACCTTGTTTCACTGGCGTAGATTTACTCCTGACTGGTCTACTTTTCCCTGGGTCAATGGTATTTCCACTTCGGTTCTGTGCATTTGAGCCTGAGGACGATGGCTGACCTTCCATATCTTCACCAATAGCTGATCCCAGAGGTTCTTCTGCTGTATCTGAAACTTTAGACAGGACACCACTAACGTGACAAAGTAATTTTTATCCCTGTTTACAGAATTGTAATGCAAGGTATCCTGGGGAGGCTCTGTATCACGTGAGTTAATTGCCCAAGTTTGGAGGTCTATCTCACCAAGCTGCCTCTGCAGCCATGAAGAGACAGATTGCCCTGGGGTGCAATCCGAAGTAAACTTAATGTGTTTGTTATTCTTGCATGAGATAAGCCTGTATACAGAAAGTCCAGGCTCTTTTCACTGTTAATTCTTACCTAGGACAGACCCATGTTCCCTATTCTCCTATCAATAACTGACCAACAGCTGGAGGGCCAATTTCAGCTAACACAATCTACAGACAACATGCTTCCATGACCTTGCTACTTGCTCTTTCAACAGGTGGGTTTTGAATGTGTCTCATGACACATAAGCTTTGATCTGCACATACTACTTGCTGCAAGAGAAAAGTTGCGTTTTAGAAAACTTCTTACCATGAGATGAAACTGAAGAGCTAGTCCTAGTCAAAGGCAGTGAGGTATTCTGGCTGGGTTTAGGTTGAATCTTCATTTGTTTCTGTTTCCCTTTTGGGCTGAAGACACAAAATATCCCAAAGAGATAAAACTGTTAGCATCAAAAGACTCAAATACAAAACTGATTTTTCCCTGCAAAGTTCCTTGCTTTCTGAAGCAAACGTATAACATAAGTGATCTCTTTCCCAGTACTTGCACAGGTGTAGTTAACACTAAAACTAGTTACAATATCATTCTGTTTGCTACAGACATATGAGTTTGCAAGAACAATATTTTATCTCACCTTCTAAAACAAATACTCTGTTTACTTACATAATGTATTACACACAAGTCAGCAAAGTGTTAGACAACACTTTTTTCCAAGAGTTACTAAACAAAAGCAAAAAGAAACTTGGTCTTCCATTTCCTCCAGAGGGAATACTTCTAGAATTATGCACAAACTATAGATTGAGCATGGAATTTGAGCTCATGATTTTATTACCTAATAGAGCAACTGCACCAGGAAAGGAGACCTACTGTTGCTGACTGCTTATGCACAAAGGCAAGTCTACCGCTGGCATTTCAAATGACACTGAAAGCAAGTCCCACGAGCATCATGTTACCTAGATGCTCTGCTAGTTGAGGGTGAACTGCTACTGCTTCTTAGCCGTTTTCGGTACCGTGTCCTTTTCCTCTTCTGACATTGCATTGCTGACTTGTACTCAGAGATGATATTTTTCATATGATTTTCAAATAAGGCAGATAGTCGAAGCGTCATGCTGTAAATCTGGAGTGAGAAAGCATCGTCATATTTATTAGAAGCTGAATAACTAGAACATCAAGGAAGAAAAAAAAAAACCAATCACAGAGATGCCCACACTTTGTAGCACAGAAGAAAAATTCATGGTGACATTCAGCTACAAGGTTCTTTAAAGATAATTCCCTTCTATGGTACACGCGTTTTCTCACAACAGAAAGTGTTTTCATGAAAAGATGTAATTACTTACAGTACAAAATACTTACAGGGTTAAAGGAAAACGGGTATCTAGATTACTGAAACATTAAGCTCCAGAACACATGGAACTGTGTCATAAGATAACTTGAAGTACCAATAAATAAATAAATAATCAAACTTTGCTGCCCTCTCACCTTTGTTATTTGCTTTAATTCCCTAGTGATGCATCCTCATACCACCCCTACAGAGATGCACACAGAAACCAACTAAAATGTCCTCAAACCTAATTTCTCTAAGCCAGATGTCAAAACCCTTAAACTGTTTTCCTGTCCTCTTTCTAGGCCTTCCCTCTTGTAGCCTCATCCACAAATTCACTCCTGGCTACTTCTCCATGTTTCAGATTGTATTTACCTCTGTTCAAGATTTTACCTTGGGTGTATTTAAGTCTTGACAAACTAATAGTTCAAAGTTAGCATAAGCCAAACAAAGTTCTTGATTGCTTTCTTATACTCATACCCTTCTTCTGCATCCGGTCTTCCAAAATTGCGTAAACACCATCAAGGACATGTTATCATCTCACACTCAGATATCCTCCCATTTCCTGCAGCCTGTCTGAACATGAAATCTCATTGACACAGAGTTTTCTTTACATTCATGTAACTTAATTTTTGACCAGACCCTTGCATTTGAGCAATGTCTCTTTCTTCAGTTTCGGTATGTAGAACCCTATCTTTCCTGCCTCCATTCATGATGCTGTTGCAAAGATGGCAAAATGGGTTAGAAAACCTCAGGACGCTGGCTCACATTTGGCAGCACAAGAACCTGCAGTGGCAGAAGGCCCAGCTGTTTGCCCCAGCTCTCAAGCAAGGATCACCTCACTGAGATGCTTCACAGTATTTAAACAAATGGATATTGATGGGCCACTCCATTGAAGTAATTTGGGACTTGACTCACAAGCTGTTCAGTTATTAATACACAAGGAAGTTCCCAGGGAGCATGCAGCAGTAAATAACTCACCAAGATTACTCTGATGTCAAGCACTCATAAAACACCCTCAAATCACTTTTCTTCTTGCAATCCTCTACTGATTTCCCTTCTATTAAAGCGAGCAAAAGTTATTGGGCTTTACCTGCAGAGCTTACTCACAGCACACCTTTCAGCCTTATTCAACACCAAGAGTTCAATTTACCTTCAGCAATGGCAACTTTGTGCTTTCTCTCACACTCATTTAACACTTGGCTGCAGTTCCCTTCTCCCAGAGCACCAGCCTACTTCAGGCTTACTCTCATTGTCTTGCTTACACAAAACACAGTAGTAGTCATTCCACTGATGAGCTAAGACTGTAACTCCTCAAATGATGAGTAAGGTTGCTCAACCTCCTGCTTCCTCCCATCCAATACCTTTGACACTCGCACTGAATGCTCTTTGCAGCACACTCTGCTCCTTCTCCTGCATGACAGCGCCTTGTGTCACACCATGTTAGATGCCACATGAAAATTCTATGATAATACCAAATTCTATGTATTATTGTTTTGTATTGTATTATTGCTTTAAGTAATAGTGTCTCTGTCTAGTCCCACATTTCTTAGTAGTTTATAAGTGCTCCTGTTTCCACACAAGAAATATTAGGCAACTTTCTGACCAGCCACCTTATCTATCCTATATGATGTGTTTCAGAGAAGTGATTTTGTCACAATGTAAGCATCTTATTGAATACGCAGCTTTTCCTTACAATAATAAGGTCAGTACAATTTAACGTCTGGAAACATAAAAGTAGACAGAATTTTGAGTATATTTTGAATACATCAACTGCTCTAATTCTATTTTGCATCAACAGTTTCTGAGAACCTTTAAGTTCAGATGAAAATAAAATTCCAAAGTGATCTGCATGAGCAGAACAAAGCAAATTTATAACCATAGCTCCCAGAATTGACATAAAATACTTATTTTTATTTCACAATGCAGTGCTTTGGTCTTCAGACACAGACCTTATTCCACCACTGTATCCATGTGGAGCCAGAGTTTTTGCAAAGAAGGCATTAATATTTATTACTTACTCGAGACTTTTTATTAGGAGTGTAAGCTTTAGAGTTGCAGAATATTAAACGAATATCTTTGTAGAATTCCAAGGGACTAACATAGTTTCCTGCTTCCAACGTTTCTTTCACAGTGCTGAAGTCCATAGGAGTGTCTACAATATCTCGATAATCCTGTAAGAATACACAAGTAAATAATAAAGGCTGCCAAGTCCTACAGCAATAAAACTACCGAAGTGTTCATCCACAACAGTGGCTCAAGTAATTATTTCTACTTGAGAGTTACTGCAGATAATTCTCTGAAAACAGAGCGCAGAACATGGTGTGTTCCAGCTCATAAAGGGAGAGGTGAGAAACATGCCCAACATGCACGCTTTGCCAAAGGATAAGCAATAGACTTTTTTAATTTTGCATATGGAAGGAGTACTTACAGGGTAGGAGAAGAGATCAACTGGCTGTCTAAAAGGCTCAGAGTCCTCTCTTTCATAAATCAGGTTTAACAACTGCTTGCATTGTTCTTTCCAAGCATCAGGACTTGCTTTCATGGGCTGCCTTTTTATTCGTCGTCTTACCTGTAGGGAAACAGAGGTATTTCATAGTTTTTCAGACTATTCATATTTTTCAATTTTAGTTCCCATTAATTTACCAGCTTTCTGACTCAAAGCAGATTTCCACAATTAAAACCAGAATTGCAGTCAGATGAAAGCGTAGCTGATGGCACAACAATACGCAGTATGCAAATTGCAGAAATACGCCTTTTCTGGTAACACAGAACCACTCAAACCCATGAGAGGTATGCAGTATTTCAGATCCAGCCTTGTTATTTTTATCAGCTTTCATCCAAATTTGACTGAACATGGAATCTGTTCTAGTGTCTTTCAAATCAAATTAAAAAAGATTCTTCAGCAGTAAGTAAATTTTCCTGCACGATAACTTCCTTAGTCTGCCAACACTCACATGTACATGCAACTGAATTCACACAGTTAGGCCTACAGACTGTCAGCTATGACAAATTTAGACCATTCCAGACCTAAATGAGTGTTTCAGTACCTGGTCTACCTCCCTTCACAAGCCAGACCCAGCAGAAACGTTTACTCACTCGTCTTTTTCCAGAGGAAGTTCCTGGAGCATCTGAATCTTCATCTACTTCTGCCACCTAAAGGCAATGATAATGATTACACACACGCATGTTGTACACAGCCCCAGCCATGGAAAAAAAAAAGTTAAAAACCAGGTATCAACAACAAACACAATTTTAAACTAGTCAAATGCAAAAAATGATTCAAGAAAACCAGAAACTAGTTTCAAACTAGAACTTACATAACTTAAAAAAAAAAAGGACTTGGGTTAAGCTGTTTCATCTCTTTTCCAAGTTCCCTTCCATAAAAATTATATATAAACCATGTAAGAAATACGAATGCTGAGCCCTTAAGGCTCAGCAAAGTCCCAGGCTTGCAGAGCTGTATTCCCCCACCTAAATGACCATGCTCTGAGCAGCTGAGTTTATTCAGGTTTCATGTAGGCACACTTACATCAAGTGTAAGTAATATTCTTTTCAGAATCTGGATTTAGAAATTACAACAAAACCTCCTTTGTACACAGCTTCCTACCAGTAATTAAAAATACATTCTTTTGAAAGGACAGGAAAGTTTCTACAAAAAAAATCTAAAAGCAATTTGTTTCTTATTTTGAAACACTTTACAAACCAAACCATATTAGAAAGCAGGTCTTGGAAAAGCTGGAGATAAAGGAATGGCGTATATCAGCAATTTTGGACACTTCCGATCATTTTTTGACATGGAACAGATAAGGTTCACAACTGGCACAAGAAGGTTAAATTGAGAAAGGAGGGTCTGCTATCTAAGTCAAGGAAATCCCTCATTTTCTTCAAAATACTCTTTTAATAATCTGTGAAAATAGATACCATTATGTATCTTCAGTTTTATAAAAGCAATTAAATTATTACATTGCAGTATAGATTCAGCAACCTGGTCTAGTGGGAGGTGTCCATGGCAGGGGGGTTGGAACTGGATGATCTTAAAGTCCTTTCCAACCCAAACCATTCTATGATTCTGTAATATAAATCCAAGACGATGGCATCAGCCATAAGCACATTGGTCTTCAAGCAGCATCAGGTTTAACTTAAGTATTTCAAAACTGCAACAATGAAGTACGTCTTAGGGAAGGGAGGAGACAAGAAACCCCCTAATTAAATCTTATACTGGCTCGTGTACTAGAAAGCAACACTGAAAAAGTAAAACCAAGTGATGGAGGTTATAATAGATCACTTCTTTGCAACAGGAACTACAGCACATTTCAAACTGTTTACAAACTGCATTTAAGGGGAGAAGGTCAGGAGAGAGAAAAAGTTAAAGCGAGTGGTACCTAACTTGGTTTCTACCTGTTATTTCACTCCACAGTACAAATGATGGGAAATGGCACAGAATTACATAAGAAAACCAGCTCTGCTGCCTTGCTAACAATAGCAGAGCTGTTGTCCTTCTGGTTCGGCAGCCTGAGTAACCACTCCAGGTCATATTTCCCCTACTGACTAAAACTTCCTCACACCCCAAAACATCATGTGCTGAGAGAAGGTCAAAGATAGGCAGTTCCAGGAATCATTTTTACTTACATAAGGAGCTTATTCCCCAGGTGAGCAACATGAACAGCTTAAATAGGCTGATCTCAAAAACTCAGTGCAACTACCCATAAAGTAAAAAACTCAACAACAATCTTTGCTCAAATTTCTTACAAGTGCTGAATTTAAAAAGGCAAGAAGTTCTGATGATCAGACTTAATGGTCTTACCTCCTCCTCTTCATCAGTACTGCTTAGATCTTCTGCTTTCACCTTGTTATATATTTCTAATATATCAGTACAACTCTGATCCCTGCAAGACAACAAGAAAAGCCAAAATGCATAATCAAGTATCTCAGAAACTTAAGACATCAGGTCTGTAATGCAAAAACCAGACCTACCCGATGAAGTGAAGTAAGACATCCGTTACAATTTTGGCTGCTTTGACTATAGGACTGTCTGGCTCATTGAAGGTTCTGGCGTTATGTTCTATGTATCGTACCTCCCACATCAGGGCAGAGATTCTCCTGAAAAAAACACAAACAAAAGAGATGGAAATGTGCACATTTTTCATTCTGAATCCAGTAGGATTCCTCATTAAAAAAAGGAATCAGGTAATTAAGGTCCAGGAGAAACAGGTTGCTAGACACCAAGGTAAGTGGTTTCTGTTCGCATACTGCTGACAGTCCCGATGTGCCAGGCTGCAATAGCTTTGTGGAAAAAAATGTCCCTCTTCAAATCAGCAATGAATGGAATAAGAAGAGGAAACAAACCTACTGAAGACGACTGCTGACTGCTCCCACTTAGAGGAAGCCTTAGAGGTAAAGTGGTCCTCAGAAGGAAAAAAAAAAGAGCAGAACATTATCTATCTTCAACTTAACTGGAAAAACTGAGATTTCCAGTTTACAGCGCTATTTAGCCCACTGCTGGCAAGTGAAATACAAGGCAAAGCATCTACTTCAAAGGCAGTAGAGATAGCAATGAAGTAAATACGCTCTGCCTGCAAGGCATCCAGGGAGTAAGGCTCACAAAAAAGACACTCCAGATTCAGATAAACCAGCTTCTGCCTTAGCAATGTGGCCAAAAGAAATTATTATTCAGGAAGACTCACTTTGCCCAAGGTCAAATAGAACCTGATGCTGTTGGCTTACCAAAGAAATATATTGCAGAAATAGCATTACATGGCATTCAGCTAAACATGTTGTCCTCAATGGGGCTGTAGTAAAAGTAGATTACAAACAAATAAAAATTCAGCTAACCTATAAAACCTGTTTTCAAGTCTCCTCCTGATTGTGGTGAGGTCAGTTGGATAAGCAACAACAGTGCAATACATGGGATAGGCACTAAGGTCCACTGGAACAGCAAAGGGATTAGAAATGTCTGAAAGACAAAAGATCAAAATAATTCAGATGCCTCAGAAGAAAACTGATGGAAGATTTAAGAACTAGATTCCTTAAAATGGTTTCTCAGTTTTCTCTCAGCAAAAGCAATACAGATCTACAGCTGGCTATGTCATTACCCAAAGGATAGGATTCTTCCTCTTGTACCATCTGTTAACTACTCTTGAAAAAGCATTTTTTGCTTAAGTATCACATTTGAAATTTGCATCCGTATTGCTAAAAAGCAACCTGGCATATGCTCTTGCTACAGGAATATTACAAGCAACATAAACTAAGAATATAGACATGTGTATAAATATAGTAAAGAATTTAAATCATAGTGTGCTATTAAACAGCTACAAACCAGTTACAATGTATTTGCTGGTGAGGATGCTTGGCGAGGATTTGTTGGTTGTTTTTTTGAGGGGTTTAATTCAACTTTTTGCTTTTTTATATTCACATAGGACCCACTAAAAACCCCCATGAACTTGAAAGGAAGCAGCTCCAGCCCCCCCTCAAAAGGGAGTGTAACTGAAAAAGACACCATAGGAAATTTTAAAGGCTCTTTTCCAATGATTTAGTTGAACACATTTAAAATATTCCACACCAACTCCCAGCACTCCATCCTATCTGCTCTCCAGGCATGTGCCACCACAATGGTACTCTTAATCCTTCCCCCTTTTCTCTCCAAACGTACCAAGGGAAAGAAGTTGCTCAATCCCCTGGATTACTCGTTCACATTCTTCATCTCTGGAATGGGCCCCCCATTCTCCTTCCTGGGGTTTGTAAAGAAGAGCTGTCAGCTCATCTGGAGTCACAGGAACTCCAGCACCAACCTCCTCCGGATACGCAGCTGAAGAGGAATTCAACAACAGTAAGTACCAGCAGTGGCAAAAATGACTTACTTTGCATAAGGACATGAATTCAACACACACTTACTTCCTTCTGGAATCGGTTCCATGTCCCATGGACTCATCCTCTCTCTTTCATTATTGTCCCAGCTATTAAAAAAATACGTTCAAATGCCGAATAGTTAGAGCGGAATATACTGACACACCTTCTCTCTGCCAGACTTAAAAAGGTCATGCCTATTAGAAACAAGACGCGACACTAGCTATGTTCCAACTCCTTACTTTCCTCTTGTATCTCCTATATGTTCACTGCACAGCTGCTCACATGAAAAGCTTTGTTTTATGAATAAGTCAATTATTAAGTAAATAAAGTGGCTGTTCATGTATTTAAACGGAAAAAAAAAGGATCCTACTTCTAGAGGTAGACATTTAAGTTGCATGTAAATGCCTAGGAGACCTAGAGCATGTAAGTATGTGTGATACATTACAGCTATGCAAGTACTTACTGAACACAGTAGCACTGGAAGGAACTATCTGGATATTCTGCCTGGAAAGGCTGCTGACTCTCCACAGTTCCAAACCACCAAGCATCATCTATTATACTGCGAAATCTATCCCCTAGGAGGAAAAAGATTGCATGCAGCAAAAGAGCAACATAAATAATTGTTAAATACTTCTTTTTAGAGAATCTACTTCATCTTTTGTAAATGCACAACTTCAGTTTTTACATTTTACACTACAGGAATCAAGCCCTTCCCCAAAAGGGAGGACTTTACATCTCTGGTAAATAGTCACAGCTGCCTCCGTGCCTCAAATCACAATATAACAGCAGATTGTTCTGCTTGCAACAGTTTCCCTCATTTCCTTTTTTTATCTGCTACAGAAATTGCAGCAAACATCAAATAAAGTTTCCAATGATTGCTGTAATAGCATGTGCAGTAAATCTCCTGAAGAATGTCATCAGTATTTCAGTTCCTTACTTTATGGAAAATGATTCTCCTGTCATCTTGCCTGTGACTGGATCTAGGAATGCAAGCTTCAAGCAGCAGAGTGTAGGAGGCCCAACTTCATATTTAATTCCTACAGTCTTCACAAATTCTTGTTCCTATTTATCAATAACCCTTTACATTGCATAATAGAGATGCTGTATCCTACTAAACAGCTACAGAAATGTTGTAAAACATATGGAAGCGTTAAAAAATAGTCACCTATTTGCCAGTTCCTTTCTTTGGCTTCATTATAAAACTGATGCAGCACAAGGAAGTCAATAACATCTGGCATATCATGGTACCTTCATGAAACAGACAAAAACAATTGCTTCTATAACCCATAAACACAGTTCCATATGTACAATACAGTCTCCAACACAAAATTTCATGCATTCTGTTTTCAGGTTTGGCGGAATAACTAATTAAAGCCATCATCATGCTTTGCAAGAGTAAAAAGAAAGGAGGGTAGGGAGAAGCTTCTAAACAGCAAGAAAATCTCCTGAAGAATGTCATCAGCATTTCAGTTCCTTACTTTATTGAAAATGATTCTCCTGTCATCTTGCCTGTGATTGGATCTAGGAATGCAAGCTTCAAGCAGCAGAGTGTAGGAGGCCCAACTTCATATTTAATTCCTACAGTCTTCACAAATTCTTGTTCCTATTTATCAATAAGCATGGAACAGTATTAACTTGGTAACAACAACGAAACCAGCCATGTTAAAGTACCAAACATACTAATAAAAACCAAATATGTTTCCACTTGACAGCCTAGGTAACTTCACCCATAAAAGTCTTTCAAGTAGTAAAAAAACAATGACAGGCATCTTAAAAAGATGAATGAAAAAGATATACGGTGCTCAATTCCTTTGTGAATTTGTGAACAGGATACCCACAAACTATATAACTTTTGTAATAAAGTGCTAAGCAACACACCGACTCTGGTTATACCTGACCAGCCCAGGGCCTCTCACCCTCACACAGCAATTTACAGGGGAAGTAAAAGGAAATGCTTCCTCTTGAAGCGGAAATTCAACAATAGCCTTTATGTTCTCATCCTGTCAAACATCAGCTGGTGGTAAGATCTCTACCCTCAGTGAAATGCTATTTCCTTTTCCTGATGATGCCTTTGAAGATTACAGCTGGAATCACTGAACACCTAGGACTAGTAACTGGATATTTTTTCAGTAAAGCAATTATTTTCATTAATAGAACCACTGCCATATACATATCTATGTGCTCTTCTCTTGGTATGAAATCTGAGTAAAGCAGAAAACATATGTCAACACTGTGGATTAAGTATTAAGGGACTGAGTGGTTCAAAGCAAAAGGATAAGAAAAATCAACATAACTATGTAAACTCAGTATTTACCCAAGCAATCCATAACACTTTTATTTTGTAAAAATATGTTGTAAGACATTGTCTTCCAGGAATTTAAGAAGATATGCAATTTATATGTTTAGCTAGATCCACTGTTTAGTAGAGATTGTGCATACATTTGGGTCTTTACACCATGATGTCTTCCTAATACAACATTAAAAACAGTAAATAGAACCTAGATGTTCAGGTCATTGTGGAGTCCTGATAAAACTATAAACACAATTTCTGAGTGGTGGGCTCTAAATGAATGAACTAAAAAGCCCAACAGAGCCATAAAATAATTTGGGTTGAAAATGACCCCTGAGAGTCATCAAGTCCAAAATCCTGCATGGGGCAGGATCTTACAGCTAGCTTAGATCAAGCCACTTAGAGGTTTTCCCTCTCAAGCTTTGAGAAGCCCTCAAGGATGGAGATTCCATTTCTCTCTGGGCATCCTGTTCCAGTGCTTAACTACTCTCACTCTGACTTTTTATATTTATTTAGTATTCTACTTTTTTTTATCTATCAAGCAAGAATGCCACACCAGATAAACTTCCACATTCTTTAATATCCTGGCTTCCTATGATTAGGAATTGAACAGATGTAAAAGCTTTGTCTAAGGAAACAGTCACTTTAAGATTTACAACTTTAAATTTATATTAACATTTTAAACTAATGCAGGTTTTCAGTGTCTACTTTACAGAGACATTCAGCTCTTTGAAGTATTTGCTTAACTTACCCTGAGTTCCATTTTGTTCCATGGTTGTTTTTGCATGTTAATACTGTAAATTTTTGCTTTCCTTACTGCCCGCACGTAAGCTTCATGGCCTTGCCTGAAGTATATGATCTTAAAACAAAAATTAAAAGAAAACAATATTAGTTTACTGATAGTCCTTTTCCTGTTTATTCTAAAATTTCTATGAAGACATCAGGCATCATCCCTTTCAGAACATACTGCACACTTCATTTCATTCTAAAGCATGCTCCTCCTTAAAGATATTGGTATTATCGGTAGCACCCTGCTATGTGTTTTCTAACTTGGGATCACTAAGAAGTGTGCAGGTTTGTCTGAAGACACACAATCAACTCTTCCTGCTAGTCACACGTGCACAAAAAGGGAACAGGACTGCCATCTGTAAACAACTGACTGCTTGAGAATAAAATAAAAGTTATCACATTTCAGCCTATCTTGAGCATGACTCACCAAAATTATTGCTATGTACAATAGTCCTGACCAAAAAGAGCTCATCAGCCTAGCTGGGGTATTTAGAGTTGCTACAATCAGTACCTCATCTCCCATTTGTGGGACAAAAGGTGAGCGGCGGGGTATAGTATCCAGGATCCACTGAGGGGCAAGCCATTCTTCACTGGGTTCACCTTCCATCGAAAGCAGTCCACTTGGTTTCTTAAATATATTGCATTAAATTTAGAACACAAGTTTTATTTAATATGGCAGAACATATGAAAATTGATCATACAGTAGTTATCAAAGAGAACTAGGTATAAGGTAAAGCAAATGCTGGAATTTCAAACTTCCAAAAATCTCAATTAAATAGTAGGGAATAAGTCATGTTTGTTAGAAATATAATAGAAGGTTAAAACACCCCTCCATAAAGAGATTATATTTCTTTAGAAACATTCTAAACATCTTCTTTAAAAGGACGACAATGTAGATGCAATACAGATGCATTGTAATTTTACTACAAAACCACCTTGGAGTAAATCTAACTGTAGTGAAAAGCATAAATTCATAAAGTAAAAAAAAAAAAAAAGACACTAAAATGTTAAAAATACTGACCTTTTTTCTAGGCTGTTTAAGTTTCCTTCGTTTTGGCTCCAGTTCTTTTGTTCCCTTCATATTTTCATCTTCAGAACTACTACAGATTTTCCGAGCTGCCTGCCTGGTCTGTCTCTTTGGAGGCTGGAGATTAATTCCAGCATCTGCTGTCCAGTCAGAATACTCACTTGATGAATCACTGCAGATAATAAAAAGTTGTAAGAAAGAAAACAACACTTCGGTTTTCACACAATAGAGTGAAAAGTCCAAACATTCAACCTGCTCTTCTGGTTGTGTGGAACAGATGTCAGGATTGGCACAAAATTTCATCCTCAGGTGAATTTAAAGGAAATGAAAGTGCCCTCTAATTTGTGCATTTCATCAAATTATTTTATCTATTGCTAACTCACGGCGAAAATACAGTTATGGCTGATACCTATTTTCATACTAATTATCTCACTGATTCATAGACTGACTTCATGAGAACAGACTGCACAAAATGCATGAAAAATTTAGAAAACTAGAGCACGTCTAAAAATATAATTCTGACTTCTTTAATATCCAAATAACATGTGCAGTATTTATATTAGCTCATAGCCATTCTAGCCATAAAAGCATAGCATTAAGAAAACAAAGAGACTGCAGAAACTTTGCACAAATACATACTGACAACAGGAAAATTAGGAAATACTGAAGTATGAGTAGAAAATATGTATGCACTTCTGTCAGTATTTCTATTGTCAAACTAGCATTGTTTTTTTTTCAAGCAGTTCTTAATTAAAGACAACATTTTCTTACAAATGGTCTTTCAAAACTGGTTATGACTGAAAAAAACCTCACAAAACAAAAAAACACATTATAAAATGTTTCATAAAGAACTGGGAAAAAAAGTCTTCAAATTAGGAAGTTTTCAGACTGGTTTTCTGTTTAAATACTGTTATCAAACCCTCTGCAATTACTTAGTCACTCAGATAAAATCATTTGTCTGTTCGCAGACGCCACAAATTTTGTTGGTTATCATTTTAAACTACCGAAGTGTACTAAACACTATGTTTAGGTCAGTATAACAAACCTGTGCTGAGTTGTAGTTATGGTATCACAGTATCACCTGTCTTATTTAATTTATGTAATAAACTAATGTTACCAATTAAGAAAGCAGTAAAGATACCTGGAACTGCTTTCACTTTGCCATGCTGCCACAGGATCATCCATAGATGCATCACTTGTGCCAACAGTCTCATCTTCCTGTATGAAAAACAAAAGGATTCATTTTGAGGCCATGTTTAAAACGTATCATTTTTGTTTGCAAGCAAGTTATGTGAGTTGTCTCATTCAAGGAAAGTTTTCTAATTCAGGACTGGTTTAGCTTTAAAAAAGTCTACAATTTCTTTCTGTATATTAATTAGTATTATACTGTACACTTATATAACTCCTATAGAAAGAGATGTGAATTTTAATGGCACTAGAACCGTGAAATTAGTTCTTACTTATGTGTTTGATCAATAATGTTTAGTGTCAAGTGACCACCTTTATGGCTATTCCGTATGTTCAATGCATTTACAAAGTGACAATGTTCAGTCTCATTTTACTTTGCTAGCTTCCTTGATGAGAACAAGTTATATGTAATCTGGTATGGTTTAGGTTCTTCCTTTGCCAATATCAATGATTAATACCAATACTCAATCTCTTTCAACAGCAGTCTACAGATGCAGATGAATATGACCTAGAATATATATGCTTTGTGAAATCCCGAAATAGAAAGTGGTTTAACATAACCCAGTTAAATTTACTTGAAAAATGTTTCAAGTTTCCAAGATTACCCAACCTATTTTAAGCTCATTTTGAATACTGTGCTGGCATTTAGGTAAATGGTCCTTAAGTCTCCAAGATCAACATACTACAGTAACACCACAAACCCAAAAGACTCAATGACCCGAGTGTTTCTTCCTACATGGAGAAACTTGGAGCCTTAATGGCTCAGCACATTTGTTGTCAAGCCCCGATATTTGTGAACAGGGAGCCTATTGAAAGAACTGTGTGACGTGTCAAACCTCTGAGGAGCTGTCTGATTCTCCTCGTGCACAGGCATTTTGACTTGCGCCTTGCTGACTGTGTTCTATGGTGGAGCGTGTTTGGTAGGCATGCTGGCGCTTGCGTTGGTTTCTTCTCAAAGACCTTCCACTTCCCGGCTGGTAATCGTTCTTTCATGGGACAGAAGGAACAAAAGAAAAAGATTAGAGACTTAATAGTGAATTACACAGCTAAAAGATGTCTCCTTAAGGTGATTGGATGCTGATTGTCCATTTACAAAGGACCACTAGGGAATCTAGACCTAGAATTGAATAGATATGTTTTACACACTTGTGTTTCATTTTAGTGGACATGCAGGTGTGTTTTTTTGGTTCAATATCAATTGTACTTTTTAAAGTAGCAGTCCTTAGAAAGGAAGTTATGCATATTTAACATTGCTATTTGCATATTAGAGTATAAAGGCAGACAAATTAGTTACAGAAGGAAGACAGAGAGTCAGAGATCTTCTAAATAATTAAATAAAATTGGTCTGGTTTTTTTTTGTTTGTCTTTTATTACTCAGTGCTCAGAACTGCTTCACCTCCAGGTTTCCTCTTCTAGTGATTTAAACTCACCCGCTGTAAGGTGTGGGATGGCTTTCTCTTCTTTTCGACAGTGTATAAACTAATTTCAATTTCACCTTTGGCAGCTCGACATTCTTCCTGGACCCTAATTATACATAGGAAACATCCTCTTTATTCAGTGAATCATCACATAACTTGACAATCTCATTAATATACACATTAAAATACTTCTGGTCCCCATGCTATTAGAAGTGTGTGCACAAGTCCTCCTAGTAGTGCCCACACATCCTTCACTCCTTGAATCACATGTTAAAGAAGCAAACTTGTTAGTTGAGCATGCATAATTATTTAAGTAAATTTAAATGTATTATAAATATTTATAAGTTTGAGGGTTTTTTAAACAAGGCTTCAGAAAAATGTGGTATTTGAAGTACTGAAGAAAGATTCACTTGTGAAGAGAAGGAATTGCTATTCTCAACTCTCCAGCAGAGGCTACCACTGCAATCCTAATATATGGATTTGAAAACAAAAAACCCAACCAACCTACCCCCACAAAAGCCAACACATTTCTAAAAACCCATGTTTTAAACCTGATAACAGGTGTACAGAAGAATCACTAAAAATTACACTATTTAATCTTTTTTCTCTGTCTCACTTAGGATCTTACTTGCTTATGCCTGGAGGAAGCTCATTCACCACTACTCTCCTGCTCCATGCCATGAGATCTCTCTCAGTTGCCATTTGACTGCGGGGAGCATTGTGATGCATTTGACGGACCCCTTCAATCTGACCACTTCTCCGGAGACCAACGTTTGGTGGAGATGCAACATCCAAACCTGGACTTCGAAGAGCTAAAGAAGAAAAAGGTTTTCTTCACTTCTATAAACCATGAATAAAATCTAGAATTTAATGATTAAGGACTGCACAGAGGTTCTTTTTTTGCAATAAACAGCACTTGTTCTATGTTAAGTGGCTTTGTCTCTTGCTTCAGATTAACATTTTTGTGTATTGGCCTTGGGCTACTGGAGATGTATATACTACTGCAACATCACTGTGGCTTGCTATATCTTAGAGATAGCTGAGGAAAGCAAAGATTATTATCTATGAGAAAAGTTTTAAAGGCTTTTAAGTGACCTTCAAATCAAAGCCTTGTCAGCTGCTTTAAGGTTCTGAAATCATGAATCTCTAAATTCTATGGTACGAGAAGAGATGAGGTTGACATCTGAGGTAAGACTGCTGCAAGGTTTAAGGTTTCTGCTGCACCTCCATTTGTTCTTTATTTGTCAAGCTTATCTAATGAGCCACAGGCACTGCTCCTGCTCCAGGCTTTATCAGGTAGCATAACACAACACAGTTCTACATGCACAGGAGAAAACAGACGCTTCAGGTAGCAAAGCAAGACAAAAAGACTGATAGTACCAGAATCACTGCCACCATTGCCTGTATTTGTCTCATCATTTGGGAATGCATCAATATGACTTCCACATGCTTAAATATGGTTAACCAGATGAATATATTGCATTCACAGGTTTGCAATCCTGTATAAAAATATTTGGCCATTTAAATATCAGGTACTTTATACATACTCTAATCAGGTTACACAAATGGGCAGTTCATGCAGCAAAGTCATTGATCAAGTTCTTGAAACTAGCTACTTTAATTTCTATACCACTCATATCTGGAAATTCCCTTTCATACAACTTCAGGGACATACAAATAAAATTGAGAGCTGGGATTGCACAACGCATCAACTGATCATAAGAAGCAGAAAAGAATTCTGGTGCATTGAAGCCGGCATCTAGGCCACTTTCTTGATAACACCAATTTAGATCAAAGCAAAAGCATAATTTCGGTACTTTTCACTAATATTTTTCCTAGTCTTTCTTGAATCTAAAGACAAGCAACTCCAAATCTAGCAATCCTAATGAGCTTTGCCAGGAAGACTAATTCAAACATGTGTAATCAGCTATTTAAGCTAGAACTAATTTATTAGTGGATGTAAATCTTTTAAAAGCTCAGGATGACTTGCAGCACAAGTCCACAGCATCTGCTCTCTTACATCAACTGCACTCAGTCAGCTGTTCACATCTGATTGAATTTGTTTTAAATTTTTAATCACTTTGTATATGAAGAATAAAATCACAGTAGCAGAACACTTACCAGGAGAATAATCTCAAGCTTTCTAAGGAAACACTAAGACAGAGCAGACATGTTTATTTTATAAACATTGATGCTCTGCCTTAGCATTTATGCTGCAACAGGAAGCCATTAGTCTGTCACAACATTTTATTCCATTGACATTCTCTAATTATATGCTGTTATCTTGTCATTATGCAGTTACAAAGTATCATCTCTGCAGTAACTAGCATCAAGACAATACAGTGAATTTTATATTTATTTTTTAGGAAAGATTTATAACAGGAATAATTACAGTTTAATAGTTCTAGGTAATCAGATACAGCTCAGTTAGACCATCATGTGCCCTCAGCTGCACCTTAAATTCCTCTGCTAGCATCAGAGGAATGTGCAACCGCTCCACACAGGTTAATGATGTGTATAAGAACAGGAGAGAAAAGCATCCTCAAAGACACAGTCTCAGAGCTTACATTAACATGTTTTGATTAGTGCTTTAGGAAAAGAAATGATGGCAGTAACAGAATGACACTTACCTCCATTTACAGAGTGGGATCTATTGAGTGGAGGGCTTGGAAGAGTTTCTCCTTCATTAATTAATCTCAGATCTTGTTCCCTCTGTAGCTCTCTGATCATTCCATCAAGGATACTCTCATCCTGGTCATTAGTTTGCTGCCCAATGACTTGTTCAACTACTTCACCATCACCTTGACAAGAACAAAGCCACAAACGCTTATAAAATGATTAATTCCTGTTTTACTGAATACCAAAGAACCAAATGTAAAACTGTGCACAATTATTTGTCTGCTTTGCAAAACATCTGATCACCAGCTGGCCTTCTGCTCTCATGCAGTAAATGGAGGCAAAGTTTAAAAGAGAAGTTACAATAAAAACCTAAATTTACAGACTACACGTAAAATACAAACACAAACCCCTAGAAACAGCTGAAAGAAATTATGTTTCAGTAGGTAATAATGGAAGATCTCTTCTGGAGAGCAGCATTTGAAAAACTTTGTATCTACAATAAAAAATAATAAAAAAAGCCCTTTTTTAAAATAAAAGTATTTTTTTCCATGTCTTTCTTAACTTTCTGCTTCTTTACTTACATACACGGTTACACTGAGGTTACTGGGACAATTTTTTTAAGCGTGCTGCCATATGCCTGGTAGAAGTTCACAGATTTTGGAATGCCACAGCCTCCACGCCTTGCTTCCAGGGAGTTTATTCCATATAGTCCCTTCATGCCATACAGCCACCTTAAACCCTCTTCTACCTCTATACTGAATTTAAACCACTAGTTTCAGAAGACAACTGAAACAAACAAATCTTTACAGTACCATCCTAGTGAGCTGGTGCTCACTACTATGCAATCCATGTATTATGCACGAGTTTTATATGGCATACCATTAGCTACATATCCCAGCTGAGGAATAAGCTGCTCATCCTTGCAATTTTCCCTCCCTGGTACAAGCCGCTGGAATCTCGTGGGATGAGGATTTCCATCAACATCCACCAAGAATGGAGGAGGCATAAGATGTGGAGCCTGTTGAGTCTGTTCATCCAACACATAGTTATTTGCATCACGGATCAGTGGTCGGTAATCCGTATGGAAGAACATCTGATCTGGAATCTGCAAGAAAAGCAATTCAGTAAATAAATCAGTGGCCATTTGCAGCTGTCTTGCTGTTTTGGAATGGCTCCCATACCCATAAACCACAGCTTCTATGTTTAGTATCAGCAGAAGAAATGTTATGACAGAGAACAGATTCCTACCAGAAATGTGTTTTATTACCAAGGCCTGATGCAAAAATTCAATAGTAAAATATGCCAACAGAGGTGAACAGATAGAAGTTAATGCTTGGTTCCCCTGTCTAGATATTTTGTCTAAATCTTTTTGGTTTAGGTAAACAGCAACTGCTACATGATCTAATTACTGTTTTGTCAGCGGCAGGGTGATGGAATACACTGTAACACGAATACTTCTAAGACAAAATCAGGTCAAGACACAGAAAAGTCTAAAATTCATTCAACCCACCTTTTCATAATATTTATTGCATCCAAAACCAAATAGTAGCAGATGTCCATGAGAGTCTGTGCAGGCAAAATGCTGTCCATCTGGTGAGAACTTGCAATCAAAAACAGCTCCATGGCCTTGTCCCTCAATCTGGATACAAGCACAAAGCATTCCTTTCGCAATCATACAGTCCATATAAGAGCATTTTTGCAAAAATTTCACCTGTGCTCCAACAAATACTCAATCCTAACGCTGTTGTTTCTCACCTTGCTAAAAACTGATTCATAACTTTATTTTCTTCCACTTTAATTATTAAGCTAGACTGAACAATGCAGCAAAACCTTTCATTTTCTCTTCATCCTGAAATTCCAGTGCAACTTCTAATGTATGTTCTGAAAAAACTACCTAGAAGTCTACATCTTATGTTAATGGAAGACATAGGGCAAGCCTGCACCAAAGATCTCAGACATGCATTGGCTTCATACAAGGAGGTTTCAAGGCCCACATGCCAGGAGGAAAGCTCAGGTCCTGAAGCAGTCCAACTGCATTTGCCCAGCACTGGAACTAAACCATCAAACCCAGCACGGGGCACATTAAGGTAAATGCAGCACAGAGCAAACCACACCACTTGCAGACCATGGCACTGTGCTACAACACAGGCTTACTGGGTTTCATTGTTCTGCCTAGGGAGTCACTATGGTATAACTATGCCTATACATGTGAATAATATTCAGATGTAACAGATCCCATGAAAGACTTGCTGTTATGCTTACAATATGCAAAAACATACTTTGGTATTGCTTAGTGAAGAGTACAGTTTTCTTTTTAATATGTAGGACTTTCCCCTAATCCTGTTGCAACACCAGTCATAACAGCAATAGAGTGAAATCTGCCTCAAGATAGTTTTACATAAATGTGGGGAAAAAAACCCAACCAAAACAACAACAGAACAAACAAGCCTCCTCTGACCATTCTTACCATGTTAAAGTAATTGCGAATTTTTGTTCCTTTGTCTATATCCCAAACAAAAATATTTCCATCATGACCTGCTGACAGTACAATCCTTTGGTCAAACGGATGGGCCTCCAGAACAAAAACTTCATCATCATGACCCTGCAATGAGAGCAGGATGCAAAAGGAAGTCATATTTCTCCATGTAATATCTCCAAAAACTAGAGTATTTAATGTGAGGACATCTCAGTTCAGGTAGTCATCCATGACAGCTCAATTTACTGGATCTTAGAGTAGAACTGTACTTGACAGCAGCATGCTGTTATCATGGCCCACTTTATAAGTGCTTAGACTACAGCTCAGCACAGCTGGGATGGAGAGGGACAGGGAGGAAGGAGAAATCAGCAGCAAGGACAGCTGCAGCCCACTAATCTGAGCATACATGGTGGCCTTCAAAGTGCTCCATTGCTAGCCAGCAACCACCAGGGTCTAGCAGCATTTTGGTCATCAGGTCCTTTCCCCATAATACATAATCCTCCCAATAAGCATAAAACAACACACTCCTCATCACCGGGAATGACGATGCAGCTTATCCTCAAATCGATTTCAGAGTTGAACTACAGCCACTTGGGATGACCTGCTTGAATTTTACTCACAGATAAGCTATGAAGAAGCTGCCCTGTGGATGAGTTCCACACTTTGAGAAGGAAATTGTTGACCGCAGTGATGACAGTGGCATCGTATCTATCCCAAGCCACCATAGTAACCTTCAGTTTAGTCACTTTGTCCTCCCCAGATGCTACATTGTTTCTAAGGAAATCAATAATTTAAAGAAGAAATGAATCAGTAACTCCAGAAACATATGATGGTGCTAATTCAGTTTGAAATTTGGGAGAGCATGGCTGCCCCCACTGTAACTACTGACTTATGCAGAGGACGAAGGATGTCTTCTGCAGTGGTAAAAACTGGATACAGAAAATATTCAGAACCACTCAGATCTATAGAGTTCTGCTTTTTTAAGAAGAACAAGTTTCTCTTCTGTTCTTCTTTAAGCAATTACCCTTCCTACCCCAATTCTTTATTTCAAGCTATTCAGTTCTATTAAGGTTTTTCATACAAGACATTTTTCTTATCACTCATCAATATGAGTATGCTGTACAATGAGCAAGAACCTGCTAAATAAACCCCAATCATTCTTCAAAAGATGGATTTCTCCATTTCTGCTTTTCATTACTGCGCATATTCAATTACAAGGCTGCTTACAGAAGTCATCTAAGGTTCACAAAAAGAAAAACTCAAAATCCTAATTGAACCTGAGAACCAAATCACCATATCTCACCTCTAACTTGAAAACTTAAGGACAAACACAATGTTCAGAAATATGCTTCATTATATATATATATATATATATATATATATATATTAGCTAACAACATATGATCCGTGAGGTTCTACTAAAACTTCTTTCTGTAAGACGAACTCTGTTTGACGTTCTTAATTCACATGTAAAATACTAAGTGCTCCCCAACCATTAGGGTAGGGAACTACCAATGTATGAATGATTCCTTTTGGATGCTAATTAACTGTGTAATTTTAACAGATAGAGCCATGGCATTTTCAGTACACAAACCCCCAAAATTAACTCAACATAGAAGTAAATAGTTTTCAGTATAATGAAAGACTTTGTTTTGTGTGTAAATGTGGCTATGAAGCATGCTCTGTTTCAGTTTGTTTTACCCTGTCATTTTAGTAGCCATATCCAGGACCACACTCTTCCAATCTTGCTGCTGATAGTGCCATATCCTTGCTGTTCCGTCTCTGCTTCCACTGACAAATCTTAAGCTATTGGGGGAAAAAAAAAAGGAATGAAATTCCGACTAAGGGAAAGTCACTGCTGCTTTTGGTCTATTAGATTAGCCACATGCCCATCTTTGCATCTTATTTTCTCACTACTCGGTATGGAGTTTTCCATCCTCAGCAACAGCGTGGGCATGCTAAATCCTGTGGCAAGAATATTTAGGAGCTTGGCAGAGGACTGCCACTCACCTTAGGAAAGGTGGTACAAGCACTTACTTATACATTTTCTGCAACAAACACGCATACATGCACACAAGTATATATATGTGTATGTGTATATATATATATATACTTGGAACTGTATATTTGTGTATACATACTTGCCTCACTCTCTAATGCCCACATACAGGCGTGTTTAACAACTCATAAAATATCCATGAACTCCTGCTATAGGAAACAGGCAGCTACAAAAAGGCTGGCAAGCCAAGAGCACACCCCTTCACACCAGCACAGAAGCTAGAACATATTTCATGCTTTTTCAACACTTATTCTTTATATTGTTTGTGCATCTCTGATCTACAGAATGTAATTAAAAGACAGCGAGGTTACAATTTTCATATCAGATATTGTATGGTACAAAAGAGTTTATATCCCACAACATTAATTACATTTGGCTACAGCTAGCAGATGGCCTTGGAATGACTTCAATGTCGTAATTCATATGAGCTGACATTCCCTTTTTAATGACATCAGCAAATCCCTTGAGCAGTTCACAGTGGCAGCAAAGAAAAAGAAACAGCATGCCAAGAGTCTAGCATAAATTATAATACATTAACTTAGGGAGAGGGTGAAGACAGAGAAGGGAAATGCCCAAATTGAACACAAGTAGGTATCCCTGTCTGTCAAGATTAATGCAAGTATTTTCATATTTAAACTCCTCCTTGTTTAAAGAATTCAAGCACTCAGCAAATGCATTTAACTGCCTCACAACGCTTTGGCCATCGATGTCACAGAAATCACTTTTGTTGAAAAATGTGGAAAAAGCTCCTCAAGTATCACATTTTCACAGAATGACCAACACCTTTAAAGCATCCTCCACTTGTACACAAACTTGCATGTAAAAGGCAAGCCTATTCAATTTTAATAAGTGATCGTTTCACCTTTCCACTTTCTTTGACCTGAATTTTTTTCATCACTGTGAAAAAGTGTTTAAAGATGCTTGAGACAAGTTTCTGTTCATTTTTTACTTCTGTATGTTAAGGAAGCTACTACTTTTCCATTAAAAAACATCACTCTAGCATGTAATTTTCAGCACCTATGTGACCTCATTCCCTCCTCAAGACCTGTGCTCTCACATTGCTTGGAAGGAACTATTAGCACAATTGTACTGGTACATTCCCACATAATTTTACACACAAAGATCTCCAAGCACAGGTGCAGTTCCGCTGGCAAAGTTATAATTTTGCTTGGAAGGCTCCTGCTTGCACCCATCCCTTAAAACTCCTGCCAAGCAAAATAAGGAATGTGAGCAAAAGCTGGCATAAACCCATTTACATTAAGATGTTGATCGCTAATTGAAGCTTGTCACACCACTCTCCAACACAGCTGTGTGGCAGGAGCTCAACACACAAACATGCCTATGAGCACCTTTATACATTTTATCATGAGCATCCTGACTTATCACAGTTCTGAAAACTGAAAGCTCTGCAGGTTGAAATGGTTCGCTTCATAAACTATAAGGATTACTGTTATCATCTAAACTAATTAGCTGGAAATTCAAATATTTGCCTAGAAATTCACATGTTTGCCAGACCACAGCTCCTTGCAGACTTGTCTCACCATCTGTGTCTGTATAACAGTTCTAACTGCTACTTAGAACTACATTTATTATAATGCTCTTACTCCTGAATTAATCCCGTCTGTACTTAGCAAGGCTACCTGTGAAGTAAGACACTTACACAGAAAGGATACAATATCCAATTTCCAATTTGCTGTTTACAAAGCAGAAGCAGCACTACAGAACATTGCTGTTACAGCAGAGGACAGCAGCCCCAGGCTTGTGGACATGACACACATCTTGCAACATACTTTACATAGTTTGTCTAAGATTAATCAGACCCCATGTGCAGTCTTCCTGTTGCATCAAATTTTCTCTTAAGTGTCATTTGGAAAATTAAATACCATACTTCTCACGCCAAAATCCCAGGACAGCCACTCACCTGTCACCATTGTTACAAAACTGGACTGCAACCACTTTGTCCTAAAGAGGAGGGAGGAAGAAAAAACAGTAGTAAGTGCTTTGTAAGCTGAAACGCTCATCCAAATAGATCTTAATGATGAGCTTCTATTTAGCAAACTCAATCTTCCCATGCATCTCCTACAACACACTCTCTTGCAAATTCAAGAATGGAAAAGTCATATTTGCTGTTAAAGCTTCCCCAGATGTATTGTGTTAAACACTGAGAGAACTTCAGAGAGGTGATGGTTTCGTGTTGCTCCAGAAGTATCTCAGAGACAGAAATGATTTCTGACTCAGTCTCCCTGACACTCAGACATTCAGGAAGAAGAAGCTGCAGCAGCTCTTCTCTTGGCTGAGCACAGTCTTCCTGCACAGTGCCACAGGACCATATACACCCTGGGGTAAGATCTGCACCTTTTAGGCTCCACAGAGTCAGCAGGAATAAAGAACTCCAGGAGCTCACAAGGTACCTATTAGATACAGCACTCAACAAAATGGAGAAAGAGTGACTTAACCAAATAAATGATCACAGCCTACATTGTGTTAGACCTAACATTAAAGCACATCAAAATATTTAATCAGAAAAATGCAAACCTTGGCTTTATTTCCATGTTTAAATGGAAATAAAAGGAACAAATGTTGTGGCTTAGACATGGTTTTGTCTTCTTTTATTTTGCTCAATACTTGTTTTGGCTAGATGCACTTGCTATCTCTCACTCCCACTGACGTCAGACAGCTGACTGTGGTATTAAGAAGGTAGATTTAAAAAAAATTAAAGGAATTGCAGTTTCTTCCAAATGTGAACTGCTGAATACAGAAAACGTTTTTTCTTTTCTGAGCAAAATACTTGTTAGATTTGTTGGCTTGGAGCTCTGAGACTTAAATGTGAGATCTGTAACTCCCACTGAAGTTCAGCGAATCCATTTAGAGCTCAGCCTTAACCCATAAAATATTGTTGAAGTGGGCAGCTGGGCTATTAATGTTCAAAGATAAATGCTCCAAACTTCTCACAGGTGACAGCCCTATCAATGTTGCTATAAGCTTCCCTTTCTGATATATTGTTTATCATGCACATAATAATGCAATCATCACCTGCTCTCATTAACAACTAAGAAACAAAGTAAGATTTGATGCCGGTTTAGTGATGCTTCTTTATGGAATTTCATTAAAATGGAGACATTCAATGGTTTTATTAAAACCTCAAGACTCAAACTTGAAAACTAACACTGAAAGTCATCACACAGGTATTTAAAATAGTTTTGCTATTTTACAAGGACCTTTCTCCATTACCTGAGAAAGGGTGCTTTTAAGCTTGCTTTATTTTCTAAATGAAATTACCACCATGATTCAAAGTTTGACAGCACACTCTAAACTAGAAATACGTTGTTTTTCTTGTTATGTGGATTTGTGCTCACAACTAAAGTTAAATACTCAACAGTAAATTTAACAGGAAAAAATGTCATTGTGCATGAAAGTTGCCTTAATTCCTCATTCCAACACAGACTTTCTTCAAGAATATGGGAAAATCACCTAGTCCCTCGGTTTCCCTGGGGGAATGAAATACATAAAGCATATTCTGCACACACCTCCTGCCTTAGAGGAATTTAAAAACAAACATAGCACAAATTTCCAGGCAATTGAGAGGCAACAAAACTCTCCAGACAAAAAGTAAGTTGAACTCGTAAGGACATACAAAACCCAAGTTCCTGCAATAAGGTAAAGCAGGGGGTAAAAGAAGGTTTGCTTTCTGATTTGTCTCTTACCGTATGAGATTCTAACTCGGCCATTTTCTCTGGCGATTCTGAGCCCAAATAATAAATTCTTATCACGTGGTCGGTACTGCCTGTTGCAATGAACATGCCACCTAAGAAAGAAAGGGTTTTCTGTGAGAAGAAAAGCTATCCAAGGAACAACTTCCTTTAATTACTGCTTTATCATCAAAGCAAAATACAGTTTAAAGAGAATCAAAACACACGTCCTAAACAAAGAAGTTAACTCTGGTAACTTCTACTTTGATCTGTATTTTCCCAGACTATATCAGCTTTAGAGTAACTACAATCTTTTCCAGCTGTAAACCCTTCTGGCCAAAGGAAGAGAATATTGCAAGCTACAACATTCATCACACAAACTGTTCTGGTTTCCCTCAGAAATTAACACAGCGCTCTCCATTAGCTTATGTGGAAAATTAGATGGGGAATAGTTTCATGTTCTCAATGGTACAATATCAAAGAAAATATTTAAAATATCTACTTGACCCACTTCAGAGAAATTATTGCTGGACTGGGAGTCAGCGATCAAGCTATTTTCTTGTAATGTCTGTTCTATCTACAATAGTCCACAAAAGGGCACTACTGCGTAGTTTACTGCACTGAAATAGTTCCACTTATTTCAGCATTTCTGGTTATAACAAAGGAACATGGGCAAGGTTCAAGGGGCTCTGAATAGCTCTCAATTCCAGAAAGCAAAAATTAATGAGAAATTACCTAGGTTTGTTTGTAAGAATCACTATTCTTGAGAATTCAAAGCTGCAACAAAGGATGCCTGTTAAGTTGGTATTTTCAAGCACATTGAATTAATTCTCTAGAACTTAGCCAAATTCAGAAGATTAGCAAAAGTTTAACCTTTAAACAGAGGCTACCTGTCTGCCAGATTTCAAGAACTTTTTACTCAAAAACTCTATGAGATAAAACCTTCAAAGGATGTTACAAGGAGGAATCTCTGATGTGAAAAACAACAGACTGAAAGAAACCTTCCTTGGAAGTGATCAAGATATTTTAGCTTAAATTATAGAGAAAATAAAAGGCAGCTTGAGGCAGGTGCTTAGCATGGAAGATTTCTAACAATCACAATTTGACAGTACTATGTTAACTGAAAAAGGGTTTAATACCATTGGTGTTTAAAAAGAAGTAACAGTCCTGTCACCAAAGGAATTAGAGCTCATACAATACTTTCAGCTACCTTACAATGCATACGTACCGGAACTGAAAGATGAACAAGATATCTGAACCCCAGGCCTGGACCTCTCTGCAAATTTTACAGGACGATCCCTATATGCAACAACACAACATTTTTACTTTTCATTACTTGACTTCACTGCCATACAACAAGAACAGTGCACTACAGCTCTGCAGGTTAAGGTCAACAGGCTCATCCTACATTTCTTTATTTCAGAATCCTTGCCTAAGTTGGCTAGAACTCATCTTTCATTCTAGTAATTTTCTTCATTAGTTGATGAGGAAACCCATCATTTTCTAAATTGAAAAGACAATTTAACTTATTTATTATGATGCTCACCAATTCAACTCCATTTAAAACAGAACCTGGGAAACTATAGCATTTACTCCTTATTAACTATGGGTTTGATGCCATCTACATACATGTCATCTTTTGATTAAAATCAAATTAATTCTTCTATCTATACATTTTGGACAAGGATTTAGTCATAAGTGTAAACACTTAAGATTCTTCCAAACACCGGCTTGCAAAGCACAAAGCCCAGAAACAACAGCCCTGATCTCTGCCTCCCCCTGGGTTGTAATGCCATAGACTGCCTGACGCATACACCAAAAACCTTGTTTATTGAGAAAGAACGTGCCCTTACGTAATACCTCAGCATCCCTCTCCATGCTAAAACTCACAATAAATTCATCCTCTATGTAGAGCAATTATCTAAACAGGCTTACTTAAATTTCATGGTGTTAGCATGCCACTGCCAGAAACAGATTGTTCCGTCAGCACCAGTAGAAGTGAGGTATCGTGTTGTTCCTTTCCTTGCTGGAGAGAACTAAAAATAAAGTTGTAACAGTTAAAGCAGCTAATTTCTTTCTCCCCTTACATGTTAGAATCTTGTGAATGGACACAAGAATCTTTTTCACGAACATACTGGCTTTCTCCCCAGGAGTACAGACAGCAGTACCAGGGATAAGCACTGAATCTGAACTTCCACAAAAATAAAGCCGAAACACTGGAAAGCACCCACATTTTGACTAGCAAGCCTTTATTTCTACCACACAAAAGTTAGTAAATTGGAGACATGAAACAAGCCTAGGCCCTTTTAATGAGGCAGCAAGATGAAGAAATAATTCTTTCTAGGATAGAACTGGATCAAACATGGTAACAAAAGACAGAAATGATTCCTGCATCCAAACTCAGCAGAGAACAACAGCACAATAGGACTCCCGCTCCTTCCTTCTTCCTGAACCTCTTCCTCTGCCTCTCTAAAGAGTGGGAAAGCTTTTCATTCTGAAGCCTCTCTCTTTAATTTCACAACTGCAGTAATACCTTTAATCCTCTGGATACCTGGAATTTGATAAAGGAATCAAGCACTCTTTCCTCAAAAAACCATGACTGATTATTTTATAAATCACCAGAGTTTCACAAAAAGCTTGTGAGGAACGTAAGGGTATGTAAACAGATAATATGCAAACCCCAAAACCAGGTTGTAAAAAATGTTTCCAAAACAATCACCTTAAAGTAACTTGCAACACAGTTGAAATCAGACAATACTGGAAGTGTAGCCAACAGGGGTAGAAATGATACTCCCAGGGACTACTGGCAAGATAGAGAAGATTGTGATGAATCAAAAGCAGCAAGGCTCCAAAGAGAGGGATTCTGAGGTACACATCCCCTCTCCGTGCATAACCTGACAGACTGCAGGGATCGTCTTGTTTATCCTGGAATTTTGTTTCGTTGGAGGTTTCTGTTTGGCAGTTATCTTTCATTTCTTTGGGTTTTTTAAAGCAAATAAACTGCAAATTCCTAGCCATTATTGACCGTGCCACCACTGCAGTGCTATCTTTTTTTTCCTACTCCACTGTTATTCACTGGACACTTGCCACACAACTGCAACCCAATGGGCACAAGCACCAGTACCCTGCAAACCCTGACTGTGGCTGCTGCAGTGTCTCTGTCTGCGTAAACATCCAGAAGAGCTCCATACAGCAGAGGCTAAAACAAATAACAAATGTGGAGCATGGACTTTTAGCTGACAGCATTCTTCAGACAAACAAGTGTTTGCTGTGAACCATTGAGGCAGTTGTTGTGCAAGGACTGCCATCAAAGATGCCAGGCATACCTCTCCAGCTCAGCTGGTTGAGACCATGCATTTGCTACATCTAAGGAAGCAGAAATGGGACCACACAGTTAAAGGCAGATAGAATCGTAAAATGGTTTGGGTTGGAAAGGACCTTAACATCCAGTTCCAACCCCCTGCCATGGGCAGGGACGCCTTCCACTAGAGCAGCTTGCTCCAAGCCTCGTCCAACCTGGCCTTGAACACTGTCAGGGATGGGGCAGCCACAGCTTCTCTGGGCAGCTGGTACCAGTGTCCCTCCACCCTCACAGGGAGCAGTTTCTTCCTCACATCTTATCTGTCATTTTAAAGCCATTTCCCCTTGTTCTATCACTACATTCCCTTGTAAAATCCTCTCCTCCGGATTCCTTGTTAGGCCCCTTTAGATACTGCAAGGCTGCTATAACGTCTCCCCAGAGCCTTCTCTTCTTCAGTCAGCAGCTGGCCACTGCACAGGAGTAAGCTTGCCAGGAAACAACACCCTCAAGCTGAGGCAAATCTACACTGCCAGACAGAGATGAAAAGGTAAGTTTTATATCCAACTGCTAATGCACATCTCTTATTATCGCTTTAATTCAAGGATTTAGGAAAAAAATAATGTCATTCCTTACCTGTATGGAAGTAATGGAAGCTGAATGGCCCAGCAGCACTGCGACTGGGGCACAGGTTCGAAGACACCATACTCGGACTACTTTATCACAACTGCCTGCAGCAAGCAGCGTGTTCTCGTAGTTAACAGCCATGTCAGATATTTCAGCTGAGTGTCCTCGCAATGTTGAGAGCAGGCGCCCATCATCTGTAGCCCAGATTTTGACCAAACAATCATCTGACCCCTAATGCCACACAAACATTTCCAAAGATTATGTCAAATAATATACATGTGTTACGTGTACATCACAATGCACAGGTACACTGCTGTTCTAGTGAAACCAAGACAACTGCAGATGAACAAGGATTTAAGAACACCATTGCACCATGAACCTGTCAGAAGAACACCACCAATGGGATTCCACAGGAGCACAACTATTGGAGTCTGGGGTTCATCTTATTGGGTCAAGGATTTAGATGTTTGCAAGACAGTGGCTTCTACTTTATGTTTCGTACTAAGATACAATTACCACTGCTAATGCAACTCCTCACAGTACAATTCAGTAATAATTAAGGTAAATATAAGAAGATAAAATGCTTCATTACACACTACTAAACCACGTATTTATCTGTGTGAGCCGGATCAAGCCAGTAGTAAAACTGAAGTGATCAGAAGAGTCAAGCTTTAAGGAAGAAGAGCACTTGAGCATCTGAGGGTTCTCAGAGCCTCTGTCATGCTCCTAGAACTGTAGGGCAGCTGTACCCTGAGGTTCAATCTCTGTTAACAGGAGAAACTTTAACCACTCAAAGAGAGAAAGCATGCAGCATCATGTGCAACTGAAATACTACGTCAGTGAGGTTTCAGTTCAGGACAGGACACAATTCAAAAGCACGTCCAACACAATCACTGTAGAATACTGTCACCTACAGTAGCAGCTACATAATTTCATAGTCAATGCCAGTATAGTCAGGAATTTTTAGACAGTTCACAGCCCTTTCCACTGTTCAGATACTACAAAGAATACCAAAATTAGTTGCTAGCATTGCTACTGTATATTGGGAAATATAGCACAATAAAACTATAAATAATTTGACTTTCAATTACATTTTATTAACTGCAGCTAAATTTGAACACAAATCACTTTCAGTTCTCCATATAACTGCAGATGAGAAACATTTCTTTATGGCGTAAACAATACCAGAAAGGCCCTCGCTATGACCCAGAGTAATTATCATAACAATATCTCTATTTGACTGATTTATAATGAGTGAACAAGCTAGCAAGAACACAAAGACAAAAATTAGCCTTCCAGGTAATCTGCTTCTGAACACCTATTGATAAGAGACAAGGTCAAAATGAGACAAGACAGGTAATTTTAATTATTAAAAGATGCATTATTAATTTGAAAAACCTGTTATTTTTTTAATAGGCACAAGGGCACTATCACTGAAATGTGTGTTAATATATTCTGCAGAACACCTTAAATTACTATTCATACATTCACTGACATACTACAAATTCTAGAAAGTAAATTTAGTAGAGAAGTAAACTGTAGATGAAGTAATGAGGTCTTCCATACACCATCAGGTTTTTAGTGAAAGGTAAGGAATTGCCAGCATTGCCAAGGTTATCAAAAGGCAAAATGGAGTTTTAAGAAAAGAGTTAAGATTTAACCCAGAAAGCAGCATGCAAACTAATTCCAAACCCCAGAGTACTCCAGCTGCCATTCAGTCAGAAAGATGATAAAGAAACAAAAATAATTGTATGTGCCAAGTGAGAGTTGCAAGCTCTGGACCGGAACAACCCTGCTGTACAGTTCTACATGAGGAAGTAAATAGCTGAATAAGTCCACTAGAGCCACGACCACTTTTAAAATACCAAGCCAAATGAAAAGTGAAAACCAGCACAGAAAAAGGTGGGCTTTCACACATTTCAGGATTGCTCTTCCCTTGTTTTTCTGGAAGCTCTGTCTGCATCTCAATCAGTAACTAAGAGGCTGTTGATGGACTCAAGAGAGAGAAATCAAATGAAGCAAAGCAATCCTCAAAGAAAAGTATGATTTTTTAACTTACCGTAAAAATCCTTCTCCCACTGCGATCAAAGGCTATACAATAAACAGATGAGAGATGCCCCAAAATCCTCTTGTGCATCTTCATGTGTTGGTAAGTAGATGTTGGGAACAAGTGGCTGAAACGTCCACATCCAGTTAATTGCCTGGCAGAAATTATATTTACTGGGAGAGAAAAGCAAAACAAAAAGAAAACCAAGATGTTAATTTTGTCCAGAACCCAAAGTAACAACTTTATTATACATAATCCATAAATCTGAACCTCTTCCACCTTATCAGAACATTCTGTACAGTCCTAGAGAAAAGAAAGCCCACTCCTGCTGAAGCCTGTCAATACCTACCACACCATACACTACACTTTCATAACATTTCATAAGGAAACGATATGCTACTAATACCAATTACAAAAAGTTTCTTTTAGAGTATAATATTAGTTGAAGTGGTGTTTTGTGATAAAAAACTTTCTTTGGAAGGGGTTCCAGGTCATATGTGAGAGTGAATGTCCATCCACATGTTTCTCACAAAGCAACATCATCATTGCATTTCTATGCCAACGTAACTGAAGAATAAGAAATATGTGGCTCTGATGGGAAAAGCCCCAGTTAAAAGAAGGGCAGGCACAAGAAAAAACTGCAACAATAAATTATTTCACGTTGCTATAATACAGAGCAGCTGCTGCAAGAACAGCCTGAAATCTAAACACACAGAAACACCATGTAAAAAAAGCACGGTTGGCAGTTTCACTGATGATAACAATAATCTTTCCACTAGGCAAGAAAAGGAGAAAAGAGGCATGCATGTGCCTCTCCTGGGATGTGCCACCACATGAAGATCACTGTACTGTGGCTGTAGAGTCCAAAAAAAACTAATTCTAATCTTCAGTGTCATGCATAATTTGAGACCATTTGGGGTATTTCATTTTACCTGTCCTAATTCATATCACTTGAACTTTTGATTTTAAAGCTTTGAGATTTTTTTTTTAATGGCACTTAAAGACCCATCATTGCTGTACTGATGGGTTCTGTGAGTCCCTGCCATAGCAGCTCCCTGAAGGAACCCCTTATCTTGTTTACTGCACATTGAAGTAGGCAGGGCTTCAGAGTGGCAAGAAGCTCTTCAATGCCTTTCAATACTTTAGTTTAAAAGTATAGCGAAGAACTTGACCCATTTTCTTCATTGTGTGACCATATCATTGCCTATCTGCATAAAAAAAACCCTCATGGAATATGCTAACAAAAGTCTACAAAGTCAAAAAGCATAATTTCAAACGGTTACTACCACATAACACCCGCCTGTAAATTTCTGTGGTTGAAGAATTTATACACAAGCAGAGAGATTAACTGGCAATGAAAAGAAAATGTTTCCAGATTTACAAAAGTCTTCTTATTTGCCAGTTTTATGCTCTGAAACTTGGACTATTTTTAATCACTTGGTGCGACTGGAAAGCTACATACAAGGAGAAGAAGTTGCACAAAAGGTGTAGATGCTTGCAAAAATCATCACACTCCCAATGTGACCTCACCTTCAGCCAATGTTTGTTTTTCATGTAAAAACACATATTCAGCAGTACTAAAAAAGCAAAACACACAAAGCCAAATTAATTTACTGTCTACCTACTGTTCAACTGATACCTGATATTACACAGGAGCTGTTAAGTGAAACTGTCTCCCTTAGCAAAGGAAAAAGGAAATCTCTAACCCTTTTTCCCCACCTCTCACAGAAGAGTGCAGAGATCCCACAGAGATAAACGCTGTCAGGTTTGCTACACATTATTTTATTTACTATTGAATAGTAAATAAAATACTATTGAAACAATAAATAAAATACCAGCTGAAGTCTTAAAAATATTAAATCTCCCTTTCCTCCACACCGTGGACACTGATACACCAACAGAGAGATGTAGTCATTTAGCCATACGGTAATTCTGCTGTGCCTTTCAATGCTTAAATCATTTAAATATATAACAACAGTGTATCTGCCTTTCAACATTTTCAAATGGTTTTGAAGATTGTTTTCAACCACACAAAGGACTGTGTGAATCAAAAAGGTATACCTGCATTTCAAAATATTCCCAATAATCTCAATACCTTCTATGCACTACAGCATTTCTGTGCAATCCTGAAAATACAGCACTGCTGTTTGCTGCAAGTCACTCCAAGGAAATACTGAAAGGTATAACAAACAGTCAGGCACCTAAGTCGCTCACACAGCCTTTCATCTGGCACTTTGCACCTAACTTTTGGAGTCAATTCCCAAACTCGCAATCAGTTCAGCTGCTGAGGATGTGAAAGTGAATTTCACTTTTTTCTGTGTCCATTTCCCTGTTTGAACAATGGGGACAAGGCTCCTCAATCTCCCGTGGACAGTTAAAAAATAAAAAGCTCTGCTTATGAAATGCTTCAATCACAAGTTTCAGACAAATACAGACTATTGCTGTGCCCTGAGAAGCACCATCTTCACCAAAGCAACAGCATCTTCAAACAAAAGGTAACAAGTACTCAACGTATCTGATCCTCACTATAAAAATGGTTCTGGTCTATCAGAAACGTATGCCACAAACACAAAGCTGGGATTGGGATTTTTGTCTTTAACCTGTCACTGCCTTCAAAGGAACTGCAAAGTAAAAAACTCCCCAGAAAACAAAACAAACATCCCCAATTCCAGTTCTCGTATTTTTTGGTAGAGGATCAATACACAATGTCTAAATAGGGCATTACTTACATGTGACAAAAATCCCCGTGAATTTTGCTCTCTTCAGTACAATGAAGTTATTGTACTCGTAAGGCCTAGAAGCACTTAAAAAACCTCCTCAAACAAATCCCACACAGAATTAGCAACAGAGTAACCCTAAAAACTTTTATCAACCTATCAAATTAGCTGCTATACTTCACACCACACGGGGCATAACAGCTGCCAACTCTACCCCCTCACTATGCCCTGCCAGGAAAAACTGTAATAACTGCATAGATGTTATTTTCACATTAAAAGTGGGCATTACAGTCCTTAGTGCAAGTACAGGCACAGTGGCTGGGGCAGAGAGAAGTCACACGCTGTAACAGTAATTCTTAAATCACAATTCATTCTACCAAAGATAACAGCAAAGTTTCTTGTGAAACTCTTGCAAGAAAGCTCACTTAGGAAGGATAAAACCAAAACTCTTCACCAATAAGCCATCAGTGAAAACAAAAATTAAAAAGCAATCAATCATCAGACACCACAAATTTCAATCTTAAGTCACAACTTGAGAAGGAATGAAAACGTTTCAGTGTGGACAAAGTCCCCTAGCTGCAGCAGTTTCCTTTCTCTCCCTATAAACGTCTCGCTCCACCTACTGTAGGCAAAAATATTGTTTTAAATGTAGTTTCTCTAGTATTATGAGTGATGGCTTCACATTGTACTATTTTACCCACTGAAACTGTAACTTCACTGTAGCTTCAGAATGAGGACATGACATTTTACACAGCCCAGGATGGGTGGTGAGCAGGCTCTGACCCCATCATTGGGCTGGATCAAGCATGAAGATCGGATACCAATAAGATGACTGAGAAATAAACACATTTGGCTCACACATGTAAAATATCTTCTCAGAGAGCGAATGTGGCCACAAAGACAGCTAGACCCAGGAAAAGCACCAAAAGAACAAAGTGTTCCAGCTGCTGACCTCACTGAGCAAATTTACAGCAGAGAAACATCATCAATTTCTGACTTCAACAGAGCGCTGCTATTTGGCAGCCCTAAAGTAGCTGGATCACCTTGACTGCACATTTCCATACAGATGAAATGCCTGTTCATTGAGACTATGCTATGAATTTCCAGTTCCAAATTCTGTGTTACTTTCTCTAACAACAGATAGAGATACGTAAAGATTTTCTTGCTCAGGTTAGAACACCTCTAGTAACCAACTAAAGAGGGAAAAACAGCTTCTTTCTAATCTGCTTTGTGTTGCCTGCAGGAAAAAAGTCCTGACAAAACTCAAGTTGTATTAAAAAAAAATAGGTATAGAAAACATTTACATCACATGTGAATAACTCCCATTGCTGAGATGCTGAACAACCAATCTGCCACCTTTCTGGCTGGAAAAGCACAAAGGGAGTCCTAAACGTACCACTACTGCAAAACCTGCAAAGAAACAGTCTAAAAAGACCATCCTCACTGTATTCACTGTTACCCTGTCAGCAGTAGAGAGCTGACAGCATGTTCCCTTCCTCTCCTCCCCCAGCAGATCACCACAGACCTCCAAGACTCAACAGACGACATGTTCCTGAGAATGACTCCACAACTCAGCACGTCTCAAAGACACCCTCAGCCAGATGATTCCAGCTCTGCACAAACATGCTGGGAAAAGGGCAACACTGATTTTTTGCTCTGGTTCCACTGTGCATCAGCTTCTCCTTTGGAGTACAGATGACAAAGTCACACCCCAAGCTCAACCAGATAAAGGCAAATCACTGCAGCTGCCAACTCTTCCAATTGGAAGGGAAATGATACAAGAATACTTTTAGCTGCTCATTCTGTACCTTATTTACCAGTCTACACAGGCAATTACACAACCATTATGTCTCACTCATGAACACACATTATTATGGGTGTCTACTTCTTCAGCCCAACTACTTCAGCAAGTAATTCCAGAAAACTCAATCTGACTAAGCCAGCACAGTATGGGAATACACAATTATGCCAATAATATTAAAGAGGTTGGGTATACTTCTTCATCTTGTATTTTAAAACAAGACACAGACACACACACACACACACACACTACAACATTTGTGGCTGTCGCTACTCCTCAGAGAAAAACACCTATTTTGCACAAATATACACAGAAGAATTTGGTGACCTCCACTTCAGGATTAAAAATGGGGAATCCTAAAACCAAACTCCTGTCTCCTGTACAGCTTAACTATAGTCAACTCCTTATTTTAATACATGTGCCCATTTTCCTGTCTTACTATGTAACTACACCAAGGAGACTATTCTTCTAGGAACCAATACTTACAAGAATTAATTCCTGGCTATAAAACACCCATTTCCACATGACACCTTTGCATTTCTTAAAAAAAAACCAAACAAACAAACTAAACCGATTTGTAGGAAAATACCAAACCAAACAAATCATCCTGTTCTCTACATCACTAAACAGTCACCAAGCAAGAAGCACAGACCTTTGCCAAGAAAGTAAATGCTGAAGTCCAGTCTGCTAGTATGGGTCATTAATAATACTGCATATTCCAAAATCACACAGTCTGATTCTCCTCTTGTGAAAAACTGATTCAGAAGTCGTTACAGAAATACAGAACTATAGAAGCTGAGTGTGTGCAATAGATCTGTAGTTTAGCCTATTAGCAATCCATCAGCCCAACTGGTAACAGTAACTGCAGAACCAGTCAGGAAGTATAAATACATAGATGTGTACAGTAGTACTAATATATGGAAACAATTTTCTTTTTTTTTTAAAGTCCACAGTATGACTCATAAGTTATTTGACAAAAGCAGGAAAAGCACTAATGCAACAGCTCCCTGTGCACTAGTTCCAGGCAAATAGCCATTCCTTTTTCATACAGAAGACCTGTAATTAACTCTGCTATTCCGTCACACTGCTGCCACACCACCACAGACCTTATGCAAAGCGTGCTATTGATTTCAACCACAAACAGCCTGGGCTTTGGCACTTTAATGTCTGACAAGGATTAATCTTTAGTAATGAGAGAGAAAGTGCAGAAGCACAAACAGAACAGACACAGCAGAAACAGAAGACTGCCATCATCATTCCTACATCACCAAAGGAATGGGAGAAATATATGTGAATGGATTCGCTAACAAACCTGGAAAAGTCTCTACATTTGCACAAACACACAGTAAATACAGATAAAATCCCCTAAGAAGAAAAAAACCATGACCAACAGGACTTATATTTATGCCTACAAAAATCAAATTTGTTTGCTATAGAAATAATTAATGCAAGTTCAGACCATACAAAGAAAACTTTTCAGTTTAAGCAAATAGAAACTCTGTGATGATATGTAAGCTGAATGCCTACATATATCTGAGTTTTATACAAGTTCTCATCTAACTGAAACACTGAAGTAACCCAAATGTAGGTTTGGTGATTATTTCCTTTTTGGAGAGGAATGTTGCAAGCAGTCTGTTTTCTGTCATAATCAAACTAAAATGAATGGTTGGGTCCAGAAAGTTCCCTGGGAGCCAGGCGCTTTGTTCTGGCTAAGATTCCTGAATGAAAAGATTGCCTCCATGTTCCTGTGACCATTCCTGTTCAATCTTACAAGCATATGTACAGATTATGTACACATATCATAAAAAAATCCTCAAGCATGTTGCCCTCCAAACAGGATGTTAACATGCAAAGCTTTTCAATGTGGCCACAATGTTTTAACATGTGTACACATATTAAGGAAGATCCAAGCCTGAATAATACATAAAGGGCTATTCTATTGTCAGTGAGAAATCTCTTTCAGACTAATTCATGGTGAAATGTCAAAAAAGCCATTAATGCAAGCCCACAGTAGTGTTTCAGTCAGCAAGAGTAACTTTAAGCTGGAACAGTAATAAAAATACAGAGAAGGAAAAAAACACCTTATGGAGGTTTCAAAACTCACCCACGTTTGGTGGTTTCCCATAATTTACAGGTAGTTCGGGAGGCCGGCCTCTGTGGAGAGCTGCAAATGCAGATCCTTTCCATAGCGTATGTCTGAAGTCTGTACCAGCAAGATGAACCGTGGGTTAGTGAAACAATCAGCCAAACTGGGTCCAATCTACCTATTCTTCTTAGAATCAAGAGCATCAAGCACAACTCCCAGCATCCCCAAATAAGATTTGTCTTTTTAAGTAGTTTGTCAGAGATCTAACACTTACAGAAGATTGCTGCTCTCATTTCTAGTTCCTAAGCAATGTGACTGGTAATTATTTCAGCTTATTTTGGCTTCCTTTTGGGGAGCAGGGAGTCTAAATTGATGCAAAGAAAATGAAAACAATAGGTGTGCTCAGTACTGAGGCAGGACTGAACTGCAGCATGTTTTTAGTCCTGCTGCAATCCCAACACATACAGGACCTTTCCTTATGAACCGTACATTGGAGAATACACGCACACATTTGCTCCCTGAAAGTGGCAGAAGGAAAAGGTTTGGGGTTTTCTGCCCTATAAATGTGTTTTCCTGCAGTTGGTGGCAATATGCCTTCCTTTCAGACTGTCCTTTGCACCCCACCCCCCAAAAAACATTGTTTTTAAAATGAAGACTCTTTTCTCTAAACACTCTCCAGCTTTCTGCTGCCAACTGGCCTCAGCAAGCCTCCTCTCTAGAACAATAGTGATTTTTCTGAGACTGCTCAGAAATTAGACCTGGACTTCTTCCATTTCTGGCCATCTGGAAGGAGGGAAATGAGCTTCTACGGTGAGTAAGGATGGAAACAGAAGGACAGTGCCACAGATCGGTGGATCTGTGAATCACCATTTAGATCTCTGAAGTGCATAAGCTTCCATGACTCAAACAGACACCCAAGAGCACCTTCTGATGAAAATCCAAACTGCATCACAGACCATTACAATGACACACATTAAAAACAGTACTCATGCTTTCTATAATAGATCAAAACAGCCATAAATACTAATGGTAAATGGAAACTTCATACCAATATACAACTAGGGGGAGTGGAAATTCATGTATGTTAACTTTGGAAAAATTAAGTTCTTCTGTATTAGTGTGTTTAAACACCAAATGGCACAATATCACAGCACCTTCTTCTGAAGGGGACAAAATCCCACCCTAAATCTAGCAGAAATCTTTTTGCAATGCATTTATCACGTGCCTTAGGAAGCACTACTTCTTCCAGTGATTCACCTAGCCTCTGTCCCCTAACTCACCTAAAAACCTTCTGTTTCTCTGCATGAAAATGTTTATTTTCTCTCTGTTTTAAGATACAAACTGAATGTGAAATGAACAAATAGTTCTCTGAAGGCCTCCCTGCAAACCTGAAATTCTCCACCCAGTTATGGCACAGCATAAGCAAAACAAGACCCAGGCCCAAACTTTGCGTATGTGTTTGCAAACAGCACATCCCTCCAGGTGACATCCAAGGGATCAGCAGAATGCTAAAAGACCTTGTTAACATCACAGTGTGACTTCAGAGGATGAGGTAAATTAAGTGCTCAGCAGCCACTGAAACAGGAAGGTCCTGCTCTCCCATCCCTCCTCCTCTCCCAGACAAATGCTCCTGCTGCCTGTGTCACCTCCAGCACTCTGATCCTTCCATGAGCTCATTTAATTCACTACAACAGCAATAACAAATTTGGGAATATTTTAGCTCTCTGAATCAACACATCACAGGATCAAGTAACTTCTGGCTCCTACAGGGAAGAAGTGGCAGCAGCATGGAGTGAGGAGGGAAGGGAGGAACCACTCTTTTCAATAGCAGATGGCTCGCAGATCGGTTTAGTTCTAACATAAAACTGCGCTCTCAGGATCATTATCTCAAGCAGAGCAGTTTTTCAAAAGAAACAGGACTGGTGCTCTATTCATGAAAGGAATGGAGGCTTTGGTTAAAATTAACTTTAAGCAAGGATAAGTAAGAATTATCACTGAGTCAGTCTCACCTTCTCCCACCCTCTAAATACTGCCCCAAATGCCACCCTGCCCTTCAAGCTGACACACCAGTCTGCACAGCCAGGGAACTGAATAATGGAACAAATGGAAGAAATCAGCCTCAAAAATAGCCCAGCAAAAAACACAGACTGCTGGGTTAATTTAGATCAAGGCATGTGGGTATGTATATAAAAAAAAATGGCTGGTTTTCAGATGGATCAAATGGACCCAGTCCAGTTCATCACATCATTTACACAAGCACCAGTTCAATGTGCTGTGGAGGGGAGGCAAAAAGGCAAGTAACTACATCAGGCAGCTATAGGCAAGAGCTGCTCCTAAGATGGCATTTTCAACCAGAGAAACATGTATGTAACAGGACCAGCAATAACTGCACTGTAGCAAGACTACAACAAAAAAGCTGACAAGCATAGGAGACAAACCAGGGTTCATGCAAATACATACGGATACCACAGTACGAACTGAAACAAAAGGGGATTTGATCATTGAAATAAAAATCAATCACACACAGATTGAGAATCTTACCTTTTGCTGCCCTCAGTAGAGACTGGCGCCCGACACCTAGCAAAGTCTGCACACCTAGGACACTCTGTGGGATTTCCTTGTCTAAAAGGGGTCCAAGTCTCTCACAAATCCTAAGAAGATAATCCGGGGGGATGTGCGCATTCACAGCCACCTAAACATATAAACAATGCAGATGTTTGGAAATGGTTTTACTTTGGAAATGGTTTTACTCTTGCTTCTACCGTTATTTCTTTGTTTGGTTCATATTCAGTGTTAAAGTTCCTGAAATCAAGTCTAATACCCCTGAAAGCCCTCTGAGAATATATGATACCAAAAATGTCTTTTAAAGAGACATGGAATGTTGCAAAAGTCAGAAAATCCAGGTGGTAGCAGCTACAGTTGTAATTTAGGATATCCCTTAATAACAAAACCCCTGAAATTCAGAGTAGTGCTCTGTGTACTCAGTGCAGTTCTCCGATCAAACAAAGAATAGGACATCTTTCCTGAGGACTTTTTTTAAGCCTTTTTTACCCTCCAGTTCATTCTTTTCACATTTCCTGATTAGCTGAAACACTTTTGCCAGACAACCATTACTGTAAGAAGCACATGTGCTAAAGCCTAAAGCCCTGAACATCATTCTAAAAGCAACAGCCAATCTCCAGTTTTTAGCTGCCGGGAGTAGGTATCTTTAAGACTCACACGTGTAGGCTCCTAATTCATAGTGTCAAGAAAACATTCTTTCCCTTTAGACAGAGACTGTTTTCTATGGTGAGACAATAGCTTTTTTCCAACAGTCTGTTCAAATAGCAAATAAACTGTGCCTCATTATCCAGAACGTCCTGCACTTGCCTAACTTTTACTCCATTTACTAGCTGGCAGCAAAAACTGAACATCAGAGCTTATTTATCTCCTTCAACACAGGAAATGCAGCTACATCTATCTCCTTTCTCAACAGTAACAGGTCACTCAGCTTTTAAGTACCTGTGATTCACGATGGAAAAAATAGTTGTATTAGAACTATTCCAACTTTCTGTTGCAATACTATGATGAAAGAGGTGGTCATAAACCAGGGGTTTCATTTGGTTTACCAAGCCAAACTAATGCCAAATAACACTAAAGCTGACCTGAAAGGGCCAGAACAGTGTTCTTTGTAAAGAAATAATAGCAGGCATATGCATGCACACCACCCTTACATGACCACTTCAAATGTGGCCAGTCACAGGCCAGTATAGGACTGGGAGTACTCACTGCCCATGTGAGTACTCACCCTCCCAATGACATGGGACAAGTTCTTGTGCAGCTGCAGTGATCCAGGATGATTCCACAATCTGGCTAAAACCACGACCAAGCTCCCACCTGGATCAGCTCCCGTGCTCACCTACTCAGAGAGAGCAGTTACAGCTCCCATGGTTAGGAACGCTCACCCAACAGAAGGAAAAGGGTTTTTGCCAGGTTTAGCAAAGCTGACTGTGATTCACAGAAGTGACAGGGCTGGTGGAAAGCAAGGTACAGGACCACTTCTTTCCACAGAGCACCATCAGATAGGCCCAGGTATCCTGCCTACTGAAACCTAAGGATATGCCCAGCTCCTGCCCCAGCACACCGAAGGGAGCAGCATGCATCGGGAAGGAGGAAAATGTATTTCACTCCAACCTGCTGCCAAAACATTGTTCACTGAACTATGTCATCAAACATATCATTAATACATGTCATTGGGAAATCGCTCACTCCAATTGGGCAACAGCAGTGGTGCTACGGGCTCAGCGCAGTGAGTCACACCTTGTATAATGCAACCACCTTCATCACAAGCAGGATCAATCCCATCCCACAAATCAGATTTCAACCAAAGAAACACAAAAAGGAAGGGCTTTTCTAATCATATATACAAATTGCCATTTGACTAAACCCAACTGAAAACTCTTCCAATCTGATGGAAACTGACAGAAGAGAGTCAGGCTTCTCCACACATCCTTTCAGTCACTGAGTGCCAGTGTCTGGCTTTCTTAGGGAAACAAAAGAATCGCAGCTCTGCAGGAACAATAATTTCAAGGAATACATTAATGTAGTCCCATTTCAATGCTTTTCATACTATGAGCATCAAGGAATGACCCCATGAATGCTCTTCTGCACTGACCCACTTCCTCCAGCCATTCTAACTTCATTTCTTTTTCCCAGAAAAATCACAGACTTCCAAACTTGCATTAGTACCTTCCCATTGTAAATTACATGATATTATAGAAGTCAAAATGAGATAAAAGGATTATCTGAACTTTTGTATTTGCCTATCGTTCCTACTCATTTCTGAAATATTACAAATGTGTTAATGAGATGAAATATTTTATTATCCTTCCTAGCCTCCCTTCAGTATGTAAAAGATCTGAAAGGATCTCAAACAAAGGCAATTCTAAAGAGTGAATCTATAATTGAATAAAATCTGAGTATGAAATCCTTTTTTACATCTCTGATAATTAGTTACATGCTTCTCAGTCCACAATTCTAATAATTTATCAAGATTAAAGGATTTAAAAGAAAGAAAGCAAACAATCCAGATGCTATGGAATTTTACACTTCTAGAGTAGGGAAAAAACCAACCATACCACTGTCTCTGGAAATAAAAAGTTTCACAGAAAGTCCAAACCATTCTCCTAGTCTCATGCAGCAAAACACTTCTCATTTCACTCAGGAACATGCTCCTTTTAAAGCATCACTGCTATTCTATGTCTAGAGAAAGGTGCTGAATTCAGCCTGGCAGCAAATAACCTACTATGGAGGCAGAGCAGAAGTTACACAACAAGCAGTCCTGGTTAGCTCAGTGCATCGACTCAGAAATGGAAAGGGACTTCATTGGTTAAAGATCCGCAGGTTAAGCCACAGTTTTATAAGGAATACCAAAGAGAGAGAACATCAACACATGTGCAGACCGGCCAGCATTCAAAGATGAAAGATGGATGCGCCAGACTGACAGAGTACGTGGCAGTTATCGGCACATGCCTGGTGCTAATTTGCCTGGGACATCCAGACGTTAAGCAGCTCAGGATACCAGACATCTGCTTGATCGCAGCCCAGACCAGAAAAGTTGGCAAATCCACCATGGAGCCAGAGTTAAATCGGCACAAGCATGCTGCTGAGGAATCTAGATTTCAGTGCACAATTTTATTAGACTGTAAATTTTTCTAAGCAACAGTTAATGTGGAGCATATTGCACAGACCAGACACACATTGAAGTGACCATTCACTTTAATAACACGCCCTACTCACCAGATTTGCCACCTGCAATCAGAACCATGCCATGCTACAGAAGAAATGCTGTATCACACTTCTTTCCCTGAACATCTTCATGTTTCTACAAGCCAGAAGAGCCCAAATAAGTGAGCCTTAACCTGATTATTATCACTGTTGTTATTACCAAAGCAGGCAGCAAGAGCAGCAAATTCTCCTGGAGAATATTTTTCCATATTAAGTTCCAGATGAAATGCTTAAACCACAGCCCAATGCAAAAAGAGCAATTCCATATACAGGTTCCCAAAAGAACTTGAAACAAAAATCCTTTCTTTCACCTCTGCATGAGATAGCTGTAAATGGACTTTAAGTATCTTTCCAAAACATGAAGCTGCAAACATAGCGCTGAGAGAAACAATGATTTCTGAAAAATCAGATTTTCATTGGAAGAAGGATGGAAAAAGGCAAAGCTTAGCATCAGTTATAGCCACACCTTTTAGTGTGTGCTAGTCCAAACCCCATACAAGGATATTATCACCTCCTCAAATGCATTGGAAAATAGTTTTTTAGAGTATTAGAAAATATTTTAAAAAACTCAAAAGGAAACCAAAAATTGGAGACAAGTAATACAGGCCAAAACCATGCCTGACAAGTTTAAAGTGTGTCATTAAATAATGCAGAAGAGCTGAAAACGTGCTAAGTGAGAGCAAGTTCTGCAACCTGGGATAAACTGTGAAGGGAGAAACCTTTTGTTGCCTTAAGATGTGAAAAACCCTGTAATGGTTAACATGTGAGAGCACAAGAATGCCACAGTAACACAGAAGAGTTCTCAGATGTCGTAACCCTACAGGTCTTCTGGATCTAAAAAACCTTCAAGAATTGCGTAAAGTTAACTCATTCTTTTAAACAAATCTACATAAAGAACCCCAGGCAAATATAACACAGCCATGACTGCTTGAACCAGTATGGACATAAGTTGTTCCAGTGATAAGCAGCTCCAAGTAAAGTAAACTAGGTAAAGAACTATTAGTGAAGTCACATCAGGACTAGGAGAAAGTCATACCCCTAAAGGTGTTCATGCTTCTATTGTTGGAAGCATTACGATGTAACCTCGACTACTAGCAAAGGGTTCTCACTGGACAGCTAAGAAGACAGGCAAGAAGCTTGTTGATCCCAGAAACAAACAAACAAAATACCCTGGTATGACTCCTGACAATTTCTCCTCCAAGGAAGGAATTTCCTTCAACAGAGGAAACAAAAAAAATGACTTGTTGCAAGTGATACTTATAAGATGCCTGTCTTCCCAGGGATCAGAACCAGATAGCTCTGAAATATCTCTTTCAGGAAGCCCAGTAAAACATTGCTTCAAAGCACAGACTAAATTTGACACAAGACCTGCATAACGGAAGCAATGCAGGCTGCAATGCAGACCTTCGAAGGCTCCACCGTAGCCAGTCCCCTGTGGGCAGTTGTGCAGCAGCAGCAGATTTCTAACCTCCAGGCAGTCGTACGACACTTCCCTTGTTTGCCAAAATAACAATCAGTTAAGAATCAATTGACAACTGTATCAAAAAGGCAGCAGAGGAGACCACGAAGACCAAGCTGAGCAAGCAGGAAATCACTCAAGACTTCAAATATGGAATCTCAGCAAAAAGGAGCCCAGATACTGGACATGCACAGGATGTCAACAGTATGCAAATAGACATGAATTTGAAAAGCCATTACCAGATTCCCTAGAGAGAACAGGTTGGAACTACCATACTGCCAGATGACATTTTCCGGAGGTGACAAAACCGTAACATCTCTTCTCAGCTAATGCGGGATTGGTGGTACCTATAAATAACAGAACCTCAGACTAAGAGCTAGTTTTAAATCAATGCAGATGGGCAGGGCAGAAACTCAAAGCCAAATCCCATAAGCTGGTCCATACCAGCACAGCCACTCAAGGATGCAAATTCTCCACTTGAATACACTGTCAAACAATAGCTAATTTTTTGTTTTTCCTGAAATTATACCTATCTTCAGCACAAAGACCCAAACAGGCTGAGCCAGAAGAGACAGCCTGTCAAAGTTCTTGAAAACCAGACCAGAGCCAGTCATCTTTATCATAAAGAGAGATAATTTCAAACAGCAGTCCACTGGAGACAGTTCTGATAAGCTGAGTTGGTTCAGCTTGACTCATCTGTACAACAGCTGACTCCACACTGAACGGCCGTGATTAATTTAAAATAGGTGTACTAACTGTGTGCAAGTTTGACATACTTCAGGCTTTCATAAGGAAAGCGATGACCCTCCCCTTTACAAACATGCTTCATGCCTCAAGACCACCAGCAGTCAATAACAAAATAAAACCCACTTTGGAGTACATCTGGATGATTATCTAGACAGGCAGCCACATGTTGCACATAAAAAGTACTCCAAAGTGGAACAAGGAAACACAACAGTGGGAACACAAACACACAAAAGCGAGTCTTCTCTGCACGGTTTTGCTCATTAGGCGTGTTTCTTCTTAGTGCATCTTAAATTACTCTTCTGCTTGTGGTACCTGACATTTAAAGTCAAAGACCAAGTTCAAATTAAAAAAAATAAAAGAAAGAAAAAAAGAAATCTCAGCAGAGAGTTTTCAGACCTTGACTAAAAGCTGGAGTGAAGTGGGAGTAAACATTCCCGAGACAAAAGCCACCTAACAGGAGATTTGGTTGTTACATCTTTATGGCTTCCAAAAGAACAGTAACAACATACTCAATGGCAATAGTATCGGTGTGTTTTCTGAAACATACCAACACCAACCTGAATATTCAAACTGAGAATGGAAAACAAAGTTGAAACATCAGCAATTAAAACAAGAAATACTTGGTTGGATTCACCAAAGCAGAATACTGGGCAAGCAATCAAAGAAATCAGACTTCTCTAAATTCACTGGGTTTGACTATCTCAGGCCTGCCTGGCCAGCGTAGTTGCAACACTGGGCAGAGATTGTAATTGAATATGGTTTTCTGTCTGGAAGTATTCAACAGGGAGAAACGGGTAGAAAAGACTCTACCTCCAATTGCTAGCATCTGCAATTTATTTTGGTTCACTATGTGCCTGAGATAATTCAAACAAAGTTCAGAGTTATCTGTGTTCTTCACAATCCTGGCTTTGTTCTAAACACAACATGCAGACATCTAGCTAGTCCTGAAGTCAAGTACTTCAGGTTAATATACAATCATATGCAGCCAAAGGTCCAAATTCCAAATACATCAGACCCTAAGCAATGAGGGGAAAAAACAGCCTTTCTTCAACATTCTCAATAGTGAAAGCTTCAGTCTGAGGATGAATAGAGAGGAGCTCAGTTCACCCTGCCCAGCATCAACCTGCCTCACTGTAATGATTCATTTATAGTCCTGTTCCTTACTGTAAATCATAATAAAAAGTTAAATAATACTCAATAACAGTCATTACCACTAAATACTACTAAATAATAATATATAGTACTAAATAAAAAGGCAATCTAAAAGGAATTATTAGTTTCATACAAGAGGAAAAAAAAAATCCTATAGTTTTGATAATTCTATACAGCAAGAAGCAATTTCCCATTCACACAGTATCACACAGTATGCTAGAGATTGGAAGGGACCTCAAAAGATCATCTAGTCCAATTCCAAGCCTCACTTTACAAGGGTTTGTCTCCTGTTTCTGAAAGTTTAAAGTGCATGGTTTCAACAACACCAGCCACCACACACACATCAAAAAACGTTTTAAGGCTTTTCTATTCGCATCCCATAGAACGAAAGGGAAAAACGCACATGCTACTGTAACTGACTAAGCAAAACCAGTGTGCCTGAAATCAGACTTCATACTGTCAGTTTCCTCTGAAACTGACAACAGTCACAAGCTAAACCTGAGCAGCCTATAGTTACAGTTCATGTAAATTTCAAGTAAATTCAGCATTAAAAGGTACTGAATGCAGTACTCACTGTGTCAGTTCATACAATACACAGTCCCAGAATTATCCACAAGAGGTATGATGAAGCATGACTTTCATCTTAAATTCTTAATACACTTTGGAAAAGGAAAGCCAGCAGGTACAAATGCCTCATCTCGACACAAGGAGCTCTTCCATCTGTATCTGAGCTTCTGCAACATTGCTAAAGTGGAAAACTAACTGTTGAACAAGCTATAAAGCAGTTGGAGCAACAGTCGTGTCAAAACGCCACATCACCCTTGCACTGAGCAAGATGGGAAAGGCAAGGATGTACTTTCAATTCGTTCCAGGTGAGGAGATAGCAATGATCACAAGCATGCAGTGTATCAATATTATAAAAGCTATTAGTAAGTTTACCGCATTCCAACTACAAAGTGCTAAATCAGCACCAGGCATTATTGCCCAGAGCTCCCAGAAATGGAAACGAGGCCATTTGTACCCTTCAGAAACACATCAGAATGACTTTTGGGTTTCGCTGCTGTCTCAGGGAGGCCAGCATGGACACGCGCATCTCAGGGCTGCAAAGAACATCCATCCCCACGGACCGGGCCCTTGGCAGCGCAGAGGGAAACTGACCTTTCTCAATGACAGAGGTACGTATGGTTTGTACCTAGCACAGTCAGCTACTCCATGTATTTCACTGGCATTTGATAGTTTCAATGTATCATTTCCTAAAACCCACTCTTTTTTACATTGAAGCAGGCCCAGCCGCCCCGGCTTGGCTCAGGGTTTCAGTCCCGGCTGCTGCCGCAGGCCGGGAATCCCTGAACCCGGCGACGGGCCCGGCGGCACGTCGGCACGGAACTCACACACACACACACACACACACACACACACACACACACACACACACACACACACACACACACACACATCCCCCGCTGCCCGCGGCCCCCGCCGTCTCCGGGGCCTGGCGATGACAGGAACCAGCTCCCGCGGCCTCCGCCAGCCCGCGGGTGCCCGCCGGGGTTTGGCCGCGTCGCTCTTCGCTGCTGCGGGGTGGGGCGGGGGGGGGGAGACCCGGGCCCTATCAGCCCCATCGCCGGCAGCCCAGGGCGGAGGGGAGGCCTGTCAAACCGCCTCCCCGTGAGGCGGCGGGGCCACGGCCGGCGCTCCTCCGGGCGAAGCGCCCCGAGCCCCCCTGCTGGTGGCAGCGGAGCCGCCCCGGCCGTGCAGCGAGGGGCGCGCAGGGCAGCCGGGGGGTCTAGAGGGGGAACCGGCGCCCCGCGCCCCATCCCGCCCACCCTGCCGGCTCCTCCGCGGCGCCGCAGCCAATCAGCTGCCGCCTTCCATCGCCTCCCGCCGCTCTCCGGGTTGTAAGACGCGGCGCCATTCGCCGGGCTGGGCCCCGGTACGTGCCCTCAGATAACCCTCCCAGCCCCACAATAGCACGTCGCAGTCAGTCAGTCAGCACTAAGCAGCCCCCATCGCCGCCCCGGTGTCTGCGTCCCCCTGCACCCGGCCCGGCCGCGCCTCCCCTTCACCTCCCGTCCGCACCCCCGCGGCCCGGCCCGGCTGTGGCCGCGGCCTCGGCGGGGCGCAGCCCTGAGGGAGGGCTGGCAGGGGGGTTGGGGGGGACGACACGGGGAGCGGCACACGGTGCGGCGGCAGGGAGCGAGGGGAACTTGCCGGGGAAGTCGGGAGTGAAAGTTGGCTCACCAGGTCCTCGAAGCTCCGGCGGTGCTCCTTGCCCTGCCAGTCCAGGCGCCGGGGGATCAGCTGCGGGAGGGAGACGGGGAAGAAGGGGAGGAGGAACGGGGACGGAGGCGGCCGTCAGACCCCGGCCGGCCCCGCGCCGAGCGCCCCCTCCCCGGGCGGCGAGCGGAGCCCCGCCGGTGCCAGCCCGCCCCGGGGAGGAGCCCCTCCGCCGCTGCCCCCGGCCCGCCGCCCGCAGGGTCTCCCGCAGCCCCGGGCTGGCTTCACCGGGGCAGGACAACCCCCGACACCCCCCCGTCCCGAGGGCTTCCTCCGTCCGTCCCGCCGAGGCAGGCGCTTTACCTGGTGCTCCTCCAGCTCCTCCACCAGCACCTGGGGAGAGACGGACACACGGACACACACACATACACACAAAGGACGTGAATCCGGCGCCCGCAGCGCAGCGGCTCCCCCGCCTGCCGTCCCCTTGCCCCGGCCCGGCTCGGCTAGTCCAGTCCCCGCCCGGCCCGGCCGGAGCTCCCGGCTCCCCGCTCACCTGGGCGGATTTCTTGCAGGGTCCGGACTGCAGAAACCGGGCGATCAGGTAGTAGAGCTCTGCGGAGGGGAGGGGAGCGAGGGAGGGAGAAGGGGACACGGTTACAACGGGGGGCAGCCGGTGGGGCGGAAGGCAGCCCCCGCCGCCAGCGATACCCACCGGCTTCGAGCTGGGTCGGGGCGGCCGCCGTCGCCATCCTCCTCAGGAGGCCCGAGGGGGAGGGGGGGTGGCGGATCGCACCCCGGGGAGACGCCGCTCCTACTGCGGCAGAGCCCCCATGGAGGAGCCCCGCTGCCCGTGCGCGGCGCTTGCCCCGGTCCGGCTCCCGCCCGGGCTCATCGCATCGCCGGTCGCCCCATAGAGATCCCGGCCCGAGAGGCAGGCGCCGAGTGCGGTGCAGAGCACGCCGCCCGCCGCACGAGGGCGCTGCACCGCCTTCGCCACAGGGGGAAGCGGCGCCGGGAGGGGACGGGGCGGAAGCGCCTGGCCGGAAGGGGGCGGGTGTGACGCATGGGGTGGTGCTCGTGCGTCATGCGGCACTTCCGGCGGCGGCTCGGTGAGGAGGAGGAGGCGGTGATGGTTGCGCCGTGAGGCGAGCGCTGGGACGCGGAGAGCCGGGAAATAACTGGTTGTTGATAGGAAGCGCAGGGACCCTTAGGGACACGGTGTCCGCGCGTGGTGAGCTGGAGGCACAGATAACACAGACTGGTTGCGGTTGGAAGGGACCTTAAGATCATCCAGTTCCAGCCCCCTGCCACGGGCAGGGACAACTTCCACTGGAGCAGCTTGTGCCAGGCCCCTGTGTCCAACCTGGCCTTGAACACTGCCAGGGATGGGCAGGGATGGGGCAGCCACAGCTTCTCTGGGCACCCTGTGCCAGCGCCTCAGCACCCTCACAGGGAAGAGCTTCCCCTGTTTCAGTGCTGAAGGCGTTATCCCTTGTCCTACTGCTACAGTCCCTGATGGAGAGTCCTTCTACAGCATCCTTGTAGGACGCCTTCAGACACTGGCTGTGTTCATGACACGGTTTAATTCACCATAAACAGACAGAGGTGCTTGAGACAAAGTGTGATGGGGATGCCTGGGGTTGGGCACCTTGAGAAGCGTTTCGTCACAGTGCATCTCACATGAAGTGGGCAGTGCCAGTGTCTCAGCAGATACAGTCAGTACTACACCCTGAGGGGCATGGCCGTGCCAAGGTTACAGGATGGGAGGCTGCAGGAGCCAAATTAAAATTGTTTGCACCCAGTATCCAGGAAATGAAAATATGATTGATACAGCACATGTTCCCTTCAAGGAAAAAAGGGATCAGTATCAGTTACGGTTGATACTCTCAAGGGAAACAAAGACTTTTTCGATGGGAAATATCCTGTCAAAGCTCCAGAAATTTATGCCACCTTAGTAATAAGTTGTTCAAACATATTAAGTGAATTAGTAGCATTCTTTAGTATAAAACTGTGGTTTGCCACCATACATACTTGGCATTGGGTATTAGAACTCCCCAAGCCTTGGCAGTGTAACAATCAGTGTCATAACTGGAAAATGAAAAAAGACAACTCATCTTCATGCTTTGAATGCCAAGAGCTGAATCATCCTCAGTCAATGCCATTGAAACATTAGGAATAAATTCATCCTGAGCATGACTGGGCTTTCTGCAGAGCACTGTTTTCAGAGTTCTACCTGCTGTTGCTGTCAGGATGTGATCCTTCCTGCTGGAAGCCTCTTGTTGGGATGTTTCAGGCTGCCCGACCAAGCACAGGAGCTCTCTGGAGGAGTTGGGCGCTTGACATTCCACTGCTCTGCGTAATTCATCTACACTCACCCACCCCTTTACACAGCTGCGGAAGTTGTTTTGTGCCAGGAGTTTACTGGGTGATGTGGAGACCTCATTTCTTCATCCTCTGAAGTTCTCAAGCTGCTCATGAGAGTTTAAATATATATAAAAAAGCCACTCTTGGAATCTTTTTTAAGGTTCATTGATCAGCTCATCACCCACAGAGACACAAGGTGCCGCCTCGCCAAGCTGCAAACCTCCGTTCTAGGATAGTAACAGCTCTCCCACCTCTCCAGTGTTACACCAGAGCCTCTGAGGTTACAGCACGGGTGCTTCCTTTGAGAGAGACAGCCTAAAACTGCAGTTTTGAAGTTATAAGCTGGGATAAGAGCGTGGTGATACTCACTGTCGTTAGAGGTAACATGCTTCCCACCTGTCTTCAGAACTGAGAATTGCAAGCTCATCTTTTTATGCATGACAGGAATGCATAAAATGTATGGTTTATAATAATATTTTATGATATACCCTGAAACTACGTATCAGTCTGCAACAAGAGAAATCACAGCACCATAAATACTGTATAGCATCATGTCCTGGTGTGTTCTATTGCTAAGAGTTACCCAATACATTTCTTTATGAATATAGTGCCTTTCCTTGGCACCTTTTGATCGGTGCCATACTGAATCCTCTGTGATTTGCTTTTATTTGAGCTTTGGGGTGGCAACATGTGAAGTTGCGCCACCACAGTAGGCAGGGTTATTCTTTGGGGGCCTGTAGAGCTGATGGGAATTTCTGTGGTAGCTAAAATAGGCTCTGAAATGGAAAACCTGGGATGGAAAATGTCCCCAAAGGAAGCTTCTCTGTCCCTCACTTATGTCCTTCCCGCACCATTCCATACAGAAGCCTCACTTAGGCTCTTTGCCTAAATGCGTATAGATACACGACCTCGCTGCTCCGTGTTGCTCTGTGTTGCACCCTCATTGCTGCTCAGATGGATTCATGCATCAACAAGAAAGGAGCATGTCAGTAATCACCCAACTATTTGGTGTGTGTGTGTGGCAGCGTACAGGTGCACAGGCATCCTACAGTCCAGTGAATACAGAGTGTTAGTCATGCCCAAAACAAACGTTGTATAACTCTTCCCTTGGCTGGGCTCCGTCAGTGCGCTGTGGCTGCAGTTTACTGCTCTGCAGTGACTCCTGACCCTCTTCCCATACTGCTGCTTCCCTGGCACCTTGGCTTCCTATCTTTAATGTTTTCCCAGTTGCTTTATTATTCCTTGAGGCTGCTATAAGGACTGTGATTGATACCTCTTCCCACTTTTCCTGGGTTTCCCCCTTAAGGAGTCATCTGCCTGGCGGGTAATGCCCATCCTCAAGTATAGCTTTTGTTCCCTGGGCGCTCTGTCTCCACAGCACACTGCAGCCACACGCGCATCTTGCAGCTCCATGACTCATCTCTCTCTGGATCCTCTGCGTCCAAGGAGCAGCATGCTGGGGGATGATAGTAAATCTCCTAGTGAAAGCCAGATTTTATGGTTGTGCTTATTCATCTTTCTCCAAAGCAGAACTCTTACTATGTAAATGCCAACAGAAGCAGCAGCACCAAATAGTGAGGAACGCATTAACTGGCATGGTAATCGTTGTTAATGGACAAGGGAGATGTTCAGAAGCAGAGGTGCTTTGAGAAGGAAACTGGATGGTAACAGTTTCTTTCCATACTACTCTTTAAAGAATAAATAAGTAGAAATTAAAGCCTTTCAATAAGTTGAAATTTAAGCCTTTAAAGGATATTAGGAATAGAAACCGGTAGTATTCAAAAGCCCATCCCTTCCACCCCTTTGGTTTTGTAGAAACTTGAAAACAAGCCATTTTTCAGCTTTTGCCTCTTTCTGATCCACCCAGGCAGCACTAGTGCTTCTCATACCTGTATTCCACTATGAAATGGCCCATCATGCCCTGTTACTGCAGTTGGGAGTAAATGCAAGCCAGCAGTTTATCGCTCTTTGACTGTAATTTAAATTAACTTCCCAATAGTCAGCTTGTAACACCAGGTAAATGTCTTTTCTTTAATATTATGCTGTCCCAGTGGGTCAGATTCTGACCTGCTTTTAGTGTGAAAACATAATGGCAGTTGTTCACAAACCAGACAAAAATGTGCTGCTGCAAATCAAAAAAAAAGAAGGTTTAGAGTGGAATCTTGCAGGTGTGCCTGGATTCTTCCTTTCCTTTTCAGTAAATGTAGATGGGAATACAGATGTCTGAATCCATTTGGGTTTAAACACTAGAGCAAGTTAAGCATGTTCAACTTTTCCCTTATTTTCCATACACATTTCTGTGTGCATCCTGCTTATCTTGGGCTTTTCATATGCAGCTAAGTGGCAAACAAGGATTTATAATTGTTGCAGAAATGAAGTCCCAGATTTTGTTTAACTGGTAGAAAAGTAAGTGCTATTTAGAAGGAATTTAAGAACTGGTGCCTTGTACTTTGCAGTTACTACGTAAGCAAACATGAATATGGAAAAGTCAAAGTTTATTTAGGATTATCTCTAAATGTGGCAAATTAAAATTTAAATGTAGGTATCACAGCTTATTTATTCTTAAAAAAAAAAAGGTGCAAAAAAATAGCAGTAATTATAGTCATGGGCTTTGCTTGAGTGCAGAGATTCTGCATGGAAACTGCTATCCCATCCTGTGGGACGGATCTGCATATTTCCACTCCTTCGTACAGCTTTCTCCCTGGATATGAGCTGTTAAATAATAAGTAGCTGCTGGGTATTATACAAGATCTGCTCTAGGTTGATTGCTATTTTTAAAGAAATAGTATTTAAATTCCTTGCTGCATCATACGAGTCTTTCCTCTAGATGGTGCCCGAAACCCAAGAGTTGGGTGTAATACTATCCCATATGGAAGGCTGTTGGGAAATAGTCAGGACGCCACTCTCCTTTGTTTCTAAATTCTATCGTATAACACTTCATCTCAGTTGATAGATTACTTGTTCTGCATAATGTAAATACAGTGTTTCTTCCTCTTGAGAATCTTAAAATCCGTTTGCTAGAGCCTGAAGTGCCACCTGCCTGGAACACTATCATCTGTTACTCTGTGGACCGATCCATATTTCATATTTCTTATGGCAGCCATTAACTGGTGTTAGCTGTTGATTGGCTAGATGGTATGTCCATCACTGCTGCAGCTGTGGGAGCTTGTTGTTTGCCTAGTTTTCAAATAAATTAATTCTCTCTGAATATTATTATTTATGTCTATATTTGACATAGAAAGGCAAAATTTCAAATATGGATGAAATGCATATGAAAATGGGCAACAGTAATCTGTGTATCTATAAGCTCATAGCTTTGTAAGCAGAAGGACTGGGTGAATAATGTCAGTATTCCAGTGTATTCAGCATCACTGAATTTCAACATTATGCCTGAAAGTGCTTGTAATCCAGCAAGTTCTATAAGCAGGAAAATTCATAGAATCATGGAATGGTTTGTGTTGGAAGAGACCTTAAAGCTCATCCAGGTCCAACCCTCTGCCAAGGGCAGGGACACCTTCCGCTAGAGCAGCTTGCTCCAAGCCCCTTTGTCCAACCTGGCCTTGAACACTGCCAGGGATGGGGCAGCCACAGCTTCTCTGGGCACCCTGTGCCAGCGCCTCAGCACCCTCACAGGGAAGAGCTTCTGCCTAAGAGCTCATCTAAATCTCTGCTCTGTCAGTTTGAAGCCATTCCCCCTTGTCCTGTCACTACATGCCCTTGTCAAACCCACTTTCCAGATTTGTAATTGGCCCCTCTCCAGGCTGTCAAGGTCCCTCTGGATTACTGTTTTTTATTACGTAGTTTTTATTAATGTTGGTATTACAGCTGTGGTTGTCAACATCCCTATCTAAGGGCCTGATTCTGGCCCTGTGTCCCCAGGAACTCCCCAGTTAGGATTGAGCCCATATCTCCACCCTTTCCCAACAGCCTAGCACTTCCCATAAGATGGCCAGGGCTATTGCCAACTGGGGGGTCTTGATGCTCAAAAGGGGCTCTGACCCCAGAAACACCACCTGGTGTTTCCTGGGGCTAATTCAGCAACTTCAAATCTTGCTATTTTTTATTTTCTTTTTTTAGTAATCCTTTGATTTTGTGGTTTTGGGAGCCTAATCCACTCTGGAAGTGCTCAAGAGCTGTAAGCCTGGGTACAGTGTGTGACTGCAACTGTGAATTCCTCACCTCTCTCCTCGCATAGCTGGACATGCAAATTTTACTGGAACTCCAGCAACTAAGTATATAATTAAAATAGAATTATGTCCCTGTGTATCCCATACTCTTTCTCTGCTAAGTTATGGGGACTTTTTGTGTCTTTTAATTCTATTGGCCAGTATTAGCTATTTTTGGGAGCAAGCACACACAGGTCACGACAGGTTTTAAAAGTGCTGCTTTTATTGAAATAGAAGTTTAAAGCCAGTTGGAGGTATTTTATATATTTATTGATATCCATAACATGTAGACATTGTAAATCAGCTCATTAATACTTCTGTGTGTTTATCATGAACTTTCTAAGTCATTACTAAAACTAATGCTTCAGGTTGACAATGAGGAAAATGGAATGGACTCTGTGAGTCTCACAACAACACCAAGATTACAAACCAAAACCAAATCAAGGAGAAGTCATCTCCCTTCCCCCTGCTCTTTCTGTATCCCTGTTGTATTCTCTTTTAGACATCTCTTCCAAATAAGAAAGCCCTACTCTGTTTCACCCCACAAGGTGATTTTTGCAGACCACTACTCCTTCCCCTTGTGTTTTCCACTTATTCTGGGTATCCACCCTGTAAAGAGAGAGCTGAAACATGCGGGCACACCACAGGCTGCTGCAGGGCCGTAGGAACACTTGTTTTGATTTGTTCTTTGTGTCCTCCCTAATAATTCCTTACATCTGTTTGCCTTCCGACTGCCCCTGAGCATTGTGCATAGCTCTATGACAGTGCCAGCGCAGCAAGCAGTAGTTGATCAGAGCCTGTCTGGATGCATTTGTAGTGATTTGTATGATTGTGCATCCATCAAAGTTTAATTTCACTTGTGGTTCTAGTCCTTAAATCTCAGGCCTGATTTAGACCAGGGGTTTCAAACTAGGGTTAAGCAGTCTGGCAATTGCATATTTGAGCACTTCTCTGGAGCTCTCAAAATGCTGTCCCACACAGGAATTTTGATCCTTTTATTTGTATTTGTTCAGTTTAAAGCCTCTTCTAGTGATCTTCAGTTTGAGAGAACTTCTCCATCTTATCCCTCATAAAGAAAGGCTTTAACGTGGAAACCTCCATAAATTCCTCCATAGTAAACAGTGAGTCACATACTTCACTTAGTTCTTGTACTTCCATCATTTTGTGGACATATACATTCTCCTGTAGCCTTCCAGTTCTTATCTCTGGGAAAAGTCTGATATCCTCAGGAGTTCACTTTTCAGAATCTCCCTTTTTTTTGGAGGGGGCCTTAGCTTTTTAGGGTTTGAGATACAGCCTGCTAGAATATGTTTTCCTTGTCACCTCCATTTGGAGACGACTTGCATTCTTGGAAGGTCCCTTAAAGCTTTACTTGATAGGAGGGCTAATTTGATTTAGTCTCTGATGAAGTGTTTTTCAGCACCTGCAAGTACTTGTCCTTTTGGCTCTTCCTTTTCATTCCTTTTGCACCAATAAGAGAGTTTTTCTTTACAGTTTGTGAAGTCCCGGAGTTCTGTGGCTGAGTGCTGGGCTGGTATTGATGGAGAATAACATGCAAGGGCAGTAGATGTGAGGTGAAGCCATGAAGGCAAATAGTGGCCATAAAGACAGAATTCTGTCGTTGGTCTTCACGTTCATGAAGTGTTTCATTTGCACAGACTGTAGAGGTGAAAAAAAAAATCTCATGTTTATTCTCCACATTATCCTAAAGGATCTCTCTCCAAGATGCTTCTGGAACAGCCGAGGAATGTTTCCTTGGGAGACAGAGTGCATCCTGAGCTGGGATATTGAAAACCCCAGGGAGAGCGGTGCTTAACCTCTCGGAACAGATTCTTACTCAGGTTTGAATGTGTCAGGTTTGAGCAAATGTCAGAGAAATGCTGGGAGCACCAGTGTAGGGATTTAAGGAAAACAGAGTCTCGTGGGATGCTTTGATAGCCTTTAAGGAGTCTCATCCTGTCTTTCTTACAAGGATGTGGGAAAACAGCACACGCTGCAGTACTCCCTCCCTCTTGGGAGAAGAAAGCAACAGGACAAAAACTCTTGCTGGAACTTTCCTCCTGCAGCACTTTCATCCCATCCTCCCTGAGGGCAAACAGCTTGAGCCGTGATCACGTTCAGGGGGTGAGGAGGACCCATCCTGCTGCATCAGCACTGTCCCCGGGGACACAGACATCCCTGAGCTGGGGACTTTCTTTGTTCCCTGCAGCTCCACCCGCCTCTTTAGCCAAAACTGAGATTTTTCACTAGCCATGGAAGTCTCCTGCTTGTGGTTTAATACTAATTTTGGCAATTTGCACCCAGATCCTGAGCTACCTTATCCAGCAATCAGCATGGCAGCCCTGAGGTCCAGCCCCATCTGAGGTGACAGAGTTGGTTTCGTTGGACAATATGGATTTAATGAACAGGCAGCCCGGCGCTGGGAACCATTTCACTCAAATAGCTGCAAAATAAATGATGGGACATTTTCCAATGCAGTGCTGCAACCACCCAAAATACCACTATAAAATTCACAGATGCAAACCAGAGTGCATTAAGCAAGACTTAGGGGGATTATTGAATTAAATTGGTTGTCCCTTCCACCCTCCCCCCAGTCAAAGACATTAGAAATCTAAATACAAAAAAGGGTGTTAAAACAACACAATGGGCTTTGCTAAAACCTATAACAGCAAAGAAATTCATTGTTAGGGCTGTTGCTTTATTTTAGGCTGCTATTGTGTTTAGGCACAGCGTTGTTTCCGAGGGTTTCTGTCGGGAGCTGGAGAGCCATGGGTAATCTTATGAAGCACAGAAACTGCGTGGCTCTAATGCTCCCGGAATGGCTCTGCTTTGGTAATTCCCTCTGCAAAGAGAACTGCAACACAACCATGTACAGCGCAGGACTGCTGCCTCCACGCCTCCACCACCAAATCGCTCTGCCTGACTTCAGCATCCAATATCCACTGCCCGCTGTTCCCAGCTCTGTCCTTTCCCCAGCGTCGCGAGCATCCAGCTCATTCCAGGGGGAGTTTGTGCAATGAAAGCTTTGCTTTAATCTGTGCTGGATTTATCCAGATGCATCAGTCTCTAGAAGGCTTACATGGGTCCCAGGTCTTCTACAGGCACGTAGCCTTCGTTTGTTAATCTGGAAATGGTTTATTTGAAATTTAAAAGGGAAGAAACCTTTAAAACTGCTTTGCTTGAGCTGCTTGTGACTGTGCAGTGGAACGGGCTCTCAGTCATATCTGTGCTCTGGCGCTTGTATCATAGGTTTTAGGCTGCTATGTGGCACGCTGTGCCTCTTTTAATTAAATGAATTAGAGCAAGAAAAGCATTTCCAATTTAAATTTAAATATTTAAATAACATGGTTGTTTAAATATTCAGTCTCTCAAATTAAATACTAATTTACAGAACCTGTTTCACCCAGATGACCACAATAATATTTCCTTACCTTTACATCCCTTTTCTTTACATCTTTCTTAATGTCTTTCCGGATCCTTGTATATAAAGTCTTTATTTTAATGCAGTTCTCTTAGTGATAAAATAAATTCATTAGGCTTGGGGTAAAGGAATGAGACATCTGTGGAGCAACAAACAGGACTTAAAGGGATTTTAAGCTCTTTGAGTTTGTTCTTGAGTGTGCTGGAGCCTGGAGGAGGATCACTGCACACGATGCACCACGGCCAGATGAGTGTCGTTAATAAGTGCCAATTAGTAAAGCCACCAAAGGTTATCTTTGACCTTCTCACAGTCTCACATTGCAAGGGCTGAGGAGAATGGATAAGAAATGAGTACAGAAATGTGGTTTTGGTCCAAGTCTTACCATGGCCCTGGCCACCCTCACCCCACACCACTCCCCACTCTGCCCACAGTCCCTTGTCCCCCCCCGTGCCATAGCATTGATGCATCATCATGCAGACTGGGGCTGACGTTCCAAGGTATTTTGCACCACCAATGGAAGCCAGTGTCTGGTTTAGGAAGGGGTTTGGGATGTTGACCGCTTGTGACAAGTGTAGCCTGAAAGAAAACCACAGCGGTAGCAGTTCAAAACCTGAATAATATTACTATGGCAACGAAATAACTCACCTCAAAATAAAATGTGCATTCGAAAGCAATCTTACATGCTCAGAGAGCAGATAAAAACAGATCCTATTTTTTTTAATATATTTTTTGCTTCCTTGAGCTCTTGACCTATTAGATGCTGGTGCAGATATAAAAGAATCCAATTTCTATCAACAGTGAAATGAAACTGAACACAACCAAATCTCCAGCACTAAAAGAAGCTCCCCAAGGGATGCCACAGGTCTTACAAACCAGGTCATAACCTCCTGGTGACTGAACCACCCTTTAGCTTTTCACTAAGGGAGTGAAAGGGGTTGAGCCTTAGCTCAGCTCCATCTCCAAGCAGCACCGGGCACAAGATCTGGGCATTCCCAAAGGAGCAAGGTTTTGTCTTGATGGGATCTTTTAATAAAGCTGGTACGGGAATGCTTCTGTGAGGTATGGTTAATGGCCTTAGGTCATTACTGTGCAATTAACAGGAATAGCATGTTATTGTGGGCTGAAATAAAGCCAGAATGAAAGCAAAACTACTAATGGTCTGTGCAGGCCTTTTTACCTTCCTTCTCCTCCCAAGCTAGGGTAGAAGATCCCCATGCATGCAGATGTGGATGGGTTTTAATTAAGATTAAATGAATGAACTCAGGTGTATTTGAGCACTTTCTTCTGTGTTTTTAAATGAAGTTCTCTTGCATACAGAGGGAAGGATAACACCTACATCCAAGCAGTGATGTAGGACATGGATCTTCCTTTTTGCTCTTTCCCTCACCTGAGGCTGTAGGGAGGTGACAGAGCGGTGACAGTGACACGGTGGGAGGTGAAGGATTCTTCTGCACTGGGCACATCTGTGCTGAGCCGAGCCTGGCTCTGTCTCCATTCACCCATCAGAATGGTGTATCAGATGCTGTCAGAAACCATTCAAAAGGCACAGTATGCTCACTGCTCCTCCCTTCACTACTGGGCCAACTATAAAATAAATTCATTTGATGGTATTTGATCTTGACAGATCCACATCAGCTGCTTTTTTATAAATTTATTAATCTCCACTGTAAGTCGATTAGTATTTTTTTCCTGCTCCCTTCCCAGGTATCTCCGTTAGGCTCTGTAATTCCCCACTTCTGGTTTTTGAAGATGGGTAATACATACAGCCATGAAGCCCCAGGAACCTCCCTGTCACCTTTGGGTTGTTGTGGATGATCACCCATTGTGGCATCCATGTGCAGGCTGTGATGCTCTCCACGACCTGCGCTCCTCATCCCGCCACCTCAGTCACAGGTGTTGCAGCTGCATCTCATGATTTGACCTCAGCGTTTGTAGTCTCTACTCCAGCCAAGATCTTAGCCTCCCTTGTGAGAAGTCTCCCAGCCCATTCCCCCTGGAAAGCAGCTGGCAGAGGTTTCCCTGTATCTCTGCAGTCCTTCAGGTCATCCGTGCATTCGCAGTGCTTGCCTGGCATGCTCTGGAGCTTGCTCAGCCGGTCCCCTTATAGATGGGATTCCCTTGCTGACAGCAGCTGTGTCCCTTCTTGATGTGAGTGATCACATCCTGAGGGTTTTTTACATTAGGGGAAGAAACGGGGGCAGGTGCTTCATGGGCAGCATGAGGTCCTAGACCCAAAGTCCAGCATCCCTTGACGAGCACCTCTGCTAAGCCTCTCTTTTCAAGCCCGCACTTTCTTCACAAGCCTTTCTGCTTCTCTTTTCCCAGCTCTGCCTTTCTTCTGCAACTTGCCATGGAGGCAAAGGGGCTTTCCTAGCCATGGCTCAATTTGAGCCAAGTTTGATCTCGATGTGAGCCAGTCCCATAGAGAAATGCAGTCACTATTTTATGCCTTTCCTAAAGGGAAGGTAAATGGCAGAAACACCATGTTCAACAGAAAAAGAATGAAATTGTTAGGAACTTAGTGAGGAACTGCCTCTGATCTCTAAACCCAAAAAGCAGTTGATGAAGCTAATTACTCTCTTGGCTTGTCAAATGCAACCACAAGAAGACAGAAGACCCAGGGACAAGTTGTATTCCCCTGTCTGGCCACATCCCTGTCTGTGCCCATGGGAGGTTCCTTCTCTTTAATGGGCATTTCCTTGGTGGATGCTGCCCATGTCTGTGGTGGAGCGCAGTGTATCCAACCCCGAGGGCAGGGCTGGCAGCTGAGTTCAGCCTCAGCTTTCTGGGTCTTTTCTTATTTGTTTGGATTTAAAAAAATAACCTTGTGCACATTACAATTGCAGGTAAGCTCTTTCAATGTAAGGAGGGAAAAGAAATCAGCAACTTAGACTTCAAATGCATTTTATACCCATTTCTTAATAGCGTGGTGCTAGCACCATTTTCATGTTTAGCATTTGCCTTAAATTGTGCTTGAAATTTGGAGTTAAATCCCCTTTGTACAGTAAATAGGCTTAGTGCAGCAGTGCCAATCAGCCCACTGCCCCCCTCCTTTTTGGGAAGGGGGGGCAGGTTATTTTTCAGGAAAAGAAAGAGCCCACTCATCTGACACAATTTACTAAGATTCCCTTCTCTAGTAACTGAAATAAATCGGGCTATTAAGGCTGTCATTAGGAGCAGATGTAGCTGCTTTAGGGATAGCAAGGAGCTGCTCCTGCCTCCCCCCATCTGCTGAACGAGCCCTCCGTGCCACTGCCCATCAGCTCGGTCTTTATTCTCTTGTGTTAAAAAATCACAAACCCCATTAAAGACAGAAGTTAATATGCATTTACTATGGAGCAGGAAAAGCCGAGAGTTGCTGATAAGTAAGTTATTTTGACAGATGTGAGATCCAGAGTGTTAATATGTGACGCTCAAGGCAATGAGTGGGGACTAATTATGGCTAAGTATTTTTCACGGACATAGTGTTAGCCTCTTTCACACAGGCCCAAATGCTGGCTCCATGTTTGTTCCCTCCAGCCAGGTTTGTTTTGCCGTTGTTTCTGCATTAAATAGGAGCAACGGGTGGAAATTCCATAGTTATATCTGGGAATATCAAACTCTCTCATGAAAGCCTTTTTTCATCCCATGGGCATCCCAGCTGGGTTGAGACCATGGTGGTTCAACCCCAACACTGCTGGTGAAATGCTCCCAAGTTCTCTTGGTAATCCTGGCCACTTTTGAAACTGGAGCGAATAGCTTTGGCCATCTCTACGCCAGAGAAGCCTTGATGGGAATCGTGCCATGGTATGGACATGGCTGTGCACTGCACCAAGCTGGAGCAGCATCGGCGGCTCCTTAGCGGGGAGGTCCTGGCAGCAAATAAGAGTTGTCCCGTTCGGCTTCTCTCCTCCTTGTCAAAGCAAAGAGCATTTATGGGGTAAAACATAAAGGTCACAGGAAGCACAGCACCCCTGTTTCTGCCCTGCGGCAAGCCTTGACTAATCTGGTATAAAAAAGAAATAGAAATTGCCTGGTGTTTCAGGTAGGATGCAGAGATCTGGTGGCATTTGATTTTGAGTTCATCAGGACGATAGGCTGCCACGTTATGCTGAAAATCATACTTATCCCCAGGGAGTTTGATAATGATTCAGATGGAGAGATGTACCCAGTGCTCCAGCGGGTGATGGGAGACCCAGGGCCGGAGCTATTTTAAGCCAAGTAAAAAGGCAGCCGGCGTTATGCAAACCCGAGCCATTCCCTGCGCGCGGGGCGCAGAGCGGCTGACTGTGAATGTGTCAGTAAGTGCTGAAGGCTCTGCAGAGCCACGGTTTTTCCCATTTGTTTGGCAAAGTTCAGCCCGTTCATGAAAGCGGAGGAGAGCCCCGCACACCCGGCAGGACGCGCCGGCAGATGTGGCTCTGTAGGCAAGTCGGGACTTCTGGCTTGTGCAGAGATGAGCTGCTGCAAAAATAAGTACATTTACAATAATAAAGCGCTTCCTTGGTGCTCTGATGCTTCACTGTGATCCTCCCAGGGGGAGCAGGCAGCCAGAGGAAGCCACAGAGATGCTGAGAGGGCTGGAGCAGCGCTGCTCTGGAGCCAGGCTGAGAGAGCTGGGCTGGGTCAGCCTGGAGAAGAGAAGGCTCCTGAAGGGGAGACCTTAGAGCAGCTCCAGTGCCTGAAGGGGCTACAGGAAACCTGGAGAGGGGCTTTGGCCAAGGGCCTGTAGGGACAGGCCAAGGGGAATGGCTTTAACCTGCCAGAGGGGAGATTGAGGTTAGATAGCCAGAGCAGGATGCGTGTGATGGTGTTGCTGCTCATTGGCTTGGGCTTTTTTCGAGGTGAAGTCTAAAAGCACTGACATCCAATGATACACAGCTACCAAGTTGTGGGTTGTTCCCCCAGTACTCTTCTGATTGCAGTGAATGAGGAACTCACATATTTTTGGTTGTACTCTGTGTGCATTTCACTCACAAATCTCGCTTTGTGAGAGCTTTGCCCCATTTCAACTGCAACAAAAATAATTTACTTCCAACTGCTTCTTTTGGAGCAAAGGAAAGAAAGTGGATTAAAAGCAATGAGATTATCTACCAGAACACAATACTCCAGAACAACTGAGTAGGAAAGGAAAAGTACAGGATAGGAAAAGTACTGGGCTAGTTCAAGTAGGTGCATTGAATAGTGAGATGCCACAACACCAGCAAATAATTGAATATGGCACATTTGAATGTCGCTGGCACAGAGTCCAGACGCTGCCTCTCCCCATTCCTTTGGTATTTCCTTGCAATGCCACATTTTCTTTCATCTTTTGCAGCTCATGGTCATTTGGAGGAGTAGCTGGTGCAGGTTCCCTGCTCCCTGGCAGCACAGGAGGGCTGAGCTGGGATAGAGATCATTTCCCAGTGTTGGTGTGGGGCTGGGATCCCATACCTGCACACCATCCCTGCCAACTCTCCCCTGCAAGTGCCCTGCAAGAGGAAAAGTAATCACTTGCCTTACCTCTGGGTTTAATTACTCTCTGCTCCGCAGCTAATTAGGAGTGTGGTCCATCCGGAGGTCGGGATGGAGCCCTCCCTCCCACTTCGTGCCATCTGCCATTGCCATGACACTGGCTCTGCTTTTCACGCCTGGCTGGGAACGCTGGATGCGCGGGGTAATGGGCTGTTTCCCCCCCTCCTTGGTCTTTGAAAAGGAATTAATAAGAGAAAAAAATGAATGGTTCAAACTGCTGCATGCTGCCCTTTTCCTTTCCACTTTTTAAGCCTTTTAGCATACCGTTTTCCAGCAATTGGGAGGAAAATTGCCCTGAAAGAAAGAAAACAAAAATCTGTCTTATTTTTAAAACAACACCCCCCCTGCGCCACACAAGCAGCTGCAGAGAATTTCTCTTCCAAACGGATGATGTAATGGGCTTTGTCAGGCAATGCTGTAATGAATAAAAACCTAGGCCCTAAAATCATCCAAGCTTTTGATGAAACTCCTGAGGTTCCTGGTGAAGCGGTCACCAAACCGAGCTCGAGCCGGTGGTTTTGTCATGCAGATCTTGACTGAAGTGAGCTGGAGAGCTGAGGGCTGAACGTGGCAAGAACCAAATATGATGGGAGGGGAGACCCAGCGTGGGGAGGGCGCTGGGGCAGCAGCGGCTGTGGGGGCACTTGCCAAGGGGGTGGACAGCCCCTGGGGACGGTAAACAGGGCTTTAACACCCACCATGGAGCCACTCCTGTTTCAAAAAATGGGACCTACAACCACATTATACATATATATATGCATGTACATTTCATATATATAACATCATATATATGATATATATTACATATAAACTATAAACAAAATATTGCAGGTAATACCCACTGCTGCTGCACCAGTGGGCACACTGTTGCTCTCTCAAGGCCATGCTGGGATGCTGAGGTCAGGACACTTTGCAGCCAACATTGGGGGCATCCCAGCTCAGCTCGTGTCCCAGCGAGGCAGGGGACGGGTGCCAGCCACAGGGAGCGAGCGCAGCACCCAGGAAACCACAGCAGTGAGCAGCTGTTCTCCACTCCATCAAATATAGTTGTTTTTTGAAGAATGCGCTGGTGGGATGTGGGATGCCCTCATAGACCCATTTTAATTTATGGATTAGCACCGTGGCCATCACCAGCATCCCCAGGAGCAGCCACCGGAGACCTGTGCACAAGCAAGACGTCTTCCAGCCATCGGCACATGTCCCCCAGCACCATTAAACCGCTTGTTTCTAGTTAATGTTTCTACCCCACATCCATACCAACAGCAGCAGCGGTGGGTCGGACCTGGCTCACGCAGCCCCGCACCAGCAGGACACCATCTGCCCCAAATTCACCACTGGGCTCGCAGCTGCATGCCAAGAGAGGGCTGGGAAAGAGGGAGAGTGGTTTTGTTGCGGTTGTTCCTAGCGCTCACCGCTCTGGGTTTCATTAGGCTGCCCTTGCAGGACCGTGTTCTCGTGGTATTTCAGCGCAGATCATTTCCAGCCCAGTTTATGTATGTTTTTCTTGGTGCAAGAAAAGCCATTAACTACAGCTTTGAACACTCAGATACCAGATTGCATGTCTCTTACGGAGCTGAGTGCCCACAGACTTGTGTGTGTCCCAGCTCTTCACTGTGGACATGGAAACAAAGGCTCCTTCTCTAGAAAGGTGACTCCCAAGATCAGCTCGGCACTTTGGCACCTGCAGTTCCTTTAAGACCAAAGTAGGGATCTTTAAAATGAGTCTTGAATTAAAGATGAGCTATAGTCTTTCCTTGGGATGATTGTGACCCTGTTTTCACGTCAGATGGACAAATTTCCTGTGACACACAAGGCAGTGGGGCTGGACATGCAGAAGACCTTGATACAACAGCCTACTTGCCCCTGGTTTTCTCCTTCATCTCCTCTATGGTCACTCTGTTTTATGAAAGAAGTTTCTTCTGTGCAAAACCTGGAAGATAAATATGAGATATCCTAAATAAACATAAATCAATGCATGCTCTAATGGCTGTGGCGTGATGAACAGCTGGGCATAGCACAGGGCAAGGTGCTACCAGAGCAGAACCAGCCAGGGCAGGACCGAGTTTTCTGCCTTGATATTGTTGGTTGCAGCTGCCCATGGATTGAAAAGCCCAAGGAAGAAATGAGAAGAGAACGCATCTGTTTGAGAGACCTGGACCACGTGAGAGGTGCTAGACCTCAGTCAAAAAGGCAGCTGAGCCAAACTGGCACGCTTGAAGCAGAAGTGGTGGATCTAGGATAGTCCTCTCTGATCCCACTTAGATCTCAGCACACAGCAAGTGATGGCTGCTGCTTTCCACCTGCTGCTGTAGGTGGAAAAGTTCTGGAAGAGCAGGCACCAGGAAGGCTTTGCTATGCTTAACTTCCATACCCTCCCTGGATGACCCTCTGCCTCCCTGGCCAGCTGGCCTGGTTTCCCATAGTTTCATTATGAATAACAAGTATCACTGTTCATCCAGCACGTTACACTTGTACAAAGGTTTGGAGAATGAAATCCTCACCTTGTTAAACCTGGTGGAGACATTTCTGTTGACTGCAACAGGGCAATGACCACATCTCTGTATCCACTTGGATTTCTGCAGACTGCTGTTTCTTTTCCCTCCGAGCTCACATACTGCAGTAAGTAGGATGCGGAAATTATTAAACAAGAGCACTTTCTCTCTTCTTATCCACCGCAGGACTGGCCCAAACCATCATCCCTGTCACCGGGCCATCAGGGAAGTGTGGGCATCCCACTGGGAACCCACAGTGCCTGCAGGGTCTCCTGCATCCCGAGGGAAAGCACGGTGGCTGCCTAAAATTCAGCCACTGGTCCCTGATGTGAGGAGCAGAGGATGGGGACACGTGGACCCCAGGTTTCCACACTGAAGAGGCTGCAGGGAGGAGCGCTGTCACCCCAGAGGGTTCAGGCTCTCACAGGGGCATCATGCTTCCAAATGGTGGGGGAGAACAGTGGATGCATTTGTCCTTGCAGCCCCAGCTCACACCATGGCTGGCCCTGTGGTCTCTGCTGTGCTTGTACAGCCTCACCGGGTGTTTCCACTGTGACAGCTGGGATACAGATGCTCCCAGCACATCACCCAGCGCTGCACAGCAGCGTCCCTGGAGACATGGTATTAAATCCAGTGGTGTTAGGAGCTGCGGAACATGCTCCTGCTCACAGTGCTGCCACCCTCCCACCCAGCTGATTAACCTCCAACCCACAGGAGCCTCCCTGATTATCAAGTTAGGTTTGCGCAGCAGTTATACAAGAACATCCAGACATGACCACCACCTAGAGGCTAGAGCATTAAATGAAGCTAGAAAGATTTATAGTCAAGATGGGCCAAAAAAGGGGCTGGAAATACTTCCTGAGCCCAAATCGAGCAGCACTGGGTGATGGATATCTGATGCATTCCTCAGCTTCAGCTGCTGAGAAGCCAGGGTCCAGCAGCAGCACAGGGCTTGGCAGGGACACAAACAGCAGTCTGCGGTACCTCGGTCACCTCCACGCTGTGTGTCTGTCCCCACCAACAGCCAGAGCCATGTGCACTTCAACAGTGCTCCAGCTTTCCTCCTTTCGAGGAGGGCCAAAGGTGTGCACAAACCCGTGTCCCGTTACCTCCAGCTCTAGTCGGAGGTGATGGGGAAGGGCAGAGCCAGGGGTTGACTCCAGGTCCTCTCCCATCCTCCCATGGTTTGCTGCTTGGCCCATCCTGCACTGGGGACGTGTCTTTGTGTTCAACAGCCCCACTGGGTCATCTTCCAAGAATTTGTGTAATCGCTTTCTAAACCACGGTGATTTTGGGGATCCATTTGGGCAATGAGTTCCGCGGCTTAATTACACATTGTGTGAAATATGTTCGTTTTGCATCTGCCACTTGGTAATTTCATTTGGTGCCTCTTTGTTTGCTTTGTCTTCCAACACAAGAGCCATCGACCCCTATTCACTTTCTCTGTGCCACTGCATGAGTTTATACATCTCCCTCCTCCTTTTTCCCCCCCTTCTGCCAATTCTTTTCAAGACAAAAAAGGGTAATTTATTTAATTGTTGGTGATATAATGTGCTAAAACTCTCCTTTTCCCTCCAACAGTTAATTACACTTGTTAATGATTTTAATTACTCCCAGGGTAATGCTCCAGGTATAGTGAAGACCCCACTGGGCTACACAGGCGTAAACACAGAGCAGAAAAGTCAGTGTTTACTCCAAAGAGCCGCATTGATGCACCCGGTCTGTAAGAGCATGGGTGGTGAAACCGGAGCAGGGAAAGCTTGGCCTAGATCTGCACATTTCTGTTTGCAGGACAGGAAGATTTATGGAGGTGGCCTTAGGGGAAGGCCGATCCTGCAGGATCTCCCTTGGACAAGGCCCTCGAGGCTTGGAGAGGCGACTCCAGCCTTTTCCTCCTCAGCAGATGAGAAACAGAACCAGGACTTAGCGATGTAGCCATGGCCAGCACCTCTGCGGAGGTAGTTAGGGTGATACAAAGGAGGAAATCAAACCAACCTTCATCCCAGCTGGAAACGAGGGTCAGCCCTGGGCTCAGCGACAACCCCTCGCTAACTGCAAGATGTGTGCCATGGGGAAGAGCGGCCCCGTCTCAGTAAAAGAGAAGATCATTTGTGATCTGGCAGAGCAGCGTCTGCCAGAACCCTTGTAGCCAGGATGAAATCTGAGCGGTGCCGCAATCTAAACCTTCTCTGCAGTTCCTTTTATCTTAGCGGGGGAAAAAACAAACAGAAGAGAACCAGAAAGCTTTGTGGCCGAGATGCCTCACATCTGGTTTTAGCTCCAAGAAATGTTCTTCCACCCCCTCCCCGAATTGTTAACGTTAAACAAACAAAACCCTGGCCATTTTTCTCTGGGGTTTGGCTCTCAAATAACTCACAAGCAGCTCTGACTGTGAATTCCAGGCTTGCGTTACCCTTCATCGCTAATGAAAGCAACACACCTCGCTTGGCCGGGAGGCTTTTCCCTATGGTCAACCAAGGAGCCGGGCCCTGGGATGGGCACCCACCGCTGGGGATGCTGGCACAGGGAGGGAGAAGTGATCTTGACCACTCTGTTTTTAAGTTTCAATGCAGCATTTTTGCCTGTGTTATTTATGCTTCTTTCCCCCTCCTTCTTTTAAGACCGTCTGGAAATGTTTAACATGTGTCCAATTGTATTAACATGCCTTTGAGGGCTTTATAGCGTCGGTTTGATTTCCACTCTTTCAGAAAGAGAGCTTTCTAATTAGTGATTCAATTCCCTTTATATCACACATGCACCTACTCCATTTCACCGCTTTCAGGTGTTACGTCACTCTGAAGTTCACTCTACCACATTTGGACATCACTTACAGAATCATAGAACCGTTTGGGTTGGAAAGGACCTTAAGATCATCCAGTTCCAATGCCCTGCCATGGGTAGGGACACCTCACCCTGGACCATGTCTCCCAAGGCATGTTTCCCTTTGACACGTCTCAAGCAGTCCCCTCGCTGGTGCCACAGGAGGAAGGCAGTGTTGCATTCCCCTGCGACCCTCGCCCCTCGCTGTCCTCCTCCAGCAGCGTCGGGGTGGATGAAGGCTTGAGCAGCCCTCCTTGAGCCCAGTCCTAACCACGCTGCTTCAAAAGCAGGGGATGGTGGCCCACAGAGCCACCCCTGGCTGCCGTCACCCGGCTCCATGCGTGCTGGTGACCCGCTCCCGTCTCCCTGGGGCACTGGGATGGTCTCTGGCCGGACGCCACGTTGACATTGTTCTCTCCAAAGGAGAGGCTCTTGGAGAGCCAGGCAGCAGCGGGGCCCACGGGGTGTTCTTGGCTCTCTGGAGCCTGTCCAGAGCATCAGGTTTCAGAGCAGGGGCTCCCACACCAGCTGCATGGGGAAGGAACATCACCAGTGGGACAGTTAGAAAGAAGAGCCATCCGCTTCTATTCAATTTGCTTTCTGCTTCATCAGATTAACACCAGTGTAACTCCATTAACTACCAGGGAGTTGCTCTCGTTCTGCAAATCAGACCTGGGTTTTCTGGCTCCTGCGTGCAGTCGCTTCAGTCAAAGGAGCAGAGGTGGATGCAGGATGTACCTAAAACCCCGCCTTGTCTGTGGTATGGGGGACTGGGTTGTTTTTAACTTTCTCCCGTTTACCCTTTTGTTTTAATCCCAAGGACCTCCCTGTGCTTTTCCTTTTCTGCCATGCTTTTTCTCTCCCATTGCTGCCCCAGCACATTGCTGATGGTGGACACCAGGAAAGAGTCTGGAGACACTTCCTTTTATTTCAGACCTCACTTTCCAGGATGGTGATCAGTGGTTTTCGAAGCCTTTCATTGTTCTGACAAAACAATAAGCAAATGCTTGCCCAAGTTCTGTTGAGGATCCAACAAGAACATGCATTATTGCAAGGAATGCGAAGTCTCAGCACTTTCTTTTAAACTTCAAAGGCATCCGAAGTTCCCTCGTCCCCATGCTGAGCTAGGAGCCTGCACCAAAAGTTACATCGTGAGCTGTATTAATGCACCAAGCCTAGCACGGATGACAAGACAAAAGTCCTAGTGAAGAGCCTTGCTTGCCCAATGACTGCTACTAAATAAAGTCATTATGAGGAACCCCCTCAGCAGTAAGACAAGTCTGAAACATTAACATGATCCCCTCAGTGTTGCACTACAATGGGGTCATTGTTCACTGTCAGCTCACTGTACTGACGTTGCCACTGTACGCTGTCGGTGTTTCTATGTGACAGGGTAACGTGGCCCCAGGCACTGATTCCCATTGTAACCACTCTGCTCTCCTCTCACAGAATGGCTTTGGGTTGGAAGGGACCTTAAAGCTCATCCAGTTCCAAGCCCCTGCTCTCAACACCACGACTTGTCCTGGGCCTGACACTGGTCATCCGGGTTCCCAGCACTGGGGCACACTGCAGACTGCATTCACCTTGGGTTTTCTCTGCATGTAAGATGTGAGGATTTGCAGGCTTCCTGCTTAGCAGGTAACAGCATCAGCAGTGCTCACTGTCTGCATGACAAACAGGTCGTAAGGTTTTCAAACTACCTCAAAAAGAGTATCCAAAACATTATAACCAGCATTAACACCTCCTTGCACCATGTTTCGTTGCAAAATCCAGGCCAACAATTGCACCCATGTCTTGTCCAATAACCCGTGAGCTACACGGGCATCTCACTATTGCAAGTTCTTCCCAGCCTCACTGTGTATCTTTCCCCCCAGCTAAAAACATCCTTATAGCCCCTCAGAACCATCACTAGCTTTAGACTCATGAATCTCTTCACCGCATCCCATCTCCTAAGGCCCTAATTGTTACGATTAATAGTAATAATCAAGCTCCTGCAGTGCTTTTGCCTGCCGAGCAACGATCCCAACCTTTCACAAACAGCACTGGAATGAGCAGACATCTCCCACCCGCACCCAGGGCACTGCTGTGTGGCACCCAAGGATCACGGGGAAGGTGGCTTCCCACATACTGCAACTGAACCCAAAAGTGGGTGCACCCAGCTGACTGGTCAGTAGAAAAGCTTTCCCCCTTTGAAACCTTTGCTTTTGGGACAACCATAAGCTAAGCAAAGCTTGCAAACTGACATGGAGCTTGCCTTTGATTCGGTGTCTAGACATCAGGACCAACAGATGAGGAGGACCTGGCACAAGGCAGGCGATCTATTCAGTTGTGCAACTTGCTCAATACCCCATGGCTCAGAAAAGTTATGAATTTGAGCGAGGTTTGTCTGAAAAGTGAAGCAATTTTCAGTACTTATTTGAAACAGGAGCCTGATTATAACAATAGTTATAGAATTAAGAACAACTCTTGCCTTGGCGCTAGGAGAGGAAGAAATAAACAAAACCAACCACTCAATTGTATGTTTTGGTGGAACAACCTCCGGATGAAAAGGAAGAAACATGCCTTGACATACAGAACGACCTCAATTAGCACACAGGGGTTGGTGATACCTTGGCATGTAGATGAGCCCTTTGCTAAGAATATCATCCATATTCATAGTGTCTGCTGTTGTTTAAATAACAGTGCTTGAAGTGCTCAGTGACTAAAGCTAAATGGTTCAGTGGTACCAAGACTTGGAGGAGCTCACCTTCCTTGCAGACCTGGAGCTGCTATTTCAAGCCCTTTTAGAGAAACCACTGGGGGCAGGGAGATGATACACAAGTATAAAACTTCATTCCAATGTGCATTTTCTCCCCGAGGCAGTAGAGACCCATTGGTATTTCTCATCAGCTTCAAGCAGCATCCAGTCAGACCCTAAAAATGATTGTAGCACATATGCAGAGCATGCTGCTGTGCTTGTGATTGTTCACTACTCAAAAGCAGGCTAAATCCAGTCAATCATTTTTAGATGTGAAAGTGTCAGGATAACATCTGAACTATTGTTGGATCATCTTCTAATGGGGACATTCCGAATCTCCCTGGTTTTATCCATGCATCTCACCACGCTTCCACCAGGGAAGGGGTTCCATCAGCTTTCACTGCAGGAGACACCAGAGTATGCCTGAAAGTCACTGCAGATAGGGAATATGCTGCAAAGGAAAAGGCCCCTAAATACTCTCTCACCTTTGCTGCTGAGGGAGCTCTGGCCCAGTTAACCCTGATGTGTTTAGAGCAGTTCTGCCAAATGAAGGTGGTGCAGCAGGAATAAAAATCCCTGGTGCTTTAGGCCTTGAAAATTAAATCCACATTAAAGATCATCCAGCAGCTGATGCCCTGGGGTACTGATCCTGAAACACACATTTAATACAGGATGCTATGTGTTGAAATGCCTCGGTTTTGGATATCAGATAAAAATATGCAAGCTCCTGGAATTTCCTATTTCTGGGCTGTGAAACAATTTAATGCGGAAGATAAGGTTTCTGCATTGCAGACATTTTTCTTCTTATGAAATATATAATGTATTTGGTCATCAGTGTGAAGAGACTATATAAAATGAGGCTTTAAGAGGAAAACTTGAAGTGTCTTTAAATAAAGGCGCATAGAATAGCCGTAGCAACAAAAATGAGGCAAGGTAAAAACCAATACTAAAGCCCCACTTAACTACCTGCCAGCCTAGCTATCATTTCCCACAATAGTAAAGCTTGCACTGGTGGAAAGCACTTCTGTACACACACATTATCATGCTAGGAGAAGCTATGTGAGTCTAAGAAAGCATTTTGTGAGTAATACGTGGTTAAAGAAAACTACAAATAGCAGTTATGAGAGTGTGGATGTTGACCAGGACTACGAACATTCCTACACCAACAGAAAACTGTTCGGTACCGATAAGGGTGTGATGTAAACGTGGTGGTCTCTAAGCTTCTGCAGTGTTTCTAAGGAAAGAAGCCCCCTCAGATCACACCAGTTAACAGACACATAAAAGGAAAGCAGACGGTGCCCTTCAGAGTTTACACTAACATCTGTACTGCTCAAGGCGCGCTGGACCACACCAAGCATCCCACCTTGGCTTGAGCAAGTACTGAAGTTCACAAGCTCAGCCTCCACCTGGAAGCTGTTCCCAGCTCTGCGGTTCCTCTGCCATTGCCTGTTCCTACTCCAGCTCCCAAGAGGCTGGCCCATAGAGCCACTTGCACAGCTGAGGAGCAGAGGGGCTCCAGCCCCAATTGTGCTGTGGCCCAAAGCATTCTGGCTGCACAGGTCCCCTCGGCCCCAGGCCCTGTACTGCTGCAGGAATTCCATAGCATTCCAGCAGTACGTTTGCAGCACAAGCAACAAACCACAATCAGCTTTTGAGGAGTCTTTTTTATTAAGATAAATCCAGCAAAATTCCTAACAGTGGGTACATACAACCAACCTGCCCTTTTAAAAGAAATGTTTGTATTTCGTTTAAAAACATGATTACACTTTATTTTATTTTATTTTTTTTTTTTTTTCAAAACTGACAAAATAAAATTACATTTGGGAAACAACAGATTTCCAGCTCTTAGGTTTTTTTTTTTTTTTCATGAAAATAGCTCACCTTCTTTATAAAAGCAACCCACAGAACCACTGGAATGTTTAACACGGTTATTTGTTTTGAGACCTCCCCACTTTAAGAAACCATACAACACATACAAGGGGAAAATTAAAACCTGGAGTCTGTAAGCATGACTTACACAAAAAGGGACACACTGACAGAAGTCAAAAGCTACCACCACTTATTCTTTCCATGTACCATACAAACTATTACAATCACAAAATTTAAAAACAATGATTTTTTTTGTTTTTGTTTTCTTTGTTAGGGATTTAATTCCCAAGTAACCGAGATGAAGATGTTCCATAATTAAATTCATGCTAAAAAAACCTGCATTTATAAAATAGTTGATAAAAATATTCCTCTCTGTTAACAATACAGCATGGAGGTACGGATACCAAATGATGGAGATATAGGGCAGGGTTAACATTACTCGGACTTGGCTTCCTTATCATCAGATGCTTCAGCAGCTGGTGCCTATAAAAGTGTTTGGGAAGAACAGAAATATTATTGGTAATGCTAATCGGATTCCATTCTAACAAGCATCAAAGAGATTAGTTTGTTAGCACAGACATGGACAACATCTTGTGTAGCCACACAAGAACACACAGCCACTACAGAAAACATCAACACAACACCGTGTCAGCTGAGACATCTAAAAATTAACACACAGATGAGTATTCATTAAATCCGAGTTAATTTGGGAATGTTAAGTGCCTCCAAAGAGGCAGAAGTTTATAACGTATTTTAGCTTAGGCTCAGTCATACACTAGGGCAAATTCAAGTCCTCATCTCTGTAAGTCACAGGGAAGTATAGGAATTGATACTGTCCAAACTTCAGGGAAACTGGTTCTCATCTGTTCTCTATAAAAACAGCTGTTACTTTTTAAGTCAACACATCCAAACTGCAAAGATCCTAGCATAGATCCTTTGTAATACATTAGTCCCATAGTAATTTGTAGCAAAGAAACTAAAAAAAGAAGTTTAGTTTTAAAACTGAAAGAAGAAACAACCTGTTGACTGGGTAACAATACTCAACACATGGAGACAACTGTCAGTCAAAAGCAACAGAGAACACAACAGGCTGGTCTGTGCCTACAGGGGCAAAGGGAGCCCACAGCAAATGCTGCGCTCCTACTATCAGCAAGAAACCTGCTAGGAAAAGGCCACCAGGAGCTGACTGAAGCTTGCAGCCAGTCCTAGCCAATGGCAGCTCTTAGGTAAGCAGCTGATACAATAAGAACCTGTAAGAAAGAGGCTTGCAGATCAAGAGACAAGACTGAGTTTGTTTTGCAGACCTCTCGTTGAATTGTTCCGAGGCAAAGAATTGTTTTAAAGAATTGTGTAAAACTTAAAACCAGATTTCTGGCACAGTACCAACCTGTGCTGAGCAGAACAGGCAATCCAGCGGCCCAGAGAGGCTATGCATAGTCAGCTCAGGGTTAGACAGCAATCTGACTGAGCTCCATTGTTCCCCAAATATTCTGCATTGCTCTTGTGCCAACCCCAAGAGGGGCACTACAACAGCACAGACCACCTGTGGAAGGGCTCTAGCATAGAGCGGGACTGAGTCGGAAGGAGAATGCTACTGTTTCAGGCTCTCCCTGGCAGTTGCCCTGTGCAGATACTGCAGCTTGTCTGTCTGTACAGGACTGCAGTGAAACACACCTCCTTCTGACAAGAAGGCCCAGCCATTAGCTCCTGCACCTCTATTACCAATACATCTGTGTTTAGTCCCACGTTTACTGTAGCTAAGTACCTCATTAGTTTTGGTATCTCCGTTTTCAGAGTGGTTTTCTTCTTTCGCATCCTCTTGTTTAGTTTCATCTTTGCCTTTGGCTCCTTTTTTCCCTTTTGTTGCTGCTTTTTTGTCCTCCTTTTTATCATTTGCTGCCTTTTCTTTCTGTTAAGAAAACAGACCGTGATACAGTTATGCTACACTCCACCGTGTACATCTGCATGAGCACCTTCGAAGCTCCAAAACAGTCTGTACAACCTCCTTCTACTCACTGAACTTCCTATTGACAAAGATGAGATCAAAGTTCCTAAGGAGAAGTGCTTTCCTTCTGTTCTGTCCTGAATGTGCTACTTGGAAGGACATAATATAAAAGCAGCCATGGCTGGGGTTAAAAGAATTCCCATTTTAAGTAGGCATTCAATTAAATTAGCTAAAAAATGTTGAACTGGCCTGTATTCCTGCTGCGCTGCTGAAAGACATACCACAGAACAAAAAGAACATGTACAACTAGTGCAAATACCAGAATACTTCAGATGTGCTATTAATGCCTATTTAGAAAACTGTAACAAAGCTGTAGTCAAAGGACTTTCCCCCTTCCCTGCCAGAAATATTCCTTACTATAATAAGCCACTTGTGTGATCGACAAGTTGGGGGCTCAACAGCATCACTTCAGTAACAAGAACTTTGCATTTATTATCTAAGTGCAGATTCTCATACGTGGATCAGGCTAAATCAAAGCAAAACTTGACGCTACAACTTTGGTAGCAACAGTTTTCTACATGGCAAGGTCAGATCCCAACCCCAGTGCGTTAATGAGCACAACTCTCATTAGTTTCACTTCCAAGGATCTGCCTCTTGCTGCCGCTAAGTAACTGCGCTAAGCAAACCAGCTTAGTTCCTCTCTTGATTAACCTAGTTCCAACAAAGGAACCATAAGTATCTGCAAAATTACTGCTCACAGGGAAGTGAACAGATTACCGAATATATATAGATCTACTCAGAAGACAGAGTGCCTCTGTGACTAGAAGTTACAAAAAGTATACTTTCTTATTCCAGCACCTTGCTTATTAGTATACATAAATGAATTCATATTAAAAATTAGCTGCTTGCTAACGGGTGGACTTGGATATGGAATATAATAAGGGGCAGTCACCTAATTCTCCCATGATACTGATGATTAAAAATTCACCGCAATTAATATCACATCCTACAATACTGCAGAAAATTTAAGATGGGAGGTTAGCAGCACCCAAAGGGGTGAGGGGCTCTTTCCAGTCTAACCTCCTGCTCCCCAGTCTGACCTTGCTGAGGGGTTTCAGCCCATCTAGGAAACTACTGCAATACAGTGTTAGAAGTCCCCTTCTCCCAGGCCTTGCCTACTCCCAACAGGCCTCTCCTCATCCCTGGGGACTGATTTATCAGCGATACGGAGTGGATCTTTCCAAGAGAAGGGTCACCAGAGTAGGAAAGAAAAAACCATGCCTCCACTCACTCCTTTTCCCCTCCATTGGCTGAACAGTCCTCCAGTACTAAAGAGAGGCAGGAAAAAAGGGAACTATCACAGTAATATCAGGCCCCAAGTACTGGTACTGTTTGGCAGTAAGATTTAAAACTGCAATACTACTGTGGTGCTGGTATGCTCTCTGTCACCTGAACAGATCTCCTCAGACCTTTGAAGCTCAAGTAAGGAGTCCAGCAGCATCAGTATGTTCCATACTCGAGAGCACAGCTGTGTTAATTACTTGCTCTTCCAATGTAAGCCATAAGGGTTTTTTAAGGGCCTGGGGGCATTTGAAGAAGGGTGTCTCTTCCTTATCCCATCAATAAAAGACAATAAAGTATTAACAGAGCTAAAACTGTATTTCTCTGCAGCCTGCTCTTTGCCAGTAAAGCCCGTTTTAAGAAAGCATTTGAGGAGAATACACAGAAACTGGCTTCCACAGCTGGACTGACTGGAGAGAAAGTGTCTGGCAGCACACAGCTGTGAGTGAGGATTCCAGGATCTCTGCTCTGTTCTGCAAGATGAGATTCCTGGGGACATGGTAACAGTTATTCTGTAAGGGATCAAGTCCCCTTCCACAACTGAGGGAGACCAGGAAAAAAATGCCCAAGGAAACAATGTTATTTTTCAAATTCCAAGCTCCTTCCATCCTCGCAGCTAGTTCTCAGCTAATACTATTGTATTATTTTTCTATGCAGATGGCAACATCAGCTCAGCAATAAGGTCATGTGTTTTACACGGTGATAAAACTTTCTTTCCCAGCTCTGTTTTTCAATATGTTTGAGTTTAAAAGGTAGACTCTTTTCTAACAAAAATAGAACATTTAAAGAACCTGGAGGTTGCAAAGTAAAGCACTTGGGGGAAACAAGAATTAAAGATGCCTGCATAATTCTTACTACATAACCTTTTACCCAGATATTGATCTGGTATTAGGAGCTCTAGAGAGCCAAAAATACAGCTCAACTATCCTGACCTCAAACCAGCACGAGAGCCAATGCTTTCCAAGTCCAACGGGTGTACACTGTGCAGGGCAATGACCGAGGCAGCACTCCCAACAGAACTAGACTGCCTACGAATGCAGAGTGAAGCCACACCATACCGCTTGTGCAGTAAGGGACAAAACTAAGTTTTTACAGTCCTTAACTTCATAGAAACACAGAATGGTTTGGGTTGGAAGGGACCTCAAAGCTCATCCAGTTCCAACCCCTGCCACAGGCAGGGACACCTTCCACTAGAGCAGCTTGCTCCAAGCCCCATTCAACCTGGCCTTGAACACTGCCAGGGATGGGGCAGCCACAGCTCCTCTGGGCTCCCTGTGCCAGGGCCTCAGCACTCTCACAGGGAAGAACTTCTTCCTAATATCTAATCTAAACCTACCCTCTTTCAGTCTAAAGCCATTAACCCTTGTTTTTACCACTACTTCCTCTTACAAAATGAGTTCTGAATGCTTACTTCTGCAACTTTTAAGATTCAATTAACGCAGCTTCTCTGTATAAACCCTGAGATGCTGCCATAAAAACTGAATGTAAAAAAACTGTAAAATAGAAAATACCAACAACGCGCGTTATGTGCAACTGCACTGACCTCTGCACCTCTGCACAGCTCACCAGCAGAAGCTGAGGTCTTTCAGATCCCCAAGCCAGCTCTCTGTCACTTGGGCTGAAGAGCAACCACCCATGGTTGGCTCTCTTGCTCCCGGGGGAACAGCCACTAGAGGGAGATGCAACCCAGAGCTTGGCAGCCACAGGAATGCAGGGCAGCAGGGTTCCTGGATTCTCCTGCCCTATGGAATGGCATCTAGGCATACGGCTGCACCGCAGAGACGCCAATGGGAAAAACTTGCTTTACACAGCACTGCGGTTACAGAGCTGAGGTGTGCGGTCCCCAGAACTACAAGCCGGGTTCTCCGCCTTGTGTCTCATGACATCTCTGCTGCTCAGTACAGAAGGCCTTGGAGGTGGAACAGTTTTCATCACCTGGAAGCCTTACATGCCATATGCTATTGCAAGGGCTTTTAAACATACAGAGCACAGCTCCTGGTCCACAGCCCATCAACCCCTTCTGTAACTATAGCATCTCCTGCACCTGTGACTCACCTGTATGACCCGCTGAAACCACAATGGAAAATATACGATGGGAACAGGCTAAAAAGAACACTGAATGGGGACTGGGGGATTTTGTTTGGGGTTGGGTTGTTTGGGTTTTATGTGTTTGGCTTTTTCCCAGCTACAAAATCCTCATACAATCTGCATATTGACAGACAGACCTAAAAAAAGCCCTCCAAGCTGTGACCACTGGGGGAGTTTGGCAGAAAAGGGGTATAAGGAACACCTCATGGATTGCACAACTGTCCCCTTTTAAATTTCAAACTGTTCTTCCAAAGCAAAAATGAGCTTTAAATAGTTTCTTTCTTAACTATACTGTCAGATATGCCAATATTTTTGACATTTCCAAATATATCCAGCTTAACAAAACGGGCACGTAGAACTTTATCTCCACATTAAAATCCAATAAACTGATAACTAACTGAAAAACGTGCCTTTCAAAGAAAACATGGTAAGAAACTGCAATTAAAAACATGATTTTGAATGCTTTCTCTGACTCTTCGATCTCTATTCAAAGCATCGTTTTCCCAGCAATACATTACATGAAACTTCAGAATGGCCTTGCCAGGCAAGCAGTAAAGCCTCATCACAACCGATTTAAAACCTGTCCAGTTTACCACATTCCTTCACTAGGAACTGGATAAAATTATCCTTACATCTTTCACGTTCTTTTAACTCACATAATTAAATCTTAAATCTTTAAAGAAAATGATGAAGAAACAAAATGGCTAGTTGTGGATGGGGTTTTTACCTCTATAAACACCTTGAGAAAGAGAAGTACAACTTCAGTTCAAGAGATCTTGAACACTTACCTTAGGTGCTGCCTTTTTGGGCTTTGGCTCCGGTTTAGGCGGAGCAGGTTTCTGCACAAAACATACACAAGAGACAGTCAGACAAATGCTATACATGTTTTAGTAATATATTGGTAACTTCTGAAATCTGTAAAACAAAAAGTAGTTTAGAGCTGACTGCTTCCTTCTGTATTACAAAGGAGAAAACATCAGAGACAGATCAGCGTGTTTTGTTATCCAAACCCATGTCTCCACATCTATGTCATGGTAGTCACGGTACAGATGCTGACAGTAGTAGTAAGTGGATCATTACTGTGTCTGGGTGTTACTGTCTGCTTTGAAGGCAAGTGTGTGTCAAAAATAAAGGTATTAACATTTGGACATAACTCTATGTGTGAATACGCAGCTTAGATTTCACTGAAATTAAGTACTTCCTCTCTTAAATAGCAAACTTGGCATTTCCAAGATGGCTTAAAAAAGGGCTGGGTGCACTGAGTGTCTGTAGAAAAGGCTGCCAAGAGCCTGTTTAAGGCTGTGACTTTGGGCTGAACCCACATGACAGATTTACACCCCCTAGGTCTCAGTTTACCCAACAGCTGGGCCCATAAATTCATTGGGCAGATTACAAGTATAAGAAGAGAGCAGGTAATTTATGGAGCTGTGAGCAGGTACGTGCATGGAGAAGACCTACAGAGAACGAACACATCTTTAAATCAGTATCCCTTGACTCTGGATACTCATGCATCCAGACTGAATGTTAGCTAACACATGTCTATAGTGTCAGTGTCTTTACAGTATCAACACTTTACAGTGTTGATACTCAAGGACTAGAAACAGAGAATGGGAATTTTTACTTTTAAATACTGCAATACTTTAAGCATGCCTTTCACAATATTGGTGGGGAAAAGATGAAATAGTTTCTCTGTAACTGTCCCCTAGAACTTAGCATCCTACGTGCCTGTAATATGAAAAGAGTCAATAAAGATACTTACAGCGGATAGTCTAGCTGACCTTCTCTTTGGCTGTGTAAAGAAAGACACGTCACTAAAATTCAGGAAGCACATACAGCAGTGCTTTCTCAGAACTACAACCCAGAATAAACCGGCCCTTTGAAGCCCCATACACACTCTAAAACTTATTAAATTACGGCCGTTATGGCGATGACTTCCGCAAAGCGCAGCTTTGTTCAATAGTTTTCGCTCCATGCTACCTCCCTTTTAGCCCACTGTAAGGAATAAAGTTTCTTTACTTGCAGGAGTGGTGCCGTGAAGACTCTTGTCACTGAGCCACTGGCTAAAGGGGACATGTTCCCGCTGGGCCCAGTGGCCTCAGCCCAGTGCTGTCCCTTCAGCAGGGACACCCAGAACCCACCTGAGGTGACAGGTGAAGGGATGGGCACAGGCACCCCAAACCCACCCCTGGGGGCTGCAGGCCACCCCTGGGGGCCTCGTAACTGGGGAACGAATGGGGACTAGCATGGAAGAAGCAGCTCCTACCTCCTCCTTTGCCTCGCCTTCAGCTGGAGCCTGCAAGCAAAGCAAGACACTGAGGTGAGAAGGTGTCGCCATCCCCTGCGCTCAGCTCCCTCACAGCCCTGAAGGCAGCCCGGGAGCGAGCAAAGGACACCCATTGCCACCCTGCAGCCATGAACGCACCGCCTGCCTCCCCTCCCTCCTCCTACGGGGTGAAGAGACCGGTACCCAGCCAAGAAGAACTATGGCGGACACACTCCCCCCCACCTCCAGGACTACAACTCCCACAATGCCTCGGGGCCGCCGAGCTTACGCCACCACGCAAAGACGTCGCCGCGTTTAAAAAGTTCCCGCCAAATTACCTGCCACAACAAGGTCGTCGCCGGCGCCGCGCAAGGACAATGCCGGGCGCTCGGTACCGACACGATCGCGGCCGCTCGCGGGGCTTCGGGCCGGTCCCGCCGCCCCCGGCCCGGGCCGGGAGCGGCTGGACCGGCCCGAAGCCCCGCAGGCAGCCGAAGAGCCCGGCGGGGTTGGGGGGGGGGGGTGTTAGGCCTCGCCACCGCCTCCTCCTCCTCCTCCTCCTCCTCCCTCAGCCGCGGGGCGTCGAGAGCAAACCCTAAGGGCCGAGAGTGGGGCGGCGGGGAGCGCCCAGCCCCGGTAGTGGCGGATGGCGGCCTCGGTGCCCGCGGTTGAGGGGAGGAGGGTGGCGATGGGGGGGGGGGGGGGGGGGGGTGCGGAAAGAGGAAAGGGAATAGTCAGTGTTGGCCTTGAAGCCAAAGTTCCTAATGATGGTGGTGAATCCCTTCCCCGCTTTCCTTCAAGGACAGTTTCAAATTCTGCGCCGCCTAATGGCTCCAAATTACCATTGCACAACCATCTGGTATGACAAGAAGTGGGAGGAAAAAAAAAAAAAAAAAAAGGAGAACAAAGGCAAACGCAGGAGAAAGAAGCACCGTTTAGACCCAAATCCTCCTCGGGGAAGGACCCGATCTGCCCTAAAATATCCCCGGAGGTGCCCGGGAGGGTTGGGACCAAGGTTTAGGCGGTGGGTGAGCTGCGGAGCCTCCCGCGCCGGGCTGTGCTCTCTCCACAGGGGCAGCGGCAGCACCATGGCTGTTTGTAATCCAGCATGGAGACACTGCTCAGCCTCCTCCTCGCCAGCGAAAACGGCCCGAAGTGAACTCGCGGCCTCCCTTTGCCCGCCCAGGGTAGCCCCACACCCGCCGCAGACCTTCTCCTTCCCGTCCCCGGCTCCGCTTTAGGACATGCACGGGAAATTAAAAATGCAAAAAAAAAAAAAAAAAAAAAAAAGGGAAAAAACTCCAAATCCACGCACACGCGCGCGCGCAAAACCCCGCGGATAATTCTGCGAACGCCGCTTTAATCGCTCCCCTTCTCTCTCCCCCTATTTTGTCCTTGTTTCCGTACTTACCTTTCTTTTGGGCATAGTTGCACCTTAATAGTTGATTGCAAAATATATAGATCTAGATAAGATATAAAAAAAAAAAAATAAATGTAACCACCGGGAAAAAAAAAAAAAAAAAACAACAAACTGTTTCAACCGTTCTGCAAAATTTAACAAAAAAAAAAGGAAAAAAAAAAAAGATGTATAAAAGGGACCAAGAGTTAATTGCAGCAGAAACTGAACAAAAAAAAATCCCCCCCTCTTTATTGCAAACAGTAAAATACACCAACACGCAACCAAACTGCATGAATGGGGAGCGCGAGATGGGCCCAGCCGCCGACTGACGGCCGCGCCGCCCAATGGGCGGCCGAGAAGCGGCCCGGGGAGGCGGGGCGAAGGCGAGGAGGGGCGGGGCGGCGGCCGCGGCGCGAGCGACGCTGGCGGGCGGAGGGACGGCGGCGGTACGCTGTCTGCGCAGCGCCGCGGCCTAAAGCGCGCGGTGAATACGGCGCCGCCGCCGCCGGCGGACCCAGCGCGGCCCGCGGCGGGAGCGCGGGGAGGCAGCGGGGTCGGACACCCCCTTAGGTCCCCAGCCCGCCGCCTCTCCGAGCGGTCCCGCCGCGTCCTGTCCCGGCGGTCGCGGATTTTCACCTCCCCCCCCCCGCCTCTCCTCGCCCCCGCCTCCTTCTCCGCGTTCCCCCAGAGGCCGGGAAAGAAACTTCCCCGAAAGTTACCACAGACCGCAGGACGACAACATGGCCGCCTTGGCGGCGGCCCTGTCCCTCCCGCCGCGCCGGGGGGCCGCCATGCCGCGGGGCGCTCGGCCTCGTCGCCGAGAGCGGGCGGCGGGAGGAGCTGTCCGGCCCGCGGCGGCCACCGCTGCCGCCTGCGCGGTACCTGTTGGAAGGGGCCGCAGCTCCGCCGGGTGCCTCAGCCCGCCAAGGGGCTGCGGCCTTTGTCCGCCCCGGCCCTGCCGGCTAGAAGCGGGGTGACCGCAGAGTGTAGCAGCCTCCGGGGCCGAGCTGCGGCTGAGCAGGGGTTTTCGGGACCAGGTTGGGCTTTGAGGTGCCCTTTGGTCTTGTCAGACCAGAGCTGAGGCGAGTAAGACCTTCCCTGGAGCTGGGCCTAGAGTCTGAGGTAGGCCATAAGGTGAAGCCTCTGACTTGTGCAGGGATTAAGGAACATTCGCTCTTATTTACGTTGTAGCTAACGGTGATTTCTGTCAGGGTTTCCACCATATTTTGTGTAAGGAGAGCAAAAGAAGTGTATTAATACCACCTTTAGGAGCAAAACACTTGGTAACTAAGACTTACAGCAGGAGCTGCTGCTGTGAAATTGGACTGTTCCTCCCAAAAGCCAGTCTAATCCCTTTCTAAAACCTACCATAAAGGAGATTCTGCAGCCTTCCTAGGTGGCATGTTGCAGCACTCATCTCTCTTTAAACCACAAGGTTTTCCACAGCATCTAAACTGTACTTTGATTGTGAACTTGTGTTTCTTTGTCCAGTGTCCAGCAGATACAAAGACCGATTAATAAGCATCAATTTACACTATCCTTTTAGATCCTGTGTCATTGCACATAATACCACTATATCCATTGCGCACCATATTACCATATCCCCTGTTAAACTTCATTTTTCTGGCTGAACAAATTCTCTTAGGTGTCATGACCTCATAGGCTGTAATTCCTAAACCTTTTCTCATTTTCTCTGTCTGCTCTGGACTGTTCAACTTTGCATTCTTCCTTACACCTGTATCCCATAAGCAGGTTAATCAGGTAACCTACCTCAGCGTGGCGCTTGCCAACTTTGCAATAGCCTCACTGTGTTGGTTCAGACTCTTCCTGATCCCCCGTAATCCCCAGATCCCTTCCAGTGCTGCTTCTGAACATCTGTTCCCCCTATTCTTGACAAATTCATGGTGACTTTCTGGTTTGTCACTTTTTACATTACCTCATTCTCAAAGGGTTTATATGCTAATAGTTCATTATGTTCCTGGACTTCGGAGTTGGGCTGAGCAGTTTTCCATGCACAGGTCCACTTTTCTTTCCCTTTAGTCAGTGTAGAAACGTCAAATGCCATGATTTTTGACTGGCCTAAACACTGGGAAGTGCATTGTCCAGGCACCTCAGTGTAAGTGCATAACCAAATACAACCTAGTCTGTTCTTTCCTGCTGCTACCTGTTGCTATCATCTTCCTAAAAAGGCTGTGTGGCAATTGACTTTATTTGAAGGCTGAAGTGAAGAAGGTACAGCTTTTCTCTGTGTCTTCCTTTATTTGTTCCTCTTTTCTGTCAGTAATAAGATTTTCTTTTGTTTTGCTTTTCCTTCCCATGTGTATAAATAGAGCATGTTCCTGTATCAGTGGATTTCTTTCTCTCTCATTACCTGTTAATAATGTCCTCTTCAAGTTCTCCTGTACTAATCAAGATTTTAAGTAGCATTTTCAGTAGTTTTCTCCATCTTCTAAACTAAAAATTGTCTGAAACACATTTCAAGAGCTCTTGGTCTTCTTTCAAGAGCAAGTTCAACAGCAGTACTTCCAATAGCAGAAGTTCTTCATTACCAACAGGGTTTGTGCTGCCCTTGCTTTTGTCAGTGACCTTGAGAGGTTTCGCCTGTCTCCTTGCAGTTACTGTTTCATTCTTTCTATGTAGTCTGCTAAGTCTTTGTGGAACTTTCCTGGAAAAGGAACAGGAGTTTGTTGAAGAGTCTGTCAAGATCTTCTGAACAACTTGTTTGACAGGTGGTTTGGTTGAATGCTTGGATCAAAATGCACACTGCAGATGAAGCACAGATTTAAAATTCACTGCCAATATTTGCATTCTATTTGCAGGAATGTTCTGCAGAGGTGGAAAGCCTGTTCCTGATGTTGGAGAAGATCTGTAGTACTTGAGGAATGTTTTCCTTGATCACCAGCCTGGCCTGAAGCAGATCAAGGTATTCCTTAATAATGGCAAAATACACCGAAGTCACTCTTAGGTGACTGACTTCTAGCCTTCCCCAAATAGGCGGTTAGATACGTTACTTTCTTTTTCCTTTGTGCTAAAATTCGCTAAAGTTTTGAACATTAGGAGATTCCACCACAGGAACTCAGTGCCCTCACAGATCTCACAGTCATGCTCTTCAGGCCCAAGGCATTTTAATCCCCGATTCATTCATCTCTAATGGGTGAAAACTTGGTCTTACTGAAGGGGCAGTGATTGTGCTGCTCTTCAACACTGCTGTCTCTGGAATCAGCAGGGTGGCAGCATGGTGATGGCACAGTGAGGCTGCCCTCACTGCCATGTGAAATCTGCTGTGACGCCTCCTGTTAAACCAGAAGCAGGCAGGATGCAGGCTTTGGACGCATCCAGCCCTCAGCCTGGTTCATCTGACTGTGCAGCAGCCCCACAATCATGAGTTCATAGGCAAGGGAACTGTGTGTGCTCATAGTCACGGCACATCCTACAAGTAATATTAATACATCATTGTTTTGTTGCAAAATATTACAAAACACATTTTCCTGTTATGCATTTGAAGTGTCCTTTGGCCTTATTTTATATAACTTTTGGGATGAGTGGATTTTCGATCTGTAGAAGATGTTTGTGCTTGATTAATCTTACAGTTTGTCCTGGGTAAAAATTGATTTATGTCTCAAATTCAGTATTGATTGCAATGAAACGTATAGTGCTTATTAATTTGGGAACATGAGGGTGTAACTCGGTTGGTTGGTTCAGGATTCTCATTGACTCTGTTCATCTTTACTTCAATAAAATCTTTGGCTTAGCTACAGCTGCCTAGCTGGTCCCTGACAGTTAAGGGGTGACTGCAGGCAGCAAAGTAAATGGAGACTTTTATTATACAGATAAAATACACATTAGAAGTTTCAATCCATTGCAGTCAGACAAACTGACTGTTAGCAAGTTTTTCTTTTAGTTACGTCTTTCTTCTAGTTTTGGTTCTTTAAAAGAAGTTGTAATTCGGAAAAGCAGTCAAAGCTAAGACTACTACTAAAATGAAGCCAGAAAAAGCACAAAAGAAAAATGAGTAGTTTCGTCTGCTGTTCAGTTGCCAACACGTCTTTTATTTGCCTTTTCCTCCACAGTTCTTGCATGGTGTGTGCTGCTGTACAGGTCTCAAACGCGTGATGGATGCCCGTACGGTAACAATTCTCTCTCTTCAAAAATAGAGGATGTGAGAAGAGAAAGGCAAGTCAGAAGAGTGTCAGAAGTCACGTGTGTGGGTGAAGTGTTGCTAGTTCCTGGCCTTGCATGAAGCACTGCATGGAGTCCTGTCCCCAAAACTGCCTAGAGCTGTGCCTGGCTGCAGGGTCAGAGGGATGCACCTTTAGTGCAAGGTCACACAGTGACAAAACCTGCAAATGCCATACTGGGATGTGTAAATAGTACAGTGCTTAAACCAAGAATAACTTGCAGGGAGCTACAGGCAGGATTTGTCTATGCAAAAGCAGATGCTTACATTTGAGTAAGTTGTCTGGACTCCCTCTCTTGTCCACAGAGAAAAGCAGGCACCTTTGGGGTCTGGTGCACTCCATTCTAGGACAGATGTTCAATCTGGCATTATAAACCAGAAAATATATTTCCTCACCTATCACAAGGGAGACTAACAGGTTCGGTGACTTCTCAACACAGAAGTAATGGTAAGTCTACTGCCTTATAACACAGGTTTCACTCCATCAGCTCTAACTGAAGAGAGATGAAGACAAGGGAGGCTCAGTGGCAGGAACCACAACTGCAGTGGGAAATGCCCAGTGTCTGGATGTAGACCACAGAGCTGTTATGTCTGAGGCTGAAGGGTCAGACGTTGTTAGCAACGTTTTATGGAGCAGCTGGTCAGGGAAGCCATGAAAGGAGAAGCAATTCTTGACTGAAGGCAGAGAACAGGACCTCACTACTCAGTCTCTGAATCAGTGACCATTACATACTTAAGAGTCACCACGCTGATCAGGGCAACGAAAGCTAAAGAAATCTTCTTAATTTTGGAAAGGGGAACTCCGTAACAGCAAGAAGGCCTCTTGAAAAAAGCTGAAAGGGGTAGCTAAAAGGGTAAAAGGGGTTTATGCAGTATGGAGCTAACTGAAAGACATCGCATTGCACATCCTCTGTCAAAGTATGTAAGAAGATGAAGTGTGGCTAAAAAAAAAAAGCTAAAAAAAACAAACAGGGCTAAAAGTCAGGACAAGGGAGGCTGTCAGAAGCAAGATGGCATTCTGCAAAAAGCTGGACTTGGGTTCTGATGAGGAAAGCAGGAAGATCATAAGCAAAATGTAAAGTGACTTGTGTAAAAACAGTTTAACACACAACTTGAAAACAGGTTTAAAAGCATAAGAAGTCATTTTTCAGTCTTGTCAGCAGGAAGCCTGAAGGATGTCTTCTAGAGCCGGTCTCCTATCAAGGTGTAAACGGAATATGCAGAAAAGACAGTACTGGAGCAGAAAACCCAAATGACTTCTTTGCATCTGCATTGATTGTGGAGGAGGCTGGGTAAGTTCCCTGGATAGGAACTCACAAGCTCGCCTGAGGATTGTCTTGCGCTGAAGCATCAGTAAGGGTCGCAATAAATCAACAAAGCAACTGAGGAACTCCCAAGACCTCTGTGACGGTGAATGCACAGGCTATCTCCAGGTATGTAAAAACTTCTCTTCAAACAGTGGCATGGCGGTTACCATATACCGATTTGCAGCTCCATTTCCCATTCTTTCACCTTGCTCTGAGCTCACAGCAAGCAGGGACTGCAGGTTTCTCGCTGGTCAGTGTGATGAAGGCAGGATTTAGTGTTCAGAGCACAGAACATTAAACACTGGGCTGGAGCCCAGTCCTGAGTCCTGAGGTCTCCATCCCAGGTCCTGAGTCAGTGGGAGCCAAGGAGATAGGCAAACATGTGGGCAGACTTCTGGATTGTGCCTTCTGCCTTTCAGGGCAGCAACCCTCTATGAATGCCTAGTTCAATAAACTGGCCTAAATCGGCATGAAAAGTGGCTATTCCTGTTATTCTAGCTGAAATCATGGAATCTGTAGTATTCCTCCCATGAACTTGCCTCAGGTACTTCAGGGTTATTAAGTGCACTCCAGGAGCACACACAGGGCTTATCAGAGCTGGGCTGGGTGGTGGCTCAGAGCGGTAGGATGGATGGAGCACAGGGACAGGGAGAGATTGAATGCTAAGCAGGGAGTTGTGCTCCTTTCTGGATGGAAGTCAGCAGGGGGACATGAAGATGTCGGGGCAGGGAACAGTGACAATCCCCATGGAGTCTGCTGTAGCTAAGCCCTGTAACCCTGCTGTCAATAATCATGTTGCAGCCTGGCTGGCTGTGCAGGCAGCAGCAGGGAGCCACAGCAGGATCTGAGGTCTGGCTGCTGATAGCCAGCGCTGACGGAGCAGGCAATCCTGGCAGGAGCACAACCTCTGCTGTTGTCCTACTGCCAGTGCAAATGGAGTGATGGAGCCACCAAAGAAACACAGAGCCATCAGCCCTTGGACTAGTTGGCACCTTGGGCTTCAGTTTAGGTGAGATTTTATACATAACTTGTAGTCTGCCAAAAGTATTTGAAATTGGTCCAGCCTTTGTCTTGGATAAGGCTTGGCATGCCTGCCCAGATCAATGCTGGCAGGTACTGGATGCAAAAGGAACAAACCTGTAACATGAAGCAGCCTGTGCAAAGGCCCCACATGAGAACACAGCTGCTGCAGTGCACTGGTGCATACCTGGAATCATCTTTCAGCTTGGTGTCATCCAAATACCATCAAATGAGGCCACTGTAAGGCTGGTCCAGGACTCTAGCATGTCACTGCACAGGCCATATTGCTGGGAGGTTCCCTCAGAGCGTGCTGCCAATCCCCACCAGAGCACTGGTACCCTGAGTCCCTGAAGTGGGTGGTGGTCAGCCCCTAGAAAGCCCCAGGCAACTTTGATTCTGTAAATGCTGAATTGTTAGAACAGTTCACATTATTATGAGGATTAAAATCACAGAATGGTTTGGGTTGGAAGGGAGCTTAAAGCTCATCCAGTTCCAACCCCCTGCCAGGGGCAGGGACACCTTCCACTGGAGCAGCTTGCTCCAAGCCCCGTCCAACCTGGCTTTTTGCCTTTATTTATAAGCTGAGAACCAAGCTGCGGGCTCTAGCCTGCAGCCGCGGCACTCGGGCCGCTCCTCCGGCACCAGCCCTGCTCTCTGTCGCCCCAGGCTAGTGGCAGGGCTCGGCAAACGCGGGGGGTGGGGAAGGTGCTGTGGAGGCTGCTGTCACCTGCCCCTCACCGCAGGCTCCCAGCTCACCGGCGCTGCCTCCTCCTCCTCCTGAGGCCGAGGCGGGCCAGCAGGGGGCGCGCCGCGGCAGGCAGCGCGCCGCAGGGTGGGCAGCGTCGGGGGGGTCCCACGAGGGGACCCTGCGCCCCTTCTCACCCTTCACGTTCCTGGTGCTGGTGCCGAGGGACGCAGTCGGGATGGTGACCGCGCGGCACCAGGCACCGCCCCTGCGGGAGCCAGGCACAGCCGAACAGGCTGGGTTGGGCTGTACGGGACCGCAAAGCTCATCCAGCTCCAACCCCTGCCACGGGCAGGGACACCTTCCACTAGAGCAGCTTGCTCCAAGCCCCTGTGTCCAACCTGCCCTTGAACACTGCCAGGGATGGGGCAGCCACAGCTTCTCTGGGCACCCTGTGCCAGGGCCTCGGCACCCTCAACAGGGAAGAGCTTCTGCCTAATTGCTCATCTCAGTCTCCCCTCTGTCAGGTTAAAGCCATTCCCCCTTGGCCTGTCACTACATCCCTCGTCCAAGTCCCTCTCCAAATTTCTCGGCAGCCCCTTTAGGCACTGGAGCTGCTCTAAGGTCTCCCCTGAACCTTCTCCAGACTGAAAAAGCCCAGCTCTCTCTGCCTGTCTCCATAGCAGAGCTGCTCAAGCCCTCCCATCATCTTTGTGGCCTCCTCTGGACTCACTCAGGCAGGTCCATGGCCCTCCTGTGCTGCTGCCCCCGAGCTGGATCAGAACTGCAGAGGTGGTCCCACCAGAGTGCAGTAGAGGGGCAGAATCCCCTCTCTCAACCTGCTGCTCATGCTACTAGTCATGCAGCCCAGGTCACAGTTGGCTTTCTGGGTTGCAGTCCAAGAGCAGTGTTGATTTATGTTGTGATTTATGTCATACAGGCACAAATCTCTACCTTAGAGGGACTGCAGCATAACTCTATTAGTTCCATTGTAACCAACAGATGGAAAGCAGCAACAGAGAGTGCTGTATTGTGTGCAGTGTGGTTACTTCCTCATGCAAACCGACCGCCATGTATCATGAACAATTACATATAAACCCGAGGAAATCTGGCCTTGCTTTGTCTCCACATGAGAAGGAGAAGAAGCAGGTCTCCTAGGCTGTCCCAGCCTTTTCACAAACATGTTGGAGCAGGGGAGTGGAGTTTCTACCCACCATAAATCATCAGTGCTCTGGCACAGGCTGCAGCAGGACATGGCTCTGGCAGAGCGTGGGTGAAGTCGGAAGACCTGCTCTGGCCCCCGGTTTGCTTCCTGGCTCCAATTATTGCAAGCTTGATAGGCTGGGATTGGACGTGAAGAATGGACTTCTTCAGCACTTGAGAGTGCTGAGCTGACATCTCTTACCCATCACACGTTCCTCCATTTCAGGAGTTCAGGCAGGTCCAGCTTGGCTTCTCTAGCAACAGTACAAGGCACAGTCAGAGAACAAAACCTGGTGCAGGCTCATGTTACTACACAAACACTTGCAGCTGAATTCTAGATGTGTTTCTCTTCATGGTCACAAAGAAGCCGTGCAGCATTTGAAGCACATGTGCTTCCTGACCTTTTGTGCAGGAGGGGTTTTGCAGTTGATTACTGTCGTACCTTTCACCGTGAGATTCTACTACGTTTGTTTTTAAAATGTGGCTTAGTTTGCCAGTACTCAGAAGCCTCCATCCTTGTCTGTGGGTGAACAAAATAACTAGATCTTCGCCATTACTGGCAACATCTTTATCTGAAATCCCTGGATGGCTCCAGGGTGACCATCCATTGGGAAGGATCCCTTACATTCTACCTTCCACTGAAGTTGGTGCCAGTGCTGACACTTAATAGTGCTGCTTCATAATATATAAAATAATATAAACCAAAATCCAGATGTTTAGTTTTCATTCTAGTGGCAGTAATAAAGGATGCAGCCTGACAAGATGGCCTTGTACAAACACACGCTAAGCAGCAAGTGCACAGAGGAGTGGAGGACAGTAATCATCACGGAATATTATATACAGACTGTTGTGTTGTCTGAACAAGAAAAGGAGATTTTCCTCTTTGAGGCATAATATCAATTTATTAATTGTGTTTGAGGTTGTGATCTACCTTGAGAAGGCTAATTAAACACTTCACAAGTGGTTAACAGTGAAAGCAAAAATAACACCAAGGATTTTACATGAGTAGCCTGAGAATAAAAAGCATAGCGCTCTGCTGCCAACAGAGTAGAAAATTTACTATTATGACTCAAGAAAGCCATGTAGTTTCAATAATACCCAATTCATGTATTGCTCTTAACTTAATAAATCTTCCTTCATGAAGATAAAATGCTTTCTAAAGTGCACTTTTGAGACTAATGATTATATCAGGGTTTTCAGTTGGCAGAGAGACTCCAGAAGAATTTTAACTCCAAGGAGCTGAGGTGTGTTTCGAGGAGGGGGAGGAGAGCTGGCCAGAGAGCAGGCAGGCAGGCAGCACCATGACGAGTGAGCCCATAGTTCAAATAAACCTCACCATCCTGTTCTCCACCTGCATATTTTCATCCTCTCTGATAAGCAGTGGTTTCCACCTCTGGTGTTGCTTGTCTTGAATGTGATTACAGACTGGCACATAGTGTTATGCTTTGGAGGAAAAGGGAATTACCAGAGCATTTCTCAAGCAGCTGTGAAGGCGGCTGTACAAACACATCTGAAGAAACATTCCTTGAAGAATTTTAATCTCTTGGACTTAACTTGGCTTGTTCTAAAAAGATTCAAAAGTACACAAGTTATTATTATTAAATTTTGAGATTCCCTGAACTGGAGGATTTGGTTTGTTTTGGGTTTTTTGTATGTGTGTACCATCATCCAAAGTAAATTTTGGTTTATTACTTTCTCAAAACATACATCCACCTCATGACAGTCTCAAAGATTCACGTAAGTAGAAAGTTGGAGAGGGGCATTCAGAAGTGTGTGTAGTGATAGGACAAGGGGTAATGGCAATAAGCTAGACAAGGGGAGATTTAGATGAGATATTAGGAAGAAATTCCTTACTGTGCGGGTACTGAGGCACTGGCACAGGGTGCCCAGAGAAGCTGTGGCTGCCCCATCCCTGGCAGTGTTCAAGGCCAGGTTGGACACAGGGACTTGGAGCAAGCTGCTCTAGTGGAAGGTGTCCCTGCCCGGGGCCAGAGGGTTGGGCTTTAAGGTCCCTTCCAACCCAAACCAGTCTGGGATTCTGTAATTCTGTAAGTATCATAAGCAATATCAAGATTAGGCATGTCATCCTCAAAATAATTCTTTTTCCTATTAGATATTAATAAACCAAATGTAGGTCACTTAATAGCCTTTTAAACTTTTTTAATTGTTTCTTATCATTTCTGTGCTTACAAGAACCACCTGATGATCTGAAACCAGACAGCTTATTTTGGGTGAAAAAAATAACTTCAGAAATACCTCCTCCTTTTTGCCATGAGCAGAACAAACATGTGTCCTTCATCTTAACCTGTAGGTGGGAAAATTTCAGCTTGCTATGTTTATCACCGTATTTCCCATTTTCTGCGAAGCTGCGCTGTCAGAATGCATAGTAAAATATGCATAGGGTAATATTTGGAGTACCAGAGGCAAGTGGAAGGCAGGTGCTAAATATAAATTTCCCTAAATAACATGTCACCATGACTATAGCAATTAAGAACTCTTTGAGGCCTTATCCAGTGGTCCCAATGAATACAAGTGATGCTGTGGAATTGCAGCAGCGATGGCTGGCACCAGCCCTTGGCACAGCCCATGTCCTGCATTAACCGAGCACAGCAACAAGTCCCCGGCCACGGCACAGACAAGGGCCGGCCAGGGAAGGGACACGGAGGGGCAGCTCGTATCACCAGTGCCTATTCGTGACTCTTTGGTGGTTTATTTGTGCTGAAGAGCCTTAAAGTAATTATGGGGAGTGAAAGCATTCACCTGGATGCCAGCCTGTCTCTTGGCATGGACAAGTCACTTGGGCAGTTAACGTCCACGCTGGAATGAGTTACAAAAGGGAATTCTCAATGTCATTGCCCGGTAACATCTGCCCATCCCAGGCTCCTGTCGCCCCCGCGAGTGACCAGCCACGGGAAGGGGCACCCCTGGGCCGGCTCCAGCCTCCCCAGGTAGCAAGGAGCACTCCCGCACCAAGGGCGAGGCCGGCAGCGGGGCACCCCGCGCCGCTGAAGGAGATGGCGAGTTTCCATGGGCTGCGAGGGATGGGCAGCGGCATCCACGGTGCCCGGCCAAGCTCAGCTGTCGCCGGCGGGCAGAAACCTCCCAACCGCTCCTCTCCCCTTTAGGCGCCGGGCCCCCGCGTCGCCTCAGCGGGGCTTCCCGCCGCCACGTCTCGCGTGGTTCACCGGGAACTCGCCTCGCCCCTTTCCTTCTTTCTTTCTTTTCTTCCTTTCTATTTTTTTTTAACCGTTTTCCCCTCTTCCGGGCCGGGCGGCGCTGACTGCCGGGCCCGCAGCCCAGTGAGCGCGGCGGGGCGGGGCGAGCCCCGGCCAGGCACCCCGCCTTCCCGCAGTCGCCTCAGCCTCAGCCCCAGCCGCAGCCCGCCCGCATACATACACACACACAGAGCCACCCGCCCGGCTCCGCATCCTGCCGCTGCCGCCGCTTCGTCTCCCAGCATGGTCATCAAGGTTTACATCGCCTCCTCCTCCGGCTCCACGGCGGTAAGGGGCACCCCGGGAAAGTCGCACCGGGCGAGGGACCGGGTGTGGGCTCCCCTCGGTCCCCGCAGGGCAGCTTGAGGAGGGGCTGGGGCAGGCGGGCTTCGCCCCGCTCGGCTGGCGCTCTGTGTGTGTGCCTCTGTGTGCGTGTGCCTGTGTCTGTGTGTGTGTGCCTGCCTGTGCCTGTGTGTGTGCCTCTGTGTGTGTGTGTGTGCCTGTGCCTGTGTGTGTGTGTGTGTGTGTGCGTGTGTGCAGCCGTCGGGAAGAGAATGCCATTTCCTTCGTGGATCCAAGGCTTCTGGGGGGCTCCCACACGGCGGCCGGGCCCCAGGGGTTGCATTCGTACCCCTCGCCAGGAATCAACGCCAACCATGTTTGGGGTTCCTGTTGGGGCTTATTTTTATTGTTGTTTTCTGTCTCCTTCTTGAAGCTTATTCCTGAATGGTGTCACCCGTCGTGTCACTGTTTGGTTTTGATGCCTTTATTCCCTTTACATGGACTCATGCATGGTGGCAGGCATGTGTGGCCGCTGTCTGAGTAGCTGTAGGTTCGTGCCGTGTGGGAATACCGGGTTTCACTTCTTACGGCCCCGGTAGGCAGCGGTTGGTCAGGAGACCGCATTTTTCACAAGGAAAGTAAACTAGCAAACAAAAATAGTGGGGGTTCGTGCCTAAGTTCAGCTGTAGCGTGGAGCGGTAATGCACAAGGTTGTCTCATGTCTGCTTGAGCTGTGTCAGAGATGCTCCGAGTCTAAAATCCAGAGGATTTTGTTGCACTCAGTATGAACGGGTACAGAGCTACCAAATGCCAGCTGTTGCAGTTAATGGTCAGTGACTTTTACTGTGAGCAGATAAAAAGACGGAGCTGTTGCTCTGTGATGACTTTTCATGCTGACTGCTATGCTGTGTACATCAGGTGTAGGTTCCCAGACTTTCAGGTGATGGTGATGTACAGAAATTCTCCTTCTCTGGTTCAGTTCAGTTCAGTCCAGCCTTCAGCAGATAAAATGCTATGTTGGCAAGCTTTGCTGTTGATGGTTGTGATGCTGGAGCCCCTTGTTTGGCTCTGATGGCAGAGGCTGAGCCCCGCAGTGACAGAGTGCAGATGGCACAGGAGTGTGTGCCTCGGGTGGCCCTGCTGTTGCTCTCTTCTCGAGTCATTTTTATTAATCGTGTCATCGATGTGCTGATGGTGAAAAGCAGGTGATTATCTGATGCTCATCTGGGGAGTGTCTTGAAATCACGAATAGCTCATTCATGGGGGGGGGGGGGTCCAAGGGATTTCTGCTGGGTTTATACCAAACGATCATCTGGAGGGAAAGAAAGAGTCATTAGCAAATTGAAAAAGTAATTCTTTCTGTCTAATACAGCTGTTAATAGGTTTCAAGTTGGCTGATTCAGTTGCCATAGATTTTTATCAGTGACCTCTTAATGACAGTTATTGATTCCTGTCTGTGTGGTGATGCTAAGCTCTGGGGGGTGCAACCACTGATTTCAATCCTGACTATGTTCCCCTGTTTTTAAATTAGGCTTTAATTATTAGCTTGGTGGTTTCTGTGATGTTGTCTGGTCCTTGTGTGGATTGTGTATGTTGCAAAGCTCTATTCTGACTGACTGCTGCCTTTTAGGCTCCTTTGTGAATCTTTGATGGTGGAATTTGACTATAGCGTTGGCGTAGCCTGTTTTTGTGGAATTTGAGTGTAACATGCACATAATTGCTAGTTTTATGACGTCTGTGTGTACATATATAGAGATATACTTGTGTCTAAAGCTGGTGCAGCTCCAGAAATCTTGCGGTACTGATCAGGACTTGCACGTTCGCAGTTTGCTGAGTACACCGAGGGTGTTTCTGTTGGCAGGGCTCAGCGGAGTACCTCACAGGGTGGCTGTTTTCTTTCTCTTATAAGAATTTTAATGAATATTTAAACCAAAAGTCAGGCAAGAGAGGCAGCTATCCATGCTCTATAGAAGTGGGTCATTTTCATGGGTCTTAAGCCATTGGTGAGACAGGCTTTGCTTGGAGGACTAGAGGAGCCTTTCTGGATGCTCAATTTGAAATAACCCACTCCAGGAATGGAAAATCCACATCAGAGGAGGTTGCTACAGAGAGATGGAACAGAGTCAAAGCTGTTCCCAGCGAAGTAACTGAACTGGCTAACGTCAGCTCTGTAAGGGCCCTCACTCCTGCTAAGTTGCCTTTATACCGCCAGTGACACTTGGCACTGTGTTATTTTGGTTTTTAAAAGATTAATTTGCTTGAGTAGAAACAAATCAGAGAGAAGTGTAAGGTAACACAACTGCCCCATTTCTGTAAGTTGGTGAAGCTTTTGTGAGACGCCAGAAACATTGCCTCCTACTGAAGGGAAAACGGGTTAAGATTGCTTCACACCTCACAGCCAGGGGCTGTAAGTCTTGGAGGGTGCCCAAATTTTGTGGTCTTTTATTGGCCAAGTCATACTTTATTATGTAGTGTAATTTGCCACATCATAGTGTATAAAATGTTTCCCCAAGGCACTGTTCTCCATAAAGTTTATATTCAGTGGTGTGTATCTGGGAGGAAAAAGTATCTTAACAAGCTCATATCTAAGCAGAGGCATCTTGCAAGTGTATTTAAAGGGATTTCTGGTGAAGTTCACTTAATTCCCATGTAAATGCATCATTCAGAGCCTGGGCATGGCTTTTACAGTGACAAGTGTGACTGCTGAGCTGCCTCTTGACGGGCTCAGTGTTATCTTTGGTGTGTTTCACTGACGGCAAAGTCCTGTGTTTGTACTTGGTCATGCAGTTTGCTTTATGCTCTGTATGGTAGAGGTAAAGGTGACTTCGTGTTTGGGTGGTTCATTCCCACAGGTCTAGAAGCAGAGATAGCTGAATATCCTGGAAGTTTATAATTAAGGAATTATATTGCAGCCTTGGTGTGGCCTCCTGTTTGAATTTCACCCCAGAAATCATCATGTGATAGTTACAGCACCAGTTTCGTGCTGTATTTGGAAGTCTTGTATGGAAAGTTGCCCTCTTTAATCTTTTTCAGCGTGAATGTTGTACTGGCAAGTCATGGGCCGAGGCAGGGATTCATGGGGTGCATTGTAATTATGAACATGAGCTGTAGACACCAAACCTGAAAATATGCATTTGTAGCTTCTGTCCAGAAGAGTCTCTGCATGATGTACAGTTGTAGTGAACAGTGTTAGTATGCGACAGTGTTGGAGGCTAGGAACGTGAAATGGCAGACCAAATGTCGCATTCAGAAGCACCCAAGCATTGACTGGAGCAGGGACTCCACAGGCTGTGCGAGTGATTTGGCTGTAGGCTTCTACGCAAATCCTTCAAGAGACGAAAGGAGGAGAGGCCAAATAGTAATTAGACTCTCGCTCCTGGAAGAAAAAGGGTACAAGGAAGGAATAAGCTGAGTTGCACAAGTCCAGTCTGTGATTTTCTCCATTAGCGTTTAGGTATTTGTTGCTCTTTGGGTAAGAGGTTGCTCCAGCTTCCCTGCAGCATCAGAAGCTCTTGTTTGTGTCTTCCTGAAGGCATCTGGGTTCCCAGTTTTATTGATCTCCTGTGGAAAGAAGCCAGCTGTTAAAATTCTTCTCGCTTTTACGAGTGTGCATTTGTTGCCAGCAACTGCACTGGTCTCGACTGTGGACTTGGAGTGAATTATGTTAGTTCGTCCAGCGTCCCTTTGCAAGCTCTGGGAGTAAGGATGAAACCTGGATGCTATGGCTATGGAAGTGAAGTGCCAGCACCAGAGATGGTGGGCCAAGCTCTCCTCTGTGCCCCCACCAGTGCTGTGGGCTGTGGAAACTCCTGCATCCAACCCTGGTGTCCAGATGATCCTCGGAGCCAGGCACTTCACCTCTGTGGCCTACAGCCCGTGCTTCCGTCTCTCCTCCTCACTTGTTTGGAAGGCCCCGTGGGTGGTTTTCCTTCCTCACCTCCTACAGCAACCGCAGACATGGGAAAAATAAGAGATGAGTTCCAGAATCAGTGTCAGAGTCCCCATGTTACACATCAGGCTCACTGCTGTTTAGGGGTGGTGTTAGAGAGGAAAGGAAATTTTAGTTTATTTTCTCATTCGGAGTTGGGGTTGTGAAGTGTTTCATGTTTTTCTTGTATTGTTTCTTTGCTTGAGAAAGGATCTGGGTCTTCTCCTCCCCACCCACCAGGAAATAAAGAGGAAAGTAGCCTGTGGTCTGGAGAATGAACATTTGCTCATAATTACTCATTTCTTTTCCCCCACATAAACCTGTGAGGCACAGGAGCGCGTTCTGGTGCTGCTGGGGATATATAGCCAGTGGCAAATGCTTTCTAGAACTTTACAGGTTGCACCTGAGGGAGAACAGTTTTGGGGAAGAGCAGCTGGAAACAAGGAGACTTGTGCATAAACACCAGCTCTTGTCTTTGTTCAGCAGCTCAGGGCTTTGGGAGGGCTTGTGAAGCCACTTCATCCTTCCAAAGCAATCACAGTGATGATTGGACATGGAAAGGCGGATCTCGTACAAATAAAAATAAGTTATATTTTTATATAACAGCCTGCTGTCTGTTTTGTTGGTTTTCGAGTTTTTTGGAGTTTTACTGTGTGACCCCCCCCCCCCCCCCCCCCCCGGTGATGGGGGCTCTGTGCTGAGCCTTGCTGAGGGCACAGGCTGGGTGGTCCTTTGCATCTGGTGGCTTATGGGTGTGTTTAATGAGTGTGTCTTGTGCTGCAGTCGTGTCCAAGGCTGCACATGTGTTGTCAAAGCCCGGATGCGTGTGGTCGCATTTGTCATCCCGGAAGCCTCGAGCAGTGGAGCTGCTAAAGAGCTTCCTCTGGTCCAAATGGCGATGAGTATCGGTGCAGTTCATAGGAGAAGAAAACACTGACGCAGATCTTTTATAGATAGCATTGTCATATGATGCAAGTTTAGGTAAAACCAGGTATTTTGAGGAAAATAAGTTGCATATGTAGTTTTAAAAGCAATCTCACAATTGTTTATATATTTTTGTGATACTTAGCTCTTGCAGTTTATATACTGTGGGTGAAACCTGCCTTGTTTTCAAGGCTCGGTATTGATTTTTAAATCCATCTCTTGTGTAAACATAATATGCATCAAGTACTTTTTTGGCTACCCAGTTAAGGAAACTTAATGTCCCTCCATGAAGTGGTATGAATTGTTCTGAATTAGAGCTCTTGTGGTTGGAGACAAAATACATAACGAACCTAGAGAGGCAGTTAGCTAGGATACGTTCCATCCGCCTTGTGGGTTGGGGTTTTTCCTTTAAGTCATTATTCCAAGCTCTAGGTAAGTTAAATATTTTTCTTAAAATGTTGCATTTAAATTTTTGGTAGAGCCAAAGATGAAATTGACCACAGTTGTTGAAATAGTTTTAATATATAAAAATAGAAAGCATTCTGCTGTGCTTAAATAAAAAGTTTTCTGACAGCATGAGAAATTATACTCCACAGTTAAGACTAGGAAAAGTTTTTTGCTGAGAATTTCTGTAGATTGTATATGCCGGTATGACAGTGTTTACTTTGAGATGGTCCATCAGGATTATGTCTTTCTCTTGCTCTGCTTGAGGAGAAAAGGCTGACATGGAGAAGAAGCTGTCAGCTTGCACTGGCTTTGCTTGAACCCTGAACTGCAGCACTTCCTGAGATACGATCCATCCAGTGTTATGTCAGAGCACTTGTGGTTTCTTAATAAATATTTGTGAAGTTGAGCAGGGAACTTTTCTTGTCCTGAGGCATTAAAGTTACCTTGGAAAAATTCCTGTGGAAGTCAGTGAATTGGTATGTGTGTAACAAGCAAAGGATGCAAACCCCAAGAGTCACTGCAAGGTTATTCTCATTTGAGGAACTGGAGAGAAAAGAGAAAAACGGACACATTGATAAATTTCAGCAGTTCAGGCTTGAAACAGAACTAGAATATTCTCCTGTATGATAAAAAGACGAGCTAAGGAGGTGTCATTGTCGCAGCTGGAGATAGATGAGCTCTGCTTTCATGCTCCCCAGCCCTGAATTGTTGCTCTGGAAACACTGATCTTATTCCCTGGGACTAACTAGTGATCTGGAAACCTGAACCAAATCCACAACTTGTATCACTATTATGCTATTCAAACATGAAAATACAGTGTTAACAGCATTTGTTTAATCCCAGCCATATTCAGAGGAGTTCAATATAAAGTACTTTTGTTGGTCAGGTATTTGATCAAGCCTGGAAGAGTTTTAATTGATTAAAATTAAAATTAAGCATTAGCTTTTCTACTACTATTTGTCCCAGAACAAAGTGTCCATCCAGGAGCATGTCCTTTGAAGGACAGCATCTCCAACTGACTATTAAGGCCCTTTCTCTGAAATTTGGAAGACAGTAAAGTGAGACACAAGAAAATCCAGAGGGTTAACATCAGGCTGTAGACTGAGTGAATGCTGTCTGGGTACAGCTGAAGTAGTCTTTGCACCTTGACTTACAGCTCCTTCCTGTTGGACTTGATTTCCCCTGTGAGAAGTGGATGTGGTGGTTCGATTTCTTTAATTAGCTACCAAAAGTTTAGTTTTATTGGGGCTCTCTTTCCATGCGTGCACTGTTACCTATTGGGAGACCTAGTGTTTCAATTGCTGTGGTATTGTAGTGAAGAAAGGAGCCAAGGGCAGCAGTGGTTTAAAAAGGGATCTTGGGGAAATCTGGAAACTATGAATTTTCTTCCTGTGCTGTGCAAATTGATGTTATTTTTTGTTAGACTTCTTCGTAGTGGATTTGTGGACAGATACAGAGCAAAGGAAGAATCAGTACACTGTGAAAAAAAAGCTGTGCCTCACAGCTGATTTACCTGGGGCAGCCACAGTGCACAGGAACAAAGGTGATCCGTTAATACTGAAACCCTGGACTCCTAGAAAGTTCTGGATAAGCTTTGGCCAAGTTAAACATCTATTTATTTATAAAGAAACTAAGCTACTGTGGATAAGATGAGGGGATTTTTTTCTTTCTTTTTGGCCTATACAATTGATTACACATCAGTTGTAAAACCAGACACGAATCGAGACTTTGGAATATATAGGCAGCTTTTGCAATATGCAGAAGTTACAAGGACATCCTACAGAGATCTGTACTGTGACAAGGCTGTTGGTGAAGTTGCACAGTGTGAGAGCAGCTCTAGCTGTCCCAGGTGGGAAGCTAGGAAGAAACAATCATCCTCCTGTGCAGGAGTGAGCTGATACTGTTAAGCAGAGAGGTCTTGGAGCCATACTAGGTAATTCCACAGAAATATCTTATTGGTAGCCATAGAAGACAAACAAAATGTCAGGAATCTTTTAGGATGGGAGAGGGCAAGGGGAAAGAAAAAACCCTACTGCTGTATAAATCTGTGGTGCATCTATATCTTAATAGGCTGGGATTGCTGAGTTTAAATGATGAAGGCATATTAAATAGGGTGAGGCGATTGCTGTAGGAGGAAAAACCAAACGAGGTAGAACTTTGCAACTAAGAAAGAAAGAGCTAAAAGGTATGAGAAGTGGTGAAATCCTGTCAGGCATAAGGGAAAACAGATAGGAAGTGATTATTCATCGCTTTTCCTAATGCAGTGATGGGGGGGGAGCAAGTGAGGCTAGCAGGTGGCAGGTTCAGAATAAATGAAGTATTTCTTTGACAACCTGTAGTTTAATGGGGAAACTCACTACCAGAGAACATAATGTATGCCAAAAATTGCATGGTTTAGGAAGTAGTGAGACAAATTAAGGGGGAAAGTCTATTAAGGGCTATTAAACATAATTACACCTCTGACTCAGAGCTGCAGATTACTGGAGTCTGGGAATGTATAATGTGGTGTGGCCCTGCACGCTCAGTCTGTTGATGTGCTCTTCCCTGGGATCTGTGGCCGGTGGAGACAGATACTGGGTTAGGCAAGTGTTGGATCAGACCCAGTAAAGCTGTGCTTCTGTTCTTGGGTGAAACTGGCTCTGCTCCCAAAATGATCTTAAGAGTTTTCATTTAAAAATTTCAGAATGTGTTGTGCAGCAATAATGTTCGATGGAGAATGTGTCTGTGTGTTTGGCATGTGCTGGTTTGTTTTTAATGTGTGGTTATTGCAGACTCCTGCAGTTGTAAGAAGGCTCTGGACTTTAGATGAAACTAGGATTTTCCTCTGAAGTGCAAAGATTTTGTAGCTAGGTTATATTCAGACATACCAATGTGACTGAAATCTTACCTCTCGCTGCAAACTCTGTGATGCTGGGAGAGACTGAAGATATGAGAGGAACTTTTAATTGTATTTGTCCCCTGTATCTTAGAAACGGGGGTGGGAGGAGCAGAAGTTACAATAATAATTTTCCTCTTGGTTTCCTTCTGAACAACTGCAGTTCAGTTCAAGAGCCAAGGACAAGGCTGTAAGAGATGTTTGTATGAAGCTCTTTGTTATGCTTGTAGTCTCAAAACTTCCTGCTGAGAGATAAACGCTGAAATATCAAGGTTTGGACATTGAGTAAGACTTTGCATAGGGATGATGTGCCATTAGATCTCCTGGTTTACATATAATGAAACATGCTGTGGGATGGAGGTGGTGATTGGGATGTTTGGATCTGGGGCAGTCAGCATGAAGCAAGCTCTACCAGGTGACATGCAGCCTCTCCCTCTGAGGTTTGAGTTGAATGCTGTGCTTGGGTGTGACTGGGAAGGGTTTCCATTAACCAAGGATGCAGTGTGACTCTTTTCCTGGGCTCTTGGCTGGACAGGGAGACGTGAATGAGAGCTTGAAGGAATGAACATCGCTGTTCTTCACGTGCCTCATTGCCGGTCACGATCTGAGCATCTCTTACATGCGAAACATAAGCATTGGGTGATGTGGATAGCACATGATTCCAAAACCAACATGGTTTTGTAGCGTGAACTACAGATGCTGACATGCATCGTGTTTAGACCTACCTAATAAGGTGGGTGTATCAGAAACCTCTCCTGCCTTTGGGATAGGTCAAAATAAACTGGCAAAGCCCCACGTAAGCAGCCTTTGGGGAAAATAATAGTACTTTTCACATTTTTATGAGGATAGCAGGTTTAAACAGCACATCTGTATTCACCTCGTGGGATCAGCCTTTGGCTGTACTAGTATCACTGGGAGTTTTGCCATGGACTACAGCAAGACAAGATTTTACTCCTTAGGAAATACTTAATGCTGCTTCTCCAAGACCATTCCTGTGCACATGCTGCAAATGTACTCAGCCAGAGCAGCAGCTGCAGAGCAGCTGGCAGAACTGGAGAAGAGCAGGATAACCCTGTGAATGAATTGAAAACATATCTCAAAACATCCTCACTGGACATGGAAAGAAATGAAGTTCAAGTGAAGTTGCTTTATGGATAATAGATATAGGCAGGAAATACAATATACATGAGTAGAAATAAAGATAAAAAAAGGGGCAGGTCTGCAAACTTACTTGGTAGTGACCTGATAATCCTGATTAAGAACTGGAAATTCCTTTCCACCCTGTAATGCAGATAAGCATGTCTCATGGTTCTGGTGGCTAAGTCCATGAAACCTTTGTGCTTGAGCAGTCTTTCTCTAAATTTCTGTTTCCTTTCATCTCTCATGAAAATGTACCAGGAGATGGCCGTGAGAGGCTCCGTTTCATCCACAGTGAACTGAAGTTTGAGTTGTGCATGCTGTGGAAAGATCAGCTTAAAAAAAGCCATGCCAGAAAATGCTCCTTCCAGGAATTCACACCTGTATAAACTGAGGAGCAGCTGGACAGACGCTGTGTCTTCTATATAATGATTTGGGACCAAAATTAGCAGCTTGGACGGTGTTAGGATAGCTATCACCTCACACTGCCAGCCTTCAAGTATTAGGCTGAGACTGAAAAACATCAGGGGAATGAAGCTATTTTGGCTGCTTGCCCAGGCCTGCAGAACTCCATCCTACAGCAAATAAACAGCTGGGGGACTTAATATTTTTAAAACTAAAATGCAGTGTGTATTTGTCTTAGTCCCTGGTTGTGGTAAGCAGATGCTAGCTTACCAAGAAGGAAGGGAGGCAGAAGGAAGCTTGTGGTTTAAAAAAGAAAGACAAAAAGCAGATGGTGACAAGAGTGATATAAAAACCTTGAGAAGCCAGTGGGGGTTTGCAAAGTGGCCTCTAGGTCAGGCTCTGTCAGCGGCCATGCCTGCCACCAAGGCATGGGCAGCATCTGCATTAGTGCTCCTGGTCTGGGGTGGAAGGTGACACTTCCCTTTGAGTGCAGTGATGTTCCCTTGGCGATAGGAAGGACCTTACCATGTTGGAAAATACTCGTTTTAAATTCCTGTAAAGTGTGACTCCAGGATGTGTCCTGAGGAATCCTCTTTGAGATAAACCCCCAGGCACTGGCCTTCCTGGCTGCTGCAAGCAGCAGTTGAACAACTCCTGTACTGCTTCAGCTGCTGAAAGTGTTAGAAACTTCAGTGTGGCTGATTCTTGTGGGCTTCCTGTTTATCTTCCTTTTTCTCTCCCCTCTTTGAAGACACAGTTTCTGGAGTTACAGTGTTTTGTCCAGGTCTGCACTAAAATAAAGAAGGGACCTGGGGTTCCCAGGATGATATGCACTTGAAATGATACCCAAGAAAATTATCCAGTCAGAAAGCTTGGTCTATTATGTATTGTCTGCTAAATCTTTCATCTCTGGAATGCTTTGGTGTGGCTGTACTGACCTGCTATTGTATCTCAGTTCAGCCTGACCTTTTGGAAAGAGGAGGAAAACTTGTATTTAATCCATAGCTTTTCTCTTAATCCCCTCTTCCTTTGCATTATGATATTTAGTTATTTTACTTCAGGAAATAAAAGCTTTTCTTCTCTCGAACAATTTATTTGGTTTAGTTTTAGGATAGCGGTCATCAAAAAGACTGTAGCTAAATAATGTCTGTGGTGTACGACATTATTCTTCAAAGAAAGTAATACAGATCAGAATCACCTGTATGTAGCACAAGATCCCTGAAGTCATACCATATTTCTTCTTAAAGTAGTTCTTTATTTAAAGACAATAAATGCCTGGCAATATAAAGGCAGTGAAACAGCTATTAATGCTGTAAACTTTTAGTCTTGTCAGTTAATTTAGTCTCTCTGTCTGCTAAACCATAAGAGGAAACAAACCCTTTATTGCAGACCACAGGAGCCTTGTGCAACACTTGTCTTTTAACTCCTTTCTTAGTCAGCGTTCTTCTCTCATTAGAAGAACAAAACAAAACATGTTTTTCCTTTCCACTCTCTCTGCCATGCAGGGCTCTTCATCCACAGATTCTGACAAAGAATTTCATTAGTAGCTGTTTCAATAAACACCCCAAATGTAGACCCCTGAATTCTGTAGTGCTCCCTCAGTAAATACCAGCCAAGCGCTGTGCTGCATGTGGAGGATGAAGTTTCAGGGTGGAACAAGGTAGGAACTGTGCTGTTCTAATTGGTGTAACGTGACAGCCAGCAGTTCTCACAGGGGGTAGCTGCTGCTAGCATTGCACGGATGGGCTAGTACAACCTGTCCAGGAGCCCTCTGTAAAAATGAAGATGAAAGAGGAATAATTCTGTTGGCTTTCAGAGAGAGACTGAAAAAAACTGGCAGAAAAAAAACATACTCAGAACCTGACGATGGTGGTGAGGTCCAGGCTTTCAGGAATCAAGCCCTTTTTAAAGCTTCTGGAGCAAGTAGTCAGGTTTCCAGAGGCACCCTCAGTGCCTTTCCCCCCATTTTTCTCAGCCACATTGAGAACTTTTGAATATCTAGGAAAATGTCTTCATGTTCAGAGATTTTTCTGCAACTCATGTGATGCTGAGCCTAATTGTCTTGTTAGAGACTAGTCTTCTGTGTGTTAAATTGCATTCTAGTCAGTGTGTAAAGCCTGTATGTGAGGCTGGGCTGTGGTGTATTTGATACTGTTTGTAGAAACACCCAGAAGTGATCCTTAGCACAAATAACAGAGTAAATAAGCAGTGATTTGAAAAAAAAAATTATTCCTGCTGGGTAACAGCTTAGGAGAGGAGGTTCTGAGAGGCGAAGGGTGCATTCAGAATTGTTCAAGGAGTCTGTGACAGAGGTAGCTTAGACTTAAGAACTTTTTTTGTTCTTCCACATAGCAAAATCTTTTGTTTCCCAGAACTATTTTTTGTGCCTGAGATAAGAGAGTGCAGCTGAGGCTGTAGAGACACAGGCAATTCACTGACCAGTCATGCCAGGAGAAGAGGCTGTTGCTGGAGGCCACTCTCTGTTCAGGTCCTCTCTGAGTTGCCCATTGAGCATCCCAGGTCTGAAGGAGGGGGTGAGCACAAACAACTTTACCTTCTGTCGTGGCCAACCCAGCTGGCACTGCCTGGAAGAGGGGACTTGAAGTGGTGACAAAGACCCCGTGTGCTGGCTAGTGCGTGGGGAGAGGTTGGCTGCGGGTTGCTCCCAGGTCCAGCCATGGTGGGGATGGACTGGTCCAAGCACTCAGTACTGGCACTAACCCAAATGGCTTCATTGATGTTGAAGCAGAAACGTTACACAGGGTCTCTTAAAGCTTGCAGTTCTCTGCTGCTCTGTTCTAGTTGTGCCAGACAGCTAACTCTGAACATCAGTAGTGGTTAATGAGGGAAAGTTCAGAAGCTATGACAACAGGTTTGTTGTTAGATTTCTGTTTTCCTGCTAACTATAAGGCTTGCTCAGATTAGTGGAGTTTCTGGAGATGCTCTGCCCGATACACCATTCGTTTCAGTCCCCGGGGCAGTTTTTGTTAAGCTGGCACTGTGTTTTGCACTTCTTCTTTCCAGCTGATCTTGGAAGCCTGGTGATTGCTGCAGGATAATGCAGTGTGTGTTCGGTTCCTTTGTCTGCTTTTGCTGCCGCTCTCACGTTTGTGATGTTCAGGAGTTACATTCGTTTTATACTGGTTTACACTGGTGCAAACCCTTTTGTTTTTAATTAACCCTGCGTAGAGTTTGGATACAGTGACTGAGTGCATGTTAGACGTCTAGGGAAAGAGAGCCTGCCAAGCTCCAAGTCTGCTGCAGGAAACAACTGTGCGTAATAAATGAAGAGTTCATATTCTGCTGCTGCTTATGCTTTGTTAACAGATAACCAAGATAATGGAGCCTGTATTCCTGCAGTAGGAAGCTGCCTCTCTGTTGCTTTTGGACCAGACAGGCGGTTTTCAGGCTTATGAAAGTCAAATGCCACAAAACTGACTTAGAAAATCGCCACGGGTCAATTTATTTTGTGTTGTAATGGTGGTGTTTTCCTTTTGATTATGACAGTTCCGGGTGCTGCCAGGGTTTGTGAATGGTTTTGGTGCACGTAAAGCTATTGCTTTGCGTTACGTCAACATTTCTTTACATTCTTTTCTAAAGCAAGGTAATGGGAGGCTTAGGTCTGGAAGCTTGATTTTGCAAGATACCTTTATTTTGGCTAACTTCAGTAGTCTAGGAACTACAAAAAACCCTTGATAATGTGAATATTTGCACTTGCAAGTCCTTCCTGTTGCTGAATGAAATAAACACCCAAGACAGGAGCGGCCAGAAGCCATAGTTTAATACGTGCTGTCAGTTGGAATACTGGCTGCTGGGAGAGGTGTCCTGCACCTGTGCTTTTCCTTGTGATGCCACAAGTATCCACATGTTGGGACAGTGAGCTGTGTTGAGGATCCCCAAAACAATTACTGCTGTGCAACTGGAAGAGTTGGTCCAGCTCTGACCTCCACGCAACAGTGCCAAGGCAAGACGTGCTCAGAGACAGGCATTTGGAATTCAAGGCAAAGGTTTCTCTCCATAACCCTGGTTTAGACAGGTTGAATGTATGTGGTCCCAGTGATGGCTGTGCTTCCCAGAGGGTCATTCCTGGATAACCATCCCTGGACCCAGCCATGGAGGGGAGCAGCCTGGACAGAGTGAGCCTCTGTGCAAGAGCCTCTGGATGCTGGAGAGGCCTGGGCTCAAGCTGCTGCCAGCCCGGTCTCAGAGACACCAGGCTACTTCCAGTGCAAGGTTCATCCTTGATCAAACAGCCCTGGTGGGGCTGTTTGCAGAAACCACGTGAAGGGAGGGGAGAATTGTGCTGCAGTCACTCCTCCTGGGGCCGCAGGGGCCTGGAGCCCAGTGTGAGCAGGGAGTTCAGCAGCAGTCACTCACCCACCTTGCTTTAAATCAAGCACAGATTCTTCCTTTTGAGAGAAGACAGATGTAAGTCTGACACCTCTCCAGATCTGAAACACTTTGCCCAGTGTTCAGCAGTTGGAAGCTTTGTTTGCATTCACTGTTTCTCTCTGTTCATGCTGTTAGGTTGTCTACAGAAAACAGGCACGTAGAGAGGTTTGGTGCCTCTTCTAGTAACAGTTCTGGTGCTGTGAGCCCATTCTTGCAACTTCTTGGATTTTAACTGAATTTTCATGTACTGGAACTAAATCTGAAGTTTATTAAATGGTACTTTTATACATTGTCTTCAGGTGTTGCCAATGATAAGATGTTCTGTGTTAGAAACCTGGTTAACACCACAATAGTCCTTGACAAGCAGGTGTAAAAGGGTGAATGGATTCACTCCACATGACCCCAGTGCTTGGATATTTGTTTAGGGCAGAATTTGACTTAAGCTGTGATAATATGCTGATGTTTAAGGTGCCTTCACAGAAGGTAAACTTAAAACACATTACAAAACAATCAAGGCTTCATTAGGCAGTGCTGCTACTGCTGTTTGCCAGAAGCTGGGAAGATATAAATAAGGAAATGTTACTTGTCCTCATACTTGACTAATGGGTAAAGGAGTCTGCTTTTGGCCACTGCTGGAGGAAAGTAGCTAAACAGAGATTGGATGCAGTGCAGCAAGTCACTTCTGACCTATTTATGGCCTTTTAGTATCTTTCTCATTAGAATTTGACTGTAATAGAGCTTTGGTAGAATTGGCTGTGCTGCTTGTCTGACACAGAACTAGTGACATTCAGAAATCTTGCTGCAACATTAAACTTGAGTCCTGTGTACATTTAAATGAAAGAACCAATAACGTTTGAGTCTGAATTTTTTTAACTGGTTCATACCATGTAACACTAACGATGGTGGACTCCTTAGGGATTGCTTCTTTCAGCTGCTTGTCTGGTTATGCCCGCAACATGATTAAGGGGTTGCATAACATACTCCAGCCTTGAATTTTGCTAACAGATGTCTAATTTTGCAGATACGAAGTGACAAACACCCCAAATCACCATGTAGGGTAACTGTAAAGAGTTTTTGGAATCCTGTTTCTGAGCAGTTGCTTTCCATGACCATTGATTCCTGACACATGCTGTTCTCAGTGCTGTACTTACACCTCCAGCTGAAGTACTTGCCTGGATCTCCCCTGGGTGGGGGTAATCCCATGTGCATCCGGCGTGGTGGAAACCAAGCACTAGTGGCGTTTACACCATTACTTTTCCTAAGTGTGTATCATTTCACAAGGTGCAGAAGTCCTTGTCTTGAGCATATGCAGCGGTGCTGTCCCACCATTCGTATACATACGTGTACAGTGCACGTACATAGTGTGAAGGCAGCATCCAGCTGGGTGCTGAGTGCTGGAAGAGGAGGAAGGAGTGGGCAGCTCGACTGCCTTTCAGAGATGGTGAGCCTGCGTGGGTTACTTCAACTTTCAGTGCTGTTTCACAGCCTAAGTGAATGTGTGAGAGCCTATATTTAGTATTTTCCTGTGCTTCTCAGCAGAATTAGGCTGAAGTTTGTTTTCTAAATGAGTATCTTCCAATTGATGATGGTATTACTTTATTCTTTCCTTTGGAGCCGTAGAGAAAAGGTTTCTTATTTTTGCTTAACCAATTCCTTGAAGTTCTGTAGCAAGACACAGCAATTGGGAACCTGCTCTGCAGGCTGCTTTACTGGGCTGTACCAAATGGAGGAGCCAGGCGTGTGACACTGGTCAAACTTCCCAAAGCCAGCTGAGGGGACTAAAAGCCAAACTCCCACTGGGGATTTAATTCTCTTCTCAGTCTGTATCAAAGAGTAAATGGAAAGTGAGTGGGAGCTGGGTCCGAGGGGTCATTGGCTCTGCTGGGAATCCTGATCCCTAGACTTTAGTACAAGGAAGGGGGTATTAATTTTTGTGTTTGGTTCTTTTGGCAGGAAATAACTTACTGAATGCACTGGGATCTTTAGAGTTCGGATTTGCTGGTGTGGGACTTAACAAAGTTTTAAGCCTTGGGTTATTGAATGAGTGCACTTACAAAGGCATTCTAATCCATGAGAGAAGCTTTTCTTTTTGTTCTCATGAATCAGCTTTTCCATTTATGTAACTTTCTATATTTTCTGGAGAAAGTTGTGGTCTTGTTTTGGAAAGTAGAGACTTTGTCCTTTGTTCTAGCTGTATTCTTGGCTGGTGTTGCAAAACCTGATCTGTGATGTGGTACCTTACGCCTGGATAATGCCCTACTGCAGACAGACCACATGATTCCAGGCTTGATGCAACCACAAGGTTAGGTTGTAAAAGCCTTTCAGAAGGCTGTTTTTTCCCCTCAGCCTTGCTCTGGAGCGGTGCTTTCTTTCACCCCAGGACTTTTTCCTGCTTTTAAAAAGTGTCTTCCAGAGCCACATGTGAGCAACAGGAATTTGGCCACTGCTTTCACTGCGAGCTGGAGCCCGGTGCCTCCTGCCCTGGCTCTCAGGCTGTGCGGGACACTCATGCAACCAGGGTCAATGATGATGAGAACCATGGCCAAATAAACAGCTTTTCAGCTGTTGGGGGCAAACCACATGAAGACAGGGCTGCTGTAGCAGCTATGCAGGATACATGGTGATATGCCATGGGCTCTCCCAAAGGGCCCTGGAGGGAGAGAGTAAGTACATATGGAGCCCATCTGGATGCTGCCTGATTTCTGCAAAACAAAAAGCAGGCAGTATAAGTACAGCCTGAGCTATTCCAGCCTCCTGTGTTTGATTTAGGTCACATAAGTTCATGGTGGTTTTACTGTGCTTGTCCTCAGTTTCATTCCTTACAGACCAGAAACCAAGCAGTGAGTGACAGAATGATGATATAACTACATGTAATGCTTGGCAGAACAAAGAAGTGGTTCTCTAATGATAATTGCCCAGATCTAAAAATACATAGATATGTAAGATACAGGGAGAAGTAAGAGTGAGACATGAATTGCTGGGAGAAACCTGAGAGGTGGCCTGCAAAGCTCTGACCAAGCAGGTCATTGTTGTAGGTGCCGACGAGTTTCCCACTTTTTGACCATCATTTATAGAAGATGGTGACCACCAGAACTGAGACCTCTGAATTTTATACTAGTGTGTGTGTGTGGAATCTGGCTTGTACATATGAATAACCCAGTATTGGAAAAAAATCAGAGGAAGCTGATGGAGACTAGGACCAAGCCTGCTTGGGAGGCGTTTTGTCTCTGAAGGGAGCCTGTTGTAGTGTCTTGAGGGTGGATAATAAGCCTGGGGGGGCCTTCAGGAATCCGTGACATTTCGCTGCGTAGCTGAGCTGCTACACTGTGTAACTCCTACATATTATACTGCACTGGGAGGCAAAATTGCAGCGTTTTGCAGCAAATTTGGAAGTATTAGCTTCTGAATTAGCAAGGCGCAGGGGAAAGGCAGCATAATTTCAGAAATAAGATGAAAAATGTAAAAACAATTAAAAAAACCCATCTTTTTATTGATTCCCCGAAGTGGCTGTGAATTGCTGTCTTGTTTGCCAGCCACAGCAGCAGAGGTGGTCAAGTCCTGAAGTCACAGCGCGCAGCTCAGCTTGCGGGACGCCCTGCAGCAAGTTAATTTGGCTTGGCAGCAGCACAGCATTCCTTGTGCTGCCCCGCTCCCTCCAAAGAAAACCACTTTCTGGGTATTTTCCGTCGGCTGCAGCGGGGAGTTTGCTGCAGTTTTCTCCCGCTGTGCTTTTCCCTTTCTCTGTTTAAATTTGAGCCGATCTGCCTTTCAAAAGGTACTGAACCGTTTGAAGAACTGACGGTTCTGGCTACAAATGGTAGCATCGTCTGGGGATTTGAACTTCTTCACCTTTCTGCACAGATAGCCCCTGTGGTTTTAGAGTTTCCTCCCTCAGATGAAGCAGCTTGTCTAATATCATCAGTGGCTTAAAACACAACCACTTTAAAGATGTAGTTGTTTTTTTTCCTTATCTAGGAGCCAGAAGGCTGGAATTGGAAAAGGTAAAAACCTTTAAAGCCGGTTTTGTCCTTAAACCGAGAAGGTCTAGATGAGGGATTGCTTCTCTCTTGTCCTTAATTCTTGCTCCTGGCTGTGAGGTTGGGAGCTGCAGCTCACGCCATGTGTTCAGCAGGAGCTGGGTGCTGTAAGCAATGATACAACCATGGCTGCAACTTTAAGGAAATGTCTTTAAAGTTCTTGAAAATCCTTACAATGATGTATGAGCCATTTAATCACATCTTTTGAGGGATAAAAACGAAACTCTGGGGTTTTTTTCCCTGCATGGAGGTCACAGGATGCACAAAAATGGTAGAGAAAACCCCATGCCAGTGCTGGAACAGCAGAGCTGCAGCTGCATTATTGGCATGGGGAAGTTTCTTGTGTGATCGAAACAGCAGCAGTCGGACTATAAACTTGGTTTGGGTTCCAGTGGTCCATAAATAGCTTTCCAAAACATGTCTATTGTCCAAAAAGGAATTTATTTATAAACTGAAAAAAATAACAAGACTTAAAACAACCCAAACCCCTCTTGGCCAGTGTAAACTAAATTGTTCTTTTGTATGTACATGCCTGTGTACAAAAAGGGTAGAAACTTCTTTGAACTTCATTGCAATAAAATGTTTAACACAACTGTTTCCTTGCAGCAGGGTAGTGCTGGTGGGCTGCCTGTTGAGCAGCCAGTTTCCAGCCCTGGCCAGAGCTGGGGATGGAGTATTGCCACTCACTGGACCAGGGTCCTGCAGCATCACCCCTGCCTCCTTTCTGCTTGTTATCTTTTAGTTGGTGGGCTTTGTTTAGGGTTTTTTTTTTTTTTATACCATTGAGCGAGGATTTGGAGGAGAAAAAAACCCACAGATTCTAAAATGTTGCAGCGTTTTCTGGAAAGTCTTCTGCCCACTTTTGCCTTGCAGCTCCATTTCTGACAGAGAACAATTTGTTGGAAAATGTCACCTGTCTCTACTCCTTGTGGCCCTGATGCGGTTTCGCTTGTGTTACTGACGTGTGCTGATGCGAGTCACATCTTGGAACAGTAAATTTAACTTCTGGTGTGTGTTCAAGTGAGGGACAATACTTGTTCATAATCCTAAACTACTCATTTTCATCCTGTTACTCTGTGCACATGCTCTCTTGAGAGCTTAGTGTTTCATAACTGGCTTGTAACTGGAAAGAAAGAGAATCTTTTTACACAAAGATACCTTAAAAATCAGAAAGTCTGCTGGAATCGTCAGCTTCTGATGCTACTTATGCGGATTTTGTATGCAGAAGATTACAGCTTGGTGGTGAGACTTCACGTACCCATTGCTAACTTGCTATGAAGCTATTTCTGCCTGGAACAGACTTTAAAGGCCAAACTGAAGTGAAAATAGATTTGTTTGGTTTAATGTTTCCTTTCAACATTATCTTAGGCACGTCAGCAAAAAGTCTAATATTTCCACTCGCTTGAGTAATTTTAGATGGTTTTCCCCCAGGAATGGCCTGAGAAGCGTGAGTTGGTGTGTTCAGGCTGAGAAACCCGGTGTGTGTTCCTGGGGCTGGAGGTGAAGCCATCTGGGAACAAAACTTGAGGGCATTTGTGTTTCCCCAAGCAGTGCAGCTGTGAGCTCCAGCACATGCAGCCCTTTCTTTCAGCAGTACTGGTGTCTGCTGCTCCGCACCCCAGCCCCTCTCCTTTTGTCCCTTTGTCTCCATCCTGCCTCCACTGCAGGATCTTCCCCTCCATCTCCATCCATCCATTCTGCTTATTTCCATCCACTCCTGCATGCAGCCACTTCCTTCCTTGTGGTTGTCTACCCATCCCTGCCCTTGTGTCCTCTGTTGTTCCTATCCACGAGGGCTCACACTGCAGTACCCTGCCTCAGCAACGTTGCTCTCTGCTCTCCAGCTCACACACTGGCTGTATGCACATTCCTGGCTTTCCACTGGCACTCTCTGCCCTGCAGAATGTGTCAGGAGCCCTTGGTATAAACAAAGCTTTTTGTGTTTGCAAACTGCAGTTAGCTGAAGCCTATCAACCAAAATAGCTTTAGACATGACAGTTGTTTGCACAGGACGAGGTGCGGTATCTGGAAAGGCACTGGCTGGTGTCCATGCCTGGTTAGGCAACTGGGAGAGGTTTTTTTAGGAAGCGAGTGCTGCGTGTTGACAGGCTCATCCTGAAGAATTGGCTCCTCACTCCTTCCCAAACATGGGCAGCAGGAACCATCTCCCAGGCTCTTGTCCTGAGGAGAGCATATGCCCTTTTGAGTGAGACAAAGTACCCTGAAGCAGCAGCAGGCGTCTTTTGCTTTATTTTAGGCACTTCCCTCCCTGTGGTATTCCCCTTCCTGAGATTAATAGAAGTTATCTAAACAAGATCCCATAAAATAATGCGATCTGGCAGCTTGGAGTCTGTTTTGTCTGGTGGTTGGTGCCATGTTTCTCTGGAACATTTAATGCTCTTGCATAAGTGCTTGTCACTGTGGTTGGAAGACTTGTCTGAGGAGCTGGGAAAAGACATCACCTCTTAATCTTCCAACCTAGGAGGGTTTTCTTAGGCCAGAAAACTAGGGTTTCAAACTGGTACTACTCATGCATCAACACCAGCTCCTCACTTTTCTTCGCAGTGCTTTTAGAGAATCACCTCCTTTGACCACAGACAGACTGAGCTGCACAGAAACCAAACGCCCTTGCTTGCCTTTCATATGGTGCCGTTTCCAGCAGAAAAGAAACACATTTCCAGCTTTGCTAGTTCTTCATAAACAAGCAGAGAGTGTTCATGGTTGTGATACCTGTAACTTAAAATACAACCCAGAGACTGTCCTTGCTCTGTGAAACTGGGAGAATGAGTGAGAATAAAGCAAAATGGGCAATGTGGTGGTGTATAGAGAGGTGTTTGGCATACATGTGTCTCAGAGGAAAACTCTATTTAAGTTCATTGTATGAAATAATGGCAAGTAGGGTAGCCAGAGGTATTTTCTTCATGCTGAAGAAACTTGATCTTAATGGCTGAGATAGTCCAGCCTGGTCAGATTTGGGGCTGCAAGGAAGGACTGGATATGCAGTCTGCCTTTGAAGGGGTTGAACCGAGAGGCTGAGCTGAGATGCTGTAAGGAATGTGAGGATGTGTGTATGGCTTGGAGGCAATTGAATAGTAAAAATGATTTCAAGAATGAAGAAACTTCTCAGGAGATGAAAAGAGTAATAACTGTCAAACAGCTCGTGTTTGACATGGCAGAATGTACAGTTTAATAGTAGATCGGGTAAAAACTTGGTTTTCTTTTTTTTATTAGAAATGTGGGACAGCTCAAAGTATGTTCTTGCTAAGCAGCAGATTTGGGACACGTACCTGAGGCTGATGAAAACTCACTGGATCTGTAATTTAGAAATGGTTAATGAAAATGTCACTAGTTCAGGGGGAAAAAATCCATTTATTACCAGGTCTGATGCAGCCGTGCTGGGAGAGGAGGGGTGGCCATGAAGGGTGAGTGGCAGTTGTGAGGAGAGAGCAGCAGCAATGGACTAAATGGATGCTTAAAGACAGCCAAGGCATCGGTGGGCTGTGCTCTCCCAAACTTCATCCTTCCAGGGCTGCACTTGTCCTGCACCAGCACCCTGCAGAGCCTCCCCACGGCTCCTGGTCCAGCTCTGCGGCCATGTGAGCTGCGGCTCCAGCTCTGGCTCCGTATTTGGCTCTCAGCTGCTGCGCCCTGACCCTGGCACTGCTCAGGGAGGTTTCCCTTTGCCGTATATGGAGAGGCTGCTCGGGAACGCTGCTGCAGACCTGAATTAGCAGCAGTACAACATCTGTACAAAGCTCTGCTGCTGCTGCCCTGAGCTGGTTGGGTTAAAGCAGGGCCTTGGGCTGGGTTTGCAGCAAAAGGAATAATTTGAGGAGACCAAATTTCCCATTAGATCCCATTTCTTTATTGCTTGCCAGGATGCGCATGGTTATAATTTCCTTTATGGTGGTACAGTCATGCAAAAGAAGAATAGAGCATAAGCAGACCCTCTCTGCATCAGGAAGTCAGTAATTCATATATGGCAGTAAATAAAAACCACTGTCCTGTAAAAAGCCAGCACAGTCTTTGCCACACGGATACTGCTTTTCACATGGGTGCTGTGTGAGTATGCAGAGGATTGGCTACATCAGGTGTGGGATCTTGTCCAGCCTGTGCAGTCAACACCCCCAGGCTTCTCCTTCAGATGAGCAAGGACAGGGCTTGTGGGGTCGCAGCTCTCCAGAGAGCATACCTGCCACCACTGAAACCCAGAACACAGCAGGAGAGGGTTGTTTGATTTTCTTTTTGTGCAAAGAAACATAAGCCAAAATTACTTTGGGATCTTACTGCTAGTGAGAACTTGATGAGATCTCTAACACGGAGTCCTTGCAGCAAGGTGGGACTCTGGTTTCTCTGAGGGTGGGTTCAGCGTGTGCTTCCAGGGCACGAAGGAAGCAGGTTGTACCTCAGATGGCCCTCCAGCACACTTCACTGCACCTGAAAAAGCAACATTCTTAATTGTATTGACTTAATTGTAAAGCATGGCCAACACAGCCTCTGCGAGGGGACTGCTCCCACCTTTGCTGTGCATTAGAGACTTTAGACCTCAGCGTGTTCAGTTATACGGGAGCCCAAGTCAAGGCTCAGATATAACTGTTTAGAAAACTTTTATTCTAAGAGTTTTCTTGTAATTTCCATTTTCAGCCTGTTTTGCACCCCCTTGTTTCTGCATTGAACCCTGGAACTGCATAATTAGCAGCAAAAATGGTTTGACTGATTTTGTTTGCTTTCTCTCCCCTCTTCTCTTTTGTGACAGATTAAAAAGCAGCAACAAGATGTGTTAGGTTTCTTGGAAGCTAACAAAATTGAGTTTGAGGAAAAGGATATTGCTGCCAATGAGGAGAATCGGAAATGGATGCGTGAGAACGTCCCTGAAGACAGCCGGCCAGCAAGTGGGAACCCGCTGCCCCCCCGGCTCTTCAATGACAGCCGGTACCTCGGGGTAAGGAATGGCTCCAGGTCCCAGCATCTGCTCCCTCCCAGTCCTCTTGCTCGCTGTTGTCACCAGCAGGGAAGGACTTGACCAGCCCTGTGTTCAGGCGTGCACAGTGCGAGGGGCATGGAAGGTGTTAGACATTCATCCCTCCTCTTGGGCTTGTAATCGTAACTGATTCCAGGTCCACCATAGAGGAGAGATTAAAGCTTGGACCTCCTGATTCTTAGGTTATTTATGCTACTTACTGGAAAGAGCCTACCACCACCTTGCAGTGTATATATATATGCCTCCCCCCCCTTCTGTTTTTTTTTCTCTCCTCTTGTGGCTCTGAAATATATGCCTCCCCCCCCCCCCCCCCCTTCTGTTTTTTTTCTCTCCTCTTGTGGCCCTGAAAATGTGCAGGGTTTTTTAATTCTCATGTTCACCATAATGGTGAACTAGCACTTCACAGATCTGGCACTGTTGCACCAACCTTACGTTCTGTACCAAGTTCAGAGGTCTGTTCTGACTGTGTGGGGTTTGCCCATGTGTGTGGATCCCAGATAGCTCTATAATCTGTTCATCTTCCAAAATAAGTGCTCCTATGAAGTGATGTCTGCCATGCTCTTAGATCAGTTTTGTGATCCTCTGATCCGCTTTTGTGTACTGCTTTCAAAATGAAGGCTTTTGCAGCCCACTTACTCCAGTAACTTGAATGGATTAAACTCATGTTGTAAATACAATTTCTACTTCTAATTATTTTAGTGCTTGATCAAAAGTAAGTTGCCCTGCAGCACTTCTACTCAGCAGGCCATGCCTGAATGGTTATTAGATTAACTGTTAGTTTTGTTTTTTAAACTTAATATCTTCTGAAAAGAGCTCCCAGTATGAGACCTGGTCCTGTGTGTTGGATTTCTAAGTCATTTTGCAGTCTGGTTCTTACCTGCAAAGTCTCTAAGCCAGAACCTGCTGATTCTGGACCTTTGTGAGGCAATTTTGTGGCTACTGAAAAATTACTCTCAAAGGTCCAGGAAATTTTTTCCTGCTTGTAATAAAAGCAGAACTTGAAACTATCCACAGTGAGCTAATGCACTGCTCGGCTCTCAAAATATTACTGACTGTGCTTGTGACGCAGAAAAAAGTTGGTTTGGAGCAGCAAATGTAATGATAAATAGTTGTCTGCAGAAGGAAACTGAGAAGGGGCTAGTCACAGAGAGTGAACATCTCTGTTCTGCTACCTCTTTAAAAACAAACAAACAGAAAGAAGCAGCAGATATTTCTGTACCAGTAGGAATTCCCATTGGAACAGTATCACCTTTCTCCCTTGGTGTACCAGAGCTTTAGGGATGTCAGCAGATCACTGTGTGGTTGTCCTTTATCAGTGCAGTGTTGCCAGATTCCTGCTGCACTGCTGCAGCTGTGCAGCAGAATGGGGTTTACCATGCAGGGATGTGGGACAGGAATTAAAAAGCTGTATGCACCTAAATCTGGATGCCTGCTTGTCAGAGGTGCTTCCCCAGCTACAACCTATGACAGTTGTGAATACAGTAGCTTTGGGAAAAGGGGGTTAGATGCTTTAGACCAGTTCTTGCTATGGGTTTATTTCATCCCTCAGATTTGGGTTGCTGTCATCTTGAAATTTTTGAATTTCAGAGAGTTAATGTAGCTTGATTCAAATTACTATAGTTTAGCTTTCAGGAAGGCCAAAGTTAATTCTGTGCCCACACACTTGAACCTCTTTGTCTTTATCTAATCCATCTCAAGCATGAACTTCCCTGTATATTTCATCTGATGCAGCATAGCTGGCAGAGGAATGAGCAAATTATCTTTTATTGGCCTGTGCACAGCAGAAAGGCTGTAACTGTTGGTGCTGTGCAGGCTGGCATGAACCCTGCTCCTTAGTCACAGGCATTCCTTTCCTGGAAGATGCTACAAAGCAGACAGCTGGACTATGCACTAGCAAGATAAACAACCCCTTTGTTATCAAGCAGCCCCAGTACTGTCAACAGAAGGGCTTCAGGGGGGATTTAACTTAATTGTACACATTTTTATCAAATTAGCACCTGAATGTTGCATGTAAAAATCGAACAATAACTCAGTGCATCTCGTCTTCTAGGCAGCTTGAATCCTCTGTGTCCTGTAGTTTTTCTGTTTCAGCTGCAGCTGCCTCTTTTAGAGCTGCCCCTGCTCTGAACATGCTGCTATTTGCAAATGGCATTTGCTGTTTCTTAGGCTTTTGCCTACCACACAGACAGGCATGCAAAGCAGCATGCCCCTAATGGCAGCTCTTTTCCTGACTTCAGCCCTGACTGAGCCTGCTCTGAGCTACTGCCTTGCCTGTTTTCTCAGGCTGGACTCCTGCATCAGAACACTCCCCCACAAAGCTGGAGGAAGCTGTTGCTGTTGCTTCAGTTAAAAAGGGAGAAAAGGAAAGTCATAGGACAGATATGTGCTGAGTTTGGAAATCAGGGTGAGGAAAGCATGTGGTAACTGGGACGACAGTGGACTTGCACAAACCTCATGGGTTCATTTAGTCGGCGTTTGGCAACTGCTGTTGCTGAGCCACGCTGTGAGCTTTTTGGTTCCTTCTTCCAAACGTAGCAGACAACTAAGCTGCATTGTTTCTACCAACACTGCATTCTGCCTCAAATATAAAAAAGGGCAGAGAAGGGAGCATTGGTATTTCTTTTATTATTTCATTGGTTTTACCTTAATTTTCCTGGGAAGTGGCTGTTATGTATTTAGAATAACTACAGGGCCCTATGAGAACAATGAACAGTGCTACCTGATTTCCTTCATTAGCGTAGAGTAATCATTAATGAGAAACATGATGGGAAAAGGTGTACTCTCAGTTTACAGGTTTAAATTTAACTTTTAACAGGTTTAAGAGTTAATGTCCATAGTTGCACACTTGCCATTCCTCCTCAGTAATTAGCAATGATGACATCTGGGCACATAAGTGTTACTGATGACAAGGTACCGACTCAGCCCGCTCCTGCAGGAGGGACATCCAGGCCAGACCAGTGACAATAACTGCCTTGCTATGGAAGCTCTCCCTCTGGGAAAGGCAGAAGCACCTCACAGCAGCATCTTCTTGCTCCAGACAGTGATATTCTCTTTTCAGGCGGTACAATGGGTATGGGATTAGTGCGAACAATTACCTGAGGGTCCACTGAATTTTGCATTCGGCCACAGGAAGCAGCTTGCTTGGTGCGTGTTTGATAACACAAATTGAGCTGTGGCTATTTCTGACAACTCATGTTTTGCCTTTTGTTTCCCCCTCCTTCGTGGACTCCTTTGGTGAAGGACTATGAAGCTTTCTTCGAGGCACGAGAGAACAACGCGGTATATGCGTTTTTAGGCTTGACTGCACCACCTGGTTCAAAGGTAGGTGTGCACGTTTCTCACAGGAAACCCCAACCTGTATTCTACATCTTGTTCTTCTCTGCTCATAGTCAGGTATTTTATGTGTTGCCCCAGTCAACCTACCCATGGATCTGATAACTTTCAGGCTCCAACATCACAGCACACACTGTTATGTGCTGGTTTATTTGGAGGATCTGGTGTTCCCTGGAGGCAACTTCCCTCCTTCTATGAGAAGAACTCAGTGTTCAGTACAAATGCTTTTTTGGTGTCCTCACTGCAGAGCCGCCCTGTTCTTATTTAAGTTAATGGAAGAGCTTTCATTGCTTTGGAAAGAAGAGCTGGGTCAAGTTCTTCACTAGAAATAATTGTTTCTGACCACTGGATTTTTGTTTTTCCTCAGTTGTTCACTGAAAAACCCACAAGAAATCTAGATTTAAAAAAATTGTCACAAACCCAAAGAATTCTTTTAATTCAGTGAAAAAATTAATTCATGTGAAGTTTTGCTAAGAATTTTTGTACTAGAAACTACCTTGAAACCAGAGTCATTGTATTTGAAATAATGTGGTCTTGCTTCAGAGTAATTTTTTCCTCCAGCTTGTTATCCAAAGCCTTGTTTTAGTTCGCCAATTACAAACTGGGTTGCTGCTTTGCGGATGCAATGAGCTGGAATTCTCCATTTGATTTTGATAGGATAGGACAAGCCTGCTTTATACGTTTCACTTGACAACAGCAGGATCCTCCAGGTCACTTCCAGCTTTCTTGTTCCAACGGATAAACACGCCGTTTCCTTTCAGCTTTATTCATGTAAGAGTTGAAGGTCATGCTGTGCACATCACTAAGAGACCTAATTTTAAAGGCGGATGGTGATCTGTCAGTGATGAGCATTACAAGTTGTGGATCAGACTGAAGCAGTTTCGGGAGCCAGACTGATTTCTAGCAGTAGAAATGGTGTAGTGAGGAAGAACTCTGCCTTGTGCAGAATTGCAGAGAGCAAAACCCCAGCATCATGCGTTGCCGACGTCGGAAGGCCAGCTGCACACAGTGCCATAGTCATATCAATCTTCCTTAAGTTTCTGGGAACATCTGTACAGTATCGCACAAGAGAGTGTGCAGCATGGAGCCAAGGAGTAAGAAAGCAGCTCTGAGATCACAGCAAGAAAGCTTGTGTTTCCTTTCATGTGAAGTGCAGTGGTACTGGGGAGCAGGTGCTGCCATAACGAATCAGGTCATCTGTGTCTGTAATGTGTATGAACATTGCTGCTTCCTTAACCTGCCAGCCTGCAGAACCAGTCAGCATGGCTATTAGTTGCTCTGATTCTGTCCTCACCTAAGGAAAAGGTGAGTTTTCAGAAGGAGAGTCACAATGCAGCTGTACTATGCTGAATTGCTTGCTGCAGCCTGGGGAGGTGCGTTTGAGCTGATGAAGATAACCTTTGCATAAGTGACCTTGTATCCAGTGCATTCTGCTGCTGGTCTGACTTTTGGTATCTGTCCCACAATTACATGATGTAAAAGCAAGCTGATTGCCCGATGCTGAAATTGGCATTTATAGCACAGCTGCATGCAGCTTGAATGTAATATTTGTAGTTAATGACATTGCATCCGTGTCTGTTGCTACATAAAATGGAAAGTCTGGGTTCAACCTGTATGCGAGTGCAAGAGAGGACCTTGACAGTAAACCTCCATTAGATGTCATTAGGAGAGGTTTGGAAAGGTAGTTGACTGAGCACAAATGTCCAATATTAATGCTAAACAAGAAGAGCTCTGAAGTAAGCATGTGAAATGCATGTGAAACTATTTACTGAGCCCTGGTGATTTGGTTTGTGCTTTGGGCACTGAGGGTACCATTAGACCTACAAACCCTGAGAAAGGTTTGCATTTTATTTATCTTAAATATCCCTACCTCAGACAATATGGGTGGGTCTTAAGTGGAGAGGATTTTGTGAGTTAAAGGCCTTGATTAATTATTTAAGGACTGAGAGCATGCTCAGTGAGGGGCCTTGAGGGAGAAGTAAGGAAAAGCATGAAAGAGGTGTAGTGTCAAATCTGAGAAGCTTGCAGGACCACACCTGAGGAAATAAGAGTTTGACCTTCAAGACAGATAGGTTAGTATGTTCTCTGAGTTACTTGTACCCACTTTTCCTGGGGATGAGGGGAATACCTGGAGTCCTTCCTGGTTTGCCACTGCCTGTTTTGAAGATAAGTACTTTGTCTTGTGTTTTCTGGAGAGAAAGGAAAAAACAGCACTGGATGTCACTTCTGTAGTGCTCATGACTGGTGGAGTTGTCCCAAAGCCAAAGGAACCATCTCCTCTTTCTTACCCTTCAAAGAGCCGCTTGTCTTTTAGAGAATATCAAACATTGTTTTTTTTCACCGCGCTGTGTAGTTCTTTTGAACCTTTCCTCCATTCTTCACCTGCCTTTTCTGCCATGAACGGACTGGATGCCCTTGCACAAGCAGCGGTGACACCTGGCTCTGCTCTTTGGCCTGTGATATGTGGGCAGAGAGGAGCAGAGCACAGCAGGCCAAGCGAGGCTTTCCCACGCCCCTGAGTCAGGAGGCAAGGCTCTTGGGCAGACAGCCAGGAAACCCAGAGTGGTCCACCATGTCTAAGATAAGGGAGATATGCGTGGTACTTCCTGCCCTGCAGGCTGGGGTCACCCACGTGTCCCCTCTCTTGCAAGTCTTACAGGCTTCTTGGAAATTTGCTTCTCAGTCCTTTCTCCTCTTGTTTTTTATGTGTTTAGCATGCTGGCTCGTGTTAGCAATGATTTTGTTGTGTCTGTTATCTTCAGTATTTCTTTTTAGTCACAAAAGCAAACAACTGCTTTACATATTCAGCAGATGTCAAACTTTTTCCTTTAAAATAAGCCACACTGTCCAGCCTAAAGTGCTGTAGTGAGACCGCCAGGATTCTTTATCTTCCTTGCTGCTAACAGGTGATTAAATAAATCTTCGATCAAAAGTACACTTGTAGAAAACATCTTCAGAAAAAAAAAAGAAAAAGTTAATTTTGCCTTTCTTCTGTTGTCATTCTCTTCCCCTTTGTGACCCCCTTACAAAGGCTGAAAGACAACTGAATAATGCAGGTTAATTTTCTTCTGTGTCCCTGCTGGCTCCTGTCCCCCTGCAGTGCAGCAGGGAGCTGGGATTACTCAGCACTGTCGGTGCCAGGACGGACCTGCTGCCAGCCCAGAACAGGGCTCACGTGTGGGTCTTGTGCTTGAGCAGCTCTGGGCTGTGTCCAGCTGAGGACTCGCAGCTTGCTCCAGTCATCCTTCCAGGAGGCAGTGGCTAAATGCTGGCTCAGTGGGGTTTGGTTCAGAAAGGGTACAGCATCTATCCTGAGACCTCTTCCCCCCCTTTTTTTGTTTTAAACTTTTATGGTCAAAGCCAGCTGCGGGCACAGGTTGGAATATTCCTGCAGGTCTTACTTGGGATGGCTCAGAACCGGAGTTGAAGCCAGCACCGTATGGGACTTGTTTTGTAATGTCATTAGAGGTGATGGGGACTCTTATCTTAAACTGGGTTCAGTGCTGCTCACTTCTTAATCATGTACCACTGCAGACTTTGTTGTGTCATACACTCACACAGGTAAGTGTAAGTTACCGCCTTCCATGACGTACTAATATGTGTAATTCTCTTCTGCTATTTCAGGAAGCTGAAGCACTGGCAAAGCAGCAAGCATGAATTTCAACTGCCTTAAACGTTCTGTAAAGGGAATTTCCACAGCTTTTTATAAAATAGTACAATTGTCTCTGCTTCAGGAAATGTAGGTGTGATTTCTAACATTTGATTGGTGCTTGCAGCATTCACCTAATACAAATTTGAACACAAGATGACAATGTGAACATAAAGTTAGAGAGCGTGGAGTGTGTTACTGCCAAGTTGGAAGCATAGGAATGAAGCAATTGGACATGAATGATTTTCACCTAATTCAAGCTGTCTTGGCAAGTCGTCCATTTTGTGTAAACGTAAAGAAACTATTTTAGTACTAATAATACAAATGGGGTTATACCTAGGGATCCAAGTATTTAAAACATGGAAAACAGCATCTAAAACCTTGTCAGATAGTAACTTTAGTGCCTGAGTTGCCTCAAAAATGTTACTGAATTACACAGTAATTTTTCAGTGTCTTTTCTGGTTTCAGATGAAATTGTAGGTGGTGTTGTGTAGTATAGCCATTGTAGTCACTTTTGAAAGTTGTGTTTGTTCTTTTGTAGAGTGAATATTTAAGATTTGTATTGTAACACACTGTACAGATGGTAAAAACAAACAAAAAAGCCATGTTTTTCTCATGTAAGTGATCCACGTGGGCTCTTTTCACAAAAAGGGATTTGGGCAACGGATGGCCTTTCCGTTGGCAAGTTCATCACACAGCTGCCTAAGCACGACTCGATTACACATCTATGTGCAAGGTCCAGTGCACCTCAGTGACGACTGCTCTAATCCCCAGGCACTCCTGCAAATAAGCCAAAACAGCCAGAAATGGCATTTCCTTACCTGTGTAAGGGTGAAAGCCTTTAATGTATTTCTCTACAAAAATGCCAGTTCACACTGCTTATAGCATTAGGCATCGTATTGCATGTTCAAGTAGTCATTAGATCCATATAGTATTTTTTCAAAGGAGGAAATAAATGTTTGAATAGCAAGAATATTGTAATTAAGCAAGACTTCTTTTTTTTTAAGGTTTAAAAACTTTTTTCCATTGTTATTGCCATATCATAAAGCTATTGCAGCAACGGCAGATCCATTAAAGTGTCTTGTATCGGTGCAATATTAACCTGTCTGTTCTCCCAGTGTTCCTGAGAGAGACTCTTTTTCTTGGCCATACTCAGCAAAAATACAGATAATTACAAGTGCCCTGAAGGGTGAGAAACAGGTTTTGAAAGTGTGTGGGTAACTTAAGATGCATTCTGCACCACATACTTACTCCCCAAAAGCATCAAAACACAGGAAGAAAGATAATTAGTCTTTGGCATAGTTGGAGGCTAATTCTAATGGCTCCACGCACACAATTTTGATTTTCTTTGTTCTGTGAAGACAGAGAAACAAAAGGGTACAGATCAGCGAAAGGGTGCATTGCCATGTGGTTATTTTACACTGATGCTTTAAAATCTGGGCAGTGCTTTTTAAATACTTTCTGAAACTGATTGGAGCTCTTGGTTTCAAAGTCTGAAATTTAGGAATGGGGAAAAAAGTCAAAACTCAACGCTTACAAAGATGTTCTAAAGTGGAGTAATTGGATAGTTCTCTCACCAACCTTTCTTTGGGACTTTTGTTCTCTTCACTACCACTAATGATCCTGTCAATGTGTGTTAGAATGCAGCTTGTTGCTGTTGGCTGGAGAGCAGCTCTGCTGCCAGACAGCTCATGGTGAAACTACTGCCTGATCCAGTGTAAAAGTGAGTTAAAGTTAGTTAAAATGACATTTAATTCATGTTTTATCTCTTCTGAATTGGAGCCTGGGAGGTCAGTTTCAAGCTTGTGCTTACATAAGCAAGCAGAGTATCAAAAAGCACAGGGATAGATTAATGTTGCCTTCACACGCCTTTGTGCTTTTTCGTCAGCAGCTTCATCAGTAATTTTGTTAAATCATATTTCAGTAATTCCTGAAATGCTGTGAAATTTATTTCTAAGACTGTTTGAGGATGGAAGTTAGGTTATGTTTTAAACCCAGTGTCTGATTTTTTGTTGCTCAGTATGATTTCACTTGTCTGAACCTAGGTGATTTTTCTTTCTTAATATTGGCCCCATCTTTGTGTCTCAGCTAGTGTTTAAGTAAACTCTAAACGAGTTTTGGGGAAAGTATGGAGGCCTTGTGAAGAAAGTGGGGTTTGACACGCGAGTCACTGTGCTCATGCCTGTTTGCTGTGTTTCCTCTGTAAGGAAAGTAATGGTGTAAGTTTTGTAAATTGCAGTCATTATTTTGTGGAGTATGTAATTGGAAATCTCTGCCAAATTCAGCAACCCAAAGCATGCTGAAATGAAGTTGGTCTCTGCTTCTGATGGGCAAGAAAATCACCAGGTTTAAGAAAGCAAAGTCACTTCCCTCGCCTGGTCCCCCAGCCTCGCCATATGGTAGTGTTCAGACTGTGTCAGCATTCCTAAGAAAGCTCTGTTGAGACAGACTGAATTATTTCTTTGTCCAGGGAACAAGGCACCAGCACAAACAGAAAAATACTGAAAATAACTCCTTGTTGTGTGTAAAACCTGCGTTCATTCTGATGCAGATACCCTGCATGAATTTTGGAGTGCTGGGAGTCTGCTGCCTGTTTGCTGGTTTTCTGTCCTGTACCCGTGTTGGGTTAACAATGGGCACAAGAACGGAATTTGTTCATTTATCTGTTGTTTTTCTATGTAGAAGGCAGGCATTGAGGATTTACCGTGTATATTAACCATTCCTGTATCATTCCAATAAAATCGGTTTAGATTGCTTTCTCACACGACTGATTGGTTCGCATGGTTTGTTCACGGTTTGAAGTGGTCCCTTCAGTTGGATGAAGTGGAGCTTCCAAATGAAAACGCTGCAAGCTCTGTACAGCCAAGCGCGTGTTACACATGCCCTGCTCCTCTGTTACGTCTTTTGGGTTGGAGCTCTTACCTATTGCAATTAGTGGGTTTTAATTACTTAGAATACCTCTACCCAAAATAGTCACTGGAGGCATTTGGGTTTTGGGGGAGCACTGAATACACTTCCTCATTAACCTGCTTCCCCCCTCATTCCCCAAGGCTGTGATAAATGGGAAGCGGATGGAGGAAATTGGGTTCATCCCATGCCTGCAGAGCCTGGCTGTGCCAGACAGTCCCCGTTGCTTTTTTGGCAATGTGTGATTAATTAGCTTTTAGGGAACTATGTTACTAAATATTTGTGTTGCCAGAGGGCAGTGTAGGATAAATTTTTAAACTAAAACTATTCCTTTTTTACCTTCTGTTCGTGCCTGGTGGATCCAGCAGGTTCATTAATTTAAGCTTTACGTGCTGAAGTTTTGCACCACCTAAAAGATGTTCTGTAGAGCCTCAGAAGATGCATTCTCAAGCCCTCAAACTGCCCTCGGGGTTGCCCAAATCTCAGTCTTCAATCCACATCCTCCAAAGGAAGCCAGTAACTTACTTCTTTCAAGAGTGGCTTGTAAGGCTGCTTGCGTGCCATTTATATGATCAGCTTCTGTTCTGTCTGAACAACTGAAGCACAACTGAGAACCACCAGTTATGATGTCTGTTAATGGTGTTCATTGGTAGTCCCTTGCATTGACTTCCTCTACTTTAGCATCTTAAAAAATGGTCCATTGTGTAAGATAGGAAAAGGGGCTTTGGGTGCTATTTCTGAATTAACAGTGAATCCCGTTTACCTTTCCTGTATATGCTCTTCACTTGTATAACCCAGAAAAATCTCCATGTTTCTTGTTTGTTCATACCAAGTCAAAACCCCATGCTGCTATTCATTAATGTAATAAGAGTTTTCAAAAATCTGTTTAGAAAACACACTGCATGTGTGCATATAATGTTTACTTAACTTGCTGTTTCAGGTCGCAGTGGTGTGCGCTGTAGTAATAAACTTTTCTACCAATTCATGTGGGACTTCATTGTTTTTTTCATGCAATATTCTCAATCTGCATCTCATGGCAAATTCTGTAAAGTCTGATTGTATCATTGAGATGGTGTTGCACAGATTTCAGATACCAGAAATGCCTTGAGGGGTGCGCAGTGGAGGTAGGTGCCTGCTGGTCCCTGAATGAAAGGTCTTCAGAGAGTGTGTTCAGTTTAACTGCACAGTGACAAAGCCCAGAATGGGTTAACCTGAGGTACAGCAGCAGTTGAGGAGGGGCTCTGGAGCAGCTCAGATAGGGGTGAGAGTGTGTGCATGTATATACACACATACATACATATATATATATATATATATATGCACACACACAAACACACAGAGTATACAAAGATCTGCTCCGTGTCTTGATTTTCTGGCTTTTGGGTGGGAAGGTTTTTTCTAGATACGAGGAAAAGGCAGGGGCCAGTCCTGTGCACTCAGGCCCACAATTTGATGCATGCAAGGAATAAGGCTTACCAAGAACAATGTAATTAATGTTCTGGGTTTTTTTCCAAAGGACTAATTTAAATCCATTAACATGAGAGACTCAGACTGATCAGTAACCTGTGTTAAGGACTTTTATCAGAGCTGATCTGTGTTTTCCCCATGATGGTATGAGAACTTTAATAGCCGATTTAAAAAGGCACTGAGACAAATCCGTCACCTTCTAACCAGCCAGTCAGGTTTCCTGACTGCGTTTTCCTCTTTCACCAAGTCTTGCTTTTTCAGGGCTTTGCTGTGCTGTGGGAATGTGTGTATGACACTGCCTAGCAGGAGGCGGTCTGTGTTCACATTTCCCCAGCCTCTGATGATGAGCTGACTGAAGGAGTAAGGGGAAAGTCAAGGTATTTCCTTATTGCTCACATCCAGGTAGTCCATTCCAGATCCCAGTTCTGGTGGTGTATTTTTGCCACATTACTTCCCCCCCCTCTTTTCTCACAGAGATTGGGACAGCCTCTGCCCTTGTTCTGGAAATGGATTACACCCATGAATAGATCAGGTAGCACTAACCATGCAGAATAATCCCTCTACAAATAAGTCATTAAGAGGTAATTATCTTTTAATGAGTTTCCCTGGGGAAGTGTTCTACAATTTTTTTGTATGATGTGATCTTGGTAGAATGTTTTAGATTGAACAGTTCATTATTTTCTTTGTTTTCAGTAGGTTATTACTAATAATTTTGAACTGGGTTGGTAAACTTTCAGAACAACTGGAAAATGCAGGCGGCTTCTAGAAGTCAGCTTTAGGTGATGAAGTAGAGAATTGCTGGCTCACTACAGGAGGTGAGCACCTTGAGCATGGAGTACTCCGAGTATGTAAAATACATGTGTTTAAGATGCTGCATTCATGAAGGAGCAAAATTGATTCTACATAGAGTAACTTCTCTCACAGGTTTGCCTGTTGAAGACTTGGGCACGAACTTGGGACTTTTCATTCCGAGTTGCTCAGTACATTTCAACATCCTTTTAAGGGAAACGAGCGACATCACTGATGTAACATCAGCTGCGATGTAATTCCCCCGGGACTCCGTTCCTCTCTCAGCCCTTTCCCAGCGCACAGAAGCAATTCGCTGTTTGTGCCAGCAGCCCTTGCTCAGACGGACGGGTCGCGGCGTTACCGGTGAATCCCGGTGGCCGCCTCCTCCTCACGGATCTGCTGAAGCCCGGCGGCTGGTCCAGGCAGGACCCCCCGCACCCCGGGTACCGGCCACCGCCTCGGGGTGTTGCTGTGGCAACCAACCGCGCCCTCCCATTGGACTTCCCTGATGTCAGTCAGGGATGTCCGTGAGCGCCGCGGGGCTCGGTGCCTGCCCTGCGTGCTGCGGCCGCATCGCTCCCATCGGGGGCCATCGCGCCAGCCGGCGGCCCCCTGAAGTGTGCTTCTGGAGGGAGGAATCGTGCTTCTTGGTGTCTAAAACCTGCATCCCAGCCCCGTGAGCGCCTTTCCGCTGCAAAAACGCCCCTCTGGGATCGAAACCTGGCTCGCTGTGCCGCTGTCATTAAACCTGGCAGAAGAGGCATCCCCGGAGAGCTCGAACTCGGGTTGGGGTAAATAAGGAGTTGCTGTGGGAGAAGGTATTGGAAAACTCGAAGAAGTTGGGGTTTTAAAATGAGATAGTGATGGTTTAAATGGACTTGCAGCAGCTAGGCTTGGAATAAAACAGTTAACGTAGTGAACTTCTATTTCACATTTATATGTATCAAATACAGAAGCTGGATTGAGTGACTTTGCATGCTACTTCTTCCCCATCAGAAGAAGGTCACAAGACTATAAATCTGGCTATTTGTTTCAAAAGGGGAAATGTAAATATCACCGCCTCTGTAAGTCAGGTGGGTGACAGCACGAAGCTGAACTGCTCTAGATGGAAGTACTGGGTGGAATTCAGGTTTGGTTTTGAACAGCCGGGTGAAGTAAGACATGGTGATCCTTCAGAGGACTTAGTTGGTGTTAAGTGATGTACTGTGGCAGTTAGCAACTCATCAGCATTGCACCACAGCCAGAAACGACTCCGTTCACTTTTTTAACATCCTCTTTTAGCTCTGCTGTCACTTGGTATTCAAAAACCGTGCCCTTTTCCAGTGGGATCACTTCTGTTTTAAAAGGGAAAAAAAAAGGGAACTAAATCATGTGTACTGTTTTTTTCCACACAGACAGCAGTGAAGAAAGGGTATGTAAGAATCTGTTCTTGTGCAGCTGCTGTAGTAGGAGAGTTCTGGGCTATGTGACCATCCGCCTCCCTTACTTGACGAGGTTTGGTAAGTCTGGGCTTTTTGTGCCCTTTTTCCTCACTCTTTGTTCCAGAATGCAGGCACCATTTGCTTCACTTAAAGAAGGCAATTTTGCTAAGATACCCGTATTTTAGCTCTACATTAACACTGTGACCATCTACTGAACACTATGACCATTTTCAAAGCAATGCAGCAATAGTTTTTAGCGCTTAAAGATGTGGGTACCTATATCCCATTTTTCAGAGGTACATGAAGCATATGTAAATGATCCCATAGGTAAAATAAATGATTATGCTAATGTAACCAGGAGAAGGCATGGTGTATTGCCTCACTTGCTGGCATATTGCAATTCCAGTGTTGCCTTCAGCTTCAGGAGCAGTGCCTTTCCAGCTGAAACAGAACCCTGGAAAAGAAAAAGCAAATGGCTGTAACGTGCCAACAGGTGGGAAATAAAAAATATCCCATCTTTCAAGTAATTGGAGTTGTAGAAGAGCTTTCTGGAAGGAGTATTGGGATTAAAAAAAGTGACCCAGTGTTTCAAGTTTGATGGCTGATTGATAGAAGCAAATGAGTGAAGTGAGGAGGGTCTTTCTGGTTATATATCATATATACTCAATCTGCAGTGATTTCATTGGTGTGGAGGGTTAAATAGTGACTTGCATGGCATCCCTACTGATGGAACTTGCCAGCCCAGTGAAAAGTATTGAGCCTTAATTGTCCATGATGCAAGTAGAATTTTGGGTGTATTCTCAACAGCATGCCAGTGTGTCACGTTCTGTGGGAGATTTAGTATGTACTCTGCAGTAAAGCTGCCTCATCCCTTGCCTCTGCCCCCTATTTCAAACCATTAGCACACTAGAGGCACGTAAAGGTACTTGAATTACTCAGAGATTTAAAAAGGCATTTGAAGAACAGACAGATTTTCTTGTGTTCATCTTTCCCATGCCTCCATAAGAGGAGTGCTGGGGAATCGTTTCCTTAGTGAGTTTAGGTCAGACTTGGCACTAAGTGGAAAGATTCCCACTGATTTTAACAGTAGGTGAATTGAAAAGGAATGGTAAAGACTTGCTAAACACAGTAGATTATTTTGAGGCATATTGGCCAGCTTTTAATTGTTCATTTATCAATCATTTTCAATGATTGATATTGATTATCTTGACTGATAAAAGCCTACAGATACACAAGCATACTACTTATCGCTATTGGGGAAGACAAATTAATATCTATCTTTTAAAATCATCATTAAGAGGAGCTTTAAAAACATTCCTATATGTGAACTACATGTTAGTTTTGCTGTATTTGAACTATCATCATCTTTTAAAGGTCCTTGGCACCTCACAGGAGGGCTCAGACCAATTCAGAATCAACCTCTAAGTCTGAATTTGATCTTGATTTCCTTCCTGTGTCACTCCTTCAGCTCTTGGAACTTGTTGTCTTTCAGTGGAAAACCTTGATTTGCAACTGATGGTAGTGATATAGACAAGTAAAATAATTTTGTTGATTTTATAGCCTATAACTGTGATCTATCTCAGCTAGCCACAATACAGAGAGGTTACTAGGAGCAGAGGTTGCATTAGAGATGAAGGACCCAGTTAATGCCCTTCCTATACCTACTGAATGACACTTGTTGACGTGGTATAGAGGTTGGAATTGTAGAAAAGCATGGAGTTTGCTAAAAGTAAGTATTTTGGAGAGAGAGCAAAAGAATCACAGTCTTTATGAAAAGCACATTGTGACTTTTTTGTTATTGCTCCTCTTTGTCCAGAGAAGGTTGAGGTACTCTGCTTGTCACTCACAGGACGACATGGAACTCTGCTGATCAGGCTGTTACTCACACTTGTCATCATGTTGGCGGAAGGCATCTTAACTAGATTCATGTATAAAGAAAGCTGTCATCAAGATAAGCCTCACAAATCTCATGCACCCAGAAAGGATAAAGAGGGAATCTGGAGACAGAAACTTGTAGACAACCCAAAAATCAGAGGCTTTGCTGATGGACATGAGAAGCAGGGTGAGATCCCTGCTAGAAGCAGCAAAATGGATCCCAGGAGCAGTCCTCAGTGGAGATCTGTAGAAAAGGAACCTGCAAAGGAACACAAAGTGCTTGTTAAAGGAACCGTGTCACCGGCTTTGCATATCCCCAGGAGAGAACAGGATACTGATCAGGTGGATTTGTACAGGTCCTGGTTGTGCAACAGCATTTACCAAAACTACCCTGACCTGCACATTGGGGGAGACCGCGTGGGGGACCGCGCGTGTGATTCAGGTTGTGTTTTGGACCATGCGTGGGATGAACTTCCCGATGGCCCTGTTCTACTGTCTGCAGATATCCCTCTAGGTCAGTCCCCTCCATGTGAGCATCCCGAAAAACCAAGTGTGAAGTCCCTGCCTGGAGATGAAGCTGGGGAAAGGAGTATTGTGCTCTGTAAGGAGCCCCTTTCAAACTCCGTGCTCAACAGGTACATGGAAACAAAAGTGGCAGAGCTCTATAAAGAGGTTTTTGAAGAAAACCTGACCAGATGTGGTTCTGTAACAAACCTCCTCAGCTGCAGCTGGGTAAGGAATAACCTGACTCAGATAAGCTTTCAGCTATCACAGGAGCAGAATATCGAAACATCGAAAGCCAGAGAAGTGCTCTTGCACTCTTTAGCTTTGTTTAGTTTGTGCAACACTACCAATAGGAATAGCTCTGAATTCAGTACTCCAAACTTACTAATCTCAAACCCAGCATGCATGAGGAAGAGCCGCAGGACACAGTTTACATCGTGATTGATCAACTTAGCTGGAGCGGTGAATATGGTTTGGATGTGAATATTTCACTCCAAGGATTAGGTTGGGAAATAAAACATTTACACACTACAGACTTTTTCAGATGAATATGTTAAGGCTTGAATCATACTTTGTTAACAGAGGAAGTAAAGGTCATTGTTTCCTTTTTTCCTAATATAGAATTTGAAATTAATTTCTCTCTAAAATACTACTCAACCGTATTTTTATACTGTATATGTCCTCCTAAGACTCTGTCTGTATGAATAGTCATGTACCATTGGATTTACTCCTGAAAGAAAGAAAAATCAGTTGGAACATGGCTGATAAAACTTTCCTCTAAGAGACTGATCCACCCAACCAGATAGTGAAAGAGTCAGGTTGTCTTTACCAGACTGGACCATGTGGTTGAAGCCCAAGTTTGAACTACTGGGGTTCAAATTTTGCTCCTGCAAAGCTTGATCACAGTGGAAAATGTTTCCTTGGTTTGAAAACCTTGTGGGCAGGTGGAGGCGTGCAGGACTCGGGCATTATTTTGTGCATACCATACATAGGAAATATATTGACAGGATACATGAATGAAGACACTAATGTTATTGCAAATGTACGTTTGTACTGCGTTAGGTGGAGGATGTTACAATGAAAATCTGGGTGATTGTTGATCAAGATTGTAAAAATGTTTAATTTTCTTTAAAAAATGGTTTTCTTTTAAATAAATCCTTACCTCTCTGATGAAACCCGTGCAGCTTTCTGTCAGTATACTGTTGGTTGTGGATTATCTGTGGTTTTAGTAAATGGACTCTGCTTTTATTTCCTTGGACATGAAGCACCTCCACTCTCAGCAAGGTAAGATGCCTGCAACAGATGGGCAAAACCAATTCCTGCTGAGGCTGAGCATGTGGCAAATAAAATAGTTAAATGAAATCTGACTCATACGTGTCCAAGACTGAAGTGACCATCCTTGCTGAATCAGAAATTCCCATCGGCCTCGGTGATGTAAGGAGTGCAAGTGACACTTAAGAAATGAGTAATACTTGTCTAAGAGGGCAGTAAGAAAGGATGCTTTGCTTTTACTGGGCATTGCCCTGATTCCTTCCCATCCTTCAAAACCAAGTCAGGAGTCCTTTGGAAGAGGCTGAAGGACTGCATTGGTAGAGATGCAGAGAACAAGTTAACTGAGGGTGAGAGGAAAAATATTCCAGGGGACATCAGTAGCCAAAGGGTTTGCAATTAACCACAGAAAAAAGTGCTCTGTGGCATTTGTGCTGCCTTGCCCTTGCCTTTGATTTCCCCTGGGGTATATTTATAGCTCAAACTGAAGTCCTGAGAGAAGTTAATTGCACAGAGTTCTTCCTCAGGAAACGTGGAAGTCGGAGTTATGGCTGAGGGTCAGACTTTGGTCAGTTTTCTGTCCTTCCCAGCCCTGAGAAGCACAAGAGGTAGACCTATTCTCTCCTTCTCACCCCTGAGTCCTGGCCCTAGGTCTTGAAGCCAACTGTGGCTTCAACACTGATGTTCACAGATGCTGCTGAGCACTGTTGGCTGCCGCAGTGGGAGCAGCTCTGATGTCCCTGCTTCTCCCATCACCTGGAGAGAAATGGCTCAGTGGAGGAGCGTGGAAATGAATATTCTGTGTGCCGCTGTGGATCTGTGTCAGTCCCATCCTGTTTAAGGGTGGGTTTCAGAGCCCAGTTTTTAATTAGTTTCATCAAATATGTGGACAATTTTGTCTGGAAGGAAAAGAGCACACAATACCACAAGCAGCATCATAATAAAGGCTGCAGATACAGGCTGTCCTGATAACTTTAGCTTGTATTACAACCCAATGGAAGTGAGAAGCATGTTACAGAGTTCATGACAGCAGCTATACCAACATCAGCAGTATTATGGACATGGATGAAGCGAGGATGTGTCTAGCACCTGCAAAGATAATACATGACTTTATTGCTGGCCTGCTTTCTGGTTTTGTTTTTTTACTAGAAAAATGTAAGATGACTTAGTTTTTAGAATTTTAATGGAGGAAGGAAAGGGAAAATTAATTTTTCATAGCGATGTAGCTGCATAGCACAATAATACACATTTTAGCAGTGCAAATGAGGATGTAGATAAATGTTAATATAAAGCACCACAGACCTGATTTTGTTATTGCTGCTGTGCAGTTTTGCCCATGGAAAAGTATCATGTATGTTGCTGTAGAATACATTTTAGGAGCAAAATCTGGTATTTCTGGAAAGCCAAGACAAATACATTGATTACACACTTAGTTACTGGTTTAATGTCAGTTTTATTTAAACTGATATGTTTCAATCCATGGCATGCTTTGGATTTATTTATATCTGAGAGGTACTGAGTCCCTTTGTGAATTTGAGTAGAACTCCATCAGCTGCACTGGAACTGCACCCATTGTCACCCGCAGGAAAAATGGCTCAGTGAACTCAAATTACATAGGGAAAACCACTTCCAAGGCGTGCTCTGCTGGAGGACACCACGTGTATTCTGTTAGAGATGAACGCGGTGCTGTGTTTTACAGAAGGCCAAATGCTGCCTGGTGGCTCTTTTCGTCCACGTGCCAGAAATCAAAGGAGAAATGCTGCCAGGGAATTCTTGCTTTCACATCCAGTTCCCATCTCCTATCCTCATGGAGAACCATTTACCAGGTAATGGGACGAGGATGCTGGAGGCAGCTGGACTCTTCAGTTAAACCTACCCAATTAAACAATACCTGTAGTTAGGACAGCCTGCTCTGTCATGGGCAATAAGCCTCTATAGAAGGTGACTCAATCTACCTGGGTAACAGGGATTTTTACATGCCAGATCAACGTTAGCAATTTTTCTGCTATCTATTAAATAGTGAAATGGTGATATCTAGTGGTGGGTTCCTTTAGTACCTCTTAGTTCAGGATTTCCAGAGCTTTACAACCATTTTGCAAATAAATCTCAAAGTCCGGCTCTCTTTGGAGGGAGGATTATTTCCCACAAAAAGAAGGATGCTCAGGCATGCAGAACAACAGCTTCTATTAGCTGATGTTGTTATATTCTGCAGATTAAAATCTACAAAGATGGCAATCCATCTTTCTCCACAATAGTTGACATATAAAAATGCAATATTGATATTTTTTCCCTGGTTTGCTCTTGTTTTACGTATAGGTTTCCAAAGTTTAGCTATATGATTTTAATTAACCCAATCTTCTTTTTCACTTAATTCCTGTCTGCATCTGCTCTGAGTTAATTTATTTGTGATGACCCCATCAATCTGTTGGGAATATAAATCACCTGCGTGGGTGCCCAGCTGCTAGCAAACCCTGCTATTCCTATGTGCTAGGTCCTGACTGCCTGGGGGCTTCTGAAGTGGAAATGAAAGTGTTTAGCATTGACCTGTGAATCCCAAGAGGCCAAAGACCTTCCTTCTTTTGTCCTGTTCCTTGCAGTGATTGCAGGTAATTCCCCTTGGCTTGGGGGCAGTGCTCTGGGGAAGGGAGAAAGGCTGGAGGAGTATCTGATGCAGCGGAGCATGCTGGAGGGGGAGTCCTGCATCAGTCAGCAGCAGGATTGTCTCCAGATGGGTGACTGAAACTTGCACAAAATGTGCTGGGGGTGTTCTTTGGACTGTGTCTATTGGAGCTTTATTTCTCTTGGGATGCTTGTCTGGGGCTCTTTTTTTCCAGGGAGAAAATTTGGCGCAATTGTTAAATCGCCGTTTCTTGGAAACCATCTGGCACCTTGCCACTTTCCCTATGGCGTTATTCACTGGTGTTTAACTGCTGAAGGAGCTGAGTAAGGGGCTGAGGAATTTCACCTGGTGAACGCTAACTGCAAGAGACCAGAAGAGCCGTGTCTTTGAAATCAACCAGAAGAAGCACTTAAGGCTCGCAGGGGTTTTCCATGTCTTGTTAGCACTGCTTCTCCTTGAGGGTAAGTGGAAACAGCATCTTTCCTAAATATAGCTCCAGTTATGTAAAACTGAAATACGCTGCTCTGAACTCTAAACTTCCCATGGAGCCAGGCTGGGTCAGCCTGGAGAAGAGAAGGCTCCTGAAGGGGAGACCTGAGAGCAGCTCCAGTGCCTGAAGGGGCTGCAGGAAACCTGGAGAGGGGCTTGGGACAAGGGATGGAGGGACAAGACAAGGGGAATGGCTTCAACCTGCCAGAGGGGAGACTGAGATGAGCTCTTAGGCAGAAGCTCTTCCCTGTGAGGGTGCTGAGGCGCTGGCACAGGGTGCCCAGAGAAGCTGTGGCTGCCCCATCCCTGGCAGTGTTCAAGGCCAGGTTGGACGCAGGGGCTTGGAGCAACCTGCTCCAGTGGAAGGTGTCCCTGCCCGTGGCAGGGGTTGGAACTGGATGGGCTTTAAGGTCCCTTCCAACCCAAACCAGTCTGGGATCCATTCTATTTGCTCGGTCTGTCAGCAGTGCTGGCAAGGTAGATGAGGCTGGCTTATGTGTTTATTTTGGTAGTGTCATTGCAGTTGAATTAACCCAAAGAGGGGTGCTAGCTGTGATTTCCCCCTGCTGTTTACATGGGATGGGAAATCTTGGCTTTGCTCTGGCCATGGAGTTCTTCACTTTACATTAAGCAATGTGGTATGGCTCCAATTCACTTCTCATGCTTCTGTGTTAGGCTTTTCTGCCAATTCTCAGGTCATTCTGTACCCAGCTGTAGGAAGCTCCGTAGAGGTTTCCCAAGTTCCAAGGCACAATGCTTAGAGTTCCTTGTGACAGACATACATTCAAGGAATATTGCTGGCCTTTAAGCTCTGATTTACTGTATAGGGGTCCTGGATGCTTTAAAAAAATTTTTTGGTTTGTGCAATAAGATAATTTCTTAATGTGCTGTGTTCCTATTTTTTGTTATCATTCCCCATCTGTGGTGACTACACACTTCTGCTTTCCATTGCCACATGTATGAGGCACACTGAGCATTTATTTACTTGCTCTTCCATTGCTCAACCATACAAAATTGGTATTTCAAGAATTAATTACTAATCTGAAATGTAACAAACATTAACAAAGAGGAGTGAGAGAAACCCCAGGCTCATACCTGCTCTCACTCTTTGTGTGCATAGAATGCATTAGTGCTTTGCTCCAAATGGATAACATTTGTGAACTTAATGGACCAGGGAACATACCTACAAACTGATTTCCAAAACATCTTCACTTGAAGTTTTAAATTAACAAATTCTGTTCATTCTTATTCCTCTTTCCTTTTAGCTGAATTACAAGAATCCTCTCATGGAATAGGAAGGGAAGACATCAGTGTTGCATATGCAAAAGTCATGCAAGTTATAAAGTAGTATGTGCTGGAGGTGCTTGTGTGCTTAGAAAGGAAGGTGGCACAGCTCGGTTTCCCTTCACTAACCATGCACTGCTCGAGCCCAGCTATGGAGTATAAAGTACAGGTCACTGATCACAGGCAATGCCATTGCACTGAAATGGCTTTTGGATAGATTTATTGAATACTTTTACGTAACAAATACATCTTGGGAAGTAGCCACCTGCTTATGCTTATTCCACAAAAAGAAACCAGAGCCTGCATTCAGCAGGCAAAGGACTTCAGAAAAACTAGACATCGCCTAACAGTTCATGTCCAGCCTGCTTTGGAGTACAGTGTGGTATGTAGGTGTATGCGTGTCCAAAGAGCAGAGGGCTGCTCCATAAGCCACTACACCGGGACTGATCTTCACCCCGGGTTGAAGTCCGTGTATGAATGTATCTGGGGTATCATCAGTAAATGTACAGTGTTGAGGAGGTGTAACATGTTCACACCTTTGAGGTGAGGGGTTATAGTGCTTGTGTGCATTGAGTCTACTACAACTTGATTACAAGTTACTACAAGGCACATGGAAAACAAGGAGGCGACTGGAGACAGCCAACTTGGCTTCACAAAAGGCAAATTGTGCTTGATGAATTGGGTGGCTTTCTGTGACAGGGTTACAGTGTTGGTGGCTGACATCATCTTCCTAGATGACTTTTAAGGTCTCTTCCAGTCCAAGCCATTCTGTGACTTCATTTACAGTCACAAGCTCAGTGCAGGTGGCACTGCCATTTGCCTGCTGTGATCACTTGCACCGATTCACAGGGTTTGTTTTCCTTGTTGGTTCTTGCTTTGTTTTGGGATTACAGCACTATTGTGACCACGCACCATGACAGCACTGGTGGTCAGCATTGGTTTGTCCATGATTGCATATTTTCCCAGGGGGTGGCTAGCAGTTTGGTTGGGGAACAGGAAGAGTTGAGTAAACTGGAAGAAAATGGTGAATAAGAAGAAATTCTTCCATCCTTCTCCACAGCTGAGGCTCTGTGCGTGTAAGGCAAAGCACTCCTTCACCCTTCCCATCAGCCAGACCGTAGCTGAAGAAAGGATGGGGAATTGCAAAAACATGGCCTATGATCATGGCTTATGCTCATCTACCAGGACAGGTTCCTGCAGGGGTTTGTTCCTCTACCATGAATACCTCCCAGTCCTGTTTATGCATAAATGCTCCAGGCCAGAGCAGGAAAAGCCTTCAGCAGTGCTCTCATGAGGAGGGTTTGGAAGTCCAATGGGCTTGGGCTCACATTTAATGAGAAACAACTTCCACCTCATGGTTGACTCTTCTGGGTGAGCTCAGCTTCTGGGTCTCTTAGTCTGACCTGCTGTATAGCATCGTGATCTAGAGATTTCCTGCATGGCTTTGAGGACTCTAGTTTGCATCAAAAGGAGCGTGACCAGCAGGTCGAAGGAGGTGATCCTGCCCCTCTACTCTGTTCTTGTGAGACCTCACCTGGAGCATTGTGTGCAGTTCTGGGGTCCTCAACATGAAAAGGACATGGAACTGTTGGAACAAGTCCAGAGGAGGCCACAAGGATGATCAGGGACTGGAGCACCTCCTGTATGAAGACAGGCTGAGAAAGTTGGGGCTGTTCAGCCTGGAGAAGAGAAGGCTGCGTGGAGACCTCATAGCAGCCTTCCAGTATCTGACGGGGGCCTATAGGGATGCTGGGGAGGGACCCTTCATTAGGGACTGTAGTGACAGGACAAGGGGTAATGGGTTAAAACTTAAACAGGGGAACTTTAGATTGCATATAAGGAGGAAATTCTTTCCTGTTAGAGCGGTGAGGCACTGGAATGGGTTGCCCAGGGAGGTTGTGAATGCTCCATCCCTGTCAGTGTTCAAGGCCAGGTTGGACGAAGCCTTGGGTGAGATGCTCCATGGCAGGGGGGTTGGAACTACATGATCTTAAGGTCCTTTCCAACCCTAACTATTCTATGATTCTATGATCTCCTAAAAATTAAGGAGTATTAAAATTATTATTTAATAGAAGAAATTGTGTATCACCACCTGAATATGAATCTGATTTGTGGTTGTGTCAGTTCTGGATGTGTCTCTGGAAACCAAAGTTTGGGATTTAAATCAGGCAAATATTTCTTTAGATTAGCAAAAGGAGAAGAAGTGGGTACTTTAAGGCCACAATTACAGGCTTCTCCAATTAGAATGGTGAAGAAAAATATTAAAGCCCGTTTAGTTTACAAGTGATTTAAGCGGTTGTGCAAAGTGCTCAAACTGTTATTGACAAAAGCAGCATCCAAAGAGAAGTCAGTGCCAGAATGATTAAAATGGTACTCAGCCTGGCATTGCCCTGTAGGAATTCTTTAAGACCTGTGTTAATTAGGTGTTGCTAATTGTAAAGCTGTGATGGCTGCTGCGTTGTGGCTGCTGTTTGCAGTGAGAGCAGTATGGAAACTGTGCGGAAGCTGTATGGAGAAAGTAGGTACAAGGCAAGAAGATTTTGGATCTTGTGGCTACTGATAGCAGAGGGCTGTTTGTCAGACTCTCTCCATTTAGCAAATAAAATCGTCAGTGATAAATCTGTGTTTTTCAAGTTGGCAAAATGTTAAGCAATGAACCATAAAATGTGCATCTAGTGTTCTATACATCCTCTGCAGCTTCCTGATGGTGAGAGAGCGTGGGCAAAGAGAATGTCTTATTCTTTTGATGTATTCTTCTTCACTCGTTTCTTGGTAATGTTGCATTTTGTTCAAATTCTCATTAAAACCAGATTTTTGAATGAAGTCAGTGCTGTTAAATCAAATATCCCTTCTTGCCTGAGCTCTGTGGGGTGCTCATGAGTTAAGCAGCACATCAGTTCATCCAGCTCACTGCAATGCTAAGTTGGTTTCTCAATATATTCATAGCCTGTGAAAGGCTGAGGAAAAACATATGCTATAACTTTGAATTTTAAGGGGCTTTCCATTCCAGCTGTCCGGAGCAGCTGCGAGTGTGATCCTTTCCAGCAAGGGAAGTGTGATGAGGGGCTTGGTCTCAATTTCAGTTCCCATTAAATCTTGCTGAACTGCCTGTCAGCGTTATGTGCCTTCTGTGTTTGCTCACAGGCCTGCGTGCGGATGGAAGTATGTGCTCTTCTGTCCTGGACCTTCAGAGAGATCAGTATTTCACGTGCAGTCTTCACTGGGCGTGTTAAAATGCAATGGAAAATGCAGGTAGTGAGGAGGAGAAGCTGAAAAATAAGGTGATTGTTTGAGTTATGAGCTTGGCAGATTTTTTAAGACAGTTATACTGTGTGATTCCTTGTGCTGGGTATGTCTGGGAGGCCCCAGTCCACCGTATGACTTTCACGTTATCAACCATAAACTGTGAAACTCTGAGTGCTTGTAGCTGAGTAAATATTTAAATGATTTTCTGATTTGAGGCCCAAATAATATGGAAAGTCTTTGTGGTACAGCAGCTAAAAGGTGCACAACGAGTTATTTTTCTTTCCCCCTATATAAGGCATAAGCTTATTCACATTTCTCATCTATAATTTTCAGTAGCTGATATATGAATTTCAGGAGGTGATGGAAATTGTGGTTTAGTTTACAAATATTTCTTTTTTTGTTAAATGATACATGCATTCACAGTGATAAAGAAGAGTTGAAGTATACTTAGGAGTAATTGCACATCAGGAAGGTAGGGAAAGGTTTCACTTCCATCCTTCTTCTCTCAAAGTAAGTGTCCTGGGTTCAGCAGTAGCAGTCATGTTTCTCCTCCTTGGTAGCTGGTGCAGTGCAGTGTTTTGACTTTCGGCTCGGGAACAGAGCTGATAACAATGATGTTTTGGTTTGGCCAAGGACTTTGTGAGCCTCATGCTCTGCCAGGGAGGAGGGGAAGCCAGGAGGAAGCAGAGACAGGACACCTGACCCAAACTGACCAAAGAGGTATTCCATACCACAGCACGTCATGCCCAGGATGTAACTGGGAGTTAGCCGGAAGGGTTGGGAGACTGCAGGGTTGGAGGAGGTATGGGTCGGTGCTTGGTCGGGGGCTGGGGGGCCGAGTTATCGGTTGGTTGGTGGTGAGGTGTTGTATTCTCTTCCCTTGTTATTTCCATTATCATTGTTATTATTGGTAGTAGCAGTAGTGATTTGTGTTATACCTTAGTTACTAAACTGTTTTTATCTCAACCCGTGGGAGTTGCATTCTTTTTGATTCTCCTCTCCGTCCCTCCGGGAGCAGGGGGAGGGAAAGAAAGGGGGGGGGAAGTGAGCGAACGAGTTACCTGACTGGGTTTAAACCACGACAGTAAGTAAAGAGAAATAATGTGTTGCCATCAATTAAGGAGTATAAGGAATTAAAATAGTTATTTTAACATAACATTTTCATTGCATCAGCCTGAATTCTGGTCGCTGTTACTATATCACACAATACTCTGTTCTTCTCGTAGTCCTGTTCATTCCAGCAGGGGCAAGGTACTTGTCAATACAATTATGGGCATCAGAATTTAGCTTGGAAACCTAAAATCTGGGAAAGCACATTACATTAGAAAGAAAATGAAAGCATGTCAATGGATGTGTGATCAAATGGTACTCGCATTAAAAAGTTGTTCAATAATATCAATATCCATTAAAAGAGGAACAGCATATATTCTGTTATCATAGAACTTTGGAAAAACATTCTGCCTTTGGCTTTCGGTTTATTTATAACTAATATGCAATGAACAAGTATGCAAGTAAGAATTTAAGTGTAGTAACAAGTGTATTTATATAGAACTTCAGGGTAAACCGATGCACCCAGAAAGATGAGTTTCGGAATCCTAAAAGCAAACTTGAAGGTTCTCACTGTCGAGAAATACAATGACCAAAATATTTGCAAAGGGTCTTTAATTATCCTTGTGCAGGTCTAGGAATGGCAAGCCTGTAATTAGAGTGAGAAGAGATGGAGCTTTTAAGAGAGACACTTGAAGGCCTGCAGGATGAAAGCCGGTGTGCAGCGAGAGGCTGCACTGATTGTCTGCGCGGACCCTTGTTGAAGAAAGGAGCAGAGACAAGAGAAAGCAGGACCCGGATTCATTAGAAACTGCACAGGTTACTGGCTCAGGCTCTTTCCCCCTCTGTTAACATTTACTATCTTAAGGACTACGGTGTGTTTAGCTCTGTTTGGGCAGAGAGCTTTGGTGAGCAGTTAAGGTAAATAAGTACACGAGTGTCTTTTTGCTTCACCTGTTAACTGTTGCTTAGCCCTTAAGGTCCTGACTTTATAAGTGAACTTTACTTGAAAACAGTGAGGCATGTTTTAATGTTCTTTTCTCTTTTGACCTTCCTCAGATACCATCCCAACTCTGTTGGGTTTTTTTTCTGGTTCCATTATCAAATAGATATTGATTCTACCCACAAACTCGTTTTCCAGATAGCTCTCTTCAGCTTACTGCAGGTCTTTTTTTCCTTCCAAGATGCAAACATTTCATTTTTAGCTTAAGGTAAATAAAAGTGATTATTAACTTCTGTTTTTAAAATGGAGCATTTGGGATAGAGGAGAAGGGGAGCTTGGCAAAACTCCTTGTCCATGCCACCAAATGGAACAAGTCTTTAAACTCTCAAATTTAGCACCAAATATTTCAGCAGAAAGAGGAAATATGATGGCTTGGAACGTGAGCCTGGGCTCAGAACTGCTTCCATGGCTCTTAGCTCTGGCTAAGTAATTTCTTAATCACTTCTTAATTGCTGTTAAAAGCACGATATTCTCTCTCCTTTGGAGTAACAAGGGATCCTGTCTTCTCATGTCTTCCTCTCTTCCCTGTTCCAGACCGCGTGGAATTGAACCATGGAACAGAGATGGAGGAAAACCTTGTGGAATTTCTCTCCTCCAAGTGTCTGTCCTGCAATTTTGATTACTTTTAAAATATACAGAGGGAGAAGTGGCACCGAGCTTAAACTAGCTTAGTTTGCTAGACGACTGCTCTAATGAGAGGAGTGTTGCTTTGCGTTAAAGTCAGCAAGTGTGGTAAAGGCACACTTCAAATTCAAATTATCCATGCTAAAGGATACACTCCATGAGTGTACACTGTATCTCTCCTGTCTCCCAAAGTTTATAGCCCAGGATGTGAGTCTGCATGGTCTTGGGCTCTCACTTACAGCAGAGAAAGGGGGTCACCAGCTTGTTATTGCCAGCTCAATTTTGGTGTCATTTAAGCAGCTGAAGAGAAACAAATAGGCCATCGATCAGTCTAGCAACAGCCTGGGGCCCCTGTACTTTAATTATGTGTGTTCTTTGGACCAAATTTATCCCTGTTGAAACAGCATCAGCTTAATGAAAATCCACAATGGAGGAATTTGGCCCAGTATGTTTATGCTCTACATATGTCTAAACATCTACATTAGATGTTTATATATCTAATACTGTTGCTAATAACATTTTATTTTTGGCTCTTCTGCTTTTGTAAGCAAGCTCATCGAGCTTCTGGTGCCATTCCAAGTAGGCAAGAGAGGTAAAGAGAACACTTCCTGTCTTATAAGAAGAAGCTTTCAGCAGTTGTTGAAATACACAGGTGACCTCTGCCCAGCACAACACTGCAGCTCTGTATTTAGCCTAAGATGGGATGCTTTGCTGGATTTACAGTGGGAGCTGTGGTTACCAGTAATGCTGCTGTGTGTTCCCTCTGTGGGCACTGGAGATATCCACTGAAGTCTACTATAAGATGGGTCCATTTCTGGATGAGGCTGATGTGAGACCTGTTCCATCAAAGCCCAGCTGCCAACTTCACCCTCCAAAAAGGGTTGCTGAGAGACTGGAAGTCAAAATATGTCAAGAGTTAGGAGTAAAGACAACTTATCCCTTTCTCAAGCATGCAAAGGTGTGCTATTGGTCGGGGGGTGCATGAGGCATTTCTTCAAGGAACCTTCTGCAGGAGGAGCCTATTTGGGTGCACCTTTGTGGTGCCAAAGGGTGCAATTCTCCAGCACGGTCTCCCAGCTGGAAACTAATGGGAGGAGAGTCAGTGTGAGGCGGAGCGGCTGCTCCTCTCTTTGCAGCAACCCATGCAGCGAGGGCGAGCTGAGCTCCAGAGTCTCCAGCAGTGCTCCCAACCCCTCACCGCAGCAGTGGGAGCTGCTGAGCAGGAGCAGGCAGTGCCCAAAATTCCTGTGGCTGGCAGCTTCCAGGGAAAATGGAGCATCAGAGGCCAGGGAGCAAAGCTGCAGCTGCTCTCCTAGCCTGGTCCTTGCTCTTCTCTGTCCTCCAAGCCACCAGGGTCAGAGCTCTGCAGGGATCCCCACCAATGCCACAGTTAGAGGATGTCATCTCGGAGAACATCAGCTGGGCTGCAGAGGAAGCTCAGGGCAACGAATCCTCAGAGCACACGTTCTTCTCTCCGGATTATCAGCATGTCCAAGTCCCCTTTGAAATCACCCTCTGGATCATGCTTGCATCCTTGGCCAAAATAGGTAAGGCATCTTGAGGGGATGAGGAAGGACAAGGGTCTCTGTGGAGATGGCGTGGGCAGGAGTGGCCACTGCTTCACCAATCTTGGAGCCTGAGATAACATGCCAAGTCCTAAAGATGCACAGATTGCGTGCCGGACATGCTGCACACATAGAAAATAAATACTCGGTTGCATTTGTGGTTGGAAATGATGTTTTTCCATCTGGAAGTTCACACCTGTGCATGCTGTTGCTGTTAGTAGGAAGAATATCAGGCTTTCTATGAAAGAATTTTATTTAACTGCAGTATGTACCAATGTATGCATTCATCTCAGTTCGCTTGCGAGCTAAGCTATGTGCAGGTTGTCCACTGACACCTTCATCTTCAAATGAAAATGCCTTGTTCTTAAAAACCTTAAGTACTTGTGGTTGTCTGCATTTCTCTCTAGCAGTGGGTGTTGCACAAGGCTGACTCAACCGGACTGTTTTAAATGTTGCCTTTAGCTTTAAGTGTTAATGATTAAGTAATATTAAAAGTGGCACCATTTATAATTGAGAATGCTTTTTGTGAGTTTTTTTTTTATTTTTAGTGTATAGAATCTGTATTGTTTAAAATTAGCAGTTGCTGTTTATGTAGGTGCTGAAGATGGGCCTGTTAACTAGATTGCATCATAAATAATTCCAAAAGTGTTTTTATTTATGCAGATGATTTCGTTTTTCTTTTTGTGTATTACCTGAAAATATGTCTTTAACCTTATGCCATGATGCAATGCAGCCTGAACCAACAGTAATTTTAGAAAGTTTGGTATTTTCAGTGATCTTTCAGATCTTGTAGCAAATTTTTGATTGAGTGACTCCACCTTAACTGTGGGCATTGATTACTACTACCCTAAGGTGTAGCCTGCTGGAGGTGGGGGCATGTTTGGTGCTATTTAGCCAGTTTGGGCTGGTAAGATAATATGGTTTTCATCTATCCATCCCCTTCCAGGGTTTCATCTCTATAACAAGCTGCCTTCTGTTGTTCCCGAAAGCTGTTTATTGATATTTGTAGGACTCATCATGGGGGGGATCATCTACGGCTTAAATGACAAGTCACCACCTGTTATGGACAGCGACATCTTTTTCCTGTACCTCCTGCCACCCATCGTCCTTGATGCAGGTTACTTCATGCCCAGCCGTCCCTTTTTTGAGAACATTGGTACAATCCTCCTCTATGCAGTCGTGGGGACAATATGGAATGTGTTTGGGATCGGCTTCTCCCTGTACGGGATCTGCCAGGTGAAAGCCTTTCGCCTGCAGGATGTGTCATTGCTCCACAATCTCCTGTTCGGCAGCCTGATCGCCGCCGTGGATCCCGTGGCGGTGTTGGCTGTGTTTGAAGAGATACACGTCAATGAAAAGCTACACATTTTGGTCTTTGGTGAATCGCTCCTGAATGATGCGGTGACGGTGGTAAGGATTAGCCTCTATTTTGAGTATTTAATGTTCAGATGAAGGGTGGGCTGGTGCTGAGAGGTGGGATGTGAGATCTGCAGAGGGAAAAAGCATCAACGGTCTCTTCTAGCAGAGGGCTTCTGGCCCACTTCTCTAGGGTGAGGTCCTTGAAGCTCTCGGGTGAACATCTCTTTGACTGCATAGAGATGTAAATGCATATGACTGCCACAGCACTCCCGTGGTAGGAACCCAACTGCCAAAGATGCTGACACCTCGCTGTCGGATACCCCAGCAGCGTATTTTAGTGTCACTGTTACATATGGCCATGTCTGGTTAATATCTTGTTAACATCTGGTTTTCATGTTTTTCACCCAGGTACTCTACAAGCTATTTCGATCTTTCTGTGAAATGCCCACCATCAAAACTGCGGATGTTTTTGCTGGAGTTGGAAAGTTCTTCGTGGTTGGGCTAGGAGGAGTCCTAGTAGGTCTTATTTTTGGGATGACCGCTGCCTTTACCACGCGATTCACCAAGGATATCCGTGTCATCGAGCCGCTCTTTGTCTTCCTATACAGCTACCTTTCCTACCTCACTGCTGAAATGTTTCACCTCTCGGGGATTGTGGCGTAAGTACATCCCAGCATCTCATCTGTCCAGGAAAGATTTCTGGCTATATTTATTGAAAACTAACAGAAAAAGATTGAAGTTTGCTTAGTCGGAAATCTCTGTATAGCAGTGGACAGTGAGTATAAGAGCCTGTGGAAGAGTTGAGAGGTATAACCCCATTTCACACATTACACAATAACACATCGATGGTAATAGCTACAAGTCACAAGCAATCCAGATGATTCCTGCTGGGCAAGCTTCCGATGGCTGACTGCTTTATGGAGGTTATTGAGGAATGTTTATTTGAGCTCCATGGTTTTTGTTTGGAAATCCTGGGCATTCAAGCAGTGAGATGTCTAGTAGATTTACCAGAGCCAGAAGAGGCTTTCTTGGCATATTTCATTTTTTCCATGTTTGGCCTAGCCAAAACCAACATTTGAAGAGCTGCAAGGAGTATTTAATCAACTCCTCAGCCAAGTTTGGTCTTGGATAATAACATTAATGGTCAAAGAAAGCTCACCTTGGAAAGCAGAAACAGATGAAAAACAGAGTGATTCAGTCATGGTTTCTGTGGGCTGGTAGCCACCGAATTTGGCTCTCCTACTCAGACTAAGCCAGCTGGCACTGAGGGTCACAACCAACTATTTAATATTTCCCAAAAGACAGACTGCATGGACAGCTACAGTGTAAACAACTGTAAATCTGATAATAATGAAGATAAACCATTCCTATATCTTGCAGATTTTGTTTCCTCGAATGGTTAATAGGAGCAATATCCTAGCATTACTGAAAACAATTCTAGCTCTGGGAATAAGTAAAAGAAAGCCTATTTATAGGAGTGTAAGACAGAACAGTGAAATAAACGTGCTGCATAATCATCATGGAGCAGAAAACATTCAATCCTAATGGTGTCTCCTTCTATCAATCGCAATCTACTATACCCATTATGGAACCCATTTTCTGTTCTTTTGAATAATGCATTGTCTCTAAAGCAAAACAATTGCAAAGGCAGCTGATTCCTGCACTGCTGGTCTTATAATTGCCAAATTATAAATGCCTCTTTTATATATCTTGATTTCAAACAATTCATTCATTTGTGACCAGGGAATACTGCATTGTAAAAAGCAGATCTTGGCAGTTTGTTCTTTGAAAAAACAGTTTGATTGCCAAAAAAATCAACTCTACATAGTCAAAAATATACAAAATAAATAAAATCTGTGAATGCAGCTCAATCTGCTAAACAGCTCTGCATGTGTGTTTTACCTTCATTTGGTCTTCTTTTGGTTTTATCTTTTCCTCTTGCCTTAGCATCAGTGTCCATCTTTGAAGCTGTGACAAGACAGGTCAGGTTTATTCCTTCTCTGTGAATCTGGTTTGAACCCCTATCCGTTCATGAATAAGTGTTCCCAAACCACAGCTCTGGAAGTCACTTGCCCAGAAATGCTTGTTGGATTTCTTACTTCTTAGCTGGAACTGTTTTACCCACTATTTATTGAGGCAGGAACAGAAGAATTTATTATTTTCTTTTTAGCCTGTGCTTCAATCTCTGTTACTTCTTCTGGCTCAGTGCTTTGTGCAAAGTGGGTCACTCTGAAAAGGATAAATCAAAAAAGACCTGTTTAAGGAAATTTTAAGGCATTGGTACATTTTTCTCAGGACATGAAAGAGGTGCACTTATGCAACGTTAGACAAAAAAAGTCTCACAATGCCGGATAAGATGGAATCTCTTTCCCCAGCAAGAGTATCATGTCTATCCTAAGTCTGACCTTTCATATCCTGCTCCTTTGCTGCAAGTCCTCTCCCTGAAGTTCAGCTTTAATTTCAGACAAACTCAAATGTTTTTTTCCTTCAAAACAGGTATGGGTTTATTTCATGGCAATGAGGAAACACAAATAAGAATTATTTTAAAGAGAAAGGAATAGAAATGTGTGGGTTTATTGTTGTTTGGGTTTTGTTTGTTTGGGTTGGTTTTGTTTGTAAGTTTGGGTTGTTTTGTTTGAATCTAAAGCCCAGTAATCGGTAACTTGCAGTTGGTGGAAGTGCATTTTCATTTGAAACAGTATTTTCTTTTCCTTTTTTTCCAACCACATATCTTGATAAGTATCTTCCCATAATGGTGTTGCTGATTTTCCTAGTGCTTTAGAAATGAATGTAGACCAGAAACGAATAAAATGGTTTTCCATTCCTTTGTCTTGGTCCAAGAATAGATGCTGAGTTGTGGCAGCGAAGATGTGGTAGAGATTCACTGATGAGCTAAGAAAAGAGCCATTATTCTGCTTCTGTTAGCAGCAGTACAGGTCAGGAGCAGCAATGCAGTGACCTAACACTGTCTTCCTGAAATAGCTATGGAAGACAGGACTGGGGACTTTGGTTTTGTACAAGTTATAAGCCCACAACCAGCTCTGCCTGTCTGAAAGCTCCTATGTTAGGTGGGGTGAGGGGGGCAACCCTGTTTTCATCAAAGCCCAGATAAAGCAAAGAATCTTTTGGGGGAATTCTGGAGTTAAATCATAGGATGGTTTGTTTTGGAAGGGACCTTCAAAGCTCATCTAGTCCAACCCCTGCAATGAGCAGGGACATCTTCAACTAAATCAGGTTGTTTAAAATCACGTCCAGCCTGGCCTTGAATGTCTCCGGGGGCAGTGTGTCTACCACCTCTCTGGGCAACCCGTGCCAGTATTTTACCACCCTGAGTGTAAAGAATTTTCTCCTCACATCCAGCCTGAATGTCCCTCTTTTAGCTTGAAACCATCACTCCTCTTCCTCTTGCAACAGGCCCTGCTAAAAAGTCTTTCCCTGCTAAAAATCTTTCTTATAGGCCCCTGTTTTAATGTGATGGTTTCACTGCAAAGCAATAACTGCATGGCTGTTTTCTCAATAGCTCTTAGCTGAGAAGATACGTTCTGGATAATGTGCTGCGGAGGTTACTACCTATCTTAACACCTATTTGCACCTATGCAGGTCACTTAACTGTCCTGGTCACAGCTAGTGCTTAAAGTCAGTCTGCCAGACCCAGGGGCACTTCTGCAAGCCAAGGACCTACCTCTTTGTGCACTTGTCTGTGTGATATAAGAAAGGGAATTGCCATGATGTCCCTTTGAAAGCAATCTTAAAATTAATAAAACTTCGTGTAGATGACCTTAAAATTATCAATGGAAGTCAGATCTTGGAAACCTATAAGCCATCTTGCTATTTCTGGTACAATATTTAGAGCAAAGTGTTTCTGTCCAGGTTGAAATATAAAAAATGGAGCTTCGACTCTTTGGGCACTCAACTGTTTTGATCTTCTAAGATTGCTGGCCTCAAAATGTACTGATTTGCAAAGCTGATGAATTAGGCTATCACCATGTACCCTGTAACTTGAAGAACCAATTATCCATGGAAAATTGCAAGGCAATTGCAAGATTAGAGTTTGGCAAAGTTAAAATGCTGAAAGCAGTGTATTATGATGGGAAGGGTTGGGTGTTGTTAATTGTAGGTATTGCTGTGTGGCTGTGATAAATGCAATAGATAGTGAGTCAATTACCTGTTAAAAAACAGATTCAGACAGTCTTGGCAACATTTATGGTTTCTATTGTCCTGGTGTTCCTCCTGATTTCATTGGACTGATGTAGGAGTGAATCACTACACTGAGATGTCTGCAAACATGTAAAACTTGATGGAGCCTTTCTTTTCTTTATACATGACAATGTGTTAGTTTTATGTGCTTAGGTATAAACATTTATTGTTTCATTCTCCCAGCATCATTGCTTGTGCCATGGGCATGAAACGTTACGTGGAGGCCAACATCTCTCTGAAGTCTCATACCACAGTCAAATACTTCATGAAGATGTGGAGCAGTGTTAGCGATACCCTCATCTTCATCTTCCTTGGAGTTTCCACCATTGGAGAAAATCATGAGTGGAACTGGCCGTACATTTGCTTCACTGTCATTTTCTGTCTTGTTTGGAGAGCACTAGGTATGCTGAAATTATAGGGGGTTTTTGTTTGGTTGGTTTGTTTTAATATATATTATTATTTATGCGAGTGGAAAATGTAATTCCATTAAATGAGAGCATGCTTGTGCCCCCATCATCCTTTCCTGCTCACTCTGTATGTGCGGTTGTCCCAGGTGTGAATGCAAAGACTGAAGTAGGGGACCCCAGCCAATGCTTTCCTCCTCTATTGTTTGCTCAGTAGCAACTCTTGCATTTTACTACGATTTCCTACTCTGTGCACTCACCATAGACAACACTGGTGCTAAGCAGAAATTCTCATGACATCTGTTTTGTAAATACCTCTGTCTTAGATCCTCTTTTGATTGCTATGATCTCTTCTCCTGTTTCAGTGCTTATTAGACCCTTGGTTTCCTCACAGTAGAAGGGAGACTGTAAGTACGTAGGCTTGGGATCAGAGAGCCGTGTAAAATCATGAGGCCTCTGACAGCATAGTCTGAACTGCAGAGATTTAAAGGATTTGATTTGTAACAAGTTTGTGTACAGCAGCATCCTTAAATGGGAAACTGGAGGAACCTTCTAACAGCTGTCACTGGAGATGCTATTCTGCTTTACAGAAGAGCATCTACCCTGCTTACTGCTGGGTAGATGAAAATTGGGACCTGAAATGTGAGAATGCTCCGACTCAAGAACCTCAGATAAGGAGAGAGAATGACAGAACTGCACAGAACTGGAGAATTGCTGAGGTTGGCAGGGACCTCTCAAGATCATTGGGTTCAACCCTTACTTAAACAGGGTCAGCTAGGCAGGACTGTGTCCAAACAGCTTCTGATTATCTTCTTAGAGGAGACTCTGCGTGTTCCCTGGTAAACATATTGCAGTGTTTGACCAATCTCGCAGTGACCAAGATTTGCTGATAACAAGAGGACGAGAGCTGTGTATTAAAAGTTTTCCTGATAATTGTGCCTAAAGATTATTTTCTTGATCACTTGTGATGAAAACCTGAGTCCTGGTCCCAGAATACTCTGGAATCCTATTTTCCTGCATTGCAAATGACCAGAAAAACAAATACACTGCTCTGTGTCCCCAGTTGCATCTTTGCACTGAATTGGTGCTTCAGAGAGACCATTTCTCTGTTGTTTCTTACACTGTGCAGTTACTGTCACCAAAGTGAGTGCAGTGCCTACCTTCCCATTTATGGAAGTTTTTCTGTATTAACTATATCTGCAAGTATAACAGCACACATTTTGGCAAAGAATTTGACAGCTAAAACCCATTCAACAGGATTTATGCTTACAAACCACTGAGTCAGAGTGAACTCAAATTTGATAGACACTTCAAGAAATTGCTTAAATAGGATTGGCCATGATTAGCAAGACATAGCAGAATGGGTTTCATTAACTGTTAATACATGCCAAGGTTTGTTGTAATAACTGCACCATAAATGCACTTGGAAACATGCTTATTAGTTGTGTGGACGTTCAAATGTTTTACTATGGTAAAGTGGTTTTCTCTAAATTATTTGCTCTCGTTCTCAGTTTGACTTTTCTCAGTTCAAAAAATTCTTCACTGCAAGACATAAGGAACATAATAACATCACAAGATCCCCTGGCTCTCTAACCACAGCTCCTCTGATTGCATTCTCAAATTATACAGCATGTTATTAGGGAAGAGCTCAGTGCTGCAGCTAGGGAAGAAAACCCTTTTTCCATGCAAAATCTCCCTTGATTTAAATAAGAACACACAAACCTGGGCTGAAAAATCATCTTGCACATCTCATTCCGAGCAGCGTGTCCCTTTTCTGCAGCACCTTGCTGGGGAGCCATAGGTGTACCGGGAGGGCATGAGCTGGGTAGGGTGCTGCAGAGGCTGGGCACTCCTGTCTTGGAGGTGGTGGCTGAGATGAGATCCTGACGTGCTCAGACCCATTTGGCAGCTATGGACATGCTTGAGGCACTGATCCAGAAATGGGAGGCACTCATAGTTTGCTTGCAGGAATTGGGGACTTTCAGATCAATACTGGGGTTAGTGCCTGAGCTGTGATCTTGTCCCCTATTGGACCCTCCTTGTGCTGTTAAACAAGAAATGATTCTGCTGAAGCCCGAGACCTGGAATTACTTCAATGTAGGAGAGATCAGCTAAAATGCAAAACGCATTAATGGCATTACAGCACTGATATTCTACCATTATCCAAGCACTGGGGAGGTTTCCTTCTGCGCTTTCTCAAGGTCTATCTCCAGAAGAAAATATATTCTGCTCAAAATGATGAATTGTATGTCAGGTCTTGGGGAAAACTGGCCTTGAGTTAGTTTAGGGAATGCTAATGATAATTTATGAGGAACGATTAAATTAAAACAAAGGCCATGATATCAGCTGAATTAAATTTTGTTCCTTTAAATCATCAGCACTGCCTGAGCTTTACAGTAGCCGCAGATGTGAGCTGAGGTATGCTTTATTTCATTTGCTTTATTTAAAGTTAAAAAGCCTTGAAACTGATATACTTCACATCTGCTGGTCTGGATCCGAGCTCCATGGAGATCTGGAGGTGGGGAAGGTGTTGCAAGGTTGAGTTTGCTATTTCTGAAACATCCCCAGCTTTTTGTTTTCTTCAGACCGGTCTGATGTGCAGTCAGATATTTTGAGTTGTATGTGTGTGGGAAGATGTTTGATATGTACATTACAAGTGCACTATTTTGGAGGTTTATTTCTTCTCCAAACACCCTTTAGAAAAGCAGCAGTGCTGTGGATCCAGCTAATTCCTAGTTAAAGTCAGTGTCAGTCTGCTTCATCAGTTCTAAAAATGGCCATTAATCTTCAGGAAATAAGATGTTTATCATATCTGTTGGTATTAGATCGTGGCTTACTGATTTAAGGTCCGACTTTCTGTACCTTTCTGTATCTGTTTATGTATTTGCAAATGACTATAAATTGCATCAGTTATCGTGTCACCTTATGTCGTCTTAAGTTCGTACAACATAAATCTTTGAGTGGAAGGTTTGTGAAGAAGCAACATTTACACCGGCAGAATAGAGCTGCTTATCCAAGCTGCTGCTTGGAAGCTTTTGGAAATTGGAGGGTAATCTGTGGCTAAACTGTTGATGATCATTTGCCTTGAGAACAATCTGAGCAATTTACTCGTTTGTTTGCACTAATCAGAGTAAATCAATTAATATTTCAATTCAGTTTTTGGAATCTGGTTCTGTGTCATTTTACGAGTGAAGTTTTGGCTGGCACATGACTATAAAAACTTTCATTAACCACCATCAAAATAAATGTGCTAATAGATCCTATGTTGCCAATAGTTCTTGTTTGTATTTATCAGTATTTGGCTGATGCTTAGCACCAAGTCACCTGGTAAGCGGTGTGTTCTGGGATCCGTGGTCATTGGAGCAGGATGAGAACCCTAAAACTCCCCTGCAGAGTTCAGAGTCCTTCTGAAGGAAGCTCTGGTTTCCCAGCTGGGCTGTAATAAGCACAAGGTTGAGTTAAAAAACAAGAGAATTTGCTACAAGATGAGCTACCTAAAACTACATTTTATAGTACAATTCATAGTTGTACAAACTCCCAAAACTGTGGCCAGTCAATGGTGGTGTAATACCCCAAATCAGAAATGCATCAGGGATTAGTTTGTAAGTGGACAACTCAAACACAGGCCTGTTGGACCAGGCTGGAAGAAAAACCCTTCTCCAGTGGCATACTTAGAGCATCCCTTGTTCCCTGGCCAGTTCCTCATGCCTTTTACCAGTTCAGAGGTGTTTTGCAGTATAATGCATTGAGTTGTATCTAATTGCTCTTTTTGTTTGATGTGCTCCCATCTTCTTTCCTGCTTTTCAGGGGTTCTTGTGCTGACTTTCTTTGTGAACAGATTTCATGTGAACACCATCACCACCAAAGACCAATTCATTATAGCATACGGGGGTCTCCGAGGAGCCATTTGTTTCTCTTTGGTTTTCTTGCTGCCTGACTTTCACAGAAAGAAGCTCTTCATTGCAGCAACAACTGTTGTCATCCTCTTCACCGTGTTTGTACAGGTAAAAACAATCTTGCTGTCATTAGCAGATGTAGACAATAAGCATGATTTTTTCTTTTCCAATAGCCAGTACCAAACTATTAGGTGGATACAAGGATTTTCCAGTCATTAAACCTTTCCCTCTATTGAGTGGTTAGGCATATGAAAACTTCAAATTATTACTGAAAGAAGCAGAAGGTTTGAGAGGTTGACTAGCAGTTGTTGCCTTGCAACACGTGCTGTGCATTTTCCATGATAACTTGTCCCATCTTTTATCCAGTCCATCCGTAGTGGGATAGCAGCTTTGAAAATTGTGAAGAATGATGCTGGCATAGGTTTCCTCTCTAAAGCAGTGCTTTTATGTGCTTTATGTGAGAGCAAAGCCAACACAAATCAACCTCTACAACTAGTTTGCTGTTTGAGCAAGGTAAGAACCACTTGTTATTGGAGGCCTTGTCATGAAATGAAATGCTACCTGAGCCATGCAGTGAAATGAAGATCAGTTTTCCTGATGCCAGAGGTGAGAAGATGGAAGATGTTGGAGATGTTCCAAATCCCCTGAACGAGGGCAGCAAGAACTGGAAGAAGTTTATAGTTTGGTTGTCTCAGCTTTGGTAGTTCACAAGGACAAATTTAAAGGGGCCTAATTTGGGGGGAGTGACTTTTTAATGGTTTCTGAAAATGAGTTTTATTGGGGCACCCAACAGCGGAAGCAACAACAGTCATTAGTTTATTTTGTATTTTGTGTCTCTGTCTGAGATGTTTTCACATTCATGCAGCAAAGCAGCTGCAGTTATTTTGTGATGATGCAGCAAGAAGGGGATTGCTTTAACTCTTCCATTGGAACAAAAACCCAGCTTTGGGTGTGTTACTTGTTATAAAAGCAACGAAAATCAGAAGCGAATAGAAAAGTCAGCACTTTTGATTAATTTGCCTCTAATCTTTCTTCTATAACTGATCCCTGAACCCTGTTGCTACCTGCTTTCTCTTTCTGCCCTGATGATTCTTGGCTTGTTTCCTATCCACCACCAAAGCTTCTGTGAGCGAGTTCAACCTGCCCAGATTATGCAGCAGCTGCTAGGGTGGGAGAGGGAGATGGACCCTCAGAGCGCTGATTGCTCCAAGATAGTTGGTTTATTGTTTGAAGTATGGTACTTCCCCCCCCCGCCGTTTTAAAGACTGATTTCTGTGAGTGTCTTTTGAGTACGTTTTGCAAAGCCCAGTCGTACAGAGAGGCTGTAGGAGCATCTGCAGCTTAGGCTGCTCTTTGGCACCATGAGCAGTGCCACATCTGACCTCAGCCCACAGCTGCATCCTGGGCGAGGATGGACAGTCCGCAACTGGGGCAGAACTTGGTGCTGGTACTGCTCTGCTTACTGATCATACGCTGTTATTTTTGACGGATTCTGCTTTAGCACCTTTCCAGGTCTGTGATGGAGAGAGCTTTTCTCTCCCTCGGGCACAGGCTGGGGTTGTAAGGAGTTGTTGAGCTCGGGAGGAGCAAGCAGGCAGCATTGCTCTGACATCTAGTGGTAAAAGCATCCTTGCAGCCTTCTGTGCGATGATTTTGGAGGTGTCTCCCTGCTCTTTGCCCAGCAGCAAGTCTGTAAGGGCAAGGCTCCTTTCGGGCTTTCTTTGAAATACACATTTTAGTTCACCTCACAAGCAATGTCATGTTTGGAGGAGAATGTGGTGGGGAAATCTGAGTTGTCTGGTCCTGAAGTGAACAACACTGATGTCTACCTGGTGTGCACCATCCCAGAAAGTTAAGCATGGGTCTCCATAGGGTTGAGGCAAGCAGGATGAGGGTCTGGGAAAGATGCCATGCAGAAAAGCTCCCCAGGAGCTCCTGCTGAAGAGCATGAGGTCCATGCACAGCTGCTGACCTGGGGCTGCCCTCTTCCTGCCCCTTGGATGGAGGAAGCAGAGAAGCAGCCGGGGCTCTGGGAGCTGGTGGGTCACGGTGACAGCTGCTGAGTGGCCCCATGGCTGAGTATCAGTCCACAAGAGCAAATTCCTTTCGCTTGGCCTCCCTGAGCCCCTTAGGTGTGGGTGTTGGGCACTTGGGCTATGTGGAGGATTGGTGTTGGCTCTCTGCTTCCCCACATCCACCTAATCCACATCAGGAGCTGAAAACACGGTCAACGTGTGACATGCTGATGGACTCGGAGCTGAGACCCGCGGGCAGCCGGACCGGGCACAGCTTTCAGACTGAAAGGAGGGAGCAGGGGCCAGGGGTGGGGGGAACGTACTAGAGGTGGAGGTTGACAAGTTTTAAGATGCAAATGTGGGTCAGAAATTGAAAAGACACGGTCACTAGGCACGTCCGCTCATGCAGAGACGCTCTTGAGTCTCAGACAAAGGTTGTTCTAAGGCAGCAGCTCTATTCTGCCGAGGGCTCGGAAAATCCTTCCCAGGACTGGGAAAAGGGCTTTTGTGTAACCTCAAAGCTCAACTGGTGATGTCATCTCCATGCGAAAGGGTGAGAGTTAAACAGGGTCCCCTGTGGGTACGTGTCGGAGTGACGACCCCTTGACCTTCAGCCATTCAGCAGGAGCATAGTGTCTATAAAGACAGACTTTGCTCAGGCTCAAGATACCTGCAGTATTGTGTAGCTGAGGCCACCACGGCAACAGGGAGGGGGGAAATAAGCTGAAACAGAAGGATATGAACTTTTCAACGCTGCATCTCAGCATATACATACACAAATAGGAACATGTATTAAGATGAAGTGTTACAAACGATTCCTACAGCTACTGCTGCCAGCCACGCTGATGGATGCATTACTGAAGAATTAATATCCTTAATATCCCAGCACCTTTGATGGTGCTCTGTCACTTTGGGTGGAAAGGACAAGTGAAACACTGGCTACAAACCAGCTTCTGTAGACAGTGGACTTTTGTTGTTGTTATTTTGTACAATAAGTTTTCTTTATATTCTCAGTGATATCAGTACAGACTTGGCAGGGGGTGTCTGTGTTAAGATAGGACACAAACTAGGTGAGAAATTATCTGGCCTCTTTTAAGCTGGGGAAGGCCAGCAAAGCATCTTGTCGGAGCACAAACTGACTTTGTTTTCTTGGGAATCCTGATCACACTCTTTGAAAAGCCTCATGCTGCATAAACCAGTGATCAACATGTTAACATTGGGCTTGTCCATACATGGGTCTATCAGTGCATTACACAACCCAAGAAATTAACCTATTTTGGCCTTTTTTGACTCAGTTGCATAAGGCTGTTCCCACAATGAGCCTGGTTAATAATTTTGAGAAGTTTGACTGAGCAATTATCAGGTCCTCAGTGCTTCTGAGCAGGCCTGGATATGCACCATGTAGCCCAGGAAGTCCTTCAAGAAGCTGTGGCCTTGGAATGTCGCAAAAAGCCATTGTTCTTCCTTTTAGTGTGGTTTAAAAATGAAATAGCACGTTCTCCGTTTGAAGTTCACTCTCTCAGCCTATTGGCCTCTGACCTCTTGCATGAAACTGCTAGCAAATGTAATAATTAAGAGTGTTTTTTTTTCCATTTTTTGGCACATGTGTGAGTTTCTTTCATTTGATTTGAGTATTTTTGTTGTTTGTTGCCTGAACCGTCCCATTATCTATTGGATCACTGGTGGTAGAAAACATTGTATGAGCCACAATAGAGTTGTCAGCATCTGGTGATGCACTTATAATGAATTATTGCAAGTGGGTGGAGGAGCATCGCAGGGGTCCTGTAGGTGTGCTGTGAAATAACACATGGTCTGAAATAGCACATGGGATTTCACTGATGGTGAAGGTCAGGAAGGGCCAAAGGAATTCAGGAGTTTAAGTTTGTGATTCCTGGTCACAAAACTCCAAAAGGCCACTTTAAAATGAAAACAAATGCAGGTGATTACCCACTGAAGGCAAGAGATCAATTACATAGTCTCTACTTAATTTTTGTAATATCTGTTATTTCTGAATTTGTGAGTTTTATGTTATTTATTCTGAATAGCAATGCTTTTTTTATTGCTATTAGCTATTAAAATGACACATTAATTGTTTCTGCAATTAAAAATGTGTTCAGCTCTCCTCCGTGCCAGCATTTGTGACATTCAGAAGTCATAAACATCAACTACTCCATCATTTTTGCAGTAAACATGTCCTAGAAAACTCATTTCATACCAAAGCCAGACTAAGAAATGTAGCACAACAGCATTTTAGAAGTTCTCTCACGAGGCTTAAATGGCATTAAAACTCTTCCCTTGACCCTTCTCACCAGGTGGATACTTTGATTAGTAAACTTAGCCACCGGCAGGCCATCAAGGATCGTTGGGGTAATGATCTGTGACACATAATACTCAAAGTCAGCAGACGAATGCTGGTGGAGGCTCCGTGCTGTGAAGTCTCAAGGACTATCATCGTTTCAGGCATTCAAACTTTGAACGTTTCAAGCCTCTTTCCATCTGGTAGGCTACAAGGAATAGCAAGCCACGGGCTTGACCTTGAAATTATTGGTTGACTTTCTGTGGTCTTTGAGATGCCAGATGAGGAGAGCGGAGCATTTCCCCTCTCTGCCTGCCCCCATCCAGAAGCCTTTGTGTGAGCTCCCATTGACAGGCTGCTACCACAGGCTAACAAAATGTTTGGCTTACAGCTGGGAGAACAATTTCCACTCTTGTTGAAGCTTTGCAGATTTTGCCTTGCTAATAAAGCAGAGCAGATGAGAAGCATCAGCTCAAACACCAGGTCTTGTTCTGGCAAGGAGCAAAGTAGCTGTGGCTCATACCTGTGCTGGTGATATTTTTTTCCCAGTGCAGGTACTACTAAGAACACTTGATGTGAAGAAAGGCTGATTTTTGTCTTTGTGGTTATGCTGCAGGGAATGACCATCCGTCCTCTTGTTGACTTGTTGGCTGTTAAGAGGAAAAGAGAGAGTGCTCCCACAGTGGGAGAGCAGATCCATATTCGGGTAAGTGTATCCATTAAAATGCAGCCAGAGCTTTCCAATATGTGTGGCTGGTAGCAATGTGGTCCTCCCGAAATATGTGTGCCTCTAGGGACTCTACAGATATGCAGTTTCAATCTTATGCAGGTCCCTTTCCAGGTTTAAAGTTTTATGCAGCTTCCTAAGCATGGTTTATTACTTGCACTGGAATAGCAGTCACCAATTTAGGCTGATGTTGCATTAGGTGCTGCACAAACATGACAGAGAAAGATGCTAACTTGCCTAAAAGCTTGTCGTCTAACCTAACTCAAACAGTTCTGTTTCTCTGTAAAGAGTGAAAGAAAGAAGAAGAAACTTGGTTGCTTTCAGGGTTGGGATCTTCCATGTGTTCATCAGCCACATTGCTGCCATCAGTTTGGGCATTTTTGCAAAAAAAAGAACAAGAAAATTAGAAAAAGGAGGATAAAGGCTGGAATTATATTGGATGGAACCATAGAAGTTCCTCCTCCCTGGAATTGTTCAAGGCCAGGTTGGATGTGGCTTTGAGCAACCTGCTCTACTGGAAGGTGTCCCTGCCCACGGCAGGGGGTTGGAATGAGATGATTTTTAAGATGGAATTCAGTTCACTCTTGCTCTCGCCATCCAAACATTGGCCTTTCTAGTTATAGTGGATTTTTTCAGATGGGGTCAACTCCATGAGGAAGCAGGGTACTCTGCACGTTTAGCTGAGGCTTTGCATTTGCATCTCTGTCCAATGTAAAAGTCTGTTTCTGAACCTCATTGTTTATGCTCAGGCACATTTCCGTGGGTATGGCTCCTTCAGGCATATTTTTATCTTCTTTTTGGATAGCTAGAAATAAAGACATTAGGTCTGAGGACATTTATAAAAACTGTTTGGCATCCTCACAATTAGGTTGTATGGCAGGGCTTTGTCTGAGGTTAACAGAACAGTTCAATAGGCTGAAGAGTCTTTTCCCATCACGAACAGAGAATACTTTCTTCTTTTGTTAGTGTGTGAATAGTAAATCATCTCTGGAAATGTGTTTATTAGGAAATGGGAGCTGAAAATGACTGTGTACCAATTAAGTTAAGTAGGGAAGGCAACAATGCAGGCTGCTGGAAAGCAGGGATGCAGAAGCAGCTTTCTTCCTCAAATTTATTTCTCTGTCTGGAGAGTCGGGGCACTCTTGCTCGCAAGAGTGATGACCAGTGAGGGTGAAGTCGTTTGCTGGTCCTCCAACTATATGGCTGCTAATAGCTAATGGCATTAAACCTGTACCAAGCTGCAGGGCTGAGTCAACAGCTCTGATTTTTTTTTTTGTCTCTGACCCCACAAAAGATGTCAGAGCTGGAGGAAGCTCCAGGGACGTTGGTATGCCCGAGTGTGGAGGACCATTGACCTGCCGTAGAGCAGAGCCCTCTCCCAGTTGGAGCTGTCAGTAGGAGAGAAAGCAATTTGGGAAATTATAGAGATTTAACTTCTGGGTGGGAAAATCAACCTGTCTGGGATTTTTAATATAATTTCAAACAATAATAATCTTTTTGTATAAGGCACAATGTGGCCAATTATTTCATTTACTGGGAGGCGTCTGGGGGAAGGCAGTATTTATTATTCAAATCAAAACACGTTATCTACATCTGTATGCTGAAGATTCCAATCTCCTGAGACACATTGTCCTCAAAAACCTCAATATGAGCATTTTCTGCTTATCAAGGCCCAATATGCAGGACATGCAAGCCTTCAGCTCTCCTGTACGTATCATAAAGAGCAGATCCACCTCCCTCAGTGATTATTCCTCACTCTCACAGACCTGAAAGCAAGCAGCCAAACCACTTATTGTACTCCAGAGCAGAGGGATATACGTGGATGACTGGATGGGGAATTAGTCTGACAACCCCTCTCCTTGTTTACCAGTGCACCGAGCTGAAAGCATCTCCCGTTTTGTCTGCTGGCTTTTGGTGTTTGCTGACTGAGTTCATCACATATGCGATACATGCAACCAGTGTATAGCAAAATCCTCTTTTCTGTTTAGTTCTTGGATCATTTGCTGGCTGGCATCGAAGATATATCTGGACACTGGGGACAGTATTACTGGAAAGACAAGTAAGGATTTGCCAAAATACAACTGTGTACATGTGTAGAAAAAATAAGGCTGGTTTCTATTCCCTAAGTTTCCACTGTGGGCAGCTGGATCTCATTCATCCTTGGGTCACAAGGGAGGTGAGAGAGGGACAGCTTTTCCTTGTCCAAGGTGAGACCAGGCTCTTGGGGTGCTTCCCCACTTGCAGGTCACATATTGTGCTTCACCCTAAAAAGACTCTGTTCTCCCCTGCTATTGTTTGTTCCTTTTTGTCCAAAGAAATGAAACAAAAGGGCCACGCCAGCACAACACACAGCCCATGTAGCTTCAGCCTGTCCCTGCCTTCACCAGTGTTGCCTGTGCTCTCCTGCCTCTCTGGCCATGAGAAGCTGAGGACCCCAACCCAGCATGTACACAGCTAAAAACTAAAAGTATGAAGCACAACTGCTTGTTGCGGACTGATGAATTGCAGCGGCTCTCTGCAGATCTCTGTTGCAAAGTGCTCAATTTTCACTGAACTTTGGTAGATTTTACATGTAGGAGGTTTTTTTTAATTTTTCTTTTAATGCAAACAACCTAAAATATGTTAATAACAATTTATCAGATTTATCCCCTTGGCTGTGCAGACACAAAGGCGGCTAACTTCATGGTAAGGACTCTGGTTAACGCAGCTGGCAGGGATTTCCTTACGAATGCCAGTGCTTGGAAGCGCCACTAGAGGGTATGGGAATCGCTGCTGGCTCCCTTCGAGTGGGTTTGTGAACAGCCAGACTTGAGTGTCAGTGTTTGATACCGGCTCGATCTTTTCCAAATGTTGTGCTGCATGCGAGCAGAAAGCGAGAGGAAATGGCTCAAGAGGGGATCTGGAAGTGTTTAAATCTATTGCATCCCTTGGGGCTACTGCATGTACTTGTAGCACTTATAGTAGAGTTCATGTTAAATCTGGCAGTTTGGGGAGCCTTTATTGCATTTGGCAAAGTTTTCCTATCTTAGCTTAAGTACTGTAGTGCATAAATAAATAGGAACTGATCTCTTGGACTGTTGATTTCTGGAAAGAAGATAGTGGAATATAATGGAATATGGAGTGGTCAAGGGCTATGAACCTGCTGGCTTGCTTTTGCTGCTGGGGTGTTGTGGGAGGAGGCTAAACCCATCTTTTGTTCTCAAACAGATTAGAGTATTTTAACAGCAAATACCTGCAGAAGATCCTACTTCGAGAATACGACCAGCCAAAATCAAGTATCGTGCTTCTCTATGAAAAGCTGGAGCGGAAACACGCCATTGAGCTGGCAGAAGCAGGGCAGCTGGGGCACAGCCTGTCTCACCCATCCTTGCTGTGAGTGCTCCCTCTCCTGCACTTGTTCCCTTTCTGTCACTCGTTCCAACCAGAGGGAACAGCTACTGAAAGCTTTTGCACACTTCTCAAGCTCCGCTGCTCTTCCCTGCTGGGTTGTCCCATGGGAAGGAGGAGCACAGCCTGGACAAATGCCAAGTAAACATGATTTAAAGATTAGTAGGTGGGTATTAAAAATGGTCAGGTGGATGAGCAATGTACTGGCGTGGATGAACACTCTTCATTCATGAAGAGAGGTGAGCCTCTTTTACGTGGAGGCTGGCCTGTATCCCCCCCTCAGAATGACACAGCAATGGTGCTCGGAGGAAGAGGCTTTTACACCATTTTTTTGATGGCTTTGCGCCGGTGTGTGAACTGAAGGAGCCAACGATGAGAATGAGCATTGGCTGAGATGAAAGGGTCAAATATTTGTGTGTCAGAATGGCCAATCTCATCCCTTACAGAAGGTTCTGCTCTGCCACAGCTCCCCACAGCTATTCTGTCTACCAGAGAGCACATGGATGGGACAGCTCTGATGCAAATACCAAATGCCCCATCTGCAGTGAGCTCCATCTGCAAGAATTATCTGTTGCTTGTGCTCCCTGGTGGTGGAATCTAAAAGGGCTGCCATGAACACTGGGCTTTGGGGACGCACTGATTGTGCTGCTGAGCATCTTCCAAAATAAGGCATTCTGGTTTTCTTTGCAGCAACAATGACAGGACTGTCATAACAGACACAAAATTGGAGGATACTCTGAATCCGGCTGTCCTGGATAACATACAGGAAATATTGGCAAGGAACCTGTATCGAATAAGGAGAACGGTATAACTTTTCCCTCAATCTGTACTTTAGATGTCCAATAACAAAAGTTATCTCAGTTATCCTAACAGCCTGAGCAGATGTTATGAATATTTACATAATTACTAATGATGTCTCTTTGTGAGCAGAGAATAGTTGGCTGTGTGAAGCCAGATCCAGTTTCCAAGTCAGTGGCACATTTCTGTTTGCAGCATGACAGCTTTTGAAAGGTTCACCCAGTCAGCCTATAATTTCACAAAGTATTTCAGGCATCAGCACCCAGAACCAGAAAAGAGAAAGGAGGAGCACATGGATCTTCAGGCATCAGGTTAACAGATCCAGCAGCTGCAACAGCTCCTGGTTACCTACAGGGATGGGGTTATCCTCACATTGTGTTTTTTCCCATAGAACAGGGCACAGTCAGTGAGCTGTGAGGGAGACTTAATCTGCAGATGTGTTAAAACTGCTTGACAGTTCTGCCATGGAACTGGTGCAACTGGTTAAATAGCACAGAAACCATTTGCTGTTTACAGAATAACTTACGAATGCACAGCACCTAGGACTGTGCATTTTAATCGCTGTTCGCACGGCGATACATGGAGCCTTATCCTTAAAATCCACCTAAGCCTTTGTTTTACGGATTACGCATGAAATACTGAGTCCTTGGGGATGTGGCTGGTGCTGGCAGCTCAGCACAGAGGGATCAACCTCCCCCTCCTGTGCCTGTCCTGATCTGGGAGAAGCAACTGGATATGGCTGGGAGGGAACCTATAGGAATGGTGAATGGGATGAAGATGAAGGCACACCTCTTGTTTGCAAATCTGCCTAAATCCAGCCTCACCCCTTGTAGTGACGTTATAGTGACAATGCCAGCTGATGTTAATGAGAGATATAGCTTTGGTTGGTATATGGCTTTTGAAGCAGGATTTATGGTTCCTGTTGACTGTGTGATTTATATCTGAAGTCGGGCTGATATAAAATATTGGAGGGTTGGGCAGAGGCACTGAGGCTGAAGACACCTTGAATAGAGAGGTTGATGTGTCACCTGGACTAATAGAGAAGCGTATCTGTCTTGTCATTCAGTGATCGCTTGGGCAATTTTGCATAAAGAAGCAGATTTTGGAGACCCATCTTCCTTCTTTGGCTCTTTCCCTCCATCCCACCACTCTTACTTGGACAGATCAGTTTAACCCCATAACTAGGCAGGATGGTTACAGGGGGTGAAGGACCCTGAGGGACACAGGTATTAGTGAGGGGATGCTGCTGCTGAGAGAGGGATGGTCCCATGTCTGACAGTGGTCTCTCTGGTGCAACATGCAGGGACCAGCGTACAACAGGCACACCCTTCCCGGAGAAACAGAGCCTGTGGAGCATGCCAAGGAGATCCTGATCCTCCGGCACAAGAGCCTGCAGGTGGAAGTGAGAGGGAGTGATACGGTCAGCTCCAGGAAGGAGGTAAGAGACAGCAGTGAGCTCTTGGACCTTCAGAGACCGTGCACAGGATGCTTCCCCTGTGCTAGTATAACTAGTGCTAGGAATAGTGCTGTTTAGCGCTGGTGGTATTTCTTTTTAAAGAGAAATCCTGTTACCAAAAATTAAAAAAAAAAAAGTGTGTCTCAATCCTAAATTACATTCCAATGAGTAGGAAATATTGAGAAATAAAACCAAAACAAAACCAAAATCCAACGCAACTCCTAACAAAAAAAATGAGCCATCTTGCGTGCTGCGCCACTCAGTGCTTTGTGAACACAGGCTTCCATCCATGCTAGGAAAGTTATTTACTGAGCAAATGTTATTAATTGGGTTTCAGTCTGTGGATTCAGAGGTCTGTTTTTCCCATGTTTTCTTTTCTGGGAGATTTCGTTAAAGGCAGGAATTTGGTTCACCCATTGTCAGTGGTCCAAGATGGACTGTAAATATTTGAAACTCTTCAGTGTTGTTTTTTTTCCCCAACTCTTTGAAATGACAGAAGCATTACTGTGAGATTCCTTATTTATTCTGGAGGTGAGCTTTTTGTTTTTAAAAGCAGCTATGGTTCTGGGCAGACTTGAAGAAAGTAAAATAGAGGGAAGTGTTGCATACTGGATTCCTGAGAGAACTGCTTTGAGTCCAAATTCACTGCTGGCACAGCTCCATGTCAGTTCATGTTATGAATTAGAGGAGAAACAAGGTAAATATAATGTCTGTGGCTGATGAAGACTTTTGCTGACTTCTCTGGAGATCAGTGGAAGAAGTTGGGCCAATATTTCCCTGTAGAAAGATGAAATGGTCCAGGAATGTTTCATGAGGAGCAGGCTTGGTCTTTTCAGTTCTTTCCATCCTCTGTAATTCTTGCTCTAGAGGAAAAGCAATTCATATTATTGCTCCCAGACCCTCAGGTCAGAAGCAGTAATTGCTGAGCCATCCCTAAATTTCACCTGCTGCTCTTAATCTTAGGTTTTGATGGCTTGAGCTAGAGCACTATCCAAGTGCAAACTGTGGTCTTTAATCTGGGCAGCAAGGCTCCATCACTAAGGAGAACAGAATGACCTTTTAAAAAGAAATAATTTATCTTCTTTTATTTAGACAGTGATTTTTGCATGACAGCACAAGAACTTGGGACTGCTGCAGGCTTTCTTTTGCTCTGATTTCTTTGTTCAAATGCCAGTCATTGAAGAGCCCACCGAAAATGGCAGTAACACACCAAATGCTGCTTCTTCTCAGCCCTTCATTCCAGAAAGGTGTTCCGGCTCTTGCAAACAACTTAAAAGACTTAATTTGATCATTTACATGCTGATTGGTACTTACAATTCAAAATAGATAGGCAAGAACATGGCATGTTCCTGTAGAACATTTGGTATAATTAAATTTCAAAAGAACAACATCAAACCAGGGCTGATTTTGAGCACGTTACATTCTTTAAGGACATTTGATTGTTAACCCTTGTGCTCCTGCTTTCCCATTTGCTGCTGCTCCCATTAAGTACTGCAGTGCATTTGGAAGGAACTTGAGCACCTTTGGGAACACGGTTTCTCCTGCCACTTTGCATGCTTAGAGCTGGCCTTGAGAACAGAATGTTTTGGGGGAATTGCAAAAGCAGTAGAATTCACTCTCTATATATGCTGATTCATGGGTGGTGGCTAATATCCTATAGGGATGGCAAATGCTCCTATGGATTTTGTGAAATACCAGTCTGGTGCTGAATACTGCTGTCTCTAGCAGTCGTTTGTTGGTGCTAATTGCACCTCTTTACAGCAGCTACCTTTCCTTTGTGCCAGTCCAAGTGAAACAGGTGTAAATATGGAGAGCTGATTCCAGTGACATCTGTAGAGGAGACTCTAAGCCCAAGAAGGATCCCTCTGCACCCAAAAGGAAAAGTCAGGTGTGTTGTCTGTGATCAGCAGCTTATCTGCTAATGTTTTAGAATAGCTGCCTCATTTTTCTCCAAATAGAAATAAGGTGATACCCAAAAGTGATGGGATAATGTGCTAGAAGAGCCCCAGAATATTAACACAAGGTGGGAGGGAGGGTAGGTGCTGTTCCTTCATGCTGTAGAAGGACATATTGCAGAATTCATCAGTAGAAGGAAGGAAAGTTGTGCTAAAATGTAGATCTCGTCCCATTAAAAGCAGTTCAATATTTTAAATTTTAGGGAAAAATGAAATCACTTAGATTTAATTTCATGTCCAGTTGACAAGCAAATGGCATTTTTCTATTTAAAAAAGAGATGAATGAAAAATATAGCTAGTTAGTGTTTGAGATCTTCCTAATTGTCAGTTGCTCCATCTTTTGTAGTCCCAAAGGGAAGTGTTTGGCCTTCCAGGTTTTGAGTCAGCAAGAAAAAACTTGATGCTGTCACGTCACACATCTTTCTGTTCTCCATTTCACCACGAGATGGAAGCATTACAACTGTGTTTGCAAACCCAACTGGAAATCAAGGAACTGAGAAACAAACTTTAAGCAAAGGGCCACTGAAAACCCTCTGGTGCTGGTGGAGTGCCTGCACGTCTTCTGTTGCCAGTCTATTCGATAAAAGCTTTGGTGACATGTTCAATCAGTTCGGTGTTATGTGCTGAGTGAATCCTTAAAAAATCCCTTTGGTTCAGTAGAAACACTGCTGCTTCTGCTTGCTGGCTGTCTGCTCATATCGTTTTTCTTTTCTAGTGAAGCTGGTTACTCCTTTGCTATCAAAATATAAAGCTGTTGCAGCTCAGTTGGATTTGTCTTGTAATTTATCAGGTGAGGGTTGGTCTTTTCCTCCTGTATCAGTCGCCACAAAATAAGGGATGCGTGGAAGAGCATATAGGTCTGTGGCTGCACTAGGCTCGGGAGGAGCCAGCAGTGAAGCTCATCTTGCCTGATGGACAGTCCATCTCCCTCCACTGTTGGTGTGGAGAAACCAGTGCCCTTGGCAGGATAGTCACCTTTTCTCTCTAACCTGGGTGGCTTTAGGTGTCTACTGCACTTTAGGTGTCTACCTTTGCTTTTACAGTACTGAGAGATGTCTCTTAGGCTGTGTTACAGGCCCCTGCTAACGAGAGGTTGGAGGGTGAATCAGGAAGGCAGAGAAGTAAGAAAAGAACAATCTTCATCCTTCCTGAGCCAACAGTGCAGGTTAAATGATTTACACCAGGCAGAAAAGCCTTGGCAAGGCTACGAGGTGATTTCAGATCTGAATTGCAGCCCAGAGGATTAACTCCAAAACTATCTATTTCCAACAGAAAATTTGCCTTCCTTCGCCTGAGGACAAAATTCCTGCCGAATGCTGCTGCTTCCTGCATCTGTGCATCACCCTGGCTCTGAATGCTGTCCAGATTTTGGGCTTGCCTTATTTTAGGCAAGGATCCAACACAGAGTACGCTGGCAGGGCAGTCTCTGAGACCCAGGGTAGCTTTTATTTACCACTGAGCACCCAGAAAATCCTTGCACCTGTAGCCAGGCAACTTTGGCCTCTTTTCTTCTGCCAAACACGAGTACACTCCCCCAGAAGGAGCTTATTTGGAGCTGCCTGCAAGCCATGTGCACAAATGACATACTGCCTTTGGTAATTATGTCGGAGCCCTTTCATGGAGCATGCTCTGAGAATCGTTAAATGCCCCTGGGAATGGCTTTCCAGGGAACTGGGCGCTGCTGTTGGAGCCTGGAAGGCATTGTTATTAAAATGGTCAATAAAAGTGTGAACAAGGGATGGAGGGCACCGGCCCTCATTAGGGGAGGGAGGAGAACGAACTCAAACAAAATGCAAACCAGGCTGGGAGATGTCCAGAGTTATTGGCAGTCTGGGTTGCTGGACTGAAGTGCCAAATCACAGCTGCGTTAGGAGGCTTATTCCCAGTTTGCAGAAGCACTGAACAATTCAGGCAGCATTGTGCTACCTGAGTGGTTTGTTTTTTTTTTTTTTTCCCCCTTTTTCCCTTTTTTTATTCTGTTTATTTATTTATTTATTTATTATTTATTCCCCTGAAGGGTAGAGATTAGCTCTGGAGTGAAAGCACAGGGAGCTCATTAGTGCAAGCTCCTTACCTGCCTCCTTGGTCTGCAGCCAAAGCGAGGGAACAGCCAAGGTGAGAAATGTCCATGTCCTGAGGATGGGCTTTGACTCCTGCACTCGCCTGCCCTGTCCCCCCCACCGTTCCAGGGCTGCTCATTCCCCTCCTATCTGCCGAATCACTCCTGGAGAGCTCAGACCTCTTCCCCCAACTCGAAACAAATCAGTGTCTGTAAATATTTCCTCACATCTATCCGGTCTATTTTTAGCTATAGTCCTTTTGGTTTTCTTGGCAAAAGTAAAACGAATGGAAACAGAGTCCTTGGAGATTGCAAATGGGTTGTTTATGAAGCAGGAGTGTCATTAACAGACTTGCTAGCAATCTTCATAAATGCATTAAAGTACTTTTCTTCCTTAGTCACAGAAGGATGACTCCTACTCATCGCAGGGTGACTCCAGCATGCAGCCCAAGCTGTGTCGTTCCTTCACCGGTAAGCTGGGGAGCTGGTGGGTGCTGGTGGTGATTTCCTATCTCCCCTGAATGCCAGGACCCATGCCTGTGGGGTGGCCCAGCTGGTGACAGGGAGGATGTGCTGAGTTTATGGCATATCCATTACAGGGTTTGGACATGGGAGGCAGTCAAGGCACAGCCTCCTGCCCTCCCTACCTTGCAGCCAGCAGCAGCAGGAAGACCTGGGCTGTGTGTTGCAGGCAGAGTGGCAGGGGCATCACTCCAGCCGGGGGGACAAAGTGGTGCTCCTTAGATGAGCATCATGAGTGAGCTAAGTGCCTTTTCTCAGCCCGACCTGAGACAAGTCATGGTCTAGTGGTGGACTTGGCAGAGTTGGCTTAATGGTTGGACTGGATGATCTTAAAAGCCTTTTCCAACCTAAATGATTTTAATATTCAGGTGTGCTGGGACGCACTGCTGGCAGTGAAGGTGCTCCAGGCAGCTGCTCAGGGGCAGGCAGTGATGCTGGGAATCATCACAGTGAGAGATCTGTCCCAGTCCAGGTGTTTGACCTCCTTATTACTTGTGTGCTGCAAGGGGGTGCATGAGTTTACACAGAGCTTTCTTGTCTCTTATGTCCAGCCAGGACAGGAGCATTTGAAAGTGGTACTGTTCTTCATGTTCCACCAAGCACTAAGATGTCTGGCAGTAACTGCAGATCATTCTGTCTATGGTGATGCTACTGAATAAATGAAACGCTTATAAAAATAAATTACATTTCAAAACATAAAGTTTGTGCCAAAACTATTTTCAAAAATTAAGATTATTTCTTTCATTAAGTATTATTAAAATGCATTTTGAGTGCACCATTAGCAGCACTGTCTGCTTTAAATATCAGTCACAGAAAGATTGGTGGTCAAGACCTCATGTTTTCATAAGCTTGAACCCAATTTCTAGATAACCGAAAGCTTAGTTTTCAAATTAAAAAAAAGAAAAGGTTTATCAATGAAGCTTCACACAAGATATCGCTGGTGAAAACTGTAGGCAGTCATTTCAGCCTCGAAGCACAGTGGGATATTCAGTGGGAAACTGAGCACTGAATTTTTACAATACTTGGCATAAGAATTGTGCCTGTGAAGGTGACAATCCTGTCTGTAAAAGTGGTTGTACAAAAGAGTCAATGTTTGTTGGAAATAACAAAAAAAGTAAAGTTGATTCCCAATATAGGCTGAGATAGATGAAGGGACTGGGACTAATATTAATGTACAGAATGTTTCTGTATTACGTATGTTTATTACATACACGTTTCTTTTCTATCTTTTTTCGTCCTTCAATTTCAAACATTTGCTTCCTTTGTACTTTTCTTTAAACACTTAACTGAAAACTTTCTAAATAAAGAGCCATGGTATAGCTGGCACCTTCTCTGCACAAAGGTAACTAACTAGTTGCAAGAGTGGATGGGAGGAACAGAAGCGTGTGGCATTTGTGTGTTCATAGGATGGACATCCCCTGGGGATGTAGCTATTTTGATCCATAGTTTACAATGAATGTTTATATTCTTCCTGAAGAACAGCCTGAATGTAAGGAGAGAAAGTGATAAGAAGCAGTGTTTTTCTCTCCCCAGGAAGATGTGAGCACAAAAGCCCCCAACATACTCTGGTAACAGGGCTGTAGGAGACTATAGCTCTTCGGTCATGATTGCTTGTATATCCACCCCAAAAATATCACTTAATGTGGCAACAGGATATGATAGATGCTCTAGCAGGACACCTGCATCTTGAAAAGCTATTTTAAGGTAGTCACCAATATGATTTTTTGTTCTGTAAAGTTGCTGGTGGGCGCTGTCAAAAGAATGATGATATTGATCCAGAAATGTAACATATTTCACAGTACAAAATAGGGTTTAAATTGTCTTATTTTCCCCTTTTTTGTCTTCCATTGAAACACTGATCTTTGTCTTCTGTTTTATAATTGAAAAGTGATCCCTGCAGTGGTATAGCTCATCCACAATGGGCAAATGGCCACCTCCAGTACCTCTCGGTATTCCTTCATTCCCGTTGACCCACAAAGGAGAATGCTTCTCATACAAGTTGGTGCTTTTCTCTTCCTGCAGTGGGGAATGCAGAAAAGCTTCTGGAAGTGAAGCAGAATCGGTCCAAGTCAGTGTGTGTTATCCCACCACTGCAGCCCAGCGGTGCAGCCTGTCGGGAGAAGGAGGAAGTGGAGAAAGAGCTGGCTTTGGAGATGTGAAATCACAAGAGATGCTTCCAATGTGAGGGATCTGACTGTTTCATGGATGTCTATGATACATGTAGATAATGTAAATAAGATGCATACTGAAAGGGACAATATGGACAGGGCAAAATATTCTGAGTGGTTTGCATCAAAACACGTGCTCTTATCAAAACCCCAGCGTTGTACAACAGGAACCAAGGGCAAAGATGCGTGGCTGAGCACTAGCAATGCAAGGTAATGTCTGAGAGAGAATGTCTAAGAAATGGCTAGGAAAAATTAGTCTTTTCAGCCTGGGAAAATTGATGAAACTGTCTATAACTGCGATAAAGGATGTTTTAATAAGGTGAGATATCAGATCTTCTCATTAGTCAGCAGGGATAGACTAAACAGCAGGGAGCATTTAGATTAAACATTAGGAAAAACTTCATAATCTCAAGGAGGGCTTTATTAGGCAATGGAGAGTGTCACTAGGAAAGACAGCAGAGCCAGCAACAGACCCCTTCTGCTCCTTGGGAACTGGAGCCAGGAAGAGGAACCAGGTCCTGCTTCTGGACATTAATCATGTAAGTCAAAAATTAAATCAATTAGTTAAATAAGTGTTTTGTTTTACCAGAGGGACTGTCCCACACCCAGACACGGTTCTTTTAATGGAAACTTATTATAGCTTTATTAAAAGGGGAAAATATAGTCTTATTAAATTTTTAGCATTTATATAAGGAATGGTTCACCTCAGAAAATAAGATGGGGAAGCTCCACATCCAGTGGCAATACCAGGAGACGAGTGTGCCATCCCTTAAACAGAAGAGCAAGCAAGTGGTTGGTGGTTTGCAGCAAGCCTGCAAAGGGTCCCTCAGATGATCACTGCTGTCATAGCTGAGAGGGTCAGAGGAGGTTTGAATGCGTCTTCTTAGAGGACATAGCAGAGAGAGAGAGACCCAAAACCTTGCTGCCAGGGCCGCTTCTGCCAGGAAAGGTGTGATCCCCTTTGCAGAGTAGATGCAAAAGATGCAACTCCGGTGGTAGCATCTGAGGAAGATGGATATCTTCACATTTGGGTAATTTTCTTTGAAACTCCAGATAAGTGTCCAAGCCTTCGAATTCTTATCCTTAGCTGATAGGGTAAGTTAGAGCATTGCCAATATTGACATTTTTCTTTCTCTTCCCCTTCCTCTGCATTGAAGGATTCAGGAGTGTTTAATCTGAGCAAGTGACTCTTTCTGAAATAAGCATAACAGAAATTGTAGGAATTCACAACCCCCCCCTCCAGGATACTTGCAGACTTTCAGAGCTAATCTCCTCTCTGCAGTAATACTCCACCAGGAGACCACTGCCTGGTACAGTGGGGTTTTCATTTTAACCTGAAGACACAAAATCTTGTGTATTTGCTTTGCAATGATGTGGACGTCTCATTTTCATTTGAATAAACTTCTTCACCGTGAACTGACATAAGCTAATGTAGTTCATTTCAACTCAAAGGCCCCTCTTCATTGCCCCATCACTGGAAATTCACCTCATTGCAAACAAAAATTGGACCTTTTAGCCTTATGTATGTATTTTGTGTGCATATACATATATGTATTAATTGACTTTTAGTATATGTTCATTGTTATCTACACTTTATTAAAATGTTGGTTTGTTTCTCATTTTAATCTGCCTTGTGTGGGAGTCTTATGGATTTGTCAGCCCTCGATGTAGAAAATTGCCCATCTTTGAACATCTTGTAATATGGAACATAGTGCATTGCAACATACTCATATATGTTTCGATTTCAATTAAGTATGCTGTGTTATGAGATCATCTAAGAGTTATTACCTCCTTGCATCCGCAACATGCTCACAATGATGTCAGTGGTGGCTGGTGACACACGGGTGTCTCTCTGGGTGTCATCGGTCCGGCACAGTAAGCCTGTCAGATCCGCTTTGAACAGTGGTGCATTCAGCTCTGCCCTGTGCAGCCTTTAGTCAGTGATCACAAGATCATGAGCAAGGCAAGCGATTGTAATGAGTGAGGAAAATGGTCTGTTTATTGGTGTATGCAATTGAATACACGTGAGAGGGGAAAAAACTACTGAACCTGAAGGTCCTCAGCTCCCCGGGGTTGAAATGTCCACTGTTCCTTGGAGTTTAATGTTCACAGCATATAAAAATTCTCCTTAATTTCTGCACAGTAAATAGCCATAGAAAAATTTTCTAAGATGTGTCCTTTTTATTCTGTAGCTGGAGAGCAAAAAGGAAAACAAATCAAGTTGCTTGCCAAGGAGTTTTTAATCAAGATTTTTTTAATCAAGGATAGAAACTTTGTGAATCCTTTGGTTGATTCTTGCTTTTTGATTATTTGTTTGGTTTTGTTTGTTTTTATTTTGCTTTTGGCTTCTGAACTGTCTTGCTTTTGTCCAATATATCTGGCTGTCTGTACCATCTTTGTCTTGTACAGCATCTATCATGCTTCTGGGCGATGGATACTTAAATAGTGATATTTCTCTGTTTGAGTTTCCCATTGTGTAAAATGAGTTCCCTGCAATATTGTTATGAGCTACCAAGGACCTTATCAAATGGTGGTTGTTCTGGCATGTGTAGATTTATTTGTAATACTGTAGTAGGCAACAGAAATAGTTGGAAAAATCAGAAAATTTATCTGGAATTTTATTTGATGTGGAAAAAAGAAAAAAAAAACACATTTTGCTTGCATTTTTCCAAAATGGTATAATTTTCATCTTGCACAACAAGAGACATTTCAATGCCAGCTTCCATCAATTCCAGATGTGGCTCAGCTCCAGGTGTGTGTTTCAGTGGCTTGTGGCTGCAGATGCTGCTCCAGCCAGCCCTGCATTGCTATACCCATGCACTGCTGTGTCCTGCACAGATCCCAGCCCATTAATCTGTTCCACCCCTGCTCTGCACTGCTGGTACCATAAATACCTCTCTGCTGTATTAACCATTTGCTTGATCTGCAGAGAAGACAATATTCTGTGCAGTACATACTTTCCCAATGAGTCATTCTGCCCCAGATTTAACCTTCTAGATACTATGGATTTTTTCTAAATGTTTCTTTACAAAATATAATAGCACAGCTAAAGCTTTCATGAAGTATTTTCCAGTTGTTTAGTGGCCAAGCCCTCTGACTAGTATGGATTTCAGCCCAAAATACCTTTGATAATCTTTGCCAGTATCCAGTGTTGGTGGTCTTAAAATTCTACAACTGAGTGGAAAACTGTTAAATGCTCAGGCTTCAGAGCATGCCTAATTAATTCTTTCCAGGGTTTTAGTCCTTTAAAAAGTGTTAAAAACATGGATTCAGTGTATCATTGAATATTGCATGGTTCTGTGGAAATAAATTGCATCATTTTGATTCCTTTAGTAGTTCAGAGAGTTACTGCTCTGTGCTTATTTTGGAAGTTTTCAAGAGTCTTTTGGAAGTTAGGGTTAAAAAGGCAAAAGTTGCTAATGATGGGGAGTAGCTCAATGGCAAAGTAAAAGCCCAGAAACTGCATTGGAAAAGTCTGGGCGCATAGATCAACAGCTGCATTTAAGCTAAATCTTCCTTGCACTCACATCTCCAAAAAAGAATTCATGTTCAGCACATGGGCTTTTAAAAATTATTTTTATTTTGACCATGAAATCAGACTTGTATTTATTTTATTTCATGACTGCTTAAGGAGATTATAATGGCTTAATCCTGGAAAATACGGGCAACACTTAAGAAGCAGGTGAAGCAAATTCGAGCTTTTCTTTCTCTCCTGACATCAAGAACTGCGGGGTATTCAACCTCATAAGATGTTGAATAAGATTAAGGATCTTTCAACATCCAGGCTTATGTGCTTCTTCCAAGAGACTTGTAGACAGGAGAGATGAAAAAGGATCATGATGGAGATGAACTGGTGATTACAGTTTTAATGCAGAATTAAAGGGGCAGCTATCAATATGGGTATGGATTTAGTCTTGGAAGATAGACGCAGGGACTGTGAGAATGAAGACCTTGGGCCCACTGTAGGAGAGGATCTGGTTCGAGACCATCTTAAGAATCTGAATGTGCACAAGTCCATGGGACCTGATGAGATCCATCCGTGGGTCCTGAAGGAGCTGGCGAATGAAGTTGCTAAGCCACTGGCCATCATATTTGAGAAATAGTGGCAGTTGGGTGAAGTTCCCGAAGACTGGAAAAAGGGAAATATAACCCCCATTTTCAAGAAGGGGAAAATGGATGACTCAGGGAATTACAGAGCAGTCAGTCTCACTTCTGGGCCTGGCAATATCTTGGAGCAGATTCTCCTGGAAGGCATGCTGAGGCGCATGAAAATCAACAAGGTGCTTGGTGACAGCCAGCATGGCTTCACTAAGGGGAAATCCTGCCTGACCAATGTGGTGGCCTTCTATGATGGGGCTACAGAAATGATGGACAGGGGTAGAGCAGTTGATGGCATCTACCTGGACTTGTGTAAAGCGTTCAACACTGTCCCACACGACATCCTTGTCTCTAAATTGGTGCGACATCGATTTGATGGATGGACCACTCGGTGGATAAAGAACTGGCTGGATGGCTGCACACAAAGAGTTGTGGTCAATGGCTCAATGTCCGGCTGGAGACCAGTAACGAGTGGTGTCCCTCAGGGATCGGTGTTGGGACCGGTCTTGTTCAACATCTTCATCGCTGACATGGACAGTGGGATTGAGTGCACCCTCAGCAAGTCTGCCAATGACACCGAGCTGTGTGGTTCGGTTGATAGCTGGAGGGAAGGAATGCCATCCAGAGGGACCTCAACACGCTTGTGAGGTGGGCTGATGCCAACCTCATGGAGTTTAACCATGCCAAGTGCAAGGTCCTACACCTGGGTCGGAGCAATCCCAGGCACAGCTACAGGTTGGGCAGAGAAGAGATTCAGAGCAGCCCTGCGGAGAAGGACTTGGGGGTGTTGGTTGATGAGAAAATGAACATGAGCCGGCTTCAGTGTGCGCTGGCAGCCCAGAGAGCAACCGTATCCTGGGCTGCATCAAAAGGAGCGTGACCAGCAGGTCAAAGGAGGTGATCCTGCCCCTCTGCTCTGCCCTTGTGAGACCTCACCTGGAGCATTGTGTGCAGTTCTGGTGTCCTTAACATAAAAAGGACATGGAACTGTTGGAACAAGTCCAGAGGAGGCCATGAGGATGATCAGGGACTGGAGCACCTCCTGTATGAAGACAGGCTGAGAAAGTTGGGGCTGTTCAGCCTGGAGAAGAGAAGGCTGCATGGAGACCCCAGAGCAGCCTTCCAGTATCTGAAGGGGGCCTATAGGGATGCTGGAGAGGGACTCTTCATTAGGGACTGCAGTGACAGGACAAGGGGTAATGGGTTAAAACTGAAACAGGGGAACTTTAGATTGGATATAAGGAAGAAATTCTTTCCTGTTAGGGTGGCGAGGCACTGGAATAGGTTGCCCAGGGAGTTTGTGAATGCTCCATCCCTGGCAGCGTTCAAGGCCAGGCTGGGCAGAGCCTTGGGTGAGATGGTTTAGTGTGAGGTGTCCCTGCCCATGGCAGGGGGTTGGAACTGGATGATCTTAAGGTCCTTTCCAACCCTAATGATTCTATGAGTCCATGATATCTGTTCCACTCTGTTCCTCTGCAGACCATACCAGGGGGCTGCTCTTTGCAAAGCCTTTCAGGGATGTTGATGGCATTTCCAAGGCAAAGATGATAGAGCATGGGTAGCACTTGGTACGGTCTGGATAGCTTTGCTGTCTTTCTTAGTTTCTTGTTCTAAGGTCTGTGGAGACAACAGTAAAGGCAGACACCCATGAGAGATATTCACCCCATCTACCTAAGGAAACACTACGTGGAACATCTTTCAGAGCATGACAGATCATCAGAGTAAGCTTCAGTGCAGAAAGACACTCAGGGAAGTCTCTGAAGGAAGCACTGAAATCACATCTGTTCATAAAATTGTAAGAAATCCTCTGCTTTCAGCATGAAAATATTTTTATCTATTTACATGATTCGTAATTTTTCTGTGGACATGGACCACAACACAAAAAAATAACAATTACTTGGACTGTGTTGTTGGAGTCCTTGATCAATCAAAAGGTAAAGCATTGACTCTATGAAAAATCCGAGCTGACTAGCCGCAGCTCCTTGCTAGAGTGTGTGTGTTTTGGAGATTCATAATTTCAGTTTAAAAGCTTAAGGGAGAGAAAAAAAACACTGGGGTCAATTGGAAAAATAAATGTTACTAAAATGCCCAGGTTATGACTTTTCTTACACCTAGGTCCTAGTGCTGCCTCTGGTGGAACCGTCATCTGACAGCTCTGGACAAGAAGACCTTGAAGGCTGCTCTCTGCTGGCACCAGAAGAGGTAAGGGAGGAATAATACCATTTTCCTTGGTAATTAAATGGCATTTATGGCTGACTGTTGCACTGTCAGACTGTCTGACTGGTGATAGTCAGTTAATACACCTACATAGCTCTGGCATAGCCCTCCAGAGATCCCAATGCATACTACAGAGGTCAACTGACCAACCTATCCTACAGCATGCTGCAGACCCAAAGGGTTGTGGAGCTCAGGCTGGGTAGATACTGGGCTGTCCTTATGGCCCCACTGTGCTTTCTTTATGGCCTCTGAATAACAAACGCTGGATGTTGATTGTCAATAGTGTGGCCCCAGGTCTGCGGTCTGACCCCCAGCACTGCACATTTTCCACAGGGACAATGTGTCCACACAGAGTTCAGATGCAAAAGCAACGTCATAAAGGAGCCCAGGATAAGATAATGAAATAATATGAATGAGACGAGCATAATTTTTACAAATATCTTATTAAAAATTTTACAATAATTTCCATATCTAATAATTGCTTTCATTCCTTGATAGATTTCAAAAGGTGTTTTGCCCTCCAGAATGGAACTTTTCTGTTCTTTAATCTTGAAATGAAACATTGAAAATTGAGAAACACCTTGAAGTTTTTCCAGAGGTACTCCCTCACCCCAGCCCTTCCTCAAACATTCTTTGTTTTTTAAACTCCACATTTTCTGATTAGTTCATCAGAAAATCCCCAGCCCTTTCTAACTGCAGACGAAGGGAGGGGGCTGGAATGATTTATTGGTGGCCATTTCTTCTTTCTTTTTTTTTCTGCTTCTTCTAGTATATGTGTGTTCTGTCTAGTAACAAGGCTGTCTATTGCATTGTATAAAATCTATATGAACAAAATGCACAAAAGAAAACAAAAAAACCTAATTTAAACTTCAAAACCACATGGGTCTGAACCTTATGATTAATCAAGATGTTTTTTCTGAAGGGTAAAGGAGCTATATTTTCTGTTAGTCTTATGAAAAAAAACAAAAAAATAATCCTAAACATTCCTATTATTATAAGAACATTATCTACTTTTGTTCCCCAAGCACTAGGGAAATAGAGAATCAATGCTGATACCTGGGTTAGGTGCTGGGTGCTGGAACCTGGGTGCTCCCACCATGTGCTGCTGGAGCCTCTGCCTTGTCCCTGTGGCTGCCAGAGTCCCAGGCACAATCTCATTGTCCCTTGTGCCCAGGAATTTTTCAGATCCTAATGGTAGTGGGCATGTGCAGGGGGATGTGCCAAGGAGAAGAGGAAAGTTCATTGCATGGGGCGACGTTTTGACCTTGCAAACTCAATTCCTATTCCACAGCCTAAGAATTTGGAAGATTTTTGGCTGGGCATGTAACAGCCCATGAGGAGCCAAGGCTGGGCACCAGCAGTGCTCTGCCTCAGCCACACAGGGGGTTTTCTGCCAATGGGACAGAGAATTGCTGGGGACACCTTCCAAATGGCAAACAGTGCTAACTTGCGAGTACACATTAGCATAAATACAGCAATGCCAAATGCGGATGACTGAAAAACACACACAGAAATGGGGAAGTGTGCATTAATCCCTTTGTAAAAAACACACAAGTGCCCACTTTGCATTTTAATTTTACACAATTACAATGCAATCTGCAAAAAAAGCCTTCACTCGTGGTGTACAAACCCTTGCCTTCACTGAGCTCCTTCGAGCATTGCCAAAGATCCCTTGCTGGTTGCATTCAGTTTTGAGATGCAGATCACAAGAATAGATGACAACTGATTTTCCTTGTCACTTCAGACAGGTTTAACCAGTATTACATGTTAGTTAAATGGCAACTGATTGAAATTACACTTATTGAAGATTATTTAGGTGATAGATATATTGCACTTTGAATTTAATTAACCATTTTATGTTCAATACAGGAAGATGCCTTCTCATTGCAGTAATCATTGCCTGCAAAGCAACCAGATGACTGCAAGATGAGTACATTGTTGAAGTTCAAAACTATGGAAAAACAGTGGTTATCCTGGGCTGCCCAGGGATGTGTGGGAGAGGACTAACACATGTTGGGATGGGAGGAGTGAAGGTTTAGGGAGGTTTGGTTGTGAGCACCTGTGTGCAAGCCCATCACAATAGCAGGGATTGCTTCCAGTGGAGATGGCATCTAAAAGCAGGAGGGGAGGGTAAGTGGCCAAGAGAGACAGTGAGTGTTTATTCATGCAGAATTAGAAGGCTGAGGAGAGCTCATTTCCCAGATGGCAGTGCAAGGAGAGCAAGGAGGAGCAGTGCTGCTTACTGTTCCCCTACAGACACACAAAGGGTTTTTGGTGGGAGGCTGTATTATGTCAGAATGATTTCTCCTCTCCCTTAGCTAACTGAATAGTTTGCTTGGAAGAAAAGGGATGGTTAAGCAAGGTGAAGACATGATATATATTTTCACTTCTCTGAAAATGTCCTTTGTCCTATGGCTATCCCATAAGATGCATATCTGCTTCTCCCTTTTTGAAGGCCTCACAGTGATGTCTCTACCTGGTGAGAGCCGCGTTCAGCCCTGCTGTGGCTTGTTCTACTAACATCAGAAGGCCTGATTCCATTTTAACAACTGGCAAAGATGTAAGCCTATCCTTTGCCACAACATTCTGTCCCTGACCTGCAGCTGCCTGTTGCCTTGCTCACCCACCGTCCATCCTACCATGGCAGATTCTGCCCTCCAAGCACTCTTGCCTCTTGCAGTCCTGCTCTAGCCCAAACTTGCTGTGTGCTAGGGTTGTGTGGACTGCAGCTGAGTTTTGGCCTACATGACAGTAAGTCTGCAGCCTGTCCACCTTTCCTTCCTCCACCTATCAGTGTGGGAACTCCTCTAGGCAGAGACCTCTATCCTGGATCCCATGGGATCCCTCATGTGCTTGCGGTCAGGTTAAACAAAGAGCAGCTCTGCTATTGCGACAGTGAGGCAGAGAGGTTTAATGTATTATTTGAAGGCTATACCTGCAATATTTAAGAAAGAACAATGCAAAGGATAGAAGAAATTATTGTAACTTAAGGTCTAGTGTGCTTACAGAAGAAGAGCGAGCACATTCATCAGTCCATATGCCTCAACAGTTGGCTAGAAGTGTAGTCAAAATTTTACCCAACCCTCTCCAGTTTCCCTAACCAGTGTGCAGTTTCTCCAAGATACCCATATGTTCACAGTTATCTTGAACTATTAAATTGATTCGTAAATTTATTTGGCAACACAAAATCCCATAGGAAGTCAGCATCATCATCTATCCTGCTTTTTAGAGCAGGTCATGACTTAGGCTAAGGTTAGAAAATTGGAACTTGGATTTTCACTGTAATTTCAACTTCCTCCCCCAGCTTCCTGGCATGTTACAGGAATATATTTATTGTCCTACAGAAATTATAATTTTCCTAGTCTGGCATCCGATTCCTGGCAGTGATCTACAGCAGATGCTCCAGCAGAAGTCAAAAAATGTTAAGAATCAAATGGCAATGAAATTCCTGCTGGAATGTCCTCATCTCCATGAGACACTTCTTCCACACCAGGCTCGGGTGGTGGGAGGCGAATGGATGCTATATATTCTGCAGGAGAGTGAACAGCTTTCTACAGCTGCATAGCGAGATGCTTTAGGTATGTTGGTATCTACACCTGATTTTAAAGTTCCTTGTCTAGCTAGCTGTGGACCTGTTGATTAAAACATGTTTACATGGGTTGATTGCATCAACTCTGAGATCACCAAGATATTTAAGGTCTCACCAATGTTTTAATGCTGTTGCTTGGCTCTCTAGGGATGCTTCGTGTGAAAGCTGTGTTAGCGCTTTGCTCCGAGGAAGCACGGAGATGGAAGGAGATGGATATTCCAAACTTCTGTAGTGTGCTTGCAAGGACACAGCTAAAGGTACCTCACAGCACAGGCTGCAGAAAGTGTGGTCTTCATGACATGGTAAAGATCTTCAAGTTCAGATCTGCCCAAGCCACGCACAGCCTTTCTGCTAATCTTGTGCACAGAGTCCTGGGCAGCTCTGTATCCTAACCACTCGTGACCTACAGACACTGCCTGCCCGGCCAAGGCTGAGGTCTCTCTGCACAGCTCCTCTGAAACGAACAGCCATGTGTTTATTTGGAAGTCTTCCTGCTCTGTCTCAATAGCTATTTGTCATGTTCCTTAATGCCACAGCTGTTTGGTTACGCCAGGTCATCTGCTTTTATTAGTCCTGTTCCCACCACCCACTGAAACTCACACCAGCCAGGAGAAGATTATTATCTGTGCCTAAAAATAGCCTTTCTCTCGTCCCTCTCTTCCAGCAACCGTGGAAACTTCAGCATTTTTCTTCTTTTCTGGTTTCCAGATCTGCTGCCTACCCCATGAAGGTTGGAGTAGCCGCCCTCGCAGCCGGGATCCTCGGCAGCACCGGCATCTTGCTCTTTCTCATCGCTTTTGGGACGGATTACTGGCTTCTGGCTACGGAGACCTGTGGTGTCTTTGAGCATGGGAATAGCACTCTGCAGGGCGGGGAGGTAAACTCTGCAATCTTGTCTTACTTCAGGAGAATTGACCTATGTAAATAATTTAAAATGGTAGATTTTGGAAGTTTTACATCTGCGGTAATATTTATGCTCATTTAAAATGACCTCTTAATGTAAAATGTCAGCTTGAGCTAACTTTAAAATCCAAACCAGCTTTTCCATAGTATCTGCCGTTCTAACTGAAGTACAGTATTGTCTAGGAAACACTGAAGACAGCACCTCTGTAATCTTGCAGATACGAACATTAGGGAATGAAAGGAAAAATATAAGAGCTTTACTTGTTGACAGTACTTGCCTCTAAAGACAAAAGATATTTCCTAACATTTGCCATTAAAAGATTTCTTTCTCTGTAGTTTCTTCATTTAAAAGTAGTTCATGTTTTAAAGTGTAGAGCTTGGCAATCATTTACATCTGAAGTGATGTGACTACAGCACAGACAGAAAACAAAAGCAAACATCGGATGCAGAAAACAGCAGATGAGTTCCTGCCCATCTGACTAGAAAAGGCCTATATATTTCAAAATTAAGATTTATATAGGATTTCAGCTTGCAGGAATTCTATTTTTCTAAGGGCAATATGGTGTTTTCGTGCTAACGGCTGGTATCGCTGGTTTACAGATCCTTTCAAAAGTGTGATTTTAGCTGCACTTGCTATTGTCTAACTCCTCAATAAAATAACCACCAGATCAGTTCCTTAAGCCACCCACTCTTCAAAACTGTTTTTGCGCTGATCAATGTGTGGTTTCAATTGCAGAATGACAGGATGATCCTTGTCGTGTGCAGACTTTTTGTTACTTCAAAGTTCAATCCAATTAGCTTTGATTTTCTTCTGGTGTGGTGAGTCACACCAGGTAAGCATCATGATGCCAGCAAGGAATATTTTCTTTCGTTTCAAAATCCAATAACCAAATGTAGGACATGCTTGAGTCATGCTTCCAAATGACTTTCTCTATAGAAAAAAGAAACAACCCACAAACTTACAATAGAAAAACTGCCTGTCTTTACAGTTTAAAGCAGTGCAGTAAAGCCCCAGAGGTGATGGGGCGTCACGGACAGAGGAGTGCAGCTCAGTTTTTGTGCACTTGGGAAATGACACTGTTAATTGTTTCAGACTTCCATTCGTGCTGTTGACTTCTAAAGTGGATTGACTAGCAACACTGCACTGCACGACATGAAAAAGCATCTCAGACATTTAAGATACGCTCTTGGCCAAGTGTTAGTGTGCCTGTCACTAAGGCAGAGAGACTTCAAAAGCACCAAGCAGAAATAGGAACTGTTCTTACTCTTTCCTTTGAGCTGTTTTATTTCCATTTCAGACACTGTTTCTATTATTTCTATTCCAGTTACTGATTGTGTATACTGGGCTGTGTTTTTACCTTCTCTGCCCTTTCTTAAACTGGCAAATCCTGTCCCTTTCAGATAAGGATGGTCTTGAGTATCTGCCAAAGAGTGATTAAATGTGCTGCAGTCAGCAGCAACTGCCTGATGAAGTTTGAGGGCTGCATGGTACCATTGTCTTAATTAGTATTTTACCCTGAAAGTCAAAGGAGAACCAGTTCAGAGCTCTGGAAGTGGTCATAAGTCGATGCATAAAAGCCTTGAGGTGAGGGAAGTATCTTCTAGCACCTTGCCTTTGAGCTCTGTCTCCTTTCTCTAATTCACAGAGTCCAATTCTGTATGGAGCTTCTCCATCCTCCACAAACGTAATTTTGTAATGGTCATGTCTCCTCTAACAAGCTGCATGGGATAAAACTGATTTTGGCTACAGGTTTAATAAGTTTTTTTGGTAAAATAGTCCAACTCTGCACTAACCATCCTTTTAGAAAGACCTAAACCTTTTGCTCGCAGGTCTCATCTGAGGCTCCAAGTAGACTCAAAAAAAAAAAAGGAGAAATTGTCAACATCCCTGTCATAGTTTATGAGAAAACTAGTCTGGGCAGAGTGATTTGTGTCTCATGTAAGCTTAGCATAACTTCTACTGGGCTCAGCAGAGGGAGACAAATAAGGAAACCTTTGGGCTGGTGATTGGAAGAGGCTCTCTGGAAGTTTTAGAGATGGGCTGTCTTCTGGGATTAAGCCAGACCCGACGTGAATCCTGCGGAGCAGCAAGGGCATCAGAACTGTTGCGCTGGGTCACACCTAAAATTGTTTACCTGGCAATCAACCTGCTTCCTGCTGGTTACAACAGCAATAACATTACGTAAGGAAAGTGTTTAAGTAGAATATACCCAGAATGCTCAACTCCCTGACAAATCCACCCAGCTCTGTCAATCAGTGTTTTAAAGATATTAGAGAAAGAAGAAACAGGTTTGGGTCTGGAAGATGATTTGCTATCAGAACATTTTGTCACTATGAGATGGCAGAAAGTCAAGGACAGCAGCTGCCTCTGTGTTCCCCAATCCATCCAAAACCAGCTCAAGAAACAAATGAAAGCCTCAACAGAAATGAAAGCAGCAACTGTCTAAGCAAAACCCACACGCTTTCCACCTTTCCATCAAGATCATCCCTGTATCAGCTTGGGCTTTCATTCCTTCACAGGCTGAAACGCTGATGGAGGTCAGGAAGGAGATGCTCACTTTCCATCATGAGGGCTTCTTCTGGCGGTGCTGGTTCTTTGGCGAGGGTCACTCAGAAACCATCTGGACCTTCTGGTACAGTAAGTACGATGCCACTACACCATACCCACAGCATTCACTCACAGTTTGAATTGCAAACAAGTACAAGAAGGGCTCCCAGGGATGAGGACACGATTGTCTTTATTTAATTTTATTTTCATTCTCATCATCTCTCTAACAAAAGCAAACTTGGCTCACCCTTTTTGTGCTCTTTTTTTTTTGACTTGCATTTTGCTCTCAGAATTCACAGAAATGTAGAAACCTCTTGATGACATTTAACCTATCACTACAAAGTTTTAGGGAGTGGTGGCTTCCAACAGCAAAGACAACTCTTCCCCCTCGCCCCTACTTCTTCATGTTTGTGTTCAGCCAAGGTCTGATAAGTTTGAGCCCATGCTTTCCCTGGCCACAGGGTGGCTGTGTTTTCAGCCATCGGGGTGCTAAGTGTTCACACCTACTGCTGTTTTCAGCATGGGGAAGGCTGGATGCACATGCCTGTGGTCCCCCTGGGTGCTCAGGACCTCTAGAAGTGGGCAGTGGTGGACCATGGATATGTGTAACCACCTGTGTTTGTGCTCTTAAGCACACAAGATCTTTATTGTAAGATCTTGCCCGTTTTGCTTTTGAAGGTCATTGAAATGACACGTGTGAATAAACAGAAATGGATGCAAAACAGGTTGGTTTTGTTGTTGTTTTTTTTCCTGAAAGCACATTCACTCTTCAAACAAAATTGAAGGAGAAGGTGAAACCTGTTCTGAGACACCAGTTGGCGCTGACTGGTGGCTCACGTGCACTGAAGTGTGGGGTCTTGGCCCAGTGAACCAGGTGCTCCCACCAGAACAAGCAAAGGAGTGAGACCAACCCACAGCATGCCTGGCACCAGCCTTGCTGGTGGCTGAGCCAGCAACTGACTCACAGTGGGTAATTAGAGGACAGCCTTTCCCTGGGATGCCACAACCTTAGAGCAATATTTGGCATTGCAAAAAGAGATGTTAAATAAGTTCTGCAAAGGTTTACACTGCAAAACCCTTGACCATGTGCTCGCTGGTGCTTTGGTTTGGTCAAAGATGTTTATGTGCGTGTGAAGCAGCGTGACCTCCTTGTAGGGCATTTGGCTGCAAATAATGCAGATTCAATGCAGTATACAATAAATGTACTCTTCAGTGACTGAAATTCCAGATGACTTTGCTGTCCCCCAGTCCCTGACCTGTGTTTCCTGTAAAATCATGCAGGACCAGTTACTGCCACTGTTCAACTGAATAATGTGAGGATTTTCACACAGAAATCTTTCTATAAGAAAGCAAAAGCCTGAGAGAGGGAGTTTGTGATCTAATTATGTTAGATGGAAACACACAATATAATATAATGTTACCTGAAAGTAAAATGGCTCTTTCTGATAACTGGGGAATTTGTAGTACTTCTTTAGGTATTTATGATAATAGGATTGATCATGACAAATTAATTTGCTGCTCTCACAGATATAATAATTAATTCAATAGGTATTCCATAGTCAATTTAGCATGAACTAATGTCCACCTATTATAAAGTGTTCCTTTGAGCTGGGGAACATATTTAAATAAGTGGCCAACCATTAATTAATTCATTTAACATTCATTCTATTACCCTTAATCATGATAAACCTCAGTGGTATTAATATTGATGGGGCACTTCCATTCTAATTGTGCTTTCTCTTCTCACAAACTGGATGTCTTGTAAGGCATCTTGTTCTGGTACCCAAATACCTTTGCCCTTTCCAGACGGTCTGACGCATTTGCTGAAGGAAAACAGCAGTGGGAATATTTACACTGATTTCAGTTGCTCCATCTTTCATGATTTACGTCCACCTCAGGTTATGAAGATGGCAAGATGTACGGGTAGCAGCCCCAGATCCTGTTATATCTCTCCTCTCTCATAATTCTTATTTTTCTTTTTTCTTTCTAACCAGGATTTACTACCCTTTACTCCCCAGCCTTCCGATTTCAGTGAGGGTTTTGTAGGTGTTTACAGCACAGTGCATTGCCATCTGAATACTGTAACTGTGATTTTGCAGAAAAATAAAAGCAAACAGGGATTTCTTATTTATTTATTTTTGTTGTTAATGTTCATTTTCAGCCAGCCAAGCACACCCCAAGTTCTGTACCCATGGCTACCTCTTCCCCATGCCCATTGCTCTCGGACCTTTCCCTCATCCTTCCTATGACACAACTGCAGGTAAGTTTCTTTCCCCCTCCCCAGCAGCTCCCTGCCCAAGAGATCGGGTAGAGATTCATGGTGTGTTTCAGCACTATAATTCTCCCATTGTAAACGCATGTGGCCAAGCATGACCAACAGTTTTGTAAAGCTCCTTTACAACATGGCCTTGCAGTTGAGTGACCCAAGCTGTGAGCTCATTGAGATGTTCTCCAATGTCTTCTCTCCTCCAAAGCCAGCCATAAGCAGTACACCCTCCCGCTGTGTGCTCAGCACCTCCTATGAGCAGCTGAGGATGCTAAATCCTCTCTCCCACCTTCTCACTTCCTGGGAAGAGCTGGAGGCAAAGGGCTTCAGCCCCTGAGGCCAAATCCAGACCCTGTGGGCAAGCAAGAGAATTTCTCATGGGCTGCAGGCTTGTGGCAGCTCAATGCTGACTCGTTTCCAGCGTCTGGCTTCCTGGGAGAGCTCCGATGTTGATTTACTGCATGACAAAATAAACAAACACTGGAAAATCAGTTAAAGACCAAATGGTTAGAAGATCCACGTAAAGTGACTGGCTTATTTTTAATACACCGAATACGACACAGTTGGAGAGCTCTCCTTTCAACTGGTTCCCTTTTTATTTATGTTTCTCTGTATTTTCAGAGTTCTTTAATGAATCAGCTGCTGTTAGGAATTTTAATTTGCTAAATTGGTGGCAGCAGCTCGAATTAATTCAATGATCTTTTTTGAAATGAATTGATTTCTTTAAATAGTGTGCATCACTCTGCCTTGCCTCCGGGGATCCAGGGCAGGCATACTGCACAAACAAACATCTTGACCTTTTCCTTAGCCTTTAGCAGTACCCTTTTTATTTTTATGTTGTTTTTTTTTTTTCATGAGAATTTAATTTTTTTTTTTAAAAAACCCATTTGTCAGGAGGAGGATGTGAGGGAGAGCAGCTAGTTTATTTTGCTGTGCTGTGCAGCGTTCCTGCCTCGGGGAACATGCCGTAGTGTAAAATGGATACGAGGGACCTGTCGACAGTTGGAAGGAGGAGCCCATTGCAGGCTGTGTGCAGCAAATATGCGGGTTAAGCAGTGGGATTTTTTCTGCTTGGGAGAGACAGGCATGATGTCTGGTTTCTGAATGATCTTGCTGATAAACACACTATTTTTTCCATACTAAATAAAGGGCCCTGGAGGCATCTGTCCCTGCCTGTCAGCCCTTGCTGTGAAACCCTCTTCAGCTGCCTCTCAGAAATGCCAGTTGGGACAGGTCCCAGGAAGGTGCTGGGTGGAGGGATTATTCTGCACTGGGGTTGCATCCTGGGGTGCTATAGGGCTCTGCCTGGAGTTTTCAGGGAGACAAGTATATCTCAGCACCCACATTTAGGGCAGTGGGAGCATTGGGCTCCTCTCCTGCACCAACCTTGCTGCAAAGCATTTGGACACCTGCAGAAAGCAGAAGCTTCTGTTGTTAGCATTCATTTTATTTCAAACCAGTCCATCCTCATATGCAAATGATGACAAAACAGGAGGCTGCCCAGGCGGAGGGGTCCTCCAGCTATTACCTGCTCCAGAGATAATTCTGCCTTATCTGCATCCTCTTAGGCTCCCTGAGAGAAATGGGTGACGGGAGGTTAAACATGAAAATGAATTCTGTGGTTTTGGAGAGTTCAAGATACTTATCTCTCCCTAAGTGGCCCTCCTGACAAAATGGTTTCAAATGAGTAAAACGCATCTTCTCTGTATCATTTTTCTTTCAAGTGTGACTCTTTTCAGCATTACCCACTTGCTCGTGCTCGGCTTAAGTCTCTCTAACTAGCGCTTCTGAAAAACAACAGAGTGAGATGGAGTGGTTCAGAGGGATCAGATAAACCAGGGGAATGGGGAGCAGGGTTTCAGAGACTCTCTGCCTAAAGACCACTACCTTTGGCCAAGGTTTATGGCAGTGACTGGAAGAGACTTGGCTACTGGGAGACTGAAATTAGTGGGCAACCTCCTGTCCTGTAGCACGCGATGGACACTTTGAGCTTGCTCGGCTCTGGCTGGCATGGTGACATGAGTCTACAGCAGCCCTCCCCAGTTCAGTGGATGAAGAGGCAACTGTTCTTTTACTCTGTTGTCTTACTTGGAGTCAAGCAAGGCCATTAACAGGGGAAATCATGAGCTCCTGTTTTCCCTGCAGTCCTGCTTACAAGAACTGTATTTTAAACCAGGAACCTGGCACCTTCTGTAAGTGTTAATTAAAATGGAACAAAGATGTGGTCTGATTCCATCTCTCCAAATTTTCCTATTTTCTTTCCTTTCTTGCCAAGCTTTTCCATCCCCCACAGACACAACTAAGCACAGTGTTCTTTCCTCTCACCCCCTTTTGTGGTGTACTTCACTGGCAAACCCTTCTAACCCTTTGAACTCATTCCAATCCCATTATGTAGAGCATGACATTCAACCTGAACTTGCACAGGCTCCAGGCACATTGCACCCGTGCAGCAGCCAGGAGTTAGCAGAGCAGGAGCTCCAGCTCTGCCTAACGTGAGCAGCATTACAGAGTTAAGCATGGACTGAAGCAAACTGCTTTTCCTCTCCCTTCCCCTGACTTTGTTCTTTTTCACTGTGCAGTGTACAGAGGTTTCTGGACGGCGTTCATCGTGCTGGCTGTCGCCACTGGGCTGGTGGGAGGACTGCTGCTGGTGTGTGGCGTGCCCTTCGTCAGCCCTCGGTCCTACAAAATCGGAGGTGGATTCCTTCTCTTCTCGGGTAAGCTGCCAAGCTGCGGTAATGGGATACAGCCAGGGCAGGAATGTGGCCTTGCTCTGCTTTGTGCTCACAGGGGAAAGGGAGGCAGCTGGGGATGAGGCGCTGCTGAGAGAGAGGGGGGCTCTGATGGGAACTGCACTGACTCAGAGTAAATGATTTCCTTCTTCCCACACTGGAATTAAACCTCTGTGCTCAGTCAAGCTTTAGCAAGACAGTCTGTAGTCCTAGAGAGATTGAGGTTTTTTTCCTTTCCTATGCAACACAGAGGAGCAGATCCTTTTATTTTAGTAAAGTCCATTGCTGTGTCAACCCAATGGGCAGCAATCAACCACACTGTGTTCCCCTAAGTCACTCTGCATTTAGGCCTCTCCTGTCTCTGCTGTTAACATCTGGTAGAGCTGGAAACTCACTGAGTGATGAAAGATCTACCTGGAGATTCAAAATGGGAGGGCTGGCTTAATAAAATGTGGAAAGATAAAGCCATGGCACAGCAGGAAAATTAATTAAAATTAGGCATTTATTCATTATTCCCACTGCCGTTACAAATGCTTCCACTGAATTATCACTTGGGCTTTTTCCTTGTCTATATTTGAGAAGGAATACCTGACTTAACTAGTGGAAACACTTGATTATAACAGTGTTATATTTTTATAACAGTGATGAACTCAGAAAAAATCTTTTTTGGGACTCAAGCAGCTAAAGGCTGGAGCTCAGCTGAGCCATACCGAGGAAAGAACATCATTCTGAAGTCAGGTCTTTCTCTGACAAAACATTGCTTAATGACAAATCCTCTGCCACGTTCTGCTTCCTCATACATGTCATGAATCAAACACGAGCCAGTGCCTTTGCTCCCAGTTCGGGCTTTGAGCGTGCCCAAGGTTTTTGGGGCTGAAAGCTTTCATGAAAATATTTAGCCAGAAAGGTCCCAACACTGACCCTGGAGGAACTCCACCTAAGCTCCTTCCAATCTCACTATGTCCTGCTATTATTATTACCTTTTACTTTTCCACCCCCCTATTTAGTTACCATTTTATAGCTCCTTTCCTAATTTCTTCTCCTTTAGGTGTCCTAATCATTAACCACGTGATGCTAGCTGAGCTGCTTGTTAAAATGAAGCTAGATGACATCTATCTGTCTAAATAATATGGAAGGCACTAAATCAATTTGGCTCTATCTGCCTCTACTAATTCACTTCTCACTTTGTCCAATTTTCCATCTGCCTCCAGGTCTTCAGTCTTGCAGTGAGGGCAGCAAGCTTATGGGTATCTGCTTATCTCTTTCTTGTACAGCTTAAGAAATGCTTGGTTGGGCTTAATTTTTCTAAGGGAAAATTCCACATGGTTTTACACACATGGATTTTGTTTGGGAATGCAGGACATCTTCCTATCAGATCCCCATCAGGTACCAATGCCTTGTAGTGAGTAGCGTTAGCCACTTGACACATGTGTGTGCTGAAGTGATTTCTTCTTGTGAGACTAGGGCTGAATGCTTGGATCCTCTCAGATGTGACACTCTACCTACCTCATTTAAAGCCCCACCTCCTCAAAACACTCAGCTTTAGACCCAAATGGAAAAACTGAGATCAGTCACCTTCTGATCTGGCCAGATAAGTAAAATATCCCACAGAAAAGGATGCTGAATAATATCAAATCGCTGTATTCCTTTTTTCTTTTTCTTTTTTTCTTTTTTTTTTTTAATTTTTTATTATTTTTGCACTTTATTTGACTACCTCTTGATTAAAAGGCTGGGGCATAGAATGTGACACTTTTTAGAAGAGCTGATTATGCATCACATAAACCTCTTGGCGTTAGACAAAGATGCTGCTGCTTAAATTGAAGTTTGTATTAATGCAGTTTCAATCTGAACAGCAATCATTGTTATTAACTGTCATTAGGAGGAGCAAGTTCAGCTGGAAGAGACTTCCTGCTATATTTTCAATCTAAGTGATAGCTAGGAGAATGCAATATTATTTCAGCGAAGTTTGCTTAGAGTTTCACCTGATCCTTTTATTTTGCAGGGATGGGGTGATAGGTAGGGGGATATCCTGAACCTAGACCTCTGGATCCTGCTTGGCACTGGCTTCCTGACTGATTTGGGATGCAACTCTCCATGCTTATTTTATTACTATCCCTTCTAAAAACATTTTGCATAATTGCACTAACCACTAGGAACAATAGCTTTAACACAGCTTCACCGTCCTTTCCTTCAGATAGCGGGATGTGGAAAGATGGTGCAGGAGAAAGCGCGTCTTGTCTTCTAATCATGGCCTGTGGGTCAGTGTTAATTAACCTTCCTTGCAGAAATGAGCTCTCCTCGAGGAAGTGTGAAAATGCTGAAAACCTGTAGAGTGGGAACGTGGTCTGGCAGTCGGATGGCGAGTTGGGGAGCCACAGCTGCAAGATGCCCCAGCCTCTCAGGGCATCCTTTCTATGCAACTTTATCCTGTCCATAAACTCCCTCTGTCCTTGTTGGTACTAGCCCATGCTGAGGTCATGAAATCACAGCCATCGTTAATCGTTGCAAAATGCTCCAACATTTGCCACCAAAATTCTGTATGAAGATATTATTAGTACAATTGCATTCCCAAGTGTATTTATAGATATGCAGCCTGACATGATCTTGAGGAGTGTGCCCCTCCTTTGCTGAGGGGAATTCAGTGCCTAAGGGTGAACGTTGTTATCGCTCAATTAGTTTCCTTTAGGAATCCTTTCCAGGATGGCTTTTGTTAACTGGACTTTCAATAGGACAAGGCTGACTGCCTGCCAGCTACCTTAACAAATGTAGTGCTTGGTGGGTGGTGTTCCTGAGAGCCCTTTCAAAGGACCAAAACCATCCCCTGTGATTTCCTCTGCTGGGCAACTCGGGAAATAGAGCCAGAGCCCATCTCACCTTTGCATCTGCACATCGACAGCTCCAGCTGAGGAGTTATCCTTGCCAGCCTGCTCCCAAAAGTACTTGAATTGCATGAGCAAATAGCCAGTGTGCTGCTTTCCTTCTAACATTTGCCATCTCAAACTTAGCTTCAGTGCTGCAAGGGGGAGGCACACACTGCCTGGTGACTAATCGTCCCCTTGTATCAATAGTCAGATGACAATATGATTAATTATCACTACAATGTCACTGAGAGGGACAGGTGAAAGCTGCACTGCAGCTTCTGGAAACTGAACTGCTGAGACAACTTGGCTTGTGTTCCTTGTTCTCCTGCGCTCATGCTCCTTGGTTTTCATTTCCATTGGGCATTTTAGAGACCAAGCTTAGAACTGAGCAGAGGCTTCATCCAGACCTAGGGCAACTACTGAGCTTGCTGTGCTGCCCTAATACATTAGGACCAGCTGCATAGCTGTAGGGTTAAGTGACAAAATGACCTGAGCTCTACCTGGTGGCTTGCTCAGGGGTGAGGAGGCTGCTTGGGAGAGCATGTGTGTATGGTGAATTTTCAAAGCAAACAATAAGGATGCATGTCCCAGGTAATGTCCAGCAACCGAAAGAGGAGCTCATTATCAGCTAGCCTTCCACTGGAAAGCACAGATGATGAGCCAGGTACAGTCTAAACATCTTCCAGCTGCTGTTTCTCCAGCACTTGTATGGCATGCATGGGTGTCCTCGCACTGTCCTGCAGCCACAGGATTGCTGTGGCCATGGGCTGTTTTCAGCAGGTAAAGGCAGCACAGCCCCTCTCCTGCGCTTTCACAGCAGTGTCATGGTCCTGTGAGGGGAGCACAGTGTGTACTCAGACCAACCTGTTCTTCAGCATGACCCAACTGCACTAAAAGAAAGGCAGATTTACCAGTCCCGTGGGTTAAAATGCTGAATTTTGCACTCAGATTCCTCTTCCCAAATCAAGCACCTCTATTTTGGCAATCTCAGGCTTCCCATGTGCAGTAAAGGCTGACAGTTATGGAGGGCAGCTGAAGGTCACCCCTCCATTTCCTCGTTATTAACATCCTGAAGAGGGAACTAGTGAGAAAGGCGAATGAGTCAAAGTTCATTATTCTTGTAATTAGCAGATTACACAAAAGTTCAGTAGCTTCCCCAGAACAAGAGTTAAAGATTGAGTTCACTCACCTGTCCCTACAATTAGCAGCTATAAAGGTGTCACAAGGATATAAAGTGAGAGAAAGAAAAAGCCTGACTCCAATTTACTCACAACAAAGTTGCAGCCCTCCTAGGAGGGGGAGATGGAGCACAGGGGTTCTTTGTCTTGCAGTTAGGAGTGTACGAAGGAGAAAGATTTAATACCTTGCTTCATTTTTCTTGCAATTAGCCCCTCCCCAGAAGATGCTGTTGACCTCATCAGCACCGAGACAGTTTTGCAGTTAATTTTTCTGCATACCATCCTAATGAAGAGAGGCAAAGAGGGAAAGGGAGACAAAGAGAGAGATCACTTGGCTAATTTTCCAGTGGTAGAAACCACAAGGATGCTAGAAGGAGTGTGGGGAGGGTCTGGTTAGATGCGGTCTTCACTTACGCTTACCCCAAATCTCTGTCTCAGGTATCTGTGCCAATGGCAGGCTCATTTCTTCGGTATAAATCTAGATATATTTTTTTTTCTCAGTTTTTCATTTTAATGCCCTAGCCAGGAAGAAATTCGTCTCTGCACATAAAAAGCCATTTGGGGCTGGCAGGAAACAAAAATGTCTTTCCACTAAAAGCCCCCGAAAGAAGATGGTAAAGTGAGATGCATTCAAAAGATGAAAAACCCAAATTAATATCTCATTTTACATAAAAAATTCCAAAAACTTGCTCTGGTAATATGGGAGTGAAACATCCTGATATTCTCATTATGAAGAGCCTACTAATGTCTGGAAGCATGACAGATTTTAGGCAGTTTCATTAATAATTGTGATTGTTCCTACTAAGCTTTTTATTTTGACAAACAATTTTTCAGTGAGATGCCCTTTCTGCACTTCCACCATCCTTCTTTGGCTGCACCTGCCCTTTTGATTTCCTTTTCTTGCTGAGGGGATGGTGTAAATCCCAGGGACTCCTCACCACTGAGCTGTAATTATTCCGGGAAAGAAGGCTGCTTACTTTACATTTTCTTGTCATTTTCCCAGAGTGTGAAAACGTTCTTAATTTAGATGCCATGGCTGTGCCATCACCTCCAGTACCTGTTTAATAATAAATCCTTCCATACTTGAGACCTGCAGCTTCTCCTGGGGAGAAGGGAGGGACCGTTTCCCCATCCTTAGCTCCTAGTGAGCGTGGAGATGGTGACACCAGCTCATGGGGTTTCCTCTCACCCTCCTCACTAAGAACTGGTAGGTCTTAATCTGATTGTTCTTTCATAAATGAGGTTTAAGCCATCCTGGGACAATTCAATGCAAAATCTGTGGTTATTTAAAGACAGGTAGGAGAATTCAGAAGTATCCTACGGTATCTACATCCTCTGTCCCATGGGGCTACGGTTTTATTTGTGTCTCTTACGGTAGGTATTATAAGTTAATGAAATAGAAATTGATCTTTAAAAGAGCACTTTTCAAGGTTCAGTTGCTATCTAATTAATTTAATTTTAAATTACATCAGTAATAAAGGCTTAATTGCCTTCTTATCAATATATTGTCTTTCGTAAAGGCCACGTGACTATTTAAACACACAATCGTTTTCTTATAGTAGAATAGTTGGTATTTTAAACGTACAACTATCATATTAAGTGCAAAATATTTATTTGTGCGTTTAATTTCAAGTGGTTTCGAAATCTCAATGAACATGCAAATGTTAGAACAGCTGTTATTTAACTCCTAGGCTGCCTCTCCAGCAAATACGAGGACTTTTCCATGTAAGGGAGAAGGGCTTGAAATATCAGCATGTGGTGATGTAAAGTATATTCATATGGTGACACCAATTTTTGATTCTTAGGGTTCATTTTGCAGTTTTAGGGTATAGGAGGCAGTTTAACAGACATGACAGCTTCGAATGGGTAGCTTCAACTTTTATATGGCATGCAGGAAGGACTTCGAACCCTGTATACCTTCCCATAAGTCTCATTTTTGGCTACAAGTTGCAAAAAGGAGCTTTGTAGTAGCAGATGTCTTTATATCCATTATAAGCAAAAACACAGCCAAACACTGACGTGTTTTCTCTGACTGAGGTTTCAGTAACCACTATCCCTGAGCTGATATATCAGTGTCAAGCTTTACCCATTTCCTTTGCTTAGCACAGGAGCTGGATTTTTGTAGTGTATAAGCTGCTGGGAAGAATAATTAAATATAGTACAAGCTACCTTTGATTTAAAAATTGCAAGGGAAGAAACTAAATCCAGCAGAAAGCCACAGCACAGAACTGCGTGCTAACTATTCAACTAAATTAATTTTGAACTGTTCACTGCTACTATAAGCATATTATAATCTGTGATGTATTTCTTTCATATATGTGTGTGTGTATGTGTGTATATCTGTATGTTATATGGCACCACTTAAAAATGGCAATCTTCTAGCTGTGAAGTAGCAAGATCAGATATTACTGAAGTGCCTTCAGAACTGTCATCACACTGTCACTATTTAGTTTTAATATATGTTGACTTTAAAATGCTCTCTATATATTATTTATTATGACACAGTAAATAATATTAAGGCCACTCTAATTTTTGTTATCTGCTTCATTCGGGGGAGCTAGACCTGCAGCCTCTGATCACCATCACTTTGAATTATGGGGAAAGGAGGTTCCCATTAAGGCACTGAAGCCCCTAAACCTGCCATGGGCTGCTCCGGGTCCAGGAGGTGCCTGTTCACCACATGCTCTTCAGATGTGGCGGAGCTCTTCCTGCAAATGCTGACCTTTGATGGGTATGCATCTGGAAATGTGAGATCACAAGGTCTCACCAGAGATCTGCTATTTGGGTTACAGGCATCCTACAGGCTTGGGAGGCTCTGAGGGGAGCAGACCCTCTCTAAGCAAGATGCTGACCTTGCACTCGCTGCTCAGGCTTCAGTGTGGCCTCAGCCTTTCTCTTGTCTGACTTGAGGGGAGAGCAAAAGTGTTCTCACCAATGAAAAGATTTTTTCGCCTCCTGTTATAAGCTGATTATTACTCTTTATTATTCTGTTGTTTAGCAGCCCATCTGAGGTTAATATCTTACAGCTATATGCCTTTTCTACTCTATTATGTGTTATTTCTCTGCAAATTAAGATCATCAGTACTCCTTGTCATATGTTCTAATACTTGGTTGCAAAGCTCAGTTTAAGGAAAGGTGGGACAAGATATAAAGGGGAGCTACCACAAGCTGCAGCAGCAGCAGCTGCTCACTCTCTGTGCAGCCTGCGTTTGTGCCGGTAGCAGGTCTGGTTTAGGATAAGTCTTGCCACCAGCAGGATTGATCCACATGTCTTTGCATTTCTGGTTGAAATCGGATCTGACACTAGTTTGAAGGGTAGGTACAAAAAAGGAGAAAGTGAGTCTCAGTGCCTCCTTCTCACTTGTCTCAGACAAAAGTATAAGGGCAAAACAACCCACTTATAAGACAGGAATGCAGAACTAGCCTCACATGGATCCCAACTGTGCAAATCAGCCACGTTCAGGATGATTTCTATGTGATCATATTCAGCTGTAACAGCCCTCAGTAGCACTGGTGGTTAAAGCAAGAGGTGTCGGTGCGCTGGCAGCTGTGCACAAGCTGGTCGTGGTGGTGTGGGTCTCTCCCATGGCGAGTGGGCTTGCCTTTCACAGGAACCTGTATAGCAGTATTATGGATAATAATTCTGCTACGCTAAGCTTCAATGCAGAGAACCTGCAGGAACAAATGGAAATCCGTTGCTGTCTTTTCTCAATTTTATTTCTATGTTCTATGTACAGAGAATAGCTCATCTTTGTCTCTCTTTCCAGGAGGCTTATTTCTCCTGCTCATATTTCTCTTTGTGATATGGAAGGAGTTCGCTGCTGATTTTCAGAAGTACATCCTTCTGGAGAGAAGTGAGAAGTGCATGGATGATGTACCAGTGCACGTGTATTACGGGTGGTCGTTCATGTTTGCTGCGGCGGGCATCCCTCTGGTTTTACTTTCCGGACTTGTCTTCTACTTGGTTGGCAGAGACATTATGAAGTCACTGGATTAAGACAAATTTGGAGAAGGTCTTTCTTTGAGAACATTGGTGATGTTCCTTGTAATGAAACACACACAAGTTTTGAGATTGTTTCTGTAGCTATAATTGTCAGCATAGATGCATGACTACACTCACTCTTGCATGGAGGCAGGGATGAAGCACTGAGCACCCAGTCACTGTCAGTCCAAAACCAGACCCAGCTGAACATCCAGCTTCATTCAGCATTTTCACACTTTGGAGAAATTTAGGTATGTGTACGGGTTTTGCATCAGTTGAAGTCCAAGGAAAAGCCTTTGCTGTTAAAAGCGGATTCCCCCGGCTGTCAGCAGAGCCCTACATCCACATTCAGCAGAGCTGGAGCTTTATGGTGTTCCCAGCATCCATGTTTCTTGTAAGAGGTAATCGAATCTGGCTGCGATGGTGTACACTATAATGTCTACTTCTGAAAAGCAATTAAGGATGATTTTTTTTTTTAAGCTGGCTCTAATTGATGTCAAAGGACAACCACTTTAACGGGATGTTGGGAAACATGAGAAAATGTTTTCATTAAAAGCCCTGATTCCAAAGATACAAATGTACCTGGACCTAACCGAACTTTCAACAAGTGAATAAACCAATTTCTATGGCATGAAACGTAACATGAATAAATTTGTATTTCTTTACAGCACCACATTACTCTGCATTTAATCTTTTCCCTGGATGCAGTGTTGTGGGGATTCTCAACCCCAAAAAGGAAAGGTGATCAGAGTTGGGGGAAAGGGAGAGGAACAATAATGTTGTTGTGGGGTAGACCCTGTCAGCCATCTCAGCATGGGACCTCGTTGTATTCTACAGACATAGCACAAAAGTCAGCTCCAAAAAGACAAATTCTATACCATTTAGGTATTTTTAAGTTCTTGCAGGTTCTTGGGTGTCTGACAGATTGCAGTGGTCCTGTGAAGAGTAATGCATGATAATCCAAGCTATCGAGCTACACCAAGCTATCGAGGTACAGGAGGTGAGGTAATTTATTTCGTGTATGCAGAAGTTTGTGAAGACACTTGAGAAATGATAAAGATTTGATCTTGTCATGTTTTTCGGGCTGGATCTTGATGCTTTGAAGCAGTTTGTTGGGCCCTTGTTTGCTGAAATCATTTGCATAAGTTTTAAATCACACTTCCTAAAAATGCGTGCTATTCTCATGAATGTCATAGTTTGTGATGAACATATATCTCCCGAGTTTTATGTCACACTATTGACTCAGTATGGTTAATTAATAATGGAATGTAAATCTCTTCTAAAAAGCAGTGAAGACTGTTGGCAGTATAAAGATGTTTGTTAATGCTCTTCCTAAAATATTATTCAAGTCTGGCATTTCTTTCCTTTTGGAGCAAGTTCTAATTATTCCTTTACAAGATTCATGGCATACATTCAGTGAAAAACTGTAATTTCCACATGTAAAGATTAGTTCTTTCATATGAATAACAGGCTTGGTCTACAGTTCTTAAACAAAATCACACTGTTTTCCCTTAATAGAAATTTTGTTTGAATAGAATTGGTATACACAGGTGAAAATCGTGTTTTTTTCCCAGTCAATAGATTTTTCATGACATTTACAAACGTAGAGATATTTCAGTATTTTATTTGGCCATTCTAAACTTTGTTTGGTTTTGGTTTTGTTTTGTTTTTTCTTGACATCTCCTTGGGCTATGTGTGTGCTCCATCAGTTCTTCAAGTGATAATTTCTCACTATAAATTCCCTTTGAATAATTTTTGTCATTTAATTATCTATTCAGTGTAGAGATGAACACTTATGGTCACAAAGAATAAAAGTATATAATCCAGGAGCAGAGGGGGTCAAGATTTACAGTCACTTGCCTTTCACTGATCCCATAAAACAATCCAAGCATGCAGAAATGATGATCCCATAAGAGACACCAGGGCAGAAGAATGAGAATGCAGCAAGAAATACATCAGACTTATTGATATCTGTGAAGCTAAGGATCCCTGAAGTTGTGAATATAGAAGTGAGTTTTATATTATAGAATGAAATATTTATTAACTTTCTCCATCTGTTCTTTAAAAAATTTCGTTTAATGTCGTCAAGGCATTTATGGAATACATTTAGCATAATCATGCATTCATGCCTTAGGGAGTAAACCATCCCTGGAGACTTGCTCATTCTGGATCAGCTCTAGAACAAGCAATAGTTTAAAACTCCATCATTCTTTGGAAAAACACATGAATTTGAATCACTCTTGAACAGGGTTTGGATTTAAAAAAACCTACAACCTCTGGTATTGAGCATACTCAATAGTCACAACAGCAAGGATACAGAGAATGGGATTATAGATGAGCATATATAAGGTAATTAACTCCTCTATTAAAATGCAGTGTTTGTAGCCAGCACAAGTGTTAACCAAACACATCATTTTGGTAGACTAAAGAGTTTAATTCCTTCACTGTCAGGTTTCTTGTGGCAAATACAGCTTAAGCAGGCAGAATTTTGTGTGAGATTCGTCATTTCTGGAGGAGAAATTTCAAAAAACAAGCTAATGGACTCAGTGGTAGGGTTTGAAATTGCAGAAACCACGGTCTCTTTCATCTGTTGAATGTGAAGAAGTTTGATGAAAGGATATTATAGAGTAGTGACAAGGACCTAATTCTGATCCAAGTTTTGTCATTATAAATCATGAGTAATTCCAAAGATGCAGTAGACCCTTATCACTGTTAAACATCTGTAAGTCAGATCAGAACCGGGACTAATAAATACATTCAAAAATGCATAATTAAAACAGCGATTTCACATCACTCTGATGAATTTTAGTCAAGGATTTCTTCAAGGATGCTTTTCTCACATTAGCATTTGACGTTAGTAAGCAATGAATAATTCCATTTTTTCTTTCCAACATCTGGGACACTTCCTGCTTTATTTGCTACTTACTGAACGCTCTGCAAGAAATATTAATGAATCTGGGGTGTTAAAATACAGGCTCTATGGATCATGCTCGGGAGGCAGTGCTATATAGTAGAGGCTATATGTCTTGAAATTAAGAGCCTTGATTTTGGTGAAGTAAGATATTGGGAGATTTGCGAAACCTGCAGGAAATACAAGGAGTTGAGGAGGTTACCCAAAAGCCAAACCCCTGCAGCTCCTTTGTTCAACTGTTCCCTCACACCAAAGAGACCACAATGAATGATAACAGTTTTTCCCTTTGGTCAGATCAACCTTTTTTCAGTGATTCAGAAAACTATCACCCAAGGACGCCTAAGACTGGGAAGGTGCTAGGTAATAGACACCAACCCCAAGGAGAGATGGACCAGGAGACTGTCTTGACATGACAGCATCACTGCCATGTCCAGCTGCTTTCTTACACTCCTTGAGGCCTGGAGGTTTTTCCCTTTCTTGGTAAATTATATGGTAAAATTCTGTGTTTGGAGAGGTCAGCTGACTCTTCCAAGCAGTGTTTTCACCTTGGTTAGACATACTTCTACTGCATCTGTGGGCTCATATAACAAAATGTAAAAGTCTGCAGAACAAATATTTCCATCTGGGTTGCTCCCCCAAGGCTCCTTGTATCAACCAGGAATCACCAGTGCTCAGGACCACTCATCCTTGCAACGCAATGGAAGAGTGCTAATACATCTCTATGGAAGGTAACCGAGGAATAATCTCATGGCCCCTGTTCTGCAGGCTTCCATTGGGCAGCCCAGCCCTTATGCTGCTGAGTCAGCACCTTCTGAAGTGCCTCTAGTCACTCATCCTGAGCAAACACTGCCTGGGGAAACACTGGTGGGAGAGGGCGCAGATGTGGTGCAGCAAGCTAAGACAAAACCCAAGATTAAAATAAATAAGGAAGTACAAGCTAGCTCCATGCCTTGTGCACCGGGCTGTACATTACTGCAGGATTAAGTCATATCAGCCACAGTACATTTTACAAGAGTGCACAGCACCTCAATCCTATAATCAATAAGTTGTACATGCTGCAGCACAAAGAGCTCTTATCTGGAATACTACCTTGTATTTAGTGAATTTATTTAATCCCTGATGCCTGCAGAGCATCAGTCCTGTCTTCTGGGTTAATTTATTTATTCCAGTGATGTATTTTTAGTCTTTCAAGTACTTGACATTTGAGAAGCAGCTCTTTTTCCCACTTCCTAAAAAAAATCTGAATTGGAAAAACTTTACTTACAGAAATGTATTTTGTTTCCTAACTCATTCCCCACTCTTTCTTTTGGAAGCTCTGTTATCAATACTAATAACCATACACTGAATGTATGGTCCCTTTTCATTCTGCTTGGCAAAGCCTGGTTCTAAGTCAATGCTGGACATTCAGTGATTTTCTCTCTTTCTTGTCATCTTATTTTTGCCCTATGAATATTCTGTCTTCCTCTAAAAGAAAAAAGTCCCCTATTTTGAGGTATATACAAGATGCTCTGCTGTGTGTAGTTTGGGAATGGTCATGAGTGCAGGTGATGATGCTCTTATCTTCTGGAACTTGGTGTTTCCAAGTATGATCGCATGAGCCCTTTGCTGAACCCAAAAGAACCAATGGTTTAAACAGTGCGACTACATAAATGATTACTGTTACAAAGAAATAACAAATGAAAAAATAGTCTCTAGCCACTGCTGTGTGGTGGAGTGGTGATTATTATCAGAGCTGTGAAGAATGCACTCTAATTAACCCAACCGGAAGGTACTAAACATTTGGTTATGGAAGAGGTGATTGACGCTTTATAAGCCTCAGCATCTGCAAAGAAGAAAAAAAGTCTCACCTGACCTTGTCTGACTCAGTTAATGATGGCTTCATAAAAGCTAGAAAAAATAAAAATATAGTAGCACAAAGGGCAATTGTGTGAAAAACAGAGCGTCAGTTCTATTTTCCCTATCCATTTCCAGTATTTACCAGTGTGGCTTACATTAGAAAAAGCAACAAACGCTGATAAGAACCACTCCTAGAATACGGACATTATCCTGGCAAAATACATTACCTGTCCTCAGAAATATTTTTGTAGAGTCACAGAACGTAATTGGTTTTCCATTTCAGATGTTGTGAGAAATCCTTCATACTTTTCTTCTCTTTAAAAACCAGGCTGTTGTTCATCAAACCATTGAGATAACATAGGCTGAACTGGCTGCTTTGAGGTCTAAAGCTTTTATTACTGATTAAACCTCATCGGTTACAGGCTGCAACAATTGCTGTGCATGGTGAATAAATGAGGCTCATTCTGAAATAGAGGCATCAATTTTGCGCCTGTTCCTGCCAAAAAAAAAAAAAGTAGGGAAATTTAACAATTTAGACAAATCAGCCACTAAATTAATTCTGCTGGTTGCTGAGGTGGAGCCTTGGCAAAAGATCATTTCATGCACAAGCAGGGATGCTGCCTCTGAAACCACACACCTTGCTTCCCAGAATCAAGTTTGTTATGTCATGAGTTAATTAGCTCAAAAGAACAATTACTAATCAAATACATTGCATCACATCCCCAAAATAAACACAGGGTCATTATGTCAGCTACTTTGTGACAGTGAAGGCAAGATTGAGTGGGTCCTATATACGCAACTAATTGAACTGTTTTGGTCTCTCTGAAGGTCAGCAGACAGTTTCATTTATGTCTTCAGGACGATGCTGAAGTCACCTAGTCATGGGCAAAAGTCACCTTAAGGATGCTATCAGCAAGGCAGACGGTGGATTTTTGTTCTGCAAGTCAAGAACTCTTCTACATCTTTCCATATACGTTGTGAGAATCCATATTATACTAATGCAAACACACACGTGCACTTTACAGCTAAATATGTATATAAAACAACTAGCATTCTCTGCAGAGAGCCTCTGTTTGTGCCACAAACACTTCAAAGGCTTCAAAGCAGCAGTGCCTGCAACGAGGGCTGAAGCTGAGAGCAGAAGTGACGGTTTCAGCTGACACCAGAGGTTTCAGGATCTTAGGGCATGAAACATTTTCCACTCATTTTAAATTAATCTAATTGGGAAAAAATGGAAGGAGAAATAACTTGAGACATTTTTGAAGTTGTGTTGTTTTTTATTTTTTAAACTGGAAAATGCCATTTTGAGATTAAACTGGTCTTGAAGTAGATATTTTTAAATGAAAATATCTTCAGTGTTTGAGAAGGGACTGCAGAGACCTACTCTTTGCAGCCATTTTGGAGAGGAGGGTTTCTTTTTCTTTCTTTGCAGCAATATCATCACTGTTACTCGAGCAGCGTTTCAGCTCCAGGGCAGGCAGCGGATCCAGACCTCCCCTCTGGTGCCCCTTCTTTGAGGTAACGCATTGGTTCTGTGGGCAAAAAAAATAGACATTTTTGGTATTTTACAAACCAAAAGGCTGTCTGCTGGGTGGACGGATTTGCTGTGCATCACAGATGGGAGATGAGGGCTGATGCAAATGCAGTTTTATGCATTAATGCTACCTAGCAGTAGCCTAGCAGCGCAGCATCCACCTGGCACTTGAAGCTGCCCACCTCAGGGTGATATGCAGGGAGGAAATGATGCTTTTTATTTTTACATTTTATTCTTTTTTCTAATGAAAATGCTAAAAGAGTAGAAATACCTTGGTTTTGATAGTCATGGCATGGGAATCTTCTTAAATAACTGCCCATTTAGCTGCTGACTCAGAGGTATCCCCTACACTAAAAACGTTTCAGTGAAGAATGCATTAGGTTTGGGAGTGCTTTCTGGTCCTCTCCTGTGTTTGTTTGTTTGTTGTTTTATTTTTCAGGTTACTGGAAGCCCAGGGAGGTTGGGTCTTTGAGTTTTGAATGCTTTGTAGCAGGACAGGAAAAGATCTCCCTAGGGCACACAGCTGCTTGAGGAGCTCAGCCAGGGCAGTCCCTGTGAAGGAGGGGTAGCAGAGGTTTCCCTGGACTAGCGAAAAGAAGAAGATGAGCTATGCAATCTTAAAGCCACCACTTAAATAAAGATACCATTATTAATACCATTAATAATAACCATTGATATAATTAATTAAAAGGCCGTGAGAATGTCTGTGTGAGCATCACATGGTGCAGTGCCTCCCTGACCCAGTCCAGGGCTGCATCTCATGATGCCCATTGCAGGGAAATGTGGACCCAGAGCACAGCTTTCCTGTCTTTCTTAGCCAGACTGGCAGTCACGCTACCTATGATTCCATATGTCCCCTGTAACACTGTGTATGCTGCATTTGGAACAAACCCTTGGATAGGGAAAAATCAGTGGAGCATCACAACTGCATTGATTTAATTGACTGTGAGTGTCGGGCTCTGCCCAGCATCTCATCTCGACTCCCAGGCAATATTAATGGGTGCAAAAGATAACAGTGTGTGCTCTAATTGCAGAAGGAATGAAAAGATTTCTTCCCTAGGACTCCAAAGAGTGCCATCAGAAAAGAAAAAATATGTCAGTGTATTTTCTCTTTCTAGCCTTGTGTTTGCCAGCGGGTGCAGAGCTCAGCCTGTGAAAGTCCCTCTGGACCAGCTCGCCTCCAGCGCTGGAGGATGCTGCTGGGGTTCCAGCAGGTACAGTCAGGCTGCCATAGGTTTGAGGTTTTATTTGCTGACTTTTATTATTTTTATACAGAAATACTATGGAAAATCACAGATGGGTCTCCAGCCAAGGCAGTAACTGAAACTAATAGCAGAGACATAAAATCTTAAGGTTAGGGGATCTTGGTTTTTACTTTAACAAAACTTGAGTGCTTCCTCATGTGCAGTCATGACATTATCCAGTATAAATGGATACCTATGATAAATGGACCCATGAAGTCTGGGATAGGTCTTGTTAAGGGAGGCAGGGCTGTTGCAGCAAGCCTTCCTAAACACCTTGAATAACCCACCCTCCTGCAGCAGCTCTCCAGCCCAGAGCCACTGTACCCTCAAACCGTTTTACCAAAGGGTCAGTGTTAAAGGGTCAGTGTCCTATTAATGAGAGATGCATAGATGGGTTTGATCACCTGAAATTGAATCAGGCTAAAGAGTCTTCTGTTGCTGCTTCCTAGCGTCAGGGAGAGTATCAGCGTACCCCTAGTTTATGCAAGCAATAAAACATCTCAGAGCTGCTTAATGCTGTTTTACCTGACTTGGCTTGAGAACAACCAGGAGAGCATGTACGGCCTTGACTTTACCGTTTGCATTCACCATTCTGATGGTGAGTAGACACACAAGGAGCTTTCCTCTTTCTATGTCTTGCACACACAAAGCAGTGCTGGGGTTGTTCCAAGGCAATTTGGCTATCTCATGCGTGTGGCAGTGATGGGAAGCTGTCTTTAGGATCAAGAGTTTGGGAACAGCCTCAGCAGGAGCAGGTCTTGAGCCTTTCTTTGCCAGCATGTGCTTCTGCCCTAAATTAAATGCAAAAGTAAAACTCAGGGCAAAAGCTGAATCACTCGCTTAATTTAGCAGTGAAATCATAAGCAAAGCACTACAGTACCTGGTGAAGGGTGCAGTGATTTCTAATTATGGATTATACAGCTAATCAGTACCAATCAACGTCTTATGATCTTGACTTAATATTTAATATAATGTTAATTATAATTGCTTTTGCCACAAACTGTGTCAAATACTAGGTGTGATTTCCACTCCCGGCGTGCCTCACGGTGCTGGGTGGGCTCTGGGATGGGGGCTGCTGTAGGAGGGGGCATCTCTTCCCAAAATCCCACCTAGCAGCACAAGCCCACCTCCCCACTTGCCTTCCTGCTTGGTCTGCCTTGAGTTGTGATGCTAATTAAGTGGTGGTGAGTCTCAGTGTTATTAGAATGGAGCTTTTTATCTCACATAAGTACCTTCCAGCTACAAATAGGGGAAGTTCATTTAATTAAAACTAATTTTAGTGTAAGTTAATGTGAGCATAGTTCAATTACTCTGAAATATGTTTAATTCTTTTTTCTTTTTTTTTTTTCTTTCTTTCAAAGTCTAACAAGAGGCTACAGAAAAAAAAATAAAAAAAATCCAGACAATGCATTCAGGCTATTTCTGTGTATTTAGCTCCCCACATTTGCCTGCTCTAATTTCCACCCTTTTTTCCCTAAAATGCATGTTATGATGTTTGGGAGCTTGGCTTCACAGAAGCTGGAAGGTTTTGGTCAATGAAAACATAATATTTTAAAGAAATCTTTCTTTCTACACTGCTTTCTTTTTCCTTCCCTTTGTGACCCAGAAAGATGCTCAGCTCCTGCCATCCCCAGTGATCTTTACTTTATGATTTCCAGCATCCCTGGGAGAGTTGTCTTCAGGAGGGGGCACTGCTTGCTCAAAGCATGTCCAAAATTCTGCAGCAAGGGACTTGGGCAAAACACATCACCTCCAGAAATCCCTTCTGACTCTGAACCTTCCATTACCATGCTGGGTTAACCAGAAGCACTTCAGAAATGCAGTCTCTGATGAAAACAGAACAAGGAAAAATGAGCAGGATATTCTACAGGAGACAGTGCTTGGGCACAGGGACACTGCTTTTAAATAGAGGGGCTGTTTTTCTTGCCTATTATTTAAACAAAGCTGTTAGTGTACTTTAAATTCCCCCTCTTTTGACATAAAACTCACTGGATATATAAAACTGAAGGTCTGCAAGAGTGAAATCCCACAGCTGTCAAACCAACCCACCACTCGCATCTCATTACAGAGAAAATTGATGCAGGCGAGTGAACCTCTCCTATATCATTACAGATCTCAGCCCAGGGTACGTAGCACAGCTATGGGGAGATGCTGCTGTGAACAAGGACTCTGACACATGCCCTCCTCTCTACCATATTATGGTCAACCTTAAAGTCAAACACCAGAAGATATATTTGGGGGCTTAATGCCATGCCTTGCTTTGCTGGAAGACTGGCACTCCCGGAGCGGCTGCTGAGCATCGTGAGGGTCATCAGGAGACAGCAGGAACCGTAGTGATGGGTACGCTTTGGTGCAGTGCTTTTTTCAGCCTCAGCATTTTTTCTTACCCTTCTCTCCATCCATTGCCACTGCCTGTGCAGTATCCTCGAAGGCATTTTTCAATTTCAACTGTATTTCAACTCTTTACTAATAAGGCTGAATAAGTTGAACTGAATAATTCCTCCAGTGAATTTCACCTATTTTTCAGTATACAGTTCCTTTTGTTGGATTCATTAGTCCCAATTATTTTCTGAATAGCTTTAGAAAATAATTCTCTGGCTTGTAGATGGATGGTGAGTATTTCCACATAGTCACTTGATGGTCAAAATTTAAGCTCTTCTGGATAAGTACAACTGCTCACATGAGTTGTCTTGATGCTTTCTCCCCTTTCTGCTCTCTAAACAGACATGTGCCATTGCCCAATGGGGGCTCCAGGCTTCGGGCTGGCAGCAGACTCAAGGAGACAGTCCTCTCTTCAGGCTTTTTCTGGTAGTTTTAGGGTTGGAAACTTTGCTCAGGACTTTCTGTCAGGCAGGACCCAAGGCTTGGGGCTGGCAGCATCCTCACTCTGCTCGGAAACATACCTGCCAGTGACAGTGTCCAAAATGTCACTACAAGCAAACACAGTAGTGTAGTGATAGTGAAGCTGCATTCATGCCACTGCACATGTGATTGTCTGTTGATCATTCTCAGGGTTTCACCCAGCTCTAACCGTTCCCAGTAAAAGAAGTTTCTGTCCTTAAGTGCCTTCTTGCCTTTCCAAAGTCCTCCTGCCAGCTCTAAGCTGATGTCTGTGCATGACAACAGCAGAAATCCTCAGCTCTACCGTGCGCAGACCACCTAAGACCCTCTTCATAGGCCTGATGGGTTTTCATCTAATTTAAAATTTGTTTAAAAAACCTGAAAAGTAAAACCAAAGAAAACCCAGAATGTCTAATGAAAACACAAACACTCCAGCAAGTTTTTAATAGCTCAAATACTCCAAAAATACCAGAAGTGCATTGCTGGTTCAGAGACCTAATTTAACTAAACCAGCATATTCCCAAAATCAATTTCCAGCTGAGCTTGGGCTCTGGTCCCCCACCTTGTCTTGTCCTGGGCTCTCTCCCCTGGGACTGAGCTGGGGTCTCCTTTGGGGATTCCCTCCCCTTCTAACTAATAACATATCAGCTTCTACTTAAAAGACAATAAGCATGTTTAATTCACATTGGTGTGACTGCTGAGCCCAAACCTTCAGTGAAGAAGAGAAGCCCAGAGGCAAAGGAGAGGATCAGGGGCTTCACCAGTGTGCAGAAGGCTGGTAAAACCCCTGACCCAGTGTCACTGGTCTAGAGCCCAGTGTCAGCAGTTGGAGCTGGTGGTTTTGTCCCTCCAGCACTACCAGGGGCTGCACAGAGCAAGGCAGCTGTAGGCAGGAGAGGAAGGAGCCCTGTGAGTTAGCAGGAGGGTTGACAAAAGGGGGCACGAGCACAGGAGCTGTCTTTGGGCTGCAGCCCCCATAAATCAGCCGATATGACATTACATCCTCTGAGCCCGCCCCTCCGGATGAAGTCAAACACTGACCAAGTAAAGCAGCTTTTGAGAGTTTTTGTTTGCTCTTCATGGAATAAAAGCACCTAAAAGGAAACCTATTTTTTTTTCTAATAAAATCAAATACTACACATGGGCCCAGGCTGGTTCTGCAGGGATAGAACCCTTGGGGCAGCCAGCTCTGGTGGGTCAAATCCTTTCCCTTCGTCCTGAACCCTTTTACTTGGGTTTGACCTCCAGCCCCCTGATTTTGGAAAACAAAGCTCAAGATAGGAGGCAAGGTCTTCATAGCTAATAGCTAAGCCCATTGACTTTCAAATGCAATCTTGTGGGGTTTTTTTTTCCATATAAATCTATTGTGTTGCATCCTTGTTTACTCTCTCACAGCCACCATTAACTTAAGTTAATATTACCATAAAGGAAATTAATTCCACCCCTCCACACACGTGGAAACACCTCCCATCAGAGTAACTTAACATCACTCACGTGGTAATGTAAAGTAATTATACCACCATAATACCTCTGGTACCACTACATCAGGGACTGATAGGTAAAGTCCTTTCATCCATTAAAGGTATTATAACCCCTTGTTACATATGTAGTTACATATGAAGTCCTATTCCCAGAAAAGGTTAATTAAAGCCTGTAATTCCTGTATGAGCTGAGTGTGCCGGGGGTCAGGCAGGAATTTCTCCCATGCACAACCCCTTACACTTAACTCAAATAAAAATGAACTTCCCAGAAGGACTTGGAAGCCCAGCCTCCCGTTTTGAAAAGGGGAATTTATCAAACCTCCACCTTGCTTGTATAGCAGACACCTAAAATACCCATGTAAACCCGTGTTCAAGACCTGGGGCCTGCTGACCACTGGGGATATGTCATGCAGGTGGCATTTCTGCACTCCTATGTGTACTAATTCCTCAGACTGACTGGGCGATTTAAGGAGGGAGGGAGTTTTCTCCCTTGAGGGGTATAACCTGGCCATCCCAACACTGAATTGTTAGAAGTGGATGGAGTGGCTGCCCCAGTGGAAAGGGTTAGCAGATGAGCATCTCTTTTAATGCGTCCTCCCTCAGTTAACACTGCTGTGAGGAAAGTGGACTCGTAGAGCAACTGTAACCAATATATGGAAGCTGCTTCAGTGGGAAGGGTCCTGCAGCGTGGGAAACGAATGGGTATGATATAGTAAACAAGAGAGTCCTCAGAATTATCTATACTCGCAGGCACACACGCACACCTATTTAATGTAAAACAGCCGAGTCAGAGAAGACCACCAGCCTTCAAGTTCATTTTTGCCATCTTTCCTGCGTGCTGGTGGTGAAGGGAATGTGCAGCGCCTGTGATAAACGTGGTGTTGCGGTATGCCATCAGTGCTACCTAAAAGCAAATGAAACTGGCATAAATAATTGTGCTGTAGAAAGCCTTTCTGTTGCACCTTGCCTATCACTGACAATTTACATATCTTAGGAAAACCTTTGTCAGCTTCTGTCATTTCTGCACTATTATGTGCCTTTCTGGATAATTACCAGTTAATGTGAAAAAGCAGATGCAAAAAACCTTGAAATTTCTGATAGAGAATCCTCAAACCTCTCCCCTTATCTGTGCACAGCAGCTTCCTGATTTCAAAAGAAGTTTGAAAACCTTTGTTAAAAATGTCCCTGATTCCCAGTTTGAATGAACCAAATGACATTCAGCTAAAATTATTCAGCTTTTTCCACAATTAAATTCCATTATCGTGAACTGCCAAAGTAAAATGGAAGGTCTCTTAACTAATGTGTCGGTTGTTTGCTTGTATTTTTCGTGGCGTGTATTGTATAAAGCTGTGTGAAGTAGAAGGAGGATAAACAATAACTGTAATTTTGCATCAATGAGTGGGGCATTTTTAGAGCCTTCATTATGGGAATGCATTGGGGTTGGTGGACTTCTCTCTCCCTTTCTCCCCCTTTCCCCCTCCTTTTTTTTGTTAATTCCTTTTCCTGCAAAACCCCACTGAGACTGATTGGATATTTCACCAAACTTAAGGAGCAGTGGCGGTTTGGTTTTTAGCACCAGAAATGATTTCTTTATGCAGCCTCTGCATACCATGAGTGCTTAGCATCAGGCAAGTGCACACACTTCTCTCCCTCTAATGAAGAGGCAGCACAGCAGTACACATGGGAAATAATTTCATGTTTAAAATACCATTCCCACAAGCAGGGGAATTGTCCTCGTGTTTTCTCAGTTGGTTTTCCCCTTGTTCTTCTGGAAGATTTAAAATACAGCTGCCCTTGAGAAAGGCAACGTGGTTTGTCCATGTGCAGGATGGAGTAGAGCACAGATAACCCCTAAAGCCATGGAGCAGCTGAACCTGCCATGCGCCCAGCTCTGATGCCCATTCAGAGTTTATTTCTGCAAGGAAACCTTCTGAACACTTATGACAGGGCTTCACTGTGGAGTTTTCTGTACAAAACACATTTAACAGGTTGGTGTGCTTAAGGCTGAATTTTGCTCTGCAAAGCAAAGCCTCATTCAAAGGCTGCGGGTAACATCCCCATGCAGATGCATGCTGCAATCATATACTACTCAACTGTGTGTTTCTAAGCACTGCAGACTTCTGGCCTTTGTAGACCCTTTGGGCAAACACATGTTTGCTGAGCCATTCCTGCCCTGAAGCTAAAAGAATGGCTGGGGAGATGAGGAGGAGATGTGCTGGGCTTGGAAAGGGAGAGAGGAGAGCAAGGAGATGCCAGCCTGGCAGAGCAATGGCACTGCAGAAGGTGAAAGAAGTGGGACAATGAAGAGCCATAAGGATAATTGTGTTTCTTCTGCTGGCATGCCTGGTCTCCCACACAATGTGGCATTGTACCAGGAACAGAGAAGAGCATGTTACTGTAGGACAAGCCCGTTTGAATTCACACCAATCCCACTGCAGTGAAATCACTCCTTTGCTGTTCTGAAAAGAAAAGCACATAAATAGTATGCTACAACACAGAAAAAACTATTTCCTTTCGAGATTACAGAGAATGAAACCAAAGATGTGTTAGTGAGGATCACTACAATGGGAGATAACTGGGTATCATGATGTTGTATCAGAAAGCTCTTTAGACAAAGGCTGTATAGCGCTGTGGCTGTCCTGCTGGTTGATGTTGGTGGTGCTTCTCTTCCTGGCTGGCATTTAGCATCTACATCCCCATAGAATGACATTTCAGATGCTGATTGAAATCATTGTCTTTTATGGTGGAGAAAGTTTGTTCTTCAAAGTAAAGAAGATAAAAAAAAAATGCTGTTGCAAAGAGTGATGAAAAACAGATGGATAAAAACAACGAAAAAAGGTTTTAATTCCATTATTTTCAATTAGCCCTTTAATTTGATTTAAGTCATTTGCACTTGTTGCTTGATTTACATCTCTTATTGTCCAGCATTTTATTTCACACATCTAACAGTATTAAATCAAACTGTTTTCTAGTCTTTGCCTTCTTTTGAAGCCTCTTGAAAGTCTAAAGCAGACTTAAAAAAACAGATATTAAAAAAGAACTTTCATCTCTCTGCAGGTTATTTGTAATCAGACCTTTCTCATCAAGGGCTTGTTTCATATGTGTTTGGGATCTGGGAATTATTAAAACTGCCAATCCATCTTGTTAAAAATATTGCCCACGCTTCAGGGTTTTGAAACTTTAGCATCAGGCTGGAATTCATCAGCTGGCATAGGAGATTTACTGCTCCTGATCGTAGGTACTTAAACATAGTAAAGATGCAATAGGTCTGTATGGGCTTTTATTTACATGACATCATACTTCATATTGCAAATGCCTATTTATTCACTGCTTGGTTCTGAATGGCTGGTGGCTCATGCTGTGGACAGGGATATAAAATAACCTATTACTAAAGGGGCAATATCCCTTCCTTGTTGTAAATTAGCAGATCTTGCCATGTATTTTGAAGAAACCAATCTCAGTTCCACAGCTGAGTTACTTTCTCATTTCAATTGGAGGGTAACTAACATGTTGGTTGCCAAGGAAGAGCTTTATAAATCTCCAGGTTACCATCTCAGCGGCTTCTTTGTGAAAAGGTACAGTTACAGCTGGTGCCAGTTGCCACTTAGACCTTTTATTTTCTTCAGCAATTAATTTGCTGTTAATTTTTGCCATCTTCTTTACCGATATATCCTACTCACTTTTCTCAACTGTTTATTACTTCATTGGTATTTGTATATTCTCACCTACTGCTCACAATGGCATGACTTTTCTTTCAGAGATGGTGTTTCTTCATTGAAATTCTGACTGATTAATGCCTTCCTTGAAGCCCTGATCCTCACAGTAACCCCAACCCTTGCCTCTTAACCTCTCGTCCCTTAAAGACTTCTAAAAGTTTTGGGGCATTTTACCACTGTTCCCATTTTTCATCCCAACATGCTCAACAAAGGATGAAAAAGTTCACCCTCCCATTTTCACTTTCTATGCACATGGTTTTATCTGCAGCACAAAGCAGACCTGACAACAAGTGTTGCCTCAAATAGCTCTCATGCATTTTCCTTGCTGTGATGTCTGTTAACCATCCTGAGCACCGCAGCCTGCCTAGTGATCAGGTCAGGATCGGTGCGGTCCTTTACCTGCTCATCAGCGGTGCCTCAGGGACAGCCGGCATCAGCCCAGTGCAGGAAGGACAGCTTTCCATGCACAGCTGCTTGCCTGAGCTCTCCAGCAAACAGACCACTAAGTATTTTTAAACTTGAGCTATTTTGTGTCCTACATTCACACCTAAACTATTCTTGGAACGTTATGATAAATTACTCCGGAGGTTTTGTAAATGAAAAGAAAGGAGTGGGAGGGGAAAGAGATCACATTTTACAGCGGCTGAACTTGAAGTTTCTGCTGGGTGCTGAAGACAAAAGCTGCTGTTAACTGTTTCCCACTATTTTACCCACCTATGTTATGACAGAAGGCATTAGTGCACATGGCCCACAGCCCTACATGGTGCTGGGATCGATTCCTACCCATGCAGCAGCAGTTTGCCTGAGATCATTCTTTGTCTTCCTGGCCTTACAGTGACATGTGATTTAGAGGGGAAAAAAAGCAAAGGTATTCAGGACTCATTCAGAATGTGTGTATTTTTCGTTTTAAGCTCAATTGTTCCTTGCAAACTATGTGTCTGGATTTTTGCACCTGTACCTGAAAAACTCAGAAGTGCAGGTACTGACTAGTTGATCATAACTTCACATATGTAAATGGAAGCACACATTTTGTAGGTTGTAGAAAGGAAGTTCCTTCTAAAGTGCATGTAGGAGAGTCAAGAAAAGCTGAGAATTTGCTGAGAGAAACTTCTCTCAAGTGCCTGCCTGTTCCCAACCGAATAACACACATTGAGATTTAACTTCAGTTACTATTGATACTAATGGTTTTGCTCCAAGTCAGGACATTAGCCTGACCTTTGGAAAGAAGAGGCCGAATAAAAGCTTCAACTATGTCAGTGACAAGCTCAGAAAGCGCTGTTACTTTTCCCATTTCAGAATTAAAAGGCTCCTCAGAAGACTTCATTCACATACAGACTAGAGGTGCCTCGCTGCGGCTGTTTAAATATACTCAGTCATGTAAGATGGAATTAAAATAACAGCTTTAATGAAGTTGATTGGCTTCATCATTACAATTTTCTGTTTGAATCTTCTGCTCCCAAACGCAATTCCCTTTGCTGCTTAAAGGTCCCACCAAAACAGCCTCTGCCATTTACATGCTGCTCCAACCCAGTGAGCGGTTACGTTCATCTGTGAGCTTAAGATACCCCTAAATACATTCTCTAGCTCATGCACCCTAATTAGACTCTCAAAAAGACTACATTAAAAAAAACCCCCACCTCATCACAGCCTTCTCTTTGGCTTAGGGATGCTGTAGACACAAGGTTGGGGTAACTCCAGGAGTTCTGAAGTCCTGCAGACGGACGTGGTAATTTAAAGCAACCAACCAAACAACAGAGTTCAAGATGCCAAGTCTCCATACCTGCTGATTCAAAGCAGACAGGCTGCTGTCCAATGAACCCTAGCTCCCTCACAAACTCTCGCTCCTGTTTGCAAACATTTGGAGCATAACCTGTGACACCCAGCTCCCTCTGCAGGGCACAGACCCAAGGAAAACCTCCTGAGCTTGAAGCAGTCAGATATTGCCAAAATGACCAAAGCATTGGTCTGGAGAGTGCTGACCCCTTTCTGAGTGTGCAGTTCAGTTATAAAGATCTTGTTTCCAGTAAGCTCTTGTTACCTTTTCTCTCCACTCCATTATACTGAGAGAAAGCCTCAGCAGCTGAACAACGTAGGTTGTATGCTGACACTACATGCCAGAACATTAGCAATACGATTAGGATTGAATTTGAAAGTACTGAGTAATGCGGATAGAGAGCTCTGATAGTAGCATCTGCAACAGCCAGTTTGCCCTCTGTATCATCAGATTTTGCCAAAATGCCCACCAAGTATTCAAATACTTTAAGTTTTCGTCCCTTTGACACCATCAATTCAGGAAGGTAGAGAGGAAGAACTGTTTATGTCCTGGACAAGCATGGCAAATTGCTAGGCTTAAAATGACGATAAGTCTTCCTCAGTGAATCAGCATTGAGACTCATATCTGCGAGCACTTGCAAATAAGAAAGTTTCACTTGGGGGTTTAAAGTTTTCCAGTTTTAAATGATTCAGCTTTGAGTCTAATTATCTGTTAAGAAGGTGAAGGCACGTCATAGGGCACAGTTGTACTGCCCTGCTTGCAGCTGGCCACGAAGCCAAGGCAGGTCTGGAGAAGGTCACACACAAAGTCTCGCTTTGATGGACACATCCAAAAGTTCAACTTCATCCCCCCCAAGGTTAAGCTCACTGGGAGCAGACAGAGTAGGTAGTTTTCTCTTCTTGTGACTCCTTAGGAGGAGTTGTCCCACTCAGAGAGACGTTTCCTGGTGGGTGGACATCCCACTGCAACACACCTGAACAAAGAAGAAACCTTTCAAAGCGAAGACATCTTTATCTCAAAGGCAGCATTCCCTCTTTGATCTCCCAATAAATCAGGCTGGCTCTGCTCTCCTCAATGCCTCTTTAAATAGCACCTCTGCAAATAGGGAAAGTCTGAATAGATGCAAGTCTTGGACATTTTAAGAAACACTTCCCTGGTAAGAGCAAAACTGGGTATTTTACATGGTTGGAAGAAAACTTCACGTACCCACCTCCAAACTTGCTCATTCTCCCAGATCATGCAATTGCATTTTTTAGGGATATTTTTTCCATGATAGGAAGAACAGTTTAGCAGCCACAGAAGCCATCACGCTGCTGCAGAGGATGAGGAAACTGCATACTGTCATACATTGAAGTTAATTCCACCACAACCAATGCATAGACATTACCTTCTTCCAAGGCATCCCCAATCCTTCTGTTTCATTACTGCTCTATCCATAAAAGGGTCCTGATTAAAACTGTGGCCTGTTGTTTGATGAACCAGGAATCCATACATTCTGCAGTTTTCCTTCCTTCATCTTCTTTCCTTGTGTTTATATGTCATATTCAGTAAAGTCTCTGTTTTGTTGAACATCTGTTTGGTACATAGTAAGCTTATTCAAACTCGGCAGGAAAGCACCTTTACTCCAAAATAAATTAAAACAATGTATGTGCCTCTGGCCAATAGATCATTGGATGGGAGTCATGAATGTACATTTGTGGATATTTGATGGGAAGTTTATCATTTAAATGATGAAAATACAGTACTCTAACATATGGATCATTCAGAGCTACTCTCTTTCCTTTCCAGTTGAAGAATCATTGTGCATTTAGACGAATTAGGCAAAATTAAGAATTTATACTGGGCTGCTAGTAAAAGCTATTATCAAAGAGTGGAAATGCAAAAGCAAGATGCTGGCATGCAGTCTGACTTTCAGATGCATGTGGATTAAACAGGTTTAATTTTAGGTGGTGCAAACAATGAGCAAAGAGGTGTTCTTTCCCAAGAATTAAAAAAAGAATTAAAAATTAAAACAGAAATTAGAGTAGAGAGAACCCCTCTGCAAGGTACAGAGAGGGGATTTTAACATTTTGTATCTTCTTTACTGTTTTATTCTGATTATCAAGATGGGTCCAAGTGGCCTCTTTGATGATCTGGAGTGGACCATTGCCATAGCTCTAAAATGATCTTTTCACTCTTTTCACAGAGCATCCATGATAATTTCCATAATGAGACTTGTGTGTTTTTTTTCTGGGGAGATGTGCTAGCAGGGGAGTCCTTCCACTGCTCTCAAAAGCATATCCTAATTCCTGAGGCAATTTAACAGCAGAAAACTCATAGCACAATTAGCAGGAAATAAACACAAGTATGTTGAACTCCAAAAAGTGGCTTAGAGTAATCAAGGAATTCAAGATCATGCTGCTGTGTGATTTCCAGTTATTAAGATACCTTTTGGTATTCGACGGTGTGAAAAAGATCTGTTACTCCATACCTGACCAGTTCATATCACTTTCAGCATTGTGATGTTGAAACCTATACTACAGTATCAGTTTTAAACAGACATAACTAAAATTTCACAGAGACTAAAAGATATTTTCTGGCCTGATTTTTTTCCCTGCCCACACTGTACAGACATTGACTATAGCCTGCTTGAAACTATTCAATAAAACATATTCTCTTCTCAGATTTAGTTTCCCAAAATGTCCCACAAATACTCTGTAGTATGAGGTTTCTGAACTAGGTTTTGCAGCTGCATTTAAACCATAAATTATTACCTTGTGTTCCTTTAATAAACTTAATCCATTAAAGAAGCAAGATCACTGCAGGGTATGTCTTTTAAGTATAAATGTATACTTATATATGTAAGTGTAAATTAAACTGCTACCACAGAAAAAGAGGCCATGGTATAATGGGCTCATAAAATCACATACCCGTGCCAGGAACAGAAAACAATATCGGAGACAGAAGGAGAAAATACACGTTCTATTGCATTTCTCTTCTGAATGTGCTGTAATTTCTGAAAGACAATGCATCAAGTAAGAATTCTGCCTTTTTTATACAAGTACTTCAGCCCAATGACCTCCCTCCATGACTTTTCCTGCCTGATGGACCCCAGTCCAGCAGAACAGGGTGCCAATTCGTGCAGGGAGACAAGCCCAGGGAAGCCCAGAACCTCCGTCCTGCCCCCAGGCTGCAGTTTCAATGACTCCTATTGTGTTTTCGAAGAGAAGTGATTTTTTACTGACCAAGTACTTGAAGCTCAGGCCACGGTTTCATTAACGCTCCACTGTAAATTTGTGTTTGTCCCTCGTATACAGTACTGCTGCAGCTGGGACCATAGAAAGCTGCCTCCCTGGCACAGCTTTTGTGTTCAATTTATTGTCAGAGGCATGCAAAAGCTACTACCAGCCTTTTATAAAAGACCTTGTCTGATAGTCATCTCTGCTGTAATCACTTGCCTGAGAGCAATCACACCTCTGTGGGGCAGACACTTAACAATCTATTATATCATAATTAAGTTTGGCCATGTTTACACTGCTTGATGATGATGCATAAAGATTAATTTACCTTTCCAGCCCCTGCTGAAAGAATGTACAGCCATAGTACCCCATTAAAAATGGAAATAGCAATGAAGTCTCCAATTATTTTATATTGCTGTAAGTCTATCCGAATTCATCATTTTCTGCACTGTTACTTTAATTTATCGGTTTATCATCTATTGATGTAGTAACAGTTATCACAAGCCACTGTATATATGCTTTTAAGTATGGTGATAACATCTATTCAGAAACAAGCCATGGTAACACCTTATTTACAATTTGTCAGTTTAAGGTGGTCAAAGAAAGCTACAGAATCACTTTTGGCTAAAATAATCTTGCAGAAGAGCAACTAAAATTAGGTTAGACCGACTGTCGTTGTAACCATGACTTCAGTGTGACCCTGAGTTACAGCTGAACCCAGGACACTCTGACAAAATCCAGTGCAATCAGGACGAAGACAGAAACACGAACATACAGGTTGATCTTTACACTTTGATTTTCTTGAAATATTGGTTAGAGATCTGAATATTAAAGAAAGATCTTGGCTCTGTTTCAGCAGAAGATTGAACTTTGAAACTAGCTTCTGAGCACATTCATTTTGTCATCAGTTTTAGAGGGTTTGCAAGTTAGGCACAGGTTGCCTGCTCAACCGAGTGCCATGGCCAGAGAAGGCAACAGTCACATCTGCTCTTCGGGTCTCCTGAAGTAAGACCTGTTCCAGATGAGCCCTTCAGCCTGGAGCAAAAGAAGATCACCTCGATGCAATTACGCTGCTGGGAAGATCTTAGCTCTGTTTGAGTCTTCTGGAAAGTGAAAGAAACTGCTCCTGGCTGAGGCTGTCTTCTTCCTTCCCACCCGTGGGGGTTTGAGTTGTTTCTGGTCTCGGACATCTCAGAAGGATCCAGCAGGGCTCAGCTTTTGAGCCCGAGGGGCCAGGGAAGGATGGTGGTTGAAGACCTTTTTCAGCATCCCAATAGAGGTAGGATTTACCCACTTAAGCACAGATGCTGCCTGAGGCATCTTTAAAATACCTTGGGGTAAAAGGGTGCTTCCAAGTCCAATAGCGAGGTCCCACAGGTCTAATTGATAGTGATGAACATACCCAGGTCCATGGTCACCACAGCTGTGCCAAACCTTCAGAGGGTTTAAACCTTCTGTGTCTGACAGGAAGGACAAAATCCTTTGAGAAAGAAGCACCATTAGCTCATACATTTTGATTCTCAGTGGTCATTCCCCTCCTGCTCTGATCTTCCACTCAACAGCACTTGTGCTTCCACTCCTGTGATTTCGTACTCGTCCTTCGCTGGGGTAGCTCCTAGAAATGGTTCAAAAATCCTCACTTCTGAGTCCTCAAGTTGTTTTCCCGTAAAGCTGATGCTCACTCCACACCATTTTGTGCTCTTTCTGAGGGAGACAGCTTGCCAGCTTCATCCTACTTCTGAAAAATCTGATTAACAATTGTGTTGAGTGTCATAATGGTGATTGGCAAAGTCTCGAAGAAAGGGGGAAAAATACATGCTGCACAATGCAGGCTGATTATGAAGCAACGTTGACACCATGCACCCAAACTTCATTATCCAGCTACCACCTCACCACCCACGCCTATCCAAGTTCAAGGACTCCTATTCCTGCAGTTTGGGAAACTGTGACTGATTGCACTGAAATATGATTAAGCTTTGTAAGGATATAGAGGTTGTTTCCATGCTCACATTCTCCTCCTTCAGTGGAAATCTAGTTTGGAGGAGACAATCTCCTCTGCATCAGGGGAGTAAAACAAATGGTGGCTATGCTGGCATTAGCACCCTGTAGGAACAGGCTTCTTCTGTCCATCACCATTCTCATTGTGCTTATATGCATAATTCTTCTGCTGCAAAAGCAAGGGGAACTCTTAAGGTTTAGTGCCTCTCCAAGGCTGAAGCAAAGATGGTGAATAGCCCAGGGCTGGCTGGGCAGAGCAGGAAGACATAGCAGGAGCAGCCATCTGATACAACTGTTGTGCCAAGGAGGCCAAGAAAGGGAGATGTTCATGGTTCAAGGAGGACATTGGCAGGAAGATGTCCTAAGCACAGAACAGGCAGTTACCCTGAGTTCAACCTTTATTATTTACCTGTATGAAAAATGGGAGTTGAAGTCAAGGTAAGTGTTGCCATGGGTATGAGGATATATTATTTATATACCCTATTGAGCATGCACATGGGCAGCTTTACTTCCTTTCAGTGGGCTGCTCCCTACAACCACCTTTTGGGTTGGTTTTTTTGCCTGGGATGACAGCAGAAGATTTCAGAGCAGGTTAGGTTATTTAACAAGAAAACATCCTAGCAAACAGCCCATGTTTCCACACACCTTATCCTTGGTGGTTTATGGAGTCATAAGCAGCAGTATACAGGCAGTAAACTTTCTGACCATTTGCCAGGTTTTATGAGCTGGTGCTGCTGAGCACTCAGTTAGCTCAGGTATCCCCATGGGGTGTACCTAACCGGGGCCAGTGGCTTTCCAGAACCATGGGCATCACTTACTCTGGCATGGGTCTCACCTGGCACCCCACTGCAAGAAGGAAACCATGAAAGACACCTCTTTTTATCCAGTCCATGCTTTTTTCCCCAGTAAGACAGAGTGTTGGCAGCCCATTGAGTGAAACATGGTACCCAGAGCTTCAAGACCACAGGATAGAAACCTGCTGCATCCCACAGCTCCCATATCATCACTGAATAAATACTGGTGGGATCATCCCAGGGTTTCTTTGCTTGCAGCCTTCTGCAAGGGATAGGTGATGGTTTGATGGCACATCCCTGCACTGTGATTATAACTGGGACCTGTCATTAAATAATGAGCTTGGCTATGGAAGAAATATAAAATGCCATCCACGGTATGCGCAGTGGGGTAATAAATCCAAGGTGAAATAGTAAATCTCCAAGGGGTTACAGAAATCCAGATAGATACTCTGGTGGAGGTGCATTTATTGTGGAGCACTACAAGGTTTTTCTCTTATCTCTGACTTTATAGAACTGTGCAGCTGCAGCAGTCCTTGGATAGGGCACATATTTGAAAATACTATAAATTTCACCTCCTGTTTATTTCAGATTCATTGGCACTCTCTGTCTTTACTATCTCCTGGTATTTTATGCCTCGGTACTTGGAGAAAAAATGCTTTGTTTGCACTAGATGTAATATGAAAACTCTCTCTGACATTTAAACTTTAGTATCAGTTTGCCTACAGTGTTAATATCACTGAAAACGCTTATATGGATTAAATTGCCTATAGTATATAATGCCAAAATATGAACACAGCACATTTACTGATTCAAGCCCTTGAAAGAATTATTACCATTAAAATATTTAAGGTCACCTTTACAAATGCAATAAATCAGAAGGATGGCAAACAGAGAGCATTTAAAGCTCCTGAACTGGAGGAGTCCACTGGGAAAATGATGGTTGATTCATTGTCATGTGGGGAGCAGGGTTTGGGGACAGCCTTGGGGCTCACACCCTCTGGATACGTAGGACCAGGGTGACAAGACCACTCTGCAAGGTGATTCTTATCCAAATTCTGCTGCTCTTGCACAAACTCTCAGCCCAGTTCCACCAGCTCTGAAGGTCTTGCAGGAGGAACAAGCATCAAAACCTCACTTTTGTCATTCAAGTCAGAAGCAGCAGCTTGGTATGCCCTTGGGAAGCAGAACTGATGAGTAATAAGATGTCATTTTCATGCAGTCACTTTTCTGTGCAGAGCAAGCTATTCATGCTATGGGATCCAGTCCTAGAAAAACCCTTATTGAGGTCAACACAATTTACTGATAATTGAAGTCAGTGGAAAGTTTTGCTTCAGTAAGAACTGGCAAATCGAACCTATCAGACAATTCTTCAAATAAATAAATAAATAAAAATCATCCTTTCTTGTGCTTTCATCTTGAATATTAGGATTCAGCAAATTTCCTGAGAACAACCACTGTGTAAAACTTTAATCTTTTGAGAATGGATCGGGACTGTAATTGCAAAACCCAACATCCTCTTCCTGCACTACATCCCCTCTCTCTGAATGCCAGCATTTACTAGCATGTTATAAATGGGGGATAAATTTGCATGTGGTTATTACTCATACTTTTATTTGTGTCCTGATGACTGTTTTTAATGTTTAGCACAAAACCCATATCTACAGTGGCCCATCATAATTTACAGCATGAGGAGGCAGACTAATGCTCATCATCATTTCCTGAGGCAGACCAGTATGCTTAAAGGTACCACTTTCTTTTTAAATTCCACACAAGCAATTAAATGTAATAATTGATCACTGCCACATCTATAAAAAGCTTGCCAACATGAACTGGTGGGAGGTGCCTCAGAGCTTTCTAAACCAATGGTCAAGTGCTTATAACCAGCTCTGCAGGCACACGATTTTAGGAGAATTTACATATAGTCATATCAATAATAATCGAAAAAAAAGATGCAGGAATATTTGAAGAGAGGTTTTACGCTCAAATGTGTAATTCCTTACTTGTGCTGGTTGGCAGTTTCATTATGTGTTCAGCAACACACAGCTGTCTGTGTTGCCAACTGTCCTGGCATTCCTGCTCTGCCTGACAGGCAATTCCTTTCTTCTTCCTATTGCTGATAACATCTGTAATGGGGTCAATTAAACTAACAGTGCTCATTCAGGACAGGTATTCCTGTGAGTAGGTATTTCCAAGCCACCTTGCTACTGCTGCTCCACTAGCAGAGGTGCAGATGACTGTTACCACATACCTTTTTCTTCTTATGCTGTAACACTAGAGGGGATACCCTTTGTTATTCCTGGTAAAATATTCTTAAAATTCATATTTTTGAGGGGAAGGAGGGAATGGGCAACCTGCCTTTACTGCTCTGTGGATTTCTCTCCAACTCTTACTGCCTGTTCCCTATTTCCAAGGGTTGCAACTAGTGACTGGTGGCCCCTTCTCCTTCCCCTCCTGTTAAGCTGTGCTCCCACAGCATTCCCAATGCACCATGGGCTTCTACTTTTCCAAAGAGAGCCAAGTTTTCTTCTCTGCTCATATAATTGTTGGGGAAACTTGATGCTCAGCTCCCCACGGTCTCTGCCATCTCCATAGAATCATAGAATAGTTAGGGTTGGAAAGGACCTTAAGATCACCTAGTTCCAACTCCCCTGCCATGGGCAGGGACACCTCACACTAAACCATGTCACCCAAGGCTCTGCCCAGCCTGCCCTTGAACATTGCTAGGGATGGAGCATTCACAACCTCCCTGGGCAACCCATTCCAGTGCCTCACCACCCTCACAGGAAAGAATTTCCTCATTATATCCAATCTCCAGACTAGTTTAGGTCCAAATCACAGCACCAGCTGCCATAAAAGTGGACAGTAAGAGCTGCCATGGCTGCTCACAGACCAGATGGGAAAAAAATACAGAAGGACAGATAGGATCACGGTGAAGTATGCTCGCTTTCCGGAAGAGTCTTTCAGATGAAGACAAGCTTTTTGCACTGGCTATTAGGAGATATTTTAACACCTGATATACTACTTATAAAATACCCTTCACTGAAGGTAACATGCCATTTCCACCTAAACCTGGGGACTTAATTTAGGCACATAATCTGTTTTTTGCATCTTTAAAGAGATTGATTTTGGAGAGCTGGACAGACCCCATTCCCACTGACCATGAGCAAAAACTTGGATTGCACCTGCTGAAAGTGAGTGTTTGTGTTCTTCTTTCCAGTTTTCTCATAGAAAGAGCCAGACTTTCTTGAAAAATACTCTAAACCCAAAATAAATTCTGCTGTCACAGGACAATGAGCAGCTCCTGAGCTTCAGCAGATGCTTTGCAGCAGGAATGGAAGCTGAATCTGACCTAGTCTTTGCATCTCTGAACTTTTTGACTGTTCTATCTATTATGTTTAACAGTTGACTAACACATTTGACAACTGAGCATGTTAGTATTTTGCAAGAGTTACTGACAAGCAGATTGTTGTCAAATCAGAGATCCATCATGCTGAGGATCTTGAAGTTGGCAGAGCCCAATAATTTACAGCTTTTTCCTTCAGCTTCCCATAATATACTTTCCAGCCACTGAAGGGAAACCTACAGCCAAAGAAAATTGATGAACTCATCATCAGGACATAACACTCCTGAAACCCCAGATTGCTATTTCATACACATGTTGCAAAGAGGAATGATCAATGGGAACTTGTAAACTCCTCATTTACAAGAACCATGGTGAAGCTGCACCTAACCTGTCTGCTCCTGTACTTCGCTGGGACTTCTGGTGTACTCTGAATAGTTCACACCTAACATTTTCTGTATCCCAGTGATCTAATGGTAGTGCAGCTACTGAATCTATGCTATTAGTTTATATTGCTACAGGGTCTTACCCCAGGTGAGGGATGTTCTGTAAAAACAGAAGACACAAAGCCCCTTCGGTTCAGCCCACCTTGTGTTGGCTGTATGGTCCAATCATATAGAACAACCCAAATGCTTATGTTCAGACTCAGACTTATGCTTCCTACTAAAATTGTGAAAAATTGTTTGGAAGGTTCTCTGATGCACATCATGACCCCCAGTTGGTTTCCATCAACCAAATATATGCAGAAGTTTTTTACTTTCAAATGCAGTAATACATACTTTTTAGCATGGAAACACAGTGTCAAAAAAAAAATAAAAATCCTCCTTTTCTTCTTGAGAAAATCAATAGTAAGCTGTGTATATGGGAAAAATCCCAGCAAACTTCCAGATGTAAAATGTAATTACTAGGACACAACAATAGTTTACTAAAGGCAGGCCAGTGCAGGGGGTGATGTTTCCCAACTGAGTAAAGATTTAAAGCTATAATGTGCACACTGTTTTTAGGATCTGTTTGTAGAATTATTGTCTGTAGATTTATCTGTGTTCTAGATAGAAACCTATCTCAAACTTCAAAGTGAAAGTTGGTGGTAACATTGGGAAAAAATGGAAGTTGGTGTAAGTGCAGCCAGGGTCTAGCCAAAGCCTCCATCCGCTGCTTGGAGAGGCCATTGCCATGGGAAAGGGTCAGGGAACTTGTTGCTATTCCAGAAACAGCTCTAGAACCTAAAGAAAAATAACACTTAAAATATTTTCCTAAGAAAGGGAGTGCAGAGAGAACTGGAAAAATACTTATTTGCTTCAGCAGTAAAATAAATAGAAGGGAATAAAGGCTTTGCTTTGTTTGCCAGCCTTCAGCTTGGCAAAGTGTTTTAGCACACACATAACTGTGCATGGATGTAAATATACACACTGAATTTAATAGGACTACATACACATTTAAACAACCTCAGGCTGAAGTACCTTATTGAACTGAGCTTTAATACGTATATAAGCTTGTTCATGCTGCTTGGGGCTTGTGTGAAGGTATTCATATTTGCGCTTGTCGCGTGCAACTGAATAAACCTGTTGAACTGGGATGTTTTACAAGCTTGCCATATTTTAACTGTGCTATTCACTCATTGTCTCTGCTGTAACATTACCATTTATTTCCTGGGACTTTTCAACCCTAGTAAAGATGATGTAGGATAGAAAGCCCAGCTCATCACATAGAAGAGGAGAAAGATTCTTACTGGCCAAACACATAAGCTGGCAGAAATAATAAGCAAAAATCATTTCTCTGAAGAGGCAGAATCAGTCCCAGCCTGACTTACAACCTTGTACTCACATGGGCACGGTATATTATGAAAACGAAAGGAGGAGTTTGGAAAAAATGGGAATGCACTTGGAAATAATAGATACTTAACTCTTATTTCACCAAGCGATTTCCAATTTAATGCGTTGGTCTATACCAACAGCCAAACGGGATCCGGCTGACCTCAAGCTTATAATGCTGCATGTTTGAAACATATTTTTAATAAACACTCTCTCACGTTTTTGCAGTACTTCAAAAGGAATTTTTTTTTTTTAATTTTTAGAGAGCAGCTGAGGTGAGCTTGCTTCAGAAACATGGGAAGCTTTAAATCAAATACCACAGTTCTAAGAAATCCATTAACTGTTCACATCTAAAACTCATCCTTCAACACTTCAACCTATAATGCACATTGTTGTCAATTTTTGTCTTATTTACCCCCTGCTAATAGCTGGGCTCAATTCCAAGAAACTTAAGACAATTGCGGAGAGATGCAGATCTAACATTTTTCAAGTTGACAGACAATAGTTCTGAGCATTTAATTCCTGAGACGAAAGAATCTCCAAATCCTGCTTTTGTAATTCACCCAGGAAAACACATCAGAGCCAAAATGTGTCTGTGCAGCCTTAGTGAAAATGTTATTGTTTGATCCAAGTTGTATCTTTCTTGGCAGATTTGTAGGGATTGATCCTGGCTGACACTGGTATTTTAATATGAAGCTGAGTACTCAACAGTGCTTGACAAATTAGCATTCGTATTATAACCATAGGCATTCTGTCCTCAGCAGTATATCTTAGGTAAAGGCTCATTTAATTTACCCCTTGTTAAAGTTTAAACAGCTATGCCAAATTCCACCGTCTTGGTGTGTGTGACATGACTAATGACTCTGCTCAACTTCAAGTCAAAAGCTTCAATTCTGAAATGCATCATCTTCATGTATTTGCCCCTGAGCAGCAGTGCAGAGTGAAAAATAAATAAATAAAATTACTCCATTTACTCAGGATTGAAATTTCAGCAGCTAAACACAACTGTAAAAGTTGTACAATATTTATGCATGAATTTGCTAAGGGGTTTATGCTCAGAGCAGAAAGCACAGAGGGTCAAGTATAAAGACGGCACTAGGGATCTTCCTCCTCCCTTTAAGAGGATAACACCAAAGCAATAACCCAAAAATGTTTGCGCAGATGCTCCATGCCTTGGTGCAAAACATGCGCCTTGGACCTGAGCTTCAAGTCAGCACGGATCAGGGTGAATTTGCCTGAACCTCACATCATCCTTCTGCTCTGTTTTCTTCTCTTCTTGTCTTTCTAGTCCTTGCACAGATCTCAAGACACCTATTCTAGTCCAATATGATTTAAATGAAATTATTAATCTTTCTTCCCAAGCCTGAGCTGACATTTTAGTACCTAACCGTTGTGGAAAACACCACCATGCTATCTGCCTTTTGATCCTTTAGCTTGTATTTATGTAATACTGACTTTATATTCACTTGCAAATCTTCCTGTATGTAAGCCTCCAGGCTATGTTTAAGTCTCAGATTTTTTTTTCCTGCATGAAATGACTAATACATGGCAGTCTCTACTCAACCATACAGCAAACCATTAGCATTTTGTGTCTTCATAGGACCCAATGGACCTTCAGAAGCCCCGCAGACCAGTCCTCTGCTCACAGCAGGTCCAGCCAGAGCAGGTTGCTGGAGAACTGGCCCAGTTAAGATCTGATTTTTTCCACCTCACCCAGTTCAATGTCAGGAGGCCAATAGCTTCCAACAAGCAATTTTATACAACTGTACACATGTAGGACTGGATTCTTTAAATTATTCTGCAAAATTTTCCTTTCTTGGAACAGCAACAGAAAAAATTGACGCAGATCATATTTATGAAGTGAGCACAATTAATATTCACCTTGATGTTTTCTTGTACAATACTAATTGTATCTCAGTATTTCATCCTGCATTGAATCTTGCTTTCATGCAGCACTAACACAGATATGTCTCAGGCCACAGTTAAAGCATCCACGGGCAGCAATACTGAGAAATAAATAATCATGCCATTTTGCAAGTGAGTCATTAACTGCTGACACAGATTTTAGTCCAAATCCTGTGTTTCTGGGACACTTCATATTAGCAATTGGAGACTGTGATTGGCATTTTCCTTATTTCAGTATCATGAGCAGTATTAATTTTGCATGCTTTACTCCTTGTACAATTTAGTATCTGGAGATTGGACAGGGCCTTTTCTGTGTTCATGCAGGGCCATGCTTGTCTGAAACATCTGTGCAGTGCTGTTATTGTGTTTGCAAACACAGAGGGTTAGTGTCTCCTGGAGGAGCACCAAACTCTAGCTTCCCTTCCTGTGGTATGGTAAAAATAATGTACTTTGAAAATATATCTAAATTAAGGAAAGTTTTTATAATGATATATTCAGGAGTCTACAAAATCTTATCATTTGACTGGAAAAAAGTGTTCTGCTTTGCTTTATAATGAAATCAAACCTTTGGCTTGGGGGAAAAGAAAATTAGGATAAATCACTTCTAGAGCAGAATATGGCCTGTAGTGTTCATCTATGAGAAATTTGCCCTTATTCCTGGCCTTTACAAGAGACCCTGTCTTCAACAGCTACTGACTCCCGCTGCCTGCACAGCTTGGAAAAGAGTGTACAAAAATTAATATATTGTTGAAAAGCTGCCAGCTGGATGCTGAGCCCACCTCAGGGACTCCCTTCCTTTGATGAAAAATAAATATTTACAGTTAAATAAAACCTTGAATGATTTTTGAATAATTCCGTGAACAGCAGGGCTACTGTACAGTGTGAAAGGACTCAAAAAACCTAACCAGATCATTTTTAAGCTTCAAAGTTTGATGGATACACTCTAAGCCCAAGATAAAGTACTTTCAGGCCAAAAGGTTTGACAGGTGATCTCTGATCTTTGTGTAGTTCATCATCAGTTGATGAAAACCCTTGGCAAGGTATTCAGTACATGTTGGTCTGTTCCTTTCCAGATAAGTATTTTTATGGGGCTGCTCCAGTTCCTAGTAAAATGGTAACAGAATTTGGTGCTGCCTTAGTCCAAATTTTGTGTATGAAGTAGGAGGAAAAGGGCTGAACATTTCACCTGGTGCAAATCAGCATCGTTCTACTGAAGTCAGCATTGGGAGTACTCCTGAATATTTGGGATTTATCAATTGAGAAATGCCAGGACTTCAGAACTCAAGGAAAATAAATCTGGCTTCTGCTGAAAGGCAGCATTTGTCAAAATCATTCTCATTGCAAGGTGCAAAGATGCTTAACTACTATCAGCTATGTCTTGGCTTGTTATACCACAGAAAATAAGGAATCCAGTTGTTATTAGCATCTTGATTTAACCAAATATACTGCTGAAAGAGTGGTTAAATTTGCCCTTCAGCTCTAGGTGTGTTGGCATAAAAATCAACAAGATTAACTTCTCTATAAACATCTCATTAAAGATCTTAAAATCCTTAATAATCCTAACACCACTGAATAGCCTTCTGTGGTCTTCAGCAAATCATGAGCCAAAAGAAATGATGCAAGGGCACTGAGCACACTGTGCTGAGTGAATGAGAAGGATGCCTAATGGCATCATTCCAAAGACAGTGCCCAAACCTAATTCTTATTACCATGGCCAAAGGCTTGGAATATCTCCATATTTAATTACATTTATTCAATACTCGTTATATAATGTGAAAACAACATGACGACACCGTCTTATCTGGGATAAGAATAGCACAGCAATCTTGGATCAGCTCTGCTCTCCTAACTCATAAAGGTTATATACCCATGGCAAGCGGGCAAGGCGGGCGAGCGTGGGTGAGCATCAGCATATCATTCACACCATGGCATCAGTCTCAGTCTGCACTAGGTACAACGAGATCAAGACACACCAGCAACACCATCCTGGCAGTAGAATAACAAATAGTGAGCGGTTTCAAATGTTATTTTTCAGCTAAAGGAATGAAAGGAGATAGCTGACCGCTGACTTGTTATGTCAACATGTCACACACAGCAGCATCTCTCCAGGACTTAGCCCTGCTGGTGACAAACAGCTTTGTTGTTAAATGCCAGCTGACAATCTGGTCCACAGCACTCATAGTTTAGTGTTTATATCCATCTCTGAATGCTGGCCATTTAACCCCTTGGGGTTTTGTGGTAGTTTTTCCCCCCCTCAAGTTCAAGAAACTGAATTGAACACCCATGAACTAATCTGATATTCATATTCAGATTAGTGTGTATTGCTGGTATGTGTATACACATATGTACAGGCAGACCACATATAATACAAAAGTGTGTCTATTCTGGAAACAAAAGACACTTGCAAAATACATGCAGAGTTCAATGCTCTCTGCACAAAAAAGAAATTTCCTGAAACAACACATCTGAAATACCCTTACAGATGTTTCTCTGCATTACCAAAAAAACTGTCCCCTGAGCTAAAATGAAAATTGATTTTGAAAAAAAGCTGAAGGATATGAGTGGATCATCATAATTGGATCAACATGCTCCAAGAGCTTCAGGCTACTTCAACTTCATTTCTTAGCTGACAGCTTTCTTTTGGAATTCTTCAAACCAAACACAAATGGTTTGATTGCAATATGTGAAACATTTGACCATCATATCCTTGACAGTCAGTCCGCTGCAGGGGAGATTTGATAACTGTTGTCAAATTCATAACAGGCAGTCTAATCCACAGAACCAACAAAAAAACACAGGAGCTGCTTCAACAAAACCAGACTATACTAATATAAAATGACACCATTTACAGGGAAAACAGAGAAAAAGGCTGGTTTGCGTCTTTTCCAAACAGTGTTGCAACCACATGAAAGGATCTTATTGGTTCTTAATTGTTAAATATGAATTAGAGGTGTTAAAAATCCACTTGGTTTTCCATTTAACAGTCATGTGAAATATTAAAGCAGCAATAGCAAGTCACTCATACTGAGCATGCATTAATTTATGGACGGTACTGTCTGGTAGATTAGAGCTAAATAGCTTTTCCCCCCCAAAAGAGATGTTGCAGGGTATGAATCAGGGCTGTTCCCAAATTTACGCATCCTGCTACAGCTTCCAGCCTTAAATGGATGAAAAAGAAATGAGAAAGCCATGTTAAAAAGAAAGCAATAGAATAAGATCTAATGGTAACTTCTCTGTTTACTTCTATGACAGGCAAAAGTGAATATTGCAGCACTAATTGGCAGAAATGAATTGAAGGCTCTCATGGCTAAACTAATTACTGGATGTCAATATTGCCTTAAACATCTAGTAAGAGGAGTTTTAATAAGTACTTGCTTTCTAAAGTTGAAGCTTCAAGATTATCAACATTTTATGGAGGATTTAATTCATAGTCCTGGAAACAGCATTTTAGGAAAAAACATACTTGAATCTCTCTGCAGTTACGCAGGGTTGGGAAGGAGTGCAACTCAGGAGCCTGCTCTTCAGCAAGTAAATATTAACTTTAAAAGCAAAACCTTTTTGTTTACAGACCTCAATCTCTCAGTCTCAATCAGAGCCAGTTACAGGGAAAGTGATAACTGTTAAACAAATCTCTCTCTGCAGGCAGGTTTCCAGCACTTGACTTTACCAACACAAAGCTTCTGCAAGATGTGTGATCAATCTCATTCTTCAGTGCCATGGTTGCACTCCCAGGCACTGCTCTTGTACCTTGCCTCCTTCTCTGTTCGGCCATAACCACAACAAACATATTTAGTCCACAGTTTTCCCTTACAGAATTGCGGCTCAGCAGTGGTTTGAATTTTCTTTTCATATTCCTGTATTTGTTTTTCTCTCTGAAACTGCAGGAAGCAAAAGGGATAAAGTTTAACGACTGTTCACAATTCAATGTCCTGCAAAATCAGAGAAACATCTGGAAACTGCTTTTGCTTCTGTATGACATTTAACTGACTAAATGAGCTCATCTGCAGTGCTGTGTAGTCTTGCTGAAGATGAAGAGGTAGTGGTAGTTGCCCCCTCCTACCTGAAATACACCACAAATCAGATTCCAAGGGTTTTTCTAGCTCCTTAAATCCTCTGGATTTTTATTTCTTCCATTTAGGAACAGCATTAATTAAACAGCTGTAAAACTAAATTAAGATAAAGCAATAACATCTGATTAGAGCCAGGAAAAAAAATCAATAGCTCAGTGTGAACAACTAAGAACTAGAAAAATATTCCAGACACTTCCAAAAGATGAGTTTTAGCATGAAAATCTTAGCTCATGGGAAAAGAGATGTTATCTGAGCTGGAATTCAGGTTGAACAACTGGGATTAATAATCTGCGTTCTTCAATTCTTTCTCTAGCTCTAGCTGCCAAGCATTTTTCACTTCTAGTACTGAACTGCTGTGCAGTATAGCGGTGCAACATTCCCCAGTCCACTTCTCCACACCTCGCTTTGGCTGCATGTCACCAGCAAGGAAAAAATGCATTTCTTGTTGGTATATTGCAGGGGCCCTGCTCTGCAGACCCAGCTGGATTAGCTCCTCTCTTCTGCCACCAGCAGCATGCACCTGCAGGGGACCCAGCATCATAGCTGGACTCTCATGCATTGAAGATTAGGACTGTCAAATGTAAGTACAATTAGATGTTGACATTCCTTGGGAATTTCAACCAAGAATACCCTCCAGGATGATGGATGGTAAGGAAACAAAGCTATACAAATTAATTTTCTTCAGAAGGCTGCCTATACTTTACTTAAAAGTGTGTAGCCAAAATTTGGGACTACAGTGTTAAGCATCTGGGGATGGGAGTATGACACAGCTTTTTGTTTTCTTTTTTTTTTTTCAATAATACTGAAAAATAATTTTATTTTGGGAGTAAAAAAAGGATTTGTGGGAGCCAATTTTTTTTCTTATACCATTGAGCCATGAGGCTGGAAAGCTGCGCATACACATTCTAGTATTCTCATGGTCTACCTTCATCTGCTCTACTGGATATATTTTCTCTTTTTTTTTCCAAAATTCATGTTGTCAGCAAGATCATCTTCCCTCTTCATCGTATTCCCTTACTCTTTGCTCAAGTTACCATGGAATCAAAACATCGCTTACTGGCTTGTCTGCACGTGTTGGAAATCTATTTGATGGCCATTGCAGGAGACATGTCTTCAGGTGCAACAAGTTGGGAACTTCTGCCTTGATAGAGAGGGACAATAGATTTACTCTGCTACAGCATTTATTCTTACCAGATGGCCCTAGAAAGGACGATGTGTTTCTTCTCTGGAAAGGAATTTTCTTCCTAAGCAAATGTGATGGCTGTGTGAAAACCCCCAATTTAGACCATGTGCAGAACACATTGCCACGCCACCTGAAAATTGTTGTCCTTTGAGCCTTCAGGGATCAGACACAGCACATGACTGGGATTGCCCTTTGAAAACATATATCGATTTCATGATAAACGGAGACCAGCAAAAGGTATCTGGAGGAAACCTGAAACTTCGGAAGAAGAACAAATGAAAAGCAGGGATTGTTTTCCGTTGGAAGTCCCAAAGCAAAGTGCCATTATCTCAGTGAGCTTGGCTTGCCAGTGATCACGAAACTGACCAACAAAATGGCATATTGTGGTAGATACAGCCTACTGCACACTTTGGCTGGTAGCTGAGGAAGTTTATTTGCATTACAAAGCTGGCCTATATTTTGCTGATAGAGAGTAGCTAATGCAGCATACATATGTATTCATTGCTCAGAGACAACTGAGGACCAAATCAAGATACCTTGTTCTGTGATGACTTCAGCTACATTGGGTGGTTTTCCCCTGGTTTGTCTGAAGACATCCCAGTGTCTGATGAGATCTGAGATTACCTGCACTTGGGGCAGCCAGAGATATATAAAATGTCTGTGGGGATGGCTTCTGGATACCAGTGCCTCCATCTAACAACTCTGGATGCTGGACGATACCCAATGACCCAAAATCCCAGCCTAGGGCTGTTCTCTCAACAATGGCATAGGTTTAGATTATTTATCTAGATTATTTATCCAGAACAATTTATTACCTGCATTCTGGTGAAAATTACTAAATTTGATGATAACTCTGCTATGAAATCAATGATTCTGTATCCCAAATTTTAACTGTAGACCTAGAGAATCTGTGATTAAAAAGCTGTGAGATATCTTTATTTCTGTGGCCTAACAGAAGTACATAATTATCTATATTTCTTCTAGCTTCAGTTAGCTTTCCTCCTACTCAAATGTAAAACTGATTTGTTGCATTGGGAAATAAACAACAAAAAATGATTCTTATCTTAGTTTGGTATACGGGCATGGTAACAATTAATGGGTCACTAAAAATTAGTATTCAAAACACATAAGACTGCTAAAACATCTACCAAAAATGTACATTTGGAAATCTCAATCTAGAAAGATAATTCACAGCACCAAGTTCACTCTTCACTATTAAGGTGCTTGATGGAAATGGATATGAGGACAGGTATCATGGGAGCCTGAGCAAACGCTGAGCAGAAATTTAACCATAGGACTTTAGGTATGAACTCCACATACTTGGGTTTTTTTTGCTTAACCTGTTTGTTTCACCTCAGAAAGAGTTTTGGGTCATTATGGTATTTCAGATCCAAGATCTGATCACTTGGCGCAGACTCCTCCTCCCTTCTGTTCTCCAACTGTCAGAAGCAATTCAGTCTCCGCAGCTCCCCCACTCAGTGTGTATATATAACATCAAGAATAGAAAGCCAGACCAACCACCATGATAAAAGGAGGGAAATTAATGCAAATTAAGTAATTCCTCCAGAATATTAACATACCCACTTAGACTTTCTTTTTCCACAAGCTGAACCAGTATTTAAATCTTACATAACATCTTGACATTTTAGGATTTTTTGGAACTAAGACCAGACATTATTTGAGAATAAAAATAAAGGATAAATATCCAGAAATTGGCCAAAGGCTATGCCAGTCATGTGGCCCTTAGTGGAAATTATTACAACATATATCAAAGGTAGCTTCCTCCAATTACACTTACATATACATAATTATGTCCTCAACATAAAAGGACATGGAGCTGTTGGAACAAGTCCAGAGGAGGCCACGAGAATGATCAGGGGCTGGAGCACCTCCTGTATGAAGACAGGCTGAGAAAGTTGGGGCTGTTCAGCTTGGAGAAGAGAAGGCTGCGTGGAGACCTCATAGCAGCTTCCAGTATCTGAAGGGGGGCTATAGGGATGCTGGGGAGGGACTCTTCTTTAGGGACTGTAGTGATAGGAGAAGGGGTAACGGGTTAAAACTGAAAAAGGGGAAGTTTAGGTTGGATATAAGGAGGAAATTCTTTCCTGTGAGGGTGGTGAGGCACTGGAATGGGTTGCCCAGGGAAGTTGTAAATGCTCCATCCCTGGTGGTGTTCAAGGCCAGGTTGGACAGAGCCTTGGGCGCCATGGTTTAATGTGAGGTGTTCCTGCCCATGGCAGGGGGGGGTTGGACCTGGATGATCTTAAGGTCCTTTCCAACCCTAACTATTCTATATGAGTCTATATATGTATTTAATATATCTATATATATATAATTACAGTATGTTAAAACTCTGTTATGCTTACATAGTGGAACACTGTATGTCCTTAAATAACAAATAGAGCTTTAAAACCAAGGAAAATTAAGATCTCCAGAGAAAGTCACAGTGGCTGCAAAGGAGTTCTTGCTTTACAGAATTACCCAAGGAGATGGGTCTCGCTACATGTGGGACTACCATGTGAATAGCTCAGTTTTGGAAAAGCAGAGCTCTCCATTATGAGTAACACAGAGAAGTGGTTTAGTGAAAGCCATCTCATTTTGAAGTGATGAACACTGCATATTAGCCTGAAATAGGTTTTACAATCTAACATTACTTGTTAGGTGAATGTGAACAAAAAGAAAATAAAAAAAGAAACACCAGAAAATAAGGTCAGAATAATCCCAACTGGGTCTCATGAAAGGGCAAGAAAAAGAAATGCTGTATCTTAGGGAAAAAATTAAATTAAAACTCTGTGAAATGCTCAGGCACATTAATAATAGCATTTAAAAAACAGAAAATACATCCATTGCACTGAATCTCTGAGACCCAGTTCTACTGGCACAGACTGATGTGGACTCAACAGTCCCTATGGGAATCTGTTTCTCTATCTGTAAATGCTGGTATTTTTCTTTAAAGTCAGAGGAAGTTAGAAACAACAGACTTCAGGGAAACAAACAACCAAACAACCCTAACTCATGGACCCCCTGTGTATTTTCTCTTTAACTAAATTAATTATTCTTCCTTATGCCTATAGCTCTCACTCATCTTCACCGCGCCCACCTCTTCTATCCTACCACGCTGTCGCTGTGAGCATTCAAACAAGAAGACATCAGTTCACTATAGGAGAGACCTTATTCATAAAGGAAGGAGTACACGAGGGTTTTAAAGTGCAGCAGAAGTTAAGACACCCGCATCTGTCAGCTAGGAAGGCTGGAGGAGCTGGAAGCTTTTACCCAAATGGGAATAGTTGAAAGAGTTGATGCATCTGAAAGGATTTGCCTATAGGAAGAACCATGAATAAATTGGGCTGAATTCAAACATGTGCCTATCTTTGTGACCCTAAAAAGGCAGTTGTGGTTGATAGTTACCCCTTGCCACTAACCCAAGACCCTCTGGCTGAAATTTAGACCTTGCAATGAATTCAGTACTGATTTTAAATTATTTGATGTTATAGTATCAGAATCAACCTGTTTCTGGTCTTCAGCAGCACCTTTTTGCTGCTCAACAACTTGAGTTATATTTATTAACCTTTCATGATTACTAATTTTACATAGCTGGTATTAAAATTGCTCTTTTAAGGTATTAAGCAAAGATCATCCCATTCCTAAATTTGTCCATTTAAAAATGAATAGAACATTAGTTAGTGAATTTTATTTAACACTATACGGTAGATACTTGGTCCATGTCATCGCTGACATGGACAGTGGGATTGAGTGTGCCAATGACACCAAGCTGTGTGGTTCGGTTGATACCCTGGAGGGAAGGAATGCCATCCAGAGGGACCTTGACACACTTGTGAGGTGGGCTGATGCCAACCTCATGAAGTTTAACCATGCCAAGTGCAAGGTCCTACACCTGGGTCGGAGCAATCCCAGGCACAGCTACAGGTTGGGCAGAGAAGAGATTCAGAGCAGCCCTGTGGAGAAGGACTTGGGGGTGTTGGTTGATGAGAAAATGAACATGAGCCGGCTTCAGTGTGCGCTCACAGCCCAGAAAGCAACCGTATCCTGGGCTGCATCAAAAGGAGCGTGACCAGCAGGTGGAAGGAGGTGATCCTGCCCCTCTGCTCTGCCCTTGTGAGACCTCACCTGGAGCATTGTGTGCAGTTCTGGTGTCCTCAGCATAAAAAGGACATGAAACTGTTTGACCTCATAGCAGCCTTCCAGTATCTGAAGGGGGCCTATAGGGATGCTGGGGAGGGACTCTTCATTAGGGACTGTAGTGATAGAAGAAGGGCTAACGGGTTAAAACTTAAACAGGGGAAGTTTAGATTGGATATAAGGAAGAAATTCTTTCCTGTTAGGGTGGTGAGGCAGTGGAATGGGTTGCCCAGGGAGGTTGTGAATGCTCCATCCCTGGTGGTGTTCAAGGCCAGGCTGGGCAGAGCCTTGGGTGAGATGGTTTAGTGTGAGGGGTCCCTGCCCATGGCAGGGGGTTTGGAACTGGATGATTTTAAGGTCCTTTCCAACCCGAACTATTGTATGATTCTATGAGCACTGCAGAACACATATAGACACACACATACACACACACACACACACACACAAAACCCCCTAACTATTGCAAAAAAGGAGAGAAAAAGAAGAAAAATCGTGGATTAGAACAAAGCCACCAATAGAGACCCATCAAAGCTCACTTCTTTTGCCTTGTGCCATTCCATGATTCTCTTTCCTGTTCTTCCTGCCACATTCTTCCTGCCAGGAAAAATTTTGACTGAGAGATATTTTTTAGATGCTGAGAAGGGTTATAGTGAGAAAGCAATTCAGAAATGTGTAAAAGGGGGAACAGAGTTTCTTATCATACATTTCCATTTTCTGCAACACTTCCCTCTCCATACAGGAGATATTATAGGATGAGAAGATCCATTCTGATTGCAAAGATACAGACACATGCATGATATATATATACATACACACACATGTAATATAGATATATATCTTATAATTTCACATATTTTATCTCTTGGCACTTATTAAGAATTTACAAATCTATTTTACCCAAATTAAGCATTCCCTAATCCAGATTAGCACTGAAAAGCAAAAGCAAATGTAAACTAAAGATGTAATTGGAAAGGTAATTTGTGAAAGTAAAGGTCCCATTGCACTGAAAGCAAAGGGCTTCACTGTAAATGAGAAAGGATTAGACCCACAGAAGAGTACTGCTATAGCAACAAAATAATTTATTAGAATATGTATAACAAAGACAGAGCTACAGAAATGTGATGGGAAGAGGCTCTTACACACTTTAATAACATCACACTTCCCTTTGTAATAACTAACACATTGAAAGAAATGAGCATACTTTAATTTTCTGATTTTGTTTTTGAGCTCCTTTTATCAGCACCATTTGGCAGCTCTCAGTCACTAGAAAAATACCTCCCCTGTCCTGGTCAGAGAGAAGGCAGCAGAATTAACAGATGCAGTCCAACACTAAAAGGCATCTCCCCTCTGACAGGTAACTGGGGCTTGAGGAAGTTTGTGCCATGATTCGCAAACAGCCCTGATGAGACCATGTGCAGCAATGTGAGTGATGGCACGGGGCACGCAGCCATCCATCACAGCCATAAGAAGCCCTCCTATCGCGGTAGGCAGCCACTTTTAATGTATGTTTTGCTAATTGGAAGTTACAGCAGTGGTCTGAAGTCCCAGGTGAGCAGCTCTTCCTGCTCTGCAGCCATGCAGGAGAAGTTTTCTGCCTCTTCCTTTGGAAGATCCGTTTAAAATTTAGAAAAATTTATTATCATTACCATTTATCCTTTAAGGCTATAAAAATCTGCCAGTAAAAACCTCTCGAAAGGCTTAATGCATTACCAAAGCACTAATTTTATTCTTCATTATTCCCCCGAACCTACATTCGAAAACGAAGCTCCTGCTCTACAGAGAGCTGTTGTTTAATGTATTTCTGTATGTAGATCCTTGACAGAGACCATTTTTCTTGCCTCTCAGGTGGCTCGTACAGTGAGATTTATGCCCATAGCACATAAATTCCCTGCAATATTGCTCTAGCATAATCAGCAAAAATCTGAGAAAGCACCCACAGCAGCCACAAAACACCACCAGAGACAGTTGGATTTGGGCCACCTTCCTGAAGTCACAAAGACTCTGTTCCCATTGAAATCAACAGCTTATTTTGGCCCATACCAGTCAGAGGGACCACAAGGGTCCCCTCACCTTGCTGAGTCCCAGCATTGTCCTTGCCTGGCCTGAATGCAAACATCACCACCAAGAGGGACAGCCCAGCTGAGATACTAAAACCCAGTTCAGATATTAAGCCTTTTATTAGAGCTGGCCTTGAATTTCTGTAACTAAAAATGTAAAAGAAAACTAATTAAAAATCATTTTCTATCTTTAACATTATGTCAGCATCATCTTTTCTGGCTTCTATTAATTGCCTGTTATTTACACATCCCCAGATCTGACCATATGAATGCCTGGCACCTTCCTGCTCAGTGCTAGAGGCATGCACAGGCTTTCTTAATGTGCTGGCAAAGCCTTGCCTCTCACTGCTCACCACTTGTCAGGGCTGGTTTCAAGGCACATTTGTCTGCCTGAGTCCTGCCTGCAGCACACTGTCACTAACCTGATTAGCCTTCCCTTTGTACAGACTGCCTCTTCCCTGTTCTGTGTCATTAGACATTTCCATCTCCTGCTAATATGCTCTTTAGCTGATACATAAAAAGGACAAAATTAATTCTAACACTTCTCTTTCAATAGAAAACTGAAGAGCTTAACTCACACTCAACAGTTTTCCCTGGGACTGGCAGAAGAGAGTCAAGCAGCCAGGTGAAACTCCTCCTCTATCCATGCTTTGCTTCCCTGGCGTAGATCTGCTGAATGCACCCAGGGTAGGATGAGTACAGTTCCCCCAGCACCTGCATCACATCCTCTGCCACACCATGCACAGGTCCCCGCTCTCCTGCGAGTCATTACCTAAACAGAGCACTCTGGGGCAAAGCCAGAGCATCTTGAGGAGCTCATGGTAAGGGCAGGCTTCTTTTATAACAGTGACAGGTATTCAGAAAAGCACCAAATAGGGATTGACCTCTGCTAATCACTGACAATTTCTTCCTTATTGTAGCACCAGTGCAAGGCTTTTACAGTCACTTGTCTGTCTGTCCCATTAGGCTGTGAGAGCTCATATTGGAGCAAAGCCTTTCATTTTGTAACGCAGCACACAACATCCTCAGACCCCCAATCAGCAAAATCCTTCAGTTTCATGTTGAGCATAACTATGTTCTTCAATCAGAGTTAATTTAAACCAACAAGTAGAAGTTATTACGTAAGGGTCACGTCTATCTGATGTACCCTTGTTGCATAGCATCAGTGAAGTAGGAAGACCCAAAGGCTTGTTAAGCTTTACATGAGTTGCGCGCGAAGTCCTTAGTATGCAAACTGGGTGTTCAGGAGCTATTCTTGATTTACACTGCACTCAAAAATATAATTGCACCCAAATTGTTTTTTGCTTTTTAAAAAAGTTGGGGATTTTTATTTATCAGCAACACTGCTACTACAGCTTTATAAAGATCTTTGGTTTTGCTGACTGAACAACCACGATTTAAAAACAGATGAACTACTTTGAGGCAATAGGAAATCATCTCAGTGTAAATAATTGCTGTGGTAAACAGGATTCTTTTCTACTCTGTGGAGAGTGGCTGTAAAGGCCCATGAAGCAACTGCTAAGAGGGGTGGGATGGACTGCACCTAACTTTGGCCACCTAAAAATTAGGCACTGACTGCCCAGATGATCATGAACTGCAGGTAATGAGCACAGAATATGGCAGCCCCCCAACTCTCAGCTGTCTGTTAGAGAAGCCTTAGTCTAAATTGGAGATTATTCAAGTTGGAGGAATGGATCTCTGTCCCCTAATTAAAGCAAGATCATTGAGAGCTGTACTTGGTTTCTCACACAAAACCAGCAGAGTCATTCAAATTACACGGGCTGCCTTTCAATTTCTGCAACTCCCACTTGTGCCTCTAGGAAGACTGCCCTTTATATTTTGATTGAATTCATTGATTTATATTTATTTATTAGGCCTCTTTTCTTGCCAGAGTTTCAGATCAATACCAGGTCAGTGGTGGCACAGAACGATTATCACGGCTGCCTGGCCACTAAACAGGGAAAAATTCCCTCTGCTCTTGTTTACTGTGAAAACAGAAAACACTATACAGAAAGTCCACAGAGGTATCAGATTGAACTGTAAACTCAAAATTAAAGTTGATGAATTATGTTTAAATACTATAACATAACAATTAGACACTTCTGGTTTTCTGTTTCAACAAACCATTGAAATAAAGGCCTGATATTCCACCCAATTTTCTTCTTCATTCTCTGCTCTGGCTGCCCACGTCTGTATACCCATCCCTACCCTAAGACATCATCAGGGATGAGCAAAGCACCCAGAGCACCTCTCCCAAGCAAACGGCAGCATCCACCTCCAAAATGCCTAAGGATGCCGCAGAGGAAGGCAATGGGCACCCAGCATGGGTCTGGGGTGCCAGGTATGGCCAGCACCCACTCCCTGCCCTGCCCAGGGTGTGCAGGAGCAGCACCGCCGCTGCTCAGGCTAGGGACATGGCACAGAGCAGAGACAATACCGTTTGGACCTTCACCCATACAGCCAAACCGCATTGGCTTATAGTTCATCCTCCTTATATCCCAAGTAGGAGGCAGGAACTTAATTTGTGTCTAAAAACTTGAACAACAGAAAGCTTTTAACCCACACTTTCCACTGGCACATATTCTGCATTACATTACAGCCTCTACAAGCTCAAACACTTTTTACCTCTGACTCAGGCTCCGTGCTGAAGGGAGACTCACAGAGGTTTAAAGCCTCCTCTGCCAGGGAAGAGTGGGTTTCATCCTCGTGGCGAGCCCCTAGAGGGAGACATGACCCAGATTTTGGGAGGAGGCACACACGGGAGCCAGGCAGCAGCTCCCGAGCCCCTCGCTCCCAGGGGTGACCCAGTGGGTGAGCCACAGTGGAGGGATGCTGCTGTCATAACTCTGCATGAGACTTCTTTGCCCTGCTGTGGATGTGTGGCACTCAGTAACCTCCTAGAGAAGTGATGGGCAGGGCTGGCCTGATCAATGAATAGCCACAAAGGATGCAGGAGGATGATGGTGTCACGCATCCCACAGTGCACTAGAACAAGCCCATGGAGAGAGGTATGCATGGGAATGGGAAGGGATGGACGGTGAGGCATTCCCAGCCAACCTGGGGACAAGGCAGCTCCAAGTTCTCCCTTCAGGGAAACTATGGCTATAGTAGCCTACAACATGCCTCTTTTTAAAGGAAGTGCATGATGATTCCCTTTATCTCTTTGTTCATGATGATAATAATATCGAAATTTGAATTGAAAAAATGATTTTCAAATAGCACAAAAATAACAGGACTAGATTATCAGTGCATTTGCATGGACAATAAAGTATCACCAATTCATGAAGATAAACTACATGGAAGATTAGTCTGAACTGCAATTTCTTAAAATGTTTCTCATTTCTTGGTTATGGCTATTTTTGCAAATTTCCCCTTCAGAAATCACATTTCTTTCAAATCAGATCATTGCCCTAGGGCTGTTGACCTTTATTTCGCCCATCTGGAAAACAAATGAAGCAGGAAGGATAACAATATGAGATACTAATCAGAAGTGCTGCTTGGTTGTTTTGGAGCTTGATTTCCAACTTACGTATTTCCCTCCCTTAAAGGCAGTGCCAGCAATACACTGGACAACTGTTCTGCAAGGAAACCCAGAAGCTCAGCCAAAAGTCTTTTTGTGGCATCTTATCAGTGGTGAAGAAATAAAGAAGAGCCAAATGGATAGTAAAAATTCATGCAGATGTAGCTGCAACAGAGTGGCTGAAGGACCAGGTGAGGTACCTTGATATTGCTGCTAAAGCCTTGTCATTCCAGATTTGACCTAAGCAATTTAATAGAGGCTGGGTGACAGGCAAGGACAAACCAGCCTATTATTGTTAATTTAGGTCAAAGAAATGTAACTAAATATTTGTAAATGAAGTTACAAAGATAAGTATGCATGGGGAGGGAGCCATAAAGATGGGAAAAAGAAGAGCAGCCAGACACCAGAGTAAAGTAGTTTCAGTTTGGTTTTCTCACTAAGCAATGTTGACTCCCAAGATGGTGGGGAGGGAGGGCAGCAGATGGGTAATACATTTTGTTAGATTTGAAGAGAAATTTGTTTGTTAGGAGTATCCGAGTCCCCTAGTTCTAGTTGGTGAACTTCTGAATTCAGCCGTGCTGGAAATAAACCTGATTTGGGTGAATGATAGTAAGGCTTTATATTTTTTATTATTAGAAACCTGTGGGTAGTGAAATCGATCGGTTTTAGGCAGTTCTGTTAAAAAGGGAATAATACATTTTAGTGTTCATTAAATGTTATTATTTTCTCAACAATCTCATTGTTCTTCTCCCTACCACATGTTACCCAGGTTTTGAATTAGCCATGAAACTGTGCAGGTCTTTGTGGAAACACATGGCCAAACCTCATGCAACAAACCCATCAAGCAGCTGTGGCTGAGCAAGCACTGCCTGACTGTGGATGGGGGAAGGTGGTTTATCTAAAGAGAGTAAGACTAGACCAAGGAAAAGAATCTGGAGAGACCAGCACTGACTCCTTCATGTGGCAACCCTTGGGCCACACTGCATGGTAGCAGGGGCAGACCTGAAAGGACCAGTGGTGGTTTGTAAGCACTGATGGAGATGTGTACCAAGTTAAACCTAGACAGCTCCTGGGCTGCAGCACCAAACAGCAGAGCCATTATGTATGCAACTCCTGTGCCTGCACACAACCTTGAATATCAGAATCTTCTTTGAGGATAAATAGTATAAATGGTGGCTAGGACACTGAATTACCAGGGGATCGTTAGCATCCCCCTGTACATGCCACTGAAGATGAGCAGAAGGGCTATTGGTGCAGAGTCTCCTCTGAAGGACAGACTGCTTGTATCCCATAATAGTAGATTCCATTTAAAATAGCAAATGATAGTCAGAGGAATAATAAAACCTAGGAAATCATACCAAAACCCAGCAATACATCAAAGCCATTTTAATAGCTCTTAATACAGTCACTGACATAGCTACTGTACTTGCAAGGCTAGATGATGGAACAGGCAGAGGTTCCTGGTTTTACATTCATTTAATCCTAAAAGTTTCTGTTGCTTCTTGCATGTAAATTATAGATAATGACAGTGCTGACAAGAGGTTACACTTAGCTGACTCCACTACGAGGTAAAATTGGAAGAAAATACCTGGTTAAAAGAACTTCTCATTTATTCCCCTTGGAATAAAAAAAAGCCAAACCCCAGACAAGATGCAAGAAGTTAATTGCACAGGGATCCTTATATCACTTGGCTGGCTACTGAACCAGAGCCATAACTCAGTGCTTCTGGATATTAAGAAAGGAAATGTTATTTGATGTAGTAGGGGCAATCCCATGCTTATCAAATCATCTTCCTTGCCTGTAAAGCTAAGCTCCAATTTATGATGTTTTATGAAGCCACAGATTGAGCTAAGGCTATAAAAATTGAGACTTAATATTCAGGAATAAAAATGCATAGAGTACCACTGAAGTGACATTTTTTTAGAGGCCTTGTATCCTCCTCACATTAAATATAACCAGTGTGACAATAACAGCATGCTGTCCACTGGAGAAAACACAAGACAAACAGCACAGGTTTGTGATTTCTGAGACAACAGTCCTCGCTGCTGTGCACATCTTAAGGCAGAATAATGGGTCATATGATAGAACAATGGCTAAGAAACCACCATGCATTGTATGGCCCTTAGTGAGGTTATCTCTGGTTTTAAACATTTTCCCTCTGAGGAAGCATCTCCCAAAGCACATCTGCCTGCCAGACAATTTTTTTTCCCTTCAAGTGACCAAGCGCACAGGAAGAAATGGAAGATTTACATGCAGCTGTTTGGAAAGCAGCCCTTTCATTTACCCACCTGAAGGAAAGGATGAGGTTCCTTTTTCATATGCTTGAAAAAAAGTAAAGTAAGAGAGAAGGAAAATTTTCTAATCCATTCCTGCACTCTCCATAGCCACCACTACAAGTGACACACTTTCCCACCACCTTCCCTCACTGATCTTTTATTATAGTCATTAGGAGATGACACCCATCTACTTAAATTATATCTTTAAGGCCCTGGTGGAGCAAAGCACATAAATACCTGTTTAATGTTAGAAATCTATTGAACAAAACACTTAAGCATTCACCTAACTACCAAAGGTGTTCATATGACTTAACAGCTGCTTAAATTATTGCTGTGCAGAGATGAGGACTTGATTTTTACTTTGAGATTTTGGGATCTAGTTAAGAAGCAGCACTGATGTGTTCAAATCTGTCCTGCTTGCTCCCCAAGGGATTTGGGTGCAAACTTGCTTAAGCATGTTGAACAGTCTAGCCTTGATCATTAGAAGGATGCACTAATGGCAGATGTGGGCATCATACAGTCTTAAGGAATCAAACGACCTAAACCACCTGAATCCACTTTAAATGTTATTGAAAGATAAAAAAACCTTCAGCTTCTTAAAATGTCTGAGGGGTACACACAGATAGCCCTTTTAGGAGCCGCCTGTGCTAGGAAGAAGTTACTCCCCCAGCTGCTCATTAAAACCCACTTGCTGGAGGTTTTGAACAGATCTGTTGGCAAAGCAGTTCAAATAAGCACTTCAATTCTCTTCAGGCAGGAAAAAGGCAAAAAAAAAATCATCTGGGATAGTTGAGACTGGTAATTCAAGCCATTCAAACCAACCTGGTTGAGAAAAATTAGGAGCTGAAGCACACACTATTTGATAAGCAAGCTAACAGAAGCAGCCACTGGCAGGGAGGATGGCATCGTCTAGCCCGAGTGGGTATTGCTTCAGCTGGCATTGTACTATGCTCCCATTCCTGTTTCATATGAGTCAGTCATTTGTGTAATTAAATTAAAAATATTTACTACAACATAGGCCCAGAAGCATTTAATATATTACCTTAAATATTTTTTCCTCATTAAATTCTCACAGAAATTGCACAAGATCCAGGAGACTTGGCGCAGGGCTCAGGAGACCGGAATCCCTTAAGATCCAGCATCACCGCCCATGACTCATTATGTGACTCCAGCAAAATTGAATAGATTCCCTGAACTATCATTATGAATCTGCAAACCAAATTGCCAGGTAAAACTCCAGGGTACAAATCCCCTCTGGGGGTGCCATTCCCTGGATGAAGCCCTGGCTCTGCCACGAGTTGCCACCAGGCTGAAGCTCCACCTGCAGATGCAGAACCAGCACAGCAAAAGAGGTGTCTGGGGCCAGAGGATTATTTCTCACTAGCAGGCAGAGGTTTACTAAGCAGGTGTCACAGGTATATTTCAGGAAATATTTCTGTTTCCTACATTTTAAAGTCTGTGATACAGCTGTGCAGGCAGCAGTTGCAATCCACGATTTCCTTCACACTTTGTCCATGTGATTCCTTGGATCTGACAGGGGTGGTAAAAATAAAAACCTAATTCATGCTAAGGCAGAAAACAACTCCCTGAAATCCCACCTCAAACAGGAGGTTTGAACTCACTGAAACTCTATTATATGCTTGAGTAACTCCTGGAACAATAGAAAGCTAGGCATGATTATGTAGGCAAGGAGAAATATGTGAGGCAGATGTTGTCCTGTCTGCCACTCATTGATGTCTCATCCCTGGCCTGGATGCCATCTTCTCAATGTTTGTCCATTTGAGGTGGTCACACCAGGATAAGATGGCAATGATACATCTTTAAATCAGGTACTCCTGCTTATTAGATGTTCAATTTGACTACATGTGATCTTACTCTAAAAGCAAAGATATCAGTGATGAAGTATCTCTGCAGAAAGAGAAATTAAAGCCCTAGGACTATCGCAGCTCTGTAGTGCTGGTGCAATATTTAGGAGGAGAAAATGGGATGTAGCTATTAGACTGATCTAGAGTCAAAGGACATCTTCTTTCCATTGGCTGTAGCTTGCTCTAGGTCTCCAGAAGCCTAATCATATAATAAGCACTTTCACTTCATTCCACTGTTCTTTTAAGGTTATTTTTTGATTCCTCTTCAAGTTTCCTGCTGTAGTGAGAAAAGCCTCTGGAGAAGATGACTTCCAATAACAAATCCCAACCACTGCTCCCTAACTTTGAGCAGATTGTCAGCATGTGTAAAGTAGCATAGTATTATTAGATATGAGTGGACAAATACCATTGATAGCAGCTTTTGGCCTCAGCTTAGGTAAAACATCTCAGTAACAAGTAGTAACAGGGTTCTATTTGACACACCTGGAGCAAGAGTCAGTTGCACAGCTTCAACTGCCATTAGCAAATTCAGCAAGCAGCAACACTTCACCATAAGAGTGAAATCTCATAGTAACTATCGGATTAAATAAATATTAAGAAACAAAACAAAACCAAGCCAAACATGTAGAAAAAAAAAGTCCCTCAAATGAACACCCAAATAGAACAAAACCCAACCGAAAGGAAAAAGAGTGGGAAACGTTTGGGGCTAAAACACGGACATTTTCAAAGCAGCCTCATAACTATTCTGAACATTTTCCTAGCAAGCACACTGGATTGTCAGACAATTATTTTATCAAAATGTTGTAATTATTTATATTTTTGTTCAAGTCTCAGGTCTCCCGAGACCATGGGTTATCTATACAATCTCCATAAACCTCAGCTCTCGCTTTTAAAAAAATAAAATAAAACATGGCCCTCAGGTTTTCAGATAAAAGCTTTTAAATATGAACCTTTAACAATGTGGAAAAAGAGAAAACAATTGGCTTTTTCTTCGTAAGCCGAAGTCCTAATATGGGGAAGACCTGACTAACCACTTCCAAGCACTTGGTTTCTTACATGCTGTCTGCAAGTAAAAGGCAAACACATAAACAAAAAATCATCAGCAGTAATAATGTCTCCAAATTCCCAAACAAATTTGCATGGGTATAGTTGGAGAAGTTGTATGATGTGTGTAGTTCACACATTTGCCCCTGGAAGTCACACAGATACCTGCCTAATCTCCCCAGCTGGACATGCAAGTGCAAACTGCACAAGCACACAAACTCAGAGCTTGCATGAAGTCTGTAAGGAGTAAGGTTTTCAAACTATGATGTCTTTTATTATATTGTAAAAAGGATGACTGATTGACTGATGGTTTCACCCCCAGTGTCACCTGTGGGGTGACAATCATGGAGGCATTGCTCTGCCCCTGGTGCTTTCATCCAATGGAAAGAGGCGCATGGAAAAGCTGCACAGAGCAGAGTGCCTGTGCCACCTTTCTGTGCTTGCACCCCTCTAAGAAAAATACCCAGCATCTGTAATTAGCAAAGATCAACACCGAGCACAGAGTCTGCACAGACCGCTTCCTCATGTTGTTCAGATATAGCTCGTGTTATTCTTCTCTTAGGTAGAAATCTCCAATCAGGGGGGAGGTCCTGGAGTGTTTTTTGTTTTTAGTCACTCTCACATCTTTTATTTCAATTAAGGAATGAAGTGTAACTGCTCATCAGCATGGTGTACATAAATATACGTATTGCCTAGTTACACAAATGTCTGCCTGCAGCCATTCAATAAACCAGAAAAGCACTACCTTCATTCAGGTAGTCCATCATTTTAGAAACCCAAAGAGTTTATAGAAACGATTGTCAAAGACCCCATCATTTTGCAGTTAGTATAATTAATAAGGTGTGCACAAAATCTAAGAGTGTTTTAACACATGTTTTCAGTTGAATTACATTATTGTTATGTCATAATAAAAGAGAGCCACATGTTAACAGAACACCAGGGACCCAATCTGATGCAACTGTTAAACATCAGTAGGAAAAATCAGAGGGGAAACATCAAGTTTCCTTTAGAATAATTTTGTTTTTTAAAAGCTGTGACTTTCATTTAGTAGATTTTCTGAAAAAGCTTCTGTTTATAAAAATTATTGGGTAGTGTTGGCTGTCAGAAAACATAAACAGGCAATTAGTGCAATAAGTAGAACGATACAATGAACTCCTCCTGGCAGTCTCCTATCTGGAGCCAAGCAAGACCCCAATTTGATGAACAATTAGACATGTGTTTAAGTCCACAAGATCATCCTAGGAGTCTACTGGAACTACCCACACATTAAAGCATGCGCAAGTGGTTTGTAAAAGCTCAGAAATGTCTTGGAAAGGCTGGATTGCGGGGTCAGTCAATGATTCTGTTGCAATGCAACACCACATAAAAGCCATTTCAGAAAGGATCCTGGAAGCTTGAAAAATTTTCCATGTGCAGTTTGGATTAACTTTCATGGATATAGTCTATTTGGTAGCCCTGGAAAGACTATTTATTTCTGTGTCTCCCTACTCTACACCTGAATTCTACGCTATTATACACCTGAATTCTACATTCTTTTCTCCTGCAAGCCTCAGCGGTGGAGATGGCTGGCTCTCCCATGAAATGATAATGAGTTTCAGTCTCCATATTGAACATGAGCTTAAGGACTGTAGAAGTACATGAAGGGCAGAACAGCCCTCACAAGAGAAATGTGGTTAGCTGCACAACATCAAGCAGTTACCTTCATTTCTTCCACTATAAAAATCAATGGACCCAATTTCTCGCATGAAATCCTGACCATTGGTGTGTTCTGAAACTGCTCTCTCTATCTTTGCTCCAGACCTGCGCATCATCTCCTGCACATGTTTAATCCTCAAAGTTATTCTGGTGAACCCAAAGGAAGCAAAGGAGGTGAGGGTGGTGAGACACTGGCACAGATTGTCCAGAGAAGCCATGGTTTCCCCATCCCTGGAAGTGTTCAAGGCCAGGTTGGACAGGGCTTTGAGCAATCTTTTCTACAGGAAGGTGTCTCTGACAGTGGCAGGGGGATTGGAACTAGGTGATCTTCGGTGTCCCTTCTAACCCAAACAATTTTATGATTCTATGTTGCTAAAAAAGTGGGAAAAATTAATCACCAGAGAAATAAGTGCTGTCGAGAAGCATGTCCTTTCTTTCTCCTTCTCCAACTAATGAATACAGTCAGATCTCCTAACACAGGTCCAACAAAGCCAGGAAAGTTATTCCTACTGGCACCTCATGCATGCCAACATCTTGGTTTTTATGTGAGCTGACGGAAAGCATTGACACTTAGATTTGACAATAAAAACAACAGACTGCTTGCTTTGATGACTTCTAACTTGAATCACCAAGGAATCATCTTCTCAAGCCTATTCAATAAGACAGCTATACCTCCTAGGAAGGTAAATCCAGGAGCAGGACTCTGCATGACCTTCATTAGCCAGGAAGCAGAAGGTGGCCTGACTTTTGCCACCATGCTCCTTCCCATCCCACTGTGTTTTGTACATACTAGAAGTTGACCTAACTGGTTCATCCCAATTCTAATTGGAGCCTTTATGTTAAATGCAAAAGTACTTATAACCTACACTTAAAAAGGATGCGAGTCAGGGAATGAGGCACAACACTTAAACTCTGCTCATCTATAATATATATTCCTATGTACAGAAAGCATGGACAGTGTCAAATGAAACACGCAATTAGTCCCCCTCTAACAGTGAGCAGTTCAAACTGTAACATCATGCCAACCGTGATTAAGAGTGATACAGCACATCATCATTGTCAACACTATTCAACCAATGTAAACCTTAGTTAGAAATGTACTTGTCAGAGAAAAATGCGCCTTTGATTTCTATTACACTTTCCCCAGTAATTGCTGTCATCAGTGGCAGGTTATTATTACAGTTGAATAGAGTTTCAGTAATTACTTTTGCACAGATTCTAACAGCTTTTAGATTGAATGATATTCTGACAGTTTGAATACTCTTGACAACAATTACCTTTTTCCTGGTTAACACTGATTCAGGAAAATTAAAAATTAAATCTGTTCAGAGGAAACACTTATGTATGGCACTAGTAAGTGGGTTGATACAAAAATGTGTAAATTACAGAATGACTTAGAATAAAAAGTTCTTTTGCTCTTCCTCTTATGCTTTTAAAAAAATCAGCACTTAGGGTACATGCAGTACACTCTGGTTAGATTACCAGTAAATGATGTGAAATAATTTAAAGCACTTCTAAATCTACTTCCTACTGATCAGCTTGAAATCGAGAAAACACTATTATGGAGGAAGGCTCGTTGCTACCACTCTAATTTTTGTCTTCAGTAACAGTCAGATAATGGCTTTTGGCTTTCAGAGCATTATTCTTAATCTCACACCAGTAGATTATTTGAAACAAAAAAGGAAAAAGAAAAAGGGAAATTGAAAAACAACAAACAATTTGTCTTACAGTGGTAGCATAGAAAAAGCCCAGCATGTTTGTTATTTCTGAAAAATGCACTTCAAATTGCAGGGGTCATAACTCAAATGGCTTGATTTAAAAAAAAGAATAAAAAAAAAAGCCTCATGCAGAGTTCTCCAATTCAATTTCCCTCTTTGACAGGATAACTGGCCTTGTGGATAAGCGAGATGCAGTCGAAGTGATATATCTTGTCATTAGTAAGCTTTCCGATACTGTTTCACATGACGTTCTTATAATAAAACTAAGAAAATATGGACTAGAACTAGCTAAAATTACCATGAGGTGGAGAAAACAACTGGCTGAAAAACTGCTCTCAAGGAGTTACCAATGGTTCACTGTCATACCAGGAGGAAATTTCAGGTGAGATTCCTCAGGGATCTGTCCTTGCTCCAGCTGTGCTCAATATTTTCATAATGACTCAGTTAAAGGGAAAAGAAATTACATTTATGAAATTTGCAGTGCGGAGGAGCTGGGATGGTGGGAACCCTTGGGAGGTCTGGATCAAAATCCAAGAAGATATTAACAGTTAGGAGTGATGGTCTGAAATTAAGATGAAATTCAATAAAGCCAAGTGTAAAGTGTTACACTTACAGAGGAGAAATTGAATGCAAATGGAGAAATGCCAGTAAGGGAGCTGTATTACAGAGAAGAGTTTCAAAGTTATGATGGCCTACAAGCTCAGTATCAAACAAAAGAACAAAACTGCTCCAGAATAGATTATGTCAGGTTTGTTAACAAGAGCATCTTACATGAGAACACTGTGGTAATTATCCTGCCATTAAGACAGGGTTTCAGTTAGAATGCAGTGTTCAGTCTTGAGCTTGTATTTGTAAGAAAAGATGCAACAAATCTTCCAACCCAACTTACTCTGTGGTCTATTCTATAATCTGGAAAGAGTCAAGCAAATTCCAACTGAGAAGAGCAGGAATAGTAAGGGCTGGAGAAGTATGACTCATGGGAATAAGATGGTGCTCTTCAGTTTAATAAAGAGAAAATTTAGGAGAGAAAAAATGAAGTCTTCAGTTGATGAAAGACTAACGTTACAATCATGCTGATTAACTGCCTTCAACATCCTCCAGAAGAAAAGTCAGAAAGAAACCTTTTGTTTTGTTCTTTCTGGCAAGAAAGTTTAGCATGATTGGTTTAAGGTTTGAAGACAGCTTCCATGACATAAAAACATACAGAAGATGACTTGCATGAGCTTCTTTCCCTCTAGAGAGAGAAGAGCTGGATGGCACAGCCCCAGTGCTGAGGGCTACTGCCTGGCTCCAGGTCAGTTAATTCAAAGATGGAACTACCAAAGGAGAATGACTAATGATAAAGACAGAAAAAGAGCACAGCAGCTGTGGAGCAAGAGATGAATGTTAAACTAAAGTCATCTAGCTACCATGCTGGTTAAAACACACATTAAAACACCCCTAGAAATATTGCCAATACATTTAGAAAGGGCTGTTTGGAACATACAGAACAGAGAGACTTATCTGAAACTCATGACACTTTTTAGATTTTATTTTCTTCTAGTTTTTGAGGTTTTCATCCTCAAACCACATTAATATATGTTCTGCTTCCATATTTAAAAAAAGGAGAAGGGTTCTGTAATAGCCTTTTTTTATGATATCAGCTTTAAGAAAAACAAACATATTGTGCAAGTCTTACATCTGGATCAGAACAGGTGGCGACACAGAAAAATCAGAGAACATTTATTGTTTGCTACCTTAGTTTAATTGGCCTGATTAAAAAAAAAAAATACAACATATTGCTGAAGAAAAAGAATCATAATAAATAAACCAGACACTGCTCCACCTCTCCTTGCCTTAGACCAATCAATTCTTGCCCGTCCTGGTGTAAACTGCCAGGGAAAATAACTTTTATAGGGTATTGGGTAGGAGCTCACTGGGTTCTGGTTACCCAATATCATTTATTCCCACTGAAACAGAAGCAAAAAGGCAAGGAGTGTGCAAGACCTCGGTTCCTCCTACACTCATGCCCCAGCCAACATGCGTCGTTCATGGCATGGGAGATACATGCTGCTCTAAGTGTGGAGTCGGTTGCAAAGCTGTGATTGAGCCTTTAGCTTTTGGCACTGCTACCTAACTCCGATCTACGTGTGTATTAAAATATCGCCTTTTTTTCTGCTCATTAGAATTATAGATTTAGTTTATTGTTATACTTTCCATAGAGCCTTCTCTTCTTATTAGCATTGTACAATCTGTACAAAAGCAAAATTTAGTCTTTTCAGGGAGCTGAAAAGAAGCAATCTTTTACATGACAAATCCAACATTATCATATGTAAACCTCATTTACTATGTAATGTCTTCCTGTTTCCAGTTCATTAATTGAATGAAACCTATTTTCACATTCTGGTAGGCAGCAATATTCTCTAACTAACAGAAATGGTGCTTTTCGGGGGGTGTGGGGGAGGGAAATAGAAAAGAAAAAAGGTGCAATGCCAGAAGATATTCAACAGAATAATTGGTCAAAAAATATACAGATTTCTGAAAAAAAAAACATTTTTTTTCAGTACACTTCTCAAAAATAAGAAGAATGGTAGTTGAAGTCTGAAGCTAATACAAAGCATTTTTTTATCATATCAGCAGCTACGGTGTAGCTGTTTAACCTTTGATAAAGGGAGCAATCTGACTTGAGTAAACGTTACCGCATTGCTTTCACTGGCCTGAGGAGCAGGCTGTGGCTCAAGTTAGAGCCCATCCCCATACATGAGGTATCACCCTGCTTCGTGTCACAGCTACAGATGTCCCAGAAATGACAGAAACACTGAATCCAACACAACAGAGCTGTGAGTTGCTGAGAGTAGAGATAATGTGTTAGTCCCCTATCTAGTGATGGAGTACTGATACCTTGTTTATCACCTAAACCTTTCACCACAGTGCTCTTTCTTTTAGAAGAATATATTTCCTTCCCACAAAGTCATACCAGTGAGAATATCTCAACCTATTTATTGCAAATTCCAAGAAAATACTCTGGCCATCAAATCTCCTTCATATACACAGAAAAAAAAATTGTTTACAATAAAAAACAGCTTCTCCTCAGGGTGAGGGTAAGCACAAGTTTAATTCTGCATTACAGATGTAACACAAGGGATTGCTTAGAAGTGATACGACAGAAGTGTCTTAGCTATATTAATTAAGACCATACTACTGAGCTAGTAAAAAAGCCTGGTTTTGATCCATGGAGCTGCCTATAGTTTTGCCCGACTTTCTTCAGAAAACCCATGAAGATATAGCAAAGCTTAGTTTAAGATCTGCCTCAAATAATGCTACAATCATCCTCTGGTGGTTTACCCAAGCCAAAGTTATACAGCATACTTAGGTAGAAACACGCCTGGTAAACTACCAGTCTTTAATTTTCATTGTGTATTAAAGCGACACTTGTAATGCCCAGGTACACTCCTATAAATATGTGTAGATAAACACAACCAAGGAGAAGTCAATTTGTAACACACAGCATTCCTGGAGGTTCAAGACTAATGTTTGTAATTGGAAGACATCAGCACTTGTTTTGCTGGGTTTTCTCACAAGAAAATCTATAGCCTTGAAAGAGCAATAAAGCTCCTCGCAGGTTAAAGATGTGTTTCTTAAGTTCCATTCAGGTCCAAGGAAAAACAATTTAAAAAATACCCAACTGGGAGGGAACTCACTAAAACCAACTCGTGCTCAGTATTTGCATTAATGCTGTATTAAAAGTAAGAAAACACTGATAACATTTGTCTATGGCACAAAATAAATCAGCATCACCAACACATAGGAGACTATGCCCTCACAGGCAAGCCAGAGTAAGAGAAAAGGAATGAAATTATGAAGAACAAACTTGAAGGTCTTGCCCTCAGCCCACAGAAGAAAGTTCTGGACACAATAACTGGGATGTCTGCAGCCCAAAGTGGTTTGTGGACACCATTAGGGTTTTAGGGTTTCGTACCACAGCTTCAGCTGCCTCATGCAAACAAGCCAAAAAAACCTAGTATTAAAATGAGGAAAACCTGGCAATTTAAAATTGCCTAATATATCCCATTTCCTTTTGACCTCAATTCAAAGCTTTTATAAGCCAAAGAAAAGACAAGCTCACAATTAGTGAGTATGACCAGCTTATGGGTCTATTCTGAACAAATATTTAAATATAACAATAAGCAAGCCTAGGAAAAGGCAATTTATTTGACTATCTGAAACCAATTTCTTTTAAGCACAGGTCATGTTATTTTAAAGTAAATTTCTTTTTCACCAGGACTATGTAATTCCATAGGGATTGGACCCAAAACCTTTTCTTGCCAAATAACTTAATCTTGGTGCATCAGGAACTGTATTTTCCTTCAAATAAAACTTATTCATAGTATGGGTGGATTTGTTGCTTTTCTTAACAAAAACGTTCCCTGACAACTTCAAAACCAAATTATACCTAGGAAAAAAACCCAGTTCAGTTATAAAGCTTCTTAAAAAATCCACAGAGCCACAGCCATACAGAATGACTTGCTTAGAAAAACAAAACTGCCACTGACTGGAAGGAAAAGAAAACAGAAATAGACAATTCCAAAATATTTCTGTATAACCAGGTTGCCAAACACTGGCAACATGAAAACCTGTAACGTATTCCCCCCAGAGTAAATCCTTATCCCCTTCTTGCAATCTCACAGCCTCACCAGAACTCAAATCGTGGTTGCAATCCAATACCATCGTAAATATTTTCAATCTCATTCATCCCAAATGAAAATTCAAGATGATGAACAGGGACTAGGAGACTACCCCTGTTAAATAGCTTGTAGTTAAATGGCAAAGAACACCCACAGCCTTTTACTGCCCTCCCAGGCTCTCCAGTATGAACCAGTACAGCCCACACTCACCCATGCTCTGCCCAGCACAGCTCCCTCAATGCCTCTCCTCTTGCTCCCCAGCAGCAGACATTTTCCTCTCCCCATTCCCACAGCTGATTGCAGCTGAAAGGACTCTCCCAGGTGTCTGCCATGATGTTAAATAAACAAGTTGCATTTCTAACCCTATAACATGCATTAGAAATAAGTAGTGAGAATTACAATAACCACTGGTTATTCTCTAGGATCCCTTAGTTATAAAACCATCACTTTGCCTATGGCTTGGTTTGAAAGATGGCACTAAGTGTGCTGGGCATTTTGTTTTAATATCTAGTGTGTGAAGAACATCTGATTAACAGTTTTCCATTCCTCTTCAAGTATTTTTGTTAGGAGTAAGTCTTTGCTCTTTTAGATCCTGATCCAAAGCCTTTCAAAGTAGTTGAAAAGTCTCCCATTGATGGGAAGGGTTTTGTGCCTTTGTTAATTGTTCCTTTCACATTAGAGTGAAAACAAATTCTTCAGGTTTCATTCAGTTCAATCCTGCAATATATTGCACCCTTATTTTAAGAAGGCCGATGAGAAAAGGAAGGAAAGGCAAGAACGAAGCCCAGGACAAAGGGTTGTGTGCAGGCTGCAAGAACATGTTCTATACAGACCATAAGGTAAGGTTTGATACGTCATATGCCTTGGACTATCCTGAAAGACTCCAAAAGATGCAGGATTCAGAAGTTCACAGTATGCTACATCTGAAATACTCACTGCTCACCAGCAGACCTGAGATCAGAAAGCCGTTCAGTATTGGTGCCCCCCAGTAGCTGCTTACTGTGAGCAATTTGGTTCTCCCCAGGAAACTTATGTTTAGTTTGCTGTTCTCCCAGGTTGAGGTGTCATCTCTATCCAAGGCAGAGGTATGGATGGAGAAAAGTGGGATGTCTGAAGAGCATGAAAGCCTTGGTTTGGGGTATCTCAGAGCCAAAAATGTTGTTGACAAATCACAAGGTGCTTATTCAACCCCAAGAAATGTGGCTGGTGAACTGAAATGGTGAATTCTGATGGAAATTAAACGTTGAGCACGCACATGTTGCAGTGATAATGGAATTTTACAAATAGCTGAAACAAAACCACATAATTAATGTAATTTTTTCAGAAAGTTGAGTTTTAGCTGGGTACATATCACTGCAGCTTCACAGCACCACCTCCCAGGATGGCAAACCCAAGAAAAGCTCTGTGATCAGGGTTAACCTAAGGCTGCCTTTAAAACAATTAATGCCTTTGCCCTGAAAAGTAGATGAACTGGCTGGAAGTAATAGATATTTCCATGCACAGCTTAAAAAAGCCAATGTAAACATAATGATACAAACAAATGCAGATCTGTGAGAGGAGGGAAAGCAGCAGTAACACATGGCTGATGCTGTAGGAAGCCAGGAGAGAGCATGGTTGGCTGGAGAAGTCTGTGCGTTTGAGGACAGAAGACTGCTCTGGACAAGCCATCTATCCTACCATGACATAAATACTGGCATTTTGGCAGAAGGATGAGAATTTGTAAAGAAAGAAATACGTAAAGTGCACTAATAACCTGGAAACATACCTTAAAAGAATGCCTTCTTACAATGAAATCATTTTTTTTTTTCCCTCCACAAAGAGGGATTTCACCCCGGAGTTGTTTCTAAAAGATGGTAAAACATAACAGATGAATGTTGCCTTGCATAAGGAACACACATATGCATTTAAATCACTTATATTTTACTTTTTTATGATGCAATTGTGAATTGTGTTATTTTGCATTTGTAATTAGAGGTTGAAACAGATGGTAAAGTCTTGGTTTAAAGTGATGTACTGGAGTACGCAGCTCTGTGTATCAGGTCTCCTGCTCCACTGAGTGCTGAGGATGGAAACCCTACCAGGAGGTGGTCAAATAGCACAGTGTTTGCTGCTCATCAAAGCACACTGAGAAGTACCGGAAGAGAGTTTCTAGAAGGTCAACAAGCATTTGTGAAAATCTGTTTTCTTTTCCAAAGAAAAAGAACTCTCACAGTGTTCTCACTACTGAGCTCTAATTTTGACAGTTGGGGTATGCAAGGAATGCACATGAGCCCTTAACCAAACCAGCAGTAGTTTGGTATAGGATCCAAAGGGGGTAAAGGTCTGAGCCACAGCCAGCTCAGCAACTCCTCTAGAAAACCCACAGATGAGCAGTGACACACTGAGAACTGGTGCATATGAGCTTGGAACACTGAGCGTGCAATTGATGCATGAATAGGGGTGGCTTTTCTATGGCTCATTAATCAAGACACAAGGAAAGTAGTGGGTACATGGAGTCTCATGCATACCTTTTTCCATTGTATGCAATTTGGCTACACACCAATGACATTATTCCATAAATACGACCTAGGAAGTCATATAAATATGACTTAATAAGTGAGCCTTCCCTGAGCTGTCCCCACCAGGAAGCTGCATGGCTATGATCTCCGCTTGAGCTGGGACACCTCTCAAGGGTGCTCCTTGAGTCAGAGAGACCAGATCTTTGGGTGAGTCCACTTTGAGTTCCAAATTGCAAGTGGGCTGCACACCAGGTGATTCTCCCCTTGCACAGGGACACCTCTCAAGGTTTTGAGATTCCTTAGCTGAGACTGAGAGATCCTTCCACACTGAAGGTGGAGAGACCCATTAGATAGAACAGATCCTTGGTAAGTGACTGATGGCATGCTGAATTAACACCAATGAAATCAGTACTCAATATTAATTATTACAAACTTTGTATAGATAATTCCATCAGACATAAACCATTGTCCAAGTCTGAGACTAAGATTGGACCTAAGTGCAACTAAGCTCCAGTAGGAGTTTAGAAAGCAAGGGAGCCCACTCTGAACCTAATGACTCAATGGCAGAGTCTCCCCTTTTGTATCTTCAGTCTCTGTGTAAATCATTCTAGCTTGATTTTAACTTGATTTTGTATGTTTCATCCATGTAGTAAGTAATAAAGCAAACCTTGACACGAAACTTTGTTAAGTTGCACTTTTATGACATTGCTTTAAAACCTTTGCTAATTCCTCTGACAGTGATTCTTTAAGCGAACTAAATTGCTCTTTTGTGTAAGGGTATTTATGTTTCAAGAGATGCAACAATGTATAATTAATATAGTGGGGAAGTGAAAAAATGGCATAAGTTAGTTCAAAAATCATATTGCTTGCTGTCTTGGAGGCTGAGGACTTAGAGAAAAATCTGTCAGAGACTGAAGTGTGCGAAAGTCTTACACCAGCTTGTCCTTTAATTGAAGTGAATGAAATTGCACCAGCCAAAACCTTAGACCATGCTGCTGCTTCGGTTCAAGGCCTGTTGCAAAAGAAATAAAAAGCTACTGTTTTCTGACGGCTATTCTTGGTGATTTCAGTTCATGTTAGTGTAACAATGTCCTGTCTTGGAGGATCTGCTGAGGATTATTTGATAGAGTTTAATGACCTTTCTAAAGGTCTGACAAGACATCTTACAGAATTCCACTGCAGGAATATATCAGACCTGTTCCAAAGCCCCGTAAAGTCAAAGAAATGACCCAAATGTACTTTTGTGCCTTTTCTATTAGATTTTTAAATTTCTATGTTGTGTTACCCTATAGGTGAAGGCAAGCATTGCTCAGGACAGTGTCAAGCTCATTCTAAAACGCAGTAGCATTATTAAGACAAATAAGTTCCCCAAAACCAAACCACAAAAATTAAGGGTCAAGACATTTCAGCAGCACATGGGGAAGCAGCCAAGTTTTTTGTGCGTGCATCAGATTTTGCTCTGAATAGCTCAGTTTTATACAGCTCAGTTAAACCTAGACAACATCAAGCAGGGGATCAATAACATCACAAACATTGTATCTCTACTTATATTTTCAAACTTATGAAACAGTCTCCAGATTAAGAAAAAACAGACCTAGGTCAGACAGCTCGCAGCACCATGTCATTATTCCCTGACAGCTGAAGCAGCATAACTGCAAACCTTGTCAATAATTTGTTTTCCACACAACATCGCTTATATAGCTAGAAATGCTTCAGACATCAAGAAATATTAATTCATGTCACTGCTATGAGACTGAAAATGCAACCTGTCCTTTGAGAAACCTGAAAATACTGTTCTGTGAGTGTTGAAAGCTGAGAATCAAAGCTGAAAACCAACCCCAGCAGTCTGATTTTCTAGCCTGCGGGCAATCACCATATACTCTGGTGTCTCGATGCTTTTTAAATAGGGTTAGCTAGATCCAGATTTATAATATTAAAATCAAGAAACACCACAACAACCAAAAAAGCTACTCTTCTGTGCTGTAATTTCAGGTCACCAGAGCTGTGCAAGATGGGTGAGCTGTGAAAGCTGCTCTGTTGCAACAGAAGACGAGGTCATTTCCTCCTGCATGTTGGCCATGATCTCAGACTGACCTTCCCTCAGTCCTCCTCCAGCAAGAGCTCAGTGCTTTTTCTAGTAGCCAAGATCAGGTCTGCAATTTCTTTGGGCTTCCTGGAAACTCTGCTGCTGAACTGATTTTTCCGAGTCACCAGGTAACTGAGAAGAAAGTCTGCTGTTTGCAGTGCAGAGCATTCGTGGTTGAGCATTAGTGGTTCTTGGGTGATTTCTGCCATCATTACCCGCATCACTGTATAGTTTAGACAGCTATGGCAGCAAAACCAGAATGGATAGAAGGCTCTGAGTATATCCCTGAAGCCTTTGAGTGTGTAACTTTTCCAACTCTGCCCTAGCATCCCACTATCATTTAAAGGAGACAGTGTTTTTCCCTCATTTAAAGTACTTGTCTGCTTTGTTTCTGTTTGGTTGGGGTTTGTTTAAACGAGTTTGCTGTAGATAAAGCCAAACAATTCACAAATGACAGAGTCTTTAAGGAATCTTACAAACAAGAGGAGCTGTGTAACTGGAAAAGCATAAACTACAAACTATTCATCTTGGTACTGCTTCTGGTGACAAGAATGGCATGCGTATTTTACCAGAACACTAACAGGACCATGAGCCAGCAATTCTTCCAATCCCAATCAGGAAAGTCCCTCCAGAACCACCCGAGCTCATTATGAAGTCAACCAGATGAGATCTCATAATAATGAGCTCCTTTAAGTTTTATCCTTTTGCTACTTTAATCTGATAATAAGATTTTACAATCAAATACCAATGAGGACATACAAATCTCTTTTGAAATCCACGCCTCACTGAGGGCTAAACGCTAGCTCACACATGTACCATTTTAACTTGAATATTCAGATTCTGTGAGTCCCCACAAAGAAGAGTGATAAGGGTCCTTTTCTGTTTAAAAGAGGATGTAAAAGGTTTCTCTGACTTGGCTGTGCTTTTTGTGCTTAAGAATCCCTTTTACAAATGCAGCCCACTGCCTACTCCAAAGGGTTAAAGTCTCTTTGAATCTTCCAAACCTGACTTTTTTCTAAGTAAGGTCTTAAAAAATCTCATTCAGGTGTTTAAAAATTCTTTTGTTGTACATACATTGATAGTGCTTAAAACTGACCATTTAAAGGACGCTACAAGCCGAATGCTTGAGGCTTTTAAAATCGGAACATAGAGACTCTGAGTCATGTCTGACTGTTGATTTAAGTTAACCTTCACTGAGATTTTCTTTTCTAACTTGTGACTTGGTCTGCCAGTACATTTTGTTTTGCTTTAGTATGTGCTAAAAGTTGGCAAATGCAAGAGGGTATTTAAGAACACTTGGTGCACTTCTTGGAACACTCTGTAATATTCAGAGTAAAACTTCTTACAGACTATGTCTGATTACAGCCTTGGATGTCAGCAAGTCCGATGAGAAAAGGAAAAAAAATCAATCTAAGTGCAATTATGCTTTTTTTCTGTATTAGTTAATATTGAATGTGGTGGTGGTTTCTTAATCACCCTGCACTTTCAGATGTGGCTAAACTGGCTTGCCCTGGCTGTCGTGCTGATGTAGGTGGTCCTCATGGACTCTCCCACCAGCTCCGCTGAGCACATTGTGCTGTGCAGCCTGGAAGCGTGGCTCCTGAGCTGGAAAAGCCTCCAGAAAACCCCTTCAGAGGTGCTACCTGCAAGTGGTGGCACAGGGCAGACCCTGAGCACCTACACCTCTGCCCACAGCGCCTCTTCCTTCTCAGTGGTCCTGCATAGCCTCGGACACTATGGGTGTCCGCAGTCACTGGAGCTTGAGATGAGAGCATTTATAAACTATTTACAAATAAAATATGGCATTTACTTAGCTAATGAGTCTCTCAGGTACAGATCATATTGTGCTACCATAAATATTAATCATCAGGACTGGTCAAGGAAGTAAAATATAAGTGACTGCATTAAACCACTGTTTGCCCTCTGACCAATTTAAAATAAATAAAAAGAAAAATATAAGAATAATGGACAAAAGGAAGGAAATACGAACATAGAAATTCAGATGTAAGAAGCAAAGCAGAAAGGAGGAGGGGTACAGGAGTCAAGGAGACAGCAATGGATCTATTTTTGACAGGGTAGGGCAAAAGCAGGTTTCCTCTTGCTGTAGCATCAGTGACAGACCTTAACTGAAGGGAGGATGCCAGAGAGAAGAAGCAGGAATCCAACAGGACAAAGTAATGAGGATGATGGGAGGGACAGGACCTACCAGCTGGGATGGATTAGGATGGATCTCCAAATCCTTTCATCATGACAGCTTCAACAGTGATGCTGGTTGCAGACCTTTCCATAGCTGTCACAAAAAAACTTCATGTTTTCTCATGCTTGTTGTTTCAAGCTGACAGAACTTAGGCAGTTTTAACTATTTCAGTATTCCTAATTGTAATGAGGTACTATTGATAGGCTGCTTCAGCACTAGGATGTGTTCTGTCAAAGAGCAAGCAGCTTTCACTCAGAAATCTCCAAGCCCTTTCTTACATCCAGTAGGTCATTTCCTACCAAAAACGGAGCAAACACATTAAATGCAGGTATATCCTATCAAAAATATATCTCACATACTTTTGAACCATCTGAAGCTACTACCTTCAAAATCCAGATAATCATATTGTAAATGACAGTGCAAGGATCCCATCTGCCATCATTCACTCACAAGAATCCAAATCACAAGTTCAAAATCAGTGTTTTAAAACATTATAGAGTCTGGATCGCTATGTGGATATAACATAGAATCATGCTGATAATATATGATTTATATTTGATATTAGAAACATTCATTAAAACAGCTTTTATGATAACCACTAACATTACCTACCAATTAGATTGTTACAAGAAAGATTCTGAATGCTTTTCAGTATGGCTTTTTTTCTTACTACTAGTGCAACCTTTATGGAATGCTCAGAATTAAACTGGCACTCTACCTGTGGTCTTATCACTCAGTTTTCTTCACACTTTTTTTTTTTTAATATGAAAAGGATCTGAAATAAACAGATCATAAAATGTTCTTATAAATAATACGTGTTTACTTTCTTTTGGGATTGGTATGGATAAAGAAATTGAACCAGAATGCCATAGGAACAAATTTTCTTCAGGGAATTCATTCACATCTGTTCCTGTATGACAACAGGAGGAACAGAAATTAAAAGGAAAAAAAAAAAGATAAAAGAAAGGAAATGTAATTTTCAAAAGGAAAAATGGCTCACTCTGATCTTTAGCTGAAGGTTCTGATGAGTTTTTATTCTACCTGACCTGATTAGCCCAACTCTAATAATGAGCTAATGAAGAAAAGAAAGACTTATTCTGAAAATTAACTCCTTTTTGGAAAGGAGATAGATGTGATTCTGGATGTACCTGGAAAATACACTTGCTTCATTCTGTTTCCAAATCTTAACTCACCCCTTTCAGTGCTTATTGATGCACTTTGGGCAGGACTTAGCAAAAGAGCTGCTGGTCACCATATTTAATAATTTTTTTCTGTGCAACATATTGTTGACATGCTATCATCATTAATTGGCAAGTCATTTACTGAATTAAAAGAAAGACCCCTTTCCCATTTGTCTCTGGTGAGTGGGGATCTGGTATTGACCTTGCTGCTTTTGAGAATGAGAGGGTTGAGCAGGAATCCATCCCAGCAATTCCTGCAGTACTGACACAAGATAACGCATTCACTGAGACATTAAAAGTACAAGGTGGGCTTATCATCTCAGGCAGAAATTGGGCTTGGAGAAGGATGAGAGGACGTGGGTTATTCTGTTTACAGAACCTCTGTGCACCCCAAGTATGGTTTCAGTTTCTCCTTTGAAATTTAGAACAAGCAATGCTGTCAGTATTGATTTCTCTCTCCCAAATCATGGCTGTAGGCTGGACTCTGCAGATAGGATGTGGGATGTTGTTTTCAATAGTGCCATAGCAGAAACACCACCTTGCTTTTAAGGTCTATGCGCCTTGAGCACAATACCAAAGTACAGCATGTTAACAGTAAAAAATCAATGTAGAATCATTGGATTGATAACTAAACAACACCAAGCTATGAAATACAAATGAATACTATCATGCCTTTTCTAATTTATAATCCACCTTCCATTTGCTTACATATTTTTCCTATTTGTGCAAGAACAGATCTGATCCAGAACCAAAGAGAACAACTGTGGTCTCTTTTTTAACAATATTGGCAGAACACACAGAAGGTTTCTCAGTAATGATGTGCTGTGCAACCACAGTCTTAGTGAAAAAAAACCCTCAACATTTGCTAAAAGCAGTCTGAAAGGATATAAGTCTTTCTCCAATACAACAATGGTGTTAATTTCTCTGATTTTAATATTTCTGGTCTTTATAGACTGGAAAATTACAATGTAATTCTGTGATGCAGACAAACACCCTGTATGAAATAGATGAAGATCATTAAGTCTGTTTGCTTGAATTTCAGTAGCTTTACTGCACACAAACTAGAAGGCCTGGCTTGATAAGTATTGAATATTTTCAAGAACTATTTATTTCAAAGCTATCAGGCTGATGAAGGTTTTAAACTTACAGATTCATGTTTTTCTTGGAGCAACATCTTTAAAGATATGCAAAGAGGGATTTCTCAGCACTATTCAGAAACGAGTCTCAAGTGATTTGCTACTTTTGAGTACAGAAGTTGTTTTCTAATTCAAGCAAACATTTAGGAAAAAAAAAGCCAAAAAGGATGTGAAAAAACGATCATTAGGAAAACAACACTAAGAATCTCAGCAGAAATATTCAACTGACTTACTTGATTTCATAGTTATTCTTTTAGATCCTGGAGCATAAGAAATACACAGCATTCTTAATATGAGGACAAATGCAAAAGTCATCAATGTAAAAATTAGGTTTTAAAGGGTTTGGAATAAACCCTTAATCAAAAGCCCACTAAGACCATATTCCCAAAGCTGAAGTCATTACTGCTGTTTCTCAGATTGCTGTGCGCTCGTTTTTTGAGATACTATTTTGGGTCCCGTAGGCAATGGAAATATGTAGGTTATTCTCACTTCCACAAACAGATATTTAGAAAAACAGATCTATTTACATAGTAGATGGACATATTCACATGAAACATTTGATAGATGAATGCAGAGATAAAATTTTTCTGGTTTGCTGGTAGAACTGCTATGTGCTATACATAGAAAATTACCTCTATGTAGATAATGTATATCTGACTTCACCTTTTGCATATTGATTGCTGAGTTGCAAATACTTAACCATGTGGAAGTGTATGCAATATGAATAACTTTATTTCAAACTTGCATGATCTTAGGCCATATGTTCACTGGTATCTGAGCATCTATCTTCTGAAATTTGCTATCATACACTGCCGATCAATAAACCCTACAGTATTTCAGAAATGCTGAATATATATTACATTTGAAAGCTTCAGAGACAGATATTTTTAGATACAATTATTTACATATAGGGTCCAAGACCAGCAGGCCAAACCTTAAGCTTTGGTAACATTAACACTTGCAAATAATCATCACTACTGTATCACTCTCACACTCCATAATCTGCTAACATATGTCTACATTTTATATGTGTTTATGTAGTACTTTATATGGAAATGTTTCATTACTGCCCACAGCAACATGTGGCATTTCTTCAAGAACATTTCAGCACCTTTTAACATGGTTTCTTCAAATGTCTTTTTAATTGTGAGGATTTCGTTCTACAAATGTTATCACTGCTCAAACAGATCGATTTTCTTAACTGCTTAATATGCATGCTCTAGGCATTTCTACAAAATGTAAAATATACAGTACAGGATTAATATAAATAAACTACTACCAGGTTATTATGGATCACATTTAAAGCAGCATGGCTGAAGATAATTCCATTTTAAACTTAAAAGTCTTCTTATTGTGGCATCACTTAATTTTTACTTTTTTTCTTTTTTCATGTAAGGTAATTTTTTAATTAATTTGTATTGTACCACTAGATTTAAACCCAGCCATGTTGTGCTTAGTTACCAAAACAGTGACTGCTGGTGAGGAGTGTTTATGGTGGAAAGTTTTGACAGCATTCTGTATTTTCTGAATCTCAGTTGATTGCTCTCAGGTTTTTGTTGTTTTTTTTTTTGCCAGTTTCTATCTGATCAGGCGTCTTCTAAAACTGCACAAAACCCAGTCAGGTAGAGAGACCTCCAGGCAGGTACAGATGCAGAGAAGAAAGTAGCGGCTCTCTAATACAAAGGCTCCTGAGCCAGCTCACTGCTGGTTCACCATCGTCACGTTCAAAGACACTTAGACTAGTGACTGTCATTGATGATTTCGTTATTGGCATTCAGCCTCCTAAAAAAAAGCAATCTGAAGCTAGCTGGGATGCACAGCCTTCAGGCCAAACTTACTTCTCTCTGTCAAACTCAGAGCAAGCCTAGACTAACTTTTAAAGAACTAAAAGCAGGGGAGGTTAATTCAAGTCCCACTGTTTATCTGGTTTTAATTGGAGGCATCATGAATCTCAAGAAATAATTGTCCGACTGTATCCTTCCAGCATCTTATTCACCATCCACTCAGGTCTAAACAGTCTGGTTCGGTGTCAGGGAGATGCAGTGTTAGTAAGAGAGGACTACTGATTTCTGCTTCCAAGCACAAATACAGGAGTAGGAGATGAGGACACCATTATTGCCTTCAACTTTGATGCACAGAGGTTCATCATTTGCTGGTGTTCATGTGGGTTACGTAAAGATCAATCTAATTACACAAAGATTTTCTAGAAGAGAAACCTGGTAGAAGAACACAGCAGCCTCTTCCTGACCCCAGCGCTGATCTGTCCATCCCAGCCCTTCCCGCTGTGTTACCTGCTACTGCCCTGCCCTAAATACATTTATCCCAGCACTTGGCAAACTACACAGAAATTTCCTCTTTGAATAAGGAAATAGTACACACCAATAGGAACAAGCTGTTTCCTTCTATAAGGTCCATGGAATTATTATTTTTTTGGAATCCAGAAGAAATGCAGTTTCCCAGCTGTGAGGTTTGGTACCATTACTGCTGGAGAGATGAGTCATTGTTTCTCTAATATATATCAGCTCAGTACCTATAACTGTCTCTCATCTAAATGTTAATTGTATCCAACAGAAAGACTTTAAATGAATACTCTGTCAATAACACTGTTATTAATGTTTCTTGATAGGCACAGTTGGAATATTTTGTAAGATTAGTCTAATATTTCCTACAGATTCTGCTTCTTGTGTTGTGTTATTGTGTCTGTGTTTGATCAAAACCTGCTTGTAAAGTCTTGCTTGGCTTTTCTTTTTACTCTTCTTGCAAGAGTTCCCTTATCGCTAACTTTTAATGGGCTATAGTTACTATATGTGTACTAGTAATCCACATTTATTTGGACCACAAGCCTCAGTTTAGCTGTTAAACTCAGATTTTCAGATTGCTCAGCAGTGCATTTTATTGCCTTCTCCCAGTGCAGCTGGTATCATAACACCTGATGGTATTAGGGGGTTACAGTGTTAGGCTTGGCTTAATCATCTGAAGATTCTGATTTATGCCAAAGCTACCTCTGTCTTTCTAAACGACTATGACATGAATCATTTGGCAGCAATTCCTTGTTGTTGGCTGCTCACCTACCTGAGACAAAGGGAGGCAGGAAGAAGAACCCATGTGTTTGACTAGAAAAATAGACAGAACAGCTTTCCCGTGATGCCCCGTGTGTATAACTGATTGAATTTACCAAGCAAGTGGAGCAGCAGCGGCATGCCAGCCGCAGAGGTGGTGTGCCAGAAACACCTAAGCAACAGGTGGTGGGATCCTTCCTTTGATGGAGCCAGCTTTGCTAGGCTGCCTGGAAACATCGGGAAAGTTTAAAGCACACACAGCCCACTTTGTTTGAAAAGAGCAAATAACCTATCCAAAGGCTGAAAGCCACCTCTTTGTTTTTTGCCTTTTTTCCCCTCTCTCATCTCCTTTTTCTTTTCCCCTGCTGTTTCTTCAGATTTAGTCCTTTTGTTTCTTCTCCTTCAGACATCTGTCCTTTGCCTGGACTGCTGTTCAGAGCAGCTAAAGTACATATATACCACCTTACGTACAGCACACTTTGATGGCTCACAATGAGACACCAAAGCTGAAATAAACACATAGCTGGGAAAAAAAAATAAATAAAAAAAAAAAAGAAAAAAAGTTAAATCCCTATTTAAAAACCTGTTTTGTGTTTTCTTATTTCTTAAAGTTATTTTTAAGTGTTTAAACCAGACCAATTATAGTCAGAAACTACTTCACTTAATCCATTCCTTTATCTCCTGGGAAAAATCACCAAAGCAATTCTCAAAATGTTTAAATCCCACAGTGTGCATAAAAGCAGCAAGTAAATCTGCTCCTTCCCAGGCAAACCTTAAGGATTTCACTGACATCTTTAATTAAACTAGCAAATAGGTCGGTTTCTCTTGTATTCTGACCAATACACTGTCAACAAGGAGGAAGAAAAAAATGAAAAGAAGGATTTGTACTGAAAAATAGCACCAGAAACATTTGTATAATCATGATCATGGACTGGAACAGGAATGTAATCAGGAATTATTGAACATTATCAACTACTTCCTGGCAACATGCTGCTTGGATAATACTCCTGTAGCTACAGGAAAGTTAGTTATGAAATAATTAAACTAGGAAGTTGGAAATAGGACAAAAAAGACCACCCCCTCCCCCCCCCCCCCAAAAAAAAAAAAGCATGAAGCTGTGCAAAAGAAAAGTATGTTTATCTCTGTGAATTTGTAAGTGCAGATTTAATTCCAAAAGGGAGAATTGTGCGATTGTTATTAGATCAGTAATAAGCACAGATGGCTGCAAAGGAACCATACTCCAACCCATCCTACCATCTCTACCCTGCAGCACTTGTGAAGGAGAAAGAAATACAGAAGCAGAGAGCAACAGAACTGGGAATTTAATGTTTTTTAAATATAGAAGACTAAGTCTACATCCTCATATGTTATTCATTATCGGTAACATTACTGGCAAATTTACCCAACACAGATTTTAACACATGATTGTATAAGCTCATTTCAGAAGTTATATCCAATGTTACAAGGCAACTTGTCGCAATCTTCTGTAGATACCATCCCCTTACAGGATTATTTTTTTTTTAATTCCTGCAAGAGAAAACTTATGTTCCTAGAGATGAAAAGGTTTTCACTGCATGAAAAAGCATGATCCAAAAATCCTGCTCTCAGCTCTGTGGAAGAAGGATTTATGATGCTCAACTAGCAAAGATAGCAATTAGCTAGAATACTCAAGAGCAGAGAGCTTGACAATCTGATGAGTTATTCTTTTGAACTGGGGCAGCAACTCATGCATAAATTTCCTTGTAAACAATTATTACAGAAATGCACTGTAAACACAATTAATCATCTCAAGGTGTTATCTCTAGGTATTTTCCCCACAGATTATGTGCCACTTGCTCAATAAATCAAATTTTAACATAAAGACATCAATAGCTGGTATTATTAATATTCCCATTCAACAAAACATGGTTGGATAGAAGCTAACAAGCTTTGATTACACTTTGAAAACAGAGAAAATATTACATAAAATAGGAAAAAAAGATGTGAATTGTGAAACTTTGAATGAAAACAGGATTAAAGAAGAGATATATGAATCAGAAAATTGGCTAAGATAAAATACGAGAAGGTTGCAATTTAAAATGCATTTTTCAATGATATGAATTGGAACTAGTATAGTACATCCTGTTAATAGGAATATTAAGTTTTACATCATCTTAGATAGGTTCTTCTTACAGAACAGTATTTACAAGAGCCTTATAATAATAGGCTGCCTAATGTTTCCATAGGATTTCTTCTGATGATATATACCAAACACTTTTTCATCTATTGTTTGTAATTATTGACTGGGGATTTGAGTAGCAGGCAAAAGGAACAAAAGCATCCAACACCGTTTCATCTCTTACAGTCCACAGTGCATTAAAAAACATGCACTCCAGATTTATCTGAAAACCACCCTGTCAGAAACCAAGCTCTGAGATCCTTTGGAGATCATCATATGGACTTTGGCAAGAGTTGAGAGAGAAACTGGTTCAGATGAGTGGGGCAATCAGGGCCAGGGGAGAGTCAGATGGGGCAAGAGGGAAAGGAAAGAGCAGTTGTTGGAGGGGAGGAGGAACACAGGAAGTCAGAGAGGACTGAGGAGCATCTCTCTGGTCTGTCATCTTTGAAACAGTTTGCAACATGGGGAAGATATAAAAGGCACAGAAAAAAAGACAGTGGAGAGGCTCACAAAAACTGCCCACAAGGATTTTGGCTCTGGGAGAGAGGACAGGAGCATGACAGTGAAGCTATCAAAGTGGTTTGAAAGGCAGGGGGAAGAGATGGCATCAACACCTGCAGTTCTGCTCAGTTATTCCTACTTATCTTCCAGACAACATCATTAGCCCTGTTTACAAACAGAAGACATGTTTACTTAAGCTTCTGCTACTCTGCCCAATGCCTTGCACAGCTGATGACACAAACACGTCAGCCAAGTGAAACAGGTGACACTGGGATAAGGGCACTTGAGCCTTGGGGTTTCCATAAATTGCAATGAGTTCTGAACTAACCTCTATGAGAAGGCTTCAGGTGATGCCTGAAAGCAGATCCTGTGGGAGAGAAGACCAGAGTTCATGCCATTGACCTTTTCTTAAAATGTGAAACCAAAGACCCTGCAGGAAGGGGGATAGCAGAATTCACATCTTCTGAAGTTCCTCTGTTGATGGTCCTTTCTTGGTCCCCAGTCACCTATGTCTCCGCAACAAGCAAATTTGTTCAACATTGAGAAGTCTGGGTGGTAGGGAGGCGAGGTAGTGGTTCTCTTTTTCCGCTTTTTCAGAGACTAATGCAATATAGTCTTTCCACAGATCTCCCTGTATTTGGAATCAAGATCAAAGGAGATGAACGCGGATGTTTCAAAGTCTTTTCATACCTGTTTGCTTTATTTCACAGGGCTCGTTCATATAATTTGCTGATATCCTGCATGTCAAGGGCTGTGGTCTTCAAGATTTTAAAGAAATTGTGCACCTCTTCAAGGAGCTGACCATTTTAAGACCACAACGCAAGGCATTCATTTTTCTACTCATTCCCTGAAGCAAGATGATGGAAACTGGTCAACAGTCAAATCACTCTAAAGTGTTGTCCTAGTGGTCTCAAAAATTCTTAAACTGATACTATTCAACAAGGGGAGGAACACTGAATGTATTGCACTGTAGGGAGATACAGTGATTGATATGGATAGCAAACCAGCACTCCTCAACAATTATTAAAAAGATCAGGAGGTCACATTGTTATGTTTTTTCTAGGGTGTTGCTGATTTTTGTTGCCGTCCACTACTGGCGTACCATGCAGACCTTAAAAGTTTGGCGTCTGTAAAGCCATCACTTGCAAATGCAGCTAAAAATCAACTAAACACATAAGCACATTTGTGTGTGTGCAGAAAAGGGACATATTTGGAGACATTTGTCCCTTTATGCTGATGGTAGTCCTTACACAGCAAACTTTATCTAACCCGACACTGGCAATCGTAAGGGAGGCAGCTGAGAGAGTCCATAAAACACAAACAAAGGGGAGCAAAATATACTTGATGAGCTACCTCAATTCACCTTAATAAGTTCTCATCATGGCACTATCTGGCATTACTAATGTGCTGCACACCCATCAGCAAGGAGCAGTTGAGATGAGTTTTCTGCTTATCAATGGCTTCTTTTTCTTCTCGCGTCTGGCAAATTTCTAATAGTGGATGATTTCCTGTATGCATATCCCATTTATGGTTTGTAGCACTGTATTATGATGAATTTACACTATCAATGAACATTGCTGAAGGGCCTCATTAACTTGTGCAGGCGGTGAATTTGTATTTTTCAAAATGCCACTCTTCCTCTAAAGAAATCTAGCTGACAGTGGCAGTCAAGTACTTGACTGGTTAATAAGGCAGCTCAAAGGAAACAGCTTCACTTCACTGTGAGTTTTTGTCCTTGTTTAATTTCTCCTCCTTTCTCGACAGGTTTTGAGGATGTGCAAAGATAATGTATTTCGGTTTTTAATCTCTCAGTCCCGCTGACTACGATGGTATAAACAAAAGCAGAAACACAGAAAATTATAGAGATACACTTAAAACAGAACTGGTAATAAAAAACCTGGGGTTCTGGCTGAGATTTTACTCATCAGCTCTCTACTTGGCATAATTAGGAAGTTTCTTCAAATCCTGCTAAATCCCAGCTCTATCTTTCTATGCCTGCAAAGTGAACAAGATAATCATGCCCATAATGCAGGGCCTAAAAACCTGAAGGCATCAGCACCCAGCCCTCCAGACAGACTGCAACCTGCAAACAGTTCAAAAGAAAGCTTGTCAGACTAGCTGCGACATATGGAGCTACAACGAGAATATTTCCAGATATAGGAAATACCAAGCATTCTGTAAACAGAGTCGTTGGGAGTATTTTTTGCAGAGATATTTTTACGACTGGTAAGTTGCAAGAATCTGTTCGCAATATCTGCGCTCTCGGTTACCACCTGTGTTTTTCTCAGCAGAACGTGGTTAACACGCAGGCTTCCGATAACATTTTTTTTTCATCCACACTGTGTCTTCCCATACCTCTTAAAAGCTTTGTGGAAGCCACAGAGACCACATGGAAACCTTGTTCCTTGAATACAACAACGTTTAGCTATCAGAGATCTTTAAACATACCTAGATGTGGATGAAAGGCGTCATGGAAGGATGTCCCTGGGGCTGGGGTAGTGTTGATGCATTAGGAAGACGTTTTGGCACCAGGGTCAGCTGAGCATGGCCAAACTGGTTCAAGGGGAAGCACCCCTCCTGCAGGGTCACAATGACTCAGGACTTCATCAGCCTGGTCATCTCAGAAGGGTCAGCCCACTGTGATCTATGCTGGGATGATATTAGGAAGATGAAAATGGGATATACTGAATATTTTACACACGGCTAATAGGGCTGGGGTAGGTCAAAAAGACATGCAGAACTCAGGGCTGACACTGCAGAAGAGGTGTACTCAGTGTTGCGTGTGCCATATGGGCAGCAGAAACCACAAACTGTGAGGTCAAGCCTGGGAAATGGCAGCAACAGGCAGGACAAAATGTATTTTCATTCAGCCTTAAAATCCAAATCTTAACACGAAGTTAGTATTTTCACTCTCTCTGCTTAAACATATATGAACACATATATAACAAATATGTCTCTCTACATACACACATTCCCATATAGATGTAGGTGAAATAAATCTGTAAAACATGAGAAATGACATCCACAAAGGTACATTTTTAGTAACATAGAAGAGAAATGATTGACAGAACAAAGCATATGGAAACGAAGAAGAATCTAACCCACATTTAGATCTAAGAAAAAAATATTTGCCTGAAGGGAAAATATTAATTAGTTTGTCTACATGCAAGATAAAAGTCTGGAAGACGTATCCATCAAAAGGCAGCAGAATAAACAGCAAAATGGAAATTATTTGTAAATTGACAGTAAACTTGGCAAACATTGAGGGGGTAAACAAGTTATTTGGCATGCAAAGCACTCAGAAATCACAGCCTCTGTCAGGAGGCATCTGTGCATATATTCACTTATTTGACAGAAATTAACATTTTGCAGAAATCTTTGTTGCATGCTAAAGATTTCTTCACCCTCCTTAATTATTTTAATTGCTGCTTCAAAATGTTCCATATAAACATGAAAAAAACATTAAAATCTACCAAGTCCAGTTCCATGTTATCAATAACACAGTAATTCGGTACAGGAGTTTAACATAAAACCTACAGGGACACAAAATATTGACACAAAAGAGCCACGTTTGGTTTTTCTTGGTAGAAATCTAAGAAACATACAAAGACATTCTCAATATCCTTTCAGTATTGTGAAAGGCTCTAAAAGCAAAACACTGTTACACAAACAAATGCAATTAATCCCACTGTTTAGAGGCCCAGGGTTATGGAGACCATTTCCCCCTTATTGTTTTGGTAAAAACTGTGAGAAAAACTAGCTTGCACTATAATACAGGTGTAAACTGGAAGTGACCACACTACAAAAACCTCTAATGACAGACCTTTTTTTGCCCAAGAGTGATCCAAATTAATCTACACTTTACCAATTCACTTTCTAGCTCAGACACAGGGATGCATGACCTCCCATCCACATCCTCTACCTTCCCTCCCACCCACATCCTCTACCTTCCCTCCCACATCAACTACCAACTCCATGGGTGATGCTGAACACACAGTCAACCCAACCAACAAATGGATTCTAGCTTTTTTGGGAAAAGGTGGATTGAAGATGTCAAGCTCAGAGGAGCCCTGGCAACACCCTTAGAGACACAGGAGACAACTAGTGACACCAAGAAAACATCAAAGAAAAGGACAAAAATTTACTTGGGTTGTAATTGTCATACAGGTATGGGAGCTTGAGCCAAGGCCCATCTGTCTCCTGCAATGAGAGCGGCTGCTACAGGTACTGTTGTGCGTGCACAGGTTTGACACAGTGGCAGGAAAAGGAGTTTTACATTGTTTTGTACTGTAAAAACCTGCTGATTTCCCAGGTTACATCAGACTGCATAAGGATGACAGTGGTAATTCGCCATTATTTGTAGCCGTTGATTTATGCAATAGGTTACATTATAAAGGCAATGTAAAAATAGGATTTTTAAATGGAATATGGGTATTTTCTGCAAGGTGTAGACCCAAATATTATAAGTGACCTTAACCAAGTGTAAATTCACATAGCTCAAGCAACCATTTGAGATATATTTATATATACATATTTAAAAATACATATATATATTACAGTATCACAGTATGATACAGGCAGAAGCTCTTCTCTGTGAGGGTGCTGAGGCACTGACACAGGGTGCCCAGAGAAGCTGTGGCTGCCCCATCCCTGGCAGTGTTCAAGGCCAGGTTGAATGGGGCTTGGAGCAACCTGCTCTAGTGGAAGGTGTCCTTGCCCATGGCAGTGGGGCTGGAACTGGATGAGCTTTTAGGTCCCTTATAACCCAAACCAGTCTGTGATTCTACATCAGATGAAGATTTAACCCTTTACATTTACACACCACTTTTCTTTATCACTCTGGAGCCATAACATACATTATCCATCAAGAGTTTACAGAAATGTAGTCCAGAAAAAGAAAATCACAGCTAGATAGCCTGAGCTCTCCCTCAGTGCACTGGCTTTTTCTCCCTCTGCCACTGATTGTTGTGGGGGAATGCCAGCCCAGTTTGATTATAACAGCAATACGAGAAAGAGCACATTCAAACAGACCCAAGCACTGAGAGAAATCTCATGTGAGCCCAGATTAAAACCCAAAGAAATATTGAAGTGCTAAATTTAGACAAATCTGAGACAGCCTTTTCCTTTTCATTGAAAAGAAGAGCAAGCCAAACACTCCATTTCCTCCAGCAATCCATTTCCAGGTCAGGTTCTAAAGCCAAAATGTTTTGTTTCCTGTATTGTATTTACGCATTGGAACATCAAAGTAACTTGAGTAGTTGTCAGGCTAGATGCTTGTGATTCAAGTCATTCACAGCTACATGAGGGCTATGGTTTCTGAAACTGTAACAACAGTAAAACCTTGGAAAACTTTCAAAAATGCCTACGCAACTTATGATATTTTTTTGTGATGTTTAGTAAAGATCTTGGAAACGCAATATTTTTTAGGAAAAGGTCCAGAAATACAACACAACAAAATCAAATCATCAGGAAATAAATACTAAGCCAAAAATTATTCATACTTCCATGACTCCTCTATAAATACTGAACTGTAATAAGCCTGCATAGCCCCTGCTTTGCGCATGACAAATTTCTGCAGATTCGATGACTTTCACAGGCAGGACTTTATAGTGGTGCTTTCTGGAGGAATTTAGCAGGTATTGTGGGAAGCTATGTGCACAGATACAGACATGCATACAGCTGTATGGCAGTCCATACACCTCTTGTGATGTGCACTGACAGCAAACACTTGCCCCTGATATTTGCTCAAAAGCCATGTGCAGGGTTCATCTATTTTATCCAAGAGCATCCTTTCTCTGCTCCTCAAGCATAAGCCATTGCCACTTTCAGAATGAAACCACACAATTTTCTTACCTTCAAAGAGGCTTGAATTACAGCTTAGAAAAATTCCTGGTGAGTCCATGGGAAATCCAATCTTACAATGGCACTGTCAGCTCTGGGAGCTGAGCGAAGAGGGAGCAATTCCCTATGTGGATCTGCCACAGCAAAATTTGTTCAGTTTTTCAAACAGCTGATAACAACAAAAGGACTATAGGCAAACCAAGCACAGTCTGCCAGGCACAATGTCCATTACACATGGCTTTCCAAAACCGAATATGTCCTCAGCCGTTTCAATTGTCAGGTTCCCAATGGCAGCCTGTTTTCTTCCAGGAAGGCTCCTGACCCATCTGACAGAATATCCTGAGTCTTGCAGGACTGGGACTCCTTTTAGCTATTGCAATTCTGTCTTCTGCTGAGACCCAGCATGCACCAAGTGCTATTTCCATTTCACAGGAGATGGATTTAGGGCTTTTCACACTTACCTGGGACTTCTGCTGCTGCTGTCTCTTGACCTACAGCAATACTGCCCTAATACAGTAAGTCTATCTTAACCGGTGATATTAAAATGCTACTAATACTATTAGCCCATCTGCATCCCCTAAGACTTATGAAATACCCAGCATTCAGAACAGTTAAAATCCATACGTAGCCTTTTCCACTGACCTTACAGGGCCTTATGCCAACCATGTCAACACCTGCAGGCTGACAGGTAGAGGCTTTGTGGATCTAAGCGATGAGGTTTCATGCCACCACAAAGCAAAGCCTAGAGGTGTATGCAGGCTTATGAATTATTTAGATCACTTCCCACTAATAAGTTTCAATGCATAGGTGTAATGAAAGCTATGCGTGATTCTGCCACATTTAAAAGAAAAAGGATTTACAGTGCTCTCCAGACTTTCCCATGTGTATTCAGGAAAGGTTATGGAAGAAGTCTAAATAATAAAAAAAAAAACCTACTAACCAAAACTTTTTTTCTTTTTTTTAAAGGAAGAATCTATTTTACACAGAAAATTTTGCCTGGGCTCCTGGCTGTTAGCTGTCTCTCTGATACTCCCTGAGGACAATGCTTCTATTCCTGAACTGCATGGCTGTGATGCTACATACCCAATTCCAACCATATCGGAAGAAAGAATGAACTTTTATTATCTCATGCAAGAGTAGCAGCTATCACTTTTCCAGAAAATTCAGAGTTGATAGCTCTTTGCCCAAGATGTTTAACTCTAAAAAACATATGGCATTACCGTAAATTCAAGCTCCTACTGCGAGTTGATAGCAGGAGAGATTACACATAGAAGTTAAATCCCATACTATAGTTAGACATCATAAATTACATACTTTTAAACTAAAAGTTATAGTTGTGCTTTTCGTCATGAGATGGTGCAAAGGCAGAAGAGTGCTAAGACTTGCAGGGAGTGGTTATGTCTTTTATAAGCTCAAGCAGCCTAAGTAGAAAGAGACGGACAAGCTCGCAGGCACACAAGGGCACACACTCTCTAAATAATTTATAAGTCTGTTGACAACTCCAAGTTGTGCCATGTGTTATTTTGATACCTTACTGTTCAAATCCATAAAGCTCATATCTGTCAACTATCAAGTTCTTGTGTGCCCCAAAGCTTGTTCATTTTTCCCATCTATATCAGCCAGTCTAATAAAAGATCTTGCCTCGCCCTACAGATTTGGCCTCTTGGAAACAACACAGGCTTCCTAATGTCACCAGCCCCTGGTCACATTTAGACCTTGACTGGTTTACCCCACTGGTTGTACAGAATATCCACTGCTAAGGGGCTTCTGTAAACGCTATGTATATAAAATACATACAAAGAATACGTGAATACTATCAAATACATAAAGACTTAAAACAGATTATGATTTTCTTTTTCCAGCAGAAATATTTTAAATTCATAAGGGAAGTATTTATATTAATGTTTATCCTTTAAACATGGGGAAGGAAAGTGTTTGGAAAGAAAAATCTCTTGAAGATACCACAGTTCTTTTGTATCTTTAGTTTTCAGACTGTCATTCACATTGTTTCTCCTCAGCCAGCTCAACAGACTAATTCTATTTAATCCTTTTCTTTTTATATGTAAAATGATACAGTTTAATGCTCCACAGTTTAATATCTGTGAAGTTTTATCTTTATTTGTTTGGGAAATTTGAGTCAGATACTCACCTACTGTAATTTCCAAAGAACAAACAAATGAAAAAGGGCAGTCCATTTTCATGCAAATCCAGCCAGCTGTTTAGCTCAGGCTGCCCTTGCCTTCTGATGTGAGGATCTGCATAAAAACCAAAGTGGAGATATGATAAAATATAAAAGGCTGACAATAACATGCAAATCGAAATCAGTCATTGGAAAACTGTGGACTCATTGTCATCAAAAGAATTAGGTGGCAGAACAAAACAAAAGAGCTCTACTGATAAAAGTAACTATGGCATGATTGCTTTAAAATCTACAGATTTCTTATACCACAAAGAAAATTGAAATTAAACACCTCTCTAGACTGTCTGCTTTTAATCTTCTGCTTCTGAGCTGCTTCCTGGCATATTCTCTGTTAACTTTTTATCAAAGGTCATTTATAATCATATTTCAGAGATAAAATAAAAATAAAAAAATGCATTTATTTCCTTAGTTTTAATCAAGTGTCCAGGAAAAGATTTAGACTACAATGAGAAGCTGAACACGAAGCAATGTAGTCCAGACATACTAAAATATTTAAAGAAAACATTAGTGGCCCCTTATGTTATCAGATATAGAACTAAATTTTGGGGTATTATTTTGCTCTCATTTAGGCTTACAATTAAACCTGATGATGAGTTTTGGGTATTTCTGTGACCAACAGCAAATCCCTGAATTCTGATATGCAACCAGGCGATGATGGTGACAAACGGTCTCCCACAAGGATAGGCAAAGCGCCATTTTGTTACTAGTTGCATATGATAATATCCCCCTGTTTAGGAAACAGAAAGAGTCCTTCATTAGTTTATTGAAAGACTGTTCTGAAAATATTCAGCAAAGTATCCAAATTAGTGTAAAATTTTCTTACTCACCTCTGTCCTTCCTCATAGAAACAAAAAATGGATTTTGAGTGACACATATTTTTTCATTCCAGAGGAACAAAAACAGTTCCTCAAAAATTCCAAAACAGTTTCATAACTAAGCCAAGTGAGGTAAAGAAGCATCAGGATTTCTATCTGAAGTTGAACAGGAAATAAATCTAGTTTTATTTTTCTTTGCATTGATATTTCATTTCTCTTGATACATATATCTTTTTTAAGGTAACACTAGCAACTTGGCTATAAAATCAGAACAGCTAAAATGAAGACATTGAAAAAGAGTGCAAAAATCAGAAAACATAGGTTTTTAAGGATGCTGGTAAGCCATCCATAAACCAGCCCGATTTTCATCCAACAGCAGTAGTATCAGCTCACGCCAGCAGAGTTGCTCCCCTCTGGACCTGCAAGTTAATATGGATATTAACCTGTTTCCCACCATGGTATGTGAATCCCTTCTGCAGTTTTGCTGCCTTCTCATGCTTTTCCAGTCACTGCTCCTTTAGATGCAGGCATCCGTCAAGCAGCGCGAGACTCACCGGCCATTGCCTGCTACCCAGCAAAGCAGATCAAAGTGGGAACATCAGCTGTCTTTCAGGCCACATGGAGTAACAACTGCATATGGGAAACACAGCCTTTCCTTTTGTGTCAGTACATACTTACATTAAAAACTAGGCTAAAAGATTGCTAATACTGCATACCAAAGCATGCAACAGCCAGGAAATGCTGGAATTAAAGGTCCCTCTGCAACTTCAATTTGGCCCTTGCCTGTCTTCACTCTGATGTAGTTGTTAATTACTTGCTCACAGACAGCTTTTTTTTTTCCAGAGAAACCCAGTCTTGTAAGTGCATAGGAAATAAATCAGGATTCCTATTTTGATGATGTCTGTACTTGGTAGATACTCAATGATGGAGTTCAAAGGAGCTAGAAAGATAAAAACTCTGTCACCATTTAAGGCTATGTCTATGCACTGAAATGTAAATCCCATCACCAGTACTGAACAAGTCCATTTGAGTCCCCAAGGCAGTACAGCAGTATCAGCATGCTACTGTGTCTGAGTGATGAGGCTTTGGTGGAGAATACATGAGTGTACTGCTTTGGGGACCAAAATTGGTATTTTGGCTCAGCTCTGCACACTGCCAAGGCAGCTGCTCCCCTTCAGATGTGCAACAAGTTGCTTAAAAGATACTGTTCCAGCAGCAGCACCCATTCACCAAGGAGTTTTAGGGCTAACACCTGGAAAAAACAAACCTGAGGTATCTCAGTATCTGCATCCCACATATTTACTGGTGTTTTGGAAATACTTTCAATCTCAGTGCCCAATTGCTAATGTGTGAAATGAGGACAACCATTTTCTACATATTCCTCTACTAATACTCACAGAAGTAGCAAAGATTAGTGGATTGTAAAAAGCCTTGATGAGAGCATCAGAGGAAAATCCATGAGGAAAAGGCCAAGGTTTAGATGGCGATTGGGAAATAACAGGTAATGAGCATCAGAAGACCACACTTGCTGAAAGACAAGGGGTTACTTGAGCACTTCAGCGCATACTACAAAACAAAGTACTATGGGATGTGTACATGTGAATATATATATAAATATGGCTGCATAGGCCATATTTTCTTATTTTCTAGTGCTTAGCTTTACAACCTTTGTACTCTTTTGCTATCCTTCCTATGCAATTTCCCAGACAATGAAGAAGCGAGGACGTAAAAGTATTCAGCCCACAGGACCATACAACATTCATTCACTTCATCAGCAAAACTGGGACCTCTGGACTTGCCTCCTGAAGTACCACCTCCTGACCTGTACCTTACAACGCAATCTGTGGCAGCAGAAAGCTTTCAAACATGACCCATCACAACAGACAAGGAAAACGTACAATTTGCCAACGTTTGCCCAAACATTCATCACAGAGAAAATTACATGCATTTTGGTGGGTTTCCATACTATCCCTGAGTCAGCAAGAGGTGACCTGAGAGCAGAAGGGAAAGTCACCTATCTTCACATCCTCCATCACTGCTGATGCTCAGTGGAGAGCAGCCCTGTAGCGGCACTCAGCCATAGCAAGAAGAGTCGCTCTGCATGGGTGCCACATCCGCACTATGGTCAGCATGCAACTGCAATGAGATGGATCAGCCCCAGTGCAGATGGACTCAGCAAGCGAGTTAAAAAGCAAGTTAAAAACAGATTTTTAACATAGTATGTATGAGGGCACAGGAGGATTTTTTAACAAGAACAACAAAAGGCTCCCCAGTTACTAACTACCTGCTCTGAAGACTGAAGCTGCTCAGATAAATTGTTATGAGTTTGAAATCTGTGAAAGAGCACACTTTCTCATGTTCTTATTAAAAAAAAACCCCAACTTACTCATTTTAGCAGAAACTTCTAAAAAAATGCTGACTCACAGCTGGCACAGAAAGTACCACCTCCAACATCTGAAGTCTGCCAAAACTCTAGGCAGATTCAACCAAGACCCTGTAGCCACTGCAAAGAAGACACTTCAGGAGTGGGGAGGCAAAAGCAACAGTAAATATTTGAAGGTGAATTGCTCTCAGGCCTGGTGTCCATACTATATCTCTGGCCAACTAATTTCAATAAGGACTGTGAATGCCTTGGTCCTTGTCACTCAGTGTTAGAAATCATCCTGCTAAGGGTTTTCCTGACAGGTGATGGACAAGGTTGATTATGGTGCACAAGAAAGCAAAGCCTTCAGGCATGGCATGAGTGGGCTCAGGAGGACAAGGAGGCCAGTAAAGCAAAGCCATGGTGCTCCAATGCTATGGGAGGAAGGTAGAAAAGGTAAGCAAATCAAGGCATGATACTGTGGAGATGCTAATCATTTTGGAGGGAAGGATGCCCCTTTCTTTCTGAAGATCCTGAAGGACCATCTCACACCTGATCAGCCTCCATATCCTCTCTTCTGATTTATCATTGTCAGGTTTGTGGAAGACTTACTGTTCTTTCAGAAGTGACATGCACATCATTAAGTCTGCCATAGTAAGAGCAAACATTCATTTACTTGAACACAATTATTTTATTGAAATCTCTTTCCTAAGCCAGAATTTCAGGAATCATGACTCAAACCTCGGGAAAAAAATGTAATTAGCTCCAAACTTGAGAGTTTAACAAAAATAAGTGAAAGAATCTTTTGGTTTTGGTTTCTGGTTTATAAAACCCAAGTTAATTTGAAAACAGTGGACTAGCAACTCACCTTTCCTTTTTTTTTAGTGGAAAACAGAAATTTCCATCCCACTGTTTGGGCTCAGCAAATAGGGCTTTAAACAGCTGGTGAGTGCGCATTGCAAAGTCACAAAATCTCAACCCTGAACCTATGCTTAAAGCAAACTAATCCTCATAACTATGAGCATTTATCCAAACCATGCCACACACCAAAAATTGCCCCTACTAGCACTAATACTTTTTGTGAGACGCAGTATGTCTCATCAGTGTTGCAGCAGCATCTTGAGCACCGGAGCACACCCTGTGCTATGGACCATACAAAAATACTTCAACAGCAGCAAGAGGGTACAGGAGTGCTCAGCACTGAAAATTAGTCATTTAGCAAGAAGTATACTTTTTCTTGTCGTTTAGCCCAACATGAAAGTTTTGTGTCAGTTTTTATCCTCCAGATGTGTTCCTAATATTGTCATCGATAGCGGCAGTTAGTATTATGCACTTTTAATAGAGAAAAAAAATCAGTCAACTCCCATTTTGAACTTTTTAATCTTTTCCTATGTGCCAAAAAGTAGAATAACTAAAGCTTATCTATTTATGCATGTGCCTAAACCTTCAATGCATATATAAATTTAAATCTCATTACACACAAACACACTGCTTTAAAAATACGGGTACATTTTAAGAGTCTGCTACACATTTTTATCAAATAGGAGGACTTAATTTTATTTTTCTTCCACATAAAGCCAGTGAAATCCTGCATGTTAATACTTCAAGAAAATAAACTTGTGTAAAGATTTGCCTATCCAAAGTACAGTATAATTTAAATTTAAATCCCTTAGAAACCCAAAGCACTGTGTTTATAATATGAGAACAGCGGGCAGTCATGCCCTTGACTGGAGGGCATGTCATCTAGTCCTCTCCTTCTCTGCAAAACCATCAGGCTGGCAGTAGTGACAGATGAACAGCTTACCATTAATTTCTCCTCTTTCATGCCTTCAATCCAAATGGTGCATATTCTCCACAGGGAGGCATCAAGGTCTTTGCCTTTATTTCTCTTGCATACTCGCACTGACTTATAAATCAAGTGCAGATAAGAAGAGAGGGCAAATATCAATCTTTTTTTTTCCTGGCCAGTGCCCACTGGCACACTACTGAGCTTTGACTGAAAGGTTCTTCAAATCTTTATGTGATTCATAGGCAAGGGAGCGCTCTGTGAGGACAAAACAACAAAGGAAATTTGAGAGAGAGGATTTGTATATCTTGGCTTATAAATTAGAAGCCTCCTCTCTGCAATGTTTAAATATGGGTTACCAAAAGAAAAAAATAAAAATCTAAGTTGTTATTACTTTATTGAAAAAAAAAATCTTTGTGGAATGTAAAATAGGCAGCACTTCTTTGCACTCAGCTAGTGGAGCAGCTCTAATCAGCATGCTGTATTTTCCCAATCCAGGCTGTCTTTTGGGGGGCATCTCTCCTCTTTGTCACTGAAGCAATTCAATCCTTCAAATCAGATTGGCTTTTACTATTACTTTGCAGCATTAACGATTAGCTTTTGTCTCTCTGAAAAAAATAAGAAACCTTACTTCGATTTAAAATACAAAGGGCCAGATCTATATCCCATGCAAACCACTGTAGCTATACGTGCTCACATGCAGCTCTGCTGATTGACAGTAGGTATAAAATTGTCCCACAATGTTTTTTAAGTACAGCAGAAAGAAGTTTAGTAGTTTATAAACTATATTTCCCTTGGAACTGCTACTGTTCTAAGAAAAAAAAAAATATTTTTTTAAACTAAGTTTTAAACTAAGTTTCACAAACCATTTTAATTTGCAGTGATTCTGGGGGTTGTTAAAGACTTACATACTAATTCTGTAACCAACCCACCAAGGCAATGAAGGCACATGGGTCTTCCTTCCCTTGTTCTTTTTTATTTTTCCTTTAAGTAAGTGCATTACTAGAAAAATTTTCCATTCAGTTACAATAAATTGATCTTGCATTTAAAACATATATTAAATCATTCGTGTGAGTGATGTAACATTATTACATGTCAGGAAAAAAAATCTATATTATGATAGTTGTTGACAAATGATAATATTATTTTCCAGCTAAGCATGAGGTGTTAATGCTGCTAAATGGCTGCAAATGTTGACGTTAAAGGCTGCCTGCTGGCCATTTCCAGGTGACATATCTGGGGATTCGGGGCTATTTCATTTTCCAGCCTTTTTTAAGGCTTCAGGCCCCATCCATAAATTACAGCTGATGACAAAAGTGGAAGCTAACAGTAGCAAAATTAGGCCCACAGGCAAAATAATTATATATACAGCCTTTAGCAGTGAGGGAGAAAGCCATCAATCAGCCCCCAATTATTCACTAGTTAATCAGCTCTGCCCTTCCTTTATTGAAGGGTTACAGTGTAATTAAGTTGGCAGCATCCTTTTAATTCATCAAACATACAACACATGGCGGTGTTTGCTGCAATCAGGGGACAGCACCTTTGTGTGCCTGACCCCTAGCACTGCTGTAGGAGAGGAGGAGAAACTTCAGAGGTAAGAGAGACTATTCATGCGAAAGCAGAGCAGCCCCTGGCCGGGCAGCGCCGCAGTGCAGAGCCACTGCAGTGCATTAGAACCGTCCCTGCATTTCACAAGTGAGATAAACATGCATAAGTTCAGTTCATGCATAAGTTCACTGGGTGCAACCACTCCAGAAAACTTTTAGTTAATCAGGTTATTACCATATTGCTTAGGACAGGTGGTTCTAGACCATGGCATTTAGCGATGTAACACCCACACCCCAATTCCCAGCAATCCCTTCCTGAATAATGGGGTGGCAGCAGAGATCCAAGCATCCTCTGGGGTCTCTGGATTGATGGCGGGCCACAGCACACAGGCTGGGAACATCTGAGCCAGCAAAGCAAACACAGCCAATATATACCTTTCTCCAAGAAATGATTTTGTGGAAACCCAAGTTTAAGGCAATAACGTAAGCAGTTATTTAAAGGCAGCGTGTATTTTTGTATCCTTTCTCAGGTTAATGGCATTGGATTTTTATGTTATAGAGCAGATTAGTATTTTCAGTGTTTTTTGCAAGTGAGGAAGTATTTGGACATTGATTTTATCTCACCAGTAATGGAAATTACTCAAGATACTGCGCTTTTCTATTCACACTAAATTTTAAGCTCTGAACACCTGCAATTGCTATGGCTTCTGTGTTTGTATGTAAACCCAACTAATGCTATATATTGTGCATGTCTTTTTTTCTCCCTGTATTTACCTGATCCTAATTCTGTTTTCCTGTGTCCTGGGTTCAGCAGTAGCAGTCATTTTTCTCCTTCTTAGTAGCTGGTGCAGTGCTGTGGTTTTGACTTTCAGCCTGGGAAGAGCACTGATAACACCAATGTTTTTAGTTGTTGCTAAGTCATGTTTAGTCTGACCAAGGACTTTGTGAGTCTTATGCTCTGCCAGGGAGGAGGAGAAGCCGGGAGGAAGCAGAGACAGGACACCTGACGCAAACTGACCAAAGAGGTATTCCATACCATAGCACGTCATGCCCAGGATGTAAACTGGGAGTTACTCAGAAGGGCTGGATCACTGCTCGATCGGGCTGGTTTTCAACAGGTGGTATTGTATTCTCTTCTCTTGTTATTTCCCTTATCATTGTTATTATTGGTGGTAGCAGCAGTGGCTTGTGTTATACCTTAGTTACTGGACTGTTCTTATCTCAGCCCGTGGGAGTTATATTCTTTCCATTCTCCCCCTCGTCCCTCTGGGAGTGGGGGGAAGAAAGGGCAGGGTGGGGAGTGGACTGTGTGGCTAACATGACAGTGTTTAAACCATGACATCCTGCCACCTACACTTTCTACTCACAGCATCCTTAGAGATGTTGAAAGATCCTTTCTACCTTGCAGAATAGGTATAGTTATTTGTTCATAGCAAAGTCCATGTTTCTAACCTCCTTGTAATAATGAAGTTTTATACAGTCATTTTCTATACTGCACAATATGGGCAAACAAACCCAAAACCCTCCACAGCTCAATGCACTGGGAATTTCAATATTCAGAAGCGTTGGCTGTTCTTACAATAATCTTTATTGGTCTTGAATAGAAATAAAAGAGCATTACCCTCCTGGACCCTTTTTAATGGTTATTTTACCTCATTCAGTCCAATTGAAGATACTGAGAAGTTTCTCACCATATACCAAAATACCTTTCCTGAAGGTTAAAACAAATTGTATTTTGTTTAATATTGGTTGTTTTGGGATGGTGTTTAGGGGTTGGAGAGGGGATTTTGATGTCACGTGTCTGTCTTCCTGTCTCTTGATAGAACACAGCCATGCTCAGATCTGGCCAACAACCATCAGCAGCAATCCCTTCTGGACCTTACCCTACTCCTTTGCACATTATTTGGAGCCTCACCAAAGGTTTGTGATGACGGGTAAACATGAAAGTTGGACATCATTTGTTTGCTATTCCCCCTTTCAGCAATTTTACCCCGTAGACTATGGCGATTTTGCCACGGTCTCTAGAGTTGGAAGCTTAGATCAAGAGAGGAAGGACAGAAGGTGGAAACATTGGCTTTCCTGGCCAGGAACTTTTACCATCTTAGGTTGCCCCAACAGCTAAGGGAGCCTGATGTTCTTAAGTCACTTTGGCTTTTCTGAACACTAAATAATCCTTTGACAAGATACCACCATCTGAGTCTAGGAATCAGCTTGGTTTGCCAGATCCCATGGAAAGATCCCTCTCACAGCCACTCGCAGAGATTTCCAATACTGATCTGCTCTGCCCTGATCCATTTTCCTAACAGTACCAGAGACTAAACTGAGCCACCAAAGGTCAATATGAGCTACCGAAGAATCTGTCCCAACAAATAAATATGCATAAAATTATATTCTCACTAATGAAATACCAGTATTAACTGTTTATTTGTCTCCTAGTTGTAAGGACAAATCTTTTTACTCCTCTTTTTTTTCTTTTCATTACAGAAACAGGCAGCACAATTTAGATCCTGCATTATCTCAATGCCAAAAAGTATCATCTTTTCCTAAAGAAAAGCATGCCATATTGCAGTCAACCTAAGTCATAACTCAACACAATCATGTCATAATATAATATTATACAATGAGATTGTATCTGTTGTTATTGAGGGTCATTGAATTCCGTCTGTCAGTGTTATGTTTTTGAATAGGTTCAAGAAATAGTTCGTGCTGATTATCAAAAAGTATGTTTAGAAGCTGTCACTATGTTGATGTCCTTCAGGGTTGCATTTGAATTATGCAGATAAACAGGATCAAGCCACGTAATGTAGTGAAGTACAATTCCTGATAGAAACCACAGAATAAAGTTTATATGAAAATCTGAGGGGGGGGGGGGGGGAGGTGGGTGGGTGTTGTGGGAGGAAAGGGGAAGGAAAGAGAAGTCTTTGCACATGCTGTCTGTGTTTTAAATGTAAAATAGCTAAAGCACATTTAGATTTCCTTCTGGTAAGCATACACTGTAATCCCAAATGAAAAACAATGGCCAAAAAGGAAAAGCTTCATTATCCATTGTGAAAAGTTACACGTAAGCAAGAATAATGTTTCACAGGTGTATTAATTTGATTTTTAAAAATATTAAAAAAATTATTCAAATCCATCAGGTCAACATGGCCAAGGAAAACATAATTTTGGGGCAAAATTCATGTCAGGGTAAACTGTCATCTACAATTTTTAATTACCCAATAAAAAAATTCCTAACAGTGAGTAAGAATGTAAACCACATCATATTTTTAGCTAACTACCTAATTTTGCCATTTTAATACACAATTTAAAATTCATTGCATCCTGGTTAATTAAATAAATTATCCATTTGGAAAAAAGACAATTCAGTGTGCTTATTGGAGCTGAACACAAAAGTGCCAGTTGCAATTGTATATTTTGTTTAATTTGAATAACACTTTGTTTTCATATATTTTCTATTAAGAATATTTTAGTCATGTTCCTATGACTGCATTCACTTTTCATGGGTAATTTTTAAGTAACAAGATAATGAAAACTAAGGAAACACGTATTATGTGCAAATTTATTCTCTTAGCTGTTTGGCTTAGATAATATAATGAAGAAGAAAAAGCACGCGCTCTCCCACTATGTTTCTAGTTAAGACACTGCACTTTAGTTAATCACTCAGTTTTTCTGTTGCTGGTAAGAGATATCACCATCTCCTTCAGCAGAATTTGGCAGAATTCTTTCTAATTGCTGTTTTCTAGTGGTAACTGTTTTCCCAAGAAAATTGCTCAGAGAAATAAAAAAAGAAAATAAATAACTCAATCATCTTCAGGTTCTGCATAATCAAGAATAGATCTTGTTTAGGTTACATGATCATAGTCTCTATCTGGATATTCATATTTACTTATGCAGAACACCAAATCAATTCAAGTGCACATACTAATAGTTCCCAAGATAAGTCTGAATCTAAATATGTTTTGTATAGTAGAGACACTGAGGATAGAATAGAATTAGAGGGATAAATGCCTTTTTTCTGGTAATACTCACATGATTCCTCTTTCCTCCTGACAAAACCACATTTCATCTACCTATTAATAGTCTAGAAAAGAGGTTATTTGAAATAGTTATGAAAACACAGCATTGATCAATCTGAAAACTGGATGTTTTTAATAACTCCTGAACAGTCATGGAACAAGTACCAAAATGAGTGCTTTCACATAGACAATAAAAATTATGTTCTACCTGACCTTCTAAGCATGCAACTTGAAATAATATTTGAGGAAAAATAAACTTTATCATAGACCATTACAAAAGAGGAAGAACAGACTAAGAAATAGAAGTGAATTATTTGCTTTGATTGGCACACAAGGTGAGAAGTGGTCCTCACGGTATGCAGACTTTTTTCCACAGCAATATTTCCTGCTTGCTGATCTCATGGCCAAAATATCACCTTTATGTGATTTTTAAAACAATGGAATCCAGGCATTAAAAGGATAAAAACTACAAAACTTGTATGGAATAGGAATCTATATGGCCCAATGTTATATTCCAGCAGCCAATTCATCACAACAGTGCGCTATTCACACCTGAGAATAACAGACATAAGCATAATGTGAGTGTCCTGGGTTCAGCAGCAGCAGTCATTTTTCTCCTTCTTAGTAGCTGGTGCAGTGCTGTGGTTTTGACTTTCGGCCTGGGAACAGTGCTGATAACACTGATGGTTTTAGTTGTTGCTAAGTCATGTTTAGTCTGACCAAGGACTTTGTGAGTCTCATGCTCTGCCAGGGAGGAGGACAAGCCGGGAGGAAGCAGAGACAGGACACCTGACCCAAACTGACCAAAGAGGTATTCCATACCACAGCACGTCATGTCCAGGATGTAGAACTGGGGGCAGTTACCCGGAAGGAGTAGATCACTGCTGGGGTCGGGCTGGGTATCAGTCGGCTGGTGGCGAGTGGTTGTATTCTCTTCCCTTGTTATTTCCCTTATCATTATTATTAGTGGTAGCAGCAGCAGTTTGTGTTACACCTTAGTTACTGGACTGTTCTTATCTCAGCCAGTGGGAGTAACATTCTTTCCATTCTCCTGCCCATCCCTCTGGGAGCTGAGGGAGGAAGGGGGGGAGTGAGAGAATGGACTGTGTGGCTAAGTCACCAAATGGGCTTAAACCACGACAATGAGTTAACAGTGAAAGAGAGGAAAACTTTGCATTCTCTTTGTTGACTCAAAGGGGAATATTAAGCTGAAAAGCTACATTACATATGTAAGGTGGTAACATAGCTCTTAAGAGAGGATTTTTCTTTGCACTCGCACAGGAAGAAAGTGTTTCAGCCTAATGCGTTAGATTCATTTGCTTTGTTGAGTCCAGCTAATGGGATGAAGATGAAGTGACTTCCAGGCAGAAAACCTTGTTAATCAAAAACAATTTGGGCCACTTGTACATGTTGTTCTGACTTTCTGAGTGGGCACATCCATTTTTCACAAGAAACATACATGCATGCAACCAATAAATTACCACAGATTGTGTTTCATTTTTGGACAGCTACTCACAGACTGTTTTTATGTTTTTATCTCAGATATCACTTACAGACAGATTTTCCCTCCCCGAACCAAAAGCTCCTTACCTTTTAGAAAATCTTATTTCTATTTTTAAAGATTATTTCCAAGATGTGTTATAAATGGATTCACTTCTTGATATATTTTGCAGAAATTTGTATAACTTGCCTAGCAGAAACCAGGTTCACATCCTGTAAAGAAGAAAACCTGAGGAAAATCACCTAAACCTGTGTTTAAAGCCAAATAATTTTTCATGTTGTGGATGCTTGTGATACATTTATGATTGGTAACTTGACCATTTTAATATGTTACCGTGAGACAAGGTTGAGGACTGTGCCACCGCTGAGGCAGGCACAAGAACAGAACAGGAGGCCAATATGCATTTTGATCTCTTTGGAAATGTCATCTTTTCCACAAATTATTGAGATTGTATGCTGCAATAAAAGACACTCAGGAGGAGAGACTGTTAATATTAAAAAAAAACAAGCAACAATAACTAATGGAGCATTCTAATGTCTGCAAGTGAGAAGTAAATGTAAATTTACCAGGGACAATTATTAAAAGTAAAAGCAGAAAAGTGTTGAAGGTACTATCTTGCACTTGTGTAAAATCCATGAATTGATGAATTCTTCACAGAAGCCATTTTTATGTGGTTTAATAAATCCTCTCTTTCTGTTACAGCCCAAAGACAGACATTAAGAATAGAAGCAGGCAATATTTCCTCTTTTACCTGTTTACATAGTCCTCTGCTTTGCTCTTACACTGTATTTACATTTAATTACAAGGTCAGAGTTAACACCTTATCATTGTATCTATTCAACTGCTAACGCTTCACTTATGTTTAAACATGTTTTTCCTGGAATGATGCACCTAATAATACATTGGCACTAGGGCCAGCATCCTTGTACAGAATATTAAACACCAGCATCTCTGAAGCCCACCTTGTACTTTGTGCTGCTGAATAAAGTTCAAGCAGCAGGCTCTTTTTACAGCCTTAGGTAAGTGTAGTGGAGGTCAGCACGGAGCAGCACTCCAGCAAGGCCACCCTGGAGGCTGCAAGGGACAAGGGATGAGCACAGTGAATGCTCCAAAAGGAAATCAGGAGAATGGGAAGCATTAACAGGGCAACAGAAAATGCTCCAAACCACCAGTTTCTGAATTGCAGGAGACACAGACCAGCTACTTACTGCGTCTGATGCTTTTTTTGGTCTGCTTTTTTGTTGTTGTTCTTTTTAAACAGGAGCACAATGCAGTTCTTGCTTTGCTGTGAGCAGAAGCTCATACCACTGGCTTTTCTGTCTGCAGTAGCTTACAGCACTAAACCTCTACCCTCTTTCACATGCCACTGTCTGTATTTGCATTAATTGCTCCTCCTTTTTCTTTGGATGTAGAGAGGCTGCATTAAGACAGGCCAGTGTACAACAACAGTAGATTTTACACCAAGCTTGCCTGTGCCCTCTTTTCTTTGCGAATTCAGACAAACCTGTTGTCAGATTGTCCACATTCATCTAGATATGCTTGAAACTCTGTTTAGGCTGGGGTTTAGATCTCCATCTGTTTATAGTTTCTTAATACTTGGCTAAAATCTCAAAGCAAAACTAAAAACCTGCTTGAAGAGGGAGTAAAGCGAACAGAAAGTTTTGCACAATTTCAAATTAATAGAATCGTCTTCTGAAGTCCACAGAAAAAAAACCAAAACTGTCCTTAGGATTTCAAACTCCAGTGAACTCGGTCAGTGCTCTGCATCCCTAACAAACCTTGTAATCAGACCAAAGGGCTTCTTTGTGGAAACTGTTGGGCTTTTTTGCACCACTACAGTAAACACATCTCCTTTTACTCCACTTACTTTTGTTTGCATGGTCCATGTATTTCTTTATCTGTGTTTTCAAACGCTGCTACTCTCCCCTCAGTATTTCTGAAGAAAGTCTGAAACTCAGTAACTCAGTATTCCCGAGGCAACCTGCAAAAACAACCAGCTCAGGATTGTAAAGGATACTGAGTCAGGAAAGGGATTTAACTTCTAGTGGGCAATTGCAAACAACAAGGGAAATATTATTTTTTAAAATTAAGATAAATACCTTAATGGTGTACGATTAAAATAATGCTCCTAGCTTACACAGACCTAAAAAAAGGCGATTATCAGATTTTCTCTCTTTAGGGGTATGCTCTTGTTACCAGTACAGGAGCATTAATCACACTGAGACTGCCTCTTGGAGTTGCACTTAAAAAATGGTCCCTTTGTCCCCACCTCTCTGGAAGTCCCTCTCCACCATGCCTGCTCTGGCTCCCCGAACCACCACTTCCCAGCTCCTTTTCAATGGCCACTTCATTTTGGAGATATGATGAATAGGATGCAACTTCTTCTCTCCTTAACACTGGTAAGTTAGTTCTTAGCTCATCTCCAAACTACTGTATACACATCAGCAAACTCCATCCACTGCCCTTTGCCTGAATGGGCTGCCTCCTGTATCCGTATCTGCCTTGCCCAGCACAATGGAGCTTCTCCAGAGTAAGTAGCACAAGGCTTATAATAGGACAGGATTAGACCAGCTGGAGGAAAAAAAAAAACAACTACAAGAGATAAGGACAAACAGCTCCATTTCTGTGAGGAGCCAGTGCGGCATGCTGACCGCAGGCACGGAGGGATGTAAAGATAGCGCTGTGGGTTATGTGAACTGTCATTGAGAGTACACCAAGAACAGGCTTGTGGGTCAGTACGTCGGAGCAAAACTGCCATGGTAAAGCCTGTCATACACCTGCACAGTTCTCACATGAGGTGAGTCTCTGGATAGAAAAGAAAATAAATAACCAGCACTGAAAGCAACAGTCCTGCCCTCTCTTCTGCAGGTCATATTAGTTATATACACTAAGTAAGGCAATGAGAAAATAATGACACGCAATGTAGTTAAAAGTGAATGCCTTCATCCTTTTGTTGTTTATCAGTTAACAAAATGACATTATAGAGATGCTTTATGTATTTATTGGAAGGGTAGAAACATCTATTAAAGCTCATTTTAGCTGTTGTTAGTGCCATCAGACATGTTCTCTTCTGCCATGAGCTGGAACAAGACTGTCAGCAAGCGATGAATGATATAGGCAAATGATTTTGCATCATTTGAGATACATACAGAAATATAATCATACCCAAGGTCAAACATTAGAAAAAGGTTGGGCATTTGGGGCAATGAAAGCAATGCTGTCAGATATTGAAATCTCAGCAGGAGATTCAGCTCCATTAAAACTGAATACACAATTACTTTGAGCTTGGTACTTTCCATGCATGTATAACTAGTTTGTTCATCTTCATGCCCCCTGTGTTACTCAGAAAAGGTAAAGGTTGAACATTTTGAGGAATGGGTATGATACTCTTTTCATAGGAGTCTAAATAATTGATAAAATGACTATATGACATATATGCAACTAGTGTATCACTTCAACAATTAATTTGCCTTGAAGAAGCTGACCTAAGAGATATAAATAATTGGCTCTGCCCATGTATCTTTAAATTCTCCACAAGTATTTGGGTGACTTTATGTGAATGGCCTTCCAGAAGATGCTCCTTTGGTGACCAGGAAAACAAACGTTCAGTATGCTTTCTCAGCAGTGCCATTGGAGTAGTGCGATGAAGAAACAGAACCAAAGAAACAAGAAGAAAAACTAATGGAAGATCATTAGGAAAATTAGTTGTAATTGAATGTTTAAAACGGCAAAGAAGAAGGATGGTGAGAAAAGCCTGTCTCAGAATAGAGGTTGCACAGGGAGAGCTGTGAGAAACTGTTGGAGTTACTGGTATAACTATATGGCTTCACCCATTAATTGTATAGGTATAAGGTAAACTCCATGTGCACTTGGCTACTTGCACTATGCACTGCCTGTTAATGCATCTCTGGTACGACACTTTAGTCTTGGAAATGCCCAACCAACTTCAAACAACAAATACATATGAAAAAGTCATCCTCTTAAGGGATGCTTCCTCCAAATCTTGGCTTTTTATTCAAGACAGAGAACTAGCTCAAGTTATCATTCAGGCATTTCGGAGTCCAAAATCAGTGACAGTCCAGTATTTTGTGATCTCAGAATTAGGCTAAAGGAATAAACCTTCTTATCTTGCCTTAGAAACTAAATAATTCTTGTAATGTTGGGAAGATACCACATTTTTATGTGTTTTCTTTATTTCTGAGGTTTCTACACTGGAATTAAAGGAGTAGCTTAATATAAAAGTTCAAGATTTTCCAAAAACCAAAAAACCTAATAATTTTCAACTTATGTTTCCCTGTTATTAATTTTAAGAAATTCCATGTGAGATTGAATTAAGTGGTTATAAACTTTCTCATAGTGACAGTAGCCACCACAAAACTTCTGTTTATCTATGTACTTGATACCATCATTTCCTGATCCACCACTTACAACTATGAGTATACATGTAACATGTAATGCCAGAAACATGCAATTGCATTTACCATGTGCTTTTGACACATTATCATGCAGAGTTCAGGCAAATTAATTTCTAACAGTACTCCCCAAATTTCTAATTCACGCAGAATTTTTAAGAAGCAAACATTATTAATAAATAAGACATATTCGCATTAAATTATTTTGTTATTAGAGTTATAATAAATAAAAAATATCTATGCTGTGCCCCTCAACTATTACAGTCTGATGAGCAGGAAGATACTCATTTACATTCCCAGCTGCAAATACCAAAGACGTATTGGGAACATCATTTTCCTTTCCCTACTTCACCGCTGGCAGATAGGTAACACGTCACTTAATTCACTTTGAAATTCCCCAACAACTTTGTGTGCAACCTAAAACATAAGTAGCAACAGAAAACATGACACAAGGCTTTTTGAAATGACCTGTGTCATTATTTTCTTGTTTTCCCATGCAAATAACACAATCCTCCCTCGCCAACATATCTCACTCCGTATACTTCCCACAAAAATTACACCAGCTGTAGGAAAGTGGTGTGCCACTTACTGGAAATCAAAAATGTGCCAGGGCAGCACTGACAGCAAGGTGATGTTACCTATACCCAAAGCCACAGCACAACGTGTTACAAAGATGTGACGATCCTGCATGCACCCAAGTGCCTGGTTTTCTAATGTATTTGGTCTAAAACAAGTTGTTTGCCTCCCTGCAGTCTTTGTCTCTTATGATACTGACCACCCTCCTCCCTCTCACATGGTACCTAAGCAGACCAGAACCATTACAGTTTCCTCATGCTTTAGAAGAGACATAAAAGTAAAAGTTACTACCTGTCACAGCTCTGTGGTTAACTGCATGTTTCACATCAGCTTCCTCCAGGGAGCATCTCTGGGGCCATGAACACCAAATGTCATCTTTCCCTACATCATTCTGCCTGGGCATCATGGTGCGGAGGCTGAATTGCCCTTACAGCCCACTGTAAATTGTCCTCCTCATGCTGACCCAGTATTTTCTTCTTGCAGCATCTTCTTACAAGACATAAAAATAACCACAATGCATAGTTCTGCTTGTTTAAAGGCAAAAATATGTTTCAAGAAGCATCTCCTAAAAGAACAAACCGGCTTGACTGTGTTACTCAGTACCATAAGAGATACACATTCACATTTCCCAATACCAGACAGTGTCTTCTGACACAGCCCATACCCTTCTTTCTTTAAGCCAAAACAAGACAACTGTTAAATATTTAATTCTTCTACTTGGCCAAAGCTTGTTGATTTACAGCAGTTACTTCCTCTTCCTCTTCCCTGGGGTGTCCAGGGCCTCAAGTCATGTGCATCAATGCGTGCACATGGACGTATGTACACGTGTGTCCATATATGTGTGAAGAAGAAATCACCTAAAGCATTAGTAATATTTTCCTATTTTAATTTTATTTTCTACTGCTCCACACATTCGTGGTGTCTAACACATCTCAATGGTCTTTGAAGTTTCCACGCTTTCAAGGTCTCACATCTGTCGCACTATCGGTACCCTGCCATACATGAAAAGAATATAATTATGGATTTAGTGTAATCATTGATTTCTGGGCTCCAAACCATTCAAAGAAAGGTCACAAGTCCACATGGCTGCCCCTTAGGAAAAGGATTTGCATTTGACTATTTTATTTAGCAGAAGACACCCCCAATTAAATGTAGAGACTTCTCCTCGGACTCTGCACCTGAGGCAACTTGAAGATGATGGATCAATCTTCCCCACGCCAACTGTGCCGTATTTGCACCAAGCTGATACTGCTCCCACCTGTTACAGGCAGTAGCATTGACTTTTTTGCTCACCAGCCCCCTTTCATTTGCCAGGCAGCATCTCCCTTTGGAGAACTGCCACGGCAAGACGTGGAGGACGTGCATCTGAGGGGCTGCACTTTTGGGAATGTGGCAGGGTGCCAGAACATTGTGCCTGAAGCAGGGGAGCTGCTGTCAAACCTTCAAGTGTTTAACTTAGTGTAGCTCCTGGAGATCCACAGTGCAGATGTAAAGACATAATTTTGCCCACAGTGTTTGGATTAGCAGTAAATCTACTAATCCAACACAATATCCAAGGGGGCATGGCTAGATCTATGGGTTCATAAATTCACACCACTCCTTTATTATTCTGGGCCCCAGATGGTTTCGAATGGGCACGGGCATAATGAGATCTTGGAAGACATTATTATATTCTTAGGTCAAAATTCTCAGTCCAATCTCTTTTATCAGGCTCAGAGCCTTTGTGTCCCTGAAGTGCTAATACTTCATGCTGATTGACTATGCAGCCTTCAGTGAGAGTTCGCATTATTTTTGATACAATTATTATTGACAGTAAAAACCCCACCAAAAAAAAGAATCCCATTTGATATTACTTACGGTATTATACTGTCTGGAAAATACAGTGCCCGAGACCTTCATTATAGCTATGTTTTCATAACAAAACAGTTGAGAGGGGGGAAAAGGGCAGGATAAAAGTATTATTTTAGTAACGGGAAGACAAAGTATGAGCTTGATTCTGAAGACTTGTGAGCTTTATAAATGCATCTTTGAACTGAGCGAGTCTCGCCTTCATTTTTTTCCCCTCTTTTTTTAAATAAATGGTTCTTTGAACCTGGCAGTTGTAAGGAAGTGAAACAGAACAAACTTTGAAAAGTGTGCTTGTCTGAGTATCCTTACACCATATCTGGCTGAGAGTACAGGTGGCCAAGCACAGAAAGTTCCTGCCAATTTCTAAAGTTACACTTTTATCCACTAAACAAGCATCCTGATCCGGGTTACCAAATAGGGCACTCAACAGGAGCCTCAAAGTGCACATATTAAATATCACTTATTCCACAGCCTGGACCATCCAGCTTAGTAGAGCTTGATCTAATACTGTTTCACCCTTTTCCTGTGCTCACTGGATTTCGGGTAATGAACCTTCCCAGGAGACTACTCCCAGAAAGTATCTTCTTGTAGAAGAGTTAATGCACATGCTTCTATTTTAAAAAGCACATGTTCAGCACATTTCACTTTTGTGAAATGGAATATGGTTTAAGTTTGTTTCAATAAAAAAAAAAGGGATTCTGCTGGAATGACTTATGTCAAAGTGCAAAAGGTTTTATACACAATGAATAGATTTTTTTTTTTCCCCCTCTTGAGGGCCAAAGAGGAGACATTAAATTAAATCTTTCTGCCACGAAAGCAGTTGCTGTTTTACACACAGAGAATCTACAAGGTGGCTTGTTATGAATTCCCCATCTTTGTATTTATTTTGGATTAGGCTGATTTAATCTAAGAGTCACATCAAGAAAGCCAGACCTTGTCTTTAATGAGAAACTTAATATGTATTCACAGTAAACACCTTAAATGTCAAAGATTAATGGATGGTATTCAAAGGCCATTATTACAGTAACTATGCTTGGCCAAAGAGCAGTAATTCTTTTAAAGGCACTCTTAAAAAAAATGTTAAATAATAATAATAAAAAATCCCTACAGCACATCTTAATACAGAGGAAGGACAGTAACAAAAACCTACATAACCAGTAGCTCCAAAATCAAGCCTTGGCAACGACTATCAGCATGAAAAGAAGTATGAATTGTATGGATACAGTGCCAGGTACCAGTGAGCCCTATGAGCAGAACAGATTTATATTCAGCCTTCTTGTCCCCTGAACTAGTGTTTAAACCCACATCAGCATCAGCCCTGCTGAGCTCAGCTGTTGCGTGCTCTGCGTTATCTTCCTTCAGGTTCTTCTCACCCAAAGAGACATCAGCCACGTTCATACAACATATAGACATATCCATCTCCTAGGAGTAATTTCTTAGTGCATAATTTAAAATTTCTGCATAAAAAACCTTATCAGATAATGTTATTCTTTGTATAAAAACTCCTAATCTTCTATCTTGTTAACAAGAGCCTCTTCCTTCAGTGTTTCAACATGCCCTCTCCGGCTTGCTTACCCAGGGCCCGAGGGCAAAACACAGTGCAGGGGGTGTGATGGGATAGGCAGCTCAATGCAGCAGGCCTGTGAGAGTGCTGGGATCATTTTTGCTTGAGCTCTGACTAGATTCCATTGATTAAAAATCTCAAGTATGTTTCCTCCCCCACCCAATAACTCCCTGCACTCTGATCCATCTTTTGTCTAAACACGTAAAAAAACATCCTGCATTTCCATACACACTTTACGTCTGCTATAGCACAGTCTATTTGCAGATCTGTGGTGAACACATATATCTTTCTTAACAGTATTTAAGGAAAACACATAGAGTGATTTCCTAAAGAACCTCACACATATTCCAGCATGATTGCTGTTCACTGAAACAGAAGGTGGAAAAGCTCTGCTGTGCCTGAGCGAAGATCCGTCTTGATCTGGAAGGAATTGCTTCATACATCAGTCACAAAATCGAAGGCTGTGACACCGTGATGTTTATCAGAAAGAATAAAGCCTCTTCAGCTGGCTCAATTTTTATTTGCAGTCATGGATATGTTTATCAATTTATAGCTAATTTTATTTAATTGCATTTAGAATCAATTAAAGCAGTTCATTTATACGGAACGACGAAGCAACCAAAAGCTACTGTTTACTCATTCCCTACACTGATAAACTTTCCCTTTGGCAGCAGGATTGAACTTTAAAAGGAAATTATAATAGTTACATTCATGAATACTCAAAGGCAACAAAATAATTCCTTTTAAAACAGATCGAGAGAGATCAAATCCTCTGGTTTATGCAGGTCCAGTCTCAGTAACCAACTAACACAGTGCCATGCTATTTTACCTGAATGTGCAGAAACTACTGAAATTGAGAAAATAAGATACTTTCTTTATACAAGTGTTGTTACAGAACAGATTCACTTGAGGAAAATGAGTAATTAATACATATTTATTTAATTTGCTGACTAAACTTTGTGTATTTGCTGGTTCATTTCAGTTACGTCTCTGCCGCAGTCTCAGCTGCCTATGGAAAAATACAGCACAGATAACCTACAACCATGAAATGTCCAGAATTATCCTTAGATGATTCTTAGAGAGCAGGAAATGGTACAAATGTTAATTGGTTCTGACTTATTTTGCTCTGAAGTATACATCTCTTGTTTTGTCTCCAGCTGATAATAAAAGGATATAGTTCTTTGGCAATGAATAGTGACAGCGGCGGAGAGGCATGAAACCACTGTTGTGTACACAGGACCTGGCTTTCTGCTAAGTAATTCCACTGCAAATGAGATCTGTCTCTGCTGAAGTCAACAGCATTTGCACTGATGCACAGTGTTGTACCTAGGAATAGATGAGGTCCATACACTGCACATGTAAATGAAGAAAGTGTCAGCCCTAAAAGTCTGCTATTGATACCCCCCAGCCAGAGCAGCCACTTAAAGGGTTGTGGCATTGATTATCTGTCGGGTACACGCTCCAGCTCTCCACTCAAATTTTTCAGATAACAGCAGAAATGAGCAAGCTTTTCATCTGAAGCATGCCAAGTAGTTAAAAAAAAAAAAGGAAAAGGATAATGATTCTTCAGTGAGGCACAGTTTTGCCACCTTGTGTTTATGGGATTCTTCAATCTTCCTACAAAACATTCGCCAGCCAAAGACTGACAATATTTAGAAACAGTGAGGATCAGCCTCCTAAAAGTGATTACCTTTGTCTTGTCCTTTGGAAAGAGCTATCTGGCTACTACTCTGAAAGAAGTTTAAAAAACAATTAATTGATCACAAATGAGGAGCTTGTGAAAGCCACAAAGTTGCAAAAGCAAGCAAACCAAAAAAAAAATTTACTACTGCACTTCAGTATCTGGATTCAAATAACAAACATTCTTGTTTGCATAGCATATGTAAAGATGCTAAGAAGAGGTACAGTATGTTCGATATTAAATAGTACAATAAGAACATGTTAGCAAAAATTCTCCTAATAACCTTAAAAAAGCCTGTTAGCAGTTGTCTTCTCAAGTCGAAAATCTGCTTTTTTGTCGTTGGCTGTATTTGCCTTGGTTTGCATTTTAGAAGAAAATAATCCAGAAATTATAGCCCTTCACCTCTCTTACTTTTTTTTCTCCCGGCAAATGCTAGCTGTTCAGGTATCTCGGAGCCACAGGAGTACGTCAGAAGCCTAAGCAATACTTACTCTGCTGCCTTGTGCTTGGGGATCAGCCAAATCGTGTGTCCCTCAAGATAAAAGCGTGAAAGGGGAGGTCATCCCCTGGACTTGCACCAGGTTGCTGAACTATTTTGAATTGCTGAGGATGAGCTACTTAGTTTAACGATGTTATGATGAGCTTAGATCCATGCCTACTGCATCTGCTTTGCAAGGAGTCAGAAATGAAAGTAACAAGAATCTGTTTTTCTTGTATTTAATATCTTAGGCCACATCCTTTTGTTCAGTTCAGATCACAGAGATTACAGAATTCTCTCTCTCCTCCCAGAAAATTTGAATCTTCTTCTCACATGTGATATTGTTAAAATTGTTTTCTGGCCTCTTTTCAAAAGGTGGTTGCTGAATGATATACACTGAATACTAAATACTAAATAAAGTGGAACTTTAAATACCTTGTGCTCGGTGTTTGTTCCATTCAGCTTTGGAATATGATTATTCTGCATGTTCAGAAGGCAAGGAAAACGTCCTATTAATTAGTAGGTGAGTATGTAAAGTCAACGCTATCGTAACCTTCAAAAGGCTGCTGATTTCTAAGAAGGAGCTTTGCTGGGTGCGCTTGGCACTATGAAAAGAAAGTAGCACATAAACAGAAGGTGTGATAAAGGACAGTACAAGAAATCCCTGCATTTCTGTTTCTAGGATCTATTGTTGCATAGCATGAGAAATGGATGGATACTATCAACCCAAACAGCTTGAAGCAAAGCAACAGAATGAGAGATGCCTAAAACAGAGCCCAAAAGGAAAGTATTAGAAAATGTGTATTTTCCAATAAAGCAGATGAATAAAACAATTGATAATTGAGATAAATTTGGATCTGGATTTTCTCATGAGAATTGCCATTCTGTTCACAGCACTGAAGACGGGTGAATAACAGTATGGCTGGGTTTTGTCATTTGCTTTTGTTATGGTTTGGGTTTTTTTTTTCTTGGAGGGGGTTGTTTTCTGGTTTTATGTTTTTGGGTTTGTTTTTATTTTAAGTATTCCATCAGACGTGACCTTCCTTAATTTATTTTTTTTTGGGGGGGGGGGATTCCACATTTTGGCTGTTCTTGCTTTAGTCACAAACTGCTCATGCAAGGGAGGAAAGTAGCTCAAAACTGCTTTTCAACCTGAACAGCTAAAAATAATTTAACCATTTTCAGCAGAACCTGAAGTTCTGAAACGATCTAATTTACAAAGGCTATTCCTTTCCACAATGAAGACCACCAGGATGCAGCCATACTAGAGTTCTTGTCCCAGTATTTGCCTAAGGCATTGACAAAGCTTCAGCTATCTTCCTGTGGCCAAATTTTGCCCCAAAACCTCAGGCTCCTGTATCTTCAAAATTATCTACATTACCAAAACTGGACAAAATTCTGGTGCAATCAAGCTTACTGCTGATATTTGGCAGGAGGACATCAAAGAAGTAAAGCACTTTTTTTTTATGCACATGGACGTAGTAAAGCTGCACTGATTGCACTGTAGTACTGCATGGGTCATGATTGTAGCCTAGCTCTTCTATGCTACATGACAATCTAAGTATTTCACCATTTCTATTTTACCATGAGACATCCATTCAAATCCTGTTCATATACTGCTACAAGACTAAGTAAGTAAATGCCTACACCCAAATCCCAAAAGTGACTTAACATCCAGACATCTAGGACTTGCTGAGAGTAGTTTATGTATGGACAGTTCAGCTATTATGTATTTTTGGCTGCTTTGTCTCCAAAATGAATGGTACAACTTAAAGCTTTACAGTGACAAGAACCTGCAATTGTCCCCTGAAACCAAAGACCTAATCACTGAGATTACAGCAATTCTTGTGTCTTAATCTATTACTGACGTATACATATATATCTGCCTTGTAAAATTTACTGAGTAGCTAAATGCAATTCATTTGTTTATAAAGAAAGTAATTTTGTCTGGAAAGTTTACTGCAAGTGCATCATTACTTTGGAAGCATTTTTATTTTATTTTTTTTACTTGCTAAAAGACTAAGCATTATCTACTAATAACATGAAGATGCAGAAAAGAAAAGGTCAATTTAATTGGAACTACTGTTTCCTGGGGTTTAAAAGGAAAATGTTGAAGCTAAGATGACATTGACAAATTGCTACTATTTATTTAAATTGTGTAATGCAATCTACCAGTAGTTCTATAATCTGCATGTTTGAAGCAGTTGACCCGTCCAACTAATGCAAACAAATTAGCCTCCCGGGTACTAACTATATCCTATAAGCCATTAAATATTGTAACCTAACATAATTTAATGCACAAACTCTCTAAGCTAAAGTGCTACGGTGAATATGTGTTATAAAAATTACAATATGTGGGGTCTAAGCACAGTGGAGCCCAAGTCAGTAAATTTGTCTTTTCTGCCATTCAGGCCAAATGAACACAATGGCAACGTGGCTTGGATTTCACAGTGCCGAGGCTCTGCCCAGCAGATCTCTTCATTGTGGCATGATTGATTTCCTCTAAAGTCCAGCAGTGGTTTAAATGTTTTAGTTCAATAGTTCCTACCACTAATACATTGTACAAATTTCATTTCAATAAGTAAATTGGTCCCATGAAAGTGTTTGCATACTAAATATATTCTAAGAAAGGCTCTATTATGCCCATTATACACAGCTTAGAAACAACTCAGTATTTCTCACTGATTCATAGAAATGCCAATCCCGAGACATCACAATTCATGCAAATAAACTCACCTGAAAGGAATGAGGCTGTTTGCCTGGGTAAAATATGAACAGAACCTGGTATAATTAGCAAAGTAGTAATTCCCACAGGAACCAAATTCTGGTGGTTTGTGATCAGGGAAAACTGCCTTGTTCTCCATTATGATAAATATCCCAACAGAAAAGTACATAATTCTTATTTTATCATAATGAAAGGTATGCTCTCAAATTGACCCATGAGTAATGTCAACCATGCAGGAGCAAGAGCCATGCAACAGGTCTGAGGGCTACTGTGTCTTCCCCTGCATTTCCTTTGCCTTTGGATTGGTCCTTAAAAGATAGTCTAGTCAATAGAGTTTCATAAAAACCAGGAGATACATAAATGTAACATGGAATGATTAAATCAATCAGAAAAGTAATAGTCCTATAACCTAAGGAAAGTCAATAATTATATATCACTGACAGGTTATAAAGTCATTACAGGAGTTTATGGGACCTTACTATGAACTTAATTGCTAAGAAAAATTTTCTGGTTACAATAAATATACATATATAACTTTTCTGGAAGGTAATTAAGCAATAACAACAAAAATAACCCCACAAAACTGAATCCCCTCAAATTGTCTAACCAAGTGGAAGAAGATTTTTCCAAGCCATTATGAAATTTCCTTTTTATAATCTATGATTTAAGTGGAAAAACAATCTTATAAATTAATGATTTTTATGAGAACTTAGCTGAATTACAGTTTTTCACAGTGAAAAGAAATAGGTAATATCAAGTACCACCTATAGAAACAAAAATGAGAAGAAAAATAGAGATTCTTCAGAAATCTGGGAAATCTTGTTGCCAGAATACAGATATTTATAGTTTCACATGCCTGGTTGTAAAAAGCAGAATGGATTTGCAGAGCTATCTGAAGAGGTTTAATTTCAGTGAACGCAACAGGCAGAGAGAAGGAGCAGAGAAAAATGCTCTGATTCAGAGCATATGACCTTTCTGGGTAGAGTATTCAACGACTGCACAAGATCTTATATAGAGAAACACAGAAAATAATCCTGTTTCATTTTCAATATCCTTGATCAATAAATTACAAAACCAAAGAGATGTAACCGAACCTCATCACAATTCTGGATCTCTGCCTCCCGCTGCAGGAGCTGACAAGGTGTGATGATTTTACCTATCAGGGGTGGTTGTTTTTTTCCCTGCAAAATTATCACGTATTTTCCTTTCTCTGAGGAGTAATTAAGTGACTCATGGATGAGATCTAGAAAATTGATACTTGTCAGAGGTAAAAACAATGATCAGTGGAAGAGGTAAGTTTACTGTAGGACTGTGATTTTAGTCTTTTTTCAAGTTCCTCTCCAAGTTTGGAACTGTTCTGATTCTTAACAATCACCTTATTGTCAGCTGATAAATATTAATTTTCCCTGGCTTAAGAGCTTTTAAGCTGAAATTTCATTGCAAAGTAAGTTGTTCAACATTTCCTGAACTCTGGTTCAAAAGCATATGACCAACACTGGCTGGTAGTTGCATTTTCCCTTTCTATAGTGTACTGTAATGCCTTGGACCTGCATTAAAATTACTCTGAGAAATCCACATTACTTTTCAGGTTAGTTCAACTTAAAGTTAGGATTCCGAGAAACATTTACAGAGAAACAAATCTGCATTAAACATGAATGATAACATATGAGGTATTTTAAATGAACAGTCATTAAAATTTAGTAGAATGATAATATGGTAATTAAATACCAATTGTTTGCGCAGGACCACTTATTGAGTTTAATAAGTATGTAAAAGATATTAATCTAGTTGTCATGCAATTACCTCATTGAGGGGGAGTGGGAATATGCGCATGTGTGTGGGAAGAACAAATCATGAAATACAAAATCCAGTTTCAAATCTGCATTAAGGTTATGACAGAACTATATATATATATATATATTTAAAAATAAATCACTCTTTCCTCATCTCAAGCTATTGGGATATTCAGGTAGATACACTGAGGTGACCTGTGGGCATAAAAAGGGCTGTTGTAATAGAGGGCCAAGGAGGGGACACGTACAGAGGCATCCAGTGGAAACAGAGGCCAGCTGCAATAAACCATGGCAAAATACAGCACTCTAAATGTTAAAATTTTAAAGAACATCTGGGCATTTGTTATATCACCTGTGTAGGTGATACCTCCAGGGAGCTAGGTATCAACCACCATACTTAAAAATATCATTTAGCACTCTGAAGAATTATTTGCACTACTTGGGCTACCATTCCATTAAGTGCCCAATATAAAAGAAAGAAATCTTTGCATATTTTGGGATTTGCACATTCATGAAGTTTTTTGCAAGGTTATTGTGACAACTGTACGCATCAACTTTACCCTCCCCCCCTTAAATAAAAATAGGCACTTTTTGCCTATGTATCATAATTTCAACCTGCCAGGTTTTAAAAACAGGAGATGGGATGGTCTTCACATTTTTCTTATAAATTATCCATCCTTTCTGCAACAACTTTGGAAGCAGTGCCAATTTCTTTTTTTATAGCTCAGAGTAGTGATAAAATATTAACCATACCATACATATATTTTTTTTTCACAGCCCTGTGTAGAAAAAGGCAATATTTTTATGTTCCTGTGTTTACACAGACATTAGAAGCAGAGAAAGGTGGTAGGAAACTTGAGTTAACTCCCCCTGTCCACTGAGGGGGATGGAGCTCACCTATGTTATTTCCAGCAGGAGTTTGACAAGCCTGTTCACAAAAACGCACTGAAAAGAGGATCTCTCACCTTCCTAGCAGGGCTGTCTTAATGTTTAACTAGCCTTTTTATCCAAAATCTTTGCAGCAAAGCAAGCTAATTTCTTCTTTTCCTAAGCCCAACAGAGAGAAGGAGGTATTGACTTTTCTGCCGAGCAAACCCAGCTCATTCAGCCCTACCTCCGACCTACTCTTTCTGCATCTTTCATCGTTTTTGGTCCTCTTCAGAGCTCCAATTCCTGCACTGCGTCCTTAAAGAACAGTGTTTAAAAATGGATGCTGTCAAGCCCACAGCAGCACCAAGAGCTTGCCCTGCCCCCAGGCTTCAGAAAAACGGGAGAGGCATCTTGGAAAAATGTTTTAAGCACAAACAGATATGAAAAAGAGGAATAGCTTCAACATAAATTACAGGGGACAGTGCTTTTCCCATCACCTTCCAAGCACTGCTTTTTGAAAATTCCAGGCTTTAGGAGCAGAAATGTTTTCTTCCTTCAAATACAAACGAGTAGACAAGCAGAAAGCTTAATATGTAGAGGGAAGGAAAGAGAAGATGACTGGGGTTAGTATCAGGGTTTGCAAAAGCCATGTAAAGAAAATAGAGTCAAGTCAGTGTTGAGAGCCCCCACTTCCCCAGCACTGTGCCTCTTTCAGTGGTACTACAGCAGGGCAGCTCCACTGAGCCTCCTAAGGGAGATTTCTCTCAGCCTGTATTTTTTTTCTCCCAGCCATCCCTGCAGCCACATTTCAGCATATTCTGAGTTGCTTTAATTAATTAAAAGGAGAGAATAATTAATGTAGCAACTCTTATTCTAGTTTAAGCCATCAGAGAGAGGGTAGGAAGAGAGGTGGGGAGCAGATGCACCTGAAACCATCACTTTTAGTGATGCAAACCTGCTGTAAACACAGTAAAGAATTAAACCCAAACAAGTTTATCATTGTTCTGCATCCCCACGAGGCAGCTGCAGGATACTGGTAAGTCCAACCCACAGCAACAGCAGAGATAGAAACCTTTCTCACAGATAAAATACCCTCTCTAAATATTAGTAGCTACTTCAGTACCATAGGCTCAAATATGTTGATGGGTCACAAAATTTTTGCAGATCTCACCACTAGATATTGGGAAGACTTGCATACCATATGTGCATCCTTATTTTCTTTCAAAATGATCAGTTGTTGAGAGGAAAAAATAAAGAGTTGTGTTTGGGAGAGAAAAAGCAATATGCACTGAAGCTCAAAACCAGGCTCACGTTTGAAGTGTCACTTTTCGTTTTTATCACCATTTTATCACCACTAAGGGAAAGTGCTCTGCAGCATACAGAGTGCTGCCTTATTCAATAACATGTTAGAAGCAGACTTTTTAGCTTGGAGATAGAAACAAACAAGGGGAAAGGTAGAGGCAGATGATTAAATGGACTGAAAATCCAGGCTGACACACTAGTACCAATTGAACAAAACTGGGGTGAGGAGAAAGGTACAAGAGCATGACTGAGAGCTTAAATTCCCACTTCTATAATACAAAGCTGGTTTATGTCATTGCATCACCTTGATTTCATGTCTGTATTCTGCAGATTGTGGAATACATTCCCAATCCCCAATTAGAAGTCTGTAGATTAACGTTTCCACAACTGCAGGCTCATTCAGCAGTGCAAACAGGCTCTGCCAGCATCATCACCATCTCTGGGGCTGCATAAAAGCACGTTGTTGACTTAGACCACTGGGCCAGTTCTCTGAAATGATTTCTTAGATGTTACGCTTTTATATCGCTAAATCTACTTAAAGTTTTTTTTCATTTGAAGATCACTGACCTGGTGCAAGAAAATATTTTCTCTCCATAGGAGGCAGACCTCTTCCCTTCCTGTGACTTTCAAACCACCAAAACTTTGAAGAATTACTGTACATCTTTTCCCACTCTCTAGAGCACCCCGTTCCTTATGCAGGCAGACCCCCTGATGTTTTAGAAATATAAATAAACACTATACACATTAAAACTCTCAATTTACATTTATACCTGTGTGCTTTTCACAGATTCCTTTCCCAGCCCATTAAAAGTATTTATTTTTGTCAACCTCTCTAAGCAACATTCTTAGATGACAGGATTAAAATGAACAAAAAATGACTTTTATCCTTGATTCTGCTGCTCTCTTAGCATTGTATCCATGTGAAGATCTCGCACATTTTCAGCAAATAAAGGTTCATCTCAGGCTTGCCAGAGAATGGCAGAAAGCTGACCTTCTGACTGGCCCGACCTGTACTTAGCCACAGTATTACAACGTGGAAGAGCTTTTACATCATTATGTTGATATTTAGGACTCCAATAGTATAGGGCCTGATGCTCCTAAACTTTGTGTGCCATTGACATCAAGGTCGATGTCATATTTCATTATGATGGGAAAATTACTGACAATAGAGTGTAGTGAGCTATTTTGTCTGCATAGTATACATAGGCTGAAAGAATGCAAAATGCAAATCCATCAGTCATCAGATGTGAACAGCTGGATCATTTTTTTAACTCTAAAAGATGTTTATTTACCTCCCAAAACAATCTTCCTCATTGCTTCAAAGAAAGTTGGGGACAGCCAACCCAAAAATCCCCAGTATACAGTGTATGCTTTGGCATCAATCCTAAGGCCACAGAGTACAGGATGCAAACTTTGTATTTCTAAATATAAGTATTTGTACAACTCAATATATACGGGTTAAATAATTTATACAAAAAAAAAATGCTAAAAATACTCTGCTGTAATGATTGCATTTTCAAATGGGTATTTTTTTAGGAGATATATTACCTCATTTAGGTGTTTTTCTTCTCTTTATTTTTTCCCATGCTTTGATATTGTTTACTATGCTAAAACATTAGGCCATCAATGAAATGGGAGAGATCTTCATTAAGAACTTGTAATGAAGCAACACACGGAAGAGAACGTGCACAGAGATTCTGCAGGTGGCTGGTTCGGAATGTACAAGTAAGTCCTTCCTTTCACAGAGGCTGGAAAAGACAACGACAGTCTAGTGGCCAGGGACAGCTCAGGAAGTTCTCTGGCATGAACCTGAGAACTTCAAAGCTTGTGACAATGACCCTGAGCCTTGCCAAAACAATATGCAGGGAAGAAGTTACCCTCAACCCGAAGCTACCCTCAGCTGAAAGTTAACCTCACTAGGGAATGCTCTCTGCTGTCTTTTAAACTAAGGCATTTTAACTTTAATACCCACAGCAGAACAAAAACATCTGTGTGCAGTGGCAGTTAACCAGCAACTTGATAGAGAAGCAGGACTCTCCTTCCTCCTTCAAAGAATGTTAAGCTATCACCATACACCAATGGAAATAGAGCCCTCTTTGTGCCTATATCTGCCAAATTTGACAGAAAAGGGATGCAGTTTTGGAATGCAGTTGTGTTTAAGCATTTAGAGCAGAAAACATGGTACCCTCTTAACTTGCGCTATGTGCACTGTCAACTCTCATGATGCTGAACGTATCTCTGGAGAAGTGAATCCAGCTCACTACTTATGTTACCCTTCTAGCAATTTAATTCCAAAGTGAAGCAGTAACATAACTATGATAAAAAGTAGACAGTGTTGTCTTTAATCTTTTGAAACCAAGTAGTCCTGTAACCTGCTCAAAGCTTGGTTGCTACTTTAGTTAAGACCAGGCAAATCATGCATCTGGTTATGATGAAAAGGCGGAGGAGGAGTAGAACTCTACTCAACTGGCTATTTCAGTGGCAGGGATTTGGGCATGCCGTAAAATCAAGGACAGAGGAGGGACTATAAAGAGGTGAATTCCAAGGGTCAAAATGAAAATTTTCATTGAATTTGAAATCAAAGTGATTGAATCAAGTCATTTATGTAGAACATCTGAAGAAAACAGACTTCAGAGAAGCATCCAAGCTGTCAGAATACACGACCAGCTGGAAAGACTGTTATTTGTCAAGGTATTACCATCTTTGAACTTTCAAAAGGTTCTTACTCTTTTGGGGGAATTTCCAGTACAATAATAATATTGGGAAAAATAATCCAAAACAAATCCAAACCAAAAAAAACCACAAAAAACACCAACCCCAAACTCCAAAAACCTTCCAGGAATTAAAAGAGGATCTGATCCTAGCTCATAAACAGCAGTGCCTAAAGCAGCAGATGGACTGTGGCTACAGTACTTCAATATATGAATTATTTAGGCCATTAATTTTTTTTCACTGGAAACATCTGGCTTCTGATGCTCAGAGGAAAAAACAACATGATCCAAAACTAGTTCTAGCTACAGGTTCATCTTCTATGAGGGCAGGTTAAGTTCAAAAACAAGTATAAAAAAGAACAGAAGTTTATTTACTATTTTAGAGGGTGGAATGGGATATACACTCTTCTTTATAACATATTATATATAAGGAAACTTACTCGATATGGTTTTCTAATTGCTTCCTGTAAAATCCGTGGGAAGAGCTGCTTCTTTTTCTGTCCACAGGTCTTTGGAGAAAGCAGAGCTGGACCTGTAAATAATACTTTGCAGAATCCCAGGCAGTGGACTCGGAGCATCACTGGTTCCCAATTATCCTTTCCCTGAAAGACTCCATCACTGACAGGGACACACTCCTGCTGCTCTCAGACCATTCCCCACAACACCCAACATGTTTCTTATAAAACTAGTAATGTCTGCTACAGGTAGGTTTTTAAAAATAGCCTTTTATAAAGACTACTGCTAGGAGAACAGTGTTGAGGAGATGTATTTCACACATCAGGGAAGACAAATACCACCTAACAAAACAGGGAGTGTGGTATAATAGCCTTGAAATTAAACCGTATTTTTCTACGATCAAATGAAATTTTACCAGAAGATGTCAAAACCAACAATTTCCAGGCTCTAATTAGCTTAATGCAGTGAACTGCCCCATGTAAAAGGGAACAAAAGTTTTAGTTGTTTCATATACTAACAATACCAGAGTGGAACTATTATCCCGTTTCACAGATATGTTTTTTTTTCCTAAACTCTCCAAATCACATGGTCCCAAGTAGGAAAGACAGCAAAGAGTAATCTGGTGTAAGTACAGAATAAGGGAAAGCCCTGTGGCCTCCAGCTCCTCGCCTCCTTCAGCTGCCCAACTGCTCAGAAGCACATACCAAGTTTATCTGCACTCTCACGTCAAGATGTGCTTTCTACAAATTACACTGTCTTTTTACCTCTCAAACGACAGGGGTTGCACAGCTCTTTAGAAAAGTCTGAAGTTCAGAGACAACACTTGCTTTTTTCACACACATTCGCAGTTCATGAGGTAGAAACAAGCCATTGAAGAAGGATTACATCTCAAGTCATACGCTCTATGTCAGGAGCTAGGGAGATAGACCCCACAGCCAGATTTATTTATAAACCATATTCCTAAGGACCCACCAGTTTGGAGAGAAGGACTCCCAAAGTTTTGACAAAACAAAAAAAAACAAATAAAAAACCTTAATATTCCTGATTTTGTAAGTTTTAATCCTTTTATAAAATTACTGATTTTAAATAAAACATTCTACATAAGAAAACTGTACCATCAACCCATCATTTTCCAATGGATCATCCTCTTCCCACATCTGAAAGCTTCCCAATATGGAATATGAAAAGGTTCTCAAGTGTTTGTGATTACATGTGAGCTTAATTTTAAGCTAATCGCAAAATGGAATAATTTCATTCATAAAATAACTATTACTGTAACGAGTTGGATCATGCCTAAGCAAGATTTCAAAGGTTAGATTTCACTTTCCATAAGAAAATACTACTTCAAATCTGACGCTGTTCATCTACAGCATCACCCCATTTTGATGCTAGCCTAAATAAGAACAGATATTTGTGGTAGTTCCCTGCCCAATATATATTTTACCTTTAAATTAATAGAAATTAAATTCTTAAAGACATACTGAGAGAACATGAAATGCACGATGACATCCTGATGGAAAAGAGAGATGAGAAAGAACTTTAAGAGCACCTTACTTCTGTGGTGGTAGCCTTCAAAATCTCTCATAAGAAAGATACACAGCTTAAGAATTACTCACTGCCAAGCAGAATTCAGCTGTAAGTGGGACAAGGACAATTCTCCAACAACTTACTGTACAGCAATGAAATAGTCAACAATGCTGCACTAATCAAACTGTGAAGCAGCTCTCATTAGATGACTATCTTTCCATGAATAATGCACTATTACATGTTTAGGTTTAATTAAATGTAATACATAAAATTTTCTTGTAATGAATATAGGTATCCATATGCTTCTATTATACTTGACTTCAATAATTCATTCATTTTCCTCACATCCACTCATTTGAACAATTTATCATATTGCCAGACTACTAACGTAAGTCATTTATGGGAAAAGTTTTTGGTGGTAATTTACAGGCTAGCTAGGATTACAATGCTGCCACCATAGATACTCAGCACTTCTGTAAACTTGCATCAAATGTAGTAACTCTGAATGGGTAACTACATTGAGAAGGAAAAACAAAGGCCATCCTGACACAACAAAAGGATTTTAGGAGGATTTAGCCTTTGATTCTCCGATTCTTGTACTATTAAGATAGCCTTGCATGATGAAAACCTTGCCTCTTTTCTTTTGCCCCTTCCCAAAACGGTGTTTTTCATCTTTTATATACTTTCTTTTGGTGCATTACTCATGTTGATGGATTGCACACATTTTCAGGTTATGGACATTTTGAGATCTGTTTACTCTCAGAATTTGGAATCTGGAAACTATCCAGAAGAGCTTTTATTTTCCTCTTTGCAGGAGTCACCTATTACTGCACAAAAGTTGCCTATATCTCTGTATGCCTTGTGTTTGTAAACCTACTGCTGCTCTGTCTCAGGAGCCCAGGTGCAGACGTGGGTCTAAGCTGCCCCAGCTCCCACCCTTACCTGATTTCTGCAAAGCAAAAACTGCACTTCTTTACTTCTATTCCACATGCCAGAACCTGCAAATCTGATTTCACTCTGTAAATAGATTATACCCAATATTTATAAAACGATTAAGCTAATCTGACATTTAATTAATGGAAATGGCAATGTTTGACTTTTTATTTTAATAAGCAACACCCTTTGTTCCCACAGAAATCATTACTAGCGGTATGTTTAAAAAAAAAAAAAGAAAGACAGAAAAAAGCCAGAAAGATTTAACAAAAGGTTCCATTAAATTAGAGAGCAATAAACAAACACAGCCCATTTATGCATTGGAGTCATTAAATGTGTATCCTCTCCAACACTTTCTTCACAGATAGTACTTAGGTCTGCTACAATTGATCTGCAGGGAGCAGTTACCTTAATTATAAAATGAAACACCTCTGCTAATGCAGTCTCGAAGCCTTGTTAGTTTACACCCCAGACATGTGGCTCTGAATGGGCTCCAAATGCTAATGCCAGTAAAGGCAGACATCCTCAGTCTCTGATGTGCCGTGCTTCGCAGTCCATGACCGTGCTGCCTACCAGGCACCCCTGTTTTTTTTTCTCCCTCTTGCCCTTGGGGTGGAGATAAAATGCAAGAACTCTTTGGTCCAGCTCAGCATGTACTTTTGAATAGTTCATTCATGGGCAGCCATTTGTACAAGAAGTCTTTTTATCTGATTATCTGCCCTCATTGTTAGGGCTTGTGCCTAGATGTGATGAGCCTTGCAGGAAAAATTAAAGAAGATGTAAACAGTAAATGCAGACATTTTGCAACATAGCTAAAAATAAATTGCACTACAGGCAATTATGCAAGTTTTACTGGATACATTAAAAAGACATTAAATGCACAGCTGTTTTAAGTGTCTTTTAAGCTGATAAATTAACTGTCTAATAAATTGTAAGATTTGTCAGCTAATAATGCTATTTTATCTGCTTTAACATATGCCTTCCTAGTTCATGAAGCATTATTGTAAGTGCCAAAAGGAGATAATGTGCATTTTACAGTGTTATGTCTTAAGTGGAATGGATCATTGGCCATGAAGAAGTGTGTTAATAAATCTCCTAGGCTTTGTTAATTGCACTCAATGAAGTGTCACTGTTAAAACACAAAAGATGTGATAGAGAAAGCTGAACATAATGTCTTTCAGTTTTACAATTAACAGTTCACTAGGCAAATCGACCAAAAAGACCATAATTTGTTGAAGCCTTATTAACTTACATTTTCCTAGTCAAGGTCATAATTGTGAATGGCTTAAAGCTATCTTTTAATGCTCATCAAGAAGAGTAACCTTGCTAAAGAGAATGAACTTTTCCATCTCTCAGTAGCACTTATCATCTGCTTTGCAGGTAGAAGACAAATAAAGCTGAACTTTGTTGCACAGCCATCTCTTTCAGTCACTCACCACCAATAAATGCCACTCTAAAGGGGAGAAACATGACTTCCAACATCTTTTCTCTACAGCAAATTAAAAAAGTGCAAAAGATGAAAGAAAAAAAATTAAGAACTGTATAAACCTATCAGAATTAACACAGTGCAGAGAGAAGACTGTTAATCTGATTTGAAGAACTATTCATCAAGATTTGAGGTATGGGAGTTTTTTACTCTCCCCTGGAAACTTCATTCAGTACAGAAGAGAAAACAAATAATCCAATACACTTAGCAAGCGATTATCCAAATCAAATAAAATCACTAAATACCTTTCATGAAGAAGATCTATTTCCATATTTCTTATTAAATATTGATTGTTGAACATATTAACTCTTCACAACATCTCATCAGATTAGCACTACTGGCCTTTGTAGGAAAATCTTCCCACTTAAGACCATTTGGTGATAATGTAAAGTATTTTCTACAGCAGGGTAAATACCGATAATGTTGAATTGGCACACATGACTACAGATATATGACCATCATCTCACTAATCCTCATGAAGTAATAAGAGCACATGATAGAAGAATAATGACCAAATGTTAATTTAAGTCTCTAATTTCTTCCTAAAAATACGCAAAACACAGAATACAATTTCATACAAATGATCATATATTTAAATTTCAGACTGCAAACGCTATCAGTTGTCATTAATGCAACCACTACACTGTGCTGTACTACTTTAAATGTACTCAGCACTGGCTGTTTGATTTGCCGGATAACAGTTGTAATACTCTTCCATGATGCACATGAGATGTTAGAATATATATAAAATATGTATTCATAAATCATTCTGCAAGCATTAAAAATAATGAAAGGCAGCCAGCTTTGCTGTTACTAGGTTACAGGATGCCAAAACCATGCAGTCAATCAGAGCATGCTTCTTCCAGTCTGACAGAGCACATTGATTGCCTGTGGCTGGACAAAGAGAGGATGCTCCCAACTGCGGGACCAAGCTCCTTGCTGCAGGGTAGCTTTTGCAGGCAGGTGGAGAAAGAAGGTGGGAACAGGATGTGTGATGCTGGCGCCCAAAGCAGCAGGATGGGTATGTGTGCTGGTGAGTGGGCCTCCCATGTCCATTGGACCTGAAGAGCAGGAGACTGGAAACCCACTGGTATGGGTGCAGTAGGGAGAGGATGCATCAGTGGCTCAGTGCTTGTTTTCCAGCTAGGGCTGTATGCCATACCTCAGCTTCACACAGTGATTAACACAACATGCTATGATTATACTTGCCCATTAAATACAATAATTTTCACCTTCTACCCTGAAACAAAATGAATCGATATCTGCTGGGGATTCAGATTCCTGAGTACAAGGAATTATTCCAAAACACAAAGCATTACTGCTAACAAACAGCAGCATTAAATAACACCTGCCAACAACCTGGAAATATTTCTTCACATTTTTAATGAAGTTGCTTCAATTTGTTCAACTCTAATCTTTTTCATGAATGGATAATCAGCAGGGTCACAGCTCTCAGGTCTAGTCCCTGGGAATCAGGTAAATATGTCCAAAAAGAGACTGTTTGGGATTGCTCTGCAAGACTGCACAGGCACAAGTCTTACAGAAAAAAAGCTACTATCAGAACAGAAAGAGAATTCATTCCCTTCCCATAAGGCTGCTTTTAGTGGCAGGTTTGTTTAAGCAACCGGCAGCGTATGTGCATATTAGAGAAAACCTACAGAAAATTCATATTTTCAGCTAATACTTGGGAACATGCACCCTAGAAACCTCTCCAGAGGGATAAACTCATCCAACCAGAAAAAGAAAAATAACACATCATTTGCATCCAAGCAAAGCAACCTGTGCTTCAAACTCCATAACCAACAATGAAGCCAAAAATTATCCTAAAAAACTTCCATGGATAATTTTGCATAGTGCATACTTTTCTAATAATTGACAGAATCAGTGCAAGAATTGGACTAAAATTTAACTGAACACAGAATTTGGCATAAATACCTATGTGCACATACACATGTCTAGAGTGAAATATAAAGGTATACGCATTAATAGGTACGTATTTCCAACTCACAGTTATTCCACAGCTGACAAAAGCAATTTCAAGAGCTCGTATTTAAACCACTGACTTCAAGATAACACAAAATAGCTGAAACACTATGTTTTATAAATAAAGGGATTTATGTTTGTGCTAGAATAGCTCAGTTACATTAAGAGTAATAGCTGAAGAGACCCATCCTGTTGGATGTTGGGAAACCTTTAAAGCTTGGAACGTCGCACCATTGCAGTTGACTCACTTTCTTCTTCACATGTGTATCAACTAAAGTACTGGGACAGGAGTATACGTTCCAGCGCAGGGATTCACTTCTATGTCCCCACTGGGATGCATCCCTTATACAAGACTTGATAATATTAAGGCTCAGTCTTGCCACAGGTATTGCTCCTGCCAAAGTACAATCTTGTATTTGATCTATTAGGGAAAACCAGTGAAACATTATCCTACCAGTTAGGTTCAGAAAACTCCCACACCTCTTACAAGTTGCTTTCTCATTATTTCAAAAATCAGAACTATGAACACTGTTATTTCTTTTTGTGTGTTATTTCTAGAGACATGACTATTAAAAACACCATAAAGGTTTACATTTTAGTTTCATGTGTAAATCATGCAGAGATATACCCATCATAAAAAGAAATTTAAACTTTGCACAGTCTGAAGTTTCATACCCTCTTTTAAGACAAATAATTGGGCTGTACAGTAAGATTAAGATATTTTTAGAGTGAAATTGAGTCCAGTTTTGAGACAATGTGTTTATACTTTATGATGACTCAATTCAATGAAGAGGAATATTCTGCTATTCGTAGATTGTTAGTATAAAACCAGATGAACGCAGCTGGTTTTGTCTTGGCAAATTGAATCCCTTTAAATCTCAAATACAAATCAATGCTTTGAGAATTACAATGGGAAGGTCTCAGACCTTCTGTATTGATCCAACCCCACAAACAGGCCTTCAAAAGACATATGGTACAAGTTTTGCAGAACTCAGCTAACCAATCTCCTAGAAAAAGTGTAATAATTCACTCCCCTGGCCCCAAAACATTTATCTTGAGTAGCATGATTTCCTGAGATAATAATAAATGACTATTCTTTAGGTTAAAAGAGGTTGCACAACTAGACAAATTTCCCAGGCCAATACCACAGCGCAATAAAAAAGACCCTGGAAACCACACTTGAGTGGAAAGGTCCCTGTGACTCCCTGGGAATGAAGCTGGCTCCCTGTCTTCAGAGATGCCTATGCAAGAGCAAACAAAGCAAACTTCAAGGTGCTCTGCTCTGCTTTTTGTTTTTTCTTTAAGTTGGGTTCAGCAGTTCTTAAAGAGTTCTGAAATCACCTTGAATTTAATTTCTCTAAGCCACATTTAGAGAGAAGAATTACCATCTGTCACAGTTGGTTAATCAGAATCAGCATCCTGTAACTCATTCTCTTTCTATTAAAGAACAGCCCTTCAGTTACTAAATTTTCCGGACTCTTTTCCATGAAGACACAAGCCATGCTTATCCCATAGGAGCTACAGACACCTCTTACAAGAGTTGACTAATCTATAAGCAAGCACACGGATGCTAGTTTATATAACGTTGCCACATGAATTTTATTACCGTATGCCTATGCGAGTGTCTTATTCTCTTGTGAAGCTCAGAAAACACTAAGATATGGTTCAGGTAAATGCTCACCCCATAAATACAGGCAAAATTTTGAAAGTGGAGTCACCATAACAATATTCAGATTGTAAAAATAAATGCTCTGCTAGCGTCAGTTTGAGAAACAAAGCACTCAAGAAAAAGCAGTAAAAGGAAAAAAAAACCCTGCATGCTACCAGATTAGCACATGTGAATCCAGAGAAACCTGAGCATTGACTTAGCCAAGCATGGCTAAAGCTGGAACAGTAGCAAGAAAAGAGATTGCAATTTTCTCGAAACTGTGAACAAAAGATCTGAACGCCTGCAAAAAGCAATGAATCCTCTTCATTCTCCGAAACCAACTAAGTGGTAACAAATTGTGAGTTTCCAGTTGGATACAATTGGCCAGGAATAATTATGGGAGATGCTAAAGGCTGATTTAACTCTTTCTTCCACCCATTTCTGCGAAGCTTCAGAAGGGAGAGCTGTAATAAGCGTTGCATGCTGGGACCCAAGCCACGTTACAACCAATTTACTTTCTCACAGAGAAGTTCATCCTGCTGAGAGAGCAGGCTTCCATAGATAATAGATGGGATCTCAAAACAAATTAAGGCTACGTGAAGCATGCCTGCATTTTACTATTGGCAGGGGTAAGCTGTTATGATTTAAGCAGATACCAATCTGAGATATATTAAAAGAGTGAAAAGGCTGAAGTTACTTAACCACGCTTGGTATGGTGGAAGGAACAATAGTGGATGTAGCTTTTTCTTCCTCTAACATTTCAATCCTTCATTACTTAATTTAATAACAATTTTGTGGGCAATTTAGTCGGTAGGCGGAAGAATTGATAAAAAAAGAAAAAGTACTATTTTACTTGGAGATGATGAAGGATGTTTTTAAAATCTTTTGTTTCAGATCGTTCTACTAAAGCATCATGGGGGATTCTACAAGTGTTTTGAGATAGTGGTGAATTTTGAATTTTTTAATTTTTCATTTAAAATGTCTTCTAGATTATGGATCATTCTTTAAGAGCTCAGTAAATATTTTCCTCATACCTTTAATACACATTTGAAGGATAAACAACCCAAAAGAGGGAAATCAATCAGGTGAAAAAAAAATGCCATGCAGGTTTCCATAAGATTAAGTACATATGTTGGTAGCAAATAAAAGAGACTTCAAGAATCACCAAAAGAAAAATACACATATTTGGGGGATTTTTTGCTATTAGTCTGCTCACAACACAGGGCAAGCAATCTCTAAGCAGCCTCCTCACTAGACTCCAGAATATATATATATATATGCATATTCTATATATACAGGGTTATAAATAAAACTAGGGGTTTGCTATTATGTTAGGTAAAATGGAACCCACCATTGGTGTTTATATAGTCTCATAGTATTTTAGCACTTAACATCTTTTCTCAGAGCATCTTATCTTCAGCAATGTGTCCACAGGCACGAACTGGGAAGAGTTAGAGGTGGGAACACCTTGACAAGAGACCCACAGACAAAGGAAAGGCAATTTCCTGCCATGTCTTAGGAAACAGCCTGTTGCACCTGTTCCCTCCTCTTTTTCAAGCCATGGACCTAACGTTTGCACACACCCATACATAAAATCACAGCTTCTACACACCAACCACCAAACTCACCCCCTTTCATTAATTCTGAATATTAATAGAGGTTACCAACAGTAAAACGAATTCTAGACCAAATTCAGAGCTTAGCCACTCCTGAATCCTTTCTATAGGATTTACAACCACTACTCTCCATGAATCTCACCGTAAGTCAAACCTGCCTCCTTTACACTCTGGCTAGATCAGCATACCTACTCCCTCATACTCTTCTCAGTTTTATCTAACATCTTTTGAGGGCAATAGCATTTTGGTTTAAGATGTAAATTAGATGTGGATATTGAAATCCTCATCTTTCATTTTATGATAATTAAAGAAAAAAACAAACCAAGTGCTACCTTTGTATAGACTGTTCAAAAAACAGTAGCAAGGGTTTCAAGCGGGGGTTTTTGATTCCTTATTCATGCCACCAAAGCCAGATTTCTGGCAGAACACCAGGAGCGAAGAGCCACACCAAATAATTTCCTTAGTTTCAAAATTCACCAGAATTTTATTTTCTCAAAGCACAGGAGCATTTTATAACATCACAAAACCTTATATACGGACACTAGTAAACATAATTCTGGAAGACGCACATCAAACCCTGTGTCTCTGTCAGCCTCCACAAGCAGTAGCAGCAACATGCTTAACATAAGAGATCAGGTGTAAACAACAGTTCTTGAGCCCTGGGTCTAAGCAGATGAGCAACATCAACCTATCAATCACTGAAAATTGTTGTAATCTTCTACTCATGTGCTTGCTGTAAATCCCCACCAAATTCAATGCGGATGTGCTGTTGAAAATGTGAATCTGGAGCAACTGCAGTCCCAAACCTGACCCACTCAGCTGCCAGTTTGCTTGCTCAGTCCTTTTGCCCCACTTGGCCAAGATAATCTCATTTAAATAGACCATTGCAGAGGGTTAACATAGCTCTTGTTACCTTCTGTGGGAATTCCAGCCCCAAAGTGTTTATAAGCTTAAAAAAACAGAAGGCAAACAAGCCTAACATTCAAAACAGAGCTTGTAGCAGACAGCAGGATTTACCATGGGTATTAAGAAGATTGTGGTGTGCATATGCAAACACTGCAGCATGCAGCAAGTGTGTAGCCCCTCTATTTGCATCACGGTTACATGTAACCCTGCAGCATCACAGAACTGGAAACTGCATCTCCCTTTGTTTCTTTTTTTAGAGGCCACATTACAAAATACACATATATATCTATTTTTTTCCTGTACCAGGTTGACATCTTGGTGTCAGAGATAAACCTTCCACTCTCCAGATGATACACCCGCTCCCACAGCATACCCTGCAGAGGGGGAAGGTGGCGGGGAGCCAGCTGGATCTCTCGTCCTGACAACATATTTTTGCAGATTATGCAAAACCAGCAACATTTAGCTTTAGAGGAACATCACAGCTGTTCCCCTTATCCTGTCAATCCCAGTCTCAAACTTGCAACAGGTTTCATTTAGGAAGGGCCTAAAGTGCTCCAAAAGTGGTGCTTTCTACACACACGGCCACGTACAAGCAATGTGAGAAGTTTAACAGCAACCCTTCAAAGGACAGCACCAACTCTACCAGCCAACAGAGATATCACAGGCTGCCAGTGAAGGGATCAGCACAGAAAACTGATTTTTGTCATCACTAGGTGCTTGTGCCAGTTTTGCTTCTTGATGAATTAACGCAAGAAATACAGTATCAGGCAAGCTTCATTCATTCATACTTGTGCAAAGGGATCACTCAAACTCCAGAATGCTCCTGCTTCATTCCAGAGGCTGAAGTCAAGAGCACAGGACCTCTTGGGGAGAGAAACCAGGTTGCAAGGTCTGTTAACAGAGGCAGGGAGACACAATGATGCATGTTTAAGAGGATATTTTAATTTTAAAACAGAAGGGAGCATTGCACTTGATAGTGCACAAAGTATTATAATGCTCCAGTCATCCATAACCTGTAAACTCTTTGGTTCATGGCTCATTTTGGACCAAGTGCCATCACCTAGTGCTAAAAGCAGATTTTTGTCCATCAGCGGGACGCTAATCTGCTTATTAATGCGTTACTCCTAGCAGCAGTACATAATGATTTTTCTAACATATTTCTAAAGGCACATATGGGAAGAATAACTTGTGAAAAACTTGAATATTAAGCCCATAAATAAAATGAAACATGACGTCTTATTGCATGATAAACCAAATGGAGTTGGCACTGAATGTGTAGGGATGTTCAAAGGAAACAGGGATGCTGCATTATATGCAGCTTTGAGAGTTTCAATATATATCCAAACACCCTTTAAAATTAAAAAGGATTTAAAAATTTGACCGTGTTGTACCTACAGAAACCGTCACCCTCTGCACAGCCTGCAGCCCATCCCAGGCAGAGAGAAGGATGAAAGTCACCACACAACACCAAAAAGAAGAAATCACATAAAAAATTGCAGATAAAAGTTAGGTCACAGCCACAGTTTGCTTAAGTATAAGCCTGTCAGCTTACCTCGGAGTAGGCGCACACTATGGTTTTACTTACACAATTTGGTGCAGAGGAAAGCAGGGCCATGTCCTGCTGTGGTCCCTACCCTCAGCCCAGTCTCCAGCCATTCTTGCTGACACGGATGAGCCTTCATGCCTCTCATTGATTTTTATTATTTTTTTTTAATTGTCCATTAGTGCCATTTCTAGATTTCTGAAACAAGCTCTGATGGGGTCCCAGGTTTACAGCGCATTAAGCAATACAGTGCTCAGCTGTTACAAGGGACAAGAACACCGGAAGAGAGAGGACTGTATGGCTAAAACTATTAAACCAGGGCGAACTTTCATTGATCTTTTCTCCCTTTTTCTTTACATGCTACCAAGAGACCTGTGAAAAAATAAGAACTAATGAAACACTGGAAAAGGTTGAAAGACTTGAAGCTTTGTGACAGAATCTCTGTCATTGAACTCCAGAACAAATAGGACAATCACGGTGTCCTGTGTAAGTCCAGAAAATCCTATGGGCACTTCGAAGCATGTGAATTATATTTATTGCTCTAATAAGAAGTTTATTCCATGGCTGATGGTAAGAGTAGTAGAGCAACTGCTGATAAATCAGAATAACATCAGAAGAAAAGCAAGTGACCACGATGAGCTCTGCTCATGTGATAACCATGATGCAGGATAAGGTTGTACTTGTGGGAAACCCCACATCCTTTTGTAGGTACCTTTTAATTACTGTTTAAGTTTGATCAAATTACTAATGATGTGTCCAGGATTTGTTTGGTTGTACAGAGAGACAAGGCTGTATTTGTTCAAGCATTTCAGCTGAATTTGTCATTCAGCAAAATACAGCAAACCCCAGTGGAAATAGGATTAACTTCAAACACCAGAAATGTAATAGTTAAGTTAAACTCCGGCAGTTCTTCAAAGGTATTTGAAGAGAGAAGACGTGGTGGCTGCGAAAGGAAGCAATACAGGGGAGGAAAGTGGAGTCTGCACAAAGGTTTGGTTTCAGTTGCAGATTTGCAGGATTATTGATGTCCTCAGCTCCCGTGTACTCAAGGCAGAAGAGTTGCCAACAGCCTCATTTGATGGGCAAAAGGAATAATGAATTTCTTATCACAGAGAGAAGTTATTTCTTGGATGTAATCTTCACTGATATTGGCAAAGAATTTTCATAGCATCTTCATCTACCCATATTGAAGTCTTAGTTTTAACATAATACAGAAAGATTTATTTTTATTAAAGCTGTGAGGAAGGTTGTCTGCTCCAGCTTGCTCAGCAATGGACATCCAGGAAAGGTGGAGTTCAGAGCCAAACCTCAACAACCATGTCCCATGTAGATGTCAAATACCACCTGTGAGGCTCAACAAGGCACAAGGCTAAAAATCTTGTGCTAAACAAACATGTCATCTCAACAACAGTGAGCATGAAACACTAGCCTGACTCCAGCACACTTCTAATACACATCAAAGTATGTAGGAGGTCTCAGTGCAATACTTCTCGGAGTGCTGATATCAAGTGCATTTTTCAGGACAAGAACTCTCTCCCCTAATTTTGTCAAAGCACAGCCAGGACTGAAACACCCTGCAAGGGTAATTGAAGGGTTAAATACTTGTTTCTGCTCAAATGTGTTGCAAAACTTTTGAAGTGACTGTTGCATGAAAGGAATGGAGGTGGTCTTTTTTTTATTGAGAGTTGTTAAAACTAAAAATTCCCATATACTCTCATTTCCCTTTAGAGATCTACTGGGGTTGGCGTATTACCCTGCTTTGATATGCAAATAGGCAGCTTGCTTTCCTGCAGGGGACACTGGACAGCATCCAAGGAACACAGAGGAGATGTCCTGTCAGGAGAGCAGCCCGGCCGCCTCGAACGGTCCTTGGGCAGCACTGAGAGCCAAGCTTGTGCTTTGGCTTAAAAATAAAATACCTTTGTTAATAGTTTTTCCTTCCAATATAAATGTTTATATATTTACACTGCTAGTCATCTCTGCTGGCCAATAGCAAGAAAACAACAGTTTAGCTGTTCTTTTTTGGTCAGTGCCTTACTAAACTCTTTTGAAGATACTACTTCTGCTGCCCTTCATTTATGTCACAGAATACAGGTTATTTAAGTAGCATTCAAACCATTCAGCTACAACGAACAGCTATATTTTTAGAAATATGATAAAGGTATTTCTCATTACTTTTCTATTGGGCCCATTTTGGGGGGAAGATATAGGGGAAAGTAAATTTTAGGTTCCATTTCCTGGTCCCTTTAATTTCACTCTTTTTCACTTTCTTGTTTTTCTGCCTTTTCTTTCACAGACATAATGGAGTACCTATAAAAAAAGATTAAATGGTGCCATAAAGTTTTATTAATGCCTTACATCATCGATATCCTCTCTGTATTGATAGTTCCACTTCCATTATTGCTACTTAGGCATTTAATTAGTGATTCATACAGTATGTTGTAAACTAAAGTATTAGCGTTAACCATTTATATAAAAGCCCCCATTATGTAAAAATTCTTCCCAGTATCGTAATTGGAGTATTGTTATCCACTTTAACTGACTTAAATTAGATTATTATAGATTAATTTATAAAAAGTTACTTGTAAAGGACATTGAAGATCATGGAATATTAAGAGTGGAACTTCATTACAACAAAATGGACTTCAAGAACAACGGCACCGAGTTTTATATAAATCCATTACAATCTTCTAGTAATATGAACAATAACTTTCATCTGGCATCTCAGTGATACTTAAGGATGGAAAGACAGACTGTTAAAAGACGTGTGCAGAATTCAAGGGAGGATGTTCATTTAAATTCTGGATAAAGCAACAGAGGAAAAATTTGCTCTTTGCAGAGGCAACTTGAGTAAGAGCATAAGATATAAAATACATGACTAGCACAGAAGAAGTGCATGGAAAACGGTATTATTCAGAGCATGAACACTAAATAGTACAATCAAGATTACTATGAACTCTGTGAAATCCATTGATCCAAAGAAAATTATTCCATATTTATATCACAGTAAAAAAAAACAACATAATTTGGGCCACCTCCCCAGAAAAGCTGTTCACATTTTTATCTGCCTTCTCTCTGCTGTTACTACCTACTTTATTCCCCTTGACTCATGAAATGACATGGTCTGGAGCACAACTTTGCTGAACTGGCAAATTTGCATCAAGCAAAGGAAACGCTGATCTTTGGCTAACTTTGGCCCTGGTGTAAGGGAAGAAGTCAAAGCTCCTGTAAATGGCATCTTCCCACTTGCCATTGTACAACTTCTAATAAGCAGGAAGATGCAGAAGCCCTTTTTGTAACTTGTCCTGTACTTTGTCCTTTAAATCCAGCCACACACTCTTTGCCAAATCCAAGGTATGAACGCATACCAGTCTGCTCTTTGTTACTGAGTAATTCCCCCTTACTAAAGGATTTCCCAGCAAACCATCTCACTGGCTTTATAGAGGCTTGGCACCATCAGGCACAGCTGAATGGTTTCAACAGGGTGTTCGATCTTTGTGGCTGCATTTAACTGTAATCACTCCAGGCTTTGGGACCTGCAGAGTCATTTTTCCTCCACGGTTTTGTCCTTTTCAGAACAATATCACTTCTTCTGACAGATAACACATACAACACCACAGTCAAATTTCTCAAGTTAATTTTTATGTGGTTGAATATTTGCCTGGCTTCCAAAGAAAGAGGATCCTCACCGTCTTTCAGATTTAATATACACAATGTGGCATGGGTTAGCAATACCATGCTTGCCACCCATGTGTGTAGGGTCCCTGAACATCCATGCTGTATTTCATCTGGAGGGCAGGAGCTCCAGAAATTATTTCACTGAATTAATCAAACAGCCTATCTGGCCTTACTACCACCTGTTTGGTTCTATTTCACATGCAACATCACTGGCAATAGTACAATAACGGGGAGGCTAATGATGTTTAGAGGTGGCACAGAGCTAGAAAACACCAGAAATACAGGTGATCAGGTTGATGAACAGCACACTCCAAGGGCAAGCTCAGGAGAGCATCCAACGGTAGCACAAGCACAGCTGGCATATACATCTGCATGCAAAGTCTCTAACTCATCACTGACACATACAATTCCTGTTGCTCATCTGTGGGATATTGCTTACATTTCTAAGATTTTGCTATACATACTGCTTCTTCTTCTTTCACCTTTTTTGGCTCTTATCCACAACTTGCTTCAGACACTTTACATTCCCTCTGAAGAGACCAACTCATCTGTTTGAATTAAATCCTCTGCAATGCCTACTCTTTCTGACTGCTCCCCTGAACACACCCAGGGGCAAAGCAGTCAGTCATAGGAAATGTGTCAAGCTTGCCTCAGCTCTGCATTGATTTCCTAGATAACACATTGTCAGATGAAGGCCTTGGACTATAGCATCTACCTGGCTTTGGAACATCACCCACCAAAAAAAAGATTTATATTCAAAGGATGCCCAGTAACAATTTCTTTCCCCAGAATGGTAAGGTTTTCTAGCTCTATCTCTGTGGCACACACAACTTCCTTGGGAGCTGCTTCAGGATGATAGGTCATGAACAAAAGCTCCAAAAAAAAGAAAAATAAAATTCAGAAATTGCCACTTTATAGTCAAAGTACTAGATATGCATCTTCAACATCGACCTGCATCACCATGCACAAAGAGAAACTCCCACCCTGTCAGACCTCTGGAGTGTACATATGGCTCTCACCATAGGAGCCACATTAGAGAAACGAAACCTATGATATGTAGGGTGCTAGTCATAGAGATTAATGCACAGCTGGAACAGGACCAAGCACAGTGCTAAAAAGGACAGTGAAGAGAAGGGATTGGACTAGAAGAGCGCTAGTCATTTCAGGCTACTCCTGAGTTACAATTAACAATGTAGTGTTCCACTGATATTTTCCCTGCCCAACAGCCTCCTCTTTCCTTCCACCTTTTGTCGGGGCTAACTAAAGGCGCTTCCATTGCATCTCACTGCTACGATAATTTTTCTTAAGCTACATTTTTTTCCACCTCTGACATGTCTTGTTAACCAAAGTTCTGGTTTTATGAAACTAATCTGAAGTTCTTTCCCATTCCCAACTCCCTTTTTGCTCAGTATTTCACTTTTCCTTCCTTCAGTTATTTCAAAACCATATCTTTTAATAAAATCTGAACGCAGTACAGAGAAAACAACCTAGTTCTGTCTGCCCATACTGTTTCTGCAGGCTCTCTCTGGCCATAAATTTTGCAGGAGAGCAATAGAATGCAAAACACATTAGCAGTAACATGCCAAAATCCCTGTGCTACAGGGTAAATAGGAAATGTAACAGCACATTTACAATTTTGGCCAGAGAAGTACCAACACAATTCATTGATCCCATTAAAGACCAATCTACATTCAGGGAAGAATAAGATTGATGAGCTGTTAGACTCTTCAAACACACAAAAAAGTTACCAGTTGCATGCACATGTAAGCAGTCCATAGAGAGTCACAAGAGTTTCTCTGCTCCTTTAGCCTAATGGTAATAATCACTGTAACAGAAGTGTAGTCGCCTGTCATTGAAAGAATTGCATGTAAATCTGCTCTGCCACTTTAGTATAACCAGTGCACAGATACTAATAATATATTTAGATTTAGCTTATGCTGGAAATTTAATACTTCATTTAATTCTTACTTTACCAGAAAAGATAAAAAGATTTTTTTATTAGAGTTCTCTTTTTCTTTTAAGCATAAACAGGTCTAAACTGCAGCATCTTCACCCACACTTAGGCATTATGGATGCCCCTTCCTAGGGACCAGGATCTCTCTCATAGGTCTGCCTTTGGAAAATTATTTTTGTCTCTCTATTCTTAAGTTTCCCTAACTGAAAAATGGGAATGAGAATACTTGCACAGCTTTGGACACCAGAAATGTAAAGCACTCCATTGGTGCAAGGTATTACTGTGTTGATGATGATGAAATAAGCTTTCATACACTGCTAAATTATTCAAGAACATCTACTACTGTTTCACCCCTGGCAATCCCAGAATGCATCTGAGTGCCATTACTCTGCAGGGAACAGCAGTGTTGAGTAAATGGCTATGAAACTCATATATTAACCTCACTTGGTGGCTGGAATATTCATTTCTTTTGAGTCATTTTAAGCAAGAAAAGAAAATCTTCACTCTTCAAAATCATCTTTAGCTGACACATTAAGGAACTGGGTTGAACAAATAATTTCTGATGAATAATGTGATGAATTTATTTTCCTTTCCTCTGCCCCCTAAGCAGACTGGGATTTCCTCAAATGTGTTTGTTATTCAAATGTATTCAAAAACTATCCTTTGCAACGTTTTTCTTCTGTGTTTATTGTGCCTGAATGTGCACAGTATCCTTCTTTCCTTTTGCATTCAGATGTGGAGCTTGGTTTGGGGTTGGGAGGTGTTAGATGGTGGGGAGTTTCTTTCATTAGTCACCCACATGTATTTAAGGGATGAGAAAACATCAGATTTGCAATGTCTTTTTAACACGAGTGTGCCTATAGCAAACACCCTGCCCAGATCTAGCTGGTATATTAACCAGGGTGATTTTTCAGGGTTCTGCAATGCCCTCAGTGGCTGGCACATAAAGGAGCAGGTGAGACACGATGTATGTTAAACATGCTATCTGTGAGCTGTTGCTCACATATAATCTTACATGAAGCATTTTGGTGGAGCCCTGCAACTTCAACCACCAAAGCACAGACTCTGCGACAGAAGGAGAGGAACTGCTGAGGATTTTTTTCACAGTTTGGACAGCCTCTTAATGTGTTAAGAGAGATGTCTTGTCAAGAATATTTTCAGGTTTGTCGTTTTCTTTATTCCAGGCTATGAGGTTGGCACATTTCGGAGCTATCCTAATGTATTAGCAAAAATATGGCCTCGGCTGTTATCCCTAACTCGGCTGTAAACCCGGCACAGGACACTTCCTTCTTCCTGCTGTAAGTTTTCCTCTATAAAAGGTGGATTATATCACTTTTCCAGTGGTAATTCAAAACTCTCCCAAACCAGGTATTATGGTCATTTATTTTACCAAGTTAGCTAAAGGAAAGAGGTTTTCTGACAGGGAGTGCCCCAAGATGTATTTTTGAGTTCAGTGAGTAAATCAAAGACGTAGCTTGTATACTCATGCTTAAAACAAAGTCTGAGCCCATACTGCACATATTAGATCATATTAATACACTCTGACATTTCCCACTGCAATTCATCTCTGTACCACAAGATATCTGAAGTACAGTATTTTTTACTGTGTGTTCCCTACTTGAAGAGACTGGCTACGCAAGGGGAAATAAAACAGTAATCAATAATCACAATACATTGTGATGCATTCACAGGCATCCCTGATTATTAGCACAGAATTACCCAGTATCAGATTAATAAGTAAAGAATAGCTGGAAAAAATATGTTGTTGTTGTTGTTTGTAAGGCAGTCCTTCTCTTTCTTACAGCTTTGTTCAAAATAAGGCAGCCAAATTTCAATAGAAATTTAGAAGTCACTTCCTACAGCAATGCTGCTTCTGCTCTTAATTAAATCAGCAGAGAGTCTCAAGAGCCACATCTACCAAAACCACTCAGTGTCCAAAATTACCTCTTTGGCAACTGAAATTGAAATAATTCAGTTAACTGAAATAATGATATTTCAGACTGTTGCTGGCCCATGCTCAATGCTGTCTCCATTCTCCAAATGCCGCAAGAAAGGCCAGACCTGGTGCTAATACAAAGACTTGCAGTGCCTACAGTGGGTGCCAGGTCTGATGCTGTGAAAACAGGCACTTCGTAAAAGCTACACCAATATTTTTTTCTCTTTCTGACCTTCCTTCCCTTACATTTCTTTAAAGTTACATGCCATCAATCAAATTTTCCCACGTGGTTTTGGCTTTCATCAGCGCACTTATAATGAAGAAGCCATCCAGAAGTATTTGAGGGGCTCAGAACCGGTGCTATTGCCATGTGCCCCATCCTTTTTGAGCACCCAATGCCCACAGGAGCAACTGTATGAAATATAGCTTTTACATAAATTTTCAAAAACATTCTCCTTATTGAAATAAACAGAAACTTAAAAGAGAATCCTTTCTGTCTTCCTTCCCAGACTCTACATCTCCAAAAGCCTGGGGAGTGGGAAGGAAACATTTCTTTCAGTGAATGCTTGTTTCCCGTCGCCTTTGAATTCTTAAAAGAAGAATATTGTTTCATACTTTCCCAAATCTGCTCTCCCTTCCCCAGCTCTCACCTTACCTTCTCTTCCTCTCTTTTCTTGATGACTATTTTCTTTCTTCCTCACTGTTTTTCTTTCTTCTCGTCTTCTCTTAGCTCTGCTCCTCTTGTTTCACCATCTGGTTCTGTTCTCCTTATCGGTCTCCTTCCCACTGCCACAACCCTCATTTTCCTCCGCTTACACCTTCCCAATCTTTGTTTCTCCTTGCCTTTCCACAGACTCCTTTCCTGTGCTATTTCCCTCAAGGTTTTCAAAGCGAAACACAGCTAGGGCCAGTTTTCCCTTCCTGCCTGCTACTAATTGAGCATTTCGTGAATTCTCACTTCTCATGGTGGCTTTGCAACTTTCTAGCTTGCTGTTAAACAAGACAGGGATGGCACCAGACAAATGCACCACTGAAAAGCCAACCAGCCTCAGCCATAAAATTATCTCAGAGGATGGAAGTCACAGTTCCCACTATCATATTTTTTTTAGCACTTGCTTTTATTAAACTCTTTACTGTTTTCTGTGCTTCTTGAAGATGAGAGTTGGACTTTAATATACAGTTTAAAAAAAAAAAATCTTATCGTGAGCCTTTATACATATTCAATGCTGAAGCAACAAGTAACCAAATTGGTAGCCTTTTTGTTTTCTTATCATGTGAATCTATTCCTGAATGCTAACAAGCAGGTCTTTATATACTTCTTCCACTTGATAATAGACTAATAATCTTATCATGATGTTTTCTTGAACTTGAACTAGGTGTACAAAGTTAAGGCTGGAAATATGGGAAATTACTGAATTATATAACATTGCAGAGATATTACAAGGGATTTCTTATACTTTGCAGAGAAATATTGTCAATTATTGTAGCTGTCAATTTAACAATAGGCTTATTCACTATGGTGTTTGATTAATGTGAAATTATTCAGTTGGCTACCTTGTAGTTGGCCTATTTTTGTGTCCAATTAGTATGCTAATAATGGTAATTATGTTCTATACTGCATGTCTCATCACCTAGAGGGTTTTTAAAATGATAAAATAATGAGAATAAACAAGCTGATGCTGACATTCACTGGGCCATTCTAATTACTTACTGAGAGCACACTAGGGAATCAACACTCAACCAAAGAAAATGATTCTTGCTTACTTTGTTAAAACTACTCTTTTCAAAGAGCATTAATAGTTTGCTGCTGTTTTCTTTATTACAAGGGACTGCACTATTTTCCCTTTTATTTGCCCTGCTAATGTACAGTACCGGGAAAAAGAAGAAAAAAAAAGATAATCGAATTATGTTTGACTGAAGCAGTAACTGTTTGCAAAGGGTGTCAGAAAAAAACAAATAACTAATTGCTGAATTATACACCTTCGTAATGGCTACCATTATTTCTTTCCCTGCGTGATAAACATACCGTCACTTTTCTCACCAAGAGGATGTGGCATTTTTTCAGTGTGCTGGTATTGTCATGGGATGGAAAACTGCCAGAGATATATCCTAGGGTGGGCTTGCCTCACATGCGCTGCCAGGATCCCTACCCACAACCAGTCTGCGGCACCAGATTTGCTCTTTCCCTCCCATCCTCACTGTTATAGACTTACAGAGTTGTGTTGAGAGTTGGATGTTTGTAAAAATTATGCCTTAAACCCACTATTTTCTGATGAAAGCTTTTGTGATGCATAAGGGGCACAGCCATAATCAATAAATAATAGCACATACACTTGTTTATACTAACAACCAATTTTAAAACAATGCCTGACATCTGGAGGTAAACATGCACACACCATAAAAATATACACAGCATTTGAGAAATAGATGTATTTCTTAGTCGTCCCTTATGCCCCAGTAACAGTACGTCTACTCACTGGCTGCTTCAGAAAAGTTTGCCAAGGATGGGGCTCAGACATCTGTTGCACTAACAGCAGAATAAAGAGTCAGGGATTTCCAGTTCCAGCACAAGCGGAAACAGAGTTGGGTACAGAGGGTAAAACTGAGCAAAGCAAGGGGGAATTTTAAATCTTTTCGTCTCTCAATTCAGGATTTATGCACAACATTTTATTTCTTAAGAATTGAAAGTTGGGAGATAAAAGTTATTTGCAAAGTTATTATGCCAGGTGCAAGGGAAGCTGTACAATGGGGTAATTAGAGGAATGCAAGGAAGTTACAGACCTGAGACAGACAGACACCAGTCTGGAAGGTGTGATCTAACCTGCAAATTAATTGATTGTGCAGAAGATGGATGCTGAAATACCTCTAAATTTTGGTATCCAAGCTGCCTTGGGAAGCCTATTTAAAACTATGAGCTGTGATTAAAAAGGTGTTTGAATGTAAATCCCTACAATGACAATGTATAATACACACACACACAATACTGTATGTTTATATTGATGCCAATATTTTACTTTACATACTAATAAGCTTTTAGACAATCAGTCGGTCATAAAGCTGAGCTGGGGTGATGGTTGCAAGCGCTGTTTGCTGACACGGAGCAGGAGCAGGGGCTGTTTTTAATAAAGGATGTAATATGTGACATGTTAACAGGGAGTCATTTGTGCACTATATATTGGTTACTCCTTTCCTGTCATTTTGAATTATGTCTCTATATATCTTACTTGTTAAAGTAACTAAACTACTGGCAAATAAGAATTGACTATCACTGGACAAATAACAAAAAATGATTGAGAGAGAAAGTATCCCAAAATACATTTTCTTTGCAAGATACCAGATATGTTCAACTTTGGAATATAGTTGCAGTGCTAAAAAAATCTCTGGATGTGTCTGCTCTCCCTTCCAACCTCCTCCCACCCCTGGCAGGAAAATTATACCCTCGTCTTGTTGAATACGAGCTTAATTTTTTTTGGGTGAATAATCTCAAATGTTTATTTTCCACCCCACTGTACCCATGTTTATGCAAAAAGGATGTATGCGGCCAGAAGTGTGCTTGGAGAGTCACAGGAACGTTTTGCATTGCTGTTTGATTTCTGCAGCGCTCTTACAGATACAAGAAATCTTCCTGGCAGTCGCTAATTATTTTGGACATGAATTTTTATTTCAGAATTACAAGCTAATGAAGAGAAACTCTGCAAATTTATTTGAAATCAGTGGTTATTTGTGCCTTTTGTCCATGAAGGAACTTACCAGCAGTATTTATGCTAAAGAATTATCACTTTAATCAATTCTTGAGAGAGACAAATTCAGAGCGACAGCTTCACTCTGAGGTATGTTGAAAGTGTGTAGCAGAGAGTTTAAGAGTCACCAGTGCCCAAGATAAATGCAGCAGGCTCAGTGGCAAATATATTCCATAATCTTAAACTGTTTTTAAAAGCAAGACTGAATGAGCAAGAAGGCAATTTTAAAGTGGAAGCTGGTAGCAAAGGAGCTAATAATTAACTGCTGTAGAAAGGTGATCTGGATCAACTCATCTGTAAATCCTGTAACTTTTAGTAAGAGAAGAGTTGTTACAAATGACAAATTATCCCAAGCTGCGTATACCTTCTACTTGATGATAACCTCAGCAATTAACATCTCACAGTAAATTCTAGGGCGATATCTTTGATTTAGCATGCAATTTAACACAATATACATCATTAGCTTTGTGAGCTTTTGCCAAATTAATTAGCCATTACAAAGCGCAAATAAATACATTCAAGTATTAATAAATAGAAATATGTGCATTTGTATATAATGCTTATGGATACATACATTGTTTATAAAAACATTCATACAGTGGTATACCTTTGGGGGGGGGGGGGGGGGAGGGAATATCATAAGAAAGAAAATCCTTCTCCTAGCTTGTTATAGTCTCCAGATTCGACTGAAAGTGTGAGCTATTAATGATTTGCAGGTATATTAATTATATTGTTCAATATGTCATCCAAAGCCACAATGTTACAAAATTGGTTTATAGACGCACTTAGGTTGGAATCTGACAGAATAAAATGCAGAAAGTGTGAACTCTGTAGTTCTGATGCTTCAGATCTCAGCAACTAGAACCCCAAGGACTGATTTGCAAAATCAAGATTGCTACCTTGGCATTGACTGCCGCTGTCAGGGGTTATCTAATGCTAGCTAGCAAAAATAGTTAATATTTCTCACAGCTGCATTACTGATCACTATTTGCTGGAATTTTGCAGAGGGAAGAGGAAAACTGCCTGGTTTTAATTCAAGAGAATTACAAGAAATATTTTAAGTATTTTTCTCCTATTGTTTTCAGAGTGCTGTCTGATGAATTATCTAGGAGAGATTTTTTCCTTTTGTTACCCAAGGGCAAAGTTTGGGGTGGCAGGAGGCTTTTTTTGTTTGGTTGGGGTTTTTTTTGGTGTTTTGGGCTTGTTTAGGTTTTTTTTTTAACTTACATTTGCATTGCTATTATCAGTTTAACTTCCAAGTACTTTTGCAACTAAGATAAATCACCTGCACATCTTCCTGCAAAGAAAAAAGAAATACTGGGGGGGGGAGAAGGGGAAAGGAAAAAAATAGTTCAGAAACTGTATAAATAATAAATCCAGGTAGACTAGAAAACAGGTGAGTCAACCACCAATTTCTTTGTAGCTGACCCAGTGCACACAGCAAAGCTTGGGAGAAGAAGGGCTCACCTACACCAACACTGCTTCCCCATGATGCCAGCACTCGCCCACAGCCAATAACTGTGTTAAATTATTACATGATTTAACTAATTTTGTCCAGAATAAGGTACCCACAGTTATCCTGAGGATTAGATAAACCTGACTTATGCAATCAGCCACCTGAGCAACACTGGTCAAAGTCCCACTACCATACATCTGGAAGTCTGTTGTCTTTAGAAGGCATATTTTGGCTTGAATTTCTTGCAGGTAGTGAGCATCTCCATTGGAGACATAGGGAAACACCTGAATTTAACACACTGTCAGCTTCTCTAAATTGAACAGGGGTGTTACAACAGAGAAATGAGTTCTACATAGCAAATAGGAGACAATATTTCTTCTGGGTCTTCTGCTCAGCTTCTGCACATATAGAAACTGAAATACAACATCACAGATAAGCTTGTTTTTTATCTGAATTCGCATAGAGCAGGACAATGAAGTTACAGAAGAAGCAATGTGACCCTCATCCCCTACAACCACTATCACAAACTGCACGCAGCCAGTCACTGAGCCATTTATATTTAATGCCATTTTAAGTCTGGTCTCTCATGTATTTTTGCACTCCAACATCTGATTTCCCAGCACATGACATCAGCAAGAAGTGGAATAGATAAGTACCTTCTACCAAAACATAGTTCAGTGACCTAAATTACATATTCAGCAATGGGAACATTGCAAGTCCTAAATCTCACAACCATCTCCCTGGGATCAAAGGCTGTTTCTGCCATGACAGCACTTTTTGGATGAGGAGCAATTCCTTCCTGAACTCAGACTCTCTCCTCCACTTCCCAAGATCAGCCGTAGCAGCGTAATTGAAAAGGCAGTGCAGAAACAAATAAATTACATAGAAGCCACTAATTACCATAGGTCACAAGCAGACTTCAGTTGTTTCCTTGTGCAAGAGCAATGCAAACATCAGGGCATTGTGTTCCTTCTCTGGATTGTTGGTTTTAGAACTTGAATTAAATCATAAACCATACTTTTGTATACGTGCTAATGTATAAATGCATTCCTGGTTTGTCTGCACCTACACTGCTCACTTCAAAATGTGCAGCACATCATTACAGCTTATCACTTCAGTATTAGCTAGTGTTGGGTTTTTTCTCCTTTCAAGCCTGACGAGGTAATGTGTTAGAAGTAACATTTTCAGTGGATGTGAAAAATTTCAGCTTCCAGCCTCCATTGACATCCTCTAATATAAAGATACTGAACTTGTTCAACAGGATTTTACTTTAAAACATCTTGGACAAGATTCTTAGCCACTTTTGCAACAACCCCATCATCAGGAAAGTTTGGACTCCTTTAGGGCTGTCACCAACCAAGTCACTGGATTTCTCATTGCTGCACCACATGAGCAGTACAAGACATTGCTCAGAGTTGTGTTGCTTCACTCGTCCTTCCTGGGGCATGGCCTGGTGGGTGCCTCAGGAGAAAAGCTCCAGGCCAACAAAGTGGTTGTTTTCAAACTCTGGTCCGCAGCCTCTTCAAGACCACAAGGTCAGTAAAAGACCAAGGGACATTGATCTCTCCCAGCTGTAAGTTATAGACTGGTACCTTGTATTGAAGTACTAAACACAGCACATGCATTTTTTCTTTTGCATAGGCACAACACACACAGCTGCAGACCTCTGTTTCATCCCACCTCAGACCTTTGCTTGACCAAACATCTCATGTGCACATTTACAGCTGTGTGAAGTCATGCCAGAAGTGGTGAAAGCTGCATTCGAGGAGGCTGACCATGTAACAGCCAATGCTCTAGCCACAGGCTCAGGGCAAAAGCCCTGACAAGGAAACTAGAACAATTCAGGTTTTATTTTTATTTTATTGTATATATATATATATATTTTTTTTTTTTTTTTTAAGATCCTTCTGTTTCCTTGCATGTTTCAGTTTGGTTTTCTCTTGCAGGGAAATATTTGCTTGATTAGGAAGTCTCCCACACTTCTGCTCAGCCCTGAAACCCAAATACTCAACCCTCCTCCCCCCCCCAAATCTGCAATAATTAATTACACAGTTAAAACACAACTGCCATTCCTTTGCTGGAAACAATCAGCGATTTCTACTACCCAGTGCTACTCATACACATTACTTCAATGCCAAGAGCTCAAACCTATTCTTGGCTGGGAACGGGCTTGCCGGGGGAAGCACCGGTCCCTGCAGCGTACCGCGTCTCCCTGCCAAAGTAATTGGAGCCAGGCAGGGAGTACCAAGGCACTCGGAAGCTTGGGTCTACACATGCCACTGGAAATAGAAAATAGAATGTTGCAGCCATTAGTGAGTTGTCATTAATTGTTCTCCTGGTGAATGAATGAATGAGTATCTTTGAGGGAAGAATTCCCATCTTCTCCCAGTAATAATTATTTCTGCCTGCCTGACAAGATATCTCAAACTGGGAAATTCACACAGAAGGAAACAAATCCCTGGTTTATTTTGAGTCTTGTTTAGGCTTGCACGGCACTTGAAGTATGTGCCATGGAAGTGGGTTATGTGAGAACTGCCAGCAGTTTGATTCTCTGGCAATTATTTCTCATGCACAGCCATTCTAGCCCATGATAAGCAGTTGGATAAAGCCTTTTCTCCATAACAAAAAAAAATCTCACAACAAACCAAGCACACTCACAGCACTGACAGCGCCCAGACCTTTACAAACACCCCCTGTCCAATTTAAAGCAATCTTGAACTGAACAAGAGCTCATATGGCAAAATTACAACAAAAATCCCATACACAGCAGTTTAACCTTAATTTTTGTAGCCAACTACAATTCCCCCTCTCCCTCCCCAGTTTTAGACCAAAGGTATTTGTAACCCTCAAGCTAGAGACAAGATAAAGACCTTTTTTGGTGTTTGGGAGAACCGTTCTCCCAAAGAGTTGGCATTATTTAATTGTAGTTTATTAAATGGGAAAGTTCAGACTTCTGATAATTTCCTTGGAAGATGCTGATTGACAGAATGAAACCCAGCTGATCATGCACACTGGCTTATCCGTGTGCTGTCTCTATCAGCAAAGCAAAAAGGTCCGCAGGTAGCACCCTAGCTGGCTTTGTCCTCTGACAAACAGAAACCACCAGCTATTGAGAGATGCCAGTCATGCCAAACCTCTGTGAATTGTCAGGGAAAGACCCTCTCCTCTCTGAAATATTTCACCCTAAAGAGAATCAAATACGTTATGGTTCAAAGTGCAAAACCTCACCTCTGACCACCTGCTTTAATAAACCCTGGGCCGGGGCAAACAGAAAGATGTTGTTATTATTGCTGAGCTGCTTTAAGCTGGTATTTCAGTGAGCTGCTGGCCAGGCTGCATGCAACGAAGGGCATCTAGCATATGTCTGAAGGACATATGTTCACAGCTATATTGAATATTGATCTATGCATACTCCACTGGCAATAAACGCCGTAATACATAGCTGGAAATTCCAACTCATACATCCTTTACGTGAAGGCTCAAGGACAGGGGGAGGTCTGATTGCCTCTGTATACATGAAATTTCTTCGTGTGCATCTTGAAGGATTTAAACAGGGCTCGATATATGATCTGCCTACAGGAGGAGAAAGCAAAAAGCAATTCTGCAGGTTGTTAAAAGCTATAATAGGAGCCATTGTGGACTGTGGTATGTATCCTCAAATTTTGAAGTGGATATGCAAATATAAATATTTTAAAATTAATCTCTTATTCTGAAAATATTTTAAGAAATACTTCAAGGAAAAGAGTGGTTTTAAAAAAAAATCATATAAGATGCTATAAAAAAGAAAGAAATATCAAGTGTGTTGGCTTGAAAGTTTATAAAGAGACCATCACATCTGGGTATTGATACATGAGAAGCCTGGAGGAAATCAGAAAGCCTTTACATACCAGCTATGTCACTACAGTTCAGAAGTTACTATATAACCAACTCTTCCTAACTGTCATTCTTTCACCCTGCGAATCAGTACTAATAAATGACAAGAGCAGGACTGACTAACTTCCATCTTTTATCAAAGGGTAATGGATGTGGTGCCTCACGTGTCACTTTGATGTTATTTTTCATCAAAAAAGTAAATTATGTAAAATCCTGTAAATGCCCTTCTTACTTCAGGGGTTTTTATGCCTGAAAAGGTTGAAGATCCTGATGTCTTGAGAGCCCTTGCAAGTGAATTAAGATATTTGTTTCCATACTGACAACCTCCAATCATATTTTACATAATTTTCCAGGACAGGGAAGAGTCCTTATCTTCTTTCCAGTCCCCACTGCAGCTTGTACCTAGATACTCACTGCACACCCACAAAAGCACAAAACAGGAGCCCAGTTTTGTGAGACTAGCTAGGAAAAAACCCTCAAGAATTCTTGAATTCCTGTTTTTTAAGCTGGGTCTTGCAGAAAACCACGTAGAACACACCAAAAATACAGACGTAGCTGTAAAATAGAAATGTTTCTATAAACTTAATATTTCTCTGAAATTATCACCCTGAAATATTCCATCAATAACACTCTGCTTTCCAACACATGGCAAACAGACATATTGAAAATATATACTGCGTACATGAACTTAAACATATGAAGAGTAAGAAAAAAGGAGCAGAAGAAAAGTGACAGGTTGGACCAGACGATACTTGAGGTCCCTTCCAACCTGGTAGTCTATGATTCATTCAGCTGCAGTGAGTGATGGGTGATAGAGCAAGGAGCCAAACACCCAGTTCTGCTACGCTTGTTCTACTAGATAAAACATACAATATGAAAACCCTTTATTTTCATCAGCTTTTATGGCCTTACAAAAGGTTTAAACTCCAATAATGTCTTGTTCCTTCATCATTTGTGGTCCATATCCTAGGAGTCACAGAAGTAGTTCAGTGAAGCAGCCAAGAGGACACCCCCAAGAACCTCACTGGCTGCTATAGTCTCATGTTTATCGACAGCTCTTTGACAAATTCAATATACCCTTGTCTTTTCTGATTATATTTACACATTTCTTTACTGCTTTTAATGCAATTCAAATGGGCTTCTTGGTATTTTGGCTTTTGGTCGGTCAGAGGATGAGACATGCCATGGGCTTGGCCCAGCCACAGCACAGTTTGAAACTTTGAAGCAGAATGTCAAAAATATGACTTTACAGGGAAAAAGAATCAGTTCTGGGGTGGGATATAAGCAACTAAGCACCAAGTAAACACCCTCCTGCCTTTTCTGAGAAACTATGAAAACAAGAGGAGAAAACAAATGCTGGAAAAAGCACGCAGAAAAACAGGATGCCTAATTCTTCCCTTACACCACCGTGTTTAGGCTCAGGTCAGCCTTCAATGGCAGTACACGATGATGGAACAAGTTGACCTTCTCTGGCATAGACATGATTTCTCAAGCAAATTAACCTTTTTCTCACCTACAGACAGAACAACAAAAACAAAACAAACAACCCATAAATCAACCAGTAAACCTGTTATTTTAGAAAAGACAGAGTAGTGAAGTAAATTCTTCCAATATGCCCTTACATCATTCATACAGACAGAAAAACAATTACAAAGCAAATCAGATCCTTTCTTTAATTGATTGCACTCAGAAGTTCTTTCCTCAAGAAGAAAAGTTGCCAAAGAAAAAAAGAATAATCAACCAGTATTTCAATTCTGGGCACCAGTGAAAACACAAATGCCTCCAGACTGCTATTTTATTCCAGCAGTTTCTACGTGAAAAATATTAAAACAGTCTGTGTTATTCCGTTCCAAAAATGAAGCTTCTAGATATGGCCTCAGATTATCACAAACACATAGGAGCTCACTGAAAACACAGCCTGTAGTTTTGAAGAGGTTTTTATGTGTGTTTAGTTTGGGGGTCTTTTTGTTGTCCTGTTTGTTTGGGGGTTTTTTAAGGTTTTCTTTTTAGCAGAAAAGAGGAAGACACCTGCAAAATGCAGTTTGCCTCCCCTTGCCAACAAGAAAGTCTCAAGCAGCACCAGAGCTCAAGAGTGCAGGTAGGAAATCCAATGTGGGCTTTGGAAAGAAGAGTTAGAGGAAAGCAGTGGGTTTAAAAAAAGAAAAATCAAAACTCTCCTGTCATGTCCATGATGGACCTCAGCTGTGCCCTAGTACATGACATTGAACTTCAGCTGGAACTGGGGAGATTCTACTGCACAGCACTGACAGCTCTGAAACTCAGGTAGACATAGGCTAACCAAAACAAAACCGAATTAGAGCCATGTGAACCTAGTTTTTCCAAAAAGCAGTCAACCCATGCTGCTGCTAATTGTTGCCCTTGTTCAGTTTTGGAATCTTGTATTAATTCGAAGTTTTTGCCCTTAAACGTCTGTTTAGCAAGTTCAAGTCAAGCTTGCAGCACAGTTTTCTTCACTAAACAGCTGTCAATCACCATCTCAGCACCTCAGTTCAAACACCATTGAAATATCCTCTCATACACCCCGACAAAAAAGGTTATGATGCATGCTTGGACCTACACAGCACTGCTCTCAGCTCCTTCCTGCAGGTTTTCCTGTAAGAAACCCTGGTCCCTAATACATACAATCTGTCACCCCACCTACACTATGCTGTACTGGGATGCCATGAGGATTGATCATCCTGATTTCAGCATGTATAACATTTGTGATGCCACCGTTGCCACCTCGCAGACTGCTGCAGATCGGCAATGTAATGACATTGGGAAAGGAGGAAAACAGGTTGAAGTCAGATTTATTCATCACTTGAGTTTACCCAAGTGTAAACAGAAGTTATAGCAAACTTGCATCCCTAATTAAGAGTACTTCTTTGGCAAAAAGACTGGTGTTGTCTTCCTCTTCTTGCTTCAGAGGCTGGGGAGATAGAGATCCAGTCCCCAGAAAAGTAACTGCTGAGGAAAAATCAGCTCTTTCTTCTTGGCCCTTTGCTACAATTCAAATTAAAATTTCTTATCAGGATCTGTCCAGTCTCTTCCCATAATTTGCTCCAGAACTTGTTTTCATTTACTGTGCCATCTTTTTTCCAGGTGCAGCTTCTGTCCCCTTGTCTCGCATGCAGCCTTTCCAATTCTCTCAGACTCTGCCTTGAATTGCTTGCTCTTATCTTCTAATTAAAGAGCTGCAGGGATCTGGATTGAAATCCTATTGAATTACCTGACACAAAGAGGTCTAATGGAAAGTACAGCTAAAACCAGAAGTATTTTTACTGTGTCAAGTACATGATTTCAGATCACAGGATACTTTAGCCAAGTTGAATGTTGAACTAATGACTAAACAAATACCCAGGCAAAAGCCACCAGAGAGTGCTAATCCTTCTACTGGAGAAACTTTATCATGTTGAGGTTAGGTTACAGCCATGGCAGAGATACCATATAAATTTTTTTTAATTATATTCCACTAGATGATTATCCATTAAGTGAAAGAGGTATCTTTTGCACTAAAAGCTTTAGTACTCAATATAATTAATGATGAATTAAAGCTGGCCATGTAAATAAGCAAGATGTGGGTTGGTCTGATTCTGCACTTTACTGAAAAATGTGGCAGATTAAGCAATTCAAACACACTACAGAAATATTTATTGTGAGAACCAGCATTTACAATTAGAGGTTTCTCCCCCTCCAAACAAATACTTTTTTGTGAAGAATACTTTTTCAATTTGAACTGAAAGCATGTATTTTGATTGCAATTTTTCAGAGAGATTAAATGCCAAATAGAGAAAAGGTTTATGTTGTTTTCATTTAACAGAGGAAATCTCTGCTGTTCTTTTTGCCTGTTACCATTCTGGGGAAAAATGCAGTGGGTGGAAGATAGGAAAAGTAATGAAGGTAAAGACATGTTTTCATGTTGCACGTTATAAAAAATTAAATACTCAGATACATCATTTACCGTGCTTGAAAGTGTTTCTTGAAAGCACTTGGCATTTCAATTTTATTTTCAAAAATGTGTACTCAGAAATTTGGTAAACAAATGAAAGTAAATATGCAGAGATGAAAAGTAACATTATATAAAAAAGCAAATCTTGAGATATGACACTGGTGAGGTCACTCAAGGTCAGTGTTTATTAGATGATTTAATTACATATGATAACAAGGACCAGGTAAAGATATGGAAGAACAAGACAAATATGTTCAGAACGTTTCAATATTGATCCTGTTTTATATGCATTGGTAGTTGATTTTATGGGGTTATAAAGAAGTAGAGTTAATGGAAGTAGCCATTGGGAGTTTTCAGAAAATAGTTTTTCAGGTCTGCAAGTCCAGAGCTCATCTGAAGCCTGTTTCAAGACCTTTGTGTTGATTGGCATGTAGATTTTATGCTCCTCAATCCAAGTAGGTTCCTTCTTAAGGAAACTCATGGAAGTGCCAGAACTGCAGTATTTGTGTTGAGACCATGTCCCAGTGTTTTTGGTAAGCACTGCCATTCCCTCCACCACCATGGGTGCTTGTTGTGCTGCTGCTCACCTGCTCCAGGCTCAGCACCACAGATGTGGTGGACCAGCAGCGACTAACCTGCTAAAAACCACTGTCCTCTCCTGCCAGCCCCCTGATGTCCGGTAGGAAAACAGACCTAAAAATGCCATGTTACTGCTGCTGGGGCAGAGCTGTCTTTGCAGTGCACCTGAAGCACCTCCTCCATGGCCGAGTGCATAGCCACCCACTGAAAGACCTTGGGCCCAAGGAAGTCAGGTAGCAGCTAGTCTCATCCCACCAGCTGCTGTTCCTGCTCGCAGCACATACTACTACCTTTCTTCTTATGGACATAAGATACTCTTCATTGCTTACATCACTGCCCATTTCTAATCAGTTTTCTTCTACTGCTGCTGTGACTTTTTCTAGGTGGTCCTTCTCTTTGATCCTGATGACAAGTTCTCCATCATTCTGTGCCTGCTGCAGCCCTGAGTGACCTCAGCACTATCCAATGTAGGCAGATTTGTTATGGACGTTGCCATGGGTAGGCTGGCTCTCTTCATCACTCAAAGACATTTCTTAGTCTTCTGCAGAGTGATTTCAGCAGATAGCTGTGACCGATTGCTTAGTCACTCAATATTAGGAAGGTGATTAAATGATCAGCTGAGACCATGTCAGAGTGAAAAGCTAAAATTTGGAGAGGTGGAAATGCTGTAAGGAACATTTGTGGATATTGTGAAAAAATTATCTCTTTACTGTTCCCAGTCCCATAGTGGATAATGGCTGCAAGTATTATTTTTATCATCTGAAGTATGTATGCAAAGATGACGGCTTTTTGTGAAGAGTAACTCTTGAACAAGACTTCTGTAACAGCAATGATGGCTGGTGATGCAAGTGTGGGGGAGAATCAGGGCCACAGTCTTTAAGGATTTCACTAGGGTTAATGTTCAACTAAAAGTTAGAGAACTAGATTAGATTTTAGCAGAGCAAAGTTGAAAGACTAAGAGCAGGGTGAAATTCAACATGATAAAGCTGGGGAGAGAAAGGACACGCAGGAAATAGAAAGTGTTCAAAGATAAATTAATGTATGCCCAAGGGTTATGCATACCACCTCGCAGTAATTGCACAGGGAATGTTCAAGTTGTTTTTTCTATTTTTTTTTTTTCAAAGCCAGTGCGAAGGAACATAGAAATGTAAAAGTAATCAACAGTGGGGAAAAAAGGCTGACATGAGTTATAAAACATCAAATGCAGAGCAGGATTGGAACAATTGCATAATGAAGTTGAAAGCATAAAAAGCGATAAGAAAAGCAAAGGCAGCGAGTGAAAGGAAACTTTACAGAGAGGTAAAATAAAATTAAAACTTTTCAGGTACAGTGCAGAAAGAAGAGGCTGGAAAAGCAGTCCACAGGTCTTCCAGAGGTAGGGCAAGATATTAACCACATAAGGGACCATGTTAAAAGACTGAAGTATTGCTTTATGATTTGTAAAGTAACTAATATTTAAATCTTCTCACAGAAGACATCATGGAAGAAATAAGTCCCAATGTGTTTTCAGCACTGCTGTTAATTAATGTCCTAAGGAACCTTCCAGGCAACATTATGATGGCTTCTGGGCAAACATCTGCAACAAGCTGACCTGGTCCTGAGGACAAGGTGACACTCAAACATGACCCTTTTCCAAGAGGTCTTCCAACATGAGGCAGTCACAACCATCCAGCAGGCACACACGGGCCTGCCAGGGTCAAGACTTCCTAAGTCCTTTCCTCAGAGTCCTAACATGAAACAGGTTCCAAAGCAACAGCCTTCAGGAAGGGCAAAGGAATACTGACAGCTTTCACAGAAAGAAGCTGCATTTAGACTGCCTTGCCAACTCACAACCCCAACTGGAAGGAAGAGAGTTTGCATTTCACTCTGAAGTCACCAAGTTCCTCCCTGACATAAGACTTTCAAATTCATGGATTAATGCACATGACCTTACAGGTCAGGTAGACATTTCCTGTGTCCCAAGGGACACCATGCATGCAATAAGGTGCACGACAGATGTTGGCCATATTTTCCTCCTTGGGCCTTCCCACGGCAGAGTTCTTCACTCCCAGAGTCCAGATGGAGCTTACCAAGAACACAGGTAAGCTTGCACACGTTACCCACAACCTAGCAAAAGGGCATCCCTGCTACTGCCCCACATCAAAGTAACCTTCATCACCTGGTATCTACCATCAGCTGCACCCCAGCAACATTAGGGTTAGGAGCATCTTACTGTGCTTTCTTATAATAACAGCTTATATTCCTTAGTTGAACAGCATTTTCAGCACTGCAGAGCTTGAAGGACACGTTCTCCCTGAATTTAAGATGCTGTTTCAACCTTTTCTTTCATTCACGTAATCTCTTCTATTAAAATAACACTTTACTGGAATAAATTCACAAGAAACAGTGACTGAGTCATGGAGACAAAAACACTGACAACAAATATTCAGAAGCCAACCAGGGATCAAGGTTTTCAGCCAGCCTCCCTCCACAGATCAACCTTGCTGCCCAAGTCTAAAGCAAGTATTACTGGGTTTATGCTCTTATTTAGTAAAGGCATCGACAGGAAATGGAAAGCAGAAATAGAACAGAAGTTGTAGATTTGGTTTACTGTGCTTATTATTTGACTTACAGGTAGCAGTCAGGCTCTTTTGCCTATATATACAATACATTCTCCCCTCTTGCGTAAAGACACAAGGGGTAATATAAACATTGAAAATTCATGGTTTACATTCTATATGTCAAACTAACATGATAGCCTCAAATCCTATTTAAACACTCACCAAGACAATTCTCTGAAGATCCCCCATCCCTTCCTGTCTGCAGCCTACCCAGTGCTCAGCATTATTTGCAGGGGTGGATGCTGAGCTAGTTTCAGCAGTCACTCTCAAGTACAGTGTCTGTTCCATGGTTTTCCCGACGCAGGAGCAGGACACTGAACTCAGCATTTGTGTTTATCAAGTTGCCTCAGATGTACTTCGAGCCTCAAGGTCATTTAAAAAACTAGAGAAACATCCTTGTGTTGGTATCTTGGCTTTACAGGTACTTCAATGACTAAGGAGAGCCATAAAGAAGTTTTTCAGATGCGTTTTTGCCATATGAATCTTTCTTTGAAGTTGTAAAAAACCAGCAGGACTTCTACCTCAATGGATTCTAAAAACAAGTGGAACTACCTGGTCCGAGAGCTCTGTATCTTCCTTTCTGCTGCCACTAGAGGGAGAAACCTATTCCTGGGATCTCATGGTTTCTAGGCTGTTTCTGGAACAGGGTGAGAATTATTTCTGTAACGTGAAAACCGTTTGTCTCTTTGCAATAAGCACAGATAGCGCAAGCGGAGAGCCTCTAAAAACTAAGTGGGTTAAACATTTTTCCCCCACCCTCAAATAACTCCAATTACAAACCTCAAACCTTGTGAATTTAAACACTGCTGCAATTGTTCTTCTTTGCTGGTAATACAAATCCTTCTACTGTGTTTACTCCCATTACATCCAGGGCAGAGGAGGCCAAACAGGAAGGAGAATACTGGGTTTCTATCAATACAGGAACAAAGGGTGTTTTCTAGCAGCTAAAACAAAATTCTGATTGAAAAAACAGATTTTTCTATTAGGTGTAAGGAAGACTGGGAATTCATTCTGGACTAAAAAAATGAAATAAAATAAATCCTGAAGTAGCATTTGAATAAACTAAAAATTCTATCATTCTGGATGTGCAAACTTCCCCCTTTTCTTATGATAATTCAACTGAAAGATATATTGATGGGTACTTATATCACTATATTTTAACACTTCAACTAATTGTGATTGCTTTTGATAAAATTTATAGTATTGACAAGGTCATTCCATTGATACAGCAAATGCCTTTGCAAAATGTTTTCAAACATGGGTGCAAAAAACTTTACCAGTGAAATCCACCCTCCCTGCCTAAGCATGAAATGTCTCAGCATCAGACATGCTGAGTAACTACCGAAATAGGCTTTCACCAGCGAGCAACCAGACCTGGCTTCGTGACACATGACAGTCCTAGAGGGGAAAAAGGCCATTTTCTCTGACAGCAAGGCAGTTTGCAGCCTCAAAGCTTGACCACATTCTTTCTGGGGTACTCATTGTTCTTTTGCTCTCCAAAAAGGAGCAGCAACACCAACCCTTAAGGTCGTGAAGAATGAATCATTGCAAAGCTTAGACTTAACTGAACAGCGAGTACAAATAATACCATATTCTTAGAGAAAAACTTACCCCCAAATCATTCCTTCCTATCATTTAAAGGGCCTTTTAACTAACCACAGAATAATTTTATTTGGAAAGGGTTTCTGAAGGCTCTCTGGTTGAATCCCCTGTTGAAAACAGGGCCAACCTCAAAGGCGGAGTCCCTTGCATTCGAACTTTGAGCACTGACTTCTGCAATGCAAGAACACACTGGTGACACATGGTCAGCATTTCTGCCAGGACCCCAAGGTCTTTGCCTGCAAAGCTACTTTTCAGCGACTATCCAGACTGTATAGATGCATGGAGTTACTCCAAACCAGGTGCAGGACTTTGTATTGTCTATGATGGCCTTCATGAGGGTTGTCATCTCACTTTTCCAGCCTGCCAAGACTGTGTTGGAGGGCAGTCTTGTCCTTTGATTTATTGACTACTTCCTCCAGTTTGGTGTCACCCCCTCAGCCATCTCATGTCTACGGAGCCTTAGGTCCTTCAGGTATGGCGCAAGGCTCAGAAAACAGGTTAAACCCACACAGACAGGAAAACCTTCTCCTGGTTCCTCTGTCCCAGCCTCCTGCTGCATTGGCCAGCGTTAGCAGCTAATCCTTTCTGTGTCTAATTTGTTTCATCCTGAAGAAATTTAAGTCTCTTGCCTACAACGTTGACTGAAGACCATCAGTCACCATTTGCTCTATAATCAGACTGTCCAATACCTCAGACATTATTATCTTAGATATTGTTCATCATCACACTCAGCCTAAGCTCTGTCTCTTCTCATCATGCACTAAACCTGGAAACCCTTCTTATTCCAATTGTCATATAAACAAAATAATAATAAAGTGTGAAATGAGCAAACCAGCTGAAGGCTTCCACCTGCAGAGGCTAGTACTGAGGCATGGAGAGGAGAAACAAATCCTCCCGCATCAGCCACACACCTGGTGAGCCAAAGCATCAGGAAAAGCAAGGTTTTCTTTTCCTGGTGCTTTACTTGATGCTTTTTCAGATCAGCTGCAACACCTCAGCTCGCTGAATGGGAGGTTACTTTAGCACTGTTTCTGTAAAAGAGGCTGGAAGCAAATTGTTATTAAAAGTTCTAACTCCATCATGTCTACAACATTTTCTTGTCGTGAAGATGACAGATTTTGGGATCTAAGAACTGCAGCTATATTTATTTGATCCAAGTGATTTTCTCCTCCTGTGATGATTTCATATCAGGAAGCTTAAGACAAATCACAGATTCTTTTTTGCCCTTTTGTGTGCATGTGTCTATATACTTGCACACATATATATATAAAACAAAACATTCTACAGTAAGTTTCCCTTTCTGAAAGGGTTTCTACGAGCCTTAGCAGAGTAGCAGCATATGTAGTATGTATGTCACTCAAACATTCCCTTTAACTGCAAAGTTTGTGTTAAATCTGTGCTGAAAGAGCTCTACAATGTATATTTCATATAACCCTGAATTACAGGTTAGGCTACACTTTAAGTATGAAATATGAAGTGAGATCATAATAGCTAAATCACTGCATCTGTTGTCATTCCAACACTAACCCAGGTTGGCAGAGCTCGTGCTCAGTGATGTCACCATTTGTACCTTGTTGCAGTTGTGAGCAGAGCCCAGTCTGCATAAATTACCTTTGATCGATGGTGAGTGTTACCATTTTTTATTCTTACCTTGGAGCACACTTTGAATTATCAGTTGCTTTTTAGCGTTAAAAAATGCACATGGGCGAGTTAAATGGCAGGTTAAAATATACTGCGGTGACAAACTGCAGAAGCATGGTCAATGTGCTGGAAGCCAAAGGGACTGGAGACAACAAACACCCCTCGCAACCAGCAGCGCTTTGATAATGTCCAAAAAGTGCTATCAAATTTACAGGTTGGAAAAACTATCAAAACCAGCCCTGAAATAGCAAGGACAACTGTAGGATAGATTTCACCGTCCTTCTACACGTTAAACACTGTCCCATTTTGCATCAGCTCCCACTGAAATAAATAACTCAAGAACTATGCAACATAAATAACAGCAGCATGGTTAGGAAAAAAAATTCATCTCTCCATCTTCTAAAAATAGCATCCTTTTGGCTAAAGTTGTTCCTTTATGTCTTTCCTTGAGAAAGCAAGGGTGAACAGAATACTGATCAGGAATCACTAGCAGAGGCTGCCTCAGGAGCATCATTAAGAGACACGTTTCTCCCACAGCCTCCTCTTTTTCTGACCAAGAAAAAAGTATTTTCCATCTCCTTTTTCTTAAGGTTGGAGTAGTGACTGTCTACCCCTGAGCCTCTTCATCCATTCAGGTCTCAGCTTTCCCTACCCAAGACGTGCCTCTGCTTGGTGCACCTCAGGGCTGGAAGGCTGACCAAGCTTCTGAGCTCCCACCCAAAATTCAGCGCAGCCCCAACACTTGCACTGGTCTTATAGGAAGCTGCCAATAGGGTCTACAGACACATATGGAAGGGGAGCTGCATCTAACTGGTCTTCAACAGTCCTTCACTGGGTCATCTCTTAACTCTGCATGATTAATATACATTCACAAATGCAGTGGTTGCATCCTGACCAGGTTTAAGCTGAGAACAACATTTAAAGTAATTTTTCATTTTTGTATTTTTTAATATGCAAACTGATTTTAAAGGCAGTTGGAGGGGGACGTCACCAGCCTCTTCTGTGGGCTGAAGCCATCGATATCTGAAATGCTGTTGGGACTTCACCCAGAGGCTGAAAGGAGAGGGAGAGTTTCCTTTTCCATACAACACCCCCAGCTCCTGCGAAGGGAGAGCTTAGGCAGCCAGCACACCTTATTGTCCCACACAACAATGTTTTCCAAATTCCCCAAAATGGAGGAGAAAAAATGTCTGCTTTGGTGGTGCTTGAGCTACATGGGCTATTAGTGAAGGGAGTAACAGGAGTCAAATGCTGTGCTAAGCATTCGCTTATAGCCAAATAAATGGACAAAAGGTCAAATCAAAGACCATCCACATTCGAGGTTTATTTCAGGACCCCTTCTTCTATCACTACTAGGGGAGCCACAGCCCTTTCAGAAACAAGCTGTTCCTGCTATTGCTGGCTTTGGACAAAAAGCATACTGCTGCTAACCTCTTACATAAAGTGAGCAGACAAACAGCTGAATTGCTGACCCCTAATGGCCTTTTCCCTAGGATTTGTGGGTTTGCACAAAGAAGCCAACATTTTACATGCAGCCCTCGATGGAGTTTGGAATTGTGCAGAAACACTGCTTGGAGTGCACGCTCTTAACCCAATTGTTTGTGTACAATGTTCCTCCTCTCTGATGCCAAACACTGTAGGTCCCTGGGTTATTTTTTTGTTGTTTGTGTTTTTTTAAGCTGCTTGGCCATACACAACTTTGAAACCCTGTATATACCTCCATTGCCATTAACATCGTGATGTAAGTGCAAGCCTGCGGTCAAGGGCATTCCTCTTTGTTACAGTCCATCCTCTTTCTTTGCAGCTGAGCACTCAGAGATCAGTAGATACAAGGTTCAGGATTATTAAACACTCCTTGGATACAAACATGCGAGTTTTCTGGGACTGAGTGCAAGGAGCAGGCAGCAATATGCATCAGGTTTACTTTATTAGGGGGAAATATTTAGCAGAGGCAGCTGACTCAGACCGAGTCTTGACTAAACAATTCCCTTCATCCTTACTTGCAGATTGATTTAACAGATTTTGATAGACTTCTGTCAGCTGGCAACAGATACAAAACGTCCGTAAGGAATTACTATTTCCCTTTGAGTGGAGAACCACGGGCAGACCTCAGGCACCAGGGTGCCAACCTGCAGTAAAGCATCACCATTCTGTTAAACCACAGGCTATGCTGACTTACCCTGCTCAGCAAATCCCAGCGCCTCCAGCAGCCTGCCCCCATCATATCCATTAAAAGTACTCAGACACAGCAGTAAAAGCATGCACTGCAGCAGAGTATTTCAAGGACCACACACTGCCTGTTACCAATGCACTGGATGTTTTCAAGCCTCCCCAAGTACTCAAGCCTCGCACCTCAGAGGATGAGAAAGTACAAGCGATCCAACAGCCCGACTGGTGTATTTACAAAAGCAAAGGATGAAAGCACGAAACACTACAATACTCGAATTCAACAATAACAAAACAGCATTCAGGCATAACAGCCAGCACAAAAATCACCATTGTACATTTCGTTTCCAGTCAGTTGAGCTCTGAGCTGCTAAAGACTACAGTATATACTATTCCATACTCTTCAGCTATACTGAATCCTACCTTCGTATTTTTTGTTTTAATTCAAAAGACATAATTGTTGTGAACAAAGTATTACCTGAAATAACACTTCAAATGCAAATTAAAGCCTCTGTAAAATTATTGTAATGCAAGAGTACCATGGTTTATTAACAGCAGATTTGCAAGGTTAATTTTCAATTAGCTATTTCTTATTAGTTTCCTAGCTGTCTTGCTATTATTAAATTTAAAGAGGAAGATACTTTCAATATGTCCAGCTTCTGTGGCATTATTACTGATAATTATTCCTATTTTCCAATTTGTGTTACTCTCGTGTCTTGCAAAATTTGTAATTAATGAGCAAATAATTATAGCAGCACTTACTAGGGCTGCTTTAGTTAAGGCTGTGTCAGCTTTTGTATTAGGATCCCCATTTTTCAAGGGTTTATAACTCAAGCATAAAAATTCACTCTAGACAGAGCCCTGTCATAACAGCTGTCTGCTGAGCATGATTTTTTTTTGCTTTTAAATGTTTCTAAGCAGCATTATTGGTTCCTTTTTTCAAGTTATGGACATTAAAAAGAAAAATCTCAAACTTCCAAGGACATTAAGTTCACAGTTCTCCATTTTTTATGCTCCAATGTCTCTTAAGTGAAGGCATTTTATTTTAAAGTGAAGGTGTTCACCTTTAAAAATACAAAATAAGATGCCTCAGCATCTCCAAAGACCAGAACCAGGTTTTTAATGCCTGGTGGTCATTAGCTTTACAAAATAGACCCAGAAGAGAGCTTGACATTCAGGGTTGTTTATGTTGATCCCACCCAGTTAAGCATTCATGCACATACTCAATTAAGGCACATGAGTGGCCCTTAGGAGTCAACAGGCCTGTCTACACTCTCAGAGATGCACATGTATTCACTGCCCTGATTGAGCAAAACAAAGCATTGCTTTTGACACAAGTTTTAGGCTGTCCCTATTCACTGCAAACTGTTGTACACATGCTGGGGAAAACTGAGCATCACAGGGTTCAGTTCTTCAGGATGCTGAGGACACAGCATTCCTTAAACCTATAGGGCTTAAAAGGCTCAGCACCTTCTTAACAACATGCTCAGCATCATGCAGTGTCCTGTCTGGTGCCAGTATAAAACTTATCACAGAACTGTTGTTTCTCTTTCAGCTGGAAGAGGAAGCCCGAAGGTGAAAAAGGGAAAGGGAAAAGCAGTGCGTTCTGAAACACAAAGTTTGCTATATGCCCCACACGCTTTGCCACAAACAATAATGACAGCTCTAGAGCAAGAAAATCTATCAAAATTCAGGCACTACAGGAGAGCTCATCACAACAGCTTTCTCTAAACATCCTACATAGCTGGTCACCCAGAAAACACTGAGTGCACCCCTTCATTACTGCCTGGCCTTCGGTATGCCTTGTCCTGCAAAGATTTTTGGAACAGTCATCTAGCTCCTGGGAAGCCACCCTTGGAACTGTTTGACTGCAATATTGAGTTTAATTAAAGCAAGACCTCTGCAATTCAGCAAACAAGGAACAGCATCAAGTCAGCATATCAATAAGCTCATTTTAGGTAAAGTTTGGAAGAGCAAGGTGAACAAGACACTTTCAGCAGCAAAAACACACGCAAAAAAAGCCTCCAAATATTACTTGGAAACACAGAGAGGAGACCTACTTGCATCAGTCACAGCAATCCACATCATGGAACACAAGGTTTGTCCTCTTGAATATCCAGGCAAGTTATCCCTTAAGCCTCCTCATCAAGAAAAAAGCTGTAGGCTCTGTGCACCTCTTGTTTATTTTCCCTTGACTTCCATCAGCTGAGGCTATTCCCACCCCTGTTTGGTGCAATTACCTTCTCATGTTTGAGTTAATTTCTACAGAGGGCAACTCCTTTCTTAACCTATTAGTCAATTCAGATCCATGGCACTTGAGCCTTTTACCACAATGACTAAGAGGGTGCAAACATACCTTCCTACTGGTGCCATCCTCATGACATACTTTCCTAGTCCATTAGCAAATCCACCAATAACCTCGCCATGTTACAGGAATGCTGAGATATTTATTCCTGCAAAGCATATATAGAATCATAGAGTTGTTTATGTTGGAAAAGACCTTTAAGATTGAGTCCAATGGTTAACCCAGCACAGCTAACTCCACCACTAAACCATGTCCCTAAGTGTCATGTCTACATGTCTTTTAAATACCTCCAGGGATGGGGACTCCACCGCTTCCCTGGGAGCCTGCTCCAGTGCTTGACAACCCTTCCAGTGAAGAAATGTTTTCTAATATCCAATCTAACCCCCCCCAGTGGAACTTGTTGCCCTTCACTGGACCTGCTCCAGCACCTCAATGTCTTTCTTGGAGCAAGAGGCCCAAAACTGAACATAGTATTCAAGGTGCAGCTTCACCAGTGCACCAGTACAGGGAAGTGATCGCTCCCCTAGTCCTGCTAGCCACTCTATTGCTGACACATAGCCTTGCCTAGCTACAGCCAATGTTAATCTATAACAAACCCTAGACATATAAACCAACTGTCTATCTTCCAGCTAAATATTTTCTATTGATGACCTTGTGTCATGAGCTTGCCCAGTTAAAATTAGCTTGCTAAATCTAGTCAGAGGAATATATATGTGCTGATACCCCACAGTTGCTGATGGCCTCACATTTTGACTGTAACCATGGCACTGCTGGATTTATCATGGCTGCATGGCACAATGTATACCCCATTATTCTTTCCTGGCAGCTTTGTATAGCTTTTATTTAGCTGTAAAAATAATTTACATTTCTTAAGCATCTGACTTAAAGATAAAATAAAATTATGACATTGAGAGCTGGAGATTTCATGCGAATTTATTTGTAAATACAAACCACGTTTAGAATGCAAAATTACACAAATGTCTTCTACATATCACCCATCTCTCAGAGAAATTAATTCTTTACTTCTTTAAGAATCATGCCTTAACCTGTTATCTATAGCGGCAACATGAATGGAAACTCAGTAGAAAATCTGAAGTGAAATTTGGGTACCCTGGGTTTCTGAAGAGATCAATTACATGATGAGGAATTCTCTCCCTTCTGTTTCACTGACTTGAAGTTGTTCCAGGTCACCAGCCTGTGGCACTCTCCGTCAGCACCTCCTGGCCTGGGATGAAATGCTGCCTCCACTGAAGTCATTGACAAACTCTTGTTTGGCTTTACAGGGGCCATGATGTTCAGCTGTCATAAGTGATGCACAGGAAATGCAGTGACACCACGAGACCACCTCATAGTGCTCATGTATTCACATCACACACACACCCCTCAGGTCCAAAAGTTATGTTATTCGACTATTCCAGAATAATACCTCTGGGAAAACCCAGATACTTGTATCTAACTCCATTACAACAAAACATCATAAATCCAAGTGATTTTTATGGTCTTTCGGAATTTCAGAATGGTACAGAATGTATTTTTTAAAGTGGGATACAAGTGATGGGGGAGTTTCTGACTATAAAGCTACTTTGTGCAAATAATCTAACAGTAGCTATTTTGATTTCAAAGTGGTCATAGATTTTGAATACAAATATGGCTTCATAAAATTGCTTTTAAAACTTTTGACAGTTTCTTTTTGCTTTTCCATTTAGCCCCTTCTCAATCTTGCTTGTTTCAACATTGTCTCTTCTTACACAAGATCTCTGCTTTATATCTAGGGGGAGGGGGAAGAATAAAATCAGTGGTTGTTTTCTTGGCATTCCAATAACAAAATCCCTATGATTTCACAGCTTGATGAACAATTTCAGTTTAACATCCCTTCTACTTGGTGGAAGCAGCATCGAAACCGTCTCAGGAATCTCCATCCTTCCCATTCTTCTGTCACACTGAATTCTCCACTGGGTAGGTCCTATTCCCATGGCATGTGATGAAAAAAAAAAAAAATTATAAAAAAAGTGGAAAATTATTTCCTAAGAGAAAAAAAAAAAAAGACCAGCATAAAAACAATATCTGCCAATGCCCTGCTCTTTCTGTAGCTGTGCTTCCATGTTGAGGCTGAATACAACTCCTGAACTGAAAGTAACACAGAAAACTTCTCCTTTAGTCAGAAAGCAGTTCTGCAGCGCGTTGGCTTTGCCAAACCTGTGTAAATCCACACCACCCGAACTTTTGAGCTTCTGCTCATTATACTACGTGTGAAGGCATCCAACTGAGTTTTGCTGTCTCTCAAATCACTTCTACACGAAGTCAGCTATCATCTCAGACGTATTAAAATAGTTATTTCAGCATTTCATACTAACAGACATGCAATTTGTCTTTGCCTCTTGCCTGCCACACAGCGCTGCTTGGCTTTCGGTGCGTACAGCTGGGGTGAACATGACAAAACCCTGCCCGATTCACATTTCTCCTGCCTGCAGCTTGCTGCCAGCTTGAGGGAAACCCAGGCAGGGAAAGGCTGAGTATGGAGCACCTCAGGAGCCCTTTGAATTACAAAGATGACTTTTAATTATAGATTGCTGCACTCAGCAGCCAACAGGCTGGTCCGGACCCCACACCTCTAAGGACTTGGTAAGATGGAAAAACTCAAGCCCCCCCCATGACTGTTACCACATATGTTACTGCCGTAGGGGCATCCTTATTTGCTTCAATAAGAATGTCCCTTATTTACCTCAATACTGTAGCCAGTGACAGAGTTGGGAGCTCAAGGAACACTGGTTCAGGTAAATTTTTACTTTCAAATTGTAATAAATAATACATTTAATCGTAAATTAAATAGATGTTTTTAAATTGTTTTGTTGTTTAGGGTTTTTTAACATCATCTTCTGAGAAACTGCGCAGGGAAGCAACTCCAGGATTACAACAGAAAATATTCACTAAATGATTGTCTGGAATTTACCAGGCTATAAACTTTCTGTTGGTGCTTTTAACTATCCACAGAATTCCTTAGAAGAAACATAATCTTTGGTGAAGTCTCATGGAAGAACTCAAAACACAAGTAAAATGTCTATTCTAGTGTTTTAACACTGAGGATGTTATTAATTTTATACATTATCAGAAGAATGATACCTTTTGTAACCAATCATTGCTTTACCAGCATACTCAGAAGGTGTCCTGGTGTTATGGGCAGAATCCAGTCATATTCTCCAAGACCACACCTATCTTGATAATTGTAGGGTAGCAACATCTACTGTGAAGAGCAGGAGAGTGATGGCTATGGGTGTTCCGCTTTGCATCCTGTCTGGTACTGGACCAAACTTTCACCAGAACATCTGAAATATGGAGATGAAATGAAGAAATGAAAAAAGAAAAAGAAAAGTAAGGTGTACGAATGAGAAATGTCATAATTAAGAAGAGCCAAGTTAAATGGAGACAGGTTTAACAAATATAGAATAGGTTTACATCTCAGGAGGCAATAATACTTTTACAACCTCAGACAGGACCTGAGGCTCCAGTCGCGAGGAGTTTATGTGCTTCAGTCCCATTGCAAACAATTGGATTTAAGCACACGTTTAAGTGTGTGGCTGAGCAGTGATGGTTTGTGAGATCTCTATAAAAGCACAACCTTCTATTCTCCCAAACCATATGGGTTTGACTTCCCATATGGAGTGACAAAATAAAAATATATTCTAAAAATAGCTCTCAAAAAATGCACTGGCTGAAGGCTGCTTCCTGTGCTACAATTTGATTAGCCTTGTGTTTTATTTCTTCAGCAGCAATTTCAATTTATCTCTGATTTGGAGCATGAAAAGCGGCTTTTATAGTTGTAAGCAGAGGAGAAAAAGGCATCCGGGAAGCAAATATAGAGAGCTCTTCTGGCTTTATAGTAGCTTGCAGGATCAAGTAAAAAGATTTCAGAGCAGCAGAAAACAAAGTGATGCTGGGGGATGATCTGTCTTTGCAATCTGTATTTAAGTTGCCTGTCAGCCCCTCAGCAGAACATTACATATTCTGCGCAGCTCCAAAGTAACCTAAAGGAGCCAAAAATCGTCAGTGCAGAAATCCCCTCTGTGGAAGGGATCTCTGCCAGCATGGCTCCTGCCCTGCTCGGCACAGTAGCCACACGCGGCTCCCTGACAGCTCCTTCTGTCCACTGCGATGAGAGGAGCTGGAGGAGCCGCTCCCACAGCATCGCAGCGTTGATGGATGGTACTGAATGCAAACATTCCCATTTTGGCTCTGCTGGGAGGTGCCTCCTTGAAGGCAAAAAACTTCTTTTTTTTTTTTAAGAAAAATACACTGGAAATTTAAAATTTTAAATTCATTCCTTAAACTTCTGCTGGGTCAGGGAGCAAACCACCAACCAAGCACATGGGGATCTGCTGGTGGCAACTAAGACCTGAATCTGCTGGCACTGGAGGAGGGGAAGGAGGGAATCTACCTTCCTTCTATCAGGTTCTTACTTGAAGGTTCAAGAAGTGTCACAACTGGGCTGAACAGGAATTACTTTCCCCCCCTGCCTCATGACAGCTGGGGAATAGCACCACAGCACAAGCACATCAGCATCCCTCGACAGCAGATGGGTCTGGAGTAGATGAAGGGTTGATGATCCCAGCATGGGGTTTATGTGTGCTTGGTTTGAGACTGACACAACAAGGTGTCTCAGCAAGGATTCTTCCTTTGGGATCCACTACAAAGCTCTTGCAACTCCAGAAGCTGTCCATGGATGCTCGGGCTTTCCTGCTCCCTGGTTTATGTTGCTGCCTTAGACTGAAGACTGGGATCTAACACCCACCCCTGCTCCAGCGGCAACACGAGCACAGGCAGCTGACATTTATTTTTCTGGGCTACACAGGTCCATACCCATCCTTGTAGCCTCTGAGAATCCAATGTGAGGTAACTACTCCGGTTAGAGACGTACATTTATTACTTGTGCCTTTTGCAAAACAAGTAAACAGACAGATAGCAGATAGAAAAGTAACTAAAAACATTTGTGCTCAGCTTTCCAGGATAACAGAGTAAGTCATGTCCTGCTTTTACAGCGTTTCAGTTTTCCCACATCCTTGAGTTTGCTCGGGTTTATGCAAATAATAAGTGTGGATTTCCTGCAGGCCTCTAACACTGCTTTAGTAACACACACTCCGGGAGAGGTTTGCAGTCCCATTTCTGGGTTAATATTTGTCACTGAGTTGCAGAAGTGAAATACAACCGAGAAAAAATGTGCTTGCAAGGAAACTGCACCCCTCTTTTCAGCATGGGGCGACGGGGATAGCGAGCACTGGTGGGGTGGGATGGGAGAGGTATAGCAACTCCCAGCTCCAGTTCAGCCCAGAAGGAATGAACAACCAGTGAAGGACCAACTACTCTCCTGGCCATGTGCATTTGCCAGGTATCTGGAGTGAGATAAAGCAGACAAACCTCTGGTCAGGCTCTTGGTACATGTCTCCAACCCACAGTCCCAGCATCTCCAGCAGCTGAAAATAAAGAGGGTTTGGGGTTGTTTTTTGATGGGTTGTTTTTTCTTGTTTCTCTCCAGACTATTAAAGCTTTAGGAATTACTTTTTCAGTCTGAAAAAAAAGCTCTAGATTTACCCTTAAATGAGACATTTATAATATCTAAGAAACATTAAGACCCAAACAGGGAAAATAAAAGATATCTAGAGTAGGAAGAAGCTGAGCTGCAAAAGCTTTGGAAGAGAAAGGATTAGAGGCCAGCTTTTTTCTAAAGAATTTATATAGAGAAAAAAGCCCAAACCACTTTGGAAACAATTATTTACAAAGTTTAAAGTATTTGGCACCCTTTGGTTCTGTAAGATAAGGGGCAACAAATAACATCCATAGTCACTAGGAGTTAGCCCAATTACTTCTGTCAGCAAAACTAATTCTACAGAAAATACATTTCTTCCAGGAAGAATACTTTCCTTGCTTCAAATTCAGTTTTACATTGCTAATAAGTCTCTTAGCAGTAGATTATAAGTGCCTCTTAAGCCAGGAACAGGCAGATCGCCCTGAGCGCAGCCAGCAGTCTCTTCTCCGGAAGAAACGTGATTGAAGCCAAGGAGAATTTCGCCTGAGGAGGTTCACTGCAGGTGTTTGGTCCCGTGTCTGTACCCTGCACTGCTACAGAAACTGTTAATAATTATTACACACCGCCAGTCTTCAGAAACACAATCTAGAACTATTCTGACCTTTTAACCTCTCCTTACATCTAGAAATGAGAGGGTGTTTCAGAGCTACACGCCCAGAGAATAAAGAGTCCATCTGCATGACAACTTATACAAGGCCCATGAGCCTCAAAAATATGGCCAAAATGATCCAAAAACTTTCTGAAACATCCTAAGCCTGGCAACTGCTGGGCCGGGTAAATCCTTCAAGGGAATGTAAGTTCAGAAGGATTTAACTTCAGTAAAACAGTGATGGATGAGAGATAAAGACAATCAGAGGCAGCCCTCTCTGGCACTGGTGGGTCCCAAGAAGCGGATATGGAGACAAACAGAGAGCTAAAACTTTCTGACGCATCAGCAGAACAATCTGTAAAAACATTTACTGTCTCTTTGTGGATAAATACAACTATACCAGCTCTACTTGAAGGCAGGGAGAAGCCCCAGGCTGCCCCTGGCACCTCACCTGCATGGTGCAAAGGCAGCTTCCTTTCCAGACAGCGTATCAGGGCTGGGCTGGGAATTCACCACTCCAACACCAAGGAGCCTGTCAGTGCCCTCTCATTTGCTGGGAGGGGTGGAAAGAATAAAAAGTGATTTTAGAGCTCACAAGAATTACAGCTGGTAACGCCTGTATGGAACAATAAGCTGTTGTCAAGCGTTGCCTGCTCTGGAGCGCTTTGCACGGAAAAGCATCAGAAACAATGCGCCTCAGGAAGCTGCCGGAAAAAATAAAGGCAGCATCTTAATTCACCCAGAGAACTGCTCACTTGTGCAAAGAAAATATTTAGATTATGAAGAGAGAGGATCGGCTTCCAGCTTTGGATATTCCGGGCAACTCTCCGATTGATTTGTGCATAGGTACTTCACTGAAGAACAGAGATTTGAGGTGTCTATAGCCAGTCCACATATCAAAAAGCATCTGACAAAGTTAGAAATCTAAATCCTGCACCCAGAAAAGGGGCTAAATTCTTTACATCGAGTAATTCCATTTTAATTCCTCATGTTCTTCAATTTTTTGTTCCAAAGGCTTTGTGGCGATTTATGTCAAAGAGCTGAGTAAATATTTTCTTGCACTGTGTGGAAGATGATGTCAGGCAATGATGGAAGTGAAATACTGACTTTGCATAACTGTTTGTAACTCAGATAGAATTGACTCATTTTCTGAGATTATAGAAAATGCATTCTGTGATTATATATGACCCTGGAGGCCCCATGGAGGTGAGATTATGCATCTCACAATGTTATTTTACCAGGAAAAATATTGATTAAGTAAATAAAAAAATCTGCAGGATGTGACTTCATCGTGCACTATTGACATCTGCTTATGTGATTTAAAGGATGTTACTATGAATATCATAGCGGCTAATGTAAATGCTGAAGAAATCATAGGTCAATCATATAATAATAAATACTATCATAAGTTTCCCAAGGCCAGAAATGGCTGAAATGGTAATTGGAATTATTAATTTGCTCTTGAATTATGTGATACTAAAAACACTTAGGTTGCTGCTGCTTTCCTGGAACTGCTCCATTAAAACCAAGTAGATACACTCTCCAATCTTTCTTATTCCAAGAAATAATGTCACCTTTTCATAAGGATATTTTCCTTTCACCTAGGCACCCACCTCACCCTGTGTGCTGCATTAAGCTGCTTTAGAGGGGTGCATTGAGCTACACATATATGTGGTCCCTGTCGTTCTGGGTGCTGGTCTGAGGATGCAGCACTCCATCTGTGCCGTCTGTGTTAGATACCTCACAGTGAGGTAGAAAAAGAGCAGAAAAGCCTCATAACTGTACTGCAGGCATAAAGCAAGCATCTAAACTCGTCATCAGCTGCAAGCCACTTCTTCTCTTAAACACCAGGATAAAGTGCTCTCAGAATGCATTAATGCAATAGCAGATACATTAAGTGTGATGAAAGACTGGCCTAAACAATATGGTTTAAATTGACAAAACACCTGAAACTCATGGCACTATTTATGACGCCTCAGAATTACCCTGGACACAGGGAAGACACAAAGAAAATGTGGTTGCAGCTTTAGCGCAATTCATTTAGGAGTTATCTGGCAGCACCTTGTGCAGCAAAAATAATCACCCTGGCCAGCCTGGTGTTGCAGAGCAAATACTTCCTCCGGAGGCTGAGGGGGCTGACAGCCACTTTAAAGCACAAAGTGCCATTCTTCACCTGCTTTCCCCAGCTCAGTACATGCCTCCTGTGATGAAGGCTGCATGAGTTTGTCCCAGAGCGGTCTGAAAATCAGACGCTGCTGCATGAAAATATTATAAGTAGTAGGAATTGCTGGGTGATCACTGCATTACCTGGTGATTCCTGCCAACAGCTGTACATGGCAGGCTGCTAAATCGTATTTTTACAGGGATAAAAACAAACCAAACAAAAGCTAACACAATCTAATCCTGTAATGCTATCTGAATATTGTTGGGTTGTTTTCCTTTAATGCTTTTAACTCCTTACTGAGGGGAAGCTCATAGCTGAGCAGTCATGTTCTAGCTGCTGCCTAATGTTGAAACACTTCATACAAAGAAATCCAGATATGCCATGAGTATTTTAGCACAGTTATACAAAAGTCTAAAATTAGGTCATAAATTATATAATCTTGCAAGGAAACAACAAATTTAATGACTATGCCAAACCAGAGATAAAAGCTGAGGAAGGAAATAGCATCTTGCTCATTAAATATTAAGGATCAGATCCTTCAAACATTCTCCAGTGATGAACTCTGTGGGAGTTTGGCATCTGTATTTGCGTGTATTCTATAGAATATGCTTATACATCATATACAAGTGCTGAATGTGATTTATGGAGCACAAACACATAGTAAGTATATTTATAATGCATAAATACATTCCATCAAGAGCACAGAAGGTGATTAGTGACAGTTTCCTAAGAGGTTTAATCAGATATTTTGAGGGCTTATTTCCAGTGTTGCTCCAAAAAATGTTTTTCATTACAGGGCACTGAGAAAGAGCAGGTAGAGGCATCTCTGTTTCACACTTACAGCAGCAGATAGCAGATAGCAGATTTAGAGATCAGCTCTGTTCCTCCTCGGCAGGATTGAAGAACCCTGTAAAAGAAAAAAGATTACCAAGTTATAACAATAGATTTGAAAATTCCCTGCAACCTTTGAATCTCTCCCCTAATGCCACCGTGCCCTGGCTTTTCTTCTACCCTTACAAAAGACAAATCTGATTTGATCTATTTGAAATAATAATGCAGGGGTGAGGTCTTGTGCACATTCCCTTCAAAGTTTTAAGCAATTCCCCTGGGACTGGTGGCTGGTGCTAATGTTCTGAGTATGTTAATGAGAGGGAATAAGAGCCTCTGATGGAATAAGCCAGATAGCGCTCCCTTCCTTGCTGTCGTCAAAGCCTCTCTGATAACCATGTCCATTTTTGCAAAGATTTGAGTCATTTGTGGATTGACTACATAATCCTTGTGCTGAAGCCTGGAAAAACTGCTGTTGATGCCCTTGGCAAATTCTTATCCTAAAAAAGCATGAAAAAGAGTACCAAGTAATTTCAATTCCATAAAATATATTAAATGCAGCACACAGGTATGTAAATGGGAAACACCAGAACTGTAATTTACTCATTTAGAGCCTGATCTAAAGGCTATAAAAGTTAATTTGAAATCTTTTCATTGATTTTAATGGCCTTTAGATCAGGCCCACATTATTCACTGCATATCATGTTTGTTTCAGTGCAATAGTGTATTTATCCAAAATGTGAATTATGTGGATTATTACACATACAGATCCACTTCTTATTGTCCAAAGGCAAAGCCTGTGAAATTTATTGACTTTAGCAGCACACATAAAATCTAAAAATCAAAAGAAAGCCCCAAATAATGATAATATTTTTTAAAATGAGATAAAAAATGAGGAGGCCTCCTTTTCATTACGTACTAATACAATCTAAATGTGTTTTAAGCATCATGAAATCCAAATGGAATTTGTCACAATTCCTCATGTCTGACTGCAGCAGTTCAACAAAAAATTGCATGTAAGTGATTCAAAACCTCTTGAAGAAACAGCATTTTTTTCTAATTTGAGGAGAAGAAAAATAATGTTACAACCCAAGCTCAGCAAGGGATAACAGTATTACAGTTGCTGCACAGAGAATTTAGCCACTCATAATTCTAAATCCTTCCCAAACGCTTTATTGCTATAAGGTGGCTAATACCAGCCTCTACACAACAGGACTCCCATAGCATTAACCATGAGAGATAGGCTTCCAGAAAGAAACTATAGCAGAGTAATTGTAAATCTCTAATGATGCATAAAACCAAGCTGAATTGGTCCTGAATTCTCAGCATAAAAGAAATGAACCATCAGAAGAACCAATTCTGGTGGCAGTATAACATACCCCAGTGTGGAAACTGTTTATGGTGGTTGCTGCAGTGGAAATATTCCTACTAATATGCAAGCAATACAAATTCATTAAAAATGCCTGAATGCTGCAACTTCTTATGATACCATGTGTGACATTAAAAGCAAATCATTAGCCAAAAGAAAACCTCATCTGTATCAAAACAATTCACCATCTTTCTCAGTCATAGATAGTTTTCTATACAATAAATTCACTGGGTTCTGCATGTTTTTAAATCCATCTTGCAAGACTTTGGTGATGGTTTTGCTCACCGTGCCAGGCTGGGCTGTCTTGGAGCTGCACCCCACTAGGACTTCTCATCACCAGGGGCTCATCTGAAACCAGACTGACTATGTGGGATCAGCCTGAAGCCTCATCCCCACCCTGCTTCACTGAAGAGAAGCTGTGCTGGGACCTCCAGCAGTGACCTGGGACCTCCAGCAGTGACCTTCAAGGGTACAGAGCCATCATCACATATCAGCAGGACAGGGTTGTCCCAGCTTGTGTGCCAACATAAACCCAAACTCTCCTGTTTCTTTTGAGAGTTTAGTCAATTCCCTCCTGAAAGGCATCTGATAAAATATTTAAGTCCATAATTAATTATACTATTTAATTGATTAATTATGCATTCACAAACTTTAGCAATAAACTCCACCCATTCCAGACACCCCAATGCACAAATCTGGACCTTCATCCATTAATCCATCACTGTCCAGATGCAACTTCCTCCAGAAGCAGGTCAGATTCATTATATAAGAGACCAGAGATCACTTACTCGTATAGAAGAGAGGCACAGCACGTGCTGAGGTTCTGCACGTTTCCCTATACAGCCTCACCCAGAAGCTTCAGTGTGGTCATAAACACGATTTCTTGAGATGAGAAGACCGTCTTGTTTTCGCATCTAGAAGATCTCTGGCTTTGTTTTAGACATTGTCAAGAGGTATTGCATGGGATGATGCTTTTCTAGCACCAGGGCATCTGTCCACCGAGAACTAGATTGACAAGGCTGCAACGGTTGGGTTTGTTTTATCATTTCACAACTCTAAAAGCCAGACATCTGAAAGCTCAGATACATCATTGCACAGTGTCAAAATCGGCGAAGGCACAGATTTGAAATCTGCATACATGGACAAAAATAGGGTGTATCTGAAATTAATTAAAATTTCTAGTCACGACCTCAAGAACAATATTTACCCACAATGAGCGTGCAGCAATGTATATCACAGTGCGTGTTTTTTAGGGAAGCTGCAGTTTTCAAGTCTGACATGTAGGACTCTGAGGCTTAGCAGTGACTTTTTATTTTATAAAAGCATTTTAAAGAATTCTGTTATAAAAACAAGAAGCAAATGTCCATGACAAAAAGTCAAGCAAAAATGAAATGAAACACGAATGACCCAATTTGGCTTTCTATGCTTGCAGTTGCAGCTATCTGTACTACATACTACATATGCGGTATAAAACATACCATAACTGTGTATAGGTGTTATGGCCTCATCTATAATCCCCATGGAAATTATGGGAAGAAAAGGTGAACAATTTTGTACAAAATTAAAACCAAAACGAAACCATTGATCTGACTGCAGTTAATGAATATTTTAACTCTGACAGCAGTAGCAAAAGTTAGGATGAGGATAAAAGGTGAAGAAATTAAGTTTCCTTATTAAATATCCTCCTCATACATAAATATATATATATAAAAACAATAAAGGAATGGAGAAACTGATGAGAGGGGAAAACCGCGGCAGGCATAAAAGAGAAACAGACTCCTTCACAATGCTACAAACTTAATTCACGTTTTCAAGGTGCTGGCACCATGAGCATCTTTTTTATTTACTTGTGAGCGGTCTTACTCTGTAAGGAATTTTTACAGCTGCTCATTTTGGACAAAAAGCCCAAACTACTTGACCATTTGCCCTGAGGATCTTACAGCAGTAAGTGCTATCCAAGATACTCCATCTGACACCTCTTTATTCAAAGGTACCTCCATTTTTTCCAATCGAACAGAGCAACTCTAATTAAATTTAAACAAGAAGCTAAAGTGAGATGAATGGTTTATAGGAGCTTCATGCTTCCCTACATTGATTAATAGATAAAGAATTCATACCTCCACCAAATTAGTTTACAAACCCTGCTGTAATTTATTCCTTGTACATGATGATCTGTAAGCACAGTGCACTCTAGTAGGGCCTGAGCTCCAGCTCCATCTAAATATATTTTGTGCTGGTTGGCTGCACCCACCAGGTATTTACATTCCACAAATCTTTTCTTTATATTCAAAATTTCTCAATATGGGTTTCATTTTAAATTAAACTAGTGGTGGTTATTCTAGCATAGAATGCCATTATTTGTGAATCAGGCTTGCAATGTGAGCAGTTGCATCGGAACACGCTGTTTCTTGGTGCCTGAAGAACTGCTGTGCTGAGTTTTGTTTTTCCTTTTGTTTTCCCTGATGTTGTCCTGCTTATTGCTCTGCTCTGTAAGTGAGCAGCAAATGCAATTTTCTTTCACATATGGATTAAGTTTTGCTAGAGCCATGCATTTGCCACTTCACAATCAAGCTCTTTAACCCACAAGCTGATCCACATGATGTCTGACTACTTGTAAAGCAGAGCATTACAAGAAGGTGGCACGCCAGAGGCTGCACCAAGTATTGCCTGTCTGTCCTGGGCAGGAGCAAGCCCCAGCCACCATGGACCAGGCCAGAGCTTTAACTGGGCTCTAACTTTTGGACACGACACTGGCTGATGTCATTTGTAAGGAGTTTACTTTTCAGACTTGTGGGGTTCAGGCTGGGGTGTGGACCAGCAGCTGGTAAGAGATGTATACAGGGCTTAATCTCATTCTTCGATTACTTTACAGTTCAATTTTGCAAGGGGCATCCAGCCCTTGAGATGGATATCCTCGTGTTGGAAAAACAGAAATCAATAAGTCTATTCAGAAAAACATAATTTCATTTTGCTTCTTCACCAGGAATTGAGATACACACAGCTCTCGTCCCCACTCTTCCCTGACTTAAATATATCCTGTGTTATATAAGTAATTGTTTTGAACCCACTCTAGGACACAGTCAGAGGCATGACTCCAATAACACATCATCAGTAAAACAAAGCAAAACAGTTTAATGTCCCTGCTGGTTTTGTATATACACTCTTAAATGAGCAGATTCTCTCATTATTCACCCTGATCTGGTCATTGTATGCTTAGTCACAGCTGTGACAACAGGTGCCCAAGCATCTTTCTCCTTCATGGTACTGCGTTTTCTCTATAGAGTTTGTTGTCAAATTCCTCTGCTGCCTTTCTCTGGTGGCTTTGCTGTTTCCTCTCCAGCTCTTCCCCGATGCAACTTCATAATTACCCCTGAAATCATCCAGGGCTGGCTGACTCTGGATGTGACAACCATTCATCTTAAGCATCATCTCTTCTTTACAAGTAGTTCTTCATCCCATCACATGAAACCAGTTTATCCACCAACTCTGGTCATGCTTTGCTTGCCTGGACCTTTTTTGCATCTTTCTTGATACATTCAATGACCACTGTTCCTAACTGCAGCGCACAGCTATGTGTTGTAGAATAGACTTTGGGACTATGCAGCAGCTAGAGATTGATTCCTCTATCAAACCAGATTATCTCCTCCTATGCCAAATGGCAGCAGGAATCTCCAATGACTGGTGGATTTCCAGATGGGCTCTTGTTCAACACTGTATTTAACATGAAAATTCTTTGAAATTAATTTATGCCCTAAGATATAATTTATATTTATGTACCATTTATATATTTTTTATACAATTTATATACATTTATGCCCCAAGATATAATTTCTTCACTTTTGTTTCTCTTTAACATCCTTCAATAGTAGTTTGAGGTTCCCAAAATTGACTGCAGAACTGCTTCCCTCCTATTTCACTCCTCTAGCCGCATATTTACGTACTGCATTTTCCCACTGAGCTTAGCACTCATTTGGGATCTTTTACTGCTGAAAATCCTGTGAGTTCTTAAATTATCAGCACTGTGCTACTGAGCACTAACAAAGTTTATCTGATACAACAGCATATCAAACATTTTTAGTTCTGTAACAAATGTTTACTTAGCTGGAAGCAAATCTCCTCTGATATTAAAGTACCTCCAAATAAAGAGACCATTTGATATTATTTTTTTGCTATTGTCTTCAAAGAATATAGTGTAGGTTGGATGCAAAATATACACAGTTCAAGCTCTTTTATGTTTTGTTGATATCAGAATTTAGGGCCTGATTTTCAAACTGCTATAATCTATCAGTCCTGCTGATTTGCAAAGGCTGGTGGGGGAGAAACCAGACTGAAAGCTAGCTATGCAACCTATATCAGTCCCCTGAAGCACTGAAAAGATTGGGCCAAAACATTAAGGCAAACACTTTCTATAATTTTACTTCAATAAAATTACAAAGGAGCACAGAAAATATCCAGCTTTTGAGTCACAGAACAAATAGATTCAGTACAGTACCAATAACATTTAGTTTGTTTTCTCCCTGAAACGCCACAGTTAGGTGTTAAGACATGCATTTATAGCTCAGGTTTCTTCCATTTGGGATCAGGACTTTTTTTTTCCCAATTCACCCTTACAGTACTGCCTTCCCTGTTCTATGGCACAGTATAATATCCCTACAGAAATTGCAACCACTTGCAGTCGATAACAAAGTATAACAAATCTTTAATACGTTGCCACCATATTTAACACAATTTATTAGCTGACAACCAGAAGTAGAGGCAGTATCATGTATTCATCTAGCTTTCTGTTGGTCACCTACACTTTAAAGAATTCATTTTATTTATTATTAGGCTTTGCAGCATTTTGGATGTATTAATTAGCATGTTGAGCTAAATTGAATTACTTAAATTTTTGCTGCCATAAAACTAAATAACGGATTCATTCATCTCTTATTTTCCCTTTTTCCCCAGATTACTCTGAAGGTAATGTAATTATTGCCAGGGTGTGTGGCTTGACACCTCCCAGGATGGGAAGTCTCCCAGGCTTGCATTTGCTAACCTAGATGGAAGCAGTTCATCTGTTCTGCTATGGTGCAAGTCTGCCTGAATGCAGGCACATATTGATCTTAAAGAAAATATAAATCTACAACAGATGCAACAAAATTAACAGAGGTGAGCAGTGATTCAGGGGAAAAAAAATCAGAACTCCAAGACCGTGTGAAGCAACACCAGCAGTGCAAAGAACGTCAAGGAAAGGAGCTTAGCCACAGCTCTTTTTTTTTTACCTTGTTCTAATTGCTTTAGTTCATGGCTTTAATTCACTTACTTTCTCCAAAAATCATTGGTCAGAATAAAGGAAACCTTGATTGCTGTCTGCCAAGCTGACTGGCAGGTATCACGTCTCCAAAGGTAACGGGACGCAGTCTTTCCCATGGGGCAGAGAGCAGGAGTTTTGAGCTGACTCCGTTTTACATGGCATTTCTGTAGCTGTAAAAGCTCCATGTTCCATATTGCTAACCTCTTTCTATTCGAGGATCCAGGAAAGGTGGCTGTGTCAGCTACCCAACCTGAAGTTGAAGACTTTTATGAGTTAGGTGACATTTTAGAGCACAATGACTACACAAAATCCTTATCAAAGACTGTCAGAGAGTTGGAATTACTGGTGGTTATCAGTCAATAATTGTTAGAGCAACTGATGGGTAAGCGGTAACCCTTCACATGCAATTCTTCTGCGGGAATGAAAAAAGCAGCTGGAAGGAATTCATAACAAGAACCTTGCAGAGCTGAAAGAAATCTAATGTATAAACAGATTATTATTTCCTGTGGATATCGATGATAAATGAACTGGATTGTGGTGACATCTGGGAAATAGCACCACACTCTAAGCCAGCTGAAATCCCTGTGGCTCAAGGTAAAAACCTCTGCTGTAACTTGTAAGAACTCAGTACAAAGAAAGCTCTAAGTATCTGGGTCACTAGAAGTACAGAAGTTTAACATTCCTCTTACACACTTTTCTTTCAATTAATCTTTCCTTTGGGTTTTCAGTGCAATGAGTCATTGATTATTACGTGGAGTGCTTTATAGGGTAAATTAATTCATATAAGAGAAACATTAAGATGTGTTAAGTAGCCAGATAAATAAATAAAACGCAAAGTGAGTTGGTCAATCGGTTGCAAGTCAGCCCCAGGGGACTCCCATTTCTGTAAATCAGCTACTCAGTGAGCACTACCAATACCTGTGCTCCTCTTTCCTCATTTTCCTCTTTACCTATACCTACAGCTTTCACAAAATATGAAAAATCCGCATAGAAAAAGCAAATATAACCAATAATCTGTTCCTCTGTTGAAAATTAGAATATATAATATTTTAACATATATAATAATATTATTATAAGAATATATATAATAATATATATAATATTCTAATATATATGTTGAGATGATAGCTAATTACATGAGAACATGCAAAAAATAACTTTTCCATTCAACAAAAACCTCTGTTCAGTGCATGGTCACTCAGTTCAGCATAATAAAGAGCATTTTTAAAAAGAAAACAAAGCAGTAAAAGTAAAATATGTCCATTTATGGTTAAAAAGAGAAAAAGTTGATGTTTGGAGAAGCTGGTGGTACCCATGAAATTAATTGTAAAATTATTCTATGGGCATGGGACAGATCTAAAGATATTACCTGGCTTTTCACAGTGCTCCAAAAAGATTAAACTCTAACGAAAAAGACATTGAAACAAGAAACATGCTCAGTGCAAACAAGGATGGAAAAGGAGCTACCTTCCTCCTTGATACATCTCCCATTCTTCTTTAGCCTTGTACATATCAGTATGTTTATGTAGAAAGCCATTAACCAAGCAGTCAGCAAAGAGTAAGTTTGCAGCTGGCTTTCAGAATTACACACAGGGGAAAACTACCCTAAAGAAACAATATAATTCCTCATGACATTACCTTGAGACCAGTCGTGCTGTGAACTAGCCTGAATCACAGAAGATTTTGCACCACTAAAAATATTTAGGAGATGCCGGGGTTATAGTTTATGAAGATCCCAAATTCCCTTAGTGTTAAACTGTATAAATCTAGAGTAAATGTTGCCTCATATTTTGACTGTACATGGAGCTACAGCATATGTGTATATCTTGGCTCCTTTGCTGGTTTTTAACATCGAGAAGGGTTCCCATCATTGTGAGGATGTTCACATCGGTCTCATTTTGTCCCTGCAAGACATGACCTTTGCTGTCTACAACTTTGGAAACTGAATTTTAGATGTTTGCCAGCAACATGCCATGAACATCCAAGCAGGGAAAGGTAAAAACCACCTCAGTTTGCAAATATATATTCTTCAATTCATACTGCAGAGAAAGAAGAAAAGAAGAAGATACCTTTATAGAGGAAAATATTCATAGAAATCAGAGTCTAAGCAGAGGGAAATGCTAAATTCAAGAAATAAATTAGCCATAATATGCACTCCGATCTAACCTGGAATGAGCTATTAACTCATTTCACACTGCAAACCTTCAGGGGCAAGAGCCACATCTTCCACAATGGGACTTGCACAGTCAAATTTAAAGCACATTAATGGTATTCACCGAGCACTGGTACCATAAGATGGCCTTACCAAGCAGTCTGAGCACTGGTAGAATAACTTATATCCATGTGAGTTCCTTCTTACAGTAATGAACATTTACCAGGCTATGTAGAGGTTGAATTAGAACCCCCTATTTGGAGCACAGTATTTAAACATAGCAAGGAGCCCTTTCCCTCCCTGGAGATCACTGTTTTCCCAAGCAAATGGATGGATTATAATAAGCCATTGTGTATTATTTTCTGTTTGTCAATGACCTAGTTCCCATGCTGTCTGCAATACTGAAATGGGAAACTAAAGCTTGGGGGTTTCTTCAGCTGGAGTAACTCAGCCCTGCTCGCTGTGTCAGTGCACAGCAGGCAGAGAGCATCTCCCAGTGAACACATGAAACTCAGAAAGTTTCATTTCTTGGCTTGAATAAAATGAGAAAGAAAGATACCTTCCCAACATCAAACAAACAGGTGAGTGAGAGCATCTTTACAAACATGAATTCTGAGGTGACTTCAATGACAGAGGTTGGCTTCTTTGACAGCTCACAAAATTAGGGTGCATTTCTGAGAAGAATGCATAGATTTTCCTTCTTGACTTGGGACTGATGAAGTTCAAATGGCTATTGACATAGGGATTTTTTTTCCAGGTTTCTTTGCTTATTACAATTAATATAAGCACGTGGTGAGAATCTTCACAAAAGAGCTGCATTCTGCCTTATTATTATCTTGGCAAAATACTTTTTATTTCCTTAAAATTGTGTGTTGCACACTGATGATCCTTGCAATGCTTTACAGATAGTGCATTTCTACATCACTTAAATCGTACATTATAATTTATAGGTTAGTTATTTTATTTTGGTGTCAATCAAAATCGGAAACTGTATGAAAGAGTTTAGATTAGAAGAAAGAGATTTTTCATGGTAATCTTTAATAAGGGAGTGATGATATTATAAGAGCTATTACACAAATAATAATAATAATATCTAATTATAAGCTTGTTCCTGTTTATTTAAATGTTCCATCTTGTGCTTGTTTGTAAAAAGTTAATAATTACATCGTGGTTAAACTGATGTAAATAGGTGAGTCTGCTCTGGGTAAAACCTGCAACACTGAGCTGCAGCGCTACCTAATCAGCGAAGAGTGGATACTGAGATTTCAGCCTTTTTTCTTGCAGCATACAACACCCTTCTAAAGAGGTATTTGATGTTTTGACCAAGTAAGTCCCATAAAACTGGCAGGGTGGACGACACCCAAGCCCCGCTCTAGCACAGACAAGAGGCTGGTTTTGAACGAGTACTGCCTCTGCAGAGGCTTCAGTACTGGTGTTGCTGGGTCAGCACAGACAGCAGTACACACAGCAGCAGAGGAGGAAGGCAGAACATCACTGTAATTTCCTCCTAGGTCTGTCTTGCCCTTACCTGACCAGGCTGGAAGCTTCCAGCGGTCCCCAGAGCATACATATATGATATTGGTGACCCTGCTTGGCACCTACCAGCTCTCCTGCCATCCATGAGCTAAAATACATTCAAAATCTTTTTAGCTAAACTTTTTATTTTTACGACTCCTTTCCTGTGTTTGTCACTGAGATCCTGCAACCCACAGGGCAAGAAATGAGCTGCTGTAAAGAATCTCTGTTGTCCCCGTATAAAAGTTATTCTTGAGGAACCAACTCTCAAAGCATCAGGAACCCCAAATGTACCAGCGTGCTCTGACCCCACAGGAGCACAGTCATCCTGACTACTCCTCCTGAAAGCCTCCCAGCAGAGGCTGGGACAAAGCACGAGTCATTAACTCCTGGAGACTGCACAAACACAACTACTCTGTTTGCTGCCCATACCACAGTGGTTAAACACTGACACTACTTACTACCTCCCTCATGCACAGCAGACCTCTGGCAGCTGTTGATAAATGCGATTTCAGGATGGGCTGTGTTAGATCACAGGTATTTGTACTTGTAAAGCCATCTCCTGTGGTAGCCCAGCCATCCACGGCCATATGGACCAGTGAGAGCACTGCTGGTTACATGTGTAGGTGGCCCTTTGGTCAGATTTGGCAGCAGCACTGCACTGCAGAACCCCCCCATACACACACACACTGCGCAGAGTCAGCTCCATAAATCACACATTACCATGCATAAATCACACACCACCATGCATCTCTCTCCAGCAATCCAGAGGCTGTCCAGCTGGACCACGGGCACAGATCATTCACCCCTTCGCATTGCAGTGGTGGGCAGCAGGTAGCAATGCATTTTGGCCAGCACAGGATGCTAAATGCTCTCCATGGTAAAAGGACACCCTCAGAGCAATGCAGGGCATCAGCTCAAATCATCTCAAGACCTAAATGGGCCCTGGTCTTTCCACCACCTTAGAGGAAGTGTAGGGGAAGAAGTCCACCTCAATTGACATTGGATTTTCTGCATAGAGAAACCCAGGTGCTTGGAAAGCAAACTTTCTTCTTCCTGAGAAGAAAACACCTCTTGCACACACCTCTTCCAGCATTTTGCCTGCTTAGAACAAATTGCTGCTGTGGTGGTTACTTTCCTGCAGAAACAAGCAGGTTAGCCTATGTGGTTTAGAAATAGCATTTGCCTTCTTCCCCACAGATGGCAAACTCCTTGGTTTCCGCCACCACTAAGCATACAAATAAATCAAGATATGATCTGCTAACATATTCAAAATTCTGTTTGGCCTGAATATTTTTTTTTTTAGCTTCAAACATCAATTTTGTTTCATAATGAATACATGCTTCATCTCATAGCATTTCATTTTTCATACATTTAGCAAAATGTTTAACTGGTTCCTTTTTTTTTTCCAAAGCAGCTTCATTCCTACCCTAAAAACATGCGAATCAAAGACATACACACTTATATAATGTGAAGAATTCCCTACCCTTGGTTCCATCGCTAAATTATAAAATATTCATAATATCTACATTTTTTCACAAAATGGATTTTATATCCTGACTTTTTTTAATGAAAATCACATTAGGATACAAAATTCTACAGGCCTCTCTGTGCAGCTCTTCCCATTTTTATTTGCCCCCCTCTCTGAAGGAAAACTTCCTAGCACCCATCCATGTGCTCCGCATGCCAGCATCCTGATAACATCGGTGAGGCACATCCAGCACTCACTTCCTAAGCTAATGCCCTTTGCAATTCTTGTCTGAACAGTTGTTAGCTGAAGACAAGAAGCCTTATTTCTATTCATTCCCTACATAATCCACCTTATGAATTTACACCTCACCTACCCGCACGTTCAAGGACCCAGAAACACAAAATATTTCCCACTGTGTTTTAAACCCACATCCTCCTGGATACAAGATAAGAGCTTAATAGCTTTGACACTGCACTGTTTTCATATTCATGCATAAGTTATGGATACAGCAACAGATCAGCTCTTCTTTGTGCTTCTCATTGGCTCTGGTTCGCTGCCTTAAACTGTCTGAGTCAAGGCCACGTTTTAATGCCATAGACTCTCTATTCAAATACCAGTATGACCACATTTTAAAAGCCACCCTGTACCACTTCATTGCCGCAGATGTCCTTTACATCTGGCAAGGCCCGTTTCTCTGCATGTCAACAGTAATTCAGTTTAACAGCTGTCTCTTTTGACAAGCTTAGTGTCAGACTCTAAAATGACAGGGTGACAGTTTTCCTTTTCTTTAACAGAACATAGTGCAAATTAACCATTTGAATGCAGGATCACTGAACGCCTCCCGAATACAGTTTTCAGAGTCAACTGAATAGGATTTGGGAATTGCTGGTATTAACAACCAACGCTAAAACCTGTAGGGTCTGACAAATCAAGGCACTTCTCCTATAATTGAGATTCTTACCTGAAGTCTAAGTGTTCAACAAGCAGTAAACCTTAAATTGGGTTGAAATAAGCGTCGGAGGTAAACACTGGGAATTTGCAAACTGGGATGAGAAGTACTTTTCCTGCATTGCAGACATACAAAGAATTTTCTGTATATTTAGTTAGAGTGTGTGTTACTACAGCAGCTAATGGTACTGTGTGTGTCAAATACCACGTGTATTTCAAACGGCAGGCTGCACACACACGTTTTCCACAAATGCCAGGAGTACAAAAGCACCACAACAGAATTTCTCTAGGGCTAAAACTGGGCCTGAGGTAATACTGTGCATTTTAGTGATTGAAACCTTTAGCATGAAAACCAGCTTGTGGACAGCAACAAAGCGCCACCATGATTTCTGAACAACTTGCAAATGCTACAAAGACACTGCTTTAGTCTGGTGCAAGAGCGAGCTTTATGAGTCTGCCTCTATTAGGCTCACATAAAAGTGAATTAAAAAAATATAAACATTACACTGTGCATATTTAAACCAAATACTGAAGTGAGTTGTATGGTGAGCCACTTCATTATGTCAATGTTATACCATGGCTGCCACAATGAGGAGGAAGGATATCGCCCTGGTTTGGTTCTTGTTCTACTGAAACCAATGTCAAACCTCGAAGCAACTGCAGTGGGACTAGAATCCAGGTCACACAGTTTGTGTTATTTTTAAAGAACTATAAAAGCCTTTCTGTTGTTTGTTCCTGGGTAAACAGTTACATCTAAAGCCCTACAAAAATAAGCTGGGTTTTAAGGATAGTACAGAGTGTAACATTGAAATGCCTTTAGTAATAGCTTTTGTTCGCTTATTAATATGTTGCCGTAAGCATTTGTATGTGATACTCATTGCTGTAACACCTGAGCATCTCATAATATTTAGAAAGATTCACACTCAAACGCCTATTACTACCTCTAAAAGGTATGCCCATTTATATGAGCAGAAATAGAGACTTCTCATTTCTCAAGTTCATAATACAGCCAAGTTCTTCCCCTTTTATTCAGCTTTTTTTAACACAGAATTGGTCATGACCACAGAAGAAGTCATTTATTCTCAACCACTCCGTAGCCAGGCCTCTCATACCATTAAACTTGTGTGTCCCTGTTCTGCAAGAGCTGGGGCAGAGATGCTGATGGTGCTGACCTCCCTATTGACTCCCTTCTTATACGAACATAACCTGTTCATTTCCATAGCCCACGAATTCATGCTTCCATAGCCAGACATGAGCCTCTGCAATTCATATTTTATTAATATATCATGAAGCAAAGTCAGCTGCAAACACATATTTTTAGTGCAACATCAACCCCATGGGAGAGTGCAGGTTGCTGGGTTTCGAGGGCTAGGTTGCTATTAGTATCACACGCAGCTCAGCTACACAAGACATATATAACTAAAACACTTAACCTCCCCAAAATCTATCATACACCTGAAACACTAATAATTCTATAATTTAAGCTAAACAGAGTACTCTTCGGCTATAAATTTTATGGCTACTCTCTCCACCTCTTATGAAGTGTGAAAAGAGGCTTCATATCTGTCAGTCTTTTCTCAGAAATGACTTTCACTGATTACTTAAACTTTCGTTAAATAAGCTTTCCACAAGCTGTAAAAACAGAACACAGTAGGGAAAAAATTGGCTCTCTTTTAAAAGTGCTGTAAAGTCTCTTTTTGAATGAGTAATTAGAAATGTGTAAACTCTTTTATGGATATGTGAGAAGCACACACAAAAAAATTGACATTCCATGCAAGTATTTCTGTGTGCTATCAAATTTCATTGTATTTCACAGAGACCAAAACTATAGAGACCCAAAATACACATACATTAGTGGACATGGGTTATCTGCCAAGAAGGAATTTACATACAGTACAAGTAAAACATCCTAATTTAAATCTATGACAATGGATACTCACATTCTTAAAGAGAAATCAGAGTTGTTTGTCTTTCCACTCATATTTATACAGATTGCAAAGCTGTTGACAGAGCACGATTTGAGCTGGGCCTTTCCAACTGCTTACTGTTATTTTTATTGCCATTGTCAGATATCTTTTCCGTATTGAGAACTGAGCTTAGATGGTCTTCTGATTTCCCAAACCCATACACAAACACAAAGAGATGCCATGCAATTCCAGGGGTCAGGCAGGGAGCAGGCAGTGAGAAAAATGGATTCCCACTGCTGGTCCTTGCCTCCTTGAAAACTCCCCAGATCTTTAGTTAAACCAACACACTTTTTCACTTTCATTTCTACATACACACACAAGCGGTCCATCCAAACCAGACTCTGCAGATGCTCTGCAACCCCTTGTACCTTCATGACTTCGTGTCCCTCTCCCTCTGCTTAAAACTCACTTTATTTGTGCTGAAAACTTGCTCTGACTTTAAGCCTCATGATCAGCTCCACAGCTGGGGGGGGGGGGCACAAGTATCTATCTAAAGAGATGCAAAAGAAAACTATAGACAAAGGGAGATGGGTGCTACCCCTGCGTGATCTCCTACCTCCCCAGGAAAGGGAACAGGGCATCACAGGGGCACTGAAATGGAAAACCTCCCCCCTCCTAACTGGTAGGATGTTTGCTTGAAAAGCTGCTGGATGTCACGCTGTGTACACGTACTGTGCACTATAAATAGTAATGTCTTCTATGCTCCTCTCCATGGAAAAAAACTGCAGGAGGGGAAATAGTCTCAAATCTGTGTAGTTTTCAAGCCAAAGAGAGCCAGCCTCATTCTCTCCTCAGTGGGGAAGCTGTAGGTAGGGGCTATGCCCCTCCAACCTGGCAGAGTCAAAGGAGCTGGATGAAAAGCAGGTCCCAGCTAATGAATCTGGGGGTGAAGAACTGCTCCCCACCTGCTCTCCAGCCTCCCAGTCCCAGTGGGTCCCACAGCCATTAGCCTCTGCCCTCCATGAGCAAACCCAGCCCCTCTCCAAAGAAGACGACTGCCACTACGAAGGGTTTATGTGGCATCATTAAGCAGGTGGCACTAAATGCCACACGGCTCCTTGCTCCCAAAAGCACCTGTGTTCAAGCGGACTGCCAGGCACTGATCCCCCTCCAAATTCCATAGATTTCCAGCATGGAAATGGTGCTGAGAACTCCCAAGAAGAGCAAAGAGCTCCGCGGTTTGAGCTCCCTTCTCCCACTAAAGATATTAATGCCGTTATTCCTATTTTCTTTTAATTCCCAAGAGAGTGATTCAGACCCCACCTGCAAAGTTCAATAATCCTGTTGACAGCAGAGCAACACCATCATTCCTGCTCCCCACGATGCTGCTCCAAGCAAGTTCTCTGGCAAAGCATTCACAGGCACAATTTGGTGCCAAGTCAGTTATAAAACCAACCACAGCATGAATGTTTTTGAGTAGAAGAACAAAAGTATGAGAAAGGGAAAGGCTTCACACATCTTTAGTGTGAAGAACGTATTTAGTGCTCCAAGAAGCTATTAGATGGGGTGATACAGGCAATTTATTGTTTTGTCAATACCTTTTATTTTGATTTAATAACTTACAAAACCTACAGTCTATTTGTCGCACAGCCTCAACTTTCTTTACACAACCCCACTTAACTTTCAAACACTTTAACTTTCAGGTCAAATCTCTGTCATATTGATAAATGGGTCTATTTAAATTTTTATCAGTGAAGAATTCTCTCTGGTGTCTTTTTCACTATCAGATTTCATGCACAAAATAACAGGATACTTACTGGTTTTTGTTGTCCAGCACACACAACAAAATGAGCCACTATAGAAAGCGCAGATGTCTTGGTGAAACGTCTGTAATTTGTCTTCAATGGTATCATTCCTACAAGCATTTCACATAGAGAGAGGTACAATACTTTCAAGAACGATGTGTAAAAACAGAGGGCAGAAAAGCCTACTCTAGGATATATATGGAAACTGCAGTCTGCCTCTGTTCTAACAAGTAAAAAAGTCAAACTATTTTACCCTCAAGAAGCATTACTGTGCACAATATAGAGGCCTTGAGTGAAGTTTAATCCTATTTGGCTATCTGACTATTACTTCATTAACCAAACTAAAAAAAATGCTGCAAAGTCAACAAATTTTTAGATATTATTGTAAATAATCACCTGGTTTTCCTACTAATAATGAGGAAAAATATAATCCTTATAGCCCTAAGCACACTATATATGTTTAACCTTTACTTTAAAATAGGATTAAATGCTGAACACTGTGGCTACTGTAAAGATAGTAAAAACAGATATTGCAGGAATATAACAGTGTTTAATGACAAGTTACAGAGTTCTACTGAAAGAAAAGCAAGAGCAAAAAAGGTTAAATAAACAGAAACCATAGTGCCTCCCATCTTTCTTACATTGACTTTTAGTAACTATGAAATTTCTGTTAGACATGATTTGATTTCTCAGATCTGTGCATTAAATATTTACTTCTAACTGTAAGCTTATATGAGACCCAAACAGAAACTAATTAGCATTATTAATGATGCAAGAAATGTGATGCTTAGTCCCTTAAGATTTGTAATAAAGAAGAAAATGTTAGAGATTTACTTTCTTTTTCAAAGGCAAGTTAAAACAATAAAACTTATTTAATTAACAGAGACTCTATTTATGAATTAGTTGTTTCTGCCAGCAAGAATGTTTAAAAAAAAAAGTCTGAAATGAGGCTGAGACTACAAAGAGTCCATTTTCAGCTTGGGAGTCTCGAGGGAAAAATCAAAGGGTTTCTTTCTTTCAACAGTTTGGGTGAGATGATATTTTGAGATTTTGACAGCTGCCAAACTGCAGAACCAGTGAAGAACTACCAAACTGAAATAATTTTTATCTTTCTGAATTTGTCTCATTATTTAGTTCAAATTCCTTTCACAGATCACAACTGAAATGTCTACTTGGTTAAAAGGTTTTTCCCCTCCTTCAATGCTTGCGTCTACTGCTTTGGGCCAAAAATGAACTCTTTCTCTTCTAAAATTAGCCATAAATAATAAAGAACCATTATCACTACCTTTAGTAGTGTTTCTAATACAGCAATGCATTAATTGCCATCCATTTCTTCCTTATGTGCTCAGAGGGGAACCAAATTTCAATGGTTAATCATCTTTATCACACTGAATGTCCTCACTATGTTTAACTTACAAGATGTTAGTAAAAACTAACAGGTTTTGCTACAATAAAGTAGAACTAAAAATTAACATTTAAAACATGTTTTCTACTTTTCTGACAAAAGCAACTTATAAAATTCAGAGCAAGACAGTCTTTAGTGAATAATAATAAGAAAAAGAACACTTTCCATGCAGCTAGTACCATTCTTAATTTTCCATTTTCTTCCTAAATCCTGTTTCCCCTGCTAAAGCCACCCCTCTTTTTCTAACCCCTTCATCTCTATTGGTCACATGACTAACCTTGTGATGGCTTCTCATCTGCTTCAGACATTGGCCCCATGTTTCCTCTTGAAGCCTCTTCCCCTGCAATCACCCCATGCGTTTCTGTCTTCATCACATATTCGTTAGCCACCTCAAAGCCGAACAAGCCCTTTCTTCTTTATTGTTCAAGCTGTCAGCCTCAGCAACAACCCCTGCTTCCTCCATCCGCTTCTGCCTTCTTCCCAGCCTTTGCTCAAGTCTTCCCTCTCACTGTCACATCTGTGTTTTGAAGATGACCTCTTTAATCTTCCTCCAAACAACCATTTCCAACCCTAACCGTTCTGTGATTTCTTTCTAAACTTGTCCTTAAAGACTCTGTCTCAGGCACACCTCTGTCTTGTCCCCTGCTTCCCCTGTGCACCCTCCCTTGCCTGAACTCCAGTAGTACCCATCACCTTTCAGTTAGCCCCCACCAAAAACAGCTCACACAACACCAGATTGAAGTAAGACAAGAGTCTTCCTCCAGGACGGGAAGGGCAAAGTCCTGCCGAGGGGTGAGCTCCTGGCACTGCTTTGGCAGATGCAATTTCTGATGTATTTTGCCATTACAGCCCGTGACCCTCAGCACTGTGATACAGAGGACCTTCCAGATTCCTGTAACAAGGATACTCTGCACTCTGCTTCAGGAGATCTCATGCAAATACTATCTGAATATAACAAGACTGACTTCTGCTGGTACAAATTCCTCAGAATTTGGATTAACTGCACTTTGGGCTTCGTTTTATAAAAACAAAAAAGAAAAAAAAACATATGCTGAATTAAAAAATAAATCAAAAAAACAGATTTAAATATCAACCACTGTTGACATTGAATATCTTTAAAAATGCAGTATCTTATAAATTATTGTGACAGCTTAATGCCCAGCAAAGATAGTGATGTGAGAGAGCGAGGGTAATATCCCCAGCTGTACTCACAGACCTCTGCCGATCAGTGACCCAAGGACTAACGCACAGTTACATGATAAATTGGAATGGATTTTAGTTTTTGATAGTTTGTTTGTTAGTGCAGAAGGCAGCATGTAACTGTTTGGGAAGAGTTCCTGTCAACACTGAAAGAAAAATATGCTCCCCTTTCAAGGAGACTTATCCACACCATTATGCTCCTAAACAAGTAAGACACAATACACAGAGTCCTTCTTCACTCTGAAAATAAGGCAGAGATATATACAAAGACTACTAATTCAGTACTTTTATGATTAATACAACAAAGACTCTCAAAATGAGGCTTTTAATTCTGGGCAACCCAGACCAGCAAAGTGCATATCCAGAGGAGAACGTAGCCTTGCCCTCTCCACTCATTCATTAATATTTTTAATATCCTCCAAGGATGATCCTCCTGCTAGCATAGACTTGATGCAGAGAGCACTGGCTGCATCCTCTTCCCCAGGGCAAGGAGAAGCAGTGCCATGGACAGCAGCATGATCTCGGCCATCAGCTCCTATGTGATGCTGCTCCCCTATGACCACCACTCAATGTGAACAGGAGCCAATGCCTCCCGTTATTCCCCTGCTGCAGCCTGGGACATTTACATTTGAAAATGGTATCTGTCACTTCCTCAAACCAGGTTTGTGTTTTTTTTTTCCTGTTTGAACCTGAATGAAAAAAATCCAAATCCCTGGGTGCCTGACATCAAAGTGTGGTAGAAAGAAACTGTTGGGATGGTGTTCTGGCATTAATGTGGCACTAGAAAGCAAGAGCAGATGGGCAGTGAGGAAGCAAATCCTGTTTAAGTGACACTGAAGATAAGAAAAAACATAAAAACTAAAAGGTAAGTAATGGGATTTTAAGTGCAATGTAAAAGGGGATTTGTGGCACATATAATTCCTCCTTTAAATGTTGATTAAACATAGACTATTTTTTTTTGCCTCTCAATTATAGTTACAGATCATTGTTTCTATGCCCTCTGCGAGCATCAGTGAAAGCTGAAGGTGCTTGGCATTTCTGTATCTATTGTATGCTTATGTTTTATTCGCATTCACTAACTGCATTTCCAGCTAAAGAAGAAAAAGGGAGGCATCAAGAGAAGAATGTGCCATAATCTCCAGCGTTCTAAGAAAAAAAGCCAATGATTTTCTGGAAGATTATGGTTTCAGTCCAAGCACAGTCCGAATCAAGCTTTATCAATTGCCATTTATGACTAGGCAAGCCTGGCTTCTGATCATGCTGCTTTTCACGTGTCTTTACCAGCAGAAAGTCTGCTGTGAGTATTATGGGATGAAGGAGCTTGACTTTCTCTTTTTTTAATTTATTTGTGCTGATGTAATCACTTGTGTATTCCAAAAAATCACTAATTTTGGGTGAATCATCATTCCTAGCATGAACAGAAATAGGTTTTAGTCCCACATTTCTGTACAAGCCCACCTCCACCAAACCCAGCCCTTGTGATGCCATTCTTCTTTGAAGCTCATTTACAGACCTAGGTGGACTAGAACAACCAGCCCTCCTGTTTCATCAAAAGGGTGGCCTTTCCAAGTGTTTTATGTCATCATTTCTATTATTTTCTCTACCTTCCAGAGCAGAAGCCTTAATTCAGTCTTTAAGTTCAACAGGACCTGTGGTGGAGCAGGACAACAGGGAAGGAGGGAAAGAGGGAGGGATGAAGACAGGGAAGAAATACTTCTTGTCTTTTTTGGGTCAATCCCACACATTTCACTGAACTTTTCCACAATCATAAATCTGAAGAGCTCCTCAAACACCCCTCCAAGCTGTGCTGCTCACTCTGCCTCAGCACTCCAGAAAAGATCTCCGTACCAGCCCTGCACAACTGACGTGATGCCGAGATAAATACGTCCCACTCTCTGGATACTAAATCTGCATTGATATTTTCTTTGCATGGGAGATCCTGACTCACGCCTGTGGCTGGGATTGGGCACGTGTGATGTGTGCTCATCTAGTATTGCTTGTGGCCAGTTAGAAAAATCATATAATCCACTGCAGATTTAAAGCATAATTTTTAACCTGCCAAGTCTCATAACTTCCAAGAAGGCAAATTTACCATAAAGAGAATGGTTTCCACTTACTAGATTTTATATTCAGATTTCTGGCACACAGCTTGCCACCAAAGAAGTCTTTTATGCAAGCACATAATCAATGGAAGCCTTCACTTCACTGCAGTTAGATTTAATGTGATAATGAATATTCCAGTGTCAGCTCTGGGTAAATGGATGAGGTTTCACCTCAGATTCCCTCCTTTAAATATCTCACGCAGGAACACACTTGCTGAGTGGTAAATAATTTAGCAGCACCCGAAGAAGGACATCTGGCATGCGTTCAAAATGCAGGTGTATCTGCCTCGCTCTTGTATTGCCCCGTGTTCCTGCTCTTGTAAACAACATCAGTAGCGTAGCAAAGAGTGCAAAGACTATGTTACCTGTTTATATCTGCCCCTTGCAATGGAGAGCACATGGGAAAAATGCATGGCTTCAGCAAGCTGCCAGTGGGGTGTACCACAGTCACACATGAAGCTCGCCGCTGTTCACCTGGTCCAGGTGTGAGGTAGAAGGTCAGGGCAGGGAAGCTTGGTGCTGCTGTTCCAGACTAAGGCCACAGCCATGAGGAATGCATTCCCTAACTAGCAGGATTTATTTTTATTATCCTTTGCAGAACTGCACATGATATTTCACATTCATTTGAAAATCTTTCTGCAGTTTGCAAACATTTACTCAAGCCATATGAGGCGAATTCTTCATGCTGATTTTAGGGACATAGAATGCAGGTGAATAATATTACTGGGAAAAACTTCGCTGTCATATTTCCCCACCTGTGTCACCATAGTTTATCCTCATTACCTAACTAGGGCTGCCTGCAGGAGCAGCTTCCCAACATAATTGTTATGGATCTGCTATTTCTTTGGTCTTTTCACCTATTCTGCAGTTACTGGCTGATGTTTTTCCTCTCCTTCCTTTTGCCAGTTTCAAGTTTCCATTCCGACACCAAACGCTTTCCTCTTTTTCTACTGCTGTTAACACTAGGCAGATCAAACGAACACAAAAGTGTTTTCTCAAAAAATAATCATTAAGCATATCGTGTAGTTTAGTTCAAGTGACAGCTGAATATTTGTTTCATTAATAAGTAATTGCAATTAATTCACGGAGTCATTTCTAAAAGAACATTGTGATGTTTCCATGGTTTTAAAGTGGCAAAACACTAGTCATTTTGTGACAAAATTTCAGTACAAATCGCTCATAAGCATCCACTGGAAAAATCCAGCCTATGATGAGGAGCACCCCCATGACATGTGAACATGTCTCCCATTAGTGCTAGTGGCGAAGTGCCTACATACAATATAAAAATAACTGCAGTATTTAGGGTTTGAATTTCAGGTGTGTGAGTGCTCACACTGCTCCTTTAAAATGATTAGTAATGAAATAACTAAAGTTAAGGGTTTTTTCCATGTAAAGCTCATAGACAACTCTTCTCCATGCTGGAGGAGTACAGCTTGTTCAACTGATCTCTTTTCAATCAAAAGGCTGGACAACCTAATGATTCTTGTCCTGAAATCTGATACTGAAGATGCTCCAGCTCACAAACTGCTGAGGCTCTAAAATCATGCCAGGAGTTACGGGCTACCCCTCCACCAAATAAGCATCTCTCCTTGGAGGTCCAAGCGGCTCCATTCTCAAGCCTACAAAGGTCATTTTTTGTGCAGAATGGAATAGGCACTATTTGCACTGATATTTTATTGAATTAAATAGCAGTTCACCATCTTTCACAACGTTATTTCTGACTTTACAAACTGGCATGATTTAGGAAAAATATGACGGGAAAGTGTTTTTAATCCTGGACACCAGCACCACTTCCACTCTAAAGCCAGGACCTGATACCTGCCCAGCAAAGGCTAAGGACATTTCTAAGGTACAGAAACAATTACAGTTGTTGCCATATCACCTTCTCAATAACCTTCTCCCAAAATTACAGGTTACAGTTGTCTGTAATCATTAACTGCCTGAAGGAGGGATACACATTACCAAAGCAGCAAACCTCTAATCAGCAGAACGGGAGCAGTGCAGAAGAGAAAAATAGCTACTTAACAAGCAAGTTGCAATAGTTTAATATACATACATATCTATACCTATCTATCTATATATGTAGTTAGCAACCCACAGTTACAAAATTAAAATGTTAGGAAAAGTGAACATCATAAATCTGTGCCTACTTGGGAATGTAATTTGCTAGAATTCCACTTTCAGATGGAAGTGCTTGCAGATTTTAATATTGAGCAGCAAGAAGACCAGTTACATTAACAAACTGACACGGGGAACACAACAGAGAGCTGGTAAAAAAAAAATAAAAATCAAATGTCTGTTTATTTTCAATTAAAATTAAGATTTTTCTTAAACTGAAAAAATGCCCAATTTCAAGCTGTTGAATTTAACAAATAGCTAACGTGGTGTCTGGTAAGCAAAGTTTTAGATAGACCCTTTTGTAAAAAATCTTTCACTGGAAGGTTTTTTTTTTTAATTTGTCAGAAAAATCAGGTTAAAAGGAATATTTTGAAAATTGTTGAAGTGCCACAATTTATGAGCTAAAAACAAATAAAGTTGGATATGAGAATCTACACATTATCTGGCAAGAAAATCTGGAAACAATCAGCTATTTTGAACCTTCCATCAATACACCATGCTTTGCTACACAATGATTTCTGTGATAAGATGTGACTTTGCCTTGAACGCAATTTGCAACCTATTCGCTTGATCCAGTTTCCAGTGAAGTAAATGAAAAGATTACCATTGACTTCAATAAAAGCTGGATTAAACTGTTCTCATTCACAGTGGGAAAAAAAAAAAAACTTAATGATTATTTATGCCAGAAATTCCAGTGTAAAAAGCAAAATTGGTGCAAATGTGTTGAAGAATTTGAAGAGAAAAATGAGCAGTTGATGTAAAATATGATTTCACTAAAAATTATAAGATTACTAATTACAGTGAATAAGCTTATGGAAATGCTATAGATGTAGTTAAATAGTACAAATATACTTCAAAATCCAATTATAGCAATAGAGAAATGATTGTACAGTTGCATTAAGAGTTAAAATAAAATATGATGCCAGATAAATGGGTATATTAGAAGGCCATTATTAGATTTTCTTGCATTTATCCACCATTGAGTGCCACTAACCCTTCAAGCTAGGGACAAATAGAAGAAAACAGATAGAAGAGGAATATTTAGTTTGCTTGCTAAATATAATCAGTAATAATTGAATATATTTCTACCAGAAAAGATAAAAGGAGATACCAGCTACCAATACATGACCTGCACAACAAATCAAAATGCTGAGTCTTGTTCACAATCCTACAGTTCCACCAGAATCATCAACTTCTCTAAGTACCAGACTATAGAAGTAGGAAAACCTGAAAAGTGTTTACTGCAAAAAGTTGGAGCGTCCCAGAGAAAACACAAATACCAATAAAGAGGCAATCATTGCAACTATCAATATTCGCCACTGGACTATCAGAGGAAAAGATATGCAGATTCAATTAAGAAAACATACAGCCATGACTATCGTCTGGGGGAAGAACATTACTTACAGATAGGAAAAGAGGCACACGCTTTATTTGTATGTTTAAATCATAATTTGATACTTTACCCATTATGTCAAGAAACTAGCATTTAGAGGAAACAAATATAGGCAGTGTCACAGTGAGTCCCTTTCTGATTTAAAACTAGAGTAAGTCATCCATCTCTCATTCTTGAAATTTATATTGATTTCAAAGAAAAAAAAAAGAAAGAAAAAATATAGTATGTGTCAGGTTTGCCAGCTTTTGAAACCCAATGGAAATAGTCACCAAATACCACAAACTTCCTTAAATCACCTTACCTGTTCTTAAAATTCAAACATAAACCAGGCACAGCTTACATGGAGTTTTTGTGAGAATTCCCCTCTGGTGAACTGGTAAATGCTCCTTTGGGAGGTTTCCCACTAACAAACACCTGCAGTTTATTCTATCTTGCAACAACAGGGAGAGGGCTGGTAAGGTTTTCAGTTTATAAGGTCACACAGACTGTATCTGCCCCCCCCATACATGTTGGTTCATTAGCATAATAAAAAGAGGAGGGGAAAGAACAAAAAGAAACCATAAAAATAGTCTTTTGTTCTGCTTTTGCTGTAATACTATAAAGACAAACAAATATCCACATGCTCAGCTATGCCTTGCCTAAGCAAATCTCATAAATGTCTGAATTTCCCATTATAGCCATGATTTCTAGAGGGAGATGAAATCTTTACCTCTCTCTAAATTGACGGGAGTCTCCCTCCTCCCTTCAGATGCCAGAATATGGAAGTAGAAGACTATCCCTCTGAAGACTGCATTTTATAATACTCCGATGAGATGCCTTTTGATTTAGGGTTTGCATGAAGGAAGAAAAAAAACCATGTAGTCTGCCAGCACATCCAACCCAACTTTAATCACTTACTGTGTAGACAGCTGTATCTGAGCTAGTCATCTAAAATCTCTTTAAAGTCAACGATGAGGAATAGATGTTTTTAGGATGGAATTAATTGATTGGAAGGAAGAGGGATCTATCATATGAGAATTGCAGCCCAGAGGGTTCTGCTTCTACTCAGCAGTAAAGTAAAACTCATTTACTTTACAGGGAGTTCACACATCTGCGTTGTAGTAGTCATCCAAAAGAGGTGAGAAGAGTATCACCAATCTCTACTAATCAATTTCTGTTTTTTTTTAGAGAAAACCTCTTTTACTCTTCCTCTTCCCTCTGTTTCTTCACCAAGTCCCTTCTGGGACATCAGTTCATTTTTCTTTACATTAGAAGCCCATTCATCCCTCAAGGAAATGAGTTCATTCATCTGATGGTAATAGAAATTTCTGGACCATAGATGACCTCTCACCTTGGCCAGAAAAACTGATCCATCAGGTTTAAAAGACACATTAACAGGCAGTTTCATGTCAACTGTCACAGAAATTTTCAGAATATGACAGAGAAAACGTCCTACCATTCTACCACTGTCCTAAGGACACACGGGTCCTTCAGCTTCCAGGACACGTCCAAATTACACTAAAAAATTATGAAGGCTCCATATACCTTAATGTGCTGGGTTGTGATGGAGACAGAGAAAACCATTCCCCCTCAACAGGACGTGGCATATCTGTTGACTTGAAACTATAGCAAACTTCAGGGGGAAGAAAAATTTCTAATAATAAATTTGTCTTCATCAAGTAAGATCCAATGAAGTCAACTTGAAATAAGTTTTGCAAGACCTGAATATTGTGGAGACCCCCAAATGCCTTTCTTTTGCCTGATCTACCACCCAATGGACAGCCCTGTGCAATTCTGTTCTGCTTTTACAAGCTGGTGAACCAGCCTATTTCCTCTCACCCACCAAAGAGCAACCATTGTACTGAAGATCTTTGAGAAATCTGCACACTCTGACATAAGGGAGTAGGTTTTGTTTCATGTTTTCCTTATGCTGGGGCATTCATCTTCAAAGTGCCTCACATACAACCAGGGAGCCTTAGAAGCGTATCAGGGGCAATTCAAAGAGCTTTGCATGGAGCAGGAGGGGGTGTCTGTTCAAAGCTGCAGCCTTGCATCTGCCAGAGAAGAGCAGATTTAAAACCGAAGAGGTCACTTCACCTACCTGTAGTGGGATCTCACATTCAGAAGACTCCAACTAAAAATAAGGGATATTTAGACAGTGTGATAACTGAAACCCTCTAGGCAATGCTCTTTCTCTCTCTCCCTCACACACAGACACATACAGAGCCATGTCTCCTTTAGGGATAAAAACCAAACAAACCAACAAAAAACAAACAAGGAGACATAATAGCCTCCAGAAAACTTACAGATTAGCTCCATTTATAGCATCCTCCTGGTTTAAGCACAAAAGTTTCCAATGAGCTGGACCACCACAGACCTCTGTTCAAACCACCTGAAACAAGGAAACTAGAATAAGCAGTTGCTTAATATATGATAGAGTGGTAAAACCACTGAGTTCTTTTAATTACCTAATCTAATGTCATACAAAGGAAATATTCTGCTTGGGTCAGAAATTACAATTACCTGTTTTGTGGTCGGACCTGGAAGCCCCTGGGTAACATAAGGGCTCTGCCAGGACGGGTGCTGTCTAAACACTGAGTGATACAGAACTGCTTTCCCCAGAATTTATCATTTACATGGGAAATACAGAAAAGGAGGGAAGAAAGTGTTATTCGCATTTTATACATGGAGAAGTGAGACAAGGAGTGATGCAGGTTCACATCAAGCAGATCAACTGATGTTTAACATCACTGATGAGGTTAAGGAAATCCAAAGTGGATTTTTAAGCGAAGCAGAAGAATAAATCTTGCAGATTATCTGTGCAGGATTTGTATCAGGCACCCAACCTTTTTTTTATTTTTAACAGTTTAGATTAAATCTTGGTAATGCCTGTTTTTTGATAAGATGCAAGCACCTCAGTGTCTGCAAGGAAGTCTCATATTTGCAACTGAGAAAGGGCAGTTGCATCTATGGGATCTAGTCCCACTGCCCTGAGTTAGCAGGGTCTATTCCCTGCTCCGATTGCCATCACACACCTGAAGCTAACCACCTCCCTCTTCCTTCAAACCTTCAGTGCTGCAGATACAAACCCCATCTCTTTACACAGATTCTACCATCTACTGTCTTCAAGGACTTGTTTTTTTCTCTTTTAAAATACTAGGTTAGAATGTACAGTGTTCTACACTGCTTCCTCAGACTCCTCTTATTTATATTGTAGCTGTCTTATTAAAAGCTGTAAAACCTTTGGGACAGTCTTTGTCTGAATGGTGCTTCACTTATGCAGCAACATTACTCCTGCATAAATTTCTGTGTTTATTAGAAGTACCTGGTTTTGTTTTTCTTTTAAACTCAGTTTAAACATTGCCTCCTGCTTCATTTTGCTGCAGTGGTATTTCAGATTCTGCTTGCTAATTCCAAGTTTTGTTTATAACAGCAGGCCAATATGGATCAAACTTTAGATAGGATTCTGCTTCTTATGTATATGTGGTTTTTCAAATCTTCCTCCTTAGCAAATGTATTATTAAAGAACCTGATCAAATATACTGTGATGTGGGAGATAATTACAAAATTTAATTGAGTTGTAAAATTATGCATGTACTACATGTACTCACACATAGCATCATTTGCTACGAGGCGTCTCTCAGGAAGAGCTAACCATTCTGAGAGCCTTTCATAATGTAAAGCAGCAAGAACACACACTATGCTATACAACCTGTTTTCAGCCTGTATTTGCAAGGTGCTTTCTTTTTCCCATGTTTTATTCTCACTTTCATTGCTCTTGCAGTGACCTCACCTGGAGCAACGACGCTGCAAGCCCTCCACAGGTCTTCACAGAAAGAGCAATTGGTGCATACCCTATATGTTTCCTAGTTGTAAAACAGCACAAATGAAGAGACTCATACTATTTTTCTTCCTGCTGTGTCCAGTCGAGCCAGAAAGTATCCCTTTACTCGGAAAGAACCTGCAAATTACCTCAGCGTGCCTGACCCACCACCAGTAACACGGCATTAGGACTGTTTTTGCCCCACTCACTCACATTGTCAGTGCAGCGCTGGCTCTTCTCCTGCTGAGCTGCTCAAGCAGTCTGTGATGCTGCCTGTCTCCACAATGCCTGGTTTGAAAGAAAAATCCTGAATGTGAGTGAAATGCAAACCTTTGCCACCAAAATATGTTAATTATTTTTTAAGAACTTCACATCGATTTACATATTGCAGGGGTAATCCCAGATATCTGGGAACTCCAAAACTGAAATAGATTTAGCACAGCTAAGTAATAAACATGGGAAAGCATTTTGGATCAAGCCAAGTATGAAGTAAGGCAGTCTGTTTTCTTCAAAGGAAGCTAAAGCTACCTTTCATTACATTCAAATACATCAATTATAGAGAGCTTTAATGGAAAAGGATTAAAAAGTGCAAAGGTAAAACAAACAGCATTACGGCAATGTCCAGTAGGATAAAACAAATTCCTTACATGGTAGGTACAATTACAGAGTTACTAAAAAAAAGGAAGAAAGGAATGGAAGCAGGAAATTCATGTACCTTGACCAAACTCACTATGACAATGATGTAAACCCAGGACACCACAGCACATACCTTTTGGATATTAGCCCCTGTGTCCCCAACCTCATTGCCAGACCTCAGATCTGAACTCTCTATTTCTGTATTTTCTGTTTATTTCTAGCCTGAAAATTACATTATTTCATAAATGCAGGCTTTTACATAATGTTGTATCTCTTTAAGTGTCTTCAAAGTATGTCTGCACCGTCCCAGACCATTGCAAGCTATTCATTTCACTCTACTTCTATTCACATTTTCACTTGCAGGATGCGCCATTCATCTCTATATTCTTTGAAAGTTTGATATCAAGTTTTTCATATGCCTAATTTGGGCTCTATTTGAGGCTGGAGTAAATTGTTACAACTTAGATGAAGTCAATAGGAGCACAGCGACTTACATCAGCTTTGTGTCAGTAAATGCTGACAAGATTGATCTCAAACTTTTGCAGAACAAGAGATTTTTGCAAATGGATTAAACAACATAAATGCTGAGCTGTTTTGCTAGACTGCAAATGGCATAACACATGCTTTGTGTGACATTTCTGAATTATCCCTTCGTGGTAATGTTGACATTACATTGCACTGACTCATGGAAGAAGCTTAAATACCCTTTTAAGTTTTCAAGACTCTTTGACAAAGCACTATTTCATTAACAAAATGTTAATGGAATCTAGGAAGCTTGAACATACAGTATAGCCTGCTGGTTTCAAGAAGCTCTGTTCACTGACCAAGAGATGTGACTGCAATACAGCAATGTAACTCTCATTTTTAGTCCAACAGAAAAGAGACAATACCAAGTGGGGCACTTGTCAGCTCAGAAAGGAGGACCCAAGGCTACTTCTGCAGCACTCCACAAAAGGGCTACCACACCTTCTGCTGGAGAAGATCAAAATAGCACAAATGAGAAAACATATCATAAAAGGTAAACTAGGAGAGACAGCAGGGTTGCATTGACTTGGAGCTAAGGCTTCTTGCACGTGAAAAGGAGGAAGATCTAGAGAGCAGAATCACACTGCAGAATCCATGCTCTGGGGACATGTTTGGGAAAAGAGTAGTTATGTGCCTACAACTAAACTCCTTGGCTCTAAGTATCCTGCTAATGACACAAAGGGCTCTCAGGTAAGTACAGGGTTTTATATTTGATGGGCTTACAGCTACAAACAGATCTGAGTTTTCAGGTTCTTGGTTCAACCCAGGACAGAGACTTGATGATGAGACAGGGGCAGCACAAGCAGAGGAGATGGCCTCAGCAGATGTCCCATGTCACTTGCTGAGATGGCAGTGGGGGAAAATGCCACAGTGGTGAGACAGTGCCACATGAGGGATTAGTCTGCACCACAGACAGAGCATTTCACCTGTGAATAGCAGAGGGCAGGTTTCCCTTTTCACCACAACACGAATCCCACAGCTGAGCTGGGAAGACCTGGTCACTGCTGAGCAACGTCCTACACCAGAGGAAAGATAGTGCTGACACTAGAAGAACAGATGCCTTTTTTTCTAATTGTCTTTTCTGAGGTCCAATAGAGCAATAGGTTGTTTATGAACAACCACCCGCACATCTTACCTATAACTATTTATAATGCACACTGCAAGTGACTCTGACATGCTCCCAACACCTTTTCAACATTGAACTCCAAATACATATAATTTGTGAGTTGAATCTTTCCATGAAAGGTGACAGACCTTTTTTTACTCACACACTGAATAATCACATTTCTAAAGTTACGCTTTTCTGCTGTTGAGTACATCTGCAATTGCTTTTATAATAAGGAAAGTCATTATTAGCAAAAGAGATTGAAAGGGTTGAGCAGCGAAATACTAAACCTCTGTCCATTTGCTTGCTTTCTGCATTTGACAGCATTTTGTGTACCACCAGCTTTCACATTTCCTCCTCAACAGTCCATTTCATCTTTTAGGTGGACTTGAAAAAAGTGTCAAGCAGAAGAAAATAATGTAAAAAGTAAAGGAAAAATTCACTGCACAAACTCAAAACTTGACTGAGGCGTTCGAGGGCCACCTTGCAGCCTGAGAACACTTCTTTTGTTTTTTTAAATTATTTAGATTTCAAGGCGATAAAATCCACAGTATTAAAGATAACTTTGCCCAGCTTTCCAGTGGAAGGAATGGTGAGAAGTTGTCTGGGAAGAGGGGAAAGCTCTCTGAGATACATGTGCATTCATCTGTGCAATATATTAAAAAACAAAATAAAATTAAAAAGAGAGATGCATATATAAATAGCAGAGTCAACCAAAAATGGCAAAGCTGTGAAACATCCATGCTCGGGTACAGATGACTGGATTAAAGGGTGAAATAATCCAGGTGTTAATGAGTCAGGATTCAAAGAGCCTCATGGGACTGCTCTGTACACCTGACATCACCTACACCATTAACAGTTTTGCCTCCAGTGTTGATGGGATTGGGACTCAGGGTTATAAAGGAAGAAGGAGATCCTCAGCTGACATGTCTGACTGATGGATAAAGGGCTTATTCACTGGCTGAAAACAGACATTTTGGTGCAGTAGTAAAGCTTCATATACATTACCCAATTTCTGCGTAGCCAAGTGGAAAGCGATGCTGATGGTCACTACTGTTGCCAGGTTAATGCTCTCTTTAACAGCATCTTATGTTCCATTTTCTTTTTTGTTGGGTTGGGTTTTTTTGTTGTGTTTTTTAAACTCAAGTAAATTACCTTTGCCTCCTGAGGTGTACAACAACTACAGTATTAATTGCAGCCTGATGTCCCCAAAGAGAAGACAAATATTCTTGTAGAAACAAAAAAATTTGTGCCAGGCTGAACACAAAGTGCAGATAATTTATCTTTCCCAATACCTTGCTTGTTTTCAAAAGGAGCAGAGAAAAGCTGCACCACATGAAGAGTGTTTAGCTGCATTGCAGCAATGCAAAAGAGCCCTGTAAATCTGCTGCTTAGAGGACTCATTCCAGCACAAGGAGATTCCACCTTTCAATTCCTCACCAAAACGCAAGAGGAAAGTGCCCAAAGCACATCCTTCACAGGCAAATCATCCCCCCTAGACTGTTCTCCAGACATGGCTGTTGGAGTGCACTCCTTCAGCTAAGACAGTTTCCTCAAAATCTTGATGTAACTAAATAAAAAAATAAAAGACCAAGGGTCTTCTAGAATAAACAAATAAAATAAGCAAATAGCAAACAAAGTGGCTATGTCAATGGCCATACCAGCATCAGTGGAGTTTAACTTCTGCACACAAGAAACACAGCCTATGAGCACAGGATCCAAGTGAGCTTTCAGGGCTCAATATTCCTACTCATATGAAAATGCTATAACCTAGTAAAAGAGAAAGGAAGAACACACACAACGTTCCTCAAAGGTTCCTTGGAGAATACCGCCATTTTTAGCACAAAACAATATAAAAGGACTTATAGAAAAGTCAAAATTCAGGGGTATTGTAGGAAGAAAGACTTTTTAATCTTGACTCCAAAGTATTGCACTCAGTCAAGGACACTGAACTTCGTGATCTCACCAGGGTCGTGAATTTTCCAGATGAATTAACAGGCGTCCATTGAGTTGCAGTGACCAAGCATGATTTTTATCCTGGCTGAGGAGCTGCCTCACAGTGTTCTCATCCCACTGCCAGGAAAGCATCTCCCACCCTCCAGATAGCGTTGGTCAAAGCCCTCTGTGAATAACCACTTTATAATGTGAGATACTTACTATGCAGTGGGTCAGTGGTAGCAGGGTTGAAAAAGGGACATTCAGATCTAAAATCAGAAGCCTCTATAGTCAACACTGGAAAAATTAACTGTCTCAAAGGCTCTTACAGACCTAAGAGGGTCAACACGTTCAAAGAACAGACTGCTGCAGTATGTTAGCAAAGGTTAGGCAAAGCTGAAAACCTTAAGGTCTTGCAAATCAATCTGTGCATTGCACAAAAGTTTCTCCTCTTCCAAACCTGAGACAAAAGCAGGTCGTATTTGTCATACTTTTAGAGAAACTAACCAAACTCTCACTCTCTTTTGAGCAAGACTACAACACTCCAGAGACACAAAGACAACTGGAAGGCAAAAGTTCTAGAGGAGGGGCATTTTACTTCTGAAATGCACTTCCTCCCCCTTGTGATTACACAGATTTTTCGTACCCTGTCAACTCAGTATACTTACATCCACATTTTTCTTCAGCTGCCACATTTACCCAGAAGTTCTGTGAGCATAAACTAAAGAAAAACAACAAAAACTTAAAAAAAAAATCCCTCCATTAACCTGCAATTGTGCAATTGCACTAACATAAAACTAACTAGACACAACTGGCACTACACAATAGGGTTTCTCCTTCCCATTCATAGGAAGGAGCTGAGCTATAGCCCACCCTCTTGCCTGCCACTCAGCACCAGCTGCTCCTCAAGGAGGATGCTCATTAGTCTAGAACAAAAACACCTGTGTAGTACAGGCACTGTTGATTTTCTTGAGGCAAGAGGGTATTTAGTATCTCTAGTACAATCACAGGAATTAGGGTTTTGGGTTTTTTTTCATCTCTGAATGGGTCTTTAAGTCAAAAGATTAAAGAACAGGGAAAAGGTATACAAAAAATGATGGTCCCAACACAGAAACTTTCCAATCATAAATACTTGTCATTCTTAGCATAATATGCAACCTGCAATATACTGTTGTGTTTCAGACACATTTATGTACCCTATAGAATTTACTTTATGCTGCTATTATTCCTAAAGAACTTCAGATGAGTTTGGATCCATCATCATTCATCATGTCAGCCACTGTACAGATAGATACACACACTTTGTCGCTCAGTTTTATCCAATTACTAAACCCCCAGGTTTTAGTAATTTTCACTGGTTTGAAGAAATTACAGAGCTCTTATTGCATATTTATAAATTATATCCTAACTTATATCCATTTTCTGTGAAAACCAACCAGTGCTTTAGAGATATATTAGGTCTTCTGATGCTGGTACTACTATAAGAAGGGCATCCCAAATCTTGTCTTGTTCTTTGTAGCTTAGATTTCTCTGTTCTTTCTGTTTACTGGGATTTAAACTTAAGGAGAAGTATTTTTGTTGCTGTTGCTGATAACTGCATTCCAAAGGGCTAACAATCAATTTGTATGGTGGGCCTTCCTCTTTTTGGATGTTCAGCAGCCTGATTTGACTTCAAACCTTTATCCTCTTCAAATAACTTTACATCTATGGGATTAGTTAGCATCCCTACATAATCAAAGGTACAGAAAATCTGAACTTCGCTTGTCACAATAAAGAAGGAGAGAAAACCAGTGGACAGTTTATTGCTGTCACCATCCAGTGAATTTCACTCCAAAACTTTTCCTGAGGTGAGGTAGAGAAAATCACCGTGTTTTAATAGTGTAATGTGGCAGCTCAGCAAAGCTTTAACTGTCACCATGGACTGGACAGCTTTGTGCTGACAAACTGGTACTTGGTGGGAAGAGCAGCAAAGGTCTCAGCACACACATTAGAACTCACATACATGAGATTACTGAGAGGAACAGGCTAAAATTTTACAGGGATGCTGGAGCCATGGGACTTCCAATATCAGCAAGACTTCCCCACAGCAGCCAGCAAGCACGTCCCGGCATGTGTGAGTGCACGTGGTGTAGCTACAAAAGTGAGCAAGAATCCTCAGAATGGCTGCAGCAGTATTTCTCTTCTCAAACAGGGAGAAGTGTCTTTATCGCGGACGTAATGGGGCTCTCCTGAGAGTACGTAACAGCCTCCTAGCATCATCAAGACAATAGGCAGCATGAATTAACTGCAAACCACAACAGTTTTCCAAAATGCTCTCTCCTCCCATCAATTCTGTTGTGTACTATTTGTATACTTGTATATGAAAGTATACAAAATACCCATTTATCTAGCATGCATAAATGGCATTTTAAATATACATGTGTAAAGCACATGTACATGTTAAATCAACATGGGTTTAGTTTATGTGCTTTCAGTGGAAATCCCCCTACATTATTGTTAACAATTGAACAGGTTTACTGCAAAGAAAAGGAAAAGCAGGACAAATATTTAGCATGCATATATTCAAATATTGTATGTTTCCTCTAGAACGTTACTATATTAGATTTTATATAGCACTTCTCAATGACATTTTGCTCTGTAAAAGCTGTGTAAGAGTCACAGTGTAAATCAGAGCAAGCCCTGGTGCAGGAAAGAAAGGCTCCCATCATGTCCAGAGCTCTACCCATGCAGCACAGCCACCCGAAGCCACACAAGCCTCATGTGGCATCCACAACATCAATCCTGTGAGCCCACACCACAGAGAAACAGCAAAATGGGGAAGCACCTGTGCAGGATGTGGGCCCCACTGAGGTGGTTTGGGGTTTGCAGCTCCTGCAAGCCTCCCTGCCACATGGCCACCTCTTGGGCCACCTTGAGTGTCCCTGGAGCTGGAGCTCCTCTCTGCCCTGGCTGCTTCATGGGTACAGAGAGCCATGGAGGTGGTTCCCTTCTTCAAACACTTCCCTTTGGAGCATTTCAGCCACCTGTTCAGTGATGTGAAATATCGGATCCATTTAATGAGGCTTCCGCTAAAACAATCCCTTTGAAGTCCCTCAGACCATGACAGCAATTAACTCAAGACCCATCTTCACTGTTGTTGTTTTACCTACTCTTATTCAAGATCAACAACACTGCTGATGGTGCGAATTATTTCCCTGTGTAAGTAAGGGAATGTGTCTCACAGCCAGCGGTTACAGTCAGCTGGCAAAGCGACCTGATTGCGATTCAGGCCACAATGTGTGGTTTCTTCAGTGTCCCTGGGCTCATCTGGGTATTTGTAATAACCTTCATTTTGTAAACATAAGACTGTAAGACAATTCATTGTGTTTACTACCAGCAGCATTTCGGTATGTAGCATACTGTATGTAGAGGTGAGGCAGCACAAATGGGATCATTAACTGTAGCTCCTGTTATTAACACTGTTCCCAAGCACATCCTGCGTCAGTATTACATATACATGCATATATTCAAAAACTTTAACCCAAATCTATGAAGTATCATTTGCATTGCAAACTGTTTATAACAATGACATTAAAAAGCAAACATGATACCATATGGAGTATAAATAAATGTAATTTTTAAAAGGAAAAAAAATCTATGAGTTTCTCCACATCAGAAAACGAGAGAAATAAGAAACGAGGAAGATAGCAACCAACAGATACCCAGAAGTCGTTAGTCTAAAAATGCCCTTGGAAGAAACTTTTTCGAGGTTTTCTGTTTGTTTTATTTCTGTTTCTGGGTTTTTATTTGCTTTGGGGTTTGTTTTTAAAGTGACCAAGAATAAGGATAAAAGGAAACTAATTCCCCACTAAAGGGCCTCCTGCAGACGAAGCAGGTTGGCCTGATGACTCCAGTAATGCCGCTGTAACCTCTGCGACGGGGAAGGCATGTGAGCACACATGGTCCCTCAAACGAGGCTCAAGACAATTCTCACTGATGGCAATACAGATGTCACAGAGGGGAAAACACAGAGGATCCAAATCCTTCTCCTTGTGTACATCTGATGATGCCACCTGCATCCTATACATTAATCTGCTGGCTGAGATTGTACCTCCAGACCCCTGAGGGTAGAACAATACACCACTCCAAAGGAAAAAAGATAGGAGAAATAGCTGCAACCTGGATTTTCTATTCTGTGTGAAATTCCAATATTTTAATGAGTGCAGAAGTGAAGTGAAATCTTAACAGATTTCTGCAAAACTGAAGTTATGAAAACATTTTCTGGGAATGTTACATTTTAAGATTATGCAGTGGTAGTCTGAAAATGTTAAAATTCCCCAAATGTAATAAAATAGAAGTCAAATTGTACAATAAACATGAAAACTACACTAAAAAATAAAAAATAAAATTAAAAAAAACCCCACCCACCAACCAGAAACGTGAACAAATCCACACATTTCAACGTCATCAAAATGGAAGACTTCAACATTATACCGGTAAAGAAACCCAAATAATGCATTCTCTAATAAATTATTACAACCAACAAAATTCCTACAGAAAATTTAGTTTTTACTCAAACTGGATTTTGGATTCAGAGCTGTTTGAACATGCTTTGACCACCTATACCCAAGAAAATTGCTGCCATCCTGAGCTCTTCTGCAAGGCGGTGCAGGCAAATAGAAGAGTGTTGCTCATTGTTACCAAAGAAAAGCCTAAGACCTATGTGTTCCATAAAATTGGTGGTCTTGTTTTTTTTCTCAGCAAAAAATGCTTTAAGGAGAGGTAAAGCAAAGCTATTGTTACTGAGACTTTCTTACTGTAAAAGCCCATACTACAGTGCATTTACTGGTATGCTATGAAATACCATAAATCATTCTGACAACATGATACTTGTCAAAATAAAGGCATAAAATACATCGTGGAGTAAAATACCCTCAATCTTATTTATTTGTTTGCTCACTCGTGCCATTTGGCTTTTCTCAGTGGGTTTCCCAATCATTAGGGTGAATTAGTGAGATTCCGCTGTAAAAACATAACCATGTGCATATTCACAGGCTTATAGACACAGAATATCTGCATATAGCACTGTACAAGGGAACTGAAAATAAAGCTTTCAAAGGATACTTCAGTTTTCCAGCAATATTTTTTTCCCTTTTCCATCATTTTTCGCCCTCCCCCCTACCAAATATTTCACTAATAATGCTCAACGGTGGCATGGTTTAAGGGAGTCCTGCATGGAAAGCTCCTTCAGCTGCTTAGCCCAACAGCATAAATTTGATCTCGTAATTAGTATTCAGCTCAGCATCTTGGATAGAAACCAATGTTACAGCCAAGAGGTGGTTTAAATCACATAAATCATAGATCAATGACAGAACTCTAAGCACTGGATAGATTACAAAAGTAAGCTTTAGTTAAAAATAGATTAACCATTTCCCTGCAGGAATTCCTTCAAAAAAGCCCTGAATATAAAACAAATAAAATTAAATCTGATAATTTTTTTTCTAATGTATGCATATACTAGATGAATTGTTCTTTCCCTTGACAGTTACACACTGATTAAAGAAATGTGTTAACATGATATTTCAATGGAAAATATTGTAAATTGTGGAGACTTTAATTTCTTTAATGAGCCTTTAATAGCCAGAAAGAACGTACCAGCAACACTGTGTACAGCAAGGTTTATAGCAATGTCACAGCAACTAACAGAAACTTCTTTTGTTGCTGTTTTTATAAAAAGGGTGAAAATCCTTCCCAAGCCAAGAAAAATGTTTTTGAGAAGCGTTTTTAAAGTATTTTATGCTTTAAATTTTAGCTAATGAAGCACCCAGCCCTAAGGAGTATCGCAAGCCACAAGCTATCCTGTTTTAAGCACCCATGGGGGTACTCAGCATCTTGAAGGATTGTGTCCAAAACCACCAAATTGTTAAAAGTTCGGTGGAAGAGGAAGTAAGGGGCTGAATCTCTTCCCTTTGACTAAGGAAGGAAGGAGGATTTGGCTCCTGCAAGGAGGATTTGGCTCCTGCAATCACATTCTCCACTGGTGTAAAACAGCATTACACCAAATGGAAGTGTACCAATGAATGCAGATCGTGTCAACAAGGAATCCACCCTGCAAACTGAGAACTGCAGAACGCAAATTAAAAGTAGGTGCTCACGCACATGTATTTTACTGTGTTTTCCTCCTCATGAGGTCAGAGGTTCAAAAGAGGAAAGAAACGCCAAACAACCCAAAACCAAAGCACAAATCTTTTTAGTATGTGAAGAAAAATGTGTACATCTATTTTCTTAGTTGTAGAACTGAAAGTGAGAAATGCCTTAGCCTCATCTCAGCCATTCCTCAGGCCAGAGGGCTGCACAGTTCCAAGCAATTGCAGCTGGAATAATGCACTCAAATTCCTCCCATTGACTGGCAGGAGCACAGAAGGAAGAGAGCCTTTTAAACACACACAGTCCAAGGCAGTTCAAGCAACACCAGACAGATGAAAAGCCGCCTGAGCATCAGGCACCCAGTCCTGCCACTTTGTGTGCACTTTTAGACTCTTTAAATGCAGCTTGAAATTAGTTAGTAAACAATCAAACAAACAGAGAGAAACCCAAAATTTCATATCCCTGGGCTAACAATTTTTGATCAAATGGAGAACTGAAAACACAGGAATTCATCCCAATAAGAAGTTGTGCAGGTCTTGAACTGGTTAATAAGTGTTACAGCCATGATATAGTGAAACCAAACTTCCTGAATAACAATGCCTGGCTGTATATTTAACTTTCTACAGGTCACAAAAATGTGAAAAATATTTCTTGTTGCCATATCTAGAATTTTAAAAATAAAGAACACCACTTCTATAGGCATTCACATTTGTTTTCAAATACTCTGGCTCTGACAAAAAGAACATTTTTAAAGTTAGTTCTTCATGGAAATTACTACTTTTGATTTCCAAGGACTTATTTCACCTTAAGAAGAAATAAAAAAGCAAGCTGCTCAGTGGCTATTTGAGGAACAACATTCAGATTTCAAAACTGGCATCCTGTGTGATAGAAGACTGCAATATATGCAATCAAGAGATAGATTCAAACAATAATAACTAGCACAGGCTCCAGGGCATAGCAGAATGTGTCATTTACTTCAGACCCGATCCTTTAAACATCAGTCCTACCAGTAGTTCAGTGGAAAATAGATGGGACTGCTCATGTAAGTACAGACTACTCATACGAGGAAGTTTTCAAAGGCTCTACATTTTCTAAGGTGCTGAAAAATGCATTTCAAGTTTAGTAAAACAAAAAAAGACGAAGAAAAAAGCCTGAATAAAGAATCTCTTGTAACAAGCCAAATTGTCAGAGAGATGTCAGGGTTAATTTTTAAAGGCACGTTTCCCTCCAGCAACAATTCTCTTTAATTATTTCAATGTGAAACACATTATCAGACATGTTCATTCCCTGTTCTCGGCTGACACAAGATAGGTACAAGATGTTAAATCTCTGATGCTCCCACACGTGGGTGCTGGGTACCCTGGTCCTTGCTGTCTCCGGTGTGAATAGAGGGTAGGCAGCACCTGCTGCACCCACAGCCCCCAGCTCCTTGTACCAACCTTTGGGGACACCACATCATAGTTGTTACACCAAAATGGGAGAGGCTATGATGGGGGAAAAGCTTCAGGATATCAGAGTATGGCTCTTGACATGTAAGCAGGCACCAAGCGCAGCACGGAGCCTGCAGTCACACTGGTTTAAGGGTTATCAGGTAACTATAACACAAGTGACAGCCTTCCAGCATATTTGCATGGGAATTTCTTCAGATACTTCTGGGTTTTTTTCACACTGAGGTTTAACAGTCACGTGGAATAGATAGCACAAATCAGGCAAAGTCCAGTGAGAAAGCTACTGGTACACAGCAGCGCACCGAGCTGCTGCAGGGCATGTGGGATATTTCTACAGGAGCTTATGAAAAACACTTTATGCTCCTCTCGGGTAGTAAGAAACACTGCTAAGAGACCCAAAATAAAACAGCACCTTAAAAATACAAGTTACAGGGGTTTCAAATTCAGATATGTAGAAGAAAACTCGATCTATGAGTCGGTTCAGTGTTGCACAGCAGCGTGTTTGATCAAGTATTTCAGATGGTGAAGGTGGGTTTTCTAATGTCTAACTTCATAATTTGAGAGACGTGTATTTTTACAAGTTCTTAAATATGCCAGAAGTCACATTCAGCCCTGATTTTGGTGCAAGGAAAGCCTAATCTTTTCTCAAGAAGGAAGGCTGGAAGGGAAGAGGCTTTAGACCAACTCCACCAGATCGGCTGTAATCTAATGGTATTTTTTATACTACCTACAGTAAAACTCAGTATATAGCTAGTCGTAAGATTAAAAGCTTTTCAAGTTGCTATCTTGGGAAATTTCTTTCAAGGAAATTACTACAAAGCCTTGTTTTAGTGTGTTCCCCTACTGTGCATCCTACTGTGTTTTTTTAATAAGGAAAGCTAGCCATCCATAGAGGTGTATCCTGTTCTCCATGCTTGAGTGTCTAACAGCAGGCACATACAGTAGAAACTCTGATGTTTTGCCTCTTTAATTTTCACTCCATAATGTTGGTGCCTGGTTTTCCTGACTGCACCTTCAGAGTAGTTTAATTATGGGCGTGCAGAGAATTTTGAGAGGGGATTTTCAGCAACAAAATTCAGATGTTAAGAACAAGCTTAATACATAAAGATGCTCAGAATTTTTTACCATAAAATAAAATCCTGCTATGCAGCTAGCACAGGATGGAAAGTGTGATAAAATTAACATGAGAAAAAAATACAAATGCTTCATGACTAAACCAGAAAAGTCTATACGGATGCTTCATTTAGTCTTCAAAAGATGCTTCATGCAGATATAGCAATGCTTCTTTTTAGTCTTTAAAAAGACAACCGTATGCTAAATATGAAAGAATGGCAGATACATCACCATGCTTTCAAGCAAATAGGACATAGTCATAGGTTTCTACACTCAAACTCCCAACCAAATGAAAATAAGTCATGACACCGAATTTATTAGCCCAAGGATTTTAACACTGATTTTGATGAAGTTTTTTAAATCAAGTCAAGCAGCTCCCTGACAAAAGGTTACCACACCACTCAAATATCAGACTTGAAACGTGGGGTTTTTTATAATAACAGGCCAGGTACCGGGTTATAAATGAGGGCTGCTCCATTGACTTCAGACAGGGTATGAAAATTGATTCAAGGGAGCACCATCAGTTCTCACCAGCTGAGTATCTGTCCTTCTAATCACAACTAAAAAGATTTTCTTAGTCAATTAAAGGCTTGAAGCCTTTACTCACTCACACAAAATCCCTGTTGAAGTCAGTGCTAACAATGCATTCATTTAAATCTTAACAAACTGCAGTATACGCACTGCCTGGTGGCACAGTTAGTGCTGTATATTGAAATACGCGCTCCTGCCATCCTAAGGCACTGACAGAGCAGTACGTACCGTTCCATACTGTCTCACGTGGCCCAGAATAATACCTGACTACCCTCCAATTCTGACACGTTTCTTTAGTAACTGACAAAAAAATTAGCACATTCATTATTTTTGCTAACAGGAGTATGAGCCATACGAAGAAAACATGTACCTATGCTGACAGAATGGGAGTACTTTAATTTCCAAATTACATACATAAATAAATCAAAGCCATATAACCTGATAAATGAAAGATTATGAAAATAGTAATATCCTGCAAAATCTTGAAAGGCATCATAATTCCTCAAACAATTATCTTCTGTCATATTTGTGAGTAGCCCGTGTAGTTCAAGAACAGAAAATACAAATGTGCTCCTTTAAAATTCATGAAACCACTCATTCTGTCATAAAAGCAGGCATCTTTCATGGCTACTTATTTCACACAGTCTCATAACTAATACTGACAGATACTTGGAATGCAAGAAAAAAATGAGCACTGGACAAAGAACGTGAGCTGCTCAATTCTTACATTTTAATGTTTAAAAGAGAAAATAAAATCATATATACTGCTACAGAATTTCTGGTATAATTAAATTAAAATTTGTAGATAAAAATGAGATTGTACAAAGACTGGTGGTATACTGCTACCAGGATTGGGCTGTGCTGCATCCATGACAACAGGATGGAAGGTTGCTTTTAATACTATTATCTTACATACCCACAGCTGAATGCTAATGCAGCTATACTGAGGAAATCAAGTTTCAGATCTGTATCCACTGAACTTACATCCACTAGGCAGGGAGTTTAAAAGCCAGGCTAGCATACAAAGACTAATATTATAGCTCTGTCAACTCCCCAAAGGTCAGATATTTCAAAAGGTATACACAAATATTAATTGTCAGGTAGTTCTGTACTGAAGACCAGAACTGAAGCAAAAATCAGGTTTTGTGACCATAATTTTCTTCCAATTTTATTTTATAAAATAGAGGCACAGAAGAAAACAGAGAAGGTTAACTCAGATCAGTTTATATTCTGCACACTGACAGATGATGATGCTGTTTCCTATGAGCATTGCCTCAGAAAGGATTTTACCTGTTTTCCTCCATGAAAGAGACAGAAAATGTGTGGGAAAGCAGCTGGGCAGTCTTGGTTTTCAGTGGATACCAGCAGTTCAATTGACCCATCCTCATCCTTGCTCAGTGACAGAGCTCCCTTGCCTGTGCCCGCATGAGGAACCTCTACTCTACCCAGAGGAATAGCGTATCTGCTCAAGCTTCTCTGCAGACATTGTCTCCAGCTTCTCAATTGATCTTGTTCTGGATTTAAAAATATGGCTTGCTATAAAATCATTAAAAAGAAATTAAAAAAAATAAAAGTTCCCGTTTTGGGACAAATTTCCCAGGTGAAAAAATTCTGAGCTGTCCTGTAAAATCAATGCATCTCTTCCTTGTTGATGCCAACAAAATCAAACGGTTCAGTGAATCCCCAGGCAAAGAAGCCCTCTAAAGCCTTGTTCTACCTGAAGTAATCTCGCGTGGCTGGCAACACTGATCCATCTTCAAGAAGGTGAAGACACCTCACAAATGCTTTAGACTTCCCTTAGTGCACAGGTAATTTTAAGACATCTAATTCTATGTATTGTTTCTTCTCCAACCCACTGCACTTGTAGGTGGAGAACTACAAAATATTTGAGCTCCTGACAACTTTCCTACAGTAAACTGTAACCCATTGTTCCCAAATCCATTTTTTTTTTAATGAAACACTGGCTCATATGCTGTCATACTCTGAACAATTCATTTTAAGTGCAGCATAAGGTTGCTGATGGGAACTCCCCTCCATAGTCTAGTGTGTGGACATTCTGTCAAGTAAAAATGCCCAAAGCTCCATTTTTTTTTTGTGAATGTATTCTTAGAGTTATATACATGAAATAAATATAATAAAATAGTTACATATACAAAGAAATGGAATAGTATAACCTAAATCAACTAAGCTGAAATATTAAGTCACTTCTGGCAAAGGCTTCTCAAATCCGTAAGGTGTACTTGGAGGAGACCAAGCCAGCTATCATAGAATTGAGGGTTCATTAGCAAGCCACCACAGAAGTGCAATTCCCAAAGGGCTTTTTCCCTGTGCAGAGTACCCTTTCTCTTCAAAAGCACGGCTTCAGGGGGCAGCAAAAAGATGCTTCATTTAAGGAAAAGTAAAAGGTGGCAACAACCGTCACAATGATGAAAGGGTTGGCTTCTAAGTAGCAGAATGACAAAAAGTTGTAGGGCTTTATGATATAGTAATTGAAAAAAGTATTAAGTTGTTAGTGGAAGTGTATTTAAGAGCCCCACACGTGGATGTAATAGAAAATTAATCCTCAGAGCCCAGAAAGTCCCTGAGGATGTAGAATCCATCATGAAGTTACCTCCTGTCCCAGATTTCCTTGTTGCTTGCCTCTGCTGACAACAGTTGTCTTTTCATTAGAGTATTTGATATCAATTTACTCAGACACCAGGGGCAAAAAAGGGTTTCACTTTCTTCATCTGAAAGACACTGATCCACAGAATTAGTACTTTGAACAGATGCCAGAGTAAAATAGTGACACATTTTCTAAACTAATAACCACAGGTGGCCACAGCAAATTGTCCAAAGCCTCTCAGGGCTGCCCAGGCAGCCACGACTCTCCTGAATTTCTGATGATTCTGATACAGACAACAACCCTCACTGCAAAGGTATCTTCTTCCAGCCAGCTCTTGCTGTGATTCGTGTTTCTAAACTAACCCCATAGAGAAATGCCACCATTTTTAATGCCCTCTGTCAGGTAATGCCCATTCTTCTGCAGCAGAGAATGCGAGGCAGTAACTGATCTAAGTGCATTTTCAGGATAAAATCTCTCAAAAAAGGTTAGCCTGCATTCTGCCATGAATTAAGCATTAAATTAACTTCATGTGATACAGCAAATAACCTCAGGAAGGGTCTCTACCTCACCTAATTTGACAAGAGTTGGCTACTACTGCTGCAAGAACCAACGGTGCAAAACGCCTGGAGAAGCAATGACCCAGTTGGAAGAAGGTTATCACACAGCTGATTCCAACTGACTTGGCATCTTGTGAAACCTATGGTTCCCCCCAAACGCAGTGTGAAACTTTGCCTACTTACAAATGTTTCCACGGCATTGGCTCATTTCTTTCTCAATCCTTGATTGCATTGAGGATTCATCACAGAAATACTTACAAAAATGTACTGCTCTGAAATGGCTGGTTCTGCACCCACAGGGGTTCAGATTTAGTTGCTCAGGTTAGAGCCCAGTTGCCCTGTAAGAACCCTGGAAGGGGAAGAGCCCTAGCTGAAACGTGGCAGAGCTGCACTCTTCACTGTGCTTTCAGCACACCTAGAGTTAGGCTTAAGCAAGAAGCTGACTCTGCAACTGAAGAAATGCTTCTGGACCTGCAGCAAGAAGAGCTTGTGCTTTGCTACAGGCAGAAGCAAATATTGAATACAAATTTAATATCTAAAATTAGACAGTATGAATTTTCTCCTAAGCACTGATGGATCTTGGTGGAAGAGTGGAAAATGAAGGTGGAAACCTGAGAGCACCAGAAACAAACCCCTCTGTTTATCAGCAGGACACCTACACAGTGGACATGAGAGCCTCTGTACTCAGTACATCACTGACCTACAGTGATCCCTCACACGCAGCAAAGATCTATCAGGGTTTGGACTCGACAAGGTTTCTAATAAGGTACAAAACCATGCTATTTTTATCAGAATACTCGTGATCAAACGGAGACAACCAATTTATTCCAACAGAAACCAGCATAACACCTGAGAATACTTGCATAGTAGGTTTTTCTCCAAAAACAGAGTGAAAGGATGTGCAAAAGCATCAGTTATTGCTATTCCTCCATCACTGTTTTGTCATGTTACTTTGATGCCCAGATGAGCTTACTCACTCAAAGTCTCCCCCTCCCTCAGGGTAGGTGTGCTGTTAATTCGGTACAAGGTGTGAAAAACAGCCTGCAAGACCATGAGATGCTGAGCAGAGCTTCCCCTCTCATCTTCAGCTGCTTCATTGCCTTCACTGCAGCTTCAGCAAAGACTGAACACAAGACCCCACTTTCTGCCCATAGGAGAAATTGTACATATTTTATCCCACAGTCATTTTGCAACATGGACAACACCCAAAAACACTGATCCAGCTTCAGTCAGATGAAGTGTGTTTGTCCTTACAAGCATCCCTGATCTGGGATGAGATCCATGAGCAGGAGAGGGAGCAATGGTCCTAGCAGTCGTCCCATCCCACAGGCACAGGATGCTCCCTGTGCCTCCCAAAGGTACAGGGCTGAAGCCCTTCTCAGCCCTCTTTATTTTGACTGCCAGTCCAGGCAGGAAAAGTGCACAACAATTAAGTGTGTTCAGATACCACATTTGCAGGGATTTCATCCCAGCCACCGTTTCCTACACTGAACATTAGACTTGGTACTTTTTCTAGTCAACTCTACTTTGTTGCAGAGAAAAACCCTGAAAAAAAAACAAACAAAAACACTGACAAAATTCAGCAGCTTTTGAAAAGAAACCTTTAAAGACAGTTACTAGTTATGTTTTTGAAGTCAGTCTAAATGGTTGGGAAGAAAATGCTCAAACCAACTTAATAATTTCTGTACTTGAATAATTGTGGTATGCATGCATATAGTAGTCTGAATGTTTTTACTGGACTTTTTAAATATATATATATGATTTGGCTATGATTCTTTAGTATTTACTTCGGAAAAATTCTGAGGTCATATTGTTATTGAGGAAGAAAAATCATACTCTCTCAGTCCAACAGTTTGCCACTTGTCAGCAGTTAACGCTATCTTCAACTCAGGTATTCAGATTTCATATAAAATTCTCTCCTCATATTTTACTCTTCTTTCTCTTAAAGAGATGTTCCTGTTTTGCCAAAGACACACCATAAATTATTTGTACTTCTATTACTAATAAAGAAGTTTTACAAGACAAGGAAGTTATAGGTGAGATAGCTCCTCAGGCTGATGCTGAGTGCCTTTGAAAAATGCCCTCCATAAACATAACATTGACATTGCTACAGCATCATAAAGTCAGAGTCAAGTCCTGTAAACATTAAAGTACCCAAGTTACTCATCTATCCGTGTCTTTAAAGTCAGTCACTTGTTGCTGTGCAGTACCACATTCCAATTACCGGAGCCCTGCTTTCCCAGCCGTGTTTCTCTTCCCTCCCCTGCATCGCTAAGGAGCCTTGGGTTTTGAGAGGTAAACTCAGCTCAACCTCCACCCAATGACTTCAGATTCATTTTCCCCATTTTTGACCAATTCCCTGTTTTTCCTGATACTTTCCTGGCCGGCTTTTCCTCGGCGATGTTTGCAGGGTGGAGCAGGGCTTTCCCTCCTCCTCCAGCTCCCTGGCAAACAGCCCATCTGGCATCCATGTGGCAGCATTTGCTACGTGGGATCTGGAGGAAAAGTGCCACATTACCAGTAGCAATCACGGCACAATGACACACAAAGAAATGACTTCCAGATTATTCCCATTTCTCCCTGAGATGTGGAGAAAAGCGTATGTGTAAAGCATCGCTTTTTTCTTTTCACTGCAGCTCACAGTGGTGATAATGTAGCACGGGTCTGCAGTAATATGTTTTCTTTAAGCCACCCGCTTCTCTCCAAAGGCTTAATACCACAAGGTCTCGCCTAAGCTTGGCTCCCAGCTGCACTGCTGAAGGTACTTGATGCATACACTTCGTAGTGTATGATCTAAAGAGCAGGGAGAATACATTTGCTATAGCCAAGTCACCCCAGATGAGAGCTGTTTGGGTTTAATATATACCCCTTAGGATTCTCTGCATTACAGGGGAAGGGAGGCAGGTAAACAGGCTTGGAGAAGAGAAAAAAGCATTGCTCACATATTTTAAAAGTTGCCTCAGGCAGTTATAAGTTACATAAAGTTGCTCCTGTTCCTGTTGTAGTTATGTCAAAGTTATCTAAGGTGACTAGCATGAAGTGACAACTCCAAACTTAGAAAACAAAGGTTCCTAAATGGGGCCTTTTCACATACACAAAATCGGAATATAACCCACAGCCCACAAACCAAGACACGACTTCCAAATCTTATTCTGATCATGAAGGTTATTCTAAGACACTTTTAAAAATAAAACATCTGTACTTAAAACCTAATTACTGGGAGATAAGCAGCACCTGAAAGAAACTATTCTTGTTTCCAGTAGTTGCAGTCATGGACTTCATTTAGCCTGGCACTTGTGTAATAATGTGAATATTTAGCTTTTTTGAGTATTTATTCCCTACACTCACGACTTCTAGAAATCCTTCAAAATCTATCACATTCGAAAAAGAAGATGAAATGAGAGATATTCTGGGGAAAATTATTCCCTTTTCTGAACATTCTTCTTCCCCACTTGCATTCTTCATTTCCCACACACATTTTTAAGGCACTACAATGCAAGTTTTCAGGAGCAAAATCTATGAGAAAAACCTAATTATATTTTTAAATAATCAAGGCAAAAATAAAAATTATCCCAACTAATTACAATGGAAAAAAGTTGTACATCTTTTGTGTATTTTATGAGAGAGAAAGGAATGATTAAAAACGTACCAAGAGCCATGAATGCCATTTTACTGTCATTTCCTTTGATTAACCTTCACCTGACCTCAATCCCTAAGGCAATTTCAGCTTCTTTTTGTTCTTCTATTTAAATTCTTCAGTACACCAGGTGAGCACATCTCCATCACTGCAGAACATTCATGGGGAGCGGATTGGTTTTGGGGAAGATTTCACAGAAAATACTTGCTCTGGAGAATCGTTTACAAAAACCTTAACAGGGACAGTAACAGGTCACATTTACTCCAAAAACGGGATTCTTACAGTCCCTGTGGAAGTACATAATGACCTTCCCTAGGTATTAGACACAACACACTTGAGCAAGCCACACCAGTTTACACCAGAGCAGGACCTTGGTGCCGCTGGCCAGTACAAACTTACCAACCCGGTCATGTTGGCAGTTCTCACTGACATCTCCGCTCTGCATCTGTAACGATGTCTGCTTCCACATGAGATATAAAATGTAACTTGCCCTCTGGAATGGGAAAAAAGCCAGCATGAACAAAAGCTTAAAAAGTAGATTATACATTCTTTGCAGAAGGAATGGATCCAGAGTTCAATGTTAGCACAGAAACCTGATAGCACAATTCTTTCTTATTTTAAAACTCACTGTTTTCAGTGAGTCTTGTGATCAGTAAAAATCATTAAATGCTGCATACTCAGACTCTACAAAAATCATATAAGATCTGTGAAGTATGCCTGATGAAATCTTAAGGAATAATAGAATCATAGAATCGTTAGGGTTGGAAAGGACCTTAAGATCATCTAGTTCCAACCCCCCTGTCTAAGCTATTTAGTTCATCAGAGACTGACTTAAGTGATGAGTCAATCCTCACCCTTAAATGATGATATGATGCTATGACTTCTGATAACAGAATCTATCAGGAAAAGATATGAGATTCAACAGTTAAATTAAGCCCAGACTCAAGGTGCATAGTTTTAGCTCTTAGGAACCACAGTGAGCCACTCTACCAGCTTACTTTGGGATGAAGAGATACTGCATCACACATGGCCTTTAGTATCATTCAAAAATATATGCTATTACATAAACAGAAGTTATGGATTCAATGAAAGCTTTACTTAGCATTGCTGCAAGCCCAATATGTGATCTGAAGGGTTCATAATATCTCAGTTCCATATTATTCACCTTGGATGAATTTTTAGGATTCAAACATAAAAAGTAAAAAATTGTCCCAAGCTGTGACATGAAACATCAATACATCCTGCAAACTGCCATCCAAAAAAAGTTCAGTTTGGATCAACTGAAACTTAAAAGAATGAATAATTTTGAATATTTTTTTATATATCCTTTTTAATTTTTATTTTCTTGCTGGCTGTAGATAAAAACAATGAGATTAGACACAAACCTATTGGGTTTCAAAATGGTAGACTGCCACGGCAAATTCTACCATTGTAAAAGAGGTGACACATTAACTCTGATCTACTCCTGTTGCAAATTTATTCTCCACAAACTGGCACTTCCTGACAACATGAAGAAGTTGCAGCAGAAAAGTCCTGTTGATCTCAGTCACGACCCTTTCCTGATCTTAAATATTTATTAAAAAAAAATAATATAAACTCTTAAAATTCAGCTATCTTCAACTGCTTTTATGCAAGCTCTGCTTCCTTTTCATTTCTAGGTACATACAGTGGGTGGTACCAGCTTTGCACATTAGACCGGGTTGTCTAGTATGTGACAGCTTCTGCACAGTTTTCCATTGCAACATCTTCACTGGGTTCCCCAGTAAAACGGCCAGCTCTTGAATGACAGATGTACTCACCTGACAGAGTGCAATATGTAAATGGAGGAACAAAAGGATCTGAAACTGCCTTAGGGAGGGAGGTCAGGTGAAGGTTAATCAAAGGAAATGACAGTTCGATGGTATGCACGGCCCTTGAGATTACATGTGTGTGTTTTGCTGGGAAATATTTAACTGCTTTAGCTCTATTTAGGAAGAAACCAAAATAAAGTGCATATATGAAAAAAATACTGAAGAATCCACAGAGGGCTTCTTGGCCCAGTAGAGCTCGCATCGGTGGGATGCAAACTTGCCAGCTGAGAGGTGAAAAAAGCCAAAAGATGACAACTTTTCATTTGGTTTAACTATCATAAAACATTTCACTAACATAAAATAAAACACAGTAGCTGGGAAGCTACTGAAATTCAATAAAGCCCTTATTTATATTGTTTCCGTATTTATCCCCAATATTTAGTAGCCTTCTCCCAGAATGGGCTCTGGAACTAATGAAGTGAAACTGCAGCTAGAAAATACTGTAGAAGTCTAGAGAAACTCATTTGTGTCTTGTAATGAACTTGGTTTGGCCATGTTCCTGCCTCATTTGCATTTCCTTCCCAACAAGTATCACACACTTGGATTTTTCTTTCAATAGTACTTTCAAAGCCTGATTTTAAGTTTGCAGGCATGTAGAAAGGTATTTCCAAATACACTTTCCTCAAACATTTAATCATGAAATTTATTTTAGTATTTGTCCTCAATTAATTATGTAATTAAACCAGTAGCACATGACTTCTCAATCACAGATAGGTAACACACCCTGAATTCTGATTGCTAGTTTTGATTCAAAACAAAAAACCCCAAGTCAATAGAACTCATGAAAGATTTTTGACAACTTTTTTTTTATTCTTCCCACAGAATAAAAGGCAAAATTCACCGAATGAATTATTAATTATGAGTTATTCATCCAGCTCTACTAGAAACTAATCTGTTTCTTTTTTTAAGCATCAAAAAGGTCTTTCAAATATAAGTTGCAATAATGAAATATGGCAGCAGATCTTGAAATGCGTCCTCACCCAGTCTGCAGATACGTAAAAGGTTACAGCACCAGAGTTATTAATCCCCCGTCACTCTGACAATTGATTTTGAACAGTCTGTTGCAGTCTTTATAATTCAAGATCATAAATGTTCAAAACTAATTTATTGCTCTTTGTTCCACCTGGCAAAAATATACTGTCAAAGTGAGTCGTGTTGACACAAAGATGCAGATGAGTCTTTAAGTCTTATTTTTATCCACATCTGTAAATTTGTTTGCAATACCTGTGTGTGATTAGAACTATTCAAAAAGGAGCAAAGAAAGAGGAAGAAATTATGCTGTCTTTAATGAACAGGAAATATTTACACAAATAGTAATAGGTATTTCTTTTAAACTTAATGGGGATGAGTCATTGTTTTAATTTGTCAGTATTGATATTTTTGGTTTGCACTGGGTTCCCTGGAAGCTGTCAGATTTTCAAAGGTACACATGTAAAAGCTCTTGCTCTATATGCATATTGACATACATACCAGGCAAGGATTCCCACAGACCAATGAGGGATATGCAAAACCTTTCGTCCTACATGGCTTTTTTTTTTTTCTTTTGAATTAGTGATTTTGAAGCCTGAACCAATTCCACTCATACTGAAAATTCCTGAACTTGCCTTTTCTGCATGCAGCAGTTGCCACCACTCTGCCCATGCCAGGGAAGTGCCAACATCCAAAAAGGGACAATCCAGAAAAGGAAGGAGAAGGGCAAAAAGAGCGAAAGGGACGCACTTTACACCAATATAATACATTCATCTGTAAAAATAAAGGGGGGGGTGGGTTAAGGATCAAAAAGAATATATTACAAGGAAGTTTAAGAATAAAACCCTGTTCCATACAGCAAGCATTCCATAATGAATGAATTACAAGTTTCCTAAAGCCTGCTACTGAAGCAGGGAACTGAAACACAAAGGGAAGAAAAACAGAAGAGCATTTCAACATCAAAAATATGCCTATTCAGAAGTCTGTTTCTCAGTCTCTGAAGTATTTTTTCTCAGTAGAAAGATGAACCTGTAAAATTACTGTTCTTTTCAAAATAACCACATAATACTTCTTTAATAACACTTTTCAATCTTGCATATTTTACAGCCTAAGAATATAAACTTCATCTTTCTATTATCTAGGGGCAGAATCAATTGATTGCCCTGGCAAGTTTGCTCCATTTGAATTAGTATTTTTACTGTGATTATGAAATAGGAGAGCTATCTGACCGCATGCTAGAACTGCCGCATTCATGACTCTTAGACATCTGTATGATATTGAAATTAATTTCCAGTATAAAACAGTTAACAGAATAACCCGAGATAAAGGAAGTATAGTATTAATTTAATTCTTCTTGTTGGCAATGTTGTAAAGTCCATTGCTCAAGTAAGGAACACTTTTCTGAGCCAGATACAAATTAATTTTGCCATTCTTCTTCAAATACTAATTTTAAAAGTCAACTAAAGGCTACAGCAGCTTTGAAACATTTCAGTGATTGTTTTAATTACCTATCATACAGCTGTGAGACACTGTGAAAGGGAGCGGTGGAGAGAGAAGGGAGAACAACACCTGGTATGCGAGCAATTGTTTTCTGACAGAGAGAAGAAAAAGCAGTTTCCAAGCACTCAGCCCAACAAAAATCTAGCACAGTCAACACAGAATATTTTTTCTATCAGTACATTAATGTGGTATTTTTATTCTGGACTGCGTGTTTTTGTTCCGTCAATAACTACTTTCACTGTTAAATAACACCACCAAATCTCCAAACGTTAAATATATGACTTCTGACAGCTTTTAAAGCTTGCTTTTCAACCCAAAGTTGATGCACACGCTACAATAACTTGCTAAAGGCACACTTGGGGCTTCTTTCTAGGGTCTCATTCTCTAGGAAAAAAAGCTCACTGCACTTTTACCACAACTACAAAAAAAAAAGGCATGTTTTTGTCATTCCAACCCTTAATAGAATTGGAATCTAGAGGCTATTAGGACTTCTGATGGCCTTTGACACCCTGGCTTCCAGCACCTCAGCAATCAGTCAGTGCTGGGGTAACAAAAGACCACTCAAATGTACAGTTGTCATCCCCACACTACATCTGTTGGCCACGCTGTTAGGAAGTGTTGACCCCATCATTTCACCATAAACACTGACGAAATCAACAACAACAAAAACAGAAATGAAAAAGGAAACTGGATGTCAGAAGTCAGGTCAGCACATTTTATTTGCACATGTGTCAGTAAAGATAGAAGGAATCACTGAATTAAATTAAATCAAAGCAAACCTGCTAATTAAAACAGCTAAAATTATGTTTGTGAAGATGTGTGACTGGTTTCCTGCTTATCTGCAAATAAGCCTCCCCATAATATAAACATGTTTCTATCTCCACTTCATTTATAATAAGTCTTTAGGCAGATTGTAATTAGTATTTTGAGTTTCTAATAGAAGATCTTTGTGTTACTGGAGAAATATTTTCCCTGACCATAAAATACTTATTATTTCAGCTTCTCTTCAAGGGTTCTCACCTGTTCTTCTCATGCTGGTCAGTCTTCTATCCAATTTATCTGAATCAAATTGTTTGGGTATGCATCTGAATACCACCATCTTCATAACATATTGCTTGTAGGTAACCACAAATGCGGTTTGAATGTATTCAGCTCCACCTACAAGCCAAACCAAAAGCAATTACCAGTTTTGTTTGGATTTGTTCTCTAGTTTTGTTTTCATTCCACAATGAAAGAATGATAAAAATTATCATGTTAGGGGGCAGAAGAATAGGGTCAAATCAGAATTTTTGCACAAAAGATATACTATTCACAAAAATCAACTTTTTGCTTCTGTTTTACTTATTCCCAAGTTCACAATGCATAATTTTATACAAACCCAATTACATAGCTCAGTGATTTACTGGCAAAGCTGGCCAGGAGAAATTATATGGCTTTAGCTAACGTGTATGCCTATTTACAATCAAAACATATCCATATAAATCTGCAAAATGACCAGAAAGGAAAAAAAAGGTCAAGTCAGAAATGCATCTGAAGTCATACAGAACGCAAGATGAAAATTGTTCTACTTATATTATGGTTTCACTGGATAGCAAATAAACTGTGATTACAAGCATGGATTCAGTCTTTCAGATCATGTGTTATTTATATATTTATCCCAGTATTTAACTTTAAGCACGTATGGAGTTTCATTGGCTTGGAAAGCATGGTGCTTTCTTTTTGCCCTTTTCATAACTTTTTAAGGATTAGTTTGCACAGTTAACGGATGTCTGGACTGACTTCAACAGGATTACTCAGATGTTTACAGTCACCCATGGGTTTCAGCAGGTCTTTTAGATTCAGGGCTAAAAGGCATTAGGCCACAGAGCTGCATGTGCATGACATGAACAAATGGCTACACAAATGGAATGTGATCTGAGGCTGGTATCTTGAACACAAAAATTGTATAACCGGAAACACTGCAATAATGTCTGTGTATTATGTAATTACTTATGCTGACAAATCTCTCTTGGTTTTGTTGAAACATTTCTGAAACAATACAGAATGCCTTGGGAAGAGCACAAGCTCTTTTTATAGTTTGCATAAAGTTAAATTTCTAAGTCAAAAATATGAACAAAACGTCTATGATTTTTAATTGCCCACCAAATAATTTCAGATTATGGTACACATATTTTCCCTGGAATGACCACTGGGCACAACTGTCAGTCAGAGATTTTGTTGGACATGGCCCACAGTTCTTTTACTCACCTCAAAGCAACTGCCTCCTAAAAATGCATCAAATTGCAAATATGCTAAACCCCAAATTTTGCTGTAATTGCATTGCCAGCACTAAGTCCTACATCAATAAGAAACCCCACTGATGTCAGCATGACTTGTGACAACACAAGATTTCCCTCCCCCCAGTACAGCTATAAAACTGGATTCTTGGTGAGTATATTTGAATTATGTGGATTATATATGATTAAACAGATTTGGATTAAATCACGGCAATGGGCTGCCTTATCAAGAACATACTGTCAGGACCACATTGATGTACAGTAATCAAGGTGACCTTACAGACTTATTTCAGCCCCAAGAAAACTCTGATCAACTTCAATGGATGAGGATTTTTTCTGCTCTGCAAAGATCAGCCTGCAAGATGTAAGGAGTTAAAACGCTGCTTTCCTGATGAATAGTTTTCAAGCCCTAAAATTATGATTCAGGCAACAAAGAGCAATCTTTCTTGCAGGGGAAGCCAATCTCAGCTAAACTCCTTGGGCTCTGTTTCATTCATCAGGATGGAAAATATGGTTGGCTGTGCCTTGTCCTAGCATGCAATAAAATCTGAATAAAGGGGAACAACACCTAAATAAAGAAATCCACCAAAACCCTCCCCAATCCAAGTTTGTCCTTCATTACATCACTGCATTATTACCTTACTTCTTTAAAATGCTCTGAATATTACCATGAATCCTTCCCTTTTATCACTGTGGTTAGTCTTCATTTAACCCGTAAATATAGCCTATCATTTCTGTTCTAAATGTACAGTAGGGTTAGCCAGAAACGACAGAAACAAATTTCTTCCTCACTGGAGTAGTGAGGATAAAGCTAAGAAAAGATTTTTGGTTACAGGATTCTACAATAACTTCCAGCTAACCAGAGTTAAAGTGTTAACTCAAAATGCTTCAACAATTCACAGGCTGCTGCTCCAGTAGAAGGGCTTTAACAGCTAGGGAGCATGTGCCTTGTGATGCTGATACATGTCCTCATATTTAATATGGGTAACATTTGGCAATCATTGCTACAGAGGTCATTCTGAGGGTAGGGAGGAAAAAGACCTAACGGATATAAAAAGGCAAAAAGAGACCCAAGCTGCCAAAGTCTGGGCTTGGCAGAGTAACAAAGATAAACTAATGAGCAGTGCAGCTTTCCTGCACTGAGGCTGTCTGATTTCCACACAGAACCCTGTGCCTCTCTCCTTTGGATTAAGCAGCCCAGAAGTTCCTAGATCCACATAGAAAGTTGAAGGGAAAGAGGGAGAAAAAGGGAAAGTAATGGTAACAGAAACACTTTCCTGAAGTTTACCGCAAATTATACATCAGCACAAAAAAAGTTTGTACCCCAAGATACCATATAAAGATTTCAAAAGGCTTGCTGGGGGTGGAAAGCTCTTATATAATCTATTACACTCCAAATATTTTATGCTGTGTTATCTCTCGTATGGACACGTGTAGTAAACATTACTCTCTGAACCTCTGGGTTCACATCTGCATCGAAGGACTTGCATCACCCAGTGAAGCTGTGGTGAAGCCACAGGTCTAGAAACTTCCTCCCCTTTAACATCCATCCTCTAAACAAGTCTCCCACCCCATCCTCTCCTCCACCAAGGACGTTTTTAGCAAGATTGCTGTGCAGCTAATTACATTACCATGGCATCCAAGTACCACACAGTCACGAGACCTACTTCTTTTAACAGCCCTTGGGTTTGTAGAGAGGTGTTAACAGGGAAACATCCTTACATTTGGAGAGCTGAGGCACAAGGTCAAGTCATTTGTCCAACATGACTGCAGAAGATGCACTGGGCAGAAAATTGCTCACTGTGGAGTAGCTGCCAGAATGCACTAGATGCCAAAGCAGCTGCATGACCACCTACTTAACCCAACCACCATGCCCTCAGAGATGCTCTCAGGACGCAGTGCAGGGATTCCAAGAGGAAACCTTGAGCAAATAGAGAGAAATACCTACTTGCCACCTGCATTCTGCTGTCCAAGATAGCTATTCTGAACCCTTTCAGCTCTTCAGGAGCAGAGAGCTAACTTAAAGAATTATTTTCTCCATGCTATTCCTCCATACATAACACAAGTATGTTTTATTTCTAATTCCTCTCACTGAGCTCACTCATCTGTTTCCACTTGCTTCCTTTAACAGACATTTTAGTCACATCCGTGCTACTGGAAGAATTTGGGCATGACTTACTGCAGCTTGTTGTTCATTAGGCTATTACTGCTATTAAGTCAGCATAAACCTTTAGGAGTTGTGCATTATCCTTGGTGCTGCCATCTCTCACTGCTCTGATGCCAAAACATTTGTTCCTATATACTTGCACAGCATTTTCCCCAGGTAATTATTAAAAAGCAACCACAATAAAACTTAGAGTGGAGGATTCCAGCCCCACTTGTGGAAAGCAGAGCCTGGCCAGTCTCACCTCCCACCATATCACTAGCACGACAAGCTTTATGATGGAAAAGGCTCAACCACAGCAGTTTGACAGGCTCTTAATATATTCAATTAACAATAAACCCACAGCACAGCTTCCTGAACCTGCCAGCCAGCTGAACTAAGACAACCAGCTGCATACTAAGATACATTCTGCCACTAACCTATCTAACCGTGCAAGACCTGAGGCCTGCTAGAATTGAAAGTAGACCCTAAATAGTCAGGAGTGACGGACTTTGACCAAAAGTGTACCCCACTAGAGAGCTCACCTCTATGACAGAACTTGTTCAAACCTTTGCCAAAAAGCTGTGGACATCATATCGTCAGTCTGCTCTGTTACTCAACATGCAATACTTGCAGTAGCAGACAGATGAATTAATTTAGATAACAGAAACAGTAGCATATAACCATAACAGAAAGAGCTGAAACCACAAAGGACTGCAGTTTCTCTATGGCACAGCAGTATTTTTTTAAGTGTCCAGTCCCTTTTCAGCAGTATTTTTAGGGGAATAGCAGTTGGCCAGATACAGACATGGATAATCAGTGGCAGAGAGAGTAAAGAAAACCCTGCCCCTGACAGTCAGCATCTACACTTTAAGCTGCAGAAGAAACAGCTGCCTTGCTGCTCATTAGAGAAGGGATTTGCCAAACACACTCCCTGATGCTCTGTTATGCAAGGTAGTACTATATGTATTCTCTCTTTTAACAGAGATGCAGTCTAAAAGCATTCGTATTTAGCTCTCCCATCCCCCTAAATCTTCTCCACAAAGGACACTGTCATCACCAAAGCTCTGCAGCAAGGATGTTGCAGACATCCTTTAAACCCCCAAAGAAAGGGAAAGGGAAGCAGTAAAGCTCTCTGAAGAGCTCTTTGGTGGAACAAGCAGAATTATGAGCAGCAGGAGAAATATGAGTAATTAAGACAACAGTATATCTATATCTTACAGCTGACAGAGTGAAGCTGCAAGTTAGCTCTGGGCAAGATGTTAGCAGAGGAAAGAACTGAGCAGGCTGTTTCTAACGTTACTGTTGAAAAGCCAGCCTGGAAAAGGGCTAAAGGGACAATTTCATTAAAAAGAAGGAAGTTGGTTGGATTAAGACAGCAGTTAGATGCAGACTTGTAACATTAAAGGAACAGGTCAACAGCTATCTGTAACAAGACAAGCAATCATTTGGGGAGTCAACCAATGTGACACTTGCTGTTCTTAAAAGAAAGCACTCTTAAATTATCTATTGGTGGGTTATACAGAAAATTAGAGCTGCAGAATTGCACTGCAGCACAAACCAAAGCACTAGGGTGGATCGAGGCTGCAGAAAAGCAGGGGAGAGCAGGTCACAATGTTTTCCAACAAGCTTCCCAAAATAATGGCTCGTTTTAGGCAGTCACCATTCACCCAGAGTCGGCACTGTGGTCATGGCACAGCATTTGCTCCCGCCCGTGATGCAACCAGCATGTCCCCATGCCAGCTCCGGTGCAAGGACCCAAGTTGACAGGGCTGTAACCACTGCACAAAGGGGCCGGACCCACTCCCATGCCACAGCTCCTCTGACAAGTGCATAAACTCGATTCCACTCCTTCCTCCAGTCCCAGCACTCGGCATGCTCCAGCGATTCCCCAGCTGGCAGGACGGCCCTTTGTGGCTACAGCAGCATGGTTTATAGCAGCCCCGAGGCTGTGTTTTCCATCTAGTATATATAAGTGAATTAGTGGAAAATTTGAGCTTACACAAATCACAGCGCCAGCACACGGTTTGTCATGGCCAGGCAGCCTGTTCTCAGGGCTGGAGCAGCAGTAATGAGGTGCAGTAAAGAAACTGAGGGCTGCATCCATGGTTCCTGTATTACAGCTGGGTTTAGAGCTGGGAAGGGAAGTGCTGTTAGACAAGGGGGGGGTAAAAAGACCAACAGCAGCTCCCATATCTACAAAGATCGAATGTATGGCCGGTGCAGTCACCTGGGGCTTGCAGCCGAAAAGGCTGATGCACGGATATTCGGAAAGGACAGCCTTCCTCCCTCGCCTCCCAGGCTCCATCTGTGTGAAGGAGGAGATGGGAAATACACAGAGTGCAATATTTGCACTGGAGAAATGGCAGAGGGGTTACTCCAAATTTACATTATTGTAAACAAGAGCAGCATTTGTCCAAATGATAAGAGCCTCAGCAAAGGCAGAGCCAGAGGGCACCAAATGAGGGTCACCAGCTGCAACTGCTGTTGCCACCCAAGAAGAGGAGCTACATGTCTGCAGCAGGATGGGGGACAGGGGAGGCTGGAAGTGCCAAAATCTCTCATTATAGTTTTCAAGTGATTGCCCCTTTATGCCTCCAGCAATATTCAGTACATCCAAGTTTCTAGACATGCTCTGGCCGAGTGCCCCAGCAGTTACTCATTCCTTTCTTTATTTGCACCTACAAGACCCAGCCCTTCTCAAGCATTTGTGTGTCCCTACCAACAGCAACAACACTCGTTTACATTAAAAATACACCTGGACTACATGTTTTACAGTGAAGTACAACATAGGTATTCCCTATCTCTTTCCTTTTCTACTTTCTCAGCCAGTGCTGCAGCGAGTGATGGATCATGTCATTCCTAAACACTCCATCACTTATTTGGTGTAGAAGGTCTCAATGTGAAGGGGTTTCTTGCTACAGACTATTTTCTGCCTCTTTCTCTACTATAAGGAAGCATGTATGCCTGTGCAATAAGCCTGCGGCACCCTTTCATATGCAATGTTGAGGAGAAGCCTGCCCTCCGCATATTTCAAATCACAAACTGTAATGGCTCCTTAAAATACACACTTATATTCAGCCCATAAATCAAAATAGATAGTCAAATCCTGCTTATAGATCTAAATCCTTCTTATACTCTTGTGTAGCTCCATTATGTACCTAAGGTGTCATACTGCCTATATATTTCTGCCTCCAGCTTCAGCCACATCCTAGCACTGATTAAGAGCACCAGAGTGTGTAGCCCTTAAAAATTCAAAAATTTCTCACTTTCCTGAGCAGTAAAATGCATCTAAAATTAGGAAAAATGGCCACCTGTCATTTTGTTGACTTGCCAATGAGTTTATTTACTCATTCATCCCACATAGCAATTGTTTCATGGAAATGCAAAAACATTTAATATTCCTCCGCAACACCAGGCAGTTACCTGTGTCTTGCCCCTGTGCCAAGCAAAGACAATCACAAGGCTGAAATGGCTCATCAGCTGCTTTTTGTATAAAGGTGAGCATCTTTACAATTCTTTGGGATATATATTGTTAGGAACTGAGCTCAGAATTCCATATTATTATCATGTTATAGACAGCATTCCTTTGATAAAAGGTCAAAGGTCAGGAAGACAAGAAAAATAAGGAAATAAAATCCCGCAACAGTCAGATCTTTAGCTGGCATAATTGGACACTGAAGTCCACGGAAATGTGTCCATTAGCAGGAGTGGGTGATCTGACCCATATGCTTACCACTTTCAAGTGTAAAGATTAAAACAACATGCCTAACAGCAGAAATGGGTTATCTTACATTTCAGAGAGGCTTGGGTTGCCTAAAATTCTGGAGAAATGTTCAGCCTGCCATCATAAAGACTTAAAGGCTGTTTACCCAAACTCCTCAATAGCTCCTTCTAAAAAAGGGCGATGAGCAACCACAGATTTTTAATGTAATCTGTTCATAGTTTTAGAACAATTTCCAGAATAGAACATTTTTTAAATGTCCTGAGCCTTTAGCATTCTCACTTTGATCATCTCCCATCACGTTATGGTTCAGAACAGAACGTGGTGGAGCCACACTAACGAATCTGCCACAAATGACATCAGAAAGCCAAGTGACCTGAAAAAAAAAAAAGTGCTCTATTTGAGCTCCATGCTTTTCTTGAACATTTTGGGGTTCATTTTTTTTATACATTTTAATTAATGTTTTACTTTCGCTGGATTTATTTTGCTTTCATGAAAGCTAGGAACTTGTTCTTAGAAAAAAAAAAAACCTCCTATTGAAAACAAAAGGAGTCTTATTTAACCAAGGCAAGACTGTAAGAGGTCCTCAGATAACAATAGCTAACAATTCTTCCTGGGGCTGAACAGTTTAAATACGAAACACTTTCTTAGGAGTTTAACTCTAAATAATAATTGTGGATTTTGTAGCCTGTGGAAGGGAGAGATTGGTCTTTGACAGAGTTTATATTACTAACCTGATGAGTGCAGACAGCTGCAAAAATGAAGTGATATCACTGATAAAAATATTCTTTCTACATTTAGGCAGGAGGAATTGCATATAGCAAAGGGCAAATCCCGCTGGCCTCCGTGCGTGTGAGCAGTCCTTACCTACGAAGACAGGGACAGACTGACATGGCACTACTATACAGACATAGTATATATTTACTTGTAATGTGTTGTAGCTCTTTGCATTACATTTCAAACATAGAGCTTGCATTCCTTTAATAAACTTGATCTACAAAGTAGCATTTATCGCCTTTTTAACACAAGCCATGGTGGAACTTGCAAATAACTTGGTGAAAAAGAAATGTTGTAATGATAGCCCGCCTTCCTCTTCTATCTGATGTAGAAATAGATAATTTCTAGCACTAAAAGTGATTAAATTTGGTTCATTTCCAACTTGTATTTTAACAATGCATTACCTCCTGAATTGCTGCATAAATATTAATAGGCAGCCTGATATGGAACTTTTGCCCGTAATGCCCTTGGAGAACCATAATCACGGCAAGTGGAGCAAAAGAGATGAGAGAGTGCACTGAAGATGGTGGCTCTATCCTCCAGCTTCACAGAGCTACCCTAGGTCAAGCACTTTTCATGCAGTATCACAGATGAGCAGTATCTCAAAGCCTACACTTTGTCTAGTAGAAGATGAAAATACTATAGACATTAATCTGCCTGATACTTATCTGAAATACAAAAAAAAAACCCATTCCACTGATAACAAGAGTAGCTACACTGATTTTTCTCCAAATTAGCCAGACTTAATTTTTGACATAGTCTACTTTCAGATTTCATCTGCAGATGTTTGTTACTCTGATCACCTCAAAAATGCCTGTATAGTATTTATCTACCTGAATTTCATCCCTCTGAAACAATCTCATTAAAAGTCATGATCTCTCTGGCTACCCTTTAAAAGAGGCCAAGTGCCTATAGATCCCCTGAAGTCATACTTGCCCTTCTTGAAAACTGGCCAATTATTTTGATCCCTAAATATGGGCTTTGGGGGCTGAAATTCAGGGCACCCTTTTGGAAAACCTTTTTGGGCAGCCTTTCTTGTCTGCTGTAAACCATGCTTCTGCTATCTGAGGAGCTGACACTATTGATTTTTGCCACTCCAATACAAGAACCTTCCTTGAAACTGTCAAGTTTACTGCCAGTCAAAATACTGGCAGTAATAAGTGCAAGGAGAAAATATTTCTGTTTTTAAACACCTCTTACACAGCTGTATTTTGGACACCGGTGGGCTATGCTAAGGGTTAAGTTAATTTAACTTTCACCAAGTTAGAAAGCTATGAAAGTTTAATCACAAATGAACTCCAGTGGGCAGTTTGGTAGCTCACAGACGAATGTTCTCATTTTTATTCTTTATAGGCAGTGCTCAAATCATCATAAACCATATTTAAGGAGGCAGAAATTTCATGAGGGGAGGGAGCTGCTTTATAAGATAGAATAAGAGAAAAAGGCAACTTACTGTTTTAAAATTTAAATCCAACAAAATTATCAGAAATGCTGCTGGAAACAGAACGTTAAGAATTCATTATTTTGTTTCAAAGTTAGTTTATCATAAATCTGCCCTCTGACACGTAATAACTAGTAACATTTCGAAGGTTATTTGATAGTAAGTTCAACAGTGTAGGTGACTGAACGTGTGAGCTGCATGATAATGAGTCCCAGGGGAAATCAGGCTTTAGGATGCAGGGTGAAGCATCCCTAGGCTTGTATTCAAATGGAAAAAACATATTCAAAAGTTTATTGTTTATCTCCTAAGAACATCAAATAATACACAGCCCTTTGAATCAAATGTATAAAGCAAGCCAGAGAACTATTTGCTGGGGGAAAAAAAGTCTGATTTGATCCAAATTCAGAAAAATTAATAGCTTGTACACTGAAATGCATTGAGCAATTCTGATACAGAAAGCAGAGGGTTGTATTTCAGTTTCTTCTTTTACAGAACTAAAAGGCACAGCAAGCCAATTTGCTCTTGCATCAGACTCTAGAAAGAGGAGCTAGAAAGCATTAAAACTAGTTGTTTTCAAATCCTCTGCATTTCAGTACAATAGAGCTCTTTAAGTGTGACAAACACAAATTGCGCTTCTCATCCTGAATTTCATTTCCAAAGTAGGTTGGCCGTAATCGATTAATTTGTAGTGTACAAACTAATTTAGAGCCAATAATGAGAGCAAAAGGTTTTATTTTTCAGCAGGGAGGTGTGGTACATGCAGCCCACTCCAACAGTATAATAGAGCCCCACCTCTCAGCTTGTTAAGCTCTTAAATAGCAAGTCGGATGCTGCACTTATCAAAGTCAAGGATAGTCTTGCCATGAGCTCTGCTGGAAAAGCATGCAAGGCAGAACTTTTTATATAAGCTCTCTGTACCACCAATGCCAAGGGCAGCAGCATTCCAAGCCCGTGACTACCCAGCCGCTGGCATCCCGCCACCCCACCATGGAGCAGAGACAGAGGGACAGGAACTGGGTCCCCTTCCTGCTCCTGCCTTCCCTGGGCACAGCCCATCTGCAGCTTCAGTACTGCTGCTCATCTCCAGCCTCCGTGTTTCTATACACGGAAAAGTTTGTGGAGGGGGCATTGCGTTTAAGGATTGTTGCTGAGGTTGGATATATCGAGTGCTGAATTTCCATCTTTGGAGAAACATCTGGGCTATTAAAATAGATCAAACGTGACTCATGCTGTTTAGGTGTAGAACCATTGCACACTAGCTGCCTTCTTTTAACATGGTTACGTAGACCTCTCTGTATCAAGAGGCTGTTATTTCCAAATGCATTTTGGACATCGAGAACAAAATTAGAATTTATTCTCAAGGTGTCTTTCAGTAACCAAAATCCATTTTCTGTACAGCTTTTGAAAATGTCCTCCTTTTTTAATTTGTTACTTAAATTATTACAGACTATAAACTTAAGCAGTGAAAAGTTACGCAGCATGTGTCTTACTGAACATCCCTCTATCGCTCCTAACTCAATATTACGAGGCCTTTTTTCAGAAATGCAGCTGGCAGAGGTTTACTGACACACCACAAATCCTAATTATCAATAAAACTCTAAGTTCTGTGTTGGCAAAAGTCAGAGATTGAAGCGCTCTTATCTTGACAACCTCTAAAATATCCAGTGAATGTTTCTTTATTCACTTACTGTATTAGTTTGTATTTCCAACGTGGCCATTTTCCATACCTTAACTTTAGGAAAACAACTGCGTTTAAATATGTACCAAAGGCAAAGACAAATGAAAACAAGCAAACAGGAAATAATGCTGTCTAAAATGCTTTTTGCTATTCTTAATCAGGAATTACTGCATAGAAGATGACTGAACCCAAAAGCTAACAGAATCTTGAAGAAAAAAATCTTTACAATAGATGGCAAACTTTCCAGATTCATTCCTCCTGTTGTTACGTTACCACTGTTCAGCTTCTGTTAGAGTTTACAAGCGTAAGAAGTACTGAGCAAATTAGAGCTACGTTAAAATAGAGAAGACATGGAAAATGGCCACAGAGCCATTCATACGAATACCAAACAAGAATGGACTAAAACAGATCGGTCTCTAACTTTTATTACTGTTCCAGAAAGAGTTGATCATGCACATTACTAGAAGAAGTTAGTTCTGCCCGGTGCTGTGACATTAAAGTGTGCATAAATCACTGCGCTCATTTTCCTATCAAGCATAAAGCTCCCGGCTGCCAGTTACCGGAGGTATTCGCAGATCCACACCGAGCAACTCTACTCGGGGTCCTTCCTCTGTGTGGTCTTTCAGAACTGTCGTTATCAGCTTTCTGTTTATTATTGTGCTCAGTTTAAAGGGAATTTGCCAAGTGATCCCTGGACTCCAATCTTTAGGCCTGTTGTCAGGACAAATTAATTTCTGTGGAAACCCACTGTGCCTCAGATACCATCTAGGAAATGTAGGATTAATGGAGTCCCTGTACAACAAGCTTTGTAGTGCGGCTGCTGGGGGAGGGGAGCCACTCTTGGAAGGGAGAAATAACAAAAATAAAGCCCCTGCACTTTGGGTCAGTTTGGGGCGACTTTACCATTTTTTATTACATCAGCTCACATCAATAATATTGAAAATACGGTCAAGTAACTGAATACAAACAGGCAACTTTTTAACCAAAAGAACAGCAAACGGAAACTCTGTATTGCCAAAGATGAAGGACCTGAGGTCTAATTCTCAATATTTTATATTTTATGTGTTCGAGCCAATCCTGTCAGTAGGTAAAAACAGGATATTAAAAGAAACAGTCTCCTGTGAATCTTAGTAGAAAATAATGAAACTCAATACGTGCCCTTTTGGAAAAGGGGTACTAAAGCTCGATTTCCTACAGGGCCGAGTCATTACTGTGTTAGCTGACATAGGACTCTTTCTTTGCAAAATACATACTATTGCATTGTTAAAAATGTTTAACTGCAACTGTTCTTGCAACAAGTATACTTAAAAAGATACTTTCCTGCCTAGGAAAAAGGAGGAATTATTTTTCTTAGTGATGATAAATTACAGCTGAACTTGGAGCTATAATGGGTAAAGCAATTTTTTCTCCCTTATGTTTTTCCTTTGTCCACAGTGTAGCAAGAGAAGAGAAGAGAGGAGAAGAGAGGAGAAGAGAAGAAAGGAGCATTCCAATACATTTTTATCAATCCTTTCTCATTTTCAAGGGGATGACCCTGCCCATGGTGAGGTATACAGGGTATATATTATCTTACAAACAATACCTTACAAAGTGGGAGTTTTTACTCTTATTCTTTTCTCTCCAAAAATAGATCAGTTGATAATCTACAGGATAAAGATAGTAGACATACAGGTCCACATTCTGTATTGTATTCCATCTTGTGATTCCCCTGTGGAATCAGTGATCTGTAAATCAGCCCTGAAGTTAGCCTAAAGTGGCATTAAAACATCCAGTGGATCATAAAAAAGCAAATAAAATACCATTCCTTTAAGGTGAAACGCCAAATTTGACTTCTAACATGATGTTGTTACCACACTACACTGTTAGTAGCAGTGCTAATTTTGCCACAGTGCATTTCTAATGCATTTCTCACAGCTTATAAGCTTGGCAGATGCAGATGCTGAAGCTGCAGCAGAAGGCTCCTTTAAGATGTGCCTCCAGTTTGCAAATACCTCAATGCACACTGCTTTTCCTTCAGAGGGCAAAACCAGGAGTGCTCCAAGAATACATGGGGTTTGTGTGAGACCATACTCTGTTTGGAATAGTGTTTATGAAGGTTCATTTGGGAAGATTATTTTATTAATCTAAAACTCACCTGCATATGAGAACTACTTTCTTTTCATTAAATATTGCAAATAACTGTATTCCTCCCTAAGTAAAACATTTAATCTTGAGAGACTTTTTATATACCAGTTTTTACTATTACAGAAATTTAATTAACTCCATAATTATGAACACAATTACCACTGAGCATTACATGTGATTTGATGGCGGCAGCTACATGGCACACACATACTTTCTGGTTTACGATTAAAAACTTACAGTAATAATAATGATAGGCAAAAAATCCCAAAGATCATTCTTATTCTTTGGGTTGCGCAAGCTGTTTTATGTATACAAACAATTATCAAATATGCTGTTCACATTTTGGCAATGAAGTGTTTAATTGCAGTAAGCGTGTTATTTGCAACCAGTGGGCGGGATTCCCAGCTGATAGAAAGTCACCCAAACTGTGAGAATTTACCTTAAGTGTCTGGCTGGCCCCATTAACTCATCCTATGACAAAGCCAAACCCACAGCAAAGGCAGTCAATGGAGTCCCAGTGATTTATGTATAGAGAGGAAAAAAGAAACTGAAAAAATAAAAGAAAGGGAAGAAAAAAAAAGGAAAGAGGAAAACTTATATGATGGAGGAAGAGAAACTCTATAAAGTCTTTTAGAACTTTACAAAGAGGCTCTGGGCAGGGGAAGGCTGCAGAGGACTGCCACAGCATGGCCCTGGAAGCCCTGCACACCAGGGACGATGACCGGGTGTTTCGGGGTGGAGCTGGCAGGTCAAGAGACAGGATGTATTCGGCTGTACCAAGGCGCTGCCTGGCAGGAACCATCACAAAACCCGGCTGCAGGTTGCTCTCACAGCAAGCAGGGGGGCTGCAGGCTGGAGCACTGCCAGGCTCAGCCCCAGAGCACTTCACTGCTTCGTTAGGAAGAGTTACAGCACAACCGCTTTCATGCTATGAGATGGAGTGCCAGGCTGGGGTCAGCAAGGGGTCTAAGGACATTACGTTTAGGGGGGTTTAGGACTGAGATAGCTAAAAGCAAAGTTTAGGAGTAGGAATAGCCCTGATATGGTTTTACTCAGGGAAACGGAGAGTTCAAGGTGGACTTTGGAGCTACCAGCACACACACAGCACTTGCAGGAATACCTCAGGTAATGGTCACCGTGCCAAAGTCACCATTCACTTGCTGCTGTCACACAGTCTGTGTCACAGGTGTCTGTTGACTCCTCATGATAATCTCTGTTCATGCTCCCATCGCATTCGGAACACTACATACTCTGCACATCAGAGGTCAGGCTTCGTTACTACACCACACCACAAAGGAGTCAAACTATCTTATAAGGGCTTAGATTATTTCAGACGTTATGCAAAGTAAATCTGATAATCACTCTTACAATCTTTTCATTAGACTACACAGATCTCCAGCCTAGCTCCCCAAAAATGCCCATTTATGTCAGCTGAAGGTCAGGCCCCACATACTCTTCTTAATCTTATAAGAACCCATCTCTGCTGACACAGTAATATCTACAGTGATCTCTACATTCACCTACTCTTGTTAGTGTAAGAGGGGTTTTCCCCACCTACAAGTAAGTTGCACAGGGTAAGACTCCTTCAACACAGCAACCAGGACTTTATCAAGAGATGTTTGTGGACTTTAAGCACACAAGACATCAACAGCCTTTTATTGTAATCACTCTCCAAGTAATTGAAAATCAGAATTACCCATTTGGCGCCTCTAAGTAAAAAGTGATCTGCAACCTACAAATCTGGATTCAAAACATGTTCACATGAAACATTCAAAATACAGAATGCAGTCACAGCTCAGCCCTTGGTGGATGCTAGTCACTACTGCAAAACTATTGCATGAGTTATTTTAAAAGGAAAAAGCGAAGGGTATGGTATGAAAGGGGTCAAAGCATTTCCAGATTTGCCAAGGGTGAGGTCTTACCAGCACTGTAAAATGCTTAAACTTTAATGGAAAACTATAAATGCAAATATATATAAAATGAACCATAAAATAGGCTTCTTATGGAAATTCATGTCTCATAACAAGAACAGTACAAATATTTCACAACATGTCAAACCCATTGTAATATGTACATTCATGCTTTCCTCATTTCTAGCACTATAACCACAGAAAAAGGTAACTTAATGACACTGGTAATGGGAGTTTTCCAATCTTGGGGTATGGAACCTCTGTCTCAAGAACCTGGCTAAACCTGGAATCCCAGTCAATAAATGAAAACAACAGGAGAAAAAGAGAAGACAGCATCAGAGGGCTCAAACCAGCAAGATCCCAACCCAGCAGCCCTTAGCCATAGCCATCCTTTAAAAACACACCAGATATATCACTGCAAAGGAAGCTGCCATGTGATTTGTTTTCTAAAACAACATCTCACTCTGCTGTGGAAGAAATTTATTCCTTATTCCTCTTTAATATTCATAGGGTATAGAGCCACATTAACAGCTAAGTTTTAATTTCAGAAACATTCTGACATTTACAAAGAACAGATTCCAGCCCTGGTTTCACACTAGGATTTTTTTTTTCCTATTATCACTGCTATTGCTGGTATTAGTATCACTGTGGAAGGGATTAAAAGGTCCTGGGCATCTCATTAAAATAGTCTAGATCTACTCCCCTCTTCACCATCACGATACATTCTGTTATGTTATAAACAGGAATAATCTTTCTGGAAATGGAATGTGAAGTATTCCTCTCTTCTTTCTGAAAGAGGTACTTTTAAAATTGTGTGTAAGGATTATTCTGAATATTTGAAGCAGAGGCAAGAATATTCACCATTAACGCTGAACTCTCCCCTGATCTCCTCATAAAATGTGCAAATAATGAAAGAGCACTAACAAGCCAAATCTAGAATTTTCAGGAAAGTCAAGGAGAGAGATCCCTCATGGAAGTCAACAGCATTAGTCCCTACATCTATTTTCAGGGGACCATTTGCTGAAGCACAGGCACACAAGACTTAGGATTTTACAGGAGGGGCTGGTTTGGCTGCAGTTTTGGGAAAATGCGTTCTTGGTTACTGAGATAGCCCATAAACTGCGTTATGTTTGTGCACCAGACCTCTTTTTCATATTCTTCAATAAGCAGATATTTAAAAGAGTCTGAGGCATAGATTAAATTGTTTCAAAAATCAGTTGTAGGCTGCCATAGAAGTTAACCAGTCTGACCTCGTGATTACAGACTAAACACTTCCTTGGGAAACAAAGTAGAGGAATATTTTATGTTTCAATGATTATTTGGGATAGTACTACCGCATTATAAAAAATGAGAAACCATGCAATATTTAAGGAAGTTTATCCATGGGTAATTGCAAAAAGCATTGAAACAGGACTCAAACAGAGGGTTGGGACATTGCAGTATTAAAATACATTAACAAAAGGCAGTACCCAGTACACAGCTCGCCCAAACGGTAGCAATCACTTTGAACTTCATGTAGCATTGCAAAAAGGAAAATCATATAACCTAGTTCCTACCCGATTACTGAGATGTTTTTACCTCTGGAACCTTAATATCAAGATACATGATGGCCAAGAAAGCAGTACTAAGATACGTTCTTATTCTAATGGCTAAAAAGCATCTTCCAAACTACCTTGGTAGTGATGCAAAAGAGTTACAAAATATACTTCTCCAGTTCCATATTCCCGAGGATGAAATGCAGATTTAATGCCCAAGTACTCATGTGCCTTGTGACCGCGTTATTTTCATTCTTACTAGTGCCAACAGCAGTGTAACCCCAGAGCTTTCAAATAAACGGTTGCATTAGTTTGGTCATGTAAATGTGTTACCCGGTAATTAAATCCGGTTTGTATTTTTAAAGTGCACACTAACTAATATTCCACACAGGGCCAAACTGTGTGGTATTTGCATCCACCATCTCTTGGTTCTGGGGAATCCAGAAATTCGTTTGCCAAAGGTAAAAATACTTGCACAAAATTCCTTCTAAATCTTTTGAAATGGTTTGTTCAAACTCTTGACGTAGCATTTTGCTCTAAACAAATTTCTAGACGACCCTGTGATTTTCCATCTCTGAAAATATACTGTTTCCCCTCCATGAAACCAGAACAGAGGGTCTGAGAGAAAGGAAATTATTAAGCATTCTAGTGGGTTTTTTCCAACAAAAACTAAGATAGAGGTCAATGAATAAGTATGTGCAGGCTGGAACTTAAATCCTCTGGGGTGACTGTAGGCTAATTAATAATTAATGCCAGAGACATGGTGTTTGAAATGCAGATGTGATAACTGGAGGCCTGGCAAAGCTGTTCAGAGGAAGCAGATTTGGATGCTATAGGGAATAGGCACTCCCTTGCCGGCTGGCTCTGAAAGCAGACCTGGGTGCAAAGCAGGGCCTATGGTTTAGATTATATTCCCCTCAGCTGTTAATTACCTGAACCTACTTTGAAGTTTTTCTCTTTTTATCCTCTGCATGAAAAGAGATTGGTTCAGCCAAGGGACTTGAAAAAATGATCAAATACATGGAGTAGAGGAGGGGAATAGAACTTCAGATATAAAAAAAGATAAGGAAGAAAAACACTCAGGGAAACATATAGGAACGTATTAGGAAGTGCACGAGCGTGGCTCGATGTTTCAAGCAAGTTGTGCCGCTCTAAGTTATTTCAGCCATTAAGTAAACCCCCTGTGCGTTCTATGAATAGATTGCTTAAAAGGAATCTCTCACGATATGTATATAGTTTACAGTAATTATTTGATGAAAGTACCATAGGTGGTTTCCTATGCTATTTTTACTTCAGTAAAGCCATTTAAACCTCCTTATGTTTGGGGCTATTTAATGAGGTGTGCAACATTAACAGAATCACCAATGAGCTGTTACTACAAGTATTCAGATTTTTGCAAAAAAAAAAATAAACACTTATTTTTTGCAAAGGGATGAGCTGGGCACAGCCTGGAAAGGAAAGGAGAGGGGGGCAGGTGCCTTCAACCTCCGGGGGGTGTAGGGGGAGAGCTCTGGGAGAACACACCATCCCCGCGGCAAACGGGGCACAGGCAGGGCTGGGAAGGCAGGGATGATAGGGAGCCAGGGGTGATGGGGGTGCCTACCGCACCCCATCAGCGGTCGGGAGGCGTTTGGGGGCCGCACAGCACTCCCAGCGAGCAGGGAAAGACCCCGTTACCAAAAGCAGTGGGATACCTCTTGAGAAAGTCTCCCCGAGGGTGCGGATCCTCCGCGGGTGCGGACCCCCCGCGGGTCTCAGCGGCGGGAGGGGCCACCGAAACCGCCTCACCCTTTCCGCTGTGCAGCGACAGATCGTTCCCTGTTCAAAGCGTCTCCAGAGTCTTTTTTTGACGCCCTTCCCCACTCGTTAGAGCCCGTCCGTTCAAAGGCTCCCCCGGCCAAACTTCCAGCAACTTCACTAAAACCCTTTGAAACAGGGGGAAGGGGGGGGGAAGATATAATTTTCTTTTTTTCTTTCCTTTTTTCCCTCTTTTCCCCTGGAGTACCGCGGGTGAAGCCATCTCTCCTGAGCTCAGGGCTGCCTGTGTTTAAAAATTAATTTGGAAATGCCTGTCTTCAAGGCGCAGGCGTCTCGCATTTGAGCCTATCACCTTGGCATCTCGGCACAGCTTCTCCTCCCGCTAATGCGGAAAACCTCCGCGCCCCACCTCACCTGAAACCAAATATTTGTACCCAATTTCTCTTTCCAAGCACCGTCTTTCCCCGTGACGTAAGGGGAACACGCAGCTGTACAGCAGCCCAGCGCACGGGTCTACACCTGCCTGGTGCTCCCACTCCTCGGTAGGGCAACTCGCAATGCGCCCCGGTATACCCCAGGCTGGTGTTGTTTACCTGCAGCTAAATAAAGCTCCGAGATGATGATTGATTATGGCTCTGTCCCGCCTCCATCTCCCCCAAAACGGGCGTGGGAAGCCCACGGGTGTTGGCGTCACGGGTGTGGGGTGGCCCCATGGGAGCCCCGCCCGTGAGGGTGAGGGGCTCTTCCTGCATCCAAACGGATTTCTATTAAATCCTGCTAATTTTCTAGGTGAAGGCTGTGAAGTGAATGTGAGGAAGCATTAAAAGGGAATTGAATTTGCATTCCTTATGCTACAGGCACATGTTTACATGACCTTTAAAACAGAATTAAAGCTGTATCATCAGCAGCTGTAGGCAATTCACATTACTAAGGCAATCAAATCAGAAGGCTAAACTAACTATAAAACATAAATTAAACTGATAGAGAATCATCCTAATTCACTAGGTTTACTTGCAATTTACTTATCCACTACTAGTAATTTCTAAACAGTTTGGAGGAGCAGCAAATAGGAGACACTTGAACGTGGCAATTCAAAAATGTGCTGTCCGAGGCGGGGAGCCGGCTCTCCCGGGGCGAGTGGGACCAGCGGCCCGGGCACGGTTCACCATCCCGCGGGTGCCCCGATGGGTCCGCGAAGGGCCTACAAAGTGGTACCTGCAACTCTTGCATCGCTAAACCCTCAATTCCACTGCGTTAGCTCAAGCCTCCCGGAGTCCCTGTGCTCTCTGGGAGACCCTGGGGCACGCTGTTTATATTCTAAACTATGAAATGTCCCAATGGCCAACAGAGCCTTCGTTGCACCGCTCCTTCCCGCCCTCCTCCATCCCCAAGAGGGACACCTTCCAATGCCTGAAGCATGATAAAAAAAGGACCAAAAATCGATACCGCCCGTGATTTCATCACAAGTTTGCGGAGTGCACGTCTTGGGCGGAACGGGGACCGGCACTGGGCAACCCCTGCCCCGGCGCGGCTCCCTCCCTACCCCCGAGCACCCTCGACTTGGAATTGTTTCTATTTATTCCTTACAGGCGGCTCAGCCGAGGGGCTGCCTCTCCCCCTTTTGATGGCGACTCTCACGAACGCGCTTTAATTTGTCCCGGGGACCGCGCTGGTGTATTTATTTATTGTCCGGCCCCCACACCTCCGGAGGGGAAAGCAAGGAGGGGAAGGGCCGGGAAAGGGGTTCTACAGCCTCCAGAGGCTTTTACCGGCCTGTGCCTTGATGCGGAGTAGGGGATGAGAAAAGGTACCAGGAGATGCCAGGGGACCTCGCACGCCGGGGGAGGAGCGGCTGAAGAGGGCTCAGCCCCTCAGCTTCTCTCTGCGGGGCCGGGTTACTGCTGGGGACCACAGTGGGGCCGCGGCATAGAAGGGAGCGGCGGGGCGGGGGGGGCCGCTCCAGCATCACCGGCCGCCCGAGGCGCGCCGGGCCCAGGCAGTGCCCGTCAGGGCCCTGGATCCGCGTCCCGGCCCCTCAAAGCTTCTGTGCTTCGCCCAAGCGCGGTTCATGAAGGAAACACCTTTTATCAGCACAGCCTGGCCTGAAAGTTCAGGGTTTATAACAGCTCTGACTGGCGCGACCTGGCTGAAACTGGGAGTAAACTTTCCAACAAGGCGTGACAATTTCTCCTGCGAGAAAACAAAGAGTTAGCAGTACCATCTACGTGTTTATAACGTGTGTTTATACGTGTGAACTTAGCAATGACGAAGAGCTTCAAAATGCAGGAGGCGTTTAGATCCCCCCTGCAGAAACGGGAGCATCCCTGGATGCTTTTGCATGCTGAATGTTAAAGCCGCGAAAACGTATGGTTGAAATAAATAAATAAAATTAAACAAAACAGCAACAGAAAGAAACGACCGCAGTGAAATTGCTCAGCAAGCTAACAAACAACAGCGCAGGTATTTGTCATCCAAGGAATGGAGCTATTCAGTGTCTCGTTGGCCAGCAGAGGTTAGATAACACGCCATTTAGTGCGTTTCCAAATCCAGCCGTTTAAATATGTCTGAGCAGAAATCTGTCCCTTCAGGAACCCTGTTTGGATTATTGCTAAAATACAGACAGAACGGCCTCTGGTTTGGGAGAATGGGGGGGGGGGAGCGGGATCCACGCCCAGGCCCGCCCGTGGGTGCCCGGCGGTGGGTGCCGGGGATGGTGCGGGTGGGTGAGGACCCCTCGCAAAAACCCACCCGGGATTTCGGGCCGGGGTGAAACGAGCGCGTCCTTATCATCACGCCCGTGTGAGCGGCGCGGGGAGGAAAGTGCCTACGTAAAAGGGAAGTAGCGCTCCGCGGTGTTGTGCGGTGCTATTAACTCCTGACGTGACCTTAAAAGCTGCCAAAAACCGCCCAGGGAAGGGACCCTGTGCCGGAGCCCCGCTCGCCAGCCACATTTCTCCATTAATCCCAACAAACCCCGACGCTTCCATACGTGGATTTAATAAACGGCAAGACCGGTCCCACGGTAAAAATACGCACTTTGGAGACACTTCCAGGAATATATATATATAACACTACGGGGTTTTTCCCCTCTCGACTGCAAATCAACCAAATGTTCAAGACAAGACCTGATGCAAACCAACACAGCTAAAAAATAACAGTGACCTGAACAGGACGTGGTAGAGCACAAATGAACGACATTTTTCTTTCTTTTTTCTCTTTTTTTTTTTTTTTTTCCTCAAGCAAGTACATTTTTCAAACATTAACAGTGTGGAAAATAATAATAATAATAATAATAATGGTAATCATAATAATAGGCGATTCGAGCAGGGGAGCGAGGAGCCTCCCCAGACGCTTTAGAAACCGCAGCAGTTAGAATACAAATGCCATTTACCTTGTGATTTCTCTGCCCGGCACTGGCTTTATTGTCCCTCCCTAGCCTTTCTCCGGGCGCAGGACCAGCCCCGCCGCAGCCACGCTCCCTCCGTGCCGGGCTTATTACTAACGGGCTGGTGGTGCTCAGAGAGATTGGGGGGTAGGAGAGGGGAGGGGGGGGGGGGGGCTGCATTCATTCTTACATTAGGACTATTTGAATTTGCAATCTGTCAGTCCATCTCCTGGCCGTGGCTCCCTTCCTCTCTCCCTGCACAGCGTTTACTCACGTTCAAGAGCAGCCAACAGAGACCAAAAAAGAAAAAAGGACTAATTGAGCTTGTGTCGGCATTGGCTAATTTCTGTTAATACCCTGCAAATTCCTCTTTTCCTAACCGTCCCCCATGCAGGCTGGGTTTTCACAGAGCATCTCCGGAGACCCAGGAGCTGCTCTCCCAGCCCTGCTCGCCGAGGTGATGGGTGCTGGGCTTCAGCGCCTCGATGCACACAATGCAACCCTTAACTCCTGCCTTCAGAACCGCTTAAATTGCCCTTTCCCAGCCCCCACCCCAGTTCTGATTGACTCTGGGTTTAAATTTGCACTTGTTCCCACCAAGCGCAATCTAACTCGTCCTGTCTCTAAAGTGAACTTGTGTTGAAGGTGAAGTTTTCAATATAGAGGTCATGACACCGAGCCACAGCTTACCGCTCCGAGCTTCATGCTGTATTAAACACAATCAAAACGAACCTCTTTTAGACTCCCTCTTTTTTTTTTTCCTTTCCCCTCCCGCAGATGAACAATGAGGGGAAAAAAAAAATACAATAAAATCAGCTCTGCCACGATAATAAACCCGTTCCTCTTGCTCTGGGCTCGCTCTCTCCTAGGTCCCCACCTATGGAGAAGAGCCTATAGAGCCGCTTAGGGACACAAACACATACACACATACACCCGCAACACACGCACCCCGCGTTTCAGTTATGGCTCTTAAAGGGGCATCTGTGGGTCTGCCTCCGGGAAAAGCCCCCGAGGTGCACCCACCCTCCGGCTCCACGCTTGGGGGCCGCTGCCCACGAAGGGGAAAGGACGCGGGGGAGCCCCGGACCCCTGGTCCCGCCTGTGCCTCCTCCGGGTAAGGGGGACCCGGCACAATCACGGCTCCTCCACTTCAAAGCGGGGGTTTTTCTCTATAGCGACTTCTAGCTGCCCCAAGACGGTAGGCTGCCTTCAGCCATTGTGCGATCTTTTCCATGCCAAAGATTTAGCAGAAAAAAAAAATAGATATTAAAGGGAGTTATTTGTCGCGGAAATGCGGGTCCCGCCGGTGCGGAGGTTCCCGGGGGCAGAGGGATGGAGCGCCCGGTCCAAACCAGAAACTTTTTCTTTTTCTTTTTTTTTTTTCCTTAAAAAAACCCAAACTTTAATGGATTTCAGTCTATGAAAAATAAGTTACAAATTCTTGCAACAGTAGCTTTGCATGTACTTATTTTTCTCCCATGTCCAGACGGGGTCGTCTATTGAATAAGGCTCTTTTATTCTGCATGGGGCAGGGGATTTGTGGCCATGGTCCCCCTTTTATTCCTCTCTCTATGGAAACCCAGATCATGGGGAGAAATATGCGAGGCTGAATAAAGAAAAGCAGCAGAAAGGACCGCTTGAGAGCGGCATCTGTTACACTTGGGAAGTTAGACTGACAGGAAAGAGCTAAAGAAACCCTCTCCAGCAGATTACTTAGAACAGCAAGAAGATTTAACTATATGCAGATAAAAACACTATAAAATACACCATACAGGCGGGATGAGAGGCTCCGCTCTCAGGAGCGGAGTGCCGCGGAGCCAGGCTCTGCCTTAGACACATTCGCAACTAATATTAAAATGGGACGTTCGGGGTTTTATTTCCCTGCTAAGAGACTCCGTCTTAATTAAACGGCGGATCCGAACATCTATTTTCACGGGCAATGGGATTTGAAAAATGCTTTCGGAAGTTAAAGTGCAAATTAATTTTAAATAATTTAGTTACATTTTTATACGGTGCGCATTTTTGATTTTTATGTTATTTTTTCTCTCCCACCCGCTCCGGTGATATTTATTTCGAGAAGCTTGTAAAGGCGGAGGGCGGGGGGGGTGTGTGTGGGGGGGAGAATGGAAAGAAAGGGGAAGAAAAAAAAGAAAGAGGGCTGCTGATATAACTCTTTCTGTGCCCTCCCGCCTTCCGCGGGCGCGGTGCTGGCTACGCCGCTCCGCTCCCAGCCCTCGCCGCGGAGCTCTCCCGGGGACATTTTCCACCTCCCGCCCCCAATCCCCCCTCCTCCCGCTCCTCTTCGCTTCCCCTCTCCCGGCAAACTTTACTCTTTCATTTATTTTCCAAGTTGCCCCCGGGGCTGCGGCAGGCGCGGAGCTGCCGCGGGTGCGCAGCGCAGCGGCGGCCCCGCCGCCTCCCCGATATATCGCGATCTGCCTCCAGCCACGCACCCCCTGCTCTTTGAGGGCCATCCCTGTCTTTGCCCCCTCTCGCACGCTGCGTCCTGCCCGAGCCCCGGCGAGAAATTATTGCGATTATTATTATTATAATGAGGAAAGCGACGCTACCCGGCTATAAAGGAATCAGAGAAGCGCTCACCTTATTTATATCTATTTTCTCATTTTCTTGAATTTTCTTCAGATCTGTCTTCTCAGAGAAACTAATGCCTTAATGACTTTCTGGTAGCTGCAAGCCTTCTTTTATTTCTGCTAAATATATGAAAATGTATGCAAATTTAAATCAAGCTTAACCTAGGAGCTCTTGCAATATATTTAATGGAATTTCAAACCAATAAGGGAACTCTGATGCAGTCTTCTGTAAGTGCAAATATAATTACGCAGCTAGGTTACCTCCAAAATTATGCAGGGAAAGGTCATTTTTTAGCTCGGGAGCGGGCCGGGGGTGCCAGGGCTCTGCCTCGCCCCGCCGCCGCGGAGGGTCCCGCTGCCGCCCCGGCGGGATTCCGCGAGTGCGGAACGGCGCTGGGGTTCTGCCCGCCGGGCCCGGGCGAGCCGGGGGGCACAGAGCTCCCCCCACCTACCCACCCCTCATCCCCCCTGGTGGGGCCTGGGGACCGCACGCGCTTCCCCCCCCCCCCCCTTTATTTTCCACTTTCTCTCTGTTTGTTTTGGGGGATTTTTAATGTAATTTCCACACACCCCCCCTTCCCCGCGGACCGCACTCCAGGCGCGCAGCGGCAGCGCACCGCGCCCGTGCGTTCCGTACTGCGAACTTTGAGGAGAGGCACCACCGGGGTTTACCGGAAAGAGCCTTTTGGGGCTGTTTTTATTATCTTTAGTGTGTGTGGGGGGGTTCCACCTAGTTTTTGCCTCTCCGACAGCACCTCGGAGCGCACAGCCCGGGGCAGGCGGGGGATGCGCGCAGCGGGGAGGTGGACGCGGGCACCGAGCACCGAACTGCGCAGCCCGCCCGGACCGATGGGCCAGGCAGGGCGGGGGCGGGGAAGCAGCGAGAGTCCCGGAGGCGCGGCTGAGGCCGGCACCGGCTGCGCAGGGGTGGTCCCGCGGGGCTGCCGCCGGGGCGCCGCCGTTTAACCTCTGCCGCGCGCTCCCCCTGCGCTAATCGCTCCCCATTTAAGCCGTGCCCCGCGTCCTCCCCTCCCTTCCCCGCCCGGCGCGGAGCGGAGCGCGGCGCGGAAGGAGTTAAGCGGAGGGGGCCGCCTCGCGCCCGGCCCCCGGTGCCGGCGGAGTGATTCACTTCCTGCCTCGGGCCCGCGCGGCCCCCGGGCGCCCTCGCCCCGCCCCTTCGCCGCCGCGGCCGGCCTCCCCGCCTCTCCCATTGGCCCGTGCGGCGAGGCCCCGCCGGCGGCGCGGCCCCATTGGGCGGCGCTGCTGCCAGTCGGCGGTCGGCCGCTGCCCGGGCCGCCGTGCCGGTGGATGTCAAAGGCTGAAGCGGCGGCGCCGCCACAGTATAACTCGTGGGGGCTGCGCGGCGGCCATGGCCACAGCCGCCTCCAACCCCTACAGCCTGCTCGGCTCCGGCTCGCTCGCCCATGCGGACGGCGCGGGCATGCAGCAGGGGAGCCCCTTCCGCAACCCGCAGAAGCTGCTGCAGAGCGAGTACCTGCAGGGCGTCCCGGGCAATGGGCACCCGCTGGGGCATCACTGGGTGACCAGCCTCAGCGACAGCGGGCCCTGGCCCTCGGCGCTGGCCGGCGGCCCGCTGGAGCAGCCCGACGTGAAGCCGGGCCGCGAGGACCTGCAGCTGGGCGCCATCATCCACCACCGCTCGCCCCACGTCTCCCACCACTCGCCCCACGCCAACCACCCCAGCGCCTGGGGCGCCAGCCCGGCCCACAGCGCCTCGCTGGCCCCCCCCGCAGCCGCTGCCGCCGCCGCCGCCGGGCAGCCCCTCAACGTGTACTCGCAGGCGGGCTTCGCGGTGGGAGGCATGCTGGAGCACGGCGGGCTGACCCCGCCGCCCGCCGCCGCGCAGGGCTTGCACCCGGGGCTGCGGGGCGAGGGCGGCGGGGATCACGGAGAGCTGGGCGGGCACCACTGCCAGGACCACTCGGACGAGGAGACGCCGACCTCGGATGAGCTGGAGCAGTTCGCCAAACAGTTCAAGCAGCGGCGCATCAAGCTGGGCTTCACCCAGGCCGACGTGGGGCTGGCCCTGGGGACCCTCTACGGGAACGTCTTCTCGCAGACCACCATCTGCCGCTTCGAGGCCCTGCAGCTCAGCTTCAAGAACATGTGCAAGCTGAAGCCGCTGCTGAACAAGTGGCTGGAGGAGGCCGACTCCTCCACCGGCAGCCCCACCAGCATCGACAAGATCGCGGCGCAGGGGAGGAAGAGGAAGAAGCGCACCTCCATCGAGGTGAGTGTCAAGGGCGTGCTGGAGACGCACTTTCTCAAGTGCCCCAAGCCGGCCGCCCAGGAGATCTCCTCGCTGGCAGACAGCCTGCAGCTGGAGAAAGAGGTGGTGCGGGTCTGGTTCTGCAACCGGCGGCAGAAGGAGAAGCGGATGACCCCGCCGGGCGAGCAGCCGCAGCACGACGTCTATTCCCACGGCGTGAAAACGGACACGGCCTGCCACGACCTCTGACCGGGGCTGTCCGGGCAGGCAGGACTGCGGGCAGCGCGGATTTTCCGCCGGGGCTTTAACTTATGGTTTCCGAGAGGCAGGAGACGCGGAGCGGGGGCTCCCCGCCCGCCGCCTGGGCAATATTTTTTCTCTCTCCGACCTTTCCGCTGATCAGTGCACGGTGTTTACTCGCAGACAAGGTTTGGTTTCGGTCACGACTAAGACGAACGGGGAAAGAAACAAAAACAAAACACACATAAAACGGGGAAAAAAAAAAAAAAGAAAAAAGAAAAAAAACTCATGGGAAAAAGGAAAAAAAAAAAAGAAAACCGACAGAAAAGGAAAGACAGATGTGTGCCTATGAATAACCTTCCAGCGCCTTGGTTATATCAGCTGTATTTCAGGTGAATCTGTTTTACAATAGACTAGTTTTGCATTTTTAAAGACTTATATAGCGTTTTTAAATGTCTGAGGTGTTTTACTACAAACTGTACACAATATTTGTGACCTAATTTGTATCGAATTGAGCAGGCAAAACGTTTCTCCCTTCCCCACGCACCGGCAATGTCACCCAGTGGGGACGGGGCAGGGCGGCTGCGGCCCTTCCCCCTCACCACCACCACCACCACCCCCCCCCCCCCGAGGAACGGGGTTCCCCTCCGCGCCCGCGGAGACCCGCGCACCCCACTGCTGCCCGCGCTGTTCTGAAAAACGGGCTTATTTGTTGCAGCTTTTCTCTTCCTTTTCCAAGAGCTTCCCAACACCGTAAACCGGCCGGGTTCCGATCCTGACCTCTCCCCTCTTCTCCCGAGGAAAAGAAAAATAATAAAAGTAATTATTTAAAAGAGATTTATCCGAAATTAAGCACCGCAAACAAACCCGTGGCATTTGCCAGTCGCTTTCTTTCCGAAGATGAGTTGGGCTTTTTAATCAGCGCCAGACTGAGAGGTCTGTAGTAAAACACCTTTATACTCCTGCGCTTTGGCTTCGGAAATCGGTTTCTCTGTATTTTGTTTCGATAGTGAAGAGGAATGGGAGGGGTGGGGGGTGGCTCATGATTTCTTTTTGGAGGGGAGAGGGACAGCAAACACCCGCATTTGGTTCACGCTGAGCTTATTTCCGCGTCACAGGGAGATGCTGGATTTGTTGAAAAGCTTTTATTAAGAAAAACAAAAACAAAACACCGCAACCACGAACAGGGAGGAAAAAAACAAAACAAAGTCACTAAAATGCTACAACCACCGCAGTTTTTGGGCACGGGGAGGTGCTGACCTGGAGCTGCCCCCCCCCCCCCCCCCCCCCCAGTTGTGTTGCACACAGGGCCGGACGCGCAGCGCCCACAAACCCACTCGCAAAGGGGTATTGCTGAGCGGGTGAGTGTGCGGGAGCGCACGGCCACGATAACCCACTGCTCCCGCAGCCTCCCCACGGCCGGGCTGGCTCGGGGCCGCCGGGTATGGACCGGGCCGGGCACCCCCCGGGTCCCCGCAAGACCCCCAGGGGCCCGGTGCGGCCCCGCTCTGCATCCGCCTCCCTCTCCGCGGCTGCCCGCACAGCCCCAATCCTTCCCCGGCGCTCAGATTTTTTCCTTTCAACATTTATATTTTTCAAGTATTTTTCAGTAAGCGCTAAAAAAGAAAAAAAGAAAAAAAAAAAGATAAAAATTAAAAAGAAAAAATTAAAAACAAAGAGAAAAAAAACAAACTCGACACTGAGGACCTGCCTATTTCTGCCAACTTTATAACTGTACAGTTTTGTATATTAAACGTTTTTTGGAAGTTATTAATTTAAAGAAAGATCATTTAGTTTATTCATTTAGTAACTGATGTATAATAAACGCTATTTTCATTAAAGGTTGCTTTTTTCAACTATTTTATCCAAAATTGCCTATTGCAGTTGCCAACAATTATTTATTTTCAATAAATTCCGCATTATGTTAAAAAAGAAAAAAAAAAAGAAAAGAAAAAAAAAAGAAAAGAAAAAAAAAAAAGACGTTTCAGAAAGCAAAAAGCCTGAATGGGTGTCGGAAAAAATAATAACGAAACACACGAGTCGCTTGTAACGTTTGATTGTCGAGAGGTTTTAGTCAAGGGGTTTATATTGACGCAATATTTTATTGTTGTAAAAGGAAAAAAAAATGAAAAAAGGTTTAAATAAACATTTTTACAAAAAAAAAAAAAAAAAAATAATTATACTGACCAGCTCCGCTGCGTGGTTTGTGCGCTGGGTGCGCGCAGCGGGGGCTGCACCCGGGCCCGGCCGCGCAGTGCGGCCGCGTTACACCTGCGCGGCCCCGCGGAAAATGCGCAGTTGGGGTGGGAAAGGCTTTTTCGGGGGTGGCGTATATATATACTGCATGTGTAAATATCTGTGTGTGTATATCAATATATATAGAAGGTATAGCAGCGCTGCCTCCCCGCCTCGCCCCAGCGCACCGCGGTACTGCGCGCCCGCGCAGCCGCCGCTGCCCGGTTGTTGCCTCCCGCAGTTCCCGCGGCCTATGGGGAAGCGTCGGGGGGGTGTCCCCGTCCCCCCCAACCCGAGCTGCAGGAGGGGCGCGATGGAAGTTTCTTTTGTTCCGTCCTTCCTCCCCACTCCCAGCAGCAGAGGGGCCGCGGGTCCTGCTCCTGACCCCCCCCCCTACACAACATCCCCCCGGGCTGCCTCCCGCTCCCCCCCCCCGCCCCGGGCGGGACGTGGAGTGTTCGGGAGGAACAATAACAGTTAATCACATCTAATGGGGTGAAGCGGGGAAGCTCCAGTCCCGGCAGCCGGGCAGGGCGCGGGGAGGAGGGGGGGGCTGCTGGGGAGAGGCAGGAAAACAGCAAACTTCAGGGCAGCACCAGCCAGAGAGGCTGTTATTTTCTCCTTTTCCCCGCTCTGAAGCGGAACCTTGGGGAAAACAATAACCAACCCTTCTGCCAACAGTGTACGGGAGGCAAGAATTACCTTTTGGAGTCCTGAGAAGCGACCCAAGAGCAGAGTGAGGTCTCTTGTCTCCATAACCCAGCAGCAGGAGGACGAGTGGACAGGCACTTTCCCACATGGCTGCAACCACCATAGCCCGGTACCTGTTAGTGAGAGGCGTTGGGATGTACACAGTGGGCAATGCTTTATTTCTTAACCATAAAACTGATTTATTTCTTGTAAATCTTTGCAAGCTGCAGCACAGCGCCGACACCGTGGTCTTGGGGTGAGCGGCCTGCAGCTGCCCCTGTGCTGGGCAGTGAAGCCTGGCTGCCTCTGCAGCGGGACGCCAACCTGCCACTGCCTCAGAAAGGATGACAGCAGGAGAAGAAGAGAAACTCCCCCCAAATCCCATTTCTCAAGTCAACAGCAGAAACAAAACAAACGTGCAGCGAGTAGCGTGGGTACCAAACCAGGAGTAAATGGCCGCGGTTTGTAAATAGCCCCAGCCGAGGACACGGAGGAGAAGCTTCACAGTAGAACATGCCCTGCGTGGTCATGCTGGCTCTGAACAGGCAGGGTGTGGAGAGGTGAAGCCCTTAAAGGCAGCACTGGTCTGGAGGAAGGACAAAAGGTATTTCACTGAAATGAGCCCGTTTTAAAGCCCTGTGGCTGTTCTGTAAATACAACTACAGCAGGGGCTGGGTTATGCGTGATTTTAAAAGAAATCATGTTAAGAGACAAAAGAAATGCAATGAGAGACGAAATCAAGTGAGTTTATGAACAGAAGTACTTCAAAGAATACTTGAAAGCTGGAAGAAAAATAGGGAAGGAAATTTCATTTAAAGAAAAGAAAATCTGTTTGTTATTGCCCATATATTCCAGTATTACTGTGAGCAAAAGGAAACTCTTTTGTGCCACCTAATGTTAAGTACAGATCACTGTTGTCTTCTTTGCTGCCCATCGTGCATGGCGTGCGTGGGGAGGCCTCAGGGTGCTGAGTTAATCCAGGCAGAGCGGGGTGCCTGGGAATGCTCAGAGTCCAAAAGTCCAATGAAGCCAAGGGCAGGAAGAGAAACTTCAGCTTCACCGTCACGGATCAGGTTATCTTCTGAATTTAGGAAATTATCTAAAAAAAAAAAAAGAACAAGAGGGGGTGGAAAGAAGCACGGGATATGATCATAAGAGCGAGAGACTCCAAATTTGGTCTTCGTTGTAATAAAATAAATCCAGAACGAGCATACCCAGGCTTTATGTAAGCTGCCTACGATCAAGCATTGATCTCAGCAGCCTCTTGCAAACCTCAGGGCTTTCAGCATCTTCTCCCTCTGCTCTCCTCAAGGACCCAAGCAGCTTTGCCTTTGCGGCCTTCGCCCGTGCATGTCTCCCAGTATGAAGAATTTGTGGTGTGGACGTAGCAGCCGTTCACCCTAATGGGAGGTAATAATGTAGTATGGAAATACCTCACACGATCTTTTAACAATGAATTACACCATTTTTGTGATTTTAACGGAGTGTTAAACATCTTAAACAATTTTTGAGGCTGAATTTTCTTTGCTTTTTAAGTTGTATGGAAAGAAGAGAACCTGAGGCTTCCCTTCAAGTTTTAATTTCGAATATTCTCAAGCTGAACTCTCTCTCTGAACTTTGTTCTCCTCCCCTCTAAAGACAACCAGGACCGTAGGAGGGGCTTCACTTGAAAGCAAAAATTACTACAAGTAAGCAGAGATGCTATTTCACTTTATAGCATTCTTTATCAGTCATTCGGAATACGGACCATTCAATCCATACCTAGACTGCACTTGACCAAGATGTGTTCCAAATCCCTCAAAAATAAGTATTTTGAACTTTTTTTCTTTGTTTTTAAGCAGCAGTTTCATAGGTTCAGCCAGAGCGGACTAGAGCACCTTTCCCTATTGTTCCTGCATCCATGTACCACTGATTTTTAGGGTAGATCCACATGTGGAGGTCCATTTAAAATGTAAGTCCTTCCCCCAGGAGCCAGGGAGCATGCAGGGCCATGGGGATACCCTTTGGCCAAGGGTCTGACTCAAAAATCCAGCTACAATTCATCACTTCAATCACTAGAACAGCTTCCTTGTAATTCAGTGAGCTGCTTCGTGCAAATGAAATTATTCATGTGTGTCTTTGCACAGTCTAATTCCAAGGCTCCATCCTATAAAAAATGTATATCCAATACTTTAGGCAGGTGACCAGTCCCAGTGAGTATTCCATAATATACTTGCAAAGATCAGGGCCTACATTTGTACTCACTTTCCATTTTTTCTAGTGTCCTGTAACCAATAGACTGGAAAGGCTCCACAGCAATTACATATTTAGGATATGTGATAGCTGCAGTTAAGATCTTTACAACTGATTGCAGGATAAAATTTACTTCAAATGTGCAAGAGCCCATTTTTAAGCCCCAGTATTTCAGCTGCTTTCCATTATATATATTCTGAAGAATCAAAAGCAATTAGAGCATACAAAGTCTAAATGGTAAATAATTTCCAAATCAAAATCTTTATTAAAGCAATAAGCATCTATTTTTGTTAGCGCTGTAAGATACGGAAGGGGCCCAACTAAATAACTTTTGGTTTAATGTCATCAAAAGAAAGCCAGACTTCTAATGCCCCAGATGGACTTTTTGTTGAGGTTTTAAGATTTGGGAAAAGAGGGCAAGCAACAGGATTTAAAGGTGGTGATGTGAGTGGTGCCATGGTTTACACACGCTTGTGAAGGGTTTGCACGTGGATCTGTGGCTTGCTGATTCACAGCCTGCTACGCCAGCTTGTAAATGTTTGTAGAACCACATCCCTAATTAAAATGGCAAAACAGCATTAAATCTTGGACAGGGATAGAAAGAGGAGAGCGAGGAAGAGCTGTCATTGCTAAAAGCCTGTCAACAAGAAGTTAAAAAGCTAATGGCAAATATCATCTCTGCTGGCTCTGTTTTTGCGGTGCAATCGATCGCCGGGTCCTGGCTCTGCAGCGGCTCCTGATCAATGTTCTGCTGGCACAGGGCAGCGCTGAAACCACACCAAGGAGTCGGCTGCAGCGAAAGTGTGGTTTAAAATGTGGGTATTTCAAGCAGGGACTGTGAGGAGCTGGGCAGCAGCCCCTTTCTCACCTCTTGTACTATTAAAAACCTGAAAATGTGGCCCCATTATTCTGCTGCTGGGTTTTATTTTATTATTTTAAATGATGCCAGTCCTCGAGTTCTGCGCCTTGAGTACAAATAATATTTATTCAACGTAGAAACACCATTTCTGAACTGAAGTTGTTTTCCTTTTTGGCCGAAGCGTGACGTTTTGTTTTGCATATTTATCTTTGGCCTTTGGGAAGGAAAAATAGCATAACAGAAAATCAGCCCGCAGATCTAACTTACCAGGGAACGGCTCAGGGAGGGGAATGCAACGACTCAACTCCTCCTGCCATGTCGGCTGGAGTGCAAATGGAGGTAACACGAGCTGCTCCCCATCCAGAGCTTGTACTTCTGTCTAGATTACGGGATTAGTCTCTGTTACATCTATCTGCAGTTAGGAATTTGTGATCCAGTTAAAGCAGCTTGAAAGGCGCCCAGCAGGTGCTGGGGGTCCGACTCTGTGCAGTTACTGGGGAAAAGCTGGGGCTGGCCTTGCATGGGGCTTCCCAAGGCTCTGTACTGGAGCAGGAGGGAAGGAGAAACCCCAAATCCTGCCAGAAAGCACTTGGAGCCGGGGAAAATTAGCCAAAGCCTTCTCGCCCTGCCCCTGCATCCTGAAAGTGGAGCTGCTGATGCATCAGTGGAAACGCTGTCAAACCTGAGTTTGTGATACTTTGCTGCTCCTAGCTTCACACACGTTGTATGGACATAATGGATCTTGTGGACCTAAGAAATACTAATTCAGTGCTGGAATTCTGAGTTTGCAGAAACTGTCCTGTAAATGTCATGGGGGATTACTAAACCCACAGGAAGGTTATAGCTCTGCATATGTTTAGACTATTGATTTAAAGCTTTATTATCTTTCATATAGATTCTTCATGAAGGAAACAGTTTAGCAGTGGGAATTCTGTCCACATTAAACTTCTGCAGAGTCAAATCCTTCTGTACAATCCTTTTTTTTAATAGAGCAGACCAGTCTCTCTGTAGGTGACATCATAAGATAAAGCCAACAAGAGTGCAGGAGACATGCAGCACCTTACAAACATGAAACCCTGCCCTGCTCAGCCAAAAGGTCTCATAACCACAGCAGAGAGAGGATGCAACACGGCCCCAAAATTATACAGCCATTATAACTTTGTAATGGAAAAGTTATAGTATAGGGTTTACTATTGTGTGTTCTTCATAGCACAGTAAAGCTGTACAGCCTAAGAAAATCTGCCTTGGTAACAAGATCTGTACAGAAATGAATACACGGTAATGTGACTGGCAATGGTTTTCCCAGAAAAGCCATGCAGTTATGTAGTAAGATAGCTATAACAGGATTAGATTTCAAGTACAAAGCTGAAGTTCAAAGATTTGTCAGGAAGGTATATGAGAAAGTTGCAAACTGATTTTTGAGCTTGCACTTCCCCATGGTGGAGACCCTTTGTGACTAAGCATCACCTGGGCCTGCCTCAGCTGGACCTGGGAAAACCGTGGCCTCTGTTCTGCTCCTGCCATCCCAAGACTGAGTTCAGATGAGTGCAACACACTGGGGGGTCAGGTCCTGGGCTCCCCTCCCTGCAATCTGTGCTCTCCTGAGTCTGACTCCATGGTGCTGGTCATTCGAGGTACAACAATCTGCACATTTAACATTCAGGGCTGGCTCTCAACCCTCTGTGCAGGCCCTTTTTCCTTCCTAGGAACAGGCACTACTGAATCTTTCCAAACACCATTTCTTGGACAAAAATAGGGTGTGGAGCAATTCAAACCCAATTCAGTTAAAGAGAGCACCCGTTACAGTACCTTCACTCTAAATCCAGATTGAAAACTGAAGTCTGCAGAGCTTTTTGCCCATTTACTTTGCTGCATGGCAATTTCAGATGATCTCCAGCTACCCCACATCTGAAGTATCAAACTCACTGTAAACATTTCCTGCTCTACAACATTGTTCATCCTTGACTACAGAATACTTCTTGCCATTAGATATAAAACAAAGCACATCCAGTGAAAGAATACGGAACAATTATTTCAGCAGAGAATTCTTGAGGTTTCCTAATCTCCTGAAAACACCGCATTCTGAGTTGCTGCTACCTATTGTGTGTATTGAAGGTAGGACAAGCAGGAGATGTGGCAAGAGAAGGGCAGACACCCAGCATGGCTGTAGGAGAGTTAAAAGGGATGAGTTCAGTGGGTGCTTGTTTCCATCCACATTACAATGACTGTCTTCAGAAGAGATTTATGTCATACCATTTCTCCCTCTTGCCCCAATCTAAGCCACAAAAATGCAGTATCAGAGTTGTAACGCCTCATATATTCTAAAGAAGATAATAGTAAACTGCGCTGCTTTGACCTTTTCTGGTTTCTGCTGTTTGATTCACTCACCGCGGCCATCCCTCGTGTTCACAGCAGTAACCTGTGGGGATGCAGTGCAGTGGGAGCCAATCCAGCTATGGAATATTGAAAAGGTTAAAGTCTATGTTTATGAGTCTATTAAATGTTTATGGTCTTTCACAGGCTATACTGGGCATTAAAATTATGATAGCTCATTCTCATAACAAACACTGTAACGAGACCAGAAAATGGCAAAGCACAAATCCATTCCGAAGGCAACGTTTGCAGTGAGAGTACAAAACCAGCACAGTGTTAATTTGCTCCTTTGGAATAGTCAAAAAGGAAGACATGATGCCATGCACATAAAACACACTTAACATGACAGAGCAACAGATTGCCCAGCTAGAAGGTGCCAGCCACCCATCGTACCCAGCCTTCCATCTCCAGCACTGACCGGCAGTGGATGCTCTAGTGGATATTGGAAAACCTAAAGAGAGACTAAACATCTACATCAGTTGTCAGAGTTTTTAAGCTAAACTGAAAAAAATAAAACTCTTTTGGAGACTACTGGCACAGAGCCATGCTGCTGGGGACACCACTCCTGTTCCCAGCAAGTTCCTCCATGCCTGCTCAAACCACCATAAGCTATCTATCTGCTTTGCTTTTATACAGAACAGTGGGTTTTATAGGTTGATTAAACACTTAACATGGTTGTTTGGGGGTTTTTCATCTGTTCTAAATATATCGCCTTTTAATTTCACTGCATGTTGTAAGATGGTTACAGTACATTAATGAATGCCCGTAAACATGGACAATTTACACCTTCTTCAGCCAGGCACTTAACAGCCCCACATTCCCCAGTTTAGGCTGCATTAGTAATCCCCTAGATAGATACAATCCTATGAATACATGGGAAGACACTACCATGAGCAAAAAGGGGTGGGTGAAACAGGGTCTTTGCTATTCCTGAGCAATTTTACATGAGAAGTGATGAAGTGTGACTTACTAGTTCTCTGGTCCCATGTCCTCGAATCTCAGCCAGAGTGATGTGATGATGTGATGAGCACCAGCCGTACCATGCCAGCAGGTCAGTCCCCAGCAGTGCTCCTTGGGCAGCACAAGGGTTGAATCTAAAAAGAAACCCGAAGATGAACACTGCTGCTAGTGATGGAGAATTCCTCCCCAGCATGAGGAGCAAGGCAGGAGAAAGTAATGGAGAACAAAGTTTCTTTGAACTACAGTGGATGGTGATATCAAATCATAAATAGACAGACAGGCACATGTAAACACATAGAGGATCAACGGAGCCAGCCTAAGTGCAGCCAGCAAGCTCACAGCCAGGAAGGGCTTGGAGGCCATCCAGCTGACGCTGATGGTCGTTCAAAAGGTCCCCCAAAAAGTGGGATACCAGCAGGCTTCAGTTCAATGCACCCCACAGATTACCAGGTTTTGATGGCCAGGGAGTAGCCAGAAACCTTAATGGAGAGAGAAGGAACCCCCCAAAGCAATAAGAAAACCCCAAACCTTTCTGCCCTGTTAGTGAAGGTCTACATTTCTCACAGCAGAAGAAAGGTGAGAAGTGCTACTGAGACACACCAGTGGGTGTTATTGTGGAGTGCCCCATATCAGTGAAAGCCACAAGCTTCATGGCTCTCGGGACTGCAATGGACAGCCTGTTCTTCCCCAGGAAAATCTGTACTGTGGTCTGACCAGCTCTGAACACAAAGACCAACTTCTCCAATACCTGTGTAATTTATCTACACGTACCATAATGCCTTTAAACACCATCACCACTCTTCTGGGGAATGATCCTCATTTTGCGTACGAAGCTGCCTACAAAATGACTCAGGGTCCTCTGCTACTGCCAACTTGCATTTTAGAACAAATGCAAGACCAGGGTTAGAACATGGAGATGAGAAGACAACACACACTAGCTTTACCTGGAAGATCCTGATGTTTGCATGGTTGATATTACACCAAGAAATAAGAGTACTGGGTGACTGCAGACCTCCTAATGATTACTGGGACCTGGAAAGGTGATGGAAACTGGGCAAAAAGGGAACAACGAGGGGGTAAAAAATCAGAAACCAATTGGTCAACAGGTTACAAGCAAACATCTTTAGGATGGGCCCAAAAAGAAGCATTAGCAGTATTCTGCTAATGTATCCCTTCGGAAACAGCATGGTATGCCTGGTGACTGAAGGAAAAAATAAATTAAACTTCCCTACTGTCACTCCTCATTCAGGTAAACTCACAAACATTGAACTCACAAACAGCAACAACCCCAGTGGTGCCCCGAATCAATGTATGGGGTGAAGGGCAAAAGATTTAGTCACCAATTTGCAAAGCTCAAATAGTATTTTCATGTCAGGAAACTGTCAGTGTGAACCAGCCTTAAAAAGGCCTCATCCTTCCACTGTTAAACCTCTGATTGTCACCACAAATTGCTATATTTACACATAAATTCTCCTGGCCAAAGAATAGACATAACTTTCCTTTCTGCTTGCTGTAAATGATGAAGATATCCCTTCAGGAAGTAAAGCCTCCCAAACAAACAGCAGCCTTGTGCTCTTGTGAGCTACTCAAAGACTGAACTTGAAGTAACTTCTGTTTAAAAATGGCTGTGAAAATAAAACATGCAAAGTCAGTAATTGTATTTTCCCCCACTATTACCTCAAACAAATTACTTCAGAAAATTACACTATTTTTTCATTTTACAGTCACTTCAGACCTGATAGTTGTTAATGAACATAACAGGTTGTTAAAATGGCAGTTATTACAAGTATATGAAAAGTAAAAGCAAAACATAAAATACAGTGTTATTGATACTTATTTTACTTTCCACTATGTCACTAACATGATTTTTTATTTGTTTTGTAATAGCGTATTAAAAAACTATATACATAAAACACGATAATGCTCCAAAGGATTAAAAACGTTGTGTAGGCACCAAACCAGGATTAGTATCGCAGAAATAGAAATACATAATTTCAAGTTAAGTAATATGTGGTACCCAGCAGGGACTGAGATTCCTTGACACAGGAGAAGAGGACAGAAAGAATGGAGCTCTTCCAAGAGGAATGACACACATGTAATTCCCCATTAGGGCCAGGTTTCCCAAGGGCGACTGCCCCACACGAGGCATCTCAGCCTGTGCTGACAGGGTCCTATTAAAGTATAAGTGAACTGATGGTTACTATATCATATATATCAAAACAATATGTAGATGAACTCTTAGAAATGCAAGATTCATATCCCAGGCAAGGAAAGTTCCTGCTGCTCTGCAAAACCAAGAGAGGAGAAAGAGAGGGATGGAATTAGGATGTGGGCTGAAGCATGATAGGGATGCTCCATGGTGTACAGCAGTGCTGGCTTTAGACAGCAATGCTTTGGGGCTGTTATTGAGCTGCTGCATGAAATGTAGGTGGTTCCTGGGCTTCTGTGGTGCTAACACAGGTCTTTGTGCTCCAGAATCATCTGTGTAGTAAAATCATCAATGTTGAATGTGCTATAAGGAGTAATTCATAGAATAGTTGGGGTTGGAAAGGACCTTAAGATCATCCAGTTCCAACCCCCTTGCCATGGGGAGGGACACCTCACACTAAACCATGTCACCTAAAGCTCTGTCCAGCCTGGCCTTGAACACCACCAGGGATGGAGCATTCACAACTTCCTTGGGTGACCCATTATTCTTATGTTACAGAAAAACAGCCTTTACAAATTCAATTCCTTAATAAATAAAGAAATAAATAAAAAACCCTAAGTAGGAGTTGTTGGTTTTTTTTTTTCCCAAAAAACCCTAAAACGCCTTCCCATGTCCGAAGCAGAATATTTGATGTCCATTCTAGAGTACAAATATTTTTATCTGTTAATTTTTTGGGTGTTATCTCATAACTCTTCCAAAGAGACATAGACAAATTCAGACTGACCATTAACTTTTGCCATCCCACACAAATGTGAAAGTATTAATGTGCTCCCATAGCAAACCAGCAAATACCAGTATGAGCCAAGGCAATGAGGAGCATACAGAAGATGCAGGGTTGTTGAGCTCAGCACACAAGCTTATGATTAGACAAAAACTGTACTTTCTTAACGGTGCTTAACATCTATGTGATGTATCCGAGCGATATATTGTGCAAATATCTGGTGTTCCAGCGGTGAGATGGATCACGTGGATGGATGATCAAATACAGCGAGGCTCATCGCTCTTCCGTCGGAGACGCACGGTCACGCAGTGAAGGCGCATCTTTCTACTTGCTCTGGCTGCTGATCTATTGATTTTGAACTGCTCTGATTCCCCCTGTGTCTGGCTGTAGATGCAGAAGAGATGAAGCAACTGGGAAATCAGCAAAGCAGCAAGCTGAGCAGTACAAATTGGTAAAAATTATTTAATACTGGGAAGCTGATCTAGTCACCCCCTGGTAATACTGTCAATTAAGTGTATGAAATTAATATTAATTATCAACAATGGATTGTTTGCAAGTGTAATAATGAATAGAGAAAATAAGGAGAAACACAGCACATTTACATTGCAAAAGTATTGGCTGTCTCTGAATATTTCCTCTGAAATCTCTTTTGGTTCCATTAAGGAGTACATTCATAAATATATTTTCTTAATATTTGAGTTGCAAATCAGCCTAGACAGATTAGAAAGTACCATGAAGCAAATACATACACTGAAATTCTGTCTGATCCAAGAAGTTATATTCATTTGAAAAAGCCATCATGAGAAAACAACCCACAGAGCTGCTCAGCAAGATCAGTCATCTTTGACACAGCAGAAACCAGCAGCACTTGGATGTATTTTAACAAGAGAAACACATGCTAGAATATCACTCCCAGCCCATGCTGATGCCTACCAATAGATTGCAATAATTTTCTTCTCATGTTGGGGATGGGGGGGGAAGGAAAGAGGAAATAGCAAACATATAAGAAAAAAATCTTAATCTCTGGTATGCAATTTATAACTAGCTTTAACTAATATTTTTAATCAAATTCTGCATTGAAAGTGCACTTTGCGCTGCACCTGCCAGGAAGAAAAGCCAGGGGAAAAAGCTGTCAGAAAAAGAAAGGCATGAACCAGAGTGTGAGAGGCCACTGAACTCTCTGAACCCAAGGGAGGACAAGCTGGTGTCAAACCCCAGCTTCATCTGCTCCCCTCTCTTGTGCGCTGCTTTTGCTTCCATCCTAGTAATTAATGCTGGTTTGCTCTCTAACTTTACATTTAAAAGGATGGAAACCTTCAAATACATGAAAAGCATTTTCTGCTGCATATTGATGGCATTTGGGAGAAAGTGTTCGATGTCAGATGGTTTCTGTGATGATAAAATAGTGCAACTGTTTAAACAGTAGTGCAAGTTTTGTGTGTGCCTCCATCAGTCTGGGGAAAACCCACTCCCCTTGGCATGGCACCTGCTAGGAGGGATTTTCTCCTTTGCCATTAAAGCTATGCTCTCAGAGAGGCTTTCATTACAACATCACTAACAAGGGCTCATTGTTATATAGTATACCACAATGAGATTTGACCAAAATAAGTCTTTAGGGAAATATTTCCCCCAAGAACTACCTTCCTCCACCACAAAAAGCTTTCAGAACACTCCTACCTGACATACGGTGCAAGTGTAGTCAAGTCCAAAGGCACAACAATTGTTCACCACCAATCATGTTGTTTCTTTGTTTTGTTTTTAAACTTGCTTATAAGACCAGAAACTGAATTTGGGATAATTTTCCAGAGCTTACTTATCTGAATTGAAAGGTGACAGTAGTTTTGGGGTTAGGAAAGTGTTTGGCAAGGGAATTCTAGCCAACTTGTATGGGTTTCCCAAGGCTGGGCTCTAGGAAAGCCAGATGCAGTGCACAAGAGGGCAGGAGGTTATGGCAGTAAGGACAGTACTAGAAAAAGGGATTCAAGCGGTTGTCTCCCCAGTTGGCTGGGTTCTCAAACCTGTATCGTAAGTGAAGAATAAAGAAAACTGGTCAAAATACCACAGTTTTCCCCTGGTGTTTGCCCCCAGCTAGGAGAAACTGCAAGGCTTCATTTCTGCTGGAATAGGAGGATGGTCTCTGCCAGCACAGTGAGTCTCTGGGCACAGGCAGCCATAGGAAGTCAGGGAATAAAACAGTTCATGACACTAAATCAATGCCAGCCCCAGCTATTTAGAAATATCAGAAAGTTAACATTCAGTCCCCAGTTCCACTTAGGGCAAGGAAGAATTAAGCTGCAAATGCTCATTTAGCTAATTTCCTACCAAATACTTCTGCTTGCTTTTGCTACTGGACTCCTGTAGACCTGGGGTTGGGCTGTGCTGCGTGTCTAAGCAGGCTGTAACCTCGGGCCAGCTCTGGCTGGTGCCACAGGAGGCATTTTGTCACCACAGCTGGTGCGGTGCTCAGAACAGCTGGAGGAGGCGAGCAAAACACCGATGCATACCACAAAAATCAGCTGTACGTGCATCAGTCTGCTAATACAAGTCTCTGTACAAACACGCACATGAAGGACCTGCACATTAACCGAAGTGCTGGTGAACTACAGAAACCCATAGCATCATAAGCAGTATTAATCCTCCTTTTAGAGCCATGTATAAAGTGATGGATCAGCTATGCTGCTTGAGGGACATAAATATCATTTATTAAGACAATCTCGGTTAGTTCTTTGCAATTATTTTTTAATAGAAACATGAATCTCGGTTAAAGCCAGATTTATGCTCCTCCTTGCCTAACCCCGTGCCAGGATCTTTGATCCCAAATTATTGTGGAACTGGAGAACTCCCTCCTGCACGGGTCATTTCTGCTTGAAATGTGCACTAAGTAGCAAAAAGAGTAAGATCTTTGGGGGTTAAATCTTTCAGCATCCTCAGCACATATCATGGACTTAGTTGAGCCACAAAGTTGTGCTTTAGAGTTGGTACATTCCAGAAGAACCTCCTATACCCAAAACAAACCAGATGCTCACAAGGTGAAAAAAGACTTCCTAACTCAAGGAAAGGAAAACAGCATAAGGAGAGAAAACAACTCTTTATGTTTTTAATGTTGATTAATACTAATCTAAGTAGCTATTATGGGCCGATCTGTGGCATTTTTGCCCTTCCTCCAATCTGTCACAAAAGCAAGGCATTCGGCATTACCTATTCAACCAAAAAAAACCCAACAAGTGGAACCCAGATGGGGTGCCTGTTCCTGCAAACTGCTTCTCTGTGGTTGCTTAAGGAAAGCAGCAATGCAAACTAAGTTATACAGAAGTCATACAGTACGTACAATAAAGGAATAAATGCAGATTACTTACCCAGACTCTTCCTAAAGGCCTTTGCACTTTTTTTTTGCATAAAATGAACCATTAGTGAAATGCATTTGTAGGTGCAACAGGCAATTGCTTTAAAAGCACTCAGCAAAATGACTTAAAGTTTAGGGCAGAAACAGTAAAAATGAATAAAAATGTCATTTCCAGTTTGGATGGTGAGAGAACCTGAAACAGTGATAACGTCACATTGGGATTTCAGCAGGGGGACTTAGGCAAACAGCGTTTCCAATGGGGAAATACCCACTAACACGTTCAGTAATGAGCAGTAATGAGCGCCCTGAACCTCTCCCAGAGCCAGAAACGGATCACTGGTGCAAGCTCCCACAAACAAACGGCTGCAGGCAGCCATCCCCATCACCTCCATCCTGCTGCCCACCAGCCTTCTCCCTGCCCTGACTTCTCCCTTTCCCTGCGGGAATTATTGCGGGGTTTTTTCCTTCTTTTCTTATTTTTGCGGTAGTTTCTGTCCCTCCTCCCCCATCCTGTTTTGCAGCATCACAAGAGACCCCACTTGGTTCTGTTCTAATTAGAAATTAGAATCAGATTTCTAAGTTAAGCTTGTCAAAGTACATCCCAGCCACATGGGTGTGGGGTGTGGGAAAGGCCATAACCCAGCCACTACTAGCATCAAAAGGCACGTGAATATTAAAATGGAAATCACAGACGAGCTTTAATTTGGACAGGAAAAATAGGGATAACAAACTATTCAGGACATAGCTTCCCTTCCAAATGGATGGATGTGCCGATTCTCACTAGATCAGCTTCAGGAACCAGAAATCAGTTTGAGCAGCTGCAATCCATTGAAATTATGGGAGACTGAGAGAAAATAATTCTGAATAATACAGGTCCTTTGACATTAACTTGAAATTATTTTCTAAGCAAATTGAGTACAGTTTTATTTATAAGCCCAATCCTTCTGCAGCCCACAGCGCTACTGAAGGGGGAGGAAAGACAACCTTCAGCTGGCGTAAACTGTCAGAGCTGGAATTTAAAGGAATTGGGACCATTTATGCCTAGTAAAGGTCTGCTCCAGCGTACTGCTCAGGATCATATGAATCGCTTCTCTTTCAGGAGAAAAGCTGTCTGAATGTCACTCACATTGCCCTTTATTTTTATCCATTAGACAAACAAAATGAATGATCACATTTATGCCACGGACAGAAAGCAGACCCCACAGGCTATATGTTGTGAAAGGAACTCTTTCTACCAAGCGAGATAATGCTTGAAAAGGTGAATGAAAAGATTTTAGTAAAGAGGAAAATGTCCCTGTAGGACCCTTCCTAATTCTGAGCTCTTCAGTAACGTCAGCCTCACTAATCCATACCTAGCTGTGAGTTCAAATGAAAAATTCATTAACTTTGTGTCCTTTAATTTATTAGGTGTAGCAACACTCCTCATCAGGGGAAGGGCTGAAAGGAGGGGACAATCAGGGCGCTTTCATTCTCTCTGCAAATCTATGGGCTCACAAAGGGAGAGGACCAGTTTGGGAGAAATTACACTCGCCTAATTAGAAGAGCCGCTGTTTGCTCTCACAGGCACGCCGAAACCAGCCAAAGGGAAAACGTAAAACCTGCCATCAAAGACCTGAAATGGCCACGACTAAAACCGTGCCAGGACCAGACAACAGCAGAGGCACCTCGGTGACCATTTCATCGCACAGTGGTACGTAAAAAAGGAACGCATTAGGAACGAGAATAACTAAGTCTTTTATACAGTGAATTAAACCTGAAATCTGGACTGCCTACACTACAGCAGGGCTAGATGCTGCTTTACATCCACCACACTAACTGCTAGACACCTCTTCACCTGCGTTATGGCATGTTGTAGAGGTTTTCCAGCAAACTGCCTAGGAAAGCTGAGTTTGGGTGCAGGAAGCAGGAGATACAGAGGATATTTTTCCTCTGGAGGCTGTCTTGCTCTGGGGGCTCAGGGATCACATCACAATCCCTCCCTGCTCAACTTCCACAGCTGAACCTGGTGATAGCAAACCACTCCTGCCTTTTTCGTTGGGCTGATGGAGGGATTCAGTTTTATTCACAGTAACACAATATATTTGTCCTTACGTGACCCTCTCTGGTGTCTCTTCCCTCCCTCTTTGGAAAGGAATAAACAATTATCCCTGTTTTCTGCCAGGAAACACAGATAGCGAGTGGGGTGAAATGGACTGCAGCCAGGGCAGAGCCAGCATCGGAGCCGTGTCTCCAGCCTGCCAGTCCCAGGACCTATTAACATTAATGCTTAATTAGTGTTTACATTTCCCAAGCAAAATGTAAACATGTATCTGCACCGGCCAATACCAGCTGTGACGGAAGAGTGATGTTATCCAAAAGCAATTTCCTCTCCTTTCAAAGGGGTGTCTCCAGCAGGTAGGACCATAAAGCAGCATCCGAATCGTGATACCTCATATTGTGCATTTACAAAGAGCAGCAGTGAGGCCATACCACCAGCTACAAAGTAAGACCAGTCACTGTTTAAGACTGACCAGAAAGGCTAAGTAAAGCAGTAGGAAAACAAAAAATAAATATCAAAGAATCTCACCCTCTTTGAGGATGCGGCAGCAGTCATGTATGATTTCAATTATGGAAACACAAACCGTCTTGATAGCCATATGAACATACCCTTTGAAGCAGCGAATTATTGATACCAAAATTAATTGTTCTTGGAACAGCAGAAAACTCCGAACAGCTGTACAAAATGTTCACAATGAAATCTGGGTGTAGTGGAGGGTTAATCTGGGTTTATATTCCTTCACAGATATTAAAATGAGGCTCGCTGAGCCAGAAGTTCATAAAACCAGCTTGTTTCTCATGCTTGTATGAGAAACCAATACAGATATTCTGGCTGGCGGCAGTCCGCCCTTCAGAACTGATGCCCTGTTTACCCAAACATGGAGCACGTTCCTGTGTCACCAGCAGTACCTTCTCCAGGCTGGCTGGCCAAATGTCTCCAGAGACAATGCAAAATAAAATACGTATATAGAGCTGTTAACTGTACATAAATGGCCATCAGTGCTTACGTACAAGACCTATACAAGGATAGGTGAGATATGTAAGGTTCTAGTGCAGTTATTTAAAGGAGGAAGACTTAAAAAACATGTATGGCATGCAATCATCTCTGAGGTTGAAGTCAACTATCAGGTAATGTTACCTAAGGAGTGCATAATAACCTAAAACTATGAGAACCAATATGGTCACCTGGCAAGAGCAAGAGCCCATTCAGGCTCAGGTGGGAAGCGCAGGAAAAAGTCTGGCAAGACATTACAAGCTGTAATAAGTAAGAATAGTAAATAACACATTAATACCTTCGTTGTGTCTTATGGTAGAGCTCAAGCTTCAGTACTTGAACTCTACCATAGGACAAGGAAACATATGAAAGCAAAGAGCACCGGAGAATATGGTCATTGTCACCATGGCTTAGATAATCAGGTATAGTGACTCCTAATCAAATAGTCACACACATAGTTGCTGTAGAGGAATTCCTCAAGCAATTATGAACATATTCATGACACCAGGGTCTCCAAACCAACCTGTGATCTCTGAAAGCAGGACCCATGAAAGAGTGAAGGTGCAGGACTGTCCTCAGCCAGCGAGGTCAGTGTTATCACCGGCACATGTGCGGGTACATGCCATGGTTCTCAGTAAAGCATAGGTCACAGGAGTTGTTATGCGAATACACAATGTGTATTTGCATATAATATTGTATTTTTTAAGCTGCACTTGTGCTCTTTGAAAGCTAAAGCTGGAAAGTTTTGTGGTTACCCTCCATGCAAGCACAAATTTAACACAGGGTGTCACAGCGGCACCAGAATAACCAGCCTAACCACAGTCCACAAATGGAAAATTGCATAAAACTGCCTTGGTGAACGATAAAAAAAGGCAACTTACCCTGGAAGAGCAAAACATGGGCAAATGCTGTCATCTCGCACCCTCATGGGAAGCTTCTGAAAACATGCATAGCTGTAGCAATGTGTTTTGGAGGCTTATTGCTGTTTGCAGATCTCACCTGCCGATTGCGGGTGCAATGCCAGCCTTGCCTGCCTAGGGATTTTGATCGCCTGCCTACCTTTCTTGAATATAATGTATTCTGCAGTGTCCCACAACCCTGAGGTTAGGTGACAAGTGCATTTCACAAAGTAGGTCTCACCTGGAGTCGTTGTACGCCACGCTGTTGGCAGGTGACACCCACGGAAGGGGCTCAGTAACCTGGGTATTGTCACTCCCATCAGCTCTAATCCTTTGAAATAACAGCTTCAAGTCACAGCAGGGGGATACAACGGGAAGCATTTATTTGCACGCCACATCAAGCTAGAAAGGTAGATTGCGAGTGTGTGAGGGCACAAAGGTTGAAAATTATTTATTAAGACACATATAACTTTGCAAAGGCTTAGCTAGACACCTTTGATGTTTCTGAAGAGCTCCATCTGAGCTCATTTTTGGAATAAAGTAGCTAGCTCAATGATATCTTCATTTCTTGAAGACAGTTGTTCAGTCTCTTTTCTATACTGTATGTTCCACATTAAGTCATTATCTATGCTGTTCACTCCATTAATTCTGCTAGTTTTATTAGCAAAGTTCTGCTGCCTGGTCCTGTAGCAGTGACAAGCATTTCTAAAGCTAATCTGACAGATAATGACTCCATTAAGTGTTGAATACTAATTGGTTTACATCAGGGGCCTGAAATTAATTGATGTAAATAAATTAGCACCTGAGCATGCATCACCCCAGCTTTGGATTTTCCTAAATACCAATGATTTTTAAAGCTTGTATCTTCAGCAAAAAGCAATGGAATAACAAACAGACAGGATGGGTAATTAAAATGTGGCAACAAAATAAGACTATCAAGATGAGCTTAACAAAGATTGTTTACCTATTGATGGAAAGGGTAGTGCCTGCCTGTACAATCTGTTTACACTGCTCTGACTCGTAGAAAAGACACTTTTCTGACAGCTTCCCGAAGATATAATTATCATTACTATTAATAACAGTGACACTGACCCCCACACCATTACTAAGATTTAGTAAAGTTATGTGATACATAGGGAATGCATGCTATTAATCACAACAAACACCTGCCCCCCCTTTAAAGTCAAGCCTTCAATTATTAATTCAAGGAATTAATAAAAGTTATTTTGTTTTAAAAGGATAAAACCTCATTATACTGGAGATTTGTCATTGGAATGAAGCAAGTAATGGCTAATTTCTAAAGCTTAAGAGAGCAAGAGTGTGCGTGTGTAGTTTAGGCATGTCAACAGCAGTCAGTAGGTTAACGACACCAACGAACACAGGCTGTTCTTATATATAGATTTACTACATTTTTCTCATATTTATAAGGAAAGTAAAATCTAATATAAAACAGTAAAAACTGGAGAAGACTCCACACGTCTTGGGAAAGCAGGTATCATTTGGAGGCAAACTCAGCCTTAGGACAATACAGACTCATAGAATTATTTGGTTTGGAAAAGACCTTTAAGCCTGAGTCCAGCTGTAGAGCTAACATTGCCAAGTCCACAACTCACCGGGTCCCCACACCTTTTAAATACCTTCAGGGGCAGTGGCTCCACCGCTTCCCTGGGCAGCCTGTTCCAGTGCTTGACAACCCTTTCAGTGAAGAATATGTGGACAGCATGAGTCAACGTGAGGGTTCACAACTCCACCACCACCAGGGAGCTCACCTGTATCAAAAGCAGGGGTGGTGGGAAGCTTTGGGAAAGCCACCAAGGTTGGTCAAACGACACCCATTAAATTCAGTCTGCTTCAGATCAACTTTCTAATTTACTCCCATCGATTTCAGGTCAGATACACAGATTATTTTTACATGCACGAAAGAACAGTTTGTTTTGACAGAGTTATCACCACTGTGAAAACATTAAATGACTTAAAGTTATCCTGGAAAGAACAAGATCAAAAATTTCTGGAGGCTGACATCATCTTCCTGAGGGAATTAGGAAACACAAGGTTATCAGGAAGAAATATGTTAAGAAAATTTGCAAGGAACCTCTTGCAAGATCTCTTGAGATATACAAGAGCTTCCTCTATGAAAAGTAATTTTGAGTATAATTTCATTTCAGTGACTATTATAAAAACTTCTGTAAACCCCAATCAAGATAATTTCAACCACATGCTATCGTTTTGCAGTATTACACTAACAGTGTTACTGTATATATATTACATGTATATATACATAGACACACACAAATATGTGACATTTATGAAGCCAATGGGGGTTCGAACCATAGAATGGTTTGGGTTGAAGGGACCTTAAAGCTCACCCAGCTCCAACCCCTGCCACGGGCAGGGACACCTTCCACTAGAGCAGCTTGCTCCAAGCCCCTGTGTCCAACCTGGCCTTGAATGCTGCCAGGGATGGGGCAGCCACAGCTTCTCTGGGCACCCAGTGCCAGCGCCTCAGCACCCTCACAGGGAAGATCTTCTGCCTAATGTCTAACCTAACTTACCCCTCTGTCAGGTTAAAGCCATGCCCCCTTGTCCTATTACTCCATGCCCTTGTGATAAGTCCCTCTCAATGGAAGATGCTTGCACAGTCTCAGGAAGAAGTCAGGGTCCTCCTCTGCCCTCCCACTCAGACACCTGTAACCTTGTGGGGACCCCAGCCTCCAGCACCAGTGTCGAAGGAGAAACCCAGCTCTCAGCACTTCCACGCCTGGAATGTCCCTCTGTGACAGCAGTTTTTATCTTTCCTGCGGAGCTCCTTTAGTAATGCACTTTGATCTAACGCCAAAGTGGCAAGTCATCGTAAACAAGCGGCCGGAGCTCCACACTGCGGTCATAAATAACAACACAAGTGTTCCTAGTCTCACCCCTACCTCCTTTTGGGGCCAGGATCGCAAGGGATGGGTTCATCCCATGTTTCAGGAGTTGTAGCTCCTGGACAGCACATTTATCGCCACCCTGACTCTGGTTTCAAGTTTATCAGCTGTTTTTCAGTTGCAGTGATTTACCTCAATCAGCATGGATCCCGATTCCCACACAGAGGAACCTCTGCCCCATCCCTGAGTCCGAGTCATCTCCTACACCAGCAAACCATTTGTGTCAGTTGAGTCATCAAGACATCATGAGCTGGGGTTTTCACTCGGGCTGGCATCCCCCACAGGGCAGCTGACAGACAGAAACCTCCTATACATTCTTCATGCAGCACCAAAGCTGAACTGCAAGGAACACGGGAAAAAAAAGTCCTCTGGAAAGTAGCTGTAGTAGAACCAGCAATTTCTTGATTCTAACACCCCAAGCGATTCTCCATTTCAAAGCTACCAGCCATTTTTAAGTAATAAATGTAAAAGGTGAAGGTATTATTAACACTGAAGAGCTATAGCAATGAATAACCCCTTTGGTGCTTACAATAATGCAATTAAAATATAGCTCCAAGTGATTAAACAAGCCTTTAAACATTGCCTGAAGCTAAATAATAAGTCAGAAGCATTTAGTAATATGTTTTCAGATACAGGCTTCTTTTGAAAGCATTCACCTAAGAGAGGTGGAACGCTGTGCAAAGTATTACCTCTTGGGTAACAGTAGACAACTTCCATTATCATTCAGAATCTGGGCCAAAACCAGTTCACACCATTTAAATGGATAACAAGCTTTTCCCCTTACAACAAAGCAACAGAACCCCTCAACTCCAAAGCAACGTCCTTGAGGTAGGGAGAAAGCCACTGCTTCATGGATGCAGGGATGTTCACTTATGGTCCATTCCCTTCTCTAGTCTCAAATCCTGTTTAGAGCAGCTTCTCTTTAACCTCTCCATTGCAATGATCTTGAGTCAGCCACTACCAGTATAGCACTGGAAAGGTGTCAGGAGTGAAAATTAATGACACAAATAAAACTTCCATGAGTCTCTCTTATCATCAGTATTTAAGTATAATGGATATTTATTAGTCAGCGTAATGGACAACAGAGCTCAACGGGTGCAGTTTTCTGGTAGTCGCCGTACATATGCTTAATGAGAATTCAAAAGGCATAATGAATTAGGATTCCCCTGTTGGGCACTGAGTATTTCTTCATTAAATTCTAATGAACTGGGAAGAGTATCAGGTTTGCACATGCAGTGTATTTTTCCCTTTTTTATGGTTATGTTTAAATGCATTGGGTTAATCCTCATCATACTTATGACAAAGAAGTGCTGAAAAAACATTTGTTATGAATGGAAGGAATATAAATATGTAAAGACAGAAAAGCCAGCAGCACAAATTATATGAAATAACAGCCAAAGAACTTTTGCTGTATCATGCAGAGCCAGTATCACCCAAACCAGCCTCGAATGTTTCTCTTCAGAAATCATAGGATGAGATGCAATCTCATTTAGCAATGACATTATGGCACATGATGGTGTGATCTCATTGATCACCACCTTCAGAAACGAAAGGACTAACTCCTGAAAACAGACAGCCATAACAGAAACCTCTCCCCATCCCTAAATGAGAGGGGTTGATGCAGACAAATCCAAATTACTCATCACAACGGCAAGTGTGCAATACTGCTAGAAACAGCACAGGAAAAGCACCAATCTTACTGAACAACTATTTCAAGTGTGACCACGATGCCACCTGAGTAAGTGGAAATCAATTTGCAAACCATTTGTTGTCACTGTACCCATACTTCAGGCAAAGCAGCACCACTGCTTTCCCCTCTCCAGCACCACAAAGCTGCCCCGAGCCTTGCTCCTCTGTGGTGGCAGCCGTTCAAGTGGGAAGGGGCCATCCCTGGCGTGGTGACACTGCCCATGCAGACCCCAGCATGTCCCCTTGATCACTGCCTCCCACATCGAAATCCTGTGGATTATAACACTTCATCTTCTCACTGGCTGTTGGCAAGACATGCAAAGCAATTAGGCTGTTATGGCAATTTTATGGTGCTTATAAAATTCATTAGCTGCCTATTAATTAATTTTTGTCATTAATATTATTATCTTTTTCTCTAATTTCTTCTCTGCTCAGGCTCTATTTGCTGGTCTTTTCTGTTTTATTTTTCTCCTCGTTTTGCCTTTCTTGTTTGCTTCCTGAGACAGACACAGCCCAAATTTGTTCTCCAGCCATATGGAGGCCCTGGAGGGGCAGGAGAGCTGGCTTTCCCAGTTGGGTTTTCCTATTCAGGATGAGCCTGGAGCAGTGAAGCCACACTCCGACAGAGCCCCACGAAGGCTGGAAGAGCAGCGCTGCTCCAGAGGGTGGAGAAAGCCCCAGCTGGGCTTTGCTGGTGGAAGCCATCGTATAAAACGATGGTTTCAGTCAGGGGACAAGCTCTCTTTCTTTCGGAGAGCTCAGAAATCTCTGTTTGCTTTAAATAGAGGATGAAGATAAAGACTGGTGATGTGGAATCATCCCCAAGAGGTGATTTCTGGAGGACAGCGTCATACAGAGGTTAGAAACCAGGCAGTTTGAGGTTTTCTTTTGTTTGTTTGCTTATATTTTAACTCCACATTGGGAATAATCTCTGAGAGACAGTTTCATCATATTTTACATTAATAGAAGACTGAACTGTATTTTATTTGTACACTTGCCAGGATTTTGATGTCTCCCTCCCAGGCTCCTGTCCTCTTTTTAAAGCATCTCCAGAAGGCTCCTTTGATGCTCCTAGCGTGAGAGATCCCACCACCCCACAATGCAGGAGATGGAACTGGAAACTTTCCCAGAACAAGTTTGCTGGTTAAAGGGCTCTGTTTGTGATGAAATATAGGTTACTCCACAGGGTCGTACCTTCAGTACTCTCAGTGTGTTGTCTCAGACAGTGTTAACCAGTACTGCACCTGATGGGCTCGTCTCTCTTGTAAGAAATACCAAAAGACTTTGTTACTGTCAATAAAATTATTACTGGGGCTTGGTGTGGCTTCGCCTGTTTTGTCCTAGATTTTCACTGAGTTTTACAGGGCCATGTTTAGGACCAGACAGTGCCATGGACATGCCTTGCATGAGCTGCACACGTGGTAATGCACTGCACAGCTCCAGGCCGTCTCTTACCATTTGGGTCCTACCCTTCACTGGGCAGAAGACACAAGCTGAAAAGTTAAGCAGCAGAGTCATAGAATAGTTAGGGTTGGAAAGGACATTCAGATCATCCAGTTCCAACCCCCCTGCCATGGGCAGGGACACCTCACATTAAACCAGGTCACCCAAGGATCTGTCCAACCTGGCCTTGAACACTGCCAGGGATGGAGCACTCACAGCCTCCCTGGGCAACCCATTCCAGTGCCTCACCACCCTAACAGGAAAGAATTTCCTCCTTATATCCAATCTAAACTTCCCCTGTTTCAGTTTTAACCCGTTACCCCTTGTCCTGTCACTACAGTCCCTAATGAAGAGTCCCCCCCCCAGCATCCCTATAGGCCCCCTTCAGATACTGGAAGCTGCTCTGAGGTCTGCACGCAGCCTTCTCTTCTCCAAGCTGTCAGTTAAAATACACAGGCATGGAGTTACATCAGTGGTCCTTCTTCCCTGCCACGCTGTACCACCAGTGAAAGCAAATGCCTCTTCTCCTGGAGCTCAGGCTCACCGCTGTGCCTGGAGCAGGGTGAGTGCCCAAACCCTTATATGCCCCCCCACTCCCTACATGGCAGCACCAGCCACAGCACAGTGTGTGGGGCAGGAGTCACCCTCGTCTCTATATAAACAATTAGGAGTGGAGCCCCCTGCGAGCAAGCATCCGTGGCAGAGGTGGGCAGTGGGGTGCACTGGCGGTGCTGGGGCTCGGCGCACTGCACAGCACCGGTGGAGCATTGCCATCTACAGCACCGCGAGCAGCACTGCACAGGACCGGCTCCCTCCATGCAGTGCTATTGCTCCATTCTTGGCCGAGGGCAAACAAAGAATGTAAGATTTTTGGTGCGGTGCAGATGTGGGGACTGCACGCACAAACTCTGAGTCAGGTCCTCAGCCGCGCCTAACGTTATTTTGGCTGGGTTTTGAGCTTTGTAGTTCATTCCTCACTCAGAGAAAACTTCAACCACCTTGGAAGTTCAGCTTAGCTCTTATTTATTAGGAGCTAATTAATCAGATACTTTTGAATACTTGATGCTTTTGAATACTCCTCCCATCGCACAGTGGTGCTTGCTGTAAGTTCAGCCCATAACCCTCAGCACAGATTTCTACTGAATGATATAATCCATTTGGTGCAGACACCCCCTGGGATTTTCCCCCAGCTGCAGGAACCTCCAGACTAACTTCCCTGCAAGCCCTTACCACCAGGTGAGCCAATGATAGATTTGTTTTGGAAGCATATTGCTGGCATGTGAGGTGCTACATTACCTGTGCTGCAGCCATTGTGACACTCGAGCGGGTGAACTCAAAGCAGCCTCATATTGTGGCAGGGAAAAAGCATAAATTCAAACATTAAAACATACTAGTTGGCACAGTCATATTAATAAACAACATTTGGAGCCTATTATATTATAGTTCAATGTTGTTGTTGGTAACATTTCATAAATTGCTGTTATATGTCATGTTAAGGGCAAGTTAAGGGACCGCAAGGCTGTTAAAGCATTAAAGCACCTAACTGTTGCTGCTTACCAACAAAGTCATCTTTCCACTGAAGCCATTCTAATGTATACTGCATTGTTAACTCAAAAAGTCATTTGTCTTGGCAAGCGATGACCTTTCTTTTCTATTAAAGTCTTTAGTGTTTCTAACTTTCTTCCTTCGAGATTAAAGCTTCCTTGTACTTAAATAATAGGCAAAAACTGCCCACAGGTTATTGCCTTCACGTTTGGCTCTGTTAGTTGATTGATAACATTCCTGCCCATTGCTCACATGTGCTAGGATTTACTGCTCTGTATCACTCGAGAAATAAACCTCCAGGAGCCCAAACCGAAGCCCAAGTTACGTTCACTTTTGCCTGTGCTGGTGCAGTTGGTCCGCAGCTAAAAGCACTGTGAGGTTCATTGAAGGGAGTGTATGGCCAGCCACTGGGAATGTGTCCTGCAGACAGCCCCTGTGCCACCATGCCAGCAACCATCCGAGCCAGGCTTACCTTGAGGGAATGCCTCAGCCTCAGTCGTCTTCATCCTTCATATTGCAGTACTGAATTGCACACCAAAGGTACTAATACAATAAGCCTTCACTGTTATAGCAGAAAAATTAAATTTGCCTTATTATGCCTTCACACAAATCCTCGTGGAAGAGTTAGCTGCTATTTGCATTAAGTAACTGTATTTCATATTGCACTGTTAATACCAATGTCTTTAGAGGTCATCAGACTCAACAGTTAAAAAAATTAATCTGAGAATTTACAGCAGTTAAATACAGCTAAATAATTAATGATGAGGAAATTGAACTTCCCATTGAGATTGGATTAGGAGCCAATGTGGGACACCATTGCTGTAGAGCATGTTTCCCTGGGGAACCTCCCAGCAAAAATCTGCCCCTTTATTGCTTTCCATATCACTAATAAAATATGAAAGGAGAGAATACAATAATATTTTCATATCATATTAATGACCTTCAGAATGCAATCAGACTAGCAGCTCTCACTGAGCAATTTGCTAACATAATATAAAAGTGTTAATATGATATGAAGGTCACTAAGACAGTATAAAAATTAGTTTAATGACAGCAACTAACCCAGGCCTTTCAGCAACAAGAACAATTAACTTGCAACTTCATTTCTGCAACCCGTACCCTGTATGTGTGTGTCAGGCACAGCATTAACAAGAAGCCCCGCAGTGTCATTAGGGTAGGAGGGGTTCACCTGTCATTGCTTTGCTCTCCCTTTAACTTGGCTGGCTCAAACCTGGTGTGGGAAGAGGCACCTCACCCTGGTCATCTGCTAACTCAGCATGAGGGGGAAAAGACAAAATGAAACAGGAGGGAGAAAGGGCAAAAGTTGAGATGACAATTTCAAAGGCAAGACGGAATAAAAGGAAAGAAGGAATGCAAAGAAAATCAGAGAAGCACCTTCAGATTCAGTTAGGAAATCCACCAGGCTGGGAAGCCAGACATAGCTTGACATGCAAGTGCAGGAATCACTGAGCTCTGGATGGCAAGAAAAGGCAGCACAGCGGCAGCCGGCAGCCAGGGGTTGCGGTTTGGTCTAGCATGGCAAGGTGCCACTAAATCCCAGGCAAGTTCTCCAGAGGCTTGTAGCTCACGCTTCTCCTTCTGCAAACCTGGAACAATACTTGCAGGAGGTGCTGCCATGCTGACAAGGCGCCATGGGCTCCTCGGAGCAACATCGCTGCAGTCCTGTAAAGCAGCTTCCCAAAGGAGGAGATGGACATCTCCAAAGGATTCATTATTGAGAAAAGCTTTGATTCAAGAGGATTTATGGGAAATAAAAGAACAATAGTATTTTTAATGGAACCATGTATTAAAAAAACAATAAGATTATTAACATAATAAAATTATGTTAATAATTTTCTACCTGAGTACAACCCAAATGTTTAGAATGCGGTTTTGGTAGTTAAAATACATGAATGCCCAATAAAAAAAAAAAGTTCTGAACAGCTTTAAAACTGAGAATTTAAAAAATAGGGGGTTTGTTTGTTTTTCTTAAAAAAACCCACAGTTAAAACCCATTCTGAAGTAGGATAACTTTGCTTTTCGTTATGTAAGCACATTGCTGAAGTACTACAGAGCATGGAGAGCGGTGAGCATCTTAAAGTCATTCTTCTAAGTCATTCTTAGCAAGTGGATCTAGTTAGAAGAGGAACTCTGCACTTGATCAACTATGTCACCTTTAAGAGTAAGACCCCTGTTTTCAAGCCTGCCTATTTGGTCTCACGTTAATGGCCACCAGTGCAGGAGCTCAGACTCCAGGCATCTTTCTGAGATTCCAGCATTAACAGCTAGGCTTTCACTGCCAGAGAGCTGTACCCCAGAGGAACAGATGGAGAGGGTCAGACCAACATCTGCTGAGCCCTGGAATGTCCCCTCCTGGGCCCAGGGAGGAATACAAGGAGGGGGACTACTACATGAGGCTTCTCCCACATCAAACTCCTCTTCCAGACCCTCTGCTCCAAAACTCCTTTCTCCTCCCTGGAGCTCACCTAAATTTCACCATACAGAATTATCCTATGATAAGGTTATTTACAATTTAAGAACGTGCTTAATGACAAGTCATCTCATTTTACTAAATTTGGGCATTCTGGTTTCACTTTATGCCTCCCATCACATTGACTTTATGAGGGACCTTGTCAAAAACCTTTGGAAAAAATTAACAACACTTCAGAGTTATTCTTTCCTCAATTAGGGATTTGTCTAATTATACCAACATCACCATAACAAAGCGAGGATCTGATTGAAATCAATGGAAAAGTCTTTGTGAAATCTCTTCTGCAAAGCAGGAGCAGGTCAGACCATGGCTTTGTTTCCACAAACAGGGCTTTTATACAGGTACTTTCGTATTCCAAATGGAAAATACAGTGGGGAAAAGTGTGGGGGAAGTCATTTTTCAGCTGCACAGCGTGCAAGAGGGGTTATCTCCTCCTGGAGACTCATTTTACTGCTTGAGTCAAAGCCCCTTTATACGTATCTTATAAAGGAATTGATTGGTATTTAATTAACCTACACTTTATGCCATAGTCAATCTTTAATTAAACGCATCCTTAAGCATAGAATTTAGAACGTTACTCAAACGACTTTAAGTGCAGAAAGCAGTTTTATGTTTTCCTCATAAACGAGAAATACGGAATGAAGTAAATAGCTGCTTGAAAGGAGCCTCCTCAGTCAAGCACAAAACTTCTTGCAGGGAGCCATCCACCTGCAGAAGGAGGCATCCAAACCTTTCCTTTTGAGTAGGGAGATTTATGGAGGGCGAACCCAAAGCAGTAGCAAGGCTTTGAAGGAAGGAGACCCTTCAGATCCCATGAGCTCTTTAAAGCCTCATGCAGTCTTTGAAAAACAAACTCCAGAAATAAAGAAAAAAGGTATTAAGAAAACCTTTCTAATGTAAACTGCAGTGATTCATTTTAATATCTTAAGTACCTAAATACTGTTTAAATAAGAACACCTAGCAATGAAAAGAACATCTTCATTACTTGATAATTTGCAACAGAAGCCTCTTTCCACACAAGCCAGCATCTGCTTTCTCTGCAAAATTTGGAGCCTTCTTATACAAAAGTGCTGAACATGACCAAGTTTAAAGTCAGCTTGTATTCCTTGTAATACTCATCTTTACATTAACTTTACTCTCTAGATACATGGAAGCATGGAAGCATCATTTTTTGCTATAAATGTAAACATGCAGCTACTTGTCCGCACTTTTACCTTCTGAACCTCAGTCCATCCCTCAGTGTGGCTTAGCTCTCATTCAGCGGCAGTGCTGTGCAGAAAATCAGATATCCACCTCCAGCCCCATTGGGTCCTACTCTGAGCATCACGCTGAGCGCCTCCGCTGCAGGCAGGAGAAAGCGGCTCAGATCTTCAAAGCTTGAGAACATCACATGCCATAGAGGGCAGGCAAGTGCAGGGACCTGCTCAGCATCTCCTTGGCAAGCTTGGGAGACTCCTGCATGCAATACAGTCTCCTCTTGTGATGGACTCTAGTTTCCTTTGAACGTTACAGGAAGATGACACCCATATGCTTTGACTCTAAGGTGATACCAGGAGTAGCAGCAGTCTGGCAGCTCTCAGGGCTGTATCACAAACCTCCCGTGTTGGCTTGGTTCTCCGAAAGCTCCCATTCTCACTCTGCTGGGAGGAATACCCTTCCCATTGAAGGCCAGAAGCCCCAGCTAGCGCAGGCTGTGAAGCCACCACACTCCCAACAGGGAAAGCCACCTTATGCTGGAGCAGAGCCTGAGCTTCTTCCTGGGGAGGAGCTGCTGACACATTTGGCAGAGGCCTTGAAGAAAGAGCCCTCACCTCAGTGCCAGCATGTACAGGAGGAAAGTGGAGCTGCTGGAGCTCCTCTATCCTGTCATCCTCCTTCCCTGCCCAGAACCTGATCTTTCCCTGCAAGAGCCTGCTGACTCCTGTAGGCAGAGGTTCAGATGCTGGTGGGCTCAGGTGTATTGGTGCATACACTTTCTACCTCCAATATTTTTTAAACTTGATCAATTTGTCCTTATTAAAAAGATACAAGTTTGTGAGCAGAATAACCCTGTTTCCTCCCCAAAACAATGATTCTGTAGTTATTACAGCTAAATGCCTGTGACTGAATATTTTCACATTTATAATGTGCTGGCTACCCATGAACAACAAAGCATGGCAGGCTGCTGCAAGCTATGGATGTAGGCAAACCTGGGGCACAAGAAGCTTCAGAAAGAGCTCCCATGTCTGCTCAGGGTCCTGACCCCAGTAGTCCTCATAGCTTCTTCCCTATCCTGCAGGGACCATGAAGGTGGCCCTTTGTGCTCAACCCTTTGTAGCTGAGGGAGATGCTCATCCCAGAGCATCCCATCACCTGACCATGATAGGGCTCAAGCTGCCTGAGGAATAAAGTGATGAAGATGATCTGGAAAATTCATTCTGTGTGTGAAAACAATGGTAATCAATTTTAATAAGTTTTGAACAAGAGATCAAATGAATGATTTACAGACTTGGGCAAGCAGACAGGGACACAAAAGGAATAAAAAAAAATACAGGAAAAGCCATTATCTAAATCTATGTTGTTAATAAAATTTACAGTTATTCAGATGCAGTCATTTTCCAAATCTCGTTTACTTTTCAGCATGAATGTTGCTCATTGCACTGTACAATGAAAATAAATGAGCTAATCTGCTCTGCAATGCAGCAATGGGGTCCAAGGTTTCAAGGATTATCATTTAAATATTTCTTCCTCTACAGCTTTTGTTTTGTGAATCACCTCTTACAATAAATTACATGTAGAGGCAAATGTTTGCAGCTATATCTGGGTTACATATGACCACCTGATTTAGGGAGTTTGACATCAGAAGAAAGGTTGCCACTAGCAAATATGTATGCAAGTGTATGCTCGTGCGTCTGACCTGCATCAGTCAGGCCAAGCCCACCCAAAGCTGATGCTGCAAACACTTTCCCGGTGCAGCTGGGAGAGGGGAGGAAGGGGTTATGGCAGGAGGCAGCTGGGAGGTTTTGGTCACATCCAGCTGCTCCCCAGCCCTTTGGGGAACCCAGCCAGGCCATTCATTCCCCAAGAGGTTCATCAGTTCAGTGCATCACAGCACTGCCAAAGAGAAGTGTTAACTTTCTACACAACTTAAGCAAGCAAAACCACTACTGCCACCACCACACACCCCCCTAAAACAACCCCACTCAACCACCAGTGCTGAGGAATCATGATCTAAAAAGATGGAAGAGATTTATTACAGTGTCATAACCAATCACTGGATCACTGCTGGTAACCAGATCTATTTAGGCTTAAAACATCACTTCAAAATGAAGTTTCGTGTTATTTTCAGTTTAAAAAAGTATCAAAGAAAGCATGTCTATTTCTTTTCCTTGAAGTTTTTCTCCATATCTGGAGAATACAATAATTTGCCACCTTTAATGCAAGTAGCTCATTCAACCTAAAAGTTTCCCACACCTGAAGCAAAGATGCAATAAAAGCTGCATGAGGTACCTGCCTGTAGAGCAATACAGCTGCTGGCACAGGGCTCCCTGGTCAGCACTCACTGGGTCCAACATGGACCATGACTCATACAGGTCTTAAAGCCCTGTTCACTTAGAGAATGCCCAGGAACTGGCTAGAGTAGATCCATAAAAAGCCAGAAAAGTATGATGTCATAAACCCAGTGCTTTCTAATTTAATGATGCAATAACATGGCATGGGCCAATTATGCTGCTCTCAGCAGAAAGAAACAGCAAGAAAAATCTCTATCGGAGATCCCGGTCTTCTGCTTTAGTCTAAGAAACACCAAAGATGCATTTTCAGGTCTATAACACAAGTGACGCTAAGTGCAAGACAATATATTTCAACAGATATACAGAAATAACTCTTTCTGGTGGCGTATCTGACACTGAACATATACACTGTCCTAAAGAGAAATGTCTCAATCGATCCAAAATTCTTTTTTGATTATTAATGAAAAAAAACATGAGAATGGGGCAAAGGGGCAGGCGATTGTTCTGGAAATCCTGAAGGCCACCAAAGGTGATGAAGGAGCCAAGTGAGACATAGCTGATTGATTGCCTGCAGACCTACATCCCACCCTGATGGCCTGGAGCTGTAGGAGGATGGCCATTTCCACCATATCCAACACACAGACTCAGGGTGCTGCTGAATTTCACCCCCTACCAACAAGCAACTAAGGTTTTGATCCATGAGTCTTGTTAGGTTCATCATCATCTCAGACATATTTAATGCCTCTGCTTTTGTCATTGTAGTAAACATTTTGCAACTGTCAAATACCCGATCACTAAGGGTGAACAAAGACCCATTAAATTGTCTTGAGGTGCATACCTCAGCAGTCACCATCCTCTTTAAAAGAGCTTACAAAGCACCTCCTGGACACCATTCTGGTCCCATAATATACATCCATTTCTGGATATGCTTTGCAATTTTCTCGGTATGACAGCAGAAAAATAACTACTTAAATTTTAAACTCACAATGGCTCAAATTTCAATATTTTACCTTCCTCCACAATAGAATTTTTTTCTCCACCCAAAATCAAAGGTCTGTCAAAGTAACAAAACAGAAGACTAGGAAATGAAAGCAGGAGTTCTGGAAAACATCAGTAAGAGCAACAATGCACACAAACATTCAGTGCATGTTGGTGGGGTGTTCTTTGCTGGTGAGGAAATATAACTTGCTGAGTGCAATAGGCTCACAGGTTGAGCAGCAACAGCAGGAACATCAGCTTTACCCTGCTCTCTTTCACTGCTGCTCTCTCACAGGAGCAACACCCACTGGGAAATCCTGATCAGGCACCGTTCAGTGTGAATAAATGGAATGATCTGCCTTTGTGAAGGATACTGTCATACTGTGGGTGTCAGATGCTAACCATATATGATTTTGTACAAGGTACATATGATCTGGATACAACCCTTGACAAACAGTTTGGGTAATCTCATCCAGCTTGATATCTTTTTGGAGGACGTGGTGCCTACCTGTGTGGATTAGAGCTACTTGACCACAGAAGCTCCAATTTGTGCTTAGCATGTGGACAAAAGCTTAGTAAGGCAAAATATCAAAAGAAGTAAGGTAAAGATTTTGAAAGAAGATACAGGTGAGAGGCACTTGTCAAGGAAGCCTCACTGGTGTTGAATCTTCCCTCCTTGATGCCTACTCCCATGGAAGAGACAGCTCCCAGGTTTCCATACACAATAACCACTTCACAGTGTTCAGTATTCTACTCTACAAATAACATTAGTCTTAATAACAGTTTCAGAAAACATTGTTTTCCTTTACTTCTATGATTTGCATGCAAGGAAGCAGAAGCTGCTCATTTTTTCCCCCATCTACTATTAATTTCAACCTGCTAACATGTACTAAGGGGAAGATCGCTTTTTCCTCGCAAAAGACAACTCAACACTTCTTGATACCCAAGCACTGAGGCGGTGTCTTCTCTAGCTGTCCCTTCCAGGGACAAGTACATGCAACCAGGCAGGAGCCTTTGAATGAGCACCCCACTCTGTTCACACCACATCCTATTTTAAGCACCGTGAAGATGGCTCAACTAATTTTCCTCTGAATGCTGCCTTATGTAGATGTCCGAGAGTCACTGCACAGCTTTTGAATTATTATTTACCAGCTTGCTAATATCAATGTGATGATTTAGGAGGAATTAACATTACACAAGTAAATGAGGTTCTAGCCTCCAAACCCAAGCAAGGCAATTTCTAACTAAGCCTAGTCATTTCTGAAACAACAACAACAAAATCACATTATCCCACACAGAAAAGAACCTCCTCTATACGGCAGTGGATTCCCTCCATTTCATACAGATTTTCTTAAAAAGACGTTTCTCAGACATCTCATGGGCAACTGTTCAACGTTTTCCCTGGCTGCAGCTTTGCATACAAATCAAATCATTCCCAGTGCACAGTACGCCTGAGCAGACCTGCTTGGTATGCCTGACAACAGAAGGATTTTAGCACTATGCCAGGACTCGTACGAATTCAACTAACACTCACCTCTCATTCATTTCTATCAATAAACCCCAAATTAATGGATAGAAAATTAAAGACTGGCATTAGATCATGATCAAGCAAGAGATGCATCTTCTCACATTGTCTGCGGTCTGTATTGATGTAATATGGATAAGTGAACTTTCAGGTTAATCTTGTGTCCCGGGTTCAGCAGCAGCAGTCATTTTTTCTCCTTCTTGGTAGCTGGTGCAGTGCTGTGGTTTTGACTTTGAGCCTGGGAACAGTGCTGATAACACCAATGTTTTTAGTTGTTGCTAAGTCATGTTTAATCTGACCAAGGACTTTGTGAGCCTCATGCTCTGCCAGGGAGGAGGGGAAGCCGGGAGGAAGCAGAGACAGGACACCTGACCCAAACTGACCAAAGAGGTATTCCATACCACAGCACATCATGTCCAGGATGTAGAACTGGGGGCAGTTACCCAAAAGGGGTAGATCACTGCTGGGGTCAGGCTGGGTATCGGTTGGCAGGTGGCGAGCAGTGGTATTCTCTTCCCTTGTTATTTCCCTTGTCATTATTATTAGTGGTAGCAGCAGCAGTTTGTGTTACACCTTAGTTACTGGACTGCTCTTATCTCAACCCATGGGAGTTACATTCTTTTGATTCTCCTCCCCATCCCTCTGGGAGCTGGGGGGGAGGAAGGGGGGAGTGAGCGAGCGCTGGGCTTAAACCACAGCATCTTGCCATATTAACAAAATGCTATACTATGGAAGAACTTATTTCAATGCAGTTTTGACTTTCAATTGCTCCACTGCTCATGAAAGACTCCCATCCCCTAATTCACAGCATTTAAATAGCTGTAATGCCACATGCAGCATTTATGGCAAACAGCAGATGCAGAAACCAGGTAGAATCCCTGGTGGAATTCCTATTCTCCTTATGATGTCATCTGCTCAGGGCAACCGTGTGATGTAAGCAAAGCAGACATCATCCACGGGAGGAGAGTAAGTGTTTGCAGAAACTGAGTGAGGAAACAGGAAGGACCAGGAAGAATGTAGTGTTGTTGAAAACATCTTCTGAAGTGTGGGTTTGAGATGTTGTCCTGCTTTAGGGAAGACAAAAAAAAAAAAAGGGGAAAACAGGTTTGGGAAAAAACAGGAATTACTGAGTATTACAAATGACAAGCAGGAATCTTGATACTGGAAATAGATGCTACGTACTAATGTTAGCCCAAAGTTCAGTCTGTGATAACATCATTTTTTTCTTTGTGTCAAGAAGGGGGGAGGAAGGGGAGATAACCCAAAAAGAGTAATTCCTGCTTCCAGTAACTGTCTCTGCAGGAGGCAGAATCGCTGGTTTTTGATGAGTCTAGGATCCCAAGTTATCAGAAATAACCTCAAATATCCTTGTATTTTGCGCTAAATTCAGAATTTCATCTGACCAAGAACAAGGGACAATCCTTTCTCCATCAGTGGAAAAATACCTTTGGGGCTGGTGGCCACATAGAATCATAGAATAGTTAGGGTTGGAAAGGACCTTAAGATCATCTAGTTCCAACCCCCCTGCCGTGGGCAGGGACACCTTACATGCTCTGTTTGAACTGGGACCTGGGGATTTTTCTCTGCAGACTAGTGCATATCACTTCCCCAAAAATATACTTGTGTTGCTTCTAGAGAACTAATTATACGCAGAGCTCACCTCACCTGAATTCAAAATAAGAACAGGCACATTGAGTATTTTCCTTATAATATTGCAAAATCTCAGACACTCTGGCTGACTTCCATTTTTTTTATTTCAAAAGAGAAAGAAATCTATGTGTCCTGGCAGATCCGCACTAAAATCTATCCGCGCTGTAACTCCATACTGAGGACTTTTTCCTAGGAAAGCATCTCAAAGTACAACCATTTCTTTTCAAAGCGCTGACAAACATTTCTGTGGCTCCTGACTTACAGTGGTGGAAGGTCACCGGCTCAATTCACACTGTTTGGGCCTCTTTTCCATAGACGGAAGGTCTCACTGAGCAACTCAGTTTGGAGACAATGATCCATGAAGAGACTCATGCCTTTCCTAGAAAATACAGTCTGTCTAAATCATTTAAGCAAGATAACGCCTTCTTCCTTCATGGAAAAAAGTGTCTTTCATGGCCTGTCTTATCTTTGTTATGAAATAAATAATGCCTTTCATTCGAGCTACAGCACAATGATCTCGTCCTACTAGTACTAGACATTCCCTCTCTCTGAGCCCATGTCTCCTAGCATTGGGTCACCAGCATGAATAATTGCTCTGCACAGGCCTGGCAATGGGTAGAGTGCAGGTTTTCTTGACATCTCCACAACAAACTCAGACTTCACCCCGTCTGGCTCCGTTCCCTCCCGGCGTTGGGTGAGCTTGACTCGGGAGATGCTGTGTTGTAGGGTTGTGAGCAGAGATTCGCAATGCAGTCACACACGGTCCTACAGTAAGGCCTTGGGTGACATGGTTTAGTGTGAGGTGTCCCTGCCCATGGCAGGGGGGTTGGAACTGGATGATCTTAAGGTCCTTTCCAACCCTAACTATTCTATGATTCTACAGTAAGCATTTCTGCCATTATCACTCTACTTATCTACAGTGAAGCTCTGACAAGGGACTTCAAAATACCCTCACATCTGCCCAGCATCTGGGCTGCCCTCCTGTCTGTCTGACCTGTGGCCATCTCCATGATCTGGCAAAAACTTCAGCTTCATATCCCTCCTCCAAGATTAGCTAGAAAAAGAAGCCATTTTTGGCAGAGCTAATTAAAGGGAGGATGAAAACAGTTGGTCAAAGGTAACAAATCAATAATCAAAGCTTTAAGGTCAGTTGTGATGAGCTTACATAATTCCTCATATATTTACAATATAGCCCAGATAGGAACGCTCACACTTCTAAAGCCCCAGGTAATGTGCTAACAAAGAGGGGTGTGCAGGATCTTGGTATTCTGACATTTGAAATCTTTAAACTGAAGAGAATTTAGATGTGTCAGCCTTAGTCCAACCACAAACTCAGTACTTGCCATAGTGAATGCTACTGAATTCAGTACCCCTTTAAGACACATCATCCCTCTGGCCTTAAAGTACATCATATGCAAGTGCATCATGTGCAGCGCCAAGGCACTAAAAGAAAATGAGATTTTTTCCCAGTAAACCAGCAACCTGCATGGCATCACAGCATCCTTCAGGGCAGCCTCTTTTTAAGGGCCAGATTGCAGCCAAACAAAAACCTTCTTCCTGCCTAACCCAGACCTCCTGGATGAGCAGCTATCTCTGCTCATGTTCTCAGTTTCTACAATATACTCAGTTATTTGCTTTGTTGTCATGATATTTAGGATTAAGTTATTACATTTCCACATATTTCCCCATAGACATTTTCTTAAATAGCTTACGTTGGAATAGCAATAATCCTACAGATGGCCCAGCTGATTGTTCACCTTATTTCTTTTCACTAGGGTAGGTGTGTAAATTAGATCTCTCTTCTCCAAAGTTTTCTCGGATGAATGATTTCATTAATAAGAGAAGAAACAGAAATCGATTCAAGCATTCAAAAGGCTCCAAAGAAAAATAATTTCCAAGTAAAAATAATTAAGGAAATTTCAAAGCCCCGAGAAAAAAAAAAAGGACTTTATCTCTTTTCTATAAATCCTATCTTAAAAAAATAAGGGGGAAAAAAATACAACAGCCTAGAGAAACTTGCCAAAAATTGCAAAATTTCACAGTTAGATAAATTGATTTTCTAGTGTTTCTTTCCTGATGCCTTTTTATGATAGCTTCATCCTCTAAGCCGTTAAGAAATTCTGTTTGATGTTTCATTTTGAATTTCCCTTTCTAGTTCCATCCAAGTACTAAATTGCATACAGCTTTTTTATCTTCGCCTCTCAAACAATACTTTCCTCCCCGCGACGCTCACACCTTTGGAAAACAGTTAGCAGGGACACCTTTGTCGGACCTCTAGCTTTGTTGAGCATCTCTGTTTCTGGTTCTCAAAGGTTTTGTGTCTTCTGCTGAGGAGGAATGGTGGATGTAAGGTGTAAAAACAACCCCTGCTAAGAGGTAGCTCGTTGTAGAAGATGATGGGATGCGTGTGTATGTGCATGCATTCCCGCACACTGAAGAAAGGGAAATTTGGAAGGAATTTGTGTTTTACTGCCCCCACTGATGAGCTGGACCTTCCTATAACAAGATCTGCAAGCAAACAGTTTTTGCTGAATGGGACCAAGTGTCACTGGCAGCAAATCATCCTATTCTTAGCTCCGGATAATTTGTAAGGACATTTGAAGGCATGTGCTAGCGCATAAATCATTCACAGTACACAATTGATTCATGCGAAATTTAAGCTAGTTCACTCTGAACTCCAAACAATTACCACTGCAGTGATTTTATAAAATGTCTCTTCCCTTGGGAAGAAAGCATCTAAATCAAGCTCAGTTTCCAGCCACAAAAATTAATGATAGGTATTCTCATCTCAACGTGCAGGAAGCTGTGCACATAAATCCCCATGTCAAGATGAGGCTCGTGTAATTTTAAGCATTACACGAGCCCCAGATTCAAAATTTAAATTAAAAGCTCACCTAAACCATAAACCCCTCTTCATTCTCACAGCCATTTTCTTTTGTTTTCACTTAAAAAAATACAAACACATTAAAATGGCCAGAAAAGCATGGGCTTATAACATCACATCTCCTTGATGTAGTGCTATTCCAGGTAGAGTTTAGTTGCACCAGTTTTAAACAGGCTAAGCTGCTGTTCATCCAGCTGGCCACGATTCAGAGGTTGTATCTGCTTCCGTGTCACTGCCTTATCTGAAGGATAAGACAAAGAGACTGGGGACTCATAGAAGAAAATAGTGTCAGAAAAAGCAATGACAGACCAGCACCGTCAGCCAGCATGGCAGGGCGATGGAGCACACCGCCTCTCAGCAGCAAGTTTCCCCTAAGCAAAGTAACCCCGAAAGGCAAAGCAAGATGAATGTGGGCATAGCCTGACCTGTCCCCAGCCAAAAGACAAGGAACGAGGTGCCTTCTCCCAGGCTGCAGTTTTCTCCAGAGCCTAAACCATTAATACAGAGACCAGCAGGAAGACACAAAGCTCCAGACTGAGCTCCACTGGGGCTCTACCCTAGGCGGTGCTATCATATATTATATGGAATAGGGTTTCCAGCAGGAGAGGGTGACGGCTTAGGTGATATTTAACCAAAAATGTCATTCTGAATTAGCAGAGTACCTTTATGTGTTGTATTTATTTACAGCACTATGCATGTATTACTTCTGTTAGCATCAGTCATTAACAATATGCAACTTGCTACCTGTTCAGAGCGCATTAGAAAACGATTTGTCCTGATTGACTTCAACAGCTACAAGAGAATTTTCATCATCCAATGTCCATCATTATGTCCAGACCCGAGCGTCACATGCACGTTAAAACTTCCTTCTCCTGTGCTTGTCTCCCCTTCTAATTTTCAGATATCCAAGATTTCCATCTCCTGCAACAACCAGGGATGAATTTTGCTCTGGCGTTTCCGAAGCCAAAGCGGCCAGGGACAAAGCCCCGCTCAAAGCCATCAGCTTTACGTGCCCGTAAAGTTACTGTGAGTATTTAAAAGGGTCACTGCGCATCCCCCATTTAAAATCTATCCCAAAACACCGGTTCTCCCAGGACCACAGGGAAGGGAGCGCGTCCTCACGCCCAACACAGACGGGAGAGGTTGTTGGCCAATATGAGCAGCTTGGGGATGTTTAACAAAACCAAATTCTCTTCCTGGACCAGGATCATCCCGAGACACCAGATGGTCAAACAGCCTCCGCCACGCCAACGTTTCCATCCCAGGGGCTGCCTCGGCACACTGGTGCCAGCCACCCCCTGCAGCCACCCATGGGCAGCACGAGGTGGCCATTGGAACCAAGCCGGCAGCGTTCCCGGCCCCAGCGCAGCCGACAGCACCTGCTGGTTTTCATCACTGAGTGGAAAAAGCCATCTCCTGCTCCAGCCACCAGGATGGGCTCTGCTCCGGCCCCGTGCTCAACAGCCAGTGACACCACAACCCTTCCCACAGCAGCCCTCGTCACCACTCAAGCTGCTGTGAAGGGAAATCATTCGGGGGCTTTAGATAACTGGAGTGAACTGCGGAGAGCGCTGGCGTCCCCCCCAGCCTCCCCCTCCAGCCACGGCTCCTTCGCTCCGGCCACACAGCAAAGCCCATCGAGGGAAAACCATCAGCAACGCTCAGAAAACCCACCCGTGCTCCCCACACTCTCTGCCGCAACCACCAGGGAAGGCCAAGAAGCACCAGGAGCTGGCGTCCCACCTCCCTGCCTGGAAATCATCTCGCTGAAGGAAGGATTCACCGTCACCACCTTCCCTGGGTCACACCAGAGCTCCTCACCCGGAGCCGGTGGTACCACGAGAGCCAGGACTGAGCCTCTGCCAAGGGCTGCTGGGAGGGACCACCCCGAACCACCGGGCACCGATGGGGACACAGCCACGGGCAGCCGAGCGGAAGGCAGAGAGTGCAGGTCTGCACCTTGGGTAAGGCTGTGACTTAATTTGATTGGATTAATTAAAAGGTTAATTGAAGGGTTAATTAAAACTTGCCTCTTTCTCCAGGTGACTCTCGCTGATGATGGGGACACCCAGGTACCCGCTGTGGTGCATCCCCTGGTCACCCTCCCCATGGGACAGCATCCAAGGTTACGCCAACTGCCGGCAGTGATTGAACGTTGCTCATCCACTCCTCCCCAGCACCATCCTGCAGCAAAATGTCCTATCTTGCCTATTTATACAGAGGATGGAGGAGCAGGTTTAACTGATAGATCTTCAGCTCTGGGGTTTGATGCGCCATGGGTGGGTGCAGAGTGGTCCCAGCACCACAGGAGAGGGATCCCAGCACGAGCAACGCTTCATATAAAGAAGCCAATCTGTAAAGAAGAGCTCAGGCTCATGGGTGCGCACCTACCTAAAATGTTAATAACATCTCTTATTTTACAGCCTGAAGCCAAATGGCTCCACAAATTTCTTTAGAGTGAAACTTTCCCCACCACTCCAAGGACGGCACAGCTGGAACCATGCAGCAGCTCTTCCTCAGCATCCTGGACAAGCTACCCCACAAGAATACACTTCTGCTTCAAAGCCACTTTCTCGAGTTGCTTCATCATTTTGTCAGGAAAAACAAGGCAACTGTGTCCCAGTGGGGAACAAAACATCCCAACAATAAGGGTATTCCACGGTTCAGGGGGAAGCTTGCCTGAGTCAAGCCAAAAATCAAACTACAGAGTCAGCCCCAAGGTCTGAAACATCCAATAATAGCTTTCCCAGCAGCACCATGAGCAAATGATGCAGAGGGAGAGCTATTTGTTAAAATCAAGACAGTGAGAACTATCTGTATTTTGGGAAACGTTTCGCCAACTACAAATGAACAAATAGGCTCAGGAGCATCCCAGAGCCAACCCAACACTGGGAACTACATCAAGCAACTAGCACAGGACAAGTGCTATAATTCAATCCAACCTTGCCACAACTCCTCCACTGCAGCAAGGTGACCTGCGAAAAGCAGCAGCAGATCAGGTAGCAAATACTGGTATGAGTCACCCAACCACTACCATTCACATACTGTAAAGTTACAGTTTGGGTGTCTCATACCTGATAACTTACACCCTAAGCTAAATCACTTTTCTTAATTGCTTCTGTGTGTTAAATCACTGTTAGTTTCCCCACATCTATGAGCAACCCCTCGTTGGCCTTTTGCACAGCCTACGCCAATGACCCATCTGGATGTCTCCTCCAGAGGGAAATTATTTCCCTGCCTTTTAGGAAGAAATTAAAGGATCCTTATGATGGTTTTTGACCATTTTGCTACATTTTCCCCCAATCTCACCATAGCATCATTTTACAGACAAGCCTTGCACCGGGGCAGCGTGCAGGGGCCTCAGGGGATGCTCATGGTGGAGCAGGGCTTAACCCCACACAGCACCAAGAGCTGGTTCCTCCCCAGCTCAGCTCTGCTGCAGCAGAGGGAAACCAGTTTGTGATTTAGCAAGTTAAATCAAAACTTCAATTGATCCATTTTGTATTTTCTTTCTCTTTACTTTCCAACAATTTAGGCCAATATTTTAATTAAATACAAAGGTCTCTCCTCATTGCAGGAAATTAATCACTTTGGGCATTTATTAGTTATTCATTTTTGTTTAAAACACATTTGATAATTCATTAAAGTACCTCAAAAATTAAATTCTTAACAGCCCCAGGTCCAAAATATATTTAAGAAAGAAAATGAAGCACAGTAATAAACAGTGAAGAGTTCTGAAATATGCATTTGGCCTGTAGCATCGCAAATGTTTATTTGCAAGAATTAATTTGAAACCAAGTTTGCACTGCCTTTGTCAGGAGCTGGCTGGGAACTTTCAGTTGTGTTACCCATCTCCAGGAGCTTGCCCTTCCGCTGGCATATTCCATCACTGACAACCATGCATTTACATTCATTCTTTCAGCTGTTTTTGAGTTTGATCGTTTTCCAGGAGGCACAGAAAATTAGGCACACTGCTAAAGGATATGTTACCCCTAAAGGATATGTTCCCACTTGGCATGGGAGAGGATACAAACAAGTATTAATGAAGGTACAAGAAATCCCATACACCAAAGAGAAGTCCCAGCCAGTGAGTTATGGCAGTTCCCCCTTGCACATGGCAGCCCTCATGGGACATGGTGACACAGGGCAGTGGCTCTCTTCATCACCCTTCAGCAAACCACATAATGCGCTTTTCTAACTCGGGGAGGCAAGCTCTTAAATGATTTTTAATCCTAAATTGCTGTCTAATTAGCAGGATTTAATGAGAGCTTTTCTATTGTGGAATTTACTCCAGATGCTGAACCCTGGAGTACCATAGCACATTAAACTGCAATAGATGCTGTAACCAAGATAGTAATGACGTGTAAAGTTGTATTTGTAAGTATACAGGTGTCCAAGTTAAGTTTGCTGAAGTAGCATTCAATAGCTTTGAAAAAGTCACTAAAAATATACACCTGATCTCTGCTTTGATCTCAAAATTCTTCTATTTAAAAAAAAAAAAAAAAAAAAAAAAATCAATATTTTGTGGATTTTTAGGTTTTTGCTCTAGTTCAGAAGTTTTTAAATTTGCCTCTTGCCTGTTCCCATATCTGCAGCTTTTCTATTTAGCTGCACCAAGTTTGCCTACTAAGGAAGAGCAAGTGAAGTGCCATAGGAGGCCAGTCCCACATCCTGGTATCACCAAACATTCTACATGAGGTGTCCCTGCAGGTCCCGTACCACAGCCCACCCTGCTCTCCTCGCTGCATCACCTTCACCTTTCCCAACACTGATAACCCTGGGAAAAACTTGCCAGGGGTGCATGGACTCTGTGTTCCAAGGGCTGCCCCACAGGCTCCCTGCAGAGCCCTCCACTGCAGGCAGCTGCCTGCGCCTGCCTGTCCCTTCCTCAGTCAAGAGGAGCAGGGGGGTATTGGGCAGCAGGGGTGAAGGCATTTCAATGCATGTCTCATAGAATCATTATGGAATCACAGCCTGGTTTGAACTGGAAAGAACCTTAAAGCTCATCCAGCTCCAACCCCTGCCACGGGCAGGGACACCTTCCACTAGAGCAGCTTGCTCCAAGCCCCTGTGTCCAACCTGGCCTTGAACACTGCCAGGGATGGGGCAGCCACAGCTTCTCTGGGCACCCTGTGCCAGCGCCTCAGCACCCTCACATGGAAGAGCTTCTGCCTAGGAGGTCATCTCAACCTCCCCGCTGGCAGGTTAAAGCCATTCTCCCCCATCCTGTCCCTACAGGCTCTTGCCAAAACCTCTCCAGCTTTCTTGTTGGCCCCTTTAGGCACCAGAAGCGGCTCTAAGGTCTCACTGGGGAACGCTCTGCTGTTTTTGGGGTATGAACACCGAAGCTACCCCACAGCCAGGAGAACAGCAAGTTGTATTCAACAGCGCAGCCGCAGGAAAAAAAAACACAATAAAGATAACGACGATAACAACAATAACAATGTAAATGCAATCGGATTCCAACGGCACCGTCCTCGCTCTGTGTCCTCCAGCCGTAAGCGGCCTCGGAACATCCTCACTCACACCGGGGGCAGCACTGCGGGAGCGGCCGGAGCGGGCTCGGTCGCGGAGCGCTGCCTCCCTCTCCCGGAGGCACCGGGGAGCGCAGGCTGGGAGCGGGCGGCGCAGGAGCCGGCGGGGCGGTGGGACCGCAACCGGGGGCAGCCGCGAAGGTGCCCCTTGAGCTCCATCGGGCCAAGCACCGCCGAGACCCCGCACCGGCACCGCGGAAGGCGGCAGTGCCACCGGTACTGAGCGCGGGTGTGGGGTGCTGTGTCTCTGTACCTTACCGGTACCCATTTCTCCAGAGCAGTGAAGAACCGCATCCTTTCGGTGCATCAGCCCCCATGCTACGCCTCAGCCCTCCTCCTGTAGCTGCTCGCTCACCTGTAAAACCATCAAATTCAGCCCAAAAGAAGGAGAAGACAACACAGTACCTGCTGCTAACACCTTGCTACATGATCAGCATCCTAAGTTAAAAACCTCCAAACAACCCTAAAGGCTCTCAGTGCACCTAGCTGCCAGATGAGCAACGCACAGTGCCGAGCCAGTGCTCCACAAACAGTTTTAATTCCCCTCAAAACTTGTAGAAGTAAAAGTAATATAACCCTCCTAAATTAAGAAGCACGTAGCCCTTTATAGCCACGAATCCCAGCCATCTCAGCAGAGACCAGGACACAAACTGGGATGCTGACTGCCAAAAAAAACCCTGTATCTGTCCAGGAATAAAGCAATTCACACTTAGCCAGCATTAGTACATCAAACTTTGTTCAGATGTTGGGGACTTGGCATAGCACTATTATGGGGTGCTTTGGATGCTAGAAACCAAAAGAGCAGGCACCAAACTGGTTATGGAGTTAAGGATTTGATCGGAGGATGGAGCTGCAGAGTAACAGACCCAAGGGGGAGCTGCGAGGCAGCCCTTGCCAGAGCACTGTTGTAAACTGTCCTTAAGAAACAGCAGAACGGCGAGGGAGAAATGTGACCTGCACAGCTGGCAAAGCTTTCTTGTGTCTTTCAAGAGGCCTGCAAATAGCCCCAGCCTCTTTCTTCTTTCTTTAAGATAAATTCTCCAGAAGCTCTGGGGGAGAAACTGAAACAAAAATTAATACAAATACAGTTAAATCCATGTGTTAGGCAAACACATCGGCACACACTGGCTATCTCTTCCTGCTACAAGTTAGGGCTTGGGCAGACATGTCGAGGTGGAAATGGCATGACACATATTCTGCCCCACTAAGAAGGCACCACATTCAGTAATAAGACTCAATCTTCACTTCACTAGGGAGCAATATGAAAAGAGCGCTCTTAATTCTGGATTTCAGCTAAGACCAGTGTATCATTTAACTGCCCATCCTTACCTCCTGCTCCCCATCCTTGAGGTCCATCACTGAACAGCTTACACTCAAGAATTAAAACAGTTGCTCTCCTTAAAGTCCCAGCTCCTCAGTGTCCGGCACAGTAAGCCTATGCTGCTGGTGATGATGTGAGCTCGACCTGGTGACTACCTCCAGAACGCTACTCAGCTGAATAAGCGTATTTTTAGTATCTGTGACAGCATTTTCTTCACCTTAAAACATTTCCTACCCCATAAGAGCACAAAACACAGATGTGGGAAGTGCCTCTTACAATCATAAAGCTTCAGGGATGAATCATGGGGAAAACGGCTTCCAAGAACCATGTTTGCAGGAAAGCAGAATGAGCAGGATGTGACTGACAAAGAGCTCAGTGCTTGTTTAGCTCCTGCCTTCCCTTTCCTTCTTCACTTACCAGTTAATTAAAACAGCAAAGAAAAAGCTGAAGCACTTGATCCTCCCCCAAATTGCTGAGGGGTTTGTGTGCGGGCAGCTCCACCACTGACAGGCCCCAAAGCGCTTTTAGAAGTGCCTTGTGTCAGCAAACAGGAGCAAGTATAAGGAGATAGACTTAATTCAGGCAAACTGTGGAAAAAAATATTCTGTGTTTTTGGACTAGGAGTGTAACTGAAAAATAAGGCATCTGTAACCCATCCTGAGTGCAAACAGCAACATTAGTGACCAAATTCTATGATTCTATGAAATACCTTGGAAGCATTTTAACATCAACTGTTGTATCAAAATCTCACCTTATTGTCCCATGAAGAGGATTACCAACTGCATACTGAGCTGTTCCATCACCGTGTAGAAGGGATGCCAGCAACATTCAGTTTCACAGCAACAGCTGGGGTACAGGACAGAAGTGTTCAATGATCTGCAGCACTTCAGCAGCTTAAACACAAAGCCAAAGCGGTGTCGGGAAGCAGAGCCACCTCCTGCAGCTCCTGAGACCTTGCATGGTGAACGCTGACACACATGCTCAAATCTGAGCAGTGTGCAGGGCAATGGCTTTAATGTATTCATTCCTAACACAAGCACCTGTGTCCCAAGGACCAGATCTCTGCAGAAAACTATTTCCTCTTGATAGATTAAGTAAAATCTGAATAGATACTTGAAAAACATCACGGTAGATCATCCCACCCTAAAGTAATACTTCAATCCTACCGGTGAATGGATGTTTTATTGAAAGTGTGGCATGAAACACTTCACTGAGTATAAATTTATAAGCAGCTCTTGATGTATGGGAGATTTTTGGCAAGGTTTCCCAAATAATGCAATTCACAGTACAGTTAATTTAGAAATGTCTGCTCCTTGCTTTTGATATCAATTTAGAAAAAAGGAGTTGGTGAACTTCCAAATCATAAATGATGTATTTTTCTCAATTATAAAATATTATGAATTTGCAATCTTTTTATTCTAGTACTCAAGGAACTGCCAGCTATTTAAAACTGCACCTTTATCATTATTCACAAAGTTTAACAAAAATAAATACAATTTTGAGGTTGTCTTTGGCATGTCGTAATTCAAGGCAACAGTGCAAAGAAAAACAACATACCATACAATGCCCTACCAGAGTCAGCCTTACAACAAGAGAACGTAGTACAATGCAAACTTTAATGTCAATATATACAGAGCTTTAAAGAAAACATTTGTTTTTAAAATTAAATGAAATAAATACAGTATGATACAAAATCCACAATATGCTCAGAGAAAGAAATGACAGTTACAATATCTGATAACGGGGACCTTTTTGTATAGTTTCATCTTTGAAGTACCTCAGAGAGCATGTAATTCATTGCACACCGTCTTCAATTAATGCCCTTTCGTATACTGAGATTTATAGCCAGTCACGTGCCAGAAGACTTTTAGCTCTAATCGGAGTATCAGTGCAAGATGCCAAAGTGCTTGGGATATTATGACAATGCAAACGCTGCTCATAAGCCTAATGCAAACCACACAAAATAGGAACACTTTGTCCTGCAAAGGAGATCCACCTTGAGCATCTTTTCAGTTCTCACATGAGAAAAAAAACCCAACCAACAAAGAACCCAAAAGAAGATTCAATGTTATTCAAACTTACTACTGGGAATAAGCAACTGCCCAAATCTTACTGAAGATACATAATCTATTAAGTATCTTTTAAAGCTTTCAAAGAAAGTTTGCTTTCATTACACAGGAAAAATCTCAAGAAAACCAGTCACCGATTATTTGGGGGGGACACTCCTAATGACATAAATTATGGTAATTCAAGTCAGCTTTATCTATATATTAAGAGTAGGGGGTTTAAAATCTGTATTCATTCTTCTAATCCCAAAAGAAAATGTAGGCTTAACACTAACATAATTTGGGGGAATAAAGTTTTAAAAAGCACACTGACAAACAGCATTCTTAACTACATGGGTGTTAATGCAAAAGGATGGTACGGTATGAACGACAGCGCAGGCATGCTAACAACAGGTATCAACACACACCCAAGAAAGCTTTAGGATGAACTTTCAAGGAGATCTTTTACTTTTTCATCACCTAGAGCTCCCATAAGATTATATATGGGCTTTTATCACAGCCTTCTGAAAACTTTGAGAGAGAAAAATCTGCTCCTCCCTTCCCTCCCACAGATACGTGTGAACTTCTCATTCTGGACAGGCCTAAAGAAAACCACGTAAGTGCTACAGAAACACATAAATCCCCATGTCTGCATTGATGTTTGAGCCTGATTTCATTGATACAAGTCAGGATACTTACTACAGAATTGTGTAATTCTTTTAGCTCAATTCTTACAAGCTATCCCAACTTTTTAACTGCAAAATTTGAGGACAGAGTGCAAAGCACTGGATGCAGAAATCTATCACTGCAAAATGGCCAGTTTGTAAGTATACTGCAAGTAACTTCTAGCTGTTCAGGACTGCTACAGATAATTTTAACTGTTGGACATATAAAGATCAGCTTTGGAAAAATGAATTAAACCATGGAAGATGGAATTCAAGCTTAACACGACTCACTTGGGTCAGGTTTTGGATGCCTTCTCTGGATGCAAGGAAAACGTTTAAATCACACTACAAGACAGGTCTCAAACGGTCCCTATCCCTTAGACCCCATACACCTCAGGCTCTTCACACGGTCAAAGTAAATATACCAGTTATAAGCATAGTAGAAAAGAAGCCCCACACAATATGGTAACAGCATTGAGACAACACAAGCCACAAAGGAGTGGCTTAAATGAACCCCTTGTGGCAATGAGTATAGGCTCTCTTTGTTACACACCACTGGCTGACATTGATGCCACTGCATAGAATTTGGATACGTAACAGGAATACAAAAGAGTTCCCCACTTTTTAATCAAAAGGATAAATGAAGACAGAAACCACGATATCCGAGAGGTGAAAGAACAGCACAGTATGTCATAAGCCTGCTCCAGCTATAGCTGATGTATCTAGAAATCTCTCTTCAGAGAGAACTTATCAGGCTCTACATGCTCTTGAGAACTAGCATTTATTTATAATTGCCATCACCAAACATCAGAGCAGAAGCTCTTTTGCTGTCAGTAACAGACAAAGCATTATATCACTGAATACTTAGTTCTCTGGAAATCCCTTTGAATACTTAATATATATGGCCATTTCTTTGTAATGGCAAATCTTTATTAAAAAAAAACCATACTTTTTCTTTTTAAAAAGTAAATCAGTAAGAAAGACTGTAACTACTTTGTAATCTTGAACAGTGCAGAGATGATACAAAAAGGAAACAATTTACGCTAACCTCTTCCTCTAGCCAAGAGCATGTTTGAATTGAAAGAACACTGAATTTGAACATTGAAGTGATAATGCAGACCAAGCTACTTTTATACAATTACTTAGCTGAACAAAACCCATGTTTGGGAAAAAAAAAAAAGTTTGAGAGGTATGCAAGAAATTAAAAAAAAGAAGTATCACACAGGAGAGGATCATTAAATACTACGGCGCTCAGTAAACTGCAAGGGAACTCTTTTGCATCCCTGCATATCCAAAATGTTTCAAAAACTGATATGCTGAATTATTCATAGCAAGTGAACTTCCCCCTCCAATTAACAATTACAACTGGAATACCAGGGTACACTGGTCTGTCAGATAGAACAAAAGTGTTTTTCTACATATTTGCCTTGTGATGAGACAACTTTGTAATGCTGCAGTCACTGAAACCTTGCTTTCACCCCAGGAGTACCACCTGCACTAAAGGCTAGTAATGACAGAAAAACAGCAGGGACTACTTTATAGAAGATGCTTTAAATTCTTTGCTAGGAATAGAGAACATCCATCTTGTTTGTGTACTTTTCCTCTTACACCTGTCTGTTGCACACCAAGAACTTGCGTACCTTCAGCTGCTTACAACTCCTTTTGTGCAAAATGCTTTTAAGGTGCTTATAATGCGGTGCTTCTAAGTAAGCTAAAAGAAAATACCAATATAAACACTGTTAAATGATTCATGAATAAAGCCATTAAAGACCAGCTGCTGCCTTATGGGAAAGGTGAAGACAGCTCAGGTTTGACATTTTAGTTGTGTTCTGCACCTTGCATTACCCTCTATCCCTAACAGTTTTTACTACTACAATTCAACCCACACTATACCTTGGCCTCAGCTCAGGGGGCTTTATTTCCACCACTTTATTGTGTTTTGTCCTTTTTTTTTGTTAGAGTGAATCCATATTCTTCTGGCAGTCAATTGTGAATTTACAAAAAAATTTATACCAATAGCCTGAAGAGGCTTACAGGCATTCCTGCTGCCAAAGGTCTTCAGTAATGAGTAGAAGGATGAACCAGCTGCATAAGGGGCAGATTTTGTACTAAACAATAAGCTTTCCAGGCAGCAGTTGTGCTCTTTGATAAGCTTTCAAGCATTTCAAACAGGCACCTCAAAACTAGGCACAAATGGCCCCTAAAGCTTCCAACATCTATCAAACACTCAAGAAATTTAGTATGGGGTATGTTCTGCATGATACAAATAGCACACCTATGTTTGCTATATTCATTAAGTCTCAAATCTACACATATTCTTACCTAACTATTTGGCCAGATAACTTCCATCTTCCCCCACCACAACAGAAGAAAGCAGTTTATCTAATAGTACTTCCAATGTCACCAAGTACTTCACAGGTACAAGCAAAAACCAGCCAGCACCCTCTGCCTTTTAAGATCCAAGTTACTACTCCCACTCTGGACAGTAGGGCCAGAACTCTCCTGAAAGCTATTTTTTTCCTGTCTCAGGATGCCAAGTTCTGCCATCACTGGTGTCTTGTAATTGGCTACCAAAGGTACTTGGGACACGAAATTCAATGATGGCAAAGCAGTCTGAACTACATTTGATTTTTTGGTCACTTGGATTCTCTGCTCATAGTCTAACTGTGGTCACACATACTTAGTATCTAAAATGTGTCCCATTCTACCGTGACACTACAACTGCACAGTAGTGGCTACAACTTTTGAAAATACTTTTAAGCTCATCATCATTGAATGCACTCGTTCCCAGTCTAAAAGCAGTTAGCACTGATTTCGAGGCAGAAAACCCCAAGATAATTCTGGCCCTGAAATTCATTTCCTTCACATCACAGCACCCAGAAACAGCTGAAGTTCTAACATCAAGACAGAGAGGGTGAAGAACTGCTGGCGACAGGATATGGTCAATAACTTGTCCATAACTGTGAAATGTCTTGGTGAGAATTCCCTTACCTGGGCACACTGCAAGGCTTATTTATTTTCCCGAGCTACCCCTACAGTTAGGCAATTAGAATTTTGCATTTATGTCCTGTAATATTTGTACATGCGGCAAGAGATTCAGATAGAAGCAATGTCCTATAAAAATCAAATAAATAAAAAATAAAATCCATGTGCCAAGTTTGTTAGAATAAAGTGTCAGTTTGTCTTATATACCAAACAAACTTTATATTGTGTATATTCAGTGGAAACAACTGCCAAGGAAACAGTAATATAGTCGTTGTACTAATGGATAGACAAAATAAATAAAAGCATCGGATTGAATGATGTCTTAAAGCGGTACCAATGTTACTGAGATCCTTAATTCTGGCAGTTTATACACATACTTACTTTCTCCAGCTCAGTGCAGGACACACTACCATTCATAGTAACAACTAGAAATGTTAATTTTCCTGTAAGAGGCCATTTGTTAACCCCCACTTCGTTTGGGTCACAAGTGATCCAATTAAGCTTATGGGTAAAAGTGCAGAATCTTACACATCCCTTTTGTTTGTATTTTCACATAAACTTATCAGTTACTGGCACCATGCAAAAACAGACCCTCCAAATTAACACTAATGCATTTAACACTGGCACGATACATTAGTCAGCTTTTTGTAATAGCAGTGAACAAGTTAATTAAGTTAAATGAGTAAGTGCCCAATTACAAAGAATTTGTCCTTCACAACAGGGTCTAACGGTGTGAAGAGAAGAAAACTTACACTGACACTTTATGTACAACTTGGTCATTGGCAACGGTCCCCTAAACCATTTTTTAAATGAACCCAGCAAAACTATACAGAACGTGAAAGAATATTTGCAACAGATCTCTTAAAGGACAGTGTAGAGAAATTCATCATGGTGTACCTGATGTTTAAATTAATTTAACAGATACGGCCTGTAAAACAACACAGTATGAACCTGTGGATTTCTTTTTTTTTTTTTCTTTTTAAAAAAAGGACTTTTACAGAATTCAAGTAGTGTAGCAGGAAACCATAGATGCCTTTTTTGATCACAGGTCAGGCAAAATAGAGCCACTTATTGGATTTTCCCCTTGCTTCTGTTTGCTAAGGTGTCCCAGTGGATCTATAAGTCTGTTGATGTTAGCTTTTTCATGCTCCGTCGCTGAGCTAAACTGGAGGCTGCAACAGGCTCTAACACTGGCTGAAATGTCTTGTGATTCAGTGCAGAATATGTAGCAGCCATGGCTCCCTAGAGAACAATGAAATACAGGAAAGCCTGTAAAGGTCATTTTCATCAAAAAATAAAGAAAATAAATTCTTAATTAACTCTGTAAAAAAACCCCACAAGACTTAAGGCAGGTCATGCATGGTCTCTAAAGTTTGTTTTGAAAAACAAACAAAAACATTTATTGCTGCATCCTTCAGGTGTCTAAGCGCAGGTGTCTGACATTTCTTATTCTTTCCTGCATATTGCTTTTACATACCTCAGATGTAGAAGTCACCCTTTAGTATGGGTCAGAATTAGTACCTTCCAAGAACATGAGCATCAATTTAACAAATACAGCCACGAAAGTGATTATTCAGGTCCTGACTTATGAAGACAACACAATTAAGACTGGCCATCACATGTTGCTGGTTTTGAATCCAACAAAACTAATGAAGCCAACCTAAAATCTGCCTGCATACAGTAGAATGTTTTTGTGTCAAGTCAGAAACACTGATAGAGAACAGATAAAATACCAGTGGAAAAAGCCTGTAACATAGTTTATTAACTTATGCTAGGAAAGCACAATATGAGCCAGCCATAGAAACAAATCCCAAAGGATTACTTGAATAAGAATGCTAGTAGACATATGGCAATCTGTCTCCAGTAACTTTCTTACCAGGTTTCTGTAGGGCCAAAGTTATCTTAATCTCTGAAAACAAAACACCCAGGAAAACCTCTTCCTTTATACACAGGTTAATAAAATGTGTTTATCCATAATTTATCTGCATATGTAGCTCAAATATCTCGGTACCAGGAAAAACAACAGGAAAACAAAAGGAAAAAAAAAGTTCTGCCTGTAGCTCTAAAAGCAACCCAATTCATTGTGCATCTACCAGCTCAGGCAACAGCCAGCCTTTCGGTTGTTTTACCTTTACTAGATGTGGTGCATCTTGCCTGTTTAGCTGATAATGTGGCAACTGGTCTCTACAGGCTATCCATGAATGTTTCAATACTTGCTCTGCTGTATACCGCTGATGTGGATCTACGTGAAGCATATGTGATAACAAGTCCTAGATAAAAATGAAAACCACACGCATTATTTAGTTAAAATAATCTTATGCAGACTTTAAAGCATTAACTAAGGCAGCAGTGAAGAAAAGAGTACCCTATACAGCAGGGATTAACACAATGCAAATATACACACACAAAAGTCTGCAGATAAATTGGATCATTCTGTGCCTTGACACTGCAGAAGTCTGAAAACAATGTGTTGTACTATTTAAACAGTTCAACAGAGCAAGCCTTTATTGTAAAGAAACCTACTCTTGTTTGTTTCATATTTCAGTTGCTTATTAATATAATCTTTTAAAGGACTAGAAATAATACTAAAATTTAGCAAACATTTTACAGAAGAAAGCTATTATTTGCAAACTTCATTTGTACTACATATTAGGGGTCTATGTATTACAACTGAATTCATATACAGGGATATACTATTAATGAATTTTTCCTTCAAGGAACCATACAAAGAGTAAAAGCAACAAAAATGGACACTTGTGTTTGCCTGTTTAGAAGCATTAGCAATAAGCTACTAATTACAATGTTGGTCAAAGGAAGAGCTGGGTGGGAAGGGCACAGAGCAGATACAGAATAGCTTGAAAGAAAACAAAACACGAACAAGCTGACAGAATGTTCCCTTTGCTAGGTACAAAACATTAAGCACTCTTCCATATACTGAAGTGAATTACTTGTGCTAAGACAGCATCGCCCAATAAGCATTCTGAATCACTCTTATCAAAATGAACAAGTAGTGCAGTTCTAGAGGGATCAAGAAAAGATTTAATATTAATGCCAAGCTTTATAAAAGGTAACGCTGGTGACTAAGATACCTACAGACCACGCTAACACCAAGCCCAGACAACACATACAGCAACTGATGAGTGATGCTGTCTTTAAATAATAGGGGCAGATGTATAATCAAGCTGCTCAAGAGTTTTTGGCAAGACAGCCAAATATGTTTGGTTGTTAAAGTACTAGTTTAATTGCTGGAAATACTAACATGCTGATGAATTCAGCATTGAAATATTAACCTATTCAAGCAAGACTAATTAGCTATTAGAACTAACAATAATTGCAAAAAGTCATCCTTCCATTCTGATTTTGATTCAAGTAAAAACAAGAAATAAACCCAACTGACTATTAGAAAAGCCTATACTGGGACCTATCTTCTTTAAGTGACTGGGGAAGGAAGAGAGTACGCTCTCATTGAGTTTGCAGTGGGACACCAAGCTGGAGGTGTGGAGAATGGGCCGATGAGTACAACGGCAGGGCAGCCATCCAAAGGGACATAGGCAGGATGGCAAAGCTGCTTCCCCATGACAACAGGCGAGCATTGGAAAAGGCTTCCCAGACAAGCTGTTCAGACACCACCCTTGGAGGTTTTTAAAGTCTGACTGAGTAAAGCCCTGAGCTACCTGGTCAGATGTCACAGTTGACCCTGCTATAAACTGGAGGTTTGGCCACATGACCTTCACTACAATAAAGTCTGCAGGCAATAATGGCACACTACTGTGTTAGTCTTTTATGAAGTTCAGCAGATGTTCATTCAAATTATACAAAAAAATGAGAACAAAACACATTTACACCTTTGCTGCATCTGAAACTGTGTCCCAGTTGCCTCCACTTAAGGAAAATTTTCCACTGCCTATCCGTACCAGGATCTCCTCTGGAGTATCATTAGGACCATTGGCGAATGGAGTATAGCTGTTGAAAGGAAAAAAAAAGGAAAGCCAAAATGCCTTATTATAGGTAAGAAGCTGCAAGAAACTGGTAAAATCTCATGAATCATTACAAGTCTGCCAATAGAAACACACTATATACTATTAAATACTTCTTATATTAACATTTCATCTTCAGAACTATATTATTTTAATTGTGGTTAATCAAGTATAATAATACTTATGATAATAATAAAGCTTAATAATAATTAATTTTAATGCATTCTATCTCAGTACTTTGAAAGCACTGCATAGATCAACAGCATCATCAACAGAGGTTTAGGAATGATCCCAGACAGTTAGTTTTAGTCTTCCAGCTGATGTGCTTAAAAGGAACAAAATGGAAAGACAGGAATACATGCTGGACCACTCCTACCCCCTACTTTTAACCCGCTATACCTTTTATTCAGACAACGTTTCTCAAGTGTGCAGGCAGCATACTGCCCAGTCTCTATCTGCATATTTGCATTCAAATCATACAGGAATCCTAGTTTTTATGACAGAATTGTGGTGGTGGCAGTGATTTTACAAGAACTACAAATTTATCAAGGGGAACAGTTTCCAACAGATAGTGTTTATCTGTAAGACAAAAAATATTTGGCCACTGAGCACCTCATAGTGCTTAATGGAGGTTTAGAAAACTTAAGAGGTTACAAGCCAGTGTGCTCTACAAAAGGGCCAGGACTCAAGCCTGGGACAGGAGATACAAGGTGGACTACAAGGGTGCCAGGGTCGGGAGGACAAGGGTCAGAAGGAGAAAGAAAACACCACATACTTTTACAGACCAAGTTGTCTCCTGGAAACTGGGACAGACTTTGGCATCTCTAAGTCATGCACTATAGAAGAGAAACCTTGAACCTACCTATGAGATAAGCCTACTTTATATACACATGTACATAAGATTCCTGTTCCATTGCAGTGTCTTTGACATTCTGCATTCAAAAATCAGTCAGGTAATATCTTACCATTTTAACAAAAACACGGATTCACACAGCATGCTGGAATTTTAGGTAAACAGAAAAGCTAAGAAATAGTTCTCACCCTGCCAACATTGTGTAAAGAAGAACACCCAAGCTCCATATGTCACAGGCAGCATCATATCCCTGTCTCATGAGAACCTATAAAACAAAAAGCATTAAAAAATTCTCAGTATTAAAAGACCACCCCAAACCAATACCACTGCACAGCCTAAGGAAGGGTGAGTCAATCCCAGGATTGACTATTTTTTGATATACAGAGTACAGCAGTACCAACACTACTTCTTGTCCCCAGAACATCATTTCTGAAGGTTTTCAGGAGGCTTACATCTCATTTTTAAGGGTGGATTCTGCTATTTTTAAAGCAGGTTTATTATAAACATATGCACAGTGTTTATTAAAATATGTATAATTCTATTTAAGGAAAACTAGCAGAATTTTTTTCTTTTTTTTTTTTCTGAAGCACTGCTACAAAGTTTAAGTACTTGATGCATCAAAACCAGCAGTGAGAACACACGCATCAGCTTAAGGTACCTCTGGCGCCACAAAGTTGGCAGTGTAGCATGGAGTCAGAAGTAGTCCATTTTCTCCTCGAAGTTGTTTTGCAAATCCAAAATCACAAATCCTGATAGAATCAGCATTATTTGAATCATCCGTATATAAAATATTACTAGGTTTAAGGTCTCGGTGCACTACCTTCAAACAAAGAAATTTTAAAATCCATCACTTAGAATTTGCATGTATATTTGTACATAATTTACATTTAGAAAAACTATTCTCTAGATTAACATACTTATTAAGAGATCTACACAATTATGTAACTTCCAAGGAACAATAAGTTCTAGTTCAAGGAATGTAATAAAAAAGCCTACTGGCTCATAATGAAACTGGAACATAACCATTTGCCCATGAGCCTAAGAGAACAAATATCTGCTGTTTCATAAACTGTACAATTAGAGTCTTATGGGCTTGCCAGAATAACAGGATGAGTTGTTTATATTATTCACGTTTGTCATAAAATACTCAGAAAACCTCTTCCCTTCTGCCATAAAAAGCAAGCCAACTAAAGCACATAACTAAAGGCATGTTAATTCTAAGAAATGTGGAAGCAGCTATGTCATGGAGGAAATCACTCACTCCTTGGCAGTGCAGGTAGTCCACAGTCTTGGCTATAGTGTATAATACAGCGCTAGCCTCTCGTTCAGAGAAGAACTTCTGTCTGAGAATTCGATCAAGCAGCTCTCCTCCTTTCATCAACTCTGTGACAAGGTATATGAACCTACCATCATCATACACCTGAGGAGAAATTTAACAAGTGCATGCATATATAAATACAGATTATCTCTTAAAACCATCATCTATAATTATGTATCCTGATAAATGAAAGTTACAGACTAGATTGTTCACCTCTTCACATATGAACATAAAGCACAAACAGCAGGGACTGTCTAATTTAATTCTGCAATGCAGGAGCCTTAAAGCACGAAGTATAGGGCAGCTTATTGGCATTCTGTGAGACATCAAGGTAATCAGTTGTTAATTCATGAATCAAGTTTTATCAGACTAAGAACTTCTGCTGCAATAGGAGTGTAGCCCTACTGCTCCTGTTGCTTTTCCCCTCCATGGACAATTTTCAGCTGCCAGCACTTCGCATATACGGACAACATGCAGCTGCTTTTTCAGATTCACATTGCCAACACATTAGCTACTTGCTCAAAATAAGATGAAACACAGTATTTCTAACTTTTACATAATTTCTCTGTGTAAACAGCACCTTACTATATGTACTGCTCTTCCAGTATATTTTATTATGTAAAAGAAGTTAAATGAATCCCAATAAGCTTTCTACATCTATATTTATTTGATTACTGTGCAATAAGAGACAGCAGAGAAAGAGAGGTACATACATCCTTTAAAGTAATAATATTTGGATGTTGTCCATAACGCATGAGAATCTCAATTTCTTCTGAGGGGTCCCTCTTACTTTTATCAATTATCTGCAAAATACAGCAACAGGAAAAACAACTTAGCTAAACAAAGCGTTTACTCCCACTTCAACAACAGAATAAAAAAAATATTTCTAGAGTTCATTACTTCTTACTAATCTCAATTAATTAATCTTCCATCTTCACATCCCACTGCTTATTCATTTCTTGCTCTATCCTTACTAGCGATTAAAATTATGTCATTAATGCAGTCCATTCTGCTCCAATGGACAAGGAAATGCAGTGGACTGTCTGAAGCATCACTAATTCCCTGCAGTCCCGTTCCACCCTTGTGGATTTTATTTTATTTCAGCTGTTACCATCATGCAGTACTTTCAGGCTTCCAGACTAATTGCAAAGCCAGATCTTCAAAACTTTACCCAGAAAAAAGAGCTAAAGAAGCCAATACCAAATTTGAACAAATGAAGCAAGCACCATTTTTCACTTCCCACAGCATCTAAATATCTCCACTGCCTAGAAAATTCAGGTATTTAAATTTACAAAACTACTATGCAATAGTTTCAGAACTGTCACAAGGAAATTTATTTAAAGTACCTTCACAGCAAACTCCATATTCGTAGCTATGTGGATACATCGCTTGCAAACAGAGTAGGAACCAACACCAATATCTTCCTTCAGCTCATATACATCAGTAAATTGTGCGCCGTTTCCATGAAGCTGCTTAACAAAAAAACACATACAATCTGTCACCTAAAACAATAAAACGCTCGTCGCCCATAGTACTGTTTTCAACAGCAAAAGTTTTTTCTGGTTGCCCACAATGTCTCTTATGAATTCTGCCTCCAGAAAAACAGCAACACACTCTAAAATTTAGAAATATCCCTTGGAAACATTCTAATAATGCAAATTTTAAGTCTCCCCAACAAAAAAGAACAGACTGCAAACACTAAATATTGGTCTTTGGCATGTCAAAAAAGTTTCCCCAAAAATATACCTAGGACGTACCTGTACTATTGGCAGTATATTGGTGAGTGGTGATATTTTATGATCTTCCACAGTAGTAGTTGCCACAAAACTAAATCCTTTGAAGAGCTGATGTGCATTCGCACTAGGTGGGACTCCTGGAGAATCTAGTGGCATGCACATTTGATTAGTGTGGCTAAATCCCAGCAAGGCTATTTTTTAAACATTCAGGAGAGGTATGTTAGAAAAAACATTTTGAGGCAAGGGGAGCAAACAAGAATAACACCAGATGGTGAGTAAGACTTCCAGTCGTTTTTCTGTCTTCTCTTATTTCAATACCAAACACAAAGCAAGTATTCCCTGGTTTCATCTAAAACTGCAAGATACTGCAGGAACCAGTGTCAGAATACATGTTCTTAGGAAGAAGTTTATTAAAACAACACTACTACTTATGAGAAAGAAATAAAGATCACAGTCTTATGATCAAGGACTGCATAGCAAAGATGAGCGCCCACAGATTTTGCTACTTCAGTGGTATATGTGCTGCTGGCAAGGCAGAAATGAGACAATACAAGACATTCAGTTAGTAATACTACTGCATAATTAGAACCAAGTTTTTCTCAAAATATATGTACTTCTGAATCCACTGAAATTTCACAGCAAGCACAGCCTGATAATTCTGTGTAGTCTATTAGAACCATAGATGTTCTCCAAACATGACAAGTGGTTTTAAAAGTAAGATGCGGCAGTAAAGAAAAACTCACAAAAGAAAACCTGAAATGAAGCCTGAAGCATACTAAACAGTGTTTGCACTTGCTCTGTTTCCAAGTTCAGTTACTTGGAAATTTTTGTGGTTCAATAACTTAAGGGATATTTTAAAGATAAATTTTCATAAGCTTCTTAAAACTGGCTTTTCAACTGATCTAGTTGTACAGGTACTCAGTCCACTCTGCATCTTCCCCACAGTTCTATACCTTTGCGTCACCATTTTCTAAGGAGTAAAGTCAAGTTCAGCATGGGTAGTGAAGGGAACAGCTCAATGAAAAGGCATTATAATACTAGTTCTAAGATTTAATTTGAATAATTATAGTAAGCAATGGGCTTAAGAAAGTTACTTAAAGCAAGTAATTTTCAGTGGAATACTGACTCTAAAAATAATCACTGCTGCAATCAAATTTGGTTTACTTATTGCAGTAAATGCTTTCCCCCACAAGCACTGCACGTCTGGCTTAGCATCTGAATTATGGTCTCAAAGCTACGGCTGATTCACCAACAGGAAAAAAAAGGAATATAAAAGTATAGCAAAATATTTCAAAGAATAGAAACCACCAAGGGAACATACTCCTTCAAAGTATGGGAAACCTGTTACACCCTTTCCTTTTAACTTTGACTTCTTTGTTTGCTGTTGTAACACTAATCTGACCCCTCTTGTCCCACAAACCTCATCAACTTATAAACATGCACAATTTACCTTTTGGTGTTTTTGCTGTGAATTCTGGATCAAAACAGAAGGTATCTTCTGGCTTTCCAGAAGCAGGTTTAAATGGAGGTTGAATTTCTCTTCTGAACAGTTTCTAAAGTAGGAGGAGGAGAAGATCATAAAACTAAGAGTGAATGAAATTTCCACAGGTGCTACAATTTTGCAAGCTAGAGGGTAAGCAACTCCAATATTATTATTTAATTAAAACAGTTTTCTGAAAGAGTGAACAATATATAGCACGTAGAAAACCACAAATATATATGGAAAGACTGCTTTACTTTCATGGAGCTTTGATTTGAATTGCTACAGTAAATGTTACCAAACAAGTCAAACAATACAGAACTTTTCCTTATTCTTCTGAATGCGCCTCATCTACCAGATCAGTACTTTTAAAACTCTAACAGGCTGTTACTTGTCACTAGTTCCTCCGTGGCTTATCCAGAAAAACACGGAACAGCCATAGCACCTCTTACCTTCTGCCAGCACCTCAGACCTGGTTCACAGCTCTTTTGTCAGAACCCTGAAAAACCCATGCCAAAAGGGAAGACATGGAACACAGTCTTCACCTTGCTCTTCTGGGTCCCAAAGACTTCTCACGAGTGACAGGCACGTACCTTTTGGCAAGGAACTGCCAGTTCTCAAAGCTCTATTCCATTTTTTTCCCTGGTCTAATATACTAAATTAGGGGGAAGGAAGGAAAAAGCTCCTTCTTTCTTTCTACTTTACTCAATATGCTGTAAAAAAATGCATTGCCTTGGTCATCTCAAATCTGCAATAAGCCCCATTCACAGTTAAGGAAAAGTCAAGCAATGTTGCAGCCCTAAGCAAAGTTCAGGAGGTTCTGAGAACATTTTCTTGGCATTTCTCTCATCCTTTCAGACCTGTTTTTTTGCAGTTCTTCTCATTTAATCTTCCTGCACAGAAACATGCAACATATTTCAATAAAAAGATAAATAAAACACAAAAACCCACATAAAACACACAACCAAGGAAGAGGGACCCGAACTCATCCAAAGAAATAACGAGGTAAAATACAGGAGTGGTCATCAACACTGTAGTGAAATAAATATAAAGCACTGCCAAATTAAAAAAAGGGGGGGAAAAAAAAAAACACAAAACCCCAGAAACTCTGCAGATCTTTCAAACTTCCTCACTGATATTTAAAAAAAAAAATGACAGGACTTATGAAGCGTTCTAACATGAAAGTTTTGCTGTTACTGAAAACTCTACTTGCTAAACAGGACTTTATGGTGGATACTGCATAAACACAGCTAGAAAAAACACCTTCTCAGAAGCAGATACAAGAGATAAAGAGAAGGATCACAATAGCAGGCTTTACAGAAACAGCTGAGCACTGTATTGGCTGGCATTGCAGGTAGTCCTGTCTGTATCCTTTTGTAGGTACTATAGCAAAGGAGTGTTTTCAGCGTGGGTTTATCTGATATAGAGCATCTGGGGTTTGAGAATGTTTCTGGAAACACATCTCAAAAGATTATAGACATCTACAGAGGAAAAGCTTTAAGGCACTTGTTAAAAATTTAAGCAAGCAGTCATGAACTTGTACAGACTCCAGATCATCGCAGTCAATACTTGAGCTGTGAACACAGTATGACTGATAAAGTCAGAATGTGCTGCAGCTAACTAGAGAGAAGTCAAAGAGAATCACAGTCACAATGAGCTTTTGTGCCCCACATGGAAGCACTAGACAGACATTTACTGAAGAGAAGGATTCCTGCACACAGGCAACATAAGCATCCTCCCCCAGCTAGAGTGTTCTAACAGACAATTTAAGCTTTTGAATGCTGCAACTCTTCATTATTTACAAAGTAAATGCACATTTTATAATTATTACTCTCTATACCATAAATACTACAGCTCCACATGCCAAATTATAGAAGCCAGAACGTAACAGTCAGCAGTCCTGCAATGTTTACTGTGCCTTATTTGGATACAAGTACTTATAATGCTACAACATGTAGAAAAATTAAAACCAGCATAATTTGATTCATTTTGTACTTACATTCCAGTCAACAGTAGAAAAAAAAGGATGTCTCTTAATTTCTTCAACTCCATCTGAACCAGCTCCTGAGCAAAGGAAATACTGTATTTATAACACTTTTGGGTAAAGTTTTGAAGATGACTGCACTAAAAAATTAGTTAATTTCTAAAAACTTTGCACAGACATGGCAGAGAGAATTACAAATACAGCAATATTCTAAAGACTTAAAATACTCAATTAAGAAGCATACACCTTATCAGGGAGGCAAACAGATTACAAGAAGCCCATAATACAGTCAATTATCTTTGCTCTGACACTGTCAAAGCCTTGGCTCACTGCTACAGTTACGAAGAAAGTAAACTTTCATTAGCCAACCCCAGGAAGTCATGATCCAAACTAACAAAAAATGGTAGCTAGACCTAAATGCTACTGACCATCCAGAGCTTGAGAGTCTCTAGCAACTACTTCCTTTAAATAATCAACTTAACCCAACTACTTTTATTTCCAAGATCCAAATAAATGAACCAACCTAATCTATTTGATGGGTTCCTTTTAAACAACATCCTCAGAAGACTTTGTGCTTCAGGGCTGAGGAACTGAGGCATTCCAAGTTTTGCTCTAGAGGAAAACAGAGACCAAGTAAGAAGAAATGTATCTTGCCAAAAACTGTCTACACAGAATTTATTGCACAATCTGATGTATCAAGGATCTATTCCAAAGTCTCGTAGACTGTACATATTTAAATCAGCAGCTTTTAAATTTCATATTATATAAAAGAAACCAAACCCAAACATAAACAAAAGCCCAAAACAAATCTGAACAAAAAGACATCCTGACCACAGCTAAGCCCCCCAGACAAGCTTTATGCTAAAATAGAGTAAAACCCATTCTCAGGAATACATATTTTCAAAGATATCTTCATGTCACCAGGAAGCATCACCAAAATACCTCCACCAGAATCAATGCCAGAAGAGACTCAAATCCCAAATTACTTGCCCCTGAAGTGATTACTAATATTCCTCTTGAAACAAAAGCCTCAAGAAGTAGAAGCCTCATTAAGCCATCATATAAAATGCTTACTGACTTGCTAAGGCAAGAAGTTCTTCTCCAAAACTGTAGTATCACTTCAAACTCCAAGTAAGGCTAGTGATCTGATCGATCTGTTTTCACAGGTAATAACACTATAAAGTCATCCTCAGGGTAAGCTCAAACTGCTGTACGTTGGTAAGAAGAGAACTTCTCTCTCACCCCCTTCCCTGTCACCCCTTCAAAAGGCTCAAGGCTCTACATGTGGTCAAAAGCAAACTCTTTGTTAGCTAAGTGCAAATAAAGATGAGAACATATTTGCCCAACAGCTTCAATTAGTAATTACCAGTTTACCCAGTCTGTCCTGTTAGACAGCTTCTGGTGTAACTGATGTAATTTAATATGAAAAATGTCAGCCTGTATGTGCACTCTCCGTACCTACATACACAAAGCAACATCTGATTAACTACTGCTTACAAAATAAAGGATGCTGTAACAGCCTAACAACATCATGAGCGGTAAATAATGGTGGTCTAATTCACAGTACTGTTTTCACCTTTATTATACACCTACAATAAAAATACAAGTTAATCCCTAAGTTTTTAATTCCTGCATATACTTCATTGTATTTCTGTGATCTGGGATCCGAATCTTTCTGGGAGGGGGCTGGGCTTTCTTGTTCCTGTTCTTCCTAAAACTCTTCAAGCACAAGCAGCTACAACAAGCTGTTAAAACATATTTAAATGACATTTTCTGACTTTCCAAAAGTAAGAAGATATACTTACTTGAGTATCATATTCATAGTTTCATTTCGATCTTTACCTTGAAATGGTAGTGTACCAGTAAGCATTTCAAACTGAAAAGAACAAATGTTAATCTAAATCAACACTTCTTCCCCCAACTGCTCAAAGTGTTTAGTAATGTACTGTTCCCTATCTCTACATCAGACATACTGCCTTGAGCTTTTAAAAGATTATCCAAAAAGTTCACAAATCTAAAATTTGGTTGTCACTGGCACTTTACATGATAACAACAGTGGCAAGTGAGACACAATTATGATGTAGGAATATCTGAAATCCACAAACTACTCTAAGTAATAAAATCTCCTCCATAACCAATTCTTAGATGTTGCCATACTCTGAAAAGAACAAGAAGAATAAATTCTAAAACAGTACTTTACTTTTAATTTCAATGTGCATATTTCAGCCTGATGCTCTAACACATCATGACATAGGTGTGCTAGCAGTTACTGGTTTATTTCACTGCAACACTCCAGTATTCATTCAACAGGCTTACTCTTACAAAAATGCAATTAATATTCCATAAAACCAAGTATTCAGGGTGGGGTTTTTTTTAACTATCAAGTAATATCTGAAATAAATATACAAACTGAAGACTCACACTGACCACAATTGTTCTAAACTACCAATGGACTACATGTGATTGTTTTGGTTCCTGACAAGTACTCCTTATAGGGCTAAGCAGGTGAAAAGGGAATTTTATTCAGATTAGTTACTATTTCAGGTGACATCCAGTTATTATCTCTTCCCCTTACCCAAGCATTAGTAATTAGATCTGGACAAGCTTATTCTAATGACATTACTTCACATTCACTTAGACATATGCAATGTATTTGTGACCTTAAGCAAGGTAAGCAACGAAGCATACAGTACCATGAGAACACCAAAGGACCACCAGTCAGCACTCTGGTTGTGCCCTCGCCTGTTTACCACTTCAGGTGCCATGTATTCTACAGTACCACAGAAAGAATAGGCCTTCTTCTCTTGATCTACTGATTCTTTGCTGAGTCCAAAGTCTACAACAACAGCATTACAAGAATATAGCCAGTAAAGAACTTTAGAAAAAACAAAATACTGTACACAGTAGTTCAAAGTGTTGACAGCTTTTGCTTGCTTGCTTTCAGATTACTGTGTCACTATCCTAGCTCTTCATGAAACAAGAAACTGCAGATATCTAGAAATACTGCACACAACCAGTTTACTACATACCATTCTGTAAGTCCTATTAAATTGATTAGCCATCAATATTACTACTCAAAATACTTGTAATATTACATGATTAGAGCCTTAAGATAAATCAAAAGGTCTCATCTCTGTTTACTACCTGCTTTTTTCACATAAAAAATTGGATAGAAGTAAAAATCAGGTTCAAAGAGAACTCAGTCTGCAGGGTCTAGTATTACTGAATGATGAATAAATAAAATCAGACTAAAAATATTGTTGTTATATAAGACAACGTGGTTCTGCAACCTGACTCAAACTCAGTAATCTTGTATATCTGCTCACTTCCCTCCCAGATTCCTTTTTCTTCACTAGTTTGAACAATGCCACTGAATGATACGCAAGTCCTTGATATTTGCCCAACTCTCAAGAGTCCCTTTTTTCAAAGGGGAAATGACTGCTAATCAATAATCCCATAAATTATTCTTTCCAGTCTCAGAAGGAAATGAGAATTTTAGGAGATAACTGGATTTAAACATATAATACAGAATTTTTAAAATTATGCAATTTATAAACATGATTTCTTTCCATCGTTATTCCAACAATTTTTTGAGAGTTTAAAAAGCTTAATTTTATCTTGGAATTTAATAGGTAATATCGGTAGATAAAATATATAATGAAATCTAGAACATAAAAGCATAACCTGAAACATGATTTAAAGCTTGCAGAAATTGATTGCAATTTGATTTCCAAATAGTCTTACGCATTTGTAATTTCCCAGAATATATGTATTTTAATTGTTCCTCATAGAACATTGTTCTGCAATTTTGTATGCATTTCAAAGTGATAATCTAGACAGGCAAAAAAAGAAGTAATATTTCAGAAGTCTCACTGTACACTAAAATCTTTTTACACCAAAAGCACCTCTGCTCCCTTTTAAAAGTCTCAGTCAGCAAATTTAAGCCTGTCTCTACCACCTCTTGATCTTCTGTTAAAAGGCATTTCGTAGTAAATCTTGATACAGCTCACTTCCTAACCAGAGTGGTGGATAGTTTGAGTTATTAATGTACCACCTCCTGAACTAAAGCTCCCTTAAAAAACACGTTCAATGGCTGTTTTTTTTATTTCCAACTACTTTTCCTAAATTTTAAATACAGCAATTAGGATATGCAGTTAGCAATATTGCTCTTAGTACTGCAACCTGATCTACACAAATATTAGCCCTGAAAACTAACTTCAGGGGAACCTGCATGGACATAAGGATCTGAAAACTGCAAGATACAGTCTCTGGTGATCTAAAATACTTCAATAAAAGTACTTTTATAAAAAAAAATAAATATTCATATAGAGAAGTGATACAGATTTAAGAAGTCTGTCTAATCAATCAATTTCTAAACAGCTAAATACTGGCTCACACATAATCTAGCCATCACTATACATGTCTTAGGCTTGTAACTAAAAGCTTGTACAGGAATACGTTCAGAAAGTGCTATACTAGTAAGTGTTACCTACCTGTTAACTTGATATGTCCTGCTTCATCAAGCAAAATGCTGAAAATTAAAATTCACATTCACCAATACACATAAAGGGGAATGTTTACATAAAACATTTAACACATAAAAGTTAACAATTTTGATCTCCAATGGCTGTTATTAATTTAATAAGTCAATATTATCTCATTAAAATCACAGATATATTTTTTACATTTACATAGTCTAACAATAATATTTGTAATTTTTTACATCACTATAGTAGAAAATGCAAAGCAACAAGCAAAATACATGTAATAGTGGTAAAATACATTTTACTTTACTTTTCTGGCTTCAGGTCCCTGTATACAATTCCCAAGCTGTGAAGGTGATCCAAAGCAAGGGCCAGTTCTGCGAGGTAGAATTTCACATCTTCCTCTGTAAACATAACCTAATAAGAACTGTATAGATTTACCTTCTGATCTTGTCTTCAGTTTTTAAAACTGCAATCTAAAAAAATACTCCTGTCTGCCTGAATTTCAAATAAGTTTTAGAAGTACTTTATGAGCTCATAATTCATTAATTCACCTAACAGAAATTATATACTAATACAGGCTAATCATAAAGTATACAGTCAAACTACCTGCAATACTTAAACAAAACCATCAGAGCATTATTGCAGAGCATTAGCTAACTTTTAAGGTAATAAATGTTACACCAGCACCCCTGCCACAATCCTATACTGACTGCTTTCCACTGCATTGTAAAATTTAGTACATGACTGCTGTATTGAGTGACTGTCTTTGAATTCACATTAACAATATGTAGAAAAAGCAGAAATACTTTTTCAAAAGTACAGAAAATAGAACTGGTGAAAACAACAATTACATGAAAATCTGTAGTAGGAGATGAAGAACCCACCCTGCTCTTCTGAGGAAATTTGAAGAAACCTAGTGAGATACTGAAAAACTGACTGACATTACATACAGAGCATTTGAGTGATGCACTTCTATCCTCTATATTCAACTGGTTGCTTTTCATCTCGCATACAAGAATTGTACCTGCTTTGCCCCTTGTTGTGTTCTGCAAATTACTGGAATTGAGTCTGAGGTTTAAGTGAACTAGTCCTTTATTTATTGAAAGCACCAGGAATAAGGAGAACAGCCATCTCAACTGCACAGTAGATAGCTAACAACACTAAAATTAAGGTAACTGGGCGTACCAATTTAGCAGTATACTAATCTATACTTTGAATTGCACATATGTAACCTGCTCTACTGGCAACAGAAATATTCCTAATTTCCATAACAATAGGTATTAATGTTCTGTGAACAATAAAGCTGTTACGCTATACTGTTTTACCTAATTTTTTTTAAAGAGCATTATTGATACAGGCTTTTATCTGCATTCAGGAGAAACTTTGGATATCACTAATCCTTGGAGTAGTCAAAATGCAAACCTCAGAATGCAATGATGCTAAATGGTATTCTACAGTCTCCCAATAATCATTTCACTTAAAACTGCTTTCTGTGTTAAATTAAACATGATGCAAGTCAACTTCATTAACTGTTACTAATGAAAATTTCATTATATACTCATTTCACCTCCACAGCTTAAACCCTTCTATGCATATTAGAATTTAAACACCAACAGAAGTGTTTTAATAACCTCATACTAAACCCAATTAATTTAAAATAATCCTTGTGTGGCAACTATGAAACGCCATGGGGAATTTACCCTCAAGGATATTGTCCCCATTTTTGCTTTTCCATGTACTTTTGAAAATACTTTATCTTTCCATCATAAAATAAAAAGCCCTGATTTTTTTCCTTACCTATATACACAGTAAACGTTTAAAAGAAAATAACTGAAGTCTTCCAAAAACAATTAGAGGTTTAACAATAACAAAACTTGATAATTATTACTTTATTCCCAAAGGGAATAAATACACCTTTCAACCACCCAGCTAGTATTATTATGGATAGGCTTGCATCCCTTATTTAAGAATATTGCAAACTGAGTAATCCCAGCTGTGTTAGTACTAAAGTTCTTCCTGCTACAACACAATTTCTTCTATAATTAGACATCTTATATCAAAGCAGAATTTGACCTCTTTCCTACATCCTGTTCCAACAACTCTTTGCAAGTCAGTTGGCTTGTTTAAGCCTTTTGACCTCCATTTTAGTCTCGGTAATCAATTTTGAGCTCAATTCTTAGACATAATCACTCTTTCACCAAGGTCAGCTTTTTATAAAAAGGAGAACCCCTCTCTCCCCTTTAAATTCTTCCTTCTCTTTTGCCTGTTCTTAAAGCCAAGCTTAGTTTTTACCATATGAGGAAATAAAACTAGCACATGGCTTTGCATACTGGGGACACAACCACTTCCTTCATGTCATGAAGGACCAGCCACATACCCCATTTTCCCATTTAAGAAAGTGTTATTTCCTATGTATTAGCAATACAAAGGTATTTACATGGGTGAAAACACTGAAAAGCCCTCTTACTGAGAAGTTGTTGAGAAATTGCCATTAAAAATTGAAATCTTTTATGAAAATTTGACAAGTTTGGAGAAAGAAAAGTCTCATAAACATGTTCATAATACTTAAAGGTAGCATATAATAAATACCTAATGAAAAAGGTTTAAAAAAAACCCACAACAAAAACCAGGCTGCATCCTATTCCCTCCTCTGAAGCTCTCACTCCAAAAAAAAAGCAAAAAACGAAAGGAAAAATTAAAGGTGCAGTTGCACACCCATGTTAGATGAAAGGAAGTGCTTTCAAAAATACTCAATTTACACTTTGTGAGATTAAGCATTAAGATTTGTATTACAGCATTCTGAAATTTTACAATGCAGCAGAAATCTCTCAGAGATGCAGGCTTTCAGAAGCACTTAAGCTGACTATGAGCATGAGAACTTCTACATCCTCTTCCTTCGTTGCTAAATTTTAATTTACTTCAATTAGGTTTCTAAGCAACAAAACATTTTTAGACAAAAGAACTGCACTTTGCAGATACCAAATTAAAACTCAGACTTCTAATCAATACACACTCATGTTACTTAAGGTTACAGAATTTATTCTAGAACATGTATGGAAAGCCCAACTAAGTTATTAAAAACTTGATTATGATAAGATACATGGGGGAAACAGCTACAGAAGACAATACTATATTGACAAAAACTCTTAATACTAAGTGAAGATAAAATTTTAGGTACTTACCTCTTTGGATAATCGTGTGAATACATCTCCTCCCCTGAGAAAATCCAATATTAAATATAGCTTCCCTTCAGTCTGAAAGGCTTAAATAAATAAATAAATACACAGATCAATGGTTGTGTGACAAAGATGATTTACAAAACAGATCTGAATGCTTTTACAACTTGGAAATTCCAATGAAAGGCAATACTTTTGTTATGGATCTAAAATAACTCAGCAGCACATGAGGTAACTTCCTGAATGATCACCTGCTTCTTGTAGAAGACAATCTTAGTCATAAGAGATCATTAAAATACTGACATTTCTCCTTTCTCAAACAGGGAAAAACCAAGTATGTGAATTATTGTGTTTTGGCTTTACTCAATGAAAACCAAAAAAACCTCTCTGCAGAATTTGCCAGAATCTTCCAAATCTTTCATTTCAAGAGGACTCAATCTAAAATTTACCTTCTTTTCTAGCCCTATTATTTAAAGTTGCTAGAACCTAATTTGGGCACTATAAACCTGAGAAAGAACAAGATCAGATATGCCTTCAAGTATGAAAGAAACTTTCAAAGAATGTAGCAAAACCAAATACCAACCATAGTGCAGTTTGACGATAAATGGATGATTTACTTCTACTAATATATCTCTCTCCATTTTTGTACGAACTCTATCCCGAACTGAGGGGAAAAAGGAAAAGACTAGGATGAAGCAAAAATATCTGGTATAATACAAATTGAACAGAAGTTATTTCTAAAGCAATACTTTTCCTTGTTATTTGTTTATAACTTTAAAGTCTCTCACAAAACACATGCTTTCAGATAACAAAACTCTGTTTTTTTAATTCCTTGACCGATATTCATTATTGTCTTCAATTTCCTTCCCCTCCAACACATTCCAATATTTTCTTATAATCTACATTACTTTCAAGAAAAAGCTCACATCTGTATTTCTAGGCAGCTAACTTCAGTCTCTGAATTAACTATCTGGACTGAACATATATTTTCTGTCTTCTAAGATTACTTTTTCCTCCCCAACTAGTAACAATCCCTCTTTATGCACAGTGAACTTGCATGCATTACAGTTTCTTCCGAATGACAAACCAGTAAGCTAGCTTGCTATGGCACCTATAAGAAGGAATGACTGACCAATTTTAACCACAGTAGAGCTCTAACTTCAGACAAAAGGAAAAGTGTTTATGAAATTAATTTGGTTTCATATAATGATCAGACTAAACGAAATTAAATGATGCAATTTTAAAGTTTGAAAGAGCACTGTTAACCACATACCTAAAGCTATTTGGCCAGATTTAAAATAATTCTAAAACATGAGCTTACAAGTTACTCCAGACAAAAGCTACCATCAGAGAACAGTTATGAACTCACTCAAAAATACGTAGCAGAAAAAAACAAACCAAACCAAACCCAAAAAAAAGCTTTTAAAAAGAATATTTACATGAGTCATTTAAGAGACAGAGGTTCACACACGTACCTTTTAAAGAAGCTTTTTTCAATACTTTCATTGCATAAAGTTGCCCAGCATCAGGGCCAATTATTTTCCGTACAAGGAAGACCTGGTAATACAAACCCCATTTTTAAAATTACTCCTGAAAATCTTTTACGTAAACACTAGATTAAGCTGACTTAAATAAAATAAAACACATTATTTTATGTCTTTACCTTAAACTTCATTAATACAGACAAGGAGATAGCATGTCCCTAGTCCCATCCCACTCCTCGAAAAGTCCATGCAATGAAAAGGATGCCAAACATTCATAATGTCTTTTTGCATCAGCAAGCTTAGTAATCAAATACGCAACTATCACAAAGGATTTGCAAACATCCTTTTTATTTCAGACAGCTTTCGGTGTTCTTTCCTAAGTATACACCTTTAAAGGAAGAACAAAATTACATTCCCTTAATCAGATTAGAGGTACGTACACCACCAAGCTCTCTGAAGTATTAAGCTTCATTATAAACTACGCATTCTTTCCTACAGCAAGCCATTTAAATAAGTACTTATTTGATAAGTACTTGTATAAATCTGTGTCTTTATATTCCTTACTTGGAGAAGGACAATTCTGGAGGTGCCCCTGGTCTGGCACCTCCTAAGAGTTTTTTGAGTTTTAAGACCCAAGTCTGAAATATGTAACAGGTTGTATTAATGAATTCTGTAAGAGTGCCAAGATGAAAGCAAGGAAACCTCACCATTCAAGATCAAAGCACCCTTTCCCCCTGGAATAGCAACTCCAACAGGTCTTTCTACTCTTTTATTTCCAGGGGAGTTTTAAAGATAGATGGTATATAACTCGACACTAAGAAAAGCATAGTATTAGATAAAATCATGCAGTACAAATACATGTATCTCCAGTGAGTAATATTCTAACTAGTAGTCTTTCAATTTACAAAATGGCTCGGTATGCGCTCCTGTTTCCAAGCTGCTGTTCTTATAATAGCAATTATCATGAGGAATGTTTGTACCATAAAAAAAAAATGATGTATGATCACAAGAGAATGCCAAGAGCTACCCAAAATGGCCTCTGTGATCTTACCTTATTCATGTTTTCATTAACACCAGATTTGTTTACACATATACTTCATTAGAAATTATTAGATAACTAGAAATTAGCTTTTTAAAAAATAAGCATACAAGCTGGCAACATTCTCCATTTTAGAATGAGAAATTCATACACTGCCACTGACCACGTTCCACAGGGTTGGGAGAGGGGCTGTTTTTATTTTAAGCTCTAGTTTGTAGAAAAATGTCATTGTGTTTCAAGGTTATTGGGCTCTTTGTTTAAATTTTGCCTAATGACTGATCTGCAGCACTGCTCTCCTGTTATATGATGTTGACGCTCAAATAGTAAAGGGAATAATTCAGACACCAGCAAATAAGAAAACATCTGTAGAGTAATACACTCACAATTACAAAAGTATTTATAAGCCTGTACAAGTATTTTAGTGCTTATTAACTAGCAGCCTGTGAGAATGTAAGGAATTCACATACAAGTTACAAATTTCAGCCAATAACAACCAAAAAAGTTGATAGTCAAAACTGCTCAAGCATAGTTGTAGTACTACTCAAGTAGTACTCAAAACTACTACTATTTAACGTGCAGACAAAGCCTGCACCTTGCAGAGATGCAATGACTGGCTATTCAATTGAAAAGCAGATTCAAAGTGGCCACATGTGCAAGATGATTCAACTAAGCTAATCGAAGATCATCTTCAGCAGATCAGGTGCTAAAGCTTTAGATTATCAAAGGCTGAAGAGAGAAATTCAGTAATGGACATGAAGTTTAACCCTCTATTTCTGTGAAGCATTGTTAAATCCTGCACAGATGTCAGAAAAGACAGGTAGAGGATGGGCTGTAGCACTATAATAGATCAGGGAAAACCAACCTTGTGTTTGCTAAACCCAAAGGGAGATCCCTGGGAAGTATGAACTAGAGGGATTAACACAAACACCATCAAGGCACCACTCACTGATCTTTGTTGTTTGTTTTCCCTTTTCAATAGAAAGCCACAAATAGTAGACAAAATGAGCTCTGCTCAGATTTGCAACAGTCACCATCCAGTTCTTAAAGCTAGTTCCTCAACCAAGCACTGCCAGGTTTTGAGAGCCCTAAAACAGATGTCTCACCAAGCTGGCAGGATTCTGAGCAAGAGCTTTCTTTAGGCTGTCCGGAGTCTGAACTCTGGGAAGTAAGAATCTGAGTCAGGGCTAAAAGGTCGGTACCAGATGTACTAACCTAAGATAGCTTAATACATCTCAAGTCAGGAGTAATAAATGCACAGAGCCTTTTAAGCTCTCAAGATGTGTATGAGGGAATTGCCAACCAACATTACCAGATAAACAAATATTTCCTAAGCTGTAAAGCATGAAGAAATACTTTAAAGTCTATTTCTGAACTATCATTTCCAAAATGCCTTCCTAATGTCTTCCTCCCCACATACAACTCTATGCAGAGATTTGTTCTTGCCATGAGACAAATAAAACCAGCACAAGAACAGGAAAACAGAAGCATGTATAAAACAGATTGCTTACTTGAAGCTGCAAAAGATCTAGTTTGAGTCTGGTTTAAAACAATAAATTAGCTTCTTATACACTGGGATTAGTATTTCAACTCGTGTTTAAAACTAGTGACTGAGATACTACAGTCTTGTTTTCATTTCTGCAACATGACTCCAAATGGTACACTACGAAAACATCAGTGTAACCAAAAAATTGCCATATTTCTTCTACATGCTATTTGACTGATTGTTCACTTAGTGTCTTTTAGCTGCACATTACTTGACAGATAGAGCAAAATAAAAAACCTGAAATACATTTCCCAGGTTATTTACTGTTACGCTGATTCAAGTTCCAAACTACCACAATCATTCTCCCATATCTACATCAATACAAATTTTGTATACTGAAAAAAGTCAAACATTCACAGCATGTGAAGTACCATCATTAAAAGACAAATCACTACCTCCTCCAGAAGAGCCTCCAGAAGTGTCTATTACACCACTGGTGCCTCCCAAGCATGAACCCAAGCTACAGAAGATAAAAAGCAACCTATACAGAATAGAGTTATTGTTCAGTCTGATTCCACAGCAGATGGTGCAACAAAATCCTGAGGCAGTTGAAAACACCATGGATTTGCTTCAGATAGCCATGGCATTAGGCAAACAGAGCTTGCCAGCACAAGAGCTGTTGTATAAAACCCACACCTAAATCTTTTCACATGAAAAAGACAAGGGGTAATGGGCACAAGTTAGTCCTGGGGAGATACCAACTGCACGCAGGAGAACAACCAGTCACTGGAATCATCTCCCCAGGTAAGTGGTGGATTCCCCAACACCAGACACTTTTAAGATTCACCTTGAGAGAATGCTGGGACATCTAGCCTAGGTCACGCTTGGCCTAGAAGGGTTGGACCAGATGATCCCTGAGGTCCCTTCCAACCTGGTATTCTGTGATTCTATAATCCAACCGGCCAAATTCCGTACTGTTGGTACAATTATCCCCATGAAACTGCAGATGCCAGTCCAAGTGAAGCACAGATGTGCCTCTTTTCAGTGAAAGCAAACCACAGCTTTCCATGGCAGCCCTCCCAAAATCTGCTACTGACTGACCCTTCCTGCCTAAAGACTGAGGCTGCTGTCCCTCAGTGTCTGGTATGATTGGGTGTACTGCTATAAAAAGTGCTGCCTTGGCACCAGAGTAAGATTGAAAAAGATGAAATTTGTCAGTATCTTTTCAAACATCCCCAGCAACTCTGCCTCAGCAGTAACTTTCAGGAATGCCTGGACAGGTCTATGGAAAAAGACATCTCCTTTTCCTCTAAAAACAAGACAGAAATGCTATCATAGAAAAAATGTAACACCTCCCACTCCCCACCCAACTGCAAAACAGGGTAGAAACTTCAAAACAGGGCAATTTCCACAGGCATATCTATCTGCACTCAGATGTGTTAGGTTTATACCTTCCCTTGCAGTATTAGTGAAATAAGGGGAGTAAGACAAAGCAGGTTTAAACTGAACATCAAATAAAAAATTATCTTACCTTTCCAAATGATCCCTGTCCAAGAACCTTAAGGAGTTCAAACTGTGCTGGATCTGCTTTCTCACAGCCTTCTTTCACATGGTGTGTAATAGGAATTTCTTTCACACTTCCTTCATCCTATTATTTCAAGACAAACAAAAAGCAGCAATGAACAGGCCTGAATGAGTCAAGTATCATTAGAAATGCACACAAATGCCTCCTCTTTTCTTTGCTGGTGTTTTGTTTGTTTGGGGTTTTCTTTGGGGGGTGTGGGTTCTGTTTTCTTTGGGTTTCTTAATGTTTTAAATTCTAGTATGACAAGAAAGCTGTTCAAATGAAGAATTTTCCCATCCATCCTTTCATAAACAGAAATTTCTAAACTGAAGTAAAATTCTCAAAGAATGCTTATTTACTTTTGTCATAAATTACAGCTACAGCAAAGATGGATTTTCTTGCATGAAAGGAATAAATGCACAGATCTTTAAACTAAGTCTAAGATGATCCTTCTGTGCTTCACTTTTGTTTAGCAGCCTTTAGTTTTCTCAGTTGCTAGTCTTCTCATCTTCCCCTTTCCTGAAACAGTCTTAATGAAACCTAAATTGAATTTAATCATTTCAGTAATGATTGCTTTTCACAGCAGCAAATAATAAATATGGTCATCCATTTGCAGCTAGAGGAATATGCATCATTTGAAGAGCACAAATGTCCTATTTGTGAGTCATTTAAGAACTCTGAGAATTCTTGAATTCAACAGAAGAAACAGCTCTGGAGTGCAGAGTTCATGGAAGGACTATCTTGTATGGAGACGACCTTTGGAAAGCTGAGGTTAATTCTGAACTGTTCACTTCTTCCTGTTACTCTCATCTTTAGCAAAGCAGAGCACAGCGCCCTCAATTGTGAAAAGACAAACATTCATGATGAAAACAAATCAGATGATGTATTGCAGCTCTCACGGTGTAAGAGAAGTTTGTGTGAGCCAAAACAAGCAACATGCCAAAATAAGCACCCTTGAAACTTAAAACTACGTGCTAAGGCCTACAACAGCAATCTCAGCTTACATGTAGAAAAGGAGCAGCACCTCTTTGCCCTACCAAGAATACCAATAAACTTCTTGTACACAAAAAATACATCCCAATCACACCTGATTTGCAGTACGTTGCTTTTAGGGTATCCAAATTATTATTAACTATCCTCCTATCCTCTCTTTAGGTCTTCATCTTGAAAACTTCTCTTAGCAGAGACCAGAAAAACACCCTAACCCTAACACAGTGCATTGCTCTCCTTCAACAACAAGTACAAACAGCACCAGAAAAAGACCTGGCCACTTAATGAAATGGTTGGCTTCAGTTAAAAACAGCATTCTATAGTCAGGCTGAATACAGAAAGTCTTGCATACCGGGGAGTGTTTAAGGCCAGGCTGGACAGGGAGGACTCGGAGCAACCTGGTCTAGTGGAAGGTGTCACTGCCTATGGCAGGGGGTTGGAACTGGAGGAGCTTTAAGGTTCCTTCCAACCCAAACAGTTCTATGAAGACCACACATTAAAACAAGTAAACAGCTGACATACATTTACGATACAGTGTACACATGCCAACTTCATTTCATCCCTCCACCTTGCTGACGGTACATGTAAATATTCATCGGAAAGATGCACATATCTTATTTTAAGCACGTGCCTGGAATTTAAGGCAGGTAAGAACACCAGCATTTCAAGTCATCTGACAACAGATGAAAGCAGCGAGTTGTGTAGCTGTACAAGAGACTTAATGGGTGGTTCTTTCTATGAAATATGTAAATAGTCTATTTAAATGCCTTTTTACTTCACCATCCTAATTTGTATTCCTTAACGCTGTGAACCTATGCATGAGAAAAGATCTTTAAGAGTTCACCTGCTCTTCTGTTTATCACCCACCTTGAGTCATTAGCCTGTGACATCACATGTGGTTGCTGAGGAGACTGACAGAGTATTTCTAAATGTGAACCGAGAAGGAAAATGTTTTCCATGCAAATAAAGAATAACTTGAGATGTATGAAATGAGTTATTTTTTATAAAGTGTTTTACCTTTGCAAAAGATCTCACTTAAGAATCATTAAAGTACTAAAAATTGGCATGACTGAAGTATAAGAGGACCTCTGCATCATCAACAAGAAACAAGCAGGTAAGAAGTAGAACAGATATATAAGCCTGTTTCACTTCCATTTCTGGTTTGGCCTCCATGAACTGGAAATCTGGTTATCTGGTTTTGTACTCTGCTGGTTGAACAGCACATCCATCTCAGGGTTCAGGTACCAGCTCCCACCGAGCTGCCTGGCACAAGAGGCAACTATTCTCAGTAGTTCAAGAGAACAAAGCACTGAAAGAAACTCTACAATCATTTATGGCTTTGTGCCATCTTACTTTGTTGCAGCTTGACTGGTATGTAGCTCCAAGCACCTAACAAACAAGCTCAGCAACATCCTTCTGGTTCAAGCACAGCAAAAGATTGAGACAACCCATTGCGCATCTTTCTTTGCTACATGTAATACGACTACAACACTGACTGTTTATTTGCTTACTCCACACCAGGAAAAGTCCAATTACCACGTTTCTATCCCCAAGAGTTTATTCTCCAAATCACTTACTCAAGAAGTTATTGCAACACAAAGCAGTGGTTACAGCTGGCAGTAAAATCTACTTGATACCTTCTTCCATGATTCTGTTCAAAAATACATGGATGGGCATGCTGAAAACTGATGGCAAATTTTTCCATGCGAACTCAGGCATTTCACTACGTACAGAATTAGCCTGAAATTCAGTCCAAGATTTAGCCAACACACAGAACACTGATCTTTAGCATTTCCTAAATATGCACATCACCGAATCACTGGTCAAAATCACACTCAACAGAGTTTATTTGGGATATTTCTATGCAAGTCAAATTAACACACTGGTGTAAAAATTCTGGTTTAAAATAGCAGGAATTAAGCACCTTCTAGACAAATGTACCACAACTACATCACAAAAAAAAAAAACACAAACAAACAGATGACAGTGTAATAAGAGCAACGTTAAGCGCTCTGTGGATAAATGGTTCAAGGCTGGACAGAGCATTTCCCAAGGTTGAGGGACCTGTCAATGTTTTCTCCAGCACATAGAATCGGTTTTCCATAACCTCATGGGACAAACTTTCCCAAACAAGGCCCCTACCCAGGTACTAATTTTCAAAATCACCTTTGAGGCTTGGAGCCTCTTCAGATCTGGTCACATAAAACGACAGGCTCAAAAGTTATTAAAGAGCAGGAAATGCATGACTTTTGCTTCAAAAGCAAGTCACGCTAATAAGCGTCTCAAATGAACATCTATCGAATATACTTACATGGTAGGCATATGGTTCACCTTCTTCCATAGGCTCATCTGCCATTTTAAGGCCATTTAGCTACAGAGGGGAAAGAAAGGGAATGCAGAAGAAAAACAAAAACAAAGTTAAGACCTAAAAATTTTAAATAAGCAGAGTTCATCATTTGACCCAATTCACACTTCAGAGCACACAAATGGAAACTGATGCTCTTGTCACTCTAAAACTGGAGTTTCAAACAAATACTACTACTTAGACATTATATTTAGCATCTCCCTTATGTATGATTTAGCATATCCCTTTGTAAATGCTGTTGGATAGTGTTATTTAATTGGAATGAATTTAAAATTCCTTCTTTAAAAGCTACAGATACCATCCATACAAGATGACAGCAACGCAAAACTTTTCTGGTAAGCACAAAACTTACGTTGCAGATGCTTTTCAGACACCTACAATCTGCTGCTGACAGTTAACTGCAGTTTAAGAAGAAAAGATTCAGAAGTGATTTTGAGTCTTTTCAGGGCAAGAGCGAGAAGGGCAAGAGCAGGTAGTACAGAGAATACACACCACAGAATTCTTACGCCCAAAATAATCACCTATTTCTTTAAAAATTTAGATTCCTCTAAAAATTGGCTTGTCTCAGAGGTTATTTAAATATCTAGCAAATAGAATACTCAAATTTTAAGTACTTCAGAAACTAGCTTCGTATATTAAAATACTTCTGGATCAATTTCAAAAGCACATCTTTGACAGGCAGTAAAGTATGATATGCATCTGGACAGAAGCAAATAAATGACATGCTCTTAATGACATGCTCTTAAACCAGCACAATACTTGCTATCAATTACCAACCCCCTCCCCACCTCCAAACAGCAGTAAAAAGAAGACAAGAGTCCACAGTCACAGTAAAAAAAGTTTATAAGTTATTTAGTTGAAGCTCTAAGTAACGATGGTGCTTAACAACTGAAACTTGACAAAACCCCAGTGACTCTGAAGGACGTGCTCCATTTAAACATGCAAATTAAATTAAAATTAATTAAAAACTGAAAATACCTGACAAAATGGGTGAAGCCAATTATGGATTTTGCTACTGATAATTGCTAATTTATTTGTATGTTAATCTGTCAGCATTTCTACCTTCATGTGGCATCAGTCTCACACAGCAAAACGCTAACCAGAAATAACATAAGGAAACTCAAACCACTTTTTTCCTGAAAACAGAACTGAAACCAACTAAGCTCTTAGACCAGATAACGACGCTTTTTTTCTTACACTTCTAAATTTACTTAAAATACATGCCTAAGATACTGCACTATGGCATAATTATCAGTATGCGAATTGGTAAAACACGATTAGAAAGAACTTGAAATGTAGACCATGCCCCTGTTTAAAACCAAAACAGGAAACTCGACAGACGGGTAGGGCTGAAGGGACAGGTTTATACCACCATGATTGCATCATCTAAGCAAACCCTCAACCACTTCTACTGCTTCTTTTAGGACTCCTGATTTCAAGTACAGCTTTGAGGAGCTAAGTGCTAAATGAATGATTCTGGTATCTCCAATTTTTCTAGCAAGATATCAGCGCTCATTTTTGGATTCACTAAAGAAAAGATTATCAAGTAAAGTAGCATGAGACTTTGGTTACTTTCACTCTTCTCTATGTTTCTATTTTAACCACGGTTTACACACACATTTCACATTACCTATAATCTGTCAGTTTCACCAAGGACTGGCATATTCAACATATTCATTATTTGTACCTATCATGCACTGCCACCGTAATCTCTCAAGGCCAAAACCCACTAACCCATTACCCTAGATTCAAAAATCTCACATACACTGCAATGCTACTAACTAATTTGCTAAGTATCAACTCTTTTTTGCATTAATATTTTTACCAAATTAGATACTGGGATGGACCAAACACGCAATATACTTGTTGTTATACGAATTAACTGAATATATTGAGAAATAATGCCAAAACTCAGACCAGATATGAACCAGGTATGTGCCGTCCCTGGAGATACTAAAGGCCAGGCTGAACGTGGTTCTGGGCAACCTCATCTAGTTGAGGATGTCCCTGCTGGTTGCAGGAGGGTTGAACAAGGCAACCTTTGAAGGTGCCTTCCAACCAAAACTGGTCTACATTTCACTGTCATGTACTTTCTTTTCACAGTATCACTAGGTTACATTCAAGTGTGAATCAATGTGAGGCCCACCAAAGTTGTCCAAAAAAACTTATCTGGACCCAGTAGTAAAATGGGTGTCCATGTTCCAGGGGCTCAGAAATCAAATACAATTCTTCACTCATGGGCTTATTTGAAGTGAACTTACAGGGCATTTTGCCTTTTCTTTCTTTAAATGTGGTCAGCATTTTCCAAGTATTGCTATATAATTTAAGCTCTGGAAGCAATACTACCAGACAGAAGAATTGTTCATACACTGAAAACAGCAGCTAAATTCCAGGCAATCAGATACAGAAAGCTGTCACCTTTGGAACAGGGTTTTGAAACAAAAATCAGCATGTTATTCGATCTACACAGTTCCTGAGCACACCATATAAAGCATACTTTCAGCTTTCTGGCAAAACAAATGTATTCAGTTATTGGATTTTTATGGTGGGTAATCAAATGCCATCTTAATTAACAACTTCCTATCATACACTTTCCCCCTTCACTGTTGCGTATGGGGCTTTTTTTCCTGTCCAGTCTCTACAAAGACTGGGATGTCTGCCAAAGTCCAAAGACTTCCTTGTTCAGGTGCCTGAAAGTCACGACCATGCTTTTACCTTCTCTGTTTGTGAATCCTGGTCACTGTCCATTAAAACAAAACAAAACCACCTCCAACCTGTTGAATTGTGACCCAGAATCTAGTACTTTCTTTAGTTATTTAGTTACAAATTTCAATGACAAAAATCAAATCGCTACTCTTCTGTACAGATACTTATATTGGCTAAGTTTCAGCAATGAAAGTGCTCACTATCTCTCATATAAGGCAAAAAATTTAACACTTAATTCCCACCTCCGTGGAAACCAAATCCAAAACTCTGTTTCCACAGCCAACTGGGACCACTTTTAGTGATATAATCATAAATATTTATGCACAAACATATACCAAACTATTTCAACCTCCAAGTCTTTACTAAATATCTACAAACACACATATTTAATTATGGAGAACTGGAAAGCACGTTTCCATGAGAGCAGGTGAAAGAACCACAGAATAGTTTCCATTGAAAGGGGCCTTTAAAGGTCATTTAGTCCAACACCCCCCCCCCCCCTCCCCATGAGCAGGGACATCAACTAGATCAGGCTGGCAAGAAGCAAGTACCATTACTCTGACAGAGATTTTCATCCAGGAACCATTTTGTTGTTCAGTACTGCTGAAGTTCTGCAACTAACCGAACATTTTAAATATTAACTCTCATTAGAACACAAACTAAACTCAGACATTTAGGCAAACAACGTTCATGCTTTCCAAAGACAAAATGAGAAAGTGATAGAAAATATTGCCCATTCTTGATTAGTATAAAAATAACTAGAACAGCTACATAAAAGATGAGACAACCTGAGAGGTAAGAGACTTACTTTTCCAGAGGTGCAGGCTAAGAGACCCAATCCTCCAATGTCAAACTGCCTCCTGATTTAAATAGCTGCAATAGATCCCATGACTCGCTGGGACTATACCCTACTGCCTTAGGAGAATGTCCAAAGGGCTTTTGTGAGCTGGCAAAAGGCTTAACTACTGTTGCACAGGTTTTCCCTCTGGTAATTACAGCAGAAGAATTCCAGTATTACCAAAGATTTGCACCATCTTCCCTCCCATGTGAAAGACGTTTTAATTGTTCATACAGTAAATGCATTATGGTTTGGTGGGTCTATAGGTTTTGGCAGAAATAAGCTAAACAAATGGTCAGCAAAACGCCTAACTACAAGGAAAAACTGTAGAAGGTGTACAGCTGGTTCACTCTGCTCTGCTTTTTACACATCTCCATTTAGGCATTCAAACAGAATTTTAAAAAAATAGAGGAAAAGCAGAACAGGGAATTTTATAATCATACTATTATTAGATGTAGAAAGTGTTACTCATCACCACTCACATATAATCTTGTCTGGCTTCAAACAGGTAAAATTCTACATAAGGATGAACAAAGGCTTCTGCATCCTCTGTGGTTCCTCCTTCACTGTGCTTAATTTGCTAAGTTACCACAGCTACAGTCACCAGACCTAGACCTCTAAGTTCTTCCAAATGAACACAGGAATAACCAGTTTGCTTCCCCACATACAGAAGTATTACTTCAAATACGCATTTCAAAATGTTAGAGTGGAAGCTTACACTAGAAACCCCAATTATTTCAAAAAGGCTTTGAAAATAAAGTATCTTTTGAAAAAAGTCCTGTGAAGACAACCACATTTGTTCCTCATTTATTCCAAATTACATCTGCACAGAGTTTGCATCATTAAACTGATTAGCAACACATTGGACTACTGAATCTTATTTCCTGAGATAGGTTTGAAAAATCTGGGGATTCTGTGAACAGACAAACAGGTGAGAGGGTTTTTCTTTTTTGAATGCTTAAAAGCCACCATGAACAAAACTGAAGCTTAAAGGCACCTGGTTTTCCTACAAAACGTTCACAACTTTTCTCCAATCAACTGCTGATTGTTTTTTCTTAAACAGTACATATTCTCAGTGCGTGGAGCATCCTAAGCAAGATTCAGTACTCTTTACTGCCTGGGCTGGCATGCTTTTGGGAAGGAACAGTTTTCCCCACTACAACAGCCAGCCCCACAAAGTGGAGTGTGAAGAAGGGTTCTCAGGTTTACCCAATACTGAGTTACACCACCAACAGCCGAGTCCTACCCTACCACAATGTGACCAGAGGAAGAATGACTGCTGATGGCAGCGTCCACCCGAGACTCCGCAGGTTGATGCCGAGTTTTCTCATCCACCGCTAGCCTCATTCCCTCAGTTCCTCTCACAAAGGGAAGAGGGCAGGTAACTCACTCTCTCTTTAAACATACCAAGTAAAACAGGAAGATAAAGCAATCTACCTTAAACAGACATCTACCTTACTACAGAAAGTTACAAAGTTCTTTTCCTGTGGCAAATAAGTAATACATTCAGACCGGATAACAAACTTGCAGCAACATATAATTACTATTTTAAGAAAACATTTTGATCCTTCCCAATACCAGAGATTAGAGGAGAGCTACATGTGCCTCAGACCAGTTAGAGCTGCGACCAGACACAAACCTAACCACAAGCACAGAGACCACTGAACCAGTAAGGACTTGAGATCTTTTAACTACTGCCTGCTTAGGAGATGACTGTAACTCCGGGATAAAAGGGCATAAAGCAGCCAGTCACCAAATCATGTTTAATGGCAGAAAGGAGAACACTAGAAAAGGTTAAGATTTACACTTAATGAAAACAACATACTTCAAATTTTATTCTTAACATAGTAAAAAGTTAATCTACATAAATATTAAAATTTGATGCAAGTTAACAAGTCATACCATTCTTCTGATTCGGTGTTATTGTGAAGTCTCTCCAAAGTTATCCTGCAGGTATCAAGGAGAGCCACCTCAAACAAACCTCCTGCTCCTTTTAGAGACTCAGAATAACATTGCAGATTTCCAAAATGATCTTTAAAAGTGGTATATCAAAACAGAATTATCATCATTATTACACTGCAGCACTTTTCAATGCATAAAGACATTCATTGTTTTGCTTTTAAGTGTACTAATGTGCTTACTTTTTTTTTTTTACTTTTTTTTTTAAGACAGCTTGTTCTCAGAAGCCTTTCTAAAAAACTGCACATTGTTGCAATGGCTGAGGGCACTTAATTCAAGTTACAGGCAATACTATTACCTTCTTTTCTTAACATAACACAATCTAATTGTGGAGGTTTTCAGATGCACTAAACGAGGTAGCTGAGTCATCCACGTCACTGCCAGTAATTACTCACAAAGGAGTTATGCAACTCTTAACACTGACAAAATTCAGTGGCCTTTGATAGACCAAGCTCAGAACATGCTTCAGAGGATGGGCTGCAAACACTGGCCAAAATCAACGATATATTTATTCAAACTGCCATAGGCAACAGCTTATAGACAACAGCAGCAAAGCTCAACTCACGAACAAGCAGCAGCTCTCAATGCAGCCCAGCTTCCAGTCACTTTGTTGTTTCAACCTCGTCTTCCTTGTCACTGTCAGCCAATTAAGCAACTCACTTCTGAAGTGTCTATTTCAAAAACAAATACTTGAGTCCCAGGACACATTTACGCAATTCACAACATTTGCGTACTGCAAACTGCATGCACTGAAGTCAATTACACTTCTCCTTTCAAATGTAAGGCTATTTGCATTAATAAGGCAGAAAATCCAAAATTTACTGTATTCTGCCCATTTCCAGTTATTCCTGCATTTCATTCAGTTTGGTCAATAAAATGTTAACATTTACTTTCCTCTTCCTTTGTAGACTGCAATCATATTGTAGTCATCTACAATGGCTGATTATAATCAACACCTATTTGATTGTTGTACTATTTTTATTGCCATGAAAATACTTATTAATCCTATATTTAGGAGGAAAGAAGTTCACTCAGTATTTGAAGCTTAGACTGCTAGGCACTGACCCTTCCTACCTAGACCTAAAGAATTCCCAGAGTCACTAAACCTGCTCCACAAGTGACACTGTCACAGGAATATGACAGAACAGCACAAGGCACAGTCCAAAATGCAATCCTCAGCACTTCAAAGACATTCAAAGTAAAAAAGGGAAAAATCATTCAATCCTAAATTTCTTCCAAAGGTTCATGTTGTTTTCACGCCTCAAAACATGAAAATTTGTTTCCTACCTTAAAAATCACCTCCTTCCCTTGCCAACTGTTTTTGCTCCATCAAGTCAACACAAGCACTGCTTCACTGGGAACGCGCTTATTTCTAATAATATAATCCGAAATTTAGTCAACAAGCAGATTCCTCTGGAGAAAACTTTCTCAGATTTCTCCTGCTATGCCACAACTGATGAACAAAAGCACCAGTTAACACAAGTAAGTCTGTCTTCACAATATAGGATTATTTCAGTTTCACTGCTGACTGCAGTTCCAGCAAGGCCAAGGTCACAGAGATCTATCAGACTGCTGAGATAAGGTTGTAGTAAGCATTAAAGGCTATAATCAATTCTATAAAATTTAAAGGAATCCAAACGAAAATTCATTTTAATGTAAATTAAACCTGTGCTAAATCCCCAAACCACGTGAATGTGGAATTCTAGCAAGTGGAAAGTATATTAAGTGCATCCCAGGGATGTGCTGTAAAGTGTTATAACAACGAGTATTTGTTAATATAATTTGGGAACTTCACACACAACTTTAAGGAACTGGTTTTGCTATAAATGAAGTTTCAAATGCTCCTAGCCAAATGCAACACAGACGTAATAAACACGATGTCAGAGTACAACTGCAATAGTTTTACACAGACCCTGTTAAGTAAGTAGTTCATGTACAGGCTTGAGGAAAATGCAATTTAAACAACGCCTGTTGCAAACAGTTGCATTCAGATTAGGAACACAGAGCTCTTTCAGCTGGAACTCCACTGTCCTATGCTCTGTGGGCTAGACAGGCATGACTTCAGAACCAGGCTCCTACCACAATACACTGCCAAGCTCATGTTCCTCTGTTAGCCCTGGCCCAGTCAAACATTCGAAGGTAACTTAAATGCCACCACCACAGGCAGAACTACCTGTCTGAGCCTTGCCATGTTGGGGCTAGTTCTCCAGCCGCTCTCAGTAACTCCCAATACAATATTTATGACAAGATCCGCATACAAAAGCAGCTCTGAACGTTGCACTCTGAAAAAAAGCATCAGCCTTGGTGGAGGGGTGTTAGTCCAGCTAAAAAACACTGAGACACACACAACAACCACACGTGTTCGCGTTTCAGCTGCGATACTTGCAAGATTCATTACCTGAACACTGATGTATCACAACGCTCTTGAAGAACAGGTCAATGGGGCCAAAAAAAGCTCTCAGACCTTCAATAAGCTTCATACCGGAACTACAGCATACTATTTTTACAAACCATAAGATAAACAAATAAGCCTTAATATGTTCTGCTGACTTCTTAATCCTTACCTGCAGCTTCACTAACATAATTAGGATTTCTCTACTATTAAGGTACAGGGACTGAATCAAGTATTATGAGATCATTAGGAAATTTTAAAGTGTTAAAGTGCAGCAGTTGTGGTGTGGAAATGCATATCCAGTAATTATAGTACTTAGAAGAGGCACTCTGTAGACACAGCTACAGAAAGTAAAATTAAAAGCCAAACAAAGAAATGTAAAACCTCATGGCTTTATTCCTGCTGGGAACTACTGTGGTGGTTTTTTTAACTTTGTAGGTGTCATTTTTTTATCAGAGAATAACATTTCAACAAGATCCTTTAAAGGATCTTGTCCTTTCACTTTTCCCAAAATTTTAACAACACCAGTTTTGCACACTTTGTACTTAGAGATGAATTTGCTACCGACCTTTTTATTTATGATAAGGAAAGACCAGTGCATCATGGAGAGCAAGTCTGACCAGTTTTAATAAGCTTTATTTAGATAACATCTTTCATGTGCCTAATACACCTAGGCACAATCTTTTATTTGTCATACCTGATGATACTTGACACACAATCCTACCCTTCTGATTTAGAAGTGCAGAAGTTTTAATACTCAATGTCACATTCTGCCGAGACACATACACTATTAAGGCATAACCAGTTTAACCATTTATTGTATTTGGAATAGCATTTGGTACTTGCTTATGGATGCACTTAGAGTGCTAAGCAATACCTCAAAGACACTCTCGAAGTCATTCCTCGTTCTTTACGTTTAAGCATCCAAAACTCAGTCTGGATATACACGTCTGGAGAATGCTCCGGGTTCTTTCTGTTAGTTGTATTATAATTACCGTAGAGTTACCCAATGAAAAAGCGAAGGGACCTCTCCCAGTGACAACCTCCCTGCACGCACACCCAGCTTCTCCCAAGAAGTTAAAGTAACTTTCCACGGGAGCTATGGCCACAGACCCGAGTTTACAAACGTCCTCCCGAGCTGTATGTTGTTAACCGTGACGTTAACATCGGGCAGAGGCGACTGGGAGCACACCGGCCGCCAACCCTCCACCACGCGTTACCCCCGCAGCCGGGCCGCCCCGCTCTAAACCCCTCTCCCCGGGCTGCGCCCTTCGCCGTCGCTCCCCACTCCCGGGGCCGCCCCGGGCGCAGCGCGGGCTGTGAGGCGTTGCCGCCGGCCACAGCCGCGGAGGGGCGGCATGGAAGGCCCGCGGGAACGGGCCCTCCGGCGGCGTGCGGGGCGCGCCTGGCGGCCGCCACCTCCCCGGGACGGGACGAGCTCCCAGGCGGCCAGTCCCGGCACGGCAGCTCCGGGGGACGAGACGCGAGCAGGCCAAGGGGGCGGAGGCCGAGCGGCAGCGCCGGAGATCCCGAGGGAGGCGGGGAAGCGGCGGCGCCGAGAGCGCCGGGAACCGGAGGGCGGAGGGAGGCGGACAGACCGGGGGCGGCGAGGCGAGGCGAAGCGGGGGGAGACCCGCGGCGCGGGGGCCGGAGCGGAGGGACCGGGGGCGTTGCGGTCCGCCCGCCCACCCTCCACCCGCACCCCCGGCCCGGTCGCTCCCAGGGGCCGGCGGTGGGGAGGCAGGTGCCCGCGGGGAGCCCCGCCCGCCCCGGCCCCACACTGACCTCGCCGCCGCTCACGTACAGCTCCATTTTGTGGCAGGGCTCCGGCTCCTCCGCCTCCTCCAGCGGAGCGAACGGCACCATGTCCCGGCTCTCCTGCTAGCCGGGCAGCCGCTGCGCATTCCCCGGCTCAGAGGCGGCGTGCGGCCGCGGCGGGCCCGCTCCTGCTGCCCATGGAGCGCGGCGGCGGAGCTCCGGCTACGGTTGCTGCTGCTCCTGCCGCTGCCGCCGCTGCTGCTGCCGGCCGGCGGGGGCGGCGCCGCTCTACGCTCCCCCGCGCACACCCCCCAACATGGCGGCGGCCGGGGGCGGGGCCTGCGCGGCATGGGGGTGACGTCAGGGCGGGTCGGAGAATCCCCTGCATGGGGGGGGGGGCGCGGTGACGCGCGGTGACGTCAGCGTCCCCTCGGCCGGTCTGCGCCGCACTGAGGGGGACAGGGTCGGGGCGGGAAGGGGGTGGCCGGGTCCCGGCCTGAGGCACGGGGTGGGCTCCGGCTGCGGACAGCGGGGAAGGAGCCGCGGCGGGGCAGGGAGGGAGCGGCCGCTGGTGCGGTGACGGCACCTGGACGTTCCGGCTGAGGCTGAGGGAGGGGTTCCGGGGGGGGCTTGAAACAAAGCAAAGCGAAGGGGTGGAAAGAGCGATCGGGCAAAGGGGGTCCCTTCACGGCCGGCCCTTACCTTGGGCGCTGTGGGTTCCCGTCATGAGCGCCGGCAGCCCCCCGGCTGTGGCAGGGCGGCTGTTCCTCAGGTGACGGAGGAGAAGAAACCCCAAAACTTCGGTGCTGTTTGCTCTGGAGGCGGCAGGACAGGAAACACAGGCGGCTGGAAAGTGGGAAACTACAGCCTGGCTCCTCCTGTGCGCTCGGTGAGGTGAGGAGCGCGAGCAAGCTGCGTGCAGGGCTGGAGGAGAGTGGAGCAGCCTGCTTCACCGTGGTTACAAACACCAAGGGGATGGACTCCTTTGTTTCCAAGCATGTATTTAGAGAGAAAGACTACAGTATTTCCAAACCCGAGGGGGCAGAAAAAAGACCATGGATGAAAAAAAAAAACCACCCTATTATTTCTCCATCACTGATTGATCTTGGAGATGGAACACACTAGATAGATACTATCAAAAATACGTATTTTTAGGGATGCAAAACTGCCTCAATGACACTGAGTTTCTGTTTAAACACTCTGCGTGACTTATCAGTGAGCTCTGTCCTTTACATAAAGCTAGCAAAGGAAGCCTCAAACCCTTCTTAATGGCCAAATAATTCTGATGAGATTAGCGTGACTGAGGGAACAAGCTGGTGCACCCCATGGCCCAGAAAGCTTTCCCATGCTGATTTCTTTCTACTCAGAAGTCAACCATCGTACAAACAAATATGTAGTGTAAGAGGCTGTGCTGCTGTAGTCCCTGATTAAATGATAGCAACCTGTTTCACAAAGCTAACTGTCACCAGCTCCCTGTTGCTGAGCCTGCTGAAGAGAGCTGCCTATTGTGAATGTGTCATTGCAGCAACAGCCAGCTGGCATGTCAGCATTTCCATTGCAATCCTATTTTTAAAGGTCTGTAACTCAACCATAGAAGATGAATGCTTTGGGCTGAAATGGGGAGTGTGTACGAGGAATGTTCATCCTTCAGAAAATAAAGAGCATGGAAGAAAGTAGGACCGAAGTTACCAGTACTCGATACTGAGAGAGAATTTGCATTTAAAATACAGAACTGTTTAGGCTAGGTCACTTTTAAAGATTATTTTCCTTTTAATAGGATTGTGCAAAGATGGAGCTTTAAGAGCAATTAAATGACAAGAGACAAAAGGGACATACCTCAGCTCCATGGGCCTTTGGGTCACACACAGCTACTTCTGCGCCTCCGCTGGTATCACTGCCACGCATCCACAAGAAGCCAAACAAATCTTTTCTATGAGATGAAATATGTGTGTACTTGAGCAATGTCATAAGGCAGATCTGAAATTTCAATATAAAAGAAATCAAGTGAGAAGTGACTTTTTGAAAGTGCTTGAGTGCTCAGCAAGAACTTGCGTCTAAAATCTCTGTCGCAGATGCTGTTTTCCTGTGTCTGACTTTCTCCATTGCCTCAAACAATAAGATTGCAAACAAGTGTTCTGCATCCCCAGTCTCAACACAGCAGTATTTGAGAAGTTCAGAGAAGAGCAATAATCAAAGAAGTTAGGATTTTTATTCATGTGAAAGACTGTAAAAGGGAAGTTATGATACCTGTAGATATAACAATGGCTGAATAAGAAAAACTAAATTTAGAATTTCTTTTACTCTAGGTCTCACAATCAAAAAAGCAAGAGATATACCATAAAAAGGCAACAATATGTCTTTGAAATTTAAAGCTTAGCAAGAGCCCACCCAAACAGTCTTTTATAGGGAAATAAAACATTGAAAAGTAATAGCAAGTCATTAATTAGGAGGACCAAGGCCTATTCATTTAAATGAATATTTAAATATTATATATTTTGATTTTTTTGGTGCCTTTTTCTAGAGCATCTAATGTAGCCTGTGTCCATGACTATATGGATATCAGGTCTCGTTTGGTGTGCAGTTTTCGGCTGAGGATATCAGGTCTCAACTGGTGCGCAGTTTTCAGCTGAGTATTTTTAACATTCCAGTACCTTAGTTTGTTCAGCAGCTTCTGTCCATTATGTTCCTCAGCAGGTCACTGTGATCAACATGACATTATAACCGCTTTTCCCTTTGTGAGGTACTTTTACTTAATGAAGGTTTCAAAGTAACCAGTTTCTAAGTATTTATTCACTTCAAAACTAATCCTACAACATGGAAAAGTTGCCGAGAATGTTCTTTTACCGAGCCTAGTAGTGCTACTAATACTAAATGTGATCTGCAGCCAAAATTGAGCTTGTTCAGTGTCCAGCCACTCAGTTGTCCCTTTTGTGGACCTCATGGCTGTGGGCAACTGAAAACATCCATCCTGCTCATTTCATTTCCCTGAAAGTTTCATACACATGAAAGTAAGAGCAACAGATTATTGATGAGTTAAAAAAAAACCTGCAAATTTCCTTCATGTCATTGCTAGCAGGACATTTCTCAGAGAGGTGTATTACCGAACTGTGTTGCCTCTGAAGTTTTCTGTCAATCTGTATCAACCTTGTCCCTGACCAAGAGTTTTTCAGAAGAATCCCGCAAACTTGGTGTTCATTCACCCAGAATGTTTTTCAAGAAAGGAAAAACAAAAATGTTAACATCAGACCAGTGTTTTGTTCCCCTCGCCCCTCACAGTTAATGACACTGGAATCCAAGCCATGCCAATTGTGGCAAATACAGTGCAGCTCTGCCCTGGAAAGCAGAGCAGAAGCAACAGTGTGAATATAGGAATATGTGAATAGTATCTGGTTCAGCGAGATCTCAGGAAGGAAACTATTCAAAAAGCAAAGCTTGAGGAAGGTGCCCAAGCTGAGACTGTCTTTTTTTATTCTGTTTTTACTACAGTGGTAAAACACCTGGAAGGAACAGGTACAAAATTACCATTTGTAGATTCAGTTGGAGGCAGACTGTGAACTGTAGTATTGATTGTGAAGGCAGTTTTGGAGGTGATACAGTTAATTTCTCAGAGCAAGTTTATTCAAGTTCATTGTCATTTCACTTTTAATCTTTTGTACAATATGATTTAACAACACTTTCGCAGTCAGAGCCCGTACAACTCTTTCCTATTGTGTGGATGAATTTACGTGGGTACAAAGCATGCTTCTGTTAGCATGACTTGTTCTCATATGAGAAGGAAAAAGAACTGTCCTGATGTGTTGAAAATGTGTGTCTGTATGCCTGTGTTTATGCCAGAATCATTCCAGAGGAGGAACTGATTTATGCAGAGGGTGAGGTGCTTTGGAAAGTGTGTTCTCACATGGATGTGAGAGAAGTTCAGTGGCACAGTTGTGGCTGTTAAGCTGTGGAGATACTCTATGTACAGAATAAATTGCACTGGTCCTAATAAGGTAAATGCTACAGCAAGATTTTCACAACTTTAGAAACTAGTATCACAATGCCAAACATACTTATGTATCCAGATTATGTTATGGAAAAGTACCATGGAAAAAATCTTCAGTCAACACTGTGTTAGTCTGAATATGAAATAGAAACACGAGAGTCCATATCCCATCCTGTATATACTGATATTTAAAAAATGTAAATAGAGCTAAGGTCGTGTATGTGTGTGTATTTACAGAAATGTAGTATAGAAAGGTTGTTTGTTATAATATTGTTAAACAGTTTAGTGTATACTTTGCCCCACACTACAAAGGCAAGAGAAGTCACTGACTAGAGGAAACTGCAAGAATCACTTTTGTACTCATGTTGAATGCATGAAGCGCAAGTGAAGAGCCTCTTACTGCATCCCTGCCTCAGCTTTATGGTTATATTTTCCCATCTACATCTTTCATATTTTGTAGCAAGTTTTAAAAAGCTTACTTAGAGATAAAAAAGGAAGCTTATTTGAGACGATGCTCCTAGATTGACACCTTAAGAAAGATCCTTGATATTCACGATTTCATTCTCACCATCAAAGCAAACACTCTTGGGCTTTTTTAGAGCCACGGGACAAACTTAGCAGCAAATTTTGCCACGTGTGTCCAAAATGAGCTAAAGAAATATCTCAGCCGTATGGAAAAGACAATGAATTTATCTCTGCTGATCACATTGCTGTGACAGCAGGGGATAAAAATTTCAGATAGACACAGTGAAGGAAGTTCCTACTAGATTTCTTATGTTTATCTAAACTTTTTTATCTAAGCTTTTTAGTTCATTTCAAAATGCATCTTGAATTCTGAAGTCCTACAATATGATATGATTTAGCATAAGGTGTCCCCGCCCACGGCAGGGGGTTGGAACTAGATGATCTTAAGGTCCTTTCCAATCCTAACGATTCTATGATTCTATGATTCTATATATTTATTTCCCCCAGAAAAACTGAGTAAATGCAGCAAACCAGCCAACTGACATATCTCGGAAGTTCTATATCACCAAATGAAAAGCTATGTCCAGAATCAGGTTAAAGATCCAATATTCTACTGGCCGAGAAAGCAAAGAACATACAGAAAATACAAACAGGGAAAGTGGTAGCTAAGAATACTTTGCCATAATTTGTTTTCAGCCTCCAGCAATTCAGGTTTCATGAGCCAAGAATGGTATCTTAAATGTAATAGATGGCTATTTCTTCCATTGGCTTGCCCAAGCCTTCTTGAATATCTAAAATTTTAGCTACCATAACATCACAAGTTCCGCAACTAAAATTTACCAGAAAAGTATCTCACTCGGAGCCTACTGCTTCGTTTCAGCTATGTTCCCTAGCCTTAAGGCTAGTCCTATTGCAAGGAAGAGTGATCACCTTGTCCACATCATCTGTGATTTTATGCATGGGATATATCTCACCTTCACCGTCTTCCTGTGCTCTGCTATTTTGCCCAGGCAGGAGATTCCTGGGCTGTTTGCTCACTTGTAAATGAAGGGTGGGGAAATTCCAGTTTCTCTCTACACATTTTCACTAGTGATGTGGAAGTAAATGCAAAATAACTACCAATAACATGCACGAATTGCAACGAGAAAGGAAAGTAATAAGCAGTCATTAGTTATCAAAGCCTTCTGGGAAATGACAAGCAACTCCAAGTAAATTATATGCCTACCACAAGGAGTGGATACACAAGCACAAGCAGTGATCGAGCAAGGAGGGAGTTTGTTTTACATCCACAAGCTACACTGCGGGTATGGATACTTGGGCTTTGTGTACAGTTTTGGAGTCTGTGCTTAGAAAAGCCCAGCAGAGAGCCATAGAAATACTCCAGCCTGTACGTAATGACTTACAGTGAAAACCATGAAGGTGCAGCTTTATCAAACCTCATTCTAAGTACTCATCAACAAGAATTTCTTTGGTAATTCAGCTCTTTCCAAAAACTACTGAAGAAAACTTAAGCAACTGTATTTCTCATATTAACTCCTAAGGTTAGCTGAGCCAAATGCAATTCAGGAAAAATAATTAAAACCTGAAATAAGTTACTACGCAGTGTGCATACACCAACAGATGGCAAATCTACCACAAGCAACTGATCCCTTCTTTTTTTAACTGAATCTCACATACTTTTGTATTTTTCCAAAACTTGCTTCATTATATTTCTTCAAACCTGTTTCATTCTTGACGCTGAAACCAAGCCTCAAATATTCCGCTTGAATTCACAGTGAATTGTGCCTCGAAGCACAGAATAAACAAACCATCATGATGCTCCAATGTGCAAATGTATCAACAATGATGAATACTTAAGGAATTGATTGCATCCAAAATCACCGCAATCTCAATCTTCTGGGAAGTTTTTGTGACAGCAGAGGGTGTTACTTCTGAAGTGATACAGAGCAGAAGATGTTGCCAGTTCCTAACTTTAGCTGGTAGCCCACATATGCCTCAAACCAGTATCCTAATCATCTCAGGTGAAAATTCTTCCCATTTTGGAAGATTATAATTAACTTCATACTGAGCCATGCTTAGAAAAATATCTCAACCTGGAAGATTAAATCTGTCAGAAATAATTCAGCGGTAGCTGTTTGTGCCTTGCAGAATAAAGATACTGATTTAAGATCATATATTTAGAAATTGTTTTTCCTTATAGTGGAATAAAAGGACTTGACTGCATGAGTAATAGATACATTACTGGGAACAGAGAGTAGGTCGCTGAATGCAGTAATATCAGTTTAGGTCTTCAAATAATTGCTGTAGCATAATACTTAAAGAATCCCCACTCCTAGAGGAAGAGAAATCAGTGTACCTTCCCAGCTCACTGCTAGTCTTGTAGTTTCTGGGGGTCAACATTACTTGAATTGATTGCTATTTCTTCTCCACTATTATCAAGGTTATTTTCAAGCCATCTTGACTTTGCTTATGTTCCAGTTGGAGCACAACTTGACTCATCAGTTCTTTATTTGGAACACACATCACATTTCTTCACTTCATCAGTTCTCCTCCCAGTGAGGTCACTTGTTTGTGGCCATTCAATACTTCCTGCAAGTGCCCATTTCTCAGTTGAACGCATTTTCATACTGTCCTGTGCAAAGAGTCTTGCTGAAAGCCACCGTTCAGCCAAGTATGCATTTTGCAGCTTTAGGTTCAGTCAGCGGGACATCAGCACATGGTAAAAGCTGAGAACCTTCTGAGATACGTTTCAGAAGCAGTTTCTGAAGCCCAACTTCTTTTTCCATTAAAAATGGTGACAATATTAATAATAATTTCAATGGGAGCATGATCATTCTATAAGTAATTGCTACTGGGAATTTAATTTAAACCTCACTTGACTGACATTTCTTGTTTGCAAGATACCTATTTTAGGAACAATGTCTTGCTAGTATATCTCTCTTCATCTTAGTCATGACTGATAACAGAATAATCATCTCAACTACTTTCCTTTTCTTTTCCTGCATAATAGCTTTACTGCATTTTTACATACCAAACATACAAGAATAGAAACAATTAGACAAATAACAGTATTATATGCAGATGAGCAGGTAAGTGACTAGAACTTACTTGAAACTCTATCCGAGGCTGGATGTCAGGCTGAGAAGCCTCTACAGTCATATATTGCTTTCTTTAAAAGACTAAGGGAAGATGCAAGCTTGTCTTTGAAGCATGCCTCTAAGGCACATTACGTTCAGTTGGTGTATTCAATACAGACTCTTAACTTGCTTATTTAACGTGCTGCTCTGCAAGAGTTAACTGCTCACTCCTGTCAATGTTATCTGATAACACCGCACTGCCAGCAAAGTCAAAACTATTCATCCCAGTCACAGTGTGCTTTCCCAGGACAAATCTGAAGCAGCAACTACAATGGCAATTTATCTTTAAACAGTATCTTTCATACAGGGGAATGCCACAAAACACTTCACAGTTCATTTCATCATCGTGTTTCTTCTACTGCTCTAATAAACAACAGGGGCCATGGGGCAGCTGAATGCTGGGTTAAGAAAGGACTTTACTTGTGACTGTCCCGTTCTTTGTACTTCTCATTTCCTGTAGATGTATGAGGACAAGTGATTATGAAGAGTTTTCAACAAGTTGACTTTGACACTGAAAAAGCTGCGTCTGCTTTTAATGATGAGCCGTCACAGGCATCGATTGGTAGCCATGGCAGAACAGCTGAAAGCAGTAAAAAATGACAGCTGAACAGATTTCTTAATGATAAGGGGAAAATATAGTCCACACCATCTGAGAGGCAAGTTCACACCGCCTTTAATGGGAGGGTTTTTATAGCTAATGTTGTGCATTGGATTCAGTGAGAAATGCGAGCACTCAGCGGAGGAAACATCTAATAGAATGAGGTCAGACTTCTAAAGAATGGCTATTACCCAGCAAACAAGAATATCAGCAGACCGCTGCTGAGTAAGCAACAAATAATCTAGTAACAGCAAGAACAATGCTTGAATGGGGTACCTTGAAAACCTTAATGAAGGTAGGAAAGAGCAGCTCCAGCCTGGTGTGAGTATCATTTCACCAGTTAGCAGCGGTGTTTCACAACGTTTAAGCAAATTACAGCTGAGCCCTACAACTGATACGGCAAGACTTAAAGAGTACAGAAGAAAGGAGGCTGATCTAGAGCCTTGCTGCTGAAATACTGCTGTTGCCCAGACATTCTTCATGGGAAAGGGGAGAAGGCAGAGGCTGCATCAAAACGGAATTCCATAGCAATGACCTGGCAGCGCTGTTGCTCTTTAATGTTTGGGTAACTTCATATACAGGTTTGGTGCTGTGCTAGCAGCATAGGCAATCCATAATGACATAACTTGCACCAATAAACCCATCAGTCTGAGGCTCTGTGCTGACCCCTGAACAGTGCTCTGGGGCTGGTTTTGCACCTTCCCTCTTTTGGGCCATAAATGTAGCTCATCTGATCCTGACCGCATCCCATAAATGGATGGATGCTGAATACCCTGGAGTTTAGAACCACCAGTCTATCTTATGGCCAGGGAAATAAAGGGTTGCTTTCATTAAATGCTGTGGGGTTTTTTTTTAAACATGTAATTCCGAGCATCAACCTTTATCTCATAAAAGGAGGAGGAGGAGGAGCTCGTGTTATTTTTTTGCATGCAACCAACACAATCTCGTACCGCCTTTGGAAGGACAGCAAAAAGCACCAGGGGAGGACTCTTAAAGAATAGGATCTCATTTCTTAAGATAAAAAAATTATAAGATTCACTTTTAAAATATGCTAACAGTAACATAAAGGAAAAAAGAAATAATGCTGGGTTTGTGTGGGAAGGAAGCATATTTAAATCAAAAATGAATGACGTACCATGTAATTACAGGAACCACTGAAAGAGTCAGAATTAAAATACTTGAAATATTCACATTGAAATATTAATTTGAAAATTTTAAAGTATGTATAAATGCACATAAACAGAGGCAGATGATACAGGGCTGAAGTTCAAGCCAACTCAAAGAAGCCAGCCTTGTTAAACGAAAGCTAAAATTGTCACTGAGCTCAGCAGTGAGGGCTTTTGGCAGCATGTGGCTGGGTGAGCAGCTCTGCATCTTCAGATTTAGTGCTAAACTGTGTATTTTAGAGTGCCCCAATTGCCTTCCAATGATGCTTTTCTAAAGCACATGAACTCTGAGAACTCTTAAAGATTTAAATCAAAACACCCTTCTAAATTTTGAATCACCAAACAATGGGTGATTAAGCACAATTATAAAGCTTGCAGCAACAGAACTAACATATTTCTTCTGTTATGACAAAGTCCTCATTGCTTAATGCATTTTTATAAGACAGTTAGGAAGTATTTCATGTTTCCACAGACGTTTTCCATCCAGCTATTAGTATTGCTTATTTGGCTTACCTGATGGAAGATGTTTTCACTCAGAGGTGATTCTACCTGAATTAACAGCTACAGACAAAAACATATACCTGTTTAATATTGAGAGATGGCATTTTATTTGGAGCAAGGATGATGCTTATCTGAGCACAGAACCAGCACAAGGCTTCTGCAGTGCCCAAGTCCCATGACAAAGTTCAGCATGATTTTAGTTGGGTAAACATGTTGTATCATCTCTTCTGCATGGGAGAAGAATTTGCCCCGAGTATTTGCTTTATAAATGATTTCTCCTCCATAAAACATCACACTGAGTGCTCAGCGTTTCCTTCTGACTCCCCTCATAGTCACACTGATGGCTCTGCCTTACCCGCCGGTAGCTGTGGAAACCTCATGGGAAATGGAAATTGTCATTCCGTGTTTGTGTGCTTGTTTGTTTAACTTCCACCCCACAGCTCTGCCTTCTCCCAAGGTTGTTTTGAGACTCTGGAAGTGCCTTTCTAATGCTATTGGCATGTCAAAGTGACACCTACATTTCATTATACTCCATGCAGTTGGAAGGAAATAAGAGCTCACCTACCAAGTACCGTGGCTGCTGAGCACAACCAAACAGCTCCTTACCAAAGCATGGCCTCAACAGTGGCTGATGGATCTGCACAGGTTGGTGGTTCGTTTTAGGAAACACCTGACAGAACAGCTGCTCGTGCATTTCACTTCAACATTATGGAAATATCCACTTGTACCGAGTTGTTTTCTATCAGCACACACCCTGAGGACCTCAGCCCTTCCTCCCTCAAAATGTTTTTGAGCTGGAAATCATGGTTTGAGCTTTTATGGGGATCCTTAGCTCCCCCCCCCCCAATGACAAGCAGGTTTATCAGCTCTAACACAGCCCCAGGCTCTTTCTTTGTTTTTACCCTCTTTGTAAAACCATCTTCCTTCTGTTTTATCTCCACAGGGTGCCAGGCTTCTCAGTTTGGGTTTTACTTCCTCTCAAGTCTGCTAGAAACGACTGATCTCACCCAGAGCTACAGAACCGGCTGCGTTCCCTCCAGACTGTCCATCCCATCTTTCACCTGGCATCCATTTCACTGAGAGATGGGAAAACTTTGCGTCACCCTTCAGGTTTCTGGAGACATTCATGCTCCTCGGGGAGCACCGCTCGCACACGTGGGTTATTCTGACACATCACATCCACAGGCAGCACATTCAGAAACCCCTCAGAAACAGCGCTGAGAAAGGTCTGCTCCACCCAGGGCTACGCTGGAAGAGGTCAGCTTTTCTCCCCACTGCCACAGCACAGCACCAATGCCAGATGCTTCTTGCAAGAGCCCCTTAGGGGTAAAACTCTCGCTACAAACACAAAACACACACTTGTAAGCCTACAGTTATATTGTAAATGACTCACCAGGTCACATCCTGGCTAGAGAACGCTGGAGTGACTGTTTACTTGACAGCGCGAGTTGAACCAGGTCACAATCTCTTTCCTTGACCTAAGAAATACTTTATAGAAAAACTGTTATATCCTAAAAATTTTAGGGGAGGATAGGAAAAGCAATAAGTAACTCAACATTATTACTAGGTAAGGGTAAAAACAGCCTTTAAAACCCCTTGAGCAGGAGACTTTCTAACGGATTGTATTTTAATTTCTGCTTCTAAATTACTGCTTTCTTGTGTCAATGAAAATTCCACAGTATGTAGCTCACAGTGAGGCTGTAACCAACCAAACCAACCAAAAGGAAAGGTTGAGTTTCATTTTCTTTTCCCTTATTGAGCCAAAAATCAACCGTCATTTCATCCCACTGATACACCTACAGGCAGCACCATCAGCGCGGCGTGCAGCACACACACCAGGGCTCGCACCGAGGAGCCTGTTCCTGCTGAACCCACCCCAGACTGAACCGGAGCCGTCCTGGGTGACATGCTCGTCTTCAGGAGGCTCCTCCAACCCTGCTTCTGATCTGATCAACAGGCATCAGCCCCCCTCACACCCCAACAAGGAGGCTGTGACAGTTTGGCCCCAGTTCCCTGCCATTAGTCCTTTCTCCCCCAGGACCTGTGTGTCTGTCTCTGGCATCTGCTGCATTTGTGACCCTCTCTCACAGGGCTGTCCTTGCTTACAGGCTCATCTTTCTCCATGATGTCCATGTACTCACATTTTGTTGATCAGTTTAATCCATTTTTATCGCCTGGAGTTCCAAGGTATCTCAGTTCCGTTCCCTTACAGCTGCTCTGTGGCGGGCTCCTCCTATCTACACCCAAGAGATGGATAAAAGGAGGATTTAGTTGATCATGGATCCTGACTTCAAATTCAAACCCAAATCATGATAGTCACAAACTTGGGAGAACACAAAACCAAGCCTTTGTTTTATCTCCATTCTTAACGTATTTTACACCTTGTCTTGGCCTCAGAACAAAGCAAAACTCAGGGTTTAAACAGACATTGTTCTTGCTCTTGAAGCCCAAAGCAGGGAGTTTGGGAACGCTGCCTTTTGGGGCGCTTCCCCTCGTTCCTGCTCAGCACTGCACTGTGAATGCAGAGTCAGTCCAAGACGGGGTCACTCGTGTGTCCCTCTCCCCATCCACTTCCCCGGATATGCCCTCCGCTCCTGCCTGCTTCAGAGCTTTCCTCTCTTCCTCTATGTACCTGAGTTTTCTCTTCATGCATTGTAAAGCAGCTCACAAAGCCGTGTGTGCAGCTCTGGGGACTCGTCATATTCAACCAGTTTAACCAATACTTAAACATTCCTGCTTGCTGTTGGAAAGCCAAAGGGACCTCACAGCAGAGTTTCCTCTCTCTTCCTGAGAAATCCCCTTCGCATAGGAAGCCAAGCGTTCACTGCTGAAAGGCAGCGTTCCCCGTGTGAAATGTGGCAGCCCTCAGTAGCATGGAGGTGGGGAGATGATGATGAGGACCGCAGAAACAGCAAACAAAATGTACTTGTGGAGCTGGAACTGCTCACTGCCCCTGGAATAAAGACCTGAAATGGCTCTTCAATAACTGCACGTGGTCAGGATGTTAACTGGAGCCCCATCGAACACCCCAGCGCAGCAGAGCCAACGGGCACCTCTAAGGCCGTGCTGAGTCATTGACTGCACAGTGACTCAGAGAGGGGCCACCCACTGAACCAACCGCTCGCAGCCTCTTCGGGTGAGATGCAACAGCTACACACGCTTCCCTGCCCGTCTGTGCAGTCTCAATTCACACAGAGACCTATGAGTGTGTGTATATATATATATACACACACATTATACATCGACATTTAAATATAATATACTGCCAGAGTTACGAGTTTTTAGCTATCTGAAGGATGTGGTATCTTGGAAACCGATTGCCTCGAGTTGCCCAAATCAATTACAGAGTGAATCAACACATCGCTTCAGCGTGGGAGCAGCGAGCAGCCAGCGATGTCCCCATCCCTCTCCCTGTCCCCATCTCTGTCCTGGGGAAACAGCTCCATCAGCCCCAGCCACTCCTGCTCCCTACTATGGCAGGACGCCCTGGGCCACGGAGCAAGCAGCTACAGTGGAGGGTTTAGTATCTGTTGTCTTAGCTTCTTTAGCTGAAAGGGAGGAAAAGAGTTGAAACACAATCTACAAAGGTGATATGGCGATGAATGTTTGCACAAAACGGGGTTTTCACTAGCAGGTTGTTGAACAAGGGTTATTTTCTCACTGTTTTCTAGGTGTCATTCAGACAATAAGAGACACATACTCTGAAAATCGTGATGTGTGCGCATCCTGTTTCTTGATCATAGCAGGCGTGGAGTGATCTCAGAGCCCCGCAGAGATGGCAAGAAATGACAACTTCAGCCAAGCACTCCGGGATTTAGAAGAAGAAATATTGGATGAAGCAATGCTTTAAAGAAATGAAACTCAGAAAATCATCTATTTCTGAAGTGTGATCATGGAGCATGCAGAGAGGTATCAATCCTTTTCTCATGGTCCTGAGCTCAATGGGGAGGCAAAAGGCAGGCTCGGAGGAGATTTGCCCCACAAAGGGTTAAAATAAGGACCCTGCGTTGAGGGTCAGTGCAAGCCGGGGGGGAACAGGGGCTGGGGCTCACTCAGGTTTACACAGTTAGGTTCAATCCCTGCTGTTTGGCAGCCTGGATTTCATGTGAGAGTGAACAACCTGATCCCAAACAAGACCTGAACGTGTTCCTTTGTTTTATTGCTCTCAGATCAGTTTTGCTTCTTTGGCCAGCTCGGTAAAAATGCTGAAATCTTAAATAATGGTCCAAAAATGGGATTATATGGCTGGGAGCGTGTGGGTTGCTGAGAGGAGAGGTTGCTGAGCTAAATATTGGCAGAATTAAGAAACCCAGGAAAGACATGTGGGCATAAAGAAATAATTCAATATTAAATTTCTGGCAGAATTCATAAAATCTGTTTATAGTTCAGATCACAGTGAGCCATTTACTTACTATTATTGGAAATAAGGTCTAAGGGATTTTGATTGCAATGGGTTTGCAACTATTACAGAGTGAAAGTATTAACAGGGTATTAAACACAGGCTTCCTCCTCTTTCGCTCTCTTCCATTTCCCCACTTTCCCTTATTTGTTCTATATCCCATTTCCTTTCAGTATTCATCACCTTCTTACCCACTGGCCTTGCTCTCCTGCCCTACCTGCCCCAGGCAGGACCCCGGTTGCTGCTGCTGCTCCAGGCAAGGGGCTGGTGGCTCATCTGCACCCAGGGCTGCCTGGAAACAGCACCAGGCAGGGGGAGGAAAGATGCTCCTGGGGAAGAACCTCGCACAGCATCACCTGTGAGATACTGAGGGAAAGAAGCCGCTGTTACACAGCCACAGCCTTGGTCTTGTGGTCACTTGGGATGACGAGGCAAGTCCACAGGAGACACAACTACCACCACCCGCTGTCCTCTCTTCAGACAAGCTGTTGGCCACGTTGGGTGGGGCTTGGAGCAGCCTGCTCTAGTGCAGGGTGTCCCTGTCTGTGGCAGGGGAGTTGGAGCTGGATGAGCTTTGAGGTCCCTTCAACCCAAACCAGCCTCAAACCAGAAACAAAGTTTTCAAACAGGGCTTCAGCAGTTCTGAAACGAAGTCATCTTCAGGAAACAGGAAACATCCTCTGATTTGAAATTAAGAAGCCATTCTGGGAGGAGGCTCCCCCCCAAGCTCCCCTTCTCCATCTCTCCTCTTGGGGTTTCCACCCCAATCCCAGGTAATACTCCAGCCCCAACTCATGGAGAGGCTCAGCCCTGGCAGAGGCCCGCACTGGGCACAGAAACACAAAGGACGCTGCTTCCCGGCTGCAGGGACCTTTGTTTGTGGTTATGAAGGGCACAGGGCAGCCCTGCCCTTGTACTGCTCCCTGCCTGCAAACCATCTACTGCTGGTGAGGGGCTGCTGGGGGAGGCAGAGACAGAGGCACGAGAACGCAGAGACGCTGAGCAAATAGCAAACGCCTGCTCCCTGCAAGACGTGTGCACGTGGTGGGGGAGTTTGCTGGGTAACCCGGTGACGTGGGAGAAACAAGGAAGCAGCAGGATGAGGAGGAAGATCACCTGAGGTGTGATTCCATGGACACGACAGACGAAAGCCAGTGCATCCCTCCAGGGAACAGGCAGTGCTCGTGCCTGGGACCGGGCTTTCACAGGGCCCCTGCGCTCACCAGTGAGGCCGGTTCCCTTGCGAGCAGGCAGATGACACCGCTGGCCTTGTTCCCAAGTAACAACACTGCGGTCTTGTTCTCCAGGCCTTGCAGACCGAAAGGCAGGGCAGGCTCCAGCCAGGGTCAGTGCGTGATTCTTTCCTCTTCCCCCTCGCTGCATGGGAGGTCAGCTGCGCCTGAAACCCTTCTGAGGAGGTAACAGACCATTAACTGGAAATGTTGCATTAAGCAGAAGTCCAAGAGTTTTCCCGATTTCCACTGAAAAGTAACCAAAACCTGAGATAAAATGGTAGAGACAGTCTGAAAAATTTCAAAGCTCCCTGGCAGGCAAACAGAGCCCCCCTAACCCCCTTCCCAACAAAATAACACAAACAACGGCAAGCAAATAACCAGAAAAAAAACCTTCTTTCTGTGTTCCTTTTCCATTCCATCATCATTTCCCCTCATCCTTTTCAGCAGGAGCATGGAGTGGCCGCCCCAGCCTGACAAACATCAATCACCTCATCTCATGGAGCAGCATTGGTACCCCCGAACCTGCTCCTCTGGGAGGAAACCGAACCAGAAGGTGCACCCAGGCTATGACCATCAGCCCATGGTACCGTGCAGAACACGGTGTCAGAGCTGTGCCTCACAGACCCGCATCCCCGGCAGGGATCTCACCGAGGCTGGCAGGGCATGATGCAGCCATCCTGCCTTCACAGCAGGCACAAACGAGGGTGTGCACAGGGGTTTTACCCCCCCGGAGCAGTATTTGGCATCAGGGTCGAGGGGCACACACTGCATCACCTTTTACCAGAGCATCCCCTGCTCCAGCCTCTTTCCTGGTGGAAACAACTCCCTCTGGGTGAAGCCAACATGAGTTTTTCAGCCCTTTATCCACCCCGGCAGCACCCCTCCGATGAGTGCAGACGGTATTGTACCTTCTTTCTGACAGTGAGTGGTTCTTTTACAGGCATCGCTTGCAGAAGCACCGTGTTCAGCCAGGAGAGAGCACAGCACGGCTGGAAGGCTGCAGGTCCCTGGATGTTTCATTTGGATTTCTGGGAGTGATTTCCTTCAGGTTCAAACACATCCCCCAGGTTTTGTGTACCTGATGCATTCTTGCTTGTTCTTCATTGGCTGAGCAAAAGCCCCTGCGTGGAGACTCTTCAGACACCGTCCTGAAAGCCCTCTTTACTTATTAGTTCTGTCCACAATGCATTAACAAAACACCCAAACAAGCTCACAACCGATCTGGTTCCTTTAGTGCCATGCTCCAGCTTCTGCAGATGATCCTATGAAAACTGAAAACCAAAGTAAGATCTGAAAGCATGGTCGAGGATCCCAAACTCTGCATCAAACCTTTCTGTCTTTATCCCTTTACACACAGTAGTGTCGTTTTCGTAACTAAACGGACAGAGCTAAGGCTGCCCGTTCAGTCCGATCCCCGTCTCCCCATCACCAAGGGCCGTGTCCCGTATTTGGACATTTATTTTTCATGTGGGCACACTTTAAGGCATTTCCCCCCCAATTTCTGGGGTTTTCGCCACCAGGTGGCAATGCAGGTACAGCCGGGGTTGGGTTTCCCCTCAACCCGAGTTCAGTCACCTACCGTTCCTTACTGCATCTTCAGGGTCGGACTCACCTCCTCTTACGTTTGTCCGCTTCTCTCTCTGGTTTTTACCCCCCTCCTCTGCCGCCATCACTCAGAAGTTGGGCGTGGTTTTGGCTCCAAGTTTTGGGTGAATTCAGTTGACTTTAGAGCACTGAGGATCCTATCAGCAACCGGTTCACTCACACCTGCGGTTTAAGGAGCCAGGTGAGCGCACGTGTGCCCATACGATGCACACGGATGAAGCTACACTGCCATCTGCCAGCGCTTGTGAACAAAAGCAGCTCTGGATAACACTGGTTCAGCTGAACCTTGCTTACACATCCCTGTCTCACGTCCAGCAGGAACCCACCCTAAATGTGGCCTGGGTCTGGTCCTAAAGCCTCTTTTACATGGGGTTTCTTGTGGCTGTTTTTCCTCTCTCTTCTCCTAGTCTTGAGTACTCTTTCCCTGGGCCGCGGTACCACACTGCGGCTCTTCAGGACAGATGTGTTATTGTATTTTCATCACTCATTCATTGCTCCAAAAGCCAACAGTAACCAGCACTGTCAGGTTTCCATCAGTGTGGCAAACCCATGACTGTGATTGCCAGCTGAAGTCAGAGGCCACGTCTGGAGACTTTCAAGGTAGGTGATGCTACAAAACAGTATGATGAATAACAGTGTAGAGAGCTCGTATTTGTCTTGGAAATAACTTTAAACACTGCCACCAAACACTGCAACCTCCATGGTTCACCTGAATTAGGCTGAGCTGTTGTTCATGTTAAATGGGAGCTGTTTTCATCAGACATAAATTCATGGTGTGGAAAGGGAGGACATGTCAGAAGTGTTTCGGGACGGAGGGCTGCAAGATGTGTAACTCTGAAAAGCCTCTCCGTAAACCAGTAGCTAAATTAAAGCACTCCCAATGAACAGTCTCCTGGAGCATCCACCCCCCACCAGATCCCCATGGACAGGCCCCACCGCGCTGCCTCCCTCCCCAGCATGGCCCAGCTCTATTCCAAACCAACAACGCGCTCCGAGGAATGCCTGCAGGAAGCGCAGGGCCTCACAGGCTGCCCCCACACTACAGCAGAGGTTGTGCCGCTTTCCCAGCTTTGCTTTTGCCAGCACAGAGAGCCGTGTGAGCTGCTGAGAGCAGCACCTGGGTGACAATGGCTTTGTGAAGCCCAGGCACTGGCTGGCCAATGGCTCCAGCACAAGGCAGTGACTGTCGGCAGCCAGGCCCTGGCCGTGTTTGCCTTGCCCTCCACTGCCATAAGCATGGACTCTTCCCAAGTTCTGCCCAGAGACCTGGAAAATGGTTTCATTTCAGGAATTCCCACTGCCTTTCCATAAAGTGGAAACTGGGGACCAAGGGAAGCTGGATGTGAACGCCCCAGCGCTGAGCCCTGACGACAACTCCATCCTCGATACCATGACAAGGTTGTTGACAAGGCAGTAATGAATACAGAAACTGAGGACTTCATGTAGGAAAAGGAGTTAGTCAGCCTTTATTTCATTTCTCCATAGCCCCAAACTTGACAGACGTAGAAAAATATCCTTGAGTCTAGTAGACAAATTTACCAATGCTCGATAGCCCTTTGCTCTGACCGTTTGGGCCATTCTAGATACATTTGTACAAGCAGTACTTCAACTTTTTTTTTGTTGTTTTTCAATGAAAGGTTTCGCTAAACTGTAACCAAACTACAGAGGAAAAAACCTGATCTACCAACGCATGCATATAAAGGTATCTTCCGAAACGTAACAAAAGGAATTAAGAAAGCAAAACAACCTTGACACACATCTGGAGGAGAAAACGGTTTGGAACAATCTGAGGACAACGTTGTTGACCGCAGACAAGTCAAAGCAAATTCCATAAACTATCTGTGGATAAGTTAAAATCTCTATGGCACAACTCTTCACAAAAGAAAAAAATTAAGGCGAAGACCAACATTTTATATAAAAATAGCTGAGCAGGCTTCTAAAGAAGGAAATAAGCATTTCTCGTGATGACTCTGTTAATACAAGATTATAAATACCCTTCTATATACAGAACAAAAAAAAAAAACAAAAAATCAATACAAATGTATGGATATTTCACCAGGCATCCATCTTTCAAACAAGCCAAGATCATAAGTCCTGGCCCATAGTGGAGGTACTTCAGTTTAAGATCTGTAGTAGTTTCTTTGCTACACACACCGATACAAATCATAAAAATGCAATATAAATAGTGATTTTCACAGAGAAACTCAGTAATACACTCAGGTTACAAAGCTGAATGAATTGGCCCAGAAAGAAACTATAGGAGTTTTAAGATCATCAATCATCTGATGTTTGTAGGCAAAGGAAAACATCCGAGTTAGACAGTAATAGTTAGACTTTCAGAGTATTTCAGATTGAAATCCAACTGATACCTTTAGTGAAACTAAAGCCAAAACTACCATGGCAGAAGAGTCATTCTCTCTTCAAAAATACAGCAGTTTATTTGCCAAGATCCCTCAGAAACACCATTATTACAGGCATTTTAATACATTTTCCAGCCTAGAAGTTACCAGTTTTGCAAGGAGTTCAGCTATGAATGATGTCTGTATGGATGTATTTGACTCAGTTTTAAAACTATGTAACCAATATATAGGAAAACATGAAAAAGAGAGCAAATAAAATATGTTTAGAATTCCATTAATATTTTACATGAAAATACCTTTGTAAGATGCTAATACAGTGATCAAGTTCAGTATGTCTGGTAAATAAATATGCAGACGTGTATTCACACATCCTCAGCAATTCCAGAAATCATCACAGATATGACAGAATCCCTGTTGGAGAACAGGGATTTTCCCCAACATGATACAGTGGATTTGCCAATGACTTTTTGAACCGTATTTCACAGAATGTCTTCCAAGGTGTAGGAATTTCTCAGTTTATTGTAATTTTTTTTTGTCTAAAATGCCTGGATTTTCATTTATGTTGGCCAAAATGCCTCCTCGTGTCTTGCTCCCTCCCCATCCCCAGGCTGAAGAGGCTCATCCATTCTGTGAGCCTTCCTCCACGTGTTTCAGAGAGAGGGATGCGATGGGGAAATTAAAGGGACTCTTTTAAGATGTAACTGGACCACAAAACACAGTCTGCATTTACACTGAGACCTTAGCTTGCTACCGATTCCTTTAGATTGGATGCTTGCTTACAAGCAAACCAAAATTGTTTCTAGAAGGTCTTTGTACATAGTTATGCAAGCAAAAGAAACAACAGCTGCAACAAAAATACATGGACATATGAACCATTGTGTCTCAGAAAACATAAAATCCTATTTCTTTTCATTACAGTGCTGACTCATTGACTGCTCTCGCTGATAAATTAATCTGTGATGTACTGAGAAACGTTACAATGATCATTTAGTACCAGAATAATGAATAATATCCATCCCTTACAGTAACTGCACAAAAAATAGCACAGCCAGCCCGTTTACTACATCACCCTTCAGCTTCAATAGAAATATTTACTACCATTAACATAAACTCATCTTTTCTCCCTAATACCACATCTTTATTATTTCCTTGTCCATAGATTGTGTTTAAGACAAATACATAAACACAGTACTAAAATAAAACCCAAGGCGAACGTCTCGCACTCAACTAAAAAAACAAGCACAAAATTGAGGGATGTGTGTTTGGAAATAATTTATTGCCTATAAAACGTTAAAAAATGCTTTAAGTTCACATTTTTTGTGTGGTTTTAAAGGTGGGGTCGTGTTTCAGAGGTAGCGTGTGTAAAATGTAATACAGGATTTGAAAAGAATTATTGATTTAGTTCAGTAATACAGTAAAATGCTCACCAGAACCAAAGCATTGACCTGATACCATTTTCCTTACAGAAACATTCTTAAGCATCTCTTTTATCGAAGAGGATTGCTCACTTGTTTAAAACAAGAACAACCATCACAAGCCCAAGTTTCTGCCCCATTTGTGTCCGTCATCTTCTGACTAAAATGTCAGTTGCTGCTTTTCAGGGATGAATAAATACTCTTTAGACAGAATAAAACCCTATTCTGCCATGGACAAAAAAAACCTAAGTAATTATTTCTTTGCTTATTGGAGGTTCTTTTTTGCTCCTAACTTTTAAGATTCCACATTTGACCAATGTGCTAAAATATTCACTGGCTAGAGCAATCGAACACGATAAACAAGCCCCTGGTTTCTCTAACGACCAGCTGGAGTTTTCTCACTAACCTTGATCAGGCACCTCACAACCAAGCAACATCCTCAACCTTGTGACAGAGCCTGGGGCAGAAAAGGCAGAACCTCGAAATGCAAGTGAAAGGTTCCAGTCCTTCGAACACATCAAGCAGCCTCTTTGCTCCCCGGCTGACCTGAAGGACCTGGGCAGCGGGACTGGAGGTAGTAAATGAAGCTTTTGGTTGTAACATTACAAGTTACAGATTCTTCATGGTTCAGTTATTCTGTGCTATTCCATTTATGCATATTATTGTCTTTCCTTATGCTATCGGTATCCTGAGACCAACAGTCAGCTACGACTAGAGTACCTAGGGAAAAGTTAGTGCTGTGCATCAGTTTCTTTTTAACGTTACTAATATGGTAGTGCAATAGGGATCCCAAATTGGATAGCTGATCGATTTTAAGCAGTAATTTCCATTTGACTTGTCCTATCATTTCAACTGTACAACCCCAACGGTAGATACAGCTGTCTCCAGTTGCTGAATGGACTCGATAAGCTGCTTCCCAGTTTAAGCAGATGAAGATACAACAGGTATGTTCCTTTTTTCACTCAGAGGACTGCAAAGCCCACAATCTGCTTGTCATTTTTCAGACTTTTTATTGCCTTTGCGAAAAAGAAATACTTGGAAAGATTAAAGTGCAGTGCTGCTTCAAGAACCAAGCACTCAAGAAAATTGACACTTGTACAGTACATCTGTTCGTGTACTTCTAAATCTGCCAAAAATTCACCTATTAGACTATTTACTATTACTCACTCCCATCAGACCTGCAGATTTGACAGAAGCATCACCTGCAGGGAAATGAAAGGAGGCATAGCTTCAGGAAACAGCTTCCTAACTATAAGCAAGCTTGCTAGCATCAAAGACTTTCACTGCTCCCTAAGGCAAACGAGCGCCCCGTCTCTGGTTTACAGTGTCTGTTCTGAGCTACCTTTTCCCACTTTGGGTTCTTCAGAAAGACATACCTCATCATTCATGTTCTGACAGATGTGTTAGGAATAAACAACACTGGGAAAGTCATCTTTCACAGACAAAGCAAATGAGAGCCTTTGTGGAGAGATGATAAGAACATCAATACATGGCACTTGTGCTGTTGCAGGTACTGAATTACAGAGCCAGCCTCCTGAAATAGCAAGGGGGGCTTTATTTCTGTCATTGTAACACAGTATGAGCTTTCTCTCTCATAGGAAGTCTATGTAAAGGATGAACTAGCACTTAATGTGGTCTTCGTTAACATCCTATGAACAGAGGAAATTCCCATAAGTCAAACCCTGACACGCCACAGGCCCAGCGAGCCATCACATTGCTTTCCATCATCTAAAGAGCTTCCAAAATCACATCTGGAAAAGAATGTCCCAGTGACTGTGTATCAGAACACCGTCCCTCTCAGCAATGAGCTTGTCAGTACAATTACTAAGAGTTGGAAAGGAATATGCCCAATTCTCTCATACTGTTCGAAGGCTACACGGATCAGGATGCAACCTGCAAACTCAGTTAGCACATTATGTTGCCTGTCAAGGACACAAGGAAACAAAACCACCCCTAAATTACAAAGCATGTATGAAGTGCTAGTCTGAAGTGCAATAGATGGATATGAATTTTGATAACTCTCAGGGAAGGTTAAGTGCTATGTTTCAAGACCTCATCAGCCGCTCTTCAGCCACTGTACTGCAGAGCAACTGTTGCTGCAATGATTTAAGATACCAGTAGTGGTAACATAGCATTAAAATATTTGTTTTATATATTGCAGGAAAGATACATGGATACCGAAAAACCCCACGGAACATCTCTGCAGTATTATCCTACCTAGAGTTTTGTTATACAGGCGTATCATTTATGCTCTTCCTGAATATCTCGTAGTATCATCGAGTGTTTCAGCGTTTGAAAGCATGACGACTCCTTTAGGCTTTGTCTTGTCACCCTACCAAAGAAAAGGACCAGAGAACAACATGCCCCCAGGGCTGACGTGGGTGTTGAGTGCAGCTGGAGGTTCCGCTGCATGTCCTTAAAGAGGATTCCTTGAGAAAAGGGACTTACATAAGTGCTTGAATCTAGCAGCAGTTCATTCAAAATTAATTCCTTCAATCTGTTTGGCATATGAAATAGAAGCAAGAAATAGCAAAATATGAATCATCAAGGAAAGTTTTTCTTGTATAAAGGTGGATGACTTCATTGACTACAAAATCAAGAACTCGTATTAAGAGAACCCTGCCTTTTTTCATGGGAATTTAAGTGGAAGAAGCAGGAAATGAGGGTCCAAACAGTGGCAAGTCACAGTACTTTTTTTACTCTAGCAAAGCTCACAGAGGACAAGAGGTTTCATTGTCTGTGGCACAAATTTCCTGTCTAGAGAGAACAGCAACAGAAATCATTGTTAGCCCAGTACAGAAACCCCTTTATGAATTATTTTTTTCCATGAGCAGAATGAGCTCTATGTTACATTGGAAAGATAGTCCTGTGATCTTTGCTTACAAACCTGAATTCATTTTAGGTTGGCGGTCATTTCAACAGGCATGTAAAATTGCCACTCCTCCTCTGAGTAAGGCGGTAAGGACGTGACTGCCAGCCAGGATGTGACATTTCAGCTCAGGCAGTGAAAGGATGAGTAACCTACCACTTAGCTCCTGGTTGCACAGAGCGCCTTCCATCCCTCCTGGAATTCTACTCCAAGATTAATGCCTAAACCCAACTATAGGCTCAACAGCCTGCTTTTGTGGGGTTACTCTGTAGAATAGGTGGCAAGAGGACTTTCGGGAGCTAACTGAATTGTATAGTAATCAGAACTATGGACCTGTTTTGTTTTTAAAATTGCTACTATTCTTTCTGCAGCTGGCATTTAACAATATTGCTAAAAGCTCCCCAACCCATGCCCAAGCATAAAGAGACAGAAAAACCCCTGAAAGAACAGAACTCAGTACTGACACCACAAAAGCAAAGCTGTAGAAGTGATCAGGGAGGAACAGATAAACCAAGAAAAACTGAAAACTCATGAGTTAATCCAGGTATTAAAGGAAACAAAAAAAGGTGTTATTTCCCCAACACTCTGGATTTTCTGTGCTACACCTTGGCCTTCCCACTGAAATTAAGGAGACTGCTTATTGTATTGCATGAATAAGGAATCACAAGAGTAAATTCTTATTTGGCATAAAACTGAAAGATCAGGCTTTTTACCACACTGAAGATACCTGTTTCTAAAATGCTTGCTGAAGAATATTCAGATAAGAAGTTACAGAGCACAAGTAACACTGGCATGCACCTACATGCCCTGCTGAATTTATCTGAATGTGTCTGCACATCCATTTAATCAGGTGATTAAAAGGATTAAATGTTAACAACAGCTGGGAAAGAAGAAATCCATTTCAGCACTGCCTCAGGGTCACAGTTTAGAAATGGCACCTGGCAGTTGCCACAACCATTGTCAGACCAGGCTACTTCAAAACCAGGTCACAGTTAGCGGACCTGCAAAACTCTGTTCCAAACACTTGAATACTCTTCAGGATGCAATCCCAGCTGTGGATTTATGACAGTGCCTTGATAAAATGGATCAAAGTTTGGGGAAAAATATATAACCAATACTTAAAATAATGAACAGAACTTTAGCATTCAGACTTCGACAAACAAAACCTGTAACTACATTCATAAAACCCTAAACTGTAGTGTAAACATCTAATCCCGTTGCTACTGTGAGAGGATAAGAAAGTTGCATTCTGCAGCTATCAGGTTTCCCTTACCCATCTAATTTGTTACAACACTTATGACTGCTTCTTTAATAATTTATTGACAATAGTTCAAATTTTTCAGTTAGCCTTTCCAAGTTTTTTTCAGCTATTTTGGTCAGAAAATGGGAAGTTCAACAATCTGAAGTCACATAATGAAAACCACTTCAGTTTAATTCCAGATTTTCAAAAGGGTTCAAAGCACAAGTCATAAAAAGCCCATTATTCTACTTGGATCCCCAATTTTTAGTCCACCTACCTGAGTAAAAATGGGGAAAAAAACCAATGAACAGGACTGGTGAGCAAGCAACTCTGAAAGAATTAGCTGTCTGTACCACAGGACAGGTGTTTTCCACTCTCGGATCCCTGCTCAAAAAGACTTTGCTACAGAGCAAGAGTTATTCTGGAAAGTGAGAAGTTACCCTAATCAAGGCCAAACTGCTAGAAGTGAAACCTTTCCTCACACAGTTTCCATTTACCAAAACCAACATTCAAAATCTCTTGACAGTGCAAACTGTAGCCATGATGTACTACAGTCATCCTTCAGGAAAGTCTACTTCACCTCGGGCTCTCTTTTTTGGACTGAAGAACACTGGATAGCAAAATGCTGTTCTCTTGAAACCTGCACGTTCCGTGGGGTTTCCTTTTTGTCAGTTAAAAACCAACATAAATCACAAACTGTCTGAGGCATTTTTCTCCGACAAAGACGACAAGCTGAATGAGGTATCATCAGGCTCTGGGGATGTGTGATTGAAATCCATTTCTTCTAATTCAGGAGGTAAGTCTGAGAGCAGTGCCTGGACGTAAAAACATATTGCAATACAGTATTAGGTAGAGGTTTTGTGTCAGCATTCAAATGTCTGAATATACAGTGAGAAAACTTTGTTGAGCTTTTCAGTCAGCATTGGTATTGGATGGCTAAAACAAGAGGTCAGTATTGGAATCACAGAACAGTTAGGGATGGAAAGAACCTTAAGATCATCCAGTTCCAACCCCCCTGCCATGGGCAGGGACACCTCAAACTAAACCATCTCACCGAAGGCCTCATCCAACCTGGTCTGGAATACTGCCAGGGATGGAGCATTCACAACCTCCCTGGGCAACCCATTCCAGTGCCTCACCACCCTAACAGGAAAGAATTTCCTCCTTAGATCCAATCTAAACTTCCCCTGTTTAAGTTTTAACCCGTTACCCCTTGTCCTATCAGGGAAAAACACTGTCCAAGATGATGTATCTTAAAGGCAAAGGAAAAAAATGAAAGCACCAAAGTCTCTTCCTAACTAAAGCCCAGAATGTTACCCATACAAGACATGATCCAACCAACCACAAGAAGTGCTGTGTATTAGACGTGGTGCAGTGCAAGCAAAGAAGCCTGGCTCTTTTCCCTAAATCTCACATCTCAGCTGTCACAACAGACAAATCCCAGTCCCTCAGTGTACACTGGTTCACTGTCTGTCCCTTTGTAAAAGTCACACGTCCTTGTCTAGGTCATTGCTTGTGTAGATTGCAAGATCCTTCTTTTGTTTTAAAGTTCAGCTTTTCTTTGTCTACAGGATGTTCAGCACAACGCTGCCCTCATCAGAATTTGAGCCTCTGGGCACTACAGAATAAAACTAAAGGAGTGACAAAACACAAAATGACAAACACCTTCCAGTATTAAAACCTACTTCAAGCCTTACCTGCTGCTGTTCTTTATCATCTGATTTAATAGCAAGTATCAAACTCCGAGTAAACGTCTGTAGTTCAAAATACTTCTGTTTGTGATTCTCCAACTGATTCTCAATGAATCTGACTTCTTCATTCTGTGGGGGACAATGACATCAAGTTCTGGAAGTAATGGACTGCATCTTTGTAATAACACCTAAACTTGCGTTAACACTGAACGGGTTTTGGTGAAAATGAGTAAAGTTGTGTTTATTATGATTCCTGCCCGAATCAATGTTAATTACAGCCAAAACTTCTATAGGTACAGAAATACAGAATAATCCATGTTCTGATGAGGACCAGCAGTGTCGCTCTAAGCCTGCAAATGCATATGCCATTTCATCTCTCCTCATCCTCCCCAAGAGATGTGACAGTCAGCTGTGTTACATGCAGACAAAGCACTTCAGAATTATCATTAAAGCATTAATGACTTGGGCCAAAGTTTGACATGAAGCTGTTAAAGCAGCACTGCTTTCTATTTCATAAGGATGACCTCTAATTCCATTTTAACATGGAAAAACAAAGTCCGGGTCTCTTCCTAGAAGTGATCTTGAAAGGGCAGGGTGACTGTGAGAACACACAGCAAATAAATGCCATTTTCACAGCAGAAGGCTTGGCACAAAGACCACAGAAACAAACCTAAACATTCCTCAAAGCTACCACAACTTAAAATACAGCATCCTCTGGTGCAGCTGAGTTCGACACGTATCAGCTCACCAACCTCCCCAAGATCTTTCAGTATAATAATAATATAACATATATTATTATTATGTTATTTTAACATATAACATTAACATATAATTATAACAATAATAATAAATAGGAACTTATTTGTGGAATTGAGAATTAGCAGTAATGTGCATGCTGTGGCTAAAAAGGCATTTTTCCAACCTTTGCATAAATGCGTGTTACTCTACTTGCAAATGCCTTAATGTAAAAATAACAAAATGAATTAAAACCTCAGATTTGATAAATACTTAATTCCAAATACCTCTTCTCCTTCAAACCTACCAACTGATTGCTATGCAAGACCAAAACACCACATCTGTTGATCAGTGCGGAGCTAAAATTAATTCCCTCTGGTTATTTACCTTTGCAAAGATCACGTAACCTGAATAAACAGTTCACTTCTCAAGATCAAAGTCACTGTGCATCTCTGCAAAAGGTTTCTGATTAGTAGCACCAAATGTGCATCGTCCATTAGATCCTGTGAAGTGTCGCATTTACTCAGGGGTATGAGAGGCAAGAAAGAACCCACCCTTGCTTATACAACCATATGATTAATTAGGTTGGCATGTTTGCATACAATAGGGTTGGGTTTGGTGGCAGCAAACAATTATAAAAGCAAATTTCAATAGTGGACTTGTAAGCTGACATTCTGTTTTAATGAAAAAATAGTATTTCTTTTCTTAAACACAGAACTATGCTCTGTTACTCATGCTTACATTTGATAGGTTGGCTGTAATCCAACTTTAGTTGATATGAAAAGGTGAGACCGTGTGATGAACTGCAAGGTTTGTTACAAGCCTTTAAAAAGAGTTGTTATTTTGTGAGGTTTTTGCCCCAGAAAAGTCACATTTCTTCAGTCAACACACTGCTCACCATACTGTTTCAGGTTATAATGGCTCTAATGAGGCTGCAATTATGAGGCTTTCAGAAGAAAATCAGCTGAATGCATTTCTTTCTGATGGAAACTTCCGAGTTGCCTATTTAGCAATGGATTTTGCCCAGCCAAAGAAGGGATTCAGATTTACACAGAAAACACAGGCACAAAGACCAATCACTAATGTCAAACAACAAACCGACAAACAAGGTTCTGTAGGGCATGCTGTCACAACGAGCCTTTCACAGTGGTGACAGGTGACATTAAGAAAAGGTCATTCCCTCTCCATATTCATTCCCCACTGCCCTTACCAGGAAAACACTGAAGGAGGACTTTTGTTCTGAAAAGATGGTCTATTTATTACTTTGGAATTGATTATCACTAGTAGAACATGCCTGGTTTTGAGGTTAAAAAGCCAGCTACATCAGTAAAACCACCACCAATACACAACACAGACCACCGCAGTAACTCTTAGGATAGCAGGAACGCATGCATAACTTTTCCCATTTGGCAGATGACAGCAGTTTGCCAGGTATCCAACTGCTTTTCCTCCTTCCCACAACTCCTGCGTTTAGACATGTTCTGCACTGCACTGTGAGAATGACTTCTGCTTAGATCCCCCCATTTCATTAGAGGATTCCAGCTGCTATGTCCCTTTCTGGAGCTGACAGTATCACGCTGCATGTAAAGCGTGCCACAGCACTCCAAGGAACAATCCTTGCACAAAAAGAAAAGTTTTGGTTTAGAGGCTAAATGAAGTACTTCACTTGGGACATGTGGTGGGAGCTGCAGCTGGCTACAGAGGAACTGATGTAACTGCTCTGCAGACATCTCATTTTTCCTGCCTCCCTCTGGGTTGAAATATGGGTAATCTGTCCGTAAATGGGATGAGGAGATGTATTATGTGCAGTGCCATGGTAAAAGCAGAGGAGCTGCAGGCTCCCACATGCCTTTCCCAAATTCCTTACAGATACAGCCATCTAGAACTTTCTGTGGACTATCCTGCTTAATATTATACAGCCAATTACTCACCTTGTAATCCAAAAGAGAACTCATTTGATCCACTTCAGAATTACTTATCATATCACTTTCTTCATCATCTATAATTTCTATTTTCTGAAAGAGAAGTAAAGGGCTCATTCCAAATATTCAAATGCAGAGATTAGACAAACAAACAGCAACCTGTATCACAAACAGCATGAAAGGATGAAGGTAACAGCACCTTTTGTCTGCACCTGAGAAACTCTGAATTGTGCAGCCCCCATTAGATGGCAATCATGCACCTCAGCCACAAGATCCAGGGAGAACCCAAACTGAAACTGCTGGTAGTCAGAGTGGCTGCCCTGGTGACTCTGGCTGTTTGCAAAGGAGGAGCTGTATGTCACCATGCTTTTGGCATTAAGTTGCATATAATATCTCATTACAGCCTGCACAAGCCTGCATTTTATTCTGTAAGCCTTTTGTTGAAGACCTCCTGAAAGGCAAAGGAGGTTATGGAAGTTTATTCCTCTGGAGCAAAACAGACATTATGGCAAGTGACAGGCAAGTCCTAACTGACCTACTTCTTGCCTGAAAAACAAAGGTCTCCTTTGGCCTTCTTTGGCCACAGTGCAAGTCAAATGCCCTGAACAGTAGAGGGTTTTGATACAAAGGACAGCTCCAAATGCATACACATGGACATTTTCACTTAACTCACAAAAATTCTTGGGAGGTTTTTATACTGGGCTTCTAAAGATACCTGAAGTATAATGTTAAAGGCCAAGCTTAACGCTTAATGCTGTTTAGAACACAGAAATACATTCCAGTCATACTTCATTTACTTTTACATTGTTTACCACTCGCATGTTCTGTCCCAACAGAAAACGTCCTTATGTAAGAAAATGATGTTAAAAGGTTATGTCAATAGGAGAAAAAACAAAATGTGCACATTTTCAGTGCATCAATGAGATCTTTATTCATATCTAGGTTAGGTCTCAAACAGAGAGAATGAATTTGAGTTACAGAGTGGTAAGAATGGCACTTTTCAACAGAACTCAGAAGGATGACTGCCTGGATGGAACTATAACCTATAACCAAGACGATGACGCTGCCAGGAGAGGCTGCCGCCATGGGGGGGGGCAGTGGAGACACCCCAGGACAGGGGAACCCCCCCAGAGCCACATGGGGAAGCCTGGGGGGTGGCAAAAGGGGGGGGGTCAGGAGTGCAAAATAGCCCCATTGAGCCTCAAAATACACCCTGTATCCCAAAATAGCCCCACTGCACCCCAAAAAAATTCTCCATGTTTTGGAGAGGGAAGCAGTAGTAGTCTAAGAAAGGTTTGGGTTTTTTTAACCATTTTTCATCGTTCTGGCTGTTGTAACTATTTATGAGACTTCATATAATAAGTCAAAGCAATTTTACTGTGTTTTTAGTACACAAGACAATGTAGGTAAGGGTCCACACTGACACATCACACTTCAGTGGTTAGTTCTTGAGGTGTTATTTTAGAGGAGGTTTCTTCCCTGCAGCCTGTGTGTTTTGTCAGCCTGCAGACCAGGCATCAGAACTTTAATCACCAAGGAGAACCCTCCAAGAAAGGTTAGCATTCTCTCACTAGTAGTACCCACTAAGCTTTCAAGCTTGTGTTGAAGACAGGGAGGGTAAACCACATTTTGTGTGCTTCAGTGTCTGACAACCCAGCTGAAGCGATAACATTTCAAAGGCTTAATGTCACAAAGATCTGCTGCTATATCATACCCTGAGTAACACTGTGACTCAAATATTTTTGTTTTCAGGCTCAGCTTGAGGAAAGAGTGTCTAAATAAATGCCAAACATTCACACGATCTTACTTATAATTATACATTGTAAGACAGTAGGGGAAAGAACAGATTAGAATTTCAAATAAGAAAACTGTCTCTCTCATGCAAGTCCAATGTATGTTAGTCCAATTTTAGCTGCAGAGATTGAAAAAAATTTGTTAGAGTGTTTTCAGAACAGAGTATGAAAAAGCTTCCCCTATTTCCCCCATTCATTTCCAATGATAAAATGCTGGAGTTCAGGCAACTGGCGAACTCAGTCTCTTGGACATCATCTTTGCAAACCTTATACTTTGTCACTTTACATTCTGCATCTCCATGGTGAATGCATCAGACTGAAACTCAAGAGTGATTATATCTAAGGTCACAGCAGGCCATTAAGGTAAACAGAAAGGAAAAAGGCAGCTGTTTCTATTCAGGCAACCACAGAAAATACAGCCATAGCATTTCAGTTTACACAAAAGATGATCACATATTAACAAAAGAGAGGAAATTTTCTCTCCCTTCCCTATATACAGAGGGAAGGGAATCTCCTGCTCGCTTTCGCATTTCAGGTGTGTGTGATTAACGTAACACAAGCTTTCTTGTCATGTTCTGAGCTACCATCTTCTAACCTCTGACTGCAAGAAGAGTGCAACTGGGAACTGGAACCATCACCTGTTCATTCTGCAGATAACTTTTAAGATAAAAATTACCCTACCACTCAGGGTCTTCTCTCCTCTTCCTCCTCTCCTTTCTTCTAATTTGAGAGAAGGCAGGCTAAACAAAGGGGATATATTGCATTATTTGCCATGACTCCTCCCTCTGTCTTTCCTTCCTTGTCTCACTGCAGTCAATTAAAAAACAGCAAGAACAACTGTGTGTGACTCAATGTGAATGCAAGTGAGAAAATAAGAAACATCTAAATAATGTCTTGTGAAGGGCATGGGAATGAAGAGTACATACCCACCCCATTCTGATCTCATGTATTCGAGGTTAGCTATGGAGAGAAGCGCTAGTGGTACCCGACTTTCTTAAACCTACCAACCACCATTGTCCATTATTACTCTGGGGATTTTATTCTTACTGTTTTACTGCTCTGGGGATTTAAGAAGCACTAACCAAGCATTGTGCTTTGCATTCCAGAAAAAGAACACCAGGTTGTTACAATACAGAGAAAGCCATGCAATTCCATTTATACTGTACATGCATGGCTCAGTGTTTTAGTACCTTTAGTACAGTTTCTTTTAGTGCTCTACCAGTTAGGACGACTCTTAGTACACTGAACTGAAGCTTTCACCTAGTGAAAAAACACTAGTGTTGGACAACAACCTCAATGTTGGCAATTAAGGAGGTCACATAAGTGGAAAAGGAAAGGTGTACATACCACATTATCAGTAGATACGGGATTCTGGTCATCATCTTTGTGACCGATTTCTTCATTCTGAAGAGCTTCATTTGTCTCTTCTGCAGAAACAAATTAGTTTTTCTTTCAGATTTCATGCTGAAGGAACAATAATTTGTTCCTTCAATAATTTACCACCAAATAAATGTCACCTCTGTCACATTAGATACAGAAGCATCTATCCATAAAAAAATACTGTATGTCTTATTAGACAAGACGAAATATCACAAGTATTTCAGGGCAACGTAAGGCCAATTGTTACCTGAAGCAACAGGAAAACTGTAAGTTACTCTCTTGCGATGCATCAAAATCTTTCCTATTTTTAGATTCAGGTTGGAAAATTGAAGTGATGAAGAGTTCCACATCAGAGGTGCACAGAATTTTTTTTCCTTACTTACTATACAAAAAGTCCTACATGCCCTGGAATTATAGGATACACAACAGAATCCCATCTCCTCCTTGCAGACACTTACTAGTCTAGAACCAAAAACTGATCAAAGAGATTATTTGATTCTTATATGGCAAATACTTATTCCTGGTGAACCTATTCTGCTATCTTCTGTATAAGCAAAGAACACACCTGAAAACAGAGCAAATCTTATCGTTAGATTTCAGCCACAAGGACTAGATGATTCTATTAGTCCTAACTACGGCCAAAGTGAACAAAGATTCACAGCCTATTCATCCCTATGATTATGTTTCTCAGATTTCCTTTAATTCTCCACATTATGTTAAGAAGAAAATGGGTGATAAAACAGCAAATCAGGAAATAAAACACAGAGGTAAGACAGCTGTGATAAAATCTTAAATTATGTCATTAACAGTAAGGCTATTAATTGGAAACAAACTCATTCCAAGTGCTAGTAAAGTTAGACAGTTCTACAAAGGGCAGAGCTTGCTCAAGAAGGGTCAAACAGTCCAGCTATCACATCTAGAGAGGAAAAGAGGCATGGTGAGTGAAGGGGCAGCAAGTGTTCAGATGGGTTACTGAAAGAGGGCAGATTATGATGCAGGGGTGTATCACTTCTACACAAACACAGGGGTAACAGGATTTATCTGGAGATTACCAACACTTGCAAAGGCAGGAGAGTATTTAGGCCAGACCATTAACACAGACAGTTACTTGTTTTAAAGAAGTTTTCTGCCAGTTAAATATCTCAAACCTGAGCAAATCTCATCTGAAGTTGTTGCAAATAAATTTAATCTGTCACTGGTCACAATTTCAGAGGAAGATTTCTGCTAGCAGCAAAAGCAAATGGGTCCAAATGGGAGAGCTGTAGGCACGGAGCAATACAGAATGCTATCATCCCACTCGGAAGAGTGAAGGTCACTGAAGGTGCCCCTCAGGGTCTCTGACACATTCTAAAGCACCAGGCACTCAGTAACCCTGACAGCCACCACTTGGACCCAACAGTTGAATGAAGTGACTCCCTACAGCACTTTCAACTCTTTAAATATTCATCCTCAGCTAATATGAACTGGCACAGCTGTAACGGCTTCCACAGAGCCATGTTCATTTACACAAAGTATGGACTCAATTAACACACATTAAAAAAGGAAGGCATTATGAGAACTTCAATGCTGCATTCTGCATCAGATTACTGCTTCTTGTTTTTATATTTACACACTACATCTTAAAAGCAAGTGCCAGCAACACTTTCACTCTATTTACATGACTAAAAATACCTTTTTCTTGTCTTTGAGAGTGGGTTTTTTTGTTGTAGTTTTGTTTTTCTTTTTCTTTAGTAAACTGGGACCAAAAGTTATAGCTCTCAACCATGAACACAGTCACAGATCTGTGACTGAACAGTACACGATTCCTGGTAGAACTATTTTCCAGAAAGTTCAAAATAAGCTGAGCTGCAGCAGTGAAACCTATACCTTTGGAGAAATGAACAGAAATAGTTTTGGTGGTAGAATAAAGGAATGAAAGTGGGATTCCTGGATACTGTGTAAATCCTGTGGTTTCCTTGTACTTCCTTAAGCTCTGACTCTAATAATCTACTCACAGCCTTACAGCCTTACCTTGTTTTATGAAAGCCTTGTTTGATAAATGGGGTGTTATTCCTCAAGTTAAACTACAGAGAATACAGACTCTTCCCCTGTCACCATTTTCTTTCAAGTAGATCTGACTAAATCAGTTCCTTCCACACCTCAGGCAACTCAAGGACTCAGATTCTGCATCTCACTTGGCTTTCAATCACTTGACCCATTTCTTAATCATCTTATTCTCTTTAGAGCAGAATATGACAAAGCTATCACAAATTCATTCCCAGCAGTTCCTGTATTTTTCTAGTTCTTTCCTTTAAATTGTTCTGACAAAGTGACAAGATCAAGTCTGGCATATTAAGCTGCAATAGCATGCACTAGATCAGACTTTCTTTTAGTTTAGAGAGCAAAGGCTTTATTGATCTCTTCTAATCAGAAGCACTGGGAGCAATTAGCTGAGCTTGTGAAGCTAGTGCATGTGCTGAGCGGGAGCTCATCTGCCCTAGGAGGCCCAGAGTGCTCATGTACAAAAGGGAAAGGGAGAGATCCATTTAATGTGGTCATGTGGTTCTGGGAGGTGGAGTAAAAGGGAATTAAGTTCGAGACACTTATCACTCAAGATCATGCAATTTACTGAGAACACAGAGAGCCCCCGTACGTGCAGTTCTAAGGCTTTCTGAGCAGTCCCCTGCTACTGACTTTGATCTTTTCTGCTGGTTTGTATTTGCTTGGCAGAGACCATACATGCAGGCAGACAGCTTAATGGTGTCAGTTCTGCTCTGCTCTGACATACAGTGAAGCTTTTAGTTCAAGAGCAGCTCTGAGCTCATGTATCTTCTGAATGCCTCTCACCAGTGCGAGTTTAATATCAGGAAAACTAAGTACATAGCTCTGGTCAGCCCAAAGCAAGCAGGTTTACAGGCATTAGTGTTTGTTTGGATGAGAATGGCTGGTGCAATTCAGGCTCACAGGAATGCATGGTCAAGCTGGCTGTGGAGAACCGGCCCACTACCAAAGAGCATGTTTTAAAACCTGGCTTCCTAGGAAAGTGAATTGCATACATTTACACTCTCTGTCCATCTTTCAGCTGTAGCAGCAAATTGTGAACTTGCCATTTAACTTCCCATGAATTTGGCAGAAACAGAGGTCTTATAAAAGGTTTCTGCAAGCTTTGTGATAGCAAACCCAACAGAATTCACATAGAGGTAAAGAGACCAAACAGTACCTTCAGTATAGCCAAGGCAGGTAACTTGTGACTGTTAGACACTCAAGACGTTTTTGAATGTGTACAACATAGAATCCACAGCATGCACACTGCACAACATTAAAAATATATGCACAGTAGTAACTGCATTTTCAAATACCTTGTGAGCTTCCTTCAGATAAGCAGATTGACACTTCATCATTCCTATCATTATCATCCCCCACTTCAGTAGCAGTTTCCTCTCCTGGATTAAGTGCTGATTTAGAAACAAATTCAGACTGATCAGAGAAATCAGCAGGACCTCCTCTAGGGGGTGGGACCTCAATCCCCATTAAACGATATTTCCGTCTTCGATTCCCAATCCAAGTCTTGTAAGAGAAATAAACATGAATGATATCAGAAACTATAACAAAAACAACAGGCCCATATCCAAGTGACATCAGCACATCTAAACTACAAAACTGTAGCCAGCAATTCAAGGGAGGTGACTGTTTGCCTGTATCTGACCCTCATGGAATACTGCGTCCAGGTTCAGACCTCCAATACAAGGGAGAAGGGGAGGTGCACAGCAAAAGGAAAAGAAACAACACAGCAAGGGAAGCTCTGACTGGAATTAAGGAAAAATAAAACGTAAGGCTTTACAGTGAGACATTCGAATAGTTCGTCCATAGCAATCCTGGCACCTCCAGCCTTGGAGGTACTTAACATTTTACTGCTGAGAACTGAACTGCTGACTGAACTCTGATGTCAATCCTGCTCTAAATAGAGTAGCATTAGTGACCTTGTAAGGTTTCTCCCCACCTAAATTGTTCAATAATTTTAACCTAAGGTTCTCTCACTCTGCAGCTTCCGTAAGGGGACCAAAGCATCCAATCACCCAAACGGTCCACCCATTCTAGATTTCCTACAGCACAGAAGAAATCTTCCAAGGTGATAGCTCTACATCACTCCACTTTGCTGACAGAATGTAACTTAGCAGAATTAAGTTCACAGCAATATTGTTCTTCAATCCTCTTTGGCTGTAAAACAAGTCTTTAAGAAACACTGCTTGCAGTAAGGTATCTAAGAGCATACTTATAAATAGTAGTGAGAGATGAAACGGGTCCAGGACCAAGGAACCTGGAAACTCATTCATGATGGGATGGGTTTGGAGGCTTTAAGTAAAACCGAGTTTCAGAAAAAAAAAAAAACTGAAACAAAAAACAAAACATCAAACCAAAAGTCACGTTCAAAATTCTCCACGTGGATCTGTTTAACTGTTAATGTGACTTCCCTGATAAAGGCAAGTCTAAAGAAGAGTCTTTAGTAATTTTTGAGTTTCACACGATGTAGCAAAAACTGTCTGCAACGCGTCACCTCCTAACCCCTTCCCTTCCCTTGCATTACTCAGGCTTTTGACTTCTCATCTGATTTCAATTCTGCTTAACAGCACGTGCACCCTAGGTACTTTGTTCCAAGTCACATCCAAAAATCCCTCCCAAAGCCAGGAATCAATTATTTGCCAGCTACTAAATTCCAGTCATCCTGACCTGGCTTTCCTCCCCAGTCTACACCATCTAAACTGCAAGAACAGTGCTGATGGCACTAGTGGGACCATCCTGATAGCTCCAGGACCTGTTCAAGCACTGGACTGGCATGGAGAATGGTGGAGTTTGGCCATGCCAGCTGTCACCACACAGAGTGTGTCTGATTACTGTGATGATGATAGATGCACGATGGACAACCACAGCATAGTTGTTCCTAGGTTCTGAATCATGCTTAGTGCTGGAATTTCTGTATTGTTAAAGATCAAATGTACCTCTAGAGAGCATGGACAGTTCCTGGTTTTGAAAACATACAATCAGGGCATGTCAAAGTGCACATCCTTTCCATAAACTCTATGTTCCAACAGAGTTTACCAAACACATTAAAATAGTATAGGTTTTTTTTTTTCCTTTAAAGATACACTAAACGTTACTCTGGCCTTATTTCAGGAATACCTGCATTGCTCCTCTTCCCCATCACACTTCCTTTAACTAGAGTTCCGATACACACCATAAAAAAGTTTAGTAAAAGCCTTTTTGCTTATAATATCTTGATTATCAAACAGAAAAATTAAAAAATACCAAATACTAAAGATAGTTTCATGCTGTGCCAGCCTGGAAAATAAAATTGTTCTTTTTAAGCTGAATCTCTCTCACTAGGTAAAATATGGCACGTGTAACACTATTTCTGGCAAATCATTTTTGTTGGGTGATCCTGGCTTTCCCAGGTTCCTAATTTTCCTCTTTGAAGAATGCAAAAGAGGAACACAGAGAGCTACCTGGATATTTTTGCACATTCTATGCAGTTTGGGGAAAAAAAGAATTAAAACCCACACACGAGTGGCCCCTTCCACGCCTATGTGCGTTGCCATTCTTTAAATTCCCTCATGATCTTCTGATTCTGAGAATAATAATGAGATAATAAATAGTGCAAACAACTGTAAAACTTAAAAGTGAATCTGCTTCTTTTTTACTAAAAGATTCAGCAAAAAATTGAGGCACTTGGGAAAGGCAGATCTTGGCTTGATGCATACCTTTCAAAGCAGAAGAGCTCTCATTCAGTATACTGAATATGTCATAGAAGACAAACATATTTTTATAGTATCTCAAATTAAAATGGGAAAGAAAAGCAGTAAGGTTCCATATGCTGTATACTGCATTTAACAGTGAATACTGTGGAGCAGTACAATGATGAGTGTAAAAGCAGCCTAGTATTTCTATGTAGGAAAACAGCTTAATAATTCTAACTATACCCCTAAAATACTACCTCCTTAAAAAGGTCACACATCATCTGTAAATTACATGTGATCAGACTCATTAAGCCTACTTAGAGTAGCCAGCAATGAAATCAGCAGCAACTTCTGCAGCTCCAACTGAACAGATGACCAGCAAGAGTGCAGGAAGAAAGGCTGGAGTCCAGCAGAAGAAGCCAGCATACGGCTGCCCCCAGGCAGCTCATAAGTAAGTGGACTGGCAGGGAGCCACTTCAAAGGCATGATTACAGCTCTCCAGATATTGAGGTTAGGGTGTCAACGTGCTAGAAAGATACTAGGTTGGAACCTTCAGAAATTCCACTTAACTGAGATGGAAGATTCTGAGCTGTTCTTCCAATGTCTCTCTCAACATAAGGTGGATCCAGACTAGGCCTAGAGCCCCAACAGGAAGAGCCATTAGGCAACCGTGAAGAATGAGCAGCTTTCCTGCTGAAACTACTTGCTTTTGCTGCTAAACTCTGACTGAAGCACTACCTTCCATAATCAGCTTTTATCTGATGAGCAGCTGGTGAAGAGGAGGTGTCTTTAGCCTGTGGTGGGTGCTTAGGCATAGCTTTTGACCTCTTATGTATGAAAGCTTGATGTTCTATATATTTCTGAGGAGTTTGATAGCTGTCATCTCTCCTTCTCAAATATCTAATGTCTTGCTGCCAAGAAGGCTATTCTGCTTTCAGATGCTATTTTGGTATGAATGAATAAAATTAGTCAAGAAAAATATAAACAAAAATGAGTAGCTACAAAAAAAAAGAGCAAAAGAAAGCACAACCCAAACAAATGTAATCAGCAGTAATTATAACGTAACCAAAAGAAATACATCAAGTTTAATAAGCTATTGGCCAGAGTTCATGTAATTAAATATGACATAACTTTTTATGTCCCTCTTTTGGTGTCTTGGGAACATATGAAAGACATTTGTATAACCAGTAGGCATTCTGAAAGTTCACTCTCCTACTAGAAGTATAAAACCCATAGAATAAAATGTCCTGTTGAACCTTGAAAGATCAAATCCAGTGCTACTATGCATAGTGGCAAACATTATCTTTCCTTGTACTGGAAAACAGATTCAATACTTTTTTGTACTGGAGATCTTTCAAACCAGTATGGGTCATAAGGATCATCATTTGCACCTCTGGAATGGTAAGAGTTACCTGGAAAAATCATGAATTTTCATTCTAAAAAATATTAAAAGGGACAAATGGGGACATGTATATAACTGAATGAAAACAAGTGATACAAATCTATTTATATAAGATTATGTTATTTATATATTATAGATTTTGTTGTACACATTATTATGTATATTAAATTTTTTTATATATATATACACTTCACACTGCTTTACATATGCGACATTTATTGGTTTTATACCAGAAAAGGAGAAACAGTTGCTAGTTGCACACTCCCTAGAATTCAAGGTACAGTGAAATACAAAGGCAGCAAAGTACAAGTATTGAAAATAGAGAGCTTCTTCCAGAAGCATCCCTCAGTCCAACTCTTCTTGGCTGAGCATGTCATAGGGTAGAGATGCCGTGATTCACTCATGACTTAGAACTCACACACGGCTCTGCCTGGACTCCTTAGGAAAAAAAGGACTGTGCTGCACCCTAGGCATCAGTGTTTCCTACTGAAGACAATGCAGGTTGGCAGGTTAAGGAGAGAGGAATAATACAATGTGCCTACACAGATATCGAAACAAAATTAGGGCAGATCCTCTAGAGCATATGATGAAAATACCTGTCCTACACCTGGGAATGTGCACAATGTGCCTTAGAGAAAGGTCAAGAGGAAGCACTGAGGATCACACATGTCCTATAGCATTAATTCAGCCCTCACAAACAAAAAAAATTAGTGCAGCATGATGCAACCTCCACCTGATTCCTGCTACAATTCTCAAGTCTGCCATATAGAGGAGCCAGAGGCAGGACAGATACTAGTACCACCACCAGTTACTATGAAGAAATCTTTTTGTTCATTCGTGTGTGTTCTAATACACTTTTAAGCCAGAAAGTCTTAAGGAGTCTATGAGAGCCTCTGACCTGAAGACAAAAGCATTTCAAGCAGATGCATTGAAAAGTGTGCAGAGAACTTCGTAGTGTCATCCTGTGTGTGCCAATAAGGATGTTATTAAGGGAACAAAGTAAGGGAGGTGAAACATGGGTACCAGTCTTACTGTTCTGCAAATAAGGTATTTCTTATCCAGGAGTCCATTTTGAGATGCTGTCAGTGGAAACAGCTTCACCTTTCAGAAAGTAAACTGAAAAGCCTGGAAAATATGAAGCAGCTTTGTTCTCTACAGAGAAAAGAGTAATTCTTTTCAGCCTCCAAAAGTACCATTTAACTTTTTATAGTTCACATGTGCTCAGGAAAACAAGCAAGCAAATAACCAGGTTAGTGTTCAGTACGGAAAGCAGCTTTGGTACCATTTTGATATATCAACGCTAAGAGAGATCTCCACAAAAGCAGAGTTTCAAATAAGGGCTCCTGGTTCCATGTCTGTAGCAATGTCAGAATTCTAGGAAAGGTGGCAAAAGAGGATGAAGACTCAAAGGACAGTCACAACTATCATGCCTGTTAGGAGGGAAAGACCGACTCTAATCGTGGTTTTGTACTGACTGCAAAGAGAGTCTGACTGTTTTCTGAAGAATGGAAACACTGAGTAAATGAGTCGCACACAGATGCATGTCTGGTGAGTGGCATTACAGTGGCAACAACCGATGCTGTACCGAACTTCCCAACCTCTGGAAGAGATGATGTGGAGTGGTTCTCAGGAATCAGGTTACCTACACTTAGCCTGTACTTTCTAAAGCTTCCTCAACAATACCTTTACAGACTATCAAACTGAAGTGACCCAGAATTCCTGGCAGCACCCTTTGCTCTCTATCACATCAACCTGGCATCAAGGCAGTCTTCTAAAATATTTTTAACTATTTTTGAGCATTTTCTTTCACATATTTACTATGATTTTCCCCCTATAAGTATTAATGACAAATATTTTTCCCTCTGTCTTTAGAAAGGCTTTTTTTTTGTATCTTAACAATATAAATGGCACCTTTTAGTCTTCTAGGCTATCCCTAAAAAGTGTAACACTTTCACTTAAAATCTTACTCAAGTCTGAAGAGAATGCCAAAAGCTCGTAGCGCTACTTCTGCTGCTGATCAATAGGACTCTTACCTGAGGGCTTTCTTCTATATATAGACTGCAGAAAGAGCAAGAGAGCACTTCCCAACATGGTCATACATTATGTAATACGTGAAATCTATTTCAAGCTTCCTCATGAAATTTTTAAAGGCTTTCATCTGTCCTATTTTTGCTTCTGGAAGGATAAGGGAAGACTCTGCATTTCTTACCCGCACTATTTCACAGTCAACATTTAACTCTGCGGCCACAGCTTCAATTTTCTCTCTGCAGACTGAGCCCAGGCTGGTCATGCCATTGTCCCAGTATTTCTTTAGGGTAGCTAAGTCTCGGTCACTAAATTGTGTGCGGTCCTGTAACTGTAAGATAGAAGAAAATACTGTTAGATTAAAATCTGCTCATGCTGTTCACTTAACTTCCAGAGGTCCTGCATGCAGTAAGACACGTGCTCCACTGCCTCCATGGCTTTTTTCCTCTTTTAACCCTCCCTTAAGGATTTGGGATTTTTATCCAGGGCGGTACAGAGTTCCCTGGGATTTGCTTTAAAGGCAGTGGTGGTGCTAATGCAAGTTTAAAGCACTTCAGCTTTGTTTCAACTCCACCTGATTCTTTTAAATTTATCTCATTCTATAAGGTCTTCCTGAAAATAACTTTTCTCCCCTTGTGCTGTTTACTCTCTCCACCCGATTTATGCAAATTATTCCTTAAGGCTTTTCAAGTTTCTCACCCTCCCCCACCTCAAGTTCTTTTATCTTACTGCAAACTACAGTACATGCATAATTCAAGATTCCCAGATCCTAAAGGGAATACTTTAATGTTTATTTGGTAAGCTTCAGAGTTTAAATTGGTTTCACTGTTTATTTGCGAGATCCCCGACTCTTCATGTCTATTGATCAAAACTGTGATAGTGGATTACTGATGGAAGGAGTAACAGTGGAAAACAAATCCTAAATACCTCACCACTCCCTGACTCCACGGACAGTATGTACCAGTAGAACTTACAAGCTTTATCAAAAGCTTTAGCTCAGAGTTTTAACTAAAATCTAGTTTCTTTACACCAACCTATGTTTGCCATCTCTCCTGCTATTGTGAGTACATAAATGCAATGAAGTCTGCACTAGTGAGTTGCACCCACATGTGCCAAACGTGTCATTACTCCAACAGCTGAACTTTGCAAGGAATCTAGTTGGCACATTTCAAGGCTGCTCGAGTTAGAGCAGCGAAGTGCACCTCAAGTGCACTGGTGAGCAAAGCTGAATCCCTGATGCCCAGTCAGCCTTAGCAGATGCTGGTTTTCCCTGCATGCCTGACCTGAGCTCCTCCTACCTATAAGCCATTTTCAAAGAACAAAAGCAGAGTTATCTCCTCAACTGCTGCAGCAAGATCTCTTTTTATAGGTGCTGGCAAAATAGATTGTAACTTCTGAAAGTGACAGGAAGAGCTCTCCCAATCAGGGAGCAGAAGCCAAGTGCTAAGAACAGGGAAGAAAAAAGGAATGTGATAGCAACACTCAAACTACAGGGAGAAACAATCACTCTGGCCTGCCCTGCTTTCCTGAACACGCAGGGCAACTTCATCTTCTGAAGTATACTGAGCATTTTCTAAACATAAATGAGTAATATTTGCTGTCAGTTCTGTAGAGCTCCCACTGACAACACTGCTGCGGCAACCCACCGCTCCCTCAGCTTACTGTGATCTCCACTTACCAGGAAAATAAAATAGGAAATTCCTTTGTATTTAATGGGCATGCCTTAAAGGAACCTCCTGGGACATGCCAGAGAAATTCCCCTCCCCAACAGAGGAGTGAAATGAAAGAAGCAAAAAGGAATCTCTATGGTATTACTGCAGATAAAAGGGCGCAACCCCAGTTAGTGTAGTTGTGTCTCACCTTGTTTGTAATGGGCAAATTAGAACAAAACCCAAGAAAGTACAGCTGATGCTGGAGTAAGTACAGATTTCTGCCTGCTGCGTGACTTTCCAGTTATCTACGAAAATGCTGCTTCGACTGAAAGAATACAGGGCAAGAGCACTCACTAACAGAAAAGCTTTGTATTTGTGACCTGCAAAACCATCCGTGTTAGACAAAAGACACACAACTGCTGACTGTAGTCAGTTACCAAAGGGATGGTACTGCAGGAAGGGCACAGAGGCTGCTCATTTACTTCTAAATACAAGGACTTTAAGTGGAGGAAGCAGTGTCTAGCAAAACTACCTGGTGTTCAAAAATGTTACTTAAAGCAGTGTCACATCTTTTCCATTTTAGGAGAATGGATGTTAATTCTGATGATCTACTACAACTATTTTAATACAAATCTTATTAGATAAATCACTATTCAATGCTTTTCACAAGTGCTATGTAATTTTGCTACAAAACTTGGGTTGTACAGTCAGTCTCAATAGTTTAGATCAAAGTAAATGTTTTAGTGTTTTAAAGTTACAGGAACTATCCTGTTGCTACATTCCCAATGAAGTCTTTTGCAGCCATTTAATGTGGAAAGAAAACAAAACTCAAGAGTTTTTGTTTTACCTCCTTGCCAAAAATATTTTGCAGGTTTCTGATGACATATGTATTTTGGGTTGTTTTTTTTGTTGTTGCTGTTGCAGTTACTGCTGCGCTTTATCCTTTCACCTGCTCCTGACAAGCTCATGCAGCAGCACATGAATCATACCGATACTGACTGCAGGTCAGAGAAGGAAATGGAGAACAAGCCTTTTCAGTCAACTCATACAAAAGAAACAAAAATCCTACAACACACAGACCACATGGAAGAGTCCAGAAAGCAGGAACAGAACTGAGGGGAAAAACAAGTGCATGTAAATAGCAGATGGTACAAAAAGTTAGGTTTCCCTCAGGGTTGAGGAGAGAAGAATCGTCAAGATGCTTGGCCCAATTCACCCTAATAAACTCTGCGTGTTCTCCAGTTAGCACTCCTCAATCCCACTTCAATTTTTCTACTTTGGAGTCTGTATCTCACCTTTGCCTTTTTCTTCCCCACCAAGATCACACTACTGAATGTAGCCAAGCAGGTAGGAACTGAGCCTCTGAGAAGCTGAAAGCACTATCTTCAGCAAGGGACATTTTGGCAGCTCTAACACAGCTGGTTGGTCTTTGGAAGACAGAATCTGCCGCGTTCTGGACATGAGATTTTACCAGTGCCTCAAAAGAAAGATCTTGACATTTAAGGGCTCCAGTTCACAAAAGTTGCTGAAAGGGAAGCAGGTCACTGCATATCAAAAGTGAAACACAGGAGCTGTATGTTTGCCTGCTCGTACAGTCAGTGTGAGCTGCTTTATGGTATCTCAGAGGGCACAAAGGAGGATGGTTGGTTTACTCTGCTCACTTGCTGCACCAATATAATGGGATCAGTCTTAACCCTTATGCTCACTGGATGTAAATAACACTTCAGCTTGTCCAAAATTTAGATCCAGACTTTGTGTAACTTACCTCTGTGTAACTTACTGTGCCATATGCCTTTATATGATTTTCTTAGGGAAATCACAACCAACCTTCCATCCCCTTGACAAAAATTACACCTAAGTTTGAGTCCTGCATTATAAGCTGCTCAAAAATTACATAATGCTTTTATAAAAGTCAATTACTTTTGTGAGAAAATAAAGGGTGGGATTTCTACATTGGATATATAATTACACTTCCATCAATTTAATTGATGCCATTCTCATGCTTAGTATCATGAGAGGAACTGAACAAACAAGAGTGAAAAAAAGCAGTCCTATAAATGTCGTAACAGTCATGGTTATGCATCAGTTAGCACAGGAAAAAAACCTATCAGAAGATAATATTGAGAAGCTTCATATTTAGGACAATATTTTTCAATAGCTGAAGACAAGCCAGCAATTCAGTTCTTATTTTTACTTTATTATAACAGCTATTATGAATGCAATTCTCATTTCCTCTCTTCAGATCCCCTGCTTGCTGATTCAAGGCTTGTCTTTATCCTCAGCAGTGTTGACTGCTGAATTCTTTACATTTAGCAGTTCTGTTGTCCATAGCCTGAAAGGCAGAGGAGCTTCTTCCCGCAGAAAATAGACTATCAGCTCACAATGAAAAGCAATCCTTGTGAGCAAATTGAATCAGCAGTTCTGCCAAGCGGAGGGTTAAACCCTGCTTATCCCCTGACCTCCCAAGTGTAACAACAACATTCTTGTAAGAGATGACCCAGTTTATTACAGACATTCCTGGCATTTTGCCAAGCCCCTCATAATACCCACTGTGCATGCAATATTTGTGGTGCAAATCTGGTGTCTATAATTGGTATGAATAATTGTGCTGCACTGGAGTGTCCTTATCCTGCCATTTATTAGAGCCTGCTTTTTTAGATCAGTTTTCATGCACGAGTTGAAAATGTTTCGGGCCACGTGCACAAAAGCTATACACAATCTTCAGATTATTAATAAAAGACATGCTAAAAAAAAGAACTAGAGCTTCAATAGAAATGCACTATTAGTGCACAAACAGATTTCTAGAGAGACACTTTCTGCATCTTTTCCCACTGGCTGAGGAAGCTTGAAGTTTGCTCTGATGGAAGCAGAACTGATAAATATTTCACAGTACCACAGCTTGAAAAGAACTGCAACTGCTTCAACACTCAGCCTAAATTACATATATTCTGTTAATGTTTCTAAACCAAACACAGCTAAGAAGAGGCAAAAAAAAAAAGGAAAACAGGGAGATATCACTGCAATAGAACTGTCTAGCCAAATAATTACACTGTAAACTCCAGTCTTCTCACTCCATAATCAACCTCCAATCCACATAAACTGGCAACTCACCCTTGAGATTCTGCACCATAATTATCATGATTCTTATTTAATGTACTGATATCTTCCTTGCATTTAACTAGAAAGTCTGCTTTTCCAATACCTGGCCAGATATGACACACTTCTAGCCTGCAGGATCACAGCTACAATAAGCCTAAGTGATTTGTAGAAATAGGTGCAGGATATAATAAAAAGATCTATTTCACCTGAAACAACAATAAGGCATGCCTACCCTTTGCATCCATTGAAGGACTGTCACTGGGAATAGTGAAGAGGTGCTGTTGGCAGCACGAAGGTGATGAGATGTTATGCATGTCATTAGCATCTAATGTGAACATTAACAAAATGCAATACCTTGAGGTATGTGGTGAAATATTTCAGCGAAGGAGGGAAAGTATTAACCAAATCCATTAATCCAAATGACACAGAAGGCGTGCATAAGAACAGCGTTCACAATTCAGTCCTGTGGAGATCTTCAGTTCTTGCCTGTCTCTCTTTCTGAGGACTCTGACTATCTTACTCAAGACATGCTCTCACTAGTTTGACTAAAATACAGTTTTCTTCCCTCTGCCCTTCTAGGAAAGGGGAGTAACGTGAACAGGTGAAGAGAACTTCACAAGTTGGTATAGTTTTAAACCAAGAGGTACAACTAAGGTGCACTTTGACTTTAGGTAGCTTTAATCCCTATGGGTGCTCACTTTAAAGGCCACTCTAAGATATTTTCTCCTTTTGTAGGCTTACTGTGGCAGTTACAGTTTCCATGACACTTTCAGACCACAGTCCAATGAGGTACTTTCTCTTGCAGTTATACTGATGTAGTCTCCCCCACACATTCACCTGTGGCAGGTCTTGCCCTGTCCTGGGGTTAGACCAGCTCCTTTGCCTGATTCAGAGTGCCTGACAAGCAGGACTCTCAGGGAAACCCTTTATTGCCGCTATCTCCAGAATTTTACTCAAATGGGCAGTAGTGAAAGAGCAATTTAAAAAAAACCAGAATTTAGCACAGGAGCTCTCCACTCATTTCAGCTATTTCCCTCTCCACAAAATAAACCCCAGAGGCCAGACACCCCAAGCTGAAGAGGCAGATCCAGCTAACCTACCTATAGTGGGAGTCCCAGCTAAGTGCAGCAGTACGTTCAAGAAGGTCTCAAGCCCATTGCTACAATGCAGTGTTGCTTCAAGTAGGGGGAAAATACAAAGCCTTTCCCTTATCAGTTTCTTCACCGATTTCCTATGCCTGCTTCCAAAGGGTGATTGTGCAGAAATAATTCTAAGACCTTAATTTACTATCTTAATGACTTTGTGTTTCAGACTTGATAGTAAGACCACTAGAACTGATCCTAATTAGAAATAAAAAAGGAAAAGCTAAACTATCTCCTCTCCCCCCAGAATAAAACTTCATAACTAAGCCAGGCACTCTAGGTAAGCCATTTTACCTAGTCAACACCTATCTGACAAACATTAGCATACCAGGTTATACCTACCATAAACACTAACCATCTGCTAAGGCAACAGAGACCTAACTTAAGCCCAGTTGGTACACTCAAGACCTAACTGCAAGGACAAAAGTGAAGATATTTTCTCCCTTTTAATTATCTTTAACCAGTATCTTCACTGCTATTTTTTAATCCTTGCTATCCTTCCACCATCCTGTAAAAAACAACCAAAATCAGTGCATTCGTAAAGGCCAGTGCATTGCACATGCTCCATGACAGAATACAGAACTCCATAATTTCAAAAGACATTCTCATGAATAACAGAGGGTGGTATTTCTAGACTAACATTCATTAACAGTCAGGATTACATCATCTTACAGTACAGCTGAGCAGGCAAGAAAGAGTTTCTGCAGAACTGCACAGTTTTTATTTCTCTCTTGATGCAGTTGAAGGACAGGGCAAGGAAAACAAAACATCAAGGCAAAACATTAAAAATTCAGAGCATCTAAAAGATGATCTTTTCCATTCTAAACAAAATACAGATTGGCCTTTTTACTGTCTGAATGGCAGTAATTGCCATAATTGCCACAACTCTACCCATTCTATTTCTGTTCTCCACACTTTCTTCAGAAGAATTTCACATCTGAAACTGAAGTTTCCTAGGGAAGTAGGAGCTTTCTCTCTTTTTGTTGCCTTACACCTGTGTGTATACAGCAGTTTTAGAGTGCCAACTCCCAAACCGGTACCCTTGAGTAGACTAATTATGCATTCAAACTGGAGAAAGCGCATCCACGAATCCGCAAACAGATGTTGTCAAAACGGACTATATTAACCAATGGCGTGTATGCATTCTATTGATTAGGAAGACTCGGGAGTAAAGGTCTAAAGAAAAAGGAATTCCTAACAACCACCGCTAATGAACAGGCACTTCCACAGCCTTGAAGGTTTTAAGCTTATTGCAGAAATTTCTTCTACAGCCTGTGTGAGACATGTAGCATGATTATTTCTAAAGCAGCATGACCAGTAGGTCAAGGGAGGCAAACCGCCCCCTCTGGTCCACGTCGGTGAGACTCCATTTGGAGTACAGTGTTTAGCTCTGGGGCACCCAACACAAGCAGGATGTGGAGCTGCTGGAGCAAGTCCAGAGGAGGCTATGGAGCTGCTGCGAGGGCTGAAGCAGCTCTGCTCTGGAGCCAGGCTGAGAGAGCTGGGCTGGGTCAGCCTGGAGAAGAGAAGGCTCCTGAAGGGGAGACCTGAGAGCAGCTCCAGTGCCTAAAGGGGCTGCAGGAAAGCTGGAGAGGGGCTTGGGACAAGGGCCTGTAGGGACAGGACAAGGGGAATGGCTTCAACCTGCCAGAAGGGAGACTGAGATGAGCTCTTAGGCAGAAGCTCTTCCCTGTGAGGGTGCTGAGGCGCTGGCACAGGGTGCCCAGAGAAGCTGTGGCTGCCCCATCCCTGGCAGTGTTCAAGGCCAGGTTGGACACAGGGGCTTGGAGCAACCTGCTCTAGTGGAAGGTGTCCCTGCCTGTGGCAGGGGTTGGAGCTGGATGAGCTTTAAGGTCCCTTCCAACCCAAACCATTCCATGATTTTATGACCACCATTCCTCAACAACCACTGTTGAGAAACATCGTGCCCTGCTCTCTTCACTGCTCCCAGCCACATGCTCCTGCTGCTGCAGTAAGTACATTCAACCCACTAAAGACAAACTCAGCAGAAGAATATGAATCTAACAGCTCACATGCCTGACCCGGATTACCTTGCAATTAGATACTAGCACCAGTGCTACAGATGGGGGGAATGCACTAGTTGGGGGGGGGGGGGGGGGGAGGAAGGGGAACAGAGTTACTTTCCTGACAAAAGCTGTTTCATACCTTGTGTTACAGTTTGGAGTCATTTGTGACTTAAGGACACTGACCCAGCTGATTCTGCCTGATGTGAAATGACATCTATGCAGTTAAAGTTAGACTTGGTAAAGTTCTATGGATAGCAGGGACTAATTCTGTGAATGTGCAGAGTAGCCAAAGAGGGATTTACTCTGTTAAGCATTCAGTTGCCTCGATTAAACAGCCATTTAACTTTCCATCTAAAAGAAGAAAAGCATTCTGAGCTCTGAACTCTCAGTCCTTACCAGTTCAGGTGTTGTATTTCAGCTAACAGTACAACTCATACACCTGGGCATCACATTACTGGACACAGGCTTATGACCTTGACCTATTTTTAAAGATACATATCAACCTTGCCTTAACTGAAACACTGTGCGTGCAGATAATGTTTGTTCAGTCAAAGTACAAAAGGAATATAAGGTAAATAGAACTGTCAGCTTCAAAAATGCATTTTAATAAACAAAATTCACTCCACCTGATGCATTAGATACTTAAATGGAAATATACTTACTGCTCTTTTCCTGGAACAACCTGTAATCCAAGGCACAGTAAGGTTTCCTGAAATCTGTAAAGGGAAGGAGGAAACAGAATAGAAACCAGCAGCTTAGTTTGCTATGACAGCTAATACTGAGCAGCTTTCACAATATTGCGCATTCAATTCTGTTAACAACGCCTGTAAGACAGGTTAAGATTTAAAAGCAAAACAAAGTCACACTAAAACCAAAACAGTTTCTTTCAGAGAAGGTAAAAGAATATGAGGGCAACTTCTGTACCTTTGCTATCTCAAAACTTGCATTTCAGGACACAAGTTTTCACTTGGAATCTGTCACAAACCCCATAAGATTAAGCAGACTGAACTCAGACAAGGGCCAGTGTCTGACAGACCTGCTGACACACAATTTTCAATTACAACAGTTAAACATGCAGAAAAGACAATAGCACCTGTTTCTAGCTGAGCTGTTCAATGTCACATGTTAAGGATTTGCATACTGACATTAAAACTAGGGACATCAGGTTGGAGAAGGAAAGAAAGGCAGTATGAAGGCAAAGGTTTGCTGCCTTGATTCCCCTTGATTCCCATTGCTTCTCCATCATTCCCAGTGATCAGACTTTATCTAAGTCTGATCTTGGACTGTTTTCCCTGGCCATATGAGATGTGTAACAGCCTGGAATATTTTAGGCTTCTTTAAGATTCATGTTCTGCTGCAGACAAGCAATGCTTGAAAGACTAAATATAGCTCTTGAGAGATTAATGAATCTCAAGTCATTACACACACTATATGTGTGAGGAATAAGAATCTATGCACTTCTGCTGACTGTATCAAACTGCGCTAATAGTTTTTGTATTTGCAAAGTCTTCTAATAATGAATCTTGCAGAATGAGCATAACCAAATATAGAATACCTGGTGCAGCCTGTCTGGTGTACAAGCACCCAAGATAGTTTTATTCTTCAAGCTTTTAGCTGGAAGCACTTGGAGGTTACCTAAGGTCAGACAATTTGTCATTTCAGCACAAAGCAGGCTGAGGGGGGCTAGAAATGAACACCCTCCACTCCTAAGGGCAAGCCTACGTCAGCTTTTATGTCTCAAATATTCATTTCTTAGCTGCACGTATATATTTTAGAAACTCTATATAATTACAATTCTGTATTGCACCACACTTCACACCACAAAACCTGTTGTAAATGCCTCCTCAGTATCACTCACGTGGCTTCTCCCCAGAAATTTGAAGTGGGGTTACAGGAAGAACCATGCTTTCCTATGCGAATAAAGCAATCAGTCTGCCAGAGCATTAACAGCTAACTTGGAAGACAAATGCACACAAGTTCTCAGAGGTATGATGGCAAACACAACCAAGTTTATCTCAGTATAACTACTTGAAGACAACATGCATCTTCTCATCTTCAAAAGCCTCTAGGGATATAAACAAATCACTCTGACACATTAAAAATAAAAAAGAAAAATGGATCCCCATTTCCTTAAATAAAGCAAACTTGCAGCTCATTCATATAAAGCAGCATCCTTAAAGTGAATCTTAAATATATATGTATGATATACGTATCTATTCTGACCTACTGGCTACAAGGCTTAGGCTTTTCCCTTGAAAAAGACAGGGCTAAATGAGGTAAGTCTGCTTCAGTGTGTGTTAACAAAGTAATTGAAAATACACATACCTTCCACAGTATTTTTGTCCCTTAGGGTTGGGGGAAGGAAACCAAGAGTAAATCACGATTCAGCCTTGAGGCCCAGCAAGAATAGCCTCTGTAATTCAACTCGCTTAAAGCCAAACTCAGAAAAGTAGGTTGAACAATTTGTTTACTGAAACTGCTCAGGCATTAAAATTGATCACTTAATTAAATTTAGTCTTAAGTTACACTAACATGAATTTGATTAATGGAACCAGTAAGGAAGCTGTAACTAATTGCTAATTAGATACTCCACCAATGTACGACAGTAATTACTTCATCAAAACACAAATCACACAGTTCTGACATTAAAGAAGCATCTGCTTGGATGTTTAACTACTCCAATAATCAGGTGGCTCAGGTTTAATCTATTTTTAAATTTAGGAAGATTTCCCTAAATTGTAAGATTTTAATTCCTACGCTGATGGATAAATCAGCTAAACACGGGCAATAAAATGAACAGGAAGTGACTCCACACAGAAGTATCATCCTGCATAAGCCTAAAAGAACTCAGACAGCCCGTCTTACAAAAATCTACCTCTTGAAGCTTAACATATAAATATTATTAAGCTATAAGGGGAGTTGCTACACGAAATAGGAGTCACACTGGACCTAATTTTAAGAGGAGGACATGGAGGAAGGGTTAAACTATTGAAGAACTGACGATTTAAACAAAATATGTTAATGGCCTAGCAGGGTAAATTATTTGTTATACAGGACTTTGAAGGCAGTAGGTGACATTTTCTGGCCAAGGTGATAAATGAGTGTTGGAAGTCTCACTGTCATACACTAACACCTCTTAAGATACAGAACTTACTTTTGCATTGCTCTGGAATGTGCTAAAGACTCTTGGCAAGGAGCACAGTGACCTGGAGAAACCAGGACCACTGTTCCTTCAAGGTACTATGGCATCAGGCAGGACATGATTCCCCTGCAGCTTCCACAGAGCCATGAAACTACATGCCCCCCCTATAAATTCTCTAAAGGTGTCATCCTAGAGGTTCACAGCATGCATGTTTACAGCAGCAAGTGAATTAATAGCAACCTGCCTGATTTTTCCAATGCAAGGTCTAAGGTGCATTCCTAAATCCAAAGAACAGAGTCTCTGAGAGGCATGAAAGTCAAAGCAGGTACCAGTGAATTCCTCACTTATCACCCCCCCCCCCCAGGAGGTACATTATTATAACAGGAGAAAACCAAACCAAACCAAACCCAAAATGGAGTCAGAGAGCTCCTCATTTTGATCCATACCACATCACATGGACAGATCAAATGTCACCTACCATAAACTACATTTCATGAACTGGCTGTTTAAAAACTCTGTCCCTACCCCAAAAAAACAAACAACAACAAAACCCCCAAATTAAAGATATTTCAATCTGCATTAAAACATTCAAAAAAAGAAAAAAAAAAATGTAAGAAATAAATCTCATGGATGCCTTTTCAAGAGTGAAACTAGAAAACAGCTGCAGGTATCAGTGATGTATTTTACTTCACAAAACTTAAGAAAATTTCCTTAACTCTATTGTATGCAGTTTTGCAGCTTTATCAGCTCTTTACTGAACAGATGTGCACGCTCACAGCTTTTCTTCTATGAAACTGGGACATCAAAAGTAAGCAGCATTTAATGCACTTTATAACTCATGTAAGAACAGTAATAGCAAATACTGACAGACTGAGAGAAGGGAGAAACAGAAAGAACAGCTTGTCTAAAGTGCTCAGCCTAGAAAAAGACCATAAATAAGAATTGCCCATGTCCCATCTACTACACAGGCTCTGCTCCAAAGTAAATACGCTCATCGAACCTCAGGTTTTCTGAGAAAAGCAGTGATTCTGGTGAAAAGTGGCACTCACTTGAACTCAAAAGCTTGGTTTCGAATCCTCACACAAGATAGGAACAAGTGAGAAAAAAAAAAGAGGAAAAAACCACCCCTAACAAAAAAACCCGCCCCAAAACCACTTCACAAAGTAATGTCCTCTACACTAGTGAGCGGTGCACAAGGAAAGATGGCATGCTGTTTACATGGTTCACTTTCGGGTAGATTAAAAAGGAAGTAACAGGCAAATGCACAAAGGCAACACATGCAGAATCGCATCCTGTCAGTCTTCAGACTTTCATCTCAGTGTTTCTAGGCTGTGTCATGTCAGAAGGCATAAAAATCCATGGGGAAAAAAAAAAGAACAAAAAAATCAATCTGGCTGTTTCCTGCCCAATTATCATCCCTCTAGTTACTACAAAAATTAAAAATACAAGTGAGCCAGTGTCCTACCTTCTCAACATCTTTTAGTTCTTCACTGACCTGCATTTAATTTTCCCCACTCTGTGCCACTGCAGGGACTCTATTACAGGATAAGGAAATAATGAGATTGAATGCAAAAATGATATTTGAATTAGATGCTGTGGGAGAAGAATAATATTTGCTCACTTAGTGTCTCCCATCATCTCAACTACCTCGCACGAGATCCTAATCCCTAACATAAAACAGGTCCAAGAGATTGGCAACTGCACAGGGGGTACGGGCAGTGCTGATGGAAGAGTTAATCCAAGCTGACATTAATAAGGACAAACAACTGCACAACACATAGATGACAGCATGATCCTATGTTCTGCCATGTGCCACGTGCAAAGTATGCCTGCAAAGGAACAACCAAGGGTATCACTATATGTGCTGGCAAGCCAACTCAGGACAATGCACACTTGAGCCTGCATCAGCAGTCATAGGCATGATCCTCTTGTAACCAGTCTATCTATCAAATCTACGAAGCCCACACTGCTCCTCAATACACAGCAGCCATGGACTTAGCGATACAGATAAGAGTGCTATGATACTTCAGTGCTACCTGCACTTCTGCTTATGAAGGGATGATCTCTAACTGAAAGATGTAAATGGAGCACAGCCTGCAGAAAGGTGAACCTAGCACTTACTAGCTACCAACTTTGGAACAGTACTTATCTACAGATTTGTCTTCAAGGTTTGAAGACAGATAAATAGAGGGATTACCTGGTAATTATTTTGGTTTTGTGACAGCCTCAGTTGACTTGAAGTTGTAAAATGAGGAGAAAAGGTACTTCTTGATGGATTAGCACTGCTATATAACGTACTGGATGTTGTATGTAATGAGGTCCGTGCAGGCAAATGGTAGTCTCTGTTATGATACAGAATATTGTCAGGCATGTCCCTGGCATTCACCATCTGTGAACTACAGCTCACATTTCTTCCTGGCCCAGACAAGGCTGCACTTTGGTTCTCTACTCGAACGGAACTGCTGCTTTCACAGTATCTCGAATAGCTTTGTATTTGTGCTCCCATGGATGCTAGCTCCTCTTCTCTAGCATATTCGTCATCCACGTCTCCAGTTTCCATCGCGATGGACAGACAGGTGCCTTCCACTGAGCAATGCTTCTGTGCTGTGCTTCCTCCCACCATTCTCTGAGGTTGATCTGTAACTGCCAGAGAAAACACTTCCCGAATTTCCAGGTTTTGCGTGCTACAGGAAGGGTCCCTGGTGTTAGCTCTGTGTCCGGGGGGCACATGCGATGTGAGAGCTGCATGGTCTGGCTTTTGTAACCGCTGACATCCCATGGGTTCAGCCTTACAGGGCCTGTGGCATATCATCGGCTTCTGAGGTAACACCAACTCTGCAGTCTGGACTGACGAACCACCATAGCTTTTCTTAGTGTGACTATAGATGGAGTTCGCAGAATTCAGTACACTTGTTTGCCTAGATAAAATAATAGTCTTTTCCCCTACTAATAGGGAAGCATTTTTACAATGTGGTACCTGTCGTCCTATAGGGATGTGCTGCTGCTGAAACTCTGTATCGCCTTTTCCTGGTAGCCGTGGAATAGGGGTTTTATGTATTTCTGCCACTGAAGAATTTGTCTGTTTGGTGGATCCTTGCCTACCAGATGAACTAGCAGGACTATATATACCAGTAACTATTACATCATTATTAGAAGAGGTCCAAGAAGTCTGCTGACTTTGGGATCGACCAATATTTACCACATTTCTAACTGCTGCTTCCGGAGGTACTGAGGGAATAGTAGGGACAGTCCCTGGGGGAGTGCCTCCAGATTCTATAGCACTCTTGCTGCTCATCTTCCTTCGTTTATTGCCAACCCACGTCTGCAAACAATGACAACAAACACAAAACAAAGCATTAAATAAGCAGAAAAATTAGGCAATTCCATTTTTAAGCAGATCTGATGAAATGTTAAATGTTCAAGTTGAGACCTAAGTTTACAAAAATGTAAATAATTTACTGATTATGCAGCATCTGAACAATAAAGGGTGGTGAAAAATACATGCCTCTCACGCTCGGGATTCATACATTAACACACAAGAACCCCAGTTTCAATTCAAAAGCCCCAGTTACTCAAAAATCCTGCGACTGGTTTTGCCTCCTGTCCCTTAAGATGTATTTCACTGATCCTGCTGTGACTAATTCCCCCAAATTTAACTTTTAGTTAAATGGGATGCAGAACCATCACTGAGGTATGTAGCTAACCTTTTGTAACCAAACGAGACACAACCTTCAAAACTACCTTAAACAGAAACTGCCAATTCTTGAATTCAGATGAGAGGAAGAAAACTTACTTTCTGTTAGACAACTACAAAACAATTTTGTGACTATTTAGACCTACAGATTAATTTCTCCTCTGCCAGCTGCACAAATCGAGATCTGATGTCAAAACCTGCTTTTGAAAGACACCGACAGGCAAGATTTGGACTACCAGGATTAGATTCTGACACAAGCTTGCTATTATGGACATTTCAGAAAGTGACAATGACAGTTACATGGGTTCCTGTAAAAGACAGCATTGGAAAAAAGAAAATCATTGAGAAGTGCAGGTACTGCGGCAGCTGTGCACAGGTTAAAATGTACTGCTGTGTGTTTTAAACACACAGGAACGCCCGTCCTGCAATAACACATTAAGACAGAGCACAAAGAACTGAAGGGAAAATATTAACTTCAGTATTTCAAGATAAAGAGAGTTAATCTGGTGGAAGCCTCAGCTCTAGCTCTCGAAGCATCAGCACCACTTAACTATCCCTGGCAATTTTCATGATCATAGAGACAAGACCTGCTCAAATTCTTTCCACCTGTCTGTACTGAATGTGAGAGCATCAGGGAGTGGGATACAAGAGCCAAAGAACGAAAAATAAGCTTCTGCATCTGCTTATGCTCATTATGAAAAGGATCAGATACACATACAGAGATATGGTGAGACAGTTTCTGCACCACACTGGATATCATCCACCGCACACCTAAAGCCAAACCAAAGCAAGATCTCAACATTCAGCAACCAGTTGGTTTAAACAATAAAATCCCTCACCCTATAACAAGGAAACTGCACTGAGCACCTATATTGGGTTTCAATCTCATCACATGAAAGGATAAAAGCTTTCTTCACATATCAATACATGCTAAGGAAGTAAAACGGATTTTTCTATGGAAAAATACACATCCCTGCCCTACAGAAGTGTGTTGAAGTCTTCATGCCATTCTACCCATTTCTGTTGTAGAATTTTAGAAAGTGCCTAATTTGAGCCATGATTCATTGCATGCAGGAACATCCCAGTTACTAATGATCAAATTTTTCTTCTCAAAAGCAAGTTTAAATGCAGAAATTTTAGTCATAGATCTCAAGGCGCTTTTTATAATTGAATAAAAAAAAATCTAGAAGGTCAAACTTCGCTGTTGCAATTTCTGCTCAGTCAGTAAATTCTCAAGATAAAAACTATAGAGATACTGCAATGTTTGGACCAGGAAAGAGATTTCATCCCTAACTTTTCCAACTGTATAGAACTAAAAGCTAAAGCTTGTCCTGGCACTTTTCCTGAAAAGAAATGCATTCAAAGAAATGCAACTAACTACTATTCACATGGGATTAACGTAGAGTTTCATGAGACAGCACAAATCAGGTTTGCCATTTGCTGAAAGAGTCCCATTCTGCTGACCGTGTCCCCAGCTTCTTTTTCCCACCATCTATCCAAAAGCACTCACCAGAAAGATCAGGGAACTCCCCCAAAAGGCATAAAACTTAACTGACACAAAAAGACAACAACAAAAGTTTTGGTGAGCTTATCAAATTTAGCTGGGTTCCTGTGAGTAAATGCAAGAGATGATCAGCACAAGATGAGAGAAAGATTTGCACAGCTGAGAAGGGAAAGAGTATGAAGCCTCCCATTTTTAGCACTGTGAGACATAATCACTGAGAAGAATTAGACTGAAAGGGAAGCTCCATGTTGTTACTAACTTGATGGTATGGTATCATTGTGGGATATGACAGGAGACATTAAGTACAAAATATCCCAAGAAAAGGGACACAAATCTTTGTTTCAATCCAGCCCTCCAACAAGTAAACTTTGGGAGCATTTTACCTAACACTGGAAGCATTACTGAAATTCTTAACTATCATTTAGGAGGAGCTCCCAGAAAAGATGACACATCTGAAGTCCACCTGTTAAGAAAATTACCTGGAATTTCAGAGACCCTGATTTTACATCCCCAGTTTGAATCAGGCAGAGCTGGCAATTCAGATTGTCCCACATTCCAGGTACACACACCAGAGGGACTGTCAGTGGTGCCTGGCCATTAGTTTTGACCAGAGTCTATCCTAAATCTGAAAATAAAGTACCCTCAGGAAATCCTTCCAGAGGTGTAAAAGAACAACGAAGCTGTAAACCTTTTGGTATCTGTTGTGGTACTCTGGGCAGAAGCTCGCATCACCTCCCTCATCGCTGCTCCCAGCGCTCCCTAACACTGCGAAAATCAGACTTGGAAAACTTCTGCGCTGTATCAAGTCATACTGCTCACATTTCATGTGAAGACAAAAAAGCAACCAGCAGAAGTATGGTAATACTAATGAACAACATCAGGCCATGCAAACCGGACACAGCTAGAATAGTTGCCTACTGAATGTGAAGAGAGGCAGGGTTCCCCCCCCCAGGAGTAACTTTACCACATTCTCTAATTTTGAAACGGAGAACATATTTTTAGGTATTGCAGTAATAAAATCCACAGAGGTTTACATCAATTCATAAATCATTCTTTTTTCCAACCCAGCTCAAGACTGGAAAGACTGGATGTTGTTCTACTGGACAAAGGCTATAGAAATCCTGATTCGGGGAAAGAATATATTCATAGAGTAATGACATTTGAATTATAGCAGTTACATTTAGGGAATTCATGCTCCCATTATAGTCATATCTGCAAATGCCAGCTGCAATCTAAGTATCATTTTGCTCGACATTGTGCAGAAGAAGTACTAACTTCTGTCCAAGAGTTTTATAGAGAAAAAGGGGGGAACGAGGAGAGGCAGAAAGGGGGGTGTAAAGAAGAGAAAGGTGAGATCACACAAAAATATGACAAATGAAGGACAAATGCTGGGTTTGTTTCCACTGCACTGTAGGAAGAAAGTTTAAGTACTGCAAGTAAGGGCTCCGTAAGGGAATAAAACTAAAGGAAGAAGGTCATGAAACATTACTGCAGTAAGTGAAAAAGAGAGGGACATGGAAGTAAGAAGATGGAAAGCGAATGAGGCCTGCAAGCAGAGGAGAGACTGGCTGCCTCCTCTATGTCCTTAATCAGAATAAAATTAGAAAAACAGGCCCTGACTGCATCATCAGCACCAACAGTAGATTCCTGTTACAACTCCTTGTTTCAGGGAGCCTGAACTTCTGGCTGACTTTCACAACTTCCCACCACCTAGAGCTGAGAAAGTAAGTTTTAATATTTCCAGAGTCTTTTGAGGGAGGAGAATCCACACAAGATTTAGGGAGCAGGAAGAGCTGTTACTCTCAATATACCACTGGTACACCGCTTAAAGTAAAAATAGGCTGGTCTTACTCCTTCTTCAGTGTCCAGTGTTGCTGGTAGCTCAACTACTGTTATTTTTTCCACTAATGCTTCATGATTTCCATTTCTGCTCTGAGACAACAGCCATTTTGTTGTCTAGTGTTTCACAAAGGGATTATTATTTCCCTTCCCACAGACTTTGGAAGAGCTCCCGTTAGCACTAGTGACATTCTTTTACAAGAAAAGACTGCACTCGCTGTAAATAACTATGAGGTACCACAATATTTATGATTGTGACATGGAATACAAGCGTGACAGTGTGTCAAAAGAAATACTTCCACAATTATTCCCCCAAATACATTGGGTTATATAAATCTGTTTAACTTAATAGTTCCCTGATAACAGGACTTTGACACAATACATCACACAAGGTTTGTATGGGGCAATCCAATTTATAATTTAACAAATACTAATACAAAGCCTGAAAACACAAACCAAAACACCATCAACAGAAGACAAACAAACCAGCCAAACAAAAACCACTCCTTGTGCAGTCCAGGCCCCTGCTAAATACAGCAATCATGTGAATCACATTTCAGCAAAAATAAACTATAAACAGGCTCACTGGATAAAAATGAACATGTCACACACACACTGAAGTCTGATTTACGACAAGCATGAAGTTAGAGACTCCAGTCCTCTGCAGATATTTTACGTAAAGAAATGAATGTGTATAACTTTAACATACAAATTTGAAAGGCCTCAGTACTTACCCTGACTACACTGAAGTCCAGTTTAGTTTCTTGTGCACACTGTAATATGAGCTGAAAGCAATTTTTACTTTGATTTGTCATTCCATTTTCATAATAACGCTGTAATATCCTTTGTTGCTCTACAGTAAATACAGAACGCAGATTCATCTAAAAATAAAAGAAGATACTCTGAAAGTTGGAATAAAAACTGTAATACTTGCAGAATGTACAGGCTGTCATTTATGTTTGTTGTGAGAACGCTAAGTGTTGACATGTTTTCATTACAGAGAACTTTCCCAACACTTTTACTTACTTTCCAAAAACCCCCTGTTACAGTCAGCATTAGCGATTCCTTTGTGACAGACTCAAGTTGAATAGATGAACTGCATGTTTGGAACAACACTGACAGCCTTTCATAAATAAATAACTACTACGCTGGGTTGCTACATCCAAGAGCCTCAAAGAAAAAGTTTCTTTGTTAAGAAAAAAATAAAGGATAAAGGCATTAGGCAAACAGACTAACACCAGCAGCTCCAACAATATTGCCAGGACCGTTTTTCCTCTCCTACCAAAAACAAAGAGACAAAATCCGAGATAAAAGAAAGGTGACTGTTCAGCACAATTAGAGTTTCTGCCGTCTCCAACCCCAGCAAATCCTACACTCCATTCTGGTCATGCAACTCCTGCTGTGTTAGCACCAGCACTTCCCAGCTGCAAAGTCACAAAGATCAAGGACCAGAAGACAAACTGGGGGAGAAAAACCCAAAGAGAAGGGTTTTAAGCAGTTCTGGTCCAGCCTACTGCACTACTAATGCTCTAATATTAACACTAAGGAGGGACCACCCAAATCACAGCCTGAGTTTAGAAAGGTTCATGCTATGGTGAAACTGTAACCTGAGGCTGTATTTCTTGAGGACATTTAAGTGTTATTTTAAAGGCAGTAAAGGGCTACAGCACCTCAGGATGTGTTCCTGCCCCTTTACTTTGTCCGAAGCAGCGCTGAGTGGTTCAGCATGCTCAACCAGAATGAGGAGATGCACGCTCCTCCCAGGCGAACAGCAACTCTCCGGGCTCTGTTTTCAGCCTGCTGAGCCAGCTCAGCACTGGGTCCCCCTATGAGGGAGCATCGCTGTGTGGGGACAAGGCCATGGCAGTCACAGTGGCAGCCAGGGATGAGATAGCTTCTTCAGCAGCGGTTTGATGAACTTGTTAAAACCGACCCAGCTTCGTTATGTGTGAAGATTCATGCCCTACCTTGGATAAGGCAAACAGCTGAATATGGCCAAGTACAGGACAGGCTACCTAGCAGCAAACTGACATTCTGTGCTCTTGTTATATGGTCCATACAGGCAAAGAATATAACCCTCTGGTTACATGCAAGAAAAGAACCCCATCACCACAGGATTTCCATACCAGGGACTTTACTTTATCCCAAGCAGGAGGCTGCCAGCTGAGACACCACTAGCACTTGCCAGGAGCAACCTGGCATATGACCTCATGTCTCAGAAAGTCACCATCCACAAGTGATTTTTAATACTTTTGGTATATGTATCCAAATAACGTAAAACTAAAGACTAATACACCTAACCATCACCTTGTAGGAAAATGAAGGGGATGAGGGAATCCTTTGTAGCTTCCAAGCTTTTAGTTACCAGTTTTGGAAATTCTGGATGGAAAGCAGGAAAGTAGCAACATATTTAATCTTTGCACAAGAACTCCTCCTGATTTACAGCAAGTAAAATTATTAAGGAGACACCCAACTCCTTTCACATTATTAATCAAGATGATTATACTACATAATGGTAATTGATACTAGAATTTGACAGGCCTTTAAAGAAAAAGACTAGTATCTAGAATTTGGAGTAAAATGCTTGTAGGCCAGAGCTTTGACCTCAGAGTTTACTTTCCTCTGTGTCAAAAACCATAGAAAAATTACTAACTACTAAGCTGTAAAAACTGTTTTCTTTTCAAGAATACTTAGAACAGAAGATGATTTTTCAATCATATTTTTACCCCTGTTCCCAGTTCTTATTTACCCTCTCATTCTTGTGCAGCACCATCAGCCACATTACAAATCAGGCTTTGCCCAAGTTATGCCTCCACCAGAATGTGTATTCAGCCACAGTGAGAGCTGGGCAAAGGAGGCTCTTGCTCTGAATACTCTGCTGTTTAGATAAATCTGTAGCAAGCAACAGGGGAGACAGTTATTAGCCCATTAAGAAATCAATAAAGTTCATCAAAATCTACTTTATAAAGTTAAGTACTGTCTTCAGATCTCCCCTGTGGATATACATGATGATGCAGCCACCAACTGATTTATGGCACTTTTAAAGAACACGCAAGAGTTAATTTTGTGATTCTTTTTCCTCCTGCAGGACTGGCAGGCCCCAGCTTACACCTGTGTGTTTGCTATTCTTTCAGAGGTCCTGTTTTATTCAGTTGAGATCAGTTCCCAAAAACAACCTCACCAGAAATAGTTATGAACCTTGTATCGCTCCATATCCAGATGAAGTCTGTCCTCAAATAGTTCCAGCATTTCTATAGACGGGCTCATTAAAAAGCAGCATGCTCTCCAAAGAGTTCATCAACTGCAATGAAAACTCCTCCAAACTGCAGGATGGATTTTTAGCGTCAGACCTCATGACCTGCAAGTGAAGGTGTGTCAGGTCCTTGACACGCTTTTTAATGATATGGATTTCTGTGTCCAAAGTCACTTCTCTGTTAAAATACTTTCACTGTTGTATTTGACATCTGTAGTTCAGGCAAGGACAGGGTAGAGCATTTTGCTGAAATCTCTTGATCTTCAGAGAACCCTATATGCATTGCATGACAGACTGCACCCAGCCAAGCTCAAGAGACATCACAGTCTGGTGTAATAAACAACTCATCTTTGCAGTTTATTTTCATCACTTGTAAACTACACCTGCCAACCAAAATACTGGTAAGTTTCCTTAGTGACTTCTGCCTTGAACGCAGTCAAGTACAGCCCAAAGGGTCTGTGAGGAGGCCATCAGAAACTGATTTAAGCAAACAGACTGCAGGACCCTACAAAACACAAGCTGCGTTTACATTCCAACATCTAAACTTTCAAATAAGCAAGTCAGATTTTATTAATGCTTGTTGTGTTTTAAATACACTGAATCCTAAGGCAATAGACAGTTCCGTACCATCTCCCTTTGCCCCACATATATTTAACAGAACTGCAGAAATGACATTAAAATATTGTTAAATATCATCAGCTATCCTGCTGTGTCAACCAATCTTATTCATTCTGCCCTGCCAGTTAACACATCCTTTTTGAAAAGGGAAAAAACAACCCCACCTTTTAGCAGAAGCAACAGAAATTTAGGGGTCATTTGCAGAACAAACCAGAGCACACACATTGTGTTCAGCAGGGCCATGCAGGCAGCTACATCTGCCTAACAGAAAAGTTGGTTCAAATTCCACTTGAAATATTAAATTTAACTATCCAAACCATAGGATTCACAGGTCCACTAAAGCAAGCCATTCTATTACATCCCACAATACATCAAATTACACTATGATTGTTTGGTATAACATGTTAATAAACAAGTAGACCTTAAGCCCCAGACAGCACAGAAGTGATACATAACCTCAACACAAAGCACTAATGGGGAATAAAGCCCCAAGAAAGCTACCCCTCCCTAAGGAAGCATTAGAGTGGGTTTTGCTATCTGGGTTGCAGACACAGCACAACCTCACAAGACAAGTGCTCTGGTCAGAGCCAGGCAAGTAAAAACAACTTCTCAACAAGACTTCAATTATACAGAACAAGAGAAAGGAAATTCAGAAGCAGTGTCTTTTTTAACTGCCCTCATAATAATTTGTAACTAGCCATAAAAGATCACAATATCAGCAGTACTATCTCCAAGCATTCAATCTCAGTATCATAGGGCAAAACACTAACTGGCATTCTGCTTTCACACTCATGCATAGGACATCTGGCAGGATTCCTTCTCTGGCAGGTTAAAAGCTCACTGGTAGTATGTCATCTGTAAAGTCCAGATGGAAATCAGTTTGCTATTAGCAGCTCTTAAGTGCTTATTTAGAATCCCTAAAACATCACCCTGTGCTGAATAAACCAATTACCGAATGCTTGGAAGCTCCATTAGAAAGCCACAAAGTCCAAAGCCATCGCATTAATCCACAAAGCGCTGCCTCTGCATATCCCACCTTCACAGGCAACAAGTTTTGCTCACTATTATTTGCTCAGTATTCTTAAAAACAATCTCAGTACCTTCAAAGGAAATAAACTCCTTTTCCCAACTGCCACACCTACAAAGCACTCCAGTTTCTTCAGGATTTCTCACCTTCGTTTTGAACCTCAGACTCCAACTTAGAAAACCACACAGATTTTTACCATAATTTAATTTTTAGCTTGGCTTTTCAATCTTAGAAAGCATATTTGAGCTTTTGGGAAGCCAGGTGTCCAGTTGGCACATTGGCACTGAAAAGTTTGATACAGACAAGAACTCTGTGAAATCAAATAAAATTCAGGCAAAGCATCATGCAAACTGAAATTCCATGAACGTAAGTTGTGTTTTCACTTCAATAAAAGACAGAAGGGGCAAAGCAGTATTTAAGGATTCAGCATCTGCCTGCTCTGCTAATGAAACAAGGTAGCCTTGGCCAAGCATGTTGCTGTCTGTGTGACAGTGCAGAGAACAATATGTAACAGAAGAAAAAGCAGGTTTCCTGTAAGTACTTCCTTCACCCCTGCCATGTGTCCCAAGCCAATTACCATTCAACTTGCCACTTGGGTGGCCTCTCACTACTCAACCTCCTGTAAACCTACCAATAGAAAGGTATTGTTCTTCATTCCCTTTCAAAACCCAGTACTTCTGCAGACTTTCTTAGCTGCTTGAGCAACTTTTTCCACAGTATCCACTTTCCTTTCCCTTCTGTGGCAAGGGACTGTACAAGCAGAGAGGGGAGAACACCCAAGAACTAAACGGGAGTTTGCTTCTGAAATAGGAACACATTTGCTTCATGCAAGAGGTACTTAATGTAACAAACATCCCACACTGTTTGCTGCAAATGCCTCATCCTTCCACTCCAGTCACTTTATTCAACATCCAAAGTGACGAATCTCTCCAGGGAGACATGGTGAAGCCCAGAGATGTATTTTCAGAAACTAATGAAAATAAAAAGGAGTACCACAGAAGAACTAGCAACATGAAAATGGAAATAATCCTGTATCAATGATCTCCTGATGATTAAACAAATAATTCAGTAGTTACGTATCTGTTCTGCAATGACTACTTGCAAGATCTGCAGGCAAAGAAAGAAAAAGCAGCTTAAGAAGGGAAAGAACTTCTGTTGTCTAAAGTCTGCCTGCAACGTAGAGCATGTAGTCTTAAGTGTCAAAAAGCCTCTAAACACTAGGATTGATGAACTAAAACTTACTTACAAGGTAAGCCTTTATAGAATACTACATTAACAGTAATTACTTTGAAAAACAGGGAAACAAGATGAGAGGTGTATCATTAAGTTTTTGACAGTAACAGAAACTAGGCTTAGATGTGAAATTAACATCAGTTAAAGAATTCACTCAGAATACAATCCACCACAAAGTAACCAAGTATAAAAAACTTTATGGTAAAACTGTTAAGGATTAACACAGAGAGATAAAAGGGAAAACAAGCAGTTTCTGGGAGTGTTTTATTGTGTGCTTTTTTAAACTCAGGACTAAACAAACATTTACTTGGAAAAAAGTCACTTATAAAAGCCTACAAGCCTATTACTATTTTAGGTTGTCCATTCCTAACAGGTACAAGAAAACCAGCACACACCTCAATTTATTTCCTTTTTTTCTCTCTTTCTGCAGACCTCCAGCAGTACAAAATAACAAAACCTGGTGCCAATATAAAGCTGAGACAAAACTGTGACTGTAAGAAAGCTTCTATATACCTAAGACAAGACTGCAGTAGCGACGCTATTACTACAGCTTTAGAAACCAAAACTGCACCAGCAAGCACTTAATTCACTTCCCACGTGTGCCAAAAGCTGACAATTTGTTGCACACCCCAAATGGGAAAGAACCATCCAGCCAATTCCCTAACTTACGCAGACATACTGGATATACATCAACCAACAATGTTTAACCACATGAATCTGTAGCTTACTGCCTCTTTCCTACACACACCAAAACACAACTACACAGCTCTTAAGTGCAGCAGATTATGCTTATGGCTGGGTAAGAGCAATATACAGACCAGCTCGTGAAACTACTTTTAAATATCCATGACTCGCAGCACAACTGCTTCCCTCCTAAGTACAGCAGTTTTAACACTGCATTACAGTTCTACCTGTAAAACGAAGCCCTTTAATTAGGAACAAATTAAGACAGCCCTCAATAACTTAATAACACAATAACTCATGACCACAGCTCTGCAAGTTTATTCACTTTATTCATGCAAATAAGGCTTCTGACTTCAACTGGACAAACCACATTTTAAATTAAGCATACACACCAGAGTTTGTAGGGCCCGTGGCAGAAAAGGAAAGGAATACTCATACAAATTTACCCTGAAGATGGGAGGGCTGCTTCAGAACTCGTTTAGAGGATACAGAACCACTATGATTGGTTACACATGCTCTTACCTATACTACCAGAAGCCTTAGGCTAACAGAACGGAGAGGAACAGGTTTGGGGATCACTTATTCCTCAGTGGGCATGCCCACGTGCCAAACAAGCTCTTCCAAGGGTGAGCCCTCCACACCACCACAGGCTGCATGGCAAGTGCACTTCTCCCTCATACCATTCCAAGCACTAGAGAGCTAAAATCTTGACAGCAAAAGGACACCGTGTCCAACTGCCACCATAACCGGTTGTAACTGGCCCCAAAACGGGGCCTCTGAGAGGCCGGAGTCCCCGAGGGAAACACGGCTTGAGCTGTTCCCTGACAACGCCTGCAGCTGGCCGCCTCCTGCCCCGCACAGGCCTCACACCGACAGGCACCATTACCCCTGCCCAAGCGGCCGCACGGAGCTGCCCCGGCCCCGGCCCACGGGCACAGCACCGCGTAGGCGCGCAGCGGGGCGAGCGCGACCCTCCCGCGCATGCGCTTAGGGCACCAAGGGGGGGGGCACAGGGCAGCGCGCACGCTCACCGCGGCCGAGGCTGCGCAGGCGGCTCCCCAGCGCACCGCGTTGCTGCGCGCATGCGCAGAGTCCCGGCCCTGGGTGCCCGGCGCCGGGCGCTGCGGGGCCGCGGGGGAGGCAGGAGGAGGGTGTGCGAGCGCGGGGCCGCGCGGCCGCCCTGCCCCCACCGCCGGTCCTCCCCTCGGGGCTGCGGGCCCAGGGACATCATCATCATCACCATCATCATCACCATCATCATCACCATCATCACCGTCCCCGCCCGCCCGCCCGCCGCGCCCCCCCCCCCCCCGTGCGGGGCCCCGCCCGCCCCCCTCTCCCCCCGGGACTCACTGGCGCCCGCCCACCGGCCCTGCGCAGCGCGCCGGGCTTACCGTGCTGTGCGGGGCCGGCCCGGGCGCGCGGGGCTCCGGATTCAGCCGGTTTCGGCTGGGTCGGTCCCGGCGTCACACAATGAAATCAGCGCCTCCGATCATTAATTCTCATCATGATCGTGACGTCAGCGCAGACAGCGGCCAATGGCAGCGTGAGATCAGCGCCGGCCGGGACAGCGCTCCCCCGCCCCTCGCCCGGCGGGGGGGGCGAACGGTGCCGTGCGGGGCCGGGGGCCGCTGCGGGGAGCGGCAGGCACCGCACCGCCCCTGCGGCCCGCACCGGGCAGCCCCGCAGCGCCCTCAGCCCCGGCCTCCTGCACGGTGCCCGGCCTGTCCCCGGCTCCCGGGCAGTCCCCGCTCACCCGCATCCCCCCGCCTGCGGGCAGGTAGCGGTGGGCGCCGTAGAAATGCCGACGGGGCGGGCGTGAAGCGAGCTCGGCGTTTTCAGAGAGCGATAAATAGTGAATCGGCTGTGCGGTGAAGCCGACCGTGTTTCACAAGGTTCTCATCGCGCTGCTCCGGGCACGCGAGTAGGTGAAGTCCGAAAAGCTTCATGCAGGGTCGGGGTTTCAGTTCAGTGAACGTTATGGCAGTCAAGAAATGAACTTTTTGTTTCTTGGGGTGAACACCTGTGGCCTGGGAAGCTCTTCAGGTAGGCAGCCCAGGCCCTTGCCTGTGTATCGGTTGGAGCTGGTGACTACAAGCACCACAGCCCAAAGCACTCAAAACACTGTTACTGTCCACGGCGCAGCCCTGAGCGCTTGTTTTCCATCCATAAGGAGACCTGGTCAATAAACAGTGGGATGTCCGATACAGCTCATCAGTACTGACAGACTCTGATAGAAATCACATAAAGGCATTATTTGGTGGCTTGGCTGTAGGAGCACGAAGAATTCGGAATCTGATTTGAGGCCTTGCGTTCATTACAAAGCCTATAGGTATGTCATGGCCCTGTCCTCAGTAGTTCATGCTGTACGTCAGAGCATTAAGACGTTAAAACAGGCAATTTTGTGTAGTGACTTTAGTCAGAACAACTGGTAAACACTTCTGGGGGACTGAAGTAAAATAATTGCTCCTGGTTATTTACAGGCAAGGAGGAGAAAAGTGGTCAATGTGCATGTTCATTTTAAAGTTCCAGGAAGTTAATTACATCGTTTAAAGATTTTAATACTGACTCCTGATACATTTAACGCACTTTTGGGCCACCTAAAGTTTTGTCTATGGTTTTCCATAAGCAGTGCAGCAGGAAAACGTGGTGAATGTTTGGTTATCCACAAATAAAGTAGGACCTTCTAGAGTGTCTTTTAATAGTTGAATAGTAGTTCATGTTCTGTCCACATTGTAATGTGTATGTTTCCTTCACCACTTGGGAAAGTCAATCAATTAATAAAGCTTAATCTGAGCTAAAAATTTCCAGTACTTGAATTATTCCAGTCTTTATCTTCCCTTTCCTGCTGTATAAAGAAGAAGATGTACCAAGCCAGCTCTCCTCTGGTCATGTACATCTCCCCCGGTGTAGCTGATGTGGAGAGCTCTGCATACTTTCAACAACTCTTGGTAATATACCAGATACTTTGATACAATATTTCCTTTGTGTCACACCCAGTGATTGTGTGGATTAGATGTAGTAGTAAGCACCCTGAATTTAATAACAGGATTTTACAGAGAGTCCATGTATTTTAAACCCTTAATCTAGCATTATACTGCTGCTTCCTCTACATATATCCCCTTCCTCTTTGTGCCATCAACACATACCTTGTAAAAATTAAACACAGCAACTGTAAAAGCCCTACACCACTTTAATAGAAAGTATTGTTTGGAATTTGGAAGGACACCAGAGAAATCTGGTACGTTTTCTTCTCACATTCTGTGGGACTTGGGAAACAAACATGGTGAGACGGTCTCCTAAAATGAAAAAGCCTTTGATAAAATACCTCTTAGTAAACTCTTAAAATGTGAAATGATACTAATATTTCTAGAGCTGTTATTTGACTAAGAATGTGCTCACAGGTGCTTTTTCTATAGTTAATATCAAAAGGTCATAGGATTGTTCTTAAAGGAGACATCAGCTGTGCATTTAAGTTGTCGAAGAAACATGTATGCAGACTTCTGGCCACATAGATCATAGCAATAGAAATTTGTCTCAGTATAGAAGGTAAGACCAAGAGCTAAGAGCAAGCAGAATATGAAAAGAAAAAAGAATAAAGGACATGACTAAGTGTAGTCATGCCAGTGATAGGAGCTGGGTAGAAGAGCTGCGCTTAACAATACACACTGGACAATACAAAAGAGTAAACTGGATGTACAGGATCAAAAAGCCGCTGCTGTTTGCAGCACCAGAATAACAAGCTCCAGAAAGAGCTTCATCCTATTTACTTCCTTCCCTGGTTTTTGTTTGCCCTGAGACCCACCTGGAGGGAAAAAATATGGCAGGGTGAAATAAAACAAATAATTCCTCCTCTGCACCAACATCCACATGCCTTCTCATTCATTAATAATAGATTTAAATTAACAGAGGCTGGCAAATTGGTCCAGGAGTTTAAACAGTAGCCCAGAACATAAAAGGACTCCTTACATGAGGGAATTAACATCAAAGCGAGACTCTCTGGTGTAGCTACTTTGTATTAGCTCATTAAACTAATTAGCTCAGCTTACTATTAGTTACTTAGCTCAGTATGGGTTACTGCTTCTATGTGGCAGAGAAAGCATTTCCCAGACATACGTGCGCTGATTTCTGAGCACAGTGCGTAGGTATTGCCCACTTTAACGGCAGCCCCATCATTCCCATATGGGATGTGGAACATAGTAAAAGCCCTATTCTGTAGTCCACAGTCAGGAACCCAACTGTCAGATAGCACAATTCCTCTCTTTCCTATGCCAAGACCTTCTCCCTTTTCCAGCAGCTTGTACCATTTTTGCATTTTTAGCAGATCGTGCAGGTAAGAGCTTGGGGAGATGTACGGGAGAAGCCGGTACTGCAAAGCCCACAGTTAATCTAGTGCTTGGCTGTCCCCCCATTGTGAATGTTTTGCTAACATTCGTGCTGCATCTTTGATGAGTTAAACCCTCAGAAGAGATTACTTAAACTTCAGGCTCAGGACTGACCGCAGCAAAACTCCACTTGCTCTTTTTGTTTCATCAAAAGACTGTAACAGTTTTCTGAGCAGTTCCTCAGCCTGTTCTGAGCCTCCGTGGCCCTGGCTTTGGTACAAGAATATCGTGTCCGACCATGCCAAGTGTGTATAGTAAAACACGTTTTCATCCTTACCTGTTTCACAAAAAAATGATTTTCTTCTGAATAGTTCTAAAAGCACAGCACAATTCCTGAGATGGGGGAGACCAAGTCTGTCAGGTGAAGTGTCCTCCTTGTGCGACAGCCGTTGTCTTTTTGAAGGTAAAAATATCCTACTTTCTTCAATCCCAGAGCATCACATATATTTTGCAGAAAGACTGTGTAAGATTAAATGTTATCACAAACTGCTATCGCTCATTAGAAAATGATCCTATTAAGAACTATGTTTACAAAGGAATCTTCCATCTCTGTCTTTGAGAGAACAATAAAATTGAAGTGTTGATGGTTTGATGCCAAATAATTTTCCCTTTAGACTAATGCTGTCAGTTTATTCTATCTACACGCAGAGGAGTTTGTTTAAATGCAAATTCCTTGTTTCCTGAAAGAAGGCAGTCGTTTCAAAGCTTTGCAGGCACTTTTGTATTAATCACTATTTGTTTGAACAATTTCCTAAATGAAGTCCTACTTGTGGTAGGACTACAGAACTGTTTGCATTGTTTCCAACCTGGTTTACTTCCTCCATTTAATCCCAGTCCAGGTAAAGTGGAATGATGTAACATTAAAGGGAAGATTTTTTAAGGGGAGGGAAAGGTTATACACTTTTCCCAGTCGCTGTTTGTACTGTTGGGTCCCTAATAGATGCTTTTTCTTTAACAAACACATCTAGAAAATGTCCTTTTATCTCCTTTGAGTGTAAGACAGGGTGCCAAATCTTTTTTAGATACAGGCCTAGCCACTGTCATCTGTGCTTGTTGTCATAAGGCAATGCTGCTGTGGCGATGCACTTGAAAGCAGAATTTGGTGCAGAAATAGAGTTGCGTCCTTTTTAAAGCAAGATAAGAGCACAGGAACACAGGACAACTGTGTTGTATCATATCAGAAGCCTTTTTAGCCTAACATCCTGTCTCTGACAGTGGCTGACGATAGATGTTTTGCATTAAACAACAGTAGAAACTCACATATAGAGTGTATTTCAAGCAGTTGGTATTTTTGATGACAGAAATACACTGTTTATCATGTTTTAATGCACCAAAGATGACCTGTGGGAATTTGTGTTTCATGACAGTATCAATGTATTGCTGACCAAGGAACTTCCAGCTATGAAACTTTAGAATAATAATGTTAATCATTAGTGTTCATCAGTATCGGTAACTAATTTTGATCTCTGTATTTCCCAATGAAAAATCTGGATTTCATTATATATTTCATCCAGTGCATACATTTCATTATAAAATAATATATTTTGCACTCACGTGGACATTTTGATTCATTTTGTCCCCAAAGTCTGTTACTTCATCTAGCTTCATCACTCATTCTTTTTCCACCTTATTTTTTTCCATACAGTAAATAGAATTAAAGATCAGAAAACCACTGGTAAACTTTAAAACAAGTCCCTATTTAAGGCTTCATGTTTCAATAATCTCATTAATATATTCTTTTTTGCTATTAGATATATATTTAGGAGAATATTATATACAATTTGAATTTATTATAAGTAAAACCAAGCATCATTATATTAGTGGACGCATCAGTATCAGCAACAGCGTGGGTTGGGCTCTTTTATTCTGCAGTGAATAAAACCAGGGCACCTCTGCATTGCATTAAAGGGAATCTTGTTTACCACATACTTTGTTCTGAAAACCGACTTTGCCTAAAAAAGTCCAAAACTGCAAAAGAATGCACTAGCACATACAGATGGTAACATGTGGAGCATAAACTACCTCCTCTGTAGTGGCAAACTCAGTGACAGGCACGGCCAGGCCACTTGTTTAACTGAGACCTGTAGCTGGGAGTATGTTTGCCTTCCAGCATATGTTTGAATGCAACAATTTTGAGTCAGAGTATGGTCTGTACCACCAGGCCTCAGGATCTCCTGCGGGTTAGTCAGCTTGTCACTTGGTTTCATCTAAAAATACCAATACTCAACCACACGTGTATTTGTAATTAAGCACCAAACAACCTGGGTTATTTGAGTACATACATGTATAGATGGATAGGTGTGATTTATGAGAGTGTCTTAGCTTGCCTGGAGTGCCTCAAAAACTCATTTAAATTAACAGTTTGAATCACAGAAGGGGCAGTGACATCTGGAAAGGGCAGATGGACTTAGGTACTTTTGGCTTTTGATGCCATGCTTCTCCCAACCATGTCTCCCAATATTCTCTTCTAGGCCCCTCTTCCCTGGGGCACTGGGGTCCTGGCTGTGGGACACTGCCCTGTGGGGAGCACCCATTCCTTCTAAGCCCCAGGGAGCACCACCTCCACTTTGCCCTAACACATCATATTAAGAGTAAAACAAGCTTTTTGATATAATGGGGGAGAAAAAGATACAGTAGCTGTTAGCAGTCTATTTCAATAAAGACCTGAAAGCAAAAGCAGCAGCAGCCTGTCATGGTACGCAGCTGATGGATTTGCCCAGGAGACCTAAATCACTGGTTTTTACTTGGATTCACAGCTAATGAAAGGGTGCAGTGTGCTGCAAGCCGTGGAGCCGGAGCTCCATTAACTAATCAATTTCTAACTCTGGGAATTAAAAGCAGTGGTCAACACAATATCGTGCTTCTGCAGTTTCACAGGAAGCAGAACTTCTAAGCAGTTTTTTAACAGCAACATGAAAACTGGATTATGAAGGAGACACCAAATATCACTGTGTTTGCTAAGGGAGAACAGGGCAATGAAACAGGGTGATAAATGTCTTGAAGAACTAATGTGCTTTGGAATTATAAAGCATAGAAATAAATAAATCAGTAATTGTTATCATCAATCAGATGCTGTAGGTACAGCCCAGCAAACAGCATGTCTCAGATGCTGTGCCGTAGGAGACATATCTTTTGTATGTCTTAAAAAGGGGAAGGAAAGGTGGCTTTGTGCCATACCACAAACATATTTTCCCCTGAGCTACTTGATATATCTACAGACGCTGTTCAATATTGTGCAGGTATGTCACTGTAGTTTGCAAAAGCAATAGCGTAGCACTGTTCCCAGGTTAATTAGCTATGCCCTTCAGCAAGGATTAGAAAAGACTTGAAAGCATCTAAAGCCAGGGAGGATTCAAGAAAAGCAAATAGCCCGATTTGTGTGGCAGACCGTATTGCCAGGGATTCAACTTTGACTTAATCGAGATCTGTGTCAGCTGCATTGAGGGGCCTTCACATAAGTCATTTAATTTTAGGTAAACATTTGTAAATGAACTTTTTTGTATCTGTAGCATCATTTGGGAAAGGGGTAAAAAGGACTATCCTACCAGCAGCGGTGTTACCTGAGCTCTACAGAAACATTTAGACCTTTCAAACTAAATGTCAAGTTGTTTCTATTGAGTTAGATTATTGCAAATTTAAGCTAATTAGCATAACCGCTTTCCAAGGCAAACCAGACCCTTGTGCTTTGCTTAAGTGGCATTAATGGGTGAATATGTCCTGATTGACACAGTCCGTCATGAGCCCAAAGGATTTTTTACTCCAGGCAACAGAATTCTTCATGGACAAAAATGTAACTTTATTACAATAATTTTTAATGCAGAATTTCATTGTTTTCCTCATCCAAGTAGGAAACAGTCCTGATGAAAGGACTATAAGAGAAGGGACACAACCAGCCAGGAAGGAATAGTCAAATAGCAGCTGTGGGTTTTTTAACCACAAGACTGGCACAACAGGCTCATAAAAGGTGAAGACCTGAGTTCTAGAAAATGGAAATGTAATTCTGCTTTGTTTTCTAATGTCAACCCTCTCCCTGTCACATCGGTATGCTGAAGAGATGCCCCCTTAAATGTTGAGCCTTGTGCTCTGGTTAAAACACTTTATTCTCAGTTTGGTGAAACTCTCAGGCTTACTAAACTTGGGCACTGTGTAAGCTGGTGTGCATCATTTTCTAGGTGTTACACTGGCAAAGTGGAAATCGAGATTAAAATCAATCCTATTTTAGAGCTATTAACTTGATGCAGCTAAAATATACAACGGGAGATGCTTATTTACAGCATAAACCCAAAATATTTGCCTGGGGAACATTTTCTTGTCAAAGATATTTGTGCTACATCTAAGAATTCAAAAATGCTGTCTCAACAGAGAGGGTCAAAGCCTATGCAAGTAGTGACCCATCCAAATCTAATCCACGATACACATCTGGATTTGGTATAAAAGGCAAAATTCTTCTGTCAGTTAACAATGTGACAGGATCATTGCTGGTTTCCGAAAGACTTGGGAACTTTAGGGAAGACATCACAAGACTTCTTGTAAGCCACAGTATTTGTGCATACAGGTACTGACGATCTCTTTTTGTACTTGGACATTTTGTACAAAATGTGTTCATGTTGAAATATATGTGTTGAAAAGTTTCAAAATATTCTGAAATTAAGGAGTTGAACCCAAGGGCTTACTCATTTAACTAACAGGAGGCTGTAGCTTGCTTGCGCTGGCATAGTAAGAGTGCAGATGAGCAAGTCTTTGGAAAACTATCTTGGCTTGATATTTTTAGACGGTGTCATTTAACCAGGATATGGTGCTCTAGTTTTGAAATCTTTTCTGTGACAAATCCTGGCACAACACTAGATTAAAGTCAGATCATGTGCCTGGAAAACCAGGCACCAGCTGAGTGGCCAGCCAGTGGCCTTTTCAGATTCTTCAAAGCAGGAACTGCATCCTGCAGCACTGCACCAGCTGGGTAAATGTCCAAAGCCAAAACATTCAAGTATCTTTGCCTAGCTGTCCTTGTTGAAAGTGTCCTCAGCAGCCACTCACACTCGTATCCATGGTCTATTACAAAGGTTTAAAAACTTTACGTGGGAAGCCGTGCTTCCAGATCCCAAATTATCTATTTAAAATACTTTGTCAGCGTTTAAATGAAATAGATAGTATACAGTGCAATTGCACAAATAATTGCACTGACAAAATTAATTGCCATATAAAGTTTTCATTTTCATTAGGCAACTCCATCACTAGCTCTCAAAGGCTTTGTTTTCTTTCTTTCTATGACAGGGTGACTTCCACTATTGAGCCTCTCCAGAAGAACACCTACTTTTTGCATGTGTACTGATTTAAAAATAAATTGTTAATCTGAAGAATTGCTTTGGGGCATTTTGATTGTGTTTTATTTGGAGACTTGGAGTTCAAACGAAGGATTCATACTGTATTTCTGAAAATTGTCCATGAAAACTCCTTCCACAAAATGTATGAGTGTGAAAGTAAGCCGAAGATAGATCTCCTCCAGTTAACTTGAATAAAGCACTTGAGTAAAGCAAGATCTGCAGAGAAGCTGTGAACCAGTGAAGACAAAAGTATAGCGAATGGAAACTAGGAAGTTGTAAAATCACCAAAGGATCCCTTTTCCTTGTGGTCAAAACTGGAAAAACTGGAGTCACAATTCCTGAAAAGCTTTGATGCAGTGATATTTTAACAGGAAAAGAATTTACTTTTAAATTCTAATATGTCTACTAGAATTCTAACCAGGACAATGTCCTACCAGAAAAGTTCATCAAAGATGTATCAGCAACCAGTTTACATAGCTGTTTTCAATGAAGCAATACATTTCAAAACTAGTCGTCTTTCTATTGCTTCTTCACAGCTCAATGTGATACATATTTTTGTTCAAGTGTAAAATCATGAAATTTGGAATTTTAGGGGAAAAAGCTTTCAAGAAAGTTATCAGCCTAACCTGTTCTTAATCTTAGCATTTTCTGTAAATAAATAGAAAGAAATAGGAAAATGAATTGTGCTGTGAAAAAGCACTAAAACAGCTTTTTCCCTAGGAGATTATAAATGACTGTATGTATGAGCAGAATATTCAATTAACGTGAAGAATGTTCTGCTAAGTTTCATGATGATGTAGAGTGAGAAAGCAGCCATACAACAGAATTGGTGAGCTATAGAAAAGGTGCAAGAACTTCCTTAGGAAGATACATGATAGTATAAATGTAGACATTTATTGCAAAGATAGATGCAGAGATGAGTCAAATGTGGTGCTTCATCAGTAAAATGTAGGCAGCATTACACATAAGTAATGTTGTGTGGTTTAGGTTAGCATGCAAAATGAATTTATAAATCATAAATTGAACTAGTATTAATAATTTTACAGGTAGATAAATGAAATCAGTATCTTTCCTAACTCTCCCAAATAAATGTAAAACAGTTGCACCATTACTCCCCTTTACCAAAGAGTTAAGGAAATATTCAATGTGTAGCTTAAATGATGAAAAGTTATAATCCCAAGATTAACCTTGGAGGAACTAGGATGAAGAGGGAGGTTAATATTGGAATATACAGCTTAGATTTTTATTTAACTTGAGCTTGGTGCTGCAAGTGTGAGCAATGATGCCTCCAGACACCTCTTACTTCTCTCTGCCACTGTGGCTGGTTGCTGCTGCAGCACCATCTCCAGAGTCCCAGCAACCATCCCAAGTAAAAGTGGGAACTGGTACCAAGTTCAAAGTGAGTGAGGATATGGAATATGAGCAGAGTCAAGCAGTGGGAGCCTTGGTCTCAGCTGAACCTAGGGAGAAGTTTCTCAGCTACATTTATAATGTCATTATAAATCTACCTAGTAAAAAAAAGCAGGCCCAAAAAGGCATGAGGACTGGAAGCTGAATCCAGTCTAAAACCATCATGAAATAGTCACTAAAATCATTGAGCTCTTCCAAACAGAAGGCACAGAACCTTGTCTGTAGGGACTGTGAAATAAGGGTCAAGTGCATAACAGCTTTCTTGTCTGTCTCACCTTTTCACAGCGCTGGCTCACAGTGCTAACCTCCTACTGAGAGGTTTTGTAGCCAAAAATTGCTGCTGCTGCTGCTACTTCACTGAACTGAGAAATGAAAACACAACGACTCGAACTGCACGAGAGATTTTCCTCTGGAGGAAACCTGGTGGATGGAATTTGACTGGGAAACTGACAGAAGCTTGAGGAGCGAAAAAAGCAAAGCTTAGTGACATGGGGAACTGCTGATGGACAGGTAGCAGGGCTCCAAGGGCAAGGCTCAGCCATGGTCATATCTGTGTTAAAAGACTCATGGCTCCTTTTTTTTAGGACTAAGTATTTTGATACTTGCAGCCATTAGCATTTCTAATTATTCTGATAGGCAAAACAATCCCCATGAAGAGAAGAGCTAAAAATGCTAGCTGTTATAAGGCCTCAGAGGACACAGGTCCTGAGAAAACACTCAGTATGTGTCATCAGGAATTAGAGAGCTGTAACTGTTGAAGACCACTGAAGCAAGGAGAGATGAAAAAACAATGCCCAGATTTTAATGGCAGGGCTGTGGATGGTCTTTGTTGGCTGAAGAACTTACTGTTGAGTCTGTCCTTCTCTCACAGGGAACAAAAGGACTATGTCTGGCTGCAGAGCAGTCGAGACACCCAGCAGAAGGAAGGAAATGCCGCGGGTCAAGGGGAGGAAGGCGAGCAGAAGCTGCAGATGGCAGGGGGATTCTGACAGCTATTGCTATAAACGAGGCTTCCGGATGGCAGGTCTTAATTTTGGAGCTGAGCTCATGCAATCTGTGACTCCAGGAGAGTCAGAGGGAAATGAAAGCTGACTTTGAAACACAGCTACAGTCTTGGAAATTACTTTATACCTACCTCTGCTTGATCAGAGCAGGGATTGTCACCATCTAAAATGGTTTCGGGTTGTCCAAGGGCACTTTTAAGAGAAAAGGAAAACATGACGTTGTTTGCATCCCAAGCTCTTTAAAAATAAAGCTACCATTACATGTAAGAGAGAGCAGAGCTGTGTGGAATAGAAAAGGCAAAGGAAAAGTCCTGACAAATTAATTGCAGGAGGAAAGCTGGTTGTTAATGCAAAGGCTCCTGGTTAAAAGCAAAGAGTCATGCTGCTGGGATATAGTGGAAAACACGACAGGACATATCACCATCATCTTTTTGGTCTATTTAAACGTCAAAGCAAGTTAATTTGGGGAGACAGGCTGAAGGGAAGAGACCTTTTTGTTCTGCATCCTTCTTTTGTATTACTGTTTTCCTTGTGTCAGTGTATTACTACAGAGAGAATCAAAACCTCCCAGCTCTGCATTTAAACCCAATGTTTCATCCACCAGTCATTCATAAATTTATGAAGGGCAGTATAGGAAGCTTCACATATTAAATTCTCTAAAGTAAACACAGCGAAGGCTGCAGCAAATGTTTTGATGTTAGTTTAGTCTGGCAAGTATTGGAGACCTATATAGATTTTCTTTTTCTGGCTTTCAGCTTATATCTCTCTTTCTGTTCACAATATTAAGGCAACAAAAAATTTGGCTCCAGTCACGCACTGAGACTATCTCTGTAGTCACTGCACAGCCAGTCCTCCAGGCAAATATTTAGTCTAACTAAACATCATGAATGAAGAGGTTATTGGAGTATAAAGTAGGAGCATAATCTGAGGTTTTAACCAAGGCATTAGAAAGACCTAATAATAGCAGGGCTTTGCAGAGATGCTAAGATAAAGGCATCTTGCAAATGCCTCCAAGAAAAGCTTTGCCTGTCACCAGTCACTTGGCAACATGAATGACAAGCTTGGACCAAGAATCATGCAGAAAAATGAAGATGGCATAACAATAATTGTTTCATGAATTTGACATTCTCCTTGCCAGCACATCCTGAGTGACCCCATCAGATATCTCTGCAAGGCAAAATGACTCTTTTAATATTTAAGCCCATATTCAAGTATTTCTGTAAGGCAAACTTCACCATGGGGTGATGGAGAAGATGAAGAAGAACAAAATGTTTCTTTACAGTGGAATACTTCTCCATATCATTGCCTAGATCGCATCCCAGTACTCTCCTGTACGCTTGAACTTGAACTTTTATTTCCTTTATCACCAGAGTGAGTGTCTTTCAGTAGCAAAACAGATCCCATTTGCAATGCTGCTGGACTGCTTTCCTCAAATAATAAATCTTACATGGAATATACAGATCAAGTTCCTTGAAAACATTAGGAAAATCAACAGGCAATTTTGTTTCAAAGCTTACTTTCCAGCCAGCAAATAATGAATAACAAGGGAATCTACTATCAACAGTTTGGAAGTTTTATTACTGTTGTCAGGTTTCCCATTATTACTGTTTTTTTCCGAAGTAATATGGTTTACTTCATGTAGTGAGAAGCAGATGGTTTATCACTTGTAAGTGGTTATATGCATCTTGCTGAGGAAGTATATTGAACACTTTGAATGCTTTTATCAACTAAGTATTTTCCATTTTTTCCATTATTTACTAGAAGAAGGGGAAAGGCAAATAGAAATTATATTGTATACAAATGAATATGAATGTACTGACAGGAAATGAAATGTACCATAGTAATAATAATTCTTACATTTTGTTAAAATACTCTTTCTAATATTTTCTTAAAAGAAGCTGGAGTTAAGAGCCACTCAAATTTTAGAACCCATAAATGCAAAGATCTGAGGGCCAAAAAGAAGAGTTATGAAAATGTAGTCTGATCTACACAATGCCTACATAATACAGACCACTGATCCACATGGAATGATTTTGGCATCACACTGACAATTTCTGGCGAGCTGGAACGTATTTTAGAAGGAGATTGTCCACTTTTGCTTTCAGAAATCCCCACGCTGACCTTGTAACTGTTGATTCTATAAGCCCCATGTTTTGGGAAACTGAGGGTGAATCCATTTTGAGCACAGAATCATCTGCACAATGTGACAGGATCCCCTCAGAAGGTGGCAAGTTGCGTGAGACTCAGACAGACCTGCTCTAAGATGTTTTCCTGTTCCTCCTTAGTTTAGTTACATTAGCCAGTCAGTTCTGAATTTAGCAGAATTTTGTAGTAATTCCTAGAGGAATTCTGTGTAGAAAAATGATAACAAAGGATCTTTCTGCTGTTTTTCCTTGTTTACCAAACTGATGATGGCAAACTGAGGAGATAAATTATGCAGATGAGGCATCTGTATTGCTAATCCTCTCTTTTCCATCAGCTCAGAGTGAAGATTTGCCCAAATATCTGTATCCTCATGACGTTTACTCTTCTGCAGGGAGGAAGCTGTGGTTAGCTCTGGTGGTACAAGTCTGTGTATGAAAGAATCCTTCTCCTTGGCAAGGTAGATGCATATTTGACAGGCGCTTCTTCAAGATGCTTTCTTCTTGTATCTATGCTTTAAAGACTGTCCCAGTGATTCACAGATTTGAGCATGCCCCGTTATTTGGAGCTGTTTAGAAGACTATAAACATGTTGACAATATTAGCAAGCAGACTAAAACCAGATGATCCTGTTTCCCTTTAATAAGAAAACATCTTGGTATTCTCTGCTCAGAAAACATTTGCAGTCCTAGTCAAAGCAACACAGAGTTCATCTTCTGTGTGAATAAATTACTCCAGTTGTAACTTCACAATGTTTTTCTGAAGTCGATGGATTTATATTAGAGAAGAACTATATTCTTCATGTTAATTTTTGGTATGGTTTTACATATCTTTTATATTAATACACTTAGTATGCATTTTAAACTCTGAACATGGCTGCAAAAAGTGATTGTTTTTTTTTCCCAGGGATATGTGATCTGGAGAATTCTTCCTACATAAACTAAACTACTGCTGACATTAAGGAATTGTAACATATCTGAAGGGCAATTCCGGGGGAGATGGAGGAGGAGAAAGATATCATGATAAAAGTGATAGCAAGATAGGATGAAATTTGCACCTCCCCTGTCCATACTATACACGTTTTGTGGCTGAATAGAGGACTTGAGTCTCAAGAGGTGTCAAGGTAGGAGCTTTTGTGAACACTAAAATATGCTAAGAAAATCTGCTCCGTAAAAGCATCTCAGCAATGTCAAAACATGCTTTTTAGTAAGCGATTATGAAATAATTTCTCTCTAGTCCTAAAAAACTGAGTATTTCTTGCATTTTTGCGATCTAGCCCTGATTTCCAAACGTTTGTTAAGGGTGTTTTAACACCAAATTAATGTGAAGTATCATATATTATCACCAACACGCATTAATAAAACAGTTATATCACCTAATGGAGCGTGAAAAATATAAATTTCTAATGAAGCTCCATGTGAAACTGGCATATGAATACAGTATCTGTGACTGAATTGCAGATGCTACAGAGGGCTTCTATGAAAAAGGTACTACAAAATGTTGTAACAATAAAATCAGCAGTCAAACCAAACTCTTTGCTTCCAATTTTTTTTTAAGCCAAAATGTTCCTGCTTTCAAAGTTCAAAATCTTCATGAACTTCACCTTGCTGAGAGCCGACGCAGGTGAAATCCCAGGGGGATGCTTCCAGCCATCACTACAGCCTAGTCAATAGAGACAAATCTTGCAGGTGGAACAAACGGCCTACAAAAGGGAAGGCGATGGGTGTTTTGCGCAGCTTTCTGCTCGCTCCTGGCAGGCTCCTGGCTTGCACAGATGAGTGTGGTGCCAGTAGATGGCACTCCAGAACGTGTAACACCGGCGCGCGGGCTGGCTGGGTGCGGGCAATGGCCTCCACTGGCCACCCCTTGCGCTCTGTTGGAGTCGAGATACTCGGAGAAAGGAGAATAAGAGCTAATGCCTCCACAGGGCTAAATACCTCCCAGCACCAGCTGGTGTTGTATCTTCTCCAACATATGCTCACTTTGTATATCCAACCTATTTCAAAAGCAGTCGGACAGACCTATCATGCAGCACCTTAGTGTTAACCCTTGTTGGCGGTGGTCTTACCCTTCTTTACAGCCCTTGTAGGGGATTCTGGAAGCACAGGAAGCTTCCTTCAACTCTTCCAAACTTAGGTGAGGACAGTCAAACCCCAACCTTTCAGTTTGTAAACACAGGGTAAATTAAGGCAAAGGTTTATAGTTAAATAGCTTGTCACCACTGTGAGCCAGGTTTTTTGTTCCTCGTAGCACAAGCTTTATTGCTGTTATACAAATTCACCAAAGGCAATATTTTGCCCTGCATCTTTGAAACACAAGTCTTGAGAGTTATGATGCAAAGAAGAGATGTCATGAAAGCAGCACCAGGCAGAACCCATCTTAGAACAGAACTGAGCAAAACTAATTACCTTCTGTTCTTCGAAAATGTGCTTTTCCACACAAAATGGCTATATAATAGGTGAATGTTACATGGTAAAAAAATTTCATTATAATCAAGAGTTCAGTGGTCATTTCCATGGACATTTTGCTTATATTTTCATTAATAATATAAATTATAGATATCCTAAGACATAACATTACGTACCACTTTTTAAGGGCATTCATGATTTAACTAATCTGAAACTGCATGCTTATGTTTTCCATAATGGCTATCGAATGCAATGTCAAGATGTTCTTAAACTGAACTATAAAGCACTTAATTCAGAACATGCAGGCTATTTCTCCATCAAAGACTATGAGAATAATTGTTATCAAACTAAAAATGCAAGAAATATGTGGTTGCTCTCAGTGTTATACCGTGTTACCAGGTCTGAGCACAATCATTAACAGGAAAGTTGTCGCTGGCCATGAAATACACAAGAACGTTTAACTGCCGCCCCCAGTGACCATGAAAATGCAGAGAGTGATGATTTAATTAATAATCCCAGAGATACCAGGCAGTGCTCAAAAACTAAAGAACTACCAGCATTATTGCTGTGAAGAAGGAGAGAGTCGGAACGTTCCCACCAGCATGCTCAGCCTTACGCCTTTGCTGTCAAACATGATAGCAGAGATTATGGCTTGGAATCACCAGATTATTTCATATAGGCCTTTGACAACAGCGTTGCATCATATAGTGAAGGGTCTGTTTCCTTTCTTTGTTTCAAATGCCTTACTTTGGTCCTATGCTTATGCAGACTTCAGTCAAAAAGCATTTCTCATTTACATGACCTAGATAGAATAATAGTGAGAAAGCTGTTCCTTGATCTTTTTTTCTCTTGATTTGCTATATTCAGCCTGGAAGGAAAACAGAGTCATGGGAACACATTGTTTCTTTTATGCTGGCATTAGGAAGCAGTGCTAGGTAGATTGGGGGATAGATCTAGGCAGAAGCCTTGCAATAAATGGACAGAAAAACACATGGAATAGCTTTAGGGATTACACAGTTTTGCTTATTTTTTAAAAAAAGTTTCTTGTTTAGTGACTTTTCAAACTTGATTTTACTACAGTGACCTGGAGCTGACAATAACTATAAGGTCAGTGATTTAACTCTAGCATAGCTATGTTTAGAACCATGTCAGTAGTTAAGGGCGAATACCTCAGTGCGATGGGTGTCTTAGTCCATGATTACTCATTTCAGAGTCATTACCGCAGCTGGCATACTGGACAACCTATAGTAAAAAGTGCTATGAACTGACTTGAACTGTTATGGAAATAGTTTGAACACATCTTGACTCCATTTGGCCTTAGCTGTTTCTCCGTTGTATCCATTACTCAGATCTGTGGCCCACCACAGGCTCCTTTTCTGATCTAGACAGATGTTTCTGTGACATCTCATATGACAAGGTATGAGAAAGAAATCTTTCTTGAACTAACAAAGCAAGAAGCAGAGGAAGTACCCAGGTACAACTGTCCATGGACTGCCATGATGAACATACCCATGAGGCAAGTTAAAGGAACATTTGCCTGGGTTTAGAATGATTCGTGACAAGCTGTGGCTATGTGCACTGAACTATGCAACGATAATGAAGCTGAATAAAACATCTGCTCAGGAAGGAAAGAAACAGAGTTATTTTAAAACAGAGTTTTTAACAACTTTAAATATTTTATTCCAAGAAGTAGAAGAAAAAGCAGACAGTTGTCCATAAGGCTGTAGAATCCCCAAATACAGACAAACTGTGACTAGCAATAACAAAGAAAAGGAGATCATCTGGTAGTTAAGATCTTTCTTAACTACCATTATCATTAAGATAAATGCCACTGCTGAAGCCTGTTGGCGCATAACAGTATGAATAAATGAAAACACAAACCATCTTTGTGGTGAGGAGCCTCAGGAACAGCACATGAAATAGTTTTCAGAAGTTCTTATCCTGAAAATGGAAGGACCGATTCCAAAATAATGGGTTTGGGGCTCTTGTCATCCAAGTGCAATTAACATAGATGGAAGTATGCCCACTGATACTGGGGGCATACTCCCACACAACCACCGGCACTGATGGGCTTGAATTCAGCCTCCATCCTCTTTCAAAAATATGTCAATATGTATATATATATATATAAAAAAGTCTATCCAGTCAAACATGGGTAGGAAACGTGAGACAAAAGGGCATTGACAGAGGAATTAGGGAAATAATCCAAGCGATCATGAATGAAGATTATTTCATGTAATCGTGTCCAAATATTAAATTCATACAAAACAGAGCTTACCACAAATTCTTCCATGCTTGTCTTGAACTTAAAAGAACTTATGAGAGGTGATCATTGGGTGAAAAAGAATTTAAGAAAGCCTAGCCCCCAGACAAACAGCTTGTGTGGTTTCCAATCTCCAAGCTAACAGAAATATTTATTCTACATATCTCAATTCTAGCCCACTATTGTATAAAGAAAGAAGTATTGTGTGTTTGAAATCTTTGTCATTATTATGTCCACTGTAAACAGCTGTTTAGGCAGAACTAAAGCTACTGAAAGTGGTTTCCTAAAACTCATAGAGGATACTGACATGCTCTTTCTTGAAGGAGAATTGATGTGAGTCCTTTTATAAAGGAGATCTGTGCTCTGAGCACTCAAAATACATCATAGAATCTAATCGTACTACTTCCCAAAAGGGAAGGATAGAGTGCACCACTGAACTGAGAGTGGTACATCTCTTTGGAGACATTTCGGGGGAGGGGGGGGGATGATGATGCCTGGCTGCATCCTTATTTATATAAAGAACCCTGAAACAGTATAGCATGAATCCTGCATTTGTATTTTATGTTCCCCCATATGAGAGAGAGAGGAGAGATCTCAGCCTGTGTAAATGAGGCAGACATGGTAATGATATCATCTTCTTACCCTGATGTGCTCGTGGAACTTGGAGCAGTGCAGGCTGAACAGATGAAAGATTACCGAAAAGGAGGTGGAACTGCTTTGTTCTGCCTTTTTTCCCTGAAACCTGAGTTTCTCCCCCGAAGATAAAATAGTGGGGATGCCTGTCTCAGACAATGGGTCATACAGAAAGCATACATCTATTCAGTGACATGATGCAGAACTTGTGCTGCGTGAGGTGCAAAGAGTCACAAATGGGTCCAAAATGGGCTGTTTGGTACATCTCATTGCAATGTTTCACCTTCATCTTATGGAAGGGTAGTGAACTTCAGTATTAAGAATATTTAAACATTTTTTTTTCTCCCTAAAAAAAGAGAGGTTGGCTAATAGTCCCACTGCTTTGAATTAAAATACTTGCTATACTTGTCTGTATTAAAGTGCTGTAGTAGTAAAAATTGACTCTTCCATGCTGTCATTCTTTCACTATAAAATGAGCAAATATATTGGCTCTGAATGTGGCCAGAAAAAAAGAGTTTTCTTCCAATAGTTTTTTTCTTGGGTAAGACTTTTCATACTGTGTTTGACATTCTGAATTACATGATTATGTAGTATAAGACTCCAGAAACATTTTGTATTGTAGAGATGGAGATGCTCAGCATTTTGCCAGATGCCAAGTGATATTCTGATATTTATCTTTTCACTTTCAACTGAGTGACAGCATATTCACAATGAAGCCAAGACAATCTGCTATCAAGTTACAGTAATGATATTTTCCCTGATGAAGATCCCAGAGCTTGTTGGAATAAAGCTCCTTAAAACTCTGTGTCTGGAATAGCTCCAGCTTGAATTGCTCTCTGTGTAATATCATTTTATATTTGTGCCAGTCTAATAAGTAGATCACTGGGTAGAGGCTTTGGTAAGTAAGTCTATACGTACTGCACCATTTCCTGGCTCTGTGCTCCAGTGTGTTGCAGGCTGTGTGCAGTGGGGGAGGTGCCAGCGCTGATCAAGCAGTGTAATTTTATACATTACTGAATCAGTGCAGGAGAAACCTGGAGGGACAAAGCATCATCTTCTCTTTGAACTGCACTGTAAAATCCTACAGCTCTCTTAGCCTAGCCATGCTTTGATACATTTTTTCTCTTCTTTTTCTGATTTTGGTGTGAATGATAAAGTGATCTGATGATGGCTCTCGTTATGGAACCTATTAGCAAGTGGACGCCCAAGCAAGTAGTGGATTGGATGAAAGGTATGATCATTTATTACCATGTATTGTCTTTACTTTGGATCCTTGCAATTTATGTATTTGCTTTTGTATTCTTTGTTTTGGGAAGAGTTTATTCAGTTTAAATCATCTGTATGCTGCTTTGCATAGTAGTTTTAAAGACACAACTGAGCAGAGAGGCTGTTTCAGCTGTGCAGAATGTTGTTGGAATTTCTGCCGAGAACTGAGTGGGGATCAAATGCATTTGTTGCTAAATGCAGACATAAAGTGTGTGTGTCTCATGGCTCCATTATGCATTGCACAGTGTAACATTAGTATGTTTGGTTGCTTTAAATTTGCCCTGATTAGGTCTGTTTTGCTCATATCAGGTGATCTGATGCAGTGCCTGTGCAGCACTTGTGTGTAGTTTTAGGGTACCACAAGGAGCATAAGGTGCCGGTGGCTGGATGAGGAATTGTGCTTCTTACTGACATGATGTCACATTAGTCCTGATGTGTTCACGCTTCCCAGCTGCTCCTGCTCGTGCCGCTGCCATGTCCAGCACACCCGGTCCCTGTCCGTCACTGGTACCGTGGACAGTGCAGCCCCTGCCGTGCGTGGGGTGCGTGAGGGGGAGCACGCAGGGCTGAGCCTGGCTTCGCTGGGAAAACTCTTCCCGGTAACTTGATAGGAATGATGATTTCCCTGCACATTTGCAGTTTCACAACACAGCCATAAGCTGTGACATGTTTTGCCTCACAATGCTCGGCTGTGCTGCAAACAGATTGGATTGGATGGGAGGGTGAAGAATTGTTCGTGATGATGAGTGGTTTAAATTTCTCCAGTGTGGGGGAAAATGTATTTCCATGGTAGGATGCATTAGTGTTGTTATTCATGACTTCTGATGAGCTGTCTGTCTTAGAGGCAAATAATTTCTGCTCCATTATATAAGGAGAAAAGGTGCAAATTTTGGGTTTATGGTACACATTTCTGTAATGTGATTACTGAGCTTATTAGAGGGTTGAGTCAGATGCCCACTGTAATATCCTTAAAGCTTTCAAAGTATTATCATTATTAAGAGAACGGTTCTAATTTCATTTTGCTGAGATGCATCTCCGTACTTAACTGAAATTGGGCTCTTTAGGTGCTTATCAGACGCAGTACAATTATGAGCAAAGCATTCTTTTACAAGTATATAGTAGTATGAAGCAAATAGTATCTTGGAGAATGTATGGAGTTTTTCTCAGGTGTTTGAGAACTCAGGTTATTTGGGAGGTCTTAAGCAGGTCATCAGGAAGGATCCTGAAACCGTTAGATACAACACTGATTCCCATTCTCCAATGTCATTACTTGAAATCACATCCTAATGTATGTGCAGAGGAGAGTTTTCAGTACATACAAGATTTCAAAAGTGGGCAGGTAATCATGCTATTTTAACTCATGACTTCAATTATAGCGTATGTTAAATGTCAAAGTGTGTGTAAGACTTGTTGCTAATTTAAAAATACTTCCTGCTGCTTTTTTACCCTTTACTAATTTACCCTAACTAATTACATCTCAGTTAACATGAACCCATAACATCTGTAGTGCATACCATGGGAAGCAAGAAGATCACACAAACAAAAGGTTTTAAAATGTGTGGAGTTGCCTGACAGTAAAATTTGTATCCAAGACTGCATCCTGCATCCATAGGGCTGTGTGGAGTAGGCAGTGATGTCTGCGTGCCTCTGGGCTTTAGCATAAATGAGGATAATGCAATAAGCATTGAAGTATTTACAAGAGATATGTGTTCCTTGGTAACATGAGTGCTACACATCCACAAACGTAACAGTTGCCCATTTGTCCGTTTTTACCATGCTAATATTGCAAGCCCTTCTTTTATCCTGGTGTTTACCTTTATAAATGCATTCTCCAGCTGTAGCCAAAGAAAAGCCCTAACACACATAAATGAAAGCGTACCAGAGTTAGTTTCAAAGTACTTGTAAATACCTCGCTTTACAAATAATGCCCAGTTGTGGCCACTGTTTGCCTGTAATTTACATGTATTCTGTATGTCAGCTCTATTAGCTGTAGTCATTATGCTAAACAGCTATCAATACATTGGAGAGGTCAAAGGTCTGCATAGGTAGTGATTTTCAAGTGATGAGATAGCTTTTATGCATTTCTTCTACACTGAAAGGTACAATTCTGTGACAGTGTTAAAAAGATAAAGACATTTTAGGAAAATTGTCACGCTGTGAATGTGGAGTGTTATCTCTACTACAGATAGCAACATGTTAATAAACAACGTGACAAATATGGCAAGTGTAATGTGCCTTTTTTGGCTTAAAAACATGTAGTCAATTAGCTTTATTTGTAAAGGGAAAATTTCATAGGGAAATTATAGTAATATGCCTTTTAAACTTGAGTTTATCAGATTATTTAAGCTATCGTAGCTTATTTATAAAAGCTGTTAGCAAAGTGCATGTTTTAAAATCAAATAGCAGTGAGTACCAGCAACATCAAATAATTGAAGAGAAGATAAAAGAAAGTCACAAAAATAATACTAATGTTTTGAGACCTGGCTGCCCAGGATGTGTCCTTGTTCCAGTGTTCTGTTACCAGCAGTAGCAGTAGCCTAAGCCCCAGCCAGGAGGGGACACCCTTCTCGTCTCTTCTTCCTTAAGGAAACATTACCTGCCAAAAAGGTAAAAACTGGTAGGGTTAAAGGAACATTATTATGACAAGCTGGCATCTTGTATTTACCCACAGTTCCTTTCTCAGGAATGCATTCAACTGGAAATCAGCTTGGGAACTGTGGACAACCTGAAAAGGCCATGGAAGTCTTTTGAAATTGATTCTTGAGGTTTACAGGGGATCTAGAAGTTAAGGCTCCAAATAACTTTGTGCTAAAAAGTTGTCTTCATACTAACATGTTCTGTAAAGTTTAGCAAATACACAGCAGAAGTCACTGTGGTTCAAAAGAATGTTTTCAAAGGAATGGAAAGTGTTAATTGTGAAGATACTTTTAACAACAGTTTTCAGGCACTATTCCATTTTTTGCCCAGATTTCCTAAAATTTTAAATTTCTCTAAATGTTTTTTGCTTCAGAAATAAGGGAGTGTTTCTGCTGGTATATAGCCATTTCTTACATAACTCAATTTTTTTCCTGGGGATATCTACTATGGACCCAAAGGTTTTTTAAGAGAAAGAACTTTGCCTTGCTCAAATTCCATTGTGGCACTGTTGGAAAATAAATACAGCCATAGAGCTTTCAAGTACATGAAGAATCAGAGTGGTTTTTTAACCTGGTCAGGTTTTCCTGTGATTTAGTTTAACATATTAATATGACACTTCAATATTTGCATCCATAATCCTTCTACCTGCAGACTTTGATTGCTTTTTGGCCTATGAACTTTCTGTGAAACTCAGCAACACTTTGCTGGTGCCAAGAGGTTATGGGAGTGAGTGCTCCTAAATCAAAGGCCGTCTGTTTTTAGATGCATGTACTCTGGAAGGTGATCCTGTACAGAATTTGGGGGGCTTGGGGCACAGAGGGGAGGTATGATGCCTTACTGCTGCCTCTGATTCGCACTTAGGATTAGTAAAAGCATGATAGTTTGTGTTTTCATTTCAGGCTGTAGACGGTGTGCTCTGTACTTGTAACAGAATTTACAAGTTTGTACTTCCTAAGTGAAGCAGTTTACAAGTAGGTCATGTAAAATGTGAACTCATTTACAGTGAAGTGATGCCTCATTCCAACTAAATACTAACTTTCCCGAACAATGCAATGCAATGAAATGAAAGACAATGAAATAAAGCTGTGACTTCGGGGGAATGGAATGTTATCAAACAGCCGAAAAATAAAAATAAGGAACCAGTTGTTTCTTAAGTACCTGTAAGTAATAAGTCCACATGGAGTCAGTTACTCAAAGTCTTGGGGACTGACAAAACAGCCTGCAGTGACGGTTTCTCTCATAATGTATGCTCAGCTTTGGATCCTCATTTCACAACTGCAAGGCAGTTTTTTTCCCCTTTAAATCCAGAATTTCTCCACTCTCAACAGGAGATGCAGAAATGAAAAAATAAAAATTAATTCAGTTGGTAAACTGACTAAGTGTGCTGCACTGATCCTGTGCAGAATAATTATATGTTTAGCTGAAGGGTTTTCCTTAGCATGTAATTCCCTGATTTCAAGCTGGCTCATAAAAGAGAAAGGAAGGGAGGGAGGGGGGAGCTGAGAGCAAGGAAGCTGATGACGTGAGTGGACTTGTTAGCATTCATGTCACGCAGGGCTCCGGCAAACCCCTTCTCAGTCTTCCTTTGCTTTTCATTCGATCGCTACCTGTTCTGTAGCAATGTCGTAACCAGGGAGTCTCCCTCTATTTACAGCAAGTAATACATAAAATCTTACAGCATGCTGGAAACACAGCTAAATATGGTGACATACTGCAAAAGCAGCCTTCTAGGTGCTGAGCTGGATGATACTTAGCTTACTCGGTCCCCCTTCATGACCTTAGAATCCCATAATACAAGAACTCTACTTCACAAGATGCAATTTGAAACTTGAGTGGTTAACCCTGGTCATATCTTATTTAGAAAAATGTAGGGTTTATAACGTCCTTTCGGTTCTTTCTGAAGACAAATAGGTTTGGAAGAGAACTGAGAGCCATCAATAGAGATGCCCTCGGAATTAGCTTTGAATTTTCAAGCAGTTCCAATGTAAATGTTTCACCAGTTTCTTTCTACTCCCACCAGTTTCAAAACTCAGACAATTTACTGTTGTGTCTCCTTCTTGGAGGACTGTGTTCCACTTGTACTACATTTCCAGTTGTCATTAGAAAGTCACTGAACAGAATTGTCTGCAGTTCCTCTCCAATTCCTCTTACAAGTTTCAGGCTGCAATACTTTTTAGATATAAATTTTGGCAACAATTACTCTGTTGAATGTTGTCAACTGTTTGCTTTAAAAAGGTCAGAGCACACCTCAGAGTTGAATGCTTTGCAGTGTAGGTGGTTAAGATCAGATTTCAATAAACCAGCATAGGTACAGCTAAGTGTTGGAATAAGCTGTCTGGGCAGGTTTGGCTGTTTCCTTTGTAGGAGATGTCTAACACAACTAAGAAGAGCTCAGACAAGCATCCCTCTGGAATGGTTTATTTGCTGTCTGTCCATAGCAGAATGGCCTAATGTGTTCTCAAAGGTTCTGCAACTCCGGCAAGATCTTGGGATGGTTTCTTGCATATGTGTGACCCTCATCTTTGAAATATGTGACAGAGTTCTGAAGAGATTACAGCTCTAGCTTCCTTCTGGATATTTCATTGTTTGTATTTTCCAGAATACCTTTGTATATCCTAGCTGCAGACATTGGTAGACAGCTGGGATGAATCTGCATTTCAGATATCTGGAATCTAGTCTCAATGGGAAAATTGCATTGGGGGAAAACTACAACTTACTCAGGAGAGTATATGAAAAAAATCATACACAGACTGTAATCTGAAAGCTCAAGATTACAGCTCACTTTTTCTTGCAAAGGGAGCCTAGTGCAGGTGAGTTGTTCTTTCATGATGAGTAAATACGACATAAGGATACATTGCATTTTGCTTTATTCTCCTTTATTTAATTTTTTATTTTCTTTAATTCTCATTTCTTCTAAAATACCTGCATTAATACTAAGAATTAGTATTTATAAAAGTTACTGGCAAACCATGTTTTTATTACCACCTACTGTACACATGGAAAATGAAAGCAGATGTAGTCAATATTGACTATAAATTGTAAGCAATATAGATATATGTGTAATATTTAGACATAGCAGGAAAAAACTCTAGTGGAAGTCTAACAAAATCAAGTCAGACACAAAGTATTCAAGATCAGATCAATACTCCGTTCCAAATGTCTAAAGTTCAAAAATCTTAATGTTGTATTTTATAAGAAGCTGGTGGCGTAGCCTCCTGAGAACAGAAGACATGATATTCATCAGTTTCAGCACCAGAAGCAAATATATACCCATTCCACTTTTACTAACATTTTACAAAAGCCCCATTCCTTTCAACCTAAGAGATCAAGGTATCATACAGAGCCTAGAAGACCCAGTACCTTCAAGGCTTTTAACTATCTTTACTTTGAATTCAACCTCTGTTCTACTGGCAGCCTGCACAGACAGCCTAACACTTTGCTGAGTCCATTACTCCATTTTCTGCCTTCCCAGTAACCATGCAGCCATATTTAGAGTCACAGTAAGCTGACCTACAAGCTGGGTAGAGTGTTGTACAAAGACCTCTATATACCAGGTCTACCTGTAATATTCTAGGGAAATTATTCAGCTGAGGTATTTCTGCATCCCTATCACTATTACCTCATTTTTACTAGCACCTTTTTGAGGACCAATTAGAAACTGGTCTGTGTATCTTCCAAGAACCAAGTGGATTAGTACTATCTCTGTAAAATGTTTCAGCAATATTTAGCAATTTAATGGTCTAGATCTGTTATCTGGAGATTTAGGAATACATTCTAAAATTTCCCTAACTGTAAAGCATATACATTCAGACCTTTTAAAGAAATGTAATTCTGCAGTTCTGCTTGCAGAGAAAAATCTGAGCTGAATGAATCTCTCTCAAGTCACATCTATCAAACCTAACTAATCTTCCAGGTCATGATATATATAAATTTACTTTATTGCCTTGAACCTTAATATAGGCAGTCAGACACAAATGTCATGCATTGCTATGTCTGTGTTTAAGAGCATACCTTACTGTATGTTCTTAAAACACATTATGCAAATCCTCAACTTTCTTCAGATTCTGAGCATTACAGGGAGAGCAGAGTGGCAATGAGATCAGATCTGCCTTCTCCAGATCGTCATTATTTCACAATCTATCACATTAGGAAGCAAAATTCAGAATAAATTGGATCCTGTGAATGACACATTCCCATTAAATGAGGGACTGTATGTCAAGAAACTTCAAAGATACTGGATCCTGCTGACCAGTAATACACCTCCATGATTTCTTCCCAGACATAATCCTGATAACATGTTCTTGCCCTAATAATTCTGGATTGTAAATTTTTGCTTGCTTTGACAACACGCATACACGTTGCGAATTCTGTGTGTAACGCGTCAGAGTCACTTTTACAAGTTTATAAAATAAAAATAGTAGAAAATCTCAGTATTGCAGTATTCCTGGCTACCCAAGTTGGAAAGCAGTTTTAGAAACATTACACTTTGCAGAAAAATATATTATGAATAGCACTTTAGTGCATGCTAGCAAAATGCTGTCTAGACAGCAGAGAGTCAGGCAAAATTCTGTTCCTGTTCTCATGTCTTAAAGCCAGTGGGAAGGCAGCGGCATGCTTTCTGGATCTTTACCCAAGGTACGGGGTCAGATGGATGCTTCATGTGCTTGAGTAAAGAAGTATTCCTACCTAATGAAATTTCCATACATGTCCTTCTGACCGGTTTAATGTCTTGCATTTCTATTTGTAATGAAAGAAAAAGGCACGAGGCACAATAAATATTACAACGCTTGCATATGCCAGGAAACTAAAAAGTATGTTACAATTTGTCCTGAGGTGCTTTATGCACCTACAAAGCTTTAAAAGCTAAAAAGGAAAGAACTTATCCTTTTAATGCCATTCTGTCTAAGAGCAGCTGTCCTGCCATGCTGACAGAAATGGAGGTTGTAGTTCTGCTGGTGAAATTAGTGGCACCATTGATATTAAATGAAGTATTGCACTTGATAAATGACAACAGTATCAAATATTGCTGAGCAGTAATATACATTCATCCTTTCCCATGGAATAATTTTGTAGCTATCTTCTAAATGCTATTTTTGTAGTTAAGGTTCTTTTAACTCAACACGAAACTTTCCCCTGTCCCCTGATGTCATTGTAGTGATGACAAGAGTTGGAAATATGGAGTTTCAGGAGTTATTGTTATAGGATTCAGAGAGATATAATATTATAAGGTTGTATTTGTGAAGAGCTCTAGGGCTGGATCAAAATGAAGTTACTTCTGATTAACTAATAGTCAAACAGCTCTCAACAAGTATCCTTGTTGACCTTTACTCAGAAGAATTCAGCGCAATGTTCAGTTTTCCTACTCAAATTCTCCTCCGACTCTTTTCCAGTAAAAATGAGTTATAAAAAGGCTGTGGCACATTTCAGTTATAACATAGGTGGACATTTAAAATAAAAATGAAACAGACAGTAATGTTCAAAATACATTCAGCTTTATTCCCTACAGCCGTGACCACCTTTCTCATTCTAAACAGCATACAAAGCCTAGAAAAATTCTGCCGATTTCAGGAGTTCTGAAGACAAAAATTGTGTCTTCTATAACCACACTGAAACTACTACAACTATAGAAAGGATTAATTTGACAATCTGCTTTTTTAGCTTACATAGAAAACTGCCTCTGTTTGAGTTAAAGCAGACAGTGGTGTCATCAGCCTGACAAGTCAGACATAGCAATTATCACTTGAATGGAGCATGTTATAGCTCTCTCTCCCCACCAGCCTGCCCTGTTTTCTCTGTCTCTCTCCTCTTGTTTATTCATATTACTCGTTAGCAGTATATTTCTTGTCTTTTTCATAACCAAATAGAGAGTAAGCATCAGATTGTGAAGAAATTCATTCATTAAAAATGTCTAGGTCTAGGTTTATATCTCAGAGAGGGTTGCAGTGATTTGGAAATGAACAGCATTCAAAATCCAGGAGAGGTAACAAAGGGCTAGCAATGTGTGAAAAGAGAAAGAAACTCCCACAATGTGGGAGTGATATCTTTTCCTCCTCTGTCCCTCTTAGATTGCTGTCTGATCCTGCACAGTAGTTTTAACTGTCCTATCATACAGAGTTCAGGTACTATCTAAACTATCTAAGGAGCAGGCACCTCTGTGCTGTACCATGTTATCTGTCCTGACATGCAAATATTTCTTCTTTCTCAAAATGTCAAAGACGTGTCCACGTTAAGCATTACAGATAACAGAAAATGACATGTATCAGCAAATTTTGATCTTCAGCTTGGCAAACCAGGAGTGCTTCTGTATGTCGCAAATGTGAGCAGTTCCACCACAATACTCTTTTATAAATAAAGGGTTACCATTTCAACATCCTCAGATTAAGTTGAGCAAGACAAAAACCACCTGCCCTGAGAACATCTTCTGGTAGCTTTGAAGTGCAGTTGCAAGAGGACATATGTTGATGTTTCATTGATTCTGTATTAGAAGCAAGGATGTGCCTAACTTCTCTTTCAGACTATGAAATGTTGCTTCCCTGGAAGGCATGGGGGAGGTAGTTCAACAATGGCATCTATTTAAAAATTCTTTGCAATGACTAAGAACATATACTAGATAGGAATGTGCTGCAGTGGGCACATTCCTAAATCCAGGAAAGACATATGTAGGCATCTGTTATTGATCACTCAGCATGAACAATGAGCTCATAATGAAAATGTCCTAAATTACAGAACACTAAGGCGATATTTTAATTGGCCATTGTCAAGAGATTTTAGGTTTTTATTGCCAAGTCACGCTAAGAATTTTCCTTAGTTATGCAGAAAACAACTTTATGGTTTACAGAGGCAAAAAACATCCAAAGCAGAGAAAAAACACACTTTGAAAACTGCATTTGAATCATGTAGTTGGAGGGAACAGGTAGGGTAATGTAAGAGAAGTCCAGAACTAATAGAGAAGTTTAGATTATTCACTACTTGAATGTCATATAAAAAGAAATGGATCCACTTAGTACAGTAGCTCAGAGATGTTGGTTGTCCAGAAATAAACCTTGAAGAATGAAGAGAGCTTGTGAATAATCCACCATGATATTTATCATTCAGAAAATGATAATTTTTTAAATCCATATTAAACCAAGTCATCATGGTGGCAATTCCCTCTTTGTCCCAGTGAAAGTACATGCTAATGTGATCTAAACAGATTCCAACAGAGATGATAGAAAGCAGTTCGTATTGCATGGTTCACTCCTGTTTTAAGCAAGAATCACATTTCATCCCACAGCTTGTGTTTCAGTTAAGGATAACATTGTCCTTGTACAGTTTTTACAGCAGAGTTTAAAGCTTCTGAGGTGAGAAGCACTATGTAAATATAGGATCGTTATCAGCATCCGCTGCTTGTTAGGTTCTTTTCTATTTCAGATCAGGTAACTGGAGACAAAGCAATACTTATGACCACAGAGTAATGGAAACCTTATATACATTGTAGACTATTAACTTTTATTTGGGCTCTGGTGTCTCCCATGTAGCAGTATTTCAACATAAAACTCTGCTGTTGCATGGTTCAGGGCATTTTTGGATTGCTAGAGAGAACATCCACAGGGACAAACAGAGTTGGTAGGTACTGGAAAAGATATGAGAAGTTCAAACCAGAGGTTCTGAACTTTAAAGATAAGAAGTATTTCAAAAGCAACAACTCTTAATAGTGACAGGGAGACACGGTGAAATGCAGAGAACTGGCAGTTATTACCGTTAGCATCTGTAGCACATGAAACTTTCATTTTGAGTGTTTGCACTTTAGAATCACAATCATTGTTCCATAGTGCAGGGAAACTGCTCCAGTAAAGGAGGTCTGGCAAGAAATGGCTTCATTCGGGAAATCGCATCTTCAGAACTGAAGCAGTTTTCTGCATGCATATAGCCTATTAATCAAGAGGAAAAACTGAAGCATATTATTCATCATGTTTGCTGTGTTTGGATTTGAAATGATGAGAATTAAAATAATGATCTTGACTATTATTATTAAGTAATATGAAATGGTTTGTCTGAAGGAATAAATATGATTTGGCCTGTGAAGGTTCAGACATCTGGTACAAGCATATGGGTTGGGAATCATTAGCTAATTGTAACAAAAATACAACAGAAATGTCTTTTTAATGACAGAATCAAGTCCTTCAGGAGGACTGCTCCATGTGCTTGCCTCTTGAATTAAAGCTCCTTACTGTCCTGTCATGCCTCACAGCTCTCCAAAAGCATATGCGGTGCTTGACAAGTTATTGAGTTTACTTATTGGGAAACATGTTCAAAGTAGAACATCATTTACATATCTATTGTCAAACCTAATTTTCAGAAAATGGTTTATATTGCACTGGTTTTTGGTTTGTTGTTTTTTTTTTTTGTTTTTTTTTTTTTGTGTGATGAATTGTCTTCTTTTCTAAATGTATCTATGTTGTGGATTCCTATTGCACTGCAATGTCAAGTCTTAGTATGGATTTAGTTAGTATGGATGTCCTGATGTAGGATTTGGTGCAAATGCTCAGGTGTTCACTTCTTTGAAGATGGAAGCGGGTATGTGACATAACGTGAGCTAGTGAAAGAACTGCAGCTGTATTTTGTGTGGTCTGGCAAGACGTACAGTGAACAGGAGGAAAGACAAACAAGTTGTTAATTCTTCATGATCCTTGATCTTCCCTGCTAACTTGAAAGAGTCACTCTGTGGCTGTCTTTTCCATCCATGGGCACTTGGAAAGGAACCTGTTTTGCTGAAGGGACTATCTCTTATAACAAGTATGTGCAGCGTGAACATAATAAACCTTGATTAAGAAAAATCTGATGATTTTTCACCTAATGATACTGTGCTGTTATCCTCAAGCTGTGATGGAGAACCATTTCCTTGTCTAAGGCCAAACAACCTTTACAGATATCTTTGATAGGTCACTATGATACTAATTCACGTCTAAGTATTAGCCAGGAATCACTTATGGAAACAAAATTAAGTCATCTTGTCATCATAAGCCTCGTACTTTGCGAACCAGAGCCTATGGAAAAATACAATATTAATTCTCCGCTCCTTTTTTTTTGGGTGTATTTTGATTTCATCTTGGAATTTGTTAAGTTAAAACATCTTCACAATTTATTCAACAACTGTGACTTGCTGCAATCTTCTTTATGGTAGCAATTTAAGAAAAATAGCCTTGGGCTGCATAGCATTATTAACATTGAGAATTCCTGCTGTTTCTCAGGTAGCTGTCAGTTCAGCATAAGGAAGAAGCTAATTACTGTAAGCAGGTCACTCAGAAAGAAAACTGATGTTTTACATAGCATTTAGAAATCAGTGTCCATTGACTTCAGCTGGAATTTGCCACTGCAGAAATATGTGGCTGAAAAAAGAATCTCCTGGTAAAAATACATACTGCCGATATTTAACAATGTAATCTTACTAGGCTTGAAATCGATGTATTTCATGCCACTTAGCTCATTGGTTTGCACTAGAATGAGGCCAAGAAGGATGATGAGGAAAACGAGAAGATGTGAATAAGAAAATATAAATAAAAGTATGTGGGTAAATATCCTCTTTCTTGATGTAATGATTCTTTTTCTTCAAGAAAAGTGGGTAAGAATTATAGAAAACTTCTCAGACACTGGGCAAGATCTAAGGAATTGTACTATAATATATTCTGTATTTTTATAAAATATTTATTAATTTTAAAAGGCTTAAATTACACTTGGGAGTGTCACATCCCTTGGAATTCAAAGGCATTTAAATACTACAGTCTATTTACTTATGTTAAAGAGCCACTACTAGACAAAAAACTAAAAAAACTCTATAAAAATACTGCCTGTATTATATATAAATACAAAATTTCCTGTATCATGTGGTGTCCAAAAAATAATAAAGTTAAGTATTTTACTATCCAGCCTATTTTTTCCAGTGTTAAATGCTTTGGTATTTCATTTGGAAGGATGCAACAGGTTAGACAATTTTACTTTGCAGCAGTTACACTGGCCTTTTAATTAATGACAGTATATATATAGGAAAAAAAACACGGGGATATAATGCCTCTTTCTCCTGTCACTCCTGCCAGTGTAAATCACTGGTACATTTTCACTATGAAACACTGCATCCAGCTGTTAACAGATTTATGCTTCATTGCTTACAAAACCAATCTGGTTTAGAAATAAAAGGAATTCTCTCTAATAAAATATAAAGGAAGTCCACTTTAATTCTTCATGTCGGATAATGAAAACTACTTTATTCACCCTCAGGTGACATCAACAGCATGTGCACTGAATGGTCCACTTAAATCAATGGGACTACTTCTAGAATACGCTACTATTTAGCATATGGTTTTGTCTGTGAAGCAACAAACATCAATAGTATCTGGTGGAACTGAAGTGCCTCAATGGAAAAGGCACTTTTCTATTTTTTTAAGAAGAGAATTAAGGTAGAATTTGTAGCCTTGCTGAGCCAAAAACCATGTTGGCTCTGTAAACCTAAAAAGCTCTTGTGGTGATCATTTGTCTCTTCATGTGTACCTCCAGACACCTATAGGCTAAGCTTGGCTGTAATCCCATAACTGATTCGAGCAGAAATTCCTTGACTCCAGCAAGCTCTCTTTTAACAGGGGTTTACAGTCTTAGTAATTATTTCTTTTTCAGATGAATTAGTTCACATTTTCAGTGCTTCAAGGAAAGAGTCAGATCCTCAGAGCTAAACTTGCCTGTTAAACTATGCATTCGATGTTTTTTTGTTATTTAAATAGGTACTACCTGAATAGCCCTCTTAGAAAGAGTAATCTTGTTTTTTCTTTTTAAGTGTATAAATGGTGTTTTCTGAAAGTAACTGCAATCTAAACACGTCTTACATGGTCCTGTTTCAAAAGAGAAGCAGATACAGCAGAAAAAGGAAAGCTAATCTGGTTAATAAAAATTATGAACTGTTCTGCATTGATTGTGGCTATTCTGATTACACATTTAGTTCAAGGCTTTCCTTAGCAGGCAGTTCCCTGTATTCAAGTTGGCTCGGAAAAAGAGAGAGAATAGAGAGTACAGCAGGGAAGCTGATGACGTGAATAGGCTTCTTAACATTCACATCACACAGTGCTCCGGCAAACCCCTTTCAATCTTTGCGCTTTTCATTAAATCACTACCTGCTTTGTAGCAGCTTTTCTCAAGCAGCGATTCTCTTACATTTACATAACATAAATGCTAGCAATGTGCTAAGTATCACTGTGGGATTGACACGCATCCAGGCTTCTTTGATGTTATCCTAAAAAAAAATATTTTACATCAGCATGCAATTCAGACAGGAGGAGGACCAGGCTGAGGAAGACATCAAATAAGACAGACAGACAATTCTGGGACGTTGTGTCTGAAGAACAAACTCTTGGAAAGAGAGAGCTGGATTTTCGCAATGTACTGTAGAAAGCATTGACCTAGAATGTTCCATCATTTTCAAAACCATATCAAATGAACATCAGAAAAAAAAACAAAAAATCTTTCTGCAACCAGCATGTACACTAAGCCAATAAATGTGGGTACCACAAAGGAGAATCACAGCAAAAGGAAGGATCTTCTGCCATAGAAATCCCTGGACTATACAAGAGCTCTAACTGTCATCATCTTTGCCAAAACTCCTCAGTCTTCCTTTTTATTATTCCTTTTTTGCAAGGAAATACTGAATTTTTAGGCAGAAGATTACCCCAATAGGACAATACATCTCTTCAACCAACTTTCCAGTGTATCCCTTTCTACACTGAGAATCTAACACTTTGTCACAAATTCCAACTGTGAATTCTGAAACCTAAACAGGTATTTAATTACAGAGTTCCATCTGTTTTGCCTGGGGTACCAGCCTTGAGATCATAGAAGTAGCCTAATCCCCTAGGCCACATGGATGTGGGAGAGGAGACAGCAAGGTCTGCATGTGTTTTGTGAAGTGACACAGTTACACTGCTGTTAAAACAGAACCAGGAAACTTCATACTCGGGGCAAGGATGTCGTGTTGGTTTTACATTTCCATTTGTGGTATCTTTTATCACCATCAAGAAGGTGAAAATTATGATTTCTTTGTGCAATACGTGTAGGTGTGGAGAACTAAAGCCATGGGTAATGTCCAAAACCACAGTGATTTCAGGGGTATGTTGCTTAATGCTGCTAAAAAACTTGCCACTTCTGGCTTTCTCTTATTTCCCATTTATAAAACATGGAGAACTGCCTCTTCAGAACCAACTCTGTACTCAAAAAATTGTTTTAGCAGTTTAATAGGGTGAAAATCCTGTACTTATTTTCTTTTCAGTTCCACACTGCACAGACCTTTAAGACCAAAAAAATACACTCACTTTTAAGCCTTAACTGAATGTGTAAAGTTTGCTCATTTCTCTCTTGGTACTCTATGCATTATAGATTTTAATTAGCTCATGAATCTAGAGAAGGCTGTTTTCTGTGTTTCGGTTCCAAACAGGCTACCCAGCCTCTCTCTTTTTTAATTGAAGAAGTGCATATAATGTTTTTTATCTCCTGCTGTAATAAATATATTGGAAAATATTACCTTTTCATGAAGAGTACGGCTGTCTGCTCTACCGTGTGGTGATGCCTCTGAGTCATAAGAAAACTCCAGGCAATCCCCTGTGTTTCTTCATTCACTTTACAGTACCTCTAATCACAGAATAGATTTTATAGGAATTTCCATGACATCTCTCCCTCTTCATTCTGTTTTTTCCTGGTTGTTGTAATCTCACATAGTTCCTTTGCTCTTTGTAGGTAGCGGGGCAAAAGACAAGAGCAAGAAATTATTCTGTCACTTTTTCCAGGTTTCTACCTTTTGTCAGCCCTTCCTCTAATGGTTATTACAAGATTAAAAAGGCATGGTTGGTTAAAATGTGGAACACTAAAGCGTTACATCTGAGTTACGCAATTTTCACTTCAGTTTTGAATTTCTAACCAACTATTTTCAGTGTTTCGTCAGGAGAAAATGAAAATAAGCAATTAAGGGGAGAGGGGTATAAAATTATAACAAACTAGACTCCGTAAGACATTCTTTTTGTTAGCAAGGGCTCGTTGTGCAGTACATTTTGTCTCAGAAGACTGAGTGCTCGAAACACAGGAAATAGCTTCCCAGAATACTGCCTAAATGAAGACTGATGTTTATGTTCTCTTCCTAAAATGTCCGATCTTGCTCATCTTCAATTCAGTAGCTGAATTCAGTCTTCTTTGGGATTCAGCTGAAGCTGAAACAACTCTTGTAATCACCAGTTCATAGAGGTCTTCAGAAATTCATGGAAGTCCAGTCAGTGTTGTGCAGTTTCTGCATTTTCTTGAACCAAGTCAGGAATGCCATCAAGGGCAAAGTCTGAACGAGAACACAACCTAATAAAAACATGTACTTGCTCTCACAGGTAAATGCTTTCATTATAAATGGGATCTTCACTTTGCAAAAGACAATTGCTATTATAAGCATCATAAAAGTGATAACACAAAGCTCTAGGGAGCAAGCTACAGCAGAAATCAATACATGCAGCAACTGAGCATTTACGAGCGAAGGTGCTAAAAGAAATGACAGAAGGATCATGAGAGAAGGCACAGATAAACTACTGCTGTAAAGAAATAATAAGCTCAGCATGACCAACAATGTGTACTTGCAGCCCAGGAAGCCAGTTGTGTGCTGGGCTGCATCACCAGCAGCATGACCTGCAGGTCAAGGGAGGTGATTCTCCCCATCTACTCTGCTCTTGCGAGACCCCACCTGGATACCACATTCAGCTCTCTGGTCCCCAACATAAGAAGGATGTGTTGGAGCGAGTCCAGAGGAGGCCACAAAGATGCTCCAAGGGCTGAAGCACCTCTGCTCTGGAGACAGGCTGAGAGAGCTGGGCTTGCTCTGCATGGAGAAGAGAAGGCTCTGGAGAGAACTTAGAGCAACCTCCCAGTATCTAGAAAGGCTACAAGAAATCTGGAGAAGGACTTTTGACAAGGGTATGTACGTACAGGATAAGGGGGAATGGCTTTAACCTGCCAGAGGGGAGATTTAGATTAGACATTAGGAAGAAGTTCTTCCCTGTGAGGGTGCTGAGGCGCTGGCACAGGGTGCCCAGAGAAGCTGTAGCTGCCCCATCCCTGGCAATGTTTAAGGCCAGGTTGGACACAGGGGCTTGGAGCAAGCTGCTCTAGTGGAAGGTGTCCCTGCGCATGGCAGGGGGTTTGGAACAGGACAAGCTTTATGGTCCCTTGCAACCTAAAGCATTCTATGATTCTGTGGTTCTTTGACTGCAGTCTTAATGTAAACTGCATTTTTAATCACACTGTGTTTTGGTACAGTCAATGTTATGCAATCTACGCGGTCAAGAATGATTTCAGAATTCACATAAGTATCTCTATCAGATAGACCCATAAATAATAATAATCACCAAAGTTTTCTTCCTCACAGCTAACTTTAGTATTTTGTACTATTTTATATAGTATATATATAAATATATATATAAATATATATAATTCTTGTTCACATTTAATTTCACAAGTATGGTTTAGCTAATTTTCAGAATACAGACTATATGTTTTTGTGTGCGAAATTACCTTTCTCACCAGAAGGATTTCACTCCAGAGAAATACCTGTGGTTTAATTCTCTCTAGTGGCATTTGGCTCATCTGCCTGGAAAATTAAGATTGGTTTTGCTTACAACTTAAATTCCCAGTCACCACATTACCAGTTTGGCAGTTATGATAACTTTTACTGAATTAATTTTCATCACAAAAAAAAAAGCCTTTTCCCCCTGGCTTTTGAAGCTCATTCTGGCTGCTGGTGAGAATTCATTAATGCTTCAGATGTTACTGGTTCCTTTTTAAATATGTTTGTCCTTTAGGGAAAAAAAAGAAGGTCCATCTCACTGCTTAAACACTGTAGGTTCAAGTGCAAGGTATGACAGCTGAGATACCCCTCTTTTCAGTTTTACACAGTTTAAATTTGTATTTTTTAGATGGTTCTTGACCAGTTAATTTGTTTTGACAGCTCTGAGGGTCACATTTAGTTTATCCCCATAGGTGCCTTGTTCTGGAGGAGAATAAACTGCATTTGTCTCATCCACTTGCCTTTGATTTCCATATTTATGTGAATAACCTCGAAATCATAAGGAACATAAGAAATAAATTAAATAAAATGCCTGTATTTCCCTAAAGCATTGCCTGAAAGATCCACTGATGGACAAAATGACCACTGTCTACACCAAATGCTGAAAAATTCTGATGTTATTATACCCTTAAAAAAGCAGCACATCTTCCTTTACTGTATAAGCAGTCTCAAATATTTTCATAGAAATATTTACATTATGGCTATTGGAATATCTATATGTGGGGGTGAGGGGACCCAGTTTTTCTAAAATGATGATACCCCAATGTTGGAGGACATCAAGTTATTGCAAAGCCAAAAAATGAGAAGTGTACTAATAGCAATTCTACTCAAACTTGTGTAAGCAGAAAGTGTTATGCTTGCTCTAAAAAAATACTGAAACCTAAAGTAAGCTTTGAGGCCATAGAAGATCTTTGAAAAAGATCTGCGTTAAGACAGCATCTTCTAATAGCACAGGTGTTTGTAAAATAAAAGGAAGTAAGTAGTTACTTGAGCCCAAACATCTCATGGCACTTGTGACAACAGAAAAAGGGTGGCTAGAATGTAATGGGTCCACACAGTTATTTGGTAAAAATATATCCATATACTGATGAAAACAAAAACAAACTGAAGTTGATCTACCTTCAGAATGGCAGAGGATTTTTCATACCACATATACGGAAGTCATTCAGCTACTGCACGCTGCAGCCTTTTCTGTTACTTTCAGCTGTGTTCTTCCATATACAAAGAAATATGGTTCCCTATTACAGCAAACTGCATATCAGCACATGCTATGTAAATCACATCCACTTGAAAACCTCTCTCTATGTGTAGGAATATTCATTCCTTTCAATAACAGGCATCTACAGCTGCCAAAGATGTCTATTATTGTACAAAACTTAAAAGACTTCATAGTGTCTGCAAAGAAGGACCCCATGGGCTTGCGCATGAGTGTCAGTGACATCGGGAAATACAGTCAGGATAGAACATCATTTTGAATTACATGCCAAAAAAGGCTTTAGCTCATAGCCCTTCAACAGTTTTCTTTAAAACATTTCTATTCCAAGAACCCAGACAGCGAGATAGTGTTCCCATCTGTAGATAAGAAAAGCTGTAAATAGGTTTAAGATGTATGAGTCCCCTGAACCTTACTGGAGTTAAGGATCTTGCTTACATAGAAAACATGAACTTCAACTCAGGTTCCCACCAGACTGAATTACACATGAAGTGAACACTTTTGAGCTGGCAGCAGAGGTGAACGCTTTTTGAGCTGGCAGCAAAAGTGAGTGTACTTAATGAAGGACAATCAGTTCATATCAAGATCACCGCAGCAAGCGAACTGTCCAGACTGCATGCCTGCATGTTTTAAGGGGAAAAAAGAAAGACACTGCAGAGGGTAGATGTATCTGGCAGTTTTTCCAGAATAAAGAAGTTAGTAAACCCAGTAACATTTGCCAAAAAATAGAAGAGAGAACATTAGATAAGAATGTTAGAAGTCAGAGAAGCAGATGCATAATGCATGACTGCGAAAGGTGGTAGGCTTAAACAGTAGAACAGTAATCAATAAGATCCTGAAAGAGTTGGCTCTAAAAAAAAAGCAAGATTACATCATGAGGGCAAGATCTTGGCAGTGCACAGAGGGGATTCTTACAGGATCGTATTTGCAACAGGAAAAGAACACACAGAAGGTTATGCAGTTACTGCCTAACATTATACTGGTGCAGCCTCTGAATTGAAGAAAGAATTATATGTGTAATACCAAAGGCAAAGAGAGAACTGTATTTAATAAAGCAATAACTACAGCTGACACTACCTGCCTGCGTAGATTGGTGACTTTTATCAAGACAGAATTCACAGAAATGACTTTCCAGCTTTTCAGTCCACTGTTTCTTAGAATTAATACAGAGCCATCAGGAGAAGCTACCCTAACTCAGAAACTCAGGAATAAGCTGAAGAACTAAAGTTAACTCACCAAGGAAAAGTGATCTTGACATATATTGTTATAAATACATCCGCTAAAGAAGACTACAGTCTTCACAAGCAGCTACAAACCTTCAGTATCAGTTCCTGTGGAAAGTCAATTCTGAAAATTATCTGGATTAGGTTAAGCCCTCTTAAACTAGTGATAGGGTTTTTCATCTGGAGCATTTAAACAATCTAATTGACAAAAACCACACACATGCTTCTACATAGAGATCTGACAGGGGAAGGATGAATTACCTCTGAAAGAGGGCGAAGGAACATAGTGAAAACAGGATGACGACCTGGGTGGAGTGGGTGCCTCTTTAATACACCACTGAAACACCTGCACTGCACATCTGAATTCAGATCCCAACTCATTTAGATGGGTTTTGAATTTTATTTTGTTCTTCTAATGAATCTTCAGGCTTGAATGGCATTTAGAAGTTTCCTGATATTCATACTAACACTTAGGGTACCAGATCTTGGTGATGGAAGCTTGCAATGGACAAGGATAGTCCCTTGGAAAAAATACAGTCTTTTGATTCTTGTCAATAAATTAGTGGAGATTGGGAGTTATTACAACTCTGACACAAAAGTGAGAGCTACTACACACAACTAGTATTTTCATGAAATATCAAATGGAGGAGTGGAAACCCACAAAAGGAGGAAGAGAGACGGTAGAGCTGATTTTTCTGTCAGCTTTCCAGGTAGAGTCAATGAATGAATTCTGAGCAGTCTGAAGCTCAGCAGAGAAATGACTCATTGTGCTGTCTTCTCTGAGGATTACAGAAAGAAAAGCATGCAGGCTGGCTTTTCAAGCATACTTCCATGAGTGCATGCATGAATTATATGAAGACATACCTACTAAGCTTAATTTGGATCCTTCAGTCTGACTTGATAAAGTGTGTCTATTTAGATAGCTTTCATGGTTTGTTGAAATTCAGTTCAATGGGTTACACAGGAAAATTGCTTGCAACAGCCCTGTCACATCATAGTGGCTCAGCAGCCAGTCTCAAAATGAGGTAGTGGCTAGCAATCAGTAGCTTGATGAGGGCTAGATGCCTGAAATGTGTTTCCCATATTATACCGTCATTATTATACTTTTATACCAACAGATCTTCATAATTTATCTAATTATCAGGTTATTCCAACTAACTTTTAAAAATTAATTTACTGGAAATAAATGGGTCAATTATGTTCTTTCATACTCTGCTGTATTCAACCATGGTTTGCCTGGCTTTTAAGGCAATGAATGAAGAGAGCAGTGCAGGTGCTGTGAAGTGCAAATACACATGTGCGTGTGAATAATTTTATGCAGACATTTTTGGCAATGCTGAGGCAAAAACTAACAAAAGAAATTTTGGTTTCAGAAAGATGTCACAAAAGTAGGGGACAGCTAGTTAATGGTTTAACAATGTTAACAGCCATTGTCTTCTATACCTAGAAATATTCTACAATATAGCCAAGTAGCTTGTGAAATAAATATAGCTTGATCAAGTATAGTTTTCAAAAGAAACATTTTTTTTCTTTCCTTCTCTAGCACTAAAATGACCCACATGCTCCAACTGCAATTTTTTACATGTTTACATTAGATTTGGGCCTAAATCCCCTGTACTGCCTTTGAATAGGTATTTTCAGTTGACAGAAGCTAAGGTGGCATAACTTGCAGGATCTGAGTTATTGCAGGTAATAAAGATAGTATTATTTGCCATATCCTAATGAGCAGCAATATAAAAAGTAGGAATAAATGGTGGTCAATATGTGCAACAAAGACAGAGGGTATGATGAAAAAAGAGCTAGAAATGTAAAGCAAAATAAAATACAGAATTAATGGCAATTTTTTAATAACTGCTTTGTAAATTTGATACTCAGTCTCACCCTCCCTCCCCCCCCCCCCCCCAGCTGATGCAACATGATAATAAGGCCCATTAGTAAATAATTGCTTAAATTTACAACTATGTATCAGCAACTCCCTTGAATAATGCTGTAGTCAGAAAGACTTTCTCTGGGTTAAATAGACCTGATGCAGTAGGGTAGAGAAAACAATGAAAACTATGACTACAACTCATTATTCTGAGTAAAGTAGTTTTTGCTTCTGGAAACTGCAGAGAAAGTGTTTGGTGAAAAAGAGTACTTTTGTATTGATATACATACAAATACTTAATCATGTTGGTGAAACAAAGCACACTGTGTTCAATCAACACAAGCATAGTACTGATACTGCAGTTTAAAATAGGACATGCTTTTTAAAATAAATTTTCTTCTTCAAACTTGTATTTTATTTTATATAATAATGTAGTTTAGAAGAACACATTTTGGTAAACAGGTGGCACGTTTTTCAGTGCCAAATCAGCACAAAATGGTTTCTAAGAAAAATGATATTACTGTTCAGTAAATACATGTTTCTTTTTTACAAGGCTTCAAAAATGTGTGCTTCAAATTTCAGTGACCTCAGGAGTGTGTCAGTAAGAACATATATGGATGATATGGCAGTGGCCATATGGAGTGCTCCACAGAAAAATTAATCAATAAATGTGAAATTGTCTCACTCGTAGGAAGATACTGTTATCTTAACTTTCTGCCAAGTCCTTGGCCATGAAAAAACTATCCAAATTATTTAGCAGATGATGTCTTCTGTTTTTTCATTAAACTAGTGGAGAAGATTAAAAATGGCTTTACAATTTTTGATAATGTCAGTTAGTGTTCCATCTTTTTACTCATCCTGACAGCATGTAAATATTTAATGGCACTCAAAAGGTAAACTGTCTGGGGAGGAGGACCAGCATAAATAAATAAGCAAGAGTTGAGTACTAAGCTATTCAGTCTTTGGAAAAAAAATACAGTAAACTCCATTCAGTCTAATAAACTTAATTCAGTCTAATAATGCAGCCATGCCTTATTGATAACTTATGTAGTCATATCCATATCAGAAACTGAATTAATATCCTTACAGTTTCATACATTTACGGTTACATACAAAGGATGTATTTCTTGGATTCCTGGAAAGGTACATTTATATGTGTGTGTGCATTCTGGTATCTCAATGACACCATACATATTTGTGTTGTCAGAGATTAATACACATATTCCTATGATTTGATAATGTCAAATGTTTTATCTTCTTGCTTTTAAATTAGGCAGATTCAATTATAGACATGCTATCACAGTATGAACTGATCCTAAGCCAAATATTGTATTTGTCTAAGTTTCCTACCATCATCTTTATCATGCAGGAGCAATGATGATTTGCAGTTTTTACCTCTTTCTAGTATAGTTTTTCCACATAAGAGAGATAGGATGCTTCTGTCTTTTCTACTTGATAAATTCCTTCCTCCTGATCTTCTGATCCTCCTCCTCCCAAAATAATCTGAAAGCAAATGAAACCAAAGTAAGTGAAACATGAAAACAGTGTGTAGGTCTCTATTTTATTTGCCTAGCACTGTTTTCTATCAATCTTGTAAATTTTTAAGATTTTTAAGCACTATTAAAAAAACAAAACAAGGAAAAGGAAGTCCATGTCGAGAGTCTCACAGTGTTTCTGCTCCAGGCTGAAGTAGGTTGCTGAATGGTACTCACCTATCAGACATTTGAATTTCCATAAATCTGTCCATAAATCTACCCAACATGTTGTAAATGCTAATGTTGAACAAATTCTAATATAAAAGGCTTAATTATTTATGCAGGTTTTATTTTCTTCTCAAAAATAGATTTTCTTTTGATTCAGGCTTTTGAAGAGGTTATGTCTATGTGCAAATAAGACTATTTTAAATATACAACAAAAATTGCTTGGCTCCAAGAAACAGTACTTTAATGATTATGTTGCATAATAGGTCCCAGACTAACACTGGGCTGCACTCAGGAAACATGAGCAATCTGCTGTTGAGGTATACATGCCTTAAAGATCCAATATCCTGAGCATACAGAAACATTTGAGAGCAGAAAAGGGCCTGGAGATTATGAACCAGTTCTTCCTACAGCTTCCAGAAAGCTGGTGTGAAAAAGACCCAAAAGTCTTTTTGATCTCCAGTATACAGAGCAACAGCCTGTGAGGGGACAGCTCTGTAAAGCTGGTTTTTCACTACCACCTCCAGCTCTTTTTGCCAAACCAGCAGCACTCATCACTGGTTTAATAGCACACTTGGACATTAACTGTCTGGGTCTCCAAGATAAGCAAAATCTCCTTAGTGAAACCTGTACCTGATTTTTATAGGGGTGTCAGGTGTATGATCGTGGACTTTCTGTGTGAATATAAACCATAATTACCATTACATGATTTTTTAAAATTATAGTATTGTACACTAAGTAAGGCACATTATGGTTACAGCAGCAAGATGAGGTGAACACTTAAAGTATATAAATCTAATATTAATCCCTATGGCCTCAGCATGCTTTTCCTTAAGATTTGCATTCCTAAATGACCTATTAATGTGAACAACTTCTACGCATCTTGCTGTGCTGAAACAGTCTGTATAGGATATCGAACATACAGGAGAGAGTATACTTAAGAATACATCATGTTTAGAAACCGGATTGCTCCATAAGCAATTCCTGCCTTCTATGGTTCATTTTGTGTTCCCGTTCAGAAAGCAAGGGCCAACACAACAATTCCACGAGGCCAAGCACGTGCCTGTGTTTGACACGCAGCATTGTTTCTGTGCTGCTTCCCTCTGGGTAAACCTCCCTCTGCAGTTCTACCAGCCGGAGGGCCTTCAGGCTGAGGGGAAGTTCAGGGCTCCCTTACCTCCAGGCCGCCTCAAGGACGCCATACAGATTGTCCCAGTCACTGAGGCAGTACAGGGACTTGGAGAGGCTTCCCTGCTTAAAGGGCGTGTTGTGGACAGCAGCTCTGCCCTCCATGAGGAAGGAGGAGGATGAGGAGGGGATTCCTCCTGCAGGAGCCCCCCTCTGGCAGCTAACACTCTCTCCTCAGACAATGGCCTGTTGACGGGTCAAGCCCGTGGCCAAAGCTAGGCCAAGAAGGCCGAATGGTGGAGTGGAAACAGAGGGTGGTGATCTGGGAGCAGGGCACGTTGCTGGTGATGGCATGGGCCCACTGGGCAGTGCAGCTCAGGGAGGGTGGTGGGTGGTGGAGAGCAGGGATGTGAGCAAAGCCAAGGTGGCAGAGGCTGGGGCAGCCGGGCAGCAAGGGGCACTGCTGCTGCTCCTCCTGAGCTTCCCCAGGCCTTCCTCCATGAGGTCTGGGATTGAGGTTTGAGGGAGGAAATTCAGGTTTGTGCTGTGTACAGTGATATATACACAGTCATGTGTATAGATGTTATAAACTCATCGTCAGAAAGAGTGCCAGCAAAGTGCAAGGTTCCAAACTGCACAAAATGAGTGGGGAGAGCAGTGTAATGGACGGCGCTGTGGAGGAGGCTTGGACACGGGCCTGGAGCAGGAGGATGAGCTGCTGCTGCGGGTAATGTATACGTAAATGCCTGTCTATGTGTATAACATGCTAAATAGATTTGTGGTGGAGCCTGATTAAGATGAAATAACTCCTGCAAGTGTTTATGTGGGATGAGTGCTCGCTGACGTGAGTGGGTGCGAGTACGACAAACAGATGCAATGTGCTGAGACTGAGCACATATTTGTGCAAATATGTGTGAATGAGATACTGCTGTTGTTTTCCAAATATTGATGAGGAGCTGCTAGAATCATACTAGCCAGTTGCTTTGTCTGTTTATTTTCTTAAATTGAGCACAGATTGAATAAGTAACGGCTGTTAAACAAAAACAATACCCACATTCCCTTCTAACCTCATCCGCACCTTGATTTCCTACTATAATCTTCTTCCCAACAGTTTTATGTGCCTTCTGCCAAAAGGAGCAGCTCAATGAAGTACTTGTAATTTCTCCCTTGGATATTATTGACTAACAAAATACCTATATATTCAGCCCTAGTAGATTGGGTATGTGTCTGTTTGTTCATATATCAAGTATGAATAACTCTGTAATTATCTAATATACTAAGAGAATGTAATGATATAAAATTCCAAGCCACATTTTAAACTGCATCTTTGTTGTAAATTTTTGTGTATATAATTTTCTAGAAAATGATGAGGGACATTAAAGTTAGAATCATAGCTGTTGAGGAAAACACTAGTCCATTATTTTCCATTCCTTTTCTAGTTCCTTGCAATCCATGTGCACTGCAGTGAGGCCTTTGTGCTAAATAGCTCTGCAGAAAGCAAAAGCTTGCTCGTTTTCATTTGATTCCTGCAAATCACCTCACAGTTATTCAGGCTGCAGGTGCAGAACCATGGAGCTGGTTCCCCTTGAGCCTGTGGGTGTGAAAGCAGAGGAGCTGTACTTGATGCAACACTGCGCTACGTAGCTTCGTGACTTGGGTCGGTGCTTGCTGTGGGATCTCTGCCTTTGCAGTCTACGGTGTTCCTGGTTCTTTGGTGCTCTCTGCAGTTTAATTTGCATGTGTTTGTGTAACTACTGTGGTTTTGCTTCATTTGTGTTACTGGAACTCTCAATTGCTTTCAGTAATTGACAGGTGATTGTGCTTGGTGTTGTGGCAACTTGGTGTGATTTTGGAACAGATTTTACATTCGCTTTCCCCGGGAAAACTAATGACAGGTTTGAGGGAATTGAACTAAAACTTCTGTCAGAAACAGGTTGGCAGCTTGGTTTCAACATGTATTTCAGTTTCACTGTTTAGCTCAGATAAATTTGAATCAGATTGAGTCAATGCACATTGCTGGTTTTGCTCTATAAAGAGGTTCTTGCTTCCAAGACAGTATTTTTTCCTTAAAATACAATAAATGTACTTTAAACATCAGAATTTAGGAAACAGTTGTGTAGAAAACCAAATATTTTTCAAAGTGAGTTGAGTATTAATAGTCAAATCTCAGTCTCTTTTTGAATGTAACAAGTAGCATAAATGTTCCAGGACTGACTCATACTTTGTATGCTTGCCAAGAATGACGTGAGTAAATATATCCCAAAGCCAGCTCTTTTTCAGTAGACTATTGTTAACTGGCATTTGATATATTATGGCAGCATTCATCACAACTCTTCAGATAAAGTTCAGTCAGGAGTCCAGTGATATTTGTTATTTTTCTCTCCCCCACCCCTCCTCTTCTCTTAGACTCTCTCATTTAGCTGGGTGTGCAAACTGGAGCACTTGACATGAAATACACTATTGCCATGAGATTTCATGTTGTTCTTATAGGCGCCCACATAAGGTTCACGTTTTAGCATTTTTTTCAGCTTACGCACCTCAGTACTAATGAGGTTTTGAATTTGTGAATGCCATAGAGATTGAAACAAGTTTACTTCATAATTAAGATCCAGAAGCACTTGTACTACTCTTCTTAGATGTGCTTGGTTTCCAGGAGCTAATCCTGGAGAGAGATTTAAAACAAGGTCTGAGTAAGAAGCTAGGCAACTACTTCAGAGAGGCTTTTGGGGGAAAATGAATGAAGTTGCATGTTTCAAGTTCTATTCATTACATGGATGTAAAACCAAAGCCATATACCCGAAAGCTTTTATTGTTAGTGAATTTCTAAAAGATTTTCTAAATTCAGAATTTGTAAAATGCTTTAGTTGTAGCTTCGATATTCCTATCGTGTTCTAGGCAATGCAATGCTCTAGTAATTCTTTAGGTAAATTACTGCAATATCACAAAAAAGTATTTGTTAACAAAATGAAAGCAAGACCTTTTTAATTATGGTTCGGGATTATAATATGTATATATTTTGTGTAATTTGAAAACAAGCGGGGTTTTTATTTAAGCCATTAAAAAATTGGCAACAAAATGCAGCAGGTGAAAATAAAGTGTTTGAATCTTGCATGCAATTCTTCTAAAATTCCATTGTTATTTCATAAGATAATGAGATGGTAAATCCTACTGAACACTGCAAACCATGATGTCGGGTTCTGACTCCCACAGTTACTACAGCAGGTTTTCAGATCTCTGGGCACCAGACAAGGAGCTCTTCTTTGAATCTCAAAAGAGATAGCTTTACAGCAGAGATGTGCCTTGAAGCTGGAACATTTATTCATGGATCAATGGGTGGCATTGCTTGAGAGAAGCTAGCAGCCTTGCAGTCTTATTTCTGTCAGTATGTTTTGATGTTAGACTGGAGATTTGTCTAACACTTGAAAGGAGTCTTGGGATGGGAAAAAAAGGGAAACAAGATCAAACAAAGGCCTGATTATATATTGTTTAAATAGGAGTTTCCAGCGCATATATATAGCAGCATTGAAATATTAATCTGATACCCATTATTTTTTCTGTGTAAGTAAAAAGATACCTCTATAAGTAAACAAACAAGTAATGGCCAAAATGCACAAGGTGGAGGTCTGATAGGCGAGCTATGAATCTGACACATTGATGTGGAGGAAAAAAGGCCTGGTTTACCGTGAGCCTTGGAATTTCAAAGGAACAGACGATACTGGCCCAGTTTACATCCTTGCTAGAGCTGTAAGTTACTCCTTTTCATAGGGATAATATTTTCTGGGTGTATTTTTTGTTTTGTTATTCTGCTATAGAAAAAGGAATGCGGAAGTCAAGTGTGGGCATTTTAGTAAGGAAATAACCTCCTTGGGGGCTTACACTGGTGGAAGTGTTTCCAGCGTAAGATCATGCTCTTTCTTTGATATAAGTGGTATATTAGCACAAAAGCTGTGTCTGTACTGGAGCACGTGCCAGCAATCCTGCCAAGAATTTATATTGGGATATTTTTCACTGGAGAAATTGTATAACAAATAGCTAGCCAGATTTTGTCTGCAAATATTCACTGATAGTGGGTCTGAATAAGGGTTATATAGGATTTTAGTGTTGCTCAGAAAGTATTTCCAGATTTTCCTATGGTGAAAATCTTCCAAATGCTACATAAGGCAGAACTCTCTTACTGAATCTCTATAATCATGCTGCTCACAGAAAAACCTGTTACAAATCAATCTTAAATGGTGCACAAACTGTAAAGTTAAATAGGCAAATTTAATGCTTTAAAACACTATCAAGACTGTTGTTGATAATAGCTGCATCTGATCATTTCAGCTTGGACATACTGGTTTTCTAAGAACATCTTGGCATTAGGGATTGCTTCTGTCTCTTTTTTTTTAGTTGCTTTCTTAAAATGTTCATTTTGGTTTTTAGCATTCGGGAAGGAGTTACTGTAGTGTAAATAAATTAAGTCTGTACTGAAAACTGCCCCATAGTGCACACAAATCCAAAAGAGCTTCAGATAAATCCAAAGCCAGCAAAGTTAACTGACCCACAGTAACTAGGTTGGTTCTGTTGTTCTAGACAGTTTTTAAGCTCGCTCATTTTATTTCTAGGCTACATGGCAGTCATCAGTGGAACAATTTCCAGAAACACATTAATTATGAACAAACAGATGAAAGGAATTAAGACTGCAGCTTTGATTTCTGTAGTCCTGAAGTACAGTTCTCTGCCACTTGAAGTAGAGGAAAGGTTTATTAGTTTACACTTTCCTTATGGATTGATCTCTTAGGAGTAATTTCACTTTTTATAATCAGAAAGTCATTGCATTCCTCCATGGCCTCTTTTTGCCTCAGCCCTAAAGAATGACAACCAGACCAAAGAATCCCAGTAGTATTGTTGTTCCATTCTTGCTGGTGTGAATAAAGAAGGTATATGGTCTCTCATGTGGAATAAAAAATGGTTTTGAGCAACATGATTGTAAAGAGTTTCTCTTTCTTATTTGCTTGGCATCTTATTCTCATGTTTTTCCAGACATCCAACAGTACAAACAACATTTTAATTATTCAAGAAGCTCAGTGAATGCTGAGACTCAAGCAAATCTGGGTCTGGAAGCCTAAAACTTCTTTGAATATTAAGAACTGAATGCATTCAGTGATTAGCACTTCATAAAACTTCCTAGTGTTATAGCACAATCAGTTATGTCCAATTTATTCCTTCATAGTCAGTGAGGATCAGCACATTGGCTCAGAAATTAAATACATAGAGCTGAGCAAAACTCATTCTCAAATAGCAAAACCCCTGTATTCCTGCTGAAGGAAGAAGGGGAATAATCTGAAATCCACTCAGTGAAGGATAAGTTAGCTGAATGTAAATATATACTTTGTGCTGCTTGATACAGCAACAGTCCCAGATGACAAATCTGATTTAAAATATTAACGGATAGTTAGAAGCTTTGTCAAGTTGGACTCTGAATGGCAGATGCTGACCTATATATTTTCTGAAAGATCTCTAAATCTTGCTCCCAGTTAGTAGATGCTGGTGATGCCTTAATGGCTTTGTGATTCTAGCAGTTATTCATGCTCCAGTTTCTTCATCTGTGTTCATGCCAGCAGTGTAGCACTAGTATTCTCTGAAGGGGGGTTTGAACAACAACATTTGTATAAATGTAGGTGTATTTGAAGCAGCACTCTATAACAAGACCTTAAACAGGAGGAAATCTGTACTCTTCATCTAGTTTTTTAGTTTCTCAACAGATACAAACAGAGTAAACCCCAAATTTAAATTATGTTTTCATGGATTATGGTATTTTGTCTATAAATATATTAAAGTAATAAGGAAAAGGATTTAGTTTTGAGCAGTTGCTCAACAGTTATGCAATTGTTCCAGTTGGTCTTTTTATAGAGATAATTACAGAGAAATTCTAAATGAAATGAAAATTCTCCCTAAATATCTTTTTTTGTTTGTTTGTTTGTTTTTTTTTTACTTTGGGTTTTTTGATCACATTTTCAGGGTATGTTAAAAAAGCTTGAATTTTAAAGCACATTGCCAACATTTCAGGGATGTGTTGGCTTGGATCTGAAAGGCTAGAAAGGGGAATGAGCAGATATTTGCTCATTTTGATCCATTTTCTGAAAGCAGATTTACCCAGAAAATAAAATATGAGTTAAAAAAAAATAATTACCAAGATGTGCAGAATATCATGTAGAATAGTTCTACTCCCCCATGGCTTTTTAATTTAAGCCATTTCTGGTTAAACTATGGAAAACTGCTGAGTTTTGTTAAGGAAAGCAAATTATTTGGGCAGTTGTTGAAGATGAAGCAAATAAAAAGTAATACTGTTTAAAAGTAGCTTTTATAATGCCAAAACTCAAAAATCAGCCTTTCTGAAATTACTATTGGCTGAATAAGACTTTCTTATTTTTTCACTTAAGAGATAATGGTATATTTTCATTATTATCTGAGTTCTTGACTAGCATGTGGAACCACAATAAAAGAAAAAAAACTTAGCACACATTCTATGTTTTGGTCTCCAAAAAAGAAAATATTCCTGGACGATGTTTAGTTGCTACATACCTGTAACGCATTTTGGCCAGCATGAACTAATACTCAGGCTATAAATTGCTAATTTCTTTTGCCTGCTGATATGGCACTTCATTTTTTCAGACTATCTGTAAAACATGTAATGTGAATCATATTTGTCAGGGCTGAATGTAGGATTATTTATTTATTGCTGCTGGAAACAAAGATGTATTTCTTTTGCTGCTGACACTGAATTGTAGCCATAGGGCAATCTGTTCCCAATTTGAAAGTGTTACTAGTTAAAAACGTATGTTTAAAGCTGCCTTAAAAAAAGTAGACTGCTTCCACTTTAGCAGTTGGTATAGAAACCATCTCAATCTATAAACATAAGTCTTTGAGATGTATGTAGACTCATTTACTATACCTCTTTATTTTTAAATAAATACAAATTTTATCTTTGCATATTTTTATCATTGGCCTGGTTAATGGAAATTATTGAGTACCCTGTGGAAATAGAAAAACTGCATGTTTTAATCTTCTTGTAAATTATCTGCTTTGACTTACAAGCAGAATAAAATTGTTGGGATTACCTTAAGTAAACTTCTTTCAGCTTTTTGTACTATGTATTTTCACATAACAATTGAATTATTTAATTATGATTTAATACATACCAGTGCATGGCACTTACAGTCCATCCTTGTTTCTGGTCAAGAGGTGAGAACAGTAAAGGTGAATAATTACATATTACAAAATACATAATGCCTAATGTAAAAGAGATGATGTATGCATTTATATTTAATTCTAATACATGCAGCAAATTGTAATCATTAATAGCATAAATGCCAACTTAATGTTTGTAGTTGGACACATTCTGACGGGGCCTGTGGATAGGAAGACACTCAGGCTGACTTTATGTACTCCTTTCTAAAGCAAAGCAAGCCTGTTTTCAATATGCTTAAATTTGCCATGCAGCTTTGGAATTTTTTGAGGATGTAGGAAAGAAATTGAAATCAGTGCAATCATGTGAAGAGTCTGGGCAATTTGATCATTTCAGAGGGTTTGCAGGATTTGCAAAAAGAATCAGATGAAGGTAGAGGTGGGGAATTGCACTCAGATATAATGATAGAATTCAGGAAGAGATAGCTTTTTACAAGGCTAAAGGGAAGTAATGAGTGAAAATAACAAAGGGGTATAGGGACCTTTGGCATCTTTTCAAAAGCAGAGAAAGACAGGGGTCTTGTGTCATTGTTTTTTTCATGGCTGCATTAAATACCATTTTGGTTCTGACTTGCTGCCTGGTTGCATGGCCAGCAGACATCTGCAAACAATTTGGCAAATTCTACTGACATTTGTGTCCCATATCTGAGGAATTCTGCTAGACGTTAGTTTCAATGCACAAGCTGTAAAGCATTATACTTTGGAGAATCCTGTATTCATGTTTCTGCAATATTTTTCTCCAAAATAAGGAACAGCATGTATAATTTACCAAGTGCCTCATTAGATATTATATTACTCTTTTCTGTGCTCATTCAGACATGGAAGTGAGCCTTGGTTTCTTTTGAATTACAGTCAACTCTTTCATTTTCCTGCTGAGCTTTTGACTACTTATTTTTTGGTTAAAGAAAAAGCTGGCATGAAGTTAGCTTTAGGGATGTGGCTGTATTTCACATGACTGCAATAAGCCGGTTTTAGATCTCTCCATTAACAAGAAAATTTATTCAGGAAGTGTAAATAATGAGCTTGCTAATAATATAATGGGAAGCTGATTCTCAGGTTGATGTACCCACTTCTATCACAAGTTTGAATATAATTTTAAAAATCCTGTTTAATTATGAAAGATGACATGCTAATTATAAAATCCTGCCATCAGATCAGCTGGAGAAAACTCAGACGTAATGGAAATGAAGGCTTGACCTTTCTCAGGTGCAGGCTTTTATTTCATTATGTGGCTCTGCCAGCCCTCCTTTTTGAGAGGATAAATTCAGGCAGGTCCTCTCTAAAGGCTCAGAAGTGTAGTCGTTCTTTGCTAATCTTATGTTACATCTTTAACTTCTAAGGGGTTGTTTAGCTTGACTTACTCCAGATTATTTAGCAGCTTGGAGCACTAAGCATTTTTATTATAGGACTTTCCAGTTTTAAGCTGTTTTAAGGACAAGGTTACTTTTGGTGTTAAAAACCTTGGTAAAGAAATCTCAGAAACATCTTTTTATGTAATATTCTTTAAAAGCAGGTGTTTCATTTCCAGTAGAGCAATGCATGTATGTGCCCCTAAATATTGTGCTGATTAATTTGTTGACCACCGAGATATGTATTTTGTTTTCAGTGGATGCTCAAATGAGTTTGTAAACAGGAGAACTATGTTCCGTGTTCTCTTAGCAGAAGCATATATAGTTCTTAGAACGCTTAAAGAAGAAAACAGGTATGTTATATTAAGTCTTTTATGTGATATGCACTAAAAGTTTCCATTTGCAATGCTTTCAGTTATGTTTGATAGTCCCAGCTAAAGAACAGGGTAAAATAATTCTAAGGGATGTTTTGGTAGAACTATGAAAATATCAGTTTCTTTTTGGTTAATTGGAACATTGGAGTTGAGCACTTTTTCTGAGTCTAGGTGGGTTTTAGTCCTTTTAATGCAAACAAATAATACAGAATTTATTCTTCTTTACAATTAATTTGCATATTTTCACTTTTAAAAGTGCTTTTTTCCTGTTGTACATAATTTCACATATTTATACCAAAGCATGTGTTATTATAGAAAAAAACTGTTCCGTAATTTTGAGATGTGAAATGGATAAATATTCCTGATCACTGTTTCAGACGTGTATGATGTTAGCTCCATATGCATTATCTAGTAGTATCCTTAAGTAAGAACTGAGATTTAAAAATACATAAGATCATCCCATATTGCACTTCAAAAAACTCCTAAACTTTCAGTTCTTTGCCTAAGTTCTCTGCTGCTTTGTACTTGAGTGACAGCATGCCATATTAATTGCTACCATTGCTAAGTATGGGCTTGTGAGTTCTGTTCTTCTGATCACATATGATAACTCTTTGATGTCACAGGAACCTCAGTGTTTCTAGAAAATATATGTTACATAACAACTTAGAAACAGAAGTTTCATCAAAAATACCAGTTTTCAAACCAGAGTGACTGCTGATTTAATTAGAAATAGAGACTTCCTTTTACCTGGGGCTATGTATCACTTGCATCAGAATGCACTTATTAGCTCAGTAATCTGTTCAGCATCCAACTCTGTGGAGGGGCATTTTGCTTTGTTTTGTTTTTTTTTTTTTCCTTTAAGAACATGAGTGTTCCTTTCATTTAAAGTCCCTTACTATGGAAGTTTTCTGGTTGGTATCCCAGTTAGTAGCAAGAAAAGGGTTAGTAAATTTTGGCTGAAATATGAAACACTCAGCTACTCTCAGATGTCATTGTTTTGGATTGCATGATGTAAGTTTTATCTTAACTTTGTTTTTTAACTTTTGGATTAAGATTGCGGTTTTTGTGTGTGTATGAAAGGGGTTTAAAGCTCTGATTCATTACTGTGCTTGTTGGTGCTTATGAAAGCTCAGCTCTAAGTATCTCAGTAATCTGTTGCAGTCTGGTATATGGTTTCTCTAGAACACCACAGCTCTAATGCATTTCATATTTCCCTTTTGAAGACCTGGATCTCAATGTCACTGTAGCATGTGGTGAATATTCTTGTCTATGCACAACTTTTGCTGAAGCCTTGGACATCTGACTGGGATATTGTATGCAACTGGTCTTACTGGTTCTGATGTTATTTTATAAAACCTTAGTCTTTACCTACCCTTAGCCTTCTGAGGAAAGTACCTGAAAGTCTCAGGTACTTTAGAACAGAAAAGCTGTCAGTCATTATTCACTGGTTGGTTTGGGGTAGGGTGTTTTTCTGGTAACAGGTTAATTACCTCAGAAAGTAATAGTTAATTACATGAAAGACAAAACAGTGTGGTAAAGAGAATATAAACCTGAGGAGGAAGAGTCAGTATACGGACTCTAAAATCCTTCTTTTTAGACAGTAGGCTTACATTTAGAATTTCATAGTTATGTGTGACTTCTGAAAAGTCAGATGGCTTCATATATCTACTACTGTGTTTTTAGGGCTTTATATTGTCCTTTTACTTGGTGGCAATTTTTCCTTCTAACCTCAGTGGGGCCACATGCAGCCTATGGAGATGCTAGATATTGTATTTGATCCCAAAGAAAACTGGCTGCAAATATGTACTTCGTCAGTTGGGTTTTTTTTTGTATAGGGTTTTTCTATTTATTATTCCATTTTTATCTGGCAAAACTGCACAAATGATGTTTTTAGCAACAAGGCCATGCATCTGAAATTAAATAGATGAACAAAGAAGGTATAGCAATGAGACTTTGTGGAGACTGAAGTTCTAACTGGGGACAGTCACATAATTCACCTGAAAAGGATCTGCCAGTGAAGTTTTTTCGTATTGCAACCTAAATAATGCTGGCACTACTTGGGTTTATATGCTTTTCTGCATCTTCATTATGACATAATGGTGGCTTTTACAGATGATGATATTTGAAGCAGAAATGATGATTATTGATGCTTTAATTAAGGTGCTTGAATAGTAAACAATCTTCTCACAAAAACTTAGTAATGTTTTCACACAGTATTAAACTTAATAGGCATTATTTAAATAAAACAATTAGTTCCACAATTCAGAATCAAAATTTAGCTGTTTGGCAAAAATCATCATCATTCTCAGCAACAAAAGTGTAGCTGTATTCCAGTTTTGTCATTTTTACTACTTATTGTCATGTATAGATTTATAGCCTGTATGTGAACAAATCTCTGCTGAAGAGCAAAGGTCATCGTTTCACTGCCCAATGAACACATAAAATACAGTTTCATATACTTTTAGGTAAATCTAATATAAGTGAGGTCAGTTAAATTCAGATTAATCCAATTCAGTAAGTCCCCATCTCCCTGACTGTGCTAGTAACAACTGTATTATGTAGGGGTTTCTGTGGAAGGAATCAGTGGGCTAAAAATGCACCTCTGCCCTCCTGTTCTTTCTACAGGGTCAATTTTAAGTTAAATAGTGTCACTAATTATGTTTACAACTTAACTCCATATACATACTTTAGGATTCACAAAATACCATTTTCTTATTCTTCCTTTTCCCCATTTTCATTAGTTTCTTCAAAAATAAATCAGAGTATATTGAACACAACCCAGATTGTTCAGATTCTTTATCCAGGTAACCTTACAAAATATGCTAAGTGGGAGTATATCTACATGGACACTAAAACCCCATAGCCTGGCTGTATGTAAACAGCATAAGCACATTGTTCACAGTCCAAAGAGTTATTCTGGCATTTGAAGACTATCTGAATTGGTAGTGATAAATATGGTGGAGTAATACAGTCCCGCTAATGTTCCCCTTTTCAAGCCAGAAAGCTGCTTTTTGACATTTATGACTCCTGCAGGGTTTACCTAACTACCTTAGTGTGCTGTGTGTTCTACACAGTTCAGAGCCTACTACACAAGGCAAGGTTTTCCTTACATGGAATAGCCTCGCTGAAGGTGTAGACTGGGATCAACAGAAAGCTTGAATCTTAAGTCAGGGAAGAAAAGGGGAAGATTCTTGACTGAGCAAGATAATTTCATTAGTGGAATGAAAGAGCACTAGTAAGAGCGCAGCAATTGCTGTTTGGCTCCTTTCTTATGCATGTGATATTGTCTCCACCTTCTCTGGGCTTTTTACCCTACTCTTGGTTGTCTGAATTTTTTCCTCAGGCTTGCAGCAGTTGACTTATCTTCTTGCAGTCTGCAGCGAGTTAAAATTGCAACTAGTAACTACATATAGTGTTTAAAAATAGCAATAGTGATAATATAATTTATTGTTTACATGTCATTGAAAATTACAGCTGATAGAATATCAACCCCAGTATCTGTATTCTGAGATGACTAGTAGAGTTTGTGTGCTACATAAAATCTGGAACCTGTTTGCAAGGTACTGTGTTCAGTAACTGACTTGACTAGAGCAGGGTTTTCCAGAGAGGTACATTTGAAAATATTAAGAAACAGAATATCCATTGCTTGAGGGTGCTTGTTCTTCTGTTTAATAACATTCACTGATGGGTTTTCAGTGTTCTGTCGGATGCTTTTTGAATCAGTTAATTTTCATCTTTTGTCTGGCTTTAACTTTGAACCAGTCTTTCACTGCTAAAATTAAAGTGCTTCAGTTCCTGGTATATTATTTCTTTCAACAAGTACAAATAAATTGTAGCTCTATCACTTAAGTCTTATGTTCGTGAAGTTAAATGAATTGAGGAGATCATCTCTTGATGTTCCTCTAAATCCTATAACACTTCTATGTATCATCTCTGATTATTTTTTTAACATCCTAAAATTGTAGGCATCAAAATTAGCTGCAGTATTTAAGTACCACTTCACCCATGGTACATCTGGAGGTAAAATTACTTCCCTATTTCTGTCACTACGTTCTTACATATTTACCTAAGGATCAAGTTGTATCTTTTACCATAGCATTATATCCTGGGGCTCATATTAGGTTACTGTCCCATCTCAAGTCTTTTTCAGAGTATCTGATTTCCCTGATATGTGCCCCCATTCTGGAAGTATGCCCTCCAGTCTGTTCCTGGATGTGTAAAATGGATTTGACCATTTTAATAATGCACTACTTTGAGTGGGTCAAACATGAAATGATCCAAATTGTGCCATACAACTGCCCCATTGTCATCATTATTTACATCTTTCTGTAATCTCTCCATTTTATTTGCCATGATCTTTTATTTAACACCAGCAGAGATTTTTAATGAGGGACAGAAAGAAATTGTGGTAATTGAATGTAAAAAATTAATCACCTGCCAATGGATGTGAAAAATGAAGATATATAAAAATCTTGGTTTAAAGGAAGCAATGAAAAAAGATGATTGATAAGATGATAATAATAATACCCAAAATGAATGAGATGTGTTCAGGAATGGCTTGCAATGGGAAAATGAGGATTTTTAGTCTGTTGCAGAAGCAGTCAAGGTATAAATATGGGATGTTGGAACTGAATAGGAGAGGGTTAAGGGACTATGTGTATTATGTAATTAAGAGAGAAAAATATAAGAAATACAAATAATACTAAAAATTAGACTACCTGTGTCCTGTTTCTTTTAAAGATCAATTTCAATGTCCCCTTAGTTAATATGTATGTTTTTAATAATTTTTAAATACTCTGGAAAAACCCCAAATGTTCTTCAGGGATCATAGTTTGGGGATTTTTAGGTTGGTTTTTCAGTTGTACTATTTCCATGACATTGTGTAAATAATGTAAGATTTCTTCCCCCCACTCTATTCCTGGAAAAAGCCTGTTGGCAATGGCAGCCTCAGCAGTGCTGGCACTCACAAGCTTGGAGTGTGAAGTCACTAGCTTCTTAATTGATAACTGAATAACGTGCAGTATATCGTATGTGTTTAAAGCACCTAATATAGGATCCAGTTTATCTATGGTGTTTTCCCAATAATTTTTCTGGATGTGCTTTCATTTTAAAAGAAAAAAAAGACTCTTCTTTCACTCTTGCTGACAGATGGATTATATTTTCTTCATGACCAAAATTAGAAAGCTTTCTGCATTGTTGCTGAGATGCAATCATGGTTAAACAAGATTGTTTCCTAGAGGTGAGGTTTTGCATAATGTCTCAATAGCATTAGTACTTGCACAGGAATCCCCTGGCTTTCCTTCGGAAGTTAATTAGAGTCTGTGCAGGGAATGAGTCAGACTGAATTCTGCGGCTGAGAGTGTGCGTTGATTACAGAACTGAAATCATACTAATGGCTTCTCCAAGTCTGCTGGTAAAAGCAATTACTGGCTGATATTTTTACAATAAAGTTAAAGCTCTAAAATGTCATTTTAAGAAATAATTTGCTTCAAATGGCATTATGAAATTAGTATTATGAGCATGCTATACACAAAAAAAATGGTGGCCTTCATGCTCTTCCATAGTTTCAGTTTTGGAGACAGTGACTTTAGGATCTGTATTTGGGAGACTTTTTGTGAAGGTTTAAAAATTACTTCACTGAACTGAGAATGCTGTGAAGCTGTAAATGCTCTCTAATATTATAAATCCTAAAAACTGATCCAAAATAGTTTAAAAAAGGAAGGATGTACCTTTTAAAGCTATGAAAATGAAGGGTTTTTTCCCCTCTCTTGCTGAGTCAAGCATTGCTTTCTGTCTCATGTATTTTGGCTGTCATAAAAATGAGCAAATTCCAGGTTAAAGTCAACCATGAATGAAAATAAAGATTTTTTTTTTTTGCTACTTTCTTTTTTTTCCGTCTGAGGAAACTGAAGTGAAAGCCTTGTTTGGCTCCTGGGTAGCTCTGACTTGCAGAAGTTACCAATAGGAGATTGTGATGGAAAGCTGAGCACGGAAGGCTTTGGAGCTTTTCTGATGGAATAGCATATATTTTACAGGCTGATAAGGATCATTTTCTTATGAAGATTTCACTCACATTAGTAATACTTTGGATAATGGCGTAATGGCTGCAGGGCTCTCCCAGATGGTATCAGAGATTTATGAGCCCACTGATACCTGTATATTTTACTTTCCGCTGCATACTGATAGTCTTTCAATTTGTCAGTTCCTTCCTTTTGTATATCAGCTGTGGTTCAACAGTGATATTTATATCTATTAGTTTATTATCAGAAAGTCCTTTTATATATGCATGTATTTTCAAAGGTGAGCATTTCTCATTATGATAGCATGAATTTGGATATTACTAATTGGTTTTTATGCTAACAAACTGTTGCTCAGTAAATTTATAAAGTTTCTAGCAAATGCATCTTTAGATGATGCTTAGACCATTGTGGCTGCATCAAAATTGAGATTGACTTGCTCTTTATTAAATTTTTGAATGAGGGGTACATGTCACTTGATATCTGAAGCAAAACTTAGAAACTTTTCAACAGCTGAGATTGGTAATATGTGCTATTGCTTCATACCTCTGACTCTCTCTTAGTTCTGCCGTTAGAGCAAAGAATTGGAAAATAAGCCTAGCATAATGGTGGGAACATCCTGATTTTTAGACTCTCTTTTTTTCCCCCCTTTCATTTCATGTTCAAATCCTGAAAGTACCTTTAGCATGCTTTTCCAAGCAGGTTCCCATCTTCCCTCTTTCCCCTTTCTTTTTTTTCAGTCTCTTACTCTGATAGCACATTCCCTGGAAACCACTAATTCAGAAATTACATTGCATAGCTGAACCCTGAAATTACTTTAGAGAGATAAAAATACATGCAGGTACAAAATAATTGGTGAGTATAAGTTACTATGAATTAAGTGCTGTGGCAGGAGATGACAGGTTACAATGAGCTGTTATTAGGTTTTCCTGCTGCAGTCATTCGAGCCACTCATTTTTCATCTGTTAACAATAGAGTTGCATTTTGATAACAAGTTTAATTTTTCTGCTAATCATTCATTTCAGTGCTTGGATCTCTACATCCATTTAGGAGGCTGTGGCCTGTACATAGTACCAGAGATATATCCAAAATGAGCATGATTGAGTTTAAGTGCAATATTCATCACAACTGTTTTACGAATAATTGCCTAATTTGAGCATTACATGCTCCTTTTATAAACTATATTATACATAACATCATTCATCTTTTGTCTGATGAATTGAAAATATAATGTAAAATAAATAATGCCTTACTAGAGGAGATCAGGAGGATATTCTGCAGAGGAAATATGTCTGGAGCATTGTCTGAAATGGAATTGTTAGCAGACAGTTTATGTAATAAATTGGGGGCAATAAGAAATTGTTACAAGGTGTTTAATTAGAACATTTCCAAAAGTTTCAAAACCAAACCAAACAGTCCACCACAAAACACAGCCCAACCTCAAATGTGAGAAAACTCATAGGTCATCTTTTCTTCAAAGGAGTCCCAGTACCAGAGAGACAGAAGATTGCGAATGAGATATAAATCTTTAAAGGGGATTATTACATGACTGTGGAGGACTGGAGAAATAAACCTGATTCCTCCACTAGACAAGTTGGGTAGAAATCATGTTAAGAATGAAGACTTACATGAATAAATCTGACACTCTTGAAACTACTTTTAACTAGTTCCTGATTCATTTTTGTATCAATAAAACCCAAACACTCCCCCTCCCCCTTCTAAATTATTGGATACTTCCCGTAATTCTGGTTCTTTTCATTCTGAAACCTTGCTCTGTTCTTCCTTCCACGGCAGCATGGCACACTTGAGGAAATAGTTTTACACTTTCAGGTCTACTTTTCTTAATGCATTTGTGATATTTATAGTCTTAATAGATGCGCACAAAGTTTCACAGGCCTGAAGAAAGGTTTAATACTAAAGTTTAATAAAGTCTGAGGTAGTAGTAGATCATTTTGTTATATAATGAGCTGTGCAAACTCGCTAGAAAAATGTGATAACTTTGGTAATCTGATAAAATTGATAAATGTGACAATAGTTAATTTTACACTGTATTAATATAATGTGATGTGAGAAGTGCCTGGTTAACCCAGAAATTATGCTAGCAACTTACACTGGTAGCTGCAAATATGCTAAATTCAGTGGCAGTGAATTGAATATCTCCTCAGGCACTTGAAACTTGACAAGGCAAGGGATAATTCTTATGAAGGCTTGTATGAGCAGATGTAGCTAGAAACAAGAACTCTCCCTGTGGAACACCTCACTTGTCATATACAACTCCACTTTATTCTTTTTGTATGTGTAGGTCTGCTATATAAAATATAACCTGTTGAACAGTAACACTTGAGGTTGTCATCACTTTCTCAGTGCCACTGCTTCTCTTTTTAGGTGTTATTCCAGATAAGTTTCTTAAATGTGAACTCAACAATTGCTGAAAACAGAATTGCAGTGGGTTGAGCAGAGAATCAGAACATCTTTCATAAGATTATCTGAATTTTGGGAGTGTTTTTTCTGGAAAAGAAGGGTGTGATAAATGCTGATGGAGCAGGATGGGCTGTGTGAAACGCCTAGAAGCAGTAACTATAATTTTTCTGACTGCTGCTGTGATAAAAGTTTTTCTACTGACTTGATTTCAAACTTTGAAGTCTTATTTGTCAAATAATGAAATTTCACATTCTTTTAGAAAAATGAATCAATGTGATTCTGCAGCAGGGTGGGAGAGTAGGATGCACCTCTCCCTGTTTCGGCACTCCAGATGGTGTACTGTTGAGGGAAAACTAAAAAGTGGACACGTAATACATTTGGTAGGCTCTGGGTTTAAGAGAATCCAACATGGCACTCCAGACTCTTAAAATAAAATGAGCAAATACAAAATAATTAAGGCAATCAGCTTTTAGAGTGCACTTCAAGTTATTTATATTTGTGGCAGAATCTCAGGAGCATGTTTTTGCTTAATAGTAATAAAGCTGATTATTAAGGCAACTTTGGCAGATTTACAATAGAGAAGAAGGAAATCACCGCGGACCTTTGGCTGATTTGCGTATGAGTAAATTAAATTGCTGAAAATTTATCTCCCAATTTGCTTGAGGTTTGTATTTCACTTCCTCACAGCCCTGGCTCATTGCTGTCAGGCAGTCCTCTGTCCCTAGAGTACTCAGGTTCTTTGCTTTTCCACTTCCCTTTTCTTTTTTCCCTCTTTGTCCTCTAACTAATGACTCTCCACACAGTAGCAGTAATCTGTTAATAGTTCTCATGGCATGACCTGTTGTATTACTCTATTTCATTCAATTTCAAGTGATCTAGTTCTCAAAGTCATACAGTTCTCTTCAGACAATATTTCAGTCTTTTTATTGACACAGCCTTTTAAGTTTATTGTTAATGTGTTTCATGAAAATGAAAGGGAGCACTTTTGATGGAATGTGAAAGAAGCCAATTTAAAAAAGCCAGCAGAAAGGAAATGTGTGCAAGAGGAAGAGAAAATATGCTGTGAGACTTGGAAGGTAAATTGGTGGATGAGCTATAAAGAGTTTGGAGGTGGATTCCCAGAGAGACTTGATGTTTTTCAAGAGAGAGGGAAGAAATAAGTGCTTAAGATCAAAAAGGACAGAGTAATTAGAGGATAATGAGAGTAAGAGTGAAAAAGTATTTTGTGTGAGATAACTACATTTCACAAAGGGGAACTGGGAGAGAAGGGTAAATTTGAGGAACTTTTAATCATTTTCTATCTATAAGTTCAATGTATAGCAGTGTGCACATTATAGGTTAGTTTAGTTTAAAAAGTTCTAAGCAGCCCTTACTCACATTTTTACCATTTGGTGTCTGTGAGGTGAGGAAAGTGGAATCTTCCAAATTTTTCTGGAATATGAATGTGAAATGAAGAGCCTTTCAGCTGAGGTCTGATGCTCTTGAGCGTTACAGTGCTATTTCACATCAACAGTTACGTTCATGCTTGCACTTCTGAAAAGACATCACCAAGGTCCATGGATAAGAAGGCACTATAACTGAAGAAGCAGCTTATATCCTTCTGGTTCTGAAATGAGGCAGAAACTAGAGTTTGCTCATACTGCAGTCCATGATGGTTTTCAGTTATGGAAACAATGGTGAAATGCTTTGTTTGTTTTTGAGGAGTCTTGGCTGTGCATTACCCTGAAATTTTTCAAAGACTTCTTTCCTTGCAGTTGGAAGTTGACTCTTCTGTTGTCCCATCTCCTGATCAGAGATTGAAACCATGCACAGATATGGAGACCTGCAGATTTACTGCAGCAAGAGAAATGCTTGTAGGAGAATTATGAGAATACTTAAGATTAAAAATTAGGAAAAACAAGGACTGAGAATTTATTTTTTTATGCTATGGCACAAAGGTGCTCAGGAGAAAGACAGGAGATAATTGATTATTTTGTTTTATTAACTTGTTAACAAAGCTTTTGAAGAGGATTAATTTTGACATAGCACTGGCATGCTGTTTGAGGGGGAGAAAAGTGGGAATGCCGCATACTTGCAGAGTGGACTTAGAATTGTTTAGAAGAGGATAGGGTGGACTGCAAATTGTAATATATCTGCTCCCAGCAGCCGCTCAGCTGCACGTTGGTAGGGATGGTAACAGAAAGCTCAGGTTAGGAAGTGGGAGTTAGAGCTGACACTGCAGGAAGCAAATGGTATAAACAGAATGTCAATCTAAAATCAGAGAGCAGAGATACTGAGACTAAGAAATGGGAGTACGGAGGACTAAAACAAGACAAGGATGTAAAGATAGCATTTGCAAAATGAACAAGAGATGTGTGGGAAAACAAGTAGAGTTAAAGAGCAAGCAGCAGAATGTGTGAATACATAATACGTAGTAATTTGATCTTTTTTTGGCATGAAGAATGTGATAAAGATGTCGTAGATCAAGTGGATGTAATTTTCTCTGCCTCGTTTACAATACTTGGTTGAATTTATTTTGATGATGAACACTTGTGAACTAAAATGCAGGAGAGGAAAATGCTGTTTGAACAGCGCTTATTGCAAATACTTAGAAATTCTTTCCAAAAAAAAGAGAGGCCAAAGTGTATGTCATAAATTTTCCTTTTTTTCTCTTGGAGACCATGAATGTTTTGGTGGAGGATTAGTTAGGGTGTGATCTCCCTTTCACTTCTGTTAGAGAACATGGGAATTTTTCCCAGTTAATTAGGCTCCTGCATGAAAGCTGTGAACAGACATGGGCCTATTTCTAGTTCTCCCACTGCTCTTCAGTGTGATTTCATGAGAATTGCTTTACATCGCTTTGGCTCAGTTTTCCTACCTGTGAAATAGGGAATTATGATGAGCTCCAAGCTCTTTAGGTTTATGTATCTGTGCTTCTTGACAGCTTGTATGCTAAGAAGCCAGAGGTAACCTTGGAGTATCTCCTTTCAGCAGGAAGGTGATTGAAACTCTGTAAGTGCATTTCAGCCTAGAAATTTTTCCTTATTATTTTTTTAGGTGAATTTGAGCTCTCCCATTTCTTTTGTCTGTTGGACAGGCTTCAAAGAAGAGAGTTGTAATTTCTGCTACATTTAAAGAGCTGTCTGCTCTCAGTGCTTCTGCTTGTCACTGGCTTACCAAAACAGTTTTGTCAGAACTGTCTTGAAGAAATGATGACATATTTGGAATATTTTGATCAATATTAGACTTTGAAGAGAAACAGTTTTCTGAGAAATACATATTTAGCTGCCTGGAAGTCCATGTCACACATTCATTGTGAGAAATGAGATCTTTAACAAGGGGTGAGCTCTGAATTCTGGCCCTGTCCCTCCAAGGCTTCATTCATCTTCCTGCATTTTCAACTGAAATTCTGAGGTTCTCTCTAAAATAAAATTCTATATTCTCAAAGGGAATTTACTTCAGTCAGAAAGCACCCCTCAAACTGGCATGCTTGGACATCCCCATGTTGCAGCAAGTGATGGTTTGTGGTAGTTCTGAAACGTGCGTGACTGTAGAAGCCAATCCTCCCCAACTCAAAGCAAACGCAGTGAAAAGTAGAGAGAACAGGAGGTACCACCTTCCGGCTGTCACCTCTGCTTCTAGTCCTTGGAAATGCAATTGCCTTTCTCCAGCTGATAACAGCTGTGCAGTGCCATTCCATGCAGATCTTTATCTGACACTGAGACAAATTCAGCTTTTTTTTAAGTGCAGAGGAGTTACATTGACTGTTTCTTTTCTCACAAGCAACAGCTAAATTCAGCTCTTTGGGTTAAAAATGAATAGTGCAAGAACACGGCATATGGCTGTTTGCCTAAGAAACTGTGGCTTGTGTTTACTGAAAGAAATCGTAATGTGTTGGCATTCATTGTAGTTCAGCTTAACTGGGAGCTTGCCAGAATCAAATCAAAATGTGTTCACAGTATATCCAAAATACTGCACAACTGCCAACTTTGTAGTAGCAAGATGTAACAACCTGTTTCAGAATGAAACATGAACATTTCCCAGCATGCAAGACAAACTCATTGCATGTTATCACTGAAGTGGGATGGAGGTATTCCTTTCAAGGCTATCTTGTCAACATTTAGAGTTTGATTAGCTATTTATAGCTGGAAAGATGGCAAAATATGCTTTAACTTGTCCCCTGATAAGCTACACCACTGGATTGCTTGTTCAGATGTGTGGCTGACCACTTCAGTGGGTCTACCAGATGTAAGGAGCTATTGAAGACGTACCGATATTGTGGGACACCATTTCTGCCAGCACAGAGAACAGATATCCTGTTTTTCTGTCTTTGAGTATCATAAGTAACAGTTCACGTCAATTTGGATACGTATGTGTGTTGAAGAAACAGAAATGGCTCATTTTCTTGCCCATATGGCATGCTCAATTCTCATCTCAAACATCAGCCTTAGCTCAGTGTACTTTGTATCTCATTTTATACACAAAACACAGGTGACCTCAAGGTGATGAGATTTGAGGATGCTTTTAACATTGAGGTTAGAAGATTGGGTTTGTGCATTGTGTGTATGTTTTTGTCAGGCACATACATAGCAGTACATTTCATAGAGGTGTTAATTCTTGTGTTTTTCAAAATGGAGAAAGCTTTAAGTGAGATATAAATTTTCTGTGTGATGTCCTTCCACAGAGACATGAATTTCGATCTGTGAAATTGAATGGGACCATCTCCAAACCTTTGGCCCTCATGGGCTCAGTCATGCAATATTCAGTGCACTCTGGCTCTGCTCCAGCAGTGCACTTAAGTTTGATTTGAATCATGTGAATATCCCTGTTCAAATCAATTGGAGGATTAGCAATATACAGGGAAGCGAGGCAGGCACTTAAATTTTTTGTTGGATCAAGGCCACGTTCACACAAATCATTACTGTAGTGCTTCCTATCTTAAATAATGACTGGTCAAAGAATAGGACCCCCTGTGATCAGACCAGAATTCATAAAACATTTATTCCTCAAATAGCTGTGTGCCCAGTAATCTGGGCATGAGTAAGATGGACATAAGTCTAATTAGATTTCTATTTTAAAAGAAAATGTGTTTGATTTGGTGAGTTATACAGTCTGACTGCTGTTTCAGTCATGAAATTAAACAGAACATACATCTTAAGAAGAATTTCTGTAACTGCCAAGGATTTAACTGATGATTTCTTAATTCCTAGTGCAGCATATCAAAATTGGCTGTCTACCATCTTACAATTTCGTTGACACAATCTTTGGTTTCATTCCTCATATTTGCATGAAGAACCACTAGAGGCACTCGGGACTAAAACAGTTTTTGCCTGTTGGAAAAGGACTCATCTGTTGCGCTCTGTGTTCTACCTCTATGCTTCTTACGTTCCCGCAATTCTTCTTTGCCCTGTCTCCTGGGAATGCTGGCTCTTGTTTCTGTGCCTGTGTTGCAGAGCAGTCATCTGCCAAAATATAACACTTTTCCTTTTATTTTTTTCTGGGCCATTGTTCACATGGGTCAGTTCCCCAGCACAGCTCAGCATGCAGCCACAAAGACATTTGGAGGTAGCAGCAAGTGGCAGCGAAGAGCAGAAAATGACAGCTTCAGCTGCTGGATTTTCAAACCAAAGTTGTTTCACAGGCTTTTGACAAAAAAGGTTGAGCTTCCCTTCACCTTCAGTTTGCTGAAACAGGCGGATCTGAGGCACTGTGCTGATGTAAAATTACTAACGCCAATACAAGTGGAGTGGGGAGGAAAAGTTGTTGCCTTTCCTGGCAGCAGCATGGTCTGAAATTGGCTCGAGCCCATTACGGAACTGCACCTTGTGACATTTTTCTATCAAAGGGGATAAGAAATGTACCATCTTAGGAAGTATAGTAGACACATCAGTACCTAAAAAGTAAGAGCTGCTGAGGGGTAGTGAATAGACATGTAGACATACAAAGCACAGCTTTTGCAGAAGAATACAGCACAAAAGTATCTCAGCTTATCAGGCCTAGGATTTCTGTGGCAAATGTGGAAACACTAAGACAATGTGATTAAATTTGAAGCCCCAAACGTCAGTTAAATTTTCTAGTAGTGTATACATTCTTTGAACCAGGAACTTGGTTAGCAAGATTGTCACAAGGCGGACTTAGAGGAAAAATTAAAATAGGAGTTTATTTAGTATGTGACTTTTGCATAGGCATTGCTTTAGAATGTCTTGTTATATTCTAAAGTAATATTAACGTGGTATTAAAATAATCTTTAAAGGGAGGTCAGGTTCTCCATAGGGAGAAATATTCCAAGAAAGCATAAACTAAAAAATTATTCAGCATTTCTAGTAACAATAATCATACAGTCTCCGTCTCACTTTCTGCTTTCCTATAATGGTATTGCAAGAAGAGGACAGTAGCCATGACAGGCTCATCAGTGTTACCTATGCATTTAAGTAATTGTGCCTTTTGTTTTAAAGCAGGAGCAATCAGAACACCAATGAGCCTTTCCAACCCTCAGTAGTGCAGTCACTTAGGGAAAAATAACTTAGAAGACTTGTGAAATACTACAGACCTTGAAGCCCTCTAGAGGGAATACTAACTTCTCATCCTGTCCCTGGAAATGACTGAAGTCAAGGATGTTCAATATTCGTAGATCATTTTTAGCATGTTTGCAGGTACCTGATTTATTTTTTAAAGTTAGGATTTGCAAATTGGTCCTAGGGAGCCAATAGCATCCTAAGATGTGTAGGAAATGTCATCACAATTTGAATTTTTCCAGTCTTATGTCTACATTCTTAGGGAAAAGAAACACTGTGAATAGTACTGCCAATTACTGTACATTATCAAGTTACTTAACAAGTCACACTCTCAAATGTAGTTTATCTATGATTCTATGATCTGACAAAAGCCCCATCCAACCTGGCCTTGAATGCTTCAAGGGATGGGGCATCTAGATCATCTGGAGAAGCATATAGTTGCAGCACAACAGTATCTAAAACTACTAATCACATGCTCTTATGCCATAAAAATGTGTCTATGCTTCTGGCTGAAGTGAAGATGCAAGTTGCCACCCTTTACATGTACAATCCTCTTAACACAGGTGCACCAGGCTTCTATTTCCACCTACTGAAGAAGCAAATTGTAGCTGAATCTTTGCTAAATCCTCTTAGTGATGAAGCAGCCTGAAATTTCGCTGTGGTCTGTAAAATTAGCAACCAAGTTACATTTGCTCTTTGCCTGCTCTTTTGATTGACTGTGTCATGGGCCAGTTGTGTAATGTATTCCTTCAAGTAGCTCTGCTCCTCCAGCACTTTCCTGACTCTGCAACACCTCTGCTATAGCCTATTTGTAAGCACTTAATCATCAAATGCGGGCTAAAACCCTTTGTTATAAATGGCAACATTTCCCTTTTAAATCAGGTAGTATAACACTCACATAAAAGCATTTCAAGTTTTCTTTTTGCTTTTACTAATAGAAAAGTTTGAAAGAGAATATCTCTTGGATCCAGGATGCTCTGACCTTTTTCATATTTGCTGAAAGAGATTGGAGCTGCCAGATTTGCTTGTTAATTTACCAAGTGATATCACAGGAAAAATCCTTGCAGCAATAGGTGACACAATGCATTTTCATGGAGAATTAGTGACATCCTGAGAAATTAAGCTGTCTTTGTTTCATATCTTACTTCCAGAAGTTCAGGAAAAAGCCCAGTTAGAAAAAGCTAATCGCATCATTATTTAAAGACAAAATGTTTTGTAAGTGTGAAAGTCATACTTAGCTCACTCTCTGACCTTTTTGGATTATCTCAGTCTTACTTCCCTGCTTTTTTCTGATCACAGCTATTTTATTTCATAAAGAAACCTGTAGTTCTTTAATCTATTTGTAAACTGACTTTTCCAAGAGCTTGTTCCTTCTGTGTAACTCTGGGTATAACTTGGTGCCACTTGAGATTCCCAGCCATGTTATCTCAGGGTTATGCTCAGTGACCAGAGGATGTCATCTAAAGCGTGTCTCTCTGTTGCAGCCTCCTGCCTGTGAGTATCATGTATAGTAGCAATGTGTGGTGAGAGGATCAAATCACTTCCTAAGCATGTCTCAAGGTGCTGCCTAACCTTTAATGTCTTTCCATCTTTAGTTCTCTGGAGCATAAACAGGGTAAGCCAGAAAGGACTTTTCTTTTTGAGGCTTTACTGGGAAAGGCTGCTGCAGCAGGACAAGAGCCTGCTCCCTGTGAAGCCATGAGGAATATCTCCAGAAACGTTATTTCATATTGTGCTACTTTTGCTGCCATAGAATAATTTATCCTGCCTAGTTAATACAGTGCATTGCTCTGGGTTTTTGGGTCTGTATCTTTAGTGAGTTAATACTTTTGTTTTCACTAGCACCTCTATTTAGAGTTTTTATGGACAGTTCTCATTACTATTACATATCTCTTATTCCTTGTCTGATATTAAAAAAAAGAAGCTTGAACTGTTCACTTATGGAGAACAGGAAAATAACTAGGAATGGTCCAAGAACTGCGTCGGTTCTCCTGTTATCCTCTGGCAATAGGAGGCTCTATAGCTGCATCAGTGTTTAGGTTGAGATGGGGACTCTGTAGTACTTCCAGCCTGATGCTTTCTTGGCAAAAAGAAACAAATTTCAGGTGCTAGGCCTGACCTATGTCCCTTTTTGTGTGCTGCCATGTAAAAGATTTAATCATTTGAAGTATATGAAAAAGTAGTATTTCAAACATATGAGTGAGTGATATCCTGTGGTTTTAAAATGGTTTGTAATCACTTGATTATACCTTTTTTTTTTGTACTGAATTACCAATAACCTTATTTCCTTGCTGGGCTGATTAGAATTTTCTTATGCATTGAGCTGCAGTCATATTTTATTCATGGACTTTGTCTATATATTGCTCTAGATATGATAAGATTCTAGCCTGTTTCATGTTACTTCACAAAGGTATTTAATCTTGGATAAGCTATGGCTGGATCAAATAGCAAAACATTTAGAATTCAGAATTAAAACACAAAATAATAGTGATTTAAGATGTAGTAATATTTTTTCATCGTGTAGTTGACGCCAGAGACTTAATCTATCTTAATCTGATACTGCATGAAAACTGGTAGCGAATAAAAATTTCCAGCTCTCATTCTGTTCAATAAAAACTATAATAAATTTGGCATAATCATGTAACATAAGTATGTGGAATAAAAATGGGTAACTGTAAGGAAAGAGAAAAGCTTCTTCAGTAGGATTTACAATGTGATTTCTCTTTGTTTTGTAATTTCTTCACATTTGCTTATTTATGCTAGTTTCACATCCTTTGTCGTGACAAAAGTATTCCCAGGTTGGGAATTTCCTGACAGCTGCTCAACAATTCCTGACAAATCCACCTGCCTTTTAACCAAGCTAACTATCAATTAGTAGAACTAATTCTTCCCAACTACTTAAGTAAAGAACCTAATTTAACATCGTCCAGATTTATAGAGTCAACAGGACAGCATAAACAAGAGCTGCAGTGTTGTGCATGACTCCCTCAGTGTTTCCTTGAAGTAAAAGGAATGAGAGAGAGGCATGCGTGGAAGCCCAGATCAACTGATCTATAGACTCTTCCCTAGTTGTTGTCCAACAGATGCCATCACCAAAGGTTCTAAAGAGCCCTGAAAAGCAACAAATCCCAGTCTTTCCTTTACATTCCTATTCCTTCCTATTACAGAAAGCCGAAAGCAGCTTCCCAGTGATTTTTTTGGCAACTGTGTTAGGATTTGCCAAGGCCACCTTCTACTTCTAGGATTTGTATCTTGCAGCTGTTTAAACTATTAGTTGTGAATTAGGTTGTAGACTCATAGTTGTTGAAGAAACTGTGTTGAGCAGAAATGCTATTTGTTGAGGCTTTTCACTACAAACACCTACACTGGATTTGGCTGTTCTTCTGATACGTAGGATTTTTAGTAAAATAGGGCAATGAGGTTGAAACAAGAATGAATGTATTTTGGAACTGAAACATCCATAGCGCTTCTTGTTTGACTCTTCTATGTCAACAGTTTATCACCACTCAGCTTTGCAGGTGTTGGCACTTCCGACAGAGAACGCTGTCAGAGATTCTGGCTGTCCTATTACAGGTTTACGTTGCTGATAACATCTTGCAGCCGAACGTATGCCTCAGAAAATTTCCATTTCTTCCTGCATGTTTTGGCCAGGAAGTGTGTTCTGAAGCATCTGTGGCGTTATGCTGGATGTCTTTGAATATGAACTGCATTTATTGTAGAGCCCTGTAGCAAGGGCTCATCAGATACTTCTAGGGAAGAACTAATTTCACCTAAATTGCATACATTTTGCCCAACAAGGTACTTTCTACCTCTGTTGATCAGCTCACAGACTTGTTATGTATCTCTTCGGTATCTTTTTTTCTTCACAGGGAACAAGGGAAAAGTGGGGAATATCTCTTTATAACTTGTACAAAAACTTGCTTGGCATGGTTTTGCGTGATACCAAACTAGTGTTTTGAAGGTCAGCCTGTGTCAGAAACTTGCCTGTGGGGAGTGCAAGGAGGATAAATCCTCAGAAGCTGCAGGAAGGACCTTTCAGTTATATCTATTTGTTCTGGTACTTTTGCTTTTAAGATTAGTCCTTGTAAATAAGAACATGGTTAATGCAGCTCCTTCTTTATTACAGTTGCTGACCTTTCTAAAATAGAGACAACGTGCTTAGGCTCTACTGAAGGAAACTTGATTTCCTAATGGTTTTCTTTCCACCTAAGAATGGTTCCTTTTTGTTGGTTGGTTTTTGTTTGATTTGTCTTTTGGTTTTGGTCTGTTGTTTTCTTTCCCCCATCATCTTTGGTAGCAGGTTAATAGAGGACTGTAATACACCACTACCCTCCAGTCCAGGGAGATGAGAAGACAACCTTTGCCAGTTATTGCAAAAAGGAGAAACACAAAACTTGATCACCTCAGTTCCCCACTTGTAAGCAACGCTATCCCTGGGGTATGCAGGGTAGATGTTGTTTCTTCTAACTGTTACTACTGATCCTAGAGATGTTCAGTCATCACCAGAGCTGTTCTGACACAGATCTTTGCTCTTTTGTGAGTGGGTAGAGATTTGAGAATTTAATTATGCTGGTTCTGCATTTTGGTTTGAGTATAAATCAAGGTTCCTTGAAATATGAAATCTATTTTTTGCCTTGTGAATTTATTTTATATTGTCTTTCTAGCTAACCCTAAAAGCTTTTTAAAATTTAGGTGTGTTTCAGGATGGCCAGAGCAATGGCTGGGATGGTGATCAGACGTTTGCCATCTCAGCAAATAGGAGAGAAAACTAAGTAAAGAATTACCAAATATGGCTTTCTCGTGGTGTAGCTTGAAAAGAATGTTCGTTGGCAGTCGTGCCAGCTTAAGCATCTGCTCCTTCATCCACTGGTGTATTCCACTGCATCTGTGCCAGTTAAAAATAGCTGGTAACGAAAAGGAGTGAAGTTAACATGGAGAGAATTCTGACCCGATTCACTACACAGCCACGCACAGAGCTGTACGAGGCACAAGGATGTACAAAGGTACCACTCTAACTTGGAGCCAGTGCTTCTGCCAGCAGAGATTCTCATCAAACTCTGACTGGAAAAAGAAAAGCAGCGTGTTACATGAGTCTAGTACAGAAAATAGACTTGTCTTGCATTTGGCCAAAGCATTACCCTGTTAAAACAAAGGTAATGAGGCAGATTTGGGGTCCAAGTATTCTCAGCTTAGTCACATTGGAAAGGGGAAGCATATAATCAGACAAACGGAGGTATGAACGTGCTGGCTTTTTGAAGCTTGCTAGCACGTCCAGGTCACTTCAGCCAAACTGCTTCAGAAATCTCTCTTTATCATGGAGAAAGTTACTGAGGCTCTGGAAAGACTTAATTTTTTATTAATACAACAATCTAATAAAGACACTTCTGGTTTTTATCACTTCTGTGGGAAATTCACTAATAACTGCATCAGTGACATACCTCGGGGTTAAGATTGCTGTGAATGTGACAGCAGGGACAGGCATTTGTGTCTGAAAATGTGATACATTCTCTGAGGGTGACACTTTTCTTCCAGAAGTATCCTTAAGGTCAGGCCTAGTTCTGGTTATTTATTGCCTCTGTGATAATGTCACAGCTCAACAACATGTGTCAATTTTTGTGGAAGAAGTTAAATGGCTTCATTTCCTATTACTCAGACACAGGTAGTGAAGGCAGAACTATATTAAGTCACTTAATGTCGCTTTAAGGGAGATGTCATATTATTACATCAAATTGTATAGATGCAGCAGTTTGATAATTTGTTATTAATATTGCTTGACACATCCCCTTACAAAACCTCCTCAGATGCTCTGAACTCTTAAAGTATTAATAATTTCAGCACAATTTTGGTCTTGGTGATATGATTATCTTGGAAAATTGCTGCCCAAAGAGCTTGTAATCACAGACACTGAGATAATGGGAAAGCCTTGGCCATGCCCATGATGATGTAGTATACCCATAGGTTTTGTTTATTAGACAGAATTTGGCAGTCTGGTTTGTGTGTCAGACATGCACTCCTGGTGAAGAGGCTGTGATGTTTGCCTTTATTCGGTGTGTATGTGTGTAGTTCATATGCTCATGAGCTTGCAATGGATTTTTCTTGAGGATTGCACCCCTTTTAACAAAGGTGCTTTTGGCTGAGGAGATCTGTCATTGCCAGTGAAACTCTGGCCTGTTCTGGGGATGGAAGAGGAAGTGAGGTTGGAAACTCCCAGCTCCCTCCAGCTTGTGCTCTCATAACACTGCTTCCCCGCTGGTACAGGGGAGGCAAAGCTGCCTACCTCACCTAGAGAAAACACAAAAATAGGGGTGGTGTGGAAGAGGAAAACACGTGACAACTGGGCATGGAAGCTGGGAGTAAATGGAGTTGAAAATATATGGGATTTTGCTAGGGGGAGAAATAGAACATGATAAAAATTAGGAGGGTGAGGTGATACTTGTAACCAGGGCTACTGAGCCAGTGACATAGGCTGGTGTGTGGGATGTAGCGGCAGGATGAGGATGGGAGAGGCTGGATGCTGGCTTTTGAGCGTGTCTGCTCTCATGGGGCTGATGAAGAACCTGGCACTCTCAGGAGAGTAGAACAGGAGCAAGAGAAGTTAGATTGTGGACCTCAGCCGTGGTGTGAGACAAGTGGAGCAGTTTGTCTGGTGAAATTCAACCCACTTTGAAGCCTGGAAGTCAGCCTTTTTGGGTGTCAGTTGGTCTTTGAGAAACATTCATTCAAAGTGCTCATTCTGCACCAGTTCCTGTTCATGCAGATGATGGGTCTGTAAATGCAAGCAGCAAAAGTCTGCTTGTATTTGCATCTAAAACATCCATCTGTATCTGTGTGAATATTATAGTGACGCAGAGGAAACTCATCTGGGAAGCAACATTTAAGCCCATAATACTTGCACAGTCAAGCATTTAAAGGTCAGATAATGCCAGAATTCAGGGATTATTTTTTCAAAATAATCTTAATTCTTTCTTTTTGGGGTGTTTGTGCATTCCTGCTCTAACTTGCAGTTTTAAATGTACTTTTTGGGTGAAATTTTGTACTCTGGCTACCTTTTTGCTACAGAGCAGGTTTGTAATAAGCAGGGTAGCTTAAAGATGCAAATACTGCATGATAGTCTAGTTTCCAAAGAGACTCCAAACTTTAAGGAGGTTTAGGTCTGTAAAGCTCTCAGCTTGGTGTCCGGAGTGTTTTCAAGCACAGGGTTGTGTGGGTATGGAGATCATTTTCTCCAGGCACTCCGAACAGTGTTTTGGTTTTGCTTTTGCGTTTGTTTCCTCATGAAAAGGCTTTAAGAACAAATAGCTGATATCTGAGAGTCACCTTAACAGGAGCATGGTCCTGAGGATTACGCCTTTTCTTTATTTGGACTGAATAATTCTTCAGAAGCTTTTAATGTCCCTAACAAATAATACCCACCTGATGGTTTTCATTGTTACAAGTTATATAAGAATGGGAAAAGACCCACTGTGCCTAAGTCCAATGTAGTAAATTAAAGGGGTTTGCGATAAAGAACACCCATGAACTGGAGAGTGTGTGTGTGTGTGTGTGTGTTCAATAAAATTACATTTAGGAAAAGGCACATATTCTCCACCTACTTCTAGCTGTTAACAAAACAGTTGACTTCTTCCAGATCTTTCTAAGTAGCTGCTAAATATTGCTTTATATAGAAAACACCACTTGTTTTAAAAAAGAAAATGCATACCCCAACTTTTTCACTTTCTGTGACAACAACTGCCTGGGCTGAGGCTGTAGATGCTGTTAAACATTGGATATATTCAAGCAGATCTGCATATGTAAGCTGAAGGTTGTGCTGCCTTCCCCAATTAATTAGGTAATTTCCAGCACAGAACTTGGAGACTTCTTTTTGTCTAATAGTGAATAGCTCATTTCCTGGACTTGCAAGTGCTTTGCCTGAGAAGAGAAGCCACTGGTGGAATCAGGTGCATTGTCTCGGGTGCAGTCCTGCTTGTCTGGAAGGTCATGTACGAGGTCACTTCCAAAAACCAGCAGGAATCAATGTTTCTTTGCTTATGGTTCCAAACCTACTTCAGCAGTCTTCCCTCTTCCTACTCTCAAAGCGCACACAGTTTCTGGTTGTCTTTTGCCCTTTCTCTCCCCTTCTTTGCAGTGTTTCTATCCTTTTCTTTCATCCTTGTCACCTGAGGCAGTTTCAGTACAACCAGTTTTCTCTTGAATTATTAGGTGACCCTGGTGTCTCACACTCCTGAGACGCATGCGCTGGTGCAGGCATGTTCCTGTTGTGCACTGTGGTCATATTATACAAGATTCCTGCCCTCACGAACAAGCGCAGTCACTGTTTGCATTTATCTTCCCTGAAGGACACTGCAGCTCCAGTGGATTTCCTCCAGCATCCAGCAGGATGACATTTGAAAATTGGTTTTGTCCCTTTTTCACTTTGATTTATTGATTTTCACAGGTTGCCTGCCTGCAAAACCAGATACAGTTGTTGTATAGCTTTTATTAGTCAAATGAGATACATTAATAGGTATATTAATTTGCTCTTGTCAGACCAAATTGTAATTATTCTGAACAAGCTGAGATCGTTCCCTTGTCTTTCAGGTTTTGTACCTTAGATCCAGATCCCACCGACACTTGCATATGTACCTCAAATTTGCTGCTGTGTGTAAGCCTTTATGCAGTTATCATTTTAGTATTCTATGTGCTTTTTATTTTAGAAGCTATTTTAATTAGGAAAGGTGTTAAGTATGTTCTCAGACCCTCGGTCAAGCTGGGTTTGACTTCTTTGCCAACTGGCTATAAATGGACTCTTAACACTTCCTTGTAGAAGTCAGCAGTGGTAAATGCTTTTCCACTGAGCTGTTTTCTTTCTCTTTCATCTTGTACCTAAAAGCAGAATGAGCAACACTGCATTTTTAGAACGGAGCGTATCACTTTGCATACCCTCTTCTGTCAGAAGAATCCTCTCATGAGAGCAGTCGTGTTTGTGACAAGCTGAACTGGCACAGACCTTTCCTGTCTGCCCTCCACGTAACCCCTCCATTTCACAGCCAGCGTTCTGCTCTTCTAGCCAGCTGCTGTAGATTTTCCTCTGGGAATAATGATGTGGTATGAAGAAAACCATCACTTGGTGAGGAATTTTTAGGACCGATTATAAAACCAGCATAGGTAATAGAGTTCAACTAAAATATATGGAAAAAAGAAGCAAATAAATGTAGTGTATGGAGAGATTTATGAAAAATTGGAAATTAGACTTTTTAAACTTAGAAATTACTTTTGTGATGGATCACACTTCATAAAGTTATTGTCACCACATTCCCCCCTGTGAGAGCTTCCCTGTCTATATAATTTGACTTCCTGAATAGCAGGCAACAACTTATGTTTTTCCTTCATTTATTCTTACAGTGATTTTCTATCAGTATCTCTGTCTAGTGCTAGAGGTAAAGGGACAGACCTTAACATAACATGGCAACTATGTGCTTTCAATGTAAAACAAACATGATGTTGTTTGACATCAATGAAAAAATTCATTTTAATTTCAGGGGGTCTTATTGCCCACAGTATGTAGCATCTCTTTTGTAATGTTGGCTCCGAGTTAATACTTAGGTGTAATTTTAGCTAGCTCTACAGAGGGTTTTTTTTATAACAAGTTGGTTTGCTTTGTTCTTTTAATGATTCTGTTTTCTTAAGTATGCAGTTCTAAAAATAAACATGTTAGAGCTAACTGGCTTGTCTTTTCCTGCCCTTTCTCCCTACCTGATTTTTCTGCCTCCTCTTTTTCATGTCGCTTTGATTTAGGCAATTTACTACATGCCTTGTTTGCAAAGGCGTAGTTGGCAGTCGGTATATCACAGATGCTTGCTTTTCCTCTGCTCTTTGAACACAGGGGTAGAGTTTTCCTAGTCCTAGCTTTTTACTTAAGAATGGGAAGGATCACAGAATCAACTAGGTTGGAAAAGACCCTTCAAATCAAGTCCAACCGTTCCCTAGCACTGCCAAGACCACCACTAAACTGTATCACTGGGGACCTCATCCACATGGTTTATGAATGCTTCCAGGGGTGGTGCCTCCACCACTGCCCTGGGCAGCCTGTTCCAACCCTCTCTGTGAAGAAATTGTTCCTAATATCCAACCGAAATCTCCCCTAGAGCAGCTTGAGACTGTTACCTCTTCTTCCAGCACTTGTTACTTGGGAGAGGAGACTGACCCTAATCTCACTGCAGCCCTCCTTTCAGGTAGCTGTAGAGAGCTCTAAGTTCCCCCCTGAGCCTGAACACAGTATGCTAGGTGTGGATGGTCACTGTCCTGGCCCTGCTGGCTACACTGCTTCTGATACAGGCCAGGATGCTGTTGGCCTTCTTGGCTGCCTGGGCCAAGAAATGCACAAGAGACAATATAGCAGAGACAATATAGCAGATCTCTCAGCATGTCTCATGTTAAGTCTCAGCTTTAAAATAAAGCATACATGTTTAAACCTTTTTCCTTGAATTAATTTACTGCAGTATGGTGGATATTTTGGTTAGTTACAAACTGTACCCCAAAAAAGTAGGAATGTGCAGGATCAGAACTGAAAGCCTCTGTGTTTCTTGCCTGACACCAATACTGTGTAACTTGGCACTAGTGGTTTAATTTCATTTAGCTATCTGTAAAGCAGAGTTAATGCCTGTTAGTTGTTTGTAGTAATGAGTCTTAACTAATGTAAGTCTTACCTGTAAACAGAAATCATGTTGAGAATATTGCATAAAGAGCAATGGCTTGAGGAGTGGCTTGAGGAAATAAATATTCCACTTGACTTTGAGTCAAAATGATCTTATTCCATACTCTTTCTAATCGCATCTTTGATATTTTCATGCTAAAACCAATTACAGCCACAATAATAAAGAATGAAATTACTCTTAGCTAAGTTCCTGCTTCGTAACACCTCACAGTTATCAAAAACATTTTTACATTGCAAGAGAAGGAACAATGGAATACAATTCCTACCTCCTAGATAGACAGAAAAGCAACAAGCAATGGACAAATACTTCTTTCTCGGTGTGTGTATTTATCAAATGCTGTCATGCTATGAGACAGCCTGGTCCTTTAATGATATATTTCTGTATTCTGTTGTCAACTGCCATACTGTTTGCACTATTAAGTAAATGCCTCCTAAAGATGCCCTGGGGAGCTATTACAGAGCAGTATGAATAATGCAAATTTCATATTTTGCTCTTGTTGTACATTCTGTCTGGCACAAAGGGACATTTAATACATCTGGCTACACAGTTTTTATAGGATGTGATGTTAATCTGGTATTTTCTAAACCTTTCTGAATACTACAAATGCTTATTTGTAGCCACTGATACTAAGGTTTTTAACTACTTTTCTTCACTTTTGTTCAAAATAATTTAGTGTCTGGTATCAGTTTTAGTGACTTTTTATGATGAGTTTCAGGCAAATAGTCACTAAAAGCAAACCTGAAACACCGGGGTCTTGGAATTTGCTCTGGAATTGTTCTTGAGCAAGCAGGGAGCAGGAATGTGGAACGGCTCTGAATTTCAAATGTTAAATTCGCAGTGGTCAGCTTTTAACCAATCCAAATTGAAATATGCTTACATGAATTTGTTCATCAAATTATTTAAACCCACAAACAGATGCAGAGAAATAGTGTCCTGTTTGCAAACCATTCCAGAACGGAGAAAAGGCTTAGGTATTGGTTACAAAGAGACTGCTGATTTGAGTTAAAAAGAAACAAAACACCCCAGCAAAACAAAATCAAGAAGCAAAATTAAACCAAACTAGCTCATAATTATGGATAGCAACATAAAATGTGACATTTTACATCACTGACCTAGTTTTGGATGGGCTATACGTCTAAGTGGCTATAAGGTCGTGTTAGCTACATGGTAAATGATAAAAGAGCACTGTAACATAACTTAGGACTATCTGTTTGCAGAGTAAATAACTGAGTAATTTTGAAAGGTAATTTCATTGAAGGAAACTGCAGTATATCCCCCTGTATTTCTGGAACAGAAGACAAAGACATTATTTTGTTTATTCAATTCTTGTGTCATCACAATCCTTGTATGTCAACTGAATTATGTTGGCTTAACTGAGACTTAAAGTGGTAATATTAAGCATGCCAAATAGAAGATGTCAGATCTCTCTTCCTCAGATACTCTATTTAATAAACCTGAGAATAGAAAAACATGGAAATATCAAGTATTCTTGTCTACAGGGTAGTTTTAAATTCCACATTTGCTGGCTTGCTTTCAGTTCCCCAGGATTCCTGCAATGTATTTCTGTTTGTCATTGCCATATTGTGTCATTTGGTTACTTAGAAGGACCTCTGTGATTCAAAACATGTTTAAATACCTACAGGTTTCTCTTTCAAAGATCCTAAGGTGAATGGTAGCATTACCAGTTTCCATAATAATAATCCAGGAAATTAAAACACAATTAACTTTGCTTTATTTCTGGTTTTATTGTGTCTGTGAGAAATTTTAAAGAGACAAACAAGAACAATATCGTTCATATGCCTCTTGCTTTTCTTTTCTTTATATCCATTGGCTTTTCTTAGCGCTTGCACAAACATCTTCCCCTTAATTTAACCGTAATGGTGATGCTCTCTGTATTTAACACAACGTTTCTTGCCTTATCAATTTTCAGGGCTAAATGGAACAGCTCTTTGTTCATGAGTAAAATTGAATTATTAATCACAGGGTTTATAACAAAATCATTTGTATGTTACTGAGTTTCAGAAAGTTGAGAGTTTGACATGAATAAATAAATATATTGGCACCGGGTGTAGCAGATAGTGGAGGTGGTTACTGAGCCTCAAAACCACTCTCATGAGTGGTACGATACAGTGGCTACACTGTATGACTTTGAAGAGTCAGACAAGAGGAATACCAGGAAGAATGTGCTTCTAATCATATTCTTCCATAACCGAAATTTACACTTAGGTCCTCATGACATCGGAAGAAAAGGGTTTTATTGTAATGGCACTCTCTGTGCTTCCCTGCTCTTCCTGGGTCTCCCTAGTGAGTACCATGGAGGATAAAAATTAGTGTTAAAGCAAGGAGGGCCCCCAGGATGATCAGGGGCTGGAGCACCTCCTGTATGAAGACAGGCTGAGAAAGTTGGGGCTGTTCAGCCTGGAGAAGAGAAGCTGCGTGGAGACCTCAGAGCAGCTTCCAGTATCTGAAGGGGGCTACAGGGACACTGGAGAGGGACTCTTCATCAGGGACTGTAGTGATAGGACAAGGGGTAACGGGTTCAAACTTAAACAGGGGCAGTTTAGATTGGATATAAGGAGGAAGTTCCTTACTGTAAGGGTGGTGAGGCACTGGAATGGGCTGCCCAAGGAAGTTGTGAATGCTCCATCCTTGGCGGTGTTCAAGGCCAGGTTGGACAGAGCCTTGAGTGGCACGGTTTAGTGTGAGGTGTCCCTGCCCATGGCAGGCAGGTTGGAACTGAATGATCTTAAGGTCCTTTCCAACCTTAACTATTCCATGAAGAGTGTTGAAAATAATGTCAGTAATAGAAACTTTTCTCTTTAGCAGTATGCACTGAACTATGAAAGTTAAATTATACTTTTGACACATTTTTCCATAACAAATCCAAACAAGGAATTATATTTGCATTTCCAAGCAACTTGGAAACTCTGTGAATTGCAGAATTATTATTGTCCCTGTTCTCTGAATATGCGTTGTTGGCTTTTTCAAACAGGCCTTGATGACTGCCTCCAACAATACATTAAAAACTTTGAAAGAGAAAAGATCAATGGTGAGCAGCTGCTGCACATCACTCATCAGGAGCTTGAGGAACTGGGAGTCACTCGGATTGGCCACCAAGAGCTGATTCTAGAAGCGGTTGATCTGCTCTGTGCATTGGTGAGTGATTTCTTGTATCACTTCATAATCTGGGTTTATGAATTTGCAAACCACGGTAAAAATAATATAGACTGCACTCCCCAGCCCTGTGCTTGTATGGACACAGTAGGTTTGCTTGGGCATGTAGAGGCTTCTTTGAGCTGTAAAGAAATTATATACATCCATTTTATGATTATGATGGTCTTTTGTTGCCCTTCCTCTGACTTGCTTGGTCTTGAGTTCAAATACTGTTGACTATCACTACTGGCATCCATATGGTTCTGTAATTATATGCCATATGCCCTTCTATTTCACTGACATTTGCTACACTGTACTAAACCAAGTAGACCTGAGTGGTTTACCCATGCCAATATCCAAAAGGATGGTACTAAGGAGCCAGAAGGTAATGCTAATTAGACTGGAAGATTGTTTAAAACGAGCTTTGAGACAAGATTGGAATGGTAAAATTGACTAAAAGTGTAGATAAAAGTGTCAATTTGAACTTTGGGGAAGAGGGTGTTTAGCAAAATACATGCATTTGGAAGAACACTGGGGCCTATATATAACAGGTCATTAATTCACCCAGCTTCTTATTTGATGTCAGAAAGTTCCTGTTTTCCTCTGTTATGTAATCCCTGCCAGCTAATAAAATGGAATATATTAACTTAATTCTAAAGGAAAACTAACCTTCTTTTGTGTAGGTGAACAGTGAAAGGATATTGGAAACACAAAAAATAAACCAATAAAACTACATATAGGTAAATTACATATAACATCCCCAGTGCTTTAATTCTTGATCAGTTCTGGTTTTTCACAAAGTAGGTTATCCTCTGAGATTCTGGTCCAGTAAATTTTCTCCAACAGGGAAACTGGCACTTAATAGTAAAATAGAAAACAAGCGGGGAAGAATGCACTTGAGCTGAGCAGAAAGCATTATGAAGTACCTCTTATTATGCATATGCTTCTTGCAAGTACCTCTAATTACAGAATATAATGGATGCAGCTTGAGATCCTCTCTTAAAACTAAGTAATGTATATGTCAAACCAGAGACATGCCTTTGGCCCTGATGCAGCTGTGCCTGTGCACTGGGGCATAGTGCATAACCCAACAGACTTCTGTGTTTTGGAAACATTTAAAATCGAGCTCCAGAGTTCCCCCCCCCCCCGACACGCTGTTTTCCACATGAAAGGAATCGTAACTACCCCACAGTGTTATGTTGTGTTATCTAAAGAACAACGCAGTGCTGTGCCCTGACACCAGGGAGACATAGCAGACCCAAGAAGTTTCCTCTGGCAAAAGAATGCCCTTCAGTGAAGTCTGCCCATTAGGAGGACCCTTGCTGGTTTTTCTTATTATTATTTTTCCTTCTTTAAACAAAGAAACTGTACCTCTTAAACACTGGCCCTGCTGCTGGTCAGTGGTGCAGCTCTTCTCTTACTGTGCTGTCTCATGACCTTATTTCTTCTTTTAAGGCACGGTGGGGATTTTCCAGCTCCTGCTATCATTTATTTAGCCTCCTGCCTTTAAGTCCTTACCATTCCTTTCTCACTCAGTCTCTAAAATGCCTGTTTTGGTTTTTTTTTCCTGCTTCTAAATTCTTATCTTCCTGCCCATTCCATGTGCTTTCTGCTGAGTGAGTCTGCTGCCTGCGGCTCTGCGCTTGGGGGTATTCTCCTGCTTCTGACATTTCTGCCTTCCTTCTGTGCACATCATATTCTTCAATTCTTGCAGCTTCTTACTGAGCCAGGATCACAAGTAAAAGTTGCACAAGATGAGGAATGTATATTTTTAATAGGCAATAATTTGTAAAGGTTTTAATCTACGTAGCCAAAAAGCATCATCAGGAATTTATCTTAATTCTTTATCTTAATGACAGTAATTGAACGGTAGGAGATCTGATGCTGCCTCTGTTGACAACTGACATGCACATCTGAAAATTACAGTTGCATTCTTGTTCTGTGCTAAATTTTGAAATAGGAATAGATTATTGCAGTAAAATATGATGTCTGGTTGAGTGATCAGTGCAAATTGTTCATCACTGCAGTGGGTTTTTAGACTAACTAGTCTAAAAGGAAAACAGAAGAAAGACCCTGCTTTTAAAAGTAATTAAGAAAAGGAGGAGAGGGTTTAGGGTATGCTTAAGCCATTTAACAGGAATTAACATATAAGAAATTATTTGAATTGGAATGTCTTAAGGAATGCATCATTTTACCCCTGATTTTCTGAGTTACATTATGAGAAAACTTAACACAGTTTGTGAGCAGCTAGAATACAGCCACAGTCAGTAAGATGTGAGTGCCTTAATGTGTGTGTGTTTGTATCTATGGGGCAGAGAGTGTGAAGTGTATTTGTAGATTTGTATATAAAGATACTTTAAATTTTTTTTCATAGGTTATTATGAAAAAACATGAGGGGTCACATCAATTCAGTCTAAAACTGACGTGTGGAGGGGTGGTAACAGCAGGAGCCATGGCTTGTTCTCTCCCTCCATCCCTCTGTTCACCCCATTCAGCATGGCATGTCCTCCCCGCCCCATGCTGGCAGAGCATCCATGATGCTGTGCACACTGTGTTTCCTTCCTGTCTGGATCACAGACAGCTGCACTCCTCGTTACATCAATACATGTCAGTACTACTTTGTGCTCTGCATATCACCCACTCACTGGGCCATGTCAGTGACCATTGATTTTTCTTTTCTGTACATGGATTTCTTAATTGATTTCTGTTTGGCGATTGGCAGTGGGCAAGTTACATGACCTATTTCTTCCAGGCAGTATTAGCAGGATGTTCTACTCCATCTTTGCTAAGGTTGTGTAACACATTAAACAGAGGCATCTCCAATGTACTGTAGAAATCTCTCAGGTAAGCTTAGGCTCAGTGGTGCATCAGGAATTGAGCTGCGTGTTGGTCATGAGTTTAGCTGCAGAACAGCTTCAGGAAACCAAGAGAAATTTGGCTGTCTCATCTCAAGCTCTTGGAAGGCACTGAACATGCATGCTATGGTGCCATATTTTCCATATGTGCTCCCTGCAGGGCTGGCCATCCCAGTGGCTGGCCAGCCAGTGAGCATACCCACTGGCTTTTAGGGGTAGGTGTTTCATGGGGTTCCACATCAAAGAGCAATGCTTCTGCTTCTATCTTAGTGATACAAGTCATTATACAGCATATATGTAACTAAATGCTGCCCCATAATGAGGGTTCTAAGAGCAAGAGAAAATGAAGAATAAAGGAGGCACTTCCTGTGTTTCTCTTCCCTGTCCTAGAGCACCTATTAGTTAGACTCTCAAATGCAAATTACTAAAGGCAGGAAGAATTACTATTATGCATTTGCCCTCGATATGATTTTCTATCCCCTTTACACAAACAAACATGACCCCCCAGTATTATGTCTTGGTTAATTGCTTCAAACCACCGTATTATTTCTGAATAAATTCAAAAGAGAGAGTACTATTGCTATTACAGATCATAATTTTTCTTTTGAGAGGAAGCTAAATTGAGAGCTTTCTGTAAGTAGGCATTATACATGAGAATTCTGCCTAGAGAAGATTCTACACTGGAAGAAGACAACCTACAGCAGGGAAAAAGGAAATGTAAGAAATATAAACAGGGAAAAAGAGAATTATTGGATCCCTCTGTGCACAATAGGAGTGGCAATGTGGGGGTTTGGAAATGATTTTAAAACGTTGGAATAATCCAGGTTCTGAAAAGGTAAAACTGAAGTGCAAAAGATGAGAGTATCTTCCACTGTAGGAGAGAAAATACTGATGCTTTCTTGGGGTTGCTCAGGGGTGAATTTATGTGGGATGAAAGGAAAAGCCATAGGTGAGCCATGCTTTCAGCTTTGATTCTTTGCCCATTCTAGAAAGGGCTTTAATTATGAAGAAAATTGGGAATGATGGCTGTGGTGGAAAAAATCCAATGTTAAACATTCTTCCCACTGTGGTCAGAAGCTGCTCTGCAGTTACTTATTTGAAGGGACCTAAATAACATTTAAGGACTAAAAAGTGCAGGCCAGTTAGGACTTGGACTGTAATTTTATTAAAGCTGAAATACTAATCTGGGTATGTATTAGAGGACTAGTTGCACAAGGACTGACTCTGAAAAAGTAGTAGGGCCTGGGGAAAATAACTCTTTTGATAGACAGTAAAATATACTGGACAGAAGAAAAAGGAGTACTTCTGATGTCAACAAGGGGTTGTTAAATCTGTGCAAGTAAATTTAATTCAATTAGGGCAGTATTGGAGTCAGTCTATTGTTAAAGCCTGCACAAATTAAAATATAAACAGTCTAGTGGAAAGAAAGACTGATAATGAATGGAAGAAAAAGGAATGCAAAATGAAAAGCATGCTCAAATATAGATTGTATCTAAAGTAATTAAAAGTAGTGTTAATTCATAGGCATTCAGCTAGTGAAAGTTAGGCACTGTTCTGTGATAGCGTTCAAGGAGAAATAAAGATTAGGAAATGTCTCTCTCTGCAGAAGCTGGCAATCCAAGCATGAGAGTTTTTCTGCTAGAAGGCACAATAAAGTCACCTGTGGGTCAACATGTTTATAACAACTGGCATGAGCTTCATTTGCTTCCCTATGTACTGCTTTTTTTTAAGCAACGGATGGGAAGCAGCTACCAAGCAAACACGCTTTTTTGTTTGTTCATTTTCCTACCGTTTCCTAACGCATTTCTGTATTAGGCATCTCCTTAACAAAATTGCACCAGGAATAGTGTTTTGTTGGTCGGACGGAAAGCAGTTTGCAGTAATTTGTTCTCAAGTATGCCATGCTGATGACGCAGCCAGCCTTTCCTTGCTGTCTCTGTATCTATCGATAAGGTTCTTTCTTCTGAGTTAAAATTATTCAAGTTTTGCCTGAATTAATACTACTTTTTAACGGCCATAACTACAAGGATCTCTCATGAGATCCTTTTAATCTTTCATTCTGCTGATGTGCTTTTTGATTTGTCAATGCTGTGCATATATTAGGAAGTATTTTTTCTTACTTTACCCAACAAGTAATCAAGTTTCATTTCGAACAAATCATTCAATATCTCACATTCTTATTTTTCCCTCACATTTTAAAGGTTATTCAAAGGTAAGGTTTCTAGAGTAAAATCCTTACTTTACATATATATTGATGCTTAAATAGATGGAAATAAATCTTTGAAATGGAATGCCATCTTAGTGAGAGGTGAAGAGATAGCCCATCTCCTCAGTATAATGAGGAACCTGGCACATACATTATTTTTGTCTATGCAAACATATATGCATCCAGAGAGCTTTATTAATCTCAATTGAGAAAGGAGTTCAACTTTCAGCAGTCCAGTGCTATTTGTTAGGCTATGCCAAACCTTGGAATTAATACTATTGAATGTGTTATTTAATTATTCCATGTATTAGAAAGGAAGTGTCTTCTTTTCTTAGTCGAAGTAGATGCTTAATTCCTTTTTTAGTCTTTCCAATCATGCAATTTGGTAAAATGAACTATTTTAAGGACTGTCTGTTTTTTCTCATTCCCAAGTCTCTTACCAATTTTTTGCTTTTTAAAAAGTCTTTAAGGATCAGGATGTTGAAGGAATGTAAGTAAGTTTGTACAAACAGTTCACAGTAGCCTAAAGTGCTTGTGGTCACAGGTGTTTAACACTCATGCGTAATAGTTTTGTCTTACTGGTAAGAAGTTAGAAATTCAGGGTCTGCCTAAGCTGCTATGCTGAAAAAGGAGAACCTTGAATGCAATTACATGTTATTTGTTGGAACTATCAGGTGCAAATGAAGTTCTTCCGTTGTGAACTCACGCAGTGTTCCCTTACCAGACATAAAGGCAGCTGTGTGAGGTGATACAGTAGAGAACAAAGTAGAAGGTAATTTTTCTTGATGTCTTCTCAGTTTTCTCATCAAACACCACTACCTCTACACTACTTGTTCCATAGCAGCACATGGTTTTCAAGACTAGAATTTGCACAGTGAGAATGTTTAGTAATCTAACAGTACTATCGATGTTTGTATCAATGTTTACTAAGTAAAATTTTCAGAGGTACCAAAGCACAGGATTGTTTTGAAAGGAATTTAGATCCTAAGTGACCTGTGAATTTGTGTTTTGTGTGTTCAGTTAGGCTGGGGCTCTTTTGAAAACTCTATCCTATGTGAATTTGTCATTCTTGTCCAGCAACAGTGCCTCAGCAGTCAGGCCACAACCTCTGATGAAGGCACAGGACCCTCTGGTTATGTGATGTCTGCATATCAAGCAGCCAAACACAGATGGAAATGGTCCTGTCCAGGTATTCCAAAGTGTGTGTGATCTGTTCTCATAAGATGAGGCGTATGTAGTGGAAATAGAAGGATGGAGGTTGGCTGCATTTTACTCAAATTTCAGCTCTCTTCATAGAGCCCAAAAGTGGACTGCAGTTCAGGTGAATGCCAGTAGACCACATCTAATTATTTTCTACGAGTAATGCATTCAGTCTTTGTGGTATTAGGCTATCAAACTTCAGATAAATTACTTCAGGCTGTATTTCTGTATTTTTCCTACTTAAGGCTGGGTTTAAGTTTAGAAAAAGGAGAACCATGTTCTATTCAAAGTAGTAAGTCTGTTCCAAAGCTTGTAATTTTCTTGCGAAATGCATGTTTTAAGTAGCAGTGAGAATGAGGATCCTAACCCATTGCTGGCTAGGCTGGTGAGTAGGCAACTACAGGCTTCTGCATGCTTCTGAAAATTAATGTACTTATTCCCATTTATAAATTTATAATACTATATCTATCAATATATAGTAATGGATTACTATAATCTGTAACAATCCATTACTGTATCTTGTGTCTGGGTAAAACCAGTGGTATTCTATCATATTGTGAGCTACTGTCACTTGCTGGTAGAGAACAGTGCATAATATGTACAATTAGATTGCATTGCTGCTTATTAGGTCAGCATAGAAGGAGAAATTAGTGCAAATGAGTAGGTGCCATAATGATATGGCCCCAAAACCCACGCATGTCCGATGCTGTAGATGAGGGCAGGAGAGAAAATACTGGCTGAAATCCAATCCAAATGGTGTTGGTATATATTGTAGTTGGTGTATATTCTACCCCTGGTTTAGGGGGTGTTAATGGTGCATTCATTTCTGACATTATTTGGATTCTTTTGAGGTTTACATCTGGAAGACAAGGGTTTTGTTTGTAATTTCAGCCCATCTGGATGTTCGGTTTCCTCAAGGCTGATGATAATGATCACAATTGCTTCTAGGGATAAAGGAACGGACATTTTCCCTGCACAGTGAAAAGTAAAACCTGCATGGTAACATTCTATTTTGTTTCAGAAGCAGCTGTCGTAACATTGCATGTTACAGTGTTGAGTGAATGCTTATTGCTTCTTTGGCTTTGATTTCTGCCTGTTTCAGAAAGCATCCTTTATTGCCTATTAGTCTAGTTTGCCAAAACCAGCAAAAAGCAGGAAGGCTTTGTTTTCTTAACCTTGTTCCCCTGCTGCCTTTCTCCAACACTCTGCATTGCTCTGTGTAAGCTCTCTTGTATCCCAAGACTGGGCAAAACTGGACACTTGACTTATCTGCAGCAATGTGGAGATACCCTGCAGTCTCCTTAGGGCACTTACCTAGCCTTTGTGGGCTAATTAGAATTGTCATATCCAATTAATTCATATGAATTCTTGCTTTTGCTAGGATTTCAATGTGAAGTGGATGGCATAGCCTGCTAGTGACACGTGAATAAATTTTCCAATGGAAGACTCACATTTTCTTTTCTATCTTTTTCTTTCTACACTAAAGGAATTAAAAAGAACGATGCTTGTAATGTTTGTGTCCTGTGTCATCTCGCACCTCTTGATAAAGCATGGTGCCAGCTGTCTACACTGCTTTTGATAACATTACGATGTACTTGATTAAAGCCTTCCACAAAAAGGAATCTTGTGAGAGGTTCTTATCAATGCTACCACAAACATTAATCTCCGAGATAAAATAGTGCTTTGCACTTTTCCTTTTCCATTGCTGGACAATATTTGTGGGGGACTTTGAGGTAAGAATGCACTTACATTTTCACACAGCCTTGAAGAAAGCAGGTATTTAATGTTTTGCAAGACTATGAGCACAGGAATGACAGCCAACCACTCGTGAGTTGACCACTGTGGAGGGAGAAAGCTCTAAGTTGTAAGTGTGAGGCTTGGTGCAAGTCAGGTTAAACCTTTTAGATCACTCTGGTCTTAAAATGACATTTATTATGTTATAAAACTAGTAGCAGTGCTGTCATACAAAAACGCTTGCACAAAATACTCAGCTGTCATAGCCTCTTACTTTAAGAGTCCCTGCTTTTATACATAATGCCATAGGCCACAGAATATAATGTCTCTAGCAAATGTGCTTTTCAGATAACAGTATTGCATTAAGTGGTGCTTAGCACTGAGCAACTGCGTCTTCCTTTTGTGTCAAAGTGGGCATTGCTTTGGCATTTCTTAGCTCTGTATAGCCAAAATGCCTGGATTCATGCAAATATATAAATCAAAATTCCATCTAGAGAAAACGATATGAAAAGTGGCTTAGATAACTGAATCTTGACCAAGAGAGCAAGTAAAGTGAGTACCCTTGTTTTGAGAACTGTGGAAACGTCTCTGGTTTGGGACAGTGCAGAAACACTGGCCAAGTTTATACATCGAGTCAGACTTGTTTTGAGATTTGTCTGGGGACTACATTTAAGATTGGGGTGGGTTTGGGTTTTGTTTTAGTTTTGGCAGATGCATCAAATTTTGGAACTGGTGCCACTTCAGTGGTTGAATATAGTGCGGGTCTGGCTGTAGGAATTCATCATTCTGCTGCTCTTTATTGGCTGGCATAAAACATAATTACTGGTTGTTAATGCAAATCCATGTTAATTTACTGGGTTGAGACATCCACGTGTGCACTGACTTGTAAAAACCAAGTCTCATGTCAGTGGCTTAGACAGTCTTTATCCTTGTTTAATTTCTTCATGCACAAGAAGGGGAAAGCTAGCAGGAGCAAAGAAGTGCTGTTTCAGTACTGGTAACTTTTCAGTTCTATGTTCCGGTGTCTTGCATGCTATACATACTTTATTATAGATGTATTCTTATAGTAAATAATTTTACTGCTGAAACAATTTCACTGATGACTTCATATCATTGCTACAAGAAACATGGTTGGAAGTGGTTGGCCTGTTCTCATCATGAGGTTTTGGAAAGTTAGTGCTCCATTCTTTGTAAAGCCTAAAAACACAGATCTTGCAAGGTGTGCTGTAGTTTCACAAGATTGCCACTAAACCACCATCCTTTTGTACAAGAGATAAGTTTTAAGTTCAGGAATCTTGGTGGTACCTCTTCCATTCTTATCTTTTATTGCAAACACAAATAGTACTTCAAGCAGTGTAGACAGAAGGAAGACATTGTTTTTCTGAAATCAGGACTTGTAGCAAGGAGGGCTTTTGTGCTTTCTGTCAGAAACCAGCATATGGTTTTGGTGTATTGGTAGATAACAGCACTAACTTGGATACTGTTGCATTAAACAATATATAATTTAAATCCATTAGCCAGCTGAAATTGATAATTTTGACTTGGCATGCTTCGTTAAAAGCCATTACCAAAGCTGTTTCAATTCCCATATATATTTGGGTGTGAGACCCATCCAAATATGAGTGATTCTGAATGCAGAGAGGAGGGGCTTTGTCACTGTGCTGCCCGTGTCTGCCCCAGCTCACCCCTGCAGCATGTCCAAGAAGTTTTGGGTGTTTTAGCCAGTCTCATCCAGGGGTGTATCCTACACCAGTGACTTGCTGGGAGAAAATGCACTTGGTCCTTGCGAAGAGGCATGAGCCATATGGTCAATGACAGGTGCCTGTAGCCTCTGTGGCCAGCTATGAGGTGGCTTTCCCTGGCTTCCAGAGCTTGTGCCATCAGCCTTAGTGTGCAGGTTACATGGAGGCAAGTGAGGAAGGAGATGTGGGTAATTAGCAAAACAGATGATTGAAAATCAGGCCTGTTCAGTACCTCACTGAACAGTTTGTTATTCCTTACACTGTGATTTTAAATACCTGTGCATGACTCCTGGTTTGCTAGCATTGCAGTAACATGCTTGTGGTGTGCCAGCACTGAACACCTTAGAATTAGAGCAATGAAAGCAGTGAAAGACAGTTCATTGACTGGATCCAGTTAATGGAATAATAATTCAGGCCTAGATAATTACATTAAATGTAGGGTGAAGGTATATTAAATTAATAGTACAGGGTTCTATTTTTGGAACAAAAAGGAAGAATAATGCACGGTATTGCAGGAAGAGATTAAGTTTTCACCATAAAATGAATAAAGTATTATTCCACTAACTTAAAAATTATTATTTTTTTTAATTACCCAAAAGCTCAGTGATGCACAGAAATTGTTCTGGTTTGTTCATGTGTTCAGTGTTTTAAACCCCAAAGAAATTGTTGTCTCTGTAATGGTCCATGTGAAACGCATTGGTAATTCTTAATCTTGTAATGAAAATAACTGCACTACTATGTAGACAGTATTTTAAATAATCAGGCATAAACGTTATTATGAACTTTAAAAATTAGCCTTCTTTTTCCCAAGGCTGTAGATCGTTTGTCACCGTCAAGGATCGCATTTTATGTGTTACTTGTGTTTCATTTGCAAAAGCTTCTTTCTCCTGCAGAAAGCACTAGTTAATATTTTCTTCAGGATCATGCACTCAATGATGCAATGATGCAATGCACGTTACATTGCACTGGTAGCACGCGCTATACCACAGCAGTTCTCTGTGCAAAGGCACTGCTGGGAGTGTGTCAGTGTAAGTCGGGAATGACGACTTTTGCCCTACGAAGAATCGCTTTCCTCATTTACAAGGAGCAGTTTCTGTCATAAATTCCCAGTAAGTTATTTTTCACAGCGCTCTGTGTTACAATAGCAATTGCTATAAGCTGCCTGAATTCCTGAGTAATTATCTATGATCAGTTATTGTTACAGATAGTCAAATGCATGCAAATATATATATGTATGCACATGAATATTCACGTAATTGTTGACAAGTGTGAGCTGCTTGAGCAGCCTTCAGCAAATTCATGATAAAAATAAATGTACTTTTTTCACATTCTCATTAATGCCCATTCAGAAGAATCTGGTTGCTAATTTAATTTCTGTATGCTTCCCTCTGAATTTTTATGAATATATGTAACATATTTTTCCTTAACGAATACAATTTTCACATGGAACTACCAATCCTGCAAGAACCTAAGCTAAATATCTGACCTAAGTGAAACAAATGGTCAGTGTTGATGTTTTATTTCCAGAAGACAAGCCCATAATTTATTCCCTGAATTATTCATTCACTGCTGTTTAAAAGTCTAATTTTCTCTTAAGTACAGAACCTCTTATTCTCCATAATCTTGCATTTCTGCCTCATCATTCATTTTAAGAGGCACTTAAAAAATTGAGAAAATGAGACTTCCTACAAGGAAATGGCTGGTTTTCACACACAACTAGGATTATTATGAAATAAATAGCAAAGTTTAATTGGTCACAAGGTTTTAGTAACAAATAACAAAGGTTTGTAGTTATTGAACAGTGTACTACTACACACACGTATGACTTCATTAGATCTTGCTGAGAATGCAGCACGTGAATAAAGATCAGAGTACTGGAAAGGTGTAGTAAAAGCTTAAGACATTTTGTCCTTGCAAAAGGCCAGTGGAGTTCCCTGGATTAGCAACAAGAAATTTAAAGAAGAATTTGGGTGTAATTTCAGTATTTCTGAGAGACTTAAGTGCTGGCGGTTGCATGCAGCATGGAAAACAGCAATTGGAGGCATGGGAACCACTAATGCAGGCGATATTTGGTCATCAGTTTTAAAGTTGGCAGAACATCTTCTAATATGTTTTTGGAGGTAATATCTTCTAGTCATCCTTTGGTCTTGTTTATTTATCATGGTATCCCCAGTCAGTATATTCTGCATAGCTTGTTTTCATACACATACGGGAAGAGGTCAAGCCATCACAGATGTCTGGCTTATGTATGTTTTTTAACTGAATCCATATACGGATCAGTCCTTACTTAATACTGAAATAAAGTGATTGGAAACAATTTCTCTTGTGATGAAGAAGCCACAAAATAGACTGACTTCCCCCATCCTCCTGGGTCTTGTTTCTGTGCATGTCAGAAAAGAAACGCTGCCACAGATTTATTTTCTTACTGATACTTTTCCTGAGAGTTGACATTGAAGCTCCTGAACATGCACACGTGTAAGTTTGACAGAGGACAAATGATATATGGATGGTGTGATACATTCACCATTTTATGTCAGTATGCTTACGAGAAGGTTTCATTATCCCATGCTGATGTAATATTAAGCTTTTGCTCAAAAATGTAAGAGAAGATGAAATGCATTTTGAACTGGAGACATTTTTTCAAATGCAAATTGACTTCCAGGGAGTTTAGACCTAAACTCTTTGTGAAGACAGAGTTGAGCAAAAGATGTGCATTAGAAGTACAGGGGGAGAGCAGTTAGGAACAGCTCAGAGGGATGCTGCTGAAGTTCCATCAAGAAGTAGTTGAAAGCATTCTCTTTCCGATAAGCTGAAGTATTGTTTAAAGCAAAGGTTAGGATCAGTCTGATTAGGATTAGCCTGACAGAAATACTTGTATATTCTATTTGTTTAACATTGTAGGACATTTTAAAATCCCTGTGCTGTTTTTAATGAATTTAATTTTCTCCTATCTTTTTATGTTTTAGATACTTGTACCATAGTAATATGTTCTTGCTCTCTCTCCAGAGATAGATATGTATACATACATAAGCAAAAACATTAAGATGTTCCAGTTTATTCAAGCTTACCTAATTAGAGTATTTGGATATTACACAATTTAAGTCACGTTGACTTCATTAGGATTAAACAGACCAAGAAGGGCTTTACACAGCTTGTTCAGAGATCTGTAGCAAGAGCTACAGTGTAAAAGCTACTTGGAAAATGTTTAGTCAGGAGATACAAACACTGGTTAATTCTTGATCATCTTGACTATTTCGTAACAGAAACCAGTATACAGTGCAGATTTAGCCTGGGTCAAGCCCTGTCATAATCAGTGACTCTTCCGAGATCCATTAACCACAAACCTGCATGCTGTGTCTGAGTCTTCTCTTGATCCTCTTTTATGCATAGTCCCTTCAAGGTTCAGTCTCTCCATGTATTCTTCATGTTTTCAGAGAGGAATCTGCAGGGATATAACCTCACCTTCTGCTTTTCTCTAACTCTGTTCCTCTTACCAACTGTCCAGTCATTTGACTCTTTAACGCTTAAGCATAAACTTAATGATTGATTTAAATACCATATTCTGGAAAAACCTGTTTCAGAGGCTAGTCTACAGTCTTTTTGAGTCCAATTGTTAAAGGAAAGACTCTCATGTCTTTCTAATTCTTACCTGAAATCAGAAACACGTGGCTTTTTCAATAAAATACTTTTCAAGGCACCTTAATTGTGCTTGATGACATATATGTCAATTACAATGGAAATGCTAAAGCTTCTTCTGGAAGTAAAAGATATAATGCAGGTGCTGATTTTTTAAAGAAGGTTAAAACATCTAATCTTAACACTGTATCTACTTAATGTGTCTATTTACAAGATAATAGGAAGGCCTAGGAAGTGCTTAGAAGCACTGCGACAAGTTCCAAATTATAGACTCGGGAGACAAGAACACGTTGTGACACAATTTGCTTCTGGAAGGTGGGATAATTATAATGGAAGGGAGCCCAAGGGGGAGGAAAGCTGCTCATAGGAAAGACTCGAGGTGTGTCAGATAATACACTCTAATTTGTATTATGATGTTGTATATTTGCATAGTATTACCATAGTTATTAATAAATTGCAGACTTTCATTTTTAAGAAATCTCACTGTGTTCTGCGTATATAAACTCGGTTATAATACTGCAGTTTAACTGTTTTAATGAAGTGATAAGCAAATGTTATTAAAGGTAGTGAGAGGGATGGTTTTTATTAAGTAGCATTTCTAATTTACTGATTTAGAACAAGAAGAGCTTTTAAAGTAAAAACTGAAACAAATTTGGGCACTGTTGTGCTTGAACTGCAGTCCCCAGCCATTAGGATGAAATGTATTATCTTCATACACTTGTAGTTTGGAGAACAACAGGGGCTAGGATTTTATGTATCTTTAAAATCTCATCAATTATTGAGTATTTCAGCTTAAGTAGCACATATACAGAAAAGCCTTCTATTTTTTAACTTTCCCTAAGGCAGAGCAAAGCAAGTTTATTTAGTAAATAAGGCTTCTCTTGTCATTTGAGAAATTCATCTTGGTTAATATCAAACCAGGTATAATTCTGAGTGTTAATATACAGTACGGCATCTTGTTGCTATAAAGTAACTGGAATGACCATTACAGTAGTAATTCCACTGGATGGTTACTACAGACAGATAAGTTAAACTGCACAGAAGTGGGGTTTTGTGATAAGACACAGGGAGATTGTCACATCGGGTTCATTTACCTGTCATTCAGAGGCCCCATTCCTCTGCTCACAGAGTAGGTGGTTATGATGAACATGACCCTGTTAAAACCCTACTGTGCAGTGACAAGCCTGACACTGTATGAACTACATCTGACATGGGGTTTCCTTAATAAAACTTACTCCATTTCTTTGATTTGATACCAAAGTAGACATTTTAGCACTTTATCTGAAGTCTGTAATACTTAAAGTGGGTCATATTCTGCGGAACCAAGGTTTAACACACACTTTTGACTTAGTATTTTCAAATGTACGCTAAAATGTGTTTCCTTGTTCAGGTAATTTCAAGCCAAGGACCTTTGTGATTTACATGAAAAATTCAATTTACCTCCTTCAAATTGATAGTCATATAAAAGATATTCCACTTGGGAATTCTTTTTAGAGCGGGAGATGACACACCTGATGGAAATGCGCTGCCTCACAAACTTTGACTTCGTACTGTTCTCAGAATTTCAGGTTCAAGTTGTATCATAGAAATATCACCACAAAATTTTAACTGATCTGCCTGATGAAATCACAGAAATGGTCAGAGACAAGAATAAGGTTTCTGCTGTGTTTGCCGTCAGGCTCTTAGCCTTACAAACATACCTCCAGGGAGGAAAATGAAGACAGAAAATGTGTTCTGATTGTTTTCATTCTATTTATGTGTCAGAGCTATTTAGGCTAAAATCGCAGTGTATGATTATTTTACGTTTTTGCTTTTATTAAACAGGCTGTTTGCCTGGTTTTATTCAGTCAGTGCTAAATGACTACATGCTATCACAAGCACCATAACTTTCCTTGCGAAGATACGACCTTTGCAGGAGCAGCATACACAGCAAGGCAGACAGCAGGGAGTTGTGGGATCCCATCTGGCATGTCACGTTTTCCCAAAGGAGATTCTAAAAGCCCAGAGCTGCCTTGGGGAATTCTGTTTCCTTGTCATCTCAGAGCCCTGTGCTCGACCATGCCCCCTAAGGAGACTGGTGGGAGAGGTCTTGTGCTGTCATGCCAGGGCTGTGAGCGCACGTCCCTGGGACCAGGAGGGCTGAGAGGCAAGCAGGGACCGACCGGGCCTGCTTTCCTGGCAGAGCAGGGGCAGAGCATCCCTGGAGAGCTGCATCTGATGTAGGAAGTCCACAATAACTTAAAGTCAATTTGTGCATAATCTGAGAACAGGTTGAAGACCACTGTGTAGTGGGGGAGATGTTCCTGAAGATGGAGCTTTTAAATTAACCTCCTAATACTGCTCATTGCACAGTGGTGCTGGCCCTCAGGAAGAGGGCATGGCAGCATCTTTCTCTGGCAGTTCACAGATACATCTAGGTTCTAGCAATCAGGAAGGTGAGGCCTGAGGAAGAGTGGAGTGTGCCATGAGTCCAGATGTGCTGCTTTCAGGGTGGGCTGGCGTGGGAGCAGCCAGCTGTGCTAAGCACGGCTGTGTGCTGAGGCAGGCTGATGATGAGGGGCAAAGGCAGAGCTGCTGCATGGGTTTATTAATGGTCCTGAGCTCACATTTGACACAGAGACCTGCAGCGGTGGCTACCACAGTTGAACTGGGCTCATGAGCTGTGGAGATTCCTTAGGCTTGTGCATGAAACACAAAAATGGGAGTGTAGCACAATATTTAGGTTGTTGTATTTTAAATGCCTTAACATGGTGAATTTAATATAAGATGTTTGAGATTCTGTCAGGGCTGTTTCCTTTAATCTCCTCAGTCAGATCTTGGCTCTGCACTTCCATTTCTCTGAACCTTACAATTCAGTGAAAATGGGAACACTCACAAAATATCACCTACAGAAAAAGCAGTGTATACATCCATGTGTTTATATGCATTTATTCAGAAATTACATTGACTACTTACATGAATGGCAGCATCAAGAAAAATTACTATAATTAAAAATAACTCTGGTTTTGAGGTAGGTTAAAGTCATCACTTATTCAATATAAATTATCTAGCTAAAATTATATCCTCTGCCAGGTAAATTTTGATGTGCACACGTTTCTTCTCTGTGACACATTACAGCAAAGCAATTTCATTATATTAGTACTTTAAAGTATATCATGCTGCGGTGGGGTGTCCACAGAAGAAATAAACTCCTCTTATATTGAAGGTATTTCCTGCTCTGCTATTCAGGTGTTTACAAAAAATTTGATTAGTACTTACCCTTTTTTTCCCCCATTGTACTTGTTATTTTTTATTTCAGTGTTTGCTACAATAATTTGGACTATTTTATCTTAGTGGCTAAAATTTTATTCACATAAACTACTCATTTGTGATGTTATTACACACCTGCTGTAAGATATGAGAACACCCTATGCTATAGCTGAAGACTTTTCCTCATTCCACCTCTTTGAGTATTTACAAGCCACAGGTATTGTATGGTCAGATGGATAAAAGGTTTTCCCAGTTTTCCCACTGTCTTCTAAAAACAGAACTTCAAACCAGAATGTATGTACAAAGCAGGACTTGCAATATAGACACAGAGCAGCAGGGTTCGTGTCACACTGCATTTAGCTATTTATTTCTGCAGTTTGGATTTATGCAAAAAGGAAGAAATATGTGTTTGGAGACAGATTCCCTGGTTTTCAATTTCCATTTCCAGTATGCATTTTTAACTATATGGAATATTCAATAACTTATTTTTTACATCATCCCTTACACTCCATCAGCACTTTGACCAGCTGAATAAGCCCTGGAGCAACCTGCCTTGTCTCTTCCCTCTTTCCACCCTACAATAACCTGAGTCACTAGAAACACTGGAACAGGCATCTCCAACCAAACAGGAGAAGGGAGCTGGGGAGATGGCAGGAATCCTCACTGACAGTCATTAGAGAATGAGATTGCTAACACTGAAAACTGTGTTTTCCAGACAGCAAGCAGACTTACCCTTAAACACAAATCAATTGTACATCTCATTAGCAAGTGTCATTTTCAGCACAGCTTCATCTTGGCATTATCACTAATGATATTCTTCCATAATAAACTTGTCTGGCTTTCATCTCATTTGCATTTCATTTCTACCTCTTGAAATCCTTCTTTTCAACTTCTGTTATTGTACAGGGCATTAGGTATTCCTGAGCTCTAACCTAAAATACACTACTGCATCAAACTGAACAAATCAGATAACCTCTAGGTAACTTCCTTTATTTAATGTGAAGGTAATAATGCTATAGTATATTACACTCAGTGAATATACAGAATCTCTCATTGTTTGAACAGTGCTTTTATGTGAAGAAGCTTGAGTAAACATTTAGTAGATTTACCAATTTACAGTCATGTCTTCCTGTGCTCAAGATGTCATTACTTTGGCCCTGGCCTCCCAGTTACCCTTTCTGCAGTGCGCCTGTCAGGCCTGCTTGACTGAAATGGAGTGTGGTTGACTTCAGTCCACTTTCTGTTCTCACTAAACAGTTTATAATTCAGATTTAGTAATAATTTGACAATTTGTATGACTGTGTAGTTCTGGACAGGCAGTGTTTGGGGTCACTTTTAATAGTCTGTATTAATTCTCTAAACCTGTATGTCCATTATCCACAGATCAAGTAAAGAAAAATTGGTAAAAATGACTGTGCAACAGGGAATGGATTAAACCTTGCTTGGCTCTTTTTTTCCCTGCTCTTGGTATGAAAAATTATCCTGTCTATGCTAATGGCACCCCCTTGTCCCTTTTAGAGGCTTTTCCCTTTTTTTTTTTTCTTTCTTTTAAAACCAGAAATTATATCTAGGATAGGATAGGAAGAAAGAAATCACCTGCCAGGAGGAAGAATTTTACCAGCTCAGAAGCATCATTTCTGTGGTGCATCTCACAATAATAGCACATATTTAGCACAGCAAGAGCAGAATATATGGCTGTGAAACTGAAGGCTGGTACAGTAGCTGGGATAATGAGTTAGTCTAGAAGGTTTGAGACTATCTCAGTCATCACCATGCAGATGAGATGCCTACAGGAACTGGAAGTGATACTTGCAGGATCACATCTGCGGAACAAGGCTACCCATCTACTTACTTGTTATCATAAACTGCATCTCTTCCAACTGTGTTTTCAGGTGCATTCCCAGAATCTGAATCATTGCAGTTCACATCTGTGTGTGCACCCGCTTGCCTGCTCTTTTCTGCTCCGGAACAATCTCTTTTATATCCAGGCATCCTGGTTGCTGATGAGGGAAGGTGCATATGGAGAGAGAAACATGCAGCTGACACGAGGTTGGCTGGGTGCTGAGAGTCAGGATGAGGTGCTCAGAGGTGCTACTTTTGAGGATTATTTCTGACTTTTTCCCATTTTATAATTAATTATGGTAGTTTCATTTTAAAATGATGATCTTGGATTTAAGGCAAGCTTAAATGTAGAGCAATATAATTCTTGTCTTCTACAGAGATACTGATTCACTGTAATTTTTTGTAATATTTTTATCTTTTCCCCTTTACTGTGGCTTGTGAAGTCTCAGCTAAACCACTCACTTGCATCAGCACTTCTACTGTGAGGAACAATTTCCTTTCATCTTCTGATTATCTTTATGAACATACTTTGTCTGCGCTTTGCTATATTTTGAATTTGATGCTCACAGTAATTGAGGTTGCCATTGGCATGTAATTAATAAAGATAAAACAACGAACTTACTCGTTCACTAGGTGGATTTCCTCAAATGCTTTTTCTGTTCAATTCTGCATATTTACTAATGACTTGAGAAGATCGCTCCAGTTGCTTACTACTTGGTAGCATCTAGCATACTTTCTGGCTTTTACAGCTTCACTGGCCAATCTGTTTCCCTTTCTGCTTAGCTTTTCTTGGCAGTAAACTGAGAGGTTTCCAGAGCTTTTGTGCAATAGTGAATTACTGGGGAAATATTTTCTGCTTGCTTCCACAGGGATAAGCAAAGCTGGACGTGGAAATAAAACCAGGAGGATCTGGTTTAGCATCTTTGTAACATCTTGTTGAGTGTGCAAATTCAAACTCTTTCTGAGGGGAAACCAAGCACTGTCTAGTTGGTTGCTAGTCAGTAAAGGCATCCTGATATGTCCATTTAGTCATCATCTTGGCACAAGGAGAAGCTGAGAGAAAAACAGGGCAGGGGAAGGAATTCCTTCAGTGCCTTAATAAAATAAAGATTTGCTACAAATATAAAACAGATGGCATATTAATATCAAATACAGCTGGCTTTTTAACATTAAACTTTTGCAAAATAGAATGACTTGCTTTAGTGATGCTGACTAACTGCACAGTATTTGTTATGGAAAAAAGATGAAGAGCATTGTTCTCATCTGTAGCTAAACCATTGCAACTTCCGTTTATTTCACTGCTCAATCTTAAACTCAAATTCCAAACCTCATTGACTGTGATGCCTTAGGCATGATATGTATATAACAAATAAATTAATTCTGCCCCTACTATTTAAAACTATTTTAAAATCTGAATTCTTTGCAGAACTGACTCAGATAGCAAAGTGTCTCCATTCCTTGTAGGTTGCCCTCCAAGCTAGAGGCAGGGGCTTGATTTATTTTTCAGTGTGAGCTCTAAGCAGGAGAATGGCTGGCAGAGAAAGCATGGTCCTCAGGATGAGCTGTAAGTGGTCCAAACAACTTCACCCAGTGTTTGTGTTTTGTTTGACTTCCATCCAATTCCATTTCATAAGCTTGTTATTGGTCAATGCATTTTCTTTTTTTTGGTGTTGGAAATTACGATTGCCAGTAAAAATATCCATATTGGCATCCATCAGATTTTATGCTGTTTGCAGTTCTTAATTTTCTGTTTTGAGGAGCAAGTTCAGGCAAGAAGAATGTGATATTCATGATGTAACATAAACAGAGTTGAAATTAATAGTGGGCAATCAAATCACAGTCTGAAAGTTGATTTTGTTTAAATGCTCATTAAATTCTTTCACATGCTACATCCTGGTGTGGGAGCAGGAAATCTGTGTTCAATTCAGTATGTTTCAGACTTTCTATGTGAACCTGACTGAATTATTTAATGTATTTGAGCTGAGGTATCTTTGTGCTTGTTACCTGGGTCTAAGTGGGGAATTGGCTTGGTGATAAAAGGACAGAGACATAGATGAAGCAATGTTGGACAAAGGGAAAATGGACTTGTGTGTGGGAATCTTTACTTAGATAAAACACCCCAACCCTCCCCCAGTTCCCATCAGCACTGGAACAGTGGAAGAAGATCCATTAAGACGTATTAAATATGAAGACCCTGTCAGTGGCTGAAGTCTCTGAACACTAACAGCTGTTACAACATGCTTGATCTTTTCTCAGATTCTTCCCTGTGCAGTTACTGGACACAGGAGTACCATGTCTTTGTTCTGACCTGATTTGACTGTTCCCATCTTACGTTACCTATGGGACAGCTGCTCACCACCAATAGCAGGGTTCAGGAATTTTCCTGTAAAAGCATAAGTGAAAAGGAAGTTCTGCCAAGGCTAAGTCATTCCGACTTAGTGGAGACACTGACACAATCTGTGTGAGCAAGATCCAGTGCAGTGGGGCTGCTAACACTTGCTAAACTTGCTATACACCACATAGTCAGCTAACACTGAAGCATAGCAGGTAGGGATGACGTTCTGACTCATCCCCACTTTTTGAAAATGGGAAAGACCTTCAGACTCAGCATATAAGGATTCTTTTTGCCTTCCCCTTGGTGACATAGCTAGACCAATGGGTTTGCAGAAACCAGGCATCCATAAGTCCCCCAGCCTTTCAGCCAGTACCATTCAGAATGTTTAACTTCTTGGTTTATGTAGCTGACAATGCACTATTTCACTTCATTGTGTATCTTCTTCTTTCCCCTCAGAATTATGGTTTGGAGACTGAAAACCTGAGAACTCTGTCTCACAAGCTGAATGCCTCAGCCAAAAACCTTCAGAACTTTATAACGGGTAGAAGGAGGAGTGGCCACTATGATGGCAGGGCCTCCAGACGACTGCCAAATGATTTTCTTACCTCTGTAGTTGACCTGATTGGTGCTGCCAAGAACTTACTAGCCTGGCTGGACAGGTAATTTACTATTCCTTGATCCTTTATGCATAAGAATAATTCTTTGGGTTGTTTTGTGTTTGTTCTGTCTTTTTCTCTTGTACTCTTACATTCTAATATTAAAATGCCAGTTCTGGAATTCTAGTTCTAAATTTGTTTTGGCAAATTTCTCTAAAATAGGAGGGAAAAGTCTAGTACCCTTTTCTGTCAGGAGGGTGTTAAAGTTTTCTCTAGTTACTTTCAGTCTGATAGTATTTTATGTGAAATGAACTGGTTTGTCCTATTCCAAGTTGACATTTCACTGCCAGAAGAGGCAATGTCACAGGTAATTTCAGAAAGAAGGGCAAGGAAGAAAAGATTGTATAGTTTGAGGTGTCCTTCAGCCATCAAAGGAGACATAAAAAAGCTGGAGTTGAGCAAATCAATTAAGAATATTCAAAATAAATTATAGTACATGCTTTGCCTGAAATTTAGCTTTACTTATTAGAGTTCTTATCAAGAGCAGGATTGATGTGTTAGATACAGTTGTGGTGCTAGTTCTCAACAATCAGTCATTTCCAAGTTCAGAATTTGGTGTACGTATCTCTCTGAATAAATGCAGTTAAAATTTTGATGGTGGAAAGACGGAAACCAAAGCACAAACTAGCATCAGAGCACTTATGTTTTGTTTCTCTTTCTTTAGAGTTGTAGCAACAAATAGTTTTATCTTGAATCTGAATGCTTTCAAGTGTATAAATGGCACCTTAGAAATCACAGTGAGGGTGAATCACCTTCCTTTCCAGGATTTGTATAATCCTGGTGACATTTTTCTAACCTAATGCCAGCAGTCATATTCTCTTGGGCTATCACCTTGTCAGTTCTTATGAATTCAAATGGGGCCAGATTCAGCTAGAATCTGCAAAGCCTGAAGAAAATCCGAGGGTGCAGGAAGCTGTTAGTGACTAAGTAAGCATTACTTTGCTGTCTTAATTAAGGTGCTAACTGCTGCTGAAGAGTGGTGTCATATTGGAAAAGCTGTCTTTGTAATAAGCTGCACAAAGGAAATCTGGACTATTGACAATTTTTAGGACGCTCCTATTTCCACTTGCCACAAGAACTATAACTTCCGATATTCTGGCCAGAATCCAGTTTACAGCCTTCCTGCCTACCTTGTTTCTTGTTTCAAAGATATATTTTAGAAAAATTGTGTAACTTGCTACTGGAAATTGTTATGATTAGGTATTTCATATTTCTGTGATGTAGAATTGATCTCTATATTACGTGTTTCTGCTTATTTGGTGAACAGGAGGCGTCATTGTGAAGTCTGTACTAACCTACCCTTCCTTTCTGACAGGTCTCCATTTGTCAGTGTGACAGAATACTCACTGCTGAAAAACAACATTGTTCAACTGTGCCTGGAACTTACAACCATTGTGCAACAGGTAGGAGTGATTATCTTCCTCTCTGAGTCCTCCTCATTCTGATGCTTAAAAATTGCAGTAGTAAAAACATTGCTAAGCTTTCACTTCATCAGAAAAATTGTTTTAGCTTTACCTCTCTTTCTCTGGGAGTGCTGGGAAGGTTTCATGTCAGGTTATCTGCCACCATGCAAGTGTTAAAAAAAAGAACAAAGCTGCAGTGGGAAACAGCATAACTACTGCTAACAGTTTATTACAGGTTAAAATATGAATGATCAAAATTCTTTCAGGGGCAAGTTCTTAGAATACATACAAATAAATGTGTTTGTACTGTGGCTTGCTCAATTAAAGGAGACCCAGTTACCTGAAAGTTGTTTAGTGATTAACATGAAATATTCATAGCACTGAGCAAACCAAATATGGAACAGATAATGGTAGTAGTGTTATCATCACTAATGTTCATTAATTAATTGTAATACAGTACTGTCCACAGGTACACAAAATAAATTTATCTGGTCTGTGGTACTACGCAATATACAAATAATAATAGCCTCTAACAGTGCCTGCCCCTGAAGTAAGGTAAGAGGTGACACACAGGTACAGAAACACTAAGTGGAAGCTGGTTTTACAAATATTTACAGTGAGCTTCTCCTCTTGTGAGTAGATGAAAGCACTGATGAGAAAAAGCAGTGTTACTGCAAGATGTGGAGAGGTTAAAGAACAGGCAGGGCTGTCTTGTAATGAACCAAAAGAGAAAGATGAAAGTGGTGTAGGAAGGAAAACAAGAAAAAAGCTTAAAGCTGTAGTTTCATAAGCACTGTCTAAACGACTGGCCAGTTAAATGGCCCTGCCTCCAACACAGCAATTAAGTATGGAGTAGCTGCTTTCTGCAAACTCTTCTTTCTTTTCCTCCTCTTCAATTTCATTTTAATTCTTGGAAAAAAGAATTAAGGTTGATAAGTATCAGTCTTTGTATTTTCCACTATTATCCTTAATTTATAATATTCAGCTTTATTCCTGTTAGAAATTTTGCCCTTTATGCGTTTTTACAGTGCAAAACAAAGATCCTTTTTCTGTTTTCTTGGTTTAAAAATTCCTATGTAGGCATTTAATTATTGATGTATCTTTATTAAGCTTTCTCTTACAAGGTGTTTATAGCACTAGGCTATTTTTGATTTACAGACTAAGCAAAATGAACTTCTCTACAGTATAAAAAGTTTGGATTCTGATTCTGCCCTTCAGCTGATATTGCACTTTGTGTGTTTGATTTTTCCCTGTGGTCTAGGTGAGAACAATATACTTTTGAATTGCTGTTTCCCTTTCTGTCATTCATTTTGCTGGTTTTGGCGGATGACATTCAGTTCTGCTTTGCCAGCAATAGTTTCGTAGTTTGGTTCTTTTTTTAATTCCGAGTCTTCAGCACCACTCCCAAAGCTGTCCTCCTTTTGACAGCATAAAAACAATCTATCTTTTAGCATGAACTCCAAGACATTCCAAGATGAGAAATGTTTAATTAGTTCTTCAGGTCTGTTAAAAATCAAGTTTTGTCTTTTCCTTATTGTCAGGTCTGGGTTGTTTGATAGTCATCTATTGAGTCCTTTTTACAGTAGACTAAATTTAGCAACCAGAAAGAGTAATAAAAACCAAGATCATTGCTAGGGAGAATGTTCTGATGTTACTAAATCTGAGGAAAATTGATCTTAATGTGTGAAAGCAGAAATGTTTCACTTAACCCAGAATTTCGGTCTTAACTATAGGCTAAAATATGAATTGAAAGGTGGAACTAATAGAAACCTGGATTTCAGATCCTTTTAGGTACTCTTTGTTTCATGAACAATGTATATTTTAGGTGTCTAATTTAGTCAGTGTGAAAGTAGCAGACAGGGCTATGCATTTGGCACATTGTGGAATGCCTTCAACCTGATGATTTATTTTGTGCAAAATTAACACACTTTTGTGGTTAACTTATAGCTGCCACTCAGGGTGAACTTCCTTCTGAATAGGGGGCATTGGTGCATAACCTTAGTTTAGTACAGACACTGCGTGTGAAGCTTCTTGCTGGGATGTACTCTATGTGTCTGAGTGACATACTCTTAGCTCTAATCAGGAAGTAGGTTTTTAGCTTTTATGTCATGTTTTTTCTCTGTATGACTGTGAAGATGACATCTTCATTCGAAATTTAAACTAAACATGAACTGCAATGCTGGATATCATTATTTACACACCACATAAATGCTATGATGAGTAAGCATTCACTTGTTTATTTGTAAACAGTATTTTTTCATACTGGTTATGAGAATGCTGATCTTTAGCTTTAGAGGAGTTTTACACCTGTCCATTTATGCTTGGGATTGTACTTTACTCAGTTTTCTTATCTCTCACAATATCACCTTCATAGAATAAGCAGGGAAACTATGAAAGAATAGCATTATGCAGAAAGCTGCAGGCACATCCTGATTTTAAGGTGTGATGTCCTATCAAAATGTGCTGATGACAATGTGCAAAAAAAAACATGTTAGAACAGAGTATTGAAGTGTTTGAGCTGCTGACTTCATTTTGAAGTGCAACTTTAGCTTCAAGGTAGGCTAGCTCTCCTTTCTCCTCTGAAAATGAATCCACCAGAGTTACTTAACTGAATTTGGATTTGGTCATGCTCGAGTGCCAAGGTTACCCTGGAGGAAAGATAACTGAAATAACAGTTGAGGAACAGGTTTGGAATTTTGTTCATAAAATGTAGACGCTGGTTAATTTTTCATTGAGTAGAAAGAGTTCACTTGTTCTAATAGAAATGGGTTTCTGATTTTTTTCTGTTTCTGTCTGAGATGTTTAAACTTGTGATAGATGCTTTTGGCACATCCATTATAGTGCACGAACAAACGTCCTCTAAACAAAAAGTTTGACTGTGCCTCGTGGAAGAATGTCAGCACAACTCAGGCTAATTTTTTTCCAACAAATGCCAAACGAACTTTTGCTTGTTCTCCCCTTTATTAATGTTTAATTATCCTCACTGAGATAAATTCAGACACCATAACGCAGACTTTTACCCTACTTTTAGCCAAACACTTTGTGTTCAGGATGAAGCTGAAGCTTTGTTTCTTAAAGCTATCTAGTTTGTACTGCCATGAAAAGAAATTGTTTCACAGTAGTTTCCTCTACCTGGTATAACTTTTATTTGCTCCTCTGAGCAGGTGGTTGGACTAGATAACCTCCAGAGGTCCCTTCCAACTGAACTATTCTGTGATTCAGCAGCTGCCAGTAAAAACGTGGGTGTTATTTTCAGTTTGAACTTTGCAGACTTCAGCTTTCAGCCCCTCCATCTTATTTGGCTTGCGTTTGCTAAAGAACATTTTGTTATTGAACATCTGTTCACTGTTTTCTAAATATAGATTATGATCAAGTCTTTACCTTAATTAAACCGAGTAAAATAAGTTACTTCAGTCTATTTACCACTGCATCTTTGCCTAATTTCAGAGCAATCTCGTTCTTTTTAATTCCAGAAGTGTTTGATTTTGTATATGCAAGCAATATGTTTTTAAATATCGTGTTGTCATATCCACCGCACGAAGCTTGCAGTAGATCTTTACTGCAGTGTTATATTGGGAAATGGCATTCAACTGGCAAACATCATAAAGTTTGAAGTTCTCTTCCAGGCTGCTCCTTTATAGGGTCTTTTTTTTTTTCAGTAGTTGACTTAACTCATGCAGGTTTATTGTACTAAGGTAATGAACTAAATAAATATTTTACTTGTGTTACTACCTTTATGTGTTGGTTAACTGTCCTCAACATTTCTTACAAAATGTTCTTTATGGTATCTATCTGCAAATTTCAGTAGTGCTTGCATTTTTCCCTTTTGGAAATAGAAACTAGAATTATGAACATAGCGTGGGTGAGCACAAGTCCTACTGACCTTTTTTCTTCATGAATATTCAAATAATGCTGTTTTGCTTTATCAGAGTTATGAATGTGTACTGTACCTTTGAAAGGTAGGTCGTTCTGCAGAGTGCAGAAGCTGACTTGTATGTAACACTGCTGCTGTGATTGTTTTCATAATTCCTGTATTTTACCATTTTACAGAGGGGAAATAGAATGCAGGTGCTTTGTTAAGAGTTTTTTTAGCTCAAACCATTTTTAAACATGTCATCCTGCCTAAGGAGGATGTAGGAAGAACATTACTATAACTATATTGTTTATTTCCTAAGAAAAATGGATCAAAATTCTATACATGTTAGTCCTGGAAGGTTTTGATTTTTTATTAATGAGGTCCCTAGTGCATAGCTGTGTATCAGAGAAAAATAAATCAGAAGAATATCGTGACCTACGTATCTTAATATGTTAGTGTAATATTGGAAGGGCTTTTAAGCTCTCAGTTAAGCTAGTCTGATGTATTTAAGCAAAAAAGTCAATATACATCTATTTTGGAAGGAATCCCAAAGCCATTAACATTTTTAATGCTAATGTAATCTTGAATGTGCAACATAAGTATGGCTGACATTAATTCTGCTCTACAAAACATTAAAATTTCAGGTTTTCTATACAAAATGCTTCTATTCTCTGACCTGAAGTAATTAAGTTTGTTCAGAATGAAGCTCATATTGCGTTTCTAGCACAGAAATTAAAGGAATAATTTAGAAAGGAGCATTAGCTCTGAAGTCAAGTGGTATGCCCTGCTGTGATTATTTTGTTCTCTTGGTACTCAGAGGGTTAAAAGGAGATGGTGGATGTGCTGTTTTAAGTGTGTAAAACTTGTAGGGAAAACTGCCTTGGGCATTGCCATCCAAACTGACTAATTGAATTCTTTTTTTGTGCTCTAGAAAATAACAGTGTGGATACAGGAGAAACATCAAAGGAATACTTGACCATGAAATGCTAATATAAATTCTTCTCTGTGTTTCTTGGCACTCTCAGTCTTCTGATTTTAACTTTCTTACTCTGTCACAATATTCTCTAAACGGTGTTCACTTAGAAATTAATTTCTCTATAAAAGTGCTACTGTTCCAAAATAAACATGACCCTTGGGGCAGAGGCTGCGGTAGTTGCCTGTACCCGGGGCTGAGCGGCTCAGGCAGGTTGAATCAGATCTGCAGCAGCCATGGATGGGCGGAAGGACAAGGTCCTCAGGAGAGCATCCCAGGAACATAGTTTGGGGGCTGGGCACTGTATCCTCAGTGGGGGGGATACAGCTGAGGTTTTAAGCCCCTGGACAAGCGGAGCAGAGATCTGCCAGTCAGCTGCTATCTCTCTCACAGAGTACCACAGCCCGAGCCAATCTGCTTCTAGAGTAAATACAGTGGGGACATTGGAATTATTTAATGGGAAGTTTAAAATAATCAACTGTTACTGCAAAGGTATTATGATCCAGGAAAGAGAAATTATAGGGAATCTTAAATTATTTGAGGGGGTCTTTTAGGTATATCAATAAGTTAAACTTTACTTGGAAACTAAACACCTAAGACACCTAAACAAGGCAGACTGTTTTTTACTTGTCATATCCTCATCCTTATAAATATGTTCTGAAATCCTCATCCTGCTTTGCAGAAAGCTTTTTCCAACACGGCATACCATTTGGAGAAGTGTTTAACAATCTCCCAACATAGCTTTTCTGTTAATCATTCATTTGCTTAAATGTAATTACTCAATGCACGTATGGCATTACAGACAGGAAGCTGGGCACTGGTGAGGTGAGGAGCCCACAGCTTGGTTGTGGAGGGCTCATAGGGCTCTGGGGCTCCCACCTCCCTCAGGGTCTGGTGTGGGTCTCCCTGAACACAGGGAGATGCTGGGTGGTACTGTGGAGCCCTGGCCGTGGTGGAGCTGCCTCAGTGCACCCAGGGCCTCTCCTGTAGCAAGGAGTGAAGCACTTGTGCCATGGCTGTGCCTTGATTTACAGAGGGCTGTGCTGAGGAAATTCCCTAAACATTCAAAAGCAGTAGAGGTTCCTTTTAGGAATTTGTATGCTTTGTTCCACAAAGGAAAAGTGCTATTCTAGGCACTGTAGTATCACTAGATCAAAACAGACATTAAGGGAGAAATAACTCTTAAGTTACGGAGTTATAAGATTTATTAGTCTTTCAAAAATAGCTAAAATAGGAAAATGGCTGCTCTAGAAGTTACAAGCAAATTCAGAGGTTTATCAGGAATATTGTTTTTCAGCCCTACTTTAAATTGGTTAAGAGCAACATTGTGTAATGGAAAGCTGGGATGGAGTTGTTCTTTGGGAGGTCTTATGGCAGTGAAACCTCCTGGATATTCCTGGATCAGTGATCAGCATGAGCAGCCCTGTGTCCTTTCTCATCCCTTTTTGGTGTGGCTTGTGCCTTCCGTAGTTCAAAGCTCAAGCAGTTATGTGACTTCAGCAAGCAGATGGGACCACTGCTCTTTTCTGTCCCTTGTGCACAGTGTAGACAGTCAGGCCTTGGAGCAAAAGATGGAGCAGAAGAAACTGACAGAATGCACATGCGATGTTTAGCATCTTTAGCATTGTACTTGTCAAATATTGTCTGTCTCCTCTTCCTTCCCGTGCTTTATAGTAACACAATCTACCTAGTGATAGGTCTGACATGACTGCGCCCCGCACAGCTTGTGCGACAGGTGACAAACATTCTGCCTGATTTAAGGCCAGGCAGTGTAGCCCTTGCTCTGCACATCATTGAAAATCTGACATGCCACATTAATTATACCCAGTTACTTTTTTCTCACTATCATGACTCTGTCCCCCCCGCTTACATTTATATTGTTGTTAGTTTTGAACACGAGTTTCAGGACTGTCAAGGGACGAATAGATCCCTGAGGTTAACTAGCCACAAGAGAAGTCAAGTGGCCTGAGATTGTAAAGTAACCTTTTGGTCATGACAAGCTCAAGAGCTCATTTGTCTTTACACGTACGTCTGTAAGAGATAGCTATCAGCATAAAGACGCCTTTCATTTCTTCACAGGACATTTAAAATAACGTGTACTTATTGTTTTTTGTTTATTTTGCCACAGGATTGTACAGTGTATGAAACAGAAAATAAAATTCTTCATGTGGTAAGTAATCTAAGTGTTCTGCTTTGCTCTTCTCTAATCCTACCCCATTTACTTAAATGATATTAAAAAAATTAAAGCTACTAGAGCAAAATAAAGTTTATTAATGTTTGACACAGCTTCTGATGAATTTTAACAGTTGCTAAAACTTAAAGTTTTCATAAATAAGATCAAGACCAGCGAGAGAGAGATCAGCTTACATGCTTTGTGACCCTGCCTGAAACCAACTTAGTAATAGCTCTGCTTCCTACCAGCCAGTTTAATGGCTGCCCCAGTACTCTAGATTTAACACTCTAAAATGTCCTTTTTTACATCAACATAAAGAAATGGAGATTCTACCCAAATGATAGTAATAAAATAACACCCACACCTGTTTATTTTAGCAGGCAAAGTCAGATGCTCCCTCTCACTCCCCTGACACAGTTCCTATATTCCTGTTATACCTATAGTTAATTGCAAATACATAATTATTGCTCTTAGATTGTTTTAGAAGCTTCACAGAACTCTTACTAGTATAATACACCTATTAGTATTGCTGAGGTGGAATTCTAGTAATGGATCCCTCAGACCTGGTGCCTTCACTGGTTGTCACACTGAGCCATTGGTGCACAGTGTGCGCACAAAAAATACAGCGATGAAGAGGAATGGAAGAATCTTATATAAAAAGTTATTGATTAGATACTGGCCTGTAAAGTTCAAATCCTTTATATTTTACTGGCACTAAAAACTTGTACTGGCTGAGACAGAGTTAAACCCTATGGTGAAAGGGAAATCTCAAAGGATTTGCAAGTTCAGATAAGCTTTTGACAAGCTCTAACCAAGTGCCTGACTCGTTTTAGCAGGAAAACAGAAACCCCAAACCTTTTACACATACTTTGCTTCCAGCAGGGATTAAAATATGTCCTAAAACATTTATGTGCTGTTAAATTCAAAAGGCATGCAGTGACTTTTAGACAATAACTTACTATTCTGAAATAGCTTACCTGATTCTGAAATGGACTTCTAAAAGCACCTGAAATCTTCTGGGATTTGGAGTATGTGTGTGCATCTATGTATATATAGATACATATATGTGCATTTTTATCTCACGATTCTAATTGCATATGACTTTCACAAATACATCTTTAGCACGAATATTACTTTTGACTTTTCTACCTCTTGTTGATGGTAACCTGAAAAGATGGAAGTGAAGAGAGAAAAGTTTCCATTTTTAAGCCTTCCACAGGCTCAGCAGTGAGAGTGTGATGAACCTTAAGGAGCCTAAATCCCAAGGCAGTAGAACTCATCTTAGCCTGAGCAAAATCATGTGAAGCTATGACCCGGAGCATCCTGGCTCTAAGAATTGACATGATTATCGTCATAACTCTGGGTAAATTGAGAAGAATCACCATCTTTCTAGCAGCATCTTAAAAAAAAGAAAATTTATTTCAAGGACACTGAATTAAAGAATAAGCTTTGTAAACAGTTAATTTCTTTTATGGTCTCTATATTTATTAAAAAAATTAAAAATAAGAAAAATAATTTTGATGCTCTAAAGTAAAAATTTACACTTGTAAGAGAATCTGTAATTCTTAAACACCACATGGCCTTTTGTTCTCTTTCTGAAAGATATTAAGAAAGGTATGCTTAGAAGTAAATACAGATTTATAGAATGATGATCAATGGTTGACTTTCTTCATTGGCTACTGGAGATATTCACTGAAGTGTAGATTTGTGTGGAATAGCTCCACACTGAGGGAGAATGTTCTCAGCTGCGATCACAGGGCACAGATGCCATTCCCTCAGTAGTCGTGGGACTGGACTGTGTCTACTCTGCACTCAAGTATTATGAGAAAAGACAAGTTATGAAGGAGTCATCTTCAGGATCACTCTGAACTGAATGCTGGAGGGTCAGGTTTCGTTTTTTTTTTGGATATCTGTTCAGCAAATGTGGTTGTTGGAACTGCCTCAGTTCTTTAGACTAATATAGTATGCCTCTCATAATAAATAAATGACAACCTGCTAGTTCTTTCTCTCAGCAGTACATACAAATTATTAACTATATCCATTCTACCATCCAAGCAGTAGCTGCCATACTAAAAAAACCTTTTGTGACATAGAAGTTTGCATGGCTTTTTCAAGACTTAGTGGTTACCTAGAGGGTCTATTGTCACGGCCCATTGAGGGAAGTCTAACAGATGAATGTTGGTGTTGAACCACCTGTAAAACTGTATGGAAAGTTCCTCTGCAACAGGTGCTGAACTTCTTGAAGAACCCTTTTTTTTGTTTGAGATTTTCTGAAGCACAGTAGTATTGCGCCATCTGGAGAGCGTGCACTTTGCTTCTGTGTGCTTTCAGAACTAGTACTCAAGACTTCGGCTCTTCCCTTTTTTTCAGTGCCCAAAATACTTCAGCATGTGTTGGTGTACCATCCCATGTTGATAGTCCGTACCAAACATTACTTCCTGACCCGGGCCTTGGCATTATTTACAACTGGTGTCAGGCCTCTCTTGTATCTGCTGAACTTCTTTTGCAGCAAACTGATCTTTTTAAATACTCTAATACGATTTTCTTGAATATTTTCCTCATGATAAAATCCTACATAGATTTTATTTGATTTTCTGAATCATGGGGAGATCTTACAGATTCATAACAGTAAATTTGACTGAAACCTTCTTTGTTTATTTCATTCCAAAGTTTATTTACTGAAAAAGTATTTGAATTACATCAGAAAGTAGAAAGTGATATGTCTGGGATTTAGTCTGCATCTAATCTATACATATGATCTTAAATGTTAAAGCATAAGAGAGGGCTTCAGTTTGAAATCATCATAGTGTTTTGATATGTCTAATTCAAAAGCTGGATGAAAGCATATACTCACAGACAGGGTCAAACATGAATTCATAAGCAGAATAAGCAGTAGGGTCCACTTTTTGAGCAAGCCAGTTTCTATGTCTCTGGTGGCAGAAGACAGGACCTAAAGTTTTGTTTAGGGGTTCTGTCCCAAAGCTGAAACTACTAGAAATATTTTGGGTAATGATGACCTTTAGGTGCAGTCATGCATATCTGAATGGGGGACTTTGCACCTTGCAACTGGTACAGAATACAGATGCCACATCCAGTACTCCAGACCTGTCCTTGGATTTCCAGATGAGTGAATGGAAACATAATCTCTAAATTCAGGCAGTTAATTTATACATTGTGACAACTTTATTTGTTTAACCTATAATATGTCAAATGAGTTATTAGAAGTCTTCGTGCTTTTGCAAATGCCTGGAATAAAACTTCCCTTAAGAGATTTCACCAGAATTTGCTGTAATTAGGGAAAATGAGAGTATAGTCCCCAAAGGAAAATAGATGCATACAGCACAGCTTTGACTGGAAGAACATACAGAAATTCATCCATATGAATGCTTTCACTTTCAGATTAGGTTCAAATATTTTTAGGCATAGTCTTTTTAAATGAAAGCTTTAAGCAACACATGCAAACTTGGGAATCAATCTTTATATATGAAGATTCTCCAAGAGTACAGATCGACTTCTTTCTAATCCATATAGTTGACAGTTTGCCTTTGAGAGACGTGTTTAGTCTTTCAGTAATTTCAGTGCAATGGAGTTCCTACTTCAAAGGTGTTTATGTGGATTGGCATTAAGATTTTGAGATCTTTAGCTGGAAGGCAGGATAAGAAAATTATTGCACAGTTGCAGTGATCCAGAACATCAGTTAAAGGATGTCTTCGAAGATGCATAAGAATTTTACTTCATGAAATTAGTTAAATAAGGCACTCATCTACCAATGTAATTTTTAACAAAGGAAACACTTTCTAAGTTATTTAATGCAGAATTCACCTAATGATCACTGCTGATCGGGTTGCTCTTTTGGTAGCCAAAATAGATTATTGAGTTGGTGGATAAGGCATTTATTTTGACATTTTTCACTTGACTTCCATTGTATCTATGTTGATACATTATAATGACAGATAGGATGTAGTTGATCAGGTTGTTTCTGGTTCTGGTTTTGTGTGTAGCTGGAGTTGAGAAGATAGTTCAGATACACAGTTCTCAGTGCACAGTAAAATGTTTTGATCAGAAGAACATGCATGTACATGCATGTAAACTTGTTTTGTAATTTATGGTTATTTTCTGTTCCCTTAACTTTTTGTTCTTAACTATCATATACCTGTAGTTTTTACAATGCTAAGAAGTAAAATTATCTATTCATTCTCAATTAGTTCTCAGAATAAGAACTTCTTCACTAGTAGTTTCAGTTTAATATGAGCAATTATATTGACTTGTTTTTCTTCGTAGTGTAAAACCTTGTCTGGGATTTGTGACCACATCATTTCGCTCTCATCCGATTCTCTGGTGTCACAGTCAGCACATCTTGAGGTAGTTCATCTCACCAGCATTATGCCCAGTGAGGGTTTGGTAAGTAGCAAAGCAGTTTAAAGTTTACCTGTTAGAGTACAGAATACAAGCCTCAGTTCTTCAGGGTGATAACTTCTTTTGATTTATTGTGAAATCAGAATGTATTTACACGCAGTGTCCTACTTATTTGGTAAACTGATTCAGATTTCCGAAAGTGGTTTAATTAACATTTATCTAAATAAAGGAATTGTATTTTTTTTTCAGAAATTAAAACCTTTTTTTACCTAGGGCTTCACGTGCAACTGGTAACTACATGAGCAGCTAGGGAAAGGTTATAGCCATTTGATAGCCATATTGCAGGTTTTGGCATGTACCGAAGTAATCCCCAAATACATACATATACAAATAAAATGAGCTAAATATCATTAACGTGGTTTGAAAATGATTAGTGGGAGATATGTTTCTTGGGGTTGCATAAAAATAGTTATATGCCTCCCTACGGATTCAGTTCAAATAAAGCTTTCAGAAGTATCATCCCAGAAACAAAATGAAATCTCATAAGTTATTGTTGACTGAGCAGACTAGTCAGGTGTCTTTTGAATGCCACAGCTGCTCTGCGGTAAAATGGGTCACACCATTAACATTTTCTTCAGAGGTAATAATTAAATAATTATTTGGCTACCACTTTTAAACAATAATGTACTGTTACATATTTTGGACAAGGGATTTTTGTGAAGTTTTAGGGGCAGGTGGTAAAGATTTCTGTCTCCTCTCAGTAGTCCTTTACTTTACATCCTGCTATTGGTATGCTGCAGGAGGATAGGGGTTGTGCTTGGGAACCTAGTGCCTCAATAAAAGCTAAAGAATAAGGTAGCACTGCAGGCATGAGGATGTTCTTGCACATTCTCCTCAAGAGACAGACTACTTTTTCCAGTACAATCTCATATAATGTCTCCAACTGCCCTCTCAGGGTTCGGGTTTGGTTTTCTTGGGTTTACTCCCCCCCAACCCCTAAAGAGGAGGTATCCAAGAATGTTGTTCCTGGGTTGGTGGAAGCACCCGGAGGAGCTAAAAAAGGAGGAGAAGTTGGTAACCGTAAGACTTACCTGCCAAATATCTCAGCTTTAACAAATAAAATACATGTGAGTGTTACTATAGGCATTCTGGCATGTTTCTTGACTGCGATTCAGTGTGATTTACAGTTAAATTTCTGCTAGTTGAGATGTGGTGTATCATTTCAATATCTTACTCTTTGGTCTGATATAGAATAGCATGAATTGAATGCAAATCCTGTCAAAGTTACAGGAACATGATTTTGAGGTGTGCATATTAATTTGAGAATGGTGTATTTTAATAACATGAGGAGGTTTTGTATGACTGCATAAGTTTCCTTTATTCTTAGATTAAGTCAACAAAGATCATTACAGCAGTATAAAACGCATTTAATTTTAATTCTGTGGCATCACAGATGCAAAGCCTAGTATGTAATCCTGAAGACAGATATAATTTGCCTGCTGTGCTCCTGCATCCCAGTGGCCAAATGTGTTCCCTCTGTGGCCCAGTTTCCCCTCTTGGTCTGATTTCTGGGTTAGTGCAGGGGTGTCCAGAAACACCAGGTCATTTACAGTTTGTGTAGTATATATGCTGTAAATCAGTCCGTGCTTTCGACTCACATTAGGACTAATACATCCTGTATGCTAGTAGTCTGGATCTCTATGTAGCTTTCCTTTCTATCAAGAACTGTAATGTATTTCTGCTGATCTACTTAGAGGAAAGGTCGCTCTCAGTGCTGAAGAGAATGTGAACAGAGATAAGATGCCTTTTCCTCAGAGATGATGCAGTATAACAAGCAGGGCTTGGCAGTGCTAGTGTTTCCTGTTCAGTGATAGCTCTAGATCTAGGACAGGGGTGTAGACTGCTGGAGGACAGGAAGAGTGTAGCCTACTTCAAAAATGGTATGTCTGGTTGTGAGCTGAAAACGTGCAATATTAGGCAGGTGTCTTTCCAGAGCCCCTGGGAATGAATGATATACTTTCTGAGCATCTTATCATAAAGTATCAGGTTATGATTTAAACCTTTAACGTGTGAGTGTCAAGATGAGAGTTGTTGACTGTATTGTTGTGGCCTGTCATGTGGTCCACACTTTCCTCCACAACACTCTCGTTACTAACAGGACATCAGGCAGATAGGGCTGATGCTGTGATCATGCTGTAGACTGGACTCTAACACTGGGTGGAAGAACCATGGTTTAGTCTTCACCCACAGTGCACACATAAATCTATAGCCAACAAAACTGCGGTAAATGGGCACTGCTGACAGAAGACATGAGCAAATACTGCAATCAAAATTGCCTGACTATTTTCTCCTTTTTCTTCTTTTTCTTTAAGAAGAAGTGAAATCACGGTGAATAACAGCATTTTCTGTGCCTAATTGTGAAGGCGCTGTAACATGTTAGGTTGGAAAGTTCCTTATAATCAATTTTGCTGACACTGTGTTCTGTTTAGAAGAAAATATGAAAAAGGACTATAAATGGGAATAAAAGAAAAATCATGTGAAAAGGAAAAGAAAACATTAATCAGTATCAAATATAGAACAGAGTAATGAATTACAAATGGTTTTCTCATGATTGTATAGCAGGTTTTTTTTTTTCCACAGGATCTCTGTTCCATTCAAGAGAAAAATGAGTGCTATTCACTGAATGGAATGTATTCAGAGTTCCATTTTTATCCTTATCATTCAGTGTAGGGGTTGAGGTCTTATTTACCACACTTCAGCTAAGCTCTGCATTCCTTTGAGTTACTAATTTCATTGTGAGTTCTTGGGTTTGGGTTTTTTTATGTGGCCTTACTGTGTGCTTCACAGACACCAATGAATTCATCCGCACAAAACACTTGTGAAAATAATACTGTAATTTTAGGTTTATGGACAGGAATCTGACAGAGTCATTTGGGTCAAAATCTCCCAAAATCTATTTTTTAGGAGAAGCTTACCACCATACAGTTGTTCAGGACAGTTGTTACTTTTAGAGCATAAGTTCAACACATAGTCTCTCTTGCTTTTAAGTGTAGCTAAGGTTTTCAGAGCTATTGAGAACTTTAGCTTGAGATTCATACATTTTGGCACCTAGAAAATTGACACAATTATTTGCCATTGGTGAAAAGCATGGTGTAAATTACTCAGATTTATATGAGAACACAGTTATCTGGAATGATACTCAGTTGACTTAATTATAAGTCTTCCTCTTTTTTCAAAACTCCATTTGCAAACTGGTTTCATTTTATGCCTTCTAATTTCCTCAACACATGAGCCAGAAATCCTATAGACATTGCAAAGGCTTTCACAGAAACTGGATTTATTTCCAGGCCCAAGTCCATGCAGTTGCAGAGTCAGAACTCCTGTGGGGCAGTGTCTGTGTTTAGCTGTTTAAACAAATTCTGGACCATAAGTATTTTCACAAAGGGTCTGTATGTCATTTGAATGTGCATCTGTGGTTCCAGCAATTTCTAACCTTATGTCCGTGCTTTTATGAGCTTAATAGTTGGGTGGGTTTTTTTGTTTGGTTTGTTTATTTTTTAACTCTCTTTTCAGTCTGGTTTATAAAAAAAGTCTTACCTCACACACTGCCCAGAACACACTCTCTGTTGGTAGTTTCATGGCAGTTTTTGCCATACAGAATTTGCATGGGGAAGCACACGTTTTAGGTTCCATTCCAAGTTCTGATGACTGTGTTTGTATCCTGATCTCTGTAGGCATTTCTTTGCCTCCAGAAACATACTGGGATTTTTCCTCTCTTTCCATTCCTTCCCTAACTATACCCATCATAAGTGTCAGTCTAGTTGCTTCCTCCTTTTCTTTATTTAGCCTCTAAATCTTCAGTGGCAAATACTAAAACACCCTCCATATATTTTCTATTTCATTTTAAAATAACTTTAAAGATTGTAAGACACTTTTTCTCCTGAATTGTAGTGCTGGATAAGGTAATACCATTTACATCTGATGTGTACTGCACGATCAGCCCGAGTAAGATGTCTGGAAAGCAAAGCATGTTTCAAACAGCCAGTTTCACAAACTTGAAATAAACTCCTGTGCTGAGAAAGTGTTAGATCGTGAGAAGCACTGTCAGCTTTGACAGAAAGAGAACATGTATACGGGTGTTTTTATGAAATAGAATAGAACAAAGTAACTTCAGCATTGTGATTTGAGAAAATTCCCTTCCTTGGCTTTTTGTTTTTCAATTCTTTGTGTTATCTACAGTGTCATTTGTAGCATAACGAAGGACACTGGATTGTTTTTATACTTACAGACGTTTATTACAAATTGTTTTCTTACTGCTTAGAGAAAGATAGGTTTCTATTTCATTGCACTGCATGGTAAACTTCCTTATGGAAGTTTTACTGTCAAATAATCAAACACAGGCTAAGGGAACAGAGTGTTTTGTACGAGGTGATGGATATGGAGACTTCTTGGAATGGGAGCAGGGAGGGGTTTGGAGGTTTGGGGCTTTTTTTCTCTTCCCCTACTCTTGGATGATCAGGGATTGTCAGTAGTGGAAGATTCTTTTTATTAGAGCCAGTATTATTCCAGACTAAACTTTTTCTTAATGTTCTGACCTCGATGTGCTGTATGTGTGCATGGAACTTTAATCTTCTTTGAGGAGATTAATGATTACCCTTAAGCAGGAAATTCTAACCAGGTAGGCTGTTGGGCTTTTGTTGTTTGGTTTTGCATTTTCTGACGTCTGAGGAACATTTTGTTTCTCAAATGCAGTAGCACTGTTATTCCTCTTCCTTTTTTTCCCCCGCTGTTGTTGTCTCTTGTGTCTGAGCTTCCTACTGCTGATAGAAACAGTGTAACCTGTCACCCTTTAATTGAGATATACACTACTTCTATCCACAGCCTTGTTAACTTTTCTGCAGAGGGAACTTTTCCGGTTTCATTTAATAATTTAAGGGAAGCAAAGATTGTGGGAATAAATATTTTTATAAGACCAGCTGTGTATCACTGGAAAATAACCTCAAAACCAAAGAGACAAGCTGTCAGAAACAAACCCTTTCTTTAAACCCTGTCTTTATTAAGGGTTATTCATCTATCTAATGTACAGTTACCCTTTCAAATGGTACTTCTCTTTCTGTGGAATTTGTAATTTAAGGTGGTGGAAACCAATCTTTCCATTTGTACAAGAAAATAACTGCAAGAGAATGCAAGAAGAAGAAGTAGAATGTGAAGGCAGGTTTTTTGTGGAAATACTCATGTCTGTCAGACTGTTAGTTCACATTATTTTTTAAAGGCTTAAAGAAACTCAAGCTTCCATCATGCTTGACATAAAAAGGTTGTCAAAGCTTACCTTTTTTGCTGTCTATGGGTTTCTATTTAGGTAAGATTTAGTAAAAGGAACATAAGAAAGAAGAATAAACTCTCTTTTGAGTTAGATGAATGTTTCAAAGAACTAAGAAAAAAAAAACAATGTTAAAATGTCTGGTTAAACTGGGGGAGCAAGAAGCTCAAGAAGGACCAAAAAACCAAAACAAACCAAACTCTGCTTATGTAGAAGAATAAAAAATGCTACTGTATAGCAGGAATGAAAGTAGAGGCATTTAGTATAAATGTGGGCAAAGGACTGCAGCATATGAGGTAGACCAAAAAAATATTTCAAGAAAGGCTTTGTAATGGCATGAAATTTAAGTGAAAACTCTTTCAGGCACCTTCTTAAAGCTACCTTGTCTGTTTGTTTATACACATATATATATATATATGTATATATCTGACTATCTTGTCAGTTTTTTATATGCCTTTGTCCAAATTTGATACTTAAAACAAGGTTAAAGAACCATTCTACATTAGAGGCAAAAGATCAAGGGGTGTAACTGTTCCCTGGTAGTTTCTAGCATTACAGACCTGAATCTTGGCTATTGATGTTTCATTGTGTTGTAAAAGTCGAGCCTGCACTCTTGTCCTTCTAAAAGTGCTGTTGAAGACACGTAGACCACTACACTGTAGTTTTAAAACCCTGAATTTTTCATGCTCAAGTATTTTGTCTTATTTCATCAAAGAGTGGTACAAAAACACGAACCCTCTGAAAATAGGTCATTGTTACCCAGAAAGCAATAATAGCCTACATGGAAGTGTTGGAATTATGAGCCAGAAATGCTTATACCAAAAGAGTTTAGTCTTATTGTGAAATTCAGAGCTCTTCAAACATTATCTGAAATATCCATGAATTGACCTGGGTATAGTTGTCGACACATAAAATTACACTGCTGTCATTTGCAGATGTCTGCAAGAAATTTTGAGGAAAATTCTGCTTACAACTGGAAATACCATTTTCTGGGCAACTGTCTCTTCAAACTGGAATTTTAAATGTCTGGTTCCTTCCCATATGTTTTAAAAGGTCAGATTTTAATTAAAAGCTTTCAAGTCACTCTCACTAGAGACCAGTGACAGAGTTACTTGGGAACAGTCAGATTCCTGATATAACAGCCTGTGAAACATTTCCGTGTCCTGTGGCACCTCTCATATATCAGCATAATTCTTTGGAGTTTCACATTTAACATATCACATATTAAAGAGCAACTACTTATTTCTAACCCAGTAACTTGAAATGACAAAGTATTCTTTGGATATCACTGTTAAAGCAGATGAGTTCCTTCCGTTCTGTCTGCATAGTGATTCCGGGGCTGGATGTGTGTAGGAAAAAGCTTGTAGTAAGACTGGGGTTTGGGTGCTGGACACAGAAGGGGAGATCAGAGCTGATGGAAAGGCTGGGGGGGGATATAAACTTATTTGAGAGGAATAGCCATTCATGTTGAAGAGGAAGCACCAGAAGAAGAGGGAGGTGGAAGACAACCAGAAAAAAAAGCCACTTCCCACTTAAAGTTTCCCATCCGGAACCTAGGATGTATTCCAGGATTTGGAAGTTCCCTCATTTGTGTGCTTTTTGTCTGTGAAACCCCTGACAAAACATTCTTCTTATTTAGTCCTAGCTGATGTTTCTGCTCTTTTGCTTTTACAGCTTATATGGCTGAAATCTATGAAATAGTTAGCAAGCAGTTTGTGTAAAGAGTGATTTGAGAATAATCATCTTACAAGAGTATAGCTTCATTTCCATCCCATTTATTTTTTAAACAGACATTAATAGGATCACAATAGCAGATAGGTGGATCCTCTTTTAATAGGTTAGTTTACAGGTTAATTAAAGATTATGCTTATGCTATAAAATACATTATTACAGAAGAATATGGCTCTTGAATATGCTGAATCAGTGTAACTGCTCTAAGTCACAGACAAATAGAAAGTAAGTGTAAACAAAATAACTCTAACTAACAGTTCCAGAAGCAGTAGCAGTTGTCACAACGGGATCTACTCAGCTATTCGTATCTGTGCTTGCAGAAAATAAGCTTGCTGCTTCTGTTCTTCAGCTGTGGTATTCAATCAGTATTTGCCTGGCAATTACATTATCTGACAGAAAAAATAATCAGAATATATTTCCTTTTTTTTGTTTTTTAGTCTTATTAACCATTAAAAATGCTTATATCAGTGGAAACAGAATGAAACCATGATGAACAAAGAGATAGCCAATAGCTCATTAAATTGAAAGAAAGGTCCAGCTTTTCTGCCTAATTCAGGCTGTGAATACTTTTTCAGGGTTCACAGAATTAACAGCTCTTTAAATGACTACATTTCCTATAAAACAGAGTAGATTAATTTTTAAACTGAAGTTTGATGAAAATGACCCACTTTTAAAGCCTACTTTGTATATGTATTTGAGCAATTTTAACTTTCAAGAGGTTCTGCTAACCTGTGACAGTATTGCTTGAAATATGCCTGGAGATTCTAGTCGTTCTCTTTGCAAATGCTGGTTTTGAGAAGAAAAACGAGAATGGGGTTGGGGATGAAACACATGAATCACTAAAATAGGGTTGACACAGATTGTCCTTTAGAAATAATATTTTTCTTAGTATGAGTCCTTTCATGTTGAAGGATAAACTGTCCTTTAGAAGTCATCCTATAACAGAAAGCAATTGCAAGCTAGTTTAAACTGTGGACAATGTTACACACCACATTATCTGTTGTAAAAGGACAGGCAAGTGCTGACAGTCAGCGTATCAAGGACGGGGGGAGCTAGGGAAAAATGTTTACGGGGTTGGAAGGAGTGATTTGAAGGAGGGAACATAATCTGGCCTCTAGATCAGATGACATAGACTAAATAAAGCTCTTTCAGACTTGGTGTATGTTGGCTCATTGTCCAGTTGGAGACCAGTAACGAGCGGTGTCCCTCAGGGATCGGTGTTGGGACCGGTCTTGTTCAACATCTTTGCCGCTGACATGGACAGTGGGATTGAGTGCACCCTCAGCAAGTTTGCCGATGACACCAAGCTGTGTGGTTCGGTTGATACCCTGGAGGGAAGGAATGCCATCCAGAGTGTGCACTCGCAGCCCAGAAAGCAACCGTATCCTGGGCTGCATCAAAAGGAGCGTGACCAGCAGGTCGAAGGAGGTGATCCTGCCCCTCTGCTCTGCTCTCATGAGACCTCACTTGGAGCATTGTGTGCAGTTCTGGTGTCCTCAGCATAAAAAGGACATGGAACTGTTGGAACAAGTCCAGGGGCCACGAGGATGATCAGGGGACTGGAACTAGCAGCCTTCCAGTATCTGCAGGGGGCCTATGAGGATGCTGGGAATAGACTCTTCGTTAGGGACTGTAGTGACAGGACAAGGGGTAACAGGTTAAAACTTACACAGGGGAAGTTTAGATTGGAGATAAAGAAGAAGTTCTTTACTTTGAGGGTTGTGAGGCACTGGAATAGGTTGCCCAGGGAAGTTGTGAATGCTCCATCCCTGGTGGTGTTCAAGGCCAGGTTGGACAGAGCCTCGGGTGCCCTGCTTTAGTGTGAGGTGTCCCTGCCCATGGCAGGGGTTTGGAACTAGATGATTTTAAGGTCCTTTCCAACCCTAACTATTCTATGATTCTATGTTTTTTAGGGGTTTCTTTTTAAGAGTACTTTCAATCTTGTCATGAGTATTATACAGAAAACCTTCTCCCAATTGGAAAAATAGTTTTGAGCTATTATTTTGTGTAATATAGGTATGTAAAATGTATATATGTAATATATTATACAATATAAAATACCTTGCTTTCTGAACTATATTTTAAAACCCCCAATATAACAATTTTAATAATTTTAGACAGAATGCAATCTTTCCTGGGTTTGGGTAACACAGATATGTCAAGGTTCTACTTTAACAATCAACAAGAATCAAGCTCTTTTCAGTATTTTTCTTTTGGGAAAACAAGGATAAAAGTTCCACCTAGGTTAATTTGAAGGCTATGAGTCATTCACTAAAATTGTTTATTTTTATATAGTTTGTTCTTAAAGTTTAATAGCTAAGATGAAAGAGCAATAGCAAAATGTAGGATACTTCTTAGTGATTAGTCAGTATTTATGTCTCTCAGATGGCGTATGTTAAGACATAAAATTGTAATCTGATTTTTCCAAAAATAGACATAGCTTAAAAGGCAGCTCAAAACTTAATGAAGAATTATGTGATGAATTCTAGTTAAAAATTTAGCACTATGTTCTGTTTTGGTCTTAAAAATCTTAGTCTGTTGGTTTAAGTGAGGAACGAATCTTGTCAAAACAAGTAGGGTGTTAAAATTGTGATATTAAATTTGATATTAAAAGTGTGATTGGAAATGTGTTACTGAAGTTTACTATGTGTTAAAATAACAGACTTCTGTGATGGCTGCAGCAGTGTTGTGTAACATTCCGGCTAAAATTTCACTATGGAAATCCAGTGTTACACGTGCTAGATGGATTTAAATGTTTAGATTTTTTAATGGAGATTCAACGTCCCATTCTCAATGAGAACCTTCAGGTTTTTTAATGATCTAGTGCTCCTGTTTATGTCTTTTAGTTTGGAAAGAGAATGAGATGTTTGTCAGTAACAGTTGAAGGTAGTACAGAGCCAGTAGAATAGCAAACTGATAAATTTAATCCAACTGTATAGAAGGAAATACTGGAAGACTCCCCAGAAACTTCTTTCTTCCAACTAATCACATTTTATGAATGTGATTTCAAGACTTTCAAGGTCTAATTTGGATATCCTTATTTTTCACAAAAAGCTCATAAAGCAGTCTCATTTATGAGAAGAAGTAGTCACGGTGAGTAAAATCTAAAATGGAGTTTTCTATGCAGCAGAGTTAAGCAACCTGATGAGTTTTAGGCAGTTCTAGTTTTGAACTTTTACGATTTAAATAAAATTCCAACTTGTTGAAATTAAGCTAGCTTGCCTTAAAGTAGAAGTCACATTTTCTCATGACAAAAAAAATCAAACCAGATCCAGCTAGAGCAGGTTACTCAGGGCCTCATCTAGTCAAGCTTTTATTATCTCACAGGTAGAGATTGCACATCCTTCCACTCTGTTCCAGTGGTTTATTATCCTCACAGTAAAATCAAAACCAAACCAAACCAACTTCTTCTTTAATTGAGTTCCAACTTGTCCCTTGCTTCTCATCCTCCCACTGTGCACTCTGAAGGAGAGTTTGGCTGTATCTTCTCTTTACCCTTCCAGTTTAGGTACTTGTAGAGAGCAGCATGATCTTGCCGTTGTAGTATTTTACCTTTTTTGATGGGGGGGGGTAAGATTGGTGGGATGGGGAGTGTTTGTGTAAACAGCTACCCTGAAGATCTTCATTAGTGTTCAGGAATCTTGAAATTGATTAGTCTGAACAAAATGTTCTTTCTTATTGCCGGGGGCTCTAAACTTCCAGTTTGATAGCACAAGGTGATGCAGAATTATTGAAAGAATAATAAATCAACAGTACAGTGTACCAATTAGATTAATTAGATTTCAAAATTTGATGGATAACCATACTAGGGAGAGATGCGAAGCTATGACCTTATTCGTGAGAGGAAAGCGTACAAGGAATTGAGTCTCACTGACATTTAAAGTTCTCTGTGTGTGTGTGTGTATAGCTGGATAGATACCTACTTCGGTTGTCTCTCTTTATCTTGTTCATTGCCTCCTTGAAGCACAATTATTGCTGGACTAATTGCAAAGCTCCTGTTAGTTCACCAAGTTCATTTTTCTCCATAAATCGGCAATATGAGCCCTGGCTCATGCATTTTCTGAGTTAGACTGTGGTTTCATTTTTATTGAATCAGTAACTCTCTGAAGATGGGGCATTTAAGTTTAAAGGCAATTCCTGTTTGTGTTTTCAGTTTTTGATACTACTTTTATGTCTCTTGTAATGAAAAGAGGGCATGTTAAATATTTCAAACGCTGAATATGCACAAGCTTGTATACTGATGCTGAGTGTTGAGTTCTGCCAAAAACACCTTTGCTTGGAATTTGAAAAAGTATTAAGTAAGAAAACTGTGCTGTTTATAATGGGTCTTGATACATATTTGTTAAACTTAAATTCGCAAATGTTAATTGACCATGGTTCCTTCAGTCTGTTCAAATGTTATGGTTCTTAAACTGGAAAAAATACGCTGTTTTAATTATCATGCAAACATCATTTCTTAATTTCCTGCAAATATTAATTATGTCTCTTGCTCTTTTTTTCAGGGAATGTATATCAAATCAACATATGATGGGCTACATGTAATCACAGGAACAACTGAAAACGTAAGCTTAAAGACTCTTATCATACATACAAGTATTTTCTGTATATATGCAGTGAATTTTGTAATATGAAATCTTGCTTTTAATTAAGCCACTTTTATTAATACTTTTTATCTCTGCTCTACATCTGTCATATTGCCTTTTTAAAAACTTGGGACCCTTGAAAATAAGCATAGAAAAATATCTGTGGGGAAGTGACTAATAACCAACAATATAGTAAAATGAAAATCTTGAACTTCTGTTCTAAATGGCTTTTCAGAGACTCCTTTCCAATAGTGTTCATGGTGATGCTCTCTCTGGCACAAAATTGTCCTGTATATTAAGTAAATTTTTCTAATGTAAGAACATCATCACTAGTCTAAAGTGATCTAAAGATCTAATCACTAAAATAATACTTGTATATCAGAGTTGCTGATGAGTGAAGCTGTCCTCTGAGCATCCTTTAGTATGTGCAGTCAGCTTACTTTATGCAGTGAGTAAATGTTGTCATACAATAATGAATACATGTTTGCTAAGAGTTCTTTGTGGTTTTTTTTTCTCAGAATGAACAGTAATTTTATTGTGTGATTTTTCTTTCTAATTACCAAATTAATTTAGAAAGAATGTTAGAGTAATCAGACTTTTGGAGATGATGCCTTTCCTGGAACTGACTCATAGAAAATGAGTAGCTTCTGTATGTATAAGTGATGCGATAAAATAGATTGTAAAATAATAAGTTTTAAAACAGTTACATTATCATCAGCTTGGGTGGATGAAAAACACAGGTAATGGAGAAAGATAATGAAAAATACTGTATTTGATATCAAGCAGGTTATAGAATAATCTTTGATAAAGCAGAGAGTTTTCCAATCTAGCAGTAATTACTGACAGAGCTATCTCTAAGAGGGCAGAAATTGTGGAAAGAAGCAAACAGGTTTTGGTGCATGAGTGGAATGAGATGGATGATTTAACAATGCTAAGAAAACATTAGTTGACAACCCCGTTGTGTGAACATGTATGAAAAGGTTGTTTTATGAAAATAATCATTCATTATTCAGTGTAAGAAAGATTTGTATTAGGATAACTTAAGCACCATTGTATTTTCATATTTTCCATCATGTGTAGTAGAAATACAGAAGAGACCAAGAAAAATGTATTAATTATTATTTTCATTGTAGTCCCAGAAGTGTTAGCCAAAGCACACAGAAATGCTGCTGCGCATGAATCAGTATGACTGATTATAGGAAACTAAACAGTGTGACAAGAATAATAACAAAGGGGCTTCTAAATATCCTCCTTGTTACTTAACTTGCAATTCATAATTAGAAATAAAAAAAAAAAAAAAATCAAATCTCCTTCAACTGCTGCAACCTAATTACCATCACAGCTTTCATAATAGGACCCATCCCTTTTGGTTTGGATATGGTCCTTTAGTCACACTTTACATTCAGTCTTGGATCTGTTAAACAGCACATAGCTGGATAAACGACAAGTTTAGATTTTATAAAGTGAATGTTGAAATTATGTAATGCTGACACCCCGGGAATATAAAATTAGCACTATGCAGCTAACCAAAGCTGTAAATGCTTGCTGTGGTATGCTGGCCCATATGGGTAAGCTTCAACTGTGATATTTCGTTCTACGTGATTTTTATCTATTGGGTAGTATTACAGCACACAGTTCTTGTCACTCAGTGCGAACCCATGGCTGATGATTTGTGTGTCACAATTTGTGAAGACAGGTCTAATGCAAATTAAACTTCCAATTCGTTAGCTTGTTTATATTAATGTCATTGGTGGCAGTTAGAACTATTAAAAGAACTGTATGCGTACCTTGGGTCCTGAAACTTATGAATGATCCCTCTTGATTATGTTGCAGCAGGTTATGTTCATAGATTGGATTACTCGTTCTCTAATTAATACACTTTTTTACTGTAATTCTAATTCATTTGAGAAATATAATGCAGTTGTAGGGAAAATATTTATATACTTATAATTGAAATTCACAGGAGGAATTACTACGTTGCCAGTCACTATAATTTTTATTTTGAGTAAACTTTAGATGTCAAAACTTTTGGTAAGACACCCCCATAAGAAGCTGCTTTTTTGTTTTTGCTAAAAGTATAATCACACCTGAGATAAAGCAGCTTCAAAGACATGTAATTTCTGGTGTTTCAGCAAATTGATTTTTCGTTCCTTTTGAAGGGATAATTGACCTCAGAGCCAGTGTTTACTTTTAATTTTCATAGATAACAAGTAGCTCATCCTCATCAAAGTCAGGAAAGCAGCTAAAAAGAGAAAGAACCAGGCCTCTGCTTGCTTTTCCAGCAAACATCAACTGAAGTTAAATATTCTAAATCATGGTACTTCAGTTTCCTGCTTACCTTTCATTCACTGCTTAGAGCAATCAAGTTTGCATTTACATTGAATGCCAGAAATATCTATCTGTTACATGTCTAGTCCTGTGCAAAACAGCAGTCTGCCAAAATTCTGCAAGCTTCCACTGAAAGGAGAAAGTGACACTGGAATCAGGTAGCTCTTTACACCATCACATTAAATACATAGGTAAAATACTGTTTAATTTAATGCAGAAAGACTCAGATGGCTGGAGTTGAGATGTGGATGCCATGACCATGTAGTTTAGCTCAGGGGCTGGACTCCCCAAGACAGATATAAGAAGCCCTCATGAAAGTTCAAGCAATGATCAAGCAGGTGAGGGGTTGGAACATGGCTTGTGTTGGGGAGTCTGGCCAGAGCATGGTTAGGAATGATAAGCAAGCAGTAGGCTGAAGGTAAAAGCTGGGCTTGGAATCACTATGTCAAATATTGGCTATTTGCCCTGTTGGCTTGTTTTTTCTTACTGATTGAATAATTAATGATGTTTCCTACCCCTCTCCAGCAGCTGTGTAGGCTGCAGAATCTATTGATTAGTCAGCAGGTGCTGACGATGGGAGAGATTTGACATCCTCATAGATGAGTCTCTTTGGCATTTTATTCAGATGTAATTGCAGTAATTTTTTTCCCAGTGGCGATTTAGGGGATTTTAATATTGTTTCCTCTTGTCTTGTTCCTTCTATTTGTTTATCTTATATTTTTAATCTCCATCCACAAAAGGGATGGAAATGATGGGTGGAAATGATGGGTGGAATTTTTGGTTGATGAAGACTGTCCAGCTGGAGAGCTCTTGCCTGTTTCCTGGAAGTCTTTATTGGTACACAGTGAGCTCATGTGTATGAGCTTCTACAAATCACTTTGAGTTCAGATAAATCTTTTCTTCCTCTGCATTTGACACCTGGCTCTTGTGCTGTGAGCAATTTATATATATAGGCTGTCTCTAAAAGAGATCCAGAAACTGAACTAAGTTTTGGTAATGTAACTCCTTTTCTGTGAGGAAATTCTTCAGCAGTATTAGAGCCACTCCACTTTCTGTAGCTGCAAGTGGCTCTTTTCTTGCCTTTGTTAGGAGTCTGCTTACTTAGGGAACTTTAACTGTCAATCCAAGAGTATTTTGCTTTCAATGTTTCTGCATTGTTTAAGATGGGACAGTTTGTCCTCTCCTCTCTCTGACTCTGTATCTAACAAGTAGAGTAAATATTCAAGCTTGTCTAATCTTCTAGCTGGTCTACTTACTTAATAGCTAACTTCCACAGTGATTTACTTCTCAAGGTGATGTCTCAGCTCTTCAAGTATTTCTTGCTTTTTCTCTTAAATTTCAAGTTCTGTCAGTAGCATGCTCTTGTAAGCTAGTGTCCAATGCAAGTAAGTTGCCTTGAATTCTCAAGTCTCTCCTTCTGGGTATGACTGCTGATCTCCTGCATGCCTTACAGATTTGTCTTAGAGATACTTGTACTTCCCACAGAGAGGTAAAGAAGCTAGAATAATTCAACCAGTCAAAAAGGCTGTTCACCACCCGTGGAAATGGGATTCTAGATTACTTCATCAAATTGCCATCTGTAACCAATAAAAACATAGTTACTTATAAATATGGGTAATTATTGCTATTTGATAGCAATAATACTTCTTTGGGCGCAGCTTTTTTGCCTCCATTGACATCCTTTGTTTTAATTTCTGCTCTTCCCTTCCCCCTCCATACCACCCATGTAAAGTCAACTGTTGTCTCTTGTCCTTAGTCTCCTGCTGACCAGTGTAAGAAGATCCATGCTGGTGATGAGGTGATCCAGGTCAACCATCAAACTGTGGTAAGTGTTTTGGAAATTCTGTTCTGCAGCCTTTGCCCACTCCCACTGCTAAAAAAGTCATAATTCTTCTTAGAAGGTAACTTTGCTAAACTATATTAGTATTTGTGTCTCTTAAAATACCATAACCAATGCTTATGCTTCCTAAGAAAAAGCACAAGTTGAGTCAGTAACCAGCCCGGCAGGATTAAGCCAAATTTTTATTTTGAGCAGTTGCTGTTCAACATTATTCTCTTATATGAGGAGATCCCAGAATATTTCATTGAAACTTAGACTTCTCATTACAGATGTGCCAGCTAGTTTAAGTTCTCTTAAACAGAATTTTAGATTCTCTTTAATACAGAATTTGGATTAAAAATGCAGAGCTGCTGTAACAGACATATATTGTGAATCTTTTGGGGAAAAAACATAAAGACAATTGAAGTGTTGATAGAAATTTTGTCAGGATTTTGCTTTTGTGCATTCTTGTTTGCTGATTTATTTTTAGGCAGATGAACTGTTAGCAAAACTATTAATCTGTTTAAAATCACATAAGTGTGTATGAGAAGTATATGCTGAACCTCAGGTATTGCTGTACATGGTTTGCCTGCATTTAAATGTGCCTGCCATTTCATTTCTTTCACAGCTGTGTGCTGTATTGTGTGCTGTATGCACACAAAACTACATTTCATTTTATGTGGAAATACAGGAATATGTTTCTGCAGCATCCATAGAATTTTATTCTGACTTAAAACACATGTGACTTCACTGAAGAATTAATAATTTCATTTTAAGATTAAATCATTTGTAATTGAGCTCTAAAAGCCTATCACAGCCTTATCCAAGGTTGCGTGATTCTTTTTTCTTCCTATTTTTTGATGACATAAACTGCTGCCTTATATGTCATGTTAGTTACAAATCTGGTCATTACTAAAGGGAATGCAGTCACATTTTGTCCCAGTATTATCTTATTTCATGAGGAACTGTCTTTTTTAAAAAAATGAAATTGTATGTTGCAGAAAAATGGAAGCATTGTTGATGGGACTACAGGAACACTTGTATTTATTACTTATTAGGCATGAGTACCATTTCGACAATGATAACTTCCTAAAGTGCTTACAATGTGGACATTTAACTTTGTCTTGCTGAACCCCGTCTCCAAACACAGCAGCAGCAAAATTAAGAAATCTCCTTCTGTCTGGGAGGTGGAAATATGAAAGTCTAAACTATTAAAATCTTATGATTAGAGAGCAAATATTTTCTCTTTAAAAGAATATAACTTATTCATTTACACTTTAAATATTCATGCAATGGGCAGCTCTTAACTATATTAGAGAGGTTCTACGAGTTGTCATAGTTACAAGTTGAAATATGCATTAGACTGGTTTTCTCCATCAAACATACTCTTCAAGTGACAGGCCTGGTTTAATCTTTACTCCCAGAAGTGAAATCCCCTTATTCAACTACTCAAGAATTGGCTTTCTGGGTATGAACTCTTTCTCTGTGTGTTGTTACAACAGGCCCAAGGCGCATGATACTTGTTATCCCTTTCCAATGGAGGGCATGGTACCAACAGCTGAGCCAAGTGGCAAAAAGTACCTCTTTCTGAAAAAAAAGCCCTACTATGAAATATTCATTCTGAAGTTTATAACAAGCAAAGAGATAAATGACAAGCTGTTTCTTTCAGAAATTTATTCTTCTTTTGAAATGCCTGGGAAAATCTCACTCTTGTCTTCACTGTGACTTTGGAAAATCAGACAGTAATAGCGTTTGGATGTTGTGATGATCAATATCTTGCTTATAATTGCCATTATTTCCATTAGTTCACTAGAATAGTTCAAAGGCAACAGCTCATTAAGTTTCCATGTAATTAATATTTTAATACTAGCAAAACCAGCTCATGAGGTGTAACCCACTGCTTTCATTTTTCCTTCAACTTGTTCTGGGGCTGAAAAAGTGGAGTGTTTTTTCTCTGCTGTATAATTCTGTTGAATTAATTTCATATGAAGCTTTTAGCATTGCCCTGTGAAGGGACAGTTTTTTACGTTTAGTATCCCAAATACTTCTTGGGTTGACAAAAATTTTCAAGATAGTTAAAGTATGATTTACAATATATGTATCTGGTGAAATCCATGGTCTCCAGTCTCATATTAGTTTTCCACAGAGACTCTACTTAAAGCATTAAAAATCTAGGTGACAAAAATATAGGTCTTAGTGTAATCTCTTATTTCTACTTTTACCTGTTTATTGGTAAGGGAGGATCCATGCTTTCATGAAATTTATACACAGGTTAAACTATATGATGTAAAGATGCAGAAATACATTTTGTGCAGATACTTGTATGCTTCAGAGACTCTGCATCCAACAGATTTTATCTTTGTTGTTTTATCAGAGACATTTTCTTAAGATTGAAGTTTCTGTAGCTCTTTGGTAGTCCATCAAATACAAATCCCATTCAACACAACGTGATTTGAAAGAATCTGTTCTGAAGGTGATTAGATATAGTCATTTTGTATTGCCACTGTTGAAAATACTTTACTGATAAGAGAAAGTATGCATCTCTTTTAATAGATTCCAATCCTATAACTGAATACTGGTATCATTTAATCTGATTTTACTGAACTAGCCCAAAGTATTTTCTAGATGAATTCATATTTGCTCATTTAATGAGATCATTTGAGCTTTAAAACTTCTATTGATGTTCCTACAACTTGTAATAAATTGTCACCGTCGTTAATTATTCTCATTTCTGGGGAAAAATAAAAAAGTCATTTTAATTGTAGTCTACATTTGTCTGGCACAAGCTTCCAGTGTGTATTTTTATCCATTAGATTGGAGAGTGGGTTTCTCATTTAGGTATTTTCAGGATTCAATCAAATTACCTCTTCGCACTTTTTTGGTGAGCTAGGTAATTTGAGCACTTCTAGTTTGTCATCCTAATGCATGACCTTCCTCAACAACCTCTTTAAATTCCCAACTGTAATACTTTGCATATTTAGCACAGAGTTACAGAACTCTCCAGTGAAAGCATTCATTCATGGTTAGGGTGGTACTCCTGTGCTAAAATAGTACCAGGGAAACTACATTAATGTAGCCATTACCAACTAGCTGTTTATTCTTCCTTACAGGTTTGTGTTCATTTTTCATTTATACATGGGCAAAAATGAAACTGAGACCACTTTTACTTGGTTTGTTTTTTTTTCCTTTAAAACCAAAACTTGTAATTCCAGTTTGAACTCTTTCCATTAGGAAGCCCATTTTAACAGAAGAATCTGTGAGAGGACTAAGCTCTTAAACAGGTTTAAGAAGATGTAACTTGGAAATAGTTGTACTGTCCCTGCATTTGAGCGGAGTCAGCACAGATAACAGCATTTCTAATCCTGGAAGCACTTCTCTGGGGCTGCATGGCTATAGCAGAGGATTAAGTGTGCTGACAGTGTCAGTCCCATTGAATTGCTGGATGTATGAAGTGAAGCATTTTGGAATTTATGTGATGAGAACAACTTAGCTGTATGTTTTCCAGATTATTACCTCCAATTAATATAATCATGGAATCATAGAATCATAGATTAATTAGGGTTGGAAAGGACCTTAAGATCATCTAGTTCCAACTCCCACCTCACACTAAACCATGTCATCCAAGGCTCTGTCCAGCCTGGCCTTGAACACTGCCAGGGATGGAGCATTCGCAACTTCCACTTTCTTTAAAGCCTTATTTGTATTGAGTAAGAAATATCAGATAGCCAGGAGGTAGCTATATTCATTTTTTTTTCTGAAACCATGTATATTAACAAATATATTAAAAATATTAACAAACTAAGACCACTTGCTTTGCAAATAACTTTTCAATGTAGTTGAGAGTTAGAAAAAAATAAGGAAAAGAGTTCAGAATGTATCAAAGGAAAGCAGCTTACGAATTATACAATGCAACCATTGCAAGAGTTAGAGATAAAAGACTTAAAATGTGGAATCTGGTCTGACCAAGAAACACTTTGTAATACAATTAAAAAGATCAAAGAAAAAAATAATAGTACTTTAAGCAAGAAATTAATTAAATCAAGCGATTCACCACTGGCTGTTAAGATCATTTAATCATGATCCAATTTCCTTATTTGCTTTTCTGCTTCTTGTTCTTGCTTATTAGATTTTAGTAAAACAGCATAAGAAACTTTAAAAATAAGTTATACATTCCAAATTACTGCCATACTATTTTCTCCCTACAGTAACAACAGGCAGTAGTTCTGCCTTTTGTAGATTTTTACTTTCTCTCTCATAAAATTATAAAAAAGTGCTGAAGATGCCACTGTACGTTTCTTTGCAAAATTAATAATGACACTTTAGGTTCTGTGGATGCTATATTTTCTGCTGCTTAGCTGAAATAGTGAATTTCATAGGTTTTTTAAGATAAATTTATACACAGAACATAACTCTTTAATCAGAGAATTGAGACTGTAATGCAGTTAAAATAGTTTAAAATTAAAGCTAAGATAGTCACTAGCCAAGAAACACTTGTTTCAATTTTCCATAACTTGGATAGTGTTGAGCATAGAACAAAGAGAAGAAAACCAGTCATAACAAATGTATAGGCATATGCATACTCAAAATGTAAGCAAAGTTGGATAACTTAATCCAAAATCATCCACATCTGAGTTTATTGAAGATACTGAAGCTTTATATTGCAAGTCCCTAAGCACAGACTTTTTAATGAATAGTCTGCTTTAGGATAATATTGTATGCTGGGAAAATTTAATAAGGCAACACTTGCTAGTCAATACTTCGCAAGATTTTTAGGTAGCTTAGAGAGGAAAGGATAACTAATGACATGAAGGAAAATGCATGTGAAGTGAAATGCAGCATCAATTCATGAAAATTAAATAGTGCTAATGTTCCACCTTTGACAGTTTTTCAGACATAAGAAATATTGCAGATCCAAACAAGTATTGATCTAGCTGCCTGACCATCTGTAAAAAATCTGATCTACTTCTGTATAGAAAAGTGTTTGATAACCTGGGGAAAACTGACTTGAATTTTTTTTTTTTAAATTAGAATTTGAAGGTCATTTAATAGGACAGAGAGCAATAATAACGGTTTTACTAATGCCTGTTGAAAGCTCAATGTTACTCAGGAGCAACTGGCAAGACTCCAGAAGTCAGAATGTAGTAATTAATCCCATATCAGCTGAGCACCATAGAGGTGATGTGACTGAAAATGGTAAGATGAACCTGGAATTAATCAGGAAGAGGTTTCCAGGAGAAACAGTTTTAATGCCATCATCTTGACAATGGTAATATCTTGTCTCAAATACAATGTGATGTTCAGGTCATTTATAGTCATTAAAAGTGTGAAGTTAAATATGAACATTTGTCCTGGGTTCAGCAGTAGCAGTCATTTTTCTCCTTCTTGGTAGCTGGTGCAGTGCTGAACCCAGGACAGCATTAAAAAAAATAATGGGTAAAAAAGAAATGTATCCTCTGTCTCATATGAAAATAATTTTTTTCAGGATTTCAGTTCAGTTAACCCAGCAGCAAAGCCTGAGACAGAATTCCTCTTTCTTTGCAGACAGAGGCTATAAAGACCAGGTATAAACCAATCTTGTGCCACAACAAGTGTTCATACAAATACCTGTAAATCTGTAAATTCAAAGAGGGCTGCCAAGGATTGTGTGTAATCCTTTCCATCAGTTCTTCTATTATACTTGCCTGCAGCTATGCAGAAGAGCAAACAAATGGATGTAGTAGCCTAGAAGGGTTCTTCTGGTTCTAACACCTTTGCTTCGCTGTGTAACATGTTTCTTATGTTATCTTAAAATAGCTGGGTTTATTTTTTAACTAATGGACTTGCAATTTCATACTTGATAAGGTTATTCTTTGCAATTATGTATGCTATGGTTCCAGTGCTTAAGGGGAGCTTATAAGAAAGATGGAGACAGACTGCATAGCAGAGCCCATTCTGATAGGACAAGGGGCAAGGGTTTTAAATTAGAAGATGGGAGATTCATACTGGATATAAGGAAAAAATTTTTATGATGAGGGTGTTGAGGCACTGGCACAGAGAGGTGGTGGATGCCCCATCCATGGAAACACTCAGTGCCAGGCTGGATGGGGCTCTCAGCAGCCTGATCCAGTTGAAGATGTCTCTGCATATTGGAGGGGAGTTGGATCACACGACCTTTAAAGGTCCCTTCCAACCCAAACTGTTCCATGATTCTAAATACATGATCAGCAGACTAATAGCCGTTCATAGTGTTCATTGTCAGATTACATACTTTAAGTGTGTCAGGAGCCCTGGCACAGTGAAATAATTTCAGTACTTACTTATTTGCATTAAGCTATCTATCGAATTAATAGCCTCGGTATATGTTTGCTGAATTGTAAATTTGAGAGCTCATTTTAGATGGAGGTAGACCTCTAAATGTAGCGCCAGGTCACACCATATGTCTTTCAGCACACTGTGTGTTGTGAAATACAAGTAGGAAAAGGAATGACAAAATATGTCACAAGAATTACAACTTCTTCCCCCAAAAGATGTCATTCTGTTTCCAAACAGATTGTCACATGTTACTTATTCTCAGGCTTCTGCCTTTTAAAAAGGCTTATTAATGCATAACTTCCAGTAGCAGACACTGCATCTTCTTGTACTCTTGCAGTATTTCTCCATTAGTTAATGAAAAATACTATGCAGAATAATTGAAGAACATTTGGGTTTCCATCATCAAATATTGTTTGCAACAGTGAGGATATTAAGGAGTGAATTAACTACAGGTGTTAATAATGAACTTCCCATTCAGTGACAGAAAGTAGTCTTCTGATCTTCTTGCATATTTTTGTCTAATAATAATTTCTGATTTCCATGTTAATCAAGCCAATTCCCTAATGAGGCAAAAGTGAAATGTAGACTTCAAATATGAAAGGATAGTCTATTTCCTTAACAAAAAGTTGAGTTTACACAAGCCTTGTCTTTCTTTTTTTTGATGTAAATATGAGGAGAGGTCGTACTCTTGGGGTTCAAGTAAGTATCCAGATGGCTTTGGTTATGTATTTGAAGAGCCTTGAGGGGAAACATCTGTCCTGGTTCATGTAAGGGTTACTGCAGTCAAAGCAGAATTACTTGTTTTCAGGTGGTGTGCAGTATAGTATGTTGTAAATTTTTAGAAATAATTCTGTACAATTGATTTCCAGATTAAATGCCTAAAAGGGAAGTCTTAAATTCCTGTTTAGTTATAGCTCCGGATCCTAGGTAACATTAAAGCTGGTATATGGTGCGGTGAGTAGAATATGCACAAGTTTCACAAGCAAGGTGTAACCTGCCTTGCTTCTGTGAGGTGCAGTCTGTGTTTTTGTATTTCTTACGACTTTTTCATTCTTAAGAGCCCTGATAGATGCTTGTGGTTTGATAAGGCAGTGAAGGAACTGTGGAACTGTGCTTCTGCTTTATTCCCGGAATTTTCAGATAAAGGAATATAGTTATTCTATCCACTGCGCACTCCTAGTTCCATTATTTGAGATGTGTCTTCTACATTTGTACCATAACAAGTTTATAATGTGTTTGGAAGAAATTGGTGTGGAGATGATTAACTGTTGTGGTGGTTTTGACCACTGGAGTCCTTTGATAAGCACCAACATGTTCAACAGTCCACCTTATTTTTCAGTTCCTTATAATAGACAAAGATATCACTCACTTAAAGCCCATGAAGACATCCACAAACTCACCAGTTTGTGTTTTCTTCAGTCTTTTTTTGTGTGCCTGTAGCATTAAGGATTTTTTTGATTTTTTTGTATTACTTTGGTTTTTATACCCATCGTCACTGAGTCATCACAGGCCAGGTAGCCTTTATCTTAAAAGAGGAGGAAAGATGCTTGTCCAGCATGAACAGGGTTTGGGTTTATAAAAATGCCCAAATCCCTATTGCTGGTAGCATGCATTCCAAATCCAATCCATCCGTATCTACATGAGAAGGAACAAAGTCACTATATGGAAACTCTAAAGAAGATATTGGAGAACTAGGAAACAAACCAGTTCATTGTCAGTTCAGGAAAGTTAGTTGTATTTTTCTAAGCATATTAATTATGCTGTCCCAGCTACAAAATTATCAGGTTTAGGTATGCAAAATTCCTACAGCATTGTGGACATTTAAATCATACTTTTATGGTGAAGAAGTTTAGCATTGTAGGGAATAATATTTTCGGAACTATTATTTTTTTTAAGTTACTATAGTTTACAGTTTCCACTAATTCTCTAGCTTGTGCCATCAATGAAAAAACTAACAAATCCTTTAACTTAGAGAGTAGTACATGTTTTTTTCCCTGGAGTCCTTCTTTCCACACTGAGGACGTACAAATCAACAAAAAATATTGATAAGAGCAATTCCAAGTATAAACCACCAAAATCTTAAGCTTCTGCCTGGCTCTTACCATTTCCAGTGAATTGTGTTGCATTCTTCAAGGTTTCCTCCATATTCGGCATCTAAGCAAAACAAAGCTGAAGTTAAAAATCAGTTGGTTTAAGCTATTAAGTATCTACAAACTCTGTATCACTGTAGTAGCAGTTCTTATTGGTGGCACCTGACTGTCTTTTGTATGTTGAGTTATGAAGTAAGACTGCAGTAGGCATGTGGCTTTCCACATTCTAGGTGTTGTAGATTACAAAAAGATCAAAACTGGTGCAATGAATTTCAATATGCAAACATGTTTAGCAGAGAACAGTGCACCATGACTACAGCTTTACTGTGCTGTGCAAATAGGACATAATAATCTTCTAAATTTGTTGTTTTGAATGTAACGGGTATCATAATTGCTCTGATTTAATTTATTCAGGAAAATACAGAAGGTATCACATTAGTCTTTTTCCTTCATTAGTCTAATTTTAACATTAACTTTTATTACTGAGTGAAATATCTTAACCCATATTGTAGAATCTGATTAACAATGTGTGTGCTAAAAATCTTACAGGAGCAAAAAGCCCTTTTGCTGAATATATCTTAGAGTAGCTAGAAGCTAGTAATTGCTATTAGAAACTGATTCTTTAAGAATAAATGCCAAAATCTGTCTCAAGGACTGGTTTTAAAGCAGGACTTTTAATTCACTGTAATGACTTCTATTTTTTCAAAGATATTTTTAGTAATACAATTTATAATAACATGTCCAAACTCCTAAGAGCATTTTATCATCGCCTAGTAGTAATGACTGCAGACTGTTCTCTTATAGATCTTGGTATTTAATGGTTTTGTCATTAAGGTTCTTATTGGAATAATTTATCATTAACTTAATTATTTATCATTCTTTTCTAAAAGAAGCTCATGGAACTCTGAAGATTTCCGCATTCTTACAATTACATCCAAAAATTACATCAATCTTATAAAAATCAAAAATAGTTCATTTTTAATTCTATAATTGAGTAAGATAGATAGATAGATATAGCCTCTGCCACTTTATAAGCAAAGCACAAACTAGAAGGGTTTGTTTGGAATGCAAGTTGACAAGTTGTTTGGCTGTGGCCTGCTTGTAATTACAACCATTTTCTGGTTTCCCGTGGCCAGTGCATTTTTAGAAAGTGTTCGATCGAACAGCAACATTAAAACCAGTATACTAAAAAAAGCTAATAAAATCCTTTGCAGAATTACAGAATATACTGCAGTTCTTTCTGAGCCAAATGTTCATGCTGGGGAGCCTGACTTTGGCCCACTGTGAAGACAGGCTAGAGCCTTACAGTTTATATCTTAGCTTCCCTTCAGCCCTTATAAGAGGATTTTAATTTAAATCTCTTCAAGGTTACCTTTACTATTTTCCCTCCACCCTTGTGTGTAATTAGATGTTATCTTCCTCTAAGATAAAGTCATTGCAAACTATCCCTGTTACAGTGCAGTGATGTATGCTGACTTCTCTGGTTCTGAGCACCTAAGTCTTTTTTCATCTTCCCTTGTTTTTTGATAGCAGTGAGCATACACACTTAGGCCAGAAGGGCAAGTCTGATTAAAACATTATAGTGAAGTTCCACACACAGGTCAAACTAAAAAGCCTAGCAAATACAACTGCACTTAATGCTTGCATAATACAAGAGCAATAAAACAGCAGTACAGTTACAGTATTCCCTAAGGTTTTCATTCTTAAATGTTCACTCCCAGGCTGCTTCAGTTTGGCCTCAAGTAAGGTTGTGTTTGGAGAAGTGCTGTATGAACCCAGCATTCCAATTCCTATTTGTTACAGGTCTACTTGACACTAGGCTTAAGACTTGTGATAGTTATAACATTTATGACAGGTGTTTACTGTGGTCATTTATTAGTACTGTAAAAATCTGCCATGTTTGGAGCAGAAAATGGAGGTAAGAGTTTAATACAGGCACTTTTAGAGGTGCTGGGGGCTCAGCTTTTCTGTGAAAGAGACTGGCTTTTGAAAAAACATCCTGTGCATAGTGCTCTGTTTAGCAGAACCGTGCGTAGAGAACACCAGTCTTCAAATTAACACCTGACTCAAGTAATGTTTGATAAAGGATGCAATATTTAAAAGGGTAAGTGAAGAGTCTATCCTGCATCTATTCATTTTCCTTCCTGGCAAATCTGGAAATCACATATGAACTGGAGAAGATGTGAATAAGTAAAGCTAGCAATATTCTCCAAAACCTCTCTTTAAACATGCATGCCTTGCTTTTTCCTAGAGCTGAACGTGAACCAGTAACCTAATTGTCACTTGCAAGTGGTTACTTTTTCCAATAATTCCTTTCTAGTTAGGCTTGTTCTTGTAACTTGAGTTGCTTCAGCAAGATTCTTTGTGTACTGCCTGAAAATAATAAGATGAGAGTAAATGGAGGCAATAGTTTAGCCCTGGGCACCCAGAGCTAAGATTAGGTGTGAGTAACTAAGAGTCTTCTTTAGACATCATACCATTTTCCAGGTGCCAGTGGAAGAGAGACTAATTTCAAACTTTGTGATGTAGTTCTGGTCATCTAGATCAGGTTGTAAGTATATTGACCAAAACTTCAAGCTTTAGAAGTGAATGTTAGCAAATCCTATAAGTGTTGCAATGGATTTGTCTATCATTACTAATTTGGGTGCTGCAAAAGATTTACTATTTTTTTTTAGACTGTCATATTAAAGGAACTTCCTGTTGCTCAGGAAATTGTGCAGATCAACTTTAATGATAATTCCCTGTGGAGTGCTAAGCAGTAGGATTTTCTCATTTTATTCATAGCGAACAAACTAATGCATCAGTTGCATATAGAAAGGGCAAAAGGACTGCTGAGCGGAGCCAAATTTATTCTCTTTTTTAAACTCGTACAATTGCAGTAATTTCAATGCCGTAACATGGCAGATTGGCTGAGGTTTGGAAAAATGTGGATTTTTCCCAATTTCACTTTCAGTTCTGAATTTACATCTCTGACTGGTTTGATACCCTTTTTGTTGCCGTTTTCTGGTTCTCGTATGCCTGGGGAAATATGGATAGAAATTCAGCAGCACTTAAACGTGTAAGAAAGTACTTTTATCATTAACATCTTTATGTACTGTCATTTATATTATTTTTCAGTTTTAAAATCTCTTCAACCATTCAGGATAACATATTGTAAACATTTATTTTAAAAAAAAACCATAAAAATACATTTTCTGTTTTCACATATCAACAGTTCACAGTAAATTCATATTTAAATATTCAAGAAAATTAGGAAATATGTCTAAGTAGCTTTTTGTTAGCAGCACATATAAAATCCTTCCAGTACTAGCTATCTTCTTTCCTTATAGCTTTGTTTACAACTTACAGAAACTCAAATTACTCAGCTCTATCAAGGGGTCTATAGATAAATCAAATAAATGATCATTTCTCTTCAGTTAGGATCTTAAAGCTGTTACATATATGTTACATATGTTGCTATAGCATAGTTTGTCTTCCTCCTCAGCAGTGAGCTGTTTCAGTATCCAGGCTGAAATTATTTCATGACTCCTAGTCTTCATTTGACATAAAATGTATAATGATCTCACAGATTATTAAGAAGGAAATGGTGTTCATTGAGAGAAACTAAAAAAAAAATACAGTTTCAGCAGCATCATTTCAGTCCAACAGAAGTAATCAGACAGTTTATAAAAACTGCTTATGTCTGCAGAGCTGTAATAGACCTTTTTGGTTAATAGAAGACTTTCTTCACATTTAAACAGAAAGCTTACAAAATTCAATTATGGAATTTATCCGTAGGTTGGCTGGCAGTTAAAGAACCTAGTAAATGCGTTGTGGGAAGGCCCAAATGGAGTGATTTTAACCTTGAAAAAACGTCCTCAGAATACCCTGGTTTCTGCTCCTGCCCTTCTGAAGAATGTGAGGTGGAAACCTCTTGCACTTCAGGTAAGAAGGCTGCTGCAATGCTCATGTCATGGGAAAACCTTCACTCAAGAGAAAACACTAGAATTTTTACTTCCAGTGAAAGGGACAGGAGCCTCTAAAAAGTCCTAAATTCCTCCAAAGTAGGTGCTGAGATAAGTATGTGTGTCAATACTGCATGTGTCAATAAGGTTGTTTTGTTGGGAGCCACAGGAATTCACAGAAGAGAGAATGTTTGCAGACAATGCTACTGAAGAAGAAGGCTGCCTAAGGTTCTGTAGCTTGCTTTGACTGGCACTGGCAACGTTTCTCTCTGTTTCCATTATTTCACAGTCTGTCAAAAGTACTTGTTTGTAATCAGGTGTGTCAGACCTTTTAAATGTCAGGAAAAGTCTGCTTCTGTTCCACATCTCTCATCAAGCTTGAGTTTTTGGTAGCAGTGCTGATAGAACCTCTAATATTTCTTGCATGCTTCTTCCTTGAAAATCTGTTGTCAAAAAAATCAACTGTGAACATCACAGCTGGTTCTTCCTACAGCATCAACATGTAGGAAAAACTGACCATAAAAAGACTGAACCCAAAATGTCATTAAAGTTTTTGAGTAAGTTAGTAAGTGTGCATGTTTATCTTTAACACTGTATAACATTCTGTAATAACTTTATGCACTTTCATGAGGAGGGAGCTTCGGAGTGGCTTTGTTTGGATCACATAATGCATGAATGTGTTTCTGAATAATTTTTCAATTAATGAAACAGAGCAAACCCTTCAAGCTTAACCAGGCAAATTTCCTTCCTGCCTGGCACTTCCTGAATCTTTCATTACTCAAATTGCCTAAATCCCATACAGCGGCTTCACTCAACGAGTTTGTGTAATCCTTGCAGCGCAGGAGTGCTGACACTTGGATTTAGTGCCATCTTTTCTTTCTGTGTGGCTACCTCCGGGGGAGAGGAAAAGGGCATGGTGACACCCAGAGGAGAATCGGGACTGCTCGGGTTTTTCTGTCACAAGGGCACAGGAAAAACACTCTTTGCTCTATTGACATGCTCGTGAATCTACTCGTGTCCTGCGTTCAGCAGTAGCAGTCATTTTTCTCCTTCTTAGTAGCTGGTGCAGTGCTGTGGTTTTGACTTTCAGCCTGGGAGCAGTGCTGATAACACCGATGGTTTTAGTTGTTGCTCAGTAATGTTTACTCTGACCAAGGACTTTCTGAGTCTTATGATCTGCCAGGGAGGAGGGGACGCCAGGAGGAAGCAGAGACAGGACACCTGACCCAAACTGACCAAAGAGATATCCATACCACAGCACATCATGCCCACTATATAAACTGGAGGCAGTTACCCAGAAGGGCTGGATTACTGCTCAAGTTGGGCTGAGTATTGGTCAGCAGGTGGTGAGGTGTTGTATTCTCTTCTCTTGTTATTTCCCTTATCATTATTATTATTGGTGGTAGCAGCAGTGGTTTGTGTTATACCTTAGTTACTGGTCTGTTCTTACATCAACCTGTGTGAGTTTCATTCTTTTGATTCTCCTCCACATCCTTCCAGGAGCTGGGGGGGAGCAAGAAGGGGGGAGTGAGCAGGCAGCTGCGTGGTTCTGGGTCGCCAGCTGGGCTTAAACCACAACAGTTCTTTGTGGCGCCCAACGTGGGGCATGAAGGGTTGAGATAACGACAGATCTGACCAGAGTGTGTCTAATCGCATTTGTGATATAAGCATTTATTGTTTCAGAGTAATAGTCATCACAATGCTGATTTATTGGCTCTCAAAGTTGTTGCTCTTGATCTCAGAATTTCAGCATGTCATACCTTACTTACAGCTGGTATTTGCTGTGTTAGTGTTTATTGGCTGGAGGGCTTGGGCTAAGGTTCTTGTTTCACTGTACTTTATCATAATGACTTGTAATACAATAGACTCATTGATCATGAAACTGATCTGGCTTGCGTTCCCAGTGTGGTCACCACCTCTATACTTTGGGAGGTATATAACAGAAGTGTTTAGCAATTACACATCTTTTTTCCCCTCCTTGGATGGTCAACCTATGAAGGAGACATTTTCTTATGTTCCCAGCCCCCACCCCCACCAGATGATTTACAGCATCATTTGAGAGTTCTGAAGGTTTTGAATTGCCTTTGGGTACCCTTAAGACCTGCCTGCTGATTGTGATGGGGATCAGCATGTTGGCACATACGCAGAGTGTGTTTTACCCACAACCATTTCATCTGATCTCAAAAGTTAAGCAGAGTCGGGTTTGGGTCTTGTCTAGGGTTAGAAGACAATATAGGAGGACCAAGAGATTTTCCCCGAGGCTGGACAGTCATGAGTGGCAGGGTGTGTGGGACAGTACGGGCAAGTATCTAGGCCAGTGGGCCCCTCCAGTGCTTTGGAACTTCACCATGGAACAAGTGCAAAATCCAGAAAAACTAGTAAAACACTCAAATGAGGTGTGTTGTCATGCTGGTCATAGCAGAGAGGGACAAATCATGGCAACATACTGGGGCTTGGCCTATGATTACAAAGCCCTGCTCAACACTGTCCAGCACCTTCAAAAGGAAGAAAATGTCTCCGGATCCGATTGCAAAGCAACAGACAGCACAGCTACTCCAACTCCAAATACAGCAGCTACACCAACCCTAGTGACAAGTACAGCAGCTACTCAAACTCTGACTACAGCAGATAATGCAGCTGCTCCAGCTCAAGCACAGCACCTACACCAACCCCAGTGACAAGTACAGCAGCTGCCCAAACCCCAAGAACAGATACTGCAGCCACTCCAACCGCAGTGAGAATCACTGCAGCTAAACCAGAGGAACAATTCGTGCCAATACTGGTTGCCGCTGTACGCAAGGGGAAAAGCAAAAAAGAGGCAAGAAGGATGAAGAAAGGTGAAGAAACAATGCACTTACTACATGGGACAGCATCTGATCAGGAGTGATTATTATGTGAATCAGAGGAAGAAGAAGAGGCGACTTCTCGACCCCAGACCTCAACCAAGCTAAAAAATATGCAAAAATATTTTTACCCATCAACCAGGGGAGCACATCATCACCATGGTCTTGTCTGTCTCCAAATGCCCTTGCTCATGAGCCAGGGCCTCCAGCTCTGTCCAGACCAGCTCAGGCACCACCCAGTCTGGGAAGTCTGCCACCTCCCTCCTTGCCAGGACCAGACCAGAGACATCCTTCCACACCTTGCACCCTTTAGGATACTTAAAAAAGCCTTCCACTTTCACTGTCAGAATCTGCACCATGATTTTACACAGCCACTTAGGATCTAAAAATTATAGATCTCTCAGCTGCAGTGCTGGGACTTGAAAATAGTACACCTGGTTCATTCAGAAAGTGAATTGCATGAGGGAGCTCATTTTCATCCAGCTGTAACTGGCTTTCTTGTACCAGTTCCAGTAAGCATTTCTGATCGATCACAGGAAATTCAATTGGAACATTTTTACTTTCCAGCAAAATTCTCTTCTTCAGCTCCAGGTAGCTCAGGAATTAACTGACCAACCACTGATTGATCTCTGATCTTGAAGTGAAGACTCTCCTTTATTCTGATTTTCCAAAATCTGATTCTTCAGTAGCATTCACAAAGTGATAATCTTGGATTGCTGGGAAGCCTTGCTTATTCAACAGTTCTCTAGTAATTTTACTCATGCAGGCCTTACATTGTATTTCATCAGAAGCTTAAAGTGCTGTGACAGGTAGATCTTAGGAAACTTGCTCTTCTTTAAAAGGAATTTTTCCACATCTGAACGCTTTACAATTCCTTTAACTTCATATGAAGCCTCCAGGAGCAGCAAAATGGAAACTGCGTTTGCAACAGGGCTTCTGTAGAGATCCTCTCTTTATTACGTTAAAGAATCATCATTCACAAGCAGCACTAGTTCTGGAAGTTTTGTCAGTGTGAAAACAATGTGTACTGTATACATGGCACTTCCCATGAACCATAGAATCATAGAATAGTTAGGGTTGGAAAGGACCTTAAGATCAAGTTCCAAACCCCCTGCCATGGGCAGGGACACCTCCCACTAAACCATATCACCCAAGGCCTCATCCAACCTGGTCTTGAACACTGCCAGGGATGGAGCATTCACAACCTCCCTGGGCAGCCTCACCGGTGCCCTCCAGCACCTCACCACCCTAACAGGAAAGAATTTCCTCCTTATAAACTTCCCCTGTTTAAACATGCTGATCTTTACTGTGGTGGCCAGATAAGAGACAGTACACAAAGCTATTTTTGTGTAATTATCTACAGTTTCTATTTCTGTGATGTGTCCCCTCCTGATGACCCAGAACACAAGAGCCCATGAGGATAAAGGGTGCTTTAAGTGTCACATCACTAGAATATGTTTCTTCTGAATTGGAGAACAATGCATTGAAGAATTGAAAGAAAAAAATACATCATTTTGGAGAATCTAAAAAGCATTGCCAATGGTACTTCTTAACAGTAGATTTTGTAATATGTTGAAAACCAACTTTGGGTCATCTTGAGCATCTTTAGGTCTTCTTTAGCCTTCGTGCCACAGAGGCAAGCTCAAGTATTAGGACCTGGATGTATTTCAAGATACAAAGTTTGCTTTTGCCTGTTTTCTGCAGGTCTCACCTGGATCTGGTATTATTTGTTATTGTCATTAATGACTTGGAACTAGCATGATTAAATTTCAAGATGATACTAGAGCTTCTGTTTCCTGGACAGCTGACATAACAGCTTGATGCTGCTGGAAAGCAATGATCTCACTTCCCTCTCCCTGTTCTTGGCAGCAGAATGCCCTCGCCTTTGTTTGACTTTGGCATTTTTTAGACTGTAGATCAGTTTAATTTGTTGAATTTTTAGGAACGCTTCTGGGTTTATTTATTTGTTTTTATGGAGTTTTCTATCATTAATGGATTAAATTGGTTCTCACAGTGCAGACACTGTCAGAGGCTGTTGACAGAAATAAGCAGTATACATTCAGCATAGGCAGAAGGTTTTATACTGAGACAAAAGTAAGCAGCTGTATGAATGTAGGAGATGGAATGACCAGTTTAAGCAACAGTCTATAGAAAAAGAGGCCAGAAATAGTATTTCATAACTCCATTTAGTATGCAGTGGGAATTTTTTAAGAAAACGGTGTTTTCTATTCTTGCTCAAGGCACTCACAGGTGTTACTGGTATTCTTTCCACAATAATTATGTTTAAAATTGTACCACACAGTTAATTTATGAATTATTAATGATACACAATCTATGAATCCTTATAAAATTTATTTCTGCTCTCACAGTATTCCTTTGCTGCATATAGTTTCCCTTGATGCTTAATTAACAACAGCAGAATGTTAACATGTTTTGTGCTACAATTAGCTTTCAGTAAGGCATGTCAGTAGATACCATTTTCTCCTTTTGCCTCTAGTTGGCATTATGTGATATTAGGACACTCTTTTAATTTTAAAACTCTTTGATTACCTTCCCACTCGATATAAAATGGTTCTTCCATCTGCAATGGCAAATGCTGCTCTGTTTTTTATAAAAGTGAGCACACCAGCCACTTCAATCAAATAAAATACAACATTTATTGCATTTTTTCTTTTTATTTGCAGAATCTTTCAAAGTGGATTACTACTACTTGATCCAGATTATTGCACTTCTTATTATTTAACTTGAGAGATAGAATCTGTCAGCTGATATGACTAGTAAAGCTTATGTCAACAGTGACAATTTATTAGAAATGTATGTTATGTTCTGCATCTTTATAAGTACCTTCAGAATGATTCCAGCTAAACAGCTCATTTCAGATTTTGAAAACCATGTGAATTTGGAGAGTTCTTGCTTTGTACAAAGATAAATTCTACAGCATTATGAGAACAGACACTTGTAGAGTGAAAAAAGGAAAATAGCAGGTTTGGTGTATACCACTCAACTCAGTTTTCAGTTCATAGTTCAGGTACTGTACCCTTATAGAATTGCTTAGATGAATTCTGAAATTATGTGCTGCCCATATACTTTATTATATCAGTGAGAAAAAAAAAGGGCAAGGAGAATCTTGTAGCATAAAGAAAATGCAGCAAGTAATAAAGTTGTGTCCTGTTCTCTAAATGTCTTGAAGAGATGCCAAATCATCATTTCCTTTTCATCTTAATGCCACTAATGCTTTTATTGACTTCTGTCATAATAATAAATATTTCATTGTATCCTCTTGCTCTGAGGACAAAAATTATCATCTACACATAAAAAAAAAAAAAGTAAAGTTCATATTTCAAATTTCAAAATCCACAAGACTTGAAAGCACCATGAACGTACCTGCAATCTTACAGCACAGCTATACCAACTTACCAGTACGCAGGAAATGCTCCACAGTATTGAGAGTTCTGTTTCTTATTGTGAGTAGTATTTGTATTGTTGAACACTAATATTATTTTTTTATAGAAGCTTGTCTTATTAGTCAGCTGTATCACTGGCATGAATTAATCTATTCTGACAAAAATGACACGCTGTAGGAATGTATAGGGTGATACGCAGTTACAAAGCCCCATTTTCCCTTACCGCAGGCAACCCATGTAGAAGAGTGACACCTGTGTGTTTTCTGTGAATTCACCCATCAGGGGAATTCTGGGGATTGAGTTTATTCCTTCAAGGGAGAAAGCAGAGACTCAGTACCCCAACCTTAATCTTCATACCCCCTCAAAAGGTAAGGGATGTCCATATTCAAGCTTCCTGTTGCTGTACCACCAGGCTTTACCAGCTTCCTGCATCCTGTCCTCTTGGTTTTTGCAGGATATATGGGATCTTGTTTGTTGTTTTGAACAGCACTTTCAAAAGAGATACGATATTTAATTTCCCCCATATTTGCAAAGTTCCCTCAGAGTTACAGCAATGCATTTTGTTTCTGAAAGTGTCTGAAAATTTCCTCTTCGGCAGACAATTGCTTATTTCTGATAAGTGTTGAATTTACCATTTGTCTTTCCTTTTTATTATATTTCAGCAATGCTTAATTATTTTTCTAATAATTACCTATTCTCATGAAAAAATTTGAATAACAAGAGTAGATACCTAAAGTGTCACTTTTCAGAAGTCCCTTATTAATATGGTTTTCTTGCAATTTTTTTCATTTCTGCTTCTATTTGCACACACTTCTTAAACTCGTGTTTTAATAATATTGTAAGACCCCTGTGCTATTTTGCAGATACTTAAACCACTGAAATTCCATGTCTGATATCACAGACGTGCCTAGAGCTCAGAGTGCAGGTACACGTCTTTGCTACCTTCATTCTGAGCTCCAGATCATAGAACAACCAAATTAGTTGGAATAATCTGAGTGATAATAAAGGAGAAGAAACAGGGTGCTCTCTTCTATTTGTTAAAGATTCCCAGGCCAGCTGAGTGAAGATTTCTTGTCAGCAAGCAGCAGAATCACCCAATACGGTGTATTTGAAGTGGACACATCCTGTGAGAAAGTGATAGAAACAGGCCCTGTTCCAAAGACATAATGGCCCACAAATTCTTGGAAAGCATCAAGAGAGGTATTTTTCATACAGAATGTAGAGAACATAAACCCGAGAGGGAGAAGGCAGGATAAAACTTACTGAGAACAGTCACAAGTCAGTGTATTTTCTTAAAAACTTACAGCCCTTTTACATGGAAAGTGAACTCCAAGAACGCATATTTCTGTAAACTCAGCAGACAAGCTCTTACAGTACACCAATGGAAAAGGCAAGAAGAGCTGGGGTTTGTTTTATTGTGTTGAGTGGGGCCACTCTTTGACCGTTATTTTTCAAACATATTTATTGTGAAATTGAGGGATGGATGAATTATAGTAACATTCAAAAAACAAGAAGTATAATGCTTGTCTTCAGAAAGTGGAAATGTAAGAGCCAGAGAATTCTAAGTCGGTCACTTAGTATGCACAAACAGTTCATGAGCACTTGGAAGATAACAGATAAGTAAAATCAGTATGAATTTATTATGAAGAAATCATTAAACAGATTTAAAACTCTCATGTGAGCAGTTACCTGGCCTGGTGGATAGGACAGAACCTGTATATCTTACCCTGATATTAATACCTTTTCTTATGACATCCTCATAAGTATGGCATAGAGAATTCAGGACTAGATGGAATTGAGATTAAATAGGTGGAAAACTACTTGATGGTACCTTGCCTAGCGAATAGCTATTAATGGTTTGCTATGAAATAAATATATCCTTTAATATTCAATAGATATGTTGTACACCTGTTTTCCCAACACACTCCATGTTTTCCCAACACCCTGAAGGATCTGCTTACTAACTTTCTGACCCAAGAGGGCACTTGGTATTTAAAAATTGGAAAATTATAGTTTGAAAAACTAGAAAAAAGCTCTAAAAATGTAATGAAATGAAAGAGGGGCAAATGTAACTTATTCTTTGATTATTTCTACTTGGAAATAATGAACTGAAGTTTTAAAGAATGTAGCAATGGAATAATATGGCAATAATTCCAAATAATGTGAAAATTACAGTAAAGAAAAAGCTGAATGTCATCTTGGAAGGAGCTTGCCTTGCTGAGAGATATAAATAGGAATATGTACATCAGTTATTTCACTTGTGTTTCATATTCCTAATTTCTGGAGATATGAGAAAGTAAGTAGTGAATTATTCTTGTCTTTGCACATCACTTATTATCTATTTATATTGATAACATGAAAGAAACCTAAAATATTTGATTGGAGTGTAAGAGGCTTAACAATAAGCATAGCAGAGTATAATTTGTACCCCTATGCAAAATGTTAGTTTTGTGAAAAAGCATCCTTTTTTAGTATTTAATATTGCTTTTACTTTTTGAATCACACAAAAATAATGTCAGTGTTTTTCTTTGGAAGATAGAAAAATTTGTATTTAGAAAAATATTATAACTGGTCTTCATAGCTTTCATCCAATTTTTAGGGTCACTGTTTCCTTTCCACCTGTACAAAACTAGCTGTGTCTATTTCAGCACAATTTTGTAATTGAATGGGAATTATTAATATTCAAAATCTAGACAGTAATACTAAATAAAAATATTTTCTGTTTCTTTACTACAAACACAGACTGTACCTGTGTTGAAAAATATTCTTTGCATATATTTTTGTATCCTTCACAGAATATTTGGTTGTAGTCCTTATAGCCATTGACTTGAGCTTTCTTGGCATTTGAGCAAAAAACAGTGTTTAACTTTATTTAAAAATTAAAAATGCAGAAATCCCCAAAGACCCCCATACTTTTATATTATATTATATTATATTATATTATATTATATTATATTATATTATGTTATATTTTTAATATTTATTGTTATTATTTCAATATTTATTGATCACATTTATTACTTAGGTTACTTTTTATTTTATCGGTAGTCACAGCAGAACCTGTCTTTGTATCACAGTGGTACAATCATCACTGCTATGGATTCATAAAAAAAATAAGGAACAGTACATGACTATAAATTCTGCTTTCTTAAAAGAAATTTAGTTATTCTGTCCTTGTTAACAGTAAATCTTCTACTGAACCCAACATTCTGCTTCTGTATACTTTCATTCACTGTAAGTATTCCAGAGTTCTGTAATTATTTTTGTATTAATGGCATTTGATAGTGTCTGCCCTCCTTCCCCATGTAATTGATTTTCTGCATTGATTAAAAATCTTATTCTGATTCTGAGCCTCAGATTTTTCCCATGAGATGGCTTTTACAGTAATGTCAGTGGTCTTTTATTAGTTTCTTTCGTAACTAGTCTTGAACTCTGGTAAAACAGTATCTCAGCAAACATCTTTTTGGAAGAAAGTTCAGTTGAATTTGAAAAGAAGGATAATCCAAAAAAAGAGGTCAAGATTCCTGAAATGATTCACATTGACTCCATTGTGAAGAAATTTTAGCACAGAAAACATCACTAATTTATTCTTTCATGTGCCTTTTTTTTTTTCTTCCTTTTTACAGCCTGTAATTCCAACCAGTCCAACAAGCAGTTCTACAACACCAACGAGTACCATGGGCATATCCTCAAAAATGGAGAACTCCACACTCCAGGACGTTTTCATTCTGTCTCCTATGTCAGGACTTTATGGCCCCAGGTATTTACTTCCTAATTAATTTGAGGTTTTGAAAAGTAAAAGTTTACACTTGAATTTCACTGGATTAATATAAACCAGACAAAACAAAAAGCCCCAGAATGAAATTAATATTTATTAATATTAATAGTAACATTATTAAAATCAGTAGTAATTTATATTAAAATGGAATGTTTAGTAAACTTAAGCAGTGTATCATTATTTTGAGAGACTTAACTTTCATTTAGAGACACAAATTGAGCAAAACCTGTTTTTAGGCTGAAACCAAGAAAGATTTAAAGAAGTCTTTAATTGTTTAGTTTTATTTACCTTTATGTGATCACTTGAATCTTATTCTAGAGCATGCATTTCTGCAAGGGAACCCTTTGTCTCCTCATGTTATATCAATTCCTTGGGCTGCCTCTCAGGTACTAGAAAACTCCTGAATAACTATGTTTATCTTACAGGTAAAATGAAACCTAATGATGATTTCATGAATTTACATTTGTTGAATCACTTTTATGGAAGTTCTCACATAATAGCATTTCAATTATAGGACTTTTTATTTGTAGTGCCTGGGAGAGACAGTTTTATACTTTAGCTTTATCAGAAAGTGGTTACATTCTCCAGAATCTTCTGGTTTACTGTTTATAGGGATGAAATTGGAATAATGTCTTGTGATGACATCAGCAAATTTGGAAAGTCTGGGATGAAAGGCTCTGACTCTCCAAGCTATTTTCTGGAGCATGAAAGTGGGAAATACTACACCCTAATCGAGAGCGAAGGCCACCCTGTGGGCTCTGAGTATGAGAGAAGCAGAGCTACAGGAGTGCGGAGGAGAGAAAAAACACCCACTCATGGTAGGTTTGATTTCTTACATTTTTTAATTGACTGAATTTGGAGATTGTACTGTTGACACTGCAGTGCCTCAAATACCTGTCTTTTTCTGTTAGACCATGACCTGTTGGCTATGAGTAAAAAACAAAAGTTTATGTGAAGGAATGATTAGTATAATTACAAGCCAACATTCATGATCAGGGCTAAGTTGTTTATAGATTTATTCTGAAGTGCATACTTAAAATTTTGAATGCTACTTAAGTTCATATTATTTGTACTGCTAGCATCTTGCTTTACTCAATTTCATTCGCAAACTCTTGGAGATTATTTTAGTTGCAGTGTTGTGGCCTGCTAAACTTCAGTGGAGGGCCTGAAAAGACTTATTGGAGTATGAAAGAATCTGTAAGATGCAAGGCCCTCCAAAATTCAGTGCTGTATTAAGCTGATATAATTACATTAGTATCCTACAGTGCGTTTGTTAATACCAGAAATATATTTCCAAATCTTAGACTGGGGACTGCTTAAAACCTAAGATGCTATTAAAACAATAATTTACTGTGGGTTTATATGGAAATTTCTTGTGTATGTAAATTCATATGAGTGTACAGGTATATGTGTATGTACCTTGTATATGACTATACATATCCATATAAAATGTATTGCTGAAAATGAATTGACAGGGTTTTTTTTTGCTCATCTGTTAAAATCTATTTCCTTGGTTCTGGTGAATTTTGGAAGAGCACAATTGAAATATAACACTGTATTCTCCATATAGTTTCAGCAGTTTTATTTTAAGGCAGTAAGTTATTTTTCTGTAAAGTTTACCACTTTAACAGTTTTCTTTTACGAACTGTTATTACATCTGCTTCTGAAAATAGCATTACTTCTGAGCCAAGAAAGAACTTGTCCTGATCATAGCATTATGTATGGATAGGTGATATCTTTTAAGGTGTATATATATATATATATATATATATATATATATATATGTACGCAATGCCATCAGTACTTACTTCATTCACCTAAGAATGAAACTCAGAAAACGTTCTGAGACTCAGGTTTTTCCTTTCTCACATTTTGTTAAAAAAAAGAAAAAAAAGAAAAATAAAGAAAGTTCCTAATTTTTGTTGGTCTTTGATATCTAGGAAAGGGAAAACCTCTCACAAGCTCAGAGTAGTAAAGAAAAATGTGCCTGTGAAGAACCCAGGTAATAAAAACATGCTGCAGTTCAATTGAGATAATACCAAAGGCAGTTATAGTGAAAGATCCAATAACAGCTGAAATGGAATACACTTGGGGGGGAGGGGGAGAAAAATCTTTCAGCACTCCAGGCACTGATTCTGTTGGTCTGCCACAGAAGTGGTTGGTCTCGTGCAGGATTTGATACCATGTGTGTTATTAAATGTAGTTTCCCCTGCTTCTTTCAGTTGTTAGAGCCAAGCCAACGCGGCTTCTCATCCCTGTTCTCAGACTGAAGTGTTCTTACCACCATAAATGTCAGAAGAGTTAGAGCTGATGGCTCCAGATGCCAAAACAGGTTTTGGTATTTAAGCTGTACATTTTCCTCTGTCAGGATCTGTTTGCTGAGGTTTTCTTATTTTATGTGAGGTATCTATCTCATAATTTACATGGCTTACCTTAAGGTTTCAGCTGTATTACCTTTTGCCTAAGGTCAACTTATAAGCGGCAGTAAAGTAACCTCACCTGCTGTTTCAAGAGCTGAGAGGGTACAATCTAAAAAGCTGCAAGGGTATTTCAAATTATGTCAAAATGCATTGAACTGTCGCTGCTAGAGTGTGGTAATTCACCGTAGCTAGACTTTCCCGACAAAGGACATCCATCTTCCCAAGTTTTGTTTTGGCTTTGTTGTTCTACTAGATTGAAAGCAAGCTTATCTTATGTTTCCCAATTAGACTTTTGTCCTGTATTTGTGTTTTGATAACTACAGCTGGATTTACAGTAAAAAATGAAAAAATAGCAATTATAAAATGGACAGGATTGTGTATATACATTCACATACTGTGTTTTCAGAACAGGGAAGCTTTAATAAATCTTTGTGAGATATAGGATATTTTTAGTAACTAGTACAGCCATATACTTGATGCTTGAAGAAGCTGTAACATTGAAGAATAGGATTCCATCTTAAGACTAGTAATATTCAGTCTTTATCCACCTGATAAGTGACACCATTTTATAATAAAATTAGAAAGAAAGATAAGTCTTAACTGTGATTAAAATTGAAGCCAGGTGGATGTATTTGGCTTGCTTTCATAGAATCAGGCTGCACAATGACTTCAAATGTTGGGCACTGTGCCTGATCCCAGTAATATGCAAGATTTTTCTAGTGTTTCTGATGGACAGTTCTGATTTTCTGTAACCTTGAAAATCTAGAAGGAATTTTATTTTAAAGTCTCAAGAATATGCCTTTGTTTCAAAACCAATTGTTAAACCCAAATTTTTTAAACTACAGATTAATCTGTCAATTATATCAGACTTAAAATGAGATCTTTTTTTTCTACTTATGTGTAGTATTTGATTTTTTTTTACTTAAAGATATGCATCTGACCCTTCAAAGTGACGATATGTCTTTTGGGTGGAAAGACAGGATTTATGGTAGATCCAATTAACACCTATCCAATGCTGGAGCCAGATGGCCATGGGCAAAGTAAGGAAAATGAAAACTGAAGTTTTTGATGGTTGAGCAGACACTTTCAGTATTGCAAGGACTCACATAAACCACAGTTCAGAAAGATCCTGACATGGATCTAACAGAATTAAAGTGCTTATTAAAATCCACTCTCTGATGCAGCAGGTAGGTGGCAGGATACTCAGGCAGATGAGACAGTCCATATTGATGATATATGCAAAATCTAGGAAGGCAGATAAGTTCATTTTCTTGAACCATTTTTTTAAAGTTAAGCTTGTATTTATCATTGCTGCAGTGAATTTTTTGTCTTATCAAGAGTTATACTATAACATTAGTCCTACTCTAACACGCTATGGTATTTAGAGTTCTTGTGGCAAAGCATTGTCAAATTGTTTCTGGTTTATGTGTTAGAGGCAAAAACATCATAAGTAAGTTTGGAGGGTTTTTTTTGTTTTTGATTTGTACTGGTACTTGTGCAAAGTAATTTTGTATAGTTCTAAATGTCCAAGTTGCAATGTTAAAACTCTTGATAGGTTACTTACATTTGTTTGCAAAAGAACTTGGAAGCAAAATAAGCAATATGCAAAATCACTGGTTCCTTTGTTTGGCTTGTGTGTTTCCTTTCCTATATTTCTACTCTGATGTCAATTGTGCTGAGTTATCTAGCGTTTGTGTTACAAATCTCTCCAGAGCTCCAGACCTTACTTCTCTTTACAGAAATACTGCTAAATTTTATTACATTGATCATCATCTGTTATGTGCATTCTTATTTTCTCTCTTTTTTTTTTAAATTTATAATCTTCACTTGTTTCTCATTCTTTTCCATATTACTGATTCGTCCTTTTGTTTGATTTATTTCTTAAATTTGTATTGTTCTTCTAACGCCAAATTTGAGATTAGGAATTGAATAATACATTTGTAGTTAGTTTCAACTGTCAGGCAGATAGGGAAACATTTATTTACCATACAATTAGTTATACACTAACTATTATGGTATGAGTAGAAGTATAATATGGGAGTATCTCAGTACTTAAGGTGTGTTATCCCTTCCAGTTGCAGAAAACCATGTTACCCAGAAGGATACTTGTCTTATAAACCTGTTTGTTCTTAAATCCTTCCCAACATTTTGGTAGCTACAAACCTGTGTTTTGGAAGAATGGTGAATAAAACACTATATTGGCATGCAAATAAGCCACAGAAAATACTTTGTCACTCAAATCAACCTGGGAAAATTCATAATGGAAAACAAACACTTGTTCACATTTAAGTTCCATAATTATCCTAGAAACAGAACAGTAGCAAGCTACCTTAAAAAAATGTGTTCGAGTGCTCAATAAACACACAAAATCTAGTCAGCTGGTACATGGAAACATGAATCTTTGGCTTTATGGGTCAGACAGAACTTAACCCATAATGTAGAGGGTGTGTTTCTGTGTTTTGTGATAATAACGCACACTGACAAGGCCAGAGTGCTAATGCTTTATAGTAGGGTATGCAGTATTCCTCCTTTAATGGCCTGCTATTAATGTTCTACTGATACTATAGCAGGGAATGACTAGTGCCCATTTATATCTTACAGCCACAGAGCAATAAAAGTGTATTAATAAAACCCTTAATGTCTGAATCTTCTTTTTTTGTTGTTGTTGCTTTTGTTACCAAACTGCGCTCCATGTTTTCTTTTTAAGGCATTTAAAATTCATGCTCTTGAAATGAGATCCCCTCATTACTCACCATGTGGTTTTCCAGGCCAGAGAGGTTTTACTGTTTAATTGATACATACATAATATTCTATCTGTATTAACAGTCTTTCTAGTTTTACTAAAGCATATTAGTCCATTTAAAAACCGATTCTGTAATTATTCCAAAACATCTATTTAATGGGTGAGCAAGTTTTTACAGAACAGAGTTCAAAAGCATATTTGTAATCTACTTCCCATTTGCAAGGAATTTCACCAAAGTAGTGGTACTTTCCTTCAGATTGGTATGATGAAGAGGAGAATCCAGCATATATGGTGTTTAATTGATCCTGAATGCTACACCTATAATAATATACAGGTGCTGATAAAAAGGATTGCTCTGAAGGGTCATGTCATGACTGTAATTTATAAACATAATCTATACTGCCACTATTTTTAGTCTTCAAAAATTATAATGTTTTATCTTGGGATTGTTTCCAGGAGATTTAAGGCCTGTTTCTATGCCTACTGAGTACAGTTGGATAGGGGAGTCAAAAGAACAAAACATGTACAAGAGGGGAAGCAGAGGTGAGTATTTTTTTCTTTTTTTCTGTCCTATTCTCCAAGGTTTTTTTTCTTTGTTACCTAAGAAGCATGAAGATACCATTACAGGAAGCCAGTCTGCTTTTCTTGAGTACCACAGAGAACATAAAAGAACCTGTTTAGTATCTGGGCTTTTGTGTTTCTGCTAATTAAAAAGTTTGTATTAGTAGAAGGGATTTACTCTATCTAATTGTAGTATAAAAAAAAAGATAAACATCAAGGGGAAAAAAAAACTTATAAAATTCAGATATATGTTAACAGCAATCAGTTTTTAATCTTCACAGTTCTAGAAAACAGTAAGTGATGTTATAGATGTTATGTTCTTTGAGACAGGTTTCAATTAGTATGAATGAGTATTTGAAACAAGACTCTGCAATTGTACTCTCAATGTTCAGACCAGCAGTCCTAATTGAATAAGTTTCTATCGATTCCAGTGGGAATTATGAACTTTGCAAGAAGCATGGTGATAGCAAAGTTCTTTTTCTTTCCTTTTTCATTATTCTCTTTTTGTTTCCTCTTACTAATGTTTCTTTTTTCTTTTCTTTTCCTCCAACAACTGACTCTGAGAATTCACTCCTGCGGTATCTGAGTGATGACAAGATACTGGTTATCCAAGAAGAGCCTTTGACACAAAAAGACAACAAAAGGGACACAGGTCGTAGATCAAGAAAAAAGGGCAAACCCACAAGCAGTACAAATTACCCTATTAGTCCATCTGTATTGGCATCTACTATTAATATTAGGCTCGAACCTGGACAGCAAGATGTCTTGAATTTCTCACTGGCAGAAAACAATACAGTTCCACTTTATCATGTAAGTATATAAAAATCTTGCATAGATTATCAGGATCACAAAGTCACAGAAAAGGATTTCAGATCCAGAGAGAAAAGCAGTAGTTCATTTTTTAAGATGAATGAGAAAATTATGCAAGTCTGCAGAAAACTGAACGTTATTCATAAGATGGTAGATGAATCAACTGGCTTTAGGTAATCTCTGGAAGAGTGATGATTGTCTGTTGACTCACCTGTCTTCTGAAGAAAGGGATATGAGTCATATGGGGTAAGATGCTAATTGCACTCTTTAAATAATGATAGTTATTGGTTAAGTTCCCAGGCTCATTGTCTATTTATTTCTCATCACCAGTAGTAACAGAAATTTCAATAGAAATATTATCTTAAATGTCTGCAACAAATACACACTTTTATATTATTTTTTTTCAACTGTAAGTCACTGTCACTAGGAGCAGCTCTTCATTCTGTGGCTTTCGTTGCATATTAATATGAATGCAACTATTTGAAATAGGCAAGATAAATTAGTAATATGATATTGTAGGATAGCACAATAAATATGAAACTAATGACATAATACATCAAATGTGAAGGGTCTGAAGGAAATACAGAAAGCCGGAAAAAAGGAGATAATGTTACCTGTAGTGGTTGGTCTACCCAAGAAGTCAGCGCAGTACCTCTTTCATAAACTCTACTACAATGTGTAGTAATTACAGAGGTGGACACATGTAAAATGACTATTCATTGACTGAGAGAGTGGTATAAATTCTTTTATCACCATACATGTTTTGAACATTAGAAACAGACCTTTGCAGTCCTTCAGCAGATAGTCATAGGAATCGGAATATCTCAGGCACTTGTCAACTGCCTTATAAATATACAAGAGGAACTGTGTCAGCAACTCTTGTGTATTTGTTGACTCAGGTTTTGTGGGTTCTTGCCAGTACAGAATCATTCGTATTCGCATCTGTCCACTTTGAATACTGAAAGAATTCTGAAAAGAGAAGCAAAACACTGTTTGGCATATCTGTCCTGAAAGATATCTACCCAGAATGAAAATGTTAAATATCAAAGAATATTTAATGGCTTTTTGGTAACAAAAAGGAAGATAAAAATAACAGATAGGTGTGTTCCTGAATTAAAATTTAGGTTTTAGGTAGATCATCTCACATCTAAAGGTGTTACTGGGACTTTCATAGGCACATTAATTTATTTATTTAGATAATGAGATTTTATTTTATCAAGAATTCAGTCTACAGCAAGATTAAGGTTAATAAAAAGAAGATACTTCTAAACATTAGCAAACCAAGTCACTATAAACCAGCGTTTGTTACTTTCATATTAAAAATAAAGAAATAATAAGAAGAACTTGTCTGAAGTCACCTTACCTTTTCCTTGCTCTTCTGCTCTGTGTTTTGTCTTTTCACAGCTGCCTGGAGGCAGTACTATCAGATGACAAAACTGATTTCGTTTTTTTTTTTGGTTGGTTGTTTTTTTTTATGGAAGTCAAAACTGCAGAACTGTTATAATCAAATTTCCATTATTTCCTCTACACTTAATACATGCCCAGAACAACTTTGGGATAGAGATAAAAATTTAAGCCTACCTAAATGCTTTGAAAAATGGAGATGATAATGCTAAACAGGATCTTAGTCATCTTTAGTAAAGGGAAGGTGATTGATTGTGTCTTTTAAGCCAACAAGAATGGCATGATGGAAGGAGGAACTGAGATACACAGCATCGCTTAGCCATTGCTTTATTTTCTAAGCACTTACATAAATACATACACACACAAAAAAGGCACTCACTTAACAGTAGTTTAAATTACCAGACACAGACGTAAGAAGTTTTACAAAATGGGTAATTGCATAGATTCACCACTAGATTAATGCTTTGGAAAGAATGTTGATTTGGAACCTAAAATTAAACAATTAGGCTGATTTCATAAGTTGCTGTGAGGATGCAGAGTTACTATATAAAATGGATATTTAGGTAATGCAACATTGGCAGTATGCCCAGGATATAAAATGATGCATAAAGCTATGTTGCAGTAAAATATCACTGTCAAGAAACACTGCCCCTTTCAGGATATATTTATAATGCTAATTTAATTGATACGCAATTCTGTGACTCATGTCACAGAATTTGAGGAGAGTCAATTACAATTAACAAGGCTATTATGGTTAATTATTAATCAATAAAGTATTTCTTAGAACATGACTTCCGATGTTTACTATGCTTCCCTTCTGAAGAGACATTGTTTACCAGATTAAGCTAAACAATGAGGTATATGTAAATACCACAAAAGTATATCCATTAGAGACTGTTGAAATGCACTGTTGGGCTTGACTCTGGGCTTGCTAGAAAAGAGTTAAAATCTGGATGTGTTTTTATTTTCTATTGACAAGAGGTCATTCTGAAGAATATTAGCTCATCAAGTTCATACTCCAGACCCAGTCTGAAAATCTACATGGTGTTCAACTGTGTGGTTTTACTGCCTTAGAATCTGCACTAGTTTCTGAAACTCTGAAATTGAATTTACTGGTTACTACATTAAATTCTCAAGCAAGATAATGATCTCTTTTCTGGTTTTACTTGGCAGTAAATGTTCTGGGCTTATTATCTACTAAGTAATTGGATATTTTGTTTTGTAGTGTCATATATTAAGAAATTGGATTGTAAACTATTGAATCTTCTAATTTTTTTGTGAATTAGAATTCGATATGTAGAAGGGACTTAATTTTTAATTAATTTTAAGATAAATTTTTTCACTTCAATATTCCCTGTGCAGTATAACAGAAATAACGACTGCTTCAAGGTAGTCATTGAGAATATTATGGCAGGAGTCCCTTTTTATTTTAAAGGTAACTTGAAGCATTATAATAGTTCAGGGTTAGTCATTGTTTCACAGCATTTGCTTAATTTGCTTTTTATTTTCTTCCTGCTGACCCCAGGAAGTTGGTAATGCATGCCTTTTAGCACAAAGTGATGTAAATGCTATTTAACTGTTCTGGAGCTGCAGAAGTCAGCATGACAAACAACATAAAATTTAATGGCTCATGCTGAGACCTAAAATGTGTCCAAAACCAATGTAGATCTGTTTTTCCTGCAATGCTGCATGCTGGGATGGGCCAGATGTTCCAGATGCCTCTTCTGGTGATAGGCAGCCTGAGTGCTATAACAACTAAGTCTGGGAGAATCTATGTATTCAGTTCCATACGACTGAAGGAGGAGTCTCTTACTGCCAATTTTGTAGGAAGGAAAAGTCCTCATATTTTATTTCTTCTTTCCTGGTCCTGCAGGGAGAAACAAAACTGCACTGTCAAGGATGAGAATTACTTTCTTCACAGTTTTATTTCCTTTCTGAATTGCTGAATAAAGTCTACCTTTGCTTTTAATTTAAATCTCTGTAATATTGAAAACTTCTTTCCCTACCTTGCAATTATGTTGAGAAATCACTGTGAGAATGATTATATCGAATCTAGCTGCTCAGAGAAGCTAATATAAGTCTATCTAGCTTCTGTAGCTTCACACCAATTCTGTCCAGTTGTATTGATTTTAAAATAAGATTTTGCATATGTGCTGTACTATAACTGTGCACATGACGAGTATCTAGGATCCTTCAGTAGCAATATCCAATAACATATTTCTTCACAGTTCTGTTCAGAAATGATTCTCTAAAGTATACTCTTCAATGATCTATAAACAGTTCAAAAGGGAAAAGGCATTTTACAGTACAAAGGAAAACAAAGGGAAATAAAACGTTAAAAAATATTCTTTTTTATTAATACTGTCAATGGCCTGTAGATTTCCACATTCATTCAGTAATTCTGAACTTTACAATCAACCTGAATCCAGGAAAAAAGGCCTAAAACAGTGTTAGTCTAGAACTATGGTTGTCCTTTATTTCTGTAAAAAACACCTACTTGCAATAAGAAGCAAGAAGGCAGTTGGATCTGAGTTAGGATTTAGCGCTGAGCAACTAATTCCACAACGGAAGTTCTGTCATGCTGAAAAGTTTTGCCTTTGATCTCCACTCCACTAATGAAGAGAAATCACCATTCAGTCTGAGCTTCTGGTACCCTTTACCCCCTGTGCATAATGCAAAATGAAAACCATGTATGGATTCTCTACGTTAGACCAAATTTAGGTCATGGATCTGCACAACACAAACCAGCTTTGTTTCAGGTAGACCTTTTTGGATAAAGAAGCAATTTAGTAAAATGGTTGAGCTTACTCCTGAAATAATATACTGTCTTGCAACCAAGCATCATGTGTGCACCTATCTCTGTAGAGCATTTGTGAAGCTCAGCTGAGGTTTGAGCATTCGTTCATAAATATTAGCCATAACTGATACTATTACTCCCATAATCTCAACATATATAATCCAGAGGAATGATAATATGCAAACTCATAACACAAATATCATCTCCCACTGTTGCTGACAAAATGATCAGTACATGGGAAGCCAGCTGTTGTACTTTGAAGACTCTCCTCCGAGTTTTTCTCCCTCACTAGTTCAAGCATTGGTTCCTGCCATTTACCTCTTCTCAGCAGGCTTCCTATGTTCCTCACCAAGAGAATGAGGATGGGGCTTTGGAGGATGAAGGAAAGCATTGCATGAGGCCAGTCCTGAATAGGACAGGTCACAGGCAGCCTGTCCCTAGAGGAACGGAGAAAGTGAGAAAAAGGAAGGGGAAAGAATTGACTGTCTTATTCCCTGGCCTGTGTAACTTCTTGAGCTACACTACATCCTTTCAACTTCAAGGCCATTCCCCTTTTTCCACTTCCCTTTCCTTTCCTTTCCTGTGGAGTCTTGTGCAGCAAAATCACTGCTGAATACTGAGCTGCATGTCAGATGATCTTATCTTCTCAGCAAGAAAATGTTTGTGCTTTGTGACAGTGGAAAGTTGCAGATAGAAATACATTCCATCTCTACCGGCATAATTTCATGTGATTGCATTTCCAGCTGTACCAGGAAGAACTGCATTATGTTTTTAATTTGAAATCTGTGAAACTTCACCATGCTTTTTATTAAATGGCACTATATTCTACCTTGAAATTTTTCTGTGATAAAATAAAATTCTCTAAACTTTAGTGGATAATCCAAGTGAATGTCCACTTTAGTCCCTCTACATCATGTATAAGATGAAGATTCCTTGTATGCAACATGGAATGATTGCTCATTCCTTAAAATACCATAGTTATAGTTGGTTTATTTCAACAAAATCATATCTGGTGTCTGCTCCAGAAAAACAGAAGAGTTTGAGAGAACACAAATATATTTAAAAGTGAATACACTGATTTTCTTTGACCAAGAAAACCTCACCCATTTTTTAAGAATGCAGGATTTATTCTTAGTTTTTGAAGAACTTTTGTCCTGGGTTTGGGGTTTTTTTGATGGTGTGTTGATATTTTGTTCTCATTATTTTTTTTGTACCTTTGCTGTTCAGATAAAAATTTATCTTTTGTTTCCCTTAAATTAAAAGAGTGGATTGATGAGGACAAAGGTAGGCTTTGGTCAACACAGAACACGGTTTATCCATTGTTGTGATTTGTCCTTTTGGACTATTTTTCACTTTAACACATAAGATAAATTTTGTTAGCCACAAGACACTCTTCCTTTATTCATTCTTTCAGAATACTTTTTTAACATCAAATATAATCTGGGATAGCTTCTCTTGGGGATGTAACAGTTTTCCAAAAACGGAATTTTGATTAGTTAAAAAAATTGTTGCTTAACCTGCTACCTATTGTGTGCTGATATAATGTTCATAGTGCACCACATAATTAAACATTCTGAGTAGATATTTTCTTCTGTCTTCGGTTAACTTTCTCATCTGTCATTTTGTGGTTTTTTTCAGCCTAAAAATTTAGTACCTCTGAAATGTGCATAGATACAGATTGCATGAGATTATTTCCTGTCTCTATTATCTCACCTCTCAAAGAGAGCAAGTGGAAGAAAAACCTCAAATGCTGCTTTCATTTTTAGCTGAGCATAATCATTTCACAAGTGTATTCAATAGGTTAAGCATCAGCTCACTGAGCTGGAGAGATCAGTAAAGCCCCCGGCAACAAGGCTACTCTTTGATTTTGAAACAAACATAATGTAAAAGTGATGCTCAGGATAATGAGTATGTGAGTTAAGGAAGCAGGAGAAGAAATCATTTTTTGCATGGAATTCAGTATCTGAGCATAAAAGAAGGACAGTATTCATCAGAATGGTGAAAATCTTTTTCCCATCTGAATAAATTACATATCTAGGTGGTATTGAATACATTACATTTGACCACTGAGATTAGTAACACTCACTGTCAGATTATTTTAGTCTCATTCCCAGCTATTCTAGTCATTTCCACTAGTAAACTACAAGAACAACTTTTGAATGTTTTCACACTACCTCTGCAATTCAGGGTTCTTTTGTTTTCTGATTTATGTGTTTTCTTTACTTTTTAAGAGGAAATATTTATTTGCATTATGAAATCTTGATTCTAGGAAACAGGTTTTTTGTTGTCAGTTATTTGTAGAAATTTCAGGCAAATAGGAGTTTCTACAGGATTTGCTTTGGGAGAGGACCATCAGATCTCCCCGTTAGACTTCACAGGCCTTATTGTCCTTTCATTGCTACTTGTGCAAGTGAGAAGTAGATCCACTAAAACCCCTAGAGCTACATAAATGTGCAGCTCACTAAAGAATGCTGAATTCTGTGACCTGAATTTCACAGACTTTGTGAATTTATAGTCTGTGACAGCACGACAAGACTTGTGCCTCCTGAGTCTCCCACATGTCTACTAGTCATGAAAGTGGCCTCTTAGTAAGATGAAGTAAAATTCTAGTTTGGGAACAAAGCAACTGCTGAAATATAAGGTTGCTGAAATTGTAGATAGGAATCTACCACATGCAAGTAATTGTCAGTGTTCTATCTGTGCAGTTACACAAGTTACACACTATTAATTATAGCTAATTTCTCTTATTTGAATGTAACCATCTTTGATACTTGTATTTGCTAGAATATTTGCAGAATACCAGAAGTAAAAGGCTAGTAGTTAATGTAGCAACAAACGAAAATCAAAAGTTACTTGTAAAATTTGTAGCATCCTAATATTGGAGAAGGTAAGAGACAGGAAAGGCTACGTAAGTGAAAACGTTCAATTGCGCGTCATTTTTATTGTATTGAAAACACTTTTGCCGTGATATATTCTCTGCCTTGAGTGTGGGTTAGCTGTGGCAGTTAAAACACAAACCTGTCAAAGAATGGCACTCAGAGGAGTGCTTGCCATTCTTTAAGTTTTAGCCCTGTAATCATTATGAAACATGTACTGATTTAGTGATCCACTTTTGACTTTATATAGGCTGTCAGTAACTTCATATGCTTGATAGTTTGGAAATAAATCTCTGCCATTAATAATCCTACTGTCTGTTCACGATGTTCCCGTAGGAGGCTGATTCTCATTTGGATCTGACGAATGCTTTGGATAACAGGAACGCTTAAGAGAAAAGAAAAAGAGTCATGTAGATCTACATGGTCATGCTGTGGGGAAGATGTCTGTTGGATCTTAGCTTAGATAACTCTCTTATTAGATGCAAGCAGGTGACAAAAAGGACTCTTGATGTATTTTCATATTACTATGGTACCATCAGTCCATTGCAAACCTATTAGTTTATATAATATACATATATATATTATATACCAGGATAACTTGATCACTTAAGGTGTTTTTGCCTTCTTCAAGTGGTGAACCTATTACCTATAGTAGAAATAGCAAGGTAAAAGATGAGAAATGATTCTGTATACAGATACACCAAAGGGGGAAGGTGGGGAGTGGCAAAACACATACTTGTGCCCTGAAGATTTTAAAGTCTTCTTAGAAAAGCCTGCTGTTAGAATATATCTGTGTTACAGCCCATGTGGTTACACAGACCCAGCAGACTTCCTGTCTTTTAAATGAATTTCAGTTTTGTAGCTGTTCCCTGAAGTCACATGGGATTAAGTACCTTACTCTATGCGTAAAGGGGTGATATTAAAACACAAATATTATACCTACAAAAAATAATCTGTTTCATGCTTGGTTGGTCAGAAAGCATATAGTCAAAGATTTTTCAAGTACAGATTTCTACATTTACAAACAAATACACATTCATTTTAAAGCATACTTTGTTGAAATTTCAAGCTGTGGGAAACCTCCATCATAAAGCTTGGTTTAAAGTAACAAAAACAGTCAGAAGATTTTATTTTTTAATTTGTGTTACAGCTGAACCATTCTTGAATCACTTACTACTGCAAGACAAGTTCATTTCCAAACCTCAGAGGAATAGCCAGTGTAGTAAATCAAGTTATATAAAGCTAGGAGAGAACAGTATTAAAGAAAGTTTTGGTGACAGTTTGTTCTTCTGAAATTCTGTATACTACATTCTAATATTTGACCTTTACATTTAAACTCCCTTTTAAATACGAATATTTTTGCAAACACTGACATTATGACAAATCTTTAGCTTTCTTATTTTAATGAGCTTTGATCACAATTATGCAGCAGCTGAAGCTATAAGTGCAGATGCAAATTGCTTTAAGCTTGATATTCACTCTGAAAGAACATTTAGTTAGAAATTGAACTAAATTTTCCATTTCCTTTTCCTTGAAGTCACAGAATGACTACTGTGGTTTACTTCTGTGACTTCTCTTGCTGCAGATACCACTATGTTGAGTGCACCAAGGAAGTATACATAGTCTTTAGTCGTGCTTAATGCTATTTGTTTTTCTTCTACAGAGAGCAGGAGACACAATCAGCGGAGATACTGAAAGGTAATTACTTCTGTTACTCTATATTTAAATACCTACATAATGTACCTATAAATTACATCCACTTCTTTACTCCCAGATATTAAGTTGCAATATTTGAGAAATAAACTGTCAGGATTTAGTGATATTGGCATTAATATAATTTAGTAAATGTCCTCGTTTTCATTTACTGACATCAAATATAAATATAGGTTCCAAAAGTTAAAAATCTATTTTAGATGTAAGTCTATCAAAGATTAGGAGGAGGAAAAAAATATACTACAACAGTGGGTTTGTCTCTCTTTCCTTTGCAGTTTATCTGATGAAGTATGTTCGTACTCTAGTTGCGTGCAGTAAGTCATATTAAAAGAACAACTTTAAAATAGCAAATACTTGGGTATCATAGTACGTCATAATTAAGTCTAATTGGAATCTGTTCATCTAGTTCATAGTTATTCTTTTTAATATTTTTTCATCCCCTATATGGCCTAAACCTATTTAAGAAGTTAAACCATGCACTGAATGTAAAATCAGTAATTAATTTAGAGTGCTTTCACCAATCTAAAGGATTTACAATTCACAATGATGTTCTTCAATGATATAAGTACCACTACATTACAGCTGGAAGTCTGAGGCACAATGATACTAGCTGCTGATCATAAATACAAGTCACCTCCTGCCTGATCTTTCAGGAAAGTCAGCATTTTTGCCTCTGTATATGTGTATTAAACATCGTAGCTCGTTTCAGAGACAGTTGTAATGGTAATTACAGTAATCAGTAAAAGAATTTACTAATGCTTACCAGTTGTAGGGTACTGTGAGCATTTAAAACAGCATTCAACTAAATTGAACAGCACTGTTATCATAGGTGATAGTGAGGTAAAGGTAGAGTTTGAAAGACTTTTTCTAGGTTAAAATTCTACTTCATCTTATACAAGACAGGCTTGTCTCTCCATTGTCACCATTGTAGTAGTTCATTACCTTGTCATCCATCACCTCAGCTAAATGTAGGTTTTTATTTTTACAATAAATTAATATAGTCCCACTTAGTTACAATTCAGAACCAAAGCAGCCTGTATCTTGTGTAAGGCAGGGGTTACATGGGGAAAAAGTGTGTCATTGTCAGTCTCTTTTTAAGTAACTGTTGGATTTCGCCTTTTGCCCTTACTGCTCATGATGGAGTTTTCAGAACTTGCTGTTTTCTGTGAATCTTCTGCATTTGCTCTTTTCACTTAATCTCCCAACTCCTTCATGCCTTGTGCTCTTGTCCTGTTCTTCCCTCACACTTGTTTCTCCCTACTTTTTGTCACTCCCTTTTCTCACCCTTCCTCATTCCAGGATGGCTGCTCCTTCCCTCAGGTCCTTCCTACCTCACTTTCTGCAACAGAAAGAAATCACATACCACTCCTAAAAAAGCCTCACCCCATTTTTGTCTTCCTTCTTCGCCACCCATAGTTTCTTGCAACCAGAAGGAGCAAATGAATTTTGCTCTTCACAGAACAAAGAATGCCTAATTATTCCGAGTGGATTGCACATGCTCAGTTTGGCAGGGACATTGCAACCCAGATGGAACATGCTTTGTGGACAGGACACAAGTCTCTACTGGACATCTGCTGAGAGATATATTCCAGGGACATACGACTTGATGAAATTTTGGCGAACTTTCATAGCAAAGGGCTATTCTTCAATATTCTTCCATAGAATGACTGTCTCTTTCCTAATCCTACTCCCAGTCATTCTAAAATTCAGGTCCACAACCTTTTCAACATGTTGAAAAATATTTTAAAAGAGGCAGAATTACAGCTTCTTGTTCCTAATAACCTTCTTCTAAGTAGTTTAAACAGCTTAAACCAAAATAAAACCCCTTCAGATATTTATCACATGCAGTTAGGTTTTGGGGAGCGGGAGACAAACTATGTGGATTGAGTCACATTATTTGGATGAAATAGCATTATCTTAATTAACTGTGCAGTTGCCTACTGAGTTTCCATGATATGACTGCATCCTTTGTTTATGAAAAGAAAGGAAAGCCAAAAGCCAGAAGAAAGATGTTTCTTGTACGTAGCAGACTGTACCACAGGCTGCAGGGAATACACACCAAAACCACTAGCAGCTATGTGAGAGATACAGAACTACAGAATGTTACTATGAATATCTCACTTTTTAAACTCATTGCATAAGTAGAATGTAAAGCAAGTCTAGCTTCTGCAGAACAAAACCTGCATCATAACTCTGGTTTCCTCCAAACTATTTTGGCACATCTACAACACAGATTTGGCCCAGCACTATGCACAGGGCTGGACTTTCACCACCCACACAGAACACCCGCACCCCTCATTATAAGAGACTGTCCATTTACACATTAAACTCTGCCCCTCTCTGACAGATAATGTAGAAAAATGTGAGCTATGCTCCTGAGGAGTTTCGTGGCTAGAAAAGTAGGGCAGCCACAGGGAAGTTGTGACTTCACTTCTGAGCAGGTGTCATGAGTTAGGAAATTACACTCTGCGATTGGAGGTGGAATCACTAACGTGTGATTGCTCTGAGGTTTCAGGAAGGCAAGCTAACTTAAATGCTTCCTGAAGAAGCAGCCCATTTGTTTTCCTTTTACCAGAAGCAGTTTACCCTGTTTATAATTGTTTTACAGAGAAGAAAGGGGTAATGGGCACCTATCACATAGTCGCTGCTGCAGCTTTTTTTGCAGACAGACATTGACTGTATGCGTAGCGCAGTTCTCTGTGTTCTTTGAACTTCATTTTACTTTAGGAGAATTTTCCTTCTAGTAATAGCAAACTTTGACATTTAGATTCTAGACACGTGTGTGTAATGTAACCATCATTAAAGGCATCTTGGGTTTGAAGAGTTTACTCTGCTCAGCCAACCACGCAGGCCTGCAAGGGGAAGAGAAGGCAGAAAGGAATTGTATCATTCATGCATTGCATCACTGCTAGTTGAATATACAGGTTTTATGAACATTTGCACTGAGTTTCCATGTGAAAATGCTGCTCAGGCTTTATTTTCATAACACATTTTGCCTTTGTAAATATGAACGCTTAAAAGGTGTTCTAGTCATGTCCACAGTAGCATGCTTCGGAAATTATTTTATCGTGGTTAGTGCTGGAGAGGTCAGAGGAGATAAATACTTTGAAAATGACTTTCAGTCTTGACATTGTTCTGTCAGCTTTGCATGTAGATACCCTGATAGTGCAGTGACTGCGTAACAGTACAGATACATCTGAGATAGCTGGCTGTTACTTGAAGTATCAAGCAAGTCATAGCCTGTAGCATAGTTCAGAGCCAGTAGCTCAGCCAGCATGGAACTGAGAAGGGATTTCAAATCTCACTACAAAATACTCAATAAATAATTTGCAGTGAGAATTGACTTGTTGTGTCAGGGACAGGTTACATAAGATGTGGAGGCTTTAATAACCTCAATATAAATCATGAATCCAGGCAAGGTGGTTAAAATGAAGTCCTGTGACCAGGTAGGTAAGTGGAAATTGCTACATATGTGCTCTTGTGAACCAGCTGTGAGGAAATTTCACGTTGTATCTACAATACCTTTGTTCACAAACGTGTTTCCTAATATGCTGAATTTAGGGCTTTTTTCTCAAGTTAATTATGGTGCCCCTGACCCCGAACTGCAACCAAATAGCACTTGAAGTAGTTCAGAATGTGAGACACGAAGGCCAAAGAGAGCTTTGCATGCCCCTTTCACCTATAAATTTACATCTCCCAAGCGTCTGCCACATAAAAAAGGCAGGATTATAGGTGCCATTGTGTAATGGTTTATAGCTGCTGTGGAGCAGTAGAGTTGTCCCTCAGGCTCTCTGTGTTTTGAATCACTGTATGCTTGTAAGAAATGCAGGTGGCAGCAGGGATTAACAGTGTGCTTTCAAGCACAGGCATCACTGCTGTCCATAGTGTTTAACCAGCAGCTTTGAAATCATCTCTTGATCATCTGTGCTGTGTCCCTAAGCTCTTACATTTATGTAACCTTACGAAACAGGAGCCATCCTACAGAGGACTAGCAAGAAAAACTCTCACAACAGTCTGTTTATGGCCTGTGCAGCAACTTGGACGATCACATAAGTCTCCAGCCAGAACGCTCAGAGCGTGCTGTAGTATGACAGAACGTGAAATGCACTACCAGTAATTTATACCCAGGTACATCTGTTCCAGGAGGAAATTCTGGCTAAAAGTGTTCTCTTTTTACCTACTGGAAACTTTCCTAGATTTAAAAAAAAAAAAACAAACCACAAAAACCAACAAATCGGAATAGTCAAAAAATAAGTCTGGATTGCTTTGTTTGGTCAAATAAATGCAAATCAAAGAAATTATTACATCCAAAATTGTTTAATCAATGGTAAATATATATTTGCAGTTTGTTTTAACTAGAATCACTTTATATTACTTCTAGTTTATAATCCTATCCATTACTGCCAGAATATATTGACTGTAACTATTACAGATTCAAAAGATGAGGTAAAAGGTAAGTAACACTCGAAAGAATTATTGTTGTTTCTAGACTGTATTCATTCATTGGGATTTATTATCTGTATCCTGTCACCTGTGGAGAGGCCAAACCAACAGCAATGTAATAAGATACATCAGTTTATTCTGAGACAGTTAGAACTTCCATTCAGTGATGGATTCAGTGATCCTATAGGTAATAGAAAGAGAATTGGGAAGTTATAATTAAGAGCACTGCTATTTGTAAGAGACATTCTATTTAATTTTCTTTATGAGCATTGCTTATGTGATCAAGGGATGCTTAATTTGTATGCAGCTGGTTGAAATCAGTCCTTGTTTTCGGTAGATATTCTATATATTTTACAAGCTAAGACACTATCCCTTACTAGAGTTTATGGGATAATTAAAGATGTCTTGTTATCTTTTTATGGCAGAAACTGAAAACACATTCCTCAAAAGGAAAAGAGGAATGGGTGTCAACATAGAGGTGGTATTCACAGTTGCACTTGCTTAGTGATGACTTGTTTCGTGAAGCAGTAGCAAGTCACTTCTGTTCATTATCAAAAGAGGTTTTGTATGAACAGAAAGTCAGGTTACTCAGCATTCTGGTGCTGCTCTTAAATAGATATAACTGCTCTGAAAGCAAATGTGCGGAAATGTGTGCAGCTATGCTGTTAATTTCACATATGCAGTCTTTGGTAGGTGACAATTCCCACCATTCATGTGAAATCTTTTACTGAGTATGTTTTTGCATTCTGATTCCTCCAGCTTCTATCAAACACATTAAACTGGTATATAGTACTCCTGCTACTCCCATATTTCTAGGTTTTTCCATTCTAGTTTGTTTTTCAGAGATTTGTTATTACTGTTTTCTAATCATGCAACACTGCTCCTCATTTGAAACCCTGATTACAAATCTTATCAGTACACTTGCACTTCATTTGCATGTGCTTTAAGATGGGATTTGGAATTTACCACACCTACTCAAGTCCTTTACATTCTCAGTGTTTTGTTTCCACTTAGGTCAAATTCCCATCCTTTTTTTAGCTCAATCTTGTTAACCTTCTACTTATATGTTCAGAAGCATCGTTCAGCCTGAATACTGAGTCCATACTGACACCAGATTTAGACTGTATTTAACCTTGGTCTGTGTTTGCTTCTTAGTACCTGCATTTCTCTAATTCTTCTTCCCTTTTTATATTTATTTTTGTTTGCTTACAAACATAATTTAATCAGAGTTCTGAAGACTGAATAAGAGGGAGGCAACCTTTTTATCCATAGAAATTCCAGTATATGCCACACAACTAGACAGAGCATTATCACCACTTACAATAGACATTGCTCAAGTCCTTTACATTTCTGTCAAACAGGAATACCTCAGAAATCCATTTGAGGAAAATTGTATCATAGAATAAGTATTTTAGAATAAGCTTTATTACAAAATCAAATTCCTTTTAAAGTTGCTGCTTAGTATTTTCCCTTTTTATGTCATACTCTGCATTGACTGTTTCTGCAAACACCCTGAAATAATTGTTTGGTTTGTTACTGTTCGGTTTGGGGGGGGTTTAATTGGTATAAGTTATTCATAAGCGATGGCTCCTCCTTTCTCTAGATTCTGCCAGTTTCAAAACCAGTATTACACAAGAGCAAGAAAACAAGTGCCTAGAGATCATCAACTGTTTTAACTGATTTGAGATGTATCAGTCCAGGCCATTACAACCATACTCTGCATGTACTACCCCAACCCCCTCCCGCTTTTTTTCCCTTTTACTTCTGTAACAACTCTTTTCCTAAAAATAAAGGTGAAGAGTAATTATGATGCAGAGTATTTCAACCAGAATAGACAACATTCCAGGGTTCCCTCCTGTCTGAAATAATTGGGTCTGCCACTTTCACACAGATCATTTACTTGCCTAAAGAGAAGATCAGTATTTCTTTTTCTGTGACCTGTAGATTTGAATATTTGAGGACTAATCAGACTTGGGGAGGAGTATTTGATACACATAAAATCTTTAAAAAAAGGAAAACCATTTGATACACATAAAATCTTTAAAAAAAAAGGAAAACCAAACACAAAACCAAGAACACCTCTTGCAGACTGTTGGAAACTATGCCCAAATAAGAAAAGTAAGCTCATGGTACATTAGAACACCCATTTCTGACCTTTCATAACACGCCAACTTTTGTAGAGCTTTCAAAAGTTCAGTTGCAGACTGCTGCTGTAACTTTACAACATAGTCGCCGGTGAAAGTCTGTGATTACTGTAAGGAGACACATTATTGTGTTTGCATGGAAGCAAATAAAACTTGACTAAGGACTTTTTACCTAAAAACACAGATGTATTATTCATATTGTATATTGGCTGAGAGAAAGAATGGGAGCATTGGAACTGACACTTTCCAGATGGGTCAAAGCCAGGATTAAAGAAACAGACCAGAAACAAGGGGGGAAATGCCCAGCAGGGCTGAAGTGCATTTATGGCATTCTCATGGGCAGACAGAAATGGAGTAGTAATGACAAAATCTGCCTTGCAGCGGTTTAGGCGTATGTCCATTCCTTTACTAACTGTTGTAAGCTGAACTTTTCTGATTTTCAGGTGTTTCTTTCAACCCTTGTAGTCTACAGACTGCTCAGAGTTTCTGAGTCTTGCCTATTAACTTTGATGGTTTTAATTTTAATGTTATGCATCCCATCTTTTCACTGCTGTCTGGAAATTTTCTTTGATTCAGGACTGAGAGATGTTGTTAACTGACAATGAAGCAGTTGCTTCTACTGGTAAATTTGATTTCTCTTAACAATGGAAATCATCTAATGAGAAAATGCCCCTTCTTATCTTGCTGACTGAAGATAGATAGTAACATGACCAACAGAATTTGAGAATATGTTAAAAATGTCACAATCCTTTGATTACTTTTTTTAATTTCTCCATTTTCCCCTTCAAATCCTTTCCCATTCTAGTACTCCTTTTCTGTTTGTATGACATACACAAAAACAGTCACATTTTTTAGGGTTTTCCCATTTCTCCTTTCTCTAACTTCTGAAAACATGAAATTTTATCTAAACCCTGGGAATTGTGTCTCTGCTAGATCAGACAAAGTTGACCCTGATTCAGTGTCCTGTTTCCATCAATGTCCGATACTGTTTGTAATTTTATAAGGAAAGCATCTGGTGATGCTTTCCTGCTTTGTACTCTAGCCTTTGAAGACCTCCAGGAGAAAGCTTGGATACTCCATCGATCATATTTTTGCATTTTAAAGGCTACATAATTTTTTATATCCATGGCATCCTGTATACATTGCTAAAGACACCCAAAAAGTAACACAAAGGAAGACACGTACTACACAGTTTGAGTTATCCTTGGTTTGAGTCTGTAATGTCCTGGGGATGACATTTTGCACCTTTGCAAAATAAGGAACATTATGAGTCTTTCCTGAAGGTCAGAATTATCAGTTCAAATACAAATCCATAAGCTGTTCCATTTTCAAAACGCAAATTACTCTTAAAACAGAATTGCTGAATTACGCATATGTCTACCTTTCTCCTGCTTAAAAATACTTCATCTTTACCACTTTAGATTGGGCACTAGGAATCCACTGTACCTGTGTTAAATGCTGTTGATGCTGCAAGAAATGCACAAATGAGAGTTATCCCTGCAACAAAGAATGATTAATGTATCCTAAAACTGTAGTCCTTAGGAGGGAGGAATTGCGTTGGTTGCTTCAGAATCCTAGCTGATCAGGGTTGAGTAGTTTTAGGCCAGTGGTTGAACCAGAACTAAATATTCCCAGAATAATTATGTGCTCTTAAATCAGAATATGAAGAATGGCTTTGTGTTTATTAATGACATTAGCACTGTTCATTGGAAACAAGGGTTACGTTTCCAAAGGGCCTCCCATTCAAAGCGCTGTATTTTAAATAGTTTTGATACATGATCACACCTGTAAGCATACTTGGAATGACTTGGAAAAGCAGAGTTTGTGTCTAGGTGCACTACTCACTCAGATTATTTTTTCCCTGTAGTTATTTGACATCTTTCTTCTTTCCTGTCCTAGATATGCAAGTTCTGCCATTGACCATCAAGGAAGCACATCCATGAGGAAGGTAATGATTCAGAAATGCACTTTAAAAAAAAAAACTCAAAAAATTCAATTAATTGTCATATTTTTCAAAGCCACAGAAGATATCACAAACCTTGATGTCTCTCTGTATTATGAAACAGCTGAAAATAAAAAGCTAGGTATAATTTCCACGCTCAGTGCAACCACAGCAGGTCAGTGTGCATATATTTCTTCCTTCTAACTGAGCACTGTTTTCACTAAGTAGGTGATAAAAAACTTTTCAAAGTTGACCGATGTAATTCTGCCTTTACAAAGTGAGGCTAAAGACCAGTGACAGTAGCAAGAGATGTATGAATACATCTGTGGTTTGTTGAGAACCTGCATTTGTGTTTATGGACATGCTGCCCCTACCTGCCAATCCTTCCCTCGCCTGCTGCTGGTGAACACAGAGTGGTGGCTGTTCCCAGGGATGCTGGTACTGCAGATAGGTGCCCCATTCTTTGTGTACTTTGCTAGTGAATGCACTGATGGCTGTTTGGAACTTCCGAATAGTTTTCCCTAAAACCTCTTTAGACTCAAAATAGGAGAGGTGCGTGCAACCAGTCTTGCATTAATATAATAGGCTTGGTTCCCTTCATCCTGACAGGTAACTGCATCTCTAGTCTCCAGGGCATTTTTTAAACATAGCAGAACTTTTCATTTGGTGATGCTGTGACAGCACTGCTCCTACTACACTGTGATTATGTTGAGGCCTCATTAATTTAGCTTCATGTAGCACAGATTCAATTCTGCCTCTTTCCCCCCCCCCCCCCCCGGTGTGCTGCTATCTGAGTTGTGGTGGGAGGGTGTGCTTTTTGTTTAACATTCTACTTTGCGTTGTGGTTTTGAGATGAGAATTTAAATGCTGACAACCATATCGTGTTCTCACATCATCTGTCTCCCATAGCAACTCTGAGTCATTTTAGAGTTGCAAGTTATGTTTTCCTACAGTATTTACCACAAAGTTAATTATATAGTAGTGCCTTTATCTCAAAATATGAAGCTTGAATTTTGTAAGCTAGCGGTGCTGAGTACTGTTTCTCAAGGTATTGCAAACCATTCACTTTCTCCAGTTTTCTTGCTGTGAATACGTTGTATGTGTGCATAAACAAAACACAGTAAGGCCAATTAACTTATGTTTTTAGAAGAGTTAATATTTTAAGCTCTCCTTGATTTGTTGTGTCTGTATTTCATTACTTCAAAACTTTTATACGGAACGGTGCACACCAGTTTCTGCTGAGGATCATGATGTGTGTATCCTCCAGCTGCTCCATTTTTCTTGAAGTTCTTTAACCACATATGAAAACCGTAATTTAATTACAGGCTTTTATTCCATCACCATACTTTGTTTTAGCCTAAATTGTGAAGAAATTTGGTGATCTCTTTTTCAGAAATAGAGACTTGCCCTGTCCTACTGCGTTTTTATGCAGAAAGAGGAATATCGAACAGATTGTTTCAGTCACAGTCACCACAGAACTCCAGTTGGCACGGTTTGACTGACCAATACTGCTGCCTTGGCTTGCAAGACATGAATAAAGGCCCCAGTGTTGCTGTGCAGCTTTGATACTTTGTCACAGACTTACTTGTGTTTTTTTCATTTTCTGGTTTTTTACTACTTTTCCTATAGCATAGGAGCAAGCATTAATCTTCGTCTTCTCTAGTGCTCAAAACAAAGGGATGGATTTGCAGTTATCAGCTTAAATGGAGAATACATGCTGTGTTACAGTGATAAAACGTACATGCACTTACAGAGCTTGTCACCTGTCAGAATTGCAGTATATTTGTGAAGCATTCATATACTGTGACTGACTGGGAGAACAGCCTGAGACAGAGCACAGAACACCTGTGTTCTCTCAGCCAGCTCCCTCAGGAGTCAGGAATTGCTGATTTCTTCAAAGTACTACAAAACGTTCATGCCATTCGACACTATAAAGTGGCTGAATTGCTAAGGGTTGCAAACAGGTCCCTGCCTGTGCAAAACAACTCCCCCCTCCTCCATTTCTATTTGAAATAAAACTCCAATATTTGGTGACCTCTTTGCAGCTGTTGCTTTTCTGTAGTGCCTAAGATGGGATCCTTCATTATTCTCAATATTAATTTAAATAATTTTTAACTTTAATTCTAATCCTCAGTTATTTTAAATTTTCATATTGTGACATTTAAACAATTAGTATGCTGCAGCACAGTTAATAAGGACTTTTATAGCACGTGTTTGCTTTTTGACCACATGGTGAGGACCTGCTCTAAGGTCAGGTAAGCAGCCTGGGAGAAGGGAATTATCTGTAGTCATATCACAAGTTAAGGCAGCACGGAGATACCCCTCAGGGGCTGTGGCGCCCTTCTTCTAGGCCCTCTGTGGAGCTGAATGTTATCTGTCACAAAGGAAAAGTCAAGAAAAATTAAAAAATGGCCCTTTCTATGCTATTTTTGGCCTGGATCTGCTGGTTTATCAGGCTGTGAATGTCACTGGTTTTTCTACCAGTAATGGCAGCATAAGTTACCTATCAGGCAGCTACTTCATTATGTTGACTTGTAAGTTTTCCCCTAGCATTTACATGTTGGAGGTAAATCTTTACCATCTTTTGAGTAGTATCCCTGTTTTTTAAAGTTTTAAGTAATGAGATGCTTTTAGGTTTTTCTTAAGACTCCAGAATGCTTTTATGATGCAGCCACAAAAGTAAGAATTTATTTTTTTCTTCTCAGAGTTATTCTGTCAACCCACCAACCTAAAAAACTCACTTGTTTTCTGTAGTTGGAAACAATTAAAGAATGGGACTTCAACATGTCATTGAGCACATGGCTTTACACATCAACTATGTGATGTTTGTGACGGATGTTTCTTTCTAAATGAGTATAACTATCTCATGTATACTTACCACAAACTTCAGGTATCATTCATTTTATTAGGTCATTCACATGAGTTTATATCCTTAGTTTTCAAACTACTGCATAACCATTCATGCAATGAATCCTTGATGATTTCATTTAAATTGTAATTAATAACTGGGGAAAAAATGGGATTTCAATTTGCAGGCATAGAACTGTGTTTTCTTTATGATGTTTATAATGGCAGCAAGAGACAAATGACAGAAATGAGATCTATGATAACTGATTCTATGTTAACGGATCCTAAGATAACCATGGAGATGGGAGTGAACACCAGCCTTTTCATGAACAGCTTACTGTTACCTGCATTGGGTTTTCACAATCTGTTGGTTTTTTTTCTTCCAGTCATTCCACTACGCTTCCCTCAGGGTAAAAAGCAGAAAATGGTCAAAAGGTAACTTCCTTATGTTAACATTTTGAAACTAGATAATGAGACTTCCTTTCTCATAAGAAATGATCTGGATCAAATGCCAAAATTCAACTTCATTAAGTTATTTCTCAATGTGATTGTAAACCCCAAAGTAAAACACTAAATAAATGTGTTACAAGGTACAGTGTTGCTAGATGTGGTGGTAAAACTTCTTCTCACTTAAGTTCTTCTCTGTTTCTTACCAACTCATGGCCTATTTGAGACTGTTTAAGCAATGACCATATGAAAACTAGTTACAGCATAATAAATTTGTATGAAAGCATATGGCCACTGTGCTCTTTTTATTCTATTTGTTTCTTCAGCATCCTTTCTATGAACATTTTCCTTTTATTGTATTATACATTTTTAATTCTTCTAAGCCTGACCAGGACACAGCACAGCTATTCTAAAACAAACAATACGTTAGGAACTTGGCTGTAGAATGTTGCAGAACAAAGGATGGCGTTTTGATGTTATCTACATTTCTTTACTCTTTCACAACAGGATAACATAGTTGTTCCACTGTACAACAAATACAATTCTTGTAGAAAAATAAATTTGATTTTTCACAGAGAAATGTCTAACATTTTAATCTCCTGGAGAGTCTTTTTCAGGAAAAACAATGCCATAATTATGACAAAAACCTGTTCTTTAGGATCATAATTTTAAGCTGCTCAATTGGGATGTATTGAAATAACAGACAAAAAATCCAACTTCCTGGTGCTGGGCTTTTAAACAGAATGCAGTAAAAATAAAATACTGTTCTTCAGTTAAATTCAGGATAGAAGACATGTAAGCATGTGCATTTTTATGAAAGTGAATGATCTTTCTTTTTTATTGACTAAAAATATCGACTATAAAAATTGAGTTTAAAAATGCCCAGAATTTGACAAGCCTTCTATTCCTAAAAGTAGTAACAGAAGATATATGGAAGAAGTAGTGTCTACATCTGTATATAGATTATGACATTCTCTAAGTTTCAGACTGAGGGCTAAATTAATACATTTTTACTTTGGAATGATGCAGCCCATCTTAATCAGATAAAAATGCAGCCTTAAGAGGAATGAACCCTTTAGTGATTAAATAAAGCGTTACGTAAACCAGGCCCTTTCATTTTGTATTCATGCTGAAGCCAAAATCGCAGAGCATTGTCAAATTTGGAAATAGTTCATTCCATTTTCTCTCCCTGAAATTGGAGAGAATTTGGCTTCAAGGATTTTGAATTGAATCCTCATTAAAAATTAGTAGCATGTTTATATAGTTCTTTCACCCTTCCATTCAGTGGGATGTCTCACACTATTGTTGCCTTCTCAGGGAGCTCTCTAACGAGTGGGAGCAGAAGACGGATTTCCTGCAAAGACTTGGGGCATGGAGATTGTGAAGGCTGGCTATGGAAGAAAAAGGATGCCAAAGGTTATTTCACTCAGAAATGGAAAAAGTACTGGTTTATTCTGAAGGATTCAGCCTTGTACTGGTACACAAACCAAAATGTAAGTATACTCGGTGTTTGGAGAAAGCCAAAATGAAACCTTAAGCTTTATAATTCTTTTGAATAAAGTCTATTTTTACTGCATGATAGGATATTTTAGTAAACTGCCACTTTAACTGTCAGGTCTGGGTTGGTCTAGCTGGAAATATTTTAATTGAAATTATATTTTCAGGTCTCTGAGTCCATGTCCAAACTTAATAAAAGAGCAGATGTTCGTGTCATTCTTAAAGAAATGAATATGTCAGTCACTGACACTTTTCCACAGATAGCATTTATTTGGACTAAAACAGTGTTCACACTCAGCTCTCCTCAGTTTCAGTTGTGTGTAGGGATGTATACAGTTTAACCATTCACATTAGTGGAGTATTATGTAAGCAGATGTGAACATCTGAATCTGTAGATCTCTACCTGAGAGTTATTCTTACATAGATGTTCCTCCTGCTTTTTGCTGAATTAGTCTGGAGTTGGCAGTTTCTCGTGTGTAAAACGCTGTTCTTGGCGAAATTTTATTGAAAATCACTGGGCCTACGCTTGTGCAATCTGCATATATGTAGGAAAAAAATAATGGTGGGGAGAAGCCAAAATTCCTCAGACTGCTGCTCTTCCATTTGTATGCATTGAGCCTCAGTGCCAAATCGGATCTGTCAGTGTCACAGCCTGCTTTGATTACTGATATTTTACTCCGTATTTTCCATTTTCCATAAGAGGACAATTTTACTAGCATAATTATCCTCAGTTTTAGTGGTTTTTTGTCAGACCAAACCAGTGCTGTTTCAGGTCTGTGGGTGATATAATCACTGGTGAGCTCACTGTAGGAACCTGCTCAATTACTATTAGCAGGGCAGATGGTCTGCATAATCGTGACTTTAAAAGGAAGCATCCACAAAATAGTTTTAAAATGTAAACTATGTGATGAAGAAACTGAGAATTCTCTGTAGCTGTCAATGTCTTGAATGCTATTTTAGGTACTGAAAGGTTTTCTGCAGTCTTCAGCAAAGGGGAATTAGGATCACTGCAGCTCCTTTACATAATTGTCAGTTTAGTTACTTCAGAAAAGTTATTGACACTGTATGATTAAGTTAATATATTTCTTTAAGTAAAAACATTATGTGGGAAATGTTCAGTGTTTCAATGGGTTGGATGTTTGTTCTTAGCATAAGACCCAAATGGCTACTGCTCTTTTCTCTTCATGTTCTTCACAACTGCTTTTTCTTCTCATTTGATAGGATGAAAAAGCAGAAGGATTCATTAGTTTACCTGAGTTCAGGATAGATAGAGCAATTGAATGCAGACGAAAACAGTAAGTAATGTGTAAATTGTGTTTGTAAATTAAAGGATCGCTCTTTGAAGTATGCTATATATAGTACTGAAAATTGGCAAAGTGAGAGAAGGCAGTTTCACAGAAACCCTTTAAATCTGTACCTAAAACATAAAAGATGCACTTAACCTGTATTGTTTGCCTTTATTATAAAAGATATAACTTAATGTAAATTCCATATACTGTCTTACAAAGAGTTGGATAACTATTTGGTCAGCTATCCAGATAGCCCAGTTACAACTTCAGTTAAATAAAGCAAAAGACAATGAATTTGTTAGTCAAGAGATAAAATTTTCTTAGGTTCAGAATGATCATCTTGATAAGAATCAAGCATGAAAGAAACAATTCCCATATGAAACACCATACAAAATGCCATAACAAAGGATGGTGAATATAAACTTCATTTCCTCCTTTATGGAGGAAGCTTACATACCCAATATTGTGTTATTCTCAACTGGTAAAATATTTAGGTTCCAGATGCAAAATGAGCATTGTATTATTGCTTTGTGCCTATTGCTACTACTGCATTATGCTTCCAGTAAAAAGCATACACTAAGCTTTGCCATACTTAAGGGATATTTAATAACAGAACTCATTGGAAATTGTTTGCAAGCAGTGTTGGGATTGCAAAATGCAAAGCTGTCAAACAGCAGGTTTAACAGAACAATCCCAGTGCTTTGAGACAAACACTTTGCTGGTATCTCCTGTATTATTTGCACATGAGTTCTATATGCTGCATCTGGATTTTTGAAACTTGCTGCCACGAGGTGCTACATAGAATAGTATTGAAGATACTCTCTAACTAAAGCTTTCATACTTATAACTAACCATCCTGAATTTCTGTTGTGCTTGTCCAATGACTAAACACAATTTTGGGCTGAGAAATACAAGACCTACAGCTATGAACACGTGTACAATGAAAATATTGACCATATAAATTACAACTGAGACTGCTCATCAGATCAGACCTCTTCAACTGCTTTTTCTTGTCTTGAGTTATTACTGTCTGTCAGAGAATTAGAAGACAGTGCAATTTATACTTCTATTATTCTTTTTAGCTGAGGGTATCACTATAGATATTACACATGAACTAAGCACTATAAATACCTCTAAGGAATGAGTAGATATTAATAATTATATTGGAAAAAAATACCCCCAAAATAATACTCTTTTGTTAGAATATAAAACACTTCACAAATTTCAATGAATTAACAAAGATCAAACAGAAGGTCATTGTGCACAGCTAGAAATAGCTTCCAGAGATTTCCTCTAAGCATTAGAACACATTTCTTCAGAACACTTCTCAGAGTACTATTTCTGTAGGGTATGTGCACAAGAAAAAGTCCGATTAACTAAAACTTTGCACACTATTGAAAACAAAGTACCTTCAGGCTTCGAATCCTTTCAAAAAGAGGTACGTCCAGGGCTAAAAGTATAATAAAGACATTAATAGTATTCCCTTTGTTCACTGAGCTGAATTTCCCTTTGATTTCTTCCTTCAAGGACTCTCATTTATGTATTAACCCACTGTAAAAACTACACCCTACTTTTGCCCCTGTTTTACTTGCTCTTCTGAAAACTGCAGAGAAAGTAAATCCAATCCAGTGTTCACTCACATTCTAGTATATCTAGCTTATGTGAATGGAGGCCCCTGCTTGTATGGCAACCAGCTCTAATCCACAGCCTCTCTAAGCACACTTCCAAAGCACTTACCTATCCTCCTCTATGTTATCATACCAGGCAGGACTAAGCATGATTGCCATTGCCTGAATCCACTGAAAGGCTAATGGTTCTGGTAAGCATAGGGACAAATAAAATTAAGGAGATGGTGGCCCATGTTGGCACAGCATATGCTGGCAAAGTTCTAACTCAGTTCATTACTGTCTCTGCTAGACTAGAGGGAAACGTTCCACTTAGGATTTTCTTGCCTCCTTTTCAGAAAGCTAGTGAAAGTCAGATTTTCCAAGATCAGTTCTCACTTCTTTCCACTTTAGGAAATCTTTTTCACTAGCATTATCATTTTTCATTGAACGGTGGAGTTTCTGTAACATAAATTCATTGCAAGCTTGAAAACTGAAAATATGAATGTGGTTGTGCTCTCACTTGTGTATGATTGAGTCCATTTTAACATTAATGTAAAAGCTAGTAAAGCAGTTACCTTGACAGCTAATAAGAACAGGGGAATGAAACCTAGCTCTTTCCTTTCTTTTTTTTTTCCCTTTTCTGTAGGTTCATTTATTTTTAAAATAAAATTTCAAAATAAAATCCCCCAAAGTACACATAGTATTTTAGTGCAAAAAGAAGTCCAGCTAAAATCACAGCATTAGTTTTCTTTTAGCTCCCTCAAAATCAAAGCTAAGAACATTTTGGTACTCAGCTTGGATTTCCCCTCAAATTTCTGTTATTTTCAGAGCCCTCCGTGTGAAATGTTCAAACTTTATTGAACAAAAGAGTTTGAAGTCTGACTACAATAGCCAAGATTTGTCTTTTCCACTACCCTGTCAGATGGAGAGTGCTGTTTTATAGAATGACTTACTGATGGCCATAGCATACATTGAATGAAATAGCCTAAAGAAAGATTTCACAAGAATGTATAGTAATTGAATGCATTATTCTGTATGGTTTGATGATGTGCCTCTCTAATGCATTTAATGAAGGTACCCTGATTATTATATGAATCATGGCATTATCTCAGACTGGTTTAGCTCTCCAGGCTATATTTGGATGTAGAATGACCTTGTCCCTGAGAGAGGAGGTTTCTTGCATTGACACTGAAAAACTTTCCACCTCTTTAAGGCAACACCTGCATTTTCATGATTTAAAATCATTATAGTGTATTAGAAATCTTATTTAAGTTTGTGTGATGTGGAATGACCTGAATATTATGGTATTTTCAAAGATACTCATAATTGCAACGGCCCGTAATAAATTACATATATAATTGCTCATTGTTAACTAGTGCTTTGCCTGAACTTCCAAAAATCTTCACCAGGTCAGAATTTTCATTGCATAGTTAATGCATATTCAGGTCTTGAATTTATGAGAGCACATACCATGCTGTTTATTGGAACTGTGCAGTCTGAATTCTATATAAATGTCATTGATATAGCATAGGTAGACATGAAGTTGTCCTAAGGTTGCTACAGCTTCAGTAATTTTTATTACTCCTTCTGAAATGAACTTTACAGTCTTGGTAGGCAGTAAACCAAACTTAGTGGGCCCCCCCCAGGAGGACAGCTAACAGCTTACCAGCCTGTGTTAACTGGAGTGCAGGCAATAGACAAAGGAAGTGATTATACCCTTATACTTGGTACTCATAACACCACATCTAGATTACTGTATCCAGTTTTGGGCTCTCCAAAAAAAGGCAAAGGTAAAAATGTAGGTATTGTTCTTCTGCATTATTCATATTCCTCTATACTTCTAGATTTCCCTGGAGAATTTTCTGCAGTTCTTAATGCTAGCATATCTAAATGCTTCCCTAATAATAATCTTTGTGACACTTCTGGGAGATGAAAATGGCTTTATTGTTATGTTTTGCAGCCCAGAAACAGAACTGCAAAACATTTAAATAAAAAGTTTCCACAGAATTGAGATCTCCGTTTCATAACAATAAAGGCTTGTTTTCTCCAGAGTATGTAAATGTGTAACAATAAAATACATTATTGCATCTATGAGTGCTCACCCGTTCAGTAAATTATCAGAATATCAGGCACAAAGATATTAAGGAATATCTAATAACCGATTATGAAGTCTGTTTGCTGTGACTTAGCATGTAAGAAATCCTTTGCATAAGCAGAAGACCTGCAGCATTCAACTGATACCTTGAAAAAATTCTGCATTTTAAGACACATTCACAAATTCTGTACCAACCAAGACAGAAAGTGGCCTTATCTGTTGCATGATCCTGATTCACCTCTCCAGCCAGTCCACTCTCTGCACCCTAACTGAAGTAGGGCTCGTGGGAGAGTGTAGAATTCAAATCCATAATCATAGATTGCATCACATTACAAGAGCACAGTGGAGCCAAATTTCAGTTCTGTTTATCGCACAGGCTCTGGCATATTGTAGCTTCCAAAAGGTTGACTTTGAATCCCTGATAGTGGCATTTAACGCTTTTATGTACATAAATTTCCTGTCTAGGAAAATAATCCTATTTACAAGCAGAAACTCCATCATGTGATACTCTATCAGGATTAGTCAAGAGGATTAGAATCTTTAGATCCACCACATAATCCTCTCCAATTTGAGCCAATTCTTTAATCTCAGAAATGGAAGACAGTTGGGCAAATGAAACACTAGAAGGTGGAGATGTTGCACAGAGCTCATACCAACTGAAAACTGCGTGCTGATGCAAAAAATACACCCGTCAAAACAGCACACCATAGTATAGCAGTGCAGGAGTATTTGTTTAGTAATTACTTCCTATTTTTAGTATTAAGGGTTCTGTTAGGAAGTTCTTTACGGAGGTATAGTGTTTGTTAATTACTTTATAGTTACCAGTGTGTAACATATCACTTTAATATATACACGTGTCTATAAAGACATAGAAAACTGTTTCATATTTCTTATTCACAGATGGATATCCAGTTTTGCTAAAGCAGCTGGCGTTGCGGGTAGTTAGCTGGCATAAGGGGAGTAAATAGTTCTGCATTAAGAAGCAGGAGACTAAAGATGATAAGAATTTTTGTCATTAAAATTATATTACACTAATGAGGTAAACCAAATCATAAATGTACTTAAAATTAATGATCAAAATCCCTTGCATTAAAATCTTACGATTCAGCAGATATAATTAACAAGTGTATGCCATCTAGTGGGCATGAGGAAGGTCTCCTCCCTCTTTGGGGTTTCCCATGCACGCACTATTTTCGTTTGTAAAACACAAGTAGCTAAGGAGAGGAGGATCTGCAGCAACAATTACCAATGTCCAGATGCTGAAATATTCTTTACCTATCTCTCAATTCTTCTTTTATGCAATTAAGACGTTTTATGATGACCCTCTGTGCAAAGGTAAACTTAATATACATCTAATCTCATGAAAAAGGAAACAACATAAATACAACTGCTGTTATCTCATTTGTCTTTAAAACATCTTTTAGGGAAGCCTGGCACTGTATACATTTTTATTAATAGTATCTATAAGGAAGTCAGTGTGCCAAGTGAAGCTTTAGCGTTCGTTTTTTCTCTCTGAAAACTACAATAAATCATAGTAATTAATAAAGCACTCATTTACTTGGGGTATGGGTGGTTTTAGAGTAACTTGGCATAGCAATTGCTGGAATTAGAAGTGAATTAGAGTTAAGACTCTCTAAGAAACTTCTTTACTATTATCTGCTTCCAAACAAAGCAAACCTGCCACTTACATTCCCTAGAACTTTCCATACTGCTTCTGTTAAACTCAAATTGAATGAATATTGTAATTGGGGATTTAAAATACATTGCATCAAATTTAGGAAACATTCCTTTACTTAAGTTTACTCTAGAGATCTTACAGGCTAATGGCTAAGGAAAAAGAATTTGAGTGTCCTGTATTTTAAATTTCATCTCCAGTCGAATACAATTACTGGCTGGTTATTCATCTTTATATTCCTTCTCTGCCTCATTTATTAACTTAAAAAAAAAGTGGATAAATTCATGCATATCTTCAAAATCAAAGTTGAAATAAAAACACAAGACAGTTATAACAATAAGCTGGCAGCCCTCTGTATCTGAGTAGGACCAAAGCACAGTCATCTAAATATATGAGAAGAGGTGATGGGATTAAATTCTTATTCCTTTAGTTGATTTTTGGACTACACCTAAGATGTAGTTAAATATACTCAATAAGATTTTTTAATTCACCCAAGAATTTTTCAGATGCGTAATATCAGTGGTTATTGAAAGGATTTATATTTCTAAGTCATTCAAGGGCTTTTTACAAAATAGGAATTAGGTTTGCAAATGTAGATGTAACTGGATCAGTAGGAGCCCATCTATAAATTAATCCAGCAAGATTCAGACTGCAGGTTCAAAATGGCTATGAAGCCCCTACCATGACGAGGAATCATAGAGCAGGTCAATCTTGCATATTCATAGACAAACTGTCTGAAATAAAAGGTATTTTTATTTGTGTTTATTCTATAGTGCCTTCAAAGCATGCCACCCCAAAATAAAGAGCTTCTACTTTGCAACAGACTGCCTTGAAGAAATGAATAGGTAAGTTATGCTTCCTCTTTATCATGGCACTCCAATAACTGAAATTGGTATTTCATCTCACATAGAAATAGACTGTTGGAGCATGATGTCATGCTGATTGATAGTGTTCTCAGAACTTAGTCCACACAGTTCTCCATTAATTCTAACACATGCATTACACTGTGTAACTCTACTGAAATTTTCTGTCAAGCTACATGTCAAAATTTGGCAAAGATGTGTTTGGAAAGTTAGTTCTGTTGGTCTCATCTCCACTCAACAGGATACCCACATGATGGGATAAGATATTCTGAAGTTAGATCTAGTGACAATCCTCAGTAATGTGACAGGACCTAAAACCAGGCACAAGCAATTTGAGGTATTTTTTTAATCAACCAGGAAGAGGACTGAACCTCTGAGGTGCTTTTTATATTTCATGCCACAATCTGAAAATGAAAAAAAAAACCAAACACCAAAAAACACAACAACAAAAAGCCAAACCCCCAACAATGACAAAACCCTGTGGTAATTAACTTATTCACGCCATCACTCTCCCCACAAGGCACAGAGCTAGGAAAGTTCAATTTTGGGCATTACTGTGTGCTTTTAAATGCCCTTGGATGTGCTGGGAGGACACTCAGAACTTGACTGGACAAGGCCCTGAACAACCTGATCCAACATCAAAGCTGGCCCTGCTGTGGGTGGGGAGTGGGAACAGACAACCTCCTGGGACCTCTTCTAACCTAAATTACTCTATGTTTCTATTTTGTGATTCAGTGATGAAGGCAGAGGTCAGATAAAGGTGGGACAGCAGCTCTGATCCTCAAAGGCAGAGTCAAATGTTCTACCTCCTCCTGTTACTTCACTAATTTGTTTATTCCCAGCTGAGGTAAAAAGCAAGGACACATGGGACAATGTTACCGTGTTCTGAAGCCTTAAATCTTTCCTCACGTAGACGGCTCAAACTTTGAGGTTTAGTTAGTTTTTTCTGTTCCCGGACTTAGAAAGACAGAATTACTTTAGAATGCAGCTGGATCTTTTTCTTTGGAATACTAATGTCTAAAAATTATTTTTAAATTGAGCATTTATATCCGGTGGCTTATGTAGCCCTTCAGGAAATAGTGTATTGATGCATAAGATTGGCTGCATTGAAAGAGTTGAGGCCAGTTCATCATCCACTGATGAGGATGATGCTGGTTCAGTTATCCAGAGTATCTCATTGTGGCTAGCAGTCATTTTTAGGATATAAATTTGCTGAAACATATTGTCTCCAATGTTAATAATGTTCCATTGTTCATTTATGTGATGTGGCTGAGATTTCTTTGGTCCAAAACTGAAGGGAGCTTTTTCTGCTATTTTTAACTGTGCATTGTCCCTCCTTTGATTTTAGCTACTTTGATAGTTATCATTTGCTGAAGTGCAATTGATCGTGTCTTCCTGTTACACCATAAAATGCTCTGACTCAAGGAGTCTTGACATACATTCAATAAACTGCTCTTACAATATTAATGGATTTTTCTATGGGGAGTCAATGAGATCGTCTTTGTGAGAGTTTACAGCCTTCATTGGGAAGGTACCAGGATATATCTTCATATCATACTATCATTTCATATCATTTAGTATGGAATTTTTGAGAGCCTTTTTCCTGACTTTTGGGGACTGATTCCTATGGGAGAAGACAAAAAGTGAACTCCTTTTGAAGTATTATTTGCACTATTTTTCCTTCAGAAATGCTGTTCTTGTAGAATAACTGGAATTCATTCTCCAGTCCAAATGATGGATTACTTTGCTGCCTCTTGGGCATCCCTTGCAGCTTTTAAATGCTTCCTGGAATTCCTTCTTCAAGATATTCTGTGTGAAATTCAAAAATTAATAAGCAAGATTCACAGATGAAAAATGCACTTGAAATCCTAATTTTACAAATCTCTGTCTTCCCAGCAAATTGCTAGCTATCTGAGGAAAAAGGGCATCTCATACTCCTGCAGCCACCACAACATTTAACTGGATTTTCTATGCTGATAGAACGTTAGAGCTTTCATGCTGAAAAGTAAAGGAGTTTTAATATGGAGAGGGCCACAACATCTCTTTATTCACTGTGTGGGGAGCATATACCCTTTCTTCAACTGCGTTTACCACCAGGTTTTGTTTTAACACCTGTTTTTAGAGTTTCCTGCTTCACATTCACTGTTTAATAATTTTTTCCACTCCAGAATATTTTAACCTACCTTTATTACCGCATTGCTGTTGTATACCAATGGGTAGTAATTGATTTGTATGTAGCAGGTAGAGTCACTCTGCTGCAGCTGAATTTTGCCTGCTGTGTTGTGTGGTGCAGACAGACTTTGTTTTGCAAAATTAATGCTCACGCTGTTTTGTCAGATCTTACATGAGCATAGCTGTGTTCTTAGGAATGAATTAATAATGAAATTGATGAGCTCATCTTTTGCTTGCCGTGGTCACAGGGTGCTCCAAGCTTGTTAAAGGCCTTATTTCCCAGGAGTGCTTCATCTACTACTGTATCATGCATAACCTGTTTATGGCTTTAATACTCCTAAGGAAACAAGCAGTGAATTTAATATTCAGCTGTTTTACAACATCTACTTTATTTAAAACTTGCATGGGATTGAAGTGTGCACTGCACTGTATTTAAAATCTCCTTATGGACTCCAAATATTAAATTTAGAAAAGTTTGCATTTTATGCTGACTAATTTGATCACATTTGATTTGAATAACTGGGTTAACTTTGCAATTTTAATAACTTCCATACACCTTTGCATTCATTCAAAAAAATAGAACAAATATCTGCGACTGGGTTGCTCCCACTATTTTTCAAGTAAACAGCTGAAAGATTATAACACAATATTTCTCTTAAAAGGAAACTCTTTGAAAATTGAAGTATTCTGAATTAAATCTATATTGACAATAAGTAAACTTCAGGATGCATATCTTTTTTGATTTTTATGTATAGAATATAACCAAGCAAATTACTCACAGCTTTTTCTAAATCATCCTCTTATTACTGAAGTTCACTCAGCTGTCTTCCTTAAATTTGGGGCATTTTAGTTTCTTTGATAGATCTTGGCCAAATCATTTGGTGGGCCAGTTAAATAATTAAAAGTATTAATACATCTTTTACAGTACTAACTTTCAGTCTTCACTTACAAATAAGGTAGCAGCTAAGAAGATATCTCAGCAACTAAAAATTTCAGACCCATGTTCCTGTTAGACATTGCCCATCTTTTAAACAAGAGTTCCTTGAGAAGTGAGCAGGAGAGGAGTCATGTCAGATCTGTCTGCCCTAATTTAACAGTTCTTTAACAAATAGAGCTGAATATGTTATTAAAGAGCTCTTGCTCCCCAGTTCCTTACCCAGTGAAAAGCAAAGAGAGCATTCTGCAGAACATGAAAGGCAATTTCAAATAGAAATCCCTGAAATGGAGATTCCCAATGGTGGTGTAAGTAAACATAAACATTGTGTTCTCTCCTTCTTCCTGTATGTTCCTATAAACTTGTTTCAAATCCAGGAAAAATAGTCCATGCCCAAGGCCACTTCAGTCCTCTAATAGAATGCTCTCACGTAAAAGCTCGTAAGTTGCAGCACCAGTAAAACAATTTTCTGATCAGAATTAGCTGCAGGCCCCAGAGACCTGATTAAATCACTATGTACGGGGAGTGAACAGTGCAATAGGAGAGCTAGCATGCTCCGTTTGGGGAAAATACTGCACCAGGAAGTACTAGTACATGGCTGTACATCCTTAAATTCTCCTTTTCCTGGCTAGTCACCTAACTCTTCCTTTCTATGATTTATGGACTACTTACTACAGACTTGTGAAGTACCATTTTCCAGTTAATACAGTTTGAGAACCCGTCAGTTATAGCATAGCTCTAAGGAGTTTGCAGTACACAACTACAATTATCCAATACCCAATCGAAATCAGCATTCAGGTACGAATTTATCCCTAATGTGTGGGAGTTAGAGTTTGCATTGTCTTTCTCTACTAGTTCATATTACAAAACTAACTTAATCAAATTCTGCTGTAAATAATATCGTTGTGAATTAGTATGGTTCTTCTGGGAGTTAAACAGTTTAACTGCATTTAATATAGTGGATTTTTGTGATTACAGTGCGGTACCTCTCAGTGATGAATGCACATGCATCACAGTCACATATTGTGATGTTGTGCTGCAGATATAAAGTTAACAGTGCAATACCTCAAGTTTTTAGTAATGAAAATAAGTAATATATACATAATTAAATAAGCCAGGCATTTAACAGTATTGTTTGGCCTATATGATCTGATTACTTGAAGAATATGTGGAAGTAGAATTACATAATTTCACAAGTAAATCATCTTATTCTTATGAAAGTTGCCATCTAAACCCACAAAAAACCCCACTTGTACCTTTTCAGACCATACTAAACTCAGTTCTCTTGCTCATAAAGAATATTTCATGTCTTCAAAGGTTTCTTTTGGGCCAAGCACTTTTACAGCTTTATACCCCTTTCTTGTACTTTGGTAAGACTGGTAGAAAATTATCTGGAGAATACTATGTGGCTGCACATGCTGAAGGATATATAATGTCACAGTCAGTGTAGGAAGCTGCAGGCGAGTGCAGCAGCCAGTACTTGTCCTTAAGTGGATGCCCAAAAAGTTTGATGAGTTACCCAGAGTAACATGGTAAATCCAATAGTACAAGGTTACAGAAGAGTAAAATCCAGAAGCCACATTTGACTAATGAAGAAAATATCTTATTGTCATCTTAACAGATTCCTGTAAGTATCAGCTTCCGTACCTTTAAGTACCAGCCCTCTGACTACAAAGGCATAGTAGTGCAGCTGGCTGACAGGGTGAACTCAAAAATCCCATTAAGTGGAAGCATATGCACGGAGGGCACAAACTGCCACGGTTCACTTGCCAGCTCTTAAACTGTCTGGGGCTTTTTCATATTTCTCCAGCCTGACAAATCTAAGAAGACAATGCACGAAACAAGATCAACAGACTCATGTCAAAGGATTAAATAAGAAAGTACTTGCAGTTTAGCCGTGAATGATTTCACTTAACAAATTCCAGCAACTGTGACAAATACAATAGCAGAAATACAGGCTGCTAAGAGTTGATATGTTTGGAGAGATGAGCTCATTGAGAAGGCTCTGCTTATTGCTGTATTTCACTGTGAGACGTCAGTTACATTTTGGGGCTTCATTTTGTGTTGAGGAAAATCAAGGCATCATTTTAGCCATACCTACTACAGGAACCTTTATTCTGTTAAATGAATATGTTAACTGTATAACCTTAGAAAATACTGAAAATAATGTACCTTAGGAAACAACATGGGAAACTTACTGATTTCTTTTTTAGGGGTCCAGTAAGAGAGACTGCTGAGGAAGATGCCAGCATAGCGAGTACAAAAACAATTAAATCCGTTTAAGAATACAGTTTTGTATTACAAAGAATTGAATTCTAGAATCCAATTACCCCCATGCAAGAAAATAAAAAACAGAATACAAAGTTTTTAATCAGAAATTAAATATAAATTGCAGTGAATAAATTCTATGTATGAAATAAATAGTTCAAGGGAATCTATTTTTAATAGACTTAAAGATAAGTCAAATTTAACTTCCACTTTAGTTTTGTTTTTTTCCTTTTAACAAAATTATGTGAAGTGTAGGTGCAATCTCAAAAGTGAAGAAAGATATTTTCCTGCACTGAGATATTTATTGCACAAGCCCAAGACAACATACAAGTACCAGTTGATGAAAAGATGCAAGAAAGAAAGAAAATACAGAACTTTATTCTATCCTTGAATGTCTCAGTATTTCATTGGCTTCATTTTCAAGAGAACTTTTAACAGAGAGATAACGAAAGTGGATAGACTCTTTCTTGAATTTACACCTTTCCAGGATATATCCTCTATTTACTTTTTCAGTTGAATTAACTAGTTTCTTCTTTCTTCTACATACAAGCCATCTTGTATGCAAAAGTATATGCAGCATTGAGGATATGAGCAAATAAAACTTGCCTGAACCATAGAAACTCACTGCTTCATGACCTATTCTCCAGGAATTTATGGAATGGTTTTAACTATAACTTTAAAAATTACAGACTCACACATCTTTCTTTGAAAGATGGTTACCCTTTTGCCTCTGGTTTTCATTCTCATCACTAAATGTAATTGTTCTCTCAAATTTATTATAACTGAGATTGTCCAAGTTGTTTTGGCTTTTTTACTCACACTATTTCACTCTAAGCTGTAGGAAGGAATAGCCAAGTGGGTAAAGTGTGATGCCACTATGAAAACTATCATTGCCTTCAGTCCCAGAACCTCACACTGACCTTGGACCAGCTCATCTCCACACTCAGCAGGAGTAAATTATAAGAAGCACTAAACAGAAACTTCCTGCATTTGTACAATGAGTAATAGCATACTCTCATTTTTAATACAGTGTGTTAGGACAGTGAAGATATGCAAAACTGTTTCCCCAGTTGTTTGGTCCTCTTCTGCATTTTCCAGTGTTTTTATCAGATGATCAGTAAGACAATGTGCTCCTGACTCCTGACAATTCAGGGCATTTCAAGCATGACTCACTCTTTTGTACCAAGTCTTGATTATTGCAACAGCTACTTAGTTCATCACTGCCCTCAGTGCCTTTGTAATCATCACTTGCCAGGCGTTGGGATAGAATCAGACTCCCTAAAGACACTCTGGGCTGTAATCCCCTGGTAGTAACCAGAATTAACTCAGTAAATTTAACTTAACTTCCTACAATGCAACTCTGTTTTATCCCAAAGCAACGACAACAGTGCCTGTTTCTAATTAACAGAATTAATTAAAGTCAAGTCTGATTTATTTAGAATTTAAACCATTGAGACAAGTACAGAACTTACTTATGTGCTTAGATGACAACACTTGAAACTTATCTTTTCCTGCATGTGGTTCAGTAAGTTACAGTCAATAAAAAATAATTAATACACTTGTTGGTCCCTTGTAAGTCATTACAATGTACCTCAGTAAGACAGATACCACATCTTATAGAGATGTTGTACAATATTAAAAGTAAAGTTGACTTACGGACTAGAACTTCATAACTCACAAAGAGTTATAAAGCAGGTATGCTTATTGCAGTGCGAGGGGGTTCACTCCTCCTAACTCACACACCGAGAGCTCAACAAGCTAGGTATTCATTACACACAAACATCCATATTCATCAGATTTCACAAGCATAGGAGGAGTTGACTACAATTAGTTCCAAGAACTCGTTCATACCATTCCCCTCCCCTCTACGCCTGCACGCTGCCATATCGTGGTCTCGGGCCAGGGTCTTCTGGATGAAGTAAGAGGTCTTCCTCGCTGTGCACTTTTCACCCTTGGCACAGTTTCCCCAGCTGGCAACCTCAAGTCTTTTAAAGACCAGTTGAAAAAGGTTCCTGTCAGACATTCATCTTCTTGAGGGAAAAGGTTCCCTGATGTTAAACAATGGGTTTTGGTTACCCATTCTATTCTGGGTTATAGTTTAACTAGCAAGAACAAGAACATACCCGTTCCCTATACTAAGTTAAGACAATCAATACGCAGTTTGAAGAAAACTCTTAACCCTTTCCTTAGTCCATTACTATTCCTTGCATCAAAATGTTGTAGCAAAGTATCCTTGGGATGTTTAGTACAGCTCCATGTCATCACAACTGATTCAGTGAAAAGTGCTGTTGAAGTTGTTTAACTTTCAGAACAAAATATTTGAAATCATCAAGAAAAAAGGCAGAATTTTTTGGGGGAAGAGGAGTCTAACTTTCTGCCTCAGGGGGGCAAGATACATAGAGACGTGCATGTAAGACTGCTGTGCATGTAGCTGCCAGAATATCTCGTGTCTTTTTATGACCACATGAAGTTCGAAAAGCTATTGGGATATAGCTGTATAAACCTAATTAGACAAATATCTTCTGGGGTTTTTTCACTATAGCTGCTTGTCACGTGCAGCACAGAGTCTTGCATTGCGTGACCTTCAATTAAGCACAGAGTCATCTACACCGTAGAGTCCAGTTCTGACACATACTCCTACAAGGCATTCAATGAAGAGTTCAGAACCAAACAGCTGAGTTTCCAAGCTTTCCACGGAGAACTTTTTATAACCTTGACTACCTGTTTTATTAAAAATGGAAGTGGTTTGCTCATCAAGTAAATTCATCAAGTTTACATAGCTTTCCTTTGAACTGAGCTTGCATTTGATGTTAACTGTAAGAAAAGGATGTGTAATCTTAGCACTTCTATAACCCCTGATTAACCTCAAAAACATTCATCCATGCTTTTTTAAAAAACACAAAAACTCAAATTGAGATTCTTTTTCTTTTATCAGAAGACAGTTTAGCATTATAAGCCACTGAATGTCATCAGATAACCCTTTTTGTTGTCTTGACAAAGAGCTAACTCTAAATTGTGGTAAAATGAAGTAAGAAAATACTTGTAACTATAGCTGGGGATCTTCTGGCCCTCTGGAAGAGAAAAATCTGAGCAGTCTTAGAGAAGTTACATTGGAGACCATATGAATAAAGCTGATAGTCTGTGTATGCTAAGAATATCCATGTTCTCTTGAAGATTAGTATTAACACTTTGGCTGTTACCTATATATGCTTCCAAGATCTAAAAATCTCAAATTAACAATGAGCAACAAGATAAATCTGGCAAGAAATTTCAGACAATATAAATTTCCATGCACTGACCACCGAAACAGCTGAATCTGCTTTAACTTTGAAAATGGTAATGAGCCTTCATTTATCACTGGTGCTTAAGCAGAGCCTTAGGTGAAGCTGCTCAGGCATTCTGCTTAATTGCCAAAGGCATATGGTAAAGAATGACTAAAACTATTCTGTTCCAATGCTAATGAGTTTAGAAATTCAGGAACAACAGTTGAAAAAATAGTGAATACAAATGCTTAATAATGAGCAAGGGGATGATGTCATTTCAATTGCTGCAATAAAGAATACGTCTTTCAAGAGAATGTCAAGTGATCAGCCTGCTGTTTGTGGAACGAAATTAGACCGGTGAGCACTGTAGAAAATCTTTTCTGCAAACCTGTTAATCCACTTGCAATTTACTTCTTTTTGTGATAAAGATAAGTTATTGATATGCCAATGCAAACAATCTCTCTGTAAGCAGTTCTAACCCTGCCCTTGTGAAAACTAATCAGCATTTCCATTTCTATTTCCAACCTGCTCGCTTCTGTTCTAATACTGAAATGCAAAACAATATTATTGTACAATCTTTATATGTTCATAGTTTTGCAAATAAATTAAACCCTACAACAATTCCTTGTGAGAAGTAAATGTTGTTGTCCCCTTTGGATACTTATGAAAGTCGTAACATAAGTAGAACGGTTTGCTGAAGGCCATGCAATGAGTCAGTGTTATATCCAATATTACAGATTAAGATCATTGCTCTGAGCAACTGCCACGCGTTGCCTAGACCAGGAGATCAATAGATGCTGAACTGCGAGCTATTTTTAGTGGAGAATTCACTCATCCGTCTCATCTTCTCTCCCTACTGTGTATGCCACCTTCCATACACTGTACTATTAAATCAATAACACATTCACCTGTATCCTTAGAAGCTTTTTTCTGTTCAAATGGGAAAGAATTACACTGAATAGTTTTCTTGGTTTAATCTGCAAAAATCTTGTCCTTATACTGTGTATTATTTGCTTATGTGTTTCTTGAAGCTTTTGAAAGATGTTTTTGTCATGATAAGATTCATTAACAAAGAACATAATAATTAACAAGTTTCATGTTGCAATGTTAAGGAAAAAAAGAACTGCTTCTGAAGATTACCTTACGTGCAACATACTAGGAAATGGATAACATAGTAAATACTTTAGTCACTGTGAAGGGAACAGTTAAGAATGGATCCCCATCGTTGCATATGTCTATTAATAGGGCTCTTTTCTCTGGTTATGTTTCCTTGTTGATGAAAATAGGGCAATTCTTGATTTTCCATTTGCTTAACATTAAGAAGTGGCTTTCCCCTCTGTGTGTTCATTTCTTTTTCTATTGTCTTTTAATTATATATTTTATAAATATCTTGTAATGTTATGTAAAGAAAACTCTACAGTTATTTTCCCCAAAACTTACTATACTATATACAAAATATACTACATGCTTCCTAATGAAACAATGAATCTTGGTTTTGTCCAAACTAATTAATTTTGGGACAAAGAAAAAAACCAGAACATCCAACATAAAATGCAAATATTGAAGTATTTTCAACATTCCAACTCTTGTTTCAGAAACCTAAGATTTTATGTGAAAAAAATCAAAGCAAAATAATATTGATATCGCAGCTCAACAAGCCTTGACATTTACATCACCTGTAGCATGAATCTAGAGTAGCAAATAACCAGTGGAATACTGTCACTGTCTGCTTTAGGTTTTTGATTCTACACATTTAATACAACTTATTTCCTAATACAATTATTTTCATAACTCTGTTTTATTTGATAGCATTTTTTCCAATTCAGGGTAAGTTCCTGAAATTAATATAAGTAGCAGTCACAATAAATGCAATGTGCTCCTTTATGCAATGCCTCTGGAAACCATTACATACAAACAGTTTGCAGATGCAGCTTAGAGAGGATTTGAGTCTGCTTGATGTGGAGACTGTGGATGCTCTCTGTTCTACACAGATTATTCTAAACTTTCATTCAGTCAGTGCTAAAGTTAGAGTGTTAGTGCATATGCTTCATATTGTCTTGATGATGATGATGTAAGGAAGATTTGATATCATGATTCTTCAGTTTTCTATGCAGCAGAATAAAATGCAATGAATCTGATACTCCGCTTGACAAACATCCTCTAGCAGATGTGAACGGAAGCCCAGAGGTACAGCTGCATTGTACTCAAACTGGAACATCCCTCACTTGAAATAATTAACCACTGAACACAGCTGAATCATGATTTTAACAGTGTTCAGTTCCTGGGCTAAACATCATCTCTGACTTTTCCAAATGTTAAGAATGTGTTAAGATTTACACTCAATGTTCCTTTTAAGTATCTCTCTTACTCATTTTTTATTCTCTTAGATGGATGAATCGTTTGGGCCTCGCAGCAATTGGTTACACACCTGATGACAAGGATATTCATCCAGATGAAGGTAATGCTTCAGATATAATTGGGAGAAAAAAGCAGAGAGTACATATCTGTTCATTATTTGAACAAAAAGTTGGAGATGTCATAAATGTCTCCTTTATTAACCATATCTTTTAAAAAATCCATTTTCCTAAGAATCCCTGTCCTCGAAGCACTGTATTTACTGGTGCTGCCACCACAGAAAATAAAATCCTGAGCAAAAATTCTTGAAACTGTTTAAAACCAGCAATAAGGAGAATGCAAAGTTGAGGGTGAAGTATGACCTCCCCAGTCGCAGCCATCGGGTTTGCTCATCACCTTGGAGCAAGTGAAGACATGACAAACACAGGTCACTGCTTTAGAACTGGTTTTGCATCTCCTGAGCTCAGGTGCCAGCCTTGCCTCTTTCACCACTACCGATGGTGGAAGCTCTTATGCTGAGATAATTAAATGAAGTGTTGAGGTTCAACTTTACTTCGACAACTAGAATGAAGCTTCTCTTTGAAAATCTGTGATCAGAAGGTGGTTTTTACGTATGGTGGTAGTTAGGTGCCTATCCTGCTTTCTGTAACACTACCCTAAAACCTTTGATGGTGATTCTACTATCAGTGTGCCAGACACTTTCACGAGTCTGTTCCTTAGCGACTGCCAAACACCTAGGCGACTGTGAAAAGTTTACCTTTGCATGCTAATGGTATTTAAAGCACATGAGTGAAACCCAGAATGCTTTGCTAGCAGATTACTGGAGTGAAAGCGACCAGGATGACATTGATGGCTCTCTGACCCTGAAGCAGGAAGGCTCTTCAACACTATGTGACAGCTATCATCGAACACCCTCAGTGAGTTATAAATACTGCATTTGACAGTAGGTCACCAAAAAATGTATGTGCCTTTATTTGCATTTTCCTTGGTTTGGAATATTTAATTGCCATCAAGGCAGAGCAAAGATGAATCTCATTGTAAGAATGAAATTACTGCTGTTCATCATAAACTAAGACCCAGATGCTTCCTTAACAATCCAATTGCAAAAAAAAAAGCTGTGGTAAATGTCTCCTTACACAGATATGTCACCAGACTGTGAATGTGACCTTTATAGGATTTGAGAGACTATACCTACTAATAGTCAAATACTGGCTTTTCTGCAGAATATGAAAAGAATGTGGTGGATGGGATACTGAGACTGTTTTCTGAGCATGAATATTGGATACCAGATGCTAGAGATTAAGACAGATCACATTCGTGAGTGATCCTGTTCTAGTACAAGCATATTTTTAAGGAACATATCTTTAGAGGCAACAGCTTATTTACAGTATGAAGCATTGTGTCCAATACCATAGTAGTGACAGTATCTTCTGATAGTCAGAAGATGTGAAGGAGCTGATAAAAGTACTTCTAATATATTGTGTGCAGACAGGGTTTGATAACTGAGGCAAAAAAAACATTTTGTATACGAAGAGGCTCTAGCAGCAAATAAGAACATGTCTATTGTATGGAACATAGACAAGCTGTGATAATTACTCTGTATTTCTAAGTGCAGATAGGACTGTTCTCTATTTTTCTTTCAGATTTTTCTTCAGCGTGAATGACACGATCCTCATACAGCCAGAACCAAAGAAAGAGTGACTGAGACAACAGCATCACATGGGTGAAGTTCAGACTGATTTTCACCCATGTGATGCTGTTTTATCAACTGAGATACAGGTTAAGCCCCTCCCTTTCTGTTTTTCCACATTTTTGCCTTTCTCTTTGTTTTTGAATTAAAATTCTATAAAGACCCAGCAGAAGTAACTAAAATAATTTGAGAATTCAGCAGTCCCCCTGGGTGCTGAAGTTGTTTCGGTTGTGGGGTTTTTTTCCTATTTGGCTGGATACTTATTCCCTAAAATGAATAAATCCAATTATAGTTTCTTTTGAGGACTTTCTTGTCTTCACTGCATACTGCTGGACTGAGCACAAATTGGATGGGTCTTCAGGAAATCTGTACCACGATTATACTGGTCTTTCCAGCAGGAGTTGCTCATGGGCAGAGAATGTGTAAAACAAGAATAGGGAGTGGTTAAAACATAGCACTGGCATAAAGGTGCTCACTGCTAATTATATTCTGTTTACAGAGGTTCATATTATGACATACCAAAACACACATATAAGACCATTCTATTAGTGTGTATCATATAACGTTCTACACTACAGTCATTTCTTGGGTCTGTCTAAACCATTGGTTTATCGTCAGGTACTTTTGTATCTCTTCAGGTGAATTCTTCAAGTCCATTCCCTGAAGTCAAACAAGGTCGACACTTTTCAAGTGAATCAACATATTCTCATTCTTCTGCTGAGGATTCTCGGCAAGATGTAGCAGGAAGCACCCACTCATCGGGATGCAGACCTCCCTACCGAGAGAGACGCTCGTGGCAGGATCTGATAGAGACTCCACTAACCAGTTCAGGGCTCCATTTTCTTCAGACTGTTCCTCCTGATGCAGAGTACATGAGTGGCCAGCCTGGAATGTCACCAGACAGACGAAGACAAGCAACGCTACCAGTCCAGAGACGGCACAATTATGAGCAGGATGGGCCCTTCCCTTTGGTGGAATGTCAAAGGGGACATAGCTCTCACAGCAGGCCACAGCAGCAGCGTAGTCAAAGCCTTCCCCGAAACAGAGACGTGAGGGGTAAGGGCCATGTAAAGTCCATAGAAGGAACAGATGACAAGCTAGAAGAGAAATTTCCTATTAGAAGGCATAATAGTTTCTGTGCAGAAGGTAAGCTTTTGCAGATGTTCTGACCCTCTGAATGTTGTTGAAAGCCAGAGCAATATTGCCATTACTCTCAGCAAGGTTTTTGTTGTTGAACAGTTTTATATTGGCAAATATATGTAACAGGAGTTTGTACTTGAAATCCTTGGATATAATGCTAAGAGCATAGCTTTGGGGCTGATCAAAATGTTCTTGTTTTAGCAAAACAAAAATTAGAGGACTGTTATGACTGAATTTGCAGTATCGCTTGCTGGCTTTAAAAACTTCACCTGAATCATTAGATTGATTGTTAGGCTTCTTTCTTTCAGAAAATGTAAAGGAAATAGGAGAAAATACAGATGGTCTGCAAGAGCTCTACAAGTCTCTGGAACAAGCCAGTTTGTCAGCTTTTGGAGAGCAGCGTCCTTCCACCAAGCAGGAGTTCCGCAAGTCTTTTGTAAAGCGATGCAATGATCCAGTTATCAATGAAAAGCTGCACCACATCAGAGTTCTCAAGAGCACTTTAAAAGTAAGGCTTTATCACTAATTTTGTGTATAAGCAACATAAACTAATGAAAGTATAAATGTTTCCCACGGATGAGGCTTTCTTTGGAGCTTCAGAATTAAGTTCCAAAGAAATGAAAAACACTTGAAAACAAACATGTTCCAGCTTAAGGAAAATAAATAAGTAAATAATTTGGCACTCTTCATAGGCACGTGACTGGTTCTCAGTTTAGGCTCTAAAAGTTCCTGAATGTAGGTGAAAGTGTCACATGTCCATAGCAGTTTCCCTAACCCTTTGCATTAAAATGAAAGAAGAAATAAAGTGACAAAAGACAAAATGTGGCGTAAGTTTCATTTTGACATGTACTTTGTCTTTCTGGAATTTGATAGGCAAAGGAAGGGGACCTTGCTGTTATCAACAGTCTTCTGGATGATCCCAACTTAACATCAAAGAAGTTTAAAGATTGGAAACTAAAGAACTATGAGTTTTTCCTGGACATTTGTGAGTACAGTGCTGCTGTGAAATCTCAAAACGGAGCCTCTGAAATTGCATCCTCAGCACCAATGCTGACACATACACACTCCTTCATTGAAACTCACGTGTGACAGGACTCATACCCTGAATAATTGCTGGGTGCCATGAAAGATTGAATAAGATAAATACTGTAATATTTATTGATAATGTACTCAGCAGTACTGTAAATAAGTTGGATAAGAGAATAGTGCCACAGGATGCCTACTACATTGCATGATAAGACAATAATATTCTTTATTAATTTTTTCCATTTGCTATTATCAACCAATGTCCGTATCAAGCTCTGCATTAGAAAGAAGCAGTGCAGAAGTGTAACTGAAAATAAGTACCAGTATATTTGAAGTACTGTACTAAAACTAAGCTTATATGAGCTCCTACAATCATTTTATATATTTAGATATAGATCAAGACATATCTATGTATATAAAATGTAACACAGTAGTTTACATTACTTTTAAAATGCCCTGAAGTTCACATCCTCACACATTCTTTCTTGAGAAAAACACAAAATGAAAACATCAACACATTGGCCACTCTTAGAGATGAATGTTTATTTTTGCAACATTTCCAGGTAGTGACCATCATTGCAAATAAAAGGACAGAGTTATCAAAATGTAAACTCAATCCCTATAGTGTGCCTTAAAATGTACACTGTACATCTAGCAAATAGATCCCAGTCTGGCCCTATGGGCATACTGTACATGCCATTTAGGTACTGTGTTTGAAACATACTGTGACTGCCTTTAAAGTGAAAGAATATAAGCAAGCAGGTATGGCACAGAGATTAAGATACGAGTAGAACAATGTTGGTTGTTCACTAATGCTGCAACTCGAACTGATTTTAATATAATTTGAAGTATATCATGGTGAAAGAAAATACATCTGCACTGAATATGCTACATACTGCAGGTTTTCATAGTTTCTTCACTGTGAATTTAAGTGACATGTGACTGTGAGTCACAGAATTCTAAAGAGCATGCTTCAAGGATGAGAATTAAGTTTAAGAAACTCCTGAACTAATCAATTAAACTGTAATAGACTGACACCTAGAGCTGAGAAAATGATTCAAAATGATACAATGTCTGGCAATAATTTTGAACTGTTAGTAATACATTAGGAAGTGGGTGAAGTTATTCAATACATCATTTGAAACTCAATCTTGTACTGATTGGTTTAGGAAGACACATGAGTCACATAGTGTATTTCACTTCCTTGCCTGGATGGGAATGATTTCTAAGAATCAGATTTTGGAGAAAATACTTTTGGAAAAAAGATAAAAAGAACAAACAAACAAACAAATTGCTCTATGTTCAGTAGCATTTACTGAACATAAACTCCTAACACCCGTTCACAATTTTCTTTGACTATGCTTGCTAGAATATTTCTAAAAGCAGAACAAAGGGGATGTGAATTCAGCTGGCATCATTTCACTTAAACACAAGCATTCACTGATAATCTTTTCATGAGATAAATCTCGCCTCTCATACATCAAGAACTGTAAAATTGACACAGCTCAGTACAATATAGGAAAAAACATTATCTTAGTGAGGTCCTGCTATCCAGGAAGACGTCATTATTCAAGAAGCCAGGAGTGGTGAAGTTTGAACTAAAGTTATTTTTTAGTTCAGTCTCCACAAAGCGGCTGTGGTGGGCTGATCTTGGCTGGCCACCAGTTTACTCATTCCTCCTCCTCCTCATTAGGGAAACAAGGAGAAACCATCATGGAAAAGCTTGTGGGTTGAAACAGGGAGATCACCTACCATGGGCAAAATAGACTTGGTTTGGAGAAAATTAATGTAATTTGTTGCCAATTAAAAATACTATTACCACAAAAGTTGGTCAGAGAAACTCCCTAAGACCCAATATAGAGTTTCAGAAAGCAGCATTCTTCATTGCAGCTCTGGGTGCACATGCAAATCGCACCCATTGCTTACCGGCAGCAGCTCTATATTTAGCAAACTCATGCATATTTACAGCTTTCCCAGGAAGTTACTTACATATTCATGACATTCCCGGGAACTAATTATAATATTCGCATCCTAATTACACATGCGCTTTCTTGCTGAGTGGGGGTCTCTGCTGGTCTCTGATAGTCTTCCTCACTGTGTTTACTGAATAACCTCAGTGCCTGCGCACGCTCACAAGGTCCGAGTGCTGAGTTAGCAGTTGGTACGTCCTCGCATCTGTTCCATTCCACACTGGATGCCACTCTACTCTCTTAAAGGCTGGCATCCTTGGTCTGATTTATTGTCTCCTTAGTTGCCATCAGTCCCATGATGTTCCTTCTCTTGTCAGCCCAACATTTCTTTCTCTCTACGTGTTAGCAAGTTAGAACAGTTTGCTCTATTCTACTATGTTACTTTAAAGTCACACCTCTATTGTTAGTTTAAACCTGTAATTTGAGTCTACATTTTCCCCTTTGAGACACAGGATATATGTATATATCCTGATATATGTATACATATATATGTATATATACATATATCCTGTAGATCTCATTCTATACCCTTTACCCATATTTGATTCTAATACACCATTGTGACCAACAACTACAAAATTAAATCATCATACATGCTAGGATACAGACACAAATTATTGATGGTCATTACAAACGAGGTTTTTTTAACCATATTCAATTTGGTAGCCATGTAAGAAGTAAGTCCATGCCATAATTCTTCAAATCCCCAGGAAGTATCACCTTCAGCAGCCTGATAGAAGACCTTAGCTTGCTTCCAGATATCTGCCAGATCTGTGGATATCCTGCCGCTCTGGTCTATGTATGTGCAGCAGCTTGTGTTTATAACTGTACAAACACCTCCTTGGGAAGATAATAGCTGATCAAGTGCCACACGGTTTTGCAGTGTCATCTGAGATAGGCTGGATACCTCAATCTGTAATGCCTGTTTAGCATCTATAATGTTGTCTTTGATGTTTCAGTTCCTGCTGCTGTATTTATGATCATCTTTTCTAATTCACTCACCCCCAACCAAGGGAGAAACCATCTCACAAAACTGTGACATTTTGTAGGACAATCAACAATGGCGTTACGGAATATCTTGGTCCTTTTTAGGAAGGTTCTTATCCGTCCTTTTTCTGGTTGGAGAGGTTTGATTATTGTAATATCCATGAGTACAACACTCAGTGTACATGTTCGGTCCATCCTGGGGGAAGGGCTTTTCTAGCAATATTATGACACAACCAATATCACCCTTTCCCTTCTGGAGCATTCCAATAGCCTGTCTGAGGTTCTTTGATCTGAAGTTACATTGTCCAGATACAGTTTGGGTAATGTCCTACCAAGATATCACCAGAGTTTTAACCTGGTGCCAGCAGGTATTTTCTGAGATCCTGTTTCCCCTGCAAAGACATATCACCAGGAACAAAAGGCAGTTGGTAAGGCTACCCATACATCAGTTCATATGGACTTAACATGATTCCTTCCTGGCTATGTTCGTATCCTTAACTAAGCAATTGATTCTGTTCCCCCATAAGTTGCCTGGTGGTTTTCTTCTCACAAGAGGCTGTGAAATTACTACTTGCCTGTTTGATGTAACACACCGTTCTTCTTGGCTCCTAATAGACTAGGTAATTCCTCATCCTTGGTTTGATAACTTGGAACTTCGTTATCCAAGCACTGATACTTATGAGGCAATATTAATATAAGGTCCTCACCCACAGCTTCTTTGGCTGCTTTGTCAGCAACACGACTACCAATATTCACCGGAGTGTTATCAAATTGATATGCCTTGAAAGCAAATTTTTACTAACAATTCCAAAACTGTCTATGATCCCATGTTTGGTTACCACAGCGTATCCTGCTTTCCAGTTTCCATTTTTCATAAAGCTGCTACCATCAACAAGCAGTTTGTAGTGCACATCCTTCAGGGATGTATCTTGCAGGTGGTATGCCTGGAATACACCTGCTCAATAGTCTGTAAACAGTTGTGAGTCAGCTCTCCTGCTTCTGGATTGGTTTTGAAAACCACTGCTGTGTTCAAAATGTTAGTTCCTTTCCATTCTATGTCCTCTTGTTCTAAAAGCACAGCCTGATATTTTAACAGCCTGCCTGGGGAAAGACAATGACTGCTTTCCTGTTCCAGAATGGTTGTTACCATGTGAAGTACAAATACAGTCCATTTTTGTCCCAAAGTATTTGATAAAATTTTCTATTACAGGCTCTAGTCCTTTTCTTCCTTCCAATCTTATGGGATATTGTTCCCATCTTACTGGTCTGATGTCTGAAATGATGAATAGTTCCTGGTTCTGCAGCCTATACTACTGGTGTGACTGCATTCTCCACTTCTCCTGGTATATCTGGCTCAGTGGGTGGTTTCTGTAGTGTAAAACTTGGACCTCCACAGCCTTTTCATCAGGAACGTATATCTGAACTTTCTTTCTTTAAACATAATTTATGCATGTAACTTACTCAGTATATCTCTAGCCAGTAACAGCATGGGGCACTCAGACGTGTAAAGAAATTGATGGGTCAACACCTGTTTGCCAATTTTTACAATTTAAAGGTTGAAAGAAAGGCAGGGTTCCTGTCCACCCTGTGGCACCAATGACTGAAGCTGTTTGTTTGCTTAATTGCCCTTTACAAGTATTTAGAAGAGAATAAGTAGCCTCTGTTTCTACAAGAAATTTTACCTTATCATTCCCAACCTAACTGTAGCCAGGGGTTCTGCTGGAGAGGGTTTTGAATCTTCCCCCTGTCCTCCTTAGTCTTCATCTAAAGTCATCATTTTCTCTGCCTGTCCTGACATTCCACTTAATCTCTGGATTTTATTTTGATTCTCAGGGCATTCCCTCTTCCGGTGCAACCCATGGAGTCTGTTCACAAACCTTTCCATGTAACCCTTCTTTCCGACTCTTTCCTCCCAAGCCACTCCCCTCTTTCCTGGTTTCCTGGGTGAGAGCTACAGCCAACAATTTTCCTAAACATTCTGATTTTAATCTGGAGCTTATCTTCTGCCCCCACATATACAATAACAGATACCTAGTTGAAATTCAACACACTATAACCCACAATACACACTGTATTACATTAATAATTATATTGATATATATATTAATAACTGGGGACTCATCCCCCTTTCCACTACCATTTGAACTATTTCAGGGAACTTGCACCAGCGCAGTGGTGGTCCGATTGGGATAGGTCTCCTAGGGCACATCCATTATTTTTCCCAAATCAGACTGGTCTTCCCCCTTAAGCTTTTGTATCTTTTTCCTTATATCTTCCACAGACTGACCTTTTATTAAATGGCCTAATTCTCTCCTTCATTCCTCTGATTCAGGATCAATAGTAGTATATTTATGCATCACGTCTTTTAATCTTCCCACGATTCCAGAAGGTGATTCATTTATATCTTGCTTTATTTTGTATAGCTTAAACCTGTTCACTGCCTTGGGGACCACATTCTTAATACCGAATAAAATCCACCTTTGATAGCTTGTCTGTCCTGATCCTGATTAGGGCCCCAGCTGGGATCGGTGGTAGGTACGTGAAGATTCACTGTACCTGCCAATGTGCCTGCTGTTATTTGTTGCTCTGCTGCGGTCTGAGCTGTGTGAATAATCATATCCCTGTCAACACTCTCGAAAGCATGATTACCATGCCACTTGTTTCCAAATCTTCAAATCTATAATGGTAAAGGGAATCTTTATCATGACTGGACCATCATTGCCGGCATGTCTTAAAGGTGCAGTCACAGTTTCTCCTTGTTTCCCCTAGTGCACCCTGCTATAGAGCTAAATACTTCAGCTCCCTCTAAGATCTCTGATGCCTGTGCTTGTGCTTGATTCTCATTGTCAGCACATTTGGCCCTGTTGTTCACAATATCCCTTCTCTGCGGGGCTGCCATCAAATCCAAATCCTCCTTCTCCACATTCCTCAGATGTTTAGCACATAACTGTCCTACGCTGCACGAAGAGTAACAGCATTTAAGTGATTTTTACTATCTTTCTCCAAGATATTAACAAGTCCTGGGGTGCAAGATTAAAACTACAATCCTTTTGCCATTCCAAATGGCTTCTCAAAGTGAAAAACGTTTCTGCATAAGCTACTTCATCCCACTTTCCTTCTCGTCTCAAGAATAACATCAATTGTAACAAAGTATTATAATTAATTGTGCTGTTCACAGGCAACTTTTCCTCAAAATCCAGTTTGTACAATGGCCACCATTGATTACAGTGTTTTATCAGAGAAACCAAACCACCCGGGGACCCACCACTTTGTTTCCAGTGTTGCAAAACACAACCCAGCAGTGAGCTTTCCAGGACTCCCCTTTTGGATGCAGTGGTACCCAACATCCTGACCTCCACCCACACACCAGAGTCTGGACAACCAGAACGAGAACCAGACTACCTTCACCCACCGTGCAGGGCATCCCCTGTGACTAACATGCTAAGGGACCAGAAAGAATGTCTTTTTAAAGAAATAAAACCAGGGATCATACCAAGGTCCGGGGAGTTGGGGTTCCTTTCAGGGAAACTCCCCTGATGCCAGCGTGAAGGTCCCAGAGGCTCCCCAGTTCCACGGGAAACACAGCAGAGGGTCCCTGTTAGGGCACCAAATTGTTACTATAAAAGTTGGTTGGAGAAACTCTAAGACTGTGGAGTTTTAGACAGCAGCATTCTTTAGTGCGGTGTTGGGCACACATGCAAATCATTTCGCAAAGGTGAGTGCACCCATTACTTGCCGGCAGCAGCTCTATATTTAGCATACTCATGCATATTTACAGCTTTCCCAGGAAGTTATTTACATATTCATGATATTCCCGGGAACTAATTATAATATTCGCATCCTAATTACACATGCGCTTTCTTGCTGAGTGGGGGTCTCTGCTGGTCTCTGATAGTCTTCCTCACTGTGTTTACTGAATGACCTCAGTGCCTGTGCATGCTCACAAGGTCCTAGTGCTGAGTTAGCAGCTGGTAGGTCCTGGCATCTGTTCTGTTCCATGTTGGGCGACACTGCTATCTTAAAGGCTGGCATCCTTGATCTGATTTACTGTGTCCTTAGTTGCTATCAGTCCCATGATGTTCCTTCTCCTGTCAGCCGAACCAAACACCATTAGAAAGATATATTTTCACCTGCTTATCTAGAACTTTTTTCTTAACATACAACAACTACTCAAAGAGATTGCTTTGATGTGCTTTATATACCCAGATCTTACTGAACTTAGGGTCTTCATTCAGAATTCCTGCAGGTTAAGTATCCCTCAGCCAGCAGACTTCCTCTATCACTCCATAAGCTTAGTCTTATTGATACTGGCTGTTTTTCAATTATGACTGACTGAATGCTCCCCCTAATCTACTCATTCCCCTCCTTTCTTAATACTGTTCTGTATTCAGTGAGATCTGGGATCTTTGAAAGCTGTCTTAGCAGCTGTCTCAGCAGCACAACTCAGAGACAACCGAGACCTTTTTCTTGGATTCGTCAATTTAAGTGAAAACATTCCTGATCTTACTCTAATTGATACAAACAAGAGCCAAAGGAGGACGGGGTTCTCATCAGTCTGTATGTCCCCATTCTTTAACACAAGTAATGTAGAAATGCTGGGCCCACACTCTGTGACAGCACAGGTAGGATGGCATACATCCTTTTCTGGATTTCATGGGCATCTCTAACCTCCACAGCAAAGGAGGTTGCTTTGCTTAACTGGCAAACCCCACCCTCTGTTTGATCAGCTTCTGATACAGTTCTACATCCCAAACACGAGCACTTTTTGAACTGCTTTACCTCTGTAAGGAGAGACTGATCAATTGCTACTCACAGATTTTGGAGGATTAAATTTTCCATCTTTCCTAAGCAGAAAATTCTGAATATGCCAGTTGATACTCAGATCTAGACTGCTGTCTTTTAAACAAGAAACATGGTGCACCACTTGCTTTTCCCAAGGAAACAGGAATGTTGCAGAGACTTGCTAGGTGTACATGGTCAGTTCACTTTATTCTTCCTTTCATCAGCAGTTACAGCCTTCCAGGCCAAAGCAGTCTCTGATCCCAGCTTTTGTGAAGGATAGTGAAGGTACCGTTGAAGGGGTTACTTTGCAGAGGCATTGGAAAGTGCTCAGCCTCAGCAAAAACTGTGCACTTCTGTTGCTGACCTTTAGAAGATTTCACTTTGGATGTTGACAGGACTCATGGAAGAAAAATGAAGAATCTGGTAGAAAGTGTTTAACCTAATACAAATGAGAACAAAGAAAATTCTTGTACCTCTTATCTTTGTCTCAAGTAAACAGATCAGACCTAAGACCTTATTTGCCACATTCTTCCATCATGCAGTCTTACTTGTCCTCCAAAGTAATACAAATATTCTTTTGTGCAAAAAACTAGCAGTATTTATGTAAGAGAATCTCATGTTGCTGCAGAGATCCTGAGTACTCTGGACCCAGTCCTGGAGAGATTCCTTAAGAAAAGGAGCACAGGTCTGTTTGTACTACTGGGCCTCAGCCCTCCAAGTTCCTGTAGTGTAACACTAGAGAAATAAGTGGTACCTTGGTCTCATAAAGGTTTTTTAATTTCACCTTAGTTTTCACAATATCCCTATTATGCATTTCTGGGAAAGGCAGAAGGGCACAGTTACAGCAATGCCCTTTTGCTTGGAGTGCAGGTTTGTAGGTATTCCACATGCCTTGGACCACTGAGCTAAAAATCTTGTTACAATACATCACCTCCCTTGTTGCCAAATTATGTTTCTTTACCACTACTACAAAAAAATGGGTACTAACGGGAATAACTGAAGAAGCAATATTAGATAATTAATTTATATTAAGTCCTAAAACGCTCTTTTTCTTCTAGAAACTTTCCCTTATTAAAGCTAAGGTTTGGAGTGGCATTCTCAGGCTGCCATGGGGATAGGTTCCCCATCTCCTCTTATCCCAGACAAATTCACTCCATGTGCCTGAGTCTCTCGATGGGCGTTAAGGAGCACACGTCTGAAAATCAGACCTGAGCCATATCAGTTGCTGAATGGAACATACATTGTTATTTAAACAAACACTAGTTAAGTCCTATTTTCTTAGCCAATCCTAAGAAAATATTTGCTTTGCTCCCATTACATGTAAGCGTAATATTGTACTTCTAACCAGTTCCATTCACTACTGTATAGGCAGGTGACTCTAGTCTGGATATAAGTAATGCATTTTCTGTGGTTTAGGGGTGATACCACACTTCCACGTTCTCAAGGAGTATTACAAATAACACTGTTCAAGCTTTTCTCAATTTTTGAGATAGCTGATATGCTTCTGGGACCTGCACTTAATGAAAGTATTAACAAAATCAGACAGATACCATCTGTCTTTATCATCAGGAAAATAACCATATTCATTCATAATGCAGGCCAGACAGATACGTCTTTTTTATCAAGCACATACACGTGTTAACAGTGACAGTTAGGGACTTTGGTGTATGCATTAATGCCACTGTATGAGCAGTATTTAAAAGGAAGCAATGTTGTAAACCTGATAAAATATGCTGACAAACTGCTGTTTGGCCAATTAGGCCCTCTGGCTTCTGTCCTCGGACTTCCAGAATATTGCTCATCCCCGGGCATTGGTGAACGTATCGATACAGATCTTTTGAGTAATGGAAACATGTCTGTCTGAATGCTGCAGATCAAATGAAGATGCCACATAAATCATATTAACTATCTTGCTTCTTTCACTAGCAACCACACAACAAACATGTCTTAACAAATCGTGTTCGCTGGCCAAAATGCCAGGAAGACCCTGTTACCAGTTAAGACTTCTGTTTTACTGAGAAATGAGGATTTCAGCTGAAAAATCTGAGATGCAAACAGGTTAGGATATAAGAGAAATGCACTAGTATTAATAAACTTTTTACATTTGACACATACTGTATTACAAAGAAAATATCCTTGTAAGACCATTAATTGCTGGGCCATAGGTGACTTCTGTCTAGTTTACTACAGTAGCTAATAAAACTTGTATAGAGCCTTTTTTAGATAATGCTTACATGTATGAAAATGTATGACACCCTTGTACTATGGCTTGCACTTTACTTGCATTAAACTGTGAAGTAGGCTGTAGTAATGTCTTTGTATATTCAGGGGTTGAAATACCAATGCACTAGAGTATCGTACTGCTGGTATTCAACCTGTACTGTTAATTATATCTGAACATGCCGACAATGTGTGTTTTGAAAACCCCACTCACTTAAAATCTTTAGCAAATAATGCTATGGGGTCTCCATGGTCTTTGTTTCTTTGTAAATATAGTTCTTACTGTTTCTGTAGCAATAGGAGATTATAAACCAAACTTTCACTAGGACTGTTTTCAATAACAAAAAAAATCTGTAGCGCCTTGTATAAAAATCATGGAGACTCCATGACCTGTGGGTATTTTTTGTTTACAAGCAGTATGTATATATGTATTAGAGGCAGAACTGTTATTTATCACAAAGTTATGTTGTGGATGATTCTTTCTAAAATAAATATACGTTTTCTGTCATTATGAAAAACCAGTATTTTAGAGCCATCTTGCAAAGGTTGAAGTGTCCAAGCTTCAAATACGTGTAATCTTTCCTGTTTCCACCTGGGTTTTGTAATCAGCTGTGAGCTGAGCTGAGAGGTGATGGTGAACCCCTGCCCGGCCAGGGAAGCGGGCTGAGTTACATCACAGCTTTTCTATAATCACCATCTTGCTGAAGTGTTTTTAGGAGCAGATGCTCTCCTGATACCGTAGTGAAGGCCTGCAGCTCGCTGATGCTACAGAGAGAGAAAATGAACTGCTCTAGACCAATACAGGTAAAACTAGGTTTCAACCCCTGGATAATACAGTATTTCTTCAGTTTCACAACAGTATTTTTAATTTTATACTTGTCTATGTTGAGAGATGATCCAATAGTTTATATAGGCAATGATCGCTAGGTTTCTTTTCTCCCCTCTTTTCAGATGAGTTCTGTGTGAATTACCGTAACCGGCTGCGTTTTTTCTATCACAGATTAACTTGTTAACTTTTTGTGCGTCTACAACGAAAATTTATGAATGGAAAACTTCACTGTGTGTTGCTCACTGGGCATATACCTCATGGTACATTGCACAGACGTGTAAGTTGTAAGTTGCACTGCAACATTAAAAAAGGAACATATTGCTCTTTTTTCAAAGATATTAACTTATTTAAGAGATATAGTCTGTACATTATTAAAAAGAACATTTATTCTTCCTAAATTGAAACAAAGCTTTTGGTTTGGGAGGGGGAGGGAAATAATGTTGTAAACTTCAGTTGTAAATTTGGACTTCAATAAACGAAATTATCTGCACTTACATTTTGTGCTCGTGTGCATGTGTGCGTTCTCCAGCACCTGTAAGCAGGAGGAGTCATTACAGCCAGGCATCACACCTGGATTTGAGCTGGGAGACACGGAGCTTAGGGCCGAGCCATTCAAAGGGCAGCTACAAAGAAGGCTGAGACTCCCTTTTTACAAGAGTCCCGTGGTAAAGAGGGGCAACGGGCACAACTAACTGCTGCGGGGATGCCAGCTGCACACAAGAGGTAACTCTTCCCCAATCAGAGCAGCCAGCCATTACAGCAACCTCCCTAGGGAAGCTGTGGACTCCCCAGCACTGCACACGTTAAGAGCTGCTGGACAGGGTGCTGCAACACCAGTCTAGGTCATGCTTGGCCTGGAAAGGTTGGACCAGATCGTCCTTGCGGTCCCTTCCAAGCTGGGATTCTGAGTTATGAGCTGTGCCTTGGGCAGACAGCACCTCCCGCAGCTCGAGCTGTGGCTGCTGCACCCGAGCAGCCCACAAAGAGCTTTTCTGGCCCTTCCCCTACACTTACATGGGGTTTTTCTTCTGTTTCGTGTTCTAAGCCGGGGACACTTGGGATTTGAGCTTTTCTGACCGGAACAGAATTAGTTACCTTGTACCCTGGAGCAGATGTTGAGGTCAGAACGTTACAAACCCCGAACACAACCAACCGAGCACCGGGGAGACGCCACATTAACACCAGCAACTTCCGTGCCGCTCACTGAGCGACGGCCCGTTCCGGTGCGGGAGCTGCAAGGCCGGCAGCGCCCGCACCTCCCTCCCCGCGCCGGCCCCGGCCGCTTCCCGGTCCCGTTACTACCGCGGCGGCCGGCCCGGCTGTGGCCTGAGCCCGCCCCGAGCGCTGCGGCTCCTCCCCGCGGGCGCCAGCCCCTCCGTGCCGGCTGCAGGCGCCGTCGCTAACATGGCGGCCAAGGTGAGTGCCGCCTGGCGCAGAGGAGCGCGGTCCGGCTGCCCTTCCCTCGGCCCGACTCCGGCTCTGAAGCACCCATGGCTCGGGGGCAGCCGGAGGACGCCCCGCGGAGACTTCCCCCGCCCGTTGTGAGCTCCACACGGGGAGCGGGCCGGGCCGGTTTGTGCGGCCGGGGCAGCGGGGTAGGCCCACGGCGTTGAGCAGTTCCATGGCGGGTCGCTCCCTCAGACCCTCGGCCGCCGTGCCCGGTGCTCCCCAGGGCCGGAGTCGTGCCGGCGGCACCCTGCGGTGCTCCAGCAGAAGGTCGTGGTTTGTCGGAGCAGGGACATCCCCGCAGGCTGTGAGCCAGGGCTCAGCGGGAGGAGGAGGGAAGGACGAGGTGTCGGGGTTGTGTTCTCCGTTGCAGGAGCAGAGGTAGAAAGAGGTTCAAGAGGGCAGTTCAGTGGTACAGCACGGAGAGAAAGAAGTGTTTCTCTTGTGGTAGTTCCCCACCTGCTTACAGCCTCTCGCTCCGTAAGAGATCGCATATGAACATAACTTATTTTCTGTTGGCATTGTAAAGTCGTGTTATGTATTCCTGAATATTAAAATCACGCTGTTACAAGCTAACAGTCACAAGTATCTTAAAAGGTTTTCCATTGTAGAGATAATGCAGTGTCTTTAAGCAGGGAGGGAACGCACCTGCAATGAAGGAGGCTGTCTCTGGAGTGGTTGGTTTTCCAGGTTTCACAGTGGATTTGATAAATAGGTTGCTCTCGCATGAATCTTTATATTTACTTTTGCAAAGTATTTAAAATGCCTGTGAAAAACGTGATGCAAAGAGGACAGAGGAGTGAAAATGAAGCATCTGACCTTAGTTTGTTACAAGTACCTGGAAAAAGAAACTTTGGCTTTGCTGTGTGGCTGGGTCACCTTGAAGCGGTGTAGTCTGAACGATTTGGTACCTCTAGTGAAGTGATGGACTTTTATGTGTGTTCTTTATTGTTTACTACGAAAAAGTAACAGTTTTATGTTTAAGGTTTTACTTTCCATTGGTTACCATCTGGCAAACGACGATTAAAAACGAACCCATGGAGTATCAGGAAGTCGAGTTTAAGCAGGAGGATGTTTCTGTTTTGAGGCTTCTTCCTACCTTTAGGGCAAGTTGCTTTACTTGTGCTTCCAGTTCTTGAAGCAGGTATACAGGGTTTGCAGTTTCAGTGGTACACAGTACTTATGGTCTTGGAGATGAGCATAAATTAAATATCTGGGTTTATTATGCTTTAGTTTGTGTTCTGTATCTTTTGAGTTGATCATGGTGAATTCTTTGTCGCAGTGTAGTGCTTTTAACTTTATTGAATCTTTTATCTTCGATAAGATTCTAACACTTTGAAATAAACTGGTTTTGAAATGCAAAGACTTGAAGCTAAAATCATCCAGGTACATTTGGCAGTTTTATTGTTACTTTTTGGTTACTTTTACTCTAGTTCTGCTATTAAAAGGCACAGCTGCAACAGTTTTCTGCTAGAGAGCGTGTGATAAGTTTCTTCAGCAAATAACTGCAGTCTCCTCATCAGAAATAAAGCTGTGCCTCATCAAAAATAAAACTCTGTCTGTTGGTAGTGCTTTGAAACCACCATTGTGCTTTTTATGCCACGCTCAGGTGGCACGTGTTGCAATGTGATGGCAGTGTTAGAGGTGCACAGGAATAACCCTTGCCACTGACCAGAGCATTAAGGCGAATGATTTCTAGTGTCTTGATTCCTGTGATGCTTACTTAGGTCAGTGTTCGTGTAGAACCTTTCTCCAGAAGATGCCATCTGGGCTCCTGGCTTTTGGAGCTGTGGATCTGTGGCCATTAAGGGCTGGGTGATTTACTTTTGTTAGCTTCATAGGGCTTAGGTTTGAATCAGTTACTGACTGACCTGGAGACATTGTGCTGGCTGACCATGCAATTCCAGGATTTTTACAGCGTGAGCTTGTTGCAGATGTTTTTCTTCATACTTCTTTCCTAGTCTTTGACATATATGCGTGATTCTTCCATTTCTTAATTCTCAGCGACTTCTTTAGACCATTTCATAGGTAAAATGACTTTCAGTTTCTTTAGCTAAACAATGTATGCTTTTCCTTGTTTAATTCGTAGTATCCTTTGACGTAATTTGTGTAAAGTAGATTTAATAATACTAGCTAATTGAGGTCTTTTTCATATACCTAGGCATTAGATAAAGAGGATAAGCAACTCAGTGCAGTGAAGCCTCTTTAGTGTAGTCAAGGTGACATTGCTTTTGGTTCACCTTGGTTCTTTGTGATTTCAATGGGAAAGAGTGAAACCTTGGAATAATTGTGCCAGCATAAATGTTAGTACAGATGTTCGCTTGGATTTTAAACATTTATGCATTTGTCTTCAGGCCTCCAAAAGCAAAGCAGTTACTGTCAGTCAGGAATTGAACAGCTTTCATCATTCCCAGGATAGCTTTCTCTTTTAGCGCAGTAAACTCTGTTGTGACTTTTTAAAACACATTAATCAGATTTGTTAAATGAACAGTATAACTTCCTCATGCTTTCTCACTTTTAAACTTGATTTTCCTTCTGGTATCTACTGAAAGTCAGTATGGTGTCTCAGTATCACCTTGTGCTGAAGTAAGTGATTATGATACATTAATGCTCAATGAAATACATTAAACCTTTTGTCAACATGTGACTGAATTTTTCCACAGTGCTGGTCAGCCTGCATGGTATCAGCATGGCTGTAGTTTCTTTTTGTATGTGTAGGACTTTCCTCTATGGATTTTCAGAGGTGGTATCGCCTCTGTCTTCCTTCAGGCTGTATTCACGATTCCCAGTATAGTTAGAGGTCAACGTGGGAAAACCAGAGTTCTTTGGTAACATGACTTTTGGGTTCTCCCCCTCTGCCCTGCTTCAGACACAGGTGTGCTGCTGGTTTAACTTGCAAAGTGTCTGCTCTGCACCTGGGAGCATTTTTCATCCTTGTTTTCACGTTTCTAGAGTTTCAAAAATCCTTCAGGTGGAAACCATCACACCAAAGTTGCTGGTGCTTCAACATGTGGCAAGTTTTTGAATGTATGCAATGCCAGTGTGCTTAATGCCAGCTCCCACGGGAACTGCGTGGCAGTCAGTTAAAAAATACTCGTGTGAAGCTGTATTTGAGTGTTACCTTTGTGAAACATACAATGTTTATTTCCAAATAGTGTTCTAAGTAGACATCAAAGTCTCATGACCAAAGCTGGATTTCTGTAATTGACATTGTAACATACTTGATTGTATGTTACAATGGTAATTCTTAGATTCAGTTGCTGCTGTGTATTTTCATTGACCGTCAGGGCGCAGTTATTCCAGGCAGACAGTAGTTGAGTCATTCTCTGCGTTGGAAAGCAGATAACATTTTTTTTGTGATGCCATGGAGAAGTCCTGTAAATAAAACCTAGGTTTTGCTGAAACAAGAGTCATTCGTTGCCTTGGAGCACCTGTGTGTTGTATAGATTAGAACTTAATTTACATTAAAGGGTGATGGAAGGATCAACATGGCTTTGAACATAAAATTCTTCCGGGTGTTTTAGACACCGCTGTTGCTGTCCATGATCTCTCAGCTTTTTCTTTACCATTGTGATTTGAGAAAATCTGTGTGTATGACAGAAGAGGTTCCTAAAGGGCATACTGGTGTAAAAAGGTTTTAAAACTCACTTGCTTAATCTCATATTTGATCAAGCACGACACGACAGTAAAATCCAGACTTTACTGGAGGGCAATTCTAATTTCTTCATTAAGACTCCCTTTTTTCACCTGTCTGTCCCAGGTGGCAAAGCTGGCAGCTCTTTCTTCGGGTCTGCCGTTTGCATGTTTTACTGTGTATGCAGCAACAGAGAAGGAATCAAAAAGCCAGCTGGTGAAACCAGATCAGGTAAGAATCTTACTGTGTGTCAGCCTTTTAAATAATACTAGGAGAACCTATGAAACACCATCTCTTTCCATTGAATTATATTACCTGGTATATAAAATGCATAGCTAAATAATGTGATAATAAAAGTTACCTCCTAAATAACTGACCAGTATAGAACAAATAAAATTGTTATACGTGAACTGTAGTAAAGTTTTATCTCATTTTCATTATTGTGTTATTTCCAGGCTGAAGCCAGCAAAGATAAAAGAGTGTAACACTGATCATGATAGTGGTTTTCTGTTGTACAGTTTCTAGTAATATGTGTGTGTCTTCCAACTATTCTTGGTCATGCTTTTTGCGAATAAAAGATTGCTTTTATCATAGTAATTCTATTACTCAGAAGCTATACAGTACTTTCAGTTTTCAGTTCTGTAACCTGTAGTCATACTTGTGTAAAAGTAAGTTTGTAAATACAAAAGAGTGCAATTCAATATAGAGCTTTTGGCTTGGGAACACTAAGGATTTGCGGTCCTGAAAAACACTAGTCAATGTAAATACGAAACTCTCCCTGTAGTACAGTTACACTTTTCTTTCCAGCTACCAGTTTACTGTCTACCACCTCTGAAATCGAAATACATTGAAGAACAGCCTGGTTACTTGCAGAAGCAATTCTCTTCAGTAAGACAGACAACTGGCCACTATATTGGATGGTGCAAGGTAAGAAATTCCTGCATCCAAAGTTTCCTACAATTCCAGACAGAACTAGAGTAAAACTTTGAAAAACCAGCATGCCTCATCCTGGAGTATTTTTTGCAGTTCCTTTTATTAACATACACCTATAATTTAAGACGCAGAAATGAAACTTTCTTTCATTTTTCTCTGCTGTGCTTGTAACAGGGAACATGCATGTTCTCTCTGTTTCCCACATCCAAAGACAGCAAGAAAAACAGGTTCCCTCCAGCCAGTGCTAAGCTGGATCTAGGTCAGCCCACGATGTCAGGTTCAGAATGTCTCTTGGTTAACTTCTACAGCAAGAGTTGTGCAGGTAAATTCTTGCTGGCAGAACTTGGTAGTGTTTCAGAGTCTGAAATTCCAGGTACAGACCACAAAAGAGCTGCTTCCAAAGCATGGGTTAAAAGACCTGATTCAGGTACTTCAGGAAAGACAGAGTGAGTGCATCCCATGTAACTGTTAAAGCAGGCTCTTAATAATTAGTCATCAAAAATGCCTGTTACTGAATAGTCTGGGCGCAGGAGAAGATGTGATGTGATACCTATCACCATTCTCTTAACGGCTGGTAAATGACAGCTTTACCCTGGCTGCTGTTACTATGCTTTTTTATGCATGTATTTTTCTCTTACAAACAAAGTAGACTTTATTATTTGAAAAGCCAAATAAATCAAAATGCCTTCCTGTATTTGCTGTAAATTCTTATTTTCTTGATCTGAACATTTTGTCAGTGACTGTGTAACTGAAACCATTTAGTTCCAAATCTGTATCAAACTTCTCCAGGCCCTTCATCATTGTTTCCGAGATTGACTAGCAGTGACCTCTGCTGGTACAAATTCTGCACTACTCCAAACAAATGATTTCGGTGAAATAACTCAAGATGCTGTTCTTTTCATTAAACTCCTTTACAGAGTTTTACTCAATTAAACTCCATTAAAGAGTTTGGCTCAATTTGTTTAGCAGTCTGAGGACAATGATACTAATAATATGGTAGGAGAAGGATTTTTTCCTTTATAAAGAAAAAACTTGTAATTAAATAAAACTCCTTTTAAATTGGTCAATTTAATTGCAAACTAGTTGAGCACATCTTTGTCCTAATCAGTATTGCTTATCTTTAGTGAAGGTGAGCGCCATTTTTACAAACTAAAAGACAAAGTCAGTTTTACTGGATAAGTCTCTAAGGAACAGGAGATTATATTTTATAGTTGAATTTAATTCTGTTATACAGCTGGTGTCCAAAAGTTTTGCTACCCTCCAGTTTTGTTCCTGAGATGTTAATTTTGAAAGTGATTTTGCTACATTAAAGAGATTTTTTTTTAATGAAATATGGATGAAAGTGTGTGTGTGTGTATATATATATATTAAAAATATAGATAGGGTAGTCAAAAAGGGGCTAGATATCCGCACACCTCTGTAAGAGTTCATAGATCTGGTTTGGGTTTTTTTAGAGTTACCTCCTATTTCTTTGTCTCATTATGCTAAGCCACATGTATCAACCAAGTAGTTTTTTACTGAAAGCATCTACTTTTGCAAAGATTTTACATTTGTTTCCTCTGGTTTTGTTTTGTTTTTTGTTTTTTTGGTAGGATGCTTTTCTCTTTGTTAAAAATGGAATCATGGATTCAGTTCAATTTGGGAAAGGTAGGCAAGTCTCATATTTCTGAATTAGGCATTTTCTGTTGTTTCTTCTTGTGGCTTAGATGGTTGAAACAGCAAATTCCAGTTACAGGAGGAGGAGAGGTGAAAGGGGAGTGCACGGAAATGCTTTCTGCAAGTGTGGAAGAAGCAGACCTGCACTACTCTTAATTTATGGTGGAGTTTCATTTCTGTTCTCAAATGAGAAAAATGACCAATGAAATAGTACTTCTCATTCCTTTGATTTTAGCATTGCTCTTAAAATCATAGTATCTAAGAACTGTTGAAGCTGGAATGTCTCTAGATCTGTAGGTCTCCCTGTAGAGGCACTTCTATAGATTATCTAGTCCAGTCACCTGCTTAGAGCAAGGCCAAAGCAAGTTGGTTGTCTCTGTCCAGTCAGGTCTTGAACATCTGTGAGGGTGGAAATTCCACAACCCATCTTAGTCATAAAAATGGCTTCTTAATTCTAGCACAAGTTACAAGCAGTATTTGCATTCAGGTTCAGTATCAGAAACTCTTATTTTCAGATAATTTATTTTCCCTAAAAACAGTATACTGGGAGATGCCAAAATATGTGTTGTCTCATTTAATGTATACTTACTCAGAGTGAAATGAAAGCTTAAATCGCTGCTTTCCCTATTAATGGCTTCTAAAACAAAAAAAGTCTCCAAGGAGAAAACTTTGTTGTTGTGTTTTGGGGACTGTGATTTTTAGTTCTGTCTAAAGGGCTGCAGAAGTGTGCATCTGCAAAATCAGACATCTTCAGTCATTATGGAAAAAAATCCAGCTTTAGACTGTTTTCAGTTTAAGATACTCAGCATTTTGCTTTTATTTTTATTTCTTAAGTGGGAAATAAAGGGTTAATACTGAAATGCTATACTTTTTTGTTGTTGTTTTTAATTCTAAGATGCTTACATTTACCTGAAGAATCCACCACCAGAATTTCTTCCCAATGTTGGTATCATTACAATGTCAGGCTTGGCAGGCCTAGCGCTGGCAAGGAAAGGTAGGGTTTTTTGCTTGTTTTCACTATTGGTGTGTTGAATATGTAGCATGTAATAATTTCAATGGTCAAAAGGCTTTTCTGAAACATAGGTAAAAAACTATCTAACTGATAAATTGAAGAGACATCATTAAATGCTGTTTTTAGAAGCTGCCTAAGACCTAATAGAACAGGATTATATAGACATTTTCAATGTGGTATCAACAGAAATTCTAAGTGGGACATTTGTTTTGAGTTTGCTTGTTATTGGTTTTGAGAAACTGTATGGTAGGAAATTGGAGACAAATTAACAACTAAGGTTACCGAATGCAGTGAAAACTAAGGGAGTTCAGAGGGAAGATGCTAAAGGGTGTTGGCATTTGGCTAACAAGTATAAGAGAATACATGTCAGAAGGCATGGTTTCAACAGTTTTGAAGCCAGAAGGGTAATTTTATAGACAGAGCTGAATGACACAGACCTTCTTATAGTTTTCACTATATTGGAAAATCTAGTTCGGGCTTTGTTCTCACTCAAGAAACCAATGTTCAGAGTATCAGTGTCTCCTACAAACATGACTGTACTAAACTATTATCACACCCTGTATGCTCTTCTCCAGCTGTTACACGGGTAAGTTTGATATAAACAATGGTTAGGGGTTAAACAACTGCACTTAGTTGATACAAGTACTTCACTTTACGTTTCTTTGGCATCTGATTATTTGAAATATTTGGCTTTATACAGGTTCTAGATGGAAGAAAATTGTTTATCCACTGGGACTTACTGCTTCAGGGATTTCTGTTTGTTACCCAGCTCAGTCAGTGGTATTTGCTAAGGTAAGTTTACATCTGTTTTAATACTGAATTAACAGTGAATTTGGTCTTAGTATTCCGATTTCTCTTGAATTGCAAGTGTCGTGGGACTAGGAGTCAGAATTAACATGCATCTTTGTTAAAACGTGTAATGCATCACAGGTGTTAATTGCATAATTATAAAAAAGTAATAAAATAACTGAATTTTAAAATGCATTGTCTCACTTTTTAATGGTCATTTCTCAAATAAATGAAGATGACTTTATCCTGTTGAAATGAAAATAAATAAAAAATAAAGCCTTGCCAAACTTGATAAACAGCAATTTGAGATACTATAGGATAACATCTGTAGAATTTCTTGTTTTCCAGTTGTTGTCATCTTGATGTTGTCTACTTGACATTGCCAAAAAACTGTTGGCTGATCAGATTTTGATTTAGAATCACAGAATCATAGAATAGTTAGGGTTGGAAAGGACCTCATTTTGAGTAGGTGGATGTAGCATGTGAGTGCTACCTGTGGATTTCTAGCGCCAATTTGAACATTATTTAGGATTTGCTTGACATAAGAGTAATATGCACTAGATCTTGCAAATAATATGAATTTAATTTAAATGGTCTGTGTATTTTTTTAAAAGCTGTTTTTAATTTACATTTTTTTAAATAGGTGGCAGGGAAAAAGTTGCTTTCTGCAAGCCATCAAACCTATGGGGCTTTGCAATCACTGTGGGCAGTAAATGAAGGTGTCACCAAGGTAGGCTTTCTCAGTAATTTCTGTAACTCATAAATGCAGAGGGTGAAAAAAGTACATTAGAAGGTCAGGTACTGGTTGCTCATACTGTTAAGGTCACTTAATTGTGTTAAGTGAGGCACCAGAACCCTTTTATAACTTCAGTGTTTTATCGATGCCGTAGCCATTACGGCTTTTGCACCAGTATATACCGAGATCTCTTTTGTAGTCCTACAAAACAGACAAGATGCACAAGAGAAAACCAAGTTTCTCTTACAGCTCTTTTTTGATCTTAACAAAAATAATCCATTTGTGATTCCAGCTTTGGTTCTAAGGAGACCACTGAATTTAGGATAGAGATACAAAGAATCACAGTAGGTATAACTGGCTTAATGCTTAAACATGTCAGTGTAAATTATATATGGAATTTGGGTTAGTACAATCTGGACTTAAACATGTTTTTTCTGCAACCTGAAAGGGCTTTTCTCCAGTGAAAATTTCAGCTTTGCACAGTGATTTGTTTCTTTTTCTCTTTTTAAAGAAGATGCAAGTTTCTCATTTATATTAGCATTTAGAAGTATTTTGCTTTAAATTTATGGTGTTCATTTGTATACAGCCCTCACCTTATATTTTGACTGAGGAGCACAAATGGAACAATGAGTTTTCAAAATGAGATTCAGATAAATGTCATTAAACTGAGAGTGAAACAAGAATTGATGTGATAAAGACAGTTTCTATCAATTTTTTTCCCCTCAGTGAAGCCTGTTCCCAAAACAATATATTATTTTTCATTACTAGGTTATTACCATGACTTATCTTTCTGTTTTCTGTTAAATAAGGGAGTAAGTGTTCTGAAAATAACTAAATGCTATTCCGGTCTTGTGCAAGGCTCTAGGTTCCTCATCTGTGAATGAACAGTGCCTTCCTAGTGAAGGACTTTGAGGGGGTCAGGTAAAAGCACAGTGTCAGACTGAAGTACGTACTGATGACAAAGTAAATTTCCTTACATGTGAATTTGAAGTTGTATGTGAACTGTGGGGTTCTTTCGTGCGTTTTAGTTTCTCCATCTGTGTCCCTTGCTTGCAGCTGACTTTAACATTACTAGTTGAGTATCATTGTATGATATTATATCTGAAAATAATGTCATAACAGATAAGCTTTCAGACTTGAAAGCTTTGTTTTGCCATGAAGTATTAAGCATATACCCTTGTGACTTTTTCTTAATTTTTGGTTCACAGATGCAGCAAGAGTCAATATCAGTTACTGGGGAAGATAAGAAAAAGAAAGAAATTTCTAGTACAAAACCTGAGTCTGCTATTGAGTCAAGATCATTTAACAGAACAGAATCTTCTCCAGTAGAGTCTTGGAGTAACGAAGATCCAGTGCCTTCATCAGGTGAATTAAACATTTCAAGTGTAATCTCAGGGCACCTTGCAAATCCAGTTACTTCATTTTGTAGTTACCCTTGCTTTAAAATAGAGCAGACTGTTATAGCATATTATTCTTGAAAATATATTGTAGACACTGTTATTTAGTACATACTTCAGAGCCTCAGGGGGATAATTTTCTCACTGTGGACCCTGTCACACTGTCAGAATACTTATATATTTGTTGTTCTCTCTCAATAATGTTTTGTTTCATTCCATATGGTGTGGACCATATCCCACATTGCTAGTTAATGAGATGATGTCAAGTACTTCCCTTAAATACCTACTTTAAAGTATCTTTCTGTTATCAGACTACCATAAGTATAACTTACAGGATTACTGCTGGACTTGTGTGAGAACATCTAATTTGAGTTACTGTTCACTTCTCCATATGGCTTCTGTATCTTCAGATACTGGTAGAAGAGGAATGTGTAATTGCCAAATGAGGCACTGGATTTTATTTGCTAGGTTTTTTGCAGTGGTGTTCTTTGTGCAGCTCAAGTGGTTGAGATAATTGCCTAGATCATGTAAAAGCATATTTAACATATGACTATTTTGATAGGCCAGTTGCTAAGAGAAATAGTGCAATTACCTATTAAAGGAGAACTAAATTAATTTTAAAATAGTTGCCTTTTGTAGGGGCAGTTTCTGACTCTGGTTGCTGAAACTTGCTTCCTTCTTTTTCCTGTGTTCTTTACCAGAGCATTCATTTTTTTTAAGCAGAAAATACTTGAATGGGGGTTTGATTCCCTTTATTTTCACTATAATATACATTCACATCTTTCTTTGCTTTGCATCCGTATTTTTCCTGATTTAGTTGTGGAATGCTTTGATCTGTTTTTACATTGGCTTCAGGCCGGACTGTCTTTGATGGTTTAACGTGTAGACATATCCTGTGTCTTTACTGTCGTGGCATTAGTTCTTGTCCCTAATACAGCCAAAAATGCCCATGTCCTAAATTAATTTGTGCTGTCAGAGATATTTATTTTCACTAGCCCAAACAGGGCAGAGCTTTCAGGAGAGCATGGCACCCTTGGCTAAACCAGCTGATGTAGCTGGAAGAGAAGCAGGCTAGTAGTAGGAGGTACAGTACTAGATACCCTGCCTTTATATTCTCTGAGACCTTCTGTATCACCAAGTATCACCAAGTATGTCATTCTTTGTGCATTGTCATTCAGGGTGAGTGTGAGGGTTCAATGCTTTAGTAAACAGTTCATTGGTTTTGGAAGTCATGAAGTGAAAATAGGTAAGAGTTTGTCATAATTTGGAATTCTTGCCATCTGGCAGCAGCTTCAGTGAAGATACTGATGTGGTTGGTTTTGGGAGACAGATCTGCTCCTGCAGTTAACAGGACAAGACTAGGGATTTTTTTCCATGTCCCAAACTTTCTCTTCTTTTTTAACGTGTAGGGCAAAGCCATCACTATTTATTCTCTCATTCTGCTGCATTCAAGAAGTAGTATTAAGGTATAGAGAGCAGAAGGAAGAGTGCTCCCCATCCACTGCTGTATGCTAATAATTAGAACATACCTTCATCATCCTGAATCACTTACACAGTTTTAACTAGAATGTACATATTTTGATCCTTTGTGTTTGCTAATACAGTAGTTCTCAAAATGTGCCAATATGTTGGGTTTTTTCTACAGCTCAAATACGTATTTTAATTAAATTTCTTTACTATCTCTAACAGGACCAGTGAAGACATCAAAATTTAAGCCTGATCCAAAACTTATGGACCATGGTCAATCCAGCCCAGAAGATGTGGATATGTACAGTACTAGAAGCTAAGAGAAATATGCTTACAAACCTTTGCAAAGTGTTACAGATAGGGGGAGGGAAAGAAGAGAAGGAATATTCCTTATGATACGTGCTCTGTGATGTATAATTTCATCAGGTATTTTCTTATATCCCAGTTTGTATTATTCACTTACATGGTTCTTAGTGGATGTTTTGTTTCTCACTACCTGTAAGTGGTGAGAGTTCACTCATTGTCAGTGTTGTTAGTGAGACACTGCGAAAGTGACCTTTGTCAGGGTCTTCTCACAGTGAGGTTTCTCTTTGCCAAGCTTGTTAATAAATGTCACTTCACAAAGGATACTTGAAAATGTAAACCTACGTCTGTAGTTCGGCTCAGATGTTCATAGATCTGAAAGAAGAATGTGATGGATGGGGTTTGCAGAAGCTTCGTTGTCTTTTTCTTCTTTCAGCTCTGGAATGAAGGGCAAGAGATTAGCACTAAAAAGTCACTTGTTAACATCATGCCAATAGCATTATCTTCAGTGCTTGCATAAACAAGCCACTTTGTTGTGTTGCTTTTTTTTTTTTTTTCATTTTGAAATCATTTCTTGTCTGCTCATGTTCATTTTCTCATCACCAACACCCCCAAGTCCTTCTCCGCAGGGCTGCTCTGAATCTCTTCTCTGCCCAACCTGTAGCTGTGCCCGGGATTGCTCCGACCCAGGTGTAGGACCTTGCACTTGGCATGGTTAAACTCCATGAGGTTGGCATCAGCCCACCCCACAAGTGTGTTGAGGTCCCTCTGGATGGCATTGCTTCCCTCCAGGGTATCAACCGAACCACACAGCTCGGTGTCATTGGCAAACTTGCTGAGGGCGCACTCAATCCCGCTGTCCATGGCAGCGATGAAGATGTTGAACAAGACCGGTCCCAACACCGATCCCTGAGGGACACCACTCATTACTGGTCTCCAGCTGGACATTGAGCCATTGACCACAACTCTTTGTGTGCGGCCATCCAGCCAGTTCTTTATCCACCGAGTGGTCCATCCATCAAATCGATGTCTCTCCAATTTAGAGACAAGGATGTCGTGTGGGACAGTGTCGAACGCTTTGCACAAGTCCAGGTAGATGCCATCAGCTGCTCTACCCCTGTCCATCAGTTCTGTAGCCCCATCATAGAAGGCCACCAGGATTTCCCCTTAGTGAAGCCATGCTGGCTGTCACCAAGCACCTTGTTGATTTTCATGTGCCTTAGCATGCCTTCCAGGAGAATCTGCTCCAAGATGTTGCCAGGCCCAGAGGTGAGACTGACTGCTCTGTAATTCCCCGGTCATCCATTTTCCCCTTCTTGACAATGGGGGTTATATTTCCCTTTTTCCAGTCATTGGGAACTTCACCTGACTGCCATGATTTCTCAGATATGATGGCCAGTGGCTCCACAACTTCATTCTCCAGCTCCTTCAGGACCCACGGATGGATCTCATCAGGACCCATGGACTTGTGCACGTTCAGATTTTTAAGATGGTCTTGGACCATATCCTCTCCTACAGTGGGCGCAAGGTCTTCATTCTCACAGTCCCTGCATCTGCCTTCCGAGACTTGGGTGGTTTGGTCAGAGCCTTTGCCAGTGAAGACCGAGGCAAAGAAGTCATTCGGAACCTCAGCCTTCTCCAAATCCTGCGTAGCCAGTTCTCCTGAGAGCTTCCTGAGGGGGCCTACATTCTTCCTCTCTGTTTTTTATTTGCTATGTACTTGTAGAATCCCTTCCTGTTATCGTTAATACCTCTACCTAAGTTTAATTCTAACTGGGCCTTAGCTTTCCTAACCTGGTCCCTAGCTTCTCGGACAACATCCCTGTACTCTTCCCATGCCACCTGTCCTTGCTTCCACTTATTATAAGCCTCTTTTTTCATTTGAATTTTCCTCAGGAGCTCTTTATCCTTCCGAAGCAGGTTCCAGAAGAAGCCAAAGTCTGCTCTTTCGAAGTCCAGGGCAGTGAGCTTGCTGCACGTTCTCCTCAGTGTCCTGAGGATCTCGAACTCGACCATCTCACAATCGCTGCATCCAAGGCTGCCCTGGAGAGTCACATTTCCAACGAGCCCTTCCCTGCTGGTGAGCAGGAGGTCAAGCATGGCACCTCTCCTTGTCACCTCCTCTATTACTTGCAGAAGGAAGTTGTCCTCTACACAATCGAGGAACCTCCTGGATTGCTTGTTCCGGGCCGTACCGTCCTTCCAACAGATGTCAGGGTGGTTGAAGTCACCCATGAGAACAAGGGCCTGTGAGCGTGAGGCTTTTCCTATCTGTCTATGGAGTGCTTCATCTGCAGGTTCTCCTTGATCAGGCGGTCTGTAACAGATCCCCACAGTAATGTCCCCCATAGCTATATTCCCTTTAAACCTGACCCACAAACTCTCTGTTAACTGCTCACCTGTCCCCAGTGACAGTTCCATACTCTCCAGCCTATCCCTAACATAAAGGGCAACTCCCCCTCCCCGCCTGCCAGGCCTGTCCTTCCTAAAGAGCCTGTAACCTTCCATTCCAACACTCCAGTCGTAGGAGCCATCCCACCATGTTTCTGTGATGCCTATTGTATCATACCCCCGTAGACATGCACACATCTCTAATTCCTCTAATGTATTCGTAGTGTTCAGGAAGTTGGAAACCATCTGCAGTTTTGAGGCTTAAAGTGCTCACAAATATTAAAAATGCAGAATTAATAGCCAGCCAGTTGTTTCCTCCCAGAAGTTTGTAGGCAGTGCCCATTGATCTTGGTAGGGTTTCCATAAAATTCTGTCATTTTCCATCGGAATGAAATTAGACACTAAATGTCCTAGGATTAAACTTTCCAGCACTGCTTTTATCATTGTGTATGGCACTCTACTGCTCTTCGATCTCCATTTCTCTTGGAAAGCACAAAACAACTCATATAAAGGTTGGAACAGATCTGCTGGCCTTCCTTGAACAAAGTGCAACTCACAGTGATGATCACCCTGCTGCATAATCTCACCTGTATCTACTATGGCACTTCCCTAACACTTAAACTGCAAAAGGACACTGTGCTTGTACTTTGTCCTTTGATCTGCTGAATTCTGTTACCTTTCATGAAAATACATGCTTTGTTGTAAAGTTGAGGGGGAAAGCAAAAGCAAACTTAGACAAACACTTAGTTTGGTTGGATGATGAATGGGATATGAAGGGATATTTGCTCATGTTCTCCATAAGAAGAAATTTTAGAACCTTATTCCTTCTTCTGAGGCTTGTAAAGGCAAATGACTAGTGAAATACAGGCAAGCAGTATTCCTAGTGTCATTGAGGGACTAGCAGAAGTTGTAAGGAGATGCACAGTGTGTTGTCTAGAAAGTACACGATGAATGAGCGAAAGAATGAATAAGGCTTTTGGGATGTGTCAGAAACAGAGAAGTATTGATATTTTGGAATCCAAATTTCAGGCAAAGTGTTGAACTTTGTTACAGAGTCCAAGTAAGGTGAAGTCAGTAAATGTGAGGTTTAAAGAAAAATTCTATTAGTGAAACTTGCTTAGGACAACTGACCTAGAATTTCATGTGTTTTGTTTCTTTAATCATCTCTTAAGGTCCAGAAAACTCAGAATTCAGGCAGCAATCAGAGGATATCAGTCTTCACAGAGCTCCTGAGCAAGACACATTTAGTGTTCCATCACAGAGAGAGGAGTAGAAAAATTAGTATGTGGGCTTCATATACCATTTCCAGGGAAACGGATGAAGATGTAAGGCAGGAAGTGAAAATGGGGAAGAAATTACTACTTACAAGTGCAAGACTGGATGGCAGAAATTGCATTATCTGTCTACCTTTTGGTCAGATTCTGGATTAGAAAACATGATTCAAAAACCATCTGCTCTACTCCTAGATTCTGTTTAAGTTCTAACTTACGTCCTTTGAGTCAACAAGAAAGGTAAGATGATGCAGGTTTGAATGGGTTTAGTAGGGCTTTACTGTGGTGATGTTTTTCAGTGGGGAACTGCACACAAGAATTAGTCTCCTGGGAGCAGGGAGAGAAGGTTCCTTGGGTAGCTGTTAAGGAACACGCATGTCTGCCCTTTCCAGGCAAGAGTAGGCCTTAAAGGAATCTCTGCCTGCAAAAGCTAGTCTTGTCCTTTCCGTACTTGTAAGGTTGTTATTACTAAGGTCTCATAATACACATGAAAGGGTCTGGTCTGCAAAATGTATGTTGGACTCTGTGCTGGTTAGGCAGTCAGGAATTAGATGTTCCGTGCAAGCAGTTTGTATTGCAGCCCTTGGTCTTAGAAGAAGGTTGTGCTATAAATGGACATGATGCACAAAGCTATCCTTAGGCTGTATTTTGGTCTGAAATGACTCCTTAGGGTAAAACTCTAATAGAACTATACCTTAGAGTTGTCATTCAGAAGTCTTAAATGCATTTTCTGGGGCATAACTTAAAATTAGTGCTCCTACCCACTTCGATGGGTGAACAGTATGAGTGAAGTGAACTCTTCTGATAAAATGGTATCCCTGTGCTGTGTCATATCTTCTTGGATGAGTGAGCGGGCACAGGTTTATTCCAGTACAGGGTTTGCCTGCTGCTATCACTTCTTGGTTAATTTTTTCCATCAGGTGACATTTCTCTTTTTCAGGTCTTTTCCTACAAGACAGGGTATGGTTTTGTTTGTTTTCTATCAAGTTTTTGTTAAATATCCCCACACAGTTGAAAAGCTGGGAATAAAATTAGTGCCTTAGGTGCTGGCACTGGAACAGCTACAGCCAGAGATGACTTTTTCCTATCTGCAGCCAAAGGAAGTGGGACAAAGTATTGAGAGGTTTTGTATCCTGACCAGGTGTGTTCTCTGCTTTTCAGAAATGCCATAATCGAGCTCTCAGCTGGTGTTTCTGTCCTGGAGCATAGGTTTAACAGTAGTGGGAAGGGATTTTTGGTAAAGCCTGGAATACGGTATATTGCAGTGGTTCCTTGCTAACATGACTTCTGTTGGAGTCAGCATTGTCTTGTCCACCCATGTGAGATACTTGATGAGAGAAATTTCTAGAGGTACCAAAAAAGATGTGGGTTATTATAGAGAGGCTTGGAATGTATTTGCTGAAATGAAGGCAGCCCAGATCAGGTTACTGATCTGCTCTTGTGTGAGTATTGGAATGGTGACTGTGAATCTTTATTCCTTGGCTGCCATTTCCTAAAGCGTTTCTGTGCAAAAAGGTGCCTGCTCTCTTCAGACACCTGAACCTCTGCTCTGCAAATGGCTTGTTCCCGATAACTACAAGGAGCTGTAGCCACATCTCCCTATCAATAATTTATAGTAAAGGTGCTATGCAGTGGCTTTAAAAAAGCAAATTCAAGTCTCCGTCGTGCCATGCTTGTGAGTCTTCATGTTAAATGTGTGCCTGACTTGATCTCAGGATCCCAGCCGCGGTACACAAACCTGTTCAACAGTGAAAAACTAATGTGGATATGCAGGGAAAGTTGCAGTGCAAGACATGGTTTTATTAATTTATACTGAAGCACTGAAACGCCTCTCCAATGTGTCATGAATGGTCACTTACAGTTTCTTTCATGGTGCAGTAATGCAGTAATATAATACAAGTCAGAATATATACTGTAATTTTTATATATTTGTAAAAAGTTCAAGGTCCTAACTGGGTCACATAATATTTTATAATATAGAAAGTGCTAATTTAATGCATGTTTTTCATTTACAATTGGGTATATTGAGATCTGGAAATTGTTGATATTAATTTTTTATTTGCATAAAACTGATTGTTATCCTTTATTTTGTCATATTGTTGTGAAGCACCTGAAAATAAAGGGTGATGTGATACTTTTCAAAGGTTAAGCTTAACTTTTGTGTGTTTTCTTCCTGTAGGGAAGATTGTCAATGCCCTGTCTCTAAAGTACATATTAAGAGTTGATTTGGTAAACATGACTATGTCACAACTGTTTCACTTACATTGGGGGGCAAAAACTTCACCTCTGGGGTACTGAAACATACGTTCCTGGTTGAAATCACTGCAGTAATGTACAGCACATGTAAAATCCGGGATGTTGAGCATTAATGTCTCTTGAATTTTGAGGAGTGCTTCCATTTTCTTTTCATGGTGATTTCTTCTCAAGGCTGCTGTAGCTCAGAGCTTGGGAAGGAAGGCTTTTATCTGTGCTGGAGGAACGACAGAAGCAGATAGCAAATACATTTCTCTCAGTACAACTCCATGATAATCTTGCAGGTAAAGTAATTTGCCAATCCAGGGGTCATAAATAATGTAATACATGATGTGACCTACAGTGTAACTACTCAAAAGAAGAAAAATTGTGTGAATAAGTAACGTGGCTGTTTTGATGGCAGATTATAGTTATGATTCTTGAGTAACTTAAGAAATACTGTAAAGATATTTTAATGCATCGGTGTAGTTACCTTGTGAAAGTTCAGAGTATCTGTGAATACACTGAAATACAGAAAGTGTATTTTAAATCTAAAAAGAAAGTGGGGTCCAAAAAGCCTGGACTTCATAAAAAGGAACACGAGTATGCACAAGGGTGTAGGTTTTATTTTAAGTTGCAGAGATTCTAAGAAGCAAAGCTCAGATACGTGCTGATGGTGAGCTGCTGTCAAGAAAGACCGTCACTGAACCATTCTGGAAGTTATGGTATCATTTATATTATCATGTGTTGATGTGCTCTTCAGAGCAAGCATACAAATCAAACTGAAATGCTAAGGAGGAGGAGATCTAGAAGTTGGGAAATCTTGTTACAGTTTTCATTTGAATTTCAAAGTCTGCTGGCTGGATCTATTTTATGTTGCAAAAAATGAGTATATGGGTATGTACTAGCACATTATAGAAGAAGAGAGAGGGAAGTGGAAATTTCATCACAGACTCGGAAGTGGTGAAAGGGACATGCACTTGGGAGTTCTGAGTTCACTGCAGGGCAGAGTCGGAACACAGCTGATCAAGGTGCAGTCAGTTCTTTGCCCTTCTCGTTTATGGGCTGGAGGAGATTGCTTTTACTCAAACAACGAAAAGAAACTCCTTGTGTTTCCCTTGCTGTGATCAGCTGAGAGATCTAAACTGAGGCTAGCATGGGTTTAAGTGTTGGTAACTTTTTCTGTGCTTTCTTTGTCGTAGTCCTTATATCAATATTGGAGAAAGAAGTACCTTGCTTGCTTTTTGTGCCTCCCTCTGAACCTTGGCTACACAATGGCAGTAGAAAGTATTCTCCAAAGCTGTCTTGAAGCAAATCTGAAATTAGTTAAGGTTAATGAGCAGTTGACTGGCTTCAACCATGAATTTTGGTCAGTAACTTTCCTTTAGTTATAGCTCTTCATTGGAGGAAATAAAATGAATTTAGGGGTAGTCTACCTGGACTGTAGTTGTGGAATGCATAACTTTACATTTGATTGTGCTGTGTTCCAGAAACTAAGAGAATAAGAGACAGAGCTGGGTACACTGTAAAATGTAAAGGTCATTTCTGTTTGTGCCTAATGGCATTTGTTGTGTTTGTTGTTACCGAAGTAGGCACTGTAAGAAGAAACCTGCTGATGGCCTCTGCAGCCCATTGTGAGGCCTGGTCCAAACCTGTTGCATTCAGCAAAATGCCAACAATATCACAGAAAGGCGATTTCTGCATCCCTGTCTTAATCCAGTGTCAGAGCCCCAGGTAAAGATGCTTGTTTATCACACAGCCTGAAGCTGCACTCGGCAGCTCTGAGCTGGAACCAGAGAGGACATTCCCTGTCAGCTGGAAGAACAAAGCATGTGTGTGAACACACGTTACGAAGGATCACGCCATTTCTTTTACTGAGGTGTATGTTAATTTCTCTGTTCTTTGTGAGTGTGATTCTGGGATCTGTTATAAAGAACTACTCTGACAGGGCTGAGGATCACTCATTTGTGGGTGGCTTTAACAGTATAAATGACAACAAAATACTTCAGCAGTAGCTGGGGTAGATGCTCACTTTGGAAATGATGAGCAGGGAAGATTCTAGTAAGCCTTTAAGAAGTCATCTAGGGAAGGCAGTATCTTGGGAGAAGATGTCACATTCCTGTCCATGATGGCTTTCTCCCCGTTATTCTTTGAGACACTTTCAAGACAGTCGTGAGGTGTTGCTGGGCACGTTTCAAAGCAGCTCATGGTGCAAACATCAAACCCAGGCTTGGAAGAAAATGCTGCAGCCAAGAATCAGAAACTTCCAGGTAGAAGGACGAACCTCTGGGGTATAACTTGGGCTATTGACTTTGTCATTCCCTTCTTTTACCCAAAATTCATCTCCCCGTTTTATGCAGGCAGATTTTTACTTTTTATCCCTTCTCTTTATATATGGGTATATACTGTTCCATCTCCCCATTTTATGCGCTCAGATTTTTAGTTTCTATCCCTCCTCTTTATATCTGGGTATATACTGTTCAAGGTCTGCTCCTAAAATTAAACGTGGGGAATTTTTTTTCCTATCAAATGTTTTTATTTTTAAAAAAATCTATATCTGAAAGAGAGCTGCAGCTTCCACTTGTGCTACATTTGGGTACCCCAAATGAAACAGCACTGAGCTGAGTCACTAGCAACAGAGAATTATCATTTAAGTTCAAGCAGTAGTCTTGGTATAGACTCCTATATCAACACTATTATTTGAAATACTTATTTCTCCTAGCTGTTAACAAATGTTCTGGCAATAATGAGGAGGAATATGCGTGATCCTTCATGGCAAACTGGGGGAGAAGTTTAGGTAAAGTCATGATACTGGAAGTCAGGAAATCAAAAGAAAACCAGGCATTGCAACCATGTTTTGTAATGGAACAGGTGGGTTGAAGGAAGAAGTGTTGGCAGTGTTCTACGTGCTGCAGCTGTGATCAGAGCAGCAGTAAGTATTGCAGCAAAACCTCATTTTTTCCCTAGGAGCAAAAACATCTTGAGAGCAGCCTGCTAATAACCTTTAATCATAATTTTTATACTCTTGATCCAGGTCTTTGATGTGTCTTTTAAACCAGTGTATATTCAAGGAATTTCATCGTCGAATACATCTGAAGTTTATCTTTAAAAGGTAACATAACCCTAAAATGAGACCAGATAAATGCTTGTGACAGACACTTTTGTGTGCTGAAGCTCCTGTCGTTAAAGGAATACTTCGTGTATGTATTTGAAAATTCAGAGATAGCAAGATTGATGAGACATTCTTATGGAACTACCCAGTTGTCAGAAAAGAAACATGCTGGAGAAGTTATCAGGAAGTATCTGCTCCAAGTTAATTAGTAATCCTTTATAGAAGAGGATGCTGTAAAACGAGCTCAAAATCCATGATCCTCACCTTGCTACAGTAAGGGTAGCAGAAAGGAGGGTGCGTTTTTCTTGCAAAAACGGGAAGAAACAGCTTCAGGATGTGTGCTCTGAAAGCCTTGCTGTTCATCCTCTTTGTGGCCAGCGATGCACTGGATGAAGAGGCTTTAGAACGTAAGGCATGGCTGCTTTGTGGCTTTAGAGCTTGTCAGAATAGGGACGTGTCTGTCAAATTCCGGGCTTACCTATGGTAGTGCTGCTGTGGTATGGCAATCCCAGGGGTATTGCTTCTGAGGGAATTCTCCTTGTGGTTTAGGTGGAGTTTATTTTGAATACCAGGAAGACAGTGGAAATGTCAAGACCTCTGTGTGACAGCTGCTTGCCTGTTTGCTGTTAAAAAGTGTTTCCTAGTTCTTGGGTTCGGTACTGCCAGGAGCATGGGGATATTTTACAGACACAGCTGCGTGAGGCAAAAACGCTTTTGCCTTGGCCAGTGGGGAGGAAGGGGGTTTCCATCTTTTTTTTGAGGTAAAGGCTGTTCATAGCATAGTTCCTCTACCTAATTATGCATCAGTCAGGAGTGTTAATCCTTTCGTTGCTGGTGGAAAATCTCTCTTACAATAGCAAACCGGTGATACTAACGATGCTCTGGTACTGACTTTCCCCCTGTCAGTTGCCAGGTAGGCTCAGAATGATCTGCTCAGAGATCTCTGCCAGTTCTAACTTCCTGGCTTCATTCTAAATGTGCATCTTATGATAAAAAATTACACAAAATGTTATTCAGCTGTATTGGCTGTTTTGGGGTTTTTCAAGTATCATAATGGTGCTTGGCCTTACAACGTACAGTCAGTTTTGGTTTTTCTCCTGGGCATCTCCAGTGATGTCTTGCAGTTGCTTGTTTGGTCACACGTTATAGGTCAGGATGTCAGGTTCATCTCCCTAAGTCATAGACTTCAGTGGCTTTGCACCAGAGCCTCTGTGTCAGCTCGTAGCTTGGTGGTGTGTGTACAACATTGTCCTGGTTTCAGCTGGGATAGAGTGAATTTTCTTCCCATTTACATGCTGTGCTCTGGCTGTAGTCTGAGAATGGTGCTGATAACACAGTTTTAGTTGTAGCTAAATGGTGTTTATACTAAGTGAAGGACTTCTCAGCTTCTCATACCCTGTCAGTAAGGAGGCTGGGGGGGGAGGACAGACATCTGCCCCAAACTGGCCAGAGGGATATTCCAGACCGTGTGGTATACTCAGCATATAAACTGGGGGAAGGCTGGCTGGGGGCTGCTGCTCAGGAGCAAGCTGGACATCAGCTGGCAGGTGGTGAGCAATTGCATTGTGCCTCACTTGTTTTGTATATTCTGACTTTTATCACTGATGATATTATCATTACCGTTTCCCTTCCTTTCCTGTCCTGTTAAACAGTCTTTATCTCAACCCACGGATTTTACTTTTTTTGCCAGTTCTCTCCCCCATCCCAGTGGGCTGGGGGAGCGAGCAGGAGGCTCTCTGGTGTTCAGCTGCCTGCTGGGGTAAATCACAAGCAGCATTCAGTCTGAATCCCACACTGGAAAGAAACAGGTAGGAGAGAATGCAGTGCTTGAGTGTCAAACATGGTGACTTTTGATGTCTTTATTAGCTTGCTGATGAGGAAGCTATATTTAGACAGCCCTATGCCTGTGAAGTACTGTTAGCACTTAACTTCTGGAACGTGATTTACAGCCCACAGTGTTTACACAGCAAAAGAGATGGAGGAGAACCGCCAGTAACACAAAACAAATCCTTTTGCAGACCAAAAAAGGGAAGAATCCCAATGCACAACACACAAAAAGGTTTTAATTTGGGTTATAATTAATTAGAAGGTTTGAGTCTCAAGTGGGTTTCATGAGTTTTAGCCTTTGCCAACGACAATCCAGAGATGATACATAATGGAATTCAGATACAACCATACTTCACTGATGCGATAAAAATCCTAATAACAGAAGCTGTACAGTTTACTGGCTAACTGGAAGATGGGTACAAGCCAGGGGGAAGTAATTTCAGCTACACCATTTCTCAAATGGTTTCAAAGCTTTGAAGGGGCAGGTCACTGGAAAGCAGGATTTAATATCCAAATAGCCAGAGTTTATCGTGTGAATTACATTTCTGAGGCAATTAAACCCACTAAACGGTATGTTATGGTGTAATTGCAGTAACTAAGTATTGGGTTTGTTTTCATTCACAGCCAGCTGCACTGGAGTTAAGGACTTTGGGGCCTGCCTGGGTAACACAGACAACTTCTGCCCTACCAGTATTTCTTGCCAGTGTAAAAATGAAAAACCTTTCTGCAGGTAGGGGTGGTGGTGGTTTCTTTGTCTAAATATGTACTGTGCAAGTGCAGCTCTCAAATATAGTCTGAATGATGAACTAAATATAGACTGCAGTGTTGTGATCCATGAAAGTAGATGTTGCTCATCATTCACGATCTGTATAAGCTCGTACAAAGCATCAAATCTGGGCTCTGGGTGCAGCATTTTCTTTTTAGAGTATGTGTAAGCCATGTGATTTATTAGGTAGGTAATCACTGTGATCCTCAACTTTCACAGCTCGCTACTGGCTTGGATATTTTACCTTAGAACTGAGTTATGCTGGGTAATGGCAACTTAACTTTTGCCTCCGGCTGACCAAAATTCCTTGAGAGTTAACAAACCCTCCAGGTATCTTCATCCTGTTCTTCATTACGTAGCGTTTTCTTCGTCCTTGTTTTAAAACAATCCAGTCACCTGAGCAGAGAATCTTGTTCCTAGATCCAGCATATTTCTTTTTTACATATGGCTTGACCCCTTGACAGGAAATTAGCAAGAAAATTATGCAGCCCATATGATTACCTGGTGGATTCGAGGCAATACTTTCTCTGTGGCAGTCTGTTCATGGATGTGCAGCTAGCCCCCAGTTGTAGCCAACAGAGCACGCTGTCTGAATGTTAGTGCAACTCCAAAGAAATGGAAAGCTACATTCTTGAAGCTATAATTGTGTTCCAGTCATATCCAGATGCATGCAAATGCTGCCTATGAAGAGAAGAATTTTCTGTAGTGGGAGATCAAGGGCAAACTTTCAGAAAAGGTTCCCCAAATCCAGCCTGTTTGCACTAACAAATGTTGCAAAATGCCCATCGAAAGAACCTTCCCATCATGAGAATTGCTGGGACAAAACCGGAATGTGTTCTAGTGATGTCCTTTGTATTAGCAGAGGAGGTGATGCTTTGGGAGAGCAAAACGAGAAGCCCTGAATTAATGAAAATAACTTGGCTTAAAAAAAAAAAAGCACATTCTTATCCCATTTGAAGTCTTGCTCTTAAAAGCAGAAGGGACATCATAGTCTGTGATCTCCTGTGGGTGGTGGTGCTGCTTTCTCATAGAAGGTGCACAGTGTTGTAGTGATAGGTAGAGTGTGATGTCTCAGTTACAGCTGTGTGGACTGGTTTGGAAGTGCAGAAGCTTTGCCATGCTTACAGCTGATAAAAAAGAGATCTTTGACCTGAATCATGACTCGAGCAATATACCCTGTTCTCAGTGAAGCTTATTATCTTGGACTTACCGGAATGCTAACTTGGACTTGGTTGACCTAGAGCCTGGCACAGTGCATTTGCATCAAATCTGGAATAAGTTGTATGTTACTAAGAGGAGTAATATCTTCAGGCAAGCAGGAAAAATATGGAATCCCTTGACCTCTGTGGCATTCAATAATAAATAATCATATAGCAAAACAGGTTACTTTTGTTTGGTATTGGTTATTTTTAAATTAAAAGAATGTTGCTAAGAAAACAGTATTTTCATTTGCAGATGTGATTACTACAGAGTGGACTGGCAGGAATATTGGTACATGGGCCCCAAATGTAATCACCGTTGGAACACTCTAGATTTCATTTTAGTAGCTACTCTTCCTGCAATAGCACTGGTTATCATAGCTGTTGCAATATTCTACTGTGTCTACCACTGCAAAAGCAAAAAGGCTGGGTAAGTTACTCTGGATGCAGTTAAAAGGGGTTTTATAACCAAATTGGAAGTAAAGCAAAATAAAAAATATAGTGGTGTTCTGATTAATTCTTAACCTCTGGATATTTAACTCAACATCTGGCATCCTCTGCTAAAATACTCAATTTAAAATCAAAGCATCTTACCAGAGCATTTAACAGTTCTTCAGCATTTTACCATTGCATACAGAACTTCTTACCATTGCTTCTCAGAATAGTTATGGTTGGAAAGGACCTTAAGATCATCCAGTTCCAACCCCCTGCCATGGGCAGGGACACCCCACACTAAACTGAACCATGCCACTCTTTTCTTCAGGGCTAACCAGGCAAGCTTTAAAATCAATAAATATGTCTACAACTTTAACTCAAGGCTACCAAATCTGTCTTGCTGATTTATCTGCTGTTAAGGGTTGCCTTTATCTCCACAAGTGTTTTGGCTGTTATTCCTTCTCTGGAAACAAGCAAAAAGCAAGACTAGTAAACACTGACGAGACTCTTGGTGATTAAACACAACTCCTCCCATTCTTGGGTCCCAGGCATTGGAAATTTGAGCTGCTTTTTGATTTCATCACTTTATCTTTTTCCCCCACCGACACCTGTCCCGGGTGTGTAGACACCATGCTCTTATTTCTTCCTTCATTGAGCCCCATTGGTGTGTGTCGCTGGTACTTCCTCTGTCATAGAAACTGTAGTTAGACATAGCTCTCGCATCGCCGTTGCCACAGCACATCTAAACCTATGCTGTGGCTGTTGAACCAACCAGCAGGACAAAATGATTTGTCAAAACCCTCAAAGCTGTCACTTATGCTCTGAATTCTCCTTGTTCCTCCAACCAGGAACCAGATGAATTCTCCATACCGAGAAGCACACCAGAACCATGCGTTTACTCCTGAAACAGCTGGAAACTTGGGGCACGGTTACCAGCAGTCACCAAGGGTAAGAGATGTTGGCGTGTGGGGATGGCAGAAGGCAGGCAGGGTTTTGTGAGGCAGCAGAATGGGTATGCAATGAGTAGCAAGAAAGGGTCAGCTGGTAAGATTAAAGGTAATCCGAGTTTCCTTTTCCTGCTGGGAGTGATGCTTTCCAGTGATGTTTTTGGAGGCTGGGGGCATCAATGGAGATGATCAGAAGGATATGGCTGTACTAAATGTGTTGTCATCTCTCAGCTGCACGACCTGTGAATGACAGCATGTAACTACTTGTAGCATGTAAACCCTTGCAGAGTTCTAGCTGTATTTGTTTAAAATTCACTGCCTACACCTGAGTCAGTTTTGGGGCTGGAATATTTGGCCATTTTCTGATTATTTTTTTTCTAGAAAGGAGAAATTGCCTAACTCAAATCTGAAATGAATTCCCTGCATCCCCTTTGTAACAGAAGGGTTTACTGGGACCTTTGCAGCATTCCTGTGGGACAGAGTAGACAGTCATCTTTTCCAGGGTTACACAGGTAATGTGGGACCGAGCTGGGACTTGAATGTTGGTCCCCACAGACCAGACTGTGAAAGCAGCCACCTTTGTGGCCAGGCTCGGGTGCTGCCATGCCAGCCTTTTCCATTAGGTGACATGTGCTTCATACAGAGATCATAGCTTGAACTAGTGGAGATCAGAAGAGGGGTAAATGCATCTCAAAAACCATACAGGAAATACGAAATACAAAGCAGCTTGAAAGGGAATGAATTTGTGTCTGTGTTCTTGTCCTCATTCGGGACTTTAGTGGTTATTCTACATATGAAGGAGTGAATAGCGTTTGAGAAGAAAACATTTTAGGCCGGCTGAGAAAAGAAAGAAACTCATCTAGTCTGATCCATCATTTCCTGTTAAATACATTTGTCAAGTATTGATACCTTGGATGCGCAGTGGGGAAAAATGGGGCATGAGCCTCCCTTCACCAGGAGATGGTGCTGTTTAATCCTTAACTAACTGAGCGGGCTGCAGCGCGTCCTCCTTTCTCCCGCTCCAGGCTGCACGCTGCAGTCCGTGAGATGTTTCTGCCTCATCTCCTGGTCATGAAAACGGGGGCTTGTAAAAAGCCATTGATCATTCTCTGAGCTTCTGCTGTCGTGCCAGTCAGGCAGCGGTGTCTGAGAGAGGAAACCAGAATCTGCATCTGAAAGCATCAGTTCCTGCAGATGAGCTCCCCTGAACTGCTGCTCTCCGGAGGGTACACTGGTTATGAAAACTACTTCAGGTCATTCTATTTTTAAACAAATGAATTTTATAAATTTATCTATAATATATATATTTTATAGATAAATTTATAAATTTATAAAAATTCTATTTTTAAGCAAATGAACATCACGTACTAGTTTTACGAACCACATGGAACACCTTGTTTCTTCATGGTGTTTTCCTTCTTTCCCCAGCAGTATGTTTGGTAAGCCAGCAGCCAGTCTGTAAGCCACAATATTCAACTGATCTTAATTGTATTTAGTTTAATTTTTGACCCCTTTTTGCATAAGTCGGAGAAATTCCCTGTTACTTGTGGAGTAGCAGCATCTTTCTGAAATGTGTAATCATAAAAGACAACAAAACGCCCAGGCCTTGCTAAAACCCTTAAAACCTGGTTTATTTAATTGTGCAGAGTCTTACTGGGCTGGATGTTTCTGTTATACCTTAGAGGTACGTTTTCTGCACTACCCAAGTATGTAAGGGCTTTTCTTCTGCTGAGTCTTTTAGGTAAACTGCATTTATACCTTTCAAAATGTCTCTAACAAGCATTGTATTTAGTAACTGATAAATGGGTTTATACAGGCTTTTTATCCCAAACACAACTGCTGACGTACCCAGTGAGCTGTTCTCTAACTTGCTGTCATTTTGCTCTGTAACCACCTGATCCCCTGCATACAGGATGTCTGGGTTGAAGGAATTCCAAAACCCGTCCTGAGAAGGCAAGATTTGGATGATGTCCTAAGCCTGAATCAAGCAGAGAACTGCAGGTAAGCTGCTGGTTTGCTGTCCTTTTGCTCATTTTCACTTCAGCTCTAGTTTGGAGACCTAAGAATTACTTCGTAGCTTTACCAGTGGTGCAGCGACTGACAAAGACCCAGTAAACAGTGAAGCTGTTGATGCATTATTCACGTAACTTCTGTGGCTTGAGGCTTTGATAGACGTTGTTCTTCTGGATATTTCCTTTGTTCTCCTGGACCCTGCATAATTCCAGCAGCACCGCTGCAGGAATGCTGGGGCTGTTTTGTACATCATTACTAAACGTGAAGTAGCACACGGGACCGGACTTATCAACTTGCTGCCTAAGACTTAGTCTGCTTCCCCAGTGAAAAAGGTGTGTTTACCTTGTTTCTGAAGCTAAATCCTGAAACAGGATTTATCCAAAGGCTCACACGGCTTTCCTCTCATAATTAAAATGGATTCATTTTCATTACTTTTTGGAAACACAAGTGTCCTTAGTTGTGCTGCTTTAAATTCACCTCTGTTTGCAGGATGAGGGTTTGACAGTAAAATGAACTTTAAAGGCAGAGCATTTACATGTCTTCATCTTATTGCCTCAGTGTCATGCATGCAGAAGTGAGCTTTGTTATTTTTATACTTCAGTTGAAACTAACCCTTCAAGTAATCTGCAGTGTATTATTCCATGTTTTTAATAACCTCTTTCACCTGTTTTGCACAGCCCCGTGCATCTTCAGCCATTAAGCAGACCAGATGCAGCAACAGACTATTTTTCTAACCAGCGACGTCCATCAGAGAGATTTGGCTATCCAAGTGCTAATCTGCCTTATGCAGATTATGCAGCAGGGAGACAGTATCAGGTATGTATTAATAACATAGCTATTTATATATTTATATCACCTTCTGTCTTGGTACTGAGTATGAATTATCATAATCCAAATTGTTAGTACACTAAGGAAAGATGTGAACTAATAAAAAGCCTAAACCCCATCTTTTACTATATGGGTGTTTTCTATAGGATTATTTAATACCTACTAATTCCATTCTAGACTAGGTCAATTCTGCAATGTTTCAATCATTTTCTGAGTCATTTACACTTAAATACTACACCTCCTGGTAGTATTTAAGTATTAACCCCAAAAGGGTTTTCACCAGAGAGCCCCCTAAGAACAGCCACTGCAGTCAATATAGAGATATCCCTGCAGCACTGGCAGAGGAATCGCTAGAATTCTATGCTCTCACTCTAAATCCTGAATAATGATACAACAAATTTCCACTGCTGCGTGAAAAAGATGACTTCATAGTTCTGTCAGGTACTTTCCTCATAGGAAGCATCCTTCCTTTGAGACTCTGAGGCTTCTGTTCGCCTCCCTCCAACACTTCATAATTCAAACTTATTAAAGCTTAACATGAAGTTGCTACCGTGTTTTACACACAACTAGTGTGACACACACAAATTATTTATTCCAGAATAACCAAGTGATCTACCAGGCATTTTTACCCCCTAACAATTGCATGATTTATAGACAGATGTCCTTACTGTAAGGAAGACCTTCCTGTGTCTAAAACACTCAACCATACCAAAATTGCTAAATGTGTTAGTCAACTACCAACGTCTGTCTGGCCCAGCTCTTGAGAGATCACTATTCAATCATTACAGTTGGTTTAAGCCTTTGTGTTACTTCTCTATAGAAGCTATTGATAACTGGTATAAATTATCAGTAAAAAAACAGGCATTTTTTTCTTCCTAATGGAGTGCAAAAAAAGACAAAATGGGTCGAGTTTATTGCAAAAAAGCATTAACATTTACAAAAAGAAACCCCACGGTTCAGAAAGTCACGTTTCAACTGCAGAAAAGTATTAGAAGGGTGGGGGCTTTGTAAGTGAGAGAACACTTAAATCCAAGGGAGTTGTGGTACGCTTTGACTGTCTTTAACGAAGGTGAGAATATTGCCGGTGTATTTTATTGTACAAGTAAATCTGTTGCAGCCATGCATTGTATCAGAGCCTGCAATCTGATTTATCCATCTGAGGGATGTTCTTCCCCTCTCCCTTCCTTAGTTTGTGTGCACTGTCTTAATACGTTCTGTTATTTGCATGAGTATCATCTCCCAAAGCTCTTAGCGAGTACCCATTCAGAAGCAGCACAATATTGAGATACTAATAAAAGAAACATCTAGATCTAATTTGATTAGACACACATTATTTTAATGGCAAGCAGACCGGGGAGCCTATGTCATGCTACTGATTTCATTCTAATCTCTTCACAGAAATACTAAGTACCAGTGCTTCTTATATCTAAAACGTTGTGGAATGCTGCATGATCAATGGACAATCCAAATGCTGAGAGATCAGTAAGACCCTGTGGGCTGGGACACAGAGGAAATAACCATAACTATTAGAAAGCACTAAAAATGATTGCAAAGAAAAGGCATGGAAGATAACTGGAGTCTGCTTTGTTTACTGTGTAACTGTTGACAACTTTTTGTGCACACCTGTTACACATGTGCTTCTAGGTGTTGCTTAACTTGTTGCACACCTCCTGGGACACGGGGTTCTGCTGTTACTAACCGCATGTCCTGTGCCTAAATGATGTGAAGTACCTGTCACAAAAAGCTGCCCTTACGCAGAAGAAACTCATGAGAATTCTTCTCAAATTACAGCATGAGAAATGACAAACACACACGTTAATCATCATTCTTCCTTGTTTGCCTCCCAGGATGGTTAACCTGTATCAGAAGGAAAGGGGTTGTGTGCGTTTGTATTTCTCAGGAAGGCTTGTCAAAGGCAGCTTTTGCCAAGTACAGTTTTTGTTTCCTGGTGTCCATTTGGCTCACCTGTTTATTTGTGATGTTTGTTCCACTCAGTGTCATGATCCCCCTCTGCATGCTGGTGAGCTGCGATTCCAAATGGATGCTCTTCGTAGGACCATGAATTTCTCTTAACTGTAACTATGACGGTTGCAGCATGCAGAGCCTATGCATGTACCAGCTGTACCCTGATTGACAGTGATTTGGTTTTCCCCTTAAAGAGCCAGTGTTTAACAAAAGAAAACAACAAATCAGACACAGTTTTGACCCGTGTAGCAAGATCTTAATCCTTGTTACACTGATCACCTGCAGAATGAGGTGGAAGGTGAGGCTCTGTTCTTGGGCAGAGCCATGGAGTTTCACTGACACCGGCAGCACTGTACAAATGTGACAGAAGTACTGGCTAATGCAGCAACCTCAGCCTCTAAGCCCATTCACTTGTCCCTTGATCCTTTTTCACTTTGTCGTCCTTTGTTATCTTGTTGATCCTTACAGAAATGGTTTGCCTTAAAAAATGCAGTGGCTTTGTCTGTAACCTCTTTTTGTAACTAATGCCAATAAATGAAGCTATGGAACAGCGCTACCTTCAACACTAACAAACAAATTAAAGATACTGAAGTCCTGGATATACCTTATCCATTTTCCCAAAAGTCTCAAGCACATTATTTTAACATTTCTATTAAATGGTTATTTTTCCTTAGTTTCACATATTACCTAATACTATCAGACAAAATCAGGATCTATGTTTTTAGAAAGGTGAAAATATTGGCATTTCAATTTGAATTTCCAGCACTCCTTTGAAAAGCAATGGGAGAAAGAGATAAGGCAACCCTGGCAAATACACAGATAACCTGGCAGGAGAAGCTACCTGGAAGGAGGGCCCTCACGCTGTTTCAATTGTGTTTACAGAGAATTATCAGTCAAATAAAACTCGCTGGTTTCTTTTTTTCCCCTCCTTAAAATCTTTTGCTGAAGGGCCCTGAAAGCTTTCTCAAGACAGAAAATTAAAATGTAAAAAGTTATTTTATAACATTTTGATGGGAAGAGCAAGCTAAGAGTACATCTCAGTGTAAACTGAGAGCAGTGTCTATAAGAGCCTGGGCCTTCCCAAGTTTCTCAGCTGTTTTGTGTTCTTGGTGCCAAACTGCTGACCCTTAGCTTTGATTTTAAAATACTATTTACAATAGTAATTCATTGCTTGCTGTCACCTGAGCCCTGTCTAAGGAAGAGTTTGGCCCAAAGAACTGGAACAGCCTCTAACCAACGAGCTTGTGAGAAAGAAAACGATGGTTTTAAAAAAGGAAAGCAAGTTCAGCTACATCCATGTTTACAAAATTGAGCCTCGAGCTGCTAATCTGGAGTCTCAGTTTAGAAACTGTTCCATTAAATCCTTCAGTTTGGGATGGGATGGTACTGTACCTTCCTGGGGCAAGGCAGCAATGCTACAAACAAAACAACCCAGCCAAAATGTTACTAGAGTGTTGTAAAGTGATTGATAGGAGTGTATTGGCTGATGCCAATAAAGCATTTTCATGGTATTTAAATACACAGAGGAGAATAGAGAGAAAAATCTTGAGATATTGATAGAGGCAATCGGAGTTACAGATAAGTTTAGGATTTTGACTGTATACCAAATTGTGGCTTTCTGCCTCTGTCCTTTTATTAAACATGAGTGGACCCCTTTTTCTATGGCTGTGAAGGAAAGAACAGCTCATCTGTTTACTAAGCAAAGCAAACCAGATTAATCTTTGAGTCATCCTAAGTAAATCAGTTGCCAGCCGTTAATGCTCAGTGCTTCTAAGTCACATGCAATACATGGATGAATTGCAGCTAGCTCTGTATTTCATAGGAGAATAAGCCTTCATTCCCTAACACTAGACCAAATACTGCTTGCAAAGACACCAGTAAAGCGTAACTTTTGGTAAGTCATATGATCTTGAAGGCTCATAGGATTCTATGAGAAGTCTCTCTTGGACAGAGGAGCGGTGCAATGAGAGACATCAGCTACTCTTCAGTCTGAATAAGGAATGCGCATAGTCTTGCTGAGGTAGCCATAACTGAGGGGAAAACCCCACTGCAGTAAAAGCATAGCACCATATTCCGTGAGAAAAGAGGTTTCGGAGCACTGGTGTTTCCCTCCTCTGTGTGCAGTCAAACTCCCGGACTTCACACTTGACTGCTGTAGAATGCTGGCTGTCTTGATTCACCCATCAACCCCACACAAACAGGTCTATGAACTTATCCTCCTTCACTTCAGGGGTGGCTAGTCTTAGGTAACAAAGGCTGTTACTGCATTTTGGTTACTACAAGTTCTTCATGCACACTTGGCAGCGGCTGACCCGCGTTCGAAGCTGTCCTGCTTTCAGAGTTTCTGAGGGAGGAGCACTGACAAACTGCTGCGACTGCTCAACCGTCGTCAGCCAGAAGCTGTACTTGTTTGCAAAGTAATGGCACGTTCCCCGCGCCCCGTTGCATTCAATGAAGGGAGTAGCACGGAAATCCTCCAGGCAAGAGCCAGGGGAGACGAGGGACTGGCCTCCACCTTCTGCACCAGCCGCGGTATGCTGAAAGAAAGATGGTGATTAGGAGGAGTGTGAAGGAACAGAGTGGGAGGGAAAGAGGGGAGTCCTCCAGTTGCATTGTTAAAAGGAATAAAACAGTCATCCACAGCTACAGCTGGGCTGTGTGTACCTGTTCTGAGTCAGGGACAGAGGTAAATCATCACAAAATCCCAGACTGGTTTGGGTTGAAGGGGCCTTAAAGCTCATCCAACTCCAACCCCTGCCATGGGCAGGGACACCTTCCACTAGAGCAGCTTGCTCCCAGCCCCTGTGTCCAACCTGGCCTTGAGCACTGCCAGGGATGGGGCAGCCACAGCTTCTCTGGGCACCCAGTGCCAGCGCCTCAGCACCCTCACAGGGAAGAAGCAAAGGCATGTGCATGGGCTGAGTCTACAAAGGAAAACCAGCTCGTCCCTTGCAAGATGGGAAAATTTGGGAACAATAATGCTGACTTCATTGTTTTCTACCACTCTTAACACTAATAAGCTTCTAGGAGAGTGCAGTGGAAAATGTTCTACTTTTTCTACTAAGAGAGGGGATTAAGACGATGCAGTAGCTTGATTAGCATTTCCATATTTAAAGGTTTGAAGAGCAAAGAGTATTTGTGACAATACAGTACTATGTCAACGGTACTACTGAGCTTGAGCAGCACAGTGAATGAGAACAAACCTGGAAAGCCTGCAGCAGGCCAGCTGATAAGGAAGACATGCATGAGGTGAGGAAGTTACAGGGCTCTAGTTCCCTGTAAGCAACTCACAGAATACAGTCTCAGTCACCTAATCAAAGAGGACATCTAGAAGTGTTTAAAGCTGCCTTTACCTTAGCAACAGTACCCTTACCATAAGGAAGGAGTATCCTATCCATAGGCTGCGCCAACCGAGGGGGCACTGTGGGATGGTGATGTCCTGGCTGTGCACAGCCACGGCCTGGGACGGTGCCTCACACACAGAGCAGCGGCTGATGTACTGCGGGATCTGGCCGCTGTCCACCGGCATCATGGGGATGGGAGCAGTGGTGGAGAGCCAGTAGGACTTGTCATTGCGGCTGGCGTAGTAGCACACTTCGTTGACGTTGCAGTAAATAAAAGGCATGGTGCTGAAGCGAGGCAAGCACGAGCCAGCAAAACCTGGAAAATGGGAGGAGTGGTCACACTGAGCATCTGCCAGTGCTGCAGCTGGGACACACCAGAGGAGTGGTGGGGGACGGCACAAGTGATGCTGCTCCCAGCAGAGACTGCTCATTTGAAACAGGGTTTTGCCCTACATTGTTCATGCCTGAGAGAAATCTGTCAGCTCACCAAGATCCTGGTTGTGTGACTTTTCCTGCCCCTCCACGTACAATAAGCTGTAGCCATCCCACAGCTTATTCATTCCTGTGGGACAAGGTGGGATTTGGTCTGACTGGCTGTGCTTCACTAACGTGTATCCAACACCCACGCTCCGACCGGGCATTCCTGGCAAACCAAGCAAGCCCGGCTTCCCAGCAACACCTAGAAGACAGAAAAGGAGTCGCTGTTACTGATCTGCAGTGCTCACATCAGCTGGGTCTGTACCCAGTTTTGGCATTGCTGCCATTGTGTTCATGTCAGTCTGGGACAACGAGGAACCCAGGATTTGATGGTTGTTACATAAATAACCAGACTTTGCACTTCCAAAAGCAGCCATTTCACAGTAGCACCTGCCTGTTTCCTACCTCGTTTCATTTCATCTCTTTGCCCCCAAACTCTGGTGTCACTGTCTTAGCACATATCCACACAGTACAATAATTCTCAGGATCTCTAAGTACCAACCAAAACCTAATAAATTCATTTTTGTTACAGTGCTCTTCATGATGATATTCCTTTGATACAGAAAGCCAAAAGTTTTACAAGTCTATGGCAGAATCCAACCCTTCTCTCTGTCACTGTGCCTTCCCTCTGCTACCCACCCCTCACAGCAGTGGTCACTGTCAAAGCCATATGGCTCCTTTAGATCTTCGAGGTGAGTCCCACATCCGCAAAACATTAAACCCAAAAGATGCTCAGAACTGTACCAGGGAAACACCAGCAGTGACAAGTGACATCATCTTCCTCACTGAAGATTTAAATGACTTCATTGCAGATACAAGGCACAAGGCCATGTGCATCCCCTGGTCTTCCTAAGGCTGCTGCTTGCTGGAGAGGGTCTCTGCAGAACCGGGAGCAAACGGAACTCTACTGATTGCACCCCTCTGATCTGTGCTCCCACAGCATAAAATTACCTTCAAATCCCTGTGGGCCTGGGGCACCCGAAGGTCCTGGATCCCCAATTGTGCCAGGTGATCCAGGTAAACCATCACGTCCTTTCAAACCTGATCTTCCTGGCAAACCTTTTGCACCTGAAATCAAATACAATTATTGCTATCATTGTTTCTTCTTCATACTAATGACTTCACTTCAGCAATCATATTCCAGAAAATATGATGTATAATTAAAGCCATTGATTTGATCTCAATGAACCTGTCTCTTCACCTTTCCCAATATTCAATGATGTGCATCTGACTGACCAATCTCTAAGAAGTCTCAGGGCAGTGAAGGGTGTTCAAAATACAAAGGCTTAGAATTTAGTGGTATCTAACAGGAGGTGTCTGCCTATGGATGTTCAGAATCCATTCAGGGCTGTCCTGACCCCAAACCAGAAAGCTCTGGCATGGGTTGGACGAACCAACAGTAAGTGTTCAGGAAGTTACAAGTTAAAATACAACAGAATGGTATAAAGAGGAGGGAGGGAATTGCACAGAACCAGATACTGAGCGTGTGATCAGTAATGGGGAAAGTTAGTATAAAGAAACATGGGAAACAGATGGGTGAACATTTGCACAACTTCTGTACAGACTGGGCATTAAAAATAGTATAAATCATTTCCCAACACACCTCTCTTTTCCCTGCTCTGCAGCACCTGTTACCCAATTGCCTGCCCAGCATTAACAAAGGCTCACTCAGCGGTTACTCCCTATACTAACATTTAAACTCCCTCAGTGGCAGAGCTGAGGAAGGAATCGTGGGCCCAGGAGAGCCACCTGGTGCAGGAGCCACCCAACTTGCTTTGCCAAACAGCAGGAACCACAGTGGTGCAGGCTGAAGCTCCCAGCACTTCTCAAGCTATAGCATCTAAGTGGCAGTTCAAATGATTCTCAGTGGTAAATCATTTTCATGACCACTCCACCTGCTAGTACCAAAGCTGGCATCACATCAGCTATGGCACAGGCTGCTGCAGCCAATGCTGGAAACCTAATTAAAAACACTATAAAAGTGCATGAATGGAATTTATCAAGTACATTCTAATAATAATAAAACATGCTATCTGTATTTTGCTGGAATTACTTCCTTTAGTAGGAAAACCTGTAAAGCTTTCTAAATCATTTGAGAAAGTGGTGATGTTCTTCCAGAAGGCCAGCATTTCAGTGGTCTGAGTGTACTTCTTACCTGGTTTTCCAGCTGGGCCCTGGAATCCAGGATCTCCATCAAAGCCAGGCACACCATCAATTCCTGGCAGACCAGGTAAGCCTGCAGGGGCTGTGACTTCTTCTGGCTGTGGGGTGATACCTGGAGCCCCTTGTCGGCCAGGGAGACCTGCACATGGTGCAAATGACAGTGTAAGTACCCCACATGAAGATTCAGGTTTGGTGATAACACTGACACAAAGGAGCAGTGTGTTAACCTGAGACTGCCTTAGTACATCAGCACTGGGCATCTTTGTGAGAAGTGGCATGTCGAGCTCTTTCTGATTTATTTCAGTCTCTAAGAAACTAAGTCCCCCAGGTAAGCCCATGAAGGGAGCTCTGAAATCTTCCCCAGCCCAAGCCATGTGCAATAAAGTACAAGTTCAAACCCCCAGCACTCACCTCGACGGCCCATTTCACCTTTCAGCCCAGGGTAACCAGGATCCCCCACAGGCCCATCTTTACCTGGCATCCCCATAAGGCCAGGCTCACCTCTTATACCTGCAAAGAAACACAGCTAAAGACCTCAGGCACTAAGCAGAGGGTCCTGATCCTGACCCACAGCCGGGGCACTGAGAAACACGCTGGTGGCAGCAATGGCAGCAGCATTTCAGCTCTGAGATGGAGAGGGACCATGACCCTAAGGAATCCTGTGCCCATTCCGATGTCCAGAATGGCTGCAGAGCCTCAACACAAGAATTTCCACTGCTACATAACCACACTTTATTGAAGTATTCTTCCCCTTCCTTGGGTAACCAGGGAAAGGTTTTGAGGAGTAGACATCATTTCTACTTGTAATGCATCTCTAGGCACAGCACAGAGGGATGGGGATCTGCCAGCCCACAAGGGCAGCATGCAGTTCTTCACCTTGCAATAGTGAAGAACCTGGCTTTTGAGGTGTGTGGTTTCTTTGAAACCTTGCTGCTAGAGTTTGTTTGCAGCTGTCCTCTCATCTTCCCTGGCAGAGACCAAAGAGAAAGCAAGCTGCTCTCAGCCTTAGCCCACAACAATCCCCTTAGCCTCTTGTGGAGAGCTAAATCCACCACACTATGCCTCTGAGCATACATGATAGGTGGAATGAAACAGCATATGCAAGTGAACAAAGAGAAGAGAAAAACATCATTAGGAACACACTGAAGAGCAGGTGGAGCTGCCCTCACTCTGCTGCCTTTGGAGGCAGTAGGTAAAACCTGCAGGGGCTGAAAGGGACGACTTAGACAACAAGCTCAGCAGTGCTGACACCTGAGCAGGGTCACACTAACCACACGACAGCCATTCATACCATCAAGGTGACAGCTGCCAGACCATACCCAGATCCTTTCAGGGCAGGATTACCTTTGAGTCCAGATGCCCCAGGGAGTCCAATTGGGCCAGGGGGTCCCACATCGCCCTTACTGCCTCGCAAGCCAGGAACACCAGGGAAACCTGGGTTGCCAGTGTCACCTTGGTCAGAAGCTGGGCCAGGGGGTCCTCGTGGGCCTGGAGGACCTGGAAGACCTAGAGACAGCAAAGGTAATTCACACAATTGCTCCCGGGGCAAAGTAAATGCTGGTGCCATCTGGCACCACAATGCTGGTGCGTGTCTGTAGAGGACAGTCATTGCTTGGGTGTCTGTATTTCCAGAGGTGCCCTCCCAGAGGAAAAGAACCAGACCCCAGCACCTACATCCACTTAGATCTCAAACTTTTAAGCCCTTTTAACAACAGTTATTCAGCAAGTGCCTCTTAAGGAGCAATGAAGCTTTGCTGCTTCCCAGATCAGATAGGACACTTCTAAACTTCACACAGAGCCTCTGCTTACAGCTGTGGAAACCACAGTCCAAAATGGAGCTGGTGTCCAAATTTGGACATACAATGCTGGACCAAAGTCCCTACCTTAATGCCCAAATCAGTACCACAATAGGTGAAATGAACATGGACCAGAGAGCTTTAATAACAGGCTAAATTATACCAAGATTCAATAAGAGGAATTGGAAAGAGAACTCTCTCAATCCCTAACCCAAAACCCAGGGTATTAAAGTGACAGTACTCATCCAAGTCATTTCCCCTTAGAGCTCTTCAAATGAAGTACATAAAGGAACAGTAATCGTCTCAGTTAGTCTGCTCTGCTCAAGAGGCCTCTCTTCATACCTGAGCTCCCATCAGTTCCTGGATGGCCAGCATCCCCAGGTCTGCCACGTATATCAGAAGGAGTAGAAGCTCCAGGTGCTCCTGGCAAGCCAGGCAGTCCCACAGGACCGGGGGGACCTAGAACAAGAAATGCAAAGTGAGAGCAGACCCAGAGCTCTTCAGTGATCTTCACAGATATGGACAGAAGCAGAGGCTGAATAGCATTTACATTGAGGAGAACAAAGAGACATCTCACTGCATGAGGGGGAATATCACACATTCTGCTGTTCAGGAGAGATACAGATACTGTAAGAACTGTGTAACCCACTGCTTCTCAAATATATAGCCACATCACAGGTTTAACATTTACCTGTCAAACTACTAACCACCTCCGTGGCTTCAGGAGTCCTCTTTGGTAATTCTGCTGACCATGCCACACATTAACCTGAGCTGCAATACTGCTAGGCTTCCAGAACATCAGCATTTACCCGTGTCTCCTGATGAGCCTTTTGGTCCAGGGAATCCTGCAGGTCCTCTGCCCAAGCCTGGAGAACCCTCTTCACCCTTTGGACCTGGGAGACCTGCAGGGCCTTTCAGTCCAGCTTCACTCAGACCTGATTAAACATGGTTAGCAAAGATAAGAGATCCCATTCAAATTGCCTAGTAGCAGCTAAATTACTACAGAAGCTGAGCTGCAATAAAGCAATTCGCCTTTTAGTACTCTCTCTGCTGTTTTCAGTAGAGCAACAGAAAAAGATTTGATGCCTCAGGTTGTGCAGTGAACTTACACAATCTGCAAGATGCTGAGAGAAGATATTGCCCTGCTAAAATCAAACATCCCTTGAAAAGGGAAGAGTTCTGTGATTTCATCCCATCAACTTTGCAGCAGTGACACAGTCCTTCAGGAATTCAAGGAGAACCGTCACCAGAAAAACCTCTTCAACCCCACAGGCTGCATCTGACTCTCACTGGCATTAAAGACTTTGTTCATGCACATTTCTGTATCCTGATGGTTTTTTTCATGTTATGATTAAATCCAGAACTGGGTGAAATAGGGGAATTTTGTAGAGAAAAACCTGCTCTTCTGATGGACCAGTGTATGCATTTCCCCAGCTATGACTTTACTACACATTTCCTTTACCTGGTGTTCCAGGAGATCCTTTTGTGCCTGGCAAGCCATTCAGGCCATTTAAACCTGGAAATCCATGAAACCCTGAAGGGACAGTGGGGAAGACAAAAGTGAGCAACTAAGCAAATAATCCAGGTAGGATGTTTTGTGGAGACTACAAAATATATGAGAAACCTGACACACAGGGGAAGGGGGACACCATGTAAAGGGTTCCCTCACACAGGCTCCCGTCATGGAAACTCTTCCCACTGCTCCCGTTGGTTTTACCCTCAGAGAACACCCATCAGTGATCCAAATCACGGGAGAGCCTCTCCCTTTCCAACCACTTCTCTGCTCATTTCAAGCAGCTGGTGCCTGCACTAACATTGCCAGGAAAGGAGCTGGTTTCCCACGCACAGCTGGCCCACACATCAGAGTGCTGTCTGCCTGCCTGCTCATACGCTTGGCTGAAACCCTAGTTTTCTGACCCAGTTTCTCCCCTCCATTTGCAGGCTCCAGATATACCCTTAGGTCCTGCTGTTCCACGAGCTCCAGGGAATCCAACAGACCCTGGCTGCCCTGGAGGTCCTGGTGGCCCAGGGGTTCCTCTCGGCCCAGCATTTCCAGGGATTCCTAAAACCAAGAAGAAAAAAGCCCCTGTATTACACATGCAGGCTGGAACAGCTCATAGCTCCCTCTTACAGCTTCTGTTCCTGCACTTAACTCGTAAGATGGGTGAATACACTACTCTTTAGATAAAGTAAACTAGATCCAAATCTCTCCTCACTACCACTACCAGCAGAGCACTTTCCAAACTGTTTGATAGCTTTTTCTTAATCATAGCAACGACATTCTCCACCATGCACTGAGTGATACACTGGAACAGTTCATGTGCTGAACCATTGCTTTTCAAACAAAACATTCAATAACTGTTCTCCCACCTTTAATCTTGATAACAATTTGAGGATCTACCTGTCACACCACGACCCATAGACACTCGTAGCCATCCCTTTGGGTGAGTTTGGGAGGGAATGAACAGAAGTGTTGCAATGGAAGATTTTAGAGCAGCTCCAAAGAAGCTGCTACTGCTTGTATAGAATCATAGAATAGTTAGGGTTGGAAAGGATCTTAAGATCATCTAGTTCCGACCCCCCTGCCATGGGCAGGGACACCTCACACTAAACCGTATCACCCAAGGCAAGGGGGCCTATAGGGATGCTGGGGAGGGACTCTTCATTAGGGACTGTAGTGACAGGACAAGGGGTAATGGGTTAAAACTTAAACAGGGGAAGTTGAGATTGGATATAAGGAGGAAATTCTTTCCTGTTCGGGTGGTGAAGCACTGGAATGGGTTGCCCAGGGAGGTTGTGAATGCTCCATCCCTGGCAGTGTTCAAGACCAGGTATCTAACAGAGGTCTTCCCTGTTTGCCAAAGGAATTCCTTTAGGTTTCGATTGTGCAGGATTTACCACATGTTTGACCCACAGGATCATTCACAACTGGATAAGGTGACACCTTACACTGATGTCAAAGGCAATCCTCATCATCTTGTCAACCTGCTTGTTTAAGCCTTGGCTAAGGCAGACCAACCAGGGCTAAGGTGCTGCTGTTCCACCATCATACCCCGAACCGCAGAACTTAGATGCCAAGTCCCATACCTGCTGGTCCTTCTTGGCCAAGATCTCCTGGGCCACCTTTGGGTCCATTCACCCCAGTATTTCCTGGGTAGCCTGGTTCACCCTTGGGTCCTTCTCTCCCCCTCTCTCCTGAAAGGATAAAAACAAACAGCATGGTAGAGCACAAGTCAAACTGGGGGAAGGTGTGAAGAGAATGAGAAACACGTTTTGCTGAGGCTGCAGCACGGGTGTCTGCTCAGCCATGGTCTGGGCCCTGGACTGGACTCCTGGATGACAAATACCAGTGTAAGCTCACAAGTTCCACCTCAAGAAGTGAAGTGGGACCCAGCACTGGAACTGGGCTGTTCTCAGACGTGTTCATCATAATCCAGTTATGTACTCCTCCTGGATTCTAGACTCCTTAAATCTCGCTTCCAGGAGAGGATTAAAGTTTTTGAATACATCGATTACAAAAATGCCCAAATTGGGCAATGCTAAATCCTGTTTAAACTCTAGACGTTTTCACTCTTGAAGTGAGCAATCAAGAGCTACTTCACCTGGGAACCCCGGGTCCCCTCGCTCTCCTTTTGCTCCAGCAATGCCAGGAATGCCAACAGTCTCTCCCTGGTCACCTGGAAGAGAAAGAGCACAACTGACTCTGGGAAGCAGCTTTCAGGGCTGCTCAGTACCCTTATTTATGAAAATAAACCATGCCCATACTTCAGATCCAAGGAGCAATAATAGTAAGTGATGTACCTGAATTTGAAAATGCTCATAAACAGCAGTGGATGCAAACTCACTCATGCAAATGCTTGATAAGACAAACATTTCAGGCTAATTCCACAACACCCTGTCTTTTACACTTTTGACACAAGGAGAAGAGAAGGGTGCCCCTCATCCTGTCCAACACGCTTCACACAGTGCTGTGGCCATAAAGTATTTAGGCTTGGGACTGGTCTCATCTGAATGAAGCCCCTTACAAGCGGACATGAACTTCAGAGTCAAACACTGAGAGCCATTTTTAGAACACTACTCATTCATTTCAGTCATGAATATTAGTACTGTGTGTACAAAATGATCATGTACACTGTGAAAGATTTCTTACCCTTTGGGCCAGGGAGGCCAATAGGTCCTGGGAATCCAAGTGCTCCTGTGATACCATCTGAACCCTTAAAAAAACAACCAAAATTAGCTCTTGCTTTTTATTCTTGCTGTTCCAAGTCTGGGTTGTGTGGGATAACAGACTGCAAAGCTGGAGGAAGAATGTCCAAATTGTCCTTCAACAGTATGAGCCAAACAGAAACAATCTGGAAGCTTTGTAAGGAAGCACCAATTAGAACACAGGACCTTCCTGAGACTACTTGGAGAAGAAGAAGATACTTAATAAGGTATTTACCCTTTCTCCCGGCATTCCTGGAAATCCAGTGATACCGTGTGTACCCTTCTGTCCTGGCAGCCCAGGCTGCCCAGGTGGACCAGGGAAGCCCAGGTCACCACGAAGACCTCTCTCTTTGCTTGCTGACCCAATTGGACCAGGGAGACCAGGCTGTCCACGGCTTCCTGGGATTCCTTTATCACCTGGTTTATACAAAGGAGTGTCACTTCATTTCATTAGAATCATAGAATAGTTAGGGTTGGAAAGGACATTCAGATCATCCAGTTCCAACCCCCCTGCCATAGGCAGGGACACCTCACACTAAACCATCTCATCCAAGGCCTTGAACACTGCCAGGGATGGAGCATTCACAACCTCCCTGGGCAACCCATTCCAGTGCCTCACCACCCTCACAGTAAAGAATTTCCTCCTTATATCCAATCTAAACTTCCCCTGTTTAAGTCTTAACCTGTTACCCCTTGTCCTGTCACTACAGTCCCTAGTGAAGAGTCCCTCCCCAGCATCCCTATAGCCCCCTTCAGACACTGGAAGGCTGCTATAAGGTCTCCACGCAGCCTTCTCTTCTCCAGGCTGAACAGCCCCAACTTCCTCAGCCTGTCTTCATACAGGAGGTGCTCCAGCCCCTGATCATCCTCATGGCCTCCTCTGGACTTGTTCCAACAGTTCCATGTCCTTTTTATGTTGAGGACACCAGAACTGCACACAATGCTCCAAGTGAGGTCTCACGAGAGCAGAGTAGAGGAGGATCACCTCCTTTGACCTGCTGGTCACGCTTTTACTTTTATTTCACTTCATTACACAGACATTTCAGCATATTTGGACCAACCGCCCTGTTCCCCAAAGCTCCCCTTAAGGAAGAGGAAGGACGGAATTAGCTTTGCAGAACAGAGCCTCAAAGCAAAAGTGTTTTCTCAAAATTCAGAACTGCCATAGGCAAATCTTGCTAGAATGTGAATGGCAGAACAGAAAACAGTGCTACTGCAGGCACTGTCAACAGCCAGACCACACTGCAGTGAGAACAAGCAGTTACTGAACAACCAATACCAGCAAATAACTGCAACGTGAAATACCTCTAGGCCCAGGGAACCCTCCAAGTCCAGCTAATCCAGGATCTCCTTTGTCCCCTTTGAACTGCAGTGCCTGCTCTGGAGGCCCAAGGACTGGAAGACCAGGTGGACCCACATCACCTCTGTCACCTGAAGAAATAAGTGAGGAAATCTCCTTGCAAAATAATCCAACATAGACAGGGTACAACACTAGGAGCTGGCAGACAAAACCAGAACTTCTGTGTCTCCAGATGTGAATTCACCAGTAAGTGCTCAGCATCTTCGGCAACCAGGCCAAAGTACTTCACCAGGAGGAAAAGAAAACATTATCTAGAAGAAAACATCAAATACAGAAGGAGGCGGAAGGGCCTCCTAAGTCCCTCTCTGCACAGCCACCTGCTTCTCACCTTTTTGACCTTGAAGTCCTACAATTCCAGGGCTCCCTTTTCCTCCAGCTGTGCCAGGAGTTCCTTTAAACCCATTCACGCCAGGGACACCAGGCAGGCCTGGCATGCCAGGGAAACCAAGCAGGCCAGAGGACCCTTTCTCACCTGCACAGGGAAGTTGAGAAACGGAAAGGGAAAATTAGTTCTTCCGGTACACTGCACACTCACCTGGCTGGTAGGTGAAGGCAGCATGGGGCTGGCCAACCACCCAATACTGGGTGGTTAAACTTCATGGCACAAGCACATAACGGCCCCTTCTTCTTACAGGTCTCCAAATGATGGTACTTTTGACCTGCGCTTTCGCATTCACCTTCGAGAGCCTGGTCCTGTTTCCACTGGAGACCAAAACCCAATTGATTTCCAGTCAACATGCAGTTACATAGCCCTATTGCTCTCCCCCTCAAACAACTCTGAATTCTCCATGTAGCCAACTACTGCATTGCTGCTTAATGACCATGCAGATAGCAAGGCTGTACTTCCCATTTGCTTTGTGCTTCATTCTCTCCCTTCTATACATTTTGTTTAGTGCTTGTCTCTTCTTCAAATTTCTTGATTTTCTACCTTGATTTACACAATGCTTTTTCCATAAGGGCCTGAGGCCTTTAAGATAGATCTCCTTATGACCACAATTGGATAATTAAAGCTATCATTTGTAATTCATAACTCAGCAGCAAAACAAATACCTTCCACCACTAGTCGGGATTCTCTTCTGACAAGTCAGGCCTAAAATCAGTATTAACAAGGTTATTTTTTCCATGGGCCCAGTAATCCCAGACTACCTCCATAGCAGAATACATACCTTTTGGCCCAGAGAAACCTGGACGCCCATCTTGACCAAAAGGCCCAGGTGGCCCTAAGAATCCTCTTTCCCCAGGAGATCCTGGAGCACCATCAAGACCTGGGAAGCCTTTCATACCAGCAGGGCCTTGTGGACCTACATCCCCCATCAAGCCTTTGATTCCAGGAAGCCCTGAATCAATCAACAAGAAAGAACTCAGTAGATTACCTCAGACAAGCAGGAGGACAATATGCGGACAGCTTCTCAAACTCTTTAAACACAGCACTGGTTTAATGACAAATCGACCTTATGGCACATGCAGCCTACTAGAAGGCATAAAGCTTAGAATTGCAAAAGCATTAGTCATCTAACAATAAAATACCTAGGAAGAGGGTTACTGCCTACATCACTACACAACTGGCAAGAGTGAAACCCCTTATGGTGTGTCCATTTTTGTCTCCTTTACCAGACCCTAAACTGTAGCTCACCAGTCTTACCTTTATCATCAAGGCTGCCAAACCAGAATGGGGAGCATCACTAATGCCAGCTTCTGCTACCTGCCCCATCCTCTGGGTGATCAGTTGGAGAGGCTTTTTTGAACAAGTTTCTTTTCCACCTTGGTAGTTGAAGCGTAGATCTCAAGAACAAATTGCTCACTAAGCGAACAAGCCTCTGGTTTTGCTGTCACAAAACCAACACCACACACACTGGTTTGCCTCTAAGTGTTTCAGAATGTTTCTAGCTGAAGCTTTGTAATGGTTTATCATTTTGAAGAAAGGCTCAAACCATTGAAAACAGAATGCTCAGGTCCAAAAGGAGGAAGAGAAGGAAAAATCAGGTGTCTTCTGGAAAATGGCATTCACAGCTTTAGCACCCAATATGTGAGCTTTGTTATACTCAGGGCTTAAATGCTTAAAGCTACAACCAAGCAGAAGATGAAATGGCTGCTTCATTTAAGACAAAACACACACAATTCAAATCTGTACATATTAAAGATTTCCTTATAAGCTTCAGGCTTTGTTACCGTCTGAGCATTCTCACTACAATGGTTCTTTGCCTGCTGGCTTGATTAGCAATAATAAGGGGTATCACCTATAGTCAATGCAATTCTCGTAGCATTTAAAAGCTAGGTTGTTAGTCCATGAGCTTTTATGCTACACTGCATTTTCTCACCTTGACAGCCTATGTGAAGAACCCACAACCAAACAGTGTGACATCAGAAATGGAGAGTTGATGATAAATGGAATAGAAACATGGTGAAGGAAAAAACAGACAAAATATGTAAACAGAAAGAACAAGGGTACAAAAGAAATTAATGATTCAGAGAGACAACAGCTGCAAAAAAACTTCATCATTTAGAGTTTACTATCCTAGCAATGGGAGGTTTTAAAAGCAGTTGAAGGAATGTCCTATATAGCAAACACTCCAAAAATGTAAAACAATGGAGAGGTAAACAGAATGTCAGTACCTAAATAATCTTTAAACCTCTATGATTTTCATCTCATATGACATATGACTGCTTTCATTCCTTTGCTGTCACTGTGCTCCAGCACTGTCATTCTGCATGTCAGAACAGACAAGTTATGTCACAGATCATTATCTACTAATTCCCAGGTCCCTCTTTGCTTGGTTCTCAAGTCTTGCCTATATTGTCATCATGAAACACTTCAGTCAGTGCAGCTTGAGCAATACTGCTGAACTCAAGTGGTGGGGTTTTCCCCCCTAAAAATGAAGGGAAATAGCTTTTTCTTCTGCCCCAGAAAAGAGAAAGAGAGAGGAGACAAGTGCTTGTTCTGCTGAAGCCAACGATTTTTCCATCTATCAGAAGTCACATTTCAAGCAACCTCATACATTAGATGTGCATCGTCAAGAAAATGGGAAATAAGAATTAGTCAGTGATACAGCAGCCAGCATGTGAGAGCAGAGATGTTCAAAATGTGAAGACATTGAAGATGCTTTCTCCTGCCTTGGGGCAACTTTTCTAGGCAGGAGCTGTCCAGCAGTCAAGAGGCGAAAGGCTCTAGTTCTGCCTTCTATTACCCCTGACCAGATAGGAGCTCACTCCTAGCACATACCAAATCTCTCCCACACTTCCTCAACATTACAGCATTCATCTTAGCTATTTGTCTTCATTTGAGGATGTTACATACCTGGTGCTCCTGTAAGGCCAACTGACCCCAAGGGTCCTGGTTTTCCCTTAATGCCAAAAGGGCCTCCAGGACCAGGAGGTCCTCGCAATCCAGGGACACCCACGTATCCTGGATTACCCTGTTCTCCTTTAATACCCAGGAGGCCTGGTCTGCCATCTAACCCTGGGAACAGAGAGGTGGGAGGTTACAGAACAAATAAAACAAAATTCACACTTTTAGTTAAAAACTGAGTTTCAATAAAAGCGTTTAAGTTACATTAGATTCAAAGAGAAAACTAGCAAACTGCCACCTGTGAGCAGCTTAGAGGACACCAAACACAGTATCTTAAAGAGAGGTAGGAAAGAGGAAAGCTTTCTGATAGGGAAACAGCTTGACATTCCCATACAGAAGCAGTATCAGTGTTTACCTTTTGGTCCTGGAAATCCAGGATCACCTGTAAGCCCTTTGTCACCTGGGTGTCCAGGTCGGCCACGCTCTCCCAGGGCCCCACTGTCAGCACCAAACACATCTCCAGGAGCTCCTTTTGTCCCAGCTAAGCCTGAAGCACCCATTTTCCCAGGGAAACCATCTGTTCCATCCAGCCCTGGAAGTCCCTGTGGGCCTTGCTCTCCTCGAGGCCCAGGGAAGCCTTAAAGAGAAAACCAGAAAATGTCACTCAGCAGAAGTGCAGATCTGCTTCCCACTGCATCTCTAACACCAAAATCAACAGCTTAAACATTTATGTGCAAGACAAACTTGTTTGGAAAGTTGCAGAATGTTTCGGTACCAAATTAGAAACAGTAATTGGTGACAGAAAGTGATGAAACCGTTTAAAACAGCTTTACAGGCTTGGTTTCACTACATGGCAGATTGGGCACAAAGGACAAAAAGGAGGAAGATGGCCATTTCAGGCTACGGACAGGCAGTATCTCACTACCACTATCAGCCACAAAAGCTGCAAAGAGGTTATATTCATCACTTTCTAACTTATTCATCACTTTCTAACTAGCTTTCTAACTCTGTCCTCTGTGCCAGACAAGTTCTGGCTCTGTGCAGCAGAAGACACTGGCAGCCTTGGTACCAGTAGAACAGGAAGTGCTCTCACTGTACTGGGCAGACACTAAACGGCACTGCTGTGTGCATGTGCCAGCTGCTCAGGGGTTATGCCATGAAATCAGCAGCCTCATTATGATGCCATCTCCCTTTGATAAAGTGAAAGGATAAGAGATTTCTTCAGCCATATCCAGAGAAACCTGATGGATACACAGCAGCTGGGCTTTACGATGCTTCCCTCACCACCTCAGCTTCTTGCTCTTTATTTACACAATCATCAGAACTTCCCACAGCTAAAATGAGCCCAAACACTCTGTGCAGTGTGCCTTTACCAGAGTACCACATGGCTTAAACAAGTGTTACATTAAACTTGTAGTTAACCGGAACTACAACATAGCACATGACTATGGTCCCTGAAGAAACAAACTGTGCTGCCTGCCCCCTTTCGTTCCAGCAGCAATGTAATAACGCTATAGGCAGGTAACAAGTATCTTGAATATTACTTTGGTTTTTTTCCAAGCTGCAACCATTTGCTTGCAGAGATTGGATTTGGAAGGAGCACAGTGGAACTCTCAGTGGAGCACTAGGAATGTACCAGGCAGAAGAGTGGCCTAGAAGGTCACACAACTCTTTTGACAGAATACTGTACACATTAATCAGACAAGAAAAAGAACTCCAATAACATCCCTCTTACCAGGTTCCCCTTGCAAGCCTACTATTCCTGGAGACCCTGGTTGTCCTTTTGACCCATGTAATCCAGGTTGGCCGGGAATGCCAGGAAAGCCTTTGATGCCTTTGGGACCTAAGGGTAAAAATATATTAATAAATAATATTAATGAACAAACAGTGGAAGACAAATGCACAGCACAAGAAAACAGGATCAAATCTTTCCTGCAAAGCTAGCGCTGAAAACACTTGCTGGATACACAATTTAAGCTAAATAAAATGTCTCAAAGCTAGGGCAGTTTCATCTGCTACACACACACAGAAGGAGAGGGGTTGTGTTCAGGGGCTACTAGAAAGGGAAAGAATGGCACAGTCATGATGATCCTCCACGGGATTTAAAACCAGTCTGAACAACAATAACAACAGGAAAGAACATGGTTGTGCCAGTTAACTCTCTGGAATAACTATCACTCAGAGGAGATTAATTAGCAGGTATTTTCTTCCTTGAGGAATAAGTGCTTCCTGGTAGTCAGCCAGTGCCTTACAATCAGCTTGTCCCCTACCTGGCAATCCTGGGAAGCCGGGAGTCCCTGGGGGCCCATATGCTCCAGGAACTATGCAGGGCAAGGTGATACCTGAAACAAAGAAACACTGACCTTATACACATCCCCTTTCAGAGAGACTGTTGGAAGAGGAACATTCAGATCCAGATGTTTTTTGCAGGACATATCAGAAGTGGCTGCGAGTGAATTTACATCAAACAGTGCTCACAGTTCAAACAGGCATTTGGAACCTGGTGAATCTCATCCCTACTACTTACTGGCTTACTGCATGACCACTGACAGGTAGCAGCTACTGCTGTGGACTACTTGTAGCATGATATCCATGGCTCCTACTCAGCAACTGGTCCTCTCCGTGGTAGGGGCTGGGACTCAGAGAGCTTAAGACTTTCACATGAATGGCACATGCAAGGTAAAATACGTATCTAGGGAATATAGACGGGTGTTTAAAAAACCTGTCACCCAAGAAGTTTAGGCCAGAGAGATGCACGCATGGAAGCTGGAATAGCAAGGGGTTTTATTACAACTGTACTCAAACTGCTTCTTCCACAGTGTGTCAGACTGAGAAATAACCACAAGACTTAGAAGTTTATTAGCAGCAGATAAGGCTCAGCAACTGCAGACTTCCACCTCTCTGTACCAGCAATGCCCCTTCAGCAGAATGGAATTTATGTGGCATTATTACAGTTGCCAGCACATCAGATTTACCCGAGATCTCAAACGCTTCCAGCATTCCTCCTTGCAGGTCACTGACAATTTCAAGCCACATTCCCAGAGTCACAGAAATGATTATCACAAAACCTGATTTGAGACTGTGAATCATGAAATGCTTCCAGTTACTTTAAGAGAAGTCTGTGTGAGAACTAGAGAATTAGCTCCTATGCTGTAACAGCTGGCTTAGCCTTAAACCCTCATACATGTACTAAAACTGAATCTAAAGGACTTTAAAAGCTATTTAGAGAGATTACATACAAAAGATGACTATGAAAGCACATCTGGGGAATAGAGGTGGGTTTTTTCATTACTCTGAGCACTTCTATATGCACAGAGAAGCACCTGCCTAACTGCATTGCTGCCCAGTATTTGCTAACTCACCTCTGGCATTAACCACAAGGCTGATTAAGGATGAGATAATCACGTATCACAGACACATTGTTTCCCATTTCCTTACAGCTCTCTTTGCAGGATCCTTCTATTCAAGCCCCATTCCCAGACTGAGAAGCAAAATTTAATTCATCGAGCACTCCAAACCGTGACTGCTTTCAGCCCTGAGGAGGTCATCTGCTCTAAACCAGGCAACACTGCCAGTATTTCTTCCAGCACAGCAGCACAAGTTAAACATTTCTGTTCAGAAAAGATTAACGTTTTCAGTTGATTAACAAATTTTATTCATCAAAGACCCTGAGTCAAACTATTTCCTAGCTAAATCCAAACAAATCAGTGCACTAGGTTCCACTGTCAATGTGGCTGACAAAGATGTTAATCAGCGCCAGTCCCAATATCAACCCGAGGAACACCACTTGTCATTGATCTACACTTGGACATCAAGCCATTGACTACAACTCCAGTCCAGCCAATCCTTATCCACTGAGTGCTCCATCCACCAACTCCATGTATCTCCAATTGGAGACAATGGATTACTTGAGCAACAGATATTTCATGTGAGGATAACTGAAATGCAAATAGGGCTGTTTCCTTGTGTGCTTTGCAAAACGATGTAAGCAAGGCTTAGTTTAAAATTACACAGGGAAAACAGTGTTGCCCAGCTACTGAATACCCTCCCTTACCACAGTTTACGCAATACTATTCCAATACCAAGCAAATGAAACAATTACAAAGAAATCCTGTCAGACATAAAAGCAAAATATGGGTAATTCCAACATTTTTAAGTAATCTCATAAGACCAGGTAAAATTAGTCTGGGTTTTTACAAAATACTGAGTTAGACCATCCCAAAGCAAGGCTATTTCACCCCAGTTTAACACACGTGGCATGAACTCAAGCAAAATTCCTCAGTGGTATCTTTGACATGGTAACTTCAGTAGGTCACAGCCTCTTTTTAAGTGTCTTTCCTCATTTTCATGGTAAGGCCTTTCAGTCTGAGCAGTATAAGAAATGATTATTTCTTCAACCCACACACATTTCTTTAATATTAGATGAAACTTACTACATCAAAGGGTCTTTTAATGTATGCAAATTATTTCGTAGTATGGAGGGAATGATGCATTCACAAGTTTTCTTACACATTTCTATGGAGGTGCAAACTGAACTGGCTAATGACTTAGTCACACTTTCCCACATCCTTTGACTATAGATACTCTTCTACAAAGGACCATTCAGTGCTAGCAAAGCTTTGATGTAGCATTCATAATAAGCTGGCTTCTGATGTGCTTCTCAGAATATCTAGAGTTCATATCACACATAGAGCATTTTACTTTTATTTATCTTATAATGCAGTTTTAATTGAGGTGGATTTTGTAGGAGGCAATTTACCAAACAAAGATGTATGCACTCATAGCTATGAATTAGTAAAGCCTTTAGCATTTAGCATGTGACCTGAAAAAAAAGCTTATGCAGACTGTTCCAGGGGGACATTAACACTAGCTGTCTCCTCACCCCATCCTAACAACAACCCAGCATGACACTGATGTGAGGTAACACGCCACCCAGCATGTCTGTGCAACCTTCCCAGTGCTATTCCGGCCTCACTCTCTGGGTTTAAATTCCCTCCACCAACTCCTTATACTGCCACGGTCTTACTGCCAAGGTTTCTGAATTCAGAACATCAGTTTATCAGCCCAGAAACCAATGCAACAATATTATGCTTGCAAATATATTACTGATTCTGCATTATTGATACTGAGAGAATTATGAATCTAGAAGCCAAAGTATACATAGAATGGAAAATACACTGAAAACCAGCAGCAGCAAAGAAAAAAAAATACTGTTTATCTTAAATTACATTTAAATGGCTGACATGGAATCAAGACATTAGGTCTTGCTCTCTGTAGTAATTTTGTTAGGAAAACATTTCCCATTAATGTTTAGACATTTGATTTTGTAAATCAAATGTAAATCACTTTGAGAATGAAAACAAAACCTTATCAAACCTGTATTTACTTATCACTTGTCATTATGGTATGCTTTAGGTACATGGAATGACGTACCAACTGAACAAGCTGTAGTGCCTCAGGAAGCAATCAGCTTCAGTCATAACTGAACTCCCCCCAGACCGGCTTATCCTGGCAATGTTTCATTCCCCAGTGCCTGTTCATACATACAGTGTGCTACAGTTTAAAGAAATCTGGACCTCTTCCTATTTCAGTAATAGCTCTGAACTGAATAGCTCTGAACTGAATAGTTCTGAACTGAACTATTACAGCAGTTCTGAATAATGCTCCCCAAGTCTCAGACACCAGGGAGTCACTAGTTGTATCTAGGAAGTAGGTTGTGCTTTTTAAAAAGGTCATTTTATCAGTCTTCCTAACTGCTGTTAGTGCTAAATGGTGCTCCAGCAGTAGGCAGTGGGTAGCTCCATCCAACACCGAGAATTTGAGTACCATTCAGTATTTGTTGCTTATTATCTGTGTCCTCTTGAGCATGACAACTTGAGAAAGCTGTGACTGCTGTGTGAGGTCTGGGGAGCTCACAAACCAGTTTCAATTAATTTAAAGAGAAATCTTTAACACAATCTTCTGGCCTGGGTACAACCATAGCAGTAAGCTGAGTGCCATTTGACTTGTAGCAGCTTTGAACCTCTCCAAATTAAGAGCAGACCCAGCAACACCTACCTGGAGGGCCTGGAAGACCTGCTTGTCCTGGAAGCCCATCCACCCCTGGGTCACCTGGTGGCCCACGGAGTCCACTGGCACCTGGATATCCAACACCAGGAGAACCAATTTCTCCACGATGCCCCTTGGAGCCTGGTAATCCTGGCAGTCCTTTTTCACCTGGGAAACCTAGCCCACCATCACCCTGTGCACAGCAAAGACAATGACGGCTGAAAGTCAAAGAGATGCAAAAGGATACCACAGCTATCATTTTAACTAGAGTTTAGCTGGTTCTGTGCAAGGTTCAGATGGGCCTGGGAAGGTACATAGAAACCACTGTACATTATCCATCATTATTTCAAAATGCAGGAAAACTCAGTGACTATTAAATATAATATTTTATATTGGTTTTGCCAAAATATAAATATTACATATTCTGAAAGACATTTAATTTCTTTTTAACAAGAAAGATTCTGGTATGATTTTTTTATTCCAAGATTTGACTCAGAATTACACCTACAGTTTCATTCATTTTTTAGGACACAACATAAACCAGCACTAGGGTCTACTCCAGTACTGGAAGTTTATCTTTTGAGTGGGCAGCCAAAGGCATAATGAATGCCAATTATTAATCCTGACCAAGACAAATCTGTGCACAGGGACTGTGAGCTTTTTATGTATTTGGAGACTTACCACAGGCTAATCAGGCCTTTTCTATTGTCTCTGATCCTTATGTGAATTCTGAAGCACTGCTGCTAAACCAATGTGAACTTACTGGAGGGCCTGGTGGGCCTGGCAAGCCTGGAAGTCCATCCCTGCCAGGAGTTCCTGGGATGCCTGAAGGTCCTCTGGGTGCTGTTGCACCGCGGTCCCCAGGAGCACCTCTGCCTGTTGCATAGGTCGAGTCCCCTTTTTCTCCCTTAAGGCCTGGAAGACCTTGCTGACCAGCTGAAGCCTACAGACCAAAAGATAAACCAACAGGAATATGAACGTGCAGAGAAAGCACTGAGTCTTCTTTCCTGTAACTTGGTGTGCTGCATTTACTGATGCTGATAAGGATGCTCCGAAGACAAAAGACTGGTATCTTTGTGGACTATGATTTTCAAAGTAAACACTGCCAGTGAGCAATGCTCAGCACTTTGGAAAATCCTGTTTGTTACGGGTGCCGTTTCATAAAACCACAGCTCAACTCTCACTAACACACATAGCATACAGCAGTTGAGAAGGAGACTGCATCTAGGCCACAGTTTTTACAGCTATGAGCAATGATGTGGAAAGATCCCACCACTTGATTTTCCAGGTCTTCTCTCCAGGCAGTTGTAGATCTGCTTCCCCAGCCAGCCCTTATTTAGGAAGACCCTGGGTCTAATCCATGTATGTCTATTAGCCAAGAAGCCCTGAGGTGAATAACGGTTACTGTTTTTCTCTTGACTGCTAAACACACAGTTCTCAGAACTTAAGAACAGCTTTTTCTCCCATTTTTTACAGGTGAGAATTTCTCTCCTTTCAGTTTCTTTTCACAGATCAGTTCTGGTTTGTCCTTTTTCTTTTTTAAAGATCCAAACAAGAAATTATGCTAAGAACTGTGTTCTGCTTTAACTACAATCAACACCTGCAATTGTCAGGGGCACTTTTCCTCCTCCAATTCATGACCAACAATATAAACTCTTCCTGCCTTACCGGAGGGCCTCGCAGTCCTGGTGCACCCACACTGCCTGGGTCTCCACCAATGCCTTTAGCCCCTGGCAAACCAGGGCTTCCTGATGGACCTGGTGGACCTGAGATGCCTTTGAGACCAGTTCTTGTAACTCCTCCATCACAAGCACAATCACCTGGCTCTCCTGGAAAATACAGTGAACACCCCAAATTCAGTTTCATTTGAATAAAACTCCTTTTCAGTTGCAAGAGCTCCAAAAGCAGTATTTCATTCCATTAGGACAAAGCCATTCTCATATGATTTGATTTTGTGCCTACTCTGCTCAGGTGATGTGTCAGGCAAATGGAGCCCAGGTTTTGTCCAGGTTAATTTCTATGCAATGCCTACCATCAAATCAACATTTACAGCATCAACTTCAGCACTTCTTTTACCTCTTCCCAAAGGTTTAGACTCTCCTAAACCCATCAGTCTCCTAAACTGATGGGTTTAGGAAAGTTTTAGGACAGAAGTCTTGCATGTTTTTAAAAAGGTTGTATGTTAAAGAAAGCAAATCCATACTCCCACTCACAGTAGGTTACAATAACCTTCACCTGGATGCATTTGTATTTCCCTGAACTGTAACTGGATCCAAACAATCACAAAGCACAGTGCTATCTGCATCATCATGGCTTTTGCCACTGGTTCTGTCACACGCTGGGACCCAAAGTCTCATCATTTTTAGCACAAGGGAGAATAAAATTAAGTTTCTCTGTCACTTCCAGCCTATATAGCAAAAAGCAGTGAACAAGATTTTATTTCCAAGTCTCATTACATCTCATGACTTTAAAGTACAACTTACTTGGCTAATTTTCTGGGTATGAGATGTTTATCTGCCATTTGCCTGAGCAGAGTAGGAAGTAGGAAATAGAATTTTGCTGGGAGTGCTGGGCACAACTCTAAATTGTAAAGGCTGTTGGCTCTTTTAATCCATCTCAGCCTCCTGTGATTTGTCATAAAGACACTTCCACCTCATCCCTTAGGATATTAGCCACATGCAAATATCTTTCTGAGGCCCAGTGACTGCTAAAAGGCTCTTTCCAAAACACGAGTCAATTACCTTTATACCCTTTTGGACCCAAAGCTCCTGGTAGCCCTCTTTGTCCAGGTTCCCCCGGGGCCCCAGTCCTTCCATCCAGGATCATGTCAGGGGGGAATGAAGGGCCTATATGTAAAAAGAAGGCAAGCAAAAGCCATGAGAAGGCTGGATTTCCAGCTCATTCATTACTCACAATTTCAGTTATGCAACCAACAGAAATGGCACCAGATCAAACTGCAACTGCGGAAGTTAGATGAGGAGCTGGAACCAGGGTTGGCATCACAAGCTGCAGTCCTTTGCCCTGTGTTTGCTTATAGCGTCTCATGCAGAAAAGCAAAAAATGTGGATGCAAGTTTCATTCCTTTACTCCTCTTCCACTGCACTTTAAAGAATTAACAGTTGGCTGAAGAACTCACCAAACTGTGAATAGGTTGCATAAAGAAAAGCAAATGACTCAGTTCATGCAGATGTGCCTTTACAGCTCTGGGAGACAGTGAGACTCATATGGATAGAAGCTGAGGGGACATACTGGTTATTGCAATGACTGGCTATTGCCCTTTTTGCTGGCACAGAAGCTATCACATGTGAGCAATGTCTCTGCTGCTTCTGGCATGGCAGAGCCATCCCCAGGGCTACTACCCTTTAAGCATTAAGTTGCTGCAGCTCAGGAAAGAGACTAAATGGCAAAAAGGTTAAGGGCCCTGTTCCTCACTTTGTAGCTGTAGCATTATTTTCTACATCTGTTTATATGCTGAATAGAATGAAACATGAGCTCACAGAAACAGCAGTGGAAATTGATCTAACAATCTAAAACTACAGGGTGGGAAAACCCTTCCCCTCAGTGACAGCAGTAAGATGGAGTGCTGACCAGCACCCATCTGATGTTCCATGAAACAAACTGCAACCATCAGCTAAAACCAGCTACAAGAGCTTTACAGACTCTGCAGAAAAACAAGCTGTATTTGACTAGCAAACAGTTATTGATAAGAGAGCATTTATTTCTTCTCCACAGAAAATCATTTCAGACCATGCTCGTTGGCTCTGTCTGGGAGTGTGCCCAATTTTGAAAGGCTGGCTCTCAAAAATAGAACTGGTTGTTTCAATTCAGCTTATGCCAGAGGGTAAAACACAGGGTTTGTGTAAAATCAACCCTTTTAATGTAATACTCAGCTTCTGAGGAAAACAAATCTATGCATAATTAATCCAATCACAAAACATGTAAAAAATGAAAACACATTTCCTTAGGCCTGAAAACTGTCTCTTCAGGCATCCTACCTGACTCCTGGTACCCAAATAACCTACTCACAAGACTAGACATATACCCTAGGTGCTCATAAGATCATGGTCTAGTCTTTATCTAAGCCAGTAGGAAAGTACTGCAGACCTTCAATGTCCTCTGTGTCATAACTTGTGCCCACACAGCCTTGTGCCCTGGTCTCTCAGGAAACGCTCCCCCAGACAATAATCAGCTGTATTTTCTTACCTCAGAGGGGTGGCTGCTGATACATATATTTAAAGTTGTGAGTTACGATCACAGTAAGGCGTCAATCAAACATTTGAGGTTTACAGATGAATAATCCTCACTGGCAAATAAATAACTTTATAAATTATTGTCCTGTTTCACTCTGAATCCAGCAGGAAAATAGACAATAAAATACACATACGTGGTGATCCGGGCAATCCTGGTGCTCCCGGCAGACCTGGTAAACCACCTCTGCCAGGAGTGCCTGGTAATCCAATCGTTGCTCTTCCTGGTTCTCCCACTTCACCCTTCACACCTGGAATTCCTGGAGACCCTCCAGGACCCATTCCATCTAGATAACAATGACACAACGATCAGCTCTCCATCAGCAAACACATTCTAGTATTTAATGAGTAACTGCTGTGCCCTGAACTGCACTCATGTTGGCACAGAACAATTTATAACTGCACGCAAAGGAAAACTCCCTAATCAGAGGCATCAACTGGAAAATCTTCACAGGGCTGCATTTAAGTCCCACTGATCAGTCAGACAATGAACTATATAAGACTGAATTTTATTAATCTTTGAGTGAGATAATATCCTGCATAACACCTAGTCTCTGGATCATTGCAGGCAAGGAGCTCACAGATGACATTCAAGTGAAACAGGAACTTTCACGTGAAACCTTTGATGGGACAAACGGGTTCCACCTACAGCATTTTTTTCCTAGCCAAATTGCAAATATGAAAAGTCATTAAAAATATATTTCAAAAACATTTGCTGTTATTTAAAATATAGGAAAGGTTCTGCCAATCAACTCATTTGAAATGGAAATCAAAGAATCAACCTCCTCTGTGTGCTGCTATATCACGTGTTCACACCTGAAGCCTTACTTGGGCTGTAATTATTGTGGGACTAATTCTGCTTCCGTTCCACTTGGTTTCCCTGTGTATATTCCTGCCTGCTATGTCTCAGACATTCGGAGCAGTCTGCAAATCAGGCAGCTGAAGAAGCAGGGAGAGGCTTGCTCCACCAATACCTTCACCATCTCCAGGTCACTACCCAGAGTCTTCTCAGCAACAAACACAGAAAACAGCCTGCTAAGGGCACTGTCAGCAGCTGCTTTACCTCTTTCCAAGCCTGGAAACCCTGGAGCTCCTGGAAAGCCTGGTAATCCACTGATCCCTTCATCTCCTGGAGGACCAGGTATTCCTGGGTTTCCAGGGTCACCCTGGGCACCTATTAGACAAATACAGAAAACAAGAAGGAAAATCTCATGAGAATTTCTGCTGAAAGACTGTTCGGTCAACTACTGATCTCATAGACAGCAAAGGCTGTAAAGCTGTTAGCAGTTGCCTGTTAGTCAACGTTAACAATGGGAGAATTCCTTCTGACCTGTTAGAGGTTGTTTCAAACTTGACTGCAAGTGAAGGAGGAAGAATAGGAGAGATCATATAATTTGTCCCCTTACCTTTATAGCTTCAGAGGCTGTTCCCATCCAGGTCTCATTCAGCTCCGGTGTTATTTAAGCTCATTTTCTCAACAATATCCTTACCACATTGTATGACAAATAAAAGCAGAATGACATTCAGAATACCTATTTCTATGCTACACAAGGAACCCATTTTTCATTGATTGATGGCTTGGCTTTGCGAACGAAGATTTGGGAAGGGCTTTACCCACGCTTACTACAAGCACAATGATGACTACAAGGGCAAGGTGGGATAGACAAATCCAGATGGAAAAAAGGCTGCTTGGTCATTCAGGATGTTTCCGAACAAGACTGATCTCCTGAGTCAACCTCGAGCAACCAATGACACCTTATCACCTGCCATTTCATCCCTCACCTGTCGCTACAGGGCTTTGCAAGTGTGAGTAAACCCACAGGTAACTATATAGCACTTCTCTGTGCTCTCACAGTCAGCCTCCTAGGCACTAAGTTTTGTCCTGCCTTGAAATATATCATTCTGCAGTGTGGGGATGAAAGTTTCATTGCAAATTCTGAAGCTATAAACATGGGACAATGGTATGTGTATACCAACAACACAGAAATGAAAGAAAAAGTAAAAGGAATGAGTTAGACCCTTGGGAAAGTGGTAAGAGGGAAAGCTGACTCAGAAAAAGGGCTTTAGAGGAGTTGCAAAACAAAATGGAAACATGTACCTGAAATGACTAAACCTTCCCTGTCAATAACAATAGGAGGGCCTGGGGGACCGGTGTCACCTAATTCACCCTGTAGAAGAAAACAGATTCACGCTGCATTCAGATGGATGATAGAGGGGAAGACTGCTTGTCCAGAAACAGACTGTATTATGGTAGCAATGTCTGTAGTCATTCCCTGACTAACCATTACTCTTTGTCTTGGTGAAGAATATACTTTGTTCTGCTCTTAACCACCATCTGCTGTCCTGACTGACCTACTTCCTGTCAGATGAAACTGAGGACTGCTTCAGAGAAAGTGTTTGCTGCTATCCAACTATCTGAAGGCATTCCTTCCTCTAACAGTATTGAATCCTCTTTGAAATAGCAAGTGCAAAATCTGTCCAAATCACTGATCATTGTCCAACCTGCCATCAGATTTATAATATAAACACCAGGCAGTGTACACGTTGTTGCTTCTTCCAGTAATACTCTTCAGCCCATAAACCTGTATTACTACTACTTCCACGTGCTCTGCACAAAAAAAAGGCCTTCAGTACTAGCATTTCACATGTATGCCAACATATACAAATCTTGGTAGCAGTTAAGTGTTTTCCACAACAAACTACTACCCAACCATTTCCCACTCAGTTTCCAGATGTCTGACTGCCCACACTGTGAGATACCCAGCAAATGTTTGCTACATATTGCCTATATATAGCACAGAAATGGAAATCCAGTATTTCCATGCGAGAAGCTACCTTCATGCCTTCAACTCCATCCAGTCCTGGATAGCCTGGAAGACCTGGATGACCCTGGGAAGTCACACAGGGGAACATTATTACACAGTGAGACAATAAGACGGCAGTATTCGTTAGCTGAGACATCTGCAGCACCTAGACTTGAATCACAAACCTAGTTCATTGTCCTACCAAACATCTGCAGAAGAATTAAACAGAAAACTGATTTGTCAACACTCACAAAATACAGGATCTCCTTTAAGTCTCCTTGTGCTGCAAAGATGGTGAGAACTGGTGAGCAGGCATGAAGAGGTCCAAATCAGGAGACCTTGGAGTTCTCACACAACTGTGGGAACGCTTGTGGAGTGAGGAGTCTAGAACATTATTTTCCTTGTCGCCCACACTTTCCCTTCCACAATATTCCCTTCCAATCAAAGCATTTAAAGTGACACAGGGAGATCCAGCTCTTCATTTCCTGGCAGCATTCTCAGGGACACCAAAATTCCCCTTCTGGTTGTGTGACTAGAAATTACACAGAAGTGATACACTGTTCTCTGTTGGGTGACATACTCAACCTGGCCCAATACGGACTGCATATCACACTGCCACTGCAGGCAAAATGGGATATTCCAAGAGCTCTGGAGCAGAGAACCTTAACTTTAGAGCTTGCCTGTGATTCAGAAGTCTCAGACAGCTGTAGGCCCCAATACAGACTATACACAGTACTGCTGAGGAACCTGGATTATTCCAGGAGGGAATTACAATTTCCAGTCTGTGGAGGTGGTCCTCTAGACATCCAGGGATAACTCAACAGTTAAAGGGATACAGAGTTTTACATGGACCTTCGACTTAGCTCTCACTAGTTTAATAAGGCAGATGCATTAACCTGTCAGAGAACTTGAAGCCACTACATAAGGAAGTCAGTAGATCTTAAGCACCTGGGTGGCTTCTTCAAGTACAGTTAAAAAATAAAAGAAATTTCACCTTTCTCCCTGGAATCCCATCGGATCCATCCAGTCCTAAAAGACCCTGGGAACAGCAAAAAAAGATTAACTCTCAGAAGCTCCATCTCAATCTGGTCTTATTGTATCAGGCTCCAAATATCTCAGCACCAAAGAATGCAAAGGTAAAACTTTCAAAAGGAGAAGCTACCACTGACTTTCCATACAATATTTTCCAAATACTAACAATCATAATCGAGAGAATTCAGCAGAATAACTGATACAAAAAGGCTTCTCTTCTTCAGCCATTGTCTTTCTAATCAGCAGCTCCAGGTAAGTAAGTCATGGAGTCCCAACCTTCTAGGAAGTCTGCACTTATAAAGCCACAAGAAACAATCAAGACTTTGTAACTTGACAATTTACTCTACACATACAGAACAAAGTGCCTTGGTCTTCCTGTTGTGTATAAGCCCATCTCTGCAGGGTCATGGTGCTTTGAAGATTCTATGACTGGCATGGGACTGATCATGCTGTTAACTCCCAGAGACTGGTTAGACCAACATCTATTGCCAGCTTGCCCATTTCTCCCACATATAGCTGTGTTCTCTCATGGCTGATCTGGTACTGGTTAAGAGCTTCCTAAAACCTCTGCAAGGCCCCTTTATTATCTTCATTTGGACCTCCTGGTTCTGTTGTTGTATGGCCCTGACTACTATGGGATAGAGTCCTATGTCTGAGACTCCTACATGCTTTGGGAATGGTTCTGCTGATGAAAGGCCCATTTCATGTGTTGGAGAACGAGCATTTAAGGACTTTGCAAAATTACCTACCCTGCCACCTGGTAAGCCAGGCACGCCTTTTTCTCCTTTTTCTCCAGTACCTCCAAAGCCCTGGGGAAAAATATCAATGTTAAATCTGAGATATATTTGGAATTGAATGGCACAGCCCTACAACTAAATGAGCACAAACCCATCTATTAACAGAGAGACAAGGGGGAAAGACTGCTTCTGCTGGGACTCTTTTGGTCCAGAAAGAAAACCTGTACCAACCAAATCGGCAGTATGTGCAGTACATTATCTTCTTCATTCCCATGACTTCTATCCACTTAAACCATGGCAGATCTCTCAGCAGCAAATGCAAGTAACCCCATGCTATAAACAGCAAAGTTCTGCCCACTGCTACTCTGTATTATATGCTAGATTTAGAAATTATTTCAAATCTCATTTCTTAACAGCAGCAGCTCAAGGGACTGCTCAGAGCACTCTTTTCCATTTCTAAAGCCTACGAATGACACAAACCAAGCATTTTCACACTCAACAATTGAAAACCTTTGGTGTTTTTCCAAGTCAGCAAGAAATATCAAACCCAGAGAGAGAACACCAGGATTTAATTTCAGGAGAGTTACAGTAGTTAAGCAATTTTCAGGCTTCAATCTTGAAATATCTTATAGCTATGGTTAAATTCACACGTATGTTCAACCCCACCAGCTAAAATGGGCCTCTTGTGATGCATAAAGCTAAACATGCAGATAATGGCACCTTTCCAGAAAGGCTAATAAACTGTGCTTCATGTACAGTTTTCTCTTGCACGTCCTACTAAAAACATCTGTACATTGAAGGAACTGGCAAACAATTTATCTTATTAGTCAGAAGTTCCACAAAATATTTATTCCCTAAACTGATCAAATAACCTGTGTTTACAAAAGGTTATAAGCTGGGAAATAACTCTCTGGAATCCAGGGATAAACTGTTGTTCTTGATTCATACAGAGAAGACACTACACATTGCTAAGTTTACGAGCACTAATGTTAAACAGCCCATTTTAAATCTGGATATATATCTAGACAGAAAGACCCAGATGTGCTTCACAGCTTTAAAGTAAAATAACAAGAATATGTTTAGACATAATTAAAAGACTAATTTTTGTTTTAAATATGTCTAGCTCATCAACAAACACTGCCATCAAGTGGCCACGTAAAGGGTACGTCTACTTGCAGGTCTCTAAACTGCAAATTACATGCACTTGAAATAACAGCTGCTTTGTAACGTCTGTAGTAGGACAACATTATCTTCTTTCGGTAGTAGGACGTTATCTTCTTTGTATCTCCAGGATAGAAAACGATCAGATTGCAGTTACACTCTTCAAAAAGTCTTGTGGACGTTTTTATCAGATTTTCAATGTATTCTGGTGCCTAGAAACTCCTGTAGAGACCCTGTAAGCTATTCACAGGGTGTTGTACCACCTAAATCACATTAGGCAGGTATCAAAAACTCTCCTCTGTCTTACCGGGATGCCAGGCAATCCTTTCTCTCCAGGGAATCCTTGGGGGCCTGGCTCACCCTGACAAGGCGAAGAGGTAAACACAATAAATCACTGTGCCTTTCCCCAATCCTCCATCATGCTCCTGACTCCTAAAGTAAGGCCTTGTAATTTATTTCTCAGCAAGTATACTTGACTTGTGTCATCATGTGTCAGATATAGCGTCCCTCAGCACAGTGCTGGTGCATGGAACAAGTTCTCTGTTACTACATCTCATGGCTTTAGAGACCTCTACTTGGGAGTTGTTCTACTGCCCTCCACGGCTAGAAGTCAAACTAGAAGCATTTCATAATGTCATCTAGGGAATTGGGACGTACATGATACTTAATGAAAACCAACAAAATAACACATAATAAGATAAAATAATGTCTTCACAGTCCTGCCTACAAATTCAAGAGTGAGCCAAAAGGAATGGCATTTGTTTAAATATCACCTCACACTAATGCAACTCCACCAAGCAAGACAGTATCTCTCATGACTTAGGCAGGGGTTTAGGCAAGCTCAGACTGGGCTCCAAACCAGTCCGTATAGGCCCCACATTAATTCAGTATACCTAAATTTCATGCATGTAAAGGATGTTTAACTCAAGATCTATACAGCTTCTATAAAAAAGACTGATGAGCTAAAAATATGTATCTCTCTAAATGCCAGGATAACAAAGTAAAGGAGAGAAATCTGATTATTTCAGTAGCGAACATCATGCCAAAGCTGGAGCCTTCTATTTGTTTTGCTAAATGGATTTAGGGTTTTTGCTTCAGTTGACACAATTTTACAGGTCAAACAGAAACAAAATACAGTTCATTTTGTTTTAGTATTAATAATGATACTCTTAAAATAGCTTCCAGATTTCTCCATCTGAGAGGTATGCATTCTCCAGTGGTCTGCAATGCTCTGAGCCAAGAAAGTTTTTATCCAATAGCCACCTAGCAGATTAAATTGGTACAGAAAATAATTTTGATTTAGAAATATAACAGCCCTCACTGTCTACTAACTTCATTCAGCCTTGAATGAAGAAGCATGGGGAGGGGGAGGGTTTGCAAATTGCATTTACAGACCTTTTCTCCTTGCTTCCCTTTTGGAAATCCCATGAATTCCAGTATTCCAGTGGATGGTGGGGGACCTGGTGGGCCAGGCAGCCCTACATCACCCTGTTGGCAAAAGGGAAAACTATTAACATAGGCAGAACATGTTTGATTTGAATCAGAAAAAGCCACTCTAATTATATCCACATATTTAATATCTGTGCTTCCGAATGTTAGCACAGACTTTGGTCATGGAAGCCATAAGATCAGACTGAAAATTAAAGTGAAGAGGAAAACATTCCAAAAAAACTCTGGGGACGAATATGAAAGAAAACAATAAACAATTAGAGATGTAGAATGTAAAGTGAATTAAGCCCCAGATTGAGAACTTGGAGAAGCCCATTATGCCAGTGTAAATTCTCACACAGTCTGCAGGACACCATTTAGGATACTCAGACTATAAATTACACATCAGTTGACCCAAAGAATATTCTGAAAGCCAAAAAGAATGAAGTCAGTAGAATAATTCAATACAAGAGGTGAGGGTCCAAAGAAATGGAAAGACAGAGATTCAAGATATCAAAGGACATCACTTCTCCATAACCATGAAAATATTGAACTGAAATGACATTTTCCCCCTTCCTCTCTTCATCCAGAAACAAGCTCCCATCATTTTGTGGTGTACCAACACGTAAGGAACCAGCAAGACTCTCTGGTATTTGGACTGTTAATCGGTCAAAGAGAAGAAAAGAAAAAGAAGGAAATGCTAGAACCTACCCACTTTCTAAAGGACCAAGCTATGATGGGAACACTAGAGTATTAGTTCATGCTCTTCCCATAACAGAACAAATTCACCTACCTTTTCTCCTTTCTCTCCTTGAAAGCCTAATCCCATGTTACCCTAGGAGAGAAAACCACCAATGATGAGCAAGCAATAAAACAACAGCAGCACCATCTATGCCTACAGCATTGTTAAAAAAGCCAATGATCAGGAGTAGAAAGAAGGCAGGTAGGTACTTACTTTTGGACCTGGTGGCCCAGGGGGACCCACTGGACCCTAAAAGTGAACAAGACCAAGATTTTATTTCTTTTGACTTCATTAGGAGGCATACAACTGGAGCAATGCTGGGATCTGCAGTGGTACCTGCATCTCTTGCCCCAGAGCAAAAGTAACCCATACACATGATCTTCAAGTCTTTAATAGACAGCATAGCCTTTTGGTGCTGTGGTTAATTAAAAGCAAACTTCAGTTCAAAAGCAACAAACACGTGGTTTGTTTTTACCTCTGCCCATTGGAAACTCTAGCAGCACCTTGAAAAATCATCTCTTTAGCACATCTCGTGATGACAAAGGTTCCAAACATGCAAAGGTCAGCATAATCCCTCTACTCCCAAAATAAGGAAGTGCTCACTACAGTATAATGTAGTGTTTGTAGACAGCACTCTAGGACTTGCTGGAGCCCTCATTCATGATTGCTGACCTGAGCACTACTCCAGAGAGAAGCCTTCTCTCTTGTGATTAGATTACACTATCTAAGTTCAAGTATTCTGTGCTTGAAGTCAGCTGTGCTCAGTCCTTTTAGATGCGCACACACACACACGTTGTAATGACAAACACAAGGAAGGAAAACTGCAAACATTTTGAACTGTTCAACAAGTGCAACAGGTGAGGTCTCTTACCTGCAAACCTGGTAATCCTATAGGGCCTGCAGAACCTATTGGACCTGGAAAACCTTTTGGACCCTGCAGGAAGAACATAGGGCAAATACAGAATGTGTAGCACTTACCCTATCAAACCCCAACAACGTGAGTCTCAGGAAACATTAAGCAATATCCCCTAATTAAGTATGCCAGTTAAAATACTGTAATAAAACCATTTCGTATTATTAGATGTATTTTGAAAATCAAAGGAATAGAATTCAATAGTAGAATGGAGTTTGATTTGAATAAGGAAAAAGTGAACAGATAATAGCAAAAATCTGAGTCCTTCTACCCTACTGTGGATTGACTCATACCACCACACATCTGGAACTGCTCATGCTAATGGTATCACACATGTAAATACATGGCCCACTAATGTGAAAAGCACCCTTGAGAACCAAACAAGAAAAATTACCTACTTAGTATTCTTTAAAATCATTATTCCCCAAATTAAGTAACTTACAGAAATTCCATCCAATCCAGGAAGACCATTTTCTCCCTAAAAATTATAAATGCACAAGTGAAAATTACACCATGTTATTGCAACAAACTATAAGGAACATTAAATTTTGTATGAATAGAAGTATTTGCTGTTAGTTAATATTAGATCAAATGTATACAGGAAAATATTTTTACACCTGTGCTTCCACATTTAAATTAGGTAATGGAGAGGTTCCAAAACTCCAGAGAAATTACAACCATTTTATTGATGGGTAACAAGAGAAACTAAAGTGGTATGCAGAAAAAAATACATTGATTGTAAAAACACTGAAAAATACACTACAAAAGATTTCATTACAAAACCAATATACATATCAAATATGTAAAAGCATTATTATACCAAATTATCTCTATTTCCCATAAATATTGAAGAAATAAAGATCTCTAACTTTTACCAACTACTAAGCATATATAATGTGGGTAGAATGCTATAAAAGTTCTTAATTTTGACCAAAGCCATATGACAGAACATTTCTTAATATTTTCAGTATTTAACAAAGCATGAGGCTGCTAAATATTGGGGTATTCAGTCCTACAAGAGATACTAAACCCTTTGTAGATTTATTCCACCTTTTCACAGCTCTGTATTCAGACATACCCAGGACAGCCATGTCTAACATCATGAGCAACCTGATCTGCAGCATCAGCCCTGCAACCTGCAGGACATCAATGTGCTTCTTGTACTTCATCTTTTCCTACATGATGACAAGTCTTACCTTCATTCCTTTCAGGCTGCCTTGAGCAAAAACAGGTTCTCCTTTAAGTCCTTTTGGGCCAGGGCGACCCTGATTAAAAACAACAAAAAAATCAAGTCACAAATAAATTCCAGGAAAAAAATACTGATTCAGTTTTGAAAGCCTTTATATTCAGCATAATGGACAAGGCAAACTCCTGGCTCCAGTAAACTGCAGAAGTGCCACTGCAGCTTTGTCAGAGAAGCTGTGTTAGTATGAGAACTTACAACTCACTGCAGCTTTATTAAAATAAGGTTCTGCAAGCATTTTCTCTGGTATTATCCTGTTTAGATCAGACTGCCCTTTTATTTTAGGTCTTCAACAACTTTTAAGCTCCTATTTCAATCTGTTTGACATGTGGCAGCCCTCTTGTTCCTCTATGTATCAACACTATTCAGAGTATTTTCCAACATCGTATGAATTTCAAGTCACCCAACCTGTGTTTTTAAGACCAGGCTTTGAATGTGAACAAATACTCAAATAATTTAAAGTCAAACATTTTTTGCTCACACTTCAAAAATAACCATGAACTATTATAAAAGGCTATAATTCCTAAAAGCATCTAAGAGTGCAGTTCTTGTACCTAATCCTACACTCTTGAAACAGAGCGTACAGAGTGGCCGTCCTCTACAGCCAATGGAGAAAAATGGGTGTCTCCAAAAACAGTTCATCCTGACAAATAGAGACAGAACTGGTCTCAAAAGCACCACTCCCTGTAAGAGGGGAGTGCAGATGAACAGATTCACAGGATCTCCACTTTACCCTCAGAGTGGGATTTCTATGAGACAATGATACTGAGCTCTAACAACGCTAGGATTCTTCCTAAGTACTTGGGAGTTACTTTTCCAACAAAGGCATGAAAAGCAAATTCCTGGCTTAGTGACTACAAAACAGCATACTCAAGCTGGGACATACAGGCAGCCCAGGTAGGCCAGGAAACCCATCTGATCCAGAAACACCAGGACTCCCAGTGGTACCATTGCAGCCATCAAGGCCGGGCAGACCTCTAGGTCCAGGTTGCCCAGGGTGACCCTGTGTAAAGGGGAGAAAGAGAGAATGACTGACAGGATGCATTATTTTATTAGTAATACTGTCCTCAGAAAGTGGATAGCTTCCAAATGGCAACATAAAACAAAAGAAACACACAACTCCCACTCAAGTTCAGTGTATGGCAGACTGCAACAGAACAAGCTTCTTCAGCCAGCATTGTGTATCCTCCCCAAAGCTTCAATCCTAGAACATTGGCTGTATTCATTTGATTACCTTTTTCTCCAAGGGATAATTTTCTTTAGTACATAATTTGTGCATGAGTAGGTCCCGAAAGGGTAATACTCATCCCAACACAGTCAGAAACATAAGGCATGTAACACAGTGTAAAACAGCATGCAAGGGTGCACCTGACATCAGGAATGGAAGCTGCTCATGTGAAAACAAGGGCAGAGGCAGACTCAACAATACTGAGCATTTATAATTCCAATCTGCTTAAAGTTTCAGTGACTTCTCTTCCTCTCCAGTGTGGATTCTTCCCTTTAATAGTTCAACAGATGTTACAGCTCCAGCACCAGGCCATTCAAGCAAAAGAGCTTTTCTTGATGTATTAAACTTAAAACTTTAGGCAAAGCAACTGGTAGAAAGATCTAATTAAACTAGAAGAAATTGTTTGTAATGGTCAATTATTAATCAAGCAGAGTAGAATACAATTCTACCTAATTCTGATTTCACACCTCTCTTGCCCAAATTAATAGCTCAATTAATTTGACTGGAGTTCACTCAGCACAGTACTGGTGCAAAGGAGATCAAAGTTTGAGACTTTAGTTACTTTTCCTTCAGTGTCATATGGGTATGCGTAGGCAGAACACAGAAAGGCAGAACTGTCAGTCACACTAGCCAGCTTTCAAGCAGCTTCTTATTCTAGCCTCCTTCTCACAGAAATCAGTTCTGTGGCACTCAAAGACAGTGTTTCGTGTAGGAAGAAAAATGAAACTCATGGAGATAGTATCAGTAACTGACAGTTCTCTCCCTCTGCTCAGAACACCCAGATCTTGACTCATCCCAAAAGTACTTTTGTTTGATCCTAAAGATTCATCCTTAAGATATGGCATTAAACAAGTTATGACTCACACTAGGAGAGTAAAAAAAACCAAACATGGATAAAATGGAGATAAAACAGAACGGTAACAATCCTTCATGTTTTAAGCCTGACACTTAAAACAAAACACATTTGTGTTGCTAAAGGTCTTCCCAGTCCAAGCCAATAGCACATGCTCTGACCAAACTCAGGATGAACTTTGCAGTAACGTAAATTCTCATATCTAAGGATCTTAAAATGCCTTCCAAAATGTGGGAATGCTATAATCTTCATTTTACGCATGAAAAGCTGGGGGTACACAGTAGCAGAGTGACTTTCCCAAGGATGCAGAGCAAGTTAGGTCATAGTTATGTAAATACTCAAGCTGATCGCTGGTCTCAGCTGCTGCCAGGAGAGCCATCGCACACTCCTGCTTACTCACACCTACATCTTCCCTTTGCTGGTGTAAGCACAGGCAGGATGGGCAAGTCAGAGCAGGAAACCAACACAGCAGAGAAGTAACTGTTCTGTTTCTTAATGGGGTTAATTTTCAGCCAGAAGAGTTCCTTGGTCCAGCTCATTTGACACCTGCACTGTGACTTGTGCCAACAAAATGGAGAGAAGGGGAGAGAGCCCAGATCTGTTCTCTGTCCATTAAAAAGGTGTAAACTGAATGAATGTGAAGTTTGTCTCCACTACAGGACCAAAGCAGCTCACTCAGACAAGTATAAATTTGAGATTAAACAAAGCCTGAGGACATGGAATGAAGTCATCCCAAAGCATTAGCATCAGGCACCACTACATACATTGTACCAGTTGCCATGATGATTAAAGTTTATTTGTCAAAACACCCACGTGTGTTGTGCAAGCAGAGACTTGCCAAGCCCTGGTAAAGCAACAGGAGAAGGCTGAAGCACCAATTTATTGCCACTTTTAGTCTCTTAGAAATTATTCCATTTGGTTCCCAAAGCTGAAACAAATCAGTGGCAACCCACCCTCCTGCATCCACGCAGGATGTCCCAGCCAGGAGCAGCAAGCCTCTGATGGGACAGGCTGTGACTGCAGAGGGAGGCCAGAGTGGTCAATGGCTACCAGGTCTTTCACCCTGTTTACAGCATCAACAAAACCAGAAGCCATGTGGGACAAGTGCACATGTATCTGGTTACAACATAAGGTGACCAGCTGCAAGGTTTAGTGAAGCTCAACAGCCAACATCTGCCCCTCAGAGCAAGATAAGGTGGAGCCAAGCTGCTAATCCTGTAGTGCTGGCCAAGATCCAGCCTGTGGCAGCCAGCTCACTGATGGCCTCATGTCCTGGGAAGCACTTTCGATCTCCTAACTCTTGTACCAACAGTCTGTAAGCAGCCCAAAGGATTTTGGTATCCTCTCCCTATGTGAGGAGGGGTCTCAAAGAGGGGACACAAAGTATGGTCACCACAGTGATTTCTTAGTGTATTAAATAAATCACAGTGATTTCTTATGTGTATTAAATAAACCTGTGGCCCTATCATGCATCCACGTCTGTGGTTCTGAGCCAAAGCGTGACAGACTGCCACACATGCGCACACACATGCTCTCTCTTTTGCTTTAGGAAATAAAAAATCACAGGATTTCCTACATCCTAGCTAATCTGCCATTAGAGTTCACAGTGTCTTAAGAACCTTACCTGAGCAGATACTGAGCACCCAGAGGTGACTTCCTGGAGACTTGTGAAGTTCTGGCCTAAATGAACCTTTTGCCCAGGGACTTAAAATACTGATTTAAAGAGATGATTTGACCAGAAAACCAGTGGTTAATAGCTTCACTGCTCTCACCTCCTCTAATTCCTGCTTTGGCAGATGTGCCAATTCAGCACAGGCACCTCAACTGACTTAAGGCAGAAGACTTTTACAGCCTTTTCTTATACATGGCAGGGTGACTAGTCTACAGACTGCAGTTAAAACACAGGCTGGAGAGATCACTTGTGCTCTCTGTTTGCACAAAGGGTGACATTCCCTGTGAGACAGATAAGGAAACACGAACTGTTCATCTAGGCCCTTGCTTTATCCGATTCTTGCTCGTACACTAATGCTGTGATCCCAAGGGGACTCTTTTCTAAACTCAAACAGCACAAAGGCAATCCCAGCATGGGAGCTCAGCAAGTATTTAAAACAGAGGAACAAATGCAATTAAGGGTGAACACAAAATTAACTGAATAAACAGTTGCACGGATCGCTACAGCAAAGTGACCTTTTCACCAAGTCAAGCCATCGCCAAGTCCTTGTGTTTCCTCTAGGAGGATCCTAAAATCCAGAACTTTGCCTCTCCATGAAGCTCTAGCTTTCATGGTACAGACAAGGACTCACTCACTCCTCACAGAGGTACTTCTTTCTAGAACTCCTTGGACAGCTCATGAAAAGCTATATACACCTCTTCTCTCCAGTTCAGGCCTTTGCCAGAGGTGTCCTTGAATCTTGTCCTATAGGAAAAAGTAAACTTCCTGAGTTGGGCTAAGGATTTGAGGGTTTCTTCTACAGCGTGACATAAAAGGCTAGTAATAAACACACATAGCTGCTGTATTTATTAGGTTAAAGGGATTAGTCAGGCCAGCTGCAACAACATAGATTACAGAATCAGACAATATCTCGAGTTGGAAGGGACCCATAAGGATCATCGAGTCCAACTCCCTGCTCCTCACAGGACTACCTAGCACTAAATCATATGACTAAAGAGCGTCCTCCAGACGCTCCTTGAACTCTGACAGGCTTGGTGCCGTGGGGAGCCTGTTCCACCTCCCCAGGGGAACTCTGTGGAACACCACTTCCCTTAAGGTCACAAGTGGGATTCCCCTCCAAACCACAGCCTTGCAGTCATTTGGCCTTGATTAAAATATACCTACCCACGCTGACATACCTGCATACTACAACCAACCTCTCTTCATGTTTAGATATTAATCCTTGTGCAGAGATAGCAAGATATTTTACTTTATCTTACATCTACCAGCACGCATGTGCTCTCTCCTTTACTCTGTATTTTACACATCCATATAATGCGTGTATGTTCATAGCCATTTCACAACAAACCTAAGCTACTCCCTACCCTGAAATGCAACTGGCAGAAGTATGAATATTCTCTCAAGCAGTGGTGGTGGTGGCTATTTTCACCCTAGAAAGGAAGTATTTATTTCAGTGGTTGGAATGTAAACAGTAGGAACCAGTTTCCCCTTCCCCTGTTTTCTGTCGGGCAGTTGTGGCACAGAAGAGCCACAGTGGTGAGCACTTTGCTGTTCATGAGCAGCACAAGCTGCCTCTTCCTATTCACCCACCTGCAAAATACAATAAAGCAGATAGAGTAGATCTGCATACGTTGGAGGCTTTGGATCCTCTCATCTACCTCCCCTACCCTCTTCGGAATGCCCATCGCTGCCAACTACCTGGCAATGACTGTTGCTGTATCTCTGCCTCCCCTCATTGTTGGGAATCCCCTTTCTTCAGAGCCTGGTCTGAAATAATACCCTGACAACAGCGTGTTCCCACAGTGTGTTCAATTTAATTAAGTATTATGGGAACAGCTTGTTCTCTTCAGACCTAGAGAGCTGGCTGGCAAGAAAAAAATAGCAGCAAGGGAGTAGAGCAGGAGAGAAAACAGGGAAGGATGAGCAGAGGGGGAGAAAAGGACCACGGCCAGGAAGGAACTGGAACCAAGGAAGCTCTTACAAGGCCAACCATGCATTTTCAGCCAATCTAACAAAACAATCCCATTTTTGATAGGAAGTAAGAAAAACACTGCTGAACTGTTGGAGCTCTTGGCCAGCTGAAAAAGTAGGGAAGATGAGAAAGAGCATGAGTATAGTCTGAAGGCACAAGGACACAGAAGATGGAAAAATGTCAACAAGAAAAGAAGAATTCTAATACCAGTAAAGAGAGCAAGGACATCTGGGGCAACTTCTAAAAGCTGTCCCAGCTAAAACTCCCCTGAGGTAAAGAGCGTGTAAGAATCTTTGGAAAACTCACTGGGGAAAACCAAAGCAAAAGAAAGCTGGTCAAAACACTCTTAGCACATAGTATTTTGAATGGTAAAGGAACCAGCTACACTGGAATGTTGAAGCTCTAAAGAATAACAGAAAACAGTCCTAATGGTCAGGGAAAGTGGTTACCTACCCCCATCACCTGAAAACGCAGCAATTGTCTCTTTCCCATCATAGGTTTCTGGAAGGGCTCAAATCTAAACCAGCACTAGCATCTACTGGAGAAGCAAGTACTCTGGAGAGCCTCAGCTCTAACCACTGTTTTCATTCACATCGTAAGAAGACTGAGAGAAACCTGGCAATAGCACATACAAGAAGGCTACTGCAAAGCATAAGGAAACAATCTCTGTGTTCATCATGAGTAAGATGAGAACTAAGAGGTTTAAACTGGAGACAGACTGGAATTAGGCATTAGCAAAGCTTTTCTAACACAAAAGTTAGTCTCCATCATTACAAAGTTTTAAGAATTGGTTAGGAAACACATACTAAAAATGGCCTGAAGCAGAGCTGATCATGCCTGCTTGACTGTCTGAGGTCCCTTCCAAAGCTATGACTTCATGTCATGGTGTTTTCTAGACATGGTGCTGAAAGAAAAGCTTATCAATGATGCAGTGGATTCCCATGTAACTCAGCTCACTTGCTGATACAGATCAACTTCCTATCATCCCATAAAAGGAATCAAACCTCTTATGAAACAGCCTGGGATCACCAGGTAGAGTAGCAAATGCTGCCATTTCCCTCCAGAGAGAAGCTAACACTTTCAAGATATACTATGCTTGTGCTAGGACAGTCTCATTGTGCTTATGTGCTTTGGGTTGTGACTAAATTCTGGTGATTTATATTTACAGATGCAAACTTACGGGGATCCCATTGATGCCTTGAAATCCTGGCACTCCCATTGGGCCCTGAAGAAAAAGAGTACACGTTGTATTTCACTTCATCAACCGTATATTCACTTACCTGTGACATACTTTTCACTCCAACATTTTTGGTCATGGACTTTAGCTTTCAGGAGCAGACTTTCCCATGCAGATTCTCTCTGACCACAGAGGTCAGTGAAGATAGGAACAGAGCATCTGGGCTTGACTGGATGCCAAATGAGTGTTTCAGGAATGTTTTAATCAGGCAATTTAAAGTAAAATATAATCTCCTACTGCACATCTGGGGAAAATAAGATGCCAGGAAAATAAACAATCCAGTGTAAGCTTAACTCTCAGTGTTACACTTGACCTTCCAAGATTTTCAACAGGACTTAATGGGGTTTTCTGCCTATGCTTGGATAGTACCACACAGAGATAGGCAGACCACCGTACTATCTTCAGACCACCCCTGGCTGAGTTGCAAGTAATTAACACTTTGTTGGTTCTACTGCTCTGCTCTGGATAGTAGCAAAACAGACTGTGTAAGCTGAATATCAAGCTTTAAACTCTTGCTTTGGAAAGGTAAAGGTATTGCTTCCATGAGGGATAAAAAGACAGAATCCTACTGCATGTTGGCATTGTGTTATGTATCCATTTCAGTGGACAGAAACAGCAGTTCTGGAGCAAATAAGGCTTTTCTTCAGTGCAAGGAAATTGGTTCCAATTGTTAGTTAAAGGCCAATTCCTATCCCAAGTTTCTGTAAGTTCCAAAGTCTGGTTCAATGGTTTCAGTTTTATCTGCTAGAATTATGAAAATGATATCACCTCTATCAGGTCTTAGTCCTTGTTTTGACTCCTCCATTGCCTCTCAGGTGAATGCAACACCAAAGCCATGACATTCCTTGTCACCACTTCCAGTTTACGTGGTTCTTTAACTTATGAGAAAGGGTAACAGAACTCCAAGGTGTTAACTAATATTAAACGAGAAGAGGGTGTAACTACAGCATATGAAAGTACAGTTAACTAGTTACATCGAGCTAGCTCACCTATCGGTAGCTGGGAAAATAGGGCAGACAAACTTTACTCTGCAGATCCTGGTAAGGAAACCTGGTAGAATCTGTCTTATTTGCACACGTGACCTGAGGACCTTGCATCAAGTAGATGATAAGATGCTCTGGAATAGTTCCAGAATGCAAGCCCTTGTCCTGATGACCCAGATGTCCTTCAGATTTTAGAAACCATGCACAGCATGCAGGACTTCCTCTGTCTTTGAAGCTTTCAAGCTGTTGTCCTTGAAACACTCCATTTGTCCAACCGCACAGGCATGGGAGTAAGAATCTCATCCCAGTCCTTGCATCAGACAATATCAGACTTTCTCATTTTACAATTCATTACACAACCTCTGCCGGGGTCTGTGGTGGGAGCAGATACGTGGCTCCAGCCTATGCGGTGGGACATAACGAGTCTTCTGCATGCAACCCAAAACTCATGATCAGACACGCCTGGTGCACAATGTCCTGCTCACAATGTAAATTTTCCTTAAGATGAACTACCCTTATGTAGCCACTCTTTATTACCAGAAGTATTTGTTCATACTTCCATTCATTTTTTTGCCTAGCTCCAAACTCCTCTTTTCATATTTCCTTCCTAAGAAGAGACAGCAGAATAGATCTGAAAGGCATTAAGATGTTTCTGTTTGCTGTTCTGCCCATTCTTGCACACTGCATTATTTGATACCCACACCTTAAAGATTATTCCATTTAATATGACATAGTTTATAATACTCTTTCTGTTATGAATAACTTTGGACCTGCAAAACTGAATTGCAGGTTTCACTTAGTACCCATTCCTTTGCTAGATGATAACTCAGGATGTCCTACACATGAACCAGCTCCAGTTCTCTGCACGTAGCATTAACAACACCCATCTATCCCTGGGCATGTGAAGTGAAAGACTATTTGCAACAGCAATGCTCATTTGGTGATGGTTCATCTGCCAGGATGAGTAAGTGTACAGCAGCTTTAGGAACCATGTTCTCATTCAAAAATAAAAGCAGGGATTCTCTGAAGATACCAGTGAAATACTGCTGTGTTCTTACCTCAGGGCACATAGTCCAAGATTATCTTTATTCAGTCAAAAATATATACAAGGCCACAGAAGTATTGCAAGGTCAGATAAGCCTCTGTTGATCCTACCTTGTCACCTTTATGTCCAGCTGGTCCAGGGGGGCCCACTGCTCCTCTCTCACCTTTTCCTCCTGGCAAACCTTCTGGGCCAGTAAATCCAGGTGCACCTATCGGTCCTTGAAGGCCAATCGGTCCTGGTCGACCCTAATAACAAGAAAACAGTAAGTCAGTGCATGGTGTTCACAAACTCCTTTGCAATTACTCCATTCAACTCATCTTTAATGCAATTTGGTACCTCTCAGGGAAGTGAGAACATCCTAAAGTTTTCCCTGTACGTTCTCAGATAAAGCTTTCAGAGGCTATTTCAGGCAAGTCACGAGTAACAGTAAGAAATCCCCCCTTTTTCCTGGAAGATTTATTATTGCCCATATTGCTGTAGGAAGGAACAGGGGAAGACGACAGTGTTTTGAGATCAAATTGGCTGCTGCTACTTGAGTTTGCACCTCTATTCCCAAGCTGCGTAGTACAAAAAGATCTTGCCTATACTTTAGATCCAGCACAACAAAAAAGTAACACAAGGTGCAAGAAGTGCATTGGTCACAAGCAGCCAGCAAACACACTTTTGAGTATTTGAGACTGGTACAATGGTTGGCTCAAGACTGGGGCTGATTCCAACTGTCCTCTCCTGGTTGCCTTACAGCTGGGGCGTGGGTTTGGACTCCCTGAGCACAAAAAGAAGGGTGCAATGACTGAGCAGTGCCCGGAGGTGGCAGCCTTTTCTACAACTGCAGAGGCTCATAGGGGAGTGATGAGCTCTTATTGTTCTATCAGTACATGGATGTGCAGGGCAGTTGGGTACTTGCTCCCAAAACAGGCTAAGGTTTAAAAAGAAACTGCTGTAGGTGCTTTACTTTTTCTTATCCTCAGGAGCTGCCTCTTGGCAGCTGAACGCTTTACACAGAGCTTTTTGTAAACATTTCTGCACTTCCTATTTGGTTCCTTTTGAAAGGATCTGAAAGAGATCCACAGAGCCTAAGGTCCCAGAGTGGCAGTAGAAAATGGCAGCTTAGGGCTATGCTTTCTCCTGGCAAAACAGTGGAACACATGAAGTTATCCATGCAGAGAATCAAACTTTCACACTGAAAGATACAGAATGGAGGAGGAAGTTAAAGAACCCCAAATCTCCCTCCTTTCAATCCTCCTCTACACTCATGCCCATGGTAGTGTGTTCCCATTCTCTTTCCCTAACTCCTTTAACCAGCAGAAGGAATGCAGCTCCCTGCTGCAAGTGTTCTGGTAATCTCAGCTGGAGGCATACACAGTCCTGACTCCACGAGTTGGCAGGTGAAAGGCTTTAGAGTGAATTTAAAAATGCATTGTTACACGGTGATAATCAAACAAAATGGAACAAACAGTAACTGATCTTAAAAATTCTTTTTCCAGGATAATTTTTAGTACTTATTCAGGCTAAACCATTTTATCCCATATTCCATGTTTCTTCGCTACTGAAGCAGCTATTTTCCTAGCGTCACTCTTGCTGTTGTGACTGTTTCATCCTGGCCTTTTAACAGAGGTCAAGCGCATGTGTTATACTTCATATCTTTTCTGCCTAGACACTGTCCATGCTGTGCCCTTCCAGAGGCACAGATTCCCATCTGAAAAGGCTTTTCTGTTGATTATTTTTAGCTTTCTTCACTCTGGGTTAATCATCAATGGAATCCTTTATATTGGGAACCATGGGATCATAACATTAATCCCCCCAAATCTTCAGTGGTCCTTGACAACCATACACAACAAGGAACATGTTACGTAAATCACATGCAATGCTCTCACTTTCAGTCTTAGTTTTAACTTTTTAATTTCCCCCAGTCACAAGCTACTCAGAGTCTTTCAGGCAACATCTCACTTACAAGACATGGGTTGTGGACTGTTCACCTTAAGACAATACAGCAGGGGAGAGACATACCCTAAAAATGGGCATGTTAGTGTTATAACCAGCCACCACTCACACAAGCAACAGCATCCAAAAGTGCACCACGGTTTCTAGAGGAAAAAATGCTGTGAATTCCTCACTTGTTTGACTTGCTAACACTTCGGTATTCAATTAGTTTGATTGCCTGGTTAACAACAGTGCCTTGCGATGACTGGAACTGAGAGGAATTAATGTTTTAGGAGGCTTTTGTTGTGCTCTGCTGAAGGTCACTTTGAGAAATATATCTAGATGAGACAGCAAAGACCAGTAACTACAAGCTCTGCAGCTCTCTGACAGAGGAATTAAGCGTGCTCTCTGATTTCAGGTCCCCTAGGTAAAAAGCTCTCTTTTGCAATAGTGCCCTACAAGAAAGATTCTAACAGCACTTGAAGATTCTGTCCAGTGCCTCAGAGTGTCACTAAACCATAAAGACACAGTAAAGTGCTTCTAATCTCTCTGGTAATGTGATTATGCCATGATAATCAGGCTCTCAAGAATTCCTACTGTTTCTTTTGAAGTCTCTGTGGATGGAAATCATGTTTTCTATGCTGAAACAAAGGACTTGCCTCCACTGCTAAAAACGCAGCATTTTTCGTCACTCAGTAGCACTCCCATGAACTGTCCCAACATAAAAGCATTATAAGGAGCAGGCCCCGTGGTGTGCAGGAGCAATCCCAGGGTAAAAGCACAATGCCAATGAAGACTCAGGTTTTACCACAAGATAAACTTAGAGGGTTCAACACCAGGTGGAGCTACTGTTTGACCTAAGTGAGCTTACCCTGTGGGTAAAAGAGTCTTAATATTTACTGGGCTTTGGCATCAGGATTGATCTTACTTATCCAAAGGATGAAAAGAATAAAACATCTCTTAGAAGTGAAGAAATGCTTCAACATAAAATGTGGATTACATCAAGCAGAAACTACAGTGAATCAACACAGCTCCCTGTTTTTATTGTTCAATATATACAGAGAGAGTCTGGTAGCCTGTAAAAAAGCCATTAGTAACTAATGCAAATGGTATCATTTTGGTTTCCTGGCTGTGTGACAGGGAAATTATAGAATGCTCCTAACAGCAAGCAAGGCCAAAGTCTATGAAATTACTGCAACTGGTGAATATCTTCTCAAATGCCCACTAGAATTTCATATATTTGAATAGCATGACCTGCATTCTCGAACCTATTTGTGCATATTACACAAGAAGCACTAAATGAGCCGCCTGCCTCCCTGTAATGAATACAACACTGGCAAAAAATTGCATTATTTCTTGATACACCGTGATGCTTCCATAGATAATTTCAGGACTTTGACCGAGTTTGTGCCACAAGTTCCATGTGAGTCATACACATCTCTGTTACACACATTAAAAACACAGCCATGTCTCAGACATTCAGGTTTCCATTCTCAGTGTGTGGTAACCAAGAGGGAAAAATGGCAGGGACAGACACCTCCCACTGCTTCTGAATCACCACACTGCAGAGAGCAGTAAAACAAAACAGTCTGAAAACGTAATTTGACGACAGTGTCTTTCAAGATGGAAAAGGTTCTGCAACATGTGCCGCCTTCCCTTCACCCTTTTAATTCATCTGCATCCCAGGGTGTCATGGGGAAAGGCCAGTGAGGTGGGTAACGATGGGGCCTCTCTACTGCTACACAATCAAACACATCACAGCTTCTCTACTGTCTCTACCCCTTTGCCAACTCTAATGCCCCACATAAAATTTCGCCCACTGAAGCAGAGCTGCTACACATAGCACTGCAAATTCCAAACATTCTTTTTTTCCCCATTGCCTCTGTGAGCCTGGAGAATTAAGCATAAATCTATTTGGTTTATCGCTGTGCAAAGGAACACACGTGGCAGTGGTATGGAACCACCGGACATGCCCCTTATTTCAGTGGCAAGAAAGAACACAAGTGCTTGCTTACTTCGGGGCCAGTAACTAAGTAACTAAGAACAATACAGGTAAGGTAGAACTGATCCCTGCTTCAGTTAGCAAATGTGTAGACTGCCATATTTCAAGCAGCGAAGCATTACTATTATTTTTCTAAGCAAAATTATGGTCAGTTATATGAAGAGAGCAACAATTTAAAGATGCTCGTGTTTCCTCAAACTAACACACAGTTCCTTCTCTATGAGAATTCAGTGACGAATTACTTCACAAGAAATTCCTTGCAGTCTGAAGAATCTTATATTCAGTTGATTAGATTAAGGCAAACCAAAGAGCCAAGCGTTGAATTACTATGGCCCTAAAAAAATCTATATTCTCATGTACTGCATACACTAAGCAGCATGCAGCCTGAAACTTGGAAGGAAGATCTATGTACCCAATTTGTACAGGATAGCCCATACAACAGATGGATCCTTCAAGATGCTTTTTCATGCAGACAAATGCCATTACCCACTTAAATTATGGCCATTCTCTCTGATCAGGGTTGCCATGGTACGAAAGACTGAACTCAGATAAAGTGTCTACCAGTGCAAAGCCGCAGGTCCATTAGAGAGTAGCATGACCTTGGGCTAACCACTTCTTTCCTCCACCATTTCCTCCCTTCTCTCTTCCATCTGCCCTGCTTTAGCTGCAAGATTCCTGCAGCAGTGGTTATCTCCTGCTGGATAGACAGTGCCTAGCACAAGAGAGTCCTGGTCTCAGCTGGGGCCCCACGGTTCTACTGTAACAATTACTGATGGAAAACCCTGCACTATTCCCCTAAATTACAGGTCAGGTGTCCAGTGCCCTGCTCACATTCCTGAGTAAGTAATTATTTTCCCTACTGAAAAATGCTTTGTACTTTTAAAGAAAATTATTATTCAGTTTTTCCTCTAAGAAGTTAGGGAAGGTCTTGTTCAAAATGGCTGCTTTTTTTTTTTTCCTGTCATATAATTTACGGTTCCTCTACACAGCTTTTTACCCACACAGCATGAGATGAATACACAAAACTGTATATGCACACAGAAATAATGGACCGGAAAAACCATCCCGTGCAACAATCCTATTACATTCAGCACCTTCCCCAAAATCTTCTTTGATGTTCTCTGTTTTCTAAGAAAACAGATCAGGGTACTAATTTGGTTTTAAATTTATTTTTAAGGACAGAGACAAGTTTTCCTTCGATACCATAATTCATTTCAGGAGTTCGCTGTTTATGCGAAGCAGCGCTTGGCATGCTCACACTGCAGACTGCCAAGGCTGCCCTGGTCATCTCAGGGGCAATCTTTTAACGTAGTAATGAGCAACTGCAGCCTGTTCTCAGAGTGATTTCCAATTTTAGTTCATGTGATAAACTCCATTTTCAAAAGATACTTCTGTTATTTCCACTAAGCATCACCAGACATGACCACAAGTAGAAAAGGTAGGTCAATATACACGTATATGTATATATGGTTAAATGTACATATATATGTATATATAACTGCTTAAAAAAAAAAAATCAATGAAATTTGATTCAATAAACCATTTGCTTTCTGAATCCTGTACTTCAGTAACATAAAGTTGCAATGGAAGATTTACCACATTATAAATACAGAAAGAACTGCATATAAACCCTGGACATCTTTATTTTTAAATATCTTCATTTTTAAATTAGATATTTAAATCTCTGAAAAGTTCTTTAGAATGCTCAGTTTCCAGTTAAAAACTTTCATGGAACATCCTGATCCAATCAATTCCACATATTTGCTATTTCTATTTATAGCACACAAAGAGACCACATACTGTCGTCTTTTTCCCCACCACAGACAATGCCAGGAGTGACTCAGTGTTAAATCTAAGCAATTATTCCAGCATATACTTCATAACCTTTAAAGAAACTACTTTTTCAAGAAAACATAAGAGTCAAAAAGGATAACTTTAAGTCTGATTGCTTTTTTGTTTGATGTACAGAAACATCTAAGACAGATAAGAAAGTAAGAGCATGTAGAAAAGCCCCAGGCCACAGAGAGCACAGATAACATGAAAGTAACTGCGAGTCATTTGTGGGTTGTAACATCCATGTGAGATGCACTGGCTGGGCAAGAGCCTTCCAGTGCTGCACTCCAGAGAGAAGGGGATCCATGAGCATCGCTGTGTGGCACACAGAACGACAGGCACTATAGAAATATAAAGGTATTTTTTGTGGGGATATTTGAAGTAAAGAACAAGCAGCAGGATTCACAAAGCATAGTAATGACTTATGTTGTAGTTCAGTTAAATTAATAACTGTTGTATGAAAATTATGAATTAAAGCTTCTTTTTAAGGCACTATGCTATATATTCTAATGACACATGCCTCTTCATGACGATCACTCAGAAATATGCCGTTATTTCAGCAGAAACTGTGTGAAACAGTTATTGTGGCTTGCAGCAAGTTAGATACTGATGACCTGTGTCCCAGGTATCACAGCAGCAGAGGTGATCACCCCAGAATCCCCAGCTCACCCACTGTTTGTTTAAGCTAATCGGCGATGAGGCCCAGGTGATACATGGTCATCTGAGATGAACTTTTCACTACTTGCCATGGCAAAAGGTTTTTCTGCCAGCTTGGTTGACACCTCGAGGGCCTTTTTGTGTTTTACTAGGTTCATACACTAATGGAGAGCAATTCATGCAGGCAGCACACAAGGCTAACAACTCGCTCTGCTCCTCTGAAATCACACACATGTTTAAGCCTGACTTAGAGGCAGCTGGGGAAATGAGGCATGAAGGAGGAGGTGAGCACCAGCAGGCAGGAACAGCTCCCACACCTCATGGGGCTCTGGCATTACATTAACCTCATCAACATTCCAAAAAACAGGGCTTGTATTAAAAGGATGGATTACACAATTATGAAATCTGTGCAAAAAATGCTGCAGCAAGCGAGGTCTGACTGACTTCAATTTCCTTATGAACTAAGCATTTTCTGATTTAACAAAAGGCCACAGTACAGCCAAAGGTTTGAGTGCTTTATGAGATTTTATGGTCTTTTGCAACCTCAGTTCATATTCTCTCCCTCAAGTCTTTGGTGCCTAATCTCTAAAAAATGTTCTAGAAAGCCTTTACAGTTCCCGGACCTGTTCACATAGGACAGCAGCTGTCATAACATTTTCCTGCCCTTAACTGAGGGAAGGGCACTTGTGAATATTGTGTACATCTCTCGACAGCAGCACAAGTCCCAGGCTGAATTTTAGCACAAAAGAATTAGTTCTTTCAGGAGAAAACACAGGGTTTCTCTAGGAGCTCTTTCCATTTCCCTGATGGCTGTACAGGAAAGCAGACAAGGCAGCACAGGAAAAGCATTCTTTCCCCAGTGTGCACAAGTTGGCCCTGGTGAAAGCACGGCAGTAGGAAACAACCAAATGACAGCTCCTCAGCTGTCAGTCCCCAAAGAGGAGATAGGGCGAATGAGAAGGGAGGGTCAAAGCCTGGCTTTGCTTGCAGGGCTTTTCTCTAACCCCAATGATCTGCAGATGCCACTGGCTCTTATCGTCAACTATTTTTTGGCCCTTACAGGCCAGTAAAGCCTTTTAAAGTGGTGCAGAACAGCAGGTATCTACATCTAGATGGTCTGCTCTAACAAAGGATCAGCAACTGGTTATGATTAGTTTTCACATTTACTGAAAACTGTGCGAATTGAAAGAATAATTAAAATTGCTTCATTCTTGAGTAACCCATAGCGCTATGCTACATGCCAGCATAACCCGTAATGGAGAGCTGCCCACAATTACACCCAGCTTCACTTTGTTTCATCTCCTTCAGCCATACATCCTTACTTATAGAATCATAGAATCATAGAATAGTTAGGGTTGGAAAGGACCTTAAGATCATCCACTTCCAGCCCCCTTGCCATGGGCAGGGACACCTCACACTAAACCATGGCACCCAAGGCTCTGTCCAACCTGGCCTTGAACACTGCCAGGGATGGAGCATTACTTTTATTACCGTCAGAAATACTTTGCAGTCTGCTTTTACATTTTGTGTTTGAAGTTGTCTCTTACTCACTAACTTGTTTCAATCAAGACAATCAAATGGGATCACTTCATTTGATCTCATATTTTAAATGTTTCTCTCTGTTGCTTTTCACATGATAAACAATGAGGATGAGCTTCAGACACACACTGGGGTTTATTAAGTTTATACAATTTCCAGTACCCAGCTACAGGCCTTGCAGTACATACTGTTTGTATATATATGTAAACACAATATATATGTGTGTGTAGACATATTGCCTATCCAACAAATTTACTAAGATCAAGCAAACTATTTTTCATAAACCATTATATGAGTCCTATATAACTCATTCCTGAGGATGATAACACATTAGTTATAGATGTTAGACAAGTTCCTTGGGGAAAACTGATATTGAATCACAGTGATTTCATGGGCAGTCACATCAAGACCTCTGCCCATCAAACTACAGCTTCCAACTCTCCTTCACATACACCCTCCAACACACAACTGTTTCAGGGATCTGCTACGGGCTCAGGAGGAAGGAAGAGCAGGCACTGTTGTGTTGTTTTCCCTTCCACTTATCCCTAGCACCCTGCAGAACAAACCAAACCAGCCCAATGTGTTTCTAAAGAACCGTTTAAGTGAACATCTACAATGACCGTTTTGCTACCTCCCCCTCTGGCTGGCATTTCCAAGCCGCCTTCCTCATGGATTCAAGTGACAGAAGATTCATTGTTGCAAAAAAATGTTGTCAGTAGAAAATTAGCTGTATTAAGTAGTGTACTGAATAAGTGAAATCTTGCCAGTGTCAGGCCTGTTAAGACTATTAAAGGGACATTGTATCTAGAAAGGCAGGGAGGGTTCAGCCACATGCTGAAGCCAAACAGACTCCAAACCTCCCCAGGCTCTGCTGCGTCCAGATCTGTTAATTTGCTTTGGGCTCCTCTCCAGTTCTCTCTTTTACAACAAGTCCAATTTTTATATTCCTAATTCCCCTTGCAAGCAAAGGCTGTGAAAAGTTAGCGTTTCCTCAGACACAGAACAGGGATGTGCACAAGGAGCAGATCCAGTGGGAAGACACTGCCCATACCAGCGTTTCCTAATAAATGTATTCCTTAGCAGATAGGATGGTTTGGTCTTCCCTGCTGCACTAAGGGGCACAGCTGCTGACTTCCATGCATCCCACAAAGGCACTGGCTATGACAGTCCAGGCTGTGCGCTGGGAATGTGACAACTGAACCCTACAAGAAGGAAAGCAGCATGAGGAACTTTAACTTCTCAGTGGACAACTCACTCTCCTTACATACAGAAATCTATCAGCCTCTATAGTACCAAACAAAAGCTGTGGGATTTTGAAAAGGAAGGAAGATAAGTGGGAAATGGTGTTAAAAAGCTCAAAAGTACCTCTCCACTGGCTCACAATTTCTAATACTACATTATACCTGCATTTGACTACTTCTCCCTTTCTGCCTGAGAACTGGAAATCAACCACAGCCAAGACATATCCTGCTCCCCCAATAACTCAGAGATAAGGAGCAGACCCAGAAGTGTGAAATGAAGAGACAATGGAGTTACGGAAGCCCCTTCTGCTCTATGGATAATACAGAGAGCTTTCCATTTCCCTTATGCTGTGGGAACAGCATCCTCTTGCACCAGAACTTCCCCAAATGTGGCATTCAAGCAGAAAAGAAAGGAACAGCAATGAAGAAACCAGTAATGAAAAAAATCAAAAAACCTTTGAGGTTTCCATGCATGGGCACAGTTACAGAGCTCTTATAATCACCTCCCATGACGTCCTCTTGGCCTTTCTAAAGGGCCTTATGCTAGAGACAAAAAGTAGTTCATGATTTTCACTTCATTGCAGTTTCAGCTACAGATAAGCTATTCCCAGCTTTAGTTTATATCAGCACCTAAACTAAGTTCCCAGTCTATTTAAATCTGGGCGCTTACCCGGGGGAACTCATTTCCACAAGATGCTTTGAAGGCCAGCAATTTAGGAGTATTTTTATAAGAACAGTCACAAAGAGGGGAAGAAGATGGAGATGTACAAGAAGAGTTGCAAAAAGTCAGTTAAATACTTCTAGCAAAGATTTAATGCTTCATGCACTTCTAGAGACAAACCACCCACTGAACAACAAGAGCCAGGAAGAAGTTCAAGGGTACCAGCCTTTAGGACAATTATTTCATGCTCACCAGCTGGGTCGTTTGCTAAGCACTGGAGTGGAAAAGCAGGATCCTGCCCTAGTTTTCGTATGGGCTAGCAATAGCAATATTCCCTCTCTTCAGGCAATTGTAGACTTCAGTCTGGAGTGTGCAGCCTGAGCTAGGCTCATCCATTCCCAGATTCTGTGATGTCAAATCAAATCCATTTTTTAAATTAAAGGGCTGGAAGGGTTTGCTCATTCAAAGAAAAGTCATGTAATAAAGTATCTATTTACTTCGCATACATTCAAAAACCTCCACAATGCTTTCTGCCAGGCAAAGACTTTCAATCTGAAGGGGATACTTGGACAGCCAAGAAACACTCGGCTCATCACAGCTACAGAAAAGAGTCTTGTCTTTTTTTCCAAAGGCTGTGTTAATTTCCACTTGATTTCTGCTTTGAAGGTGGCTCTCAACAAACCGGATCAGCAAACCGGTAACTGGCAATGTTGGACCTGCGGGTTATCTGAACAGATTATAGCAAAAAAATGGCTAGCTGGAATCTGAGCAAAAAGGGCTGATGTAGTGTATGACACAGCGAGCAACAACTTCTCTCAAGGAATCGTAACTGAGGAGATATCATGATATCATGTTAATTTGCAATTAGCAACTGCAGCTCTGTTGCTCCCCTAGTTTACATACTTCTCATGGAAGCTTCCTATGCTGCTGTCAACCTTTTCACTGTATTCCAGCTAAAGCAGAAAAACCTATCTTGGTTTGAATTCTGAAAAATTATCAACTAAGAAAACAACCTTCATATGTAACAGCTTGCCTTTGGATTTCATTGAAGTTGCTCAAGCTTTTCTTATTACTCTTTGCCTACCAGCAGATATTCTAGCTGGTAACGTGGCTATTTATATTAGAGTGATATTAGTCTGACTGCATTTCATATATTGAGGTGAGCTGGTTGCAGAAAATAATACTAACTATAATAGCACAGGTTTATTTTAGTATTTGCAATAAAACAGCTGTGTTTTTTCAGGTGGTAGCTAACATGATAAATAAGAAAGAGGACTTTCTAAATGTTTGTCATGGTGTTCTCTGTTTCTGCAGAATGTCAAGTGAATCATTAGAATGGGAACAATAGAGATTTGGATCACAAGTGTAACATTGGCATTCTAAAAGCAGTTTTAAATGCATGCCTGTATCCATTCGTGTCTTCCAGAGTTTCTCTCAATTTGTCTGAAGTTCCTGAAAGAACATGCTTATAAGATGCTGAGATAGCTGAGTTTAAAATCTGAACCTTTCCTCTAGCTTAGCTCGCAATCCAAGTCACAGCCTAACCTATTCTGGACCATGATCTTAAGACTACTTTTTGGCTCCCTTTCATCATACTGGATTTTTCTATTATTTTTCTAATCTAATTATTCTATTGAATTTCACCGTTACACAGAAAATGTGTATGTGTGAATTGCCATAAGCAGTGTTCCAGAAAATGATCTTGGCTTTTTTTCCTTTGTTCTGACTGATGTATTACTTACATCCCTTCCCTGTCCAGTATCCGGCCTTTGTGCTGTTACAACCAAATTTAAGTACTTAGTACAATGTAATGCTGAAACAAAGTCTGAACATGGTGTAAGATCTGCGCAGAACAGAGCTACTTCTAAGGCCTACTGACGTATCATGTATTAACATTATTCATCTGGTGAACAAAGTAAGCCTTTTTGTAAAAGAAAAAAACAATCAAAACAACAAAAACCCCATCTAAAACATACATCTCTACACATCTAAACCCCTCCATTTTAGTCACCAGACCATGTTCCACATCCTAAACATTCTGTTTACAAGACTGAAACACGGCAAAAGTTCTCATTATCCACTAAGGTCATTCAGCCCCAGAGGATGCTTCTAGTTAGAAGGCAGGCGGGGAAAGTAGGCCATTCACAGATCTGTCCAGGAAGGGGTCAGTGGTGAACAATAGATTCTCTGCAAGCAGTTTCCCCTACATTTTGCCTCCCATAGCCCTCCCAGCATGTTCCTGGCACTTCAGAAAGGTCTGAGCGGTTTTCCTTGCACAGCATTCCGCTAAAAACAAAATTATCTGTTGGACCAGATAATACTAGTCAAGATTTAAAACTCAGATGGGAACCATTTGCTTATGCAAGATAGCAGATTTAGAACAAAATCTCTTCCCAGAGACCTGCTACACAGCAGAGCCGAGGGGAGTTTTGCAAACATGCAAACAATTCACTTGAAAGGGGGGAAAAATGGAGTCTGTGAATTCTCATCTACACATTGCTTGGAAATATACAGACCAAAGCAGGAGTGGAAGGTAGTAGAGGCCTGCAAATCTACAAACATAACATTTGGCAGCATTCCAGTTCTCTCTAGAGGTTTAAACAGAGCAGGTCCAGGCAAAATTTTACTGCAGTGCCTGATAACAAGAAGCGCCAGTCAGTCAGGGGCTGCTTTACAAGGCAGCGCAGGAGAATAACTGCAACTGGTAAGAATAACTTCAAACCAAAGTCAGGGAGAGAGCAAAAAGAGAGGATTTTTCATTTCTCCTAATAAGTGTTGTATATTGGTCAAGATAAGGACGGAAATGAACTCTTCACCTAATTGAATTCCCACTGGCTAAGGTATATAGAATAAATGATTAATTCCAATGTTGCTTGTCATCACATAAATTGTATGTTTAAGTCTTTGGACATTTACTACGTGGCTGTATTAACACTCCAAAAAGCTTCATTCATTTGTTGGTATAAATCACACTTCCAGTCTGCTTAATCTTTGACAGACAGGTCTCATTGTCCCCAAAATCCCTTGCTACACAATACAACAAAGGCTGAAATGACTCTGTAGGCCTGCCCTGCTACCCACACTGCTCTGCGCTTCCTGCCCATATATCCCTGGAATTCATGACCATGCAGATTACTAAATTACACACTAGGCCAGGGATTAAGCATAGCTCTTTGTATGGGAGCATCTGAGGTCTGGAAGAAGATTTTACCTGTCACGGTCTGTGCTCATTGGGCCTTGATGAGAGACAGAAGGAAGCAGTGCTGCAGAAGATCACAAACACTGGGGTGTGATAATCAGCGATCTGTATATGATGACAGGATAACCGCATTGGTGCTGTCCTGTACACAGGTCTAGGGAGCTTTAGGCAGACAATAACCAGCCCACTACTTCCAAAGCAGTTCAGCAGCTTCTTCCCTCTTAAAATAAAAGGAGAAAACGTTCCCTGTTCTGACAGACCACAATCCAGATAATGGCCCTCACTGTACCCAAGCAGAACTGAAATGTATCCTGCTGTTAAGCAAACATACCAACAAGCCAAAGGGAGGCCTATGGTAGCTCATCAGTTGTTTAAAATTAGCTGCTAATCAAAGCTGGAATTGCTTCTGATTGCTTTCAGAATGCTTAAGAGTTATGTATGTGAAAGGAAAAATAAAACCACAGAAAAAAGGCCTCAAATACAGCATGAATTTAAATACCTCAAAGATATCAAATAAGTTTTATCTGTATATACATACAAAAGTCATGCTGCTTCTCACTTGAAAAATCAGAAGCCTTTGGTAGGCCTTATTCTTGATGTCTATATAGGACAGAGGAGAGTTGCCTTCACTCTGTTGTAACTTAGAGATGGCTGGCATCTGCAAGCTTTGGCTAAGTCTGTTTAGAAGTTCGGTAGTTAGAATTACTGCAGCCAGGACAGTATAATGATGGAAATTGGACAAATCTGTAGACAGAGACAGCACATTTTACAAAAACCAGTGTCTTGTCTTTTTTTCTTTTTCACTTAAAGATAGTAGGTGCTACCATCTTGTTTGCATGTATATTCTTCATTTCAAACAGCAAATACATCTTTTAGTTTTTATTAGTTACACTGATGTAGCCATACTGGTCTGAAAGATGATATTGCATTTCTCATTGTATTTTGCACTCATTTACAGTGAACAAGAATTATCTAAGGCCTGAGAGATACAAAGTTCACAACACAGTCACTTTTATGGGTTTGTTTCAGACAGCAAACTCTGCTAACAAAATATACCAAATGGGACCAGTGCCCCACAAGGCAGCGATGCTTACTGCATCAAAGAGTATCTTTGATGCAATATCATCTTATTGCATCAAAGAGTAGTGTTACTACATGCCAACGTGATGACACGTCATTTTAGAGCAACCAAACTGCCTCACATCTGCAAACAGCCTCCCAGCAGCTCATGAAAGAATTGCAGCCCCCCAGAAACCCTGGGAGGACAAGCACTGGAAGCGGATCTGGTCTGCACAGACTCAGCAGGACTCTTTGGAAGTTGCTGCCAGTGCTCCTTTTGCAGCCAGAACAGCCACTGTTGAGCTACACAAAGTACACTAAGCCCTTTCCCTAGAGCCACCAGCTAGGGAACAGTCATTAGACTGCTATTTGAGAAAAACAAGCAAAGCATACTTTAAATGAACAGAGAAAAAAATGAATCCTCTATTGATCAACTGCTGCAAACCGGCTTTGTATTTCCCTTGTTCATTAAGTGCCTCCAATTTCAGTTAAACCACAGCTATTTGCACTAGTGTTTTTATACAGGGGATTTTTTTAAAGCCTCACACCATGCTGTATCTGCATGTGCAATAAACTGTGCCCTCAGCCACACATGTACACACCAGCCCCCTTCAGACACCAGGCTGAGCTGCTCATAACCCTTGTAGGTATTTAGAATGGCCTATCTTTTAGCCAGCAAGAACAGCCAAACAGTGAATATGAGTTACTGCCTCCAGACAGTATCTGGATCTCTCAATAAATATTTGCTTCTGTGGAGTTTTGGATGATATGAAGACTCCAGCGTCTTCTCAACAGCATCAAACCAGACAAATACAGCTTCAGTGAAGTCCCACCCTGATGTCAGAGGAAGAACACAAGGGAAGCCCATAAAAGTCAACAGTTCTACACATAGGGTAAGGTGAAGTTTTGTCTCAACTTGTGCTAAGGAAATAGCCTGTGTCCTTGCTCCCATCATGAAACTAAGCACTGTGGATACACATGGGAGACCCCCGCTAATTGGTTTTTACGTGAACCTGGTTGCCACCTCCCTGCTTTTACTGTCGCTCCAAATGATAAAGCCAAGAAAACAACATACAAATGCTGACTGGCAGTTTCACACATGGTCATGGGAAAGGCAGGCTGCAGAGCCATGGTTTCATTTTCCCAGCCCTCAGAGAGGACATGCCCAAGCACAGGACCTGCGTCCTGAACACTGGGATTTTACTTGAGTCTCAAAAGAGGCATTGTCTTCTCTTTGCTTTCCAGAAACAGATTTTTTCTATTGACACAAGTAACACTGCAGTGCAAAAGCTCTTATCTGTCAACTGGAATACCAGTGATTCTATCTTGGGAAAGTGAAATTCAACTATCCCAAAACTACATCTTTGCTAAATAAATAAAGGAAAAGAAAAATACATTGTCTTTGTGTAATTGGATGCTACAGCAAGTGGGGAAGAAATCTGGGACTACTACTTGTTTGGTCATGATTTACCAGTATCAAATCAATGTTATTTAGTTTGATAGTTATTTTCCATCGCTACACCACTCTAGCATTAACAGCCACCCTGTATTTGTTAAGGAAACAACTAACCCTTAACACTGCCCTACTTTACTTTTCCTCTCCACGGAAGCAGTATGTGAAGTGAAGTGCATATCCTTTTCCAAATGTCAGCAGCTTCAAAGGCTTGATTTTTGTCTAAGTATCCCCAAGTCCAGCAGCCTTCCAAGAGAGATAGGATCCCCACCTCTGTTTAGCACTTAGCAGGGCAGTGCTTGCAGAGACAACACTATCTTGAAGATATCTTGCACCACTGACTGTAACTCTACCAAATTATGTCATCTGCATACATTCAGCTACCCAATAAAGGTCAAATTAGTGATCTATCTATCTTTAAATTAAACAAAGGAATGTTAAGACTCAATCCATGCTCTAATGATTACAAATAGCACGTGCCACAGCTTCTTGGGTTCGTTTTATGGTTCCTTAACTCTGCTGAGAGCCTCATGCTCTGAGAGCACACTCACTTTGTCATGGATGGGCAGCTCTACGCTGCTTCACTCCATTCCAAGCTTAAGAGTCAGCGCCAGGGTAGAGACCACTTAAACTTACATGCTTGCCTATATCAGACTGTAGCAACATACTCTCAGGGTCCTTTTCTGGCTCACATTTCTTGAGTGTCTTTGTTGCTTGTGGGATCATTTAATTTTAACTACATTGCAGATGTATTAAATGTATCTTTAAACATCCCTATTACATCTGCAGGGAACACCAAGTCCAAATGATCCACGGTTGAAAGCAGATGGATGAAAATCCAGACCTGGCCTCGTGTCCAGCTACAGTTTGGGAGAGTTCCATGGTTTTGTCCCAGCTGTGTGCTTTTCTTCAAAATCAGTACATTTAAGGCTTAGAAGAAAAGTTCTTTGGTGCAGGGCTTTTTTTGTTGTTTATACAAAGTACAACTGATCCTGATGTGTAACTGAGGCCCGAGGCCCTGCTGTACTATAAATATTGAAAACACTCATCAGACCAAAGAAACCAGTGTCTTTGTACAAATGCTCCTTTTTAAAATATGACCCGTTTGGATGGTGTCTTCCAATCCTGCTGCAAGTACTGTTTTACCTCCCACATTAATACAGCTGTTACAGGACAGATATATTTCTAATTTACCGGAATAATCTGATTCTTGCACAGAGATGGTGCAAGTAACCTCTATAGTACTTGCAGTAGTAAGCAAGTTCAGTGCAAGGAAAGAGCAGTCAAGTAACACGTAAGTAAAAAGTAACTGATTTACACAAAATCTCTGCCACAATTCAATTTTCCAGTTAGGTTTGAACACAAAAGTATTGGGAAATTCTGGTATTTTTACACTGATATAACAAGAGAACAGTATTTCAAACAGTGTGTTGCATGGCAAAAACCAGAAAAATAAAGTTAAGCGGTCAATTTGTATCTATACTTTTTGTTTAGACTGGAATACAAATTTTATACAGCCCATACAACTCTTAAATTCTATCCAAACAAATGCAGGGGCAAAGCAGAGTTTTCAAGAGTACATACCTACAACTGCAGGTTTTATTTATTTGCAGAACTTGTGCAAAATATTTGGAAATCAATTTAAACATAGGAAGCATTAGCTCAGAAAGACTCACCAGGAAACCGAAGAACATTATTAGTCATAACTACATTTCATTAGTTCTTCACATTGGAAGAATAAGGCTCCTTACTCCTGGAATACTGTGCCTAAGCAAAAAAAGCTAAAATCAAATCAAATGCTATATGTTTAGCAAAAAAAGAGTAAGCCCTACTAGTTCCGACAAGCAAGTGGTGCTTGCTATGGTCTTGGAAGCCCTCCAAAGTTTGTAACTTGAATAGCTAGTTATGCTTAGAAAGAATTAGGGTAGTGAGTTTCTGATATACAGGAACATTTAGTGACATTTAGGAGCAAGCAAAGGGCACTGCATCTTAGAAACGTGCGTAAATTTGTTCAGAGGCAATTTATATTCAAAGCTGCCTAAGACCCCAACCCATTATGCTCAAGAGAAACAGTTAACGTTCCTTTATGCTCCCATTTCATGGCAAAGTGAGCAGGTATGTGCTGGAGGTGAGTGCTGATCAGACAAGCTCTTGCTGGATTTGCAAAACGACTGGACAGCAGCAATGCTTCCAGTGTTGTACAGACTAAGATCAGGGAGCACAGTGAAAAACACCGACAATGACTTCATATTGTATTAGAGAGACTGCTCCCTGGTCCCTCTAATATAATGCACAACCTAGCAAGATTATACATAAATAACCAGCTTTCACTTTGAATAGCTATAGCTTTTGTTCTACACATCACAGAAGATTTTCACTCACACTTCAATAGCTTAAAAAACACTGAGGTTTGTACATGTTTCTTCAAGTAATACAACTGTTACACAGGCAGTCAGCGCTTCAACACGAAGAAACTGGATTGTCCTCTGCAAAGTAAGATCAGGCTTTTTTCTGCTTTCTGTCAGTGAACTATTCTCACACTGGTCTCTACTTCTGGATGTCAGATTCCATACGTATAGTTACACCTAAGATGGAAAAGAAGGCTAGAACTACAGCCTACAGAAGAGGATGCTTTACATATCCAGCACACCCATAACACTGTGGTCCAGGACCCCATTAATCTACTTTTTTCTACATAAACCTAGAGTAGCATCACTGAAGTCAGCCAAGTGACTACTTAATGCTAGCAACTGGTTTTCAGCAGTGTAAAGAACAGACCTCCCACTAAACTCAACCAGGGGAAACTCTGGTATTTCTCTGATACTTCTGATACTTCTCTATCTGAGAAGTGCAGGAATGCAGCAGAACCAGAGTGAAATCAAGCTCTGGTATTCACCGATATTTCGTTAATCACAATTTTGTACTTCTACAACTGATACTTCCCCACTTCAGACACTCCTATCATATACTCGGTAATTCTGTGAGCTCTTAAGCTTTAATTTGGAAAGTTGAAGCAAACTTTCCTTAAGACCTCACTAAACCCCAGGTGTTCTGAGTCTTCCCAATACAACTATACTATGAGGTGCAAAGTAAACAGTCTAGTCCATGTATAAATATTTAATAAGACACTTGCGTCTGGAGCAACATGGAGCTAACTTCGTGTTCCCTATTTATAACGTAAACAGATTAGTTGCATGACACACTGTTAGTACAAACTTTCCTTGACTATAAACATTTGCTGATGTATTTCACCAATAACCTAATGTATAGGAGCAGAGGAAGGACTTGCTCTGAAGCGCGCATGTGGATAAGGTCCAGTTTTGCAGCCTCCTCTCACCTTTTCCTGAAGGTTGTTGAGACAAGTTTCCTGTACAACATGTTCCTTTCTACTGGCAGCAAGGAAAACGACTCCAGATAAAAGTCAACAGCGGACACCAGGAGAAGATGCTGTCGGGCCTCATGTATCCCCACACAAACCAGATGCCACCACACTCATGGTTACTCTGCTTGCTGAAGGACTCACCAGCCCCTTCAAACAAGGACCAACAAGTTTCTTAGAACTGAACAACTTCAAACATGTTCACTAACTGCCTGAAGAAAACTGTTCTGAAGACCTAAGCCTGCAATGTCCTGGTTGCCCCCAGCTTTTGCTCATGACAGCAAGGCTGCCAATAGTATTCCTGGACTTGGGTCTGACAGCAACAGCTAACGCTGAAGATGACACAAGCAGCGTCAGGAGAAGCAGAACATCTTACCTTCCTTCTTGCACAGTCTCCCCTCTCTATGTATTTACATTGCAAGCTTGAATGTCTCTGTACAGCTCTTCTTACTGTTTACAATGCTGAGAACTCACATACTCACGTACCTAAGAGACTCGCACTGCCGACTTCTGCTGAGGGGATGGAAAAGCAGCTAGAAATCCCATGCAAGCATAGAAGTCTGAAAGTATCATAACCCCCTGTTCCCAGTTTACTTTAAATCTGTTCTCAGACCAACATTTCCACAGGTAAAATAAGTATGTGAGGAATTATTTAAACTCCTTGTGGAAGTGAATCAACTTACATTTAACATCCCAGAGGACTATTTTAAGAAATAAGAAGTAGGACAGGCAGAAAGTAAATTATTTACATTACCATGCATCTTGAACAGCCTTAGTAAGCCTCCTTGGGATGGTCATTTGCCATTCAAAAACCAGTTTTTCAATGTGTGTGCCCATCATTCAACTTACTTTCTAAAGTCAGACCAGAAACGTAAAATACAGACTTATCTGGAAGTGCAACTCCCCTTTTATTTATAGAACTTCCATCCTCAAACAGGACCAGGCTCTTTCCTGTGCTAAACTCCATCCATGTGGTCTGCCATTTTAAGTGGCAAACGTATAGACAGATGAACATTGCACTTTGAGTGTAGATCTGACTCCAAGTTGAAGTCCACACTTAGCTGGCACCCAAGCAGATTGAAACACATGTCTGCTTTGCTATAGGCTTTAGACAACTTTGGGTATACCATCAAAGGAAAATAATGCTCTCACTCTCATGCAGCTTGGAAGGGACAGGTCCAAGTTCCCAGCCTGAACCATAAAACTCAGCATTCCTTGCTGTTACATAGCATAACTGGTGCGGGAAGTAGAAGCAAGAAGTTAGAGAAGAGATCCAGAGCTGCCCTGTGGAGAAGGACATGGGGGTGATGGTTGATGGGAAAATGAACATGAGCCGGCTTCAGTGTGCGCTCACAGCCCAGAAAGCAACCGTATCCTGGGCGGCATCAAAAGGAGCGTGACCAGCAGGTCGAAGGAGGTGATCCTGCCCCTCTACTCTGCTCTCGTAAGACCTCACCTGGAGCACTGTGTGCAGTTCTGGTGTCCTCAGCATAACAAGGACATGGAGCTGTTGGGACAAGTCCAGAGGAGGCCACGAGGATGATCAGGGGCTGGAGCACCTCCTGTATGAAGACAGGCTGAGAAAGTTGGGGCTGTTCAGCCTGGAGAAGAGAAGGCTGCATGGAGACCTCAGAACAGCTTCCAGTATCTGAAGGGGGCCTATAGGGATGCTGGGGAGGGACTCTTCATTAGGGACTGTAGTGACAGGACAAGGGGTAACGGGTTAAAACTTAAACAGGGGAAGTTTAGATTGGATATAAGGAAGAAGTTCTTTACTGTGAGGGTGGTGAGGCACTGGAAAAGGTTGCCCAGGGAGGTTGTGAATGCTCCATCCCTGGTGGTTGAAGCTCCATCAAGGCCAGGCTGGACAGAGCCTTGGGTGGCATGCTTTAGTGTGAGGTGTCCCTGCCCATGGCAGGGGGGTTGGAACTGGATGATCTGAATGTCCTTTCCAACCCTAACTATTCTATGATTCTATGAAGCAGTTGAAGGCTCTTTCTTGCATGAAATGAGCACTCATGGGACTTATGAGCTACCTTTACTCCTGATGTCCTTATAGGTGTGCCAAGTCACACACCACTGCCTTATGTAGTCTGACCTACGCTCCTGAAGACAATCCAGACAGCCCTAGGATAAACAGCTGAGACAGCAATAAACGGAAATGGAACAGTCACAGAAACATGAAACAACTTCTCCAGGGGAACCTTTGCCACAGTTATTTGTTTCCATGTCCAGTTAAACCAGCGGAAACTTAATTGAGTGCAGGATTATCTAACAAGGATTTTTTTTTAATGAAAACACTCCCACTGCCATTTCCTTTGGGCCAAGAGATGCATTTACTGAAAAAGTGTTAGATGGAAGAAACTAAAAGACTGTGTGTAAGCTGCACGTTCCTCTGCAGGTCTTTAAACACTGAAATATCATTGAACCAAATACAACAAGCACCACAATTGCTCAGAAGTCATTAAGACGTTTTACAAAATGAACATAAAAATCCCAAACCCATTTTGTAAGGGCAGAGAAACCACTTTTAAATGCTTCTCCTGATGTGGCACTGGAAGCCATGGCAGAACTGTGCTGCTCAAAGAGGAGGTCTGGAAAACATCATATATCTGGAGGTTTCAAAGCAGCCTATTGCACAAGATGGAAGGACTATTCAAGCTTCACCACCCTTAAGGGACACACATAGCCTGTTCTTTTCTCCAGGGCAAACTACACCATGATGACAGGAAAAAAAACCCACAATGTTCCCTGCCCCTTCCCATTTGTCCATCTGCTGAAGAGAAAATCTTCACCTCTTTGAAATAAATTAAGCTTTCATTTTGCAAAGGAGATCAGGTTAATAAAAACACAGTTCTTTCAGCTATAGCACCCTGCCGACACTGTGCAGAGCTTTCACACTACTTTTAAGTAAGTGTGAAGAAAAATACATTGGAAGGTATTTCTCTTGAAACCACTTCCCCCATGCAAAATTCACTTAAAATTGCCCATGTAAATGGTTGGGTGAGCAGTCATTCGTAGAAGCCTGAAAGTAAATTGCTTTAAAGGTTTGGAAATTAAAATCCTGGCTTCCTTACAGCTGATAGGAAATCCCTCAGTAACACCAATGGAGCCCAACTTTCCTCTTCGGTATAGACTGAAGAGTTCATAATACTGGTAACATCAAATCTAAAGACATGTAAACGTGGCACCCCTGCCATGTGTTTGTGAAAGAAGAAAACAATGCAGAATACAGCAGCTACATCGATGCTGTGAAGGAAATCCTGACTGCTTTCTGTCACCCAGTGCACAAAATAAAGCTGCTGTAAGCAGAACTATTATTCACCCAAATGTTCTCAGGAGTTAACGCACATTCCGGCCGATAAAAAAGAAGGCAATGGTTAGAATAGATTAGTTCAGGTTTTAGTCCTGATGTTAGAAAAACAGGAGAAGTTCAATTACTTCACTGCTCTGGAAAAAGTCCGGAGATAACATTTATGTCATCTATTGTTTCAAGAGAAAACAGTAAATCTTAGGAAAACTCCCTTTAATGTCCCAGGAACACTGATCCAAGCCTACCAGGAACCACTGGGTGTCCCACTGCTAGTTTTGTAATGCTTTTGGATTTACAGCTCAAGTGCAGCTGGAGTGAGACAGGGAATGACCACCTGCTGCCTACATTTTGCATGCAGACTTTATTTATTTATTTAGAATCTGCTGTGAGACAAGCTGGGCTCCATTTCCACTGCTAAGAAGATTCCAAAGGTTGATAACCTCCCAAAACATTTTGTACTGTTAGGAAGTAACAGTACATGGACATGCCCTAATTAAAATGAGACTAGAACAACCTCTTCTGCTCTCTCCTCTTTCACATGTGTCTGAGTTTGGAGAGAAAATATATCCCATAAGAATTAACTATTTTTGGAGGTCTCTTATTAAGAAGTACAGAATTCTAGCTTTTGGGTGGTTTATTTCAAAGCAGTTTCTGTTAATTCACCTAATTTCCTGAAAAATAAAGCTGAATAAGTAACAGATTTCTTAGCTAAAACTTGAAAAAAACATATAACTAAAGTAATTCTCACAGAGTGAAAGCACTCTGGAGCACCAACTGTATGTTTGCAACTGCCCTGCACTGCAGGACCTTCCCCTGTCTCAGCTGGGCTTCTCAGTCATTAGTCATCATCATAAAAGAAATGCCACAACATCATCATGGAGGTATTCAGAATGGCCAACACAGTCACCATCAAGAGAAATCAAGCTGTACAAAAAGAAACAACATCTGCTTAAAAAATTGCTAGAAAATGCCCATTACTCATATGGGAATATCCTGATACACGTTCCAGCTGTTCACAAAGTGTGATTTGTGATGACAGGGTAAACAATCCTCAATGTATTTGTGGAACTACATTAAACAGTGTTTCTAATGAGAAGATTCCTGATAAGCATGCACTGTGATTCACAGCAAGGGCTGAGGGTGAGCACCACTCCAGATAATGGAGCCAATACACTGCACATCTCCCAGGAAGTATCTGCCAAAGTATACAAGCCATAACTTCTGCTTTTTAAGTGTGATGACATGGCTCATCAATCCAAATGTGCCATCACTGCAGTTAAGGGTTCAAGCTACAAACAATAAATTCATTATAAACAAAATACCCACTTTACTGAACAGGATTATTTATGAAGCTTGCGACCACAGGGGGACAGGACACCCAGACCCAAGACACTTCTTTGTTTCTTTTTTGCCACAAGGATGATCGGGGGCTGGAGCACCTCCTGTATGAAGACAGGCTGAGAAAGTTGGGGCTGTTCAGCCTGGAGAAGAGAAGGCTGCGTGGAGACCTCAGAGCAGCTTCCAGTATCTGAAGGAGGGCTATAGGGATGCTGGGGAGGGACTCTTCATTAGGGACTGTAGTGACAGGACAAGGGGTAACGGGTTAAAACTTAAGCAGGGGAAGTTTAGATTGGATATAAGGAGGAAATTCTTTCCTGTGAGGGTGGTGAGGCACTGGAATGGGTTGCCCGCAAAAGTTGTGAATGCTCCATCCCGGGCGGTGTTCAAGGCCAGATTGGACAAAGCCTTGGGTGACATGGTTTAGGTGAGGTGTCCCTGCCCATGGCAGGGGGGTTGGACCTGGATGATCTTAAGGTCCTTTCCAACCCTAACTATTCTCTGATTCTATGACCTACATTCATTATGTCAACCACAGCTTACAGTCTCACCATATGCTATCTATAGTGACTCTGCCTTACGGAGCATGGGCTCTGCATGCGTATCTAAGAGCTTACGGTTCTTCTACATCAAAATCTATTTCAATTGTAGCACTTTGCAGCAAACTTAGCTAGGGCAATATCTTGGCTGATGCATTTGTTGTTCTTTTTCCATGTTTAGAAACTTTGATTGTGTTTTGGGAACCTGAGAGGAAATGGAAATACCCAGACACACACACAGGCAGATGTTGCTGGGCTGGCAAGAGAGGTATGAGCAGAACAAACGCTGTGTTAAAGCAGGTTTGCTGCTGTGCTAATACAGAGCCCAGCTTTGGGAGCAGGTGGACAGAACAGAGCTTAACAGAACAGTAGAACAAGTTCTGCTGTACAGATCCAAGCAGAACACTACGGATGTGAACACAAGTCTAAGATCTATCTTGAAAGATAACAACTTTATAGAACTTTGGAAAACTTAAGGGCAGAGTTGCATCACCCTTAGTGCTATCCCTAGGTAGTAAAAAGTTCTTCACTTACTGTACACTGAGAATTCAGCTCAATCTGAGGCATTTTAGAGCTTTCTTTGATCATTTAAAAAGAAGTACAAGAAGCTTTAACAGGCAACCAGAGACTTCTTTTTAACAGTCCTTCAGAAGTTGTGCATCGTTTGTGATGTATTTACTAGGGATTAAAACCCGACATTTTCAAATTACAAGGACTTTTAATTAGTTTTAGCAACATTCTGCTGTTTCTTAAAGAAAGATCCAAAAAAATCTTTCAAAGATCACCCATGAATAATAATGACATTTGTATCGAGGCTCCTTTTCAGAGTACTAAACATTCCTTTTTCCAAAACCAGTAACAGGATGAGATACCTGGTGCAACTCAGGCATCCTATCCCTGATGTTAAGTCACACCTTTCCTCCAAGATTTTTAAGTTGGCAGTTCCACAGTTGGCCAAAGAATATGAAATATGTCACCCATTAAAACAGCTTAACATTAGGTAGTTCTGAAAATATGCTTGTTCTATGTAATGGATTAATGAATTATTTGACAGCAACAGCTAAAATGTCCCTAATCAACAGCTTAAAAGCAGGAGAGTAGCAAATACCTGAGTTTTTCCTCCTGTTTTTGCAGAATTAGGTCAAGGGAAAGGTCGATACTCTTCTTTCTTTACCTCATTTTACTGGCATCTCTTTCTCCACACTTTATGTCCTGGTTTCAGATTAAACCATGAAGCTTAAACCCGGGAGTCTTCCATACAGGATCTTTTAGAAACTGCCGTGTTGCACTCTCATTCCTATATACAAGCTCAGAACAGACCATTCCTGCCCACTGGTCCCTCATCTTTCTTAAGGATTACATGCTCCATCATTTTGTAGCTATTTTTATACAATTCAGGCTTATACCCAGATTCTCAGGCAGACTGTTCTGTATTTATCAGAATTTACATGTATTTATTATCATGCTATTCCTTCATTTCTCATTCCCACCATATTCTGGTATTAGCATTAACCTACAGTTACTTCACAAGTCTTACTCTTTTTTGCTGCAGGTATATATGTCCTTTTCTCTTCTGAAGCAGGGAAACCACCTCTAAACAGCTCTTCAATCTCACTCACCAGCTGAGAAATGTCATGATGTTCTCCTCTCTTCTGAAATCTATGATTTCATATCGGGAAAAGCTGTCATTCACACCAAAAATACTACACATTTTTCCAAAGAAACAGGGATTCACAGCTAGCCTGGGGGACTCATGCGTTTGTCTTTACTTCCAACTAATTGGCACTACAGCCTCTTTTACCACTACAAACACAGCTTTGCCTGGTTAACCATCTCCATTGTGTGCTCCATCTGGCTGCAGGCTCCATGACTGGCGTACTTCCTGCCTATCTGTTGCCTAATTAAGTTTGCTTTGTAGTAATCCCTGCTGTGGGCTGTCTTCCCGGCTCATGGATTGGCTCCTAACCTGACCCTTGGCCAAATCTCTTAGAACTGGGTCTTGCTCACAGATTGGTTCTGGGATCCTTCTGTGATTCCTTACTCAGGAGATCACACTGAGAAATCTCTGCCGTACCTTCCACTTACTGCCAAAGGAAACCCTTTCAAAAAGACTCCTTTCTTCAAAGGACACCTCTTCTAATTTTAAGCAGCTTTAAAAAAACAGTAAGTACCAGGAATATTCTGAAACATTCACACTTAATTAGAAGATAGGCAAGTTTGGGGATGGGGCAAGATAAGGGAGGTATGAAGAAAACGAGATATTAAAGAGAACTTAACCTGAAGAAAAAGCCTACTAAGAGATGTCTAAGTGGCAAATCCCATACACAAATGATATTGAGTACGATGAAAGAAAATGCCAATTTGGTCATTTCAAGGCAGGATATAAGTTAACCCTTCTTTTAGGGGTTGGAACTAGATGATCTTAAGGTCCTTTCTAACCCTAACTATTCTATGATTCTCTGTTAACTGCTTGGAGAGGAAAGGCAAAGTCTTGTGCCATTTCTCAGATGTAAGAGGTCATTAATCATCCCTTTTCAACTGAGACATCATTGCAGGAATCATTAGGAAAAAATCCTGCAGCTTTTAAGCAGCAAAATCCCGACTAGACTGGGCTTAATATGTTCCAAAGACTCACATTAGCATTTGCTTTTCCTGTCCTGGGTAGGACACCACAGAGTTTCTCTTCCTACAGGAATTCTTCGTTGTCTTTTCGACTGCAAGGTGAAGTGGCTGATAGAAAACAATTTTAAGAACATTTACAACTCTTCACCTACTGTGAATAAGCAAATGAACAAGAAAAAATGAATAGTGGTGGTAGCTCTGCTCTAAGGAGTTTTATGGTAAGCAGAACATCACGGATTCATCAAACACTTCATTCTATAGCCAAGAAAGACATAATTTTTGTAAAGAAAAGATTGGATATGGGGATGTTTTCACTCTCCAGTATTTAGGAAACAGGGGAGGTTACTTGGAAACTCTTGTTGAACTCTGGTTTGTCCATACGGATCAAATCTGTAGCACAAGCTGTCATATTGGTCTTGGAGAAAGTGCCACAGATACAAAGCTAGAACAGAAGGCCAGTTGTGGCAAGGCTCCAAAGAGGGAGGGAAAAGATTAGTCTGGTTCTGTCTTCCCATCTGTCTACACACTTAAAATGAAATCAATGGGAGTGATGGCATTGGCTTCAAGCGCTTTACTCACCCAGATTGCCAGTGGTAGCTGTGACAGCTTATATAAACAAGAAATAATAAAGTATCTATTCCCAGGGCAACATAGCTGTGCTCTCAGCTCACAATGCCAGCATCAGAACAGAGAAAATAATGGTTTACTACGTCTTCAGATGAGGAGGACATCACAACACACAGCAGAGCTATCTGACCACCACCACCAGCTGATCAAACAACTTCCAGTAGTCACCTCAGTTTAAACCCATGCCAGTAACTTCTCACATTTGAGAAACTCAAATTGAGAAAACCAGAGACTTTTCAGAGTAGAAAGGAGAAACAGAACAGACATCTCCTTGGTATAGTGAGACTACATAACTACTTCCCAAGCTAAGACAGCTCACAGCATTATAGGATGCAGCAGGGAGCTTTTTAAATGCTCCATTTGCTCCCAAAACACTGGAAAGACTTCAAAATCCTGAGTTACAACTCACATGAAGCACAATTATTTGAACAGTGATGGATACTTCTTTGCTTGGCTTTTCGAAGACATCTGGAAGTGCTCTATAAATCACAGTTTGAGGACCCATGTTCTGCCCGATTTCAAAAGTAAACACTGGTTCCCACTGCAGTTACAGAATATGCTGCCTTTGCAGGCAGGTTTAGAAACAGATTTAGTTTCAGGTCACAGAGTCCCCTCAGCCACCCCAGTGATACAGCAATGCTACAGTTTTGGTTAGTAATGAAAGCTGCGGAAGCCTTCTTCATGGGATGTGTTTCCTAGAATGTATTTAGACTCATTTAGTGCACATGTCCTTTTGGCCAAACTGCAAAAGAAAGCATGGAAACATGATTTCCTGCCAGATACTCCTGCTTAAGTACAGTTGCTCACCATTACTGCATTCTACGACGTCTGTAAGATTGATGCCTGTCCCCTCAAGAAGCCTTCAGAAATGTACTTGAGATTATGAGAGATGAGGCAAGACTGTACATATGAACAGGTTTGGTCTGATAGCAATCACATAAGGGATACTTTCAAATGCAAGGAGATCTATTTAAGTTGTTTTAGTCAGTATATGGTGTGGTTCCCATCACAGGGCTAGCCTCAATGTACTTAGGTTGGGTCAGGAGGACATGTACAATAACTGCTTAATGCCTCATTTGGCAAAGTGAGTTTTATTACTTCAATAAAACTAATCTTGGCAGTTGTTAATAAAAGCAGCTGGCACATAAGTTGTTAGACTTCGCTATTACCTCATCTTCTCTCAAAATATTGCCAGAACTTCATGACAGCAAACAGATGGTCAACATTTTTCAATGTTACAGATAATCCTCTTCCAAATCAAATGATGGCATTTTATTTAACCAGAAGAGGGGCTGAACAAAAATCAGGCATCATTTACATATATTCTATGAGCGGTGTTTACTGAAAGTACTGTAATACTGTCAAAACTGCAAATAGTTCAAAACAAAGTATAGCTCTTACATTCACATTTGGAGGAGAGGGGTCTGGTTGCTGGCTGATTGCTAGTGCTCAGGAGCCTTGGTAGACAGCAGCCCACCTGCCTTGACAAGCTGCTGTGCACATTCAGTTACCCTGTAGTCAGTCCACCTGAGCATTCAACCCAAGAACTCAATCTGTCAGATAGAAAGAAGGATGAGGAAAGGAGAGAAACTGGACAGGCTGATGGAGTGTCATGAAGTAGACATATACAAAAGTCCAAGACCTTTCGTCAGGAAATCCCTGAACTGTTCCAATTGGTGTTGATCCAGCCAAAGCAGAATTCAGCAAACACTACTGAGAAATACAACTTGTAATTATTACAATTCAATTGCAAAGAAATGGCAACCGAGCTTCAACTAATTTTCACAAGAGAGACACTTTGTACACTCAGTATTAAGTTGAGGGGATTAATTCTGGACAAAAGTTGATCCAAGATCTCTCGCCAATGTGACATTAGTTTATGCTAGACAGCGATTAGTTTAAATCACCCAAAGTTCTGACCTCAGGTTACGCTGTTCAGTGTATGGATGTTGGGGGTCTACCTTTTTTAGCTTGCTTGATCTGCAGTAATTCTATCAAAAACTCTTTGATTGCCCACAGATAATCTACACTCTACTTACTATCATCATTTTAACTTCAAAGAAAGCCTGTGGACTCCCACATATCTCTAGCTACACTAGCCTTGAATTCAGATAGCATTTTGGAGTATAATGTCTCAATCTTACTTAGTCCCTCCTACTTACTTCACACTGCAGTGTAGTTTTGGAGTACAAGAATAAGATTTCTTTTGACTGAGACTAGGTCAAGAGATGGGCTCCACCTGATGCACTCCAATGGTACTTCATTTCATGGGAGCAGACTCGATTTACTTACAGTGTCCGTCACGTTCTCAGACCAACTGCCTCATTCTACAGATACGCTCCTTTCCAGCCACATCAGTTGCTAGAAATGGCCTCTGTGGGAAAGAGGCTCTGTAATGCCATTAGTAGTTTTCTAATTGATCATATCATCATGTTTTAAACAGGCTTTAAAGTAGTGTCTTGGTTTCCACTGGGACAGGGTTAATTTTCTTTCTCATAGCGAGTACAGTGCTGTGGTTTGGATTTAGTGTGAGAATAATTTTGATAACACTGATGTTTTGGTTGTTGCTCAGTTCTGTTTACTCTAAATCAAAAACTAGTTTCTCATGTTCTGCCAGTGACCAGGTGCACAAGAAGCTGGGAGGAAACACAGCCAAAGGAGTACTCCATACTCCAGGATGTCATGCTCAGCATATGTACTGGGGGTAGTTGGCTGGGAGCAGCAGATCGCTGCTCAGGGATGGGTGGTGAGCAATTGCATAGAACTTTACTTGTGTTTCCTGAATTTTATTCCTCTTTCTGTGGTGGTGTTTGTTTCTCTTCCCCTATCATTCTTATTTCTATTATTATTATACTTTACTTCATTTCAATTATTAAACTGTTCTTAACCCATGAGGGTTTACCTTTTCCCAATTCTCAGCCCCCATCCCACCCAGGGGAGGAGGGTGAATGAGCAAGAACACACGATGCATAAACATGTATACATTATTTGTATACATTAAATGCATACATTATTTGACATGATCACAGGAAAAAAAAAACAAAACAGAATTGGTAACATCAGATTCTCCCTATTTACAGTAATGCTAAGCTGTCGAAGCTGCCTGCGACACAGCCTCTGCTGAGTGATTTGGGAAGCCTTGGAAACAATTCCTAAATTTTTTGTTTCCTTGAAATTCTTTTTTTTTTTTGTGGGGGAGGTGAGAACAGGACTCAGATGAAAAAATGAAAGATTAGTATCAGCTGAAGAGCTCCAGCACATGTTGAGCAAAGATTAAAACAATCCCTAATATTGTTATAAATTCCAAGATAAGCGAACAGGCATCAGGAGAGGCTATACATGCAGCAAGGACTGTGTCTGCTAGTTTATCTTTGTGAGTGTTTGAAAGTAGATGACAGTATATAAAAACAAAAAAGCCCACGCTATCATAAACAAATGCAAAATGAGCTGCAAAGATGAAATGGTGCAGGCTGTCTACTAGTTTCTTGAAACCCTCAAATAGGGAAAATGCCCTCCTGATCACTGCTGACTTATCTGCAGTGCATTTCTCAGCTAAATAGCCCTCAATAAGGCAAGAAATTTCCAAAGGGAGTTATCCCTGCCCATAAACTATGGACCAAATAGTGAGAAAGGGGAGGGAAAACCAATTTTTTTTTAAACCACAAAAATTTCTTTTGAGATCACTCACCTGCACTGGAACTATACACATTAGACATTCAGCCTTCACTAGATGGAGACTGGCATCAGAACCCACATTCACTTCCTCACTTACATTATGATTTCATACATCTGCTTTTTCCACCTTTCCTTTTGTGCTTCATAGTTTAATATTAAGAGCTTTCTCTACCCATCAAGTGTTGTTCTGAGAGAGGACTGTATGCCAGACTTGTATGCAAGAAGTAGGCTCAGTAAGGGTAAGTCTGTGTTCAGACTGTCTCCCTCCCACAAAAATTGCACCAGGGTGCATTTGGGTACCTCCATTCTTATAGCAGGCTTCCTTTTAAAATTGCCTTGTCGTGTTAGTTTGATAGGTGGTATTTCAGCTGGCCAGAAGACAGAAGTAGGGACACAGAGTTTATATGACCCACACGTTCACCTGGAGACCGCAGCTGTAGGCAGGGGCTCTCATGTTCTCTGCAGTGCTACTTGGCATTTTCTTTGCACAACATTATGTCAGATCTCACGTTAAAGTTGCTGTAAGTTCTAACAATGCAGTTTAGGGGAACTGAACAACCATATCCAAAACTGAGATTTGTAACTGGCCAAAACCAGTTTGGTGGACTACTCCTGCTGTTACATTTACTCTTAAATTGTCGTATGACATGTACGCTTAACAAGACATCTTGTGCGCTTAAGCAGTAAAAGCCACAAACTCAGGTTAATCTTTTCACTTGACCTCTAAGAAAACCTCCAGGAAAGGTCTTAGCTGGGATCTGTCAGTGAAGGTAACGCTTCCCCAGTACGAACTGGACTGCTGCACAAATCACTGGACTGTTACCCAGGAATTTTTACAAGGTAAGAACTGATAATGGCAGAATGGCTGCAGTGTGGCCCAGGAGTTTCGCCATTGCCCTGGGTTCAGCAGTAGCAGTCATTTTTCTCCTTCTTGGTAGCTGGTGCAGTGCTGTGGTTTTGACTTTCAGCCTGGGAACAGCTCTGATAACACCGATGGTTTTAGTTGTTGCTCAGTAATGTTTAGTCTGACCAAGGACTTTCTGAGTCTCATGCTCTGCCAGGGAGGAGGGGAAGCCAGGAGGAAGCAGAGACAGGAAACCTGACCCAAACTGGTATTCCATACCACAGCACGTCATGCCCAGTATATAAACTGGGGGCAGTTACCTGGAAGGACTAGACCACTGCTCAGTCGGGCTGGGTGTTGGTTGGCAGGTGGTGAGCAGTTGTATTCTCTTCCCTTATTATTTCCCTTATCATTATTATTATTGGTGGTAGCAGTAGTGACTTGTGTTATACCTTAGTTACTGGACTGCTCTTATCTCAACCAGTGGGAGTTATATTCTTTCACTTCTCCTCCCCATCCCTCCAGAAGCTGGAGGGAGGAAGAGGGAAATGATAGACTGCGTGGCTGAACTGACTGCATTTAAACCACAACCACCATCCAATTACATACAGCCAGGCTTCTCATTAACTTATCATTACATACGGGGACCTATTCTGAGGCACTGACTACAATGAAGGATGCTTCCATAACAGATTTTTTAACTTTTAACGTTTTTCTGCCTAAATTCACTTTTTGAAGTGTCTGGTCAGAAACAAACTCATCACAGCTTGATGTGATCAGAAGTGCACTCAGGGAGGAGGACATTTAAGGACAATGTCTATATTATTTTCACTGAGCTGTCAGCTTATTGTCATTTTTCTTGTGCCTTTTTTCCTTTCATTTCAAAGGAAAGCTTAGCTTCATTGTCATCTGGTTAACTGCACAAAATTGACAGCTGGAATATTTTTTTTAAAGTATGGATTCAGGGCATTGGCAAAATCCTGTTTCCTATTTGCCTGTGCTGAACCTAAAGGTTTTGTAGCAATGAAGGAGAAGCTAGGCAGGAAGCCAAGGAATTAGCCTCAGGCTGTACAGTCTCCTCCAAGAAACAAGCTGTGCTAGAGGGTACATAATCACACCAACTCTTTTCCCAGTTCAGCAGTCACCTCATCCTCTGGCATGGCAGGACTCCAGTAGCTGCCTGCAGATGTCCAAGAAGGTGTCAGCAGGGCTCAGTATGGCTTGATGGAAGCAGTGTTGTAAAAGGGAAAGATTACCACTTCTAGAAGATAGTTTACTCCACAGACAGACAGGTCTCAGTAGGATGGAACACAAGTTTGAAGGACAGAAAATGCCTACCAGTACAGGTCACATAAGAAACAAGCTAAAAGCCAAATGAGTTCTCAGGTCAGCAATAAAAACAGCCCAAAATCTTTGTGACATCTTAACAAAAGAGATGCCAAGAGCTCAAACAGCAAGGTCAACAGTGTTGTGGCCAGTTCAAACAATCAAGTTGAAGCCCGGGAATGTAAAGAGACAGAAGAATGATGATCATTGCCATCTAAAGGTCAAAGCATTTACAGGACACTGCGTGCCAGAACCAAATGAGGTCTGTCCCTTACTGTACCTATCACAAAAGGTGTTGAGCAATTGGCTCTTGTTCATATTCTAGGTTACATTGAGAACTTCCTTGCAAAGTTCTTCCTCTTATCTGTTGAGACAAGTTTTCACTCTGCCACATAATTACTTGAAATAATTTTTATACTTCCAGAGCAAACACATCATCAGTTATCAGTTAAGAATTCAGCTCAAGTCTGTCTGCAATTAAAGAAACACTTAAGCCCATGCTAACAATCACTTCTAAATAGCAACATTTTACTAAGTTCAGTCCTAGAAAGTGATGCCTTGAATTCAGCCGCACAGTGACACTGAAACACACAGAGAAAAATAATCAGGACTGCTTGTGTTTAAATAAGATTTAATTTCTTTTATTTTGCCCTTAGAGGATGACTTTTCAATATGATTTCACCAAAAATCACTGCTTTATTAAACAAGACAATTAGCATATTTCCCTTCTCCTCAAGTCCTTCCATGTTAATTCTTCAAGCACCTACAATGCACCTCCTTTCATCTCCATAAAACTTAAACCCATAAGATTCAATTTGATAACTGTTAAAATACTTTAGAGTCCTTAAAAGAAAAAAATCAAGTACATGGTATCTGGACCAAAATTAACATTGTAATTGAAGGCAGAGTCAAATCAGCAGCCCTGCATTACCCTAAGATAGGAAATAGCCAGCTGCATTTAGCTAAAATATTTATAACCTTCTCATAAAATCCAAATAAATTAAAGATTTTCACAGAAAACTTACTTAAACATTTGGTTTCTTCAAATGCAGACTTCAGAGAGCAGCTTTAGCTAAACAAAAGACTCTCTCAAAGGGAAATGCTTAGATTCATTCAGAGTTATTGTTCCTTCACAAACAAATGCTAAAGTCAAAAACAGTTCAACAAACAAAGGACTGAGCAAAATCTGTACTGGAAGCCCATACTATTCTAATTTTCCTTTTTAATTACTGTAATCTGCTTAAAAGCCATCTGACTTTCTTGAGCTAGGGCTCAGATACACAAAGAAATGCAGTTCCATTGAAGACTCGCTGCAAAGGCAGCAATCTGTAAAACTTTAGAGCAGCTTTGGCCAGGGACATTTGAAATGCAGCTGGTCTCCATCATTCCTCTTGCTTCATGAGGTCATTAGATTAAGAATTATACATATTAGCTTAGAGTTTATTTATTTATTTATAAAAAGGTTGATAAGAGACACAAGGACAAATTGTATTAGTGAAAACAAACTCACCCGCGCACCCTTCTCTGGGAAACATTTGCATCCAGCGCTGCAATCACGGCCCCCACAGGGCCCACTGTAAGACTTCTTCCCACCCTGTTAAAGAGTAAAAAAGAAGAAAATTTAATGTCATAGCTATTTGCCAGCTGAAGACCTTGAATTGAAACCTTTCGTTTCAGCACTTTCCACGTACATCACATCTGTCATGTGAATTTACTGGGAAGTAAGTGGCAAAATATATAATTACATTTTAGGTTCTCTATAATTGGGTCATTTTCAGAATCACCAAACAGACAGAAAGAGCTGGTTTAGAAATCTTTTGAGGACAAGTGAGTTTGCATAAGTTGGTGTTATTCTGCAAGGTGATGAGTGCCTTCTAAGGCTACCAAACCCCATAAAACTAGACGATGTTTTGGGATGCTCGGTACAGTATTAACTAGGATCACAATTGATAATCAGAACTTGGGCCTCAGCCATCCTGCATACTGCGTTTCTCTACATCACTGAGAACTACCAAGACAAATTTTAACTTAATGATCCTCACATTTCTAAGAGCAAGAAGCTGCACCCCCTGAACGTAAGAATAGAGAAATTCCTGAATGAGACAACATGGCATGTTAAACTAAGAATAGACGTGCACAGAAGATAGAAGGAAAGCACCATGGACTTGGATGTAATCTGAAAATACATTCTGAATTTGCTGTACTAGCATTAGTTATTTCAAGGCTAATTACAACATTTATGGAAATCTGAAGTCCCCATATCATAAACTTAATTCCCAGCTAATACAGACTGTGCCAGTGCATGGAAGTCAGCTACATGAGCTTACTTCAGAGATTTTGACCCACTCCCTCCCACGGTCAACAGGCTTGAAGTCCTGGGATAGCAAAACCCCTGCAACCTATGGACAACATCGTAACAGGCTTGGAGAAAAGCCCAATTTAGCACTGTAATTCAGCCTCACACCTCTCTAAGGAACACTGCCAAGTGTGCTCAGGTACAGTCCCTAGGGTTTGGAACTCTGAAAGGAATAAACATTTAAGTACTCCTATCAAGGTGACCAAACTAATGGCAGAAACAAGTCGAGACTGGAAATGGACGTTTCCTTACTAAAAGCACCCACAGAAAATATTTTAAAAGCCTTTAAAATTTCCTGACATCTGTCAGTGAGGAACGTGAAAAATGAAAAGCAATTCGGGCAAGTTCCTCATGTACTTCTGAACTGCTTTGCATTAGCCTTCTCAAAGTAACTAGTCGGATATCACTTGATGAGTTTTCTGCTCAATGTACATAAAAATCCCTCCGTGCACACTGGTGTTTGCACTGTTTTGCTAAATCAAATGCCTCTGGTTTTAAGGCAGCATAGAACAAACAGACACCAACAAAAAGCCTTAAATCCAATCTTCCATACTTCCCTAGCCTGAAGGGAACATTATCTCTTGCTGCAAAATAGTCATAACAACCTTCAAGGGATTCTAAGAAGCATTAAATATTAAAAAAAAAAAAACAAGCAAGCAGTACTTTTGCAGACTTTTTGGCAGCTGTGTTCAGATGAGATCCCATTAGATATGGGGCTTTTGGACTACCTAGGCAGAACAAAGAAGAGGAGAAAAATTGTATTTAGAGATGATATAATAGACTGTAAGAGCATCTCCAAACCGTCTGCTCACAAGGAATGCTCAGCACGAACTTGAGTCAGCAATGGTACCTTGGCAACAGCTCACTATATAAAAACTGGTCCCTATCTTAACAGACATACTGCTGAGAGGTCATTCCTGACCACAGGTATTAAGATTTTAGGATCTGGTCGCAAGGTGACTGAAGAGTGAATTGCACCAAGGCACACCTTTTGCTGTGATTATATGCATATTTAGCAGTGGAAATTTGGACTCACTGCTAGCCAATGTACACCTCTATTCCTGACACTTAACCTTACATTTACACTCTTAGCAGAGAGCATCATGCCTCCAGGCAATCAGATTATGCCTTCCCAAACATTTATTCAACTTTAAATAATTCAAAGATTTGTACTTCCAATTAATATTTCCTCCAGATCATTCTTTGTTCCAACAGCCATTTGCATAAGCCTTTGGGTCCCATGGCTCGGTTTATTCTGCTTGCCTCCTAAGAGTGAGTAGAGGCAAAGAAACTTCATTTCCTCACAGGTCTGGATTCCTTTAGGCTCACTGCATCGCAGTAGTTGCTATCTCAGAGCACTGAGGCTGACCTTGTTAGAAATCCCCCATCTCTGGTGGCAAATGGGTCCTTCCCAGTGGCAGAAGACTGGACAAAACCCAAGGATTCTTTCCATCCCCACTGCTCACAGTTAGCTAATATGGTTCTAGTCAAAATTCCCCAAAGTCAAAAGAAATCTTTCCACTGAGTTTATTGGAAGCTGGATGAAACTCTCACTGAGGTTTATTAGAAACTGAAAATATGTCCCTCTTTTGAGCAAAACTGTGTTCACAATGTATTTCCAACTTTCTTTTAACAGCACGGAGTCATTTTGCCCACTTGTGAATGAAAGCATTTGGAAAGGAAGCAAACCAAAGCCAGTTGGCTCCAAACCAGGTGTTACATGTCCTAAGTACTTTATTTAGGGGAAGTAGCTGACATCAGACACTCAAGAGCTACTTAAATAGCAAACAGCCATCTGCATAATATTTAGGAATACAAGTCTAAAGGCTTCATATAAGATTCTAGACCACAGTGCTCTCTTCTGAAAAGGTATAGTATGTTTTTCCATTCCAATGTATGAATGCGCAGGTCACCTGAACATTTATAGATTGTCATCTGAACACAAGCATGGGCCCTTCATATTTGTTCTCTGTATGCATGGAATAGATTTTTCCAGCTGCTGTGAGATATGTTTCAGATTGAAGAATATGGCTTCTCAGAAACAATAAGAACTAAAGAAAGAAGGGTACTAGTTATAGTGGTAAGCACTACCATTATAGCAGAAATGAATTAAACTATTGCAATTCCATTGGCTAGAAGTAGACCAAGGTTTTCAAAGCAGAAAACATGACCATAAAATAGCAGCACTGTTAAAAAAAAAAATACATTCTCTGAGATATAAATAACCGTAATTAAACTGAGTAACACATACTGATTTTAACTGAGTTATTTCAGGCTTCCACAAGAATAACGAGTATTATACTGCAGGAAAAAAAAACATTTTGTTTACGAAGTATTGATACGAGTGAGAAACTATTCTGAAAAAGGCATTTAAAAATAAGAACCAATGTAAGGACAAATTTCCTCTCCTGCTTCTGGTGTACCTCCATCAAGCATTTATGCACAGCTGATTCATTCAGATGGAGTGCCATTCCGATCTTTCCATTGACTTCAGCTTATTCTGGAATGAAGCCAAAGAGAGTAAAGAAACCTAACAGCTGTGATGCCATAAGAGGTGTCCAGGCTCACATTCATTCCAGCCTCTCTAGAGCAACACACAGGACCATGGAAAAGCTGCAAATGATCCAGAAGACCTTACCTGCACATGCAAAGAGAATTGTACCTGCAGCACAAGCAGAAGTAAATGAACTAGCACAGGATTTTGGTGGGAGATTTCCAGAAGCACAGCTCAGGTGAATGAACTGAGGCTCAATTTTGTCTTAAAACTTCTGCTCTGTATTAAAGGGTCAGCTGCAGACTCGACATGCTCTGGCTGAAGACAATGATTTCAATCAGCTAGGAGGGTGAACCCACAGCAGCAGAGAAATGTGAGCAAGGCATGTCTGGGGAAAGGCCAGCAGAAAGGTTAAAAACATAGTCTTTAACGTGAGGTTAAAGTAGCAGAGGTGATAATGGGAAAATAAATCAGAAGCTTTTGGAAAAGAAAGGATTTGAAGGAATGCCAGCATGCAAAAACTGGAGCACATACACCGAAAGAAGAGCATGTATGTGATAAGTGGAAAAAAAGATGACGACAAAAAGAAGTGGATGATGATAAAACAGAGAGTGAAAGAATCTCACACTTGCGTGAAGAGATATGGCAAGAATGAAACTTTTTTCCAAGACTTATTTCCAGTAACTTCGCAAATCCAGCTAAGGACTATTCCAGTCCAGAGCAAAATCCTAACGTGAAACTTCATTATCTAAAGCTGGACACAGAACAGAATGAAAACCTCTGGATACTTCAAATAAACATCTTTTATATGGTTCAGGATCCTGTTATCTGCTGATGACTAACAGAGAAGTTGTATTTATACCACCAGACATTCAGACAGTCTTGTAAAATGACACAGTGAGAAAGACTAATGAAACATCTCTGTCTACTTCATAAGCTATGCAATGCTGCTGTGTTAACCTTACTCTTTTTAGCCCTCATGGCCTTTAGGAACAAAATTCATTACAACATTTTCTTTATCTATTATTCTTTTAGTCGCTGAATTACAGAATTTAAAGCCCAATTCTAAAACCACTTATCCATATGTTCAACTCCTCCCTCTGAAATCAGCAGATGCTAGTTCGCTGTGCATGTGTTAATACGTCATTGCCTTACTGACATGAAAGAGCTTCTTCAAGGCTAAAACTGACAAAGCAGGAACCACAGCCACCTCTGCACTCAGAAATGTCAGTGTGACCCATCAAAGACAGCATAACATGATGCAGCAAATGGATTCAGTAATTCTTCCCAACATGAGGTGTCATGGAGCAGAAATAAACTGACAGTCTTGCCAGTTAGACTGTATGGAAGCAGTTGCTGGGATTTGTTTGGCAGTGAAATACAGAACAGGTGAGAATAAAATCAATCATGTCAGCAAAGCATCCGATAGAATTAAAATGCAAACACATTTTTCCCAGGAAGAACATCAAGAACCTGAACTCAATTCAACTCTGTCCTTAGTGAGGTTCCCCAAACCTTGACTTGCCCTGTCTGGTCTGGTTTCTTAAATAGTATTAAGAGCTAGGTCAAGGTTAGGAATAGTAGGAATGTTTTTCAGACTGTAGGGTTGGGTAAACAATAGAAGCAGCACATGAAGAGTAAGTCCCAAGTAACTGCCAAAACAGAAGCCTCTGAGCAAACTGCCTCACCTGACACATCCGAGGGACTCATCTTTCTCAGGCCACACCATCATACTACATCATAGCTGTACACCCAATCCAAGAGAAATAGTGAGCAGAGATTTGAATACAGCTCTGAACAGCTCCATCTTCTAATATGTTTCAGTTTTGTTGCTAGGATTGCACAAAGCTGTAGATGCTTTTTCCCGAGCAGTCTATTGGTCACTGAACACCTAGTTAAATCCAGACAGTTTATTTACAGCTTACATGAGCAAGGACACAACACAAAGCCACAAGCTTATCTTTTACTGCACAAAAGGACTTTCAAATGGCGCTATTAAACGTGAATTTGCAGCTAAGATACTAATTCATTTCAGGGTTCACCGACTTCTTTGGTTAACCAATGTACTCACATACTGTCTTTCATTGCATAGAGCTGGCAAACATCTTCACAGGCAGCTGAGACTAAATGATAGTTACTAATAGAACCCAATCCTCCTCCAATTCAGTGACATGTAAGGTTACAAAACCTGAAGGAAATCCTGGCCTAGAGGAATTAATGGCAAATTCTGACTGAAGCAAACCCAGTCCCATCCTCCCTCCCTGCTCTTACTCCTGCCAGTGAGACAGGAGTGCTGTTGCACTGAAAAACAGATTTAAAACAAAATGAACAGTAAAGGTCAATTCTTCCACTTTATACACGCAGCAAAAATGAAGTGATGTCTTTCAAACTACTCTCAGGTTTTGAGGACATGTGCATTTCCTATCGGGTGGAATTCAGCAATAGAGTTTGCAGACTTTTTATTCACGGAGGTAATTCTCAGTCACACCAGCAATGTGATCAATTTCTACAAATGGAAACTTTAAAGGATCTCCAAAGCCCAAACTCACCTCTGACAGCGGCCAAGTACGCTATTTATTACATCTGGGGCATACAAATGACCACAAACCTCATTATATGTGTTAGTACTTTAGAAAATTCATAAGCAGAGAACAAGTGATTACCTGGTCTGAAAACATGAGTAATAAAATTCCAAATAGCTCCATGTGGTTTAGAAAACCGAAAGCTTTATCTTTGCAGCTACACAGAAGGAATGTTTCTTTCCTCAGGTCTGCCAAGGTCTCTGTTACTGGCTAGAAAGTCACCAGCATCATCTATGTTTCAACCTGGTCTCCCCAGCCTGCAAAGCTTGCCAGTGCCCAGATTTCATGTATCATACAGCTACACCAGCAACAACCCGAGTGGCCCGTGCGCTGGACCAGCAGCTTCATATCTGGGCAATAAGCACTCGTCAATCTTAAAACCCTCAGGATTACAGCAAGTATTATAAAACATTATACACCACCCTCATGTCTTAAAAGACTTTAGAAACTGAGAAAGTTTCCTGATCTTTAGGATCCTGTCAGAGAAGGTTGCTCTTCTAAAGCAACAACCCCATCACCAGGTCCTATTAGACCATTTATAAACTTTAATACATAACAAATTTGTGTAAAAGCTTTACTTATTTTTTGTTTCTCCTGCTCGTTGAAACTCACAGTGTATTCCTTAAGAGATGAAATGCAGCCAGGCATAAAGAATGTGTATGTGGCTGTAGGCAGTACCCACACAGCCATGAAAGTGAACCTCTGTTAGAGGCCATGCTGTGGCTGGGAGGGCTGAGGTGCCCAAGGAAAAGAGGTTTTCATTCCCTGCACCCTGTGGAGTGGAAGTTCTCTGCATTAACTTCACAAAACGCCAGTGCAAAGGCAGCAGAGAGATATCCATGCGATCCATTATCATGCAAATACAGCAGCGCTAACAACAGGGACCAGCAGAATTACTGCATCCTGCTGCAGTGAAAAATGCTTGTAGAGAACACATGGTGTCACCTCAGAGAGAAAGAAATGCACAGTCAGCTGGTTTTAACTTAAAAAGAAGCTGCCACTGGTGGTTTTAAGCATCCCAAAAGGGGTCCATTTGAGACACACATGAAACTTATAAAAAAGTGATTTTCAAGACGCATTCACATACTTTTGAAGCACGTAACACTGAAAAGCACTAAGGATACTGGCAAAGAATCTTCTGTCTTTACATTACTGTCTATCAAAGCTAGGGATATGCCAGAAGAAAAAACACCGCTCCAGTTCTGCAGCCACACAGAGCTGTAAGTTATAGAACCTAAAGTAGTGATTCAAAAGTGAGATATAACTGTGTTATTTATACCATTTAGCACAACTATTTACCAAGTTTGTACCTGCCCAACAGCTTTCTAAGCCTCACAGAACTCTATCATAGCCCTCTGGCTAAATCTAACACGCATTGCCAACTGGTGCAGGTATTTCTTGTACTTAAGTTGCTGAACCGATTACCATTTAGGATACTAAAACCCAAGCTGCCAGATAGCTGGATATGATAAAACCATCAGTGATGTTGTCGTCGGAGGTGGGCCTTACGATCAGTACGTGTTGTGCAGTGTATGTAGATGATGCATAGCACCATGAACCAACCCAAGCCTTTCTAAACACCATAAGTAAATCAATTAAGTCTTAAAACCCCCAAATTACTCACAACAGACAAGGTGCACTCTTTCATCAAACAATACATTTTCAGACAGCTTCTCACTGTATCCTTAAATGTCCCTGTGATACACAGAAGATTTCACATAACCTCCCAGGTATGAATACAGCTTGGAACCAAATTTTCATGAACAGCTGCATTCATTCATTGACTGAAAGGACAATGTGATTCCAGCTACTCTTCTGCTTCTGACAGTACCTTCCAAAAGCTGTGTAATAGATGAAACATGACCTTTTGCCCCCAAAAAAACCCCTCATTAGTGCTTGTTTTTTCCTCCAAACTGCTGAAGTTTCCAGTGCTGTAGCCAGTTTTCAAGTTCCCTTATAGATACCACCCTCTCATACTAACATGGATCTTTTAGAGCCATCGTTAAAACAGTCTCATCTCTTCTAACAAGTTGCCAAAATGGGAACACAAACTTCAACAACTGTAAAGCATTTGCAAGCACTGTAATGTTTCACTTTCAAAAAGACATCCCAGGCAATTATAATCCTGCAGAAGACTCCACTGCAAAGTCACTAACCATGCCCTGTCACACACAATCCCGAGTTTTCTTTCTTTAAAGGGGGTGAAAAGTCCTGCATTCAGTATGTATTTTAAGGGCATTGCTTTCCAACAACAGCTGAGGTTTCCAAGTCTGCTTTTCTGTACTCAACATCTACACAGTTCTGCTGCATGAGAAGTCACTCATTGAAGACGTTTCCTCTAAATGGTATGAAGGGTTTGGGTTGGAAGACAAATGCTTTTCGTTCAACTGCAACAGAAATCAGAGAATAATAACTTGAGTAGTTTCATCCATTTCAACTAAACTGCTTGTCCAGAGGCTTCTATAAACAAAGTGAATACAACTGCTTGGATGTATTTTTATTACCTTTCTACAGTTTTGAATTCATTCCGGATACAGCTGGGTCAGTGGACAAGGATCAGCCCTGCAAGTGACTCAGCTCCTTCATCTTATTAACAGTTCTAAGAACTAGAAATACTAAAGGAGGAAAACGTTCACCAAAAGTCAAGGGGATGCTCACAGTGCTTATCAGCAACACATCTCAGAAGATAAACTGGAATGTGTCCATTGTGATTCATCCTCCAGTTTTATAGGTAATACAGACCACCCACTTGGAAAATATGGCAGCAATTCATTATTTGCATTTTATTTTCAAATGCATCATTCCTCAAAGCCATCTGTTAAAAAACATTTTGAAATTAAATTTTCAGAGCTGATAATCAAATGGCAAAGCCCAAGGAAAACACTGGTAGAAACTGGCTGTGATTTTGGTGATGCTCTTAGGAAAACGCTGATGGATTAAGAAGCAAGGGAGGGAGCTGTACCTGACCTTTCAGTCCAAAGCTAACTACCAATCTTCTGTGTATCCTTTGGATTTGAGTCAGAGATTACAAAACTATAACTCTGATGTAACTGCTTACTCCAATGGAGTTACACTAGGGGTCAATATAGCTTTGGGTGTAGAAGACAGCTGGTATGAGGATGCTTGATCTGCCTCCTGGGGAGACAGCGGAGTGGGATGAGCACAAGGAAACACATAACTACGAACATGAGTGGACCTAGTAACACAAGTGGCTTTTAAGCCACCTCTGCACTCAAGACAATGTGGCCTGCAGGCTGAGCTGACTCAGCCAGCACCAAAACACTACCTACAGAGATGGAAGTTGTAAACTAGGAGCTGCAGCCGGTTAAGCCATCACTGCACTTGAATAAACACATGCACTGATTCTAGTCAGGCTCCTTTTCCTTTGCTATTCAGTTTGCATCCTTCGAGAGAGTGTCAAAGTACAACTTGTGTAACCATCCCTTCCTGAAGGCATCACCAATCCTGTGCAGAGGAACACTGTTGGTTTCAATTCTTTTCATTCCAGTTTCTTCCATTAAATCCTCTCCAAACAGAATAAACCAACTAGTAGCAAAAGAAACTGACAAAATTCCCCTAGTTCTGCTTTGTTCCGACTTTGTGCACACACAGCACACAGATCAGCAGTATTCTGAATGTCTTTAATATTACTTTATTTCCCTAATGAAAACATTACCTTCCCAAAAGCAAAGCTCCACATTGCCATACACTGTTAAATATATCTTTAGTGAAATAAAGTAAAAATTGAAAGATTCAATTCCCCAGTGCACTAAGGTCCATGCTTCATTCTGATGACTCCACTGAGACCAAAGAACATAAGTGAACATCTAATTAACAGAAATCAACTTAGGCACACCGTGCCTTTGCTCAGGGAAGGTCTCAGGATATCCACTTCCACCTGAGCATAGAGCAATCCTGCAAAAAACAGAGTCTGTAGTATCTCTTTTTCTTGCACAGAAGATGAGAGCAGCCTCGGTTTGCTCAGCTCCCATGATGGTTCCCCTCAGACCAAAGCAGTATCACTGCCTGCCCTTCCCTGGTAGGGATCACTCTGAACATGACATGGAAAGAAAACCAAATTGCACTATTGCCTCCTAGGAATAACGAACTTGAGAAAGACAAAAATACTAGGTAACAGAAGCAGTGTTAGTCCAAAACATAGGGATGGAAGTGTGTGGAACTCACTCTTTTATCTGACACTTGCATTTTAAATAAATATGCCACTTAGCTTTTAGCTGGAATGTGGCACATGGGTTTTTGTGATCAGCCCAAAGAACAAAATAAGCTGTTTAGAACATTCCAGATTCCTTCTTTATCAGGATCAGGAAAAGGCTGCCCTCAGCACTGAATACTCAGGTATGCACATTTCCATATACATTCAAAATACCTAGACAGCTACTTTTCTCCACAGCAAAGTGATGAAAATAATCCTGATTTAGTCATATTTTTATGCCACTAGTATTTCCAGAGTACTGACACAGAAAACCTCCTGTATCCCTCCCCATGACAGTACGTAATAAAAATGCCTGGGGCTACCTTCAACAACCACATTATTTTGACATGTAATTCTTTACACAAAATTCCATTATTTTAGGGAAGGAATGCGAGCACTCCTGTTAGTAACTACAGCAGGGCTTCCAAATCTGCACTAAGCAGTCTAACACAGAGCCCTGCACTTGACTTCCTTGTCACGTTATCAATAGATGCTGATTAAGAGACACTTATGGCCTGTTCTTAATGGCGAGAGGCCTGTAGTTTTGAAAATGAAAATGAGGGATTAAGACCTGGCTTTACTTTTAACAAATGTTCCTGTAACAGGAAACTATTGCTGCTGGCAGTGTGTCATAAATAATGGGAATTATACACAGATGAGTTGGGCATTTCCATTTTATAGATAAACAGTTAGCCTGTATCCCAAATTAATGATTACAACTGTGGCACTTCTCTGCTCAGGTTACTAATACACCTACCCCAGATGAGATTTCTAAAAGAGGATGGCACACGTCAGCTGCAGACAGGGAGGACCCAACTAAGAACCGCTCCCATGTGCAGAAGTGGTTTCATTAGCAAAGCATTATGGCCCACAGGCATAAGGTTTAGCCAGCTTTTCCAGTTCACTTCCACTATCTAAACCAAGTTCAGTCATTCTTCTTATTGGGATGGGACAGATAAACAACTTAGCCAGCTCACTTTCTCCCAACCTCTCATCCCAATTTTTAAACAGAGGATGTGTATCACAAAAGGGCCAAAATGCCCCAAAAGCTGAAAGTCTATATAATCCCAGTCTATATAAATAAAAACATATGCAGCCATCTCCTGCTAGGAGGTGTCCCTGCCCTTGGCAGGGGGTTGGAACTAGATGATCTTGAGGTCCTTTCCAACCCAAACCATTCTATGATTCTATGATTCTAAGACTACCTGTTACAGGACCAACATGATTAACTCTTTAACCTCTGTTTCCATAGCTTCACCACTTTGCTTTCTTTCCCCATTCATTTACTCTCTATTAACCCTGTACTCTGTGACCCTGCAAATATGAGCTGGCTTGTACCTGGATACCTCCTCATTGATATCTCTAGAGGTTTTGTCATTGACTGAAATAAGAATAGACAAAACCCATGCACACAGCACAGTGAGGCGGCCCACTGCATCATGTTCACCAAGACTTACTACATAAACTCTGGAAAGTACCAAGCACATTGCATGTTCTTGGTTAATGAAATGGCAAAAAGAAACTAGGGAATCACTTTGTACTTCACCAACAAAACACTTCAAAGAGTATTATCATTGAGAAATTGCTGTCCTTTGGGGGAAAAAAGAGGTCTTCTACTTTTATGCTTGTTTTGGACACTGCACAATGGTCCCTTGTTGTTAACTAACATTTGGACACCGTAATAGTAAGCATAATCAAGAAAAATGGTTTTGGTTTTTTTTTTGTTGTTGGTCTTTGGAGCTGCTCCTCCATCCTCCATGCTATTTCTAGTATACTATTTCTGTTTTCAGGGAGTGGACTTAGCAAGTCAGAACATGCTTTTCTCACAGGAACTTGTAACTGTTGGCTGCTAACTACTTTGCCATCTTGATTTGGTCATTTACCCTTCAGCAGAAGGCAAGATGCCACTATGTCAGCTGTACCATCTACAAATGTATTGCACTAGCGTAAATGCCAGTGAAAAATCAGCTCCTTTCTGTTGAAATAAAAACAACGAATGATGCATATAGTATGTCCTTAAAACTGTATATACTTCTGTATGCACTCCAAACTGAGCAAACACACTAAAAACAATAAAAGGGTAAAATCAGACTTGCTCTTCCATAGCCCTACAACTCTGCAAAAGAGAAGTTTCATAAAAGGCCCATCCAAGCAGCAAATGCAGTCTAAATGCCCTCTGAAGTACAAAGGCTTCCCAGTTAGTGTCTAACAGAGGATAAATCAGTTGGCAATTAAGAATTTTCCAATACTATAAAACTATCAGAATTCCAAAAAGCAACCAACAGGCGGAAAATCAGGAAAACTAAGTTATGTTAAAAAAAAACCCAAGAGTATGCAATTGAGATGATATATCACCATGCAAGCAGGGCCACATAACTAAACATGGATTTATGCAACTTCCCTCTTCTAGCCACTGTTGTAGACAGTGACTTTGATGAGCCCTCTTATCGTACGGATGATAATAACCATGTGTTTCTAAGCACACCTTATCTGTAAGCACGTTTATCTCAAAGCCCTCCACAAACACAGTGGTGGTCCTGCAAAGCATTATTCAAACAAGCCACCTCAGGGAGGAGACAGGGAGGGCAAAAATTTTATCTCCTGGCAATACTGCATTTCAGGCATTGTTTTCATTCCACGTGGAACAAAGGTTAGGAAAAAAAATCCTGAAAATTTTGCCTTTTCAGGATAAAATCAAATGGATGCTTTTAACATTGGGATAAGAACTCTGGTCACACCTTTCATACTCTGCAGCATGTGAAACCTGAATGCCCAGGCTGCTGGGAAGACAGAAAAGCAGCCAGAGACCAGGTGGGTTTTCTATAGAGAAACTTCCTTCCCAGCATCCTCCCACATCAACAGATTCCTTGGCCTTTCAAGTTTTATCTGAGCAGCATTCCCAGTGAAAAGGAGCTTTTTCAAACCCATGGTGGCAAATAAAACAACCATCAGTTGGAAGCAAGCAAAAGCAAGTGTATCATTCCCAAACACAGATAAAAATGGCAAGGCTGAAAGTGTGCAGGAAGGAGAAAGAGCAGCTCCAGAACAGTCCCTGAAGAATACCAAAGGGCTGGAGAACACAGGGCTGAGGATTTGAGACTTAACTAACAGAGAAAACCCCTTTCAAATTCTACGCCTCCTTTGGAAACAGAGCTATGGCCAAGTCTACTTGCTCCCTATCCCCCCCCCCTCATTTCTGGCTTCGAGAGAGTCAGCTCCTGCCTTCTTCCCAGTTACCCTGCCCTAGCTTTGCTTTCATACAACAGCTTTGTGAGGACCTGATCCTGGGCCCTGGAAATTCAAAGAAGGGGACAAGCCAAACTTGCAAAGGCACCTCTAAATGAAAGTGTGTTTTTCTGCACTTGTTTCTGATCTATAAAGCAACAATGGCAGAGCCCCCAAAAAAGGTTCCAGGACCCTCTCTTTGAGCCTGGTTGGATGCATGTGACTGAACATAGTACCACAGTCCACAATTCCAGCTGATCACTCAAGACTTTGAGGACTGTGATGTATCTAAGGAATCCAAGACGTTCAAGCAGCTAATAATTTTATTACTACAGAATAACTCCCCTTTCATCATACCTGCATACAGCACAATGTGCACAACAGGATGCTGTATTTAGTATTACAGCTGTTAGTTCAGACTGATTTTCTGGGCTTCCCTTCTCATTTCACTGAGGCTTTGCTTTTGCAAGAGAAGGCAAGCAAACTGTCCTTTCATGGTAAAACAACCCTTCTAGTAATTCAGCCAGTCCAGCCCTTCCCTGCAGTGCAGACCTGATTTGCTTAAGGATTCTTCTCCTGTCTACCCAGAGAGTACATTACTACATGGTTAAGCCAGATGTAAATCAGACAGTAACTTGAGAAGCCAAAAAAGGATGTGTTCCACATGTTAGAGAAGGCCATGGCCCTCATGCTAACTCCTCTTCATACTGACACTGATAAAGGAGAAGTGACGAAGGGAGAAAACATAAACTGAGGCAAACTATAAAACGTCAAAGGAAATTTAAGTAGTTTCACTGTGTACCCATATATTTAATTTACTGTTTGGCCTATTTAATTTCAAGTAACACTTCTAAGCAGAGCAGATGTCTATTCATCAAGTGTGGATGTTGCGAACTTCTGCCAAGACAAAATGTACAAGCTCCATTACAGATAATCTTACCTGTCTGGAACAGGAAAAGACAGAATGCCTTTATACCATTTATCTAGATTAAAGAGATGGGAGGAGGTACAGCCTGATGCAGTATTTTGACAGGATGAGAGCATGCTTGCTGAGGAATAGGTACTGATTAAATCTGAGACAATGTGCGCCACAAACGTTTCTACTAAGGAAACCAAAAAAGGACAAAACATAGAACTGGCAGAATAAATGTATCGTTTTATTTACAAATATCTGATTTTTTTATGTGTATCTAGGTTACTAAGCAGACAATTAAGTTTAGAATGATATGTTACCAAACCAAATGTCACGGTTAGTTAGGACTGGATAAGGGAAGGAAAAACTGAGACAAAAGGAAACTATTTTTAGCAATAACTAGGAAAAATATCTTTTGAGACATCATTAACATAACTTCACAGATTGAAAACAACGTAAAGGATTAATGTAATCTTTTAATTTTCATTTATATAGATATATGTAACATTTTTTTAGAATTATTGTTTCTTGTATTACTTTCTATGTGTGTGGGGATGGAAAACCAGGCTTTAGTCTTCAGATAAGTCTTACAGACAAGAAAAGGCCTATCATGAGCATTTGCAACATCGACTTTTAGAGGTCTCATTTGTCACAGAATATGACACGAAATACGAAGAACTGTTTCTTCCAGTCTTTACTAAACCACGCAAAAGAAAATCTGTCATCAAACAGACTATCTACAAAATGAGATTGTGGAGTCTGATGCTATTTAGAACTGAAATGCCTACTTAATATAATCTCCAGAACTCTTTTTTGGCACAGGCATAGATCGTTATCGATAGGTGTGTGCCCTTGCGAGCAACTGTTGGAAACAGTGACATGTTAAAATGCTTATACCCTCTAATCCCCATATACCTACTGGGTACAGAACTGTCTAACTAAAGGCAGACTGCCTGGACTTCTCACACAGGTGGATGAGAAAAAGCAGCTCAGGAAGCGAGAGCAGCTAAAATGAAGTCTCAACCTGGACGTGGAGCATAAAGCTTTTTATTCAAATAGCAGTAACCACCATATTCAAAGTAAGTTCTGCTAAAAAAAAAACCCAAAAGATTAAATAGAGTTAATACTCAGGAGGGACACTATCACAATGTATTACCTTACAGAATCAGTACCACCAAAAAACTCATCTTAAGCTTTCAAAATGTCCTGAGCTTCTTTGTTCTTAGCTGGCAGGCAGAGCATGATAGCGGACAACCTGCGCTACACCCAGCACCTCCCAATGACACCAAAAGATGCTGTATATGCAGTGCAAAAAGCATACTACTAGAATATTCCTGGTAATTTAATATCCAACCTTGAACATCACCACTCAGAACAGCAACAGCAAACCCAGTAATTCATGAATAAACATAGAAGGAATAAAGATTAGTACTATAAGCAAAAAAAATCACCATCCAGTTGTGCAACATGCTGGTGAAGCACAGATGACTCTCCTCAGAAATTAACACCCACACTATTTCAAACAACTTGTTTTAAGGACTTGGCCAACTTTAGAAGCATTTCTTTTTGGCTACAAGCATCATAATAACATGACAAATATAAGCAGAAAGTCTAATGGAAGAACAAATAATTTTTCTCTATATTGGTTATTAATTCTTCCGTGGCTTTTTGTACAGCCTGCCTTTCTGTCCTATGTTCTTTTAGTGTGAAACTTTTGGACACAAAAATGGAAAAGAATACAGAAGTTAAACTGCAAAATAAGATAATAAAAAACCAAACAGGTGACAGAAAAGGACCAGACTTTCCAAGTTGCACTGCTTTAAGAAAGGACTAGTCCATTTTTTCCTTAGTTGGTAAACTGGATTCTAACCTTTACACTGGCTCTCATTGAAAAATACCATGGTTTGTGATGTGAAAGAACAGATGTTCTTAAAATACCAGACTCAGCTATTTCCATCTGATATCACTCACAGAGAAATGCCAGGAAGGGAACAGTTCTTACTGACACTGGGCCCACCAGGGATTAGCCCTACCAAGTGCCAAGCAACCTGTAGAGATTCTGTGAGACAAGAGCACACTCAGCAGTAGAAGAACTCTCTCAGGACCAATAGATAAGGCACCGATCAACACTGTTGAAAAATCACTATGTTTTACTGACCACCAGACTGATTCACACCTCTATCACCCAAGCCTATCATTCCCAGCACTGAACTCAACTAAGCAGCACTGCCAGACTTAAGCAGATTCATTCACATTGGTGCTACACTTCTTTTCCCAGTAGGCTGGTTTACTGGCTTGGTGCTGGCACCCCATCCCCAAATCATGCCACCCTATCTCTAAACTCTTCCAGACTGACAGGGAATGTGCATAGACTCATGAGTGGAATCACAGAAGTCAGCCTGGGTCCAAGCAAAATTCCTTTAGCCCTTGCTCAACTTTGCCCAACCTGGCCACAGCCAGGATCAGCCTCCCAGCTCAAATACACATTATCAAGTGCTACAAAGTCACACCTTCAGTCATCTCGTACTATCTTCCAGTTTAATCCCTGTTTGAACTCCAATGTATCTTTAAGAAAATTATTCAACCTCCATTTGAATATCTGAACATCAAAGTCCTACAACAGGACTAGATGCAAAGTGGTCTGACTTTATCAAAATGTTTATCATTTCCTGTACAAAAGGTCAGCAAAAATTGGCCCACTGCCTCAAATTCCTCGAGTTCACTGAATCAGCTTTTTGGCAGAAAAACTATTCCACATAGACTTTTAAACACAGTTGTATTAGACAGGATGCTGGTATGTACGGGAAAAATATGTAAATGTATGCATAGGCTTTATTAACATCATCTTGCTTGTAACTGCGTGGCCATTAATTACCATCAGAAGCACATGCTCCTTTTTCATCTAGGTAACTCCACAGAATTTAAAACCCCCAGCCGTACTCAGCGTTAACAGAGGTTTACTTGCTTTGCTTGTATTTAAGCCAACCAGCAGGTAAATCCATCAGCCTTTCTGTGTAAGAACAGCAGCTGGGAGTTAACATTTCTGGTTACCTGCCCTCCCTCTTTCAACCAGGGCTTATCCCAAGACTTTTATTTTCACTCCTCGTATTCCTCCATCTGGTTGATCACACAGGTCCTTCTCTGGCCTTCAGCCCAACCGAGGCCACTCACAAATCACCTGTGTTAATTTGCCAGAAGAGCTGCTGAGATTACAAGCAAGTATCATTCAGGAAGAAAAACGCTGGTTCCATGGCAACATGAAAGTCAATGAGCCCACCTTGAAACCTGGGAACAATGGCCCCTTTCAGACCAGGAGGCAGAGGGGAGGGACCGTGTCCTATTGAGATGCTGGGTTCTCTCAGATTAGTTGCCAGTGAGCAAGGGTTTTTTTTAAGGAGAAAAGGCACACCGTAGATTCGCCTTGCACAAGTTCATTTGGTTTTGGAGCCTGTTATTAAGACACTGTTGAATTTGCCACACACAACAACCCTGCCCCCAGAATCCCCAGCATACAGCCCAAGGAAAGCCACATTTCTTGCAGCCCTGCCAACTGATTGAGGGGATCCACACTTGCAACCAGGCTCACTTCAATTCTGACCCTACAGCTGCCAGGATAAAGGGGTGGCCTCCAGGATAATCTGGTATCCTAAAGAAGAAAATTTGGAGAAATTTTGTGTGAAAAATCAGGAAATTTAGCATGAAAAGAAACTCTACCCGTGTGAACTGACAGAACACTTGAGACCTGCACTGAATTTCCCAACGCTCTGTCCTAGCCATCAGAACAGGCTTAGTAACATTTACACACACTGCAGTGTAGGAGAACATTTCAAGACTGTGGTTGCTCATGGCAGCCTGCCTTTGGGGTTTGATTTTATGTTTTATCACTGCTTTTCAAAGACATATCCTACATTCTCTTTATTTGCCTTGAGATGATCCAGCCTAGGAATGACCCAAGCATTAGTACCAGCATACTGTTTAACCAGCTCAAAAGCAGTAATGTAGTACGGGGTTCAAAATCATGGTTAAATACAACACTTTGCTCCACACTGAACCATTCATGGTTGCTTTTCAACTCCAGTTTCTCCTACTTACACAGTAAAAACTGAGTGGAGGGTGACACTGCACTCAGACAGTCTGAGAGGAAGGGATCTCAGTCCCACTGCTTAGAACAGGGAGTCTTGATGCTGGCATGTAGTAGAGACAGAGGAGAAACAACCCATGTCTGCCTTGCCAGCCTGCACTGAGCCTTGTTTCAGCAGTTCACTGACTGTAGACCCCAGGGAGCATCCATGACACTAAGTTCTGTGGGGTTCCATGTTCCACACCGTGGTAGCACTGGTCCTTTACCTCCTGCTTTGCCTCCTCATAGGCCTGCTCCAGCACCTCCTTCCTCTTTGGTTGTTGTCAGGCTTCTCAGGTGCTCAGTGACAGTGGAGTACAGCTGCTGGGTGACAGGCAGAGCACGTGTTGTAAAGAGATGGCTAATTTTGCGTTGCACAGTCCTTCACACAGCTGAGCCTTTTTTGTCTTGTTCTGTTAGTTTTACTAGCACTGGGAACACACAGGCCATGTGTTAGATTCCTCCTCCCATCCAGGTGAAGACCTGCCTTGCTCCCAGTGCACAGCCTCTCCAAAGGGTTAAACATGGGAGCAGCACAGAGTGATTAGATCTGGACAAGAGAGAGACTGAAATTTAAGTTCAGTTTCTTATTCTCTGGAACCTGTGAAAAGGCAGGAGTTGAAAGAATTTATACTTTGTACTGGCCAGCAAGAATGAGTCTCTGCCAGAGTCATTTTGGTAACTTTGAATTGAATATATTTGCCTTTTTAGCAGAGGATTTTACTCATCAGCTCCCAACAGCTGTGACTCCTAGAGCTGCAAGACTACAGCAGTCATGTACCTACAGACAGACCTGGCCATTACCCTGCAGGTTATAATTACAGACCACAGGCACCTCACACCCATGGTTTGAACAGACCAGGTGTGTTCTGCCAAGGAGCACACTTTAGTTAAACTCCCCAGCCTCCTTTCTTCCCTACTTCCTTCTTGTTTCAGCTATGGATGGATGGGGAGATAGTAAATGCAACAAGGCAGAGACATCACTTTCCTGGGCTTGCAGTATGCAAACATCCAAGAAAGCTATAAAAGCTACAGAAAACATTCTCTATTATAATGGTAATAATTAGAAATCCCCAAACCAACCAGCCACGAATTCTGGCTGAGATTCTTGAAGATGACAAAAAAAAACAAACTATGTCTTGAAAGCCCTAGTTTTCACTCTTACTGTGTTCTCTACAGAGAGGAAAAACAGCAGGAAGAGCTGTAAGTCTTTAATCTAGTGAGGAAAACTAAAATAGCATTAGAACTACAGACCTACAAACCAAATCAAATCTTGAAAGTGGGCCATGAGTGCAACAACCATTTATAGGGACCTTTCCATTTAAAAGACCCCAAAAAAGTTTGTAAAGTTCAGAGGCTTCCACCACAAATGAAACAGACCTAACTCTGAAGCACAACACAGGCATTAGGAAGAATTTCTTTGAGCAATTATAAAGGAGAAAAAAAGATTGAAAAACAACTCCAGCTGAAATGAATAATTTTAAACAGCAGCGAAATGTAACTTCAAAGCCCATTCTTTTCCACTATACACAATCAAGCATCCTTGCCTCAGTGCACAGTCACCTCTTTTGCTATCACTGACTAGTGACATGAGTAAGAACCCTCACAGCAGGCATGCCTCCTATGGCATCCAGTGCTCCTCTACCTTCTTGCCAATACACACCTCAACATCTCAACAGTCAGCCTGAGCCTCCATGGCTACCTCCATGCTCCAGAGGTAGCGTAACAAGCAATAGTGACAAAGAGCTGTACAGTTCTTCAGTCCCTGAAAGCATCCTGCTAGCAGCAACCTCGGTCACACACCTCTGGGTATTTTGCCACAGCATCACCTATGAGAAAAGGACACGCAGCACTGCCTGGTTCCAGTGGCACTAGACAGAAGAAGCACGTTTGTTTGAGTCCCTCTCTATTTGCACAGTATTCTGGGGTTAAAGTTTCTGCATCTTACTCATTTGCTCTAGGAAAATTATTAATACAGTCTCCATTGAAACCACCATGCACTTGTCTTGTCCTGACATGAAGTGACTGGAAAGTTGGTATCATTAAATGAAAAAAAAAAGAAAGGATGAACTATTGATTGAACTATTCTTTCCACCTTTCCCACCCAAACTACATCAGTACGCATTGCTTCCTTCCTTTAGCTGAAATATAAGTTAACCCTATGAAAGGCTGGAATGTTTTTTAGCAGATTACTAAGAACAGTGTTTAAACAGCTATGAAACTTTCCTTGAAGAAAATAGCACATACACTTAGGCTAGTCTCAACCTGACGCAACTAGAAACTGGTGCTATGGTAGCCCTTAATACAAGGGACAAAACACAGCTGCTACAACATGAAGAGTATCTTCACTGCCACAATTCTAGCAGACTTTGCCCCTTCCCTCTGCTCAGTCAATAAAAGTTTAAGTTCTTGGTACCTTAACAGGCCAGACTGGGGGTTTGAGTTGGTAACTTTTACTCATATAATTATCCTTAGTTTCCCATTAATTCCACAGAACTTTGGGCTGCTGTCCCAAGCCTCATTTCCACTCTCAGATTCCTCTCCTCCTCTTCTGTCACTTCCCATTTTCACCTCTTCAGAGCCAGCAACCACGTGAGTCCCTGGGAACAGGAGGTCACATCAGCAGCAGGGACTAGTTTTCTGTCAGAACAATAAACTGATCCAACTCACTCTCTACTCAATTGATCCAACACAAGGGAGGCAGGAAATCATAAGCAGGACATAGGGTAACCCACACTTAGATAGGATTAAGTGCAATATAAGACTGCACTTCATAGAAGACAGGGTACACAAGATTTGAATTTAAGTATTCAATTGTATTTAGTTCCCTCACTTTGATGGGCTCAGCTCTTCACAGGATTAGTCTTTTTCTTTGCTGGGTGCACTGGCATGAAGGGCAAAGAATCTGACCTCACTAAAGATTTGCAAGCACTTGTGAATCCTGCATTCAGTGAAGTCAATGGAAACTTCTGGCTGACTCCAACAGAGGCAAGATTGGGCTTGTTATCAAAATGTCCTTCTCAGGCAAGTCCAAATGCCATTTGATCCAGTGACTGAGTATAGGCTGTGTCTCAGGGGCATATTTTGTACTGTGTGCCCAACCCTCAGTTGATATTTAGACAAAGCACGCTGCATGCACAAGAAATAGTATTTTTTACATATATACATACACACACAAAACTATACATACGTATATAAAACTACCAAAAACCAGTAATCCATACAGCCCACATTTTAAAGCTATCTATAAGTAACAGCCATAAGCAATATTTAAGTGGGTTTTGTGGGTATCTTCATCTTTACCAGCAGCTAGATAAGACCTATGGATTTTAAAGACAGACCTCAGCAAACACACCCCATTACAGGAAAGGAGTTCACAACTCAGCTCCCTGTTTTCTTTTTCTCGCTCCTTAGTGATCATGGAACAAAAGTAATTTTCCATCTCTTGAACTTTTACACTGCAGTTCCCTGGCATTTGGTAAGTCCTCCCAGCCATCTCCTGCCCAAGCACTGTGAGGGTCCAGGGCTATTCATCCCTTAAGATCAAGTGTTTTTAACACTATTCAGGGTTACTTTCAGATTTTACATTCCATTTAATCCATACCAAAAGCTATGTACAGAAGGGAGCAGTGGGTGGATCTGACACACAAGATGACTGGACAAAGTTGCTGCGCTAAGCTTGCCGCATGCCAGCAAGGGCTCAACAACCACGTGTTATGCAGGGCACGAGTCACTGTATATACATACTCCAACCTAGTGGTCTCACAACCCTGAACTGTGGTGTGTAAGAGCTACTGATGCCATTCCAGACTAAACTGCTTATGCTACTCTCCCCTACACAGAATTTAATATGAAGACTACATAAGGTGGAAAAGCATTTTTCCCAGCAATGCATTAGCTTCTAAACCATCAAGATCACCATCATAAGACAGTAAATAATTACACTGAGACTGATAAACTTCCCTGCCTCAGCTGTTGGAAGTTAAGCCAAGACTAAACACTTTTGTACAGCACTAGTAAACTTTCACCATTTGAATAGTTTTCCTGTTATTGTCAAACCTATAAGCAAATAATTCTTCTGACTGACCATATGGCAGGAGTACAGCAGCCCAGAGAAGCAGCAGTATGGGAGGGGAATTTAACAAGTCAGTAAAGTTCTATCTCAAAGCAAGGAACAGCCAGTCCTTGTAACAGAAGTTCCAAAAGTGTCATTTTAAGAACATACTGCTCTGGCCTATAGTACTGTTTAACACCCTCGCTTTATAAGCAGATGTTTTAAAGGTCACATTAGGTTCTTTTATAAACTAAATCACAATAGCAAAGCTCATGCATTTCGCAACCACATTTACAAAAGCAACATTTTAGTCCCTTACTGAATCCTAACCTTCTTGTGGATCCAGTATCTCTTAGAAGCTGGTTGCAGTCTGTGAGACTTACCCTTGCTGGATGGAGAATATTTAAACAAACTGGGCATCCACAAGTTCATAAGACCAGACAAATGCAGTCATGAGTGCTGAGGGAGCTAGCTGATGTTGTGCAGCTACTCTTGATTATCTCAGTTATGATGATCAGGAGAGGTTCCTAAAGTCTGCAAGAAAGCAAATGTCTCTCCAGTCTTCAGGAAAGGCAAGGAGGAAGATCAGGAACTTACAAATCAATCAGCCTTATCTCAGTTCCTAGGAAGCTAGTGGAGCAAAACTTTCTGGAAACCAATTCCAAACACATGAAAGACAAGAACATAATTGGGAGCAGTCAGCACAGATCTGTGAATGGGAAATTATGCTTAATCATCCTAGTACCCTCTGTGATGAGATGACAGGCTCAATAGATGAGGGGAGAGGATTGGACGTTATCTTGACTTTAGGAAGATGTTCAGCACTGTCTGCCTTAACATCCTCAAAAGGAAATTGATGAAGCACAGGCTGACCAAGCAGACAGAGAGATGCACTGAAAACTGGCTCCACAGCTGGGTTCAAATGGCACCTTAAAAGTAAATTGAGTGAAATTTGACTACTTATGTACATGAGGACACGTGAACAAAATCATGATTAAAGAAGCTCAATATCACACAGGATGAAGCCTGTTGTTTCAATTATTACAATTTCAAGAGGACCTGATCCAATCCAGCTCCACCTGGGATGAAGGTACCCAGTACATGTGACAGTCAGCTCTCTGATGTCTTTCCTTTTGAGCTAGCTTAGAGATTTCAGTTCTTTGCCATCCGAAGGCTAGTAAATAACTTGTTTCACTAAAGAGAGAAGCAATGGACTAGCAAAAGCCAGCAAAGGTGACTGGCTTAAAAGTGGACAGTGGGGTGAAAGAAATAAAAGTCCCATTTCTGATTTCATATCACTTCAGAAGTGAAAAATTACCACTAATGTCAGAAGGTAAAAGTAGTTCAGCAGAGAACCTACCATCCCAGATTTCTTGTGTGCTTCCACTAGTTTAAGGGAAAGCATAATTTCTTTTGAACATAGTTTACCAATGTTAAGTAACGTCAGAGATTTGATACTTAAATGAATCTGACATAAACATCATCTTAATCACACTGCTGTAAAAGCTCCTGACTAAAAGTGAGTACACTCTCCTAACACATTGCTGGAGCATCACCAGAAATAATATCTCTCTTCATGGTTTTGCAGTAATACTGCACTGCTTTACGTTGTAGAAGATAAGCTCTAGCACTGCCCAAATCCTTGGGCTGCATTAAAAACGTCTTCTCTGCCTATTGCACTCTACTGCACAAAAATACTTCAGGTAATTTACTTAGCTAGATTCCCCCCTCTCTCTGCAAATGCCTTTTCTAATGGTTGATTTTTGGATGCCAGCAGAAATAGCATTGCAAAAATCAGACTGCCATTTTAATATCAACATGCGGATGCAACATATGATTTGAGGACAACTTACACGTCAGTGTCAGCACAGTTAGATCTTCTAAACTTGTTTTCCTGGCAAAACGTTTCTCAATGTTAGCATCTGCTGACACTCAGAGCTTAAAGTATGTTGGAAATACTATATACTTCATCAGTGTAAGCCAACAGCTTTTCATCAGCTGTGTCACTATTCCCATTGACAGCTGCAGAGCAAAATGCAGAGGGGAGTTAGAAAAATCACCCATGGTTACACAGTGCTTCCACAGACACAATCTGACTTTTTGGATTCCAGCTTGGCACTTCCATGATGACTCAAGGCTGTTTCTCTTACAGCAGACCCATCTTCAAAGACTCCTTTTATGTCAGCAATGAGAAGCAAACAAGTGTTTTCAGAAAACAGGATCTGATGAGATGCAAACAATGACAAGAACACATCTGGGAGACTACCACCTAAAGGCACCATACTACAGTAATTTACATTCATTCACAGAATAAGGTTATTCACCTCCCACCACCCACATTTTGATTAGGCCAATTCTGCCTTCATTCATACATATATCTTTTTTTTTTTTCTCTAAACAAATATATAGTGTCACTGTTAAAGCAAAGCAAACAGAATTCTGTCAGGGGTATCTGTTAGGATTGCTTTTTGTTTCTCCAGTGAGGAATGCAACCAGCATGTTTAAAGAAGACAGCTCAAGGACAGTTTCACAAACACTGACATTTAGTGAACACACTCCAGGGCCTCTTAAATCATAAAAGCTCCCCATGCAGGCAGCTCAATAGATGGACTACAGGAAGAGCTGTGACTTCTACCCAGCTTGAAGGCAGCAGAACACACCAAGCAGCTGAAGCTAGAAGCATAAGAATACAGGCAAATGCTGAGGTCTTTTTGATCTTTAAGGCATCCTTGCCCATAGATTGAATGACTGCATATTGACAGATGAAATGTGATGATTTCGGATCCTTTTAATACACATAGCCCCCTTACGGTTTTTTAAATACAGTTCCTTCCAGCTGAAAACAGCATCTAAGAATATTCAAACTCTTACACATTTTTGCTAAAGAGCCAATAATTTTCACATGATATTCTATGAATATTCTATGTTCTCCCCAATATTCAGGTCATTCTTAGATATTGACAAAACCTGAAGAGAGTCGAGATTTGAAAGGAGAGACAAAATACACACACCTCATCCGGCCTTGTTATTTTGTCTCTAAGAAATACATATTTGCATAGAGTCTTTCATCCAAATTCACAACTGATGCAAGCAGAGGCTCTGAAGTCAACACAACCAAGAATACATTTGGCTCTTTCTTGCTCCTTCAGCCTCATGTTTGTTTGGCACTGACATGCTTGGAACAGAACACATAGAACTGGAGTACCCTTGCATATCTTAGCATTGTAAGTAATAGCACTGACACTCTCCAGCATGTAGCAGAAAGGAATGGCCTCCGCGGTTTTTTACGCAGGACCACAGTTCTACTCATTACAAAACACATTGCTGTGATGTAACGAGTCATTTAAATCTATCTAAAGCCAAACAGTCTCTCAGTACCTCAAAGTATCAACTCTTTTTTTTATCTGAGGACCTTCCCAGAGTTGCTATACCTAGCAACTATCCCCCTTTAAATTTAGTAACTACAAGACAGATTTATCTCTTAACAGATTTAAATAACATAGCAAGTGTATGAGCCTGGCATTAGTATAGCTCAACAAAACCCCAAAATAGACAGAGGTAGCCACCTCACAGCTTAGACACTGTAAACTATCCCTCCCTGCTTTTGTGCTTTATAAAAGTGATTAGAATGGTATATATAAAAAGAGTAAGAGCCAGAATACAACACGTTTAACTTTTCACATACCTTTCCTAACTCCTATTTCTGAGCAAAACCTACTATCTATGCTGTGCAGTAGGTACGTGCATCATCTTGGAACAATGGAAAAGTTCTGTTCAAATGCTCGTTTCATGTAAATTTAACCCTGAAGTATTCGGGGTATTCTCATGATTTTCCACTAAAATGTTTAAACAAATACCCATTTCTCATGTGGTTTAAACCAGAATTTTGAATAGAGGAAATACATTTATTTAGTCATTCTGTACTACCTTGACCATCAACCCATGGCTCACGTATGCTGAACTGGATTCAGAACACCTAACTGAACATGTAACTATCAGCTTCAAACATTCTGACTTCAGAAGCATGTTTCAAAGCTGCAGCTCCCAGTCCTCAGTCCCCCTTCAAAGGTCAGAATGAAAAGGAAAAGAGATCATTCATTTTTAAAAGAAAAAATAAATTGCATGCAGTTTGGAAGAGGGAACGTATAAAGTCTTGCTCTTGGCAGATTCCTCTGAGTACAAATGTAGCCGACCCTAAGGCATTTTCATGACAGATTAGAGCTATAAGAGCTGCATGAGCAATTACATTTTGACAGCAGCAGTACTGTCTTCTTGATGGAACTACTGAAAGTGTTCACATCACCCTCTGCCTTTAGTACTTCAGTTCCAAAAGTAACAGCAGAAGTACCCACCTGTACCTTGATTTTAAGAATAAAAAATGTACAGGACTACAACAGAGGTTAATATTGGCAATAATACTTTGATAATATCCAAGTGTCAAGGCTTTAACATACAATGGACTAGGTTGAATGCGCACCCCGATTCTCTCAGTGGATTTTGCCCTTGTTCAGGAAGAACTCTTGCTGCTGGGAGGAGATGGACAAGACTTGTGACCCCTGCCCTGGCCCTCTGACTCTAGCACTTGCTTAGAGGGAGGGCAAAGGTCACACAGAAGGAAGAAAGGTTTTAAGCTCTCAGGGGAAGGGCAGATGTGGGCTGGAATTTAGCCAGGGAAAGAAGAGGGGAATAAAACCAGGAAAAAACCAATCTGCTCACAGCTCTTCCCCAAATGCTGATGTATCTCAAACTGTTTTTGCAAGGCTTTAAGGATTAAAGATGTTCTTGTAAAGTACAGTATTGGCACTTGTATAAAAATAAATAAAATAGCTTTTCCATTTCCATGAACAGATATCGCTCTCTGCATACATCCACTGTAAAGACAGCCTCACTCTCAGGAGTGAGAAACAGATGTCCAGTAGTCATACATAAGGATCAGGTTTTGGCTGATAGAGGTGATTGCTCCCCTTTCTGCTTCTGGTTTGACTGAGTTTATGCGAACTAATTCACTGCACTTGCATTGTACAAGAGCTGCGGTGAAATATCCTGCAGTGCAGCAGGTGGTAGGATGACTCTTCACAGACCCGTTACTGTCCCATAATATCTATTAGTAGCTTTTTCTGCATATCAGGTCGCACTCACCACTAAGAAGAGAGATAACAGACTTTGGTTTTGGCACGACTCTCCAATTAACAAAGATGCATGCCACAGGATATGGCATTTATGGTACTTCAAAATAGTGGTCAAAGAGAAAGTTCCTACTTATTCACTTGGAAGATAGGTGGTCAGTTCCTGTACTTAAAGGGATCTGCGATGGCTGAAAACATGAACCAACTGCTTGAGGGCTCAGTAAGGCAAATCTGCTTGCTGTTCATCCTCCTTTCAAACATTAGACAGTGTCCAAAATTTCAGGGGCTGCAAGACATACATTCCTGCCCATACAGCATACAAGAAGGGAAGTTCAGAGAAAAAGACTGGTTTCTTAATAAACAAGGGTAGATGGTCATAGCCAGCACAGCATTCCAAGTTATTTAATGTGCCCAAACCATGTCTGGTTATGTGTTTCACATGTATCTAGATAGCTAAAGAAATACAGAAAGCACAAAAATTGGTTCTCTTTCTAATAAATGACTGGATTGAAGAAATGTTACAAGTATTTCAATTCACAAACTAAATTTGTTTTATCCTCTTGCTAGCATGCAATGTAATATAATCACTACTGAACCTAAGAGGGAAGGGAAATTAACGTATTTAGTAATAGTAAAGCATTAAAATATCCTTACTGCCTAAAGTCTGGAGACGTATTTCACAGCCTATTGTTCCTCAAGTTCCTGAGTGAAGGTGTGACACAGCAGCATGAGGGAACCACTCAGAGTGAAGAAGGAGCATTATTGTTCATATATTTTCCCTACAACACCAACAAATACACATCTGAAAAACACATCAGAAAGAAAACTTCTAAAGAAAGCTTCATGAAACATTTTCTTGTAAATGGTCAAGTATTTGACTGATTTCTTAATAGCTAAAGAAAAAAGGACAGCAATGAAGGCTCATGGAAGGAAGAGAACTAATAGTGAAAGGTCACCTTGAAATTACAAGCAGCAAGCTGGTTTCTATCAATTCTGGCCCAAAACCTACTTCTGAATTCATCACTGAGCACAAATCTTCATTTTTAAGACTGACCATTAAGTTATTCCTGAGGGAGAGCTCACATATTTTTTAAATCTTTCAGGAAAATGTGTTTAGATGTATTTTTTTCTTTGTTATGACAATAATCACCATAACCCTTGCCTTGACATGAAGGAATGTGTGTATCTCACAGGAAAGCTGCAACCTTTTGCAACCTAACCCCCATCAAAAAATCCCAGTCTCAGCACGAACGTGTTGTCATAAGAAGCTTCACCAGAAACGTGAGTGATAGAACTGGCAGGACTGGGAATTAACAGGAAGCATTTCTATCTCAGTCTATCCTGAGCTATCAGGGGTTCTGATGACTTTGACTTTCTTTCAGATGAGATAAAAACCACAGGTCCTGGCATCTGGTGGCCATTAGGAAACCAGAGATATTGGAGTTATTAGACATCACATCCTGGTCATATTCCAAGACAAACAATTATATTTGTCCTTCTTAAAATCCCTTACTGTTGCAGAAAAAAAATCATATATTCTTCTCTCCATTCAAGGGTGCTGTGCAATGTTTATGGGTATGCTGTAAAACAAACACTGCAGGAATCTAATACACTGTACTCCAGTGACACAACACTTGCTTCATCTCTTGTTTATTATCTAAAAAAGGCTATATTAGACTTAGCTACCTGCTTACCCATCCTTAGCCCTCATTCTCCAGAGTGATGGAATGTGGACAGGCTCACACATGGCAATGGGACACGGATTAAATCCTTTAGAGTTGCCTGAGTGTCACTGCAAGGAAAGAATAATTGAACATCTGCACTGTACACCATCCTTGCTCCCATTTCTGTTGATCTCCCATGTCCTGCCCCTCCATGCACCAGTTCACAAGAGCATTATTCATAGCATGTAGAATCTTTGTTTCAGAGGTAAGCAGTTACATGCCCTGTCTCAGTCAGTCATCTGACCTTGATGCTCCAAATTACCCCTCTTACCATCCTTCTTTGGCCATAAAAGGACTCAGGTTGTTAACAGCAATTCTGAGTCACACCTCAGCTAAACGGAGAAATTAGCTCAAAACTGGCTAAATATCGTCTCCTCCTTTAGCCTTCTTCCAGAGATCAAGAAAGTCAGTGACAGATACAGAACTAATTTGAAGATGATGCAAGATGTACCCTGAAAACTCTGTCCACCTGCTGTTCCTGTCCTTCGAGATTTCCAAGTTGAAAACTAAGCAATAGCTGGATATCAACATACACCCACACTCATTTTTACTTGAATCAAGTATAATAGCTTTGGAAACTCGAATGTTAATCTTACCCAAAGATCAGAACCCTGATTAATTACTCCCTTTGTAAGAGGCATGTGTATCATTCCTAGAGTGAACACTGGGATGTATTTTCTGGCTTGACCTGGTTTCCCGGTTTTATTTGGCTGTACAGGGGCAGATTTTTCCTGAGTACATGAAATTTTTTGATGTTTTCTGGAAGAGTAATGCTTCTGTTGTTGCAAGGAAGAGAAGAGAATGATCCCTTTGGATCGCTGATCACTGACTGAAAAGATTTATGACCTGAGCTATCACACCAACACTCAGCTTAACAATAAAACACTGCTCCAGGAAGGTTCCTTTTTTATGGTCTCTATTTACATGCCAGCAGCACAAAGCACAGCTGTGCTCTGAGCTCACCATCCTGACACTGCTCAGTTGAGAGACTGAGAAGAAAGAACATTTTTGGGAGCAATGACAATTGTTTCCAAGACTTTGCTCAGCTAACTACCATCATCTGCCTACTGCAATGAGTGATCTTAATCAGGCTTCAACCTCCATATGTATACCCTGAAAATACTTAGCTCAAGCATTCTGTGTTTTATGAGGCAGAGGAGCTGCCATCACAGAACAGAATGACTATCAGAGAAAGCAGCGCGTCCACTGCTCCTTAAACAGCAGCCGTGCAATCGTACGGTTTGTGTGATGAGACTGCCCCTTGCTGAGCAGTATTTTCCCATGATTTCTTGAGTTTTTACATGTGTATCTGGCAGGTTGCAAATCTTTTGGAGTAGGGTTTGTGTCTCAATTCTCATTTTTCGTGCACAAGAGTTCAGCAGGGTCAGGCCTGGTGACCCGAGTCCACAGGTGAGAGCATTGCAGAAGTGGCAATACAAACATGAGAAAGCTCACTTCACAAAGTGATGTTTCAGAAACAAATATTCCCTTATGTGTGCGTGGAGATACTTAAACCTCACAGATTTTTAACAAAGTCCATATAAGCACTGTTTGAAATGTAAAATCTGAACACAAATGCTTCATCTGGACTTCTGATAAGTGCTACATTTCCTTTAGCCAAGAGAAAAAAATCACAGCTATCTACACTTCCACATTCATCACACAGATTAAACTTTTGCTGTGATGGGTATAAGACCTACAGTTGCGATGGGAAAAATACACCCCGAGCTAAAAGCTCAGCCTATGAATTGATCCAAATATTAACTTCCTAACTCCCCCTCAGAGGCAAACAGCAACTTCCAACTGAAGAGCAGGGCTTGTACATTGTACACCCTGACACCCTGCAGATTCCTTTGTGCTACAGAATACATTAATAAGGGCAAAAGGTTCTTTCCAGCAAAGTTTGTAAATTAAATTCTATAGAAAACCAAACAAAAGGTTACACGGGTGTTCACTTATCCATGAGCAGTGAACTCAAAATATTTCATTTCAGATTTTGCAAAAGTGCCCTAACAACAGCAGCTTCTACACCACAGGCACTTGGCAAACAAGGCGAAATTCGTTCATATCAAATTTCAGTCAAATGTACGGACCTGAGAAAGATTTCAATTCCTTTTCTTCACAAAATGAATTCAGATTTTAAGACCTTCACTAACAAATTGTCAGCAAAGGCAGTTACAAGAGTAGCTGATTGGAAGAACACATTTTATTTCATAGAATCATCTCAAGTTGGAAGGAACCCATACAGATGATCAAGTCCAACTTCCTGCTCCTCATAGGACTACCTAAAACAAACCCTGTGATTGAAGTTGATTATTTTTAAAGCACACAGGCTTGCAGAGTGGTACAAATGGGAAATAAAGGGTGGACTAAGAAGTTTCCTAATGTATTTAGTTAGGTAAGTTATTTTAAGGTATAAATTGTCTAACTTACTTGGATTTAAACCAGCAACAGAATTATGCCTCACACTTAACACAACACTCAGTGTTTGCTGTGTTGGAGGCGTAGAAGTTTGCTCCAAATTATACATTAAACTGAAAAAGGGGACATAACAGAGGCTTGCTGAGGAGCCATCAGTAAAAGCTGCCCTCCTTCCTTCCCTATATACACAGGCAGCCATACACAGGGCATAGGCACAACCTCCTGCCAGATACTGACAACAGCGAACAGGATTCCTGGCACATGCACTGCAGCCTCCTCTGTTCCCTCTACTACAATGGCTTGAAAGCAGAATTAAATACATATCTCTTTTCCTTGATAAATAGACAGAGCCCCCCAGGATCAGGATAAGCATGGTTATTTTACAGGTAGCTACAAACACGTTATGGAGCATTAAAAAAAGTTACATGAAGTCTTTCATCAAGCTATGCTGAGAACAGAAACTAGGATTGCTTATTCCTTATACCACAACCAACTCCTCGTGGTTTATCTGCAAAATACTAGCTTCCTGCCCTAACCATAAAATACCTGCCAGAAGTCAGTGTCCCAGTACAGTTTCTTGCTACCATCAGACAGGAATTAGTAATTTCAAACTTATCAGAGGCTGCAGCGGATATAAACTGAGCAAGCATGGTAAATTTGACAGCTCTGCCAAGTCACTGAATGATTGTAGTGGTTTCATCAGAGAATCCGGTGTCAAACAGAATTTGAATTACTTTCCCATGCAGTTTTATGATGAACCTATCTAATGGATAAGTTTTAGTTCTCTTCTGCAACTTTTTCCAGATACAAGTTGATACAAGTGTTAGGCTGATACACAGTGTGAAGTATCAGGCATAAGAGGCCACTGACATTCAATACATAAGGAAAATAAGGATTAGTCATGCCAGACATGAAATCTAATTCCAAAAGTATAATCAGTTTGAGGAGGCCCTGAATGACATACTATGTAAGGTGCAGGCTGAATTCTCACTGACCTCAGTCAAACACAATGGCATAGAGTACACCTGGCAGCAGAGCGAGTATATTTTAATTGCCTCTACCTTTCTTAATATCACATCTACAACAATTAAGGGTCTTACAATACACTTTTACCACCTCTTTGTAAGAGGGAAATTAAAAATACCCTGATATGCATTACTTGAAAATTAAAGAAAATAACTTTCTTCGTAAAGATTAATCCTCCTGACTGTTCTTTGTTAAAACAAACCCATGCAGATAAAGAAGTGTTGTAAATCTGAGCTCTGTAAGCTGCTGTAAGGTTGCAGAAGGGCCCCTCTAAGCAAGCATGTCGTGGAGCTAGCCTGTACCTGTGTCTCACTGCACATTCCTCTGGCAAAGGAATGCAGGCCCGAAACCTGGTACCCCTCTGCCCTCCTATGAGTGAGCTCATCCCACTGGAATGAAGAGGAGGAAAATAACTTTCTCACTGGAATTTCTTTAATGGAAATTATAAGCACACATCTTGATGAAACGGATGTTGGGAATACTTTGCCTGGTTATTCTTACACACACAGAGCACTAACGTATAACAAACCACACAACATACAGCTACCTCAGCAAAATTAATGTTTGGTAAATTCAATGGTATCATAGAATCCAAACAAAATCTGTAACCAGTATCACTGCACAAAGATGACTGAGCTGACAGGCTTCTGTACAGGGTAAACTGTAAAACAACCACTCCAGATCGGAACAGTAGCTTAATAAACAGAACAAAACCCACCTCAAAATCTCCTTTTCCTGTTTCACAAGCTGAGAGGTAAGAAAGAAAGGGGGAACAGAACTGGACAGCTACAGAACACTTTTGGTACCAGCAGCTCAGAATGAAAAGTTATTCAATTCCTATTACTGTGTTTCTAAATAAAAAGAAAAACTTAAGTTTGCTGACATCTGTCCAGTATCTATTGATCTATTGTTTAATGTATCACATTTATGTTTGGAAAATAAAGAAAAAAACCCAAACCCAACCCAACCCCAAACCAACAAACACAAAACCCCACCACAAATCAGTCACAATCCCAGCATCTTTCATTTGTCTGTTTGTTTTAATATAGCATTACTGCTATCCAAAATGCTTGGCAAACATTTTGGTGTGCAGTTTATAAAGTATCCTTGAATAGAGCTGAAAAGTTGTAGTAGCACCGGAGATCTGATATAAACAGTAGTTAATTCTCCTCCACCACTCCACCTGTAACCGGGACTAACTAGCTGGGTTTTAATCCTTGCCACTCCTCTGTGAAACATGTGCAGAACTTGGCTGGAGAGCGTGAAGCTGAAAGATAAAACCCAACCAGATTCTTTGGAAGCTTCACAATACTGTGCTAACACATGGAAGAAAATTCACTTGAATGGAGAGCCTTTAAATAGCCATAAACATCTTTTTACAGTTTTTGTGTCTTGTTAGAGGTTCAAGCCTCCCAGATCTCCAAAAGCCGACTGTACAAGTCATTTCATTCACAGCAGAGCCTTAGGGCATACAAAAGCACTACCAATTATGGTGCAACAGTTCAAAGCAGCAAAGCTATGTAATAGACCTGTGATCATTATGAAAAGTGGTATTTTGCATCTCCAGGCTCTAATGTCTGTTTCCATTCAGTGGCTAGAGCACAGAACCAGGAGCTGCAGTCCAGTCCTGCTGCTGACTTACCTATGACTGGGGGCAAAGCCTTCTTCACGGATACAAGACAGTAATACTGGCATTTAGCCAGGCACAAAATAACACAGTCAGGCATGGCTGAAGGACATCCCAAATCACTCAGACCCAGGACTGAACACAATACAGTAGTGCAACCTATGTTTTTTAAAGTTAAAACTGCAACACATTACTTTGTATTTATGCAAAGGAGCAGAGTGAAATGCACACCCATGATAAATGAACCCTAGAAAAGGCATAAACCAGGCTGAACAGGCACGTTCACTTCAGGGGGCAACCTATCCTGCAACTCTCAGCTATCTGGAGGGTCTGCAAACGCATTTTAGCTTCAATGGCAAAATGTCACTGCCACATTAGAAGACGTTCTGACCCAGACCCTCACCAGTATGGTCTCAGAAGAGCAGTCTCTGCAAAACCTCTGAGGTGATTTTCAGCTGATTACTTGAGGTACAGGAAGCTCTTTGCTCCCAGAATCTGCTGAGGGCTCTCAATGCTCCCACATGCTCCCGGGCAATCCATTCATATGGAAATTGTACCACTACAAGATATTAGGTCAAACCACAGTTTGGAGCTCACTCTAATTATCTAGTCAGATTTCAGTTTAATCCTAACAAGATTATAGATTCACAGAGATTAAGGTTATTAAAAGTACCACAGAGCAAACCATATAATCACTACCTTGAAGAGACCATCTAAAGTAGCCCGTTTATGGTCACCAACTCGTTTAACTTTAAAACCTCTGTGGAGTTAAACTCTGTGGAGTATTTTCTGTACCTTCTTGTGGTAGAAGTAGGCTAAGGATCTAACATTTACTTTGGTGGCTAGAATACTTTACCTTTTTCCTAATTCACCTAACTCCTCATCTGTAGGAGGAGATTTCACAAGCAGCTTCCAGTTTAAGCCAAAACTACTTTATTAGGTTAAAAATGCACTACACCTCCTTTGTAAAAATGATCATATAAAGCTCACAAGAAGAGAGCGCTGCTAAAGGCTGTATTTCAGATGAAAACAGATGAAAGAACCTTTGCTAAATAGCAAGCAGTGCATTTGTGTCGCACCCATTACCCTAGTGAAGGCAAAAAGCATATGAATTCCAGGAGTTCAACAGTATACTTTTGGCACCCAGAGTTTACTGCAGACCACCTCAGTCATGTCCACAAGACCAAGACTCATCACACTTTAATCGTCTCCTGTAATAAAGAGTCAGCATGTCTATGTTCTATACAGTGCAATAGAGGACCTGCCTACCTCACCTTCCAGCTGAACCCACACTTCACACATGCTGCAGTTCATGTAGGAGGTATTTACAAAGATACATTAATTTAACAGATAATGCTCCAACTTTTCAACCCCTTCTCAAACACTTCGATGATAGCTTGAAATCGCACAAGGAGGGCTGAGGCTGGAAGCTTAGAGGCTCCTTTAATGGAGAAGTCTGAAGACTACTATAAATTCTCAATTTTCCAAGCTTGCTTTTTGCCAAATGTTTTTGCTCCTGCAGGCTATGTTCCTCCCGTTCAGTTACACCCTGCTTTGTGGATAGGTTTAATCATCAAAGTACAATACCGTGATTCACCTTCCTATTGTTTTGATGTTTCCACTGTAGCAGTAGTAATAATTCCAAACTGCTTTCAAATATATGTATATTTCTACAGAGCAAATGATATCTGAACATTGCACAGCAAAGGCTTGACTGATATAAGGAGAACTATTATAACTTTCAAATAGTCCTGCTCCTCTTTGACAAAGTCAAGCAGTTATCCAATGTACCAATGAACCTATTTAACTTTGTTACAGTACTGAGATGTGTTTATATATGCAGTTCTGAAAAACTGACTTGCCAGCTTATGAATTCTAAGCAAACTTAAAAGTATCAGAATAATAGAGTCATTACTCCTTTTATAATGGTGTCATTTCTAAGGAAACTCCTTTTCAGAGTTGGGTATTATTTCATGTCCACAGAGAGATAACCTTACTAGCTGTGAGGGCATGACCTTCATTAATAGAAGTTAACACCATCAGTGATTCAAACAAAAGGATAAAGAACATAGGGAGATGATTTGAAGACTCTCTGATGCAATGGGAACAGGTAAATTATATGCAGCACTTTGTAAAAGCTGGGAAAAGACAAGGCACTGACTTGTTACTATTTAGATAGGAACTTTATTTCCAGTTTCACTGACATCAAATTTGTAGAGATTTTAAGAAGCATGGGGAACATTTATAAGTCCATTCCAAATTCAACTGCACTTTCATTTTCCTCTCCTCTCCTTTTCAGATCAAAACCAACCTCTCCTAACAGTGCGATAAATTGATTTACGCAGTTGGCTTTCAGCTTACTGTCTACATTTCATCCCAATCTTGAGAAAGTTGCAGATCTTTATGTCTCTGCCAGCCAAAAGAAAAAAATACAAAAGATAAAAAAAAGTTAATGTTGCTGTTGCCAGCTTGTTTCCAATGTCTTTTCCCTTAAATATGACAAATACAAAAAACTGACGGAAATATTACTTTCATTCATACAGAAGCCTTGACTTATTGCCTTCTTTACCTAGTTCTTGATTAGTCTAGATGATGCTTAGATTTTACCTGTGTTGTACATCACATTGAGGTCTTGCCAAAAGCTGGTGTCATGGATGGAAACGTTTGTTCCTGTTAGTAATGGGAAAACCAACGAATGTTATGTGCAACCCTCTGAAACAGATTTGTGCAACAGATTCCTAGGTAACAGGCATAGACATGTCCTCACTGCTGCTAAGAGCGAGGCATCAGAGAAAGCACTACAGGATTAACCACCAGGAGTCATACTGGCAGCCTCCCTAGACTATGAAGGCTCGAAGGAGAGCTAGAAAGGCAGATGAGCACGTTGGGGCAAGGGCTGGAGGCTGTACAAAATACAGCAGGTCCCAGCCAAATAGGTTAAAATAGACCAGGCTGTGAATAAGCCAAACTCAGAATATAGTACCTGTTGACATCTCAGTGGACTGAAGCAAATCAACCCATATTGGTTCACAAGGTTGATTCTCTCAATATTAAGGTAACTGAGTATGCAGAGACTATGCAAACAGGATGGTGCTGCTTAATGGCCCAATGAAGTTGACACAACCAAAGCTAATGGAAATCCTGCAGAAGAAACAAGAAGGGAAGCTAGCATAGACAATAAGGATCCCTGCTTTGTATCTGTTTGGGTAGGAGCAGAATCAGAGGGCCAGCAAAGTCACTTCTGACCACCAAGAAGTGGCAAAAAATGTGGCAAAAGGCCAGAGAAGCAGCAGATCCATGGAACAGTTCCTCTGCATTTGTATTAATTCTGCCTCTTCACACCTCCTCAGACCTGAGGGAAGAGGAAGCCATTCTGAAAAGATGACTTTATACACAAGTAGTAAAATTAATGTCAACACCTTTTCAAAAGCAGAAAGTTAAAACCAGCAACTGGAGACTCCAGCAACATGAATTCCATATAAATCACACCATCAGAGAAGGTGAAGTTGTATGGAAAAACCCAAGGCAGGCTAAACTGCAAGAAATCTGTGCAAAAAAGCACAGGAACAAATTATTTACTTCCTCCAAGTATTTCCAGATTTATTGCCTACACCTCCTAATTCCCTTTCTGCAAGGAACAGGTAATGAAAACTGCATGATCCCACTCTAAGTACTCTTTCTTCTCAGACATGTAAACTGAAAGAAGTATATCAAGCTCAGCTGGGTTTTATAGCCTTCTCAGGAGAGTGAGAGCCTTCTTGGGTGATAGGAATATTCTGAAGTAAGGAAATTAATTTTAATGAATTAATTTTAGATCATTATCCACAAAAACCCACTTAGGAAGGGGGCCAAGTGCATCAAGAATTCTGGCAGCAAAGAATTTTTCATCTGTTCCTACCATGACTTCATGATCATCTCAAAATATTACTACACAACTCTACAGTATGAGAATACCTTTGTTCCTTTTTTCCCCCAGAAAGAATACCTTAAAATTATTATGTTGGGGTACCAAAAGACAGTGGAATTTTGAGAGCTGCAACTCTGATTTTAAATATCCACACTTAAACAGCTACTTTTTCCCTCTCTGTCAGAGCTGTGGGCCAAATTTGTTCTTGGCTTAAGGCCACTGAAAACAATGAGCTTGTTTCAATTAAGCTGGTCCAGTATTTATTAAAAGACATCATGAAACATTTGTATCATAGATATAAAAAAAAAAAAACCTCACACAGAAAACCTGGGATATATTAAGAGAAGCGAGAAATAAGATCACTTGGGTTAGCTTGTCATAAACTAGCAGAGCTTCAGTTACTCAAAATAGAGCTATAGAGCAAACTGCCAGAACTGGTTTTGGCACTTAGTTTTTATTTGCCTTACTTGGATACTGCAGATGTTCTGCTGAACAATCACTAGAAAAGGAGGGTATCTCTAGTTAATCTGCACATTTCTTAGCAAAAGAAACCCCAGAAGATTTGGAAGACTTGCAATAGTACCTGATCTCCAGACTCACAAAATAAAAGTTAACTGCACTCTTACCTGCAAACTCAGCCATTCCAAGAGAACATGTCTGACAATAAATCCTCACACTAAGTCCTAACAGTAGTTCCTCAGGATTTCAGATCAAGACCAGCACATATTCCAGGTGTGCTCAACCAGCTCAATGGCAGAAAGGAAATAAATGAGGAGCTATCATCTGTGTGTCAGGTATAAAGTGGACACAAAGACTGCTAGGACTATCATGCAGCTCAGCTGAGAGCCCTGTGAAGAGATGAGAATCTCAAATTTCATTGCAAGAGGCTGCCTCTAGATTTTGTGACCATTTTCATCTCAGGCTCCACCTCATGTTTATGAAAGAAACACTAGCAAAACTCTGATTATCCTTTTAAAAGTCCCTCCTCTGGAAAAGCCTCAGGGGTGGGCAAACACCTGCCTCATCTAATCACTGTTCCCACATTTTGTCTTATTCTCCCCCCAGGTCTGAACCAACTTTTGTCTTACAGGGTAATGAAAGTCAAGAAAATAGTACTATATTGGTGGTTTATTCTTGCTCTCCATCTAGTACTGACACTCCTGGTTCACTACTAATCAAAATACTGATAATAAAAGATTGCAAACGTGAATGAACCACAGCTTCTGGAATGACTGCAGAAAGATGTTAGGGGAAAGTCTTAGGTCACTCCCAGCAACCAGTCTACAAAAGAGGTAACAATCTGCAAAGCAGATCCATCTGTAACAGCAAGTCATCCATATTTTCAACATTTGGCTCAGGAAAACAGATTACATTACAAGACTAACTTTGTGCTGCCATTCAAAATAGATCATTATTTATCTCCAGGAAAAATAAGCAAAAGCTGAAAAATTAATTCAAATACACTTGAAAATACTGTTCTTAGAGAGGGAGGGATGACTACACCTTGCAACTGAGACCCCTGAGTCAAAGCCATCTTTGATACAACTTCATTCAAGATGCTGGCCTAACGTGCCAGCCACTGCCTGTTAGTCATGTCCACAGTAACATTCCTGAAGAACCCTCAGCAACTTGGTAAAATATTTTAGAATGTTGCTTTTACAACATTTAAAGTATTGAAATGAGATTACTTGAAAGAAAGAGATGAACAAAGTCACAAATCACATCATCCTCAGCAACAACTGCTTTGATAGTTGACTGTCTCTGTGAGCAGCCTTCTAGAAGTTATTTTAACCTAAAGTTTTAACCTCATTTTATTAACATCGTACTTCACTGTGCTCAGTCACTTAACATTATCTAGCAGAGGACTACTAAAAATTGGTTGAGAGATCCCGCTTTTCCTACAGAAGCTCTCCTCACTACAATCACCACTACTTACTCTAAACAGCTCACTTCAATGCAGGAAGGTCTTATGGGCATTTTTAATTCAGTGATACCAGAAAGTCATTTACCTACTATTACTGTATCTGAAATTGTTAAAAACATACTTGTACATCTTTCCTGTTGAGCATGTTTAAGAGCATTCTTAATAAGAATAATTAAACGCATTAACTGCTTAGACATCTAAAGCACTGAAAGTATTTTAAGGACCTATTTCTGATTCTTTTCCATACTTTTAGACTGATTGCACAAAGATTTTGCTTGTTTTCTAAGCCTGAAGAAAACTGGCAGGAAGACTTAGAAATACCATGTTAGTATTTCTCTTTCTCATTGAAATAGATGTAAATTGACAAAGTCCCCTTAAGGGCAATGAAACATGCCAAGGAACAAATACGAGTGCTGAAGAGATGTGCTTTCCAACAGGCATGCAGCAAAACTGGAGCAAACAGCTTAAATATGTGCCATTCATTACACCTGCATCCCTCAGGAATAATTACGCTGACATAGTGCATGAATTTATAAAAATGACGGCAAAATGTGACATATTTGTTTCCAAAAGCTTTGAAAACACTTGCTTTATAAAAGTCATTTCCCCAGAGATTCCACTGGAGCGAGAAGACTTGGAAGAACAGCTCTTGGTTTCGCTGAAGAAAACTAAGCTTTTAATCTTTGAGAAGATTAGCACTTGTAACTACCACCTGATCGGGATGAGGAAATTCTACTGGTGCAATTGATTATAAAAAGAGCAAAGCAGAATCAAGCCTTTCGTATTTATGAACAGTAGAAACCCCTCTGCTATTAAAGCCTTTTCAAAAGATTTCTCCTCAGTCACACAGGAAGAGTCTAAATCCTTAAAATTTTAATCAAAAGAGTAGCAAATGCAGTAGAGAAACACTGACTGACAAGAACCCACGTTTTAACTGGTTTTGTTAGAAGTTGACTTGAAATAAACATGCTTAAAAAATATTACACTACTTCCATTAATTCATTATTGCATATGTGCTATAAAAGCCTAAACACAAAAATTATTGTACAATCTTAATTTACATCCCAATGTAACAAAGAGGGTTTTTTGAACTGCTGCCTGTACATCAGTTGGACACTTAATTTAGGGTACAGACTTTCCAAAGGACTCTTTCCTTCTCTACAGTTGAGTGGGCTAACAATTTCAGCATCCCAGTTGCAGAAAATCTATTACAACAGCAAAAAGAAAAGGAAATATTACAAACATTTAAAAAGCCTGTGATCCCTTACTAATCTGTTCAAACATTAATTAGGAACAGCAAGAGAAAATCTGTGTTTATGTCATAAAATTGTCAGAATGACAGATCATAAAGTCACTGCTTCTGTATGTCAGCTTGGAATTTAAACCACATTTACTAATTCACTAGTCATGAACCTTCATACAACACTTAACAGCTTAATCCTTTAATTTCTCCCATCACTTTTACTTAGTTACGAGGTGTTGTAGGTTGGAACCCTTGCAAGTGAGGATCTGAAAGGTCAGCTTTTAACAGAAAGGCTTGAGACGAGGCTAAAGAAGAAGGCAAGGCAGTCAGTTCAGAGATACCGATCATTCGGTCAGAGTTAGGGAGGTGGTGCACTGAACGCGGGCGGACTTTGCAAAAACTGATCAAAGTCGAGTACACGGAAGGCACAAAGGAACTTCGGAGCAGAGGTGTACGGCAATTAAGAAAGCCCAAAGCACGTATCTCTGAGGGGGGTGGGAGGTGTCTGGTTTTCGGCCCAAGGATGCCGAAGCCCCACACGTTTGACGAGGCACCGGGACCTGCACACTTACCGCGCTCACCAGCTCCGTGCCCAGACAGAGGAGCCCCAGCACCAGCAGTACCCTGTGGGGAGGCAAACGGACACAGTCACCCGGGGGCCAGGCCGGGCAGAGAAGGGAGGGGACCGCGGCTCCTTGGCACTCACTCACCCTGCGCGCCCCATGCTCCAGGCAGCGTTGCGGGGCCAGCGGACAGGTCGCAGCCCAGTTACCGGCTCCGCACCGCTGGAGGAAGAGGAGGGCCCGCCGCCGTCACTCGGGGGGGCGGGCGGGCGGGCAGGCCCCCTGCGCGGCGCGGGCTGGGCACAGCGCGCTCACCCCCGCGCTGCGGCCGCTTCACCGGCTCCTTCCCCCGCCACGGCAGCGGACCTGTGGAGCGGCCGCGCTGCCCGGTCGGGGTCGGTCCCGGCTCGCTCCCCCTCAGGGCCCCGCCGCTGCCCGCCGTGTCGCAGCGTGCCCGGGCAGAAAGTTCGCGGTGTCTCCGCTCACCTGAGCGGGACGGGGCGGGACTGAGGCAGGCTGAGCACCCACCGCAGCCCCGCGCCCCAGGGTGCGACCCGGCTCCACCAGCAGCTCTGCCGGCCCTAGCACACTTGAGGTGCTTCCGGTGGGGAAATAGCCCATGTCCAGCGGCTGCCCACCCGGTGGAGGGGCGGGGCGGGGAGAGGCGGGCGCTCGCCCGCCCTTCGAGCCGACAAAATCCCGGCGCCCAGGGGCAGGGTGACGGTCGTGGGGAGCTGTGGTCCTCTCAGAGCGGGGCGCCAGCACCCTCCGCTGCCGGCTGCGCTCCCGCCCGCCCCTGGTGCGGATGAATACTGTTGGCAAGTAGTCCCGGGAGGACTTGAGCCGGGAGGAGCGGGAGAGCGCGGCAGAGAGGCGGGTGCTGGTGTCGGGGCGGCCGGCGGGAGCCGCCTGAAGGGAGCCGCGCTGCCCTGCCTGGCTATGCCCGCGCCGCAGGGCCGGAGCTCCTGAGCGGGCAGGATGGAGCCTCGGTGGTGGAGCAGCAGCCTGGCTGCCGGCTGTCTGGTGCTGCTGCTGGGCTGCTGGGGACCGGAGGCGGCGGTGGCGGCGGTGAGTGTGAGGCGCTCTCCTTGTTTTCAGGCGCTCCCCGGCGGCGCTGTCCCTGCCGGGCGCGGCGGCGGTGCGGAGCTGAGCCTCGGGGGGAGCTTTTGATCCCCTTCAGCAGCTGAGGGTGGGCTCCCCGCCGGTCGCGCTGGGGTTGGAGGGGTTGCAGCGGGCCCGGTCTGTGACAGGAGCCGACGGGGCCGGGCCTCGCGGCAGGGTCTCTCCTCAGGTGTCGGGGCCCGGTGGTTCTTGCTGCTGGCCTCGGCCCGGCTCCCCGCGGTACCCGCCTGTGCGCGGTGGGGGAAGCCCGGGCGAGCTTTGTGTGTCCTGGACCCACTGCTCCTCCGGGACAAAGGAGGAGGAAATTCTCCCGTCTTCTCCCCCATAGAAGAGCTGTCTTGGCAGCGAGCCTTCACCTACATCTGCAGGTCACACCTGGACGCGGCAGGGAGCTGGAGGCTTGTGGGCATGGTTTGCCAGAAGACTACGCCTCAGACTGTGACTTGGTTTTGCTTAGGGTTGTATTTCTCCTTCCTTAAAACCCAAGCTGAGATGCTAGGGGAGATGGCAGATGTGTGCGCTGCTGCAGAGGGTGCATGGTAGGTGGCCTGGAGAAGAACTTTGTTTTCTGCCTTTGGGAGAGGGATGCTATCTATCCCAGTTGTTCTGGAGTGCCTGGGCCTTGAAACTGAGAAGGAGGGAGAGGTGATAGCTAGCTTCCCCTTTCCAGCTACTTGACCAAGTTCTTCAGCTGTTAACTAGTGGTTAAATTAACTGAAAGGCATATTAGCATGAGTTAATTTCAGACTTTTACAAACCCCTCCTCTGGCTGTTAACTTTTTAAGAGGGTAAAAGAATCCTGATCTCTGTTGTTAGGATTACGCTGTGCTTGAAAAATCCTATGTTACAGTATGTGTAGAATACTTTTCTGCTACTCTCCCCTGCAATTTTGTTGCTAGAGCTGACAAAATCTTACTTGTCTTGAACTTTCCTTTGAAGCTGATTCCTTTACAGTGAAACTTTGTGGACCTTTCATCTGCTAGTCCAAAAACAAAGACTAGCTATAATATACTGCCTTCATCTTCTACCCCTCCTTCTTACCATGCCCAGGCGTGTACCCAAGTGTAAGTGATACTAGTGTGCCCCTGGTACTTGGTGATTTGGAGAACTGCTTTGTCTCCACTTGGTCTGTGATACTTGTTCTGCTGCTCTGAGTACCATCTCACCCCATGCCGTCTGCTGTGACTTTCACCTCCGAAGAAGGATCTGGCCAAGCCCACCTAGAGGGCTTTGCTGTTTTAGCAGGCGAGGGTTTAAGATGGGGAGGTCTGTGTGTGTAGCCCTTTGCTTTTTTTCAGGAAAGTGCCCCAGCAGAGTTTTGCACATTGATTGATGGGAATCTGCAAGGTCTGGGAAGGGGACTGGGCTGGGCTGATGCTGGAGGCAGTCCTCTGCCTCAGGAGAAATGAAGGAAGGAGAAAAGACAATGGTGGAGTTCCTGGTTCTTAACACCACCTGTGCTATACAGCCTCTGTTTTGGGATGAGTCCCTTGAGGGTTTACTAACCCACAGAGAGGTAAGATTAACTGAAGACCCAGTGGTTAGTGGGGGTGGGGAAAGAGTGACACTGCCTTTCCAACCTATGTAAATCCCCCTGACATTGTAATGGTTTCTCAATGCTTTGGTGTTCTGATGTCCTTGAATCCCCTGTGATGATAACAGTGGGTAATGATGTTCTTTATCAATGAGGATCACTCCTTTTCTCCATGTCAGAAAAGGATGAATTAGAACTGTGGCAGAATGCTTGATACACACTGTCTGTGGCTTACTAAAAAAAATAAATTGCCAAAGCTTTGTACTCCAGTAAGCATGAATTTCATTGTTCTGATTTTATTGCTGGATTTTCATAGCCAATAACCTGAACTTGGTGAGTAGTATATGGATCATGCTACATGCTGTAGTGCACACTTCACACAGAGTGAAGTGTGTAGCTACTGATGAATATCATAAAAGCAGCTGGCAGTTTGAGAATCATCTTTAGAGTGGGAGAATGAATGAGGTGGAAGATGTTGTCACTCTTATAGAAAAGTGATTGCAAGTAGTGACTGGGAAGCCTCTTTAATTAAAGAACATAGATTTGGTTCTTGAATTGTGCTGAGCTTAGTGACTGACTTGGTTTATATTGAATAAACTCACCCTCATAGTTAAGGCCTAGGTTTTTAGAGTGTAAATAGACTTTGTCAGCCCAAAAGTTATTAAAAGTGAAGTCACTTCTGCAATGTCTTCTTACTGTGCCTTCTGTTATAACTCCAGTTTGACTGGAAGCATGGGGGCAAAAGCAGCTGATCAAATATGGAAAGGAAGGCTGGCAAGATTGGTATCGTTTGTGTTTAAGAACATAATGTAGTATTCGTAAAAGTTCTCTAGGTTTAGTTCAGATTTCCTTTCCTTTCAGAGGTTACATGCCATCGTGCCAGTAATTGCAGTGTACTTGATTGATATGGCTGACTTGTAAATGGCAGTCATGCATGTTTCTCTTGCTTGTCCTATTTTTTTCATGGTATTGGTGGTGGCTTCCCATTTCATAACTGACTGTGACTCTTTCTAGTTATGAAAGCTAGGTCTGTAAAAGCAGAAAGAATTGGATGCTTGCTTTAAGGATTCAAAAAGTATTTCCTCCTGAAATTCTGTGGATGTGTCTTGATTAGTCATGCACAAGATGCTCTCTGTTGTATAACATAAAGGCTCTAGCCCTCCTGCTTGCAACTTGTCGTGTGTTTTGCTTTTGAGCTTTCATGGCTCTTGGTTAAAGATAGATAATAAAAGTTGTATATCAAGGTGTGTTCTGGCACATACTAAAATACAAACAAATCAAAGGAATCCTGAAAGAAACCCAGTGTAAGAGCCATTTGGACCACAAGAGGATTTTTGTGTCTATGTGCACAAAATCTTTATGGGTCTTATGACATGATGGAAACAGACTGATGGTTTAGTGAAAACTCCTAGGTTGCAAGTACATGAATCTACTCATTGAAAGCAATTTTCTTAGCTACCAATTTTTTGTCAAGTAGACAAGGAAATTTTCCTAGGACAAAGTGTTACCTTAACAACAAATGTAGATTTGCATAAGAATGTTTTTCTACAATGAATAAGTAATAATGCAGTTAGTTGCTGTTGGTTTTACTAGAATAAGTAGACTTTTCTAGATAACAAATCAGTAAGAACACCCCAAGAAATGTAATATGCACGTTCTCTCTGGGGCAAAGTGCAGTAATGTGGCTGTTCTGCCCCTGCAGTGAAGATGCATTGTGCATTTTTACCTTTCATTTGCTTAGATTAAAATGCTTCCTTCTCTAATCACCTTGATTTGTGTAAACTCTCCACTGATATCACCACATAACAAGATACCTAGATAACTCACACATTCTAGGAACAGTATTACGCAAGCGTGCTGAATGGAAAGCAGCTTCTGCTGGTAATGATATTTCCAGACAGATTGCTTTGAATGAAGACACTTTGCTTATCTGTTCCAGAAGGCTGTATGGACACAGTGTGTTTAAAACTACTGGGGTGCTTTTAAGTTCTTGCTACATGCAGTGTTTGCCTATCTGGTGCTGACAGCACTTTTCTGTACTGTAAACCGTCTCTCCTCAAGAGTACCTAAAACGAAGCTTGTTCAAGAGGTGTAGTGCTGGTACAGATTTAAGGATCCTTCAGCAGCATCGTCTACCCTTCTGTGAAAGCAATGCAGTTAAACCTTATTAGCTATCACTGATACAGTGCAGCTTCTGAAAAAGGAAATGTACCAAGCATCCTGGTTGTTTAATTGCAAAGTCTGTGGTATGTGGAGGAAAAGCTTCAATGTAATGTGAAATTATCAACAGAATAAATGTAGCTGAGCTAAAGAGGGATGGGTACTGTTATAACAAGATTTTAATGCTTATTTACCAAAAACATGCTTTGCCATTGTCTCAAGTCTTTCTTGCAGAGCTTGAGTCTTTTTGGAGAACTTGTGAGGAGATGCAAGAAGCAAAAAAACTGGGGGATATGATCTGCATTTTAGGAAGGATACATATTGTGCAATTAGATAATTGCTAAAGTATATTGTAAATTTAGCAATTCAGGTTAAACATGTCAATGCTTTAGTCTCTCTCCCTCAAAAAGAAATTGTACTTAAACTGTAATGTATTAATAGACGTATCTTTAGTCTGCTTGGAAAAGACTTTGGTGTTGTGCGAGTCTTCTTTTAGGAAACTCTTTCTCTGTTGCGATGACTGGGGTGGGGAGCTGGACTGAATAGCCTCCCAAGTCTCCTTCCAGCCTGTATTATCCTGTGACTCTACAATTATGTAAGAGTACAGTTGTGCTCCCAAGTGTAAGGCAATTTACATATCCTGTAGTCAAAAATTAATTATGTAGTCATAACTGTGTAATAAAATTGTGAGTTGGAAGGTTTGTATTTACTTAAATGCTCCTTTTTAGTTCCAGCTATTCAAGAAGCTGTCTCTTAAGCTGTCAGCACAGCAGCATTCAAAATTCCAGTTTTGTGTTTTATGGAGGGTGTCCTATACAATGTATTTTATGTGTATTATTCTGTCAAAATGTAAACCCAGCAAAATAAAGTGTAATGGCAATACTGACAAAAAATGACAATTTCAACCTGGAATGTGTGATTTAGGAGTCGGAAAGAGAGGAACTCTGAAGCTCAGGATTTCAGCTGTCTTAGAGGTGACAGCCTTCAAGGCTCTTCATTATTGCAGCTCTGCTGCTGGATTTCTCTCTTTTGTCTCCTTCTCTGATTCGGACGGGAAGGAAAATAGTTTAGTCTCATCTGTACTTGTTTCTTTTACCTAATCTCTACAGAGAATTAAAATGTCAGAGTTGAATTTCAATCTCTTCTCTCTCCTGGCACTGTAACAGGCATCTATATGCAATGCACTTAAACTAGAACCTGAAGTGAAGTAGCTGCTGTCTACAAAGTTAATCTTTTTTTGAGGCATATAGCTAGACTTGCAAAACTGTCTTACTGTAGCCTAATATGACCCCACTGTAAGCTTGATAAGCTTTGACACTGCAGCTCTGCTGAAACCCCGTCTTTCCCTTCTCTTAACTTTCCCTGAGATAAGCAAAGCTCTATTCCCTTCTCTGGCTGAAAACAGGCCAGTGGCTGTCTCTGTCAGGGCTTTCTGCTAAAATATATCAAATGTGTTGGAAAGTGTGTTTATTCTAGGACTGACTTCAGTTGTTACCAAGGTGAATCTTAGTTTTAGATCACAACATTAATTTAGAGAAAGGTATATCTGTTCTTATAGTAGGAGTCTTCTACTTTTCTGTCTTAGTCTGGAAAGATGTCACGCTTCTTAATTTGTATGCTAGTATAAACAGTGTGATGCAAAAAATGGTGGCTTGGAATCCAGGACTACTTAAAAGACCAGTGCCAGATGTGTTTTTTCATTCAACTGTGGACTTACAGGCATTCCTATTGTAATAACCACCTATTGCTAAGCAAAGTAACTTATATTAAACACTTTGTGGCAGTATTTCTCATCTCCATGTGAAAAAAAAGTTCCGTCTATATATATCACCTCTATCCTAAACGCTTTGCTGTTTTCCTGGTAGTCTCACTCTTTTTGCCCTATTTTTTTAATCATGCTAGGGAAAATAAGTATGTTCGTTCTGATTATATATATTGGACTTCTTGTTATTTCAGCAGTAGTACTATGAAAAATGTCAAAAGTTTACAGTGTATCAGAATAGCTGATAATATCTTGACAAGTCATGAAAAAGAGACTATCTAGTATCAGTCTGTGTCTGCTAAACACAGCACTGATTCTTCAGAAGCAAACCTTCCTCTTTATATACTGAAACCCTGCAGGCATCTGAGAGGAGAGGAAAATGACCACCCTGGGCAATGAACTGCACTCTTTCTACACCTTGACTTAAAGTAGCAATTGTTTAAACCCACGTTTAAATGGCTTTAAAGCAATGAAAACTAGCATGACCTCCAGGCAAGGCTAAACAAGGCTTCAGCTCCTGAAAGTTTGATTTCTTGACAAGAAATGCCACTGTACAACAATGTTTGGGTGAAGGAGCTTATGAACGCAGTTAAAAACCTTTTAAAAATAATCCTTTCTAAAGGGCTGTGATTTTTCTGAGTTAACTTACTTTGAACCAACCTGTTACAGAGAATGACAGCAGAAGCCATTGCTTCTGAAAGGCTAAGTAACTTCTAGCTGCCATTCAGACTATGAATTGGCTTAATCAGAGAAAATATTTATTCTGAATTAGTTTAAGAAACCTTTGCCCTTTAAGGCTCAAAATAGAAGCTATTCAGAAGGGAAAGGAAGCTTCTTCACTGGACTGAAAGATTAGAACCGTATCTCTCTTCATCCAGACATTGTGGGAAATGGCTTTAATCTGATGGAGGGAAGATTTAGATTAGACATTAGGAAGAAATTCTTCCCTGTGAGGGTGCTGAGGCACTGGCACAGGGTGCCCAGGGAAGCTGTGCCTGCCCCATCCCTGGCAGTGTTCAAGGCCAGGCTGGATAGGGCTTGGAGCAACCTGTTCTAGTGGAAGGTGTCCCTGTCCATGGATGAGCTTTGAGGTCCCTTCCAACCCAAACCATTCCATGGTTCTGTGCAAAACCTGGAGGTTTCTGCAAAACCACTTTTTTTCTTTTTAATTATTAAATCACTAAATATTTAAAATGACAAGGAGAAAATCTATGGAGTATGCAGAGTTGCAAGGCTCCAGTGTGTGTTTGTTTTGATAGCAACTTCCAGTATTCATCTGACTATTATGAGGGGAAGTAGTGCCGTGCAGATTTCTAGAAACCTGTGCCCAGAGCCTGCCCAGGCAACTGGTGAGAACATCCATCCAAAAGCTCATGTTTGTGTGGGTGGGTTTTTTGTGGTTTTGACTTAAGGGAAAATGTATACCTGGTGTCCTTTAGTTTCTATCCAGAATGCCCGTGGAAGCTTCTTGGCAATAGAATCGGTGAGGCTCCTCCACACATGCGTGCACATGCACAAAAATCTTGAAAGTGTTTTGTCTGTTTTAAATGCTTTCAACCTCTTAAAGCAATAGTAGTAACAAAGTGTTAAAATGTCTCTGACTACAGTATGAATTTTTGTATCCTAAGTGAACCTAGAAAATTCCTGAACTTCAGGCTTGAATGAGGAAATGCTTGTTGGCAGGTCTAGTCATGCTCAGAAAATGTGTATTTTTAGAATAAGTGAGAACAATCAAACAGGTCTCTTTAAATAAACCTTCAGTTACTAATATACTACAGAAGTAATTGTGCAGGAACAGCACAGCCAGTCATGGCAGCAATGGAGTTAGTATTACTCTTTCTTCTTTGTAAACAGCCAAATGTGTTTAACATCAAAAGATGATGGATCACTGAATGTATTGTCATTATAATCTTGTTTGTCACCCTTTTCTCTTCATGGCACATAATTTTGGTAGAAGATCATTTAAAATAGTAAGGAATCCCCTGAGCTTTTTGGTGGTGGTCAGGATTGTACCCGAGTCAAACTCTGAAGTTACCAAACACTGATGAAATAAACATGAAATGAAGTATTTCATGAAATGAACACTGTATCATCTCCACTTGCTAAAAGGGTTCAGAGGACAAATAGAGAAGGTGGATGTTTAAAGTGTGAAGGTGAATTCCTGAATGCTCATCCTTACAAACTGGTAATGAAGTCTGGAGAAAATATTCTTCAGTCATGCAAGGTTTTGCTGCACTTGGAAGAGTAGTTTTCATGGGTTGTCATAAATGTGCTGTCTAAGAAGCTTCAGTTATCTCAAAACACTGCGTCATGTCGTCTCCTGGAAGAAAACTCCTGTCCAAACCAGTGTGTGTATTCAAAATGCTGTAATCTTTGGACAAATTTCTCAAGCTTTTTTGGCTTTCTGCTTCAGGCTGAGTGTTTTATTTCATGTTTCATACTGTGATAACAGATACTGAACAAATGTTTGGCATACTTGATATCTGAAATGTGAGCTATAGTTGTACTTTGGCAGTTCTTTTGGTACTGATTCTGTATTCCAGAGGCAAAAACTGTATTGGGTTTGCATGGGAAGTTTTTGATAGCAGGGAGGCTGCAGGGGTGGCTTCTGTGAGAAGCTGCCAGAAGCTTCCCCCAGGTCTGATAGAGCCAGTGCCAGCCAGCCCCAACAGAAACCCACCACTGGCCAGGGCTGAGCCTATCAGTGGCAGTGGTAGCACCTCTGGGCTAACAAATGTAAGAAGAGGGGATGGGGGGAACCTGCTGTGCAACAGCAGGCAGGAGAGAGGGGTGAGAATACTTGAAAGAGCCCTGCAGACCTAAGGGCAGTGCAGGAGGAGGAAGGAGATGCCTCAGGTGCCAGAGCAGAGGTTCCCCTGCAGCTTGTCGTTCATTGTAGAATCATGGGAAAACTCTGACTGTATTCTTCCTGCTCTGGAGGCTAAATTAGGTGACCTTGCTCAAAGCAAACCTGGTTTTGAGCACCTGTAGTTGGTTATCTAATAGTTGCAGACTAAAATGGCATTGGAAAAGTATCTTCTTGCTGTAGGAATACAATTAAAACTTTGTGGAAATGCTCCATATTGAGTGCTTATAATTATCATACTGCTTACCTCAGGATGCAGCACATACATCACAGACTTGCAGCAGGTTATTTTCTTGGCATATGTTCAGCTCCAAATAGCACTTGTGGGAGTTGGTATACTCCCTAAAACAGTGTGCCTCAGGGAATACTTTCCCATGGAGAACGTGACTTTCTGTTTTGGGATATGTACAAAATGCCAGGGGCTGTTTCTTATTCCTGCCAAGCTTCAGACTGAACAGCGTCTTGAGTTTTAATAATGCTTGAGAGCTATTTCCTATGAATGGATCTCCTCACTTTAATTATTGTGCTAGGGTGTTGGAACCATGTGTGCTTTATCCTTGCTTACTCCCACTTTTTTAAGCTGATGGTATTTTAGTGCAATACTGCAAAGGAGATGGCTTACTGACATTCTCAAGTCTAGTCAGGGGGTTACTTTAACAAGATACTTGAGGTTAGAAATTGTTAGCTTGCTGCTGAGTAACCTCCAGAGTGACTGTGGGTAAAATCAATTGCTGGAGAAAGCAATAACTAAATTTGCATGTGTCAGGGGAAGGAAAAAGCTTTATGCTACTGCTGAAGACTTCCTCCCTTCCCGAAGCAAATAGTACTTAACTATTTACACAGCTTCCATTGAAAGTATCACTTCACTCACAAGTTTTAGGTGGCTGATATCCCTCCTTTTTTGGAAAAGGAATAGCTGGATTACCTGTTTTCATTTGTCTTTACTAAGGCACTGTCTGCTGCACTTGTATGTGTACTTACCATATTCTGCTGAGGTGTTTGTAGTACTGAACATCTCGGGCACAATACTCATTGAGACAGTTTCTTTGAAAAACTTTTTATCGTCTGGAGGTCAATAGAGACAAAATACAGAAGAAATTATTATAAGAGCTTAGACATCAGCTTCTGTTTGAAATAAAAATGTAGAGTTCATTTCCTTTCCCTCTGCACCCCCTTTCTCTAGAACTCATCAGATTCATTTTGCCTTTCCTATTACTGATAAAATGTTCATACTTCAGTAAAACCTGTTGGGTTTTCAGTGTTTTCTGTAAAGATCTTACCTATGGTCCTTTTAGCAAAGTCTTGGCATGGGCTCAGAATTTTAAGGTAGCAAGTCTCTGACAAGTGTGACTTAACTCCCAGGGGATGCAAACCAAATATAACAGTTCTCAGGATAATGTAATGTTCTAGCCTCTAGATGTAATCTCTCTAATGTGAGGGGATGAAATCTATTCTAATCAAGTTTAAGTATCTAATTCCAGTGTCTGTGTGTGCTAGTAGTTAGAATGATTTCTTAACACTAGCCTCCAGCTGTCTTTCCCAGGATTTTAAAGGCAATAAAATACATTCAGACCTCTTTTTCTTTTCTCCCTGTGGGAAGTGGCTTTTGTTATTCTCCATATTGCTATAAGGTCCTTTTTTCATAGCAAGTGGCTTTTGTTATTCTCCATATTGCTATAAGGTCCTTTTTTCATAGCAAAGTGCACCTTGCTGTGAAGCACCTCACTTGAAATTGCAGGTGATATGAGAAGACCCTGAGCTCTTGCTAGCACACAGCCAGTACATTAGTAGATGAACTGAAGAGGCTGACCCTGGGGGCTACTCTATCTGCCGAAGTTAAGCTTGTGAGTTCCTGAGAGCTCCCACTAAATACCCAACTTTTATCAGCTTTAGGGATTTCTGTACCCATGTGGATAAAAGCAAAGGGCCTCCCAACTCATCCCAATGCTGTGTTTTGGAAGTGCCTCTGACTTACAGGGTTAGCACAGCTGCTTTGTCTTTGTTGCTTTCTTGTTTAACTTGGCTCTTTTCAGTGCCACTTTCTCAACTTTGATTACCTGAGGCTGGAGAGTAGCTTTTAGTTAGTATTGAGCAATATAGAGAAAATGCTGCCCATAGTGCTATTTTCAGGTATTAAAATGCACACAGAGTATGCTGATGCTACAGGCATAAACAAATGATAAACCAGCTTTAACTAGAAGAACCTTGGAGCTATGATACTTGGTCCAAGAACTGAAGGAGAATGGAGTTGATAATCGCCTCCACCACAAAAAATCCCCCAGACACCCACCAAGCCTTAAGTGAGTTGGGTCTTGTTCTGACAGTTAAGAGGGCGTGTGCTTCTTCAGATAACATCTTAATGCAATATCACTGTGCACAGTCTCTATTCTCTCTAGCATGTATGCTTGCTTAATGTTTGGTATTAATTTAGTGCTTCCAGTAGTTTCAACATAGAGCACAGTGGAGTTGGGTTAATCTGAAATGCTATTTCATTTTGCTTCTCCTTCCTCAGAGGAAGTGGATTTCTGGTTTTGTGTGGTCTGCTTCATGCACTTGATGCATGAAGGTGCAGTTGCCAGTGACAAGTGACTGATATCGATTAACAGGACACAGGGGTTGAGACTTCCTTTGTTGCATGTTGCATGGATAAAGGTGAGGAACATGAGGTTTTTCTGGAGCCTGTATCTTTATTCCACCCTTAACCAGGAAAGGTTTAAAAACAGGCTGCTGGAATGACTGGTGTTGACTCTAATACCTGGCCTGCAAGCCTAGCTGAGGCTTACAAGTTTAGCTGAGTTAGGTCTAGGTATGTGTTACATGTGGACGTGGTTATAGAAAGTGGCAATATCTAACACCTGTCACTCAGGAGAGGTCCTAAATGACTAGTAAATCTTGACCTGTAATGAGTACCATATGGTGGTACTTACTTGCAGCTGGAAAAAATCAGGAAGCCTCAAGAGGCTGGTGATTAGAGACTCATGTGTAAAATTCAGTTAATGCTGTCTTCTTGAAAAGCCAAGTGGCTTACAGTGTGCTGCCATTGCCTGGATGTCAGGTACTCCAGGCTTGTTTCTCAGTGCCAGGAATGCATAACCAGGCAGGATGGAGGCATACTTGAAACAAACCATTTCTCTAATCTGCTGTGTACTTAAAGGGTTTCCTTATGGTATGTATAAAAGCTGGAGGATGGCTTGCATTGAGTTCTGCATTTAGAACTGAAATGAGCAGTAGTGTAGACTGCCTACAGACGTGGCGTAAAACTTGTCCATCCCCAAAGTCTCCCATTCCAAAACTGAAAAGCCAATCAGAGTTATGTTTAGGGGTTTCTCTATTAATGCTGCCTATTTAGGGGTCATGCAGGTGCTGCAATGCCTGCTGAAGAGGGAGATATGTTTGGCTTATGTCAGTTCATGAACCTGGGGAGAAAGTGGGCCAAGACCTCCCTTGTAATTTATGTTCTGTTTTCAGTGCTTTTTGTTTCATTGTTTACCAAAAGGAGTACTTGCCATATCTAAACATCGATGCTTTTTAAGGTGCTGTCTCTGGATGGCTGCATAAAGGTAATACACATGCTGAATTGCTATTAAAGGAAACTTTTGAAAATTCCCACTCCATCATGTAGTGGAATGTTTGGGAATTTGTGTTCATCAGGACAGGAGTGAAAGTACTTGGTTTGTCAGTTCTCTTCAATTTTAGCTTTGAAATGCTTGTGAGAAGGGCCCTGGAGCATGTTATGATTATCTTGCTTTCTGTCTCACCCAGTGAAATATACTGAAGTCCATTCTTCATCTTGTAAGGCACAGATGTTAATGGTTCTCAGAAGTGGTGAGAACTGCCCATGTCCTTTTCCTTGCGTGTGGTTGAGGGCCAGGCTGGCAGCGCTCAGTGCAGTAGAGTGGCAACAATCATTTCCAAAGATGGAAAGCTTCATAGAAAATGAGACTGAGCTATTGTGAGTTGCAAGGTCTAATTTTGCTCCTTCTACAGCCTGCTTAAAGCTTCTTCACGTCTTAGGGTTCTCAGTCTTCACCTTCTTAAAGCCCGGTATGGAGAAAGAGCAAGGTCTGGGATTGCAGGGAAGCTGACTGGATGTCCAGCTGGGCTCTTGCAGCGTGTCCTTTTCTCAGGTTCAGGAATCTGGTACAGGAAGACGCTGTCAGGCTGCAATACCCCCTCTTCCAGGGGGATAACTTATCTGCAGGTTTGCTTGTTGCTTTCACCTCAGTTGTTAAAGGGATGTGGGAACCTCTAACTTCTACAAGGCTAAACTGTTTCTGTGTAAGCCTCTTCCTGATGACTTGCAGCCTTTCTGCAGCTTCCTGGGGATGAGTCCTTCCTTTCTTTTCCTGTTTCTAGAAACCCTGTTCAGCAGTTCAGGCATTTGTAATAGTTGCCCTTCCACTCCCCTTGTTTGCCTGCGAGTCTTTTGTGCAGTAGCTGCTGCATGGCAGGTCACTGCACTGCCAGAATCTATCTGTAGGTGAGTGCTTATGTAGGTCTTTCCTCTGAACCTTTCTTAGGAGCTTCCAGAAAAGGAGAGGGATTGATCCTGTGATGCTTTCAGGTTTATGGGGGGAAAAAAATCTTTATGGGCCAATGGTTGCTGTTTGGGGATGAAAGTTAAACAAACTTTGGGAGGCTCAGTAAAGAGATTGAGTCTGAAAGTTGTGCTTTGACTAGGTCAGCTGGTTTAAGTTGGCAGCAAGTATTGCCTTGTGTTTTAATTAGAAACTGCTGTGAAAGATAACCTGTACAGAGAACAGTGTGTTAAAAATGATGGCTCAGTTTAAAGCAGTAAAATTGCATATAATTTTCTGCCTGTACTTTGTACTAAAAATTCAACCCTTTTTAGAAAAGAGCTCACCTCTGTTTCTTGTGGCACTATTTTTAGTGTGGATGTGATTGTTCAGAGTTTTACATTTTTTTGAAGGTAGTTATTCCAACCAAATCATAGTAGCTGTATTTGAAGATAGTTTATTGATCCGTAAGCTTTCTGTATAATTGGAAAACTTGTTTGGGATGTGGGAACTACATTTAGTGGGTCTCCTATGTTTCATGTTACTGCAGTAGACTAAATAGCAAACAACCTAGTGCCGTCCCTTAAAAGGAAAGAAGGGTTGTTTAGCCATCACGTGTCTCAATGTTTTTAACCTGCCTGGTTGTGTTCTCATTCACAGTGGCCAGAACTGTGGCTACTACAGGTAAGAGCTTCCTCTGCAAGTCTGAACAGATCTTGTGTTGTGCAGACTTCAAAGAAAGATAGTGCCTCGAGGTGTAACAGGTTAAATTACATGTCAGAAGTTCCCTTTCTTTAAAAAAAGGGTCAAAAACTTCTGCAGATGTGTTTTAACTCTTATTTTTTAGACCATGAAACTCTTTCTCTTAGTATATTTAGCTAGGTAAATGGAGAGAAATTATTACTTAATCTTCTAATTCTGATTCTGCTATAGCAATGCTGCTGCTTATAAATACATCAGTGAGAAAATGATGGCCATTTGGATTATGGAGCTGTGATGGGTTTGCTGCCATAGTTGACTTCACATAGATATTTGAGACGTTAGCTGCAGACTTGTACTCTTGTTAAGCCTAAAGAGCGTGTATGTGAAATCATAATTAGAACTCACAATAGTAGCTTTAACTCTGCTTGTCAAATCCCCACAAAACCTTTTGTTTCTTGGTTATATTCATGTCCAGGCAAGTGAAAGGAAACTCAACTTGCTGAAGATAAATGGATGAAATCTTTGACCTGGATGAGTAGTAAATCCTTAACTAGATAACTCTGCAGGTGTTTTGTTACACAGATCTTGGCAAGCTAATAAATGTATGTTCTTCAGGACTATCACCAAAATAAAGCTTAACCTTTGCCTGCTTGCAACTGAAAGGCTGAATTTCTTTTCAATTATAAATAGAGGTATGAATAATTGAATTAGGGTTAAGGTTCCAGTAGAAACAGTATTGTAGTCTTCTGGGCAAAGATATTTGTAACAGATGCTTTTATATGTGTTGAATTCACTGTTTTTAATCAAAGTGAATTTCTAACAGCAGAGTCAGTCTTTATATTGACAGTTATCCAATATTTGTGTTCCCTTTTTTTCTCTACTGTTAAAACATTGTATTCCTGACTGTATAAGCTGTCATGTTTGAATGCAGAAGGTGATGTTAGCAGCAGACTTCAAAACCACAGATTTTAGCCTATATAACGCTATTGTTGTATCTCTTTTCCCTCCTCCTCTTTGTCAATAAAAACCTGGTGATGTTGATGCATGCTGTGCAAGAGCTTGAAGGGTTTGATGTACCTGTACTGCTTTTGACACCGGCCTTCATGGTTTGATATGACAGAATGCAGGACTTGGTGTTTTATTCAGCTTTTTTCTTTTCTTTACTCTCCAAAGAAATGAGTACTGTTAATTTTGTTACCTGATGAGCTTGCTGACAAGAATAGCTGGTTGTGTGAAGCTGGTAAATACTGAAGAGAGAGGCTTGAGGTGCTTGATAATGAATCTAAAACTTACTAATAAGAGCAAGTGCTCTTTGTATTAGCTTTTTATAATACTTGGAAGGAAAGGATAAAATAGTCTGAAAGTAACAGGATCTATACAACCCCCTGCCCTGTGTCTTACAGGAAGGAATCTGTTTAGTCCACATCTATGCAGCAGTTGAGGTTATACCTTTGAATAACAATAATTCACTGCCTGAGTAGCTGTACCGAAAAGCCTGCTGCAATTAGTAGAATGACTTGAGCACTTCAGCCCTGCAGAAGCGCTTCTGTTACCTGTATCTCTGAGAAAGTGTATGGGATTGAACTGAAAGTGTCAGGTTCAAGTACTGTTAGGAGAGACGGACTGTTTTCCCTTCACAGTTTTAGCAAATCCCAAGTATCCGTTCTCTCCAGCAATAGCATTCATCTACTTGATGGTTTTAAAAAGTATTTTGTCAGATGCTGTTGTGAATGGCAGCTGGGATTTGGAGAGGGGGTGGAATATGCTAAAATTGCCTTGTCACTGACAACTGTAGGCCTGATGAGAAAGGAGGGGAATGTGCCCAATGCATGAAGCAGGCTCTTAGCCAAAACAAGCCGAAGTTAGCCTCAAAATTTATCCATTTCACTGAGCTGACTATAACAAATCTATGGCCAAGAATAAGAAGTGACTTTGATTTCAAATGTGTACTTTTTTTCTTCAAATCAAAAAAAAAACACAAGCCCCCATTCTGTTGGTGGCATAAAGCAGTCTTCCTCAGTCCATGTAAGATACAAAAGACTGAGCTTGTTCTGAAAGATTTATCCTTTGACCAGTAAACCAATACCATCTTGCCTTTTATATACTAATGAAAAGAACTTGCTCTCCACACAGACTCAATGGGGTAGAGGCTGTCAGGAAAATCCAGTGAAAGGATTAGCTAAACTCAAATAGATTAATTAGACCCCTTGATTGTGTCTTACTATGCAAAAGTCACAGCAAAGGAAATGGCAATGATAGTGAGTTCATCTTTACAGGTACATGGAGCGGGAGGCAACAGGGTTACGCTGGTAAGAAACTAACCTGAGCAGTTTCAGTCTTGTTCTCAGAAGCTGCCTTGATTCCTTATCCATCTTCATGTAGTTGAAAACTATGTGGAGACTGACCAGCTCTTTATGATCAAGCCACAACTCACTATTACATTCAATATATTTTCCTCATCTTCCCTGTCACATAAGACACTGTGTCTTTCTGGCCAGAGCTAGGAATTGCACTATTACAGAAGGCTTCTGCTGCCTACTTCAAGGCAGGTGACTTGTTCTGTTCCCCAACCTGTAACAAATGTACCTAGTGTAACTCTGAGTTCCACTGACGTTTGAACTCATTTAGTTTTCCGTGTCTGAAAATACAGTAAGTTGCCTAATTTTCAGAACTAGTAATGGTTAAACTGTTACTAAGGGAAAACAACTGATTGTCACCATCTGTATCTTGCTTTTAATATAGATGTATTTTTTTCTCCTGTGCTTGAAATGTTGTACTGATTGTATCTGCTTGCTTTTATTGAGGCGTAGATAACTTATTGCTTATGTGCAGGAGAAATTCCAAGTGTTGCTATGCGTAGTATGGAGCCTGGATTTTCTTTGTATTAATGTGCAATACAGAACTTGTGACATCAGACATCTGTAGCCTGTGGCTGCTGAGTGGCTTTCAAACTTGTACTGGCTTGTTATGTGCTATGCAGCCTCCTGTAGCACAATTTTTGCACTTGCTTTCCCAAGTGAAAAAGGCCTTGAGATTATGAAAAGTCTAAACAAGAAGCAAGTTTTCACTTAGAATAGGTCATTAAGCTTATTTTTTGCTGTGCCAACATGTTTTAGTTTTTATGCTGTATTGCATTATGACCTGTACGAAGCATGAATTGTTCTTGGTATAGGACAAATTCTCAGGGTTTTTCCTCTTCAAACTGTTTAGTTACCTAAAAACCTTAATTTGGTGGGGAGACAAGCTGATGCAAATAAGAAACACAATCTGCCAAATACAGCTTTAGTACAGGAAGATAAGTGCTAAAGGAATACTTCTTGATAAGCTTGTGCGTGAGTAGATCTTCCCAGGATTTAAGCCAAAAATTGCTACCATTTGATTACACTGGGTATTTGTAAAGTTTTCTGATTACAGAATTGTTTTAGCTTCCGTTCACTGTTGTCTGGGAAAGACCATGTTGTTCCCTTCGTGCAAGTAATGCATCTGAACCTGGTATCCAAGCCATCTGTCCAAAAGGGTTCAGTGACTACACCTGACTTTTCAAGACAGGCTGGCTGTGTATGTTAAGAGACTGCTCAAAGAGCAAGAGATCCAGTCTGAATATATAAATGACTTTGGAATAGTCAAGGCTTAAAAAAAAGAATCTACATTGGTTACATCAAAGTACACTTTTTCTTTAAGCTACAAATAGAATAAGGAAGAGAAGCACTTCCTTCAAAAACTGTCTCTTTGTCAGCCCTTTGAAATCAGCAACAGTCAGTGCCTGATTCTAAGCAAGGTGACTTCTCTTTGCTTTATTTTGGGATCCCCAGAGCCGAGAGATTAGGTGTATGGGGAAGTGCTGAGACTTGAGAGAAACGGGCTTCAGGGGAGGAGGTGAATCTTACGGCTGTTGTCTCACTGTTTATGAGGGTGTGGGAAAGATGGAGCCAGAGACCCTCCTCATCCTGCATAGGGTAAGAGACAATAGATACAAAGGGAATCATGGTGAGATTTTTGGGGGTGAATGAAGATATTCAGGCACCAAATCAAGGTCCTGGAGAGGCTGTGGGATCTCTACCATTGTAGTTATTCAACATGCTTCTTTTTCTTCCTCTTCACACCAACAGTTCTCTTGTACCTGAAAACTCAGGATCTCTATTAGGAACCTTCTCTGAAAGCTGTGAGGAAGATTAAATGAGTCTGTTCTGTAACCTAAATAAAGCCTTCTTATGCTGTGTTGGATCTCGATCCTGCTTTCCATGTGTGTTATTTTAGCCTATGTGTGTTTTACCACTGCACAGCTTTTGGAGGCTTTTAATGAATACTCATTTATTTTTCTTCCCCCCCCTGCCTCTTGGAGGCAGCAGAGGTTTTCATGTACCTCTCATACACTACCCTTGTGATCAAGAAACCAGGGCTGCTGCACAGTGGTCTAGGTAACCTGCTATTGTTTTGTGTTAGGCTTGTACTGTGAGGCAAGGGAATACTGCGTGTAGCTAAGGTTAATCCCTTTTAAATGAAGCTTTGTTAACAAGATTAATCCTAAAACTGGTTCACAAGGACCATGCTTTTTTAAAATTCACTTTTAAAAGTGAAAAGGATCTGATGCCGTATTTGCAGGATAACTTGGCTTGGAAGGGGATTGGGTCTAACCAAACACACTGCTCCGAACAAGGTCAGTTAGGAGGTCAGGCTAGGTTACTCAGGGCTTTGTCCAGTCTGATCTTTGAAAATATGAACTGTCTAATGAAGTTCAATTTCACATTAGGAAATGGCTTAATAAACCCCTGTTAACTAAGAATTTTGAGTTTCCACATACATTAAATAAAGAAACGGATTAAAAAAAAAGCCATATGAAAGATTTGGAGAGATGCCCTACTCACGTCATACCACTATTCCTGTACTTAAAGCTCTGCCTTTTGCTATGAAATGCTTTAGTTCATCCTGGGTTTATGTAGTCCAGGTAAATTAAGCTATTTCTATGTGTCCACTGTGATGCTTATTGGTGTGTTTAGGCCAAGAGCCAGGACATTCCTAATGCCAGGCAGGTGATGGGTCATGTATCTTAATGCTTCTGTGATAATGAAGACCAGAATTCAAGTGTGGGTGTGCTTTAGCTCTGACACACCAACTGGTTTCCTGCTTGATTGAAGCTTTGTACATGATGTCCTCTGTGGATTACTGGAGGGGAGGACCCCAAATGCTTTTCAAACTTTTAAGTACACCTATATTTTTTTTTTTTTAGTACAGTGTTCACCAGTCCTCAGAACAAGTTAAACCCTGAAGTATTTCTGGTAGTGGATCTTGTAATGTGGTTCATGGGTTTTAACTATAAAGTAGTTTGGAAAATGGTCATATGTAATATGTAGAGACATTGAGGAAGACAAATGGGAAGTCTCACTTGTGCAAACTCCTCTGTTCATCTCTGAATTGACATGGAGCTCTAATGAGTTGTCCCATGTTGGCATGGGGAAGGAATATAAAGTAAGCAGATGTGGTATGGAGAAGTTACCTAACTTGGATCTTCTCTGTGAATTAAGCTTCTCTGTCCCTGTCCTCTGACCCTTTAATATTTGGCTGTCATTCCCCTTGTACTTAGAGACTGTTGTAGCAGACTGGTCATGCATTGTAATGGAATGTGAATGCAGCTAGATAAAATCTAGAGTCTTTAAAAAAAACCTTTTCTCAATGACTGAGCTGTGGAGGGAAGAATTAATGGAATAGTAAGGATTTTTCCAGTAACTATCACAAGCATAAGGTTCAGGCTTGGTTAAACTCTTGTGCAAAACCTGACATCTACTGGTGGAACCGCAATTTTACTCTCCTTAGTGTGAAGGCATGTGCTTGAAGAGCCTATTTTATCAAAGTTCTGGCCCTTTTTGGCCATAGGTGTGTTGCATTGTGCCCTACAGTAAGCAGTGTTTAAACGTAAGTTTAAAAGTCTAAAATTTGTCAAAACTGCAATATGCTTACACGCAAGCATAGCCATTAATGAAGGTAATTGTACCTTGCTAATTGTATCTGCTTTGAACACCGTGTACAATGGATAGATGACACTTTGTAGGCTTGTATTTTAGGCTAACTTTTGCAATAGTATTAAAAACTTAATATGGCTTTATGTTTAGTAAAAACATGTAATGTTTTTCTTGTGTCTTTAAAGGCTTGCCATGGATGTACATCTTTATCCAAATGCGATTGCAGTGGAGTAAAAGGTGAAAAGGTAAATATGCTTTTTTTTCTTTATTTTTTTCTTGCTGGTAGACCAACACATACCACTGAGCCGTGTGTCAGCTTCATATAACTGAACCTTATAGATAATAGCTGTTGTTTCTTCCTCATGTCTTATTTTCTTTGACTGTAATGTAGGCATGCATCAAAGAGCATAGCTCTCATAAGGACTTCAAATATTGGGTCAGACCAGCTGGCCCATCTGATGATATACAGAATTTCATATAATTTTCTCAAGAATGGGAAATAATGGCACAAGTCCTTCCAGCTATGTGGAAGGACTAACCAGAAAAGCGACAAATTCTAGTAAAAAGGAATGAATTCCTATTTACTGTCAAGGCCTGACTGCCCTAAATATTGTGGACAAGCTAAGGTGTGGATTGTACAGTAATGGGTATACTAGTAATGCTTCAGTGGCAATATAAAACCAGAGTGAGTTTGAGTTGCTTTCCCATTTTCTTTGCCTTTGAGGCTTAAAAGTAAAGTGCTCTAAACTTTCAATTTCTTACCTTCTAACTTGTATGGCTGTATACAAAGATGAGTGCTCTTGCTGTCTAGATGTTCTGCTAGACTGTGGAAGTGACACAATTCAGATATAGCTTTCCCAACATACATAGTTGCCACCCAAGTTAGTAGCTAGTTAGTGGCCAAACACATATTGTTGGAGTAAACCCCTGCAAAACAACCCTGTGTGGTTCATTCAGTCCTACAGGCTGGTTTGGGCTGCCCTAAGACCAACAGATGCATGCTGACATCTTGGAGCTTTCCTGCTTCCATAGAGCTTTGACTTCCAGTCTCACTGCCTGAGCTCAGTGTATCTGTGCAGTACTTGATTTTTCTATCACCATTATTTCTTATTGTTTTGCAGTTTTTTCCCTTGAGTAAATGGCATATGCCCAGCATTTCTTTTTAGCTGCAGTGCTGTGTAGATACATGGCTTAGTACTTGCTTGAATTGAGCCTTTCTGAAGCGTGGAAGACTAGTTGTAAGTAAATTGTGGTTAGATAGTTTCCATGTAACTGTTGTTGTCATGGGGAATCAATGTGATGTGGTCCCTGCAAGGGGAACAGACTGCCTGAAACATTTCCACTCTCAACCTTGTAAACAGTTTGCTTGAGTTACAAAGCAGTCTTCTTAAAGATGTGAACTGATAGCTAAGAGTTTGATAAGCCTGTCTTATCAAACCACTTACCCTCTCTTAGCAAGGTTCTAGAAGGGCTTCAGTGCTCTAGATTAATTTCTGACACATTTCAAAGGCGATTTTTGACATTGCGTAAACAAGTGTAACCTCAAATGACTGTAAGTATGCAAAGTAACCAGTTGCTGCATTGGCGCTGTAATGTGCTGACACAGGATTTTACTATTGGCTGAGGTTAAACAAGGCAGATGTCCAAAATTCAGAGTAATTCTTGGTGCCACACCTGCCATCCAGGTAGCTCCAGACACATGAGGTCATTCCTTGGCATTTACTTGCTTTTGGTTCAAGTATATTCCTGATTTACATAGCTGGTGAAGGACAGTATCCCCTCAATAGCAAACTTTGAGTTAGATTTGTTTAGCCAAAATGGGCACCTGGTTCATGTGTTCCTACAGGATCTTCTAACGCAGGTGGCAGAATCGGATATATCCTAACACCAGTCACAGGACTATTCTGGGTTTAGTTTGAAGGCACTGAAGCCTTAGGCTTACGTTGCCAATACACTCACAGCAGGTACAACTTTGAAGACCCTTTCTGTATTTCAAAGTTGGCCTTTTTCTGGACTAGTCACAGCTGTTCTGTGAATTTATGGGTATTGTCTGGCTGATGTGGATAAGGAAAATGTAGAAGTGAATCTTCTGGCTTTCTAAATAACATAAGTAACTTTCTCTCAGTGAGTCAGCTTTCTCTTTATACAGCTGTTGCACATACAGGGACCATGACCCACTGGATATACTCTAGTCCTTCAGTGTCATTTAATGAAATCAAGTCACCTTTCTCTGGTAAAGAATATCTTGGGACTGTTTGGAGTCAGAGAGAGCTTTTTGTCCAAGTACAGTCAACAGCTGGAGCATATGAGCCTTGCTCAAGATCAGGCTCTCCAGTGCAATCAGGTATTGTGGGTCTTGTTTCTACCCCTCCAGACTGTCCTAGCTAATTGTTAGCTGCACAGGAGAAACTCTTCCACATTTAGTTTCCAACCTCTGCTGGCCTTTTCTGGAGGGAATTATAGCAAATCTAGAGCAGGAGAGTGGAAAGCCTGGTACCTTTTTGTGGAAATGAAGTGGGGAAGGAAGAGAAGGCTTCCAGTAAAACAAGCATCACATCTGCATCTGCCTGGAACGTTCTTAAGTGGCTGCAGATTGATCAAAATGTAATCTTTTTATAAAATAAAGAATAATTAAAAAAAGAAACCAAACCACAAAGGAAACCAGCTTCACCTGCAGTAAGACTGCTTGCTCTTTTCTTTTGTATGCCCAAGTCCCCTTAAGGATGGGAGTATGGGTCTGAGACTCGCACTTATTAAATGGATAAATATAAGGCAAGTTTCTATCCTTAGAATAAAAATCTTAAGGATGGATTTGGGAACTGTGACTCATTTTCCATCTCAGTCAAGGTAAACGCAGCATGATCCTGAGGAATGCCAGAGGTTTTATTGTGGGTGGGTTTTTCAAACCGTCCTTCTGAAGCTTGTTGTAGGTAGTCATGTACATTATGTAAAGGAACAATGGAAAGCAAAGCCCATAGTTCTTAAGTATGATGTGTTGCTAGTGGAACTCGTTTGATCATATGTGCACACACCCCATTATGTTAGCTGCCCTGTAATTACAAAGCCCTCAGCATTTTGATGCATTGATGGATTCAGCAGTTGAGCTCTGGAGAACACAGGAGTTCTCTGTCATGCACATCCATGAGGTTTTTTCTTACAAATTCTTTGGTTTTATTTTATATTTTTTTTAACAGCCTTAACTTTCTAGAGTCTTGTAGTACAAGACATCAAGGGCTCCCTTAAGATGAATAGGTTGATCCATCACAGTGTACCACTTATACATTTGATGTAAGCTGTCTTCAACCCAGCTTTCTTGTAAATATTAGCTTTATTCCTGCTGAGTGTAAACTGCTGCTACAACAACATGTTTCAGGCTTTTGCTTTGTACTTGACACTTCACATTTGGTGTTTCTGCTTCCTTCTGCAATGACCTCTGAACAAGGAGTGAAACTCTATAGCTCCTTACCTGGTTGGTGTATGAAGAGCCTTAGACAAGCAGTTGTTTAGATAACCTCTTCTCTCTGATTTTCCTATTGAAAGTGTGACAATGTACTTCTAGAACTACCAGAAGTCAGGTGTATGGAACCTGTTTCTGTACTGGGAAGACAAGAGCAGCCTTGTCAAATGCATTCAGCTGAGCCCTGCGCTTCTGTTCCAATGTGTTTTACTTCTAGCCTGAAACCAGCTTCTGCATCCAAACCACTGTTCACTTACATTAAATCAACTAAGAAGTGCTGCTTTGTTCAGCTTAGCAGAGCCTAATATGTTCCTTTTGAGCTTCAGAAGTAGCCTTTTTCCTAAGCATCCTAGCATTCTATTCAGGATATCCAAATTTTAACAGATCACATAAAGTAATACAAACTGAACTGTAACAGGAAAAGTACTTGGTTTTGGGAGCCACGGCTCTCATTTAACTGCTCTCATTCTGCCAGTGACACTTGTTTAACTTTGTCTCTGCCATGAGCCCCTGCAGCATCAGTAGCATGTTATCTGTTGGAGAATCAAAAGCGCAGTAAGTTGGTAAAATTAAAACGTGTCTAAAGTGGTATAATGAAGAAATGTGAGGAGTTTACTGGAGAAGTCAGGAAAAATTGGTTGCACTGGGAGCCAGTGTGCTGTTACTCACAACAAGCTGCTCAGTAGTGAACTGAATCTGGTGAGAATATTAAAACTGAAGTAAATTATTAAGCTGCTACATACTGTTGCTTGTAGGAATTGCTCTCACTTTGCAACTGCAGGAGAAGTGTATAATTGCTTTTCACTTAAGGAACTGGATGATGGTCGGGCTTTAAATAAAGATTGTTTGGCACTTCTGAGATTAACCTCCTTTAATGCTTAAAAGCTAGTTAATGAGTAAAAACTAGCTAAAGGAATAAACACAGTAGACACTGCACATGGAGCAATGTCAAAGACAAACCAGTGAAACTTGTAGATTACTGGGCTGCTTTTACCTCAGCTGAAAACAAGATTCCAAGATGCTGATAAGATCAGCTCTTCTGAGACTGGGAGGAGGTGGTGGTACTGAATCTCGGCTGCTCTAGCTGATGAAGACTGAGAGCCATGGGCCACAGCAAGCAAGCTGCATGCATCTTAGTCACCAAGAGGGCTTGTGCCCCAGGATTACTGTGGTTTTGCTTTAAAGTGGTGATATGTGCTGCTGCTGGAATAAGCTTTCTTACCTTAGCTTAGGTGTTCCTATTTCTCCTTGAGACTTATGTGTAGCAATGTTCAGAGGTGTCAGTGATCTTGCTGAAAACAAGTTTTGTTGTAAGCTAGGTTATTTTTCAGCTTGATGAGTTTCTTCATACAAGTTGTGTTGGAGCACAACATGTGCTGTAAGGTAGCTTGCTCAAGGAAGGACCGTACTTTTCACAGTACCTAAGAACGATTCTACCTCAAAATAACTGCAAATGCATGATACTGGTTTTTAAGAGCAGGACTATTGGGCTCTATTCATTCAAATTGAGTTAAAATGATTAATAAGCTGTTATTTAGTTTTTATGTATGGTTTGTCCATAGCCTTTTAGAAGAGAATTTCAGAAGGTTCTGAGTTTACTGGGTTTGTTGATGACAATGTAAGGGTTGCAACTCAACTGGGTTGTAAGCTCCTAATATACAATCTCATACAAGCTTGGTGCCTGGGATTCTGTGAAGAACAGCTTGGACTATCTGAGCTCTGAAGGCATTTGAGATACTTTGCCTTTGTAAGCAGATACAAGAAATCCATGCCCCTTAGAAAGGAAGAATTTCATATTCTTGGACTTTCTGAATATATGTTCTTGGAGCTTGAAGTCTAAGAAAATTGTGTCCTTAAGATCCCTATTGCCTTCTGCTTAATGTACAGACATTCGTATGAGTCTAGTTTTAAGTAGCCACCCATAGTTAACTCTTTAGACTCTGTGATGTTCATTGTTTTTGTAGGGAGGGCAGGAAGCAGTATGTGCCTCTATTGCCAGATGTTACAGCCAGGTTCTTGCATGTATTTAGGCATTGAAATGGGCTGTCCAGCTACAGCTTTCCTGAATGTTTTTTTGATCCCTTTTTAAAGTCTCTATTTTTTATGGGTATGCCCCAATAGTGCAAATATCCTGGTTTCTCTCCCCATAATGTCTGTTCATAAGCATTGAAGTTTCAGCAAGAAATTCTAAAAACTTAAATTACTTGTATATGCTTTAAATCCCCGTCTATCCCTGGTTTCTTAAATACTTGTGACCTATTATTAGAGTACGTGGAACTATGCCAAGTTTTAGTGTATCTGTGTTTAATTGGCTGTATCTTGCTGCTGCCTAAAGCATAATTTTAGGGTGTTTCCCAACCCTTTTTTTCTTTCTACCCCCAAGCAGCAGTCATGTTCAAGCTTATAAGATGACAGTTTTGCCACATCTGTGTAGTTGATTGAGGGCACTTGCTTTGCCAGCTACTCTGGATTTATCACTAAATGAGATCGGAATCTGACTCCTCACCCATTCCCCAAGGAAATGATGGTTTATGGCTGCTGCATCTTTATTTTGCTATGGAAATTATCCTGTAATTTCAGGAGTAGAAGATGGATGAGATCAGAGCTGACCTAAACCTTTCCTGTTCATGTTTCTCTGTATTTTCTAGTCTGAAACAAAAAGTTATCCAGACTTTCTCAGTTCTTTCTATGCAAGCAGAACTGGCCAGTGACTGTCAGTCTTTGCATCTGCAAGAAAATACACTGCATGTTCCCCAGGGAAGTAAATCTCACTATACCCTAAATAATACCATTTTTGAAATGTCTTTCCAGTTTCAGTATGTTTTTGCAAGGCAGCAGGCAGTTTTTCCTGGTATATTTGTATCCCCTGAATCCTCATGAAAACAGGATGGTATATGCAAGGTGTACAATAGGAAAATGCTTGGAGGCAGAAGCAATGTCTGACAACCATTCTCACTTATGGACTTCTTATACACCATTGGAGTAGAAGGTGATGAAACAATCCTCCCCAGTATCATCCATATTCCAGAGAGCTGGATCACCTTGCTTTCTCCCCTTACCCAGCTTGCCCACATTTTTCTCCAACCACTTTTTTTGATCAAAAGTAGCTATTAGAGTGCAGCTACTCCTTCTGTAATTAGTTTGATACAGTTCCCTTGGGAAGTGTCTGGTGTAATCTCTCAGCTGTCCCCAGGCATAGTCCTTCCAATCATCTGTTCACTCTTGGGTGTAATTTGCTGGTAAAATCCATTGAAGTTGCCCTGGAAACAGTTTCCTCAGGCAAATCTCTCATTGTTGCTGCTCACTTTCAAAGTGGGCTTGGAAAATACTTGGAGTTTCAATAGTGCAGTTTAGGAGCATGGTCTGTTGCCTTCCTGTATGTCTCTTGCTTAACTGTTTGGCTTCAGGTTTCACTTTGAAGGCCTTGGCTTCCCAGTTCTGTGACTGCTCAGAGAGGAGACCTCAAAGTATCTGTGTTTTAGAGAACAGTTCTGAAGCCTTAGATGACACCCAAGGCCAGCCCTGTGCTAAAACTCTGTTCTAGTAACTATGTGCAGATATTCCTTTCTCTAACAAAAGTGTGAAGTGTGACCAAGTTGAGATTAGCAGGCATTGAGTAGCCCAGCTAGCCCCTGACACGACTGACATGCCTCTTGTAACACAGGTGTGTTTCCTAAGTGTGCAAAATCAGTTCTTGCCAGCGCTTGCTCCAGAGTCTGGCTCTGTCTAATGTTCTTTCTTGTCTGGCACTCCCAAATTCCTTATTCTCTCTCTTCAGGGGCACACTAACCCTTTCATATCCTGGACTGACAGAGTAGTACTCCTCCCCAGTCTTGCTTTTTCAGATGAGTTAGCACACCAGCTGTGCTCCATGTGGTTTGCATGGCAGGGTTTGGGGGTGGGGGGCTACAGGGATGGCTTCCCCCAGATCTGAAAGAGCCCATGCCAGCCAGCTCCAAGATGGACCCACTGCTGGCCAAGGCTGAGCCCATCAGCAGCAATGGGATAACACAAGAAGAGGAAAAAGTGCAGCAGCAATTGCAGCCAGAGCGAGGAGTGGGAGAAACAACTTTGCAGACCCCAATGTTAGTGCAGAAGGAGGGAGGAGGTTCTCCAGGCACGAGAGCAGAGGTTCCCCTGCAGCCTATGGTGCAGCCCATGATGAATCAGGCTGTGTCCCTGCAGCCCATGGAAGTCCATGTGGGAGCAGATCTCCACCTGCGGCCCAGGGAGGACCCCACACCAGTGCAGAGGGATACCTGAAGGATCCTGTGAGCCTGTGCTGGAGCAGGCTCCTGGCAGGACCTAGGAGCAGAAGTGATGAGCCCACACTGGAGCGGGTTTGCTGCAGGACTGGTGACCCTGTGGGGGACCTATGCTGGAGCAGGGTCACGGAGGGACACACACTGGAGCTGTTCATGGAGGACCCCACGCTGGAGCAGGGGAGGAGTGTGAAGAGGAGGGAGCAGCAGAGACAGCGTGTGATGAATTCACCACAACCCTTGTTCCCTGTTCCCCTGCACCATTTTGGGGAGAAAGAAGGGAAACTGGGAGTGCAGTTGACCCCAGGAAGCAGGGAGTGGTGGGAGAGAGGTGTTTCAAGATTTGGGGTTTATTTCTCATTACCCAGCTTTGACTTTTGACTGGTGATAAATTAAATTGATTTCCCTGAGTCCAGTTGGCCTGTGATGGTAATTGGTGAGTGATCTCCATTATTATATCATTATAATGTCATTATATCAACCCTTGGGTTTTTCGTTCTATTTTCTGTGTCCAGCTGAAGAAGGGAGTGATAGAGTGGCTTGGTGGTGACCTGGTGTCTAGCCAGGGTCAACCCACCACAGTACAGCTTGCACTTGGTGTGCAAGAGCCGGTCTGGACACTGCCTGTCAACCTAGCCTCAACTTATTGTGCCATTTCAGCATTTCCCCAGGGGACAAAAGCTGTCTGTCCTGTGTAAGAGAGCAGTATGTGACCTACAGTACAAGAGGAGTATGTTTAGATTTAATTAATAGGAAGCCAACTTTAGCAGACCAGTTAATGAGCAGTCTATTTCTATCCAAGGAATCCTTCTGAGTATCACTGTATGGTTAGGACTAAGTAGAGTGCAACTGTACAGCTGCCTGTCTCATAAGCAGTTATATGGACTGGTTGATGTAACAGAGCTGTAGGAAAAACCTGTTTATGCAGTTGAAGAGTGTACCATAAAGTAGATACGTGTAAAAAACGTGTATTCTGATACTTATAACTTTACTGATTGAAACCTTAATATTTACTGGTTTTGGGGGGAATCTATGAAATATGAGGAATAAAAGTAAGTATCTTAGGAACTTTCAGCTATGCATATTTTGAAACTGCAGGTAAGTGACATTGTTGACTGACACTGACAAGTTAGAGGGTAGCATACCATATCTGTTACATTGTTGATGGGTTACCATGGCTCATCATTGTGTAAATATTTAGCAAAATATGGTTGCTAATTGAAGGCTTATGATTTTAGGAGGTGGCAGATAAAAGAAATAAAAATGTTATTTCTTTGCTGTCTTGTGTGTGTCTCACTTGGTTTATATTGTAAGTGCTGTGGGCTGGAACACTGTTTGTGTTCTATATTTGTACAGTGCTTAGCCTACAGCCCAGGCCCAGGATCTTAGTTGCTTTTACATTGTCACAGAATGGTTTGGGTTGGAAGGGACCTTAAAGCTCATTCAGTTCCAGCCCCTTGCTATGGGCAGGAACACCTTCCACTAGATTAGGTTGCTTCAAGCTCTGTCCAGTCTAGCCTCAAATGCTGCCAGGAGTGGGGCAGCCCCTCTGTTAGTTGACAGACATTCTCCCTTGTCCTCTCCTTTTGTCAAAAGCCTCCCTCCAGATATTTTATAAGCCCCTTTAGGCCCTGGGAGCTGCTCTAAGGTCTTCATGGAGCTTTGTCCAAGCTAAAAAAAAACCCAGCTCTCTCAGCCTGTCTCCAGTGCAGAGCTGCTCCAGCCCTCAGAGCATCTCATGGCCTCCTCTGGACTTGTTTCAGTTGGGGTCTTGCCAGAATGGATTAGAGGGGGAGAATCCCCCCCTCTCCATCTGCTGATCATGCTGCTGGCAATGCAGCCCAGGCTTTCTGGGCTGCAAGTGTACATGGCCAGATCACATTGAGCTTCTTGTCAAGCAACACCCCCAAGTACTTCTTCTCAGGGCTGCTCCAAGTCCAGTCTCTGCCCAGCCTATGTTTGTGCTTGGGATTGCCCTGACTCAGGTGTAGGGCCTTGTACTTAGCCTTGTTGAACTTCATGAAGTTGGCATTGGCCCACCTCTCAAGCATGGTCCCTCTGGGTGGCATCGCTTCCCTCCAGCGTGTTGACTGCATCAAGCTTGCTGTCATCAGCAAACTTGCTGAGGTTAATCCCACTGTCTTATGTTGCCAACAAAGATGCTGAACAGTACCACTTCCAATACCAACCCCTGAAGGGCACCACTCATCACTGATCTCCACTTAGACATTGACCCATTGACTACAACTCTGAGTGTGACCATCCAGCCCATTCATTATCCACCAAGTGGTCCAGCCATCAAATCCATGTCCATCTAATTTAGAGACAAGGATGTCATGCGGGACAGTGACAAATGCTTTGCACAAGTCCAGGTAGCTGGTGTTGATCACTTTTCCCTTATCCACCAGTGCTGTAGCCCATCATAGAAGGCCACCACATGTATCAGGCATAATCTGCCCTTTGTAAAGCTATGGTGGCTGTCACCCATAACCTCCTTATTTTTCTTACACCTCAGCATGGTTTCCCAGAGCATCTGCTTTACAATCTTGCAACTGTGAAATAATAAACAACAATCATGGTATATCAGCAATCTACATCCTTCTGAGAGCTTTTATAGGTATTGCAGCAGGGGGGAGTTTTCAGGAGAGACTTGTTAAAATAAGGCTGTGTTTTTATAGGAAGGGGGAGAGTTCTATGTGTTTAAGCAGCACAGGAGAAACAGATGGTTGAATTATTGTGGTAAATGGGTGGCTTAAATAATGCATAAACATCCTATGAAGCCTGTGTAAGTGGTCCAATTAAAGGCAGTGTATGTGTATGTTCAGGAATCTCTGTAGCTAAGCAGGGGAAATGTTTAATCGCTGTGTTAGGTTTTTTTGCCTGCATCAAAAGGAGCGTGACCAGCAGGTTGAAGGAGGTGATCCTGCCCCTCTACTCTGCTCTCGTGAGACCTCACTTGGAGCATTGTGTGCAGTTCTGGTGTCTTCAACATAAAAAGGACATGGAGCTGTTGGAACAAGTCCAGAGGAGGCCACAAGGATGATCAGGGGCTGGAGCACCTCCTGTATGGAGACAGGCTGAGAAAGTTGGGGCTGTTCAGGCTGGAGAAGAGAAGGCTGCATGGAGACCTCATAGCAGCTTCCAGTATCTGAAGGGGGCCTATAGGGATGCTGGAGAGGGACTCTTCATTAGGGACTGTAGTGATAGGACAAGGGGTAATGGGTTAAAACTTAAACAGGGGAAGTTTAGATTGGATAGAAGGAGGAAATTCTTTACTGTTAGGGTGGTGAGGCACTGGAATGGGTTGCCCAAGGAAGTTGTAAGTGCTCCATCCCTGGCAGTGTTCAGGGCCAGGCTGGACAGAGCCTTGGGTGACCTGGTTTAGTGTGAGGTGTCCTTGCCCATAGTTGTGTGGTCGGAACTGGATGATCTGAATGTCCTTTCCAACCCTAACTATTCTGTGATGAGTTCCTACAGAAAACCAGAAAGATAATGTGCTTTCCGAATATTTCAGTCATAACTTGAACTTTTGTCCTGTTACACCTCTACTGTCTCTTACTCCTTTTGTAGGGTGAAAGGGGATTTCCAGGCTTGGAAGGACAGCCAGGTTTGCCTGGATTTCCAGGACCAGAAGGACCACCTGGTCCAAGAGGCTCGAAGGTAAGTCCCTATTCACTTGAACAGCATGAAAATACTGGGTAGTGTTAGTTTGCTTGTGGTGCTGATCCTAAATCATTCCAGCACTCCTGATTACCATTGACTTAATAGTCAAAATCTTCAGATATTGGAGTATGACACAGGGTTTTGGTTGGTTTTCATAGTCAACCATAGGGAAAAGATTTCCTTTCAGTTTCTTATTCTTTACATGAACGTGCTAGCAAACACTAAACATGCCCTTGCATCCTTTCAGTAGGCACTGCAGGTTGAGGTGAAAGAACAGGTTTGGCCTGGTACTGTAATGTAGTTTTATTAGTCCCTGCATAGTGCACTCCATCACTTGGCTTACTGATAAGAGTGCTATTGGGCTGTCAGTTCTTAGTGATAAGAGTGCTATTGGGCTGTCAGTTCTTACTGATAAGAGTGCTATTGGGCTGTCAGTTCTTACTGATAAAGAGTGATATTGGGCTGTCAGTTGCCTGCAGGGGTCCCACCACATGGGTAAACTGAAATTTGCACCTGGTGGCATTCCTGGGCTGGCTTTGGAGAGGCAATGCAAATTAAGGTCTCACAGGCAGTGCACACAGCTGAGGAATGAATGCTCCCTGCTTTCCTTGCAGGGCTTCAGTTTTTATTTGTTACTGAATTACATTGTTACACTCAGGTGGTACAATACAGCATTAAAATGTTGGAAAGCCTTCCTCTCATTGTATTTATGTTCAATACATACAAGATTATCCAGGATCTGCCATTTCTTTTGCAAATACAGTCTAAACTAAGAGAAGCGCATCAAAAAGGAGCAACGAGAAAATAGGTAGGTGACAAGAAAAAAATGAAAGTCTATGCTGAAAGAAAAGATTAATTAGATGTAACAAGAGTGAAACAGAGGGGTCCTGGACTAGAAACTTTGATTATATTTTTATTCCCTAAATGCCTTCTCAAGAAAAGTTCAGCGTTGGAATACAAAATAATGATACAGTGTGATTTACATTTACTCTTGTACATCTCGTTTTGCCCACAAGAGGTCACTGTAGGATATTTGACCAAAGCACACGACAGGTACCTGGTGATGGGCAATCTTAAATTGCTTTAATTTTTTAAAACACATTTCCTGTAACTCTGGTTTGTCAGCTGTAAGGAATACTTTTCCGTTCGAAGTCATTGCCCAAATAAGATAACTCTGAACCTTGTTACTCAAGAAATAACAACTGACACGACTCTTAGTGCACTTACTATAAACATGGAGAAGAAAGTTTGTGCTTCCAGTTTACTTTGATAGAAAGGCAGACTGCAAACTTGAGTGTGGTTTTTGTTTTGGTGTTGTTGGTTTTTCTTTCAGGGTGATGATGGACTGCCAGGCCCTGTTGGACCCAAAGGAATCAGAGTAAGTATCGGTGCAGTTTTAGGGGGATATATTGGAATAATAGATAAAGACTGTGAGGCACTGAATGGGTCCTCACAGAAGTCGTGATTTACTGGGGGCAAAAATTAACTTCAATCTGAAGAGTAATGTTCCTACTAGATAGGAGAGATTGTGTTACTTTTTATAAGTAATGTAAAATTGCATACGATCTTACATAAACTCATTAGGGGGAGTAGCCCCAATACTTATTTCCCCTGTTTTACTGTGCAAGACATAAAGAAGTGCATGTGACTTTGCCTCAAATTTATTCTGAAGCAGACACAGTGTATGTAGGGTCAGTATGGGAAAGGCTGATTTGTCTGCAAATGCTTTAGGCTTTGTGCCTTTGCTTTTTCTTTTTGTCAGAACCCTCAGCTGGTGACATTCAATGCACCTGACTTCATTAGGGAACATCCGTTTTCCATACTAAGAGTGTTCATTTATTTTCTCTGTATGTCTTGATACTATTACTTTAGCTGTTCTGCACTTTCTTCTCTATGTTTTTGTGGGTATTTCCCTGAAAGAAGGGGAAGAACCTTGATGGCTGTGCAGCATGGCATTTTTTTTACATGTGATTCAGATGTTTCTCTTTATTTAGATATGCACAAGTAGGTTACATTGAGTAAAACCTTGGTAAATCCTTTTGCACATCTGTTAGTACCATACTGCTTAAAACATATGTGGCTAATTTCCTTATAGGGACCGCCAGGACTTCCAGGATTTCCAGGAACACCAGGACTTCCTGTGAGTAGGAATGGGTTGTATAGCTATGAATCTGTTTCCTTTTGTCTTTCAGGCCCAGAAGAGCATCTTACAAGCTAACTCTTCTTTTCTATTTTCCACTTTAAAGGGATTACCAGGACAGGATGGGCCACCAGGACCTCAGGGTATCCCGGGATGCAATGGAACAAAGGTGGAACCCCTTTAAAATTCTTAACAGTGCACCAATAAGATGATAAAGAGCTCTTGTTCTGGCTGTAGCGATAGATTTAGTTTATTATGTGCAGCAGTACTTGCTGTTACTGACTAGTGCAGGTAGATCCAAGATGATTCAGACTTGCACCCATATGTGAGAGAAGGGGTCACCGGCTGGTACTTAAAGCACAAGTTTTCTCAGAAATGGCCAGCACCAAGGCACAACATTTATCCTATACAGTCAGTGTAGTTAAATTCTTTGTTGTAACCCTTAATTTTATAGCTAACAATTGAGAGTAGTCTGACAGGAAGATTATATATTGCATCTCATTGTAGAGATGTAGACTCACTGACAGGGAAAACCCCTTACATAACAGTGGCACTTTTAATTATTAATTTTTAATAATATTGCATTGAAAATACTGATTCTGTATGCTTGTTGGAAGGAGTCTTTCATCCTAATATGTTGCTTAACTTCACATTGTGATCCTTCCATAAGAGAAGCTGATCTTCTCTAGCACTGTGTGTGTTTTCTATCTCTGTAGTATTTTGCCTGGAAGCATGTGAAAATAACTGAATGTGGGAAGTTCTGTTTCAGTCTGTGTGATTTAACAAACTATTTATCCTATAGCTTGTTGCAATATCATTTGCTACCCTGGAGTCATAAGCTAACAAGGAAACCGGACTTTTCAGTCAAAATTGGTTTATCTGTTTTTGTTACGTTTTGCTTTGGTTTTGGCTAAATGTTTTCTTCATCCCTAAGGGAGAGCGTGGATTCCCAGGCAGTCCAGGTTTTCCTGGTTTACAAGGGCCTCCTGTAAGTAAAATGTTTCTCATTCAGCTGTATAATATCAGCCTCTTTTTGCGGTTGTTCTTTTAATAAGTAAGAATACATTAATTTCTTTATGGTTAATCAGCATATTTTAGATGTCCAATAAAAGTGAGCTTTTTTGCTGCATGCTGTGGTAAAGCTAATAAAAAGCCCTTTGAATCTTCACATGCTGAGATGCTTTGCCACCTGCAGAAAATACAAATACATGCATCTGTGTCAGGGAAGAAAGATCTTGATAGTCTCATCCGGTACCTCTAAGAGTCTCACTGGTGATTAATGGGGCAGAAAAAAAAGGACACTGTAGGGTGTTATCATTATAAAACACAGGGATATACAGCAAAGTGACTGTCAGAACCAAAGTACAGACAGAAAGAAATGTAGTAGACAGGACAGATAATAGGAGATAATTAAGAAACAAACTGCTAAGAAATGGAAATGTGGTCCCTTTAATGCTCTAATTTTTTCCACTTAATTCTCAAGTTCATAAAAAATGTGTTTTCTCCTGTTCCATGTCTTTTTTTAGGCTCTTTAATGCTTTCCTCATGGTCTAGATCTGATTAGTGGTTTGCAAATAGCATACCAATGATTTATTTCTATTGATCTTTCTTTTCTTTTTTGTTTCCTTTAAACAAAGGGACCCCCTGGTCTGCCAGGTATGAAGGTAAGCGTTCTGTACTCACACAATGAAGTACTAACCTGGCTCAGGTATGCAGTATGGCATAGGTAACCTGCTTGTTTCCATGCAAGACCATGCGCATCCACTGGAATCTGGAGTGACATTCTGCAGCACTTCTAGGCCACCCCAGTGCAACTGACTGTAAATTCTGCAGTAGCTTTACTCGGTTTGGGTCAAAAGTAGCAGACTTTTCTGAAGCTGGTTTCCTTGGGAGTGTGATGGACAGTGCCTGATTGTGTTGTGGGGCATCATCAAGTTATCAAAATTCCCATGAACCCCGAAATGCACCAGTAGTCTACCTGTGTATGCTCAAGAATGCTACCAGAGACTAAGCAGTAATAACTTAAAATATCCAGTTAAGAGTGCAACATCTTATGTTCCTTTTGAAAATGTGCTTCCTACTGTGTAGATTACTACGTGGATGGCTCTTTTTCTCCTAATATAAATAGGTTTATAATCTGATTTTGGACCTTTAGGAACCCTTTTATTTTTTAAGGGTTTTTTATTGCATCCTTGACCTGTTTGAGCATTGGCCAAAACATCAGTTTGGGTTCAAAACTGTTTGAAAGGGAAATTGACCCACAGAATTATTCCAATAAACTCTTGAGAGGGCAGCATAACCCTAGTACTGGCAAGCTGAATTGGTTTTCTCAGCTCCTTTTCTTCCCAGTTGTTTTAAAGATATTCATATTAAAAGGCAAGCCAATCAGAACATATACTTTTAAAACTAAGTTATTGCCCATAATCAGTAACAAACTGTGCTTTAACATAGAACATGAAGCACAACTATAACGGTATACTCGTAATTTGTTTCATGAGGTGGGACCCTGGAAGAAGCTGAACGAGCCTTTTTTCTGTGGTTTCCTATCTACTGCTTTCACATGGAGCTAGAACATCTTTTTCTTTTGTGAAGCATTTGTATTTCAGTCCTAATCTTTTGGAATTTAAGTCAATCATATTTCAATATATTTGTACATATAGGAAGAGAGCTTTTACTAGTTGATAGTTTAGCCATTTAAAGAATCCTCTCCTAAAAATAAAGCTATTCTTGGAGAATGTAGTACTGCTATTAAAGAGTACTTGCTAGGTTGCAGCATAGCTCCAGTCTCTCATAGTCTTACAAGTCACACTGTGTTCTTTAGAGTCAGAATGGTGATGAAGAAATATGCTGTTAATTAAAGTCATCTCTTTTTCTCCTAGGGTGAAGCAGGTGAAATAATTGCCTCCTTGCTGCCAGGACAGAAGGGCGACCCAGGATTTCCAGGTCTTCCAGGGATACCTGTAAGTTCTGTGAAGTACTATAACGCTGTGTTCTGCCAAAAAGATAACATGAAAAGTATTTTCATTACAGGACGATTGGAACATTGGTGCTAGGGATCCATATGTTTATGTGGACAACCAGGGCTCGCACTTAAAGTACCTGTAGTTTATGGCTTCAGGGAAAGTAAATGCTTTAAATGCTTCCGTACTGCTCTTCATAGTGTGACCCACAGAGGCCAGAAAGGTCCCCTAGTCAGGGAAGCAGTATCCAACAGACAGTGGTACTCATTGACTTGCTTCTCTCTTTCCGCTGCCTTGTTTCCCCTGCCTGTTCCCCCTTCCTAGGCATTCTCTGTCAGTTCTGGATTTCCCTTTCCTTCTTCACCCTGAGGTATATTGTATGTAACATCTGCCTTTCTGGGCTGTAGCCACTATTTTGGATGGTGGGAAGAGAGGGTGATGTCTCAGCTGTTCTCCTTATGCTGCACCTCCTGAGCAGTGTTTCTGTTCTCCCAGCAGTCTTCCATGAAAACAGCTAGTGACTCCAGGCCCTGTGCTTCCCGCTGAGCCACTCGCTGCTGCAGTGGAAGAGCAAGGGGAGCAGGCCTATCGGTCTGGACTGGACAGAAGCCAGAGACTCCCATTTCCTGGTGCAGAGAGACAACCCCCAGGCCATTCTGACCAGACTGAGCCTATTAGCATTTCTGTTCCTCTGATCTGTGCTTCCCTATTGTCTGTTTCTGGCTGGGAGGAATCACAAATACAAAGTGTTTTGTTGTTCTCTCTCAGTGCATAAAGAGAAAGAAAGTGCTAAAGTAGTTCAAAACAAACAAAAAAGCATTCCTTTATCCAAGCCAGAGAGATGTATTGATGAGAGCAGAACACTCCTAACACTAAGTACCCTCCTTTAGACCTTTCCACAAGGACAGATGGGTGGGTTAGTGGTCAGCTATTTTGATTTGACGTGTATGGGGTGCCAGCTATTGGTGTTTTCTGACCTTGAATGCCTTACTGTTTGGTTTTTGTTCATAGAAGGGTGCCTCTATCATAGCCTCCTCCCCTTTCCCAACAGGGACCACCCGGTGCCATGGGAATACCAGGTCCAGTTGGCCCTCCAGGGCCCCCAGGTTTGACGGTAAGCTTCTTTAACCTGTTACCCATAAAGTGTTAAATGGGACAGTTACTTCTTTGTTTAATGTTCTCAGTGGCAGGTTGTTGAAGTGCAGAGATCTTGGTAATCAAGACTTGGTATGAAGACATCAAGAACCAAGCATTCAGCTCATCCTGGGGCTGCTACTGTGCACATTTAAATGTGATACATTTGAAACAACCTGTTCCCAGACCTTTTCTTGCTTTAAATCAGGCTGAATCTTTGTGCAGCGTCCTTGTGTGAAACCTGAGGGGCAAGATTTGGCTTATTTTAGACAAGGATGATTCTTTCATTAATGCTTAATACCTTACTGTATAATTTTATTTGACTCTTACTTAAAGGAAGAGTTCCCTTCTCATATATTTGTGAAGTTGAATAGCATGAGGAAGAGTTATCAGAGGAAGGCAAGGTGCCTTGTCAACATGGCTGTAATGCACAGGAGTCAGAGTAGCGACGTTAGTTTTGTTGGGTTTTGCCACACAGGGGCATTATAAAGTGCTTGGAAGTGACCTTTTTTTGTTGTTTCCTTTTTTAATAGGGACCTCCTGGTCCACCAGGGCTGCCAGGACCTAAGGTATTTTCTTTCTCTCATTGATGCTGGTGGTGCACTGTTCTGTTTTTCTTGCTGTTCATTTGTAATGTCTAAGGGCTGATGAGTTATACTTTTTGCAGGGTAATATGGGTTTGAATTTCCAAGGACCCAAAGGTGAAAAAGTGAGTAGGTGATCATGATGAGATTTTTGCTTATTACATTCAAAATACTTATGCATGCCATTATGGCTTGTCTCACCTGTAACAAACTGCCATCTTCTTGCACATCAGGGTGAACAAGGTCTTCAGGGACCTCCAGGGCCACCAGGACAAATTGGAGAACAGAAGAGACCAAATGACATTGAGTTTCAGAAAGGAGATCAGGTGAGTTGCAAACTGTCCATCTGCAATGAACCTGTGATCAAGCTGAAGCCTCTGTTGCTTTGGCTCATATATACTCACATCCTGCTTACTGCAGAGGCTCTATTATTTTTCTTACCGTACTGAATAGTACTTTTAAAGGCCTGAGTACTTTTCCTTTAATAGAAGGTGTGCCAGTCACATTACCTCAGTTACTTCCCTTGGTAAAATAGCTATTCTTAAGAAACTCTCTTAAAGGAAGTTCATAGTAACAGTAGAAGCAGTTAAAGTACTCTCTTTCCTTGGTACACCCAGACTGTGATTTTCAAAGCTGTCTGGGGATTCAGATTCCCAGTAATGAACCAGCTGTGTCATCCATTGTGAAGAAGTCTGTCAAAAATTTTAACTCGGTTCCTTTCTTTCTTCTGTTCTACTTTTTTCTCTCCTTTTTTTTTTCTTGTCATTATTAATCACCCCAAGATCTTTCTTCTGCATGGTCCGAATGAAATGCTTCCCCCATTTCTGGCCTTTTAAAAATACATCTCGAGCCAAATTATGACAGTAAGCTTAAACTGTTGGTTTGATTTGTATGGATCCTTCCTCACCCATAAATGCCAAAAAGTCATTGGGAGAGTTGCCATTTTTTAGGTTATTATGTTTCCTTCTGTACTGGGGAGCATTTCACAGTACCCTGGGTGCCAGTCACAGACACTGAGCAGCACCAGCAGGATCGTGGGTACCTGGATTTCCTGTTTTCTTTGAAGTTTCTGTGGTATTCTCAAATACCACCCCGAGTAATAGAAGAGTTAAGAGTGGTGAGTGATTGGTTGTTTTGCAAATATCACTGTAGTAACTGAGCTTTAAATTTTAACTGTTAGTTTCCTCCATCTATATTTGTATCAGTTTCTTCCTTTCCACCTTTCCGTCTTGAGTAGCACAGCAGAGAAGAAGGCTTTGGTACTACTGTCTAGCCGTGTTTTCATTTAGGGAAGTTCTGCCCTTCATCTTGATCAAACCATTTGTTACTCTTCCTTTCAGAGGAACATTAGGCATCACTAAGGCATTACCTAGAGCTATCCACTGATGTACATTTGCAATGCACAGTCATCTTAGAAGGGTCTCAGTCTCTGGTTTTGTCTCTGTTTTACTCGATGGTAGGACAGAAGGTAAAGAGCAGCATTATGTGTCTTTATAGTTCTAAGGAAACACAAGGTGACATTTTGACACACTGTAGTAGAAACAAAATTTCATCTGACTTTATTAGGGTCAGAGTAATTTGCCTCTGTCATCAGGGATCTCTGAAGGACTAATTATACTGGGATTGAGTTATATAAATGTACAAAATAAAAGCATTCTAACTACATTCCTTTTAAAGCACTATGACTTACAAACACTGAGTGAGTGCATTGCATTTGACCAACACTAACAATGATTTCAAAGCTTACATATTTGGTCTTACTTCAACAAAGGTTATACTCAGTAGTACACAATCAGTAAAATCCTTCAGCATTACACTTCTTATTTTGTGAAGTACACGCAAAGTTCTGGCGTGTACCCATACCTGTGCTCTGACTGAAAATCAAGTAAAAGTCTGGGGGGCCTCCAAGAAAATAGCAGAAACTCTACACAGAAACCTATTGTGGATTCAGCAGTCAGCAGCCTTTCTTTAGGTTAACGGTGAAGAGATTTAAGAACTTGCACAAAGGTGTAACAAGAAGTACCAGAAACCGTAACTTCTTAACACTTTTCAGATGAACACCCTATCGATCCTGATGGTCTCACAACTTCAGCAGTTACCACTAATCTAATGACTTTTGCTCCTCTTATTGCAGCAGGATCTGGCATTTATTTATTCTACTTTCTTTCCTGGTTTGGGTTTTTTAGTTTTCCTTCTTTTTATTATTGTATAGCAGCTGCAGGCCACCAAACCAGCTGCTGCAGTGCACGCAGGAGGCAGTTGTATCTTAGAGTGAATCATCTAAATAAACAGGATGTGCAGTTAATAAAATTTATAGATGCTCTTGAAGTTCCACACAAAGAAAGAATAAATATGATCTTTTACTGTCCATAGTACTTGGAAATTAAAGAAATTGACTGAGCTACTATGGAGTGATGGAGGCTTTAATCCTTTTTTTTCTTTGCCATGCTTGACAGGGTATTCCAGGTGATCCAGGTCCACCAGGACTTCCTGGGCCACAAGGCCCTCCTGTGAGTAGTCCTCTTTTAGTTCTTTTTTTTTTTTGTTGCATCTGTATCAGAACTGTAAATTCATTCTGCACTGGCTTGTGGGCTCAGTTTAAGATGACCTTTGTGTGTCCAGGGTCTTCCCGGTGGCGTAAAAGGTGAAAAAGGTGAGCAAGGAGAACCAGGCAAAAGAGTAAGTAATCTGTTTAACCAAACATTTATCTTTCCAATCAGTGTTATCTTTGAGAATTAAGCAAATGTTGAATTCAGGTGGGGCCATCAGCCTCTGGGTAAGAGACTTTTTTTTCCATAACCTGACAAAATAGTGAATGATGCATCTGGTTCATGAAAGTGCTTCCAGCTATGGATCTCTCAGTACTTTTTGATCTGCTTGTAGATCTTAGTTTTGAGGGCAGGAGAAAATAATCTAAATTATGTTGCATGTGGAAACCTTCAGAGTTGTTGGACTGCTTGACTGAGGCAGCAGGGGTTTGTTTCCTTGTAGAGAGGGTTTTCTTTCAGTTTGTGATGTACTGGGCTGTCAAGCAGCACAAGATTGGTATGTATTTAAGCTGGTCTATGTAAACTCATCCTCAGTGCGTTTACTTGTGAGTCAGAAAACCAAGTCTCCGAACACTGCATTAAGACCAAGTCCATTTGTCACTCCCCAAGAAGCTACTTCAGTTTATGTGCTATCGGGATACATGATATCGGGAGGGGATAGTCAGGAAAGCTGCTGCATCTATGGGTAGCATGGGTCACTTTGTTCCTGTCTAGATTCAAATCCATCCTGGAATTGAAATTTACTTGGATATCAGAGCTCAGAAAAACTGAGGAAGATCATAGAAGTGCTAAGAAATAGGATGAAAATGACATGGCTGGACCAGCAAAGAAAAGGCAAGCTGCTACCAGCTCAAAGCATTCTGTATTTTCACTTTCCCAGCTACTGAAGCCATAGTTTCATCAGTGTAATGGGCCCCTGCGAAAACCAAGACACAAGTCTTTCTCAGGTTAATTGGACAATGTATAAACACTGTTTAGAAACATAGTAGTAGTAGGTTTTCCAATTAAAATAGGAAATAAATACAATGCAAACAAATCTTTGATAATCCAGACAAAATACTCCTAGTTGCTGAGATTTAGAGGAGGGCTTTGGTTTGCCTTCACTAAGGAACATAACAAATGAGGCAGATTGACAAAGCCAAAATTCTCATTGTATTTTGAGTGGGTTTGAATTGCATTTTCCAAGTTGTTCCTCTCTGCAAAAGGAAATGGGAACTACAGAAATTTGCAGAGATCTGAAAGGAGAAAGGTCCTGAGGGGTATATAGCAGGTGCCTTTCGCCAAAAGCTTGTTTACCAACATTTTTGTTTGATTTTATTACTCTGAATTTGGGCATGTTGCATACTTCAGTTTTGCTATTGCATTACTTTAAAGCTGCCTTTTTGGGCCTCATATGATTCTGCTGGGAGTCAAACCCATTTCACATATAAAGACATCAGAATATGTAATCAAACAGTTCTGCAGACTCACATGAGATCTTAAAACTTCATGTTTGAGAATGAGAATTCATCACTAAATAAAAAGAATTCACAAATCACGTTATACTCTAATACACAGTATCTGCTGTTAGGTCTTACTATCGACTTCCCAGTGACTGAGAGCTAATCTTGGCACTGTGATGAAACTTGGTCACCTATTCTTGTCATGTTCCAGCAGGTGTCCCCCTTACATAGAGCTTCTGTAACAGTCACACTAGAGTTCTGTTGCCCAGTGAATGATCTGGAATAAAGTGGAGCTTGCACTACTTTTGTCACAGCAATGAGAAATCTGTTGTTGAATATGTGGGGTTTGGAAGCGTTTTAGCAAGAATATATGGGTTTTAGAAGTCAGTGCTTTGAGCAGAATTGCACTTTATATTTTTGTTGATACTATTCTTTAGAAAATTGCATTTGGTTTAAAGGAGAGTTAAAATTCAAGCACATAAATGCTTGTATTTCATTTCAGTGGTCACATTATACCAATTTCATAATTAAATGTAATGTTCTGGTGTTTAGGGAGCTAGGATCTGTTTTCCAAATAAAGGCTTTCTCTATTGTTAAAATAAAGGGAGTTAACACAATGAATCAGCAATAGTTAACTGAAGATCATTTTGTGCTGTACTCACACAACATTTCTTTGAAACTTGCCATGTTATTGTGTTCTGGTTTTCAAAATGAACCCCTCAGTTTAAATAACTCCATTGATTTTATTTGATCGATGTCTTTGACATGTTTGTCCCAAGGACTGCATTCTAGAGAAAGTCTGGCTTATTGAAAAATGGGAAATAAGTAGCACAGTTTCCATAAGAATTCTTCACCCCTGAAGCATTTTATTTCAATGAATGTTTATGTCTTTGAAGGGAAAGCCTGGCAAAGATGGAGAACCTGGTCAGCCTGGTAGGGATGTGAGTAACTCTTACATTTCTAATCTGACTCCTTAAAAGCTTTTCTTCTGATACAAAGATCTGAGTGTGATTATCTTTTTATTTTCTTGAAGGGCTTACCTGGTGGGCCTGGAATAAATGGTGCTCCAGGAAGAGACGGTGAAAAGGTATGCCAGGTTTCTTGTCATTAGTGCTGTAGCAGCTTGAAAATACGTCATGACTGGGTTCAGCTGTGGCCGAGTAGTAATTGCGTTGCCTATGCTATTACAGTCTTGAGGAATACTTGCAATAACTTTCTTTTGTACTAATACACGGTTTAAAAAAATGCTCTTAATTTCTTTGATAGGGTGAAAAAGGTGACGTTGGTCCCCCTGGTCCTCCTGGAATTGTAAGTTGCTGATCGTTTCTTTTCTTCTTGCATTTGGTTGACAGTGTTGTTTCATCAGGGTGACTGTGGGTCCTGTCTCTGGGTATAACAGTAACAGAACCAGCAAAGATTTCATATATTCACTAATAGAAATGATTGTTTCCTTCTTTCAAGATAGATTCTGTGCCCTAGGATTTGCTAGGTTGCAAACACAAGGCTAGACGCTAACCTCAGACCAGCAGAAATTGAGTCAGCTTCACTGAAGCCTGTTATAACCATGTTGGCTTGGCAGTAAAAATGCTTCTTATTGGGAAGTGCTCTTTACTGGAATTTTACCTGGTAATTCAGTGGAGTGGGAAAAGCATCTGTCATTGGTATGAGGTTCAAAGTATGTTGAACTTTTCCTCCCTCACTTCTCTTTACCATTCCAGTGACACTTTCCATGACGTGTCGTTTCACATAAACATGAAACATTTACAGGTCATTTCAAGACCAGGCATTGATGCAGCAGTGGGACCAAAAGGTAGCAAAGGATTGCCAGGACTTCCAGGAGCCAAAGGGGAGCGTGGATTCTCTGGTAGGCCTGGGCCACCTGGCTTGCCAGGTTCACCAGGTAGGAGAGCAAGCATTAAAATAACTTGTATGCTGAAATGTCTGAATGTATATTTAGTTTCACAGTCTTTTCACACTCCTTTGGATACATGGCCTGAGCAGAAACTGATGGCAGAACTATTTAGAGCTACTTGTGAGCTTGAAGGGTGGTCCTAAACTTATGGGGTCATGAAGTTCTGAGAAGCTCTGAACACTGATTGCCACTGCTGTGGTGACCAGAGGATGCTAATAATCAAGGCTGTCAAAACAGATACTAACATAATGGTCTTAGGGGTAATTTATCCCATATCACTTACCTGTGTTCTTTTCATCTTAGGGATCACTACTGTTGGACCTCCTGGCCCACCTGGCTTACCTGGTGAGAGAGGACAGAAGGGAGATCCAGGTTTACCTGGTATTTCTATTCCTGGGCAGCCAGGACTTGATGGACCACGAGGACCTCCAGGACCACCAGGTCCCCCAGGGCCACCTGCACCATCTGTTCCTACTGGTAAGTGATGACCACATAGATAACAAGTAAAAGAGACTGGAGAGTCAAAAGAGTGATTTTTCACAGAATTGCAGTTTCATTTCATAAATATTCTCATTTGTAGACCACAAAAAACTTTGGATGAAGCTCTTTTTTGGTATAAGGGAAGTGGGGAATGGGAGATGGAATATGAGAACTGTAGTGGAGAGGGGGTAACGTGGTTCAGGGAGGAATTTAGTGTCTAGATGTCTTTGGCAACTTAAGTCCCCTCACTGGTGATACTTCATGCACATGCTTTTAGGATATGAGGCTGAACAGCAGAATGTAGTGTACAGATGGAAGTGTGTAGGCTGTGGGAAGCAGTGGGAGGCAGTTGAGGTTGTAAAGGGGAACTGATGATTGTTTCCTTTTGAGTTTGGATTACGTTGGTGGGTTTTCATTAGCAGTCCTCTGTCTGAATTGCAAAGTGTTTGGCCTGTGATTGTGTGGGTGTATTAGAATATTCACACAAATACTAGGGAGTGCAATTTTGTACTGAATACATGTGTTCAGTGCTGCTGTCAGTCTGTAACAAATCGATCATTAAACCTCTCCTGATTCTCCTTAGGTGAAGGGATATGTGAGCAGGGGCCACCAGGTCCTCCAGGAATTCCAGGACAACAAGGCTTTACAGGGGAGCGAGGCCAAAAAGGTGCAGTGTCCATGTCTATCTCGTTTCTTCTCTTTTTGTAAAGCTTGTTACATAATGTAAAGCCTGCATTAAATAAGGATAAACAGTATCTCTTGCCAGTAGGGTTCAGTGCAAATATTTTCTTCTTCTGAGTAAGAAATGTGGTTTTTGGGGTGTGTAGGATAGTCCCTCACCCTAGTGTTAAAGCACAGAAATCTTCAAGTGAATGAGGCTCCAACCAATGCTAGGGCCTAGCATGGCTCGTGATTAAAGTAAAATGGAAGTTCAGATTTATGAGTACTTCCCAATTGCAGAGCAGCTAAGTGCTTTATAACAGCAGTTTCCAACTCTATGTGGAAAAGTTTTATTCTTATTTCATAAATAAATTGGACATTTTTTATGGAAAGCAACATTGAAATTATAAATGCAAGATTCCTGATTTGAGTTGGTCAGTCTGCAATGTGTGTGTGTGCTTGTTTGGTAAGCAAAAGAAAGATATCTTTAACATGTATCCTTATTTCCAAAAAGACAACCTTGCAATGAGGATGCTGATATGGGTAAGTGAGAATTTTTTCCTAGCTCAACCATGGACATCCTACATGACTTTGGGCATCTCATTTTATTTTGTACTCCTTTCAAACAGAAGCCTTTTTTCTCATGGAAATTGTAAGGGTTAATTAACCTAATGAAGTGCTTGAATACTACATTGGCAAGTGTCAGAAAAGTCTATATGTGAAGCAAATTCCTCAGCTTCTGGAAACCATTATTTCCCCCCCCCTCTTCTTTCTATGAAATAAGTTTAGCCTGTTGTCAAATCAGTGAAACTTTCCCAGTATTTATTTTGCACTCAGAGTTTAATTAAAGTTTGGATTTTAATATATGGTTTAGAATTCTTTTAATGTTTTCTGAGATCTGGTTTGCAAGTGTGCTTTTTCTGTGCAAATCTTTTCAGGTGATCAAGGAGACACATGCTTCAATTGCATAGGGACTGGAATAACTGGGCCTCCTGGGGAGAGAGGACCACCAGGACCTCCAGGTAGTCCAGGTAAAGTTATGGTCTTCACTATTTTGCTTAATATATTCCATGAAGTCACTTTGTATCTGAGTATCTGTGTATAATGTGATGTATATAAATTCAGATGCACAGTTGGCAGCTCCAATATATAGGTGATGCTTGTCCTGTTTTGCACAGTTGGGGAGTGTAAGGAAGAGATGGTTGGATACATGTAAAACAATCACTTCTTTTCTGAAAATCCAGTCTTCCAAAATAAATTCGCTCATCAAAGACAGACTTGCAAACATTTTGTGTATCAAAAGTTTAAGGTCTGCTATAGATTTAAGTGAAAGAGAGAAATTAACTTCTACTTGCTATTCCTGAAATGATAGAGGAGCTGGAGCTTTTTACAAGTGTGACATTTTTTGACATTACTGATTTAACTTAGAGTTGCAAATTTGGTTCTCAAATAACATCAAGCTCCCCCAAAAAAGCAGATTAAACCTTGCCTGGTTTTAGAACAACTTGGCTGTTATCTTATGCAAACAGCATGCTTGGTATTTACAGCTTCTACAGTTTTATCTTTTTCTTTTGTGTTTTTGTGCTCTACTCAGGTTCTCCTGGTTTTCCTGGACCAAAAGGTGAAAAGGGGCTTCCTGGATTAACTGGCCTTGTAGGGCCACCAGTAAGTGGTGGTGTTGTGTTCTGGTCTCACTTGTCTTTCATGTTTGGTAGATCTGTGCACAGTAGATGTGAATTTGTGTATAATAACTCTTTTTTGTCCATAACTAGCTTGAATTTATAATTCTTGTGCCAAACTCAGAAAAAGAGTGAAAGAACAACTGGAAAAACTGAAATGCTTATTTTTCTTTTCTATTTTTTTTTTTTTCCTTCCCCTCAGGGATTCCCAGGGTCCCCAGGTGCTCCTGGGAGACCTGGTCCTAAAGGAGACCCAGGGGATGTCCTGACATCTCCAAGAATGAAAGGTGACAAAGGAGAACCTGGCTTCCCAGGACCTCCAGGTCTTCCTGGCATAGATGGCACTCCTGGGCGAGATGGACTGCCAGGTCTACCTGGCCCTAAAGGAGAACCTGTGAGTTCCATTTAATGATGTTTCTGGTTGGACAGATGTGTTGGGAAGTCCTGGATGCGTTTGTTATAGTGTACATAAGAGGAGTGGCAAATGTGATGAACACAGAGTGATGATGTGCAGGTGTACTCCCTGAATCTGTCAGTGCCTCTAAAAATAAGCTGAGACTTCTCTCAAATAGTGTCAGATGGTCCCTTCTACCACTGTCTACATTTCACCTATGAGGCATGAAGAATTAAGTACCCAGGTTTAGACCTTATCCCTGCTATGTTAGTAAGATGTAGGCAGCTAATGATCTTGAGAGCTAGAAGGATAGAAACTGCCAAACAGTTTCAAAACAGAAACAGTGAAACACTTTACTCCTTTGCTGGTAAATGCATGTTCCTCTTTCCCACCCCGCTCTTCCTTTTACAGGGCAGTGTTGCATTCAAAGGAGAAATGGGTATTCCAGGTGATCCAGGATTACCAGGTCTACCTGGAGACAAAGGGCTTCCTGGCCCTCCTGGGTTTGGTCCACAAGGTTTACCTGGTGAAAAGGGCATCCAAGGTGTGTCGGGCCGTCCAGGGCCTCCTGGAGTTCCTGGTGAGTTGGTCTCTCTGTGCTGTTGAACAAAAGCTGTAAAATCAAGTTTTGTCCTTTTGCTCCAGATAGTTCTCAGAACATAATGCTGCTTTTAAGCTTTTACCAAAGGTGTTGTAAGATCTTGTATTTATAAGCTTCCTTACTGAGGGTCATCACAGAATCATGAAGCAAGCAGAATTTGTACTCTATTACTGTAGGCATGTGAGTCATCCTTGTGCTTCTCCTTCTTGATTGACTACAGTGAAAATGCATTGTAACTACCATCTGGTTATGCTTAATAATACTGCAACTACAACAGATTTCTAAAACAAGGGTTTGCTCTGAACAAGTTTGCTTTTGTTACTTCCTTGTCAACTACTCGGATCCTGATCAAGTTGTGCTGGTGTCAGCTATGGAGAGTACTATTCACATGACAGTACCTAGGAGCAAACTAGAAGAAATAACATTTCAAGAAAACTATTTTAACATTAAATAGTGCTTCTAAGCCTGTAAGTTCTGTATGGGGCTTGGGGGTGGATAGCCTGTTGGGTAAACCATTGCTGGTGTTCGTTCTTTGTCAGCTTAGGATGTGGCTAACACCTTTTACTGCACAAAATAAAACAGACAAGAAACTTCTCCTGAGTGATACATATTGCTTCTTTTTGGTGTTAGGTCCAAAAGGTGACCCTGGTCAGACTATTACAGAACCAGGAGTACCTGGCCCCCCTGGTCCTCCAGGAAGAAGTGGTGACCCAGGTCTTCCAGGTAAAGCAACAACTAGATGTCCAGGGAGTTCAAAGAGCTTTTTATTCTGATTCTTGATAACTACGTTGATTTTCTTCTTTTTGCAGGAGATCCTGGTCAGCCAGGTCAGCGTGGCTTATCAGGCATCCCAGGTGCAAAAGGAGAGCCAGGTATTCCTGGCATTGGCCTTCCAGGTCCACCAGGCCCAAAAGGTATGTTTACACTCATGTTGCTGTACTGCACTGGCTGGAAGAGGGAACACAGGGATGTGTCTCCTCACTTTTTCCTAGTGAGTTGATTTCTGGTTTTAGAATCCTTCAAAAAATGTTTGTCTTTGATTTACACATCCTTATAATAGTTTAAGAAATAGGAGGAAAAAGCCTGCTGAGCTCTTATTCCTCTGTTCACTGTACTGCTCCTTCACATTTACACTATTCAGTAAACCAAGGGCACTAAAGAAAATAGGTAAAACTTTGGTATATGATGAATGTCTGAGCTTGGGTCGATAAATGATCTCCAGATGCTGTCTCAAGGTGTTAATGGTTCTGATGTGAACTTGTCTGTAATTCCTATTAGAGCACACAGCATGGGGAGTGCTCCCCTCTGTGAGGAGTCCCAGAGATCTTCTGTTTCAAAAACTGTAAACCCAAAAGTTGTTTCAGCCAAACATAACTCTCAAGTATGCTTGAGCAGAACCTCTTTTCAGCTATTGCTTTTCATGGGCCCTAAGCACTTCTGGAAGAGTTGTTCTAATGCTCTCTGATGTCCTCTCCTCTGCTGCCATAACCTCCATGTCATACATAGGTTTCCCAGGGACTCCTGGCCCCCCTGGAGCTCCAGGAGCTCCAGGTCGCCCTGGTCTAGATGGACCTCCTGGACCACCTGGTTTCCCAGGACAGAAGGTTTGTGTTTGCTTGTTTCATATAAAACTTCATTTTCTTAGAGGTTCTTCCATGTCAGTAGGAGCTGGTGGGGGGAGGATTTCACCTCTTGTCAGGTTCTCATGGTGGGGAAGTCACATTCTCTACTAGAGGTTTGAGTGAGGGTAGTAAAAAAGAAATAGAACTCTAAAATGATGGGCATTTTTTCTTTGCTTTCAATGTTTTTAGGAGAGGCTAAACTTAGAAAACTCCTTTTTAAAAGATTTCTTTTTGTTACAGGGGGATCGTGGATTTGGGCTTCCAGGACCACCTGGACCCCCAGGACCACCAGGCACAAAAGGAGTTCAAGGACCTAAAGGTGATCCTGGCTTCCCAGGAAACCCTGGTCTCCCAGGACGGGCAGGTTTTGATGGAACTCCGGGGCCCAAAGGTATGGAGAGCTCTCCCCTTTCCTGTTCCCTGCTGAAGTTTAAAAAACATACATGTGCTGGGGGTCCTATGGCAGTCAAATACCAGCAGTGCTTGACCTTAGAGCAATTACTACAGGGTCCATATTTCCAAGTCAGACATACCTGTGTAAATGAAGCTTGTGTTCTCAAAAGACAAGCAAGCAAGGGAGTAAATACCAGTCTGTGGGTCAGTATTTGAAAGTCTGTATTCTGAAGAACAGATCATGTTAATGTGGGGGTAACACTTTTTCAGTAGAATAATGGTTATTTAGATGTGCTGTGCTTCTACATGCAGAGGGTTAGCAGTTCATGAGTTCCTGTTGTTGGTCGTTGTCTGTATTCAACTGTGGAGCGTGCCTGGTTTGCTAGAGAGCATCTGTTGGGTTTGGTGGGGGTTACAATGCAATAACATGTCTCTGTGTAGCCTTGAAATGTAAACTGCATGCATTCCACACTGGCTTTCAGATACAGCCTCTGAAGTGTCTTTTTCCTGTGTCAGATCCATATTTGTTTGCATGCAAGGATGAGATTTCAAGTACAATATGCAGGCACTCTGTTTCTGCAAGCAAGCATTTCTGGACTGAGTTCACTATTTAACTAAAAAGGAGTGTTCTTTTAGGTGACCCTGGACCAAGTGGACCACCAGGACTCCCAGGCCCACCAGGCATCCCCGGCATTGGTGGTCAAGGTCCACCTGGATCTCCAGGACCTCCAGGTCCTGTTGGTCCCCCAGGTAAAACTCACTTGAATTGTACCCTTATGTTATTTCTGTCGTACACCAAGCAGGTACACAGAACACTGAAGGTCCCACTGAACAGATAGGCAAGGAAATATAAGAGACTTCAGCTTGGCTGTTTTGCCAGTCAAGTGGGCATAACCTGGTACATCTGTTTTTTTACTGAAATCAGAATTGGAATTACATTCAGGCCTGGCATTTGCACAACTTAGAGGTTTTAAGGATGAAAAAGCCCACTTTGGGAAGACTTGAAGCCTTGGCAGAAGCTCTAGAAAGTGCTATGCACAGACAGTGACAAAATCTCTGTGAAGGAGTTGACTGCAATACTCTTGAGGACAAGACAGAAGGGAGCACAATGTCAGTGCAGAGGTTTTGCGGTTACAGAAGCGGGGGAAAGCTGTCTTCAGCTGCCTGTGCTGTGCAGTCTCCTGTACAAGGCTACTTGTCCTCCCTCTGCTTATACGATAACTGCAAAATGAAGGAAGGAGCTCAGGTTTTCCTGAAGTGACTAGATACCTGGGGACCTTTTTCCCGAATGGAAGCTGAACCACATTTTAACTTGGTGTGGAAAGCAAGAAAGCATGAGTATTCCAAACTAGCTGGTTCATTGTTTTGTAGAGGAGAAAATGTTCTCCGGGCAGTGACGTGATACTACTTTAACAAAAGCCTGTCAGAAAGAGTTGTACACATTCATCTTGCCATAAGCACATCTGGAAAAGAGCTCTTACGGAAACCTCTAAGTTCTGGGGTTCCTGATTCCCTCACACACTTTTTTCTTCAAAACCAGCAAGTTTTATGAGTCCTGGTAAGTTTAAAGTAGATTGACAAAGTAGAATCTAAGGATAGTGAGGATTAGAGTATGTCTCTGAAGGGAGCTTGTCTGTCTCTTGTCTAAAATACCGGGTGACTGATGAAGGTAACTTGTTCCATCTCTGTGTACAAAGGATATACATGTACATGCATGCATATCATTCTATTCACAAGGTTTGCTCAGGGAAATTCCTTTTCCCCCGCATTCAGTGAATGGGCTTGCTGTGCACCAGCTCCTGATGTTACAGACTTGTGGCAGTCACCACAGTGGGAACATTCTCTGTGGATTTAGCATGCCTGCTGCTGAACACTTCAAACCCCATGTGGTTCCCACCATGCCTGTATGACTGTTTATGCTGCATGTTTGTGAGCCATACTTTTTGAACGTGTTTGTATGCCAGCACCAGGATTGGCGTTGTTCACAATCACAATGCATGCAGAAAGATTCACGGCCAACTGTAAGGCCATGGGTCGCAGATTGGTTGATCAGATTCAGTTCTTGATGAACTGTGAGCTGAGATTCACCAAAGTGCTTAACATGCAGGTAGGCAAGCGCTAGAGAAAGTAGGCCATGGAGTTTGAATTCTACTCACATATAGAAAGCGTAGGTCATGTTTAAGCATATTTTTTCACAAGTTTCCCAGTGAGGGAGAGGGAGGTGCATTCAGTGCACCAGCAAGTCTTGAATGTGTCTGGTATTAAGAGCTAGGGACAGAAGGGTCTGGACAAGGTGCACAGGAGTTCCCTAAGCAAGCAGGTGGGTCCTCTGCCTGGTTTACTGTGCTGTCCTGAACCTATGGCTGCACTTAAGGCTGAGCTGAAACAGAAGGCTACACCAGTGTGTGTTTGGCATGAAGGGATGGGTTGCATTGGTATGGGTTTGAATGTTTCATCCAATGCATGTTCTTTTGTCTTCCTGTAACATCCCTTCTGGTTTTAGCGAGATTTGTGATGGCTGATTTATCCCAAAATGCCAATCTTGACAAATGCACAATTATTACTAGAGTTGATTGGAAATGCTTGTGTTTTCACTGCTCTTGTCTGTAACGACTAATCACTGTGGCTACTAACAGCATAGTGGCTCTGGAATGTAGTGCATCACTAAAGGTCTTGCTTGAGAAGTCCTTGTTGCTTCCCTCGGCACTGCTGTTTCTGTTTTGTGCAGAAAGCCTGCATTCCCATCTTCCATCCCTTGTTTGTTTTACTAGGCTGTTTTGATCCTGATCCTTTGTGCAATGTGGAGTATCTGGGGCTCTGTTTTTCAGAGTTTTTGGAAAATTCTTGGAAGGATTTCCCTGTTCAGAATTTCCTTTCTCCACACCACCATTTCTTCAAATAGTTTGCAATAACTCAACGTTCTTCTTTTTTTTTTAAAGCAACAAAGTATTTCAGAACTGATTGTGTTGTCTGTATTGCTCTATAATTATGGTATGGTTGCCTTTTTGAGAACTAGAAATTCAATTAGAATTCCATTTTTTGTAAGAAACAGTTCAGAAAAAGCTTGTTCCCAGTTTGAAGAGAACACTGGACAAGGAGAGAGGGAAGAGAATTCTATTTTTTAAATATACCATGAAATATCTCACTGAGTTTCTTGTTTCTGCATACAATGGTGGCTGCACTTTGACAATACCTCCAGCTTCCCTTGCAGTCTGGTTTCTCTTGACTGCGCTAGTGTTGTTCTTTGTACTTAGATCTGTTTTTAGTAACTTCAGTGTAGATTTTTTTTCTTTGTTCTAACTGTATGTGCTTTATTTTGTTTCCTAACTTAACGACTGTTACAACTCCTTACTGCTACCTGTCTCAACTTCCTGATGAGCTCTAACTCGTTGGCTTTTGAACCCCAGGTTCCCCAGGTACTGTGGTCTCTTTACCAAAGCCTTTTCTTAACTTCTGATTTAAGAATAATCCTTTTTTGTCAGCTACATTTCCAGAATGAGCATCTTCACTGGTACAGTGCCCTGGAGGGAAACAAGCTGTCTGCTTGCTGCAGCAATGCCTCAAGCTCAGTACCGTTAGCATTAAACCATCTTAAGCATATTTTGACAGTTCACGTATTTCATTCAGGGCAATGTAATGCAACGCAGATTTTGCCATCCTTCAAAAATACACAGCTGTCGTTCACTTAGAATGTAACAAAATGGAATCATTGATGGAAGTATAATTGTAAGAGTCTCAGTACTGAGTGATAAAGTACAAACCAGCTTAATCGATCTTGGCTTTTTGATTAATCAGACTTAACAGGTTGACAAAGTGAGTTGTTGTTCTGCTTTTGAAATTTTTTTAATTGCATTTGCTATATCTTGGTAAAATGTGAGCAATACTTTTTTTTCAGGAGAACATGGCCTTTTAATACCTGCAGGCATTAAAAATTAAATGGCTTTAGAAGAATTGCAGGGGTTTCATCAATGTTAGGAAAGCACCCCAGATAAAATTTAGCTATTCCTACAGTACTTGTCCAGAGACACACACAGATCTCAGCTTTGCCTTACCTTGTGCTAAAAGGTTGTGTCTTAACAACACTGTCTAGGGTTGCAGGGCGTTCCAGGGGAGAAAGGGGATCCAGGTCCTCCTGGCTTCGACGTTCCTGGTCCTCCAGGTGACCGAGGAACCCCAGGATATCCAGGACCCCCTGGTCTCCCAGGGCCTCAGGGTTCACCTGGACCACCTGGCCGGGATGGAATACCTGGATTTCCAGGTAAGTTCGTCTTTACCTATGGACAAAGACCAAACTGTAGTTACAGGTAGATGCTCTTTATGCTTGGGCATGCCAGTTTAATGAGCTTTGATGTTTATCCTACCTATTTAAAGTTGGATACATGTAACTGTTACATCTCATACTTTAAAAATAAATGTAGCAGAATTTGTTGCATTAAAATCCTTGTAAAATCCACTCCTCCCTGTAACTTGGTTCAAATGTTTTCTACGTTATTTTGTTTCATAATTGTCAGTTGTGACTTTGATCATCGTCACTGTGATGCTTTCCTAATTTATAGTCTGATTTTTTTTTTCCTAGTCACTGATACAGTTTGGAAATAGAATTTGTTTAAATGAAGTGGTTGCAAATACTAACAATTGGATTCAACATGGTTTAAATACTAACTCCTTTACTCTGTGTGTTAGGTAGTCTTGTTTCACCCTCTGGAAGAGAAATACCAAAAGTGAATTTTGCAAATCTTTGTCTATGGACAGAGGGGGCAATACAAAAGACTCTGCAAGCAGTGCACACCTGATTGACTTTCTGGCTTTCAACAATTCAAGTTTGCTTTCAAACAAGTATTTAGGTTTCAAAGCAGGGAACTCAACTTACCAGTGGTATGAATACGCTTCCTGCCATAAAGAACAGCACACTGCAGATTTTCTTCCCAGGACTTAACTGTGGAAAATATCCCACAATTTTCAAGCATTGTTTTATCCAACTTAGATATATACAAGAACTGAATGCTTGTGATTCCCTTAAAACAGGCCTTATATCATGTGCTGGTTAATAAATACCCTAGAGATGCAGGGAATTAAAAGTTAGGTACTGATATGTGCTTTTGTTCCGAATGACAATGGTGATTCAATGCATTTAGGTGCCAAAGGGGAGATGGGCGTCATGGGAGCCCCTGGTCCTCCAGGGCCTCCAGGAACTCCTGGAAGAAATGGCCTGCCTGGCTTGAAAGGTAATGCTTGTTTTATCTGCCCCTGAAGGGAATGCAGACTGCTGTTTTCCATGTCCTGTGTGGAAAGGGGCTTTGTGATACTAACATTTAGATCTTCATTACTGGGATCTGCCTAGATTATCTTCTTTTGCCAGTACTGATACTCAGAATTGCTTTGCAGTTCTAAGCCATAGCATTCTGTCACTCTTTTTTTAGTTGATGTCATGAAATGTTAGGTAATTTAAAACATTACCTTTACATTGATGGCATTAAAGTAGGGCAAGATTTCTGAAGCCTGTTGTAAAGTCTGCTTTAAGCAATAGAAAGAAGAAAGTCAGTAGCTTTGGATTATGGAGTCATCCAGAATGAGCTCTGTAAGTATTTGCAGAGGAACTGTTCGATCTACATTTTCCCAACTTGCTTGTTGAGATTAATTTTGAAAGAGTTTGGTAGAAATAAAAGCCACTCACTCCCCAGAACAAGGAGGCAGTGCATCCAAAGCTGCTATTGCTGTTGCAACTCCTTTGTGCTGGTGGCACAGTGTGGTGGAGCTCTTGGGAGCTCTCTTGGTGTGGGTCATATAGACAACTGCTTCTTCTGAGCTGGGCTGGCCAGATACAGACAACCCCATGCAGTCCACTCACTCAGCTTTGTTCCAAGGCTTAAGATGCTCTGGTGACCCTTGAATAAACTGGCTGATCATTTAGTGAATCCCAACTGCATTAATAAGTCCTGAACTCCCAGTGTAAGAAAAACCATTACAAATGTAGTAGCCTACCTCAAGGACTGTATTTTTTTTCCCTTTTGTTGTCTGTACCTGCTGTAGGCAACAGTGGATTACCTGGTCCACCAGGGCCTCCTGGACCAGTAGGACAGAAAGGCATCAAAGGCGAAGCAGGCCTGCCAGGTCCACCTGGAAAAGTTGATCCAAAACAGCTAGGAGCAAAAGGAGAAAAAGGCGAGCCAGGTGTTCCAGGTACAGAACTTTGCATGTGGGTCTGGGGAGGTGGTTTGCCTCTACACATTAACAGTGACCTGTAACTGAATCCATTACAGTTCATTCTTTCTTACAGGAAACTTAGATTCAGAATATAGAGGTGACTTAAGGTTCTTATTTGGGGCACTTTAAGTGGTTCTATGACCAAGTTACTCTGTGCATTAGCTTGCAATGTCTTGCTCATTAACTGTTGCTTTTATTTGGCATATAGCAATACTGTAATAGCACGAACATGCTTTCAGCAGGATTGCAACTCGGTCTTCTAGGTGCTATTCCTAAGCATGATGAGACTGTTGTCATGGCTGCTGTGCCAGCTGCATTCTTGCTGTCTCAAAGTCCCTTGGGCTTTTGCCTTGTAGGATGGAACTGCACAGGTCATCTGCTCATCCATCACCTTCAGATTCTACCTTTGGGTATCTCTGTAATCTTACCCTCACCTGAGCTAAATGTCATCTCTCTGTGTGTTTCTACTTGGGAAGCTGGCAGCCTGGAAGGTTCCCTTGGTTCACTCCAGTCTGTTTCTCCCTCACTTGCTGGCTTCCCTCTCATCCCTCATCAAGGGTTCTGATGTCTCCTTTGATCTCTGATTTAGTCTTGAGAAGAGTAAAAATATTCTACCCTAGAGAGCAGAGGATGCCTTTATCTAATGTTGGCCCAGCCCTTATTGTGCTAATTTATCTTTTGTATTAATTTCTGGGGAACCTATGCTGGATACTAAAACACTTTTCTTCTCCCACCCCCCCCCCCCCCCAATTAAGTAAGCACTGTAGAGGGTAGATTTAACTCTGTCAGCAGAGCAGCACAAAATTATTGTCTGGGACAATAACCACACAGAATATGTCAAACTCTGCTAAAATACTTGCATTACTTTTTGTATCAGTTCCGAAGTGCTAATTGTGTGGCAATGGCATTAAATGTGTGCAAATAATCTGGATGAATATAGAGCTTAGCATGGGGTGTGCTCACCCAGAAACAGTTGCTTCTGAATGGAGTATATTTGCATTAGTCATAAAGTTTCTTTTTCCTCTACTTACTTATATTATTCTTGTTCTGTAGTGACTTTAAACTTTCCAGAAGCAATATTATGTATTCCGTGACACTTTTCTTTGCCAAACTAGGGGGAATTATATTTACTGAAGAAAAATCCCTATTTAGATTTTTATTCACCTATAGCTACATCTCTTAAAGTAAAAGAAAACATGCAGTAATAGTAATAATAATAAAATATATCTTTGTCCTTTGAGGTATTCCTGGTTTATCAGGACAGAAAGGTTATCAAGGTCTCCCGGGTGACCCAGGCCCACCAGGACTTAGTGGCCCTCCGGGTGTGCCAGGATTGCCAGGTGAGTAAACAGGGCCTCAGATGGACAGTTTGATGTGTAAACATTTGCATGTGTTTTTATCACATGGGATTGGGATGTTAATCCAGGTGTATCTAAGCAAAGCCTAGGGATTTACACTTAAATCCACGGTACAGTTTTGGGACATTTAAGTTCATCATCCAAACAGCATCCTTTGAGCTCTTTGCTTCTGAAAGACCCAAGAGCAGTTTTAAGCTGATCCCACTGAAGATTAGGAATGCTTTTAGGACGACTGGAAAAGTGCTTGCTGCTTGAGCAACCAACATGACTGCAGAATCTGCCAATACGACTTGTCTGTCTCTCTTGTTTATTTCTTATATTGTTAGTCATTGTACTCATACTTTGCTAATGGCCAAATGAATGTACTGCAAGGTCTGGCTGGGTGTCACAATTTAGCTCTAAAGAACTGCAAGGATCAAGAAAACTAATTCTCTTTTGCACTACTTCTTCCTACAGCTATAACAATTTACCTGAAACCTTGAATCTTTATTCACTATGTCTAATGTAGGTCTTGCTCTAAATGTCTTGTTGGGCTTGGGGAATTTTATTAACCTTCCAGGGCTCAAACTAGTTTGAGCATTGTAGGTCACATATAATTCTGTGACAGAAGCTATGAATACCTGTTGTAGATGAGAAGGAGATAATGTGTTCATTCTGCAGAACAACTCAGGAGAGACCAAGTCATGCCAGTATTAAATTGTTTCAGATGGTTACTAAATCCTGGATTGAGGTTTGACCTATTTCATTCAACTAATCTTCAAAACAAGAAGTTGCCCCAGTCAACTCTTGGCTCAGAACAAACTAAAGACGTTTGATATTTCACTGCAAATGGGTGTGAAAAAGCATGTCAGAGCAGCATGAGGCCTAAAGAAACTCCAAATCCATTGCCTTTGTAATTGCATGACAAGCATATTCATATGAGAACTCATGAATATCGGAAACTTTTAATTATTGCCATCAATTGACTAAACCCACAACTTTCCTAGGCATCAAAGGAGACACAGGGCTTCCTGGGCCACCAGGACCAGCAGGACCTCCGGGGTTAAAAGGTGCCATGGGAGAGATGGGCCTGCCAGGTTAGTTTCTGTGCTTGTTTTACTTCGTTTTGGCTAGTGTTTTTCTTTTACATAGCACAAAGATGGATCTGCTGTGTGCAGTATCTAAGATATTTAAAGGGTATGCAGATGAGGAATACATAAAGCCCTACATACATATTTGTTGAAACAGTGCTTAAGAAGTAGGAAATGCCCATTAAAACAGAAAATACAAATGATGAATATATTGTAAATACATATTATTTTAAAGCGCTTACGGATGTCGAAACAGAATGATCTACATTTTGTAACTTCCATATTTCTCTGGTTTCCCAGATCATATTCTGTAAAAGTTAAGAAACAAGATCATTCTATAAACCCCCTTTTAGACATCAGGCACAAGCAAAAGGGGAAGGAGGAAGTGAAGGCTGTTATTTAGAAAGATTGCTGGAACAAAAATTCCAGCTTCTGAGGATTCTAGCATTAAATTGTGCCTTGATATGACAGAGATTTGTGTGAATGAACAATAAAAAAGAAGGCTTACAAATGTCATGTTAAAAGCCATGAAAGAGCTGTAGATCATTGTCTTAGTTTCTTTTTAAAACTAAAGCCACGCTAGGTATTCAAGCCAGCCAGTCCATTTGTTCGTCCTTTCTACTTCAGTTGCTGTCATTTGAGTGATTTCTCTAAACCACTGCAGAAGTTTTCTTTATATTTATAAAACTTGTATTTTCTCTTCTGGACAGGTCCCCCAGGAGTTAAAGGCAGCCAAGGAATAGCAGGACGTCCAGGGCAGCCTGGGCCTGCAGGATTTCCTGGATTGAAAGGGGACAAAGGGGACCCTGGTATTTCAGGCATTGGTATTCCTGGTCTTCCCGGACCAAAGGTACATTTACAAAGTTCTTCAATAGAAAATTCCATGAGGAAATTACATTCTGTGTTGATTGGTTGTTGGTTGGGGATTTTTTATCACCTCTAACTAGGCATATATTACATATAGCTATAAATATGTGTATAAATACATTAGTAACAAGCAGGGTTGACTGTGGTTTGTTCTTTGCAGATGGGAGCAAATAGTTGTAATTTTAAAGGTGAAAGTATTTCTATATCATTTAATCTGGTTAAAGGAGAAGATTTACCACACCTTTCAAGTTGGGCTCAGTTAGTGGCCCAGTCCACACTGTGACACCCTCTGACATACTGGGATTGGGTAGGGATTTATACAGTCAATATCATTGTTCCCATGTCTAATTATATAGTTAAGTGTAAAAAAAAAAAAATGAAGACTGTATGCATATAGAGTAAATTACCAGTTCTATATCAGGGATTCTGCTGCTAAAATTGTCTGTATAAAACACTTGCACTAACGTTTACCTGTATCATTCTTTCTGTCACCCACAAGGAAGTGACAAAGACCTACAGGCAATTCAGCAGCCTTCACTGGTGCTTTACAATTGATGTGGAGCAGCAATTAATTCAGCAGAAACATTGCATGATTAAAGCACTGCAGATTTCTGTTTGAATTCTGCATTGTCATGGGGTAAAAATCTCCCATCTCTTCTGCAAGAAAAGAAAATGCTTTTTTCTTTATCATAATTTCTTCAATGTTCTGGGGAAAGCTATGACACTCTACACAAAATCATGGGGCAAAGCTGTTAAAATCTTTACAATTGCTATTTCCAATGAATTTTCTGTGAGATGGTTTACGTTGACTGGATGTAAGAAGCGTACACAGTACAGTGGTGCCTTTTCATGATGGTAAGACTGGGAGCATACAAGAAGGGCTTACCCGTCTTACAAAGACTGGGTTCTTACTTCTGCTTCATGTTTTCTAGGGTGATCTTGGTTTGCCTGGATACCCAGGTAGTCCAGGCAGTAAAGGTATAGCTGGAAGTCCTGGTTTGCCTGGATTTCCAGGCAGCCCAGGTGCAAAAGGAGAACCAGGCCTTCCTGGATTCCCAGGTAATTCTGAGCAGGATCTTCTTCCTTTCCCTCTTGCTTATATCGGTATATACATCTGAACACAGCGGGTGATTGGAGCAGCTTCTGTCAAAGTTTCTAGCAATCTGCTGCAAAGCTTCGTGCTGTTGGAATTGTCTCTGCAGGTGTAAGTCTGTGAATGCATCCCCGAAGAGTGCCTGCTCTGAGGGGATGTGGCAGTTGTGCTAGCTGATGCTGCCCACGCACAGCAGTCAGACTCTCACCTCCTCTGACCCACACAATAGCTATGTTTGGCTTCATGCTTTTTCCTCATGAATCAATAAAGAAGTGTCATCAGGAAAAGTGGGCATTTTAATAGCATTCATTGCCAAAAAATATGTTCTAAGGAGAAATCTCTTTCTGAAACATAATGAAATTAAGTTTTGCATTCCTCTCTAAGAAAATATTAATAGAGATTGTTTATGGGTGTATGTCAATTCTTTCAGCCTCAGTTTAAAGAAACAAGGTTTTTACCTATGCTGCATTTGCAGAAGTAAAGGCTGTTCTGCTAGCATGCTTGAGCTACTTTAATGTATGAAGTTGGGGAATTTATAACAGTGTAGTCATGGCAGCAGGAAGCTTAGAACAGAACAAAACCTGGCCACAAACTGACATTTTTTACCCTCTGCTTCATGTCATGCCTGAAAGATTGTGAACAGTCGAAGTGGTGTACTGAGACACTACTTTGGTCAGGTTCAGATGCTGTTCAGAACAGACATACTGCAATGGATCAGTTGCTGTTCCTACCTCCCACTCGGTTCATGCTGCAGGGGTGAGAATCTGGTGTAAATTCCAACTAAGACCATTTTTATTAAGATTCTTTTTGGGGAAAAGACAACTGGGGAAGGACTATCCAACAACAGTTCATAATGCTTTCACTTGTCAAGCAGAAGAATGGGTATTTCCTAGCAGACTCACTGTGTCCTTAGCCGTGGGCACTCGCAGTTGAGAAGACAGTCTTGAGAGTAGCAGAATGGACAGTTGTGCTCCTGTGTTCTGTTTCGGTGTGTTCTTTGCTTTATAATCCATCTCCTTAATCAACTGTAAATCTGCAAAATGAACACAAACACAGTATCCTGATACAATTGGCTCCTTTGTTACTCAGGACATCTCAGATTGTAGCATTTTGAGATCAGCTGAAAAGCCAGTTTCGTGCCTAATTTGATTGAAATGCCTGTACTTCACAGGAACGCCAGGAATTCCAGGACCAAAAGGTATTGAGGGGCCTCCAGGTAATCCTGGCCTGCCTGGACCACCTGGACCAGTAGGTGAGCATGAACAGTGCAGCAAAGGTCATCTGCTTCTGTGAAAAACACATGAAGCCATCTCCTTTCTTCTTATCTTTTGTAACACCTGTATGTATATGGATGCTCAGACACCATTGCACACAGTTCACTGAAAACCAAAAGAAAGCAGTTTTAACTCCCTCTTGATGACTTGTATCTGCTGTGATAGTAAAATCATTAGCTATTGAAACAAGAAGTTAACTGTTCCACTATTTACCAGCTTACTCCAGTGGTCTAACCTGCTTTTATAGGAGTAAAATTCTAACTGCTCCTAAAGGGAAGCATTATATTATTTTCAGCAAACACTAACTGCTCAAAAGGTCGCATGCATAAAAGCCTTTTCTAAATTGTCGGGGGGAGACAAAGGTTTTAAGATTACACTGCTGTGAATTTGTTATTACATTGTCACACATCACACTCAGATGAGGGAAGTGGGGAGATTGGGGGTTTCTACTGCATTACTGTGCTAATGTGTTCTGTCCCCCTCTTAGGTGATACTGGTCGTCCTGGCCCTCCCGGTCCTTCAGGGGAGAAGGGACAGCCTGGTCGAGATGGTATCCCTGGACCAGCTGGTCAGAAGGGTGAACCAGGTTGTGTATCCTTCTGTTGGTTTTCTCCTTGTCACTCTGCGTTGTGATGTCCTGCTTTCTCTATTCTGTTTTTCCTGTACTGTCCATACACCTTCAAGCTGTTCCTGTGGTTCCCAGCTGCTGAATGGGTCACAAAGGGTGCTGCCCATGAAGCACAGGGCAAGAATTCAGTCAGCTCTTAGATTTTTATTACCTGACTTCAACACCAGCCCCTGTTCCTGGATTCCATGGTAGCTATGTTGCTTCCACTCGGAATGGATAAACAGTGTAATGTCTACCTTAGACATAAAACCCCGACTAAAAATGGGAATGTATGAACTCACAAAATCTGAAAGAGCATTGTGAAAATATTTATTTAGAGATGCATTTTGTAGCAAAACCTCTAACTTCGATGTAGACTGGTGAGTGAACGAGAATGCTGGTGACTACCAGGAGACAAGAAATTAAGGAATCAGAGATTTAGGTGAAGTGCTAACGTCATCATTCTCAGCCTCGTATTCCTGTTCCTGGAGACTTGAAAGCTAAATGCTCATTATTAACTCCATCTGTTTCTTTTCAGGTCTACCAGGTTTTGGGCGCCCAGGACCTCCAGGACTCCCAGGATTGTCAGGTAAAGGCTGAATGTAAAATACATCTATACACCAAAAAAAATGTTGGATGTTCTACAACAAACGGATGCCATAGCAACAACCAAAATCACTTTTTCTTGGTTCTCAGCAGACCATTTTCAATTAACCACAGTAATAACCACGCTCATTACTGACTGCTGAACTTTGTAACTTAGCAGTTATGCAGACAGAATGAATCCACACAGGATAATAGTCAGCTGCATTTGTGTGGAACTTTGCTGATCTGTCTCAGTAAAGTAAAGCATTCATACAGCAGATGACAAGTGAAGCTGCTTTGAACGTATAGTTGCTTGCTGTGTTTTCAAAAGCAACATCACAACCTGAGCTGTATTACTTTCCAGTACCATTAAAGCTCCGTAATTCCTCAAGCTTATTGGAAAATTTGCAAGTATGTCTTAACTTTCATCAGTGTCTCAGAAAAATGGAGGCTTCATGTTAACAATTTCTTCATATAAAGCATTGCTTGTAGGCTTACAGACTCAGAGGATGTTCATGAATTGCAGCATCACTGAGTAGTCAAGTGAGACTTAGACATTTTATCTCTATGTGCTATAGCACTTCGTCCTGCAAGAATTGTAAGCCCTAACTCTTTCCTGAATGTTTTGGCCAGGCTTGCCCATTCTGCAGGAGAGAGAAATGGCTCTGCTCATTGACATTTGAGCTTCTTTGCCTATCAATTTGTAACAGTATTTCATAAACATGGCTCTTTGCTTTTACAGGGCAAAAAGGAGAACTAGGGTTACCTGGCCCACCGGGGCCCCCTGGACTTCCAGGTCTGAAAGGAGAGCCAGGTTTCCAGGGATTCCCTGGTCTACAGGGTCCACCAGGTCCACCAGGATTACCAGGGCCACCTCTGGAAGGCCCTAAAGGTAGCCCTGGCCCGCCAGGTGTTCCAGGACGGCCAGGTAAGAGCGTGATCCATACCTATCAACATCTGCCAATACTTTCCCATTTTGCTGGTAGGTTATCAGCCTTCAAACTTTGTCAGTTTATTTGGATGAATAAGTTCAAGCCTCGTGGCGTAGGTCTTAATGTTTGTGTGCAGCCAGAGGATTTTGGTTGCCAAAAGTAGCTATCTGAAAATAAACCAGCCTCAGTTTCTATTCATGTCTGATACCTGGCAGCAAAACCCTAACAAGTTGATAACCGGGAGAAACTCCGCATGCTGTCACAGTAATCACCTAGCGCGCACGATACCGACTCCTGAGCACCTGATACCTTTGCAGTGCTGTCCCGTGATCAGCAAACGTCATCGCGCCCAAAAACCCCAAAGTAACAAACCCCATCATTTTAAGAGTCCTGACAATCAAATTCCTGCTAGCATCACAGCATGACCAAATTGGATAGCTGCCTCTTCATCTGCGTGTCATGTAACATAAGTCATTGCTCCATTGTGTCATGTGGCTCCCACGGACTCAGTGCACCATCATGCCGTGTTCATCTTTCCATTCCATGTTTGCATTTTGGTCCTGCACCAACTAATCCTGGGAATGAAAGAAAGCACTATTCTGAGTTAACATTGCTGAGCAGCTCCCTGGCGTGGACTAGAGTTTGAGTTCTGTTTTGTGTCATGGAATGCTTATTTGCATTTAGATACTGCTGAGGCAGCAGGAGGAGGAGGAGTGAAGGGATAGGAGATGGTGGGATGCTGGGCTCGGGCTTTGTAATTTAACTGGGCCCAAAGAAAGCCCTAAGACATCCTAGATGTCAAGATCTTTCAAAGGCAATTTTTCTGTCTGTAGAGTGCTACAGCAACTAAAATTCTGGCACAGGAAACTGATTGGCCCATAAGAGTTTGGGCTTTCATTTTGAAAGATTCTGATACAGAGACTATCTCCAAGCTCCTAAAACAAAGCTAAGCAGCTCCTGATGTATAATAGAACTGAGATTCTATGCCCTGCTGTAGCACTGGTGTTTTTATGAAGCTTCTCTTCCGGTTCACACTTCCCTATATAAATCAGATGCTTACTGACTAATCAGCTGGAGATGTAGAGGAATGGTGGGACTCATTTTGTGCGGTTTTGTGAGCATTGGCAGGGGAGAAACAGCCAGTGAGGTTCTGCTCAGCCATGTTCTCTCGCTGCCTCTTTCTCTCTTTCTCTCTCTTATTTCCAGTTTTGTTGCATGCAATGTATAAAGTGAAGCATTTGTTTTGCTCAGTTATGTGTGAACTAATGTGGATAAACCAAACTATTATTGCAGTTCTGGTACCATCAGCACCCCAGCCTTTTGTTTCAAACAATAACACAGTCTATTGTTGGAATGCTGAGTTTGTAACATTCCAACATAAGGCAGTTAGTCATAAAAGCAGCTGTGTGGCTGTGAAATTGCCCTCCTTCTAGGGACATGAATGAAACCAGAAGCTCTATGTGTACGCTGTTTGTTGTTGGCTTCTGGGTATCTTCTAAGATAGTAAAAGTGATGAGGTCAAGCATGATGTAGCTCTCTGACTTCAGTTGAGCTGCGCCTAAAACAAGCATTGATAAATGTGTTTGGGATGTGTTTATTAATTAATTATAAATTTAAGCCAATTTCCAGGGTAACACAATATCACTGTTACTCTACCTGTCTATTTTCATTGCTATGAATAATAATAGTTTGGTGTTTTGCATACTCTATCTAAAGGAATATTGAGCTAAATCTATAAAGAAGGGTTTAGTTGAATGTGTTAGCTTGTTGATATGTCTAACAATTTTGATGTTTTTCCCCTTGTTCTAATGATGACCTTGGTGAACTCTGATCCCCTACTCCCAGGTCCCTCAGGTTAGCCCCTTAACTCCAAAATAATAACTTTGCATGAAAATGAATGTATAAATACTTTAGTAGTGTCTAGATGTAGATATGCTGAGTCATTTTTCAGACATGCCTTTTAATCTCTGGTAGAAAAGAAAAGCTCAGAGTTGGCTGTCAGGTTCTTCCTCTGTGGTGTTGTAGGACTGACATGGAAGGACTTAGTCTTGTTCTCCCCATGTGTGACCAAATTTGCAAGGCTTTCCTAGGGTGTCCCCAGCTGTGAAGCTTGTTTTAGCATGTTTATTCTCACCACAGTTGAAAACAATAAATACTGTTTTCCATCCTGTTTAGAAAAGCAGCTCGTGCTGTCCTCCCATGCCTTTGCTGTGTAGTTGTGTTTTGCAGCTTGGGCAAGTGGCAGTATTCATAGAATCATAGACTCATAGAATAGTTAGGGTTGGAAAGGACCTTAAGATCATCCAGTTCCAACCCCCTTCCCATGGTGTGAGGGACACCTCACACTAAACCGTGTCACCCAAGGCCTTGTCCAACCTGCTGCTCAGCTACTGCTGTTGATTTTGGACATTCTCAAGTCACTTAAATAAATTAGATGCTTCTTTTATACCAACACTGTCTAGGAAAATTTATACAGAGTAACAGTGATGCTTTACATTCCTAACTTGGAGCATTGTAGCTTTCCTGCGCAGAGAAATCCTTATCTCCATTGTTTTGTTTCACCAGTACATTTAGAGGAAATGAGGAAAACTATTTCTTTAACATTTGTTTAATGAAAACAAAGCATTACAGCCCTCCCCTTCCTTATGATAAGACAGTGGAATAGGATTGGTAAGAACATGGTCATTGTTACAAGCTTATCGTAATTATAGCACATCAGCATGTAACGTGAGCCAGCTCTTGGGAAGGTTTTCAACATCTGTGTCTAGACTGAAAATGACTTGGTATATCTATTTAATAATAATGATGGGTTTAGGTTTTGCTATGATGACTTTCAGGAATCACGGAGTGGTTTGGGGTGGAAGGGTCCTTAAAGCTCATCCAGTTCCAACCCCCTGCCACGGGCAGGGACACCTTCCACTGGAGCAGGTTGTGCCAAGCCCCATCCAACCTGGCCTTGAGCACTGCCAGGGATGGGGCAGCCACAGCTTCTCTGGGTACCCTGTGCCAGCGCCTCAGCACCCTCACAGGGGAGAACTATCATGAGAATTCATAGTACATTTCAGTTTTTGGTTTGCTGTCCTAAGCAGTGGGAGGCAGCAAATGAGGGAGCCCCAGATGGTTGAATCCAGGCTTTATGCAGTCCTGTAAAAAATGAATATGACTTTAATTAAACTGTGGCTGCACGACCAGCAACCAGTCTTTCAGGGAGGGCTACCACCATGGGTATGCTGAGAGGAACTCTGCAATCACTTCATGTGTTGTTCCCCTCTGTGATTGTGCTCAACCAGAATGCAGTGATCAACAAGTGTAGGACAGATTTATAAATCATAGCAAAACCTACCTAACAGTGAAATATAGTTTTTAAGTTCTTAACAGTAACAATTAAATGTCCAGGTCATTATTTTTAACAACTGTATTACAGTTAGTATTTAAAGTAATTTACCAAATGTGTAAGAAAGTTCATTGAGGTAAACCTGACACGTATTTATTGTAGTTTTCAGCTGCAGGTTGCATGGTGATATGTGGATATATTTAAATCATTTCACTGACATGAAATACCAAGTTGCTTATAGCATTTGCAGCCCTTTTCATCCACGTCAATCCTCCTTACCAGTTTGAAGAGGGTATAAGCCTACTTTTCAGTCCTAGAATTGTATTCACTGACAGTTGAGGCTCATATCCAATTACTGGTGAGAAGTGCTTCTGTTAACCCACTTCCCTTCTGCCCAAAGCAGAATTGTGCTCAGGAGTAAGTTGTCATTCACCATTTACCTGCCTATTTGCCAAGCTCCAGGCTCTGTGATGTTGCATATTGTCAGTGAAATGGTTACAAACCCCACTGTGAGTAGGACTAACCACAAAGGCCATAGCTGTAATGTTAAAGCAATAACACATTCTTTAGTAAAGCCTGAAGTTTGTTGTTAAATGAAGAGTCAAATTAGTTGTAGTAGAGCCTAGTCACCAGAATAACTTGTATCTGAAAATACACATCGTATATTCATGTATGGTTTTATGCATGCATGTGGATTATATTGTAAATACAAAATATGCTGGTGAAATGGGTTGTTGTGTAGTGTATATGCTGTCATCTGTACTATTTCTAACTAGTAATCTTGTTTTGTACTGTGTGATGTCTGACCCTTCTAACATCGATCATGGGGCTTTGGTGAACTCTGATCCTTCCAGGTCCTCCAGGTTAGACTCTGAACTCGGGCAATTTGTTTTACTGCATTGCACTTGGTGTAAGAGAAATGGGTGTTTTGCTGTAATGCTGGGTTGTCTTGTTAAGGACTGTGGTTACGCTGCAGTTCCTTTGTGTTTGATCAGCATGCCTCACATGGTAACCCGGTAGTAGTTTTGCATGTGTACGGTACTAGGCCAGTATAAAAGAGCAAAATGAAGATGAAAAATCCTTGCATGATGGGATGTTTTCTGTCGCTGGAACTGCCACAGGATATGTGTGAAATGCGCTACAAAATTGCTGTTGATTTAAAAAGAACAATTTTGGAAGGGATTCATCCCCAGATTTGCATGCAGAAATACAGCTCATCAAATTTAACCACTGAGTATAGACTGTGAGGATGCCAAAGGAGATGTTAAATTATTCAAGGTTGCAGCAGCATTGAAAATACAGCACACTGATAAATGTATTACATTTGTTGTACTATAGGGGAGAACGTCATGGCACTGTCCTGCAGAGAGATCCTTTTGTTAATCCAGTTATGAGCTCTAACTTGTAAAACGTTATTAGCCGTTGCTGCACTTGCTTCCTGTTTGTTTTGCCACAAATTCGTATTGGTTACCTTCTGTTTAGATGGTTGGAATAAAGTGGGGCTCTCATCTGTCAGTTCTCCAAATACCCCGACTTCTTTTAAATCCACTGCTTTGGATTAACGTGGCTGTAGCAAAGGCAAAGTATTTAAAGACCAGCCCAGCTCCTCTATTGGATTTACATAGTGTAATTCTACTAAGGACAGACAAATCAGTTGGAGGGAGAGTCATAAGGAAGTTTCTGCACCTCCAATTGTTACTTTAGGCAAGGCAGAATGATGGGCTGTCAGCAGGCAGCACATACCAGCTTCTCCAAAGGCATGTCAAATTCTAACAGCAAAAAAGCAGCAATTTTACGTTGTTGAGATTGGCTTTCAAAAGGAATTCAGTCTATTAAGGTAACACCTAAAAGACGGTGAATGTGATGCAGGTCAGCAGAGGGGATATTTGTACCATCTAATTTTGGGGTTCTTGGCTCCTCCTAAAGGCACCAATCTGGTCACTGGTAAACTTCTATCGCAGGTGAGTTGCAGTGCCTTCTGGAAAGATCTGCTTCCCTTCATCAGCTAGATAAGGAGCCTGGGTTCCTGATGTGGGTAGTGCAAATAATCCCTCTGTTTTCCTGTTAGTTTATCCTGAATTCAGAAGTATTGCTGGGAAGTCAAGCCAAAAGACCTTTATTTAGGTTTTTTTATGCTGAAGGCACAAATATGGGGAGGATGTTTGACATGTACTGATATACCTGTATTTGTTCTGCAACGTTAAGGTCCACCGGGCCCAGAAGGCCCACGAGGGCCACCAGGCAGTGGAGGACTTAAAGGAGAAAAAGGGAACCCAGGTCAACCTGGCCCCCCTGGCCTGACTGGTCACAAGGGAGATCAAGGACCCCCTGGACGCCAGGTAGGACAAGGAATGGAGTTCTCCCCCTAGTTTAGTTTTAGATGCACTAAAAATTGAACATATTTGGGTGGAAAATGCAGTTTATTGTAGTACAATAAAAGCTAAATTGTGGTAGCTAACACCCTGTCTTGTAGTAAGAATGTATCTGAGTGGGATGTCCCCATTATATTCCCATGGGAGCTGGAGCTGTCAATGCACACTCCTGTTACAGCATTCTCTGACAGTACCCAGTGCAGTGAGCAGAATGCATGGCCTCAGCCCTTCAAAGCATGAGTTGACAGACCCAAAGTGTGTTTATTTGTCCCCCAGCCACCTTTTCTGTTTATCTGACACTGCTGAGGAGATGAGTGAATAACGTGAAGCTGTTCTGTTCAGGGGGATCCTGGTCGTCCAGGTCTGAATGGAATGAAGGGTGACCCCGGGGTTCCAGGCGTTCCAGGATTCCCAGGTATTTAACTGGCATTGCAAGTGAAAACCTCCAGACACAGTAACAGCCCCTCAGGGAGGAAAGAAGCCTGCTTTTGGCCACTCCTGCAGCAGTTTGTAACACAGCATGTTCTTTCACTGGGTAACTGTGTGGATTTGATGTTTCAGGTATGAAGGGTCCCACTGGACCTGCAGGACCCGCTGGCCTCCCAGGCAGTCAAGGGCTGCCAGGCCCACCAGGTAGGTGTCATGTGTAGCATTATTGTTTGTCACTTTTGCTCCCTGACAGCAGAGTTTGCTACCCAGATGTAGGACTGAGTCAGTCTCAGCCAGCAATGAACGTAGTTAAGTGAGCAAGGGCTTAAACACAATCCCAGGCTGTACTGTTTTAGCCCTATGAGTAATCCTGCCATTTTATACTCTATATCCAGCCGACATGGATTAACACCTGCAAAAGGTGTCTTTGGAGGGGGGTAAGTGATAGGGTGATATCACCCAGAGCACTTTTTTGCTTTATGTATATACACTTTGCATTGATAAAGCTCTTGGCATCAGACTTTGCAATCAAGAATAACAAAAGCTGTTTCCGATGCTCTCTTCCACCTTGGTTTAGCTAACACTGAGCTGCTTTCTCTCAGGTCCACCAGGTTTACCAGGCACCATTGGACGAAGCATTGTTGTCAAAGGTGACCCAGGTCCCCCGGGTCCTCCAGGACAGCCTGGGTCAAAAGGGCCACCCGGATTGCCAGGGCCACAGGGACTGCCAGGTATGGTCCTAGGTGGCTGCAGAGAAAATGACCAAGCAGAGTTGAGTGCAGGCTGCAGTGCGAGTCACTTGGCATAGGCTGCAGGGACAAGATACTGAATGCAGCTGGATTCAACTGAACTGTATTTCAGTTATGCATGTGTCTATTCTAGGTCCAATTGGTCTTCCTGGTGACCCAGGGCGTGATGGACTACCTGGTTTTGATGGTCCAGCAGGACGTAAAGGAGAGAGAGGTCTTCCAGGCCAGCCAGGTATGGTGTTTGTCCTATGCGAACCCAGTGAAAAAGAGATGCTGCCTTTTGTGAGTGCAGGCTAATACTGGGAACTGAGATCTTTACCTCATGGGAATAGCAATAGGATTATAATTTTAGGGTTTTCTTAATGTAAAAATACTAAATTTGAATATCTCATGAACCAAACATACTCCAGTTTGGAATATTCCTGGAAACCAACACGTTGCCAGCCTTTGCTGAACAATCCTGTAAAATGCTGTACCTCAAGCTTAATGGCATCTCCTTGGCAGCACAGATGATAGTGAAGATAGTAAGAAACAGAAGAGAGAGAGAAGTTAAAATAATTTTGGTTTTGTGTGGAAATCATGAATGGGGAAGAGCAGACTTCATAAAGGAAGGAATGTCACCGAAGGCAGAGGCCAGGCTGCTGTGCAGCTATTGCTTAGAATCACTGAATTATAGTTTGAGAAGAGAAATCAGGCGAGGCAGTGGGCCAGTTTCCTAAAGAAGAAGATACATATTAAGTAGTTGAAGATTACATTCTAATACGTTTCCTCATGAATTGCAAACAGTTAAAGCAGTACAGAAATCCGTAATGCCTGTTCTCCTTTGAGTACCTCTATGAAATCTGTTGGCATTATTGTAGTGGGAAAATGTAACCAGTAATGCCTGGCATAACACAGGCTAAATATTTGTTGTTGTGTTTTCTGATGGTTTTGCTGTTCAGGAACAAATGACTTCTCTGGTACCCTTCTCAGTCATAGAGAGCAATCTCATTCTTGCTCTCATTCAGATTGTTCTGTTCTACTTTCACTGCAGCTTTTCTGTTCACTTTGGTGGGCTTGACTCAAGTGTTCTCATAGCGTGCCTTAGGGCTCTGCCATTGATTTTGTGATCTTGAGCAAGATGTTTGTTTGTTATCTTAATGCTTTGGAATTGGGAATCTGATTTGGACTCATTCCCTCGGCTACTGCAGTTGTTATCTTGGTGCCTCGCAGCTCTGAACATATTTAACTTCACAGGAGCCCTTCAACACAGGGAAGCTGCACAGTTATTTTATGAACACCTGTGACAGCCTCAGTGATTTAACCAAGTTACATGAAAAAATACTTGGAGGAAGATAAGTGTTAGCAGATACCAGGTCCCTCAACTCACAAGCACCTTAGGCCCAAGACTGTGCTCCCGTTCAGAGCTACATTAGTCCATACAAGAAATGGTGTTAATAAAAACTGTGTGGTTTGTGTTTCTCATGTGAACAGGTTCACGAGGAATACAGGGACCTCCTGGTCCCGATGGCTTACAAGGCCCACCTGGTCCTCCTGGAACAGCTTCTGTGGCTCACGGATTCCTTATAACTCGTCACAGTCAGACCAGGGATACACCGTTATGTCCACAAGGAACATCAAGAATATATGATGGATTCTCTCTTCTGTATGTGCAAGGAAATGAGAGAGCACATGGCCAGGATTTGGGTAAGATATGCTGGATGCTCTGTCTTTAAGGGGAAGGAGGTTGTAGCTGCTTCATCAAATGCTCCGATTCTCTGAAGAGTGACAGTCTTGGTGCTTGCACACCCAGATCTGCTGCCTTCAGAGGCTGCACGGTATAACTGGGGGTGAAAGAAGGTAAACCAAGGCTGGGAAGTTAAGTTTTTGCCACATGTGACAGTGTGATAGCACACGCTGTGCACCCACAGGTGGAGAGGAAGAAAACACAATTAGTGCTCTCAAACAACTGCTGTAGAAAGCAATGAAGTGAAAACTTTGCTGTCATGTTTTCTGCATCTTACTGCGCAGGTACTGCTGGGAGCTGTCTCAGGCGTTTCAGCACCATGCCCTTCATGTTCTGCAACATCAACAATGTTTGTAATTTTGCATCGAGGAATGACTATTCCTACTGGCTGTCAACTCCAGAGCCAATGCCCATGAGCATGGAGCCACTGACTGGGCAGAGCATCCAGCCATTCATTAGCCGGTGAGACAAAGCAGGCTATCAGGTCTCTCGTTTCAATATCTGAATAAATAACCCATCTTACCCATGTATTTCCAACGTGCAGGTTGGATATTAGGAGGTGAATCTGTCTGGGAAATCTAGGAGAACAGCTTGTTTTAAAGTATTCATTGTCTTAAAAGGTTGATTGATGTGCCACAGGGATCATTAAAAGGCTCTAAGAGCTCTCCTCCTTCCTCCTGAGCAGCAGCCTAAGTTACTAGGACAGCCTCTCACAGGCTGGATTTCCTCCCTTTCCCTGTGTAAGAATTCATAATAAAACATATTACATTTTAATATCACGTTTCTCTGATACTTCCCCTGTGTCCAGATGTGTTGTGTGTGAAGCTCCTGCTATGGTGATAGCTGTCCACAGTCAGACCATCCAGATTCCTGCGTGTCCTCCAGGCTGGGACTCCCTTTGGATCGGTTACTCTTTCATGATGGTAAGCGCTGCCTCCTACTCCACAAGTGGGTAGTACGCACTTGTGTTCTCAACTAGCTACTTTAGGACTTTGTTTTCCCCCTTTCTCTGCAGTGGTTATCATTTGAAAGCCTTTACCTCCTATGACTAACCCTGGTAGCCAAGATGAACAGTGATTTTCCAGTACACAGAGCCCAGTGTAACTGATACTTATGGAGGTGTCTGACACTGCAGTATCTAAACCAAGAGCAAACAGGGGCTCGTGTGGTGTTTGAATGTTGTGCTAGGTAATTCTTAGCACCTCTCTAACATTCTTGTCTGTGTGGTTTTTCCCTTCACCAGCACACAAGTGCTGGAGCAGAGGGCTCTGGACAGGCCTTGGCATCGCCTGGATCCTGTTTAGAGGAATTCCGCTCAGCTCCCTTCATTGAATGCCATGGTCGTGGCACCTGTAATTACTATGCCAATTCCTATAGTTTCTGGCTGGCAACTGTAGAGGTGTCAGAAATGTTCAGGTAAGAAAACCTGTTTCTTGGGTATTGCTTTATTCCAGAATAAAAGCTTTGGAACCTGAATTTATTCCAAAGATCAAAAGAGATTTGTTTACAGGGGTATAGGGAAATAATTTCCCTTGTTTTCCCCCTCACAACCAGTTTTTCAAGTGTTTCCTTGGTAAGCCTTTAATAGTATGTAAAAACTTGCTGGGGCACATTCTGTTTTGGAAGGAGTCGGATTCTTTCATGTCAGTTCTCACTCACATTTAGTAGTACCTTCTCTAGTTACTGTAATTGGAGCCTGAAAGATCCATTTTGTTGGGTTTTTCTCTTCTCAGGTCTTTAGACTCAGATATTTGGAAAGGTAGTTCACAGACATACAAAGGACAGGTATGAAGGGCAAAACCAACTGTACTTTAACCATTTAAGGCAGCTGTTCACATAACCTGCTTCTAAAAGCCTTGTGTGACAGAGGTTTCATACCCTCCATGGCAAGCATTTTTCCCAGTACTTGGCAGGAGAATGAGGATGATGTTTGGCTGCAAAGAAGCCAGTGCACATTGTGTCCTCAGCTCCACTGCAGTCAGCACGTCAGCTGGAGGCTCTCAGCTCCTCAGGCTTTCTCCCTTTCCAATTGAGTAGCAAAATCACTTTGGTTTTGAAAAGTCATCTCCTCTCATAGAATCAGTGGCTCCTGCCCTGTTTGTGTGCTGATGGAAATCTCAATGTGCCCACTGCCACCCAATTGCAAAATGTAGCTTTGGGGTACAGGGCAGCCAGTATGCACTGTGATGCACAGCAGTAGTAGCCCCGAGGTTGGCTTTGTGTAATGTCTATAACCATGTTGTTTAATGTGCATTAAACAGCCATCACTCTTTCAGTTTTCAGCGTGGTTACTCAGTTGTAATTCTCTAGTGAAAACTGCCTACTGACAACTACCATGCACCCTGGAGTTTTTTGTCTCCGATAAACACAACTTCCTATTTTATCCTATTTGTTAAAGGGACTTTTAAGAATTGGACTTACTGTGTCCATGTGTATTACCCAGATTTGTTACGTTCATCTCCACCTCCCTGATCTTTCAGAATATAAAGAAATCATTTGGGAAAGCCATCACTTACAGACAAAGCAATTGTAGCAATGTTGTTTATGGGTTGTTAAAAGTGCCCTTTAACTAAGAAACCCCAAGGCTACAAAGACCCCAGAAATACTGTCTCAAATGTACAAAATTCACCTTCCACTTGGTTTGGTATTTGTGCTACGCTGTATGCTAGCCTGAAGTAGCAGTTCAGGATACTGAGACATGGGACAACATTGAACATCTGTCAGCTGGTGTTGAGGACAAGATCCCTCTTAAGGAAAACTCTCAAGTACATAAGAGGGGAGGTAGTCCTGTATTTAAGTGTTATCTTAAACTGTGAATGAAGTAGAAGTTTAAAGGAGTGGTTCTGTTAGCAAAGGAAAGGCTAACCTACCCTTACCTTTGTGTCTGTCAACCAGTAAACCTCAGTCAGAGACACTGAAAGCTGGAGACTTGAGGACGCGGATTAGTCGTTGTCAAGTTTGCATGAAGAAGACGTAACGTCTTGGAGGACGTTTATAAAACAGTTGAGAATTGCTGAGCTGCACTGTTCCAGCTGCAACAATGGTGCTACTGTGCAGAAAGAACAGAAAACACACATCCAAACTGGTTTAACCACGCCGATTCAAGTGTACCTCACTCACGTGCCAAACTCTAAGGGTTGTTCGGTACATATCTGACAACAGGACTAGGGTGAAAGAATTGACCTCTTGGAACCAGCAAGGAACGCTCGAGGTTCACAAAGGATCAGAAGATGAATTGTTTCATTTCTCTCCCTGTACCAAAATGGCACCTTTTTGATCAACCATGAGAATAAAGAAAACCACGACGCACTGAGGATGTTTAAAGTAACAAGACTGCAGTTTTGAAGAACATTTTTCATGGTGCTACTAACCCTACTGTATCCCAGGTTTTTAATATGAAATGTTAAGCTTATTTCTCTTTGTAAGTAATGAAATGTGTATATTGTGTAAACACCTTTTTAGTTGAAACTTCCAGTCAGTTAGGAACAAACTGATATAAAAATGCTTATGTTTAAAGTTAAAAGATACAGCAGTATTTTATCATGAACCTTATGGTACAGAGACAATTTACCCCTCTTACGCCAACTTACTCATTTTAGATTTAATTGCCTTCCTCAGCTGCCAACCCGCTGTGTCTGGGGAATGCACAATTATCCTGAAGTCATTTTGATCAGGGTTTAAGTGTCGGACACCATGCTACCCATGGGTTTATTTGCGCTTAGAAAACCCAATCCACTTCAAAAGGATTTGTTTGTATCTTGTGAAAACACGTGAAGGTATTAGCCATACCCTATAGCCTTCTTCTCTGAGTAAAAGTCACATTCATGTTTTAGTTATCAGTTTGGTCGGACAAACCTGTTCCTTGGGAATATCCAGTTACCAAAGCAGTTAAGATTTTAGTGCCAGTGAAACCTCTACTCAGAGGTGGTGTCATGCCTTTTATCCACACTAGTGTACGTGCTAGGAAACCGGTAGAATACAATAAAGCATAAGCTGGTGGAAACTTTCCTATTTACAAATTTATCTTTTAATCTTATGTGAATTTATACACACCCACCATATATTTACAGTACACAGTGACTCTTGTGTATGTATAGTTCACATAAGGCCTCGAACAATGGTGCATGCAGCCTTTCTGATGTTGTTCTGTAAGAATCCTACAGTGTATGTGTCACTACTTGTGCAATAGCTGGGAAGTGATTGCTTTTTGTACCTGTGACTGTTCAGCTCCGGTGGTCAGTGCTGTTTCATTTACCCTTTTGTAGAAATGGAGCTCCCTGAAGAAGCAAGACTGTTTCAAGTGACAGTACTGCATTACTTCTGTTGCATATTGCCACCTCACCTATCAATACAACTGAACTCGTGAGTTACCACCTGCTTTACACAGGTGAAGTGTAATGGTTTATGATGACTGTTAAGTAATTTATCTGCCAATGGCTATTCCTCCTTACCTTGCAGTTATGGTAAACACGGAGCGTGAGGAATTTCCTTGTTTCATGCACAGTTGACGAAAGACATAGGACTGGTGCCTGACCAGATGGCAGTGATTTATACATTGAGATTGGTGCTGATTTCAAAAGCTTTCCATGAAGTATGAAACTGAAGTTCTTTAGTTTTAAAGTGCATCATATTAATAGCTTTGTCTTTTTCAAATAGCTGCAGTTATCTGTGTTGGTAGAGAGTGGGCAACTCAGCAATGTGCATCCTTCAACTCATTTTATCTTGGTTTGCTGATGCATATACAAATAAACTGAACCTGCTGCTACCTCCAAGTCAAGAACTTGTTACCAAAGCTGACATACAATACCAAGTCTCTCCTTGTAAACACAAGCCCTTATCTTACCGCTGGCTCCTCAGAAGCCTAAACTGAACACAGCAGCCTATCCCTAGCCCCCAAAAAGCAAAACAGATGCTAAGGTCAAACAAAAGAGCTCTCCCAGCCTTCCCTACCACCACTGCCTGCCTTGCACTCACCAGCAAGAAGCATTCACTCGTGGGGGGAAAGGGCAGAACGTGGTTGTTCTGGTAGGGCATAACCAGAGCTTCTCTCTAAGCTCTGGGCTTTCCTTCCCAGCACGTCAAACAAAGCCCACTGATCGAAAAGACAGGAGACAACATTCCAATCTACAGTGGAGAGCACTCCAAACAGCTCATGGTGTGGCAGCTGTAAGTCCCAGAGCTGTGAGATGCCCACAGGAAATCAAAGTATGTGAAGCAGCTACACTGATACAGATACATTCTCTGTTCTGATCCTGCAGTGCTCACCCTGACCTGGGGAACAGGCCTGAACCTTAACCTGTTTCAGGCTGAGATTTCCAAAGGGGCTCATTTTTATTAAGGGAAAAGTGTCTGGTGAGGAAGGAGCATGTTTTAACTGAGACCTGCAGCAGAGACGCAGGAGGTGCTGGTTTAACTCCCACCACACATGCTGTGCCTTAGAGCAGGTAAATCACTTGCCCTGTGCTGGATCCCAGTTACTGATCTATAAAAGCACCCACGGTTGTTATTTTCTCCTACTTCTTGACTGCTTAGACTGTAAGCTCTTTGGGGCAGAGACATTGAGGGGGCTCAACTGTTGATTGGGGCCTCAAGGTGCTATCATTCAGTATATGAATATTAAACTACAGGTAAAAGTTTGTGTTTCCAGATTTATTATTTAACAGTAAAACCTGGTTTGAATATTAGAGCCTTGAAAGTTTTCAACAGCCTAAATATAATGGGCTCAGAACACCACTTCTTCATCTACAGTTAGAGCTCTTTATCCTGATGTCTGAACTCAAGCTTTCATTCTCTCAGCTAATCATGTAAAGTCGGTCTCTTTTCAGTTGGTTCCTGCTTATGCTTAACTAAAAGTGTCTTTTAAGTTGCATAGGGACAAGGTGCTCGCTTTAGCCACCCGAGGGCACCATGGAGCTTTGAGAGCAGGACCAGAAAGAGGAGTGGGTTCCTGGAAGCGCCCCCACGCAGCAATGACTTTTAGAAGCTTACTCAAAAAGCGAGTGCATTACCCCTCTCTGCTCACTACCCAGTTCCTGTGGCTTGCTGCAGGTGCTGTACTGGCAATTGCTACTGGGATGATGAGTGGAAAAGATGCAACTTCCTAAAGGATACTCGTTTACAAATCCCCAAATCAGGAACCTTATGCATAACCTTGGATTGATGCTATTCTAGTATTAAAGAATGAAGTCCTGCTTAAGACAGGCTTTTCACTAGCTTCCTTCATGCTGGAAAGTACTATTATAATCCTTGACTAAAAGGGAAAAGCCTTCCTCAGCCTCTAGCTCGTTTTAAGGTGGGATTTAAGGGATTGGAACTGGATGATCTTTATGAAGGTCCCTTTCAACCCAAACCATTGTGTGACTGTGATCTGAACTCCTGAAACGATTCTGCAGCCAAAGCAGAGTGGGCACAGGGCAGGGCAGCAACGTGCCATGGACTACGTCACTACATGCAAACTTCGTGCTTCAGAAGCTCTTAAGCGTTTTGTCCTGTTGTGAAGGTCAAGTCCCTGCTACAGTGAGGATTTCTCCCATTAATGGGGGGAAGAAAACACCTATTCTAAAAGCAGTTTCAGAACTTGCAGGAGTGACGCATTGATTTTGCAGGCAGCAAATGCTCAACTGCTAAAATTTGATCTGCAATTAGATTTTGCTACCCAGCTGAAGTATTCTGCAGTGGATGTGCAGCCTGAGCTGCACTGCAGCGCCGTGCTAGGGGCACCATTGGGGGTGGGTCACTGCCACATTTAGGACTGTTCTGCTGTGAGCAGCACTACAGGTTTTGAACAGAAAAGTTCTGGTTTTACCCTCTGACAACCCATCACCATTGCTGGACACACAACACTCCTGCTGCTAGGGCTGCTGCCGCTACAAGCACAGGCCCAAAGTTGTGCTAGAGGACAGGATAACCTAAGTCTTTCCAGGCTATCTTACTGGCAGAAAGCAGGACACTACTGCTGATGGAAGCTGGGAGCAGGGAGTAGCTCAAGGGAGCAGTAACAGCGTTCTACATTTAAAATGTAGGGTAAGTATCTAGAACTACTTGCTTTAGAAAGAAAGGTTATTAGCTTAACCCACTTGTACCAGACAGGTGCCTGGCCACTGCCTAAGAACAGCGAGATGAAGAGTAGCTACTTGGTAAAGCAAACTGCTGTCTTTAGCAAAGGTACTCACTGCAGCCTCTGGGTGTAGCACAGGGTGATGGCCGAGGGGACAGTGCCAGCAGGCAGCTGCAGTGCCCACTAAGCTCCATTGCCTGACAGTCTCCTATAGCTGTAACACTGCTTTAAAAGCTCTAACTTAGTAAAGGAAGCAAGCTTGGGGTGTTTCTGTCAAAAGAGGATGTGAGAAGCAGCTCTTTCTTACCTCCCAGATCCACACAGCAAGCTCCGTGTTCCTGTTCTCCCCCTGAGACGTGGTGCTTCACAACCCCTCATGGAAAAACAAGGGGAAAACTTCTTTATATTCGAGGGAACACTACTGCTGTGACCAACAGAGGATGCAGGGATGAACAACACGCAACAGAACTTGTATCATTACCTGGTAACTCTGAGAAGGTCCTTCCCTGCTGCTCCTTCCAGTACTGCGAGGTCCATTAGAACTGGTCAATGCGTTTCCGAACAGGCTTTCAATGTGTATTTGAGTGCCTGTCTTCAGATCGAAAGCCTAACTTGCCTTCTGGTTTTAATCGAGGCCTTTCACCATCCCTCAGCAGCCAGAGCGTTCTGTCAATGGCTCACCCAAAGGGTTTGAAAAATCAGGGCAGAACTATGTCACCGTTCCCCCCCAACACTAAAGCCTCCAGCAGCCAGCCCATTTGAGATCAATGAGACATTCAAGGGTCTCCTAGAGCAGTGATTGTGAGACTGTTGCAACAGTCTTGACAGTGTTTGGATAACTCTCAGTGTTTGTTTACTGCTGGGAGGGCTGTTCCTGCCATGGACCAGCAGCACCGGTCTCTTTTGCTTCCCCCTATAGGCCCCACGCTGTAAAATGAGGCCCTGAGAAGGGGGGTTTGTTGGAGGAAAACCCCTTTCTTACAATAAACCTGACTCTCACAGGGAGCTGTTCTAATGCACAACCCCCAGGAACAGGGTGAGAATTACATCAGGTGTTTTTAAAGAAACCTAATCCCAGACGTTTCACAGTACTCACCCACGTTTATGGCACTCAAACACACTCAAACCTATGGGACAAAACCTCCTCCTGTACACATCCTTCAGGAGGGTAAGGAACTTGAAGTGACACTACATTTTGCTGGTATTTTCCAGCTGAAGTTCAGTTGGTTTTGGAAGTGGGGGCATTACCCGAAATGATGAGGTATCTCCACAGGCTTTGGGTTTACCGAGACCCATTAAACACATATCAAACCTAAGTATTCCAACAAAACTCACAACAGCAAACCACACTCCTTCCCTTCTGCCCTAAAGACAGGAACATGCTTGATCCCACAACGCTAAGAATTCCTGCCAGGACTTAGTCCTTTTGATCACGAAACCTCCAAACGCAGTCGCGGACAATGATTAAAGCAGAATAAGCAGGAATGGGGCAGTGGCCGGGTTTGTTCCATTCAGAAACTCGGTTGTTTACCAGCACCGTGACTGTGTCAAACTGGGTGTTGCGCTCTGTGTTACCTTTTACACCAAGCATAAAGGCAGAGAAAACCGGACAGGCTGTGACTCACCCCTGACATGCACTAAAAGCTGCTCCAGATCCTCCAGGACACAGAGTGACAAAGCCACTTGGAGAAGGAACCGGCACGCACAGCAGGAAATGCTCTTTGGGCGCACACACACACACACACACACACACATCCACCCAGGTCAGTTAGAAACAAAACACAGACACGGAGCTACATGAACACGTATTTACTGCAAGTAGCTCTATGGAAAGCCAAGTCAGATAAATATAAACACTATACAGAGCTTCAAGCCAGTCTCCCAGAACCGCCAACGCGATGTGTTTTACAAAGAAACCAACGGAACGCTATTTACAATGGAAGACAAAGCCAGATCGATCAGCTCGACTCTCAAACAGATCTGTGAAGCAGAAATAGCAAGTATAATGAACAGTTTCAACCATATATGTTTTTAGTTTGTACAGACAAGAACTGTCCAATATCAAATTAAATTTACAGGACAAACATTGTTCTATCATTGGTATTCCTGTACTATACAGCAGCATAAACGGGTAGCTGGAAGGTAGTATAGAGAGTGATATGTTTTACATCATCCAAAAATGTTCTTCCAGCACAATACTGAATAAATTAGTTGCTGTAAACTAAGAGATTCAAAAAGATTGCATATTTATTATGCCGTACCTATTAGTATTTGTACCACTACACTTGAGGTTACCCATTTACTTATTTATTCAGCATTTATTAAATCAGTGCTGTATATTGTACAATGGCAGCCTCAGGGATCTAATCTGAAATAAGTATGTAACAAATGTCTTCAAAACGACCTCTTCCTTTCACATTAAGTGTTTAGAACGATCTCCATCCAAATTTTGATTTCTTAGAAAAGATGTAAAGCTTTCTGAGAAGCTCTGTATGTATTGCAGTATTAATTTAAGAGACCAAACAAAAGCTCTATGGCGAGACAGTAACATGGTCTGTAAGAGTGGTCTTATTTTCAATTCATGTTTAGCAGCAACAAGTATCTGTACCAAGTGAAACTCCTCTTCCAGAATCCAAAAGGGGACTGTGCTTTCAAACCCTGTAGCAACAGTTTTGCTTGTCACTAGATACTGTGTAAACTGATTGCTACCATGTTTCCCAAACAACAGCCTTTGTATTTTAATGACGTGTACACTTCAATACTACTCAAAAATAGATTTGGGTACCCACCACCGAGCAATCCAAGCCGACAGTGCCCGATTGGTTGTGCGAACTCTCCGAGCAACCTTAAGGTTGTACGTTGGAGGTGAGGCAGTTGTACAATATACACCGAGGAGGATTCACCAGCTGTGTGGTGCAGAACAGCATGAGGATTCACGTACCACTTCCAAACCCTTCACCAATCATCAGTGGTTTTCATCACACACCGCACGTACCAACACCTCGTGTCACACTCTATAGCAGTGCTCAAAACTCATTTCACCCCCCACCCCAAAAAATAAATCAGTACAAGAGTGAAGCACTTAAATTGTAGAGCAATCAGGGCTTACTTCACATGGTCATCGCTCACCTTTGTGCGAGTGGGACACAACAGCTGATGAGCCCACCTTTCCCTCCCCCCCACCATTATGCCAGGAAGAACAGAAATCGTCCCAGATTTAAGATGGGACTTTGCTTGAAAATAAGATCAATCAGGGTGGTTCTTCTTCAGAAAGCTACAGCTGAAAAGTATAAAGCAGGAGTCACAAACGCTGGGTCCAACCCTGCAGCTCCCCATTCGAATGCACCAACAGAAACCTCATTTTACACAATCGTATTTATAAACAAGCATCTCGAGGGTAAGAACAGAACAATTTACAAGACAACCAGCCCATTAATCCTACCTTGTACATACCAAGATTCTGAGCAAACAAAGAAAGTAACTCAGTTTAAGCTCTGACAGACATTTGAGTTAGAATACTCTAGCCTATGATCGAGAAATACCTCTTGTACCATAAAGCAAAACCTTAAATAAAGAGAGGGGAAAAAAAAAAGGCAGAAGAGGCCTTTCCAGACCCAATCAGTGCCTGGGGTCACCCCCAGCTGATGTGCACCTCTCCATCCATCCATCCATGCCTCCATGCACCCCTGCTTCTGCCCGGCCACCTGAAAAGATCCAGAACTGCCAAAAGATTCCTAAACAATACGTGTTTTAAGCTAACCACTTGTTAATGTACCGGAGGAGCAGCCCCCATGTTCAACAGACAACCAGAAACCAGCTTTGACTTCTCAGAATATAAATAAAAACAATTATTAACGGGAGAGGCAGGGGGAAGAAAGGGGCACACAGGGATCTCCTATTAGCATTCACGCTGCCTCCCAAATCGATATGACATGAAAGACCAAATTCCATCACCAAAGCACAGCTATGACAAAAAAAATATCTCAATTCAAATTAATTCAACTGTAGAGAGCTGATGTCTATGAAAAGAAATTAATTAAAAGGATGTGTGTCCATGTCCGTGCTGGTGGAAATGAAAGTAGCCGGCTGGAGCTGAGCTTTGCTTCCAAAAGCACCACACAGTTTCTGGAGTTACCAGCAGAAAAGTCTTCTCTTCCCACAATGGTTTCCATGGCAATGCAGTCAGTCTAGGAAGGAGGGGAAAAAATAAGTCAGTGACATTTGAATGCAAGTTATATTGGAAATAAAGTGTCTTCTAGTGAGGAGAATGCAGAGCGCTTATCCACTGCAGGAGTGCAGAGCACGGGTCCCTCAGAGAGCCCGGGGATGCTTCCAGATGGCAACAGGCTCGGGGATCCTGAAGCCAGCCCTGAGGAGCTGCTGCAGCCACAACCTGGCATGTGTATGCTCCATCCCTGGCAGTGCTCAAGGCCAGGTTGGACACAGGGGCTTGGAGCAAGCTGCTCTAGTGGAAGGGGTCCCTGCCCGTGGCAGGGGTTGGAGCTGGAAGAGCTTTGAGGTCCCTTCAAGCCAAACCAGTCTGGGATTCTGTGACCTGGTGGGAAGGACCAAAGCCTGCAGCCACCCATCACCATCTCACCAAGCCCTCGAGCCTCTGCCCACACAGAGCAGGGGTGATTCCTAAGCACTGGCGCAGGATGAACGCAGAGCCCTTCTGTTCACCCAGGTGAAATTAAGGCTGTGGCAAACGCTGCCATTGACAGCAGGTACAGAACTGCAATGCAAACACTGCCTGCAACGCCAGCTCCAAACAGGGAGCAGCAAGCCATGACAGCTGCGTGCCCCAGCCTCAACTTTTCAGGAAGAAGCTTAATTTAGTTATAACAAGAAACACCTCAGAGTACAGTTTCCTCTCGTTCAAGGTAGCCAACAGAAGCACACAGCAATGGCAGGCGGCCACCTTCACTGCTGTCAGCAAAACCAGTGGTTCAAGCTGACTGGAAAAGGCAAAACACAGAGTGCTTGGTAAAATGAGGGAGGGGGAAATACAATCTTGTCTTAGAGGAAAATACTGTTGGGTGATGAGACAGAAATGGACCCAGGGAAGAGGACCTTGAAGCAGAACAGCAGCTCTGCAGTTAACCATGCACGTGCCAAGGTGAGGGTGACTCAAAAGGTTCCCGACAGAATGAACTGATGAAGAGGATGTGAAGCTTCCTGCAGCCGTGTGAGCACAGACTGAGGAGCACACAAGAAGCTGGGTTTCAGCTCACTACAAAGCCCCTTCTGCTCCGTAGAGAGCCACTGTGAACACAAACTTTAAGTGTGGAGCAGTACTATCAGCCAAATGACCAGGCTACACTGGCTCCCAGTCCTGATGGGACCACTTCCATCCCCTTGGCCAAGCCTGAGGGCACTGTTCTCTGCCCATCAGGTGGCTTTGGCCACCTTCTCTTCAAGGTTTGACCAAACAGAAGAGCAGGTTGCTCTCACTGAGAAACAACAGCTACATAAGAGATTCAATCTTCAGAAAGCAACACAGATTTATGTAGTCTACTTTTCCCCTCAAAGCCACGCAGCACAAGCTCTCTCAGTGCCCCTGAGGAGAACTGGAGAATGCTCCATCATAAAGCACAGCAATGGCAACATGGCCTGCTGGAATCAACAGAGGTATTTCAGAGCTTAACCCTGCCCGTGCTCTGCTGCAGGGTCACAAGGCACTCAGTTGAGCCTCACTGCTGAAGGAAGCACAGTGCTTTGCTGCCTCTACCCCAGGAACACGCTGCAGAACACCTACAGAACAAGCATTATAGGTAATAACGCAAACCTGTATGTTTACTTGCATAACCCATCATACAGTATGCACACACCAACTCCACCCTGAGCTGAAGAAGTGCTGGTTTCCGTCCAGCTAAAAATACCAGCCCTTCACAAGAGAAAAGAAAGGAAAGAAAAAAGCCAGGAGCAAAAAGAACAAAGCTGAGCTGAGCTCCGTGCCCCTGGGACTGCCCCAGCGCCGGGCAAAGCCTGCCCATTGCTCCAGAGACAGGGAAGCAGAGACCGTGGTGGAGCTGGACATGGTGCAGAAGCACAGAGGGCTCCTTCCACTCGAGGGGAAACTCCCTTTCATCCCCACTCAGCCCACACCAGGAGCCGGGCTGCCGAGTTTCATCTTTCAAATCCACAGTGATTTCATAAACGGCACTAACTTGGGTTTCCACAATTCAGGGAGGCGGCAGCCAAAACACACCCGCGAGCCGAGGATCTCCGTTTGTATTATTTCACAGGCATCACAAGATCACCACAAAAAGCTCTTGCCTGGTGCGTGCAGAGCGTGATGTGGTTAGGGATGGCTTTGCTTTCACAAAGGCCAAGAGAAGCTAGTATTTTTGAAATAGCTTTCCTCTTTAGAAAAAGGACCAAAGGATGGAAATAGGCACCAGAGCCGGCAGTGAATCACACCTCAACCGTGCACGCACGTCAGGCATCACAGCAGTTAAAGCTTCTACATTAAACTTATATTCAGGAAAAATTAACATTTACCAGCATCCCCCCACCCTCTCCTTGCTGTGGACCTGTAAGCTTACATGAAAGGAACTTCAAAACCTGTCTCTGCCTTTGTCAGGACATTTTTCCTCCACGCCTAACACACAAGGCACACCTGAAAGCCGTTTGACAAGTTATTCTAATCTCTCCGAGCACATCCCCAAAACGTTTTGAAGAGCAAAGGCCCAGTGGTTTGAACCAGACAACCCCAAGTGGCAGAACCCTAGACCTGAAACGTGAACACTTCAAAAGCTGGAAGCTTAATCAGAGTTATGTTCAAGATACTTGGAGGAGATGAGGAAGAGCTTAAGAGCAAAGACCTGCTTACCTCCTAAGCCTGATTCTGTGAACAAGCCTGGCCTAACTCCAAAGGCAGCACGATAACCAATTCCACAACAAGCTCAGCAGGTAACTCAAATCAGAGGCCAGACTAACACAGGAACCAGAAGAAACTATCCCCACCTAAGCCTCGCTACAACTGATAAAACCCATGGATGTCCTGCCTTAAACACAGCATTAAACCAGCATAAAGGCAAGCTCAGGGCCTTCCCGCAGCATCCCTCGTCCCAAAACTCTACTTGTTAAACATCATCTCAGTTTAGAATCATGGGACGCACACAAATTCCACTTCAGCGTGTTTCCTCTTCATTTTTAAGCCAAAACAGAATTGTGGGAAGTGTAAATAAACATAGGGGAGTTTCACATAAACTTTACCTGCAAGCTGGTAACAGTCTCATAAAGCCTCGAGTCTCTCAGAACTGGAGTTATTGGTTGTCACCACTTCCCTAATCCCCTTGTTAGAGCTGGAAATTTCAATCCTGCAGTCGGAGCGGTGCAGCTGGCTGATGCCCTGAGTCATCAGCTCTTTGCTGAAAGCATCAAGCATGTGTATGTATATATAGCTACGAAATTGACTTAAAAGATAGAAAAGGCAAAAAGGAACTCGTGAAACTTGACCACGTTAAGAAAAAACACTTCCCTCTGAAATCTAAGCCGAGACTGAGGTCTTGCGAGATCCTTCCCACAAGGCATCTGCAGCCAGCACCACTTGTACGAGTGCACTGAGGAGCCTGTTCCACCACTGAGCTCCAGGCACCAAAGAAATCCCATGTCACACCCAGGGGCACGCAGGGTCTCCAGCAGGGCCAGGGAAGTTTCTGTGGTCGCAGCCAGAAGCCCCAATACCGATACGTGACCGATGAAGCTGGATGAGCTCCCACTGATGGGGCTTCCCCCGCCACATCCTCCCAGACAGCAGAGCTGAGCTGAACCACCCGCTGGACTGGGTCTCCTAGGGCTCAGCTGCCTGCCAGGAGCGAGCAGGAACGTGGCTGACAGCAGAGCACTGCTTTTGTTTGGAGAGGCACCTGCAGCCAGCTCTGACCACACCACACATGCACCACAAGCAAAGTTAGTAGTCAAAGAGGTGTAAAATGGGTTTAACACAAGCAAGAACAAGGCCCATGTCTGTTGTGCTGTTGATACCCAGAGCTAATCTGTGGATTTCCACCTCTGCAGTTCCTCGCTGCAAGGAGGATCCTCCAGAAGTGACGTGGGTTTATTTAGCAAGGTTGCAAGAGTGCTCATGCGTTAAGCTCCTTGGTGGCTCCCGACAGTGCTCAAGTGGGGCTTGGAACAACCTGCTCTAGTGGAAGGTGTCCCTGCCTGTGGCACAGGGTTGGAACTTTAAGGGCCCTTCCAACCCAAACCAGTCTGGGATTCTATGATCTTCTGAGCAGAGAGCAGATGAGGACACAATGTGCACAAAGAAAACAACGCAGCTTCTGTGAAGCTGGATGATCTTATTTCAGTCTTCACAATGTAAGATTCATCACCAACATTTTTCTATGTTAATAGTACAAATATGAGGACTGCTGATCACCACCAAAAACCAGATCAGCATTTCATTACAGATACCACGTGTCTTTGGCTCAACACTGACTGAAGGGTAAAGGAACTGTCAGCAATGGGTGAAATAACTCTTGTAAAAGGAAAACCAATTGTGAGATACAAACTGGCTGGGAAGGGAGGGACAATGCCCACAGCACAGCCCAGCAGACCCTCAAAGCGTAAATGCCACCAAACAAAACCCAGTGGCCAGATGAGACGCAACAAGCCGGGAGATAACCTTCACTTGCAGCGTAAGCACACGGCTGTTCCTGGACTGTCACGAGCTCTTCCAAGAAAATCTGCTCAGTCTACCCAAAAAAACAACATCTGATCACTGATCATGACAGATAAGCCACAAAAACCTGAACCCAGAACCCCCCCCCACTGCTGGAGCAGCCTAGAAATGCACCCTACACTGAGCTTTTCCATGTATTCAAACTTCAGCTCCATTAACAGACACTGTACAAAAGTTTCAGCCTTTATTCAAAACCGAGCTCTGCTGCCTCAGAACACAGAAAACAACATAAATGCCACTTCCTACACACATTTAACACGGGAAACTGGTCCAGGAAGCATCCGGACATTTCCACAGATCACCTCTCAAAATACATGAAGGTCAGACAATTAAAACAACGTTCTCTTCGTTACACAATTGCATTTGAATTCCTCAGCAGAAGATGGGATCAGATTCTAAAGCTACACAGAGCTGCCAGAGCCCTTCGGAGGAACAATCACAGGAAAAGGATCGCAAAGGCAGAAGAGAAACCAAGAGGGCAAATATTTAAAATGGGATGGCAGTATGCACTGCTCCAAAACGTCTGGTTTCACATTAAGGAACACGCTGACAAAGTGCTCTGCAAGCTCTCTATGCTAAAATAACCTACAGCTTTATGGAAGTTGGGGCAGAGGATCAGATTAGTCTGAACTCACTGGGCTGCAACCCCAGTGCGTTCCATTGGAAAACACATCAGGTGAGAATATATCCAATTTACACTTCGTGCCCTGCATCTGAGTTAAGGTCATACAAGTCAGGCGGCTTTGAAGGAAAGCAAGAGTGTTTAAGACCGTTACAGACAAATCCCGATTCTCTCAAAGAAATCTGTACTAAACAGTATCTGTTTTTACAGGAAAGGCTTTTACTGACATAGTTCTGCAACTGATTCCTGAAAGGATAAAAGCTTTGCTTACACGAGATATTAATCTAAGATAATTAAATGATTAAAATCTCCACGTCAAAGACTAAGACGGCTTAATGCTTTCTGGAGAATGCTACTGAAGTTCTCCATTTCCTGAACTTCAGGTTAGGGGGAAATGGGAATTCATCTGACTTACACACATCAGAAGCAGGAGAACAGCCCCAGACTTTCTGGTGCACGTGGCCATGCAATGTTCCTGTTATGCAGGGAAGCACGAAATGCCTGCGCAACCTCAGACACGACATGTGCCTCCAAAAGCACCATGTCCCCACTACCAGGACAGGGCAGGACTACAAGGAGCTCCATTTCAGGCCTTACACATGGCATGCAGGTTGTGGAGAAAAAGGTCATTTGCCCAGATGAATTCTTCATGAATTAGTGATGGGTTTGGGGTTTTTTTTACCCCATATCTTACCAAATACATAGTTACTGTCCTGTATCATTGCTCTGTTTCTTTGAGGTCTTATTTTAAAGGCATAGCCTGCTAGAGGCAAGTGGTGTTATTTGAGGAAAGCAGAACTCCACATACTTCATTCAACAAGCTAAGCATGCTCAAAATTGAGCTGATAGATGTACTCTGTGCGTACGATTTTACTGACTTCCCACAAGCAAAACAAAGCAGCAACATTTGTTTTAAGAAAACCTGTTTCGTGAAGCCCTCTTCACCGGATGAATTATTTAAACACCGTGACTGGTAATAACACATCCTTCCCAAAATGTATTCCTAAAATTGAGAAGGCAAAGTTACTCTCACAAATAATCTTTACCCACAACTGTTCATTCAAAACGTGGTTCTGCTGTTCTTAGTGCTGAGCAATTTCATGAGCTAAAAAACCTCTCCTTTGCTTCAAGATCATCTTTTATTCCCTCTGCAGAAACACCTTATCTTTTGCAACAGTGGCTTCTTTCTCTGTTTTAATAAACAGTAGCGTTGTTTCTAGGAAGGCCTTACGCACACTCCCTCTTTTCATCTCTTACTGATACTGTTCCTAGAATTAGGAAACTTGCATGCAGCTTTGGCAGGGTCTTAATGCCAACTCAAATTGCACTGGACAGCTTGACAAGAAGGTGCTGAGAGGCTTGGGGATGGTTTTTAAGCTAAATTTCTATTACAATACAGCAAGACAATACTAAAAGAATCAACCTCTCTCTACTTAAAAATCACACAAAGTTTCGGATTTTCAAGTTGCAAAAGATTCTTCTTTTCTGAAAGCACCCTGAAGGCAAGTGTGCAGCATTCCACAAATGACCTCCTAAGCTGCAGAAAACATAGGTAAATCATAGCCAAAAAGGAGCTGGAATAACTGGAGAGTTTTAGAGCACTGCAATAAAACTCATGCACGGTGTGAAGCAGGCTGCTGGTGAGGAACAGCCGGGTAGCAAGGTCCCTTCAGCCTGCAGAGAAATATTTGGACATATCAGGAAATTAAAGAGAATATTCTCTCACAGGTCCCTGCTGTGTGCGGTGCAGGAAGCTGCTGACAGCACGCTGGTTACATGCACAGCAGAGGAGGATACAGCACCTACACCATCCTAAGTGCATGGAGAGACAAGATAGGGCTTGTTACCTCTTCAGTACACCACCGAGGGGCTGCCAAACAAAGCTGCTATGGAGCAGGGTCCAGAACGGACCCAGAGAGGACTGCGCAGCATGCCCTGCCTGACTGACCACAGGCTGCTGTGGATGCATGAGTTTACGCGGGATCAAAGAGAGACTGGAAAAGTACTTGGATTAAAGACCCATAAAGGATTATAAATCCGACAAATGACATCAGGCTCAGGAAATCCCCCAAGCTGAAGGAAAAGAAATAAGAAAATAAATCAGAGGCTGGGTGTATGTTTGTGGGAAAGTATTATACCTGCCCTGCTCTTCCTCTGCTGGGTGGCGTCTGCTTGCAGGCACAGGTCTTCCCTTGGAGCAAGCCAAGCTGTTCTTACGAACACAACTAAGAGACAGGCCAGTGTCACTCGTGGCTAATCAAACAGCTCCTCACCTTTCCTCATACTTCCTTTCTACATAAGGTTTTTCCTCCCTACAGGAAGTTTCACCTGTTCCAGTTCTTCCCAACCACTTCAGCCACTGTTGCTTGGAAGCATTCAGTGCTACCTTCTTCTTTCACTTCTACTGCCATAAATGACTGTCAAAGGCAGAAACTTACTACATGGCCACATACTCAAGCAGTTACTCCCTCCTCAGCCCTACCTTCTGCCCTACCTTCTGCCCATGCATGCCTACACAAAAGAAGCCAAATAAAGCTTTGCCATCAGCCACCTTCTGCTACCACACACACAGTAGTGGCACACACCCATTTTTCACATTCTCTAATTATCAGATTAAGTCTGCATTACCATTAGGATACCCAAACCCCTGGCTTATGCAGGGAAGAAGAAAGGTTCAGGTTGCACTGCGTGTGTGGAGCGAGATCGTCTCAAATCACAGCACACGCACAAGAGCCAAGGATAGGGCCTTCAGGTTCCAGGAGCAGCTCAGGAGCTCCTAAGGACAGAGTTAAACTGCCCACACAGACCACTTGTAATCAACAGCGTGCACCTCTCGTTTGGCATTTCCTTGTGGAACACATCAACATCAATATTTCAATCGCTTATACCCTCAACAGTGAATCAAGCCTTGCTGCTGCCACCACTTCCAGACTCACTGCAACCACTACAGTGCCTGCCCAACCTGATCTACCCACACAGAAATAAATGGACTTTCTCCTGTCTCAGCCATCATTTCACACTCCAGTTTCAGCAGGACACCACAGCAGTGATAAGTGGGTGCCATCCACACTTCCCTGTCTAGAGCCAGGCTGCAAATGCCACAACATGCTGGTTACAAATCCTAGAGGTGAATATACCTCTCAAGCCATGCTGCTGCCTCCTCCCCAGTGCTAGATTACCCAAAACTCAGAGACACCACCTAAAATAGCCCTTGCAACATCAAGAAGGAACCAGCAGTAGTGCCAAGGCAGCTCCATCACCCCAGCTGCTTCTGGATCAAAGTCTCATAAAGAAGAGAGGATGCAGGTCCATGTGACACTAACAGCCTGGGGATGCTGCACTGTGGTCCAGCACACGTTCCTGCACCCTGCTTGCACCAAATCCACCAGTCACATGGCTGCAGGAAAACTGACTTACAGAAAGGAAAAAGAAAACAAAAAATGAGAAAAGAGAAAAATCACATTCCACGTCTAAAAGGGAGAAGTAAACACTAGGACATGCTCCTAACTCGGAGATACATGTTGGCCCACATTCCTCTTACTAAGATTAATATCCTGGCCGGTGTTCTGACATTTACCTCATCCTTTTCAAGTCACTTAAACCATTACAACCACTGTATTTATAGCTCGCTACCTTCCATCACTCCCTGCTGTGTGCATACCCTTCCAAGTGCCTCCACCAGCTTCCTCTCTCCCAACCACTTTTATCTCTTCCAGGCTGGCTCTTATCTTCACTCTGCCAATGGCAGCAGCCTTGATCTCTATCTCACTCTCCACCCCAGCACATTAAGTTTCATCCATCTCCTTAGCTTCATCTTTTAAATTGCAAGCTCCTAAGGACAGGGACCAACACATTTACATTTGTGGCATGGTACAGGGACCTCCATCTTGCCTACCTGTTCAGGTTCTGCAGCGAGGAGAGATCATGTCTGGAACAACAAGCTTTCATTAACAGACTCACTGTCATAATACCACCTGAATGAGCTCAAGATCAGATCTGTTCATTTTTTCCCTCATTTCTAACTGATTTCCTGTTCACCACAATCTGCCATTTAAAAACATCTTGTTCTAAAAGCAAACAAACAAAAAAACCCACCTACCCCACCCCAAAAAACCCACCATGGAGTTAAATACAGGTGGCAAGCACCTCCCAAGGTGTCACAGGGACAAAAAGCAAATATTCGGGAAGTCTGAACTCAGCTGTGGATATTCCTACTGCAAACTCAAACAGCTTACAAAGTTTTCTAACAGCCTAACTTAAAATACAAAAAAAAACCCACCCAAACATCCATATAGCAAAGAGTTCCTTTTTGCCCCTTAAGCCATATTGGTTCAGACTTCAGAAACTTCATTGGTTTAGACTTACAGAGTTTAAAACACGTTCCTTCATCTGTACTGATGGATGTTTTACCTGCATCCACCTTGTGCTGAAGAATGCCCTCGGCCAACCCACCTGCAACCAGCCTCCAGGACCCAGACCAGAAAAGCAAAGGCTGCACCATCTGCTGGTTTGTCTTGGCCAGTTTGGCCCAATTGTCAACAAGGTGCCACAAAAGACACCGAAACACTAATGCCTGTTGATAGCTAAACCGGTTTCACACAAGTAAGGTATCACACGGTTCACATTAATACCTTCTCTAGGTTTGGTATGCAATAGGCTCTCATTTATCTAACCATGCATCTGCTTCAAGGTCACGCGTAACTCCCCAGACTCCTGGAAGGCCAAGAGATCTGTGCGAAAGCAGCACCAGTTCCCCAGAAAAACAGTTCAGGCTCAGGCTATCCAGCATCACAAAAAGTCATCCTGCAAATTCAGCTGTTCAGCAAGAGCCACAAACAATAAAGCAAGCGGGCTTGGCATGAGCATAGGAACAGAATCGCACTATTCCCTCTGGAAGGGGGATATCATTCATTAGTGCCTCTCTAAATTCAGAAGCAAATTTTACCAGGTTACTTGCACACTCCTTGGTATCATTTCCCATGATTTTCAGAAACAGAAAGAAACATTTTGATATCTTCAGTCATTCCACAAAATCCTGTTCTACTGAAAGGAAAACCTTACTCCAAGTCGGTAGCGTATTTATGAGCCTTTCATATCCTAGCAAAAAGAAAACGCTTCTTACCTATTTTATGCCCTAAATAATAATGCAGTTTGATGTTTAAGTTCATAATATACACATGCTACACAGTGAACACAAGCACTGTTCACCTTTCAGCAGTAATTTTAAAGTTTTTCATTTTCTTGAGTCACATTAAATTGTATCATCCACCAACCCTGGAATCACAGCCAAATCTTAACTACATTAATTTCAGTGTAAGCCATCTCTTTCAGAAACCCTTTCATCTCAGAAGAATAAAAAGGATTAGACCTTACACTTAACTCACACATCACTGGCACACAACATACATATATACACACACACAAGCAGTCTGAATTGTTAGCATTCGACCACATAGCTAAATTAATAGGAAAGTCATGTTTTGAAGTTAAGCAGCCTTTGCCCCTTGAGATACAGCTCAGGACTAGACCAGGGCAGAAAATCCTTGCTAGCAGCCTACTACACTGCTGCTCTTGGGGTAATGCTACACCTGAAGCAAAACCTCCGCAAATCCAAACACTTATACGTTCAAGATCATTTAGGTAAGATACTCAGCAACACCTCTGAGATGCCTTTGATGAGTCAGGCTAATTTACCTTTGTCTTCCCTCTGCCCTCAAGTATGTCACAAATCCCTATTGATCAAGGTTCTCAACTAAATCCTAACCGTCCCTAAGCCGAGTGACCTTTACCGAGATGCAGGCCTTGATTAAAACCAGAACATGCTTTTTCCTGCTCTCCTAGTCATTGCTTTAACCTGTAAGACAATAGTGCAACTTGATCATTGCACTGCTGTTAACATGCAAATGCTAAACGTGAAAAGAAGTCAAAGAGCAAATCTGCAGGGTGGGCCATGGGACAGCTCTCCAGCCAAGTCAGTACATACCACTGAAGGATGTGGCATAAGATAATGCTACATTTTTAGGACAAAGCAGTGGTAATAATACATCCCCAGGCTCCACAAAAGCAGACTTGCTCACCTGCCTTTCAGTTTTATCACTCCATTTTCCTTTAAGTGAGGAACACCACATCTGATCACAACAGTACTTAAAATTGTAGAGTTTGTTTCCTGCTTCTGCTCAGAAAAACAAACTCGTTAGCACAATCAACATACTGGACACCATTCAGCATGGTTTTGGGAGCACCACAGACCCACAGAGAGCGCACACAAACACACACCAAGGTACAACACAGTACTATAAGCTCTTTTTAGTGCCATCCAAAACCTCAAGGTATACCCCACCCCAGCAATCAGTATGAAGAAAACTTTATTAAAGATCCTTTCATTAAAAAAAAAAAAGAGCATATGCAGAGGGGAAAAAACCCAAACATGCCACTGGACATACAAAAAACCCCAAAGAAATACCTCGCGACAAACCACCCCAGTAATCCCAGCCTGGAATACAGGCACTGGAAAGACCAAGTAGGAGCTGCAAACCTCCTGCCTCTTGCTACTCCAACCGCCCACCCCTGGCGATGGGGAACAAGGGGCCCTCAGACGCTGGGGGAGGAAGGGAAGCTGTGAATGAAGTTTTAGAGGGAAAACTAAAAGGGTAATAATGCATTTAAGATTTCACCAAAAGACTTTCAAAAAGGCAGCAGTATGAACCGGCACCAGGTGACTCCCAGAGCTCCATGTGCCCAGCCAGCAGCCATGCTTTAACCTACAGAACAGCTACGAGCAGAAAGGTTTAGACTTCCAAAAAAGACATGTGTCACCATCAGCTGCAGCCATGGGTTTGAAGTCTGGGAAGCTGATTCCCAGAAGCATTTCAACACTGACTACAAGCGTGTTCTCTCAACGGCAGGGGAACATTCTTGTCCCAGCTTTCCTCACCCAAGCACAAGTCAAACCCAACCGATTCCTGGTCAAATATGTCAGAATTAGCTCACTCCCACGCCACACGACAAAAAGCTGTTCTGCCTTCAGCAGCTCCCATACTACTCCAGAAAGTTACCTTGGGTATTTTTAAGCATAGCTGTAAGTCACTCAAGACTGTTCAAGCGGCATCTGTTACAGCAAGATTCAAATGGCTTGGGATCTGTGTGTTGTGTTAAAGAATTATTACCCCAGCATTCCTTCAAAGATGCAGGACACACGGGCGCTCGGATGTGCTCCAGCAGGGTTCTTCAAGTTATTTTTAAATGGGCCCAGGCCTTAACTATTCTGCCAATACAAAAGAGCCTCAGTTTGAAGCAAACTTTGAAAAACCACTAGTCTGAAACCCAAAAGGGGCAGTTATTTGCCTGGTATCCCACGAACTGTAATTTACTATATTAGTAATAGCTAAAACTTCCAGCTTCTGAATTTCTCAAAGTATACATTGTCCATTATATTCTTCAATGATTTTGCATTTGAAACATGCAAGTTACCAACTGGACAATTTGGAACACAAGTTTTGCTTTACAGCTCTTCTTGTTTTCCATCCCCTCAGCTCCCCAAAGCGAACACAGCACTCGTGCCAAGTGTAGCACAGAAGGAGATTAAAGAAGTGAGGAACATTTAAATTATAATCCCACACTTTAGAGACCTTCTGAAATAATATCTTAGCATGGTGTTAGAGTATCAGGTAGAGATAAGATTAAAGAGTGGGTGTAAAATAGGTGGCCCGACATTAAGCTGAACATTGTATTTACTCTGAACAGTGTGTTTTGTTTTTGGAGTGCAGGGTATCTTTGCAGGTTGAATGTTTCTAATTAAGACTGAAGAAACCTGCATTATACAGGACCCATTATGCAGTTTATTGCCATCCCATTCTCATTATCCTCCCCAGTTTCTACAAGGTCCAATAACAAGGTATACATTAGCTAAGCCCTGTTTGAAGTAGCTTTAGTGTTCTGTACTCCTAGCACAAAATTTCATGACTCAGATTTGTGTAATCAAAACTGCAAACCGCTTGCTTCAATATTGTGAAACAATTTTGTGATGAAACTGTTTTGCTAATGACCTCCTTCAACTTCAAACACTAAAAATCAGAACCTTATATGCTTTTTATCATCATCATTATCAACATTAACCCTCAGCTCAATTCTGCCTAAACCTGAAATAAAAGTTTAATAACAAGACAGCCCTGTTTACCATTTCACATTAGTGCCCTCCCACTCCCCCATCCATGTCACGAATGGAGAAAGGAAAAACAAAAAGTTTGATTCACATCAGTGAACCTGAACCGAGAGGAGTCTGGGAATTACAATGTGGGGGCAGCGATGCATTGGAAATCACGCTACCCCCCTCAGCAGCCAGAACACAGCTGAGTCACAGAGCACAATATCCCATTTAAGCAAACGAAAACAAAACAAAAAAGCAAACAACATGGAGCTGGGAAGTGTTTTCCTTCCAGCAAAACTGTAGTTAAGGGGGAAAGACAGAAAGTTCTCTACCTGAAAGAATTCAGTAGCTATAGGATAGCTCCTTTCTAGGAAGGAAAGGGTAAAGGCATCTGCTAAACATATTCCTTAAGACTGATTTTAACCACAGAGGATTTTTCAGGCAAAAGGACTGAAAGAGTGGGATGCAGAGGGGAAGAAAAGACAGCACTCGGTTCCCCTAAGTCTTCCAAAGTATTAAAACCATCAGTTACACACAGGCACACTACAGCTCTTCAGGGTATAAGAGGTTTAAGAGCAAAGCTTCATTTCCACTATTTAAAATGGAACATGAAAGTGCTTTTCTGTACTACAGAAAAAATTTAAATATTAAAAGCTTTATTGAAGCAGAAATTGTTAAGCTCTTTCAGGAATAGAGACTTCTACAATCATACTTGCTATAGCTTAGAGACGCGATTTACCATGTGAATGAAAATGGTACCTTTATCATCCAGAATTTTAAGTCATTACTAAGGAACAGATATACACCACCAATTTCCAATGCTGTATTCAAGTCTGGCGAGCTACTTTTAGCCTTGGACTATTCCAAAATCTGCTTGTCCCTCCAGAAGCCACCTACAAGTGAACACCCCCCCTGCTCTCCTACCATATACCAGAAATATTTTATTTAAAGCTGCTAGGCCTTGTTTGGGAGCAGTGATTTTTAATTTTGTTTCTCTTTTTAGGACTAGAAAGCAACCACCAACCTAAACTCTTACTATTTTCATGCTTAATTTCCTGCCAAAGCCCATGTTTTTCTGCACAGTTTCTTTCACTTCATGTTTCGTTTCCAGAAAACTTTACATCACGGTGAAAAACAGCAAGTCCCTTGCCCCTCTGCAACTTGTAAAAGACAAGGGGGGAAAAAACCCCAAGCACAGGGCTGTAAGTATTTTGCTGTAGCAGTAGTAAGCAAAATGTTCACTAGAAATACAATTTATAAACCCATTCTCTCTTGAAAAATACTTTCAAGTGTAATATTTACAGTACAGCTGAAAGGAAATAACCTCTGGGGTTTTCCCCCCGCCCCTCTCCGTTTAGTAAGTTTTACTTTACTACACAGATTGTAGTCATGAGGGGAATAAGATCAAGCAGGAATTCTGGTGTCTTTGGGGGTGCTTAAAGAAATAATCACAAACCAGCTACAGCAACCAGAGTGCCTTTGACTTAGCAGACAAACCTCTGAGGTGCTGAAAGACTAACTTTGGAAGAAAACACTTCTTGGACTGGCAGTTTTCAACGTCTTCTAAATTTGATTCCAACCAACAAAGCAAAGCAGAGGAAAAAAACCACTGAGGCAAACCACACATTTCTGAGCAGCCCCAAGCAGTGCTGCCAGACTTCAAATGGCATGCGAGCTGAGTCAGGCTTATACCTTCCACTATTAAAGGCTACACAATTTTAAGCTCCTGCAATACCTTCTGCCTTTAGACACTGAGTTTTAAAGTGAAACTAGGAAAAAAAGTCATTTTGGTGTTTAAGACTGTAGTTAAGAATGAAGAAGCCAGCAGTAGCTGGCCCCTTTACTGCCTTCCCTGTTGACAGAGAAGTAGACAAGTATCAATGTCCAACAGCGATTAAATATTTCCTCTTAGTACTCATCAATTATTGACTACGCATACATTTGCACAGAAAGGAAAACAGCATTTCCAACACACACAGCTTTCTATCCGGGAGGGTGCTTTACTGTAAGGAGTTCAGTGGGTCACTAACACCAGAAGGAGGATTATGCTTCCCAAGTTACAGGGCAATGCAGTGCTTGCACAAACACTGCCGTGCAGGCGGTGGACACACAGAGTACCACTAACAGCTAATTACTGGTTTTTGCTCCCACCATGACAGCTTATCATACTGGGTGTCCCTCCTCCTCCCATCATCTTTTCCCTACCCCCAACACCCTGATTTTTTATGCACACCTCCAACAGCACTGCCTTAAACCGGGTCAGAGCACTGATCACTTGAAAGCTAACAGCTTCCCTCTAAAGGTTCAGACCTGGAACACACTGCTCGCAGCCTGATCTGATCACAGGCATTCCTCACCTGCTATGCAAAAGGCAGATCCCTCTGCAGAGCAGGGAAGGGCTATGGCTCAGCTACTTGGATATTACTAACTGGTGAAGGTAGAGGGCACAGGCTGCAGGAGCCCCCCACCACCCCAGCCAGCCAGGGGGAGATGGCTTCTCCAGAGGTTACAGGGGTACTTTGGAGACCAGAGCAAAAAGGAGCACACTTCAAGGGGAAAATAATCAAGGTCTGCTTGCGTATGACTAAACTCCATCAGCGTGGGCAGACCTGCACACAAAACACTCTAAACCATGCATTTCACCTACATGTATGAAAAGAACAGAACTAAGCCCTGAATTTTGATGTCTACGCCTAATGCAGCAATTTTCAGCTTTCCCCACCCATGACACAAATCACAAAATACCAAGTTCACCAAAAAAAGTGAAGTCAGTTGTAAGAAGGGAAGAGGAGAAAAGCAAAAGCAAAGGGAAAAAAAGAGCTACCATAACCTCGGGACAAGGATACACAGTATGAAATATGATTAACAGTTACACTAGCAAAATTCTTTTATAAAAAAACAAGGCTGATGGCATTCTGGTAACAGCTCTAACTGCCTAGAAAAGTCACATGCATCCTTTAGGCCAAGGACCAGGTCCCCTTCCATAGTGGCTCAGTGGGTAGAATGCTGTACTAGAATGATACAGAAGATTGTAAGAAACATTTACCTTGCTCTTAATACCACATTTTAGCACTCCTACAGTTAAGCAAGCAAGAAAGGGAAGTGGTTTTAAAGTTACCAACCTTTTCTCGCAGCGTTACACTTGAGTCCATCGGATCTGCTGAAGTCTATGCTTACGTAAGCTCCACTGTCCAAACCTGAAGTACCATTTTGGAGGTGGCAAGTTGGCGCTGTAGTACTCGCCTCACAGCTTATAGGATCATCGCGTAAATTCAGAGCGATGTAGTTTAAGCCATTCTGAAATCCAGTTGAGGTGTCCCTGGACATTTTGCTTTCCTGACCATCAGAAATGTTTTCATCCGGTTTTAACCAAACATTATCAAATGAGGCAGAGCTGTGTCTTTTGCTACTATCAGTAAAGAATGAGGAGGAAGTTGTCACAGTCCCAGCAGAAGAGAATGTTTCAGAACTGTGCCTCCTCCTGCCTTGAGGATCGGCTCGAATCACTTTCGGTCCCATTGGAGGTTCAGAGCTAGGAACAGGGAAGCTACTGCTACCAGCATATCGATCGACAATGCAGAGTCTGTTAACTATGGAAGAAGGGCTGTCAATCTTTACACCGGTGTCAGATTCGGCAGCGAATGGTCGAGGTGGTGTTGCTGCCATGTTGAATGTCATCTCCGTGTAGTCATCAGTCCTGTTACTGGCGGTGCTCACACAAGCAGTACCGAACGAGAGCCTGGCATAATCAGGATTCGGCTGGTTTCTAGGAATACTGGAACTTGCATAAATTGAAATATCTGTTAGAGAGTTGGACAGTTCCTTCGCCACTTTCGGTGACTGTACATCCAAGTCAACGCTCATATAATCAGAAAGCGGGGACTGCCTGTGGTCACTGCTTGAGCCTAGAGATGATGGGGATCCTTCTGCAGATAAGGAATACGGAGTATTACTCGCCTTTTCATTAAAATCGATATTTATGTATTCACCAGGACTCGCTGGCTCAGGTGGAACTGTACGATCATACATTCTGGGGATAGTGTTACTCCCTCTTGTACCCAGCGGGAGCCGTGTGGGCCTGGTAGCCCTATTTTGCACAAGTCCTTCATCTGAACCTTTCACCACCGGCAGTTTAGAGATGCCATTAGCCAGAGCCTCACTGCTGACCCCTTTTACATTTTCTGGTCCACCATACAAGAGTTTTCCAGGTGAAGACATTGGAACATACTCACTGTGGTCACCGTTCTGTCCTGATAATGCCTTAAAACTTCGGGGCAAAGAAAAATATGAACTAAAACCTTTGGGAACGGAAGCGGTGTGAATATAATTCGAATCACTGGGGTGCTTTGGAGCTGAGTTACCAGGTGACATATCCATATACTCATTGTTGGCAATTTTCTCATTACTTCCTTTAGAAACAAATCCAGTTAAAGGACTGCGTACAGGTGAGGAGCTGGCCTTCGGAAACATCATCATGTATCCTCTGGAGTCAACCTGAGACGGTGACCACGAATTGTTAATCTGTTTTGGAACAGACATACTTTTAGGAGTCATTGGCAAGTAATCACTGTTGCTGGATAGAGAAGATGCAACTCCTGGCATCATGGGCATGTACCCATCATCCCTGGCTTTACTCCTACTTTGGTTACATATGGAATCGAGGTTTGCATCACTGTACTCCAACTCATGGTTATCTTTCAATTTCGGGGTTTCAGAGTAAAGCAATCGTCCATGATTTCCTGCAGAGTCTTCATCTAACAAAGCTGTTTGCGTTGTCTTCTGCTGCACTGCTACAGAAGTTGGTTTTGTTAGAGAGTAAGTTCTTTTCCTGAAACACTTTTCAGCCTCCATATAATCATCTCTTGAGCTATCATCTACCTGTTGCTTACTCATGGACATGTACTCACTCAGGCAGTTCTCCTCTCTGATAGGTGGCGTGTTTCCCAGGGAATCCGGTGTATTACTCCGGACCCGGAAGTACCTGAAGTCTCCAGGGCTGGAGCCATATTCATCAGAAGAAATAAATCCCCCATCGCTCGGGGAACCGCAAACAGAGGAGCTAGAAGGCCTGGTCAGCATGTCCGAAGCAGAGCCATGGCCACTACTGGAAGAAACACTGATGGGACTTGTAGTGGAGGGAAAGTGAGACACAGGCAGTGAAGCAGACCTGGTGTGGTAAGACGAGCTGAAAGCAGCTCTCACGTACCTTCCGCTCCCCTCTTGCCGGCCCAAATTCATCCTCGCAGTATTGAGGTGGATCAGACTCCCAGTCACTGACCTGAAAGGTCTGGTCATGGTTCCTTCTCCTTCGCTGGATGTTCTGAAGCGATACGAGTTGCTGCTTTTGGTGGTAGGAGGAGTCCCTCCAGCAACGCTCTCAGTTCTAGACCTCCTCTGCAAGCCTGTCTGGCTGGGGGGCAGGTTGCCCAGGTGCCTCCTGGTGGTGATGAAGGAGATGGGATTCGTACCACTACCACCACCAGAAGACTGGCTTTTGCTTCGGGGCCTGAACTCTGCAAAGGCCTTTAGAGCTTTCATGGTGTCCAGAAAAGTCTCGTGCATATTCTGGGCAACCACCGAATCATCCACTTGCATCCAGAGCTCTCCAGGCCCAATAGAGGCAGATCTGCCCACTTCGATGAAAAAGAAGTTCTCCGAGTGTCCGCAGCGGCGAATATTCATTAGCTGCAGGTGGACAGAGGGCACCTCCGAGTTCAGCTTGACGAGGTGGATGGCCTTGCTGGAGAGGCACAACCTATACACTCCAGTCAGGTTTTTTGTCTGTCCCAACCCTTTGGGCTTAACGTTGACCTGCCACACCTCCTTGAAGACGGTGCCAGGCCTCAGGGCTGCCCCGTAGTGCTCATCATCCTCATCCACCTGCTGGTCGGCGTGGTCTTCCTGCTCCAGGAAGCCCCTCTTGCTCTGGCTCATGAGCTCGCTGATCGCCTGGTACCAGGCCTCCTGCTCTGCCTCATTCTCTGCCAGCATAGCGAAGTACTCATCCTTGGTGTACAAGGCGATGATGTGCTTGTGCTTGGCATCGGCCCGCCGGCTGACGGTGAAGCACTGGTAGAGGGGGATGACCCGCTTGGGCGGGGGACAGCACAGGGAGCCCGCCCCGCCGGACCCCGCCGCCCGCAGGCTGCTCTTGAACTTCTTCTCGCTGTCGTAGTACTCGAGCCGGGCGGGGGCCAGGTGGCTCTCGGCGCGCAGGACGAAGTACCGCTTGTGCCCGTGCTTCTGCTTCCGCAGGTAGCCGCACTTCCTCACGTCCTCGCCGGCGGCGGGCGGGGGAGGGCCGCGGCCCGCCGGGGGGGGCTGCCCGCCGCGGCCCGCCGCCGGAACGTTGCGGCCCGCCACGGGGGCGGCCTCCGGCGCCAGGCAGAGCGAGGCGCTGGGCGAGCGCCGCAGCAGCAGCAGCAGGTTGTGGGGCTGAGGGGACGGGCAGCGCCCGCCCTCGCCCGCCGCCGGTTCCCCCTCGCCCGCCGCCGAGCCGAACACGCCGGGCGCCTGCTGAGGCACGGCCCCGCCTCCCGTGTGGCGGGCGCCCAGCTCCTCCTCGCCGCCCCCGGCCGCCGCGCCGCCGCCCGGACCATTCATCCCACTCGCCATCTTAGGGGCCAGGCAGGGTCCGGAGAGCCGGGAAAGGGGCACCGGGCGGAGCAGCGGAGATCCGCGCTCACCGGGGAAGCGAGCCGCGCATGGGGCCGGGCGGTGCCGTACCGGGCCGTGCCTGCGCGCCCGCACCCTCCCGCCGCCCGCACCGCGTCCGGCTGTACTCGCACTCACGCAGGCGGCCTCAGCGGCACCACGGCGAAAACATCACGTGACCCCGCGGAGGGCGGGGGCGCGCGCCGGGAGGGAGGCGGGGGCGGGGCCCCGGCGCTGAGGCGTGAGGGGGGGGGGGAGGGGGGGTGCGGTGGCCAGCGGGGAGCCGGCCCGGAGGCCTGTCGGAGTGACAAGAGGGATAGCCAATAGGAAACGGCGGCCTTGCCCCAGCCACCCAATCAGCGGGCAGAGCCGGTGGGGAGGCGGCCTCCGCGGGGGCCCCGGCGGATGGGCAGCGCAGTGAGCCAATGGGAGGAGGCGGCAGCCCCGGGCGAGCCGCGCGCGAGAGGGGTGTTTCCCGCGCGGTGGAGAGGGGTGAGCGGGGAAAGGGGCGTGGCCGGCGCTGATTGGCGAGAGGCGGGTGAGCGGCAGGGCCGTTACCCAATCCGCGCCTCACACACACCGATGGCGGAGGCGGGGAGCGGCGTGTATTCGGCTGCGCGAGTAAGACGGAAGGCGGGGCCTTGCAGAGATGGGCAGGCTCTGCAGCCAATCAGCGGCTAAGCTACCGGCTGACGTCTCCTTCGCCTTAGCCCCTTGTTACGGGGGCGGGGGGAAGTCTGCCCCTGCGCGCGCGCGCGGCCGCCGGCGGCCCTGATTGGCCGGCGGGGGAGCTGGGCGGGGGCCGCCGCGCGCGCGGGGCTGTGGCCGGGCGCGCGCCTCGGGGGAAGTAAACAAGCGGCTGTGGGCGCGAGAGCGGCCGTTAGTGCCGCGTGCAGAGCCGGTGCGTGAGGGGACCGGCCGCCATGGCCCGCGGTGCGTGAGGGGACCGGCCGCTTCGGGTGCAGGCCTCTGTCGTCCTGCACCGCCACAGCCCGGGGGCTGTCCGCCGCCCGGCAGGCTGGCTTTGGCTCGAGCAGCGAGCTGCGCTGGTGCCGGGTGCAGCGTGTGATCTCTAGCCTGTGGTAACCAGGCAGGCCACGGGTATAGTCCCCGAGTTTGAGATCAAAACGAGTGAGGAGCACAGTCACTCTGGCAGTCAGATTGTGAAGGGACGTTTGTGTGCTGTAAAATTCACTCTCCTCCATCTACATTGATTTTTGTTAAAATACGGGGCTAGATGTTACTGGATGATCCATGTTCTAGCATGTTGCACCATTTAAGAGACAGTACTGGAGAGTATGGGGCCATCTCTAGCCCTTCACCGTCCTAATTCTTCCCCTTGCCAGCTCACCGGGTGTTCTGGCAGAGGCACTTAATTGCCGTTAAGCAGAGCAGTTGTGACCCTACCCAGAAGCTGTCAAGCCAAGAAGAGAACCAGGTTCCCACCTGCATGTGCTGGGCCGCACTGCTGCAGCAGTTGTGAGGCAGTGGAGATCGAGGTGTTGTCTACTGATGCCATCCCTGGAGCTTGCTTATTTCTAATACAGGTGTGCCTGCCAAAGGTATATTCAGTTTGAGGTAGGGGGTTCCCTGCACTGGTCGTGCAAGTGTAAAAGTAACTTTATTTTTCCCATAATAAAACTGCAAAGATAGTTCGCTAGCCGGTGATACTGGACATGTGTCTCTTTACAAGCTCACTCTGTCACTCAAACCTGATGTTCTTCACTTGCTTTCAAGGTCATTCTTTGGCCTCTTCACCTCTGATTGATTATGTAGATGGCATCTGTCCAAAATTCCTGACACCAGCTTCCACCACCCGCTTGTTAAAGTTCAATAAATACCTCTGTTTTCTTTCCTTCTGCCTCTCATGTGAGAAAAGATATTCCTTGGAGTCCCCAGTAACTCAGTTTGGAAGCTGGCACACCACATCTCATACTTCACATATTGATTGTTTGATTGTTAATGCCTCATTATTTCTTCATACTTCCTCATTCTCTGTCTGTTCACTCCCTGCTCATCATGTGTTTAAACCACAATCTTTCTTTTATGTTTTTACAGTATCTAACACTGTGTGTTCTTATCCATGATTATAGCTCATCAGTGTTACGGCAATACGTAACTACAGAAAGTAATTATTCCCCAAACAAATATTACAGACAGTAGGAAACTGAGATTTAATTTAGTTTTTAAAGACATTTAAACATGTTAGTATGAAGATACACGACTAAACACAATAGCATTGATTATGCCATGCAATGCTGTCATGAAATAGCTATACAATTATACTGCATTATATTGCTTGTAGCCCCTGGTAGAATCAAACTGGTTTTTGAAGATACATTCCTTTTGTTTTTCATTGTTTTCTACTTGGTCCTTCAGTTGGGTGGAGCTGAGACTGCACATTTCCATATATTGTTTGGGTTCCTTTCTATGCTTTATACATGAAAATTTGAAGTGGTTTTAAATATAGTAAAGCCTTAAGACTTTAGAGCAAGGTGAACTGCGTTCACTCCATGCTTATTCCAGCTGGTTGCTGAAGGATACATGTGGGAGGAAGAAAGGAAATGATCTGAAAGAAAGGGCTTGGGTTTTCTATTTTGTTTATGTTTTTTTTTAGTCATCAACCTCTGGGCTTGTTTGACAGTAACTATGAGTAAGCTGCCTCTGTATGCAAGAAGAAATGTACTGGTGTTTTCTGGTCTCTCTTAAAGCCTTTCCTCTTACACTGCACTTTCAGTGTTTTTACTAGGGAGTTGAGAAAGTGACAGATACCTAATTCAGTTGTGTAGAACATTAGGGTGGTTAGCATGTGTGCTCAGACAAACAGACCTTATGGAAATGGATTTTTCTGATGAGCCCTCTCTGGCTTAGAAAGAGTGCTCAGCCTTCCTGAAAACATAACTTGTTCTTATTTTTCTATGTGACTATTAGGAAATACTTCCCTGAACTGCAAACTGATCTCTGTTTTGCATATGCTTTCTCAACTTTCATTAGTAGGAAGAATAATTCATTTGTTTTCTCTCTTTTCAGATAAATGTTGTTTTGATGCAGTTATTGAATCAAAATTAATCGCTTCTTTAGTAATGCTTTTTTATTTTTATCTTACATTTAAAATATGTAAGAATACCTATTAGTGTATGAGATCCATCCATTACTGAAATAATAGTTATGGGATGTGATCTAGTTTTACTGTCTTTTTATGTCACAAAATATTACAACTTAAGCTTTTGTAGGTTTCTGTCTCAGTGTTTCTCTGGCTATTGGTCTGGCACATCACCATAGTTTACTCTCTAAAGTCAGTGCCTCACTGTTCTGTCGAGTCAGTTCTGTGTTCTTCAGTTTTACTTACAGAAACAAACATAGCCTGAGCATGAAATGCTTCCTTAACTGTGGTTGCATTGTTTTGCAGCAGCTGTAACGGGAAATCAAGGTGCTCTCTGCGTGTCTCTTGATCTCAGCCAGACTTGAAGAACCTGTAGTTCATAGCAGTGGAGGTATGTTTGCTTTGTGTTTCATTTATTTGCTCTTTCTACCCACCAAGTGTCTGCATGAGGCATGCACTGTAAAAGACCAGAAATTTGCAACCATTTCTTTCATTTGCACAGTTTCCACAAGTGGCTATAATGTTGGTAATGTTAAGTAATTAAGTGATTGGTATTTGTACCATTGAGCCAGATGGAGGGTTGTGTATGTCATCTGCTGCAGAAGTATTGCGGGACAAGCAGTGGGTCTGTATAGGTGCCCGTGAAATTCCACAAAGAGCAATATTATTAATTCAATTAAGATATAAGAGGTTGTGGCTACAATGACACATGATTTGTTGCTCATTTCTTCTAGATTCACTAGCCTATATTATACTCATCCTCAGTTGCATCTACGGGAATAATTGCTCAGTAAAAGGGAAAAAAAACGTTTTCTTGAGTAGCAGAACACAATCCTAGCTCAGTCTTACACATGGAGTGTTCACAGAAAGGAAAGGAACTCCACATTACCTCTCTGTAGAAATTTAGAATTAAAATATCCCAGAAGTATTTAGCAACCAAAAGATGCTGAGTGATAGGTAAGCTCCGTAGTGTTCAAGTGTTACACTGTTTCACTAATTTATAGATTTATATACTTTTCTAGCATTTTATTGACTATTTTAACTTAGTTTCTAAAAGTAACTAATGTAATTCTTCATAATACATATTCATGGCCCAAACTCTTCCCTGGAAGTCAGTGTCAATGGAATGAGAAAATGGATGTTTGTAACATTTCTTAACCAAGATGAGGACAAAAATGCCTCTGTTTAAGGCACGGATTGGGAATTCTAAACTGCTGCTTCAGTTTGTGGCAGGTTTGCCCTACATCCTTGGGCAAATCTCTCAATCTATGTTGTTCTTCAATTCCTTAGTCATTAAATGGAAATAATTCCTCCCTTCCTCAAAAGAGTGTCTTTGGAGATAAAATCTGTTAATGACTGAGAACCTCAGGTATTACGATATCAAGGGTATATAAAAATCGCTGAAAGCCAAGCACTTCCTTTATCCCTACAACTGCATGGAATCCATTGTGCATGCCTTAAATGTGCATTTTTCCAGGTGTAAGGTACACAAACTCTTACTGCTTTCATCCAAGCCCTCCTTACTGTGTTGAAAGTAAGATACCAGAACCTTCACAGCACTTGCTATGATGCTTATTTATGAAAATGCATTGATTTAAATTTAAGATTTTTAGGCACAAAGATTAAAGGCAGACATGTTAATGAAAGTTGCCCAGTTTAATTTAGAGGGAGCAGTGGGTGCTCAGCACCTCTCTAATAATGAAGATCCGGTTGTTTACTTGTTCCATTATTCTCCTTTCACCATCTATCTAATCCTGGCACATAATTGTCTACAGAAACGCTTGGTTTCTTTACTGTTCTGTATAATTGGGGATAGTGTCACCATGCAGTGAAAAGAGCCACAGAATGCTGGTTTTCAAAGGCATACGCTCCAATCTGCAAAATGTTTTCTCACTGGATCAGGGATGAATAGTAAGATTATTTTGCCTACTTGTTTTCCTGTTAACGGATAGTTGCTATTTGGGTTATATAGTGATGACAGCTTTGGGATTGTGTGAAATATTATGCAACCACTTTAGTGAAAAAAAAAACCCACACCATAAATGTGCCCTTTTGCAATATACAGTCTGTTGTCTGTCCAGGTCAGTAAGATGTGGACACTACTGAACAAACCAGACTGCTACTCACTAATTTCACAGGTTTTCTTTGGAGAATAGCAGGGTGGAACAGAAATCAAAGATACACATTTATGTAACTGGAAATAAAAAGTGGTACAATTAGCATTAGTTTTCAAGCATTAATGAGCAGAAAGGACTGTTTTCAGAACGGAAAGCAATATTCCCCCAAATTGAGTGCCGATGTCCCTTTCCTATTACTTTCTTTGCTAGCGCATCATACCTGCTGAAAAACTGTTGTGTATCGATTAGCCAGCATGTCTTTCATTCTTTGGTTTTAAAAAGTCATTAGTGGAAGTTGAAGGAAGTGCGCCCAGGACAGTTTATAAATAAGAAGTTCCAGCTTTATGCGGGATGATCCAGCTACTGCAATCACCATCTCCATCCTCACTTTGAAAAATCAGTTACTTTTCAGTTTCATTTTTTGAATTGGAACGTTTTAGGTAGTTTGTGTCTTCCCTTCCTAGTGGAGGTTTCTTTAGCAGGACAGGGAGCAACCACAGTTGTGTGGTTTTGTACTTGTTTTTTCTCATGACAGCTCCAGTCTCAGAGTGTCAATACTGGAATTCCAGTGGAGGTCAGATTGTTTTTAACCTCAGTTTCTCCAGCGATACCTGTCTTGGGGAATTAGTGTGTTTGTGCTTGTCGCAACCACAGCCACACTTAATGAACTGACTATTACTTAAACAGTTTCATGTGATGCTGTTTTCATTTAGCTTCTATATATTCCTCTGTTGTCTAATTGGCAGAAATTGTCCTTTATTTTTGGTGTAAGAAAGAAAGAACTCTCTCATATGCATGGCGAAATATGCTGAATTTTTAATCTAGTCATGGCCAACTCTTGAAACGCTTCCTGTGGACTCCCCTAACTTTGTCTGAATTATCATTCCTTGTTATGTAAGGGCATATATTTTTAATATTTATGAACAATTTAATGAGAGAAAAAATGCACAGTTGTTAATCAGCTAACTCTTTATTTAGATTTCTTTTACTTTCTGATACAAGAGCATAAAGATGTTTTGTTAGAAATGTGATGTTGTGTAATGGAGCAACAAGTGATCACCTGAGTTTAAGAAAAGTATTTATGAGAAGAGAAAAGATCCATCTAACTTAAGGGAAAATATTTTAAAGAAAGAATCCTGGCATATAGAATCCTTCTGCACACAGAGGCTGGCACAGCCACATGTTGTTTTCTTTTTCAGCTGAGTCTGAGCTTTCTGTTGGAAAAGTTGGGCTGGTATTTTTGCTTTACACTGTCTTTGACTGACAGCTCAGAAATGCCTCCATTTGTGATACAGAGACAGCATAATCCATTTCTGAGGATGCCAAACCTTCTGTCAGTAAGAAATAATATTGTAACTTCACTATTACTGTGTTGGGGGGGGTTTAAACAAATATGGCCAATTGCCATTACAAAGAAAGCACCAGCTTAGGGTTACATTTCAGCCTTCCTCAAACAGTCAGTATCTGTGGTAACTGCAGTCATCAGTGCTTGGCAAAAGCAGAGTGAAAGTGCCTTTGCCCCTGGCTATATGAGCCAGTTTAACGTATTTGCAGGAAGGGCTGACAGAGGCTTTGCTGTGTCTCTTCCTTAGACACTGTTACCTAATGCAGGTAGCCCATGCAAGGTAGTAAAGGAGTGGTTTATGTCTCTTCACTGTATTGAACTGGCCTGTAGTAAATGCCACTATCCCCATAACCTTACCATTCTGAAGCACAAATGCCTACAAAGAAGTAAACTAACCGTGTAGAGCTCTGCAAGAAAGCATAGGGTGAAGCAAAGAGCTCCTCTCTGCTGTGATTGCAAGGGGGGTGTCTGTATTGGCATTTTAGGTTCAGGAGTTTGCTTTTGAAGAAAAGACTTTTGGAGCATGCAAAGTGAATTCCTTTTTGATGAATCTAAACCAAAAGATGCATTCCAGGAGCACAGCCACGATGTATCTACGTCAGTATTTTAGTTTGGATTAGAAGTTAACTTGGAAATCAATTTTTCAATTGTCCCTACTCACCTGCTTTCATTTGCAATGTGTAGCAGTCCTGGAGTGCACAAACTGAATTCCTTTCGGATGAAATTAGACCAGAAGCTGTGATACAGCAGCATGTTGATGGATTATCTGTTCATTGAACCATCCATGAGCTACTGTCAGGTAGACTGCAAAATGCACGTAGAGTGGACATCAAGTTTTCAGCACCGACTCTTTGCCGTCTACTGCTCCGTGTTTTCTTGCTAATGCAGACACAGTTGTAATGCAGTCCAGCTGCTCAGGAAGAGTCAGACTACAGGATCGAATTAAAGTTGGGATGAGGTAAAACCCTGGAAATCTGTGTAGTATGGACTGTGTCTGCAGTGCTGTATCTTTCCACATACTGCACTGTTTGGTGAGGATAGCTAGTGGTACATTTCAGGCTAGCAGGTAGCCTCAGGGAGAAATAAGGAGTAAACAGGGCACACCGTGTTTTTGTTGTGTCTTTTGTGTGATCTCTTGGAAAAAAAACATTTGCTGTGGACAACCTGCAACCTTTGCTCTGTAATGCCTCGCTTATCAAATGGGTTATCTGTCTTGTGGGTTGGGTATCTCAAGTTTTGAAGTTGTTTTTATGAGGTCATCTAAAAATGTAGCAGCTTTTGTTAGGATTTCAGGATACTGCTGACTTTCAAGGAGTATGTGTGTGAAACAATGAGGCAGACAGCAAAGTCAGCGAACAGAGAAGGAAGAGGAGTTTGATCAACACCGGGTTGGATGGGGCTTCGAGCAACCTGCTCTAGTGGAAGGTGTCCCTGCCCGTGGCAGGAGGTTGGAACTGGATGAGCTTTAAGGTCCCTTCCAACACAAACCAGGCTGTGATTATATAAAGGTGGTCCTTTGGCAAAGAAATGGGAGGAAGGTGTGAGAGCAATCAGAGGGAGTGGGGGAGGATAAGGGATCCCCTTGGGCTTGTTTTTTCCCTAGTGGCTGTTGCTCTCTCAGGGAGGGCAGAGCATGGTTCCACCTGTCTGTCTCTTTCTCGGACTCCCCAATGCTCCCTCCACCACCTTCCTGCTGCCTCCCAAATCTCTGCCACAGGGCTGAGCAGGTCGTCGGTGCGGTCACACCTCACACTGCCGTGCCGTTGTCGCTATCCGTCACCCGCGAGGGGGTCCGGCACAGCCTGGGGTCTGGGCAGCGGCTCGTTCTTGTCGGAGCTCTCCCGGGGTTGCCGCATCCACCTCTGCCGGGTGGATGCAGGGAGGGCGATGCCCACGAGTACCACTCGCTGCTGGAGCCGGCGCACGCTGCCGCTCGGCAGGCAGCCCGGGAGGGGCTGATGGGGTGGAGGGCTGGTTGCCCCAGTAACGGCCAGGCCTTGTCTCTCGCGAGATCCGCGGCAGGTCTGTCTGCGGCCCGGGCCGGAGGGGTTGTGACAGCCTGGCAGGGGAGCCCTGTGGGCTTTGTGTGATGAGCGGCTCGGCTTTCCGCGTGTGACCGACAGACCTCCTGTACATGGGTATGGAATCATCTCAGACGTGTAGCAGGACAATACAGACATTCCAGAAAACACTAGCACTAAACCTACTGGGTTACATTTTAACATCATTTGCAGTGGGTGGGTGGTTGGTTTTTTTTTGTCAATATACATTGGTCCTGCTTTATTGTCGCAAAGTAGTGCTCAGTAGAAAACAATTTGTATTAATGCCCCTCACAAAGTGAGTGCTTTTGAATTTTGCACACTTCAGAATGTAGGCTGAGATGGAATCGTTGCTTGTTCCCAGTATGGGACAAAACCTTACCAGTTCAGATGGAGCTCAGAAAGAAATTATGACTCAGAGGCAGTCCTCTGAATCATATTTCCCCTGAGCTGCAGCATTGCACAAGCAGGGAGTATGCAGGCAGCCCTTGCCAGATGGAGCATATTCCCTCTGTTGTGTCCAGTCAGCTCTCTGCTGACAGAGGAGGGAGTGAAATGATTATGTTTACTTCCAACCCAGCTTCCCCCAACTTCTCCACTTGCTCATGGAAGGAAACCTCTTTGAGGTTTGCTCATTAATATAGTGTGCCCTTGGTAATAGCTTTCAGCAAGGATGGCGTGATGACACAGCAGAATGCAAGAATGCCTTACAACCTCCATACAGATTTTTGAGACCATCAGGTGTCTGATGTGTTGAGTGTGTTATACTGCTCATTTGTAGGCAGGTGGGACACAGTACTCACTTGTCAGGTCTGAAACTAATGCTTCGTCCTTGGACACTCACTGTTCATCCTGTAGGGAGCAGATCAGTTGAAGTGGGAGAATACATCAGCAATATCTACATGGCCTTGCCAAGTAGTGTTTGATTCCAGGCAGATTTGGCAAGGGTAATAATCACCAAGTAAAATGTAATTAAACAAATCAGAGTTCTTGGTATTTTCTTTTTGAGTTGTACTCGTATGTAAAACAACAAAAATACTTCCTCTGTGTTAAATTTAAGAATTTAAGGCTAGCATTAGCAAATAATCAGCTGATGAACGAATTAAGCTTTGCAATGGCTTTTAACAGATTCATTCAGCAGATTTTACAGATGAACAGTGATTTACCTGTAAATAATTGAGATTAAAGTATTCATTTGGTAGTGTTAGATTGACTAGCAATGCAAAGGTCCATTGTTAATAGTTAAAGAGGTTAATGATTCTGGTAACCTACTAGGAATCAGGCATTTGGAATTCCTGACTTTGTAGCACCAGTAATTCTGTGTGAAGCCTAGCAGTGATTTCTTTCCTGGTTTATGAAGGAGGAAAATCTAAAGCAGATAGGATAGTGTATGTTGAAATTGGTCACTTCAATGTGAGACATCTGAACTTTTATAGTTTAGTGTTTTTTTTTCAAATTACCTGAACCATGTACTTAAGGAGCAAATTACACACCTATCAATACAGGAGGAAATGCATGAGGAAATATCAATTTGTTCAGTTTAGCCTGTAGGACTGCTTGGGTAAGTAGCAGCTCACCAACACAAATATGGATTGTGCAATCTCATTTTAAGCATGTAACTTGAGATTTCATTTGGTATGATCCTTACACCTACGTTTGTTCTTCAGAAAGAACTTTCACAGAGTCACAAGTAGTTTTCACAACAACTAAAAATTTTTTACAAAAGAAAATAGTTTATAATAGAGCCAGCAAACATTATGTTGCAATAAATTAAACAACAGATTGTCACTGAGTATTTGCTGTCTACTGATACTCAGTTGTCAGGGCTGTTCTGTTATTCTGGTTAATCTTTTATGCTTGCCAAGCCTTACTTTTCATCACTTCACAAAATAATAAAAGACTGAGTAATAAATTATGATTATTATAAAAATTATGATGTGCCACTTTTTTTTAGGAACCTAACAGTCATTCTAAAAGGTGTACCCTTATGGTGTGGAAGGTAAAGCTGCAAAACCTGGTCTAGGCTGTCTCTGTGATTGGCATAAAGTTGACTGAAAGAACAAACAAGTGCAACAGATAATACCTCTACAGTTACTTTTATTTAAATATTTAAATGCCTGTTGTTAGTTTGATAATTATTAGTTAATTGTTGTTAAATAAATTAGACTATAAACAGGTGTCAAGGGATTATGAAGGGAAAGTCACATTTGATGTGATTCCTTCATACAGTAATTACACATTTGAGGGGTGTTTGCCATAATATTTTCTCTCGAAAATAAATGAAATACAAACAAATGGCCACAATTTCACTTGAAAATAGTTTAGTGAAATGTTTTAGCTTGAATCAAGACATGACCATTTGCTTGTTCTTGAATATGCTATGGTTAGAAGGCATGCTAAAGCCTTCTGAATGCCTAGTAAAACAGCATGATGTGTTAGTTGTGAGGAGGGCCATTCTGAAAAGGTAACTGACATACTGTTAGGAGAGGGTGGCGAATACAGATCTCACACATGTGGAAAGAAATCAAAATAGCCATAGAGCAACAAGAGCAACACTAATACGTCATAACTGACAAGTGGATTGGGTCCTCTTCCTTCTCCTTCCTTCTCTAAATTCACTACTTTCAGCCTTCAGGTTATTTTGCCATGTGTCTGCAGACCCACATAAAAGCACTAATACAGCTGTATGATTGAGAGAAATCTGATAGTTTATTCTAGGGTGTCTCATGGGGGTTTTCTCCAGAAAGCATCAGGATGATATTGTTAGCTAGAGAGACAGTTTGAGTTAGTGTATTTTCCTACTAAGTTTATAGAGTTTACATATACAGGTGTAGGGCTTCTTCAAGCACATCAGGAGCAAAAGGAGGATTATGGAGGGTGACAGAGCATTGACACAGGCTTCCCAGAGCAGGTGGGGTCTCTCTTCTGGAAATACTCAAAACCTGCATGGACACAATCGTGTACAGCCTGTTCTAGGTGACCCTGTTTTACCAGGGCTGTTGGACTAGATGATCTTCAGAGGTCCCTTCCAGCCCCTACCATTCTGTGATTCTGTGATCTGTAGGTGTAAAAACATTACAGTAGTAATACACTTCATTTTCACACTCAGCATTGCAAATACACTGAGTTTTGACATACCTGTAAATGGTGTGAATTGTATCTAGATAATACACAATGTACAGACTAAAGAACATACCACGCCAGCTCCAGTCATTATAAAATTAACAGTGTTGGTTCACACACACATACATTCACACATATATATATATATACAAAACAAATATATGTACATCCAGCAAAACAAAAGATATAGCTCAGACATCAATAAAAAACAGGTCCATACAAATGAGACACTAGTTTAGAATCATAGTAAACTTAGAATCTCTGTGTACAATCAAGTAAAGAGGGGGCCTAATTGCATAAACCTTGCATTTTGCTGGAATTAAAAAGCAAAAGAACTATTTCCAGTGACTGAAAGGACAAAATAAAGTAGACCTTTCGGTGTGTAAATTTTTAACCCCTGAAATAGTTCATGAAGTAAGAGCATCGCTCAACTGATTGCTTCGTTTGCTGCTAACCCTAAAGTTTCTCCTTGGATTAGGGGAAAAATGTAAATCAGCATTCACACTGTTATAATTTATTTATTCTAAAACCCAGTTCTTATTTGGGGATATTAGAAAAGGAAGGCTCAGGTACTTGCTCAAGTACACAGAAACTGCTTTTCTTTCAGAAACTTGCACTAAAGTTACCTGCTCCACTTGAAGATGTACCTGGGTACTCTCTGTGCAGCAATTTGAAGCTGACTCAGAGCAGCTCAGCACAAAAAAACAGAGTGACTAATCTCTTTGTAGAACTGAGGCTTTGCAACTTTGCTCTGAATCATCATGACAACTCAAAGTGCCTGGACTTAGTACAGAAATAAACAGATTAAAACAGCACTCAGTTTCAAAACAAACATTACTTCTGGTCCTTCTGTCAGAATGACCTTGGTGACACTATTTAACATCAAAGTCACTGATATAAAGGGTAGTTTAAAATCTCTAGAAGACTATCAAAGTGGAATCTGATAAGTTAGTGGAAAATGAGGAAAGAAAGAATGAAAGGAGGAAGGCAAAAATATTTTCTTACCCATTAAGTATGCCATTCATAAAGACAGTGGGAGCAATCATTTATCAAGTAGCAAAAGTGGAACTGAAAGAATAAAACTTGATGGCATTAGGATGTGCAGGGGAGAGCTAAAGGAGATCTGTGATAATTCACCTGTTCTTCACATACTCTTGCCACCCTAAATTAGGTCTTCACATTCTACGATCAGATATCTAACTAAACAGTAACATTAGTCCTACTTTATTCAGCAAATATCTCTCTGTTAAAAATCTATGGTCGTTTATCTTTGTGCTGCTATCTTAAAGGTAAATATTAGTATAGGTTGGGCCAGGGTCTCTTCTGAAATGGATGAGTGGTTGCTTCTGCCACCTCTTAAGTTATAGGAGCAGATCTTTCAGTGGGAAATTTGGAAAAGCAGACCTGAATTTAATGATCTGCAGATTAAATGGTTAGTCCCGATTTGCTCTTGTGTAAGCAAGAGTTCTGTTTGGCCATATATATTTATTTCAAGACCATAAAATACATTTTAACCATTTTGAAATCTTCAGTAGGATGGGTCTGGGCATGCCTGTGCAGACAGACCCAAGTTTTTCTGCCTGTAGTCCAAGATAGCCACGATCTAGCTCTGACTCACAAGTGTTAACTCTCTGCTGTGGCAGAGGTAAGAAACCCTGCGTGGCATCCCAAAGCCATGCAGATACGTTAGCACGATGCTGTGCCCACTAAGAATCCAGCCATTCAGCAAGGTTGGTTTGTCTGTGCACTTTGTTTTTTCCAGAGTTGGTTTACCTCAGCATAACATAGCAGCAGCGTGAGTTAAGTCTGCCAGCATGTCTGTTGGTCATGCCTAATATCCATATGCAAGGCATCTTTGCCAGGGAATAAGTATTCCAGAGCAGAAAAGAAACCTAATATAGAACTTATAAACATAAATTATGGGTATCTAAATGAATAGATTTAGTCATTAGATAATCAGCGGTAGCACTGAGTGTATTACAGGGTTTGAGGTAATAATTTGGTTTATTACGCGTATACTACTGCATCTCTGTAATTAAAATATATATATTTAGGTATTGAAAAGGATTTTTATAGAAATGGTGTTTCATTTAATGTCTCATTTCATAGAAGTTGTGATCGCTGCAATAGTGAAAAAAGTAAATAAATGTAACAAAACTCCAGAAATGGGCAATGACGAATGTCTTGTCCTTTGAGTCACAAATTAGCAAGAGGTAACATGTTAATCACTTTAACATGAAGAAAGCTAATAAGCATGTTAGTTAAAATGCTTTTGTGCTCGAGGTAGGATCATGTAATATCCCAGAAACTAAGCAGAGCTGGTCCTCGTCTGTACTTGAATGGGAGATGGGCAAGAAAAATTCATCGTGTTACGAGAAAGGATGTCAGTGGTTTCAGGGGTTTCATCATTGCAGCTGAGTCAGTTCTGAAGCCGTGCCTGCAGTGGTGGTAAGGAAGCATGCTGCTGCTGGGACTGGACCCCAGGTTCATTCAGTGGTTAGACTTAAATTTGGATCCACGATCTGTGGCATTACATTTAGGAAAGGTTTTTGTTTTGAATTTACATCAATAACTTCACTACAACAACAGAAAATGTGTGAAAAGTTTGCAATGGGATATAATACTAAATGAACAGAAATTAATTTAATTGAATAATTAGTATTAATTGCTCAATACCTTTTGTTTTGTCTTCAGCATGAGTCAGGAGGCGGATATGGTCATCATGGTCATCAGTAGTTTCTCTGCCTCATGTCTTCATTGCTCCCAAATTTTTACTTGTAAAAAAATAAAGATAACTGATAAAAGTAAAATAAAAAAAAAAATCAAGGAAATGTTCATTGTATCATATCTACAATACAAATATAAACCCAGAAATAGCACTTCAAATGGACTGAAAATGAGGAATTGCAGAAAGCTGAGATGGGAAGATAAAAGGCCAAAGTCTGTTAATGGCAGGGCTAAAAAGAATTTGATGGAATTTGAGCAGAATCAATCCAAAAATGGTTTGAAGTCTGTTAGTACATTAGTTACAGGAAGCACAGACCTTTTCATGGAGAGTGCAGGCACTGCACTTCTGAAATGGCATTCTTTCTGAAAGAAAACTTGCTCCAAGTCTGAAAATTAGAATGTGATGTAAAATTCACCTTTGGCAATACAGATTTTCAGAACCCCATTGTAGTCCAGAATTTTTTTCGTGGTTTTATTAGATTGAATTTGATTTTTCTTGTTTTTCAAAGCTTCCTTGAAACCTAGAGGATTTATTTTCTATTGATTGTTAGCTCTGTCATTAATGCATCTATCAACCTAATCTTTCAGACAAAAACTACATTGAGATTGCTGAAGATAAATAGGAAAGTAAATTTCAGAAACTTTGGAAACTGAAACTTGCATGGAAAATTTCAGGATCAATTTTTTTCATCTATTCCTGTTTAATTTGCTCCTATTAAGTCAAAGCCCCTTTATGTTCATCCAGAGAACTCTTGTTCCTACTCACTTGAGAGTCATCCTCCACTGTTTCATCATGTTTCTCTGTCTTGAACTATATCATTCCAGTCATAGGAAATCAAGACAGATTCCTGAAAGAAGAGGTCATTAATATTTCTTTAAAGATAATACTGTTTACATCCTTTACACAATGTTTGCTGTATTATCTGCTGTATTTCCTGTTAATGTGAGTAACTCAGAAGACTATGTGTGTAATATAGTGTAGAATTAACCATTTCTGGAACTGTTACATATTCAGTCTGTAGTTAGTGGGATGATGAACACTCTTCAGTTGTTGTCAGAGCAAATGCCTGATTCCTGGATTCAAGAGACATTCTGCCATCCCAGTGGGTTTAGGTCTAAAAGACACTCACCTCAGGAGTTTCATCTGTTGATTATAAAAGACTCAATGTCTGTGACCCACCAAAGCTGCTATCTCTGGAGATTAACCACATGTTTATGAACCGGTGTTACACTTCTTTGTAGACGAGCCAGAAGAAACTATGATTTATAGCTCCAAAGTACATAAACTAGTTTGTTTGTTTGTGGCAAGATTTAAATGTCATTAATGAAGTCAATTAACATTATTATTGATCGTAAATCTGAAGATTTAATAAACAGAACAGTGTTTCATAAGATCTTTTGGGAATAGTCTGACAAGTACATCTGCAGTCAGGTATCACTTCCTGACTCCTTTTGGAAAGATAGTGTAATACAGTGTTTATAATGGGTGTTGGATTATATTCAAATTTAAGTCGCTTAAAGTGTATTTGCCTCTGCTTACTTATGTGGAAAAAGGAAAACAGTATTTTTAGAAAAGTTTTGACATGTTTCCAGGTTTTTGGAGTGAAGGAAGTTGCTGCGTAGTATCAGCAATGTGACTTGGACTGGGTGGGGTTTATCTGTAGAAAATCTGAATTTTTCTGTTTCATGGGAGAGGTGTCAAGAGATTAGTTTTCATATGAACACCCCATAATATTCTGCAACAACATCATGTCACTGTGATATACTTAACACAATTCTGTGTTGGAGTACTGAATAAGTTGAGATAACAAAGATTGCTACAGGCTGCTCATGTTTGCATGGGCAAAGCTGAAATACGTGTTTAATTGTATTCATTTTCAAACTTCTTGTAAGCAAATATTATATTTCTTAGGCAAACATACTTGATTTTCTTAGCCAAGTGTCAATTAAAATTCACATTTTTACTATTCACACAGTTAATAACACACTCTCCTTGTGTCTGCAGACCGTAATAAATACGTATCCACTAGAGCTGCTGCGAAGTGAACACTGCGTGGCACAAGCACTGCTATTTTGGGAGTGGGTGCAGCCTAAAATGGGAGGTAGGGTGGAGTCATGTGCTATGCATGTTAGTTAATTTTCCTTCTGCAAGCTGTGGAAAGGGAATTCTATCTGATGCTTTTAAGAGCAAAAAGGGAAGCAAAGTTATGCTTCCATTGCAAAAAAATAACTTACAGAGTGTGTCAAAGTATATGAGTGCACTTCATTCCCCTTTCTCTGAGACTTGTTCTGTTCTTAGCAGCATAGTAAATCTAGAGCAGCCTCATAGAAAGTAAGATCACTTACCAAAGATAGGAAAGGTTTTAAAAAATATACTAAATTATGGTTTCTGTGTCTTGAAATTTGGAGTTTGTGTTCAGTTTGTCACCTGCCTGAACTTTGGTGCCTTCACACAGATACAATGCTGTGTACTTTTCCTAGGGTCATGTTTGTGAAATGATTTCTTGATTACATGAAATACTTCTGAAGATTGTTTAACAAGCTACAGCTGGTTGGGATATCAAATAAATGAAAGCTGTGATATCTAAAGTTGCTTTGCTAAAATTCATATAAATTTGCCCAAATTTGTTGAATGAGTGACCAAGACTTTTTTATTCCAAATACAGTATGGAAAGTCTACCCTGTTGAATTTCTGATAAGAACCTTATTTTTCACAAGCATCTTCTCAAAGGTTTGACACTCATGGATGTTTAGACGCAGTCTGGATTTGCGTGTCTAAATTCTCATGCAAAAAACTGCTGCACTTTATTTCCATTGCTGCTGATAAGTTTGGGAGGCTTGCTTTTGAATCTGTAGGATGCTAAAATATTTCCTCATGATCTGTCTGTGTGAATGAAATGTTTGTGGATATGTAGCAATCAATGCATGAAAATATTAAGATTAAAGTAGTGAAAGTACCGTTTTTAAGATGACGTAGATATTTAGAATTATAAAAAGATAAGTGCCCTTTATTTTTCTGTCTTCCCATGTGTTTAGGATCTCATTTGAAGAGGATAAAGGGTGCTAGAGCCTGCCTGTAAGGCAGAAGCAAGTCAGAGTGCTAAAGATTTCATAAGTTTCTCTAATTTTAACAGCATCTAACAGAGCTGTTCTTCTGGATTGCCAAAAAGGGCAAGAATTTGACCCTTTGGCAGTGTCTGTAATGAGAGGGACTCCTCTTGTGTACATTACCTGACCGAAAGGTGCTTTGGTGCACTCTTGAGTCAACACAACTGTTCTGGCTTGCTTTTTAAATATTTGCAGGGAGTTCACACATGATTAGCTGACTACCAAGAATGAGCCTCTAGAAATGTATTGTTTAAGAGAATCCTAAGCTTTTGTGCCACACACAAGAACAAGGTTTTGTAAGAATAACAGAGGGACACTAAGTTCATGAGTCAACATGTTGGGCTGGAATGCAGCCAGCTGTAGTCATGGCACAACATCACTGCACTCCAGAAGTTGACTAGGTTTTGTGACTTTGTAAAATATTTCAGAATTTGCAAGAGAATTGAATCTAGAAATAGAATTTTCTTTTTGATTATAATAATACAAAGTGAGTCTCAAAAAGAATCTCTTTTTTTCATAACTAAAAACTGGACATTTACACCAGAACAGCTCTTGTGTAATAATACTTGTGTCTACATGTGGTCTGTCTTTATTAGCTGTATAACCCAGAGATAGTCATAAGAAAGACACTCCAGAGAAGGGAAATAACAACAGCTATTACAGGTTATGTTGCTTCACAATTGGACAGAGCTGCGTAAGTCTGCAGCTCACTCCCAGGACATCGAAGTCTCTGCAGCAGAGTATTGAAACACCTACACTTCAGTTGTCAATCCAGTGATGTAGGTTTGATACAGAGCCCCACTCAAACTGTTCACACGTCATGTGTGATGCAAGAGCTATATATATGTTGGCAATAATGTCTTACACAGACCTACAGTGCTCATATGGTCATGGGTTAGAGTGGGTTAGAGCGAAAGGCCAATGGATTATTTTGTTGTTGTTGTTACTCCTTTTAGGGGCAAATCCTGCCCAGTCATGTGCTAGTTAAAGGTCTAGAGCACACAGTCTCCTATTAGTGATGCACATACTCCTAAGCATAAATAATTTTATAAAAGATTGGAAAAAAGTTCTGAATTGTGAAAACCTAACAATATGTAACAATATATATGAATATGTATGGTAACAATATGTAAGAATGCCATTGTAAGCTTTCTGGGACAGCTTTTATTCAAGGAAAGCTGCAAGTGAAGGGTTTTCTAATCTTCTGAAGACAATAAATATGAATAGTTAAAAGATAAATCAGTATAAACTAAACTGTAAATTAAATGAGGATTAATATAAATAATTTAAACAGATAAAGAATCTTGATTTCTAATTAGATACTATGCAAATATGGGAAAAACTAATGAAAGGGTGTGCATGGGTCCTGTTAGAGGATGTGGGCGTGTAGAGAACACAGCACTTACACCCCATGCAGTGAATTTCATTCACAGAGATGTTGTGCCCAGCTCAGACATGCTGATAGGCTCAGGCCGTCCAAAATCTTTCAATGCATTTTATTACCAATTACTTTTCCAACAGTCCATGAGCTGTATCAAAGCACTGTTTGCCTAATAGTGAATAAGGAAGCTATTGTCAGCTGACAGCAGTGATTGGTTATTTCAAATGTTGCATTTATCTTGCATTCAATCACTGGCATGCTTGTAATTTGTAAAATACAAAATAGCCGTATCTACCCTAAGGGGAAAACTGGACTTCTGTTTCTGCAGAAAGAGAATACAAGTTCCTAATTGTAATAGTATTCTGTTGTCCCTCTTCCATCCTGTTGGCAAGAAAGGATCATCTCCTTTTTCATGCAAGTTTAAAGATGCAATTTATCCTGCTACGGAGGTGACAGTGTTTACAGTGAAAACCTTTAGGCTAAATTCAGTTGCAGGTGGTTTTAGTTGTATATTAATATATCACTTTTTTGTAATTAAATGTAAATAGCACTGGCTTAGATTAAGAAATGCATGCTTCTTGAAATACTATTTCCTCTTTGCTGAAAGCATATCTTTGCTTGCAACTAAATATAGGATTTGGAATTATTGATTCTTCTTTTCTTTTTCTTCCATAGCAATCTAACAGTAACAGTAGGACTAAATAAAATCAATCTTCTGATATCTGTGGCGTAACATTTATTGAATAGTCAGTCACAGTTCTTTGTTCTATATCAGTTGTGATTCTGCATTTTATGACCTCCCATCTAAATGTTAGCCAGGGTTAGTAATGTTTAGTTTTCAAGATCAAATGTGATTGAGTGCTTTCAGTCTGTGTGGGCAGACTACCAGGAGAAAAAAGATGCACACACTGATAATGCCAGGTTTATTACTGTGCTTACAGTGATTTTGTTTCTGTCAGTATGTACAGAATGGAATAGCTGGTCCCAAAGTAAGGCTGTTACACATTCCAAAAGGGCTATGTGTACTTAAGAAGAGCATTTTTAGTGAAGTTACTACACATCTGGATGAATAATACTTGTACCTACAATGTTCTGGAGCACTGCATAGAGCAAACAATGATTCACTCTTTTCTAATACACCTTTTCTTGAATAGGATGATTCATATCAATACTTCCCTGAAGGAATGCACTGTATCTTTATTTGTTACCGAAACCAGACTGCAAGACCCAACAGCAGATCTTTCCAGTTTCTCTTAAGACAGAGCTCTGGAGTTTTTGTTGTTGAGTAGAATACACAAACAAAAATTTAACAGACATTTAAGTGCGGGTCTGATTTAGATTCTCAGCTGACAGAAATGCCATTTGCTGTTTTTCAGTAGACATAATGCTGAATGGAGGATAACAGATTCTGTGAGTTAGGCTTGTGAGAAGGAATGAAAACAAGACCATCTTAAAAGGGCAGGCTGGGATTTAAGGACAAGCACTAAGAACCTTTTGTTTGTCTGTTAATGTCCCACCACAGCTAAAGTAACAATGAAGTTGCTCAATGCCTCATTGCTAGTTGCTACAAGACAAAAATGTCCTGTGTTTCAAGGGCTAGATGAGGCAGTGGGTCTCTGATTCCTTTCATTCTTAATCTAGAAAGATGGTTTATGGGGAAAGCAAAAAGCATACCTTGTATTCAGTTCTGTGTCAAGGTTTGCACACCACCAGGCCCATAATCTCAGTTCATAGTGTACTTTCTTAATGTTCATCTCACAGGCTTTCGGCAAGATGTAATGCTCCTTTCAGTTATCTTTCCCAATTTGAGAATCATTTTTGCTTTGAGCTATTACTGATGATCCTGCCCAGTAAGCAAATCCTTCTGCAAATAATGAACTGCTGTTAGCCAAAAAAAACCAAATAATAAGCAGTTGTTAATAAAAAAACCCACAAGATCATTCTAAAAACAAAGAAGCAAAGCTGATTTTAAAATAGTGCACTTTGTGTCCTGTTTATACTCTCAACCTTTCCCTATGCAATTCTCTACATATAATTGTGGTGCGCTGTTAACCTTGGAAAGATGTGTTACAGGAAGGCAGTCAGGAACAAAGGACTAAGAGCGCAGCATTAGAAGCATTTTTTTTTTTTGCAAAAGAAGCCACTGTGGGATCTGGTCAGAAAAATAAATGCATGTTTGTCAAGTAAGGCAAGCCTTGGATTTCACAGACCTGATGGGCAGAAGATTCTCTGTTGGTTATAGCAGCAGAGATTGAGCAAGACCTTCTGCTTTGTAACTACTGGAGTTGTAAGACACAAGTGAGCAGTTTGTATTTCTACAATAGGAATTTAGAAATAGGATGTCAAAATTGTGAGGCTTTTCCATGACACAAAAGAGGTTGGGAATGTGGGGCCAGGAGCTGATGGGCAGGGATGCTAACTGTTTTTGGCACAAGCTAACAGTAAATAGCTGTAAATAAACATGAGGCAGCCCCTGAGCTGGTACCCATCATAGCTTGTCTTTCCTTAAAAAAGCAGTTGTTAGTCTCAGTGAAGATGCATAAAATGGGTGGATTTAAAGCCTTGGTCTGCCGCCTTCTTGCCTACAGAAACACTTCCTCCAAAGGACCTTAGGATGTATTGGAAAGGTGACCTGAGAAGCTAACCTGGCTGTTATACCTGCCATGCCTGATCTGGGAGTAAACAGAGAGGTCTCAAGGCTGTTTATGTGGTGCTGTGCAGTGCAGAGATAGCTCTGGTCCTTAAAGAAGCATAGCTATACCAGCAGAGCATTCTGCTCAGACTTAATGGGTCAACAGCCTTTGCAAAATAGCTGTGCAGCTACTTACTTTACCCAGCGCTGGGCTGTGTAAACATTCCCCATAACCTCCAGTTCAAGTATAGCTCAGGTAGGGGCAGGTATTCCTGCAGTGCCCTACTGTGGGCAAATCTTTGGTTTCAGAAAGTCTTCATTTTAATATGTTGTCACTAGATAAAAAGCCATGATAGTTCCATTGTAAACTGCCCAGCATTCCTGAGTTCTTGTTATAATGGATGATTTGAGTCATCTTAAACAAGGGTAGGGTTCTGTTTGGTAAATTGCCTAACTGAATTCCCTGACACCCCAGCTAGACTGCTTTTGGCACCTGAGCTAACCCTCTAAGACAGGTTTGAGTATTTATTTCCATGGTGTATTTCAGCCTGCAGGTCAGAGATACCCTGTCCTTTTGACACCACTCTGATTTTATTAAACTCCATGCCTTGAAACTGAGCAAAAAAGAGTATAGTAAAATATACAGAAAATACTCTAATTAACTTACGCATGTTCATGTAAAGCTTTTTCTAAGTTTTTTTGGTTGAGTTCTCTTACCCTGAATGACTTCCTGCACTCTGTCTTCAGTAGAATTGCTTTTTATGAACTAGTATGGCATTTTGAAAGTTCTCTCATCAGCCACCTAACATTCAAGTGCAATGTACTGGCTTATGCAAGAGCCCAGCTGCTAACTGATGTGCAAATGAAAGTCTGTCTTGGAAATCTGTCTTTGTGATATGCAAGAGAAAGTACACATAATGTTTCCCTCTTAGGATAATCATCCTACTGTTGAAAACTGTACCAGGCAAATGAATAGAAGCTACTAGAGCAGTATTGCTACTACTAGAGTGGAGTAAGTTCACACAGTAATAAATGTGATATAGTCAGGAAAAGTCAACTCAACTTTAGTCACAAATTTATCATGATCTCTAAAGAAGTCACTGAGCAGGTGAATGAGAAAACCCCAGTTGATACAATATGTTGTATTTTAGTTGTAAAAGCCAATTTAAAAAATCACACATGTCAAAGGCTCCCTTAGAAGATAAACTGTCAGAGGTTAAGAGGGAAGATTCTCGCTTGGGTGAATAAGAGGTGAAGGATAGAGGAAGAGCCAAGAATCAGATTTCACAGTGAATTTTGTAGCTGTAGGAGTATGTAGCTCAGTGCATCTCGTCAGTCTGGTATGCAGCTCAGTCTGGCCACCTGGTTATTTATTCGTCTCTCTGAGTAGGTTTCCCATGTTTGTGACAGACAAGGCCTTTCTGAGATGTCTGTTTCTCAGACTGGGGCAATTATACTACGATTTGGAAAAGAAATGCTACTCAGACTTTCCATCCTTAGATCCACAAAGGAAAACTGGCTCAAGCTGTTACTGTAATAGTAATTACATTATAATAAGTGAGAGAATTTCAGTTAATCCTTTTTTTTTTTCTTCCCCTTCTTTTCTAATGTTTCATGTTTATGAAGCACATTAGATCAGGCCAGTGTAGTAGGAAAATCAAAAACTCAGCAACAGAAAAGCAACTGAGAGTCAAATTTTAGCCTCACTATAACTGTGATTTAAGAACATATGTAAGTGTGAATGTGATTTGTAGTTGTGGATTGAATCCACGTACTAGAGCACTTTTGCACAGAGCCAGGATGAAGAATTGCAAACGCAAGAGGAGAATGTATTTATCTTCTTTATTTGCACTCCTACGGTAAGAGTCTCAGTGAATAGTATATGGTATAATACCAAAAGAAGAAAAATTGATAGTAACTTTATTAAACAATTTTTGAGATCATAGAGTTTTAAGACCAGCATTCCATGATAAACAGCTGATACAGGTTTCTATTGCTGTTTCCAAAATCCAAATGCTTGTGGTTACATACTGATGGAGCCGGAATCCCACATCCACAAGAGGAGAAATTTTGACTAACTATATTCCTAAATTGACTGTGAGGAATCAAGAAAAGACTCTTCGTTTTATTTTAACATTCAGTTGCTTTAGGGCTTCAAAAAACACATCAAAATAGAGGAGATAATACATGGAGACAGGGAAATTGGTAAGCAGCCAGCTCCAGTCCTCATACAAGTGGGTACACAGAAACAATGCAAGCAGTAAGTGGCAAACTAACTTGTGCCGGTGTGTACAGCTGGACTACAGAGGCATGACATCAATGACGTTACTTAAAAATCCCCAAAGCTGCCTGACTAATCCATGTATGTTTTCTCTCTCCTGTGTTTTCCAACATTTACTCATTAATGTAGAAATAATGGCATATAGAAGATGGTGCATGATTAAAATATTCTTGGCATTCTTACAGTCATATTCTGTATGGAGTGGCCTCCAGAGGCTTCTGCTGTTTCTAAAGTCTGTTTAGGAAGCAAACCATCCCAATTTAAATTGTTATTCTTTCCTGAATACTGCAGGTTATACCTGCAATTGTGTGAATTGATTTAGTTCTGATTCTTAAGGGTTTACCCTCCTTGGTATGACCACAGCACATGTTTGGGAGAGAAATCTAGGTAGCTGTAAGCCTCCTAGAGCTAAATCAGTAGTTCTCCATGTATTTTGACATCCTTTTATGAAATGTAACATGTGGCATCAATAGTAACACTGATGGATTACTTTCCAAAGCACTTTAACAGTTTTCATCTTCATTTTTGTAGTTTTCTGATCCCATTTTCTAACATTAAAAACTAGCCAATTTTTGGCAGGTCATCATTTGGTCTGTATGCTGTTATGCTCACTCAGACTTAATATTCAGACTTCAGCTACTGGTTTTGCCTGTGTGTTCTGAAAGCAGCACTGAAATTAATCTGATCTGAAAAGAAAAAATGGGTTTCTTCAGCATTTGCTTAGGTACATTTAAGTGCATTGCTAAGCCAAATGGTTAACATTAAGGCATTTCCTATTTTAGAAGAACATAAAAGACAATCTATGCAGTACTAATTTACACCCCAAAAAATACTGCTTTACGTTTATTGAATACTTTACAGAAAGTGCCAAAGCCTTCAAATATACAAAAGTTTAGAAAAGGTGTTTTCAGTTACAAGAAGGCTGAGAGAAACAGCTGAAGTGTTGCAAGATGCTTGTGTGTTCCTTCCAGTACCACAGGTACTGGCTATCCCTGTTAGCATTTGGTATTCAGGCATTAGCATCCTAAAGCTGGGATGTGTGCTCATTCAAAAAGACTGAAATTCATTAGTCTGTGGCTGTTCTTGTCAGCCTCCAGCCAGCATTTCAGTGTGGCAGCACGTCTATGGGGAGACGGGAAAGAAGGAGTTAGAATCATAGGATGGGTTGGGTTGGAAGGGACCTTCCAAGCCCATCTAGTCTAACCCCTGCACCTTCCACTAGATCAGGTTGCCCAAATCCACATCCAGCCCAGCCTTGAATGTACTGCCCAAGCACAGTGTGGGCTGGCCCTGGGTGTTGCACCCCAGGGCACCCCTCTGCTTCATGGATGGTTCTGGGTGTGCAAACCCCACACATTGCGCTGTGTGTCCCCAAGGCTGGGTGGCCAGGAGGGTCCTGGGCTGTGGCATGGGGCTGTATGGTGGGGTGTCACTGTAGTATGTGGGGGAACTGTGCATGGAGAGGGGGACTGTGCACAATGTGTGTGGCTCGGAGGGTCAGTATGCTGAGGTTCATGTATGATGGGGGGCAGTGCATGGCATAGGGGTCACAAGGCAGTGGGTCAGTGCATGAAGGGGCCTGTGTGAGACAAGGGGTCTGGTGCACAATGGGAAGAGAGGAACAGAGTGCAGGGGGCCCATGCAACCCATCCTGCAGGGGCCAGGCCGGGCTGAGCCAAGTACCGTGAGTTCCCTTTAAGTTGGGCATCGTAAACAGGGCTTGGTTCTGCATACTGATTTCAGCAGGCAGCCAATGTCAACAGGGACATTTTCAGTCTCTTTCTTTCATGTCGCATTAGTGGAAAGTGACCTGTTGTGTTTGTGGAGGCTCTGGAATCCCGCAGGAGAAGGATCACTCAGCACCATGGCACTCTGCCAAGTACAACTTGTTCTGAAACACAGTGGTGCTGAGAAGTTGCATTATCAACTGAAACACAATGTCATCTTAGCAGGAGATAGGTTAGACTGTTGATTAGCCGAGTTGTTATGACCAGCTTACTACGCTCCAGGGTACGCTGCACCTCGGAGGCCTGGCTCTTCCCTTTTTCTTCTCCTTTTTTCTATTTGTGTGTTCTCTCATACTTTCCTTGGGGGTGGCCAGTAACGAGTTCAGAATTACACCTTACTGTAGCACTGTACTGTATTGAGCATCTATTGTGTACAGTGGCCTTCCATTTATGAGGAGTATTTTCTTAAGCTACTAAATGGTTCAGCAGTCATCTGGTTTGTTCCGCTGATAACAAATGCTAAACGTGTAAGAGGCACTCACAGAATCACAGAATGGTTTGGGTTGGAAAGGACCTTAAGATCATCCAGATCCAACCCTCTGCCATGAGCAGGGATGCCTCACACTAGACCATGTCACCCAAAGCTCTGTCCAGCCTGGCCTTGAACACCACCAGGGATGGAGCATTTAAACTTTATTTCTGATAAACCTATTTCTTTGGCCTGTTTTATGAAGGCAGAAGTCTGAGTATCATCTCATACTCTAATAAGAATATGATAATAAATCCATCCAATCAGTCAAGAATATTAAAACAGTTTAGCCAGTGGGAAAGGGAAGTAGCTTAAATAAGTGTCTTGCAGATGGAAAAGGCATATTGTGTACTAAAAATACAAATGCATTTGCATTGTTCCAAGAATTCCTCATTAAGAACAAACTGTGAGCAGACTAGGGTTTACATGAGGAGGTCTGAACTTGAGTACCAGTAAGAAAGAGAGAAATAAAGTTTTGTTTACTACTGTCTGCATGTTATGGTATAAGGGAACTTGCTGTGTTAGAAACTTCAGAAGATACTAAAGAAGAAAGATGATAATAGACGTTTTTGAGAGCTACACAGCAGAGCAACTGCAGCTGCCAAAGGCTGCAGGATTACAAAATGCGTTGTTTAAACTCAAATTCATCAAGTGCAATAAGGAAGCAAACATGTTTCAGTTCATTATGGTATAGTTTCTTATTTTTGATCTATTGTGCAGTTTTTAACAGGCAACATAAAGCCTGCAGAATCTGCAGCACTAAACACTGTTTCATAAGGCACATTGTCAATGCGTTGAACTTCGATTTTTTCAGACCTACCTGTGGCTAGATATTACTTGTTAATATCCCAAACAAAGACATTGTATTCATCTGAGGTTGTAAGGGTGTATTTATTTTGTAACTTTAAAATGTTGGCCTAATGTGCTCTGCTGAAAATTGAAAGCAACAAATTCATCTTTTGCAAGTGGCTTGTTCCACATTTACCAGACAGCTTATAGCAGCAGTGCTGTAATTTTGTATGTGGAAACACAATGGAAAATGCAATATTAATAAAGAACCATTTGAGTTTAAAATTGTAAAGAATACATTATGAAATGCAGCGTGAGCTAAATGAGAATATATTTATATGTCAGAATTAATTTTTATTTTTAAAACAGTGATTAAAATCAAATAACAAAGTACAAAACTCAGTCTAGCAATCAGGAATCCATTGTGCTTGTAAAAATGCGAGCTGGCTGACAAAGCTTCAGTGAGGAATGGAATGTACAGAAACCCTGAATTCTTGAGTTTCATTTAGTTTCATTTGGCAGTGGCATGGATTTAGTTCATTAATTGTAGTCTTCTTAAGTCATCGGAATGAGAGTTTCTCTCCATCTTCCATAATGTGTAATACACCCATTTGGGGGTGTTGGGGGGATGTCTGTATAGTGCCAGCACACGTCCCTGGGATCCTGTGCACAGGGCCAGACCAGCCCAGGGGGTTCTAGAGGATGAAGTCTGAGCAAAAGGAGCACTTCATCAGCCACACCAGCACAGAACTTTCCTTGAAGTCACAGAGATCTTTATGAGGTTTCTTGCCCTACTTTTGCAGACTCCAGAGACCTGGAGAAGCATTATCCAAACTTGCCCGTGTTTGGATGAACTCAACTGTTTCATTTCTTAAGGACTCAGAGGAACAGGTTATTTCTGAGTTATGGGAAGTTTAGGTATAAATTCATTCCTATAACATTGAACTATATAATGTGTGGATAAAAAAATGCCTTTGATAATGTCCTTAAAACCAAATTCCCTCACAATCTTAGTCTTAAATTTTGTCTGCCCTGGGGACCTCATGAAGACACAGTGTTGGTAAAGTAAGGGAAGTCTCCAGAAACACTGAGGTGTACAGAGACCTCCCGTATGTGCCTGCAGACTTTCACGGTGATCAGGGATGTCTCTGCTGCCTGTATCACACATTCCACAGAGCAGCCTGCATTATACCACCCTCCTGCCAAACCCCCTTGCGCTGCACTGTGTACAGTCTGGCACTTACTGAGGTGACATTTGGAAACAATGTTGATAGAATGAAAGAGTCTAGCCAAAGCCCATTGAAATCATTATATTTTGGGTTCAGCTTGAAACCATTTCCAACCTGTAAAATGGAAAAAATAGCACCTTTCTTCCAGGTCTCCTTCTGTCCTTTTTAGAGTGGATGGTTTCTTGGGCAGGTATATGCATCAAATCTTATCTCATATATTAACTGCATACTACCTATGGAGATTTGAATTCCAAACTCAATTCAGTCTAGACTCTGTGCTAATAAAAACTGATTTTACTAGAAGTAAGCTGAAATGTATTTACAAGCTTTGTGTCTCTTAAGTCAAACGCCAAGTTTAGCTCACGCTTTGAGAGTGGTCATAACTGTGCTGTGTGATCACTGCACCCACTGTGATGTGTTTATCAGCAATCTTCTTTGCAGTTATGTGTTCTTGCTTCGGTTTTTTAACTGTCTCTGATCTTTCTCCAAGCTTGCAGTTCTGTGACCATTTCTGGGTTTATACCCAGAGCAAAAGCTAAACAGGAGGAATATGATTGAGGTTTTAGCATAAACCTATTAGATACTGTGTCATTAAAAGCAAAATGCACTTGCCATGAATCAGAACAATTGTGCTATTAAAATGGATAAGAGTACAATAGAATGCACAGATTTACTTAGCATTTTTAAAAGAAAAAAAAATCAAGCTCTCTGTAGAGATAATGCCATAGGAACTAAAAAAAGAGGCATTTTGTCTCAATCACAGATGTTACTTTACAAATGCTTTAAATCTACTTGGTATAAAACTTTCATAATGATTGAATGCTAAAAGCTTGGTTTAAATAACAATAGGGTCATCTTGCAAGCTGGTACCCTCCTGCCTCATAGGTGAACAAGGCAGAAACTGAAGTGTAAAAGCACAGCTCATATTTGCATAACAGGTAAATTTCCAAAATGGATTAAATCTGTGAGACCCCATTAGCATCATGTTTCTCCAGCTTCCTGCCACGGATATTGTGAGCTGTCATGGCATTAACTCCAGTTTCATTGGGAATCATCTCTCTTGAGATCTTGACCTATTAACTGTACTATGCTGGCTGCATGCTAATACTCATTAACTGAACCCAAATCTTTCCACCTTGTAATATAATGATGGTTAATTCATGACGGCCACATCAGTACAGCAGAAGTAGCAGTCTTATAGATGTACAGCTTCACAGCCTGTGTTGTAAATTAGTAATTCAGCTGAATTTCTGAATGATGGACCCTACAAAATTCAGCCTCTGCCTATAGCTGCTCCTCACTGGAAACGTTGGCATGTAAACTTAGACATTTCTCTCACCATTTTTTTCCTAAAAAAACCATTGCCATAAATCACTTTACCTCTCTGTCAAATCAAGGACTATAATATTTATCTTTTTTCAGTTTAAGCATAATTTGGGAAGCTTAACACTCCACAGTGTTCTTTGTATGACAAGCTTTTAGTAGAAGTGAAAGACCAAAGAAAGAGCTAGGGATGAAACTCTGAGTGATTAAAAAAGCATCTTCATGTGGAAAGGACTGTAAATAAGTGAGGGCATAGATAAACTTACTCTCATTCCAAACTTCCAGCTGCAAGGGGCCTCGAGCATACCACATGCTTTTTCGCTTTTAGAGGCCCTCTACGTAATGCAAATTAAAACCAGGGCATGCCTTTCCTTAGAACCTCTGCCAGGCATTTTGTTTTCAAGGCTGTCAGCTTCAATGCTTTCCTCTTACTGATGTTTTGATGGAAGTGGAAGAAAAGAGCGTGCAAGTGAACGCTGATTACTTGAATGAAAAGTGTTAGTCATTTGGACCGTGTCCTTTCTGTCCTGCAGGTTCCTGGCTGACCCTTTCACTTGGAAGTGGAGGTGGGGAACAGTATCAGTCTAGACAGAAGAGGCCAACAACTAGTTGTCCACTCAGGTTTCAGATTATAAATGAATAGTGTTCAATTTCTCACAGATGTTTGGCAGCCACTGTGCTTTCACTCTAATCGCAAGCAGGATTTCTTCTGCCTGAAAAATGCAGTGACCAATAGACATACACAGACTCACAGAATAACGATTCCATCTGCTGTGGTTTAGATTTATCAACTAGAAAACAGTAAGTTTTTAGAAGTGAGGTCACTAGGATTATGGTCTTACTAAATATTATAAATCATTCAGTCCTAGCACATCTTACAAAGTTTGTGGAGTTGAACGTTTGTTGCATGTAGAGTGACGTTTGACAGCAGATTTAGTCCAGGGCTTAATTTATTTGTTTAAATCTAAAGTCAGACTGTATCTGCAAAGGCTCTTTAAGGATTGAGAAAAGCATGGAGTTAAAAACTGTATGTATACCCAGCCTACAAATAAAGGAATGTTTTAGTTTTCTCTATGCCACCTAATTTTAGAAAAGGTAGTCTAAAAACTGAGGCATTAAGTACAGTGTTCATTTCTCTTTGGACTCTCAGAGCCTCACAGTTGTCAACAAAAAATCATGCAAGAATGACGCCAGCAAAAGCAGTCAGTGATAAACAGGATAGTGTATAAAGAAAATACTACAGATGAAGCCTAGGATAAAGAAAATGTAACTACAGGCTGATACTGTTCTACTGCTGAGCATTCTGATAGCTCATTATAGTTGTTTATTGAGTTCATACTTCAAAATACGCTATGAGTAAATTATAGGAAGCATATTACTTCCTGGAAACATATCCCAAATGTGAAACAACCTAACCATCAAAACCCCATTGTGGCCCTTAACAGGGATTCCCTTCTAAGAGGTAGATTGGGCAATACAAACAGAAACGTTGCACTTTGAAAAGGAAACAGCAAAAGCAGGCTGAATAGCAGGAAGAACCTTGTGACAGAGAGACCTGTTAGATTGTGAAACAGTCTCACAGAGTGAGTGCTGGAAACAAAATGACTTGAACATTCATGAACTGATGAAGGAAGTCTACTGAAAATACAGGGAAGGGGACGATTGTGCTTGAGCAGAGTGAATGACTGCTTATGTCTTAAATTAGCAGGGACTGTCACTTCTTGCTTCACACAGGAGATATCACAGTTTATGTGTAGCTGAAGTTTTAGACACTATCACAATTCAAATAACATTAAAATAATACTGTCTCACTAACACTTGAGAATGAAAACTAGTGTAAGATACTAAAAACCTCTAAAAAGCCAGGGTGCATACGGGATAAGAGCAGGTCAGTATAAAACCAGATCTTAGCTGAACTTCTCTCTATCCAGCATTGTTTGAAAATGTTTGCATTGTAACAGAAAAGGGGTGAGATAGATTAAAAGAAGGGAAGGGGGTTTGTTACTTTGAATGGCTTTTTTAAAAACAAATCCCTGAGGAGTTTGTGGGGGAGTGGATGCAAAGGGCTAATGGGAATCGGAAGAATACTTTAAAAACTCCCAGCACTTACCATCTCAGTTTTTCATACTTACACACTATAGTTACCTACCTGTGATTTGTCACAAAGGAACAGAAACCTGCCTGCTGACCTGAGGTTCTGGGAGCCCCACTCAAATTACACATTCCAGAATTTTTCAGACAACAGACTGAGAATTGTGCTGGAAATCGGTACATTATCAGGAACAGCTTTTAGTTATTTTAAGTCAAGGAAACTCACAGCCTCCACAGGTTTGCACGCTGTGTACAGACAGGAATCGTGAAATAAGCCATTTCTTATGTGTATGGTTGTTCCATTTTCCACCTTTTACATTATGCTTTTGGGACTTGGAATGCCATACATTCCTAGCCAGCATGTGGCTGGATTTACACTGGGAGGTGTGCAGGTCTTCTGTATCTTTCAGCTCTAGGCAGGGCTTCCAGAAATGAGGAGAATGGTCCCAGTGTACAAAGTGAAGTTCTGGAAAAGAACTATCAAGAAGTTTCTATTAAAGAGAGGCAAATGATACAGGGGAGCCAGGAGTCCATTCACCATTTCAGATGTTGAGATAAGCCATGTCATAAATTAGTTTAAAAAATAACAGGAAGAATGAGGATGTGTTGTGAGGAAAGAAACCCCCAGGTTCAGAGACTCAGGAATCGGTGAACTTGCTTTTGAGCCAAGTTCCTTCAAGTTTCATAACTTTTATCAGGGGTCTGATCCCATTCCAGTACAGTGCAGTGTTAAATGCTGGTTAACTTCATCTAAGCAGAGGCAATCTAATGGTTTTGATTTAATGGTCTGATTAAATGAATATGGCAGAATTAAGGAGGAGTATAAAGTGAACTTTCTAAATCCTTATTTCTGTCAATTTGCATTTACCCAGCTGTACTTTGCATTATCCTGCCGCCACTGAATGCACACAGCTGGCACTCCTGTGAGGACTGCCTCTGGTGCCTAACAGCAGTGTCTTTCCAAAACCACAGGTGTTTACTGCTAGATGAGCACATACTGTGTGGAACTGGAGGGGCAGAGAATGCTGCCTCATCTTCCTGGGAAGTGCTGACTGCTGGGGTTGTGCGTACTTGTAGAATTCCTGTCCAAATAACATCCTGTCAAGTGACAGCTCTGTAAAACAGAGCAGCAAAGCAGACAGAAAAAAGTGTCTCCTGATGCTGTAAGATCAAAAGTCACTCTCAGACATACAGTGATGTTCATTCATCTTCTATAATCAACGCATTTCCTGTGTTACATTTAAGGTGCCAAGTGGCACCGTAAAAGTGAGGGCAAAGAACTTCATAGGTAAAATTTTACTGTGAAGTCCAAAGAAGAAACACACAACTTTAAGAATGAAGTTTGATTCTCTTTAAAGGATGTATTTCCAGTTCTAATGGAAAATTACAAGCTATCCATAAATACAATAATATCATCATAATTGATATAGACAGAAATTGATACTTCCATAAACTTCCAAAATTTCCAGAGAAAGGCTCTGATTCTCTAGAAAATGATCTCCTTTTTAGACAAGTTTGCATGGAGCATTTTTCTGCAGAACCCGTGGGTTTTTAGTCTGCACTACATTTTTTACCCATACATTTTCCCCAAAAGTCCAACTTCTGCTGCTGTCCACAAGAGAAGCAGATATTTTATTCTTATACTCTTTTGGTATTCCTTAATGGCCCAATTAGGGGAAAACTTTCTGTAACATTTGGAAGTTACAGATCTCTGTAGTAAAAATTTCATTACATTATTATCATTGCCCCTTACTGAACTTTCTCCACTCTGAAAAACTGAGGCAGAGTTCAACAGTGCTTTCTTAAGGCCCCTGATTGATCCAGGCAGGATAGGAAATACAGCATTCCTGGCTTTTGCTACTGTATCCAGACCACTAGACCACATATTTTTATGTCAAGGAAAATTAAGCCCTGTTACTTTGCAAGATTTCTTGATATGTTGCTTCTCTTACCCTGTTTGCATTGCTTTTTGCTGATGTAAAGATGCAAGAATCAAACTCAGCTTTTAATGTATCTGAAAACTAAAATCTTTTAATAAAGAATACTTTTAATACCCCCAGTATTCAGGGTACTGCCAGATCAATCAGCATTTCAGCAGGGATGACACTGTTTTCTGGCAGTAAGTAACCCACGCTATGACTTCACCTCTTAAATTTCCGTAAGAGATTGGTTTTCACTAGAAGTGCAGTTTTTCCAGGCCATATTCAACTTAACTGTATCATGATTTAGGAATTTAACTTGTTCCATACTCTCAGCAGCTCAATGAATGGCACTGTTTTTTTGAAGCTTGGGAGCACTGAATTTCTTTCCTTAGGCTTCATTAGAATTTAAGAAATTAAAAGAACAAATTATTGACTTCTGTACAAGTGCTTATATGTATGCATGAGTACACAGATACATATGTATATAAATACTTATATATGTGTGTATTTTTGTCTTTGAAAGTAACCTGGTTCATTTTGTGTATTGTATTTGCATTATCATGCAATTACTGACCCCTAAGAAAAAGCCACTGCATGAGAATAATTTCTTGTGTAACATGACACAGGCATAGGCAGCCTATTCCAGCCTTCCCAGAAGAGCTTTCTGGGCAGGAAGCATGTCGCAGGTTTTCTAAGACAATTAGAGATATGCCCAGAACTCTGCACTATCTCACTGCTTGTTGAAGCAGGGATGGTGAGTAACCACAAAGTATATAATGGTAGTTGTAGTACAGCTGCAGAAGGAAGAAGCATCTGAAGTGCACTGCGTATGCTGTGCTTTGATCCAAATGTAGCTAAGAGGGAATTCAGAGAATGGGTGGAGGTGGGCATGGAGGAAAGTGAAGTATCTGGGGAGAGGCAAAGAGAAGCAGAGGACTGGAAAATGGTAAGAGCAAGGAGGCTGGAGGCTGGGGCACAAAAACTTGAGGGAACTTAGGGGAGAAGGGGGGGTGTGTACAAGCAGGAATGTAGGAGGGGCTGGGCAGGGACCTTGAGGTTATTTCCTCCTGTAGCTGCCAAGATGGGCACATGCCTCAGGGTGGGCAGCCAGCACCAACTGATGGCTTCACTGATGCTGCTGCAACTGAAGCTGTGAGATCCAAAGGGGAAAAGCAGTGAAAGAGCCCTGGGGTATCACCCTCATGTTCCAGGCTGACAAACACTGATGCCGTGATGGACTGTGTCATGCCTGTGTAACGAAAGATGCATCCATTTCTGGAGAGGAAACATGAAATTAAGATTCCATTAAGTGCTGCAGAAGGTGTTTTTGGCAAAGAAATGAGAACAGTACATCAAACTGAGGCTAGTACTAGAAGGCTGTCTCACAAATTAAATATTGCTCAAACTGGCACAAAAAACCCTATAGGAGCTTTATTTCTATAAACTGGTAAGGGTCTTTTTTACTTAAAGACCTATATAGCAGTTCAGGATGAATTCATTCTTTTAGGGCCAGGAGGAGGTAATATTGTTTATCTTGTAAAAACAGAAAAGCAGCTGCTGCCTTTGTGCTTGTGCTCAGGAAATAGATAACTCTAACCATTCGCACCTCCTAACATTTATATACAAGAGTTGTAGCTGCTGCGCTCACTGATGTGTTGGGATGAAGTCCAATAGTGGATGCAAGAGCATGTATGATAAATACTGAAGATTCTCTTAAGTCCAAAATTATTCTTCTTGCCATGGGGATAAAGTAGGAAGGGAAAGAGCTTTCCCAATTTGCCACAGAGTGCAGAATCACTTTTGGCTGCAGCCCTCAAAGTTCTCCTTCATAGGAGTACAATGCAGGATTAAATGAGGTCATGCTTTCATCTCCATCACACCTACCTCATTCTGATGTGCAAAGAACCGATAAGAATAGAGCTCTCTATCAGAAGTGTGTAATGGGGAAGATGAGGGAAGAGTGGAACAGTAAGGGAGAGACAGGAGGAGAGTTTAGGACCCTCCCTCATGGAGGGAGTCACGGTAGTTCAGCAGTCTTCTGAGGAGAGATTTGCTTCATGGTACTTTTGCAGTTGTCCTTATAGCAGCAGATTATGGGGAGGTGCTATGGCTAAGAATTGAGTAGCTGAAATGAAAACCTGTCTCTGAGTTTGATTTTCTGCTTCTTACGTTAATCTTTCAGCTACATTTTATGAATGAAGCAGTTGCCTCCCACTTGTTGCTTCTACACAGGACATGAAAGCAAATGCATTTCTTTTCAAGATGGGATGGCAGAAGTCCAAACATATCTAACAGCGGAAGGAAGCAATCTTATCAGCCTTTCTGGCCCATTGATAAAACCATACAAGGAAATCATTCAGCTTTAAATGAGGAAAAGGAAGTCTTAGATAAAGTTTAGAAGTTGCCTTGGGAGATTTCATACACGTCAATGAAAAAGTCACATACAATTAAGCAAGCATTCCAGTCTGGATCAAGTGCTTTGTTTGTGGTATCAAAGCACAACTATTTACAGTTTTTGACAAGCTTCTCTACAGTGGATCAGTTGACATTTTTCTGGCCTGTCTACTTGGTCATACACCTTTTATCTAAGCTCTCCGCTATGGAAAAAACCACCAGCAGCCATCCTGAAGCATTGTTTTTCCCTCCATTCATGGCATTGAATCTTATTTTTAGTCACCATTAACACGGAGTTAATGGTGTTAATGAATACCTGTATCTTCCTGCTAAATCAGTTATAATTAAACATGTCAGTATTTAGACTTTACAATGGTGGCATAAGGATAAAATTAACCTAAAATAAAAGGAAATGCTCCAAAGAGGCAGGACTTTCAATGTATGGGTTGTATTTTTTTAATGGAATTCTCGTGTTTGAACTTGGATAAGAAACTCGAAAGTTTGAGCAAGCCCTTCTGGATGCAGAATGTGACTTTCTGACAGACAAAGCAGATGGAATATGCAGATAAAGGTGGATTATATACTTTAAGTGTGAGTCTATGCATGCTTAAAAGACACAGAAAGCAGTGTCAGCACAATACTCAGTGTATCTTTAGAGTAAAACACTTATTTATTGGCTATCTGAAAGCCAGAGGCATATACTTGCCAAGCTCGTTCACTTGCAAAATTGGTCATGTATCAAACATTGCTTTGTTATCCCAGAAGATGTGGCATTTTAAATTCTATTTATTTGCCTCATGTATCTAGTAGTAAGAATATGGGATAGAGAACTGTATGAGATACCTTTTCTCCTGGAATTAGTACTGTGGTGGGCACCTGAAAAAATGTGCTGCTTTCCTACTGATGGTGCTTCTATTCTAATCAGGCTCAAACAGAATTCTGGCTGTTCACCTACTTTATTGTTTACTTATGTTAAAGCTTCTTGTTTTGTTATCATGCACCATGTGGTTGTCAAGCCTGATTTATCAGAGCCCTGTTCACTGTGACCTTTGAAGTACAGCATGTTACTGTAGCAAAGTCAGTTTTCCCATAGCAGAGAAATGAATCAGTTGACACAGCCATGCCCTTTTACAACCTGGAGAATTTATGGGGTCAGAGGCTCTCTTTGTGCAGTTCTGTGTACAGTCAGGCTGTAGGTCAGTAGTACATGAGCTGCTGTAAGTCAAATCTCAGAATCTCTCCCTTCTATTCTGCTTCTACCTGTTACAACATGAAGGACACTTTAAATACAGCAGAGATAGAAGTGTATTGTTGAGCATCCACCAAAACAAACAGAAAACCCTAAGTTCTTACAGAGTCAGCTGAACAGTTGTTTTCCATCTGTCAAAATACGGTAATTGTCATCTTTCAGGCAGAAGAGGTAGAAACGAAAATACTCATCCCATGCAGTCTCAAGTGTAGTCAAAACAAGCTCTTCTGGAATGACAAATGCTACAGACCTTGGTCCAGTCAAGTGGTTTCTCCTGCTCTAACAAGCTGCTACGAAGTATTTATAACTCTTATTTTTGCAAGTTCTCAGACTGCCTCCCACTTCTGCTTGTCTGTCCCTTAGGGCACAACTCTAAAACAGAAAGGGGACACATCTGGGCAGTCTGCAAACAAGCTCAAATGCGTAACAGAGGTAGTATAGAAAAGATCTTTGAATTGCTCATAGGCGTAACACATTGTCATATACGTACATATATATAGCAATAACCAAGCTGTGTCTTTGAAAAGAAGGGATTTGTCGAAATACTCTTTTTTTAAACCAAAACCCAACACAGATTACACACTGAATTTCTGATGACATGATTTACCCTAGACTGAAGGAAAAGGGATGAACTATAGAACATGGAATTCCTCGTCATGCATTCCAGATATGTTTCCATGTTTTCATAGCAGAGAGTAATAAACAAATGGTAGAGAGAGCAAGACCCATATGTTAGTCCAGTTGCCTGAAACCCTTAGAAATCAGTGGATTGGAAGCTATTAAAATACAGCTTCTCTGTGTATTTTTTTTAGGTTCTGGATCATTTCTTAAAATGAGGTGGCTTGTTTCACTTGTAACTAATACTGATGTGTATCAGGAGTAATGTTATTGACAGTTACCCAGGGAGAGGTTTGACGAGACCCATTTTGTGCCTACTCAAAGCAACGTAACACCTCTTGATCTCCTGGAAATACCCAGCCTCTGAAATGCTTATCTGAAAGTATAGCAGCCTCTCACTGGAGTTCCTCTGTGCACAGCCTGTTCCAGCTGTGGTGTTTCTTCAGGCTCCATAGAAAAAGGTAACTCAGGTGTAGCACAGGTTTGAGCCTTCAATTAGGTCAAGCTGCAATTAAATCTGACAGAAGGAAATAGGTTAATTGCTTTAGACCCAATTTAACAAGACTTGGCTCTTGTATAGAAACACTTAGAGAAAAAAATAACAGTTTTGTATCTAGGTGAAGGAAGAGGGAAAATTTGCTGTATTTTTAATATCACAATAAGAAAACGTTTATTTTTATATAAAGAGATACTCAAATGTTACGGTATTAAAGAGTCAATATAAAAGCTAGGTCAAACCTGACAAGGTATAATCTTTTACAGCTAACAGCAGACTTCTTTCTGCTCCATTCTCAGGAACAGCACAGGCATCCTATGGAAGAGACAACACTCTTTTGCTCTCTTTCAAAGATTGCAATTTTGAAAGAATTGCATTTCTTTTACATTTGACTTGGGCTCACAGAGCCTCACTGATGTTCTAGCCATGAGTAGAACCAGGGTTTGACTTGCTTTCCGCTGCTCTGCACTCTTTGCCTGATTGGGAAATTAGAAGAAGGAATATGGCAGATAGTTCTTGCTTTCCCATTTATCTGGCAAAGCCACACTCTACTAGTAGGTTACTCCAAAATAGTGCATGCTTTGTTCAGTGTGATTTTTGGACACAATCAAGTGTGTCCAGTAACAGCCCCCCCCGCCCCCCCAACTTGTTATATAGGCAATTTTATCTTTCATATAAACCCTGAAGTGAATTAAACTAAAAAAAAAAAAAAAAAAAGAATAAAAAATAACATCTTAGTAATCCTGATCATTTCCTCTTGGACTTCATCTTGCCATCAACTCTGTCAGTTGTTTATAAAGCCTGCTTTTGAGCCATTGGTTTGGTTTGAGAGGAACCTATTCAGTCTCGTATGTTGCTAACTGAAAAATAGGAAGAATGCAAATATTGGATGTATCTTCTTGTGAACTTGCACATAAGTTTTATAATAGGTGTTTCCCAATTTATTGCTTCCCTACAATCACTACTGGAATAGCTCTGCTCAAAACATTGAAGGAATATATGTTGTATTTGCAGCTAAAGGGAGGGTTGTGTTCTTCTGGCTGATTATGTATCTGTTACACAGGAGAATGTGGCTCTCTTCTCTGAGAAAGCCAAAGCTTTGTTTCCCATCCAAGGCTATATCTAGGTTCCAGAAAATATTTGTAATAATATATGGGGTTAGACCATATAAAAAAGGAAGAAGAATGAGAAAAGTTTGATGGGGGGGGAAGAAAAGGGCAGTTTGGTTCCTCTGGCATGGAATTGCATGTCTGGACTTTATCTAGCAAGCAGGTTTGACATTTATACTGTGTTTATCTCAGTGTGGCATCAGAGTTCTGGATTTCTGTCTGTAGGACCAGAGGAAGTCACTTCACCCGCTCTATGCCTCCATTTCCACCAGAACCTCTTATTTGTCTTCATTTAGAATTTCAGTTCTGTAGGGTGAGAAACTATTTGTGCAACCACTAAGGCATAAATCTCAGCTGCAGCCTCTGCCTATTGCTGAAATACAAACATTTCTGTTTTGTTGTGACTTTAAAAAAAATATTTGATCTTTTTACCTTTAAACTTTTAATGAGACAGGAACTCACAAGTGGGTTGTGAGGATTTACTGGTTAATGCTAATGAAATATAAAAAGGATATGGAACTGTTGGAACAAGTCCAGAGAAGGGCCACGAGGATGATCAGGGGCTGGAGCACCTCCTGTATGAAGACAGGCTGAGGAAGTTGGGGCTGTTCAGCCTGGAGAAGAGAAGGCTGCGTGGAGACCTCATAGCAGCCTTCCAGTATCTGAAGTGGGCCTATAGGGATGCTGGGGAGGGACTCTTCATTAAGGACTGTAGTAACAGGACAAGGGGTAACGGGTTAAAACTTAAACAGGGGAAGTTTAGATTGGATATAAGAAGGAAATTCTTTCCTGTTAGGGTGGTAAGGCACTGGAATAGGTTGCCCAGGGAGGTTGTGAATGCTCCATCCCTGGCAGTGTTGAAGGCCAGGATGGATGAGGCCTTGGGTGATATGATTTAGGATAGGGTGTCCCTGCCCACGGCAGGGGGTTGGAACGAGATGATCTTAAGGTCCTTTCCAACCCTAACAATTCTATGATTCTATATTTACTTCCTCTGAAGGCTTTTAAGGACAGCAAAATATTGTTGAGGAAATGACAAATGCATTCCATTTGTTTTACATTAATTCACATATGCTATATGATTGACTTCAAAACTGCACTTTGATCCATCACGTAGAACGGTCCATCTCCTGACAGTTTGTGAAGTGGGGTAGCTGCCTTTTTGCAGTTCTGTGGAAGGAGGAGGGAACTGCGCCTAAGTTTGCTTCAAGAATACCAGGAATTTTAATGATTTCCTGTGTCAAGTCTGAGGGTCCTCCTTTACCACGTGTAAACAATAGCAGAGTAACTTACACTAGTGAACTCTCCAAGAACTAAAACCAAACTAGGATGTGACTTGTCTCAAAGTACACTGGACAAACACACCAGAAGCCTGTTCTAATTATCAGTGCTTCAAATCAAAATCAGACTCATTTTACCAGTACAGGGGATTGAGAGCTGGGCTAGCAGCCTGGTAGTAACACCGCCACAGATTCACAAGGAAACCTTCAGTCTGCTCTTCTCTCAAGTAGCCAAGAATTATGGAACCTTTTTGTATATAGCATAAGGAACATGGAGAATTTCTGCTCAGGAAGTTCTATGGAGAGGTTAATAATAAAGGGTCAGAGAAGCTCAGTTTCTCAAGGAATCCATGAAATCAAAAGTGAGAGAATAAATAACAGGAGAACCTGCAGGCCTTTAACACAAGTGGAGGATAAAAATACTTTTTCCCAAACCATTTTTCCTAGGAAATGGTAATAAGCTCATACTGTGGATAGAAAGCTTCCTCAGAGGTGCTGGAGCTGGCTACGTGACTTTTGGCTGGGAGTGGGAGTAGGAGTAAGAAAACAGCTAATTTTTACTATTAGAAAGTATCATTTTTGTAAGATTTAAGATCTGGCTGGAAAGGTAATTATTTTTCTGACTGAAATCACTGAGCAGTTCATATGGCTCTGTTGACTTCAGATATGTATATATTAGAACCAATAGCTTTTTCAGTGATAGAATGTTCCATAAAGGCTTTGCAAGTCAGAAGTATTTTGTATTTGTTTCCAATTTGCATGGCAACAGGAAACTATCATGATATATTTCCATTTGCATGTGTATGCATATATGAGCATATAGGGAATTTAGAAATCCAGTAACCCTGGAGGGATGCTGAATATGTTCAGACTGAAGAAGAGGGAGAGGCAGGCTGCCTGATAACTGAAGAAAACAGTTCATTTAATTCTGTGCAGGCAGGCAGGAAAGGGAGTGCAACATAAGCAAGACATTTCATTTGTGGTTGAATCCACAGATGAGCTATTGTAGAAAGTATTCTCCAAAACATGCTTACATGAGAGATGGGGCACGTGGTACTGATTAGATTTAGTACCAGCAGGGCAATTTTATGACACAGAAACATTACAGTTTGAAAGCTGCAAACGTGTTTCAGTGTCAGAAGGCTGTCCCTTCACTGTTACACTGCCTTAATGGGAATTAATGGAGCTCTGCACCTTCTCAGAAAGTGCTCAGCACCTTCTAGCTTTGGCCAATGTTATAGTTGGAAAGACTGAAAGCTAGAGACAGTGTTTTCTTTTAATAGTCAAACATGCTGGAAAACAAAGGGGAAAGCGTGCCTTACATTCCACTGAAGTCAGTGGTTTCTGTCTCTTTTTGCACTTCAGATCACTTCCAGTCCCCTTTGGCAGGAAAGAAGAGCCCGTCTGAGTCTGCATTGTCTGCACCCATAAATGGGTACTGATCTCACACCTACGAGGCAAGGGAGTGCTGCACCCTTCTCACACCATACTGCTTCTGCTGTGTCCAGTCACTAAATACCTCCTTCCTATTAGTTGATAGATTACAAATAACAAATGTACCGCCTTTTGTTTTAATTTGCTCTTCTCCTGGCATGGCACTGGTTTAATTAACACTCTTTTTATCTAGATGATGCCTGAAAGTTTAGTCAGTGCAATGTTTAGTTGGATTTATTTAGTCAGATAGATCAGATCTATAAAAACACCAGAAGGAAGAATTTTGTGCATTCATTTACCTGAAAATGTCTGTAATTAAATGTGAGTTTGGGAAACACAATGCCCAGACGTTGTGCAGAGTTGCTACTCTCAGAGCATCTTCTGAGCTTGATGCAACAACCATTCTGAAAAATGCTGAGCACTGTTCTGTGGGATGATTTTTCCACTAGGAACAGGTTTACACAGCAAACAAAAGGATTTTAGAATCGGTTTAACCAAGTTAAGAGGTTAAGAAAATATATTAGTGTATGTTGGATTTAACACTTAGAACATTCCAGCCTTTGTTTGTCTGATTTTCACCTCCCCTCTTTATTCTACACTATAAATCGGTGGAAAGCTAGATTTCCAGGTCTAGACTTTGTTTCAATCCCTCTTTTTCCAAACCAGGTAGAATAGGAACAATCATAAAAATACAACAGTAAAAAACACAGAAGACTCCACTAAGCATGTAATTATTCCTCCAGTGTCATTAATTCCTGATTGGATTCGTGGTGATGAATACAGGAATCCCTAACTAATTTCACTTTCTGATACAATTCCCTTCCGATTTCCCTTTATCCTTAAACTCTTGCTCCTGAGAGCATTCTGTGAGATGGACAATACCAAATCAGCATTTCATTTGTCACATTTTAGTTGTTTTCTAATTGTTTGGCTTTATATATGAGTTTAATTTGTTCAACTAACAGAAGTCAGGGTAACACGAATACATACGATTTAGCAAATATGCAAGATTGTGTTATAAAAACACAGCTACTGTTCTTGCTAGAGGGAAGTGCCAGGGGCCCTCCCAACATCAATTGTTAATGACTTTCCTCTTCAGCTGCCATAAAGAACCCATTAAGTGCCAGATTATTTCCCTAAACAATGAAGAGCACTGGTTCCTCTTTGGCCTATGTGTTTATTTAGTAAGAACTACAACTTCCTTCATTGATACCTAGATTCAAAGGAAAAGGAAGTCCAACATTGAGGCTATTTTCGAGTCAGCTGTAGTCAAGGAAAACCTCAAAAATATGCTTTAATGATGAATACAGGATTCAGTTTTCAGGACCCCTAATCTAAAATGCAGCAATATGAAACTTTCCAAAAGTCCTCACATTTTATTTTACCCTTAGGCTGAGGACATAGGGAACAGCAACCTGGAGTGTTTGTTGCTTCTTTAAGTTCTAAATGCTTTTTAACAGATCCATCAGCTTATAACTCTTCCTCCACCTGAATGAAAGCACTGCTTGAACAGCATTATAGTATGCAAAAGCACTTGTGTTTGGGAAGGAGAAGTTTGAAAAGGCATTACGTAGGAAAGGTGGACTGACGTTGGCATTGCAGGAAGCATCTCAGAAGATAAAATATGGTAGATATTTTGACAGATATTTTGGGCTTCGGCAAAGCACAGAAACTCAGAAGACTAAGAAGGTAAACACAAAAGTATAAAAGAGCAGAGCAAAATAATGGAAGAACTGTTAAAATAGTTCCATTCAAATATGCTCTGGTAAGCGTTCACCTGGAATGTCTAAAGAAGAGCATGTCTGCAGTGTACCATCTTGAATTCGTTGAGGGTTTGCAGGTGCAAAGCCTATGTAAACTGATGGGTCTATCCCATGTAGTGCTGACGCCCTTGTGTTCCACATTGAAGGTTCTCAGTATTTTACAAAATCAACCCTCTGAAAAGTCCAAGAGAAATAATTCATGCTGGGAAAAACATACACTCATAAAAAAAGAAACAGTTTTGATAGTAAAAAGATAGTGAGACACAGTCCTGTGATAAAAAGTGATGTGATGCTGCCTCCTGAGCACAGCTAGGGACAGCTGGAAGACGGTGGGAGGGCTTTGTCAAGGGTGACTGTAGACAAAGGCCTGTAAGACAAAATACCGGTGATGTGAAAAGCTGAGCAAAGACTGATACGTATCACAAAGCAACAGGTGAATAAAATACATAGTGGATGAATGCTGTTTTATAACAGCTGGGCTAGTGCTGGGGGTCAGATAACAGACAGTGGAGATCATAGGATGGCTTTAGACCTGACAGGCTCCTGTAGAAATCAGTGGCAACATCATTAATAGCATGATATCACACAGCCCTGCTTAAGGCACTCAGCATTTGGTAATGCTTCTGGGGTTTGTGAGGACTGATCCATTGCTGTTTTCAGCCCCAAGCAGTGCTGGCTGACAGGGGCTGCTGAGTGGTCGTTACTGGTTTTAGCAGAACTTCTCTATATTACATGGGTGAGCACGTGTCCAATTACCATGCAGAAGAGCTTATTAAAGGGCAAAATAACAACCATGTGATTGTCAACATCACCATTTCAGACTTGCTGTGGCTCTGGCCACACCTCTGGTCACACCAATTTTCTGGGTGTTGCTCTTGGGCAGAACAAAGACTGAATGCTTTGCTCGCACAATAACAGAGTGCTCGGGACACTGTTACTACTTTGGTTTGTATTGCACTACTTTTACAAGTACATTCAGTAACTTCTGATGTGTTTACTCACAGACTGTGCACGACAATCAGGGCCTGATTTTCATGAGCCTTCATTGCTAGTAGGCAATAGCATATGGTAGATTCATCTAACATGTTGTTATATTTTCCTATACTAACCTTTTGGGGGAGGAAAAAACAAATAACTTTGACACACACACAAGGAATGTTGGTCTGCAACCCAGGTCAATGTAAGCCTACCAAATTCCTCTTGCTTTTACGGCTGGCATTGTCATTAACAGTGTTCTGTGCCTGTTATCTGGTCAGATGAATTATTTTTTATGTTATTTCAAGACATTCCAGTATATTAGCTTAAAGTTGTCCTTGATGTGTATGCAGTTCATAAAATAATGTTACCATTACCTCACCATTTCACTTCGCAATAAGATACCCTCCCTCCTAGTGTTCTGCCCTGCAGTATGACAATGTCATGTACTCCTCCCAGCGATTTTCCCTCAGCAAAAGCCATGGCTGTGGTTTTCATAGTAATTGAATTGCTGTGCTGAAACAGCTGTTTGCCCATTTCTTTCCATTTCTGCTGAGGATTCGTGTGAAAGGTTATTTGGTGGTATGTGTTGTCTGACTTAGAGCAGCTGAGCCTGTACACAGTAGTTTGCGATCTGCTTCATTTCAAAAGCATCCAAAAAAACCATTGCTCTCTTTACAGTCTGTGCCTCTGTAGGGAAGTTGTGTCCCATGTGGGTGATCTCAGCTAAGGCATGTGGAAAAGAAAGAAGAAATGTAAATGAAATGGAGAAATATATGCAAAAATGGTGGGTGTCAGGTGCTGAAAGAAGGGAGGGGGTTAAGTCATGACATTTCCACAAGAAGGCAGGCTAAGAAGGACAAGGCACAAAAAGAGCATGAAAGCTAAAGAAGAAGGGGAAAAGAATGAGTGACAAGATGTAAAACCCAGTTCTGACAAACTGTCAGGACAAACCAGTAAAGAACAGCAGGCAGAAGCAGATCACATCTCATCTTTTGTACTTGTGCTGCTGAGAGGGCTGTGTGGAGATGTTTGGATTCATACATGGTGTGATGGGTAACTGCTGGGAGGATTCCCTCTTGGAGCACTGAGAAGAGGGTGTATCTCCTTTTTAATATCACTTTCATCTGGAAAGAAACCTATGTTTCCATTCCAAAAGTGCCTCAAGAACTGAAATACCGTGAGGTAAGTAGAAACAATTGTTGAGATGAGAGACAAATACCTGGGAAGTTCCTTTGCAAATCACCAGTGTAGACATAGAAAGCAGGTTGATCCTCATCATTAGTGTTACCATCTTCCTTCCAAGTTCATCATGAAACTTAATCATTGTACAGAGGCTACTAACTTGAATCCTCCTTAGGGAATACATAAAAATAGACTGTACTCCAGGAGCTAGATTACCAACTCAGGGAGTAATTACTTTGATTTCAGGGTTTACAAGAGTGTAACTGCTCAGAATGTTTTCTCTCTTCTTGTGTGCAAATTACTTTGTCTATGCAAGCTTCACTTCCAGATCTGGATTTACAAATACAAAGACATATTTTATAAAGGGATGCAAATTAAGTTTTTCTGCTGTTCTACATGCCTGCTTTCAAGGCACTCACACCTTCTCATCTGGTAGGAAGCAGCCACGTTGATGCATTTTCAGGGACTGGCTGTCCACCAGTGCAAACAAGAGGTAGTCATCAGCTTATTTGGCATAGCTGCCAGTGTGGTGGCAAGTGAACCTGTGCCATTGCAGGCCCCTGCAGTAACAGGTGTCACATGCTGCAGAGGCCATGCCAGCTTGAGGATGCAGATACAGGCTTAAGTTCAAAACACGGCTAATTAATTATTATTAAAGGGGTTATGTTATTTCACAACTCTTTTGCAGCTAGAATTTTCCCAAAATAGCCTCTCCTAATGTCCATGCCTTTAGTCTAAACTGCATTAAAATAGGATACAGATTTGGGTTTACAGGTTGAAAACATAAATAAAATTACAAGTATCATCACCACATGACCACAAGTAATCCACTTAGGAGTTTTATAGGAATAGTGAATTCTTTCCTAATAAAATGGATGGAGGGAGGGGGGTGTTCAGCAGAATTTATTGCTCAGGTAGTACCTGTTCAAAGCTTGACTGTTATGTCTACATCCTAAAACATTTTGCAGGGGGTAGAAGTGTTGTTCATGTTAACAAATTAATTTTTCTCTATAAGCTTCCATTGTCAAATGCATAGACACTGCATGTACCAACCCTAAGCGTAATATCCTTGATCAGTTAATTTGTTTTGAATTGTGCTGCTGGTCCATAAAACATCCACACTGGTCCAAGCCTTCACTGGGGTGTGACATGGTTTAGCGGTGGACTTGGCTCTTCTGGGGTAATGGTTCGACTTGATCTTAGAGGTATTTTCCAACCTAGCTGATTGTATGATTTCTTACTGCCTGCTTTGGCATGTTGTAATGTCTCTGACTGCATATATATGGTTTCAAAAGTCAGACAGACTTGTAAAGCAACTGGCAGTAAGATTTTTCAAAGTAGGCAGATGGTACCTACAGGCAGGTGGATGGCTATAGGAGGCATATACTCTGACAAACCCCATGCATTCTACTTCACAGACCCTTTGCAGTTCCCTGACCCTACTGTCTGAATTAGAACTGCCTTAGAATTTCTAGTTCAGAGTTTGTTTACAGCACTGTCTTCTTTCGCGTGATGGTTGTTCAAGGTTGTAAAGATCTGTCTAAAAATAAGAATTAGAACATGTCCCTTGTGCACATTTCTGTCTCCTTTCTCAAATGAGACCAACCAGACAGCAACTGACACCAGTACTCATAGTCTTGGTTGAATGTAGAGCGCTGCTGAATACACCAGGGCACTGGTGGTGCTGCTCTCAGGGCACAGTGGCTGTATGCTTCATTCTGGCAAAGGACTGGCACTGTCACCTGAGTTAAGCTGCTGGGAAGAGGTGTTCTTTTTTCAGACCTTTGTGTGATAGGAGAAACAGAAGTAAGTATGTACTCAGTGTGTATAGAAGCCTTGACAATGACAAAATCCCCCTGGTTCTCAACAGTCTTCAGTGTCTGAGGCATCTAGTGCAAATACTGCCAAAATTCCCTGTCTGTATCAATCTATCAGGCTACTGCCTACTCCAGAGCCCACTTGTCTTTGAGAACTGAAGCATATACATGTTCTTTTTCAGCAGCTGAGCATGTGAAGCTCTGTGCCATCACTGTCATTTTACCTTCTTGTCTCTGCTTGAAACTAAAAAAAGCCCCGTGGAAGCATTTCTTTTGATTCTGTGCTAAAGTGCCACATCATCTTATGTATCTGTGAATATAGAAGTAGTTCATTTAAAAATACCGTAATTGTATCTGTGAGACACTCAAAGATACTGTCTGTGTTTGAAGATCCTTTACTACAATGTGACTTCCAAATTTCAGGAATACTATGTTATTTTCTCTTCATGCCTAGGATGTTAGACAGAGACCTAATACACTAAAAAGCCATAGCTGTGTGTGTGGCCTCTGATATTCAGGAACATTCCCCCATAGCATTCTTGCAAATACCTAACATTTTGGACAACCTGCTGAATTCCAAAAGGAGAAAATATTCTACAGTGTTGTCAGACCTTTACAGAAATGTTATTCGTCCCTCACCTTTTGCTCCTTCAATCTGGAGAATGGATGTTTGAACAGTGAGCAGGAATCTTCACTAGACACAAGTGTTATCTCTTTCCCTTCTAGAGGAGTCACATGTTTATGGTCTTGCAGCCTCTCACCAACATTTTATCAAAGATCTACCAGATTGCAACAGATGCCCCAGTTAGAATCCGTGAGGTTACTAGAGTGCTGGGCTTGGAATGCAACCATCTGTATTACTGTTAATTACTACTACTAATGTTGCTGAGGTAAGTAGTTGTTGGGAAGTCTGAGCACTTGGCTGAGCTGGTGGCTGCCTTGGCTGAGCTGGGGGTAAAATTTTGTCTCAGTACTCTTAAGTTGTTTAACTCTTATCAGTGTCCCCGCTCAGGCTGGAAGGTTTGACACAGCCTTCAGGTCCCCGTCGCAGGTGAACGAAAGTGCTCTACGTTTTGGTAGTTGCGGAACAATGAATTCTGACACCTACTGCTCCACAGTGTTGTTTCATTGGTGTTTTGGTGTGATCAGTACATTAAAAATGAATGCCCAGACAGCTGAAAGCCACACTTTTAGCCACAGCTAAATATGGACCTGTGACTATGGTAGAGAACATTTACCAATGCATCTTCCTGTTTTTCATTCCTTACTCTTTGAAACCAAAGTTCCTCCACTGGGAGTAAGTAAATATATTGCACCAAATTTTGTCCTTTAGACTTTACTCTGACATGTGATGACTAAATGTTAGCCTGATGTTTGACCTCAGTCACAAACCATATACTGCTTGGTAGTCTAAGAATGTTTAGCCCTTGTCTGACCTCCTAAGTCGTTCCCGGAGTGTGGAAAGAGGGAATGCTGTCATGCCGGAGGTGCTGGGGAGAGGACTGCTGCAGGCTGTGCTCAGGTGCCACCTCTCGGTGAGAACGGGAAGAATTATGGCAGTGAACGTCCAACCGGATTGTCTTTGTTTCCATCCCCGTCTTTTCTACGTTCGGTGAAGTTAAAGATCAGCATCACTCACTGAAGTTCAGTAAAAAACTTGTCCTTCTTTAAGGGACTGATGGAGACAATGGTGTCTGCTGTTTATTTCTGTTCCTTTACGCTACAGATTCCCCTTTAAAACTCCTTGAGCTTAGTGGGGTTTAATCACATCCTATTTTAGGAGGAATAATATTTTGGGTGATTTATTTACAGCAAGTCCACATTGTTGATCCAATTTCAAAAACTGCCTAGGTAGTATTCTTTAATCTTTAGCTTAGTCCAAAAACTTAAGCAAAGCCTGTTAGGAGGCATCTACCAACCCTGGCTGCATGCAGCAGAGAGAGAAGAGGTTATTTCAAGGACAGGGCTGTTGTGTGTGTGGAACATACACTGTCTGCCCTAGAGCTTCATAAATGACACACGCCTCTGACGGTGCGTGATGTTAGTGGGAAGGTGTTTCGAAGTGAGGTTTTGTGTCTGTTGGTGTATGTTGTGGGCAGTTGAAGTGAAGGTGCTGAATGGTTTCACTCTGCCATATTCTCCTGTGCCACACACAGGACTTACAAAGAAGTAATTAGGTGGATGATTGTCTGGCAGGTACTGTCTCTGCTAACTACATTTCCCATCCATTACACGCTTTACTGATTCTGTTACTCACTGGAATAGACTTTAAAAGCAGTTTTTTTCAGGACGCATCTTGATCTACTTATTTCCTAACCTTCACTCCTGGTGCTTATCTCTGACAGTTCATAAACCATCTATCTTGATGGGTACACGTCCATTCTCCACAATATTACATGACTGTCTTCAATTCCCACATTTTCTTGTTTGTTAGGCACATTTGTGTGGTGATTTCAGCAACTCTTACCCCAAAGCCGGTCCGTGCTCAGAAGTTTTTCAGGTCTACCTCTCCAGTTCTAAGCAACACTATCACATAGTGTTGCTTCATTTCCTGTGGAATATTTTCTTCTCAGAAAACACCACCAGTGTGCTGCCTGTTGCTCAATCCTGGAACAACGTGCCGCTTCATTCATCTAGCATTCAAATTCCACTGCTTCATGCAAAACATGCCCTAATAACATTTCTAATAAACATACTTGCTCTTTCCTCACAGTTATGACTCTCCAAGGTCACTCACCAGCGTGACTGCTGTAACATCTTCCATACTTTCCATGATCTGGAATTTCCTTCTCCCCCACAGTTTGTATAAAATGGATATGTTAGTCTTATGTTCTTAGCCTGGTGATCTGACCAGATCCTTCCATCTTCTCTGCCACATAATTTAATCCATTAAACATTACTTCGCACCTCCCCTTACCTGGGTGTCCTTAGCTCACAGTGAACCACTTGCCCTCTTCAGAGATACTACAGGACCTGCACAAAATCCCATTCGGGAACCTTGCACATAATATAAGGAAGAATGCTCAAAACCTAAGGACAGGAACAAAACGTAACCTTTTTCCAGGATTTCGAACCGTACAGAGAATCCCTGATGACAAATTTAACAAGCAGTTGGTCATGTCAGACAGCATGACAACTACTGAGCAAATGGCTGTTGCTCCAGATGGAATATGTATGACAGCTGGTGGGCCAGGTGCAGTGCTCTGGAATAAATCAATGGAGCATTGGCATGTTGGTTTATTCTTGTTTCTTTTGATGGCATTTCTACCATTTTCTGGGATGCTCTGCTCTTGATCCTTAAGAAGTCATCTTTTTGCATAGTGGTGTGTTCGTGTGTTGAAATTTAAATACTAGGGAGAAGATTTTCAGTGTTTATTAACAGATAAGAATTTTGGGACACAGACTGTTGTAATTCCATTAAGATATTCACCTTGGGGTTTTAAAACATGATTACAATTTTTCTTGTACTTTGTCTTTTAGATATTCCTGGGTTGTTCAGAAGCAGAGAGAGCATTTCACCTATAGATAGCTTATCTCTATCTTCATTTTCCTTATTGGAACACTGTGCCAGGTGCAACAATGGCTGAGCCTTTATTGAGGAAATTGTCTGCTTTCTGAGAACTTAGCTAGGATCAATAATAAATGCCACCTAAGGCCCTGGATGGTGGATAGATTTGACTGGAGGTTTAAATATGTAAGGTTCTACAGCCTATTACCCTGAATCATCCTATTATCTGATCTATTTTAGTGACTAAAAGGAAAGGATATCTCTCAGTATCCCTGCAAAATAATCTTGAAATATAAATCCAGAGGTCACCTGGGAAATTCCTCACGTTTCTCACTTGGTTTGATCTTTTTGTTTCTGAAGAGTATCTTCATATCCTTAAACCTCTCCTCAAGACAACAGCAACACAGGGAATCAGTGTTTTTGAAGAGGATGATCCCTTTCCTTGCTTTGATGTGAACTTTGAAGAAACACAGAAACACCATTTATGAAATGTCTATGGGTTTGTTTTCTCTCAGTGTTTACCTTTCTTGTCTCTTTTATGATTAAATCATAAAGGTTCCTATAAATCACTTACAGCCTGTGTTCCCCTTACTTACTACTGTGGTTTTTAAACATATTCCTCATTGGCAGACTCATGCAGTCATGGGTGTTAATAATCAGATCCTGTGTTCTTTGGTAAATCAGTACTTACACATTTGTTACCAATAACTGTAGCAGGAATGAGAATTCATCCTACTGAGTATTTGGTAAATGCAGGAAAAACATGGTGAGAAGATTTACATCCTTTCTAAGAGATCCATTCCAAAGGTTACAGCCAACAGAAAAATAGATCCAAGAGGTGATACACTGACCTAGGTTTGGGTCTCCATAAATATATAGAACATGTAAAATAGGTGAGGTAAAAAGGAAACATGTCCTGGCTTGCTTTTAAGGCCTTCTTCTCATCTTTGGGACTAAACATCACTGTTTTAATGGATATTCCTGAAAATGCTTAGAGGAAGGGGGGCTCTCCCAAAGTGACAGTCATTATTTTTATGTTTATTTTAGAAAAGTGATCTATAATTGATTAAAAGCAATGATATGTTGAAATTGCAACTGGGGGGATATCCTGCCCAGCGTAACAGCTCTTTAAATTTGCATTGCTTTTGGTACCTAAGCTGCTTGATAGTTTGTCTTTAAATGGAAATTGCTCTGATGCCTATTGATGGGTTTCATGTGAAACACACTCATCTGTTACCAAATATTGATTTTTGCATCACCTTGTAGCCAAGTAGGTTAATTGAGTGGGACTTGGGGAGGTGATTTCAGATGCACTCTCTGTCTAGTATTTGCCTTCAATGAGCTGATGGAATTGTTTGACATTTAGCCAAGGTATCTGCTAAAACTGGAGCTCGAGCAATGAGGCTGCATAACCAAGGTAGTGGTTAAGGTCACTCACGTTTTGAATAAACTTTGTTTATTCCCTGTTTAGACAAAACAAACAAGCCAAAGGTCAGATCTGGCTTCCCTTAGAGCTAGTGGGTGTTTTGCCATTTTTTACCAGTTGACTGCCAGACTCCTGGTATTTTAGGGAACACTCAGTGCTGTTGTCCTTGCAGTTTAAGTCAGCACAGAGTACTGAACTGTTGAGCAAAGCTGCCTGTCCTTACAGTTGTGTTCTGTATTGCACATGTGGTCCTCATGTCAAAATAGCTGCTTTTGGTTCCAGGTTTTAGTACTGGGTTTCAGTCAGTGCTTAGCAGACAGTATGTGTATCTACCAAACAACAAGTGATGCCTCATTAAAATAAGACAATGTATTTCTAACACTTCACCTTCTCAAATGTCAATGGGGAAAAGAAGGAACATTTTTTCAGTTGAATCCCAATGAATATTCCCAGGAATATTCATATTCCTGGTATTTTATATTTATTGATAGAACATTCTGGAAGAGACAATAATGTGATAAAGCTGTTTGATTGGGGTTTTTTAATAAACCCTTTTCTAAAAAGTACACTCTAAAATGCTGATGACAAATTGTAAAGTGATGGATCATTGCTGCAAAATAATAAGTCTCTCACCATCTGCTGATGTATGTGTATCTGTCAGGAGCAATCAATATTATAGAAGCATTGAAAATAGGAGATATGATGATTTCTGTTTCTCCTTTCTGTGGTCTGTGTTTTTCTGTCTCATATCTAAGTGTTCCACTGACATCAGGATGCCTTCCAGCTATCTTTCTTCAAATATTTGTAAAGCAAAAGGTGGATGAGTCAATGAGTAGCCGAGACTTCAGTGAGTTTATCTGTGCTGTCAGTGTGGATTCTTGTCTAATGATGGAAGGGGTTTGTTTAGCAGATGTGGCAGCAAGCATCATGGTCTGCAGTGAGTTAATGAGTGTCATCTCACTGTACGGTTTTCAGCCAGATCAGTTCTGCGATCCGTCTCGGTAAATACCTACACAAATACAGACAGAAAGGAAGTGATGGGAATGCACAGCTGAGGATAGCACAGGATTAGAAATGGGACCACAGATTTTTGGGAGTGGGTGACATGTATGCTAAATTCAAAAGAGCACATTGGTGCTTTTCTCACCTGTCTTTTCTCCCCTTCTCATCCCAGTCATAAACTTCAGCTACTTACCTTTATTTGCCAACTATTGCTTGCAAGACCACTCTTTGTTCCATTTTAGCTTGCCAGGTATACAGAGGTAAGAAAAGGTGGCATCTTCCACAGTTTAATTAAATTAGCTCTGCAAAAGGTGAGCTTGATAGTCAGGGAGTAGATTGCTAATATGGAGAAAGTCAGAAAGTCTGGAAGAAAGGTGTGCTGCAGAGCCGCAGTTCAGATGCTCAGACAATGCTCAATGTTTTGCAGTATCCAGGGAATGAAAATAAACCATTTTCATACAAATCTGTTAAATAATCAGTTAATAATCACACAGGATTCTTGTAATACTGCCATTTGTAAGACAAAAGCAAGTGACAAAACTCTTTACTTCCAGTTGAAAGTAAACAGCTCTTCACTGAAAAATCATTCTTAAATGGCCACAGGTATGTTTGGCCTGGAGAAATATTCCTTAGCACTTGACTGTTGTTAAGTCATCCCACTGACCAGTTAATTGTTGTGGCCTACCTACTGATGCCCAGCATGCAGGTAGGAGCCAAATGTAAAGTGAGCTCAGAATATGATACAAGCTGCCCTGAACTAACCATTTCAGACAGCATTTAAACCATAATTCCAGCCCTGCAGGCCCTTCCCATCTGAGTGAGCTTCGCTCAGTACTTCTGTTAAATCTATAATGTGGAGTGGTTACTGCTCCATTGCAGCTGATCCAAAACTTATTCATAAAAATGTTTTTAATCAAAATTTATTTTAAGCTAAATTAGACAATTCCTAAAAGATGTATCTTTCCTTTTTTGAAGGGAAAAAGATACCGGGGGGGGGGGGACAGCTGAAAATTGGAAAGAAAAACTGCTTTTGATCAAAAACATACAAAAATCGGTTCACAAACAGAACTTCCTTGTTTCTTGTTTGTGTTTCTGACTTTAAAAATGACGGCTTCATTGAAAGTATCCATGGAAAAGGAACTCATTTTCCAGCTCCTGCTGCCCATAAATCTCTGGTACTCTGACCTGGACCTGGAGGGGACATTGATGGCCATTAAGACTCACAGTACCTTTTCTTTTCAGCTTCTGATGGACCCTTAGTGACCTTTTTCCTTAGAGACGGGAAAAAGGACCAGACAAACTCTGCAGCCTCAAAGCTTGCAGCCCTGATGCAAATGATTATGGAGTGTGCTGGTTCAGACCCACACAAGTTAAAGAAAACCATGGTCATGATGTGCAAGTGATGTCTGTAAAATCCTTTGGCTGTCATCTTGCTACAGTTAACTATGGTGGAGTCCACTGTAATTCAGATATGTTTAGCAAGGTTTTACTTATATATGGCCAGATTTTCATGAGAGCTCAAATCCTGTTTCATTACCTAATGAAATTGATAGGTTTTCAAGTGTCTTTAACTCACAACTGTGGTGACACTTTCAACTGACCTGTTTTGAAAATGTATCCCCCCTCGGGAGAGCTTTGACATGGACTAAATACAAGTTATTTGTACTTGATCTCACCAGATCCCAGTGGGTCAGTGGAACAGCTATCACTTCAATATACTGCAGGTTCTGTTCTTAAAACAACAAGAGGGGTATTTATCAGGGTAAGAGTCAGTCATTACATTCCTCCACTTCTGGTATGAAAGGAATTTGAGGTGGAGTGGTGCACAGTCCAGAGTCCCCATGGGATTGTAACAAACACGGGTTATGCTGAGAGTGAACTGGCCAAACCAGGCCTTCTGAAGTTCACTGTAGTTTAATAAATCCAAACTCCAGCTTTATCAGTGTTTTTGTAACCAGCATATAGGTCAAAGTGTGAATGCACTGAGCACGAGACCTACTCCCAGTTCCGATTAAAATCAACAGATCAAATTTGTTCTCATTCAGCCCTTGCTCAGGCTTTCACACTGAGTCATGATCCAACTTCATAGGCATTAATCAGAACCTGTCTGGAACTGGCTAGGCTCAGTTGCTTCTCTTGTTTTAGGAGACAGTTCCTTAAACTTCTGTACATCTGGGTAACGTTACTACACAGATGGCTGAATGCATTTCTGAAAGCTTAGTACATTTTTACTTATCATTAATTGTAACACTTTGAGTAGATCTGACTGAAGTGATAAAGCAGTGACTTCTAAGTAGAATTACTTCCTATCTCCGTACAGATACAGAACTATGTCATTCTATTTGCCATTTGATTTACAGGTTTAATTGAGTGTTCTTAGTATCAGCTATTTGGGAAGATTTTCAGCAACTAATAATTTTAAAGGTTAGCATTATTGATTATAGAATCAAAACCACCCCGTATATCCCAGCTCATCTCATAGTGATCCCAGCTATTTGAATAAAGCTACACATTCTGCCTCTGATTTATTCTGTGAGATCTAAACTAATTCACCATTTCCCTTCCATATGGTAAGTGGGTGTAGTAAAGCTGCATATTCCAGGAACCATCTTCACAAGTAAAGGTATTTTGATGAGTCATCTTGATGTAAACTGCTTGAACTCTGCATTGCTGCTGCGTCATTCCGGCATTTCTCTTTCATACATTCCTTCTGGAATATAAAGGTCTGGGGAGCAAGGGTGAATTGGCTTGAGGTATTGGAACTAAAGGTCAAGGAACTGTGAGGAGTATCTGGGCTTTTGAAGAGAAATTATGAGTTGCACTTGGTTATTACTTGAACTAAATCCACATGCATATTTAGGGAACATTTGGACAATATACAGTATGGCTGTAATTTGTTCAACTCAAAGTGGAAATTCTGCCTGCTTTACTACTCTTCAGACTTACACAAATGAAAGGCTTGTTACTGCTTGAGTGAATTATGCTCAAGGGAAGCATATTCCCTGAACATGCAGAAAATCTCTGGAATGTGTCGGATGGACTCCTTTGTTTCTTTCCTCTGTAAATGATACTTTCTCAGTAAAGAAAATCTGCTTTCAGGGAGTCAGATTTAGGTCAGTATTCTGGAAGTCTAATTTTATTCAATCAGCAAAACGCTACCAAGATTCCTAGTAACTGGGTTGGGTAGAGAAGTGAGAGAAGGAAAGCAGAGTCTCGTTATTCCATAGCATCAGTTGGAATGGTACTTGGACTTGTACCTTTAAATAAACTGTTTCATATTCAAACTACTTAACTGCTTCCAAGTATTCTAGAACCATGGATTAGGAAAATCTGAGATTTTAAGGAAATCGTGGAAGAATTGTTCACTACCAAGGCTCTTTACCTTCATGATTCTTGTCTCTTTTGAAGAACTAATAAGTTTGTGAAGAATAACTTCTCCTTAAAGGACTGTGGTGGGTCTACCCTAATACCTTGTGTTTATCCAAAACCCAACAACTTCTGTTCATTAGTATAATTTCTACCAACTTGTGCAGGACAGACATCAGATTTACAGGTTCATCTTGGAGCTTTTTTAGAGAGTTGACCTCAGATTTGCCACTTTCCATTCCTTGAGGACAGAGCCTATCATAAATTACACATTACATACCATGGTTAGTATGTCCTTTGGGAGCATGTAACCTGGCATATGGCTTCCCACTATTTGTTTTATGGATTTGTTCTAATGTTCTGGTACTGACATTCCATTTCATGACAGATCCTGCATTTCATTCCCTTTGAAGAAAGACTCTACATAAGATATGTTGTGAGCTCCTTCATGGTGATCAAAGACATGAAGGGTTTGTTTAGCTTTCTACTACAGCCTTGTCTTCTGGTGCACACTGATCACTTGTTGGCTTTACAGATTTTCTGGCACAGTTTCTTGCTTTTGATGCCTTTGAAAAAGGATTTCATTCATAGTGTTTCTGCCTTAGTAAAATGTTTCTCAGGACTAGGTTTGATTTGCTTTACTTCCTTTTTAAATCTTCCTAGCCAAACTTTATGGTTTGGTTTTTTTCCTCCATTTGGAAACAATTTTTTGGAGAGTGTTTCTGTACTTCTCTGCTCTTATTAATCATTTGGGACTTCTTTGGTCTTCTATAAAGCATATCTGCTATGTGGTACACATTTGTTCTGCATAGCCCATATTTCTAATGTCTTTAAGCAGTTTGCACCCCACCTGTAAACATTATGCTTGCTGCTCATTTTTTAAATTAATCACGGGGGTGGGGTGGGTTTCTTTCTTTTTTCCTTCCTTTTTTATAATCTCTTTTTCCCAAGAAGTTTAGACCTCATCATCATTAGGATGAAAATAAACATGAAATAGAGAATGGATGTATCAAATGGGAGTAATTCTGGTTTAATTTTACACTGCTAGACCTGAGAATGGGGTAAAGATGTTTATATGATGAAAGTGAAAGATTAGAATTGCAGTTTTCAGTTCTGCAATTGTCTCCCTTTGTGACCTTGAACGAATCGTATAGGGTTTCAGTGTCTTGCTTTTTTGTTTTATTTGGAAATTGATGATTATATGTGAAAAGTTTTAGGAAGTACTGTTAATAATTTGAGGCAAATAGATAATATGGCGATGACTTCAGTAAATTGAGATGTCTAAGGGGAGGACGTCTGAACTTTGGTATTAAGCAATGTTCATTGAGCAGCTGTGAATTCAGCAGGATACACTGTTTGATAGTGATACAACTCCTACACAGCAGTGACAAATGAGTGTACAGCTGACGCCGCTGGACAGGATCTGGTATCCCAAAGGGCACAGCCTCAGATGCCCTCACCCGAACTCAGTCTTCCCCTCTCACAGATGCACCTTTCCATTCCCAGAGTGTTTATCCCCTCCAGTATAGGATTTCTTCCCAGACAGCTCCACATCATCTTTAGTAATTAATTGCAGACCTCTTGAGTCTCTTTGGATTCGTTCCTGCTGTTCACTGCATGATGAAGATTTAAGCAGCCAGCCTTACAACCCAGCTTGTTCCAGGAAAACAGCGCAAGTTTCCTTCATGCCCTCACCTTGCTCCCTCCGCGCAGTGCGAACACGGCCCTGGATGCATTCCACCCCACTGGCACAGCCGGCAGGGATATTAGGGAGCTTCTGCCTATTTTTATATCCACATTCCTCCAGCATAGGGTACAATACCTGACCATGTTGTCTGTGATGGCAAGTTGCACTGTCAAGTAACCAACATGTGTCCTTTTCTACTGTGGTTATTGGCCAGGGTGTGTAAGGAATCTTTATCCTTGTTTGCATTCATAAATAACATACAGATTGCTTAAAAACCATTAACCACTTGTAGCAAAGCACGTGAGACTTGAACATTTTCACAGCTCTGGAAGGTGATGAAGTACTCAAACTCATGGGGTTTTATTAGTAAAAATATTACCTCTTTGGTAGAGCTGGAATGCACTGCAGAGGAGCCATCCGATGGCCTTGTGCTTCTCCCAGACAAGGTCAATGCTGCTTCATGACATTAATACTACTGTTACAAAATGTAGGGAGATCCTGGGCTGCATTGAAAGGAGCATGGCCAGCAGGTGGAGGAAGGGGGTTCTCTGCTCTGGTGAGACCCCCCTGCAGTCCTGTGTTCAGCTCTGGGGCCCCAAACACAAGCAGGAAGTGGAGCTGTTGGAGCGGCTCCAGAGGAGGCCGCGGAGATGCCGCGAGGGCTGGAGCAGCTCTGCTCTGGAGCCAGGCTGAGAGAGCTGGGCTGGGTCAGCCTGGAGAAGAGAAGGCTCCTGAAGGGGAGACCTTAGAGCAGCTCCAGTGCCTAAAGGGGCTGCAGGAAACCTGGAGAGGGGCTTGGGACAAGGGCCTGTAGGGTCAGGACAACGGGAATGGCTTTAACCTGCCAGAGGGGAGACTGAGATGAGCTCTTAGGCAGAAGCTCTTCCCTGTGAGGGTGCTGAGGCGCTGGCACAGGGTGCCCTGAGAAGCTGTGGCTGCCCCATCCCTGGCAGTGTTCAAGGCCAGGTTGGACACAGGGGCTTGGAGCAAGCTGCTCTAGTGGAAGGTGTCCCTGCCCGTGGCAGGGGTTGGAACTGGATGAGCTTTAAGGTCCCTTCAGCCCAGAGCAGTCCGTGATGCTGTGATCACCACATGAACTATAACCGAGTGTCACCACAGCAGAACCATCCAGTGCTGCTGTGCTGTGGTGCCCGAGGTACCGCCGGGCCTGCACGGCGCCTCCAGCACCCCCTGTACAAGCGCCGTAACCCGCCGCCGGCACCGCCCGGCGCTCGGAACGGCTTCCGCGGGTCACGCGTGCTCCGGAAGCGGCGGGCCCGACGGCGGCGCACATCCGGCGTCGTCTCTCCGCGCCGCGCGTCGCCTGCCCATGGCCGCCTCCGTGGTGAGTCCGTGGCGCCGGGCTCGGCCGGGGGGGAGCTTCGTCTGCGGCCGCGGCCTCGCCCGCGCTGGCGCGCAGGGTCTCCGCGCAGGGCCGCGGGCAGCGGTTGCTGCGGTTCGGGGGAGGAGCCTGATACCGCGGGCAGGGCCGCCGGTGGAAGAGGGTGGGGAGGGAAGCGCCTCGGTGCAGCGGTGTGCGCGGCTCCTTGCGGCTGGTCCCGCGGACAGGCCCGGTTCCGTGTGCCTTCGGCCTCGTGCGGGGGCCGGGGCCGGACGGTGGTTGGTGCGGTGCGTGTTACAGACACGATCGGCAGAGGCTGTGTGGATTGGCTGGTTTCTTGGGGTTGTCCTCAGCCTTCAGGGGGAGGGGTTTTGTTGGATGGGTTGTTTTTAATTATGCCTTTCTATTAAATATTAGGAAGAAAGATTCCCGAGGGAGGTGGTTAGACACTGGAACAGGAGCCCGGAGAAATTGAAAGCTCCGTCCTCTGAGATGTTCAGAGCAGGACACTGAGCAGTCAGGTCTGGCTCTGAAGTTGTCTCAGGCTTTGCAGTCGTCTCTGCTTTGAGCAGGGATTTGGACCTCCTGAAGCTTCTTCCAACCTAAATTGTTCTCAGAACTTAAGAACGTATTCCAGGCTATGGTGGTAAAGAACTTGTCTGGAGTATCAAAACTGCCAAAGCGTGTTTCCCATTTGACACCCACTGAAGGTACCCTAACAGCTCATTGCAGTCTCCTGGCGTTTCCTTAATGCTCTTCCTCACACTCTTTCAGTTCTGGCTGTTTGGCAGCTAAATGGCAATGTTTGGCTGCTGGTTAGAAAGTGTATCTGCGCAAGGGTGTGCTGATTGAGAGTAACAACTATCTACTTTAAATAACATTAACAGGCTGAGTTATAATCACTGTTCCTTTAGTGGGAGGTCTAATACTCTGTCTTACGGTGCCAAAGAGTTTCTCTTGGCACTTGCTGGAATACATCATCTTTAAGATGAGTTTGCTGTAGATGTTTGGAAATGCCCTGTGGCTTCTGAAGTTGCTGGCAAAGATAGGAAGATGAAGAGCAGGCTCGTGCCCTTATAGGAGATCAAAAGAAAAGTATATAGTAACATGAGAGTATTTGGTTTTGTGGAGTGAGCAGATATTATTTGATAGCCTTGTAAGTTGTAAATACTGAGAATATAATGCTGAAATAGAATAATGATAAATGATTGTATTTTAAACAGAATATCGTAACAGAACCAACACAGGTTTATAGATATATGGGCAGGAAATTGCGAATCACAACTTTCCAGGATGCCAGAGTTCAGGCTCTGTGAGAAATTGAGGACCAAACAGCCAAACAAACTGAAAACAATAACTGAATGAGATCACAGTAGCAACAAAGGCTGTTACTTGTGGACGAATAAAAGTAGAGAGACGTGAGAATTGTTAGGTTTTTATCTGTGGATATAGCTCTAGAGTGACTGATACTGGAATACATCCAGTGTGTGTGCATGTTCTCTCTCCATCTAATTTTTCTGTCTATATATCCACATATATAATACATATACACACATTTTACATATGTGTATACAAAGGTGTTTTAAAAAATGAGACTGTGGAGTGTGAGACTATCACAGTGTGATGGGGTTCTTGCTGATTTTCAGAAATATCTTGAATAAATCTTGTTCCCTAACTTTATTTCAGAGCAGCGTCACAGCAGCAAATATTTCCACTGAATACTTGCACGTTCACACGACTTACAGCCAGCTGTAGCCCATTTTGTAGTGTAAATATTTGCAATTTAAATACAATCAATATATCAGTATTCAAAATGAATCCTAAAGCTGTCACCTGGCTAAAAGGTGATACCTCCTGAAAGTAGAAATGGAGTTTGGGATCAATTTCAACATTATTTGATACAGTTTTTCAGTGAGGATGGAAAAGACCAACCAAGGTGACCTGCTGGAAAAATCACCTAGACAGCCAGGTTGCAAAAAGTTGCCTAAGTAATTTGGTATGATTTCTTCTCTCTAGGATTTCAAAACCTACGTGGATCAAGCTTGCAGAGCTGCAGATGAATTTGTCAACATTTATTATGAGACAATGGATAAAAGAAGAAGGGTATGTATCTATTGTGATAGTAGTTAGGACCGTCTTGTGCGTCTTTGCTTGCTTTTCGAACTACCATTACACTTGAAAGCACCCAGAAGGTGGTTACTGTGTATCCTATTGGCTGAGTTGAGACCTCTAAACTGCCCCACAGAGGATTTTGTGTTACTGAGCAGCGCACTGTAAAAAGTACCCTTTTAGAAAGTGCCTTTGACTTCTTAATGATAATAGTTCAGTTTGTGTCCAGCTGTGTTTTACAGGTACAGGGTTTGGTCAACACAGGCAGATAAAACTCGCTTTATTTGTCTCTGTTGTCAAGATTCAGCTTAATTTTTTCCCAAACTACTTTTATTAGCAGTTATTACTTCTGTTTCTGGGGGTCTTGAGGAGCCTTTATTTCAGGAGGGCATTTTATCTATCAGAATAATAGAAGAAGTCAATAATTCACAACATTCCTTATTCAAAGAATATTGGTTTGTATGTTGTCCATTCTACGTGTTTACACATTTTCCCCAAATATGTATTTTCAGGCTTTAACAAGACTTTATTTGGACAAAGCCACGTTAATTTGGAACGGTAATGCAGTGTCCGGGCAAGAAGAACTGAGTAAGTTCTTTGAGATGTTGCCATCTAGTGAGTTCCAGGTTAACGTGTTGGACTGCCAGCCCGTTCATGGTAAGCTTGTATTCCGCTTCACTCATTTATTTGTCAGTCTTTTTGTAACTGTTGAAACTGAACTGCAATTATGATAGTGTTTAATCTTTCTTTTGGAACAAGCTGAGAAAAAATGCTGAGGGTTGAAATGTGAAGTTGTGCATAAATAAAACACAAATCGAGAGATGCAGCAAATCCACACTTTTTCTCATATCTGGGAAAATATTTTAAGGACTTTTCTGTGAAGTTCATATTCATATATGATGTCTTTTCGTGTATTGAAAAAGTCTGGCGTATAAGGTTGTGTTGTACTTGACAGTGTCTAAGAGTTGAGACCTCTGCTGTAGCCTCTAATGCTGACCTGCAGTATAATGTGGAACAGATTGTTTACCTGTATGTACTTTGATTTCTTCACATCTAGAATAGATGTCAAGTTCTTTAGATTTCTCATTAACGACTGCTATAGGAAGGCTTACATAATTAAGAAGTTAATGAATTATTTCTAATGGACATTTTGGGAATGTAAGTAAGGACAATGTAAGCAGGGACAAAAGTGTATGCAGCTTCCTAAATATACATGTGTGTGTATATGTGAGTATGTGTTCTAAGCAAAAACTCAGGTGGTTGTTACAGTGCTCTAAAATGAACATGAGATGAAAATGGAAAAGCCATTAAAAAGCAGAGCTGGCCAACAAATACACCTGTGTCTGTGCAGAAATGATGCAACAAAACTGTACTTTCTGTAAACGTGTAACCAGGTGTTAGCTGACAACTAATATAACTACCGTGTACATTTCCTACTTCTTTACCTGGTAGTCTTTGAGTTGTTTTCTTAATACTTTTTCTCCTTGGGAAGAGCAAGCTACGCAAGGGCAGACGACAGTCCTCGTGGTGACAAGCGGGACAGTAAAATTTGACGGTGACAAGCAGCGCTACTTCAACCAGAACTTCTTGCTGACAGCACAGGCCACTCCTACCAACACAGTGTGGAAGATTGCCAGTGACTGCTTCCGCTTTCAGGACTGGGCCAGTTAGTGAGGACTGGCTGAGGAAGTGACCTCTCTCATGGGACGGGTTGAAGTCAGCTGTATGGACAGCCGTTGTCCTGCATGGGGAACACTTGCTCTTCGTCTTGCGCCTGTCATTTATGGAGGGTCTATCATCAGTGTTTGAGGGTTGGTCTCAGTGACTTTAGGTTTAGTAGTAAACAATCTTAAAATGTTAGAGGTTGCTGGTGTTAGTTGAACCTAATAAAATGCTAAAGGCAGTGAGTTGCATTGGAATCATTCCTAAAATGCCTTACATGCAGCTATGCTGCCACTTCAGGCTTCTCGTATATAATGCTGAAACTCTACTAATTGAACACAAAATTCTCTTAATGGACAATTCGGACCAAACATGTAGTTTTTCAACTTGAAAAGATCTGTTTTTACAATAGCATCTTCCCTCTTTTGGAGAAGATGCTTGTGCATGTAGATAGAATTCTGAAAGTTACCTACTCTTTGTTGTAAGAGGCTAGGAGGAATTGACAGTAATTTCTGATGTTTGTGAAAGTAGCAAATACAGCTCCTGAGTGTGTCATCTCAATCCATTCGAAAGGTAGCGTTACCTTCTCTGTTATGAAAGAACTAAATAATCTCATCAGGTTTCCTTTTGTCTTGAGCTTCCCAGACTGTGGTTATAGTTATTTTGCATCGATTTATGTGTACGGCATGCTGAATGATTCGGAGCACCTCTGCCAACAATTCCTGTCACATGCATGTGAAAGACTTCAAACGGATTCTTTTTCTTTTGAAGTCTTGAAGTTGTAAGAAATAGGTCAGTTGCAGCATTTCTGTTTGCTTTAACTGTTAATTCTGTTGCTATGAAGTCTGGGATATTTTTCCTGTATTCATTCTGCAAGTTTTGAATTCCTGCTGTCTTTTCAGGACACATTGGAGTAAAGAAGTGGCACTGAAAGTGTGTATTACTGTGAAGCCTTCAATTTTTCTCTTCAGTACTGTTATACAGAATAGGTGCTTTGGTTATTTTCAACCTAAAAGAACAGCTGTAAACACAATTACCGTCTTCCTCTCATGCAGATTTTTACTGTCGTTTCATATTAAGTATTGCCTTAAATTATTAATTCTGGAAATTTTTGTCTGTCTTGCTTGAAATTTGTGGTTTAAAGCATTCAGCCGCTTTAAAACAGTTTTCAAGACTGCAAGTTAAAACTGTCCATGTTAACTTGGGAACTCGAGAGTAAATCTGAGTTTCAAAAGATTTGTTTCAAACTGGTACATTTCTGTTTTAAGCTGAGTAAAAAAAATAGCTATATACCTGGGAGTGCACTTGCTTGTAGCTGACAAAACATGGGGGGAACTTGTAACTCTGATCTTAATATACATCACATGGGGGGAACTTGTAACTCTGATCTTAATATACATCACAGAGACAACAGCATCCTGAGTGCAAAAGCTGTTATGACTGGCTCACTTGTTTTATGACTTAAATCGGGGAAACTGTGAAAATGAGCATTATCCAACTTGTGTAAGACATCATAAAATGTGCAGTTTGCAATATAGACTCACAAATAATGGGATGTTTAGGTGAAATGAGTGGGTTTATTTCCTTTTAAGGCACTCTAGTGCCTTACAGAATTAGTTACCTGTCTTTATTCGGGAGCTGTTTGTGTTCTGAACTGTTGTGTAACTATTTTTTTATCCTGAAGAATATGAATTCCTGCAAAACAATGCAAGAAGTCCAGAATTTGTGAAAGCTGTAAATACTGTAAATAGTTATTTCTGTATGTAGTAACAGAAGGATTGGTCTGTTTATTTACTGTTTGTTCTTAACAGAGTATGCCAGGCTTCTAGATTTGCGTTCCTCCTACAAGTTTGAAAAGAAAACCCTACATTTGCCTGTTACTGACAGAGCGTTGTTGAGCAGTGATGCTGCCGTGCTGTGCTCTTCTGGTTTGCTAACTTGCTCTTGCTTGTATAAGTTGTGTTACAGATGTGTTTCCATACACAAAACAGGTTTTGACTGTTGAAACGTACTGATGGGTGCAACTGTTAGCATTTGCTTGTTGAACTTTGAAGGCAGTCAGCAGAACACACACTTATAGCTGTACCTGATAAACTTGTACTGGGAATAAATACTTATTGGGTATTTTTATTCAGGCTTTTATTTGTATAGTAGTTTTTAAGCTTTTTGTATGGAGATTGGGAGATTTTGAATATATATGGCAAAGTTTTAGCCCAATGTTATTTTCAGTTATTTTCATGCTATTCACAGGCAAGCCGCTTAAAAATCTGACTTCTGCAATGAATATTAAGAAAGAGGGGAGAGTGAGATGAGACCTTAAGAAGTTCTTCCATGTGAGGGTGCCGAGGTGCTGGCACAGGGTGCCCAGAGAAGCTGTGGCTGCCCCATCCCTGGCAGTGTTCAAGGCCAAGTTGGACACAGGAGCTTGGGGCAACCTTCTCTAATGGAAGGTGTCCATGCATGTGGCAGAGGTTGGAACTGGATGAGTTTTAAGGTCCCTTCCAACCCAAACCAGGCTGGGATTCTATTTAAAACAAAAAAAGCCATTGCTACCTGTAGCATCATTTAGGAAGCTCACTAATTGGCCTTAGCTGCACAAACCCAGTTTAAACTTTTACTTAGTAAGATGCGTAGCTGGAATTGGACTTGGTATGCATACAAGGGGGTTTGGAGCTAAACTTATTAGAACATAATTGCTTCAGCCTAGGGAGAAGTGCCAGTTAAGTACTGCCCAGTGCCATCGCCTCCAATGAGGATCACTTAGGGTGATTCCGTGCTACCATGATTAGCTGTTGCTCTTTTGTCTGAAAATGCTGGTGTATAAATATTTTTGTGGAGTGTAATGTAGCTCATGGATTAAATCAGTGATTTTACAGCCAAGTAATTAATGGCACAAACAAAAGATCTGTTCCATCTTAGCTGGAGAAGTTCGGGATGCTGCAGCTCTGCACTGCTTGTTAAAACATCTATGCTCAAAATAGGAGAAAAGAGCATACAAATGCTTTTTATTCCATTCAGTACCAAACCATCCAGCTGGTTTAGTGCTGCTGGCTCTGCTATAATGTCCAGAATTTACAATAGCGATCTATAAAGCAATGATGTTTATGCTCTAAACTGTGAACAGGAGGTACTGCCACCATTTTTTGCTGTTTGATACCAAGTTATTAATGTACAACCAGGCAGTGAGACCAAGCCAGCTGAAGAGCTGAGCACTTTCACATACTAAATTGTGACTACTGAAGATTTAATAGATCTCTTTTTTGTATATTCCTTGTGTTGTCTTTATCAGTCACTCATGTTGCTTTGTTCTTTTGAGATACTACAGTTAAACTGACTTAAAATACTTGTGCTGTTTCTTGGAATCCTAAAATCATAGAATAGTTAGGGTTGGAAAGGACCTTGAGATCATCAGGTTCCAATCCCCCTGCCATGGGCAGGGACACCTCTCACTAGACCGTGTCACCCAAGGCTCTGTCCAGCCTAGCCTTGAACACTGCCAGGGATGGAGCATTCACAACTTCCTTGGGCAACCCATTCCAGTGCCTCACCACCCTCACAGTAAAGAACTTCCTCCTTATATCCAATCTAAGCTTCCCCTGTTTAAGTTTGAACCCATTACCCCTTGTCCTGTCACTACAGTCCCTAATGAAGAGTTCCCTCTCCAGCATCCCTATAGGCCCCCTTCAGATACTGGAAGGCTGCTCTGAGGTCTCCACGCAGTCTTCTCTTCTCCAGGCTGAACAGCCCCAACTTCCTCAGCCTGTCTTCATACAGGAGGTGCTCCAGCCCCTGATCATCCTCATGGCCCTTCTCTGGACTTGTTCCAACAGTTCCATGTCCTTTTTATGTTGAGGACACCAGAACTGCACACAATGCTCCAAGTGAGGTCTCACAAGAGCAGAGCAGAGGGGCAGGATCACCTCCTTCAACCTGCTGGTCACGCTCCTTTTGATGCAGCCCAGGATACGGTTGCTTTCTGGGCTGTGAGCGCACACTGAAGCCAGCTCATGCTCATTTTTTCATCGACCAACACCCCCAAGTCCTTCTCTGCAGGGCTGCTCTGAATCTCTTCTCTGCCCAACCTGTAGCTGTGCCTGGGATTGCTCCAACCCATTCGTTCCCTCCAGCCTATCAACCGAACCACACAGCTCGGTGTCATTGGCAAACTTGCTGAGGGCGCACTCAATCCCACTGTCCATGTCAGCGACAAAGGTGTTGAACAAGACCGGTCCCAACACCGATCCCTGAGGGACACCACTCGTTACTGGTCTCCAGCCGGACATTGAGCCATTGACCACAACTCTTTGTGTGCGCCCATCCAGCCAGTTCTTTATCCACCGAGTGGTCCATCCATCAAATCGATGTCTCTCCAATTTAGAGACAAGGATGTCGTGTGGGACAGTGTCGAACGCTTTGCACAAGTCCAGGTAGATGACATCAGCTGCTCTACCCCTGTCCATCAGTTCTGTAGCCCCATCATAGAAGGCCACCAAATTGGTCAGGCAGTATTTCCCCTTAGTGAAGCCATGCTGGCTGTCACCAAGCACCTTGTTGATTTTCATGTGCCTTAGCATGCCTTCCAGGAGAATCTGCTCCAAGATTTTGCCAGGCCCAGAGGTGAGACTGACTGCTCTGTAATTCCCCGGTCATCCATTTTCCCCTTCTTGACAATGGGGGTTATATTTCACTTTTTCCAGTCATCGGGAACTTCACCTAACTGCCAGGATTTTTCAAATATAATGGCCAGCAGCTTTGCAACTTCATTCACCAGCTCCTTCAGGACCCGTGGATGGATCTCATCAGGACCCATGGACTTGTGCACGTTCAGATTTTTAAGATGGTCTTGGACCATATCCTCTCCTACAGTGGGCGCAAGGTCTTCATTCTCACAGTCCCTGCATCTGCCTTCCAAGACTTGGGTGGTTTGGTCAGAGCCTTTGCCAGTGAAGACCGAGGCAAAGAAGTCATTCGGAACCTCAGCCTTCTCCAAATCCTGTGGAGCCAGTTCTCCGGAGAGCTTCCTGAGGGGGCCTACATTCTCCCTCTCTGTTTTTTATTTGCTATGTACTTGTAGAATCCCTTCCTGTTATCGTTAATAGCTAAGTTTAATTCTAACTGGGCCTTAGCTTTCCTAACCTGGTCCCTAGCTTCTCGGACACATCCCTGTATTCTTCCCAGGCCACCTGTCCTTGTTTCCAGCTTTTGCAAGCTTCTTTTTTGCCTCGAAGTTTCCTCAGCATCCCCTTATCCATCCAAGGAGGTCTCCTGGCCCTCCTGCTGCACTTCCTTCTAGTTGAGATGCAACACTCCTGAGCTTGCAGCAGGTGATCCTTGAATATCAACCAAGGGTCTTGGGCCCCCCTGCCCTCTAGGGCTGTATCCCATGGAACCTTACTGACAGGTTCCTGAAGAGGCCAAAGTCTGCTCTTTTGAAGTCCAGGGCAGTGAGCTTGCTGCATGCTCTTCTCACTGTCCTGAGGATCTTGAACTCCACCATTTCATGATCACTACAGCCAAGACTGCCCTCGATGAAGAAAAGGGGTTTGTTGTGATGGTATGAATCATTTGTACTGATGGATTTGATATGCATACGCTTCCTTATCCTGATGGGAGAAAAGCACACTATAGAGATGCTGTTTTATCAGTAATTTTCCACGATTTAATATATTTTGTAAGTTTTGAAATTAAGACTTTTTGTAAGATTAATTAAAAAAAAATAAATGTAAAACTCTACCTGATGTTCTGCCCCTTTATTATTATTACTAGTTTTCATGGTTTGTTCTTATAATATTAAAAGGGCAAGAAATACATCTGTGCTTCCTTATCTTTACTACTTGCGTTCAATGTTACACATTGTGGTTGTTGCAGCCTGGTGCTGGGGCAGGCTGTGAGCTCTGTCAGTGCTGCAGTGAAAAAATGTGTCAGGAATAATAACCCCATGGCAAGTGCCTCACCAGGAGCACCATCAAGCTGTGAACAGTGTTGAACTGGCTGGAGTAACCATCTCAAAGTGATGCTTCCCTCTAAAATGTACGAAAGTTTAGACTGCTGTCCAGCAAATACCTGCATGAAGTCAGACAAAATTTGTGCCAGATTCTTGGATTGTAACTATTTTCACTGAGAATATATTGTTGTGCCTCTGGTGTTTCTCTGCCAGGAAGAAATGAAACACTCAAATAAGGAATGGTTCATGTGGTAACTTTCCTTTGCTGTTTAAATCATCCAGTTAGTAATGAACATCCAAGGTCAGTATTTGCATGGAAGCAGACACTGTTCTAGAAACAAATATATTGTAAAGGTCTTGCTGTGCTGGAAGGTGGAGATTTCAGTGAGGCTTTGCAAGCAGTCACATATTGCAGTTATCCTGTGCAAGGCTCTGACAGCTGATGCAGTGTAAAGGTTTAGGAACGCTGGGAAAAATAAATCACAGTTGAGGGACAAAAGAGAAGGTATTTTTTCAGCTATATTAAAAGTGAATCCAGAAATTGCTCTTTCAGTATTCCCCCTGTGCTGAAGGAAAGAGCAGTTCAGTCTTTCTAAACAAGCCTTTCATCTCTGATCCTAACTGTGAAGAAGTGGGTCATTGATAGCTGAGCTCATCCCTTCAGAAAGATGCCTTTAATAATACAAATAAATCTATCCTTTAATAATGCAAATAAATCTATCTTATTATCTCTTGTGTCCAGTGATTGAATGGACTTACAGAGACTAAATGACCGTGTTGCCCTGCATCAGCAATACAGGTGCCTTAGACTATAGTATTTATGTATAAATTGAATTTTGGTGGGTAATTTTTGTCTTTTACAGTCTAAATCAGTTCACTCATGGAAGTTTGCAGTTTCATGGGCTTCTTTAAGGTTTCCAACCGGGACTTACTAAATCAAACACACACAAATGAATGTTGCTGCTGGGTTTAATACTTATTTATCAAGGTCTCTGTGTACCACAATGGGAATTCCACTTAGGTGTTCAAGTACTTTAGTGTGTGTATTCGTGCCAAAGGGGTGAGAATGAACTGTATGTGAACTTAACATTATCAGCTCTGCAGTGTAACCTCCTGTCAGCTACAGCATGTTCCTGGGTTCTGAGTGTTTAAAGCACATTCTTCTTCAGAACTGAAGACATCCATGCTGAATCCTTGGGCTCTTCTGGACAGAATGATCCAGAGGGGCATTGTGAGTTCTTGTGTATAAGTGAATTGATTTAGGAGGCTTGAATTCCTAATGGACTGAAGTTTTGCTATGCTGAAAGGCTTCATTTGGTTGTATTTCTCCCAGACCTGGGGCAGTGCTGCTCAGTGGGGCAAGTCTAACCCATAGGGTTCCTGATTCTAGCTGAACTCTATGGGTGTTGCTTTCATTGGAGAGTCTTCAAGAAACTGAGGGCTTCATTTGGCTCGATAACTCTGCTGTCAGTTAGAGTCTCTAACTTAACTCCTCTCTGTAACTATCCCATGGCACACTTTCCCTTTAATTTGTGGTTTAACAGAATTTGAAACAGTATGTGGGCTATAACAAAAAATGGTACCGTGTGTTCACAGGAAAAGATAAACTGTGAAAGAACAGTGCTCTGAAAAGTATTTTGTATCTTTATAGTTGCAGGTTCTGCATCATCTTGATCATAGTAACTCCATCCCTGGCGGTGTGCAAGGTCAGGTTGGACAGAGCCTTGGGTGACATGGTTTAGTGTGAAGTGTCCCTGCCCATGGCAGGGGGGTTGGAACTGGATGATCTTAAGGCCCTTTCCAACCCTAACTATTCTATGATTCTAAACAAAGGGTTTAGGATTCTAAATGGAATTAGTTTGTGTAGTGGTTGTTATTCCCTGATGACTGGCAGGTGTGGAGAATAAAAACAATTCTTATTTTCTTGCAGACTTTCTGCACCCAACAGTTACAGTGATGAGGCGTAAATACAGGCAGTAATAAACAGGCACTTTTGTCTGTGTTTAGGGTGTGGGAAGAGAGGTCACCTGTGAAGACTGAGGCAGAGGAGTCCCCCAGCCTTGTCCATTGTTACCTGTTTGCCAGTTGTGTTCACCTGGGGGATGTACACTTTCTTTGACCTTTTCTGTCTGACATACCTGTAAAAGCCCTTCTCATTATCCTTTGTGTCCCTTGCCAAGTTCAGCTCCAGCTGTGCCTTGGCATTCCTGACCCAATCCCTACGCGACCAGGCAGCATCCCTATACACAGGTGTGAAAATCACCTGCTAGAGACACCAGGAGTATGTGTGAAGCGAGTAACACAGCTGTATAGCCACTTGCATTTGTGGATACATACTGTATTTATCTGTATATATGACGTAAATCTTGTTCCAGTGTAAGCTGCAGTTAATGCTTGATGGTGTTACTGTTGAACTGCAACGATAAGAATAGATGGACCGATGTAAATCACAGATTGCTGCAGTTCACCAAGACCTTGCAATTCTTTCAGGTACTGGAAGGTACAGATGGAACAGCAGATAATTAGAATGTGATGTTTTGTTAGTGCCTTGGCAGGAGGCCTTGTGCTTCCCTTACTGGGAACTCTCTAATGGAAGGTGAATTTTTCACAAGGGCGGCTCTTTTTCTAGGTAGGACCTAAATAATGGTATGTTACACATACTGTGGGTTTCGGGGGAGAGGGAAGAGAAACAGATTATGAATCAGTGGATTTGTTGGACACTGACTCCAAGGATTGCCACAACCTCCAAATTTGTCTATAGGATGAAGCAGTGGAAAGCAGTTAGTAACCAGCTGGCATTAAACAGGATGTGTTAAGCACATAGTGCATTGAAGGTTTAATATGTGCAAAAATGAAGACGTCTGGGTATTCACAAGCTAGTGTTTGATACCAAACAATACTTTGTCATTTGGTCTGTGGCTATTGCAGTCGTTTGCAGTGACAAAGTTGACTTGGTAACTGCCAGTCCTCTCGAGGATTTATTTCTCTTTAAACTCATCATTTCAGGTATTCAGTTTACAGTGATTCTCCACAGAGCTGTAGTAGAGAGGGTAAGGTGCAGTAGGAGACAAATGTAAGACTGTTTTGCTGTTGGAAAGAATATTCATGAGTGTTAGGAAGTCTATAACATAAAAAACTCTCCTCCTTTTAAGTTAATGTCAAAGCTGCTTTTTCCTGCAGCGTGGTTTGGATAAAATCCAAATAGCAGTTCAGATAGTGTGATGCACCATTCCTAGTGAAGGTGCTTGTTCCTTGGAATTGTTCCTTAATCTTTATCTGGAAAAACCCCACCCCAGGCCCAAACCAAGCAATGACAGACTGTTAACATGGCTAGAACACGCGAACAACCTCTGCCTGCCCAGCTTTTTTGCACAGAGCATATCCTGTGTGGTGTTTTAAGGTTTAACTTGTACAAAGGTATTCTTGCAATTCCACGTCTCTGTGTGTGTGTGGATGTTATTGATGCCTTTAACAGTTACTGTCCATCAGCACAGAATACTGTGATGAGGTTCTGATGCTTTCTCGTGGGAGCACCTTCAGCCTCTGAGCTCCTGTTTTGATAAATGATTCCAGAACAGTTGATTTATCAGAACGAGACCTGACCCTTCCAGTCCTTTGTACCTGGCACGACTGCCAGTGCTCTAAAGTGATAGAAGGGTTCGTAATACAGTGATAGGGTAGCTGCTTTTAATTCTGTGAAAGGCTGCCCACAGCAGTAGCACTGTGTTCGGGTAACAGGGTGGAATACTAACTGATTTTAGAGCAGAAGATGTTAGGTAAGCTCTAGAGGTGATTGATGAGAGTGGTCTCTGTACGTACGCGATGCAGGTGTTCATTGTAGAAAAGCAGTCCAGATCTGTGCAGAGCTGAAGAGCAGGTCCCGCTGCAGGACCGGCCGCGGGTGCCGATCTGTTCCTCACCCCGCCGGTCCTCGGGGAGCCGAGGGGGCAGGCCCGGAGGGACCGGCCGGGCAGCGCTCACATCAGCCGCTGCCCCTCGGCGGGGCAGCCCTCCTCTCCCGGCCCGGCTCGGCCCCAGTCGCGCTCGATGTAGAGGTGGTACGGGTCGTGCTTGGACTCCAGCTTCCGCGAGCGGGTGTAGGCCAGGATGAGCCCCCCGGCCAGGCAGCCGTAGAAGATCATGATGAGCAGGATGTAGAGCGACGCGTCCCCCCCGGCACCGGCATCGGGACCAGCACCGGGACCTGCACCGGCCGCGCTGGCGTTGCCGCCGCGGCGCAGCTCCCGCAGCAGCGCGCTGAGCAGCGCCTGCAGCCGCCGCGGCTCGGTGCAGTTCATGGCTCCGGCTCGGCGGCTCGGAGCGGCGGTACCCGGGATGGGCGGTGAGCAGGACCCGCGCTGTGCCGGTGGCGGAGAGCCCCGCACTGTGCAGGGGGATCACGGCCGCAGGTCAGATGAAGCGGTTCGTGCACGGAGCCCGGGGACCGAACCTCTCTGCTCGGGAGGAGCCGGGCGCTGCCGGGGCCGTGGGGCTGCGCCTTTCTCCCGCTGCGCTGCCTGCCCTGCCGCCGCCGCCCACAGCCTGGTGTTTGGAGAGGCTGATCCCACTTCCTCACGGTGCCAGGCTGCACTCAAACGCCCTCTCCCACGCTAGAACGGGTAAAAGTAATTCTGTTTGAAAGGTGCAGCCGAGCAGCCCTTGCTTGTGTCCTTGAGACCAGGAGCACATCCTACACAGTGGGACCAGTGGGCCTCACTGTGCACCAGCTGTGAGGGAGCAGAGAGAGAACAGAGATCTCCCTTTCGCTCAGAGAACGGAGCAAACTGAGACCCCTTGCCAGCCCCCCCCTGAATCACAGGAGCAAGATCTGTCATGAAGGTGAACACTTGGGTAAGTGTAGGTCCACCAAGGAGCAGGAAGGAGCTGGGTCTAGTTATGGGAGCTTTGGCATCTCTCCAGTCCCATTGCACCCAGGCACTGAGCGCCAAGACAGCCTGGCAGAGCTGCATGGGTTCAGCTGCTCCCAGTGCAAGAGTCATTTCCCTGCATCGTGGTGCACCGGATCCGTGTGGGAGGCCCTGGCTGGCTTATGGAGCCACTTGGCTGTGAATGGCATGGAACAGGCAAAAGCAGGGCAGTGCTGCAAGGAAAGGTGGTGGGTACAGGAGCTTGAGTGGCAGCAGCCGTGGGGGTCAGAGGGCCAGAGGGAGAATTAATGAGAGTAATGAAATAATTAAAACAATTGGAATTAGCGGATAGAGGGGTTGTTTTTGAGCAGAAAGGCTAGGAGAGGGCTGAGTGTTAGCAGGTTGGGGTTTGGGTTGTTCTTGGTGTTTGTGCTGGAGAGGGTTCTGAGGCGGTACCAGACACGCAACTTTCCTTCATTTACTTTCCTTTCCCTCCCATAGGTCTGTGCCCATAGTTATGGGGGTTTTGACATCCCAGGAATGTTCAGGTTTTCCCTCCTTCCAGGCTCTTATCTGGTAACTGTTTAAATTCAGTTGTTATCGTGCTTGTAGGTGGATGTGTCGGTGGTATGTGTTACAGGATCACAATCTTTCCAGCATGTAGAGTTGTTTTCACCCTGTGCAGTTTCTTTGCCTGTTTCCAGGAGGTGGCTAGGGCTGATCACTGTGTCCTGTCCTGTTTTCTTTCTCTGCTTTCAGGGAGAAGGATATGTTTTAACAGCAGACCAGGAGTGTCCATCTGTAAGGGCAGCTGGGAGGCAAAGTCAGTGTGGTATTGACTTACAGGCAGTAGGGTATGAGTGAGAGGTTGCTGCCTGCACAGTGAGGAGGTTGCTGATGTGCATATGGGTGCGTTTTGTCCTTTTAGGAGTCTTTTTACAGAATCACATCTCTTAAGCAAAGTTTTTGGCTCAGATGTGCAGGCACCTTGCTTTTTCACTGCTTGTGAGTGACCTACTGAAAGTACATTATCAGCTAGACAGTGGAAATAAAATGGAAAATACAATAGGTTACAGTTTTTGCTCCAGTTAGAAGGGCTGAATATCCATTTAGAATTTCAGCAGAGCCCAAAGGTCCAGTAGATTTTTCTTCACAGAGTGCCAGATTTTAATTTGCTTTTCTACAGGATGTTTTTTGTCGGTGTGAACAATTTCCTTGGCATCTTTCCTCTGAAAGCAAGGACTCTGCTTGCCAGTAAGTGCTTAGAGTGGGGTGTATGTGGGTTAAGACTGAGTCACTCTGACTTGCTGGAAAGTCAGCTTGGGTTGTGGTGTAGCATTTGTTTGCAGAGCTCCTCAGGAAGTCACTGTCACCACCTGTGCATTTCCACTCCTCACAGCAACATCCTTACTGTGCTACAGGAAGGTGTTCACAGCAGAGATTCGGGTTTAAAGATAACAAGGACAAAAAGTCACAAGGTGAGAGCTTCCCTGTTAGATGAGAGGCAAATATACTATGGAAGGCAATGAAATTAGAGGTCACTACCCTGAGCTTTATAGGGCAGAGGGGATGAGGGTTGTATTTTGAACATAGGGACAGAGTGGGGCTGGTTAAGTGACTGTACTGGGTTCAGCAGTAGCAGTCATTTTTCTCCTTCTTAGTAGCTGTGTTTTTGACTTTCAGCCTGGGAACAGCACTGATAACACCGATGGTTTTAGTTGCTGCTCAGTAATGTTTAGTCTGACCAAGGACTTTGTGAGCCTCATGCTCTGCCAGGGAGGAGGGGAAGCTGGGAGGAAGCAGAGACAGGACACCTGACCCAAACTGACCAAAGAGGTATTGGTCATGCCCAGGATGTAAAACTGGGGGCAGTTACCTGGAAGGGCTGAGATCACTGCTCGGTCAAGCTGGGTATCGGTCGGCAGGTGGTGAGCAGTTGTATTCTCTTCCCTTGTTATTTCCCTTATCATTATTATCATTGGTAGCAGCAGCAGTGGTTTGTGTTATACCTTAGTTACTGGGCTGCTCTTATCTCAACCAGTGGGAGTTGCATTTTTTGATTCTCCTCCCCATCCCTCCGGGAGCGGGAGCAGGGAAGGGGGGGGGGGGGGAAGTGGACTGATTTGCCGACAGGGTTTAATGACCCTGATGGCATTTCATAAAACCAGGCTCATCTGGAGGTTATGTGATTAGAACCGAAAGGCAGAAAGTAGAGTAGGGCAGGCAGCTGTAGAGAACAGTGATCTGTTCTTCATGTTCCCTCCCTGGGGGAGCACTGCAGGTAATGAGCTGCTCTATACCCAACAGGAAAGGTTTAGATTAGATACAGTGCTGTTTAAAACAAATAAAACCCTGGCAACACCTCCCAGGGCTGGGCCTTTCCTTGAGTGCAGCAATAATGTGTGGACTCCATGTGTAGTCAGGCTAGTCTTAGTCTTAAATAGGTTCAGCAATGCAGGAAGCCTGTTAGAAGTTGTTCAATGCTGTTTCAAATCAAGAAGTGCTGAATTACTCCCCCACCACTTAATTTGTTAAAAGGCAAATAAGGAAAACTTACATGGCCTCTCTTTGCTTTAGATGTTAACTGTAATGATAGGAGATCATGTCTTAAGAGTGATGGGTTTCATGCTCAGGGTTTGGGTTTTCAGAGGTAACGGGGATAGCATAGCTGGGGTGGTCACCCTTCTGTAACAGAGGACAGGTGAAGGTGTTAGTTACATGCTTGGCATCTTTGTTAATGTTCATTAGTGAGCAAGTTATTCATGTTCCAAAATGGGAAAACAAGTGAAAAATGCAACAGAGTTGGGTTTGGTGTTGTTTTTACCCTTTCAAAGCAGGTGAGGAGGCTGAGGACCACACACAGTGCCCAGAGCTGTTTGTCTAATGATGTCATTATCACTGGTCTGATGGCAGGACTGCACATAGTTTTGGACAAATTCCCTGTGATAATCAGCTTCATTAAAGCACTTTGGCAATATAGAATAAATCTGATTTTCTTCAAAACATGGCTTCCTAAAAAGCACAAGATTTATTCCTTTTAAATGTCTGATATTTAAATTTTAGCCTCCACAAGGGAAATGGATTTACTCTCATGTAAATAGAGTTCAGCCATTAGACAGGCTTTGTTAAACAAACAGCCTGCTCAGAACCACCCAAAACCAAGACACAACACAACAAACGGCACACCAAAACCAAATCCATAGTGAGAACGTATTTCTTGCATGGCATGTAATTGCAGAACATCCCTGGTTGATCATTCAAATATAACGTAGTTATTTGAAATAACTATTCTGGGACAGGGTAGGTTTGGGGCTGGTGGGGTTTTCTGTCTGAAAATTAGTGACCCACATTTTCAACTCGCATCCTTTTCCTTATAGAGCCAGAAAGTGTGCGATGGGAATGGCAGTTCAACACACAGGCTTCCTCGGCAGGCAGCTCTCTTGTGTCATGCTATGCTCAAAGATGGTGCAATGGGCACTAAAATTGGATTGGGTTGGTTAAACACCTACTCTTAAAGAGAATAACTCATCGCTTTCTCTGTTTATACATTTTTTGTCCCCCTGCAAGCCGTTTAATGACACCTTGCTGTTACCTGCAGCATTACTATTGCATTATGTGCAGCAGCCTGGTTCTCCTGCCCCAGCCCCAGTTCTGTGCTGAAGCTGTTTCTGAAAGGTGCTGTTCAACCTTTATCGACACAGAGGCTCTGTTGCCTTTCAGAAGGTAGGGATCTTGAGGCACTAGTTCAGCATTTAGAAAGGAATAGTTTTAAAGGTGTTTCTTTTAAAATATCTAATAATCAATGTCACTCAGTGTAAGCTTACTCTCTGCTTCTTCTCTTCCAATGGTGATAACTCTTGTGCTTGTCTTAGGGCAATATGTATGTAGCTGAAGGTTACTCTTGTCAATTCACCATTCTTCAGGCCACCTGAACTTAACTGCAATCTTCCTTCACACGTGAAGCTTTCTAGACCCACTTTTATGGTACTTAAACTCTAGATATCCCATGGGGCTTTTTGAACTAGAATGCCTAAACATCTTGTATCAGATGCCCAAACTGGATTTTGTTTCTCTTTCAACTTGTTTCTCAGGCTGAGGAGGGCAATTTGAAGTTCTGAACCAGCTTTCTGAAGATCTTGCAGCTACTGTGAGCTTTCTGGAATCTTCACGTTTCATAAATGAACTGCTCCCTCACACTGCAGTGGTGGGTTAGCAGTTGAATGCTACTATCTTAGAGGTCTTTTCTAACCTACATGATTCTGTAATGGTTTTGAAGCCTTCCACTGTTTATCTATGCATCCGAGTTCCTTACTTCTAATGACAAGAATGACATTCTTGCTCATCCTCTGTTTCTTTCTCCCCAAGCTGTCACAAAAGTATTCAGAATTCATTAAGAAAGAGGATAAAGCTCTTGCCAAACTGCAAATACATTTGTAAATAATCCCCGTATCTGAATGTAATCCTTCGCCTCCTCTAAAAACGCTTGAAAAGCTGATGTGGATCAAATTGCCTTTTGCAGCACATGCACATTTAGGCCACTTCCTAAAACCAGGCCCATGCTAGGCTGTGCTTTCAACATCTGTAGCACCTGCTCATTGCTGCTGTGTTCTAAGGTGTGCTCAGCCTCCAAGAGAACGTGAGGCACTGGACAGGAATTGGAGACAACTTGTGCAACACAAAGAGCTTGCAGAACACAGCTTTTTGAACCATTTAAATTGTATTCCACTGTTGAAATGTTAACATTGCGCATGTGTAGACACAGAACATACCTGCAGTCTCGATAAAATACATTGCGTATAAATACATTCATGGCTTAAAAACCAAACCCATAGAACCTGCAGACATACTCAAGTGCAAGTTTCTTACATGTATTTCACTTCTGTGATGCTAACAGGCCAACAAAAGGCTCTGTAATGATTCTGTGATGAATAGTGACCAATTTGAAACATGGAAAAACTGGTAATGTGGCTCCATGAGCAAGTCGTTCAAGAAGTTGCTCCTTAGATGGGAAGTAGTTGCTGTTGTCATACCTGTATATTAAAATCATTTTCTTTCTTACAGAAGCTATTTCCTCATTCCTTTTAGTGACTGTTTGGTTCCACACACAACTAAGCACAGTCAGCCCTGTGCCATTTTCCATTTCCCTTTCCCCTCGGCATTCTTGGAAGGGGAGGTGGCAGTGTTCTGGACTGGTCAGAGAAAGTTATGCACAGGGCAGTTTGAAGCTGGTCCCAAGGAGAAGGGATGGTTTAGTTCATGAGTACACGGCCATGACTTATTCTTGCCAAATCTGTTTGAACTGGAAAAAGGAAAAATGCACATACATGCAATCAAGGAAAAACTTGCCCTGGAATTGCAAGTGTGTTCAGGAGATGCATCATACAAAATCTTTACTTTCTGTACAGTGACAATACCAAATATTTTCTTTACCGTCATATACACAACACAAATATTATGAATAGAAATCTATAAATACTTTAAAATGAATTTGTAATATATAGCAGTTGAGGGCCACAGCTGTACAAAATGTAAGCAACATATATAAAACGATTAAGAAAGTGCAAAGTAGAACAGTATCAAGAGCCTCCACTTTTTACAGCACTTATGGTTCAAGTGTGAAGAGTAGCAGGAATGCGGGAGCTTAGCTACAAGTCAAAAGGAGACACAGTACAGGATTCTGCACACAAAGTGATGAACTATTATTAAGTTGTATCTTCCCACTTCTTCACATCTATGACTTCCAGTTAATAACAGCACATTTTCATAATGAATTTCTGTAAAGAGTGATTTGTCCCTTTCACAAGTTCCATAAAACAAAGGTTCCCTGGTCACAGACTACTCTTCTGTAAGTACAACAAGACTACGTGGGGAAACTACTGTTGGTTTCTGTTGCCTTGTTATACTCACTGTAGTTAAAAGGTGAACGGAAATACCTTCCATAAAGCGACTATTGATGTTTAGACCCTGATCCTCTAAATGACATACAGGTGACCTGTACCGTTGTTCACACGTATGTCAAGGTTTAGAGGATCAGTGCCTTAAAACCAACCACCCTTCAGAAAAACCCCAAACCAAACACTCACTGGCGCTTCAAATCCACTTAGAGACAACAGCCCAGCAATGTCACTGCTCTTTGGCAGTGGAGAGTCAAGTTTTGCATTCAGGTGATGATTTCTCATCAGTCCCTTGTACGGCAGTGCACGGCTTTGTCTTTTATGCTCTGTGTCCTAGTGGAAAGCTCTGTTTGTTTGAATTAAAATTCAGTGGCAAATAAAACCCCATTTGGTGAGATGGAAGCTGAAAGAGTTAATTCAACACTCTCAGCTGGAATCTCAAATACCTTGTTTTTAGAAAGCTTTTCAGTTCACCTTTATTTCAGTAAGTCTACTTTGTATCCTGTCTTAGGCACTGTAAATATTCAGGATGCTAACTGATGTGCAGAAGTATCCATCCATTCTCAGGCAGTACATTATCAATGATCTCTAGCAATTCCTTGACTAATGTTTTAATTTTTAAATGGAGAAAGGTAGATTTTAAATACTCTTTTCCTCTCTCACTAAGTGGCTTACTATAACAGAAGAATCATCACCATTACACTGATTTTTCTCAAGATTTCAGGCCAGATTTCAGAATGTATTAAGGAGAAGTTGTAAGCAGTTTGAATGTGCTAGAGAAACACAGTGATAAAATTACCTGGTCATACTGCTTCACATCGTGATGTCTGTCTCCAAACTGGAGATCATCACATGAAACTCTACAAAGACCATCAGTGTCTATTCTGCTAATAATTAAGAATCTGGAGTCTAAGATACTCTCTGTTGTACTCTATACAGATTATAGAAACAGTAATCCATTTGGTATATTTTCTGAATGTGTGATATCTACAGCATACACAGACATTCAAAATTGAGGCATGAGAAGGAACCATCTGCACAACCTGGTCAACACAACTTGTTTATTTGCCTCCATACATTCGCTCGATGTCGTTGAGGTAATGGTTTTTCAGTTCTTTCCTTTTCAGCTTGAAGGCATCTGTTACTAACCCAGTCTCTGGGGTCCAGGGCTCAGGGCTTAACCGTACTTTGATGGGTATTTCAAACCTCTCTAATTTCACTGCAGGGACAAGAAGAAACACAAGCATGACTATGATTACACAGCCAAATGAAATACTAATTCTTGTACCAATGCTGAGATAGTGTGCAGATATTCTAGTATTATAGCTTGTACTGGATGTGACAGTGTAAAATCTAAAGCTTGCAACGAGTGTGTAGCCTGGAGATCTGAGATGACTGTCCCAAGAGGATACGCTGAAGTCCAGACTTGTATCTTTATTGTAGGAATGTAGTAATAATGAGACTAACTCGGACTAGCTGGATGTGCTTCATATTTAAAGTACAATGAAGTACTTCTTCACTTGCCATGGTTGAATGATTCTTTCCCAAATTTCTGCTTCCCAAGAGTTTGTTTAAAGTTCAGAATAAAGGGCCTTCTCTGTATTTTTGTTACATTAGTTACTTATTTGCCCTTCAGTTGGAAGCAGCGGCTTGGCACATGCACAGCCTCACTGCTACCAAAGCAGCTTCTCCTTGCACAGGCCAAAGAGGGTAAGGAGAAGGCAGGTAACTGCTTAAGGGAGAAGGGCAGAGACATTGGGATAGAGTAGGGAGCTGCTGCACGTGTGCAATACCTGATGGACTCTGCTGTCAGCTCCTGCACATAGCCCTGTTTTGGGATCCCACATCCATAGACTTGTGGCTGAATTCCTAGACAATGTCTGGCAGTGTCGCCTCTAGGCGGCAGCAGATGCGGGCCAGACGAGGTCTGGCTCCAGGTCTGCACCAGGAGCTGTTCTCTGTAACTTCAGTCTGGGATTGTAATGTACTCTGTCAGTTTGTTTAGCTCTCTGCCTGCTCGTGACAGGGTGCGTTATGTTCTGCTGAAAACGGGAATGAGCTCTTTAAAACAGTTCTGGAGAAAGTAGTACCCCAATAGCAGAGCACCATCCAGAAGGCAGAAAGAACACACAAGCAACGGATTTTGAATAAACAAAGCTACCTATGTGGATAGTAATTTGCCTAGTTCACGACAGAAAACATGGATTAAAATGTTTAAACCCAAGTCTGAGACCTGGGGGACTGATTTATCTTTTTCTAAAGGAAGCCTTAACAGAAGTGCCTTTCATCCTTGTTTTCTTGGTTTCAAAAGGCACATTTCTCCTCTCTGAAGTTTGAGAGGCAGTGCTCAGCATGTACTTATGTCCGTTTTTACCACCTCCTCATATGCTGTCCCAAGTGCTCTAGAGACTTTCTTCCCCAGTGACTTTGTTACATTTTTGGCACCATAAAGGACTGATGAGGCTTTTGATCATTCAGTACCACAGCAAGGAATAGGAGGCCTTTAAGCCATTACAGCCACAGGGATCATGGTTGTTTCAGAGCTGCAGGGGAAGAAGTCACATGGGGGGAGGAGGAAACGCTTTGAAGTCTTTTGCTTAGCCAGTTTTTCTCACCAGCAAATGTCTTGTAACTTCCCTTCCAAATTTTCAGCTCTCTTGGACCTTATTTTAACTGTTTCACCAGTTTGATGTGGGGTTTTTGCATCCAATTAAACTACTAAGTTTTGGCAGATAGAGGCAACAGGAAGAAGGAAGGGCAGTTAGTGAGGATCACTTGCTGGGTAGGCACGTGAGACTGGCTAGCACAACATGCTGCTTTACTTACTCTTGTTTGCCACTTCTTTAATCTCTCGCAGGACTTCAGCTTCCATCGTAGGGTTGTTACAAATATCTACCCAGGTTCCACTGATACCCTTCTGCTCCGCTAATGCTGTCAGCCTCGTCTGATTAGGAACCACAAAGCTGATCACGTACGACTGGTCGCTAACATACGGTGGCAAGGGGGGAAAGGAAGAAAGATCCAAACAGTTGAGACTTCTGTTTCGGGGTGTCAGATGTTTCCCACAGACTCCCCCATACAGAATCCTTCTTGTACATCAACTCTTCACAACCGATGACTTATCAGAGGTATTCTAAGTTGTTTTACAACATTAGGTTTGACTGGTATCATGCTTTGCAGTAATGTCATGAGCACGTCTCTGTTTAGCTCCGCAGCTACATCTGGTGTTTAGCGAGTTCCCTTCAGTCCCCTTCATGTAGCGTGTTTAAGTTGAGGGGAGGGAGAGGAGACTGGGAGAATTTCCAAAACCCCGTGGAGAGCTCTGGATCAGGTGCAGAGCGGCCAGATTAACTTTACTCTGGTATTTTGCCAGAAAGCCAAAACACATGCTAGATATAATGACACCTGTTTAGGGAAGGGATGAGATGGAGCTGGAGTGCATTAGGATAGGAGAAATGCCAATAGAGGTAGGTCACTTCTTCAGGTTTTAGGGAATCTGGCTGCCTGTACTACTTCAGAGATGCTGTTTATAACTTGCACCCTGGGGGTGTGGGGTGAGGGTGTGTGTTCAATGGAAACCATGGAAAACTACAGTCTAGTGTCAGAGAATTGGGTCAGAGCCTGAATTTCCTGTTTACCCTAGATGGAGTTTCTAAATTAATACCACTCTTACCTTTTTGCATAAGCACAGATATTGTCAATCAATGGACAGTTCTTCAGTGCTGCCTCTACTTTGCCCAGAGATACATATTCTCCTGCTTGTAGCTTTACCAAGTCTTTCTTACGATCTAGGAGTAGGAGAAGGGAAAAACGGCTCCATTTAAACTTTTGCATTTCCACAGGCTCGTTTGCAAAACCACTGTATATGTATTATATGTGCAGTGCTATGCAAGATTCTTCATAAACATGAATAAAAGCATCTTAATAAACTTTGAAAGCAGCTAACAGCTTTATAAACCAACCTTATAAAGGCTTCTCTAAACACATTTCTGTAGTGCTACACTGCTTGTCACGCAACTTGTACCAAAGTGATGGGGATTTAAAGCTTTGTAATTGATACCAAAAATCAATCTTACATTTACTCTTTAAAGTCCATGTGCTAAACTTGGGTAGTGATAATGTCATAGGAAACAGCATCACTTCCAAAATATTCCTACAGCTGCGAGCACCTTTGGGAATGTGTTTTACCCTGTGATTCTCAAGCAGGTAACCTTCAGTAGATTAGCTCTAGCAAAGCCAACAACAGGATTAACAGCATGCTTGTAATTATGTTTAGTCAAGATCTTGTAATATGTTAAGGTATCAAAAACTGAGGCCAACCTATGATCTGCAGAGACCCATCCGGATGAAATTCCCCTATATCTCCTGTACAGAACCATCTCTGACCGTTCTCATCAACAGAGAAGTCATCTGTTGTCTTCTCTTCGTTTTTAAAATATCCCATTGAGACGTTAGGTCCACCAATGACGATTTCTCCTCTAGGATTAGGCTTGTCTTTATTGGTGTAGCCCCCTGAAAACAAGGAAATCCACACACAATTACACTGAACTTTAAATTCTGCTGCCAAGAAAATATTCAACTTGAAGTTAAAGTACACAAACTGATGACTGTTACAAAAGAACAACCACTTCATGTGCTACACCGAGCCAAGCAGACAGGCAAAGGAACCACGTAAGCACTGGTTACATCAGTTACTCTGAAATCAAAACCTTTCATACTCTCACCTTCTTGCCAGTCTTTCAGTTTTATTTCACAACAAATAAGAGGAGCTCCGACTTTGCCAGTGCTGTAATCAGTAGCTTGGAGAGAGAACAAGGAAGAAAACAGTTATTTTTGTCATATGAAATACACACTTGAACTATAAATAAGGCAGTAGCTTTTCTTACTTTATTGCAGTTAAGCACTACAGCTGTTCAGACTACAAAAAACCCCACCCAACCCTCATATATATATGATATACATACATATATATCTCAAATTATATATTTCCAGAAGCATTTTTACTACCTTCTGTAATTGTTCCAGCTCCACATGTTTCTGTTAGTCCATAGCCTTGACCAACAGGACAGCAAAAACAGATGTTCATGAATCTTTGTGTCTGAGGTGAGAGGGGCGCTCCTCCAGAGAGCATCATACGGATATTCCCTCCCAGCAGTGCCTTTACTTTTTTAAACAGGAGCCTTGAAAGAAGGAAAAAAAGCCTTAAAAACCATTCCCTCAGCTTTTCTAGAAAGGACGAAGAAGGTTTGTGTAGTTTTCTATTTGGAACACCTTCAAATTAACTTCATTCACAGATTTCAGCGGACAGCAGGAGAATCGGGAATGTTACCTCTTGTGCAACACTTAAAGATGGTAGAATTCCTGTAACTTAACTAAACAAACATTCCAGTTTTACTACCAAAAACCCCAATGCAATGAAAACTAACCAGTCATCTGTTCTGGAGATGAGTCACTCTTACCATTAAGTATCTGACCCATTTCCAGTAAGAACTTGGATTATTTCAGTGATTAGATAAGATTTGTGTGTTAGATGAGAATTCTCTGTGTCAGGTAGCTGAGCTGATTGTGCTTTTAGACTGTCTTAACAAACCGCAAGGAAAAAGGTCCATTTGGACTGTGAATTAGACTTACACGTTACACAGAGGTGCATCGTATCCCCTCTTGATTTGCTCCAGTTTGTAGTCATAGCCTATCTTGAACAGAGTTCTCTGAATGTAGTTCATCTCCTGCACTTTACTCATGACATTTTTATAAATTCTGTCCATTATTTCCTGGAAAGTGTTAAAAAAAGCAAGGAAAATTACCACACAGGCCAGCCTAGCGAGTGTAAGTGAAATTCCATGTGCAACATAGAATAAAACCACCCCTATTATTATTCTTCCTTTGAAACAGGTAATACAGTAAGAGTAAAAACGACTGCATCATTGGTTAGGCAATGCTTAACTGTAATGCTTTGAATGTGTGATCAGTTTATAGAATATTGCAGCTTGGAGCTATTCAAAATGGGTGGCACAAAGCATCAAAAATGAAGCAGAAAATGAGTGACTGAGCCTTACTCCTGTATTTGCTGTTTTCTCCTCACACCAGTATCACTAGAGAGGAAGAACCCCCGTGCTGTAGTATGTATCTCCTATTAAAACACTTGTCTTGAATTAGGCACACAGGCAAGTAATTGAGTAACCACTGCAGGTCTTCAGGTGTACTGCAGTAGTTCATAGCAGCCCTGCATTTCTACAAGCACCTTTTTGAACCTCACATTTAGTTGTGAAATACTTTCCTCCCCTCATGCTAAAGATGTCTTCTTTTTATCAACCACAGCTACAAATCTTGGGTAATGCTATGTTGTATTGCTTACACTGTTGATACCAGGTGATAACAGTTACATTGTTAACCTGAACTTAAATGCGACAAACTGATCTGAATTCAAGTTCAGCTCAATCTCTTTGCTAAAGGGTGGAATGTGCCATACAAGATTTATCGTGCTTAGGAGTCCTGGTGCTGTACTTTATCCACAGCAGCTCGCAAGCACACAGAATGAACTATGAGATTTCACTTCACTGCTTCCTTTACAAAGAGAAGTTTTTCAGCTTTCAAAGCAATGTGGTTTCAGTAATTCTTGTTACCTGACAAAAACCCCACAGACAAGAAACTCATTTCCATTAAAGTAATAAGCCTGTGATCACTAAAATATACAGAACTTACACAGTGTTCAGAGTGGTGAAGTATTTAACAGAAGTGGAAGGATCAGCTCCTTTGAGTTTGTGACAGCACAATGGTGTGATGGACTTACGTGCTTTCTGACAGAAGTCAATTTAAAATCGAAAAGAAAGCTATGAAAATTAGGTACTTTGAATATCAGAGTTCAAACTATCACAGTCTTATCAGAAAGCACTCTCATGAGGGGTTTTGATTAGCTCCTTCACATCCTCATTACTGGCACTGACAGAAACTAGCATTTCAGCAAACACATACTCTATTTTCAGCGCAGTTCACCCGCACAGTATCAGCTGCTAGTTCCAAAACCAGACAGTATTTTGAAGCAGAATTACTTGTAGCATTTTGGAAAGACTACAGAGGCATGACAAGGTATCTGGAATGACAGAGGCTGGAAGGAACGAGTGGTCTTATTACAATGTCCTGCTTGAATGAAGTATTTAGAATGTTTGTTTGTGCCTCTGGACTCGCCAGAATTATTTTCCATTTCATTCCTTAGACATTCCCATCCCTGGTGATGTTCTGGTGGTTTGTGTAATTTTTGGATAGCACCAAGACCTTGTGGAATGCAGAACCCTGGTCACCCAAATACTAACGTAAGCTACAGAAGCAATACGAGTTACAGTCTCCTGATCATATTTCCTTGTAAGAGGAGACAGCATGGCCTCCTTACCCTAAGAACAGCCAGGGAGACTTGGTCTAAGTGTTACCTTGGAGACAAGCACCTGAGACTCAGCACCCCAACAGCTACAGCAGCGCAGCCAAGCTCTATAATTCACCAAACACCCATATCCTTGGAGTGTCCATCTTGGCCAAAGCCACCCCGCTTTCCCCCTGTGCCAGAAGGGGTTTCAGGCTGTGAATGTCAGACACTTCACAACCCTGTCAGAGACTTTACGACTGTGTCCTACTGTTGTAGCAGCGGCCCAGTAAAACATCACTTGTAACTATGAAAACACATTCACAGTTTCAGACCAAAAAGTGTCTTGGCTTCAGCATCCATCTATTCTTGAGCTCATCTGCAGCACCACTACACTCAGTTCAGGCAATGGCAACTACAATTCTATATTGTGGTTTTTTTTCCCTATTAGTGACAGTTACACACAAAGAGGAAAAAGAGTTAGTAAGTGGATTGTTTCTAGCATGAAGAAAGCATCATTTTTTTGCTAGACATATCTGCTGCATACTCACAGGCACAGCTGCCATCAGTGTAGGCCTGAGGACAGTGCAGTCTCCTTTGCTTCCCTTCTTAATTTTACTTGACTGTAGTAAGGAAAAAGATGTCAATTTACAAAGTTGAAACCCAAGCAGTTCTTTAGAAAAGGACTAAAAAGAGAGTGAGATACATGAGCATGTAATTTAAACCTCTTCCTCTGCCCCTCCAGAAAACATTTCCTGCCTAATTTTTCTCCATTAGGATGGGAAAAGTAACAACTAACAACAATTTCAACAAAAACCACGTTTTACAAGCCCAACTTGGTTAAGTCCAGTCTGCAGATCTTGCTCTTATTTCCTCCCTCTAGTACTTGCTTTCTCCTTCCTCCTTTTCTGCTTGATGTACTCTCTATACCAGGTAAACATACAGCAGCATCCTTTTCCAGCTTAATTTGCTCTCATTTAACTGTTCAGTGGAAGAGGCAATGGGTTGAGTAGATGATCTACAGTAACTGGATGAAGAACTGCTAAAGTGAGACCAAAAACTTCAAATCACTTTAAACAGCGTCACCTTCAGCTCATCTATTAATAGCTGTTCTTCCCATAGCAAGTGGATAATGCTGTATGCATTTATTAGGTTTTCTTTTAGATTTCCTAAGTATTATATAAGTAGTGATTTTCAGAAGCTTCCTGTATGATGACCTGCTGCTGCCGTTCACAGGAATGGTCATTTGTGTTGAGTTCTGACCAAAAAATGGCCTTTCTGAAGTGTGCCACATCCATGAGCATTTCCTGAATGGCAGAGGGCAGCCATGCAAGGAGACTGCACACTGCAAAAGCTGAAGTTGGCTTTTGCTTCCCCCCCAGCCCTCACCTGATCCGACAGCGTGAGTGGAGAGGAATAGCCGATCCTGCAGCCATAAGTGATGCAGGAGATTTCTGCTGTCAGTTCTAACACGTGGGCCAGAGGCAAATAACCGATGTAAGTATCCTTGGACCTAGGACAGGGTTGTCTGATTAACACTGGTGCACAAGTGGACTCAGAACACTCTTCAACAGCTTTATTGTGTGCTTAGTTATTACGTCTTGAAAGACTTAAGCCACAAGTAGGGCTTATTCTTCTGCATGGAAGAAGGGTGTGATTTCAAAGAGTTTATAAACAGAATGGGGTAAATCCTACCCTACTGAAGTCAGTATGAATTATAGGATTTGCCCTGTTCTCTTGGAAACTCAAAGATTCCTTAATGCTCCACTGCTGTTTCTGAGTATGGAATTACGGATAAAATCGCTATATTTAAAAATAATCATTTCCAAATCCTTGACAGTCATCATAGCATCTCCTTCTAAAATATACTGGGTAGAAAGACAGCTGATCACTGCAGTGATTCCAGCTGCCTGAAAACAGCTACACAAGGTATCTCTTTATCTGGTGGCAACTGTAGTTTCAAACAAGAGGGTGAACTCAAACACAAGATTTATTTCTTACGAATTAAATATTACTGGGCTCATAACAGAATTTAATAACACCGGATGCCAGCAACAGACTTCCTATAAACCTCTGTACTTTTGGAGGTTCTGCTTTACCTCTCTGTGCACATGACAACTGTTTCTTACCCTAGTCCAGGTATTCTCTCACACTGTCCTGTCATTCCGGCTATTAAGTTCTTATGCACCATCATCACTCCTTTAGGTCTCCCGGTAGAGCCGCTGGTGTACATCACTAAAGCTAAGTCTGAAGGAGCAGGTCTGCTTGGCTGGATGCTTGCTACAAAATGCAGGAGAAAAATCCTTATTAACTCTTACTTACTTTCTAAATATTCTGTAATAAACTATTTCTGTAATTAATCAATGTGGCAATGTCTGTAATCAAGCAGTGTGAAACCCGTGCCTCAGCACAGTGTGCTGCTGAGTGCTCAGTGCTGGATGCAGAAGTCATGACAGAAAGATCAGTGGTGTTTTTAAGAGGAGGTGAGGGAAGGCAGGTTTTGAAAGGAATGTGTGCTGCCCTGCACAAAACTCCTTTGCCAGTTTACCTCCTCTTTTATTCAAGAGGGAGAGCTGGCTAAGCACAGGCTGGTGATTTAAGCAAAAAAGATGATCAAGTGCTTTCTCATCCTAGTGAAAGTAGGATGAATAAAAGGATAGCAGAAAAGGGAACACTGCACCAGATCCTATTTCACTTGATAAAGGTGGTCTTAAATTGTTCTGGTTATTATAGATAATATAGGTTATTACAGATAATTATTTCTATTACTCTAAAATTTTACCTACTATAAAGTGTTATCCTGAAGTACCTGTTCACAAAGGTGAAGGGCAGTAAACAGAAATCAGACATCTATTTAAAGGAAGCCAGAGGATGCACCTGCCACTGCCTTTGTGCTGGAGACCCGCATGGGTGGGATTTTCTGATACATGTCCTTCTTCACCTAGGTCTGATTTCACTGTTAACATTGCTTGCCTGCTTCTCTGTGAAGTGATTCACTTACAGTTCTCTGGTTTGGCTCCCAGCTCTTCTACTGTCTGCATACTGTGAATTTCCAGAGTTTCAGGGTATTCCGCTTTATTGATACTCCTGTTGTCCACATAAATGATGTGTTTCAGGCAGGAGACTTGTGGCAGTGCAGTCTGTAGAAGAGAAATGAAATTAACATTGACTGCACGGTAAAATTAACACAGGGCAATAACACGAGGTGAAGCGGGTACCAAATTACCTTAAGTTTGCTCTCAAGAAGTTCTACGCTGGTGACCAGATACGCTGCTTCACACTCGTTGAGACCATAGGTTACTGCCTCTTCCCCCAGGGTGGCATACAGCGTAATAACTGTTACAGCAAGGAGAGAGGGAACATGAAAGAAAGGTCAAGTAATACTGAATGCAAAAGGTCTTGTGCAGCTGACTGCAAAGCCTTGAGCGGGGAGCAGAGGGTGATGATGATAAAGTTAGCTCAAGGGGGAATTTGCTAATTTGGAAACAAACCAGCTTTTAATTTTTCCACCTAAGAATTTTCTGCCACACGAGAGCTCTGCAATAAGGGCAGAGCAAACAAAATTAACAAAAAAGAAAAAGCCCATATTCATCATTGTCATGAACTCAATCGGCTTTAAAATGTCACCAAACCCCCTTCAGATGAGCACATGATTTTGGTTACTCTGCCACTCCTCTCTCTTCTAATAACCATTTCGTGTTTCAGATGCGTAAGTCAGGATACAGAAAGGAAATACCATAAAACCTTCCCACACTCTGGGGGGAGAAACAGCTACTGATACCTTCAGAGTATTTAAAAAGCCCAACTGAACAGTAACTGTGCTGTTCTGTCTTCTAACATCTAGAACATTATTGCAACAAAAACAAAACTATCAGTCTTGTAAGTATGAGCACAGCGCATAGACTAGACTTGGAAACTGCTAAGAATCAGACCATAGGCAGAGTTACATTTATGAAATTCCTGTATTGTCAATGACAGGATCAGCAGATTCAAAATACTGAGTGCTGGGAAATGGTTCTAAAATACCCTGGAACAAATGAGTTGAGCACTCACGAGGGAAGTTGTACTTGAAGCAGGTCAGAGCCATGATCATCCATTCCGCTCGGGTCTCACAGAATATCACAACCGTACTCTTTGGGGTTAGTCCCAGGGCAGTCATTCCTCGCCCCAAACGATTCATTTTCTCATGTACTTCTTCATAGGATAACCATCTGTAAGTGCCTAAAATTAACTGGGGAGGGGAGAAAAAACCAACAACTGTGATGACAAGAAGCTGCTGGTAGAGCTCTGCGAGCTTACACGAGTTGGTGCCTAACACCATAAGCACACACGCTGCCATTCATTAGAGGAGATAAAATTGCTTTCATTTTTCTTGAGGTAGAATAAATAGTGCCTCCTGCGTTCTGTTAACTACTAGAAAAGGGACATTTTATATCATAAGATGATGATTAAGGAAGACCTCTAAGGAAACCTCCACTGTTGAGGCAAAGCAGCTCAAAACCAAACCAGCAGCTCAACCCCAAACCTTACCTTTTTGAACACTTTTCCATTTGGTTGCATTTCATTCTCTTCACTCAGGATTTCTCTGGTCCCAAGGCAGTCCTTCTTCGCAAACTTGGCCAAAGCATGGTCAAACAGCTTGTCCAGTGTGTCAGCTCCAGGAATGTTTATGTGTGCTAGTGAGTCAAGGTGGGTGACGGAGCGATAGGGGCTCCCAGGCTTGTCCGAGGTGGGCTTAGCTTTTAAACGCTTTGCCATAGCCTTTTTCTTCTTAACGTCGGTAAGAAAATACCATGGAATAAATACAAGCATACTGTACACATATATCAACAAGTACACAGGCAGCAAGAGGATGGCACGTACTTCTAGTCTAAGTTTCATTGCAGATATTTACACTAGAAAATCTCTTATTGTGTTCTGAAGCAGGCAAGAGCAAAGCAGCAGTGCGGCACGATGCAGCAAGGTAAGTGAAGCTTAGGTTCCAGAACAGTTGCTAAGAGTTTAGTAACCTTGGAGAGCCAACAATGGACGCCTGTGGGTGAAGACCAGAGCCAAGCAGAGAGGGGGAAAAAAAGAAGAACAGAATTAAATTAGTAACCTTACAGTCAGTCCATTAGGTTTAGTCCTTCTAAGAGTTCACTTCAAACACATCAAGACAGAGGAGGCTGAGATAACGGATTCAAGAGGCACGTACCCTGCAGGATGCAGCAACGTACTGCTCTGGAGACCAAAGGGATGAGTCTTTTCCACAGCTGTTTGCTGCATCCACAAATATTTACTTTTCAAAGGCTTTTCCCCACTATCTCTGTTTGAATAGTGCAGGGCCATTGAGATGAAGTCTGTCCTTCCCATCATAATGTTGTATTTAAGCTCCTTGAGTAATGCTACAGTTGTGTAATGATGGCAGAGGTCAAGTTGTTTTCCCCCTAAATATTTGTACTACAGGGAATAGACACAGTGCATCTCTTTACTGCTTTTCAGAATATATTAATGCGTACTCAGATTAAAATGTATCTTGAAACAGATTCCTCAGAAGTCTACAGATTGTAATCTAAAAATGATATAATAGTCCAAAACGGCTTTATAAACTTTGCCCAGCAACTGAATTATTCATCTGTTACTTTTCAACTATGAATTTCAGGCTCTTGGGAGAAGGATTACACAGATTTGCTTTTCTCCCTCCAAAAAGTACTTCAATATAGGTGTTTCAGAACTCCAGGTTTGAAAAAGTGGAATCCACTTAGACCAATTTAATCCAACTTAAAATAAAGCACAATTTGGCAAGATTTTGACAGAAGTCTTTCCTCATTAAGGAGAACTGGGCCTGAATAAGACCGAAGGTGACTGGGAGAAAACCAAAAGCATCATAGCAAACCTCAGCTGTGGACACCTAGCCCACTGGTCTGTAACTAGGCTGCGCTGGCACAGAAGAGATACAGGTTCTTATCTTCATCTGGGTGGCACACAGACACAGCACCAATGATGCTCACAGCAGGCGCAGAGGTGCGCTACCACCAGAGCAGTAGCTCAGACACGGGGCAGCGAGGACACTGCCTGTAGCTTACCCCAAAGCCCAGTCCCTGATGGACAGAATCCGATCAAAATAACGATGAGAACGGGGGAATTTTCAGGGCTCCCTCAAGACTCAGTGTGGGCACACCCCAAAAGGAACCTCGATGAATGTATCTGGCAGCCCCAGGTGAGGAGGCAGGCTACAATTAACATTTCAGGTTAAACCAGACAACTGCGACTAACAGCATAACAGAAAGCTATTAATAGGTTGTTGGGGTTTTTAATAAGATCAGCATCTGCAGTTGTGTTGTAGCCAGTACCAACAGCACCGGTAATGGAAAATTAAGAGATCTGCTAATACCTAAAATAACACTATTGCAAAGTTCATTTTTTCATGACATTTATAGAGTTCATTTATATTGAATACCAGTATAACGTACTCCACTAAGCTCAGACTTGTTCAGAAAGAGAGTATTCCACATATTTCTGCTTATAAAAAGTGAACACTCCATTCTTTTCACAACATATCAGCTTACTCTGCTCTAGTTAACGTCATCACCAGCAACTGCTCAGCAGAAGACACTTCCCCAAACTCTGCTATGGAAGTTGACTGGTTTATACTCAAATCCTGTGTGTTTTCATCCCAGTGAATCCAGTGCTCCAGAAGCAGCAGTTGAGCTTGTGTTAACACAAAAGCCAGCCATAGTGCTAAGACTGCAGTGAGGAACCTTCAGTGCATGCCAGGGTTAGACACAATGCTGCACGTGAAATAAACCCCCCAGAGAGCTCCCACTGCTCCGCAGCTCCCAACAAAAGGCGTGTGAGCAGACACTTGGATGAAAAGTGTAGGAAGTGTTTATGAGAACAGGACACTTGGCTTATCTGTAGACATCTGTGGTAATTTAAAATGCTTCAGCTGCAATTCTCAATAGACATCAGCTGGAAAAACACCGTAAATCCCAAAAAAGACAAACTTTGCCTTTTCCTTAGGACATACTCCTACAAAAACTGACACACACACACACACAGAGACAGGTACTTACAAGGTATCTGACAGCAGTGACCGAGGCTTTTTCAGTGTTGATTAGACCTATATGGAAACAGAAAAAACCCTTCATGAGGTAAATTTTCCCTATTACCATTACATGCTATGTGTGCACAAACCTCGACAGCCCAAGCTTACCACACCAAACACATAACCGATGTGAGTGCTCACACAAGCACTGACACTGTGTTTTGCAGACGCCACAGATGGAAGAGATGCTCTTTGATATCCTCAATTAAAAGCTTCAGAGGCAGATAACATGCAACACTCTATTCTTGTCCTGCAGCCAAGGCCACAGAACAAAGTCTGAAATCAGAGCTCAGGTTCTGGAAAGAAGAGGCACTCCTCTCCTCATCATTTGTCATTCATTTAACTAAAAATCTAAAACAACTGGCAGGTTTTTTAATGAAGAAAAATAGCTTTTAGATAGGCACAAAAGCTCATGAGATTAATGGCAAAAGCGTGTGTGGGGAACAGGGAGAGGGTTTATGGCTCTGGAAGCAACTATTCACAGAGGAGGAAATGCTTTCATCTTCTCTGCGTTTAACTATTCAAACAGGCAGCATCAACTTACCCAGCGTTTGCAACCACTACTAGAATTTCTGAGTGTAACTCAAGTACCTGCACCTAAAAACTTCACCCTTTGCAGTTTAATAAGGCAGCAAATGATCTTTGCTAGGAAAGGTTTTAACTAGCCAGGGCCCAAAGCACTTGTAACGGTTTAATATTGGAAGTATACAAATAGCAGTGTTTATTGTCCTTCCTCTTGTGATAAAAAGCTTGCCAAGGATCCCGTTTACTGTGTAACAGAGTTAGAAGAAAATACACTTCTTTTTCTATCGGCTTCATTCATTGCAGCTTTGGAAACAGTTTTTCATAGCGTTCGGGTGGTGAGACGGATGCCACTAGAGCCGGCAGGGTTCCACCTGCTGCCAGGGTAGTATCCTGCTTTGGGAAGAAAACCTGGATGTGCAAAACAAGAAGTTGCTTCGTTTAAAAACGCCATCGGAGGAAGTCCCGGTTCCCCTGCAGCCCAGCGCCTGCCAACTTTAGATGGAGACGCAGTTCTGGCTTTAGCATAAGTGCTCAGGGCTGACTCCTTTCAGGAAGCTCTGGGATCTTCCAAAACAATCCGGTATGAATAAGGAACAGCTATTTCCGGAAGTTTTCCAGCATTCAGGCAGATCCGAATGTTTCGGAAACCACAGTAAGTGTTCATAACCTGTAAGTGGAAAGGTGGTGCTACACCGTGAGAACAACCCGTGAGGTGACCTGAGTAAGTACACAGCTTGTTAGTTACAGTCAGTTTTTGGAAGGGAGTTTAATCAGTACCTAGCAGTCCTGGATTGGTTCCAGTGCTGGCACTGAAAGAAGCCAGGATTTCAAACAGAAATGAGAAACAGACAGAAATATCCCCTTGCCAGGAAGAGGCAGCAAGTTCAAACACAGCAAGCGCATACTGCCAGGCTCTCTGCACGTTTTGGTTTTCCAGATTTAGAGAGATGAGAGGCCTGTGACTAAACAGCAGTGAGAGTTAGAAGAATCCTGTGGCGAACTGCAGCTCTTTTGGGGTTGGACACACCGAAAAAAGAAAAACCAAGGGAAATGATTCAGTTCTTGCATCACGTCAGTGCATTTGAGAAAACAAACTCTGTCATTCTTAATGCAAGTTACTCATGGGAGAAAAGAAAGGACACGAGGTCCGGGGTTTGTTCCTTCCTACAGGCAGATTTCCACATATTTTCCTCTTACACAATTTTGTACGTTAAAGAGCAGTGAAAACCCCAGAGGTGAATCGGATCAAACACCAGCAGCTTTCAGAAGTGCTTCTGCACCCTGCCCATGCAATAGCAGCTCAAAGCCTGAGAGTTTTCAAGAGCTCTTACTATATCTGTACAGCTTAAATACTGTGTCCCAACAAACAGGGAGACGGGCAAGTCACATCCAGTGGATGCTGATAGAAATCAAGGATTCCTATTTAAATATATATATAGTCTATGCAAAACAGCAAACCCACAAGTAGGAAATCTTGTTTCTCTTATTGCTGCTTAAGAAGTAGTTAATACAATGTTTTACAGCAGAGATCAATAAAAAGACTGTTGTTGTCCTTTGTATTCTCTACTTCTGTTTTAATACCTCAGAACATATATGCACTTTATGTCAGTCAGGGAAAAGAGAATGCTTTTGTGTCAGGTGTCATACACCTATTGCTGTAACAACCTGCAGCGGAAACCGGACCAGCCAGGCTTAGCCAGGATTTCTCAATGATCTAACAGGCTGGTGTGAAACTTTCTCCCCTGATCTTGCACCATCAGGGCAAGCAAATATTTGATGAAAGGGTAAGAGCTGTTTGTGTGCCCTAAAGGCAGAAAACGTAGAAGGCCAAGGCAAGATTGCACAAGTGAAAGCTGCCCAGTGAGCACACACTGACCTGGGAAGGGATTTCCTCTAGATCCACTTCTGTTACTTTTGCCTCAGTAAATTCTACCCCAAATCTCCACTGTAAATACTTGAGGCTCATTCACTCCAACGCTCCCTGTCTCACAAGCCTGCACTCAAGCTGTGCTGGTTATGCTGTAATCTGATTAAAAGCCTAAGGTACACAAGGTTTCAAGTCAATCCAATTTATGCCGAGTATTGTGAGTGGTAGCAGCCGCTGTAAGTAACAGCAAATTCAGCTGTTCCAACACTTCTGTGGTAAGAGAAGTAAGGGAGCAGCATCCTTTTGTTTCATTGGCATTTTAGCTCATGAACATGGTAAGGAGGTGGCTTGGACAGACAGTGTTTCAGAGGAGGGGAGAAAATCGGCAGCTGAAAAATACTGATACTACCTCAAAACTCCACCAGCTACAAAATACACTTGGGCCAAAGGGCACAAAAATTCAGAAGGAAAATGCATCTTCTGTATACTTCTAGTAAGTAAGTGTTTCAGCCTCATCCCCTCAATACATACCCCAGTCTCATCATGCGGTATGACAAATGTTACTCTTACCCCATGTCTCGACAGCAGAGATAGCGACTGTACTGCTTCCACCCAGCTTTTTGAAACAAGCCCATGAAAAGGCAAGCAGCATGGTGAAGGACAAAGTTTAGAGGCTATGTGGTCGTGGAAGGTCTCCAGCAAAAGCTGAGTAAGAGGTCAAATAAGAATTTATCCTCCTCCCACAGGTAATAGAGATGGACCAACTGACTAGTTGTGTGTTCAGCTACACAACCGTTCTGCAATGGAGAGGTTGGGCCCTGATGGCCCAAGGAGCAAGATTTATGTTCTCATCTTCTTTTAATTTCCTGCTTCTCCCTCAGTAGTAAATTGCTTTGCAAAAATACCAAAGTAGCAGTCTCTCCTAAGGCTGCTGAATTACACAGTTGAGAAGATCAAATCAGTTTGAGACCTACAAAGCCCTCTTTGCCACCTCTTCCATAAGGTTCTTGCCTGCAAGCTCTGAAAGGGCTACTTCTTTCAGGTAACTTCTGAAACTATGCCCCCATTTCACTGCACTCAGCAATGAATGGATCATCTAGAAGACTTTGCTTCTGTCTCCTAATTGGAACACATCTGATATAAAGCAGGAATTCAAAGCTGGTTTCTTAACAGAAGCTGTTTTCTTAGGACAGGAGTTAGGAACTCTCTTTTCCCTGCATTTTCAGAAGTACATAACTGATGTACAGTGCTTTACAGTCTTCCGAGTCAGCCGTTTCTGTAATACTAATGAGCACATGAAGGGGGTACTGCAGCTACGCAAGTTACCTGCTAGATGCTTCCCTAGGTCTTGTGAGCATTCACTTTTATCTGTTTTCAACTTACTGGCAGTAGAGCCTTGGGTGACGTGGTCTAGGGTGAGGCATCCCTGCCCATGGCAGGGGGTTGGAACTGGATGAGCTTAAGGTCCTTTCCAACCCAAACCCTTCTATGATTAGGCACATATGCATGGACAACAGGCTGTTTAACAATTAGGGTGCTCATCTCCCCTCTTATGTTATTATCCATCACTTATGATAATCATTTCAACAACATCCTGTCATAGCATAAGGAAGCTAAGACACTGGGTGCTTTTTGTTTTGCAAGTAAAGATGGATTATAGGAAATAGTCTCCCTGGGTGACAGTTTTTCCGGATTTATCCAGAGATGCTGTATTTATGCTATGCCTGTTGGATGCAACTGCTTCACTGATGCCTGGCGTGCGTGCGTTCACGTTCAGACTCTGATCAAGCCATGGTATTCAGCTTGGAAAATGTTAATGATGTTCCACTCAACAAAGCAAAAATCTTCATTAATGACGTTACCCTGGCTGCGTAGATTAAACATCAATGCTTGCTTCCTGGCCTTAAGTCTGTTATGTTACCAAACATCTGGACAGCATGACCAAGGAGGAATCGGGTGTGCTTTTGTGCTGACGCATGAGAAATACTGAAAAGTAAAATGGCGTTCCCAATATAAGATGAAATAGTAACATGAATTATTCCTGCATAAGAACAAACAGGAGGAGAAAGTAAACACTGAATAATTCCTTTTTAAATAGGATTCAGCTGACAGATTCATCTGAGCAAAGCTCAGTAACATGAGCGCAGGACAGCCGGTCATTAAAAGCTACTTCCTTTATTTATAGATTTCCTGAAATCTGGCAGCGTTGCTCTGTAATAACCTTTAGTGAAAGGAGCAACTCAAACAGTAAAATGTTAAAGTGCATGAGCGCAGGTCCAGCAAGCAAACATGCAGAGTAATGACAAAGATCATCATAATCCCTCTTAATGCTCTATTGAGAAAGGCCAGTAACATTAACCTCCCGTGCTCTATTGAAATCCAGACACAATAATGGACTCCAGCAGCCTCTCCCTTTCCCTGTGGTTACATACTGCTTTTTAAATGTCTTGCCAAAAGCAACTCTTGTGTAATTTAACAGACCGTAGCTCCAAATACTATGCTCTGGCTTCAGGAAACCTGACTGGCTCTTCAGCTTTCATTCTGATGAGAAATTCTGCCACCAGTTGTGTATTTACTGCTTTCAGAAACCTCCAGTCTCTCTCATCAGGTGCATTCCGTTGCTTTCGTCTCAGGTACTGGTCATAGTTTAGGCAGTGAAATTCATTACATGCTTAAAGGGGGCAGGGGGAGGAGAAGTCAATGTTCCTCCTGGTGTAGTGCGTTAGCAGGGTTTTGCCTACCCAGAAGGGTCCTGTGGGCTGGGGAGGGCGCTCTCCCAAGTCCTTTCAGGCTGTTCGAAGTTCCGTGCGGTCAGGCAGCAGGAGGAGCACCGCTGCTGGGCACACACATGCCCTGTTCTCCGTGGAGCTCCCATCCAAACGCAAATTCCCCCCTTCTTTGTGACTAAGCGAAAAGCACCGGGCTTGCTTGTTTGCCATCTGGAGAAACTCTGTCCTTGCAGACGTTCTGACAGAGAACTGGGCGTGCTCTTAGGAAATAAGAGTAATAAACTGTTCCCACCCATGGACATTTGAGTTGGTGGCCCCTGAGGTTTCCAGCATGAGCCAGCTCTGGTTTTCGTTTTCACTGTGTAATGAAAACAGTTTTGGAGTCAATAAAAATGAGGAGCATTGGGAGCAAGTGGATCCATCTTCTGCACAAGCACAATCTTCCCCAGTGAAACAGAGAGGATGGATTCTGTACGTTTAAGGAACTGAAATTTATTATGGTCTTAATGCAAAAGTCTCTTGCTTGCTTCATGGTGACCCTGTCCTATCGCTTTCTAGCCGAACATACCTAAATGCATTTCTAGATGTCTCTCATCTCTAGATCCACACTGGGATTTCCCAGATAAAGAGTTTGCTAAGACAGTGCTTCATACTGCAACTTCATACTGCAACTTCATACTGCAACTTCATACTGCAGCTTCATACTGCAGCTTCATACTGCAGCTTCATACTGCAACTTCATACTGCAGCTTTACTTCATGCTGCAACTCTAAAGTTTTACTAGATTTACTAGATTATAACAGTTCTTGGACTTTACCTGCACTTCAAAGAGGTACTGAGATGACCAAGAGAATTTCAGTACATTTTCTCCTATAAGGCAAAGTGCACATTCAAGTTTTAACAGCTCAGTCTTGGGAGCAGTGTAACACTACCAAAGCAGAACAACGCAAAAGTAACTGGAACATAAGAATTTATACTGAGGCAGGAGAACCAGGTAGAAACTGGCACAATCCTTGGAGAAGTTAACAAAATGGAGAAAAATAAAGGACCTCTGAGACAGTTTTGAACAGCGACGTTTTGAACTTCACCACCACAGTACCCATGCACACACATTTATCACACTCATTTACAGGCACCGACATGCTGAAGGTGTACAGGCAGTTTCAGGCAGCTTTTGCTGTTCTTAGCCCAAAATACCCAAGGAGCTTCTGCAGAACACGGAGGACACGTTCACAGGACTGGGTCACAGCACCCTGTGCTCAGAGCTGGGAACGGAGAGAGCCCAGAGCGAGACCAGATCAAGGAGGTGTGTAACTGCGTAATCACGATCGTGCCTGATCCTCCCCTGGAGCAGAACATGCCAGCACAGGACAGCCCTGCACCAACACAGCCAGCAGCTTCCTGAAAGGAATTTGTTCAAGCCCCGACGGCCCACAGACATAAACAAAGCGTGTGACCGTTTGCAGCAAGCCACAATGCTACAGCTCGAGGAGTGGGATGGCACAACCTGCTATTTAGGTAACCAGATCACCTTTAGTATGAATAAAGCATGAGTCACAGTAGCAGCTGCAGAAGAAGGAATCTGTATAGACTAAAGTGGTCTTAGATGTAACAGATTCTGAAGGAAGCGCGAAGAGGAAACTGATGCTGTTGACCATTTAGCTTATTTTTGGTAACTTCTCTGAAAAAGGGACAGAAACATCCTGAGTATGACACCATTCATCACACAGCAGTATATGGTTAGTAATAAAAAAGGTAATTTAATTTGTTCCTTTAAGAAAAGGCTAACTTATAAAGCAAGAGGTAATATGGAACAAATTTATTAAACCACTTTGAGGAACACCAATGAATTACTTTAGAGAAACAGCCACCAGAAACCTTATCCTTACCTCACCCTTTCAGAGAATAAGGTCAAACACCCCCCTTTACATCTGCATCCAGTGTGTGGGCACAGATCACAACTCAGAAAGGTGGGGAAACAGCAACATTTTCCAAACAGAAACTTTTTAAGTGGGTGTATGTTGTACCTGAGTAACTGCAATGTTCTTACACTGGGGAACGGGGGGAGGAAGAGCACAGGATGGCCACCATCCTCTGTCATCAGGTAACATGAGCTGGAAAGAACCTTCCACTTACTTCTGACCATTCTGTGTATGAGATCATCATTCATCAAACCACCTTTGAGCATTCAGAGGTGCCGCTCCGGGGCTGTCAGTACTTCATGAGCAGGATGCTGTCTGTGATTTTCTAAGGCAAAATCTTGCCCTGATCCCTTTCCTAACTCCCACCTTCTCACCCTGCAGCAAGCTTAGTTTCACCTTCCAGTTGTTCCTCTTCCCTGCGGTGATACATTTCATAATGAAAGCACTTTTGAACACGCTGTTCAAACACAGGAGCTCATAAACATGCAAAACTATCTGCATGCTTATGAAATAAACAGAATCCATATTTCGTAATGAAAATTAAACACATCTATCTACCAAAAGCACAAAAACAAGGCTATCGAACTCAGTATTGCATTATAGCGTGTATTTACACAGCATGAATCAGCCGTATACACAGCTGTCTTCATGGAAAGTAATGTGCAAAATGACAAACTAATGGGCTGCTATGGACAGGACCTACTCCAGCCTCACTTCCCACTTCTGTGCCTCGTGCAGGATGACCACAGGCACCACAAACCAGAACCTCTTGCTGCTTTTTCATTTTTCCTTTCTATTGCTGTTATCACTTCGTTGTTGTTTGACGTTACCACTAGTTGCAGATTTACTGTCTCAACTCTTCTGTGTAACACACAAAGCTATGGGAAGTAGTGCTATAAAACTACCCCTTACCTACACAGTATCGTCATTCTTTTAGCATGTATGTTTTCATTGTGCAAAAAAGCTCCCAAAAGCACCATACTAAGAACAGAAAAGAGATTAGAGAGGTCAGAACTTAAAGCAAGTTTTAAGGTATAACACAACTTGAGCAAATTTATTGTCAGAAACATGATGCAGTGTAATGGAGGCTCCAATGAAGGAGTGAAAACAGTGCAATAAGACTGCTGGCTCTCTATCAGAGTCTTCAAGTTCAGGTTCATGGCAGCTAACTTGATGCAAACCCGGACTGCAGTGATCCCACTTTGTGCCCTTGGGCTGCAAAACTCCCAGGCAGCCAATCAGCCTTGAAGTTCAGCCAGTTGTCTGCCACGGGTCCCTGCTCAGTCCCACAGGCACCAGTGCAAGGGAGGAAGCGGTCACCTCAATTTAGTTCAGTGACACAAAATTACTTGCACCTCTATGTTGTAGCTTTGTAAGAACTTTAGACAAGCATAAAAGGGAGCTGCCAGCATCAGAGCTGCTGCTGCTGCTGACAGAAATAGCCTCCACCCATCTTCTGCTGTCCCAGTCTGTCCCCTCCCTTTTGCCAGAAGCCAGTGAGTGAGCACTGACTGCAGCTGCTGCACGTTTGGTGTGTGCATGGAAATGAGTGTTAAGAGAAAGGCACATGGAAGCTGCAGTGTGGTAACTAATGCACTTTACTGAAAGCCCAAAAAGAAGCCCCAAACCCTATTCCTAAACACCAAAAGGTCCTTTGAGAAATTTATTACAGATTTTACATATTCCAAAATACTTTAATATGCACAATTTGTGATTTATTGAGGCAGGAGTTGATACTCTTCCTAACCCAGAGTGGCTGTGTGGCACAGGAAACAGCAGCTGACTACTGGGTTGACAGTTTCAGCTATGAAATTAATGTCCTCATTTCATAAATCCCTGGCTTTTGCTATGAGCCAGCACGCAGTGTGCAGTGATATGCAGCTTCCAGCTCCTCAGACTCAACTGGCACAGTTGAAGAAGTGACATTTCATAAGCTACAGTTGAGCAGCTTCCAAGACAAAACACTTGTTGAGAATGACTCACTGTGTGTTCTGCTTATCACATCCTTCAGGTAAGCTGAACTTAGTGAAGTCTTTTCAAAAGATGTACAGCTACTGGAGACGAAGGAACAAAGCATCTGACACATTGCTTGGGCCACATGAAGAGTTACAGCGATTCTGACCAGTTACACCAATTTGGTAGTTTTCTTCTCCAGCAGGATACTTGCATCCTGTTACCAACAAGTACCACAATACAGACTCTTTGTAACTGTACCATTAGCTTCACCCAGCCCTGCAAAGTCAACAGGACAAGGATGGCTGCACTCATTTAAACAGGGACTCCTTCAGCTGTACGTGCCCCCTGCCATAAATCAGTGCAGTAGTGCAAACTGCAGCAGTGCATGAAGTTACAGCAAATGTTTTGTAGTATTTGACTCGACAGACAGTGAATGCTCCTCATGCTTCACTGAATGTGAGGAACTGACATTGCAAAGCATTAGATACACACTCATTATCTGCAGCCTGATGTTTCTCTAACCACCACTTTCTCAGCAGACTTCTTGGTTCAGGTTGTGCAGGTGGCTCCTGGTGTACAGAAATGGACATAAAATTTACAAAACTCTTTGACACTTATTTAGAATACCACCTCAGCCTGTCCCCAGCTGAGCAATCACTGCATGCACACGAAATAGGAGGGTTTTATTTTGGGAAAGTTCTTGTTTTAGCAAATACTGTTGTTAATGGAGCTTGCTATTGATCCAAGTAAGCTGGATGTGGCATAGCTTTAGCCTGCTCTTCAGAAGACCAATGCGAGGCTGACATTAGTTTCAGGCTCACCAGTACACGTTATCCTGAACCAAGGAGTAAAGTCCGTATGTTCGAGCAGAGTGGCTAATATGAAAAACTCCATTACAGGAGTAAAGAGCCATGTCCAAGTGATGCTGGGGAGAGCAGAGACATGATCCAAGGAGGAACAGTGGGCTCTCTCCAGTGCCTACAGCAGGCTCAGGGCAGGAACTGCCTTGCACTGGGCCAGAGTCAGCCCCTCTGGCTGTCTACAGCTGGGGCCTCTGGGGTCTACAGCCAGAAATGAGCATGTTGGAAAATAATCCCAGGAAAAGCTATCGGATGTAACAGTATGACAGTGCTTCCCCCTGTAAAAGCATCTGTGCAACTGAGGGAAAAGCTCGCACTTTGAAACACTTTTGACTGTAAAGGAAAACTGAACACGAGTGTTAACCTTTGTTCTCACTGCGAGATGTAATGAAGAAGTGCCCCAGGGCACACATGTGCTCTGCACAAACCCTTTATTTGGTTTTTATTTCTTTTCCAAGCAACTGAGTTGGGAAATACAAACCAGAACATGCTCACAAACTGCTGACTGAGCAGAATCTCTTCGTGGTGCAACATACTTAATATTATAATTTATTCAGTTCTTCTCTATGCTGATATTTTTCTACTCTTTGTATAAGCAGGATTAGTGTAAACCCTGGCAGTGTTCAAGGTGAGATTGCATGGGGCCTGGAGCAACCTGCTCTACTGGAAGGTGTCCCTGCCTGTGGCAGGGGGTTGGAACTGGATGAGCTTTAAGGTCCCTTCAAACCCAAACCAGTCTGGGATTCTTTGAAGACCCTTAAAAAAGGTTAAGGGTCACTCAACAAGGACAGTTATTCAGTTATTTTATGGGCCACTCTCCATTCCTGACGATGGAGCTGAGCAGATGGTGTGTAAGGGATGTAACAACTGCAGAAGTGGGAAGGGTCTCGTGAGCAGAGCCATGGCTGAAAACACAGCCCTTTGGGAATGGAAGAAAGTTAAGAAACGCACAGCAGCGCATGCGTGCTTGACACATTTGAGTTGCATTGTTTAAAGGTCAAACATTCCAGCATGGGAATGAAGGTGTTTGAGTGCTCAGTCCCTGCTGACCGCAACCACTGCAGCCCAGAGATGTGGAACCACACAGGGGTATGCAACAGGCACCACTGCTCCCTGAGCCCTGCCTTGCACACGTGTGCTGGGGCTGCTGTGGAAGAGCAATGTTCATTAAGAACCTCAGCTAAAGGGACTGTCACCACTGCAGTTCCTGTTCTAAAGTTACTCTGCAAACACACAAACAGTTTTATAAACCACACTTCTACCTGTAGTAACTGTAGTTGGAACTGAGTAACTGCACGTACAGAGGAAAACCTCAGTTAAGACGTAGTTCAGAATGTCTTGTATCTTGTAACGTGTACAACAGTGCACAATAACCTTCCTTTCATGTTACCTGAACCTACTGTTGTGCCTCCTAGAATGTAAGTCACACATAAAGCTGTACCGATACCATTTTCCCTTTAAAATGGGCTGCACAGTGGCATAAGATAGTTAAAACCAAACACAAGCCAGGTCTGCTGTACAGATCTAACAAGTGATTTTGCAAAACATAACCATTAGCTATATGTTAAAACGTTTCTGCATGTTGGCCATGCATATACTCTAACGAAAGCACGATGGGGTAGGCTAAACATGCCATTAAGAGACATTTTTACATGAGAATTCTTTAAAGAAATCCTCTGGGCATTTCTGTAACTGCCCTGGCATTACTCTCAATTTCTTTCTATAGTCAGGAGAGTTAAAACAAAACACCGCTTCAGAGTTATTAAACTAATAATGTAAAAGTCTTTAATTAGTACAAATTTGAAGAGCACAGGTACTGGAATGTGACGTGCTATTTTAAGGTTGTCCTTGTCACGTCAACCCGTTTCTAGTCTCACAGGCTTTCAAGCATACTTAGATTTTTTTAATTGATATATATGTTAATATTCTAACTGCCATTATACTCCTATGCTGTAAAATATTCCCCATTACCAGTGTATGGGGATACAGGCATTTTCCCTGCATACCAACAGAAGCAATGAGCAAAAATCATGAGCTGAGCTGCAGCATCGTCGCACAGTTTAAGGTAGAACAGATGCACTCACAGGTATTCGGCTCCAGTTTCTGACACTGAACAGCTGCTACTGGCAGAGCAATGAATGAATAATAAGAATTAAAAAGCAAATAAATCTGTTATCTAATAGGGAAGTTACAAATGTGCCTTTAGAAAAAGATGCTGAACTGATGAAGCAGGAACACACTCTTGTGAATCAACAGTCACATCCATATACACTCAAGGAAATCCTAGATCATTAGTCTAGCTCTCACTGAACAACAGTGGTATTCAAGTATCATGGATTTAAGAGTCTTGGTTTTAAAGTGATAACCAAGGATCCACCTTGGATTACTTTAAATCCAAGACTCTTAAATCTGCTAATTGTTGGATCACTTTATCTCTACCTTGTGAGCTCCGAGCTGCACAACATCCACTGATTTGGCATTAACTCTACTATGAAAAACACACAAAGTTTAAATACAGGAGATGGGGAATAAAGGTATTTTCTCAGTATCTAAGATTCCTTACAAACCACTTTACTGAGGTGAAGAGTGCTCTCTGATTTCAGTGCTAACTCCAAGTGCTTAGCAGTATCTGAAGCAGAGAAGGAAGCAATTCCTCACGTCCTCCACACTGCACAGCTGTTAACCCAAAAGCAAAGCAAATAAAATATCTGACTTTTAGATGCAGTGGCATTAGCTCCAACTTCACTTCCATCAACAGCAGCTCACAAACTGTAAAACACCGAATCACCCACAACGCAAACTGACATCCTGGCACGATGCTGGCAAACACTTCCCACCCCTCCCGGCCCCAAGCCCACAGTCACCTTTTCTGCTCCTCCATTTCCCAAGGCAGCCTGTGCTATTTCTTTTCTTGCTGAAAAACAGTTCAATGTGCCCTCTGAGTTTTCTACTATATTTGGGATCATCTTAAAATGCAAAATAACTCCGCAGCCAGATGTACCACCACGCCTCACTCACACACTCCTCGTATCTAACCTCTGCAGAAGATCAAGTTCAAGCCAGCGCCAAGTTTAGTCCTGACTCCTGAGCTACTATGAGCCATGGCAGCACAGCTCTGAAGTAGCATGGTAGCCCAAATAGTAGAAAGGCTTTCTATGCAGGGCAACAACAACAGGGTAAGGATTTGCCACCCCCACAACTCATTCCTAACCTGTGTATCATGCACTGTTGGGTAAATAATGCTGTGCACATCTGGCACAAGATCAAAGCAATACCTTGATTACAAGTACACTTTATATGAATATTAGGTAAGAACTGATAGCTGTAAGAAGTGGGGCAAGGAAAGCAGACTTGCTGTCGTTTAAGTTAATGTCCAGTTACTTCTGCTGCTCTTGGCCAAGTGGCTCAATGTGAATCATACCAGGTACCTACTGCAAAACCAAAACTGAAACCACTGAATCTCCCATGCAGCTCTGGCAGCTGGCCAGAGCTGTTCCTCTTTGCAAGCACAAGCCTTATTCCACACACTGTCTTTTAGTTCACATCCATATAAAGCAAGTGAAAGCTCTCACAGCTCCAGGATTGAGGCAAGGTTCTCCCCATCCACCACCCAGACCACAAACACCCACCTGTGAATAAGGGCCTTGGTGCTGACAGGCTCTGCGCCCACCACAGATCATTACAGGAACCTGCTGCACCACTTGCAGTGTGTGCTTTACTTTCAGTGCAATTATTCTGCGAGCAAGCAGCCACAGAAGAAATAACCAGTGCTGCGTTCAGCTTTCGTTTTTACCTGCCCAACTACAGAGTTCTAGATTTGGAGCAAACACGCAGTTACTGGAGTGTCAGATGATGGGCAATCCTGGTTTCCCTCACCCACCCTCAGCCAAAAATCCCAAGGAGACAAAAAGCAATAGCAAAGTATTAATAATTCCAGAGGAGAAATACTTTCTTAAGCTTTCCCTTCTGTACAGGTATTCCGTTGCACTAAGCACCTTCCAACTGGTAACTGACAGAGAGCAATCGAAGTTACAGGGAGAAGAGAAGCTAACTGTGAAACGATGATGAACACAACTCTTTAGCTGCAGGAGAATTAATCCGCCAGCTTTTGAAATGTGCCTTCCACAAGTGTGGAAGACATTGCACCATCTAAATAACAACCCCCTCCAGGAACAAATGGAACAAAACTACATTTTCTCAGGAAATTGCTTCCCTCTTTCGATGAAACTTCCTTCTCTCCTGAGAATAAATGTCCTGAACCACAGTGACCACACGCTTGGTTGCATATACAATGAGGATTTCCCTTAATAATCAACTCTTTTTGGCTTAAGCAATTCCTTATCCAGAACAGCTTTCTTATAAACAAGCACTCATTTGTCACGTTAACTACCCGATTCTATTTATTAATTATTAACTTCAATAGATTTTGCATGTTTACTTGGCTCCAGCTACTATTTACTATTTCATTTGGGTATTACCTTCATTTAGTCAATGTAATAGGCTGCATCTGTTTTACTGGATATGTATCTTACACCACTCGGGATGTATTTGTATCCAAGGCCCTGCCTCGGTGGCTTGTTCGAGAATGGTTTCTCTGGTCTTGTAAAGGGGCTGAAGCATAATCCTCATGTGAGGCAACTGAACACCAGTAATTTATTCTGCTGAAATTCTATAGCTGCTGGTAAAGGTCAGATTATTCAATGAGCAGGCGATGGGTAACACAGTGTGCGTTACAGACAGCCTCCAGGTAACACATGAGTAAAGTCTGCATGAGATGCAAGTCCCCAGATAATAACACATCACGAAAACCTTACCAGAGCAGGGCTCTCAGGGGGTGGCAGCCGTCTTGCCTGTTGCAAGTTAATGCAGTTCTGTAGTTTACGACAACAAGGAACTGGCAAATACAAAGAAATGAGAGGAGAGTGAAAAACACATATCTCCTAAAAATAACTTCTGTGGGCAAATATTTAAGGCTTCTGTAGAACTGTATTAAAAACACAAACTTGGTATCCACCAGTGAAGAGCAAAAGAAAAACAGAGCTAAACCAAACCACCTTCCTGTAACTGGAACACTGCTAATTCTGCCTCTTGGGGTTTGGGATTTATCCGTTTAAAATATAAGATGTTCAAGTCTTACAAAAACAAAATAAAGCCATGTCTTTAATCCCTGCAGTTGGTCCGAGATGACAAATCTCAGATTCAAAAGGTAGAATTTAACAGATAAAAAGATCAGATGATTCTAATTCCTGTTTGGAGCTTTATTTGCTAGTTTTTGCACCTCAGATGCGCAAGGCTATAAATGCAAGTTTGGATATAGCAGTAAATGACAAAGCATGTTGTATTGTATTCATATTTGTATGCTACAGCAGTTCAAGATGAAACGGGAAGCAGGGAAGGTCAGATGTTATCTTTAACCCGACAATCTTTTATAACCACCGGGGACTACAGCTGTCCATTCACCTTACAGGAAACAACCCTTAATTTACACTAAATTTCTCTGTAACCTCTACCGAGTGTTCTCATTGGAAAAAAAACATCGAATATGACACAATTATGTCAGGAAAAAACGGGGCACATACACCCGCTTTCCAGATAAAGCCCAAAATAGCCCTACTGTACAAAGGCGTTTGAGAACACCGCAGGGCGAAGCTTTCCTGAGGGGAGCAGCACGGTAACATCAACCAGTCCCCTCGCTTTACTTCACCAGGTGCTCTCATGATGCGAAGCAGCAAGCCGTGCCCCGTGCGCCGCGCTGAGCGGTGAATCACATTGCGCTACATCAGCATCAGCCCATAGCCGAGCCCGGCCCCCTCCGCCGCACCTCGGGGGGGGGGGGGCTCTGGGCAGGCGATGGCGCTGCCGGCGCGCCGGGCTCCCGGGAAGCAGCGGGCGGGCGGGCCCCGGGACAGGCGGGGAGCAGCAACCGGAGGCAGCTCCGGGGAGGCGCGCGGGGAGCACCGCGAGGGCCGCGGCCGGAGGCGCCCCGCGCTCCCAGCACCCGCTCCCGGGCAACCGCCGGTGCCATCCCCCGCCCAGGGCCAGCGGCGCTCCCCCGCCCGGTGCCGGGCCCGGGCGCGTCTGCAGCCCGCGGCTGCGGGAGCCTGGGAGAGCCCTGACCCCACGTAACCTCCCGCGGCTCCCCTCGGCTGACCCGGCCGCCTCCGCCCGGGCGGGCTGCGGCCGCGTCCCACCCCCGGCGGGGGCGGAGGATGAGGATGGCCCGGAGGGGAACGCCAGCCCCGCGCCCCGCTCCCCTCAGGTGCTGCCGACGGGCAACGCCGGGACCTGCCTCGCTCCGTCCCGCCCCCGAACGGAGAACCCCGCCCCTCGCCGCCCTCCCCGGCCGTTACCGCGCTCACCCGGCCCGGCCCGGCCCGACCGCAAGTCCCGGTGCTGCCCGCGGAGAACGCAGCCCGCGGCGCGCCCGGCTGCTAAAATGGCTGAGGAGCGGGGGGGAGAGGGGCGGGGCCAGCCCCCGCCACCGGCCAATCCCCGCCGCCGCCCCTCTGACGGATATGGGGAGGGGGCGGGCCCGGCCGTGTGCGAGCGTGTGTGTGAGTGTGAGTGTGTGTGTGTGAGTGTGAGTGTGAGTGTGAGTGAGTGTGAGTGTGGGTGTGGGGGTGTGCGTGTGGGGGTGTGCGTGTGGGGGGTGGGGTGGGTGTGGGGGTGTGTTTGTGTGGGTGTGAGTGTGACTGTGACTGTGAGTGTGGGTGTGTGTGAGTGTGGGTGTATGTGTAGGCAGGGGTGTGTGTGAGTGTGTGGGGGTGTGTGTGAGTATGTGTGGGGTGTGGATGTGTATGTGTAGGTGTGTGTGCGTGTGTGTGTGAGTGAGTGTGACTGTGAGTGTGTGTGTGTGAGTGAGTGTGACTGTGAGTGTGTGTGTGAGTGTGACTGTGAGTGTGTGTGTGTGAGTGAGTGTGACTGTGAGTGTGTGGGTGAGTGTGGGTGTGGGTGTATGTGTGTGGGGTGTGTGTGGGTGTGTGTGGGTGTGTGTGAGAGTGTGGGTGTGTTTGTGTGTGAGTGGGGGTGTGTGTGAGTGTGGGTGGGTGTGGGTGTGAGTGTGGGTGTGGAGGGGTGTATGTGAGTGTGTGTGGGGTATGTGTGTGTATGTGTGTGTGAGTGTGTGTCTGTGTGAGAGTGTGTGTGTGGGGGGGGTGTCTGTGTGTGAGTATATGTGTGTGTGTGTGTGCGCGTGTGTCTGTGTGCATGTGTGTCTGTGTGTGTGACTGGGCACGGTCCAGGCTCTGCCCCAGGGCCCCATTGACCACTCCTGATCTGTGAACACCAGCTCCTGCCCACAGCTCAAAGGGGCCCAGGTCTCTCAGGCCGGTTTCACACCCAGCTTTGCCTCCTTTAGGACACTGAGGTGAGCTGGAGGCTCCGACGGCCTTTACTCAGAGCGTACGCAGTGGGTTTCATCAGGAGCACTGATGAGAGCAACCAGGATTACTCACAGTGCGGTTCAGAAAGCCAGAGGCCACAAATATCCCTGTGATTCATGCAGGAGTTTGCCACATGGTTTTACATGTTCAGGCGTTCAGGCTTCTTGGGAAGAGAATTAGCACAAAATAACCAGCTTTTGACAAGGCGCACGGCCCTAACACCATGTAAAGGCAGAGGAAATGCTTCCTGCTCCATCTCTGCCGTGCACAAGTCCAGCACAATCCTCCCCCACACCATATGGAGTGGGACAGAGTGTGAAAACAACAACATTACAAACCAAGCCACAGCTATATTTGGTAACAGGAGTTTGCTCCGATGAAAGACAACACCTTGCAGGAGGCTACAATAGTCTGGCAACAACTGCAGAAGCAATGGGGATGCTGTATGTAATCGCCCTCTTTCACAGAGCACCACAAGGTGCATCGCTTCCTCGGATGGAGCCCGCATGGAATCACTGCCTGGTCTGGGCTATATGAATTTTAGGGTGCTCCGTTATTACTTTCACTTTGTTCTAATTTGTTTCAAACCCTGTTGTTTTGCTCAGCGTCAATCAGCACTAATGAGAGGGCCTGGATTGTGCAAGATGCCTAAAGGCACGTCTGGGTTATGCAGATTAACTATTCTTTTGATTTCACCTGCCTGTATTTAGGTAAACAAATGCTACACATTTTGTCCCTACTAAAACAGACACGTGAGCCCTTTCTCATCTGTCTGTTTTCATCTTAAACAGTAAATAGGGAAGAGAATAGATCTGTAATTTGTTCCACCTCTTTTGTACCTCCTATAATCGTCAATGTTGAATTAGCTGAGTTTGGCTCCACCATGCTGTACCCTGGTGTGTTCACTGCGGTGCTGGAATGGCCACAGTGGACAAAGAACAGGACCAAGTTCCCACAGTGTGCTGTTGCCAGCGGTGGCTGGTCAGCTCCTGGGAAGGTGATGACTTGGGCAGCTCAGAGACTCTTGGCTAGGAGCAGTCTATTTCTGCTCTTCACAGGGAAATTAACGGAAGACAAACCCGATTGCTTTCTTAACCCATACAAACTGGCATCTGCAGCTTGATGTAGTTCCACGGTTTAACATTATGCCACGTGAAAATCCCTTCTGAGCCTCCTGTCTGGTAGTTCCATTTGTTGTCCCTTCACTTTTGTGTTAATTAACCATGAATTACCATCTTCTCCTAGCTGTCTCCACACCACTCCCTGGTTTACAGATTGCTATCACAGATTCCTTGCAGTACCTCATTCATCCCTCTTCCAGGCTGACAAGTCTAATGTTTTCCAGGTGCAGTTTCAGAGCACCTCCAACAAATTTAAGTTGGAGCTTCCATCTCTGTACCTCAGACTACACATTCTTGCTCCCACATGGATTTCAAGTGCTCAAGGTTCTGCACTCCTGCCGAGTGCGACTCTTCCCTCACCTCGTCCTTAATGTCCTCCCTACTGTAGACCTCACCAGCCATGGGATGTCCTCATCAGCCTCTTGTGGCCTTGTGGGCCATGGCAAGAGCTCACTGCAGAATCCCGGTGCCTACAGGGTTCATCCGCTCATGTCCCCAACCTGAGCACCACTGAATGACATCCAGGTTCAGAGGCATTGTCAGAAGTACTCCACAAAACGCTTGCTTTGTTTCAGAAGGCTGAACATCTAAGTCAAATTAATGATTTTAGCAAAGTTGGAGACAAATACTGGTTATTTGCAATCTAAGGAAAAACAGAACCTGTTGGGTTATAGTTAGGATAATGGATACTGTAGTGACACTGTAGTGACAGGACAAGGGGTAACGGGTTAAAACTTAAACAGGGGAAGTTTAGATTGGATATAAGGAAGAAATTCATTACTGTGAGGGTGGTGAGGCACTGGAATGGGTTGCCCAGGGAGGTTGTGAATGCTCCATCCCTGGCAGTGTTCAAGACCAGGTTGGACGAAGCCTTGGGTGAGATGGTTTAGTGTGAGGTGTCCCTGCCCATGGCAGGGGGGTTGGAACTGCATGATATTAAGGTCCTTTCCAACCCTAACTATTCTATGATTCTATGGTTCTATGATTCTATGATTCTATGATTCTATGATTCTATGATTCTATGATTCTATACTAAAATTAACCTTATGCCAGACAGGATATCCAAGAGAAGAGTCAAATCTACCTTGTTCTGTGGAGGTTTTAGACCCAGCTCCATGGGAAACCTTTCCTATAGCCACAGGTATGCTAATGCCTGACTGAGTTAAGCAGGACAACTGATGCAGCAGTTTTTACCTGTCATAGTTGCATTTAAACTTGCTCTTTGACTGCTTTCAAACATTCTTTTTTGAAAACAAAGCAGAAACAGATTTACTTGGTCTCTGTAAATGAAGCCATGGTCAACTAGCAATACCCTGAGGGGAAGTGGAATACTTCAAGGGCTTCAAAACAGGTAGCTAAGAAAAGCACGCCTGCTGTCAGGAAGCTTACATTCACTGCAAGATGTCTGAAACGCCTTTGCAAACATTTTAGGAGTTCACAAACAGAAATTCACACTGCCTTTATATCACAGTGTGTCACACGGGCTTTAAACCCACAGCTGACTAAAAGGATTCGTGTTGCAACTGCTGTGTATCTTTCCAGTAAGAAGAACCCAGCAATAACCTCTTATGGAATGTGACCTGTATAAAGATCTCCCCAGGCAGTGCAACTGTTTAGTGCTGATGCTGATTTCATCCTTATCCCAGAGGTCAAAGAGAAGGAAGAGAAGGGTATGCTGAGGAGAGATTAAAGCCAAGCTGGAAGGTCTCCGATTCTCACCCACGATTCGGGGCAAACTTGGAAATAGTCAACAGCTTCTCACCTCAATCCTGGTATCAGCAAAGGGATTGCATAATCTTAACCCTTCTAATCTAAGTAGTAAATCAATATTTGAAGCCTTGTGGGTTGTTTGTTTATATTAGGAGCAGTGACTGCTGAATTCAGCCATTTCTTTGATGCAATCCTGTTTCTTCACAGAGTGGACAGTTAGAATTAAAACAACAGAAAACAAGTTTTGGGCATAAACTTGGCCATTCTGTAGCAAGCACTCTCCAAAACCAGTTTTGCTCAGGCTGGGAAAGTTTTCATGTGTTCCTATTTTGGTTTTTAATCATATTTCTGCTACTTCTCAATTGAACTTAGAGCACATCATAACAAAAAAGCTGACGCATCTTACACCTCCTCATTCCTTAACTCTGCTCATCAGGAGTAATGCACTTTTGTTCACTCTAGATCCTTTTAAACTGACTCTCGTGTTTTAAAAGGAAATGCAATAAACCCAACCTAACAGTCAGACATACACATTTGGTGACACAAAGGATTATTGAACTCTCTAAAGAAGTGCATTTCAAGGAGGAATTATAAGTGGGGGGAGGCGGGGGGGTGGGGGAATTGAGGGGAGGGCAGTTGAATAAAGGGCAAGGTTTTAAGGGAAGGGACCTACTTCCAGATATACAAATTTGTAGGTTCTTTGATGTTCAAGCTCTTTCACTTCCTTCTTACTCTTCTACATGAAACCACATTGGAAAATTGTCTGCAAACCTGTTTATAACCTGTATTTTACATACAGGATAAAACAGCCTTTTCTCACATCCAGCATCTACAGCAACGCACTGGGCCTTTGGGGGGAAGATGCAGGGAGAAAGCACAGGCTACTTTTGATAGGCCTTCTGAACAAACACCTTTAATGAAGGTTGTTGCCCTGGTCTACACAAACATGACTTCTCATTCTGAGTTGTCATGTAGAAAAATGCACAGCAGCTTGCAAGCGCTGAACAGAGGCTTGCATCATGTAATTGAATCTTTGTTTTAAGCCGTGTTCCACACATGGAAGAGAAACATGGACCTGCTTGCAGGCATAACACCTGTGTTCTGTAAAAACATCACACTCATCGCCTGCTCAGATCTGTGCAGAGTCCAGAGCTCTGAAACAATTTGGGGAAATCATTGGAGTGAAGACTAAAGTGCAGTGAGGACCTTGACCTCAATGGTCTTTCTATTTACATATGCCATGGCTGAGGTTTGTCCTGACAGAAACAGCAAGGCCAGCTTCCTGGCTGATCATTTTTTCCACAATTAATTCTCTTTTATTTAGAACGCAGATAGCAAAACCTACAATAAATAACTTGTTTGTGTTACCTTTGTTCCAGTTTGTTATCTCAGGTCAATCTTTATGAAGCTATGATTAGAAAAATAACACATGTATGTCTGTGGGCTGGCTGTCACTTGGAGTCCATCCCTGAGGAATGTGGAACAGGCAAGTACATACAACATCCTCTGCTGTGCTCCCGTACACATTGTGCTCCCAGGCAGCAGCTGCATGTGCATGTACTCCTGTCTTTGTAATGTGAGAAGTAATGTTGGTAAGATTAGAATGCCTCAACTTACTGCTTCTCTGTTTGTAGTCATTCCTGTAAGCTTTGGAGGCAGATACGCATCAGGAGATTTGCATGAAGGACAGACACAATGTTGGTCCAAAACATGTTCTGGAGCATGAAGTAATACTTACTCATGTTAGAGTAACTGGCTTCCTATGGAAAAATTTACCTATTGCACAAAGATTAAATGATGTGTTTCCTTGTTTCATTCCTTAGAGCAAAAACCATAAATCAACTATTAGTTCTTAGCACCGACAGACTGTGAGCTCTTTTCTGTACTTATTCGTGTTAAATCACATCTAAGAAATTTCTGATAATTATTTGCTGATAAATTGGCAATCTATTTATGCAAGTCTTAGAAAGTCTTATTATTTTGAACTGCCTCATGGGATTTCTTTAAATGAACTGTAAATGACCCTTAGAACATCTGTTTCTATGATTATAGATCTCTGTGAGAATCGGTACAAACTGATCCTAGTTTTATCAAATACACTCTCTTTTTGTTTCAGAGACCGTTGGGTCCAGAAGGCAAAATTATGGAGCCTCAACACAGAACTCCAGCCCAAGGACAGAAGTATTTTATATGCTTTAACGTGAGTAGGTAGTCTTCCAGTCTTAAAGTATTCCACATTACAGCAAGCTGCCAGTCTGCCCTGACATGCTCCAGCAGCTCTGCTTCAGCTTGCTCCTGAACTTGTAAGGGAGTCCTTACAAGACAGTCTTGCAGCTTCCATCCTTCCTGACATGATTTATGAGATGGAGCACCAATGAGAATCTCATTTACCCAGCTTGTCAGAATGTCAGGGTTTGCTGGAATTCACAGTATGTTACTTTAATTCTGTCTTTGCAGCAGAAGTTTCAGTCGTATCTTGTCTTTTCTAGCACAACCTCTTTCTCCAGAGGCTGACTGATCACTGGATTCTTTCCCATCAGTCTAACAGAATCGCTTCCATAGCACTGTGGCCTATTGAAAAAAGAGCACAAATTCCAGGAGAAGAGCCTTTTAAAATGTTATTTATGGACAGTTTGCAGCGGTGGTATAGACCCCCTCAGCAGTTTCACCTGTTACACAGAACAGTGTAATAAATGTGTGTTTTTAATTCCTTGGTCACCTCTTTCAGACCCTTTAGAAATCACCCACGAAACGTTCCCCATGTACACTTTTATCTTTCCCATCTACATATGTCTATACAGGCTCTTGCTGACATGGACAAAGATGCCAGAGTAAGAATTTCCTACGATCTCAGTAGCATTTTTCAGCTAACACATCAACATTTCCTTTGCATAGTAACTTCATTGTCAACATCTTTGGGTCTAAATTCATCTGTTTCCATTCATAACCATTTGTGGTACAGAAAATGTCTCTCCATGACAAAAAGGGAATTGGAACACAAAGATGAGAAGTGTCTTTCAGAAAGCTGTTTGGATTCTTACCTCAAAAAGTACTTCCCATGAGATCAAGGATTTGACTCAGCACTCAGATGTGTAAGGTGAAAGCACTTTTAGTGAAGAGACCAGGTCAGTTTCAATCTTTACAACTGTGGCAGTTAACAAAACTGTGACAGTTTTAAATGCTCACACGTGTAACATTGACTTCCCTTTCGCTGCTGAAACAGAAGAGAATTCCACTTACACAATCAGTTTGTCCTATCAGTAGCTGCTACCTACTTGTATATGCTGTTCCTTGGGGGTTCTATCAACGTCATGTATGCAAGAACTATTAATAGCACATGCTTCATTTACACAATATTTCTATGACTCTGCTTTCATTTCTGTCGGTAGTTCTGTTATAAGTCGATTCCTGTCGTTGATTCTGTAATTTATTCACATGACACTGGGTATGCAAATTGTCGGCAAAAATAAATGTTACTGTTGTAGTAGTTACAGGAGAAGTAAATGCTTGTGAATGAAACTTAGTTCTGACTATTTGCAGACACTGGTGTTGGGGCGGGCAATGGCTGCACTCTGAGGTGTCCTCTGCTCCTGCTGGTCTAGTCCTCAGGATTCAAACCTGCCCGAAAGCAGACACCACCACATTATCTGTGATGGTACCTGGCTCCAAGGCCAGTTCAGGTATCAGTGTTACACACAGCTGACAAACACCAGTCACAGTTTCCTCTCATTCAGATGAATAGTATCACTTACAGACCTATTTTCTTACTGGACAATGATAGTTAAGAAACATGATACTGGGGAGTTTCAGCTTTAGCCTGTGCTGCCTAGATAATCTAACTTCTTCATTAATATACAATAGAAGCATCTTCAGATAACAGCCTTGTAGCAGCTTGAGAAAATTAGAAGGTAGTGCAAAAATAGGCAGGGTAACAAAAGGTGCATTATATTCACCAGACAAACAGCCTGAGCAATTCCATCTCTTACCAAGCTTTAGAACATTATTTTCATTACTTCCTCCAACTACAGCACCGGGCCTAACAAGAGACATTTCTCTTCACAGACTTTGTCTTGCTTATCTCCTGATTATCAAGGCGACAAACAGCACTGTGGCTTTTTGTCCTTAAGTATTATTGATCAAGCATTTCGGATTGCCAAAATCCACCTACAGTATCTTCTAATATTCTGACCCTACTGGCTTCTCTGGTACTACACGGGGCACAAGCCTGGCCCGCATGCTCCAAAAAGTGTTGGCACAAACATAAGGGAGTTCAGGAGAAATGGTAGAGGATTTGTGATGAACAGGAGACTTAAAGAGTTTTAGACTACGACACAGGGTTTAACTTTGGACTAATTATTTTTCTATGGTGTAACTTGATGGCAATTCCTCTTAATACTGGATTTAAAAGTTTAAAATAAGCAAGCCCTATTCTGGCACCACAGGAGCTCTACAGCAATAATACCAATTAAGCCCAATAATCTCCCCCGTCTGTAGCTCTAAGACATTCCCCTGGGTGTTAGTTGATACTTTAGCCAAATAACGAAATGTGCAATTCAGGCAAATGAACAAATCAATGGTTTCAACAGAGTGAGATTAAAATACCTGCCACTAACTCAAAGTAATCATAAATAAATGCTGTCAAGTTTTCATCTCATGATCAGCATATTCCCAGAAGGATTCCTGCTTTCTTTCCCCATGGGCTAGGTGAGGAAACTGAACGGGGATGTGCAATATGCAATGACAACATCGAGGTTTTTAGGCCTGTCTGGAGGCAGAATGGGTGCGATGCTGCAGCTGGTGAGTTACTTGCTGAGAAATCTCGTTCAAGGTATTTCAAAGCAAAGTACCCCATTTACAAAGAACCTGTGAACCCTCACCCTTCCCCTAACACCCACCCCTTTAAGGATCAGGGAGGAGAGGAAAGAAGCGCCTGGGAATTACGTTTTAGAATCTGATTTAGAATTCAAAAATCCCCTGTTCTAGAGGCATTAGACCACTGCACTCTACTCCTCGTGGTGTAGCCAAAGTAGTTCAGATTGCTCAGGCCATTCAACATCCAAAACCCCATCATGGAAGCCTTTGCTTCCCCTAATAGGCAGGCACAGCTAGGTGTCTGTGTAGCAGAACTCAACAGGATTATCAAGAATGAGATTTACTGTTTACTTTGACATTCTACTGACACTTGTATCTATGCAGCAAGCTCTAGCCCCAGTTAACTGCTAGTGAGCTGTGCTGCTTCCATCCTTTACTGTTTTTTCTCCAAATGATCTTCCCCCAAACCACTCTGTGTTTGTCGTATGGCAGTGACCAATGGCACTGATACTTTCCATTGCGTTGCTAAACACCTCCTGCTTCAGAGGAAGGAAAGGGGATCTGTTTAAAAGCAGGAACCCGGACAGGACCGGATGCCTAGCTTTTCCCTAGAGGTGGAAGCCAGGCTAAGCCCAAGCAGGCCGTGTGCTGCCACCTGCTGAGCCACCTTTCCTCTTCATTGGGGAAAGTTTTCCATTTTATGTTTCCAGAGATGTGGCCTCTCACTTGGGCTGTGCGTCCACCCTACGGTTTCTGCTTACCCCTTCTCTCTGTTTGTAGTAAAAAAGGCTTTAAGTAAATTATTTGGGTACCTCTTTTCAACATAAGTCACAGTTTCTCAATGGAAAAAATCTGTTCCCGAGTCCCACGTGGTCTGCTGGTAAATGACCTGTGCTGAGGCCCACAGCCATGACCCCCTGTCCAGGCAGGAAAAGACTGTGTGAAGGCTGAGACTGTGGAAAAACTCTTCCCAGCAAGCAGCCAGGGGGTAAACAAAAAGCAGCTCCCTCTGAAGCATGATGCGAACCACCAGCCAAGCTGTTAAAATGCTCACATGTACATAAGCCTGGTAAATTTAGAGAGCTCTGTGGTAAATATGTCTAAGACTTATGAAAGAGATTAAAAGTGGCTGAGCTATCTGGAAATCACAGACCTGAAAAAATCCTTTGCCTCCGCTGTTCTGTGACTGAAAGCTCTCAGTCAGCATCCAAATGCTGCAACAGCAATAAAGGAGCTGTCGACTACAGGATTCATCTGAATCCTGAGGTAAGAACATGAGCAGAGATTAAATCTGCATAAGATGCATATTTATTTCCTTCAAACACTGTGCATTACATTGGCTTAAGCAACAAAACCAAACCAAACCAACCCTCATATATCAACTCATTACAAAAAATGCATTTCAGGAAAACTGAAGTTATTTATCACTACAATTCAGTCTGGTGACTGCTGCAGCTCAGAGCTGGTTCCTTCCCACCCCAGCTCATTAGAGGACTGTAAAGCCTATTTCCCTCTTTCAACTCTAACAGGAGAGAACACAATTCCTGCCTTCTTTTGGCACCTTTTCCATACATTCTGTGTTCTATTGATGTATGAGGTATTCAACCTAGGTACCTGCCAAACCTTCAGTGAGCAGAAGCCCTGTCATCATACCTCATGCAGACACAGGCATGCAGTCTTGGTCTTTAAAGTAAAACTCCCATATAGAAGAGTCTCATGTATCATGCAGGTGTGTCATATATCATTACAACAGAACTAGACCAATTCTTACTATTTCATTTCCTATGTGTAGAAAAGTAGTGTTAACAATATCCCCAAGAGGTAAAACAGCACAAATTGTGCTGCTACTGGGAAAGAAAGGTATTCGTTAATGGAGCATTAGAGTGAGAATTTGGGAGGTGAACAACCACTAGAGGGCTCGTTATTCCATGCAGTGGCTTTAACAACGCGGTTAACTAAACCTTCCAGTAACAACTTAAACGTGACCTCTGTCTTGCGTGAGGCTCCCACACTTCATGAAATGCACGAACTCGCACAGAAAACATGTGAGTATACCCATTTTTCCTCAGTAACTTCTTAAAATGAACTCCAGAGATATGTCTCTGCATGGGCTGCACGCAATCTCTGCGCCCATACCTGGAGCATCTCCTCCCCTCCTGCAGTTCATGCCTTGTGTGTCTTGGTGTCTGTAGAGTTCTGTAGCGTTGTTCTTACATACTCGCACTCCTCTCTTCTGAATGCTGCTGTTACACAGGCGGTTTTTTCCCCCTTCTCCTAACAACAAGGGTATAAGAGCTGCCTTTTGGTATTTTACAGCACCTATTTTTATGTATTATATTCAGCAGAATAGTTAAAATGTGTGACTGATACCTATGTAAGCTAATAAATGACAGGAAGGTCTAACAGAACCCATGGATGGATCAGAAAGCTTTGCTAAATATGTACAGTGCCTAATCAGGCATCCTTGTAAAAGCTGAGGTATTGCATGCCTCCTTCCCTGAGCATCACAAGACATAAAAATACACAGTGACAACACAATATGATGTAATAGACCTGGTCACATACTATTCCATGATAGAATGGAATTGTACAAATTTCATACAACTTATTTAACCAGAGATTACATCATGTTAGAGTTCTCCTTCCTGCCTTTTGTTTTGTTTCTGAGACCAGAATTACATTTGGTTTACATTATGCTAAAAATAGCAATCCCCTGATTTTGAACACCCAGCATCACTGTGGTAGTAATAATAAAGGCAAATTCCACACAGAAGTTTGGGGAAGACACCAGTGTTCAGAACCTCTCAGGCTGAGATTTATAAGTAAAGACCATGTATTATAATCAGAAGTTAGATTTCAGTTTTTAAAACCAAACGGAGTCTTAACAGGGTTTTTGGTAAGTCTTCATGGATGTCAATGTGCCCAATAAACTACAGCAAAATAGAACAAAAACAGGAAGCACAGATTCTTCTCCTTGCATATCTGTGTAGATTTATAGAATCACACACCTCCTACATATAGCAGTCATAGCTAAAATTGCCTCTAACAAACATGAACCACGCTAACAATTCTTGTAAAACTAATAATGGCAAATTCATCAGTGATTTCATTCATTGACTTCACTGATTTTTCTGAGACATCAGCATGAGAAGTATTTTACAGTCTAGCCATAGATATTTCAGGGATCACTTCCCACTTGGATGTGGTTCAATGAAAGACTAGCCAAGTGTTGTTAGGAGATTTATTGCATTGTGCATGTAAGCATCTACAAATGTGCATTTTATTAATATAGTATTTTGGCTTGGAAGGCAACAGTGGGAAAAGTGCTGTTCAGGCTGAGCTTCCAAGAAAAAAAACTCTGGGTGGTTCTTTGTGAAATGCTTTTCATTAGACTTTGCAATATTATGGTCCTAGTGCTGGACATGAAACAAAGCAAATGCCTTGAAAACTGAAAGAGGGCTAAACAATAGAGGATGCAAACACAAAAGGGAATGAACATCACTGAGCACTTCAAACTAACGTTTAGTTACCAATGTATGAAAAGAGCAGTTATCTTTCTGTTAATTCTCAAGATACTTCAAGCTTAAGAGCAACACATAAATAACATCTGGATGGGCACTTTCATTTTCTGAAGAACATATTTTAAGTGTTTTATAGCAGATCCTTTTTTCTTACACTAATCTCAACAAAAATATTTTTCCCCAAGCTCCAAATAACCTCAGAGAATGCCGTTACTCATCTAACATATGAACCTAAAAAGAAACACATCACCATTTCTTAGATGCGTCCTCAACCTGTGTTACAGTTACTGACAGTCCTGCTTGGCCTGTTAACTTCAACATGGGTTGAAGCTAATTAATTGATATGCAGATGAGCTGTTGACAATGATTTCTTTCTCTCAAAGCAAAACTCACACATTCATGATATTTATTTCTCCCTGGTTTTACACCCAACTGTTTTGTGTCTATTAATACTGCAGCTTCTTATGTAAGGGAAAAATAAGTCAAATACTGCAAACATGACAGAAATGTGATTCAACAACAAGCTGGTTCACACAGTTGTCACCTAACAAGTTTCTGTTGGTTCTTTATATAATTATTTTTCAGTCCATCGGATTAAACCCATGAAAGGGTGAGATGCTTTTAAAGCTTCTAGTTTGAATGCTTCACACTGATGTTTACCTTTTTTTCCAGTATTGTCTAGTGTATGTTCTAGCAAAATTATCTGACAAGGAGAGATATGACAAATGCAACAGCTTTTCATCTTGCTCTCAAGAAAATTCCTTGAGAGGAAATCAGCAATTACACTACCACAGGCTTTCTTTAAATTAATAAAAATACACGTGAACATCTGACTAAACAGAAGGGAGTCAGAACAACCGATGGAAGAATCTCTGTGAACACAGATTTGTAGCAAGGAAAAAACAAATAAGCAAATGTAGTTTTCAAAATGTGAACTGGTGGTAATTCAACATGAAAAAGTATAACGGAATCATAGAATCATAGAATAGATAGGGTTGGAAAGGACCTTAAGATCATCTAGTTCCAACCTAATAATAATATAATATCTAATAATAATAATAATAATATCTATCTTCTTTTTGGGGGAGAGACACATTTGCTCTAGGGATCAATGACAATATAACCACTAGCTCTTGATTATTTCACTTGCTGATATCAGTAGGCAAGAAGAGAGATACCACCTTGCTGATTTGCTGGGAGGCATCTTCTTGTGCCCTAGGAGGGAGAGCACTGGTATTTCTTCTCATTCCTGCTCCTTTTGAGCATGTTACATTTATCAAAACTACCAGTGAAGGAAATATTGAGGATGTTTTTCCTAACCTAAAGAGTTTTGAAGACTACTTTTAATGTTCTCCTGCACTGTCACTGAAGTACAAGAAGATTGTTTAAAAATGGAACTCAAACCTCATGATTTCCCATGTTCATGCTCAATAAAACAAAACAAGTGATCAGCACTTAACCAAAGCCAGTCATGTTGAGAAGCTGGAATCACATATGTCCATGTGGCTAGTGTTAGACATTCCCTAGGTCAGGGTGTTGACTGTAGGTTAGATTCACCTTAAGGTTGGGCAAGTTTGAGTCATTATGTATTAGCCACAAGGGTGTGCTCACACCTACAGCACGTGTAGTTGCAGCTTTTGTGATAATCTGAATTACTTCACACAGTCTCTGCTAAAAATAGCCACCAGTTGGAACCTGGAGTTACCTGTTGCAGTGGAATTCCTCCAGTCATGTTCAAGAGCAGCAAAAGGGCAAAGTTTCATGTTCTCTTTTCAAGTCTTCTTTAGTTATGCTCAATAGCATTTCTTAGCCACCCTGTTGGAAGACTGTTTCCTAAATACATAAAAAGGTGAAATTCAATGTTAACCCATGAAGAAATGGCAGGGCCCTGAGTGCTCCAGTCTGGCTTTATGGCTCCAGTTGTGTCAAGGCTTGGGTGAGAACTGGTCCAGAGCCATGGAGCTCCCAGGCAGATGGGCTGTGAGTAGGAGCCCCACACAAGGCTGCTCGGGTGGTTAAGGCCTACTGGCACACTCAAGGCCCTGGCATTTCTTCACAGATTAACATTAGTTTCACTTTTTATATATATTTTGTATTTCCAGAAGCCACAGACAGAAAAATAAATCTCATGTTAGATACAAGAACAAGCCTGAGGCTTTTGTGCAAGCATTTTAGTTACAGGAATTTATTGCTTTTAGGGAACTATTTCTGTTGACATAGGAGATATATTTGTTTACAATGGGTCTTACAGCCTAAATTACTTAGTGAAAGGATAAGAGGAAATGGTTAACAAACAGAAAAGAGCAATGGCTTTGTGTTCAGTCAATAACACTGAATTCTCATTCACAGATTACAGAGTACTTTTCAAAGAAGAGGAAGAAACTGGAACAGAGAAAATGGAGGAACTGTGCCTAAGACACCCAGCAGATGAAGATCAGAGAACCAGATCTCTTGGATTTATAGGGACTCTCAACCTGAATATGAATTAACAACATTGTGCTGTTCCAAAGAAATATCAGTCGCACCAGGATGTCCAGTTTATATCAGCTGTGCTCCTTCATTCTAATGAGTGGAAAATCACAGCAAAACAAGAAATCAGCAGGTCACCTCATCCCTCACCATGACCCAAAACAGGATCGAATTGATCAGCAAACTGCTCCAGGTTGCAGCTACCTCTGGAATTACAACTGTATGTTAATCAGCTTCCTCATACAGTCAAACACAGAGCCCCAGAAGAGTTTATGCTGGCAGAAGGCAGTGGGAGAGGAAAGGAGTAGCAAGGGGAAGAGGAAAGGCAGTGATGATTTACACCAGGTGGCTTATCACAGTATAATGTGTTCAACTATGTTCCATCTTGCTGAACATATTCTTCAGTTTTTTTAAGAGACTATTTTAAAATTTAAATACATCCCACTCAGCTTTGTATCACCTGCAAAATTAATAACTATGTCCTCTGTTCCATTATTTATATTGTTAGTAACAAAAAGACCCAGACTAAAGACAGGCTGCAAGAACCCAGCAATATATTCTTTCCTTTTGACAGTGAACTACTACTTGCTATGCAGTCAGTTCTGTATAGACCTCACAATGCATTTATCCAGACCATATTTCTAACTTTTAAATGAAAATGTCATGAAAGTGTCAAAACCATATTAAACTGGCAACAGGCTCTGTGTTATCCACAACGCCTGTTCCTTAATGGAGGGGAAAATCAAGTTATCTGGTGTCATTTATTTTTGACAGATCCATGTTGACTGCTGTCATTCCCTGGTTATCATTTGGTTGCTAATAATAGTTTGTGAGATTATTTGTCCCAGGAGCTTTTCAGGGATGCAAGTTAATTACACTGATCAAGCTGTATTTCTTTGGCTCCACCACTATCAAGCTAACCTTACTGCTATTTCTATTTTACTCATAATTGGGATAAATGAGCCCTTTGACTTATTTTCCTAAAGCACTGTTCCTTTTCTTAACTCCTTTCTTTAGACTTCTTTGCTATGAGATCTTAACTATTAATTGCTAAAGTCTTTAGCTTTCATGACATCTGTTTTTATTTAGCTGTTCTTTTTCCTTCCTCTTCCATGGACAGCAAGCTGTCATTTTGCAAATGTTCTTTTTTTTGTGGGCAAAATACTGCCCACTTTCACACTCTCAGCCAGTTATTCTTCACCGGCATCCTCTATTGGAAGTAGAGGAAGAAAAGAACTGCCAAAATATTGGTGTTAGTGCTGAGCTGCTTAGTTTGATTGTTCAGGCTGTGAAGCAGGTTAATGCAGCAAGTCTGTGCTGCAGGCATGTGCAGGACCAGTTAACAGGGGAGGCATTTGCACCTATTCAGGTTGTGCATCCAGCTTCTTCGTATTCCCTTTTTTTTGCAGCAGGTTTGTGCATAATCAAAATGAATGAGAGGTGTTCTAATGAATCAACAATGGCTGAGAAAACAGCGTTTTCTAGAGGAATTCTTATCAATTTTAATTATGGAAAGGAGCCCTTGCAAATCTTGGAAAAGCCTGCTGGGTCCCCTTTCTTTCCCCTAAAAGGAGTCATTTCTTTCACAGCAGGATGGCACACACATAATGCTTCCAGCTTTACAGACCAGGTGTTGCTGCCTCTCTGTCTGTATGGAAATCACCTCCACTCAGCCAGTGGGCGTATCTGCCTGGTCTTTTAAAACTTATGGGGAGACTGAGCTTTTCTTTTCAATTAAACAGGCTCAATGGTTTGGCCAGCAACAATGCTGTCATAGTGCTGCTGGGTGAAGGGCAGCCCCGGCACGGCCAAGGAGGGGGGAGCAAGGAGCAGGTTATATGAAGTAAAATCTGCAGCCAGCTCTCAGGTGCTTCCATTCCTAGCTCTAAGTAACTCAACAACACCCCTTTAACGCACTTTCTGGCTCTTCACCTACCTTTGCCTTTCAGATGGGAACAGAGTTTTGTGTTTGCACTACAGCTGCTTCACGAAGCCACAAAGCGGGAGCCAGGCCTCCACTGCGGAAGGCTCGCAGACCATCACAGAGTACATTACAGAGTACATCACCTCGGCGCAACGGCCGGGGCTGCGCTCCCCTCTCAAGCTTGGCCTTTCATGGCCGCAGTTTCTTGGCCGACTAACCCCCGCTGCAGTGGCACTTGAGGAACTCGTTCAGCGAGTTAACGCCTCTTGCTGGCTCGCGTCTGGCCGGGGAGCAGCGGGAAGCTGTGCCGGGCCCTCGGCTTCCCCTCCGGAGGAGGCACAGAGCGGAGCCGGGCGGGTGGCTGCATGTGAGGAGAGCCAGCGGGTGAAGGCAGAGGTAAGAGGAGAAGGAAGCCGGGGAGCGCGGGAGAGACGAGCACTGCCCGCTGAGGTACAGCCAGCCGCGGAGGGAGGCGGGAGCAGCCGGGGCGGAGCGGGCGGCCGGGCGCAGCCAATTCGGGGGGGGGGCTCGTCCATTTTTCGGTGTGAGTCAGGCACGTCGGTGGGGTGATGCTAAGACGTTGGGAAGGGGCCGGGAAAGCCGCGGGAGGCGGCGGGGAGCGGCCCGCCCGCCCAGGGCTGTGCTCTCTGCCGTGCCGCCGCTGAGGGGAGCGCTGCTGCTTCCTCCTCCTCCTCCTCTTCCTCCTCCTTCCCTTCCCGCGCCGGGGCCGGCGCCATGGCTGGGGGCGCTGGGCCGCGCCGCGCACCCTAACGGAGCGGTGCCCGCCCCCGCCGCGAGGTACGGGGCCCAGCGCGGCGCGAGCCGCGGCCGTTGGGGCGCGCGGGAGAGCCGTTGGGCGGGCTGAGGGGGGACGGCTCATAGCGGTGTCCGGAGGGAAGAGGAGAGCCGGGAGCGCGAAGGAGGCGGACAGACAGGGCCGGCCAGGCGGGAAGAGGAAGGAGTGCTGAGGCCAGGGGCTTTCGCTGCTGCTCGTAGGCTCCATTCATCTGTGGCTCCTCCCTTCTCGCAGGCTTGAGGGTCGTGTCCCGATACCGAAAGGAAGAGCCAAAAATGAGCCTCGCCCCGAGCTGAGCCGTTTCTCCTGAAGCTGAGGGAGGACGGGGACTACACAGAGGCCGTCCTTGCATTTCACGGTCCATCAGCCCGGCAGCATTTTGGCTTGGATTCCATCTTGCTGCTACCTGTTCCTGGACAGTGTCAGGGAGGAGAAGAGGCACCATCCCACCATGTCTCGTTACAGCCTCCATAATCTCCTGGACTGGATGTATGGGGGTGTGGACCCCAGCTTTGCTGGTAACGGGGGGCCAGAGTGCGCGGCCTTTCTCTCTGGGCAGCAGCGTCTTGTGGAGAGTGTGGTCTTCCTCAGTGTGGGAATCGTGGAGATCCTTCTGTCCCTCTGGAAACTCAGGCAGCTGCACTTGAGGGACCTGGAGGATCATCTGCTGCAGCGGCCCCAGACTAAGCAGGAGAGCTTGGGCAAGAATGTGCTGCTGGTGGTGCTGTGTCTCATCTTTGGGCTGGAGATGGGGTTCAAGTTTGCTACTAGGACTGTCATTTACCTCCTAAATCCTTGTCACGTTGTTACCATGATGCAGGTAAGGCTTGTGTACAGTCACCAGGAAGTTTGCTTTGGTTTTATACTTGGAGTGTTTTCCCCACAGTCTGTTTGTGGGCAAAAAGTGCATAGCAAAAAGTACAAATGCCAGGAACTTATATAAGCGTTTTAAACCGGACTTAGAGTTGAATCAACTGATTTGAAATCTGTCAAAAACCCAAGAAACATGAAGAGGTGAAATTATAGCTATGACTAATGTCCAAATCTCTGGTTGAAAATGGAAAAAATTAAGGCAGCCTCACCACTCTCTTTCACCTGATCCTTGTTTCAGGGGTAGAAAATGCTGTTTCTACTGACAGCAGTGGTGAAATTTGCATCAGGTTTAATGAAACCAAGATTATTGTTAAAGCAGCTATGTGGTTTACATGCAACTTCTTCAGGCGAGTGGCTTTTAGGAGTGTGACTGTATTTTGTGAAGGTGTTGAAGAAAACCCTCTCAATTTTGTGCAGACAGTGTTGGTTTAATGGTAAGGAAGCAAGTGTTACCTGTGTTTTGATACAAGGGGTGGACAAGCTGATCTGGTTTAATATCCATGGCTAAGCTCTGTGCTTTAATGACTTGTGGTTTGGTTGTTGATGCATGGTAATGTGCAATTTGTGTAGCTTCCAAAATAATAGCAACATTTGTAAACATTACTAAAAGCTTACAAGCTGTATTGTAGTCCTGTGCAAGTACTTAACTATCAGTTTCACTGAGCCTGGTAGGGAGTGTGGGAGAGATTAAAAAGTTGTTTGTTTAACTTCGCTAATATTGTGCATTCAACACTGGACAATTTACAAAATTTAAGCTCAAGAATTAGTAGAAGAATGGCAAAAAGGCTTTCATAAAAGCTGCCGTGATAACAACATCTGCAAGATCAGTAACATGAAAATCAGACCATTGCCACTCTTGGAATCCTTTTGCAGCATGCTGAGTGAACTGGGCTGTATCAGATCAAGCCGGTTGATAGCTTCACTCCTTGAGAGCATTTCCTAACAGGAATGGAAACACTGTTTCTGGTTGTACCAGAGGTTTCAGGGAGATGGGTATTATCCCAAGAGGGAGAAAACAAGCTTTTATAGCAGTATTCGAGACCTTTACAGAAATCGGCTTACAGTTCCAGACCTGAATTAGCAGGTTGTATAAACTCCTAAGCAATGATGCAATGTTAGCTCAGGATTTTACACCATTCAACACTTGCTTCCCAGGAAGTGGGAACAATTACTGTGCAACCAGTTAGTACTGCTGATGAAGAGGAAAGTAGAAGGTATGCAAGAGCTGTAGAAATAATTATAATATAGTCACATTCTATTTCCTGGCAATACTTAGTGTTTAGTAGAAAATTTTCCTATTTTCTGTGAAAAAGGTGAGCATATGATACCATTATGATTTGAAAGTTTAGTTGTCTTGATCTGGTATTTTAATATGATGTTATGATAAGTATTCAGCAAAAGCTAATGCCTCGTGTATGTGTGTGGGAGCTGGTATGGCTTACCTCATGCATTAATGCTCTCCTGAGGAAGATGTAACCTCTGTAATTAACATGGGCACTTGATCTCTTTTTGACCTATTGTGAAGCTTTTTTAATAATCACGTGCTAATTACTCATTAGAAATGTGGAATTGAGAAGGTGGATATGTCTGTAAAATGCAGATGTCATGCCTCTTCATCCTCAAAGGGATGTGTTAGAAATAGGCTTGGGCTTAATGTAGAGAAGGAAAATGGCTGCAAACCCAATGGCTTTCGTCAAAGAAAACAAGTTAGATACAAAGACAGTCGATGACCTCCATCAGCAGAAAAGTAATACGTAGTAGCTGGAATCTTACAAGCATTATTTTTCTGGCCTGAATTTCATAAGGGCAACAGGTTGGCAAGATGAAATACATGAAAATATAATTTATCTTTCGCTTCTGTTCTTAAAGTAATTTGTACATAATCCTGCTGTTGGACCTAAGCAGGAGGATGTACAAAGTAGGATGTGAGAGGTGAAACATGCTACAGCAGTCAAGATCACTTCAAAGGGAAGCCAACAGTAGCTGATTTTAAAGGTCTCTTCTTTCACTCAGTTTCTGTTAGCTTCAGCTGAGAGTGTTTCACCTTAGAGCAACAAAGGCTCTGGTCTCTGAGCCAAAAATATTTGGAACTGGAAATTATCCTTCAGACTTTCTCTACAGAAAATCCCTGCTCTTAAAAGGCCTAAGACTGAAATGAAGTCACAAAGTGGGAATTACACCTGTGATGTAGACAAAAACTGCTTAATACAATGGATACAGAGTTCTACAGCTGAGTCTGTTTTGATCAGGCGTTTGATTTCTGCCTATCACACCAACCTGTGTTCAAATCAAATTTTTTCATAAGTGGGAAGAACTAGTTTAGATGTACCATTGCGAGGATGAAGTGTTGATCAAGTGAACATATTTACCTGCCTAAACAGTTGTCATGGTTAATCAGATTCAGAGAATTCGTTGCTGTCTTGCCACCTAAATTATATAATAGTACTACTCATTTCTGGCAACAGTCTTGGTTTTGGCTTCTTGCATAGATTTTGAAGGAAGAGTAGCAGTATTTCTTCACCAGTGACGTAGGTGTAGGATCATTGAGAGAGAAATACTTAGATTTTTAAAAGACTTAAAAATTTACTTTAAAACCAAAGGTGAATGGAAACTTCTGCAGTTTCCTGGACAGTTATCTGGTGGGGTATTTTGTGTAGGACATCATGAGTGTGTGGTGCAGTGAGGAGGAAGTCTGTGAATGAATTAGTACTGAGCTCTTTCTTTACATAGACAGTGGTCTCACTGAAAGTTTTTTGAATACCTTTATGAAATAAAGCCCCAACTCACTCTCTTTTTAGGACTGAAGCTATAATTAGGCTGATGATACTGCTGTAAACCTGGTGTGAAAGGGTATCCAACACCACCAGGGTGTTGCAAACGTTTTCTCCTTTGCATAGCAGGAAAGAATTCAGCATATATTAAGCAGCCAAGTGTTATATTTTCAAGACATTAATCCTTTGGAGTGTTATAGAACCATAGTTAGGGTATTGAAATTGAAGATGTTAAGGAAGACTTTTCAAGTTTTTGATTTGACAGTGTAAAAGGGAAGAATCACCCTATACCAAATTACTGCACTTAAGGACTGACATTTGTCTGGAATAAAGAAAATGTTTTTGGAGGAAACACCTGTGTTGCTGGATGAACAGTGATCCTTTTAGACAAAGATCAGTAAACTAAAGGGGAAGTGATAGGTGGAAAAAAAGGCAAGGGGAAGGAGCATAGGGAAGTCCATTTTCATCCAGTGATCTCAATCTGATGTTTGCATAACTAAAATCAGTGCTAAGTGCATCTGCAGTTCAGTAAATACTAAATCCTGTGTTCATTATTTCCAGTTTTAGCTTCTTTAGAGTTCTAGATCCTTTTGTGTCCTCCGTAGGAAGGCTACTGTGTTTTGGGAAACAATGGGTTGTATTTGGTACTTATGTAGTAAACATAGCTTGCCTGAATTGTGCATCGTTTGGGAGTATGTCCCAAAATATGTATCAAATTAATTATCTCCCTTTCCCCTCCTCCTTTTTGTTTTTTTTTTCCTGTTTTTTAACCTTTGAAAAAAATCTGTTTATTCAAATTTAATTTTTCAAGTGTGAATCTGATTTTAATTTGCATCTATGGCTCCTAAATGCTTTGTAATATTTGGAGGAATCCAGTTAAATTGTGTATGGTTTTCCATATTCTGTCTCTTCAAAACCTTGAACTAAAGGGAACATTTATATCCTGTTATTTGGGAGTGAGTATGAAGAGCCTTTGCTTATAGAAATTCAGTAAATTTTTAAATAAAAGTGAATTGTGTTATTGGGTTACATGAGTAACAGTCAGCAAGTAAAAGTTTCTGTTATTCCATTTTAAAAGGAATAACTCCATTCTGAGTTATTCCGTATTTAAAGGGTAGCAGTATTCTAAATTGAAGGTGATTTTCAGTAGTTTTGTTCACTGCTTAATGTACTAAGATTTTTGGGCAAGATGTAGGGCACTGCAGCAAAATTTCTAATGAACATATATACATTTTCCAAAATGTAAGTCTCTAACTGTAAGCTTCTGAATCTCCCTTTTTGCATGTGTGCGTAATTCCCTTATCTATGTCATTTTTTTTGTGTATACCTCATATGTTCCAAAACCCGATACTGGTCCTTGCAGAACTTGTAATTTTTAAAGCAGCTCAGAAGACAAGGCTCGGTTTCAAGAGGTATGATAAAACTGAAATTTAGTAGAATTTGGTATGGTAAGGATTGTAAAAAAAATATTTGAGAAAAACAAGGCTATGTATTGGAGTATAGTATGATTTAGCCCCATTTAGGAGATGCGTGAGACTGTTGTAGGAAGGTCAGCAATCCTTTGGGTGCTCTGAAATGCTCTCTGGGAGACATAAACTTCAGCACTTTGGTGGAAGATGTGTGTAATGGCATCTCGCAAACCTCTTGCATTATGAAGTTTGCAGTATGGTTTTTACATCTGTGTAATGCACAAGTCTGTCTTTTTACAGCTGTACATTAACTTGTGATACTTCCTCTGAATTCTGATTGCTCAAGAGGAAAATCACCAGAGTATGTGGTGAAAAAGGGTGTATGAAGAATAATTAAAGCACTGGAAGCACCAGTAGTTCTTGGTGTGAAGCCTTATCTCTTAGAAGTGTGCATTTTATTGCTACAAAGATAATAGCAGCTCAGGGGCCATAGATATGACCTGACAGGTCATGAGACAAATTGTCAGTTCCTTTATACTTGGGATGCTCCAGAACTATTAATTTGGCTTTCAGAAAACCCATGGCTTGCTTGTATTGTCCAGTCTGCTTTGATTCCAAGAAGGGTCAATTTTTTCTTGATTGTTATAATTTATTTTTAAGCTGTGATTTTGTTGTGTTTAAAAACAGTCAATTGAAGTGTAGAGACATGAACTGATGCCATAATTAATGTAGTAATTATTTACTGAGCTGAGGAAAAGCTTTTCTTTCTGATAATTTTAATGCAGTAGCTTGCTTCACCATTGTGCTCATTTTTAGTAAATCCCAGCATATAGTAGAGACACTGAGAAATATAAATATGAGGCAAGGGAAGGATTTGTATTCAGAAATAAGTAATTTTAAATTTAGTATGGAAGAATAGAAAAATGTGTCTTAAGGCTGTCAATCACAGTTTGCTTGCTTTGAAGAGTTTGCAGCTCAGCCAATTCGACTTGAACAAGGTTTGGCCAATTCATGCTCTATCTTGAGCTGAAAATGTGCGTGCTTCAGTCAGGGTGATGGGGATTGTGGTAATATGTTGTGCTACTGATTGATGTTCTATTTGAGGAACTTGGAGATTCAAGCTCTAGGTTAAGACTTTGTTTTAAAGTTGCTAGAATTTGGAAAGGAATATAGAAAGTGGGGAATTGACAAGAATAAATCTTGCTCTCTAAAAAGGATTAGGGATTGCATGATCGTAAATTCTAAGTGACAAAGCTTAACTTTATTACCCCAACTGTTTACACTGAGAGTTATTGTCTAAAGGCTATTAGGTGAATCCTTAGGTAATCAGGTATTGGTTTGTTTTGATGAGATCATCAGAGATTTAAAGCAAATAGCAATCAAAGTGTAATGTTTAGTTTGAGCAACATGTTATGGAGACACAGGCTTTTTTTTTCCATTTCTTTTTCACTCTTCTGTGTGCGTTTTGTTTGAGAATGGAGCTGTTAAGAATTGTTTCGGTGTTCTCTCCAGTGTTGTATCACTGTTGGCTGTAACATATTTTTAGGATGGATTTTTTAACCTGTTTAGCAGTTTCACACATCATTTACTGTAGGCTGTTCGCTAGCAGTTTAAACTGATGCTTCAGGAATATCTGCCTGAGGCCTCCAGGAGCCTCAGTGTAGCAGTGGACTGAATAAAATAAAATAGCAGCAGTAACAATATTGGACACCTTGTAAGTTCCAAAGATCAGGATGACTTTGATCTAATGATTTACATTCTAAAATCCCCTTTCTTTGTTGTCTCCCTTTCACTGCTGTAAATGTTTGTTGTAAATGATAGTTTGTATAAAACCAGCTGCTGAAGCAAAGCTGTCTGATGGAGTTGTTAAACCATTACTTTCTGCTAAATGATAGGGTAATTATTTTAAACTTTAATTTTAGAGTTAATTAACAAAATGTTCTACATCTTTTAAATTATCCAGCTGCTTGAATGGTCCTTACCTTATGTTTTACTGTTGTGGGGGAAAGTGGGTGGTCTTGACACCTACAGTAAAATACACTTCGTTTTACTGCTGTATCTTAAGGTACCTCTTAATCCCTTCTCCTCCGAAGGGTACTTTGATACACCTAAGAGTGAGTGGAAATTTTTATTTCAGAAGAAATGAAAATCTAACTTCTTGAAGTTTTCATTTTGGAATAGTGCATTAAACCAATTTATGACCTGCAATCTTTGAAAAGAAAGATACGTTTCCAGTCTGCTGCAACACGGTAACTAAATCAAGCAGGCAGCTCAGGGACAGACAAGCTGTTCTTTTGGAAGGTAAATGAAATCTGTGCTGCTGTGTGAGATGCACTGGTTTTACTTGCAGTTTAGCTGTCTTCTGCCAGAAACAAGTGTACTTGTAAGGCATCGGTAAGCATTCCCATTGATATTGTAAGTGGTACTTCGTGTGATGTTAAATATGGAACGGTTAAGAGTTGTGTGACTTGTTCTTTTCTTCCCCTGCTACCCTTTGAATTGTCTCATTTTGTCTCTTTAGTTTGTTTCTGATCAAACAAGATGATCTTTGTGTTATGCTTGTTTCTGTCTCAGCAGGACTAAAACTGGTAGGAGAAAAGCCTTTCATGACAAGTTTTGACTGTGCTCTGCCTCACTGTAAAAATAGCGTCATTAAAATACTTCTGAAGGGAGCTGTTAAGTATATTATTTTGGAGGAATTTGAGAGGTTTTGGAATCAATAGACCCTGGGGATTCAGCCAACTCACAGGACAAAAAATGCCCAAACCAACCTAAAAATGAGTGGTCTCTCCCAGTTCAGAGTGGTCATGGAGTGAGGCAGTAACATTTAATGAATAGAATGGTACCAGGCTTAGATATTTGAAGAGGTATTTTACTTCAGGTCAGAGACACTATTGCTGTCCCAGACATAGAGAGATCATTTGGAGCATTCTCTTTTTGTTAGTGCATGGTTAGAAGAAGAGAACTTGTAAGAGACTGTTGGGCAGCCCAGTCATGGGCGAGTTCAGAGCAACCCTAAATTCAGTCTCTAAGATTTTTGTCTCGGTGAAGGAATGGTTAAGTAGTGCAATCCTGTACATTGCAGTCTTCAAGCTGTAACATCCCTGCTGACCCATCATGTGTTGTGGTGTGACCTTTGTATTTGGGTTTATGCAGGATAGTGCTGACTGTACAGTTCTTTATGCCAGCAGTATTTCCCATGGGAATGGACATTGTTATTTATGGTCTTGTAATTATGAAGTATATTGTCAGAATTTCTGACTTACGTTTTCATCTGGATCCTCAATGTTAAGTGAACTTTAGTTTGCAGGTTGACTAGTGTTAGGAGTTTCTTTCAGATTTGTTGCCTGAGAACAATTGTAAAATCTTCTGGTCCTGTGCTGGTGGAAGAGACTCACACAGCCTGATTCACAGTGTCATCCCTGCCTAGGACTTGGTACTGATACGTTTCCTTGAGGCCATGTGTGAGTTTGTACACTCACTTGCATTAGCCTATAGTCTTTTACAGGCTGAAGAGTCTTAATGTGTTAAATCCATATATGGAAGATGTTCTGTACTTATTGATCATTCTTGTTGACCTCTGTAACCCTTTCCTAAATTGCCCTTTTTTTTTTTTTTTTTTTTTTGAGATTGAGAGGTTAAAGTGGGAGGGAATGATCACAACTGGCGGTGTTCAAGGCCAGGCTGGACAGAGCCTTGGGTGTCATGGTTTAGTGTGAGGTGTCCCTGCCCATGGCAGGGGGGTTGGAGCTAGATGATCTTAAGGTCCTTTCCAGCCCTAACTATTCTATGATTCTGTAACTGTGCCCAGAATTCAGCCTGTCAGACAGTGAATATCTTACAGCTTATTTTTCCCTCTGGAAATACTGTCTGTACATTTTGGATTTCTGGTTAATTCTTCTGTCCTTTTCATTTTTAATGTGAAAATGTAACAGGTAACAGATCTGACAGAGTAAGGAGGGACACCAAAATTGTTTCTTAGTGTTTCTTCTAAATTGCAAGTTCCATTACTCTGCCTTGAGCAAGGAGAAGCTACTTAAGTGTGTTTTAAAATACATGTTGTCCTGTTTACACTAGAACTCTGCAACGTGCTGGCGAAGGGGGCTCACGTCTGTGCTAGCCTGAGTGCGTAAAACCTTGAGAGTTCTGGCAGGAAAACAGAGGCTGGGAACTGTTCACAGCCATGCTGCTAATTTAATATGACATTGTTTGGTTTACAAAACATAACTGTTTCCTCCTGCAGGGCAAAGGATTTTATTTCCAGTATGAGTGAAATGTAATAGGATTATGTGACCGTTTGTGTTGGAGCTTGTGAGCTTGTCTGCTGTGAACTAGATATTTTAGGAGTTTTTCATTACTCTGAGCTGAATGATGACCCTTTTTATAATGGTTGAGTCAGTGATACAGTCCTTTGAAAATCAGATACAGGGGGTGTCTTGTAAAATAACCCCTTTAAGAGGCTGAGGTTTATTTATCACAGAAAGTATATGCATATTTAGAGAGAAAGTGCTTGATATTAAACTGCTAAAGCTGAAACGTATGAAAATCTCTTCCATTATCCTGGAGTTTTAACATAAACATTCTGGTTACGATTTCTCTGCCGTCGTAAGAAGTGGAAGTCAGGCTTATATTCTGAAAGGTCCCTCATAAAAGAGGGACTTAATTGCATAAAACATTAAATATTTGTTTTTCCCTCATCAGTCCTGAAACTGTGTTTCTTGCAGTAGAATTGACATAGAAATACACAGCTGTGAATCTGGTTCTCTTCTTTGCCTGTCTCCATGGTAGTGAAGAATTGGCATGTCAGTTGTTGTAACAATACCATCCTTTTTTAATACTAGCTATTTTTTAACCTTAGTGCTGAGATTCAGACAGTATACAGACTTGTGTTGTAGTTTTTGCTCTACCATGTGGTACTTGAAGCACTTTTCACTGTGTCAGAAAAACCAATAACTGGTGTGATTAAGTCACATTTCTGGTTTGATTATTTTATGCATATAGAGAAAAAGGTTGATCTGCTTTAAGATGTCGGAAATGAAAAAAAAATCATACTGGGAGAGCAGAAGGTATGAATTGTGCTTCAGAAGAAACAGGTTTCTGAATTTAAGGAACTCATAAAATAATTTTAATTTAAAGCTCTGCATGAACTAGTGAGACTCTAAATATTGCATCTTCTTTTGCTAACATACAACATGTGTTAAAAAGTTACACTAATGCATATAAGTAGCATGGGAAAAAATAGTTATTGTAAAAGACCTGTAGAAGACATTTATGGTGCCCAAAGAAGGAGAAATATAGTCCACAATTCAAGGAACTTCAGTTAGTAAACAAAGTTTACTGCAGAATATGCAGTGATGGAATAGTGAAGCATAGTGAGTGTTAGACGCTTTTCCTAGAAGCCATACATATATATGTCTTATGTGCAAGGTGACGTGTAGACCACTCGGAAGAATGTTCTGGCATATACTTCTTAGTACAAAAAAGCATCCATTAGTAGCTTGTCATCAGGTGTTTGTTATGTTTTCTTTCTCTTTAACCTGCTCTGATGAGTTAAAATTGCTTGCCTTTTAAATTCCAGACTTATGAGAAACTCTGGATTTTAACAATATTCACTAAGGAAATGTCTTGAGGGGTACATTCAGTCAGTTTTAATTGCTGCCTCTTTCCTGCTGTGCTTTTATTAGAATTCTGTATGACTTAGGAAAAACAATTTGTATGTGTGTGTATTCTAAACTGTTATTGAGGCTGACTTGAATTAAACATACAAGTAAGTGAATCAGAGAAATAAATGGTTGTATATTAACAGCTTGCATTGGAAATAAGACATTTTGAATGTGTGTGTGTGTTCGTATGGTAGAAGCAGCAACCCCTTTTATACACAAGGGCTCAGTGATATGATCCAGACTTCAACATTTCTACTGTTGCTGCAGCAAGTACATGATCTGGGAGTAATTAAATTGAATATACATCAGAAGCCTCTTCCCAGCCTTGCAGCGCTTCAAACAAACATGTTGGATGAATTGTTTAATCTGGCTTGTCCGTAAAGCAGACATTCTCCAAATGCTCTCACTTGAACTGATTTAAAGATCACTACAAATCTGTTTTGTAGGTTGGCAGTGAAATGTATTGTGAATTTGTTTTAGCAACAGCAGTAAAAAGTGTGATTCATTTATTTCTTATAAAATAAATGCTTATCAGACAGTAGGCCAAAGTCTCTTCTTTGCAGTAGTGGGCAGTATAAAAGGTATGAGTTTTATCACTGAGCACTTAGGTAGTAATCTCTTCATATCTAGAGTAAAGCTTGCTGATAGGAAGTATTTCAAGTTGCTGTGAGAGGTTTTGTACAGCAGTATCAAAAGAGTATGGTTATCTAAATTTAGGTGGGGCATTTTTGCAGATCAACCATACTTTATCACATGAAAATTGAAATCAAGTCCTATTTGTGGTAGTAGTATGGCTTGTAAAATAAACATGCTGATCCAGTTGTACTCTGTTATTTTTGGTCTTGTGAAACAGCTAATAACTGGTGAAAATGTTACGGTACTTTAACATACTGTATTGAGTATGGAAGTGAACATATTTAAAGATGACTGCTAAGCTTATAGAGCAGATAATGAGGTAGCCTTATTTCGGGAAGCATGAAAAGGCTTCTCTACGCAGCCATCTAGCATGAAGTCTTCAAGAGCTGGGTCCTACACTGCTGAGGGGGAAGTACTGTCATTGTAAATGACTGGTCTTCAGCACAGCAGGGGCATTATCATGATACAGGGCTAAGGGAGCTGCTGTAGTAAGATGATTGGTAATACAGTAAAGTGCTTTGTAAGAGACCTTTTGTAATGACAACATCAAACAGGCTAGAATTTCACTTGTTTCTTAGGCACCGACTAGGTGCTACTCATACTGCTTGAATCCTTTTATATGTAGATAATGTGAGACCTTTTGATTTGTTGAAGAATTTTAGTCTCTTCTAGCTCTTCTTTTACATAGTTCTGCTTAGAAATGATTTGTGACCTACAGAACTAGGAAGGAAAGATATAAAAAATTGAGTCTATATCATTAATTTAAATTTGTTTCTACCATTTCAGATTTTTCTTCTTGCCTGTCCCCCATGCCGGGTTGCAATGATTCTCTTCAGGTAATGCCTCTTCCTTACTAAATTTCTATCTACTTATGACTTATGACTTTCTATCTACTTATGACTTAGCTTAAGTCATAAAATATTAAGATATATATCTGTTTGGAAAGGCATATTGGTTGGAATGAAAAATGACACCTTGAAAATCGTCAGGGCTTAAATCATGGGTGTTGAGCCACATACCCTGGGTTCTTTTGTACCGTGGTTTTGGCCTTGCTTAGCCACTTGGATTATCTCAGTGACAGATAAGAATGCAGGAGTCTTCTGCAGATTAACCTATGGGTTTGCGTAATTTATGTCATGGGCCTTGTACCTCTTTATTTTCCTCACTAAAAATTAATAACTGGACAGGGCCATGCATACAGGAAGGATCTAGTTTTAACGCTGTGGATTTAAGTTAAATAGTGGAAGCAGATTCCTGCTGACTTGTCTGTTTCCTAAATCTATGCAATCTTTCCTAAAATATTGCATATTGTTACTAACTTCAGGAAACACAAGAATTCCTAATGTGCAGGAAGCTCTAATGGGCTGCCACAGTAGAGTTCAGTAAGCAGCTGAGAAGTATAACTGGTCATATTGTGGGGAGACACACAGGAATGGCTGTAGTTGCCACCGTGACAGCTCTTTCTTGTGTTAGTCTAGGCAGTGACTGGAAAAATGATGATGGGGTTATGCCTCATGAATTATTTTGGAATTGCTGCTATCTCTCTGCAACTTTGTCCTGCTGTTCCCCATTTGGGCACGGAGTAGGCTGAATCCAGAGATCCTGTGTTAGTGTCTCCATCTTGGAGAGGGTGAAAAGTACATCTGGTATCCAGGGAATCCTGGATTTACTATGTGCATTTGCAAAAGACCAGTTGCAGAGTGAAGGCCTAAATATTTGTTATTTTTCAGAATGAGCTTTTCTGTTTTCTAACACCCTGACAGCATGTAAATTAGATTTGGAAAAACTATTTTGAAATTGTAATACCTTTTCCCCCCCTCAAGTTACTTTTAAATTCCTAAGAGTTTATGACAGGCAGTGGTTGTAAACAGTTTATTCTTTACTTTGTGTCTTATGTAAAGTAGATTGAACTAGAACTGACACTGTTTTTGTGTTCTTGTGATGCAACCATGGTGCCGAAGGAGATGGCTGGAAGCTATACAAAATACAGTATTATAATACTACTTTCCTGCCTTATTCTTTGCTTAGAACTTGCTGTTAAGTTTTGACAAATACAATTCTTCTTTTGTCTAAGGGACTTTTTCCAAATTCCTGAAGAATTCAGGCTTACTTTGAAGCTGAACATTTAAAGAGTTAGACAGGAGTAAAAACCTTTATCAAACATGCTATCTTAAGCTCTGAAAGACAAATGAACAGCAAAATTTCAACTATTTAGCAGCTTCCGTCATGAACAGGATTAACACAAATGAGCAGTCCAGGCTTTCTAGGGATCCAAAGCTCATTACAGAAAGCAGTCCTACTTCAGGAAGTTATTTGTGTATTTGAAGAGAGGTTTTTGTCCTGGTTGTTGTATTTCATAGTGCCTTAATTCAAATTCAAGCAAAAAGGTTTTTTTATGAATTTTCTTAAATCTCTTGCTACCTTTTATTAAAGAGACACTACATAAAATATGTGAAGATGTGTTTCTGTCTGTGAGAATAACACTACATCTCTCTTCTAAGGTTGCAGATGCATATGCTGAATGGGGCCCTCTTGGCATTGCTGTTTCCAGTTGTTAATACACGCCTGGTGAGTCTGCTGTACTTCTCCTCCTCCTTATTTATTTATTTATTTATTTAATATTTATTCCTAAAATATTTTCTTTGGACAGTTAGGCCTATGTTTTATTTGCTCTTTTAAAATTCATGTTACCAGGCTGTAGATTCCTACATAGGTCACTACCTTGGAGCCAGATACTGATCCAGTATCTTGGATTTGATCCAATATCAAAAGCCAGTATCTTGGACTTTTTCATGTTGATAAATCAATGTGGAAAGGTAACACTGCTGTATTCTAAGGATCAATTCCATCCTAGCCTTTAAATGGAGGGAAAACGTCATGGCTTTGAAAGACGCCTTCATCGGTTAGCATTGTAGCCTGTGGTCAAAATTCAGTTTCAGGCTTTTCAGACTATATGTAAATGTAAGATTCCTCAGGTATGGAAAATGTCGAATATTGTTGGTGGCTGTCACCCAGCTCCCCCAAGATTAGGCCCAGCAGGTTTTTTTCCCGTGCAAGCTTTCAAATCTGCTATAAAACTCCCACCTCTTGGACAAAAACTCAACCTGTTGGTGTCTCTAGAAAGATTCTTACTATACTGAGAGTTAATGTCAGAAAAGTTAACCTTAGTCTGAGCCATATGAAATATTTCTAAGGACTGTCTTTAACAGCTGTTATGTGTGTATATTAGAGCTGTGTGTATGTATATATGATTATATGCCTACGTGCTGTTCATTTTTGTGTCAGTTGACTTATTTGCAAGAATCTGTTGTAGTTATTTAAATGCCTGTTTTAATATAGATTTCACTTCTATTTATCTGCTTATGTTTGTATGGTGTCTGGATAAACTACTCATATCTATATCCATATAGCATGTGGATTAATGATATTATGAACAAAATTGGTGTGGACTTTAGACTCCATTACAAATCTCATTAGTGGCTGCTTGCAAATCTTGACTGCCCTAATAAGATTAAGTGTAAAATCTGCATCTGTGGTGAACTTCATAGATGATGCACTGTGTTCATTGCTCACACCGGTAGCTAAGGAGACCGGAAACCTGATGGTTCTATTGTTGCCTTTTAGGTAGTTTTTTTTTTTTTCTTCCCCTTTTTAAGACTATGAAATTTTGCACTGAGACATAGTTCAGTTGCTAGAGAGAGGATAATATGTCTGGAGGCTTTTACATGTGACAAATAATCTTCCATAAAGCATGACACACGCTGCATAGGAGGATGGATCATTTTCAGATTTCAGTGGATTTAGTTGTATAATAACCCTAGAGTTCATTCAAGATTGACGTTGTCCTTCATAGTTTGGTAACTATATGTATTTTTCAATTCTATAACATCTTATGTGCAGTTTGCAGTTATATTTTAATAAAACTTGATACTGCTGAAGTGGCATCAGATGAATAAAGCAAGTGGGTCCTTTTCTGATAAGGATTACTTTTGTATTTCAACCTTTCTAGTTTTTAAGTAAATCTAAATTTAGCATAACAGTGATTTTTCTGGGTAACCTTTTCAGGGTAAGATGTTGAAATATTTAATAAATCATTAGCCTGTATTTGCTCTGCCATTATTATGTATCTCATTTGTATTAGGGCAGTGGTAATTAAACAGGAAAAAACGAGGCTACTTATAAATTTCTCCTTAATTAGGTTTAGAGGAGCCAAAGGATAATGTCCAAGAGCAAATATTTTTTGAATAATACAACTCTAGGATATTTTTGGCCTGACAGATGCTTTCTAGGCTGTTCTCTTTTCAGTGTTTCTCCTGGCACAAGATAATGTGGGTGATGTTTTATAGCATTGCTGCTTTGACCCAGATTCTCTATTGGTAGACACACATTCTGCTCTGCAACTGTTACTGTAGTTTTTTTCACACTGACATGGTCCTGAAAGCAGTGAATGTTTCTTAAAGCTTAGCAGGAAGTCCAAAAAAGCAGTCATTTTGTCCGTGCTGTCTGCTTTGGTTTGTAGTATCCAAGTCCTGATTCTCTCAAGAACTGTTGTCTCAAACTTTTAAATCCAGTTTTAAGTTATATATTTTAGTGTGTACATGTTTTATATAAAAATTTTGTCTACTTAGTAATGTCTGCAAATTGGTGTAATATATAGTGTATGGCACAAAAAGCATGAAGAATCAGGCACCTAAACTATTAAGTAAGTGAGGAGTGATATGTTGTCTGGGGGCAGAGAGAGTCACAAGGTCAGTGGGAACTGGAAAGCAGGAGACTGTTGCCTCAAATGGATATATTGCATAAGCACCAAAATGCCTCACTGTTATCTTCCATAGTGTACAATGTATTTTATCTTTAGAAGTTATTTGATGTCTTGGTGGTGATAGTTTTCATTGTCTTCATCTGACCTTCTCCTAAAGCTGTCTTCCATGTGGATTGCCTGAGTTATCTCACAGGCAGCAGATGAGCACTGTTGAGCTGCAGTTTCTCTTTGGAGAAGCCTGCTAATTTGACAAGTTCAGCAGTAGCATTTACATGCTAGCTAGCAAACTGTGTGCCATGATGGAGGTGAAAGCAGTGAGATGCACAAGGAAATAAGCTGTTTTATTTGTGCATATCAATAATCTGGAAGGGACAAGAGACAGAAGATACAGAATGAAAAATAATCATTAATTCACCAGCAAATGGGTGTTTGTTAAGGAACTAGTGGCTGTCAGGATCTTGGTTCTAAGTGTTAAACGAGTCAGAGTAATTTCCAGAACACCTCTTACATCTTGTGGCACAATCTGTTAGGGTCATGTATTTTTGCTACCAATCACTTTACTTAATGCATTGTAAGTATTACTTTATATATATAATTCAATGTTAGATTATCCTGAAAAAGAAATTTCTGGTAGCTGATAGCATAACTCTTCATTTTCTTGTATCTGTTGAAATTTTTTAGAACCCGAGTCGTTTCAAAACTATTCCTAAATATTAGTCGCCAGTGGAGAGTTGAGATACTCATTGAGACTACAGCAGAAAGTTTCTGCCTTCTGTTGTTTTAACCTTTCAGTGATGCTATAATCCTTAAAAACCTTGTTGGGCTGTAATGGGCACATGGGATAGTATTCAAAGAAAAATGTAGCCTGAAAGATGAGGTCAGTCTATCCTCTTCTTTCCAAGGAAGTATTTTCCTGCTTTGGCATGATGCTGAAGTACCAGCAATTCACAGCCTTGAGCAACAGACGCACCCACTTGTGTTTAATTGGCAAGTAAATATTCCAGTTATTTGCTGCATTACTTACCATGTGCTGATGATGTTAAACTTTGTACATCAGAATAGTCACTGGGTAAAGAAAAAACAGTTTGTTTCTTAGGTGATGTTTGTCTTTCAGCAAAAAAAAGGGTATTTTAATTTTCACTCACAATTTCATTCCTTTCTCGTGATGTAAATCATTCTTGTCAGCACTAGCAGTTCACATGGAAAATAGAATAATCTTTTATGACCCTTAAGTAAATAGAGAAGGTGATGTTAAGGGAACTGGATTGCTAGGTTCCCAAGTGGGAGCCAAGAAAGGTGTAAGAGGATATACAGGGGTGGAAAGATCTCTTTCTACTCTGTATTTATATTATATAGAATATGGTATAGGTCCCGATAAATTTGCTATGCAAATAAATTTATTTAACTGCCAGAGACTCCAAATGTTGGAGAGTAATTGGTTTTGTTAACTTTCATACTGTGTTAAATTTTAAGGGGAACTCTTTCTGCTGGTTTAAAAGCAGGGTTTTTTTGCAAGGTGATGCCCTGAAAATGTTGATATTAGATGAAGTAAAAAAACAGGGCATGTCCCAGAGGCGTTGGGCTTTGCTCACACAGCTTCAATGGTGCAGTTTTAATGTTTCCAGAAGCTGCTATATTCTATTATTAGAACTATTTGGCTTGAGAGGTATGCATCCTAAATCTGGTTTAGGAACAAATCATACTCTGAGCAGTACTTCCAGTGCACTCTGTGTAGTGCCCGTGATCATTGCCTACTGTATTGCTGTTGCCTGTTAAGATAGGTAGTTAAGGTATAAGTAATTCACTGTACTGAATAGGTTGCCTGAAATGCTTGTGCCTACACAGCAACATGGAATAGGTTGTGGTAGCACAGTATGTGACATCAATACTGATTTCATCTAACTGGTACAAGGAAATAACAAGCAGTTGCACATTGGCAGATGTTGAGAGATTGTGCTTTGGTTGCTGGTAGGTGCTCAAGTCAGGGAGGGTTTCTGCAGCTTTAGGCAGTATCTGTGCTATATGCATTAAAATGGTATGGGTGTGGAAGTGGAGACTAGACTCACACTTATATTTGATAACTGTAAATCTACTTTCTGCTGGTGGTCATAAGTAGTCCTAATATTGTCTCTAGAGGAACTGGGAAAATACTATTTCAGAAATTGTTATTATCTACCTCTTTTGGACTTGACCTTACAAATGCTTGATTGTGTCCATTGTGTCATTAATGTAAGCTAGTTTGCATAATGAAACTGAGTGACTAGGAGACAGTATTTTATGAGACAATAAACATCAAATATAGTGCTAGTCAAACACTCAGAACACTGATAAAAGTCAGAACAAATGCATTTAGTGGAGAGTGCACTGAACAAAGCCTTTTCCTGATTTTTCTCAGTGAGCATCATCCTCTGTAGCGACAGGCCTCATGTCCTGGTTTAACCCCAGCTGCAGCTCAGCATCACACAGCTGCTCGCTTCTCACAGTGGGGTGAGGGAGAGAAGTGGAAGGGTAAACGTGACAAAACTCATGGGCTGATAAGATAAAGACAGTTTAATAGGTAAAGCAAAAGCTGTGCATTCACAGGCACAGTAAAAACAAGGGATTAATTCACTGCTTCCCATCCCCAAGAAACAGGGCTCCATCACACCTAATGACGACTTGGGAAGACAACTGCCATCACTCTGAACATACCCCTCTTCTTCTTCCCCCAGCTTTATGTGCTGAGCATGATGCCACTGGAATATCCCTTGGGTGAGCTGGGGCTAGCTGTTCTGGCTCTGTCCCTTCCCGTCTCCTTGTGCAACCTCAACCTCCTTGCTGGGGTAAGGAGCAGAAAAGGCCTTGACTGTGTGTAAGTGCTGCTCAGCAGTAACTGAAACATCCCTGTGTTATCAGCACTGTTTTCAGCACAAATCCAAACCATTGCCCCGTACCAGCTACTGTGAAGGAAATTAACCCTATCCCAGCCAAAACTAGCACATAAAGAAGAAAAACTCTTAAAACTTGTAATGATTTGGGTTGGAATCCTGGGGCCTTTAATATGCTCAATAGACAGTTTAGATTACAAGTCTTGCTAACAGATATTTAGTCATTCTGAAGCTCTCTGGGTCAGGTTGAAGAACTGAATCACAAACATCACCGGTTGGTTACAAGGGGGATACTGCTCTTTGGAGAGGCTGCTGGGTTTCTACAGGGGCACCTGAGCCTCTTGGGGCCTGTGAAGAGGGTCTACGTTGGAGATTGTTGGAGTCTGGATTTAAATACATGTGGCCTTCATGGGTGCCTATGGTCAATATTGGTAGAGGGACTGACTTGTTCTGTAAGTGTTGCTTTGAGTTTTTAATTTCTCAGACTTCACCACTTGCTGAAGTGCTTGTTTTCACAAAGAGGTTCATTAAATCCTAGACTGCTGTGGGTGACCCCTTCTACCTTGTCACTATTTGCAGTTTCTCTTTGCATATCTGCTATCTGTAAGTCCCTTATTGCTAAAACAATTTATAGCTAAGACCTTTAGAGCGGAGTGAGTCGGTTGCACAGGACAACTTTATAGATCATTATTTGTGTTTGTTCTTTTTGTGTTTGTTGTAGCCTGGCTGTACAACTTAGATGCTTGGTTGTACAGAAATTCTGCCTTTGTAGCTCTATACCAGCAGATGAACTTGCTGGTTGGTCAGGCTTCAGAACAAGCAATCTTTTATAGTGAAAAAAGATGTTTTGTTTTATAGGAAAAAAAAAATATTGTCAACACTACTGCAGCAAAACAACTGCTACTCTGTTCTCAGAAGTGTCCTGAGCATAGTATTTGTGTAACTGATGCTCACAACTCAGCAAGTGTAGAAGCCCTTATGAAACCACAGATAAATAGAGAATGCTCCTTGGCAGGAGTGGGTGCCTCACGTTGTGCTGTTTATATTGGGAGCTATTGTTTCTGAAGTGTGTCACTTCCAAGTGGAAGAAGTACAGCTCTTTCTCCAGTTAGGAAAACTGCCTGCTTTAGCCTCTTCCCAGGTAATTTGGATTCCCTCACTTTGCTCTCTGTGTCTTTCAACAAGGGACAGAAGAAAAGATTCATATTCAGGAAACCTCACAGCTTCTGTTGAGTTCTTGCTTTTGCATGCTATTATCTTGCTTGGTTTTATGTTTTGATACAGAGTTCTTGGAATAAAATAACCCAACAGTTTGTATGAAAGTTGTGAGGGCTTTTGTGTTGGTCTTTTTCTTTTGTTTTTTGCTTAGTCTCCCAAGAGCTGGCTGAACATCTTGGAGGTTGTAATCAGGACACTGATACTGTGCAGCTGGGGACGCCAGGACTAGCAGAATCCAGCTGTTGGGTTTAGCATCCTTGGCATTCAAAATAAGATATAAGAATTATTGTTGAATTTCAAAGATCACTGTATTAATTACCAGCAGTTTATTGACTACTGTTATTGGTAGGATTTGTGTCTGGAATCTCTGTGGAATGATAGAATAAGGCTGTGTTTGAACCAAAACTCAGGGCTTTGTGTTATTCCTGCGAGATTCCATACGTGTGTTGTGGTATTGTCCAGTTTTCACTTCTGAAAAATAATGGCAAAGTCTTTTCAGATCTGTAAGTGAGCTGCAGCGAGAAGCTGAATTCTGGATTTTGAGTTGGAATCTTTTCTACTACTCTTCAATTTCAAATGTGTTGCTTTAGTTTAACAAATAGATACAGGCAAAGGCACTTACAGACAGGAATAACTTTCAAATATGGCACATCACCTTTTCTAACTGATAAAAAGCTAGAATTAGTTGGGTCTGGATTAAAGGGTTCAAATTGAACACGGAGTTGTGGGTCAGGTTATTTTTAGCACAGTCTATCTGGCTTCTCTGAGAGATAACATGAATTCAGCTAAGCACATGGTCACTAACTGTGACTTCCCAAAAGTTGTCAGCATTTGAGAAATACCCGATTTAATACGAACTGGTAACTTGTTTATATGTATCTTTCTGCATCATCTCTTTAAAACCAGTGAAGTACTGATTATTTTATATTTTGTGGAGCTTGTAAGTTTCACACATACATGCAGATTGCTATAAATCAGGTCTTTTGATTTTTGCACAGGTCTCCTCAGCAATTATTTACATATGTATTTATTTATATACTTTTATATATAAAAGAACTCATTTATAGAATGCTATAAATAGAGTTTTACCACTCAGAAGGCAGCAATTATCTTTTCTTTCTAAATAGACTACTACCATATGGAGTGTATACAGTTCCTGGTTTGATTATTGAGGGTTTTGCATTGTTAATGGTAATTTATAGTTAAGAAAGGGAAAAGAGCAATTTTATTTTATTCCTTTTTTGCTGTGCTTTTAGCCAATTTTGAGAATTGTCTGCTTGAAGTGCTGCATTTGTGGCAAGGGGAATGGAATGGGTACACTTACCTGCACTTTCAAAGCACTGGCGATGAATGTCATCTCTTTGTTAATATGCATAGGTGATGAAATAACTGAAGGGTTTTTCATGGGTCATGAGGAGAATGGTTCCTTGAAACTCAGGTGTCAGTGATGAAAAACATTTACAAATATTTTCCTTATTCCACAGCTTCCATTTGAAATGGAAATTTATTACATCCAGCATGTGATGCTTTATGTTGTGCCCATCTATCTGCTGCGGAAAGGAGGTAGGTTGGCAATTTACTCTATACATATTGAATTGGTCCGGTACAGTGAAAAAGCTGTGCTGAATGGTTACCACAGGCTTTACTCTTACTCATATTTTACCAGTTTTCTCTGTGTTGTTAAGTAATAGTTTCCCATTTTAAGCTGGAGTTGCAACTGAGGTAGCAAAGAATTTTTTGTCAGGCTGTGAAAGGAGAATTAAAAAAGGTCTTTTGCCCAAAGGGATATTAAGAATGTGTTGGCATAACATGCACTCTCTTCCTTAGTAGCATCTCTGCTGTCTTGCAACATTCTTAAGTTGTTGTTGGAGTCTATTTTTAAGACTTTTTCCTTCTTAAATGCATCTTGAAGTACTGCAACTTCAAATGAGCTGAAAAAAGGTGTTATTATATCCCAATGTAAATATTAGTTGGCTAGTGAGAGAAACTCTTGGCATTCTGAAGCTCTAATGAAATGTAAATGTAATGACACATATTAATGAAATGAACTAGCTTGCTTCTTATCTCTTCTGATAAGATTACTGTCTTGCATTCACTTATACCATAATAGTTCACAAAGTCTGGGAATCCCAAATTGTTCTGCTGGCCAGTGATTTTTCTAATCGTGGCTCTTCAGAAGGGAATGCAGGATGCCTTGATCTAGTGTGGTGCTCTGCCCCCCTCTAGCGTTAACATGCCTCCAGCTGCATTTTCCAGCAGAGCTAAGTTGTTTTGCTCTGGAAATAAAAGATGGTAATTTGTGGTCCATATGTTCAGTGGCCTTTAATGAAAACCCCGAGGCTGTGACTTCAAAGAATAGGAGACAGGTTAGCAAATGCTCAGGACAAGCAGAGTGAGCCTCTTCCATTCTGGTGAATCTGCTGTATTTTATAGCAGCAGTTACTTACAGTGCTTCGTACTTACTGCACTATAGGTTTGTAACCTTTTTGTTTTTCACTGCTGAGGGAAACCAAATTAAAATGATCCAGAGGAAAACGTGAAGTGTAATACTTCAAAAGATTCTGCTTCTTCCTCTTACCAGAGTAATATGCCATGCAAATTTAATTTTAATGTGTCTTTGAGATCTTAAAATTCTGGCGAATAACGCAGAAGTGCAGTATAGCTGTTGAAATTGCGCAAACTTGGTAGAGAGAGGTGGGAGGTGTAAAGAGCCATGTAATACACTGTAGGTAATGGCAAACCATGCTCGTGATGTTGCTAAATCACTTCTTTTGATGGCCTCGAACTTCCTATGTAACATCATTTTAAGGCATGTTTGGTTTTGAGGTTTTTTTTATTGCTTTAAGGTTTGGCCTTGGATGTTGCTTGAAGTATTCCTCTGACCTTTGTTGAGTTGGTTTAGTTTCTTGTTAGTTTTGAGGTGAAGGTTCTCTGGGTTCTTGGGTGCCTGTTTCCTGGGGCTGATAGGGCTGTATCTGCATTTGGAGGGCTTTGTGTTGCACAGTTGTCCCCTAGCTCAGTTTCCTACATTTTTTGCCCTTTATTAATTTACAGGTATTTGCTGCCATCTAATGTTGACCTGATAGCAGTGACATTTCTAGAAGAACTTTAGCATCGGTTGAGACTGTCTTAAGGTGTGTGACTAATAACAGTTCCATTGCTTATGCAGTTGGCTCTCATCACCTGACTGACTGTAATACTTCCTTAGCAAAGCACCCATGGACTTTTGTAGGAGTTATGGCTAGTGAAACAGGAAGACGTAGTGTATGAAAAAAATTACTCAGCTTAAAAACATTTGTTACTATGTTGTCATTTCACTAGCACCTTTGTTTAAAGTACTTTCTGAGTAGCTCGTACCCTATATTCTAATTATATGTTGTGAAAATTGCTTTTTCATCACTGACATTGATTGGCATGCAGCTTTATTTCTGGATTTAAGATAGAAATTTCTATCAGTGAGTCTATGGATTATGACTGGGAGAAGTAATTGAAGGGTAGTAAAATTGAAAACATTAGAATGAATGGATTGCATATGGAAGTATATACCAAACCAGTTTTATTGGGAATCTGTCAATTTTACTGACGGCCTTAGTAGAAGCTCAAACTTTTCTGAAAGGCAGGTTGAGCAGAACACCTGAAGCAGAGCTGGTTCGTGGCTTACTCTACACAGAACTGCATGTCCAAGTTTGTTGACATGCTACTCAAGCATCATACCAGTCATGCATGCACATCCAGTTACCTGTTGAGGGGGTTCCTTTTGAAAGGAAACTGGGTGAGAGTAAGCAAGGGCTGTAATCACTCATTTGCTTTCTCTTCCTGCTGTTCATTACAGTGGTGAAGACTGCTCATGCTATACTGGCAGCATCATCTTCATGTTGTGTGTCGTCCCCGTCCCCCCCCCATGTAGGTGCAGGGGCTTTACCATGCTCAGGATCAAATTGATGAGAGATGTTCAGAACTCAGGCTGCAGTGTTGCAGTGAACTCACTGAAGCTCAAGGATGTATTCCCTCTTAGGGATTAAGACCTTTTTCTGTCTTCCTCTTTCCTCGCCTTCACCTCTGTACTGAGTGAATACAGATTCCTGTATTTTCCTTTCTAACGTATTTTCTTTCCAAGTGTACGAATGCATATGCATGCCAGGCTAGACAAATAAATGCTTATGCGCTATGGCTCAGATCTTTCTTGGCTGCAGTGAAGCTGTTATGCAAAATAGATGTAATGTAGACATAATAGGCCAGCATAGAAGATTCATAACTCAAGGCAGTTCTTACATCTGCATTTGGCAACTTCTTTGCTGAAGGAATCTCACCTTGTATCACCTGTGAACCCTACCAGAAATTACAGTATGTGCCTGGGCAGGACACAGCATTCCTGAAATAGCTGAATAGGCTATTTCTGTTTTCTTTTGTCCTTTGGAGGTGAGGCCCTAGCTTCCCTGTCAAAACAGTATGAATGCCTTTGTTGCTTCTGGATTGGTTTACTGTTGCATCAGATGACTGCTAGGATTGGCAGGAGGGAGGTGCAATGAGTGAGTTGTCAAGGTGCAAGGAAGAAGACAGGAACCGCAGCAGGGAAAATTTAGATCATGGAACCCACCCCTTCATTGAAAAACTACTCAAACCACATTCAACTACAGCTAAACTGGTCTTCTGAGGCATATGAGTATGCTCCGATAGTTATACTTTATGGTCCTGGGATAAAGGCTTAAGGAGATGACAGCTGAGCATGTGTAATGTCTCTTGTAACTGCCACAAATATTGCAACAGTGCACTAATCTGACCTTTTAAGATCAAGGCATTAGAAACCTTCATTGGTGTTCAGGATAACTTAGTTTTTCTAACTGTATATTCTTAACATAATGAAAAAATCATTAAAATCTAGCCTGCGCTGCGTCAGCCTTAAAGACTAGCAGCTCTTGACTGTCTTGGTCCTTAAGCTAGTTCGGTCGGATTTTCAGATGGATTTGACAGGATTAGATATGCACCTCATTTCAGAGCTTCAAATCGTATTGAATTTTGATCAAAGTGCAATTTTTATTTCCTGAGTGCTGTAAGCAAATGATATCATGCCACAACAGTTTGAAATAAGAGTTAATTTATAGCAGCTCCCTAGCACTGCGAGATCAAGAGAGAATCTCGTGTTTTTTGATTCTCAGCATTATTTAATGGAATTAGTAACTTAATAAAGCAGAAAAGGATGTTAGTGTTGAGGTGTTTTAGAATTTTGTTGCTTCAGGGAGCAATCTGATGTATGAACCTCTACCTGAAGCTCCAGGGTATCGGGTATGTTTAATTAAAGGCCCTCGTGTTGGTGTCGGAGTGGTTGTGTGGCTCTTGCACTTTAGCCTGCAGGGGGAGATAGTCTCCAGCACCCACTGTCGAGGTGGCTATGCAAATTCTCAGCAGTCACAATTCAAAGGCAGGTTGTCCACACTGTGGAGAGAGTAAAATTGATTTGGTTGCATTTTTTTTTTGGGGGGGGGGGGGGGGGAGGTGGTGGGTGGTTAAAATCTTTTGGTGCCAAAACTGACAGCAGTGGCATTGCAAATTCTGAACAGTCCTATGGTCTGACCCCATGTATTTTAAAAACTGAATGACTGTTGTGTAGCTGTGCACCCTGAATAGTCAAGTAGGTGAGTTCTTTGCTGGGGGTACAGTTGGAATTTTCAGCTTATAAGGCAGATGCTATATTTTGATAAGCAATGAAGAAACTGTCTCTCTGATTCCAGACATAAAGCCCTTTCCTTTTTTGATCCAAGTATCTTCAAAAATGGCATCAGAAGAGATGAAGTTCTATGGCACTGTCAGAAAGTCAATAGAAGTCGATTATTTCTTCCCCCCCCCCCCGGAGAATGCTTCTCTCACACTTCAGCAGATGGACAGAAGGGGCTTTCCAGCTTTCCTAAGGGCACTGCAGTGTTTCTCACCTATTGAGAAGCTGGGCTGAGTTGTAAGATGTAGAGCACAGATACAAAGTACAGACTAAAGGATCATGTTTCCTGTGGCTGTAAACTAGGAAAGTGCAAATTGAAGCATTTGGGGATCTAAACTTGTGCTTTCCATTGGCTTCCAGAGCTCGCTGGCAAGGGGTGGGGGCTTACCACATTTAAAGATATTTCAAGCTGTTGTATTCTTTCTCAGCCACTTCCTCGCTTTTTGACAGTTGACTGTATTTAGCTATATCTTTTCTTAGCTTTTAAATGGAATTATAAAGTGGACTTTATTATATACCTTAGTAGTAATGCAGGAAAAAAATCACTATGTGCTTGAATATAGCTAGGACTTTAGTTTATCCCCATCCTCAGTGAAATACTTGATAATGTAAAGCTCTTTCACTGAAACTCCTGGAGACCTGTCAACTCTTATGTATTATTTTCCTACTCTCTTGCTGGCAGCTTCCATGTTATTATTTCCAGCTTTACCTCCTGAATCTCATGTTATTAGATGTAAATGCCTGGTTCACTGCCCGGCTGTGCTTGGACTGTGGCACGTTGAGCAGCAGGGGAGCTGTTGTGTTCAGCAGCCAGAGGTGTGTGCTGTTGCTCTTACTGCAGGCTAATGCTGCAGTCTCTCTTCTAGCTTGATCATTTCAGGATAATCTTGTTTGATTTAAGAGAGCTGGAGAAGAGGAAGAGGGGATATGACTCTGTCTTATGACCCTTCCTTTGAAATGGTGGGGGCCTGTTAAAACTAAATAAGGAATTTAATGTGGAATTCTCCGAGTGGACCCAGGGTCAGTTCTCAGAGATAGAGAAGTTTAGAAGAGTATGTACTGGTATATGGAAGAATTACCACTATATGAAGGAAGAGGGAGAACTGCTGCTGCCTTACGGAATATAAAGAATGGTTCCTGAGAGGAGCAGGGAATGTAAGACCTCTGAGCTGATTCTGATGAGAGTAGCTAGCATTGAGGGAAATGGAAATCTCCTGGCCTAAGGTAGTGTTTTGAAATCTACACAGATTCAGAGCAGCTGTAGTGGAAACAGTGGGTTTCAGGCTCATCCTCTTGAGAACATTTTTCCTGTTTTCCCCTGGAAAGGAAGTTTTGTCTCCGCTACTTCCATAGGCCTCACTATTAGAATTAAATTAACCCTTTGATCAAGGGAACTAAAATGGAAATAAATTTGCCTTCACATTTTTATAAACTTGAAGATGAAGGAATGGTGATAGTTGCTTTGAGGGTGTGTTGGGCTGGAAAACTGGAAAAGCTCTATCACGTGTAGTGGGAATGAAAGCAAGGCATTAAGTAGGAGAGAGATTTTTCTAGTACCCTACTAAATTAAAAAATTATACTACATTTAGGTTCTAATGCTCTAACTCAAACAGGGGAGTAACTTTTTCCTGCAGCATGTTTTCACAAAAATACAAAAGCAGTATTATTTTCTATTAAAGTATGTTCAGATTTTTACAAGCCTGTATTTTGCGAACTTCAAACAAAAATAATAGTTCATAAGAACACCGGAACTAGCACAAGGCATTGTGGGAAGCAATGTAAATGAAATTGAGTCTCTTTGTCGATGCTGAGAATTTTAAAGCCATGCTTCCACTTCCAAGTTAACTTGCCACGTTCAAGGTCAACAGATTCTTGTTACAGGAGCAGATGATGAACCCCAAACCTTTCAAACTATATGAAATCCTTCCTATCAATGCTATTGCAAGAATGAAGTTTAAATTGAAATGGCTACTGCCATGCTATTTCAACACGAGCAAATATACAGCCTACTTGGATGACCCTGGTTTGGGAATGGTCTCAGTTGTCTGGGGCATGAGGATTTTTTAGATAAGTGCCAGACTGGTAGTTGGATTAAGTTTTGAAGAGTGCTTATTAACACAGAAGAATTGCATGGGATCCTTAGTGAAGAGAGCAGTGAAACTCACTTCTACCTATGGAAACTTGTTTCCTATGTAAAGAGCAAATAGCTTTTGCCAAAGCCAGCACAGGCCATTCAAGGAGCCGCTCAGCTGGGTCTCAGTTTTGCTGTTTGTATGTTTCTGTTAACACACTGTGTACTACAGTGCACTACAGTGTACCACCACACTGCTCTCTTAAACAGGCATCTGCTGAATAGCAGGACCGTAAAGTAATAAAACCTATTATTTTTCTGCTGATAAATGTACAGAAAATATCCCAGGTATGAATTTAAAATGAGTTTCCCAAAGCACACTTGGAAATCCAGAGCAGTCTGAAGTGTTTCCGTGTAGAGGTCATTGTTTCCTCTTTGTCCCTTGATGTCCAAATAATGATACTGCTGAAAACCACACTGTTATTTTCATTGTGAAATCTAGCAAGGAGGGCTTTTTCTACTACAAAGTGAAATCAAAAATCTGTAGAGGGCGAGAGCTGCTAATGGATTTTTGTGAATTTTGAAACAGAGAGAGGATGTAGCAGAGTGAAATTCTGTGCTGCAGGAACCTGAACAGCTTTCCTAAGAGACTTCTGAAGTACGATTCCCTGATGAGATTGAAGCTGGACATGAGAAGCTTCAGTTCAAAGCCAAATTATGTCACTGATCTGTTTTGTCACCTCGTGCAATTTCCTCACTCTTCAAGGGGCTGCTTTGTCCCTCCAGTCTTGTCTCATAGCTGGGTTCACTGGTCTATTTTAGTGTTTATATACTACCTGCTTTGTAACCAGACAAATTCACGTGAAACCTGGTTTGGTGTAGCACTACTCTGCCAGCTCCTGGCAGCTGTTTCAGATATCTTATTTGAATTTTATCTTTTGTTTTACATCTGTGTTAAACATGCACCTAAAACTGCAAAGACAATAGAAAAAAGCTTTGCAAGTCAAACTGTTTTCTTTACAGCTGAGCACAAAGCATTTCTGTATAGTTTGACCAGGTCACATAAAGTTGGTTCAGCCAAAAACAGAGCTGTGATCGCCTGAACTCTGACACTAAGGCTGGTTGCCTTCTCTCTTGCTCTCTGTAATGAAAAACCATATTCAAGGTGGTGTCACGTATCTGATGTTTTCAGGCAGTGGAGTTTAATGAATATCATTGCTATTGAAGAACAGTCTCCAAATAGGATATCGGCGCTTAGCTCATGCCTCCTGAGTGTGTTTGAAGAATTACACTGTTGTGAATTTTTCCTTTAGCTGTAGAGCACTCCACTTTGAATTAGTCATGTAGAGTTCTCTTACCTTTGGGTTTTGCTTATACTTGAGACACTTCTGACCTTCACCTTCCCACTGGATAAGGAATCTTATGAGCTGCCTTATGTTTTCAGAGTAGCTTCTCTGCTCATATTTGTCACGGTTGCACCAAATCACAGCTGGCTTACTAAAGCCTGGTGTGCAGTTGTTTCTTAGGTAATTACACTAATACTGTTGCTCATTAAAGTCAATGAGTGATACATGGGGTGCATATGTGCTGTCGTCATTCAAATGTACAGTCAACTCCATACTAGCAATAGGGAAGCTGTGTTACTGAGAGTGGACAATGAATAGATGTACAGTTTTCGGATAATCAAGTAATATTTAAATTAAATTATTTCAGGTAGCTACTGCAAAATCAATCTGCAGTGGCATGATGGAAAAGAATTGTAAAAGGGCAACAGGGATTGAAAAAGCATCTCTAGAGATTTTAAACCTGAGACAGGATGCAACATTCTATGGTGGTGTGGCAAAGCAAATAACAGCACTTACCTGCCTTTATCTACATATGATACCATACGTAGGAATACTCACACCAGCTTTACTCTGGTGAGTTCTGTCATAGGTATCTACACGTGTAGTTATTTCAGCTCTCAGTAGCATTGTACAGTATATCCTGAAGTCTGTAATTACTTCCTGGTAATTACAGCATGTGCCAGCTAGCAAAGGCTGGTATGAATATTGTGCTCTATGCCGTAAGCTGTCCTTTGAGTACTGGATGCACGTTCCTACATTTGGTAGTATCTAATGGATCATAGAGCAAAGACAGATAAAAATTGCCAGTGTATTTTTGTAATTGTCTGAAACTCTGCAACTTGTTACAGCAGCTGAGCAGCATGACACTGGGCATCTTTTGTATCCCTAGGTTATTAAAGTTGTAAGGAAAATAACGTTTTTTCCTCATATCTTCCTCTGAAATTTTTATGCCTACTAGTGTGAGTCTTGAGGACTCTGTAAACTGGTTTTGTGTTCACTTTATGATGTTTGAGTGTCTAATTCCAAAAATAGGCTTGTAGCTAAGGGTACTTCTATTGCATCTGATTTCCTTGGTACGTTCTACATCACGTCACATTGCTTGTTGTCAGGAAGTTGACAAAACCTAGTTTCAGGAGGAGAGAGACAGGTGAACCCAGGAATAATGTGATTATTTGCTACTTTGTTTGAAGGGATAGAGTATTTTACAGCATCTGTGATATCTACTGATGATAAAATGTCTCCAAAGCAGTTTTCAGTTAAAAGTGCAGTCTATCATTATGGATTGACTACTCTGTGGAGTTTTTCTGTTCCTAGGCATGATTGGTGCAAGTTACTTTCTAGTAATTGTTACAACCAACCATAAAATTAGGAAATGGCAATTAGGCTGTGCTCTAATACAGTGCTGTGTTCTGTATGCCGAACTCATAGCCCCCATGAGATACAGGTGTTTAAGTATGGATGGCCTGATTTTTCAAGATTCACTGTATACCATTGCGTAAAAGTAATTTAGTACTTCAGTGGCAGAAGGAAACATAAGGTAAAAATCACTGGTGTTGGTGAAAAATAGGCGAGCTGAACGAGGTAATATATTGTATATTTTATTCCTGGACCACAGGGAGGGAAGATACTGTTGAGAATGCTCCAGGTAAGAAATGAGGCTCTCAAATATTATTGCAAAGATAGGATTGAGTAGGTTATCAGCTATAGCCAGATGCCCTAATATCTACAGAGCAGAAGAGAGAGGATTATTCATGAGTGTTTAATGGACACAGCAATTCAGCTGAACACTAATGTATTCCTTTCTTTTCAAGGTATCTACACTCCAGAACCACTCTGCAATTTCTGGTGGGCTCTTTTATCCACGGGGTTTATGTTTGTGTATCATTTTAGCATCTTGCAGATTCTGGGCTTGGTAAGTAAATAAAGGTTAATAAATGGATAGTTTGCAAGTACATTCAAAGCTTATGGCTAGTTTATATATGGATAAGTCTGCTTGCATGCAAGTGTTTAATTGCATGTTCTAATAAGCATTTGTATCCTATATCACAAGTATCAGTACAATATTTCATAAATTGGTTATGTACCTGCATAAATCCATCTATTAAATGAACAACTGAATTTGGATCTGCTTTCCTTCTGAAAGCTGGCCTGTTTGTGTTGAACAAAGGAGCGTCACCTAAACAGTTTTGATTATGATGGTAATTTCAAAATTACCATTTTAGGTGTCTGAATTGGTGCAACACAAAAATAGTGTTAATTTCTAAATTTGTTGTCACTTTCCCAGGTTACAGAAGTGAATTTGAACAACATGTTGTGCCCAGCCGTCTCAGATCCTTTTTATGGGCGCTGGTATCGAATTTGGGCATCTGGACACCAGACTGTCATGACCATGACTCATGGGAAGCTTGTAATCCTACTGTTTTACAGTGCTGTCCCCATCTTTAAGTGTAGCATGGACTTGCTTAGACTCCCAGCTAAGAAAATAGACTGAAATGTCTCCTCACATAGTAGTACATACAGGAAGCAGATATACTTTTACTGGAAAACAAAGAGGAGGGATGAGAGGACAATGGGTTTATACTTCTCCCCACAGTTTATTGCCTCAGAAACACCTCTATAACCAAGTGAGGTTTTTTTAACTGCTGTTTCTCACTGCCTATTGCCAATGGCAAAATTAGTGGCCTTATTCTGGAAAAGGTTCATGTTTTATACCTTTTGTGTAGATTACAGTAGAATCTTACTAAGCCACCGTTGAAAATGAGGCCAGGATCTGTCCACATTCCAGCAAAGACAGTGGCAGTGCTACCTCGTTTTGACTTACTTTCCATTAAATATAAGTACACTTATAGCATAGGAAATTAAGCAACACTCTAGTGACATGAACAGAACACATATTGATATGCATTATCTTGGCTTAACTCTTAGCACTTGGAAGTTGCAAAATGATCACAGTGGAACGGTGTACACTTGATCTCCCAGTCATAAGTGCAAAACAGGGAGGTTCCACTATATTTCTTTAAGCTGGTTGAAAATATTGGGGAACAATAACTCATTCAAAAAAAAGTTTTTTGATTGACTATTGAATTTCTAAGCTGCTGTGGATGAATATCTGTCTGGCTGAGTCCCATCAGGTCTTGATGCTTTGGAGATGCTTTTATTTGAGTGAGTGGAAAAACACCATGTTGAAACAGTTTCAAAAGACCATGTTACGTATAAGTTACGTGAGATATTTCATCCACTGTTCTGACCTGACTTTGAACAAAATCTTGGGTTTTTCACTTCGCTTGGACAGGAGGAGTGGAGATACAAAGTCCAATGTTAACTTCAGAGTTGTTTTTTTTTTTTTTTGACTTACTAGCTTTTGAAACATTCCTCCTCTGTGTTCTGCACTGATCCTCACTCAGTAGAGTGGTTAGGGAAGAAAAAATGAAACAGTGTTCTCTCTCCACACCTCTAATACATTCTTTATACTGATTTCAAAATACAGACATAAAGAGGAACTTCAAATCAGTGCAGGCCTCTACTGAGAAGAAAGCGTTCCAGTTTACTAGTATGACTGAATCTTCCTGTCAACATGTCTTTTGGAGAACAGGATGTAGATAGAATGATAAATAGTAAGCTGTGTGTACTTGTTCAAATTTTCCAAGGCTAGAGGAGAAACTGATGGGCAGAAAGATGGGAAACCTTAAGTGTGTTTCTCCTGCTGGTTAATTGTGAGCCTCTTATGCAGACTGTTGTATTTCAGGCCTGCAGGAATTTTGTTGTACAGAAGTTTGTCGCAATTTATAGATTCATTGTGTTGTCAAAGCTGTGACTTGTAAGATAAAACCATCATACCTCCTTCAGCTGGGTCACCTGAAGAGATATTTGATACATTGTGAAGTTAAGGTACAGTCATTTATACCTCAAGAAGGAAAAGCAAGAATGAGAAGTGGTTGGCTTTTTTTTTGTTGTGTTTTTTCCTTTCTCCTTAAATGTTTCATGGTGAGGGAACAAATGGCAACTTCAGACATTTTTACTCCATGTGATTAAAGAAGAGGACAAATCAAAGATCTACTGTCCCACATTCTAATTTACAAACTTGTTTCTGGCTTTCTTCCATGCCTTGCAGTGTATATGTATACATCACAAATATACTGTACTCTCCCAACATGAGACCGTGTGACGCATGCCCAGACTACCCATGAAACACGTATAGCTTGGCTTAGTTATGCAGACTGTATGGCTCCTTGTGTTTTTAATCAGAATTCAGAAAGCAAAGCACCCGAAAACAACTACCAGCATTCAGAGTTACCTGTCAGTTGTTGAGCTTTCAAATGTCTAAGTACACAATGAATTAAATTATGTAGTAGTCCCACTGCTGCCTCAGTAAAGCGGGGCTTGTGTTGTTTGTGGATTGGGGCCTAAAGAAGGAATCTGGTGGTACTGAAGGCCTGAATCTGTGGAGTCAGCTCTGTCACTGACTGAGCTGCTAAAGTGATAGAAGTTCTTGCTGCTTATTTCAGCAGATTCAGTATTTCCTGATGAAATACAGGGTGTTGCTGGGAGATGCTGAGATGCACAGTGCATGTCCCCAGTATACTTCATGAAATAGCTGAATGAAACATACAGTGATTCTTCCCTCCCCACAGTTACTGTCAAGTGTATGATGGCTTATTTATTTACTTAAGAATTTGGCAAAATGCCTTGTGTTGGATTCAGTCCTGTTGAGAAGGAATGTTTTGGTATCACAGTAGAATGATTTTAGCCACATTCTGCAAATGGTTTTTAGCATTATTGTTTGCTTAACATTTGTTTTTAAGAATTTACCTTGTTTTAAATATTTTCTTCAGAATATTGTAGCTTCTGGAAAAAATTCCTGTGGAAAGTAGCAGCTTTTTTTTTTTTAACTCAACATTTCCTCTCTATATTCATATGCTTCAGGACATTCTAAACAATTATGAAACAGCTGCTGTTTACCACCACTGACTGCCTCTGGTCAATGAAGACTGCAGAAGCATTTAAATAAGCTCAGGTGGCTTGCTCAGTGCAGGCTGTTTGCTTGGAATGCAAAGTATGAGCTCTTCTGACTGACTGAAATTCAGTAGCAGGAATGGTAATGGAATACAGCTGACAGGAGGGAAATCACTGGGGCATTTTGGATGAAAGGATTCTTGGTGTAGTTGTACCACTTGTGCCATTTGACTTTGACAGCAGAGCCACTGTAAGTGGTTGTTCCTGCCTTCCTCCCACTCTGTGCCACAGATGTCTCTTTCAGTCTCTGTGCTGTGCCACTTGCTTTTCTTCCTTATGCTGGTCCAGTTGTTTTGAGTCGCACTCGAAACTTCAGGCATAATTTCACAGCATGGAGTGTGCTGACAAAACTGCTCATCAGAGCCAATTGGTCACTTGCATTTCCACTCCAGACCATACCAGTGTAGGTTCTGGAGCTTGTAAAATTCTTCTGTACCAATTTAAGTTGTTTAAATGCTTAACTGAACACAATAATTCAGCAGAAAGCTAGAGAGATAAGCCGATTTCTACACTTAGCAAGAATTTTAGAAGTATTTGAGCTGCTATAAAAGAGTTGAATGGTGCAAGTGGAGTCAGGCAGGAGGGAAGGCAGTAGAACCTTCACCTCTTTGACAGTCAGCTGTTGCTTTTTTGCTTGTACAACATCAGTGAAGCTGGCTGAGTTAGAGCAGAATCATTTAGGTTGGAAAGGACCTTTATGAACAATGAGTTCAACCATAAACTTTACACGGCCAAGTCCATCACTAAGCCATGCCTCTACATGCCACATCTACGTATCTGTTAAATTCTTCTAAGGATGGTGACCCAGCCGTTTCCATGGGCAGCCTGTTCCAATGCTTGACAACCATTTTGCTGAAGAAATTTTCCCTGTTATTCAATCTAAGCCTCCCCTGGCACAACTTGAGGCCATTTCCTTTTGACCTATGGCTTGTTACTTGGGAGAAGAGACATCTACCTCATTACACCTGCTTTTTAAGTAGTTGTAGAGAGTGAGCTTCCTTTGCTCCAGGCTAAACAACCCCAGCTCCCTCAGCAGCTCCTCAGAAGACTTGTGCTCCAGATCCTTCTCCAGCTTTATTGTTCTTCTTCACTCTAGCACCTCAATGTCTTTCCTGTAGTAAGAGGCCCAAAAGTGAAGTTATTCCCTCCCTTTCCTTGCCCCTTTTTGAATGCTTTTCAAACTTAGTATTTCATTTTAATTTATGATATGGTGCCAGAAAAGATTGTATCAGCATAGCTGAAAGACAAGCTTCACAGAGAGTGAAGAATGGGTCAGAATGGGAGCAGAAAGAGAATGAACTTCTGAAGCACGCCAATGTCCTGGAGCTTCACATCCTATATTCCTCAGCTGTCTCTGGTGTCTGTTTGCAATATGCATCAGACAGAATTTTTCAACATGCAGGATATTGGTTTGAATGGGAAGTAGAATACTTTATCTCCAGAGGGGTTATTTATCCTCTTCCCTGGCAGAGGCTGATTTTCTTTTCCCAGAATGGTTTATTTTATATGGATGATCTCTTCGGTTGCTTTTATGCTTATGTATGCTGGAAATTAAAGAGCAAAACTCTACTGCTGTTGTTGAAAGCTAATTGGCATTCTCTCCTGGGGTATTCTGTACACTATGTATGTCAAGATAATTTAAAGCTGTTGCCCAACACCTGATGATGAGCTTTTTCCATAGGAGCAGTGCAGTGTACAATTGGAAGGGTCCTCCCTGGTCAAATATTCCAAAATCTTTTGTCAGAGTGCTAACAATTATGAAAACATGAGCAATAGCTATGGGGCAGAGCAGAAGGTGGACCACAGAGCCAGACAGACTTTTCCTTTCAGCAGAAGCTTAAGCTTACTATAAAACCTCACCACTAGCAACTCGGGCACCGCACCAGAACCAATTCTTGTGTGGTGCCAATGCCTTGACTTCACAGAAAAGTTGGTATGTATTGAGGTGTCTAAACACAGCCCTCTACTCTCTTAATTTTTGGTATTGTAGGCACTTCATATTTAAGAACTAAGGAGTGATGAAAAGACTCTTTCTGCCAGTGAACGACTGTTTCAATTTGCCTCCAAAAGTACACATAAATGAAGCATTATCAACTACAATAAATTTGTTCACTGATGGGTTGATTTATGCAGCCTTACAGTAAGTAGCCCAGAAAAGTCAAATTTCTGCACCCACCGTAACATCTGGCCATTCACCTGTGAATGCTGAGGTTGTTGTGCCAAGGCTTTAGCTGTCCAGGATACATGCGGTGCTGTTCTTCAAGGATTCAGACACTGTTCGCAGTGTTTGAGCTCCATCTGTTTATTTAACATTCTCCTATTTAAGCACCAAAGAAGAATTTGCATCTTGTTCCTTTCAAAGGGTTAAAATTAACAGCTCTTGAGCATGCTTGTATAAATCAATGAAAAGCCACAGTCTATAAACACATCTTGGTTTTGGTTCAGTTTCTTGGGGCTTGATACATGCTGCTTATAAGCAAAGGCTCCTTGTGCTTAAGCAGATGCTGCCTTGCTGAAGTTGGAAGACAAGAAAAGTCACTCCATTTGCATACCTTGAGATTCTAGAGTACCTCATTGTAGATTTATCCATCTGTTTCTGGCCACGATCAGGGTTTTGATATTTCTGTATATTCGATATCATTTTGTAAAGCCCAATGGTATTTTTCTTTCCGAAAAGGCTATCAGTAACTGTTAAATTACTGTACTTTTAAGTCTTGCATATAAACCCCAGGCATCTGTTTTCTATGCGTCTATAGCTGATGGAAAATATAAATGCGCTGGTTTTCTCAGTGTTGCCATTGTTCACTAGAGGTGGATTCTTAGGAATTATGTTAGTCCTATTAGTTAACAAAGCTCTGAAAAGGCCAAAACCCAGGAAGAGGATGTATGTCAGCCCTGTTAGGAGGCAAAATGTTTCTGTGGGCAGACAAGTCAACTCTGATGTTTTCATTTTTACAGCGACAAGACTCATAACAAACCTGTTGATTTTTGTGATCTTGTACTTAAAGTGATATTGCTGTAAATCTGTCTCGCAGCTTTTAGTGTAACTTAGTCAAAGCCAAGCTGGTTTTTAAATGATTTTATTTTTCTTCAGGGCCAATTTTGTACTTTTTTTAACTTATTTCTGCATTTACTGAGTCATTCTCTCAGTGCTGCAGAGGACGCAGCAGGCAGAACAGTGAGTATACCCACACCACTCTCACCAACCAGGCTGTGCTGGGGAGCGGGGCTCGGGCACTGCCCTGAAGCACAAAGCAGTCTTGGGAAGCTTGCAGTTCTAGTTCTGGAACTCTTTAGTTTAAACATGGCATTATCCAGGCACAGAATGGTATGGCAAGGGTGAGGATGGATGTGGAGAGGCTCAACTGCCACATATGCTGTTAGTTCTGAATAATTTGTAAGAGTGTTATAAATTTTGTAAACTTTTTAATGTGCTAAAACTTGGTTATGAGGTAACATTTACAAATAAGGGGTAATTTGTGTACTTGGTTTTATATTTTGGTCGACGGTATTTTTTGTTGTTGTGCCCCGAGCCCAGATTACTGGGCAAATAGTTGTTAAATCTTTGAATTAAAACAAATAAATGCATTTTAATGGATATTGTATGGTTTTGTTATTCTAATCGTGACAGGCATTGAGCCTGTCTTGCTTAAGACTTCTTGAAACTAGATAAGAAAACCAAATTGACTTCGCACTTCAGGTTGTAATATTAACAGAGTCATGAAGGGATTTTATTATTAGATAGCTAATCATCAAATAAGGTAAGAATATGGATTCTCCTGTCTTAAGCAGTCTGTACTACTAAATGTAGTCTGCCTTGTGCATAGCAGTTCCTGTGAGAACAGCGATTACCAGGATTCCTGGAAGTTTTAAGCATTTAAGTATGACCCATGCCTTTTACCTGTCAATCCACACAAGCCAAGCTTGAGTTTATTGGCAGACCTCACTGTAGGGCATTAATCCTTTAATCAGTGTTTAAATATCCCCTGTCCATGATTTCCAAGTAAAGAGCTCAGGAAACAGTATTACAGTATGATGATACTTTCTTTATGCTTTCTCTGCTGTTCTTCCCACAACCTTGGCAGTTTCTTTTAGTTCCTGTTCCATGTCACTTTAGTAGAAGATTGTAGAACATGTACAGAACTCTTCAGCTCAAAGCTTTGTTCTGAAAGCTCTTATAATTCAGGTACTCAGCCTCATACCATTGATGAGGGCAAACTAATTTTATGCACTTCTGAAATTTTTCTGGCTGTAGTTTAAAAATACACTTAAATAGACTGCAATGATGTGACCTAGTAAATCTCAGTCAAGCAAGTTATTTTCTTGTGTAAGATTCCTGGCAAATACTGTTCCTGTAAAAAGAACATACTGGACGTGCCGCTTCTATTATATGTGCATTGTAAAAGTTTGACGTTCTTATGCAGCTGGGGATCTGAACCAATTCTCCAGCTTCATTTCTCTTGAGCAGTATAAAGACTGATACAACAGCTTAAGTAGAAATCTAGTGTGAAGTGCTTTATGGAAACCTGGGATGAGCTAAGCAAGCAATTTCCTTTTTCAGGCACTGCTAATTGTTCTCTGCATCGCTCTATAGCTAATCATAAGTCAGCCTTTCATTGTTTAATACCAACATATGTGTAAGAATAAGCAAGTTTCCACCCCTGAAACATCATTAATACTCAGTACTATTTTACTAGTTTGCTTTTTATAGCATGATAACTACAGAGCTGGCTGAAGTAGCAATGAAGAGTAGGAAAATTTGGTAGGAAATTTTAACTAGCTGTACTTCTCAGTGGAATGGGATTTTTTGGTATGGTTTACCCAATTTGGACTAATGATACTGTCACAGATGAGTGTTTTAGGTACTTGAAGAATCACTGTCAAAGGTATTAGCAAAAGCTGAGAGTTTGTCTGTGCAACCATGCTACTCCTCCTGTGTAAGATGTATTCTTACATTGGTGAGCAGGTAGGTTTAATTGCAGAAATACTAGCCTGCATTGGTAGTTCCACTTGTTTGAGAGAACGTGATGGACTGAACAACACTTGTTGTTGGCCTGTATATTTGATGGCAAAAAGTCCAATTTTAGGAATTTGAGGGGATAGAGGTTTTCTTTTACAGTCACTGCGGATGGCAAGTGAGCAGCAGTGGATGTTGTACTAGGCTCGGGAATGTCTATTTTCAATTTAAATGATAGTCCTATGTCCTTAAGAGTCCAGAAGCAGGTTACAAAACCACACTGAGGTAAGGTAAAATTGTACCAATAGGCCAGTCTTTCAGAGGTGCAGAGTTTTGTATCTTCAGTGTCTGATGTGATGTTGTGCACAGAATTCTCAGTTGCCATCTCATTGGTAGAGCCATTGATCACCCAACATCCTATTTTAGTATCTTTCCCTGCTATTCTCCAAAGACAGGGAACTTCATCTTTGTCCCAGCTCCATTCATTTTCCAAGTGTACTTTGTTCTGTGCATGACCATGGTGGAAAGATTCAAATGTCCTCTATTTGAGTATGTTCTCGTCCTTCTGATCTACTTAACATGAGTTTGAGACCATGGCTCCTCCAGGGGTTTTTCAGTGAGACTTGAGTATTTGAAGTGGGAATTGCTGCTGTTGTGATAGGCTTAGTGATTCCGAGAGATTGTTTCTAGTGTTGCATTGTGTCCCTTTACACCATTCCATCTGCATGATGTTCTGTATTGAGCAGTGACTTACATTATAGCATTTTCTATATGGCATGTAAGAGTTACTGTGAATAGTCATGACATTTTATCTGTCCTTTATCAATGGGTGGTCGGGTTTCACAAGTATGTTTGTCTCGTTTCCTGATTGATAACTGAATGGAGAAAGGTGGGCATCTGTGGGAAAGCAAGTGGTGCCTAAACCTTCAATAGCAGTAGGATGATGTGTTTTGCTTTCACCTGGGAAGAGGCTGCAAGACAAAAAGGTAAACCCAACTGGATTTGGTGGGGTTTTCTTGACACATTACCACATTAGAAAGAAGAAAAAATCCACTGTACACTAATTCTGTGGTTTGCACCATTGTTACCAATAGCTTCCCAAGCGAGTGGGCCACCAAGCTTAGTTATCAAAGGCATAGTTCCAATTTGTGGTGAATTTACCATAACAGCTTTTCCTGGTTGTAATGCTATTGGATATTTCCTTCGTTAACAGGTAGAGCATCGGGTTCAGCTTTTGCAAAAACAGTTTGGCTCAAGGGCTCCCAGTGGGCCCATCCTGATTATTCACTTGGTGAAGTACTTTGGAAAGTCAGGTATCCCATTTGGCCTTGCATGGCTTAAAGCTCTTTTTGAATAAGCTATTATCTCTTTTACCATCCCATTTGACTGGAGGTAATAAGGGACATGGAATACCCACTGAATTTCTTCTTGCGCATTCTTGTACCTCCTTGCATGACAGATGTGAGCCATTATCACTTTGGATGGTTTCAGGACTAGGGAGAAGGTTTTATTCTGTACCTTCCCAAGTAAAAGCAAATTTCTTTTTATCCTCCTCGCAGGGGCAGTAAAGAACATACCCTTTACATCTAGCATTGCTATCCATGGGTATGCAGCTGCTTGTAGTGTGGTTGTTGGCATTGTGGTACTAGGTACTACAGCTGTTATTGGGGCTGGGTTGGCATTTGAGTGTCAGTAATCAATTGTTAGTCACCATCTCCCATCTGGTTTTCATACTGTGGATTATACGGGGAGTGGGTTCTGGACATCATCTGTCCTTTCTCCAAATCAGCTCTGATTTTGGAAATTCCATTCTGTGCTGCAGCAGAACCCGGCTATTGGAATCAGGGAGTGCGGGTCCTGCGTGGAGTACCGGGCACTGTAGCTGACTGATCTGTGTCAGGATTAGGGTTGACATTTGAACTCAAGGGGCATATGCTGCCCTCCAACAGGTGCCAGGCTCAAAACATCAAACCCCCAAATATTTTCATTGTAATCTTTAACTGCAAAGCCAGTAGACAACATGTGCTTCTCATGCGCTTCTCATGCCCATGAGCCACAAATTAACCAACTTTTGTGGTTTGGCAAGTAACACTTGCTCCATTCATTCCAGTGATTTTCACCTTTTGCCATCTGGGTCATACACCCGGCTTCCAGGCCTCCTGTTGCGTTAGTACTGATATCTGTGCCCCCACATCAATTAGAAATGCCAGCAATTGTTGCTAAAAAGCAAGTGGAATCAATGGGCCCATACACCTAATCCCTCCTCATGTTCTGTATGTCTTGATTTCATCCCATTTTGCAATTAAGTAGGGTTTAAGAATTGCCAGGGCTCCTCTAAGTAGGGGCGTTAGTTAGCACTGCATCATCAATTGCAGTTGATATTGGGATATTACTGGATTCCCATTTATTCATAGCTGGTATGAAGGCAGCTTTTGTGATGGCTGTAGAGAGCTCTTGACTATGATCTCTCTGCATAGTCAAGAGAGTCAATCTGGGGATTGTGCAGGGTTCACCTTGCTCCATGGCATCTTTTCCCCCAATAAGCCCAATAAGCTATCCTGATAGTGACAGGGTGGGATCCATTTGCAGGGTCAGGTCCTAAATTTAAGACAACTCCTGGACCCCAAAAGCCATTTGCGCCAGCAGCACTCAGGCAGACTTACCACAAAACCTGTTCCAGTTTCAGCGGTTTCCAGTCTCCTGCCATGTTTTAACTGCAGTTTGCCAGTTGTAACAGATCCCAGGGAGTGACTGGTACAGTTTATTGCGGAGCACCACCCCGAGGTCCTTCAGATTGTTGTTTTACTGATGGGTCTGGCTTCATACTAGGGGGATTTGAGGGAATCAAAGAATCATCTTCCCCCAGTTCACCCCTGTTGCAGTTACCCCATGTGTTTCCATCCAGTTCTTCAGGGGATACAATGAATTTTCTGATGTGTACAATGGCTGTGGATTTGGAAGCCCACGTAAGCATAATCTTGACCTTTTCTGCCATCTTTTTTCTCCTTTTCTTTCTGTAACTGTTTCTGCAGCTGCTCTGTTTTCAGAGACACCAATAATGCAGCTGCCTTTCTGCCTTCTCTTTCCTCTCGCAGATCTTGTTTCTCTCTACCATGCTTTTTCCTGTCCTGATGGGTGGCATATTGGCAGGTACCTAACATTTTGCAAGGGGCTGCTTTTCCATCCTTTATATGGCCCCTGTTCTTACACAGCTTTCCAATCATGCCACTTACCACAAGCCCATTCTTCTGAGAACCTGGGAGTCGAACTCACTCCCTGCTTTCACAAGTAATCAGTGATACCATTTGCCATCCTGCTTACTACACCCATCTATGGCAAATGAGTGGTTTAAGTGACTTTAAAAATCACCGTCAAAGGGATTAGCAAAAGTGGTTTTAATAATGAATTCATAAAAGTGCTTAAAGTTTGATAGCAAGGTTCACTCTATTACTTACATGGATGAAACACACAAAGGAAAATCAAGTTAGAATCGAGATGAATGATTTACCCAGAGACCAAAGATGAAAAAAGGTAAGGGAGACTCTCCCATTGAGTCACAAGGTTCAGAGCGAATCCCCTTGCTTTCTAAACTCCTGATGGAGCTTGGGTTTGGCTAGGTCTAATCTTAGTCTCAAACAACAGTTTATATCCAAGGGAATAAACTATATAGATTTCACTAGTATTGATTCAGCATGCTGTCAGCAACTTACCAAGGCTCTGTGCAAGTACGGGGTCTTCTCTCTGCTGTGGGTAAGGAAGGATCTCTCACTCTCAGGTAAAGATTCTCAGGCCTTAAGAGGCATCCCAGCGCCAAGGGAGATGGCTGCCATGCAGCCAGGCTGCCTGGCAGGGGGAGCTCAGAGGAGGCTACTTACACTGTCATGTTCATGGGATAGAGTGGATGGCTCATAGTCAAACTGCATATGATGGGAAAGGTAAGTGTGAGACTCCGTGTAACTTACTTTGTTCCTAGGTGAATGACTCTTGGAAAACCACCCACTACCCATGTGCTGATCGCATGATTGGTGTTCCAAGCTCACATGCACAAATGCTCACTGTGTCACTCTGCTCCTTGGTGGGTTTTCTAGAGGAATTCTTGGCCTGGCTGCTGCTCAGGCCTTTATCTCCTTCAGAGCCTGTACCAAACTACTGCTGGTTTGGTTAAGGGGTCAAGCACATCTGTCACAGATATCAGATCTGTGTGATAGTAAACAACAATGGAAGCTATTCATTTAGGCAGGTTTTCCCTTCAGAGGTTTGTTTTTTGATCTTCTAGTAATGGCTGCATCAAGCTTCAATGAAGGTTACATTTATTTTTTTGGTTTGTTTTCAAAGACTTTGCATATATAGACAGGAGATCTGTTAATTCTGAATTAGTCAAAAGCATACAAAACCACTTTTAAATGAGATTTGATTTCCAGGGAGATGTTAAAGCATTTCTTGCTTTGTCTCAGGAATTACCCTACAGAGGAAACATGCTCCCTTTAACTCAGACTCAAGTGTCTGTCAGCGCACTTAAGAGCGTGGCTCAGGGAACAAAATTCTCCACGTCAGTTTTACCTGTCTGGGTGCTTCACTTCGTCATCAGCTGGACTGTGGTTTTGTTGCTTCACAGGAACACTTCTTCCCCTCTCAAATACACCATCTCCTTGGTATCAGCACAGCACTTGTGTGGATGGGGAAAAGACTCCCTGGCCCTCCACACTTTGCAGGAACCCCTTACGTCAGTGCAAACTCTATGCTATAATGTTTGTCCATAAAATCTGGTCAACATTCCAGTCTGCACATCAGTTAGATATGACATGCAAGGTAAAGAAATCCCTCCTGGCAAAGCAAGCCAGGGTACTTTTAAAATCACACCTACTATTGTAGGAGCAATATCAGGAAAGTGTATTGAAATTATTTTAGGCGATACTTCAAGATGTTCTTTGAATTCTGTTGAATAATGTTGCTGCAAGTAGTGTAGGACACGTACTGGTTACACCAGTCTAACTAGTTCTGCAACCAAGTTTTGCTTCAAAAGGTTGAACCCACTTCCCCCTCTCAGAGGGTAAGGAGCCCAAGACTGGACAAAATCCTACACTTAAAGTCAGACATAAAAAGTATGAAACTGAACTGATATAAATACTGATCAATATCCTGGTATAAACAGTGATATAAGTGACAAAAAACCTGATTTAACTTGGAGTGTTTAGTTACTCACTACTGAATTAGACTGAAAGCTTGCAGGCACCAGTCTACAGGCTGTCCCTAGAGCAGGTAAAATGGAAGGACACTGGAAAAATCTCCCAACAAACACATCACTGGCCTTGAACACTCACACTCAGTGCAAATGCTTCAGTAAAAACCTGACCAAGCCACACAGTAAAGCAGAGAAACAGAACAAGAAATGATGATTCTTTTTCCTTATTTATTGGGTAAATGATTTAAAAGGTAATAACAATAGTGTTAAAACTACTACAATATCTTTCCACAGCCATATCTCACAGACCCACAGATAACCTTCTAGATTTTTTTTTTCTTTTTCCTCATTTTCCTCTTTTTAAGCCGTACTTAATATTAAAATGCCCATTTCAACAGTTTCTTCACACTAATAGCAATTAAATGTGGAAGGAAGAAGGATCTAGTTATAAAGGAAGGGGGTTCAGGTAATCTGTGATATTATTGTAATCAATCAAGTTACTAAGGAAGGAAGGAAAAGATGAGGCCTTACAAGCTACTCCAGGTAGCTCTAAGCCCATTATGTCACCATTGCATTAAAGATAACTCAAGATGCTGGTGAACAATTTAAAGTAATCTTTTTTTTTTTCTTTGTAACATATAAAACACTAAAATAACTTAGAAACTAGATCCAAATATCCTGAAAAGAATCAACTTTGATATACAAAAACAGTCATAAGTTGTTACAAAAGTTCCAAACAAAAGTTTGTTTTCTCAGTGCGTTTATGTACCAGCACAATTACTGGGTCCAGAGCAAAGAAAGAGGTTTTTCTTCTTTATTTTCTTCAACAGTAATAAAAAACGAGGAAAACATCTCTTTGTATAGAAAGAATCATTGCTGGTCTTCAGAATAAATGTAACCAGAAACCCTTAAATCTGAGAGGCACACTTTGGGTTTCTCTTTTTTATTTTTTATCTTTTTTTTTTTTTTTTAAACTTTTTTTGTTCTTTTTTTAACATAAAAGGAAAGTCACCAGTTTATTTCAGTGGAGGAGCTATTCAGGCTCCCCAAAGAAACTGAATTCCATTAACATCACTAGCAAAAATCAGTTAGAAACTGTACAAAAATAAAAAAGTTAACACATTTAATCCTGCAGGACTTTAGTAAGGACTGGAAGGCAGGCTTTAGGAGCAGCATTTGGGCATGGCTGGAGGCTTCTTTGGTTCGATCTAACACACATAAGAGATGTAACCTACTCCAGACAATGACTTTAAAAACCTGCACAGTTGAAGACAAGTAAAGAGGTCTGTATACAAACACCAGGTGTGCAAATGGATTCGTCTGCCTTGATTTCATAGCGTATCTGAGGTCAGAGCTTTAGTGTGCCCTCCCCTGCTGTGATCAGCATTGGGGTTGAGATGGTGAGAAGTCAGTGCTACAGCAGGCCAGGCAGAAGGAAGGCCACTTGGAGCATGACTAAATAATAGCTGCATTTCAAGTCTATGGTTTTGTTGTCTAACTCAGTTTACAGAAGAGGGGTTCAGGACATTATGCAAAAGAATTTAAAAAAACCCCAACAATCTCTGTAATGGAATAAGGCAAACTGAGTAGTGTAAAAAAAATTAACATTCCAACTTAAAATTAATTCAGCTACTTGGTTGTACCTTAACTTCTGATCAAGTACCCAAATTAAAGACAACGAAAACGATTGTAAAATCTGTATCTAGAATCAGCAATACATAAATGGGTACTAAACGTAACTACGAGGGACTGACATTGGTGGAAGCAATTGTTGATCAGCTTTAAGCAAACAGACCTATTCTGTCCCAGTGCATGTCACAGTGAACTGCACATTTTGTACAAACAAACCCACAATTACACATAAACAATCCGTAGCGTTTTCAGCACTTGCATGCTGAGGAGGTAGGTGCCCTAGAAACACTGTAGATATAGACTGATTATTCCAATCCTTCCCAAAAAATAGCATACAATCTGATTGACCACAGGCTCTGTAACAGTTTTTAATCAGTGATACAAAACTCTGGTCCAGAAGGGTCTGGCATGAACTCATTTCAAAAGCACACCTTTACAGTTTGTATAACACCCTTTTAACTAGATTTGTAAGCAACAGCTACTAAGAGATAGACAAAAATGCATTGTGCATTATGCTGTATACAAAAAGGAGACAAAACTATCCTTTTTTCCCCCAAGCCATGGTGGGAAGTATTGCTGACCTTGTCCTTAAAACCCTGCAGGATTGTTTATTCATCAGTATATCATTATTACACTGGTAAGAAATTCTGTATAACATCTGCATATATCGAAGAGCTTTTAAAAAATCTGATATGATTTTAGATCCGCATGACCAGTCACGTGACCTTCTTGAGGTTGATTAGCACCTTTCATACATATATATTTCTATATATAATAGAGCTTCTTTAAAAACTTCTAACAAGGAGCTCAGGCTGAAGCATGAGCTGTAACGAGATGACAGGTAAAGATGGGCTTGGATGACTTGTTTTTTGCAGCAGAATGATTCAGTTTGTGCTCAGTTTCCCTATAAGGGTAAGAAAAAAAAAAACCAAACCAACACAACTCTTGTCAGGTAGCCACTTGTTGACAATTTCCACTTGAAGACTAAGCCATTGACAAGTGTTCCCCAAGTAGAAACAAGATAACAGTATCATCCAAAATAGCCTCTGTATAAACATCTATGAATTTTTGCATCTTTTGGCTGGCATCTCTTGGCTCCTGAAATTTCAGGCCCTCTGCTTATAAATTAAGGCATCACAACTGAAAATGTTAATATTTGGACATCAGATGCTGTGGATGAAGGAATACCAAAGACCTTCTACAAGAACCTCCATAGAAATTAAGTGGCAAAGCTAACCTCACCTAAGGGATGAGCGGAATTTAGCCATATCTGGTTTTGAAACCCCATTGAAACCTTTTTTTACTATTAGTCTGATTTTTCTTTTTAAACAACTGAATTTTAATTGATTTTATCTACTGAATTTTATATATCTGTGTATTTACAAACATTCATTATTCAAAATAACTGGAATTTCTGCTTACTGTGGATTATTCACGCATATTAGGAAGGTCTTTTCTGTAATAGATGGCATGTGTTGTCCCCTAGAACATGCACTGAGCTACAGCAGGTATCGGGGTTCTGCAGGCACATGAGAGGAGCTAGCCCCTATCACATACTGGCCTCGCAATACACCACACATACCTTTTACTAAATCCTATTTTTACAGCAGGAAAAAGTTCCAATCCGTTCTCTTTCTTCTACTGTGTGGAGGGGAATCTGAATTATTACACAGTACTTTCAGCTCTCAAGTACTATTCCTGTAATAGATGAAAACATGTAAAATTATGACATACTTGTCCTGTGCTCTTTTTTTTTCTTTTTCAAACAATAGTTAACTTTATCTAACTATTCATGACTTGAAAAAACTCAACAAGTTCAAAAGCAGAACAAAACAGGGATTTTTATTTTCCAAAATAGGTTTGCTATAGAAATAAAAAAACCTCACTTAAAAAAAAATCCCCAAAAACCTGACACCAGAGCAGACTGAACACAGTTTGCTACAATATCTGGTGTGTTTGCTATATTTTTTCTAAGAATTTTATATATAAGTATATAGTTATGTCATAGACAAAGGCACTAAAATCTAAATCCATTTTCTTACTAATATGACATCTGCTACTCACCAACCTGTTTTTAAACACAAATGTCACTCCTAATTTGAGATCATCAGAAAGGCATCATCTCATTACAAATGCATCATCATGACTAGTCTTGACAGGGCTGGATTGCCTGCCGTTCCCAGCACAGGGTGGGACACAAAGGAACCTGGTGGCCAACTGGATTATGTTGTGCCCTATCAATTCAACCCCTTGATTAGGAAAATGCTGCTATGTTTAACGTCACCTCTTAATGTACACCTAATTGCTTCTCTTCATCCAAAAAAGCATTCTGGATGTCAGCCTTAACATTCTGGCTGCATGTGCTGGATCTGGAGATCATGTATATAGCTACATGTATACTCTTTACTGTGGGGGTGAACTATTGTACATAAAACATTATTAAGAACGTTATGAAAATGCAATTCATTGTCTAGTAGAATACCTGAATCTGATATGTTTCATTCCCTGTCATACCTACTAATGCAAAAGCCATGAATGCCTTTTTGCTAAGCAAAGCATCCCTAACAGTAATCCTTAAGCTCTTCCTTCCATCCACAGTCACAGAAAGCCTTGATTGATATAATTCAATGTTAATGAAGTAGAAATTTAAAATTTCATAAAAAACCCAAGGGCTATATAGGCTGCAAAAAAATCTGCAGTGACTCAGTAATAAAAAAAGTATGGGATCTTTGTAGTAATGCAGTTTTCCCTCCCGTTGCCATGATGGGCTTAACCAACTGAGAAGCCTCAACATGGCAACGGAAACTATCATCATAAAATGGTACAGTAATAGAGATAGCTAGACCAAGAAGGGGCAGGGTCTCCTGGGAAGAGGTCTGCAGAGAGGTCCAGTGACTGGTCATGCGGCTCAGTGTCAGGAATAATGGTTGTATGGTGGAAGGGGGTGCCCAATACCATTTTGGAAGTGATGATGCTGACGATGGGCAAGGTACTCTGTATAGCTCATCGTCATCTTCTCACTACGGTACCTAGAAAAGAGCAAAGAAGCAAATTCAAGAACTGTTACCAGGAAGCTGTAAGTAACACTAAAAATACTGTCCCAATGGTATGTGCAATGCTAACAACTCTGTACTTCTGATGGTAGAAATAAGACTAACTGCAGTTGCACAAGGGCAGGAGGGAACCACCATGGTTGTCAGGGTCATTCTTGAATCACACCACAAAGTGCTTATGGAAGACATTTTGAGTGAACAGAACTGTTAAAAATTGTTGCCTACTATGTTGCTCGAAGTAGAGGGAATAGAAACTCATGATGTTTTATTGAGTATGTCCCGCATCTTCAGCCAGCTCTTTACATAAACCCCGGGAGAAAATCTGTAAACAACTGCTACAGATTTTGGGGCTGTTTTTAAACTATCAGTGTGTAGTGTCTGCCAAATCCTGCTTTTAAAATAATCCCAGCTACATTAAATAGTTACATTCTTTTTAAACTAGAATCATACAGTCTGTCTCAAGTTAGAAGAGACCCATCAGGATCACTGAGTCAAACTCTGTGCTCCTCACAGGATTACCTAACACTAAACCATATGACCAAGAGCATTGTCCAGACACTTCTTGACATCTCGAGAGGCTTGGTGCCCTGACCCCTTCCTTGGGAACCTGTTCCAGTGACCAATCACCCTCTCAGTGAAGAACCTTTTCCTAACGTCCACTCTGAACTTCCCCTGATGCAGCCTCATTCCATTTCCTCACGTCCTATCACTGGTCACCAGAGACATCAGCACCTCCCCTCCTCTGCCCACCCTGAGGAAGTCGTAGACCACAATGAGGTCACCCCTCAGCCTTCTCCAGGCTGAACAAACCAAATGACCTCAGCTGCTGCTCACAAGTCTTGCCCCTCGATGCCTTTCATCATTGCGGTGTCCTCCTCTAGATACAATCTAACAGTCTGATATCCTTCTTACACTGAAGTACCCAAAACTGCCCACAGTACTCAAGGTGCAGTGTACAGTGCAGTGTAGAGTGGGACAATGACCTACTTTAACTGGCTAGCAATGCTGTGCTTCTTGTACCCCAGGACACGGTCGGCCCTTTGGGCTGCCAGGGCAAACTGTTGACTCCTGTTCAACTTGCCAGCAACCCAAACCCACAGATCTCTTTCTGCGGGGCTGCTCTCCAGCCTCTCATCCCCAGTTTGTATGTATAACCAGGATTACCCCATCCCAGGGGGAGAACCCTGCACGTGCTCTTGTTAAAGTTCATACAGTTGGTGATCCCCCAGCTCTCCAGATCTCTCTGTGAGGCCTTTCCATCCTCAAGGAGTCCACAGCTCCTCCCAGTTAAGTAAGACTGGCCACCAGCTTGATGTTACCCCATTTACTACACCTCTTTGAGCCTGACCCATTAGTCAGTTGTTCACCCAGCATAGGATGGATTTGTGTAGCTGTGTGCTGCACATTTTGTCCAGAAGACTGTGAGACAGTATCAAAAGCTTTGCTAAAATAAAACCCCCACATCTTGCCTTGGTCAACTAGATGGGTGACCTTGGCATAAAAGGAGATTACGTTGGTTAAGCAGGACTCCTCCCTCCTGAACCCGTGCTGCCTGTGATCAATGCCTACATTGTCTCTGAAGTGCTTTTCAATAGCTCCCAAAATAACCTTCTCCATAATTTTAGCAGGCACTGAAGCGAGACTGACAGGCCTGTAATTACCAGGGTCTTCTTACTCTTCCTGAAAATGGGACATTCGCCAGCTTTCAGCTGACCTCTCCAAGACTCCCAAGACCATTGAAAAATAATGGAGTGAGGTCCTGCAATACCATCAGCCAGCTCTATGCAACTAAAACCAGAATTCGGGCCCTGACAACAAGTATTTTGGACAGACTTGCATCAGTATTGACAAGGAACATATCGCCACGTTTACACTTATCTGCAGAAGCGTAAAATCTACATAAAACCAACACTATTCCACATTTCCACGAATTTCACTTAGAAAGACCTTTCATAAGAGATCTGGCAGATGAGGTTTGGTGAATTCAGCTGCAGTGATTTAAAATCCTTTCTGTCATGTTTTTCTTCTGCAGTTGCTCTGGTTGTTCTCTTTGTTCTCTTTTTTTTTTTCGGAAAAAAACACAACAGATGGCCCAACCACTTGCACTCGCAACCCAACACAAAGTTACAACTACTGTGGAGATACCACCTGCAGCGATGAAGGTGGCAAACGCATTTGCTTCTGTCACGTCTCTGCCAGAAGAGCAGAGCAGAACACCAGAACACCTTAGACAGGCAGTTTTGTGCTTCTGAGCACCAAAGTTTACTCCGTGTTTACTCCAGTGTTTGGTACTGATGTACTAATGTAACAAAACCGGTCCTTGCTTAGAGATCAGCTGTGGCTTTTCTGGAGTTGACAAGTAACCTGGTGAATGAAACCCCCACCAGTGAAACTCAACTGTAAGCTCAGCAGTTACTGAAGTTAGTTGTAAGTGGGTCAAAGTAGGCCAAAGGCAGCCTGGCTGGAATCACATCTTATGTGAGCAGATGGAAGAGAAAATGCAGTTCCTGTCCTTATGCATTTCAGACCCCCAGAATTGGTACATTTCATTCAGCTCCACTTTTTTTTAGTTATCTTCAAAACATGTCCAGAACTACTGGGTATGAGCCTGAAGTGAAGATAGTTAGAATTAGACTAGTTTTGATCAGCTTTATTCACACACAGGAGATCTGCTTTAATTCATGGTTGAAAAGGAAGTTAAAGGCACTTACTCCACTCTTCCATGCTTTACTATGCAACTAGAAGTTGTTAACATGAGGCTCTGAAAAAGGCTGTCTGAATGCTGGGAAATGGTTACTATTTTAATACTGCTGTTCAGAATATGTCAGCAGAAGCAGAGTTTTTAAATAAATAAAATAGCCAAAGAAAAACATTCTTAACATTTAAAATTATGCTCTATTCCACTTCATCAGGCCAGTGATTTTGCTGGAAGTTTGGATGTTGTGAACTCAAATATCTCAACATGGGGGTTTTGATGCTCTGGGATTTTTTTGAGGTGGCGGTGGTGGGTCTGGGGGGGGGGGGGGGTTTGCTTGTTCTGTGCTCACATCCCATTGCTCCAAACAAAATCATACAGCTGGAAGAATGCGTTGTGTAATGCAGAACATTTGTTTCTAGTAAAACATATTCCTTATTTACTGAGGTATAGAGAGATTGTAACTTAAGAACTACAGCACGGTTACCCTTGCCCTCAGCTATCTCTGTATATCCATTTTGAACAGAAGATATGTAGGCATACAGCTGAATAGTAAAAGGGGATTGGGTTCTGCATTTGGAGATTTAGCTGGACTCTCTAATAGCTAGCTAGAGTTTAGCAGTCATTTTATACCACAAACTTACACTAATCTACAGTTTCAGAGGTGTTCTTACAGACGTTTACTCCTCTACCCTTCACCATGTAACTACAATACTATGAGGCAGAATATCTGCTGCTAATTCTAAATATTCTGGCTCCCAGCCATTACAAAACCCTCAAGAACATATTTATTAAATTAGCAAGATCAAACACACTCATGTGCAAGAGTGACAGAGTAGGAAATGAAACATTAATGTCTTCATTCCTGAGAATACTGACACAGTTTAAGCAGTAACTGGCTCTCGGATCAGGTACCTAGCTGGCACACCATCTGCTCAAACACAAATGGACAATGCCAAGTAATCCTTGTTCCCAACAACAGCCCCTGAACATCCATTACAGCCAATGACCAAACTGGACAAAGCGAGAGCTAATGTGCTAGTAAGATTTTTCAGTTATGAAACAAAATATGCAAGTACCCTGATGCGTGTGTAGACTGATACTTAACAACAGCCTTTTCCTTCTTCCTTAATGCCACTAATTCCTATGCAAGGAACAGATACTCTCAGAAGTCCACACTGCTATTGTGAAAAGAAACAAATCATTAATAATATATACAGGAAAGCTTACTATTAACATCTGAAATGAGCACTTGCCAATGAACACATCACAGTACTACAAAAACAGGACTTATCTGTGGTATCCCCCGATGCATACCTGGTTAGCTTTATTGTTTTCCTGAATTCATTAGTAATCGGAGCCTTGTAGCCTCCTTTCCTCAATAAGGAATCTATGGTTTGAATGTGGTCCCATCCTGTTGGATTTGACAGTAGTAAAACTTAGTAAGAAATACAGCAATAAGAATAGATGTTGCAAAAATACAGACAGTACATAGAGTTACTGATAATTAAAGTGCTCTGCTGACATTCTGTATCAAACATAGAACATTCTTCCCTCCTTAGAACAGCTAAAGGAGTTGGTTACACAGAGTTTACTCTACAAACAGGAGACATCTCTGTCTTGTAGTTGTAATATATTAACGGTGGGCCCACTATATCCAGGTGTCTTAGACTAGGGCAGGATACAAAATTAAACCTTTCTGCAATGTTCAGGTACAATAATGTATCACAATTACTTTATAAATACCTAGGAGAGCATCAAAAACTAAATTTCTGTATAAAATTTAAAAGAATTATTAGCTGAGCTTGTGCAGAGAATTTGAGGTGAGACTTATTCATAAATATAACAACTTTACAGTGATACATCTGATTTCAGAACTACTGTATTATATTGTAGGTGTCTGGGTAATTAAAAAAGTGATGGTTTAAAACCTCAGTCATCACTGTTCTCAATAACATTTTCATGCTATTCATAACACCTATTTATTGATTTTAAAAGCCTAATATTTTCAGTAGCTGTCTGACATGTTATTTCCAAAAGATGCAATTAGATTAGTCACATTGTTACATTAAAATAAAGGTAGTTTGGGGTACATAAAAAAATACAAATGAGTAGTTGTGGGTGCTGTAAGTCAGATTGCAGTGCACAGTCTGCTAAAGCTATCTAGAAATTTAAACACACCCCACCCCCCCCAAATCCCTGAATTTAAAAAAAGCAGCTTGGAAAGCCTCTAAATTTTTAAGTGACTATTTGGAAACAGAATTATCAATTAAAGATGATCCTCACTAAAGGTATGATCCTATTCCTTAGTAGACCAATTCAAATATAAAAAGGCTAAGAAAACCCCACCCCAAAACCCAACAACAATGCAAAATATACAAGATAGAGAGATGCTGTCAAGCCTGGAAGAAAATCTCCGTAGTGGTCATAGTCAGCTGCTTAGTCCAAATGATTACTGTTCCACAAAATCTACTACAGGTTTTAATTCACAAAATTAATTCTGTGCCTCTATAAAAAGGGCCTTTAACAACATTAATGAAAGCAATTCCCTTCCATCCATCAGAAAACCTGGGAAGCCAGTGCTCATAAAAGGTAAGAAGAACTAGCAGAAAGTACCTGTAACTGAATAAAAAGACCCAACACTTTTCATTGCAAATTTTGGAAGAGCTCAGCTGTAAGTTAAATATACATCCCATGACTTAACAGAGATTTTGCATGTCACCAATATCACAGCTAACAACTACGAAAACTGGCAGCTTTTAACAACTGGGAAGTTGGTTGACAGCATGTACCACCCCTCCATATTTTATTTCCTACAGCTATGCTGCATTTATGACTGGTTTTAAAACAGCTACAGGTTACTGAATCCCTGCAAGGGGGACTGACACAGGCATGTAATCAGCATTTTATATAAGAGTCTTCTTACAATTAAATATTGCGCCATCATCTGACATCAGTGCAAGGTCAAATATTGCATTTTAGATTTATAGGTATGTTTAAATTCTTCACCAGATCATATGAAATAAAGTGCAACAATGACCTTGCTCCTTTGCAACCTCCGGTAAGTAGGTGGCGGTGCGTTTTGATCCTTTTTCATTGATGAATTCTATTCTAATGCCATGTACACCCACCTGCAAGAAATCGGCAGCTTTATTAGTACACTGAAAGAAAAAAAGATACAAGAGATTTCTATCATGACAAAACCAAAACGTGAACCTTCCAGTGGCTAACACCGTTCTGTGAGGAGCTTCAGGACGTGGCACTGAAGCAAATGTCATCTTTTTGAAAGGTATTCACCTTCCAGCCTCGTGAGTTCTGCAGTGGCACAAATAAGCTCCTCGGCTCCCCACCACAGAGCTTCATTTCTGGTCTGAAGGAAAGCAGCTGAGATGCAGAAGTCATTCTGTCTCCCTCTGACTCGGTCAGCAATGCTGTTGCTGAGAAAATCCCCTGGTCACCAGATAAAATCTGCAGGCAACCACAGCACTGGCAAATCTGAAGATGCTTCAGTTTTCAAAGTAATCAATTTTGTTCAAAGTAACAACTGAACAATGAAAGATCTGTCACACTGCGAACTCCAGCCTGGAGTCTTCCAAATTTCTGCCAATGTATGACGCATTTTAAAGTATTCAGCTTCAGATTCCTATTTCCTTGTATGAGAAAATACCAGGATGGAAATCAAAATTACTAGTATCAAGGAGTTAGATGTAGATAAAGTTGAAGTTCCAAGAACAATAAAAGAGGCTTGGCACCTTTGCAGGGCACTGTTTAAGCACCCAGTTTTCCAGGTGCAATAGTTCTCTTGAGAGCACTTGGACCAGGCAGCCACAAAAGACATACATTCCAGTGCCAGTGAGGTTTCAGTTGCTTTGAGTTCTGTGCATAAACACACAGCATTAGCAGACAGACATTTTCATGCCCACATAATTGTTAATTCCATTTAAATCCAAAGTTCCCAATCTTGTATGTGAAAATGAACAGTTTATGTCTCAAAGGGTATTGGGTTACTTGGTATGGCACTTATTTGATATGCTGTAAGTTTTTCCAATGACAACCTATTTTACTGTAACTGCCTGACAGAAAACAAAATCAGGAGTATTGAGAGAGCTCTACCACTTGCTCAGTTAACATATTTGCTTATATTAAGAGTTTATTTTTTAATCTTTATCTAAGACACAAGGGTGGGGGAACAGGAAGAAGAGTCTCTCTTGTGGCTGGCCATGGCCTCAACAATTTCTCCCCATGAACTTCACATTGCTTAAATAGGAAAAGTTACTTGGAGACTAACAAATTTAATTCACTGCAAATTTCAACACAGCGTTTCATTACCAAATACTCCTAAACCTAACTTTCATAATGGGGGTATATAATCACTACAGATCTTATCTGTATACTTGGATGATGTAATTAGAAACCCAAAGGGCCTGAAAGTAAAATGAAGCAGTTTTAGAAGCTGAAATGAGCCTACTGAGTTTATTCCAAGAACAGAGTAAGCTTTTGCAGCTGGTGATTTTCTGTCTATATTCAGTTGCCTAAGCACTAACATCAAGTATTTTCAGGTTTTTCACACCTTAAAAACCTGCAAAATATTAGATCCTAATTCTACACAACTGTTCTGCATAGTAGTGATAGTGTAGTACTCATGAGAAACTAAGCAGAAACACTAGTGATGTATTAAGTACGACCCAACATTCAAGCAGTAGGAATTGCACTGGACTGGATGTTTCCCATTAACCATTTTAATGGACTTTAGGCTCATGTCTGTAGAAGAGAAAGAGTAGAACAGAATTAATAAGGCAACGCAACTGCACCCCCAATTTCTTTGGTTGAGAAGATCTTGCAGCATTCTGTGAAGCAGGAATTCCAACTGTGTAGCTAAGCAGTACTCTTAGTCCAGTACAAATGGCTTTTCATTGTTTATCTCCAGTTAATCAAAACCAGGCCTGAGCTAAACAAATGGAAAGCCACACACAAACAAAATAAGGATGATCCACGCTAAGACCAGCACGGGCACAGTCAGGAATTTGACTTCCTCAGGGAACCAATGTTCCTGTATTGATGAGAACCCTTGTGAAATTTCCTAAAGTACTCCTCTCAAAGGTGGAAGGTAAGGGCTAAGTACCTGTTTGGAAGGCATCAGCTGCAGGACAGCCCTTACTGCCAGCACACCAGTTAAACAGCGACAAACCCTGTGCCTGCCTCCCAGTTCTACCAGTAAAAGCATTTACCTAACCACAGGATGAACCAGGTCAGGCTGTTCTGGGTTATGGCTGATCCTCCTACGTACTTACGGTTTGTCATCTCAGTCTTTGAACAGCAGCAAGCTATAAACATTTCCAAATAAAAGGCTGGCTTGACAGGACAAGGGGTGATGGCTTTAAACTGACAAGAGGGGAGAGTGAGATGAGCTCTTAGGCAGAAGCTCTTCCCTGTGAGGGTGCTGAGGCGCTGGCACAGGGTGCCCAGAGAAGCTGTGGCTGCCCCATCCCTGGCAGTGTTCAAGGCCAGCCTGGACACAGGGGCTTGGAGCAAGCTGCTCTAGTGGAAGGGGTCCCTGCCCGTGGCAGGGGTTGGAGCTGGATGAGCTTTAAGGTCCCTTCCAACACAAACCAGGCTGGGAATCTGTAACTTGCAAGGTATTCCTTTTGATTCTACATAACACAGTAACTTTCCCCTTTATTTACCTAACTAGTACTGTGGAAATAGCTGCATACAAACTTGCCTGGAGATGGAGCAGTTCAAAGCGATTATTGCTACTTATTAGAAGCTGACCCCACTTTTTATTAGCTGAATTCTACAGCTTTTTAGCCTCACGTTTGTAGCAAATATTCTGGCTTCTTTCTGATCATCCTTAGTAGGGCTTAAATATGACATGCTGATTTAACAAAGGAGGCTAAAGACTACTCAGGAGATACGCTCTCCACTTGATGGCAGGCATTCTTTTTTAAATGCATCATTTATTTACGTACATGAAATCACTGAGTATCATCCAAAGAGAATAAAATATTGAGATCAAGACTCTTTCTTCTAAAGAATACAAGCTGCAGGAGTTGCTGGTGCCACTGCACTTTTAAGAAGGAAAGAATTTCCACAACCCTTAAACGTACTAACTTCATAACAATGAAAAGCCACCTTTCGGTCAACACCTCAGTTTGCTACAACTGTTTAGGCTAATATTTAAACCAGAGCACACAGGCTAAAGGCCTTTTGTATCAACACAGCAAGCAATTCTGCAGATTTGACTTTACTGAAGAACAGCAACTTCAGGGCAAAGATCTCTTTCAAGGTATTTTAAGGAACAGCCTGTGGTCAATTCTAGTTATTTATTACCCTGGTGGAATTACAATGATGTTTTCCAAAAAGTTTCTAATTATAATTACGTACAATTACAATGTTCATGATGTTTTAATTAAAAATGGGCAGAGGACCTGAGTTTGCAGGACAGGCTTTACCTTCTAGCAAAACCCCCCCAGATTCTTCATTAAATTAATGAGAAAATCAATTAGAACAGTTGCTGTAACATGAAATAGAGAGGGAACGAGTAGAGGCACTTTGCTCTTCTCTTCTGTATTTCTAGAACACTCTCTCAAGGAGGCAGAGCCGGAAGCACCGAAACTGGAATTGCAAGACCTACAACTTGATCATACCTTATATACACCGTCTGTGGGATCTGAATGCACTTACAGGGCATTCTGAGTGTAGGCTCATTTACCCTAATGGCAGGCCTACAAGCTCCACAAACCAAACAGATGATCTTTCTAAAGGACCCAAAGCCATGGTACTTCACAGCAATCTATTCAAGCTCTTCTACATTCCTTCTTTTGGGGTGCTGCTAAGTAAACACAGAGTTCCAAGTACAACATGAGATGCAAGTGCATCTGCATTAGGAATGAACAGCAAAACTGGAGACACTAGTTCATAACTCCCAGAGTTCATTTCAAAGCCTTACATCTGTTCAATTACTACAGTGCACTGCAATTCACATGAAGTCCCACGTAAGTAAGAATGCCATGTTACAGTTTAGGAAGCACGCTCATGAACCATGGCATGGAATTAGTCCTATAAAGGTGTGCGCTTCCTCCTAGTTACCTTAATAAAAGGTGGAAATAGCAGCAAGTTGAAAAATCACATGGGAGCTAAGAGCAGTCTATTACTGTCTCACTTGGCTGAAGCTTCTGTTGCAAAAGGATCTCACATTGGTTTTGACAACTGACATATTGTTTCCATTCAGGAAGACGATTCATTAATTAGAGAACAGAGTATCTACACTCTGCTTCACGATACAGGAGACACTCCTGAGCTGGGTCTTCACATGATCTCGTATCAAAGCCACCAGACCACTGGGAGTCATCTGAATTGGCGATTTTGAAATACAGTGACATCTTGTCAGCAACCTGCTGATTTGCCCCCTCAGGACCATCAGTACCATCAGCCCTACAGAAATAAGGTCTCCTAACCAGGGTGACGTCCTTCAGGGTGATCTTAGCGTTATACAGGATGAAAGACACAGAATCTCTCTGTACATCATACTCTATAGGCATCCTGAAATGTCCTTTTGCCATTGATATTGCATAACTGCAGCTCCTTTAAAGGAAACACAGATGACGTAAGCTATCTACTGACAGGAGCACAAACAGTGATGAATCGTCCCTTTAAAGACTAACAATTACAAATTTTATCTTCCCCGTATTTATATACACAACCCCCACAGCCCTTTTACATGGAAAGCTTGTGGATCATCCACAGCTGTACATGGTACAATCATTAAAAAACCTTAAATGGAATAGGAGAGAGCAACTAAGCAAATGGATAACACAAAGACTATTCTATTTTTGACCCTTCCACTCTTCCCTCATAAGCCAGGGCTTTCCAGTAAGAAGATCGTAAGAATCCATAAAATCAGTCAGAACCGAGCAAGACTACAGTTCTGCACTGAGCTTCTTTACAGTTGTTAAAGTCTCAAGGACTTTGCAACAAGATACAGAAAGGACATAGAAAGTAAACCCCTCCCTTGTTTCATACAAGAATTAGTTATGAATCAGAAGTCTTCCAAGGAACAAAATCAAAAATAGTCTTCCTGAGGTAGAGCGTAGGTTTAAACTCAGGCTTTGGCTTCAGCTTCTCTTGTAAGGAAGAACAGTTGGGTCATGTCAGAAGTTTATTATTGAGAGAATAAACCAGCATCTAGTAATTTTGACAGACCACATGGAAAGAGCTAAACGCTATTTCATTATGCACCTCACATAATGAGACATTTCTGAGTGTATTCACAGTCTGACTTTTAATGAACTATAATAAATGCGATGAAACTGAAAACATCACAGTGGTTACTACCAGAAGTCAACCTAATAAAGCAGAAAAACTCTACCACTTTTAATTTTGACTTTAGTTTGGTTTAGTATCAAAAGTCACTCCAGTTTTGATTACTTGAAAACACTGCTTGAAGCGCTCTTAACATCTCGGTGACAAGGCAAGTTCCTTCTCTGAACAAAGCTCCAGGTTGGGAATGCACAGGCAGTTCCGGAAAAGGTTTATTTCTGTCTGACATTACATAAAAAATGAATAATTCTGGTTCTGGTGAAAACGCTGATAAACCCCAAAGGAAACTTGCATTCATCTTCTTCAAAATCACATACCAGAAGGTAAGGAGTCCTTGCCACTCTGAGGTGAACAGGAAATCTTTTCTGTCAGATTTTCAGCCACTGTAAAATTCATAATGCTGGGGTTACTGCAGGATACACCACTGTGATACAGTGGGGCCTCTTTCCATTTTAACAACAAATGCAATCGTGTTCAATATGCATTTGTTACATGGGAACACAACAGCAACTTCTTTTTCTCATCCTAAGTATTTAGCAGGGCTAAATCATCATTAAAGGGAAATGCTGTAACTGTGTCTGCCATTACAGCATGTCCACTATCATACATGACAATTTCAATTTCTGTTTCATGTTCATTCGAGTACAGACTCAAGAACAATACAACAGTGGCACTGAGATGAAAAATTCATCTTAAGTTCAGTAACTTGTTTTTTGCAAGTGTCTAATACCAAATAATTCGGCAAAAGCAGAAGAGTACAGAATAACACCTCCTTCAGTACAGCTTCCCAGAAATCATTCTAAAAGCAGCCTTTGCTTCTTAATCTCTTATTCTGCTGGTCCAAAACAACGCCTGCAAGGTTTCCTAGAGCCTAACAATTAAAATGGATCCTGCTCCATGCTAGGAAAAACAAGAGCAATGATTTACTTGGCCTCACTGTACAGGGGCTTTGTGGGGTCTGTGCAGACCACCTGCTTTGAATGCAAAGAGTGTTTTGGGAAAGATAAATGGCTCAGTCCTACAAGCTAAAAAAGGCAGCTTGTTTTGGGACTGCAGGTTTTTGCAGTGCTTGTTTCAGAAGCATGCACCAGACTCTGAACTTCCATACTGAAACATCCTCTTTCTAGAATCAGTGGCCTGATCTACCATGTTCCTGTAGTTAACTTTGCTGCAAGAGAGGTCTTGGACAATGTCTTGCTTGATGGAGCATGAGACATAAATACAGCTGTGCAGACCATTCTTATTCTGAGTAACTAAGTGAGCAAGAACAGAACTTGGTTCCACTTTCACAGCACAAATTTTTAAGGTGACAGTTCTATCAAAAAGGATCTTTTCAATCTGTGCACGAAACAATGCGCAGAAAGTGCAAAATATACAGTGACAACTACACTAAATATACGCAGCCGATTTCCATGGTGTGAGTTCTGCTATAGATGTACATGGTACGAAAGTCATTTTCTTAGGAGATACCTGACATCCTTACCTCCCAGTCCATGTAGTCACATACATCTTCAAAGTTAGTGAGTAGAGACACTGAGCAGAAAAGCCGTGGCAGCTCATCCCTCGTCATGGGGGGAAAACGACTATCTTTAAGGGCACTGTTGAAGACAAAACACAATTTCAAAGGATTTTTTTTTTTTAATTAATGTTCAGGGATCAAATGAATCAACTGAAAAGTGCAAAAGACAAAAAAATCCCGATGAAGTGATGACCAGTTTGATATTCCAGCTGCCAGGGTCACACACACCGACCACCATCCCCAGCTTTCTCCTTAGCCATTTGGTTCAGTTCTTGGCTGGTGTTCTGGGGCTATTCCTTCCTGAGCTCATTTTGCTACTGTGACAATCTCACTAATGAAGCAGCAGAAAGGTTTTGGAATAAGTTACAAAAGCAACAGCTTTTTACTGGTAATTTAGGAAATATCTTTCAAAAAGGATTAAAGTATACACCACAAAGTAGAGGGGGAAATTCTATAGCCTGTGGTAATCAAACACACAACACAGGAATCGAACTGTAGAACTTAATTACCCAGTGAAAAATAATCCAAACAAGCAGAACATTCTCCCAAAAGAGCAATAACATTCATGCTCACTGGCAAAGGTGAATATATAAAGGTAAAAACATCCAAGGGCTCTACAGAGCTGTAAAGCTACAGGACTCGAGGATGTTCTGCAAAGCAGATGTAACGATTAGTAACAGGGAAGCTTGCACACAGCTAAGCTAATCCTCAGGCTAACACACCACTCTACAGACAAACACACACCTAACAGGGTAAAATCAGCACAGAGAGGAACTACCTGTGCACATGCCAGAACACTTTGGCAAACAAAGCTGTTAACAGACAGCGAGCTGTACCACGAGTAAGAACATCTGTTAACAACCTACTTGCGTAAGTTTGGTTAAGAACCAGTTACATTGGAAAAGGGGAGGTTAAAGTGAGGATGGCATCTCCTAATTTTGTATTCTCGTAAGGTTTGAAATATGACATGTATGAATACAAACGTGCTCATCTCCAACAAAAACACTGCTCTGCAACTGAGCTTTTGGAGGAGTAAAATACCATTTAAGAGACTTACTGAAGTACTAGAAATACTTCACGTGTCTCATCATTTCAGCTAACAATCAGATCATTCTTACTCGTTTTACTTGTCATACAGCCGGTGATTGCCATTAGCTGAGATCACCGCAGCCATGGCCACGGTATTTAGAATACGGCTGAAGTCTCTGCATCACATACCACTGTATTTTATAAAGAGTAGTATAACTTTATCAAAGCAGACGAAATAGGAACATGTAAGCAAAAAAATGTAAGGTTTAGCTAAAGGAAATCATCATGTGTATAACCAGAAATAGCTTCCCATCATGAATTAATACCATACATTGAAGAGTTAAAACAGAATCTGTATTTTCTTGGGGTGAGGGGAAGGCAGGCTTTTACCCTAGCTATGCTGTAAGTACAAAATAGAACATAGTCCTGGAACTTTGACTAGAAGCCCTTCCTCAAGCTTTGGTATTTTGACATTACAAAATAAGTCAGAAATTTACACTTTCATTATGAAGACAAATTCACTATGTAACTAATTAACAGCAGGCCTACACTAGCCATTATTTAGGGGTAATTCTAGGCAACCCCCATTAGAGTTGCCATAGACATGAGAGAAATAGTAACGGGAGTATGCTCTGACCAAAGGGCCAGCTCAAACCAGAAGTCCATAGAACCCAGTATTCAGTAATAATCAACAGCAGTTCACAAAATGAATGAACACAGTAAATATCTTCCCTGGAATACTCTCCAGGAATCCAGCTCTTTACAGCTTAGGTGTTCTGAGCCAGAAATGGCATCTCTGCACTTAGAAGCAGTTTAGTAAGTGCACACATACACACTTTCAGATTTTCATCCCACCTTTTACTAAAAATTACCTTCAGAAATCCCAATACTCTTCAAATCCGTCACCATGAGTTTGCTTATATGCAAATTCCTCCTTTCCTCAAGGTGTGCTCTACCTGCATCCTATAACCAATCTATTTGAACACTACTGTGATACTGTGATACTGAAAAGCACCCAGAGACACAAGCATTATTAACCAACAACTGCGCTCATAGATATTGCCCAAACTTGTTTAAAAACATGTGTTTTTTTCACAATTTATGCAACAATCTTACTATGCAAAACATTTCCCGTATAGTAAAACTATACAGCTTTCAGAAAGTTACAGGGTTTTTTGCACCACTTGCTAGCAGTATGCATACAACTTATTCCTGCTCACTGGAAATCTGCACTGGCATTACCAGGTGAGAGAACACCCCTAATTTAACATACTTTTAAGTCATACAGAAACAAAAATCATACAGTGCATGCATAAGCCACATCTCAGCTCACCTGCCCACATGCTGAGATAATCATCTGGAAGAAGACAGGTGAATTGTGACAAATGTGAAGAGTGATAAAAAGCCAAGATACGAAACCTTCATGTCAACACAGCGGAAGCAGAAAGGCACACACGGAGGCACACAAGCCTCAGGTGAATGAACGTTAGTGAACGCAGGGCACTGCAGTAATCATTGCAAGCTTAGCTGGCTAATTCCATTATTGAATAAAATGACACTGGCACAAATACCTTGCTTTCACCTACCTACCTCATGTAAGCTACAATATTGTTATGAAGTGGTAGTGCCATTTCAGCTATACCTAGTTCCTTCAGAACTGCTAGGTGCTATTTTAGCTGTAAAGCCTGCTGAAGCACTGCTCCTGAACACCTTCGTGACTACACGCATCTGTGCACATAACCTGCATTAGCACTCACACTGCTGAAGATCAGTGAGGTGGCTGGCAGAACTAGATCAGGGATTTGAGTAAGTCTCTGACACCACTGTGACTGATCAGTACTGAATACTGTCGGCCTTTCCCTGACTCCAGACCCCATATTACAATTTGCTGTCATCTTTCCAAACTGTCTTATCCCTGCAACAGAAGTAAAACCAAAATTTACCAGAGACATTTGTGTTGACAAACAATCAGCAATAGGAACAGAACATACCCACGGCAGATGCCAACAAGAAACCCTTTCTGGTGCTGCTACACTTGAAATACTCTGCCTACTAATGCAAAATATATGAACCCAAAATAGTCCAGCAATTCTATCAGGTGCCAGTTTTAGAAGTACCTTAACACTTAATCATCCTGCCCTCATAAGTTTGATCCAAGCGTTATCACACACTGCTTTAAAACTGGGAGATGCTGATCTTGTTAAGTGCTGTACATTACAGTTGGAGTATCAGTCATTCCATTATTTCTACCATGATTAAAACTCCAAAGTAAGTTCCAGACACGTTTTGAAAACTTAAGAGCAGAGCAGGTATGTATACTTGTCATAGATTAACTGCTTTCATTGCGGCTTTTTTTAATGCTCGGTTAGCAGACCTGTGTCATTAGAGACGCTTCCCTTCAGAACTCGGCAATGATCCTTTAATCCTAAACTTTATCTCTGTGGGTAGTGAATGAATTGCCATCTACTGACTTCTCTGATGATGTCAGTACAACAAGTGGAAGGTATCCACGGAATTACTTATGGGCAGCTGTCCACACTAGCTAACACAGTGGCATCGCCCTCAGAGACATCAGCAAATTTTCAACACTTCCCAAGGATGGAAAAGCTTCCGTGAGCTTTTACTTGTATTGCTCCTGTTCCAGGAACAGTTTCTAGGGGCACTTGGCATACTCTTTGTAAACTCTCAAAGACATAGGTATCCACTGTCATGGGTACCTACTTGTCATGGTAGCATAGCCCTCTCAGTGAGCAGCTCAAAGCAAGCATGAAATACAGAGAAGCTGATGTATGCTTGCTTTCCTCAAAAGCTTGTCACTGGTCTGAGCTGTTCAGAGTGAAGAGTCACTGCATAATTGTGTGTTGGCATTCTTGATTAGTAGAGGAGACTTTGTTCTGCTTATTTGAGGGAAGCATTGCATTTGTAATATTAGAATGTGATTTTACAATCTTACTCAATGCCGTGTTCTTCTGTTAACTCCCTATTAGAAAGATAAAAGGATACTTACGGAACACAATCTGGCATATTACATACCAGGTTAATAAAAATATTAACTCCACAATTTCTCTGTTAAACTTAGAATTAAGGAAGAGTGAGTGGAAATAATTAGTAAAATAAGTTGGAAAAATCAGGCAGAGCTCAAAATTACATTTAAAGAAAAAAATACTCATTGTAAAAGCATTTTCTAAACCATCTGCTCTTTATTTCTCACTGCCCAGAACTCATTTACATACATTGCTGCTGAGTGTATGAAAGTACATGGTAAGGAAAAGTTGAAAAGGAGCAGTGCCAAGCCAGGGGAATTCCAGCTGGCCAATAAAAGGACATTAGTTTTTTCCACAGAGAATTCTGCTCCTTGTTGAAAGCGAAGCAAGCAAAGTCAAAACTGAATCCTGTTCAAAGAAAACTATTTTTAGACACAAAATGCATACACACACATGCAGGGCCTTTCTAGTTAAATATTTATGTGGTCTTGGGTATCCTACTAAGATCAAGGAATTGCCAGGCAAGGAAAAACACAACAAAAACCCCCAAAGCAAACCGTTACTCAACTATCAGTTTTTCTTCAGCTGAGCAGCGCTACGCAAGTCTCAGCTTCTCCTCAACTGAAGTTTCCTTCACCATCGGCTCTCCACAAATGTTTTTCAGTAATTTCATTTTCCATATACCACTCCTTGGATTCGGGAGAGCAAAAAACCCTGCAAACACTTTAAAGACACTGAGAAAATTTAAACCAAAAGGAAACTGTTCAAAGTTCCCATGACAAAGAGCATAAAATTCCGCAGAAAATAGAATTAAGGTTTGTATTCCTTAGGACTACATCTTGATTTTGTAAAACACCACCAGAGGCACTCTCTGAATCATTGGCAATCACAGTAGGAGCAGGTGAGCAAACTGCAGCACATCCCTGTGTTGTCTGTCAGTCATTTCGGTAGCCTCTAAAACTGGTTTGGAAAAAAAAGGCAGCTCCAGTCTTTAAGGACCTATGGCTCTGAAATGTGATGTGGCAGATGGATAACAACAGTAACACACAAACTGGGGAAATAAGAAATAGCAAAGCTACGTTACTCGGTTCAGAAGCATCTGAAAATGTTTGGGGTTGAACTGAAAGGACCCTTTAAGGTTTGATAACATATAAGAATCAAAACCAGGAAAGAAGGATTTAAGTGCAGATGAATGAAGGTATTAAATGAATGAAATTCTTTATTAACAACATTTCTCACTAAACCTCTTTGTTGGGGACAGTCACATCTACAGACCCAAACTAGAGAGAGACTTGCAGCAAAACAGGATACAGTTTTGTACATTACTGGAAATTACTTTGGGGATTTAAACATGACACAAGGGAATGGAGATGCAAGGGAAGCTGTCAAACACTGGGCATGATATAAGTAATACTCACTTTTATAGGAAGTGTAAATGAGGCAGAGACATGAAGTGACTCATGCAATTTAGGAGGCTTGCACAGTGAGTCAGTGACAGGATCGAGAATAGCATCCAAGATCCCCAACTTCTAAAAATCTACTTTTTGTGACAGCTTCTTTCACAATCTGCTCTGCCTACCATGTAGGAACATAGCTCCAGGATGATTAATCAAAATAGGACTGATAAATATAGTCAAATTAATCCAATTTAGAACAATACATTCCCCATTGCCTTCGCAGTTCACTCTGCTATAGCCAATTTTCTCCTAACCATTTTCTGGTACTGAACACAGCTAACCCACGCCACTATTTTTTAGCATTTAACAATTCTTCAAGTATCAGCAGAGTTATGAGAAATAGGCCAAAGATCTCATTTTACAAACGATTACTCTCTTGTGAGCACACTGGCACTACTTTTAGATGGCAGGCAAAGGACTTGAATTCTATCTGCTTGGAACCCCCCTCTTCATTTAGGTGAGCAACCATAACCCTGAGATCTCCATTCTTTTACAGAGAAAGATGTGCTTAGCAGAATTACCTTAGAAAATGCCTTTCACAAAGAGATGAACCTATGTTGATAAACTGAGCCCAAAGGGCCTAGACACTGCTCTTCAGTGAACTCAAAACATCCTGAAATTAATGAGTGGCAAACTCACTGCATTTCAGATAACAGCTATGAGATGACAGCAACCAGAGACATTTGGTGCCAGGGTTCCAGCGGGGGGGAAAGTCAATATCATTGGCAAAAAACGTCAATGTTCCTTCATTCCCGGGTTACTGACCAGTGAAGTTAGTGATGATTTTTACTTTTTCATTCAGAAAGTTAAATAGGAAGGAATTAAGGAACACTTAAGCAGATCACCAGTATTTTCCTAATGAAAATCAGCTATCATAACTCAGTTTGGCAGAGACCAGAAAAAGCTGGCAGCTTCCAAGTCACGATGTGCAATCAATTTTGAAGCCAGAAAAGCAGGGCAGAATGTGCTCTTCTTCAGAAAGTGAAATTATTATGGGTAAAATTCTCCCAGCTTTCAGCACAAGAGATCAGAGCCTCACGCAACCCACACGACAGCGTGCCAACCACTCGCATTTATGACCAGCAGAGGTTTGTCAAATGAAATGAAGATTTCAAGGAGTGATATACATGATCAAATCACTTGAATGCAAAGAAAAAGGAACTTATTTATACAGACTCTTTTTTTATGGTCATACTGGAAAAATGTCCAGGAAACAAAACAACTGTGATTGACGTGTTTTTCCTGAACCCTCCCTTACATTTGGGAGACAGAAAGGGAAAGAACAACATTTATGCTTCCTGCACATCATGTCGCTAAGTGGCAGCCACCGGGTAAAAAAAGAAATACACACTTGTTGTGTGGGACAGAAGTACTTCTCTGAAATTCCTGGCCTGTTTTATTAGCAAGGGGCAGCAGGTAATGCAACAGTGTTGTAGGTGGCAGGAATCAAATACCGAGCTGGTATTTTGGCTCTTCAATCAATTAGGTTTTTAATGCCACAAAACTGAAGTCTGTCCGAAACTCTCTCCCAGTCTGTGTCTGGATTCAGATGTGTAGCTTAATAGGAAGAAACACTGACACTCTGTACAGACAGTTATTTTAGCTGTGAAAATAGTATCATTCCTCTAGAAGACAACCAGGGCACGTACATAAATTAACATGAGAGGGGAGAGCGAGATGAGCTCTTAGGCAGAAGCTCTTCCCTGTGAGGGTGCTGAGGCGCTGGCACAGGGTGCCCAGAGAAGCTGTGGCTGCCCCATCCCTGGCAGTGTTCAAGGCCAGGTTGGACACAGGGGCTTGGAGCAAGCTGCTCTAGTGGAAGGTGTCCCTGGCCATGGCAGGGGTTGGAGCTGGATGAGCTATAAGGTCCTTTCCAACTCAGACCATCCTAGGATTCTATGACTGAAGGCTCATCCTCCATTCACTGACTACATAAGACAGTTAAAAGTCTGTTTTAGGTAGCCAGAGGTGCCTGCAGTAAGCTGTCTACATGTCCTCCAAAATGCTTCATTACTCTAGTGAGTGTAGAAACTGTTAACTGGTTAATATCAGCCAGGCTGCAGCTTCAGGACACCGTACTCTAAGCTAGCAAACACATCTGATGGGTTTGAATTTACCAAGAGTCATTCAGCTTCCTTTATTTCTAAACAACTGTGCAGGAGTGGGTATCATCAGGCTTCTTGAAGATGGCTTACAATGCTAGAGAGGACATGAATATAATACAGCATAAAAATACACAGTATCTATTAAGAGTAGACCCAGGAACAACGGAACGATAACAAGTTTACAGTGTTCCATTTCAAACATTTTCTTAAGAGAACACTTTGATTTGTTCGCGGTATTCTGAAGGACAAGGCAACACACTGAGTTTTCATTACCGGTTTCAAACTGCTGAGTGACAAGGAAGAACAGAACCTCTGGGTAAAAGAAGAATCATCTATCAAAGAGAGAGAAACCATTATTTGCTCACTTCACCAGTTTCCTGAGCTCCTCTCCAAGTCAGCTAACAGTGGCACAGGGACAAGAACAAGTACAGCTCAAAGCTTTCAAATGCAGATGTCAAAAGATGTCAAAACTGCTTCTTTAGGGACTTTCCTAAAGTCAAGACACTGAAACTTCTTGGTTGGCAAAATTACTCACCTAAGTCTAAAAAATCCTTACAATAAAATAAAATAAAATGACAAGGTTCTAAATCAATGCTGCAGCTTCATGCAGCACAAGGTGGGGGTAATCCCCACCTTCCCACAGGGAATGCCATCAGCGCTGGATTCTGTGAGATACACCCAGCTGTGGGGTCTGTTAACACTAGTGCTGTGCAAACCATATTGAAAGGGTTCATGGTTTGGAACAAACCACACGTAGCTGTTGCTGGTGATAACAGAATCCAGCAAAACCTTTTACAATCAATCCCCCTCAGTGAGATGACAATCCAAAAGAACGCTGAAAAAAACAATTGCAGCACAGGTAAAGTTAACAAACACAGTGTTAAAAATGGTGTCTGTGGCTGCAAAATAGAGATTTGTGTCACCACTGAACTGGGAATTCTGCAAAGATACAGTTACACAAATTTTAACTGAAATACGAGTCAGACACATGAAGGGGATAAACAAAATTCAAGTATGTTGGAGTACTCCTGAAGCCCGAACAGAGACTATCAGGATATGGTGCCTTCAACTCTCCCCATCATTCCTATTTCAGGTGTCCGTGAAAGGTATTTTCATCCTATTTCTCATATGAACTCAGTGATACTGCATCCATGCAAATCAACTGAGTTCCATTCCATAGCAGGCAATCCACAGGCACTAAGGCATCACAGCAGGTAGGCAAACAGCTATGGAAATGCTTAAAAAATGTCTTTAATACAGTGTGAGTGTGGTACTGACTGCAGCCACAAGTGGAAAATTATTGAATGGTTTCAATTAGATTCTTAGTATTTGTGTGCGTGCATGCATGCACTGTGCCACCCATACACACAATTAAAAGCAAACCATACTGGTCTTACTGCTAAGGCTCTGGGACCTTGTTGTTATTCCCCAAACAAGTTCACCAGTTGTTTAAGTCAACAGAAGAGTTATTTACAGAGCATTTCATGGGGTACTTAAAAGTTTCCAGAAAAAAATCCTTCTTTTAACCTTCATTTCTTACTCTGTCTTGCACAGATTAACTCCACAGCACAAATGAAGTGACTAACATCATCCAGGATGCTTCTTAGCAGATCTGCAAATGTGAGTACCTGTTAAGACATGGAGCTAAGTGCATAGTGGCCACTGTCTGAAACTCCTGGAGGTTGAACTACTGCTGGGTCTTCAGCTGGGTCTGTCAGTCTTACACACACACAGGTGAAAATGACCAAACTCCTCACGCGCCATCAGGAAACATCTAAGTAAAGAAAGCTCGTAACCATGAAGCTGTAAAAGTTAAGGTTTCCATAAGTTTAAACAGAGCTTTTTAGCAGAAAAAAAAACCAACAAGAAAGATGTTTTTCCTACTGCTCTGACAGTTACCCGGAGAAATATTCCATCACACTCTGGATTCTTCCAAATAAACCCAGCTCATCATTATGCCACAATAATGTTACACTGCGTGGACATAATGCCTGAAATTCATTTCTCTTTCTTACTGCTATAACGTAGCAAGGAAACAATGAAGGCTTGCATGGAGAAGTCCTTAAAGTTCAGGAAAAGTTTTGTATGTGCTGTTATGGCCTCCCAGTGGAAAAGTATGATCCAAAAATTACAGCTCCTGCATTCTGCTCCCTTCAGAAAACGTAACTCAGCTACAACTAAAAACCCACAAAGTAATATCGTAGGTTCCTGATTACATTAGTGAGAGTTGGGTATCTATGGTTTCAACTTCCTTGCTGTTTCCTGAAGCCACAAATCTTGCACTATATTGTTTTGTGGTTCTAAAGGACTTAATTTTCTCCTCGAATGTGAAGAGCAATCAAGTTAAAGACTCCGCATTTTTCTCATACTGTTTTAATCCTGCAGGGTGTGGGGGGATTGTTGTGCATTACTGTATGGTATGCCCTACTGCACTGAAGAAAAAAGAAATCTTCAATTAACCTAACTTTAAGATGTAGCAGAGCTTCAGCAATAGTTTAGAGGCACGCCCTTCACAGAGGAATGCTAAATCCAAAGTCTTCACATGACAGGTCAGGAAGTGAGAGGTACAGCTTATAGCAAATTCCAACGCAAAGCATGCAATTAGTGCTGTGGTCCAGGTGCAGCAGAACCCTGGGACCTGCTATATTCATGTTCCACACACTCTGTCCTTCTAGGATGGAACAAAATCCATTCGGAATAGCCATGCTCACAGTTGTCTGTACTGCAAAGTGCTCAGCATGGACCTCAAATGATATTTTCTGACTCTAGGGGAACATGAGGTGAAGCAGCTGTATGCAGTCGTTTCTTTGTCGATGGCAGCTTCTTTTCTGCCTTTTCCCATATTGTCCCTTGCCCCTCCCTGCATCTATCATCATGCTGGGATGAAGGAGGACAATGGAACTCAACAGGCGTAACAATTTTTGTGTCGTACTCATGCAGACAATCAGGAAGCTGAAAGGTGTCAATTGACATGGAAATGCCCTGGTTTGATACAGAAAAAGCAGACCCACAGCACCTAAAACAATCTCGCAGCGTAACACAGTACAGTAATCACAGTCATTCCAGATGCTTACTGAAAAACTGGATGACAAAATTGACCAGGGTTTGGTGTGTAGGTTTTTGATTGGTGAACACATGATAACAGAGCAGTCAGAAAACTCTAACTGAGCTCCAACTGGACTAAATTATAATGTCAGGAAAAGGCTCTCCAGCAGATGGCAAAGTTTAGATCATTAACAAAAATGAATTGCTCAGTTACATTTGGAAGTGTACAGCTTGAGCAACACTAACCACTCAGATCCCTAGGAGCCTGAAAAGAAGGCACTAGAACACTACATTCCAGCATGTCTGCCAGTACTGACCTCAGATCACCACTGCACCCCGAAACAGATACGGCAGTCAAGACAAAAATCTTTAATATCACTTTATTGCTGAATTCAACCCTCATTTGATCAATCCACAAACTATTACTCCCCTCCAGACATGCATGCAAGTCACAATTCCCCAAAAAAAAGAACTTACCATGAAACAGTTTTCATTCTTTATGAACTTTAAAAAAATAAAGCCTCATCTGAAGCCCCTATGGAAAAATACATTCCTAAACATCTCAGCAATGCAATGACACATAAATACACGAATAGAACTTGAACATTTACATGCTCAATCTCCTGCAGCTTGTAAAGAGGGCTTATTTTTATTGGACTCTGAAAAGTCTGGAACAAGAGGGCTTTTTCTCAGTATTTCTTTTGTTACCAGAAAATCTATAAACTATGTTTTTATATCAAAATACAATGTACTTGTACTTTTGATAGCTGTCAATATGATTCACTTTAAAAACAACCAAGATGGTAAATGCTGGATATGGAATTCTGCAGCTAAGCTCAGTATTGATACAGTTTGTCACAAACACAGAGACTATGTTTTGTGATCAGGACTCTGAAACCACAGTGATAGACTAATTAAATATATACAATCAGGTTAAGAATAAGGAAAGCAAAAGGTGTGGTAGAATGTGCAGTAACTGACTCGAGGAGGAAAAAAGATCAGGACGTGTTGCATTAAATGTTTCACAGAAAAAGATTAAGACAATAAAATACTCTGAAATACGAAGGTATTGACGAATAATCTGATAAATTAAATGAAAGGTGACAGAACCCAGTCTTGAAATTCTTGAACAAGGACATGGGTTGTGAATAACCCAAAGACAACACTGTCTTACAGACTGGACTATGACCACTCAGAACACAGGGCACTGAATAATATCCTGACTCGTGTCCCAAGATATGTGTTTCATCAGTAGCACAACTCAGCTTGGATTTGAAGCAGCCGGTTTGTATTTAAGTGCGATCTCTTACACATACTGCGAGTACATCTGCAGAGAGATGCAAATCTGAGTGCTGTCAGCGTAAAGAGCCTGTGGCATCTTACTAATTCCCAGTGGCTTTATAAATACAGTAAAAAAAGGCACAGGATGAATCCCTTGCGGCACATCATACGTAACCAGACCTCAGGGAAAGAAAGAGCCACTCCTTGTTTCATGAGAACTTTGATTTCTGGACACTTACTCCTGCTATCATGAAGCCATCCCAGAATGCAGACTTGAGAACTGCTGCATCAGGACAAAACTTAATTCCTTACACCTAAAGCAACAAACAAGGCTTCCCAACACTTTTTTCTGTTCATTTGGTGTAGGTTTTTACTTCATACATGAATCTCATTAACAGATTAAGCCATGACTGTTCCATAGCTCTATAAATCACCAGTTAAAAAAAAAACAGAGCATGCTTTAGATATATAAACTCATTCTATACAGCTGGAAACTCTGCTCCCTGCATTTCCTTCCCTTGATCTTGTTACACGCATACACACACAAGTTTTCTGTAAGCTACCTTCTTATTCTCCTTTCAGCAGCTCTGCCACTTCTCTCTTCTCCCCGTTTCATCTCTTTATTACTTCTAGTTCTCTGTCACAATTCTGTCTACTTAGATGACACATTCAGTGCCACCTGCAGCTTCCTCAGCATACAGAAAGGACTGGATGGGGCATTCACAAATCACTGCATCTAAGGTCAAGATGCCCAACAAACAGAACCGTTGCAAGCTCAGCTAATCAGTAATTCAGTTCTCTCACTCTGTGTGTGCTTTCCATTCCAGACCACGTTTTGAGTGGCAAATCAAACCAGCTGAAGTGGAATAAAAAGGAAGTTCTGAAAGGAAGAAGAGACAAAAAGTTCATGTTTGTCCTATAGCCTCAAAACCTACAGCTTCAGCATTCACAGACTGCATTTAACTCCACAGCATCACATACATTTGAAAATGCTGCTCAGCTACAGGAAAAAGGTTGTTATAAACTATGGAAGTATAAACATGAATGTTTGACTGTGAGATTAACACGAATGTGAGATTTGTGCTGACCAGTATTTTACATCTTCTCCTCTTAGAGAAACTACAGGCTTTGAAGCAAACGGCAAAACTCCTTTCCCTTTGAAGGCAAGTAGTTTTGCCATGACTGCAGTAAAGCCTAATCCAGCAAATGCCTATCAGTTCTGCTCCTGTATTAACTTCACTTTCACCTACCATCAAGATCTTACATTGCTATGTAATGCAGTATGTTGAATGGAGGAAATTACACCAAGAGCAACTGAAGCCTCATTATTCAATGTTAAATGAAGGTACAGTGCGGACACACACCAAAAAATGGTCTATCCATAATTATATCCGTTAAGGCTACAATTCAACCCATCTAAAGTGTTTCATATTTAAATGGAAATAGGTTACATCACCTTTCTAAAAGCAACTCAGAAATGTTTCACCTCCCGAATGCCAGGAAGACTTCAGTCAAACAGAGTTTTGTGAAGCAGTACGTAACCGCTCTTGGAAACCTACATTTTTTGAGGAAGAAAAAACCCAGCAATCCTGCACTGTAGACTTCCACAAACCTGACGAGGGCTTTCTGGGCAAGGAGACAGAAAGTCACCCTTTCAGCAACTGAAAAAGCAAAACACACAAAGAGGGGGTTGCCCTGCCGAATGAGGCTGCATGCAGCGCGGAGATCTTCACAGACAAAGCACAGCTGCTGCTCTTTGCAATGAGGGATTAGCAGTCTAGGTCAAAGGAAAAAAAGCCTCTCTGTAGCTAAGTGAGCAAACTGCAGAATGCATCCTCAGCACAGAGAGAAAGGGCCATCGAACCAGCTTGCTAACTGTGCAGAAGCTTTTGGGAACAGAAACAACTCCAGCATCCGCTTCTTGACAGAACACGTACAGATACTGCTGGTGAACAGCAGCGATGCTCTGCTGGAGGACTGAGATTGCAACGACCTTTCAGTTATTCTTAAACTGCATTTCTTTCCCCTTTCCCTTCTCTGTGTTCATGCATTAACAAGCGCTTTTTCTTTGTGGCAAAACCAACACGTTACCTGTGGGGCTTTAACAATCGCACCTGTAAGAAAGGGCCTAGAGATAACAGAAGCAGCTCTTTTAATTGTCTCTCGTAGAGACCAATGCTGTTAAAAATACACATTTGCACACACAACTTTCTCTTTTTAATACATTCAAATCTCTTTCAACCTTCTTACAGTTGAGTCAGATTATATATTGAATTAAACACTGAAAACGTTACTGGCAATTAGGCTGGTATCTAAAATGGTGATTTAATTGCATGTTACAGGGAGCTTTGGACTTATTTCAGTTTGTGGAATTACTTGAACTACAAGTATCAGAAAGTTGTACTGTTAAAAAAAAAAACAAGAGCTTTTCTTCTCTTCCCCAGTCAAATTAAAGCTAAGTAAGATTTACTCAGCTGGAAAATATCCATACAAACAAAAAGGTGTAACATCATGCACTCCAGCAAAGTCACATTTCCTTGCTGGCCGAAATCTGCCCTACCTGATTTCACACCCTGACTTCCACAGCTGTTAGTAATTGCCATCATCACAAAGGCCCTTTTCAATAAAGCTGGGGTTGCAGCTTCTGACAGATGGGGAAGTTCTCAGGAGCTGCGCTCAGGCACGTCTTAACATCTGTACAAGTTCCCTAAATCCTTGTGGGAGTTACTTACATGCTGTACTCCTCCAGCTGAGAGACTGCTCCTGACTATTGACTCTCTATTACAAGTCATCTGCACAAAGCAAAATACCATTGCACTGGTACAGCAAATCTAAATTTAAGCGTGTGAGCTGAAAGACTTTGTAGCCTGCATATTTAAAACACAGGCACATGTCACCATTCCCACCCCCCCAGTATCATCACTTTAGGAACTGTTATTAGTCCTACTGAAGCTGCTGTCATGGCCATAAAAACTTATTCCCCATTACGGTCAAAAAGCTATTCTCTATGTGTCAATTAGGGAAGTTTTAATTAAAGTTTTGAAAATTCACATACAAGTAGGAATCTGTGAGGTCAGAAATGGTTTTTGGATCTACATCAAATATTTCTAAGGGAACTCTTCATTTACATACTTTCACAGCATTAGAAGCTTTGTAAACTGTATCCGTACCGCCATTTACATCGCTAAGAAACCAAAGGATGTTCAATTTCAGTTTCTCAAATAAAGGCTATCACCAATACACACTTGTATGGAGTGTGTGTGGCACTCCATCCACATTTATGGAGCACAGCTGAATTTGAAAAGTGCACCAACAGACCAGAGGGACAGACAAAGGTGGAGTACTTTTAGTCTTCATATCACACTGTAAAATCATGTTAGAACATATTTTCAGGTAAATATCTATTCCTTCCTACAATGCATCAAATGAATAGTAAAACTTCAGTCACCTGTAAATGATGAAGTTCAGGACAGGTCAACTTCAACTTCTCCCCCCGCCCCAAGATCACAGGCTCACAAGTACATACATGACATGAGCTGAAACCATGCAGAGAGCTGGGGCCTGTACGACTTTTGGACTAGCTCAGCCCCCTAAGTGTGTTAAGGCTTATTGATCTCCAGACATTCTTCAGCACTTCTAATGGCTGCACTGTAGTGGGACATACATTCTATGGCTGCGTATGTCCTTATGTTGTAGGTGGATAAGCTATTTCTTCTTCCAAGAGCTCCTCTACCATTTCAGCTGTACATCTCTGTAAAGGACACAACTTCTCTCCTCCTTGTCTCAAAAGGAATGATTTCTAGAAGCAAGTATCTATTTAAAAACAGCAGCAAATTCTGCCACAGTTTACCAGAGCATTTGAATCCTCATTACTCTGGTGTGTGAAAAGTGGTAAATTCCATTTCAGAAGTTTCGACATCTCATCTTAGTGAACAGAGATAAGGAGGGGTTTTGCAGCCTGGTCCCTCACACCCAGCTCGTGCTATTTCTTCTTTATACTTCTTAAAAGGAAGCATCAGGAAACACCTAAATGGAGGAGGTGCTGACAGACTGAAAACTTTAATTGAGACTCCTTTCCCACAGCGCCTCCCACACAAAGCTGCAGAGTTTAAAGATTTTAACAGCTTATAAGCATAAGAGACAATTCTTTTTCCTTTGACCTCACTTAATCCCTGCTAAATTGTACTAAACCAGCAGATTTCACCAAAAAACAGCTCTCAGAGCTAAACAAGGCCTTTAAATTTACTTCTGCTGGGCGAGGTACGTGATGTACCACTGCTGCGCCTCCATTCCCAGTGTCTTAGGAAGTGAGGGACAAACCATGTTAACATCCTTCTCATACTCAGCACACACAAGCACTGGCCAGTACATGCAGTGGGAGGTTTTCTCCACCACTCCCCCTGCTCCCCCCCCATGTCAGCAGTAAAGTTGTGGGGAAAAATCCTTTATACTAAACACCTACTGCTGAGCTGAGAACAACCAGAGAGAAGCTTGCCCAGAAGCAGGTAACTTCTATGCCAACTTCTTGCACTCTGTCCTAGCTGAGAGTTTCCAAACACGCAAAACCTTCCTCTAAAAGGCAAGCTGCTGACACACGCTTCATGTACACTGCTCTGCTGCGGGAGAACACAGTCCTGTCCTGTGCTCTTCAGCCCTGGCCTGTAACCCAGAGGTGTCGTTGTAGTGCTTAAGGAATCCACAAGTCACCAACAGTCTCAAATGAAAGCAAACTCCATTCTACAAGGGTCTGGGGCAATGTTTTGTAGATGTTCCCTGTAACAGTACCATACAAAACAATGAAAAAGTTGACCAAAACCACAGAGTACCAACACCTATACATACACATGATGGAAAAGTCAGGGCAACAAAGGGCTAGGAAAACCAGGACAACCAGTTCCCCCAACTCCACCCTCCTCCCAAACACTTATGGCAAGTAATATTCAAAGACAAGTACAAATGTGATTTTCAACCCAACTAGTGTTTCAACTCCACTAAAGCTCTGCCTTTGAACTTACAGGGCGTGCACCTTCTCAGCGGAACAGAAGGAGGCTGTGGGAAGAGCATGAAATGCAAGAGCATCGTGGGAAAGACCAGAGTCACAAATGCCATGGCTCCTCCCCAAAACCCATCCGGAAGACCTGAGTAAGTGCTGGATGTGCCCCGTTACTCGTTTGCAGTTAATCGTCTTTCAGGAATATGTGATTTATTCAAAATGCCGCAAATTACATCAACTCCTGCAACCTCCACTGCTCAATCATGGCTTTTTCCAAGCATGCATTTTGTGAGCAGCATATATGTGAAGTTCCCAAATCTTAATGCATGTTTTTAAAAACATGAGGATGAAATCAGTATTTTTATCAATGCCTTTTATTTACACCAAACTCTACTGAGACCTGAGACTTAACGACAGTCTCAGCAAACCCCTCCAACCCTCACTGAGCCACTTCATTTAGATACAGGAATTTTGTAATCACTTTTCCTCCATTTATGGTTCCCTTTCATAAACAGGCAATTCACAGAGTAAGTTTATGCATCTCCTTGTGTCACAGAATTCATATTCTCTAATTCAGTTTTCCCCGCAAAACCATAAAATGGTTACCAATATTTGATAGCCCTGGATCCACTTTAAAAGCTTCAGTAGGGCACCATCATGTGTCCCTCCTTTCATAAAGATAATCATCTAAAGCCTCTGCTTCCATCTGTAGTGTTTTCCTTTGCTTTCTTTCAAGAAGTGTTGCTAAGGAAACAGGCATCACCTACCGTTAGGTCCAAGAGTCTAGCAAGGCTTTTCTCAGGAAAAATAGAACAGCTACAAAACAGGTAATTAATTGTTTTTAATAAAGGAAAAAAACCCAAAGGCAGAGTTACTGCATCCCCAACACACACCATCTACATACAAGAACCATATATTTATTAGGGCATGCTCCTGCTCCCTCCTATACAAACTTGTTTCACTTTGATTTCATAATGAACTAAGGAGAAGCATTTAACCCATTCTTAAAGCAGAAGTTTGGATTTTCCTCCACTTCTAGAGCCAGTCTGCTGCTCAGCTCTGCCTTTTGAGAAAAGGCAGTATCCAGTTCTGCTGAGCAGCAGTTCCCTGCGTGCACAAAATCATTACAGACCTACTTACTGAACTGACTCATGCAGAGTAACTGAGCCTGGCTCAATAAATTCACATTTGTATACTTCATTTAGAGTTTCTGGTACTGTGAGTTTACATCACAACCCCTTTTACTACTAAACAATTCTATTCTACTGGAACAGATTTGAGGATTTAGCCAAATTAAAGGGATGCTATTTGTTAAATTGATGTCTACAACAGTTCAGCAACAAGCTTTTTTCAGCCTACATGAACTTCAGAACAGTTCCAAGTTTCAGTGAAGTCTCATCTGTGCATGGATGACATGGCAAGCAAAACACATGGGCCTCTACAAAATACCCCTATGTCAAAATAATTTTGCCCCAATGCCATTAAAGGTAACCAGTCATCAGTTGAAAATTAAAGTGCTAATACCTGAATTTTATATTTTACCAGAAGCATTTTGAAAAACAAAAGGGGGTCTAAGATTATTAACACCATCCCTGGTGGTCACACCATAATAAATACATATAAATCTATATGTAGACATTGTATATATACGTATAGATATGGTGATTTCAGACTGTCAAGAGGTGACACTGCTCCCTGCAGAGCTTAATCGTGAGAGTGACAGTGTAAGCTCCGTCTCACAATTACCAGGCATTTTGCATTGGTGGCCCCCAGAGAGAGCAGCAATAGAATAAAAAAAGCTGACTTTCAGCAGTGGTCTGCTATAAATCAGAGCCACAAAGACAACCCACAAATTATTATCAGCAGAAATTAATTCTGACCATGACTTCTGTGAACAGTGAAGGTCACAGCAAATGTCAAACCCATGTATAATTCCCTCAACTCTGCAGTTCAAGAACTGCAGTCACACACATGGGTGTGCTTTGCCCTGGCTCAGCAGCCATGACTCTCAAAACCACAGCAACCCACAGGAAAGGCTTTAGGAAGCTTACACTGAGTTGGAGGGTCTGATTACAAGGAAGGTTGAACGAGCCTGTGATTAGTAAAAAGAAACAGGAATTAAACAGAGTAGTAACCTCAGCTAAAGAGAAGAGGGAAGCTGCCCTGTCTGCACAAGTACTTGCCTCTAGTCTTAAGGCAGTCAGTCCAACATCGATATCAATGTGTCAGACATCCAGTATTTTTTATTGTCACCCCTTTGCCATCCTGTAGTCGGGTGGTTAACTTCACTGTGAGGAGCAGGAGGAAAAGGTCAGTGTTTTTCACAGAGAGCAAGCAGCTGATATGGCAGCAACATGGACTGAGCATCTTGAAAATTCAGACAAATCTAGAGCGGTAGTTGATGCCACTGGTAGCCAAATGCTCGTATGGAAACTACACCCAAATTCAGTTATGAGAAAGCTGAGTTGCAAGTTTCACTTCCTTCAGTCTTGTGCTTCTTATCCCAAGCTCCCGTCTGTTTTCTTGATTACCCACATGTAGGCTGAATGTGTGACAGCAGCCATGCTTCTTGGGTGGAGTGGTTCAGAAGAACACACAGCAAGAGACTGATTGCATCATACAGTCTGTAGGGACAGGCCTATGCTGGTTAAGGAGAGTGGGTTACATATTAGTTCAGAACTGAAATCCAGGTTTCAGCCATTATGCTAATCCACTTAAGGCCTGGAGTCCTCTCATTTTTCTTCACTGCTTTCTTCAACGATAGAAGGCTCTATCATATAATGTCTCCCTTTATCCACCTCTTCCCTACTGTTTCCCTCCCCAGATAAATATTCTAGCCTTGAAAGGATAAACCAGAGATAAAACTTAATTTATACACCTATATTTGTTACATCCACGAGACGTAACATATGACTTCAAGTTATATGAAACAGGTAGAAAAATTAAACTAAGAATCAATAAATGAAAGCATTTCATCCATTATCTCAAGCGCACGAGAGCAGGAGTTTAAAACTTCAGTGCCAGAACCTAAGTCGTAGTGCTGAACAGAATACATGAAAAAGTAATTTATCAACCTGTTACGAAACTCTGTGGTAACCTGCTTCCAAGTTCATCCTATTTTCTTGAAGGAGCTGTAAAACACAAGGTAGTTTTCATGATCTGGATTGGTTTATTTTCACATGTTCAGGTGGGATATTCAATTAACACAATCTAAAGGACTACTTTGCCCATGATAAACTTCTCGGGTCCTAATAAACAATATACCGTAAAACATTTTAGCAAGGTTAGGGGATTTATCCAACTAATCTCCTAGCAAAATTATCTAAAATTCACTAAATCTGAATCTATCCTTTCATAAAGTTCTGCAGAAGATTTTAATAACACACTTCCTCTCCCCTGCATTTCACTGAGAAAACTGCAGAGAACATCAAATTCTAACACATAGATTTTATTAGGATACAGTACTAGCATTTTTAACTCTGGGTATTCTCATCCCTCCTCTCACAACTTAGGCAGATGCATCCAATTAATGATGAATCATTCTCCATAAATTTCCTGTTTAGAACATACTGGCAATACCAGCAGAACAGCCTACAGAGCTCAAAATGGAGAAGAGAAAGTCACTTGGTCACACATCACCACCGTATAGCTTCCAGACCCCAAAAAGATGTTTCAAGTGGGGGGTGCAGGTGTCCCAAGAAAGAAATGGTTCACTTCAGAGTCCTAGATGAACCATCATTATGCTATGAGAAAGAAACTACACTATCGCACGCAGATAGAGCTGTGCACACCACGCACTGTACACAATACACAACTAGAGATCACTACCAGAATTAAGGAAAACTTTATTTCTCATGCTCCTAAGCACTGCTCAGCGTAGTTGTAATGAAATGGCATGTGAAGGAAATGGGGGATATTTGATCACTAAGCAGCAGAGTGTGTAAGAGCAGCTGTTCTCCTGTACCGTTTTACTCACTGAGCGCTGGGCCACAATTTCACAGGTGCTGAAAGAGATAAGAATGAACTAGACAAACAACCTGCTCCTGTTTATCCACACTCTGTCCTCAGATCAACCCAAGAAAAGGTCCTCCAGTGTCAAATAAAGTCAGAAGAATATCTGCCTGTATCCTCAACTGAAAAGTTTGGTCAAATTCCACTTTCTGAAGTGGACAGCCCACTCTCATTCTATGTATTCCATTGAGAAACGTTTGCCTTCCCTGAAGAAGCCTTTCATTTTCTCTCTCTTTCAGGAATTGTCCTGTCTTCTGCAGGAGCCTATTGCCCACACCCTGCTGGATCAAGCTATAATGTCCTACTTTCTGATCCCTGCTAGGGAGGGCCTGTGGAGCCTGAAACTCTGCAAGCTCATAAGTGTTTGAAAGGTTATTCCTCAAATACTCTCCTCTGGAAGCTCTGTAGTTGAAGAGACTAACATCAGGAAGGGAACTGATTGCAGGTAACCCTCCCTTTCTCTTTTCAAATTATGACTGATAGAAGGGAACAACTTTTTCTTAGGTTCAGATACAAACTTCACATTTCAGTAGTCACATCCAAAGTTTATTTGGCTTTTTGGTTTGCTTTAAAAACAAGAAACATTTCTGGTGCCACAAACATGAAAAAAGGTTCCTCACAAAAGGCAACAAACCCCAACGTGCCGCTAAATAACGTGTTATTGTAAAACAACTTCTGATCTCCCACAGGTTTTTGAAAAACAGGCTGGTATATAGTTCCATTTCTCTCATCTTGAAAATTACTGAACTAACCTCTGACTAGCCTAGAATAAACTTCCACAGCATGTGGTCATCATTTAAATACTCCACTCAAGGTATTTCAGTTCTCTTTAATTTGCATCACTTTTCATGTATTTTGACTTCAGCTTTCAGAGTTAGAACGCAGTGACAGGGATCTTGCAAGCAATTTGAAAGGTATGCCAGAGTGCAGCCCTATTTGATTTGGAAGAATGGACAAATCTGTAAGGAACAATCAGCTTCTTCCTAGTCCTAGGGGGTAATTTTCTGTACAAGCTCACCGTTCTCAATCAGGCACTGTGAAGTACACACTTAACTGGAACAGCCTCCAGTGCAGGGGACTGGCTGTTTTTCCTCCAGTCTCGCTCACTAACGGTTAAGATTTTAAAGCTCTTAACCTTCAACAGAGAAATTGCTTTGAATTTCATTATAAGCATCTTCTCATTGACCAGTCTGATTGCAGAGTCTTTAAAGGACACAATCAAAAACATCCCTGACCACATAATAAATAAAGCCGACACAATAATAGGTCTTTCAGAATTCTATAGGAGATGAGCAGTTGATTCCTTCAAGCTGAGCAGAGAAGCATGAAATGAACTTCAGCTTGCAACAAACTAGGGAGACATGTAAGAAAGAACATGTCCCATTTTCATATTACTTAATACTGAGATTGACAAGGCATTGTAGCAACACAGAGGAAGATCCTGCAATGGAGGAAAGCCCTAAATCTAAAGAGATCCGGAGGCACCAAGTATTTTAAGTGATAACAATTTTAGAGGTCTACACATGCCAGAACGTAGTTTCTATTCTAAAGCACTATAAACAGTCTACTGTAACTCAGTGGAACAAAATTCCATTGATTTTTTAGAAAATATACTTAAGAAAACTCTTAGAAAAAAATAAGTAGAAAGCTTGCTACTAGCTCTAGTGATAAACTTATTAGTTTTCACTCTATGCAAAGGAAATGGAACAATATTAAGGTGAATGAATTTAGGTGTAGATCAAAAAATGAAGGATTATGCTGCCAGGGAGTGAAGGATTATCATCACTTACCTCCCTCATCCAGAAGCTTCCCACTCAGGGGCTGGGATGTATCTGAAGAGTAACATGTAATGGAAATTTGTAGCATTAAATTAACTGCAGCTGATTGGAAGCACCTGATGGAGAAGAGGTGAGAATACCTGCTGTTTTAGAAGTGTGAATAGGATAATCCCCAAACCTGACTTTCTGGTCTTCTGCCCTGACATTAACTATTAAGGTTACAATCTGTCTGAACACTGGAAAAAATACTGTAATAGTCAGTTACAGTAAGCTACTGGAGAAGTTTCCAGACCAATCACAAGAAAAAAGGCCCAAGTTATGGTTTTTAACCAAAACCATAGCCTCATGACACCACTAGTCAAATAACCAGGCAATACACTTAGCATCCAAAGGAGATACAGGTTTTCCTTGACCAGTACAGGCACACAGCCACAAAACCCAAAACAAACCAAAGCACACCTAGCATCTCCTCAGTAGACTATTTAAATAGCTAAGTCAAGGCTACAGAAAACAATGTCTTACCTAGTAAGTGTGTACTCCCTGAGTCCTGAATGCAGGTTCATGGCAGAAAAAGTACCTATGCATCCACGCAATCGTTTATCTCGACCAATCTTCCACGTTACAAACAGTGGGCTGTTTAGGGAAGAGAAAGAGAGACATGATCACAGAAGCAATACTGACAGTTGGGGTGAAATTTTAGCAACAGTGCTCTTCCCTTTCGGGCAATGGGGGGCAGATCACTCAAATAACTGTATCTGAGCAGGGCCATAGTATGTAGAAACGTCCTTTGCAATTCTTTTGACTGTTGTAGAAATGTTGGTTATGTGATACAATAGAAAGTAAGATGACTGGAATAGTGAACGGACAGAATCAAAGTGCTTGGTAACAGACACAACATGCTCCGTGTCCTTCACTGTTACCCATCAGGCTTCTCCTGCGAATGGGAAGCCTCACCTTATGCATCTCTACATAAGGAACCCCTTACAGAAGGGAAAAATGCCCGTCACACAACCCATCCCTCCACCTGAGCACAAACACTTTGGTCCTCAACACTGCTAGCAACAACTACCAGAAATCCTTGGAAGGTAAGAAAGTTTAGGAACACTCTCCAGACTTAAAGAACTGCCTGAGGAAAGGGTATTTCCTCCATGAATCCAAAGTCGGTACTTAAGAATCTCAAAAATTGCCAGAAGTGGAGCAAAATCTGTACAAGTCGAACATGTCTCAATCATATGAGTGTGACAGTTACAAAGAAACACTTCTACCAAACCGCTTTGTACCCATCTACACCGAGTTAACAAGGAGACAAACCACACAACTTCTTGGGACCAGAGTTTTTCTTGCGGTTCTAAAGCATCGCATCAATACCCGAGCAACAGCAACACACACAAACTTGAATCTCCCAGGGGAGTGCACATTCCCAGTCCTCTCAACTCTAACAGAGATTTCTAACCCTGAGAGGAACAGGGATGCGCAGAGAAGAAAAGCACAGCAAATGTACTCTTTTTCCATGCAGGAGACAGTCAAAGTGCATTACACAAACAAGATGCACTTCCCTACGGTCAGGCTTTAAAAAAAACAAACGATGGTAACTTTTTAAAAGGCAATTCTGTCAAACAAACCCAACCTGACAGAGTATTCTTGATCACAAACAGGTTCACCACAAGCAACCCCATCCTGCCCTCCACAACTGCAGAGCACCTCCCCCTTAAATCCTCAAGTTAACCCCGGTGTCAGTTGCTGTGGAAAGTCCTAGGCCATTCAGGCACAAACATGTATCATTCCTAATATGGAGACTACAGCCACCCTGCACTGAAGGAACAAGATGCATCTCTGACATTAGAGCACCTGCGACCACCACAGGCACGCTTAGTGATGCACAACTGATTTCTCTCCAAAAGCTTTGTGCTGAGGCAGGCACTGCTCTTCAGCATTATACACACGTACAGACCATCATATGGGATTCATCTTGTTTTCCTTTATAGCTGTTTCCTACACAGTGTCCTTATTGTGCAGTCCACAGCCATTGCTGTGAAGATCAAGAAGTCTACCGTGAGAGGTAAGGCTAGCATCTGAGAAGCAGAGGATTACAAAGCAAACATAATTACATGTGCCTTTAAAGAGGGAGCAGATCCAGAAGCACAGGTACAGCCAAAAACTCACAGGCAAGTTGGCTGCATCAAAAAATAAAGTCACAATCTTCTGTTACTATCATGTGCTGCAAGTACCAAGCAGATTTACAACAATGCAGCGCAAGATCAACAACGCTACACTGCATGACAGCCTTTTGGTAACTGTTTTGTCTCACTCCTCATCTGAAGGATCAGTAAAAACAGAACCTGCAAGGTGAATCTGCAGTTTTTTGTGAAGCAGAAACTCCCTTTCTAGCTATGTTGGGAGTCCTAAAATACACTAAAGGCTAGGAGCTTTACTGTAGGAGCAGATCAGTCACTGCATCACTGCATGGATCGCTGCACAGCATAAGAGTTGGATGTAACTGTACTGTAGGTATATGTATGGGTATGTGTGTGGGTTTGGACTCTCAAAGAATAGTCCATGTTCCTTTTCTGCTTCCATCCTGTGCTCTTTGTCTGCCACGGCACAAGATACTCATCATGCGATGGCAGAGAAGGATATGCCCCTGGGGCTGTACAGCACCAAAGCAGCAGCATCGAGCCCTCTCCTAACTTCCAAACCCTGCTGTTATCGCCTGCTGGTAGAGCAACTTCCTCCTTACTTAAGCTGCACAAGTTCCCTTCTTTCAATGGCGATGAATAGAAGAGGAAGCTGAAGTCATATCTTTCTTTTGGATGTGGATTTCCTTTTATTTCTTTCCCCCCTTCCCTCCCCCCTTTATGTCCTTTGACAAAAGCTGAAGAGCATAAAGCCGGAAGGGACATTACCTAACAGTTAGTAGAATGCAGGTTATTACACCACTCTCCATTCAATCAACAAGTGGCATTTCATAAGTGTTTTCAAGAAAGGTTCCCCTAAATGGCATCAACAAAATTGTTAGATTGCAACAGCACTGACAACACTCTCTCCCCTTGCACAGAGACAAGCCTGAATAAGATTCAAATTGGACTTTAGGATTATTCTCCTGACCTTTATCTTTGGATTATGAGATTTATTAGCTGTAATACACTTAGTGGAGGGCTGTAATTCAGGGAAAAATATACTCATTTACTTTCTTATCAGAACAGAATTCCTTCTAGGATGCATTGTTACTGCTACTTTAAAAGGACAATACAAGAAAACACCCAGAGACCATCACCGAATGTCAAACAGATTACTGAAATGTTTGCATATGCTCTGAAGGTCCTTGTCAGTGAGTACGAACAGAAAAAGTAAAGGTTATATACATACTTTTTGTACTAGTGGTAGTAGTATAAATGTACTGTTGGGAGTAAATTTAAACCTTTATTCACTGGGTAGATGAACACCGCTGGTAGCCATACATGCTAAAAATACATCCCAAAGTCTGACTAAAGATGGTTTTCCAGCCTTTCAGCTTCTCTGTTCCCACACACTTGCCTCCCTATTCCCCAGGAGCCACTAAAGGTATCAGCATGTCTACAAAGAAGATATATGCCTATTGAACAGAATTGCTTCTCTTAATTACCATCGCAGATGTCCTCCAAGTGTAACACAGACCAAGGGTTCAGAGCAGTCAGTGACCCAAGAGGATTCTAACTCTCAAGATTCAAGAAATAAGAATGAAAGGGACCTCCAGAGCTCCAGCTGTCATAAGGAATAATTACACCATATAATGTTCATGAATGTTCCACATTCTCCATCTTAAAACTTACTAGAACTGAAGGAGACAAAACCCTCAAAATGAGAAATGAGAAGGTGGCCTCAAAACCTCACTGAGGTTCAGAACCTCTGGAAAGACTGTGATTTCCTGCAGAAATGTTTTCCCAGTCAGCTTGTACCTACGCTGTTCTTGTGCCAACATTGTCCTTTAGTTTAAATAGTTCTTGTCCCTTCCTGGTTATTATTCACCACAGTATTTATAGAAGGAATTCATATGCCTCTTCAGACCTCACTTTGCTGAGCTAAATGGGTTGTGTCCATTTAGTTTCCTCTTAATGGGGATCTTTCCACTCTTACCATCACAGCTCTTCTCTACACCTCTTCCCAGTTTAATTTTGCCTTCTTGACCATCAGTGTCCAGAACTGTACACAGAATTAGAAGAGGGTCTCATACCTCAGTTAGTGCTTCCATCTCTGAACCAGAAACACTGCCTGCTACACTTTAGGGTTAATTCTCGCAGCCTAATATAAAGTGCAAGTCTGCCTTTCAAACCTTTACAGAGCATTTCTAGCCTTACACTAAACAAGACAATAGAAAACCTGCTCCCAGAACCTAGACAAGGTATGCAGAGAAAAGAATTTGTTTCTTCCCAGTGACATTCTTTTGCTTTTTATTGATATCCTTGGTTTCAGCTGCTTGCCTATTTGCTCCAAGCCTGCAATGCTTTTCTTGTGCTTTAAAGCCAATAACCCACAAATAAACTTGCCATCTAACGTAACTGCAAATCTGAGATCTGAGGCTAAGTGTCAAACCCCACAGATATTGATGTCAAGAGCAGCTAAGTAAATATGTACATTCTCAACTTGACAAAAATCCTTATTTTCATCTGCTGTTTTTCTTAGCACAAAAAAGGAGGGGCTCTGAGCAACACGGTTAGATCTAAAATGAAAATTTGCACCTCCAGGCACTTGAAAGAAAACCAAAGAGAACAACAGAAGAGAAAACCTTCAGTAAAAAACAGATGTGATGAGAGGAGTCCCTTTTATCCAATGACAGACAGCAAGGATGTGCACTGCACAGTGGAGATCCAAATCCTTCTGCCTAAAGAAGCCTGAACCCACACACACCGCAAAGTGGAAGAGCAGACTGGGCTGGAGTGTGCCCACCTTTCTGACTCTGGCTCCCTCTGGATCCAGTATGAAAGCTGGGGTGGTTTTGTTGCTGTTTGGTTTAGAAACAACAATCACCAAACCAGATGCCGCACTTCCCTGGGAGGGCTCCAACACCCAGCCTTGAGTAGCTCTTAGTCAATGTTAGGGTGAAGCATCTTAAAAGTAAAACAGCTCCAAGCTTAGGAGTGAGCCCTCCTGAACCAAGAGACTCAGAAACTTACTTGTCTGATGGGTTATTCAGCTTCTCATCACAGTGCCAAACACCTCTGCCATACCCTGCTGACTGTTAACTGCAGGAGAGCTGCACAGCACCACGAATACTCATTACCTGAAAGTTGGTGGAATACATTTCAAATTGTACAGCAGCAAAAGGGACTAAACCAGACCCTTATAAGCACCTGTAAACATCTCATTCTTCTTACATAATGGTCTGTGTTTTGTGATTTCTTTGTCTGCCAGTCAAACACTGAAAAAAGATTTCCATCTATCACTATTTACAGGTGACCTGAGGACTATAAACCTTCCATTCAGCCATTGTCTCATTTACTATTTATTGGAAGGCTTGACCAGCTCTAATCTAAATAGCAGGCAATTGTTTCAGTTATTTGTAACAGAAGTTGTCAGGCACCACTCCATGAAAACCAGCTGATCCTATATGTCGTTTTTCCCTACTTTCAGTTGCAAAACCGAGTTAAAGAGACAGCTGCACCACAGCAGGAGTTCAAACTACTATGGCTTCCTTATATACAACTGCTACCATCAACAGGGGCACACACACATAGCCTATCTCCCTGACAGACTACTGAAACGCATACATGTACCCAACAGCCTAAATGCTGACCTTAAAGGGTAGCCAGAAAATGTGTGGCTGAAGCAGAGGAGCACGGGTCACCCGATCAGAGTGCTGCCCCATGTGTCAGTTCAGCTACTATTACACTATTTTCATTAATGAAGAAACTAGGACAGCCCTGTGCTTCACTTGAGCATTAATCTGTTACACCTTCTGCAGAGCCGAAGCCCTTCCCACAAAGGTCACAAGGAATAAACCTATATAAACACGGAAAGAACATATCAAGCTATTCCCTTGTACACCACAGTTACCAGTGCCCTAAGTGTATTTCTTATTAATGCTTTACCAAATGCTGACCTGCTTGCTATATGCTACTGCAAATATTTAGACCGAAAGTAAAAGTGTGCAAGCTATTTTAGTAATGGCTCAGCTATCACAGTGAGAGTCAGCATGCCACTAACTTATTACACTGACATCATGTAGAAAGCACTGTTAAAAATACCCTCTTTTAATATAAAGCAGCACTGGATACAAGCTGCCTTGTACTTACCAGTATAATAAAAATAGGAAAGGGTTCTTGAAGTTGTGGGGGAGAAGGCAAAAAGTGTGAATACATTGGTCTTTCTCTGGTGCCATCAGCAGCAGTATGCAAAGCTTCTTTTCTTTGTTGTAGGTAGGGAGGAAAAGAAAGGGGAGGAAGGTGGGTATAGGGAAAAGGAAGTGTGACAGATCAAGAATACTTCTGCACTTTTATGAAAGATAAGTGAGAACTTCTTCAGTTTCACTTGGAAAACTTCCAAGTAATAAAAAACCTTGTAGGACTTTGAAGTTAAATCTGATGAACAGAGAGGTAAAATAATATTTAAACAGGCATTTTAATTGTAGTTATTTAACCTACCATCTTTTATAACCAAAGAAGGGAAGGAAGTCTCTACGGTCCTAACGTTACCTGATACCCAGGGCTGTCGGATCAGACACTTTGAAAAGTCAGCACACTCATCCCTTTGTAAGACCAGAGGCTTCCAGCCCAGCTCTGAGGATTTCCAACCGCAGCACGCACTGAAAGCACTTGAAACAAGCAAAACTGCAATGGCAGTGTTTGCCTTTCTGCTCCACACGAGGGAACAAGCCTTTGTTCCCACATTCGAGAAATTTTAACAGTTAGATTTCTTAACATAAAGCGTACTCTGTTTTACTGGGTTGGGATCATGCTAACCCCTCGTGTAATACTGGGTCAAACTAGAAGCATCTGAAGAAAGAGAAACGAGGGTTTCTCATTAGAACCATGCACTGCGATCCCTCGCACCAGCTATGCCAGCCTTAGAATCACAGCAAGCAGCCTCCCTGCTAACTGAGGCACTCTGAACTTTGTTGCAGGCCAGGCTGTGGCATTCCCAGATGTGACAGTTCAGTGACCTAATTCACATTACTCAGTATCACAGAATACAGCTTAGTAATGAAGGAGGCGGGAACGCTTATGCCCATAGCTTTATCAAAGGGCATCTGTACATAGGCTCCGAGGCACAGCAGGGGGGCAAATATGTTGAAAGTATCCAGTTGGTGATGAAAAGGGAACCTTGACGGGTGATATTATGGAGCTGGTCAACAACAACAACAACACCAACACCTGGTGAGTGCCTCCCTGCAACGGCCATACAAGCACACAGCATGGTGTGAGGACATTCTACCTTAGCAGGTATAGTCCAGAAAAAAACTGGTAAGACGTAGGAAAGTCAAGACAAGAGTTCCTGAACCTCCAAGGAAGAATGAGGAGGAATGGCAATGCTTCTCCCCCTCACCCACATTTATAAAGGCAGAATTGGACAATTAATAAAATAAGATTTTCTGGAAGACAAGAGAAGCAAGAAAAGGAAGAACAGGAAAGGAAACTTCCTCAAAGGAAACAGGCACAAGTGCAAAACAGACCAACAATCACCGTAACAGATCCACCTGGAGAAACTGGAAATAAACCAGGTTATTGAAAAGACAGAAAGACAGCAAAACACAAGAGGCACAAGGAATATAATAGATTTCTAATATGACATATAAATATTAATGACCATAAAGGAAAACCAACTATCATTTCTGAGGAGAAAGAGAAATAACAAGGAAATTGTTGGCCAGCTTCTTAACTCAGAGACTATGGGGAACAAATGGGAACAGACTGTGCTAAGAAACCCAAATTGTCAAATGTTTGATTTAAGAAATCCTAACCGTATGAAACAGGAATGCTGGGACTGACGGACTGCCCGGGAGCACATACAGCTGCCATCATCAGCATCCTCCAAGGCCTCTGAACGAAGGCCACTGTCAGGCATACCATAAATACATTTGATTCCACCCTTTAACAAGAGAAAAGACCAAAAGGCCTCCTGATGTTTACTGCAGACCCCTTTTCTGATTTTGTCTGATGCAATGTAGGAGAACAAAGGGATAATTCACACATGTAACTATCTGTTAAACTGTGCGAGAGACAATTGTCCTTACAAACCACCGGGACTGAGAAAAAACATCTGAGAAAACACACATCCATCTGGCGCTTCAGTAGGTTTCCTTCTATGTAGCCGTATACCAGCAGTGAGTAGAGAAAGTGACATGTAACATTAACCATATTCTAAAGATCAGAAGAACATTGATTCATGTACTGCTTCAGTGAGGTTCAAGGTGCTAGTCAACATTTCTGTGAGTGCATAAGCATTTTCTGAGTCCCGAACAGCAGCCAGTTTATTCAGCAGCTTATCCAAAGTTCAAAGTGGGCTCTGAAGGGAAAATTAAGAGGAGCCCATAGATGATAGGTTTTCCCTATTCTGAAAGCCAATATAAAGAGCCTTAGGGGCTAGGTGCAAACAAAAAGCTGGGTTTTCCACTACAGTGCCACTTAACACATATTTTGACATGCATTACAAAAGCACGACTTGCCTGGCTACATTTGCACAATGCAGAAAAGAATTAGCTACCGAGTAAAGTGTTTGAAATCCATTATCCTGCCTGTGTCCAATTACACACATACACAAAACCTCCCCAACTTACCAGGATAATGACTTCATCTAGCAAAACTCATAAAGACTGAGCACATCAAAACAACCCACAGGAAATTTATTCTGTGATAACATCCTTCTTCCTTGTGGGAAATAAGCTGAGAGCCTTATAACCAGCCTTTATTGCATTACTCCTTCGACACATTTAGTCAATGAGGAACGTTCATTATTGCCAATACATGGCAATGCAAAAAAATCCCCACAATCTCCCTTCAGAAGCTGCAGCTCTGTAATTTTTTCATTTGAAATGCTATATAATTACTGAAAAAGTTGTTGCATGCTTGTGAGGGCACAACATTGCCTTTTAGTCATCCTCGGGACTGAAGGATCAAATGAGGAACTCTTCTACCTACTCCATTTCAGAAACACTTCAGAGATTTCCTTCTTTACCCATGTAACACACTTCCTGTATTTGGTGGGTTTCCAGGAATCATTACATGCCCTAGAGATGAGCCTCACAATCAGAACCTGAGCTGCTAGGTGTGAATTCATTAGCAAGTTGTGCTTATCTAAGCAGCTAATCTTAGGGAAGGTCAGAAAGCAGCTACTATTTTAAGAAAATCTAGTTTAAACAAAGGCATAATCGGGGTTAAAAATAAGAGGGCTGCTTACTGGCAGGTCATCTTCTGAGGTGAACCTGAGACACCTTCATTAACATTGCATTCAAGCCATTAAAACTCATTGGGAAAATGGACATAAAGTCACAAAACCAGCCAGACGATGTGGCTGCTCACTCAGCTGCAGGACCAGTGCTGCTGCTCTTGTACACTGTGTTAGGTGAGCCAAGGCAATACCGGCAGGATTCCAGAAAAGAGAAGGTAAAAGAAACAACTCATAAGCGGGGAAACGGACACAGTGACTTTTAAGGATGCCCAAACTGGGCACTCAGACACTACTCTGTATTTACAAAGTCCTTCTTTTGCACCTTCTCCCTCCAGCTGTCACAAGCTCCATCAGGTTTATGAAACAAACGGAGTTTCTATGACATATGTTTGTGAGTTTGCTGTTCACTTTGCTGAAATAAATATTTACATGTAACAAACTCCAGAGCCACTCAAGCAATCGCACACGTTACTTATGGAGGCTTATTCAGCTGCGCTAAAAAAAGAGCTGAGTGTTCACAGTGCCTCAGAGAAACAAAGCTGACAGTAAAAGTCAAGCAGAGCATCACAGCTCAGGACAAAGCAGGTGTTACCCACCTCTATACTCCAGACAGCTTTTAACGTCGCCAGCCCACAAGTGCATTTGGAAGGGAACATAAGGACTTTGCAGCGTGACATAACTGCACGTTTAGGAAAGCTCCTTCAAAATCAGAGCATCCTCCACAGAGATACAGGTGGCAACGTCAGAGCACTTGGTCTGCAGCACCACAGGGCACCTGCAAATTCCTTCAATTGGCACCTTCCTCACAGGCCATCTAATTACTCCCTTCATTGCTCAGGGTTAAGGATGCATCTGTATATCCATATATCCTGGTTTAGGGTGAGACAACTGAATTTCCCTCTGAAATGGAATGTTTTGTTCCCCAAATTCCCATGACAACAGCTTCAACTAGGTATAAATTGAGTTTGTACGAGGGACTGACTTGTCATGGTCAGACACACAGCTGAGTATGCACACACTAACCCAGAGGACACACCGGTTCGTCAGCTCATACCGCTTCCAATTACAGTGCTTCAACAACGCTCCAACTGCAGTCACTGTCCACCACAAATTCCAAGTTCACCAAGCTGGTTTATATTTCAGTGAGCAGATAACAAGTTTATACATCTGGAAAGCTGCTAAATCATTAACTTAAATTAAGTCACCTGGAATTGAGTTATCTTCAGAACATCAATCCCTCAGGCTGTACTTCAGCCACTAAAGCCATTTGTATTTCCAAGACATTAAATGAGGATCCAACACAGATCCTGTGCAGTTAGGCCAGAAAAGGTATAGATGTGGCTTTATTTTTTATTGAGTTTGAGGGGTTTTAATTGAAAAATAAATAAAAATCAAACCTTAAAAGTATTTCCAGCCCATACAGCTGCAGAGAGAGCTTTCCAAGTATGACCCAAGCATTAGCCAATGCAGTATCACAAGGTTGTTCCAGCACCTTGGCTGTGGATCTTAGCAACAGCAGTGTTAACACAGCCTTAATGTTTACTATTGCTTGTCAGAATCGTGCCTGCAACAGGGAAACTATTAGTCATTTCAAATTTAAACTACTCTTTGCAGTGATGAAGAACAGTGGCACGAAGCCGTCACCCCCACAAAAGCAGGAGAGGAGAGCATGATTTAAGAGTAGACATGAGGAAGACAAAAGCAAGAAGTACAATCAGAAAATTCATAGCTCCTCCAGAAGACTGCAGAAGGGAAGGAGCATTGGGGAAAGGAGAGATTTCTCACATCTTCCTCTGAATGCTGAGTAGAGCAAGTCTGTTAGTCTTAAATAGTAAAAGCTATTTTAAAAGGACGTAAATCCTAAAAAAAGGATGTAAAAAGGAACTACCAGAATGGGACAAGGATTTACATCCTCTTCAAAGCACAGCAGTTGTGATGCCAAGGCTCCCTGCCAGGTATCATCGCAGTACTTCCTGTGATCATGCACACCATGCCCCCCCTGCTCTTACATATTTACCTCTGACTAGTCATTTTAGCCTTCCATCTTGTAAACTTCTGCTAATCCTAAGCCTTGACCGATGGAGAACATACCAACATGCTCCTCAAAACCAAGTATCTCTATTTCAACACCAACTAAAGACAATAAATAACCAGCTTTGCTTCTTTTCAAAAGGCTTATTTTTTCACACTTATTTCTTCCATTAATGGTGTCTCCCAGCCTCTCAGCACAGGTCTGGTGGGAGCAATGCAGCCTGAAGACAGCCATCCCTCAGGCTCCTTCCAGGCGAGCACACTTATCTGAGCAGCACAGGACCATACCTGTGAGAGCAGATAGGATGGCTCTGCACTCAGCCTAGCTCATTCTGGCTTTTATTAAGCACTAGATCATGAATTGTTGAACTGTACACTGTTGTGTAACAAAGCCACAATCAAGTAACACCCCTCTGATCAGCATGACCAGCCTCACGCCGCTTGAGATGTGACAAGGTATTACAGAATAGGAGTTAAGTGACCAAAAAATAAAGATCGTGATTTATTCAACAAACAGTACAGAGATACATCAGTAACAGGCACTGCTGGGAATGCTCAAGGTAAAGGTGATGAAAAGCAGGTGTGAGTTTGGACTCACCAGCTCCCATCTCTCACCATGCCAGAGAGCCCTCCATCCAACCCACAGGCATCCAGCATCAGAATGGCAGGGATGGAAAAGCCACAGAAACCCATCTCTATGCAGCTCCTTACAGGAATAGTAGGGCACTTGTGTTTCCTCAATGCTAAATACCTTTGGTATAAACAAATGTAAAAGACAATTGGTATTACAAAGAAGTTGCACTCCTGCCTCCACCACGCTCTGAACTCACTATGCAAGTTTATCCTCCTGCCCATGTGCTCATTTCTGCATTTCATGTATTTTTATCCTTTGTTTCCCTTCCTCCTCCCCTTCAACCTCCTTTTCCATTTCTGTCCTCTCTCCATCTTTTCCATACTCACTCTATCTCCTATTGTGACCAGCTTTCATAAAAAGGGAAGAAGAAATAAAGTAATACTCAAGTTACTGCATTCCACGTGCCCATTAGAAGTCAGTGAGGGTTGAGGCCTTTCTCCCTAAATAGGTCACTATTTGCTTTCATAAAATCGGGAACCCTCATTTTGATTAAAACCTTTGGAGGATTCAGCACATTCCCAAAAGCTTGGTGAAAAGTTATGAGAAAGTAGGGTTTGAATTCTGGAATGCAAACATGGAGACTTGACTCCTTTTATCATAATAATGCTTAATCCTTCGAGACAGTACACATGCTTCTTCAGAAGCCAGAGCAAGCACTGGACCTTCAGATAAACTTTTGCTCTCATGTCAAGAGCAACCAAGTTTCAACGTATTCTAGGTTATCAAAACAACATAGCTTGTGACATTTAACACAATCATATAACTATATATATATACATTCACACAACATAAGACTGTTCATATTTATGCTCTGACCTACTTAAGCAAATTGTTTTTCCCCAATTGCACAATTAGGAACCGGAGCAGAAAAATCAGACTTTATGAAGTTAATAAATCAATTCAGTGTCATTACAAATTATCAATGTTATTACTTCAGAGCCTGCAGTCACCTGACTATGACTTTCTATGGGGCATACGTAAAGGTTTCTCATAATTTTGTTTCCCAATACTTATTATCAGTTCTACTGCTTTTAATCAGCTCAAACTAACATCACATTATACACCGAAACTACTGGTTTGTTAACAAAAAACTAGTCGCAACAGCTATTAAAGCAAAGCTGGTTATTTTCTCCTTGGCTCTTCCTAACTTTCTCATACCCCTGAACACATTAAGTGATTTTATGTTCCCTTTTAGAGCAGCAGACAAAAAAAAAACAACCCAGGAATATACTTCATTTGATCCAATACATAGTTTGCATCAAGTAACTCTGGCTGCATTTTAAGTGTTTTCAACTGGAGAGGTCCCAGCCAAAGCCATCTCCCCACCCAATTTTCAAAGAAAGCGAGCAACTTAAATACCACATGCTGCTCCCATACCTAGAAATGAGCTCAGACCCCATGTTCGCCATGTTCAAGTGTAGCCAGGTTACAAACATGCTAAATTACCAAGTGTTCAAATTAACCATCATTCAAAAGGACTGATGCTACTTATCCTCCCACAGCAACACTATGCAGCCTCCTCTCAAGGAGAAGCAAGTAGGGCTGAATTAGAGATACTAATGCCAACAAAAAACATCTTAAAGGATGCAAAACCCTAAAAACCATATAACTGGAACCTTTGCAAGTCAAAGTTGAAACAAATTCAGTACCACCAAAGATCTGGTGTACAGTTTATCATCATTCTACTTCCAAACTGGAACTGAGACAAAATATTTCCAGTGAAAGCATTTCCCTTTTTTTGCAATTAATGCTTTGAAAGGATTCAGCAGAACCCTTTCCTAAAATTCCATGAAGTAAAATATGGCCAAAACTAAATGTTTTAAGAACACCACATCCAAAATGTTTTAGAAGGCTGCATAAGGTCCACAGAACTTCTACCCCATAAATGGATAGCGAAGACAATGTTAAAGAGATGGGTAAGAATAGCCCCAGCTCCTAGATTCTTTCTTTCTTTCTTTCCTTAGAAGTCACTACCAAAATGCAGCAAACTTAGTTTTGAGGTGCTAGTGTAATGTTTCTCTTCCTATCACAGGCTGATTCAGGCATAAAGTTGATAAAGGAAAAGCATTTGCTAGGCATTAGAAGTCAACTTGAGCACCACAGCACCATGTCCATTCTAAGAGCAGGCAATTCCATGCTCCCAAGTAGTTGTTGTGTATTAACTACAAACCAAGAGCCAGGGAATATTGTTTTGCATAGATTTCAGACAGCAACTTAACACACAACTCCTACCTTTAGAGTCTACACATGCTACCTTAAAAGAAGGTCTGTTCTCATTGCCAGCCAAGATACTGCATTTTTCCTTCTGATTACTTGACAGTTTTATCCAAGCTGCCAGTGATCATTAGCAATGGGGATGCTGAGCTCTCATAAACCGGGTTTTTTGTTCTCCTGAAATACCACCTGAAGCAGATAGTGAGGATATCATGAAAACCAGGAGCTGTAGTTATTCAAAGGTCACACAAAATTTTCTTAGAGCTGTAACTGGGATTCTCCTGCTCCAGACGACTCATAGCTTCTGTTGTAATGAATTCAGACGTGGGACACGTTGATCTTTCAAAGTATTACATGAATGAGTAGAAGCAGGCAGAAATACACGCAGTTTGCTCTGGAAAATAACTTGGTTAATTAAATTCACACACTTTATGACTCTATGTCTATGTGCAGTGTCTTGTGTGTATAAAGGCATCCTCTTGGACCTTCAAAATGCTTTGTGTTGGTTGCCAAATGCAGGATGCCCGCTGAGCCATAAGCACCTAGGGGCACAACATAAACAGCTGAACAAAACGTTTATGCCAGTAACTGAGGATTTGCCAAGCCTGTGAGAAACGAACACAGGAGGCTTCTGCTGAAGTGGAACTTACTTCAAAGGAATGAGGAGTATTTAAAGAAACCTAAGAAAATACTGGAACTACACAGGAAATTTTTTTATAGCAGGAATATGTTACAAAACTTACATGCCAAGGTGTCAGCTGACAGGAGAGACTGCAATGCAGCCAAACCTTCACAACTATTCCCCTAAGAACCATTGATTCCTTTTCACATTAAACTACATACCTGAAAGATCTGCTGCATAACAGTAGCTTGCAAGAGACTTGAAACAGTGGGAACTACAAGGAGATACAGCAGAGTGTACCTGAATAGTTTGTAAATGCCTAACTTTGGAAATACAGTAAGTGTTTGATTATTTTGGTCCTGGTTTCAAGCAGCTCATGATAATGTTGCAAGACAAGCTACAAAAACAAGCCTCAGCAGAATGTGAATTTGCCCTCTAATTCAGGCTTCACTAACTCTACAGCTGGAATAAATTAATCTTTTGGATCACACGAATTACTATTAAATCAATGCACTGCAGATTGCACTATTTGTATAGAACTTAGCCATGTAATTTAACCAGTGAGACAAAGGTTCAAAGGCAGACTAAATACGGTGCTGGAATTAGAGCCAAATGGAATTGGTATTTTTGTCCCAGAAAAGACATACTAAAGACAGCCCTTTTAGGACTGACAAAAATGATTCCAAAGCTCAGAGTTCTCACTGGTAATGTCATGTCTGCTAGGTCTGACCGGCTGTTTTCAAGACAGACCTCTGTCAGTAGCATAGGCATAAAACACAGATACCATGACTTCAGATGAAGTAGATCATCTCTTAGTGTCTTTCCACTGCTTAAATCACAAGTGACTGCAGAGATGGTTGAGTAACAGTGAAGTTGAGAGCTGTTGCTTAAATAAAACAGCCTCACCCAACCTTCCCATCCCCACATAGGCAGCCTCCTTCTTGTTCTGGAACAAACGTGTGATTGGGGAGCTGATCTGGTAAAAAAACATCTCTCCTTTTTGCCAGTTTAACTTAGACCCAGCTTGTTTCTTTGCTCTGTTTCACCGTGCAGGAACATCAGCTCGGTAAGAGAGGAAGAGGCAAAAGGGGCAGTGAAAAAGGGCAAGGATGACGACTGCTTACATCTGCACCCCTCAAGAAGAACTGCAGCACAGCTTGAGCAACAAGGAACATCAGTGAGATTCAAGAAAAACAATTACTTTTATTAGACCAGTCTATATGCTATAAAAAGCAGAGGAGCTTTCAGAGGCAGCTCTGCTTTAGCAGATGAGGCAAAGCACAAACCAGAACAAAACTGTCATCATATAAACATAACTGTGCTAACCTTGAACAAGGAAAGCACTCAGCATTTAGGGAGCAGTGTGTGCATGACAAGCCAGATGACCAGTCACTGGTCCCTTTGAAAGGGGGATAAACTGCAGATAGTGACAGAATGATGCAGTAATACAGAGCCAGTGTATCTATGTGAGGCCCCAATTTTTAGCATGCAGCAGACGTGCCTTAGTTACTCTCAGACAGCAAAACAACAGACAAAGCATTTTCTGAGCAAGTATATTGGTTACCACATGCTGTTACTAACCATACAATTAGGCAACCATTAAACACAAAGATACTAGCTCTAGTATAGAAAATCAGTGGTGGATACAGCATCATCTTTACAAACTTCCCCTGGGCTTATATGCTTCCAGTGGTATCTACCATTGGCCAGCCCTGGGAGACAGCTCACAGGGCTAGGTGGATCCCCATTTGGGACATCAGTTCTTGCTCTGCCTCTTACCAAACACAGGTTCACACAGATACAGAGATGCTGTTTACAACAAAGTAATTTTGCTTCCAAAAAATGCACTTTTTATATTTGACTGACAAGCTTAGGGTTATGCTTTCATTACAAGGGAACCAACCTAACTCAAACAAACCACACCACACTGCCACGTTTGAAACTCACTACAGTTTCATAAACTATAACTAGCAATGTCACTGAAAAGGGTGCTTTCATGTTGCCTACTTGTTTTCTGTTTCATGCTTCATCATGTCTTTTGCCATCTCAAGCACTCATATAGTCATAAATTGGGTCAGAGTTAATCTCTTAGAAACAACACACCCTCCAGTCGATATTACTGCATCCTGTTGAACTAGGGATCCTCCTGGTAGCAGACAGCCTCAAAGACTAGGAAGAAGCAGTTAGGGGTATCAGAGGACTGCTAGGCACACATCCAGCTGTATTTGTGGCATCTGACAACCAGCTGGCACATGGCCCATCAGATGCAAAGGTAGCAATCTCACATGGCATCTACACTGACTACTTGACGATTCAGCAAAGAAAAGAGTAGTCCATGGGATCCATGGTAGTAACAGTAGTGTATGGAAACAGAGGATGGATGCTCTGGAGTGTAAACACGGGTCACTGGGGAGAAGACTGACATTCAGGATTCTCTTGGTGTTATTTTCTCCAATGTTGCCAGTTCCACATGCAAGAGGGAGGCTGAGATCGGAAGTCACTGATGCAGAGGGAAAGGATTTAGGCATGATGGGGACAGGAAGAACTTGTTAGGCATGCACATTAATCATGCCAGAGTCAAGCAGACGGCATGCTAATTAAGTTTTGGAACCTGCAAACACTTTACACAACTGGTAAAAATTTCGTAACACATGGGAAGCCCAAATGCTTGGCCTCACCTGACTCCTCAAAGGAACAGGCATCTCCAAGGCTTGGTGGAAGGATGACAAATTAATACACTACAAAACTACCAGCTTACTCAGCAATTCCAACAGGAATGGCAAACAACAGTCAGGTGGGGAACGGCCCTGTATGTGAAGGACATATAAATGGCATAAAGTATTACAGAAGAGAAACCCAACGAACTTCTTATAGTAGTTCACCCTGCATGACTGAACAGGGAAGCTGAGGAGGGCATCAGAGAGAGGTCAGCTTTTAAAGGCAGAACGCTTGCCTAATGAGAAGAGCTTGTAAAACACATGGCTGATCAAAAGTAAACAGTAAATCAATAACTACAAATGCTTTGGTAGCACCTTGCAAAGTCACTGAACTACATCAAAAGCAGGAAACCAACCAGAAAAAACAGGGGGATCTCTTGCAGACCAAGGTGAAGAAGGGATACAGGGATGACAGCACCAATGCAGAGGAGTTCACTGAACGTCCTGTTCCCAGTCCTTACTGGTTAAGCAACTGGGGAGACTTTCAGACCTACCTTCACAATATATAGGTCAGACGGACTGGGTCAACTTGAAGTACAGAGGCTTTAGGCTGAACAGGGAAGCTAGATATAGTTCACCCAGTGCAGGCATTTCCAGGACAGTTCCAGTAAACAGAACTGCTGGGCTGCAGGTCACCAGTCTAAGTCCAGTGCACACAAAGACCCTAACAGGGCTGGCCCAACCAAAAAGCAGATATGATTTCCACCCCTTCATAGTAACTCTTGATCAGATCACTGCATACAGACAGCACAGTCTGCTGGAAAGAGTACCCACAGCTTCTGCAAAAGGAAATCCTACCAAGGGCACAACTCTTCTCCCAGGTGGTGCCAGCTTACATACCCCTCTGAACTGGGGGACTAAACTGCTGGATCCACTGAACACCTGGGTCAAACACCGGATGATCTTATGGAAGGGATCAATCGGGATTATTTTGGAAAGAACTTGTAAATGGAAAGTTCAGGCACCCAAAAGGGCTCAAGACTGCGTGACAACCTGCACATTCTCTGCTACATCCTGCAGGCGTCTGCTAAACTTCACCATCTGAATACCACGATGCGAAGGTCTGCTGCACACCGCAATGTTTACAACTGTGTGCTTAAAAGCACCATGACACATCCAGATGAACTCAACAGGAGGAAAAAAGTTCCCATGTCCTTGTTTAGCCTTATATTCCAGCCTGTAAGCTTTGCTCTGATGACTGGGGAGTTGGATGTAGGGCAAAGAGGCAATAGTGCCAACAGCAGGGAAGCAAAAGGAAGTTTGTCATATGTGATTGCTTTTTCTCCCATAGCTTCTGCAGTACTCACCAGCACCAACCTACCTGCTGATGGTGCCAGAAGCTGGAAAAGTCACACAGGTGAGTCCACACACACACAGATCAAAACAACTGGGTTGCAACTCAAGTACTTCTCACTGTTATCTTTAGCACCACTGGAGACAACAGCAGGCTAATGGTCTCAGCCAGGAGAGCAGGCACTTTCTCAGAACACAAAACAAATCCAGGTTAAAGCAATTTAAGCTGCAGTTCTTGGCAGCCTAAAATTAATAATGCCTGCCCAACCTGCATGGAAGAGCCGGGCCCTTAAGCCAGCTCTGGCATTAACGTGCTAAAAGACTCAGCAAAAAAAAAAGTCTTACAACTCAGCAAAAAAAAATAACCTGACAAAAAGCAGCGGAGTATCTGCTGCTGACTTATCAAGCAGAAACAGCACAGCAAGCATCCACTGATCAATGCCAGCAGTGCAAGCGAGGGTGTGGGGCATGGAAATCAGGACCGGTTTTTTGCCATGGACATGTAGTTTCATCCAAAAGTTGCATTTAACTCACTTCAGTTCCCCAAACCAGCAGGCTGCAGTCACACCATTAATTATGCCTGCAATAGGTTTGGTATGTGAGTGATTGTGAAACCACAGCCTAGTTCTATGTCATTCAAGTGGTTCGCAAGATACAAATACACTGCATAAAGTAGGCAGCTATTAGACACTGACAGTACTAAAGGCAAACAAATCCTGGAAGACCTAGAAGTAACCTCAAGCAAAGAGACTGCAGTGTTTCCACAACAAAGCTTAAACATTTCTTTCTATAATTAAATATCCTCTCAAACACTACATGAGATACAAACAGTCTCTCATAACTACGTACAGAACACCTTCAGTAAGATCCCTTCAGATGGCAACACTGAATTTCAAAACCCATCTCATCAGCCTGGAAACACTGGAAAATGACCACTGTGCCTTTTCATTTTAATGCATTAAAACCTGTGTGTTCACGTTTTGGTTTGGTTTTCTTCACCAGACACCATCTGATGAAAGCAAAGAGCTAATGGCATCTTCAAACTCACTTTGAAACCTACACAACATTTCTGAAGCTGACAGGAAATTACAACTACATTGTGCACCAGCAGGAAAAAAAAAATATATATACATATACATATATATGCTTCAAAAAACAGTACCAGCAGTTCTCTAAGAATACTGTATGCTACAACTCTGTCACAAAAATATATAGTATAAAATTGCTGGTTTTGTTAAAGATAGTTATTTGGTTAACTACCAAAAAGCCCCCAATTACTCAGTATCCATGAGCGGATCCAGCACAACCATAATTCAACCTTTATTCTGGGAATTATCTGCAATAAACCAGCTGTGGAGCACATCCCTGACCTCGAAGGCAATATTATTTTGTTGTTACTAAATCTGTACATTGGTTAGTCAATGAAGTTTCTAAAGGCCATGCCACTGAAGAGGTATCTTTGTTCCAGAAGACTAAAGATTCAACCATCCCACTGCCTAGTTATTTTTAATATTAACACATTTATAATGGCAGATGGCTTTTAAAGGACTATGAAAAAGACTATAAATTCCTTGCAAACAACAGAAAGGTCTAAGTTGTTCCTTTCTGGATTTCTCAAGGCAATGCTCTGAGAGGTGCCAGGCCTCTCATTTTCACCTCTTCAAGGCAAAGGAATTCAATAATCGTCCTACTCATTGACCAGACTCCAGGTTACCAACTCCTATACACCAGACCTGACAGCTTGAGGTTGGCTGGAGGTTGTTTTTCTTTCAGTAACCTACTGAAAGCTGAAGCATGGATTTACATACCTGACTGTGCTCAGGTACAGGAAGCGGTACAGCACCCACCCCATCAACAGCACACAGCTCTGTGCCAGACCATACATATGAAGAGGAGATGGCATGTTCCACCTTAGCGGTTTACCTCGTGGTAAGAGGCCAAACTCTTCTTTGACCATCGTTTCCAGCTGTACCTCCTGAGAGGCTGCCACTCCCTCAACTGCATTCAAGCCCAAAACACAGGTAACAGCGGTCATCCTTGAGCTGATGGGGGAAACCTCAGCTGAGGTGAGGGCAAACAGGACAACCACTATTTCAAAACACTGATAACCAATAACCATTATGAGCTGTGGGAGCAATAGTCACCTACTAGTTCACTTTACTGTGAACCCTATCAAACCCCAGCTTTGCTTAAGAAGTTGTTCGCATCCCACAGGTTCAAACCCTATCAATCTGAAGTCTTCTCACATCTCAAAGTAAACGTGGAAGCCCCAGCTTCCCCTGATACCTCAGGGTGAGCCTGGCATTTTCAGCCCCCCCGTTACTCCCTTTTACAGAAGCTGTGCTTCTAAACTGCCCCATTTCTTTGCTGGCATGAATGGCTGGGCAAACCAAATCCATCTTGTTAGCTGGCTGAAGGCACGTAGCAAAGTCTCTGGTAGCACTAGTTCAAAAACAATTACTGCCTAACAAATACTTTGTTTGCCAACTGAACTGCAGGTTCCTTTGATTCTGGCACCCCTTTTTATTAACAGCAAAGATCCTGTGTTCAGAAAAGCGATACCCCCATTTCCTGTTCAATATGAACCATTACTGAGACGTGGTTCAGCTCCAGTTCAGTGAAAACTTATGCATGTAACAGTCTGCAAATTCATCACCTCCACAGAGCTCTGGTACTGACCGCTGTTTGCCTTTGCTCATCTCTACCTTGACCAAGACATAAATCTTACTCCGGGCAACAGCAGGGTGGAAAGAACAGTTTCTCTGCAAAGCAAACCAGTTTATTAGAAAACAAACCCCACTTACTAAGTAATTCTGCTGGAGTGAGACAGGTCAGAGAGCCAACAGTCACCTCTGAACTCACACCAGAACAAATCATCTGCTTCCAAAGAAGTTATTCCACTTTCTATCAGAAGCTGCCTCCACACAGTTCACCTATCAGTCTTTAGAGATATTAACCCTCATCTATCACCACTCTTCTCCAGTAATAATCTTTCCTTTAAAGACAACAAAAAAGCCCCAGTGTCACAGTGACCTATCCCCATATTTAGGCACAGAAGCCATTAGTGACAGCACTAAACTTCTGTGTCAGAAGTATCTGTGGAGCCTTACTACCTACCAAGAGGACAACAACAATTTACCAATGGCTGCAAGTGTCAAAGATGAATTTTTAAGCTAGAAATAAACTGTTGATAATAGGACACAGAGAAGATCTGCTTTTTGACAACAGCCTGGTAACTGGGGATTTTCAATGGAAAAACTCATGCTTTCATTCTTGAAAACTTCATCATCAGTTTCCTCAATTTAGAATATATTACCAGAGCAGAAGTCACTAAGGGACCAGGATTATTGCCATCCATCAGTCCCATCCACAGGGGGACCATGAGAAGGAAAAAACCCACACTGATGCCTAAATCCCAAATCAACTCAAACTCAGAGAGAATGAGGGACCTTTTAAACTATCAAATCTAAGCTCACTACTAATGGCAATGCACCATCTACTTCTTATCATAGAGTGATGAATATCTGTCTAAACTGTTTGGATTCTTGCCCCCCACTAATCCTATTAAAGGTTACTATAAAGCCATACTGCTCCAGCAAGTAGAAACCTTATACTCTAAACCTAAAACCTATTCACTGACATTTTATATCCTTTTGTTCTTCTGGCAGTACTGGGATCTGATTTAAACTGTTAATTTCTGTACCTTTTCTATTTTTACTGATAACTCCTCTTTGAAATAGCCACCTGCCCTTTACATATCTATAGCATAACAAAGGATAAGAAACAGATGGCAGTCAATACTGGTAAAACCACTAAGGAGAGAAACAAACTCCTGACTTAGAGAATCAGGTTTTATTTACTCCTTAAGTACATGAAGCTGCCCTATAAAATATTAGTTTTCATCCCATTTCTAACAGTTTAGCCCCTAACATATTGCACTCATGCCTGTCCAGCATTCTGACCCTCCTCCCAACATTGTCTCATTCAAATGTCATTAAAACCTACCCACTGCTGGTGGGGTGGGGTGGGTGGGGTGTCAGGCAGAATTACTGATAAAAGACATCACTTCTGGCTCAAGCCATCCCAAACTGCAAGTTGCTGAGGACTAGAAAAATATACAGGGAAGTACCACTATACGATCACTGCTTGTACCTTCCCTGCCACCCACCTTCTCTTTCTGCTCATCTCAATTCCCCAACACTCAGTAAAACAAGGAATCTGGCTCTAAGAGGGCAGTAAATGGGTGACCATACACCCTCCTCCCAGTTCTGAAGTGTTCATACAAGAATGGTGTTCATGTAACCAGGACAAACAGGATGGTTAGAGCAGAAACAATTATACAATGTGATTTTGGAAGGTCTTGTCTTTGACTTGTGCTAGCAGACTTAAAGCTGTCTAAACTATTCCCAGAGAAAGGATTCAGTGAACGGTAGCCTAGAAATACAGAGGATACCGTGACTAAGAGCACCCAAACAGAGAAAACGATTCCCCCCCTAAAATAAATTCATTGAAAACTGTGACTTGAGAAGCAACAACAGCCTTTGAAGGAGTCGAGCTGACATGAACAAACCATGATTCATTTCAGATATAATGGATAACAGTTAAAAAAATAAGTGCATGCTTCCAAGTTGCCAATTTAGGCAAAACCACCCTGAGCCGAGTCTGGAGAGCTTCCAGTCAAGGGAAAGAACAATCACAACAATAGCCAAGTTCTCTGCTACTAACTAAAAGTGGGTTGAGGCACCTTGTTTTTGATTAAGAACAGAAGGTAGAGAGATTAAGGGTCTCATTCAGGTTTGTCCACAATCACCACACGGTCAGGAACAAAAGGCAAGTCTTCCAAACCTCACTGCAGTCATTTATCCATCAACTCACACTTGCCTCCTCTAAATAACTTGCATACAGCAAAGTTGGACAGAACCTGCAAAGCCATAGAAACACCCTGAGGTCCAATGGCCAATCAATGTTTGTATGGAAGATTATCTTTTTCTTTGTAGACTACCCAATCACTTAAAACCAAAGAGAGGCCTTATCTGTGGAACCATGTGAAGACTGCTCATCTCTCTGCAATGGCCTCTTCCATGAAATTTCTGGCATCTCCAAACACCCAACCTTTAGTATCAGAAGGTCAGACACCACTCTGGACTGCTCTGGTTTTCTCCTCCACAGCTACTTCCATTAAACATTCAACATAAAATGACAGCCAAGATAGTATGCTTATGTTGCCAGCTTTAGGACGAATGCCTGTGAGCCACACATTTACATGACTGCTGCTCAGCGGAAGAGTAAATATCTCACATCTCCAATTTGTAGCATATGGACTTTGAAGATGAAACCATATTTAAGCACATCTCAATGGTTTAGCACTTTTCCTTGGGGAAAAAAAAAGAAACGCAACAACCAAGAACATTTTTTTAACCAAGACAAAATCTCAGTGACTGCTTCAGGAACACTCAGACCTATAGCCCCAAACTCCCATTTATGAGCTCCAATAGGCTGCAAAAACTTACAGAAAGCGTACAAGGAGCCATTCAGGAACAGCCCACTCATACAGCAGGGACAAAAGTTTCTTATTTCCAACCACTTAACATAAAACGCACTGTAGCAGCAGAGTGCTCATCCCTTCTTCTGTCTTCATCTGTCCTGTCTGGTGTAACTATTTCAGCTTATGACAAGTAAGACTCATCTGCTGCTGAGCATCTCTGACACATTTAAAGAGGAAGAAGACACACTTAAGTTAGAAGAAAGGTACAGAGTAGTGGGCAGTTTGAGGAGGTTATTCCAAGCCACTCACATTGGATATGTAAAAGAACTTGACACCTTGAAACCCTCCAAAATGAAAAAGGAAATAAAAAAGCTGGCACCAAATAACCTGAACTCCACATTCTTCTAACACAGGCTTTGTGTGCTTCCAAAAAGAGGCACTACTGGGAGCTGCTTTTCACAGTGGCTTACATTTCTGTGTCAGAAAGCCCAAGCTGTCTGCAAACTGCAATAATTCACCCAGTATTCTATTTATCCTTCTTTCTAACCCTTTGTTTTTAAGGCTTGGTTTTATCCAGCATCCCTTCCAAATTAACAGCACCGGTCTTTACCTTCTTTCAACTTTTATTCCCAGCACTTCACAGATACTATGGCGGCAAGTATCCCACATGGGATTTTGCCACCTGCCTCTTCACTATCTGTTTACTTTCCAGTTCCAGTTGAACTGAACCAGAGCCAGAATTATGCTCCTTTTTCTTAAGAAAGAGTGTATCTCATCACTAGAATTTCACATTCTGTCACCATATTAATATGGATTAGTTTTAATATTCCATTTCCACTTGGTTCTTCAAAGCTTGGATAACCACTTGCGCAACACTGTGCCAAAAGAACCTGCCTTCTACCACTTGGCTTGCAGGTTTTCATCTGGGCCAGCAGCTTGCTGAAGTTCTTCTCAAGTGTAAAGGATACATCATTTGCAATTACTCACCTCCCTTCAGGCACTGCAGCAGCCTTTGAAGAGGGCTTCTTTCCCCAGTGCTCCTTTTTCAACCGTCTCCTCAGCCTCCAATACTCTCTCTGCAGAAAGATTACTCAGAGGAAGGCCGGTGCAACACTCTCCTGACTGGCATTCACTGCCTCCTCCATGTGGCAGTCCAAGTACTGAGGACCAGAAATTAGGTTTTTTAGTCCTTATAAAGCTTACAAGGAACCTCTACCTACACATCACCTTCCCCAGAAGTCAGTCTTTTAGCACCTTTACTTACACGGAAAAGAACTGCCTTGCAACTCGTTACTCACTGGCAGGTGAACTTACCCTTGTGCTCACTCACTGGGTAAGAAAAATGGTGTGCACCCAGTCCTTACATCCTTACAGTCACCTAGAAAAGGGGATGGAAACCACCACATTTACTTAACTGACCCCCATGGCTGCCCATCAGTGGATAACTGCATGCTTTTTTCCCACCTTTCCCAATACACATAAGACTCATGAACTCTGGAGCTTCACAGTTGTGGTGTAAGCCCAGCCAGTAACTCAGAACCACAGGACATTGATCCACACAATCCGTATCTCTGTGCAAAATGCCACATGGAAAACAAGGAAAGTGATTTAACTCTCCGGAAAGGATGAAGCAAAAATAATTCTGATGCTGATTAGAAGAGGATTATGGCAACGATCCTTCCCTCCTTTCTCTTCTGTTTCAAAGATAGACTCAAGTGCCACCCAGTAAAGCAGGCAGTGTTGCAGGTGCTGGAACCCATCATGTGCCAGCCAAGCCTGGAAAGGACACATCTTTGCTGGCAAAGGGCAAAGGATAAATTACAGGATACGTACGTATATGGCTCATATATTACAAACGCCACAGCCACAGCCAGGACCTTGCCAAAAATGCAAGAGAGTTCAAGCTAATGGGAAGAAGAGCATAAAATAAGATTTTCTATGGCATTAAGGATTATGAGCATTCACTCCCTGTAACAGGCACGAGTGCTCTGGGAAGACATATAGATCTCTATATGGCTGCTGTCCCAGTGACCTTGCCACTGAGCAGAGCGGAGCTGCTCTGCATCCCATAAGATGTCAATCTCATGAAATGAGCACTTTAAAACACTGGCTGCAAGTACTCTGCGTGGCAAAGCGATACCCACATACTCACAAGAAGCCCTACCTTCCAGGAAGCCATCAAAGCCCAGCCAGATCACCCAAAGTTAAAGCATATCCTGTAAGGCACAGACACTTGTGTGTTATAACGCCACAGCAAAATAAATGCAGTTAGGGGAACAGCAGGAGTGAAGAGAGGTGGCAAATCCAACAACTACCTAGTCAAACGAACGCTTATGGCCAGTGGAGCTGGGGGGTATCGCACTTAGCAAATGAAGCCCTTTACACTGATCCCTTTTGCCAAGACCTCAGCTATTAAAATGAAGGGCTTTTTAAAAGGTCATACAAGTAGCCTAGGAAAGATGCCTACTGTTGTTTACACAGCTGGACTGGAAACAGCACAGCTTTTGGTCAGTCAGCATATACCACAGCACTAACAGTAAGGAAATCGAGATACTGTATCAATCCAAGCTCAAATTATTACCTACGTGCTATCTGAATGCAGCACTAGGACCCACTCAACAGCCACCTTCCATTTTACAGCTATTGCACTCCCTACCATGCTTTGTTAGCACTGACATGGTTTTGAGCATGTGTGAATTAACTGCAGCAGAGCTGCCCCGTCTGGTTATTTAAATGCAAAGTTTGCAATGCTAAACCCAGTACCAATATAATACCCTGCCTGGTAGGAGCATAAACATCATAAAAAGGTCAAGCATTTTCATAATGCTTTGCTAATGAGGGTCAGGGCCTGACTGGACTTGTTTTGGCCTCCAGCCTAGCAACAGTTTCTGTATTGGCCAAACTCTGAGGAGTCTGCTATTATTTCTAGATCATTTGCATCTCTCCTGCCTTCCACAGAGACTTATCACAGAAACCACCAGTCAAACAGCTGCTGTGTTAGCACACTAGCATGTCTGCTTCTGAAGACAATCATTTGATGCTATGGAAAACCTGCACTTAACTATAAACAAGTACTTAAGGAGTAGATAGACAGCTTGGCATGCTGAGCTTGCTCCATTCACTCTGGCATGAGTCTTGAGAGAAATAAACCGTGGACTAAATACATTTCATTCATTGACTGGTCACAGCCTGGATCTGTAAAGTGAGCAAGCCAGTCTCCCAAACTTTTATTTCCTGGTTATCTCTTAGTTGTCAACAACAGCAACTACTCCCTCTCTATCTGGATGGAGCTGAGCAGTTAACAGATGTTTAGGGCTTTATAACAGAACTGTCTGTACTTACAGACAAAATCTACTTGTTTCTTAACAAATATGACAAAAATGCCAACATTAGATTTCTCTTGGTTTAGTACTCAATATTAGGTAACATTACAATTATAATAGTGTCATAAGAAACAACACATTTAACTTGCAGCTTGAAGCAAGCCAAATCCAGACCCAAGATCTTCCTTGCAGGCAGACAGGTTACACAAGGCCATGTAACATTAACAGCAATGTCAATTTCAATTTGCAAAATCCATGGAAATCTTTATCAGGAAGTTTATCCTCAGTATAAGACAGAGTAAAAGAAAACATGATGAAAGACAGGAATGTAACTAAACCAACAAGAGGCAATAAAAATGAATGACCAGACTGATGGATGGCACAGGTGGCTCCTCACCTCTCCTCACCCCATCGTGAGAACAATTAACTGCTGGAACAGGAGTATTGCAGTGAATCAGAGCATTTATTGTGACTTTATGGTGAGTGCTTTTAGCTGAAGAAGGAAAGCCAGGGTCCATCCGTAACATTGTCAGTGATGCCATCTCCTGTACTAATAGAAACAACCTCATTTGGACATAAGAACAGCTCACTGCAATGAGCTTATGAAGGAAAAAAGCCCTCAAATTATAGCAACCCTAATCTGGAGATTATCATAGCAGTATTTTCTCCATTCACCAACCATACCAGGAGTTGAACCTACTGTCAAAGGAAAGTTCTTTCTGAAGCCATGCAGCTCTATCCCTTTTCCTCCTCCACTGTGCCAAGATGCATTCACCAGTCCTGCTGTCAGAGAGGCTGGGAATTCCCTGCTGAGCGCTGCCAGCACCAGCTGAAATACACATCTTCTACTGCACTGGATTTTACAGGAAGTCTACTGCAGAATGCCACTCAGAGAACCACCACTTCATATTCCAACATTTAATACCCAAGAGTAAAGACTGTGCTAAGTCAGAATACCGAAGCTTATGCAAAACCACACAACACAGGTATAGAAACCAGAATGAAGTCAGGCAGACACACAGACATGAGAGAACATTTCCCTGTGTGCCTATTTGTTGCTGTGTTTTTCGTTCTGTAACTGGTGCTGATCTTTAGCCATGACCAAGCAATCATTAGAGCTGTTGTGTAATGGTAGAGTGTGACAACAAATACAAATTACTGCAGTCTGCCACACAACAGTGTAAGTCTCCACCGCCACACAAGCAAGCCCTTCTGACAGCAAGAACAGCCATGTCAACAGGTACAGCTGAACACTGCGTGGGGACTGCGGAGGAAGAACGCTGGGGGTTTAAGACAATATGAAATTCACTCCTTGGTAAGCTTCCAGGCAGCATTCCACAAAAACGCTTGCACAGAACCGCACACCAAGGCAAGCGAGGAGTCAAGCACAGGGCTCCAACTTTAAACACTGCAGTAAGCTGTAGAGACTAAAACAGGAAGTCAGGCTGCAGCCAAGAAACAAGAAATTGAGAAAAGCATGTAATCCTATCAACTGGCAAGCCATAACATTTGTGTTTACATGGATGTGTAAGCATACGTGCACATCTACAGGCAAGCCTAATTCTTCAATGCCTTAAAACAAAGCATCAGACAGTAATGTAACATTCTGGGGGGAAAAAAGGTCAGCTTTGGGACCTTTGGGACAGGAAGATTCCATCTAAATTACTGCCAAATCATATCTACTAGTGCCAACATAGTTTCAAGGCATGGTAACTAAGGCACACAATTGGATGGCCAATAACAAACCATTTCTCCACTACAGGGTGAAGTTACACTCATGCTGAGCGGGATGACAACTTTCTGTGAGAGTGTGAAATGCATGGGCACAAGGTTAGCTAACTCCACATTTCTAAACTGTATGGAATTTAAATATCTCCAAACTTCACTAGTGAGTAATTAAGGTAGTGTAGTAATGCCACCCCAGACCCTTCTAGAACAGGCAAACTGACAGACTTTAGACCTGAAAACGCAATGAAATACAAAGGTCAGGCATATCAACACCAGAGCATATCAACACCAGAGCATATCTGTATCTCTGTCCTGCAGCCAAATGGAAACACTGCTGCAAAATCCTATGAGTCATCAATGAAGAAAGGAACTGATGGATTTATAAGCTAAGACTTTAGGTCAAGGCTGGATATAACTTAGCAAGTGTTTTAATCCAGAGGCCTGCAATCACATAAGATAGACACGCTTCCTGTTGCAAAGTACATGGCTGCCAGCAACACCTCTAAGGCTGGAGCCTCCAGGGCTGGCAGCCTGCACAGGCACAACAGGTCTGATGCTTCCCTAAAGCACCAGGTCCACCACAGGCACACAGATGAGCCAGACCATTCAATGCCTCTGGCACAGACCACCTGCCCTGCCAGATGAGGAGGATATGAGCAAGCCATCATCTAGGCATTTGATGCAAGGTACTTGTGGTAAACATCTTTCCCAAGAGCTCCTCAGCCAGATGTGAAGCAAGGCACAAGCCACACCAGCCATTCCAGCTGCAAAATCTTCTTCTTGGTTACCATGTACCAGATCAGAGGAGCAGAAGAGGCAATTCCCACTACAAATTGTGTCAAGTATGGGTGATGACCAATAAAACAATACTGTTTGCTAGCAGGCAACCTTCAGGAAGGGACTGTAAGAAGCAAACAGGCAAATGAGTTAACCTGCTGGACTGCCCTACAAACATGTCAACATTAAGCTGGCAGGCCTGAGGCAGACACTGTGCAGGATTAACAACTCAGAAGGGTGATTTCTGTGTGTCAAGGGAAGTCTTTACAGTGAACAGAGAAGCGAGAGATGTGAGAAAAAAGTCCTCCTCACCCACAAAGCACAGCTTCAGCTGCACTCTTCATTCCTTACCCTTCCCATCCTCTCACAACCTTCTTGCACATGCTTGCACTTCCAGTCAAAACACTTTCCTACTAGAAGAAAAACAGTAGTGAGAAACATGAACCTTGAGTCTTTTCACACTGGTGGGCTGTACTTTCCCACTTCCATGATGGAAGGCAGGACATGGTACTGTTTCCAGTGATCACGGAGGCACAAGGGTGTGCTGCAGAAGACCATAACAGAAAAGAACTAAAGGGATGCGTGTTATTTGTCAGAAAGGTGAGAAACACAGGAAGAAAAGCTGCTCAGTTTTCCTTCTCCCTAGATGAGTGGGGTAAAATGTTGTCACAACTCTACCTGCATCCCCTTACAATTTATTCCTATTGCCATCTCTAAAAAAAAAGCTGCTTTTCACCAACTGCGGTGTTCCATAACTTTACTCATCAAGCTGTGTTTCAAGAGCAGTGTCCAAATGACACTTTCTATAAAGACAATTTTTGTCTGGGGCAGCAATTTTCAAACTCTGAATCAGCATCCACACCTCCAGGGTCATTTTTACATTCCTTCCACACCTATAGTTTGAGAGCCACCACAATGGTAGAAGCAAGGGGAAAGTGCCAGCTCTGCAGAACACACCCTGTGAAGAATGGAAGGGGTGGCTTAGAGAGCAAAGCAAAGTCAAGTGAAGTTATATGCAGAAAAAAGGCCTTCAGTGAAGACAGTGCTAGAACAAAATGTTGGCAGATCAGTGGAAGCCTGTGGCTGGAAGGATTTGCTGAGCCTATTCCCACCAAGACACTGCTGGGCAGATTCAGTATCTTCCAGCTAATTTCTTGTGACTCCTTGAGCCACTCTCACCAACCCAACAGCTCCCCAGCAATACCCTCACCCAACATCCCATATGCTGTGCTTTAGGAGCTACAGTCAGGGATATGAAAAGCCAGCTATTTCATCCATGTATGGGGCTGTGCTGAGTCCAAAACCCACACCCTTTCAAAACAGGCATTTCCTCCCATTCCTAGTAACTGCTGCAAATTTCCATCCCTCTGAGCCCTGCCATGGTCCTCATATCAGCATCAAAAAGTTACCAAAATCCAGAGGTGTTACAAGTGGGTTTTGTTCAAAGGCAACACATCAGAACCCCTGTCCAAGTGATTCAGCCACCTGCCTGTCTTTGATCATGCTCAGCTTCATTGTTCAAGGACCTGCAAGGAACATGAGTCACGCCTGTGTAAGGCTACCTGCTTCCAGGCCTTTCATCCTCCCTGTAATTAATGTAATTTAAAAAACATACCTAGAATTCACATACAAACTCTTATTTTAGACTACTACTCTTCGAGCAGGGATTTCGACCTATGGACAAAACCTCCAAAAGCATTTCAGGCAGAAAACTGCAACATACATTCACTGGAAAATGTCAGTTCTCATTCAGGTTTCCTTGCTGTACAGGAGGAAGCTCAGCTTCAAAGACAACATCACATCTTTGTGAGCCAGTTATCGATAAGACTGCCTGTGAATCTTTGGAAGGCTGGAAGTCCTGCTGCCTCTGAGCAGTGCGATTCACTCACCAACCAACCTCGAATTTTACATGCAATACTGAGCAACTTCTTCAAAGTTGCTTCCCCAACTGCACAAACGTAATCAGCTCACAAGGCTGCTGAAAGCAGCAGTTCTGCCATCTGTCTGCTTATTCCCTCCGCACACTTGTGCGGGCACAAGTATTTGTGAAGCCATGTAACGATCCAGAGGGAATGAGAAAACTAACCAGGGGAAAAAATAAAACCATGATTAGCTCATTTCCCAATCTGTACAACTGTGCATGTTGCATGAGCATGGCAATAAGCAGAAATATCACTGATTTTATTAATGGCGGTGCCATTTTCAGCAGGCCATTGACACAGCAACTAAATCCGAGAAACACTTCAGCACACGTGTGAATTTTAGAAAAGTAGAAATAATTGTACTTGATTCGCTATTGTGTTCTTGTCAAAGTAAGAAGTGGAAGGAGAAAGGTGAAGCAATCTACTGGTTACTGAGAGGAATCAAAGTTCTTACTGGAAAACATTTCAGTGGTGAGATCTTCACCCCGTCTCAGTTTCCTCCACTCACAAAACACAGAGGGTAGTACTACAGTGTTCAACAAAACATTCTGCAGCACAATAAAAAGACATCATAACAACAAGGTGATACTGCAACAGAGAATTCAACTCTCTTACAGCAATGAAAGAGTGAAATGGTACAGAGCTGATGCTGTCACCTATAGCTCTGGGATTGCGAACACACACAGGACAACGCAAAGCAAAATGGCTACTCAGAGTAGCAGCTCCTGAGCAACTGGTATCTACAAAAGAACAGAGAGGGATCTGGAAAAGACCTGGGGAAGGAAACTCACAGTGGAGCCTCCCTGCCCTCCTTTCATTATTGGTACTCAGATGGAATCACACGGGAGGTATGAAGAACATACAGGGAAGACTTGATGGAGTGGCAGGTTAAAGTAGGAATCCACAGAGCCGGGTTGTCATGACAGCAGCTGAAAGTATGCAAGAGATGTATAGATCCTGGGTGTTAGAACAGCACGGACTCCAAATAAGATCTTTAATACATTACATTATTTTAAACACTAAGAAGCATACACCACATGTCACTAACGAAACACAGGCTGCATGATAACCACTTGCATTGGTGCACGAGGGAGGAGGACATATGCAAACTAACTTGTGTTCAGGAAGCACGGGTTCTCCCAGATTTAACAGTGATGCTGTACGTAAGAGCAAACAAGTGAGATGCACTCTGGTGGACCAACATACTCGAGTCTCAACTGAAGCTTGGAAACTCACCACATGAGCTCCATCCCATTTAAAAGCAAAGTAAAAGAGCAGAAACTCAATTTCAACAACCTTTTACATTAACTGTACATTCAAACAGCCTTGGAGCATGCAGCAACTCGATTAACTCATCCCAAGTGAGAGGAAGTAACTTCCTGTCAGGGAGAAGTTACTCCCTGTAGTGTCTGAGATCTCATGTGCAGCAGCACCCCCGGATCCCCGGGGCAGGCAGGCTGCAGGTGCTGACATGCTGGACAACACTGTCCTAGCGGGTCACTTCCAAAGGCGGAAGGACAGGGGTTCAAGATGAACACCAGACCAGAGCGGCCAGGGACAGGAATGCAGCAAGCCCTTGGCGGACACTCTTGCAGGGAGGTGAAGGAGGATGGGAGTAACAGGTGTTTATGTGATCTGCTCCAAACTCTGGGAATTTGTCGTGGTGGATTGCTCAGGGATGCCTAACACTGCGTGATCTACAGGGCGGTCACAAGGCAAGGACCCCGCACAGTCTGAGACCAAAGTAGCGTTACGAGTGCCTGGCACGGGGAACGTACTGGTACACACCAGCGCTCGCAAACACGGCAGGTCTCCCGCACTGGGTACTCCCCATCCGGCACTGGGGAAGCAGAGGCCCGCACTCACGCGAGCATACGGGCAGAGAAAAGGTCCCATTAAGGACCGCTACTGAAACGGGAGAGGGCACTGACGGCGGGGCGCTGCGGGGAGCTCCCGCGGCCGGAGGTCGCCTCGAAGGCAGGGGAGCACAGATCCGGCACCGCACAAAGGCGGGCGGCTCGGAGCGGAGCGCTGAGGGGCTGGCACTGCCCGGCACGGCCGGAGGCGCCGGGGAACAGCGGGTCCCCGCGGGCGGCCCGGCAGGGGTTAACGGTGCGAGCGGCCATCGGGGGCGCGCCGCCGGGCGCGGGAGGGCAGCGAGGCCCCCGCGGAGAACGGCCCGCGCCCGCTCGGCCACGGGGCGGGGGCGCCCGCGGGCCAGGCGAGGACAGGGGCCGGGCGGGCGCGCACGAGGCGCCCACGAGGGAGGGCGGTCGGTCGGTCGGCGGCGGGCCGGGGCACGGCGATACTCACTAGGGGTCGTTGGTGAAGCGGGGGCTCCGCGGGGGCTGGTAGCCGTACAGGTGACAGTAGAGCACATCGAAGCAGAAGCAGCACATCTCGGCCGACACCACCATCTTCCTGCAGCCGGGCCCGCCGGAGCCGGCGCCGGGGGAGGCGAGCAGCGAGGAGGCCGGCGGGGACAGGCCGGCGGGGCCCCCGCCGCAGCTGGGCGGCAGCGGCGGGGAAAGGGCGCAGCCGGCGGCGCCCCCCGCCAGCCCCCCGAGGCCGTTGAGACGGGGACCCCCTGGCGGGGGCAACGCCCCCGGCTCGCCCCCCGCCGCCGCCGCCCCTCCGCAGTGGGAGCCGCTGCCGCCGCCTCCCGGGCCGGCCGAGCCCGAGGGAGGGGAACTGGAGAGTTTCTGCTTCTTCACCCCGCAGCAACCCGCCGCCATCTTGGAGCCGTCTCCCCCCACGCAGCGCTTCCGACCCATGGCGGGGGGGCCGGCCGACCGGCCGGGGGACGTGCGGCGGCCCGCTCCGCCTCCTGCCGGGCCCGCTCCGCCTGCAACGGGGAGGGGGCGGGAAAGGGGGGAAGAATGAATGAGGAGCGGAAGGGAAAGGAAGATGGGAGGGGGGAAGAGACAGAGAGAGCTGCGTTAGAGCGACCCGGTGAGTGGCCCCGGGGCGGAGGGGAGCGCGGCCCGCAGGTGTGGCGGCCGGGCGGCCTTTCCCCTCCCCTCCACACACCGAGCCACCCCTTCTCGCCTTCCCCTCCTTCCCCACCGGTGCCTGTTCTCCTCCTTCTGCCGGGGAAGTGCAGCAACTGCACCCCGCGTGCTGGAAAACAAGTAAATAACCTGAAAATAACCCCCAAACCCGGCTTGCTGAGGCAGAGCCACGGGGGTGGTTAAAAACACCCCGCTCAGTAATGCGGGTGACCTGAGATGCCTCCCTCTTGGGAAGAGAAGGGAGGGGGAGGCAAAGAGAAGCGAAGCGAGGGGCTGCGGTGGTGCCGGCAGGCTGGGAGAGTGCTTGGATGCACCTATTAAACGTGTTATTAAACGTGCAGTCGTGATGGCTAAACGCCACCGGCTTTAGGTATATATGTATGTATATAGACACATACATATATATATATACATATTTTTTTAATTATAGCATTAGCAATCCACATCCACTAAGTAGCGGATCAAGAGCACAGGCCCTCGGCCTCAGGGCAGGCAGCCGTGACCCTGTGAGACCACAGCCCCAGGTGCCTGCAGCTTCCTCTTACTGAGACCTCGAGGGAAGGGAAGCCCAGAGGGAAAAGGATGCGAGTTCTGCAGTGCTTCAGACAGTTAAAATGAAGCTTAGCAAACGACAGGGTTAGGAGGGGAAATGTGTTTTATATTGGCCTCACGTGTAGATGTGTCTGAATTCGCAGAGAGCCTTGCAAACGGCCATAAAGTGCTTCAAAAGCTGCGTGTATGCCGATTTAGAAGACAGCACTTCAACCCTTAGTGTTCTGCAGCCACCTCTGGCATGGGGTGTGACAGCTGTTTAACGTGGAGCAGCAACACTGCACTATCAAGGAACACAAGGCAGTGAGGGTTGCCACACAGGGTTAAAATAATATTGCAGACAGTCGTTGTCCAAGCTAAAATGCTGCCTACAGAAAGTTTTCACAGTTGTAAGCTATTTCGAGGCTCTGTTTGACATTTCTTGTTGGAAATGTTTTCTCCAGCATCTTCATGGTCTTAATTTTGTCTGAACATTGAATTACTGTGGATTTGAAGAGAAAATGGCCGGTGCCTAGAGCTCCAATATTAATGGGTTAAAAAACCCTCTGAGAGTTTCTGTCCAAATACTGGCCTAAAGTTCTCTTGATTTGACTGTGAATCAGAGCCTGAACTGAAACAGCTGCAGGGAATAATAGCAAACAGAAAGGAGAAGAATTAGGTGGTGTAAAGCAGTCTTTTCCATTTTAAAATGTAATGTTTATGTTTGGAGCTGGAGAATACTTGAGAAGGGAACGCAGTTCCCCTCTCTGAAACAACTTTCAAGTTTCTTTCAAAACAAAGGCAGTGTTTTCCACATAGGGATTCATTTGTTTAAAATCAGTTAGCAGTGACACCTTCTGTTGCTTTTGGGAAAACAGTTTCTCCAGGTATTGAATTCTGCCTTTTTATCAGGTTTTTACAGTCCTACATTCCTTAACACTAACACCCGTCAAAATATCAAGTAATTGCAAAAGCCTGTGATGCATTCACAAATACAGATTGTTCACCCTACTGGGATAGGTACTTGTGGGGCTCAGTGCAAGCCTCAGAGCTAGGACTGATACCCTTATGCAGTATCAAGACTATTGGTAGTGCACAGCGGTCACTTTTTCATTAAGGATTGTATTGCAGTGGTCCCTGAATGAAAGGGTAAATTGAATACATCACTTATTCATGAAAAACATGTTACTTTTTCTCCCTCTGCACATGGTCTTTGCTATATCTGCTTATAGTTGTGCTCCTACTTTATGTATTGTACATTACATTATTGCAGTGTAACATATACCAAGTCTCTCTTTTGTAGAGAGAGCAACAAATACAAGAACACAACTGTGAAAATCATTGTTACAAGGAACCAGGAAGACACAGTTGTATTATCAAATCTTTTTGTCAGTAGTGGGGAGAGCTGCAGACTTGCAAAACATTTTTTATAGCTGAATGGAAAACTTCCATTGATATTATTCTCTGGACAGGATGGCTTCTGTTAACTGCAACATCTGTTCCACTGGCCCTTTGCTTCAGTTAAGTCTAAGGACCTTTACATTTCTTATTACAAGGAACCCTGAATGTGTTCCGTTCCTTCATGTATATAGTACTATATTTTGTGAACATAAGCAGATTTTCTCCTGTTGGTTGATGACTGTGTTGTGCCTCATATGCAGTCAAATGTACTGAGTGAACTCAGTATAAAACCAGACTCTCAGCAGTACCAACAGAGTCAGTATGGTAGTCCAATTAGATCAGTTTAATTTAGGTATGATGTAGCTCTGCTTTATGATTCCAGCTGTTTAGCATTATTGCTCACCTCATGTTCTAAAGCCCCAGTGATTTTAGGATCATCACTTGTTACAAGTGAGAGATCGAAATTAATTTAATTAAAAATCACAACCCGTGATTCCTGAAAAGAGCTGTTAGCAAAATGGTGATAAGAAAAATGGAATTATTTGCAGAAAGATATTCTTCAGTGATCCAAAGCTGCTCTGAAGGGTTGCCCTTCTCCAGCAAAACAGCAGAATGGCTACTGCCTGAGAGAAACTCTAACCTAACAGACATGATCCAGTTCCTTTTGAATCCGAGGTAACACTTGTGCTGCCTGTAGTAGAAGTCAGTTTGTTCTCGAGTAGGCCAAAATATGATTTATGTTCTCAGTATCTTACAATCTAATTACAAGACAAGAACCAGGAAACAATGAGCCAAAATTGGGCTGCATGGGTAAGCAGGAGTGATATAATCCTTGCCTTATTAGCATCAACTCTTTTAATAGGCACTGTGACAGGTGAGGGATTTAAGAGGCTACTTAAAATAGCACGTTTAGGCTGTGGTTCCATGTGCATTTCTGCAGTAGTAGTAATGTTGGTTTAAGCAGCTCGCCCTCAGCTAATTGTTCTCTTTCCTGTCCCACCCTTTCTGTTGCATTCACGCAGCTGTTTGTGCAGATGTGAGGCAGAAAATCAAGCTGAAAAACAATTATTATTTTCCCTTAATTATTTTTCAGCCAAATTTGTTCTCCAGTCTGGTTTATCAGGAAAAAATCCATGTTGGTCTGTTGAAGTGGCTGTACAAAATGGAGAATTTATAGCCCTGGGCAGCTTGGACAGTACTGGTGAAAAATGAGAAGAAGTAGCCTAAAGTGGCATTGCATGTATTTGTGGGGAAACTGTCAGAAATCACAGAAGTGTTTGAATTTTAAACAATAGGTGAGGAAAGCCAGTTGAGGAAGTAGATGAAAGATAAAGGCTGCATAAGGGGCCTTGAAGTAGTTAATGCTTGAGACTGTGGAAAAGTCCGAGCTGGGGAGTGAAAGGGGAAACAAAGCTCTCTTTTCAAAATCTATCATTTTCCACTTTCTTGGAACCAAAGGAAACATTATACCACAGTTAATTCTGTAAAAACCAAACTCCAAAAATTGAGCAGTGTAACCAGCTAGCATCTCTATGGAGTTGTTGGTTATTACTCTAGTTAGTTATTAGTCTGGAGAAGAGTCTGTACTTAGATCTCCCCAAATTCAACGGTTAAATTCTGTCTTTGTGTCTTCCCATCATAATGATCTCTTTTGGACAAGCCTGCCATTAAACTGGAAGATTTACATGCTGAGAATTCCTTTGGTCTGAGGAGTTTCCACCCATTGTGGAGACAGTCTAGACAACTCTTCCCTTGCTCTGCAGCCTACAAGGCTTTATGGATGTAGCTGGAAAGAAAGTGGGTCTGCCTGCATTACTTTCTCACGTTATTCCCAAACTGCTCTGTCACATCCTTGAGGCTCGTGTGAGTTTTCCTCAGTATATTCTGCTTAGACAGAATAGTTGCTGTTCTTCAGTGTGCTCCCTTTCTCAGCTGTCCCCAGGAGAAATTAGATGCAGCTCTGAATCTAGGCCAGAAAGTGTGCACAAAATCCAATAAAGTTAATGAAAGTTAACTTGCACATGTCTGAGAACAGTAATTGTTCCTACCAGTTAGAGGCCATATCCTGCTATTGTTCCATATATCAAACCCCTATTGAAGTCTCTTCTAAAAAATCTTGTACAAAAAGCCATCTCAGGATGTGATACCAGCCAGCAGACAAAAGGTCCTCACATGTTGTGTAGCTGGAATCCTGGCCCCGTTTCATATTTTGAGCTATGTTACAATTTCACCATACTGTGAATCCAGGCTGTATTATTTTAAAATTGTTTTTAAATTTTAAAATGATTTTAACATTGTTTTGCAGACATTTTTCACTCTTAGGCAAATTTAGGGGTTGGTCCTGTTAAACCGTCTGTGCATGGAGCCTGCTCTGCAAAACTGGCATCAGTTGGTTAAAAAACCACCACAACAAAACACCCCAAACACACAAACAACTCTTCCTCCCAGAAAAAAACAAGCAAAAGAAAACCAACAAACCACCATGTGCTCTAAAATGTTATTTGTTGAACTAAATATCTAGGACTGGACAGGTTTCTCACTAGAGACAGAAACATTAAATCTGTCAATGGAGTCAGTAGTTATTTAATTGAAAACCTGAGGATCAAAGTACTTTCAATAAATGAAGGTGAGACAAGGAGCAGCTTTTTAATGGAATTCTTTTCACTTAATTCTTTGAGCTGGAATGTTCCTCAAATGTTATGTTAATGCAATATCCTTCCCTTTGGAATGTATTTTTCCATTGTCCAGTGATAATAAAAGATGTAGCTTAGACAGCTATATTCTCAGTGTAAATTCACCATGGTTTCATTTGAGGTCAGTGGAGCTACAGTGATTTATGCTAGCTGATACATTAATAATAAGCCTTAGGACATATTTTTTGACATGGCTGTTTGTAGTTCTCCTTCACAAAATGTTTTCCACTCCTGTAGAGCAACCATATATATTAATAGCATGTCTCATTCCTGAGGAGGCTCAGGTGCTAGCTTTAAGACTTTGAAATTAATAAATGTAGGACAGTATGTAGGTGTCTTTATCCAGTGCAGTCACACTGCCACCCCTAATGACACCTAGCAACAATGTGGTAGGACACGACAATTGAGGTGTATTAGGAAAAATGTAATCATTAATATTCAATGAATGAGTAAACGAGGAGGCTGGAGTTGCAATTGCTGGGAATTAAAATCTAATCAGGACACCATGACTCCGTGCCTGTTTGTGTCAAAGAATTGCACGAGATCTTTAACCATCCCAAGTGGTCAGCCCTTGATTCTATAGCTCATCTAAACCCACCAAAATGAAAGTTTCATATCAGTTTAGTTAATGCAAGGAGTAGAAATTCCAGAAGAGGGGAATATTAGCAACATGTACTGATTGTTAGCAATGGCAATGGGTTAGGATGAAAGAAATGCTCCCACGTAAGGAAGGTGATGGGCATATATGTTGCTCTTATTTTTGATGTAAGAGGTTTTGGATTAATTTTCTTCCAAAATTATTTAGTGTATTCTGGCTGCTGCTTTTGCTCTGGTTTTGCACATATTATCTAGTTCTTGGTCTGAAGGAATTCTACCTCCATTCCTCTAATGATCAGTTCTTAGCTTGGGCTCATGCTCACTTGCACTGCTCAGCATCGAAGCTCGAGCTGAAGAGAAACGAGCGATACTGTTCTTTTCTCCAAAGACGAAAGTACTTTTTTTTCTTCTTTAATCTTTGTGAGCAGCGAAAAACGAGTGAATCCTTCTGCTTGCCCTTTCCCATTCTCGCTTCTATAAAAGAAGCTGTTAAGCTTAATATAGCCAAGAACCGCTTCTGCTGTTCCAGGTAGGAACATCTAATCACTTACATTGGATGGTTTTCGTCACACCTCTTGAAATCTTTTGGCTATTGTTTTGAAAGAATGTTCATTGGCTGCAGAAGACTATTGCAGCTGATAAAAATGTGCACGTCAGTCTTAAGTGTTTCTCCTTCTTCAGAACTGCAGTATGCTAGTATTTATTGAATGCATTGTTGTCCTTTTTCCCTAAAAGTATTAGTATTTTTTATACTCAATGCCTGAATTGCTTAACCTTGCCTCTCCCAGTGCTTCTGCTCTGTCCACGTCACCCTGACTGTCATGTTGATCCTTCCTGTGACTAGTTTTATAAAGTCACCATTTATGTCACTTTGGTGCACTTGTCTTCTTCAGAAGGAAAAACCTGACAAATGCCAGTGTTTTGCCATAAAGGTGCTGGTGCTCCAATGCTATCAACCTGTAACTGCTAAAAGCATGAAATACATTGTCTTGAAGAGCCTGGACATATAAATAGAATGTTAGTTAATAGCAGATGTTACCCTTTGTGGCAAAAAGCCAGCAGGGCTCCAGCAAAAGCTTTCTCATGGCAGTTGTTACTTTCATCATCGGCAGTGTGTGAGTGCAGCCCCAGTAAGGCTGATCCTGACTGCACTCTGGGGTCACCCCTCATCCTCACCTCTCTCTGTTTTTTACGTGTTCAGTCCTGCAGGTAGCAAAAGCCAAACAGCTCAAGTGCAGCTCATCCATAATTCTTCCTTGGATCCTTGAGGCTTTAGAGGAGACTGGCAAGCCTGAGCCCCCAAGTCCTGCAAGCCTCTGAATAAAATGGAATTTGTGGGAACTGGCAGCATTCTGTAGAATCATAGAATCAGCCAGGTTGGAAAAGAGGTTTTATGATCAAATCCAACCATTGCCCCAGCACTGTGGAGGCCACCACTAAACAGTGCCACTAAGGGCCTCATCTACACTGGTTTTGAACACCTCCGGGGACAGTGATTCCACCACTGCCCTGGGCAGCCTGTTCCAATGCCTGAGCACCCTCTATGTGGTCTAAAGAAATCTTTCTATATTTTCTTTTCTAAAGAAATCATTCCTAATATCCAATCTAAACCTCCCCTTGAGGCCATTACCTCTTCTCCTGTCGATTGTTACTTGTTGCATAGTTAAGTCACTTATTCGTTAGCTTTATTGCTTCCTTTCTGTAGATTTCATGCTCTCCAGCATATTATTTTCTGACATCCTTTCTATTGCACAAGTCAAGTCTCCTTTCAGATGTATAAATCAACTTAGTCCAATGAAGTCAATAGAATTTCACCGTTACAGAATGATGAGTTCAAATTCCAGCCTTTTAAACCTGTAGGTTCCCTTATAAATTGATGAATGATTTGTCTGTTCCTAGGTCTCCCGAGCTGTCTTCTGCTTTTAAAGAAAGTGGCATTTATACCACATTTATACTATATATATATGTCCATGCACACACAAATTCCATTAAATAACACTGTGTCTTATCTACCCCATTTGTTTCTCTCTCTAGAGAATGGCCTTTAGGCTGCCTGCTGGTAGTGATAATCTTTTGTCATAGTTGTTTAATGTATAAAATAAACACGTTATGTTCATTTGGAATAAAAAGCAGCTGGTAAGCACGCAGGCTTCAACCAAGTTTCATGCAGGTTTTGGCACAGCAGTGTTAGTCCTCTTGTGCACTCTTCATTTCATTCATCCTTTCTGCTATTCCTAACACATCTGAGCATTGGTTTGCATGCTTGTTTGTCTCAATGGTTTCGTTACAGTTAATATTCTAGTAACCCACTGACTGCCAGAGATTCCACAGAGATGCCATGTTTTGATTTCAACACTGTACACTTGGTTTGAGGAAATGACCATTTCCATGCAGAATAAAGTAACTGAGATAATCCTTAACACTAAAATCATATTCTTCTGTTACTTAAACTGAAAAAAATAAAGAACTCCCTTGCTTATGTATTTTAAAGTGAAATTATAAATACATTAATCTTTTGGTTCCAATTACAAATAGGATCCTGTATTTGTTGCCATATCCCTTGCAAATGTATCTTCATAATAATTCATTCATTTTTACAGGGGCATCTAATGACAGGAAAGGGGGAATGGATTTAAACTGACAGAGGGGAGAGTGAGATGAGGCATTAAGAAAAAATTCTTCCCTGTGAGGGTGCTGAGGCACTGGCACAGGGTGCCCAGAGAAGCTGTGGCTGCCCCATCCCTGGCAGTGCTCAAGGCCAGGTTGGACACAGGGGCTTGGAGCAAGCTGCTCTAGTGGAAGGTGTCCCTGGCCGTGGCAGGGGTTGGAACTGGATGAGCTTTAAGGTCCCTTCCAACCCAAAACCATTCTAGGATTTCAAGACCGAAAGAGTCACTGCAACATACTTGAGGAGAAGCCTAGCAGGGCATGTCAGAGCTAAGGAGCTGTCACTGAAATACTTCAGGGCTATCATTTCATGGACTAAGTCCTTACAGCCAACATGCAGTTTAGGGATTTAGAAGAAAATTGAAAATAATTCCATAAAACACCCATTTATTTGACTCTGAAAAAGTGAAGTCTGAATTCTGTTTTTCCTCTTGCTTAGTTTGTGTTTGTTTTCACAGGTCAAAGTCCTGCTGTCCAGTGTCATCACATTCAAATCCTGCAGTGATGTGTAAGTATCTCACCTCTAAGTTTTCTATTGCGATAGAACAGCTGTGTGAAAACTGTTGTGAACACCTCATGAATACTAAAAATGTGTCTTTCACAGAACTAGCATTAGGCATTATATATTGAGGTGCAGTTTGTCTTATGTTAAACGTGTGTGGTTCAAGCATGTATGCTTATAGTATAATACATTTACATTTTTAAATAGCTCATGATAATCTCATTCATTGCATTTTAAATGGAAGCCTCACAGCTTGTCACATTTACTTCTGTTTCTAAAGGTACACTTCCTTTAAACCTAATTTTTTACCTGGTTAAATCAGAACTGAAAGTTATTGAAGAAAAATACTACATTTGCCCTTTGATGAACAATTACCCAGCGTTACATGTTCAGAGTAATAAATGGATAGCGTTTTATTTTATGAGTCCACTAACTAATAGTGAATTAGAATAAAACTCCTGTGGGAACACATTTGACATTCACATGAATAACAGATGAGTTCATTATGATCCCCTGCTTATAAAAAGAATGGCAAATGAATTCATAATTATTAAGCATTTAAAAATAACACATTCCCCCAAAAGATACAATTCCGGATTAAATACCCATCTGTAGTTCAGCTGCAGGGCTTTGAGGAACCTGAAATGAAATGGTAGCACAGCATATAGCTGAATGGCAGACTGATTATTTGGTCATTTGCCACATTCTTTAACTGCTTGATAGCCAAAATAATGAAGATTCGTATTCTAGTTAATGTATTTGTATTGATTCTGAAATGTTTCGATTAATCTTGCTTCCAAAGCAGAGAATGCAGATTAGATATATGGTGCATGAAAGGATTATGCTGGGTCTGTATACAGAGAGGAGGATTACAGCACATACGGCTACTGACATAGACTCACGCTCTAAGTACCTGTGGTCATCTCATTTGAAATATATATTAGAGTTGGATTTTGTAGGGTTTTTCTGTGGATGGATATATGGTCGTATATATGACAAATAGTAGGCAGGACAGTTATTTTGCTAGAAGTGACATTCTCAGATCCTTGCCAAGCTGTCACATTAGCATACTGCTCACAGCCTGGCAGGAGACAGCTCTTCTGTGAATTGTAACCTCTGCCCTGTGGTGACACTAAGAGCACATGAGTCCCAAAGGTTGCCTTGTCTGCCAGACAGAGAGGGAAGTAAGAGATGGTGAGAGCAAAGTTCAGAGAACCGCACAGAGGACTTGCAGAGGAGAGGTTGGATAAGGAAAATTCTGTTCTTTGAACTACCTGCATCAAGGACACAAACAGAAAAGGGATCAGAAGTAGATTAAATTAAGATTGTTCCAAGTGCTGTCAGCACCTAAGGAGATGCAGAATTCTTGTTTCCCCAAATTTTACATATATGATCTTGACAGCCTTTATGGAGGTGGAGTGAAGAAGACTGGGGATTTTCTGTGTGAAGTCTACCCTATGGACAGCCTTCCTTGGTTATCCAAGAAACAGAGAAATAATGCCATATGTGACTTCTGTATTCCTCTTCCCAGTACAGAGGTACGGGGATGTATGAAAGACCTTGTGTGCATATAGATTTTAAAGTCAAATTGCTACCATGTGTTCCCAAGTTCCCTTCTCCTCAGCAGCAGCCTAAGCTCTAACACAGTTGTGTTGCCATCAGTTGTGTTGTCATGCTGATATAAGGAGGAAAAGAAGCCATGTCAAATGTGTGCTCATAGTTGTGTTTCACCCAGCGGTCTGAAGCTGCAGACCACCATGAGGTGGACTCCCTGACCTGAGCTAGGCTGTGTGCTCGAGGAAAAGGGCAGTAAAACCCCAAAAATGCAGAGTAGGGAGGAGGTAAAGAGGGAAAGGTCTGAGGATTAGGGTTTCAGGATTGTGAAGGGTGAGGGCAATGCTGGACAGTCATGAAAAAGGTCATGAATATTGGAAATATATTAACCAAAACAGAATTCTGTACCATAATAGTACACTTTTCCAGTCCTACTTACGTAATTGTCACTACTGGGGAAAAATAAATCCAAATATCAGAAAAGCCATTTGTGCTATACAAAGTTGAGAAACTGTTAAACGGAGATAGAATTATTTCTTTCTGCTTTGGGACAAGAAGCACCAGATAAGATTTAGGAGTTGCAGAGCTGCCAGTGGAAGGACATGATTTATACACTGCTGAATTACAGTGCTTTTAATTTTGAAAGTCTGTTGGCACTATCTGATTTGGCTTCTGACTTGATCTGGGTGGATAGCATTTGGATGTATATCCAGACAACTAGGGCTGAGCTGATTCTTCAGAGGGAGGGGAAAAGCACCCAGACCTAAATCAAATAGATAAAACCTAATTGTGTATTAGGAAAACTTGTTGGGCATCAGGGGGACTAACTCCTTCCTGAGTCCTGGGAATTGCTGGCTGAAGTATGTGGTTTGGTTACAGTGATTGCCTTAATGCAGAGTTTCAATTCTTATGGGTCCCATGAGGACAATGCAGGAAACCTGTTTTGTCTGCAGCATATGAACTGAGTGCTATGAACTGTTGTATTCATGTATTCATAGATTCCAAGACCAAGGGGATAATAGTAACCATTTTGCTAACATAGCCTACTTACACCTTTTTTCCCCCTGAAAGATAAATGGAATTTGGAGGTTGGTGTGGTTGGTTGGTTGGTTTTTTTGCAAAGCTGATACATTATGAGTGCATTTCTTATGAAACTTGAAGTTTCTATTTGAAAGCATTTAACATCTGTTGGAAAGATAGTTGCTCGCTTATATAGCATTTAATATTACAGTGTACTTAGGATTGTCAATATTTGAGGTAATGGTTATTGTAGAGAAGTGTACAAGAGAAATGCTATGAGAGCTCTGCAGCTGATGGCAATGGAAAATGTACTTTTTACTTATGACAATCTGATGGCTTCATCTTAGTATAACCACTTAGAAGGTAGGACATCAAAAGGCAGTCTGCTTTAAACATGTTAGGTAAGTCATTAAAGTCAATGTCACATCATCTTTTGTTATCAGTGCCCCTGCCATATGCTCCCTCAGCAAGGCCACTGCTGGTCATATCCAACATCAGCATGCAAAACATTATCATGAGAAGCGTTATCAAGTTGTTTTCTGTTCATTAGCAACACATTAGATTGCAGGTAAATTATTCCAGTGTTTGCTTTTCATTTGCTAGGTAAACCAGGGTGGCCTGTTCCATCACACTCATGTGGAAGAAGGGAATCCACTCCACAAAGCTTGTAGAAAGCTGAAAGTTACTTTTGAGAAAATCAGACAGCCGTGGTCACTAAGATTCCTTTTGCAAAGGAATTAGGAAAGAAAAAGTGATAGAAAGGAATTAATACTTGGAATGGGTGAGTTATGACCAAGAGAATTAAGAGAGCAGCCGTCTCTGAGGCAGAGTTCATACAAGATTTACTTTATTTTTGTAAAGAAAAACAGGTACAATTGTAATGAGTTTTGAATAATTTATATTAGTGTTAAAGTCTTGGCTTCAGAACATGCTTACAATAAGACAAGTCTGAGTCTGAATCACCTCAATTTGTGAGATGTTGTCTTGCAGCAGATAGCAAAACATGTTTGTTCTAAATCTTATGAAACAATAATTATAGTAAGTAAAGGCAATTGGCAGTGATTGAAATACTAATAATACACTGCATTTCAAACGTTTGTTTAAAGTGACCTCAGCCTGTTATTTTACTGCTAGAGAACAAACCTCTCTCAAATTGCATTTGTCTACCACTGAAATGCTCCGATAGGATCCACCACCCAAATTAAGGCTAATTGCTAATAATTTATTCACCAGGAGGTTTGTATTATCAGCTTTGTTTATGGAAAATGGAGATTAAAAAGTAGTTCTCTTTCTTGCAAACTGCTGTGCAAATATCATCTGGTCTTATTAGATGTCATTATCTCATAGGAATGAGATGAGAGTTCTCTCATCACAGGAAAAAAGATAACCAAGTGTAATACAGGTCTGAGAAAATTATTTGGATTTTAGTTGGCAGAACAGTTTGTGTGTTAAATCTATAATATATGTTATACTCTTCCTGTTCTACTTCCAAGTAATGTTACCATAAAAAATCATGCCAAGAAAGGAATAAAGCTTCTGAGTGTAGTGTGTACGTACCACGTAGTTAGCAGAAAACATGTACAGATTTCTTTTTATAATGTTTTATTTTTGCATTACCCCATCTTATGTCCCAGTGCTTTTTGCTGCTATGATTCAAAATGTCGAGCACTTAGAGATAGGCTTATTAGGAAAACATATATATCCACTGCATCTCTACATTGTATTAAAGAATGTAAAATCACATCTTGCCTCTCATGAGGATGTGCTGTCTGAAATTTCAAAGGGATTAAATTATGTGAGGTGCTCTAAGAGCTATTCCTTTAGCCACTATTTTGATAATTATCTTTTTGATTATAACATATCTCACTGTTCTCAGTTGTATTTGTTTCAAAGGATGGAGGGGCTCTTAAAATAAGTGGTATTTTGACTTAGAAAATTGAAAAGAAGATAAAAAGCCCCTCATCATAAAGTTCAAGCTACTTGATGGCCTCTTTATGTAACTCCTTCCTTTTCCAGAGTGTTGTCCTTTCTCAGTTCTAGGGAACACAATATGCTACTCATGGTCAACAGAGAAGATGAGCAAAATCCAATTAGTTCCTTATCCTCTGTAATTTAGGAGCTCTATTCCCTAGATGATTAAAATTCAGCTATATACATCATTACATTTATTAACATAGAAATGCATTTAAATGTATTATTTATGCGCTTGCACGTCACTGCTTGTTCACCAGTGCTGTAGGAAAATGTAGTTTTCTGTTAGTTTATAATGAGTTTGTTCTTGCTGCAAGCACTGGAAATGCAGTGCAATGATTGTACTTCCAAACTGCAAGAGAATGTAGAAGTCCAAGTCATTTATTGGTTTTAGTGGGCTGCTTGGAAACATTGCTCTATTTTTTAATTCTAGCAGCTATTAACTGCTTTTCCTTCTCTCCCCATGAAAATGAAATGCAGAGCTTTAATGGGTTAGATCATGTTCTTTCAGGCAACTGAATACATAGAATCATTTCAGTTGGAAAAGACTCAATCACGAGTTAACCCAACACTGTCAAGTCCACCACTAACCTGTCTCCCCAAGCACTTCATCTAAATACATGCTTCTCCACGTTAGTAAATACACTGCCTTTCTTCAAGGACAAAACCCTTGAGGAAACAGCCGTTCCCCTTCCAGAGGTAATTTCACACTTGTGAGGTTTTGTTTGTCTTTTCCTGCTGTAACTCTGCAGAGATAATTGGGTAGGGTTTTATCCAAGGATTTCCAGCATCATTATGCCAGGACAGGTGTGGAATGGTAGATGCAGGAGCTAAACCAAACAGTCACCTTCCTCAGGCAATCTGCAAGCCAAGTCTGGCTTGTAGAGCCTGAGCTGTGCAAACTGGGTAGATCTGGCACAGGGTGCCCAGAGAAGCTGTGGCTGCCCCATCTCTGGCAGTGTCCAAGGTAAGCTGCTCTAGTGGAAGGTGTCCGTGCCCGTGGCAGGGGATGGGAACTGTATGAGCTTTAAGGTCCCTTTAACCCAAACCGTTCTGCGATGCTGTGATCCGGTGTGTACCTGAGCAGAGCCAGCTCCTGGGGGGTTGGCCAGGGAAACCTTTCTGCAGAGGACTACGTGAAGGGCTGCAGAAGGGCAGGGCTCCTCCTGCTGTTGCGTTTCCTTTATTTTCAAGCAGTGTGAGGGTCTGGTACAAAGCAGTGCTGCACGTCCCTGCCTGCGTGGACTTTGCTGCATAACTTCTAGTTGACTGGAGAGATAAAAATAATCCCTGACACAAATCAACTTCATCCTGCCTCAGGACGGAGTTGTGATCCCTTCTCCTGGGTGTTCTTCCCTCTATAGAGGAGTTCACTTTCAAGCCTTCTCATTCTAGAAAATGTTTAATGAAGGACTCTGCCAGGGAGAGTGGAGCTGCTGCTGGACAAAGACACAGGCAGTATCAACTGGGGACACGGTGGCAGGAAACGGAAAGGTGTTTGAGAAAGGCTCGTGGATATTTCCTTCCCCAAGATCGTATGGCCAAAATACTCCTTGCCTTTGTGAATAGAGCTGGACAAAAATTCTGACTGATTATTAAGCTCCTGGCATAACAGAGGTTTGAAAGGACTGGGACTGTTTGTGAGACTAGTCTGAACTAGACAAATAGCTTCAAGTGAAATAATAGGAAAAATATGGAAACATTGTCTCTGTTTTCTAAAGGAAATATTTTAATATGCATAAAATGAAGTGTTTCATCTGTTGAAACTGAAATGCCATTTTCCACTTTAAAATGAATCTATATAAAAGAATTTTAAAATATGGGGGGGGGGTAAAATGGCATGAAACACTTTAATTCAATGTACATTTCAGGTTTACCCCGAATTGAAATTACTAAGTTTTTATTTTGCAAGCAAAAACCATTCTGTATGAGCTTTGTGGGACGTGAGGTTTGTGCTTGCTTCTTCCTGCCTTCTGTGTTTCGTTACTGAGCTGGGGAAACCTTCAGTTGCTCAGCTCTAGTTAAGGAATGCTCATCAGACACTGGCCTGGCAGTTTTCAGGTGACTTGTGAAAAGCCATTTGCTTACACCCATGTTGGTGTGTAAGGGTGTAGCTACTCCCTCGTGCTGTGCCAGCGTTAGACCTTGAGCTTTGCTGCATACTCTGCATGTGCCGCACTCCTGTTCTTCAGGATGCAAATGTGGTGTGCAAGGATTTGTGATTTCAGCTGGCTCCACAGGAAAAGAAGGATCGCTTAGTTCTGGTGGGATTGTGGGATACCTACCTAATGTACCTTAGCTCGGTATACCCTGAGTAAGGGAGACCTTACACTCACAGATCTTTCATTTATATTCCGTGTTCCTGTTCTTCTCTTTTATGTTCCTTGTCCTCATGTCAACCACCAGTTCACTTCAGATAAATGCAACATTTAAAATGTTCGTCTGAAGTGACAGAGCAGAAGATGGGAGCTCCAGATGCCCAGTCAGACTCTTATTTCTCAAGCTGATCTAGGCAGATCTGGTGATCTTCTCCCGTTATTTTCATTGACCCTATATGGCTGACTTGGAATGATCCTTAAGGACTTCAAAAGGTGTTTTGCTCTGTCATCATCATCACCTTAATGCTGTGGACCTTTGGAAGCTCAGAAAGCTGCTTCAGTTTCCAAGAAAGGCTTAGCAGACCTTTTGTAAGGGAAGTAGATAATGAAATCAAGTGCTGCACATCTCATTCAGAACACCACTTGTGCACGTATGTGACTGCAGATTTCTGTGTAGGATTCCTGTCTCTCCTGTGGTAGTTGTTTGGGAGTTGGTTTTTTTGGGGGTGTGTGTTGGGGGGGGGGGGGGGTATGTATTTTAAGGAAAAGTTGGCCTAATGTCTAAAATCTTCAGCAAGAGGGTGCCATACGGACAGTGAGAAACTATTACTAAGAGGTGGCCTTTGTAAGCAAAACAGCTAATGGGAGTTTGCAGTCTGAAGAGACAAAAATGGGCAAAAAGAGAGAGGAAGGGAGTGCTGTCAGTGCAGTTTTAGAGCTGGAGAAGGGGCCAAGCGTTGATTCAGTGAAGGATGCAGGCAGAACCTGATGTTCAGCGCTTCCAAATGTGTACATTTCACCACACTGTTTGATCCTGGCAATGCTTTATGCCTACGCAGTGCTAATTTTAACTGCTCTGATTTTTATTTTTATTTTACTATCAAAGAGAGGGGCTTCTCTTCACATTGATTGCTTAAATACAGCAGAGCATCTCCATTCTCAGCACAACAGCAGACTGTCAGGTTTTGCATAGGTACGTGGGGTTTTCTTCTCTCAAATTGTACTGCAACTGCTCACTGCACACATCCAGCAGAAAGAGCAGCAGGGAGGGACAGATTGACACACGCTGACTGGATGTGGTGACTTTTCAGTACAAAATAACAGGGTTATTGTAGTGCATCAATGTGAGAGTCTTAGCCTGGAAGGGATATTTCATTGACATTGACATTGACAACATAGAAACAGTGTAATGGATCTTGAAATTGGCTCCACTGCTTCTGGATGCCTGTGTTGTTCAGTGTTCGTGTGAAACTCCCTGTGCAGAGTAATGAGGTGAGACCTTTTCTCAGCAGGATAACCTTTAAGACAAGTTCTAGTAGTCAAGCAGGAAATCAGAAAAACGGTACATTCAAGCTGCTTGTCTATGTCCAGTGCTTGTGGTAGGAGTTTGAATTCAAGGGTACTGACTATGGAGAGGCTTAGTCCTTACATATGCCTTGACACACTCTAGCGGCTAAACTTTGTAGTGCCATTGTGGCAGTGGATTGCGTTTCTTTTTCATGCACAGCAGTAGTTAGAGTGGATGAAAATTGAGGTAATCATTCTTGAAAGTAAGCTAACAGTTCCGAACCTACTGCTCAAGTCCTGTTCTGTAAAACTTGTGGTTTTTTTTTTGTGTTTTACTATCCAAAACACTGATTCAGGCATTTCACGTGTTCAACATCTGGAGTTTTGAGCAGCGCACCCTGACCTGAGTCATTGATGTATGTCCACAGTATTTATGCAGTATATCAAAGTCAATAAACATCACCTATCCACAAGTCCTAGGCGTTTATCCTTTACTGTTAATGGATACAGGTCTTGGGCAACCTCATCTTTTTAACCAACCATCATTAAATAGTAAATCAATAACCACATTTAAAAAGTATTTATAGATAAGCTCTAAAATCAGTGGTTTTGCTTATTGAACTAATCATAAATGATTCACTGTTTTGCCTTCTGAGAAGACATAATGGAGCACTTGGCTGCCTTAGTTCTCTCCTCATTTTTCCCTTCATAGAGCTTCTCTTGTAGCAAAATCCCTCAGATAATATGGTAAAGTGTCCAAAGATATGCTTTATCATCACAGCAATCATAAAGATAGCCCAACCTGTGGTGAAGTGTTTTCTCCAGGATCAAGAACTTTCTGTTGCAATGCTTTTGGTTTGGCTGTGGGCTGCTATTGATCCTCTGCTCACTGCTGTTGCATTGGGTTGCAGAAGGGTGGAGTAACTTTTTGTGTTTTACTGCAATTCGCCCACTAACATGACTAAAGTCTTTCACTGAGCACAACTCAAAATTTCCCTTCCTCGGGAAAGTTTGCTGTTTTGAAACTCTCATTTGGTTGTATCACAATGGAAACAAAATCCCCATTCCCACAAAACAAAAAAGTAGAAATGTTTCATTCTGCTTTAATGTGTGAATTTATTGTTGTTGCTTACACAACCCAAGCAGATTGCACATATCTAAGGCTCTGCCTGTTCCTTCGTCCTTGTTATTCTCTATTTTAGGAACTCTTCCTATACTTTCTTTAGCTTAACATGACAACTTGTTAAACCTGTCTGCTAGGCAGGATCATGGTGGGGGACTCTGTGTACCCAAATTTCCCATTATCTTTCATTCTCTTTTAGCTAAGAATTTGTGCCTTTTTCCATCTGACATTCAAGCCATGGTGTGTTAGACTCGATTTTGCTCAGCCATTAAGCAACTTCTGACTCTTGCTTTCTGCTTGTCTGGATATAGATAGTTTCAGCTGGCCTTTGTTGCTTTGCCTCTGAAGCTCTTTAATTTTATTCTTTTAAGAACTTTTCTCTTTCTATGGGTAAGTTACTCCAGTAACAGGAAATCTGAATCTTCTGTCTAAATGCAAATACTTCCATGAAAATACAACTTTCCTCCAACTCTCTGGAGATGCTTTGGATTTAAGAGTGAGTAGTTTTTAGGCTGGTGCAATTCATTCCTAAATATTGGAAAGATGCTGGCCGACAATTACAGTTGAGGTGAACAAGTAAATCTCTCATTGAAGGCAATGGGAATACTGCCAATTTACACTGGGAATGAATTAGGCCAGGTTTTTTTTGCATCCTTATTTGAACTGTCATCCTAAAATAGCATCGTCAGACTAGATACATCGTAAATTTGTAGTTACATCTTAATAATTATGTAATTATTAGAGTATCTGATCAGATCAGCTTTAGAGTGGGTTTTGGAACAGCATTTCCCATTCTGTGGCAGTTGGGGTATCTGGAGATCCTTGCATCTGGATATTGGAGCTGAGAGGGCCCAACATTGGGGAGCAATTCACTGCTGAGTGAGTTAAGGCAACTCTGTTCAATATATGTTTCATATATCCCAGGATTACAAATATTCCTTTACATTACTGGCTGTTCATTTTTGATCTAGGCCCAAATCCAAGTCATAAGGAAAAATAAGAGAACGATGGGTGAGTGAAAGTTTCAATCACTTGTATCTACTGAGGCTTGTTGGCCTCATGTCTGGCCTTTGTAAAGGTGCAGCATGGAGATTCTCTCTTGGCATTTACTGATGCAATAATCGGTGTTGAACTATTCAACTTTTGATAATTAATGTGCTTGATTTGTATTTGCATTTTAAACTAAGGTCAGCTCACTCTGCAATTTATTTTTGCCTCCACTTTATGCTCCCATTATAAATAAATAAACATTTGTGTATGGCATGTCTTAAAAGTCCCCTCAGGGGCTTCCTTGATGGGACGGGCCTTTCTCTCTTTAGGACAGAAAGGGTCAGACTTGGGGCAGAGAAGTTAGGATCTAGAGCAGGCTAAAAAATAGGAATTGTTTCAGTGGACAACATCAAGTAAATCTCAGTTGCCTTTGGGCAAGTTGTCTCAGCTACACTGAGGATTTACATCCGCTGGTGCAGTCAAACGAAGATGACTGTCTTGCACTCAGAGCCAGTTTGTATTCCAAAATAATGTAGCTCTTTTCACTGCCAGTTTATTAATGGGGATCAGTCGACAGATTCTTCCATCTGGTATTCCCAGACCACACTTTGCAGCGCAGATTTTGCTCACTATGTTATCTGTTATTTCTTTGCACAGTGAGAAATTCAGCTTTCGTCTTTCTACCCTTGCCCTGGACAGTGAAGAGCTTTTTTAAAACATCATCAAATAAAGATATTTTGGGCTGTGAGACTGTAAGCTTTGTTATGTGGCTGCGGTTCCATGCTTTGACTTCAAGGTACTATTCCTAGGAGGCTTAATTTGGGAGTTTTAAGTAGTTCTTCTTTCTGTTGAAACTGTTTCGTTGCCTTTATGTAAAAGGCAAGTTCATGTTCAAACTCATGAAATCTCTTGTAGAAGTACAGAGGGATTATAAGGGAAGCCAGTGTACTGTAATCTAAAAATTCTGTGAAGTGGCCCATTTATGAGTCCCATGACTGTAAAGTCACTGGATAGACAAACACATTATGCAGATAGAGAACCGGAGACAGAGGTTATGTGGTGCCCAAGGCCATTCAGTGAGTCAAAGCTGAGCCAGGGTGAAGTTCCCATTTTAGTGTGCCTATTAATAACACCAGCACAGACAAACTATATGAAGGAACTAAATGTGGGGGCTGTGTGATGTCAGCATGGTCTGCAAGGCTGAAATATTTGTTTCAATCTGACTCTAAAATGGTGAAATTATTAGACATAAATATGACTAGATCAATGTCTTATGTGAAGGGCTTCTCATATTAATGGTAATGATCTCTTTCCTGTTCCCCAGCTGAGGCCTTTTGTTTTTCCTTTGCACACAGAGAAATGATTCATTTCAACCCTTTTACACCTTCAGGTTTTGAGGACAGCCAAATAGTGTGTCTGGCAACAGGAACAACACAGTCACAGCATGACTGATTTAGGGATAAATGTGAGACAGTGTTGATGAGAGCCACTTCTAGACGCCTTTGCTAATGATTCTCCTTGTGATTGCTGGCCTGACCATGATATGAAGTAACGTCAATCATGAATCAGCAAGATTAAAGAAGGGTCGACAGGTTTGATGGGGAAGGTTAAGGAGTCTCTTGCAGCTGTGGTTTAACTGGAGCCAGTGTCTAGAAGGCCAAAAGACAGTATCTGTCTTGCAGATTACAAAGCATGGTCACTGAAATTCATGAAATGTTAAGGGCAATGGTTTGTTTCCCCAACAAGTTTTAAGAAAAACTATTGAGTGATTCAAGTCAGTCTTTCTATAGGTAACATATGAAGGTATCCAGCTTACCTGTTTCAACAGTTTTACTTACTTTTTGGCACCAAGTTAGATATTTTGAATGCCAGAAGTCTACTTTTTTCATCCAATGGATTTACTTCTTTTCAGTGCAGGTAAGGTAAAATTACCCAGTGACTGCAGTTGATCTGTTTCTTGTAGCCATGGTTTTATGTATCCTCAGACACAGAATCATAGAATAGTTAGGGTTGGAAAGAACCTTCAGATCATCCAGTTCCAACCCCCCTGCCATGGTCAGGGACGCCTCACACTAAACCATGTCGTCTTTTAAGTAGATCTCTGATATGTTGTATTCCCTGTTGCTGCTGGTAGAACTCACTGACTTAGAATCTCAAGATAATTTAAATACTTGAACATTATGGAATTTGCAGTGACTGGTTCTACTTTGGGGGATGGAATTTCAGTCATAAATTTTGCAAGGACATCTTCCAGAAGTTAGTCTGAAAAAAACAGCCATCCATTTCTAAAGGTTGATTGCAACAGAAACACTGATTTCTGTTGAAGGCAACTTAGAACCTTGTCTTTATTGACACCACCACCTGCGAGAAGACGTCTGAAGTACACAGATACACTGTAATCTCTATGGCAGTTGTGGAATCTACATGGGAACTGCGTTATGATATTCTGACATGTTTTTGACAAAAATTTTAGCCTTGGTGCTGAGGTCTGTTGCTTTGGTGTCAAACAGACAGGTCAGTCCGGATCTATACTGCTGTATCTGTCTCTTGTCCATGTGGCATTCAGTTTCATTTTCTTTGGGGGATAAAGGAATTAGGTCTCATGCTCTCCCTCCCTCCACAGTGAGGGCAGCCTGTTGGCCTGCCAGGTGAACTTGGGTTTTGAGCAAAAGAGGAAAAATCTTAACATGAAAATACCTTTTTGATGCTTGTTTACACCTAAAATACTTCCAGTATACCCTGACCTGTGCTGCCTCGTAACAGAGTTCCTGGATTCTTCAGAGTATCAACACACACCAAGTTTGCTCCATTCAGTCTTCTCAAAGTGCTAATTTTGTTCTTGTGTCTGAAAGAGGCTGATGTTATCACTTCAATGTTATCTTAGTCTTTCTGCAGAGATACAAGTGATGTCAACAGGAGCAACATCTGCTAGAATAAATTATAGCACCTATCCATTCATCTATGTTTTACACCCAGGAGATGATTCTTATCTCACCTTTATTAACATGTATGACAGTGACCTAGACACAGTCCTGAAGCCATTAGTGTTGCAGCAGCTTGCAAAAATGTAACAGTACTTTTAGCAATTGATCCTGCTCCCGCTTACAGAAAGAGGTAGTTAAGAGTTCTTGCTCCATCTCACTGCTTCAGTGTGTTCTCCTAGTTCTAGTTGCTGTGTTTGATTTGTATCTGTTTGTTCTTGGGCCAACGTTATCATACATCTTAAATAATTAATTTCTCCGATGGTATCTTTGCTAATAGCACTCATCTCCCTGGCTGTTGTTATGAGAAGTATGGATCTCTCTGTACTGTGAGTGACAAGAACTGTATAATATTCCAAACAGGGTCTCACCCATACCTATAGGATGCCATCATTACTATACTGTCTCTATTGTCTTTGTCTTTAGTGGCGTACTGTAAAATGGATTAGTCTTTTTGTCAGCTGTATCACATTAGGTGGAAGCAGCTATGCACTGCTTGTCTACCTTTGTCTTCCCACATTCCTCCCAGGATGTCCTGGTACACCTCTGTTCCTGTCAAGCCAAGCCAGTGCCTACCTCCTCACACTCAGGCCTGCAGCTTGCCATTCACTGCTGTTCTGTCATTTGCTTATTCCTGCCTCTGATGAGCCTTACATTTCTGCTACATTTCCTCATATTCCTGTTACTCTGTGATATTCCTCCTCCAAATTGATGCTGCCCCCCAACATACTGCCAGCAAAATTTGTCTGTTTGTTGCTTCAGAGGTGAAGGGAATAGAACTGGCCAATTGCCATGGCTGTGCCCGTGCACAGTAACTTACTGTAACTTCAGAGTGTGTCTGAGGATGTCATTAAAATCGGGGGACCTATTTCTGTGATTGTTCAACCGAAGGAATAATTGTGGGATTGACTCATGTTCTAACTCCAGAGCAAGTTCTACTCTAAGTCAGCCTGAGTTCCACTTTAGCCATTGCCCTTATTGATATCCATTAGCCCTTTATATATAGCTGTCTCTAGGCAAGGACCATCAAGTGTGAGTTATGGAGTGCCTGGCATCATAGCTGCTGCTGAATAATAAATCAGTACATTTATAGAGTCAGTTTTTCTTTAGTATCTTGTGTGTGGCTGGGTTAAAGTATATGCACAAAAACAACAATAAGAAAGTGTATTAACATAGCATGGGTGTATCCTCAGTTGGGAACATGTGGACAGTTGCTAATCCCATGGTCTATATTCCCCCTCTAGCCAAGATGTGGTTTTCAACTTCCAGAGAGCTCCTATATGTAACAGGTTTAAGAATAAAAAGTTAAATAGCCTTGATGACAACTGCTTTGTCGTTATTCAGATTGTTTCATTTCTGCACATATTGTGAAACAACATGCATTGTCTTTCTAATGATTGTCATCAATGGCACAACTTAGTAGGATGTTTTCTAAAAGGAGCCCAAGCAAGCACCACTTGAATGGTACCGCTGATCTGTACAGGTGTGTGTATCACTGGGGTGAGTTTTCTCTCACTCAGTTCCCAAAACATGCAGCTCTGCACAGACCTGTCCTGTCAGTAGAACTTCCTTTAACCCATTTCCGTTCGTGCTGAGAGTAACTTCTTTTGAGAGAGAGCAATCTGGGGTCTAGATTTACATGCATCTTACCTAGTGTCATGCAACTTGTCTAATGACATATCAATTCCTCTGTTAACAGTCACATGCTTGGCTAACTTTTAATAAAACACATTCAGCTATAATAATTCCTTTCTTCCTGCAGTCTCTGGGAAATGTGTTGGGTCTCAAGACTTGCAGCAAGCTGAGTGTTAACCTTTGGGATGGAATATAAAATGGAGTTTAGGATTAAAGATTTGATTTCTGTTTCTCATTCATCTAATTTAGCATCAGTGGAACTGAGGCGGAGATTCACCACTGAAGCCCGGCTCAGAGATTGGTTTTATGTTCAGAAGCAACATAGACAGTGTCAAATTGTCTCAAAATTGAGGAGAGGCTTTCAGAAGCAAAACCACCACTTTCAGAGCCTGATCCTAAATCTGTTGATAGCAGTTGAAGTTTCCTCTTCTTGCTCCTACTGCTCTGAGTTGCAAGTTACTATATCCTGCATGGCTTTGTCTTTCCTTTCCTTTCTTTGCATATCAAGACCTTCAGAACTTTTCCCATACTGAAAATTAAGCCATCAAGACCTTCAGTCCACTCATGCACATACGGCATTTCTCCCATCCTTCCAACTGGTTTTCTGAAGCACTCAAGAAACATTTGCAAGCTAGAAAATGAACAAGAAATTCTCCCCCATTGAAAAGTTGAAAGATGAAGTTTAGTAAGTTCCTAAAACACTCTTTCAAAGACTGGGGTAACTTCTGTGTCTGCTGCAGTCTGTAATGTCTAAGCATTTTGATAGGAAATATTAGGGGCTACCAGCGTACAGTATGTGCTTGTCTGTTCTGGCAGCAGACACAGGTAGATTTTATTGCTTATTCTATCTAAAGGCTTGCCTAGCTCTAGCACAAAGTCAGGCTTTCTAAACGCTCTCCTAACAGCACAACAAACACAGAGTTGCAGTCAGAGAGTTGGGTGATGTACATTAAGCCCTCAGGGGAATTCTCTGCAATCATTGTATTACTGAACATGAAAGGGTAAGGCATAAAGTAATTCCAGTTTCTGTAAAAAGCCTGAAGTGCAGGGAAGGACCAAAAGAAGCTCTTTTCTGCTTTCTGTCACCAGAGATTCCCAGGATTTGGTTTGTACATTCATTAGACAGGAGCTGTGTTCGTCTTCCTGCAGTAGTATGTACAAGTAATACATCGCTGAGGATGTTCAACAATTCTTACAATAAAACAGTATGTCCTGTGAAACTGGAATGTCCCCGTCCTTGCAGAGCTTACTGGGTGAGCATATAGAAAAGAACTGCATGATAAAACCTATTCAGTTTTAGCACAGCTCGCTCTGCTGCATTGGTTTTGTGCTGTATATGTCTTTGTAGTGTTAGCGCACTGCTATGTGGCAGCTTAGAGGTATTATAGCAGAGCTGGCACACCAGCCCAGAGAGCTCTGTGTGTATCAGAGTAAATCAGCACTAGCAGGTCTTTTTTATAATGCTTCCATCTACCGTACATACACCCATTCCCTGGTTTATTTGCTGAGCTAAAGAATAAGAATATACCTAAAATAGGGAGGATCAGGCAGTAGAAATATCCAGTTTCAATCAGGTTTACAAATTACAGATCTCCAAAAAGATGCTAAAATGTAAGGAAAAAACCCCAACCCCTGGAACTGATCAAAATTAGTGGCAGTCATTGATTTCTAGAACACACAAAGAGAACGGTGAGTATAAATTTGTTACTTACAAGTGCTGAGGATTTTAGGGAATGAAAATGGAGACCAGGAGCTGGAGACTGCCTGCCATGCCAGCAGTGTTGATTTGGAAGCGATGGACACAAATAAACATTCAGCAAAGCTTAAAAAGCTGTGATGCAAGGCTAGCCAAAAGTGTCCATGTCCTTACCGTGCTGTGGCTGGCAGGCAATCCGTGTCTGGGAGCCTTCGGTCCCTCTAATCAGGCTCCGGGGATTTTGTTTGCAAGAGAGATTGTCCTTTAAGTGATCGGTGCAAGAAAACAGAGAAATAAAGAGAAATGAGCAAATCGCACAAGGCAAATAGCTGCAGGTCTTTAGCATGCTCCCTGCGTTTTCCTGGGCTGCATCTGCAGTAGAGAAAATATCCCAAAAATAGCTCAGGCTGCCAATGACTTGCTGAAACCTGAGAAAGAATTGCTGAATTTAAAGATCTGGGTTGCTGTGGGTGTATGATTAAAGTGAGAAATCGCTGGCAGGAAGAACCTAGGATGAAACCACATGCTTAAGGAGTAACTTGTGAGTTCACTGGTATCAGAACATGAGCTGACCTCTGATTTCCCCCTCCTCCACCCGATGCCAGTTAACCCTTAACAGTTCAGCATGGGAGAAAGTTCTGTAAGAACGTGAAGAGGAAATATGACCAAAAAAATGTGACCAAAAGTATGACCAAACAAAAGTTCTTTTCCGCTGCCATGTTTGGGATGTAGTGACTGTATTGTATGGAGTGACCCTTTTCCTTGGTTTCAAAGCAGCTGGCCAAGCTGATGTTTTGCAGAGGTCTTGGAAACTGTTCTGACTTCTGGAAAGCCCAGTCTTGTGTAGGGTATATGTTAAATACCCCTTTAAGCTGTTTGTGAAAGGGAACTCGTAAGGCTTTAAGGAAGGATAACACAACACGTGAGGAAATATTCTCACTTAGGGACAAAATATCAGGAATTGCCAGAGTATCTGGCACAGCCTTGGAGGACACTTGTGTTTATACTGTGCCCAGGACGCGTTACGGTAGCTTGAGGACTGCTCCAGGTTGTTCTGGTCTGTAGGTGTTCCCTATGGATTCGCTGTGCTTACACAGATCACTAGAGCATGGCATACTTTTAGCCCAGTCCTCAGCTTGCTCTCTGATGCTTTTTACTTCCCTGATTTAGGAGAAAACAAGCAGCAGTTGGCACAAAGTTGGTACATTGGCTTGACATCAGTTAAGTTTCCCAAGCAGCACCAAAAGCAATCCTTAGTAACCTATTTAGGACAGTATGAAAGCTGCAAAGCATGGACTAAGAGCTAGTCCCCGGTTTTCTTTGTATTACCACTGAAAAGGGAAAAAGCCTCAGTACTCTTAACTGGGTTAGATTCAAGCCACATGGGACTGGGTTATGAGAGGCTGCTGCTTTGGAGAGCAATTGTGCATCTGTGAAAGGAGCTGGATGCTGCCCTTACTTCAGAATGTGCTTCTGTTTTAGCATCGGTTTTTTAAGATATGCCAGACAAAAATGATGCCATAGGGAGCACAAAATACTTGATGTGCTTCAGCCATGGTGGGGTGTGATCACTTGGTCGTTCCGGTAGGACTGTCCACTTCCTGTGGTCAAGCTGTACTTCTGTAAGACTATCTGAGGATTTTATCCTGCAGAGCTGTGTGTGTGTGTGAATGTATTTACTATATACCAGTTGCTGTAGTTTCACACAGAGCGACATTCCGCGGGGCTGAGGAGCTAAGCATTTGTCCTATGAAAACAAACAGGCGTTTAAGTTGCGCATGTTCAAGGGCAGCTGAAGATGCCTCACTATGAGCTTCCCTTTTGCTAATGCTTTGGAGAAAAAGGCCCATTTTCAGGTCTTCTGGTCTGTCTACAGTTCTAACTGTTCTGATCCTGTGTTGTTCTAGGAGCTAGAAGAGTAGACAATCCCTGAGGTAGGCTGATCATTTGCTTTGTATTTATAGCCCGGCAGGCACTTTCTGAAGTACATCTCCTGAGCAAAAGGAGATTTAGAGTATTACAAATTATGGCCTAAATAATTGTGACTGTTGTTACAGCATTTGCTCTCAGACAAAAGGCAGTAAGCACTTCCATAGATCTGGCTTTATTATATATTATCAATTTCATGGTGACCTCAAGCAGTCTGATTACTGATCTCCAAAAAACTCCTAATGCAAACCTTTGTTCCTGTCTTTGAAGCACCAAGCGATAACAGAAAAGACTGTAGACACCTTTTTTGTAAGCTAATAAAACCTAAAGCCAGTAATCATGACATTTAGTGGGTAATTCATCATGTATGGTACACTGCCAGTGATATATGAGCGCAAGACTATCATTAGAGGCTAGTGTCTGTGTGTTAGCAGATGAAGTATGCATTAAAAAATGAGAAGTTTTTTCCCCACAAATGAGGTCATTAATTCAAACACTCTTTTTGTCTCTCCTTGTTATGAAGAGGTTGCTAATGCAACACAATAAAGCAGTGCCACATCTCAAACAGTTGGGAACTTAGTATTCTGAACCATTCTCTCTTTGTTCTGTTCTCTCTTTGTTGCATTTGAATAGTACTGAGAGTCTAGCTCATAAATTATATATATGAAATAATGCACTTTTTTGTACTTTTTTAACTTACGTATAACATAGGGCAAAAGTGAAAAGAAAAGAGCATGCCAGAATTGTGAGCAGAGAACAGATGGGTGGTTTGGCATGGAAACAAAGATGTTAGTGTACAGTCATCGTTCTTATAGCGAAGCACTAACACTTATGGTGCCTATCAAATAGATGTATGGAGAAAGTACATCTTCCACCAAGCATCATGCTTTATATCATGATACCTCTAAATTATCTAACGCACTCCTGAGAGCTGAATGTTTGAATGCTGTTGTTCTTCTTCAGGCATTTCTTTAATATCATATGACTCGATTTTTGCCTGAGCACCCAGTATAAGCGCAGTACTGGCTTTCATCTTTGATTTCCCTGGACAGAAGGGGAGAAGTATCCAAAACTAGTGGTATCCCACCAGGGCTGACTTAGCTGTGTAGCCTATAAATGGTTTGCCATTGTGCACATACGGATTTGGATTTCAGCATCCAGTAACGTTTGAGAATCCGTTTGTAGGTGTTGGTTGATCTGGAGAAACAAAGTCCCATCCCTACCAGTGCAGTCAAGTCACTAACGTGGCTGCAAATGAGAATTCCATTACAGAAACTTGTTCAACAGAATAAACTGGGAATGCAGGTGAGTGTTTTACACACTTCCTTGGGCAGGATGCCACCAGCTTTTCCTCTTAGGAAGTCTCTTGTTCAGGGAGCTCTTTGGATCAGAACTTCAAAATAATGTCTGGCACATGTAGATCACTGAAGTAGGAACATTTCCAGTGGATTGACAGACAATGATTTTTTGGGGACAACGCCACAGTTGGTACAAAAATGACATCTTGCATTATTGTGACTGTGACCATGATTTGAAGCAAACAGCCTCAAATGTCAGCCCTGGTAAGACCAGTGGGTAGAGAAAGAGCACAGTACCTCACACTGCAGTATGAAAACGCTAAGGATGAGGTTACCTGAAGTAACCTGGGGTAATGAAAAAGGCCGAAACTTCATGGGAGATCTTTCCGAAGTGAAAGCAAGCTGATCATTAAATTAATGTAATACCTTGGCTAATTGCTTTGAGAAAATCCCTGTTTTAATATCATGAGGCATCATTGACTAAATCTTGGTCCCACTAAAATCAATAGGAAAACTCCTGGTTTTTACTATGTTATCACCAAATCAACACCCAAATATTTTTTTACCGAAGCTTAATAATGTGGGGTTAAACTGGATTTATTGACTCAAAACAACTGGGAGTTCCTTGGGGTCTTTAAATGTTTTCCCCCATTTTGTTTAAGGTGTCAAATCAGTGTTCTGTGCTGCCTTTCATGTAATATATCCCTAGATGCTTTGCTTGATATTAAGCGACAAGTCAAAACAATAGTTTGGAAAATGCCAGTCTAAAAGCCTGAAGATTAGGTCCACTGGATCTTAGGATATCTGTTGCTCAGTATTATATGCTAAATAACTTCTGGGTGGAATGCCAGAGGTTCTTTGAGTGTGCATTATTTTTAATATGGATATTTTTTGCCTTCTGCTGTGTCTTCAGAGGCATCACTAGTGTCCAGGGCATATCGTAAGTGTTAGTGCCTTGAAGAATGTGTCTAGCTGGATTGTTTCGACAGGAGGGGTCTGGGTTTGATAGGAGAAGGCATCCTGAGGCTAATGGCCTTGCCTACTGCAACTGCCTTTTCCCTGTTCCAGTACGGCGGTCCGTGCTATTTATCTAGTGTGCAGACCTGTGCAAAAGACCTCATTATATGGCAGGAACCCAGAAAGCCCCTTCCTGCACCTCACAACTGATTCACACGGGCTTGCTGCAATACACGTCTCCCATTCTAGCTATGGCTAATGGGGCTGAAACAGTTGTTACATACCAGAAGCTCTCCACTCTTATTTTCTCTTCTATTTTTTGCCTTTCTGCCCTGCTGTCTGGGACATTCTCCTTTGTGATTAAACCCCACTTTTAATCGCCATCTCCTTGCCAAGAGGAGTGTTGCCCTGTATTTTGGCTTTCTTCTTTAGCTGGAAATCTGTTGTTAGGATGGGTAAGTCTCATCCTGTAGAACTACAGGGAAGATGCCAGTATAAGAGGAGGTGTTTGTAAAATGGATTTTCTTCTCCAGAGGACTGACTGGAAGATTTTGTGAGATCCCTGTAAAGGTTCTGTAACAGTCAGTGAAAAAGCAAATAAAGCCCCCAAAACCAGAGGAAGGGCACAACCCTGCCCTCCCCCTGGGCACTGAGTTTCTCATCAGTTGCCACTGCAGATTCCACACCTGCTTTTGGCACTATTTCAGGAAGTCTAACTCTCTGCTGTGCTTTGTTTGATTCATGACTGGTTGCAGAGATTTCCTCTGGTGTTCCTCACATGAGACATAGAGCATTATCGATCACCTCAGCAGTGTCTGGGAGCAGGGTATGTCAAGGGTATAGTTTGCTTCCCTGAGTTTATAATGGCACATCTTACTGTATTGCTTGCCCTAAGGTACTAATTTGATACATTCTGCATCTGTTTAGCCTGAGCATTGCAGGTTCACTTTAGGAATTTAATATAGTAAGAAATGGCTATTAACAACCACCAAACACCCTATTATTCCCATGCTATGGGGCACTCGGTTTGGCCTTACGGTAGTATAAACCAGGATACTTCAAAGCAACTGACTTCTGGGCTAGCATCTCCAGTACCAGAAGTTTTACTCCAGATGCTGGGGAAAACAGTGAGCAAGAAAGTCCTGGTTCAGCACTGCACGGCTGTAAATCCAAGTAATTCTTTCTAACCTTAGACATTTCAGATGAGTGTAGAAGTTGAGTTAGGTTAACTGGCATCTCCTTCTGTGTGATGAGCTTCACAGTGACAAAAAGGGAAGATACTTTATCTCATAGCTGTGATTAGCCCCGTTTCTAAATGCATGGACTCCTGTGAAAAGACTTCGGGCTTTGTTGTTGGACTCCATTTATTCTGAAGTGTACAAATCAGGAAAGGTTCCTTTGAAAACCAGCTGCAGCCTGCAGCCCATCCCTGTCATTCTGTCCAGTATGTTCACAGTGGGGAAGATTTGCTATTGCAGTCACTGCACTGCCTTTCCCTTCTCTGATCACTATTATCTGTCTCCAGTGCAGTGATTCTGTTTAAGATGGCTTTGAGGTTCCTCTTGTTTCAACATACTTTTATATCTCTGCTGCCTGCAGTCAGACTATCTAAATACCCTGGGAAAATGTGCATAACCAAATAGTACCACATTAGTCCTTTGAGGTAGGATACTGATTTTATAACGGAGAAGAAATGGAGTAGATAAATTAAATGACTTGTCAAGAGCTGCTCAAGAAGAATATATCAGGATCCTGACTGGAGCCCAAGCATGTGGGTTTTTTCAGTCTATAGCTGATCTGTGGTGCATTTGGATACTGGGAAAATTTGGAAGTGTCCAAAACCAGATTAAAAAAAAGCAAAGAGGAATAAAGAGGAATAAAATGCAGTGTCAGGAAGCTTTTGCAGTGTGCACCATCATTCCAACATTACCCTTTGCCTTAGAGACTCGTTGCTACCTTTTCTGTCCCTCAGGGCTATTTGATCTGTTTTCTCCATGGCAGTAGTATTTTTATCAGCTTACGGTGTTTTTCCCGTCAGTGAAGATGTCAAACATCTTCTGTGGTTACGTGTACTCCTGAAGTTTTGTATTTCCTGGTTTAGATAGTACTGTCGGTAGGAAACATTGAGCTCATTAATATCTTGAATCAGGAAAGCACTGAAGCATGCCAGTAAGTTGGCATTGCAGTAGAGTTGTATTTAACCATTCCTTGATTAAGTGTTATTTTCATATCTAAGGCACTTCAGTACTATTCTGAGGTACCTTCAGTACTGGGGCTTTCTCCTCTTCCCCTGCATGCACCAACTTTGGATTTCCAGAGGCAAGATTTTGCAATAGCTGGATCAGAGGTCTAACGGGGTAAGATAGTTCTTCCATTCCTGTCCAAAGAAGAGCCTGCCAGTTCCAACACCACGTTATCTGATGTGTAATAAACTGGCCAGCAGGGCTCCATAAAATTATTCTTCTCCTTCAACAGTTTAATCCCTTGGTTTTTTCTCAAGAAAAATTCTCCTGGCTACAATAGGAATTTAGCCTGGGGCCTGTGGAATCCTACCCAAGATGTAACCGCGCTGTTTGACAATTACTGTTTATAACACATAGAAAAGTTATCCAGTGTGAATCCCTGGTGGATCCAGTCCCGACCTTTCAGCAAGTTGGGTGCGGTCAAGAAGCTGAACAGTTCAGAAAGTGTTGTTGTTAATATTAAGGGAAATAATTTGATGGTATTTTAAGCCTGTCCCATTGGTTAATTCAAAAGAGAAACCCCAAAGTAATATTTAAAAGCAGTTGCACATGATCGGCCTCGAAGACTGTGCTACAGGATTCCTGTGTTATGGCTAATGGAAAAGAGTATTTGTTTGGACAAATAGAAGTGGAGGTTTTAATCTACTGATTTGTTCCATGTAACGCGTTTTTCCACTACTGCACCGTGCTTCTCAGTGGTGTCACTTAGAAACCCCTCCCAAGTTTAAGTTTATGGGGAAAAGGTTAGAGGAAACGCTTTGAATTTAATGTGAAGCTCTCAGCAGATGCAAAGCAGCAGATTACTGTGAAATGAAATTTCAGCTGTCCCTGAGGCAGATACATTGCCATGCCTTTGCCCCTTGTATGTCTATTTAACGTTTGACAATCGATGATCAAGTTTGCTGTCCTGTTGGGGCAATAGAAAAGCCTCCTCAAAGACACAACCACTAGATTTTCTAGTGCAAATGTGCTGCTCCTGGTAGTGATGCCCCATCCACTTGGGCTGTGTACAAAAGACGTTGAAGAGGGGAAGAAGGACACGTAGGTCAGTGTGGCCATCCTGAGTCACTGCCTATGCATGCTACACCCTGTGGGGGTCTAATTCAGCTGGGAGAGAAGCAGGGAGTCAAGTGCCTCTTGATGTTGTCCTCTCAATGTTTCCTCAGCACAACTGAATTCACATGACAGCAGTGATCTTTTGTTAGGTCTTTAGGGAGTATACTGTGTAAAATACAAGTTTCTTTGCTTTTTGAAGTATGTTTCTGTTGATGTCCGACCTTTCCTTTGCTATGCCTTTGCAATCTGCATCATTCCAAAGACCAGTTTGGTCTTACAAGTAGCTAAAGAGGGTCCCTTAGCCCAGTGGCTGCCAGCAGCTCACCTTCCTTGTTTTGGCAGCACTTCTGATGCTTTCCCTGACATGGGGCTTTCTTTTTCTTTCTTGTTTTAAACAGAAAACTTGTGTTTATTTATTTTCTGTAAACGTGGAAGCCATTTAATCAGAATATTTAATTATGTTTCCCTCCAGTTTAGGTCTGGAGCCAGTTTGGGTTTGTTTTAATTTGAACAAGATTTTCTAAATGAAGACTTTTTTTCAGTGGCTTTCAACTCAATTACAGATCAGAATCTTAACTTCTGTTCAGGGCAGGCATTCAGAGAAGTCTATAAGCCTGTTCTCAAGTCACACTGACTCCAGTGGTGCTGTTCAGGGCGCTGCAGTGATGAGCATGTACCTCCATGCCTTCCTAGCCCCAGCCTGAGTATCAACCCAGGACTTGGGAATTTAAATGTGTCAAAGAAACAAAATTATAACTGGTTATTTTATAACTGCCCTTAAAATTATTGATTTACTTTCTAATTTCAATGAATATGTATTTTGTTGGCATCTTAATTCCCATGTGGATTGAGTTAGCAGCTGAGAGTGATTACAAGTTACAGGGGGAACATGTCGACAGGCAGAATGGGTCAGGATGGGTCAGACCCCACGAGTGTTATCTAGTGTGGCAGGGTTTATAGTTCCAGCCTTGAACTGGGATGTGCTTTGTACATGTAGGACTAGGAAAACCAGGAAGATATTACCTATCTCTTTGGAAGCATGTAGAGCTTTAGTTCATTGGCACCAGTCTGTTTCTTATAGGGCAACTTGCACCGAGTAAGCAAAGGGCTGCAGCCAGATTCCCTGATAATACAGTGTCTAATGGAGCAAAATTAGTCAGGTGTGTATATATATATATATCTTTATGAAGCAGGAGCTGTCTCGAGATGTTTAGCTTTCACCCTCACAAGCAAGTACCCAATTTTGCTTTTTCTCTTGCGCTAGGAGAAACACAACCAGTGTAGAAAATGTACCGAATAAGAGCTTTCAAATGCAGTTTAAAGCACAGATGTGGTAAGCAACGTAAGGCAACCTGTGCTCTGAGGAAAGCCTGCACAGTTCTTATGCTCTGCTTTCAGTTGCTAGAGGGCAGCATTGCATAAACAACGAGTCTGGCACCTTGAGGGCTGTAAGCATCCCATCCCTGAGTTTAACCGTGGTTCTCTGAAGGATACCGGTGGTTTCTCAGTTCTGTGATCAGGGTTTAGTTAAAAAAAGCTATTTCTGCTCTGACTGCCGACCGTGTGATGTTAACAGTCACGTATCTACATTTCCCTGGTTTCTTTTTGGCTCATCAAAAATGCTCAAGAGACAGTTGCCTTGCTCACTATTCTCCTTGCAACAGCTAACACAAATAAATTATGAGATTTGAGGAGTATTTTCCTAACGTATTTTATTTTCTATCTGAGAATCATGTACAATTAATTCATTTTCCTGCTTCCCCAGTAGATGGCATCTGCAAAATGCTGATGTGTTGGCCCCTGGGACAGAGAACAGTAAGGCATAAAGTTTGTGATGAATTATTTATTTCTTAGTTATGGATGTTGCTTTGCATCCTGTCTCAGAAGGGTGTGCCTCTGCTTTATGTGGCTCCTCTTTGGCTATTCCTTGTTTTCCCAATGCGATGCTTGCTGTACATGCGCTTTAACACTGAGTATAGAATCAGTTTTGTTGACAGTCCTCATAAACAATAAAGCACTAGAACAATACTTACAATAAATTTTCATTTCAAATGCTTATACAACCCAATTTTCAATTATAGACAATGATAAAGATTTGAAATCCCTTTAGTTTCACTAAGATTGTTGAGCTTTTCATGGCTAGATAGAACTTTCTGTGGCGTAGAAGGGTCATGGTCTTCAGCTGACAAGAAGTCAGCGTACGAAAACGAGTCTTTTCAAATATGGCAACTGATTTGGGGATGCTGGATGGGACATCTTTATCAGGCATCTGTAAACTAAGGACATCTCCAAATTGGGAGCTCCTTGTGAATAACTGACTATAGTTGCTCTGGATACTGCTGCTTTCTGCCTCCTGTGGAGATTTATTTTGGTGGTTGTTCATTGTACACATTTCATAGAAATAGGCAGAAGCATCTGCAGGGTTGCCCTGAGCCCTCCTCAGCTCTCGGGCATGCTCCCTGTGTCTGGGAGGGGCTGGACTTCACATTCCAGCCCCGACCCTGACCGTGCACTTTGCACTGAGAAGCTGTCGGCGAGCTGGATGTGGAACTGGATGTGAGCGATTGCTTTGCAGAGTTTATTTTGCCAGACAAAGCACACTTCGTAGGAGAATCCTCCCTGTCTTTGTAGGGAAACTTTACTTGTAAACTGGTGTGAATCTAAGGGAAGATACCAACAGTAACATCAGTCACAGAGTTTCTTCCGTGTTCTCCCAGATGCTATCCCTGTGACTCTTAAGCTCTAATGAAGCCCTTGAAGATCCGTGAGGCCAGGGTTATTTCTTTAAATTCCTCTGCTGCTTGCTGGCCTTGGTAGCCCCCTTTTTCCTTAGAGCCTGATGTTCAAGGAGCCTTTCTTTCCTGCATGGTCAGAGATGGTTCCTCACCCTACCTGGCTGCCCACCCCCCGGCCCCCAAACCTGCTTTGTGCTCCTGAGTGCAGAAAGCAGAAACCTGTCAGAGAAGAGCTGAGACGTAAGAGCCTCTCTGAATGTGAGGACTGACATTACTTAGGTGTAGAGGAGACTGAATGAATGTCACTACTTAGGCATAGTAGGTAGTGAAGCTGATGCTAATTTCTTGGACTCAGATAAAAAAAAAAAGTATTTAACCATTTTAAATTAAGATACAAAACCAAAACCACCTTCTAAAGAAGTGCAAAATAGCATCGTACAGTTGAAATCAATGGGATGAACGGGCTTACACCAGCAACAAGCGTGCTCCAACTGGCCTCTTGTGTTTTGCCAGTCAAGTCTGCTCATAAAAATAACAGCTTGTAATTTCAAAAGTCTTGGTTTTAAAAAAGCTGAATTAAGGAATTAGTCTGTATTTAATGAAATGATGGGATGGATGGGGAGTCAGAAGTTCAGTAGGTGTCAAAGCTTTGACAGTTTATTTGCTGAAAGACCAATGAACCCCCCAGGAACCAGGATCTACTGACACCCACTATGGACAGTCCCAGGGAAGGAGCCATGGGACTGGTGTTGTCCATCCTGCTGCTGTGGTTCTGAGACAACCGCCTGAGCCTGTCCTACCACCTGCGGCAGTTCCTTCTACACCCAGCAGCAGCCTTTCCATTCCTGCAGTGGGAGCTCAAACAGGTTTCTGGTACCTCCCAGTTCTCGCTGGCTGGAATAACCTTCCCTAGGGAAGGTCACTCCGTCACTGCCTGTTATGTGGTGTCTTCCTCTTCTCCCCTGTACCTGCCATAAACCAACTTATGTTGGCAAGAGAGTTCTGGAGGAAGTACCCACGGTTCTAATGTCCGACGTGTTTCTGCAGGGGTGAGCAGCAGACTTCAGTCTCTACAGGCTGGCAGCCTGCTTCCTTTCAGCAGTGATACAATCAGTTCATTTTTGAACTCTATGCCTTTATTTGCAGGCTCTCGGTATGAAGTTTCTTTTGGTTGTTTGTCTAGTTTTTAGTTTCACAACTAAAGAACAAAAAACACTTTTAGACCTTCTTTTAAAAACCTTCTTTTTTTTTGACTTCTGGGAAGTAAAAAGCAGCCAAAGACACACAGTACTGAATAAGTCCAATTATACTGCATTCTTGTGGTTGAGTAAGACACAGAGCAACTAAAACAAACTAACATAAACAGGGAAAGCCAAATGAAATACTTACATTCGTATAGTGCAAGAGGATCCTGGGCTCAGGAATGTAATTCAGTCTTTATTTATTTTTTAAGTAGGCAGTGCATAAAATAGTTGGGGATCTCTGCAATGTAACTCGAAGGCAGTGGAATACTTTTTGCCTAAGGAGTCAGCTAATGCAGTGTTGTAAGGGACTAAGTGTTTGCTCAGCGTGCAAGAGGGCTTTGACAAATCTAAAGAAAGGATCATAGAGTCAGTCATGGCTCTTCATAATGCAAAAGCAAATTATCAAATGGATACCTGACACCAAACAGGGAGAGAGAATTTGGGTGTCTAATCGACACATGCACAATCTGTTTAACATTGGAAGTGTGAAGTTCTACTTGAGGCAAAAATGATTGTGGTATGTAAGGAATGCAGATGTTTATCTATATATCATTGCCAGTGGGCCTTCTCACAGTCCTCCTAATAACTGTGCTGCACAAGAGCTTTTGGACTTTTCCAAAACAAATCTGACCTTCCCATCACTCCCACTTCAGTGGGCTTTGTACAAAAGAAGACCTGTGAAAAAGTAGCTGCGGCGCGGTATGGATGTTAGGAAATGGCCACAGCACATTATTTTATAGCTGAAGATTGGGGGAGGAAGATGTCATTTGGAGGTAATACAATTCACTCACAAATCATTCACACTAGGCCACTAATTCCTGCACTGCTGCTGAGTCTGCCAGTGTGTGTCCCTGGAGCACGGACACACGCAATGCCTGTTTCCTGCTGGCAGGTTGAACTGAAGAAGCTGCAGTGTTTTTCTTTACTAGTTACTTTTCTGTGCCCACAAATGCCAGCAGCTGGTGGCATCATCACTGGGACATTTGGGGCATGAAGGAAATGTGGTGCATGTTCACAGATGAAATGGAAGGTGAATCATAACCTTCACTGAGCACTGGTCCAGGTAAGGACTATGTAGGTGTATTTCCAGATTCATCTACCATTGCAAAGGGTGGGCTTCTGGTCAGCCTGAGGGTTGATTTCGCTCAATGTCAATCTCAGTAGCAGGAATTCCAAATCCATGAAATCCACACCCATCCTCCCGATTTGCTCTGTTAGAGCTGTGTGTAGAGTTTGCCTTGAAGGCTGTGATAAAAGGACAGATCCACAATGCTTCTGTGTGAACGTTGTGGGGAAGTGTCTCAGTGTCATCCTTTGCCAAGCTGTCACTCCATTGGAAGGGATCCTTGTAAATGGGTTTTATTTCGTTGATTCAGTCACTGAAGGAAGATGTCAGAGAGTGGAACCATTCAGTGTCCCCTCCTGGGGTTACACTTTACAGCCTCTTGGGGCAATAATCTCCATCTCTGACACTTTGCCTTGTAGCAGTTGTGAGGACAAGGGACAAAATTCTCAGCTAGCAGGCCCAAGGAGCTTAAAAATGTTGTCATCCCGAATGATTTCAGCCTGTCAGAGGAATGTTTAACCTCCTGTTTTCCTTCCCCTCTAGTTTCCTCTCTATGAATGACTGTTTGCTTCTGCTTCCCCCTCCCCACCTGACTGCAGTGAAGAAAATCTGTCAGATTCTGCTGGAGTTGTTCTGCTTTAATACTCAGCCTGCACATGAAAGGTTACCAACCTTGACCTTCGCAATAATACAACTAATACTAGCTTTCTGTGGTAATCCCACTTCACTTTGCTTGTTGGCCTTGCACCATCCCCAGCTGTTTTGATATGTAAACCAAAATATCAAGATGTTATTGTTAAGAAGAGGGGCCAAGCTTTAGCTGTTCAAATGCATATTTAGTTGCTTGTGAGAGGATAGATTCTTATATAGCAGTTTCCCCAGAAGCTGCTGGACACTCAAGGGTTCTGGAAGTCAGGCCCCTCTTCAGTATGGAAACAGGCACCTTGTGAGAGCTGAAGAATGACAAAAGCTAATATTAGAATTTCCCCATGGGGTCCTCCCTGGGCTGCTGGTGGAGATTTGCTCCCCCATGGACCTCCATGGGCTGCAGGTTCACAGCCTGACTCACCATGGGCTGCACCATAGGCTGCAGGAGAACCTCTGCTCTGGTGCCTGGAAAACCTCCTCTCTCCTTCTCTGACGTTGGGGTCCGTAGGGCTGTTTCTCCCACATATACTCACTCATCTCTCCTGGCTGCTGTGGGGAACAGTTTCAACCTCCTTCTTAAATACATCATCCCAGAGGCACTACCATTGCTCCTGATGGGCTCAGCCTTGGCCAGTGGTCGGTCCATCTTGGATCCAGCTGGCATTGACTCTGTCAGACACGGGGGAAGCTTCTGGCATCTTCTCACAAAAGCCACCCCTGTAGTTTTCCACTACCAAAAGCTTGCCATGCAAACCCAATACAGCTCTCTTTAAAGATGTCTGTGCCTTTTAACACTGTAAGAAGAATGCTTTGCCTTGGCAGCAGGTATGTCAGAGCTGTTACGGGAGAGGTAACTTCTCTCATCTTGTCTGTGAGGCATGCAGCTTGCAAAGCCACCACATGGCTCTCTATCTGCACTGCACAATGTGCTATTACAGAAGCTTCTGGGCCTGCTGTAATTCTTGATAGGACTGTCCTCTCTATTTCTTTTTGAGGGCCAGGCACTTCTCATCCAAGTAACCTACACTGGTGCAGTGGGAACATTAGTAGGCTGTAAGCATCCAAAGAGTAAGACTGCATATGGATCATCTCTCAAGACATAAAGAATGATGGTTTACTGGAGTGTATGTTGTGATACATAAATTCCCAGCCTAGTTACCCTCTTCTCTACCTTCAGATCTCATTAAAGATTTAGACTCTTAGAGCTGAGCAAAGCTGACAACATGAAGTGCATTGCACCCATTTACAGTACGTATGCAGCCCCATGATGCAGCGGATGTGAACGCTCCTCCAAGTGGATACTTGAGGAGTACCAATAAAATTGTTCTCTCTGGAGTACGGAGGCATATGCTTACACATAGGCTGAACAAGCCTGTGGGCTTCAGACTTAATGGACTTTCTGGGCCTAACTAACCTCCTTTTTATACTGTTGTCAGGGAGCAGCTTGCAGGGGTTTGCCGCTGCCTGCAGATGTGAAGGGAATATGTATTGCCTGGCTTCTCTGGCCATGTTTCCTGTGCACTCTCTGCTTCCCAAGAAAGGAACCTCCACATTCTACCCAGTGGACCATGGTAAAAATGAACAGAGTGTACCTGGTGTTCATGATCTCCTCCTCTGCAGTGTTTCTAGCAAATTGGGTACCTGAATTCCTAAAGGGCTGGGATATTCTAGATATACTTGCCAGATTTAGGGGGTTCACCGGATGTCCAGCATAGTCAATGCCCAGGGGAAAGCCAAGAGAACAGCTGGAGTCTTGCTCAGAGTGGGAGAGCTCTGTTGTGTGAAAGGTAATGGAAAACTTTACTGTTCTGTTTTGGTGCTGAGTAACTTGATCTATGTGGTTATTTTTATTCTTTTCTGTTTACATTCTTAGTACCCTTTTCTGATTTTCAGACCCATATTGTACTTTCTCCTTCTATCTCCTGTGAGCTCCTGGATAGAATTCTCCTGAAACCCCTTCCCTCTAAAAACACAGACAAATGCAGATTAAAGGTATGTGCTTTTGCAAGAGAGTCTGTATTCACACTGCCACTCTCTGGATTAAGATTGCTGTGGTTTATGTATGTGCAGCTGCTTTCTAATTAAAGCCCACATCTGCCCCGGCTTTAATGCCAGTCAACTGTAGCAAAGCCATTAACCCTCTCTGTTACTTCCACCTTTTGTCCTATGGGCACGTGAAAGGACAAGTGGGTTGAGGAATGAAAACCCTAAAGCATGGTTCTCAGTCTTGCTGGGTTTATGCTCAGTACATCTGAAGAGGTAGGGACATGGAAGTCAGGTCTCTTTGTGTTCCCTCAGTCGTGGTGACATTCTGGTTTTAGTCTAATTGGACACACACTCAAGGCCAGGCTGCAGTCCTTCATCCTGCTGCTCAAAGACCCTCTACATTATTGTGTCTGCTCCCAGTCTATGTAGTTGCTTACCACTCCTGACAGGCCTCTTCTGGGAAGGACATGCATTTGTTGTGTTAAGTGGGTTACCCTGTCATCCGTCCACCCAAAGGATCCCCTGTGTCAAGGGAAGGAATCCTTAGTAATTTCTCCCTTGCTTTGTGTTGCTTCAGCTGGAGAGCCTCTGGTCTGGCTCTGGAGACTGTGCAGAGTCTCCCATCCACCTTGTAGAATTCAGGAGGCCATGTCATCCAGAAGGGATTTTTGTATGATTCCTCTAAATGATAGATGAGATAAATGGGGGCAGATGAAAGGTTTGCCTCATTTCCTTGTGACTGACCAGTAAAACAGGGAATATGAATTAAAAAAACCCAAACAAACACCAGAAAGAAACAGAAGGGAAGTTTGACCTCTTTGACTCTTGGAGCACTGTTTAGACTTTCAAACCTGAATCAGCCCAAGTTTGTGGCTTATTATGCAGGCTGCTCTTGATAACTTCTGAAACTTCATCCAAATGAACTATTCAGATCCTGGGTGGAGTAACATTAATGGTGATGTAACAGACCTGAGGTCAGTGCATCTCCTCCCAGTGTGTGGTCTGTGAATAATACGTGGGCCTGTGGGTCCCAGAAGCAGTGATCTCTGTGTGAAAGAATTCGAAATAAAGGGTAGCTGTATCACAGTTAATACTCCCATTTCCTCAGAGAATCCATTCACTGCACAGGAGGAAGGAATGGGCCTGTTCGACATTTGTCTTTGGAAGAGCACTCAGAAGTGGGGGGGCTCTGCCTGAAGTCAGGTACACCTGAAGAAAGTCTCCATCTGAAACAAATGCCTGTAAAACAAACTGAAGTCGACGTGTGATACAGGTGGCTGATGGTTTCTGAAGTCACAACATTTTTGTCTTGATGCCTACAAATGGGATAATCGCACAGTATGAGAGGGTATTGAACAATCTCTTCTCTCTAAGCATGACTTTAAGAGTGTTGCTTTAGATGGGGCAAATTTTAAGGCATTAGCCCTGGTGGTTTTTTCCCTCACTTGACAAATGATGAATGGCTAATGAGAGTTTTCAGGGGAAACTAGTGGGGTATTTTTTAACCAAACAGAAGTTTAACCTTTCTGTGTATGTTCTGTTCTCCAAAGCACTGTGCAGATTCGAAATGTTAAGTACCAAAGTTTAATGGAGAAGTTCTAAATCTCTCTCTGTAATGCTGTCTCTTCCTATGTACAGCAGAATGATCGGTATAATGATCTTATTCTGTGGTTTTATTTATATCCTGTAGTTTCAGGTTGTGAACTTCATATGTAAAAATTATTCTCGACTGATGTGGTTGAGGTGAAGCTTGTGGAGTGATTCAAACTCACGGTGGCCTGTCGGATGTGGATATGTCTTCATGGATTTTCAGATGGACATTTTCCAAATGTTTTAAGTGGAGAAGTTGTTTATTTGCATCAGCATAATCCCCCTTGCTTATGCCATGGCCCATGAAGGAGTTCAGATGGGAACCAGGGCACCACCTTGACAAAGCTTAGTGAAAGGAGCAGTGAAGATACTCTGCAGCACCCTTCAAAGCTTCAGAATAACTGCTTCCCATATGCTTCTTGATGGCAAATGGATGTTTTAAGATAAATACCATCATATAAAATCTTATTTGTCAATAGGTCCCCTGCGAGCCATCAGCCAAGTTTTGTTACCACATGCTGATGCTGTTACTGAGGGGTAACAGCAACTAGAGACTCCAGCCCCTGGCAGGCAGATGAGTCATTTTGGACTGCTGTTATGGTCCTTTTTGTTAGCAGAAAGAATCTTCTACCAGAGGATATTTCTATTTGCTTTTATCTCAGGTATATGCCTCATATGTGCCTTTGTGTTCATCTGTGTATGTGTTTGCTTGTGTCTAGAATCCACTATATTTATTCAAGAAGGGTATTGAGTTCTTCAAATACGCGTAGGAATTGAGCATTAACCAACCTTGCTGCTTAGAAGATGTGATCGTTTGCTGGGTTAGAATTTGTAAAAAGAGGGATTAGCTCACTAAAAGCATCTTTAGGGACAATGTTTCAAGGCTATTCTCTCTAAGAAGAGATTGGTAGAGGTGATACAGTCAAGAGAGAGAACTAGATCTGGAGAATGATTCTCAAGAGCTTTTTAATTGTCATTTGTATGCTCAGTCCTGAAAATTCCTGTTTTTTTTTTTCACCAGTTGCTATTGGAATAATAAATATCACAATTGGATTTCAATTGGAAACTTAGAGGAAGAAAGAAAATAAATAGCCTTTGAGCTACCCACTGTGGCTTGGGCAAGAAAGCTCATGATTTTGAAGGCCAAAAAGAGACCTTGAGACATTCTTGCTGTGGATGAAAACTGGCTGGTAGTTCTCATGAGCAGTCTCTTTTCTTCCCATTAGCTCATCATTTCTTGATTTGTTCAGCTAACATTACCTGCTGTGTTTTGACTTGGAACTGAATTGTATAAGCATGTTATCAGAGATGAAGAGCATACATTTTGCTATATTCTCCCTGGTCTGGTGGTAGATACGATGCACCTTAGAGTATAATCATGAAAATCTAATAATCAAATGCAGTTTTTTCTCTTAGCTTTAAAAATTCATAATATGGCTTCTGAGTTAGGAATTTATACAAGAAAGATGACCTTGGCTATCCCTAAGGATATGTCTGAATAAGCATGATTTATATAGCATAAAAATTTCAGCAGCTGTTCTATATACTGATATTTGACATGGACTGAACTGACAGCAAGTACCTGTCATTTTTGAGGTATGATGGATTAGTCTGATTGTTATGTTTTATTAAAATTATACAGTAATGCTTAGTCATACCTTACATGCAGTTACTGCAATAAAGGTAGATTGTGCCCTAGAGGGAAGAATCGCCTTTATTCCATTGGTGACTGTGCAATTAAAACCACATTGGAGTGATCATATCACTTTGATTCATTGGTGTAATCTTGGAGAAGGCCCTTCCCTTGAACAAGCAGGCCTTATGTCCTAATGGCCAAGTTTGTGTACCATTTTACTGTGGGAACTAAAACATACCTCTGTCAATTCTCATTTTTGGGGTCTTTCTCTGTTCAGTAACTACATTTCCAGCTGCTGTTCCTTGTGAAACTGAAAAAGAGAAAACAATCTGCCTTCTCTCCAAATAGATGCGACTCACAACCACAGTTTTTACTGATCTGTGTTTGAAGTGCAGAGTAAAAGCAAGTTTGGGGGAAGAAGCCCAAAACCACATCTGCCACCTCAGTGAAGGATCACTAACTGGAAAGGATCCTTATAATGACCAGGTTTTCATTGTATCGCAGCCTTTGAAAGTTTGCTGCTGTCAGACTGCAAATACAGAGCTGCTTCTCCTCTAGCTCCTGACATTTAGAGGAATGTGAGTCAGTGATGAATAAGGAGATGGATAATAAGTACAGCAGCAAGTGGTTTCCTTTTCTTATTAGGTAACAACCAGTTCAGCACCTATAGTCACTCTATATTTGCATAAAGGTAGGTTTCATATTGCAGTAATTAAACCTGTTCTTAAACAAGGAGTGAGTATAACTGGCAGTTTGGGAGACTTCTGACCTGCTACAGCAATAACGGAAGTGTGTGGGAAAGTGAGAGTCTGTCCCTGACCTCTTCCCTGTGGATTTTTGATAATGAGTACATAGGTGCATATTGAATGCGTCGTTTGAGACCTCCTATCTTGTGGGGTTGTAATGTGTTTTGGGGAGCAGAGGTTGCTAGAAATTTCTGATGCTTTAACTCACTAAAATCAGTGGAAGTGTTGCTGGCATTGATTTTTTTGACTATTGAAAGCAATTGTGAAGACTTTCGCCAAGTCACATTTTGAAGAGCTCATTGTTGCTCTTGCTTCAAGTCTTGCCTCTTTATTGCAGAATATCAAATTGTAGATGAAATCTGTCCAGCAGGAAATGCACACAACTGAAAATATTTCAGAGATTTTCTTTTCTCTGGCCTTGAGCTGGCATGGAAGCGAATCCTGAATCTGCAGAACATACAGAAATAGCTACTGCTTTTTAAGGAGTTTTAGGATTTTTTTCCTAAAGCTTCAGCTGATAGAATAATCTGATTCTGCAAGAATCTTCGTTTTCAGAAACACAGAGCTCGAAGACTTAAAATCTGTTTAAAAAAAAGGCCGAGGTCGATTTAAAAGAGTATTTTGATGTGGCTCAATCTTTAGGGAAGGAGAAGTTGATTTATTTTTCAAATAGACAGTCCTTAATATCTCTCACACTTGATTATTATTAATTATATCCCTTCTGAAATGTAAGAGACACTCAAAATGTAGCAGGATGTGACCAGTCCCTACGAAAACCTGTTGGCTGCACAAAAACATCTCTTCATGTATTGCCACCAGTAGTTGCTTCACTGGAACAGGGCTGACTCACAGAGCTGAGACACCTTCTTGCAGCTGCTGAACACAAAGGCATCCATCCCCACAACACTGCTACTTCTTATGGGATTCTTCCAGCGCAATCAGTGCCAACAGCAAAATAAGAGCTCTTTCCTTGTAGCCTTTAATTGAGCTAAGCTCTCTTTGATTCAAGAGCTAGTTTTGCCTGAGCAATGAGTGCAGAACTAGGCCATACAAATAGTTTCAGTATAGATCAAAAGATTATTGTGTGTAGACATTAACAGTGAACATTATTGATATTAATGAAGAGACATGCTGTGCTTACCATCTGCAGATGTTGGAGTGGGTGGATAAGATTTGGGGTTTAGGGAATTGGAAACAACCTGATTTTTTTTTTTTTTCCATTTGGTTAATTATGAAATGATTCTTAAACCAGATAACAGTGACTAATTTGGCCAATGAATTTTATGGGATGAAAGGCAAGTACAGAAACAAAGCAAACAAAGAAAGGAGGAAAACAAACCAACACAGGAGCTTTAGCTTGTATTTAATGATGTGTAATTGCTGTTGGTATCAAAAGGAAACTTTTTTCCATAACTAATAAGGGCATTTTTCAGTTTTAGATGTTCAAATCTCAATCAGCATTTGAACACATGATAAATATCAATGGCAGAGACTGTTCCTGACTCGTACAAGGTTTGGAACACTTATGTATCCTGCATCAGCCACTAAAGGTATGGTTCAAAGGAGGAAATGTATCTATGGGTGTTACCTATCTTATCACACAATTCATGATTTAATATTTTCTGTTCATGGGCTGGTTTAAGTTTTTAATACAAACCCCACATATTCATGTTGTGTTTCACTGGGGGACTTGCCCAGTTCTGGTGAGTGTTTCGTTCTGCCGCCTGCTGCTGTGAGCAGACTCTTCAGTATGTTCTTTACGTGCTGCGGCACTGTTGCTTTCTTGACATTTTACTTGCTGTAAAGAACAAAACTGTCCCAACCCAAGGAGCAGCCCTGTCAGCACTGACTGCTGCTGGAGCAAGGTCTGTTTCTAAAGGCAAGGCTGACTGAGTTTTCTCGGTGTTACAGGTCATGTACCATCAAACTTGGATGAGAGCAGATTTGTTTAAACACAGGTTAAAAAGAAGAAGAGCTAATTCGTGGCAGTTTAGGGCACACAGGGAAAATTTATTGTTATAGTCCTTTATGGGAGATTTCTTGTGAGCACAGCCCAATTGTCTTCATTCTCTGTAATTCCTCTTCCATCATCAGTCCCTCGTCTGTTCTGCACAACTTCTTTTCAGTTCTCTTGTCTTCTCTTAGGTTACTTACCTGCTTTCTTTTTGCTCCATCCTAGGTCTTACTGTGACCATGCGTCCTTGGGTAGGAAGGACACCACTTGTTGAATCCAAGTCTTGTCTTGCTGTTTTCTGCAGAGAACCTCTAAGTTGTGGAAAGAACCGGTGCTGTGGTAACAGGGTAGCATGTTCCGCAAGGAGCCCTTCACCTTCCAGCAGTGCCAGTAAAACCCGGTTTAGTTGTGCTTTTCATGGTCAGGGCAACATGTGGGGCACTTGTTTTCACCTCTTAAGCCTCAGATTGTGTCCAGGGCTTTTTTCTCCTCATGTTCAAAGGTGAATTACTCCAGTACTTCCCATTGTCCAAGTATACAGCATGGTTTATTCAGGAGTCAGCGCTAACAGACTCTGCAGAGGAACAGGCTCAGAGAGAAGAGCGAACACAGCACGACCAGTGCTGTAACTACTGCTGGTAGCGTGACTCCAAGGAAAAGGCTGCTCTGTCCACGTTCTGAGCTAAGCTGAGAGACCTGGGCTAGCAGCAAGGGCTGAACCAGAGTACACAGAGCTCTTTCCTTCTCAGTCTGCAGAGCAAAAGGAGATGTCACAAAGATGAAGTGACTTGCTTGAGGCTCCACGGAAAGCCAGTGGCAGTACTGGATCTCCCGAGGCAAATGGGTGCTTATGCTTTGAACCACAGAGCTGCTCCATAGGCCTTTAGCTCATTACATAATGTTGGTCTTATTAGCGAGGACTGTTTTTATCCAAGCAGAGCCAATGAACCTTAGGCTGCTTCGGGAGGAGGGATGCATTGCATGATAATTGCAGGATGCTAGAGCTGTCCAAGAACATTTTAAGTCGAATGTATTCGATATTATGCAGATATAAAAAGACTGCAGGTGGCTGCTCTCTCAGCTTCACCTCTTGACTTTTGGACTGTGCCTCTACAGAGGATTTTCAAGCACTTCTATGTCAGGACAACAGATAATGGAAGGCTGCCCAGATACAACTTGTGTCCTACTGGGAGGAGAAGAAATGACCATCTTCATGTTCAGCTTCTCTGTGCATGAGGATTTCATTTTGGCCAACAGACATAGCAAAGAAATAAACAAAAGAGGCGCACTTTCAGTAAAAGCTCCTACTTAAACAGCTTGTGAGAACAGAGTTTCAAGCAATATCAGTAATAAGCAAGCAACTACTCATTGACTGTAGAAGATAAATTACATAGAGGAATTTGTAGTTGACCTACCTAAAAAGGCACATATTAGTCATTAGGTTTGATTTTCTTTTAGTACTGCTAGAGGGGTGGGACTGGGAAAAACGGTTCTGCATTGCCTTTTACTAAGGGGTGAATCTCATCAGTTGTGTTTGTGTTTATCATACTTTACTGTAGGGATAAATCGAAGTTTTATATGAGAACTTCTCATATTGGACTAGTCCAGTCTAGACACTGCTTTCAGTAGGCATCGGAAAGTTCTGACATATTTTCCAGCAAGGTTTCTTTCATCACTGGTGAACTTGGACAGCAGACAAATGAAATGGATGAAAAACATGTATTTAGATCATGGCATGGAAGAAAGGGATCTCGGCGCAATAGCCTGTCACCAAGAGAGTTCCTTTTGAAGTACTGATGTCTTTAGAAAATCCTTCTCTTGCTGTAAAATGTATTATTAGTGAGAAGCTTCAAAGCAAAACATTCTTCCCTCCCACTTTTGATTATTAGCTGAAGGGATCCTTCCCATAATCATATGGTTAAACTGATTATGTAAAATAGCCTTTTAGCAATTAATACTTGAGTGAAAGCCTGCTCTCAAGTGAAACGGTAATGGATCTTGGTTACACTATCAGGTTTCATTAAAAGGCTGTTTAACCGAGCGTTTTCTGTACAAACAAACCAATAAAACACAAGTGTGAAAACCTCATCATTTTAGGACTTTGCTGTGGAATATCAGCCTCTTTGCTGATACTGGGGCAGATTTGTCTGTAATTCCAACTCTTTTCTCTTGGAATATTTTAACATAATCAGTGCTTTTGCACTGTGATCATAAGGTTTCCTTATTTGTTTTAAAGCTGTTAAAGGAGAGAGTGGTACTTTGGCATGGATTCGCAAAGAGCTTTGATGAGTTCCAGAAAAGTGACTGTTCTACAAATACAAGGAATGAAAAGAACTTGTTATCTTTAACAAGAGCTTGATTGGATGTAATAAAGGTTCCTTGTTAATTTACTGAAGTTAGCAGCTATGCTGGTAATGAATTTATAATCAACAACATTTGATCTTCTGCGGAAGCTTTTGCCCCTTTCTCCCCCGCCCCCAAAATGTTTCTGGAGAGAGTCCAGATAATTTCCTTTAATAGGGATTAAAACTTTAAAGGAGCGGTGCTTTATAGTGACCCTTTTTGGCAGTTTATCAGAACACTTATGCAGCTGGTAAATGTAACTACAAAATGCTGTGGAGGGATGGCTATTTTTCCTTAAACAGTCTCTCCTCTCCCCTCCCTGCCACGGGCAGCACATTGTTTACAGCAACACTGACAAAATAAAGAATCACAAAAATGAGTTACGTGAACAGGAAAGCTTTGATTCTGTGGGAATCGCTCCAAAAATGTCTTTGTGTAATGCATGTTAAATGAAGTCATTATCCCAGAACTTTGAAATAATTCTGCCCAAATAGACATAACCTGTTTTTTTAAGTCATTATGTTACAATTAAGAGTTCTGAGAAACTGTCTGTGTTTTCAATGTGAATTAGGGCTGATGTTCACATGCGCACTCACACAAAAGGCTGCCAAGGCGTTGTGCTGCACCTACAGAGGAGTTTTCCTGGACTCGTTTTGACTTCACAGTCCTTTCACAAACTCGGATTGTTGGAATTCAGCGTTTTAGCACGAGGAGCTGCAGCTCTGCTGTTGTTTTGTTCATTTTTTCAAAGTCTCTCGATCACCTCGATATTCCCTTAGTCCCAGCTCCTGCCAAGTACTATCCTGGTCTACGGGGAGAACACCAATGGCATAGCGACAGATGGATAGGGCAGACAGACGGCCCATATAATCCATCCTATGCTGGTTTTATAAGTCTATAAAAATGCAATAAAGAAAAGGGTCTCATTAGGTAGAGGCAGGGGGCTGATCGATTTGCAGGCCACACTCAGTTTATAGCTGCCTTCTGTGTGAAAGTCCACCTTACCGTGTGAGTTCGCCCTGTTTGCCGTGCCTTGTTTAGTTAGACTTAATTTACCTCAGGTAGCGTTGAGCGTTATTCATGGTTTTTGTGGTGACTTTTACCCCAATTTGGCACCTAGGAATGGACTCACTCTCATTTGACTCTGCAGAAATGAAACCCTTAAGCCAGAGGTCAGGAGAAAAGCTGAGTGAAATACCAAGTGCGGGATGTCTGAGAAGGCAGGAGCTGTTAATTGAAAGGGAAACTTAATACTGTCAGATCTCTCCTTTCAACTCACGTGTGTTTTTCTGCATTGCAACAAACACCACCTCCAAGTCTTGAAAGAGGCCAAATGAAAAATACTTAGTACATAATCAGTCTCATTGAACCTCAAAGCAATCCATTTTATCTTTTGCTCTGGGAGTCTTTCTAGGGAAGAGCTTGTTTTCTGTGCCAGAAATAAGAGGAAGTGATTTTAAAGTAACGAAGGCAGTGGGACTGAGTGTCATGGCTGCATCAGTGATGTGGCGCTCTTCACATAAGGTCCATCATGGTTAATGGTGCCAACCTCTGGTGCAGGTGGGATCAGGGGGAGAGGTGAGCATGCCTGGCCCCACACTGCAGAGCATGAGATGGACACCTCATCACTGAGCGATGGGTAATGTGTTCTAGGACCTAGTCATGGGCATGGAGCAGGCAGCTCCTGACATGTGGGAAGCAAGGACCAGCCCTTGACTCTGCTGCTGACCTTGGACAAACTGCATTATCTCCCTGAGCCTGAGTTTCCCGATCTGCAAAATGGGACCAAGGACCGTGGTCGTCAAGAGATTAAAAGTCTCTGTTTCAGGTAAGTATGAAAGAAGTTTGTATCTTAGATGACACTGGGAAAACAGCAGGTACTGCCCATACGCAATGTATTTTTTGGAATCCCACCTGAATAAATGATGGCAAACTCCTAAAGCTGAACTGTTGACCAAGTCCTATGGAACTGTGGATATTTTTATTCATGTACTCGTTAATATTTCAGTGAATCCAGTTAAGCTTTTCCTCAACTACCTCCTGTGTCTGTGAGTTCTTCCAGTTCTTGTTCTGCATTAAATACTTTCTTTTTACCAGTTTTCAAGTTGTTGCCTCTATGTTTTAGTGGCTGTTACTGGTTCTTACTAAGAACAGCAGTCCATAAACAGCTGTGATAATTTAAGGAAAGGACCAGTCTTCAATCAAAACTGCCTTTTAAGTCCAATTGGTGGAAATGGTTTCAAAGTGATCAGGATTATTAATGTTCAGAAAGACCCATCAACCTTAAGAGGGCTGTCACTTGGATAGCTGAATGTTCCTACCATTTACATCCATGACATTGTAATTTATTTCTTTCATTCTTACTGGATATCTAAAAGCTTCTCTTTAACCTTAAGAGAATAAAATGAGAAAATTGGCAAACTTCAAAATAAATAACTGTGTTCCAGCCAATAATGATTTGTCAAATTGTAGCATCATGCCAGAAAAGATCTGAGCCTTGAGTTCACTCAGAGTATTCCAGTTTCCATTATAAAACCTTCCACAGTGTTTAAAGTGTCTAAAGCCCATTGGGAAAAATCTTCTGGGTATTCACTTCAATCTATTATTATTATTATTATTATTATTATTATTATTATTATTATTACTATTATTGCTGTTGTTGTTGTTATCATTATTATTCTCCTTTTTTGTTGTTTTCTTCCTCCCCCCTTCCTTTTTATTCAAGCAAACAAGCAATCCAGTCCCATGCGATGCAGTTAACCATACAACTCATCCCTACCCTTTGATATTATACATTACCCCCACGGAGCTGATTCTTCAAAGCCATTGACTGGGTTTGAGGAGCCAGTTTCTGTTAATTTTAATGGGGATTAGACATCCATCCCCTAAGGCAGCTTTGAAAAATCTCCACCAGATTCTTTATGGCTCTTCTTGGAGGCAGCAAAATGTTTACCCAGTTATGTAGCTACATTTCCCAAAACACTGCTAATGTAAAGCTGGAGATCATCTTACTTCCTCAAGCTTAAAGAGCCCCACTTTTCTGCTCAGCCAGATTTTCTATTTCATGTCTGTTGAGCCCTCTGTATGGCGCAGTTTCAAAGGGGAGTGACAGTTTTGGAAAGGAACTAGTAGATCATCGGTTTTGCATGCAAGGAAAATGCTACCTTGTTTTTTTGACATGCATTCTGTAGCTATCAGTTTATATCTTGTTCTCCTTTTCTGGAGGTTACATTGACAGCCTCCTTCAGAAAAGTGGTTTCTTTCCATCCTGCTCTGAACAATGTATTTTAAATGTGCTTCACCTTAAATATGAGGGCTTTCAAAACAAGATTACTGAACCAGACAAGGGGGAGGGAAGAGGAGAATTGCCTGTTCGGGAGAACTAAAAGTGAGAAACCCAAGTACATTTTCCATTCATTGCCACACAGAACCCAGCAGTAGTCTGGATTCCCTTTCTCATGCATTGCTACCCTTCCATCTGAATAGACTCTGGGAAATAATAAGAGCAAACCTCAACTTTTACCTTGAGCAGCTTCCTTAGAAGTATCTGCTCTGCAAACATTTCCTTTGAAAAAAGTCAGAAGTTTGCCATGTATATAAACAGAAGTGGTTTTAGTTATAGCAACATGGACGGCTGCTAAATTGCATTTAAATTGTCCTTGTTTAATTTATGTTCTGTGCTGTCTTCCTTGTATATATCCCTTAGTTATGTTTTTGTCAGTTGTGTTTCTTTAAATGTATTATAAATCTGTATTTCCCTCATAAACCAGTCTAGAAAAGGGCATCTGTACTGGAAACTGGTTTTAGTGACTTGACACTTTGGCTCTTTTATGTTGTGAAACGAGTTTTAATTTTCTTAACATAGGCCAGGCATGGTACATAAACCTCTTCCCCCCCAGGGAGGCTTTTATGTTTGATTCCTTTAGTGGCAAAGCTTTTGAATTTCTCCCCTTGATTGACTTGATTATGATCTTCCCAGTATATATCCTTCATGTTGATGAATTCCTGGTAGGGATCCTCAAAGGAGTTTACAAGCCTCAATGCTAGATGAAACAGAAGAATTAAATTATCCCTGCAAAAGCTGCTACCAGTGAAAATAGGAAGTTGAATATTAGTGCTGCCAATTTATTTGTGCTTTGGGTGTCTAATTTGAGACACTGGGGAAAGAGTCATTTTTAGGGAATAGGTGCTCTGGGATTTCTCCAGGTGACTGAATCTGCACAAATGCAGAACCCAGTTTGGAAACGCAGGTCAAAGCCTCTGTAAATGTGGTCCTGGCTCACTCTGCTTTTGTGCTTTGTTAATGCTGGGATGGAGTGGATCTGATCATCCTTGACCAAGGTCTTCTACTCAGGAGAAAATTGTTGATAGAATCTCCCTGCTGCAGGGAGCAGCTAATCCAACAGTCCATAAGAGAACTAAGCAGTGTGTAGCCACCACGGGGACGTCTTACAGCCCTGAACAGAGGCTTTGCTGGCAGGGATGTTGCTTGAAGTATGTACATGGCAGGCGATGCTTCTGTCTTCTCTTACTCAGTATGTTGCATCAGAAAAGGCTAGGTTTTGTGCTGGGAAATTTGTTCAGAGCGTGGTTGGCTTCATAATCGGCTCTTATAGGTCATTGCTGCCCAGCTCCATTTGGCTGTTAGCACTACTACACACAACAAGGCAGCTCAGGTCGTCTTAAACTTCATTCACTGGTGTGGACTCGGCCACACAGCATCAACACAATTGTCCTACTCAGAGGCTTTTTAGGTGAAAGGCAGATTACCTGGGGATGGAAAATAACTGTTAAAACTAACAACAATACCATAAACACAATAAATAACACAATGTGTACCATATCTACCCACTTACTTACAATTTGTTCATGATAGGTATGACCAGGGGTACTCTGAGATGGCGTTCCTACAGCTGAGATGATAGCCACTATGAATTCAACAGCTCTGGAATATAGATAGCAAGAAACAAAATGAGGGCAGGATATTTTGACCTTAATATAGTTTTCATTGTTGGATTTCTAGTGTAAATACAGATTGATAATTTTTTGTATTCAGGGAAGAGAGTCTGTATTGACTGTCTTTAACAGTTAGTAACATCCTGATCAAAGGATGAGTGATCTTTGGTACTCAGATTCACAGTCTTTATGGATCTTTAACTTCTTGAGAATTAGCACGCTTGTAACTGATTCAAGTCGGCATCGAGTTGGATGCCACAAATAATCCAGCAGGGACCTAAGAAGATTTGGCAGATAGGTAGCAATGAGTCTGGGTGCTGCCCCTTTAGCTCTAAGAGGCCAGCTTTGCACAGGAAGGGGCTGAGAAGTTTTCCAGGAGACCAGAGACAAACAGACCTGCTTCTTCTGTGCTTTCACAACCATTCTTTGTTCTTTTCTTCCTGTAAAGTACATAGGGAGCCAGTGGAATGGGGAAGAGAATTGGAAGTGTGAAAATGACAAAACTCGTGGATTGAGATAAAACAGTTTAAATAATGGTGATGATGGTAATCATAATGATGATGATAATAAATTGTGAGGAAAAGGAACAAAATAACAGAGAGAAAAATAAACCACAGGAAAGACAAGTGATGGAAGTGAAAACAATTGCTTACCATCAACCTGCTGATGCCCAGCCAGTCCCTGAGCAGCATCCCCACCACATGCTTTACATGCTCAGCATGTAAAGCTGAGCATGACATGATAGGGTCTGGAATATACCCCAGGTCAGTTGGGGTCACTCTCTGTCTGTCCCCTCCCAAGTGTTTGTGCTTCCCCCCCCCCCACTAATGGGGCAGGGTGAGAAGCAGAAACAGCCTTAACTGTAAGTGCTGCTCAGCAGTAACTAAACCATCCCTGTGTTATCAGCACTGTTTCCAGCACAAATCCAAATCATCTCCCCATAACAGCTACTCTGAAGGAAATTAACTCTATCCCAGCACGTAAGGAAAAGGAAACTAAGTGGAGAATGGCAGATGAATGTCATATTTTTCACAGACTTCTTTTTTTCCTTATAAGAAAACTATGGTTGGGGCTTATTCAGAAGTTAGACAGATTGGAGTTAATAAGAAAGAACTGGAAGGGTGGGCAGGAGAGACAGAGGTATGAGTTGCCTGAAAAGAGGCATAAAGTTAGGCCTGGATGTCTATGTGTATAAATTCTTTTCTAAACACAAAAATTAGAAATAATAGAGCAGTGCAATAAAGGAAAGCATGAATCCCTCTTGCTGCAGAGCTCCCCTCCCTCCTACACTGGCTTTAAGTCTCTCAGCTGTCGTTCGGCATTGTTGTTAGAGCTGGTTGAAAATGGTCCAAGCTTTATGAAAACTGTCATGACCTATTTTCCTGCCTTGACAAATAAAAGGATGTTTTTTCAGGGTGGGGAGAAGTGTTATTATCTCTAGTGAAAGCAAGCTTATTTGTTTTAAACTGGTTTGATGGTTGTTGTTTCTATTTTGGTAGGTCTGTGTGTATGGAAAATGCTGCCAGAATGCTAACACTGCGCACTGCCAGAACTCCATTATCATTTGCTTCTTTCTTGCTGTCCCATTATGAAAGTGAACTGATTAGAGGGTTCGTTATTGACTGTCTTACTCACATACGTTTCTAATCGATTTTAACACTCTGGACGCCAGTGTGTGGTCTCCTGCAGCAGTGTTCTCAAAGGGGGGAGTTACCAGTTCTGAATTTGCTGCTATTCACTAGATCAAAGAAGGTGAAAAGCAAGGATTTGTTAAGACCTTTGGGTGTAGCTGGTGCCTGGTGGTAACTTTCTGACCTTAACATAGTGGCACGCTCACATCACATCCATACCTGTTTTCCTGGGGAACCTCTGGCTAACTTTTGCTGTGTGTGAAGGCAGATCCATGCTACAGAGAACTGGAGCTGGTTTTCCCCCAAATCAAAGGTTATAAATTCTATTAGTGATTCCAAATAAGAATCAGAACAAATCTAATAAAGAGCTGTATTTTCAGATGGCAAGATTAATAAATGAATGTGAATTGCACAGGAATACGTTCAGTGGGGAAAACTGTTGAGTTAGCCTCATTTTTTGGAATTTGCAGGCCAGAGAAATGTACAGGATGAGAAAATGTTTCTCCATGCAGTTTCTGGTCAGGTTCTGATGTTTCTAGAGCTTTGTAGATATTTTCAGACCCTCCTCACCCCAAATGAAATCTGATGATCCAGATAAGTTCCAGGATTTGTATGTTTGGAGTGAGACCACAATGAAGTTTGAGATGTCTTGTTTGTTTCAGCATGTGCTAGGGGTGATCTGCTGGATGATAGGGAAAGCTGAGCTGTACAAGATGGGGTCCTTCTATACTGGGTTCTGTACAAGCCCAGTATAGCTCTCATAGGCAGGACTGGTGGAGGTCTGCTATCTGCTCCTTTCCCCAGGGCATCATGCCATTCCTATGCCATGTATTTTGGCATTTGTGAGCAATTTCAGGGAATCATTTTTGTGCTGTGACCAGGCATGTGGCTGTGAATATTTCATAGTCCATTCTACTGGTTGTGGTGGCGGAAGTATGTCTGGCACTAAGGTTCACCCTACAGAGGAAGTGTGCCAAACAGGGGAGCCAAGACCACAGCAGAAAGGCTTGCATGCAAACAAACAGTAAAGTGCTGCAGGAAACTGCTCAAGAATTTGCAGTCAATCGGCAGTAGTTGTTCAGCAAGACACAAGACAAGACCAGGGTGGTGCTTTCTTTACCCCTTCTTCCCCATTATAGATCCTTTGCTCATGTCTGCCCTCTGCCCAACTGTAAAAGTTCTCTTTCCCCTCTCCTTTGCTGTCTTCCTCCTTACCTCCTCCTATCATGTCTATGTCTCAGAAGGGTAGACTTGAGGAAACCAGGATAACTATTCCCACTGTCCAGCTCTCTAAAACCACAGGTGCCTTGTAGGACTTTCAGTCATTGTTTTGCCTCATTTTAGTTGTCCTTTTATTCTTCAGGCTAACTTTTTAACAGCAACCCTTGCCAACAAGATGACAGAAGAGCCCCCACTGTTCTCCAGTAGCCTTCAGCATTTTTGAATTGGTGGCCAAAACTAATTGAATTTGTGAAAAGAGAAAATAATGAGGAAAAATGCAGATGAGGTAAAGCAAAAGCTTCAGGGACTGGACTGGAATGTAGATGAGGGAAGTAGGATCGTGGGAATAGTCAGTTCTAGAATGGGCTTGACTTTATTAATGAGTGTGAATTGAAAAATGCATATTTATTATTGCCTTGTTTCATGATTCAGGGTGTTAACAGCGTAACTCATCTGCAGGCACCTTCCTGGAGAGCAGGGTAGGCTAGCAGGGCCAGTGCTTCCCGCTGTACAGCGTGACACCGCACTTTCTCCCTTCGGCTATGCTCTTTTTGGCACAAGTCTGTTCAAAATGGTCATCTGTCACCACTGCCTGTTCACTGATATGATCAACTGCATAAATGAGATGTTTGAAAAGGAATATGTGGTCTGAGGGGCACAGGAGCTGAAAGGCAAAGAGGACTGACAAGCCTAAGGACAATGGTAAGGCCTGTTAGCAGGAGTGGTGGGGCAGGGAAGAGAGTCAGGGTGAATGCTACAGGACTAGGACAGCTGGGCAGAGCAAGAAGCAGAAGGCTGAGTGCAAAAGTAAGAATGGAGCTTCAGGAGAAAAGACTGTACTGAAGGAATACCACATTGATATACACTGCAGTGTGAGACTGAGTTAGCTGTGGTGGTGACATGGGAATGATACAGTGCTAGAGCTTCTGCTCAGTCACATGGATGAAACATACCTCACTGGGGTGTCTGCAAGTACAGGAGACCTCCCTGTACCCCCCTGAGTAAATCTGCCACTCACATAGTAAGTTAACAGGCTTTTAGAACTGAGTTCTTTCTTGCTGGGTTCATCACCAACATTTTGGTGTATTTTGTTAAGAGAGAAGTTGGGAAGGTTCATTTGTCCTCGAGAAAATGAGTATTTGAAGAACAACTCCACATATAAATTGTGGAAATGCCCACCTTGGTACTGATGACTCCTGTAGTCCTCTTCCCCCCACCTCTGTTCTCCCTGGTGGGGCTTTATCTCTCAAGATGCAGCATGGACAGGGGCTCCTGTGCTGTGTCATCTCTGTGAGAGTAGGTTGTGCATTTTGGGAAGTGTGATCTGATGAGGGGCACTTAAAGGGAGGTGGGATCAAAATGTACTTGGACTTCAACCCTCCCAGGGTACCACAGAGATCCTCATTTGCTGTAATATGTTGGCTGTTGGTTTTCTTCCTGAGCTTCCAGATTTTACATGGAAAGCTTTTACAGTGACAGAATGTTTAGCTTTTTACTAAAGACACACATTCTGCACAGCTTGCCAGCATTCTTGGACTCTCTTCTACCATATATGTGGGTAGGTTTGGAGTGTTTACATGACTATCACTGATCTGATTCCCAGGGCCCACTAAAATGGAACGTGTTTCGAAACACGTGGCTTCTGTAGGGCAAAGGAGAAATTAGTGGTAAATGCCTCCAAAAAGTGAAAGTTTTAACCCTTGGGTCCTTTAAAACCCAGTTCCCATTGGTGATAGCTTCTTTTTCATTGCAAGATAATGAACCTTCACTGCTGTTATGTGTCCTCACCTTCGGCGTGGGTTCTCTGCATGCCTCCCATTGTGGTCAATTATCCAGCAGGAGAGGCCCACAACAGCAGAGACTATTGCTTAATTGTTACGGTGGGGTCCTGATGCCCTGTGCACTTGCTGGGGCTCATTTACAATTCTAACACATCCATCTTGCCCTGCATCAGGAGTCCTGTGAACTGGACAAAAGTTAGAAAGTGGCAGCGCGGTTGCTGGCCAAAAGCTCATTAAGATAGACATCTCCTGGTAGTGAACATCACGCGGATGACACAGACAGCTCACTCCAAACGAGGAACATTCTTTTGTTCAGCCCTTACTGGGGCTTTCAGATAAAAAGAATGAGAGGCTACTCAAAGGGCCAGCTGTGATATGAAGGGAACAGGTTTAAAATAGCTCTGAGGGGCAGTAAATCCTTAATGATCAGATCTTTCATTGCTCTTGGAACATTTGAGGAAACTCAGCCAGCTAAAATTTTTGTTGATTACTTTAACAGAGGCCCTTTGTTCATATTATCATGCAGAATAATTAAGCCAATGCAAGCAAGGCTGCTTAGCTATATACATAATTAACATGTTAGGCTGTGACTGAACGGACTGTATTGGCACAGAGACCACCTATTCACTACATAAAAGAGTTCCATCACTGCCTTAAGCTTGTTTTCAACCTATTTTATTTGTTATTATTTTGGAAAAATGAGGTTTTTACAAGCTAGATAGTGGAAGATGATATGTTTCCAATGAAGTTAATGAGATTTTATAATGGAGAGGAGAGATAGAAGCATATCCAAAGTGGTTAGCATATAGGGGCAAAATTTAAGATGTGAGAAAGAGCACATCAGCCTATTTTAACTTAAAAGCTTATTTTGAAGGGGTTATGTTGAATTTTCTCATTTCCTCCCTGATTTTGGTATCTCCTATGCAGAAGTCAAATTGTAAAGTGCACCATTATGTGGCACTTGAAGCTTTGTCAGACAGGAAGACCCTTTGATCTATAAAATATTTTAATTAAATGCACTTTCAACTCACTGGACTACCTGTTTTAAGTCAACAGCTTATTGTCAAACATTACATCATCCTGAGGGCTCCCAAGCCTAATCACCAGCGTTCTTTTAGGATTCCCTCTCAGTTGGCAATTAGTGAAAATGACTGTTGTGCTGTCAGCAGGGGCAGGCTGGCTTCTCACAAGTCTTGCACAAACGGGCAGGGATCTTTTTTGATTTCCAGGGCAGCAGTGCTGGAATTTTACAGTTTCTCCCAGCCAGGGGACCAGGAGTTCTTAGGAAGAACATTGTGTCTCTCCTGCTTTTTTTGGCCACAGAAACTTCTTTTACCAGAGTTATTTCAGAGCAGAATAGGTACAAGAAGAAAGAGTCCTTAGCTCTAGGACTGGAAGGAGGGGAGACACTTGGTACAAGAGAGAAATCTGTATCTTTTGACTATTTTTGTTAATATATGTTAGGTAACAGAGACCATTAGCAGTGGCTTTAAGACATGTTGGCTGGTTGAGGCAGCCCCAGAAGAGATCCTGGAGTTCACCTGGACTACCTTTCATGTATTAGACCAGAGCAATCTTTATTTACAAGCAAGGTCTTTGGATGCATCTTCTGAGCTTTATGGAAATAAAAGCTGCTCATCCCACTGCCCTGAAGTAGAACTCATAGTACCAGCTACTCTACTCTCTTTACTAAACCTCTGGGCAAAGCAGCCCCCTGGGAAGCTCTGTTTGGAACTCCGTTCAAATTTCGCAGGTTGTTCTGCAGGAGTAGCAATGAATAATTTGGAATGGCTCTGAAAAAATAAAATCTAAAAAGAAAAGATGGGAAAAATCTTTTTCCTTACACTTATAACAGACAATGGCATATTTTTCCTATGTTTTTCTTGTGTCTTTTGTCCAGATCGTAGTGCTCATTCCTCTGTTGGGTCAGATGTCCCTCTAATGTTCAAATAGACTGATCTACATAGTATTTGATCTGGTAATTTCCTTTGAAATCCTACTTGATGGATCCTTTTCAGAAAACCCCTCAGACTTTATCATGTCTATTATGTAGATTTACAGGAAAATGTATTGTAAGGGAATGGTGACAGGGGTGAGTTTCTGATAGGTTTGAGCTGTGTAATCCAGGATCTGGAGAAGCCCAGTTGCCTGTTACTGGATTTTTGGCTTCAAGAGTCTTCCAGCAGATTGATTTTGCTGGAGCTTCATTCTGGAGATACTGTTCTGGCAAATGCTCCTTTCAGAATTTTAATCATAGGCAAAAAGATAAAAGGTCTCTTAAGAAATATACTATTTGGTGGAGATGCCAGGAAAAAAGAGCTCCAGGTTTCAACATTTAGTGCTCAAAGGCAGTTCTGCAATCATCAAGGGTTTCTCTGTTCCTCAATTTCTCTAGGGTTTGCTTAACTCCTTGAATTTACTAAATTATGAAGTCACTAATTTACTTGAAAACTGCATCTTCTTAGGGACTCTATGTATTGGTATGAGCGATGTTCACCACGAGCATGGTACTTATGATAGTTTTGTCTTAATAAGAGTGACCTCATCATGGGTATCATTTAGATGGGGTAAGTAATTCCCAGCACATGCTGACTATAAAGAAATAGGGAGCTTGTTATGAGCTGATGTCATGGCAAGAGCCCGGTCTCTTCAGCAGGGACTCATCAGTGCAAAGGTCTCTAAAATATATCTGACTTCGAATTAAGAAGAAAAATCAGGGTGGGAAAAGCTGTTGTCAGTTCTTCAGTCTCTGTAGGCTTTGACCATTATTATCAATTGAATCTTCCAGTTACTTATGATTGCGAAATCACAGAGAATCCAGGCTGAGTGTTCTCTGAATTCACAAAACCCCTGCCATTTTCCCCTCTCACTTGTGAAAACAATCCATGATTTATAAACTGAACCCTTCACACAAAAGAGCAGCAGGGGTTTTATTTCCAGAAATTTAGCACATTTGCTGAAGCTCAAAATAACTTTTTTTTTCTTTTTTTTTTTTTTTTTTTTTAAATTAGACTTGGTTATAGTAAGTTACATAGCGTGAAGGGAGTGAGAAGTGCTACCGGCAGGATTTGGTTGCATGAGTTTACAAGTGGTTTGCATTAATATAAATGGCAAAGTTAAACTTTGTGGGTAATCAGTTCTGATTGTAAACATCCTCTAATATTTTCAATGCTATCATTGGACTGTTCTTGAAAGAATGCCACTGTCTGGCTAGATCTAAACCCAAAGAGTTCATGACTCTTTGCTTGTGTGAATATAGAATATGGCATTCCAAGCAAGAAAATATTTTCTAATAGCACAGAATTGAAAACATGATCTCAGCAAAACACAGCTTTCTGGAACATATCATCATTTGGAGCTGTACATGCGTCTCTAAGAGTAATATTTGCTAACTAAATAACCGTATTTATAATCAAATCTTCCTATTTCTAGGAAGAAGTTTGTGAAGATTGATTAGTTGGTGACTGCTCTCTGTTAGTTTATGAGATAGTTATGCAGCCACAACTATAAATACTCCTACATAATGTCTTTTCAATTCATTTATGAAAGAACTGGCCTAAGTGCTCACTTGTCTTGTTTGATGCTTCTACAGCATTTCCCATCCCACCCTGAGTATACCACAAAAAGTTTATATAGCAGCTTTTCAGTCTTTATTGAGCTGCAGCTACCTCAAACAGCACAATTTACCAGCACACAACCTGGCCATGCTGCGCGATGCTGGAGTACATGGAATTAAAATAAATACCATATTCATTTAAAGATAGGTGTTTTAACAGGGGAAGTCTGAATGTTCTCATTTAGAGATGTGGAACAAAAATATCCCCGCAGATAAACCTTAAGCATGATTTGACTCCTCTTTATGCCTCTAAAATTAGGACTCAGATTCATTGTCCCATCCTAGCTGTAGGCAAAGGGGAGAACAGAGGTGGGGAAGAACAGGCTGGAGTAACAGTGCTGGCTAAAGAACATGAAGTAGCTGGGGGTCTGCCTGTGAAAAGTATAAAGTGTACCTTTAGAACACACTAAACACTAGGGCACACTAAAATGTGTTTAATTCCAGTAGTATGTGTCAGTATGAGTTCTTCATGGACCTATTTAAGAGATTGGGAGTTTTGCCACTTAATTCAGTGGGAATTTACCTCAGTTTTAATTAAGACACCTGATTTTGTGGTGATGTGATCCTGAAACAAACCAATAAAGAAGATAGAAACAGAAGAAGTAAATCTGTAGGAGATAGAACTGACCTTGGGGGAGAGATCAACCGGCCGTTAGCTACACTTCAGGCTTAATGTGATGTCCTATCTCTGTCTTTTGAGCTGAGGTCATGTGAGGACAGATGGAGAGTTTTTACTTTGAGTTGTAATGAGATGGGGCTCGCTGTCTTTTCTGAACACGCTGAACTGTCATCCACTGTGACTACATTAAAAACTGTTTTGCTGGGTCCAAATCAATTATTTGTTTTTGCTTTGGATGCTTTGCATTCTTGCTCACAGTTGGGTTGGTGTTATGTGAGAAGGGCAGGGTTGTGGGTTCATACTCATATACTCATGTAGTTGCAGACATATTTTACCCAAGAAGTAAACCAGTCCAAAACCTCAGATCAGAAGATGAAGACATTTTTCAAACCCCAAACAAAAGCAATAAATGGAGATGAGGATTAACTTTGTCAATTTTCACCCCTCCCACAATAAATCTCAAAAATCTTGGCTTTTATCTTCGATGGATAACACAATAGGCACCAGAGCACACCAATATTACGCAAATACTTCATGTGCTATCAATTATTTTGCACATATTCATCATCCAAATTGTGAAATGGTTTGACCTTTTTTTTTAAATGGAGAGTGTATGAAGATGAGAGTGTCGGGCTGACACATTCTCCTTTTGTAGTTGTGTAGGTATAATTTAAATATCATTTCAGCAGAAAATAGGAGCCCTATTCAGCAGTGAATAGGGCTCTCCTCCTGAGTATCCAGCCCCTCCTGGCCTGTGGAGTCGGATGGAGGCAGAGAAGATCTGTGTTACTTGAGAGGGGAATACAAGTGAAGTGAGAAACAAGATTTAATGTGCTGCTAAAAAGCATTCGGATGTTATGAAATCAAGAGAATACATTCATCGGGGATGTGGCTGTGCAACCCTGACTGTTTGTGACTTCCAGTCTGCAACTACTAGGAAGTCTAATGTTCCTCGTATAGTTTGGCTTGGAGAAGGGGGCTCTTACAGGAGGAGAGCAGAGCAGAGCAGGTTTGCATGCCTGGGGTATGTCCCCATGGAAAGGATTTTTGTAACAGATGTCTTGCTAAAATAAAAAGGTGGCTAAGACAAACACGCAGGTTGTGGTGGAATAACAGAAAACTGATGTAATGATGAATTTCCAGAGACATCTTGAATTTCACATTTGATGTACTTACTGATTCAGAGTGATTTACTGTGGAACCACTTTGAACACTCATCTTTCCCAAGGCTGATACTCTCCATTTCAGTTACACTGCTAGCTGTGTGTGAGTTAATGCTTTACACTCTTATGTTTCTAAAGACCATCTCTTTTTAGTCATTAACACAGATTAATTCCATCATCCTTTTCCCAATTATTTTGATCTTCAGAGTATGCATTGCCCAGAGTATGTATACCCTGTACTCTTCCCTCAGTTGTCAATGCTCAGTTTCTTCTTTAGTTGGCTTCCATATAGAGATGTCAGTGCTTTGGTTTTCAAAATTCATCATCCTGGGTAGGTAAAAGCTGAATTAAACTGGCTGTTTCCCAAAGGTCAAATAAGTCTGAGTAGAAAATCTGTCTATTGCAGGTCCTGTGCTGTCTCCCCAACATTCTATTGCTAAACAAGTCATGGCTCTTGAGATTAAACAAATTAAATGATAGTTTGAGCATCCCGCTCCTCCTTCTGATTTGTCTGTCCGAGTCACCCAGGTTGTGATAATTTCTGTAGATTTCAGTTTAGATCAGGTGAGTGTCAAAGTTGGTTCCTGAGAGAAGACCGGAAAGGATGAACTACGGCAGCACTGAGGACACAGCTGTGCTGCAGCAAGCTTTAGGTGTCTGATTGTCAGACATGGCGAGCAGTCAGGGCTCAGGATGGGCCCTGCTGAGTTACAGCCAGTTTTTACTGTCTTGGTCTGAAACTGACTGAGATGGGAGCAATGTTCCCCCCCCATGGATTAAACACTGCAACATGTTGCAGTGCTTTAATTCATTGAAGCAAATTTGGCTGTGGAGGGCCACACAGTTCTGCTGGGACTCCCATGTGAGCACTCTGTGGAGCTCCTCAGGCCTGCTTGTAGATGGCAGTAAGTCAGAACTGCTCATAGCCTGCAGACATCTCTTTGGGGGTTGATAAACTGGTGTCTTAGGTGCGCTGCTGAAGTCCATGTGTTCAGCTCACACCTGAAGTGTGAAGGATGCTGGTGAGTGCTGAAGCCTTACTTTGCACCCTGTCCTGCCGTCCAGAGTGTTGAATCTGACTCTTCGTAGCTCAAGACCTGATAGCACAGGACCTGAACCTAGCCAGGCACGTGGGTTCAGGCTTTCTGAGGTGGCAGCAGTGGGGCTGCAAACAGGGAACTGAAACCAAGTATCTCAACCAAACAGCATCATACACAAACCATCTCCTTTTATTATCAACTTCAGGGTTTATTAATTTATCAAACCAGGCCAAAGTGATGCAACAAGTACATAAATAAGTACTGTAACAGACATACATCCCATGAAGAGAATGAAAAACATGACACTGTGTATTTTGTTGTCTTAAGTGACCAGAAACTGGAAAAATGCAACACTGCATTTCACTAAATGATGCTTATGGGGTTTCCTTTGTCTGCTTTTCTTAAACACATGTTTATTATAAAATAAATACACAACCCGGATTCCACCTGCCCTGTCACACGTACAAAAAGCAGGTTGCCTTCTTCTTAAAAGAAAGAAAATACGAACACTGTACATTCCCCCTTGGCGTTTTTTTGACCAGCTACTGCTACAGACGATGCCCGTGAGGTGAGAAACCAACTGCTGGCCATCCCACCAGATTGCTACATTTCCTTAGAACCTCTTCCTCGCAATGTCTTCCCAAAGGAACGATCAGCTTCACTCGTGACTTATTAGAAGATTTATAATGAAATTTTGCACTTCTGCAGCACGTTTCAGCCCATGTCGATGCCACGTGCAGTCGGTGCTGCTGGTGCCAGTTACACTGCAGCAACCTCTGACCCTGGGAGCTCCCAGGACCTCAGTCAGGATACACTGCACCCCTTTCAAGGAGCGGGGCAGGATTCATGGAGGCAGAGGCTCCGTGGGGTCCCGTGGAAGGCGGCGGGGCAGTTCACTTAGCTGTCCTTGTAACACAGTGGTACAGCACTGGTAATGGCGGGTGCCAGCTCCGCCTCTGGAGCGGGGCTGCCGGCCCTGCTGAGGGAGCCGAGGGGCTGCCCCGGACCGGTTCCCGCCGGTTCCAGCGGCCCCACAGCGGGCAGCGCTGAGGCGCTCAGCGGGGCTGGAGGAGCCGCAGGAAGGTGGATTTAGGGAAGGGCAGAGCGCTGCTGGGCAGTGAAGGGAGAGTGCGAGGAACAGCCCCGGGCTGGGCAGGGAGAGGGAGCTGAGAGTCCCCGGTGACCATGGAGGCACCTTGAGGGCTCTCCCTGCAGCCCATGGAGGCTTGGGCAAGAGACTGCCATGGTTCACACTCATACCAGGTGAGAGTGTTTCGTTCTTGCAATCCATGCATTTGCTGGTGGAGCTCCCTTTTAGTGTTTTCCTATTTTGCAGTGTTATGTTGAGTGAGTAGGGAGGAAAGTATTCCTAAATATCATCTGCTCTGTCCAGGCCTAGGACATTGGGGTGGTTATATACAGGCAGGATTGCTAAGGAACCGAGATCACCACATATGTATTCTCCTAATTCCCTTTGGCTTTTCCTTTCCCTTCATGTCTGTTCTCCTCACCTGCTCCTTGTTGGGAAGCCCTGCCTTAGCTGCAGGCCCACACTGCAGAGGGAGGTTGCTGGGCTTTGCTGCTTGGGACAGGGATCCCCTCAGGATGGGGCAGCTCTGCCTGAAAGGGGCTCTCCCACACCTTCATCCCTTTGGATGTGGGTACACCCTGGCGTGCTGGCACTGGCAGGGTTACAAACCTCAAAATCCTTGCCATCACTGTTGATTTCATTCCCTGTGAAGACCCAGGCCCTGGATCAGGCCGTTTCCATAAAGCTTTGTTTCCTAGTGTGTGTTTGAACAGCAGTATTCCCATCTGCTTGTGGGGTAGAAAATGGGAGCACAAGCAGGCAGACTCGCTTGCTTCTCAGGATTTAATCCAGCATGGCAGACACAAGGCAGAGTAGATGAGAGGCACCTTTCTTACAGGCACTGCAGACATGCTACGCTGCATTAAACAGGACCTCTCAGATTTGTTTTTCACAAAGGTAAGTCTCCACAGAGCTGCTGTATTCCGAAGGGTTGCTGTAGCTGTTTGGTGTTTGTCATGGGAAAAACCTGTCCTTCAAGTGTGTGAGAATAGAGAGGTCACCCTCGGGAAAAGGCGGAAGATTCAGTTTGTAGCAGATCAGAACCAATAAATTAAGCACTGTGGTAACTTTGAAGGAGGTTTAACCTGCTAGGTGTTTTGAAAGTACTCCGAGTACTTCACCACCTTCTGCCATGTCACTTTAGAAGGCAGTTTATCAGCCAAGCCCATGCGTTAATAGGGCCCAGAAGAATGAAGTTGTTAGGGCTGTGATAGGGAGCTGACACTTCACATTTTTATAGAGAAGTGGGTGGAGGAAACAGTGAAAACCACTTAAAAGTGAACGTTTGCTCAAATTGCTACAAAAATACAGTGATTGCCACTAACACCTGCTGTTCAGTTTATGGACTCAGTTTGCTCAACTACAAGACATCATCCCAAAGGCAGGCTGCTTAGGAGTTTGTTAGTTTAAATCTGTTTTTTTATGTCTCCAACGCAAGTATTGTATCACTTGTATTTTTTCTCCACTACTAAAATAATCCATGAGTCATTTCAACACCAGAAATGGTATAAATTCAGCACAGGCAATACTGCTCTCCATAGCTCCTGCGCATTTATTAGGTGTCTTTCTTTTCATTAGTTTGAATAAGTTGCCAAATAATAATAATAATAAAAATGTTCTGTTTTCTCTTTTTAACTTGTAAAGAAATGCAACTCTGGGAGAGTACAGTCTCTCTTTCTCCTTCCCCCACCAGTAACACAGAGCCTCCTAGTCTTTTGGAGGAGATATTTAAACGGTTGACACAGACCACTACACATAAAGCAGCAAATTTGCTGTGCATGATGTGAATAATTACTGCATTATAGTTTTGGTTTTTAGGGCAACTGTTGACTTAAGCAAAATAAGCCTGCAGTCCAGCTGCAGATCCCAAGTTTTCATAAGTTTTCTTGTGTTTTTCCCTCCAGTGCTGTCTCCCTTAACAGTGACCCTTTTCAGACTTCTCAAGGTACAAAACCTTTACCAGATCCTCGAGCTCAGTCCTGCACACTCTGCTTTCACACATTTGGCTGATCTGAGCTTCTCCCTCGCTAAATATTTTCCACTGGCCTGAAAAGAAAAACACAAAGGAGACAGATACTTAGAAAAGGGCACAAGGATCTTCAAAGACATTTACAAGCACTCTACAGACCGGCTGATTCACAATGGTCAAAGAGAGAATGCCCAGTCCTCCCATGGAAAATATTTAAAGTATCTTACAATATTCCATGCAAAATAACTTTGTTAAAAATAATAAACAAAGACCAGAATATTATTCCTTTCTTTAATTAAGTAGTACCTTAAGTTGATCTATTTAGTTAACTATTTAGGTTGTTGGATACTCTGCTTTATGATAGAGTGATGTGAGGATGTAACTCTGAAGATAAACCAAAATATTTGAAAGTTGAGAAGGAACAAGTCCAAGTGGTTCATGCACTGTGGGAACTCTGCCTGCCTGTGTGTAATGCAGACTGTGTTTGCTGGATATTCATATTTTGTACACTTTTTTCTAATGTGAATAGGAATGCCCGTTGTCCTGGTAACTACAATACTGTGGTATAGACAACAATGACAGGCTTATGGAAGGCTGACAGCAAAAATTAGGAAACTTTTTACATGAAAAGGGGTCTGCTTCTCACTAAGCCTGTATTACCAAGAGTATATGATTCTTGGGAAGAAGATTTCTTTACCCAATTAGAGACCTCAGCAAAAATGACAACTTGTAATGCAAAAGCACTGGGAACTGAAAATGCCTCTGCCTTCATTCAGCTATCAAATTAGGCGTCATATCCCAAGTTGGATAAAATACAAAAAAGAAATTAAATCAAGAGTGACAAAAGCATTACATGTGCTTTCAATAAACAGGTTTTAATAATGAAGATACTGTTAAGAACATAGGACAGGCTTGCTTCGAACACAACATGTATATTGGAGAACTCTTTAAAAAACGTCTCTGATTTTTTCCCTTCTGAATGACTTTGTAAAAAAGCTGAGGTAACTTGAATTGTTACTTAAATCCAAATTGTGCTGCTGTGCTGATGTCAGTCATATTTCAGCCTTGTGGCATTATGGGCAGAAACCAGCTTATTTATATTTTAACAAAATACAGGAGGCTAAGACAGCATGAAAATGAACTACTGCTTTATGTATCTATATGATAAATTGCTGTATTTTCATTATTTAAATATAAACTTATAAATATTGGAGCCATGTTCTGGAGGAAAATTTGGTACATCTGTTTGTGTTGAGTAAAAGAGAATGTTTTTCAAGGCTATGTTTATATGGAGAAAGAGGTCAGAATTTTACTTACTAGGGGTTGTCCTTGTTATCTGCTTGAAGTAAGGAAGTTCTTCAAATTCTCTCTTGGACACTTTTTCAACATAGAAGTGACGCAGAATGCCTTCAGCAAGGATATGAGAAGTGCATGTTACTGGAAGTGTGCCTGTTGTTCTGAACCTGCCTATATGTAGAACTACTGCCATGTTAAGCTGCCCTGAGAAATCATCCTTACCAATTACATGAATTTTCAGCCTATTCTTTATTCTGGTTGCCACCCCCTTGGTTTTTTGCTACTCCCCTGTAAATCCTTCTGTGGATTTATGATTGCAGTTTGTGAGGGGTATGAGAATTAGCCAATTCTTTTCCAGCACAGCTGAACCCCTCCTTATTATGAATAAATGTAAGATTACAGCAGAAGCCAAAATCCCAACATCTTGGAGAAAACCAGCATCATTTTGCAGTCAGATACCATTTTGCCTGTCATGAGCTAGCAGGCAACATCACTGTCAAATCATCACGAGGCTTTGTGGCTTCTAGAACACACAGTAGTTATTAACCATCTGTTCACCTGACTTCTTTTCCGCTCACACTTTGGGCTTGGCTTTATGCCCAAGTACATTCTAGAGATGTACTGTTTCCATGAAGATATATATGAGGGTTTCCTATGAGGATGACATGCTTTTTGCTTTAAGTAGATTAAGTAGACCAGCTCTTCAGGAGGCAGAAGAGAATTTTTATTGTACTAAAAGTTCAGGATTTGCAGAATTTGGGCTCTGAATGCTTTTCTATTTTGTTCTAATTACCAGTTAGTGTAGTAAAAGATGCTGCTTCCATCCTTATACAGGTTTTGTCCATATTCTAGACCATCACTAAGGCATCAGATAAGGCAGACTGATTTTAATGCAAAGCTTTTTGGTCCATCCTAAATAAGAACCTCTTGGCACGTGGTTTAAACCCTGCTATCCATTTCTCTGCAATAAGTTACACAGGGTATTTTTGACAACCTGTTTGTCACTGTGCTTTTGCTCCCAATGAAGGGTAGGAGTCTGCACAACTAGAGCTTTGTGTGTTATTAATGGGTTTTGTACAGCAGAACTTGAGGATGTTGGTAGTGGCTGTAACTGCAATACCCTGAATAGTGAGATCAGTCTCAGAATGCTTCAGCTTGTCCTGGGAAATTAATGGAGGGTGATACACTCTTTAAAGAAAGAACTTCCTTAGCTCACCTTTTCTAATTGTCCACACATGTATTTCTATTTGAGGTGGCTTTTCAGTTTCTACTGCAATTTTTCTGATGGTTTCTCCTTCCTCCGTGAAAACGGATTCATAGACGGGAAATGTCTCCTTCCCACAGAAGTAATCTTTGTTGTCAAAGGCTTGACTTGGTACTTCTTCTGTTTAAAAAAAAGCCCAAAACACATAATTCAGTTGTAATCAAGTCCTCCAGAACTTACTTGACAAACAGGAAATGAGCTGTGTAAAACCATGTGGTCTGTGAGACTCCTCAGAGTTTTTCAAGCATATTTGAAATAATGGCAGAAGTCTCAGAGGCAGCAGAATAACTAAGTGAAAACTGGTGAAGAGACCCGCATTAATGTTTTGCTGAGGAAAAGGGCAGGTAGAACCTACATGGTTTGCATTCTGCTTGGCCAGTGCAAGCCTGTGCTAGCCACGGTACACATTATCTCCTGCTCACCTGGTAAAGTCGTAGAGCATAAGGAGAAATTGTAATTGTTCTGTTGGTAACTGGGAGTTGGACAGGAATGTGAGAGAAATGATGCAACTCATACACTCGGACTACAATTTGTGGGAAAACCTGACAATGAATACATCTCCACATAGAGCAGACAGAAAAGGTTCAGCTTTCTTAAAAAACAGCACATAGAATCGCAAAGAAAAAGACAGTAACTTTCTTTTTGCTGTTAAATTTTCTATTAAAGCCAGGTTTTGCTGACCATTCTCATAGCAAATAAGCTAAATAAAAGCTGTAATTCACAAATATCCAAAAGATCTAGATACGCATCTCCTGCCTGCCTACTGCCACTGCATTGTGCTCTTCCCCAGTAAGCAAAGAAAATGGGAAGTGTGCATTCTCTGAAGGATTTCTATACATGACAGAACAACAAGCATTTCCATCCAGTGTATCACCAAACATAGAAATGAGCCATACAAATGAGAAAAGTTTAAAGGCACCAAAGGGAACTGGACACTCCTTTACCGCTTGTGTCATATGGAATGCAGCTGGTTAACCATCAGCAGGTTTATATTAGCAGATTTTTCGCAAGTTGTAAGCACTGATTTTAGTAAGTAATGTCTACGTAAGTTCAGTCATTAGCACAGCATAGAAACAATGCTAAATCTATGATAAGTTAGTATTTATTTTAAGGATTAGGTTATGTAACTGACAGCAACCAATTTCTAATTGGGAGTTTTGAATCCTTCTGGTACATTTTAACAAGCAGAAAGGCTAATGATCCCCATGCAAATTTATAAGCTAGAAAAAATGATGTGAAGGTTCCGTGGGCTCTGCAGCTGGGGAAGGATGGGAGAGTCTTTTGACAATAATGAACTTTCTGTGTGCCTCTCTGAAATAGTCTCTTCAGAAATGGGCATCAGAGAGTTGTGCTACCAGTGGAGAGAAAGGCAGGGACTGATCAGAACAAACGTGTCTTCAGCAGCAAACCCCCATCTGAGGAGCAGCAGCTCTGCCTGTCTCACATTGAGACCTTTGCACACATATGAGAACAGTGGGCATTGCTATTGCTGTTTGCATCAGATCTTATTGTGACCAGAAGGCTTGAGCCAAGCCCCTTAACATGCACGGCAAAAAGGTGGTCTGTGATCAACTTTGTTTTACCTGGACAGACTTTACAGCATTTTCCTTCTACTTTCTGAGGGTATTTGCAGGGATATTGTTCTGGACAGTGAATTTTCTTACATTCTTGTTTGGTGATGTTGCAGGTGCACAACACACACTCTACGATTCCGAAGGCTCGGAGATTAGGATGCCAAGATTCACCATGTGAATATGTTTTGCCATTTGAAACGCACACTACAAAAGAAGAGAAAAGGAAAAAAAAGTACAACTGGAAAAGGTACCTTCCTTGGCTACGTCTCTATGAATATTCATTTCATTCATTCACATGTTTAAAGCAATGTCTCTATACATCATTTGTTAGTGTCTCTTGCCCATTTCTCTGGTTGCTGACTTTGAGTTTTGCTGCTTTAAATGAGTCTGGGCCTATGATCACCCTTTTCTGAGCAGTTTTGCCTTGATTCCATCTCTGCTGACACTAGTGTTCATCACCATTTAGAGGTGAACAGTGAAGGTGGCTGAATCAAGTATTTGAGTAGTTCCTCTCCAGTGCACACATTTCAGTTGTGCATCACTAACCTGCTTATAAAATTCACTCCTCCTTCCTCTTCTAATCTCAGTCACCACACAGGACACAGCCTGCCACATTGGTTCTGGCTTCTAGAATTGAATCTGCAGATGACAGGATCATGACATTTGATACTGAGTCACCTGTACAGCTTTTCTAGCCATTAACTCAACACGGCTTCTGTAGTGAGAGCCATGCTGTCAGCAGGATGAGTTAATACAACCCTTCATTGCTTTTGCATGAGAGCTCCTGCCACACAACACACAGACCAAAGTAAGGGAATGTTGCAAAAATAAAGTTTTATATCCTTTATGGAAATATACGTGTCTGTAGGTATATAGAGATTTTGCTTTTGTAATCACAAGAAGACACTAGCATGAAAGGATTTATATGGTACTGAAATTTCATCCCAATAGCATCTAAGCACCTCAGAATATTTATTCATCAGCGCCCTTAAGAGACAGAGAAATACAGCTGACACCAGGAGAGTGGAAAAATCCATGCTTGGTGGAAGGCAGTTTGGGTCACCCGGCAGTTAATGGGAATTATATCACTTTACACCATGTTTGCATTTGTCCTATAAACCTTACTTGTCTTTTTCAATATTTTATAAACACAAAGAAAAATGCAAACTAATCCTAACAAGGTGAAAGAAAGGGCACTGCTTCATTTCTAAAAGCAACTGAAGTGAAGCTGGGATATGTTGTAAATATTTCCAATTCTTGTAATATGCCATCATTTCTATTAATGCTTTTATTTGTAAAATATGTTCCTATTTTGCCTGTAACTTTCAAAAGCAATTTAATTTTTATCTGTAATCTGAAATTTACATCTAACTGGTAACAGATGTGACCAACTGGCTTAAACTTTACCGAGTTACTGAGATTTATGGGGAGTATTTTTTGCAATGTATTGTCTTTCAGGGGGTTATGCTATCATTTGGCTTATAATTTGCTACTTTTTAACTCTTTCTTAAGACGTGTCTTTGTTCAGAGATAGGAAACAGTTTAGTTTCTCAAATAAAAGCAACTAAAAGTGTTATCTGTATACTAAGAACATGGAAGAAAAAACATAACTGAGAAAACTGGTAAGTACTGAGCTGCTCAGCAGGCCTCTTACATGCTTGAATACTATATTATTAGTCATATTTCTGCTGAAGTAGATATTTTTTCCCCAGCTTCTCCAGATCCTTTACAGACATAAAGGTTTCATGATTTCACCCTCACAGGGTGATTTTGACATTGTGTCCATACGTATTCTCTCTGGTTTAGGGTTCTCTCTGGTTTAGGGTTTCTTTAGCACAGACCAGTTAAATAATTACTCTGAGGTGGCAGATGAAGCTTCCAGTAGAAGCCAAAATATGGCAAATAACTTCTAGTTCCCTGATGCCCTGTCGTCAGTGCTCTTCATGTTTAGAATGATAAATCTGTATTCCTATAACTGCACAGTATTGGCTTGTCAGGGGAGTCATTGTGTGTTTATTGTTTAACTTGTTGAAATGCATCTCAAGGGGCATGTGCATTAATTAATAAAACACTTCTTAATTGCACAAGGACAAAAGAAAATACATGGTCAGCATTTCTGTTCCCAGCATTTCTCAGGCACTTTCCAGGCAGTGAGTGTCTGAAGTTGTGGCAGTTCCTATATACTGCACCCAGAAATATGCTGTTCATCTGTATGCTCTTTATTTGCCAAAACAAATCAGTTAGAAATTTCTTTGATGATGTCTTCATGTGTGAATTACACGTCAAAGATACTGCACTGCACAGAGATTCCTGCTCCTAGACTCAGCGTAAAACACTGGCATGATCTGAATGTTTTTTCATGCTTGTTCAGGTGGATAATAAAGATCCTATGGCCAACATTCCTTCTGTTAGTTAATACCTTAAACGATTAGTTGGCCCTAATACAAGGGCCTTTAACTCTTTGTGGGTAGTTTCTCAATGCACACTGACTGGTATTTGTGGATAGATGCTCTTCTGAACATGTGTTTTTACATCTATTTCTTTTATGGTTTCTTAGGCCTGTTCCTGCAGGCCTCTGTTCAAAGAACAGAGCATCCCACCCTTTTTATTGTACAAACCCCCTGTCCCACTAACTGGTGAATTGACATTTTCCCTCTATTTTTGTCCTTCTTGTAATGCAGCAGGTATATGGCTCAGTCATGTTTGGATGAGGTTTGCCATAGGGGCTCAAATGTCTGCTGTCCCCATAATGTAATATGTCCTATATTGTCTTATCAGGAAGCACTAAAGGATTCTTAGAGTGAGATTGATTATCTTTGTTAATTTTGCCTCTTTACAGCTCAGGCATCCAGTACAGGCTAATTGCCTACTCTGCCTCTAGTATTAGTCTTGGAGGATGCAAAGCACCCCTTGCATCCCACTGTCTCAGACAAGTAGCTTAATGGGTGGGAAGTCATGCAACTGCCTTTCTTGAGAATAATTTGCTAAGCCTTGGAAGCAGAAAACCTCTTGATTCTATGGCAGAACTTTATGGTCTGAGATTTATGGGCCAGATTAAACATACACTGCTTACAGCCAGTAAAGTTACAAAATAAGAGATGGTGTAAGGAAAATAGGACAAATAATTTCCTACTGGAAAGTCAGTTTGTGAACAAGTTAATGAATCTGAAGGCATTGTGGTGTCCTCTATGGCACAAAGCACTCACTTCCCTGGTAGCCACTGCACAATCCTACGAGGTATTTCAGAGAGCAACACAAGTGTGGTGTGCCTTTGCAGAGTGAAACGCAGTGCTGTCTGGAGGCACAACTGGTCTCAGTCAAGAGCTGATTTCATATCCTTAATAGCTTACTGCTTTTTGCCTCCCTGATTTGCGTTGGGTCTGTGCGAGTTGGCACTGTATATCCTGCTGTATATTTTGAGAACTCTTTCTGAGCTACAGGTGATTGATTCCTGACCCAGAGTAATACCATAAAAAGTAATTGTCTTTACCTCGTCCGTGCTTGTGCTTGTTGTTGATGACGATTTGTACTATTGTTCCTGAAGCTTGTTGGGGATCTGGGAGGACTCCACGGTTACTCCTGGCATTCGGAAAGCGTGGAATGTTGACTACCTGCCTTGCAGAGCTGGGTGACAGGTCATAGTGGGAGCGATGATATGAGTGTCTCTGTTTAAGAGACAGAAAGAGAGCAGGAAAGTAAATGTCTTATTCCAGTGATCTGACATGGGGAAAGCGGCTGCACTAGAAGCTTAATACAGACGAGTGTTGCTTCTATCATCAAACATCATTCACACACATATGTGGTTGTAACTCATCTCACAGACTCTATATGTCAGTGTAGGTGTCTTACTTAAGTTGGTCATCTGAAGTCCTGAATTGAGTCAATGGACAGAGAGGCAGTTTTAGAACCTCACCTGTTGTGGAACTCTGTATCATGAGGAGATGAATCACAACTCAGGAGTCCTGTTTCACTCCATGTGTTAAAAATGATGTTCAGAATTAGATGCCTACTTTACTGATGTCTACGCTAAGATTAGATGAGAAGAATTGTAACCCTGTCTAGTTTTCCTCATCAAAATTACTTTCTGCTGGGTCTCCAGGGGCAGGGCACGTCCAGAGTGACTGTCCAGCTTTGTTTGCTTGCAGCTTTGAACTCTGATGCAAGGCTAGTGTTAGGCATGCACAGACTGAGCAAGGATCTGTCTTACAGACTGGGAAGTCTCATTTTATTTGCAAAGAACAGTAGGAGCAATAATAGTAATGTACAGTGTGTTTCCTAGAACAAAACCAATGGTTGTTTTCAGAAAATTATTTTCCAAAATACCCATGGGCATTAAAGAATAGTGTATTTTACAGCAGTTATTTTACAAGGCATGATTCTTCTCACTAGTCCAAAGACCTGTTAGTTCATGTATTTAGGTAATGCACCTAATGCTTAAAAGCACTTCACATTCTCTCCAAATGCTGTTACAAAAATCATCTCTTGAGAAGTAAGTTGTTAATGGATACTCTTAGCCCCACGGCAATGAAGCACCTAAAGTAAATATATACATGTGTAAATGCCAACTGGGAAGTAAGTTTTTTCAATTATGATTTAAAAGTGATGCCTGCATAGCAAACAAACTGCTGAAGAGTTTTATTCTTTATAGAGCGTATACAACAAAGACAAAATCCAGAGCCTGCAGGAGCTCATGGGAGTTTATAATTCAGCATTATTCCTGAAGGCTGAGTCTATTAAGGGATTTACTGAAGTGCAAGAAACCTATTTTGGGCTAGATTCACAGAGCCCAGGATGAAGCAGTAGACCTGTTACCATCCTTTTCTATTCTTTCCCTGATGTACTGATGCACAAAGCACAGCAAGAATCTGTCTTTAAGTTGTAGGTCACACTTACAGCTTCCCTGTTGGCCGGCTGCCGGAAGATATCCCCATCGGAATGTTCCCATGATAATTCTCCATCTCCTGTGTGCGAAGCAGAGCAGGAGCAGTTAGGGGGTAACTGAGCTACACCTTGAGATACTCAGGGGAAAAGTCTCATCCATTTAAAATGGATTAATTTAAAAATTCATTTAGAGTGGAGGTAGCATCAGGGTGTAGAAGTGTCAGTCTTTAGTCTGACTTCATTGTACTAGACTCTGCAAAGACCAAAAGGAAGATCTCTTCTCAAACACCATGCAAACTCAGGATGAAGATTTACTATCGGATTTATGTGGCTTAACAAGACGCTGTGTGCAAGGTGACTTCCAGCAACCATTTGCTATTGTCATCTCAGGCAAAGGTGAGAGACCTTTTTGAAGCCTTGATTAACCTCGTTCTGGGAATGGAACTTTATCATCAGTGCATACTCCTCTTGTTTCAATTTAGGAACACAAAGTTAGCAGTGATCCCCTGCTGACATTTCCCAGTGGTTTAATATCCCAACATGCTTTGGATTGTAAGTACATGGGAAACTTGCAGATTGTGTCCTGAGGGCCCGTGCTGGTGCACAGACATGGCCCTGGCAGGTGAAAGAGTAAATTCAGGGCCTGTCCTTCTGTAATTATGGTTGAACTTACCTCTGCAAACTGGACAGCAGGACTCCGGAACGGAAACTGGGAATGAGCAAGTTAATTTGGGACAAGTCTTCAACCCACAGTACACATTTCCTTCCTGCCAGCAGAACACAAGAATTTAGGAGGAGTCATTGATTTGCCTGGTACTGTGTATGCATCTTTTATGGATGTGCTTAAATCCAGTATGTGTGTTTCCATAAATGCCACTCTAGTATGCACAAGCAGAGTATCAGCCCAATGAAAAGTCTGAATAGCTTTGTTAGAATTTGTTGTCACACAGAAGAAGATTCCTTTCTTTAAAAAACTCAGAGGAAAGTGGAAGAGATGAAAGTGTGTGGGGAGATTAACTGCAATTACTGTAGGCTGAAAATGTACCTGACATGGTTGGTACCAAATCACCCAGTGTAAATTCTTCCCCCTGCTCTCCTTCAGCTGTGTCTTCCCAGTGAAAAGGAGGAAAAGCTTGGCATTAACTAAAAGTTGTAAAGTCTTTTCAATGCTTGGCCTATTAAATTTGTAGTTAATGTAGAATATGATGATTTGATGAGAGGAGGTCAGAGCTGCCAATACTTAATACAGAAGAGCTGGCTGGATTGAGAGGGGTGTTTTGATTCAGACACTGGCTCTGAGGAGTCCCTGGGTTACTGTTCAAACATACAGGATTTGAACTGGTGACATCTCGGCTCTGTGGCCCAGTGCCAGTTGACAGAGCTGTCCAGTCCCAGACTGTGGGGCTCTACTTATCAGTGCAGTCCAGATGAATTCAGTTTCAGGCATTGGCTTAGCACTGCGTTTTCCAGTCGGGTTGAAGTGAGATGTTCTATCTATGCCAAGTAGCAGTATTTTACCTGCTGCCTCTGCACTGTAGGCTCACTTAGAGCAGATGCTCGACAGGGTAAGCTTTGTCCACAGTGTTTGAGTAAGAGGTAGCCTGGCATTTACCAGGTACTGCAGACTGGCTCTGAACACTACGAGTTTCAGCATTAATTCTCAACTCCCAGTCTTTGCTGTGTATTGCTTATATTTCGGTGTCATGTCTTCTAGAAAGGAGAAATGAAGCACAGAGCAGGGCTCTGTTGAGCCGTGTTACTTACTGAGCAGCTGCACTGGGCACACTGGTTTGCTTGCCTGTTTTGGAAAAGTCCCTCTGCCACAAACATTTCACCATGATGGTAGGTGGTGCCATTGTATTCACAGGATTTCCCGGTGATTTTGCTGCTTACTGAGAACAGGGAGTCTTCTGGAAGTAACAGGAAAGGAACACTTCATGCAAATATCCTTGACAACTGGCAATATCACAAATACAGGGGAGGAAAAGCTTCTGTTCTTCCTCATTTCTCTTTATTATGAAAGGACAGGTTTTGTCATGCTACAAAGTGTAAGTGATATTCTCATGCTGCTATTTTGCTGCATGTTAATAATTCACACTTTGAGTTGACTGTCCCAGTTTATCTTAGGATGCTGATGATCAGCTGCAAATGCACTGTTTAGCCAGCGTGTCTTGTGCTGCTGTATTTTCTCTTGCTCTGCCTGCTGTAGCACTAGGTATTAGGATACATTGGTGCAGTTATGTGCTCACTTGTTACACATGGCTTTTTCATGCTTTGATATTGAGGGCATTAGGTCCTGTATACAGTATCCCACTATCACTAGCACAGTCCTTGTTTTCCCCTTCTTAGTACTGGTATCATTTTATTAATGATTTGTAATGTTGTAGCCTGTAGAAGACTTAATTGCAGGTTAGCAGGATATGCCATAGGACATGCATCATTCCATGCCATCCACAGGCTCAAACCTTCTGGAGAAGGAGCACGGTACTGGTGAGGAAACTGCATCAAGACAAAACCGTGGACTACACAAGTGTTTGTTCCTAGTGGCCTTCACAATTCATTGCTGCTGTTTGTTCTCTGACATGCATTTTAATGTCAGATGTGCAAATGAGTGCATTTGGTTTGCAGAACTCAGTGCATATGATGGCAGTCTCAGTTCAACCCTGAAACCTCCTGTTTCAACTCAAGATCATATCAAAGTCTGCACCACATGGGCTAAATTTTCTTCTAAGACATAAAGCTTTCCATACCTTGTACTAAAACATCCTCTAGATTGTTTAATTATTAGCAGTTGACAAACTGTGCAAAGGGATTATACTTCACCTATGAAATGTAAGTCACTTGACACCTATTGGGCAGTGAATCTGGCACTATACATTTACATTCACATGAATTTAGCATCTCAGCATGGGAAAAGACATTTTGAACAAGAGCTCCATGGAAGTAACAGTGGAGTGTTTGTTCTCCAGAGCCTGAATCACTGCAGATTTCTAGGAATGCAGCTGAAATTTCATTCAGTGGGTTTAGGTTTTCATGTAAAAGAAACCTGACCTGAAGACTCAGGTTTTGCTGTAGCCCCTTTCATTATCTAGCAGATAAACCTGGGGAGATCTTGTGTGAAACTGTGCCACCACAGAATGCGCATTTTTCAGCTGGGAGCTCAAGTGAAAAAGCAGTTTTCTGCTGGCCTGCACTGGCATTAAACACTGACATTTAGTTTTCCATAAAAGCATATATTTAGTTACATGGGTCCATCAAATACTAATAATATTCTGAATGTCAAATCTGGCTGTGGAACATACATGTGCTACAGTATATGAGAGTCTGTGGGTCAGCAAAGAATGTTCTGCAGGAGAATTGCAGGAGAATTTAGCCACTTAGGCATCCGTGCCTGACATTTCATTTCTCTTCAAGAGAAAGTCATGGTATTTGCACTCCTCCTTTTGGAAGCACTAAATACATCATTATTTCAGTGCAATCAATGATACCTTTCCAGAATCTTACAACTAGTGCAGAGCTTTGACACCACCTGTGCTTGGCATAAGAATGCAGTGCTTGTGGCTGTATGGTTTGCTAGTAACACACATTCTGGGATGGCAAGGTGTGTGCTCTCATCAACACATATCCTTTGACAGGCATTGTCAAAAGATTCAAGTGGCAAGTTCAGTGACTGTCCCATCAGGCCCAAATACTGGAAAACATGAATAATGAGGCACTTCTCAGAACTGTGCTTGTATCACCATAGTGTCTTGGGCTTTCGCAGAGTCATCTCATTGGAAGCAGAAAGAGAGACTGCCAAACCCTTAGTTACCTCCTTGCCCTTAGGGCAACTGGAAGAGCAGCAAAACTGGAAAGAAATGTAAGTGGAAGGAGAATACAGTGGTTCTTGTCTGGATGCAAGGCCCTGATCATGCAGCCTCTGCAGGACATGGCTGTGCCCATGTAAGATGCCAGTCCTAAAGCAGTGTTTGGCTTGTGGTCTGACATTTGCAGAGACCAATACCTGAATGACTCATTGTGACTCTTCAGAGCATTGGATGAAGAGAATAAATTTTACTGCAGGTTTACCTTGGTATATGCCACATTGCTCAGTTCGTTAGGAAATCACCAAATGCCTTTAAACTGTGGCTTTTATATAAGGGAAGGAGGATGGTGAAACTCTTACTGCTTGGAAAATGACAGTGGAAAGTTGCAGTAGGTAGTTGTTTTCATCTATATTTCTTTTAAGTCGATCATGGAAGTTGGGCCTGCAACAGCTAAATCATGACATGCAACTCGAAACACATGGACATCTGCCTATCTTTGGAATTTGGGATAAAATTCTATTACTATTTTGAAATCTTATTTTATTAAATAATTCTAAGAAAAGTCAGTTTCGGTTACAGGGAATAAGACCATGTTGAGGTCCTGTGCTGCACGTAACTGTGCATATGATTATCCTTTAGTATATTAAATGAATGGGCCTATTTGGGTTCATAAAAGAAGGTTTAGAAGAAGTTTTCAGCTCAAGACCATATTACTATTATTGCAAAAAAATACATACATTCATATATCAGAAACAGCATATGGGGGAGCATGACTGATCCTCTGCAAACACAGCTTCTGTCAGAACCTGCAAGGAAGCTCTGTTTATATTGTACGTCTAAATATAACTTCTGTCTGGTGCAGTTTCTCTGTCTTTGCCAGTGTGTGACTGACTTGCTACAACTAGGCCTTGCCTTGGTTTCTTTTCTAGTGCTCTTTAAATCATGGCTAATTAGGGGAGCTCAGACTCCCTCCTGATACCATATTCTCCTGTAGAATATGAAATTAGAGTCATTGTGGATTGTTTTAGTAAGTGCCAGGTTTGAACTTTCAAAAGTCTTGGCATTAATATTGCTATCAGCATGCATTATCCTGTGCCTTAGTTAAGATACGTTAGAATGCAATTAATGAACTGCAAATATACTCCTTTGCTCAAAGCTGTATTTGTGAACCTTGATTCCTAATCAAGAGTGTTCCCAAAGCTTTAGCTGGCATTTTAATGGTGCTTACTAACATTGCTTTAATTAGCTGCCTCTGGAAAGCACCAGGCAATCCATCTGTGTGAATCCTGTAATTAACTGAGTTCAATCTGAGCTCTTCTTTGTGGCATTCACAGCGTGTCAGTGGAAGCAGTATAAAATGGAGAGGGTAAAGATGTTATAGCATCAATTAAAAAGGAAGTATCTTTCTTTCTGTGCTTGGCATTTATTCTCTGAGGGCTCAGACTTCAGTATAGAGGTTGACAGGCCATGCTTGTATTTGCCTGAAATTTCAGTGCCCTCAAGATAGGACCATGAGTTAGCAATATGGATAGCACATTCAAACATTAACATTAGGCAATGGCAGGGGGATAAGATGTGCAAGTTAGGCTTCACATGACTTGATATGAACTTATCCTGTGAGTAGCTTTAAACCTTGAACCTGGCTGAAGAAATCTTTCAGGTTTTACAAGCAGGCAGCAGAATACAACTGGCTGAAAAAGAACTGCTTTTTAAAAAGCAAATGGAGACTATGGTAACTATGCTTGAATTCTTATATCCAGGCACTCCTCTGTTCCAAACACAGGATTCTGTCCAGCTTCTGCTGTCTACCTAGGCTGTTTTTCACTGGCATGCCATACACACAAGGTAAATCCTAGCCTCAGAGAAGCCAATGGAATGGTTGCCTTCAGGATTTAGCCTAGGGACTTGCTTGAACACTGCTGAAGATGGATGGTGGTACTAGGAGGAACTGTTGATCAATAAAACAAGATTTGTATCAATTCAGGTCTGTAGTACAGCCTGACAGAAAGGTTCACTGTGACCTAGAACTGCATGTAAGTGTGGTTCACGAGTTCCTATAGTCTATTTGACAGGGGGTGTGAAGAAACAGTATGGCAAAAGTTTGCCATGAAGGGATGTGAACTTCGTGTGAAGCACAGCATTAATGCTTTCCTGACAGGCTGACAGAGTTAGGTATTGATTTGATAAACTATGGGCATTTAATGGAAATGTTGTGAAGCTGTAAGCTGCTCCAATCACACATTTTTCATGGGAACCTGCCTGGGTTCCTGATGGTCTGCCTGTGACTTGAGGTTTCCAAGGACCAAGGTTTGAGGGCATCCATACTATGGACACTCACCAGGGCCTTCTGGCTTCTGGAGCTTTCCAGTCTCCTGGGACAAACAGATGCTGGATCACATGGATCACAGTTTGGGAAACACCATCTTTTAGCATTTTCTCATTACAACTCTATTCCTTCTTGAAGTGTTATAAAAGCTTGATTCTTAGCTGCTTTACCCCTACTTTCCTATGTAGCAGAAGAGCATCAGTTATCTGCAGCCAGTCCCTGGAATAGCTTAGACAAATTCCACGGGCAGTTCCTAATGTATAAAACCAGGTGGCTTCTGTAAAAGTATTTATGTGCAAAGAGAATGAAAAGCAGTAATTGGGTATGAGGAAACCAGCCTTTGGGAAATGTGAAGTGACTTACTTGAGGAAGGGCTTTAGGATCCAGGCCTTAATATAGTCAATTAACTCTTCAACTTGGGTCCTTCTGGATAAAGGCAGGACGTGCTCATACAGTTGCTAACAAACAGTTTTAGGACACTAACTAACAAACTGCCAAAATAACCTTAGAATCAGGACAGTTATGGAATGATAAGCAGTAAAGTATTTATAATGTGACATCTGATCTTCAAGACAAGAAAAACAGCTGCTATTGGGTGGTCTTCGACATCATGGACAAGGAGACCAAGCATCCAAGAGTCATTATGCTCAGTTCTACTGATCTGCATCCAGTAATCGGTTGAAGTGGTGATTGAGTGTCCTCCTGAAATGGAGACTGGACAGACTGGAAGAGGAAGGTGGGCAGGCAGAGCTCATGCTGCTGCTACATCTCAGCATCTCAGGAAGGGTCTGTGGGATTTTACTGCATCTCTATGAGATACTTTCTTGCTCAATATTCTGGCCATTCTTGTTAGTACTTAACACTCTCACTACTGCTTATTTTAGTATCAGAACATCTGGCAAAGATCACTGTTTTAAAAAACCTACAGACTGTTGGCTTGCTGACTTAGGAACTATTTTTAAACTGCAACATTCAGAATCACCTTGTGTCATTACTGAAGAAGACAGGCTCTAACAGCAAGCAGAAACGTTCAGCCTGGCGTGGGCTTTGCAGTTTGTCTGGTTTATTAACCACCCTTATAAAAACAATCAAGTGCTAAACAATATGAAATGAATCATGAGGACTAATGTCTTAAGAAACTTACCATACTGGGAACTGTTTTGCAGATAGTCTCTCTGGTCTTTTGTAAGTAAAGATGATAGATTATGCTTTCAATCCAGAGAGGATTTTATGAAACATGTTTTCTGAATCAACACAGAGCATAAGCATGTACAGACCAAGAGACTGATCTTCGGTTTGAATTGGGTTTGGAACCTTACTTACTAGACAAGCAGTTGAATAACTCTGGGGCAACTGCTTGCACTGGCATCTCTCCTGCATATTCACCTGTATTCCCAGTGAGTTTTGCTACTTACTGAACACAATCAGGAGATTCAGTTTAGTTGCAACAGGTAGTTCAAAGCTCTCTAGGCTGTCTCCTAGTGCAGGAAACTGTTGCTCTACACCAGCTACCCAGTCATCTCACACACTGCTTCTGTACAGAAATCAGGTCACCCCAACTTCTAACGTATCATCATGTGAGGCTCTATTATTGCCTTGACATTTAAAATTGATATAAGAATTGCAGGTTAACTATTCAGAAACAACACATAAAGAGCAATTATGAAGGTCAAAATAATCCACAATTCTTGGAAATGTGCAGATCACAAGCATTTCTAATGCGAAAGGGGAACATGATGAGTATGAGAGTACTTCCCCCTGTTTTGCTCACTGAAAATGTTACGAAAGCTGAATCAGTTCAGGTACACACTGTCCAACACAAGCAGGCAGCACAGAGCAATCAGATCTAATCACTTCCAAATTCGCTTTGCAAGGGGACCTGGGCTGAACTCCTCTCCAACTTTAAAGCAGGATGTACCTCTTTCTGTTGCTGGAACAGACCTTGTGACAGCTAGATAAGCATGTATAGATGTGAGGTGTTGTGGAGCTGCTCTGATTAAGAGTATCTCAACTCACCTCCTTTCACCTCAGCAATCAGAGCACTGAGAAGTTGTAGTGAGACCTGTGACCCCTGCTGCCTTGGTGTCCCTGTTCCAGTGGGTTCAGCCAAAGCTCTTCCCAGTCCTGGAGAAATCTAAGTGCTAGTTAACATTCCAAGTAAAAGATAAAGAAGCCTACCTCCAGGCAGAAATCCTCAATGTTAGGCCTTTCCCTCTATTACACATATATAAGAAACAGCTATTCAGTATGAGACACGTATTTGGAGTGGAGGAATAAATACGTGTTGATAATCTGATCCTTACAAATTCAAACCAGAGCAGCCTAAGAGTTAAAGAGGTGAGAGAAGCATCCTGCAGAAAGAGATTATGCAGCTTGCTAGAGGGTGACAGAGAGATTTTGATCATAGTTACGCTGAATAAATCTGGAACAACTCTGTTGATTGAACTAACCTTGATGTTAATGTTCAAACCAAACTCTGTTTTTAAAAGAGATTTTAAAATAAGGATTCTTTTTAAAAAGATCCTTATGTTTATATGGAAAAAAGATCCCATAAATTATACTTTTCTATTTCTATTTATGCAGTGCGTTTCATGCACAAATAGCAGTGCTTTATATAACACAGAGCACTTGACTATTTTCCTGCAGTTCCAGTGACACTAAAGTACAGTAACAGCAGTAGGTCTGTTTTGTACCCCGAGATTCAATTAATGATCATATTTTGGCCACCTTAGCATGAGTTTGCCATGGTGGGGCTATGTGGTAAGAGGGGCCAAATGCAGAGGGATAAAGAAAACAGCAAAGCCAGGGAATCTCTGTATTACAGGAAGCAAGGGATATTGTGGGACAAGTGTCATGGTGACCTGGGATAACTCATAAGGTTTTTCCCAGAAGTTTACCAAACCTTTTTGTGGAGGTCTCTTGCATACATGTGCCTCAGAAAGGCAGGAAACCTGTCAGCACCATCACCTCAGTTACTACATATTCCTGACCTGCTCCCAGGACAGCTTCAGGACTGGAGTTCTGAACCGAGTGCCATCAGCCTGTGGTGGGACAAACTGCTCTTGCAAACTGGCTGCTGCAAGGGCAAAAGCAGCAGCTGCTGAGAGGGTTAATGATCTTACCCTGTCATGTCAAGGGGAGTGAAACACAAATAATCTATTTCATCACCAGAACTAAATCCTGATTTGTCTTACAGTTGGACTTGATGATCCTAAAGGTCTTTTCCAACCTACTTGATTCTATGATCATCTCATGAGAATACAGGAGCCAGAGACAGAGAAAACCTGTAACACTGTTTCAGTGCAAGGTTATCTCCTTGAGATCACCAAGTATTGTTTTAAATAACCTTTGTGGCTGGAGGTCACTGAGGAATTACAGCACAGCATAAGAGAGCAAATGGACTTTTTTCCTATTAAAAATTCCTTTGCTTAATTTCTGCCCTCTACTTTTGTTTCTGCTCTCCATGAATGTGTCACCTCAAGGTCTGAAGTCCATTGAACTACATAGATTTGGAACTTGGCCCAAACACCTACTCTGTGTGGTAGAGCATAAAGGCAGTTTCCTCTTTCATCTTCTGTGTTGTATTTTGACCATACTCCCCAACATTTCTAGAGAAGGGACTATATCACAGTCAATAACTGCATCTGTTTTCATGGAAGGCTGAGTCCAAAAACTAGCCAAGCTAATAGAAATCTGTTGATTGACTACAGTAAACTATGGATCAACCCTCAGTCCATCTACATTCAGCCTTCTCCCTCAGTCATGCATCACAGTCCAACTTATGAATCTGTGATTTAAAGAATCATAGATGATGTGTGAAGGTCCCTTTAAAAAACAACAGAAACAGTGCAAGGATGTTGTTTCTAAAGCAGTGGCTGAGGCTGACAGTAAATTTGGATTGAAAAGTTGTGCACCATCCAAAAACTGCAAACACAAGCTCTAAACAAAATCCGTATGTGCCTCTCCGAGGTGCAGGTGTCAAAAATAATAAGCCACAAAATGCTTTACATTAAAATAACTTCAAGGGCCAGGTTAAGCTTTAAAAACGCCAGGGTAATTCAGAGGTAATCACAACAGCCAAAGTGCATGAAACCCATTGCTTGAAGGAACTAGTAGCACCTTATCTAGACACTATGAGCTTTCAGGCAGATTCAAGGCAAAGATGTAGTTTCAGTTTAAACATTCTGTTGGTTGTTTTTTAGCTTTCTTGGGCTAAAGTCAAGCTCTTCACATTATTTTAATATATTTTTCTGCAGCTTAATTTCCTGTGTTTTCTTTTATAGTGGCATAAAAAATTGCCCAGCAACTCCGAAGGAGTCATAAAACACTTTCTAGGTTGCTCCATTTTAATTCCTGCTCTAAGGTTGAATTATTATATGAATCTACCAATCATTCTCCCAGCCAACAAAACAAATTGAGTAAAGCTTTGGTGTACTTTGAATCTTCTCTAAAGCATCTCTGAAGCTCTTGGAAGTCATCTTGGAAAACTTCTGAGCAGCCTATCCTATCCTGTCATGTGAGTCCAAGGAATGGAAGTTCTAAGTTTGTCATCCATGTGGGAAGATGTATATTTTTTCAGTGCATTTTTATCTGCAGAGTTTTTATGGTCAGAAAAGCAGAATGGAAGCAAGTGATGACCTGAGTCTGGTTGTGATAGCAAACACTCCTTACGAAGCTGGTAACAAAGGCAAATCATAAACCAAACTGAATTATCTGAGCACACATCAGACTTTTCCCAAGAATCCCTCTATCATTATATTTCCAAATCAAATTTACTTCCAAATAAACAATTTATTTTCACTATTTAACAGCTACTCATTGTTGGGACTATACAAAACCCAGGACATCTTACTAATCTCTAGTGCTGTGTAACATTTGTGAGTCTTTCATGTTCCAGATATGAGTACCCACCTTGTTTGTAGATGTGAAGTAACCATAAAAAAGCACAGCTCTGTAATTCTGTGGTACCTGCACATGAACCAGATGCAGACTGGAAAAAACTGAAGCTTGCTCTTATAGATACTAGTAAGTAGTTCTGTAGTTATTACTGACAGCTGCTGGGTATGTTGTTACACCATCTCCTGTACTGTGACTGCTGAGAGCTGGAGAGCTTGGCTCACAGGTTATTTTCAATCTCATTTAATTTGTTCGAAGGCTTGACTGTACTGGAGGCTGAAATCGGCCTGACTGGGAGGAAGTGCCAAAAGCACCCCAGTGTGACTGGTCCAGAGGCTACATGCATCCTGGGTATAGACTACCTCAGGAGAGGGTACTTCAAAGACCCAAAAGGGTACCGATGGGCTTTTGGTATTGCTCCTTTGGAGACAGAGGAAACTGAGCAGCTGTCCACCTTGCCTGGTGTCTCAGAGGATCCTTCTGTTGTGGGGTTGATGAAAGTCGAAGAACAACAAGTGCCAATCGCGACCATAACGGAACACTGGAACAGGCTGCCCAGGGAGGTTGTGGAGTCTCCTTCTCTGGAGACATTCAAAACCCACCTGGACCCATTCCTGTGTAACATTATCTAGGTGTTCCTGCTCCGGCAGGGGGATTGGACTAGATGATCTTTCGAGGTCCCTTCCAATCTCTAGCATACTGTGATACTGTGATAACACTGCACCAGTGGCAATATCGCACCAACCGAGACTCCCTGATTCCCATCCAAGTACTAACTGAGCCCAGCCCTGCTTCCTCCTGGCTTCCCCTCTCCCCAGGCAGAGCAGGAGACTCAAGAGTCTGAGAAGTGCAGGGGTGGGCAGTGAAGGGTGCTGGGCCTGCAGGGAGTAAGCAGCATGGCTTAGAGGTCTCCAGAGGAGCAGATGCTGAAGTAAAGGAACAAGGGAAGGCAGGGGTGAACACTGAAAGGGAGCTGAGTATGCAGAATTTCTTCCGTGAACTGAGGCTTATGTCAGACCTGTGGCAAAGTGGGCAGGATGCTGAGAACATGGCCAGTATTTCTACAATGTGAGATGTGCCTATAGCCCATACCCATACTTCTATCAGTGGACTGTTAGTTAAGTGCCAGGTGTCTATTCCTTGGTGTCAGGAAGAAAATCCTTGTAGGACTCATTCCTGAGGTGGTTATGAACTTGTTATACACCATGCATCACTCCTGAGGCTTATGCTGCTCTTGATTTTCTTTCATCTGAACATTTCTGCCACGATTCAACCATTCTCAGTCAATGCTTTACACAGTGACTGTCCTTCACCATTCCTTAATCCCTGCTGCCCAGAGTGCCATGTGTCATGGCACAGTACTCCCATCAGCTGTGTGTAAGGGACAAAGAATTCAGTATCAAAATTACTCACAGGCTGTTGTTGTTCTCCACAAGTGATGGATTTTATAAGATTTCTCCATGATTTATCAGGTCTTTCATAAAATGACAGTTGTTACTGCTCTGTTGTGTCCATCTCCCAGAGTACATCTACGTCTTTAGGAGGCACCTTTGTAAGATGCCCTTTTTTTTTATTGTTGTCTCAAAATACAGCATGTGTCAACTTTCAGTAGCTATAATGTTCGCTACTGTCAAGTTCAAATTTGAGTAAGAATCATGAAAGAAAGAAGTAGTTTCTGCATATCATTCTCATGAGAATCTTCCTGTGGCTTTCTTCCTTAATCCTTTCACCATTATATAAGAGAAAGGAAATCACAAGCTCAGAGATTGTTTATACTGCTGCATGACCAATGGTCTTAAATCTTTTGATGGGATAAGATGGGAAGTGGGTGTTTTGGCAGCACAGTTCATGAAGAAATTCTGCTGCCTGGGGACTTAGGCAATAGAGGGATTAACACTCTGAAAGGAAAAGTGTTTCTGTGTTTGCAGCTTGTCGGGGTTGAGAACCTTGGAAGATCTTTGATGCAAGGGCAGGAATCTGATCTTTCGGACAGTGGAGAGTTCTGATGTTTCACAAGTCATATGTGAAATCTGCATCAATCTCCAAATTCTCGTGAAGTATTTGGATGTTTGAACCATGTGTATTGGTTCAGGCACAACTTTTAGAAGGATGATATGCCCTTTGCCAGGTTACTCATAAAAATTCTTGATCTTGAGTATTGCTACAATGGCCTGTTTTCAGTCTGGAATTCAGGATATAAACTATTTCTGACTTTAATTCAGAGGTGTAGCATCAGTCAGCAGAGATACTTTTTATATGAGAGGTAACAACTGTTCTTTTACTAACAGCACAGAAAATAGTATCTGGCCAGTAAGAGACCAGCTGAACATCTCTTAGTATTACCATACTATGGGGTTTTTCTCTTTCCTACTCAGGCCTCACACCCATCTATTTAAGACAATTAAAACTCCCTGTAACTTCAGTGAGATTTGAGCCATGAGTTTCTCAGTGATATGAGAAGGGTGGGTGGTAGCAACAAGAACTGTATAGAGGAAGGAGGACCTGGGCACAATATGCCTTCCTCCATCCCACGAATATTTGTGATCTAGATTGGATTCTTCTGAATGGAAGAGTGAGAAGATTGCAACTGAGAGCCTGGAACTCTGGTGTGTGGGCTGGGTGGAACCCAAAACCTCTTCACCAAATGGTTTATTGTGTGTACATTCTGCAGTGGAAAATCATTCCACCAGAGCATTCCAACTACCCAGGTGGAAGATTTAGGTTGTAATTCAGGGCAAGATGCATTGTATTACATATATATATGTATATATAGTATTCTGTGTTTATACATACGATGTGTATCAGGCCAGCAGGAGCTATACATGCTCAACACCTTTCAAGGCTCAGTCTGTAAGAGTATCTACACTACAGAGTGCAGTGTGTTACCTGGACTAGCTGAGTTCCTGAAAGGAATTGTGAGAAGGTAGCACTGAGCTCACTGCAGGCACATTTTTCCTGCTTCTTAAGCAAGTTTTGCATTGTGGGGAGTTCTGCACTGTCCTAACTAGGCTGCTTCCAGAATCTGAAATAGCCAGTTCAAAGATACAGGTACCTTTGCACGCTGCAGTCACGCTGCAGTCTGCCATGCAGACACAGCTGTTCAGGTGATGTTCTCAGACCACTGTTGTAATACCTGGTCTGGTCCATCTCTGTGTTTAGTCCAGCTTTGTATATATGTACAACTTGGCATTTTGTTGTTATTTAAATATCTAAAGAACAATGAAAAGTGCATCAGAAAAATGATTTGAATTTGATACAGAAACATCACAGTACCAAAGGAGCTTAAACTTAAATGTGTTACTAATCATGAATGCTCTTGGAAGCCAGTGTGTTTAGTTGGGGCATCAACTAACTAAAAATACTGGAGCCAGATGGGCTGCTCCATGCGTCAGTGTGCAGCCTTATCTGCTGAGAAATCAAACCAGCAAGTGCAATATGGAAACTCTTTCTGACTCCTGCAGTTGTGCCTTTTTGCTTCTGATGTAAGCTTCCCCTATCTTAGATTTACATATTCCAGAGTGTACTCAATAATTTAGCTCTTTAACTAGACTCTGAATGCTTTGATTTGTAATCATTTCATGTAGCAGTGATGCAATCTACAATAAATGTTCCATTTGTAAGGGCTCCATCCATAGTAGCACCTTAAAGGAAAGCCAGCTGCAGCTAAATGCTTCAAGAACTTGTCCATTAAGCTTATTTTCATGACAGGAGGCAGGAGGTCTGAAGTCCACTCTAACCCAGAGCTAATCCAGCTCTAAGTATGACTGAATTCTCTCCTTGACTCTATAAAGCACTTCTCTCCTGATGATGCCTGAGGTGGAAGGGAAGGAGTTCAAGCTCAGCAGGATGTGATGTCCTTTTGGGTCTCACTAGAGTCCCAGTGAATGTGAACCTAGTACTTTTGGTTACATATGTGTGATGATAAGAATCTAATTCAGATAATAAAATACTTTTCAGAGTTGCAAAAGGGAGGAGTTTCTCATTCTATACAAGACACAAGGTCTGGATTGTGCCAGTGCTAGAAAAATGTTTAAAACAAAAAAAGGTCAGCAGTGAATCTGTGATAGAAGCTGGTAGATTGAAGCACTGGTGAAAAGTAGAAGATGCTTCATAATATATGTCTGACAACTACTTAAGATTCATGGTGGCTGGTGCCAGGGAGACAGGATACAAACACTGCATCTCTTTGTGTCAGCAAGTCCAGTGTCACTATGGATGCAGGAGACATGAATTCCAAGGGGAGAGTGGTGCCAACTTTTCTCAAAGGGATCCCTTCAACAGCTCCTCCACTTAGGTAGTTATGAAGTTCAGTTTCCAATGAAAGTTGCTGCCTCCTGGCATTACCTCTGCTTCATTAAATAAGGAGGCAGTTATTTGGGCAGTTATACTCTACAAAGCTACACTCTCCCTCTTGCAGAAAGGCAGGAGGAAGAGCCCAAAGTCACTCTGAGTAGCACTACTCATTTCTGAAATGAGCTTGAGAACAGAGGAGAAACCTACATGACAGAATATAATGAGTAGTTACAGTCATTCGAATGGGTGGCTAATGGCCAGAGCTCTATCACCTTCCATTAAAGAATAACCAGAGAAACCAGAGAAGTGAAATGCCAGCTTATCCTGGAGTGCTGCACAAAAGACATTGTATGCCAGACACATAGGAATGGAAAGCTAGCATAAGATGTGCAAGAATGCTTGAGATTCCTTTTCAAATCAGGCATGAACATTACTACTGAAGATAGGACACCAGATACGATATGCATAATCACTGCAGCAAGCAGAATGCAAATAACCCCTGAAATCACAGGAGATTCCTGGCCTCTTTTGCCTGACATCAGTGCAACTTTATCTGAATTATGGATTCAATTAGGGAAAAAATAGACCTTAGTAGGACTTTCATTTCTAATGAGGTGCTGCCCAGCCAGCAATTTAACTTACATATTAAATTCATTTAATACGTAGCAGATAGACTATAGATGTATTCTAGGAGCATGTAGGAGAAGATAATGGATCACAATTCAGGAAAGGCTCATTCTGGTAATTTTCTGCATTTATCAGTTTAAACACACAGTACAAAATTCTACCTGAAGACTGTGAACAGCAAGAACTCCACTTGATAAGGATTTGAGAGTTTACAGTTTATTCTTCCTTACTAGGTCATTGGAGAATGTTTTAAAATCTTGATAGGTGTCACAACATTTGCAGTCCCATAAACAGAAAACAGCCAAACAGTGCAGTGCCAAAGAGCACTTGAAGCAGAGCCAGTCACTCTGAAGCATTTGTTTCTGTACTAAATACTGTACAGAGATATTTAAAACAGAAAGAAGTTCCTGACCCCAGATGCCAGTCACATACTGAGTGGGACTGCTGTGATTTAACTTAAGATGTCAAAAAAGTGAGACTCTAGTGTGAGCTATTTGCTTGTGCTCCCTCAGTAATCAGTGGAGAGAGATGGGCATCTCCAGGGGAAACTTCTCATTCTGGGTAACAGGATGAATCACCCTCTGGGACAGCACGTTGCCAACAGCTGTGATTCCCTTCTCAACTGAAGCTTAGATTAGATGGAAAACCAGACCAGATTTGGTGCACACTGGCACACTAGTCCTTCTTTTGATCTGAAGGCAGAAGAGGGGTTTATGTTCCCAGCATCCTACCACTTAATCTAATGCTACTAGTTAGTCAAGTAAAGCATACTACCTTAAAAACCTGCTTGCCTATGAATTAGACCATCATAGATAAAACTGTACCATCAACTAGATGCCAGAATGTTAGATCTGAAGTTGAATGGGATGAATCTCATTCCAGGACACAAGCAGAATGTGTCTGAGCAACCTAGTCTAGTGGAAGGTGTCACTGCCCATGGCAGGGGTGTGGAACTAGTTGGGGTTTTAAGATCCCTTCCAACCCAACCCTTTCTAGGATTCTATACTAAGAGTGGCATCATGACATTAGATGAGTTATGCACTTGAAATGGTTTTTCCTCATCACTGATCAGAAAAGGATTCTGGATACCTAGACCAGATACTGATATGGCCATCTTATGTACAGATGTACGTGACTGTCAGGACAGATGAATCCAGCTGGTGGGTTGGTGTCATTTATTCTCCAGTAAGTGCAATGAACACACTCCAATCCCAGCTGAACAGCAAACTGCTTGTGCACTCACCACTGGGTACTGCTCATAGGTTTTGGTCAGGGAACAGCTGTCTGTTTTCCTCAGACAATGAAACTCTCTGGAGAAAGTCAAATAAACCCTTTCTATGATGCTGCATGAATACTCTTTTATAAGTGGAAATGAGGGGGTACCACTAAGACAGACATTTAGGGGAAAGCTCCATTCAAATCTACCAGCCATTAGGCCATGTCGGGAATGCTGTAACAGCCTCGTGAAAGATCCTGCTTAGTCTCTTTCATACAGTGGCTCTTAATAATGAGCGTATAATAAATGTACAGTCTGGAGAAATTTACTATACAGTATCCCATTGGATTTATATAGTCATAAACTCCTACAGCACTGCTTCTATGATTTACAACAGTCTCTACTAATTATGAAGCTATGCCTGGATTTGAGATGTAAAAGGCAAATGTTACCAAACTAGTTGTATAGTGATACTATACAAATGCACATTTGCCACAGCAATTTTAAACTGCTTGTTAACAGAGAAGTAATGCAAATAACCATGTATTTCAGTCTGCTCTTAGGGAAAGCACCAAAAGCAGAAACCTAAGAAATTTGTGGGATGGGGTTTTGTTGCGATGAAGTTTAGAGATAAGGGAGGGAGTTGGGAGAGGATAGTCCATAGACCCCACCAATGAAACTTTTGCTGCCTTCTGCTCAGATTGTAGGGCACTGGGCATGCGAGCTTGCCTGATCCCTTCCCAAATCTATACTTGCTGATTTCCTAAACCACCTGTAGGACAAGCCTCTCATGGCCTAAATGGACACAGAAGGATTCACAGACATTTTCCAACACAGACATTTAAAGTTGCTGTTTCTCAGCATCTTAAACAACTATTTCATCAAGGACTATATGACATTAATAGGAATTACCTGGGCATCGTGGGCAGCACAGCTGTGGTACGTGCACAGGGGAAGGACAGTGTAGACTTGGGCATCTTATTCTGCTGCACAGTACATTTCCATTCTGCAGGTGAACACAATACAATACTTTTATGAAACAACCTACCTTATAAATTTCTGTGTTCTCTATTCCACATCCAAATATTCTTTATTTAAATGCATTTCTACAACATTCTGATTTCACTCACACCAGGTTTCACTGCCTCTGAATTCATGCTGGCAGTCAGAATGCAGCAGAAATCCATACAAACCTTAAAATCAGAGGAAGTGCCTAAAACTGGATTGCAACAATCATCATTTCTGTTTTTCTTTTGAGCAGATTGTGCTTAGGAATTGCATTTTCAAAACTGAGACCCAGATAATGAATGGTCGGTCTCTGAGTTATCCCCTGCTGAGGGTTAGTTCAAGACCACAAGAGACAATAGCATCTGTAATTGTTCCTGAAAACTGTGGAGTGTCTTTTGTTTTCATTTTATGGGTTCCCCAGCAGACAAAAAACACCAGTTGGGAAGTAGCCATTTTTCTAAGAAACACGAGCAAGTCTTGGGAATAGTGTTCATTATTCATGTCATTAACATCATATTCTGTTTGGCCACATCAAAGTTTGATCTATAATTAAAACACAGGGAATTTTCTTTCTCCAGTGTCTGTAACAAGCAAAGACTATCCATTTCAAATTCCCATTTCCCATCTATAATTCATCCTTTTAATTTAGCTCTGAGTTGCTCATGTTTATAGCAAGAAGGATCTTTCAGCATGAACACTGATACTATGCTATGACTGCAGTTTTAGGTGGTGTCAGGAATAAACCCACTTCATTTTCCTATGCCTTCTGGAGCACTGAAATGTTTCCAGCAGTGGTGCAGACTTCCTTAGATGGTGTATGTATGGGCTTTCCTCTCTTTCTTCTCTTTCAAAATAATCCATTGACTCCGAAGTCTCTGCAGACCACAGGCTGTAATCATAGATCATTACTACCCACAAACTACATTTGTGCATCTGCTTTGGAAAGAGACACCAAAAATGATATCACCATCTGTTTCCAATGCTGATTGAAATTAAATATACTGATTTTACAGAGGAGGAACAATTTTAGGCTGTAGATTCTGTGTGGCATAGAGACTGTCACTGGTGTGCACAGCCCACAGCGCGGTGTACCATCACCTAAGAGCCTGTAAAGCACTGCTGTGGAAGACAGGCTGGAACTGTGCTGGCCTGGCTCCGTGTTGCTTACTTGTCCTGCTCCATGGCCTCACTCTCTTCTTCCTGACTAGTCCTGTGAAATCTCATGAGGTGAACATTTACTGCCTGTGCATGATCAGCTGTGATAGTTCTTCAGGACTGATTCACTCCTCAGTGCTGCCTGCAGTGCTCCGCTGGTTGCAGCAGGACACAACTATTCCAATGGATCTTGTGCTTCCTAAGACTGGTCTTAGACTCACAGTGATACATGGGAGATCAAACCCTACTAAGTAGGGCTTAAGCACCTAGAGCAGGACTTAAGCTCTTGTAGGCCTCTATGAGTCAGGGCCATGATGAGCATTTCTGCAGCAGATACTCCGAGTAACAATGAGTTCCTCTTCTCAGCCTGTGGTGTCAGTACTAACTGTAGAGAGCATTCACTTTGACCCTTGAAGTCTGCAGATCTGACTATGAAGACAAGCAACAAGCTGCTGCTGTATTTCAGGGAGTGAAATAATGATGTGACAAATTGTGAGTGTTCCAATATACCTGACAGTAACAGCCAACAGTCTCCACTGTACACTGGTGGGGAGGAGGGGTTGTAAAAGAAAGGGGGAGCAGGGTGAGAACACTGACCTATGTTTAGTTTTGTTCTGGTTTAAGTATGTAAATTATAACTTGTAAAAATACAATGCTACATACACACAACACCAGGAAGACTTTTTTTTTTAATCCCAAACTGAATAATTTGGCCTCTGTTCAGTTAATTGTCTTGCCTTTTTCTTCAACATTAGACATGTGTGTGTTGGGGGGATGGACAGTCACATCCAGGCTGTTGTTTAGAGATGGAGCAGAGATCTCCGTCTGTTGCCTGGCTCATAAGACTTGTTTTGTGCAGAGATCATATGGATCATGATGTTTGAGGCCAGCAAAGAAATTTTGGTGTCACTGGTGACAAGGACCCCTGGGGGTGTGTTTTTTATGCTGTAATACTAGGTTTAAGGTCTGTGCTTGTGCTATGTCATGACACATTTTCTAATGCTTTATCTAGACTTAATTTGTTGAAATTATAAATTATTGAGAGTTTCCTGATGATCTGGAACTTTCACTGTAGGTCAGTGTTCTGAGGGCACTTCTTCTGGCCAGGACAAAGCTTAAATGGATGGCTGGATGCTGCAGTTGTTATTTGGAGTCTTCTTTGCAGGCAACAAGAATCACATCCCAGAGATCCCTCAGAGCATCCTCACTGCTGAAATAACCCCAAGTTACATTTTGCACCCTCATAATGCAGCAAAGGTAAAACAGAACAAACAAGGAAGTAGAGTACAGAACCACTTCTGAGCTGCATGTACTGGTCATTACTACAGTTCCTTCTTTCTTAACAGTGTTGCCCTGAACTGTCACTCTGGTCTTTCATGCCATGAAAGAAATCAAATACACTCCACTTGTTGGAGCCTCACAGTGTGTGGGGTATGCTTGTGCTGTACAGGAGCATACCGTGCACTTTCCCATCCCTCCAGACTAACAGCTTCCTAAAACTCATTGAGCAATGATTTGTATCCAGATCTCTAGGGTTTCCAGTTAATTTCATACCCACCCAAGACACAGCCTTCCAGCAATTTAATATGTTTTACCACACACGGATTCTGAGGGAGTTTTCCACTTACACATCAGCAAAAGTGAGTGGAAACTCCTTTTTGCTAAAATCAAGGACTTAATTTTCTTCCTACTAGATTGCTTTTCTTTTACTGCCTTTTCTCTGCTGCACAGATCTGAGATGCAGCCAAGCCTGTGGGGCTACTGTTGGTGCATCTCTGCACTACACTGTAGTAGCAGATCCCTCGGAGCAAATGCTGCACGAGAGCCCAATATTTTACACTTGCAGGGGAGAAATAGCCAAGAAAACTTTATTCTGCATTAAAACTCAGCATCTGGAGTGTCTCATGTGTTACTGATTAAGAGCCCCTTATTTAGTCATTTTAAAGTACTCCAAGGACATACTCTGACCTCATTTTCCTGCCCCCCCCCAGCTGTATAAGCCATACTTAGGGGATTTATGGCTGCTGTGTCTTCATATCACGCACCACCTGATGATACCTAAGGACCTGTCCCTTCATGTCCTATTCAGTTCTCTCTGCTTCCCAAACCTTTTTCTCATTTTTCATCATCTAATTCTTCTTTCATAGATTTCTACAAGCAGTGTTACACAGTCCTGTTCCTTTAGCACATTAGGGCAGCAGATGCTTTGACTGTAGAAATGCCTCTGAAGTTGTGGGCATTGTCCATACATCCAAACAACTCCAAATTCAGGTACAGAATAATCATCCACATTGATGGAACTGCTGTTTCCTGCAGGGTGACCCACTAGTGCAAACCTGTGCATACAACAGGAAGGATTCTGGTCAATTAAGCAAGTAGAAGTGTTTGTAGGATGAATAACTCAGCAATCCTACCTCTGAGCATAGACAATTTACGCAGTAGACAAGGCCATAGGGTTCTAAGTAAGGATGCCATCTCTCTCCAACACGATACTTCTTATCTTGAAACACGCAGTATGTATCTGAGTCTGTAAAGCAGAAAAGAATTGAAAGAGCTGTGAATGCCTGTCCTCATTCCGTGCTTACCAAGTGTTCCTAGGTTTTATGTACACTACTTTTTCTTTCCCTGGAGTATCACATAATGGAAATATCCTTGATTTCATGTACTGTTGTCTCTAACTTCCTAACATAAATGCCATGGTCTCCCATCTTTCCAAAACTGCAGCTCCTGAAATAGCTGACACAATGGCTGTCATACAGGATGAGTTTATCCTTTCACCTGCAAAAACACTGGCTAAGATCCCAGCAAAACTAAAGTGCTTGATTGCTCAGATGGGTTTGTAGGAAACAAAACCTTTTTACTGCAAAAGCAAAGCAATTGGCTCAACTCAGGAAAATCCCAGGTTGTACAGCTGAGAGACTTCAAACAAGGGGTCTGCAAAAGGAAGGTAAATGCACTGTATTTATACTGCATGTTCAGTGTCTCCCTATTTTAACAACCTAATAAAAAAGAGGTTTATACTAGTGTTTCGGAACAACTTGTGCTAACTTACATATGCTTCAGCATTCACAGTGTTTTAAGATCTTTTTGTACATTAAGCATTTCTAATCATGTGGGTGCAGTTCTGCAGGTATCCATCTACCTATCAGACATTACTGCCCTATCTCTCTCTGTCACATTACAGCCTCACATTGAAAACTCAAATCACTTCAATAAAAGGATGTTCCTCATGTGTTTTCATGAGAGAATTCCTTCCTGTTATCTTAATGATGTCCAAATTCAGCTTAATTCATTACCCTCAGTATAGATGATACTTCAGGGTATCAAACAAAATACCTCTCTTCCAAGTGATAATCCAAGCAAGGGACATTCTTCACATTTACTGGGCTAAAAGAAGGTAGCAAGAGGCAGGGATTATTAGTAGCAACTGTGAAGTGGTCTGCTTTCACTTCACACTAAAGCATGACAAATGAAAGGCAGGATCTGGAAAAGCAGATGAATGGAGTTTGGTAGTTTCTCAACTGTGCTTTCTATGACCAGGGATACCTGCACATTGTTTGCTTGGGAGCATGTTCAGCAGAAAAGGTGGCCTTTTTGGAACTCTTTTCCTTTTTTAATGCACCTACTTCCTTAGAAGCAGAAGTTTCTGATACTGAGGCTGAAAACTCTTTTTCAAGGGTAAACAATGTCTTTGGTAAGAAGGCGGCCAAAACCCAGCCTGCAGGTGAGGAGAGCAGTCCAGAGAGCTAGTAACAGGGCTGCAGCAATCTTACTTGAGTAGTTATTCCTCCTTGTCATGCTTTCTGAAATGTGTTAACATCTCCCACGGATGACAGGCTTTGTAGAAATACTCCCTTTGTTTTGTTTGTATTCTTTTCAGTTATCCTCGTCAAGTTTTTGACAGTGCTTAGACTCTTAATTTTCTCAAAGGATGTATCTAATCCAGTTCATATGAGGTTGTTTTTGGAACACACTGTAACAGTCTTGGACGAGCTTTACGCTAGCTGAAACCTTCAGCACAATAGTCTTACACATGGGACAGAATCCAGATAATCTGTCAGATGTTTACAGAGATCACCAAAGTGGAATTAAGCACTCTCTGGATTCAGGATATTTGAAATAAAACAGATTCTCCAATTGATGTGTTATGTTCTTTATGATGCAATGAAACCTGTACAACTTCAGGAAGAAGTGCCTCAAACGTGGGGGTGACCTGACTCTACTAAATGCAGGATTAGGAGGAAGAATGTTAGAAGGTTTTGAACATAGTACCCCAGTTTGAAGACCTTTTCTGTCAAATAAAAGGAAAATGACAAATGTGGATGAAGGTGACAGCTTTGTTTGAAGTTTACTTACGTTTTACTTGTTCTAGTTTACTTCCATCTATGAAAAGGAGACAGAGCACACCACAAAAGATAAAATGAAAATCCTTCAATATCCACTTTTTTCTCATCTTTATCGACAAAAGGAAAAGAAAGAACCTCCAAAGCAGAGAACGTTGAGCTGTTGGGAAGAAAAGATTAAATTAATGAAACCAAAATCCTCTAAGATACTTGAATTCCCTGACATAATTTCATCCAGTACACACAAATCCTAAACTGTACCACGGATCTTCATTTCATGGAAGCAGCTTTGGCTTCAGATAATTTCAATATTGGAAAAGAGGCTATATCCCCATCCATGAAGGTTGAAATTGGGTATTACGTCTAATAAAATCCTTATTTTATTCCAAAGCAGAGAAATCTGGCTTTGGAATTCTTCAAGACCTCTTTCATAGGAAGCCAGGTGGGGAGATGTTCTTGTGAAGCAGCTCTTTTGGATCTAACTGAGGAAATGCAGGTGTCAACTGTAACATGTTGGCTTCAGCATAACATGAACCTTGGCCATTTCTGGTGCGCTGGCCCCTCACTGTGGCACTCCCTGCTTAGGGCAACATGTTGGCCATGCTCTCAGCAACCGGAGCTCTCCTGCCACATCTCACAGGCTTCCACCACTATTCACCTCCTCTGTTTACCCCTTCCCAACCACTATTGTTCTGGGATTGTGTATAATTGGTTTTCCCTTCTGTGACCTTGATATCTGAAAGTAGAATGGGGGAATGACGTGTAATCTTCATTCCTGTAGATCTTTGATGTCAAAACCTGGCATATGGTCAAAGCTCAATGTGTTCTTCTCTGTGTGGTGCAGAGGTGGTATCATACTTGCTGTATGCACAGTTCCGCTTGTCTTTTTCTGCCTTTAAAATTTGGATTATTTATAATGAGGAAAAGGCATAAAATAATGAACTAAAGTAGAATTCATTTATTTCTGACAGCCAACCTAAGGTTCTGAACTGAGAAAAATGGTGATGCTTTACTGTTCATCAGAATTCACTGCAAAAAAAATTCTCTTCCCAGAGTCCACCTGTCTATAATTATAGTATCAGAAAGATTGGGGGTTGATCTGCAGAAGTTTGATGTGGATTCACAAGTAGCTTTACAAAAGTTCAAAAAAAAAAATTAAAATAATTCACTATTGGAAAAATAAACCGTCTGCTTTGTGAAGTCATTTGACTTCTTCAGATTTCATTAAGTAACAGAAGTGTGAGTATGTTTCATCTCACAGATAACCAAAGCAGAAATGATAATTTATACATGTATATTCAAAATCAAGTGGTGGATAACTTAGAGAAATCACCAGTAAGTTAACGGCACCTAAAAAGAAACTCTTCCTACTGAGGCTGTTGAGATCCAGAATCCTGCAGCGAAGGGTGGCTGGTCTGATTTTATCAGAGTGGTTTTATTGCCTTTCCTGTTCAAGGCTTGCATTACTCTACCTTCCCAAACCACAGCCAGAATGGGCATCCTCCTTAACTAACCAAATCTATGCAGCTACTCTGCCTATGCTCAGTCAGCTCACTCGAAAGGACGCAAACTGCATCTGAAAACACCCCAAAGAATAACCCCATTTTAAAAGCCCACTCCCTGTGCAGTAACAAAATACAACTTTCCATTTATTTTGGAAGCTGAGAATAATATTCCAATTTCAGAAGAAAAGTTTAAGTCATTTTTTCCTTTCAAAGTCTTCAGATCACATAGGACATTTTTAAAGCCAAACAAGCTTTTAAATACTCCTTTAAAGTTAAACCCTTGTAATTCAGTCCCAGGAATCATGCAGACACCGAGAACAACAGTAGCACATCCTGGGACCAGCAGAACTGTGAGCATTTCAGTGTTTTGGCCTTCCTGGGGGTTGCTTCAGCAAAGCATATTTATAAATGGAGTACAATTACCCTTTGTGCAGCACTTTACCTGTTGGCCAGCTTGGTTAGTTCCAACAGAAAGGCTCAGAAATCCCTCCACTTCAAAGGTCATGTATTCAAAAGGAAGAGCATTTTAAAAGTTGGCTTGCCTAGGCTCAGAAATGCTGCACGGTGATGTGAAATGGAGGAGTTAATAACAGAAACGGGATGGAGACTTTTGATGTCTTCCTTAATTCTCTTTAATTTCTGTATTGTTGTTACTCCAAATATAAACACATACTTTTCACTATTAGCACACTCCCTTTATTTCCCCAAAGGGCAACATCCTAAAAATATTCCTGGATTTAAATAATCTCGGTTAGGCTTAACCTGTTAATTATTGGTGTGTTTTCGGCGTGGTGGAAACAATGAAAGTGATCACTTCTTACATGAGGTACTCACTAGAACACAGCTTGCGGGGCTGTGTTTAACGCCTCGCCCTCCGAAGCGCCCGCCGTGGTGACCGCAAGTGGTAGTGCCCGGCCCCGCCGCGTTCCCCCGTTAGTGCAAGAAGGGAATAGGCAGCGAGACGGCGCGGGGCGGGCATCGGTTGTGCCGTGCGCGGGGACACCAACCGCGGCTGCCGGGGGGCGGCGAGGCCGGGGGAGCTCAGCCCAGGCCCGCAGGGGGGCTCTGTCCTACGCCCTCCGGTGCGGGGCACGCAGCTCCCGCCGCTCGCCCCGGGGTTTATCCCTGCGCGCCCGCCGTCGGGGGTGCTTTTAAGCGGGCGAGTGTCCAAGCGAGCCGCGGCCAGAGGCGCCTGGCTCCGCTGCTCCAGCACAACAGCCGGCCCTGGGGCCCCGAGCCCAAGGCGCGCCCCGCAACCCCGGGGCCGGCGGGGAGGGTCAGGTCGAGGGCTGCCGTCGGTGGAGCCCCGGTCCGAGCAGCGGAGCTCGGCAGAGCGGACGGCGGGCCCCGGCCAGGTGCCGGCGGTGCCTCCGCGGGGAAGCAGGACCAGAGGCCGTCCCCGACCACCGCCCGGGAGGAGTAAGCCGGACCCCCGCAGGGCTGGCGGTGTCGCCATCCCAGCCGCGGGCAGCGCTCAGCCCACGGGCGCAGCTCCGACAGCGGGACCGCGCCTCCCCCGGGGTCCTGCCTAGGAAAGAAAAGCTCACTAACCTGGGGCAGGGCTGGAGGCCGCTCCGCTGTGCCGCGGGCCCCGGAGGCTGCCGGCGAACACGGCTTCGGCTCGGAGGGCCGCGAGGCTCCGTTCTCTCCGCTCCGCCGGGGTACGGGAGGGCTCCGGCCAGGCGGCTCCTCTTCCCAGTCACGTTGCCATAATCTTCTCCCGCAGTTCGCCCGGGCTTTCAGGTTTTCCAGTCGCTCGCTCAGTGGCGGCAAGGAGGGAACCGACGGCAGCCCCCCGACCGCCTGATGGACGGGATGGGGCGGGCGGGAGGCTGGAATCCGCTAAGCCCAGGGCGGACGCTTCGCAAGGTCCCGGGCTGCCTGGCAGGGGACACCTGCCACCACCTCCTGTCCCAGCGGGGAGCGCAGCGAGGCCCCGCGGCCGGAGGATGCTCTCCGCGGCGGGTCCTGCCCCGCAGCCCCGCCGGCACTGGAGCGGCGGTGGGAGGAGGAGTGGAGGAGCCCGCGCCCCGGCGGTCCGCCTCCCGCCCCGGCCCCCTCCTCTCCCGCGCCCGCTCCTGCCGCCCGGCACAGCAGCGTGACTGACACGACTCGGGGTGGAGTTTGCTCCCCTCTGGGGGGACAGGGCAGGCGGAGGGCGGGGGGGGCTGCGATCCCGGGAGGGGTCTCGGCTCGTTGCCCCCTGCCGCCGTGCGGGAGCCACCTGCGGGACCCGCGCGGGGTTCTGCCTGCAAACGGAACTGCGGGCTGGGTGACCGCCTCGGTTACCGAGCCCCGCGGGCCCTTTGCGTAGAGAGAGGACTCTACACGACATGGCTCTCTAATGGGCTTTTCACGCACGGGGTGCCCTCCAGGGCAGGGCCAGTGGAGTCAGCGTCCACTGGGATTTGTCAGCCACCTTCTGCTGATACCCTCTGGTCTGATTTATTGTGTTAGAAGGTTTCAAGGTCACATTGAGATTCTGGTGGAACTAAATTAAACCCATGACTCATGACATTATATGCTTGGTCAAACATTCTTTTTCTGTCTTGTTGTAGCCCCTGTAACTAATAAGAAGAGATCAGTGAACCCTTGACAAATGATCTGAGAAAAAGGGTGAGGTATGAAAAGACATCCTGTGGAGAAACAAATTACAACCTATTTCCCCTAGTTTGGGAGCAGGGTGTTTGGGGAGCACTGCTGGGAGGTCACACACCTCCCAGGCTTGGTAGATCTTTTCAGAAGGCTGAAAATTGAGCAGAACTTTCATTTCTTCCATAGTAATTTAGGGGATGAAATACTGAAAACAGAATGTACAGTGAAACCTTACACTAGCATGAGGAAAAAACACTTAACTTACTAAGGACTTTGTGGTGTGACTTGAAGAGGAACGGGGGCTGTATGTTAGTAAAATGTGACTTTATAACTCCTAATATTAAAAAAGGAAAAGAGAAAGGAACTGCATTCTGGAGCTAAGCACTCTGGAAACACTGCTCCTTGCCTACTTCTATGTCACTGTGCCACTCCTTGCTTTGCTTTAATCCCTGTTCCAAAGAGAAATCATCACTTAAAGCTCTCAGTCCTGAATGTGGTGGCTACTGCTGCAGGCTGATAGTTTTGGAGGTGAATTAGGGATAATTTTGTGTGAATTAGGGATGGGCAAATGGAAAAACAAATGGTGACTTTGAATCAGAAATATGACAGTAATTCACACTTGTAGGCCAAGAATCTGAGCTGTGCAAGCTCTGGTCCTGCACAGGTATATCCATGCTCATGGAGGGAAGATGTAAGCGTGTACACCCATGCTTCTAAGTTGTGGGGTTGTAGTAGTGTTGTTCCATTAGATGTACTGGGTTAGATTGGGCAGGCTCAGCCTGTGAGATAAACTGTATGTGAATAACATCTGCACCCGGGTCTGCGACTGAGCCACCCCTACTGCATTCTGCAGAGCTAGACCCAAACCCAGTTAGAGTCTTCCCACTGACATGGGCACAGGATGGAGGGGCTTCCCTTGGAGATGCCTTTGGCTACCTGGGAGCCCACAGGCTATGGGAGTAGTAGTAAATCCTGTCTCAGGAACTGAGTTCAGACACCAGCAGGAAATGTAGAAGCAAAGGGTGTGACGCCAAAGGTAAATGAAGTAAAATGAAAATAGGGATCATACTGTGAAAGGAAAGGAGTTTGGTACTGAAAGAGTCCAGAAAGATGCAGTAGATTGTGTACATCCCTTGATAGCTCTAAATTTCAGTGAGACTGTCTCATCAGGGATGCTTCCTGGATTTAGTGCAGCAACAAGTGAAGCTCTGCACTTCTGCGGTCCTTACAGGAGGCTGAGGTTCTGCTGATGAGTCTGTACGTGGTAGTTTTACTTCCAATTCAAAAATCAATCCATTCCCTACATGTTGGAGGTAAATTGACATGGCACCAGATTTCAGAGGAGTTAATGAGATATTAAAACGCCCTTAGTAATGTCATTTAAATGACATTTCTCTATAGAGAAAGGGAATTGCACAGGGGTCCAAATTCCAGTCAAATGGTTTGATTTCCTAAATTCCTGTGTTACTGCAGTTGGATGAAGGCTGGGTCGCCTATCTGTGATGGTTTTCTTCTGTTGGTGATGTCAGTGATTAGAAGCTTTGTCTTTATTGTCTTTATGGATAACGGTGGCCAAAGTGATCATACATATGTGTCTTTCTCAGAAGCATCCTGGGGACTGTGAGTATCTGTTTGCTTCAGTGTTACTCAAAACCAAAGACACAATTTGCAACTCATATTAGAAAAGATTTTGCAGATCTCTGTGAGCAGGAATCCATGGCTTCTTGTGGGCAAGCTTGACAGTTTGGTTTTATAGCATCCACATCACTTTGGTGCTGCTTTGGGCCTGGCAGAGCTCAGGTTTACTGTGTTGACATCCTCAGGAGCAGCTTACCCAACAGAGCTGCCCACCTCTGTCAGACTGCCTCTAGACAGCACTCACCACATGTTTCCTTCTCTGGGCTGATACGTAGACCAGTGTGTGTAGATAAAGCCAACAGTAATCGTTGCAGTGATCTTTATGCATAGTCAGTGGAGTAGTAATGAGAAGTGAAATATTTTCTATAGACTCTGTGACCTGAATTCTTTTGCAGAGAGATTCCTTGAAAATAAATTCCTTATTTGGCCTGAAGAGTGCCTTGGGAAAGTTGCTGTAGATGCCAGCACTTCCCACTGTGTTCTGTGAGACTGTTTCAGAAGATGATGGTGTCTGACAGTCTAATTCAGGTGTAAGACCTTTGCTGAACATAGAGATATACGAAAGGGAGCTCTTTTCTCACTCTGGCATACTTAGATTGTAGAGAATTGGCTCAAAGATCCTTTCTTTCAGGTGAGGGCTTGGGACCACAGCCCACTGTGCTTTGCTTTTGTCTCACTATTAATACAGCCCCGTATAAGGGAGTCTGTCTTGTTCCCCTTAGACCACAGCACTGGTGTGATTTAGCAAACACACTGCTAAGCCCTGTCAGTGCTAGGCTGTTACTGCAGCTTGTGAACTTCAGGGCTGCCACACACGTGGGACACAGAGAGCTCCAGAGAAGCATCAGATACGTAGCTGTTACCTTTCGTGCTGCCAAGCAGAGCTCACTGCTTGAATATGCTCTGCATCCTCAAGTCTGGAGAGGAAAGAACTGCTCCCCATAGGGAGCATTAGAGATTCAAGGATTTCCTAAGCTTTCAAGAGCACAGAGATTTAGCCATGTAATTCTCACAAAAGATAGTAGAAAATAACCTGTGACACTGACAGTAGGAGTCCATCTCCTTGAGCTGTGCCTCACAGTGACTGAGCAGTACGTAGGTATCCTGCTATTTTTTTCATTTGTGAGGGAAAAAACAGGATAAAAGGTTCGTGCCAATCCTGACATGTTTATGCACCATGTGGAGTTTCCTTAATTGGAACAGACATTGAGCTCTGAGAGATGTGAGACACATGATACAGCTTCCATTTACCTCCCTGTCTTTTTTCCTTTGCTTTCAAGAAAAAAATATTACCTATGGTCAAATCTTCACTCCTGAAAAAGTATGAAAGGAAATTCTTAAACTAATGAAATCCTTTGTTTTTTGCTCGCTATAAATTCCGTGGATCCTCTTGGAAAATGTGTCTTAAGAGTCTAAAAATTATTCCCAGGATTTTATAAAAAAGAAATCTAAATTACTTTTTGTGGTTTGGATCAGCCCTCCAACTATCGTATTGGGAATAGGGGCTGGATGCTCATCAAGCAGTCTTCACTTGTACTCTTAAACTAAAAGGGCTTCAGATGTGCATGATTTTGTGATTATGGCATAGGATGGTCATGAGCATTCTCCACCCTCCTGTTCATGCTGTAGCACTGACTTCATTCGCGGTGGGGTTTCAGTCCTCTTGTACTAGAAATGAATTTGCTCATTGAGCAGTGAGGCAGATGGATGTGGGGAATCCGAGATTCAGTGCAGTTTGCAAAATAGCAACAACAACATTACATAAAGTGTCTGTTTGCAGCCCGGTTCCTCATTACCTTGATGTGGACATACTCAGCTGAGACTGAACAGTAGCTGAAACCTGTCATTTGTCAAGAAAGGCAAATAAAATCTATGTTGCTAAATTTCACTTCCAAATGCACAGGTGAGAAGAAAGTCCTGAGAGTTGCCAGTGGCAAACATGAAAATGCAGAAGGGAACTACTCTTTTTCATCCTGTCCTAGAGCAAACGATGCTTTGCTAGGTGAGGTGTTGGGAATACCATGTACAGGTATAGATGTACATGCACTCAGAGGTGAGGTCCTCCTGAACTCTGCATTGGTTTCAAAGTGCTCATCTGCAGCAGTTTCTATCCTATCCTATCTAATCCAATCCCATCCATTCCAGATATTTATAAGATACTACAGTGTGTGTGCAGCTGTAATTGTGATACTATAATTCTCTTTCATACCTCTAATGTCAAAGAAAGTCTGCAAGACAGTTTGTAGGAATACAGATGTTTTAGTGGTTTTATGAGCTGCATGAGCTTCACCATGGCGTGTCAACACACCAGTACTGAGTGGTTTACTGAGAGGGAAAGAGCAGTGAAGTATCATTACCAAGATACGTGCAAGCAGTTATTATTCAGACTCTCAAAAGAATCCAAGGAATGCACACAAACTACAATGAAATTATGACAGTGCTGATCTTTGTGACATTCCCAGGAAGTTTTCCCATCTCTGCTATCTTTCCTTGTACTTTCTTATCCAGACAGTTGAATTTTCCAATTGGGAAGTTCTTGACCAGGTACATCTTACTGTCAGTGGTACACTGTAATCTTGGACAGAAACTCCTGATTTCTGATTTATCCCCTTTGTGTGTCAATCCATCTAACTTATGTTTTCTAAAAATGCAATTATTTAGCTATGGCAGATTTGGCTTTTTGTCTTTTTCCAGTATTAATAGTAGTGATGAATTTCTTTTGCATTATTTAATCTTGTATTGAAATGCAGTGGGTGTTGGAGGCACACTGTCAATAAAGTAGGTGAAAATAGAGCTCTAAATCCTGAGTTGGTGTCACATATTTGAGGAAGCTGAAAGGGGCCTTTTTTCCCTCCAAATCTTCAGTCCAATCTCTCATCTATAGCTCTTGCACAGACCATATTCTGTGGGCACAAAGCTTGCACAGCATCCAGTTCCTGCTTCTACCAGAGTGTAATACCACATAGCAGGCAGCAGCATCTCGGTGCCTTTTTCCAGCAAGTGAAAAGCAGCATCAGACAACCCATGTAAGTGCTTAGTTCTGAATTCTGGCAGGAGCATTACCTTCATTGGTTTTTCAGTACCACGCATTTTGAAAACAGCAGAAGGTGGTGTAGCTCCCATAAAAACAACAGACGTTTTCCCTGCCGTTGGAATTGTTGATTAGAATCACACTTGGTGGAAATCTGCAGGAGTTTAAGAGAGTCACAGTGATCTGCACTTGCTGAGGTTATAGCTGTACATGAGAAAAGCAGTCACAAATCTGACAGATTGATCATACCATGATAAAGATCCACTTGCTGAGGCATTTCTGTACAGCTGAGATGCACCAGATAAAGCAGTGAGTCCTGTCTCCCAAGGCTGCCAGAAGGAGTCAAGGCAGCCTGAACGGGGCTCCAATTGCAATACAAATACACTTCTCTAAACCCGTGATTAGTGCTGCTAATCTTGCCTCGCTAAGCCAAAGATAATAACAACGAGGTTACTGAACACCTCGGCTATTAGGTAGTTCTTCTGCTTAGAAACTTGCTGGTACTAGAGGCTTTTGAAACCCATTAGTAAAACTGAACTTGCCAAATGAGCCTTCTCTAGGGAGAACAAAGTCAAATGTGTGCCAGCATGGAGCCAGAGCCTGCCAGGGCTGAGCACTCGCAAATCCCATTGCTACCAGCCAGACCTTCGTGTAACTGAACCCAGTTGTAAAATGAACTGATAGCTGTGGACCTGCCTTTCACATTGATACCAGGATTGTGCATTTGCTCAAAGCAGACCCTAATGTGTTGACTTGCACTAAACTGTGATGCTTTGGAAAAGTCACATTGTCCTCTGTCTTGCAGCATCCAACTGACCATGAGGGGCCCTTACCAGCACGGAGTTAGGCCAGACAGTGGGACCACTTGTCTCTCTTGTCTAGTTCATAAAGCTGGTCCTTGAGCTTTTCTTCACCAGGAGATGGTGATCCTTTCACATGAACAGCATTGTAGAGAGAGGGGAAAAACAGCCAAGCTGTTTCAAAAACCCCCAATGAATTTTCATCAGAGGATGGGAACAGTGGAAATTTCCAAGAGGATACTGGTGAAATTAGAAATGGCTCTTAGAGAATAACTATCTACAGAAAAAAAAAAGTTAAAAATAAGGAAAAGGGGGAATTTCCTTTCATCAGGAAAAACATCAGTATAAAGCACATGGAGAAAAACAAACAGTGAAGACACTGTTGCTAGTGGGCTGCCTTTGTAAGTATTAATGGAACGTCACAGAACAAGAGTTTCTTTTATTCCTTTTATCCCAGCTCCCTGCTTGCGAGGTTCTTGTGTGAACATGCAGCAGTTTCCAAGGCTGTGAAATTATCAGACCTGGAGCAATGCCAGTACAAACCAATTTATTGGGGTCCAGCAATTAACTAAAACCTAGAAAGCTTGATTAATTGTGGCACTGCTCAGCAGGGAACACCGAGGAAAAAAAATCAGACTAAACTCGTGCAGTGCCTCTGTTCATGTACCAATTTACACTGTATGTAAAGAAAAGTTTCCTCTCTGTAAATACCCTCAGTGTATTATTTTGCACCATGTACAGAGAATTATTACAATGCCATTTGGGAAAATGCTGGTTGATGGCTCTCTGGATAATAATTTCCTAATAGCCGTTATCCTGTTCTATATTTTCGCTGTTGAATTCATATCTTATTGTAACCCAAACAATGGGATATAGTATTTTAAAACATTGGTTTATTTAAGCTTCTCTCTGGAGGGGCATCTTGAGAATCCAGCACTGCTCTGTTTCTTTGTCTTCCCTCGAACACTGAAGTGTGCAAGCAAGGTGAGGGTTTGGAAGCTGTTCAGAATTAGCTAGGGTAGAAAAGAAGCAAACAAAAAGGTTGAGCAAAGAACCAGTTCACCAGTGCAGGATATGTGGACTGAAATGGAGTCCTGTAGTCTGAGGAGACAGACAGGAACTTGCACAGGCTGAATTAGAAATGTCTTATACATTATGAGAAACAACTACAAGGTGTAATTAAGGCATCATCTGATTTCATTATGATAGTGTTAATAGAGTGTCCACATTGCTTATTTTATTGTAGGGCTTTTCATAAACCCCTATGCATAAACCAGGATTTTAAAATCTAATTTCTAGTTGCCTTAGTGGTACATTAATCACTTTTAGTATAGATCACTGAGAAGAAAGTAAATATTCCAACTCAGTGTAATGCACCACTGCAGGGTTATTGTAATGGGTGGTACAAACCACTGGGCCTAGCAGTGCATCTTAGTGCCTCTTACATCCAAATAATTCAATGGCTAGTAATGGAAAAAAAAAGCTGGCTGAGGATAAAAAAGTAGTGGTAAAAGAACCCTCCCCCTGGCCAGTGGAAAGGAAAAGAAAGATCCATGCAAATGTTTTCACTTTTTCAACATCATTTTGTATCCTAATCTGCATCCAGCTGTGACACTGTCACATTCTCAGATTCAAAGGATGCCATCCGCAGACAGTGCTAGATCACATTAGGCAGTGGTGATAAGAGAGCCAGTGGAAGCATCATGTCCAGGCAAGGCATGAGCTGGGGCTGTAGGGTGATTTTGGCCGTTCAGTGAGGTGGGAAGGGCTGTCTCCTCCAATTTCATTGTATTTATGGGGGATTTAATGTATTTTTATTTTTTTTTGTAAATACTTGCAGTGGAAATGGGTTTGTCGGAGGTCATCTAATTGAATCTACAGCCCTGGCAACCCTTCACAAAGGCTGCCAGGAGTGACCGAGTTGCTAATGTTTAACTGTGAATACCCAGCGGGGGTCCTCCACAGGCCTGAATACAGTCAATTATGTTATTTTTCTAAATATTAGTGACTCAGCTGTCTCTGCTTGTGAAGAGTTGCCAGGGTCACAGATACAATCAGACAGATCCTCCCCCCCTTCACCTCTAAGAGATCCGGAGAATCATTTTCGATATCACACTGACTGTGAGAGGGAAGGGCTCTTTCAGGGCTGCGCTGCTCCTCCAGAGTGGCTGCAGGCAGTCTTCTGCTTTTGTGGGGTTCCAGTGCACCAGACAATGTATAATTGCTTGGGGGGAACGCTGGCATGTACAAGCAGCCTCACTGAGCTCAGTGAAATACGTTTCACAGCTTAGCTTAGTAGGCACTAGGGCTGAGATGTGACAAAACACAGAGGTGCCAATGGCTTGTGTCTCTGCTCGAGTACTGTTTTGTTCTTTCCCTCTTACAGAATCATAGAATGGTTTTCCCTCATCGTGCTCCACATATATCTCTGGGAGGAATATTTTTATGTACTGTAACAGTTCAGGTTTCCATTTTCCTCTGTAGATTTGTCAGTGAGGAACACAGAGCTGTGTCAGCAGACACAGGCACACATCCCCTGTCCAGAGCCCTCTTCAGCTGAGCCTGGCAGATGCTCAGCAGCCCTGCTCCTTTGCCCTCTACACGGAGCTCTGCAAGTATTTTAGGTTTTGACTACAGCTTCCATAGTTTTTGGCACAAGGGCTCTTTTCCAAAGCCCAGCATTCTCCAGCAACAGCATCCCCATCTTTGTGGTCCCCAGCCCAGCTCTTCTTATCTGATAAACAGCTTTTGGCCAAGGGAAAAGTCCTAGAGCGTTTGAGTGCCAGTGTATCGTTCTGGCCCATGTCTGAGGTAGTGCTTTGCAGTTGGCAAAGTTTCCTAATTTACTGCTGTTAAATTTTATCCAACTTTAGGAATATTATGTGGATGTGGCCAATCTCCAGCTATTCTGAATCCATTGCAAATACTTTGCCAGCATGTGTCCAAGTATAATCCAATTTTGATGTTTTCAATGCTGATACAATTTCCCTATAAGTACCTTCAGGCATGGCATTTGAATGCAGCAGACAGGAGTTCAACTGTCTGGAGCCCCACTCCCAGGAGGTGAGACCTTTATTCCTTTGGCTCCCTGTCTCTCCTAGGGATGGAAAGCCCAGACTGGGTCTCTAGTGACCACCGGTGCTGCATCTCTGACTTGCTGAACATACACAGCATTCTGTTTGTGAGTGAGGATCTCAACAATGGAGTGAGCAGAGAATCAGGAGTCATGAAATGTCTTTGCTGTTTGACATCAGTCCACTTCATTTCGGGGTACCAGATGTGTTAGAAATAAAGTAGCTAGATAAAACTGCAGTGAAAACAGAACCGAAGTTTGAAATGCTTCAGTACTGCACAGAACTTGACTTTGAAGAACCAGACATTATCAAAAGGGTGCCTTTGTAGCTTGTTCTTGCTATAAAAACAGGGAGGAAACCAAGCCACCTTCTGTTAAAGCTGGAGTTTCCCCTGACTGGAGCTCTCCTAGGGAGAAGGAAAATAACCCAGCAAGGGAGAGGAGGCTGGCTGTGTTTAGACAGTCTGTCCTCTTCTGATCTGCGTGTGCCTCTCAGGAGGAGGAATTCCCTGGGAAGGTTTTGATGTCTGATTAATTACCAAGGCCAATGTCTCCCTCCTGTAGGAGGAGATGGTTTGGGACAGCAGCTAAACCAAAGGAGGAGATGGTTTCCTCAATGGTTTTGAATTCTTTGCCTTCTTCCCAGATTGTTGTCATGATGGACAGAGTGTAAAACTATTATGACAGTACTTTAGGACTCCATTGTGGAAAACTAGAACCTGGATGTTACTAATGTTGCAGTTACATGTGACCAATCTTGGTTTCAGAAACAATCAGGTCAGCAGCATCCTGTCTTGTACTCCGACTCTTCCAAGTATTCATCAGTGAGAACTGGTGTAAATAGTGATATCCATTGCTATAAGCAGCCTATAAACACCCATCAAAGAGGGAAAGGAAGATATTTCTATCTTCTCTTTCAACAAATGCACCTTTTTTTTTCTGTTGGCACCAGCACCCATTATTGTTCACAAGACTTTTCTGCATTTCTGTTTGTTACTTTATAACATTCAATAACTTAAGCTTTTAGCAGAATCCTATCAACAGCAAAAGCAATTTATCAGTCAGTGTGTTCATCTTTCCCTACTGGTTCTGTCACCTTAGAGCTCCACCCTCTCCTGTGCAGTTAGAAATGCAACTGTTATGTGTGATTGACCATGGGAGGTTTTGCAGACCGAATTCACGGCTAGTGGAAGCAGGCAAATTTCACTTCAGTTTACCTGAACTCATATTCTTCTGTGCCAAAAGAAGTAGCTGACAGAACTGGTTTAATGGCGGTATAACATTATCTGATTGATTGCATGAAGTACAGTAAAAATGACCATCTGAGAGCAAAATTAGTACCGACATAGCATCCTTAAAAATCCTTCCCTTTGGATCCAGTCATACTATGAAGTGGAGAGGGGAGCAGGAGTTCCAGTAGCTCACTGTTAGATGTTGCACTGCCCCATCTGATGGCAGGGGGCTGTGCTGACAAGAGGGGGATCAGACCTTGGCTCATCTGATGAGTTCGTGCCTGGCACTGCTATTGCACTGCACTGCCTTATCTGAAGGGACTTTAAAGCTTGTGGCCATTTCAGGTTATCTCTTATCCAAATGAAGAAACTGGGGCACAGTAAGAGGAAATGCTTTGTGTGGAGGGACCCATCAGGCTCAGAGTGGAATTACAGTAGTCCCTGTCTCTTGAGTTTTGGCTTGGTGTGCTACCAGCTCAGTGATATTGCCACTCAATAAACATGCTTTTTCAGGTATTTATGCATTCCTTCAGGTATCTCAAATCCTGGGAGGATACAAACCTCTCTCTTCCTCAGTTAAGATATGGAAGAACCTCATATGAGGTCATAGGCTTGCTGCTTCTTCTACCATGACTCTTTAAAAGAGAAAGCAGAAGCTGATATTAAAAAACACCACCCAAACAGAAGCCCCCAAAGTTGGATACAAGCTTTAAAAAGAGCCAGTCCTTTGTTTGCTTTTCCTTTTACAGGCCACCTTCCAAATATACGCAGGTTAACTGTATTACAAGGAGTGGATTAACACAGAAAGGTTCTCTAAAGCAGACCTGTTGAAGTTATCCTTAACATTAAAAGCAGAGTGTTTGTTTTCTTTAACATGGAGGCCAGCACCAATAAAAACACCAGTGAAGGAGGCCAGTATTACTAGATCACATGTCTGCTTTTATCTCACACTGGAGTTAGAGTAGAATGATTTTTGCTTGGAAACTTTGAAGCTGGACTGCATCCTTTCATGCTGAAATCATATCTCCTGCAAGGATTATTGGAGGATATAATGTTTCCTCCAGCTTCTTATTTTCTCCACTCCTGAACTTGGACTCTTGACCTCAGCTTTTCTCTGGTTATGACCAAGCACTGGCCTTCAATTGAATAGCTGAGCTTTTTACAATCAGATCAGCTTCTGCTCTTGTAATTTCAGACTCATTTTGTGACATTGATATTGTAGATCTTAATTAAAAGCCAAACATTTTATATCTTGGGTAATGACCATACAGGAACGGCCAGGTTTCGCTCCCATGTGCGTAACCATCCAAAGCATTCAATATGTGTGATTGAAGTGGAGTTGTGCACAGGGTGTCTGCGGGCTCCTTTTCCTCTTTGTGTCCCCTCTGCAGCACAGCTCTGCACCTGGCTTTGCTCTGCGACCAGGCCATGAGTGGCAGGTAACACAGGCTTACAGGGCAGGGTTAGACGGTGGGTAGTAAAGATATCTATTGCTTGGCTATGCCACTGTTTCTTGCTAGCACCAATGGGGGGTAATTGCATTGGATTGTCTGTGTAGGTAAGGTTAGATGTACTATCCAGGAGAGTACTAAACCTGGACAGCCTTCTGTTCACAGGACTCAAGGTATTTTTTAAACTTTCAAATTATTCTTTATTAACTGGATATGTGCTTTCTCTCACTGAAGAGATGCCAGGGAGATTGGGTTTTGGTTGTGCAGCTACAGTATCAGCTCAATTATACAGCTACTGATCTTGTAGCCAACAAATTTGAATGTCTTTGAATGTTTGAGACACCAAACAAGATGCTGGAATACGGTCTTGAAATCAAACAGCACTGGGTTTGATACAGTCATGTGTTATCACTGTTAACAGCTATTTCATGGGCATTTCTTTGTTGCAGGAGTGTAAAAGTCAGGATAACTAGGTACCTCTGCTGTATCGCCCTGTGCAAACTTTGCCTTCTGTCAACAAGCCCCAGCCTGATAGTGTATGCATTACTTTCTGGTGAGAGTGAGACTTTCAGGGTATTTTTCAGACATGCAGATCAAGGGAAGGTTACTTAGTGAAGTCTTTCAGGTTGATTAAACTGTTGTCCAGAACACAAAATATGCCTGAAGAAGTGGGACTGCAAGTGAAGTTTTGCCTCTGAATACAACAGACGTTATCTTCACCCTGAGTGAAGTCAGTGGTAGAAGTGTCTCTGGTATTGATGGGAAGAGAATCAGTACCTAGCAAAGAGTTTCAGGATGCTCATTTACCAATACTTGAATTGCCTGCACAGGTGAGGACCTCACAGATACAAATTCTATATTTTGTAAAAATTAAAATGCAAATAGTGATATGTTTTGTGAAGCCTTTTACTTGAAACCTGACTGTCAACCAGTTATTTCAAACTAGCCATCCTCTTGGGCTTCTAAGTACCTTCACTAATAACACTTGTTTGATTCATTAGTGTAACCTGCTGGTCGTAGTGAAAGTACAGTAAACGGGCCTGTAATTCACTGTGCCATGTAGAGATAACTTATTAAACAAACACAACACAGAACAGAAAACACTTCACCAAAAGGAGACATTAACCATCGCTAATTAAAACTGAACTTGAAGCTGTCAGTCTCACTAGTAGAACTGTGGGAAACGCTGCCCCTCAGTGGTAGTAAGGACTTACTGCTTAGGAATAGTTGCACAATTATTTGCTCATCTTCCTGCGTACGTTGCACAAAGGGTGCAAAGCCTTGAGTCGCAGCCTGCCAGTGCACAGTAAGTGATGGAGTCTGAGAAAAGCAAGGCAGCAGTACTCGGGGGGGGGGGGGGGGGGGGGTGGTATTTCCAGAACATGCTGAAAGGGGCAGAACTAGATCCCAACATTCTTTGTACCCCAGTGAGTTCCTCACCCCTGCGCCAGCCCTGCTGAACTCACAGCCTGACAGTCCCACACGGTAAGAAAACAATGAACACCTTCAGTTTCCACTGCAGCTGAAAACAAGCTGTGTGCTTTATGCAGGTGTGTCACAGGCAGACAAAACCACAGTGATTCCTCACATCTGAGCACCCAGGCTTCCTCGCTGCCTTTAGGAGAAGGCATTCCTGGGTTTCAGGCACTGCCCTAGGGAAACTTGCTTCTTTTTCTCTGTGCTGCCACAGTCTATGGATAGTCTGGGGAGTCAGTCTCCTGGGCTGTGTAGTTTGCCTGCAAGAAGGTCATTATCATCTAAAAACTTAGAATATGTTCTGCTCCTTGGCCTCACAGGTCCAATTGCCTTGTGAGGACAGTCAGACTATTTACACATGTATTTGTGTGGCTTCTTTTAGCTGTTCTTAAAACCATTATACTGTCAATACACTATTTTTTGCCAGTGGTATGTATTTGTGTCAACCCTGGTGTGTGATAATTGATTGTCACCTATGATAGGAGGGGCATTTGGCGGGAATGCTGCTGGAGTCCAGCTGTGGAATGCTGCCTTTTCCATTGCTGTTCCTGGAGGGTCCCAAACTCTGACATGTCTCCATTACCCCACCACAAGAGGGTGTAAGCTGGGAGACTTGCTCGTGGTTGTCTGGATTGTATCTGCTGGACAGTAGGCTTTTTGGGGATTTGCCTTTTCTATGCAGGATTCCATCTGTTGGGATATAGTTGGTGAAACTGGGTTGCCTCCTAAGAAGTTTTCCAGTGTAGAGACAGGAACATGTGAGCAGGAACAGGCTCAGACGATAATAATCATCAATTTTTCTCTGCTGCTCTCTAAAGATAGAAGGGAAAGGAATGGATTCTGTGAGCAGTGAAGAAGCTGCTACCTCACCATTGCTTTTAGCTTCTTTTTCCTGTGCTCACAGCTTTTTGTCATGCTCAGTGGCAAGTTCAGTGTGAAGCTTTCACCGAGCTTTGGAATGCCTTCAGCTGAAAACTTGTCCCACATCCTCCATGGATGCTTTTTAGAAGAGCCAAACCTGTCTGAACAGTCACACAGACACTTTGTCTGGACCTTTCTGTTTCTTCATAGTCTTCTCCCCTCCTAATTGCCTCCTTACAGAGCTTTAGAGAGGGTCTTCTTTTGGAAACATCTGTGGAGCTCTTCTTTGGAAACTCATAAGTTACCAACCATCCATTTACCCTGCTGAATTAACAAGCAGATGTTTGGCTACAGCATTGGCCAAAGTAAAAGAAGTGGCAGTGAATAAAAGCACCATTTTCCAATAACACCATCAGTAGCATGATATAAAAATTGCCAAGTTTTGAGGAGAAACAGTTGTTGTCATTTTTCTCTAGTAATTATTTCAGATGAGCAGAGTGGGTTTTTACTTCAAGTTCGTGGTTTCTAAAAGCATTCATTTCCTTTGGGAATTTGTCTCTGTTTTATTAACAGCAGATTGTTTTCTCATATTGTAGCATTTATGGGGAGAAATCTGTAATTTTTATACACACTGACAAGTATATTATTAATAAAATACTGATAATAGCAGAAGGAAATCAGTTACCAAGTTCTAGAAGAAAAACTCAAACAAAAAAAGGGGTAATTGAAGAGCATGTTAAAATAGTGACCCAGACATGATCTCCAGAAGTGACCGGCTGTTGCCAGCTCCCTCTTTCATATCCTACATGATGCCCACAGCCACTATGTAGCTTTGCATTCAGTGTGTAATGATCTCTGTATGTGCAGTAATTCCGAGTCAGGACTTTGTGCCATGGGCTGTGGGACTGACTGTTGTGTAGTTTCACTTTTCTCCCAGGAGGAGAGCAGCTGAACACAGTGAGTAGCATAGCTGGGGGCTTTTTAAATGGGGAGTGTTGCTGGACACGCGTATTTCGATGTCTCCCTGAGGCCCTGTGGGTATCTGTACTTTAACTGAGGATATTTTTCAGGACTCAGCCTGTCAGATCTCCTGTGGTGCCTGTTCTTCAGACTCATGCCCTCTGCTTGCACTCCAGTGGTTTACCCAGGGAAATCATAGCAGGACTGATGTTGGGGCTGTTCAGCCTGGAGAAGAGAAGGCTGCATGGAGACCTCATAGCAGCCCTCCAGTATCTGAAGGGGGCCTATAGGGATGCTGGGGGGGGACTCTTCATTAGGGACTGTAGTGATAGGACAAGGGGTAACGGGTTAAAACTTAAACAGGGGAAGTTTAGATTGGATATAAGGAGGAAATTCTTTCCTGTGAGGGTGGTGAGGCACTGGAATGGGTTGCCCAGGGAGGTTGTGAATGCTCCATCCCTGGCAGTGTTCAAGACCAAGTTGGACGAGGCCTTGGGTGATATGATTTAGTGTGAGGTGTTCCTGCCCATGGCAGGGGGGTTGGAACTGGATGATCTTAAGGTCGTTTCCAACCCTAACTATTCTATGATTCTATGATTCTATAAATCACACTGAGATGGAGTGTGTGCATGTATTGAAGAGGAGAGGGGAGGGAGGAAGTTGAGCCTGCTTGCACACTTAATAGGAAACACTTCCAAGGGGAATTCTGCTGGCCTAGCACACCTCATGGCTAATGCACATTTGTTTTCCCACTTCCCAGAGCTGTCTGTTTTGCTGGAAGGTCTCAGAGCACACACCAGCATGCCTGTGAGATGGTGGCTGATACACTGCAGGCTTATGCAGTGACTCTCTTCCCATATGTTCTGGAGGATTCCCTGATGTATGGAAACCTTTGGCTGTTCCCCATACCTGTCACCTGGTTGTACCAAAATATGAACATTTGAAACCAACAACACCACCTGGTGTGAATTCACAGTGTATTAATGAGTGCTGCTCCATAGCTGCCACATGGGTCCTCAGACACAGAGCTGAGAAAAGGCATCACTCATTGGCATGAAGCAAAACACTGTTTCTTTGCCCTTCTCTGCCTGTAAAACTGTCAGTGGATTGCTCAGTGCAGTCTTTAAAAGAACAACTTTCTTTAATTACAAGCAGACTCGTAGTGGAAGCGCTATCTGGTAGCAGAAGCAAGGCATATGTGCAGAGAGGACACCTACATCTTTCTGGACGTTTTAATACTTCCTGCTAGTCAATAAGCGAATCTCTGTGCCTCTCAGTTTCCCCTGTGGAGACATAGAATGAGGTGTTGTAAGGCTTCATTTAAGCACCATCTGTGAGATGCTTTGAGATCCCTGGGATGAAGGGAAGGTAGTGGTGGATGTGCGTACTGGCATTTCCTGGAAATCAGACCTGTATTTTGGGGTGTGAGGAGGGATTTGCAATAGGCTGGGTTAGATTGTTAATGGCAATTTGCTTTAATTGCATTGTGGATTTGTTTGCATCAGCTTTACGCACAGTCTTGTTCCTTTCCTATTCATTTGGGGAACCCAACAGGGGATGGTTGATTTCCTACATTCATACACAGCGGAGAATTTAAAAACTTGAAAGAATCAATAGTGCTTCAGTGGTTTCATGAAACTGACAATTTTTTTCGTTGGCTTTATGAAACTGCTAGATTACACCAGATGGATTCATTTATCTCACTATGTCTTTATATATATATTTAGATGGCTCCCATCTCTGTGGGACTTGTGTGCCTCCCAAGTATTTTAAAATAGAAAAAAGCTGTTTCCTTCTCTGCCTTGCTTTCTATCTAGCCCATAAGAGGAATAGCTTGATTAGCTTATATGGCTTGCATTTGTTGGGCTGGATACTAGCATTCCCTGCATGTTTCTGCGTGAAGAAATGAAGCTGAGGAGAGAAGTTTTGCATTTACTTCTGAATGAACTGAGATCGGGGTTGTTTGTATCTCCATGAGGCAAAGTAAGTTCCATAGTGCGGAAACACCGCCTGGGAAGGATGAAATTCCCAGAGTCTTGTCTGACCCCTTTGTCAATGGCTGCAGTGCTCCAACAAGAGGAAGAACAGTATGAAGGGCTTTGAATATCACAGAAGAAGACCAAAGTCTGTACTTAGTGAGAAACCAGGCTGTTCTCCATTGCCAAGCAGACATCTGCTGTGTTTTACACGCCTGTGGTTTATTTCAAAGCATAGGGAGTTGCAGCAATGAAGCTTCAAGACACAAATTCATGCATCAGTGTGTCCAGGTGTGCAATCCTCAGGATTAGATGCAACCTTCTGGCCAGGCCCACCAGGAAAAGGGCACTCCTGCTGACACTGTTCATCCGGGAGGCCACGGACACCCTGAGGCTGCGGGACAGATGCAGGCAGCTGACTAAGCAACTCCCTTGCTGTTGGGATGTGAAGGAAATACTTAACACAAAACTGAGCAGAGGTAAATCTGCAGAGTCCAGAACAGCAGGTCCTGAACGTGCCACTGGACATGCAGATGGCAGCAGCATTGACTGTTTTAATGCAGCACCAGAATTTAACATGGGGTTAAATTCCACCATGACACTGTGAGCAGGTGGCTTCTGGGGCAAGAGACCTCAGCAAAGAGTGTCCCAGTCATCTCTTAGAACACCTGCATCACCTGATATGAGTTACTTGTGAAGCAGAGTTTAGAAAAGCCTTTTCCAACCCATCTACTACCAGCACCCGCATGCCTCCAAACAATTATTAACCATTATTGGGAATTTCAATTGCTATGTGTCCAGGCCTGCCCAGGCAAGCCTTCATCTTTCTGATCTGGGCAATGTGGTATGGAGCTTACCAAGCTTGCCAGAAGCTGTGGAGACGTTTTTAGGCTGATGCCACCAAATCCTCATTACCAGTGGCATTGCTGTGAGCTGGAATTCAGTCAGCTCAGGTATGCCTGTTAAGTGCTGACTTAACATTTTCCTCTTAGTCTTTTGGTCCATGTGCTCAGCTCTCTTCCACCATCTTTTCTCTTCTTGCCTTTTCTGCCACAGGTCACTGGAGCACCACACTGGGTGGTGTGTGGCCAGGGAGGTGCAGAGGGGAATTCTCTAATGCAGACTTAGGGAGGGATGGTGTATCACTGCCTCAACTCCACTCCTGTGCTTCTTGGCTGGGGGAGATGCTTGGTGAGTCTGTTTCAACATGATGCCGCATGCTGAATGAAGAAATTAACATTTGCCTTAGTTAGCTGGATGTTCATTTGGTGCTTCTCTCACTCTGCTCCTCAGTCTAGGCATGCAGCCAGCTGCAGCATGTAGATCTGAGCCCTCGCTGGTCTGTAACATGCTGCGGGAGATGCTGCACGTTTACAAAGCACAAATCATAGAATCATGGAACGGTTTGGGTTGGAAGGAACCTTTAAGCTCAACTCGTTCCAAGCTTGTGGCAGGGGCAGGGACACCTTCCACTAGACCAGGTTGCAACCACCCCGCGCCGGCAGGTGCTAGGTGCGCAGCGGCTCCTCCCGCTCCGCGCCCACCCGGCCCTTGGCAGTAGTGGCCCCGCACCGCAGGATGTCACTGCGGAGCCGGCACACGCTCATGCCTTCAGCTGCATTTTGCAGCTTCCCCTCCCGTGCTGCCGCCGCAGCCGCTCGCCGCTGCAGCACCACCGCCGGCTCTCCCATCCGACCCCGGCCCTGGAGGCCGGCAGCGAGGGCGAGCAGAACCCCCTAGCTGGCTCCAGAACGCGATTCCCCCCTTTCAGCCTCCAAAGTAACCCCTGCCTCTCGGGAAGAACATTCCCGCCTGGGGGCCGAGCGCCCGGAGCGGGGCAGACCGGGGGGCCGCTGCCTCCCGCCGGGCCCGGACGCGGCCGGGCTGTGGGGCCCACGGAGCTCCCGCCGGCCCCAGGCTGCCTCCAGCCCCGGAGCATCGCGGAAGGAGGAGGGGGGCGAAAACGGGTTTCACTTCCGCCTGGTTGCAGGAACCACAAGCCCCCAGAATATATTAGAATAATAACAACAGAAAGGTTCCCCTTCAGCAGCCCGTGTTTTTGTGCCCCCCTGAAAAGAGAGGGTGGAGGGAGGAGGGGGAGAAAAAAAATAAAGGAGTCTCCCGGCAGGCAGAGCAATGTGGAGCTGGTGAGGACCGCGACCGGGCCGCCAGCATCCCGCCGGCAGCGCGGCCGCAGCCGGGAGGACGAGCGCACCCTCCCCAGCGCGGAAGAGGCCCGAGAGAAGGTCTGTCCTTTGCTTTTTTTTTACCTTGTGTGCCCGGCATGGCTCTGACCTGGGTGGAAAGGGAAAGGCAGGCGCCTTGCAACCTGCTTCACCAGCCTACAGCCAGCCAGCGGCAGCAACAACGCCCAGCCAGGGGGTCCCTGTGGGGCCGCAGGCTGGGAGGGACTGGGGAGAGCCCCTGAGCTACTTGTCAGTTCCCCTGCTCCCCGTGACAGTTTCCAAATCTTGTGCCTCCAAAGCACCTCAAGCCCTCTCTTCCTGTTCTCTGGGGGATCTGGTTGGTGTGAGGCGTCAGCAAGTATTGTCTGTATGGAAAATGCTCCTGCATGTGCCTGTGGTGCTGCCTGGGCCTGGCTGCCGGGGGAGCACTGGGGTGCCACTGCTGGCATCACTGGCTGGAAAGCGCAGGGAGCTGGCAGATGCAGGCAGGGAGGGTGCAAGGCCAAGCCGTCTGTGGGCTCCTTTTGGTGAGGCCCCAGAGAGCCAGGTTGCTTCACCTCTGAGCCAGGCTGAGTTCATTCCGAGGCCAGATGTACTTTAAGTGATTCCCCCTTCCAATAGCTTGAGATCAGTCGCTTTTCATGGATTAAACATTCCCCAACTTTTGCCATGTCGTTATTTTTAATCCGAAGGCTCAGCGGGTTGGTCTTGACTGTCTTTGCATGAGTCACTTCCAGACTCACAGGAGGAGAATAATTGGAATGGGCTCCCTCTGAAGCCAGTCACAGCCTAAACCTGCTCCTGTTTGCCAGCGACGTATCCCGTGTGACGTAACCCATCTGCCTAACCCTTCCTGGGTAGATCTGATGCCCTAGTTTGAGGGAACACCATCAAGCTGGCTGAGCAGTTTGAGAGATTGGCAGCGGTGAAATGGAGATGAGCACTGAACTTCTGCTGAAACAAGACAGCAGGTTACATGAGCCCCCTTCCCCTTGGCTCAGGTGCAAGGCTCCTCTTTGCCATTGCTCCTGTCACTTCAGTGCAGCGTTTAGGTTTTGTCTTTTTGCAAACCCTGGGCACACTGAGATCATGTAAAAACTTCCAAGAAGCAAAGTACTGAAAGGGGTCCCAGCTTAAGGGTGACTCACTGGCTGCTGGAACATACACCATCTTCAAGGCTTGGTTTAAAGAAGTAACTGCTCTAACACACTATTGTACCCCCACTTGTACATTGTTTTCTTCACAAAGGTAAAACTTGTGGTGTGTGTGTCTTCAAGTAATTCTTATTTGAGTGAGATTCAGGATCAAACAGAAACTCAGCTTGGGATATGTATATCTTAACTAAGAGAATAAAGGCATTGACTGCTGTGATCTCTGGTATGTTTTAAAAGGCAGAGAGGCTGTTAGGGCTATTCCTTCCTAACTAGGGATCATAAATGTGTTGATTCTGTTTATCTCCATTTGCCTTTTTGAATTTATGTTTGATGTCTGAGATAGCTGAACATCCTGAACTCAAGAGTGCTTTTATGCCTCAAACCTGTATACTGGTAGCTGAGCCTGGTACTTTGGAAGTCTTGCCAGGACCCTGCTCCATTTAATAGTACTTAGATGTGTAGCAATGTATAAGGCAAGTGATTTGCTTAAGGCCACTGAAAGGCTGTAGAAAAAGGCCCCTGCCTATCACTGCCATGTGGCTGCACTTCCCATTGCTATTCCTTTCCTCTCGCCCTTTTTTGGCCAGCTACAAGCATGATAGCTGGAGTTGTTTAGGAGCTACTTGCCCCCATTCCCTAACAATTTACAGAAATCACCATCACAAGAGGGAAGGGAAAGTGCAAGTTGTTCAGTCCACATAGGTACCTTAGAGAAATGAAAGTATGGCACAGAAGAAATAAGGAGCAGTGGGACAATGCAGACTGAGCTGGTTTGTGAAAAAAGAAAACCCAAGGATTCCATCTGTCATCTTGCTCATTTCCTTCACGAAGTCTGCAGTATATTGAAGACAATGTGAAAGTTCATTTGAATTAGGCTCCTGACTCACGTCTGAGAGAGTGAGGTGACTTCTCAGTGGTCCCACAGTTAGAGACACGGCTGGCATCCAGCTGGTGTGTGTGGATCTAGTGGTGTGGTTAGTTGCAAAGAGTTTTAATAATGGGCTATAGAGAACAGTGGTCCTTTTGCCTGTGAATGTGCAGAGAAAGGGAAAGAATTTTCTTTCATCCTGCTTCCCTTTGAATAACTTCTTCTGAGGTCCCTTCTGCCTGTGATGTGACTAGAATTTGTGGTGAAGACAGGATGTAACTATCGCTTCCCGGTTGGCTGGAGAGGAAAGCCCTGCTTTAATCTGGTTTGGTGGTTATGTAGATCTGCTGCTGCAACATGGTTAGCAGGAGTGATAACATGGTGAAGTCTAACTCAACTAACCATAAATCCTTTGTGGAAACTGAGCCTTGTGAGGGCAGTCATCACTTCAGACTCAGTTACACTCAACTGTGAGCATGGGGTTTGTATCACATAAACATCTGCCTCAACACAGAGGAGGCCGTGCTGTGGGTCGAGTAACAGTAGTAAGATCTCACCTCTGATTATACTGTTCACTGCAAAGATGGCAAAATAATTGAGAGGTGCTTTACCTGCTAACCAAATACAGTCCTGTAGGTAAAGTACAGCATAGCTCTGAACAGTATGGCATAGGGAGACCCCAACCTGCCAGGAGGCAGCAGTGATTCCCCCAAATACCTTCCAGCCGTGGCAGTGTTACTGGAATAGTATTGTATGGCTTTCCCTTTTAAACTGGGTTTAGTCTACAGAAGCCAAGGAAATCTGAATATTTATCTGCATTAGCAGAATGGCATTGAATCCCAGATCCTTAGCTGCCATAAATATTTATTGCTACCTTAGCTGGCTTCAAACTGCATCTCTGGCTGATTGCCATTCCTAAAGGTTATTTCAGAGAGGTTTTGGAGTGGACAAACACACTGACACACCTCCAGATTTCATATTCCCTGATGTTTCTAAACAGATTGTCAGTAGCTGGCAAAACAACTAAATGAAGACAGTCAGTGAAGAAAGTATGGGCCCCAGAATACCTTTGGGCATCAATAGATACCACTTTAAATCATCAGATCATAGCTATTCCAGTATGCATAAGTACTCCCAGTCTCACAGTGCTCTCTGAGTGGTTTAAAATTGTGCTAGTTGAAGCCTTCTGATAGAACAAACTATTATCTCATTCTATTCTGAGATCCTATAGGATTTTTGATTCTGATTTTTCTCCCCAGTAGTCTTTCTTCCAGGTCAGGAAGGTTTCCCTGTGGAACCAGTTGTCCATTGTCACAGGTTCCTGGTCTGTTGAGCACAGCAGAGTATGTGTAGTATCTTCCTGGACACGTTGAGTCCATGGTGGGTGAACTGTTTGGGGAGTGCACTGGAGGAGGTTTCTGAGTGTAAAGCTCTGCAGTGTGGATGCTGGCTGTTGTGGGTGTTTTGTGGGTAGTGCTATAATTCATCTTAGCTGAGCAATGTCAGCCTGCCTTCATTCTTGATGTGTGCCAAGGGTCAGCTTAAGTACTATAAACATGTATTAATATTTACTAAGGCTCTATGGTATGGTCCCGAATATACCCAGGGAAAATCACAGAATAATTCAGGATGGCAGTGACCTGTGGAGATTTTCTAGTCCAACCTGCTGCTCAAAGCAGGACAATTTATAGCAGGTTACTCAGGACTTTGTTCAGTTAAATTAACAGTATCTCCAAAACTGGAGAGTCTACAACCTCTCTGATGCCATCCTAGTGCTTGACATGGAAACACCAATATCTAATCAGAATTCCCCATGTTTCACCTTGGGTCTGTTACCTTTCACTGTACGCCTTTTGGAAGAGGCTGGCTACATATTTTCTGTACCTTCTTGTTAGATACAGGTATGTATATGCATACATAGATAGAGAGTGAAGCTAGAAGAGATACGAAAGGGGCCTTTTTATAGATGCTGCTGGTTGCAGGCAGCTTTACAGTTTTTTCTATATTCTGATTTTTTTTTTCTCTTGACTAGACCTTGTTGAGACAGGGTTTTGGAGGCAGTGGTAGTAGTAGTGCCAGAGCATATGTAGTACACTAAGATCTTCATATGGTTTGCTCTGATGTGAAGATTGGCACAGCTACAGCCTTGCAATGAACCTGCCACTGCCTCCTACATCCTGCCTCTGAATCCAGCATTATGTGACAGGCTGTGGACTGTGTTACAGGACTGGACTAAGTTCTGAATTACCTGTCTCCTTCCACCTGGGCTTTTCTGTGAAGCTCTTGGAGTGTCAAGTGCTTGAAACCCATTTGTTGGCATGTTTTTCCCCTAGGAAATTAATTTGATTTTGGAATGGATCCATCTTGCAATATTCACACAGTGTAAGACATTTCCTGCCCTGTTCCTGCACTGTCCAGGTGTGCCCCAAGTGAAGTCACAGAGCAGTGTGTCAGCAGTTTCCCTAACTTCAAACCTTGGATGCTATCAACTGGCAGCATTTTCTGCAAGGCAGCTTTTGACTGTGACCATCAAACACTGCAGAAGTGGTGTGTTTCTGTGGGAAAGGGAAGGTAAAGGTAAAGGTGTGGATAGCCTGCTTTGGCCTCGCACATCACTAGCACCTCGAGAGCTTTGGAACATGCATCAGTCAAAGCAGAGTAGGGATGAAACCATGTAGTAGATAAAACCTCCTGTGTATGCCAAATAATGGATAATGTCCCAGGCTAACACTGCTTTTGGGTGCTGCGGCTGAAACATTTAGACTTCATTTTCCCCATCCCTCCCAACTCCTGGACCTGCTCCTGTTCTATAATGTTGTTGTCAGAGTTTGTTAATGAAATCTTTTCCAATAGGCTCACACAGGTTAATGCACTTTGACCTACCCACGGTGGTGTATTAATAATCAGTTAAACACTGATTGAATTCTCAGTAATAATTCCTGTTCTAGCCCTTAGTGGATGATTTATGCAGAGGTTAGCAGAGAGCAACAATCAAGCAGTGTATCTTCCATAATAAGACAGAGGATCAGCTGGAAAAACTGACCTGCTGTCTGGCAATTGGTGTGAACTTCTTGTTTTTGTGGAAGCATAGGAACTGCTGTATTAGAGTAGGTCCGGAGGTCACCCACTCTGCTGCTGTAGTCTGGGTGGCCCAGGGGACAGCATAAAGACCACACCAGAGGAACTTGCTGGCTAGTCCGTTTCCCCACATTATAGCTCGGTGTTCTTTTGCCTTCGGAGTCCAGCACACAGTTAATATGTTTTTCAGAAGTTTATCATTATAATTGCTTTAATCTGCCCTCTTCATTTGCTGCAGTGAGCCAGAGAAACGTGTTTCCTTCATGGCAAACAAGTTGAAGCTGAGCAAAGCATGGGAAAGGTTACCATTTCTCTTTCCAGGGCACTGAGGTCGTCACACAAACACATTAAAAAATGAGATAGAACAGTGGGAAAAGATACACTTAGAAAACCCAATCCTAATTCCATTGAACTCAATAGGAGTTTTTGCCCTTGTCCTCAGTTTTGCTCCACACCTTTAATGTATCTCATCAATCTTTCCATTGCGCAAGGGCCTCATCAAAGTTTGATTAGCCCTTTCAAGGAAAACACTTTATTGCTGAGAAACAATGAATCAAGGCCTTCAGGTTAAATTAAAAGTCAGGAAGAGCCCAAAACCCAGCCCAGCAGTGAGATCGCTGACCTCTGGGAGAAGACCTGGCAAGGTTGTTACTGAAACAACCTCCTCTGCGCATCGCACAAGCTCCTGCAGCCTGGGCTCCCAGACCGGCCTGCTCACTCTTTTGGGTGCACATTGGCAGGACAGGCTTCCAGGATTGTATCAGCTGATTTGGATTCTGCCCCTGACTCTCCCATTGCCTTTCCGTAAGAGGCTGGGTTGTTCAGTTAACCTCCTTGCACTTTGCCTGCTCCAGATAGAAAATAATTTGTATTTATCTCTTTGAGATCTGTGTAAAAAGGATGCCACGTATCGCCCTCCCTCACTGCAAAAGCACCTAGAGGCAAATAATACAAAAGCCTCATAAGTGCAGTACGTTTTGGCCCGGCAGGTCTTTAACTGCCATTTCTCTGCAACTCCCTAACAGTTACAGTGACTGAAATGGAACGTCCTCCTCTCTCATATTCAGAGGCACTTCAGGAGAGCTACTGCCCAGCTGGTTGTGCACCACGAGGGGAGGACATCCCTACAGCAGATGACATGAGGTTCCATCGCAATAGGGGGTTTCATTTCTGCCATAGCACCCACAAATCGTGGCGCCCCTGTAACAAACTGGACAAGGAGCCTGACACCTGTGTGCTAAGGTTTTCCCATAGGGTCAAAGAATCTGTCCATTCCCATTTTCGGGTTATTGCTCAGTAATTATTCATCACTGAAGGGAGGAGAGAAAGAGGTCACTTGCTTTTGCCCATCTTGAATTTCGATCAGGGGCAAAATTGTACCTTTAAGAACTGTTTATAAGACCTTTCCTCTGCTAACAGCTAGCAACGTTTACCACTGATCTCCTCAGCTGTGGCTGGAGTCTCTTTGGCTCTGAGCCTGCACAGGAAGAATAAGGGAATAAGCTGAAGGGCTGTTTTTAGGGGATTTTTGCCTATTGTTTGTTTTCTTCATGATGTCTTTGGTGCTTGTTTCCATGGGAAAATTGCAGGTAACCACAGAGCTGAGGAAATTCTAGTGTCTTGGGAACTGAGGAGTGAAAGATGAGATATCTGAGGGAGAGGAGATTTTCAGGCAAGGAACTGTTTATGTTTTCACAGAACATTCAGCACTTGCCTGCAGTGCTTTAGCTACAGAGTATTTTTTTCCCTTAGACCACCCCATCTTGGCTCTTAGCAGAGTCTGAGAAGAGTAAATCAGATATTAGAGACCATTTAAAATAAGAATTTTATGGACATCATTCCAACTCTATGGTTATAACTATCCAGCACAAATGCAGTGTAATATCTTTACATAGTGTTTTACTGTAATGTTCTTGTTTGTCTTCTTCCCTTCTCTCATTCTCACCCTGCGAGGAGTGTGAGAAGTCTTAGCACTGGCAGGAGGGGATGACACTTCTCCTGCAGCAAGTCACCACCTCTTGGCATCTGCTCGCCTTCTGGAACCACTTACAAAGAGATACCTGCCACGGTGGCAGGTTCTTTCCCCAAAGGTAGTATCAAGAAACGCTTACATCTTCTCTCTGTTAGACTATTAATTTCTCTCTGTTAATACCACAGTATCAAGCAGTGGATCTTTTCAGTGGGCTCTATTCCAGTGGCAAGGTCGCAGAGTCTACTTTGGTATTACTTTCAGAACTTCCATCTCCAGAAATATCCGATTGGAAGGAAGTTGAGTGAAAACTGAAATTCCTGAAGCTCAACAAGTCTGAAAAATAAGCCCTAAGCAGCTCTGCTTGAGATTACAAACGGAACCAGCTTCCAGTCCCCATCCCTAGTGGGTTTTCGTATTTCAGCTGTCAATCACAGAATTCTCAGCCTTCCTCTGAACTCCTCATCCAAGAAAGGACACTCATAATTCAGTGAAGTCCAGTGATGTTGTGACCCAGATCATTTTCGGGTTTATTCAAAAGCTTTCCCCAAGTCCAGGATGTTTCTAGAGAACTCATCTTTGTCAAGCAGTTCATTTAGAAGGAAATGTGCTGAGCAAGAGACAGAAATAGCTATTTGCCTTCACTGTCCACATACGGCTTCTTGAATTTTCCAGTCAAGCCCAAGAATTACTGGTATTTATTCAAGTAAGATGATGAGATTACTTATTTTCAGTTGGCAATTAGTACATTGGCTTTAGGGAATGAAAACTGTGTTACATGAGAAAAAAGAACAGCAACATCAACAAAAGATTTTCTTCTGTTCCTTGTGCCAGTTTGTGTTGTGTGTAAATCTGTAGCTCTCAGCTGCCTCATTATCACTCATGTCTGGAATCTGGGGTGTGCCTGTGGTGTGGAGGGAGTTGCCTTTGCTAGCTCTTTGTCAGGCTTGTTTCAGAGAACAGCTTAGGAAAGGAAAGGCTTGTTCAGCCCCATGAGATCCGTTCTAGTGAAAGATGGGACTGTCATCCCTAGAGGTTTGCACTTTGCCTTGGAATGAAGTTAACCATCTCTTTCAAACCCTGCAGCTCTGGTATTAAAGATAACCAACCAGTCTTCACTTCAGAAGTTCCCATCACGGGGATCTCGAGGGGGATCCAAGCAGATGAAGCCATATTCTGAAATATTCTAGAATAAGTGCAGTAATAAGGAAGAGTTACGTGGGCACACAGTGTCTGTGTGGATTGGTTTAGCTCCTCTAATCCCTTGGGTTTGGGAGTGGAAATAACACCCCCTTTTTTTCTTCCTGTTTCTTGGTTGGACAAAAAAAATGAAATGAGCTCTGTCTGCCCTTCTGTGCCTTTCTTGCAGAGAGCTTGGGAGGTAGTAGGCAATGTCTCAATTAATGTGCTTCCTGTTTTCTGATAAGCTTCTTGTAGTTTTTTCCAGGTTTGATTTGACTCATGTCTGCGCTGAATGGAGTTGAGACATTCTCTTGATGGTTAATAAACAGCCAGGAAAGAAACTCCTGTCTAAGGGGCACAGAGTGTGAACTACAAAAGAACTGCAAAGTCCTATTTTCAGAAACCACAAATTAATTATTAATTAATGAATTCAGAAATCTGAATTAACTCAGCCAAGAAGACAGACATCTAAACACACCAAGCTCTGTTCGTTATTAATGTAAAGATACCAAACACACATTCTGTAAAACACCTTATAATAAGTCTTGATTTGAACTTCTCCCTGGAGAGTCCAGGCCTTGGCTGCCTTTTGCTTAATTCCGAAGCTGAAATTAGGAATGGGGTGAAGTTTTGCCTCTTTTGACATCAGGACGGTCTTATTTCTGGATCCAGATAAGCATGTGGATTTCATGCTGGTTTTAAAGAACTTGAGGCACAGCTTCCTGTTTCCTAGCTGGAATTTGTTCTGGTTCTCAATGAGAGAGTCAAGTTGGACATCAATGGCTATGCCTTTGTGCTCACAGGCAATTACAGCTGCAATTGATTGCATAAAAAAGTAGGAAAAAAAGAAATCTTAATTTTAAGCACTCTTAAGTCATTTGTCCAGAAGTGTTTTAATGCATATGGACAGGGACTGTTCATTTCCTTCTGTTGTGCGTCTGAAGTGTGAATAAGGTGCTTATGGAGAGCAAGTTGTTACAAGGGAGATGGACTTCTTTATTGCTTGAGTTGCTTGTGAAATATATTTTATGTAAGGAAGCACAGATTACCTAAATTAGAAACCCAGAACAATGCTGTTGTCTCATTTGGTCAGAGACGGGGATTGTGTGGACAACTGAAAGCTTGCTCAAAGGCAATCTGTGACCCACTCCGTACTATTCGTATGCTAATGTGAGAGTGGGTATCCTGGGCACCATCTGCTGTCCCTGAGGTCCCGGCCTTGGGCATTCAAAATTGGTTTGCTTTATTAATGCTAGGCCATCCAGAACAGCAGTGGTGCATTTGTTAGAGTCTATGAAATCAGAAGTTCCAATTGTACACATACAGAGATAACTGTCACTTTTAATAGTACCCTCAAACATGAGAGCTACCACATTTTCCAACCTCTTAGGCAAAGATGCTGTCTTTCAAGCTGTAGTTACCTTCAGCAAATACAACAAAGGCCTCTGGCCTTTCAGAGAGATGGGTTTTACTTCCTTGGAAGGTCATTTCATTCTATACAGGATGGATTTATTGGCTGGCTCTGCCTTTTAACTTTTGTAAATGCCCCCTAGAGAAACAGAGGAGTGTCTTGATAGAAATCAAAATTAATAAGTAGAACATACAATGTAATTGTTTTTGAGGGGTTAAAGGGATGGGGTATCAAGTATCCTCAGCTAGTCTAATTAAGCCAGTTGATATTTAAAGGACATCAGGCATCAGTTTTGCCTAAGCATATTGGCAGAACAAATGGCTGCAATCTCAGTTGTAAGTATCTTAATAAAGTCTCCTGTAATGATGATTTTGTTTGTGCTTATTAGCTATATAGTCCTTTCAGTGTCCATGTCTCTAATTGGAAAGCGATTCCTCCTTCTGCTCAATCATCTGAGTATTTAGATTGCTCATTACCAAGTGCCTGTGAGATACAAGTCAGCATAGTTCAACTGGTAGCCAGCAACTGAGGCCATCTGACCTGCTGTGTGCAGGGCTGTGCTCTTGGAAGAGGCAGAGCACATGGAACCCAGAAACTGCTTGTGTCCTGTTTCATCCTTGTCGAGGTGTAGGGCGGCTCTGAGCTGACACCCAGGCTCCAGCTGCTGTAGAAAACAGCATCTTGGCTTCCATTTTACACTTTCCACTTCCCTGACTGAAGTGAAGCATGACTAATACTGTGCCTTAGGTCCCCAGCCCTGAATCAACATTGGCAGCATTAAGGCTGTGCCAGATTCAGCCCCAAACTGCTCACAGAGACAGTATAAGAGACCTGAAGATGTTAGGAGAGTGGGGAAACCGTGAGGCGAAGCAATGTGACAGGCAGTGGGCTCAGCTGATGTCAGGCTTTTTATGGTGTCCTGTTGGGACAGCATTTTCTGATGCAGTGGGAAAGGAACAGGTCACCCAAGGCTGTTGATGAGCCAGTGAGTGTAATTTGGTGTTTGCCAGTCTGTCCTGGTCATTCCATTTCAGCGTGATGTGTGTGCAGAATGTATTTACAGCGACCTCTGTGATGGAAATAATTAGCCAAAGAACCAGTCATCTCTGGTTACCAAAGCAGACAACACACAGCCAACTGGGAGAGCAGCTTTGAGGAGCTCCTGTTGTTCCCTCCCTTGCCTCCAGAGCTTTCTGTTGGTTCTTTCAGTTACGGGTGCAGGAGACAAGCACTCCAGGGCCAGGGGAAATGAGGGGTAATTGCACTGTGGAAGGGGATTTTTGCACAAGGCTTGTTCTTTCCCATCTTTAGCTCAATTGCTTGAGAGTACAACAAGAGTGAATAGACAGAGGTGGTCAGTACCATCCTTTGGTTATTCTGGAAGCACTGGAAATAAAACACTGGATCTCTTTCCCTGAAATGAATACAATGAGGAGTAGGCTTCTCTTTGGTCTCCACATTCATGTAAGTTGTGCCATGGTCAAGTGACATTCAGCAGAGGTGGATCTAATAGTACATAAATATTTTAGAGAAGAGAATAATATTGTAACAGTGTGTGGTATGCACTCCTTAAAGTTCCAGATTAATCTGTATTTCCAAAAATATCAACCCAGTAGGTTTTCCTTTGGTCTCCTTGCTGTAAAAACTAGAAGGACATCCCTGAGACATGCATAGAGGAGAAAATACTTGTATCTGGAGGGTAAGTCAAACAGTGGGATATGAAGGATTGTTGTACAAATCATTCTAGGTAATATTTACCCTTGGATCTATCTCTCGCACTTTGTGGGATTACTTACATGGCACACTGGCATTTGGCACATGGAAAAGAGTCCTTGTTTTCTTTCTTCAGTCACCCTCAAGAAAGGGGTGAGATAATGAGGGGGGTGCTGATGAGAATGTCCCCTTTGGCTCTTCTGAGCTGAGGCGCTGAACTGGAACTGGGATCTGAGTATACAAGATGTGCTACAGATTGCTGATTACTCTTAAATTTCTCAGTGATTGAGAATGATCCATTTTCACGTAGCAGAACCGTTCTGAAGCATCATCCTTGTTTAAATGGGAGTCTTTCCTATCAGGACATGCAAACCCAGTGATTATTGTACTGAGCTGAACTGAGACAGATTCAAATACTAGTCCCTGATGTGAGATGAGGGATCTTGAACCTCAGTGCTACTGGGATAGGCTTGTTTTCATCTCACCGTAGAAGGCACTGAAATACTGAAACTTCAGACAGTGTCATGAAGCAAACTAGTTGTCTTCTTGTCAGATCCTGTATGCACTATGAAGCAAACTAGTTGTCTTCTTATCAGATCCTGTATGCACCATGAAGCAAACTGGTTGTCTTCTTATCAGATCCTGTATGCACCAGCTCCGGCTTACACACAGCTGGGGCTTAAGAGCATTTGCAGGGGGTGTTTATATGAATACGCAGCAGAGAGGACTTCAGTAAATGCTTCTTATCATGTGGGATTACATATCTTCTTCAGTGCCTGACCAAAATCAGCTCCTCTGCCTGCACCTTGCTGATGCCTGTACACACGGAGCAGTACGTGATGTGAAATAGTAAACTATTCATAGGTTAAGTTCTGCTCTTCCTGATTTGTTCTTCTCTTGCCGGATTCTGCACTGATAGGGCTGATTGAACACTTTTGAAATAGGTTTTTAGTTTCTTCCCTTGAAATAACATGTGCCACTCCATTGGAAGACAGCTGACAGTAAGAGCTAGGTTCTGATAAGTGAGGGAAACCAGAAACAGCAGAAGAGATGACTGTTAGTGTCTTTGTGTTTTCATTGTTGGCTGGATAGGAAAACTAGCCCTGTTAGTATGCTGGTGCTTGCATGTGGCATGAGGGTATCTGTCAAAATCTGTTGAGGTCCTTTAAAAAACTGTGAAATAACATTTCTGCAGAAGACCCAGAAGCTCCTGGAGAGATGCAGGGTCCAGACAACCTTCACAGCCTGACAGTGTCCATCTTCAAGAAGGCCACACTGACACATCTACACAAACAGCAGCAAGGGAAAGTTTGTGTCCAGAGAAGATAGAAAGGAATTGTGAAGAGAGATATTCAGAGATGGCAGGACTGCAGTGGGCAAGTCCTGGTTCTTCTGTGCAAGACTCTCTGGAGTGACAGTTTTAGTTAGGAATGGTGTAGTTACTTGTTTTTGAAAGGCTAATATTGTTTCCTTCAAGCTAAATTAAGTTAACTTAGTGCTGTAACATATTTCATTTGTTACCTTGTCAGCAACTACTGGATTTCTTCTGATCTCCTTGTTATGGGAAGGACAGCTGGGGAGGCCAGAGGACAAGGATGCCTCTCAGAGGCACTGGATGCAGACAGTGGCTCAGCTTTGGTCTTGATTATCTTTGTGTCTCTGACTTGATCTAAACTGAGCCAGTGCTTGGTTCTAAGTAGGTATTTTAAGACACTGAGATACCAGTGTTACACAAATACTCGGGAAAATGGACCTTCTTTCCTTCTCCCTGAGCATGGTGACCTTTGCTGTTGTTTGGTGTGATAACCCAGCTGGGAATCAAAGCCTCATTGTTCACCAGGGACTGGCACTAGGCAGTTCGAACTTGTTCTTACACCATTTTCAGACATACCATGCGGTGAGATACGGTGGATGGGCCCGGGGAGCTATTCGTTAGAACAGCAGTGGGAGTACCTTCCCCCTACCTTGTGAATTCAGGAGCAGGCTGAGCAGAAGTGCTTGCTTCTAATAGTTACCAGAGCTGCCCATACCTAGCTGTGTTGGGGTGACTGCTGGCTGGGTAACAAGAGCGACAATATGTTCTCCCCAGTCACCAGCTTCTCCTTTAGCAGAATTCTTGTGAGTGTTCACTTTCTACCTGCAGATTAACACCCTAAAAACCATCTTGTGGCATGATTTACATCCTTGCATTTGTGCACAGTCGTGGTTCTTTTCTAAGCAGAAAAAGTCCTAGCAGAATACAGCCAAGGAGGGAAGCTGAATGTAACAGTACCAGCAAAGGGAAGAGCAAGACTGCTTTTTTCTTCCTGCTGGTTCTGTTCTTCTCCTGGTGCTTCTGGGACACTTCTGCTTATAGGCCCATTCTGCATGAGCTCAGCAAGACCTCTTCCTCAGCTCTGTGTGTGTACCAGGCAACTGATTTGCAAGGCCCAGTTTAAACTGGTAGATCAAAATGAGTGCAACTCTGCATAGGCTTCCTCAGGAGAAAGGAATGTTTTCTCATTCCTGTCTCACTTCATATTTCACAGCTGCAGTTTGTCTTGTTTTCCTCCTGCCTAAGGCCCAGCAAGTGCTGCAATGCACTGGGGTTTAAAAGATTATTTATTTTAGGGCACTGATGCCTTATTTGAAAAACTGTGCGTGTTTAGTTTATTTTACCAGGGACTCTGAGCAGCATAGGGAGTTTGCAGGGAGAAGAGGAAGGCAGTGAGTATGCGTATCTCACCCAAAAGTGTGTTATATAAAGGCATGCCTCTCAAATTACCTTAAGCAGGATGGATTGTGTTGATCTTTGTCCCTGCATTCACTTTTCTTTCGCAGTGGCTGTACATCCCACTTTCTCCACCTTAGTATAATTCCATCCCTGATTGCATTGATATCTGAATGTCCTGGAGTTATCCAACACAGGTAAAACTGGTAGGAAAATTAACTTCCATTAACCTCAGCACGTACATGATTAGTCCTTAGCTGCACCGTCTCCAGCCAAAACCAATTCTGGTGACAGTGTAGGAAGTGAAGCATCAAGAATGAGCTCCCAAGTCCTGACACCTGGCCGACGGATCTCTTGTGTCACTGTGACAATGGTATGTTGCTGCTCTACTTCTAAGAAAACTTCTTGGAAAAGGGCTTATACTTTGGAAGAAGATCTTGGAAGCAGCCATGATGGCTCTTGAAAGCTTTAACCTGGTAACTTGAGTGTCTCAGCTACCTTGTACTCCAGGTTGATCCAGCAGCACTGAAGCTTACAGTTTAGCTTAGTCAGGCTGCTGCCGAACAGTGCTGTCTTACACATGTGGGTATGCTGCCAGCAAGAGCGCAAAGACAAGGCTTGCCTCAGTACATGGGGGATGTCACTTGTGAATCACAAGGGAGGAGATGGAAGCGTGACCTTCCTGCCAGCTATAGATCCTGAGAGGGAGCACTCTTCTTTCACACCACGCTTTCATTTGATTATTTCCACTCATAGGTGCACCATCTTACTGTCCTTGTCCCAGAGAAGGTCTCAACAGCAGAATTCAAAGAATGTGGCAAGGCTGAAATGTATAAATGTTTGTTAAAAATTCCCACTCTATATAGAATCATTTGCATTTTTAATTCAAGGGGGATCTCAAAAGCCCATCCATAGTGTGCCGCTTGTCAGCCTCTCTTGGGTCTGGTAGGCTTCTATCAGCTCAGGGCTAGCTTGTCCTGCTATATATGGGAGTGCTGGAGGAGTAGGTTGGTTTAGACGCACTGGTGTAATGTGATACATATAATTAATGTGTTGCTCCCTCATCTCTCACCAAAATAAATGAGTAAGATACAAAGCCAAGTCCTGCCTTGAGCCTTCCGCCGGAGCTTTCGAAATGTTTGGATCAAGGCCTCCAGACTCCAGGCTATTTGATCATCCCATCCAGAACCTGGGGAGACACTGTTGGGTTTAGTAGAGCCCCGATGTCTCTCTCATACAGCCAAAGGTCACAAAGTCTCCTGCAGTGTCTCAGGTTGCGTGAAGTGAGTTTGACAGTTCCAACAATGTGAGAGATTTCTTCTGAAATACATTTTGTGTGGATCTGGAAGTCCAAGCACAAATGTGCTGGATTATTGAATGGCCACGTCCCTTTTGCAGTAACTGTGAGAGACTGGGTAACTAATTCATCCCAACAGCATCCACAAGGGTGGAAAACATTTCCAACACATTTTCTACCTGGAAGAAACCTGCAGAAGAAAACATGCTTCTAATGGGGATATGCACCATCATTCACTTGTATGAATTACCCACTCTGATGAGGTTGCATATATTTCCTAAAATCCTAGCTCTGAAGTCAGGTGATTTATGGGAAGATTCTCTGTCTTCATATAGAAGACAGTTTCTAGTACTCCTTGTTGTGAAGGGGAAAATAAAGGAAAGCTTGAATACATAGATGCAAAAGGCAGAAACACCATCAGGCAGACAGATCATATAATATCTAAAACCATCTTGTTTTCTAAGCCAATCTCATTATTCTTTAGGATCTGACTAATGATTTTTGAATGCCCAGGTTGGCTTTGGAGACAAGAGACCTGATCTTCACAAGAGCCAAGTACTTTACTCCAGCTGTCACACCTATAAAAATCACCCATTAAAGTTATGCCTGAGGTCCAGTAGTCAGACAGAAACAGTTGGGGGTGGAGAGATGCAGATGCACGGCGTTATGTACCTGAGATATGCAATGGTAATATGTGAACTCTGTTAAGCAACACTGTCTTCTCTGAGGCAGAAACAAGAAATAACAGTAGGGGCTTCTTCGTATTTTGGTCTTTTAGGATGTAAAACATTAATGTGAAAATATTATGAAGTAGTTACGAAATCGGCATAGCTGAGATTTACATCTAAGGAACAAATTAGGTTAAAGGGAGGGGGAAGTAGAGAAAAACACATGATATCAAAGGGAAGCCAGAAAGGATTTTTCACTGGGGAATACCCTGAAGTAAAACTGAGGAAATTGGGAATTTTGCCTTTGTTTGGAAAAAGGGGTTTTTGAATACCAGTGCAAAGTCTTACTGGAGACAAAGCCCCTCTTGCAGTGTTCCTTCATTACAAGTTTTGCTGGTTTGAGGTTTTCGTTAAGCTCAGGGTTCAGAGGAGAGCCTCAGCATCCCCTAAGGAAGTAATTTCCTGTGTTCCCCATCCATGGAAGAGTAAGTGGAAACCTGAGCCAGCTGCATGTTAAAGAGGAGAAACCTTTCTTGGTCCCAGACCCCGACTGCTGCTTGTTTGTGTTTATTCACTTTGAGTCCTGACTCTTGTCTTGTCAAGTGCTGGGGGTTAGTGATAGTTCAGCTTTTACCCCAAGGTCACTGATTGAACCTCGTTGTACACTTCGCAGTGGGGTTTACCTCATGTAGCTCTCTCAAGGTCAGGATGGCAGCACTGCATCTTTGCTAGGCTTTAATCTAAGGAGAACAGTTTCCCTGTAAATACACTTCTTGCAGCAAAGGTAGGCTTTTTTGAAAGTTCAGGTTCAAATTACCAGAAATAATAGAAGCACTCAAAGCCTTGAATGTTCCATACTTTTAAAATAACCTACAATTTTATAACAGAAATAAAGGGAGAGAAATTTATGTTTCAGGGATGCTATAAAAGAAGTGGTGCTTCCAGCAGGTCTCTTAATAGGGAAAGGGGATGACTTGGCTTCTGAGGGACGACAATAGAAAGTTGTGTGTGTGAATAACAGGAAAGAAAGGAGAGTCCTTATCGTGCGTGCACGATGTATGTTCTACCTGCTCATTTTCCCAATAATTATATATACACCAAACCAAAAGTCCCTCTGTGATCAGTGCCAAGCCAAACCTCCCTAACAGAGTGCTCCAAATAAGCTCCTTTCATTCCTCAATTCTACTTGTCCTTTTCAGTGAAGTAAGCTGCTATTTCCACCTACGTGTTCTCCTATTGTAGGAGGCCTTTCTCTGTCTGCTGGGGATCTTCCTGAATGTGAGGGTACACAGAATCCCTCCCCTGCAAGTAAAAGAGGGCTTGGTTTTGTACAGTGCAGTGGTAGCTGGCAAATGAAGCCGTGTATCCACAGAAAGTGAAAAGTATTCTTTTTTCTGTATAAAGGGGCTTACAGGGGGTTAATTAACGCTGACCCCATTGAAAGGGATAGCTTATGTGCCTGCTTGAGGGAGGGGAGGTTAGAGCCTCACATGTGGTGGTGGAAATCTCTTTTTCAGTGTATTTGTGGCCTGGTGCGGGGCTGAAGGGGCAATGGAGCCTGACAAATCAAGCAGCTGTTTGCCCCACAATAAGCCAGCTGGTTTGAGACCCAGGCTGTGTCACTGAGTCTCTTGCATATTCAAACCCAAGGCATATTTGCTCCTTTAATTAGTGCTCCCCCTGGTCCTTGGAATACAGGTTTGTGACAGGGGGCTTGTTAACAGCAGATGAAGAAAGATTCCCTGCTTTCCCAGCCTCTCTGAGGGGGAGAGGAGGAGGGGAGCCGGGGGACCACTGGCTGCAGGGAGGGAGGGTTGCTGTGTGGCTGAGGTTTGGGGATGGAAGAGGGGCTGGGGGGAAGCTTCTCTTGCCCATTGGAGACAGGGTTTGTGTCAAATCAGAACTGTGCTTTTTGAGCTGAACCACAGCCGTGTTTGAACTTGAGGGAAGATTCCAGCATGGTCGCAGTTCAGAAATGTGGCCTTTAGAACTTTAAGCTTTTTCTTGAGCCCATCTCTTATCAGGTGCATGGAGGAGGCTACAGAATATGACAGTCTTAGTGGTTATGTCTGTAGTGTGGGGGTCCAGCCTGTGTGACCTGCTCTCAGCAGAGATCCCACACAGACGTGTCCTCCACCAGCTCCAGGACTGAGAGGGAAACCTCCTGTGTGACTACTGTAATGCAGTGAAGTAGGCTCCTATGAAATGACTTACTTTGCTGGACTCTGATAGCTCAGTTGTCTTTTGCCCCAGCAGGTCCAAGTCTTTTCCTGACAAGGTAACAGTCCTCCCAGCCTTGCTGATAAGAAATTGGCACTTAGAGTACAATGAAGGAATTTACCTGATGCTCCCATTATCCAAGGGGATATTGCCTCTTGTTATCCCTTATCAGTGACTTCTTCTGGTGATACAATCAGGGAGCTGCTGGTATTGAGGTATTATTAGTAAGGCTGAGAGCTGTCACATCACTTTAGGTGGATTTGCTCTGTCTCTGCTGTCACACTGTATAGGAGAAACCAGGCAAGCCCTGCATTTCCAGGGCAACAAAATGCATTAAACTTCCAATAAAGCTGCTTTTTCATATGAACAGCTATAAATTAGCAAACTGCTGAGTGGGTCATTTGTTCTATGGAAGCAAAGCATTGATCTCCCAAGATTGACCATTGTTTTTTCTCTTTTCAGCAATATCATTGGGGATGGATTAAACCATGACTCAGTTTAACCCTTTGTTAGTAGGAATGGTGATAGGAAAAACCCAAAGGAGGAGATAATGGAAACTGGTGTTAGAGTCTCAGAAAAGTGTAGTAAATTAACAATTTGGTCATTTTTCATGTTATTATTGACTGCTTTTAAAGCTTGGAGAGAAATAGAGAGGGAGGTCTGAAGAACCCCATTAGAAAACCTGATCAGTGCTTTCCTTCTCTATTCTACCTTGGGATAGAAAAGGGAAATTCAAACAGAGAAATGGGCAGTGAGTAACAGCTGAAAGACCTTATTGCATGCAAAGCAATGGGCTGGACTGTAAGAATTAACTGCCAAGAGGAGTCTTCAAGGAAAACCACACAGTAGGATTGGAAGAGGTAGAAAACATTTACCAGTGCTGACAGCTTCGTCAGCTCTGAAGCAAAGCCGTGGTGGAAAGCAGTCAGCTGTGAGGCTGCAGGGCTGCAGCATCTGCTCTTTGAGAGGATCCCCTTTTGCACAGAATCGTTCTGTGTGATGAGGAGAGGTGTAGCAGGGGGGCAGGCCGGGGCTGTTTGTCTGCCCAGGGACCTCAGATCTTCTCGGAAGTGGCCCCGAAGGAAGAGCATGGCAGATCGTCTTCCTCCGTGCTGCCGCTGAAAAGCTCTCGTACATGTTGTGTAATTAATTAAGTTTCCAAGCTGTGTAATAGCGGGTTTGCTGGAGAGGTGCTTTAATGGCACCACAAAGTGTCCTTGGGCGAACTAAAAAGACATTACTTTGAAAGGTAACTGCTCGGAGCCACACAGGGACTTTCGGGGAACGCCTGCGCTGTCTCAGGCGGAAAGACACGTACGTCTTTGTTATCAGGAGCCGACCCCGTGCTCCTGGGCATCCACTGAGACAGAGGAAGATCTGCTGTTCCCAGGAGAACCTTATAATGTGGCTTCTGGTTGGGGAATTCTGCCCCCAGCCCTCTGGAGGGGAAGTTGTTGAAGTTCACAGGACTGGAGATCTGACAGCGCTCCTGCCCTCACCTCAGGGAAACACGCGTGTGCGCTGCCTTGCGGACCTGAACCCAGCAACCCCAGCAAGGTGATTCCCACTGCTTTCGGTGGCTTTGGAGTGGGCCTGTAAGTGCTTTGTTGTCATGTTCGGGGCTTTTAGGGACAGGAGACTGGGGTGGAGACTGTAAAATGTCAGTCGTGCATCCCGTGGCTCCCTTCTTCCCATCTATCTACATTTCCATCCCATTTGATCCTCATCTCCCTTGTTTTCAGGCCAGTTGACCTCTTGCAAACTCTGGTCAGTGGTGTGAAGGAAGGTTCTCGTACTGACTCCTCAGAGTTGTGGACTCTTCACTCCTGGCAGCAGAGCTGCCAAGGCAGCCTGAGCTCCTGTAGCTCACAAATTGCCCTGGTTCCAACACCTCTGCCCCTCCTTCCCTGCCTGCTAAATTCTTCTTTGATGAAAGCAAGCGGCACGTGCGCTCCAAGTGCTGGAGACAGGGAATTTCCTAACTGCAGGTGAACTGTTAGGGCATGTGTGGTCTCCCTTTAGGAAAGTGAGTATGTTTATAATAAAACTGTTCCTCTGTAGATCAAGACTTTCAGATCTAAAGGTTCAAGCTGCTTTTTGGCTTCCATAACAGCTCCCTGGGTTGTTTGGAAGCCTTGACTCAGGTACAAGGTCTGGTATAAGGTGTGTGCACAGCAAGAACTTACTGGTTATTCAACTGGAATTCAGGGGCTCGGGGGAAAACCGTTAATGCACTTGCAATGCTTTCGCTGCATGTGGGTGATCTCACAGCTTGGTTCTTTGTGTACAGAGGAGGACAGGGGTGGTTTGCAGTTTGTTAGCCCATGATTTTCACAAGATAGAGGAGCACTGTTTGTATTTTTATTACCCTCCCTAAAGGGTTTTGGTAGAAGATGATGTATATTTGAAATAAAATACTTTGCTGTTGTTTGGTAGAGAGGTGGGAAGGAATCAAAACTCTGTTTGCTTTATTTCAGAAACAAATCATTCCTTTTGTGTTTGATTTTTTTTCTCTCTGCTTTGGGTTTTTCTTGCCTGCTCCTTCCCACCACCCACAGCATTTTTGAACTCCTGATGCAGTTCATAGAATCGCAACCTGGTTTGTGTTGGAAGGGACCTTAAAGCTCCTGCAGTTCCAACCCCCTGCCATGGGCAGGGACACCTTCCACTAGAGCAGCTTGCTCCAAGCCCCTGTGTCCAACCTGGCCTTGAACACTGCCAGGGATGGGGCAGCCACAGCTTCTCTGGGCACCCTGTGCCAGCGCCTCAGCACCCTCACAGTAAGGACCTTCTTCCTAATGTCTGATCTAAATTTACCCTCTTTCAGTTCAAAACCATTCCCCCTTCCACATCGCCATAAAGCTTAGGGTTTTTTTAGGGATATTTTCTTTTATATTTTTCTTTCCACACTCTTTTGGGAAAACAAAACAAAGCTGTAAGATTTCCAAAGAAAAATGAAGGAGAAAAAGGCAACAGTGGAATTTTGCCACTCTGTAACTTTGCCAAAATCGGAGAGTTTTGGAAAGGTAGAAAATAAAAAGGGTGACAGTGAAAGGAAGAAAATGAAACTCCTCATTCCTATTTTTGCATTTAGGAGTAGAAAAAAAGGAGCTTTGACAGATTTTCATTACAGAAATTGTAACTTCCCCTCCGTCCTCCTCCTGTCTCCCCATGTGCTGTCCATGTATTTGGTACTCAGGCTGCTTCCAGGGGGGAAAGCTGGAGGACGAGAGCAGGGTGTGAGTTTGGGCAAGCTCTAAAGAGAAGCACCTCGTGTGTTCCTGTCTCCTGGGGCGCTGCAGGAGGTGGGTCCTCCTGCATCTGGTGCTGCTGAGGGGCAGTGGCACATCCAGGCCAGTGATGCCATCGGGAACACGCAGGTTGGATTTCATCTGTACGCTGGACCTGACTGACGAGCAGTGGTTAGCCCGAGCTAAAGAGGGGATTGCAGCATAGCTGAGCCAAAGGAGAAACAATGTGAATCTGATTTGACTGGATTGCTCATCCCGAGGAATATGGTTCAAACTCTTTGTGAATCATTACAGGGTGGAGGGGTGTGAAAGCTGGGTGAAGAGTTTCTAGAAGAGAAGTCCTTGCTGCTCAGGGCTGTTTGCTCACTGTTGCAAGGAGATGTGGGAAGGGTTCAAGATGCAGCTGGATTGTTTGGTGCCAAAGAGATGGTCTCAGTGTTCAACTTTGTAAAAGATCAGTGTAAATGAATTTTTGTTTCCTAATGCTGTGGTGAGACAACCACCACTTGGAGCCTGAAAGCATTTCTCCTACAATGTCTTCATTCGTGGTACGATCTACACCCCAGACTGCTGAGGATTTCCTTATAATACCATAGGTCAGAGAGGAAAGATTTATCATCTCTTTTGGGAGGCTCCTAGTTCGCTGTTTAGCACACTTATGCGGTGAAAAGTAGATTTACCCTAAATAGGGAGAGGAAGAAATTGTCTGTGGTGTAGGTTCTGTCCCATCTCTTACCCCCAAGGGTTTCCTGACATACTAAGCTGTGACTGGAGCAAACTGAACAGCTCTTAGAGAACTCCTAGTTGAGAAGCGAGTTCTCCATTCTCTTCGTTTGCTTTTCCTGTTTCTGTAGGAATAGTGATTTTCCCTCAGTTTCATTTTGTTTTGGAAATGTGGTGGAGCTGTACCTTGTGACAAATCCTTAAGGACTGAAATGTGTATTGCATCCCACAAAACCCACTTTCTTTTGTTTTTCTTTCAGGCAGGTTTGGTTCCATGATCTGGTTGACTCTATCTGTCCAATTTTGCTTCTGTGTGATCTGAATGGTTTTGATCCAGGAGAGGCTATTTCTTGTTTCATCCTGCTGATTTTAGGGAAGAGAACTCACGTTGCCAGCTTCTCCTTGCAATGAAAACTGCGGAAGCAGCATCCAAATGGATTGACTAAGCAAATTCCTCAGGCCTAGCAACAGTTTGTTTCACTTTGTTCACTGGATGAAAATTGCTTCTGGAATTAGTCCTGCGGAGAAATGCTCATCTTTGCAGATGCTGCACTCACTCTCTGGTACTCTTACAATCTGCTTTCAGCAAACTTGCTAGTTTTCCAGTTTCAGCAAACTACGTGTTTATGTTCTTTGGTGAGGAATATCATTTGCCCAGAGATGTAAGCAAGGGGAAGGTGAAAGAAACATCAGCACAGGCTAAGTGTACTGCTCTGGACATCTGTGTGCACTTTTGTTCTGGTCCAGATACGGAAACTAGGGTCTGCATTCAGCATTGCTCTCGTGATACCAGTTCTGCTAGCGCCTGCTTTGGTTTGGGGTGATTTACTGTGTGGTGCATTTGTAAGCAGGATGTGCCAAAGTTAGAACAATTTCTCTGCCTCCTTTTGATCCCTCAAATGTATTGCTTTCAGCTACAGCAGGGCGTTGATCAAAAGCAGTTCTGACTTTTGTCCTTTTCTGGTAAGAAGAACAGGGTGAATCTTTGCTCCTTCCTATCCTTTATCTCTCGTTGGTTGTGGTTTTTATGGGATGACTTTGTTTTGCAGATTGGAATTTGAAAGGCAGAGTTGATTTTTCAGCCCCAAAGAACCGGCAGGACAGCCCCAGGGAGATGTGACCTCGTGATGGACGTGGTTGCAGAAAGCTGTTCCCCTGCTCCATAGCTGAACTATGTGCAGGCACAGGGTGCATGGGCGATGGAGAAAGAGCTGGAGTCTTTTTGTCCTTCTGAACAAAACCCCAAAAGCAGGAGCAGACAAAGCAGGGGCACTTCTCATGCCACAGAGAGGTAAGGTGTTGTGGTAGCTTGTCATCCTCTTTGGTTGTGCTGCACGTGACTGCACCGTGGGAGTCAGCCTTGTCAGGGACTGACTGTGTGCCTCACTGGCTTACAGTGTATTCACACTGACAGGGTTTTCCCAGGTTATTAGACTCATTTGAGGAGGAAGCTGGATGTATTTTGCTAGCAGTGCTTTGGACACCTCTGTCATCCTCAGCTACGCTTTTAAACCTTAAAGTAAATTCTCACTTAATATAGGGCTTGCTTTTCCTTTCCCAAGTGAGTAAGCACAGAGCTGATGGGGCAGGCCATCAGCTATCTTGGACTCTGAGGCTGGCTTGTCATTTCCCACAGATGTAAGGGTTGTTCAGCGTGCTCTTCCCTCAAGCCCCAGTAGCTTCTTCTGACCTTCTGTGCCATGAGCAACTTCCTGGGTGGACCTGGAGCCGCCCACCCAGTTCACTGGGGACCTGGGAGCCACCTGCCCAGCCAGTTCATCAGGGTGGCTGTGAACTGAGATCTAACAGAGCCGTGCTTTCAGATGAGCCCCGCTAGAAGGCACCCCTGCCCAGCCAGGAACCAGCTCCAACTCCTCCAACAAGGGGCAAAAGATGGTGAGCTCCTCAGAGAGGGGGTTTTTATGACATGGGGAAGAATAGGATCGTGGGTCAAATGTCTGCTCTTGGACCCTGCTGCTGGATGAATGGGAAAATGTGCTGGTTTGCTTCTTGTGCTTAGGAGAAAGTGAGAGAAATAGCTGCTGCTTTGGGGGCCGTGAGGATGTGGAGGAGACTGCTCCTGCACCTTTGCCCAATCCAAAGTCTACGTGACACCAAGAGTAATCTGACCCCACATTCTGAGAGTAGAATTCCCATACTCAGGTGGGTTATCTGGCCTGCCTACTCGCTCTGTCTGCAGTGGAGAGTATCTAAATAGATCTGTCCAGACATTTCTAGAGTTTCTCTTTCCCTAGCTATGCCAAGCACAGTCCTTTAGCTTGGCTGTTCACAGCTGACTAAATCCTGTTAAGAATGAGTCACTCCTAAATGAGAGGTGACAATGGATATGCAGACAGCAAGAAGCTGAGAGTGAGATAATGAATATTAGAGAAAGGCTAAACTAAATAGGGAATGAGCAGTATAAACTTGCAGCCCTTATAAATAGCACTGTGCTGGAAGGATTGGGTTTAGTTAGAAATTTAGTTCCCAGGGAGAATTTAGATTTCCTGACTCATAAGTTTATGTCTCTCAACCTGTCCTTCCTTGCCAGCTCTTAAAAGGGACACAGGTTGGCACAGGTGTGTCAGTGAGGAGATTCCCAAGGCAACACCCCCCTCTGTATTGATTTAAGACGTGGCATTAATGACTGGTGAAATAATGTTCTTCCCTCTCAGTCAGCCATTCTGTGGAGCAGAAGATGGAATGGAGCTACTTATCCCAGGCTCTTGGCACTGTATCTTGTGTGAGGAAACCCCCTGTGGGCTTATGGCTAAACAGAGCGCTCCTGCTTTGTGCTCCAGGCCCTGTACCAGGTCAGCAGTGGCTGTTTTTCATGATGGAAGTAACTGTACTTCAGTGGAGACAAAAGTGACCCTGGAGTTTGTTTTACACATTGGTTTGGAGTGGACATTGGCACAAGGTTATTGCTTAAGGCAAAGATTTGCAATAAACTGAAGGGAGTTAATTGTCTGAATCCCATTAAAATGCAATATAATTATAAAATCCCATTAAAATTTCATAGAATTATATAGCTTTATTTTATTTTAGTTATTTATATTGTGTGCCATGCACAGTGCTAGTTCGCATGCATCTCTGTTGAAGCACTCTGCAAGACTAATGTCCCTCCTAGTGCTGAAAATGAACCACTTACTTTTCCTAATTTAACAGTATCAAAAGCAAATGTTTGACTATTTAAGAAATATGATATCTCAAAACTTCATTTATCTGTACCTACACCAAAACATCTTTGACACGACTAAAAAGACAAATTACTGCTTTTGTCTTAAAAGAAACAAATCAGACTGTGAGGCAGGCAGGAGTCTGGAAGCAAAATGAGCAAAGAAGCTTGTGGATGAAATCATGGCAGATAAGTGGGAGAGTATCTACTGGAGTTGTCATATTGGCTTCCTGTGGCTTTCACTCATAATTGAATTAAATGAAATTTAGCTGTATGTGGATAAAAGAAGCAGGAGGGCATCTGAACGCTCTCTGGTAGCTATGGGAGGAGCAGTGAAGGAACTGAGATTATTTGAACCATTAATAAATAAAATGGCCCATGGGGACTGAGTTCTTTAATTTCTTCCCTGTGGAAATCTGAAGCCAGAAGACAACGGGTGGTGGGATGGAAAGAGGTTACGTGAGTGTGTAAAAGCCACGGGGCCCTCAGCTGGGGCATTTTTGGGGTCTTTGGTGAAATGTTATCTTCAGCCAGGTCCCAAACAGGACTGCGCAAGACTGAACCATCAGCACCCCAGAGCAGCTTCCCTTTGGGGAGCGATCTGTGTGATGGATTGTCAGGGGGATGCTGACGTGCAAACAATTGCAGGAGTTGGGAATATCTTTTCCCCTTTTTTTTGGTAGTGGTATTTTTGCCTTTACTTTCACTCCTTTTAGAAAAAGGAGCTGCTGGTGAGGGACATGTAGAGGGAGAGGACTGAAGGAGGGACATGTAGAGGGAGAGGACTGAAGCAAGGGTGTTTGCCCCCATTACGAAAGCCAGTGGTTTGTGGCATGATGATTTATTCATTTAGGAAAATAGATGGTATTAAAATGAAATAGCAGAACTCAATTTCTTTGCATGTTCTGATCCCACTGACTTCAGAGCAAATGGTTCTAATTTTCTCTGCTAATAACAGTGTTTTGTCTCTGTGAGTGTAGAGCTTTGGAGTTACCTGAATCATTGGTACTAGCTTAGACCAGCCTGGCTGATACTGGGCACTAGCTCGGCTGCTCTGGGAGTCAGTGGCAGCCAGAAGGAACTGAGGAGCCACTTCACTCCCATTATGTTGCTTGAACTAAGCATAAAGACTGTGTAGCTGGGGGGTCTTTGACCACTGACCGTTGGATTTGGGTTCTCATGGGAGGTTGATCCTCCAAGATCCCCAGTAAAACTTTGTTTTCTTCCTTCTTACTATGCCTCAAAACTTCCATCTTCCACAACAGCATTTGTTATTCTGCAGGTTCTGACAGAAGACAGTGCTATTCCTATGTTTGACCTAAATCATCCTCTTACTTCCTTATTCATCCTTAGCTGTGCCCACTTGTTACTTCAAGCTCTGTATCTGGTTTAGCAGCTCACTGGGAAGGCTGCGTGTGCTCATTTGGTCTTCTGGGGTCCTGGCCTGGGAGATGGGTCTTGCAGGTCCCACTGCAATACTGGTGATGATGATGATGCTTATTTTAGGGTTGGCTAACAAAGGCAGTGAACTCTTCAATTATTAAGGACACTCAGATAAAAGCTGGCTCTTTCTGTGCAGCAGCACCTCAGCTCTTCTGGAATAGGCACTTGCTCTTGTTGGATCATACTTGCATGTTCTGCACTATTAATTTTCCCCTGCTACAATCAATCTTTTAATATTAAGAAACATTAAATATCAACCCATATTTCATATCACTTCTGTAAAATTACTGGGCAGAGTGAGCTACAGGGTAGATCTTTAAATGGGCATAAGTACCCCACATCCCTTTGTAACTGTCTGGCAGTTGGCACTGAAGCTCATTGGGCTTCTCACTGATGCAAAAGTGACCTGAGAAGTGGAGGCAGAGGGAACTTTTTACTGTGTGGAAAATGCAACAAGGAATCAAAAGGTAGGGGAGAAGAGGTGGCTCCCCATGCAGAAGGCAGAGCGTATGGCAGGGTGTCTGTGAATTTCTATCCATTTTCATGCCATCTGCTTGTGCTCTGTGTTTCAATTCCTTCAGGAGAGGGGCAGCAGCACTAGGGAGAGGACAGAGAGGCTTGGGTAAGACCATAACAGCTTTTTCACCCTCTTTTTTCCATTTTGTACCTAAGGAGTTGGACACACGCAACACCCAAGTGGTGGAGTCAGGTGAGCCCATAGTGTTGCTGGCCATAGAAGAGGAGTGAGTGACTGCTCTGATTCTTTGCCACTGGGCCCCTTTGGACATCGCAGGACTCATTCTGCATGAGTCAGTGATGATAATGAATCCCTCAGCCATGTGTGGGAGGGATGTACTGCGTTGTACAATGTGGGTTGTACTATGTACCTTGTGGGACAATGAACAGGTAGGAGTTGTAGTTATGTAGTACAGAGGTTTCTCAAGGTGGAACTCCCCTACTATGTCTTTGGCCTTCATCCCCGTCTCTGTTTATTTTTACCTGACTGAAGCAGTCCCTCAAGCAAACCAAGAAGCCACCCACTTTGGGTTCATTGATGTAGAATGTTCTTTTTAACACAACCACCGATACCCATTTTATACAAGGCTGCAGTTCATCTGCTGCACAAGAAAAACACAACCCCAGTCTTGGCAGTGTTCAAACCATCAAGTCTGTGTGTCTTGAGCCAACTGCTGACATAAGGTGCTTCCCACCCCTTTCATTGCCCGTTGTAAAATGTTCTTGAACTTCTTCAGAAACCTGATAAAAGAAATATTCTCTGCTCTATTCCTGCAAGGTCCTTGGAGCCAGGCTCGTTTGAACAGGAGCCATGAGCTCTGGGCTGGTGACCCTGAATGTGTGTGCATCCTATCTGCAGTGGCCAGCTACAAAAAAGATAACCTGTATGTGTGGTGCATATGCTGAGCTGCATGTCATCCCTGTAGTTCAGTGCCCAGACTAATACAACAGAGCTGGGCAGTGCACTGGAGAGCAGGAATGTTTGCAGAGCCTGCCCAGCCCCTCTCTGCCTAATAGGGTTGATTCAACCTGAGCAGTTGCCACAGAGAGGCATCGACACAGCAGGGACCAAGATGTCTACCATGTTGTAGGCAAACTTTGTTGTTTTCTCATCATGTCTTCAAAGCTTTACTATTAGTGTTTCTCTATGGTAAGAGGCAACCTTCTCTGCAATAGCAACCTGTGATGCAAATATTTAAATGTGCATCTCTTAATCTAGATTTGCACATTTTCCTTGGTGCTCACATGATAAGGAATTCAGGTTTTGGAATATTGCTTAGACAGCAGCCAGTATTGCATCTAAGTCCTATTTAATCTTCCCCACACGGTGAAGAGCAAAATCCCAGAGCTGTGGCATAAGAAAGGTCCTGTACTGCTTGGAAGTGATTAGAGTGCTGCTGTTGTCAGCGTTTGAAGAGAGCTGTTGCCAGGCTACTTGACCAGTCAATAATGAATGCTCATTAATCTGTTTTCCACTTCTTGATGACAGTTGTTAGATAGCCTGATCAATTTTATGATTGCCATTTGTGTGATGGCCTCCTGCTGCTTTACTCTGTCTTTTTGTTTTAAGGAAGAGGAGAGCCAAACTCTGAGAGCCCTGCTTCCCCCAGCTTTGGGATGAGGAGGAAACATCACAGGTTTATTTTAACTCGCATGAGTTTTCAAGATCAAAATCTCTCGCAGTATTTTCTGTGACAACCCTGAAAGTATAAATATAGAAACCACAGACAGTTCCCTGGAGACTGAAGGCCTAATATGTGAATAATCTCACCTCCTACTTCATAACAATATCATAGGGAAAAAAAAAGGTGTATTATGCATACCCACAGCTCTGCTTCAACAGTGTCTAGTCTGGTGTGTGAAGTGTGTGTGTAAATATTTGAAGGGTAGATCTCAAGTCACGATGGTGGGAGAGACTACACAAATAAGGTGATAGAACTTTGTGCTAACACTTGGTAAGGTTTGGAATATGCCCTATATCCAGAAGCCAGAGCACACTGGGCTGGGCTTATAGTGTGCTGGGCTTATAATGGGTCTTACCAGAGCTCAGGAGCATTGTGGTGTTTTATGTGCCCATAGTCATGCAGCATACTTGAGTTATCGAATCACCCAGCATTTAAAATGGCACTCTGGTTCTGCTTTGTCCTCAGCAAGCGTCTCTGGACCATGAAATCATTCTGAAAGTGTCAAAATCCAGATAGATTGCCAAACTGTTAAAATAATTATGGGGTTGAAGGGGATCGTTCCAGACTACGGAGGCTGAGGCTTTGGTAGTACGGGTCTTTGATTTGTTTTGCTTGGTTGTGCCTGTAGGATAAACGAAGGGTAACAGTCTAGGTGTGGATATGGACCACTGGGGCACCACCAGCACACCTTGGACTCTCACCGCTCCTGGTGGGGTGAAAAGTGATTCTAGCAAAACTTTGTGTTTTACTGTCCACGGACACCTGATCAAAATGATCTGTACTGATAAAAGCAGTGTTGTCAGGACAGTGGTTTCTCTGCTGGCACAGCTGGACCACTTCTATTTCATAACTGTATCATAGGGAAAGGAGGGAGGAACAACCGGATACTCTGCTCGTGGAAAGTCTTAGGCTAAAGCACTGTGGCCCTGTGTCCTGAGCTCTTTCAGATCATACAGATGTGTCCAGCATATCTATATTTATATATGTGCATAGGTATATTTCTACACATGTGTATGAACAACATGTTTACACATGTGTATATATAAATGTGTATTTTGTGTGTGTGATTCTAGATGTGTTGCTTTGTATAGGAACTATGTAAGAACTCTTTGCATCGGTGTAACAGCGTTTCACAATGGAGCTCCTTTAGATAAATTCGAGTGTTGCTGCTGAAATAAATGGATGCAGAGGTCAGACAGTGATTCACATACGGTGCTGCACTTCACGTCTGCTGCACTGCAGATTACTCTAGGCTTGCTTCCTCAGTGCCACACTACAGCTGAAAGCTGAAGCAGGTTAGTCAAACACAGCAGTAGTTTTTCATGTGAAAAGCAGAAGCTGCCAAGGCCTAATCCTTGAGAAAGGGTTGGGTTTTTTTTGTAGGTGGAAACCTAGAGAGGTGCACCTGGCTCTTGTGTTTTGGATTCTGACTAACTTGGAATGGTTTTGTGATGGAGAAGTTTGCGCAAGAAATCAAACTTGGTGTTTTCTGGGAGGGGAAATTAGAGAATTTATAAAGTCTGTGAGCTATAACGCAGAGACACAGTGCAAATGCTTCAGTTCTGAGTCTTAAGCTATCTGTATATGCTTAAAGACTGAGCAACCACTGAGATCAGAAGTTGTGCCTGAAGAACAAATCACTCCTCTAGAGCAATTGTTATCAGCACATCTCAGAGTACTTTATAAATGAGGCCACTTTCCTAATTTCCCCTTCACAGCTGAGAAGACAGGCACTGAGATCGACATGGGAGTCATCCATCCTGAGATGGAGGAGGAAAGTTGTCCTTGGAGCCTCCCTGCCCATTCTGGAGAACTGGAAATGGTCCAATGAAGATGTTGGAGTAGCTGTGCTGTGTACCTGTGTGCTGGCTCTGTGCAGCCCCTTTGCCATGCAGGCCTCCAAAGTTGTACCTGACCATCAAAGGTTGAATGTTTTTTTTGATTCCTCCACTAGGAGCTCACAGGACAGGACAGGACAGGACAGGATAGGATAGGATAGGATAGGATAGGATAGGATAGGATAGGATAGGATAGGATAGGATAGGATAGGATAGGACTTTTTCAGTTGGAAGGGACCTACAATGATCTGTTTCAATGAGGACATTCCTTCCAGCCCTCTCCTCCTGCCATCTCCTTGGGATTGTTTCTATGGCTGATGGTAGGGACAGGCAGTAGGTTTGTCTCCAGCATATCTTCCTCATCATGAAAATTATGCTTATGCCCTTTGCACAGCCCAGCTGCAGCTCCTTATAGAAATGTTCCCGAGTCTATGCTCTTCTAGGTCACCCTGTCTCACATCTGTCCCTATAAGTGACCACTCTGTCACCTTGAGGGAGACCTCAGCTTCTTCTCTCTGGGATTGTAAACAAGACAGGAGAGTGGATCCCATGCAAAGTTTGGCCTCCAACTTGTGTAAGGAGTCCAGAGCAGGGAACTGAACCCAGCTGCCTCATTGCCCAGCCCAGCCCAACCAAAGCACCACTCTGCACCATAAGCCTGCTTGGTTTTGCCCCTGCTACTTGAGTTATGGCCCTGCCCCTCTAGTCTGGGATTTAGTGATGTAATTTCAAACAGTTGTGATTGATCGAAGACCAGAAAGAGATTGCAAGATCCTGCAATGTGTTAATAAATCACTCTGTTGATTTATCTGCAATGTAAATCACCCCAAATGAAATGCTCTGATTTATGCATCTTTACTTCATACTTGTAGCAGGAGAGACTGATATAGTGATGCTGAGCCCAGCCATTAATGTACTGCATTCATAAATCATGATGTGCATGTGTTCAACTGGGATTTATAACCCCCAGTCAGACTTTCTGATTCCTGATTTCACCCCATAGCTCTGAAAATGGGCACCTTGAAAGTTATATATAGTTATCAGCTATAGTTATAAGTATTTCCAGATAGAGAACAGTGTTAACATGACCTTAGCAGGGATTTCCTCTCTTGGAGCCTGGGGAGGCTCTGCACTTTTGGATTTGGAGATCAGATCAATAATCTTTGCTTTCCCTTTCTCATTCACAAGTCAGCAGAAAGAAGAGAAGGATGGATGAGTCATTTCTGCTGGGCACATGGGGGAGAAGGGAAGGAGCAGGGTTTGATGCAGCTGTCTGTAGTCATGATTGACTCTGATTACCTGCTGCTTTATGTTTAGTGGAGTCACAGGAGATATGTATGGGGAAGAGGGAGGTAGGATTTAAAGTGAGAAGGCATTGCCACCATCCTTCAATCTGACTTCCTGAATTATTGAAGATGTGCTATTTCACTTGTGTTTCTCACAATGAGGCTAGTAACTTAGCCACTGAACTAGGCAACTGGGAAGAGATTTAAGCATTCTCCCTTGGCCTCACCCCAAAACCACACATTCACATCTGTACTGTACCGAATAAGTTGTTTGAGGTATGAAATACTGCTGGGCCTTTGCCCTGAAGAGCTCTGAGCTTCCCACCTTTGTATTTTACACCAGTGCTGAGCTGTAAGAAGCCAGAGTTGGCAAGTTCTGTGTTACAGATGTGCAATTCATGCCTTTCCATGAGGACATCCAAGGTGCAGGAGTTTCTTGTGTGTAGCACTTGCTTTTAAATGAAATGACATAGTTCATAATTGCAGGTATGCATTGTTGTGCTTTCAGAATGGAAAATTTTAATTGAATTGGGAATTAAACTACCCCCACTACACTCTTCCCAATGCTGGGTAGTGCCAGATGAGGCTTGGTTATAATTATGGTGTCATGAGTGATAAAGCTTTCTAATGCACACAGTGATGCTTTAAAAAAGACCTTCTTCATACTGAGATTTATCAAGTTATTATCATTTCTGTATGTGTAGATTAACTGATCATAAACAGAGCTTCAGGAGGGTTGGGGAAACTAAATGGAATGTTCTCCTAGGTCTCATATCTGGACAGGTTGACTGAATTTCTGTGACTTAACAACCCACTTTCTGCCTCGCCTGTGGTCTGATCCTGTGTACGTGCTGCTCAGCAGCAGAGGTAGCACAAGCCACTCAGTGTATGGCAATACAAGTAAACTTTTCATTTCCCTCAACAGGAATGTTGGTGCCAAAAGGATTGCTAAATATTTGCCTGTTCCTTGTCCCGGTGCTTGCTCAGCCACCAGCCAGGCAGAGCCCTGTGATGGAGGAGGGTTTGCTGGGTCTCCGCAGCAGCAGGTTTCGGCAGGCAGCAAGAAACTTCCCCAGGTCTCAGGGTCAGTGCCCCAAGCTCTCTGCTGCACCGTGGCTGGCTGCTCAGCTTCCAGGTCGCAGAGGGCCAGAGCAAACCCAGGCAGAAGTCTTGCGAAATAAAGGCTAGGAAGGTAAAAGAAGTGTGACGATGAGCAAGCTGCCTGTGAGCAATAAGCTGTGTCTGCCACTGAACACTGTTGCCGTTTCTAGCATTTGCTAGGAATGTCCAGTACTGCAGAGAAATACTAATTCTCCTTTTTTCCCTTCAGTTGTCATCATTGCTGCAAGTAGCACTATTTACAGTTCTGCTTTTGTCTTTAGAAGTGAGAACTCTTGTTTAACAACTGTAGGGAAATGTGGGACAGGCCCACTTTTACTTAGTGACAGAGCATTAAGTGTTGCAATGAAATCCTGGTTTTCATGAAATCAGTAGGGAAATTTTTGCTGACGTCAAAAGAGGCCATGTGCATCTATGGATGTTTCTGGTTTTTCCTGGAAAAGAGAAACTTAAGGCTGATGTCATTTAAATTAAATAATTACTATAGAATGGCTCTTAGGTCCCACAGCAGATAAAGTCATCATGCAAAGGGCTGGACAAGGCAGTGCTGAGCAGCAGACTCTGCTTCACAGACGTTATGATCTGAAGTCACAAGTCAGGAGGGTGTTTAATGCGTGTCTAACTTGTAAGCCCACAAATAGCTCCTGTGACTTCAGAGGAAGGACCCATGTGCTCAAGCTTCAGTAAGTGCTGAAGTGCCCAAGCCACTTCTAAATTAAGACACACTACACAGACAGTCTTTCTTGATTTTTAGGTTTCTCTGCCTGGCTGCCCTGACCTTCTGCAAGCCTGGGGAGGGCTGATAACGCTGTTTCTGTACATAGATTCAGCCAGTGCAGTTTTAATATTGCAATGACGCTGGCCTCAAAATTCAAAGTACAAAACACCCTTAAACCCTCTGGACTGTGCTTCCCTACTTTTGGGAATTTAAGACAGAAAATGCTGTTGAGAAGAGCACTACGGGTGACTGTAAAATGTAACCATAGCACAATAAATCTTGGTCATTTATTAACATACCTAGCAAAGACAGAGCAGAATGGAGGATCTGCTAGGGCCATATGGAAGCATGTCAGGGGCTGTGGGGCTCTTCTCTGCGTTGTACCCCGCCAGCACTCAGCAGTCACCTGTTTGGGTCTTGGGGGCAGAGATAAAACAGTGTGTGGAGGGAAGATGTGGGCATACTGCATCTTCCAGAGAGCCTTTTCACTGTTTCTTTAATTTCTTCTTGTTTTGTTGCTTAGATCAGTCTTGAGATCCAAGGTGTTCTGGTGGGGCTGACAAGCACCTTCTTATCTGTGGGAAAGAAGAAAAAGAAGTCCAAATAAGTTATTTTGCACAACTTTCTACTGTACTATCCCTTTGAGTTTGCTGCTGTGATTAAACTAAAGTAACTGTTGACAGGAGAGTGTGAAAGAGAAACCTGTGGGTATTTCTTACACGGTATATTTGTCAGAAAGGCTTCTGTTTAGTTTTGAAATGTTTGCAAAATAGGGAGATTATATTAAAGAGGGACATGGATACAGTTTGGAGATGCACAGGAGGTGCACAGGAAGCTGTTTGTTTCCTGCACTGGGTTTCCTTCTGCTGTGTGCCTTCTCACATTTTTTTTTTACCCATTTTCTTGATTTCCCTCTCTCCCTTCATTTTCCTTTTCTATTTCTACCTCTTGGGGCAGGTTAAAGATATCATCTCCATGCATGCAAGGAGACAAGAATGAGCTCACTAGTGTTTTGATCATGATAACTAGCCATGGAGTGGCACTGCCAGGCTGGCAAAGAACAGATCTACAGGCAGAGAGATCACCATTCCCTTCATGAGAATGTCTGCATAAAGCATCATATAAACCAGCATAGAATCCTTCCATGTCAGACCTGGAATGCTCCGTCCTTAGCTGAGGTATTGAATGAGTGAGGGTCCTGTGGCCTTCTTAAAGGAAAAGGGATGCTGTGCTAGAGCTCTCTCAGCTTAGAAAATAAACCCTTAAAACCAGTTTTGCCTGTTTCAGGCCAGCTGAGTTTCCTTCTTCCTTTCTCTGCACCCTGAGTTGTAAATGTTAAAAAAGATTCTGAGAAGCAGACACTCTGCTTTTGTTTTTGTGTGTGCCTGCTTCCTGCCGTCCATGTCTCTTGGGCCATAAATTGCAAATGGACTGTACTGGGGAAAAAGCTGAGCCACATTCCTTTGGGAAGTTAGAACTAGAGATGGAAGTGTTTCTCTTCCTTTCTGATTCCTGCAGATTCCAGTTACAGACTGAATATGAGTCTAGAAGCACTTGACTGCTTTTCCTCCTAAGAGTTTGTTTCCCTGCAAGGGAGTGCTTTTGGGTAGAGTTATTCCAAGAGCTTTTACACAGTTTCCCAATGCCTCACTGCAGATGTGCTACAGCAAAATCCCAGCTGGCAGTTCATCCTGGAGAGCGAGTGTGGGGCAAGTGTCTGTGTTTGTGATGAGAAGCACAAATGATGAGGGAGCCCGACTTCTCCTCTGGGCATTCCTCCTTGCAGAGCTTGCTGCACTTGTGGCCTAGTTTTAATGAGGGAGTTTTGACAGCAGTGGTGAATTCTGACATTTTCCCCTATTTTAATATTTGTTTCCTTCCTTGGGTTTGAGCTTAGCACCCGGTGCAGTGAGGAAGCTCCAGGGTGCCTGATTCAGCCCCTCTGACTGAGGTACCGTGTCCCAAAGTCTGCTTTATGAACTCCCAGAGATGATTAATGGTTTCTTTCCCCCATTATTTCTACTGACAAGTAGCATCTGCCTTGTCCTTCTGGTAACAGAAGCACTGTAATTTCTAGCCCAAATTTTCTTATGGCCTTTTAATTCCTGTTTATTCCTAGTCCCTGATCTTGACTAGCTATTTTCTTCCTTGGTGTTTGCCTTTGAGTTATTTCTGGATTGCAGTGATGACCCCTCTCAGTCTCTGTTTAGTTAAGCTAAAAAAAGCTGCTATTCCAGTCTCCCACAGAGGAATCTCCCTCATTCTGATCACCCTTCCAGTCTTGGTCAGTCTCTGGCTTTTTTGGAGCTCAATATGTGTGATGTGTGTGGAAGAGGGGCCCACACAACACCCTCTGTGTTCTGGCCACTTCCCCCAGGTTATGGACTGCTTAGAATGGCTTTGCTCATCACAAGAGCCACATGTGATTTTCAGTAAATACATGGTTTTGTTTCTTAACCCCAAGCCCCAGCCACCACTTACTGAATGCAAAAGCAGATTCTTGCCTGTGCAGAGTAAGGAGTAGCATGCAATGCTTTGGGGAGCTAAAGGATGGGATATTTGTTGGGTGCTGAAGGTATTGGAATGGCCTGCTTCCCTTGCTCCATGAGAGAGTGGCAGTTGTTGCCACCAGTCCTTTGTACTTGTCTTCTCACTTTAAGTTCGGGCCTTGCTTCTTTAGGCAGGATGCTGTTTTGTGGTAATAAGTGGAACATTTAAATGCAGTATTTATGGGTTGTGTCTGAACTGTTTATTTACAACCCACAGCAAAAGCTCCCAAACTTGGTGCAATCTAGTCCATACTGGAGCAGGACTTGCCAGGCAGCCTAGTGCAGCAGGGGGGGTGGCCTGTGCTGTTGTGGCACTTCCAGAAAGCAGCTGACTTCTTTACTTCAAGCTGTGCAGCACAGCATAAGACAGAATGGTGCGTGTCAAGCCAGGGATGGGTGTCCTGCGGCAGGAAATCCAGAAACAAATTGCAAAGTGTAAGGAAAAAACTAGTGAGGTCTGGGAAAATCAGCCCCTGGTCTGCAGAGAATAGTGAGTGGGGTTACTGCGCTGTTTGAAGGTAGGGGAGGTGAAGGCAGCACGTATGCAGCGGGAAGATCAACATTTCAGTCAAGGTAACAGAGGAGCTGATGGCCCTGTGCAGCTTTCTGCCAGCTGAGGATTGGGCCTAATCCTTGTTTTCCAAGTAAAAGGGTTCAGTCAGTCTCACAGCCTGCCTGGAGAACAAAGGAGTGAGACGGATTTGGTGCTCGTTCTAGTAATTGCCCGACGGCCATTCTTTCAGCACAGATCTGTGTTTATGTGCCAGAATGATTTGGGTTTGTGTCTGACAGAGATCTTACTCGTGGAGGGATTTCAGTCTGGGCTGTTATTCTTGAAGGACTGGGGAAATGAGGGCATATCCTCCCTGCCCTTACAGTTTGCAACTGAAGACATTCAGGTAGGAGTTGTGGCCTGGTGATGGCCAGAGCGGTGAGTGACATGTAAGCCCTCTTTTAAAGCAGAGTGAGAGGGGAAGAAAGAGAGAGAAGGGACAGAAAGGTCCTGAAGGGTTTTCTTCAGCCTGGCTTAATTTGGAGGTGACACTTCATATGTCAATTTAAATTAAGCCATTTCAGAGAGCACCCATCGCAGAGCCTCTGATGCACTCTAGACAGCAACTGTGGGGCACGTTGGGTGACTGACACAGTTGAGGGCAGAGAGGGAGGGAGCTGCAGGAGGAGCTGAGATGAGGTGCTTCGTGACAGGGCTGCTTTGTCCCCTGACATGTATGAGCACATTTAATTATGAGGATGTAGTTCACCCCTGTTTTCTTTATCACATATCTGGGCCTAGTGTTCTGTGTGTTAAATCTAGGTGTCTTACATCATGATTTTCTGCAAACCTTTTAATGTGGGTAAGGTTTAAATAGGTTTCTTGCCTGGGTGTTGAACAGTTAATGTAATAGAACACTAGCACCTGCATCTGCAGCTGAATAGCATTTCTTGATGGCAGGGAAATAATTCAGTAAAGCCAGGCGCTGCTCTGTGAGCAATGAATGAAGCTCAAGTGAAGCAGAGGTCACTCGTGTTAATCTGAAGCAAATAGGATTGTGGGGCTGGGAGAAGAGGGCAAACTTCCTTTTATGTACAAATTCTATAGCTCGGAGGCTTAGGAAACACTTCATAGTAAACATGTGCAAAGTATCCATGCCATTACCCTTTTCCGAGAGGACAGACAAATGGTTTTCCTGCTCCTTTTTGTGCAGGCCTTGCATTTTGGTCCCTATGCAAATTGTGCTGGGTGGCAGTGTCTCATATAAATCAGCTTGAGATGCAGAGGCAGCCATGCAAGCAGAATGGCTTGCCTTCCCCTGCAGCTGTAACGAGACTTGTGGCACAGCAGGACCATGTGGGAGAGAGCCTGGTTTGTAAGGAAGCATCAGGGAGAGAAGAAAACCAGGAATCCTAGAATGCTGGCACAGTAGCAGAAAGAGCTGCGTCTGTGCTACAGTGCTACCCTGTATTTTGGTGGCCCAAGGAGCATCCATTAGTGTTTGGGTTTAGGATCAGTGTCTTTATCCTAACTTTTCAAGGCATGGAAATATATGAGCAGCTCAGGCTGCATGGAACTGGGGAGGTGACATTTGGGAGGAAGAGATGAGCAGCACCTTTTTGAGATAAGGACCAAAAATGAGCTTGGAAGATAATACAGCTATGAAACACAAGCAGGCAACTTGGGATATTGACTGCCTGTTGTAAAGACAGTGTGTGAAGGCTGGGCACTGCAGTGTGATACTGACGTTCCCTGTCCTGGATCCTTTGTGGATCTGTGAATCACGTTTTTCCATGCTGTTTAACAGCAGTTACTGATATGCCTCTATAGGATCATCCCAATTGTACCTCTTCTGTGTCTGTAATCCTTTTGCAGTGTTTCTTTCATGAGTTGGGCAGGCAACAGGCGTTTACATTTCTAAGGAATGAGTCCCCTTTTCTCTTCATCTTAGGCTGTGCTTTCCCATCAGGTGTACCAGGAGCGAGTATCCAGCAGGTTAGACCAACACTGACTTTCTGAGTCTCTTGGTTAACAGAGTAACAAGACCAAATCTTATTTACTTTTAGTGATAAGTGACAGCAAAACAGAAGAGGAGAGGGACTGGAAGCTGATAGAAGTTCCTAAGGCCATGAGCTTCCCTGGCTCCATGCCGTGCTGGACCTGCTCCCTCTTGCTCTTTGATCTTTTTTCACACTGAGTAACAGGCAGCATGACTGCAATGTGATGCTCTGGCTGTAGACTGCATTGTCATGTTGCAAAAATGAATTGCCTCAGAGTCTTCAGCACATTTCCTGGGCTATTTCCTGTTAAGACCAGGAAAGCAGGGTTCTCCATGTGATTTTGAAGCTCAGAGTTCTGACGCACAGAGAAATCCTGTATGCGTTCATTCATTGCTGCTTCTGATCCCTCCTTTTCTCTTCCATTATCTCAAATGCTTTTGAAAACATCATTTTCAACACACTAGGCCATCTCATGGGCCACTGCTCACTTCAGTTTCCTTGTGTGGGCATCATGATTTAGTAGGAGATGTAACACTGCTTTGAAATGTTTGGTACACAAGATAGGGGAAAATCCATTTGTGAGCTGTTGAGGGTGAGAGCAGCGTCTTTTACCTTCTGAGCTTACAGTTACTTTTTTCCCTTCATATCTGTCAAACACTTGGGCTTTTCAGCATCGTCTGTGTCCAGAGGGTGTCTGTTTTGACAGGGAATTCTCTTGGACGTGCAGCCTATATGCAGGTGCCTCAGTCAGCTCCTGATCTCAGTGGCTCAGTCCTTCTGCGTGCACTAGGTTGTGTTTGTTTTAGCATTTCACCTCTGGTCACTCATGAACTGCTTTTGTAGAGGCAGATTTGGGTATTTCGTTTTGTAGCTCTTCATCCTCATGTGAACTGCAGGGAGAGCCTGGGCTGCACTAACTGAAAACAGCCTTTCCCCAAGGTGAGGCACTCTGCGCTTGTGACACTGCCTGTGTGGGACATGTGAATGATGGCAACAGTGGGAGTCCTAATCAGACCCTTAAAACCCACTGAAAATGAAGCAAGTTAAACCCAGCTCTTCCCCCGACCAGACCGTTCCCCTCTGAAAGAATCTTTAGACCAAAAAAAGTTCTTTTCTTGTGGTAGAGCTTTTCCAGTTGTTAGGGCTTGTCCGTGGAGGTCATGTCTTCGGTTAATATTTCATTCTCATGGGCTGTTGTAAGGTGTTTCCTTTCCATTCCCACTGTTTTCCTGGCAAAAAAGGAGGAGAGATACCACAGCACAAGTAGTGCCCTTGTTTCGCCAGCTTCACTGCACTCAGAGGTATATGATCTCCACTTGCTGCAGTTTTCAGCAGAAATACTCTTTGACTCCAGCCATTAAAAGCAGATTAGACTCTAGTGTCCATTGCAATTGCTAAGGTGCGGGAGCTGCTTTCTAGAGGTGACAAACACCTGGGAACTTCACTTGAAATGGCAAGTGTGGTGCTTCTAACGCTAGGTGTACTGTGGAAAGGAGCACTTTCATTTCTCTGCCTCTGCTGTTGCAGGAAATTCTATCCAGGGATGCTTTCCATGAGCAAGCCATATGGAGATGCCATATTGAGATCACTGGATTTCTTGCCCCATTGTAGGGCTGTTCCACTCTCTCCAAGGTTAGAAGCCCTCTCCTAGCTTTACAGTTTAAACCTAATGGGCAACCTCTACCTGTTGCCCACACCATCAAGGAACAAAGACAAGATACAAAGGCTGTATTTTAATTAGGCCACAATCTAATGAACGGACTTGTGAACCAGCCAGCCTGCACACTGTGCTTTTCTTGCTCCTTCCCACTTCTATAGGGATTCGTTACCAACCTTTCCCTCTCTGTGGGAGGAGCCTGGAAGCCAGGAGCTTTGCGCTGTTTCTGGCAGTGCTTTTGATTCACTTGTGACCTTGTGCAAGTCCCTTTGGGTTTTGCTTGTAGGGCTTTGCAAACATAGGAGGGAGATGAACACACTTCTTCACTTCTCAGCTTTTATTGAGAGCCCTAATTAACACCTAGAAAGAAACAGGGTTCAGGCTACAGGGTGCTGCAGAGGGATATTGCTATGGGAATGCAATTAATAAATAATAACATGTATGGTACAGGAGTTCCCAAACTGCATATTGCAGTGCTTTATTTTCATTATTTGTTTGCTGCATGTAATCTATATGAGTCATACTGCCCGTCTCCTTAATTTTCATTACTGCTGGGGAAGCCCTGGGTAGGCAACATTAATATTCTGCCTCCTAAAGTATTGCGTACCTAAAGTAATGGTATTGTGATCCCAGGAAAAACCATTGCTGCCGTGTTCTACTGTTCTTTGGCTGCCAGTTCTCAGACTGAGGGAGCAAAATAAGCAATGGTGTGTGCAGATGCTCTTGACTTGGGCCCATGTAATGAAATATTCCTTTGTACAAAGTGTGCAGGTTTGGGATCCTCTTGCTTCTCTCTCCCAGGAAAACTGGATAAATAACCCGTGTCTGTCCCCCAGTGGCTATCACTGCAAGTGTGGTCATTAGGGATGAGATCACTCATGGCAGAGCCATTCTTTCTGGCTCTCAGCACACTGCAAGAAACCTGGGCATCCGAATCTTGAGGTTTTGTTTGCAGTCCTTAGAAGCTGAGGTTGCAGGGGGCAGACAGTATGGGGATATGCTGGTATTCTGTTTGCACTGGTGTCTTCTTATCCAGCTAGCAGAAGCATCACCAAGAATCTCTTGAGATCTCGTTTCCTTAACTATTATCCTTTCCCTACCAGGAAAACTTACTCATTTTACTTGAACAATCCTTGTAGTAGATGATAGATTGAATCCACCTGATTTACTTCCTTGGGAGGTTGGGATACTGGAGAAGGCACAGACTTTTTCCCCTGCTAGGGAGGGAACAGGAGCCAGTGGTACCTGTGTGCTCTGGGTCTGGAGACACCCCACAAAGTGGCTTTGTAAAGGTTAGTGGAGACGGGGCCAGTATATGGCATTCATGAATACCCCACATTGTCTCAGGGGCTTGCAGGGCCACAACCACTTCTTTTGGGCATGTGTAGCAGCAAAATACGCTGAATTCACAGCCACAGCTCCAAGGCAAGTGGCCAGTGCTGCAGTAAGCAGATATCTGCGGGTTGATGAGCCCAGGAGGTGGGCAGGAGCAGGAAGAAAACTGGATTTGATGGCCATCCTTATCCCCTGCCCCCTTTCCATTCAAAGCAGTTCACTTTTCCAGGCCTTGTCTGTACAAGGACACTGGAGAGAGATGTAGTGACCCAGACCTGCCAGTTCAGTGGCAGCAATTCTGGACAGACAGTTTACTGCAGGGTCAAAATGAGTTTTGCTTGGAAAATTACAAAGTAGAGCAGATAGTATAGGGAGCAGAGTGCAAAGTACATGGGCTCTTCTGCAGTGCTGGTGTGGATGTGGGGCTCGCTGTGCCTCGTTTCCCTTAGGTAGGGTAAGATCTGTTTATCTTACTTACGTGAGGTTTGGGTAGCTCATGGAGCGGAGCTGCTATATAGAGGGAGGAAAATTCCCATGTTATATGTGAGCATTTTGGTTTGGAGTTTGCCTTTTGGAACCACAACTAAAAAAGCTCAAAGGCTGTGAAGCTGAGACGCTTTCAGTGCTAGTGCTTTCTAACATTAAATCACTAAACAGCAGACAACTAAGGCCTTTCTCCTCCTGTCTCCTGAATCCACCCAGTGGATCCTGAGCGGATCACTTGGGTGCAAATGAAACTCAGTTTTGTAGTCTCCTTCCAAGGGGACTGGTGACTTTCCACCTCTCCAAGGCGTGCTGAGGGTGGCAGTGGCAGGAGACAGGAGCTGACCCTGGCAGACCCTGGCACTGAGTTAAGCTTCCCCTTGTGCCTGCCCAGTGCCCCTCTCCTGGGACAGACCCGTTCAGCTCCTGCCTGGTGCCACAAGTCTGCCAGCATTCATTCCTGATGGGCAAAGCAGTGACATTCAGCTTCCATTAGAAGACAAAAATGGCATCACAGGCCATCTGAGGGCACGTTTTCAGCAGTCAGAGCGCAGGCACGGTATGGGCTCTGTTTCTGAGCCAGAAGAGCAGTCTGTTCCTGGTCCATGGGACTTGTCAGCCCAGCAATGATTAGTGAGGCAAAAAGCAAAGGCTGCAAAGCGCCTCCTGTCTTGCTCTTGTGAGAGGTGCTGATAAGGGGTTCATTGTGAAACCGGGAGGTAGCTGGCAGCAGTAGCATGAAGCAGTGCCAGTCCCTTTTGCCATAGCAATTGTCCAGACGCTCTGTTCACAGCTGTAAGTCACCTTGTTGCCCAGTAAATCTGTGCTGGACTATGCTCTGTTTTGAAGGGAGCGTGGCTGCCACATAAATCAAGTGGGATGCACATAGGCTGTGTGGAATTCAGCGTGAAAATCCATTTTGGTGGAGCAGGGCTTGGGGGAGGCAGGCGCTGAAGGGACTGCACCTCCAAAGGACAAGCCAGCTTCCTCTCCTCTGTCTCCTCTCTCACTGTAGGCACTGGTAAGTGTAGCTAAGACTGTACAATCACTTAACTCCTTGTGAGGAGGAGGAGCTGGGCTGTATGTGTCTCAGCCTGAACTGACAGATCACATCTCTTATGGGAGATAGAGCCCATGACTTGTGTGTTGATAAGCTTGAAGGACTAGGGGCCTGGTCCCTCTGATGATGCCCGTGGGAAAAAGGGAACAGAGAGCTTTTGGCTTAGTTGAAAGCCTTAGTGCCTGTGTCTTACTGACCTTCTGTACGGCACACAGAGCCCAGGCTTGATGTGTCTGCCCAGCACACAAGGAGAGCAGGATGAGGCTGTCTACCGACGGCCTCTACTGTAGCTTGACTTGCAGGTGTCACCTCAAAGGAGACAGTGTGGTCAGGGTGGCTGGGCTTGGCTGCAGTGGTCTGACGATGAAGAATTTATCTGGCATTTCCCCCTTTGCTTTGCAGAGACTTCCTCAACTCCTGGGGTTTCACCCCCTCACCATGGCCAGCCATGGTTCCCACCAGGGCAAGCACCAATTGCCTCCTCAAGCAGCAGCTCTCCCTTAGGCTGTGCAAGATAATTGGCCTGTTTCCCTGGTGTGGGACCAAGGTGGCTAATGAGAGGAAGCCAGGGTAGCAACATGGTTAAAAACATGTACGAACAAACATCCTGTTTGGACTGCGAGGCTGCACTGAAGCAAGAGAGTCTGGGTCTCACAGTAAGCCAGAGGCAGGCGGGGTTGGCATTCAGACTGGCAGTCATACAGGAACGCAACACTGGTAGCATAGGAAAAGTGAGGGCAGGAGCCCAGTCTCACTTACACTGGTGTAAACTGGAGTTATGTCATGGAATCACCTCTTCCACTTGGCTGTAGTCTGGTGCAGATACATGGCATCAGGAGAGCGAGCAGGCAGGATGCCACTGAACCCAGCTCTGGCCTCTGGCTTTGCTCCTCTCTGGCAGTGCCCTCAACATGGGATGGTACCTTTCACTGTAAAGATTGTTCATATGGAGCCATTATCTGCTTAACAGAGACCAGGAGCAGGGAGGTGGATACTGAGCGTGGTGACCCTATCCTGGTGGGCTCCATGGGGCACTGGCAGAAGCTGAGCGTGACTGTCAGTGAAGGTATCAGCGTGACGCAGAGGTGGAGTGGGAGCTCCAGGGAAATGCGTTGCTTTTCCTCCCATGAAAAAAATCAAGGTATTTAAGTTTAATTTCTATTTTAAAAGTGATTGTTCTTGGCGGGGTTGGGTCCCTGTAATACTTTTCAAAGTGAGTTCAGGTAGTTGAAGCCTGTCAACACACCCCAGTCATTTTCCTCTCGTGCAGTGAAGGAATTTTGGGGAGGAAGGTTTATGATATATCCTTGCATTGAAGCAGCTCAGACTGGCAGGGAAACTTATCAGCTAACTGCAAAAGCACTTTTCTGACAAGGAAGGCTGTCTTGGTACACTGGCTACAGGCTGCACCTATGCAACCTGAAGAGATGAAAGGTGGCTCTGAGGTCTCTTCACAGAGAGAAATTCATCTGCTCAGGGAAGGAGACAGTTTCTCTATTTATGTGCTAGGTTTACCATAAATCGCTGAGCTTCGGATTTCATGGGTACTAAAACCAGGAAATACCTCATGGAAGATGGTGGTTAGGGAAATAGTAGGGCAACCGTGCAGGTTTGTAGCCTTTGTGATGCAGGAGAGCAGCCAGACACTATTGCTGTGACAGGGATTCCTAGACCTTGAGGGAGCTTCTTGTCACTCAGCAGCCTGCGGTGTAAGGGGAGTCTGACCTGGTGCAGGAGCAGCTTGGAACTGGTCAAAAGCTTCTATCAGTCCCTGCCTCCAGTGGCCTTAATGTCATGTGTTTATGCTGGAAATCAGACCCTCTAGCCCCATCCCACATATTAACAATTCCAATCAAAATAATAATTGGATTCAGTCCATTGCATTTAACATTTCAATGTCACCTGGGGATTCCTTCCTGATCCCAGCTCTTGATTAGATGACAACTTTAAGCACCAGATGAATCAGCTTGACTGGATTCTCTGAACAACCCCCTTTCACAGCCAGAGGAGGGCTCAAATGCGCAGCTTCCTGCACTGCCAAGCTTCATATACTTTACTGAAGCTGGTCAAAAGGTCATGCTCGTGGTTCTTAACGTGTTTTTTCTTCTTTTTACATTGGTTCTTGATCTGAACTGGATGGAAACCAAAACTTTCTGAGCTTGCCATGACTTGTGTTCTCCCGTCTTGTGGGTGCATGCTGGAATTGAGGCTTTCTTGAGTTTTTTAAAGGAAGCTGGTCACTGAAAGTGATACGAACAGGTCCTCACATCTACAACAGGTCTCACCCTCACTCTATGGTCCCTCTTGGGTTCCAGATCCCATGAACATATCTGGCCATAATCTTGTGTCCAAACCTCTTTGTCCAGATAAGACTTGTCAGGCGTGGGTTATTTTGTACTCTGAAGAGCATAATTTTTAGAAGAAAAGCCCCTATTTTTCCAGAAAACTCATGCTCCCCTGCCTTCTGGGCTCTGAACTTACGATAAAAATGCTTTTTCTGGGGTCGTGGTGTATTGGCTTCAAAAACTAATGCTTGGTTCTGCCTGTGCTGTGTCAAAACATACCGTAACTTTCTCAGTGACATGAAAGATAAATGCATGGAACAAACCTCTTGGTGTTTGTACCTGCACACAGGTTTAGCTGGGTGACCTGTCTTCAGTATTCCTTATAGAATTCTTTTTGTGGCCAAACAAACCCAAGAGTCTGGGGACAAATAGTAGTGAAATGCTGTTTGGCATGAACAAATCTCTATAAGCTTTCACATTTTACTTGCTGTGTCCTGATGTGTAGTGAGCTGGAAGCATGTGCAGAGTTACAGGGGAGAAAGGGAAAAAAGGTGATGGAAGGGTTCACAAACAGTGATGAGGAGAAGGAGAAAGAAGAAGGAGAAGGAGAAAGAAGGAGAAGGAGAAAGAAGGAGAAGGAAGTATTCTCCTCTAAAGAAGTATCTGCTGAGGATGTGTTGGAGGCACGGCTGTGTTTTAGGCTCTAGTAGCTCCTCTCAATACATAGAATTTGTTTATGGCACATTTACTATCGTGATGTGGTCAGTCTTGCAAAGCTGAAAGTCCTTCCTCTGGAACAACTTCCTGAAACCCTGTGTGAAGTGTCACTAAATCAGGTTTCAGAGGACTCTTTCTCTTCAGCTGTTGCAAGTTGTTTGTATCACAAAGGCAGGCTCAGTCCCGCTGCTGTAGCTGCTGTCAGGCACGCTGAAGAAAAGAGAGGCACTTCAGCTAGTGCTGTTGATACCTGTCTGCTCTGTCTGCTATAGCCGAGAGCCACTGAATTCTTTAACCCTGCATCAAATACTTTGCCTGGTCAGCAGCCAGTTTCTTGCATTTCAGCTTTCCAGGTCACAGCCCTGGTAAGCTTGGGAAGGGTATTCTCTAAGTCAAGCTCACATTCTGGCTGCTGGGAGGACACTGCCCTGAGCTGGCATGGTAATAACTCTAATTGTCATGGGATATTCTCCAGGCAATGAAGTCTTCATTCATAAAATGGCAACTACATAAAGACCTTTTTCTTCTCCAGGCCCTCTGGACTGATGTTATCCCAATGCCTATAGTACCTTTGCATTGTAACGTGTTGGTAACTCGGCATTCTTCAGTGCTCACAAGCCATCATGCAGTGCCATGTGTTTGCCACCCATAGCACCTTTGTTCGTATTCACGTGACGTCAGTGGAGCTGCCATAGCTGTGAAATCAAAGTTCAGCCTCATCTGGTAGGAGGTTAATTCTCAGATTCACATTTCTTGTGGGAAAGGGGGCTCTTTAAGACAGAGCTCAATGATCAGGAGGAGAAACATGTAAATAAGGATGTGCTTTCATTTGTAGGGACAGGGGAAGGAACTACAGGTCATAGAAGCATAGAATCTTAGAACAGCAGCCTCAGCTCTCCCATCTGTTTTGAAGGAATAATTCAGACCCTCCTCTGTGATACCACAGCTGGGGGTCTAGGATCTCTAAAGGGTTCAGCCTCCTGTATCTTCAGTCCATAATCATCCCACGTCTGAAATCTTCTGGTTATGGAGAGCCAAAAAGAGATCTGAATCCCTGCCTAAGCCCTTTCTGTTCCTGAAGCACAACTGCATTGTGCCTTGTTGGCTTCAATCAGTTCATTTTCGTGAATCAGATCAGCTACATACCTTCCCTTTGGATGTTACCTTCATGTGGTTTGATCTGGGATGCTGAAATGCTCTGGACAATCACAGATAATATATATTGGCTTCCATATTCAGCGTCTGTGAAAACACCAAGTGTCAGGTACCCCCAATGCTTTACCCCTTTCAGATACGTGCATTGAGGTGGGAGCTCTGCAGGTCTCCCTGTGGCATGTGTGTTCTCAGCACAGGGCTGAGCTCAGGTGTCACAAGCAGAGGGATGTGCCACAGGGCTGCTTCACGCTCACTCCTCCTCAGTGCCACAGTAATGAGTCCTGCTGATTACATGGAGGTGAATGTAAATTAAAACCCCAGATCCAGACACTGCCACAGCAGTGGACGTAGCCTGTAAAATGGTGACACTTCACCTCTTGAGCCTCTTGTGATGTCTCCCAGCAGGCACAGAAACCAGTATCACTCCTGTGCACATGGAGTTGAGGGAGATAATGGAGAACAACTTGTGTAAAAATCCTAGTATGTTGGCCTATGCTTTTCAGAGGAAAACAAAGATAAACAGCTCGGAGAGTAGTTTTTACATGTCTCACCCAGCTCTAGACATTTTATAGGTGGAAAAGTGAGGCACAGTGATGTGTGGCTGTTCCAATGAAGAATCAATGTTGAATGACAGCTGTTTTTCAAGGAGAAGATAAATTTGCTGCATGTGCCCATCTTGTTGTAGTGGTTTTACTGTTTGGATGTTGCCGTAAAGCTTACAGCAGTATACTTACATATATGTGTTCCTAAATGAGAACAATCTCTCACCTCTGCATGTACATGGTTGTGCATGTGCACGTATCAGTAAACCTGGTGTTTGTGCTGGGCTGTGGCAGCTTGGCCACGCTCCCCTGGGTCTGCAGTAGCACAAGGAAGGACTGGAAGCTGTTGTGGAGGAGCAGTGGTGCTGGGCTGTATGGCCTGTCCTTGGGAAGCATCACGTCACAGCTCGTGTGGTATTTCAGAGCACTGGTTTAATCAGTATCGACTTGTATAGCTTCCCTCTTGCGAAACCCTATTCCAGGATGGGGGTTTCCTTGCACACATTCCCCTCCCTTTCAGAGAGAGGCAGGATTTGTGAAGCCAGTGCCTTATATTAATCTGTGAGTATTTCTGCTATATGTAATCAACTATATCTCTGTCTTAGCTTTGGATTTTATAGCACACACGGCCCCGCAGTAGGAGAGCATTACATTCAGTTTTACTAGTTCCTGGAGGTGGATTAAATCCCACTTGATTGTTTGCAACAGTTGTGAAGATTCAACATTTTAATGAGGTGTAGCAGTGGTATGTTAAGAAATGTATCTCTATTAAATGCAGTCTTCAGTAGCTGATTGCTATTTAAATGGCATGTGGCAATATTCTTATTACATCTCAAATCCACAGTTGAGGCATTAATTTTGAGTGGGAAAATGATGATATGAGGTAAAAATACAAACTAAACTAAAGTACAGCTGCTTTTAATATGAAAATTTTATTCTACTTATACTGACATAAGCAAGTGTTTATAGTAGGTATTTTTAAAGCAGATGAAGATGATGTGAAAGAAGCATTCTGTCAGTAATTGCTGTAACACTCATGAAGTTATTGATGGAGGTAAATTCTGTCTCATCCTAGGAAAGATTCAGACTTCATCATATTGCAGGAAAGTTTTATCCAAAAGTGTGTTCCTAACATGAGTGTGGGCATTCTTCTCCAGGGACCTGGACTCAGGGGTCAGTAGCTTGGCAGCTGAAGCTTCTCCAAGCAGTGTGGTTATCACCATCCATAAAGGTTTCAGCACCCCAAACCACTACTGTTGCAGGCAATGGGAGGTATCTTGAGGGTTTTCTGAGAACAGGGTAAAACCCGTGTCTTACAAGGACAAGGTGATGGACAAAATGTTTTCTGGGGTGAGAAGGCAGTGTATGTGTAGATCCCAGGGGAAAATACCGTGTTTGGTGCTTTGCATGATCCTCCAGGCTCAGTAATGCCAAGGGCACAGCTCTGTCCTGCCTTGTCATTCTTGCACCTGAGCTGTGAGGATCCTCACAGTCACCCATGAATTCTCTTGGAATGAGCTGCATTTGGTGCCAGTCCCTACCCTGCCCTGTACAAGGTTTGCAGTATGTGTACTTCCCATTGCCCATGGCATGGTGGTGGGAAGGGATTCGGAACACTCACAGAAGTTACCTGCAGATGGGGTGTACTAAGACACAGAGTCTCTCAGTGACTTACTCCCTAAATGGGAGCAAGTGGAACTAGTAGCACAGTGTGCCAGCCTCACTGTGTCACTTGTCCCAGGCTGTGTTATTGCCCTGTGCCCAAGAGACCCCTGGGCACCTTCACCCCTCAGGGGCTCCAGTTGTTCCCAAGCAGCACTCGTGTGTCCTCCTTGCTCCGTCTTTGCCTGGATCTCAGCATATAGCAGATCCCACAGCTGTGCAGTTGGGACCCCCTCACTGCTGGCAGGCAGCCTGCCTGGTTCCCATCGCTACGTGTCGGTAGGTGGTTCCTGTCTAATGAAGCTCCTTTCCAAGGGAGGCTGTTGACGTGCTCCAGCATCGCCAGATGGTCCCCTTACCTCTCCTGCTCTCACGCTCCCTCGGAAACATTAATGATCCCTAAACCTCTCTGATGGAGGGGCTCGTTTTTGTGACAACCTCATTACGTGGTTATCAGGAGCTGCCACTATCCACGTTGTCACGACAACCAGCCTGATTCAGAGCTGCTGGGAAAGGTCTGAACCTCAGGCAAACAAGCAACCCCAGCTCCCCGCAGATGCTCACCCACAGCCAATCCGCAGGGCCCTGGGGAACCATGACATCATGGGCCCCCAAATTTAACTGTTAGCTTCCAGCATCCCTCCGTGTCCCTTCCATGTGTGCCCCACATCAGCCCCGGTGCGGCTGAGTTGGTCCTGCCGTGGTACCGCTCCGAACGGCTCCGGTGCTGCTGCAGCTCAGCAGGGCTGGCAGAGGAGGTCCCTGTAGCCCACACTTGATGCAGCCTTGGTCAGGAGTAGGAGCTGTGGTGGCCGAGTGCTTGTGCCTTTGTGGTCTAGCACTGGCAGAAAGCTGCAGGGTAGTATAATACCCACAGCTGTGAGGAGCCAGAATGGGTTGCTGCTTATTGGGGTTTTGTTAATGGGGTGGGAGTTAGGTGTTCAGAGTTAATTTTAGCTGCAGGATGAGCTCTCTGGCAGCTACCGCTAACTGTGGGAGATTAATGGGATCCTTTCCTCCCTTTCCCATGAAAACCTACTGACACTCAGCTGCCTGTCATGCTGTGTTGCTCAGATTGTGTTGCTTGCCAGCAAGGTGTGATAAATGCAGCAGAACCAGTTCTGTTGCAGATGGAGAATGTGTCCCCCTTCCTGCCCTGCTGAAGCAGAGAGGGGTTTGTTGCAGATACTGGGGTGTAGCTGAGCTACCTCTGGAGCCATGTACCCCATTAAGGTTACATCCTACATAGTACTGACTGAGGTGTCTTGCAGGTGTGTGGCTGCAGAGCTTTCCTAAATTCCTGCCCTCCTGCCCTGCTTGACCACATTCGCTATGGAAGCAGGATCAGGCAGCTTTTGATGGGATTCCTCCATTTGCTCAAGAAAGACTTTGGTAACTTCCTGGTCACCCCCGCTAAGAGTACATTTGGTTTCTGAAGATGCTGGTGTTTGGCCTCCTTTGCCGAGACATTTCTTGCACACCCCTCTGCCACAGGGAAGGGTGCTGGTCCTTTCAGGCAGTGTGGGTCTGCGGCACTGCAGTTTGGGAGGGTCTGTCTGGTTGGATCTGACAGGTGAGGGTAGGTGGCTTTTGGCTTCTGAAGTCCTTGGGCATCTTTTGGAGGAACAAAGGCTATGAGAACGCTGTTTGTTACTCAGAGCTAATATCCCATCGTCTTTCTCTTGCTTTGCTGTGTTGGCCACCTGGCCTTGCATTGCCATGGGCTGCATCTCCAGGAGGAGTTGTCTCTGAACCGCTTTTTGGCAGGGGGTGCCCACAGAGGGGCTGAGGAGCTTGTGCACAGCCCAGCATAGACACGCTGCGGCATGGATGGTCCTGACACAGCCAGTCCTGCCTTTTGTAGCACGGAGGAAAGGAGCTACTGGGGCTGGCGATAGGCCTGGTCCAGGCAGATCCCTCCTCCTGCTTCTCAGACACCTAAGGCCTGGGGCATTGGGGCTCAAATTAGGGCAGCTTCTGAGGTTATGTTTGCAAGATGAGACCCTTGCTCGGAGATGTCGCTGGGGCAGGGCAGGCCCTGCGGGTCTATAGGCTGGGCCTCACGGGCATGCAGACTGTAAGCATTTCCAGCTAGTTTTGACACCCATGTGACAGTCACCCAGGACTCCCATCTAGCAGGGACTGGCCTGCTTTCCGGCACCCCGTGGGGACAAAGCCAGCACCCTGTCCACGCCTGGGCTGGACCAGGCTCAAAGGCACCCTGCTCGCTTGGTCCAGCCCAGCCCATCCCATCCCGGGTGCCAGACCTGTGGGGCCAGTCCAGCTTTGTGCTGCCGAGCCCTGTGCCTGGGGCTGGGGGGCTGCTTTCTTCTCCCAGCAGAGACTGGCTGAAACAGCACAGGTTCAAGGGGCTGTGAGGACTCCAAAGGCCAACCTTGAAGACACAAAAAAAACCCTGTGGTGTCCAGGAAGAGCTTCACTGTGCACAGGCAATGTTTGCAAGGTTTCCTCAGCTCCCAGGGGAGCTGTCGCTTTGGGCCAGGCTGACAGTATGGGGTCTGATCCTGCTTTTTCCCTGCATGCAGTCATGGAGCCAAGTTTCTGCTCTTTCACAGGGAAGAGGAAGCTGAAGCTCTTCCTTCATCTGCTCTCACCCAGTCTTTGGCAACTTCAGAGGGAAGCTGAGGCCCCAGGGTTGGTGTCTCAGAGAGCCTGCCGGTTTTGTTACAGTGCTCATGAAACAGTGCTGCTGATGGTTTGTGTTAAAACTGTGTTTTAGTTGGACTTTGTAAAATGAATGGAAGCGATTCACCCACAGGTTCAGTCCTAACATCTGTAATGGCCTGAGAGTGCTTCGGCTGCGTCTTCTCCTTGGGCTGCCTCCATCCTTCGGAAGCCTGTAAGCGAGCTCACGCTTCACACTGTGTAGGAGCTGGTCCGTAACCTTCTGTCCTGTGTCTGAAGCATTTGGGAATGATTTCTGCTCTGGAGGAGGCATGTCCACCACCTGCTCGGGCCTTTCGGACTCCGTGGGCTGTTTTTAAACAGCACTTTGCAGGGTATAGCCCTTCAGGGACCCCTGACAGCTTCTTCCGCAGCGTTCCCTTTATCACTGTTACCCTAGATCCTTGCACAGCCTTTGAAGGGGCAAAAGCTGGGACAAAGTATAAGCCTTCTGCAAACTCCGGAGTCTTGGCGGTGAGGGGTCACCCAGCCCTTGTCCCGACCCCCATGAGTGCACACTGTGACTTGCAGCAGAGAGTGGAAAGTGCCTCTTCCATTGCTGAGGCCTCACAGGGTCACTGCTGACCTTGGAGGATCTCAAGAGCCATCTATCACAGGGGTATTTCTCTACAGGGGTGGAAGCGGCACTGGCAGCTTGCTCCACAGCTTGACTGTGGCTAAGTGATAGGTTTGACTTCTGCTGGGGAAAAAAGCCTTGGTGAGGCCTCAGCAGGAGGGGACAGTGGTGATTCAGTAGGGGCTGCTTGTCACGGCAGCGTTGGCTGCGTGACTCAGGGAGCATTTGCTCCTGGAAAACACGTCCTTTGATGTTCTGTAAGGCGACAGCATGACCATGCCTGGCCAGAGAAGATCACATACCGTGTGGCGGGGCTGGGATGGTTTGTTATCTCCTCTTGGGTAATGTGACCTGCCTCTTACCTGGGGCAACAGCAGCCAGCAGAAGGCAGTCGTCATTCCTTGCCCATGGCTGCTGCATAATGCATTGATAAACGCGGCCTTGTTCTTCTCCCTTCGGAAACGATGAGAAAAGGGGTCAAAGCTGTGCCCATGTTGGGATGGAACAGCACAGCCCTTCCCGCAGCCAGTGGGGCTTGTAGAAGTGGTCACATTTGTCCGTGGATTATTTTGTTCCCCATAAACATTGTAAACTGAGGCCATCCTCATCAGAACAGTGGCTGTTTGTACTTGTCAGACCTTTCGTGGAGGAGGTGAACTTGTGGGTTTGGGGGAAGCAGGAGCAGGACTGCGCACTGCCCAGGTGAGTGTGATTCTGGATGGAGGGAAGTTTTTCGTTGGTGCGTGTGGGGATCTTTGTGCCCTCTCTGTGTCCAGAGCGGGCTGCTCACGCCATGCTCCTGGTGGGTTTCCCCACGTCTGGATCAGGACAGAAGCATCCCACAGGCTGTCACGTGGCGAACGTTATCTGGGGGGAACCCGACACTGCAGGGAGGGCGAGGACCGGGCCGCACCGTGACGCCTCTCGGGACCCGCCGCGGTACCGGCCGGGGAACTCCCCCCCCCGAACCGCGCATTCCCCACGCAGCGGCCTTGAAACACAAGATTTGCCCCCTCGCGCGCCCGCCCGCCTCGCGCGTCGAGGGGCCGTCGCAGCCGCGCGGGCGCAGCCAATGGCCGGGGCGGGCGGGCGGTGACGACACGGGTTGTGGGGCGCGGCCGCGCGCGCGAAGGGGGGGGGGGGACGGGAGCGCGGCAGATGGGCTGCGCCCGGGGGGGGCCCTCGGCGGCGGCGCGAGGCCGCGGCGGGGGACGGCGCGTGCAGCATGACAGCGGGAACGCCGGGGAACGGTAACGGGAGCGGTAACGGGAGCGGGCTGCGAGCGGCCTGGCCAGCCTCGCCCGGGGCCGCGGCTCCTCCCGGCGCTGCGCCGCGGCGGGGAGAAGGAGGAGGAGGAGTGGGGGGGGGGATCCGCCGGGGTGTGCGGCCGCGGGGAGGGCCGCGCCGGTGCCGGCCGCGGGGCTGCCGGCGGTGACACCTGTGTTACCGGTGTCGTCTGCGAGCCGAGACCGGCGGCGGGGGCTGCCCCCCCCCCGGCGTGGCCGCGGAGCCGCGGCCGGGTCCGGAGTTGTGTCGGCGCCGACATCGGCCATCGGCGCTGCCGTGGTGCGTGTGCTCCCACCTTGGACAATGCAGCCCGGCGGCGCGGTTGCGGCGGGCGGGGGATCGGGCTATAAATAACTCTGCCTTTCCCTTTTTTAAACGCTCTTTATTGGCAACGCGCAGCCCATCGACCCCTTTAGAAACGCCTGCTAAGTTTTGGCCGAAATCCATCGGGAAGGGTGGTCTCCCCGAGCACAGGCACGGTGGTGCCGGTGCCTCGCTGAAGCCGATGCCTTGCCGGGTGTCCCTTTGTCCCAGGCTTGCACACCAGCCAGTCCCGGAGCTGCTCCGGCGCGGTGCCTGGCTCCAGCCGGGAATGCCCCTGTTCTGCTCACCCAGACCGCTTCCAGATCCAGTTCTCCCCGGTACCAGAAATGAGCCCCCCCCCCCCGTTCGGAATACAGCGGTGTGTTTAATGGAGAAGGTTGAGGGAATTCAGACAGCAAAAGCCGTGGCTTCAAAGCGAGCAACATCTGAAAGAGATTGTGGGCCTGAGCTGGGAAGATCAGGGCTGTTCCTGGACTTGCAAGCTCCGAACGGTATCGAGGGGTTGGATTCGAGCTCCATTTGCCGGGGTGGGCACAGGGTTGGCAGTGAAGACCCAGGTTATCTGTATGGAGAGTTGGGCAGATGCCCCTGAAGGCTTCGTTCCCCTTCTCTCCCTCCCCCCCCCCCCCCCCCCGAATTTGACGCCGTGTGGAGATTGCGGGCGAGGGGATCCCGCTTTTTGTTTTCCTCTGCGCACGGCCGGTGATGGCGTTGAGCGCACGGAGCAGGGAGGCAGGGATCACGGTGGGCTGTGCCGAGCCACTTGGGCTGGCGTGAATCCCCCCACAGTGAGGAGGGACCGGGGGGTGCTGCAGGGCCCAGGCTCCCACCTGCCTGGCTGAGGGGGAGACAGAAGGAAATGCTGCGGCCGGAGGGGATGCTGAGATGAGATCTTCTCCCTGGCTCCTCCTCTTGTGTGAATCCACCTTCCCGGTGGCTGTCAGGCAGTCCCACTGCGAGGCACCCTGAGGGGGAAGCTGCTGTTGTGGATGGGGGCAGGAAGGGGGAGCGCAGAGGGGGAATGGGGATGAGGACGTAGCCTCGGACGGGTGTGCTGGGGGAGAGCCTGGTGTCCCCGAAGCGGGAGCTGGTGCAGGGAGCAGCATCGTGCAGAAGGGGCGTTGAGGATTTTCAAACACCTTAGCTCCAACTCCCATGGAAGTGGTGCATGTGGCTGCAGAGGAGCCTCGTGCTTCCAGGAAGGGTGTTCAGTCAGCAGGAAAAGTAAACCAGGTGCCGTGAGCAGGAAAAGTAAACCAGGAATTGGGAATAAGTGGTTTTAGCCCAGAACGTGGTGGGTTGCTCAAGGCCAGGGAGTGAAGGATGCCCTGACACGTTATGTGCATGAAGGATTGCCCTGAGCCTTGGGGTTTTCTGTGGTGAGCACAGGGCTGGTGAGGGACAGTGGCTGCACTGGTTGGAGCTGCCTTCCTTGAGCATGGGACTGGGCAGAGGAGCTGGTGGCAGGCACAGTGCAGGGGATGGGTTTGAGGTGTTGCTGGATTCACATGTGAGGGGCTGCAGAGGAGTTTGTGCTCTGATCTGAGACCTGCACGGAGGCATTTCTTCACTGAGTGACTCTGGATAACTCAAAGTAATTCTCAGTAGCTCCTGTGAGCCCTGAGCTCCTGTTACAGGATTAAGTTTCCAGCCTCATGGGCCACCGCTCGAAGCAGCAACAGTTCAGGAGGCAGCTGTGGCAGCAGTGCCGCAGGAGGCAATGCGCAGGGTGAGCTGCTTTGGTTGTCCCAGGTCCTGTGCTCTGGCCTCCTTCACCTCAGGGCTTTAGCACGAGCGTGTCAGCTTCTTGTGGGGGATGTCTAATGGGGGCTTTGTGCTCTCTGAACCACCAAGCCCAGTGAGGCGGTAGGGGTGTCCCACAGAAGTTGAGGAGCGTTCTGCTGTTGGGGTGCAGAGGGGACTTCACCTCTCCGAGTAGGCCATTCACTGGGCAATTTGTCTGTGAGGATCTGAGCAAAACTCAGTATTTAAAAGTGCATGGAAGCTGGAGTCCAGATTATCCTGTGTGTCCTGGGCCAGCTCACAAGGTCTGGAAAAACAAAACTTGGCACAAGAGGTCATCTTCCTCCATGCCCCATATTTCTTTGCAGCTTTTGTGCATATGGTTACAGGGACAGGCGAGACAAATTCAGCTCTGCAAGATACTGTTCACCATAGCAAACCCAGCTCCAGTGTTAGCCATCTCCTGGCCTGGCAGCATTTGCTCCTGGAGGAGAGCTGGTTTGTAGTTCCTGTTCCCTCTGCCGAGGAGCTTTCTCCTTTCTTAATACTTTAATAGTGACTGTGGATCCAAGTGTTCCTGGAGCTGCCAGTGTTCTGGGATCAAAACCAGCCTGGAAGCTGGAGGCCTTTCAGATCTGCCTTCAACTCCTTCATTTTAGCCATGCCTGCACAGAACTGTTCACAGCGGAGGTGTTGCCAGATTTGGCATCTGCTTCTGCTCTGGTTGGACTCCCTGTGGCTTTGGGACATGAATGCTGCTGTCTGTGCCTAGCCGGTTGGAGTGCTGATTTCTGTTCCTTGCTGTGCTACATCTTCCTCTTTCATTGCCTGCCTTGGCTCCTGCAAAAGGTGCTTGAAGCTTTTTGTTCCAGGAAATTCATGGGCAGGGAATGGAGTGACAGGGTGGGGAGGGGGAAACATGAATTAACTTTCACTTGCAGAAATAAACTTTTCTACTGGTCAGTGCTGTTTTGTGTTTAACTAGCATTACCCCCTGCAGCTCTTGTTTTGCTTTTACCTTTCAGACACAAATGGTAGACCATAGGTATCTTCTGCTTCTTCTGTGTTTATTTGGCTTGCCCGATACTGAAGAATGGCATCAAGCTGAGTGGTGATCAGTTGGGCCTGGGTCAGCACAGGTGGAGATGCTGATGTGAGTGGCCTGTCTCAGACCTGCTGTTGCTGGGGGTACCTCCTGCTCTTGACAGTAATTCTGTGGTTTGCTGGTGGCTCGTCTCAGTGCTCCGTTCTGGAGATCTCTTGCAGGTGGGCATCAGGTGTGGCTTGTGTGCAGCTGATGGCCAGTGTGGGGTGTGCTCTGCTGGGGATAGCAGAGGGACTTGTGGCATGTTGAATTGCACAGGTGAAAGTTGGCTCTGGGGGTGCCTTGTTGATGAGTTGTCCAGCTGGGTGTCCTGAGACAAGAGACTGGCTGTAAGGTGGCCCTGATCTCCCCAGTCAGGTGGTGTGGGACATGGCATGAGGGTACCCCTTGCTCTGGGCAAGCACCATGTCATCCACGCAGTCAGTGCCACTGACTGTCATCCAGGAAGCCTCTGGTCTTGTTGATGCAGTCTCATGTCCCCGGCTTCTGGGGCTCTTGACCCCAGGAAGCCCTGGGTGAGGACAGGCAGGCCTACAAGCGCTCTTGGTGTGGGAGGATCTTTGTGTCAGCATGTGCCACCAGCCCTACCTGCAAGTTTGGTGCTCAGGGCACTGGGCTTGGTGCACCTCTGGGTACTCTGGTGTCTGGTCTCATATCTTCCCTTCCAGAGGCAGACTTGGAAGTTGTGTCCCTCTTGGAACAGGGCATGTCCTGCTCAGTTGAGAAAGCTCTGCTTAGCATGAGCAGATGTTGGTTTGTCTTGCTCTAATGTCTTATTGTCATGACTATGTGTTAAGTACTCAAAGGTGGTGTTACTATTCAGTGGGCTCATTTCTCACTGTTAGGTTTTATTGCAATTGCTTATCTAGTAGCGTATTGACACATGCAACTGGCTCTTGACTGAGCCAGAGCAAAGCACTTCTGTGCCCTGGAGTCTCTGCTGTCACTTCCACACTTTGAATAGTTTGCACTGCTTGCATGTGACAGTGCTGGTTTTGGGGCTCCCTGTGTACTGCATGTAAGACACTCCAATACAGCACTGTATAAGGCTTGCCAAGATGGGAAACAGCAAAGTGAAGGTTTGATACACCTCCTTTACTATGTCTGGTCTGGTCATGTGTACTTTATTGCCATCAGAAGCAAATTAAGGCAATTTGGATCCTAAAACGTGTTCAGGGAATGTCTGGGGAAGTGCCACACGTTTCTTTGTAATTCTGAGAGCAGAAGTGGGCCTTCTCAGAGAAATAAAGATTCTGGTATGACCCCTTTACTTGTGAAAGTGATGCCTCACACATGGACCAGAGGTAGCTGTGCTGTGATCCAGCTTGCTGCATACATGTGTGCTTGGCTTTACTGCAAGGCAGTGTGTGCTGTGTCACTTTTTGTCCAGCCTTAGATCCCCTATAAGCATAGAATCCCAGACTGGTTTGGGTTGAAGGGGGCCTTAAAGCTCCTCCAGTTTCAACCCCTGCCATGGTCAGGGACACCTTCCACTAGAGCAGCTTGCTCCAAGCCCCATCCAGCCTGTCCTGAAACAAACTGCCATTTCAGCATTGCAGTGCAGCACAGGCTCCAGAGCGGGACCACTCTCATCCTCTTTCTGATCCTCAATAGCTGAAATTGCTCTGGCACCTCAGCTGCTCCCCATTGCTCTGCAGGGTTGGCTGAAAGGGACTTGGGCAGTGCTGGAATGTTTTCTTGCCATCACCTGAGCGTGCTCATTCCTCCAGGCAGAGCTGTTGGGGGAGCAGCAGTTGTGTGATCCCCAGTGCCTGACCCTTTGCTGCATGAATAAATTGCTTTTTGGGAAGGGCAGTGGAAAGTACTTCTGTGTGTCTCAAGGAGAGAGCAAGGCCTCGTGTTTTCCATTTTCTGTCTCCTCCTTCTCTGTTCCGTGTTACGAAGGAGAAAATCTTCCAGATCAGAAATTTTCCAGCACTTCCCTGCAGAGGATCTCCATTCGCCCTGCAGTGCCCAGATGCCAGCTCACATTTATCAGGTACCCAGCCCCTCCCTGGCCGACACATGGGGCTGCTGGTACACAGTGAACCTGAGAGGGAAGAACGGAAGGCACACAAAACCCTGGGCATTTGCTAAAACTGTTTTTAATGTCTCCTGCCCCCCCAGGCGGAACACTGTGGATTTGGATTTGGGATGCTCTTGAAGTGTCACCAGAAAAGCTGTCACATATGTGCATGCAGAAATGGAAGCTTGGAAAATGCTTTTAATTGTGATTCCACTCTGCACAACACAGATTGTCATGCTTTGAGCTCAGGTTTGTTTGTATCAGGGACAGACATTGATACCACAGCTCCTATTGGGGCATAAATATTTCAGCAACTGAAACGATGCCTGCCTGCTCCAGGAAGGGGCTGCTTGCATCCTCGTTTGATCTTTTTAGTGAGCCTAGCAGCTCAGGTTGGCATCCTGGTTAGTTATTTCCTACAGATAAAGTCCCTTTTAGCTCTTCATTCCAGAGGCTCTGGGAAGTCAAGTGGGGAAGAAGTGAGATTTCTAGCAAGAAAAAAGGCTAAAGCAGCCAGAATTTGCTCCCTGTTTAGTTTCTTTTTGAGGAAGCGTCTTCACTGTGTAGGATGCATGGACCACAAAGAGGTGGGGTAATATCTGGAAGTATCCAGAGTGGCAGTCTGTGGGGGCAGTGTTCTCCTTTCATTTCTTCCCCAAATCCTCCACAACACCTTCTCTCCATGCTGTTGGTCTCTACTACTTTTTGCACATGGGGAATGGAGAATCCTGCTGTTTAGCGGCATTAATGAATAATATTAAGCATTTCAGAAGGAATAAGCTGAAAGTGGAGGCTTATTCTTTTCTGCAGTACATTGTCCTGGACCCCTTTTGAAAGCTGTAGTGATGTGGGAGCACTGGAACTCCCAGGACTGTTTTGTGCTTCTGAAGCAAAATATCTCCAAAGCATCTGATGAGGGGGCACTTCCTGCAGCCACGATCCATAATGCAGACAGTGAGACCTCTTAAGCAGCTTGCTCTTCAGGACTTGCCCAGTGTTCTATGGTCTGTAGAGTACTCTGGACACTTGGGGTGAATGCCAGGCTTCCTCATGTGATCGGGAAAAGCAATAGGAATCTGAGTGTTGGAAGCCCTTGCTGTGGCAAGATCTCTCTCCTCGTAGTGAGCAGCAGCATGTGGATGAAGCTTGCAGGCCCAAGGATGGTGCAGGAGGTCAGTTACCCGAGTCTTCAGTAATTTTTTGAGCTGTATTCCCTGATGTTTGCATTACTGATCCCAGCAGGATGGCAGAGCTTGGCCTCATGGGTACAGCTGAATGTGTGCTATCCTCTGCTTGAGGAATACATCTGTTGGCTGGTTATCCTGAGTGTAGTTGCTTGAATACCAGAACAGAAATTACACATTGAGAGTTACTGCTGCGTATGTGCCCCAGGAAAACTGATGAACATAGTCCCAAAGTCAGCCCACAGAAGGACTCACTGGGGGCAAGGAGAGGGTAAAATTGTGCTCTTACATATTCCAAACAGTGTATTTTCTGTGGAACTGATGTAAAGGTTTACAGGAAATGGCTAAAAGTCAGGCTCAGAGAAAGAGCAGAGATGTGTTGGGGCAGGGTCTGACTGCTCCAGGGGAGCTGCTGCCAGGCTGACTGGTGTCAGACACACTGGAAGCACAAGGGTGAAGTCAGTGTCCCAGGTCAGACGGGTGTTGGCGGAGCAATGGAAGGGGTCAGTTAGAAGCAAACATGACTGAATTCTTGTGTCCTGACCTCGCTGTGGGGATCAGTGGTGGTGGTGTGGCCGGGGACCTTGCAAACGTGGCCTGGTAGGTGCCTAGATGGTGGAGTTTGTGTTCATGGTGACTGGCGAGGACAAGTTATGGTACAACATCACTTCATGTGTTCTTTTTGAGAGCAGGCCTGTGGTGTTTCCATCAGGAATGCTTGGGAGAGAGGAGACCTGGCACCCGGATGTGGTGAGGTTCATGCAGAACAGATACACTGAAGGGGAGGGCATGTTGGCTGAAGAACTGCTGTTTGTGATGTGTTAGGTGTTAAGTGTATCTGATACAAGGAGCTTTTAGAAGGATCTGGATTCAGGGTCTGCTTGTGCATAGCAGAAATGTCTTGGTTTGTGGTTGTTTTGAGCATAAGGACAAGGCCACCACTGTGGGCTGGTCCCGAGCAGTGCTGTAAGGTTGCCATTCCCCATTACACAGGTGGTGGGTTTTAACATAGCAGGGTTTGTAATGGAAGATGCGAGGACTCTCTGGGGACTTGGGATTTAAAGGCTTTTCAGACGTTTTGCATTGCATTTCGTATGTACATGTTTGGGAGGAGTGTCCTTGTATGCATATATATCACATGCAAATGGATGGGGAGTTGCTGTGTGTTTCGTCTGAATTTAGAAAAGAATCCTCCAGGAAATGTTGGTTTTGCAAGCACAGGCCCCTGGGCTGGGATTTGGGGGGGAGAAGGGAGTGGGAATGAGGGGGAGGCTCACTGAGGTTTTCTTCTCTTGTAGCGTTTTGGGAAAACTCCAGCCAGGGCCCACATACAGGCAAATGAATCAGCCTCCCTTTTTGCCATAAGAAATTGGCAGCTCTAGCTGCAATGCAGTTTTGATGTATGGCTAATACACTTGTTCTTGGTTAATTGAGAAGAAACACTGCAGTAGAAGCCTGATGTCGAGTTGGCCTTTGTATGGAGCCTTGAAGCTAGTAGGGAAATGTTGTTGGCTGCTTCTTTAGAGGCTGGAATTTGCTGCGAATTCTATTGCATGCTCTCATCTGAGGGCTGTTGTTGCTGTTCATCTGCTATGGAAATACACTGCTTGTTGCACACAAATGTAGAGGGCACTGTAAGCTGGCACATGGCGCTCTTGCTCAGTGTAGGGTTTCCTTGAACAGAATATTCGTGCTCTTGTCAGCCTGTACCCGTGCTGACAAATAAAGCATTTTGGCTTCCTCATACTCCTGTACAAAATGAAATCCACGTGTTTTCTAAGGCATCTGGTGCCAGTTCAGACTCAGAGCTCGCTGTGTCTGCTGTAGGATTTGCACCGGGCTCGGAAAACTTACCAGACAAGCTCAGCATTCACCACTGGAAGTACCTGGAGTAACTGGAGGGCTTTCTTGTCCTGGAAGCAGGACATGTGGCAGTTGCCCTTGGCAGGCTGAGACTTGCCAAATGCCTTTTATTTCCTGTTGGAAGCCTAGTTTTACATGGAAGGACTGTATTCCTTTCATAACTGTAGTATCTGTTGGTAAATATTGGCTTTAATAACATACGCTTCAGTTCAGCAGGGTAACAACAGTGAGGGGTGAATGTCAAGCAGTGAAATAAGCGTGCTGTACTGGGGCAGTAACATCAGCATTCTTTTACAATGTTTTAAATGGTAAATGCCATACCTATTATTTTCATAGCATTTAAAAATTCATTAGAAACAAGTCCCTTTGAGCAACCTGTAGTCATAAATGCGATTAACTCAGCCATGGGAGTTTTAGTCATGGCCAAGCTCCACTAAATGCTGTCTAAACAGACAAAACTAGCCTGGCCTGGAGTTATTCTTTCATAGGACTGCTTCATATACAGGATGCATGTGGCCTTCCCCTCCTCCAGTAGTACTGTGGGGGAAGAAAACATTGAAAGAAGCTTCAAATGGAAAGTGTTCACGGTGGGGGGACAAGCAAAATGGTTGGCTGTGGAGCATTTTGCACTTGAAATGGACCACAAAAGTGGCTGTTCTTGTTATGGGTCAGAGAGAGCTCTCGAGCGCTTGAAGATGCAAACACAGAGAAAGCAGAACAGCATGTGCTTTCCATATATACTTATCTGAACAGCACTCCTGCTTGTTTGGTTCAGTGTATGATGTGTGTCTGGAAAGAGATTATATGCAGGGCAGTTGTGCTGAAGTTTGCTCTTTCTCTCTTCAGTTCACCGGACATGTGTTTTAGTTTTCTTCAGCATAACTTTAAATGGACAATGTTTTACCTTGTTCTGGGAAGGAGCTGGTATCCTTACAGCTCATGCTGTCATGTAAGTAACCTTTTTCTTTTCTGAACAAGGTCATTACATCATGATGCAGTAATCCTCTGCCTGTGGGATAAACCTTCCTCTCTGTCCGTGTCTGTCTACTGCTCTTATCTGTGTTCTTTCTTAAAGTGTGTACAGGGGGAGGAGAAATGAGGGGAGAGCCAAAGTTTTGATGCTGGCCTGCTAAACTATGTTTGAGAGAATAATGTATGGGTTGTGAGATGCAAAGGGCTGTTGTCTCATAGAGCTATTGCTTTGATATTTTATCCACAAAGACAAGCTCCAAAGTCTCAAGTCAGAAGAGCCTGGGGATGAAATTACACCTTTGCCAGGCTCTGACAGGTTAAACTTTATGGAGATGCAGGGAGCAAATTATCCACAGGCTGAATTGCAAAGGAGAGCTTTAAAATGGGCTTTAAAAACCTGCTGGGGAGATGGAGTGAATACAGATAGTTAGTTCTTGTATTCTTCTTTTTGTCTGTAGGGCTAAAAGCAATCAACAAAGGAAGGACAAGGTCATTATCTTGGTCCCAGCCCAGAGGAACCTGAGGGATGGAGCATTGCCACTGTGGGTGGACTGGGTCAGTGTGGGAGTCAGCAGCAGGACCTGGCATCCTGCTGCCTGTCCCATTGCCTGGCCATTAGACTAAGTTGCCTCCCTGCTTACTGCAGTTTCTAATTTGTCTTGGATGTGTCTGTGTGCTCCTTCCTGAGTCGGTTTACATCATTCATGGCCAGCCTGGGGTGTGCCCCATGAAGCATCTTTCATAACTATTTTTGATTTCACTTATAAAGGGATTAGGTGACATGGTTCACAGCAGAGCAGGGACTGTACTCGGTGACCTGGTGGGTCTCTCCCAATCCTGTGTGTTCCTATGTAACCTGAGGTGTTGCCATCTAAGCTGCATCAAGATGCCAGTGATGTAATTTCAAACTGTCTGGCCTGAGTGCCAGTGAAGTCAGGGAGGCTGCACATGTGTAAGATAGGATTGTCTTTGATCCTGTTTATTTTGCCCAAATAATAAGTGGAAGATAGGCAGGGTTTGATTTGAAACCAGTTAACTCCACAGAGCAAGTAGAGCAGATGTATTCGTGGCTGACTCCCATCTTTCGCCTGCTCTGACAGGAAGTAGCCTGTTGTATTTTACCATGCAACTCCAAGGTCCTGTTGCAGATAAAGAGAAATACCTGAGTTGAGTCATCAGGTTGTAGTGTCTCAACAAACTGCTTTAAAAAATGTCAGGCCCTCACTGTGGGTGGGTGGTGAAGTGGCAGAGCTATCAAAGAAACACATCTAGAACCACATGAAGACTTCACTGTTACCGTCATGCAGTACTTTATGGCTGTTCAGAGCGTTGCAGTGGTAGAGCACATGTCCTGCAGGCTGGAAGTGATAGACTTCTGACTGCTGTCAGCAGGATGCGACTATGATGGACACCTTTCAGAGCGTGCTGGCACGGATACAGCTCTGCACTCACATGCCTTTACAGCTATCAAAACAGACACGTGCGCCAAGTTACTTGGAGTGCAGGCAGAGGAGCTCAGCTTGGGCTGTGTGCGTCTGTGGAGACTTAGTTGTGGCTGAGCAGTCCCTGTTCCAGTCAAAAGGAACACCAGTAACAGCACTGTATCTTCATGATAATATTTCTATGTTTGCACTTGTCCCTAATTTATTATATCCTCAAATCCAAGAGTCTTCTCATGGAGATGGCTTTGCTAACAGCATCTTCACCCGTGTTTCAGCTCTGCTGCCTCTGTTGATAACAGGCTTCATGTAGTTTGGACCAATATCAGAGTATTTTAATGGAGGAGGGGGATTTCTAAATGAGATGAATTTATTATGCTCTTTTATCAATGCCTGTTACTAGAAAAAATTCTAGCAAATGGGTTAGTACTACTTCATTATCCCTGTTGGGTTGCTTCTGCTTAATTCCAACAGAATCTTTGCACCCAGGTTCCAAGTGGGTAAGAGTGTTGTAGGAAAAACAGTCACAGAACATGGTCACAGCAGAACTCCCAGCCATTAGTTATGATGGCTTTGACTTGTCTACCAGGCTAAATTTCAGAGCAGCATTGATTTTTATGTCTTCATGTAACTTGTGATTTGCTGAGCTATAGCTGACAGCAGCTTTTCCCTGTCCTTAAGGGGTCATTCTGCATATGTGTGTGTGTGTGTGTTTGAAAACTGCAGAATCACATCTCAAAAAGAAAGTCCTCTAAACATGCTTAGCTGGGTGTTACACCTTTCCCTTTGCACTTAGTTTTAAAGCCAAAAGTCATAGAAACAACTTTCAGTGCTTTGATGTGGGCTCATAATTTTCTCCCTGATGCTATTAATATTGCAAGCCCACTTGCTCTGTGGTGGGTGTCAGCGCTTGCTAACAGCAGCCATCTGTGAGAAAGGAGCTGCTTCCTGTTAGGGAGTAAAATTTAGGCCAGCTGTGGATGCTCGAACCACACCTTAGAGCCTGTCCCTTCTGGCTCTCCCTTCCCTGTGCTTTGCCTCAGACTCTGCACTGAGCAGAATTCCTGGTACCCAGGGTCCCACAGCCTGTGGAGCTGCATATCTGTAGTGATGTCTGTGCCTTGCATTCTGAAGGCAGAAGGTAGGGCCTGAATGATGACCACATTGGGCTTGTGCTGTTGTCATTCCAGAAAGCTGATATCCCTAAACTCAAGGGACTTGCCTGTTTCAATCCATTTAACTGTGAGGTGGTTACCAACAAATGATGCTCTTGTTCCATTTGGGCAGTGCTTGAAACCTGATGTCTGCTCCTGCACCCATTCAACATGAGGGGTATGTTTTGGGTCTAGTGAAACAAGTCAAAATGCAATTGCAGCTCCGGCTTGACAGTTTGGGGAGGCCAGTTTCCCAGTGATGTCAGAAGAATCTTATTTGCCCTTCAGCTTTAATTCCTGGAAATCTAAATAGGTTAAAATTACAGCAGGGGAAAATAAACTCCAAGCAGCATCCCAGGTTAGTCTTACCTATAGAGGATGTTTTGCCACACAGTGAGTTGTTTTGCAGTCAAGCTGCTGAGATGTGAATGGATTCTCAAACGTGTCAGAGCTCAGTGCTGAGATTACTTTAGCGAAAGGGAAAAACCAAAGCTGTGCACTGCCTTCGGTGTGCACCTCAAACAGGCAGTAATTTCTCTGCTGCATTACTGAATCCAGTTGCATTCTTTCAAAGCAGATAAATGTAGTTTTGGTCATGGCTGGCAAGAAATTTATGGATAGGATGTTTAGCACAGGAATTTTGTTTCAAGGGCGTCCAAGAAGTAGATGCAGGAATGTATGCATTCAGGTGGAGGCCTTGCATGAGGAGCAAACAGGCTGTGCAGTGAGGTCTGTCAGTGTTTTCTCATCAGGTTGATGTTTCTTTGTGAATGAAGAATGGGACGAGCTTTGTTTTGCCAAAGAGAATATGGAGGCTCTGTGTTTCCTTGGAAGTTGCTGTTTGTTGTTTCCTTCTTAAAATCCTTGATGCAAGAAAGAATTCTTTGTGGTGCAAAGTGCTTGTGCCAAGTAAAACAAACAGAGGAGGTGGCTTGAAACAGAGTTAAGTATTTCTGGGAGAAGCACAAAATGTATTTTACTTTCCAAGCTTGCATTAATGCCACATCTTAGATTTTCCTTGATGGCATTTGTAATCGGCAGCCCCTTATCCATCCTCTACCAGTATTAGTTGCAGCTTAATGACACATAATTATACTGGTTCTTTATCACTCAACTTGCCAGGTCGTTTATCTCTCCTAAGGAAGGATGGAGAGGAGAATTTATAGCCTGTTGTGCAACACAGATGCATGATTTGCCAAAGCCTTGGGGAAGATGCATTATCTGAAGCTGCAGGCAGTTGCACACTTAGAGATGGAGGTGTTGCATGCTGCCTGCCCTGATAATCTGGCAGAGTCCTTTTAATATCACATTACTCTGTATCCACAGAATTTGGTTAAAAGGGGATTAGTGAGACACCAGGATGATAAACAGGAGTTTCTGATGCATGCACATACAGCACTTGCATGCACATAAATTGGATTTTTGATGGCTGTTGGCACCAAGTTATCAAGGTGGATTTTTTCCTGAGGATAGATAGGTGAAGAGGAGAGGTGTGTAATTCCTGGGGCACCAGAACAACTGCAGGGGTCTATTCCAGGGCATGAGGTGACACTGCAGCTGGAGGGAAGCACATCTCTCTGGCTTCTCCATTGAAGTCAGCGTGGGCCAGTCACTCACCAAGGCACTCGCTTCTGGGAGAAAAATGAACTTGAGTGCATCTTCCAGAGCTGGAGGCACAGCCGTGGCTGCAGAGTGGATGTTTCTTTGGATCTTTGGCTTGCACAGGAATGAAGGTAATCCATCCTGTCAGGCTGGGAGGGGGAAGATCTGGGCTTGTCATGGAAGTGGCAGGGGCTTCACCGATTCAGTTACAAATCACCTGCTTCAGGTGGTGTGGACACTGTGTGAATGTGCTTGTGCAAATTCCAGCCTTTGCTTTGATCCACTTTGGGCAGCTGGGTTGTCAAATGAAGGAATACCTGCTGCTGAGAGACTTAGACCCACATTAAAGGGTCTAACTAATAGTTAGACTTTAATAAATGATTTTCTAAGGGTAGTCTGGCTGGCATCTTCCATGGTGTCAGTTTGGGTAAAACAGCTGAAGGGAAAGCTGATGAGTTCCAGTAGATCCAAATCCTGGTGATCCTCTTCTCCCCTCTGGTAGGAGGTACCGTTCTTAGAGCCAAGTTGCAAGGAAGTGTGCCTCAGCACTGTGGGGTTGGAAAGTGAGCCCAAATCTCTGCAGTGGCACTTCAGGCTCAGTCAGCAGATGCTCCGTACAAATGGTTTAGTACAGACACATCTTCCTTTCTGCCAGTGTTTCTGGGTGAGCAGTAGCTTTTGGCAGAAGGACTTCTTCAAATAGTCTCAGGGGGCAGAGCAATGTCACACAGCTCCATTTGCATGTTAAGAGCATGGCCCTGTGCCCATCTCCAGAGCTCTCATCAAAGGTTTTAGGCCATGATCATCGTTGACTTATTATAACTTACATGTGTGCTTGGAAGAACTGATTCATGTTGAGTCCTGTGTCACAGATTCGTAGGAAGGATAGAGCCAGGTTGCCTGTGGCATGTGTGTCAGAGCATGATAACAATGGGAAATGGTAGCAATACCTTTTACCTTGTCACAGCACTCCAGTAACTAATTACTAATGTGCACAGAATCTCTGGGACGGGGCCAGCAGAGCAGGGAGCTTGAGTGGAGATTCTAATGTCAGCTCAGCTCATGATACCCTGGTCACTGCGTGTACACAGCACCACTGGTAGGTAAATGGAATCAAAGCTCTTTCCCTGTCCTAGGACCAGGCAGGAGATGGTTTCCTCTTCTCTATCTCCCTGGCACTAAGACCCTTTAAAGCTTCTTTTAGAAAAGGACAAGAGTGGGTGAAATTATGTTTTCACAAAGGAGTTGGGGGGGACTGGGATTGTGCCTGGAGAATCTGATCCCCTGAAGCGTTCAAGGCCAGGCTGGATGGGGCTTAGAGCAACCTGCTCTAGTGGAAGGTGTCCCTGCCTGTGGGAGGGGGGGTTGGAACTGGGTGAGCTTTAAGGTCCCTTCCAACCCAACCCATTCTGTGACTCTTACTGTACCTGTCAGGCTGGTGCTTGCACTGAACCCAGGTTCCTCACTCCTGTTAACAGTTCAACAGCTGCACTTTCTTCAGCTGCTCTCTAAGAGAACAAGTAAGAGACACATCCTTCTGATGAAGCCTTCCAGAACAGTCGCATATTCCCATAAAAAGTTTCTTTTTCAAGCCAGTGAGATGTAACTTGATGAAAAATTCATGGACAGCTTCAGTCAGAGACCTTGGCTCCCCCAGGAGCACGGCCTGTGCCTGTTGGATTGCGATGTGCCTGCAGGGAGGCAGGATCTTAAGTACAGGATCGGTCCCGGGTGACCAGGGATTTGTTACAGCATAATTGTAGTCACTGAGAAATGAGGGAATTGAGGCACATTGTAATTATGCTTTTGGCCAGAGTCAGCATGATAAGTTGGTTACAGAGCAGAAGAGAACATCAGATTCCTGATGTCTCCTCCTGTGCTCCTGCGGAGGGAAGCAGGATGGGAAAAGCCCTTCTAATTCTTGGACTTGATTTGGATATTGAAGGCTGCATTTTTAAAAGACCTTGGTGGCCCCTGGAGAGCATGAGAAATTGTGGGGATGACAGGAGCAAGTTAATGCCATGTTTTAAAGAAATCAGCCACTAAGCGTTACAGGTGCAGGGGATCAGAGGCTGCAGGCGTGCAGAGGGGATGTGGTCAGTGCATCTAGCAGGAGAGTATTTGTATTGATGTGACCAGGTACCCCTGCCCTTAGAGCTGCAGGCCAGTGTTTGAGTATCAGAATATCAGGGTGAAGATAGCAAAGAGTGTGCACCTTTACAAGGAGAAGCCAGCTGTGTGACAGGTAAGATTTAGTGCTGCAAACCACCTGCTAAGGTTGACTCTCCATAGACCTTTATCTGGATGGAACTGTTCTGGATGGCGGATGGCTAACAAGTGCAGTATTACACCAGGGCAAAAATGATTTTGCTGTCACTGTTGTCAACTGGCAGTGATTGCTATTCCATAGAGTACAGAGCTGCTTTGTACAATTTAATTCAGAATATTTGATATATTAGATGCTGTGTGTACAGAGTGCAGGGCCGTTGTATTTTCTGTCTGGAGAGCTTACAACTGCTAGTGATGAAAGCTAGACAGCAAGAGGAGGAGTTTGGGCTCTTGGGATGTATGTCAGGGACGGGTGGTGGCACGGGTGTTAATTTGTCTCATTTCTACATCCATAGATTTATTAGGGCAATTTGGAGTTGTAATTGAATCTGTGCATTGATTTCCCGATTTGTAAGCTCTTTGTAGGCTGGTGCCTGTGTCTGGCCAGCTCAGGTAAGCTCTGATCAGCTTGTAATGCTGAGGGTGAGCTTTGTCTGGCATGGGCTGTGTGGTGTACAGTCTGCAGTGTCTGGCTTTACTCCTTTGTTCTCATTTAGGCTGAAAGGCTGAGACTTTTGGCAGTGGAAAGGCCAGGATATTCAGGCCATGGCTCTGCAGAGAAGTGTGTGATTTGTATGGTTAGAATTCACTGATCAGTCCGGATGTGGTTTGAGATCATTGGAGTTAGGTAGATTTCAGCAACACCCTTCCCTCTATGGGCTTTAATTAATTGTAGCTGGTGAAGGGCTTTGTAAACCTGAGGTGACTCTTTGGATGCACAAAATGTTATCATTCTGCATAAATATTTTCTAGATAATGGAAGAAAAAGACTTTAAAACACAGGAAGTAATGCAGGAACAGGATCTGTAGGTATTGCGTTTAGGAGCTGTTGCAGTCTGAATTGAATCTGCAGATAATGAAATAGTCATAAACCATGATGTGATGGCCCACATTTTCCAGCAGAGGTGCATTCAAGTGTGCACAGCATTCTGCACCAGCCCAAATTAGCCTTGCGGGTCCCAGAGTGACATGGAGAAGCGTGCCCACTGGTACAGCAGGACTTGTGTGCCTGGCATGCACAGTAAGGGATGCAGGGCTGCCCATTCCGAGCCATGGGCTCTGCCTTCATTCTTTCTTCGTAGGGTTTTGCATTTACTCAGCTGGCATCTTGGCATTCGGCTCCTGTGTGGCAGGCAGCCTGGGTTTCAGCATGCTGAGTCTTAGAGATGCCCTTGACTTTGGTGGGAGCTTAGTCCTCTGCAGGACTGGGCCAAGTGTGTCTGAGTCAGAGCAAGGGCAAGCAGCCAGGGCATCTTCCTCACAAAGGCAAGGAAGCTGAATTCATTTAGTTCTTAAAGGAGTGTTTAACTCCTCAGATTGGAATGGCCCATAGAAACCTGATACAGCATTACTGGAGTCTATTTGGCGACTTCAGTGGGAATTGAATAAGACTCTAAATGTGTTAAAGTCTTTGCACTTTTAGCTGTAATGATGATGCTGATAAGCAGAACTGAATTAAAGATAATAGAGGAAAGAGCTGTCTTTCCTGTTCTGTTATCTGGTTTCTCTTGATAGGAGTGTCTGCATCTAGATTATTTTAGGTTTTGTTTTGTTTCCCTGTGGTGTCATACTCTCTTTAATAAATAATTTGTGGTTCTTTGTAACAATTTTCTTTACTCCAGAAGAGAGGAGATCCAGTTTCGTATCCCTTCTGGCTTTGAGGTGTGTAGTTGCAAACAGCTCCTCCATCTTTTCTCTTCTTCCCATTTCCTCCTGTTTACAGTTGTACCTGCACCTTGGGAAAAGTTGACTTAATGCAAGGTAAATATTTCCTCTCCTCTGGTAAGCAAGGTTTCATTGTCTTACTTTGCTTCTGATGACAAATAAGAGCTGTTTGAGCTGCAAGAAATGATTCATTTTGCTGAAGAGCCCGCATCTCTTAAAAGCGGGAGGGTGATTTCATTTGGGTATAACGACTGAGCAGACAGGACGGGTGGTCGCTGTCTTTTCCTGGAGTTTGCTCTTAGGTTTCCCTCTGAAATTTATTGTAAGGAAGGGAACAAGAATACCTGGACATTTACACTGGCAGCTCTGTGGCTGGTTTCCTGCTGTAGCTTTCTCCTAGCCCAGGTCTGTGTGTCTCACTGATGGGGACCTCTGAGCTCCCAAACAAAGACTGGGATGTAGGCAGATATTTTTGGTTGCTGTAACTTGTTTCACCCAGGACAGTGGCACTCTGATGAGAATGAATGGCAGAGGTGCATGTTAACAACAGAAGTTCTGAGGACGATGCTGATACATCATAATATGTAGTCTTGTGCTGTTTTTCTCTTGTGATCTGGCCTGTCAAAAAGCAGTGTTGCATTACTGTCTGCAGCACTCTGAAATCACTTTGAGTCTCCCATTATATTTGGGTGTGTTCTCTCCTGTCTTCTCTTCCATGGAGACATGTACATTGCATGCTGTAAAGTTCCCTTTCTACATGTCTTTGCTGCTGTTAGTGACCAGCCGGGAGGTGCTGTATGCTGATGCTCTCTGAAGAACATGGGCAGTTTGCTCTAAGGATTTCTTTAAAGGCCTCAGGGGTAAATGCAGGGCCAGGAATTAACCTCACTAGGAACAGACTCGCTCAGTGATGGTTCTTACATTGTGCTTAGTCTTTATAACCTGTTAGTTAGTGTGGCTTTTAATTGGTTTAGTGTGTTTTGTGGTTTTGTTTTGCTTTGATTCTGTTACAGTATTTTAATCAAAGCCTCTCGTCTTCTAAGGCCTTCCAGAACATAAGTTTCTACAAAAATAGTAATATTTCTTTATCAAATATGTTTATTTCCTGCATGTCCTGCTGCCAAGCAGTGGATGGCTCTGTCTGTCAGATTAAAGTGATAATACCTCTGGTTTTGTGAGGTGGTTTTTTATCAACAGCTTGTATTTGCCCACTGACCTCAGAACATGATTTTATCTGTTCTACATTTTCAATGTACACGATGGTCAGGGTAAGATTTCAAGACCAGGTTGGACAAGGCCTTGGGTGATATGGTTTGGTGTGAGGTGACCCTGCCCATGGCAGGGGGGTTGGAACTTGATGATCCTAAGGTCCTTTCCAACCCTAACTATTCTATGATTCTATAATGTTTGGTGGCATTTCTCCAGTCTGAGATTGCCTCTTGTCACTGCAGCTGGCTCTGCAATCCAGCTGGGCTTTGATTTAGCGGCAAAGCAGCAGGCATAGCTGCAGAATGGCTGGCAACTTCTTTTGCGGAGCCTGACTATTGAGAGCCCTTTCGTCTGCTGAGGTTGTACTGCCGAGATCCTTCTTTGCATAGGAGCATCCTCAGTCACTGCATTGACTCCTGTTACTTGCTGGAGAAACTGTATCCTGAAGGTGTTCTGTTTCCTGTGTGGCTTTACCCTCTTGCTCTGAGCTGAGCATTTATCTTGTTCTGTACCTTCCTGTACTGTGCTCTGGACCACAGAGCTGTATTTTCAGCAGTCTGTCTCTCTGTGCTTCCTGGGTTCCTTTAACCCTCTTCTTACTGTCACTCTTCCACACTCACTGGGTGGTTCAGGTGGCTGTGCTGTTTGGAGGCATTTCCCTACAGCTGGATGTGGTGCGTGTCTCGGGCTGTTGCCTGTTTCATTAGGGGACCTGTAGTATCTCCTGAGTTCCGCATAGACACGGTGACACACAGCTCTAGCACCAAGGCTTGTATTCTTTTCTCTATTTCATGGTTTTGCCTAGACAATAGTTCCTTTAGGCAGGTTCATTTTGCCTGAGAGCAGACAACGTCTCACTCATTTCTCATAGTTTTCTGCCACTTACTAAAATAATTCCACTTCTGTTTGGCTTGTCTTTCCCTCAAGGACACATCAGTGTTACAGGCCCTGTTCTTGCTTCTGTACTTTTTTCTAGCAATCCAGCATCGCCAGAGGCTTAATATCCCCCTCAGTCTTCCCCAGTTCTCAGCCTGCTTTGCTCCTTATAGAATATATAGCAATGCAGTTGTCGTTTTGTGCTTCATAAAAACCTCAATTAGTGTATTTTAGTTTTCTTTCAAGGCCTGAAGTTGTAAATAGAAAGTAGGGGGTGTCAAAAAGTAGTAGGCTTCAGCCAGCAGCGGGGTAAATGTTGATGAGCTGTTTTAAGAGCAAGTTTCTTTGCAAAGCTTTTATGCCATAAATCTGATGTGTGCCTGGCACAAGGAATCTATTTTGGGTCCTGTTGTTACCCTCTTTCCTCTTCCTTTGCTTTTCTGTTTGTTTACTTGTTCTGTGCTTTGTGATGGTTCCTGATTTCTGGTGCTTTCTTTGACCTGATACAAGATTGCATTAGTGTCAACTGCTCTGGGAGTTTGTACCTTTATAGGGATTGGCATTAGGTTGCTTTAAAAACTCCTACAGAGCAGCGGAACCTCTTCCCTTTTAAAGGAGCAAGTGCACACAACTCCACACATTCTGGACAGGGACCATTAGAGATGAGGGTACCCTGATGTGTTAAGAACAGATGTGGCTTGGCTCTTGTCTGCTTATATCCAAAGATTTGTGTCCTTTAGCATCAGTGACTTGCAAATGCACTCTCAAGCTCTTCAGATGAGGCATCTGTGGTCGTACAGAGGAGCTGAGTGGTTTGTCCTAGTGAAGATTTGCAGTAAACAGGAATGAAACTGAGATACCTACCAGTTGCTCTAACAGGGATTTGCAGCGTGGACACAGTGCCACTTCCCAAACTAGAGTGGTCCCTGCTGGCTCAAGCACTCGCCCTTACAGTGACTGAGGCTGGGATGTCCCTACTCCTGGATGCCACCACCTTTTGTGGGTGTTGTTCCCTCCTGTGCTGTGCCCAGTGTTGTTAGCCATGGTGGTCACAGACGCTATCTATGCAGGAGGCTGTGGACAAGTGCAGAGGAACGGGGAGCAGTTCCCCAAACCTCTTTATTTTTTCATTTGTGTCTGAAGAGTACAGTGAGCTATGTTCCTGTCGTAATGGGGAGTCACGCAAGGAGTAGCAGAACACTGCTCTGGAGCAGAAGAGTATTTTGGGGGCCAATGAGGCGTTAACTGCTGAATCCCTGTTCTAGCAGTTTAAAAATACCAGACCGTTGTGGTAGCTGAGAAAACAACAGATTTAGTGTGTGGATCTTGTTTTGCTGTCTGCATCCAGGTGTCTTTTCTCCCCGGCCTATTTAAGAATAGCATTTGTACATTGGCTTTTCTGGCCTTCCCATCCTGCTGCTCTGAAGCCAGGTCTAGCTGGCAACTGGAAGTAAGCACGCAGAGCAACTGCTCCGTTCCCCCCCGTGACTGCTCCAGATCCATAATACCCCCAAGGTAGATGTGCCATTACGCACGATAAGATCACTAACGTATCAGGTGAATATTAGATATATGAAGCTAGTCAGCTGTAAATAAAAGGCCTGGCAAAGAATAAAAGGCAAAATGTTGTCCCCGAGGAAGTAAATGGGGATATGAATGCCTTCCTGCCCTAGTGCCCTAAAGAGATGATGCAGAATCTGGACCGCATCCACCTCCTGGGTGAGAGGCTTGTGGCAGCCTGGGCTTTTCCCTTTCCTTACCTGGAGGCAGAAGCTGTGTCCTTCTAAATGTACCATATCTCTCAAGAAGATCAGTACAGCAAATCTCTTGGTATCTGTCTCTGCTTGTGGCATTTGGAGTCTTGAAGTCCATCCTGTGCTCTCCTGATTAGATGTCTTTGTCTTCAGCCCCAGTAGCAGAGCTGGAGACATCCAGGGGACACCCTGTTCTTTATTTTTCCCTTTTGGAGTGGGGTTTGCCTCCCAGCTCTGCCTGGAAGTCCTGGGATGGCCTTGAGTTAAGTCTTTTAAATGTCAGCTTCATCCTTCTCCTCTGACAGAGGAGGGATGTGACACAGGGGTTTAAGTGTTGTTTACTACAGCAAGTTTCTCAGTTCACAGACTAAGGACTGCTGTCCTTATCTTTGCCTTTTTGCAGAGGCAAAAAGACCTAAAAGATGACTTGAAGGTGCTGGGAAATGGCAGCTGTCTGGATTTTTCAATTCCTGGCATTGTATTGCTGCTTCCTTGCCTCTTCCTCAGTCATGTGGTGGTTGTATGGTGTGTGTTTGGTGGGGCATGGGTGGAGTTGTAGTTGGCACGTTATAGCCTCCCTCTTGCTGGCTTCCTGGAGAGCTGCACACGTGTCTTGAGGCAAAACCAGCTCTTGGTCTGCCCATGGGGACCAGTGCAGGGGAAGGCACCATGGCCGTTATCTTAGGGAGTGCTGTTGGTGTGGGTTGGAGTAGTGCTGGGATGGAGGGTTCAGCTGGTCGTGTTTATTATGGCACGTCTTCTGCGAGCATGTCAAGCAGAGAATAAACTGTAGAAGAGCAGAGAAAGCACCAACACCTGCAGAGAATGAGGAGCAGCGAAAATGGTCCTTTCTTTTTCCCCCTCTTTCTTCTTCTAAACCTCATTTGATTCTTTTTATAGAATCATAGAATAGTTATGGTTGGAAAGAAGCTTAAGATTGTCCAGTTCCAACCCCCTGACATGGGCAGGGACACCTCACACTAAACCACATCACCCAAAAAGAAAAATATAATAGGCAAGATGCCAGGTGGTTTATTAAAAGCAGTCTCAGTGCACCAGCTAGAGTTCAGCAGGAGTTTAGAGTGCCCCAAAAGTATCAACTCAAGGGCTTTTTCTTATAGATAGAATTTTCATTCTGGAAGTCCAAGCAAGAAGAGGCTTCCTTTGATATTGCTTACACGGTAAGAGAGAAAACAGCGATGAGAGCAAGCTCACATCTGCCAAACCCTGTGATTCGTGAATGCTCTGCCTAGATTGATGGTCTTTAGCCTGCATATAGCTGGGCATCAAAACTCTGCTTGAGAGTGGCCAAATTCAAGGTCCTGTGCTGGGGGTTTGCAGTGCTGTCGGCTTTTCTCTTGCTGCAGCAGAGCATACCTTGTGAAACAGACCTCAGGTCTCTGCTTCGGGAGGCAGCAACCTGGATGTGTCAACAACCTGGATGCTGGTATAGATTCACCTTCGAAACACTACAAAAGAAGACAGAAGGTGCTGAGTTGCAACATTTGTGATCTTTGAACACAACAATAGCGTGCTCCCCACCACATGAATACGGGTGTTATTCAAACACTGCCAGGCTAATGTTCTGAGTGTCCAGGTGCTGTTGCTGTGAGGCACAAGCCCAGGTTTGGGTTCTCTGGGTTGCTTTGGGGCCTTGCCTTTCTCAGCTGAGCTAACATAATCCCAGCCCTTTGGGGGAGATACTGCTGTAAAGCTCCCCGGCACGAATGCTCTTTTGTACCAGAAGACAAGGATGTCTGAAGAGCGCAGATCCTTTTACTCTGTGCTTGGGTTGACTGGCCAACTAAGTGAGCCAACCAGTGTTCAGCTTGAACTTGCAGAAGTCCAGCAGCCTGGGTTACAGAGCCTTACTGTGGCCAAAGGATTTCTGCCTGGCAGTTGAGCTGGGGTCGGTGAATGGTCCATTTTAATTGTCAGTTAGGAAGCATTTAAATCACTTTGAGGATGCAAGAGGCATGGGCAGGCTTTGCTGCCACGCTCAAAGGACTCATTAAGTCACAGCAAGTGGATTGCTTATCAATGTCTCTCCACATGGAGCTTGCAGTAGGGGTGGCTGCTCATACCTGGTCATGGACACTGCTTCAATATTGACTTCATGTTGCTAACTCAAAATAGAGCTAAATTACTTTGTCTTGCCTACTGTAATCTGAATTAAGGTAGCGAATTTTTAGTGCTGCAGTTGTGATATTGGTGTCTCCAGTAAATGGCTTCTTTTGGTTTAGAGGACAAAAGTGAACCTGAGGCTTAAGCTCTGAACTAGGAATAATAAAGGCCATATGGAGAATTATTTCAAGCCATCTACAATGGTTTAAATCTGCACTTCATTTCACACAGGTGCTTTTATGGGTAGACAAGGGCAGTGCTGTGGAATGTGGGATATTTGATAGGCGCAGTTGATTTGGAGACACCCTTTTCTGCTTTGTGGATCCTTTCAGCTGTGTAAATAAAAAACAGGAGAGGGACTGGTAAGACTTCTGGGTTTTCCTCTTGCATATAAATGTTTTTGCTAGGTACTTTTTCATTATTTCTTATCAATCCCAGAGAAGTGTTTCCCGGTACATTAGAAAAATAGAATAAAAATAGACACACCAGCAAAACAAAACCAAAACAGGGGAAAAAGGCCCATGGAGATAGTTCTGGGAGCTTCCGCTCTATTTTGTTGTTCTTTTAGTTCCTTCTGGAGTGTCCATTGCTCTGGCAGTCTAAGCCTGGCTCCAGATTTCATGGCTTAGAGCACACCCATTTTGTTTCAAGTCATGATTCAAAACCCCATATGCAGAAATACCTGTGTAGTGGTCTGGGGTTGGGTATGAGAGGGTGGAGGAGCCAGGAGGGTGAAGTTTCCCAGGGAGCCAGGAGGGTGAAGTGTCCCAGAGACCCAGCGAGCTTTTTGGCCTTATCAAGGTGACAGTACTGTTCTCATGTGAATGGTGTCCTATGACAAGTAAGTAAACTTTTCCTGTCAGAAAGTTACCCAAAGCATGTTTCTTGATGGTTTGAAATCCACGTGCCCTCAGTATTTTAAAACCAGTAATGGCCAAGAGGCTGCCTGGCAGAGGGTTACTGCAGGGGCTTTCCTGGTAGCCAAACTCTGAGCGTCCCCAAAACCTGAAGGTGCCTGCAGGAAACCTGGAGAGGGACTTTTCACAAGGGGTGGGACGAGGGGGCACTGCTTTAAGCTGGAAGAGGGGAAGTTCAGGTTAGAATTTAGGCAGAAGCTCTTCCCTGTGAGGGTGCTGAGGCGCTGGCACAGGGTGCCCAGAGAAGCTGTGGCTGCCCCATCCCTGGCAGTGTTCAAGGCCAGGCTGGACACGGGCTTGGAGCAACCTGCTCTAGTGGAAGGTGTGCAGGGGTTGGAGCTGGATGAGCTTTGAGGTCCCTTCCAGCCCAGATCAGTCTGTGATCCTGTGGTACATGTTATACCTGTACTCCCTCTTTCCGCATTTGCTTGTTTCTGTTATGTGACTGTGTGCATTAGGTGGGTTTGTAACCACTTCGCAAACCATCTTCTGATGCTGAGAGGTGCTCACTTAATGCAGCCCCATAGGCGTGTGCTTCCTTTCCCTGCTGTATTGTTATGAGGCTTCGTTACTGAATGCCTGGACAAGGTTGCATGTGGAAATCAGTTTTGGTGCCTCACATCCTTTGTACACACGGTTCTTCCCTTCTTGAGCCTTGTAACCATCCCAAAGCTCAAGTGGTTTAGTAAGCAGCCAGGACCCCATCCTGAGCATGGTGTGAGCACATTGCTTTTGCTTTGATGTGATTAAAAAACACCCACAAAGGAAATGCATTGGGCTGGTACTCAGGGGTGGAGAGGGACTTCCCAGTTCTTTCACAACGTCTCACAGCTACACTGATGCCTCAATGGTCTTGTTATCCCATACATTAAGTACTGGTTAAGCACAGCCCTTAAATATAGACCTGACTTTAAACATCGCTGGCTTTAGTGGTGCAAAAATAATCCCATGTTTTGCTTTTTGGGACCACAGCCTGGCTTTGTCCCAAGAGCAGAAGTGGGAGGTGGGTGCTCTGTTAGAACCTGGGCAAGTCCCAGTACTTGCTGCGCTTGGAAAAGTGAAACTGTGTGAGGAGCCATGAGGGTTTTGTAGAGAGAGCAGGTACTGGGTATTGGGACTCTGCAGATTCCACCATGTGGGAAGAGGCCCTTGGAGAGGGTGGGCTGAAGGGTGTTGGGAGGTGGTAGCCATGCGTTTTGTAGCGTGTTGCTTGTGATGACATTGGCAGTTTACAGGCAAAGAGTTGTGGAAAGAGCTGTAGTTACAGAGGCAGGCTGGATGTTTGAAGTGGGGAGATCCTTGAAGGTGTTTGCTGGAAAATGCTGTCAGAGGTGAAGCAAGGAAAAAAGCATACATTTGCAGGTTACTGCCATCGGTTATGACGAGCTCTGCTGATTCAGTCCATTCCCAGCTCTTGGCAATTTAACTGGGTGACTTTTGAGGTCCAGACAAGGGACCTAATAATCTAAACAGAAACCAATACATTAATAGCTGCTGCATTCACATTTGTTCTGTGCTGATTTTGTGATGCTGTCGCTTCAAGCGCGCTGTCAAGAGTGATTTTTAAACCGGTGTTAGTAGGGTGCTTAGTGCTGCAGTTCCTAACAGAAACTTGGTTATCCCAGCTCAGAAAGCAGTTGCAAGTCCTTGTGACCCAGGCGGTTTTGCTTGGGTACAGCTTGCTTTCAGAACGCCTCCTCTGCACAGGGAGCTGCTCGTGAGCAGCCAGTTCAGAGGCCACAAGTTATTTGTAGCGAGTTGTGGAGATTAACTTCTGAATAAATGAATATATTGGAGGAAATCCTAAGCTGCTTGCGGGGTGTTTGCAAACAGAGAGCACCTTCATCAGAGAAATTGCTCGGTTTGAATAATGCGAGCAGCTCAGAGCCCGTTTACCTGCCTGTGAGGGGAATGGGGAGGCTTAATTGGCAAATGCTTGTGTTGTGCTTTGAGACAGCTGTGTGAGAGGCAGCACGAGAATGAAGCGTTACCTTTGCGGCTCCCAGGGTTGTGATTCCTTCTCTAGTTTGTGAATGCTGCCCTCTTCCAGGGCTGCACAAAGAAGGGGTGCAAGGGGTGTTTGGGTTAGTTTGCCACACGTGCGTGTGGGGGAGTCCCGTGTCTTTGCTCCCACAGGCACGGGGCACCCTGGCTGCATCCACCCTGCAGAGCAAGCCTTGGCACCCAGCTCCCAGGCTGCAGGCATCCAGGGGTGCCCTGGGGGCATTACAGACCCTGGGTGCCCAGGCGGAGCTGGGTCTGCTTCAGCTGATGGGGAATATGGCCCTTTTCCGCCAAAAAGGCAGCAGTGTTTTAGTTTAACTTAATGTAGCTTTGCTGGGAAGACAGTGAACATCTTCTGAGGAGTGAGACTGTGTGTGCAGCCACGCTGTACAAGTCACCAGCTGCTCTTTCAAATGAGCTCTGAGAAAGCTGCAAGTAAACATGCAGATGTGGAATAGCAGATACAGTTCTTCTGCAGCTGGGCTGGGAAGTGCTCCATAAATACCTTCAGATAGTACTTAACAGAGTGTCTCAGTACTCAATATCCAGAGAGAATCCTTTTCACATCACCATTGATTTCTGGGTTAGGGCTGAGTATCTCTGGGCGCAGAATTGGACCAAATCACAAAGTAATAAAATAGCATATTTATAAACAAAGAGCGAGCGTTGCGTCTTCAAGTTACCTTTGCAAAGCTCCTGCCTGGGAATTGGCATGGCTCCTTCCAGTCGAGGGATCTTGGAGGCAGATTTGCTGCATCACAAGCTGCAATTGTATCTGTGAGGCTTTGAAAATGAACGCCAGTGTCTCTGCAAACAGGATACCACTTGTGAGGTTTAATTGGAACCAGTCATGTCTGAATGCTGCAGACTTTGAAATAACGTGAGTAACCTAAGAAAGCCATTCAAAACGTATCTACAAAGAGTATTCCCCAGATACACAGGGGTGAAGAGCTTACTGGGATGAAGGCCCAGCATGAGATTCTGCTCTGAACTTGAACTGAAGGAATTTTGTGTGTGTGCTGTTTTGAAGACATTTGGGTGCTTCAGATATCTTCCTTCATCTCCTCTCCCCAGCTTGGCAAGAACTAGATGCAAAAATATTGTAAGGCAGGCTTTTGCAAAGGGGGAATTGAGTCATGGAGAAGCTGAATGCCATATATTTAAAGTCAGTGTTTGTCTTTGCACTTCACAAAGCTGGTGGTTGGAGGAGGTGGGGGGGAAGTGACACTGGATCATCTTCTATAACCCTGTAAGAGCTGTGTAGAAACAACTGACCTGTTTGAGGATTTAATTTCAGCTTTTGCCACCTGTCTGTGAAGCCCTAGCTTACAGACTCAGATGTGCTCATGTTTGGGTACAACAGTCTGCTCGCTCTTCCGTAAAGCCAGTGGGCACCGAGAGAAATTCTCTCTGGAAGTAAGTGGTTATCGGGTATCCCTTTGCACACATGCAGATCTATGAATTTCTTGTCAAAGGGTTACCCACACTGCCTTGGTTGTACTGATGGGGTCTGTGAGGACTGAGATGAAGAAAACCCGCTGGGCTGTGCCCTCCATGGTTTTGGTGAGCACAGGTAGGCCTCTTCCAACGCAGCTCTTTGGCTCTGGTGCGGTGAGCTGCGCTGGTAGCTGTACTGCAGCAGCACTAGCAGCAGGGCACAGTGTTCCAAAGTGTGCAGGGTTTGCCAGGATCTCATCCCTGCTGCAGAATTACTCTGCAGTCTCAGTTCTGGTTTGCTTGAAGTTCACTCCCTAGAGCACAGAGCTGCAGGAAGAGCCTGGAAAATGTGACAGGAAAGTGAACCAGTGCCATGCTGCCTCTCCGAGCTTGTGAAGGCTGTGGAATATTAGCTCAGAGGCCCTGGAACTGCTCCCTGTGCCTCTGTCAGTCCTCTGGGTTTTGTGATGTTTGGCCATCGCTGTGTGCTACTTCAGCCTTGTTCTCCTAGAATTTGGGAACTGGGAGGGAGGGTTTTTTGTCTTGTTGGGGGTTTGCTTTCAGTAGCTTCTTCGAGAGGTCTTGAGTGGATTATGTGTTTCCTGAAGAACTGCATAGAAAATCAGCATGAAGTTGAGAGACTTGGGAATTCATCTTGCCCCTAAGAAATGGGTGTTTTGTGAGCCTTCGGAGAATGCAGTCATCAACCTTTGCATGTTGAGTTGAGACAGTGAGTAACAGGGGTCTGCCAGGGGGTGCAGCCGAAACTCATGAAACCAGGGTGTGTTTAGAGTGGAGAGACTTGTGTTTATGAGCATGAGGTGTATGAAGGGGATGAGGCAGCAGAGATTATTTCTGGAAGGCAAGAATTGGTGCTGTTGCAACGCTTAAGGATCCTTAATGTGGCAGTAGTTACTGTTTCTGGGCATGGAAAAAAGGGCACAAACCCCATCTTAGGAGGCTGAATGCACTGTTTTGCAGACAGTTTCCTAGGAGTGCTTGCTGCATGTTTGCTGGTGTGGTGAGAGCAGTGAAAGCATTTGGTTTGGAAGGGTCATGTCCAAAGAATGACGTTCTCAGTGAACCTCACGTTTGTAAGAAATCAAAATAATTATCTTTTAGAATAGAATACTTCAGTTGGAAGGGATCCACACCCATCGTGCAGTCCAACTGTGTGACCAAAAGTTAAAGCATGGTATTAAGGGCATTGTCTAAATGCCTCTTAAACTGTGACAAGCTGGGGCATCGTCCACCTCTCTAGGAAGCCTGTTTCAGTGTTTGACCTCCTTCTCAGTAAAGAAGTGCTTTCTAATGTCCAAATACAGCATAATCATTCCAATAGACAGGAGGTGGCTTTGGATGGTGTCATCCTATGCAGAACAAGAGTAGCAGAACCAATGACTTACTATGGTGGGAAAACCTGGTCCCAAGGTAGAGTTTAACTTGGGCTGTCATGCTGTTGGCACTTCTGCAGTGTAAACCTGAAAACCTGACAAGCTTCTGAGCAGATTCTTCTTGACCTGTCAGGTTTTCTCCAAGTTGAGGTTGGAGCAAATCAGTGCAAAACACTTAAAATCTGAAGTCTGATGGGATAGTGAGTGTTCTTTTGTTGTGCTGCAGCGCATGGCAATTCTCAAAATCAGAATGAATGGAAGAGCAGATGGGCTCTGCTTAGGAAAACCCCAAATTGTAAGTCTCTTGGTGTGTATTGCCTTGTGGTTTGCTCTAGTTTTCATTCAGACCAGCTTTAGAGAGTTAATATCAACCGTTAAACCTTTTAGACTATCACACCCCCCCCCTTTTTTTTTTTCCTTTCCTCTGGTTTAGAAGTGAATAAAAGAGCTTTGTATGGTTCTTGAAACTGAGCCTGAATCAGCTCTGAACAGAATACAGTGTTCCTTTCAAAATCTTGGGAATAATGACATCATAGGCAAATTGGGCCAGAAACCGTTAACAGTATTCTTTGTGGAATGAAATCCCATGGGAGGACCTATTTCAGCAGAGTGGCATTGTTTACAAATAGATGCAGTGACAGATACAGTTGTCCCATTCTGAGGGACAGCTGAAACTGTGCCTGTAATGGACTCACAGAGTGACCGTCTGGCTCTGTAGCAAGCTGAGAGTGTGCCCTGGTGCTTCTGTGGTCAGGCTCATGCTGATGATCTCGGGGGTTGAAGGCTCTTTGGCACTGGAGAAGTGGTTGTAGGTGGGTTAAAGAGCAGATAAAAGCCTCTGTGGCCATGTGCTGTCTGTGAGAGTTGCTGGAGGTGCCAGGAGCTGTGTCCGGATGTCTCTGTTGGGCTTCATAAGCTGGGAGCTCCCTCATGCATCCCTGTGCAGAAACACCTGGGCATCGCGTACTTCCCCTTCACCAGCGTAACACGTGCAGCACGTGCAGTTCTCCCTGTTACCTTACAGTCATTTTCATCACTGGGTCTTCTTTTTCCTTCTGTTTTTTTTTTTTTTTTTTATATTCCTCATTACTGGAAAACCGTCTGCATTTCAGGATAGAAATCCCACAGATCCCTAGTGTTAACTGCTTGACTAAACCCACAAAAGCTCTGAGTTCTCTAGGTAAATAGGTTACTCTGTGCTTGAAGGTTGGACTCAGGGCTCTTCCTTGGTCATTGCCTACATCTGTGCTTCCATAGGATGGTGGGCTGTGTTCCTCCATCACCAGAGCAGGTCTCCTGGTAGCTCTCCACCTGGACAGTGCAGATGTGTTTGCAGAACCCTCTTCTAGGGACTGGATATATGTTTGTGAATCAAGTTCTCCAGGACATCAGCTTCATGCTGTAGGTACTTGGGAGAGGGCTGGGACCAGCAGTTGCTAGAGTTTTCAACTGTGTGACTCTAGGACAGGTCCCTGGGATCCCTTGGGGATCCAGATGTTCAGGAACACTGCTTAGTGGAGCCAGGGACTGGAGCAAAACAGAGATGTGATGGTGTATTTCATTTATTATTCTTGTCACTAGGCAGATGCTTTGAATTTCAGATCTGGCATTCTGGGATCTCATACAGGTGAAATTAAAAATGTAGATCAAGTACTAAAAAAGTGATTGTTTTATATGTGGTAATTTGACAATGGAAACAAATGCCAAAATGCCCATGTCATGAAAACCAGTCTAGAGTTGGCATCTCTGTGTGTTTCAGTTGGTCAGTTGGTTTTTATATGGAAGGTACTGTCAGTTAAGGCAGTGTGGACTTGATTATCCACTACTGATATGTCAATGCCAGTGAAATTCCAGCTATATCAAAGTAAATGCACTTGTTGAAAGTGTTAGCTCAGGTTTTTGGGTATGAAAAGCAATCAAAGAACCCTGAAACCCCTCAGCCACACCAGCTTTACCTGACCAAAGGGAGAGCAGCGCTGCTGCTCCATTGGAGCTTCAGGACCTCTGTGCAAGTGACGGTCACTGTGTTTGGCTGATACTTCTGAAACAAACCTGAGACTTCCACAGCTGAAAAACATTGTTTGCTTCACTTTAAATACAAGAGAGTAGCCAGTGAGTGCGATAACTTGTGTTAACTGTGAATCAGCGCAGGGAGGGATCCATAACACATGCACAGTGCACTGCACGTGCCTTCCAGAACAGGAGCCGCATTGATTTTAGGGGGTTGGAAGCAAGGTGCCTGTAGAATTGTAACCTTTAAAAACGCGCAGTGTAGCCCACATCACATCTGATCTGTCTGAAGTCACACTCTATTTTCAGATTTAAATCAGTTGGGTTTACCAGGCGTCGCTTGTTTGCTAAACCAGCTGCTTAATCCAGACTTGAATTTTAGGATTTAAGATCCATTGGGCAAGTCTCACCTGCCCTGTGTGTTCCCAGCTTTGTGACGATTTCTGGGTATTATTTTCCTTCAGTCAGTACCCCTGTTCTTTGTTCATGTTTATGCACAAGAAAGTTTTTAATCGGTGCTTCTGAATGAATTTCCTTTGGGAAGATCATTCCTTTTGAAGCCCCACAGTCTTAGAACTAAAGCCTCCCCAAACACCGCAGGGAGGGAATAGAGACCTTAACGCTTGCTACCCATAGCCCCCCCGTGTGTGCCTTCTTTCTTACATTGTAAAAATGGTTCATTGCCATTACAGGTAGTTTCAGTAAATCCTTTAAATGTTGCTGGTTTCAGGGGACAGTTTGGATTGTTAACAACTACAGGAAAAAAGTTGTAAACAAAAACTTGAAAAGCCTTTAGCAGGGCTGTAAAACCCTTTATTTTAATGATAATACCGTGATTTGTAGGAATTGGCCACTGCATTTATTTATAGCAACCAGCAGTAACCTTATTCAGAGCAAACCTTCCATAGAGAGACTTCCTTATTCCACCAGAAGGCTTTTCTTGCCCTCTTTCCTCCCCAGGACATGAGCCTCGCCATCCTCACTTGACAGACATGCTTTCTGTTCTGCCTTTGCAGGAGGCTGTGAGGGCTGCTGAAGATGTCCGATAGTCTGGATATTGAAGAGAAACCTCCAGCCCCACCGTTGAGGATGAACAGCAACAACCGCGATTCTTCAGCACTAAACCACAGCTCAAAACCGCTCCCCATGGCCCCTGAGGAGAAGAACAAGAAAGCCAGGCTTCGCTCCATCTTCCCAGGAGGAGGGGATAAAAGTAAAGTATCAGCAGTGCCAATGGCTGGCTCCGTCTCTCTTTGCCTCTGTTGGTTCTTGGTTGCTGTGTTTTATTTCTGCCACTGTTTTCTTTTTGGTTTGAGCTGCAGCGCATGGTGAAGTCCTTCCAAATCTTTCTGTTGACATGACTCTGGTGACATGTTTCTAAAGAGGAGGACGTGTTTGGTCAGTTACTTTCTTGTCTTTGAAATCCAATAAAACCTGCACATGTTGTGCAGCTTGCCTTTTAAAAGTAACTTCATAGTGAAGCTGGGGAATCCTTTCCATTGGCTTTGCATTTGCAGTAAAAGCAGAGGTAAAGTTGTGGACTTTTGAAAATAGATTTGCAAAAGAGAGAGGCAATATGCCTGATGGTTTGGGTTTGGTTTTTAATGCAATCCTAGAATTACTTCCATTCCAGGAGCCAAGAGCAAGCCTCTTGTTGCTTTTGCAGTGAGAGTGCGCATAGAATGGCTTGGTTTAAAACCTGCTTGGTGTGGTTACAGCAAAAAAGTTTCTTGAACATGCGAGAAGCAGTATTTCACTTGCATTCTGTAACATGCATTTGCAGAAAGGAGTGTGGTTTGAGTTAGTGTTTTTACAGAATTAGGGGAAGGGATCTTTGTAATGCCATGGGACCTGGTGGGCTGTACCCACAAGTGCTGAGGAGCTGGCTGATGTCAGGGCAAGGCCACTTCTGATTACCTTTGAAAGGTTATGGTGACTGGGGATGGTCCTAATGACTCTAAAAAAGCAAATGTCACTTCTGCCTTTAAGCAGGAGGATCTGGGGAACTATGGGTCAGTCAGCCTCGCCCTGTCCTTGGGAAGCTAGCTGAGCAAACCCTCCTGGAAATCATTTCAACACAAATGAAGGACAAGAATGTGGTCAGGAAGAGTCAACAAGGATTCATGAGCCTCCATGTGAGCCTCTTGTGTGAAGGCTGTGCCTGCATGGGCCCGTTCCTCAGGCAGAGCTGGCCGGTTCACTCTGCAGAGTGCTTCCAAAATGTCCCCTTTCGCAAACAAAAAAAGGCCAAAATGAAAATCCCTCCCGGCTTAATTCCTGCAAGGCCTTGGGTCGCTTCTTGCCCTTACTGCCAGCAGAATGGTATTATCCCTCTCCGAGGAAACATTTCTTAAGGAGGAGGTGCTGTGTGAAACACATGCAGAAATGGGCAGCTCCAGAGGCAAACCCTCCTGGAAATGATCAGTGACATTAAAAATGTCTTGACCTACCAGACAGAGCAGTCATCGAAAACATACACGTACCATGAGTTAAAATGTGATGTGAAGGAAAGTAAGCTAAGATTTATAGCTTAATTTTGTTGCTGAAATAATAGAGAACGTGTAGCTTGGCTGGCCAAGCTGCTTGAGGTGGTTTCATGTTGGGGTTGTTTTGTGGGTCAAACCAACCTAACCTGTGTGTGCTTCACAAGTTCAGTGACGCGTTTTTTGAGAGTCCTGCTTATAAAACAGAAGGGGATTGATACAGCTGCTCTCATCTAGTGCAGTGCTTTGCAGCATCACAGTTTTACGGTAACAGTGCACCACTAGTAAACAGAACGTGAAGAAACCACCGTGGCAGGAGGGGTGTATTGTGAGGGGCATGTATAAGAAAATGAAATACCCCTGAATGCACTCAGTCATGGCTACAAGGAAGTCGTGCCTTCTTGTATGGTTTTGCCAGCTTATGTAAAACAGAAGCAACTTGAGTTGCAGGGCACAGACAGAAATGTCAGGGGTTTTAGGCTGGGGAGGGAGGAGGGTGTTTCAAGATGTTTAATTGTATATTTAATTTGCAGCTTTTCAGCATTTGGACTATAGGTGTTACATCCACAGTCTGGTAGGCAAAGGTGCATGAAGCAGATGAGCCAGATCTTGGGGAATGAGCTGGAACGCTTGTCCCCGGCAGGAGAGGCCTGGAATGGGCAGGTGCTGCATTTGATGGAATGCCTAATTTTGCTTCTGGATTTGACTTTTGTTTTGAACTGAATTTGATGATCCTTTAAATCTTAATTTTCACTGCATTTGCTTGTAAATGATGAGGTGGGAGAAGCCAGTTCTGTTATCTGCAATAGAAAGTTACATATGCTGAACGGAGATGACAACTTGTAACTGGCAACATCTATCCTGAAAATTACACAACATCATCTTAAGAGATAAAAGAAGGGGAAAAGCCTTTGCATTTGTATTTGATATATTGCTGCAGTATTTACTGAATGCTAAATGAAAATAATTCATCAGTGAACATTGTGTAGGGGTGTGCAGTGCAGACAAGGGGTGACAGTTAATTTTTTAATGAGGATAAATGGAACAGTGCAGAGAAAGCATTAGAAACATCCAAACTACTCTGGACTGTAATTATGAAGAGCAGAGCATCTTCCAACTGAAGGAAGCTATAAGGTAGAGTAAAACAAACAAAATTGTCTTCATCCAGCTGGTTTTGATGTGCATAACGTGCGCATGAAGACTGGCCCTGTGTTAAGGGAATATGTCAGGCAAAGGCAGGACCTGAACAACTGTTCCCTTCTCTCCTGTTGATGTGTAGCTATGGCATGGGTATTCACTTTTGATATTATCATTAATAGATGGTGATACACTGGCCTATAGAGATCCTGATATAGAGTCCCTTTGTGATAGGCACAGTATAAACCTCTTGTGTATCTGTGGGCACTGTGATATTTGCGCTGTTCCAATCATTAGCATGTGATTTTTCCCCAGTTTCAGTGACAGATGTATTTGATAGGAAGGCAGTTCCCTTCTTGGCTATTACAGATACACCGCTACCACCAGAGAGGATCCTACAGGTAGTTCTGTACTGTATTGTTCAACCATGTAATAGTCTTGGAGCACACTGGTTTTCCAGGGAAGCCAAATGTTTCAGGTACCTGCCAGCAGGATAGATGGTTGAAGATGGATGTACTCTGTGTTTATCTGGATGTCTGGGAGTGGTCCAGAACTGCCATTGTTGTCACTATTTTTCAGAGAAATCTCTATTGAACATGGATTCTTGATGCTTCAGAGTGAAGGCAGCTTCTCTCAGCCTTTATTCACTCGTTTGTTATCAGAATCAATAAAACTGGGCTGAAGTGAAATTTGTCAATAGTATTAAAGCACAAGAGATGGCCGACCACCAGGGATGTTGCCTTCAAAAGATGTTAAAATAGAAGGGAGATGAGAAATATATGCAGCTGAGTGACTTTCAGGTCTGTCTCCTTCAATAAGATTCTTCACACTCTGTGAATACTCAGAGTGATATAAAACAAGGAATTCCTGGAGACTAATAAAGCCTGGCTTTTATGGCTATACGTCTTAGCTAATGAGCAGCTCAAATGAAGCTTTTCCAATGGCATTTATGGGATCTTGTTGCTGTGCAGATTCTGTGGTTTCTAATACAGAGCTGCTGCTTGAGCCTTTTAATCTGAGAGGAGCCTTCTCCTCAGTTGCCTGTTTTCACAGGGCTTGTAGGAACCTCATTACCTTACAGAACTTCTCCTCTCTAACTTGGCTGAGCTTGAAAACAGGCTCAAAGTACGCTGGAGAAGAGACACACATGCAAACAGGCATGCACGTGTGTGTGCTGGGTGCTTTGCTTCTGCAGGAACCCACAGAGCAAAGTCAAAACAGGACTTAGTTGCTAGATATAAAAGCTTGACGAAGAGCAGAACTGATAACAGAAATCATACTGGTTAGAAATAGCCTAAGATGACTACTTCAAGGACAGCTTGCTTTGGCAGCAGTGATACTGGTTGGAAGAAAATCAGAATGAAGTTACACCACGTAGACCTTCCCAGGCAGGGGTTGACAGCTAGGCTGGTGTATATTAGCTTGGGTCTATTTGTCAAGTGAGATGGATGTTAATTGATCTGGTTTCCACGTGTGAAGTACTGTTCTGAGCGCACCTGCTAGAGAAAATGTTTGACTGCAAAGCTGCCCAGAAAATAAGTGCGTGTTAACGTTTTGCCTCTAGCCAACAAGAAGAAAGAGAAAGAACGTCCTGAGATCTCTCTTCCTTCAGACTTTGAACATACCATTCATGTGGGATTTGATGCCGTCACTGGAGAATTCACAGTAAGTAACCACACTGCCTTGCCTGCTTACCAGAGCTTCTAGTTTCTTGGTAAAATAACCTCCTGTTGCCAGAAACGTCAGATGACAGCAGCCAGGCTGTGAAGAAAGAGACTTTCATTTGTTGGGCTTAAGATTTGGAGTGGGTTACTTCTGATTCAGGCTGCTTTATGGTTTTTTTCTCCAAGGATTGTCAGCAGAGTGTCTGTGGCAAATGAAAACTAGGAAGAACGTAGGTGTGTGCTTTTATCAGTCCCACAGGCTGCTACAGGGGTTGGTTACTCAGCGTCTTTGGGAAAGCATAAAGAAACCCACGCACATGTGCATAGTCTGGCTGTAGACAAATCAGTCCCAAAGTGCAAAGTCCAGCTGCTCTGCAGACAGCCCTTGGAGACACCAGGCAGCAGCAGCATTGTGGATGTCCATTCATTTTAATTCAATATCTTTCAAAGTATGTCCATAGGCTAGGTGGTCAGACACGTTTCTAGCCTTTATGTATTAATAAAACAGCAGTCAGCTTTTTCTGCCTGCATCACAATGAAGTGTTGGGAAAAATGAGTCTGATAGGAGCTCCTTGAGGTGTGCAGGGGGCTGAAAGCGTTCTCTTTCAGACTGCTAGTTAAGTGCTGAAGCCATTAATCCTTAAAGCTAAGGTGGCAGAAAGCCTACACTTGGTTGAGCTGTGGAGGGGAGAGGAAGCATTAGCAAGCAACTCTTCGTACCATCAGCAGTACCCTGTGAGCTAAGTGGTCAGACTGTGTTAGCACCATGCGTCGAATTGTGCAGCGTGCTAATGCTGACAGGCTGCATACACCAAACAGGATGGGACAAATCATTTGCCTGGAAAAAAGGTGGCTCGCTTTCAGAATGTGAGTCCTAACGTGACTTCATCAGTTTTTACTTTGATTGCTACTTTTGGGTCTCACAGGCAGTTCAGAAACTGTGTGTGCTACAGCAGCAATAGTAATAATAACAGTAACAGTAGAAGAAAAGACACATCTAATGGCAGCGTGTCTTCAAAGGAGGAGTGAAATTGAATTATCCTTAGTAATGAGGAGGTACAGCTACGTTTAAAGTATGCAGACTAGTTCATTAGCCTTTATAAAATAGATGTCACTTAAAAAATCTTACTTCAGAATGTGTTCTGTGCCAAACCCTAGGGCTTGATTAAATGCTTATTTAAAAAACCCAGATGTGGTCATTTTTGATCAGAATCTTTGCGTAAAGCCTTCAAAACTGTGTTTTCCCTGCTGTCTGTCCTGGTTTTCCTCTTATTTTTTCTCAGTCTCTCCCATGTGGGCACTTTGTTCAGGTTAATCTTCAATGCCATTCTCTATCTTGGAATTGTGTTACTTTCTGCTTTTGTTTTCTCCCTCTTGTATTTGCATCCCACGTTCCTATTTATCTTCTATTTTCTTTCTTTCCTTTCTTTCCCATTTCACTGCTCTCCCCATTAATGTTCAGCTGTTCTTATTCTATATTTATTCTTCTTTCAGCCTTCTGCCTTTATTTCTACCCTGTGCTTCAGACTTTTTCCTTGTGGCTCTGTGAAAATGTGATGGGTCACAAACATGTTCTCTTGTAGGCTGACTGGTGGTGAGGATCCCAGTTAGTCTCAGGCCCCTGCCAGCTGCATCAAAAAGGAGGGATGTTGAGGTGAATACGTTTGAGTCCTCAGCACAAGCACTCTCTATCAGTACTTGAGACATCAGTTTGAATGTTTTGATTGTCATCCAGTGTGTCAAAACAGGAGCATCAGGGATTTTTGATTATTGTTTTTAATTTGTTTTTGGTGTCAGATGCCCCCAGCACAGGTCCTGGCCTTTTGTAGAACAGAGTGATTGTACAATGCTAAACATGTCCAGCTTTACTGCTGTAGCACCGCTTCATTTTAAAATCTTTTTCCCTTTCAAAACAGCAGACATTAGGTGGCTGCTGTTTTACAATGACACAATACTTCTGCAGCAATACTTGTTCCTACAGTTCCTATCAGCTCCCAAGTAATCCCAGATGCAGGTGTTGGGTTGCACATCACACTAGGCATGTTTGATTTGTCCCAACCTGGATACAACCCGTGTATCAGCTGGGTAGTTACGTGGTAAGTACGTCCTGCTCAAGGGACTGCCACTAGCCATATCATGTACAGATATTCCCACTGTCTAGCGATCACACTGCCTGTCTCCTTCAGAAGTTTGGAAGTGACATGGGAATGTCCAGTAAATGTGCAAATACCTGGGGGGTTTGGTTTGAATTGTTATAGTTGTCATGCCAGTAGTGTCTGCTCCACTGCCTATGTGCAATGCATTGGGCCATTTCTGACACCTGACAGTCACACACCCCAGCTGCATTATCTGACTGCTCTTAGTTGCATCCCAAGTCAAAGTTGCATGGACTCCTGAGTTACAGCTTTCAGGCTTGAGCACCAAGCTGTGTTGTTGCTCATGAATGCGTGTTGTATCTACATTTCACTGTGCTTGGGGCAACCACATTTGCTTAGAAGGAGAGCTTTTAAAGCTCAAAATGGAGTTGGTTGGAAACCATTGGGTGGGAGCATGCTGCTAGAGCTTTATGTTGGTTTATTTTGAAGGAGCAGTTGCATTTTCTGCCTGGAGGAAGGAGTGTATTGGGGAGCGCATTTTGTAAGGCATGCGTTTCTGAAACAGTTTCCTGATCCCCAGTCTAGAACAAAACGTGGTCACCCACCAAGCTTCTCAGGTGTCAAGATTATGACATTAGCAAGTGGGGGAAAAGGTTGTGGCTGTAGATCTAAGGAGGTTACAGGTTATTAACCTGACCGGTCATTCCTTTAGAGTTGTCCTGATTGTCAGTCTGACACACAGGTTGTGTTATGACCGTACCCAGTCTCCCAGTGTGAAGTCTGAGTCTGATCAGCTGCTTTTTCCGCTGCTCTTTGTTGGCTCTTACGCTGGCCAGTTGTGATCCTGGGGCTGGAGAACCACTGGAAAACACTTAATGTAGAGCCGTTAAAAAATGCTGACCTGGCTTTCAAACGAGGCAAACAGCAAAAGCCCAGATCTTTCTCTGTTATTTTTATTTTTTACTAAAGAGATCACCGGTAATTTTTCCAGTCACTTGCTTTAATCCCCAGTAATGTATTTTTATGAGGGAGAGAAAAACTGGTTTAAAAAAAGAGGAGGGGGAAAGATGCTTCCAAACATTGGAACAGTTGTGATTTTTCTGTTTCCCTAAGCCTGCCTTCCTGTAGCCTGTCCACCACCTAATCCATTTGTTACCTACCTCGTAACTCCCATTTTAGATGGGACTTCCCCATTTTGGCCCATTGGTTTCCTCCTACCACCTTCTAAGTTGTCCCACATTCTGTTTTAACTTTCTTTTCTTTCTTTATTTACGTCCATTACAGCCAGATCTCTATGGCTCACAGATGTGCACAGGGAAGCTCCCAGAGGTGCGTCACAGGCCCAAAAGAATCTTGCATCCAAATGCTTCTTTGAGATGTCATAGCACTGCAGCAGCAGGTTGATGTGTGTGCAGTAGATTTGTTGCTTGGCTTATCCCACTCTTCTTGTCATTAATCCTAAACTTTGGAGGCCCATGTCACACATTGTTTTGTGGAGAACTTCTTAGGAAGAAAGCGTTTCCCAGATTGGGGTGGCACTAAGGCTAAATGTAAATGATGCTTCAGGTGTGGTTTCTCATTCAGTAAGTCCTACAGTTTGCTGGTAGATGTTGGCTGTGCAGTAATGGGGCAATATTACAGGCTTTCAAATTTAGGAAATTATACTGGATATTTAAAGCAATTTTCCATCAATACGTTTCCAATGCAGAGCTGCAGCTTTCACTGATTGGATCAATTTTCAAATGCCACCCTCACTCATCAGATGTCTGAGAGCTCCTCCAAGGCTTTGGCACTCTCAGCCTGTTCTCCGAGTCCCTGGTTTCTGTATATTTACATTAAAGAACCGACTGAGCTACAGGAGCTCGATAAAGAGGCACCCTCAGCAGCAGTGGTACAACTCAGGGTCACGATTTTGAGGATTTAAATGCAGATTCTTAACCCCACAGTGTTCCCTGGTATGCTGAAAATTAATTGGATAAGGATGGGGTTATCCTGTTAATCCGACAGCAGTGAATGTCTCAGCAAAATGTGTTTGTGTTATTAAGCATTAAAAATCCAGTGTAAAGCTCCTAAAATATACTGTGTTGTCCACAAACATAGAATAGCCTTGTAATGTCTGCACTGAATCACCAGGAAAACAAGCTAAGCCTTAACTCATTATTCCATGGAAGAGCAGGGTTGATTTAAAGATGAGCTTCATGCACTTTTTTTCCTATCACAGTCATAACTTTCTTTTCTTTTTAAAGTTGGATCCCGGTTGTAGCTCTGTATTTTGATAGAGAACAGAATGATTGCATCTGATGTGTAGGCTCCTAATTTTAATTGTAGGGTGTCAATCAATATTTCTCAAAGTAATCTTACAGGTAGCATGGGATCTTGGTAAAGATCTGTGAGGCTGTGGCTGTTAAATATTCTAAACACACATTCTTTCCACTTGACACCTGCAGGGCATTCCAGAGCAGTGGGCCAGGCTACTACAGACCTCCAACATAACCAAGCTGGAGCAGAAGAAGAACCCACAAGCTGTTCTAGATGTTCTCAAGTTCTACGATTCCAAAGAAACAGTTAACAACCAGAAATACATGAGCTTTACGTCAGGAGGTAAGTCGACATCTCGCTGCGAAGAAGGGAGTGTCAGGCCCCAGAATGAGTCAGACCAAAGTTCCACATTCAAGTGGTCAAGAAGTAGCCTTAGAAATACTCCTGTAATCAATTATATTTCTCCTTGTGTCCCCTAAATGTCCCTGAAACTGAGTTTTCTTTGTTGCTTGCTTTTAAAACTCAATAAGGTACTAGATGGAACAATCATTAGCATTTTTAGTCAGAAGCATTGGTGGCCAAAGGCTGTGTTTCCTTCTGTTCCCTCACATCCTTGTTCTTTCACAGTGTTCACACTGGGGTACAGGGTAAACTCATTCTGTGCATTTCAGGAGTTATGCATCCTTTGAGAGACAGGTTATGAACGATGAGGATTTTTGGTGATACTTTGTCATGGAGGAGAATTTTCAAGGGTTTGTGTGCAATAGCTGTAGAGAAGTTTCTATGCATAATACACAAACAAACCTAAAAAGGCTGCTATTGTGATGTAAAAGGAATGTTGCCACAGAGGATGTGCAAGGAAGAGTCAGTGTCCAGAGCAGTTTCCATAGCAGAATCATCATGACTTAGGCATTGCCATCCAAAAGGAGCCAGCAGACACGATGGGGGTGTCTTTCCTTCCCTTGTGTAGAGTCTGCAAAACTGCAGCATGGCACTGTGAAAATGAAGGAGCAAGACTGTGCTGCAGCGTGTGGTTTTCTTTATTTGGCTCACTCTTTTATTTACTAGACTCACTCCTGCAGCTGACATGCCAAGCAAGTAAGCAGAGGGTTTAACTAGGTGCAGCTTATCTGGCTTTTGTGTCAACATGTTCTTTTGCTATTCCTTAATGACCGAGTTGAGTTTTAAACAAAAGTGCCATTAAGATACCATTAGTTTGGTGAAGCTGGCGTCAACAGCTCCAGGTAATAAGGGGGTGTCTCTGTCCAAGGGCATGTGGACAGCATTTGTAATTCAGCCTGCTGTGGGTCAGTTCCATACCCATGACAGCCTGTGGCAGCAGTCTGTGATTTCCTCAGTTTGCTGGTTCAACCAGCACAACTTCTAAAATGCAGACGGGGAGAGCTCCAACTTTACCAGCATTTCTCTCACGTTGAGGGAAAGCATCTTTTTCTTAGAAACTCCATAATTAGAAGATTTGACTCTCAAACTTGATGCTTGTGTTTGCTGAAACAGCAATTACTTCTGTGATGAAATGTTTTAAGCAGTGTATGCTCCTGAGCGCAGGAGCTGCTGCTGCGCTGTGCCAGGACAGAACTGCCACTGCTAAGGGTGATTTTGGGGAGGCTTTTATGGCAAAACATTTTCAGCAAGTTAAAGAGAATCAATGCATGCAATGGGTTAACTGAAAAAAGGAAAGAAGCTGCTTTAGCTCTTGGCTGGAACAGAAGCATTGGCTATTAAAGAACAATTTGAACTTTCTTGACCAAGTTTCTATTTGTTTTATTCACTGGCAAAAAACAGACACAGAAACTGCAGAAAAATAATAGCCTAGTATCTTGTCCTGTTATCTTGCTTGCTACTTGAAATAACTGCTGCTAGTGGAAGGATGTTGTCCAAAAAAATGCCGTCTGTTTGAATGTACTTGTTTTGTGGGACTCCCCACACCAGGCAGTTTTCTAACAGCATGTGGTTAATTTTCCCTTGCACACTGCAGATAAAAGCGCCCATGGATACATAGAAGCCCATCCTTCGGTGAGTGTGGAAGGAACCTCTTACTATCATAGCATTTAAGAACTGTGGAACAAGCTGTGAGCTTTGCTTTTGTGATGGAGTGCCAGCCTTGCCGGCTGAATGACAGACAGTGCATTGTAGTGCTCTGCAGCAGCAGAGGAGGAATCACTGGCTGTTCCCTAACTTTCTCTTTAACATCCCTTAAACAGATGCAAGTCTGGTTTTGCAGACAGAAGATTGCTTGTTGTTCTTAGCCATGCTGGGATATGTAATTCACAACAATACACACAACTGTCTAATTAGCCCTTTTTAATTTAGTTTTAACAACTTAGAATCCATTTCTGTTAAGTTTTATGATTTAGCCTTAGTACAGCTGAGTGTGTGGCTGAATATGTATAAGGTTGTAATTGATATGGAACCGGTGAAAGGAAGTTTTAACTACTCCCCCACTCTAATTAACTCTGCCTTACCATAGCAATCCCAGAGATGTAGCCATGACATCCACATTAATATTGACCAGATTTATTAATGTTAATGTTAGTGCATTAAATAGCAAATGACTGAATGGGGATTGAGCCTTTATTTTCAGGTATGAAGCAACTTAATTGTAGGTCTGTGATTGCACAACAGAGTATGTATAATGAAAAGAAGATCATCTTTGTATATTCGCACGCTTCAGACATTCAATTGATGCCACTTTCATTATCTTTAATAAAACTTTAGTAAGCATTCCCAATAGCTTTTCCAGTGGGTATGGACCCATGGTAAATGCTGTGGTATTTTGTTCTAGCAGATACCGAGAGTGAGACAGGATGTCAGCTTTCAGACGTTACCAGCTCAGGTCTCTCCTGCAGGACGTCCCTTACTGGTATTTGTACTGGACTAAATTGATGCCATTTTAAGGAGAACACAAATGAGATGTGCACATACAGAAGAGTGCCTTTGATTTGCTTCAGCTCCCCAAGTGGCTTGTTGTAGCCAGCTTTAAAGCACTTGATAAACACTGAACAAGGCACTTTTTCAGTCTTTCTTTCACCAGCCCATTGTGACAATGTGATAGGACCCCCTGCTCTGAGTAGCTGGTGGGGGGAGATGCGCCTTGCTCTGAGAGGGCTGCATTCACCCTGGGTTATTGCTGTGGTCAGAAACAGGAAAACAGTTGAAAGATCAATGTGTTAACTTAGCACTAGGTTAAGAGGAGGATGGGGCTGAAGGAGCTTTGAAACGGTGAATTTAAGTCCTTTAGAAACAGGCAATACCCACGGGTAAAGTAGTAAAGAAGCAAACAGCCTTTCTCTCTTTCTCTCCAAACCCAAATTCCCAGCAAGATGCTGAAGGAGGCTTTGCACTTTGAAGTGTGTTAATTAACCAGCCAGTAGACACCTGTTAGCTTAATTACCTGTTACCATTTGTGCAGACACAATGCCAAAGCAATTAGCCAGTAACTGCATGGGATTTCTCGTGATAGATTCAAGTGTTACGTTCTGCGAAATCAGACTCTGAGCATGGGAAGGATTTAGTTGTTCTTAGCAAAACGTGAAAACCACCAAGACACATAAAAGACAACAGCACAGTAATGTGTAACCTTTAAGTTGTATTGTGCTGTGTGTAACTTGGAACTGCGGCCCAAAGGACTGTGTCTAGGCATGTGTCTAGGCTGGTTTCTGGTGTCTAAGCAGACTAAAGTTGTGTGCTTTAACAAACCTCCCAGGTGCAGAATGGTGACTGTCACTCGTGCTGCTTTCTGTCCACAGAGCACTAAAACAGCATCAGAACCCCCACTAGCTCCCTCTGTTTCTGAAGAAGAGGATGAAGATGATGATGAAGAGGAAGATGACAATGAACCTCCACCGGTTATCGCACCACGGCCTGAACATACAAAATCAGTAAGTCCAGCTTTGGTCAGCAGTGTGTTTGCTGTAATTCAGAGCTCTGTGTTTCTGATCAGACAGCACTTGCCATTCGTGAATGAAGATTGAGGGCTGGAGTCCTACCACAACCTAGTGCTTCACCCAAGCTGCTGACACTAGGAGGTTTGAACCTTCACATGGAGTAATGAGTTCCCTGTGATAGGGACTGTGAATTCATCTTAGTATCAGATCAGAGGTAGCATTGTCTCTTTTAATGCTACCGGTGTAGAAGTGAGCAGCTTTGTCCAAAGTATCTGTGTAGGCTGTCTTGTCATCAGTGGAGAGAGTGGTCACCAGATGCAGTTCACAGCTTTTCAGGCTTCATGGCAGAAACTGTTGCCTGGAGGTGCCTGTTCCTCCCCACAAGCTATGCAAGTAGTTAAATGAACTGCTTAGGCTACACCTTCACTTTACAAGACTGAAGGTTGAGGAGAAGAATCCTACACAGCTGTGCTTTGTAAAGAGAAGGTAGGTCTCTGATTGCAAGTCCTAATGGCCACTCCCTAAAGCTTGCAATACTGATGAGAAGTCAGTTCTGCAGTTATCATCAGAAAAGGGAAATGCTCCCTGCTTCTCTTCAGGCACGTACCAACTAAAGAGTCACATTGTTACTCATCAGAACACATGAGCATCACAAAAAAGGCTGTGGGGCCCTGGACACATCTATTTTTATATCCTTCCAACGCAGTAAGTTCATTGTTTCAGTTATCTTTCAGAAAAAACAATGAAAATTGTAAATGAAACTGGCTCTGAACTTGTGTTAAAGTGGCCTTTTGCTTCTTTCTGTTCAGTTTGAGCAGTGGACAGCAAACCCGAGCATTTTAAGAGCCTTGGATGTGGCCGAGGGCATCTTCCTAAGGGTTTGCATTTGAAATGTGATCTCAGGGGCATCTCTGCAAGCACCTTTCTGACACAGAATACTTTCTTGTCACAGATCTACACGCGCTCTGTAATCGAACCTGCCGCTGCACCAGCACCAGCTAAAGAAGCCACCACTCCCCAGCCTGAAAACTCAAACACAAGCACTTTGTACAGAAACACAGACCGGCAGCGAAAAAAGTCCAAGATGACCGATGAGGAGATCCTGGAGAAGCTGAGTATGTGTCCTGGATTTCTTGCCTGATAAAGCAGTGTGCTGTATGCGTGTCTCAGGATTGCATGCACCAAATGTTCATCCTCGGTTCAGTGTCACAGAGTCACTTATGGTGCCCTATGCAAATTTAGAGGGAGTAAGAGAGCACTTTGGATGTTCCTTCTGCCTCTGAGGGCAGCGAACAGTGGGTTGGATTTGCCTGAGCTTCCTACTGTGCTAAAGGCAAAAGCAGAGACTGTTTCTGGTTGAGCAGAGGGCTGTGACCTAGTGAACTCCTGTGTGCTAATGGCCAAATGGAACAGGAAATTTGGGTGCCTAAGTTCTCTTTAGACTCCTGAAGTGTAAAGAGAATTTTCTTGGAGCCGGAATGCTTTGCAGAAATCTGTTGGGTTTATTTGTTTGTGTTGGGGGGTTTCTTGTACCAGTAGACAGCCAGAACACTCAGCTGATTCTTTAGCCTCAAGGAGCTCTCATGCCCCAGATATTCTGTTGGTGTCATTTCTATGATAGTTTTTCCTACTTTTACTAGTATATCAGAGTTAGAAGAATCCTGTGTTTCTGTCAGAACTCTTTTGAAGCTGATACCGCGGATAGAGAGGAAGAGGTGTTTTTAATGTACTCAAAAGAAAAACAACTTTGATAACAATCCTTATTTCATTTCTTAGCTATGTGCTTATAAAGATGTATCAGAGATACGTTTGTGTGGTGTGATTGGGTGAAACTGCACTGCAGGCATTTCTCAGGAGCCAGTCTCCAGCGCATCCACTGTGTATATTCCTCACATACATGGCACTTTGTCATAGCTAATTCCCAGCCAGTTAATACTGTTAGAATCCTAACCGTTGGCCCCAAAGCCCTGTGCAGATCATGCTCTAGGAAAACACTAGGAATCAAGCCCTTTGTGATTCTGCAGTACAACTAATTTACTCTGCTGCTTGCACATAATAGCTGCCAGTGCTACGCTCCCAGATGATAAATTGTTGGGTTCGTAACGTAGCCCAGTTTACTCTGTGTCTACCATTAACTGTTAGGACAAGAAGTGGATTGATCCATGCCTCCTTGTGTTTGATCTCAAAGCCAGTAATGGTCTGTCTTTAATGGGGGCAGCTGTTTGTAAAGGGGTGCAGTCTGGCTGCGGCTTCTTAGTGGCTGTCAACGCTTGTTCTTGCGCTACGTGAACTGTTTTGTTATACCTGCCCCTGCCACTGATGGCTGCTCTGGCTGCAAAGGCTGAAGCCCTCCTTAGCTGTGAGATTTCAGCTGCTTGGGTAGAGTTTTTTGTACCCTTAGCGGGTTGACAGGACTATAAAGAACTGAATCTCTCTGCTGTTAGAGAGTATCCAAGGGGTAAGTTCAGTAGCTTTATTTGAGGGCACAATGAAGTAAATTCCAGAGCAGATAAGTTACCTGCAGGTATGTCAGCTTATAAAGGGAGGAATTACAGCTTCTACAGCCAAGGATAAATGTTTGAGGCAGGCTTCCACCATGAGATCTGCAGGTAGCCTGCGCACATGAACCCAAGTGTGCCTGGCATTGCTCAAGCGTGTGTGTCAGCCAGATTAGGACTGAGCCCTGGAGTTATTGTGGGTTATGTATTTGGAATGTTACATGCTTTCATGCTTTTTCTTTCTTATGAATTTGATACCAAGTGAGCAAGGTCTGAAGCTCTGCCTTGGGCAAACTGTGATGTGGACAATGAAAATCTTTTTGTGCTTTCATGAAGCTATCTGGAAACAGGGGTGATGCTTTTTTGTTAACAGTCCTGGGCTGATTAGCCTGTGTGGTGGTTGGGGTTTTCTCTGTTTTGGTTTAACTCTTATGACTTCTCCACCTGCCTGCTTCCCCCACAATTGATTTTTATACTTCAGGAAGATGTCCTCTGCCCTCTTTCATCTTCAGTTGCTTTCATAATTCTGTTCTGCTGGAAATAACCCTGGTTTTTTTAGAACCACTTTCATTGCAAGTTTTACTGGGGAGCAAAGCCTGTAATACTGAGATAAGATCAAACAGAATTCTGCCTGTAATGAAATCACGAATATGTCCCACTGTAATTATAAAACACAAGTGGCCCAATTCTGCTTCTTATCCACTTAATTTAGGACTTGATAAAGGAAAGTGCTTAAAGACATCAAAATGGCTGATAACATGTATCTTTTGTCCAGAGTAGGGAGTGCTGCTCTGAACTGCAGCCACGTACCAGTCACTTTGTTGATTTTAGTGCTGTCGTATTAGAATGTGCATTGGCTTAAGCACAGGAAACCAGCTACAAACAACTAACTCATGAAGCAACTACTCCAGCCTTGAAGAAAAACTCCAGAATTCTGACCTGCAAAATCGGTGGCAAATTTGGAAAATTCGATTTCAAAATGCTTATTCTGCAGTCTTGCTCTTTATTCTTTACTAACACAAACTTCCTTGAACTTCTCTGTCTGTTCGGGTAGACACCCTCTCCATTAACTAGCTGAAAATAGCACCTAGGCTGAGGCTGGCAGCACAGTGTTGTTTTCCTGTTGTCCAGCCCAGCGCAGGGTTATGGCTGTGTTTGTGTCAGTACTGCAGAGTCTGCTGGGGCTGTGCCACAGTGAGCACTCCTGATGTTCCTGCAGTGCCAGGGAAGAGGAGTGAGTGCCATGCGGCAAAGGAAGCCTCTTCTCCCACAGCTCGCATTGGGGATCTTGCCAAGGCCAGCAATGTTCTTTTAGCAGGGAGTGTACCAGATGGTGCTGATGTCCTGTCTTCGTGCCGTGCTGGCAGGCAGTATTCCTGGCCAGGCATTCAGTCAGATGCCCATTTGGATGCTAAAGCCCTCTGCTCCAAAGAAATGGCCTGGACGGGGGGGAGAGAGGTATTTGTTACTACTTACAGCGAATGGTGCATCACCTAGTTTTGTTTTGGATGCACAAGTGGACAAATAAGTGTGTGTGATACAGGAATAGTGCCAGATCAGTCAAACAAAATATGCTGTGACACACTGGAAGTCTTTCCTCCTTAATTAATCTTCAGGTATTTCAGTGATGTACCTTCCAAGTTAAATCTTTAGAAGTCACTCTCATTGAGCCATCACCTTAGGCTTCATCGTTTGTACTTGATCTGGGAAGCCACCAGACCAGAAAAAACAATATTGGTTTTGTGCTTATTCCCTCAGATTTGAGCTTATCAGGTTTTGGCTCTCACGTTTGATAAACACAGAGCAGCGAGTGCTTTAATTGCAGCTTTCAGGGGCACACGAGCTCCATGGGGCCGATGGACCCGGAGTGCTGCACGCCTGGCGCTGGGCAGGCCGGCTCTGCCTTCCCGCTGCTCCAGCGCAGAGCTGCCGGGAGGCGGCAGCACCCGGGCCGGCCTGGCTTGGCTTTGCCTGAGCCGCGGCACCTGCACTCCTCGCACTGCAGCAGCTCCTCCGTGCAGCTCTGTGTGTGTGGGTAACGCTGGTGCCTCGGGAGTCCTGGTACCCGTCACGGCTGTGTGTGCCTGGGGAGATCCGCGTGTGTGCGCTGCTGAGAGTGCAAGTGAAATGTGAGTTAGTGAGCTGGGTCAGGTTGAAGACAAGCAGTGTGGTTCTTAACATGGCACGGACAGGGTCTTCCTCAGAACCCGGTAAGAAATGGTGAGGGTCATAGTTCTTAAGGCCCCATAATTACTCATTATAACATAATCTTTGAAAACACAAAGGCATTCTTATGGCAAAGTGCCGAGAGGTTGAGAAGATCCCCTCCTGGAAACACTTTGCAGTATTCTTCCTGTTCTGAAAATGGCACCTGATGGTAAAAACTGATTCCAGAACACAAGGTGCATTTAATCTTCTGAACTATTAAACCTTCTCTTGAATCACACACGGTATTTATCCATAAAAGCTTTGTTGTTCCAGCTCTCATTAATGTTTATAGTCAACAAACACTTGCATTGGTACCTGTTCTTTTCTGACAGTGCTCTTGTGAATGATTCTCCACGTTCTTAGTCTCCTAAGGACTAACTCTCCAAAGGACTGTAGAAAATCAGTGTTTGTGGAGGCCATCTGTGCCATGGAGCTGCCTGTGGTGGTGTTACCCAACTGACTACAAAGAGTTCACAACCCCAGAGAGTGGAGCTGCAGTTCTGATCTGCTGGAAGTGGTGTCTTCATTTTAAGTGAGCATCTTTGTTTCTTTCAGGGAGCATTGTGAGTGTGGGAGATCCTAAGAAGAAATACACTCGATTCGAGAAAATTGGCCAAGGGTAAGTCCAGTCCCAGTTACTTCCACAAAAATGTGGGCTGGGTATTTTGCTGGTGTCACATCAAGCATGAAATCAGGCAAGCTCCAAACATGGTCAGTGATGGGGATGATATCCACATCGTTTATCCTAAAGAAAAAAGTCATCACAAAGGTAATGAAACGGGATGATCAGGAGGAACCAGGCTGCTGCACGGCTAGGGTCAGCAGGGCTGGGCTGAGATGTAGTGCCTTGAATGGGTGCTGATGGGCTTACTGATGGTGCCAGTTCCTGCCCACCCCTGCACTGTATGTGTATAGTTATGTCAAAGGCATGAGTAGTGTTGGAAGTGGGTAGTCTTTAGTAGCTGCTAATAAGAGCACTGCAAGGCAGCAAGAGACATGGCTGCTCGGACTGCCGGCAGAGAGCAACTTTGTACATAAGGAAAAGCAGCTTGTCCAGCATGTAGCACCTCATGGCCTCATAGGGCAGGTAAGTTAATGAACAGTGTGAGGGCTTTACAGGCACTCTGCAGTGAGCAGTAGTCAGAAGGGCTGTTCTGAAGAACAGGTCAGCTTCAGTGCTGAGTTTCTGGTTTGTCATCAGTCTCCAGTTGAGGACTTAACACGCTGCTGACGCCGGAGGGAACTTGGTTAACTTGTGCTTGATAAAGAGGCTGTGTTTGCTCAGGCAGTGTTAGCTCTTGCTAGAAAGACAAATGAGTACGGAGCCAGGAGCAGCCTGGGTTCAGGCTGGTTTTTTAACTTGTACTGCACTGCATCACAGTGACACGGATCTAATTGTGGGCCCTGGTACTTGCCTAACTGCATTAAACCCAAGATGCTACAGAAGCTTTTAAAAGGTAGATACAGATCGGGAATTGCAGTTGCTTAGAAGTAAAAGTTGGTAATGCACAATTGGAGCCCCTGCAATTAATTCACAGCTTTACTTAAATTACTCACCTTTATCTCAGCTCCTCGCAGATGGCCTGGAGCAGAGCAAAAGCATCCTAATTTAAATAGCTGGTTTTAAATGAACTCTGATAGGACTTTGCTGAGGAGCACAGCACAACATTAGCGAGTCTGAATAAATGGTGTTGGCTTTTTATGAAAACAAATTGGATTAATCTCGACAATTAGTCATAGGAAAATGCATTTGCATTTATATTAAAAGAATACATAGCGTGCCCAATGAGAACACTGTTCTCAACACACACAGTCTCTGTGCCTGTTGAACTACAATGCTTCACAAGTATTTGAGCCTGCAGGTAAAGAGGCCAGGGATCACCTCAGAATGAGCAAACTGATGTTGGCATTTTCAGTCAGTGGGACACTTGCCGGATGCATGTTCCAAGAATTCCCACCCTGGCCTCACTGCCCATGCAGATACGGACTTAAATGACGGCAGTGTAAAACTATGGTTTAGCCCAGAAGGAAACCCCATTAGGGTTTACAAGCCCCAAGCTGCTTTTAAACCCAGAAGGATTTCCTCTGATGGTGCCTTTTCCAGCCCTTCACATGATTACAGGGGAAGAACCTCTTTCAACAAGAGGCAGATGGCAAGCAAATCCCCATGCTGTCTGGTCTGCAGGTGAGCGCACCATTTGCTGCTGGTGGCTCTGCAACACAACTGATGTCTGCCACAGAGCAAAGCATCAGCACCATGAAGAGTCCTTCACGTGTCTGCTAATGGAAGCAGCTGCTGATGGCTCTTGACACACAGAGAAGCTGTCTGGGGATCCTTTGAGTAGGTGTCCATGTGTGTGTGAAACAGTATCTCCCTTAACCTGCTGTAGCTGTGACCTCACAGGACAGCTGGAGAGCTTTCCTTTGTGTAACCCACAGCCACGAAAAAAGGGGAAGAAAAACCCCAAACCAAAGCAAAACTGGTGAAAATGGAGAAAGAATAAACGTAGAGCTCACCTTCAGTGTTGAGCTATAATAATTTAGTTCGAGGTTTGGACGAGCCCTTTTTCTTCATGTTGGACATAGTTTTATCCTGGGTACTCTGCATTGCAGAGGGTGCTGCGCTGCTGGTTGAAGGAACAAAGGTATTTTTATTTATAAACACTCCAGGCAGCAGAGATCTGGGCTTGTGTTCACCCATAGGGACTAAACTGCTTCTCCTTTCTTTGCTGCTGTTTTGTTTCTAGGGCATCGGGAACTGTTTATACAGCAATTGACATCGCCACAGGACAAGAGGTACGTGCCAGCAGCCCCAGCAGAGTTTGCAGGTATTTGGGGCTTTCCCCTGTGGTACAAACTGTGGATGGGGCTTTTGGGTGCCAGTACATCTGTACTGCAAAGGTATAAATACCTCTGAAGCACAGACTGGTGTCAGCCTGCAAAATACATCTTCTGCTAAGGCTGTTCCTCCTAAGCGCGGACTGGTGTCAGTTGGCAGAATACATCATCTGCCGTCTTCAGCTTTGCTGTGGAAGCTCCTTAAGGGGAATGTGTTTCTGTGCCTCAGTAGCTGAACACTTCCCGTGGCCATCGACTTTCCAACAGCCATTACACTGAGGTATTGACTAATGCAAATTCCTTGGGGGTGTCCTGCTCCCCCTGGAAGCAGTAAGAGCCTTGGTGCTCTCTGCTTGGGTGAAGCATCAAGAGAAATGCTTCACCCATAGCTTTTAAGGCCAATTATAATAGCATTATGTTCTGACTTACATACTGTATTTTACTACATACTACATTTACAGCATAAAATCTACCTTTGGACCTGGCCGTAGATGGGTTAGCAATACAAACAGTAAAATCTAAAGCTCTGTCATAAAGCGAGGCTTCAGGAGAGCAAATGGGGTGGCCACAGGCTCTCCTGTTGCTATAAGGAGTGAATAGGTTCATTACATAGTGTAATTTCAGACAGACTTTGTCCTTATTCACAGCCAGAAAGGATGCAGGGAGGAAGTGGTATCTTTCAGAGAAGGATATATAATTAAGACAGTAGCTGTGTCTTAATTACTAAATATATTAATGCATCAGCTAGCTGATGGAGGCTGCCAGCGTTCAGTCCCAGTTTATCTTAATCACAGGTTCAGGCAGCAGTGCTATTTAGCATTTTTTCCATTATATGTTTTGCCTTCGAAGTATAATGTGAGACCTAATTAAGGAGAGCTCATGTTTAGCACGCAATTTTGTGTTCAGTCATACTGACACTAGTTGACACACACATACTGACAAATGAGAAGGTGTGTATCAAGAGCAAAGAGCTCTCCTAAACCATACAGCCATGTTTAGGTCCAGTGGCAGTGACAGCCCTTTACAGCCCACAAACTGGTCACAGGGAAGTGGGGGCCAGATATTAAGTAGCCACAGGGCCACATCTCCCCCTGAGGTGTGTGTTGGGCAGGAGGTGCTGGGAGCCCTGGGGAGGGTGTGTTTGCAGTCTTGGCTGGAGCTGGGTGCCAGGGAGGGAAGTTGGGCTGAGCCCAGAGGGATGGGGCTGGCAGAACTGGGCTCGGGAGGGAGGCCAGGAGGAGAAGCTCAACTGGAGACTGTGGGAGATGGGACCGGGCAGAGGCAGGATGGCTGCAGTGGTTCAGAGCAAAATGGATCATATTGGCAATAAATTATGTCTTAGAGAATCCTATTGCTCTTTGGTGCTACAACTTAAGATTTCTGATTTACCATTTCTGGCTGTCACCGATACATTTGGATCTTACTGGTAGTTTCTCATCTACCTGCAGTACTGCACTTTGTAACTGAGTCTGCAAGGGACCTAAGAGCCATAAGCCCTGCTTATAACCCTGGGGTTATCCATAAAATACCATAGAATGGATTAAACTTTTTTTGATCCAGAAAGTATTTGCAAATCCAAACTGTGTTGAAGAATGTTACTTAGAATTGCAAAACCCAAACGGAACAAGTTGGGAAGTACTAGGACTGGTTGTGGGGTAACCCTAGCGATCTTTTCAGTATGGCATTTTATACGAATGTGCGTGTGTTTTGTGTGTGCAGTCAGGTGTAGCAGCAGTAGCTGACATCATGATCAAAAATCAGGGACTTGCAGAAGTATTTACCTGCTGGCTTTAGGTATTTTCACAGTAGCAAAATCGCGTCCTGCTTGCAAATGCATGAATAACAATAGTGGTGATAAACTAAGGCTGTTTGAGAGCGTAGCTCCAGAGAGTGGTGTTAGAGACTGGTGGTTAAGAGTTTAAAGACCCTTTTTATAAGGCAAAATGTCAATGGCCATGTGTCCTGCACCACCCAGGCCACAGAGAAGCAGGGTGTTGTAATGTAAGTTCCTAAGCTCTTACTCCATATAACAAGAAAGTTTGGCACAGCTCTGCTACGTCATTCCAAAGCCACTCTCTCCATGTTCATTCTGACCTCGTGCAATGGACTACTCAAGTTGATGATTTTCAATGTCGTTTTAGGTGGCCATAAAGCAAATGAATCTCCAACAGCAGCCCAAAAAGGAACTAATTATTAATGAAATCCTGGTCATGAGGGAAAATAAGAACCCCAATATCGTTAACTATTTAGACAGGTAAGTAAATGGTGTTGGACAGTGGCATTATCACGTGCATGTTCATTTACGTACTGCAAGGCAGACATGAAAAACCCCTTTTGGATGCTGGCAGCAAATCGATCTCTTTATTATTTATCTACTATTTAGTGTGTGGGAGGAGATTGCACTTTGTCTGCATTAATCTCTTCTGGCAGCTGTAGTTTGAAGACTGTTCTCAGAAACCTGGATCAGCTGGATCTTTATAAAACAACAGCCTCTAGTTTCACTGCCTCCGAGTTGCTTTATTGGGTGGCTTTGGTTTACTGTTTTTTTTTAAAGTTGATAGTATTTTCTGTGTCTTATGATAAGTGCTGATAAATCATCTTAGAAATGATTTTCCTTGGGCTATTCCCGCTATTTTCCATGGCTGTGGATGCCAGGAAGACTGGGTTCTTGTTTCCAGAAACATGTAATTTGCCAGTTTTTAAACCGTTTTTCCTGTTTCTGAATGTATTTTATGTAAGGTTTTCCAGAGTGCTGACCAATTTCTGTCCTCAGTGGTACACACCCTCCTACCATGGACACTTTGAGAGCTGTGCTGCCTTGTTCCTGGAGTAAATCATGGAATTTATGTGTTAAGATGATGAACCAAATGATGTGATAATCTGTGCAAGATTTATCTGTGCCATTGCCAAACTGCATTTTTTCACTTGTTTGCCATCTAGGACGTCTTATTTCTCACTTAATGTGCTTTCTGATTTAGACTGCACAGCTTCTAAGTACTGTATAGGCTATCAGGAATGAGCTGGAAACACAACTCAGCTGTAGTCTTTTGCATAAGGTAACTCAGCTTTGCACATTCATCTCAGTGCTGCTGTGTTCTTCTTCCAGCTACCTGGTGGGTGATGAGCTCTGGGTGGTTATGGAGTACTTGGCTGGCGGCTCTTTAACCGATGTGGTTACAGAGACATGCATGGATGAAGGACAGATAGCAGCTGTCTGTAGGGAGGTAAGGGATCCTACACGTGCTTCCATTTACTCGCACAGGATGGTACTTTTAAACAGATGGTAAGAACATGAGTGATACCTTGTTCAGAGCTTTGTTTCTGTGTTGCTTTAGTAATAGGGAGAAGAAAGAACTTAAGTGAACTGCCTGCCAGTATCACTGCACTTACTATACTCTGTTATTATACTCATATACTGTTACTGTACTGTCTCTTTTTTAGTTCTGTTCTCAACTTTGCCTCTTTAAACATTTGTCTGGAGCACATCTCTACTGCATTCCTTGCCTGTAAAAGCAAACATGCTGGTGGCAGAGTTTTAAAACAACAGCAAAGAAAAATAGAGGCTCATTTATCACAGTCCTCAGCTTAAAAGGAAAGCATTCCTCCCAAAATGGTGTTTGATTCTGAAAAATTACTAACATGCTATTTCCAAATCTGCTGTAGAGCCTAACAATAAAACCTTTGTCATGCAGCCTCCAACCTGAAAGTGATCCACTTCATACTAAAGGAAGGGAATACTCTTTGGCAAACAATAGTTTCTCATGTGGATGGAGATAGCACGTTCACTGCAGCAGCAGACATTCTCTCTGTGCTTGCAGGGGATAGTCTGTAGCAATAATTGACATTTCTCTTTCAAAAGCTAATATGCCTTCATTTAGAAAGTTATTACTCAGCCAGTTGGTGCAGCACGGTGTTCCTCTTGACAGCACAATGTTCTGCCATTAGTCACAATTCATCTAGAAATTCAATCTTTTGGAGCCATTTCCTTTCTTGTGTGATGAACTCAGGTCATTAATTTTCACCCTCCTGTTTCTTTTTTGTCTGTCAGTGCCTGCAAGCGCTGGACTTCCTTCATTCAAACCAAGTGATTCACAGAGACATCAAAAGTGACAATATCCTTCTCGGAATGGACGGCTCTGTCAAACTGAGTAGGTATTCTTGGCCAGGCGCAGCACTCCCAGGATGTGGCGTGGGGCTGCTTTTGACTGACTGCCAGTTACCCAAAAGCGATGCCTGTGGTAGTGCATTAACCACTGCTGCAAGCTAAGAGCACAGTTCCAACATGCAGAGAGGTATAGGAGGGAAAAAGGTGTTGAGAGTAGCTTTGGTTTGTGCGTGTCCTTGTCGAAGGGAGGGAGTTACAGTCTCCAGCCTCAGGTGAATCAAAGCCACTGTGTGAAACTGGCCTAAAGTGGCCAGTTCAGTGTTTCCTTGGCTGCAGCGCTGACTGAACAGGGCACGGCTCCTTCTCCAGAGAGACTCAGCAGCGTGTTCTCAGCCATGTAGTGGGGCTTTCTTTTGCTTCAGCCTGCCTTTAACAATACTTGTTTTTCCCATCAGCTGATTTTGGTTTCTGCGCTCAGATCACCCCTGAGCAGAGTAAACGGAGCACAATGGTCGGGACTCCTTACTGGATGGCACCAGAAGTGGTGACAAGGAAAGCATACGGCCCCAAAGTGGACATCTGGTCTCTTGGGATCATGGCAATAGAAATGGTGGAAGGAGAACCTCCGTACCTTAATGAAAATCCTCTCAGGGTAAGGTGCAAACAAAACCAGATACCGCTCTTTCTAATCTGTCCCATGCTTTGTATCCATGAGACAGGATCCCAGTCCCATCAGCTCCACCAAGAGCTTCTGAAAATGTCACTGGAATGTACCAGCGTATCCAGTAGTTTTGGTTACATCCATGGGAGAACCTCAGAGGAGAAGGGAGCTGTAGCCAGTTCAGAAATGTGCCATTTTTGCCTTCAGTTGTGCTTGAAATTTCTCACATGGTTTTTGAACTCTGAGCTGCATCTCAATGGCAGGAATTGCTCAGCAGCAGGTTTCCCCAGTTGGGGAACTTTCCTGAAGAGCATTTCAGCTGTATCTGTGAGCAGAGCAGACTCAGAACAGTGCTGATGGCTTACCTGAGCCTTCCCCAGAGTGTCACTGGTTATAGGAATGCCAGAATTACTCATTACCAAAAACATTTCTAAAAGTACGTTTTAGCAGGGATATTTGCAGTAAACTGATGCATTTTTAATGTTTTGAAGTTTTCCCTTTTATCCTGATTCCTTAAAATGACTTTTCCTGCCAAAGAGAGAACCCCATAGTTAATATGCTTCCATAGAAGACCCTTGTGGAAAAAAAATGCATTTGCCTTGTATAAGGCAGCAAATGCACATGAGGAGAATTAGCATTACTGGTCTGGATGCTGGAAATTCCCAGCTTCCCTAACCTCAGGTGTGGATGAGGGCTCCTGGAGAAGCCTCGGGTTAGAAAGAGAACTGAATTTCTGACCTGACCAAATTCCTGTTCAGCTCTTCCTGCCTTTAGCCAGATTATTTGAGATGCTCTCTTTCTCCATACATGGCTCATCTCCTGCTGAGGTTAAGATCACTTTGAACACTTACTGCTGCAAGGCACCTTCGGGTCTGAGGAAAATAGCAGTACATTAAAATCGGGCATCTCAAGTCAGTACTATCTGTATTAGCTTCTGGACCCTTCCTCAGAGGTTGCTACCCCTGAGGTAGGAACAGCGAAGAGCTTGTGATGGACTGCCTGAAGTTCCCCAGTTGTCAGGTAGTTTTATTAAGGTAAATCAACCCCAACAGGGACAAGATCCATCCACTACTGTACATGGAACAGAGGCTTCAGTGAGAGGTTTCAGCTGCATCCAAACAGGAGAGCTTATAAGCAAGCCCTGTTTTTATAGCTGAGTTGTTTAGCTGCTGGCACACAGTGGTGGTTGGTTTAATAGGCACATGTAGACCACATTCAGGGTATTCTGCAAAGCCTGGAAACAAAAAGATGCTCTTTCATTTTTATGAATGATTGTTTTAATAAAGGAAGGCGTGCAGGAGCTGCAGTTACTGACACTAAATACATGAATAAATTATAAGGGCAATAAGGGACCTTAATCACAGAGTTAACAGCAGTCTTGATGCAACCACATTTGTGTTTCTGTGTGTAGAGCAGACGTGTCCCATGTTCCTCAGGTTCTTTCCAGCCTCACAGAAATGAACCGTTTTCCAGCCATGAGTGTCCTGGATATTTCTGTGATGGTATTTGTTTTCTCTCACTGTGATTTTCTTCCATCAGGCATATGCCTGGGGCCTGAGGGGCAAACACTGGTGTGATAAATATCCTTTGAAATGTAGGTTGGACCTCCCCATTTCCAATTTAAAAAACCCAAACCCTCAGCATTTCTGTTTGCTTTTTCATTTATTAACCACAGCACATCAGTTTCCTTCAAAACTGGAGCATGTTTTCCAAATGCTTTGGATCTTCTACAGTTTCAGGCTTCTAAATCATCTGTATATTGTTCTGCCGTGTATCTGGGTGGCCTGGATAACTTTAGGATATCGTTTTCACAGACTGCAGCTATAATTGTGTGCCAAATCCTTTCTTCTTTCTTGGTATGTTAAACAAATCAATGAGCTTATTGCCCCTTTGCAGCTACTGCAAACACTCGTTTCCTTTGTACTGCTCGTGTTTTTCTTTGCTGGCTATATCACAGGAAACCAAAAGATACATAAGAAGGCGCTTTAGCTTCTCGTAGACCTCTTTCTGTCATCCTAGAAGTATGTAAAAGGTTCAGTTGCAAGCTAAAGATGACTCTTCCTCCTGCTTCATGTGCTGTGGAGAAACAAGCCACTAAAAAGAGCTCCATTTGTCCTGGCACTCCTCGTTCACAGTCAGGTGAATGCGGCTGGAATAAAGTCTCCAAGGTTGACATTGGTGCTGCTTTACCACAGGAGAAGTAGCATCCCTTAAGTAGCACAATTTAAGAGTGGTGAGGACAGCCCTGCAGCTCGGGTCAGCTGCAGATGGACAGCAGGACCAGAGTGATGCTGTGACGTTAACGTTGTGGGAAAAGTAAAGCAACTGCCTTTTATTGTTTTACTCCAGGATAGTTCATTTGCTTTTTCAGGGTTGGAAATCTTCCTGTGTATTTAAGAGGATGACAGAGTCAATTTGGTCACAATCTATTTAAACGCCAGTCATACAGAGCTGTCATTATCATGCACGCATTTCTATGGAAGACTCCTGGGCCTATTTCTGTTCTTACTGCGGTGTATTTGAAACACATTCTGTGAGTTTAACTAGTTCAGAATTATTTACTTGTGTTTCTAAGTAACATGTTGCAAAGCCGGAAGGGACTGATCTCTCCAGCTTCTCAGCGTGTTAGACCGTGGTTACAAGTGAACCAGGCTGGATAATGCTCACCCTGTGTTTCGCAAATCTACATTGTAATTCCTGGGCAGTGGAATATCAGGAGGCCTTGCTCAGATTCATGAGCACTCCTGGGAGTGAGCATCTGTGGCTTTGCTTAAGAAACTTCAGCTTCGATTAGGCTAGATGCTGTTGAGGAGGAGAAGGGCTTGACTTTCCAAATGTTTGGGTAGGCCTGTGTGCACAGATGGGCAGCTGGATGCTTGTGCACATCATGGAAGGGAATTCACAGAGGACTCAGCAAATACTCCCAATACTCAGGTAACATTTTATTTGGGGTTTGACGTTGTTCCAGCTCTTCTGTCTGTGAAGATGACCCTGAAAACATGAAATACGTGTAGCAGATCTAATCTTACCTTTAAAAACCAAACCAAAGTAAAACCCCCAAACCACACAACCAACCAAACCACCCCACCAAAACCCCAGCACCTTTCTAAACAGGGGTTTTGAGATATAAACTGCCCCCAGTTCTTCTCACTGGAAGCTTGCCTGGAACGTGAAGATTATAGCCCAAAGGCAACATGGTCTGTTCTGCCTCTTGCCTGTTTTTCCTGAAATACTTAGTGAACATATTTCTTTCATAGTCCACTTTCTCTATGCCACCAACCCTGAGCTTCCAATAACCAAACTGCCAACACCTCCCATTTCTTCCCTGACAGTTTCTGGAATAGGGACATCATTAATGTGTTTACTTGAGTATCCAAATTAGCACAGGGCTGCCATAGGGGCTGCCATAGGAATGGAGTTACTCATTTCTCTGCTTAGACCAGTAAGTTCTCTTTTACCACATAAGCTGACCTGGAATTTGGAGGCTGCTGAAAGGCGTAGTTGCAGGTGGCCCCTGTCTGCCCAGTTACACATTTTCTTCATATTTGTGGATTCAGCTTAACGTGTGTGTGTTGAAAATGAGGTTCCAAATGTTTCTGTTTCTTTACCCAAGGAACAAGCTGATGGATATACTTTTCTTTTCATCCAGTGACCATTTTTATGAAGAACAGAGCAAGAAAACTTGGCTAGCTTTTGTTCCATGGAAGCTGTACTGCAGGGACCAGTGAGCACTGCAGAGACACATTTTTATGTAATAATCCTTTGAAATTACATAGTTGGACCAAATTCACTCTTTAAAATAGCCTGTAAAGCTAGTGTCAGTACTTAGAGGAGCAAAATGTGCTTTTGCTGATGTAGTTCTTACTAACTAGGTCAGGCAATGAAATCAGCTGTCAAGGCAGGATTGTTCTGATGTTGGAGTAGCTGTGGCTGCATCAGGGTTTTTTTGTTGGTATAGAAAAATCCTCTCTCACCTTCTGCCAGGGAAGAAGCTGCCACTGGAGACTGGACTTTAAAGTGGGGTCTATGTGAGGAGTTATGGATGTGAAAGACACAGGAGGAGTCTGGTGTTTCCTTCTTCCCTAGGCGCTGTATCTGATAGCTACCAACGGGACACCAGAGCTGCAGAACCCCGAGCGACTCTCCGCTGTATTCCGAGACTTTCTGAACTGCTGCCTGGAGATGGACGTGGACAGGAGAGGGTCTGCCAAGGAGCTGCTGCAGGTACAGTGCGAGTGGCTGGGAGTGACACAGCTCTACTGTGGGATGGCTTTTTGGAAGCTGAACTCGAAGGCATAGAATCGTAGAATAGTTATGGTTGGAAAGGACCTTAAGATCATCCAGTTCCAACCCCCTGCCATGGGCAGGGACACCTCACACTACACTGTGCCACCCAAGGCTCTGTCCAACCTGGCCTTGAACACTGCCACGGATGGAGCATTCACAGCCTCCCTGGGCAACCCATTCCAGTGCCTCACCACCCTTACAGTAAAGAATTTCCTCCTTATATCCAATCTGAACTTCCCGTTTAAGTTTGAACCCGTTACACCTTGTCCTGTCACTACAGTCCCTCCCCAGCATTCTTGTAGGCCCCCTTCAGGTACTGGAAGGCTGCTCTATCAGTCTCCAGTGCTTTTCAAATAAAAAAATGAAGTAGAAGCGTAGAATGATTGGAGTTGGAAGGAACCTTTTAAGCTCATCTAGTCCAACTCCCTGCCATGAACAGGGACATCTTCAGCTAGGTCAGGTATCCCAGAGACCCGTCCAACCTGGCCTTGAATGTCTCCAGAGATGGGGCATCTACCACCTCTCTGGGCAACCTGCTCCAGTGTCTCACCACCCTCACTGTAAAAAATCTCTTCCTTATATCTAGTCTGAATCTGTCCTTCTAGTTTAAAAACATCACCTCTTGTCCTACCACAAGAGGCCCTGCTAAGAAGTCTCTGTCTTTCTTACAGGGCCCCCTTTGAGTATTGAAAAGCCCCGGTAAGGTCTTCCTGGAGCCTTCTTTTTTCCAGGCTGAACAATCCCAATTCTCTCTGCCTTTCCTCGCAGGAGAGGTGCTCCCTGGACCTGTTTTGTATTTTGATAGTATATTCAGTCCTGCTGTGCAGGTGCCAGCCAGCACAGGAAGGGCAGTGCATGGGCTGGATGAGGCACTACTCAACCCAGAGCTGAGCCCATCAGTGCTGTCACTTGCCTGCCTGCTCTTGGTGCTGGAAAGCTGTACCTCAGTGTCCTTCAGAACAACTCACAGGCCTACATTCTATTGGGATAAAAGTTTCTGCAAGATTCTGTAGTTCCCTGAGGAATGGCTCATGCCCCTCATCTTTTTTGACAACTGAAATAGTCCATGTCTTTAGAAAAATGGAATCTTAAGTATTTCAGGTTTCCTGAAAGGAACAAGGCCCTGGGACAGCAAACAGCATTCCCACAGTGCTGCCAGGGTAAACACCCCAGCAAGCTGAAGCCACCTTGATAAATGGATTAGGAGGATTATGGACCATGCTTGCCTGTGACAGCAGGGTCCTGAACACAAGGACGCAGGTGCAGATGGTCCCCGCAGTCCTATTTCTGCAAACTCCTGGTAACCAGAGGACAAACTGCTTGAGCCTGTGAGTAACTGTGTTTGGAAAGTAACAGTTCTTTTTTTTTCCTTTGGGCAGCATCCATTTTTAAAGTTAGCCAAGCCTCTCTCCAGCCTGACTCCTCTGATCATTGCAGCAAAGGAAGCGATTAAGAACAGCAGCCGCTAGCGCTCCAGGCCGGTCTCCCATGCCAGCTCAGAGCAGGACTGAGAACAGAGACTCTGTGAAACCTCAACTCTTGTGCTGCGGGACAGGATGGATGCACACACCAACGGTCACAGTCACGGAGGTAGGAGGGAGAACAACCCAGTCCCTCGAGGAGTAAAACTTATCATTTGTCTTCTTCCTGCTTTCTGGCTCCTTAATTTATTTTTAAGATGAAACAGGGCTTAAGACAGAGAGGTGATGACCGAAAATGCTTTGCTGCCTCCACCATTCCCAAGGTAAAGCAAATTCAGTTGGAAGATTCCCTTCCTTCTCACCCTGTGAATAAGCTGTACATTCTCTTTTAAATTGTCAGTTGTTTCTTAAAGACAGAAAGTCCCTTTTACGGGTTTTTTTTGGTACGGTTGGAATTGGAGAAGGTTCTCCTTCATTCATAAACTCCAGACTGCACTGCCTTTTGAATACAGCCCCCTCGCTGGTATTTGCCCAGTCATGGTACTTGCATTGTATTTCCAACCAAAAACCCATCAAGAGTGGGGCAGACAAAACATCCTGTTGAGATACAGGTTTTCAACTGTGAATACGTAGTGTTTCGGTTCTTGGCAATTTGGTTTGTATAACTAATTGTAATCTGTTTGCCTGGATGCGAGTCTTACTGAAGTGAAAAAGCAGAAAGGTTTCTGAGCAGACTGTGCTCAGAAAGGGCTCGTCTGGTGCAAAGCTGTAGGAGAAATGTGAGAGCAGGCCCGGCCCTGCCTGGCGCTGAGCCCCAGCAGACCCCTTGCAGAGCGCAGGGCAGCCTTGGCACCTGCAGACCCAGGCCAGAGGAAGGTTCTTGTAGCAGGAGGTGGCCACAGACTGGGGCTGGGTGCATCCCTCTTCCTGGGACCGGAATAATCATCCCGTGTCAGAGCCAAACTGGCAGCAGGCTGCTCCCGAGGTGAATCCTGGCCATGCTGTGGAATGCACAGGCTGGAGGGATTAGCTGTCTTGAGTGTGTGCAGGAATAGAGAAGGGTAGAACAGAGCTGAGTTGTGGTGTCACATCAGGATGCCTGCTCTCCCAGTCTCCTGGAGCTCCTGGTTCGTAGTGTCTCTGGGAAGAAGGGGAGGAGGGTGTCAGGCTCATGTGCAGGTGAGTGTCCTTCAGGCACACGAGTTCTGACATGGAAACTCAGGCTGACAGCGTGTGAATGAGTGAGTAGCAGCTCGGATACACATGGCCAGAGCCACAGACAGCTCTCGAGGGAAGTGTGTTAAAACCTGGGGCTCTGAGCAAGAGCCAGCATATGAGATGCAGAGTGCTTTACAGACAGAGAGGCACCGGTTGCAGCTCTTGAGTTGCTGGGAGAGAGGTAATCCTGAATGTGAGTGAGGATGGTGCTTGACTAGTCCGCTGGTTTGTAAGCAGAGTTTGCTTACTCTTTGGAGCAGAATAGTTGCAGTATGCAGTTTGTGGTTTATTTATTCATTTCTGAAAGAAAGGCGCAATGTGGCTTCACTCAGAAAAAGCCATGTAGAATTCCATGTAGAATTCCATTCAGCTCCTGCATGCACACCCGGAAGCCGGCACGGGGTGGATCTTACAGCACTCTCACTTGTGTCCAGCACTCCTGTACGTACGTGCGTGTTTATTCCCCATCTCTGCACACAACTGAACCCCAGTACTTTTATAGCTGTTCGTGCTGAGTTTGAGACCGGTCGCTGCATGTCAGCAGGTCTTTCAGTCAGTCCTGTCATCAAAAATGAAGCACATTCCAGTCACCACAAGAAGGGAAGTAAGTATCTATCTGTCTCCTGTCCTCTAGCTGTAGGAACGTCCCCATCCCCTGGTGTCTATATGGCAGTTAGTTCCAGTATATGGTCAGTGGTGTGGCTACTGAATATTCCTCACGCTGAGCATGTAAATACCCATCTGTCCTAGTCCAGGCCTGAGCAATGAGCCAGGGCACGCTCTGTAACCTGCGCTTACAGATGTGTTCCCTTGCCTGACACCCAGGACATGCACATGAATACCAGCTTCACCTTGCTAGGTCTTGGGGAGTTAGTGGTCTGCACACCTTCCCAGTGAACCGTTGTTCATTCATGTGCAGATGTGCAGCAGTTTAATGGTGGGTGATGGGGAACCTGATGAAGGACCCATAAATGTAAGTGTTCAGCTTTTCTTCTCCCCCTCTCCTGACCAGGTAAATACCTTTAATTTTAGCTCTAGGTTTCAGGAAGCAGGCAAAGGGCCACCTTTGTGTTGTCCTGGCCAAGGCTGCTTTGAGTGGGATGTGCAGTTCAAGGATTCTTCAAACTTTATCTGTCCTTGAGCTGACAGGGTAGTTTCTTTTTGTGGCTGAAACTTGCAGGATCTTGCTTACCCATCCTCTCTTTGGATGAGTTTAGAGCTGATTGCTGTAATCCTCGGCGTGCATTGAATGTATAAACCATCAGTCGCCTGAGCCCACCTGTGGTAGTGACCTTGGCAGTGTTGGGTTAATGGTTGGACTTGATGAACTTAAAGGTCCTTTCCAAACTAAATGATTCTGTGATCCCAGCTGCTGGATTCATCTAGTTCCGTATTAGCAACACTGGTTTTATCAGAAAGTTTACTCTCAACCAGGCCTTGCAGGCTAAAGCTACTTTAGCTACCAGTGCTCAGCTGCTAATGCTAAAGAGACTACTCAGAAGAATGCAGTTAATCACATTTTGCTGTAACATTGAGGGAGGAAGTGAATGAACTGAGGCTATGAGTACTGTCCCTATGTCACCTCCTTTCTGGTCTTCACCCCTTTCAGGGCTTGAAACAGAGAAGAGTTTCCCTAAAGAGAGAAACTAAGCAGTGTGTTACCTTTCACAGTCTTGCTCTTCCCAGTCTCTGTGCTTGACTGATTCTGTCACTCTTCCTGTGCCCTCTGGTCTTCCTCTGCTTGGTGGCTGCTAACCAAGACTCTGCAACTGGCTTAGAGTACTTGAGATCCTCTTTTCTCTGCCCTTTGAACTCCTGCTTACAGCAGCCTTTTCAGTCTGTAAGCTTGGTCTGGAGAGGGAGTTGAAAATCCCCTTCACTTAGTGCATCACCTCCAAGAACTCGGGGCCTGACATCTGAAGGCCATCGAGGGCTCCTAGGTGCCTCAAGCTGACATGATGCTATTGCAGATGTCAGGGAATAGTGGTAGGTGGTTGGTTTTAAAGTCTGGTCCTTTGCTGCTGCACAGTATGTGCATCATGGGGTATGTGTCAGCCCAGCCACAGACCTGGGGATCAGATACAGGCACTGCTGTTACTCCTAGTGAGGTCAGTGAGAGTTTGGCTGTTGGCTTCAATGATGGCAGAACTGGTCACCTCCTGAGCTGGTGCTGGTAATGCCCAGAGCACGGGGGCTGGAGACATCCTGGGTGGGAGGGAGCTGCCTGCTGTTGTTCTTCTCCATCATGCAAAATGTCCAGGGCAGAAGGACAGCAAACAGGAAGCATGCACATCTCTTACATCCATGTCCCAGCAGCCCTTTGCTCTCCAGGTCTGTAAAGGCAATTGCATTTGTCTAGCTGTTTCTGTTTGTGTCAAGCAATGCTGCTAAATCAGTCTGTAGCACAGCAACGGGAAAAAGAGCCTCTCAGCTCTTCAGGGGCCACTCTCGTGAGCCGCCTTGGCAGGTACGTAAGTGGAAGGCTGCTGCTGTAGCTGGGAACAAGTAGCAAAGGGGTGCGCACACCGTGGCCCCAGTGATGAGGGCAGCTCCTTGGGCAGAGCCCAAAGCCCGTGTGGGAATTACTGGCAGCTTTTGTGGTGCAGGAGCGTGGTGTCTGCCCTGCGGATGCCGTGAGTACCGGCACACAGGTCAGGAAGATCTGCAACAGAATTCCACAACTCTTGACTGGGTCAGGATGTAACCGATGTAAAACTCCAGTTTAGTCCAAAGCAACCAGTTTACACCTATGCTGGTGTCTGCTAGATTACTCTTTTTCTTCAGGGTATCCAAACAAGAGTAAAGAGAGGAGGAGCCTACATTGTCATCGTTATCAGAAATGTATCTATCTCATTTTGCCGTACATTCCTTTTTTAGGACGTGTTATCTGTTTAAAAAAAAACAAGAAAAAACAGAAAAAAAGAAAAAGCTAAAAACAAAAAACAAATGTGTAGTGAAAAATCTTCTGTAACTTTGGATCAAGAGGTAACGGATCTTTTTAAAAAGAGAACTAAGTTATTTACTTTGTAAATGTGCTGATGGCATGGATCCATCTTACTGACCTCAGCATCCTTTTTTTTAAGATTTTGGGTTTTGTTTCCAATATTAAGTTATTTTAAATTGTGGTTGAAGCAATAGAAAATTGAAATATGGATTGTGCATGACTGTGTCTTGAGTGTAAAAATATTGCAGTTTGAAACTTGGACCTAAAGTATTGCAAATAAAAGTTATAAATACCAGTGATTGCGTGGGTGCAGCTTTTCCCGTAGGACCGGTGGGATGAAGGTCCACAAGCCTCCATCACCTGGGGGTAGAGCTACGTGAGCTTTAAGGTCCCAATCACCCCAAACCATCCTGTGATACTTCCAAAGAGTGCACACATGTCACTGGATGATGTGGACCAGTCACTCTAGCCCTATACATCTACATATGGTATACACATACAGGGATATAAAAGATCTATACATACATATGCACATATATATAAATATACAGTGATACGTAAAATTACACATACCTTTATATAACTGAACAAAAGTCTCATGCATGTATATTTTATAAATAAACGTATACAGGCATACATATGAGCCAGCCTTATACACTCTCCCTGGTGACCTATTTCTACACACATTTTATATATAGATATACACAGATACAGTGGGATCGTTAATGTACTCTTGCTATAGTATATACCATCATTTATCTATTATATAGCTATGTATTTCTATATGCATATATACATATGCACACATATGTATAGATATACATTGATCTGTTAGTATAAGCACCTACTTACCTACTGATGAAATACACAATATATTATGCAGATTGGTTTATAGTTACATGGTCTCTGTATATAAATAGGGTGGGTTTATATATAGACTATATATACACACACAAAGACCCTTATAGAACTATATAATTCTATGGACATATACTTTAATGTATGATATGGATATACACATATATAACTACATTTGCATATCTACATAACACTAAATATTACACATCTGTAAATACAGGTATAAAATACGTATATAATACAGATTGAGAAAGCGAGGGAACATTATATGGGGAGATGTATACAACTGTTTGAAATAATTATATACAATAATTACAATATCCTACATAATCATTGTGTTTCTAGACAGAGAGTTCATAGTGCTATAGTCATCTATGTGCTCTATACTGTATACAGGAGGAGGAGAGGGGAAGGCTTGCAGGCACATGAGCATAAGCACACAGACGCTGAACTTAAGCACATCACCAGAGTGTGTGTTCTGTAGTTATGGACAAGTGTCTGTCTGTAGATGTGAGTACACATGGGGTGGGGTAGGAGACAGAAACCCTGCTCTATCCATGGAACATCAGCCATGTGTATCAAAGTATACATATGAATACATACGCATGCCCACTAAAGCTAGAGCCATACAACTATAGTTAACACAGTCTCTCCATGGCTTTATATATGTATGTATACATGTACATGTGTATGTATTTTTACTGTTTACATAGTTTATTGGGTGCACACATGCAGTTCACCCATATAACTCTCTCGTGCTGTAGCCCCTTATGCAGAATGGTCCCTCCTTAGCTAGCTATGTAGTATTTTTATATATACACACAGAGGCCCTTCTATAATCTTACACACACACTATATATATAGTAATGTGACTAATACAATGTATGGTATCTTCTATAAGCTATATACTATTTTATACATGTGTACCAGTCACATATTTCTAGCCATATAGATATATAAAAGACACTTAAAATACTAAAAATACATACTAAAATTAAAAACAACACATTAAAATGTTTTTCTATATGCACGCACCTTATATATAGGGGGAGAAAGAGACAGACACCGGTCTACAGGTGTAACACTCCCCATTTTATATATAGACAGGTTTAGGCATGCATATGAAAATATTTTTGTATATGTGTATGTATTCCCAGACATAAAAATCCATATTTCTCCTTATTTTTATATATACAGAAACACTTAGAGAACAATCCATCCGTATGTTTTACTACACTTTTATCTGTAGCTAGTGCTGTGTGTACATGTATGTTACTGTTTTATATATATATATATATATGAAAGAGCATGTAAGCAACTCCTGTAACTATGTAACACGTCTTTAATTATCCACGCATGTTACCGTGTAGAAGACAGACACACAAGAGACAGACCCGCATGTAGCTGTACAGCAGACACAGCTCTAGCGTGGTCCCAGCTGTACGCACCCGCGGGCCCATGGCCTTTGAGCCTGTGGGGCTCAGGGACATCGAAGAAGACTGGAGGGAGGCAGACGTCACCCCCTGGAGCAGGAGGAGCCAGGGCTCTGCCCTCAGTGCCTGCGGAGGTGATGGAACCAGGCCCTCGGGGGGCTCCAAGCCAGATAAAGCACCTGACTGAGAAACGCCACCACGATTCATTCAGCCAAGGCAAACGAGGCATGACAAACCTCATCTGCAGCAGAGTAACCTGCCCGGTTGAAGTGGGGCTAGCCATGGCATTGTCCACCTTGATTTCCCCAACCCTTTACATACGGTCTGCCACAGCCTCCTCCTACAGCAGCGGATGCGGTACGGTCAGCACGGGGGGGCTGTGGTGTGTGGGGACCAGCCGCACCCCAAGAGCGGGGGTGAATATATACCTATGTATGTAGCCGTACAGCAGGAGAAGACAGGCATCACTCGGGCATCCCGCTGTGGTTTAGATACAGGCGTCTGCAACACACGGCGGGGAGGAGGAGGGTGTCACACCGCTACCGCCATGTCGGTACCACAGACCCCCCCCGCCCCGGGCACCCACCGCCCTCCCGCTGCCACACGGGCAAGATGGCGGCCGCTCCCCTCAGCCACGGCCGCCGGCGGAGCCTGGAGCGGGCCGCGGGCGCCCCCCAGCGGCGGCCTGGCGCTTCCCGCGGGGTGGGGGATCCGCGTCCAAAGCTTGGGAACGGGAAACGCCACGGGGGTCCCGGGCGGGAGCAGAACGGGAGAGGCGGCTGCTGGGGCTCTTAGCGCAGCCCCTGAGCCTTCACACCTCACCTGGAGCGGGCAGCGCCGGGCTGGCAGGACCGAGAGCCGCTGCCCGTCCCCATAGGCGGCGGGACGCTCGCAGGTGGTGGCTCTGGTCGCTCACCGTCCTCCGCGGCCTGGCAAGGGAGGTGATGCTGCGGATCCCGCCGCCGTCCACCCTAGAGTGAGGATTCCAGACAGTGAAGACAAACACCGAACCCGTGGGTGGAGAGGGGCGATTCCGGCCCCGACACAGCGGGACGGGTCTGGTGTGCTGGAGGGTACGAAACAGCCTAACGGAGAGCCGTGAGGCTTCACAGGTGAAGGGAACGGGAACACAGCCGTGGGCTTCACTCAAAGAAAGAGCACTTCACAGTAAGCCATGTAAATAGTGCTGTGCTGGGGTCAGGGGCTGGGCAGGGGGTCCCAGTTACACCAGGAAATCCAGCAGCACTGCCGAGCCCCTGCAGCTGTGCCGCACGGACAGGGCAGGGCCCCAGAGCTGCGGCGTGGGCTTCCTCAGCCTGAGGGACAGCAAGGGAGGCCACGGGGCAGCGGAGACCACGATGAGTGTGAACCCATCGGGCACAAGTGGGGACCAGCTGTGAACTCAAAGGCAGGAAGAGGGAAAAGCTGTTCAGTGACCACATGCTGCGTCTCAAGCAAGCTGAAAACTGGCATTTGGGGTCATCCCAGACCCATTTCAACTGCTTCATGTCAGAGACCACTGAACATGGTTGGGTTTTTTTGGTTAACCTTTTATTTAGGTCTCTTCATGTTGCAAAGTAAACACAGGTTGTAATGAAACATCTCCCAACTACTTCCCTCTGTTTTAACTTTCGGGGGGCCATTACTCTCTGCTGAAGGTGGCAGTCTCCCACAAAAACAACCCCTTGGTTTTCCCACAGGCTCACATTAATTATTAAACAATAATGCCCAGCTCTGGTAACACTTGATACTGAATGCCTGTGTCTGTCTGAAAGGCCATCTTACCTCATCTCTTACCTCAAACAGACCACAATTACCTTCTATGTAAGCCAACCACTCACTGCTGTTGCTGGCTTTGCTTTCAGTGCATGGCAAGATGTCCAACACGAGAAAGAGCCTGCACCATCCTCTGCCTCAGGCAGCAGTGCAAGCCCCTTTCAACCTGCTCCTGCCTTGGCTTCAGCTGGGATTCAGCCTGGGAAGCCAGAAGCCTCTCTGCATCAGCACAGCAGTCGTGTTCCAGGCTGGATCAGTTCCTGCTGATGCGCAAATCCTGCCTGCTCCAACTACCTACAGAAACAAATAAATACAGAGGTACAGCCCTTCTGCTCGGCCTCAGCGTGCCTGAGCTTCCCACAGCTACCACCGCACTGAGATACCCTCAGGGCCATGCCGAGGGAGCAGCAGAGCTCCATTTCCAGCCTGGCCAGCACTGGTGTTCAAGGGACCTCTGTCCCTGCACCACAGGGACAAACTGTGGGTATGTCTTGAGTTGACATGATTATCAAGGCCTAAAACTCATCACCTTTATACACCTCATACACAACAGTCCTTAAGTAATAACCCATCTGAAATGGGGTTATACAACATGACCTATTCTGCTCTGCCTCAGCATTCTCTCCTGCGCACCTTGTTGCCCTACAAACTGCAGTGTGGGGCTTTAACCATACCTGGAATAGCAGCACGGTGCCCTGCACCCAGTGGTGAAGGTGTGCCAGTGGGCTGCAGTCACCCACTGTGCTGCACTGCTGAGAAGTGGCTACCATGACATAAAACAGTGAGAAGCAAACCAAACCGAGTGCAGGGCTAGCACAGCCCGTACCGAGGTGCAGCTCCCTGTGTGGCTTGCCTGAGCTCTGGTCTGTGTGAGAAAGTCTGGGGGGGGGGTTAAGAAATTGCAGCTTACAAACATATCTGTGAGTGAGGACTCTGAGCTGTGACTTTACAAAGAAGAATTACACTTGCCTGCGGCGCTGCCAACCAAATGTAGTTCACATCTGACAAATGCTGTGTGTGCCAAACAGCTTGAGCCCAAGCTATTTAAAAAGAGAGCTGGATTTAGTTACTTGGTACATGCAACAAAGCTGATGGCAGTATAGTAGCGGTCATAGCCTCACACACCATCTCCAACACGTCAAAGAAAGCATTTTCCTGCTGCAGCAAAGAGCCTTTTGGAGCCCCTAAAGAGACTTCAAAACCTTTGGTGAAACCATTAACCCTGCTGAGGGCCATTTTATAAGTCATAAGAATTGCACAGAATGGCTGAAGTGGTTATGAGATAAACAGAAATCCACATTTCCTGGCTGTCCACAAGGCAGGGTAGTCATCCTTTAGCTTCACTTTCAGAAGACCACACAAAATCCAGTTCCAAGAGGTCTAACACAGTGAGCCTCTTACACTGCCAAATCACTGCAGAGCAGACAGCACAGAAATACCTGCTGTGAGGAATCCCTGCCAGATGCAAAGTTGAAAGAAAGCCTGTACCAGAACCCTGCTTTGAAGGAAATGATACCTGTCCTCCATTACACCCAGGTTAAACTTCATCAAAGACCTCAGCTCTGTCAGCAATAAATGGATGCAAAATTTCAAGAGTGATACCTGGAACCTGCCAGGGCACAGCATCTTTACAAACCCATGCTCATAAGGAGCTAATTTTACCCTCTCAACCCATCGCGTCTAGTGAGACAAAAGGAATCTTACTCCATTTTTAGCATCACGTGGATTAAACAAAGCCTCTTTTAACAAGGAGGCTCCCATTACTGAACGTGTCCTCTGAGGAAAACCACAGCTGAACTATGAGGTGCCCTTCTCAACTTGTGAGTCATCAGCTTGAGGTGGACAATAAAAGGACATAAAAGTCATCCTGAAAGCCTCTATGTGGGCAAAGCTGTTACGTGCTGTGGTGTTCAAATAGGCATTGCAAGACCTGCCCTTGTATTTGAATGTTGCCCTCACATGCCTGGTCTTAGTGCTATGACCTATGGCTGAACTCCTTCCATAATGATGTTTTCACCAAGGAACAGAATCACCTGATCCATAGCAATAACAGAAATTTTATATCCCTGTACAGGGGAAAAAAAATCCAATGAAAGCTTAAAAATTCCCTTCCCAGATACAGCCTGGCAGTGAACAGGGACTGAGCGGTGCCAATCCACCTTGTGCTTGCTACGCCACCAACCTGCTGGTACGTGACCATGGAGATGCAGCCATTCCTGCCTTCCTCCAGTCCCACTGCTGAGAACAGATGACAGCGTGCAGGGAACGTGTGAGAACGGTCACATGTGCTTCCAGCTTATGTGCCAAGAGCTCCTGAAAGATGCTGCTGGGGAAGATGGTCACATCTTAACAAGCTAACGTTTAGTTTGGCCCCACTTCTACTCTATTATCTGTATCATGAACATATATATGTATAAAAATGTGGTTTTCCCTCTTTAAAAGCCCCTCAACCCCATTACCCATGATAATGTGGAGAGTTGGAGGGTTTTTTTCCTTTTCAAAGCGATTATGATTATGTGCAACCTTTGCTCCCAAGTCATTCACACAGAAAGCACAGACAAGCCCCCCTGCTGCGAAGTGACAGCTCGCTCTGGCTCTGCAGGGCTTTGGTATTCATAGTTCCACAAGGTCATCGCTGGAAAAAACCTTGATGGTGATGCGACCTGGCACCTCGTCTGCTGCCCGCCTGCCTCTCCCTCGGAGCTGCAGCGTCTGCTCTTCTCTGGGGTCACTGGGTGAAGCTGACAGCACCGCCTGCCCAAGGAACTGGTCACACAAGATGTTGCTGTTCCAGACCTAGAGACAAGGGACCAGAAATAAACCCTGCTGAAGCAGTGCTTTTCTTGCATTCCACCTGAATGGGTTGTGCTGGAGGAGGGTCACAACCATTCACCCCTTGAAAAAGCAGTGAGGAGGGGGAGGACATCTAAATTTAGCCAAATGTCTAGAGAGTGTGTGGGAGATTCTGGATTTGCATGCTCATTTACATATACTATGCAAATATAGAGCTACATTCAGCTTTATGCTTTCTAGGTCACAGTCTGCCTGGAAGAGGAATAAAAATGACTTTGTGAGGCTTCTCTCACCTGGACAATGATAGGGCTGTCGATGTTCTTCCTGTAGAAAACCACTTGTGTGTTGAAGACGGCACTGGAGGTATCGTGCTGCACAGGGGAGCGCACGCTCTGGTTCTCACACTTGATAAGCACATAGGGATCTGCTCCTAAAACACAGTCAGCAGTACAGCAATTAGGACACAGAACGGGAGCTGAGACCTGCCCAGAAACCCAACAGAAACAATCCCCTCCTGTGCCTGACAGCACCACTGCTACCGAGCACAGAACAGGGCACCAGAGCACATCATGTCCGCTGGTGGAATGCCTCTTTCTTGTAACAATGGGATGCTCAGAGCTGGAAACCAAGCACCATTTGCTGTGAAACCAGCACACTCCCAGACTGAGGTTGCAATCTTGCCACATTCCCTTGCTGTGCATCTTCCTGGCTCATCTACAGAAAGCCTTCAATGTGACACTCTAAGCTCCCCGGCTGCTCTAGATGTGTGAGCCAAAATGCATCCGTGCATATGCAAATGTGGTCTGTAGTTCTGAGTGCCTGGGCCCAAATGGGAGGTTAAAAATGTTCATCATCAATTCCTATGGAGGGCAAGGACGGGAACTGCACAGAACTTCAGATCACTGAATGCCCCCACCTTTAGACTGCCTCACTTGAAAGTGCTGTACTCATTCTGACAGGAGTACTAGTGTTAGGAGGTAGATTTTAAGCAGCAGTTTCTCTCCTAGAAAGTAAAACAGTGCCAAAATGCAAAAACATTCTGTAATAGTGCATTGGTCTCAACAATGTTTTCTGTGGGAAACTGTCCAAGAAAATCCTCCCCAGTTTCTCCTCTCATTCCCATGAGCCCTCGGTTCTGTCATTCGGGTGAATCTAACTTTAAAGTTGATGTTATCACAACATGCCTGTATCTATAATAGGTCCTAATGCATGTTTTAAATTACACTTTAATCACACATACCCCACTGAGATTACTCAGCATTCTAGAAATGCTTTGTTGGTTTTACACTGAGCATTTTTACTTTGTCATAATTTCTTTCCATGCTGGTACAGAGAAGGAGTCCATTTGGAAATACCTGTCTTTATCCTCAAAGGGAACGGGCCTTTCCACTTGCTGATCAACTTGAATTAAACACAGGCGCCACCACGTTTTGAATTTCAACATAACTATTTCTGTCCATTCCTATTGTTAGCGGACACCCCTTGCTACCCGTTAAACATAGATGTTAAACAGACTCTTGATCATTTCGTCACCATCCATCTACTTGGAAATGCCACCATTGGAATGACAGCCATAAGGCAGCATGATTTTAAGGTAGCTTTTGCCTTTTAGCAATTCATACCCAAGATGATTTCCCTCAAACACGTCACTCCTAAGAACAGATACCAACACCTCGCACAAACAAACTACCACCCAAAACAGGAGGACCCGCTTCCACTGACGAGAAAGCAGCAGATTTTCCCATGTGCTGTGCTGTGATTACACCTGGCCAGACATGCCAGGCCTGTTACCCTAACAACATCCCACACTTCCTATAGCAGGTAGCAGTGCATTGGCTTTCCTGCGAGACAATTACTTTCTGTGTCACTGAATGTGTGGGTTTAGCTCTGGGGCATGGTGTGGCACCACGCTGTGTGATCAGTGATGGGAAAGCTCCCCCCCCCTTTCCATTTGGAAAATGGGTCTGAATAAAACGGGGTCTTGCATGAAATGGTGTCAACTACTTTCGCCAGAGGCAAAAAGCAAAGCAAGGTCTGATCATTAACAGTAATTAAGAGATAAAGGGTATAAAAAGGGGTGGGGAAAGGACAGAGTTTAAAGGGGTGACAGGCATATCTGCTGCAGCTGGGAGCTATTAATGAAGGGACTTGCTATGTGAAAGGAAAAAGCTGACATGTGAAACATGTGAAACAAAGACTCAAATTATCAGGCAGTGATCAGGGAAAGAAAGGGATGTAGAAGAGGAACATGAACGGTACCTGCAGAGCACCACCTCACAATGGCGTTGCTGAATGCCCAGTTACATTGGGAGGACTGACTCCAGTTCCACAGCAAAAGATAAAAATGGGAGAGCTGCGCATGTGGGATGAGCCAAGGGACGCTCTCAGCTGCATTTTGCCCAGGTTTCTGCAGCTCTGGGCTCATGTATTTTCGGTACCAAGACAATGCAGAACGTTCTGCTAATGTGGAAAAGCAACATCCTAGTATTTGCCATGAGCTGGGAATGAAAACAACTGGAGCTGCTACTCCGGCAACTCTTCTGGAAGAGGACTGGGCTCAGTTCTCAGGCATACATATGGCTCAAGCTATGCCTTGAACACCATGCTGTGTATAAACAGCTGTTTCATCAGCCCTATGGCCTGGCTGTTGTATTGGGAAGCTGTATGAAAAAAACAGGGCAAAGGGAAAGGCTGAAATCCTGTAAAAGCCAGGAACATTTGAACAGTAATGACATTTCTAAGGCTTAAAGAAACCTATGCACAGTTCTCTCTTTCTGTATGAGAACTGGCTCCTCAGATACAAAAAGCTTTCTGAGAAGTTCTCAGAGATATTCCCATTCTTCTCCAGTTTAGACCACAATTACTGGTACATGGAGAGCCAAACTCAGCTGCTGGAAACAGCCATGGGCCAAGCAGAGCAGGCACGGTGCTGAAACACAAGCATTGCCTTGGGAATTACAACAGGTTGTTTTGCTTTTTGCAGTTGAGCCTTTGCTCATGTGCCTCTTGGCTTCTCCTGAAATACAGATAAGCAAAGGGAGTCTTTCCACTGGCACCACGATATCCTCTCCCCACCTCTGCTCCATTTTCTCCCTGCTTCCCTTCTGCTTTCACTGGATTATTTACCAGCTGGTTCTTGCCTGCTCTTTCCTTCTGTTTCTCAGACTGCTCCTAAGGCAGCTGCCATTAAAGGTACCAGACACTCAGCTTCCCAGGTATGTCCCATACTGGGCATGACAAACACCTAGTTCAGAAAAGTGGTGAAAGGCAAACATACGAATTCAACCTGGAATTTCGGTGGGAAATGCAGCAGGTGATTTGTTCTCAAGGGTAAGCTTTGGGGGAAGGAGTGTGACAGCAGCGAGAGCAACTTTTAAAGCAGACTTGGGAACGAGAGACGGAAAATCTCCAAGCACACAGTGCTGCCTCATCCTGCAAACCTGCCACTGCGCTTGGCTCACATATAGTTGGATCAGCTTCAGAACAAGCTAACTCAGAGAGGTACTTCCAAGAGAAGCAGCCTATATGCATTTGGAATTGAGTCTGGGCAGCCACATTCATCCACTATTCCTGTCAACAGCAAACCAGCCATTATTTTTTTCCAAACAGGACGATGAATCAAAGACAGCAGCAAGGAAGAGCTTTCCAATAAGCATTAAAAACTGAGATTAAAGAACCCTCCCCTGGCAGGGAGCAGGCTTCTGATGACAACCAGCTCATGAACCAGGCCGGATGTGCACTTGCTGTGCAATCATCATTCTCTTCCAGTTTTGTTTAAGCAATTGCTCAGAAATCTGTGCTAAGCACAGCTCCCAGATGACAGTGATGGGCTCATGTCAAGAGCAGTGCATTCAAGTCTGAAATCCCTCTGTCCTAGTTACATAAAACAAGGTATTTCTGTTCAGGCTGCTCTTGCTTTGTGGAACTGCATACCCCAGTGTCAGAGTAGAGAGATGTCCTGATGCTTTCAGGACAACTTGTCAGAGAGATGTAATGCCACATCTCAGTTCTCAGAAGCTCCAGATGAATCCTAACCTCCTCTTCAAGCTTTGTCTTCTCTCTATGCTAAGGGATGATAGTGACAAACCAGGCAGGTGGTTGAATAAGGTGGAATATAGATGACAACATAAGAAGAAAAGCAGCTTGAGAGCCGAGAAGATGCAGATCAGAAGGTGGCGTCAGGAAACCCTTGTGAAATGCAGTGGTGCTAATCAGACACAGCAGCTCACAGAGGAACAAGGTGCCAACAACCTTCACACCAGAAAATGAGTAACCTTTGTGTGAGGTCCTCTTAGCAGCAGGCACACACAACCACTTCATCTACCTATTTTCTACTTGAATAAACGTATTGACTGTGCCTAACCTGAACTTGTCCCTCCCAGTGGTGATTGCTGTGTGGCCTCTTCCCTCATCTCACAGTATTGATTAGACACGAGGCTGCTGTTGACTTTTAAATCTAGTTCACATCGGGAGCAGCAGGTAAGGCTGGTATTCCAGTAACTGCCCATGTGACCGAGGTCTGAACTCTCTTTGGGGAAAGCTGGTCTTTACTGAATGCCTGGCTGCTATTTCTCCTGGAGATAAGCATGGCAGAGTCCAGACATGGATCCAGTAAAGCCAGAGAGGAGACAAGGGATGGTAAAGGATTGCACTCTTTTGTGGCAGCATTAGGAAGCAATCTTAGAACATGGGCTATTTCATGTCTCTGGACACACTACTTTCTAGCGTAAATTTACAATCCAGCCAGTGTGCTTCAAGGAATGTCTATATCCACTTCTTTAATCTACCAAAAAAAAAACAAACCCAAATGTGAGAAACATGTTCCATAGCCAGCTTTCTGCTACCAGGAATGCACTCTATCAGTCAGGACCTTTGCCAAATTTCCCAGCGAGATGCCTTTAGAAGGCAGAGTGCTGTTTACGGGTGTCATCCTGCTCACTGCACAGCTGGATTTCGGTGTGTCAGCAGTGCATATTTGGCTTTATGGAGTTTCTATTTACACACTCTCCCTACTTGATTTGCCTGAAGCTGCTGTAAGACACGACATTCTGCAAGGCAAGCTCTGAATATCCTGAGTTGGAGATACCGATAGAAAAAAAGGCTGATAAATATTCAGACAGGGATTTCACAGCAGTATTCAAGATAATAGAGAAGCTACTGAAGCTCTCCTTCAGTGCCCCCTGAATGGATGAGATTTAGGACTACAGGCTGGAAAGAGACAAGGACTTTTACTGAAAGCTTTATGTTGATACAAAGGGAAAATATTTTAACTTTTCTGGTGAAATTTCAGTCAAAGCCAAGCTATAGGAATCATTTAGGTTTTGTGTTCACATCCTGGTTTGGTTTTGATGAATTTATAATGGCCCGTTGTTTCACAAGGAAATGGAAACACAATGACAGACTGGCTTTCTTGCAGCCACTTGGTGTATTCAATACTAATTCACAAATAGCATCACTTGACCCAGTTCTGCATTTTTTCAGCAGAAAAAAAAAATAATCAAGCAGACGTTTTGCTTAGGTTTAAACAGAAAATCTGTGAGTCCATTTCCTACAGAAAGTTCTTCCCACAGTAGGTTCCTTGTTCAGTTCTGTCAAGGTTATCATCAGCCCCACACTGGCTGCTGAAATCCAATGAAGATGCTTCCATGTGTGGTAGTTCTGGGTCCCAAAGGTATTTGGGCTATGCTGTAGTTTGAGTATCTCTTACATCTTGGTTGCAAGTCCGGTTCGTGTATTCCCGAGGGTCTGTGTCACAGTGCCCCCAGTCCCACAACACTGAGCTGAAGCCTGGTCTCTGACATCTGCAGGCAACTGGTTTTAATGATCTTGTCAAAGCTGTGATTGTGCTATGGATTGTGCAATGCTAAGGGTGGAGATTTGGTAGAGAAAAATGTTTAAGGAATTTTAAAAGAAAAAACAACCCCAAACACTCCCTTAAAACTGAAAATGTCCTTCCCGGGGCAAGAACCAGAGCAAACTGCCTTGTGTCAGTGCACTGCCCTGCTATTCTTATCACATACAGCCCTGTCAGTCTCACCCATCCTTGCTGAGAACACGGAGCCCTGCAGCTTAACTGAGGTGTTTGTGGCTCCTGCTCTTCAAGAGAAGTACCAAGAAAAATGAACTGAATCCACTTCCTGTGTCCCTTTCCGCCAACATTGCTGTTCCCTGAAGACACAACTGGACTTAACAGAAAGTGGCTTTCACAGTGAAAAGTACATTCAGTCACCACTCCGTGGGTGCCAGGAATAGTGATGAAAAGAGGACTGGAATAAAACTGTAGCCAGCTGGTGGGAGAAATTTACTAGCTGCTTTGTGAGACTGAAGATGAACTGTACTACAGGTCTGAGTCTAACGCCTTCTCTACCACAAGGAGTTAATGCAACTGAGCTCCACATCTTAAACTGAAGAGAGCTGAAGAGTAATCTGGAGCAAACACAGCAGATGCTCAGGAACCTCTTTAGTTCCTTGTTCCAGTTTCACCATAGTATCTTCGCTCCTTTGTTTTCTCCCTCCCAACCAAGCAGTGATTACCTTTTTCTGTTGCACTGGTCATGGAAAATGAAGGCAAACAGAGGGAGAGTAAGAGTAGAACATGAAGAAGTAAATGACAACTGGACAAGTCTCTTAATTAACTGTCAACATCAGGTGCCAGACAGATATTTTAGTGTCTTTCAGGACACTTCCTCTGATGTGTAGATACACAGTCCTCTACAAGTCACTTAATCTCTGTTTTAACTCCTAGTTTCCCAGCTGAAAATGGTTGTTTGAAAATGATAATTTCCTCCCTGAAGTGCTGCTAAGCTTGTGGGAGTGAATAAAAAGGTGTCCTGAAGGCCATGAATGACATTGCTGAGGTAAGTGCAATACCCTGTGTGAGCCTGTGCGATTCAGCTGTCTTTCTGGGTATTTTCCACTTAGAAAGCACATAACCCTGAAAGGTGAATTTCTTTCTAATCCCCACAAAAAGCTTCTTGGGAGGGTCTGGCTACTACTGCCCACCTGGGCCAGCACAGATGACACATAACTCCTGCTATTTTATATCTTTGAAGGGTCAAAGGAGGTGATCCTGCCCCTCTACTCTGCTCTCGTGAGACCTCACCTGGAGCACTGTGTGCAGTTCTGGTGTCCTCAACATAAAAAGGACATGGAACTGTTGGAACAAGTCCAGAGGAGGCCACGAGGATGATCAGGGGCTGGAGCACCTCCTGTATGAAGACAGGCTGAGAAAGTTGGGGCTGTTCAGCCTGGAGAAGAGAAGGCTGCATGGAGACCTCAGAGCAGCCTTCCAGTATCTGAAGGGGGCCTATAGGGATGCTGGGGAGGGAACTCTTCATTAGGGACTGCAGTGATAGGACAAGGGGTAACGGGTTCAAACTGAAACAGGGGAAGTTTAGATTGGATATAAGGAAGAAGTTCTTTCCTGTGAGGGTGGTGAGGTACTGGAATGGGTTGCCCAAGGAAGTTGTGAATGCTCCATCCCGGGCGGTGTTCAAAGTCAGGTTGGACAGAGCCTTGGGTGTCATGGTTTAGTGTGAGGTGTCCCTGCCCATGGCAGGGGGTTGGAACTGGATGATCTCAAGGTCCTTTCCAACCCTAACTATTCTATGATTCTATGATTTCTCCTTTTGGGCAGATTTTAAAACATGCTGAAAAGAATCCCATAAATCTTCCATTTGTTTGGATAATTTCTGGCTACGTACATATCAACCCAGACCTTCAGAGGACTGAAGAAGCCCCTTCCAACTCTCCCAAGCTCGCTTTACACTTACCGCCTGATCTGTCTTGCTTCTGTAAACCCTCTGCAGAGTGAATTTTGATTTGGGTGACTCTGCGTGGATAGCCACAGAGAAGACTCCAACATGTCATTTTAGGCTTATCTGCCTTCAGCTCCCTGAAAAATCATGGGAAAAGCAACCAAAGTAATGAATGTCAAGCAAATAATCAATGGTCGTGGAAATCTGGCATTTACAGAACGTGAGATTTGTCCTCTTTCCTCATCTAACATTTTGGAAGTTTGTGGTACAGAAATGACAGGCTTAAGAAATAAATGCAGAGCAAAGCAAAGTAAACCAGATTTGTGTCATCTTTCACATGGCAGCAAAAGTGGTGGGAAAAACCCCAACAACTTTAAATCATGGAAAACACTATCAAAGCAAGAAAAAATTCAGCAGGCCTGATTTCATGAAGCACTAGTTTTGCCCTTGCAGACAACTACTGCTTTCAAAGGGGATGCTCAAAGAAATAAGCATTGCCAACTGTAACTGCAAACACTGCTCTGTGTTCTGACCTACAACTGGGGGCAACTACAAAAGCCAAACTAAAAGGTCAAAGGACCCAAACTGAATTGTCCACTAGGTTCATAAGTAAAAATGTCCTGACCATGCACAAATTCTTGTGAGGCTTCTGGAGGTGACCCTGACCATCTCAAGGGCCTGATTCTGGAGTGATATGATCTAGTGAGTCCGGGATATTTGCAGGCAGCCAGGTAACCATTTCCAAGGAGATGCAGCCAACGTGGGCAAGACAAAGGTTGCACTTGATGATCTTAAAGGTCTTTTCCAACCTAATTGATTCTATGATTCCATGAGTACAACCTACCTGAGTTTTGATGGCACATCTGTGAAGAGCCTCAGTATAAACTTGGTAGCAATGCCAGGATGATAGGTAGTTGGGATAAGGACATAGCGGCCTTGCTTGAGGATCCTCTTCAAGAACACAGTGCGCATGTTGATGTACGGAGACGTGGCCACTCTCTCCTGCACAGTGAGCTTGTGTAGTCGATAGCTTCTGTTATCCTCCACCTACAGCCACAGAACAGTACAGAGATTAATGCAAGGAAGGATACCAGAGCTAATAGGCAGGATTTTCCCTGCACATCACACAGCCTTTCATAGGCAGAAAAGGCAATGTGCAATAAAGGCAAATGGTTTGGCAAATGGTTTTTCACCCGCAGAAGCTGTGGCAGAGATAGTCCTGGTGGGCAGCCCAGTGTTCCAAGCACAGGCCCACACAGGCTCCAAAGCAGTGATGTTTCACACTTCACTGCATTATTATATATACACACGTATACCCCTAAGTAGAGGTGAAAGCTTGGGATGGTAAAGAGATGCACCCGCTAACAGATAAAATTCTACTGCAGAGATTAGAAGGTGCATTTAGAGATGCCTGCACGCTCCAAGTACTCTACCACTGAGATACAGTTGCCTCCTTTCTCTGTGGTTAACAGGTGACTATCATATGAATAAGTGTGATGCAGATGTGAGGAGCTCTGACTGTTAAAACTGACTATTTTTAGGGTAGGGTTCAGCATAGTCCCATTAGCTAGAGCAACGGGTGCTAAGATAACCCTGATCCTCAGTGAAAAAGCACACTCATAGCTGTTTCTCTTGCTTCCTTCCTTTCGGTTTGTATGTTCTCATTTTAGTCAGATTGCTCTGTCAAATTATTGTTTGGGATCCATTTGGTTCCTTTTCACATCTGCTCATTTCCTACTCACTACTCCAGCTTTTGAAAACACTCCTGACTCTCTTCTTAAGTGGCAAAAGAAAAACTCAGACTTTTCAAACTCATTCCCTTGGCTGTATTTGCTGATGAACCGGAGGCAGGAGCCTCCAGTGGGGAGGAGAAAAAAAACCTTTCAAGCTTTATTATTTTTTTGTCTTTCTCTTCAAAGCTTGAAGTAGGAAAAGCACTTAAAATCCTTTTGCAGTAGGGAAAAATGACTTCTGTTCCTTTAGTTCAAATAGAGTTTGAACTGAAGTAGATTCAATTTAGTTCAAATAGTCTGTCTAGTATCAGCTTTGGTGACTGAGTGCAGTACACAGGCAAAGCTCATGTTGAGAGAAGAGCCAGACCCCACCATGACAATCATGCCTCTATCTGCCAAAGATCTCATTGCCAGGATGGAGTGGGGCTGCTGCACAAACTCTGAGCCAGGAGTGCAGATCCTGCCTACCTTGAATATTTCAAAGCCAATGGGGATGCTGTCTCCTTTCCCTTCTTTCTTGTATTTGCGGCGATCCTCCTGTTGTAAGGAGACCAATACTTTGTCCTCAGTCTTCTTAACATCAAAGACGTACTAGTAAAAGAAAGAAAAGGGCAAGCAGTCAGAAATGCCTTGGGATAATGAGGATAAAGCCATCGCCGAGGAAATACGTGCATACAAAGGATGCAAATGAAAACACGTGGTGTTTGGAGGTGGGAGGAGAGTTCTCCATATAACAGACATTCCCAGCAATTCCCAGCTGAAAAATTAACGCCAATAATAAGGATCTTTAAACCAAAAGTATCAGAGACACTGAAACAGGTACTTCATATAAAGGACAGCATGAGACAGTATTACAAAATAAACAGGGCTAGGAAGAACTCTGGCATCTTTAACATGCAAATCTTATACCCAAACTGTTTAAAGTAAACTTGAATGAACCAGGGTTTAAGACTAGTCAAAGGAATTTATTTCAAGTTTAGGCAGCAGTTCCTATCTCAATAAATCAGACTTGCTTACATTATTAAGGATCACCACCAGACCAGTTCACGAATGAGTATGTAGCCTTGCAGTAGACAAAAGGTCAGATAGGTATTTCTTTATATGACAAAGAATTAAACACTCAAGTCTGTTCACTATTAGGGACTCCTGTAAATTTTCTTTCATGCATTCAGAGGGCAAATCTGAGTTGTCAGAACCAGTGGAAGAGGACACTATTTACTCCAAGCCCAGACAGATGCCGTATTCTCCCATCCTCCAAAGACCTTTAAATGTGAAGCAAGCAAATAAAAGCATAAAGCTGCAGCTCTGCACAGCTGGGTATTACGTGCACCACATGTTCTGATTTCAGCCAGAATTCCCTGACAGCACTCAGAGGAATATCATCCCTGGTTCAACTCCCCCCTCCCTTCTCCTCCAAGAGCTGCTAAAAAGCAAATCCCCATTGTGCTTTGTTCTGAGGTAGATACTGAGATTGCCTTGGTTACTGCTGTGGAATGATACCCTGTAATGACTTCACATCCCCCTGTGGTCCGAGCTCTGCAGAACAAGGCACCATCCCATTCCTCATCCCTGACCCTCTCTGTCCCAGGCAGTGTTGCACCCACATGGAGGGAACACCAATCTAGCAGAGCTGGCTGAAGCACAGCAGTATTGGAAAGAAAATCAATACTTTACCAAGCCCCTGGGCTTCATTTGTTGCTCGCAATGTTTATGTTCCAGATTGGCCTCCTACAGGACTACTGTTTGCTATTCTGGTTTTGGTATAAATTCAAGGCTTCTTTGTACTCTTATTTGTATGCTATATAAACATCGCAGCAGGGAAAGCATAGGACCCTGAAGAGAGTCCTAGGGGATGTAAAGAGCCTCTGCAGAATCTAAAAAGCGAGATACAAACATGCAGGAACACCTAATAAGGCATGTTTTAATTCTCCTCCCTGTTCAACCATAGGCAGTGTTACCTTGTCAGATAGCCTGAAGTGTGCCAGGGCAAATGGAGGTGTGAAAGGGGAACTGTGAAAGTGCATGAGAGCTCTCTTGGTCTGGAGAGAACTATGCAACTCTGATGATTTTTGATCTGATGACATTTCAGCTATCCGAATGGGTAACAAACTGGAAATTAGGGGGTGGTTGTAGGAATACATTTATACTGAAATTCCTTTATCTAAAGGAACTGGAAGTGTCACAATATTGCTCTGTACAGAAAAACTTCACAGGAGGTATTTCACTCGGGGAGCACAGACAGAGATCATCTCTAGATTATGGCAGTGTGTGCTGCAGTAATTTATTACAGCCCTAAGCTAACATAAATGTGTTCCAGCACTGCTATTAAGAGCCTTTTAATCAACTAGCCTAGAGATAACACTGGGAAAAAAAAGAGCTTCCACTGCACCAGGCATTGCACTCAACTGTAACATGTATATTTTGTTCTCTGTGGCAGCTAAACACTTACAAATGAGACCCAGACAAGCACTTGGAATATGTCCAGAATCATACAGGGAAATATCTGACTAAAATCATCCTCTGGAGAAGAGGCACTGACAGAAGACAGAGCAATGAAGAACTGCTTCTCCATCTACAGCTGTATGACAGGATGAGCTGGGAGTTTGAGATTCACTCCTAGTCTGAACAGCAAAGGCTGCACTTCTCCTGTATCCTGCTATGGAAACTGAGGGTGCAGACAGAAACCTCCCATACAATTGAAGAGAAGCAGACACAAGAACATCTTCAGTTAATCTAAAGTATGTGGTGAATTACAGAAGGACAGGAAGGTCAATTTTCAAAGTAATAACTAAAGCAGAAAGTGCTCAAATCTCAGTGGCGGTACTGGCAGTTTGATGCCTGAAATTGCATTCACTGGGATGAAAATGTACAACACAGAAGGGCAGGAGGGTGAGAAATGGAGTGAGAATGGATGAACAGATTAACTGAATTCCTTGAAACTTGCCAGGTAGGACGAGACAAGGAAATGTCTGTAATCCTGAGGAGACTGTGAGCTTGGGGAAGAGACTTCATACTTTCAGAATCTTAGATAAATACAAAGGGATACTATCTACATGCAGGGGCCCAAGTCCGTAGGCTGTTTAAGGATGTTAAATGAACGAAGTTGTCATTAGAAAAGTCAGACTTGCTACCTTTCTGGGAACTTCCCAACTGGGAAACTGAAGGAAGTCCACACAGGACTTCACTAATCCTGGTGTGTCTGACTCATCAGCCCCAAACATGATCAGTCCTAAACCAGTATTTCAGCTCCTCTGAGAGGTTTCACAGAAATCACTCAATCAAGCAGTGAAGCAACAAACTCCCAGAGGACAGCCCCAGGCAGTGAGACTTCTGTCAAGTCATCACTGCCAGCTCCCAAGCAGGGTGGGTATTTCAGAAGCTCTGGCTAAAATGGATACACTTCAATACCTCACAAAACACAGGGATTCCCACCTGGGGATTCTGAAGGAAGGTCTCTTTGTTATCAAAGCATCCACCAGAGCGATTTAGCAGGGGTTCTGAGTTCTTTGCCCAAGCGCCGTGCATCATCTTCTTCTCCCAGGTCTTGTGGATGCTGAAGTAGGAGGTATTCACAATCCGGCAGATGTCCACATCAGTGAAATTCTTACACCAGTCCTCAAACGTCATCCTGTGCCATGGGACACCAGGGAAGTAATGGTTTGCTTAAAAATAAACAGTGATACTCAAGCAAAGAGCCAAAATTACACATGAAATCTTCCAGTAATTTAAGAGGAGGCATTGCTCAGCTGTCCAGCTGATTCACTGGAAAGCTCTCCATGCGGAAATACTTGTGAAGCCACAATCACACTATCTTAGAGATTAATTTAGAGCAATACCACCTTAGCGTGGTTTGGTCAGCTCTGGATTTGTTGCAGCACCTACACCTATTAAAGGATAGGTTGCATCTACCAGGCTGAACTTGTTAACATGCATATTGCAAAGATAAAAGATTATCTGCAACCAAAGCACTATTCACACCTTGGTCCTTATTGCTACAACTGTCTCTGAGCAGGACTCAAACCTCTGTACTCTGGATACTGCTTTTATCTAGCACCATCTCAATGCTATAACCTGTGCCTGCTGAAGTGACAGACTGGCTTGCAGAGCAGTTAGAAACATTCACCTCCTCTAACAGCTTCATACCTCTGAAATAACACCATGCCCTGGCTTATTAATGTCCCAGAACCAAACCTTTCCAGTTGCCAGCTCTGACAAAGCCAAGCAAACAGAAGACTTTTCATACTGGGCCTTCCCAGCACACACTTGTGCAATATTAATGACCTACTGAAGCTGCTGCTGGATGGACTCGGCATATCTAAGCTTTAAACTGAGTCATATTAGAGTTCTAGAGATCTGTAGAGAATGAACACTTGTGCCCATGCTGGAAAACACCAACAGATACAAAAATTCTTTGGCTGTAATTGTATTTATAGATACCTCAGTGATGGTTGACCTAGAAATCCTAGAGATAAGCACAGTAGTTAGGAAACAGGATTGACACTGTGTTCAATATTTGGTACTCATGTAAACCAACACATGTAGTTTTGGATTCTGACTGAATGTCCTAAATACAGATAGAATCATAGAATAGTTAGGGTTGGAAAGGACCTTAAGATCATCCAGTTCCAACCCCCCTGCCATGGGCAGGGACACCTCACACTAAACCATGACACCCAAGGCTCTGTCCGACCTGACTTTGAACACCGCCAGGGATGGAGCATTCACAACCTCCCTGGGCAACCCATTGCAGTGCCTCACCACCCTTACAGTAAAGAACTTCCTCCTTCTATCCAATCTAAACTTCCCCTGTTTAAGTTTTAACCCGTTACCCCTTGTCCTGTCACTACAGTCCCTAATGAAGAGTCCCTCTCCAGCATCCCTATAGGCCCCCTTCAGATACTGGAAGGCTGCTCTGAGGTCTCCACGCAGCCTTCTCTTCTCCCAACTTTCTCAGCCTGTCTTCATACAGGAGGTGCTCCAGCCCCTGATCATCCTCGTGGCCTCCTCTGGACTTGTTCCAACAGTTCCATGTCCTTTTGATGTTGAGGACACCAGAACTGCCCACAATGCTCCAAGTGAGGTCTCACAAGAGCAGAGTAGAGGGGCAGGATCACCTCCTTTGACCTGCTGGTCACGCTCCTTTTGATGCAGCCCAGGATATGGTTGCTTTCTGGGATGAATAGATTTTGAGGGTGTTTGAAACTTACAGTTACCAAGAACTACTAATTTGGTTCTACTGGCTTTTAATCCATCGTTTCTGTTCTTCTGTCATCCCTCGAGGGTTTAAAAGAAACAGACCTTGTGCCAGGACTGGATAATCTTATCCATGGGGGGCAGCTGGTTTTGAAGTTGTTTAATGGCAGAATTAATGGCAATTACTCAGTGCAGCCAGTACCTGCAAACCCTTCACATGGTTCCCACTCACCAGAACTCTCCATCATTCTCAAGAGTGAGTCCCAAGCTCTTACGTTCTGAATTGCTGACTTTCTTCCACTCCTCGGAACTAAAAGGAAAAGAGGAATAAAGTAACAGCAAGGATGATTAATGACTTCAGTTAAGTACTGCCTCCTGGAAATAAAACTGCAAGGAAAATTCTCTGATAGTCCCTTATAAAGGTAACATCAGAGTACTGAAAGGACAGATGATATTCAGGAAGAAGTGACTGGCTTTTACAGGAGGAGTTTGAAAACATAAACTGATTTGAAAGCTGCTACAAAAGAAAGAGATGAATGGGAAATTGTCACAACTAGAGCAGATATTTGTTGATTTCCTTTGTCACACCCTCCCTTAGGACACTAAACCAGCTGGTTTGGAAGGCTGTATGAGATTGAATCCATTCCCTGGAGGCCCTTCAAAAGAAACCTAGTTTTCTTCCTCAAGAGCTTATTGAACACCTCACTTAGACCAGAGAATTCTCTTTGCCTTATAGCTCTTTAAATAAAAGAGACCTGAGGTCTAACATTTCCCCAGAGAGCCTTTGAGAAGAAATTGCTGCAGCAGGAGCCTAGTGTCCAGTTTCCAGTGTGACTACACTGCATGGACACCTCATTGCCTGCATTAACATACAGCTTACATGCTCTGAAGGCACCTGCCTCTTTCCACTGACTACAGGGAGCACAGGATCCTAAATGCAAGCAGTCTGATCTTTAAATCAGACAATATGATGGAAGACAGCGCGATCCCCTTCCCTAATGTGCTACATTAGACAAACAGAGCCACAATTCCTCTCTCCCTTTCCAGAAGTACTTGGAGGATAAAGCTGAAGGTGGTTGGCAGGAGGGAAGGGAAGCTGCTTGCCATAACAGACATTTTCTTCACCTATTTGGAAATTCTCAATTTAATTCTGTTAGGCCAAAAACCAGGGGCCAGCCTCAGAGTCCTCAGTGCTTCCACTGGCAGGAGTGGTGGCTGCGCAAGACAAGAGCTAGTGAAGAACCACAGGTTAAAGAAGACACAGTAGTTCTGCACATTCTTCACATACACCTGGACCAAACTCTTTGAAAGTAATTGATTATTGCTAGCTAAAGTATAAAAGGTAAGTACTTACCATCCTGTTGTTAAGAACACTACATTATTAAATGCTAACAGTGGCTGGTAAGCACAGCCCAGTTAAATGTTTTTTCATGTGTAAATTGCCAGTGATGGAATACATCCCCTCCAGCCATCATTTCTGTCTCTCTAGAGGTGCCTGCTGAGCTCGATGCCCACATTAAAATTCATTAGAAAATAATTCCAGGCATCACAAATGTGGCAATTTTACAGCATTTTTCACCAGTCACTTAAATTATCCAAGAATAAGAGGCTGATACCATCCCCAGCAGCTAGCAATTGCAGATGAGAAACTGAGTCACAGACAAAATCAGTGTTGAAGCTGGGAACAAACCTCATGTTCTTGACTCATCACTTAATCATAGACTGTTTTTCTACTTGTGGCCCAGTGTGCCAGAGCAGTGATGTATATATACAGTAAACAAAGGTCCAGGAAGCCATAACCTCCTGGCTCTTCCAGGATGTCTTCATTTGCTCAGAGAATGCTAACCGATGGCACAATAGTTCAGCCATCACTCCTAAGTACTGCAGACTGACGTTGTGTCCTAACAGTGTTTAACCATGCACCTAACCAGTGACCATAATCATAGTTTCATTCCTTTTGCAGCACTTACCTGTCACTCCATGCGCCACTCCACTCTCTTTTCCCCCAGGGATTCCTCAGCCTGATCATAAACAGCTTTTCTGCCTTGAAAGAGAATATGAGCCTCTCTCCAAGGCGCAGCTTCCGAATTGCAGTCACTGAGTAAGCATGGCCGATGACAAGACCCATCTCTGTCTCCACTTCACTGGCACTGCCAGAGGAAGCCTTTAGCACCAAGAATGACAAAAAGAACTCATATCATTGAGGGACCTGACAGACACATGTTCAAAGGGGCAGGATGGGGAAGGTTTGTTTTCTTTCACAGAGCTGTATGTTCTCTTCCCAAGTGTTTTGACTGTGCAGGAAGACAACAGCACTGGGGCTCAAAACTAGTGGCCCACTAGTCTTTTGCATGACACTGCCTGGCAAGTCCAGAGCACAGGAGAATGCTGCCTGCTACAGCCATTCTGTCTCCTCCTGGCCTCTGAGAGTTAAAGACTGGGCTGGTGGCTACAACAATTTCATTTAATGCATCCAGATCAAAATCTCAGCAGTACATCTAAAACCAGAACAGCAGTACCATGAAAAGATGCTGGAGTTGCTTTGAATGACTGGCCCTTTACAAAGCCAGTGCTTTGTTGCTTCTGAGCAACACATACCAGACAGAACAATGGAAAAAGTAAAGCTGTATCAGCGCTATAACTCTTTTTCTGAAAAGAAACAATCCAAATAGAGCCAGCATGGACATCTCTGCATTGAGCCACATCCAGTCTCTCTCACCTATGTTGGTCTATAGCCCAATGGGCCTATAGACACTTATTCCCTTGGCAACAAGGAAGGAATATTAGGTTTAGTTAGATTTAGAGCAGATCCTTGCATGTAAACTTAAAGTAAGCTAGTTAAAGAGCAAAATGATCAAGCCTTTGCTCTGGTGGAGAGAGTTGGACTTATTCAAGGTATGACACGCACACAGTGCTTTCTCAGATACTTTTACCCACTGCAGAATTCCTGTGGTCTAAACAGACATGGTCCTTCTCCTAATGCAGGTGTTGCACTGATACAACAGTGTTCAGTTCCCAAAGATAAGACATCAGGGAGGGGAAAAGACAGAAAAGAGCCATTTCTATCAAATTGGAACTGACAGATGGTCTGGCAACCGTGAGACTCTCGCCAACACCTCTTTGCCTTTCACCAACAGCACCTCCTAAAGAATCAGTTTATGTGTTACACCGAGACTGGCTGACATTTCCAATGGGTTTGAGCTTTCTCCAATGTAACACTTTCACTTGCATTTTTCACAACTAAAAGCAAACAATAGTCCCTGACAGCATGGGAGTCTGTAACCTCTCCTGCAGCTTTTGTTATCCCCCAGGCTTGGCTTTTCTTACTGCTAGGCTGCCCTTCCCACCTCATTCTGAAGGCATTTATTTATTTCAATGAGATATTTAAACATCCACTGTCTGTTCAGATCTCTAAATGGTGGACCTCAGGGCTATTTTATAATGCAAGGAAAATGATGACATGTTTGTAAGTCAGCAATGAAGCCACTTGAGTATTAAATATTCTATACCTAGCAAGCTTCGCTGTGTGTATAATACATCTATCAAAAAGTGATAAATGCAGACAAGTCAAGCCAAACCAATAGGAACAGCCTCTGTGTAAACAATGTTTAGAAGCATCTGTGTTTAACTTGACAGGAAGAAATATAATGCTAGGAAGAAGTGAAAGCATTACAACTGTCTGTTTAATTGTTTTCTAAATACAGCTCCCTGTATTTGGCCTATCTCCTCAGGAGATTCATGTTAAGAAACAACTGCCTTAGCATCTGGGAGCAACCTACCATCCCAGAAACAACGCTCACAACGTGATTCACGTGAAGTCTGGTTTGCCATCCATTATTAACAAACAGCACTACCTAAATAACCAAGGGAGCTCAGCCTCTCAGCTCAACTCAGCTGTACACTGACGAGACAACTGCACCTTCACAACCAAAGTCAGGAAGTCTCAGCAGTGCAGTGCCAGCAGAACTGTTTTCTCTAAACAGATTTCCCTAAGAAACAGAGAAAATGAGCGCTGCTATCTGGCCTGTAAACGAGGGCATTCTGGGTGGATTAACCTCGGGTCAATACCCAACTGTGACCACTCAGAAAGAATATTATTTCAGATCCACAGTAAAGTGGCAGCACAAACGGCTTTGTGGTTTTGTGATTGTATTTAGTGGCTCGTGGAGCTGTACAGCACTGCCACTTGCTAGTTTCTTCCATAGGAAGCTTTTCCAAAGCATACAAATGAATGACACACTCAATATAGTAATAGTGGTATTTTTCCCGGATTTTTTAAACTGAAATTAACTCCTCAAATCCACCTCTCTGTACGTACCGCAATGTAGCAGCTGATCAACCCGCCTCTTTTATGCACTTTCAGCAAGTCTTCAAACAGCTTCATCTGCTCAGAAATAATCTCGCCATATTTGCCCTGTACCAAATCAATAGATTCTGCCACTGCTCCAGTGAAATCCACAATTGCATCTGCAGCACTGCCTCCGTCCAGGGCTTCATAAGATCCAGCCAGCCTGGAGGCAACACAGAACATTCTCAGTTACCAAGTGGCTGTTGTAATTCAGCTTGAATGTAGGAAATACACTTGTGTTTCACCACAGAACAAAACATCAGCTTGCATATAACCATTTGCTGGGTTTCTAGGAAAGAAGGCGAATGACCCTTGAGGTTTTGGGCTGCTGAAGGAAAGGTACATTGCACTCTTACGACTCCCCAAAGGAGTTTTCAATCATGTTTAGGTTCTCTACTAGCAGTAAACCTAAAACCTATGGAAAATATGACAGAGTTGAAAGAAAAACAAACAGATGGATAGAAGGGACAGCACTGAGGACTAAAATGACAATGAATTAGTTCATACTTTGCATAAGCCTTCTCCAACAGTGCACTCCAGAATTCATTTTTCACATTGGAATGGCAGTAGATCAACTTCCCATCCATTGTTGGCAGCAGATCATCAACCACCACCTCTGTCCATTCTCCAAAGCACCAGAAACGGAAACGGAAAATCCCAGCGTATTTCTCTGGGTTTTTTGGGTCCCATTCTTGTTCGTTAAAATCTGGAATCACCTGAGGAACCATGGAAAGGAAAGTTCACCAAATGCACCATGTTAGGATTTGTCAAGAGGGCAGACTGCCCTGGGGCATGCGCTATGCTGGTATTCAGCTTTACGAGTAGTCGATCTCAAATAGATGAGGTGCAAAAAGAGGCTGAACTTGGTACAACATCAACTATAGTCCTATTTCAAAGAATCATTTAGGAAAGTCACATTCAAATTGCTCTGCAGGGAAAGACAGAACCTATTACACTATTAACTGTGGCTTTGTTATATCTCTTCTTTGGTGCTCAGTGGGACTGTGGAAGTCTCACAGGATGAAAAAGCAACTTCTGAAGAAAGCGAATGTGAAGTCACCAAAATTCACACTCATTAGAGGCACAATGGTTCTAAAGAGAAAAACACTGGTTGATAGGTAGGGAAACAACAGGGTTTGTTAGTTTTCATGTACCAAGCACACTGATCATCTACCTGCTGCCAGAGGTTCCTCCTCAGAGCCAAGCAGGAGCATGCAGCCACAAACCAGCAGTTCCCCAGGGTGCCTTGGTGTAAATCGTGGGAGCTGATTCCATTCACAAAGAGGTGCGGGTCTTCACAGAGGTCCTAACAAAGCAAAACAGCAGTTACTGGAGACTCCACTCCAGAAATGATCACAGCATCCTTCCAGCTATTCCTCTCCACACTTGGTGCGCATCACATTCCCACTGAAGAGTGGAGTTTCTGTACCAGGAAGTTCCAAAGCTCTCTGACACTGACTGTATTTGAAAGTTGTGGTACACAGGATTAGGTTTCTATAACTAGACTGTGTTGCTTTATCTAAACACCAGGATTTGCCTCTTATTTTATCAGTGTTCCTGGTTTTGCCCTCCGCTGAGGGTGATCTTTGAGGACTGGAATTAATTCAACATTTGGAAGACTTATTTGGCATTGGCACAGTTAATGAACTAAAAGTAAATTAAAGGAGAAGGAGGAAGCATGACAGGGAAAGGCTCTGAGCAGAAAGAAAAACATCAAGAAAAGCAGCAGGAAACGATGCTACTGACTCCAGAACTCTAAGCTCCTCTTCCTTCTCTGCCACTCCCTTGGCTGACATACTGGAAACCCTCTTCCACCACCAGCATGAGTTATTGCATCCCACCCAGCACCAAAGGCAGCAGCGAATACATGTCTGTGAATTATGCCTCTTATTCTCTGGGTCTTGTCTTGCTTATTTCTCTGGCTCTTATTAGAACCACTCCTTCCTCCCCTCCCATTGCTTTCCTGGCTCCGTCTCTATTCACATGCAGATTCTCACCAAAGCACAGTCATCTCTTCCTGTGATGTCTCCCTGTTCCTCACTAGCTTGCCCCTTGCTGTGTCTTTATAGCCTGCAGATCAAGGCAATGGAAGGAGCACCTCTAAGTATCACTGAACATGGGAAAGCCACAGGGGTACATTTTGCAGCAGTTTTGTGGTCATTACCAAGAAATCCTTGGTAGACAGTGTTCTGCTGAACATCTGTGGCCTCACAGTCGCAGAGAGAGCTTCCCAAGCAACCCTTCAGAAAACAGGTAATCTGCCTGCCCCAGTATTGGTATGGAAGCTACTGGTTTCAACCCAGTGATTGCTCATGACTCTTGTGTGAATCATTGTCTTCCCTGACTGGTTTGAGAGGATGGGGGAACAGAGAGCAGTAAGAAATTCTGCTCTTTCACAGTATAACTCTAAATTCCAACACCGTGGAAAGGAAATTATCTTATATCCAGGCATTAGAAATGCAGAATAAGTAACACCCTCTCCCCTCAACATGGCAGGAGACTGCAAATTCACTGCAGTCTTTCCAGTTGGTTATCAGTAGCAGAGTAAGGAGCTGTGCTCCTTACCTCATGGATCCTCACTGCCCTTTGATAATTACAGATGATAATCCCAAAACACCAAGACTGCAATCCAAGGCTGGCCACACACCAGGCATGTCAAAACTTCTCAGCCTTCCCTTTGATGGGACTGTGACAAATCAGTGCCAGCTGAACTTAAGTCTCAGAGAAAAGCAGCACCTCAGTGAGAGAAAAGCCTGTTTTCCTGGGCTACCTTAGCAGATGGCAGCTTGAAGTCAGCTCATGGTGTATAAATGCATGGTGCTGCTGCTGTTTGCTGTAAGAAAATGGTATTTTTGGCTTGAGGCATTTCTCATTAAATAACAATTGGTAGAGATTTTAAATGCCTCTTGGGAAACAAGTAACTGATCATTACATGACACTGTTCTTCTGCCAGCGTTTCTTACACCTCTTCACTGAGAGACATTTCAGAGCTTATTAACGGACTTTAACAGAATTCTGAATAACAAAACGGTGCCTATGAGGAAAACTGACCATGTACCCGATACCCATCTGCATCATGGACAGATTCATTTCATCTGCCTGGATGCTCTGATACAGAACAGCAGCAAAAGCTCCAGGCTAGGCACTTCAGCTGATGTAAGTCAACTCGGTTGCCTGTTGCAGGGTTGACATCAGTTAATTGCTTGGCCTTCATGGTGGTAAGCACACATTCCAAAGCCAGCTCGGATAGACTCAAGTTTCAGATCCCATTTCCATGCATCTCTGGCAGCAACATTTTCAGTTTGTTTTTCCTTTCAAAATGGTATTTTCTTAGCATAATAAACATGGGATAAAAGGAGCCTTCAGAATTAAAATTGTCCAAACTTCTCTGTCACTACAGGAAGCCAAAACTTTCAAAAGACATTAAGCACTACCATGTATTACAAATATCTGCTCTTATTTGGGTTGCTTTGATAAAAAAAAAACCACATTAAACTGGTATTTTTTAATTGAAGCATGTCTTGCATCTCACACAGTCCTCAGAGAAAAAACAGAGAGCAACACGTGTCAGCTGCCAAAGCTTATGGATGAGATTAACATTTGCTGATCACTGGGGTCCAAAGCAGACACGGAACAGCAGAGCTTAGGAACAGCACCTCCCTGATTCCACCACAGCCACTAAAGTCTTCAGGATCCTGCTTGATAAACCCTTTCTTATTAAGCTGCCTAGAAGCCCTGGACTGCTGAGACTAAACACCAGAGTAAGAAAATGACATTAACTCTTTTTCTCTTGTCATTAATTACAGCCACTATAACAGCTTCTGTGATGGCTGTCACTGTGTGGCCCAGATGAGATGCACACCACCACTCAGGTACAAGCTCTGGCTGATTTCAGTTGTCTGCTCTCTCGGGCTTTCTGCTTTTCACCATTTATGCAGAATAGTAAATTCTAAGGGAAACTTTTGAGATGGCATCAGCTAAACCGCAATCCCCCCACTACAGCTGGAAATGTGCTATTTAAATACAGTTTTCTGCAGTCCTTGGGAGGATCTTGAAGCACTTCTGGTTGTCCCAAGCATGTAAAAAACCCCCAACCAAACACACCCCCCCCCCCCCCAACCTTTCCAATAATGTTCCCAGCAGTGATAATTTTGGACAGCTGAAGGACCAAGCCATCAGTGGAATTACAAGAAGAGATTGACATGAGATGTGGCCCAGGAGCTTCAGGAGACCTGGTGCCTTCTCTCCCTTGCAACCTAAGCACCCAAGCACTTGGACACTGAAGTGCTTCCTTGGCAAATATAGTGGTTTAGCCCTTATCCCTTTGCTCAGGATCAGCCTGCATCATCTGTGCTGTAAAAAAAAGAAATAGCTTCACACTTCCAAGAAAAAGTTTAAAGGAGGTTACTGAGTTATGATACACCATTGACGTATAACAGCCACACTATTTCTGATACGCCACCACTAATAAAAGCATTTGTCTTATTATTTATGCCCACAGGGAGCATTCCAGCATCCAAGAGAGAGCTCTCCCCAGTTCTCCCCTTCTGCAAGTGCATAATGAAATAAACACCATCTGCAGAACTATAATTAGGCTATATAGTCTGAAAGTGAGGTAAGAGGATGCAGGGGCTCAGAGTTCTGCTGAAAACCTTGATGCTCTTCTTTTCATACCAGACTTCCATTTGCATGACAGAAGTCTATTTGTGTCATCTCCTATCCTTGCTACTCTGCATAGGCTTTAAAGATGTGACATTCAGTGTTACTCAACGACGATGCTGTGAGAAATAAAGTGGCTCACAAACCCCTTTTTCTGATTTAAATCGGTTTCTCTTCATAATGGAGTAAATGAACTGGTTAATACTAGGTTGAGAGAACACTGAGCAGTCTGGAGATGAGAAGCTCAGTTAATGTGGGATCACAGAAAACAACAGTGGGAGAGACCTTCACAGGCAGTCAGTCCTAACAGTTGCCTAGTGTCCAAACTGGTTATCCCAAACCTACTTGTGACTGAAGCTTCTTTAACCTCCATTTAACACAGTGCATGGGGGAAAGTTCACATGCTTCCTCCACTGGTCAGCATTGATGGGCTGCTCTACAAACCCAAGACTTCTGTGAATGGAGAGAACAGTTACTTTTCCTTTCTACAGCTACCCCTCATATAATCTAAAAGCCTGTAACAATTCTCTCTCTTCTAGTCTTAGTAACTGGTTCTTTGTATTTTGTATCACTGGTGAAGTGCAGTGCCCAAATCCAGACACTATGCTCCAAATGAGGCTTCAGCAGTGCTGAGCAGAACTCAAAGCTCTCATTTACTGAAGCTGGGGTCCTGTTTTCCTGTCTTTTTTCACTTGAACTTCACACATATAACTTGCATTCAGACTGTGACCCAGCCTTTGATCCTGTTCTACAGACTTGCTGCCCAGTCATTCTTTCTCCCTAACTGAGCCATGAAGTCACTTAATACCAAAGCACTGAACTTGGTTGCATTGATGAAGTGATGCTGAATTCCATCCTATTTATTCCACACTATTTTCTCAAGACATCAAGATAAGTTTGAATTCTCCACCCTGCAAACTGGCTTGCAATCGTATCTCAGTCCTTCAGAATTCCCATACATGCTTTTTTAGCCCCTCATCCAAGTAGTAATGAAAATACTGAAGAACAGAAGACTAAGGGAGATTTCTGTAGGGCTCCATCGATACAATGCCAGCCTGAGAGTGCTCCAAGTCATTTATTTCACCAGCTCTGCATCCCTGTTACAGAAGTTTGAATGAATGATTTTTCATACTGTGGAGAGACATACCAGATATTGCCACTCTTATGAAAGTCAAACTATACCAGATCTACTGCTCCTCTCTAAGTCACAAGATCCATCCCATCACATGCTGGAAGGAAATCAAGCTGGTAAATCAAGCTGGTATGTATTGGTGACACAATCCGTTTTTATAATGCAATCTATGCCATTAGACTAACAGTCATCTGCTCAGGTCTGACAAACTGCAGTCAGGAATTTCACTGGGATACAAAATGTTTGGACTGAAGTACAGAGATGAAAGATGGCAACTTGGCTTTTGCTACAACATCTCTTTCTTAGGAAGTTTCAAAACAATGTGAACCATGGCAGACAACAAACACCCATTTCACTGGAGCTACGGAATGGTTTGTATGTTCTCTTGGCATAAATATTATCAATTTCCATGAACTAAAAGTTATGCTCTATTGGTTATAGCAGGGAGAAAGACATCCAAAGGGTTAATTAATTACCTGTGTGTCTTCACAGATAGAAACTGAAGCTGCACTGTGAAACGCTGAGACATTTCTGATGACTGAGAAAAGGTTTAATGGTTAGTGTGTGTCAGCTGGCTCAGGCAGAAAAACAGAGATTCAGGGAAAGGGAAGAAACAAAGCAATAATGATGTCTGCAACCGAGATTTTCATAGGATTCAGTAGCATTTAGAGCTTACTTTCTTCAGCACCCTTTAAAGAACCCAGCCCTAACATAAAAAATAATCTACCTTTGCTTGCACACAAAACCTAGAGACAAGCACTGTCCTTGACCTGTTCAGACTGATCAACTTAAGCCCAGTACATCATCCCCTTGATTTTTAAAGCAGTTTGAATTATGTGAGAGCTGAGAATTCTTTCCATTTTCTTCTCCCATCCTCATGTCAACTCCTGTAGAGGGCGAGGTCAGTGCAGGGAAGGGGAAAGGCAATTCTTCCTGAATATGGATGCAAAAATTCAGCTTTGGCTACAGCTGCCTATGAACCAACCTCCCCAGTGGAAAGCAGCAAGCACAGCACTTACTGAGGTTGTGTAGCTGAAGAAGTAGAAGAGATTGTCTATCCTATAATAAATCCCAGCTGTGCTGGCATGTTTATAGAAGCCCTCTCCAGATCAGGCTCTTTGCCAAGGCAACTGCAGTTAGCCCTAAGAAGAAAAATAACTGGGTCCAACTGCCTTTTGCAACCTTGTTATGCCTGACAAAAACTGCCTATGGAGTGAAAAAAAGAGACGTTTTACATTACAATCCTGCCCTGTGGTATAGCTCTAACTCCTCAGAGGGCAGGTCCCAAGGAAACCTCCACCAACAGAAAACTGGAGTCAGGTTTGACCCTGTCTGAAGCAGCCCTTTCTGAGACCAGGATTGGCTTGATCTTGTAATGTCACATAGATGAACAAAAGGAAGACTTTGCCCTCAGGTTTCTGTCTGTACACCTCAGGATCAGGATGTGTAATTCCTCTGTAAAGTTCATGCCCACTATCTAGCAACATCCCTTCCCGAGAGGAAGGTAATGCCCAATACTGCTTAAAAAAGAAACCCAACTGTACATATGGAAGGGAAGGGTATGCCAGTTTGCTCTAGCCTTGGGTAAAAACCCCCTCAGTTACTTGGGGATTGAGAAATGCTTCTTCCCCCTCCTCCCTCTCCAATAAGTCCTGTTACAAAACCAAATGCATCACAGACATTTTTATAGTGCTCTTTTTTCCCCCTTTTTCAGTTTGGGGCTGGTGGTGACTAATACCCAGTGAAGGCCATGGGTGGCAGCCTTGCCCTGCCTATGGGACACGTATATTTGGGGAGAATCTGAATTAACGTTTTGGAAGAAAAGAACCCCAAACATTGGGCAATGTGGTGTGTATCTTGGCTGCGTCTAGATTCCACCTGACCCTTGGAGCGCTGGAGCTGCTCCCAGCCAGAATGCTGACAGTTGCTGGAAAGGGTACAAATGATGTGCATGGGGCTGACCTTTTCCTGAACCTCAATAACAAAGTGTTTACTCAAGCTCTTAAAGTTCTCTGCCACTTCACCCCAGAAATCACTCAAGAATACAATGGAAAGCTTCCTGTTCTCCCAGGACCCTCTTAGAAGTATTATCAGACATCTCTTACACTCTCGTAGCTTGTGATGCTTTAGATCAACATCCTATAGAACTGCAGTACATTCATAACACTTTGTTTTCAGAGAAAAGCTGCCTTGTTTAAGAACATTTTTTTTCTCACTCCACTTTCAAACAACAGCCTTTGCCTCCTTCCTTTTCTCTGGTACCTGCTCCCTCCTCTAAATTCAGTACTACAATTTGTGTTACTTTTCTTCATGAGCAGCAATCAGAGATGCTATTCTTAGGACTGGATTCACCTCGGGAAACAGTCATGCTCTCTCAGTTAGGTGTCCAACCTCCCCTGGAACCACAACACAGGTTCTTCCAAGAGGCAATTTACAGACGTTACCAGCCACCTCTCACGGTCTGGAAACACTGGAGAGAGGCCTCTCTCTCTGCTGATCACACAAACCAAGGTAATAGTTCAGAACAGGCTTTTAACCAGCTGCTGCACAAAATGTTATTCTTCGTGTCTTTGATCAAATAAACCCAGTAATACATATCACAAAAGCAGGCACAGTGAGTTAGAGGAACTGCATCCAAAGCAGCGCAGGTTAAAACCTAGAATATACCTATTTTAGAGGTTATTTTATCTGAAATAGTATTAATTGGTGATATGAAGTTAAAATCTCTCAAACACTACTGCTGGCTTAGCAAACACAGACACTGAGCAGCCTGAGATCACTTTGGCTGGTTGATGTTGCAACCTTCTCCGGAATACCTTATTTCCTCCATGTCTCACTCGTTAGCAATTCCAACCTCTTCATTTTCTGCTATTCCAAAGCTGTGCAACAAAATTTTGGGAGGAAAAAAAAATTAATCAAAGCATCAGTTTAATTGGCTAAAATAGTGTATTTCAATTTCTTCCCATCAGAAAAGGCACCAGTTTTGGGCCATAAACCAAAGGTTTCTTGTAAAATGCTTCTAAAAGAATTTGCTGTGATTTCAAGATGGTGAAGCTCCATAAAAACAGGTAGATACAGTAGATATATTACCTGAAGGTGGACAATATTCAACACTTACTACCATAAACACAGACATCAAAAGAGCTTTTGTTGGATGAGCTGCCCACCAGCAGTGATAAGGACATTAGCAATTTGTTTAAAAGTCATAAACGAGTTCAGAACCATTCTTAGAGATTAGAATGTGTATGGCTGCAAGGGGATACACAGCATGTGGGGAAGGACCCCCAGACAAGTCAGACTCATTGCATGTGAGCTCTGCAGTTAGCCTGTACATGTGCCATAACGGAGTGCTACTTAGCAACTTGTAACTGCTCCACATGGACTGCCAGCAGCCAGGGACCTCAGAACAGTTGGGTTTTTTTCTCCAATGGAAAGAAACTGAGGGCATTTTCAAGAAAACCCAAGTGTACACTTCATTTGAGAAAGAGGTGATACAAACCAGCCTATTTCTGCAAAGAAACATCTCTGCATTAAATGCATGTAACAGAGGGATGCCCAAGTTCAAAGACAATCAGTTTAGAGCGACATCAGTTCCAGGCACACACTAATGTGGCTGAGGTCAGACACAGGCTGTAAGTCCACTCACAGTTCATTAGATCAAAAGGCCACCCACTGTTTAGCTATAGTTTAGGTTTTTTACTGCTTCCTCAAAACATGTTTTTCAGTCAAGTTCTTGAGCTAGATTCCCAAGATGGGGAAAAAAAAAAGTAAGAAAAGGAGGGTGGAAAACGTCACACACAGTTTTCCACAACACTGAAATATTCAGCACTGGACCAGGGTGCAATAAACAATTCCCAGGTCTGTATCTGGCTGTGGAGGCAGCTATTTGCTTTGCCTGATAATGAGCATCAGTTTGGCTCAGTGGCCATGACCTTTCTAGGCTTGTCCAGTCTGACCTTAAGCTGTGTCTCAAGGGGCTGAAAACTGACGCAGACTGAATTCCTTATCATTGCCTTTTATGAGGCGTTTACAGCCTTTTATGAGCTGTTTACAAAAAAGTATTAGGTAGATTTCAGCAGAGTCACCCTTTGGGGCTTTTTTGGGGTATTTTTTTGTATTATATTGGGCATTGTGTGGCAAAAATGAAGACAGGTCATCTAAGAAACACCGTCTGGAATGAAAATTCAAATTAAGCTGATTTGTTTTGCTTGAAAGGAAGTATTTCCTCCTTGTCCAAAGGCAATACACAAACTTAAGAGGTTAAAAAGCTTAAATCTAAACCATCAATCTAAGCATTAAAGAGCATAAACCTCTCTAGCAACAAGTTTCTCCTTTTCCCATCCTTTTCCAGCAGGATTTGGTTTCAGCCTAGATTCCAGTATCTACTAATTATGGCATTTATCTCAGACACAGAGATATGCCCAATACCTTGAGAGAACCATAGCATTTCACACCATCAGAAGTTCATCAGATCCTTCTACAAGCTCTAGAAAAAAGCCTTCCCCATCAGCCTACTCCTTGACCTTCTGGTATAGCCCACTCCTTCCATTCACCGTCCAGACTGGGTGTGAACTGCAGGCAGGACAGTGACACCAACATCTAGTGCTGCCTAGGTGCCAGCAGGCGTCAGGTCAGCCAAGTTATGCAGTGAGGATGAACACCAGCACCCATCAGAGTGGTCAGAAAGGTCACCAGTGTTGCAAATTGCCCCCAAAGGCAGCAATACAGAAAATATTGCTGAGGAACAAAACAGACTGACCTGTGCAGAGAGAGAACCCAAAACATACCTGGTTGACAGTCTGAACAACCAACCACCTTCCCATTTCAAGGAATCTCACTGCTTGCCTAAGAGTTCAGATTCTGAGCTACTAAAAATGTTGCATTAGAAATGATACAGCAGCATTTGTTTTACATCTGAATGCTAGAAGCATTTTTATGATCAGCCACATCAGGGGATCGTCTCTCGTAAATTCACAACTACTACTAGAAATATATTTACATATCTTAAAAATAAACAGCAGCTTCTAAAACATCTCTTAAGACCTCATCTTGGAAAGATGGCCATCTAGCAATAAAGTTATCATGAGATAAGTTGCTTCAGTTTTGAATGATGAAACTGAAACACTCACAACAGTCATTTCCAAAGTGAGGCACTTCAGCAAAGGTGCGGTTCTCCTACCTGCCAGGCAGTCAAGCACATCCTGTGCCATCCATGTAGGCTAGCTCTGATTTTGCCTAGGATAGATTGTTACGGGACTGAAATAACACATTTTTGGATAAGCCCTTTTCCTTCTATTAGGTTAAAAAAAAACAGGAAGCTTTTGAAATTTAAGGAACCATATTAGGTGCTGAAGGGTAAGCATGTGACTAATATGCCATCTCTGCAGCCAATGATGCCAAATGATGGCCAGTACTGCCACTGTATCCATGAATTCACTTTAGTTCATGCTTCAACCAAGTATCCTCTTTTCTAGTGCTGCCTCTTATCATTGTTCTCACATTTGCTTTTCTTACCCACATTCTGTTATCAACTCATTTCAAAAGGAATCAGTAAGAATTCTGGTGTTCAAAATTTTTGCCTGTTCAAAGCACCATAAAATTTCCTTTAAAGATGGAGATTTTCTATGAACATTTAGGAATTGCTGTGAGGACTTGAGGACTTGAAGCCTCTAACCATCTGAGATGACTGAAACCTTTCAAGGTCTTCTGTTGTGAGAAACAGTCTGCTTGTCTCCTAGCAAGACAAGTTTGAGAGGTGCTGGTAACTCAAACATGAACTTGATTAGACATCAAATTCCAGCTAGTCTTAGAGCACAGTGCTCCACCTCTAAGTGCTGAAGAACCACTCCAGTTCCAGCACTGCTCCCCTTCTGTGGGGTTTAATTTCTTTATGATGTACCAGGAAAACCATCCCAGCCAGCTGGAACTCTAAACCCCATCAGGGACACTGAAATCATTCCAGCTCACTTCTATCTCTGGTAACCTCTCCACTAGTGCTCAACACACAGACCACTTCCAAGAGAAAATCATGAGTCACCTTTTAACCCCACCCTCACACCATCCATCACATTAATTACTTGATTCAATCAGGGTCTAACAGGCAAAGTAAAGTTAGTGGAAAACCTAAGGAAATCTATCTTAACTCTCCAAAGGCAGGGACAAGGGCCTGTTTCTAATAACGCTGGGGTTTGCCAATGTTGCTTTTTTCCTGTTTTACTGTTTAAGTATTCACAGTGCAGCCATTATGGTCATTAGAAGGGGTTTTAATTCTTTGCAGATTTCAGAATGTCTGCAGAAGTAGCTTCACATGGTGTCCTTGTCTCTTCCAAGCACACCATCCCCCTTAGAACCTATGCTGTTCACTCTATTTAAATGTTAAGATGCAACCCAGATTCCCAGCCGTAAATCATCATCATTCCAGCTATGCCAAGGGGGTGATGTTGCTTTATGCAAGGGGAGGTACAAGGCCCCTCAAGCCCCTCAATCCACCCATATCCATAGATAGATACTGCTATACACCAGAGATTCATCATGTCTTTAGGAATAGAGAAAGCCCATTAAGACCAGGGATGAGAAATGCAATCTTTGTATTACATTTGAAATGTTTGGATTAAATTTGAATTTTTCCTCTTATAGTCCTGACATTAGCTGTTTTACCAGTTAGATCCCATGCCCAAATGTGAAAACAGCTTCTAGACATCACTTCTGAGAACTTCCATTGTGAGCAGAGTCAGTGAGTGAAAGAGGAGGAGGTACCACATTCACATCTCCGTTTAGGGAGGAAAATTAGATGTCAAAGTCTTACATGACGCTTATCTGAAGGCAGGAGAAAACAGACAACAGTGGTCATGCACAAAATCTACAGCAAGATGAGCTCTGCACAAACTCTTTGCAACTCTACATGGCTATCCTGGTGACCAAGGGAGAGCAAAGCCCTGCACGCATGTTCCTCATCAGTCCCACAAGTGCTTGTACCTGTAGTAAAGCTGAAGCAGCAGTAAAGCTCTCAAGTTGCAGCCTAAAGTCCAGCCCACAGCTGGATCATTGCTAAACGAGATTTAGTTTTTGTCTCACCATCACAGGACTGAATGTTTATAAAGTCAACCCCCTATTTTGATTATTTATTGACAGTGTCAGACCAGAAAGTGCTGTCTCTATGCAAAAATCAGACCTCAATGTGCTCTATACAGCATAGAGGCTCTTTATTAGACAGGACAAGTCCTGAAGGCTTTTTTAATTAATGAGGCCAGTTCTGTCCTTTTCCAGATCCCATTTTCCACCTAAAAAGTTGCAGCCAACAAAATAAGCATCTGCATAAAGCTGAATGTTTCATTATTCCTGGTGAAACAGACAGACATGGGAGTTAGAGAGTGCATTTTTGAGTATCCACCTAGAGCAGGCTGCCCAGGACAGTGTCCCAGTCACTTATGAGTATCTCCGAGAAGAGAGATGCCGTTTCCTGATGTACATGAGTAGGTGGAGATGGTTTCCTGACCTGCAACACTGGCCAAAGTTCAGTGCATAAAACCCAGAAGAGCACATTTGCACTTAACAGTGTATTTTCCTGATAAAGAACCTTTTAGTTCCTACAAACTTGAAAAGATGTAAATGGGGAACATTTTAACCTTTATGATTAGGTTAGAAACAACACCACAAAACCTTTTGTCCTGCCTTTAGCAGCTGTAAGTGAGCTTTAAAAGCTTCCAGGAAAACGTACATCTTCATTTAATTTTTACATAAAATATTGAAGGACACATTTAAATCACAGGGAAAGAGCATGAAATGAAACAAATTATTTTGCAAGTCCAAGACATAATGGCTCAGAACATCTCAAATTCCAGGACTTTACTCATCCCAAATACCCTTTTATCTATGGAAATACAATGAGAAAAGCATAAACATACAAAGCATTTTTGGGAGTCTCGGGTAAGGCTGTTGACAGAACAGCACCTTAATTGCCTTTGCAACTGGCATGTTTGGGCTATAATTTTTCCTTCAGACAAACCAGACATTTAATTCTTTAGGAAGACTGAATCAATGAACTTACAATCACAGTAAAAAGACTTAAGCTAGCTGAGGATGTAATCCTTGGGCTTTTCGTTTTACAGCCTGATATTTTACCATTTCATCCCTGCCGTCATCACATTGCCTCAGGACAAACAGAAGCCTCTGAGAAACCAATTTTCATCTAATGACGATTGAACCAACTAAATAAAACCCTGGCATTCTAAGCTTTAAAGAAACATTCAGAAGCTTGGAATTGTGCTGTTTATGTTCTAGAAAAGACGCTGAGGTTGTTTTGTACTTTTTTTCTTTAGAGGAAAAACGCAGCAATATAAGAAAGTCTCCATCCAATCTGAAGGAGGAAAATATAAACTGGATAAACTGCCAAGAGAGAAGATAACAAAATACTGGCATCTGGAGAGCTGTCTGCTTGGCAAGCATGCATGTCATTTACAAATGTTTGCTCCTAATTATATCCCTGGAAGACTTGGGTGGGTAATACTGTTGAAATAGATGCCACTTTCAAAACTATCTCTCCATCATATTGAAATGCAACACTCAAAGGGTGAGTGTATCCAAGGATGTTGCCACACAAAAGGGGTCCTTATGCCTCACACTGTCCTGGTACCTGTGAGACCAGCGGGAGGAAGGCTGGAGCTGTGTATTGGGACATCGCTGAACTCCCAGCTCCTCAGCAAGCTTTTTGAGGAGGGAGGGCAGGGATGCTGGCCAGGAGGCACTGTGGTTTTTCCTTCCTGACATGACACAGCCAACACTGAAGAGCAAATGAGGAACAAAGAATTTTCTGAAGTAACACCAGAAACGGGATTGAGCCATCAAGTTCATGTCACGCAGGGTCCACCCAGTCACCAGACTGGAGAGGTTAGACATGGGGTATTTGCTGACGGCTAAAGGTTTTATAGATTGTTGCTCATCTCTTCTTCTGGGTAAGCTCCATCTTAACAAGATTTTCCAGGCAAAACAAACAAACAAAAAAAATAAATTATGGAATTAATAAGGGTGAGCAACAGCTCCATTCTGGGAACAGTCTGGCAATTCCAGGAGAAACATGTCACAGCTTCCCCAGATGAAAACATCGAGTACAAAATATTCTGGGAGCAATGGTTCATCCAGTCAGAAACCAAGATGAAAACACACCAAAGAATGTCTTCATGATGCCATACTCAGCCAGTTAGGGGAAAGGCAAGATGGCACCCTCGACCACAGCAAAAATCCCAAAGCTTTGAAAGGGACCAGGGTTTTACCCCCAAAACCATATTGTTAATACGGAGGTGCACCACCTTGTATCACTGATGGGAATGAGAGTGAATTCAACTAAATTCATAAATTCCCGTTTAGAAAAGGATGCTTTCTAAAATAACATCTTAGGAGAATAAAGCAGTATCTGTTCCAGTCCCAAGAGCAATTCTTGAACACCCATCTCGAAGAAGTGGGGACCTCTCCTCCCAAGTCCTGCAGCACCAGGTTCTCCCGTGCTTTCATTTTTCAAATTGCTTAACACCCTGAAGCACAATCAAAGTCTCCTGAGGCCTAAACCTGCCACCAGTTGGGTGTCACTAATTTGCTACAGAAAGGTGAGGAAAGGGACAAAGCCTAGAACAAGTCAGAGTTCCTGTTCCTGACAGATGGACTCAAGCAGAACTGGAGTCCATCTGAATGAAATACCATGACATCTTTGGGGCTTCTTATTTAGAGCATGGCTGAGCCACAGCACACCGACTTCCCCAGTGCACCTCAGCCTTGATTTGAACTGCAGATTCTGGTCTAGGAAAATGGGACACGGACGAGGGGCACACAGCTGTACACAACCTTCTGAGACTTGAATCCTGGCCACTGCCAGCAATAACAGTTGGGATGGATTAAGGGAGTTAAGAGATCCCTACTTGTTAGTTTGGCTATGTGAGAGGAGTCCTCGGGGCACCACACTCAGCTCTGCTCACTTCCACACTACAGGAACAAAACTGGGAAAGAAGGCATTTAACAAGACATCTGCAACAGCCCTTTATGTTTCATGGTTGTTCTGTCCAGTAACTTCTCCATGTCTGTCCTGGTTTGGGCTGGGAAAGAGTTAATTTTCTTCCTAGTACCTGGTACAATGCTGTGTTTTGGATTTAGTATGAGAACAGCATTGATAACCAATGCTCTAGTTGTTGTTCAGTAGTGCTACTGCAAGTCAAGGACTTTTCAGTTTCCCATGTGCCTTTCCTCACTGGCAGAGCAAGAAGTCGGGAAGAAGCAGATAGCACTTTTGACCCCAGCTATCCAAAGGGATATTCCATACCACAGAATGTCGTGCTCAGTACAGAAACTGGCGGGAGTTGACTTAAGCCACTAACTGCTGCTCAGGTCAGCAGATGGTGAGCAACTGTTTTGTGCATCACTTGGTTCTTTTTTCCTTGGGTTTTATTCATCGTTCTTGTGCTCCTTTTCATTACTATTATTATATTTTACTTTGTTCCCATTATTAAACTGTTCTTATCTCAACCTACATGTTTTACCTTCTTCTAAGTCTCCTCCCTATCCCAGCGGGGGAGCAGAGTGAGCAGCTGTGTGGTACTTCACTGCTGGCTGGGGTTAAACCACAACAGTGCTTCTTGGACCCATCTTCTAGAAGAGCTGACAGCTGCACTGTCATCTGGAATATTACTGTTTTCCCATCACTACTCTTAGGACATACAAATACTGACTCACCCCAATGAGAAAAAAAAGCTAACACCACTCAAATCTTATAGCACAGATTCTTTGTCTCTGTCTGCCTTTAAAATGCCACAGATCTGCCCTGATGTGACAACACAAATCCAAAGCACTCCTTCGTCCTCCTTCCCACTGCACCATTCTGCTTCCCAAGTCCCTGTCACGTGTCCATGTATGTACATCCATGTATGTCCCATCCTGCTTGCTCTGGGTGGGGACCTGGGAGTGCGAAGCACTTGCAGTTATTAACAGTCATTGGGACCAGACACAAACTGAGTGCACAGTGAATCTGGCACCCACACCCTGACATAAGGGCTTCATATTTATATGAGAAATTGGGTTGGTGTTGCAAGTGGAAATGCTACTGCAAGTGGATCAAGATTTCAGGGTGCTGGGGGTTTATACTGGTGAAATTTATAGTTGTATTTGTTTCACCTTTAAGATACTCTCTCTAGAAAAATGCAGTCAGGTAGAAAACATTTGCCATTAACAGGATTCTTGCAGGATCCAACGCACAGCAAAATTCCAGAGACAAGCCTGTTAATTATTACTTGCGCGTTTTAGTGACAGAGGTTATTTCAGAAAGATAACAGGCTAAATACTTCAGGATGATAACAGGCTAAATCTGCAGACAAAGTCAACACACATTTTCCAAACCCAAACCTCTGGCAATAACCTGCAATTAGAGTGGCTGCTGGAAGATGAGACAGGACTCGCAGCAGAGCATGTCACAGCCACTGTGAAAGGATCCGTGTTGTGCTGAACATGAACTAGCACAGCAGCCACAGCCTGGGCACTTCCACCCAGGATATTCACCCATCCAGGCTACTCCCCTTTACTGTGATCAACAAATGGGCCTTCAAGAGCTTGAGGAAGGATATCTTCTGGCAGCTGTCTCTTCTACTCTGGCAATAAAGGCCCTCCCCTTTGCTCTACAGGAGTTGACTTGTAAGAGATCAGCTAACAAGAACAGATGAATAATAATGTTAAGCACAGGGGACAAAATCATATGCTCTTTGGTGCCTTCTTTGGAGTCTGCCTCTTTCCCCAGGCTGCTTTCCCATCTTGTGAGCCGTCAATCATGTTTTACATAGCTCATGTAACAAAAATGCTCCTGTTTTTCTCTTTTCCAGCCAGCTGGGAAAAAAACACCTCCCAGTTGTGAAACACACAAGCACACTCCCCCCAAAACCCCACCTTTGCCATTTCTCACCAAGTAAGAGCCATGGACTGCATCAAACATCTGCATGTAGCTCACAACCTTCATCTGCCAGGCTGTTGCTAAAGGGTATTGCTCTGGTGCAAGTATTTCCTTCTGCTCTTGACTCACCTTGGCTACCAGCTCCTTCTGCCCAATTTCTGAGGCAGCAGGACACAGCACATCCCAGATACAGAAGCAACAGCATCTTGATGGAAGTCATGAACACCCCCGAGCATCCTTCTGTCTGCAAAGGATGACACTTATTTGGTCCCTTGCCTCCTTGCTTCTCAGGGAAGTACCCCTTTTCCCCCAAACTCAAAGCAAATCACCATAAGAAGAGCTAGAAACACACACAGGCTCAGACCTGGTTATGGTGCAAGGCAGTTATGCTGATCAAACCCCAACAATAGGTACTGAAGCACAAAGACTAGACACAAAGGGCTGGAAAAGCCCAGCACAAGACTCCTCAGAACGCCTGGATCCTCAGCTACAGCACCACAAACAACAGCAATTTGGATGATTTGCCTGGGCAGTTTCCTTTATTTCTGCAAATGGTAGGAGGAGAAAAACACAGGAGCAGTCAGGGAAGGGAGAAACAAGTGAAGCTGTGCTGCCTTGTAAAGGGACAACTCATTTTCTGTAGTGGAAACAAAAAACCCAAACCAAAGAACCTCAACACCACAAAACCTGAGGAGAAAATAATAATGGGAGAAAGAAAGAAACAAAACAAAGCCCATGATGTTTGCAGGGAGCTGCTCGGCCGGACACCATCAGAACATGCCGTTCCAAGTGCCTTAGGAGATGAGCAGGGGAAGTCCCTTTATAGCTGGAAAATGCTTCCTTGCTTCCAAGAAACAAAAAAGTCTAGAAATGTTTTATTTTCATTCGTGTATTTGGGGGAAGTTGCAACATCCAAGCAAAAACTAAAACAAATGCTTCAACTGAACAGTCCCTCCAAACCACCTGCCTTTTTTCCCCCCGCAGAGGTGTTCGCTCTGTCTCAGCACTCCAGGGCAAAACCAAGTGGCACTTACCCCTCCTGGCCATTACAACATTACATTTCCTTCTACAGGTGTAAATGATCCAAAGCAACTGACTCCATCAAACAAGACAAAGAAGAAAGCAGATTTCGAATCCAGCTGATCCAGAATTACAGCCATAAGGTACAGATGAGACTTGTTTTGACCTGGAATTGGAAGACCTTGCCCTCCACTTTCAGGCAGCTGCCCCTAGCAGCCAGATTCTGTAGGGCTTTCATAAACCCTACTGCTCCAGTCTGCAAATCACCAGGATGCAAGAACAGGGACAGGCGAGATGTATGGAAAACTGCTAACTCCACTAAATGTACCCTCACTAAAACTATAAAGCTCTTCAGCAGAATTTTTAGCCTCTCCAACACAAAACCAAGGTTCAGAGGCCAGCACTAATTTTACCCTTAAAGAAACACACAGCATGATGGAGTCCTGCCTCCACCAGGATCTCAGTTCATTGTTAACATCACTTACATTCACACACCACCCCTCCACTCCAACTCCAAATTCAATTTAACAACCTGAAGACAATTCCACTTAATTGCAACTGCATCATCTTCTTGGGCTCCAACTGCCAATCCCTGCCATTTGAATGTGCTGTTGCCAGGGCAACGGGCGTGAAGAGCATGCTTTTGTGTTGCCACATGCATCTTTGGGAGCTGTGCCAAGGCCTGAGCTCCCACAGCTGGGATGGGTTTAACGCCTTCCTCCCCAGAGCAGCCTGCCCCTGCCACCAGCACAGGGCTACAGCAGCCAGCCCTTGGCAAGCAGCTCCTTCTCCTCTGCAGATCGACACCTGCATGAGCATGGCAGATGGCTGCAGCCAAGCTCAGTGGCATCAAACACTGAGGATGCTCTAACACTATCAAATCAAGCATTCAGCAGCGCTAGACTTCATTTGCAGGAGGTTATGAGGAACACAGCTCATCGTGTACATGGCTAATGAGGAAAGAATAGATCATTTACCATCATTTAGAAGTCATTTTCTTCTGGTGGTTTCCTGTCTACCTGTTATGTCTCCTCACCCACTCCCTCCATACTAACAGAAGGTTGCACCAGAACTAGAGGACTACATGTTCTCTCCACCTCCACAGTTTTAACCTAGAAAACACAATGAATGTGTACAGAAACCTTCCCATCAATCTCTCTGAATACCCTCCAGGGCAGACTGCTTCCCAGAGTTTAGTTCTTAATTGCTTTCCTATTTCTTTAAGGTGAAGGGTTTAAACTTAGGTCAGAGCCTACTTTGCCTGTGACCTTTTATACCTCTCTTGAGTCTGCACGGCTTATGCTCTTCTGTAAAAATTAAGGTGCACTCCAACCCTTCCCTTGGCTAAACATACATGTGCACATATATGAAGAAACATCTGATGACCTTTTCCATAGCTGAGAACAAGCTGGAGCTCAAGATCATAAACTAAATCTGCTTTTAATGGTAAGTAAAACTATTCGTAACAATGTCAAACAGCTTCCCTGCTACTGCACTCGTGTAATCACAGCTCACTGCAGCATACCAAAGTGCCTGCTAAAACGATAAACAGTGTAATGCAGGAATGCTGTAATCCTCTAGGAGCCCTGTGTTGTTGTACATTAGTGCAAAGCCGAGTCCTTAGTCCTTTTCTCCTACAAACATGTTCCAGAGAAGCACAACAAAGGTGTAGCTCTCCCAACCTACAACCTGGAGCCACCTTCGTATTCCCACTAACGCTTCCACATGTTTGAGGCACATAAAAGGGTTTCTGAGCTCCCTTCCAAGCTCACCACCACACTTGGAAACACATTTCCTCACATCTCAGATTCAGGCACATTCCATACGTGCCAGTATTTCAAGCGCAAACACAAATGCTGCAGCACACAGGGCTTTCCAACTTTGTGCTCACCTGCACTTCAACAGGAGTCAGCAACCACCAACACCACAGAAACATGGACAATCTGGGCACAGACAGGGAAACAAACCCCAAAACTTTGGCTATTTCAGGATGTGTCCAGCAGCCTTTGCAGAATAAGTCATATTTTCACAGGAGAACAATAATCAGATCCTGCAAACCTCGAGAGGTGGAAGGTGGGAGGTACTTCTATTCCAATTAAGCACGAGCACTGGCACTGCCCATATTTTTAACTGGAAAGAAGAGGCTGAAGGGAGAAAAAAGCATGTTTAGATCTGGAAAACTCATCATTAGATCAAAAGCTACGCTCCAGAAGGGAGCTCTGTGTGTGTTAAATACAGCAAACCAGAGAAGTGTCACTATTCAGAAGGACTGTTGCAATCAAACCAGTTTGTCATACAGAAGGCAGCAATGCAACCACACCGTACTGCTAAGAGTTCACACAGCTTTGCCATGCCTGTTTGTGGTATTCCCCTTTAATCTTCACTCTCCTCCAGCTCTGGATTGTCCCCAGGCCCCATCCGAGCAGATCTCCCAGGGTGCAATGAGCTGTCACTGTGCTCCATGCCCTGAAACTGTTCTTGCACTGCTCAAATGCAGAGGCAGTGCCAGGACACCTCCCTTTCCAGTGCCTCTCCTGCAGGCATTACTGACTTGAACACGCAGTCCCAAGCATAAGCAGATGTCTCTGGTGTTGTTCACAGTCAAACTGGAAAACAGGGTTAGACTGCAGCAATGCAGCTACAGAAGAGAGAGAGGAATCAGATGAGGAAGCCACGCATGATCTCTGAGGGGCATTTAACCCGGGCATGCTTACACCCTGCAACCAAGGCTTTCATGACACTCATTCCACGGAATTTATGGGATACATCTAAACAGTCCAGAGGACTGCTTATTGTGCCCACAAATCCTGTCACTGGGAACATAGGTGGAATAAAGAACACTACTACAAAATACAGCTAACCCAGACTAAGTGCCCAGGCAGGCATGCCACAAGCCCCCTCTGCCTTCCAGAGGGCAAAAAATCTTCTAAGACAGGTATCAAGGCAGGGTAGGTTTCCAAGGTCCAAATCAGCACCTGCAACTCTGAAGATGTTTCAGTTCCCGAGAGCTGAACCAATAGTTTTCCATCAGTTGGTAGCAAAAACAAGTTGCTGCCACCTTCAAGAAGCATGTGCAGGTACAGAAGTCAGAGCTCCCAAGTTCTCTGCCACCTCAGTCCTTCACACTGCCCTGAATAAACCACCAACCTGCTCATCCCACACTCCCCACTTTGGGAACTGGGAAACTCTTGTTTATTCCTACTGTTGTATCATTACAGAACACAGTGCCTTATTTCCTTGTCCTTTTCACTTGTGTGGTGATAACTGCCCCTGAAAGGGTTGAAAATGGTGAAGAGTAGAGAATCAGGCCCATGGCATGCAGTGTTTCTGGGAACACAGGGCAGGCAGTGGGCCAGGAGTATGCAATTCTCCGCTTTGTCACGTATCTGACCTTTGGCACCAGTGAATTAATAGGGATTTAATCAAACACAGCAGCAGTCCCTCCTGCGGGCTGGGACACCAGAGGGTTTTCCTGGAAAGCAGTTCAGCAGTTACTGTCACACAGCACCTTTCTGTGCTGTCTTACTGAGAAAGAACCAGCTCTGTCTTTCCACATAAGGGAAAGACATAAGTCACAGACCTGTCATAATGAGAAGATGCAGTCGAAAGTAAAAACAGGGTCAAGCAGAGAAACCAGGAAAACACATAAGACTTACTGTGTAGGATCAGACTTATTTTCCTTTATGAAGAACTAAAGAACATCACTTACTGTAAAGCAAGCTTACCCACTCTTTCCCCACATGCATGACTTCCCTGGTTGGGGAATCACTGCCATTTGTTTAATGCTGACAAAGATGTCCTTGGGATTAGATACTTTTCACAAGGTCAGTGCTCAGTAGAAAAGTTTGAGTTAAACCTGAGGTTTAGTTAAAAATAAGACAGAAAACACCCTTTGAGCAGAGTGACTGCTCTTCCCAGGTATTTTCACTAGAGATGCTTGCTACTAAAGCCAATGCTGACCAGGACCACCACACAGAGACACTGCTTGCCCTCGGTAAGGGGTTAACCAGTATAGGTGGCTGAGGACACTCCAGGGCCAGCAGAGATAGCAGGGCGTGAGAGGCCTCTCCTACCTCTTGGCAGGGGACAGCTGCCCCAGCCCCACTGCAGCCCATCAGAGGGGATGGAAGCTCCAGGTACACCACAGGAAAAGGGCAGGATGGGTTTTGACACCAGTATCAGTGGGCAGAAAGAATGGCCACCGATGGGAGGGATTTTTCTTCTTTTTTCTAACAAACCAGCAGGTTTTCCCAACAGGAATTTTCAGGTATTTTGTGTCTTACATTATTGCTTTTGATCTAATTCTAAAAAAGGAGAGTCCGCCAGCACTGCATTAGGTCCTAAAAGTGCTGCTTGAAAATGGCTGTGCAAAATCAGCCATTTATAAATCCCTGCTCAGACCCTTCTGTCCAAGGGCAATTCTGATAAGCCCCTGCATGACCTGCCTCACAGCAGGCAGAGACACTGTCCCTCTGTGATGGTGTGGAGCAAACAGAAGAGGGAAGGACGTACCTCAATTCTCATGCGACACAAAGGGGTCAAGTGCAGGTGCTGCAATAGGAAAGTGGGGATATGTTGACCCCACTGTTCTCTCAGTGGCAGCCTGAAACAGCACAGAGCAGTGGGAGCAACACCCTTTGTGGTGTTGGGGGCAAAAGAGGGAATAAGGTGTACTTCATAAAGACGTGTTACAGCAAGGAAGCCTCCTGCACACTGAAGGGGTCTGGAAGACGCTGCACCTTTGAAATGGACATGCTCAGCTAAGGTACTATTTTAGAGGTGGATGGAGGAACTGAGGCATTAGCAGAGTCCCACAATATGAAGCACCAGCAAAGAACTCATGTTGTTGGCATTAATCCCTGAATTCACCCTCTGAGCTAGCGGTTGGCAGAGAACAGGCACTTGTGGAGTATGATTCACCTCAGCCTAAAGCCAACACTTCAGGTATGTCAGTTCTGTCACACACTGAACACATCGATTCCTCTCCATTGCCTGTAACGGGAGCTGGTGGTGACTGTCCCACATCAGACATCCATTACAAGCATCCGACCTTTGGGCATGGTGACTCCTGCCCAAAGTGCTGATGAACTGCTGTGGGCACCCTGCACACAAAGAAACCAGGGCCCAGTACTGCTCACAAGCAGGGCTCAGCACTCCTATTTGTTGGATGATCCGCCTGTAACATGATTTTTCCTTGGAAAGTCATGCTATCCCAGGGAGACTGCACGGTAATTACACAGTACCTTTTGTGCTCTCCAGTTTCTTAATACTGGGGTGCCACAGAAGCAGCACTGCCCTGTCTTTGTTCTCTTTCCCAAAGCGACTTTAAAAGTACAAAACAAGCAATTAATGTCAGACGTTAATGACCTATCTCTGCGAGTCTGACTGGAATGAGCAAACAGAACACATTTAACATTGCAGGTGCAGCTCCAAGGACAAAAACAAAGTGGAAGAAACCCTTTACCCCTCCTCCTCTTTTCTTTCACTTATACTCCTTTTTCCATTAGAGCAGAATAAAACCCTTCTGACAATACAGATACTCTCCTAAGCATTTTCTCTGTCTGGCCACCACCAGCCAATTAGGGTAACTGAACAAAGAACGAGCATATTTGAGAGCTGAAACTGAAATACTGGCTTTCACCTCTTCTCAGAATAGCTTTAAATTCACAGATCCAAATGTACTTGTTTGGACACTGGCAACAGCAGCAACACCCCACAGCAATGTGTGCTCTGGGCAGCACTCCCCAGCTGCTCACACAGCTACACAGGCTTCCTAAAGCAAAAAGCTGCTTGCTTGGACTATTACACACAAGTAGAAGCATCCAGACAGGCTATCCACTGCCTATGTGGATGGTGGGAAGACAGGAAACAGTATCACCATTTAGTTCCTTCACGTTCAAGATCCTGTATGAACATCTGGGAGTAACTGGGAGAGGCACAGCTGTAGTTTCTGGGCGAGCTGATGAGGCAAGATGACTAAGTGACCTGCTCAGGGTCTGCCTCAGTAGATGACAGCTCTGGGCTTTGCCTTATGCTCACATTGCAAGGCCATTTCCCTCTCCAAAAGAAGGAAATGCTCTGGAAAGCCCATCACTCCAAAAGGACAATTAAGCATTCAGCCAGTCAACTTAGAGTGCAAGATAGCCCCATATGGCAGAGAGGAGGCAACCCATGAACAAACATTGGGAAGCAGACCCTCACCTCTGCTCTGCTGCACAGATACTGGCCCCTCTCCCTCAAGATGTTCCATCAGGCTCACTATGAGAACTTGGGCAGCTTCCACCTCCTTGGAGCAAGGCAGGCAAGCAAGGAAGGCAGAGCTTTACAACAGCATACAATCACTGAATGACTGAGGCTGGAAGGGACCCTTGCAGGTCTCTAGTCCAATGCCCCTGCATCATCATCCAGATCCTTAATGAAGATGTGGAACAAGATTGGATTCAGTATTGACCTCTGAGTACAGTGTTAGTTACTGGCCTTCAACTAGACTTCATACAACTGATCACCACCTTGAACGAACACACAAAAGAATGGCCTAAAATGGCATCCTTGTCTAGACTCCAGCTCTTGCTTCACATCTCTGAGGAAGCACAAAGGCTTTCTCTGACCTGGCTGTGACTGGCTGTGTATTTTCCCTTCTAGGAGGGGATGAAAAGCTCCAACAGGAAAGCACTACAGAAATAAAAATAAACCCAAAGACTTTGGAATGCCTCTGGTTTGTTTTCCAAATTCATTCTCCTTATTCTTCAATCTCATGTCTTACTTGGAAAACTGAGAAGCAGGAAAGCAACTCTTGCTCTGCACACCAAGATTTCAGTATTGAAGCTGCTGTGAGGAATGAACACCACCACGAAAACAGGAAAAAGAGGAGCAATTAAAAATAACAACCCAGTCTCATGCCATCCTGGCAAATACAGCACAGCCCTGGTCAGCCTGCTCTGTTATCCCCTGTCACAGAGGGCAGGGAACAGCACCAGCTGCATATGAAGATCACACTGTCACTGACATCATGTTTTCTAAGACACACAAGTTTGTGCTTCCAGAAGGTGAACACCAGTCCCAGAAGTAGGCATGGGTGAAATAAAGGACAGATTCATCACGCTTAAGGGTAAAAACACTGTGTGCATTTGACTAGAGGCTTCCACTGTCCTTTTCATTACACTTGTCAGAGCACAGGAGCAGATGACACTTTCTGATGGAAAGCCACGCTGTCAAATTTGGGAAGGATTTTGTATTATGAATTATTAGCTCATGGCCATGAACTGCTTTAAAAATACAAGATATGTGAAGCATAAAACCTCAGAGCAAACCGATTAACAGACCCAAATATTAACAATTTGAAATGTCTAGCGCATTAGTCACAGTTAGAGCAAACTGCACATTTGTTTTCCTGGTAAGATGCTAGTAAAAGCGGCAAATACACCTAAGCATTATTGGTTGTGTGCAGACAATAGCTGTTCATTTTGAAGATGAAATCACTGGCGTGGAATCAAGACGTTGTACAAGTCAAAGGCAAAATCCATAGAAACTTCAGCACAGCCACGCAGAGACCTGACACAGTATCAATAAAGGAAAACTCGCCCTCTGGGTAAAACTTGCTGCTAAGACTTTATCAGAAGCTCTCTGAAACACAGCCAAGGAAGAAGGTATCATGATAAAGTTCACTGCAAAACAAAGTTTTGCTCAAGCATCTCTTGGGAACTCACTTTCTCTGCATCAGCTACACACCTCTGTAGATGAGTCCTCTCTTACACTGCAGATGTCATTTAGAGCTCTTCGACACTTATGTAGCTGGGCTTTGTGGTTCCAGTACAGTTAATACAAAAGGTAACCTGGCAGCCAACTATACACACATGGTTTCCTCTTATTTTTGGCACTATGTAGAGAGCAAATTAACTGATTCTGGGAGCACAATTTAGTTCCCTGTGGAGCAGAAATGAACCCATTTGCTTTGACCAGAAAGTGTGTATCTGCTTATAATGAGGGCTCTCAATTCATTGCATTGGTGGCAGTTAGAAATATCTAAGCAGTTTTTAGTGTAACAAGACCACTCCACCAATGATGGCTTGGGGTTTGCTACCTCAGATAGACCCCTTGCTGTGGCTCTTCTCTTTCCTACTCTCTCCTCCAAGAAAAGTTACAAATCATTTGTTTTTACATATAAATGATCTGAAATTGGAGAAATTCCCCTTGCTGCTGTGAGATTTCCTTTCCCCATACATTTTAATGAGGCACATGTTAACAACAGAGAGCTCTGATAACAAACCCTAAGCCAACATTATTATTAGAGCTGTTTCCAGCATTCCAGGCAGGAAGATGCTACCTATTCAGTTAGCAAAATTTTATTTCCTATGGTGTTTTCTGCAAGGATTGTATCTAACTTTAAGAACAACTTGGCGGGGCACTAGAGTGGGTACCTAAAGCTCAGATGTTATATGGCAATTACTGTGTGTACACACCAGGCCCTCAGAAGTGACAGGTATTGAAGAGAAACTTCAATTAAGAATCTCAGCACCTTGCTGAAATGCTGCTGTCACCACAGCAACCTAGACAGGTCCATATCCACAGACTGGCCCAGGAAACGAAGACTTTAGTCACAGAATACATTCCTGTATCTATTACCTGTATTCTTAATTAATTACTGGTATTCTTAATTAGAGGGCTGATTTAAACACCACTATGGCTGGAATCACCTCCCACTGCTGCTTGTTATTAGAAAGCCATCAAGAGTAAAATGCATGACTATGCTGCACAGAATGCTTTTCGTCTTTTTACAGTAAGGCATGAGTTTGATTTTGGACAGCAGTGTGAAACAGAGGGGCTGCTCTCTGAATCATGCTGACAGGAAATGAATGGAAAACAGGAGGGAGAACATACCTGCATAACTGTGTTTTAGCACAGAGAAGACAGTAGGAGTGAAACAACACAAAGAGCACCTCCTCGCAAGGAGAGCATCAGTTACCTTTGGGCGCTTCCATTCAACTTTCCGTTGTGATGCTGACTGGTAGAAAAGGGACTCATCTGAGGCTGGGAACTTGGGATCTTCGAAGAGTCGTCTCTGCTGGATACACTGACTTTTCAGCTCATGGTACTTCTGATCTCTGAAGAGTTGCACTGATGAAGACATATCTTTCTGTCTAGATAAGATGAATATTGGCTTGTATAAATCAGGAAGGCTCCTTAAAGTCCAGAGATATCGCTCATTAGTCTTTAACAACAGAGCATATAACTTGCTCTAAAACAAGATTAATTAGTGATTTCTGATTAAAAAGAAACCATTGTTAAATAGTAGACTAGAAAACCATAAAACCCAAGATCATCTGTATTAGGTTGGTATTTTTGGCTGAACAGAACTTTTATCAGGCAAGATATTAGAGAGTCCAGACCAGGCACAAACCCATCATTTTGCTTTGTCTAATTGACTGCAGAGCTGCAGAGTGGGGCTCTCAGCCTGCACCATGTGCAAAGGGCTGGACCATCTTTCAGGCCTACATTCTTCTTCTGACTACTTAAGCTCTAACTACTTCAACTCTTCTGCCTAAATAAAACCAAAACCAGATTTCCACAGTTCTCCATCTTAATTTAAATGACAATTATTTGGCTGGTGTTATTGTCTTTGAATTTGAAGTTATATTTCAGGGAACTGAACTCCCAGAAGTAGCAAATATTAAAAAACAAACTCACAACAAAAATAAAACCCAAACAGCTTACTCTCAGGCCCTTATTCCCAGAATTGTAACTATGTTAATGTGGCAAGTGTTTGGTCATAGCCACACAGCTCAAATAAATTACTTAAAGACATTCTGCAGATCAGAAATCAACTGCAGAAATCATTCAGCATAGTTTGAAGTCTGGGGGATGGTAAGGGATGCTACTTATAATTCAAGGGAGAAAATGGACTATCTGAACTTACTCTGTCTGGAACACTCCTGTGTGTCAATTCCTTTTTTCTTCCTTTCCCACCACAGGTTAGAGACGTATCTCCCTTTCCTTGAGTTATCTGCAGCAATAGAAGACAAACACAGTTTGTCCTGATGTCAGATCAACAGAATTAAACAAAATGCATGCAATGGAGCATAGCATCCCATTATCCTAGCACCCTACTTGCTGTGTGCTGTTGCAGTGATCTCAGCTCATGCTCCTTGAGCCACTCGCAGCATGAACTGGATGAGATTTCATAAATTTGCAGAAAACTAAACCAAGCTGGGCACAAGCCTTTCCAGGCAGGTGAGCACAGCAGGAAAAATACAGAAGAATAACGAGGAACACTGGGAAATGTCACATTTATCATGGTCTTTTTTTCTTGTGAGTGAAAGCTACTATGGCCAAAATATCCTAAGGATGGCTTGAACATCACCCCTCTCTTCTCTCACCCCTTTCCACTCCTGCCCCAAGATAAATCAGATGGTCCTTCAAGGATGACAAATGTTGCTGTCATGCCTTTGTTCATGACAATGAGGAGAGTGTTCAAGAATGCTCTTCCACCTCGTTGCCATTCTTGCACCTATTCCAAAGCCTCCTAAACCACACACAGAGTAATCTACACGTAAGTGATTTCTACCAGCAGAATTTTACAGGGCAAAGAGATAGGACTAAAAAAACCAGTTTATTCTTGATATTTCAACCAGCCAAATCTTCAAATGCCAGTCCATTTTCCATCCTTTCTCAGGGGAAGAAATCCAGCAGTAAATGTTGATTTTAGCAATTCCCTTTTTCTTAAGGGCATTTTCTTGTAAATTATCTCCCCCCCAAAAGGCAGTCACAAGGCATCTCACTTGGCAAATGCCTTGCAAGACAAGGCAAATAGACCTGCTCTCCCCAAAAAACCAGTTCTTCAGATTCAAGTGCAGAGCAACTTCTCAATTATATAGAGATAGCACAGGGACAAAGAAAGTAAGTCTGGCTAATTGGGTGGGCTCTAGATTATTTCATGGTAACTGGCATTCCTGCTTATGAACAATTCCCCCTTTGACAACTAACATTCTAAACTGAGCCTATTTTCAAGATACACAAGGTTTTCAGCTGTCACTGCCTAATTCATGGTCTTCAGTGACCTCATTTCCCCACCCTTTCCCCCCTTCTATCTGATGGATTGGAACATGAGTCTTTCCAGGATTAAAACCCCATTGCACAACAGCCAGTCTTGAAGCAATGCACAGAATGTGGTCATAAAGCACAGCACGTGAAATGAAGCTGCTCCCTGCCTCACCCTGAGCTCCACGGGGCAGTGCTCACCAAGGGGAATGCTGGCAAGGAGGAGGCTTCTCCTGCCAGGCTGTTAGCCTGCTCTTCTCCAGGCTTCCTGGGCCATCCTAAGTGTGTGTCTTGGAAAGAGCCTCTGGTCCCAGGGCTGCCCAGCCTGGCTGCTCGCTGCTTTGCATCCACCCAGGAAACACCGAGCCCTGGAGCTGCAGTCCCACCATCACCTGGTGAACCAGCAGGAGCACAAACCCACCCTTCTGAAACACAACAGAAGTCTCTTTTTTGTGTTGAGAAGTCCACAGGAAAGAACGGAAATGCAGTTTCTATACAACAGCTTCCTGGTCTGAGCACTGAGGATGGAGGACCACAGCTGAGCCCCTCCTCTCCTGGGGTGTTCACCTACCAGGACGTGGCCTAACCTGGCTGAGACACGCAGCGGGCACCAGGCTCCACTCCAAGGTTCAGTTTTGAAGCAGCTCCCAGTTTTTGACCCTCAGCTGAACGTCAAAACCAAGAACCATGCTGCCTCCTCCTTTCTCGGGTTCACATCTGCTCTGTACCCAACAGATTTACCTCTGCTTGGGCTGACACTCACAGCGTACAGCTGCACCAAGGAAACACCAAGCAGGGCTTGGCAGCAGCTCTTTGCAGGGCTCCCCCTGCCATCATGTGATACAGTGAGCTGCGCTCAGCATAAGGAGGGCCAAGGAGCACAGTCCTAAAAATACCCCTCAGTTTGGAAAGCTTCTATTGCTCTGCAGAGAGAAAGGGACCACTCCAGGGGAGGCACAGAAGAGAGAGCAAAGAGACCCCCCTCTCCGAAGAGCTCTACAGGTTGCTGTTCTTGTGCATTTGGTTTATTTCCCCTACCACATACAACTACAGATTTGCTTTTTGTCTTTCCCAGCCTCTGAGCTGAGCTCCTCAGCACTTCTCTCTGGGCAGCAGACTCCGATGTTTCTACAGCGATCCCCCTGGATATCAGCAGCACAATAGGTCCCATGTCTCTCTGCTTTCAAACACGGAGCTTTAAAGAGTTTCCCTGACCCTCTCTTTTTCCAGTGAATCAGTGAAATTCCTGTTTTAATCAGAAAAGGGATTTCAGCAGAACAGCAAAGACAAGGCAGTGCAGGTCCCCTTTCAATCAGGCTCTACTTGCACAGTCCCCTCCTCAGCCTGACAACAGCAGCGTTTCATTTTTACTTACAGTTAATACTCAGAGATGCTTCCCCCGTCAGAGCCAGCAAGAGTAAGGCTCAATTGCATTCAACACGGTGGCAACTACCAGCTCCTGGCATTATTAGCAGCCTTAAATTAAAGGGACATTCACTGGAAATCCAGTTCTTCACAAGCACATTAAGATGAGCTTCAAGGATTATTTCCACTACCCAACAGTATTTCATTACACTCACATTTTACTGTCTTAACCTTTCTCTTGCCCAGCTGCAACACAGAAGATCCATAACAAACAGGACTGACTTAATGGTCCAGACAGGTGCGAGGGGGAAATCACATCCTCGCGGCCATTAAATTCATGCAATGACCGCACAAAACCCAACAGAAGTAATCTCTTCTCAGCCCATTTTTGTTACTCTGTGTAGCTAAGAGACTCACAGGTGAAATAAGAGAAAGAAGTTACTGCAGCCTTTAAGAGCACCCCTTAGCAGCCAGCTAGCTTGTCTGCAAACACATCCCTCCTGCTCCCATCCCTGCAGGAGGAACCCAGCACAGAGCTGGGTTTGCCTTAACAAAAACCAGCACTTTCGATCCCAAAAGCACTGCCAAGCAGCTGCAGTGACCCCTCTGTCCACAAGGAACTCCTCTTCAAGGAAGAGCCTGGAGCGTTGCAACACATACATTTTATCACACACCCCACTTTTCTGTCCAGCTGCAGGGCTCAAAGGAATTCCCTTGCACAGCACCAGGACTAAAAGGACAAAGTGTGTTAGCAGCCAGTATTTAAGGCTACAGTTGAGCACAGCTTTGAACATGAAACTGCTTCTTCCAGCAAGTGGATCCCGAGATAAAACTGCCCAAGCCTGAGCACGCCCCGGCCTCACAACCACAGTCCTGCTGTTCCAGGAGCCCCCATCTGGGAAGACCGTAGAAGGATGCCAGAAAGGACACACAAAACGCATGCCATGCTCTGGGACAGCATCCCAGTTTTAAGGATTACTATCCATTTGCATATACCAAGCTTGCTTTCGTTTCATCCAAACAGTAGCCTTACCAATAATAACCACCAACACATGGTTCTTGGGTTTCTCTTTTGTAACTGCATTTGTGCTTCTCTTGACAACACACAAAACCCTCCCAACTCTAAACTCTGTGCTCTTCCAGAGCAGATTTACCTCCAAACCTCAAAGCCAGTGTTTTGACTGTGACAGCAAAACAGGGATTCAAGTATTTAACTGTTTGCAAACATAGTTTAGTATTTCCCTAAACATCTCTTTCTCCAAACCATAGCTTGCTTCAGAGCAATCATCAGTGGGTGCTTCCCAAAAAGCAGCCTGGCAGCCAAAAGCTTTAAATTACTCTGAACTGCTTTTCCATGAAACTAATTAAAGACTCATCCAGGGCTCCAGCTGGAAAAGGTTACTGCCTTCTCTTCCCATGCAGGATGGCCACAGGTCCTTACAAAACAGTGACTTTGCAAGTTTGTATTAAGAATGTGGGGGAATTTAAAGGAGCTGAAACACTTCCACTGCATGTACACTGAGGTTCCGTGACCTTGGCTGTTCCACTGCTACTGATGCATCAGGGTCATCCCTGCCCAAAGCACAGAGCATCACTACTGGAGGAATGTGCTCATTCAAGTTCTTTAAACAGCTCAACACACTAACTGCACTGGGAGTCTTTATGCTGGATCAGGTATCCTCTCCTTCTGCGGAAGCCAAAATAAATGTATAGTCAGTATTAAACCTGTACTGTGTGACTATGCAATTACATTAGTAAGAACATACCCAATTTGGATCAAATTTGCTGCACAGGATAATTTAATAGCACCCAGTCCAGTATTAACAACTGTAACCCCAGAGCTTCTCAGCTGTTTTGGACGGCAGTACTCTTCCTGCTTGGATGAAATACCAAGTTTCACTGCATGCTCTGGGGATACCATGCTTGTGAAACATTAGCCTTCTCCCATCCAGCTTTTGGATTTTTCAGCAAGATAAGGTTAATTTGACTTTTTTATGGCATCTTTTACATGCATATAAAGGTTTCTCCATCTAGCTCAGCTGAAGAACTGGCCAAGGGAAGGAGACAAAAGCATTTGTCTTCTCACAGAAGCACAAAGGGGCCAACACTCTTTCTGCTGGGCAGTTTTTGCCATACTTAGCATTGAGAGGAAAACTCCCATATTTTCATCTGAGTGTATCTGCCCTATCTTACCACTTCTGACCAGGGGAGACTAACTGGGCAACAGAAACAGGACTGGGCACAACCTGTTTGCTTTCACAGGCAGCATCATGAACTGGCAGAATCATCTGGCTATAAACCAAAGCTTTCCTCCAATTAAATTAATCACAACACTTGTATTGCAACATCATGGTGTTTAACCTTCAGGTCTCACTGATGATCAGCTTGAAAACTGAGCAAAGTCAACACCCATGTGTGCATGAGATTACTCAGTGGTAAAATGGTGATTTCATGGTCAAAACTACTCAAAGTCCTGGCAGAACACACTCAAAGAGGGTCAACTTTGGCTATACTCCCTCTCTCCTCGCCTTTTCACTGAGTTCATTCCAGTGCAGTCACCTATGAAATAACTTTAAATCATTTTTATTCTCTCCCCTTGAGCAAAGGCAAAGATTTAAAAGGAAATGGAGTCAGCAGCAGAGCAGAATTTTGCTTCTGCTCACACCAAAGAATTACTATACAGTGAGTGCTTTCAGGAGGAGGCTACTCCTGCCAGGCAGCACATATTGCCCTGCTGCTTTTAACCAAGTTAGAAAAGTGGGGTTTTTTACAACTGTGTTTTGTGGGGGGTTCGGTCCTGTCCATACACAGCAAACAAACTGCTGGAAGGGCTCTTGCACCAAGACCCCAAGGGGCTCAGCCAGGGACACAGCTTGTTTGGCAGCCACAAGTGGAAACCCACAGTGCACTGAGCAGCTCCGTTGTAGTGAGCATGTATTAAGTTAAAGGCACACCAAGTCTATGAGCTATGGGCATATGTGGTACTTTACAGCTTGGGCATTAAAGTGGTGGCTTTAGTCAAGTTTTTTAGACTACATCTGAACCCTGGCATTTGGCCTCTGTCCCCACTGCAGATGCTCAAGTCCATTGCTAGACCTCAGGCAGCACTCAGAAGTTCCGAACTCTCTGCACATCCAGATTCTAAGGGTCTCTGACTCCGAGAGCAGCCAGGGTGAGAATACAAGGATGAACACACAGCACTACAAATCAACACGTGCACATTCACCTGCAGTTGACAAGCAAGATTAAAATGCTGTTCTAAACAGCCATGCATCAGCACTGTGAGCACATGCTGCCTTGTCAACAGGTCTCAGAAGCAAGCACTGTGGTCATTTCCACCTCAGGACTTGCCACTTGCTCATTTTATGCTGCCACTTTTGTTTCTCTAGTGAAAGGAGTCTTGTGTCAGGCTGTGTGCATTGCACAGGATACAGTTGTAGAACAGCTTGATCCTTTAGCTTAACTGTCCTTCCTTTTAGTGAGGACACAAAGTGGCTGTGGGACACGTTACAGAATATGCAAGCAGAGAGGGTTTTCCAAAGTGCACAGGTATCTGCACACTTCAAGTGGGATTTACCCCCGAGTGCCTTCCACCACAGCTTCAAGACCAGCCAGATTTGCAGCTAATTACAGAGGTACAATTCCAGTTTTGAACTTAAAGTAATTTTGTAGAAGAGATGCCAATTATTACAATTAACATTAAGCCAAGTCAAGTGATCTGTTACCAGCTCTAAAGCAAACGCTTACAGCAATGTCAGTTAATTCACTCAAGCCAAGCTTTTGTGCTGAAACCTCAGGAAACAACTTTCTTCAGAATTCCAGTATCCCTCCATTCTGCCTTCTGAGTCAGTTTAAAAACTACTATGATTGCAAATTAATGGGTTATTCCTATCAGGCCACTCCGTTACTTTATGTATCCGCTTACCTATTATTTTAGACACAGTATAAAAGTCTCTTTCACAAGAACAACAATAAAGAAGTAGTTAAATTCCCACTTGAATTTCACTACAAAAGAATCCTCAGCAAGAACCGACAGTATTTTGGGAGATAAGAGACAGTACGGAGAATGGAATTATATGAGCACCAAGATCACATCACCCTTCATCAGCCCAGCCCCCTTATTCAATGTAACTGTCAGAGAGAAGCCTAACATCAGATCAGTTATCCCAGAAGGAACGAGAGCAACCATGCTTTTGCAATAAATCACGATGAGCTCTTGGCTCAGGGTTAACACACAGTTAAGTTGCGATGCCACTTTCCGAACGCAAGGTACATTACTGCAGTAGACGAAAGCATTTTCTCTCCTCACTGGCTGAAGTGCTCATTACAAGTAAGGCAGAGTTTTCATCCTGGCGATAAAGGCGCAGAACAGGTAAATCCTGGTTTTCAGGCTACCTCTGCACTTACCTGGCTGAGGTCTGTCCCTGCTCAGAGGCACATCAAACTCCAGAAGCACTCCTGCAAACAAAGATCCCCTCGGCTTCTTAACCTGGAACTCTTTGGACTGTACCAAGATCACATCACCAGGGGGGTGTGTGTTGGGATGACCCTTCCAGAGACGAGTTATGGAAACCCTCAGGGCTGACCCAAAATGCAGCCTTGTTGACTCCCAGTAAACTGCTTCCTAGCTGCAATTGCGGCTGTAACTGTGAATGAACTTTTAAAGGAGGAGATGAGGCAAGGCAAGATGTTTGGCAAGAGCTGCAGGCATCATTTTTTGTATGGAAAACAGGGCAGATTAATGTGCACCATGAAAAAAAAAATCATATTCCTTATTAGGCTGCACACTGTTCCTCACTTGCATAAAGCCAGCGTCAATGCCTCTGCCTCCGTGTGTCCCACAGCAGCCCATCCAGGCCATGGAGAAGTGACACACAGCTTCTCTAGGACTCACAGCACAATGGGGTACTTCAGACCAGAAGACCCAGCAAAACCCAATGGGCGGCTTTGTGCCCTCGACCCTCAGCGCAGTGACAAGCCTGCAGCAGCCTCAGGGACACCTCTCGTACACTTGGTCCTGCCTTGACTGTTCCCAGTCTAGAACTGCTCAGTTTTGCTGTTCCCATTTCATTTGTGGAGGGGGAAGCAACCTGAATGAGAAGAAGCGACAGAAGAGATTCCAGAGCTCTCCAGCCTCTGCCCTCAGGAGGCTGAGCAGCTCCTGGGCTGTGCAGCACCGAATCAGCTCTCCACCTCTGATCCTTCATGAAGCATCCTCACTCAGGCACTCATCCCATCTTGCTTCTCAAGCTGTGCTAGTAACAGGAGATGTAACACTTTATGGGGGTAACAACATAGTTTAGAAAATACGTCAGAAAATATTTAGAAAATTAGAAAATACTTTCCTTTTTGCCATGGCAAAATAAGAAAAGACAAAAGTAAATTCTCATTAAGAAATGGTTTTGGTGAAATAAGCTTCTCCCCATGCTCTGCTCAGTCCTAATTTCCTTTTGGGTGAATTTATTTAACATTTTTTTTTCCTCATTTGAGCATTATAACACCTTTGTTTTACCCCTATGTGGCTTTCATTTATATTTTAGTAAATGCAGTCCAATTTCCGAATAAGCACTATTTCAGAATACACTACAAAATCTCACAGGTACCAGTAGTTCCAAAGTCTCCCTAATTTGCTTCCTCTATTTAAATTCCCTTTATTTTAGCCTAACCAGTCTAAGCTTAAAAATAGGCCCATTCCTTCTCCCAAACCTTGCCATTCAGCACATGAATTGCCTAAAGAAGTCTGGCTGTCAGGGGATGAGTTACACCCAGAAAATACTCTGAAGATGAAATGTTAAGCAGTATCATAAACCACTGTACTGCAAGGTTCGCTGCAAGACTCTGCTCTCCTATAAAGCACTTACCCCACTTCCTTTGAAATCTGGACAGGAAGTCCCTGGAATCTGCCACTAGAGTTTTAACACTTAATGAGTAAAAAAGCCCGACATACTAAAGCCATGTGTTTTCAATTCATGATTGAGTAAGTAGACTGGAGTTTAAATCATAATAAAAAGCTGACGTCCGCCTATATGCACCACGCACACTGTGATTCATTGGCACAGTTGAGAGAACAACATGAAAAATCCCACGTGAGTTCAACAGAATTCCACTTTGTGTGCGCTGATAATAAATATTCCCAGTTTATATAGTCGTGTTCTCACAGTAGCTGCCTTTGATCCAGCGTGGAACACCACCAGGAGAACTTTGTCATACGGGTATTAAATCTGGTGGTGTATGCAGTTTGTCTGAGCTGAGGAGGAGCTCCTGCTGGAAGTCTTGTCAGAAAGAGGAATTCCTCTAGACAGGCAGCAGGATGAGCCACACGGGTGGCACCCAAGGGCAGTAAGACAGCTCTGGTCTCACTGGAGAGCCACAGCACAAAATGCTTATAATTCAGCCAGGGCATTCAAAGAGACATGCTCACACAGATTGCTGTGGTCTGGAAAGAGGTCTCACATACTGTGGACAGTTTACCCTTACAACATAGTACCAGAAATCCCTGGATGTTCCCTGCAGCCTTTCGCTTCCCTGTTGGAGGTGTCCTGAGCATCACCATTACACAGTCCTTTAGGCTGGTTGCAGGCATTTATATTCTTTTTTTTTTGTATGGAAAACAGGGCAGATTCATTTCACCTCAACTGCACTGCATCTCCAGGTGTCCCTGATTGCTATCTCACACAGCCTGCTAACACCTCACAGAGCAGGGCCCCACTACACTCCCCTCTGCTCTAGCCTGGCTGCTTCCCAAACCTCACTCACACCAGCACCCTCAGCAGGCAAATAAGAGACCAGAGCTGGCCCTTTGGGTAAAGGCACATCACAGTGCAAGTAAACAACAGAACTTGCTTCTTCACAAGGCTCCCATACACCTGTACATTCAGCATCCCGCTCTGCACCCCACACTCAGGACCCATCCTTAAATACGTGCTCTCCCCTGCAAGGGAACACCTTACCATCTGCACAACCCTGTATTCCCCAGCAAACCCAGCACCCCTCAGTCCTCGAGGGCAGCCACTCCTCAGGCCCTGCAGCACAGCCCGGGCTGCAGCACTTGGCCTCATCACATTGCTGCACTCACAGCTGTGCCTAACTCAGAACCACCTACAGCTGTGGGGAGGACACAGCCTGTGCTACAGCCAGGCTCATTACATGGCTGCCAGAGACTACGAGGGGCTGTTCTGACCCAGGCAGTGTCCTCCAGCTCTGCCTACCTGCAACCTGCCCATCACCTTGCAGATACGCTCCACAGTTAGGTCCTTGCATCCCACCAGAGCTACATTCATCTATTATTCACCTAACTCATGGGGCACTTTGTTAATAAAACATTAGGCGGTTTCCAGCAGAGATTCCACTTCAATCTTACATGTTTACTCTTTCCAATATAAGCAGTTTTGTACAGAGAAGAGCCCCAGGGGCACAATCTGAAAACTAACCAAAACTCAACAAAAAAGTCATGTACCCAGCTAAGGTCTGAGTCTGCTCAACAGCAGCGTTTGAATCCAAATCACTCGTCCCTTTCACCTTGGGATTTCAATACTTTATTCCATAGCATAAATGACAGAAGGGATTGGAGTGAGGGATCAGCCCAGGCCTGATCTGTGCAGCACTGAGTGAAAGGAAGACAACCCCTAAAATGGAGGGCACAGAAGCTTGCAGCTTCATCACCCTCCAGCTGCCTGTGCTTTGCCCCTGGCTAGGGAGAAGCTTTTTGCCCACTGAGTGTACAGGGCAGGACTTACCCCCGGCAGCCTTAACCACAATCATAACTGAAATTTCCAAACCTTCAGACATAAAAGGCCAAATTCTGCAACTCGGAGACCACAGATTAAGTACGGGAAAGCAAGGCAGCATTGCCATCTCTCAGGCAGGACAAGACCTGAAGCGGGTGTTGGGAGTTACTTAGCTGCAGGCTGCTCATGGAAAGGAGACTGAGGAGCAGAGGAGTGCGGCTCCAGAGGGCACACAGCCCGAGGGAACGGCCACAGGACAAACACGGAGCTGGCTGCCCTGTGAACCCTTCAGAGCACAGCCCTCCCCCAGGCCCCGGCTACAAAACAGCTCCTCCGCACCGACTGAAAGCCAGCTTCATGCCCACCGGAGGCGCGCTATGGCTGCGGCCTGCGAGCCCCTGTCAGGCCCCATCGAGGGGCACAGGCCGCGGTACGCACCAACACCTCCCCTCCGGGCAGGGCTGTCCGCGGGAGCCGCTCCTCTCTGAAGCAGGATCATGGCTGTGCTGAGGGAGCTGCACTCGGCTCCGGGAGGGCGGGTAAGGGCGTCCCACACCGCCCAGCTGGGAGCCCTCAGCACCTGCGAGTTAATCAAGGACACTGCTCGCAGCCTCATCGCCCTCCTGCTGCCCTGCAGCGCTCAGGGCTGCGGCTGTGAAGGAAGCTCCTTCCGCAGCCGACCCCAGCCCGGCCTTCAAGGGACGCTCTGCCCATGGCGGCGCAGCAGTGGGGGCTCGGGTGGGACGATTGAGCCGCCGACCCGAAGCTCGCCCCGGGGCTGTCACCACGGCTGAGCTCCGCCGCCCTCACCGGGGCCTGGCGCGGGCAGCGCCGCCGCGCACCGCTAGGTGGCGGCCTAGCCCAAGGGTGCGCGGGCCGCCGCCGCCATGGTGCGGTGGGCGCGGTGCGGGGATGAGGGGAGCGCAGTGACGGTTGCCTCCGGTGCGTGGCGGAGCCCGGGTGCTGCGGGCAGCGCCCATCGTGCGGGCCTTAAGGGCACCTCAGCCTGGGCCTGTGCTCAGGGAGCGGAGGGAGAGGCTGGTTCCTCCTCCCCAGCTGACCGTGGGCATGCTGTGGGTGAGGTGGGTTTTCCCCCCAGTGACATGGCGGGTGTTCTCTGGGGTGGGGAGCTCGCAGGGACAGGCACAGGGACAGCGGGGTGTTTTGGGAGGCACAGGGGAGTTGCGATCTCTTAACCGGTGTGCAGGCAGGTGTCAAGTCATGCTGAAAAACGCACATGAAGAGAAAACTCCCCGAGGAGCTTGCAGGAGACGGTTTCCTTCTCGGTGAATTGCCGTTTGTATTCTGAGTGTTGTGTAAGCATTAAATATTTAGAGCCTTGCCTGTAGCACTCTTGTTTCTCTGGGGGGTTTGGATAAAGCCGTGCCTGTCTCAGGGTCATGGGGAAAACGCTCGGGTTGAACTGTTCTCACTTCATCTGAGCAGCTGAGCCCTCTTGGAAATGGGCATGGATCAAAGCTTCGTATAAAGTTAGGAGGAGCTGGAAGGGGATTCTGCCGGGTTTGCTCTGTCACTCGCAGCTGGGATGCTGCTGCTCCTGCAGGAATGCCGGCTGAACCTCTCCTGGGCAGCACACTCTTCCCAGCTACAGCGCTTGTCTCAGCAGTTCCTGCTTCAACCCTGCTGATAGCACAGGTGCTGGGGGCTCTTAGCGGCTATTCTGGTTGCCCACGTGAAGCTCTACACACAGGCTGGAGCAGTGACTGTCCTGCCTGCTGGCACCTGAGCTCCAAGGAAAGTCCAAGCCCATCTGCCCTGTGTGTTGGCTGTGGCCCTGGGTGACCCCTCCGGTCTCACAGAAGCTGGTGGCCCCATGAGGAGGTGAAAGGGAGTTGCAGCCTCCTGGGCTAATTACTCTTGTCCTGGTGCCATTGCCTGATGTTTTTAGAAGTTGCAGCTGATCTGATGAGCCAGCAGTGTGCGTTCACAGCCCGGAAAGCAACCCTATCCTGGGCTGCATCAAAAGGAGCGTGACCAGAGGTCGAAGGAGGTGATCCTGCCCCTCTACTCTGCTCTCGTGAGACCTCACCTGGAGCATTGTGTGCAGTTCTGGTATCCTCAACATCAAAAGGACATGGAACTGTTGGAACAAGTCCAGAGGAGGCCACGAGGATGATCAGGGGCTGGAGCACCTCCTGTATGAAGACAGGCTGAGGAAGTTGAGGCTGTTCAGCCTGGAGAAGAGAAGGCTGCGTGGAGACCTCAGAGCAGCTTCCAGTATCTGAAGGGGGCCTATAGGGATGCTGGGGAGGGACTCTTCATTAGAGACTGTAGTGATAGGACAAGGGATAATGGGTTCAAATTTAAACAGGGGAAGTTTAGATTGGATGTAAGGAAGAAGTTCTTTACTGTGAGGGTGGTGAGGCACTGGAATGGGTTGCCCAGGGAGGTTGTGAATCCTGGCAGTGTTCAAGACCAGGTTGGACAGAGCCTTGGGTGTCATGGTTTAGTGTGAGGTGTCCCTACCCATGGCAGAGGGGTTGGAACTGGATGATCTTAAGGTCCTTTCCGACCCTAACTATTCTATGATTCTATCTACTTTTCTGACCAGCAGCAGAGTATCTTGAGTCATTTAAGGGTTTTAAAGGTTTAAGGGCAGGCTTGGTTTTCTGTATCTGAATCCATGCTAAGGGGACAGAAAGGTGTTTTTTAGTTTCTACTTTAATGGAATAAGCCACGAGGAGGATGCTGTAAGTGCCCATGTGTGCCTGGGAGCCTGTTCTGCCGTACTTTGGCATTAGCATAAAGGAACTGGCTTTTGAAAGGAGCTCTGAGGAGGGCACAGGAGGACACGTGTGCCCTTATTATTCAGTTCTCCAGCACACAACTCCCCTTTTGGTTCCCCTCCCTGCCCAAAGCACAACCTATTCATTGCAGAGCTACAAAAGCCTGGCCTCATCTCACTGCATTTGGCTCGTCTTCCTGCTGCATGGACACAGTAGTACATGGGTGGGCGACCTCATTTGAGAGTTGATTTCATTATAGATCAAGTGTGTTCCTCCCCTCACATATCTCGTGGTTATCTTCATCCCTGATGAGGACTTGTTAATTAAAGCATGAACAATTTGTGACAGGATAGTGTCTTCCAAAGATTTTTCTTTCCTGGGTGAACAAATGCATTGTTCTGCAAAGGCCAGGCTGGTCATCTGTTAATTTAAAATGCAGGTTTGATTGCTGCATTCTGCTGTAGGTGCTGGTCACCTTTCTAGGCAGTATAGCAAGAATCATGATTTACAGCCAGATTACAGATTTGGCTGTGTTTGCATAAAGCACTGATAGAACTAACGTGGTGCTGCTGGGGTGTTCAGACCACTGATGTGTTCTTGCAGCTCTCTGGAGGCTCTCCCTGTGGTTATGAATGATCGTATCCATTTGGACATCTCTGCTTTAGAAGGTGGACAAGGACTGACTGATGTGTTGTCTAGAGAGCAGCCTGCGGTGACAGAAACTTCTTAAATCACAAGATTTTGTGATATACAGTGAAAGAACGTGGTCAAACTCATGGTTTGTTGCCCTGGGTTCATTGAAGGTAGAGATCTGAACACAGATGCTGAGCATCATTTTGTGATCTGAACTCCTCCCAGTCTCCACATAACATTACCAAGCAGTGCTTGAGTGACAGCCTGTGTCACCAATGTGATGTGTTGCCGGGGACCTTTGGGAATAACCTCTTTCTCCTCAGCTCCTGTTGCTTCCTGCTGTCACTCTCTCACAGTGACTGACAGAATAAAGGTTGAACCGGCTTAATGGCACGTCCCATGGCTGTATGTAGGTGCTAAAAGCAGACTCTGAGCACTGAAATTAGAACATGACACACGCATCGTGGCTGGAGCACAGCTATCAGATGAAAGAACTCCAATCTATTCCATACAGCTCTTTGACTGCCAGCACTCAGTTGGATGCACCAACTGCGGGATCTCAGGATGAAGAGATTTATGTAAGACATTGATGGGAATTTTTAAGTGCTAAAAGCAGACTCTTTTTTAAGTTCAGTAGACCTAGTTGTGAATGAGGAATACAGATTAACAATGAACAATCATTGTTACTTTCAGTGGTAATTGAAGACATACTCCATAAAACATTACTTCTGTCCTCTTATACACACACACAGAGTTGATAATCTTACAGACACCTAGCACTAGGAGTCTGGTTGTTCAAGGCACCCTGCAGAGCCCAGGGGAGTATTTCACATACTAACAAGATTGCACATACAGGGCTGGGCACCTGCGGTTTCAAGTCATTGGAGTTCTCATTTACTTTGGGGCTGTAAAATTAAACCTTTTGGATTTGGTGTTTTAAACCCCCAACAGCTGTACTGACTCTTTTCCCTGTGGACAGTCACATCCATATGCAGGTGTGCAGGGCTGGCATTATGGCAAAGGCGATGCTTGCATGGAAAGCTGTACCTCAGAAGTTTCCTGTATTTGCAGGAGGCTGGGGAGAGGCAGGAGATGGCTGTAGTGGAGGACAAGGGACAGAGCTCAGACCTTAGGAGAAACTATGTAAGCGATCTAGATTTGTTGACTTTTAAAGGTGTGACTACTCTGAGCTAGAGAGTTGATGCTACAGTCCTGTTTAGCATCTCTGGAGCTAAGCTGACAGTTACCCATGGATCTGGCTGCCATATTTCAGACTGCAGTTCCAAGCCAACTGCCTCAGAAGACTTGGATCATTTACAGCTGACAGGGAAGTCTGTTTTCTCTGACTGGAGCCAGACTACAGCGAGCAATGGCCAAGCATCAAGTAATGGTGATTAGGTCAAGAGACCAGGCAAAGGTTTTCCAACCAGGCCAAACAACTGACACCGCACAGGGCCAATGCACTTGAACCTGGGCCTTCTGGAAACAATCAGTGTTGTGCTGCTCAGATGAAACATACTCAGGGATACCCAGTGTACCTTTCTGGAGAGATCCTTGCTGTTGTATGAGGAACTGGGCTTTGGAAGCTTAATTTTGCTCCCATTTACATGGCTGTAAATCTGGAGTAGTTGCCTATGTGTCAGTGGGATTCATGGTAAGACAACAGCAGCATTTCCACTGGTTTGCAGGGCTGGTTGTTGCTGCCACGCTGTCATCATCTAGGTTTCCTCTGGAGTTCCTGGAATAGCTGTGGTAGATGCAGACAGCAGGTTGAAGGTGTTAAATCTGCCATTTTCAGAGCATTTCACATGAGCAGGAGGAGAGCTACCTCTTTTCTATTGACCTCATCTCATAAAAAGCCCCTAGAAAAGACACCTGTGCTTTGTTTGCTCTCGGGGTGCATAAAGACACAAGCAGGGTATTTTCTGAAGTACTTATTCTGCTTTTCTGATAACATTCGCTTCAGTTTCAGTTCATGCACATTCAGACAAAGGCTGTTATTAGAGTGGTTTTCTTCTACTGGTTTTGTTTTGGGAACTGCTGTTTTTTTAGTGTGGCCTTTCACTGCAACCAGAACCGTGCTGCAAGTGCTGCTTCTGGCGTGTCCAAGCACAGGACTAGTGGGAGCCAGTGGGGTGATGTGTTGTTCATCCCAATGCTGTTTGCCAGTCAGCACAGCACCTTCTCTGGATCTAGAGGGCAAAGAGCACAGCCCCCTCTAGGCTGACATGTGGTACCCACAGGGGGAAAGGGATAAAGGGCTCCATCCAAGCATGCAACACTGGGAAGAGCCTGAGCTCTTGCTCAGCTTCCCACTCTAGAGCAGGGATGGCCAGAGCCAACTCACCACACTCACTTTTAATTCTGCAGCTGTGAAGGAGAAGCAAAGTGGCTTCTACCATATCATTAAATGAAGAGGTCTAAGCCTTTTAACATTTTTCAGGGCTTACAAGGAAGAATGCTGTTGTCTTCACTGTGGTTCTGACAGGGTAGTGGCAAAAGAACTTGGACCTTTCTCAGGCCTGTGTGGGAAGGCAGAACAAACACAGCACATCTCAAATGTCACCAAACTTCCCAAAGCTGATGTGAGACCATGTGGGCCTTGCCCAGGCCCTGGATGCCAAGACAGAGTTCAGATGGGGGCCACATCTTGCTATTTTGAATCCACGGTTTTGACTGAAGTACTGTAGGTGGGAGAGAGCTGCCAGTACCTGTATCTCTGTGTGTGACCCACACTGAGCTCATCCCTTCAGTCAAAAGCATTGGTCTTACACAGGCTGGGCTGTTTCAATCAGGCAGATGTGGATCTGAAATTCCTCCCCACTCTTTTTTCTGCATTTGTACAAGCGGGACCACTTTGGGAAAGCTGATGAATCAAACTGATCCAGCACCACTGTGATTCACACATCACAGTCGACACGCACCTGCCAAATAAAAGCATCAGAAAGGTTTTTATCGGCCTAAATATTGAAACCAAATTTTATTTTTTTGAAAATGACATTACACACATCTTGCAAATGTACATTTAGATGAGAAAACAATGAGTAACAAATATTGAGAGCAAAGCTATAAAGTGGACAGGTTCTCTGCTGCATGGCATTGCATTACAAGAATACTCAGACCTGGGATGGTTATTACAAGTAGTAAAAACAGTTCACAACACCTCACAAAAATGGAATTTTTTTTCCCTAGCAAGTCAAATCTCCTAACAAAAGGAATTTCTGTTAAGGGAGCAGAGGTGCGGGGGATAGATGTGTGGATCTAGGGACATATTGTGGTCTTGTGGCAGGGCTTTGTGTGGGGGGGTTAAGTCTGTTTCTTACAAAATCTGTCTTTGAGAGTGACCCCCTCTTTTCCAAGACTCGGACTGTTTTCCGTCCTCCATTGCCAACAGAGCCACAGCCAGTGAACAGTAAGCCCTGCGTACTGAGCTCAGAGCTTGGGAGTGTGGAGAAGGAGCTGCCTCCAGAACCCCTAACAACATAAATCCCATGCACCATCCCCACCCCCTTCTGCTCTGTATCCAGGAAGATCAAAGTGTGCAAACTCCGCAATCAGGGGCCATGGGACTGGTCCCATGTAGAACAACCAGGTGGGGAGGCCACGGCTGATACGCCACGTGCCACGTGCCTCAGCTGACACGGATCAGCAAGATCTCATCGTTTACCAGTGACATTCCAAAGATGTAACTGGTTTCCCAGTCCAAGCAGAGGCAACAGATGACTGATTTCCATCTGTTTCACCTTGAAAGTTAGAGTCTAATCAAGTGCCAAGGCAAGGCGCTGTGAGAAGTAAGTTCCCCGAGAGAACCTGTTGAGAACTGCTTTTCAAACCTCGTCGTAGATCATTTTATTTATGCCCAAATCCATACTTTACAACCACGAGAGAGACAAAGTCAGAATAAGAGAGAGGGAGAGAGAGAGAATCTTTCCAGGAGGAAAGGAAGAGCTAATTTAAGAGAAGAGAGGTACAGGACCATGCATTTACTCTCAAAAGCTTGTTCACGAGCAAGCTACCATTTCTAACACTACAACCACTCATCTACATCTGTTTGCTAAGTAACTGAGTTCTACCTACAACTAGGGAGCAGGAGGGGGTTTCTTCTTTTCTTCCCCCCCTCCCTTTAAAACGTCAATAAAAATGTTTTCTGTACAAGTTGAATGGCACAAAAGGTGGTTAAAATGCTAAATAACTCACCACAAATGGAGAATGCAAAATTAGTTCAAAACATGCATGGACTGTGTACAGGTAAGCAAGGAATCATTGGCATAAAGCTGCAATATATTACAAGATGATACAGTTGAGATCTTTTGGAATAACCTCTGCTTGTTCTGTCCCTTTAAGTGAACTTCACACAAAAGTTCAGTGCAAAGGGAATTGAAGGTGTATATCCAAACAGAAAGTTAACAATGGGCAACATTACTTGTCTGAAGAGAAAAACATTTCCCTTCCCTTTCCACGCACTCCCCCAAGGTACAAAACTCAACACAATGAGCATTGCTGCAGGCTTGCCAAAAAGAAAGGTTAAAGAGATCTGTTCTAGGAGAACAAAAGCACCATTTAAATTAATAGCTCTTTGTACAATGTCATTAAATACCTTAGCATTTAAGCAAAAACAATCTGAAATTTATCAATCCCAACAAAGTAACCACTGACCCCTCACCACCCACGTGTCCTCCAAGGTTATGTACACAGAGTTTAAAGTATACCAGCTAAACTTTAAACCCGGCCACCCCTCCAGCCCCCACCCACTGAGTGACAATAGAAAATACATCGTGGCCTCTCGGTTATATTATATTGCAGCTTCTTAAGTGATGATGAAATCATACAAACTCAATGAATGACCTAAGACAGTAATCCATGATAGGTTCCAGTTCAGCTGCACATCTCCCTCCCTCAACACAACTTATTGGCACAGCGGCAGCTTAGAGCGAGCCGCATTGCTGCAGGCAGGTTGTGCTCTTCCCAGAAGAGTGGTGTGAAGAACTCAGGCTCATATGATGAGAGCCACTAACCCAGCTTGTGGCTGTATTGTCATTAAGAAGATAGACAAAGGCTGGTAACAGCAAAGTCAGCACACTGATACTCTTTTCCTCTGTTTCTGGAATAGAAGGTGTCATAAACAGAGTATCAGGGAGGGAATGTGTCCTCATTTCAGAGACTAGAAGGAGACTTGGCTAGACAGGTTTCCTCTTTCTAAAAGACCCTGGGTGTCCTCTAACTTGAGAATTGCAGCTGTGCTAGTACTGCCACAGTGATAAAGCTGCTTGGGTCACACATCATTTAAATAAGAAGCAAACAAACAACAATTTTACATGTCAGAATTCAGCATGTAATTATAACTCACAGGCATTCTTGTTCTTACATTCAATACTTCTGCTTCACCTTAGCTATAAACACCAATTAGCAGTGCAATTAATTCCCTAGACATTCTTCTTTTTAAGGAGACACATCATTAGACATCACACTAAATCTGGAAAAAGCTCTTCTGCTCTAAAGAGAGGAGAAAAGAAAAAGGGAAAACCAGCTGTGTGTTCTGTAGCCTCTCAGTGACTGTAGGGTCAGCGTGAGAGGGAGACAGAATATCACTACAATTCAACAGCTACCTGCAAAGGGAAGTGAATTAAAACCCATCTGTATGTGCTCTGCAATGGCTGGAAGGAGATGGAGGAAAGCAGAAAGCAGCCATGCTGCCATTTTAAGAAGAACACACAAAACAAAGCCCAAAACAAACCCAAGAAACAAACAACAAAAACCCCACTAAACGTTTCACAGGGATTCTCTGGAGGTAAAATTCATCTCAAGAACTGGGCCTGGACCCCAGCTCAGGGGCTATTTGGTCCATTACAGACATTTCCCAAGTCTGACTCTGCACGTGGGTTTCACAGAACGTGGGGTTCAGAACCAGGGTTTGGTTCAGGTGCACCCTGACCAAGTGCTACCAATGTGTTTTATTCTAACTGCATGTGCCAGGAAAATCACTTCGCTCTGCAACAGCCCCACTGTAAATGTGACTCAAACACATCTCAATTTCCTGTACACAACTGTTGCAAATAGAGATGGAAAGACCAGCTTGGATAAAGATCAAAAGCAGTCGTGAGTTTAGAAGAGTCACCTAAAATGAACTGAATCTTCCTTTTTATGTTCAGAGACATTTGGTAATGTTTTTCTCTAAAAACAAAGCCAACCGTAAATCTCTGCTTGGTCCTAGCTGGGTCTTGAGTAGAAAACTACAGGAAGAAATAGAAATGCTGTTTCTGGTTCCATAAACCTGCTGGGCTCAGGGCATATCTTACTGGTAGACTGAAGTGAGAGTAAAGTGAGATAGAGCCAACACTCTTTAGAACCAGAAAATACAGAGACCCTGATTTATTAAGGTTATTTGTTTAATTTTCAATTCGAATTTTTTTAAGATATTTCAACAGAGAAAGCTACTTCTGCTTTATCACTGATGATTAAAAAACTGTATGAAGTATCTCCTATATATAACTTGCTGTTAGAGGTTCATACAAGAGATCACCTTATAGCTGGGGTCAAAGAAGCTTTATTCTCTGCAAAGTCTGCAGCTGTCAGCCAGGAAACTGAATCTGCACTTAAGTAATCCATCACATGAGAATTACTGACAGTAATCAATCTTTGAAATAGGAGACCAAACTTGGACCAAATGGATTCAGCTCCCTTCATTTCAGAGGAGCTTCTGTCTGTTTAAAGTAGCAGAGAATAAGGTGTACTGCGTTTCACTTGTGTTATATTGAGTGCCTGAGCACCTATGGAAACAAAGAGGTGCAATCTTTATGGAGAAATAAAATGTGTTCAGATGAAGCAGCTGTTTTGCCTTTTAGGATTAAATCCACAAGTGCTGTAACTCAATTTAGACAAAAGTCTCATGAGAGAACCAGTGTTGAACACAGATCCCCTTGTTGAGCACGGACTTCCCATAGATTTACTGAATGCAGCAGCTCTCATACGTGGCCAAGCAGCTCATGGACAAGATCAGCAGCAGCTGCTGCACAGCAAATCAAGGTAGCCTCCTCCAGGAGCCTGTCTTGGCCTTCCACCCTGCTGCAAGTGGGTTGCTGCGTTTCCAGGGTTTGCTGAGCCCTGTGGGAAGGGATGGGAGGCTCAGAGGTGCCCTCATTATCTCTTGCCCACGTCTGGCAGTTCCCCTGTGTGCCAGACCTGTCTCTTCCAAGCCAGGGCTGCTGATGAGTTCCTATTTCTGATCTGATTGAGAGGAATAAAAATAAACCAAACCATAGGTTGGTGCTGTCACTCAGCAAAGGGCTGCATCTTCCCTTCCCCCTTTGAGGGATGCCACATGCTGGCAGGAGAGTCAGACAGGAGCAGGGGAGGATCTTCAAGCCAAGTTCTCCTGCCTGAAGCCAAGAGTGACCTTATTTCTGCCATGGGGAGCAGGGCTCACTGCTGTGGCAGATAGCCTACATCCACTTAGATACCTGCAGGGCCAATAGCTAATCTCCACACAAAGCCAGGGTCCCCTGCTGCTTTTCTGTCCAGAACCCAGATGCAGATCCTCAGCTAGCCCCAGCCTCCCCTTTTGTTTGTCCCTGGAATTGCGTGGCTTTTGTCTTTTATTATCCCCACACATCAATGGCACTGACATTTCCAGTGCTCTGCCTCATGCTCTTCTTTCCATTTGATATTCTGTGCAGTTCAAGCTCATTTCATTGGTCAGTAAATGTCTCCTAACAAATGCCCCCTACCATTCCTCTTAGAAACAAGCCTGTTTCCTTGTTTCCCATGACACTGGCCATCACAGCATCTTTCTCTAGTGATGCCAACTGTCTTTCTTTCAGCCAACAGACTCTAATTACTGCAGAGATTTGTTAATTCTCTTCAGGCATCCTCCTCCTTCAGTTGAGTGATAAACTGTCAGACATAGGGAAACTCTAAACTGGCTCCAGAGTCCTGAGTTACAGTTCATTGAGATACAGAGCAAGAGCCAGAATAGGTTAGTTCAACTAAGTGCATGAAGCAATGAAACTGAAAGGCAGCTCTTTCCCATGTAGCCATCTGGCCATGAACACTTCCTAAACAAGAAAGCTTTCAACAACAGGCCCACTGTTTGCCTGGTAGAAGGCCACTGAAAGAATTAGACTTACTCATCATTTACAAACACAAGGCCCACAGTCTGAAGGGTAACACAAAATGGCCCTGTTATGTACACTTACGTGTAACAAAAAGAGGGGCAGCAGAGGTCTGGATTCAGGCCAGAGGTGGCATCTCCAGACGAGAGCACTGGGCTGCTGGAAGTGGATGTGGCCTTGCTCTGAGGGGTGTTGCTGGCTCCTCCCTGGGTTTTGGGGAACTAAAAATGGAGTATGTGTCTTTCACCACTGGTAAAGTAACAAAGCATCTTTACAGCATAGTTTTAAGAGCCAGAGCTCCTGAGAAGACTCACCAAAGACAATGGACCCTAGTTTGCTTCTGTAAGGTTTACAGACTTTGCTAAGTAATGAATAAATCTTAAAAGCAAGCTCTTCCATAGCTCTTTTTATCAGCTTATCTCAAAGCACTTTACAGATGAAGGCTAGTACTGTGATCAGCTCTTTATGCATTGGGACACCATGGCACAAGGAGAACCGGTCTGTAAGAAGTCACATCAAAGACCAATAGCTCTGAAATCCCACTGCTGAATCCACTAGGTTTGAGTCTGTTTTGTTAAGCAGCTCATCTATTGGCCTAAAATCGGCATCAGTGTTTTTAACCTTCTCTAAACAGAGTGTCCTGAGGGGTGGAGAGTGGTTTGTGAGTGCAAAGCTCTGCATTTTCTTCTGCAGGGTACTCATATCCTATGCTGCGACTGGGATTCAGTCAGAGCAGCTATGCAATGGCATCGCTGAAAAAAGCCTTTCCATCCACCCGTGTACCATCTCTGGGCATCTCCCCTCTCCCTGTTAAAACGTGGGGCTTTTGTCAGCTTGACCCCGACCTTCTGACAAACATGAGATGACCAGCTCTATTCCACAGGAAACAAAACTAAACAAAATGCAGGGTCTATACACATTGCTGGCCACAGCCTTTCACCTGCAGGCACCCAGAATGAGAGACACCAAGTCTAACGCCAGGAGTAAGAGAGGAGTGTGAAGAGTGAGTAACAGGATCGATAACCAGTGCACAGAACCCAGCCCAGTTCACTCCACAGTCAGGGAGCAGTAACTGCACTGTGAGACACAATACTCAGCTTTCACATTTCCTGAGATGCCACGGAGAGGCTGCTCAGATTCATATTGCTGGGACAGAGGCATCACCCAGAAACCTGTGATTCTGGAGACAGTGATTTTCAAGGGCTGGTTGAATAACTGTGAGATGAGCTAAATATGTCAAGAAACAAAGTCTGTCCTGTCCCCTTTTGTCAAGGGTAATTTTTATCTAGACCTTGTTGGGCAAATGCATAGTTTCATTTCTGAAGCCCAAAGCATGTTGGAAGGCACTTAATGTCTTAACCTTCTTGGTCTCATCACACCAAGCTGGATCTCTTCTAGGTATTTTGTATGAAGCACTAGTCCTGTGGCATGGACTCTTTATTTAGATAGATAGAAAAAGACCTTCATCTTGTGCCACCCATTTGCTTCCACAAAGAAGCTCAACAGCCCCAAATACTGCTCCAGCCTGCTTCCATCAGCAACCAGAAAAGTAACTTTAAGCCACAAAAAAAAGGCTGTTTTGTTCTGTCCTGGCCACAATCAGCACCTCGTGTGTGGTGAACACACCTCTATATAGCTTTTCTCTGGCTGTGGATTGTCTTAGCTTGAGAAGACACTTCCTGGACTCATTTTATGCTTGCTTTACTTGGCCATTTTGTCTTCCTTTCTCTAAAAATGCTTCTGTCTCTACCATAGTAAAAGACAACTCCCCAGTTGCCTTGAACGGATGTGGGGTACCACTGAAGTCAGTGACAAAATACACCTGTGCTTTCACTGCAACAGTCTCATACTGTAAAGTCCATACTATGACTCTGCAGAGAGGAGGCAGCTATCAAGGGGTGGCTGTCACACAGGGAGTATGTCTGTGCAGGGATCCAGCATGGCCTAACAGAGCAATTTCACAAGGGGTTCTATGAAGTAGCAGGAAAACCAGCACTGACCTTGAAGACATGAAAAAGCAAACATAAGGCGTCCTAGACAATACCATCAGTATCCATAAAGAGAAACTAACACTTCCATGCCATTATTTCCTGTTAAAAATGCCTGTGCATTACACAGCTATGCTGTTTGCCACAATTCTTGGTCCTACCTCCCTTTTTCCCCTTCAAAAGGACTGTCCAAGCAAATGAGAGAGAAATAATGGCTGAACTGTGTGTGCTTTTTTGAACATGCAGATGTGTGGGTTTAGCTAAATACAAGAGAAATGTGGAAGCTGTTGTCTAAGCAGAATGATTTTTTTTCTGTTGTCTATGAAAATAACCAAATTAGTGTTTCTAGCTCCTGAGAAGATTGTGAACAGTGCACAGATACAGGAAACACAGACAACGGTGGACAAAAGCTATTCCCACCTCCCACTGCAGAGTGGACCAACGTCAAATCCCATTACTAAACTCTCTCAAGATGACTTCAACGTGTAGAGTCCTGGCTGGCTCTTCAGCTGGTGGAACTGAAATAGCTCCAAATCTTATAACAGATGAGGCTTTAACCCAGAAACTTCAGGATTATAAATGCTTCACAAGTGACAAAAATCCTAAGGCTGAAGATTTTCCTGTATCCTGTATCACCCTGATCTTCTACAGTCAAGACCATCACTGGAATGTACGAATACTAAATACATTGGTCTATGCTTGTAGGATTGCTCTAATTCCTTCCTAATGATCATGTGCCAGGTATTTTTACTGTATTATGTACATTTGTTATACTGGATACTGAATAAAGGCAAATTTCAAAGAAACAAAACCCTACTACTTTAAGAGCCTTTCCAATTGGTTTTTAAATACTGCATTGTTTTAAAACAAGCTACTCTTAGTGATTCAATTAGTCTCTGAAAACACTAAAGGCAGCCTCATGAGGCAAATTAGACAGGGTTTTTATAGCAGAATTAATATTGCAAATCCTCATATCCTGTGGAGTTTTATGTGCTTGTAGAAAAAAAACCATAAAAGGTAAACTCTGGAGTATACAGTGGAATTACTGTCATCTGCCCCAGGATCTCATAGGGTCTGGAATTACTACAGTATATTGAAAGTAATTACTAATTCATTCCAGTTCAGGAAAGCTTTCTGACCAAACCCAAGCTTGTATCTTGTGAAAACTCAGCAGGAGTAAAGTATGTGCTAAGATTTAAGCATGTCTTTAAGCTCTTTCCTGAATCAGGGCTGTCCTTACATTTAAATGACTAAGGTACAATGCCTGTGCATTGTTTCTCTTTGTATTCGAACCTATGTTAGGGATCCTACAAAGCCAAAGGTAACTAGTTTTGAATGTAGGTAACATTCCACATGCATTTCTGTACAAGAACTCATGCAATATTGGCATTAATACAGACTTAACTATACGTTACAGCTGAAGTGCTCACTGACTTCTCCTACTGCCCTGGCATTTCTACCTAGAAAATTGCTTTTTGAAACCTGGGAGTTTGACCTCATACCCTGTTTTCTTTGCGGCTTCTACTGGTTTGAATGGCTATTTTTCCCACTGAACAATTATTTTCTTCTTCTAGGCCTTTTCAAGGTCCCCTCATTCCCTGAAGGAACTGTTGGGCTCAGCCCGACCTCAGGATGATCCCCATGCAAACAGAACTCCACTCCCAAGGGAGCTCTGGCAGGATCAGGTTTTAGGTGTGTCACTAGGTGCAGCTCAGGAAGAAGGCCTCAGTGATTCCTCAGCACGCTCCACCAGGAAGAGCATCCTCAAATAACCAAACACTACTGTGACAGGAAGGAAAGGAGCCACTTCTCAACAGCTACCTCAACAACCATCCATCCAAGGTTCACGCAACCCTTGGGATCCTGCGGCATCTTATACAAACTGAACTCATGGATACTGGATGAAAACACATCTCACTCCTTTTCTACCACCATCAGTTCTAGCAGTTCAGTCTGCTTATGGATATCAAGGATTTAGGTTTTCCTGGTGGATCTGTGGTCAGTGTCCCATACTGAATTAGCAAGAGAACCTAGATGTGATTTCATGGCTGGTCTCTTGGTTTAGCAGAGACTCGGAGGAAAGGTGGCAGGACATGCTCACCCTGGCAATGACAGGAATGGCCTGTGTCGTTCGAGTGACACCACCTTTGACTGGAGTCCAAGTCCATCATCTCTGACAGGCAGGGTCATGACTGCTAGTCAGGGTCCTTGGAAAGGCAGGGGCTTGGGGAGGGACTCTTGGGGTTTCCACCAACAGAGGAGAGAGTAAAAGCGTGTCAAGTTATCCATCCTGCTAAAGCCTTTACTAAGACAAAAGCTCTGATGAATAATACTGTTAGCATAACTATGGCCTTTGACATCCTTATGCTTAAAAGGTCATATTTTCTCATAACCAGTGTCTACAGTAGCATCCACAGGATTAAATGGCCAAAAAATAGCACCCATAATCAAATCTGCACCCAGAATACTTCAGCACCTTCTGGTAGAGGATCTGAAAGCACTTCACAAATGTTGACCAACATTTGGCCTCACAAACCCCAGTGAGGTAGAACAGTGTTGTCCCTGTAGGGACAGACAGACAGATTGAGGCACAGGGTTACTAAGAGACCTGCTCCCGTTCAGACACTACATTTAGCAACGCCAAGGGCTGAATGAAGGTGTCCTGACTACTGCACCTATGCTTTGTTCACACTACCACCCTCTTTCCCACAGACCTTCAACACGAGCCCTTAGCTTTTGAACCAAACCCAGGATTCTATGTACAATAGGTGAGACGATCCTTTAGCAGTCGCATAGTCAGTTATTCAATTCAATGAAGTTATTTGTGGGAACAAATGATTTCTTGTGCAAAACTCTGGGTGTAAATGATCATGCACTAGGACTACTGGGTGCAAATTTGGTGCATGATAACTCTGACCCCTTGATTATTCCCAGTCCTGGCCTCTCTCAGATAAATCTGGTTTTTTTAATTGCTTTAAATGTATCATCACACGAACCTTTAAAGATGCAGCCTGCACAGATTGTTCCATACCAGCAATGCAAGCAAACAAAATGTGGAGTGGCTTTGGGAACAACCCAGCATTCATGTAGCATCAAATATCACAACATTATAATCCATTCTAATCACAAGGGGTTGCAAGACAATAGGGAATAGGTGTATATGTTGCAATATAAAAAAAAACCCAGGCAAATAGAGCAACAAAGAAAGATTTGATTGCACAGATTTCATTTAGGTAAAGTTTCATCAAAAGCTTATCCCATGAGGAAAGGAGGCAATGCCAGTTAGCCTAGGACAAAGCTTCGGCATAGTAAAAACCACCAGCCCTGCATGAATACATGAACTTTGCATTCTGTAGAAGTCATTGCTGATTAATAAAAGCAAAAGGTTTCTCTAAATACTGTAAGTTTGGTTTTTGTCAGATAGAAGAGTTTCTTAAAATATGGGGTTTGAAGCCCACAAAATCCCATTTGTTATAGAAGTAGCGAATGTGGCCATAGTCAGGAATACTGAAGTGTAAAAACCCAAATACATAGCCCTAAACATTACAAAAACTATCAAAACATTCAATATTTTGAATTGACCTTCCCCTTCCCTCCCCCCCATGTGTCTGTTCTGGCAGTGATTGCAAGATTTCTACGCTGAGTTGTTGGCATTACTGTGCTGCAGTTGTTGGTTGGTTTTTTTGTACATTTTTCTGCACGTGTTTTTTAACCAAAAGAAAATCACCAGTTTCTATACAAAAGAAGGAACTCGAATCCTTACTCCCAAAACACAGCTACAAGATTTTCCTGTATAAAAAGTGTATTGATTTTTTTTTTTTTTGCTATAAAAAGTGACCTGTAGGGTGTCAAACCTGAAAACAAATGTTCACAGTGTTTTCAGTGTTGGCTGTTCACAAGGCATTACTGATACAGAGATAGAGAGATACCATAGGGTAGGTATAACAAATATAACAAATTGTTACCAGCTAGCAGTACCTTTGGATCCCATGAAGGATGTTCCACTTCATGTGACTCAGATGACTTCCTTTCTTTTTCCTTAATCATAAATAAAATCCCAATATTCCAATCACTATTGTAACGACCTTCCTTAGCATCTTGCACAATCATTCCTAATCTCATCCAAGCTTCTGCTGGCATCTCAAGCATCAAACTGGCAAGTCATTTCCCTTCCTGCTCTCCAACAACAAAAACAAGACTAGTTAGTATGCAGGTGCTAAAATAAGGGCTGCAAATGAGGAGCAGGTTGGTTGGCAAATATGGGTAGTTTGGAGAGGTGGAGGACATTATGTGCTCTACTTGAGCTTGCAAATTCATCAGCAAGCGATCCATTTGCACAATTCCAGGGGGAGCTACTTTACTACCACTAGGAAAATCACACAGTTGCAGCAGAAGAAGGAATAATAGAAGCAAATGGGAAATGCACAGGATCATTGGCATATTGGCCCCAAATTTCTTGCAATGTCCATTTTGCACCCCTGTATCTTAGAAGAATGGTATCCCTCTATCTCTATAGACTGGCAGGTGTTGAGTTGTGGCACAGAGGATAAATCACAGAAAACAAATGACATATAACTGTGTGTCCTTTGATTTGAAAGCACCAGTCACCTATCTGCTTATTTTGGCAGAAGTACTCTACTGTATCTTAAACATAGCTTGCAATATGGACATTTAGCTTCATGTTGCTTTACATGGAATCTCCAAGGGAATCAGAGTCATCCAAAGACAGAGGCAGATACAAGTCCTGTAGGAAGAAAGAAGAAAATGTTAACTCACACCATCAGGTTCCACCTTTGGTCGTGCATAAGGAAGCAGTCAAATGGTCCAGTTGTGCAGTTCATAGGGACAGGGTGGAAGACTCATGCACTGGTTACTGGGTGGGCTGACCAGTTTTCCAGGTAGCTCAAGACCAAAACCAAGGGAGGACTTGCACAGTAGAGCAAGAGGATCTTGGTACCAGAAGAAAGAAGACTGTTCAGTGACAAATTTGGGAGTATTTTTTTGGTCACTTATGGATCAATGTGTCCGTGATAGTACATGCATGAAAGAGCAGGACCCTTCATGAACAGCTGAACCTAAGTCCAGAATAAAGTGTCTTACCTTGATTTGACAGCTACTCTTAGGACAAACGTCTAGGAAAATCACACATTCCACAATTTAGTTTTTATTTTAAGTCACTTATGATCATTTATGATCATTTTGATGGGTTAATAAAATAATCCCAAATTTATGATTTGGATCAAATGCTGTATGTAAAGCTTTTCCAGGTTCCTTTCTGAGGTAACCATCTTATTCCACTTCCTCCAAGTTCTGGATGGAACTAGGTAAACAGCCAGCTCAATGGCTAAAGCTCTCCTTGGACCTTTTTGAGCTCTGACCCACACACAGGTAAAATATGAGCAAAATGAAGGAAAGCCCAAATACACAGAAAGGACATTCCCAACAGTCTTGATATAAGAAGAGGTAAAATAGGACTCTGAGGTGAACTCAACCTAAGAATTTATCATTTGAGCTTTAGGGGAAAAAGGAAAAATGATTTCATCATAAAGCAGGAAATTGCTTCTGGGAGAAAGACAATGATGCTTGAATACTGTGGTAACCTAAAATGCTACATTCATGTTTGCTGCTTGGCTTAAGTTAGTGGAGAAACTCATAGATGGATTAGCTTTGCCCTCAGCAGTCACCATCTATTACAAATGTTCTGGGGGCTTCACTGGAAAGGTCATAAATCAGCCAGCTGAAAACATAACATAAAGCATTAAAGAAGGTGAGTTTTACTTGTCTTTTCCAGGAAGCAGATCCTCATCTCCAAAGTCCTAAATGTGATAGTGTTTGGAAATTGCTTTAGGTTCTTGAAATAGGCAGAAGCAAAGGGTGCTTTAACAGTGTTACTTTTGCTGAACTACTGTTGAAATTCAGACTATGGGTCAGATTCTGTTCTCAATTATAAATTAATAATCAACTTGTGTTAAAACTGGTGCATTTCCTCAGACTTGGCCTGAGCAGCGGAGATCAGAGTGAAGTCCTGAGGAAAACACAGAGTTTGTTTAGACTCAGGTATTTTGTTAAAGATAGTCAAATAAAGCCAAGTAACTACAGCTGAGTAACTACTACAGCTTTTCCACATGTTGGGGATAATTTAAAGATCTGATTTGTCAGAAGCCAAAAGTCCACCTCAGGCTCCCCCAGTACCATTCAACTCCATGTCCAAAGGTCTCAATCCAAAACCTTACATGTTAGAGGTGTAATCCACTGGACTTTCAGGTATTCCTCCCACTGACTTCTCTGTGATCTGAATTATCTATGAGGCAGCACAGGTTTACTGATCTCTGCTAGGCTGTGGTGCTACCTGGTAGATACCCTGTTTGTAACCAGGAAAAACACTTACTGCACCAGAACACAATTACTACCCCAGCTGTAAAAATCACTCGTTTCCTGTAAAACAGAGCATGGCCTTAAATAATTAAAACAAAAATCCTTGAGAAGCATCATTAAAGTGATGTCTCGGAGCTGCAGGAACATTTGCATTTCTTCTGCTGCTTAATGGACCAGATTTGCCAACCCTTAAGGCATTTCAAGAGAGGAGGGTTTGTATGAAGATCATATCCATTAATAACTTGTGAACTTTCTAAAATAGTGATACAAGCTCAGGGTTAAGTAATCTCTTCCAATCCATATGGATGATCTCCAACACACATTAGTAACTCCAGGGGAAGAAACAGGCCAATTATTTGGTGTTCCCCATCTTGCTAAAGCCCACAGTGACAACCCTTTTAGATAACAGGTCAAATTCTCCACTGTCCCAACATAAGAAGTTGTGCTTCCAGAGAATATGGCCCTGACTTAAACGTCATACTGAGTAGACTAAAGAAGAAACAGATGTAGTAAGGTATAAGAAACGTAATACCTTGTGCTTACGGAGGCTCCCTGGGCTGGTTGGTGTGGAGATTGGGGACTGCTTTGATTTGGGTGTAGACAGCTGACTGCTTGAGGTCCCATTTGCTGTCAGAAAACAAGACAGAAGCTGGCAATCAGACAAGCAAGAGGAAGATCTTCTTTCTCCTTTGGGGAGATGGAAGGTATCCAGACATTTAACACAGAAATGCTATAGTTTATTCATGTTAGGCAGGAGGAAAAAAACCCCAAGCAAACACCATGGCTATTCACCCATTTTAAGGCATTCAGTTGTTCAGGATAATAGACTCTAAAATACAGTGAAATACAAAATATATTGATGGAGTGATATTTTACACTACAACTATTCACCAAATTGATCCAAGACACACATCATCACAAAAACAGAAAGACAAGTTCTGTGTTCTCAAACTGTGCAACGCAATTGAAACCACATGGCATTTAAAGGCATGAGTGGAAACCAGAGGCTGCAGATATCCTGGATCCTATACAAGAAATATTAGATGTCAAATATACACATTACAAATTAGACAAACAGCTGCCTGGAATGCCCTGGATGCAGTTAGCTGTGGCTGGGATTAAATGACCAAAAGAGCCCTTCTGAAGGTGTAAGCACAGAGTGACATGTCCCTGTTCACCTCTTTGGGGAGAGACCAGAGCTAGCTCTGGTGTTCCTCCACTACCTGCACCCCACAGGTGAATATGGTCCATCAGGGGAGGAACAGGAGAATCGCATCAAGCAACGAGCCTCTTGCAGAGATCAAAATCTGCCCTTTTGGGTTGCTTTGTTTGTTCGCGTTGCTTTGAAAAAAGCACAGTTACTCTCCATTAAAAAAAAAATATATATGATTTATTTAAACCAAATGGCTTTTGGAAGAGTTGTTTGGACTAAAAAGTAAATAGTATATAATGCAGAAAAAAAGAGGGGAAACAAAATGGAGTAAGTATAAATAAAGTTTTTCCTACCGCTGATGTTCTTTGGAGTGAGCTGATGTCTTTGCTCACTGCCAGATGTCACGATATGGATTTCATAAGGGCGTACTTACACATAGTGAACTTGGTCATTCATAGGTTGTGTATCAACTCCAGGATACAGACCCCCTTGTTATCAGGGGTTGTAAACACACAGCGCCACCAGCACAAGCAGCATTACTTAAAGGAAGGAAGTTCAAACTCATGCTGGCTCTGTCCAAGTATATTGTCTTTTTTAGCCTTTTGGTTTGCAATCCAAGCAGCAGCAAGCTGAAGGCCTTATGAGCGTTAAACTACATATTCCAATCAAGTCTACTGAAAGCGACATTTCCCAAACCTACTCCAGATGTTAACATATACAGCACAAACCACAAAACTAAACCCCAAATATTTTGACTGTCGTTTCCATAAATGGCAGTAGTGTTGCCAGCACTCCAGATAACTCCACAAATCCCTACCCCTTTTAAAGAAAGCATTTTGAATTGTGTTGATGGTTCACACAGAGGGAAAAAGACAAGCGTATGATGATCCAGGCTTGTCCTGCTCTCTGATGCCCAATGTCTCTCTATCCCATTGCTCTAACTGTAAAGGCACGGGCACAAGAGTATGGATGATTTCAGCATATGGGACTTATGCTTTCAATTATAATAGCTGAATAAGCAAATCAGATATTTAAAATTAAGCAAGTAGTTGCATGTCTGGAGGAGACCTAAGAAGAGGACCATAGAGTAAGAAGAAGGTCTGTGAGTGTTGTATTTTTAAGAGCAAAACCAGCATAACTCTTGCTTTAATGCCTAAGACAGCCTCATTCCTCTTCTGTTACCTTCTTCTGAGAAAGAGGGCATAGTTAAAGTTCACAGTATCACTGGCCTAAATGTAGTGCTCATACATGTGAATTCAAAGTGTAAAGAAATGTGCTCTAAGCCACAGGACAAAGGAGGATCTGCAGGCATATTATAGAAGCTCAGGCTCAACAGATTCATGGTGGTGTGGGCCCTCTGCCTTCACATCCATCATTTCTGTGCAGAAGGCACTATTGGGAAGAGGAGGCTACTCATCACATGTAGCTCTTTTCCCATGACAAATGCTCCTCACTGAGGAAATAGGTGTTTCTTAAAAGGTGGTAGAAATAATGATTTATAGATAATTGGGGAACAGAGTGACCCTTCAGCTCCCCATTCCACTCAGATCATTCTTTATTGGTGGGGGGAAAACTAGTTAGAGAGACCCAGAAACTGTTACACACTGGTCCCTGTGTGGTGATGTGCCACTCTTCACTTTGCTCCAGTCCTACAAAGTGAGCTGCCCTCCAGGTTGGTGGCAGAAGGAGCAGAGTTCACACATTACATGCCATACAATGAAGGCAATTCAGAGAAAAGAACTTGCATCTCTTTCATGTTTTTTTTTTTCCACCAATGACTCTGGGGTTTCTAGTCAAGAAAATGCGGGGTACAGCAGCATTAACGGAACCTGTGTTAGCCAGAATCCACCTCTGGTTGCTAAAATGCCTCTTCCTTTATTTATTTCCAGTTGCCACTGATCCTGAAGCAGGAAGCAGTCCTTCTTAAGACGAAGCATGCCACTTAGCAACTCTACAAAGAACCCAAGTTTCTCTTCCACAAGCAGGAAGACTGGAAGAACAGCTAACAGTCAGTGTGCAGTAAATAGATGTAGTTGCTGCAGGGGAGGACAGAAACTCCCTAATACAATGAGACTTTTAAGTGCTACAGCAGGGATGTTAATATTTTATGAGCACCAATGAAGAAGCAGATGTGACATTCAAACCAGAAACCCAGTAAGAAGGATGTGTATCATTACAAACACTCACTAAGAGTCTTGCAGCAGGAACACCGATTAAGAAGCCCAGTTTCATTTTCTCTCTGTCTGCTAATGAAGAATACTGTTCATAACCAAACTTTGCACACATTTCTTCTGAACTCAAATGCCAGAAAAGAGCCAGAGGCAAAGGGCAGATCCTGGGTGGTGTGTAACTCATGACTTTGGGTACCTCAGGATCTCACATGAGCTTGGCTATTGGAAACCATTCTGTATAACCAGCTTTCACTTGAATTCATTTGGGGTTTTTCACCACATTATTGTTGGTGTATTGAGTCTTATTTATGTCGTTGTATTTGTTTTGCAACCCCAATTTACTTTAAAGCCCCTTTGTGCTTATGACACATTCCTTAATTGCATGAACATGCGCACTTCCTTTTTTCCTTACCTCCTTCGGTGCACAAGACAATCTGTAGTTAGGAGATAAATCGGGTTTGCCCTGCACATGAGAGGGAGGACAGAGAATATAGCATTATGTCATGTCTGAGATCCTGAGAGATCCAGGGAAATGGAATTCTCTGCTTCTCCCGCAGATATTTTAGCCAAACTTCTCATGTGCAATTATTCCTTGAGTGATGCTCAGGTTTGCTTGGATCACTGGGACTCTGGGCCTGAATAGCCAACAATGACAAGCACCAAGACCTATACGTGAGATTGAGCTCACATTTCTGTCCATGAACAGAAGTGGTAAATGCAGGGCCAAGTATCACGGTGAGTGCACAAAATGTGTGGAGATACCTCCTTTTCTATCAGTTTGTAACATAAGGTTAATATTCCCTGCTCCATTGGGGTTCCCAGGGTTCTGCAGGTGAGTTCCTACTTTGAGGAGTACATGCTCATGTGTCACAAGAATGAGAGAAAGAACCATGAAATACATGGATGGTTTTGTCTCCAGGGCAGGGTTTGAAGTGTCACTAAGAAAATAAAGACAGGCAACAACCAGAACAAGGACAGCATAAAGCAGATGTAGAAATAGCAGCTCATTTAGTGAGCACAAGGCATCCTGGCCCCCAGGACAGAGAAGCCTGAGGGAAAAATAAAGACTCCGTTGTAGTGTTCATTCAGGAGTGGAAGAATTCAGATTGCACAGGCATCCTTTGCTCAGGCACCTCCTAACTTCCAAGCACTTGCTCTGCAGTGCTGGCACCCTTTTCTCATCACGTTTTGTGAGGATGATCTCTCCACTGGATGCACACTGTGGGTTGTCAGCTAGCAGAACATAAGTAAGCACAAGTGGGATAACAAGCTGCTCTATCTCGTGTGCAATGCAAAAGACATCTGCTGCCTTTTTAACACATTCATATATAATGACCCTGGGGAGCCAGATCTGCAGTCAGGACAGACTGACGTTCTGTATCTGTTTGCTAATTGCTGCTGCCTTGTGAATATGCTTTTGTCCCTCTACCCAAACCCATCCATTAGAGAATGGAGAAATTGAAGTCCTGCAGCAGTGTCTCAGAGCCCTGCTCATGGGCTGAGCCAAATCAGGGCTGGTAGGAGAAGGAATAGGATGGTATACTGCAGGTGTAGTTTAGTCTGGGTTTTATTGCTCTAAGCTATGTCATTTAGCAAAGCTGACTTTCACAGAAATTAAAATAGAGGTAGAGATAACCATAGAAGCTTTGAAACTCCAACTCTCTGCTCTAAATTGGCGATTAATATATTTGGGTCATCCCCGGTAGAGAGCTTGTATTTTAAAAGCCCCAGGTTTGTCAGGGATTCACAGGCTCCCTAGGAGATCTGCTGTAGTGTTTAAGACGCTTGTAATTGAAAGGTGTTCCTAATATTTGATCTGTATATCTTTTATTAAAGATTAAACCAATGTCCTGTCTCTATCCCTGACAGGAGCACAGGAAAATCGGTCCTTATCCTCTTCTTAATACTTCAAATGCATTTCAAGAGTGTTAAATTGTCCCTTCTCAAGCTTCCTTTTTTCCTAAACTGGATCAGTCCATTTTCTTCAACCTTTCCTCCCAAAGTAGTTTCTGAACCTTAGGAAATTTCTTTTGTATGTTCTCTTTTGCCTATGTCTTTCTTAGCATGTTCAGTCCATACAAAACCACAGCAACCCAAGCAGGCTCAACTAACACCAGAGACACCGATCCCTTCCAGTCTCAATTCACACCTCATATATGAGAAACTGGTTGAGCTCTACTAGCCAGCGTTTGGGAGACAGACAAGAGAAAGGCACTTGGATATATTCTTGTAGAGGGAGAAGTAAAACCCTGCTGTGTTCTGCTAATGACACCTTCCTGGAAGCAACATACTGGGGGAGTTAGGTGGAGGATATAGATGAAAGACTGCATCCCAGCTCCAGCACCAGAAAGGTGGGAAACTAAAGGATATATTGGAAGCCCAGTGCAAACTGCTGACAAAGCCAGGGCCTTCCAGACAAAATGAACCAAGAGGCGAAAACAGCCCCATGATGGAATGATCAACACAGTGTCTGGAGGAGTAGCTGGATCAAAACACTGGATATGCACTGGTGTTGCTGAGGAAGTATATATATAGGTTGGGGTTAATGAGAGAAGGAAAAAAGGATTCCCCTTGGGAATATCAGGACTGTGGTCTGTTACCACCTGCTTATAGCAAGACACTTCTTCATTCTTCATCCGTCCATTTAATGTTCATTCATTCATTTAATGTTTCATTCATTTAATAGCTGTATGGCAAATAAAGAGGTAGAAGCACCATGCCAAGAAAACAGTGTTTAACATGTTTCTGCAGATGAGCTATTTCAGTTTTTTACTATCCTTGGAGCTGAAGGGCCCTGGATGCCCAGAGGGAATTGAGCTTTTCGCAGTGAGGCCATGACACATCTAGGCAGGAGGCAGATTACCTCTGGCAGAAGGTAGCAATTCAACCAGCAAACTCGAATCAGTGCAGCAGGAGCTGACACCCTCTGTGTGGCTGCACTTCTGTGCACAGCCTTTTGTCCTGATGTTTCCTAATACAGTATTTTGTTTCCATGTTCTTTGTTGTTCCATGTTAATCCTCGTTATTTTGGGACAGGAGCTGACCACTCCTTAGGTGGCTCACTACCAGGACTGCTGTAACAAGACAGTCAAAGAATACATCACAGTTCACATCTAGCTGGTGATAGCAGCTTAGAAGCTGCTTCCTTTTCAGTGCTAGATCTACATTCTTGCTGCATGTATTTCCTTTTGTATTCTGCTGTTGTTCTGATGCAGAGGTGGCCCCAGAGACCACAGTCAGGAGCAAAGCTTTGGGTGCCATCACAGGAAACTGGGCCCCAAACAGCAGTACACTCTCTGTGTCTTTCCCAGAAAGCTAGTCATACCTGGATCTATGCTTCTTAAGACATAGATCACTAAATCCATAGCCAAAACCAGAAGGAGCAAAGGATATCAAAGATGAACGGAGATCACCTGGCACAGAAGGCAGATCCCTACATAGAAAGCTTCCAGGCTTACAAATCAGCTCAAACGGGAAGTTACACAGTCTATGATGATGGCTAACACGGCATCAGGCCACACAGTTGTACTCATTCACCTGCATAACCAACAATTTACTGCATCAGGATTGAAAGCATTAGAGTCTACAGGCTGCTGGAGCAGTCTGTGATCCACTGGAGTGTGGATGGTGGCCTTGCTGGAGTGTGGCTTGCTTCTGTTGAAGGTCTGGAGCACAAGCTGCAGTTACTCTGGTGCTGGAGATGTCTTTTGTCTCTGGGAATCTGTGAGATAATAGCTTTGGTTTTAGCAATATTATTCTCCAAATGCTTTCAGAATACACAAAAAGCCCCAGATAAAGAGCCTCAAAGCTCTTTACTGTGCATGATTCCACGGTTAGATTACAGAGGTCTGTATACAGATTGGTTATCACTGTCTTGGATGACCCATTGGGAAAGAAGACATGAACAGCTTAAGTAATGTACTCAAAGCCACAGAGTGAGTCAGTGGAGAAGACTGGAGTAAAACACAAGTCCCCAGCAACCCCAGCCTGTGTGGAGGATGGCTGCTGCTGGGCACAAAGCATTTTCACAGCTTTGAGTAAGATGTGTTTTATTTATGTTGACACATGAAGATCAGAAGCATTCCTGCAGCGAGTGGAAGGGAAAGCGGATGCAATGTTTGCATGCTGTCAATGTTACACCCTCAGAATTAGCACTAGCAAGCTCTGCTGAAGCAGTTTTTTTCCTGTTCTCTCTGTGCTGTAACAGTAGCTTATTACTTTTGTCCACTATCTGCTGGCAACACTGAAGCCCTTGCCAAGGAGTGAGGCAGAGCTGTGCACGCACAACCTGCTTTAAGCCTTAGCTGCCTCTGTGGGCAATGCATGTCGACCACTGTATCCATGTAAATCCGTTGCATGCTCATTTTTGCTGCTGATACATTATGTTCCATTTTCCTGTATGCTTTAACAGGGAAATGGCATAATCAGGATGAGAAATGGAAGAAAATAACATCCCTTTCTGTAACTCTGGTGTGCTTGTAATGAGAAGGGTTCAGACTTCTTCAGCTCAAGCAGCATGGTGATTTACTTCAGAATCTGCATTTACATCAGTGCCCACATATGTCACAAACGCCTTAGAGACTATGGTGGAAAAAAACCCATACAGAAACCCACATGGAAAAGAACAGAAACTAACAAGTCAGAATCGAAAAACCACCAAGTTCTGATACGACAACCATAGCAGAGTGAAAGACAGCAAAGACAAAAGGTACAAATGGGTACAAATCAAACACATAGAAAAAATATTTAATATACTTGAAATAAAACTGCTTTTGAATCCTTTCACAAATTAAATAGGTGAGAATTCTGGGAAAAAGAAAAAGGGTCAGATCATGTTTTATTAATCAGGCTTCATTCAACATTCCTTATCTTTTTCATGTGATAACTTCAAAATCCAACTAAATGCAAATAGTGATTCTTAAGCAATATGCAAACCCACTCACTTTATTAGAGATTCAAGGGGCAAGAACAGAGGATGATATTCCTTTTTCTCTCTGCTCTGAGAAAACAAGTCTGTGATTACGTTTCCACTGCTAAGAGTTCAGTCTGGTTTGTAGTTCTCATTAAGCAGGACAGGCTGCCATTTTTTCCTGTACTGACACCACAAGGAAGTAGAAAGACCCTTGTCTAAATGGATTAAAGGAACCTGATTTGTCCTTCATTACTGGCCTTAACTCCAGGAGCTAGCTATTGTTCAGCATTGCTGGTTGTTTTAATCTCCTGAAAGGCTCTACTAACCATGTTCATTAAACTGCATCCGATGACTCACTGTTTAGTCCTACAAGTCATTCAATCAGTTAAAATCAGGAACACAATAGTTGTCATTTCACATTAGACTATAGGTTTGTGCAGTAAGGTCTAGTTCTGGTCGTAATTAGCACCTGATGCTTATGGAGGAGGTTCAAATGCTGTTTCACACCTCATGCATGAGCTGACTCCCACATCACTGAATGGGAATGGTTTGGGTTTTTTTTAAATCAACAACATATTTTGCATCATGCCTTCAATGTACCTACACAACTTCACCACACATTTGGGATTGTAAAAGCTTTATAGGCTATTACAAACCCAAGTTTAAGAACAGCCAACAGTGTAATCCTGAAGGAAAACTCTATAAAGGCAGAATCACCTTACAGAGAAATACCTTTTTTAAAATCACAGAGCATGTGCCAACCAATTTCACAGTCTTTTTAAGCAGCTGAAGAACATCAAGAGACCCTAAACAAATGAATTGCTTCCTGGGGAAAATCCCTCTGAATACTGTCAAGAGAATTTTATATCCAGTAATCCAGTATCTACTGATGGTCAACTGTTGTGTGGTGTTCACATGCAGCATGGAATGCGCTCCATGAAGCTGAAATGCAATTTATGCCATCCACCCTCTCCCACATGACTCCAAAACTCTCCATGACTCCCAAAACTATCAATTACCAAAAGTGTGATATTCAGCCCAGCCTTTAACTCATAGGCTCTGCAGGTGTGCACACTGTTAATCCAGTTGCTACTGAAGAGGGAGGAAGGCATTTCAAATGATGCAAGCTGCTGCAGCAGGTTAGGATTCCCGTTTTCCTTCCCCTCTGAACAAACATCTCTATATCACATCAATAAACCCATGACCAGCTCTCCCGTTGCAAGGTCACTGGTCTTCTTTAAATAATGATGAGGATACATTTCTGACCCGCACAGTAATGAACATTTACATTGCACAGGAGTTTCTCCTAAATCAGTCTGCACCTGTGAGGAACATATCGGAGCACTCTGGGCCTTGATTTCCTGCCTGTGACATAGATACTTCTTTTAAAATGCAGTTAGGGCAGAAGGCTGACACTGGGGGTGAGATGACCTAAAGCCACAACTGCGCTTAACCAACCAGAGGATGCTTCAACAATAGATATTAAGTGCTTCTGTTCACTAGCACAAGCTCCTTGTTATTAAAAAGTGCCAAAGCTTCATATGCCAACGCCCAAGGTCAGTGTATCCCACAACACATAGTGTGTGTTCTTCTCTTGAGCACAGTTAGTATTCAGACACCAGAAAACAATCACTCACCATCTTGGTGGTTACCTGAATCGGCTGGAGACTTGCTCCGGCGCATGGGGGCTGGACTCTTTGCTGAGCTCTTCTGAGGGGTGGGAGATGACTTACTGCCCGTGGCATTTGCAGGGCTCCCCTTCATCACCCGGCACTCTAAGGGAACAGACAGCAACTGTGGTTATGTCCCTGCCTATGGACACCATGAAAGATCCATGGGTGCTTCGTCTCCAAAAAGCTACAGAAAGCATTAATGACAAGGGAAAATCTGCTCTCTCCATATTTCCTCCAGAAGAGAAAGGAGACATTTTAGGGGGAGAGCAAGAAGAAAATCGGCTTTGCTCTTCTGAGAAGCTGAGACAGTGTATGTCAAGGTCAGGCTAGCTCCCTAGCAGGGCCCATCTCCATACCTGTGTCCCACCAAAGATTTTCTGCCCTTCCCCTCGCCTTGGTTCTCACAATGAGAGCACAATGAAAATGGCCAACACTGACTGAGGGAAGAGTCGGGTCAAAAAAACAGTTAATTTGCTCTAACTCTTCCATGAAGACCAAGTAGTAGCAGTGCTGAGTGCACTTTATGCAGGTGCAGAAAGCCAGCAAACAGCTCATGGCATGGCACAAAGGTCTCTGAGTGGCAGATGGGACATCTGCCCCAGGAGGCTTTCAGCCAGCCTCAATCGATCTCTTCTCTGGTTTCAACAAGCTGCAACGTTTTAGATGCAGAAAGTAGAGACAACAAAATGGCTTCACAGAACACATCCTCTGTCCTGGCCACTCATCCCTTTCAGAGGGCTTTGCATAAACAAGTCTATAGGAGATTTATGTACTTGAAGACATGAGCAGATGAGAACCCCAACTTGTGTTTTCTTAAAAAATAAATACTCCAGGAAGAGTGGAAAATGTAAACATGATCTATAGTGTCCTGCAGAAGGGAACCGAAATGCTAACAAACCTCTGTGTGTCCCAGGGCTTCAGGCATGCCAAACTTTCAAACCCACGGTTTATTTACATTGAGAGCTAACAGCAAAAGCACTTTTCACCCTTGGAGTTATTGGCTTAACCCAGTTAAGAAGGAGGCAATAAAAAGGGGATTTCCTTTCTGTCAAACACCAACTGGTCTCACCTCATCTCCTACAGCAGATCGTCCTCACCAAGATGTGAAAACCAGGTCTTTTTTACAGACATGAATTAGATGTTCCATATACAGACTGGTTTGTATAGGAAGGTTCAGCTCAGCATGCATGGGCTGGACTGAGGATCCCCTGACTGGGTTCCCTTACAGGAATCCACACATAGCAGATAAATACTTGGTCAACCAAAACCAAGCTGTCTGACCTAAATGTATGGGTTATTTATGTATATATCACTATATCTATGCAAATGCAATTGGCTTAAATTTTTCCCCATTCTCAGGCAGTCAAGAATCAGTCTCTTCTTGCAGATGGTTTGTGAGAGAGTTTGCTGTTGGGTCATGCAGTATAAGAATATGAAGAGAGGATGCCCTGTGCTCCAGGCATACTGCATGGGCATAAACAAACCTACAGTGAGGTTATTCTCTCTCCTGCTAAATGGATTTTGGAAACTGTAAATCAGGGATAGAAGAAGGTGTGGGGTTTTTATCAGAGGTACTTGACTTCTCACAGATGATGCTACAGGAAGGCTTGGAGGGCTCCAGTGTTGATATAGCCCCAATTTTTTATACATGAAGAATAGTAATAACTTGGGTGGGGAGTGTGGAAGGTAGATTAACGAATGATACTAATGAATATAGTGTTGAAAAGACACTGTGAAATAGCCACTAGGGAGAGTGTGCAAATAACTGCTCCAGCCAAGCCACAATATGGGCAAAAATCAACTTCAGCCACTGAAGAAGGGGTATTTTAAAGATACATATATATATATATATATATATATATTATATGCATGTAGCTGTTTAACAAAACCAGCACAACATTTTGATGGTAGATCATGATTCATTTGCCCAGCCACAGGCACCAAATGCTATGTGAGATACACTAGAGTACAGCCTCCCTGGAGCAGAATGGGTCTCCTGGTGTGGTATCTGTCAATCACATATCATGTGGGTATCTCAGAAACAAAGGGGGCCTCAAAGGGTGTCAGACATCCATGTTTAGTCACAGGAATTGCTCCCTAAAAAAATAAACCTGAAAGCAGAAATACTTTGTGCTACAACTTTCCGAGAGCTTTCAGATTTATTTTCTTCCCAGGGGATTAATTCCTTGAAAAGAAACTCTGCTTTGCATCTTCCAGCACAGACAGGCTGACACTGAGGAATTCCTCCAGCTCAGCCGCTGGCAAGTGTCACTACACCAAAGGCAATCACTGAGCATTTGCACATCTTGAGACAAGGTTCTAAAGGTGGAAACCTGACTGTGCTGAAGTTAGTGTAAACAGGCCTCTAAACATCACAGGGGGCATGACATTTACATGGGCTGATGCTGAAACCAGCAGGTATGAACGAGACAGAGCAATGTCATCTCAGCTATGGGGATTAGAGGGCGGAAGCTGTGGTGGGCAGCCAGGAGGAAAGAGATGACATAATCCTCTCTTATGCTATTTCTCATTTTGCTTCCTGATCTCCTGCCAGAATGAACATAATAAGCAGCAATCCAAGTGCATGTCATCCTAACAGGCAAGAAAAAGCACCCCATGACAGAGGAGATTTTAGTAAGTGACATTCATCTGCAAGACTTCAGGACTCTTAACAGCATCTGACTTGTAACAAGGAAGGATGATGGGTGCATAGCAGGGAAACGCTGCTGGCTAACAGCACCTCATCTGCTTCTTGAGAGGTGCTAGGCGCCCCTACTCCCCTCAAAATACCACCGTGAGATGCAGTTACTTGGTGCCCTCCCAACAGTAAGCTTTGCTTATTTTTGCTAAACAAATAAGCCAAGAAATAAGCTGGAATAATCAGTAGTAACCAGGAGTGTAGGCAGAGAGCTGGGCTTCCCATCAAGTTGTTCTTCTAGGATTGCATCCAAACTGTTTCACAGTGTGGAATTCCCCGTGGTGCTGACTCAACTGCTGAGTGTTAAAATGATGAAGCTCAGGTTACAAATCACTTCCCCAGCCTGAGATGGGCTTTGTTCTCTGCCTGCAAAGTTTCAGCTGATCCTTGGAAACTTTCTTTGAATCACCCAAACCATCTCATGGGTTCATCTGGAGTACACAGGTCAGAAGTACCGTCATCAAATACAATCAGGAGTCATAAAAATACAGTGGTTGAAGATTAGAGGCTGCTTGACTTCCTGGTACACAGCAAAAGCCCTCTTTGGTCTTCAATGCTGAGCCAGTTTGTAGCACGTAAGAATGCCATGGAGTGGTGTTCCTTACACAGGATACCTAGAGCTTTGGGAAATAAGCCTGAATGTCTGGAGTCACATTTTCTTCTAGCTTAAATGGTCAAAGTTACACTAATTTACTCTTGCTGCATCAGCAGACAGCCTGAGCTGTTGGCATCTATGGTTATCAGGTGGGGTAGGGGCAACACCTTCGAGCAAACTCTGTATATTCTGTGAAATCAAAGACTTCATGGCTTATTTAATCATAGAAATTCACGTTATTACAGAACTGTGCTTGCAGTTGTAACAGGGACAAATAATGGTGCTGTCCTAGTCTTTCCCCCAGAAAAGGGAATTATTGTTCTGCTTTCTGGATCAGCAGAAGAAAGCAGTAGAGTGATTTTTCTTTTAAATGTGCTTGTTCCCATATTTTAATATTCACATGTGTAGGTAAGGACAAGAGTCCTTTAGTTCTCAAGAAAAATGTATCTATCTGACTGCAACTGGATAGACACTACCAGATTCGGCAGTAAATGTCAAATGGTGCAGGAGTCCATCTATTCTGACTCGGGCTACAAGTTTCTGACAAGGCTACACTGTTTGCCCTATTATAGTACGTGCTGACTGTACAGTATCACAAAAGGATGCTAAATTCCATATAGTTCAAGGTGTTCAAGGCCAGGCTGGACAGAGCCTTGGGTGGCATGGTTTAGTGTGAGGTGTCCCTGCCCATGGCAGGGGGGTTGGAACCAGATTATCTTAAGGTCCTTTCCAACCCCAACTATTCTATGATTCTATATACTAGGTCTTAAAAACCAGAATGGAAGCATGCAGCATTATTATGTGATACAAACAACTGAATGGAAGTAAAGCCATAGATTGGAGAGCAGTGTGAGTTTGATGTTACCGCTTTCATCCAAAGAAAAGTCATCCTGTGCATAGCGGAATTTTTCTGGACCACAGGCGATGAACACATCATCATCCCCAAAGAAATCGTGCAGACAGGTCACCTACAGAGAGAGCAAAGTCATTCATGTTAGTTTTAATTGGCAACTTTCTGATGTGGCTTAGTTAGAGGGAGCTGCCTCTCTGCTGTTCCCCTGTCCCATGCTGATTCAGTCCTACTTCCTGTAAGCCTGGTGCACACAAAGCTTCTCTGGGCAATCCAAGCATAAAAGTGTAATTGAAAATAAGAAATTCCCACCTACCTTGCAAATTCTGAGGGACTGAAGGATGGCATTTCCAATCCATTCAGGAGCTGACAGAAAACATCAGTCACCCTAATGGATGACACAGGCATTCCTGAGCTACTTGGGACACCACTGCCCATAGAATCATAGAATCCCAGACTGGTTTGTATTGAAAGGGACCTTAAAGCTCATCCAGCTCCAACCCCTGCCACGGGCAGGGACACCTTCCACTAGAGCAGCTTGCTCCAAGCCCCTGTGTCTAACCTGGCCTTGAACACTACCAGGGAAGGGGCAGCCACAGCTTCTCTGGGTACCCTGTGCCACGCTGATGAGTATCTTAGTACCAACAAAGCCTAAAAATTCAAAGAACCACTAAAAAGGCAAAGAGCTGCAGGTCCCAGCACAGGGGCAGAAACGTGACTCTTCCTGAGCAGGCCTCATGATGATAGGTTTAAAAGGCCAAAGGTTTATCTGACCATTGAGGGAGAGGCCCAAGTTACCACTGGATGCCCTTCCCACCCAAGCAGCATGTAAATCCACAGATTTACTCCAGAGGTTGTGTCTCCTTCTCCCTGCTTTTGCCACCCAGATATGTGATGGTGCATGGTGCAGGGCTGCCCATCCCACAGAAGGCCAGGGAGGGGAGATGTGCACAAGACTGACACTGACATTTATAATGGAGGTGTGAGGCTGACAGCTGATGCTCAGTGTTTTGGCATGTCTGGATACTGTGGTCTTAACAGAGGATAGCTGCATTGCAAGGGGGTGGAGGTAACTGGGGGGAAACTTAGAGCTGAATTTCCATATCTACTGATCTCTGAGCTGGACTGTGAAAAATTCATTTCAAGCTCTAATGAATTGACTATAAAGGAGGCTTTTGGATATCTTAATAAAGCTCAGTATTTCACACTGGTTAATATAATGTATAATTAAAGCACTGCCTGAGAGTGCCAGCTCTGGATAGGATGCCAAACATTAGCAAAAAGCTTGCTTTTCACATCAGCATGACTTTCAAAATGGAGCAAGCTGAAATCTGCTATAGCTTTGATCAAAGGTAGAATTATCTTTGCAAACTTCAGTGAATTCCAGTTTCTGTTTGCCTAAAATTAGGTTGAAAATCATTAATATGTTACCTATAGAGAATTCTCCCATGGTAAATATGACATTTCAAACCAGCACTTGGTATTATAGTCCTCCCCCTGAGGATGCTGGCACCAATTCATTTGCAAATGATTGGGCTTGGCAAGATACACTGCTTCCCATCTGAATGCTAAGTATTATACTTATGCCATGGCACAAACTGAAGTGCTGCTTAGCTCACCCTTCACTACAGAAACAACTGCAGAGTTAAACGTGCAAAGCTAGGTCACCACATAAGGGTTCAAACATTTCCCAGCCTTTTAGAAGAAATCAGACAGAACCTACAGGTGCCTTTATTGTCTGCAGGTCGTAAGTCAAAGTGTATATTTTGTCCTTAAACTCTCCACAAGCACCACAAGCAAAATAAAGTCCAGGCCACCATGAAAGCCTTCAGATCAATGGAAAACTACCAGCATGCACAAGGCTAGAAACCTGGTTACATGTCAAGCAGAGACACTTGGAATTCACTTTGCTGCGTTCTTGTCCCTTCAGATAGTAGGTTATTATGTGTATTTTATAATTATGAAGAGCTGTCTGGATGAGCACTGGGGCTGGTAAAGAAATGAGATTATCTCCTTGTTGAGCTCCTGATATGCAGGAAACAATAAGTGCTGCATTGGCTTTATTTGTTCCCTTTTGTTTCCTGCTGTAACTTCCACTATTAAGACCTCACCACAACACAGCAGAAAAGACAGCAAAAACGCAAGCCCACTGTCATTACATAGTGGAAAACATTGCAAAATCCAGACAATAACAAGGGGCACATGTTATGCAGTTTTAGCTGTGCTGCTCATGTCCACCACGTGTGTGGGATTTTCTATTTACCTTTGGTTTATTAAACTTCAGCCCAGGATCATTACTGCATGTCCCTGAAACAGGCCCCATACGTACTGCTGTCTACATGAACTTGCTGGAGTAAACTTCCTTTGTGAAAACATGGGACTTAAGTGCTGGATCTTACAGCATTAGCACCAGCGCCAGCTTGCCTAAGCAGTGCACAGACAAAGAAAGCCCCAGGAGAAAGCCCTGGAAATGCTCATTCCTGAAGGAGGTGAAGCTAAAGAGGATGCTAGCTGGGAAGCAGGATTATGGGCTGCTCTGCTGGGACAGGGAGTCTTGCATGACGGGGTTTAGTGTGAGGTGTCCCTGCCCATGGCAGGGGATTGGAACTGGATGATCTTAAGGTCCTTTCCAGCCCAAACTATTCTATGATTCTATCATACCTGGTTTGAGACTTTATCAGCCTGTATGGAACATTTCAGGGATGTTCTTTCAAGGAAAGCCAAACCTCTACCCTGCATTAATTGTTGAGGGGGTTTTAGTGACTCCTGAGTAACCCTGTAAGTCTTCTTAGGTTCATTCTTCAAAAGTCTTTTTTTCTCATGTTTTCTCAATTAAAAAAAATTAATTGAAACTGGCACAAGTCTCCCCCCAAGCAGTCAGGACTGTTTGGAAAGTCTATGTTCTGCTTTCGCTTCATCTGCTGTTCTAATTCTATCCAGTAATGAGTCTGGAACACCATGAATACCCTGAAAGAAAGTTTACATCAACAAAAATTCACCCCAGCTGATAGCCTGAAGATCAGCGCTTTTAAATGCTGCATTTTGCTTTTAGCTATACATTCATGAAAGCACAAAACAAAAGCTGATAGAAAGCACAAAACAAAAGCTGATAGTAGCCAGCTATTACAAGGACCTACCTGAAAATGGTGATTTTCTTATGACTGTTATCATGCCCCCTTAGCAATGACACTGGAAACCATCAAATTAGTCAGATTTTGTCTTTTTCCATTGTTAAGCCTACAAGCTTTTTCAACTCCACCAGAAATGAAACTCATGTATATAATTACAGCAGACAAGGATAAATAGCATTGATTTCCAAGATGTATATGCATGCCATTGTTTAAAGGAGGATAATATTTAATTTGAAATTTGGGATTAAAAAGACAACATGGATTTTTAAAGGATCATACTGCATTAAATGTTTCCTCTCCCTTTCCTGTAGCTTAAGCAAATCCAATGAAGGAAGTCAATTCTTCACACTCCGGTCGGTGAGGCACAAGTGCATTTCTCACAAAGCAATTCTTTCTAATAGATTTGATGGTAACATTTTCCTTTATGTCAAGGTTTGATTTTTTCCCAAACTTTATGATATATTATGAAGGAAATAGAAGTTGGTGGAGATTAACAGAGATTTTATGGAGTGCAAAACCATTTGTAATTCCTTAGGTTTTCATTAAGCGTAGTTTCTTCTCTTGTTAAATGAAATCCTTCTCTGCTTGTTATCAGAGAAACCTTCCCAGAGAGGAAAATATCCCCCCAAGAGGGGATTTCTGCAGTGACAGTCCATTAGCATCTGCTGCAGGAATTTTAATTGCAGAAAGGAAAGATGGGGCCTTCTGAGAGATGCTTCCTGTTCACTTTAATACAGCAGTTGTAGAACTAAGCGGTTTTCAGGGTTTTGACAAAATGGAGCTTGCCTCAAGCATCTCTCTGGGTGTGAGCTCACAGTCTGCTGAAATATCTATTCTGCTACAGGTATTTGGAGTTCAGCTGGAAAAGGAGCAGTAAACATGCAGGATATATACCTGCCCAGCTGTGAATAACCGGCTATTTCTACCATCCTCCAGGAGGCAGCAGCAGCATTTACAAAGTGTAATTCATTAATAAGTAAAATAACTAGAAGGAATCGGGAATCAAAAGCCTGAAGACTTAAATCTTAGAATCCCCTATCCATGCAGAGCCTCCTGCACATTAAATGGGTGTTATGATTAACCAGCTCCTTTTGTTCCCTTTCCATCTTCAGAATGGTGGAGCTCGCTGTGTCTGCATGGCTGACAGCTTGCCCTCACTGTCACTCTCTGCAAGCGCGAACATTGTCACAGCAGTAACATAGGCTCCAGCCACATTTTGGTTGTTTCACTGCTGGATCGAGCTCTGTAGCTCCTGTGGCTGCCACTTCAGGAGGAGGCTCCAGAAGCCTGGCTTGGCCATCACTGTTTGCCAAGAAGATGACAGAGCATGTCCCTGAAGAGGAATACATCACCAGGAGGGTTAACTGAACTGTCTTTTCATCTTTCAGAGAGGTGTCTTCATCAGAGGTTCCTATTTTTAGCTAATGGAGCCAGGTGAGGCTGAATGATAAATGATCAGATGCTATAGCTAGTGATTATTCAGAACAGTGATTTATGTACACAGTCCTGCTTCCAGACTTTCCATTATGTCATGGAATGAGGAAAGACCTCTAGCTAAACAGCCAGCAGAGGTCTGGCAAAGGAGGTTTGGAATAATACCACCATGGGTTCGACCCAGGGGCTGAACATCTTCCATCTTGGGGATGTCAGCTTTAACCAACTGCCTGACTCTGTTCAAGTCTTTGGATCAGTGAAGGCCAGTGCAGGGCTTCTCCCTCTGCTCCTCTCTCCCATTTCATAATGATTTTGCTAAGTGTTCTCTCTGTAATATCCCTCCTCTTTAAGAATTTAGACAGCAGAACAGAAAGCGATAGCAGTACATAGGAAGCTTCCAACTGCTCCCTAAGTTTCTGCCGATCTAATGATTATGCTCAAAGAAAAGAGATGTCCATTTGCTTTCTTTACATGATCATACTTCTTCAGCTTGTAGGCTTCCAGAGTTCAGAACAGGGGGAAACTGCCTTCAGAGACAACTTCTTTAAGCCGAAAAGACTGCAGAGACAATTTGCGTGCCAAACACACATAAAGCCCGTCCAGAGCACAACTGAATTAAGACACACTCATTTTCTAAGTTGCTTTGATAAATGCTGTAGAATTGAAGACATCCGACCATCTGTTAGCTAAAGACAATTAACGTATTTTAGATGCTTGCTCATGCCCTTTCTCTTCCAGCACTAAGTGCTAGATAGAGCTAAGGAAGTCAGACTAGCAGTTAGACAGGCACTGAGAGTTAACTGAGCTGAGAACAGAACTAAAATCTGTTTAAATTCTGCATTAACTCAAACCAGAAATCTGATGGACTTATTTATATTCCAGCACTTGTACCCCAAGTCCAACTGGCAGTGGTATGTTTATTTCAGCTATTCTGAGAAGCCAAAGTCCTAAATCACAAAGGCAACTGTGCTTTACAATCCATTAGTTGGGTGTTTGCAATCAAGAAAGCACGGTATAGAAACCAAACACAGCCTTGTCCACAGGAAGATTCAACAAGGTCATGCACCAGAGTGAGTATCAGGAATAAATGAACATACAGAGCAGACTTTAAATGGACTGCCTTCTGACAAGCTCTTCACCACATATCCAGAAAGAAAAAGATTTCAGAAGACTTAAGGGATAGGATGGAAAATAAAGATGTTGATATTGGAACGCACAGCACTTTATACATTTTTTCTTAACAGTCTGATACTGCAAGCCCAAAGCAGACACTGAATTGATTTACATTTTATTAGATTCTGGTTTCCTGCATTTAAAAAGAAGAGATGTTTGGATTCAATTATTTCTTTAAAGCATGCACACACCCACTCAGTATATTCCACATTTGCATTCCCAGAAAGAGAATTATTTATCCACTTTTGGGAAAAGATACTGCTTAAAATGGATCAGCAATAGAAAGATGAGCAGAAAAAGCACAGATGTTGACATTCAGAAATGGATCAGGAGCGCTCCTGCATGCCCAGCCCATGCCATAGAAGTACATGCAATTACACTTTGGGGACCCCTTTTCTGAATTGCCCAGCAGTGAGGGGAGGGGTCTCAGTCATCTCTCTTCCATCTCTGCTCCCCTCCACCACCAAACATCCACATGGAAACCTGGGAAGACCACGGTAGTGCTGTCCCCTCATTACTGGGTTTGCAGTGAGCCATCATGAGGAGTAGGAAAAGTCATCTCTATTATCTAGGTTTCAGGGCCCATAATTTGATCTCTCAATAGAAACTTGAGATTTCCATTCTTTAAAACATTATTCAGGGATCTCAACCTTTTCTTGTATTCGTGACAGCCGCAGCTTATATTTATGCTACACAGTTTGATTGAAACAATCAATTCCACTCTTCCGTACAGATTTCTCACTTCAGAAGAGAAAATTCTGGGCAAGTCATAAGGATCAAGTGTTTTCTTTGATGCAAAAGGGAATTTTCACACCTTTTTATTGCTGAAAAATGCAGATCCTCTCAATTAGCCCACAGAACTACAGAAGGTTGATTCCAAATGTTGTATGTCCACTTGGACTATTTTGTTATAATGTGACTAAACCAGAGTAGGGACACCAGCTTCTGACCAATATGCATTATTTCTATAATAAGCATTTCTGTTGCTTATTTAAGTGGAATAAGAAATATTCATGCATGTATGTGCACAGCAGCTCGTAAGACTTCACGCATGAAGAAACTCCGCTGTCAAAAGGGCTGCAGCACAAGGAGCCTGTTTAAGTATTGGAAATGGCTGCGTTTGAAATAGAATAGAATAAAAAGCAAGGGAGGGGGGGAAGGTCAATAGCCAAGAAACCCAGTAGGAATGTTAAAGCTGAATTTAATATATCTGGTGAATTAGTAGTGCTTCCAAACTGTGTGAAATCCAATTAGCCTCTGGAAGAAAGGTTAGTGTGTTATCCCCATTCCCTATACATATGGAGGACTGTGAAACAGATAGGCTGTTGATTCTTTTTTTCTTAGAAGAAAGGCTGTTCTTGCATTCATGAGGGTATTAGGCTGAGGAAAAACATGCTGTGCAGTTTGGAAACATAAGAAGCACAGCCATCAGTACCAGTATATAAAACATTACCCTTTCTCCAGTCAGAAAACCGTAAAACCAGAAATTCTAGGTGGCAAATTAAGACTATGAAAGTGTTCCAGCACAACTTGCCCTAAAACAGGTAGCACTGAAGAATTAGAGAACTGTCAAACCATTCTTCCTAATCATCCCCCCTCATCACTCTTGAGAGGAAACAGTAGTTCTGAACTCCAAAAGAGCATCAGAAACTTTGGAAGTAGTGTCACCACACAGCCAAGGTCAAGCGATACTGCTGGAAACAGGAGGCTTGGAAGTAGGAACACAGGGAATCTAACAACCTACTCAAGGTCAGGCTGAAGAGCCAGTGGGCTGGAATTTCCAGTTAATGGGATTTCCAGCAACACGCTCCTAAAACCTATAGCTGTTGCTGATCCTGTTGTGCATATCTTTGTGAAAGAGAAAGGCTCTTGTTCAGCTTTGTGTGTTTTTCTTCAACTGCACAATGGTACTGAAGGTGATGGAGAGGCACTGGTAAATAGAGCTTCACGCTGCTTAAAACACGAACAAACAGAACACCACACACCGGGACTGGATAGTTTGGTGTGTGCTTGCAAACTACTTCCTCCATCTTCAGGGTGCCCAGAAAGAGTATCACCATTGCTGAACAGCAGAAGGGCGAAAAGTTACACCAAGCATTTGCTGCTTATAAGCAAGCTCTGAGGGCTGAAGGAGACCAACAGCCATATCCTGACTTCATTTCAATACCAACTTTCCCTCGAGGAGTTTTCCCCTCTGTACCCCACAGCATCTACTTGGTGTGTGAGAAGGTCACAACCAGCACCCCCACAGCCACCCCTCTGCCTGCTGACTTTTGTTTGGGGAAGATGATGGGGAAGGGAGGAGGTAAATGTAGCTGTGAGAACTGCTCCCATTCCCAGAAGCAGTGTGTGATGTCTGCTTAAAAGACTAAGACATCATCTCCGCTTTCCTTACCTGCTAGAAGAGAGTCTTTCCCTCCTCAATGTCTTGTAAGTGTTCCTGGCTCCTGCTCCTTCTTTTCTCTTTATCAGTCAGCATTATGTAAAAATACTCTCTCCAGTGAATTATTTCATGGTTAGATGAATCAAGAACTTAATTCTCAGCCCAATCATTTCAAAGGACAGTACACTGGCCACCTACCAAAGAGAAATCCCTTGGTACTTTGACCCACCTGAGTACAGTTACAGATTTCAGCCCAGTGCAGCACTGGTCAAAGATGAACCCTCACTGGGGGACAAAACTGATTTATTCATGCATTTCCATTTGTCAGGGGTAAGTCCACTGTCTTCCAACCCACCCGTTCTGCCTGACTACTGCCCAGCATGCAGCTGTGGAAGCAGAGGGCAGCAACATGCTTTTGGGAAGAATTAAGTTCTGGCAAAATGACAGGTGTACGAAATAGTAGGATTTGTTCCACAGCCTCTTTGTGGTGTGGTGTACAGAGACATAAGAGAGGAAATTCTGTCTTTGACAATCACTCAGAGTGACCAAGGAAATTATATTAAATATGAACAGATCTGGTTTCCATTTAACAAGTGGATGTGTTTTACTCACTGAGGCAGCCTCTCTTTAAAAGATGCAGTTATTCAACATTGTCCTGGCTGCTGCTGACATCAGTAACTCCCTTCCAAAATAATAAGTCTTAGGGAGAAGTCAGAGTTAGACTTGCCATTATTATTAGTGCATTAGGGGAGCTCAAGGGCACTTCACTTGAAGTCAGGCATCACCACTGACTCTGAAGGCAGCATGTTTTGGGCTGCACAGCAGCACACTAACACACTTCACTACAGATAGCCTTGTCTTTCTTGATGTCTGTAGAAGGCAGCATATGTTAATGAGGATTATAGAAATGTATTATCACAGTTTTTCGTGGGGAGGATGCACCCAGTTGTAATTAAAACCTTTTTCTGACCAGACAAGACTATTCTGTCAATGCAGCTTATGCACATATTTGTGTCTCAGGCTGAACTTGTTTTATGCAGGGTCTAGGTCTCCAACTACACAGCTTTTCAAACATCTCTGCTATTTATGTCATATCTAAAGATACTTCTAATAATCAATCCTTGGATGTGTCACTAAGCTCATATTTTGTACAGGTCCCCTCAGTTTTGTTCAACATCTGCAAAATCCATAGCACTTTCTCATCAAAGGAGATGCCAAAAAGATAACATTTATACTTTGTGCTATCAACTGTAATGGAAAAAAGGCACCAGTATGAAGTATTCAGCCTTCAAAGTCATCCTTCCTAATACACACCTCCAAACCTGATGATGAACAAGCTGTCCTGTCCTCCAGTGTAACTTCATTTGCAGCCTATGGATCCAAGTCAGCCTAATTCTTCAAGACGATGAGAAGATGCAACTGGTTCTGTTCCTAATTAACACCGGCCTTGCATGTCACTCCACTCATAGCATCAAAACTGTTGCTCAATTGCTAAACTATTCTCTAAAGGCATTTTGACTAGTTAAATTTTGCAAGGCTCTTTATTACACTGTTAATTGTGGAGATTAATGGGAATTAAAAATGGTGTCCTTTAAAAATTAAACTGTAACAGATGCTACATCCAATTGAAAGGAACGTTCCAATCGCCATCAAGCTGTTCTTTCGGGGAGTGAACATTTCTGCCTTAATTATAAGTCTTTGTTTGGGGAGATATCCTGAATTTACAGCCAATGTAAATGCCCTCCTTATGGGAACCATTTTGTTTTCACCCTAATTTCTGTTAATCTTTGAATAAAGCTAATAACTTTTTTCTCATTACCAGGTCTTTTGAATGCGGCTGACAGCTAACGAGGTCATGGAAAATTCAGCATTATGTCCTGAGCTAAACCATACTACGGTAGAAATTACCAGTGTTAAGCAGGCTGGGAGATAAAAATACGTTGTCCAGACAATGCAGCGAGGCTGCTGAAATGAATGTTCCAACGCCTCTCACATGAAAATGCCTTTTCCCCACCCCTTTTATTCTTTCTTTTTCTTTTCATTTGAAATCCATTCCATCCCTTCCATGTCCACAGGATCAGTGACATGTTCGAGCTCAGTATGCAGTAATGTTAATGGAATAATTGATGCAGGAGTGCTGAAATAGAGTATGTGTAAAATGGCAGGCTGCATAATTGTCTGGAGTGAGTTCAAGCATTTCTGCAGTGAAAAACGGTCCTGTTTTATAATCCCATCACGCCTCCTTGCTGCTGAGTAGCAAGCAAATTTCGTTTGGACATGATCCCAAGATGCAGTTGATTTACTGGGAGGATTCCGAAGGGCAGAAGGTTAAAGCCTTCTTGCCCCAACTTAATAGCACCTGGGAGAGGTATTAAAGGGTCCACACTAGTTTTGGAGGTATCATTCAGATGACATCATTGTAATAAATGTCTAGCACAGCAGCGTGAAGCTTTGCTATTGAGCAGTGCCAAAAGAGGACCTGATTTACAAATCAAAATCCTTTTTAATATTTCACCTTTCTTTTTGAAATATAAAGAATTGGGTGATGGAAGAAGGGGGAATAAAAGGAGTTTTAAAAATTATGACGCAATTAATTTCTGCTTCTTTGAAACGTGCAAGAACCATTATATTGGATGGCTTTTCTCATAAAATGAGTCGTAGACTACTGAAGCAATTAGAAACTAATTGCTATGAGATTCCCCCAAGAGATATGTGATAAGAGAAACAGGAGACAGCCAGTGACTTACAAGCAGAACTGTATCTGTTTCTTTCCCAATGTCTACAAAATGGCAAATTCCACTTGTACTGGTGCAGAGGTGACTATCCAAGCACACAGATCAGCCAGCTGCAGAGGGTTGTACACATTTACATTCCCTTTCTGCACTGTCTCTGGGATAATAGGATATTGTTTTTCTTATGTGAATCACAGAAATAGCACTGGATTATTCCCTCCTTTCTCCGTTGCTGAATGAATTTGTCAGCTCTTCACCCATCCTTCACTCTCCATCTCATCCCCAGCCCTCACCCCTCTAGACTATGTCATTTCCATGACACATGGAGTCTTTCTGCTGGTGTGAAGAGCATGAGCCTGGCATCTGCCCGTGCAGGGCTTGTCTCTGTGCCACTGACATAACAGGACTGAGCTATTCATTCCCAAATGCACGCTGGTGTGAGGCAATAATGAGCACAGGTAGCACCTTGCAGTGGACATCACCTTTCCAGGGGTAGATATTACAGATTCTTTCCTCCCTCAATCATTCCTGTGATCCTCACCTCTGCAGAAAAGAAATCATTTTTTGTTCCTTGCAGGTTTTGAGTCAGCTTTTGCTCTCATACACGCAACAACCCCAGGTCAAAGCACCAATTCTGAATCCTCACTGTGACTGTGGAGATCAATCAACTTTGCAACTACGGTTAAAACAAAAGGATGCTAAAGAACCCTTTGTTAGGTTCAGTAAAGCTGATACCTTAATATCAGTTAAAAGATGTGGCTCTTTTGTTCGATTTGTTGTGGGTTGGTTTGGATTTTTAAACTTTGTTGTGGATGCCAAGAAAGAACCAAGGTGGCTGTTCCTCGTGGGAATGCTGCTCAAACACAAACTCCTGTGTAGACACTGCAGAAAGACTCAACATACAGTTATGAAAAGAAAAGTAAACAGAAGGGCCAAACCTGTCTTGGCATACAAGCCTCTTGGTACAAACCTACTGAAGTCAAAAGATGACACAAAGCATCAATCTGCCTTCACTCCCTGATTAGACTGACAGCACTTCTAAACTCTGTGTTTTTATTTTTTCCCCTCCAATGTTTTATAGCTTCCCTTTGCTCCCTTCCCCTTTCATCTCAGATCAGTTTTGACAGGTAATCCAGCACTATCAGCCCCTCCTGTGGAGATCTTCTCTATACCCACAGTGGTATGCTTTCAATTTGCTCCAGCACTCTAATAAACATCTAATGCAGACAGTGTGGTCTGAGGATTTTAGGAAACACTGAATGTCTGCAATTCCAGCAGGGTTCCATAAGAACTACAGAAGCACAGCATTGCTGAAGCATGGGATAGCAGGAATATGTGGGAAGAGGTAATTGCAACAAGACCGGTGCTGTATTTTCATTGGTGTCTCTGAAGAAATACTGTTCAGTCCAGAATACATACTTCCATTGGGAATGTGGTGCTGGAGTTCACTACAATGTCACGGTACTAAACCAAGTGCCCTTTTCCTTTCCCTTATTTTTAACTCTGGACCAAGAGGCAGTAAAGCATCTGTGACCAAATAAGGCAACACCTGAACATCCTTTAAAAGAAATTAAGAAATCATACCCTGACAATTAGCATGCTGGTGCAGGGGATTCTCACAACATCAGATTAACCATGCTACATGCACAACAGAATGATCTAACAAGCGTTTTGCTTTTGCTGTGCTGTTTTGAACTCAAACACACCAAAGTAATGTTAAAAACTGGATACTCTTTCCTTTACAGTCCAAGCTAAATATTTCATTTCTTTCCTCAAGAGAACACATAATCCACACCTTTGTATTGCTTTACTTCCAAGGCAGTTTTCTTGGATAAAAGGAAAAACTATGGCTGCAAAGAGGAAAATCAGTTTTAGATAACGAGTAGTGTATTTTGCTCTGTGACTGCTTTTCACTTCTTTGTAATACCTAGGAAAGTATTAAATGCTGTTACACAAGCTGAGCTGTATGTAAGAAGTTTCATTGACAAGTATGCTGTCCATTTTCCCTAGTTACCTGGTCTGGGTTTGTAGATCCAGCCACTCTGCCTCTGGTGTGTTGTATTAAGTCACAGTTTTTATTCAGTTGAATTCTGACTGTGACATTGTCTCATAAGATAATGTGGATTTTTATGTTATTCTGGCTCCTTGCTGTGAGATTTAGGCTATTGTTTGTTGGTTTTTCCTTCTCCTCAGGATGTAAGTGGAAATCTGAGAAGTCCTGTCTTACAGCCTGAGCCTTTGCATAATCCTCTTTGAGGTGCCCAGCTCACCTATATTGAATTGAAAATTAAAGCATCAATATTGTAAGCTTTTCCACTGTGCTCTGGTGGTACACTCTGATTGTACCTTAAACAGACACGTCTGAGGAGACCCTTGGGGTGCTTATTCAGCCCTTCGCATCTCCTCTAATACTAGTGAGGGATACCTCATCTACTGTAACATCAGAATTTGTTCTTTGAACTTACCCTGGTTCATACTATGCCCAATGAGACACACGGGCAGGTTTCAGCCCTAGACTTGCTACCAGTGCTTGCTAGCTGCTCTAAATTCTGCACCACACACAGTTATTAAACAATGTGACTTATGTACTTCTAAATGACTAAGACAATGAGAAACAAAGAGCAGTAGTACTACATACTGTGGTGCCGGGGGAATAGTAGTAAGCCATGGGAAAGCTAATGACATTCAATATGGCACGTGCTGATGATAACCTGACCCTTTTTTTAGCAGGTAGCATCATACACAAGAAACGTAGCACAAGAAAAGGCATCCTATTTAAATCACACATGCATTTGTTTTATTGTCATTTCCCACCCATGGTTATAGCCACTAATAAGATGACTTGCTCTCTTGTTTGTGTATACAGACCAGCCTGCCATTTGGGGGTTAATGAATGATAGCAAGTAGAAGCATGAAAATAAAATTAGCAATGCCCAGAGCAACCCACTTTATCAACCTCACCAGTTTATAGGATTAGCAATGGATTCTGTGCAAATCTTCGCTATGGGTATTAGGAGCGAGATTTATGCCAATTAGCAGTAACAGTGCAGATTATTTGGGAAAAGCGCTGACACCAGTTAAAAGTTCCTTCTACTTTTAAACCATGTTGTAGGACATCCATTTCAAGCATTCACGTCCACTTATCTGACTATTTTTACTCATCTCCCAACTGCTATTTAATTTCTTATGTGCATTCATGGCATCGTTTCCTGAGGCAAAAAAGACGACTAAATCACTCCTTTTCTAAGTTAAGGCTTGCAGTAGCTACTCTCAACGTCTTTGGATTCAGGTCAGGTTGCTCTCAGCAGAATCCAACATGTATTAGATTCTTCATTCATCTGTAGAAGATGTGATTCTGATCACACAAAGCAATAGGGAAAATTCCCAATTGACTTCACCATGCATTGGATCAGCCCCTAAATTCCCACAGCAATCAAGAGACCTGAAGAGAAGAATTACAGTAATCGACTGGGAGATGCCTCTGTCCAGCGGAAGACTTCCGCCAGTCTCCACCAGAGGAACATTGCTCATACATACAGCTCCAAGCTTCTGCAACATGAAGTTCTCCTGTGGGCTTCAGGACAGCAATGCCCATGCATAAGTTTCATTGATGATCTGATTAAAGATGACAACTTTATGGAAGGTAGACTTTTCCCACAGACTCTCATGCCTACAAGACAGGGACAAGGCTGAAGCCCCTGCCACTGTACACTAAAACACCCCTTAGAAAATTAAGTCTGACGCAGTTTGGGGGAGGGAGGACCATTTTCTCTACAACCAAGTTCTTATAAATTAATGAACTTCCAAGACAGCACCCTCTCATCTCTGCACATGGGGGATGTGTGAGCCAGTACCACTGCAGCACCTGCAGCAGCAAAGGGCGGTGAGTTTGGTCCAATTCCACACATGCACGTGTTACACTTACAGACACCCTCTGCTTTTCCCTACAAAACCTGATAATCTCTTCGCCAGTTTATCCTGAAGAAAAGCTGGTTAATAAAACTAGGTATTTACAACTGTGACAATTACATTGATGCAATTTGTGTGCGGACATAATTATGTTCCTAATGAAGATTAACTTAAATTAAATGCTTTTAATTACAATTTACACAGCCCTTGGCTATTGTGCAGACAGTATTCTGACATTCATGCCTCACCAGAAATGAGGTTTATACCTTGCTGTGTCAAAGCTGACTGTAATTATTTGCTGGATATTTAATATCAGATGCTGCTGACCCTGCAAAAGGTTTCAGTGCTGTAAATCACAGTGTGGAAGGATTAGAGATTTCCATTTTCAGGAGCCATTTGCTCAGACTCCTCTGATAACACTCCATCTGCGTTCACGACTGCAAGTACTTCTACCTGTCTGCCTCAGCCTTCTCCAAAAGCGGAGAGAATGTCGCTTTTTATTTCATGTGGAGGTCTGCATGTCTGTACTATTTGCCAAAGTTCCTTCTCAGTGTTAAATCAGAACACCAGCTATGGGAACCCAGCTTCCATATTCAATCCAAATTTGAAACATTAATTGCAAAGGATCCTTAGAGGCAGCAGCCTCATTATTCAGAAAAATGTTGGGATGTAAACTCCACCTACCAGCATTCAAAAAGAATGAGTGATCAAAACCAGATTACAAATTCATTAGTGATTAATCTGTCTGAAAAACCTTCCCTGATGCTTTGCAGGAATATGATAGCAATATGATTAATAGTTACAATAGGATTATGGCCAAAACCATAAATACTAAGCAACATGACCTTGGAGAAACAAGAGCCACTGAGTTCCATTCCCAAAAAGATCTTATTTGTTGGAGATGGATTCAGAGCTGTCCCCTCTGAATCACTATGGCCACTGTGCTGGGGACCTCTACAAGCCTTAACATCACACTGAAGAGCTGGTAATAAGAGACCTAGCACTGGATTTGCTTTGCACTTCCAGAACTGCAGTGTTTTGCAGGAGCCTAAGTTATTGCCTCCATTATGCCCTGTGCAACTCTAATGCCTTTAGTAAAACTGAAGATGACATAAGTCAGAGTAGAACTGGGCCCAGAGCTTCTCCTTCTGGGGTCTGCCTTGTTCTTTCTGAAGAGTTCTTTAAACGTGTCAGAACAAGAATGAGTTACAGGAAATATTTCATATCTCCTCCCTTCCTTCTGCAAGAGACCGTCACAGATACATAGAGTATCCCTGTGTGCACACATGCAATATGCTTCACTTCCAGGCTGGACATGGCTGTGGCTCGAAGCTTGCATCAGCACTTTGTCCTTCCCCAAAAGGCTGTGACAGCTCCCTGCCTGCCCTTTCAAGGGGAGATCAGAAGGTGCTAAATTCCCCTTTAAAGCATAGTCTCAACTTAGAGGAGTGTTTTGTGCAGTAAGACATAGCATGGAAACTCTCCAACATCTCCACTGGGCTAAAATGTAGTGGGGCCTCTCCATAAGCCAAAGTTATATCCTGCCAGATTTGTTTCATAGAATTGCCATAGAATTGCTTAGGTTGGAAAAGACCTTTAAGATCATCTAGTCCAACCATTAACCCAGCACTGCCAAGACTACCACTCAGTTAAGAGTCATGCTTATCCCACTTAGTATTCATTCCAATACATATTTCATCATGTTAATGCATATTTTATTGCACTTTTTGTACCAATTCCTCTAGTATTTTGCTTTTGGAATGGTACCTAATAACTCATGTCTGCATATAGCCCTGCATGCATGTTTCTGACTTGCGTGATTCCCTCCAGTCCCTAGGAGGAACTGATCTTTCCAGACTCCTATTCTTGCTCTAAACTTCCAATTTAGTTCTCTCTTCTTGGGTTTCTCAGCCCATGTGTTATAACAAAAGTGAGTCCACACCACGTCTTCCCTGCTCCACTCAAGCCATTCCTACAAACTTAACACCATTCAGCTTTCCTAGCTAGAATATCTATGGCCACTCTACCCATATAAACCAGATCTTGTACCTTTTACTTTCACCCACAGTCCTCCTGGTTGGAATAAGTTTTATTAATAGAAAGGCAGATTTTTGGTAAAACATTAAGAAAAATGAATATTTGCACTAAAGGTAAACCAAAGCATCAACCTTTTCCTAAGCTGCTGTTTCTAACATGAGGGACTGGCTCGTAGACTACCCATTGCTTGCAGTGCACTGTGCTCTGAAAATGAAGCAATGGAAACCAGGAACATTTGTCAAGTACATTACTTCTAACATGTTATCTGATCCGCCAAAGAACTCTCTTAGCTCTTAAGAGCTCTGCAAGAAGAATATATAGCATAGTCTGATGATTCAGCTGTCTCATTCCACAGGCCAAGCTAATCCTATAAAGAGCTATCTGAAAATATGTAACAGTGTAGGTCTTCAGAGCTGTACACATGCATGTATGCTTGTACACTTACATACCTGTGCACAAAGGTAGTTCCACATCTTGAAAGAACATACAATATCATATTTTACAGTATCAGAGGAAATGATGAAATGGCATTACCATCAGATCTTCAAAGACAAGATACTAAAGCAGCTCTTTAAGTTGCTACACTCTCAAATTAGTTCCTATAAGGAAGTGCTTCACTGTCTACAGAAGTCACTAGTGGCTTTAATGACTCATGTTAGGATTTAAAGCATTTGAAAAATAGCTCCATGAATGTATCAGAATAATTAAAACTAGCATACTTGCAGAGTTATGGGGGTTTTAATCAAATTCCATTCATCTTTTTGCACTCAAATCTAACACACAAATTTTAGCCTGTTTCCCCAAGAGAAATCTAATATACAAATTTCATATGTATTTCTTTTTAGCAGTACAAAATGCATCCTCTTCCCAACACACTTCAGGGTACACTTACACAAACTCATTAAAAACCCACACACATCTGCACACACATGTATCTGTATCTATATATATATATATATCTGCTTCTGTGTAAGTGGAAAACCTACCATCATTGTGGTCACTCTGCCATGCCCAGGAAACCCAACAGAGAACAGCACTACTGACATTAATTCAGTGCTGAGTGATTCAGGCAGGACTGGGCAACTGGGGAAGGCAGCTTCCAAATGTGAGTGCCCCAATATCAAGTCATTGCTGAGGTTTTAGATTTGGGAAGCAGTCAGGGCATGTGGCAGATCCTCAGCACTCCAGGTAAAAGAAGCCCTCTTAGGCAGTCATGCCCCGAAGTATCTGCAGTTTTGCAAATCCAAATCAATACCCCAAATTTACACTCCAAATGTAGCAGGGAATGGAAAAAAAAGCAACCCAGGAGGAGGGAGAATAAAGAAAAAGAAAAGGTGCAAGGTGTACTAACAATCAATGGCCTTGCACTTCTCTTTTTCCCTCTTTTATGTTCCCTAAGCAGAACACAACATAACAAAGACCAAATTCACAGGTTCCAAAGGGATGGATTAGTGTACTGAGACCCAGCTCACCAGAAGCAGATGGCCACAGAAGTCCCTTGGGACTAGAGATCACAGGCACTGAACCTCCTGGGCAAAGCAAGGAACAAAGGGCATGCCAAGAACAGGTTGAGATCCCTTCCATGACCCTACTGCGGGCCAGAATCCTGTCTGGATGGGCTTCAGCCAGCTTGCCCTTTGGGAGGTGAGAAGGCAGTGCCTCAGAGAGCACCAGCCTGGGGCAGGTGGAGTGCAGACATCCAACCATTCCTGCTGCCAGCAGACTTGACCAGGAGGGTCAGGATATTCTCTGTGAATCCAGGTGCTCCCAGTAACAGGAAAAAGTATTTATCTAATCAGCAAAAAAGCTAGAAATGCATTCTCTATAATAAATAGTAAGCTCCAATGTTTGTAAATGATGCTGAAAAAGCACTACTCACTCCATTTGAGCTAATTCGCTTTCTCCTGCTCTTTCAAGTTGGTGTGTTCCCTGCGATGGACTAATGATGTAGGAAAGAGGCTCTCCTACCTAGCTATGCTTGGGGCAAGTAATGACCCCAAGCCTTAGGTCACCAGCCTGTTTGCTGCCTCTTCTTTCCTCTTGTATTACTTTCCATGCACATGGCTCCCACAGGGAATTCTTTGTTCATTTTGGGGCTGTGAAAAAAATCAAGCCATTTCAGCTGTTCACACCTACAGACCCGTTTCCAACTTGCAGTTCTCCGGGGATAAGTGAAGATTAATTACACTCTCCCCAAAGTCCTTCTTTTGATAAATGGAGTTTGCCCACATGCTTTGTCCAGGAAGGGCAATATTGCAGAGGTATGGAGCGCACGTAGCGCAGCAGTTAAGCACAATGCTGTTGGGAGTTTAGCTTAATTGACATGGAATAATAGAAATAAACCTTTGAAGTACAGTGGGGAACAAGGCTGCATCAGTGGGGGAAGTGAGGAAGGTGTGGGAAAGGATCACTCAGCCAGGGAGGGGGGAAAACGGGAATGCTGAAGTCATCTTGTAGCTGTCATACCTGCTGGGTGACCTCAACAACCAAAGCAGTCTGAGGCTGGAAGGTAAAGACAGATCAATGAGCAGAGGGCACTTTGGCCACTTTGAGGATCAGTGTGACCATTTCCTACCCCTAAAATGAGGACAATAACACATGCTTTGTTTGTAACATATCTGAGCTGCACTGCGAATAAGCCTCCTGAGGATGCATCAGCCTGCATCCAACACCAAGATCTCTTCGATGCTATTCTCCAAATGTATTTGATTTCCCTGGATTTTCAGTCACCCTTGAATAACTTAACCATGCATGAGGTGCCTGAAGTATTCTTATGCTTGACTGACTGCTTGTTTTGGAAGGTGCTCTTTTTCCCCCCAAATTCAAAGGTATCTTTAGCCAAAGTAATCGTATTCTGTAGAGATGAAAATCCATTTATGCAAAATATCACCCAGCTTTTGAGGGCTGGAAAACTTAAAGAGTGTCCTATACTGGACTGAATCACAAGTACTTCTTCCTTTCATCAGCATCTCCTGGTCTTCCCACTCAGCACTCCTGCAGCAGAGACTCTGTCTTCCTCTGTCAGTGTCTCTACATTAATGTTTTTAATCTTTCATGCTGCCTGCTGGGACAGCCTGAAAAAGGAACCCAAAATAACCACAGGAATCATGACGATTCTAAACTTTGAACTGAAATTCATCCATTTGGCACCTGTGATTACTGTAGTTGAGCCCAATTTGACACCACCCTAATTTTGATGCAGATTTGCCATAACACTTGTTTTGCATATGCCAGTTTGATTACAAATACCCTTTCTCTGCACTGCTGCCTCCCAGATGCACTAAACTTCCCTCCTGTAGACTACAGGAAAATGACTTGGCTTCTATTCCGCTCCCTTCTTTTCATCCCATTACATCAGGCAAATAAATAAGACTAATTTGCACTGAATCAGTATATCCCCCCCCTTACTTTCTTCTGGGCAGATAGCAAAAAAGTAGTGTCCAAACCTCATGCACTGGTAACTCACATATTTAAGTATCCATCTCCTTGCTTACTACAGGGGAGAAAGAGGGTTAGAAAGCAAGAGGAGTTGTTCCAACATCTCCTCATGAGGCAAACGCTGGCTGTCTTTTATAACTGAATTACTGGTGTTCAAGGACTAAATCCTGTTAGAGTTTACTCTAAGCACAGCTACTTACTAAACAAGATGTCTCAAACATGCCAGAAGGAATCGACGTGCCCCCAGGCAGCCTTTCATTTACCTGTACTGATGTATGGTTTACTTTTAGCAGACTGACTTCTCTGCCCACTGGGGTATACAAAAATGTTTCCTTCTTTACCAGTCTCCCTCCACAGCCACATGTGGAAGCTGTTCATCACCTGTCTGCCAACCACACTAATATGAATTGGTGAAGCATCTTTGCAATGGCCTGTACAAACCAAAGCTGTCTCCAAAGCAGTGCTGCCATGGCAAAGCAGGAGAGCCCTATATTGACTTCACTGCTGATTTGCTGTGGCTCTGGGGAACCCACAACATCAGAGCTGCTCTTAGATCGCATTTCCTGCAGCCCCAGGCTTTGTTCACTCATTTACACCAATTTAAATTGAGCACAGAGTGCAAAGCAAGACAGAAAATCAGGGTCTTTCTGGCCAGCTGAGCAATAAACAAGCACCTTTGCTAAGAGGATTAAATCTCTTCCTAGATTACAAGTGTGTCCAGTTTACAAATAACCAGTTTGGGGCCAAGCCCTCAATTTGCAGCACTTCATGCTATAGGTGACAGCCAGCTCTGAGGTAAGCATGCTGAGCCTTTAGGTGCACACATATTCACATTGGGAAGTTCAAGATAACTCCCTCATCCTCTCCAGCCAATGACTTTCCTATTTTCCTTTCAGCACACTAAGTGGATTTCAACCTCACCCTCCTCTGACCAGGTTCAGTTGCTTGTCACTTGCTCCAGCATTGATGACGAGTGCTTGCTAATGGCCTCTGCACAGCAAATAAGCCAAGTGCAACCTGAGGCAGATGTTATCTCCGTAAGTAAAAGTCTGTAAATTACCTCCATAGGAAGGGAGGAAACCTGGAATCCGAAGTCTCTTTGTCTTCTCCAGCATAAACAGACAAATGGCCGGGCTGATAAAGTCCAGTTCTGCTCACCAGAGATTTGGACACCACAGTATTGCCTCAGTGGTCCACTCTGCCTGTTTACTGCATCTCTGTAAACACCCTGTAAATGACTGAGCCAAAGTAGAATCTTTAAACCTACTTCTCTTACACCCTGCTGATGGAGCAGAGGAAAAGGGGGCTGTGTCCTGGGCTAGGGAAAATGCTGACCAGTAGGAGCTTGGCTGGCTAACAGTCCATCTCTGACATATGCAAACAGCACCAGCAGAATACACACAAGGTAAATAGGCAAGCACCTCTGAGGAAAATTTCCCTTCTAAGGCAACGAGGAGAAAGCATTTCTTGGAGCTCCTTTCTCTCCTGCTAAAGGCAGCTCATCTGCCACAGCCCAGGCGGCTCAGCTTTCCCACCGAGCTTAAACAAAGGATTTGCTGGGAGCTCGGTTACCTCATTGCTGCTGGGGAGGATGTGCGCTTCACGCACCAGCAGAGATGCTGCAGGTCAGTACTGGGGTGGCCCCTTTGGCTGAGGACTCTGTGCTACAGTGATGCAGTTGCTTAGAAATAATTCTGACCTGCTCAGGTTGGATAAATTCGGAGAGGTTTTTCTTCTGCATTTCCCCCACTCCCTCCTCTGCAGCAATGAAGAGGACAAACACCAAATCTCTGCCTGGAGCTGCCTCAGATGCTGGGTGTAATGTAGCAGGGAGAAAATAGTAAAGATTGTTTCACAAGGTGGGCATCTGGTGCTTAAGTGGCTAAAATGGCAGATTTGCCCTGAGAGGAAATCGGGTAATTGCTGAGACTGGTAGAACAATGCTCCCATTAACAGTATCATGTTCAAAATCCTCCAAACACCCTTTCCAAATACATTTTTAAGCTGTCAGCACTTAAGCAAGGAACAGAAGTAACACTGTTAGGAAGGACAGGGACAAGCAATAAGAACTACATTACTTTGGTTTTAAAAGCAGCTTTAGGGACAGATTATCAGCTAGTGTAAATCAATAAATCTGCACTGGGTTTAATACAGCTTTCCAGACTTCTATCAGTTCTTGTTCTGCAAATAGCACCCCAGACTTTCCCATTTACAGCATCTCAAAATCCTGCTTTGGGAATATTCTATTGTCAAGAAGGAACAATTTTCCTAGCAGGTTTATTGCAAACGTAGCCCAAAATGTGACAGGAAATTCCCATACTAGCCCTGTTAATGGATTGCTGCAAGTTCAAGACCTGCATACACTGTGCTTTGGGAACATGTTTGTTTTGAGTGCTGTCAGAAATAGCATCTCTGCCACTGTGCCAGCTCAGGGAGAATTACATGGGTGCTACCCACAAGTAATTCTTTTACAGCTCTCCACGGAGAGTTCAGCATCTTCCTCCCAGCTCTTCAGCTAAAAGGAGGAAAGGGAATAAAAACCTGGAGTATCATGCCTAGTTGTTGTAAATCCACTTAACTGGTAACTGATGGTAGCTGAAGACAGCCTCCCATGTCTCACATTAAGTCTAGCCCTGTTGGCAGCACAGAAATAGCTTTCTCAGGAAGGAGTTCAAATATTGGGGCATGGTGCCCAACTGACACCAGTCGGAGCCAATGTGACCTGACATCAGCATTACTGATGTGCAAAGACCAGGGGAAGGGTGACAGGGTCAGCAGGAGGCAGCTGAAGCAGATGAGGGTATGGTGAGGGCAAGGTAAAGACCCATTCCACACCATCTGACAGCACAGATGTGCTCTGGGCCCCACAGAATGCTGCAGCAGTGGCTGTTTGAGTATCTGCTGCCCCAGTGATCCTAGAAGCATGGCACCTGCCTTGGGCTCAGCATCCCTGGGACCTGCTGTCAGGGAACACACCACTAGCCATCCCCCAGTGAGGATGGTGCCTTGAACTGCTTTGTACTGAGAGCAAGGCCAATAGGCTTGTGCTGAGAATCTGGCTCACCACCGCAGCCCTTTACTGTCACTAGTGCAGCAGAGCCTGATGGAAACAATAAAAACCTTGAGGCTTTTACGTTTATTGCGTTCATTGTGTGCATTGTGAAGGGAAGGAATGCCATCCAGAGGGACCTCGACACGCTTGTGAGGTGGGCTGATGCCAACCTCATGAGGTTTAACCATGCCAAGTGCAAGGTCCTACACCTGGGTCGGAGCAATCCCAGGCACAGCTACAGGTTGGGCAGAGAAGAGATTCAGAGCAGCCCTGCGGAGAAGGACTTGGGGGTGTTGGTTGATGAGAAAATGAACATGAGCCGGCTTCAGTGTGCAGTCACAGCCCAGAAAGCAACCGTATCCTGGGCTGCATCAAAAGGAGCGTGACCAGCAGGTCAAAGGAGGTGATCCTGCCCCTCTACTCTGCTCTCGTGAGACCTCACCTGGAGCATTGTGTGCAGTTCTGGTGTCCTCAGCATAAAAAGGACTCTTATTATGTTGAGGAACTGTTGGAACAAGTCCAGAGGAGGCCACGAGGATGATCAGGGGCTGGAGCACCTCCTGTATGAAGACAGGCTGAGAAAGTTGGGGCTGTTCAGCCTGGAGAAGAGAAGGCTGCGTGGAGACCTCAGAGCAGCCTTCCAGTATCTGAAGGGGGCCTATAGGGATGCTGGAGAGGGACTCTTCATTAGGGACTGTAGTGATAGGACAAGGGGTAACGGGTTCAAACTTAAACAGGGGAAGTTTAGGTTGGATGTAAGGAGGAAACTCTTTCCTGTTAGGGTGGTGAGGCACTGGAATGAGTTGCCCAGGGAGGTTGTGAATGCTCCATCCCTGGCAGTGTTCAAGACCAGGTTGGACGAGGCCTTGGCTGACATGATTTAGTGTGAGGTGTCCCTGCCCACGGCAGGGGTTGGAACTGGATGATCTTAAGGTCCTTTCCAACCCTAACTATTCTATGATTCTATGATTTTCAACATTTCTGTCCAGGGAAGCAATGCAAAGCAATCCTGAACAGCTGCTGCAACTGGTCTGTGCTAGTATGCCCACAAACTTGAGCAGTCATGTATTACCTGCAATCACCTTTATATTAATCAGCACTTACTACTGGTATAACTTCCATTTGACAGCACAGAGCCCCATGGAACAACATCTAAGTGTTAAGTGGGCCATCAGAGCTGGAAAGGCAGGGAGAGAGTGCTGCTGCGCTCCCTCCTTGTGCTGGCTGACAAGGTGGGTTGGACACAAAGCTCTGCTCAAGACATGATCCAGTGAGGCTGGAAGAAGCCTCTGGGTTGTGTCATTTCTGCCCGAATTGCAATGAGATACTTTTTCCTTACTTATAATCTTTGTAATAAATTGTTTCAAACTCTTGGCTTAGGTCTGTAGTAAAGATACAAAATGGTGAGTGTGGAGATAAACGCACTCTGCTTAAGCACCATCAGTACATGAAAATGCTGACACAGGGCATCAAACCCAGGAAATAATCCGAATTGCTTTAGTCAGGCTGCAAAAAATAACCTGCAATTATCAAAACCATTAGAAAACCCCAGGAAAGGCTGCATCTGCAGGGGATGCACACACAGACTTGACTACTTCCCAGCTGCCTCTACATTTCTCAGGGGTTCCTCAGTGTCAAAACTTGAACCCAGCCAGGGCAGGGACATCTGCATGAGGGGAGAGCCCTTCTGTGGGGCTGAAAGCACACAGGTCACTAAGTCTATGCTGGAGATGAGTAAAAAATTGGTTTCAGAGTATCTCTAGGGCATGTAGTGACCTTTGCTGTTACAGATGGGTTTATTCTATGTGACAGAAGCATTTAAATAACTGGGTAAGAGTTTCCCCTCCAAAACTGCATTTCTTGCTAGATCAGACATTGCCGACTGTTAAATTATAGTTTGTCATAAAGTGGATTTTCCAGCCCTTGCTCCACAGGAGCTGGGACAGTGATATCATTCCTAAGGGAAAGCCACAAAGGCTTACGTGAGCTACAGGCAAATTTGATGGAAAACAACACAAGTATTTAGAGTTACAAAGAACAAAACTTTCCACAGCCAGCTGGCCTGGGGAAAAAAAATCAAGGCTTAGTTTGTGTAGACTCCCTTGTGTAGCAGCAGATTTGACTCACTGCACTGGCATTTTGGATGCAAATGCTCAAAGGGTTGCACCAGTAGAATAGGCTCTGCAGAGAATAGATATAAAGGCCTGACTGTTGAAGAGCCTCATTCGTCCACCGGTGAGAAGCGAGTTCAAACTGAAGCATCCAGTAACAACAAGGCAAACAAAGAGCAGCCAAGAGGGACTGGAGCTGCAACAAGAGAGCAGGGCACAGAGCAACAAGCTTCTGTAGTGAGAAATAAACTAAAACAAAAGGCTGGACTGGAAAAGCTTTGGCAGTGGAAATAACAGGACACATGTACACAGATTTCTTCCAAATGGCCAGCTAACCACTGCTGCTTGTAAAGCTGTGCACACATTGTGTTTTGTGTTAGTGGTTAATCCGCAGCTGATTAAGATCCACCCTGTGCGTGTGCACGAACAGACTGAGGGAATGGTGCTTAATAACAGCACATCCAGTTGCATGATTTGACTCACACTTATCTGCATAACCAGCAGCCCAAGAGATACAAATGTGGTCCTCCTGAGTCTGAGAAAAGGAGCCTCTGTGTGTAATGCAATTACTTCTCAGCTGTGATGTGAAACACACTGGTGCATCCTTCCTTTCAGAGGTGGCAATTCTCCTTTGTCATTGAAGGCACCGAATACATTAGATCATCAGATTGAGGTCATGGCCTGTGGAAATCTTCTATAGACTTCAGTGAGCTCTGGATGAGGCTCTGCAGCTGGGTAAGAAATAAGTATCCACAACTAAGAGATTAATGCATACCTATATAGAAAAGGATGAGTTCAAGGCACTGCCCAGGCCTCCCCATGTGCTATATACTTCTCCTTTTTTGCTCCTTTGATGTTACATGATAATGTAAATTACAGATTTATTCAGAACACCACCACACACACTGGATGACACTTCTTCCAGCTCAAGCAGTGGAAGCCCAGCACACAAGGAGCGATGACAAGCTGCAAGGCATAACCCGAGTTGCTGCAGGGATCAGGAGGGAATCCTGTTCCTCCCACTCCTATTGACTCAACTGTATCATCCAGGAGCATTTCCAGCTAAAGCAAAAAGAACCAGCCAGGGGCAAAATGAAGGACTTGGTCAGCTAAGGGTCTCGTTTGGTGTGGCAAATCCTCTGAAATCCACTGACAATTTAGGAACATAATCCCCTTGCTTTTATAGTGACATACTTCAGTCTTCAATCAGAGACTACAGTTTCCCTATTACCACAAACTTACACACAGTGATTTATCTCAAAATAGGATGCCTTCGTCAAACTGCCTGGTAGGAATGTCTTTGCCCCTGAACATAGAAGGGATTAAGGTGTGAAATTCCTATTAGGACAAGGGGATTAGGCTATTACATTTACATAAGGATTTGACACAGAAGATCAGCTCATCGTGGGTGTAGGCAGGCTGACGCATAGCCTCTGTGAGGGGCTAATAGCTGATGTTTCACAAGGGAGGGAAGCTCCTCCTTCACAAATCCACATCCATCTTTTTGCATCATGCTGCTTGGAAACACCAATTCCTTCTTGATCCTTTCAGTGATCACTCTAAACCCTAATGCATGAGCTACAGGATTGCCCTGGTTATTGTCTCGATACGTCTATATCTGAAGTAGTAAATTGGAAAGTAATTAATGAGAAAAACTGTTAGATTTGGAACCAATGAAATCTATGTAAACACCATGCACACAAAAATATCTGGGAAGCACCAGCTCAGGGATGAAAACTATGCCATGAGTACCTGGATTAGAGTGACAAAATATTTTCAGAACAGAAGAAAGAGACTACAGCTCAATCATGTGTTTTTTAACAAAGAAACACCACTTGGGTTGCTGTCTCTTCACTAAAAAGGTTCATGTAATAAGGCCCTGTGCAGACACGTGGGTATACAAACCAGGTCTAAGAGCCCAGCCTGTCTCCTCTAACACTTGCTATTCCAGATTGTCAGTGTAAATCTTCATTTTCACACCCAGATCAGAAGATCTCACCAACTTAGCCCGTTCCTTCAGCAGCTCTGCATGCCAGATTTAGCACCATGTTAGGCAGGTTCATTTCCACTTCAGTTCACATTCCTCAGTCTTCCTTGACTTTAGCCCTAGGAACAGTGGGCCAAACTCCCAAATGGTAGTTTTATTTCTTGGTACCTCAGGGCTTTTGATCAGGGAAGAAAATGCACAAACTACTTTCTGGCCTGGATTTTAACAGCAGACCCTTTAGCATGCTCATGCATCAGTTTATCCATGTTAGTGTGCATGTCACCAGTGAAATGTTAATATTCAGTGTTAAGGTTTAATTGTTTGGTTACCACATAACACTTTGCATAATTAAACTACCCATCTGAGCTGGCATGATCAGCACTTGGTAGTAGCAAGACCCAACATGTGACTGATGCTGGCACTGGCTTGAGAAGTCCTGCTACTCCAGAAGCACAAGCCAAGCAGTACTAATGTCCCATCACCTTTTCCTCTGTACCTTCTTGTGCCTAGGTCCAGCCAGCCTGACCCCAAGCAGAAATCAGCTGAAACACCAGGTAATTTAGGATAACATAGCCTACACAGGAGCAGAAATGAGAATCCAGGAGTTCATAAAATGAAGGCCTGTGCCCGGATCATTAAATCACAACATTTTCACCTTGTACAAAATCTAAGGAGTGGTGGATCCTTCTGCAGTAAAGTCATTAATAGCTATCTCATAGACGTGACCATGCAGCATATGATTATTACAAAGAATGAACAGGCAGGCAGTCACACACTGGATTAAGGAACAACGATTCATAAATCCAAAACCCCAGTCTCACATGTTGCTTTTGTATAGGCCCTGGTAAGAACCTGCCTGAACCAGAAGTGGAAATCATGCCTTTTAATTTTATTCCTGCGTTTCTGAAATCACAGCCCACTGCTGGCACACGCTGTCACTCCCCTGACTCAGGGAGAAAAAGGTAGATGTTAAAGAAGCCATAAATAGTATCTGCTGGTGCTCCCCTTTCTATTATGTTCACTTTGATTCAGCTCCCTGCAATTATCAGGAACGAGAGAAAGACAAATAAAATTACCCCAGCTGTTTGTGGCAGACAGACCTGGCCTCCCAGCTGAGAGCTCTTTGTGCTGCTAAGAGCGTCACCAAGCAACCAGCCCTTGCAGCTGCCAGGCTACAAAGCAGCAGCGAAACCGTGACTTATGGAAAGGAAGCACATGGGAAGGTTGGGACTGAATCAATCTCCGCTTTGTCTCCTGCCTAAGTATGGCACCAGATACAAGAAGAGATCACCCTCAATGGATCTTACCCGCTGAGGGGGCAGAACCTGGACACGTAGTCTGTTTTAGAAGCCAGACCCTTGGAGCACTAAACCCAGGTGTCCTGTATGTGATATCTGGTTGCAGTGAAAAGAAAAGGAACGGAGTCTGTTATGATGCAATTGAGACCTAATATTCTACATCGATCTTAGCTGGTGGTCCAAAAAGCAGCAGAAGGTGGCTCACAATACAGCTGCCAGAATGACTGTATTGTCCCAGTTGTAAGTCAAACCCACATATAAGTCAAGTGGAGGTGAAAAAAAGATTGTCTGATAATTGAAACAATATGGCAAGAAAGGAAAGCAAACAGGCAAATCCCCATGCACACAGGCAGAGAATGAATAGAATGGGAGGGGAAAAATAGAGAGATAAATGAACATTCCAACTGTGCTGTATGTTTTACTGATTGGTATAACAATGTTAGCTGTTAGAAACCTGTTAGAAATGGGTAATAGACATTCTTCCTACAGAATTTAGGCAGTCCTTTGGGAAAAAAAAAGAGTTGAGAAACCCTGGTCAGTATAATCCCTTACTTACCTCATCCCCCAGCTCTCAGCAGTTTGAATAAGTCATATCCATTTTACCAAAAACCAGCTAAGACAAAGATGTGTGAAAACTTTTCAAACTTGAACATTTAAGGCAAATTAACAGCCTCATGTCAGCCTCCTTAGGAGTTTAAATGTGTCAAGGCACATCTGTCTGAAAACACCACATTAATTGGCTTAACCTGGGTCACACACTGCAGCTGAATCAAGGATACATGCCAAGAGCCCTGAGCCCCACTCTTGCTGCTTGAATCCCTGAGCACACTGCCTCTTATCTGTGACATAAGGTAGTCCCTGTAGCAACACCCTTCTGCTTTTGAGAGGAAGAAAGTCTTTGGTGAGCTGTGCCAGAAGAAAAACTCAAGTTGGTTTTCACCAGTATTAAATATTACAAGATCTGTAAGTCAGCCCTCAGTCCATCCACATTTAGCCCAACTTCTTTTCCTTGTTTACTGTCCATTTTGCACTAAATTCAACACTTCACACATGCAACTGGAAACAACCCAAACAATGAAGGTCAGGATCAGAAAACATTTTTTCCACCATCTATTTTCTGGAAGAAAAAGCATTCTGCAGAAACAGCATAAAATGGAGCAGTTCTTCACTGTTGGGCAGTAAATCACTGCCAAGAGCAGTGCAAAAACTGTATGAAGAAGCTCATGATATGGATAAAAATTCAAGGGAAAGCAGACATTTCAAAAGCTGTTCTCCATTTTAAAACTGCAAGAAATGCCAAGATTGTAAAGAACTCTGTTGCTTTACAGTGCTAAAAATAATGCACCAACAACTCAATGGAGACTCTGACACACAACTCAGCCAGCCTTATGGCTTTCATTTTGATTGTGAAATGCACACATGGTTTTGCAACCCTCGGTGACTGAGGTTGTCTAAAATGAAGGAAATCCCCAGCACCATTTACTCTCAGAGTATTAAAATTCACTAGAAGCAGAAAGATGCCTTAATTTTCAGCTGGTATTAAGAGATGTAAGTTCTTGTTTCTAATCCATTATGAAGGGCTTTCAAGTAGGCAAGAATAACATTCTTAGCTCCTAATGTTGGCGATCTAACTCGACTCTTTGATACACTTAATTTACATGTAATCCTGCAGCCTGCCAGCAGTTGATAAGGTTCCTGATATGTGCACATTTGAGGCAAGGAAGTTTAGCCCTCTTACTTTCCAGAGAGCTGAGCTCCATGATGGAAGCTGCACAGGTTTAAGGTTTCAGATGGATTTTTGCTTCTCAGCATTTGTCCCCAAATAATTTATCTGCTCAGTTTAAAATTCCTGATAAAGTTGAAATGGCTGCACTGCAGTTTTATGTGTTTCCATTATTCAAATCCTAGGCTCCCATAAATCCTAAGTGGCATTAGAGAAGAGTGGAGGGTGTACTTTTGATCCCTACTCCAATGAAACTATTATGTAGATACAAAGACAGTGCAAAAGCTAGACATCAACAAAGTGGTTAACAGAGGTTACGGATCCTGAGTTAATGGCTACACAACACACCTGGCTGAAGAGTGGAGATGTCCACACACATTAAGAGCATCGCTTTCACAAGCACTTTATTGTGTGCCATGAATATAAAGAGTAGGATCACTCCATGAAGTTTTGACAAACCCATTTCAAATGTTCCACCATGCAGGGGGATGACATGTGTCACCTCTCAATAGAAAGCTAAGGTATATCCCATCTGTCAAGTTACATCTTTGCATAACTAGACACCATGGACCTCCAAAGGGCATTTACTTACTGGGTACCAGGTCATCTCAATACCCCAGCCACAGGCAAACTCCCAGTTTCATACATGCAGGCATATTTGTAACCTTCTTGTTTTACTGAAGTTCCAGTTATAACATAGAATCATAGAATCATAGAATAGTTAGGGTTGCAAAGGACCTTAAGATCATCCAGTTCCAAACCCCCTGCCATGGGCAGGGACACCTCACACTAAATCATGTCAGCCAAGGCTCTGTCCAACCTGGCCTTGGACACCACCAGGGATGGAGCATTCACAACCTCCCTGGGCAACCCATTCCAGTACCTCAGCACCCTAACAGTAAAGAACTTCCTCCTTACATCCAATCTAAACTTCCCCTGTTTAAGTTACTAAGCACCTGCATGAGCTACCCACCCCTTCTAGCTGCTTCAAGAGAAGATGAGGAAGTTGCAGAGGGCTGCAATACAGTCAGTGGAGAAGCTTCTTATTTACTTCTATATTCTGAAACACATTTGTGAATATGCAGAGGTGAAATGGAAGGGTAAATGGAACACAGCAATATTTTAAAAAGCTGCTTTCTGTCTGAATTATGAATGCGTACCATATGCTTTAGCATGTTGTTTGGATTCTGTGCTAAGATATTCTTTACTTGCCTGCCTCATCAAGACCAATCCTCTCTGCAGAATAGTTATTTTTAATTGAAAAGCTAAGTAATTTCTACCAGTGTTTGCTGCTCATCCATTACACTGGTAAGTTTCCATTACATCCAATACATCTTGCTAAATCTCTTGCTTGTCTCCCAGCTTTCTTTACCACAATAATCTTATGTTGTCTTCACTAATTCCACTTCCAGATCATTCAAGAAAACAGTAAACACCACTTGTATCATGATGCTTTATTTTTACTGATAAAAAGTTATTTCTACCCTGTTTTCTTCTTCTAAACCTGCTTCCCATCTGTGATAATATTTTCCCTTCTTATCACTACCACAGGGTCCTTAATAGATTCTTGAAGAAGTATTTTTCCTCATGAAATTTTGAAGTCCAAATGTCCATTGGCTCTCCCCTATCCATGATTTTGTTCCATTATTCTATGCTAATAGAGCATCAAGGTGAAAGCTTGCCTTGCAGAAGTCACACTTATGTTATGCCATGTTGTGGATTTCGCAATTTTAACTTTCATTTCAGTTGATTTATCTAGTACAGAAGCTGTGTTTTCACCATCAGCCATCCAGAGAACAGCTACACCCCTGCTCACCAATCCCAGCCTCTCTGAACTGGCCCATCACAACCAGGGAGCCACATCCACAGAAAGGCAGCAGCAGAACCAGAGCTGTGGGCCCTGGCAGCCCAGGGGACTGCGTACCAGATAAACAGCACAGAGCAGATGGTGAGGGCAGGGGAGCAGGAGGAAGGAGCCTGGTGTCCTGCTCTCCCCTGCTGCCCTGCAGGCTCACTGGCTGCATAATTACTCCTATGGAGCTGATAAAGCTGGGTGTTCATTGTCCTCCAGATAACAGAGCTCAGACCTGGAGCACTGGAAGGACCGACCTCTCACGCCAATTCTGACTGCAGCAAAATCCCCTGGAAAAAATCCTTTGATGAATGGTGCATATTATCTCATCTTCCCCATGTCTGGCCTTTGTCCATTTTGTTCATAACTAAGTCCCCCATCTGGGGAAAAAAAGAATTAGTAAAAAGCAGCCTATATTTTACACCCACTCAGGTTGAAATATCCTGGATATGAAGTATTTCTCAAGATAAAAATGAGAGAAAAGGATCATGTGCCAATATCTACGGATTTCCCATCTATTTTATATTATGTGGATAACTGGAGAACTGTTAATGACACCGAGATTTCCATTTAGCTCAAAGAATAATGGAAAAGCAAGCAAATGTTTTCAAAGTGCAGTTAAAGACTCCAGTAAAACACATTTGGTTTATTAGAATAAGGGAAGAAAAAAACCATAACATGGCTTGAGGATATCACCGTTAAAGCACGATAGTCCCTGGGATCCTTTAACTAAATGGAGAGTTTAGATTGCTTAGACAGCAAGTTGAGCTGCAGAGTTGTGTTCTGCAACACTTACTAAAATGTAGACAGACACACATGTGTGTACTCATACACACCCTGCTTGCTGCTCACCAGGAAACCAGAATTATGGCTATTAGTTCAGAAAGGACCGGCTGTATGCTCACAGGGGAGAGGGTGTGACTTATGGCTTGGAGCAGGGAATGCTCTCGGTATTGGCCTTACTTATTTTTTCCCTATTCAGTTTGAAACCAGAGCTAAGCAGATCTCCAGGAGCAGGCTGCTTTTCCAGCTCTGTGTGCTAATCAGTTTGCTGCAGCACTGAACACAAGCTGGACTAGCCCTCACCTCTTGTTGCTTGTCTTTGTGCTTCCCCACACATGCGGGCCTACCTCAGCCAACTCGGAAAATCTGGATGGATTGGATCCAATTTTTTTTTTCTCCTCAACTCCTTTAGACATACTTTTATTACACACATTTCTGTGCCAACGTCTTTGTCATCCCTGGCAGACCTGAGGGTGGATGGAAGCTGTTATCTTGTGCTCTTGAGCAAAGCCGTCACTTGCTGCCTTACTGTCCCATAGAGACCTCTGTATGACACTGGCATCACATTCAGAAGACAAGATGAGAAGGCTTTTGACAACCTCTCATGCTGAGCCTGGGCCCTTTGCAATGTGTATTCATTTCTTTAACACTTAAGCTTCCTCAAAATGCACATACTACATATAAAAAAGAATAATCACTGTTTCAGTTCTGTGTGCTGTTTCAGGGACAAGAGAGGACGAGATACTGCTGTGCTGGATGATAGCTCCGTTATCTGTTGTTAGGCTATGTGCCTTTACTCACATCTAGTGCAGGCTCTTCCTAAAGAAATGTAAGTACATGCTGTGCCATAACTTACCTGCTACAAAGTGAAAATAGCCTTTGCATCACAGGCCAGTAAGAGCCAAGAAGAAGTGGTCTCAAGCACACAAGAAGAAGACGTGGAACTTGCAACAAGATATGAAATACGGTACCTACGACCATCAGATTCTCAAGGACCTTGGCACACCAGAATAAGCAAGACATTTCCCCATTACAAACAGGGAAAATACACTTATTTCTATTCTACCTGATCAAAAGAAATAAGACATTAACTTGAGCTCATGCATGCTCAGAATACATTCAATGTAAACTGCTCCCTCTCAGGGATTCCCATTCAAACTGGTGAGAATTCTAACTGAAGCACCAAAAAAGAACCAGAAACTTAGTTTTGGTGAGAATACAAACTAGCAGTGGAAAAAACTCCAAGGCATTCTTGATCTGTCTCAGCTCCCAGGATTCAGCCTAATTTCCTTGCTCATTTTCAGCCCATTTATTCCCACTTAAACCCTCTGGCACTACAGTGAATAATCCTCTTCTCTCCTGGGATTCCAAGTAAAAGGGGAACACGTCACTCTGTATGACAGAAAGAACTGCCAACAGAAAGATGCTGGTGAGGATTGAATTTTTAGCATACATCTCTTTCAGGGTGTGAATAGCAGCAGGATTCAGTAATAGGGGCCACGTACTTCTAGGTCACCAGGTCAGATGTGACTGCATCTTTCAGTAATTTTGACAGCCTGCCATCTGTGACACCAGTAGCAGGTGTTCACGTGCATCGTGATCAGTACATGTCAAATAGCAAGGCTTCTGCTTCTAGAAACCCCACAGCGTTCAGCAAGCAGCAGCACAAGTCCAGAGCCTGCTTCTGGACTTGGAGCCTAACTGCCTTAGGAAGACAATGGATTCACCACAGCCCTAGCCAGCATCTGCACAAGAACATGCCTGTGAAGGCTCCAAACCCTGCTGCGTAGCAGGCAGGAGCAGGACACCTCCTCCAGAATCTGAGGCTGAGAAAAGCTGTGGCAAAACACCCAAAGTTTGCAAGATGCTGTCTCCCCTTGCTCCATACAAGCCTTGGGGAGCTGATTTAAGACCACATTGATGGCAAACAAGTCAGCCTCAATGCTCACAAGAGAACGGATTTGGTCAAGACTTTAGCTGCTGAGATCAGACTGTGTCTGCTTCAGTAAATACAGGAATTAGGATTCACAGTGTTCCAGTGGCCCCTTTTCACTCAGTTTCTGTGGCCCACAGACCTAAGTAAACAGAAATTAATAAGCATAACATCTCAGAAAGCCTCTGAATATTTTATCATAGGTACTTAGATACACATTCATGGAAGCTTGGCTAATTCATTCTAGCAAGTGATAAAATCCCTAAGGGATACCTGCAGACTAATAGGGTTTGTCTGTGTTAGTGTCTACTCACAGCATGAGTCAGGCAATGCTGAGTTCCCAGCTCAGGCTGAGAGCTCCCTAAAGAGAGAGAGAACTAGGCTGTGTTGTCTGGTGGTGTAAATGACTTGGGTTCAGAAGTTCTTCAGCCCATGCATTATTACTAACCTTCCTCGCATGACACATGGTTGCTAGAGAGGAATAATCTCATGCAAACACTCTAAGTGAGAGAAGTCTGCAAAAGCAATGAGAAGGAGTGAAGCTGGGAGCAACCCAATCCCTGAGGGAGCTGCTGGGGAGGCAGCTATGGGAAAAGCCCCTGCCTGCACAATTCTTCCATCCAGACCTGGCCTCTTGGTACCAGAGAGGAAGATTTCTGCAAGGCCTGCCAAATCTCAGCATTTAGCGAGAAGCACTGAGAAGAAGATGCACAACAGATACGGTTTCATTGTTACAGCTTCATGCTGTAGCAGGGAGGGAAGATGGAAGATGAGACTCACCTCTCTTCTGTGAGTACTGGCTGATGCAGGGCCTTTTGCAGGAGGCGGGGTACAAAACACACTTGCACACATCTCCTGCTCCTTCCCTCCCTTTTGTTCTTGGGCTAGATCTCTCAGCTTTACGCAAGTGCATGAAACTGCTTTGTTTTGGGGTTACCCGAATGCAGTTTTTCTGTATCTCAGAATTATCTAGGCGCAGAAGGATGAAGAGTTTCTGACATCTTACCCCTCGACATGTGTAAGAACACAAAGCAATTTGCTTGCTTTGTAACCTTGAACCTCATGCCTCAGGGTGTAAGTTAAGCATCTCCAGGGCTCTAGAGGGAGTATTTTCCCTCTCATCTTTCAGGAATGCAGATGTTGCTAGGTACATCACACAGGTATTCACCTTCTTCTTGAACATCAATTACAGGCTACAGCCATTGGAGGCAATTGCATGTTTTGATACAAGCCTTGTTCTATGTCACATTGATACAATTTCACTAATCTAATCAATAGACCTTTAACCTGTTTTGAGCTTTGTCATCTGCTTCTCCCTCTGCGGCTGCTGCCCTTCCTAGATGCAAGTCATCTAAAATGAACTGGCAACTTCTTCTCTGGCCAGGAGAGGAGGGCTGGCCTTCCAGGCATTTGCATCAGCCTTGCAAACAGAAAGATGAACTTCACTCATCACCTGCCACATGAAATCCTCCTCAAAGCAAGGACTGCTAGAGGGGACCATTTTATTAAGACTAGAAATTCTTTTGGGAGCACAGTCACAAAGACCCTGACTTATGAAAATGTATGTCATTTCATGTGATGAGACAGCTAATGCTCAGATACAGAAGCACTTTGTCTGGGCTAGGTAAAAGCCAATGAATGTCTCTCTTCTGAGCTTTGAAGTCTTCAAGCACAGGGAGAGGAGATCACGGCATGTTATTATGGCTAAAACCACATTCAGTTCCCTGCTTGTTGACCAGAATATCTATTTATATGTGGAACTGAAGCGTACAAGCTCTCCCTCTCTGAACAGCACCTTATTCTGCTTATTTGGTGATGTTAATTGCTGTGTCACAGAAGAGGTGGTTTAGTTAAGACATGGCAATACGTCAGCTAAAGAAAAAGCAGAAGGAATTCCATACCACAAAAGGTATCTTAATGCTAAAGCACAACTGAAGATGCCTGATGAGATCCTGGTTACCTCAGAGTATCACCCGCTTGGCCAATCACAAAATAAGGAACTGATTTTTGTCAATACTGAACAGCTCACAGACTTTGGAATACAAGCCAGTGCAGGAAAAGAGAAGTTCAGGACGTACAGAGGGCATTAGCTTTTACTGGTCACTTCTTAAAAGCAGGAAGGAATGCAGACAGAGACCACTTGCAAAGCAAGGTGCAGGAAGCAGAAGATGGGCACTGGGCTGCTAGTGATTAAATAGCTTCCTTTTTTCCAGCAAAACACCCATTTATTGTACACCATAGTGAGAAAGAAGCTCAAGCACAAAGAGGACAATAAATCTATACAAAGTCTAGCTCAGACTATTGCATTCAAAATATCTGAATGCAACTGCATCCTCAGCCTCACATTCTGTTTTCTAATTTGGTGTATCAAACACATGAAGCAGAAACAGTCATTGTGTGTTTATAGAGCAGCCAGTGCTTCCAGGACTCCAGACTTATTGGGGACACTAGAGATAACCAAGTGCTTAAAGAAAGAGAAGGAATCTCTCAAGACAACTGGTTTCCAAGGTCTGATCCACAGATCAGACCAAATTCAATCCTGCATATGTGTATATTAATATATACTATGCATTTCAACAGGACAGCAGTTGTAGTCATCAAATCAAGTGCTGAATTTGATCCATTGTAATATTTAATGCACTGGATTCTTTGACCTGTCCCATTTCCTATACGGCCATAAAAGTTCAAAAGTTAAATCTTCATTGTGTTTCTGTGTCATGACTCATATTTGGTCAACAGTTTGAAACCCCTTTTGAGTTCAGGGATGTCCATCAAGGACAAGGAGGGAAGGAGCTTGCGTACAGACAGATAAGGCACAAGGTATTAGAAAGATGCGCAAGACCAAGTTAAATAAACTATTTAAACATAAGATACTAATTTAGCAGCTTCAAAGGGCCATATTCCTGTAGACAGCCTAAGACATAGGAAGAAACAGAATTTCCTTTCAAAAGCCCAAGCTCACTGTTGTTTTGGTTGTTACATTTATTCAAACACACCCCACCCAGCTCTCAGTTAACTGCTTTCTCACTCCCAGTGCAGCAGGTCTGCAGTGCACAGGAATGTAATTATTTACACACCACTCCATCATTGCCCCTATTGTCTGTACTTCTAAAGCATCTTGATTACTGATGAGCACCATGGAACTGCCTCAAAATAATCATCTCCCCTCATTAAGTCCCAGCTCATGGACTGAGAAAGGATGATTTTCCTTTGTACGTTCCTTTTGTAAATGTTACCACTTCACAACAGAGGGAGGAACGTGCCTCTGATGACACTCAAAGAGACAGACTGTCAGGATTCTTGTCAGGATTTCAGCTTTGAGCAGCTTCTGCTTTTGCATGAATATTTGCTGCCGAAAATAAAGCACTGTTTGTCAGAATTAGGCATTCAAGAATCTTTTTCTAATGTCAGACTCAGACATGGAAAAACCTCCAATGTCATGTCAAAAGGTCACATTTTATGGAGCAGAATGTCATGGAAACCCTAACAGCAAACACTGTGCCCAGAAGAGAAGCTTCAAGCTCTAGCTTCAACACCAAGAACATGCTTGGATTAAAAAAACAAGGAAGGTTTCCTGCAATCTAATAAAAGCAAAGCCTAAGTGAGCCAGGTAAGCTGCAAACAAGTATCAGTTGCCCAATGGATATTATCAAATTGTCAGATCACACAACCTCACTCTTTTCAGTAGCTGCAATGCTGTGTGGACGTTTGCACACAAGTACACTCCCCATGGTGGCTCAACACAATGAAATATTACATATCATAAAACAGTGAATTATACAGGCAGCAAAACAAGTTGAATGGGGTATCTTTGCTCTGTCTTTACTGACATCACATTTCTGCAACAAAAACTGATGGTGAAGTTGTCAGGTTGCCTCAGCCAAAATAGTACTGAATTAAGCACCAGTCACTATACAGTGATCAGAGGCTGACACCTGCCATGAGGCAAACAACATTGCCTTTTATGCTTTGATTCAAGAGGAGTCATGTATCGTGTGGTGTCTGCAATGGACAACAGCTTGGAGTAGGAACTGCTGAATTACATAGATCTTTGTGCCCCTTTCTAAAGAGAACAGTTTGATGGCAGTACATGAGACATCCCTATTTCTGCACGCCACGCAAAGCAACATCTCACCTCCAAAATGCTGGCTGTTCTCAAAGAACTGAGGGAATTTGCAAGTTCATATTAAGGTCCTCATTCACAGATGTGAGAGAAACAGGACCCTGTGTCAGCGTGAGTAGGCTCATGCTGCTTTCAGGCCAGATTCATCTAATAAACGCTATGTAAAGCTGCTGTGACCCAAAACACATGAACTTGTGCCCATGTATAATTTTCTCAGTGAGGACAGATCATGACTCTTTCCTTCCTGTTCCTCCAGCCACTTTCAAGGTTTCCAGTACATAGCTCTCTGCATCACTGCTTATTTACAGCATGCTACTGTATCTACAGACAGTCTAGCTGGAAAGTCACCCACTTACATATAAATTATACTTCAAATAAAGAAAAAAATGCTGGGTTGAGACAAGTGGAAAGAAAAGCTTTGACAAGCAGATGTGATTTTTGTGTAACTGAAGTTAAGTAACATGCAGGATCCAGAGATTGGGAAAACCCAAGGCTATCAGACAGGTCAGAGTGCCGCACCACTCTCAGCTCCCAGACACTGCACATGGACTGCACAGGACACTTTACAAGCCTATATTTGGGGTTCCAAGAATGAACATTTTCATATGTAAAGTCTGCACATTAGTTGGATGCATTGCCTGGGGTTGGCATGGTATTTCAAGAGAGAATTGAATCATTTTCTCCAGAGATAGGAAAAATAATTAATTTAAAGCAATAGCATCAATCCCTAGAATAGCCAGTGTCCACCCCTACCTACAAGAGCTATGCTGCCTCACTCTAGAATCTGGACCAAGAGAAATAGTAACAAAAATAGGATCATCCCTCAGTTACAGAAGACACAGAACTTTTAAATCAAGCTTAGAACTGTCCTTGAAGCATCTGGTTCTTCCCAGTCCCCAGAGTTATCCTCCACATTCCTTTAAGGGTTTTCATAGATGCAGCAATATAAAATGGCTTATTGCTATGCAGCTGCTAACAAAAGACAGATGTTTCCTTCAGTTCCAAGAAAATGTAGACATGAAGCATATTGTGATGACCCACTAAACATTTCTGACCCAAATCCCTTTCTGCATGCTATTTCTTCACGTCAAGAAAACACAACAGAGTTCCATGGGTTTCCTGCTAATTACTGAGCCCGCCAGAAGTGCATGCTTGGGTCAATTACTTTATCTTAGCAAGCCTTCATCTGAGGGCAAGGAAAATCAAGCAACACATTTTCACTGAGTGAATCCAAAGCTTGAGAGTTCTTGCAATGACTCCAGAGCCAAATCAGCTGGTGGCTGTGAGTTGAACTCCCCATATTAGTATTTAGCTAGTACAGACAACACGCACTGCGCGCTGGCGTGCAGGATGGAGCATCTGTTTCCCTCACGCTGTTGGCTGCATTCTTTACTTGATATTAATATCAGTGAAAATTTAGTAACTTAACCACTGGCATGAGAAGTCTGACTTCTAAGAGAACAGATGGCAATGATCATCTCAGGTTAATTTTAGGCTTCAAAAATCATACTGAGTCAGCAAAGCCTCAAGATAAAAGAAAGAAAAAGACATATAACATCTGTAAAAACTCGTACCTGTTTCCCATCCAAGGTATACAGCTTTTTGACCACTCCTGTCTCCAGTTTTATAGCTTCAGTGATATCAGTGAGAACTTGCTCAAAGGAATGGGCAGTCTTCTTGTTCAAGAGCACACGCACTGCCTTCCGGGGCTTCACCCCGCTGCGGATGATGGTAACCAGCTTGGGACGCACAAAATCTTTGTTCTCCTTGGCCTGGGCGCTGTTGCTGCTGGCCAGAGACTGAGGTGCTTTCTGGTTGGCAGATGTCTTCACGTTGACAGACCAGTTAGGATTGACGTTCTTGGTGTATTCCACCTTCTTGAAGAAGTTGTCAGATGAGCAAACGTAACTCTCTCCTTTGGAAAGAAATGAACACCAGTCTAATTCTACACTTCTTACCATAAGACAGCTGAAAACCAGACCTTACCCATTTCCCCCATTAATTGTACAAATCATTAATAATTTTTCCATTAGCACTTTCATGACAGCTTGTTATGAAAACTTTTTGGTTTGTTTTAATTTTATATTTATGCTTATTTAATATATGACTAGAATTTCCCCACAGTAAGCAAGTCAGCCATAGCTTACATCAAATACAAACCACTAAGCCACATGAACCAGGGGTTAAAAAGCGTTCAGAGTTCTAAGGGTATTCAGACACCTGAACATGCAACTAAGCTGCTAAAAGCTCCTAAACACCAAATTCATTTAATCACCTAAGTTATTTTGTAAGTTTACCAGCTTCCTCTCCATCTTTAAAGACCCAACTACATCCTCAGCCTGTCATCCCCTGCCAAGAGGATATCGACATTCACCCACAAAGTACCTTTAGTCTCATGCCTGAATAATAATGAAACCCTAGTACTGAATAGCCTTTACCAAAAGAAGCTCTGATAAATCTTGCAGGCATAACAAATATGCTTCGTTATAGTGTCAGTGGTCTATTAGAGGACAGACTTAGTGGCAACTGATCTAAAACACTACACCAAATACCACCCATTGCTTTTACATGGCTGGTACCAACCAAAAATACATTAAATCCCAATTTAGACACGGTAAAGAAGGGTTACACAGTCTTGTTAGCAATTCGTCAAAAAAACCCAACCCTTCCCTACCCCATCCAAAATTAGTTTCAAGCTTTGTCTGTGATTTACAGAGTCCTATCTAAGGTTTTAAGAGCACCTTAAAGGATTTATAGGATTTATTTTGGGTCTGCAAATCTGATGGATGCTAGAAGAGTTATGACTAGAATGAGACCGTAAAACAGTATCCCTAAGGGAATGTAGCTGTCTAGTCTGAAATGACTCAGGCTGTTGAGCACTTGAGGATGCAACTGGAAAAAACCTCAGTCATTGCTAGAGGAAAAAGCTTTTGTCTCACCATTAGATAAAATTTTAATAGGAACTGAAGGCATAACATAGGTACCTGTAGGATTTTATGGTGTTTCTTTGGGTGTTGTACTGAGCTGATTTTGCAGAATGAAGTTCTTTAAATATTACGATAGGTTTGAAATCAAAATACAGATTGCACTGTTTTGAATAAGTAAAAATCCTTCTTCATATAAGTAGACTGGCTGCATTTCCTTATCTGTTCCCTCCTGCAAACTGGCCATCTCTGAAGAGCCTACCCAACACCTGAGTCTGGCTTTCCACTACAGGATCTCCAGGGCAGGATTTCACATCTAATCGGCAAAAGTGTAAATATGGATTTTCAAACAGCCCACTGATTTCCACAGCATTTTATGGTCCAGGAATGTAACACAGCCAGTTCACTGTTTATGTATGCATCCTTCTGCTGATCAAGTTGCATTTCTGATGGAGGCACTGAGACAATCCCTTGACAGACCATTAACAGGTACATATAAACAGATGACTTTATTAGGTTTAAAAGAGCAGTCTGTGTAGTATTTGTGTCCTTATTACTGCTAAGTGAGCAGCCACAGAAAGATGCAGGATGCTAACATTTTAACCCCAACTTTGTACCCAGTTCACCAGAAAGGGATGTGTACTCGTGGTGCTTACATCAACTGCAGCTTTTCTCCATCTCCAGTGACCAAAATCATGTATCAACAGGAAGCAGATACTCTGTTTTCCCTTCTGAGGATGGAACAGAAATACAGAAGGGAGAAACCAGCTAGCAAGGCTCCTGATGAACACTGCCAGTTGAGCATTTTATCAACTAGCATCCCCCAAATGCACTAATCCCACCAGGAGGCTCTGTTACCTTGAACAAGCAATAAAGATCTATATTTGAGGCATGTATGCTGTCAGCAAAACCCCTCCATAAACTGATCCTGTAGTGCCCATCGCTGAAGGTCCTTAATTTCTTACATTTCTTGACTCTGGCTCAATAGAAGCATAAAGATACCCTACAGAGTACCATACATTATAATGAATTCCCATTGGAGATATTGGTTTCCAGAAGCACTGAATACTTTAAGTCTTTCTGATTAATAAGTGATAAGTTGTGGTTTATTCATCTGTTTCAGCCAAGCAACACCCAGTGCAGAGGAGGCCCACGCTCCTCTCCAGTTTCACAACTGTGTGAAGTGCAGCAAGGGGAGTTTGAAATGCACACAGGGAATTAGCCCTCCTAAGAACCTGAGCCCTCCCAAGCCCATAATCCCCGCGTGGCAGAGCCTTTAAAAGTGCGCTCAACAGAACTGTAGCATTAGCCTTTGAGAAAAGGGATTTCTATGTTTAAATGCAGGACTAGGAATAAGTGATTGGAATACTACTCACCCCTGCCCAGGCCTCTGGGTGGAAGCTACCGACCAATCCTGCACCTCTGCTTCCCTACCTGGAAGCAGAAGTAGCAGTATCTGCCACTGAAATGTTGCAAGGCTTGACTTTCATCTGTGTTTATGTAAAACTTTGAGTTTGAAGACACCACAATGAAAGCAAGTATATATTTGTGCTGTGTTCTATAAACATGGGAGGTGTTAGAGCATATTTTCCATTAATAAGTTCCATGCTTTAAAGTAAACTGTAGAGATTATTGGTTTGTTCTATAGAGCACTATTACTCTTAGTTCCAGCTGAATCATTTGAAATTCTTCCCTGCACACCATATCTGTCTAGTGTATTTACAAGAGCATACACTGAAGGCAACAGTGGCATTTAGGCAATACTCTTCTCCCAGGCTTTGTTTCCACAAATGTGGCATTAGGTAGTTGTGCATATATATATATACATGTATATATACACACACACATATATATATACACATAATGACCTTTCAAATTACACTGACAGTCACAGGTGGAAAATGTAATCTGTCCTTTCTCACTTGGTTTCATTAAACCAAACCCCTGCAAATACCTCATTGAATTCTAAATCCAGACAGCAATTTGCTGAGAGTGACACTTCAGAAGAGCAGTTCAGAAGGGCAACTCTTCCAGCATCATTTCTGCAGTCACAGCAGTAGAGCTGCAGAGAAAAGGAGCTTTTCCTTCCTTCTTCCCTGACCTAAAGGTGTAACCCAAAGTTTTAACTGAATTTAAAAATCACTTCAGCTGATGTCTTCCCAAATCAGTTTATGGCTCTCGAATAGCAGCAAAATTATTATTCAAGTTCCTCAGTGAGGCACATCCCTTTTGCCATTTGTTAGCCAGGAATATCTGCTATTTCACTTCCCACAGCTGAGTGTTACTCAAACCTTACCATGAGGGGGTATCAGGATTGGGCAAATACTGGCTGAGGACTTGTGAACTTGCCAGCTTCAAACACTGTTGTACTGTGGTACCACTGTGGTACTGTGGCCAGAAGATCACAAGAGAGAAAACTAATGAGGAATAGTGCTACCACAGAAAGAGGAGTAGTTTCTTGGTTTCTCTGCTACTTCCATCTATGCTAAGCCTATAATAGGAAGTCAAGGTGTACAACTCTGCCAGTCAAAGAAATATAAGTGATAGCATGGTTGCAGAAGATGTGCACAGCATAACAGAAGGAAGGGGAGGATACGAGATTTTGTCAAAAGCAAAAGAAACCACTCCAAGCAGTACATTGCTCCCCAGCCCTAAGCATAAAATCTGTGCACAGATATTTCCAGGAACACATCTTTAGAGCACAAGCAGCTGTGTACACGTGCAGAAATCCAAATACAAGCCCTGAGAAGGTTATGAGGAACAGCCCTGTCACTGCTGCCAAACAAAACCCTAAATGGGAGCCCAGAGAAACACATTAATTCACTGGGGGTGGGAAGATTCTGCAGGAGTGGGAGCATCCTCCTGACAAGATCCAGGCTGCTGCTGAACACGCTGTAGGCATGACACCAATGTGCTAAGGACAGCACAGTGCCAGGTCAGTGCAAGATGCCCTTCCTGCACAGCGAAGCCAAAGCCCTGCAGCGTGATGTGCACTTGTCATCATGCCAGCGTGCTCCAGAGGTGTCACAACTGCTATCGTGACACCAAACCAGCCAAGGCACTTATTTATTCTTTCTATCCTGCCCTTAGCAATAGATGAACTGACTGTAGACCTTAAGTCCTGATCAGCATATTTGCCATTTGAAGCCATGGCTTCTAACACACTGAGTTACTCTGACTACAAGCACATTACACAGTTATGTGCTACCCATTTGATAGAAGCACAAGGTGATTACTCAGCCCCTAAAGAAGGGATGATCTCAGCAGAGATAAGGTTTGCCTTAGAGAAGGTTTCTTAGAGGAACTCTAAGCTCAAGATGAGCACTAATCTCTCAACCCTCTTACAGTAGCTCCTTGTGACAATACTAAAAATGACAGGTTGTGCTTTCAGGAAAAGTTATCCTTCCTCAGCATGCCCCAGCAAGGTTCCAAATATTATGAACTGCAGGCAGAAGTCTTGCGAGAAAAATCGGGAAAGCTGGATTGGGGCCATTTTGAAAGTGTCACTGCTAACAGTTATTCCAAAAACAGCCTCTGTGGGCTGCAGGCAATTATTTTGGTTGTAAGCTCTGCTCCTGCAAAGTTGAGATTGTGCTGCTGTGCCCAGCTTTTGTGTTTCATGGGATTTACCATGACTTCAATAGGAATTAAATGGACTTAACACCTTGCAGAGTTCGTTGCATATGGTGTTAAAGTAGGCTTTTCGTTTCAAATGCATGAACTTCCTGCTTCTTTATGCATTAAAAAGGATCTTTCTCTGCCTCAAGACCTACTCCACCATGGCAAAATGAACTCTGGAAGAGCTTCTTTCTTTTGGCTCTTTGACAGGGAGCTCTTCCATGAGAGAGACACCTCTTGTTCTGTTAAGTGAAAGAAACACACGGTTAGAAATTGCCTTCAGAACCACGTGATGCCGAGAAAGATTTTCTGGGACCACACCAGTCCTGGTTCAACAGCCAGGAGGAGCAAGCAAATGAAACAGAACCACAAGGATAAGTTTTGTTATATAGGATGTAATTAGCCAAGCTGCCAGGACAACAGCCATAGGAAACAATGGCCTAGGTTCCCAAGACTTCAGTACTGGGCTATGTGAAATTCAGTTTTCCAGGCAAACTGGAACACACATGCACTGGGTGGGGATTTCAATGCACTTCCCATGAACCCCTCAGTCCCAGCACACACCAGGCTCTGTGCAGCCCCAGGGCGGAGTCCCTGCTATGATCACTGGAAACACTCCTGGATGAGCTTTTGGAAAAGATTCCCCAGGGCACGACAGGATACAAAAAGCTTGGAAGCACTCTCTGGAACATCTCACACAGCCCAAGAACATTTGTAATGAAACCCCATTGAGCAAAACAAAATCCTATTCAGTTTTTTCTAGTGTTTAATCTGAGGCAAGAGCAAATTTCAGACAAGTAGCCCAGCACAGGACAAGGGCATAAACCCAGCCTTGGATGGGCCCTCTGACCACAGCACAAGGGGGGGCTCTGTCCTGCCTAACAGCCTGAGTAAACCAGGAGCTCACAAGGGAGCAGCTCCACAGCTTCAACTAAATGTTGAGCCTCTCAAGTTCTAGTTTTAGCCTATGTCTGCATTTCTGCCTTGCTGACCATGTAATCAATGCTGTATTTGTATGTCATAGAATCATAGAATAGTTAGGGTTGGATAGGACCTTAAGATTTGGTGGGTTTATTTCCACATGAAATCAGCCACTGGCTAGAAGCAGGTCCTAAGTCTACCTATAATAAAACCCCTGAAAGATGCATCTTAGTTCCTCAACACCTTCTTCCACCTTGACATGTTCAGAACATAATCTCCCTGGGCAGGAGTTCTCTCTTCCTACATTTAAATGGTGCCTTGCACAGTAGGCTGCCCCACTTGGTCAGCACTTCTAAATACATTGTGACAAATGTCTGATCTTTAAAAGTGGGGAAAATTTGGCTTCTGTGGAAGTGCCAGTCTCTCCCTTCAGAGGAACCAATCCGTTCTTCACCAGCACTGAGGTTAACCCAGAGTTGCAATGGCTTCAGCAGCCAGGACTCTGCCTTGTGCCTTTCCCTCACTCTCAGCTTGCACCTTACTGCCCCTTTCCTTATCTCAAGCAACTGCTAGTGGGGCCACATGGGAAAGAAGCAAAATGATGGAGGGGACTAAAAAGAGCTCATCTGTGGAACAACAGAGACAGCAGGTGGCCACATCATTCCAAAGTCGGGTTGCAAAGAACAGCATTTCTTAAGCCATCTTTGCTGTGGAAATGAATGCATAACATTCACTTCCACCTCTATCCAGCCCTCCCTTCGAAGAAGAAGAGTAATCAGAGCCGAGACAGGGAGAATTTGCCATCCCATCACAATGGGTTTACAAGTATAAGAGAGGCTCAAATGAGCCGAGGAACAAGCCACCCTGTCCAGATGTCAAAGGCAGATAGGTTTAGTATAAACTTGGGTGACAATGTGAGCCGCTCTACTGTCAGCTTGAGCAAGGCTGGAAAAGATGGCACATGAGGGTTTTTAGTATCATTCATATTCAAGTTTTCTCACAGTACAAGGCACAGAATTAACTGTTACAACAGCGGCTCACCAATAATCTATAAAGGCAGCTTCATATATCGACTTCCTAAAGCCTTGGTCACTAGAACCAATTATAATATCAAAGGAATAAAGATCACCTGGTGCTCTGTTCCAAAAGATTTACTTACTGACTAAACCAACCATGATAGACAGTAGCACTTGGGCCCAACATCCACTCCTGACTCAGCCAAGGGAGTATACAAGTGGGAGATGCTGTCAGCAATTTACCTGTAGTCAGGACCAGCTGTAATAGTGCAGTAATATGCTGTACTGCATTAAACCAACATATAGATTCAGGAAAAATACAGTCCTAATCAACAGCAGCATGTGCATTATTTACAAATACATTAAAACTGAATGCTGGAAATAGGGAGCCAAGATAAGACATTGACTACAGTGATGGAAGATGGCCATTAGGAGTGAAAGGAGGGAGAAAAAAATGATAAGACAAGTTGATTTTGAGAGGTCATTGGGAGATGTGGACATGGGCAGCTTTCTGGTACAGGAGGCAGTTTGGGGAAAGTAGCCAGTGCCAGGTGAAGAAGAACTCAGCAGGCACTAAAAGAACCTGTGTGACAGAGTCCTGGTGGGCTTCCAAAATGTGAGGCATTAGGGTTCAGTACAGGAAAGTACCAAGAGGCACATTCCAACAGGCAGTTAGGAGGCATCCATGTGAAATATTACAGCTTCTGCAATCATACTGAGATGAGCCTCTCTGGTGAGTTCTCTTCCCAGGTTCTACTTGTTTATTGGAAATTACAACATCAGTCACATTATAGGAACTAGAATTGGTTTAGTTATGCTCAGTCTCCAAGCAGAAAGCTAATTTATATGGCAAACATACACTGTGTATGCACTGTTCTTGTATGTCATAGCACAATTACACTGAAGTCCTGTTTTTCCACGTGTGCACCTAGAGCACAGTTACACACACCCAAGCTAACAGCACTTTACCACAAGGTTGGTTACAACCATGGTATTAGAAATCAAAAGTAATGTATTTCCCAGATTGCTTTTCTGCAACAGGTCATCCCTAGAAATATGGGAATATTGTTATCACTAAGCTGTCAATAACAAGCAGATTGACATTTGCATTTTCAAACACTGCATTCCTTTGTTTTCACTCTGCTCAGATTGTATTTTCCTCACTGATGCTCTGCTGAGGACACAGCCACGCACACAATCCCATTTTCCTTTTAGTACCACATCTTCAGTGCTGTTTCCAGATACCACTTTGGCAGAACAAAGCCAGAACCCAAATCTCATCACCTCCTGCCTGTGCCTTAACCAGTAAAAAACATTTTAAGAGCCAGGTACATTCTGACCTGCAGCAAAACCCAGTGTAAAGCAGGTGTAACAACTAAAGGTTTGACTTCACCGGCAAAAAAAATGGAAAGAGCATAAATGCAGGAAGAGTATAAAAAGAGAATAAAGAACTGCATTTTCTGCTGTGGGAGGATTGCTGAGGATTCATGTAAAAAACCTGGGCCAAGCCTGAGAGCTGCCACCAGAGAAAGGCTGTGGCCATAGGAAAAGCTCAGAATGAAACCTGGCAGAATCTCTGACATTAAGGGAGGCCACACCTCCGTTTGACAGCTGTAACTGGGCTGAGAATAACTCCAGCAGGGCTGCATCAGCGCTCTGAAAGGCAGCGATTTCCTCCCAGTAGAACTGCTCTATGGAAACCAATATTTATTCTCTGTGCTTGTCCTCACAAACTATTTTGGGGAAATGAGTATCCCATTTGACAGATAAAGAATTGTAGGGAGAGATGCTTTAGTCAAGGTCACACAATGACTCAGTGGTGAGGATGCCCCTGCAGTTCAGTGGCTAACACACATCCATTGTCTTTTACAACAGGCAAAAGCCTTGAGGAATTTCTGTCCTTACCAAATCAGCCAGGTCATCTGCTTGGAGGAAAACATCAAGGAACAGGGAAGAACAACTCCCTTCTTGCAACAGATAATCAGGATATTCCAGCTCCAAACAAAGAATGGATTGCTCGGGGAAGAGAAAAGCAGGGAGGCTGCGGGTGTTGTCTGTGCACCCCAGTTTGGCTGCACCACCAGCTTGGTGTTGCCCACAGCCATGCCCTGGCCACATAGTATTGATTTTTGACTTATCCCTCATCCCACAGTCCAAGTGTCCCTCGGGGGAACAGGCACTGACACCCTCTCTAGATATAGGAATACACTCAGGCCTCTCCTGAGCATCCCCTGCACACTCAGACCTGCCACCCAGGGGATGCCTTTTCACACTCCCCCCCAGACCTACCACAGCAACCCACCCCCCCCCCCCCCCAGCCCCTGCAGAAACACTCCCAAATATACCCCCTTACACACCCCCCATCTGCACATCTCAGTACACCTCCCTTCCATATAGACTGCGTGAATCATATTCAGATGCAGCACATGAACTCCCAATGCCCTCTCCACACACACAGCCAGCACACCCCCTTACACACACACAGCCAGCACACCCCCTTACACACACACAGCCAGCACACCCCGTTACACACACACAGCCAGCACACCCCGTTACACACACAGCCAGCACACCCCCTTACACACACACAGCCAGCACACCCCCTTACACACACAGCCCAGCACACCCCGTTACACACACAGCCAGAACACCTCCTTACACACACAGCCAGCACACCCCCTTACACACACACAGCCCAGCACACCCCCTTACACACACACAGCCCAGCACACCCCCTTACACACAGCAGCACACCCCCTTACACACACAGCCCAGCACACCCCCTTACACACACAGGCAGAACACCTCCTTACACACACACAGCCAGCACACCTCCACACACTCCCTGTGCACAAACCCAACCCAACACCCTCATGAACCCCCTCAAGGAATAAGGAATCCCAACACCTCCTCTGCAATTAACCCTTCTTACACCTCCCTCCACATATGTATAAACCCCCAAATTTTACCAAGTGCAACCCACCCAAAACACCCTTCTGCATACATACACCTTTCATTAACTCCCCCTAAACACATTGCAGCACACCCCACACACTGTAAAATAATTCACGCCCCACCTTCCACACATCCACCATACACACACTGCATGCACCCCAACACCCCACTACACATACTTAAGTCCCTGCACAGCCCTGACCACACCCCAACACACACATACAGAGTGCACAAGCCCCTCAAAACACCCCCATGCACAAAGTGCATAAATCCTTCCCACCCTCATTACACACACGCTACATGAATCCCCCAGCACCCTTTGCTTTTTCATTCATACCCATCCACCCCAGTGAGAAACCCATACCGCTCCCCAGCCTCTCCCTGGAGCCATCTGGGACACACATCCCTCCCCAGCCCAGAGAGACACGGGGACACCCTCAGAAAGCCCCGAGCTATGGACACAGCCGTATCTAACCAGGAGTCAGACACACCCCTGTGTCTGCACCCGAGCTGGGGACACCCCAGAGATGTCAGCCCCTGCACTGTCACCCCCTCCAGAGGGAAGGGGAAGAGGTAGACTCAGCTCAGAGGGGCAGAAATCCCCGAGCACCTGAGGAAACGTGACCTTAGCAGCAGCCCCAAGTGGTGCAGCCCCCTTCCCACCCCGCCTCCTCACTGCACCAGCCCGCGATGCAATTACCTTCCTCCAGCTCATCCATGCTCCCGATCTTCCGCGAGCCATCGATGGTGTAAATGTAACGGACTCCCTGAGGCAGGTTAATGTTGTCGGACAGGGACCGGGTGAGGTCAGCCAGGAGAGCATCGAAACTTCGGAAGCGGTCGGAGGACACGGCGTATACAATCCCCTTGAAGTAGCGGTCCCCGTTGCGATAGAAACGCACCTTCTTGGCTTTCTTCTCGTTACTCAGTGCCTGTAAGGTCCTGGTTCTGTAGAAGCTACAGTGAGCACTGTGAGTGGGGCTGGGCAGCCCGTTCATACGTGAGCCTCGCATGTTTCTGGACGCCTTGTCTCGTTCGTCAAAGTGTCCAAAATCAAGTTCCATAGTTTGGTGAACCCTAAAGATCTGAAGCTGAGCAGGAAGAAGATGGGGAGAGGAGTGCGAAGGGACAGGTTAGAGCCAAGCAGAGCCACGATCCAGAGAGAAAAACAACACTAAGGCAAAGAGCTGTGCCTGGAGCAGGACAGATGCATTCGGGAAGCTCCCCCTCCCCTGACTGAGGTATTGATTCTGGAGACTGAGCGTAGGAGGGGTCCTCACATTCTGAAAGGCATCCAGCTCCTGGGGGCAGGGAGCACGTTCCTAGAGAGCTGTGTGCTCCTGCACCTGGGAGTTTTCAAAGTGCAGTAAATGAGGACCTGGGGCCAGAGGGATACATGGCAAACACAGCTCAGCCCCAAAAAACCTCGACCAAACACCAGTTGGCAATGAATTAAACCTCTGAGCCCTGTGAGGTTTCCTTTGGCAACAGAAAACAAGGAGATCCCAGTAAGTCAGCCCTTCAATCTGTCGAATCACGGAAGGAACCAGAGCATCTGAATGTTTAACATTAGAATAAACTGGCATTTATGAAAGAATGGTCACAGGGGAATAAGCAGTTTCTTTGTGACAGCCTGTTCAATAAGGGTAAGCAATGAGATCCAGCCCACCCTTCCCCCTATCCGCAGCCCCCTCCTAGCCCATCAATCAATTCCCAGGACCAGCCTACATCTCTAAGAAATGACTGGAAAGAAAAATCTGTCATTGAAATGAAGCTTTGGTAAGCTCCTTTCAGCCTGAGACTCCTCTGAATTGCATTTCTGCTCCCGTTTAATGAGGAGGAGAAAATAAAGGGGCTGTTTCCACCCCCCTTCCAGCCTTAAGTGCTTTAATTGCTGGAAGTGCCACTGCTCAAGGGATACACCGCCCCTGCTCCTCACCTTTCATTGTTCTGAGCACGGGGGGCTCCAAGCCCCAGCACAGAAAAGCTGAGACTTGAGCTGACACCCACCAAGCAGGAATGTCTGTGCAGTCCCCAGTTTATGCTCATGAACAACCTTCCTCCTGCACCAAACCCCAACACAAAAGGAGGAGGAACCCCCAACCCTGCAACAGAAAGACCCTTCCACTCCCCCAGCACAGCCAGGAACATGCAGCTCACGTATGTTGCTTGCATGTTAATACAGGGTAGAAAGGGGGTTTAAAACAGCACTTGGCAGTGAGGTATAAATCTAGGAAAAGCTGTTGCTATCTCTTCTCCACCCTTACATTTGGCAGAACGAAGCTTCTTCCCTGTATTTTTACAATGTCAGTGTGACCTGTGCAAGAAAAATCCTTGTCCCCAGTCTGCAGTAAAGCACAAGATGACAATGAGGGGATCTGCACAGAAATCACAAGTTGGGAACATTCCCCCCATGACTGCAGTCGGGGCAGATTCAGCCCGGTGTCATGCCCTGAACAATGAAACATCCAAGCAACTTCGGGAATGAATCAGAGGATGCAGAGGTTCGGTTTTAAAATGAACTGCAGCTACTGTAAGGTACTAACAGGCAGATTCCCCCATTCTAGCTGACATCAGTTACTTTCCCGCATGCAAGTCACCTAAAAAAGCTCTACTCACCGGGTTTCAGCGCGCAGGGTGGAGATGCTGAGAGAAAGAACACCAGGCTCACTCTGCCTTTGTTGTCTGAGCTCCAAGCAAGAAATTCCTGCCAGGGTGGATGAGACGCCTCCTAGGTCCTAGTGCCTTGTTCCATCCCTCCGCAGTAACTTTGCCTCAGTGGTTTTTACTCTCATTACCAGTTTTCTGGTTGTTGTATTCTCTGTATTTGAGGAAAAAAAGGGTGTGTTCATGTCAGCTCTGGGTGTGTTAACTGATGTGAACATAACAGGGTAAACAGTTTAAAGGGGCAGGATTTGGGGTGCAGTTCTGAAGGATGCAAATTTCCCCCTGGCTCTAGTTTCACTAAGAATTGATCTGGCCCCACTAAAATAAAGGGGTAATTGGACCAATGCACCAGCATTATAGGATTACCAGTACTGGGATTTCATGGCTACAACCCTGCAGTGTGCTGCAATGCTGGCACTAGAGTTCTGTGCATTAGGAAAGCAACTACGAGCAAAGCTGACCAGTGAAGCTGGGCATACTCCTGCTCCTGTCCTGGTTTTACACAGCAACCGTGTTTACACTGGCTAGCAGAAAGGGAGAATTCACTTCATGGTTCTGCATGAAGTGCCCCTGAATAACTTTTCTCCGTTAACACTGGACACAAGCCAAAGCCAGAGCTCTGAATCCCAGTTCATTCAAACCCCAAGGGGCTCAGGACAGAGTCATTCAACACAAGCTTAACCCAACAGATTCAGCCTGGCTCCTGTGCCAAACTAAGAGTTTATTTTCCAGGTCCACTGCAGGACAACACAGCTGACACAAAATTGTACCGGGCGCTTTCACTTTGAAAACAAAATCTTTCTGGATGGAGATTTCTACCCTGCAGCTTGGAGAACAGCACCACTAACCCCACTCGGTGCTTTCAGAGAAGACCAGGATTTGGAAATGGGAGGGTCTTCTCATGTGTAGAAAGAAATCTTTCCTAACAACACTGTGCCCATTTTGAATGGAAACATCAGATGTTGTCATTTTGGCACATCCCAGAAGTATCACATTTAGTTAGCATCTATTCCAGCTTTGTCTGCCCTGTACATGATAGTCCAGGCAACACTGACAAAAACCCACTAACAGCTCATCTTTATTTGCCAGCCAACACAGGACATTTGTTAAGTTTCTTATTCTCTGAAACCATACTTTTAGTCAAAGGCTCCTGTGCACCCCTCAGTAAAGCTGTTGACTGCTTCCTTATGTGTTTAGTGGGACCACTACAGAGGACCCTCCAAATCTGCTCTCCTTCCTCAGGAATTAGCACTTGAGAAGACCCCAGGGAAGAGAAGGGTCTGAGCTCTTTAGAGCATATGCCAGTAGGTCTCTGGAACTTTGAGCCTTCTCTTTCCCATAAAATCCCATTTCAAATCAGATAATTCCCAGCCATTCATCACTACATGCTTAATCTGTCCAGGATTAACAATTCTTCTCTATACCACATTACTGCTGTAAATACAAATTTTAGACTTTTAAAATGTGCCAAAATACAAATCATGTGCTAAGTACAGTAACAGCAAGAATAGAGAAAACCAAAATCAGTCTTCAGTGGTGCACAGAGCTTTGATAGAAAAGAGGCAGACTGTACGGGATTATGTCTAAAGATACTACCCAGGATAACCTGGCAGGAGGATGAAAACCCATGCAGTCAGTGGAATTGTACAACATGTTCACCTCCCAAATTTGACATGCATGGAGAGTTCTGAGGACAGCAAAGGGTCTCCAATAGCATAACGGATGGTTCTTGACTTCTTTGCATATCCTGGTGAGAAAATAAAGCATGGCTATATAGACATGTCTGCTCAGGACACTGCCAGAAGCTTTTCTGGAGCATGTGTACTTCCTTTAAAAAGCAGAATTACTCCAGCAAGACACCTGGTATTCATCCCTGACTGAAAGATAAGGTTTCTACAGCCAATGATGGTAACCTTCATCTGGAGAAAAACCTCAAGTTGTTCCTAAAAGGTACTCAAATCACCTTCAGTACAGTTCTCCTTTAACCCTGCCATGAAACAGCTAGAGCATCATCAGAGGCGAAGAACCCCAGAGCCAGGTTGATTTCACATGTTCTGAGTGGAATCACACCCCATTCTTCAAATGGGAACAGGATCAGCTCAGTCTACAAACATTGGCTATGCAATAATGCACCAAAATGTACAGCTTTTTCTTGATGAATGTAGGGCCTGCTCCCGACTTCAGTTCTGTTGGTCAGACACGAGCTTCTTCACTGGCCTTAAGGCATTAAGGTCAGTCAGAACTTACATCAGAAGAAACTCACCCTCTGAGACACCATAACCTAAAACCATTTCAGGCAGCATGAGTGACTGAGAATTGGAAGGACAATAATTCTTCTCATCAGTGAATTCATCCAGCTAAAAAGGAAAGACAAATTTAGCTCTTCAGATTAAATTATCTGTTTTAAATCAGGTGAATCATCTTTCCTCCAGGAAACATGTAGACTATTGCCTGTGTAACTAAATCTGTATAAGGACATGTTTATTGTCATTGCTGAGCAACTGTGATACTTTGGAAAGGGACAGACTGCAGGTGAAAGGGGGTTTGCAACTGCTTTGTTCTAACTTCTTCACGTACACCTAGAAACTCCAGTTTCTATCATCATCAGGAGTTGTAGTCTGAAGTACTCTATGTCAGTGTCCAGTTGCCTTGTCACACATCATCCTGACTTGTATAAAAGACTGCATATCTGATAGCAGAACATGTTCTCTGATCAGGATGTAAGTTAGGGTGGGAAGTAGCTGAGGTCTGGCTGCACCACAGATGAGGATCCTGGAAAAATCCACATCAAGTGATTAGAGCTTTTGAAGGAAGTCTTGGATCAACATTTTCAAGTCAGTCTACTTAGATGCAGATGTTTAATTACATTTCTTATTTTAACCTCTGTTCTTCTGGACTGCTTTGGAAGTGTCATCCCTGGTCACTCCTTCCAAGGCTTTGCTTTGCTGTGAGCTTACACACCAAAACCTTCTGAAATGACAAATTACTATTTCAGGGCTCTGACAAATGTGTGGAGGCTCTCAAAATGAGAGCCCAAAATGCCAATGGCTCGGTCTTGACCCTATAGAACAACAGGCTTTGAATCTGAATCTTCAAAACAGATACCATATCAGACTATAGAGTTAAGTCTCTCCCACATAATACTATGAGCTAATAAGCAACGGGAACTTGGCTGACTTTCACCACATAACATTTGTTTCCTTTGGAGATTTATTTTTACAGAGACCACACACATGAAAGCCTTTTAAATACCAATGCTAGTGAGCCAAAGTCAGCTCAGCCATGGGGAGAGAAGGATGGACAAATACTTCCATAGCATAGTTTCCCCACTCTAAGCCTTGTAACCACCTGCAGAGGCAGTTCAGACTTTGAAGTCAGAGGGTTAGATCCTTCTACAACCTGAATCACTGGAAACCGCAGGGAGCAGGGGGGACAAAGATGTCAGTCTAGGGAAAGAGGAGAGGGAGGAGGCAGAAGCTAGGCTCCAAGGCCACCTCCAGCAGCTAGGGCCCACATGGGGCCCTCACCTGTGTTCCAACAGCACTGGTACCTCTGGGGTCAGACCTGCCACTCCTCCAGACCCCAGAGGCTGCGATGAGTCAGTGCATTTGTGCTGCAGTCCCACACCCTGGGCACACACCCTCAATCTCAGCAAATAACTTTAGCTTCAGATAAGCTTCTGCTGAGATCTGGGAGAAAGAGACCTTTCCATCCTCCAAGGGACCAGCAGAAAGCAAGCTGCAAGTGAAAAGGCAATTTCCTGTCCTAATAAACTTGAGGAACACACTCAGGACATTCCCAACACACCCAGACACAAAATAAGTATTAAAATGCACAAGTCACTCAAAAGAAAATACCTCTTGCACTGGATTTCTGCTGGCTCCCTCCTACAAGTAAATCACCAGAATGAATAAATCTTTCCCAGCTGAAAGCAAATTCCCTGATAGCAGAAAATGAGACATTCCCAGCCCATGATTTCTTGGGTAAATCCTGCCAGACCCAGTGAGCTCCACAAGCCAAATTCTGTTGGCACTTCAGTGGCATCAATTTGCAAGGCTTGCAGAAAGCCATGGAAACATCTGCCACATGCATTGCCTGTGCGCTGGGGGACATGTGGAACCTCACAGAGGTTGTCAGTACATTTTTGCTGACCAAATGATATGATGTATTGTCTGCAAGCCCCAGCAAAGGTCACAGCAAATGGAACCACACGAAATCCAGATGTCTCCTTTCTCTGAGGTTGTCCATGGGCTGCATCATAGTAGTTAGGAGACTTATGATCAAGAACCTAACCACCTTGATATTTTCATTTTATACAGTAATTCTAACTGACTTACAATCATTGCCAGCCTCTCAAAGTGCCTGCTGAATCCATCATTGGTTTGAAGGGCTTTTCTGATGGAATATTAAGTGATAGAAAAGAAAATCCCATCAAAGCGGATCACGTCACATGCAAGTTGGAAATGCAAGATATTTCCTTTCAAATACAGATCCTCTCTGTCACTCTGAAGGCAGTGACAGTGAAGTCAGGTGACACTGGGGAGCATGTATAAAAGATACCCAAACAGCCCAGCTTATAAACTTAGAAACAACAACAGACCATTCCAGAACTTGTTTTCCGTAAGAGATTTCCACTCAGTATACTCAGTCCGTGCCATCCCAGACCAAGCCCAAAAGCCTACAAGATTAGCCATATAAGCATCCTAAGCAAATACCTTCTCATTATCAAATAGCGAATGTATGTGACCTATAGAACTAGCATTTTAAATAGAAGACAAATGTTGCCTCCAGTGGCCTGAGGAGACATTAAGAGATTTCAAGCTCTGATATTCAGTATAACATAGGACAAAGACTAGAGACCACAAGGGGGCAAATTAAACCAACCTGGAGCTCTTATAGCCCACCTCAGCCTCACTTTAAACTTCAATGTTGCAAGCATCTGGCAGGTCCCTGCACCCAACACATTGCCCACGGCTAGTCTAGGTTCAGCCTCACACCATCTTTGGAGCACAGACCCCTCACTGGTGGAAGGCTCACGCTCTGGTCCAGTCTGTGTCTGTGCCAACACATCTGGCATGTGGCAGAGAGCACGGGTGCTGGAAGGCTCCCAGGGTGGCTGTAAGGCTCTAAGGAAACCTGACTCTTGGCAGGAGATGAGTAATCAGTATTTACAGTGCACATTCTGGCTGAGCTCAGCTGTTGTGTAGAAGCTTTGAGCTGTCAGCTACGTAATTGTCATTCAGCTTGTTCACCTTCTACCAGCAGAAACAGCCCAGAGATAGAGGCAGCACAAAGGTTTTTACGCTCTCCAGGAATGATGAGAGTGGAGTGGGGACAGTGCTTTTGTGCTGGTGGGTTTTTGCTTTCAGGGGATGTTCCCTATCTGGTTTATCCTAAATATTCACAGAGAACAAGTATAAATGGTGAATTTTAATGGCTGCAGATACTGCTTAGCTATTTGCTTCTGTTCTCCATACCATTTACCTATAATAAACTATTGATAATCATTTCAATCTGCATTGAAATTTAAAGGTTGATACAGCAATAAAAAACTCACTTGGCTACATTAAAAGACAAACTTATCTACTCAAAGTCTTGTACAAACTAGAATACAGGAAAGACCATTGTTTAAAAATCAATGAACTGAGATTCCTCATTTAGAGAGCTGCAGACACTCACTCCAGAAAGACGCAGACTCATTGCAGTCAGGCAGAATGGAAGAACAATAAAACCCATTATAACATACCAGGTCAGCACTCACCTTCAGCCCCCTTTCTCCAGCAACCAGAGCCCACACTGCAAGCTAAACCAAACCAAATCTAATTCTTCTTCTCCCAGAATTACTACCAGGCTTTGAAAAGCTGGGTCTTGCATGCAGCAGCCAGCAATAGCCTGCTTGTTTCTAGTATAGGGCAACCTTGAGCACAGTGAGCATGGGAAGTAAGCAGGTTCCAAACACATGCTGACATGCAAAGCCCTGTCCCTAGCAGCTACTGATGTATCCCCAGGGATTTTGGATACCTCCTGAGAACCTACACAGAGCTACATGTTTTACCTCTAAGGTTACAGTAGGGAAACACTGCAAGACACTCACCTTCTAATAGCTCTATTTTAAGTACTGGAACTCTGATCTGAATTTCTGCAGCTCTTCCCCTGTTCCCTCCATGCAGAGTTGTACTGACAAGTGAGAGATGGCTTCAGGCAGGAGTTCTTCTCCTTGTCTACAGTGTGATCATCAAGAGGCATCCTTCTGCTCCATTAATGTCCTTAACAGACTCAGTGGAGGAAAGCATCTCATCCAGTGACTATCAGTGCTTTGATACTCACCTCTTTAGGAAAAAAAGTTATACCCTTTTTTCCTGTCGAACATCTGCAGTTTGCTGAAACCTAGGTCATTGTTCAACATCCCAGAGAAGTACCAGATGATATGGAAGCTACTGGGCTAGAAGCTGACACCAGAAACTCCACAGTGATGCTTTTGATGCTATTTAATCTTCAGATTGTGCAGGTTCTGTTCATTAGGAAACCCTCCCAAGATAAAAAGTTACTACACATTGCTCACAGATTGTTTCTTCCTCATTAGAGGAAATTCCCAGCCTGGAAAACTTGTGAAACACAGTATAATTGAATAGGAGAATCAGAATCATACCAGAACATGAGGGCTAGCATCCAAAAGTTAGATCAAGCACAAGAAGAAACTCCTGGTGTCATCTGAAGGTGCTGTCAACTACACTTCTGATTCAATGAGCTCTCGTAAGTGCTAGCCACTAGCAGCTACATAACCACAAAATATTAACAAGAATAGTAGGAGATCAGGCATCAGATAAAGCACATTTCCACTGAGGATGGTCTGTACGTGGGATGCCTGGGGACAAGCGGCTCAAGTCAGGAAACCAACTGATGAAATGCTGTCCTAGTGCGAAACCAAAATCAGGTTCAATCCCAGTAAGCTGCAAGAAAAGGGTATCAGTAGTAGTCTGGCTTTACCAAGGGCCCTGTGGGCTATAACCACATTCCACTCCTCCACCAGCATCAGATAACTACAAAGGGGAGGGTCCTCCTGCAGCAGTGGCTTCAGCCCCAGTGCTGAGTGCACATTAAGTCCCAGCAGAATGTCACTATCCCACCTTTATACCACAAGATAGTAATGTATTACCACAATTGCCACTACTTTTGTCCTTCTCCTGCTTTATTCTAACCTCCAGAGAAAGGCAGGCCAGCTGACTGCAGCCCGACTACAGAAACAGGGTACAGCCATAAATACTAACAGGCCATTGTTTGCTCTTTGTACCCATGAAGTGCTTTGCTGCTCCAAGCTAGTTTTATTCTGTTTCCAATTAGGAATCCAAACTGCTTGTTGGATTAGGTGATTCCGCTCACTAGGCAACCCAAGAAATATTTGCAGTTTCATCTTTACATTTATTAACCCAGAAAGCACACAGCATTCTGCTCAAATACCTCTTACTCAAGATTAATTCAGTGCCCACACCACAGTATGAATCGCCTTTGCATATCTCCTGGGGATGGTCATGACTTGTTTCATTATGGTCACCCTGCAATGAGCCAGCCCTCAGCACTGCTGGCCCAAACCTCCAGTTTGTGGGCTGAGTCTGTAGACATAACCCTGAAAGTGAACTGTGAAAGGCACAGATTGTTTCACTTTCAGCCCACAGAAGCCCACTCATCTCCAGGCTGGTTGTAGCAGAGATCTTACTCTTTTCTTTAGGCACTCTTCCCCCCCACCATTGTAGGCCTCCTTCCTTGCTTCTTCCATTGATGTGTGAAAGGCAGACCTGCAGAGAGAGGTCTAGCTGTACTTCCTGCAGTGCTAATCACAATCCACATCCCACACACCACTCCCATAGGGGCAGTAACACCAGCACACGCTGGCTCCCTGGGAGGTTGGCAGATGTGACAGGAGGTATTTGGGAGGCATAGATGATGCACCAGTTCCGTGCACAAAGAGCATCTCCGCTGTGCCTTGCAAAGCGGTACAGACCTGCAGAGCGCCCAAACGAGCTCATGTGCTGGCCAGCAATCACACTGCAAGGACCTTATTCGAGCTGTGCGTCTTCCTCTGGCCGTGTCTGTCTGTCGGACAACAACGATGCCACCCTGTGGCAAAACTGAGAAGCAGAGTGGAAATAGTGATCCCTGGCCAGGGGCTGCTCGGTTTAGAGTGACTGCTGCTCATGACAGTGCTCCTGGGTTTCTAAAAGTTGAGAGGAAAGACACAAGGAAATGACGAGCGGTCACTACGCTTTAGTTGCAGCACTGCTGCAGCTGTGGGTCAAGAAATCTCCAGGAAGGACTTGCAGTAACAGTAGCCCATCTTTTCTACAAATTTCTATGGCAAGAAATTAGTCACCTCCCTTTCTAACCTTCATGCCTTTTGGCATGAAGACCATGGTGAGGTAGACTGTGCCCCTGCAGCCCAGGCTGGTCCATGGTGAGGCAGATATCCCCCTGCAGCCCAGGGCAGACCCCATGGCAGAGCACAAGGATGCCCAAAGGAGGCTGTGACCCCATGGGAAGCCCATGCTGGAGAAGGCTCCTGGCAGAACCTGTGGACACATAGAAGGGGCCCACACCAAAGCAGCTTATGAAGAACTGCAGCCTGTGGGAAGGATACACATTGGAGAAGTTCCTGGAGGACTGTCTCCCATAGGAGAGACCCCATACTGGAGCAGGGGAAGAGTGTAAAAACAAAGGAGCAGCAGAGACAAGATGTGATGAACTGAGCGCAACCCCCATTCCCCATCCCCCTCCACCACTCAGGAAGGAGGTGCAGAGAGAAATCAGGAGTGAAGTTGAGTCCACGGAGAAGAAAGGGGTGGGAGGAAGGAGTTTCAAGATTTTGGTTTATTTTCCATTATCCTATTCTGATTTGATTGACAGTAAATTAAATTTCCCTAAATAGCATCTGCTTTGCCCATGATGGTAATTTGTGAGTGATCTCCCTGTCCCACCACAACAGATTAAGCACACTCGTCCAAGAGCCTAACAACAAAGCAAACTCCATCTCCACAAGCTTCCCTCAATTTTGAATGGTCAGTGAGGTCTGGACCAATGCTTCTTGGCAATGGTACAGGTAGATCTATACACATCTTTCAGTTTGCACATTGGGATTTCCCACCCCTAAAGTGGAAAAGGAAGACAAACATACTCTGGGTTTTGCCTTAAAAGATCAAAAGCAGAATTGCCCTTGCATAAAATTAAACTAGCTTATCATTTGAACTACTTCTAGGGAAAACAAGCGTCAGAGATGGCATTTTAGCTCAGTCAATATTGCACTGAAACATTAGCTGTAATGTGACTTGATTCAAGTCAGACCAAATGAAGGCTTTGCAGAAGCTAATTATTGCTTTGTTTCATGTGGCCCATTGGGTGATGATAGTAAGAAACCATTCCAAATTAGAACAGACTAGGAACAGGCTCCCTATGTGACAACGCAGCTTTCTCCCCTTTAATGTAAGGTCTGCTAAGCCAGCATAGACAATTGGTTGAAGGACTTGTAAAATACTTGAAGTTACCGGGTGCTTTACCTTGAGGCTTTTTTGATCCTCTTTGGTAGGTGTCCTCTTCACCTCTCCCAGTAGGAAGCACTTAGAGGCAATGCCAGCAGATGGCAACCCAATGGAGTTTGTTTGTAGCAGCATTTTGAGTCATGCAAGCAGCAGCGTGGGCAGCCAAGCAGCTGCTCCCCGGCCTCAGCAAAGCAGCAAGAGGAGCACAGGAGTTCTGTGTTGTTACAATTAAATCTTTGATGGAGCTGAGACACCAAACAACATATCTATCTGGGTGGTTTAGGCCCTAGCCAGCCACTCTGCAGCGAAGACATCTCCATGGCACTCCCATTTTGATAGCCTTTAACTCATTCCATAACTTCTTCCTAGTTTCTCAGTGCTGACACATAGGAAGTTCACACCACATGCATGCAGTCACTGACTGCTGTGATTTAGTGTCAGAATCTCCCTTTTTACTTCCACACCCTTGATGAAGGCCTAGAGAGGCAAGGAGCTTGAGCAACATCATCCAAGGCACAACTTTGAATACATACACATTGGCATTTCAGGTAGCATATGACCACAGGCACACATCCCATCTTCTCCAAGTCTCCATGCCCAGGATTTCCTTTTGACTCACTCTAGAACTACCTTATACTGTGAATTCCTGCTCAGACATATTTCCCTCTTCCTTCAACAACTCATGGTATTAGGTGGTTGGGGTTTACAGACAGAAAACATTTTCAGTATTGCTTTAAGCATTCAGAGTCCTCCTGGATTTTCGAAGGCTATTAGGTAGGTTTCATGCTCCCTGCAGAGTTAAGGTACTGCCTCTTTTGAAGGAGCAGTACATGCCCACAGCCACAGGACCAGGGTGCCCAGGGACACGTCAGAACCCCAAGGACTGAAGCTAGAGCACAGATTCAGACAAGCCACAACCCACATGCTTTTCACCCATGTTTCTGTCAATAGCACAGCTCAAGATGCCTGTTTGCTGACTCTCCCTTACCAGCCTGTTCTACACAGAGCACAGGAGAAGTATCTGCTCAAAGTAGAGTCCAGTCTATTCTTGAACCTGTGCTTCTGCATTTACAGAGGGGGGAATTTAGACCTGAAACAGTGAAGATGTCTCAGTCTTGCCAGCAACTGAACAAACCCTAAACTCAGGCACATACTCCATCAACACGAGTTATCTTGAGAAGGGATGAAAGACTGAAAACTATCCCTATACAGGGTGACAGCTACAAGGACAAACATATATGGAAGGACTACTTGAAGTGTGCATTTTGGACTCATTAAAGGGGATACAAGTGAGCTGTCTAGTGAGGGAAGAAACTACAGCAACACCTACCTAATTAGTGGCAAGGCTGGAGACAGGAGGTCCTATACACTGAACCAGCTGATGGAGCTCACTGATGAAACTGGTGCTTTTAACAACAACCTCAGTGACTGTGCTGACTGCTTTCCACCCCCTCACCCAGGACACATTAGCAGTAGCTTTATGTTAATTTCTGTTGGCTGAAAAGCTAGTCATTTTAGGAGACATTTAGATTTCTGAGAGGAAGTGCTTATTAATATTCATCTCAGCTTCTATAAATATATTTCTAATCCACTGCAGGATTTAGTAGGCTGTGAATGTCAGATGTGTCACTGTGCACATTGGATCTGTTACAGAGCAGGGGCTGTGTCACGTCATGTGGGTCTCAGAGCAGGAGTGAGCCCATGCTGTGACAAGGATGGATGCTAGCTCACTAGCTATGTGATGTGGAAGGTAGCATACCTACGTTTCTGCTATGGAGCTGGGTAAGGCCCAGGACAAGCACATATGATATCTCACAAGCTGTAGTCCTTTTCTCCATCTCCTGGGCTAAGCAATTATCCATCACACTTTAAACTTTGCTACTCCCTGCCAAAACCCCGCTCTGTGGTGTAGCCACAATCCAGCTGAACAGAGACATTCCCAAAGTGGCACCATTTTCTAGACTCCCCACACACAGTCCCATGCACTGACCTTCCCACATGCTTCCACTCACTTCTCCACCAGTAAGAACTGGTTCCAGGATAAGAAAACTTTTTCCCAATCCAATTTCAGCCACAGCAGATGCAAAATAATCATTGTTTTAGCTGCCCTGCTGTAAAGCCTCTGATGTTCGCAAAGTATCCAGAAGGTATGCGATGGGATCCATGAGCAAAACCATGACATGCCCTAGACCCCAGGAAATAAGATTTCCAGAGCAAACAATGTAAGTATAGTAATACCATTATTTTACTCACATGTGGGGAGGGGCTGCATCGCAGGCTGGCTAAAGAACTTCTGATTCCTTTATATTCTGCACACCATCTATAAGAAACAGCCATGGGGAAGATAAAACTAAGGGCAAGTCCTATAAAGGAACAGTCATCACCAAACACCACCAAGGAGGAAAGGTGCTATTACACCTTATTAGAAATCAGCCAGCTCCATGCCTCAGTCAGGCAGTCCTGGGGTAGATTCAGAATGATGCTAAAGAAAGATGTCTTCTCTAGCATGGAATACATCCTTCAGAGATGAGGCAGGCAATAACTCACTCTAGTATAACTATTCCCTGTAGTAAATAGCATTGGATTTGTTTCTGGAATAACTAGCTCATTACCTCAGCTGTGGCAGAAGCAGCAAGTGCCAGCCATCTGGAGTGCTAGATGGCCTGTTGCCAGCATAGCTCTGATGCTGTGGAAGAAAGAGGTGGGGAGCAGGGATGAATTACAGCAACAAGCATGTGTACAGCATAGAGAAGGGAGAGCAAGGGAAGGAATGTGTAAAAAAAAAAATAAGGAAGAAAGAACTACTCTTAAAAAGTTAATAATTGATACCTAAGAACAAGCAGATGATGCAAACAAGATCATTTCCAGTCTGCTTGTTAGCACGAAGATGGGGGAAAGATGAGCTAACCAGAGAGCAAGACTGAGGGGAGGAAAAAAGAAGTAGAAAGCCATTGAAGAAAGTGCTTAATTCACTAAAAAACCCTGGACAGTGAGAATACCTTGACCTGAACACCAAAGCTGCAGCAGAGACATCACAATACAGTCCTCTGCCATATTTGCAGACCCAAGGCTTGTCTGCTTGCTAAGGGTCACTTGGCACTCAGACTTCCTGTAGACCCCACTTGGTGTGTTTGACACAAGCTATCATCAGGCTTTCCTTGCCTTCTCTTGATATGAGAGCACAAGAGCACTCAGGTGAATTCAGGTCTTTCACACGGCCCAAAGTACTTTACCCTTTTCAGGTTAAAGCCTCAATACTGTAACTAATTTATCAACATAAAACCAGTTACTATCCAACCACACACAGACACTTCCTAGAAACCCAAGTACAAAACAAACCTCAAAACCCACAAACAAATGAGAAAATCCCTCCACCTTTCAACACGCCCCAAAGAAAACCTCAAAAGAAGTACTATTTGCCATATACAGAACACAAAGCACCAAAACCCAGTGACTTTATCAGAACAGACAATAACCCTCAAAATTGACCAAACAACCTACCCTCTACTAAGGGCTTACAGACCTTTTAAAAAGAGGCTTGCTGGCAAGGATTGGTTCAAAGCAAAGGCCAGGTGTGGCCAGAGTTCTTAAAGGAAATGGGGCAAGATGATTTCCTTGTTTTTTTCCTGGTACTTACAGTTATTGGTAAGGTAATAGACAAGAAATTGTAACACTCTAATAGTATTTCAGTTTTATACTAGCTTGCCATGCAAGAAGACGGTTTCTGTCTTTTGTCTTTATGGGCTCTTAAAATCAGGGTCTTTGTGCTGCAAGGGATTACAGGAAAAATGTGAATATAGAGCCTGGGTGACTGTGTTTGCCTTCTGCTGATGTGTGGCCATCAATCAGGCTGTAGTACTCTCCTCTTTTCAAAATGAAGGCCTCTAGTCAGTGCCTCCTCATCTTTAATTCCTCATTCCCTCAGGCTCCTTGAAGAAAACTGTTCTACTGTTTAAGAAGCTGCATGTGAGAGTCATGCCTGCAGAGGGCTAATGGGATGTTGCTGTTCTGCAGAGCTGGTATCTCTTTCTCTGGAAGCAGGGAGAATAAAGCTTTCTCTGTAAAGGACAGGCAAGCGGGGTTTAGGCAAAACATAACAAAGAGTTCTGCATTTTTTCCCCAAATTAAAATGTGCTGGTTTGGGGTGATTCTAGGGAGGAAATGTTGTTTCACAGGCAACCACGAGGCCAGCAACTAACTAGGAAGCTAAATTAGCTCACGGTTCACCTGGCCTTGTTTGTCACAGATAAGACAACTGCTTTGGAAGCTGCTGTAAAACCTGAGTAGTAACATCTGGGTAATAACCAACCCCCAGGCTGGTGGCTGCTGTGAAGTTGTGGCAGTTGCTGATGCTGCAGGCAGAGCTTTTCTACCAGCCACCAGCTTTCAGGGGCTTGGGGTTTAGTTGCACTTTCTGAAGTGTCTTAGTGAATCTGCACTGTGTCAGCTTCCAGCAGTTGCTATCCTAGCCCAGTCCACTGCTTGGCTCTTGTTCACCACCACTCTTTCACTGTCATTCTCAGCTAGTTCTGTCATTACTTGCACCTTATAGGTTTTAACTTGTCCATTGCACAACAAACATATTTATTACAGAGATGATTGCTTTTATCTGCTGGAGTCCCAGAGAGATTTGGAGATTCATGGTTGGATAATGCAGTTTGAATAGGAGATGCTGTCTACAGTAAGTGACTAAGGAGTTCTTGTATCTTTCTTACTTCTTCCAGTAATTAATATATCTCTCTTCTTTATGGCAGAGTCTCCACGACCTCTGTAATGAAAAGCACCACTTTTGTTTCCCTAAGGACATCTGGGAAAGAAGGCTGTGCTTTGCTGCTTTCAGCCATCTAATGAGGAGAGGGGTTGTGTGAGTAAGCAGGTAGCCTGGGAGCTTCTCTTTTGTGAAGAGAGCAAATTTCATTTGTGCAAAGAGAAACGTGGGGCTTAGGCTGAATTATCAAATGCATTATAACAACAGATCATGTGCCTTTGCAGTGATTTAATTATCAAAGATTTTCCAAATGAAGGGAGGGGGGAGCCAGAAAAGGGGCAGAGCATTTCCTGAGGGAAATGTCAGCCTGCCAGTTGCATCCCTTACCTGGATATCTCAGGTCAAGGTCATGAGGGGAAGGTGCCATGGTGCAATCATTTGTGTTGCCAAGCACCAGCTTTTCCATGATGTGGCATATATATTGCCATGTAGAAATAGATGTGCAAGTCAAAATATTCAAGTGAATACTTTGAACACTGAAAGCCACTTCTGTCCACAGAACAAAGCCACTGTCATGCATAGTAAAAGCCACATCAGACCTTGTCTTACCACTAGACTGTGCTTTTCTGAGACAAAGAGCAGGAAAGAAATCTCTATTCTCTTCATTTCTGTTAAAAATGTTTTCTTGTCTACAGGTAATACCTGGTAGGAGAAGACGGCTCCTAGAGCACAGGTCATGCATTGCAAACTGCGTACATTTTACACAGTATAAGGCAGCTTGTGGAATTATAGCCACTGAAAAGGAAGTATCTCAAAATACAAAAGGGACAGAGAAATGTTATGCCTAGAAAAAGTAGTGGCCCAAATCTTCCTGCTGCTTCAAAGGAGATCAGATGCTTCAGGAAGATTTAGAGATTTAAGTTCCCTTCAGAGAACTTATCTTTACATTAGCAGAGTTGATTACAGTGCAGGGTGTTCAGAGGCTGGACTTCACTCTTCCCCAGGAGAATTTAAGTTGCATTGCTGAAATAGACTGATAAGAGGAACCTTCCAAGGCAAAATCAGTGCCAGCATAGAAAATACACTTCACCTTTGCTATTTCCTTTTAAATGGTGGCAAGTGCACTATTTAAAAGTAGATTGAATGAAGTACTTGTAAATGTACTGCAGGGAAGAGCCTTCACTGTGACAGACAGAGAAGAGATTTCCTTTCCTAACAACTCTGCTCTTGGTGAGAGGGGAATATACTCATCCAAGTCACTGCTGGGTGGACACACAACTGGATGCAGAGAGAAGGTGCTGGTTTAATTGTGGGACCTTCTGAGTTTTTCCACCTGCTTTTTCTTACTGCTAGCAGAGTAGCCTCTGCTCACCAGAACATACAGTGGGTGAAAGAGGTAAGAATGAACTCACTGCTGTGAGGAAGCTGCAGGGAGCTGCAACCCATCACAAATGGTGACCTCATGGATGTCCTCGGGGTTTAGCCTGGAATACAAACAGGAATACCTGGGTGTTACCCTGGGCCAGCAAGAGTGAATCCCCCCCGAAATTTCTGTACTGTCCTCAATGCTGTACTACAATTTAAAACCCAGCAGAGGCAAGGTAATATTTCACAACCACCACCACAGAAAAGGCAATTCATCTTCCTAAGAGTCACCAGCTCTTTCCAGTCTACTACAGCCCAGAGCTTTCCTGCAGCCCCTGTGAAGCAGGACTGCCCTTGCTGTGCCTTGGCAATAGAAGTTACCAGAATCATGCACTTGCAGAGAACAATTATGTTCTGCAAAGGAGCTGAGAGCTGCTGAGGTGGTGCTGTGGCAGTGAGTGATGCAGATTAGCTCATCCTGCTGATGAAGGATGCAGGCACTTGGTCCATCTCGGAACTCAGGAGCAGTTGGCTGATACCCAACCAACCAAAAAAGCAGATGCTAAAAGCTTGTTTAATATTCTGCTGACAGCACTGTGGAGGTTACATGAGAATAAATGGGAACCAGCTGCCCAAGGCTGCTTTCCCAATGCAGCCCTGTGTTGTATGACCCTCTCACTGAAAGATGAGTATCGCAATGAATTGGCTGTGCTCCCACAAGTGTTGTGTGAGCCTGAGGTGGGCTGGGGGTGGGGGAAGATGGCTTGGGAAGGACAAGGATGAACAGTGCACAGAAGGAACAGGAGAGGAATTGTAGTGGTTGGATGTGGAACTGTGTGTGAAGAAATGAATACTGCTAAAGCAGTGAGGGGAAGCTCAGACTTCAGGAGATAACAGATTCTAGACCTTGTAAAAGGCCTCTCCATTCTTGTAAGAGCATTTACCTTGACTGCCAGCAGGTTTTGAACAAGGCTTCTTCAGTGTCACAAGCATGAGCTGCTATATTTTAAGCTACAAAGCCAAGTCCTGTGAAACATAACAGGCCAATCTCTGCTCTGTGCTGAGCAACAAGAACTTGTCAGTGGGTTACACCAGTCCTGGCTGCAGTCTCAGAGCTTTGGCAGTTGTAACATCCAACAGTGATATGGTGAATTCCAGAGGGTCTGCCACCCATAACATTAAGTGGGCTAATTCAGAGCCCAAGGGAACACAGCACCTTTAGGTGCTGCAAGCCATCTGTTAGCCTTCAGCAACTGAGCAATTCAGCTTTTGCAGACAACCAAGGGACCAGGAGTATATCAAATCCCACTCTGCTCAGCACTTGTAAGGCCATGGTTGGAATACTGTGTTCAGTTTTGGTCCCTGCTGTACAAAAAAGATGTGGACAGGTTAGAGAGGGCCCAGAAAAGGGCCACAATAATGGCCTTTTTCAGAGGACTCTGAAGTGTGCTGTATGAGAGGGGGCTGAGAGAACTGCCTTTGTTTAGCGTTCAGAAAAGGTTTACAGGAGACCTTATCAGCATATACTAGTATTTTAAAGGGTGGCTACAAAGAAGATGGAGACTCCCTTTTTACAAGGAGTAACATGGAAAAGACAAGGAGTGACGGGCACAAGTTACTCCTGGGGAGAATCCGACTGGACACAAGAGGATGATTTTTCACACTGAGAACAATCAGCCATTGGAATAACCTCCCCAGGGAAATGGTGGATTCCCCAGTGTTGGACACTAAAGATTTGGCTGGACAGTGTCACTGGAAGTAGAGCTGAAGGAAGAAACATTGATAATAAATTGTATGCAGAAGCAGATAATGTGCTTTCTCCTCCCTATTGCACAGGACTAAAATCCTAGGAAATGGAAACAAAGATTTTGTTGGCACTAGTGGCTACGATAGCAAATTACTATCTCTTCCAGAAGTGGAGATAGAGCATTTAATAGCTTTACAGAGAGCAGCACTAGCATTGAGTTGACACAGGTTTAACATTTCCTAAAGCCATTGCTAGGGAAGGGCTGAATGCCTTTGCTTCTCCAGTGGGAGTCACGTGAGTATATGCAGAGTAAACCTGGTTCAGAATGTTTAAATGTCCTTTAACCTGGGTACATGGAACTGCTGTTTAAATGACAGCAGGGACCTGCCAGAGCAAATGCTAGTCTTCAGCCATAGCATGGCATCTATGAAGTACTTCTTTTCAGTACCCTCCCCTGTAGCAAGGCACATCTCATGTGGCCACTATGTGGGCCCAGTGAGGAGGCTTCCTACTGCTTCACAGGACAAGCAGCCTGTCGCTCTTCCAAAGAGCATCACCTGATTTCAGTACAAGATCTGTGTGGCAAAATGGTCAAATCAGCTTCCAAGCTGATGCCCAGGCACTAGAAAAGCCTGGGGCTTCAGAAGCTGGCATGGATAAAACCTCCCTGATTTCAGTGAGACTTAAGTGAGGCTGTGTAGAGCAAGGCAGGGTCTTGTGTGCATTTGACATCTGAGAAAAAGAACCAGGTGACCAAGCAGAGGACTTCATGTGTGTCATGCAGGAGAACCATGTGGTGAATTCTTCTGGGTAGAGATCTTTGTCCATATTGAAAATGTGTCTTCATCCATAGAAGCAATAAAGCAACTTTTGTTGGTAGCATCCTAAAAATAAAAAGAGATCACTCTTCTGATAAGAAGGAAGGAATGTTCAACAAGGTTTTTGTACAGGCACTTCACAGAACAGTGGCTTCCCAGACAACTTCATCCCAGAGACAGAAGGGAAATGTATTTTGTGACACATAGGCTGGGAGGGGGCCAAAACTGACTATTAATAATCAGGCACATTAGTTAAGCAGTCACACAGTGACATTTATTCTTTGCTTCACCAAAAATGAACAATAATGAAGTGAGGCTGCCCAGTGAGCTTGTTTGGTGACTGACCCAGAGGCTGGGGAAGAAGGACCTTGTGACTGCTATTAGACAAAAACAGGCATCAAATGTAAAGACTCCTGGCTTTACCATAAATGTATAGCAGCTGTGTCATGACTCAGACTGAGAGTCTGTCTGGGCTGACATCCTGTCTCCACTCTTGGTAGAAAGCAGTAGACACTAAAAATTGTTGTATAAAGAAGCCTCCAGTGAAACAAAGTGGGAACTCAAACACAGACACTGTGCAGTTTTCCTTCCTTTGTCTTCATGCTGTCTGTTCTTCAAAACTGTGGTGAAAACTGGAGGAAACATGGTTGAAATACAGCCATAGATGCAGACACTGCCATCTCTGCCACCAAACAGGTTTAGAAAGAGTTCATCCAGTCCTGGATAGAAATGCTGAGATCTGAAATGTCAATGTGGGTGGGCAGAGTTCTCTCAGCTGCATATTTTGTAAATGAGAACTGAGAAAAGAGATATTCTTCTTGAAGACTGGAATTAAAACAAACCAACCAAAGAAGTAAAAAGTGATGGAATGGGGTCATCACAAATTGTTTTCCATTCAGTATACTGTCATGATTCTTATTTAATGCTAGCAACTGAAGAACTGCACCCCCACCACCACCACTGTCAGTATAGGCATGAGCCCATCTGTTAACTGTGAATCATGTAAATAAGGAGGCATCAGAGACTTCAGAGAAGGGCTGCACTGTTTCGCAGCCAGCATTCCCCACACTCTGCCCACTTTGCATTCAGCTCTATGGTATGGCTTAGGAGGGTTTGGTTAGAATTCAGGGAATAGGTGTTCACACGTTAAAGGCTCTGGAAGTTATGCCTCAGGGGTGCCTGCCAATAGTGAGTTAGTGAATACTTGAGCGTATGAGCTCTGGGCTGAGACCAGAATACCATCCTGCATAATAGTGAACACCAGCTTTAGGATGGTTCTGCTCAGGATTTGATCTCTGAAGAAAAAACCTTTTACTGATCAGCATTGTAGGCACAGTGCTGCCTGGCAAGTTCAGGTGGTACCTCTGACTGTAGCAGGAGAGGTACACGTTTTAACATGTGTGGTTATAGCTGAGCCCTTCCTCACATCATCTGTGCTGGGAAAAGCACCTTTCAGGGAATCACATCTAAACCTTAACCCTACAAACTATTCCTGCAGGCAGGAACCTGTGTGACCTGTGTGAAGCCCTGTCATGGTTTAAGCCCAGTCATAAATCAGAACCAATGCAGTCTCTCTCTCACACCCCCTTTCCCCCCCCCCGGGAGGGATGGGGAGGAGAATCGAAAGAATGTAACTCCCATGGGTTGAGATGAGAGCAGCCCAGTAACTAAGGTATAACACAAGCCGCTGCTGCTGCCACCAATGATAATAATGATAAGGGAAATAACAGGGAAGAGAATACAACCGCTCACAACCCAGTTTGGGTCAGGTGTCCTGTCTCTGCTTCCTCCCAGCTTCCCCTCCTCCCTGGCAGAGCATGAGGCTCAGAAAGTCCTTGGTCAGACTAAACATTACTGAGCAACAACTAAAACCATCGGTGTTATCAGTGCTGTTCCCAGGCTGAAAGTCAAAACCACAGCACTGCACCAGCTACTCAGAAGGCGAAAAAATGACTGCTACTGCTGAACCCAGGACAAGCCCACAGGAGTCAGAGGGCTCTTTGCTCACAGACAACCCCAGCTCTGGGTGGGCTGAGATGGCCTTTGTGGCATGTCCAGTAGCTTATGTGTAGCTCAACCGCTTGTCCATGGACTAGTAGTAACACTGAAGGCAATACTGTCCACAGGCAGAACACGGAGTCATGCAGTGGGGAAATGAGATGGAAATAACAAAATGAACAAGTAGATTTTTAGGCTCCCTCAAGAATAGCCACAGTTTCAGACAACATTTGAAGTGACTAAACCAGAGTGGCCCACTGTCATGCAAGTGAGCACCTCTTGGTTTGTATCTTAGCAACTGGCCAGCCAAAAGCAGACCATCAGCACATCTGAAAGCCTCTCCAGACTCACTTTGAAGCTTTTGAGTCTAAAAACTGTGCTGAACTCCCCAGAAATAGGCACTGCTGCAAGAACTGACCTATTTCAGAAATAATATTCCAGAGCATGGGCTGGAGAAGACAGGATCTGTTTTAAGTTCTGTCCCTGAGTCACTGTTCAACTAATTTTTTGCCAAGGCCCACAGGGACCTGTGCAGGACCTTGATGGAGGGTGGCTGACATGTATTTCCAGTTTGGATCCAGGTGGAACCTGCTTTTTAGCTCTTTGCTCCCAGGGTTGTCTATATGACCCTGCTCACTGCCAGTTGGCCCTTCCTGAGCTGCTTCTCACTGACATATCTAGAGCACTGGAATTCTCCTCTGTGAGTGGTGGTAACACCATTCTGGGGACCTGCAATGCCTTCTTCACAAGCTCTCTCAAGAAAATGAAGTTTAGGACTGTTCCAGACAGAATTCTGTGTAGGACAAAGTAGCCCTTCACTGGCAACAGTAAATCAAATTAGAAATGTTCCTAAAACTTAGGATTAACATCAGACCAGGCTGGATTTCCTCAGTTATCTATGGGAGAGAGTGAGTTTCTATAAATAAACTGAACCATTGCAATATTTCTGATGAAGTTCAAAACAAATCCAAACTGTCAAAACAGCCTGAAGCCTTTCAAAGCAACAAGACCCTTTTAGTCCAAACACATAAGCATTTGCAGATACACTGGACTGGACAAAACAATCCAGTGTGGGAATGCAGAGAGGAAAAGGCCCTGAGCTCTGCTGGAGCAGCAGGCACATGACCACACGCATTCACGTAGCACTCAGTGCTGACAGATTACTTTTACGGGTGAGGTACAAATGAATATTCCCTTTTCAGAACAGAAAGAAGTGAGACAGAGCGAAGTCAGTACCTTTTCTTGGGGCACTTAGTGGCCTAAGCAAGAAACAAGCTACAGGCAACTTTCTTCGCTTTCAAAGTTGCAATCCCATGAACGATGGAATTTCTCCTTTAAAGCTGACGGCTGATAGACCTGCTTCATACAAATCTGATGAGCAATACATGCTTGAATGTCCAAACATTCATTAGAGATCCTTGATTCAAAACCTACTGTAACATGATGGTTTATGTGTTCCACAAGCCTGCTTGTGATATAGGCCATCTGTCACTCAGTGCCGTGGCTATAAAGACAAAACACATTAAACCAAAACCATATTTATGACAGATTCCACTCTGCCACAACAAACACCTCTACGTGCTGTCACTTGCTTCAGCACCTCTTCCATAATGACCTACCCTCTCGTTTATAGCACTTGTACTGGTCAGAAACCATCCTGATCTTTGGAAGAGCAACTCCCCAAGCAACCATCTCAGGCAGTTCCAGTTGTCTAACTCTCCTCATGGCAGCAAGGGGCCTCCCAGCACCTCTGCAATGACCAGGGCAGGGGTAAGGAAGGCAGGAAAGGTAAAGGACAAGTCTTTTTGCATGTGACATGTCTAGTAGCAGCTGACCACCACAGGAGTTCGATCTTGTAGCCTCTAAGGCTAGAGAGGGGCTGAGCAGCTCTTCAAGACATCTCATGAGTAGCTATGCTGCAGAGCTACAAAGCCTTAACAGCCACAAAAGGTAAAAATGTGGATGCTTGGCAGCTCCCTTAAATGCTGTTTGACTGTACCTCACTGAGGGACTGTGTAACTGTGAAGTGTCTTGAAAATACAGAAGTGCTAAGTATGATTACAATTGCCATAAGTAATGAATACTACAAGTTGATAGCGCTGAGCTGATTTCTAAGCCATCTGGTGCAGGTTTCTAGCAGTGCTCTCAGGGGAAGTGGGTGAACTCTCTTCCTAAGACCTTTGAAAGCCAGTGAAACTCCAGGCAAGCTAAGCTGCCTCAGTTCAGTGCAACAGCTCTGTCAGCCAAACTCTGCTCCAGGCAGGGATTAACCACATAGGCAAAGTAGAAGAATCGTTTTAACAGGAGGAAAGAGGAGAATAATGGAGAAATAATGAGTTGTCATTAACTGTAACCTCTAAACAACACGTGTAAAGTATGTCCAAACACAGAATATGCTTCAGACATAATTTAACACACTTTCTGCCCTTAAGACTGAAAACTCAACCACTGCTTCTGTTTTCTCTGTCATCTTTGACACGTGCACAGGCACCTACCAAATTGTGTCTCTTTCCCAAGTTCAACATACAGCATCTACATTAGCAAAAGAGGCCCCTGCTTGGCCCTGCACCCTCTTCCACTATGAACATCCTCAAATAATGAAAGATCTTTACAGCTGTGGGCTTGAATAAACCATTCTGGGATGTGTCTGCTATGAAAGGCACAGCAATTTCTCCAGTCACTGAAATGCAGTTTTATAAAGAGCCAAAGCATGTGTTCATAGGATTTGTGAATTTGGATAATAGAAGAATCCCTATAGATTATACTCTATACTAACTAACTCACTACCTCATTCACAGATCTTTTTTGCTCTTTGTTAAAGCCACATTTCACTTTAAGACTGGTGGGGGACTATTATGAGATATTATATATATTAACAGACACAGAGCTTGAGATGCAGATGAAATAATGCAAAGGGAAGAACCTAACAAGCTCCCTGTTCTTTTTTTCCCCAAAATTCTTAATGGCTGCTTGAAAAATGACTCTCACTGGGTTTGTATCTGTGTATTTCCAAGGGAATTTGTACACCTTTTTGTGTACACTCAAATTTGTACAACCCCATTTGTCATGGATTGGCCAAAAAATTTACATAGAGATAAAGCCTTCAATACTTGTCAACCATTCAGGAATCCAGCAGTCTTTTAGCCCAGCATTCATCACCCTCAGCTGGTAGAAATTGTGGCATTATCTAAAACTCATCTGTCTTTATTATACCCTGCTACAAAGGGAACAAGAAATCTAATGTACCCATCCAGCAAACAGCAGCCTGATCCTACAAAAGGGAGAGATCATTTACTGCAAAATCAACAAAGGGGAAAAGAGCTGAGCAGAGAAGCTGGATGGCATGGCCAGGGAGGGAGCCTTTCATTTCAGCACTGCTCATTAGCATTGTACAGAAATCAGGGCTGCAGGATTTCAGCACATTCTGTCTCTTCTGCCTCTTGTAACTCAACCAGCAACATAATTCCTGGTTAAATATTGCTCTCACTTGTTTCTTCTTAAATAAGAGGCCCCACACCCAGAGTTTAGAGGTGCTCTCAAGTAGTTTGTTGGTAAAGTAGTAGTTGTACAGATTCCAGGGGGAAATACGCAGTCTTCCCTCCGCTTTATCAATAAACCTTCATTCCTATAGCAGGGAATTGTGGCATAGACTGCACTGCTGGGCACTGCACATGATAATACAACATAGGAAATGTGAAAGAAAATCAGCAAAGCTGCCTGATAAGTCTCAGTGTTCAGAGAGCCCCCCCCACCCCCCCACCCCCCCCCAGAGATCATGGAGGAATGGTATTTTTTCCAGGGGCTATGTTTTATTTACCTAAATAGTGCTGCACTGCAATAAAACACTGTGCTTGTGAGCTCCAGAGATTGAAGAGACCTGTGAGAGAGGGATTTATAATACCCTCCACCCCAGGAGGATGAAAGAGTTGTGTAGATCTGGATTTCATTACCCTTTGGCTCAAGCTGTGGCCATGGGGGACCAGAGAGGGAAAGCAATTCTGAGGAGAGGGTTTTGAGATGAAATGTCTCTATTTTGTCACAGAGAAAGTGGCAGAGAGAGAATGAACTTGTCTTTCCCAAACCCCTGTGTGGGACCCACATTTCACTGGGGGACTTTGCTCCCAGTGCCCCAAACACAGGCCACAGAAGACAACCTCCAGGCACAGGAAGCCAAGCGGCCAGCATGGGCCTGCAGGTCAGCTTCACCCCATGAGATGCCTCCAGCCAACCTACCTGCTGAGGCACAGGGACATGGACATGTGAAATACAGCTGCAAACTACTGCTACTCTGTGTATTGATCCAGCTGTGCTCCTTTGCTGGTGAAACCCTGGGGGTCACTGCAATGCCCCCCAGACTGAGCCACCCTGTAGAAAGGAAAGGAAATCTTGTCCCCCATCCCCCTTCTGAAACATGCACACTAAAACTAAAATTATACTGATTCCTTGATATGGTTTACCCTAATTTGTGTCATAACTGGAACAGGATCACAAAACACACTTACTTTGTCAGCTGGGGGGAGCTAAGAAATGCAGGTCAGTAGGAGTGGTAATCAGAGGGATCAGGATGGTTTGTGTTCTTACCACAACCTCGGCTCGTTCTGCCTCATTGTAGGTAGATCTGTGCTTCACACATTCATAAATTGCTGAAAAAATTTTTGCCCACAACACTGCAAAGCTGGGGTTAAGCTTATTCATGCAGAATTTCAAAGTACTCAAGGGAAAGAGGACCCATAATCTTAAGCAGCCACACAGCCCTTCCCAAAGCACCAAGCAGCAAGCACAGGGACACAAACACATCAAAAGCTCCAGTGCTGAAGAGCTTGGGGACTACACTGAGGGTTTCAGCTGAAAGGTGACACTTGTCCATGGATCCAGACAGGAGCCCACCTGGGAGCGCTCACCAGGTAACCCTTCCCAAGAGGCACAAAACAAAAAACCTCTCCACCTTCCAGAAAATTAGAGAAAGAACCCGGTAACTTCCTGGCTCGTGTCTTACCCCACAGTTAGGAGCTCAGTCTCATTTACCACTCCTAACCACGGAGGGGTTAAGACGAACCTTGCCCAAAACTTTGCAGCGAGCTGAGCTCACCGACTCCCTCCCCTCCCTCCGCGCCGGGAGCCAACGCAGCCCAGGCAGCACCGTCCTCCCTGCTGAACTGCTGCCTACCGCTGGGCAGGGAGAGGGCTGCTTCCACCCGAGCAGTGAGGCTCCCGAAGAGAAGGTTCCTTGTCCCCCTTCTCCCATCGCCCGCGGAGGAGGGCACCAGCAGTGACGCTGCTCAGTCAGACTGTCAGTTGACATCTCCAGAGCCGGAGGAAGAGCCGTGCCTGCCAGCGAACCGCGCGACTTCAACGGCAAAGGAGAAGAAAGTGCACTCGCCGTGTGTGTTGCTGAACAGACAGTATCCTGACGCCAGCAATCAGACAGCAAATCTCTTCTGCGCGAATCCCACTCCCTGGGAGGACATGTTCCCAGATAAATCATCAGCAAGCTCATGGGCTGCACTGCCTGCTCTGAAAGGTAACTATGCTTTATTCTGTTCTCTTCCTATGCACTACCACAGCTGAGACACTGACACTATCGTGCACTTCAGCATGACAGCAAAACTACCGTCTGCCACTGAAAGCAGAGACCCCCCTCCTTTCCTCTCCCTCAAGTTCTCCCTGGAGAAAATGCAAACCGGGGATGGATTTGATACTTTAACACTTTATTTACACTTCAATGCTGACTTTTCTCTCTAAAGGTCACTTAGGCAGAATACACCTGGTACTGCGTGTGTTCAAACCTTTCTGTGTTTGCCAGCCAGTTCAGTGCAGTCTAACAGCCTTGGAGAAGCTAAAAGTAATTGTTCTGATCTGTTCCACTTGGAGCATTGGGTGGAAAAGCAAAAGAGAACTCAGAATATTGTTTGCACTCTCAGAGATGCTTTGCTGCAAGTGGCACTTCAAGCGAGTATGGGAGTCAAAGGAAGCGAGCAGGCAAGACAAGACATGTTCTGCAGTTGCAGAATACATTTGTACTGTCTGGCTGCACTGTTTTGGGGAAAATCTGACTTTCTCTGCTCCCCTGTACCCTACAAAGGTGCAGAGTAGGGCCATGCAGCCTCCATAAACACTCCCTAAACCTGAAGCTCCCCAAGTCTGATTGCTGTAGCGGGAGCATGGTGATTTGAGTGCCATGAAGGCTTGTGAATTTCCTGTCTCAGTGACACACTCTGAGAAGAAACCTGTTGTTTTGTATGAGTCTTCTATTCTCATTACTGGTTGTTATTACGTGAAGTACATTGGTTTGGGATTTTGTAATCCTTGCTTGGAAACAACCACAAACTGATAAATAAAGAAGTGTCTGCTTGTAATCAATCTGTGCCCACTGAGCATGCTTGGCACATCTCAGAAACTATTATCCAGCCACAGAAGAATTACTAAGCCTTGATCAACAGCTGAGATCACAGGGAATGTGGGCTCTAGTTATGCTGCTGTGCTCTGTTACAAACTTCTACTTACTATCTCTGTCCATGGACTCAAGGGCTTCCCAAGGAAACCAGTGAGGTTTTGCCTCCTGTGATCTAAGTCATGCAAAGTTACAGTGCTGACCTCCTTTATACACAGCTTTTTATAGAATCCTTGTGTACAACTTATTTCCACATGACTTTGGTCTCTACAAGCTTCAAGCTTCTGTTCCTTAAAGGGGAGTGTGCAAAGGTAAATCTACTAATACCCAAACCCATGTGCTCAGTGAGGTAATTTGGTAGATTGAAAAGCAAAAATCTTTGGGGTTTCCTAGAGCTACTGAAGTATTTGCAGCTCATTTCTGGGAAAGATGTTGTTAATTCCACAGCTTTCAATGGTCTGAATGGTTGATTGCTCCTGACAATTCCATAGCTGAGACTACAAAACCAAAAAGCTGTGCCAACTCCCCATTGCTAACACTTGTCACTATTAATCTGCTGCTTTTATCAATAAATGCCCAGCTGAACTTTGTTAATTCAATGTCTTGGTTTGCAGTTCATTACTGAACCTCAGACTAATGTCTTCAGTGTTGTGCAGTCTAATGTTATAAAGTATGTAAAGCCATTAGGCTCCCTGCTCCTTAAGGAGAGAAACGAGCTCTGGCTTTTGCTCTCAGGAAGACAGCAGATGAGATGGGCAAAGACACTGCTCTGTACTTGAACCCACAAAAGTGTCAAATTCCAGACTGATTGCATTTCATTATCAACAGAGAAATCATATTGTAGAAACAGAGGTTTAATATGGCAAATAACTTTCTCACCCTCTATTTCCCACCTGATGTGTAACCTAAGAATATTTTTCATAGGGGAAGAATTCCCATTTATAGGTTCAAAGTGTGAAAATCACAGTTACTGCCCTAAAATTGAGAGCAAAAGTGCCTGGCTGCAACACAACCTTCACTTTCATGTCTCACACTTCTGCATCAGCACCAAACCTGCTGCCAGTATAACTAACTGGCGCCAAAGGGGTTGGGTCATCCCCTGGAAAAGTACTGAGCAGCCGTTTTCATTCCATGCTTGCCCACATCTTCCTGCACAAAGCATAGCGCAGACTCCACTACCCACCCAGGGACTGCAGAAGTCAAGTTTTTCCATCAGCAGTTTGGCCCAGTTTAGACAGCCTTTTACTAAGCAGGATCTGTCCCAATAGTCCCTAAATTGCATCACTGTTATCTCAAATACTTTGCTACTGAAGAAGGTGTTGCAGGAGTTGGGAGGTAAGGTGTAGATGATCCCCAGTGTCCCTTCTTCAACAACTCAGCATATCAGATGTTTCCTATCACGTGAGCCAAAATAGGGCTGTCTTGCTTGTAATGAAAACCTGGATATCAGCCCCTTGATGACTCAGGCCTCCAGATTTCAAGCAGCTCTCTCTGAAGAACAGCAAGGTGTTGTTCCCACTGGTGCATGGGGAGAACACAACCAAACATTGTCAATAAACAGCTACATTTTACAAGCTGAAGCCTCATGAAAGTCATGATTTTTTGCAGCAGAATGTCTTTTACATGAAATTTTTATCTAAAAGCATCAGAACTCTTATCATTTTGACCTAATGCTTTGTTTTAATCTGACTACCATAGTATATTACCATATTACTATTACTACATTCACATCTCATGTAGGCGTATATGTAGTGAGCACTACAAATGACTGCATCACTTTGTTTCAGTGTTACCATTTTGTTTCAGCTAAAACCAAAAAAGCAGAACATGATGCTTTTGGATGCACCATTTGCAGTGAAATTTTGGCATTTACACTTTCTGTTTCCAGCCAGAAGAATTAAAAATGCTAAACCGTTAAGATTTCTCCCATTTCTAGGAAGCTCTGTTCCCAAGCAGTAAGTGGAGCATCACATCCTGTGACAGAGTTGCCCCAGCAGAACAGGTAAGAGTTCTGGATGCCTGTCTGGGGCACCCTGCCTCAGAAACAGAGGGTCCTGGTAAATAATGAATAAGACACACATGGTGGAAGACACTGGCTGGATTCGTATCTCCCCTTCCTCTGTGACATCTAATTCCACAGAATGTGGGGCCTTCTCCTACCCATTAAGTAGTGAGTGCTAGTAAAGAAGAGACCTTAACAATTAGATTTGCATGGTCTTTCTTTAAAATTAAATACTCAGTGCTCCTCCTGATCATAAGGTTTCTCACAGGAGCAGGTGAGGGTTTTCTTATTTGTTCAGGAGATACAACATATAGGCTTTGCTATTTCGATACCTGGTTTCATTTCTCTCTCTCTCATTTTTTCCCTTTTAGAAAGTCAACTTTTTGTGTGTTCCTAATGAGAAACTCAAAACTCCATGCTCTTTAAGCATGTATCAATAGCTCTGGATTAGGAAAGAAGAGATTCCCCCCAGCAGTCTGGCAAAGCAGAGAACAACCTTCCCCAGCTCACGCAAGGACAACCTACATGCTGTGGGAGAAGCTGGCAGAAAGCTGACTGGAAAACAGCACCTGCAAAGACCAGAGCTGTGCAAACCTTTGTAGTTCAGTTTGAGAGAAGGACTAAAGCTCTTCACCTACCAAAGGAGGTGGCCTACGAAAAGAAGGACCAAAGCATTTTCAGGACAAAATAAAAGCCAGATATAAAACACAAGTCTTAATGCTTGTTGTTGTTGTTGTAAATGGCAAAATGAGTTGCAAAGGCCTATCTCATGCAATCTGCTTAACTGTGTGAACCAGCAGTCTTGAGATGAAGAGGATGGAGCAGTTCTTGCTGAAGCCATTGTGTATCCTAAGTTTCCTCTCTTGACCTACTTGGTGAGTCTGGTGAGAGAAGACAGCAGACCTGAAAGTAAATGGTGAAAATGGACCAAAGGTGACAGAGAGCAATGACTGAGCTTTATTTCAAATTCCGTGGAAACCTGACGGGCCGCGTCCACTTTCCAACTCTGGCTACAGAAGCAGACACAAGAGCAGATAAATATTCCAGCCTCTACATGTACGTGGGATTGTTCCTAACACTTCTGGCTATACTTCTCATATTGCTTTTCTCCATGCTCTTGCGCCTGAAGCATGTTATTGCCCCAATCACCACGTCTCCAGAGAGCACTGAGAATACAGTCCAGCAGTTCACAGATGTGGAAATGCACAGCAGGATTCCTACCACTTAGAGACCCCAAAGCAAAAAGGCCTGTGTGCTTGTGAAACATGTTTTGTTCTGCAAAATGGTTGTGGAAAGAATCTCTGCCTGTCTGTTGAGCCCTGGAACTTACTGCACAACCATCAACAGCAGCACAGAGCATCTGGAGAGTGTCAGGCAGCTCAGACTGACTGGCTGGGGCCCACTGGCTGTTGACACTACATACAATGTGTGCGCAACAGCCTCAGTAAAACTGACATTACAGAAACCTGCTGTTAGGAAAGCCTCCTATCCCTCCAAAAGGCCTTGCAGAAAATGGTAAAAGCCACAACGACAGCCAAAAACCCAAAGAAACATGTACCAGAATGTGTTCTGGAGCCTGGATTCCAGAGCCTGGATTCCAGAGCCTGTTCTGGAGCCTGATTTATCTCTCTGCCCTTAAATTCCTTGTGAAGAGTTGAATCAAGAAAGTGAAGTGGCGTAAGCAGGAAAAGCCCATGGGACATGTACAGAAATTATCAGTGGTTTGGAATTCTCAGGAATTTATCCCATTCAAGAAGGAAAACCATAAACTGCTTTTTTCCTACTTGATTGGCAGATTTACACAGCAGAGTTTCAGAAGTATACAAATGTGTCATCACCTGCTGGAAGTATTGGTTCCTGACATTAACAACCACACAGGGAAGAGTTGCATTCCAGATATCAGAAAGAGATGGAACTTTTAAAAGAGGAAAGAAAATAAAAATAAAATTGAACAAAGGTTGAAAATCAAAAGAAAGCATCAGCAGGAAATGAGCAGCAGGAGAAAAAAAGACATTCTACCTCTCTCTGCCTTTGTTCTCCATTAGATAACTGAGGTGAATACAATCATGTTCATGCCATTTAGCCTCCCAAGTATCACTCAGTAATTAAAATGCAGTGTGAAGTGTGAGTCAAATGGACATCATTCTCCTAAACAGACCCAAATTCATAATCCCATTTCCTCTCGTACTCATGTAGGGTTTTCTTCCTCAAAAGACAGACCAGTTCTGCCAAAGCTTTTTCACTTTTCATTTGTTTTCCTCCAAAGAAAGTTGAAGAAACGCCAGGGCCTGGCACTGCAATAATGAATAGTGTGAACAGCTTTGGACATAGACTAATGGGGAACACACAGATGGAAAGTTAACTCACTGAGCACTAAAAGATAGCACTGGATTCAAATATCCTGGCAGATCATTTGGAACAGTGAGGAAAAAAAATGTTTCCTTACATTTGTGAAATGATAATCTGACCCAATCCTCTCACCTCTGACTGATGCACAGAGACAGACTTTGTTTCTGTGGATGGGAAAGATGGAATCAAATACAGCACGTTACTGCTGGGAAAGTCACTGCCTCTTACAGACAAACCTTGAGCAACATTGTTTGAGCTACGTCTTTACAAGGCATGAATTTTACCCATCTTCTCTTCTTTATTTCAGTCTCATTCTGGCTTAGCTATACAAGCCCTATGTGCTTTCCACATTTATATACACTTATTTGCCAATTCTTCTTTCTCCAAGGGCTTGGGAAGTATAAAATCTCCACACAAAACCAATGCTAAAATTAGAGAAGACACGGATTCCATGGACTTGTATTAGTAACAAGAAACTGCTTCTCAAATGCTTTGTGTACAACAGGTTCGTTATTTACCTTTAAAAGTCTGTATATGGGTGAGCTGTTTGGTTTGGCTTTTATAGCTGATTGTGTTTGTGTGGAGAACAGAATGATAAGTAACATCCATACTGGATACAGTTGGTCCACAGGCAGGACTAGTATTTTCTCAGTGATACATTTAGTACAAAACTTTAAAAATTGCTTCCTTATTTAGAATAGCACCTTTTATACTCCATTAACCACACATAAGCAGGTTTAATCTGTGAAACAGCACAATGACTGCAATGCTCCAGGCTTGGGGAAGAGCAGCTGGAAAGCTGCTCATGGAAAAGGACCTGGGGGTGCTGGCTGATGGAGCTGAACATGAGCAGCTTGTGCCCAGGCAGCCAAGAAGGCAAACAGCATCTTGGCCTGCATCAGCACCAGTGTGGCAGCATGGCCAAGGCAGTGATGGAGGCTGCACCTCAAATCCTGTGTCAGTTCTGGGCCCCCCACTACTAGAGAGACATTGAGGTGCTGGAGTGGGGCCAGAGAAGGGCAACAGACCTGGGGAAGGGCCTGGAGCACAACTGTGATGGCGAACAGCTGAGGGACCTGAGGGGGCTTGGTATGGACAAAAGAAGGCTCAGGGGGGACTTTATCGCTCTCTACAGCTACCTGAAAGGAGGATGGAGCAAGGTGGGGGTCAATCTCTGCTCCCAAGTGGTAGGACAAGAGGAAACAGCCTTAAGCTGAGCCAAGGGAGGTTTAGACTGATACTAGGAAAAAGTTCTTCACCAAGAGGGCAATTAGGCATTAGAACATGGAGCAGTGGTGGAGTCACCACCCCTGGAAGTATTCACAAGCTGTGTAGACAAGGCCCTCAGTGACATGGTTTAGTGGTGGTCTTCCCACTGCTGGAGAACAGTTGGACTTGATGATCTTAAAGGTCTTTTCCAACCTAACTGATTCTGTGATTCTATGATTCTAAGGGAATACAGCAAACACACTCTCAGCAATATCCACATGCCATGCTTGCCTGTGTTTACCTGGAAAAGAAGGCAGGAGGCAGGTTGCCCTTGAGCTTTCTGCCACAGGGATAATACACAGGTATCACTAGGCAGGATGGCGGCTTCACACCCCATCTAAAGATTGGATCCTCAGGGAGCGCTACTCTCAGTACTGCACAAGAGCACAAATTCTGTGTGATAATTTGGATATTAATCCAACTAAGACAGACAGCTGCTTAGTTAATGACATTTAAATGTAACAAAAATCTATGCAGATCAAGTTGGCTTGGTATTTGTCACTCATTCAGCCATCAGGAAGCAGACTAGCCCAAGACATTTCTCTTGTCCTGTACAACTGCTTAATTTTTCTGATGTGGCATTCAAAAGCTACAATTTAGAACATAAATGTTCTAACATATTAAATCAGCAACTAAACCACATGAGCCAGCACAACTATCACTGGAAAAACCTTATTTCCAAGAAGCTGCAGGACAGATTCAAATATTGACATAAACATCAGCCCTACTAATGGGAAATGATAGTATCAGAATTTAAGTTGGGACCCAAATTCTGCTTGCTCTGACCTCAGCTGAAAAGCCGCCAGAGGCAGATGTCAAGACTCTGTTTCTTTCCTTCATACTAAAGAACGTTAACTCAGAAGAGTCTCACAGCCCTTTAAAACTTATTCAATAAATATACTGCAAATAAAAATGTAACCACTTTGTATATGATTACATTTTATCACATGGTATCTTTGAGCAGACTGTGTATTTCTATGTAATACTGCTAAGGAAGGCAGCCCTATCAACACAAGTTTTCCTTTCTAAAGCTTCATTTCACACAAAGTATCTGTCCCACTTGATATATCAACAATCCCAGAGGCACTCAGAGTGCCTCACCTGATTGTACAATGCCGCCAAATTTTAAAGCCTTTCCCATTGAGAAATAAAAGAATGTCTTTTCCCCCTTTTCATTCTCATTTGTAATGTCCAAGACCTGACATCACCAAGAAAAGAGGCTGCTGGATGCATTGATCTGTGTTTGCTGAGTGGGACTTCGTGGACTTTCGCATTCTTTAGCTATACGGAGTGGCTACTGGAACTTCTGCATGGATTTGCTGGATCTTGGAGAACTGCAGGTTCCATACCCTTCCCCTCCAGGAGTCTGTTTCCTTCTCACTTGTCCATCTGCTACAGAAAATTGGGGGTGCTTACAAAATAAAGAGACATAGTACTATCAATGGTCACTGCTCTGTGCCATTCCCATGTGTGGATCTGAGGGACTAGCTCATATGCAGAAATAGGCTCAAGCAGTGCCACTCATTTCAGATTAATTGTTGGCTTTAGGGGGCATCTGTGTAAAGTATCACTTGAAACGAGACAGTTTGATCCCAGCTTTACTTCTGTCTTAGACACTGGAAGCAAATACGACTATTTAGTGAATTCCTCACCTTCTCTATTCAGCCACAGGGATGCACTGCCAGCAGAAGACTCTGGGATGCAGACAGACTATGGGACTATTCAACAAGCAGTTCTTTTCACTGAGTTCAGATGCAGCAAATGCAGTTGAGCTATACCCAGTTTATCTTTGTGCATGTCCCGTTGCTTCTCCTTCCATTTACCTTTGCATATCACTGTGTGAACCACTTACACAGGAAACTGATAGGAAGAAATTATCTAAATAAAATCTTTACATTCTTAAAGTCACATTCCCTTTGATGTAATTTAAAGGTAAAAATGAGGAGAAGCCAACCACCTTTCCTGACTTGTTATCACATGGTTTGACTTCAATGTTGCTGATGCAGGAAGCCTGTGAGGTTTTGTCTCATTTCTGCAGATTTTGTCTTTGTGGGTGTATAAATTCTCTCAATTGTTTCCCACAAGGAAAGACAAACACTGCAAACAAACGTCTCCATGGCCAGGAAGCAGTGAGAGCTGCTGTCTGTCCCTCAGGTGATTAGATGCAGCTATTTCCACTTCCCAAGGCATCATCTTGCAGCAGTAATCGTCATTTGTTTTCATTTTTCTTAGTAGACCCATCTGTAAATAAATGTGACCTGCACTTCTCCTCTGGGGAAAGCTGTTTCTGCCTTCTTGTGAGTCTGAAAGATCTTTCATTCAGTGTTATGAAGGATGTGAGACCATTCCATTGAATGAAAATAGGAGTTTGAACTCAATTTCACCAGACAGCTGGGGAAGGCACCGTTTAGGCCATTCCAGTGTGTACCTGTGGTTATCTCATCCTGGAGTGACCATAGACTATTCTTTGTCATGCTCATCTACAACCATCCTCTGCTGTGCTGAAGAAGCCCTGCAGCTCTTCTCTCTGCTTTTTTTGCCATTCTGCAGTCTTTTGAACAACCCCCAATAGAGCACTGCAGCTTAATGAACTATTTCAGATTTGCAGAAATCCAATCAAATTGATGTTGGAACTTGGTCTGAAGAATAGGACTGGGAGTGAGGAAATCAGAGGGTTTCCCCTTTTCCATCACAGGCAACCCAGTTTATGATATAACATGCTTGGTGACAGGAACTACAATACACAAAGCTAACTGCATGCCTAAGAAGTCTGGGTAGCCACATTAGTTTGGAGTGTCTCAGAATTTAGGAGTATCATAGAACTTGTTTTCAGCCCTTTTCTCCCAAAGTCTCTCTAGTCCAACATTATTACTTGAGTATATGTCAAGAAATCTATCAACTCTCCATTGACAGTAACGCTTTGAGGCATAGGACCATCACGCTATTTATTTAGTACAAGCCTAGATGAAGAATGAGGGAAGTTTATCCAAACTACTTCCCATTCCCTCTCTGTCTCCCAGGGTATTCCTTCATCTTTTCCTGTGTTTTTTGTTGTGGTAAGTGGCTGGCACAGGCTCTCTCTCTGATTCTATCTACTGAGAAATGTATTCTAATTAGAGTTCTTTAAGAGTTTTAGCATTTCTAGAGGGAATTAGTTCTTTACAGAAGCAGGGTTTTCTCCAGTGTGGGATTCATACCATAATTAGACAAAATGTTGGGCTAAATCCCAGTGGAAAAACTGCACTGTAATTGGTGTTCATTTTTGCTACATAAACCCATGGAGACCATGCTGATTCCTCTTATTGCAGCCACTTCTGAAGCACAGTGTTCAATTTAAAACTGATGTATCATTATTATGTAGTACCCATAAATATCCTCAAGACTTTATTCATCTAAGAAATCTGATGTGAACCTTCTTCCTCTGAGAAAAATAAAATGTCCCAAAGAACATTTAAGATTAGTGGCATTCGCATTGCCTGCTCTCAGAAGCAACAGATAACAGCCAGCCATGCTTTGCCTCATGGCTTTTGTTCAGGCATCATTGAACTCAAGTGGGAAAAGAAACACCTGGCATGGCACAAATCACATCTGGATGTCAAAGTTAGGTGCACAAAAGAATTTCTTCCAGCCTACAGAATATATAGGGCAAGAAAACAGCTGATTACAATCATAAACCAGAGGTACCAACCACCAAAGACAGATCTTGTTGAATACAAGCCATAAGTGGCCAGATTTTGTGGAAGAGAAATACAAATATTTAAATGGTTTGACTGCATCTAACAAATCTTTAATGAGGATGGGTGTTGTTAGGAATTGCGAGCAATCTCACAAGGTTTTGCTGATTTCAGAAGCCCAGGATGCTCAGGATGAGGCCAATCAGTTAAAGTCACCACCACAACAACTGTATTTTTATGGAGGAACAAAACAGTTCTCTGTGTATATGCAATTCTTCTGGCTAATGAGCACCTTGGGGTAGGTTGTTCACAAACACAAAACAGAAAGGGACCTGCACTATATCCCAGCAGTACCTTGTGCAATACCAGGCTCAGGATCAATGAAGATTTCACCTGAATCCTCCCCAAGTCACTGCCTCAAAAAATAAAAAATAGAATTCCAGGTTCAGAGGAACCAAAGGGAATGATTTTGCCTATCAAGACAGAAATCAAAGATCCTGGAGGGAAATGGGACACTGTCTGCTTCAGAAGATGTTTCCTTCTGATCTTATACATGAATCATTTCTTCAAAATCAAAGCTTATTACATTTAGAAATACTAACTTATTTTACTAGTTATGCCAGAGGTGTCACCTTATCAACTGTGGGTGCTGCCAGGCAATTATATCCCTTTGCTAAGGGACAGAAAAAGAGCATTATGTGCTTCATGGCAAAGGCATTGGGTCAAGTTCAATGTTGTCTGATAGCAACCTGGTGCCCAGGAGCCTGCAAGTATCCTCCATCCAGTTTCTGATGGCCACCTAACTGCCATATCTCCAATGAAAGCTCAGAGCCATTACCAAAAGGACCATGCTGTGAAGCATGAAGAATATTCTCTGCCACAATTCCACCTCCCACACAAGACAAAGGAAAGCTGACCTGAAAGTTTCACCTCACTTTTGTATCAAAGATCTCTATCTACCCTCAGCTGTCAACCCAATCTGACTGACAAAATCAGACAAATCAAAACCAAGGCCCTTCATTTGTACTGATTTAACCATGAATCACCATTTTAGTATGGCACAGTGACAAGAACAGTGCTTTGTAGTGTGCTGCTAACAGGAAACATTGGTACACAAAGTCTTATTTAAATGAGCAGTCATATTTAGTATCCAAATGTCTCTTAGTTTCATCAGGGAAACGGAAAGGCAGTGTTACTGTAAGTGGAAACACAACTACAGTGTTACTGTAAATGGAAGTACAGGTGGCCATGCATAAGCATGCTACAGGGTGGAGCGAACAGGACTACTGTGAGTTCAGCAAAGTTTTCTCTGGGGACAATACAAAGTTAAACAGTCTTGTTTTGACATCAGTGCACGCATCAATAATGACTCTCCCAAATGTAACCCTGAGTTCTGTTTTAGATCTAAGTCAGTTAAATTAACACCTGGAATGAATCTAGTCCAATATTTCTCACTGAGTTCTAGCAAGATTATTTATTTTAAATAGCTGAATGTTATCCTGGAAGTATGATGCAAGAGATCCTGAGAGAAGATGCACCATTACATGTCGATACCTAAATAAGAATATATACTTGTAAAGTGCACAGGCACACACACTCAAAACATGACTATATATCTCTCTTAGGCAGCTCTCTGCATACATACTTAGGACTTTAAAAAATAAAAGCCACAATTTTTTATCTTCACATCCTTGTGAAATGTACCACATGAATATTAATCCTCTGGTTTGCCTCTGCATAATATATTTCCAGCATTTCTGGTGGTAAATAGAAGGCCATAAACAGGAAATGCAAGCAAGCGGAGATGTTCTGGTATTGATTCTTCTCACTATGATTCACTGCTATATAAACATGCAAACAAAAATAATGGTGGCCCAGACAGAGCTGTTAAAGAATCTCTGAGTTGGATCTCAGTGGTCTGTATCTAGTGGCGACATCAAGCCCTAATGTCTAATGGAAATCAGACTGTAAATAATAAGCTTGCACCTTATTAATACAAACAAAAAGGAGAGAGAAATTAATCACAACTTCGTCACTGCTATTAGCACCCCTACTGCTGCTGTAAAAGTCTGGGAATGATGCAGACGGTGCGGTCCCTCTGAGCAGGACTTGCTAGAAACAAGCAGCTCGGCACATGAAACATCATTCCATGTTTCAGGCCTTGTGCACGTCTCTGTTCATCGCCTGGGAAATGAATCTCATAGGATTTCACTATTTCACTTTGGTTTTGAGAGCCAGCTGGGGAAGAAAAAACGGGCATTGCAAATGTAAAGATGCGAATACTATTCTGAAAAGACAAACAGAAAGGAGCCTGCATGCTTGATACCTTTCAGTCTCCTGGATGCAGTGTATGCGGGCAGCCCTCTACTGGTATGAACACCACTGATCATGTTTGCCCAGCACCCGTGCTCTTCTGTTTTCTTCTCAGGCAGAATCAGAGCAGCTTTTCATTAGTTGTAGGGTATATTCAGCTAGTCTACATACTTGATCAGTGCTCTGACTTAGGTGTCTCTGGGTTTCTCTGGGCAACCTGAACAGGTTCATACAACCTTCACAGTAAAGAACTTCTTCTAGTATCTTCTCTAAATCACTCCTGTCAGGTTAAAGCCATTCCCCCTTTTCCTATAACTAACTGCCCTTGCCAAAAGGCCCCTCTCCAGATTTCTTGTAGGCCCCCTTTAGGTACTGGAAGAATGTTATAAGGTCTCCCCTTAAGGGGCCTTCTGTTCTCCAGGCTGAACCAGCCCAGCTCCCTCAGCATGTCTCCAGAGGAGAGCTGTTCCAGCCCTGACAGCATCTCTATGGCCTCCCCTGGACTCTCTTCAACAGCTCCAAGTCCTTCTTATGATGAGAGCCCCAGGGCTGGATGCAGGACTGCAGGGGGGGGTCTCATCAGGACAGAGTAGAGGGGGAGAATAGCTTCCCTTGACCTGCTGGTGATGCTTCTAAAGCTGCTGGTTTACTTGGGTATAATACGGTATTTCCTTCAAAAATGCACATCAAAAAGAATAACTGAAACATGAAGTTTATCCCAGTTCTAGTAAAAACGCATGCAAGGCACCTCAGGATTTGCTGCCTTCAGAGAACACAGCTTGATTTCAGGGAGTCTGACTTGCCTGGATGAAAATTAGTTTTTAATACATTTGGTTGTCAGAGGGATTATGCAGGAATATGGAATGGCAGGCCATTCCTACAGTGTTTTGCTGTGGAGGTGTTTGCTAGTGGCCAGTAGGCGAGGAATAGTGGCGTGTGTTTTCCACAGACAGCAAGGACTGATGCCAGACTGTACCAGGCAGAGGCTCCCTGGGGAGCTGAAGGGAGTTGCCAGGAGACATCACCAGATCGAGTGTTCACAGAGACAGACTCAAGACTCCCTCCTATGTTTGCATACCAGCCTGTTTTGCAATCATTCTTCACATGACTTCCTTTACAATCTCCCAAATATCCCCACCACTTACTAGAATTTACCAGCTTTGAGAAATTTTATGTGATATGAAGCCCACTTTCTGGTTCTTTAATGTGAGCATTTTACCCTTAGAGGCATCACACATCAGTGAAGATCCAGCTCATAAGCCAGTTGAGCCACACTCCTTGTAACAAGGATTGAAACACAGTGTATGCTATGTCCCAGTTTAGAGGGGACCTGCTTCATGGGCAGGACAAAGACCAGCAGCACTTCCATAAATTAGTAAGCTCTGAGCTTCCAGAAGTTAGGTCTCAAAGAATCATGACATTGTTTGAATATTCAGCAAAACCGGAGTAATAAAAAGATACATAGTTATAGTTACAGACGTACAATAAATGTTATTTATGTGTTAGTCTTCAGGGCCTTCAGATTCAGTGAGTCATTTTCTCAGTCCCCTCTTCAGAAGCATAAAGCCTTAAAAATCATGATTATCAATTCCAGAACCTGGGGCTTCAAGATTTGCCATCAAAACTCCAAGAAATCCATGAGGGCTGTCAGATCATGGACACTCATTCTAACAAAGCCAAAGCCTCCCTTCCACTTCTAATGTAAGATATTTAGTCAGTGGACACAGTTCCTCTGTGCTGCATCAGCACCTGTCTTTTGCCAGTCAGCCCTGAGGAAGAGGTGACCTAACATCCCCTTCACTGTCCAGTCAGTCTGAGCCTCTCTGCAAGCGATCTGACAATCCTTGCTGACAAATAACAAGCCCACAAAGAGACAAGTCAAAAGATGTAGAAACGTTGTGATGAAATACTTCAGTGTACTATTTAAATTCACCTGACAAATGTTCCTCTGTTATTTTCCCAGACCAAGCATCTCTGAATCATGATAATATAAAGGAATCATTCCCCAGAATGTTCTCCATCTAATTTTCACAGTTCCCTATAGTAACAGAAATACCCCTCATAGGTACAGCAATACATCTGAATGACAAATGTAAAGGAAGTGAACATTTTTTCAGTTCAAATTTATATAAAGCCAACTAGAAATAGAAGTAAGACTATCTTTACTCCTTTTTCACATTCATAAACATACAAAAAGTACTGAAGCTTAATGTAAATTTAGTGTGGAGAAATCTAATAGCTCCCTTGTGCCTCACGTCAGCCACTGCACCATTATATCACAAGCCAAATGGAGAATCAATCTGTGCACAAAATACAGGGTAAAAGAAAGACAGGGTTGTATGTTTAACTAACTAGTCATTGGGTTTTTGATTCAGATTCAAAGAAAATCAGACTTTGTAGGCTTTGAGCTTTACCTGCCTTTCTGTTGGTGTGTATGTTTTAATGATTCAGTATGGTTCATTATGTGATACCTTGTCTCCAGCCTGTGCGTTTCAGGAGTCATCAGAGTTTTAGTGCACCAGTTATGAGTTAGTCTTCAGAGTTCAAGAGCAAACTGAGGGCAGAACGTAGTTTTCAGACACCAAGATGTGAACTGACTGGTTTACTTTCGTGCATTTTCTCACTCCTGAATAATATAATTATGGAGCTTTCAGGGCAAACTTTGGCAAGCTGAGCTGAATACAAACTGACAGTGCTCAAAACTGAGCCATCCAGAAACATTTCAAATAGAAGCCAAGGAGAAAGGAGGAGGCACACATCATTTCTCACTTTAAAAAAACCAGCTTGCACTCCTGCCATCTTCAGTTTTTTGCTCAGATGTTGTCATGGGAAGAACACATTAGAATATAAATTATGCCATATAAAGCACAGATGGGAGCAATCTCTCACAAGAATGTATATTCCATTTTAGCCCTCTCTCTGGTGTCTTGGACTACATTATGTCAGATTGAGCCCATATCTCTTGAATGCCCCTCATAGTATCTCACACACATATCCTGGAGTTAAAACAACTGGCATTGGAAAGAGACTCGCCAACACAAGCAGGGATATGTTCACCCAAGGTCTGCCCCAAAGGCAAACTGCCTTAAAGCCATAAGGGATCAGCTCCAAGTATCTCATTCTGCAAATGATCTGTACTTCTCATGGACCAGAGAATAAGTGCTCATGGACAAAACTGTACCCTACACAACTTTTAATGAAAATAGCAGGCACAAATTACCATGAGATCGAGTCCTGTAATGGATGGCTTTCCCTTTTCTCTTTACTTTGAAATCATCCTGACAAGCCTAACTCCATGTGCAAATGGGATGCATCCTCCACTAAAAACAAAGCAAATTTAAGTCACTGCAATGTTACTTTTGAGTATTTTCTTCTAGTCCCTACCCAGCGTAATGCTGGGAATACAAGCTGCAGAGGATACTGACTTTCAGTGACACATGGAAAATACCAAGCTGGAATCACACAGACCTGCTCCATACCACAGAAATAATTCCAGTAATTTCTAGAAAGCAAGTGAGCAAAACAGGGTCCTGTAGAAGTGAAATTCAGCATTCATACATAAAAAAAAAATGAAAATAATCAAATGCAAAACCTGATGATTGTTGTACATGAATCTGTACACAATGTATTGTAAAAATAGCTATATTAACCCTTATTTCAAACAACACTGTATATAACATCTTCCACAAGGAGATTGAAAAGGGATTCAGTGTAAAGACTCCCTGTTGACAGGTGCTCACTCGCTCACTCCTCGACGTTTTTGATTAAGAAATCTGAACTATAGATTCCTGTTCTAACTGCAGAATCAATGTGTGGGTGTATCATGATGGTGAGGGTTTTTTTCAATTTGGGCAGAGTAAGAGCATGCATTTGGTTATTTACAGTGCTTTAGATACAAATGAGCAGTAATTTCCTAAACTACTGTAATTAACCTACTATAAAATAATTACATAAACAGGAAAACACTCCAATGTATTTAAATTCTATCTCTTAATAAATTGCAATCATATAATTATCCTGAACTTAACCTTTTATGACAAAGTTTTACGAATGTCCTGACCCACATCTCTGATAAACCATGAAAAATTTATCATCTTTCCTTTCAGCCCAAAATCTGACTTCCTGCCATCAATTGTCAGGATCTTGACCGCACTAATAAAGCTCATCCAGTTCCAACCCTCTGCCATGGGCAAGGACACCTTCCACTACCCCAGGCTGCTCCAAACCCTGTCCAAGCTGGTCTTAAACACTGCCAAGGATGGGGCAGCCACAGCTTCTCTGGGCAACCTCTGCCAATGCATCACCCTCAATAGTAGAGAATTTATTCTTAATATCTAATCCAAATCTGCCCTCTTTCAGTTTAAAACCCTTATCCCTCATCCTATTATACTCTCTGTTAAAAGAGTTCTTCCCCATCTTTTCCTGTGGGCCCCTTTAGGCACTGGAAGCTGCTCTAAGGTCTCCTGGGAGCATTCTCTTCCTGGGAGCATTCTCTTCCCCAGACTGAACAACCCCAGCTCTCTCAGCCTATCCTCCTAGGGAAGATGCTATCTTTGTGGCCCTCCTCCTGACCCGCTTAAGCAGGTCTGTATCTTATGCTGGGATGACAGAGGTAAGTTGTAGGTGTCCTTGCTGCTAATTCTGTTCCTGAATTGCTGTTTGGGTTTCCTGGATTGATCATGCAAATAGCACGTTACCTTGTGTTTGCCTGATGGTCGCGGGACTGCTGGACCTGTTGCTGCCTCTGCTCTGCTTGCTTTTCTCTGGTGAGGGTCAGGCTGTGCTCTGTTGGAGAGGTGTTTGCCTGGCTTGTGTTTTGGTCACCCTCAGCTCCTGGCTTCCTTGTCCTGAGGGACAGCAGTAAGAGCTGGATGAGGCTGGTCAGGGCCACCCTGTGCACTCAGGACTCTGATATTGTTTCGCTCTACAGCCTGTTTCCCAAGATAAAGTACCACCCTCCCCCTGCCCATGTCTGCTGTCAGCACCATTTGCTTGAATAAAAATATAAATTCATTTCAGTGTGGCTCATTATGCTAAATGAAAGCAACGGGGGGCTAATGAGCATTGTGAATGAGCCATTAACATGGCAATCAGTGCTATCCTCAAGATAGCTACATCTTTCCTACATCTTTCTTGGAACACTCAGTAGCATTATACAGATGTGGCCTCATCTATTAAATTTAATTCAGGAAACAAATAGATTTATATGTCTGAGTAGTTTCTTTCTGTAGAATTGTACATTGTGTTACACTTGCAATTAATAACAAAGCCCTGCTAGTTCATTTTGTGGAACTGCTGAGGGGTTAGTCTTAGTCTTCAGTGGACAGGACTGTGCTAACAGAGTTAATGTTTGGATTATCTGGAACCCAGAATGTTGTCCCTCTCCTACTTCCCCCTGGTTTTCATCACAAAAGGGAAATGTACCTGAAACAATAAATTTACTGATGACTTCATCTTCGCAATGAAGTTAATGTGGTTTAAACAGCATTTTTATATTTCAGAAGTGGCCTTCACCTCCAGCCTCAGCTCCTGCCTGATTCACTGTCCCTTGGCTCTGAGGATCACATTCCACAGGAAGCTGACATACCTTTGCTCAAGGAAGCAGTCTCCTCAGACCTCTTAAGAAGGCAGGAAGACTGCCCTGAAACAGCATCAGAAAGATGTGTGCTTAAAGGGCAATAGGGAGGAGGAGAAACCTACTTGTATTCAGTGATACTCAGAATGTGTCTTTCAGAAGGCCAAGGGAAGAAGGCAAAAAAACCCCTCTTCAGTGTTTTCAGACACTGCTGCATTGAAGGCTTTTAGAACACTCAACGTCTGCACATGATTGCCTCCACGAAAAGCTTTTCATAGCACTGCCTTGTAGCTGGAGGCACAGAAGATGAGCAGCTCCCCAAGGAGCTAACACTGGTCACTGGCGAAGTGAGGGAAAGAAACCCGGAGGATCTGAAAAGGATTCCAGGGTTTTCCTTGAGTTGCAGTCTCAGCTCCTGTGACAGGTTCATCCATTCAGACCGCTCAACTCTTATGTCCGACCTCTTGGAATCAAGTAAGTCAGCAGAGAGCAGTTTCTATGGGTTTGCATCATTTCTGGGGGAGTGGGCACAGGACACCTACATAGCCAGAATTACTGAAGCTGTCTAACAAAAACACAGAATGCAGAGTTCAAACTATGTCTTTTTCCCTTCTGTTTCCCACCTTCACCAGTCCCTGTGGCATCAATGGAAGGAGAAACCCCCCCAAGCTCACTCGCTGGCAGAAACTGATACCATCTTCTCCTGCCTCCACTCATCTGAAGGCAGGTTTGTATCCCCCTGCCTTTGCTCTGCAACGCTACAAGTCCCCAGCCGATGCTCTCACCACGAGCGGTGTGTCCCAGAGAGGCACAATGCTCAAGGGGATGTGTCAGGCCCTGGGCCGCCATTGCAGGACCCACTGTTCAACCGCTTCAGGCAACGGCTCAGAAACACCAATCTCCTAAGCACGAGTGAGCGCTCCGTTACCACGATCCTTTCGCGCTTTCTCTGCCTCAGCAGGAGGACCGAGACGCCGATCCCAACCCTGCCCCGTCCCCCGGTCGCTGGGCGGAGAGAGCGGGGCCGTGAGGAGAAGAGGGCGTGTCCCCGTGGCGCCCTCAGCCTGGCCGCCATTTTGGGGCGGGCAGGGCGGAGCGGGCGGTGCACGGCGCCCTCTGGCGGGTCCCCGCGCGCAGACCCGCTCGGCGCTGGGGCCGCCGGCCATGAAGTTAGTTCTCGTCACCGTGGGTACCACCAGCTTCGATGACCTGATCGCGGCCGTCTGCTCCCCGCCCGCGCTGCAGGTGAGCCCGCCCCGCCGCGCCCGCCGCACGGCCTGCCCCGCCGCTTCAACCGCGCGCCTGCGCGCTGCGAGCTGCTCCGCCCTCCCCATTCCCGCCAGCGCCTGTCTGACGCGGCGCGGGGAGCGGTTGAGTTGCGGGGAGCGTGAGGGCCACGGTGTGTGGTACGGAGGCAGAGGGTAGCCGTGGCCTCGGTGCCCGACCTAGGTACACGCAAGCCGCCATTCTGCCGCCCTTCCGCCGCAGGTGCTGCAGAGCCTTGGCTACGGGAAGCTGGTGCTGCAGGTGGGGCGGTGCGCGCTGGACCCGGCGCTGCTCGGCGGCCCGGACGTGGCCGTGGAAGTGGAAGCCTTCCGCTACAAGGAGTCTCTGGCTGAGGACCTGCGGAGGGCGGACCTGGTCATCAGCCACGCAGGTAGAGCCCCGGCTGCTTGCCGAGCCTGTTCTCCTCGGGCACGAGTGGAAGTCGGTTGGATGAAGTCTGTTCCTCAACAGCTCAGGGTGGGCTGGCAGTGAGTTCATGCCCACACCTGAGATGAGTGGTTAAATGTTCACCGTCGGGAGTCCCCTGTGCTGCAAGAGCGAACAGGGAGATATTTCATGTATCAGGGCAGAAACTCAGCGTGTTTTCTGTTTCTCCTCTAGGCGCAGGTAGCTGTCTGGAGACTCTAGAAAAAGGAAAACCACTAATAGTAGTAATAAATGAGAAGCTGATGAACAACCATCAGCTTGAACTGGCGAAACAGCTCCACAAAGATGGGCATGTCCTCTACTGTAACTGCAGGTATGGAGCTGCTATGGCTGTCCTAGCTGAACAAGGAGGGTTCAGCATCGGCACTGGCTTACAGCACTGAGAATGTGGCAGGGAAATCTGCATCCTTCTCTGTAACAGCCATTTGTTTGCAAGGTAGATTTCCCGCAGTGGATCGGTTCCAATTCACCAACAGCCATGCTTTTTGACCACGGCTCCTTTTAAATCTTTTATTTTTCTTCAAGGGCACATGTATTCAGATTGAAAGAAGAGCAGTTTAAAGCCAACAGAAGTGACTGAATTTGGAACAGTCAGGTAGCATCCTCGAGGCACCCAGTAGGTTCACTCTTTCTCTGCTCTTAGCAGGTGTTGGATTCTTTTTGGAAGTCCAGAAACAATACAACCCAGACCATTGGTTTGTAACCATGAACTCTAAGGACTAAATTGTTCCCTGCAGACTTAGGACTCCCATTTCATCATTTTCCTGTTTGGATTTTCCTTATAAAGGGCACTAAAGTTGACTTGACATCATCAAGTTGAAAGGATTTGGAGTGTTTAAAATAAAACATGAAATTGGCCTCACTGGTATGGATCAGGAGTCCATGTAGTTCAGTATCCTCATTGCAGTAGCCATATGCAGATGTCCAGCCTAAAGTAGAAACGGGGCACAAGCATAAGGTACTTCCTTGGGTTAGATTCCCTCTCATGCTCTTAAGTGCTTTGATTGAGGGGGGATTCCTATACAGATGCTGTCTGGTTAATAACTTTCAATATCTCCTTTTTCCAAGTACCTTCTTGGGCTGCCTTTTCAACCAAACTTCCTGAATGCACCACATCCTCTGACAAGGAGTTTCACAGATTGCTGCCTGTCACTTCAGGGGAACAAAACAAAACACTACAAAACCCCAGAACAAACCACCAAGCAGCCAACCTCCCAGAGAAGTACCACTGCCAAAACACAGCCCCCCCCCCCCCCCCAATGACACCACCAAAACAGCCAGCTCCTTTTATTTGTTTATCCTAGCTCCTGTTAGATTCATTTGATCTCTTGTTTTGACTGTATGTTACTGTTTTCTCTTTATGATTCTTTATGATTGATTGCACTCTATAAATAACAGCTGACCCCTAAGTTGAAGGCAGAGGAAGTGTAACTCCTGTTCCTTAGTCTGTATCTTACTCCTTTGCCCTGCAAATGGGATTTCATGTTTTGGGAGAGCTTTCTTAAAACACGAGGCCTGTCACTCACTTCTGTTGGGCAAGTCCCTTACCTTATTATCTCAGTGCTTCTGACAGCTTTGGAGACAGGATGGAATTTTTGTTGAGCAGTGCCTGGCATCAGAGTCTTTATTTGCAGCCTGACAAAACCAAGCAAACAGATTGATTTAACTGTTCTTCTGGCTATGTGTTAAGTGGAGAACTATGCCGTGTGTTCAGCTAGGATGGGTATCCTGGGATGGTTTATGGTGAAGGTCCTCAGGTCTTGTTGAGTCACCCAACATTGCAGCCAGAGATAAGAAAGTAAAGAGCTGAGATTGTTTGTGACAGATTGAAGCGTGTTCTCAGCAGTGCTGTCTGTGAGCAGTGAGCGCTGGGGCCCACTGCTTTGTGGGGGTCTTGAAACAAAGTGTATTGAAACATACACTTCCTTATTTTTGCTTCCATGCTAAAGGATTATGTATGGATGAATAGAAAGAAACTTGTGTGGAGAAAAAAAAATTCCCTTTGGAGTGGATTTCTTTTTAATGTCGGGTTTTGGTCTGTTTCTACAGCACTCTTGTGGAGACGCTGCAGTCGATGGAGTTACCAACTTTGAAACCTTTTCCTCCTGGACAGCCAGAAAAGTTTGCTTTGTTCTTGGATCAAGTTTTTGGGATTCAATAAATAATACAGAGGAATAAAAATGACAATTAAACCTTTATTCCTCTCCTAGTGAGGTCTTCCATACTTAGAGTCCAGCAGCTGGGACAAACCCTCAAACAACATGTCTGTTAGCATTAACCAATGTTAAATGGTTCCTGTCTAGCGCGGGTTCAGAGTTACCTATGCTACAAAGAACAGAGTGCCAACAAGGAAGGGGAGTATGAACTGTCAAGTTTCTTGGACAGACACATATTTGCCTCATAAAATCTGCAGGAGTTGGTGATTGCAGTGAGGAGGACAAGCTAAATTACTTCTTAACCAGTATGGCATGCACGTCCTTGTCTCTTGACCATACTTTCCTAGTTCTAGTGGAAGTAAGTTGTTCTTTTTGATGTTCCTGTGATGTTCTGCAAATGAGCAGATGTCTTCAGCTCTCATGTGTTTACAGAAGCACTGAATGGAGAATTGAAACACAAATTGAAGCCTCTTCAAAGGGAAGGGGCATGTATGTGGTAAATCTGGGTGGGAAGAGTCAAGAGTTGCAAATCTGCTGCCAAACTGCCCCCCAAAATACAGCATGGCCCATAGGAGAGGAACTGGCTGTGCAATGCAGTCGATCCATTCATGCAGCTATGCCATCATTACTTGGTTTGGACTTCTCTGGAGTGTGGTGTTTCCTGTTTGATGCTGACTGGAGCTCCCCATTTCAAGTGTTGAGATTGTCAACTGTGTTGATGCTCCCATCCATTGGTTTAAGTAAATACTCTGAAAAACGTTCACGCAGGCTGTTTGGTGTCTAATCTCCAGAATTGTCTCAGTGTGCAGCTGGTGCTGACAGCTCTGCCTGCAGGTACATTGCTTGGCTGGGTTTTGTTGGGTTCTCTTTTTTTGGTTGCTGTTGCTTAAATGAATGTTGCTTAACTCCTGGATCAGTGCATCTGATGTCCTAGCGCCATTTTGACCAGCAAGTTAAATGTGCATGGAATCACGTTCCCAATCAAATGAAGCACAAGGGTTACAAGAGGAGTAGACAGTGCTGCACTGTCGTGCGAGAGTGATTTTTGCAAAGTTTTCCCTGAACACTTTATTAGAGGAATTTTTCACTTCATGATTTCTATGGAGCTGGTGTTATTTCCAGTTTACTGCTCACTCAGCTCCAGCCTGAGAGCACACAAGAATGTTGCAGGCAGTTTTGAATGACCAGTTGGCAAGGGCTTAGCAAGGGTTCCCTTCTCTCCCAAGCTCCCAGGCAGAGGTTCCCTAAAGGAAAGATGGGGAAAGACTTTTTAGCAAGGCCTGCTGCGCTAGGATGGGTTTAAACTAAAAGAGGGGCGATTCGGGCTGGATGTGAGGGGGAAAAAAAACCCACAAAATCTTTACAACGAGGGTGGTAAAACAGACGCCCAGGGTGCCTGGAGAAGTGGTGGATGCACCATCCCTGGAGACACTCCAGGCCAGGCTGGATGTGGTTCTGGGCAGCCTGATCTAGTTGGAGATGTCCTTTCTCATTGCAGGGGGTTGGACGAGATGAGCTTTGAGGGTCCCTTCCAACCCAAACTCGTTTATTCTGTGATTCTATGACCTCCGTAGGGGGTTATCGATGTTCGAGGGACTCGAACCCACGGTCCCGGCCGGCCCTTCCGGTCGTTAAGGGTAGAGCGGAGCAGGGACCGGGGGGCTCCTGGCTGGCACCGTAAAATGGCCGCGGAGGGGTCTCCGCCGCCGGGCCGCGTTCGGGGCCGACCCGCGCTCGGGGCCGCTTTCGGTGGCCGGCGGGCAGGGAGGGGAATGCGGGAGCCGGACCGGGCCGTGCTCGGGGCTGCTCTCCGTATGCGGCGGGCAAGGAAGGGGGTGCTGCGGCCGGGCCGGGCGCAGGTGGGCGCGTTGTGCGGCGGCCCCTCATTAGCAGCAGCCGCGCGGCGAGGCCCCACGCGCCGCTCAGCGCAGCGCTCTGCGTGGAGCTCCCGCGTGCCGTGGCCGCTTCAGCCGCTGCCGCCTTCGCCTCAGCCGCTGCCACCCGCGACGATGCAGAAGGGCTGGAAGAAGTACTTCGGGCAGAAGTCCTTCAGCGAGGTGGCCATGGACAAGTACCTGGGCAGCCTGGGGCTGTACCGCAAGGTGACGGCGAAGGACACCTCCTGCTTCTTCCGAGCCGTCTCGGAGCAGGTACGCCGTGGGACGGCTCCGGTAACGGTCCCGGCGCCTCAGCTCCTCGCCGGGCCGTGTCTGCTGCCTGCCCGCGGGTGGTGGGTGATGCCGGAGACCCCTCCGGGGTGCCCCGTGGGTGGGATGTGCGAGGGGATGTGCGGTCACCCTGGGGCTCCCAGTGAGCTGCTTCCCACAGCTGCCTGTGGCACCCTGCAGTACAGTGTGTTGTGGTGGGGTTACCCATAAACTACGAGTAAAACAAGCCTAACGGAAAGCATAACTTTAATATTTTCTTTCATTCTTCTACAACCTTTTATGGGATTTTTTTTTTCCCAGCTGTTTTTAACTCAAATTCACCACCTAGAAGTTAGGAAAGCTTGTGTTTCGTTTATGAGGCAGCATCAGCTTCAGTTTGAATCTGTAAGTAATGTCCATGTTCAGCAGCTTTGCACGTGTAGTCGGGGGGCGATGTGGGAGGTGGCGAGTGGTTTAAGGTGCGCTGAAAACATGTCATGCTTTGCCAGGTTTCGTGCACGTAATAGAGCAGGAGCAGCAGCGTGCTTGCTTGCTTACCTTGAGTTGCTATCGCACAAGTTTTACTTGGGTTTATATTCTGAAGCTCCTGAGATCAAGTTACTAATACCTAACTAACCTGTAAGGTGGTAGTTATTGGTGTAGTATATTCTCTCTGGAGCAGAATTCAGTAGGCAGGAAATTCATAGGATTTTGGAGTAAAGAAACAAACATCAAAAGATGGCGGAAACCCCCAGAATGTGTTTAATTGTTGCATAAAGTAATGAGATATTTAGGTGTATTTATTTTGGTGGGGTTTGTGTGTGTTTGCTTGGTTTTGGTGTGTGTTTTGCCCCCCAGTTGCCTTGTAATCACAGTTAAGTGCTCAGTCTGATTTAGGAGGCAGATGAGTCCCTGTTTACAGGATTATGCTCTTAAGTTCTTTAGACTCTCTTGGTATTCCCACGTTGGTACCCCATGCAGGGAGCAGTGAAGTCATACCCCCAGTCAGACCACAGCCCTTCAGAAACCAAAGACGATAGGAAGTGGCAAACTAATCCCCAGTTTGGTGTCTGTGCTCCCAACCCCTGTTCTGCCCCCTTCCATTCACTAGCCAGTAATGGGCAGCTTCTGTTTAACTTTGCTTTGCAACTAGCTAAGTTTTTACATTTGTTTTATTCTTTGCTAAAAGTATGTGGAAGGATCATTTGAGAAATACCTTGAACGACTGGGAGATCCAAAGGTAAGACTGATCTAATACTTGGTAAGAGATTAAAATTTTAGGGGCCAAAACCAGGAAAATAATCAGGTGGTTGCTTAAAATCTGGTGATCTGGGGTTTTGTGTTTAGATAGACCCCAATCCTGGGGTTCTATTTTCATAGGTAATACAATGAATTTGTGCTGAATATTCACATGTATAAACCATATCAATCAGTATCAATATTTTACTGGTGCATTTGTGTTAGTGCAAAGGAGCAATGTGTGCAGACTGGACAGTAAAGCTGAAGCCTCTCATGGGCCTTATTCATAATTGCAGTTCTTCTCTCAGAAGGAAAAGGCAAAATATGTGTGGTGTACGTCACATCAAGTGATGATCAGGCTTTGCAATCCGCTGGTTCTTCCTCTGTCCCCAGGTTCAAACACTAGAGATCAGACTTTTTATGAAGACTTTAGCCAGTAAGTGTGGTGGATGCAGCAATCTCTGAAACAAATGTAGTGGCTTTAAATTAAAACAAAAATACATCTTGAGTGATGTGATTAAGAGTTGCTGCCAGAACTAGCTCCATTTTATTCAGCTCATGCCCATCCCATGTTGCAGGCTTTTGTATGCCATAGAAGTGGAAATACTAATATCTCGATTCTCAATGCATTGGTTGTTTTAAGCAATGGATGAATTTGGTTACATATCCTCATAGAAGAGAGAACTTAGGTTCTCAGTATTGAAGACTGTTCCGCTAGCTCACGTAGTCTCATAATCTTGCACAGGAAAGTGCTGGCCAGCTGGAAATGAGTGCCTTATCAGTGGTGTACAAGTAAGTGTCTCTTCCTTAAGTTTCATTTTGCTTTTACTTTAATGGCATTTGGATTCTGGCCCCAGGACCTTTTATTTGTTTGTTGCTGAGATAGTAATGTGTGAAACATGCTGAGAAATGCTGTCCAAACAAAGCTAAACTACTGTGTAAACAGGTGCCACCACAGCCCCTGTTCTCATAGCCTGCATTTAAGGGGAGGGTCAATTTCCAGCTATGTTTATTATCTTTGTGCTAATGTTCAAAGAACATTTCCTTCTAGTGGCTGAAGGATAGAAAACGGGAACAAACAAGTAGCTATGTGTAGTGGAAGTGCTGTGTGGTAATTATAAGCATAACTAAAACTCATGTAGGTGTTCTTGAAAGCTCCAGTAGTGAGGAGTAATGGGCCTACTTGGTGTGTAAGCTCTCATGCTTATGTGAAAGGTAACATAAGCCTGTGCAGGTGCTGCTGTCTTGTAACAAGCTGTCTGGCTCTCCAGTGGTAGAAGGAAGAACCCTCCCTTTGCAGGCTCATTCTGTTCTTGTACTGAAGGAACAAACAAGCTTTGCAAGAGTTCCTGGTTCCCTGTGCTGCAGCGCTAATCGTTTGCAGGGTGACACTTAAATTGCCTTGGTGTCTGAGCACCCTGCTGTAAGCACAGATACCTGACCTAGTCTGTGACTAAGTGTAATAATCTTTCCCACATAACTGTTTTCCCCTAAGATGAGTGTTTGCTCATCTAGCTCTTGCTGTATGGTAGCATTCATTTATCAGGAAAAGTATTCTCCTTGTTTTTCCTATAAACAGCTTCCTGCAAACTTCTCCATAATATGGTTCTACTAAAAGTGTGTTCTTTCGAGTATTGTTTTTCCTCTGCTTACCTAGGCGAGACTTTATTCTCTACCGCTACCCTGGAAAGCCACCCATTTATGCTACGAACAATGGCTTTGATGACAAGGTGAGCAGAAGTGAGGCAATTTCCTACCCCTAAATCCTAGTGACCTCCAGTCCTGCTTAGCTGTTAAAAATTGCCACTGGAATTGGGCTCTTGTAAGTCCAGTGCTCTTTTGTACCTGAACAAAACCCCAAACTGACTTCAGCTTGTGGAAAAAGCACAGTATTTGCACAGCAGTGAATTATAGTAACTTTGCTTCCCATTTGAGAGGTGGATCGTGTGTTGTTCTCCTGCCAGTCATTTGTTACGCTAGCACATTATCGCAGAGAAGTCCAGTTTTGACAGGAAGAGATAACATTGCAATTCCAGAATGTTCTTCCATGTCTCTGAAATCTCTTTGGGTAAAAACCCTTCTCAGTGGGAATTTGACTGATCCAACAAGGTAAAATGAAATACCTAGGTTGAGCTGAAGAGCAGAACAAGATCTGTTTATTGTATTGGTGAAGAGAGGGTGTTTTCCCTCACCTCCAGTACCTCTGCTCTTGACATTGGATGAGGTGTGCAGCTTTTCTTCTGAAAACAGGAAGTTAATGGAAATTGATTAACAAACTGGTTCATTTCTATGACGTACAAATTGAGCACTGTTAAGAACAGGAGCTAATGGAAGAGCTTATATAGACAAGAATTACTGCTGGGGGTCAAGAGAAGGCACATAAAGGAGAAATATTCTGTGTTACATCCTATCTGCCCCTTCTTGTGTTTTCTGCAGTCATGTAGATGTGTCCACACAATTCCATGACTAGCTTGGGCACAAAGCCAGAAAAGTTGCTGCAGTATGGAATTCAGTGTAGGCTACTATATTTGCCAAAGAGGCTGGTCTGTTCTGAAACCTGTGCTGCTGCAGCTGTTCTCTGTTGGTTAGAGAATAACTGCCATTGTTTACATGTGCTTCTTTCTTTTTCTGCATAGCTTAATCTAACTCAGAATGAGCCAGCTTTAAAAATCAAGCAGGATGGTCTAACTGTGTGTTTGTCCTCAAAGGCTTCATCACCAGAGCTCTCATTAAGTGTTGGCAGCTGTCTGTCATTACCCTGCATCTACAGCCAGTAGCTCTGTCTGCTGTTGCTCATTCTTACCATGAGATGAGAGCTTGAGTTGGCAGAAGGCATAGTGCACACTGAAATAAGAGCCCTGGCATCCCAGCTTTTGCTGGTTAACTGGGAAGCTTCCTTGCTGGGAGTGTGCTGACAGCCTGGGCTTTTGCTAGTTGTGATCATATGGCAAGATGAGGTTTGATGGTGTATGTTTATGTGGGATGTCAGTGCATATGTTGCAGAAAGCAAAAGGACAACGTAGTATCTCTAAAAGCAGGGATTTGCTGAGGGCTGGAGAAGTAGATGCTTTTCTAGTCCCTCAGGCAGGGAACAGCGAAATGTGCCTTTGTTGCTTGGGCAGTGTGTATTGGGGTACTGAATTTAATAGCTTGTATTTATTTTACCTCTTGAGCACTTGGTGGTTTCAGAGGTAGGTTGGAAACCAATTATTTCATGTTTAATGCAGCATGATGTACAAATTGATAGTTTTCCTTGGTATAATAGACAAATTTATTTAGATAGTTTACTAGGATTCAGTTTTTAAGCTGATTCTACACCTTTTTCATATTTAGAGTATTTATTGGGTTTAGATGAGCTGGTATTGACTGTAGAATGAAAAAGAATTATGTGGTCTTGAGCTAGGATTTCGAACACAGTTAAGTTTTACATCATTCCGGACTTAAACTGTGTTTTCTTTTCCCAGGTTTTGCTGTGTTGTTCAGGCAATGGCCATTATGACTCTGTGTATACAAAACAGTTCCAGGAAACTGCTGCTATTTGCCAGGGTAATTTTGAAATCCTTTTCCTATGGAAGAAAATTAGGTGTTTTCATATGTTTATAGGCAGTGTTTGCTTTGGTTTTCAGAGGTGCAGTGGAGAAGGATGGAAGCTCATTTATTGTATATTAATGTACGCTTGTTATTCTAGCTGTTAAGTGGGGTATTGGACCAAATGACTTCCAGAGGTCCCTTCTTCCCACCTGAATTATTTTATGGTTCTCTCATTAACTGAATGTAATATAACAAGTGCTTTGTAACAATAGATAATATATGAAGATACGCTTACCTTGAAACTTGCAGCAGTTCTTACTGTTCTGGTGTTACCTTAATTTGGTTTGAGCTTTGTGTTGATTTGTTCAGCTGTATTATATGAGATCCTGTACAAGGATGTGTTTGGCATGGATGAGGAAGAATTAAAGTCTGCAGTGGAGATGTTTCGAAGTGGATCCAAGAAGAACAGAAACAATGTCTCTGTGGCAAGTGAGGATGCAAACTTTGATTGTCTTCATGAAAAAGTATCCAGAAATCCATCAGAAAAGAGGTAGTGTTTTGGGAGGGGAATATGGTGAAAGGGAAGGAAAAAACCCTTTAAAAATCTTGCAAAGAGCAATTTTTTCAAGGTTTTTTTTCCAGTGTTTATGGGTTATTAACTCTTTTATCTATCCTGTGGCGCAAACACAAAGCTGAAATATATTGTGGAAGAGAATGTGCTTTCCTTGGGGCTGGGAAGTATCATGTAACTGAAAAGCCTATGCTGCTGGCTATGTTATAGTTGTGTGTTACTCTGTAAAATGACAGCTTATTTGTAAATAAAATTGATCTTTGTGATCAGAATTTTAGTGAAAACCTGTTATTATCCTTCTAAGCCTCTGTCACTCTGCAGAGGAATTAATGTATTGAGAAAATCAGCTCTGCTTGACTTTGTCCTCTTTTGGATGGAATCATACCTCAAGTAATAAAGTGGACTCATTCAAGTCTGTTGGATCACTGTGGACAAGAGGAACAGGCAGGATGTCACTATAGAAACCCTCATATCCTGTGTTGCTCAAGTCATTAGAAAGGCTTGCAGGGTTGCAAGGGTTGCATCTGAATGCTTGCAGATGACATTGGTTTGATAGGATTTAGGGTGACTTCTTAAACTTGGCAGTGCAAGAGTTTAATCAGTCAGTGGAATCATCTTCATCGTTTCTTAATGCAAGCAGTAGCCCCCATTAGGGATGGGTGTTGGAACAAGTAAAGATGAAATCAGGGAAAGGGTTGTCCTGTACCCTATCGTAGCCGTGGCTTGTGTTTAAGGCAAAAATCTACCACTTGATGGCACCATAGTGCTTTTTCAGGTTGTGTGTACAGTTGGTTGATTTTAATCCTGGTTAGAAATTGTGCATTGTATCTTTTGTAATCTTATTTTCAATTGCTTAGACTGAACGACTGGGAAGGCAATGAGACTGACAATCCACAGGAAGATAAGTTCAAACAAGGCATTGAAGAAGAAAAGGTTTGTCAGTTAGGAAAGAGTTCCTTATGGTGTGTTCTTTTTGTTGCTGTTGTTGTATGACATTACCCTTGTTAGGGCTATACCTTCTTTTCCACGTTGTAAAATGACATTGTGGAAAGTGGGTGGCTTATTTTTAACATCTGCTTGTCACTTGGTTTTGCCCCTAAGTTTCTATTAAATTGGATAAGCCTTTTTCCTTTCTGATGTTCTCTTGTTCTTTAGCTAATATCCCTTCAAAGATGGAGCTTATAGATGTTTTCTGGTCTGCTGTTTGCTTTTCCTAGAAGTGGTTTAAATTGGCTCACTTTTGTTTGAACACAGTATAAATCACTCTAGAACAGTTTGAGAAACTCTGTAGAAACATGTTTTCAGATATAATAACTGAAACTCCCACCAACATCTGAAACTATGATTTCATTGGTCTAGTTGGTTTCCTTTGATTCTTTCCGAGTAAAGAACGTGTTAAATGTTAGTTTTGAGCTTGTTTCTAACCTTCCCAAGTCTTTTTGCTCAGCTTCTGAATGGTTAAATGTGTTTTCATATTCTTAAGGTTTAGTTTTTAGGAAAATACAGCAGAAGTGAAAGTCTTGGAAAATGGCATTTGTACATTTTAAAGTGTTCCATAGATGCTAGCAGGGTGGAGACCATGCTGAGCACACTAAATGCACTTGTTTCAACTCTCTTTTTAGCATCTGGAAAATCCATCAAAGATGCCTGTTCCTTATAAAGTACTAAAGGCTCTGGACCCTGGGATCTATCGAAATGTGGAGTTTGATGTTTGGCTGGACAGCAGAAAAGGTATCTTTAAAAAAGAAAAACTAGAAGGCTCTCTGTACTAGGCTCAGTGTTAAATTTGTCAGAGAAGCTGATTCTTCACAACTGAAATGTGAGGGATCCTGGTTAACCCAGCAAATACTTGTAGATAGTACATCTTGCTAGTAGCTGGTTTCTTGGCTTCCTTTCAAAATATGAAATACACTGCTGCTGACACTGTACAGTGGTTACAAGGTTGCCAAAAATCTGGCCTTTGATACTTACTGACTACAGTATGGGAAATGCGAGGACTCAAAGCAGAATGCAGAATGTTGTATTGGACATCATTCAAATTTGGGAGGTTTTTGTTGCAGCATGTGTGCAAGGACTTCTGCTTTTTTAAGCATGATTTTGGCTTCAGAGATGTACAATAATGATCTCAAATTTAGCATTGAGATCTGTCAAATGAGATGAGTTTTGTCTTGCTTCCCAGCTCTCCTGGGCTTGAACTTTCTGGAAAGATTTCATGGTCTTTGTGGATTGAGATAGGTTGCTGTTCTTTGGGATACACTGTGGCTGATCCATAAAGAAAGAAGTTACTGAGAGAGACAAGTTTTGAAATGGCATTTAATGTCTGACCCAAAGTGCTTTGCATACTGAAGGGCTTCAGCATTTTACAGCTGCATAAGCAGTAGAGGGTCATTAAAATTCTTGGAACAGGGTATAGTAACTAATTATCTATGTAGCGTACTGGTGTGCAGAGAATCCAGGCAAGGAATATTGAAAAACTATTGACATCCAGCAGCAATGAGACTTTAGGCAACGTTAGCTTTTACTGGATAACATCTCAGTTTTGCCAAGTGCCACCAGTACTGTGGCAAGACAAGACATGTTCAACATTCTTAATGCCAGGATTTTTATTAAATGCAGGATTAACTTGCAAAAGGCACTGTAGTTTTGAAGTAGCAGTGCTACTTACTGCATTATCTGGATATTAGTGATGTCCTGTGATTTAACTTGGTTAGGGTCTGTTCTAGGAACATCTATAGTTATTTCACCATTACTATGGGGAATGTTCAAGTATGCATAGGAAGTACTTAATTGGCCTGTAACTTGTAGTTGGATGCTGTCGTGACGTACTTGTAGGATACATGAAGAAAGAACAGTAGTTTAAAGGCTTTTTCCTTTTTTTTATTATCCATTTATTTTTAGAGCTTCAAAAAACTGACTACATGGTGTTTGCTGGGAGACAGTACTATTTAGGAGACAAGTGTCAGGTTAGTACACAAAGGAGACTCAGTTACGATGAACTATTAAAACTTCTTTAAATGGAGTATGGTAAGCCTTAAAATAATTTGGCTTCATAGAATTTTCCAAGGCTTTTCTCATTCTCTTCCTTGTAGCTATTAATCTGACTTCCTTTTTGATTTAATCTCTTTCTAAAATCTTTAAACATTGGGTAGCATGAAGGAAAAGCTCCTTGGAAATTCCTTGCAAACGGGAATTTGATGCACATTCTGTGAGTGTGGAGATTCCAGACCAAGAGCTCAAAATGCCCTGAGTGTGCCTTGGAGCTAGTTGTCTGTTAGATTTTCGCTGGGGGTTAACAGCAAGCCTGGACAGTCAGAGTAGCATGATCTGGTCTGGAAATGCTGAAAGGAAGGTCAGCTTTCTTTGTATTCTAATGTATGTAGTGAGGGCTTATTTTTTTATCACTGTTTGAGGTAGTCCTGATGATTCACTCAATGACTTGCTTCTAGCTGAGCAGAGCTTTCCTTTCCAGTTTCCTGTTTTATCTTCTCTTCTCCTTGAGTTCTTAAATAACAGTCTTCCTTGATGCTTATCTGCTTGGCACAGTGTATAAAAATAAGTAAAAAAAGCGGGCATTTTACCTCTCAGTTACTTATAAGAAGATTGGTTTTCTCTTCCTGAAGTTAGTATAGTGCTCTTTATTTTGCCTGCTATTTTGGAGAAGTATTTGAGACTCCTGAGCCAACATAGGATCATTTAGGAGCAGGCTTTGCTATCAGCTGTTTGCAGATAGTATTCTAAATCCCCTGGTAGAGTTTAGCTATTTTAGAGCTTCCCTTTTCTCTCTTCAGGTACGTCTGGAGCCTGGAGGTAAGTATTACAATGCTCATATCCAGGAAGTCGGACAAGATGGTGACACCTTGACTGTATTCGTTGAGGAGTTGGCAGAAAAGTAAGCAGCCTGGTGACACTTTGTGTTTAAGCTCTTTCTGGTTGAGTTTATGTATTCACAGAGGCTTTAAACAGGGTTGTTAAGATAGTTTGAAAAGAGAACCTAGGCTTTCAAATACAAAGTGAAGCTTTGCTTCCTTGTTGGCTATCACCCCTCAAAGGCAGTGTTTCAGGAGTGCCATTTCTAATGACCAAAATCGTTATTGTAATGCATTCTGTGAAATCTTGCTGCTTGCTCTTCTCTGAAAGATGGAAATGATTTTTGCACTTTGGGTTTAATTCATGAATAGCAAGCAGATTGCCCTCTGGTGTTGGTTTCTCTGGAGTTCTTACGTTGTACTGAAACAACTGAATAATTGGCACTTCTGGTGGGTCTGATCACTTCCTCTACCTTGCTGTTCAAAGCATTCACCTTCCTCCAAGAATTCTGGGTAAACTTAGAATTCAGCTTGATGACATACTGCAGAAATCCTGTGTTGTCACATGCTTTCAGATGTAGCTCTATAGGCATACATGTGCAGGGAACAAAGTCTTGACCGGGAAATCAGTGTGTTGAGCGTAAATCCTGGCTTGCCTTGTTTAATAAATAAGTAACAATTGTGTGCTTGTTGTCAGGGAAAGAGATGATTTATTTTTTCTTTATTTCCCCAAGCTCCCTACAGTCCCGTTTGTGGGTTTTTCTGTTCTCTCCTGTCTTACGTTGTTGTGCAGTTATACATATTATATCCTTGTGGCGCCAACATCAGTATTCTTCCTGCAGGCATGCAGTTCCTTTGACAAACTTGAAACCAGTGACACAAGTAGCACCTGTCCTTGCTTGGAATATGGTTTCCACCAGAAAAGGAGGAACATATCAGAAAATATCAGGTGGATGCTTCTCAGGAATAGGTTTGTACAAGGTTTCTACAATATTCCTTTCCTTGTAGCCAGGGGGAAGTGGGGAAGAAGCTCATGGCAGTTTTAACAGTAGCAGTCTTTGGACACTGGAAGTGACTTAAGGCTGTGATATAAAACTTGTTCACTACAGGGGTTTGATGTAAAGTGACCCTTTAGACAGAGGGATGAATTTGTCTTTGCAAAGGAAGAAATGCATTGAAAATACACAGCAAAGTGTGTTGCTCGAAATTACCAAGGAGAAATTTCACACTTAAAAAAAAGATACAGAGATTGGGTCTGTGAATCAAGCAGCTTGTTTGGTTTGATCATAGCAGAGGAGAATGGGTAGATGAGAGCTTCCCCAGCTAATAAATATGGACTATATTTGTTTGATTTCATAAAGGGATTTTAACACTGGTGAACACTGGTTTGATCAGCTGAATTTGGAAGGCATTCACATGTGAGATGTTTGCATTCTGCTCAGAACTTAGAATACCCCCTAGAGCCTTCAAAATAAGGGTATACTTAAAATGCATTCTTCTGCGATAGGCTGTTGACTGTTTTCTGAGTGTCCAAATATTGACACTTCTCAACTGATAAAGAGAACGAAGCTCTGGAGTCAGGTGTTTAAGGTGTAAATTTCTTTTTTTTTTTTTCTGTCCTCAACTGAAACTGCAGAAATGGATGCAAAGACACGGAAGAAACTGCCTAAGAAAATCCGTGGAAAGGAAGTTTTTATGACCGTTTCTTACAGCAGGGGTCAGGCAGGTCTTCCACCCCGGCTACAGCATGGCATTTCTTCGGGGCACTCCACTCCACTTCGTAGCTCGCAGGGTGGTGGGAACATGCCACCTTATGAACCCTATCATCCTCAGAACACTCCTCAGAGACATAACCGTGGATTTGGGATGTCAAGGTATGCAGCCTTGAAAACCTGTCTGAGATCGTCACTCATTTTCTATCCATTCTTGCTGCAGACTAGTTAGGAGAGAGTTTGTGCTATTTAGTAGGTAAATCTGCAAATGAGTTCCATCTGAAGAAGCACTTCCTGGTAATTGCATCTTTTACCCTTTAAACTTAGGGGATCTGCCCGATTTATAAACAGGCACAACATGGTTGGCCCTCAAATAGCATTCTGCCCCAGTCCAGGAAAGAGGTGCTATCAGAGCTATGGCAATTTCTCCTGCAGGTCCTGGTAAGTGAATATAAACATCTTCACAAAATCTTGCTCTAAAAGAGCTGGGGAGGATGGTGGCACATGGAGAGCTGTGTTGGCTGTTAGTGGCGCAGTACGAAACAGTGGGTTTATTGTGCCTCTCCAAAAAGCACCGAGTAAAATTGAGCAATGAAACGAAGGTGAAACTCCAGATGGTGGCAGTTCTTAATCTCCTTCCTTGTTTTTAAAGTTCATACAGCCGTAGCTGCCGTCGAATGCAGTGTGTGAATAAGGAGTGTCAGTATGGGTTTGTGCCAGGGAATGGAGAGCAGCCTCAAGGACCAGAAGAAACTATAACTTTCTATGAAATAGAAGGAGAGGATAACACTGCTTTTCCTGCTTTGCCAGTAAGTTACTAACAAAGGATATGTTAATATCTCTCAAAGAGTTGGGAGCTGTACCAGCACTTGTTTACCTAAGTACACAGCAGGTTTGTTTTGTTGTTTTTTCTTTTGCCTTGGAATAAGCTGTAGCAGTGAATGTGTTCAAGAAGGAATAGCTGAAATGAGTCTAGATCTGTAAAAAAAAGCCCTGCTTGAAACCTTTTTTTTTCTGAATATTCCACTTCTTTCTCCCTCCCCTCACCAGCAGCATTTTTCTCTTTAGTGTATTTTCATAGAAGTAGGGTAATATTTCTCCTTTCCATTGCAGTTTGAAAACTAAACAAAGAAAATTCCTTCTTCCTGTGGATGTCTGTCTCTAAATAGTGTGGGAGAAAGCTGTTCATTTGTTTGCCACATTAATTTATCATTTGTCTAACTAGATAGTGATAGCCTGGATTGTGCCTGTAAATTTGTATTTGTGATGTTTTGGGGCTAACATGTTGTTCCTGAAACCATTTCTTCTGCTACAGAAACAGGAGAAAATTCCAGATACAGACTTCTTCTAAAGCAGTCTTTCTGTGAGATAGTAAAGTGGCTCAGTGTAGTCTTAAACTTTAAAGTAAGTCTTTTATTTGTAGTCTAACCCTAGTACAAAGTTGGATATGCTACAAAGAATCAATTGATATTTAGGTAGCTGATGAGGAAAGCAGAAATTTTCTTTTTTTTCTTTTTTTTTTTTAAGAAAAACTCTAGTAGGTTTGAATTTTTACTGTGTTGAAGCAGTGACCTTAGTGAATGTTAGACATGCATTTGAATGAGAGAGAGGGAGTCTGCCCACGGCTGTTCCAGCAGCAGCCATTGTTTAGTTTTTCCTCATGTGCTAGATCTGTAATCTTTGCTCTGATTTTTCTTCCAAGAGTGTTGAGCCATAAGGACAGATTATCCTGCAGTGGTGGGGCATTTTTTTTCCCCCACCACAAAATCAATACAGCTCACTAGCTTTTCATCCCCTTGATAGACTATATATCTGCAGCTCCTAATGAATAGATTTTCATGTTCATTCAGTGACTTTGTACTGTCAATGCCAAAGCCTTTTCTCTGTCTCTCCCTTGTCTTGTTTAGTCAAGGAATAAAACATTTCCTGGGGAAAGATGCACATCACAGAAAACTCTGCCATCCTACTAGAGGCCTGGTGGGAGAATCTTCTGACTTAACCACCTCTGCTTCAACCTTGGAAATCTTACAAGCCTCTCTGAGCACTTTTATCGATCTCATAGTCACCATATCTTCTGAGGAGAATGTTGGGTGTCACCTTAGCCATCACAAAAGAGTGAATCAACTTCTTGAACATCTAGATTCCTGCTTCAGAGAACTCTATCTTTTAAATTTTGGTGCAGCTTAAGGACTGACTTCAGCACAATGTTGTGTGAAGTGTTAAGGAGTCCTGTGGGAAACCTGAATGGGTGCTGCTTTTTGAAAGAGTCAGACTTGCATTTGCCAACTGTGACTAAAGAAAACCTTTTCCCATGCAATTAGTGTAGTGGATGCACTGATGTGGTGGTGGTGTGGTGGGAATGCTCCAGCATGAGGAAAACGGGAGTCTTTGTTGGCTGTTGTCTGGGGACTGCTCATTCCTTTTGAGCTTTGAGCTTGAGATAAAGCTGGCTATGTTCTGGGAGGGAACAACTTGACTGTATGGCATAGGGCAGTGGTAGGTCTTCAAAGTGAATTACCTGAAGTATACTAGGCAAAACCAAAGGTAAAGGCAAGAAATGTGTCAGTAACCATTTTGCTGCAATCAAAGTGCATAGGAATGGGCACACATACGGTAATTCTAGTAAGATTTGGTTGCAGCAGTCTCGGCCTGCTAGCCTGTTTCTACTGTGTGTGTGTGTGTAGAGCATGGAAAGGGTTTAAACTATTTCTAAATGCATGCTTTTGATTTTGCTCTTTAGAGCCAGGGTAGCCCTGGTCCCATTATCCATGGTACAGCAGGATTCTGGGTAGCAAGGAGAGGCCCAAACTCAGATGTGCCTAACAAGCAGATCCTGAATTCCTGTGAGGAGGAAGAAGCAAGTGAAAGTGGTGAGTCCTTAAAGGATTAGTTGGGTAAACAGAAAAGACAATGTTTAGAAGATCTTCAAATTGTCAAAGTAGGTACCTTGCATCTCCTAAAGATCTGTTTTTTAGGAGCTTTAAACCTGTGTGAGCACAGTATTTTTCTTTGTCTGCTAGAACTGTTACTTCTGTTTGAGCTTGCTATGCTGTCACCTTTGTGATTAGGTAGGTCTGCAGCAGGCCATGTTGCTGCCAAAAAATGCATGAGTGCATGGTATAAACTTGGTAATGGCAACCTTAATACTTGGTCGAATAACAAAATGAGCATATCTTGAGAGTTTTTATATCTTTCCTGCACAAAAGATGATGATCCTGAAAGCAGCTCATTAATGGGTACGCTGACATGTAATTCTGGTAACTTCAGCTTTAAGCTTTTTTTCTTTTCTGTTTTCTTTTTCCCTTTGAATCAAAGCATCTTGTTCTTTCCCTTGTAGGGAAATTCCATGATGAATATATGTATGCATCTCCAGGTTAGTAAAACTTGAGTGTTTACTGCTAGGATGCTTGCTGACTGTAATGCACTCATTATGATCTTTTTCTGAAGCATTAGATTTAATGCTGCTTTTTTTTCAATTAATTTTGCCAATGCCCTCCAGATCCTGACTGTGACACTGCAACAGTATTTAGTTCAGCAGAGCCTACGGAAAACTTGGTAAGCTTTAGTCACTGGCTGTTCAGATTACAAATCCCTGAAGTGTGTGGCATTCTTCATAGAAAATGTCCTTGGATCCAGGCATAACATAGTAGGTCAGAGACCTCTTTTGAAAGAAGGGAATGGTGGTTTTATTTATGTATTCACACAAACACACACCTCTTTCCTCCCTAAATATTGAGGGTTTTATCTGAGTCTGCAAATACAGTCTGCATTGCACAGGATAATTAATGATTTTCCACTTTCCCCTTTGCAGAGAGAAAGTGTGTAGTTGAGTGCTGTTTACTTTTTCTGCTCCTGACAGCACTTGCTTTTATCATGCTACCCTTCAAGTCCTATTGCAGTCAGTCTTACTCCTCCACTGTGGGACTGGAGAGATGTCACCTCTGATAGACCTGATTGTGGAATTCTTATTTTTTGTAGTCTGAAACTAACTCTTTAGTCACCTGCTGGTCTGCAGTGGTGTGAAAGCCAGTCCTGTGCTTGTCAGAATAAAACTGCTTTTGCCCAAGTTACCAAAGATGCCCTGTGTGTGTATATAGTCCATAAATAAACCTTTAAAAATAGAGGTATAGTGTGTGTGCCTTGGGACTTCTTTTGCCTCTTAAATGGACCATGCTTTGCTTTGGAATCCCTTCAGGAAGAAGGGGCAGTCTCTGTGTCACCTCAAGATGGAGTGGCTTCCCACAGCTGTCCCCAGAAGGTAGTATCTAGTACTTTTATGTGGTAGCCCTGTGAAGAGGCAACCACTCTGCTCAGTTAGTGCCAGTAGATGGGTTCCCTTTACCTGCCCCTTCATAGCTTCTTGTAGAAGGGTGAGAAGATGCTTTGCAGCTGGTATTTTCAAGCCAATTTTTAGAGAACTTGGATAGCTAGCTGCCTTACAGCTAGGACTTCCAAGATGCATTTATGTGAAGTGAGTATTTTCCAAGTATGTGACGTTTCTATAATCTTTGTCAAAGCAAGTTGTCTGTGAGTACTCTGACTCTTTTCCAGGTGATGGTGAATTCTGCAGCTATCTCAACCTCTACAGCTGTTTATGCTGCTCCAGCTACAGGTTTCTCCTCAAATTCTGTTGCCTCCAGTCCAGCAAGTGCCACAACACCAGTTCCCCCACAAACAGCAGGCCAGCCGGTTGTGGTATCTCCCCCTTCTATAGGGAGGCCAGGTAGAGTGTGCATGCTACATCTGTGGACTTGGATGTCTGAGGTTTATGGATCACTTGCTTTGGCTTAAAATGACTTAGTATTAGTTTTAACTTCACTGCTCACTTCTTGCTTTTGTGTTTTGAAGGATACAGTTGCCTCTGAATTTGCATGGGAACTGGAGGTATCTGATTTGGGTTCCCCCTTCACCACCTTTAGCCACCAATGCCAAGGGTTGTGCTAGACAGCTCTTTTCAGAAGGCAGAAGTTCCTGGCAGCTCCCTTCTCCCCAGTTTCCTACAGTTAATTATCATCTTGAGTTAAGATGCTGGTCCTGAGGCTTTACTGTCCCTTCCAAAAGAGTCTCTGGCTGCCATGGTTCAGGATCCACACAAATGCCCAATATGTTTTTTGTGGCCCTTATTTTGCTCCTCTGCTTAGTTACATGAAGCTTGCACACAGACATACAGTTCAGGCTTGTGAGACTGGAACCTTCCCGTCTGGTTTTAAAAGTTTTGGATTTCTTTTAAAGTGATTACTAAGGAGAACTTTGTTAAAGTTTGTACTGAGGGGCACTGAGATGAGGAAGAAGTGCGTGCTGAATCGTGTGACTTAGCATCTCGCTCATTTGACGTGCCATTGCAAAGCTGACTTTTGTTTCCTTCTAATTGTAGCAGTTTCTTTGGTGCCATTGCCAATTTATTCAGCCCCTCTTCCTCCAGTCAGTGAGGTGGGAGAAGCTGGTGCCGTTCTTCCACCTTACTCTTGTGATCCCAATGGCAGTGATCTGCCTCAAGGTAATGACAGTATTTTGTGCTTTTACTGCTGCTGCTCTTCAGCATGCTTCTGACTCGTGTTCTCCATGGAAACTTCACAGAATACCTATAGTGAGAAGAAATGGCTCTTGGCAGTTTGCAGGGAGTGAGAAATAATGTTATGGATGCTTATGCTAAAACCAATTTCATTTCCAGTTCTGTATAGCAAGTTCATGTCTGACTCAAGTATGTGATTACCACAGCCTTAAACAGCATCTAAAGAAATGAATACCAAGGCAGGGGGTGCTTGGCCTGTATTGTGCTGGTTCTTGGTGGAGGAATCGTTTGGCTGATAGCTGATTTAAAAAAAAAAACCAAACAGTTTCCTTATAGTCATACTGTTGCATAGTTGAGTGGCATATTGCAGTGTTCTCCTGTACAGGTCCAAGAAGTCATTCTGTGGTGGTATAAATGGGGGATAAAATGCAGGGTCATGTTGTTCCACGTGTGCATAGCCTTCTCATGTACTGTTACCAGTTAGGATTGTGTTGAAAGTGTATTTTGGCTGTTAAGCAGTGAGCATGCAAAAACCAGCATAGCACCTACCGGCAGGGCAGCTCAGAAACAACTTTTGGCTTTATCAGCTGAAGATGGACTTCATTTTGAAAGTGGTAATCTTTAGTCAGTTTGCTCTTACAATATAAGAAATCCGCATACTGATTACATCAGACAGCTGAGCTTGCTAAGCTATGCAACGGCACTGTTACACTTGATGTTTTTGTTATTAATTTATCCCTTTATTCTCTCATTTTTATGGTTCACAAGTCCTAAATAGAGCCTGTAATTCACAGAGCTTTCTCTGATAACCCAGAGATCAAGCTAAGTGCCTCAGCTACAGGAAAAATGGTGCTGCTTGCTGTTAAGCTACATAACTTATTTTTCTCTAGATGAGGAATGCTGTAAGGCCCAAGTGTGCCACTGTTGCATCATTGCACACATCTCAAGAGGCAGATAAGCTGTAGCCTATCCTTAAGAGCAGCAGTCCAAAACTGGCTGTTCATGATTTTGTTGATCAAGTAGTTGATGTATCTCTGCACGCTGGTTAAAGTACACAGGTTTTTTTAATGTCCTCTATACACTGAAAGTCTGCATCATAGCTGGCTTGTTCTAATAGCTGTAGATAGAGCAGATGACGGGATTTTATCAGACTTACCACCTTTAGTTCGAGTTCCTGAACCTACCATGTTCTCTAGTGTAGAGAGTAGCTGCTCATTCGGGGGCGAGCAAGGGAAGGAACTGGCTGCATATCTGTAGTGATTGTAAAATCCAGGTGTTCCTTTTTGAACTCTTTTGAAAAGTGTAATTTCACTATCACTGTCTGACTTGATTTCTTCCCCAGCTCCCTCCCAAAAAAAAACTCATCCTTGTAACAGACTGAATTTTAGCTATCTGCCAGTTGTAGCTTTCACTGCATCAGAATGATGCAATGAAAGCCTCTGGCTTTTATTCTGAAATCTATTACTTTAAGATAGACCATGAAATAATTCAGTAATGCAAATTGTTTTTATGTTAGATTCAATGTGTTGCCATCTAACTTGGCTCTATTGACCCTGTGTGGGGCTTTCTTCGATTTACTAATCCTAGAGGGCTAAATTCAGGTAAGATAAAGAGCTGCTCTTGATATCTACAGTGCAGGTATCTACATCTGGTAGATTGCAGAATAACTGGGCTGAAAAACTATGGATTCTTTCAGTTGCATTTACCATGTGATGTGCTTGTCAGAAGTTGGCAGGTCCCAAAACACTGTGGTGAGGCTGCTCAAAGGCCTGCTGCTTTCACAGGTACCACCTGTGTGCTCTGCAGGAGCTCTGCTTTCTTGCCCCTGCTCTGAGTTCCTGCTGGTGTTAGTCTTGAATATTCAGTTTTCCAAGTCCCTGCTGCAGCAGTACTGCTCTAGATGATACCATGCACACATCAGGGTTAGTGTTTTTCAGCTTTAGTTGAATGCCCTTAACTGAGGCTTCTGGCACTTGGGAGAATTGGGTGTTAAGTGGGCTGACAAGAATCTGGAGTGGATGTGGATTAATAACCTCTTCAGGCCCTGCCTGTGGCTCTTCAGTTGAGTCACTCCGTTTGATACTGGCCATGTTCTTTTTGGCATAAACTCTGGAAGCCTTTTTTTTTTCCAAAGGATTTTAAGGTTGGTAGTTAATAAGTCGTTGTATGTAGCAGTTACGTTGTCACACTGCTGCAGGATAATACATATGGCTTTTTAAGTTCAGAAATCCAGAAGCTTTGGACTGTAGTACAGAGTATGTTGGTACACTTGACCTAGAGTTCTGTGTGCTTTGCTGAAGATACTTGCAGGCCTGGTATAGATGGGGAGTGTGACTTGTCAACAGAGTTAAATCCTGGGCCTGGGAGGAAAACCTACTGTGTGCCTTAGTATTACTTGGTACATTTGGATTTGTTCCAGTCTTCATCTCTTGGATCTTCTTTTAGTGGTGCTTAGGGCTTTTGAAACATGTTTATTAATGTGGTGACCTTAGATGTCCACGCCTTATCTACTCTCTTGTGTTTGTATTTGAAGGAGCTGTTGGTAAAAGACTGCTTGATATTACTGTGCTCCAGAGACTGCAGTAGTGTTCAGGACTGACCAAAGCTTCCCATCAGCACAGCAAAAATTCTGTCATGGTTTTTGTCCTGCTTGCATCTAAGATGAGGTTTTTCAGCCTTCAACATGGTCTTCATGTTTCCATCTCAGAGTAGGTAGTTATTGCTTCATAAGGTAGTCATGTTTTAGTGAAGATTGACTTGATTTCTAGACATCTGAAAGAGGAATATAAACAAAAACTGGTCTCCTGCTGTCCTGGCTTCTGTTCCAGCATTCCACAGACGTCAGTATTTCCAGTATCAGTTTGTCACTTCAGTCTCCCCGCTCTTCCTTTGTACTGTTATCGCTGCTATGAAGCAGCTGTTTCATTGCACTCTTAGGCTTCTTTTGCATAGATTTGCATAAACAATTGAAGAACAAAATCAGGTTAAAAAATCCACCAACAACTTGTTCCAAACGTAGATGCAGTTTTAGCTGGACACTAAAAAAAATAGGCATTTATGTGAGGCTTATTTATAATGTTTGCTGGCTGTGGTCAATGTCACAGCCAAATCACCAGCACTTTGGGGAGTTAAGCTTAATGCTGTTAGATGTAAGGAAGGACCTGTGCACACTTCCTAAAATAACTGCATGAATTGTTGCCCTGATCCAATGTGCTGAGCAGTGAAAAGAGTTGAGAATTGGCAACAGCAATGAAGCAACAAATCCTGTGTATTTCAAGGTTGGGGTTTGCATTTCTGATGCTGTGCTTGCCTGCAGCAAAATGCAACATGCAGGGTTGGTGTGTGTGTTGGATGGGTGGACAGCGCAGAAATGTGGAGCCAAGGCCCTGATCTAGGTAGGAAGTGACAAGATGGTGTATGTGGTAACTCTGGAGGTGTTGTCAAGTTGAAGTTCTTTGTGGCTTGGTCCTTTGGAGCTGTCTCCCTGGTTTCCCTTTCAGTGTCCAGTGGTACTAAAGCAAAGTCTGTGTGCATGCACTCACATGCAGACCTACTGCTGTCGAAGAAGTGACTTGCTTTTCCTGAGCCTTTAAAACAAATCTGTATCTGAATCTGAGAAATCAACAGTTTTTCTGAGAACTGCACAGTTCCAGAACTGCATCACGGGATTAAAATGTACGTTTCTTTTCTTTTCAGTGCTCAAGCTTTAAAGGTTTAAAACTGCTTCAGTTTTGGACAGTTGGAAGTGTGTTTCCAAGTTCAGACCCCTGCTGTTCTTGGAGTGTGGTTTCAAAGTTCCTTCACACATCTGTGATTCCTTCTCAGTATATTATGTATTTGCCTGGGGGCAAATTATTCAGTACATGGAAAACAAGTAAAAGACTACTTGCAAGAAAGCAGGGAATGGAGCACCCTTGTGTGGAAAGGGAAGGAATTAACATAATCCTTAACTCCCCCCCCCCAATTTTCTGACTTGATACAGCAGTTTGGGAGGACCTTCAAAACTAGGTCAGAAGATCTTAAGTAAGAGTAACTTAAAATAAAATGCTCTTAATGTGCATAAATTTCTTCTGCTTCTCAGTTTGTACTTTTTCGTTCTTTAATGTCACGTCCTTTAATTTCAGATGCAAAGGTCTTGCGGTATTATTTTAATCTGGGATTGCAAGTAAGTGCTTTTAAAATGTACAGTAAATTGCCTGTAAAACCTGCTGATTTTCTTGACAAATGCACTGATGTATTTGAGATTTCCAGGTGTGCTAAATGCACGCCCTGCACGCCTGACTTAAAACATACAGGCTTGTTTGGTGGAGATAAAAGTATAGCTCAGGACGTGAAGCTGTAACTCAAAATGTGAAGCACACTAGCATGCATGTTCAGTTGTTTTACCTTAGATTATGGTGGTGGTTTTTGTTTTCGCTTTTGTTTTTGCAGAGAATGGTGGATAAGTACTGTTCTTCCATGAAGATGCAAGGGAAGGAACCTCAGGCATTCTTAAGAAAATGTGTACTTAGACAAGACATCAAAGGCCATGTAGAGATGCGTGTTTTGAGTCTTTTAGGACTTGTACAACTGTGTTCAGACTGGTTAGCACAACTTGCCTGTGTTCTGGGAGCTCTTGCTGTGCTGAAGAGTTGTCTTTGCACCAGCAGGCATATACTGTGTCAGTGCTGCTGCTCAGGAAAGTAGAGGAAGTCATGTCAGCTTCTGCAGCTGAAGAAATAGGAAAAAATCTGTTTGTGACAAAGTTGATAGGGGGGAATCTTGTCTCTCTGTAGAGCTTTCTGACACAACAATGTGTGAGGTGGCTATTGCTGCAGGTATTGCAGTGTCTTTTCTGGTATGCTGTATTGAGGTGTTTGGCATGTGTAGTGTCTTAAGGGTCTAGAAAGGAAGAAATGTACTTCTTTCTAACTTCAGATCTGAAGCTAGCAGTGATTTGGAAGAGCAATGGAGAGTTTGTGGTTGTATGAGTGACCTTGTATCATTTTTCCTTTTCTCAAAGTATTACCATCAGAGCTATTGGCCTCCCATGATGTATGTAGAGCCAGTGCTGCCCCCGTCACCCGTGGAAGTTTATCCATCATATACTGAGCCAGCTCCTGCCCTAGATCAGTCAGTACCTCAGCTCTACACTGATGCTGGGCGAACTGGAATCCACCAGGTTCCCTTGGAAGCAGCTGCAAACGGTTAGTATTTGAATGTAAGACCACATAGACAACAAATGAGAATGAGGGAATAGATTTCTCAGAGCTGCTTGCCTGCAGCTTTACTATCCTATGGGAAGAGTGAGGTTGGGAGGTCAGAGTAAACCTTGTAAGGGGTTATCACAAGTTCCTCTGCCGTCTGTGGTACTTTGAAGTATGTCACAGTCACTGGTGTAGCCACCAGGGTGTCAAGGGCTTTCTAAAGCCATAAACAGGAAGAAGGAATCCTTTCTAGGCCTGTACCAGGTATGCTAACTTTAACTTGGCAGAACTCTTTCGAAACCTCTGAAGAGCATTTTTGCTTCCTGATGAGCAGATATTCAGGGTATCAAACCAGAATGCCTGTATTTTTTAAGCTGAGTTTTGGCAAGCATTTCAGCTTAAGGCTTATAGATATGCTTGGCAGTAAATAAGGAGTATTGTAGTGAGTGAGGAAAAAGACTTAATTACTCTGATAATGCTGTTCGGTTTGAGTGGTTCTTTTGCATAAATTAATGCCATATGGTCAGAGATCAAATAGGGAAGAAGATACTGGCTCTCTACCAAAGCCCTTGAAAAAGCTGCCACTCCAAAGCAGAATGCTACTAAGCAACTCTTGAACAGAGTTTTGTGAGCAAGTTGTCCTCTAGTCTAACTTAGGACCCCAAATGATTTTGACCCCTCCATTAGGAAGGGCATCTATGGGCATAAAATTGTCATCCAAATGGATTTTCCCTTTGGGCCACCAGAGTAATGCTGTCTTCATAGTAATGAAATTCTGCATAAACAGGCCACAGTTATAGTAAGAGTGTGTATTTTGTTCTGTTTTTTAAGGTAACTTTCAAAATGGAGAGGCTCCAGCCCTGTCCTACGGGTCAGTGTATTACCCAGTCATGTCAGACCCCTTCAGCCAGCAGTCTCTTCCTGGGTTTGATTCTTTAGTACCTGCCTATCGCTATGTTAGTACCTGGCATCCAGCAAATCCACCCTATGGAAGTTCTCCACAGATTGCTAATGCTGTGAGTTCTGGACCAACGCAGCAAGTGAGCTATATTGCCTCACCTAACCCTGCACCTCATGATGTGCCTCAAGGAATGTAAACCAGAGAACCATAAACTCACTTCTTGCCTTTGGTTTATTTGTTTGTCAACTATGTTGATACTGTTTTGTAAATCTCACCTTGTCTTAGTGGGCTGGGTCAGTTGATTAAACTACACTCAAATTTCATGTCTCTCCTTAGGTTTATGCTAGTGATACATGACTTAATGTTTTAGTGGATTATTTAGGAAAGCATAGGAAAAGATTGTACAGAAACAATAGTGCAGGGAACACAAAGCTTGAGTTTGACTATATAAAGTATGTGTAATAACCTATGCTATCACTAAATGAATATTGTACTTCTGAGGGGTTGCACTGGAACATGTAGACACCTGGTTCTTGCATAGTCACTGAAATAGGCTGCAGTTACAAATGCAGGTAAAAATAGGGCACAGGGTCATTAGAGGATGTTTGAAAGAGGTTGGCTTTCTCAGATTCAGCAAATCAATGCTGCTTTGCCACTAGTGGTCACATATTGTGATAGCTGTATTTCTTCTGTCTAATTTTGTTCTGTATAGGTTTCATGAGTCTTGAAACGTCTAAGAATACTGTTTGAATATGTTGGATATTGCTCTGTGTTTGTAAGATTTGGTTTTTGGAAGCTGTTGCACAAATGATGGTAGTCTTGGTGTTTACTTTGCACTGAGAGCACAAAATGAAAGCATTGAACACATGGAAGTGAGTGGTCATTGGAGGATGAAAATGTTTGAAAGAGATTGGCTTTCTCAGATCCAGCAAATCAATGCTGCTTTCCCACTAGTGGTCACATATTTGTAATAGCCATATTTCTTATGTCTGATTTTGTTCTGTACAGGTTTCATTACTTTTGAAAGAGTAAGAATACCGTTTGAATCTCTTGGATATTGCTCTATGTTTGTAAGATTTGTTTTGTGGAAGCAGTTGCACAAGTGGTGGTAGTCTTGGTGTGTATTCTGCACTGAGAGCACAAAATAAAAGCATTGAACGCATGAAAATGAGTGGTCATTTATCACTGGCAGGTTACATTTCTGACAACTAGGCATCCAACAGCCTGGACTGAAGAGATGTAGTTGTCTTGTGTGGGGTAAAGCTGCTCCAGCCTTCTGTGAGAAAGTAGCAAAAGATTTCAGCATGAGAATGGGGTGTGGAAGGCAGTAGCTCTGGTTTTGCTGATAAGTTTAGGAAGAAAACTTAAGAGTATCTGTGCATGTAAGCTGTAATTCTTTCAAAGGACTGTCTGCACAGGCTTTGTCCTTGGTAGAAACTTGCACCATACATGCAAAACCAGCAAGAAGTGGGTGTGAGCTGAGCCCTCCTTGCAGCCCAGGCGCATCATGTTGGCAAAGTCTTCTCATGGAGTAATGAACAAGAGCACAAGCGCAGGTAACGCTGCTCAGTGCCAGAGGCCCTGAAATATCCTTATTTAGCAAATCTTTAATTCTTTGTAGAGGCAGTCTCCTGACTACTCTGACTCTTTCCCAGGTGATGGGTGAACGCTGCAGCAATCTCAGCCTCAGCAGGTATTTATGCTGCTCCACCTTCAGGCTTCTGCTCCACTCCAGCCAGTGCCACAACAGCAGTCGCTTCGCAGATAGCAGTCCAGCCAGTCATGGTATCTCCTCCTTCTATAGGGAGGCCAGGTAGAGTATGCATGCTATGGACTTGGATTACTAAGATTTCAGTTACATCTTCCCCTCCGTTCCCCTTTCCCCCCACCTATCCAAGACAAACGTTAAAAGGCTTGAAGAAAAAAGTCAGCTTCAGACAGTGGTGTAATTGCCTTTTGCTGAAGTTGCAATCACCATGCTGGTGTTCAGTGATTTTCTTATTTCTTTTTTTTTTTGTACAAAACTAAGTGGTGGTGAAAATGGATATTGTACTGCTCCCCTCCCAGTTCTGCAGTTATTTCCTTTGGTATCTGTTTTAAGTATCCAAAGAAGCAAAAGCAGTAGGAAAAAGTGACTCCTTAAAACTTTTAAGTTAAGTTCAAGCAGCACTTTTGGTGTTGATCCTATTTCCATAGAATTCTTAACTTTTTACTCCCCTTGCTTAAAGAAAATGGCACTAGACTCCTCTGTTAGGAGGGTTGCAAGCTTGGCTGTTGGGTTGTCTCATCAAGTCTCTAATTGCTGTACATGTAATTTGGCAATTTAATAATGGTTTTTCAAGATGGAAGAGCCAGTTTAAAAGTCAGAACATGATGAAGATTACCCTGAGTAGGTAATTTGATTATCAGCTGCTGTGCTGCTTCAAAAACCCCAAACCATGCACAAAAATGGTTTTACAAAGTTGTTGGCAGTCAGGACCTTGGTCTTTGCATTTCTGCCTCTTTAGGAGCATTTGGCTTGCACAGTCCTTTGTGGAAAGCAGAGACGATACCATAGCTCCTTTCACTGAAAAACCATTCACTGCCCTAACCTCTTACAGGAACCAGTAAAGCGTGTGACTTACGAACTTTAAAATGGATTTAAGTGCAGTCTCCATGATGGAGTCATTAGGGATGTTTCCACCTCAGTCACAAGTGCCATCTGTCGTATCGCAAACACTCACTGTCAGGCACTGAAGTATCTTCCACTTTCATGCTGAAGCTATGAATAATGCCTCCTTTCTTCTCCTGGCACTGAGACAAGCCTTCCTTTTTTCTGCACAAATGGTTATCATAGTTACGTGTTGGTGGTTTTATCTTCTGGTTTTAGTGTCTCCTGCAGTCAGCTGCTTTTTTTTTTTCATTAGAAACACTGAGAATTCTGGAGTCAAGTTTTTTGTGTGATCATCCAGACTTGTTTACTTTGACACAGCATTTGATTATTGCCCCATTACAGTTTGGTAGTAGACCAATGCTCGGGGTTTTCATGCCCAGCAGAATCGTAGAATTGCCATGAACAGGGGCAGCAGGATAGAGCTTTCCGTATAAGCACATTTTCTCTTGAAACAAGCACAGAAAAGTCCATGGGTATTGAAACAAGTGCAGAAAAATCCATGAGTATTGATTTCTATTGGGAACAATTATTTTCCGTCAGAATTGTTCTTTCTTGCTTTCTTTATTGGCCTTCTTGAAGTATGTTACAGAGTAATGAGTTTTTAAAGGAGGAATTTGATCCTGAAATGTTTTTCATTTCTCTTCCTTTTGTGTGGATGGCTTTCCAGCCTTTAACAGGGAGAAGAGACGTGCAGCCAAGCCTGCACTAGTCATGCCTGCCGCCTCCTTTTCCACACCATGTTTTTGTATATGAAAGGCAGGGGCTCAAATTAACACCTGAAGGCTGTGCAGGAAGACTCCAGGAGCAGGCAGCGCCACAGTGTGCTCCCTTTAGATGTGAGCACCTGTGATTTCACAGCCCTTATAAACAGCCTCAGAGCCAAGCTCTTCTGAAACAGCAGGGTGAAAGAGGCAGTGATCAGCGGTAGTGTGTGTGTTTGGGGGGTGAGCTGCTTGTGGTTTTCAGTACGTCAGCCTCTTCTGAGCTGCTGCACATCCTTCTGCCCTGGGAAGGAGCAGGCTTTGGTCTGACCACATTCAAGACACTCGAGTGCACTTCCGTTCTCTGAGCACCCTTTGCTATACAGCTAAGCAGTGGTGCTTGGGTCTTGCACCAAAGGATGTGCTAAGCCTGTGCTCTGTTGCAGTTGGCTGTGGGTGCTGCCTTCCTGCCCTGTGCCCTGCAAACTGCCTCCACAGCTGGAGCACCACCAGTCCAGCTTGTCTGAGTGTGTTGACATCTCCTGCGCCACTGTTGTTTACTAGAGGGACAAGTCTCTTTCTGAAGTGTTCTGAGCTGCAAAATCTGTTGTTTAAGGTAACTATTACAAATACTGTAGAAGAAAAGCACGCTGCTTCTGCCTGCCAGCAGCACCAGTGTGCTGGCCTGTCACTCCGGTGCTCTGTTTCCCCTTGGTCACATAAGAACACCAAACTGATTCCTAGAGCAAGCTGGTTTTCTCTCTCAGTTGTGTTTCACACAGCTTCCAGTTCTCTCTGCGGTGCTGCTGGATACTTTTCTCTGTTATAAAATTACACCATCAATGATAGCAAAGATATTCAGTGTATTAATTCAGACCCATACTTCAGGAAACTGCTTTTTTCATAAGGGAGGAAAATAAAACCCTTGGACTTGATTGTTGCAATAAAATCAGAGTTTAAATTCTGCAGGGCAAGTCTGTATCTAGAAATTCTTATACATGATCAAGCAACTGCTGCTTCCCAAGTTTCACAGTCAGCTGAGTTGGGGCAAGTATGAAACAGTTGACCCAGTACGGGCCATAGGCTCCGAGCATATACTCAGGCAGTTACTGCACTTGATCCATCTCTGCAAGTGGTGCAATCTACAGGAGCAGGCACCCAAGTCCTGATGGGATGTGTTTATGTGTTGGGCTCATCAGGTTCATGGCTGTTTATCCCAGATGCAAACTCTTACCTTCCCTGAAGCAGGTGTTCTGCCATGAGCTTCAGGGTGCTGGGGCTTACCCTAAGTGTCATTCTGTTCTTGTAGCTGTGCTGTATTAGAGAAAATGGACTTTTGAGAGAAAGTCCAATATCCTCGAATGATGAAGTTAATGCACTAACTCCCTCTACACTCTCCTTTATATGCTTTTCATGTTCCCTATCCATTAGCGTTACCCTGCTCTTGCAGGAGGGTTGGACTAGATGATCTTTTGTGGTCCCTTCCAACCCGTAGGATTCTGTGATTCCAATCCAATCCAAATTGTGGTTTCTGGCTTTTTGCAACCAGTTCTTTTTAATGTTTTTCATAGTTAAAAGCCAAAAACCTTTGTTTCAGTGTTTGTGGTGATGAAGTGAATGTGTGATTTATATTGCTGCTTCAGGAAGCACAAGTAAGGGGAGGTACAATACACTGTGAAACTTCTTCCCCTGCCTCCCTGGTCACATCTGGAATTCTCTGCCGCAGCACATCTGTCTGCATCCGCAGGGACAGCCAAGGAGATGGAAGTCATTTGCAGGTGCAGTTTGGTTCCTGTTTCTGGAATAGGAAGCACAACTTGGGATTCGGGATGCCTGAACTTTGAACTTCTCAGCTCTCCGATGTGAGTGGGAATGCACTCATGTAGCTTGGAAATGTCTTCTGTATTTAAATAAAATAGCTTTCTGTCATGTGGGTATTTAGAGTTCTGTAGCTGTGGATCACTGTGGTCCTGGGCTTTGCTACAGCTTTTGGCTTGGGCTGTGTTTATTGCTCTCTGTGTCCCTGTCTCCCTTGGGCTGGAATCTTCTGCATTTCAAGGAAAGGGATCTTGCTGCTGTTTAACTTGAGAAAACTCTTGTTCTACTGGAGGCTTGACAAAGGGCCTCAGCTTTTGAAGCCTATCTCCATGCCTCCAGTGAGATGCTGTTGGAGGACAGCTTTACGTAAGCAAATTATGTTAATACAGTTGGATGCTGTTGCTTAATGACTCTTTTACACTCTTGGCTCTATTGCTGTGTATTGCTGTATATATCCCAGTGTGGCTGATGTAGTTGTGCTGGTGTAAGGATATCTTTGGGGAGCAAATTAAAATGGAATTACACCGAGACTTCTTTCTGCAGGAGTGACCGCGTTCACGTGGTGTGTTTTATTCACCAACACCTCCCGTGGTTTGCTGCTTTCTGTGGTAGACAGGATATGAAGGGGTTGGATTGTTCGGTGTGGATTTGGTTTTACAGAGCCAGGTGTTGTTCAGCTCTTGCCCATGAGCAGGAACACAGATTTGGTGGCCAGCTTTGTTGTAGGTGAGTGGGACTGTGCCATGTCTTTATGTAAGTACCAGTATAAGACCCTATAGAATTGGGGTCCTTACGTGCTCATCTGACAGCCCTGGAGAATCTGTGCTGAATGTGATAACTAAGAAACTATACATGCCAGGCCCGTTGCTGTTCATAAATGTTTATTATCAATAGGCAGCTGGAAATGTTACATCTGAAAAGGTAGAAACACCTTGAATTTCAATAGGCTTACATTTTGGGAAAAAATTAAATGCCTTTTTTCTTTATTTTCAGTTTACAGTTAAGCTAAAAATACACATAAAATAAATAATTTTATTTATTATGTACATCATTTCATTTTTACATGTCGCACATGGGGATGATGTGGAGGCTGCACTACAGACAGGAGAGATGCGAGTAGAAAAGTACATAAAACTAAGCGCTTGGTTTTGCTTTTTGCTCTTCCCCTCGTCTCTCCGCCTGTCTCTAGGGGTGGCTGTTACTCAACTGGCGAATGCTGAGCTCCCTTGTCTGTCTTTATCTTCTCACATCTAAAAGCTCTTTTGCCTGGAGCAGTTGCTGATCAAAACTAAAATAAAGGAGGGCAAAAAAAAAAGCCTCACCTTCTTATGCCACAAAGTAAATGGCAGTTTAAAACAAGTGAGTATGTTCAGGTGTGAAGCTCTTTCTGTGACAGCTTTTTTTTAATGAAGAGTTAATTTGATTGCTAAAAAATCTGTTTGCACAGTTAAGCCTTAGGGTCTCTAGGGCTTGCTATATAGAAAATAGAGTCCTTAAGCATCTACTAGTATCCTTGGCTTCCCCAAGACCCTCAGCCCTCCAGACCCACCTTATAAACACATTCAGTAGTTTTTAAACAAGACTATACAATACCCCAAAAATAGCTACACCAAAAAGTGCCCCCTTGCTCAAAAACAGCTATTTATAGTCAAAAGGCATTTCACTCCGTTGGCTAAAGGTATCACAGTGTTCTCTTAGCTAATGTGCTAAAGGCCAGCTCCTTCATTGATCATTTCTTGTCCTAAGCACATTGTTTCTGCTGGCTTAGGAGTTACTGCTGATAGGGAGATACCTTAGGTGGGAGGGGGGGGGAAATTCCCTCCACTAACCACAATAAGCTATGCTGAAGAAGACAATGCTGGCCAGGAGGAATGGGCTGCACTGGCTCCGTGGTAGGTGAGCCATGGATTGAGAAGGGTTAGCATGTGAAGAATGAACTGCATGACCCATCTGTCTTTTAGCATAGTGGGAGTTCTGAGCTAGGGCAGTAGGGCTCTATTGCTGTAGTGGTTGGGTTTGTTGTTTGTTTTGCACATCTTAAACACAGCATGTAGAAGTGTTTCCCTGAAGCACAAAATCCTGTCACATTTGGTAGGGGAGGAACAAACGTGTCTGCACTTAAATATACTTCTGTATCTAAAGCATTGAAATCATCGTTTTTGGTCATTAATTTACTCCAGAGCCGGAGTTGTTGTAGGTGGAGGCAATTGTATGAATAATATATGATGTGTTTGTAACAGTGTAGTGACCTGAAATGGGGAATTTTGTGTGAAAATGAAACTGAATCCAATTATAGATGGGTAGAACTGATGTGGCTACCCCAGAGTGCTCCCTGCTTCCTCCTCCTCCTCCAAAAACCCCAGTAAGGGATTGACTTGTTAGGTTTTGAGTTACACATTCACTGCAAACTGCAGCTTATTCTGGTAACAGTTTATTTTAGATGCTCCTCCCGTGAGCTGAGTTATTATTCACTGTGGTCTCACCAATTCTCCCGTTACACAAATAGGAGTCAGTGATGCTTCCAGCACACCCAGGCAGGCTGCAACCGGCTGTGCTGCAGCACTCGGGAGGTCCCACAGTGCCTCCGCCCCAAAACCAGCCCCATAGAGCTGCTAGTTGAGTAACAACTTCCATTAATTCCAGGCAGCCCATGTGGTTTGGATGCTTTTGCTTATTTTTTGCCATTTCTGTTTGTGTGATTACAAGAGAGGTGGGCGAGTGATCCTGTTTCTTTGGAAATGAGCCTTTGAGGCTGCACAGAACTTTCTCATAGCCGGGTCTGTGGGACAGTGTTAGCACCCCACAGGAGAAGTTACCTGGTTAAAGGAGAACTCGGCCAGACATGAAACCAAAACTGAACCTCTTCCTGGGTAACTGAAATACGCTTTTCTTTGGGATTTTGGTCTTTTGAAACAGAAGGTAGAAATATCAAAGCAAAACCGAGAAGTCCCAAGGGAAGTGGGACATACACTTAACAGTGAGACAGCAGCAGGTGCTTACGTAGTTTTCTAACTGCTAGGAAACCCAGCAGTAAATCAGATCCATGCTTACACTTACCAGTAACTGTCCAAATACCCATGCAGACACCCTGCAACTGCTCGTGTTCCTGGAAAGGGAGTTCAGGATGCTCGCAGCGCCCTTACTGTGCAAGTCAAATCTTAGAGCTCCCGTCACTCAAACCAAAGACTTTTATCCTGAGAAAGCACTGAAGGAAACCAGATTGGACCTACAGAGAAACCAGGGTGAAGGCCCCCCTGTAGGGATGCAGGAGACAGTCTCCTGCTGTCCAGGAAAGGTTCCTGCAGCAGCCCTTGTATAGGTGATACACCACTGCCCGAGGTGCGTGCCTGGGACCTGCCTTGTCCCGCTCCTCCTCACGCTGAGCAGGCAGCAGGGATTTCGCTCCAGCCCTTCCTGTGCCCCAGCACACTGCACACCCAGCACACTGTGAGACCCCATGGCCAGCCCTTCCCAATGAGGGGGTGAAAAATGAACACGAAGGAAGTGATGACACGTGGTGACACTTCCCTATAGCCCTATACAAGTATCCTAGCACATGCGTGCACATCAGTGCCTGTGGAACCTCCCCATGCTTAGAAGTCTGTTGCATCAACCGATCTTAACCTCTTTAAAAGGTAAAGTTTAATATTTATACATGAATATATTTATTTAAATACTCTTTAATATATACAGTGGCTGTTTCTGCTAAAAATTATGTTACATGTACCATCAGAAAAAGGATGAAACACAAACACAGTGACGTGACTGAAGGGTGAGACATAAATCACAAAAGCAAGGGTGTTAAAGAGTTTAGGCTTCCAGGGTATGCTCCTCCTGCTCACTGTCTACTGCAGAAGTCCCCTAATTTCCCTTCCTGGGGAAACCATGCCAGTTTTCTACGTGGAAAACTCTCATAACGGACATACAGTTAAATCCTAACCTGAATGAACTGTAAGAAAATAAAAGTACATCCTACTGCTACGGATATGAACTGCTTCCTGTATATAGCGCCTTTAATTTGAGGATCTGAAAGTGCTTATAAATAATGAACTAACCCCCCCTGCGAGGTAGGTAAGTATTATTATCCCTATTTTACAGATGGGGAAACTGAGGCAATCAGAGAGGTGAAGTGACTTGCCCAAGGTCACAGGTGAATCGGTGGCAAAGCTGGGACTAGACCTCAGCTGTCCTGTTCTCTAACCCTGTGCTCTCCCTATGGTGCATCTTCCTCTGGAGGGACCACGCAGCCAAAACTTGAGTATCCACACACACAGAGCGGTGAGTCAGTGAATATACAAATGCCATTACCACATCATCTGCAGAGATGGGTCAGTTAATTCCTTGTTCCTGAACAGCTTCCTTAGCCTCTGACCTGAGCACAAACACCTCCCAGCTCTAAGGTGATGTTCTTAACCCTGGCTGTTGTTTGTTAACCGTTTACTTGGTGATCACTTGTGGGTGGTACTGCTTTAAAGAGCCAGGTGAAAATGACACCGGGGATGGCAGGTGAGAAACAAAGCAACTTCAGGAGCAAGAAACCTAAAGAAAAAGTGGTAAAGATTCTATTACTCCCAATTCCTTGCATATGTGTAAGGATTATTCCTGAAGCCCAGGAAAGGCCAGGCCTGTGCCAGCTGGAGCACAGCTGTGCATCCTGAACCCAAGCCAAGGAGAAGTTTAATTCCTCATGGGAGCAGCTCCAAGCATCCCACCAGCTCCCACCCTGCTTGCTTGCAGAGGCAGCACAGGGGCAGTTCACCGGCTCCTCTGAAGGAAAGAGAACTTGCACTAAAACGTGTTTCCTTGTTGAGCAATAGAAAATGGGTAAATGCTGGTGAGTCCCAAGTACTGTGACTGCAAGTGGAGCAAAACCTACTTGGGTTTTTAATTATCATCCTATTTTTCACAGGCTGCTTTAATTTCCCTCCCCTGAAGCTCCTGTTTTAGTGTAATAATAACAATAATTCACCAGCTGCTATAAAGTCTATTGCTACCAAAGGGGATGCATAGATGCAATCAAACAGGACTTTGCCTTTTGGGGGAACCAATCTGAGTTCTGCAAACTCCTGGACACGTGAATCAATCACAGCAAAGCAAAGGTTTGTGTTTGAGTTCCGCAGTCAGCTCAGAGAGGAAGTATCTGGGTGATGAAACAAAGCCTGGGGGAGCCCCAGCCGTGATGCAGCTCTCGCTTTAACACTGCTATTGGGAGGGCCCTGCAGGCTGCAGGATCCATCACGCCATCCCAGCGAGGCTGTGACCGCCCCTGCCCTTTCGGGACACAGCATGGGAATGTGACTCAGGCGGTTTGTGCTGCCCTGTGTCATTGTTGGGGGGCACCACTGCAGAGTTAATTGTGTTTCAGTTTATTCGTACCCGTTAGTGCAGCGCTGCGAGTGAATGACACGTTACAACCACCACCGGTTCTCAGGGAAAGCTTAAATACCTTTCTGCTGTCCAAGGACAGGAGCCCCGCTTCTGTCCCAGCTTCAGTGGATGTCTCTGCACAACCCTACTTGAATCGTTATCATTCTTACTCCTTGCACAGGAAATACCAAAAAGATTTGCTGGCCCCATGTCAAGTAGAGTTCACAAACTGTGGTGGGGTTGGGTGAGGCTTAAACTGATTCAACCCCCCTGTAGCAGCTCTTGCTCATGTCCCTCTTTCAGAAATGTGCTCAGTTTGGTTTATTAAACTGCAGGGCTTTTATTGTGAGCAGCTTTGGGAGCTGCCTGCAGTCGGTGTGACTGCAGCTCCCAAATGACAGGGCTGCTGGATCCCTTGATGAGGGATCAGCAAGCTGCTTCTGACCTGCACATTCTACAGGTCTCCTTGTGCAGCACACAGACCAGTTTGCTCAGCCTTTCCTCAAGGAAGAGGAGATGCAGCTCTCAGACAGCTCTAACCCTGCAGTCGGTATGAAAGCCTGAAATCTGTCCATGCAAAAATGCTTTTCACTCTGCCTTAACTAACGCAGACAGAGGCTTAAATATCTGGGGCTTTCTACTGCATGCTGGTAACAAGAGTGGTGTCACCAGCAAGGAGTACAGAAACGTTCTGGAGTCTCTGCTCCTTGTTGCTGATTTTCCTTGACACCAGAGCTGCCCTAGAGCCACAGTCTCCTCCCTGAGGTCTGTACTGAAACCTGCCCACGGGTCCCGTGTGCTGGCACTCGCAATGCTGCTAGAGGAGCTGGGCTGCAGCGTTCACATTTACCCCGATGCAGCTGTAACCTTTAGGTGCCCAAAGGGAGAGGCAGGTTTCAAGCCCCAGCAGAGCATCCAGCTGCAGGCGTCCCAACAGCTCGCTGGGGGGGAATGGCTGTCGTGAGAAATCCCCCTCCTGACCCTCGTGCTGCCACGAGCGCTGCTCCTGCCCTGTGGTAGCACCCGAGCAGCGCCAGTGGCACTGTGGATTTCCCAGCATTACGCTTTTCCAAGTGCAGCTCACAACCAGGTCACACAAGAGGTGATGCTTTGGCGGCCACCCCTGGGGTATGCTCCAGCTCCTGTAACCTCTCCTGGGAACCGAGCCTGAAGCGTGGCAGCACGAGCGCTGTAACAAGGCTCTGTCCTATGGGAAGGACAGTTCTGAGCTTGGGACTTGCTTCCTCCAAGCAAGCAGCTGACTTAGTACCGGCTCTGGAGCGGTGGCAAGTGCTGATCTCTGTGTTTCTTAGCAACACCACACAAGAAAGTTCAAGTATCACATGGTTAAAACTGAAATCACTGTTAAAAAATGAACCATTTTGCCCTTGATGGGGTTGTCTTCTCCCCACGCTGATGCTCCTTAGGACAAAAGCAGTGACAGTGCAAGGTCCTGTGCTGACACTACTGTGGTTAGGGAAAGAAAAGATAACCTCTACCGCTGCACTCCTTTTTGCTGCACCTTAGCAAAGGAACTGCAGAGACTTTCCAGGCTGCCAGATGCAGTTTGAGCCTCTATTGCTTAGGTTGCTTGTCAAAAATGCAGCTCACGGGCCCAGGGAAGATGCTCTCTCTTAGCACTTGCCATCCAGGAGGATGGTTTCCTTCCTAAAGCCTTCCATCCATCAGAGAGGCAGCAAAAAGTAAATGCAGCAGTGGAATGAGATTGGGAATTTCAAGAGGCAGATGCAGCTGAGCGCTGGGTTTGGCTCAATGTGAGAACCACACTGAGGTTTGGGTTTCGGGGCAGTTCACCTATGCAGAAGTTGGCAGCAAGGCCCTAACTGGCAGGTCATTCTGCTCCCTACAGGGGGAATCTGTCATGGGAATTGGGTAAATGAGCAAATCATACCATGTTCTAGTGGATGATCAAAGGGGTCTCTTATTCAGTAACCATTTACAGTATTAATATAACAAACAACCTGAAACCCACACACAACCGAAAGACTCGGAGGTCCATATTGCTTAAAGAAAACAAAAAAGCCCAGTTGTAAATTGAAACCCTTTCTAAGAAGATTTTAAACACGATTCTCAGCCTCCTGCTAAGCCACTGCTCACCAGCTGGTTGTGTGGATGAGGAAAACCAAGCAGGATGCAGACCCAACGGGCTGGATAGCAGCAGTGAGAACCCAGTGGCGGTGGGACGATGGTGACAGCACAGGAGGAATCCTTTCCTCGGCCCCCAGCGTGTCTGAAGTCTGTGGGGTTTGGAGACAAGACTGCATCTGAAGGAATTCCTGTGGGTTACAGTGACCTTATCAGTGGTGAAACCTTTAGTTTGGTATTTGTGAGTGTAAAAATAGCAAATGGAAAACCTGCAGATGGCTATAAAATAGGCTAACATGAGTCTGACGCTTCTTTCCCACCTGTGGACAGAAAGGAAATGGTCATGCTGAATCAGATGAGAGCAAACCATTACAAATAAGGGGCTAAGTTCTCCAGGGAGTGCTAAGATAGCTTTACTTATAGCCGAGTCGTGACGTGATCCTCCTGCCCATCTTTCCACTGGTTTATAAACAAGTCACAGGCCTCTCCCCATGAATCAAACACATCCTCTGATGAGTCTATAAGTTTGGAGTTAGAGGAACAAATACTGGAAGCACAGTGAAGGGAGCTGGTACAAACCACAGGGCACTCCTTGCTCTGTCCTGTAAGTCTCGTGTTCCCACTGTAGTCCACCTCATTGAGGTTAATTTCACTTTTGGAACAATTCTCTTCTTTCTCTTTATCAATCTGAGAATATTTAATGTCTTTCCACATGTAGTGTGGCTGAATAATTCCGTCTGAAATAGTGTACATGGGTTCTGAGTTTGGTTCAGGGACGTGTCCATTCATCTTGGAGAAAAGCAGGCCCAGTCTCTTAAAGGACTCCTTCTTGGAGCTGGAAAGTCTCTGCACTCTATTTCCATTCCGGACGAAGGAGCGCTTACTGATCCCGTTGCTTTTTGGCTTCTCTTCCACCATATCAATCCCGGACATAGTTTTAATCAGAGCAGATACATTGAAGTCCTTTTTTTTGTTGGCTACATTGAAAGACACGCTCTTGGCTTTAGGTTTTTCTCCAGCACCATCCTCATTTGTTTCATCCTTTTGGGACACCTCCGTGCTGCTGGTAGAGTAACTTCTCCTCTGGGGCTTCCTGTTTCCTAAGAGGTCAAGAACTTCATAGCGAAAACTCGAGATGTCCTGTTTTAACTCCTAGGGCAAGAGCAGAAATGAGTTACACTCAGCAGCGTTATCTGTGACACGGAAGAACGATCATGGTCCCTTGGGAGAGCTGTTCAGTTACGCAGATGGCTGATAGCAAATCACACTTGCAAGAACACCAGGTCCATCATCATTACTCAGTGACACACAACAAAAAGCATTGGCAATACCAAGAATTGGAGACCTCCCAAGGTCTTTGTCTCCCAGGGCTGTGGGACCAGCCCCAATGACCAACCTGCTCTGCCCACACCACCACCCCCTCCAAGAAAAATAAAGGTCAAATAAGGGAGTTCCAGAAGAGGGGAAACTGCTGAAACTCAGGGGCAGGAATCCTGTTTAGGTGATAGGCCCAACTTTAACATGTTGGTGTGTGGTCTTCATATCCATTAACCCAGACTCATTCTTTGGCTCTGCCTGGGTTAGGGTTAGGAACATGATGTTAAATCAGATACTTCATTCCTACCATTTCCAAGTGCTTTTGTCTACAGAACACAGTAAAAATCGGGGGGTGATCATATGAGAAGATACTCAAGTAATATTTTCTGCTCAAAACCCCCACATGCACATCATCTAGATCCCAGCTCCAGTAACAGTCCTATTCCCACAGAGGCTGCAGATCATCCTAACAAGTAAGTGTGAGCTCTGCAAGCTGCTACTTGAATGAGTGTAACAAATTAAGGAATTAAGGAATAATGAATTACCTTGAAGTTCTCTTCAGTTAAACCTTCGTTGGTTTTGGAAGTTCTTATCATTGCTGCAACGTATCTTTTCACAAGGTTTCTTATCACCTCCTGGAACAGGAAACAACATGAATGATTCAGACTCTGTTCTTGCTGCACTTCCCCGAGTTCTGACCCACAGAACTCTGTCCCAGCTCTGCTGACTAGAAAGAAAATCACCCTCCGTTAGAAGGAGAACTCCCTCTTTTAAAGAAAACAAAACTTTGGAAAGGTTTGGAAAGGTCTCTTTGCACACAGAGTTGTGGTCAATGGCTCAGTGTCCGGATGGAGACCAGTAACGAGTGGTGTCCCTCAGGGATCGGTGTTGGGACCGGTCTTGTTCAACACCTTTGTCACTGACATGGACAGAAGATTGAGTGTGCCCTCAACAAGTTTGCCAATGACACCAAGCTGTGTGGTTCGGTTGATAGGCTGGAGGGAAGGAATGCCATCCAGAGGGACCTTGACACGCTTGTGAGGTGGGCTGATGCCAACCTTATGGAGTTTAACCATGCCAAGTGCAAGGTCCTACACCTGGGTCGGAGCAATCCCAGGCACAGCTCCAGGCTGGGCAGAGAAGAGATTCAGAGCAGCCCTGCGGAGAAGGACTTGGGGGTGTTGGTTGATGAGAAAATGAACATGAGCCGGCTTCAGTGTGCGCTCGCAGCCCAGAAAGCAACCGTATCCTGGGCTGCATCAAAAGGAGCGTGACCAGCAGGTCAAAGGAGGTGATCCTGCCCCTCTACTCTGCTCTCGTGAGACCTCACTTCGAGCATTGTGTGCAGTTCTGGTGTCCTCAGCATCAAAAAGGACATGGAGCTGTTGGAACAAGTCCAGAGGAGGCCACAAGGATGATCGGGGCTGGAGCACCTCCTGTATGAAGACAGGCTGAGAAAGTTGGGGCTGTTCAGCCTGGAGAAGGGAAGCTGCATGGAGACCTCAGAGCAGCTTCCAGTATCTGAAGGGGGCCTATAGGGATGCTGGAGAGGGACTCTTCATTAGGGACTGTAGTGACAGGACAAGGGGTAACGGGTTAAAACTGAAACAGGGGAAGTTTAGATTGGATATAAGGAGGAAATTCTTTCCTGTAAGGGTGGTGAGGCACTGGAATGGGTTGCCCAGGGAGGCTGTGAATGCTCCATCCCTGGCAGTGTTCAAGGCCAGGTTGGACAGAGCCTTGGGTGGCATGGTTTAGTGTGAGGTGTCCCTGCCCATGGCAGGGGGGTTGGAACTGGATGATCTTAAGGTCCTTTCCAACCCTAATTATTCTATGATTCTATGAAAGGGTTATGTACCTTCCACCTTGAATGCTCAGGAGTTAACTACAGCAAGCAGGCACTTTCTACCCATTTTGTATGTGTAAAAGCTGTTGAGAAGAAAATCTGGATGTTCTTAAGTGTCCCCAAGCTGTCTAATGTCAGTTCTTAAGGTGACCAAACTCATGGATGTGCTGTGTGTGCCTGTTTGTTACAGTGCAGGTTTTTGGCAGGATGAGATCCATCTTGCTCTGTGTTCATGAACCTCTTTGCTCACTTTACATAAGCAGACTGGTGCTTCAGGCTTGTACATGTATCTGTGCTGGCAACATACACAGAGGTGGATCTCTCAGTACCCAAGAAACTACTCCAAACCTTCCCTTCATTTCCCCCATTTCATAAACAGGGATAACAAGTCTGAGCAACACCAACACAGTCTCCGCACTGAGGTTTTACTGGGAGGTTTGTGTAAAAGCTCCTGCTGTTGGTACCCATAAGCTGTGCTGTGAAGTCAGGAAATAACCAAATGTCTGTTGTCCAAGGTGACTCATTACAGCAAACACCAACCTCAGAGAAAAATACTCTTTAAAAAGCAGATGTCTTAAGTAAGACAAATCCCTGATGGCTTTTGTCAGTAACCCTAAGGTACCACCTAACATTCTGGAGAGCACTATTTTCCCTTCCAGCACGCTGGCATAATGCACCACACTGAATGCAAGTACTGAAGCTGCTTTTAATACAGTTTCATCCTTTTGTAGCTTGACTTTAATGAGCATTTGATGACAGGCAGGCTGAGAAGAAACAAACCCAGCAAAACTCAACAAAGGGACCGTTCCTCCTTCCGGAGCTGTCCAAAACAAATCCCAAGCACTGGGATGCTTTACAAAAACAGCAGGAGAGGAACAATTCAGGAGTGTGTGAAAACACTGCAGAAACAGATTTAATCAGGGTGCTGTGACAGCCTGGTCCCTCTGACGGACCTGAGGGTGTCACCTTTGACTTGTGCTGATACCCAGCAAGTTTTCCACTGCTTCAGAGGGGGTGAAAGGCAAGGAGTGATTTACTCAGTCATCCCACCTCCAATGAGGAAAGGTTTTAATCCGTGCTAAGCAAAATCCTCTGAGGGGACTTGCACTTAGCAGAATACATTGCAGAAGCAAGAATGGAGGTTCCAGAAAATGAGCAGGAAGGAAAAACAAGACCTTTGTGTGCTCAAGAGTTTACCTGGTAATGTTGATTCTGGATCAGGTTGTCAGCATGCCGCTCCTGGAAAGGGAAAGGCACAGACAGGTTACCTCTTCAGTCCCATCTTTAGTGCTCCTGATGGCTCCTAGCAAGTTATGAGCCAGTAACCTTCTAGTGCAGGGGCCCTTGTGATGTGAACGTGCACAAGCACCCTGGAAAAGCGAAGTGTAAACGCACGCAGCTCCTTACTGTGAATGTTTTGAGGTTTTCGTGCCTCTTCTGTTCGTTGTCAGAGTCGTTGCCTGGGCACAGGTGATTGTGAAGCCACTTGCAGAGGTACCAGACCGACTTGGGACTTGGGATGATGTTAAAAGGAGGGGGCAGAGTGGCACCTTCATCAAAGTAACTCATCCAGAGCTTCGTCCGGGCAAACTTCCACTCGATATCCGCATGGTCCTGTGGGAGAAGGAGGGAGACTATCAACAGCTTCAGGCAGGCTCTGCATGGCGGAGGAGGTGGCACGTGAGCAATAAAGGGAGCTCTCCAGCTCAGGCAGAGCAGGAGCGCTTCTTCTATCTCCCTTGCTGGGGGTGTACTTAAAATCAATGTGAAATGTAGCCAGAGTGTCAAAATACCAACCCCTGAGGAATGAGATGACAGCAATATTCAGAAGAAGGAATTGCAGATGCTAAAGCCCAGCTTCGTCCTCAGAGGCTGTGCTCATATTAGTTTGCCAATACAAGAAGCAAGAAAACACCTTTCTTTGCTTTTTGTTAGCACTTTTATTGCACAAACCCTTGGTTTTCATGCATAAATCCAATGAATTCTCGCTTTCTTCCCTAGGAAAAGATATTTCACAGTAGGGATTTTTTGTTTCTGTTTTATAGCATCCATGAATTCAGCTCTTACAAGGAAGCGACACATTTTATGCGTGCCGTATTTTACATCTTGCCTCCGCATTATCCGTACACAAACCAGAAGACGTTTTACTGTTTGTTTTGTTCCACTTGTGTTAGCACCACGCTAGCTTGCCGTGCTCTAGTGGTTTTCATCCCCCAAAGTAACGGTGGAAAGTCAACAGCATCACTTTACAGCTGCACAGGCAGACACACGGTCCATACAGTCACTGCCAAAGGAATACCAAGGCTGTGCAAGACACTGCCCTCACAGACTGCAGAATGGTGACCCCCAAATCAAGGTATTCCATGGAGTCAACAGGCTCTTCTGCTCAGTAACACACTCCATATTCCCTCCACCATCAGGGCAGAGCTCTCTGCCTCCAGCCTGCACTCAGAGAGCTGCTGCAGCATCATTCAGAATGGATTTTGTGCTCATTTGGAGTTAAACAGTACCACCGGTTCTGCAGAAATCCTGATGTTAGCCAGAAGAAGAAGGAAAGAGTTTGAAGCCTTCAAGCCAGGCAGTGCTGACAACAGCTAACAACAGGACACTGAATCTAAATGGGAAGTTAGTGAATTGTTCCCACTGCAGAGCACAGTGCTGAGCTGATGGTTATGGCATTTCAGCTGTTCAGCATGTCTGGCAGCAGTACCTGACAGGAGATTAAACCAAAGCTGTGGTGATCTGAGCTAAGGAGCAGCACAAGTAGGAGGAAAGGACAGCTTCAACCAGGCTGGAACAAGCAGCCCTCTTGAGTGAGGGATGCTGCAGCCCTCAGAAACAGGCACTGAGGTGCAGGACAGGGAGTTTGAGTAAAATATGGCTGAACATTAGGCCCAAAGAATCACTACACCAGCTCAGTGGCTGAGCTCCAGTGTTCTGGCATGGGGAAATGCGCTCAGATCTGGACAGTGAGGTGCAGCTGAGCTCCGGTTTAGTGGTGTATTCAGGTTATGTGCAGCTCTGGGTTTAAACCGAGAGCCTCAGTGGCCCAGGAGCACATTAGTCTCTGCAGATGGCCTGAATCAGCCTAGAACACTACTGTTCCCCTGCCAGCTTAGTGCAAGGGCTGTTTTCAAGCCACGGGTAGACTCAGAGCAGCAGCGTGCCATGCGCCTTCTTGCCTCACACATTAACAGTCCCCCTAAGCAAGGAAATTGCAGCATCACTGTGAAGCATTAGAAGCTGATGCTGGTGGAAATGAAGCTCCGGGTAGTAAAAAATGCAGTTTGCAGCAGTAACTGCCACTAAGAAAATAAAAGAACAAGCGTTGCTCATCTCTTCTTCATTTGTCTCTTCCTGCATGAGATCAGCACTGAGTTACTCAGCCCTACTGTGAGTGAACCTTTCCCACGTGGCAGCACTGACAGCACTGTCTGGGGCAGCTGCAGAGTCTGGGGTATGGCAGTAGCTGAAAGAGACTGCAAAGGCTGTTATTCTGGATAGAGACGTGTATGTGTTCAGTTCTTTGTCAGTACAGAAGCAGGTGTGAATCTGCTCCAGTGTGAACAGGACTCAACGAGGTCCCGTTGAGGAGTCAGAAGGGAGAAGGCAGCTTGGAGAAGGTTATAAATCCACCCTGCCATTCTACAAAGGCCCATCAAAGGCTCAGCGGAGGTGGGGTGGGATCAGGTGTGGTGACTTGGCAGCAATTCCCTTCAGCACCTTATGAAAGGGCATGTCCTGGGCAGAGGCAGTTTAGCAGGGGATATGGATGCTGTCTGCAGAGGAAGGTAAGGCAGAGCTGTAGCTCGGGGACTGCAAATGAGTGGGAATGGAAGAAAAGGGCTAAAACTCTTTTCTGTGCGATGGTTTCTTTTTGTCCCTACAGTTTTAAATAGCTGAAGGGGACCACACGGGCTTGACCAGGGACTGAAGGCAGGTGCAGGGCAGTGCTGTGGAACTTAGTGGGAGCTCTTCATTAGGGAAGTTTTGTGGTTGTTCTGACCAAATCCCTGCTGATGTCAGTGTCTGTGGGTGAGGTTGGTGGGCACTGGCTTCAACCCCGCCTGTATTTAGTTCATCTTGTGCTCGACTGGTGAGTGCAACACAAGCTCTCTGAAAAGACAGGCTCTCCATACAAAGCTCAAAGTACCTTTTCTGTTTGCTGCTGCTGTGAGCTCCCCAGGGTTTACAAGCCCAGCCTGTCTCAATTACTCACCTTGATGTTTTGAGGACCTGAACTAATCAGATGAGGGCTCCTGGCAGCAGTTTTGTGTTGCAAACACAGCAAAGAGACATTGCAGTTTTACTGAGAATGCCTGTGTGTGCCAGGAAGCCATTTCCTTCGTTAGAGCTCTCTTTAGTGCTATAAGCACTGAAACCTACACACAAAACTACAGTTTTCCTAACTCTCCTGTGGTGAGTACCAGGAATACCGTGCTTCACCAGTCATTCAATACCCAATTCAGAGTTGAAGCACTCCTGAGCTACAGCCTGTATCTCAGTCACTGCGCTGGCTGTGAACATGGCCACGGGGACCGCCAGATGTGCTCCAGGTTTTTGGAGCATCTCATAGAATCACAGGATGGTTTGGGCTGGAGGGACCTCAAAGCTCATCCAGCTCCAACCCCTGCCGTGGGCAGGGACCCCTTCCACTAGAGCAGCTTGCTCCAAGCCCCTGTGTCCAACCTGGCCTTGAACACTGCCAGCCCGGGCCCTGCTGCGGTGCTGCGCTGGCTGCTGATTTAAGTGTGGGTCACGGGAGGTGGGTGTCGGAGCCCGCTCCCACGGACATCCCGCACGGACACAACCCGGGAGGCTTCAGTAGGAGCGGGTTCCTGAGCGAGGGCAGGAGGCGGCGCGGGCACTGACCCAGGTCGCTCAGCGGTACGGATGTGCCCTGCAGCGCCCGGCCGTGGCGAGGCGAGGCGCTTCCAGCACCGCGCGGTACGGACGGGCTCCTCGCTGTCCCGTACAGCGCTCTCGGGTGGCAGCTCTTTGGTAACGCTCATGATAAGCTAAAGACACGCATCCACTAATGCTGAGAGCGTGACCTTGTTGCTAGGAATTTAAAACCGAGTCTGGATTTCACTGTCCTCTCTTTGAGCTTCTGTTGCTCTTGCCCTTGTTCTCATCACCGTTTACTTTCAAGCACTGCTCATCATTACAGCTATAAAACATTCCCCTTCTTAAGAGGGGCCAAGCCCGCAAGCTCAAAGAACACAAACTCAGAAACCAGCCCTCGGCTTCTCCGTGAGAACAAAAGGGATGTGTGACTTACTATCACAGCGTGGATGTGTCATACCGGCCACAGAATCCTCTTGCAAGTCTCTGCCATTTGAAGTGAGAATTAATCTCCCATAAAGATTTCCCTGTGGGATCGCTGCAGCCATCTTACTGTAGCAGTTGTGAGGATTTTCTAATTCACTCAAAGTGGTGTATTTGCAGATGTGCCACATTTTATATCATTACCTGCTACACTAATGGTCCGGGGTAATTCCAGCATTCATCTCCATCTCTGGGTAGAAAATCTGTTGTTTACATCTCGTCAAACCTTTGCTAGAAAGATTTCCATCACCATCTCCTCGCTGGGCCATATGGTTTCGATCATCCTTTGCCAAGTAACAGCCAGTTTCTCAGCTGGTACTGACCCAGCCAGCACAGACCCAGGCTGTTCCAGTCCTCTGCGTGAGGTGGTTTCCAATGCCGCAGCCTCTAGTTTCACAAACCTCTTTGTGTGTTATTTCAGCTCCCCTGTGGCTGGGAAGCTGATGGATGAAAAGGCTGCTACTTCCAGCACACAGGAGCTGAAACACGGGGCTGTCCTGTGGGAAGCCTGTGGCAAAGCGGGGCACAGGAGCCCGATCTTATGACTGCTGAGTTAGCATCCCTGGAAGCACTGGGGTAGTTCTGAGTTCAGGTTATGAAATGGATTGTGGCAGCTCCCTGCGCTCTGCTGTTGCACGCTGTGGTTAGCTCTGAATTAATGCCGTGGTACAAAGACACGGCTAAAACACGATGCTGAGGTGATGGTAATGCTCAGCAGCCAGGCACCCTGAGAGCTTCAAACCTACCCACTGCAAAACAGTAACACGATAACCAGTTACTTAAGTTCCCCTAGACTACAAGGCCAGGTTGGACGAAGCCTTGGGTGCCCTGGTTTAGTGTGAGGTGTCCCTGCCCATGGCAGGGGGTTGGAACTGGATGATCTTAAGGTCCTTTCCCACCCAAACTCTTCTATGATTCTACACAGAGGTGCACTGAGAAGCGTGTTCCTGGGATGCAAATCCTCCCCGTGCCCATTAGGAAAGAATAAAGATACCCAGCATCTTTCTAGCTGGCACAAAAAGGGCTGCGTGTGCTTTTCTTGTGTTTTATGATACAACAGTCAGTGGGCTAAGCTGGAAATCAGGCTGCTGCCTGTCAGATGCAGACACAGATGGCTGTGACGATGCCCTTGGGACCAGGCTGTCTGGCCATGGCTGAGTGCCTTGGAAGGAGGCACAGGCAGCTTTCCAGTTGTGCTGGGAATGCTGGCAGAAGCATTTCTGCATCCGGAGTAGCAGGATTGCTCCCTGCTGCTGTCCCAGGAGGTGTCAGCAGCAGCCCCATGAGATCAGGAGTGCCCAGGATGTGGTGTTTTCCTCTAGGAAGGAAGAAGGAGACACAGAGTTCACCTTAAACAGGTGAACACCAACATCTCATCTGCAGCCTATGGAGAAGTCGTTAAACTCTCTTTAGTGTATTTCCATCTCACATGCCTTTTTATTGCTCTCTGCTAAATCCAGAGCAAGAAACAGCACAGAAAATACATCAGCTTTTGGGCAGGCTAGCACAAACAATATACCCTGCTGTGTCCTGAATAGGAAGCATTGCAGAAAAGGGGTCAGGGGAAAGTTATGCTTTACAGAACCTGACACAGACAACTCTTGTGCAGTTTCATAGCTGTTCATTTTGCAATATGTGTTGGGCAAACTGGTGGTAACGTCGGCAGAGCCTGGGGGTTTAATGAGGAGCTCAGAGCTTTGAGCAGCAAAAGCCTATTTGAGGTAAACGGTGTTTGATAGCTTCCGAAGAAAAATATGTCACAGAAAGAAAGAAAAAGTCTGTGAGAGAAATCAGGCACCTACAAAGGCAATTAATGCACAGGTAATTCAGCTGCAGCTGCCAACAAATGACTCTGCTTTCACAGCCGGGGATGACATACTGAAGGATAAGAACTTAATAGGATCAATCTCAGATACAAGAAAAATTACTAGAGGAGGACAATCCAGCAGTAGAAGAAGCAATTAGAACAGTGAGGGAATGAGGCAGCCAGAGAAGAGATGGAAGCGCTGCCTAGCACAAAATGACTGGGTAAAGCAAACGCAATCCTCACCAGCCCTCCATACCATGGGAGCTGTGGTGGCCCCGGGACAGACCCACACTGCTTTGAAGAGGGGCAAGTGGCAAAGCCTGGAGAGAACCAGCCCCCAGCAGACTCAAACCAGCACATACAAAGGGAAGGAGCACTCAGATGAGAGGGAAAAGGTGCCTGGAGAGCTGCAGAGCAAAGCCCATGTGTGAGCACTCAGCACGGGCATGGGCATGGGCAGGGAGAGCTGCTCCCTGTGGCCCTTTCTGCTCCAGCACAGGAAAGGAAAAGGATGTGAAACATAGGCAGGTCCTGAAGAAATACTCATAAAGAAACACCAGTGCTAGGATACAGGTAAAGACTTAACTCCAGAAAAGCACTCTCCTTATCTGGTACAGGCAGATGGCAGCAAGGCCCTTAGGTGAGGGAATCAAACAGAGCGCAAGGGAGAAGAACACCAAAATCAGAACTTTCGCACAGCAGACGTTTCAAACAAGCCATCAATGGGACTGAGCCTTAAAACCCTGAAAGCTGGATAAAGATCCCAGTCATGGCAAAGCCCATAAAAGACCACACTGTAAGAGGGAAAAGGAGGAAAAGCTGCCTTAATTTTGCAGTGTCCAAGGTCCATCACTTCAAACAGATCAAGGGAATGGCCAGTTCAGCGTCAACAAGACACAGAGCACAGCAACAGCAGTGTGTAATGAGTTGGATAAAGGACTCCATCCTTGGAGCCTAGCCAAAGAGACTTGGAAATCATGGGAATTGTGCAGGTCACTGGTTGCAGGAGAAAAGAAAGCCACTAATGGCTTGTGAATACAGAAGGTGGAGCCAAGAGCGCAGGCGTTCACTCTGGAGGACACCAGAGGCAGACCTCCCTGATGAGCTGCTCCTCTGGCCATCACTTCTCAAGATGATCTCCACACTGTGAGCTTCCCAAGATGATCTCCATACTGTGAGCTGGCTGATTTTCCCAGCTCTGGGGAATCAGTTTGTTTGTACTTGGAAAATGCATGCTTTAGCATCTCTGCTATTTATATCTTCCATGTGCAGAATATACTCATAATTAACAGTTTTATTATAGCTTGACTGCGCTACATTCCACAATGTATTTAGGTTATATATATACATCAATTACCTTTCATCTCCCACCAGCATATTGGATAGAAACAAAGATAGCTAATGAGAAGGCCAGGGAATATTACACTTGCGAAAACACCGAACTCCGGATTGTGCTGGTTTTAGTGCAGTTAAATTATGTGAACTGACACCTTTTTTATTTCAGTCATCTTCCAGCAAAGTTCAGGTTTTATTTTAATAGCCAAATAAATCAGAGCAGGAGGAAGGTCCTGCAGACAAACAGCTCTCTGAAAAAGCCTCAGCGGGAAGAAACAATGAAAAAGATATCACTAAGGCTTTGTTCTTCCTGCCATCCATTCCCTCTCCTTTATCACTGCCTGATAAGAGCCTCTTTTCATGCTGAAGGTCAGAGAGATAAGGTGCATCTGTGCTGGTGATGTTAACTACCTCCAGCCAGGTCAAAATCAAGTAATTCACACATGCCCATAGAGAACTGGTGGGCTGAGGTGTAACCCAGAGTGCTGATGTAATTCTATGGCATAAAGAAAAGCACTTCCCCTCATGTCTACCTGCGCTATTTCCAGAACGTTACCTTTATTTCTGCAGAGCAGGTCAGCCTGGGATTGGAGCAGGAAGGAAGAATTGTCTTCAAATCCATTGCTGGACTGGTGGGAGCCAGATACAGGGGAGAATCAGGTATTTCTCTGTACCCCTCTTTATTTATTTATCCTTTTTTTTTTTCTTTTTTAGTTTCCAAGAGGAATTCTTCCCAAGAAGAAAAATCCCAGTTCGGATCCACATGTGGATTCCAGATCCCAGGATCCACTCTGTGCCATAATAAGGCTGTGCCATCAGCTGGGAAACATGATGTCAACTGCAACACAGGTATTTAAAGGTCTAACAGTTTATTTAGTGTGTTCTTTAGGGCCATTTGTAACTTTCAGATCTGAGTTCTGATTATGAACAATCACCAACTACATTTGATGGTCTTTGCTGCTGACTCCTGTGCTACAGGAATGCTCACCAGAGTACCCGGTCACATGGAGCTGACCAGGAGGGTAGGAACACAGTGAAATCCTGATTGCCCTGACCCTGGGAGCTGTTTTCCTGTGTTGCTGGCATTTCCCTGAAGCAAAGCTCTGCCTCACTGTCTCTCCTTATGCTTTACAACCTTGTTGTGCACATACGTCCACAGCCCTTATGTCCCTTCCTCAAGTAGCTAAAAGAATGAAACGATCATTCCCAAACTCCCATAGTCAAGGAATGAAACCGTGTACATGTACGCAGGTACTAGATGCTTTAGTATTTTTGGCTGGTCATAAGCTGCCTTTCCTCAGCAAGGCTTGACTGTGTCTTGTATTGAGTCTCTAAAGGTCATCCCACCAGCAGGAGAAGCAGGTGCCCAACACCTCTGGAAATCAGCCTGCTTGTACAGTCACTTAATGCAGTGCCTGAGCTGAGCTGAGCTGCCAAAAATTGAGTAATTGCTGAAGAATCTTAGTTAACATCCCAGTCATTTAAATATATCCTTGAGCCCGAAGAAAGGGACCCATTATAAATGTATGAGATCGCTCAAGTCTCCAAGTGAATCCTGAGCCATGCAGGTAGCATTGAGTCAGGAGATGAAGCTGACTCTGAAAGCAGGGTCTGAGCTGCAGGAGTCGGACCAGAGAATAGGAACACAGCCCAGGAGCCACAGCACAGCATCCAGGTTATGAGACAGCTTCCTGTTTAATTGGATGGAGTTGTATGTTTCCTATTTAACCTGTAATAAAATCAGCATCAACTTATTTGCTGGACTGCAGTGTGTTGGAAAGGAAATCTCTGAACCACTGGCATCTAAACAGTCATGTTTCAGGGGATTCTTAATATAGCTGTTGCCGTTGCTCAGCATCAGGTGAAAGCTCTTCCAAGATAAAACCTTTTAGTTTTTCCTCAGTATTTTTTCCTTTGTCTTTCACTTTTCCTCTTCTGCCTTTTTAGCTGAAGTCCCCCTGATGCAGAAGCGCAAGATAATGCTAATTGAGCTTGTCAGGCCTAAATAAAAGATGGGATAATGCAGGGGGCTGCAACCTATGTGGTTCCATCTGGATACTTCAGCTCCTGTCATGTAGCAAGAGCAAACCTTGCTGCGGTGCTTTGCACGAAATGGGCAGAGAATTATTGACCTGTCATGCAGGGCACTGGTGTGTTAACTACACCCCAGAAACCAGACCCCACCTGTGTAAATGCCGGCAAATTCCCTGTAATATCTTGATCCAGACCAGGGGTCACCTGCAGATTGCAAGCTTGTCTTGGTTTTCACTTAAATGTAATGGTTTTGCTCCTCTATCTAAGTCTCGAAACGGTTTGGCCGTGGTGGTACACAGGGTCAGGTAAATATCTGGGGTTTCAAAGACTGAAAACACCAGACAGCATTAACTTGCTGATCCTGGTGACAATACTCTCGTGGGCAGGGGTCTGCAGGACTGGCCTCTAGGATGGAGAATTAGTTTTGTCTAGTCTAACAGCAGAAGAAAGATGCTGCGTGTGAAGTCAGAGCACACTGAGTGCTTCCATTTAGAGGCTCTGCAAACACCAGATGAATATTAACAACTTGATTCAAGTCCATGGGTTATATGTAATTAGGCCAAAGCCAGCAAAAAGACAAACAGTTCTACACCTTCAAATGAATACTTGAGCTTGCTAACAAAAAGTAATTAACTGCCTGCCAGTCTAGAGCAAGGCTCCGGGCTAATTTCACACGCAGGCCACTAGCTGTACGGCAGCATCCTGGCACGCTGCTGCTCCAATGTTTTTCCCTTCACTTTCAAATGAAAAGCTCCTGGGGGTCCCTCACATCGAGTCAAAAGCCACAGAGAGAGCATCCAGCCTTGGAATCGATCCCACTCCTCTAAAGATGTGCTGCAGCTACCCAGGAGGGACCTGCAGAGCAGGGGTCCAGCGTTTCTCGACACATATCGCACTCCGCAGGGAGATGTACCAGGAATCTGCCCGTCCAAATGTCACAAAAGGCCTCGAGTAAGTTCAGGAGAGCTTGTGATTTCAATTAATTATTACTGATGACACAGATGAGTTCTGGGAGCGCAGTAATTGAGATCTGGGTAATTACAGCTGCATTGCAGAATGAAGCAAAGACTGGAGCATATTACCTGCTTGCGGGTAGGGACCAACGGAATGGGATGCGTGTGCTGGTCAGCTGGAGTCCCCAAGGGCCATAAAACTGGGGGACAATCAGTGGTATTTCACTCATCCAGCATACCAAAGAACCACTTAATCCCCTTTCCAGAGCCTAGTTGTTTTGCTACATCATAAAAAACTTCAGGAGACATTAATCCCAGCTCATACTGGCAACAGGAGTGTAATAAGAGCGTAATTTCATTTCCTGCTGTATGACAGAGTTAAAAACCAAATACATCTCAATTTCTCCTAAGAAATTCAAATGAATGGTTCTGAGGGCTTGTGAGATGAACACCTTCCTGATGCTTTGTAATAGCTTTGATTTGAGTCCAGGCTTTGGAGCTGGCCTTTTCTCTACAGGGGAGCAATCTACCACCCCAAACCCTGTCGAGCTGTGAATCTTGAACTAAGTTTATAGATTCATAAAGTTCTTCCTTGGCAAAGCCACCAAGTAATAACTGTGCAGGTCACGCAAGCAGAGGAGGTGCAACATTTTTTTGACAGTACTAAGGGTCATAGATCACAGTGGGGAAAAGAATTTCTGCTGCTGTTGTGAATTAGACTGGGGCCCAATTACTGAGGCAGCTCAATTGGTGCAGAAAACTGGAGGAATTCTTGGTCTCTGTAGATGAAGAAAAGTTTGATACTACTGCCTGGGGGAAATCCAAGGTTACCTTCGAAACAATGGAACAGGGAGCTCAGAAGTCTTTATATTCCGTTGTGCTTTCATTTTAAGTTCTCTGCTATGCAGAATTCCATGTACAATATCCCTACGCTTAATCTCCTGAAAGCAATCACTTATTTTTAGCTGCACATACCAACTGGTTCTGTTTACTGCACTGGTTTTGTTTTGCTGTGCCAAGTATTTACCATTTTCATTCCTGCCCTCCACAATATGTACTAATCCGATCTATCTCATGCCATCATTTAAAACTGCAATCCTAGTTTGGTGTCCAAGGCCCTAAGTTCTCCAGTCTTAACACTGGCAACTGTGTCTCAGCTTGGTCATACACTCCCAGAGTACAAATATATATATTATATATATACTATATATACTACATATAATATATATATACTGTCTTTTGCAGTCACAGCTGCCTGAGATGAACCAGCTTAAAATAACAAGACATGCAAACCAACAGGAGGATACAAAATACAAACCAATTTCATAACTTAATACCTATTGCTAGAATGAAGTCATTCCAACATCACACATACACTGTGTATGACACACTTGAAGCTGTAACACCTTCATTTTCACTCACAGTAGTTAGAGGTCATTTTTCTCGGGCCTATTTTGCTATCCCTGCAGTATTAAGCATCGTTGGACTTCCCTAAAACACCTGAAAGCTCCTTTCGAGATGCTTAAATCTCTGCTTAGTATGTCAGTGGGATGCCTCATGCTGCAGTGCTGGTGTGTGCCATTTATCTCTCTCACTCACCTGGCACTCAGATTAGGAGTTCACACCCCTACGGTTTTCCTCCTGCGGATGGGTCTTAGTTGCTGTTCTTCAGTCGATCTTGCTTCCCATTGCTCCTGCAGCTGCAGAGTCAGAACTGTTGGTACAGTTCCAGTGACTAATTCCTGCATGACTTCCCAGAGCATCACAGATGTGTCCATAAGGAACATGCTTTCAGAAAATGTGTGTAGATTGCTAATTCCCTTCAAAATGTACCCTTGGACCCCCAGTACCACCCACTGCCACATTACTTTGAGGAGATTACAGATTGTGTAACTATTAACAGGCAAGTGGCATTCCTATGAGAAGCAGGCTATCAGATGAAGTGTCCTCATTACCCACTCTGCTACTTTCTGCCACTTAGGAATGATGGAGTCACCTGGCTACTCTCAGATAAGCTCCATTGTCCTTCCTCTTGCCATCATGATGTATTCCTCTGCTATTAATCGGGTGAGGGTATTTCTGTCACGTCTGGAAGGTATTGAGATGAGGACCCGGCCGTGCATCACACCCAGCCGCATTATGTGCTGCTTGCATAGAACATTCTGATCCTCGAGTACAGACGCGGTGCAAATGCTGGTGTGTGTTTGGATTTTGTTTGCTTTGGCAGTGAAACATTGTGCCTGCTGGAACCAGTTTGGCAAAAGAGAAAAATGGGCTGCATGTAAAGAAATCAATATTGAAACTGCCTCGGGGTACCCCCAGAAAGATGTGTTTATTGAAGGCTGAAATAGCTTAGTGAAAAAACCCCAACAAAATTATGGCAGGAAAATTCTTCCTCCTGTGGGTGAGGAATCACTCAGAGCGGTGTGGAGGTTTTACTCTTTGCTTGCCTTGCTCTGCCTTCCACAGAAACCCTGTGGTTTCACGGTGTGCACCTACAGTGCTTAACTAACTACCGAGCCCTAAGCCCCACACTGTGGAGACACAATGAAGAGTGAAGAAATACACAGCAGAATTGATGTATATATAGGAGACAATGGAGAGACGCTAACTTGATGAGTAACTGCTACAAATGCATTAATGTATTTGTCCCTGCAAAAAATCAGGGGAGAAAGACTGTTTGCATTGCAGCAGTGCCACTGGCTCATTAGCAAGTGGAATTAATTAAGGTGTCCTGATCACTCCATTGCAGGGAAATCAACAGCAGAGATGCACTCTCATCCCTGGGGTCTAGCTCATCTTATTTCTCTGCAGAGCCCTGCACATGGCACGCGGTTTCCTATTGAGGTATTTGAGAAGACCTCCACCCCACCCCAAGGGTCCTTTCCCCTCCTTCTTCCCTGGAACACTGTCATTCCATGTGTATTCAATGTAATTTAAATACCAGGAGGAAGAAATGCCCAGTCTAGCAACCAGTCTACTGTGATTCGGAAAGGGGTAGAGCTGATTACAGGAGGTTAAAAACTGACCACAGTTGTAAAGCGCAACATCTATTAATGAGTTGTTTTCTTCAGGGAAGAGATTAGTTGATGTTTGTCACACGAGGAAAACTTGTCCCTAAGAGAATGCTGTGAGCACGCAGAACTATTAGCTTCAAACACCAAGCTGCATGAGAAGGGGCTGGAAGTGACTGCTCTTGCCTTCCCAAGCAATGCCACTGCTCTCAGCAGCCATTGCGATATGACAGCTTAAGTGACAAAGAATATCCTGTGGCATTTTCACTATCCTTCCTCTGAGTAAGGACTCATGCATGCTGAATTGGGTGTTATGGCCAGGTTTATCCGGTGAGTTCAGTCCTTCACCTTCAGGCCTCTCACAAACAATACCTTTTGATCTCGCAATTCACTGTTCCCAACTGCTCCAAAAACATTAACACAAGTCCTGCTCTGGACCATTCACTTCAGTTAATTGTTATGATGGGTCTCTGAAGTCATGTGGGATGGTTTGTAATGTGTCACTGAACCACTCAGATTACTCAGGGAAAAGAATGATGAGTGGTTTGTGTCCCAGTGAATGGAAAATACTGCTGTTCTTAGCCAATCTTAGGTTTGGGCTTTCTGTCAGTGACAAGCCTATTTGATGACAATAAAGGAAGGGGAATGGGACAAAAAGGCCAAGGAGAGTATCTTTGTTTCCTGCCCCTCATTCCAGTCTCCCTGGAATGTGAGGAGTAGCACTGAACAAAGAGAAAGCACTTAAAGCACTGAAAGACTGATACAGCTCCCTGATGCTTTGTGATAAGCTGCCTTTCTGCTTGTTTGGAAGGTCAATGGTCCAGTTTTTCTCATACTTTTTAACGTGATAAAGATCAGGTGTCCAAAAGTATCACCGGTTTGACTGGTTCTATTTTTCCTCTGTTTCATGTTCTAGAGTAAATCCAAGAGCAGAGAAGGAAGTCTCCATGGCGTCTCTACTGAGTGAGCAGCTGAGGAGACAAATGACTTTCCCAACTCCTGTTTCTGTTCACAGGTGATGTAACACTTCATCATCTCACTAGCTCTAAACCTATCATGTTAGGTGTCAGCACTGGAAAGTAAGTGCCCGTTGATTTACCTTAAGTACTGTGCACACAAGATTTAACTTCCTTCCATACTGTCTGTGCAATTTACCTGAACAGCCTTAAAATGCAGGGCCACACTGCTGCAGTTTTCAATCTGTTGACAAATTTAATCATCAATGTGCAGATTGGCTTTTAGGTACACAGAATGAGATTACAGTAGAGACCAGTTCTGAACATTCAAATGAAGATAAGGTCTGAAACTGGCTCTACAGCCAACTGGCAGCTCAGATCCATCCTGCGCTGAGGTGGCTCGGAGATTATGGGTCTAGAGTGTCAGCTGCCAGGAGGCTGGCTGGTGTTACAGATGGCAATGATCTAATTTCAGTGGGAAGACTGTGGAGTAAGAAATTACAGGACTGGGCTTCTGACACATTCTCAAACGAGAGAACAGTAATAGGAGAGAGGGGGAAAAAATAGCACCCCAAGTTAAAGCCCAACATCAAGAAGCAGTGGGAAGGCTTTCCTTTTAGATACCCTCTCTGCTGCCAAGTAAATCAGCTGCTCATGCCAAGGTGACCAGTGAGGTGACAAGGGCAGATAACAGCTGATAAGCCTTTTCCACTGAGGTAGCATTACAAACTGAGCAAAACCTCCTCTGCAAGCATGATTTTAGGCTAGTGAGTAGAAATCCCAACTATCTGCTGTCAAAAAGAGGAGGCAGCAGCCTCCAGCATCCCAGAAGATACGCATTTGCTGCAAGCCAAACAGATGAAGCACATGGAAGAAAAATAAAAGCCGAGAGAGAGAGAGAGAATGAGATAACTTACAGCAATGAGCTGGTAGGAGTTGTTCATCATGGCTATGAGCATGTTCAGCAGCACGACGAGGGAGATGACGTTGTAGGTCCCAAACATAGTGGCCCCAACAAACTCTGTGAACTCGTGTCTGGCTTTCACGTTGGTGACGTAGAGATTGAGCAGACCAAACACAGACCAGAAGAGCGACTGGAGGGTCTCGAAAAGTCTGCAAATAAAAACAGGTTTTTACTTGGCTGCCTGGCTCTGGGGAATGGAAAACAATGCCTGGTTCAGGTGCTGGAGAACACATTAGGCATCAGAAGCCTGGGGCACTCCAAAGTGGCTGCTCAGTGCAGCCATTTATTCTCCCTGGGGACAGTCCTCACTCCAGCCACAGTGACCCATTGGCCAATGCATGTGAGAGCTGTGTCACATCAACATTTGCTACCTGTCCAAGAATCCTGTCCGTATCATTGTGAGGTGCAGCAAGCATAAGTGCCCTGAAGGAACCCAAAGTTCCTTTTTGCGCTCTACACACACCGAAAGAACAGCCACGACATATTCCCTCTAATTAGAATTGCTGTGCTGTGACACTGCTGTTATCTGTAGACACAAACTCTCCTGTTCAATCAGTGCCTCCATCATTAACACATCTGCAGACTCAATGTTCAGGGAACCCACCCCCAAGTACAGCAGTAGTTAAACAGTGCACAACAACAATGCAACACGAGGTAGGAGATGGGAGAAACCACATTGACTTGCACCTTTGCTCTAATACAGGCTGAGAGCTTGCCATTGATTTGGCTGCAAGTGAGCCAGGCCAGTGTGCTAAGACCCTGTCAGTTTGCAGTGCATGAGGTCAAAAATGCTGCTCTCTGTGGCTTGCTTGTGCAGCAGCTCCCACCACCGCAGCGCAGGGCCGGCAACAGCACTGCAAGAATTGATCAGTAATGACTGATCAGAAATGACTCAGATGAGAGTCATCACTTTAATTCAGCTCAAGAGGTTTTTCTTCTTTTGAAGTCTTCCTTCCATAGATGAACTAGACCTGACCTCACTGTGCTTTACAGCTGATGAGATCATCCCAGGTCTCTATTTGCTTCAGCCAGAGACAAGTGACCTTTCGCAATCACGTCAAATACATAATCAGCAATCTAAATAATTGCTCTATTTGGGCATCTTTGTTCTGGCTTTCCAGAATATGGCATTTATATAATCAAAAAATGACATTTATATTCCTGTTTAAGAGTTCCCATTTTGGCCGGAGGGCAGTAGGTATTTTCAAAAGCTACTACTGGAAAAATCAATGCAAACAATTCAGATACGTTACTTGACATGCCAGGAATCTGTACCCCAGCCTTCTCCAGGCATCTGCTCCACATGTAACCCCCTTGCTTCGTATGGGGATTTCGTTTCTTTGTATTTTGTGGACATATCTTACGTTTTTCACTGGCCAAGACTATAAAGACTCTTTAAAGCAAAAATCCTTTCTCCCAAAAGTCAGGCTGTTTGTTAGCTTTGTTAAGTAAGTGAGGTGGTAAAATAAGAATGCTAAACATTCCCCTGCTAAAAACGCGAGAGTGCCAGCTATCTTTTAACTATTAGCAGCAGAAGTACTGATTAGGCTCAGGGGAGACAGAGGTTCCTGTCATGAACCTGAAACCAGAGATCACTGCATTGGTCTGAATTCACACTACTAACCAGGAGTATAATTTGGGCCCAGACTAAGGCAAACATGTTTACATGTGGACATGAAAAAGACAGCAACTGTTTTCTGCACCTCTGCAGAGAAGTAAGGCTTAGTTACTCTCTCCTTAATGCCAGGTCAGAACCATGATCTCTTTCCACAGTAATTGTTTCAGGTGGGGCTCACACCACTCATAGAATCATAGAATAGAATCCTAGAATAGTTAGGGTTGGAAAGGACCTTAAGATCATCCAGTTCCAACCCCGTGCCATGGGCAGGGACACCTCACACTAAACCATCTCACCCAAGAAGCACCCTACTTGGGGGAAGCAGCTTTAGAAAGGGAATTTTGTTAATTGCGATCGAGAGACTCCCCCTCTTGATGAGTACATCCTGCATCTGAAGCAAACTGGATAAATCCCAAAGCACCACCATCTCTCCACAGAGAGCAAGTGCTCCTCTGCTGCAGGAACCCTCCTGCAGCCCCTGGGGAACAGCCCTGGACACCAGTGTGTCCCTCCAGTGAGAAGGAGAGCAGGCAGTGAGGTGTGACTGCCTCCACCCCTTCCTCCTCTTCCTCTCTCTCTTCTCCTTCCTCCAGCTGCCAGAATCACAGCGATAAACACATTTTCAAATTGCCCAAGCTTTCCAAGGTGAGGCTGAAGCACAAAACCTTAAATTATTCATGACTTCACCTCATTGCTGTCACAAAGGAATATTACTTTCCCATGATCTGTGTTCGCAATGCAGAAAATTTCCTCACCAAGAAATATTAAACCCATCCTTTGGGACTAATAGGAAATAATGCAGCAGTAAATAGGTGTCACGTTTTAAACAAGCTGTACAAACACGAGTGGCGTCTTGCTTTTCCTCCCCTTAGGAAATTAGGTCTCATTGTGTGAGCGCCTAGAAATGCTGGCAGGAATCAAAGGGTACTGATTGAAAGCTTTTTACATTTATTCTTTCATTAGGGATGAACTATGAGCAAACCTGAGGTACCACCAGCTCTGACTTGAACTCACTCCAGCCCAACAATACAATGTTCCGTTCTGCAGGTTGCTTGTTCTCAGCCAGTCCCCCATGCTGTGCATCTGCTCAGGGGCCAAGTGTCAGCTTGTACCGGGGGTGTTAATAACGACTATTTAAACCTTTAAGGACATGTTAAATACATTTCTTAAGCAAGTCTCAAACAAAAAGTAACCGCGGAGCATTCTGTCCCCTGCCAGGAGACCTCGGTCCTAATGGATCCCCTCCCACTGCGATTTTGTTTTACACAAGCCTCTGCCATAAAGGCTGAGCCCCCTCAATTTCCTCTCTGTGCTACATTCTCCTTGGCAGGGGGTTTAAACTGAATGCTAGGGTGGGAGAAACTGTGGTCTGTATTTAAGCTGATCTGCACACTTTCTGTCGAGTGGTTCTGTATCATTGCCACTTCCCAAGATATTACACCTTCTTACAGGCTTGAAGAGCTTTTTCTTTTCCCCACTGACTCAAGGCCCTTTTTCTTCAGTCAAATCCTGCTGTTGTTTTTTCCCCTAACCTGCTGACAGTGAAATCCGTAAAGCAACTGGTTTGCAGTGGAGACAGGCCCAAGCTAGAACGCAGAACTAAGCACATCTGCTCACCCTAGCTCCAGGGGAAGGCAGGCTCTGGTTCTGAACTTGGGTTTGCTCCTTCCTGTGCTAGAAGTTGCCATTTAACAAACACTGTGCTCGCCAAACGTTTCTCCCTCTGGCTGCTGCATCAGTATGGACGCAGGTCAAGGAATAGGATTGTGTTAACTTGATTCCTTTGCAAGGGCAGCACGGCACATTTCTGGGGCATGGGAAGCAATTAACATACAAACCAGACCGAAGTCTTTAATTCTGCTTTTCATTAGCACAGTGCAGTTCCATTCACTCCTTCCAGATAGAGGGGGGCTTCCCGAGAAAATTAATCAAGCCTGTGGTGCTCCTGCTCTGCAGTGGAAACCAGCAGCGTGTCTGGTCTATCGAGTCAGGATGCTCTTGTAAAGCTGGGCTCTATCCTGTGAAAACCCCCTGCTTCTTTAAAGCACAGAGCCCACAGGGCAGTGCTGGAGCCTTTCCTCTCCCCACCTCATCATGTGGCCTCAGCCATCATCTGCTTTTGATAACAGTGCAAGTGTGTCACAAATCCTTTCTTAACCTCAAGCCTTCAGCTGAGGAAGGGTGGAGAATTATTGGGCGTTATGACAAGTTTCACTTCATTTAGCATAGCCTGGTGGACAACAGTTCTGGTTTGCTTGTTTGCAGGGCGTAGGCCTTTTTCTAGACCGTGCTTTATTTATTTCTCTTCCCATTGTGTTTTAAGTACTGTGCAAGCGGCAAGAATAAAGGCACAGGGGCTGATTATTATAATTATTTGCACTATTAGTAATTAAAACAAATACATCAGAAAGAGAATTCATGTTATTTTTCAGCATGTGCTATCTCTTTCAGCCCTGCCAGCTGTCACCACAGCCATTTCCATGCCAACATCTCAGTAAAGTATCAGCGTTTCCAGCAAAAAAAGGGTTTTGCTGGGATTGTAGTCTCACCGCACCGCAAGGAAAGCAGAGAAGCCTGCAACGTCATCATGCGTGCATAAAAAAGCCCTGGGTGAGACTGATGTCTTTTTTCTTATGTTTCTCCCTTGGTTGCTACATTTTGTTTAGCTTCTCCTTCTTTCCTTCTTTACAATTATCATGGCCAAAGTATCCTTGCTTTCTGAAACACACTGGGATTGAACACAGCCGTAATAAAACGTAAGTTTCAGGATCACATAGGGTGACAGCTTCATCCAGAACTTGCAGACATAAGTAAGTCTTTCTGATAGCAAAGCTCAGCAGAATGTCTGCCCCAGTTCCCTCACACCTTTCCTGCAGCATCAACCAGCTCACCTGATACTTGCAAATGAATAAATAAGGGCACTGTCAGCGCAGCGACAAGACACCAGGCAAAGGCAGGTAACAGAGTGACAGTGGAAGTCACGCTTACAAATGGAAAGGAAAGGACCTCTTACGTGGAGAAGGCATTGTTCTGTTTCTCACATCGGATCCCCTTGCAGTTGTTGGGTTCCTCCGAGGCACTGGTCTCATAGTAAAAATAAAGCTGGTTCAGTCCATTGGCAAAAGCCAGAAGCACCAGGCAGTAGATAAAAAGGAACTTAAGGATGTCTAGCAGCATGCGTCCCAGAGAAATCTGCAAGGGTCCCAGGTGTGAATTTGCTGTAAACAGGGATATGAGACGCAAGGAACTTAAGATGTTGGATATTGCAAAGAGGGCTTCTGCAATGAGAGTCGGGTGCCACATCTCCCACTCCTCCCTTGGACGAGAACCGTTATACTGAAAGAAATAACAAGGGTATAAAAGTTAATTATGTTGTAACTGCTCTCAGATAACGTAAAAAGACACATCCTCTAATACATGTAACCACTACCATGAGAAGTAGTTTTAGACTCTTCAGAGGCTTCTGGAACATTGGCTGGTCTTAGCCTAAACTTAGAAAACAAGGCTTTTGAATTCTGAGTTCACTGTTTGCAGGTCCTTCAGGTCCACGGGCTCGTCCACAACCTATTTCAATGCTTAAAGAGTTCAGGTCAGAAATTCCCCACTACCTTTTCTTTCCTTTTGCTCCTAAAAATGATCGCACATTGAGAACACTTGCACATTCCTGGAAGAATCCAGGGGATGGAGGAGGGAAGAGGGGAAGCAATGAACTGGTGAGCCTAAGAAATGGATGCTTTCCTTCCCTGGTAATCTCAAAACCTCGCCAACAGCCCAGAAACAAAACACTTTCTTCAAATTAATTTTATTAGTTAATTTGCCATGGCAATTTTAGGAGAGTTGCTAAAGCACAGGTCCTAATTACAGCTGAAGCACTGGATACATTTGAGTGCATCAATTATAACATTAACTTGGTTTGTAATGCAACTGTAAAAGCAGAAGCATTTTCTGAGCAAAGAGCAGCCAGATGCAAATAGGTTACACAAACGAGCTGGTTGTATAAATGTTAACTACTCTGGCTTAACTACACTGGCACAACAGAATGGAGTCAAAGACATTTTAATGTCAAGAATAATTGTCCTCTTAACATTTGTCTCTGCTCATTTCCCATGTATAAAAGGCAAAAATGTACTTGGAATATATAGCTAACAGTGCAGCCAGTGTGTTTAGGACTCCTAAAATAATTTTTGTGTCTCTTAAAAGGAAGAAACATCAGAGACAGATGAATTTAGGGGACTTTTCTATTTAAATCTGAAGGTCCAACATGTGAGCTCACAATTTTCTTTCAAGGACACAGCTGAAAGCAAGTTGGTATTTCAAACAATTCCTCTGTATGGCGGAGCTGAGACATGATACAAAGGCATTGCAGCATGACCTCTGATTGTTTCTGACATTTCCAAACTGCTCTTTATTACATGAACATCATGACCCGCGCCTGTTAACTTGATTTGAAGATGGGTCTTAAAATGCTTACAAACAGGTAGCCATGTTAACTTTTTGCCAGTATCCAGCACTGGGGGTGGGTGGGTGGGATTGGAAAGTCTCCCCTGCACAGACAGCAGATTTGTATAGCTGTTTGCAATTCTCTTCTGCATGCTGCCTGGACATAGCAGCCCAGGGACCCTCTGCTAGGGCTTAGCATAGACTGCATGTAAAGGTATGTGAAAAGGTCATCTTCATCTCACATCTATTATTAAAGCAGCTTGTTAGGGTCATATATTGGCCCTGATGATATATCCCTGCTTGGTAATCAGTAGACTCTTCAGAGCAACCTAGCCATCACAGATAAAAGATTTCAGAGGTATCTAATGAAGCTGGGTGTCTAGGGAGGCTGGAGTTGGTTGGGTTGGGCATCACAAAATGAAACAGAGCAGAGATGCATTCAGACTAGTACAAGTAAGTTACACCAGGCAGTCACATTTACCCTTCCTCATTACATGATAATTCAATGCAACAAAGGAAAGCTGATTAAGAAAGTATTTTTACCCTATAATTAGCCGGAAGATTTCATTGGTATTGGATGATATTAGGGTCAGGTCTTGGAACCAGTCAAATCAAAACAAGAAAAAGTCACCACATAAAAACAAGGATGGAAAACATTAGTGTCAGTTTGCAATTTATTTTTCTGATATTTGGCAGAAATCTAAATGTCCATGTAATCCTTTGAAGTTCTAAGAAGTGTTAGAACATGGTATATTGGCATATATCCCAGCCTTTTCCAGCTCGGGGCTGTTCTATAAATAACAAAAACCTTTACAAATCATGTTGCAAAAGGTTTTGAAGCCATTATCAGTGTTATATATCCTCATGTTTCAGAGCATACTGCAGCCTCTAAGTGACATAGGTCACTTAGAAGGGAACTTCTGCGGGCATGCTGGTTCAGAACTACTCCGATAGGAGATTTTATGCACCTCTCAGAATTGTCTGACACTGGAGCAGACCTTAGATCAGCCAGGTTTAATCCAAGAGGGTCTGATCTGTACTCAGAGACAGATATATTCCTTTTGTGTACTGGCATATAGGTCTTTGTAGTCAGCCTGTAAGTAACTGTAGCTCTTACAGAGTATACAAACAAAGCTGTACCTCCTTTGTACATGTGGTTTGGCTATGAGCTTAAATCTCAGTATGTGACTGTGTAAGTCTATGGATGCACAGCTCTTCTAGTCATTTGTGTGTGAGAAAGAACAAGATTGTTAACATTTTAAGATTTGTTTGTGAATCTTCCCATTTCCAGCATTATTTTTTTTTATTGCTCTCAGTTTAAAGGCCAACCTTTCAAGTCTGTAATTTCCTCCCTGGTTCTGAATCCTGGGAGAAAAAAGATGTAATCTCTTCCTGCTTTGATGCTGTTACAGAGCTGCCTCTTCAGGGAGCAGCAGCTATGTTAAAGCTCTTCCCTTTGAAAAGCTAACTCAGTGCTATGCAGCATCCTGGATTTTTAAAAAGACCCCACAGCAGACTGCTTGCCATGGTGGAGTCAATGAGCTTTGTGCTGCTTTCTCCTCATTTCCTCTCTGCCTGTGCACATGCTTGGGTGGGACTAAACAAGGTTACCTGGGGGAAGTGCTTGTCCTGGTTATTAGGAGCTGGGCTAAAACAAGCAGTATTCTTCTAGCAGGGCAAAACCAACAGTAGCACAGGGAACCTGGAAAGTGCACAAATGGCCAAGGAGCAGACTTCAATTACTTGATTTACACCTGTGTAATTACACTCACTGCAGTGCAGTTACTGCAGATTACCGCAGATTCAGACCAAGAGAAGAACCAGGCCAAGCACGCACAGACTGAAGTCACAGAGCCATTGCATAAAGAAGTTTGCAGGAGACCATTTGTGCCTTGTCTGGGTCTTTGAAACAGAGAGACAGAAGGAAAGTGCTTCAGGCCATTCTCTGGCTTCAAAACATGGGCATACGCTAAATGGAGCATCAGAAGTTGATAAATGTGGAAGGTGCTTTTGAGGATGAGCTCTGCTGTGCGTTCTTGCCATCAATGGAAGATGACAGTGAAGCGTCTACACAATATCAAAGTTCCAGCATGCTCCTTTGTCATTTCTTTGCCTATGGTTTAAAGCTATATATTGAAGAGAATAAGTTGACTCTTTTGTATGAGACAGAAGCCTCCTACTAGCAGGCCTGCTTTTCTTGGTAGACTTTTCACAGCTTATAAATCTTGGCTGCAGATGCTTTCAGATAACCCTATTCTTGCTTTTAACTTTACTGTTTTATTTTAGATTCATGTTTTCACTATATCTAGAATTGTTGAAAGATGTCCAGCGTCAGTATGGAAAACAAAACGGATGTTTGACAACTAAGGAGCTACAAAATTGACACCAAATGGGGAAACTTCTACCTACTGCCCAAACAATCTACTTCAGTCTTGATTTAAATGTCAGGGTGAGAAGGATGAGCATTCTCCAAACAAATTCCTAAGCTTTCCAGGTGAATTTCCAGGTGAAAAAGCAGCTTTTCTCTTTGATTTTGACAGCTACTACCCTGTGCACTACAGTTCTCAGAAGCGAGTTACAAATTATCTCTCCCAAGATACCGTACCTTGACGTAGGCAACAATTTTAAGGGAGATAGTTGCAAGGTAGAGGGAGTTCATTGCAAAATCCATCAGATTCCACCAGTCATGTACATACTCATTGAATCCACCATCCCACATCTCCTTGATTTCTCCCCAGATAAAACCTGTAGAAAGAAAGAGAGTTCATTGACATGACAAGGTATTATTTGCCATTAAAGCACTGTGTATACCTGCTGAAATAAAAGACAATTCTAAATTAATAGCTTGGAAAAAGTGTCTCATCCCTCCTGTCTTTGACAAAGTACAATAGTGCTGATCATGAAGCATTTTACAACTCTGTGGGGAATGGAGTCTAGAGAGAGATGAAAAAGACCCAGGTTTCCTATGTAGGGCTCCAGACATACACACAAGGAAACTGCTTGAAATGTATGTTAATTACAGCTAGTATGAGCGGATTGGCTCAGGTCAAATTTGTTCTACACGAATAAACTATTTATGCCACTGTATTTTATATAGTTTCTAACAGATTGTCTGCTCTCCCAGAAACTATCAGTAACTCATTGCTCAGTTGGACAGCACTGATTTTTCCTGACTGTCTCTGCAGAACATGCAACACTAGCACCGGCTTCTGTGTGCCAGTACATTTCCTCCCTGACCTAGAAATATCACACCAAAGAAGGAAGAAGTGAATTCATTCTCTGTGCTCAGTCACTGTATTGATGCTTCTTGCTGCATAAAAAGCCCATTGGGACCACTTGTGAGAAAAGGTAGGACTCGGCAGGAAGAAAGGCACTGCAGCCTGGCAGTGGGACTGACTCACCTGGTGTCAGATACGGCTATGGGTTCTGTGAGGTGAATATTTGCTCCTGAGGGTACGGCCAGAGCCCATCATCTCAACTCTGAAATGCCTTCTGGTAATCATTTCTGGCACCTGCTAACCTTCACTCTACCTCCTTGGGGCTGGTGGGGAGAGGGCCAGCTTCTGAAGTTCCTTACCTGACTGCTAGACTCACAATTCTAATTCTAAGTAACTTACGTGTCCTTTACTGTAGAACTGTTTAAGCATTTTTGAAAGCATAAGTCCCATTAAAAGCAAATGGCAGCTAGGCTCCTTCATCATCTGTATGCTTCTGAGAGTATCTATAGAGCCCCCAGATACTTTAAATTACTCAGTTTACAACATTTTCCTTGAATGAAGACCCGAAACATATGAAAAGAAAAAGAAACCAACAAAATACACCTTAGGTGCATTACCAACATAGTTACCCAAATTGCTGCCGGTCCCTAACCACAGGACACTGCAGTGGTCACTGAAATGCTACCTGCAACTCCAGCTTTAGGACCTGAAAGCTCGATCTGAAGAGCAGATAACGTTGAAATGAACTGCTGCAAACACCTAAATATCTATCTTAGATCTTCAGCTGCCAGCCAGCAGGTCAATGGTCAGGCAACGTCAAGGCCAACGGGGTGGTTTTATTACAGCTGCCTCCAAATCTTTGCATGCACACAAAACCATGGAATGAAATAAATCAACAGAGAGGAGCCTGTTGAAGAACTCATGCACTGTATTTATAGAGAGTTATCGCTGCTGGTTACTATAGTTACAGCAATGCCGTGTGTGCCTGCTCTCTCTCTCCTTTTATTGTGGAAAATATTTCTTAAACCATAACCTTTATGCTGGTGAAACTGTTCTAATTTCTCAATACACAGTCCCACAATATCCCTACTTATCCAAAACACAGGAACTCCAAAGGAGGAGCAGGCAGCTGTAAGAGGTGACTTTGACAGGGGTTTTTTAATGGATTATCCTTCAGCTAATCAATTTTGCTGAAATGTTTACCATTTCCCTCAGTTTTAACCACAAAGTTAAGGATAAAGTGAAGAGATCACCTAAGCTCAATAGAGACGTTTAACCTCCTCAGCTTATGCTGGAGTTTCTACCAACACATGTGTTCAATGGCATAAATCAGTTTAACAAGATGGTGAGCCTTGAGTTACCATTTGTAAGTTGTGGTAGAGCTATGGAAGAGGCAAAGTGCCCTGGGTCACCACTGGAATGGATTTTGTTTGCAACTCTTATTTTCTTGTTTTCCACCAGCATCAGTGTGGCTTTCCAGGCCACTGCCCTCTACCAGACAGTCTTAATTCACTGGTACCTGATCTCTGGGGTTTTGCAATGAACTGACCAGGGCTGTATTGGCAGAGGATGGAGGAGAGCTGTAAAGGTATGGAAACCACTTCCAGTGAGCAGGCCTTCTGGTAACACCCCAGCTCATAGTGGTGCTACATGTTCATGGCACAGCAAAGGAGATGTGAGTGTAGTTAAAGGGGAGATCATGCTTCTAATGGAGGTCTCAGGTTTTTGCTTGCCTTTGTGTTGAAGCTCAGTTTGAGAGGGTAAATGCTTCTTGCTCATAAAAAACACATCCAACTTGGTTTCTCTGCTCTTCTCCCTCAGAGGCTCTATCTGCTTTCCCCTGTCCCATCTCACTACCTCACCCGTACGTCCTGCCCTCAGGAACACTGGCACCTTTTCTTCACAGCTGTGGTTGCCCACTGTGACTGCAGTAAGAGCCTCCTTGTAATAAACACTCTCTCCTTCCAGTGCTTATATTAGAGCAGTAGATATTGATTTAGTCGGTGTTTATTAGCACAGAGGCATACGGCAGAGTGAGATTTATCTTTTCTGCCAGCCTTAGGCTATTTGGGAGTCTGGACCCCAGGAATCAGGTCTGGTACCTGTGCACTGGCTCTGGGCACAGATCAGTGAGAGGGTGAAAGCAGAGTCAGGCTCTGGGCACTGCCTTCTGCCACGTATCAGCCAGCAGAACTAAGCCAGCATGAGAGGTGACACTATTTGTTACTAGCATGACCCAGAAGCTAATTCCTAACCCGTTCCTCACACAGAGCATGGGGGAAGCAAGGAGAGAGCTGTGTCTGCTGCGGTTTACTCAGGGTCATGTCTGATGGCATGTCAGATGGCAATATGAACAGCAGAAGAGCCCTAGGCCAATGGGATCTGTTGTTCCAGAAGGAGCCCAGCTGTTTTATGCAGTTACTGAAGCTGGCTGCCAAATCTCTTTACATGCTGCTGATGCTGAGATCAGGAATGAGTCTCCCCACAGTTGCCATGGGTGCGAGTCAGGAGACTGTGGCTCAGGCATGTTTGTGTTTGTGATTTACCTAGAACCCAGGGCAGGATCATCCATTCCACGATGGTGGGAGGTGGTCCCTGCATGTGAAGGTCAGTCCTGACGATGTGCTGCGACGCCAGCAGGAGCATGAAGAGGAAGGTTAGGTAAGAGCCGGTGTGGCAGATAAACTTTATAAATGGCTTTTTAATGAACAGTCCCAGCCTGCTCTTCGGTGCAATCAGATATGCCACGGATAGCACAGGAAATAGCAGTCCAATGGTGACACAGGTCAAGAGTTTTACTGCCCAGTGTTTCCGCCTCCATCCTGGAAAGCCATCATACCAGAGTGTTGCTAGTAGCTGCTGGCAGTTTGGCTGAGCAACAAACTGAGGAGAGGAAGAAAAACCAAAGAAAGATCATTACTGACTGGTGCTTTATGTGCACTCCCCCATACGTATGTGTTAGAGCCCACACAGACCCTCATGTTGAGTTTAGGGCTGGTTACGGAGTGGAAAAGCGTATTTTGGAGACAGAGGGTAGAAAAGAGGGAGATTTCACTCTTGTTTTTCTGCATAGGGTTTAAGATTTCTTCTGGGAGTGTTTTTCTATTTGAAGCATCCTTACGTAGATCACTCGCTCACCACACAGGGAGCCTTGTGCAAAAGAGCTACAACGAAAACTACTACGAGCTTTTTGTCTTCCCATGTGTTTCTCTTCCAGCACGTTTCTTCTCAGAGTGTTTCAGGTCTCGACCGCCTCAAACAAATCAGCGTCAGCATCTTTAGAAAGTGACTAAAAGATGAGACAAGAGGGAAAGGGTGTGTGAGAGAGGGAGAGAGAATGCCTCCAGAAGCGTGTGGGGTGCAGCACGTGGTTTAGTGCAAGGAGGCCAGCATATGTGTGTGTGGGCCGGGGGGGGCATGAGACAGCATGCAGTAATGTGAAGTGAAGGCAGGCGATGTCTGCTGGGAAGCAGGACAGCACGTCTGTAAACGTGCCTCGCTGTTACAGAGGAGAGCAGCTGTAAAACGGAAGGGATGAAGCAGAGGCAAACAGAAATCTTTGATCAGTACCAAAAGTGACACTGAAAGTTCACCTTCACTCTGCAAAAACCAGCGTTCTGATGGCGATTTACTGCATCCCAGTGACTCCATACCAGACACGCTCAGGTTGCAGCTACTTCAGACTGCTCCAACACCTAACATCCTCTGGAAATTTAAACTCTGGTCTATGCCAGCAGACTTTGTGCTCCTGATCATACCCTGACAGCCCCATGGTTCTCAAAACGTTTCCCATCGCTCATTAGAGATGTCTGCAAGACCAAGACAGCTTTGTTTTCCTTACGCATCTGATTGATAATCCATCTTAATGAAGTTACACTTCTGAGCTAACAAATTCAGATGTCTCACTGAGCAATCTCAACTGTTGTTTGAGGATGCCCATTACACTTTGCTGTAATGAAACCAGAAAAACTGTCTTAGCATGGATACAGTTACTGATAAACATACTCCTGCAGCAATATAACTACATCTCTGATAGGACACAGCTGTATTAGAAGGAACCACACTTCCAGTGGACACCATAGTTCTAACAGCGTTTACCAAGGAAAAGACACCTTTCATAGAAGACTAAACCAAGGGCAAGCAAAGGGAAAACCAAGTTGCTCAGTCTCATAAAGTCATTCATTTCTGTAGGTATTTTTAGATCTTGTGAATACATTTTATATGCTACATCAGGCTGTTTATATCAGAATCAAACCATTCTGGAATGGGTAGTTCGAATAGATGAGCTGACCTGAGTTAGTATTGAAAGTAAGATCTCCAAGAGGAATATCTGGCATTTATGAAGTGGGATGTTTATCTGTTACTACTATGATAAATAAGACTGCTGCATCTAACATACAAGTGACACTGCTCCAGAGGGCATCAAGAGACAACATCAGAAACACACGTGATTTGGAACCAAGCTACACACGTGTGCAGCAGAAACTGGACAACAGTTGATGGGGTGATGAACTCCAGAAGAAACCAAGACCTGCAGCCTGCAACGATCAGAAAATGTTATTGTAAAAGTCTTGAGACTTGGAATGCGGAAACTGGTGAAAGAAACAATTCCACAGACACTGCAAAACCATCCAGCACTGACTGTCCTTTAGTTGGCTGGGGTTTAATCTGTGATTTCAGAAGGGTCAGCATGGGTTGTCTAAAAGCCAGAAGAAACAGAAGGTTACACTGCTATATATTCTCTTTTAAGATCCCAAGCAGGAGCTGTGCCTGGATGCGTTCTGCAGTAATTTACATGGTAATAGATGGTGCCATTTCTCTGCGATGAGGTACAACTTTTTTTGTAAGGGGGAAAACGTGTAAACACATTTTCTCTTCATCACATATGAGAGAAAGCTCTGAGGGGAGAATAAAACTGTTTTTCCCCTGAGTCAAAGTCAGAGTCATTTGAGGAATCAAATGACTGCGAGTTCCCCTGGTTGCTGTGCAACTTGCGAGCATCTTAAAAGCGCCTCTTCTCTGCCTAATAGCTCATTTCTAAAACCTGCTCGCTGTGTTGTATCTGATGTTAGTTCTTCAAATGGAGAGAAATTCACACATCATGAAAGTGCAGCTTTAAAGACCAGCCTGGCAAAAGGGAATGGAAACCATTAAATGGAACCCATTAAATTTTCCAATCAAGCCCATCCCAACCTCACTGAAAAAGGCCTAAGGGAAATTTCAGCATACCGCAGAAAGAAGCTCTCCCTAATGTCACAAACCATCAAATGCTGTCTTTATTGAAGGTAACGCTAAGCACTTACTAATGTGGGCTTTTACTAACATATTACTCCAACATATGAATCACAGATTTAATAGTGCACAGATAGATGAATGCATGTAAAATATAAACCCATGGAAAAGCTCAGCTTTAGGCCTTTCAGGTGTGAAGTAGCCTGAAACTGTAATAGTATCATGGAACTTTGGTTATCATTCCACAATCTCTAATTTCTTCATAAAGTTAAGGAAACAGTCTCACTTCTGCTTTGTAAATAGACAGAACTAAGATCTGGGAAAGCAAATTGACTTCTCCAGCTCTGCTTATGCCAAGGCCTTTCGTGAGCACTTTCCAAGTTCAATTTCAGCCCAAGTAGAGTCTCAAATACGTTTCACTTTTTTTGCAAAGCTTTTCCTTTGCCATAGGTAGAAATAGTGCATGTGTATATCACAGTCCTGTACCATTTCACTTCAACATACCACATGTGACAGGATTTGGTATCAGTTAAAGTTTCTGCACAGTGAAAAGGAGAGATCACGATGGTATAAAACCTGTATATTGTCCCTGTTTTGTAGATGGTCCAGAATGAGAGGCAGATGTACTGTGCCAGAAGCTCTCTATTTGTGTAAGAACACGAGCACACAACTTGCAAACAGTGTATTTCTCTAGTACATAACAAGATGGTGTCACGGATTTTTTCCAAGGACTGCTGCATTATCAGAGCCTCCAGTCCCTATTACAAGTGGCAGCACAAGACATCATCCCGCAGACGTGATGGAGAATGTTCTGACAGCTGCATTAATGACAAGAAATGCTTCCAAAAGGTGGAACTTATGCTCAGTTCACCTAAGGTATGAACTAAACATTCAGTGCTATGAATCCTGGGGTAGTGCTGGCGTAACATTGTCCAGGATTGTCCCTACGTGTAAACAAAGCCTGTAGATGCATTTCTGGGGGAGGCGATCCAAAGGGCAAGCTCCTCCTTTACCTGTTGAGCACAACCTGTCCCAGCTGAAGCTACAATTCACTTAATGACTAGGAGACAAGAGGCAACTCAGAGTACCTTCTTGTGAAGACAACGCCATCGTGTCACTGTTCAGTCTCCTGGCTTCTGAAAATGGCCATAAGTGTCTCTGCCTTTCCAAGAAGTGAGATCAGCAACTTCAGTCATGGTGGTTGGGAAGCACTTTGAGGGTAGAGGCTGCTGCAATACAAAGTCTGTTATGTTCCCTCTTTCTTCCTTCAGTCTTGCCAGGGTCTTTGTGTGACATTTGGCTTGCAGGTGGATTGTGCTATTAGAGAATTTCATTTTCAATGCTCATCAAACTCATTGTCACCTGATCCTCTACCAAGGGGACCATTTTCAAGGGAAAGCAGCAGCTGCTGGAGGCAGTGTCTTTTTCTTCCTATCTAATCTTCACCGATATTTTTATGTCACCTACATTCTACTTCTTGGGAATTAAGTGCTTTCTGCGTGCTGTGCCATTAATATAAATATCAAACACAGAAATTATGTTCCGCCCCCCCCTCCCCTTATCTATGGGGAAATCCCTTATCTCTCACAGCCATAAGTAATTTAGGATCAGACACAGATGGGCTGAGATGTGAATGCCTCAGGGAGCAACTGAAATAGCTCCCTGATAGACATCACAGGGGCTGAGCACAGTATTTCTCTGCATTTATTCTGATTATCACGAAGGCTGCCAACAGGCTCTTCTCTTTGGAGTTTGGTGGAGCTCTCTTCTGTACTCTTGCTGCGGATGGTGATAGCAAACGCTCTTCATAGATGAATAAGCACTAATTTGTAACTGCAGAGCCCTGTGTTAATAAGCAGGACAGAGTTCTTCTATCAGTCAGCTACATCAGCTCCCAATGAGGTTACCACTGAGAGGCAAATGTGGCATGGGAGCCATGAAATTAACTTTAGTTCCCCTGACACTCATTTCAATAGGTTAGATCTCACCCGCAGCACTGAATCCCACAGCACCTAAAACATACCCCCAAGGTTATGTGTTTGGGGGTATATTATATGCTGCTGCCTTCTACAACTAAAGCTATTTTGGCCTTGGAGAGGGAGCTTTCACACGAACTGAACTACATTTTGCAGTCTGTGTGACAACAGGGCAACTGCAGTGTCTGATGTAGTAGCACAAGTATATATTCTAGCTGCACCCAAAAAGCATGTGATTTCTGTATCATGAAAAGGAGAAATGCCATTGCTGGCAAGCACAGCATGGCGAGGCAGGACTGGGAGCAGCAGGTCTATACCCCCATCCATCCCCGTTTCTGAGCAGGGGGGACATGCACAGAAGCATCTGCTCCCCCCCATCAATACAACTGCAGGTGACTGGGGAGAACACAGCTTTTTTTTTGCTTGATTTTTCAGAATCAATTGGCAAGGATTTCTTTCCTCCCATGAAGTGAGGAAACTCCTCACTGTCAGTCCTACCCCACGCTTGGGTTTATCCATCAGTGCCAAATCTTAATGTATTAACCCACAAAGCTTAGTACACAGCGTCCAACAGCCCAAAACATGCTCTAACACTTGGCACAACGTTAACAGGTACATGACCACACCGTGCAATGAAGTGATCTGACTTCAGGAGCATGAAATGGCATGCAAAGAAATGAACTTCTAAAATCCATGTTCTCCTTGCGCTCCCAAATCCTGCAGATGCTGCTGTTAAGAACCAAGTAGCACAACATCCAGTGCAAGAGACAAACCACCCTGCTTCCATTTCCTATCACGGACAGGACCTTCTGAGGAGAAAGGGAATTGTGGTTGTTACATCAGTTTGATGGCTCTTAAAGGAAATTCCAGTGGGCAATACTCAAAGAGCTGTTTCTAAATTAGCCCAAGACAGAAAGTATCTGTGGCCTAATTCGATGTGTGCTGCAGAGAGCCAGTAAGCCCTATGAGACCAGCTATTCTACATAAGAAACACCAGCCTCCTCAAGCTTGCAGTGTTGCAAACAGTGAGATGAATAAGAAAATCCTCTTTTGTAGCACATTTCTTTTTAAAGTTCAACCTTGTTAATGACTGCAAAGCTATCTGCATTCTGCTGCTGAAGTGGGAGCTGCACAGGGGAAGCACCTAATGGATGCTCATCCTGTTAATTACTTCTGCAACAGGAAAAGAAGGAAGGAAACCAAGTTGGGGGGGTGGTGGTGGAAGGTGGGGAAAAGGAACCATAACCCAACACCCTCATCAGGCACTTCCAAGAGATGGTAGTTCTTTCTCAGGAAAATACAGGATGAATATGCTATCAGACACCCAGCTGCTACTCAGATGCCTGTTACAACTAATGATGCAAGTCCAAATGGCAGTCATTCCTGCCATTAACAAGATCACTAGCTAAGCTGAAAGAGTCCTTCAAGAAAACCAGGTGCTACCCAAATTACTCAATCCCTTTGCTGGTGAATTAAACAAACTCCAGATCCTCCACAGATGAACATATGGCTTCAAATTATACAGAATTTTGTCTAATCTGTTCTCAAAATATTTTAAGTGATGATGACACATGAATCTTAACTAAAGGTCTCCTATCCATAACACATCTCTCGATGGTAGCAGACATGAACTCAGCTTAAGCACTAGCAATTGGAAATTCACCAGTGATGTGAATACTGACAAAAAGGAAGACTGAATAACCTCTAAAAACCAGAATAACCTCTAAAACCACAGAGTTTTCACAAAATCATGTTGGATTGGCTTAAATATTTAAGTCCCACATAGTCTAGGACAAAGGCACCCAGGCAAATCCTGGGTATCTACCCATGGAATAAGCAATTAAGAAAGTATTTAAGCTTGAAATTAAATTCATTTCTACTCAGAGAGCTTAAACATGTGTGCAGCTATAGGTTTTATTTATGGCTGTGCAGCAGGATTTAAGAGCAGGTATAACCATGCCAAGTGCAAGGTCCTACACCTGGGTCAGAGCAATCCCAGGCACAGCTACAGGTTGGGCAGAGAAGAGATTCAGAGCAGCCCTGCAGGAAGGGCTTGGGGGTGCTGGTGAATGAGAAAATGAACATGAGCCGGCTTCAGTGTGTGCTCACAGACCAGAAAGCAACCGTATCCTGGGCTGCATCAAAAGGAGCGTGACCAGCAGGTCAAAGGAGGTGATCCTGCCCCTCTACTCTGCTCTCACCTGGAGCACTGTGTGCAGTTCTGGTGTCCTCTACATAAAAAGGACATGGAACTGTTGGAACAAGTCCAGAGGAGGCCACGAGGATGATCAGGGGCTGGAGCACCTCCTGTATGAAGACAGGCTGAGAAAGTTGGGGCTGTTCAGCCTGGAGAAGAGAAGGCTGCGTGGAGACCCCAGAGCAGCTTCCAGTATCTGAAGGGGGCCTATAGGGATGCTGGGGAGGGACTCTTCATTAGGGACTGTAGTGATAGGACAAGGGGTAACGGGTTCAAACTTAAACAGGGGAAGTTTAGATTGGATATAAGGAAGAAGTTCTTTACTGTGAGGGTGGTGAGGCACTGGAATGGGTTGCCCAAGGAAGTTGCGAATGCTCCATCCCTGCCGGTGTTCAAGGCCAGGTTGGACGAGGCCTTCGGTGCCATGGTTTAGTGTGAGGTGTCCCTGCCCATGGCAGGGGGGTTGGAACCAGATGATCTTAAGGTCCTTTCCAACCCTAACTGTTCTATGATTCTAAATTCTTCACTGAGGAAAGGCAAGCTGCTGAAGAGAGGCCATCCCCCATCAGCAAACTCCCCACCAGAACACAGCTCAAGTGGGTCAGACCCTGAGCAAGAGCCCAGACATAAGCCAACCTTTCCAGTGTTTATTTTAGCAGACAGCAGACTACAGCTGACAAATAAATGCCTGCAGGATGTATTTCAGCAAACATTCCAGGATACGGCTCTGTTGTGAAGTTAGAATAGACCTGTTTCCAAAGGCAGAGTGCTGCAGTACAGCAAGTGCTGGATACGAGCAATATACCTAAGAGAGAGACAGCTGATTCACAAAACACATTACCTGGTTTCCAAGAGCTGAACAGGGGATATCAGACACATCCTATAGAAGCACTGAAAAAACGCTCAGGCTAAAAACTCTTGAGAGGCAAAACCTTGAAGTTTCCTAAGTCCTTCTGCAGGCAGCACTTCAAGAGTTACAGATCTTGTGAATGAATATGGGGAGCTCTCACAGGCTTTAGCTGAAGTGGAGGAGGTATTGACTTAAGTAAAAGGCTGGCTTTATTCTCCCTAGTGGATGTCTGACATTTACATTAAATCAGTGATAAGTAAAGCAAACAGGAGAATATAAAAAGTCATTCACAAGTGTTTTAAACGCAGACCTACTTTATGCTGTTAGTGTTAATAAAAAGTCATAAAATATTTCACATTTGCTTCCTTTCTGACCTGAGCAATATCTGTGCTGAAGCTATTTAATTGTGTTTTGTCTTTCTACCTTCTCCTGAATGAGTAAATCTAGTCCAATATCCAGGGAAGAACAGACCAGCATACAGTAAACATTTCTCTCATTCTTGGGAATCTCTAAAGGCTACCTCTGCTCTGAGCAGTATCACTGTTGTATGGTGAGGAGGACGCATGCTTTACTGAAGGATGTTTACTCGGCAGCCAGCTGGGGTTTGTAGAGAAAGAACACAAAACTTGCAGTCACAGCTGCTAAATGCCATGCTGCACAAGATCTCCGTTTGGGGAGTTATGATTAACCCATCTATCCATCTCACTTTTCCTGGAGTGAAGAAGTATGTGTTCTCAGTCATGAGACACCTAAATGGCCTGTCTGGATGATGATGAATCTGATGTATACATAAGAGGTGTAAGAGGAGTGGAATCTCACTTCTTTAAAGAAAGAATTTCCTGACAGTCTTCACTAAGCAACAGAAATAAAGCTGAAGTTCACAGAAATCAGATAAATAACAATGACCACTTCTATAGCCAAAAGGCAGAATCCATAGCAGCACTTTTTCCATAGTTTATTATTTCAGGGTATCATTCAAAGTGAAGTATGAAATAACATGATGTACTCTTCACTACTGACACAAAGCTGACTCTGAAAGACACACTAGACCTTCAGACGTAGAAAGACTCTTGGCTTATACAAGGTGTCACTTCTCCTTTCCAGTTTCTGTTGTGCATAGAAAGCCAGTCAAACATGTCCTGTACTTTAACTCTGGCTTCCCAGGCCTTGCCTCTTGCTCACAGAAGACTGATGGGATACATGAAGTTAAGGGAACTGGCAAACCCACCAAGTCATTTTTGAATGTTCCTTAAACAGCGTCAATCCCTTTAGCTCTCAACGTATTTCTTGTCTTTGTCAATGAGATCACTCAAGTCAGAGGCACGAGGCTCCAAACATGACTTGGACAACGATCCAGGCATTTACTGCCTGCTACACATTACACTAACAGCAGCAAAGCCCTTGTCCTTGACTGATATATTGATCTTATGTTGTTTTCTCGTATTTGTGCATAGCAAGATTAGTCAGAGATGATTTTGCTGTCAAAAGATAGTCTTCTGCACTTCTGTTCTGTGACAGCTGCAATATATGGCTAACCTTCATCAAGTTTGAATGTTTTGGTGTTACGTGAACAATATACCAAATAATACTGTTTCCTCAAATAAGCATACAAGTCCACTTTGTCAAACTGATGAACCATCATTCTCTGTGTATTTCTTCTTATTCTTCTTCAAAGTCTGGAGACAGTACAGGAACCCATAGAGCAGGGGCTCCAAGACATGCACCACTCACCCTGCTACCCCACCAGCCATCGGCAGGAAGGACTGTTTCTAAGGGTGCAAATGCACATACGGCTCCTCACCTGCTACCCAAGGTCCTGCTGCTGAGCCTGTTGGTAACAGCTCAGGTGGTACCACATACATGGAAGATTTTGTAAGGTGGTCACCTGCCTGTTGGGATTGAGTTTGAGGAAAGCCAGTTCATTTAGCAGTTTCATTTAGCATAGGCCACTGATCATGCATGGGAAGGTAACTTTGCTGCCTATAATAATGAATGAAGGAATGCTGTTGGAAAATGAAAGATGCCATTTGGACATTCAGTGCTTTTGAAATCCCTACACTTAAATTCTTGTTTGTAGTGAAGGACACATCTGGACACCACACCATCCTCACCACCTACTGCCCTAAGGGATACAGATATTCCAGGTGATTAGAAACTAAGAAAGCTTTCGCAAGGATCAGCTTTGCTTCTCTCATGTCATCTAATAAAGGTCTTCTCCTGACATGGTATGACTTCACTCTAAAAACCTGGAAGTAAAAGCCTGTTTATTAACCTCCTGAGCTGTGCAGGCTCACAAAACAGCTATTTATTGTGCCTTTAAAGAGCATAATACAAATATGCAGCCCTGTACTACTTCCAGGCAGTGTGGCATAAAAACAGACAAATCCATGGGAGAATAACTTAGCATTGCCTGCAAGCAAAAAAAGATCTGTGGCTTTCCATCAGGATACCTGAATGACTTTCAGAACAGGTAAGCAAGGTGCAGTGGATGAGCTTTGATTTGCACAGGCCTCACACTTCGTTTTTCATGCATTTCTGATATTTTTAAAAGCTCTTTTTATACAGTAACTAAAGTGCCCTTAGAAATTTGCCAGGTTTACACATACTCCCTGGAGAATGCTTCTGTGCTTCTAACAGCAGCCACACAGATGATGAAAGTCAAGACACGGCTGAGAAAGATGTGGCGTGGCAGGAATGATTATTCATTTGCTCTAGTACTGTATCTCAGGAGGTACTTGTCTATGTAAATGTCTTGGAAAAAAGAACCAGAACTTTGGAAGGTTCATCCTGGAAACAGAGAAGAGCACAGTTTTTAAATTAGAAAAGCTAACAATTATACTTCTTTCCTGTCACTGATTAGAGTGAGTAAGAGGGACTGCAGTCAAGGTTTCTCTGAGGGAATTTAATGCACTTCCTTGGTCTAAGGATCCATATTGCTAAGCAATATAGTTATAGGTAAAATAGGGTTTTTTTCTGACTGCTTTGCATTGTGTGTTTCTTGCAGACCTATCAACTAAACCTGCACAGCCGTTTGCAACTACCAGTACCAGAAAAATGCAAAGCACTAAAACCCCACTGCTGTGATGTTTCACTTCATCTTGAAGATGTGAATGACCTGTGCAGGAGGGCAGGAAAGCAGAATAGGCTGAATGTATATTATTTTTCTTAAGGCTTAGCACATACAAGGAGAAACCTGCCCCGTTAGACCTGAGTCACTGCTACAGTATGGTTGCCTTACATCATTTTGGCAATGTGAAAAAACCTTAAAGAACATTAAAACGGTATTTGCAGTCCGCCTATGCTCCAATCCTCTAACACAGCGATGGTACACTGTACATACAACTGTGTTTTACATGACTGGCAAGATCCTGAGAGATGACTTTTCCCCACCTTTTCTTAGAAATGCAAACAAATTAACAAATGCAGAGCTAATGTGGTGCCAGAACTGCAAAGCAAACACTGATCCTCAACAGCTGAGCTGTGCCTTTTTGTATTAAGTTTTCAGCACCTTTCTCCTTCCAAAATTAGCCATGAATAAAAGAATTTGATAAGTAATAATACGAAGAGAAGTGCCATAAACTGCAGAGCATTTCTGAAAAGCCTGCTTGTTTCTTAGGCTGTGGATTGCTGTGATCCTATTAAAACAATTTCTTTCAAAAGTGGATCGAGCAAACTGACGTGTCCACGCTGCATCTAACTCATCCTCATCCCATTTCCCAGCGTACTACAGCTGTCCTCAGGTTTTGTGACTGCCATCTAAGAGTGATCACAACTAGCAAGTTCTTCCTATCTTCTAAAGAAATTATCGGGTCCCTTTCTAATTTGAAGCTGAGAACACGATCATTCTACACTGAAGATGAGATGGCGAGGGAGCTTGTGAACACTGCACAGCATGGTTTTAACATTTACCACTGTAAAATACACTACAAAGCTACCTTAGGGCACATTTTAATCTTGCCTGTATAATTGAAATTTTTCCTTCTCTGTAAACAGTAATTTACCTTCTAGGATATAGGGGCTTATTAAAAACAAACATGAAAAGCAAGAAATCTTTTCTCCATTGTTCAGGCCCTCCTCCAAAGGAAAATTACTTCTTCCTTATGAGTGACACTATATCAAATACTTAACACATGTAATGTTTGGGAGTAATCAAACCTTCTACCTCCCAGGCTTTTCTGTTGGAAAAAGGAAAAGAATGGGAGATTTCTCTGCCCCTGTAAAGATTAAACCCACATCTGCATCATCAGGCAGAAAGGCACTGGTGGGATTTACCTGGGGACACAGACTGAGGTGGAGCCTCTGTGGAGCTCATATTCCTCTGGAGATGGGACTGAAGTGAACTGGTTCCCCTTGCTAATGCAGCCCTCATCCAGGTTGCCCATTGAGAAGACTGAGGCACTCGGGCCAGATCAAAAGATGAAGTTGTGTGTATCATGTTTACTGGATTCGGTGCAGAGAACAGGGATTTGAGTCCGTGGTGGGACTGATTGCTAACTGTTGGCTAAAACTCACTGCACAAGATCATGTTTTTCTCCAAGAGATGCAGCTAATTCAGCAGTGGAATTCCAAACTGCCTCAGCAAGGTAAGTGTCTAATCTCTATCAGGATCCAGGCACTTAACCACTTTATACTCTGTTTAAAAACTTATTGCCTACTACCTGCATATTTAAGCAGCCTAACTAGCTTTAAAAAGCTTTCCTCCATGGGCCCAGTTTGGAACAAGAACTACCCATAGATATTTAGCTTTTCCCATCAGGATTTTATTCAGTCCTGTATGTTCATTGCTGGAGATCATCAACCTGCACTAGAAATGTAAATGCTGTTACTTTTCCGTACCTGGATCAAACCAGTACATACTCTTCAGTACAGAAGTGCAATGGGGGGAAAAACAAACACGCAGTGGGTTCATCTGGAATGCCTGGGAGAGAAGAACACTGAATAACGTGGCTTGTGAAGAGTACTCTTGAATTCCCACATCACTTAGGCTGGTACAAAGAAATAATAACTTTTAGATCTGTTACCTTCCCAAAACACACAGTAGAGCCCCTCCATCCAAAGGCAACGATCTCTTTACCAATCCTTCTTAACAACTTCTCTAGACAAATGTGGAACATCTCTGCCTGATGAAGCTGAAATGGAATAATTTCACATTGGGGGGGGAAGTTTGAGGTTTATTTCTCTCAAAACGAAGAAAAGCTGCAGGGAATTTGGCTAGCAATTAGTCTAAAATCAATGGGAGATTACACATTGCTTATGCTGAATATAAAGAATTAACAACTAAGGTAACAATTTTTACAGACACAGAACTTAACCAAGGTCCACTTGGGATTTTCATTTTAGGCTACTAAGGATTTGACTTGTGACTTTGTCAACTTTAAGACATGAAAAGCTTCTCCATCCAATCCAATCCCATTTAACGTGAAGACATAAAAAGCTTCAGTGGAACAAGATGATCTACTTTTAAAAATCCTGCTGTTTCTCTCTGCAGAACTGTCTTTCATGGCACCAAACTTGCTTCTATTTTCCTCCCCATCCCCACAAAATCTCTCTCGGTTGATACCCTTCAATCATGATTAATAGGCCTTTCTTAGTCTCCCTGACAAATGTTCCTACTTGCTTTATCCAGAAGCTGGCAATGACATTTGCATCTTGCTTGGTGTTTTGTATTGGACTAAATATCATGATATGAGAACAACTGCAATATTTTGCTGAATACAACACCATGCTGCAGGCTGCATCAGGTGTGTGGGAATAAGTAGGGAGGATGATGGGGTTTGGTAGGGCTGGTTCACCAAACTCATTCATTCTGTCCCAGCCCACCAGTGTTCCACCTGGAAACAGAACTGTCTTTAGCTGGCAACACAGAGCAGATTTGCTATCGCTTATGTGCTGGAACTGTCATGAATATGTCACAAAACATGGAATTTGTCCATATGCTTGGAATTCAGTCAACTATACCTGAAAAAAAAAAGAGATTAAAACTGTCAAGCAAGCAAAGATTAAAAGTTTGTAACTTAAAATAAAAGAGCTTCAGGACTGTTGAGCATTACATTTCAAATAGTGAACTGCTCCAGACTTGCAGTTGCTTAATGTGAACACAAGGTAAGGGTAGCCACAGATTTATGCTTGGATGTCAACAGCGAGCTTGAACTGTGACAAGACATCGAAATCAGCAGTGATCTACACACAGCAGAGCCAGTGGTATCCTGGCTGCTGAAGGATGTGTGTGCATGCAGCACCTGTGGTTATCAGGCCAGTAAATAAAACAGAAGTAGAGTTTCTGGCCCTTCTTAGATTCAAGGAACATTTGATCTGATTTACTGTATTACCCTTTTCCAGACTAATTCTTCACTACTTGTTTGTGTCCCTAAAGCACTTATGGTGTCACCTTACTGTCAACTAGAGTGAAAAATACAACCTGACATGAATCCAAGTGAGCCTTGCTGACGCTGCACTGGAGTTGCCCAGTAAGAGCAGTAAGTGACCAGTGTAAGATCCCAGAAACCTTGAGACTTCATCCCCAGCTTGTTGCATCAAGGGGCTGTACTCAGGAGGCATAACAGGCCAAAGAAGAAAGGAAAATCTGCACCTTTCCCTTCTTGATTATTGTACCTAGGATGACAGAAGCAGCCATTAAGGGAGGCAGAATGCATCATATCAGTCTGTCCTCAAATGGATCAGTGCACAAAACAAAGCATCAAATGTGGGGAAGAAAGTGAAGAGAGGAATGTAGCAGGCTTTTCTGCCACTCCTGCCTGTCACCCTCTGGACACTGAAGAAAGTAATAGACACTGCAACTCACTCCTTAACTAAGCAAGCTAAATTCCTCCTTCAGATAACCTGGAACATCACTGCCAACAAATATGTATCATCTACTAAATGGTACTAAATGTCCACCTTTGGAAAGAGAAAGAAAATCCAGAGCCAACTAATGGAACTGTTGCAGGCATTCTCCTTGGGTTCATGGCCTTTATTGAATCAGCTTATAAATCTCTATTGAATCAGCTTACAAATCTCTGGATTTGCAGGGCTTCTGAAAGACTCCATGGCCTTTGCTGAAGAACATCTTTCCTTTCTGGTTCTACAGGCAGGAGCTTAAATTTCTGGGAATTGCTTCTCAGTTCCTAAATCACAGAGGAATCCAAGAGCAAGGATCAACCTGAGGTATCCCAGGTGTGAAGAAGTATTTGCATCCACCTCCTAGCATCACACAAGCATTCTGACCTATTGCTGGCAACATGGAGACCTGGGACAGTGAGAGTGCTCTTGATCCCCCCTGCTCTCTTCTGCTGCTGTTGTTTTTCTGGCCCTTCTGAGTTAGTGTTGAATGGGTGCTAGGAAGCATTTGGTGGTTGGAGGAAGTGATTTGTATATTGTATTGTTTCCTGTAGTCAAGACCTTCACGAGCCAAACAAACCCTGCTAGGTTTTGGTTCCTGTGTAAAAGCAGCTACTGGGAAAAGCTTTTGGAGCAAATAAACCTGGAAATCTTTGAAGGCTGTTCTTGGCAGAGTGATGGGTTACAATGAAGCGGGACTAAAGTACCTGAAACGGAAAGTGTCGGTGCTGCAGAAGCCCTAACCCACTGCAGCAAGTCCCAGTCCTGCTGCCCTCAACTGTCACCAGATTCATGCTGTCACCAGGGTGCACTGAACCTCCTGGTTTGCAACTAACTCATTTGCACAGGGCTCTCCGCTCAACCCAAACTCATCCTGCTGTCAAGTCTGAAAGAATCCATGGAGACTGGAGATAAGAGTTATTTTATCCAGCACATGAAACCTTCACACACCTTCACATTTAGATGACTCTTACCTCTTTCTGGTGATACTTTATTGCTACCTTTAGCTTTGCCAAATCATGACATTTTTGGGGATCCAGCTCTTCGCTTTGATCATCTCTGTGATTGAGAATGATCTCCAATTCTCGGGAACTCCGCGCTTGATCCAAAAGGTCCTTAGCAAAACGCTTGCACTGCTGTGAAAGCTCTTCATATTCAGCCTTGAACTCATTTTCCACTTTGCTGAGCTCCTTGAGCTCCCAGCCCAGTCGGAAAGCTGTCAAGATGGGGTCCTCACTTGATAAGGCAATCAACGAAGGGCTGGCTAAGGCTTTGTAGATGTTCAGCCTTGATCTGGAATGCCTCAGGCTGTCCACCTCTGAACTGGAGACACATTCCACACAGTTGCATCTGATCTGGTGTGGGCGTGGAATTGTTACCCGTCTTTGGACAAGCAGTTTGATGATTTCATAGTTGTTGGTGTGAGCCGCCAGCATTATTGGGGTGATGTCTGGAGTGAATTCTGAAAACTGAGTGTCCATCATCAAGGTTGGAACCTATACAAAGGGATAAACCACAGTCATATTTCACGTGGAACGGCAGAAATCAGATGTCCCTCCTTCATGCTTTTGAAGTGACGCCATAACGAAACAGAGCTTTTACAATGCCCTCTGTTCTTTAAATCCTGTTGTATCCATGCACACTCACACCTCTCCCATTCCAGCAAAACCGTCTCCCCCCAGATCATGCCTGCCTGCCTCCTGAGCAGGAACCTGTGACGATTCAGTTCCCAGCCTGCTGTAGAAGGCAGTCACCTCCCCACCTGAATGTTTTCTACCTGCTCTGAAATGGGTGCTGGCTCACATACCCAAAGGTGGAATTTTGTACAGAAAAAGAAAGGCAAAAGACCCAGGTAATTATACAAAAAAGAAAGTCTAGAAAATAGGGAACACTGAATAGACTTCAATAACTGTAATTATTTGCATTATATAGCTGCATTGGCATGCCAAGAACATGCTTGCAGATGGCCTTGCACAAACCAAACCAAACACTGACCTGCAGTTGAGCAAAGCTCTTCCTCACCTTTTGCCCACTGTTTTTATGTGAACATACCTTTGTGTGGCAGGATACATTACATAACTGCCCTTAGAATAGATCTGGTGGTTTGTTTTTTTTAAAATGGGTTTGAAAAAATCTAAATGTAAAATTAATGAGCCATAGTCCACTACAAATAAGACACTCCAGGGTGTGCATTATTCAGCTACTGTTGCACTTCTCAAAAGATGAGCTTAATGCACACCCTGTTGTGACTTATTACTATATGCAGCGTGCAGAATTAGACCAAAATGCTCTTACATCCGAAGCACGCAGTGTGTTTCCATTTGCAGCAGAGGCAGCTCTCTTTGTTGTGTGTTAATCATTACTCAAGCATACTGTACTCCGTGTGCCCACCGCTCCTGCCCTGGCAGTTGGCATCCTGCTGCTCAGGGGGTGATTGCTGGGTTTGGTGAACAGTAGGCCCATTTCCCGTCGCAAATGTCAGAGGTGTTTCAGAGAAGCTATTGTCAAAGAGTGCTAATGATAGGAAACATGAGTCAGCCTGTGAAAATCCAGGAGTAAAGAGGCGATAAAGTAGCAGGAAGTAACCTGCTAGAAATCCTTCTGTAGGCTGTGCCTGAGCCTGGTTATGAGAGAGTGAAGCTCTAACCTCTGAATCTGAGTTCCCCGGGAGTTAAGTGCCTCTCCAGCGCTAAAGAGCTAAAGGCTCCTGGGCTGTAGCTGGTTGATAAACCTCTCCATAACCCAGACGTGACAGCAGGCAGTTGACAACACACAGCGCTCCCCCAAAGGTCAGCCCCACACTGAGGTACAGGGTTATTTGCTGGACCAGGGCTCATTGGGTGGCTGGAGGTATTTTTGGGAATCCTACAGGTTTGTTACCCTGGATGTGGCACATGAGGAGTTAAATCTCTGGCAGCCAACAGACACACAGGTGTAAAGAGGATTTGCTAAGGAGGCTGGTCCCTACAGAGGCTGCCGGGGGGGAGCCTACAAATACAGCTCATGGGAAGAAGAGAGTGGTGATGAGGGTCTGCTGTGGGTCATGGAGGGCTTGGTGTTTCTTAGCAAGGTTGGGTAAACGTATTTCAAGTAACAAACAGCCAAAAGCAGCTCCCTTTGTGAGGTTTTTGACATTCTTTTGCTTTGTTTGGCTTGTTTAGGTGCTTTGTTAAATGTCAAGAGAAAGGTAAAGGCTTTTCTTTTTCCTCTCTCTTAGAAGCAATTTTTTTTAAAGCCCTGAATAGCTGCATTTATCTCGCTTCCCCTCCTTTTCCAGTCAGTCACTGGCTGTTGTATTCAGAGCCTCTGCCTCAAAGGAAGAATGTTTTCCCTCTCTATCATTCCTATTACTGTCAAGTTTCATCTTGTTTTTCTATATGGAAGTTACTGTACCCAGGGCTGTGAAAAGGATTTTCAGCTTTACCCAGGTGAGGTGCTTGTGTTGCTCAGACTATGAAATGGGTGCTTGCAGACAGGTAGTAATGCTGCAGGTGGGGATAGTGTTAATCTTGTCTGCTCCTCCCTACTCCTAAGGCTTCCTAAATCTGTATCTAGGGCTCTCAAAATGGTTGTCCCAAGGTCTGGAATCAAACTGGGGCTATCTATCAAGTGATGTTAAATCCCTTATTCTGGCTCATATCAGAGGTCCTGAACTGGAGCACTGCTTCGTTTGGGCTCAGGCTGCTGTGTGGAAGGCATGTTTTCCCGGGCAGCTTCCAGTACTTTTCATTAAGGGATAAGAAGGGAAATGGTGCTGCAGAGACATAGAGTCTCCCTGGGGCCTGGGAGAAGATCAGTGGAAGGCCTCAGTCACAGGAGCTGAAGCTTATTTCTGATTATAGCTGAGCAACAAAACAAGCCACTGAAACACCAGACAGAACAGTGTGAACGATGGCTGCTGGGGCCTCATTTCCATCCCTGCCTGCTCCAAAGGCCAGGCATGGGCTAAAACATTCATGTCTCGTGGTCAGTATTTTTGTTGTCCCCTTGCACAGTGCTTTGGTAACCTGCATCTTAACAAAGTGTCTGGTTTTAAAGATGGGGATATGCAAAGCGAGCCTGTGCTCTGAGGGATGTACTCTGTGTATCATCACTGGAGGGGCAGCAGAGATGACGGCAATGCGTTGTAATTGCTGATGTTCCTTCTGCACTACTCCGACAGGCTGAGTGCATGTTTAAATCAGCTGCTTCTATGTCTTGGGTTACCTTACAGTGATGGAAGCAGATGAGGAATAAATTATTCTACCCCAGGGCTCTGTGAGGCTCTACCAAGGTTATTTTCATTAGGTGACCTGAATAACGTTCTTTTCCATTAACCTCATCACCTGACACAAGCTGTTAAGCTGAGTCCTTCAGAACCTTATTGCCACTACTTGCATAGGAGCGTGTGCCTTGTCTGTATTTCATCTTGGTAATGTTCACTGAAGAAATTAACTACCACTAGCAAGTGACTGAATGCTTGCTACCAACTTTCTAGACTTAATCCTCATAAAGGTAGGCTGCTTACCACCGCTGCTTCTCTGAATGGTACTGCACTGAGTGAAAAATCTCCTTTATTTAAAAGACTGGGGGGAAAGAAACAAGCTTAATGAATTTGAGAGGAAAATGGAGGATTAGCTCACGTAAAAAACAAGTTTTCCAGTAAATACTGCACTGCTGGAAAGAAGCTCTGGATAGGAGGAGTAAGAATCTCTGCCTATGTTAGTAACTAGTACAGTGTAAGAGGAGCAGAAATACAGAGCAAAAAAAAACCCCATCCCAAGCCTGGTACTGAAGACCCAATGGCCTTATTGTAGGTCTTTCAGGAGTTTTACTCCGGACTTAACCTAGTCTGGTGTCTGAGGGCCCATGGAGCACGTGCTTTGGTTTAGTGCTGTGTAAAAGCAATGCAGCTCCAGTGCCCTGAGACTGCGCAGCGGTGTGAACCACAGCACGGTAAATGGGGAGGTTAAGGAGATACAGCTCAGAAATACGCTCTTCAACCAAGCTAAAAGACTAATATGAATGATCTTCTGCCTGCTTTTCATGGACCATGGAAGCTAATACCCAGGTTTAAACACCAGAAGATTTAAAAGCAAGCTGTAGCCTTTCTACAGCATGCCATTTATCTGTGCGTAGAAAGAGGATGACTAAGGGAAAATAAGCTGTTCTCAGGAAAGGAATTTGCCAGTTAAGTTCAGAATCTTGAACTCCAAGGAGAGCGTGGCTCTGTTTAATGGCTGTTTTGGGGATGGCTTCCTGTTCTCTATGTATGCTTTTCTGCCTTTCCATACTGATAGTCCTGATTATGGCCTGGTACCCCTCCAAGGCTCCCTTCATACTCGGGTGTCTCCTCAGCGTTCACCTTTACTTGTGCTCACAGCTGCAGTCTCCCTAGAGAACAACTTGTCAGTGCTTCAGATCTGATCTGGAAAGAGAGTATCTAGAAAGTAAAGCAAAAACTAACCAAAGGATCCTTTACCTTCTGAAGCTGTTTATAATCTCTGACAGTTTCTTGTGTCAGAGGCAGTTTAAACAAGTGTCCTCTCTGGCATCGAGAGCGTTTCCACTTTTGCTTGACAATAATAATGCTTTTACCCGTTACAGGTGGAACTGCCCCATTTTCAAGCCATCTCCATTCTACAGACTAGCACCTCACCTGGACCAGTGTAATGAACTGTAAGTATGGCCATAATCAACAGTGCACATATTAATCTGCATTATTTTCAGCTTGCGTAACTTTGGTACAACTGTACGTTATAAAATACTTTAATTGCCAAAACAACGTTTCACTAAACAAACCCAACTCCTGCAACCTCACTGGAAAACTTCAAATTTAACATTTATAGAACTGGAAGCCTGAGCAATGATTTCCCCTTTCGAGTTTGCTTTTGTGCATGCAGCCCCATGGGGGAGGCGTGTTTGTCTTCCACAAGCATGTAACGGGCACAGCCGAGTTCTGTCATTCTAAAAGGCTTTTGTGCTCAGTGGTCAGACAGAGCTTTAGCAGTGACTGTGATTTTGTTCAGAATCCTGTGGTACTTTCGCTGCAGCTCTATAAATAGAGCCAGAGAGATGCAGTCAGTGTTGCCAGACTGCGGGTCAGCCGTGTTACCAGCAAAAGGGTCTTGGAAAACATCAGTATTGTGACTGGCATAACCAGCTGCATGCTGCTCCTTGCCTAAACCCATAAATAAATTCTTTCATTGACAGAACCTCAGGGGCATTTGTTTCCTCATGTGGGACTTCAGAAAAATGTTACATGCCGCTATGAATTTAAGCATTCATTCTGGTTGATGCAGTGGTGCAGGTTTCAATAACCAAGTATCTTAATCAGAGATGCCTTGAGAGACATCTTCTATCAGAGTAATAACAGTATCTGTATTTATAGCGAGGTTGTCTTTTCTCTAAAGAGCAATCCATTGACTGAAATGATGTAATTTGGTTAATGAAATACAATGAACACCACAAATTGATAACAAAGTAATGGACTTTAAGGGCTTTTGTACTGGTTATGAACAAGTTTGTAGCTCTGGCATAAAGCACAGGTGGTTACAGAAGTACTTTTGGGCAAGCTCTACTGTTGTTATTGAAGTATTCCAGTGATTTCAATACAGCTGTCCCAGAATATCCAGCTAAAGAAAAGGCTCCTTCTGCTCACTGACCTACATGCCTGTAAAGCCACATAAAGTCTCTGCCCCTGAGACTGGTACTGCAGAATGGGGAACATTAATACCTCTTAGTGCCTTGTAGCAAGCAAAATTCTGATACCCGTTTACCAGATGGCACATATTAACGCTGAAATGGGTATCTTTGATTAAAAAAAACGCATAATGTGATGCATTCCTACTGAAATAATGTGGAAAATTAGGTTTGTGATATCTGTATAATCAAAATACAGATATATCTGCTCTAGATTCTTCAAGGTTTAATTTAGCTTCTTATCCATGTGTTTGAAAATGGAGGTAGACCCAAGGGATTAGTTTTCAGAGCTGAAATGAAACTTAGTGCATCTGACAGTGGCAGAAGTGCATCCGAGCTTGTGCTCAGCCGTGTGTTTAGGAAATGCAGCACAGCCAGAGAGATTGTCAAAAGATGTCATCATTTGTGGTCGATGCTATATAATAACGTCTGTTTTGTTGGGGATTAAAACAGAGGAGTCCAGAGAGAAGCCTTCAGAAGGAAAGGATTTTGTAAATATGCATTTAAATGGCCTGTGGCAACTTGTTCCAGACAGAGCACTTTCTCCTCTAAGCCACTCTCCCTTTCTGATGCGAGAGGAGGAAATAAGACGAGGCACTTGAGGATGAAATGAAGAAAGAGCACAATCAGTGTGGAGTTTATTCTCCAAGTCACAGAGGGGTGCTGTTAAAGACCTGGTTTGTGTTTGAACCTCTTCTATTTAAATGAAGTGCAGTCTTGAGGTCTGCTTTGCCTTGAATTCCGGTGTCTTGCTCTTGCTACTGAACCCAGTCGGAAGAGGGACTGGTGAGTGCCTACCGTTGTCTAGAGAAGCAAGGCCAGTGTTGTGCCATGAGCAATTGCACCCTCTCCTGGTTATGACTCTGCGAGAGCAGTTGAGAAGCTCATGGTAGTGACAACTTACATGTTATGTTGTATTATCTCTACGATATGACCAACCATCAAATGAATCTTGGTTGTTATATGCTTATGTAGCCTGGGGCCAGCTTCACTTGTGCAGTAAAACAAACAAGGGACAGAAGTTTGGGACTGTTAGAAATCCAGGCATTACATGGTTTAAGTGACATCAGAAACTGGCTCACAGCACGTTATGGATCTACCAGAGCCTTGTACAGAGATTCCCTGGCTGCTTGCTGGACCTGTTTCCTGAGACCCCCTGATGCCATCTCACTGTAAGTCCAGTGTTGCTGACATGAGAGTAAATCTAGTTGTCTTGTGCGGCTTGGACAGGCAAGACTAGTTCACACATGTCTGCAGCTGGGTTGGGTTTATTTTGTTTCCTCATTTGGAAATATAAAATGCTGTTTGTTCATTTTTTCACCTTCAGATCATTTTAAGAATTACTCTGTGACAGGAGCAGCTGCTTTGAGTAAAAATAAAAACGACATCCTAAACATTTTTAATATTTTTAAGTTTGGAAATGAATTTTAAGAGCTTACTTAAGCCAGTCCAGTCCATAACTACATTTAAGGCCTTGGAATGTCATCCAGGTTTTTAATTTTATCTGGTTTCTCTATTTTCTCTTCTTAATGGTAACAAGGACAAGATGTGCTAATACAGGCTAATAATCATGCTATCTATAGCCGCCTATGTCATCTTTGTACATAAAATGTGCCTATTTCCTGCTATTTATTGCTGTGTATGGATGAGAGATGTTTCATTAAGTTTAGGTGAGGTAATATGTTGCTAAAAGGGCTTGAAAAGGGAGGGCTTTTTGCTTGGGAGAAGTGGGGTTGTGTTCCTATTCAACCACATGCCTTTAAAAAAAGAATGAGATTAAATCATAAGACAACATCACAGGGAGGAACGAGTGGCTGCATCTGGTGCCAGCCCAGTGCTGTTTGATGCTGCACGAACACATCTTGATGCTCACAAACCAGGAGGCTGCATTTCTCCCCATTCTGACTATTGAGCTGTGCTTTTGGCATTCTGGTACTAACCAAGAAGACACTGTGGCTTCCGAAAAGATCCCTGAATTTGTGATAGCAGAGAAATGACAATCTAGACAGATGGCAGGGTCTCGCATGAGAACAAAATCTGCGTGGTTGTGATCTTCCTTTATTATTACCACTCAGGCAGTGACTGTTTCTTATTTCTGATGCTAACACACCCCCACTGCAACCAAAAGACTGTCCATCACAGGGATAAACAAGCCATAAAGGTGCCATTCTGTTTTGCAAACCCAAGCACAGCTCTATTCCTCAGCCAGATGAGGACTAGGGGACTTCTACTAAACCATCCTGCAATTCTTTATGGATCCCAGAGCTTTGTTTCGGAGGATCCTGTAATGCATGTTTAATTTCCCCATTAAAAGAAGCTTCCCTTGGAAAATGGGTTGCGACTATTGCACCAGGCAGACTCTCCTGCATATTTGTATCAGTGAATCTAGATAGCCACGTCAAAAGCCCCTCAAGGGCTTCAGAAGTCGTACAGACCAGAGGCAAAACCATGTGTTCTGTGATGTAAGGGAGCAGCTAGTGCTGAAATTCGGGCTTATGAGCAAAGGGTGGTGAATCAACTCAGCGCATGCATGGATGCTGCATAGGTAATGAAATATGGTTTTCTGAAACTTCAAACCCTCATCAACAGATCAATAGAGAGTCCAATGCAGGCAAGTGCTAAGATCACTCTGACACACTAATAAAGAGAACTCCCTGGGAAGCACCTTGTGTAACAGTGCATTCCCAACTTTTCAACGTGTCTATACGTTAAATTAAAAGCACAACATGCCTGTGCATGTTGCAGTGCAGTTCTTGCCCTGACCCCATCAGCTCTCCTAGGAGCTAATAACAGACTTCATATTGGCCTAGGAGAAAGGGCCAGTGACTTCTTTGCCACTGTCAGATGTCTGGTAGCTGACACTGCAGCCTGCAAGCCCTAGCTCTGGTGCTACCCATTGGGTCTACACAATACATCATCAGAGCTCTTCATTTTCAAACAAACAAGAGGAATTAGAGATGTGTGCACGTCTACGGGGGTATGATACAATAGGCATCACAGAAACATGGTGGGATGGCTCCTACGACTGGAGTGTTGGAATGGAAGGTTACAGGCTCTTTAGGGAGGACAGGCCTGGCAGGCGGGGAGGGGGAGTTGCCCTTTATGTTAGGGATAGGCTGGAGAGTATGGAACTGTCACTGGGGACAGGTGAGCAGTTAACAGAGAGTTTGTGGGTCAGGTTTAAAGGAAATATAGCTATGGGGGACATTACTGTGGGGATCTGTTACAGACCGCCTGATCAAGGAGAACCTGCGGATGAAGCACTCCATAGACAGATAGGAAAAGCCTCACGCTCACAGGCCCTTGTTCTCATGGGTGACTTCAACCACCCTGACCTTGTTGGAAGGACGGTACGGCCCGGAACAAGCAATCCAGGAGGTTCCTCGATTGTGTAGAAGACAGCTTCCTTCTGCAAGTAATAGAGGAGGTGACAAGGAGAGGTGCCGTGCTTGACCTCCTGCTCACCAGCAGGGAAGGGCTCGTTGGAAATGTGACGCTCCAAGGCAGCCTTGGATGCAGCGATCATGAGATGCTCGAATTTGAGATCCTCAGGACAGTGAGAAGAGCGTGCAGCAAGCTCACTGCCCTGGACTTCAAAAGAGCAGACTTTGGCCTCTTCAGGAACCTGCTTCGGAAGGTTCCATGGGATACAGCCCTAGAGGGCAGGGGGGCCCAAGACTCTTGGTTGATATTCAAGGATCACCTGCTACAAGCTCAGGAGTGTTGCATCCCAACCAGAAGGAAGTGCAGCAGGAAGGCCAGGAGACCTCCTTGGATGGATAAAGAGCTCCTGAGGAAAATTCAATTGAAAAAAGAGGCTTATAATAAGTGGAAGCAAGGACAGGTGGCATGGGAAGAGTACAGGGATGTTGTCCGGGAAGCTAGGGACCAGGTTAGGAAAGCTAAGGCCCAGTTAGAATTAAACTTAGGTAGAGGTATTAACGATAACAGGAAGGGATTCTACAAGTACATAGCAAATAAAAAACAGAGAGGGAGAATGTAGGCCCCCTCAGGAAGCTCTCAGGAGAACTGGCTACACAGGATTTGGAGAAGGCTGAGGTTCTGAATGACTTCTTTGCCTCAGTCTTCACTGGCAAAGGCTCTGACCAAACCACCCAAGTCTCGGAAGGCAGATGCAGGGACTGTGAGAATGAAGACCTTGCGCCCACTGTAGGAGAGGATATGGTCCAAGACCATCTTAAAAATCTGATCGTGCACAAGTCCATGGGTCCTGATGAGATCCATCCGCGGGTCCTGAAGGAGCTGGTGAATGAAGTTGTGGAGCCGCTGGCCATCATATCTGAGAAATCCTGGCAGTCAGGGGAAGTTTCCGATGACTGGAAAAAGGGAAATATAACCCCCATGTTCAAGAAGGGGAAAATGGATGACCGGGGAATTACAGAGCAGTCAGTCTCACCTCTGGGCCTGGCAAAATCTTGGAGCAGATTCTCCTGGAAGGCATGCTAAGGCACATGAAAAACAACAAGGTGCTTGGTGACAGCCAGCATGGCTTCACTAAGGGGAAATCCTGCCTGACCAATTTGGTGGCCTTCTATGATGGGGCTACAGAACTGATGGACAGGGGTAGAGCAGTTGACATCATCTGCCTGGACTTGTGCAAAGCGTTCGACACTGTCCCACACGACATCCTTGTCTCTAAATTGGAGAGACATCAATTTGATGGATGGACCACTCGGTGGATACAGAACTGGCTGGATGGGCGCACACAAAGAGTTGTGGTCAATGGCTCAGTGTCCGGCTGGAGACCAGTAACGAGTGGTGTCCCTCAGGGATGGGTGTTGGGACCGGTCTTGTTCAACATCTTTGTCGCTGACATGGACAGTGGGATTGAGTGCGCCCTCAGCAAGTTTGCCGATGACACCGAGCTGTGTGGTTCGGTTGATACCCTGGAGGGAAGGAATGCCATCCAGAGGGACCTCGACACGCTTGTGAGGTGGGCTGATGCCAACCTCATGAAGTTTAACCATGCCAAGTGCAAGGTCCTACACCTGGGTCGGAGCAATCCCAGGCACAGCTACAGGTTGGGCAGAGAAGAGATTCAGAGCAGCCCTGCGGAGAAGGACTTGGGGGTGTTGGTCGATGAGAAAATGAACATGAGCCGGCTTCAGTGTGCGCTTGCAGCCCAGAAAGCAACCGTATCCTGGGCTGCATCAAAAGGAGCGTGACCAGCAGGTCGAAGGAGGTGATCCTGCCCCTCTGCTCTGCTCTTGTGAGACCTCACTTGGAGCATTGTGTGCAGTTCTGGTGTCCTCTACATAAAAAGGACATGGAACTGTTGGAACAAGTCCAGAGGAGGCCATGAGGATGATCGGGGCTGGAGCACCTCCTGGATGAAGACAGGCTGAGGAAGTTGGGGCTGTTCAGCCTGGAGAAGAGAAGGCTGCGTGGAGACCTCAGAGCAGCCTTCCAGTATCTGAAGGGGGCCTATAGGGATGCTGGAGAGGGAACTCTTCATTAGGGACTGCAGTGATAGGACAAGGGGTAACGGGTTAAAACTTAAACAGGGGAAGTTTAGATTGGATATAAGGAGGAAATTCATTACTGTGAGGGTGGTGAGGCACTGGAATGGGTTGCCCAGGGAGGTTGTGAATGCTCCATCCCTGGCAGTGTTCAAGGCCAGGTTGGACGAGGCCTTGGGTGATATGATTTAGCATAAGGTGTCCCTGCCCATGGCAGGGGGGTTGGAACTGGATGATCTTCAGGTCCTTTCCAACCCTAATTATTCTATGATTCTATGATTTTGCCTCACACCTCCTTCTCAAGGATTCAAGATCACCCAGGGAGGAAGGCAGTGGGGAGAGAGGAAAGAAATTCCCAGTTAAATGTAATCATTAACTGAAGTGGTCTTTGATTTCTCTGCTGCTTAGTTTAATTAGATGGGAATCATTCTGAAGGCAGCCGCCAATGTCAAAGGCATGTTAACTGTAGCTGTGAATTATTACTGCATCAATACCAATAATGAAAAGCTTGGATGCAAGCAGAGCCATTAGGCTTTGGAGCAGTAACAACTAGTTTTCTGTTTTCAGACACAATCGTTCTTCCTTAGTGTGCCTTTCAAATATTTTCGTACTGAGAACTTGAGGCCAGTTTTTCTTAACTGCTTCTATTCTTCAGAACCTGTGTTTCTATCTAACAGGTTCAGCCTTCCCTTTTCACTGTGGACCTCTCATATTAACATGGAAATGGCTGGTTTGAGTCATACCAAAGGGCACAGTATCTGCACTGAGTCATACCACTCAGCCTGTTACCCTCTCTCTTCCTGCTTGACAGCAGGAATTCAGTGACAACGGGTCATGCCTATAGAATTCCTCGATACAAACGCCCAGGTGTCAGCAACACCTTCCTGAATTAGCCAAACCTTTTAAATCCAGGAAAACCACAAATACTGCTGGTAGGCAATGGTCAGCACTGCAGAAGGGGTACACGGGGCTGCATGCACTTTGGTCTTACTTTGATCACTTACTTGTACCTCACACCTTTGTAATGCTCCCTGCATTATGTATCTATTACCACCATGTAAGCAAGACTCATTTGTTCACCCTGTGTATGAGTGATGTCCCCACATCCATCCTCGGCTTCTAGGCTAAGAGCTAGTGCTGCAAGGCTTAACAGTTATAGGGAAGTCCACAAGTCTCTCTTTGGGTAATGAGACAGGATGATGTTTCTCACACCTACAACCCCCGGTCCTGCCGCAGGGCACCTCTGTGCACTTGCCTGCAGGTGAGACATGCTAGGGCATGAGGAGCACCAACTGCTTCTAAAACTCTTCTCTCTGCCTTTTATGTCAGGAGGTATCTGACAACTGATCTGTTTCTTTTGACTTAAAAAGTCCTGTCAGTGATAGCACAGGGCTGACAATGCTGGTAATGAGCCTGTACATCTAATTAGTATCAGCAAGTCTGCAGAAATCAAGGGCTGTTGGTGGTAAGAACTAAACTTTGCACCGGACTCTGAGTATAAAGAACCCTACGTGAGGAGGAAAACTAAGGTAAACCTCACTGGATTAAGGAAGTTACCGGACTTGGGCAAGAATAAAACGGTTTAATGCAACATAACTTCTGGTTCACAAAAGACTGCCTCTAGGCTGTTAAGCTGTCATGTTGACACAAAGATTAAGGCAGATTTTCACTCATCAGCTCATCTGGAAAAGGATTTTTTGTGCTCAAATTTGAAGTTCACTAATACTATCAAGTGCAGCACCTTCCACCAGCAGGTATCTGAGGATTAGCAACTAAGACTGAAAACTTGCCTTTTATTCTCTATAGTTTCCTCTTCACAAACATATTCTTCTAGGGTTTATTTCTGCAAAGCTCCTTCTTTTGGAAGCCATATGGACAGGTATCTGTTGAGATCTCATTGATTCAGGCCTCTGGTCCACTGCAACAAACTGAATCACAGTCATAAATACTGAGATCCCTTTTCTTCTTACTCTCATTATTGAGGAATTGCATTTGTAGTCCCATCTGTGAACCAGATTAATTTGGAGCCATCTGCCATGAGCAAATTGCTAATTTTGGCAGATAGCAGAGAGATGCTAGTATCATCCTTCTGTAAACATTTGATGTCAGCTCCGATTGTTGTGAAGAAAACAGCTACCCATAAAGGTGCTTATGGCTACACCATGAAGGTGCAGGAACTCAGACGACTGATCACAGCTCCTTAAAGAACAGCAAGAGGGCTCAGCAGTCAGCACAGACTGTGTCTGGTGTGCTGCAAACACATCCACTGTGGCAAGGCACAAAATGATGCAAGAGGGATCTGTGCAAACTGAATGCGCTGCCCTGAGAGCTGTGATCGTGTTTAGGGGAGAACTGGGGCCACTCCACTGAGCTCACACGAGTGCTGTGAAGAAAATGCCCCTGAAGAGCTCGCCTGGAGTCAGAGGGAAAACTTGTTCTGATTTTAGCGGTCTTCAAAATGCATGATGATGATTTTACTAATGACAAATACAAAGGGAATCAAATATGGAGGAAAATGTGAGTTTTGAGACCTGTGTTCCCTGTTCTTTGCTTGCTGGTGCATTTTAGGTGCAGACTCCAGCCTGGCTGAACACACAGCCCGCTGTACTGATGTTTGTACAGCAAAAATAATTCTGATATGACTTTTAGGGGGAAAAATAAAAGGCAAACCTCAAAGTTTGAATAGGTTGGGAGACAGAAGATTTTACTAAGAAAGATAATTTACTCAGCTGGCTTCACAGATCCATTGCCTCGCTCCTACAGCAGTAATGGACCAAGAAAAGAACTAATTTGAAGTTCCCTCTTAATTCCACCCCCATAGGACCCCAGCCAGATCTCTGGTTTTGACATGTACCAAAAAGGTCCATTTTGCCCTTATATGTATTGCACCTGTCCTGTGGAGAGACAACTCTGCAGTTTAACATTCCTACCCCAAAAAGATGAGCCACCTGATTCAGTAAGTCTAAAGTTAATACTGCATCTGTGTGTGCTGAGGTCTACTATTTCTAACCCAGCCCCAGGCTTTTTGATAGATATTCAGTGGTTTGTTGTCTTATTTAAGTAAGATGATACTCATCCTGTGGAACACCTGAGTGCGGGTTGCCGTGCTAAGCGGTCTGCAGTACACACATACTACTCTTCTGCCTCTATGCAGTACAACATCAGCCTGCTCACAGTGCCAAAAAGCAAACAATAACTATCAAAGCTCCAGATTAAACTCACTTTTCTGGAGAATACATATTCACTGAGTACAAATCTCCTCAGGAAAAGCACCACCTGCATACCCTCCAGGTGCCACAAATATTAGTTTGCTTTGTTGCTCCTCTTAATATTCATGAATAGGCTGTTTGCTTTCCAAATGTCTGTCATCTATTTGGGGAAAAACAAACTATCTGATGATTTAAGTGACCAATGAGCGATACAAAGTGACTGGCCAAAGCAAACTCTGATTTGACAAAGCTTGGAGGATTAACGGGAGTAAATGACATAAGGTTTGGAAATAACAAGTGAGCTTGTAAAGAATCATAGACCTATAGAAGCTCTTTTGTTACTTGATCTACTTTGAGCAGATAATTGAGTTTTCCTTTATTTCCCTGAGAATTCAGCCCTCAGTGCTGGGCCAGGTCCAGACTGTGCCCCACAGAGGTCAGTAAAGCTCCTACCTGCACTGTGGTGGGTGAGCAGGGCTGTCTCATCACTGCATGCTCTGCAAGCAGGCATCTTCCATTGCACCCTGCACCACACTTGCACACTGACAGTATCAAACAGTGCGAGTGCACCTCTGAGCATGGTGCAGCACGTTTGAGGAGAAGTTAGCTCTGATCTGAAGAAGAGAATGAGCCCCTTAAAGCCTGAGAGTGAAGCACACCAGCACACCTCTATGGTCTTCCCACTGTAGCAAAAGTAAGATGCTTGCACCATGGTGACTTTCACTGATCCCAAAATCTCCCAGAGGCGACAGCATCTTTCAAAGCAGCTCTAACATTATTAGCTCTAGAGTTATTTTGGCTGCAACTGGTGAAGTCTTCTCCCCAGCTTTATCAAGGGACTCACAGATCAGTACACAAAAGTGTGGCTTTAAAGTGTCAGGACCAAGCAGAAGATATTGGAGGAGAAAAGTTCTTAAAATAGCCGGTGAACCTTGCCTGGAGGTAAACCTACAAGGAAATGCATCTCAAGCTCATCGCTGTTCAGCACACTCATCTATCATGTGCCTTTAGAGAGAGGTGGCTCATGCTCCTGGCTCTCATACGCTCCACATGTAAACAGACTAATTTCTTCCTCTCCCAAGACACCCCTGACACGCAGGGCTGCAGTGCAGGAGAAGCGTGTTGTTATAGTTACTGGCTATGACTTGCCCTGCCATTAGCGTGTTATTTCCAGTAAATGGTGCTTAAACAGCAGTCGAGCACAGGTTTGTAGAATAATGACTGCCTACATTCACAATAACATGACACAGGCATTTCTGCCACCTATCTCTTCATCCATTTCTCCCTGTCCCTTATATTGTGATCCTCTTACATAAGGAACACAACAAAGGTCACTTCTTACATTCACTTCTGCTCCCTGGAAAGGTCATCATAAAGGGGAAAGCAGAGCTCTTCTCCTCGGGCAGCTCTCAAGTGACAGGTATAGAACACATCATCTTTTAGAGACTGGGGCTGGTAAGCAAAACTGCTTTGCAAGTCAAGTCTGCACAGAGCTATAGTTTTCTGCCTTGGTTTGGGTGTAGCTTTTGCTAGCTAGACCCAATCACTGTAACCCCACAAGAGGCTGGCATAACGCAACCTGGTACATTTTGAGTCAGGATTGTGGTATGACGATAAAGTTGTAGGAATGAGCAAAGATACATGCCCATAAAGTGGATTATGCTGAATGATGCTACTCAGCTGCTTTTGAGATGCAAAGACAACAATTAACTGAGCTGACGTGAACAGACACAAATAGGAACAGCGCTTCATGCCTGGCAGAGAGATGAGACTTTGGTACAGAGGCAATAATAACCTCTCAGAGGCAGACAGCAGGAATGTGGGAACTAACAGGGTTTCAGAGACCCCAGACTCAGATGAATGAAGGCGATGTATTGAACGTGTAGAGGCAATCAGAAGGTGCTGCTTCTGCACCTTTGCCGGGAGTGCAGCAAAGACAGACAGACAAACAGCCCCTAACTGGAAACAGGCTGCTACACGAGAGTCAAAGAGCTGTCTTCGCATGGGTTTGTCCAGGCAAACTGAACCTTGTCTACATTGATTAACAGATTATCCTCACCCTTACATATTAAGAAGTGGTATGACACTATCTTACAGATTTCTCAAGACAGATATAAGAGGTTCCATAAAGTGTGAATTTTTGGCACTACTCAACCAAAAAAGCAGGTTTCCTCTATGTGTTAGAACGTACAAGTAGCTGCTTAGGACAAAACCCTGCTAATCTAATTTATCAGGAGCTTCGTGTGGAAGCAGTTAGGCATGGGATTCCCAAAGGGCTTCCTGAGAAAGGGTCTAGCAAAGATAGCTGCTGAACATATAACGACACTGCTTTGGGATCAGCAGCTTGTGTTCAGCACCCCCTCCTGTATTAGCTTTGTGATTTGACAAGCTAACCGACTGCGTCCCAACTTTGCCTAACCAAGCCCTTATTTCCATTTAACGTTATATCACTATACACATGTATGCTTTCATACATACAATGAAATAAGTGTTAATTACCATCACTGCACGAGAGAAACTGCTGAAATGGAAGTCCCATCCTGCAGCCCTTTACCTGCAAATGCTTCCTGCAGTCTACTGACGAGCCTGAACCCCAGCCAGGGAAGTTAATCCTGGTGTGTACACAGGGTCTTGCATCAAGCCAGTACCAGTCTAAAACATACTGATGAAATCTGCTCTAGTAACAAACCTTGTAAATAAAGCTGAAACTGGCGCCGTGGCTCTTCTCCCACACACATGTTCTCCCTCGAGTTGTAAACTGCGCAGCAGATACAAACCTAGCTACAGAGGGATGGCTGCACGCTGGCAGAGAGAAAAATGAAACAGACCTACAGTGAAATGTATCATTGAACTAAGGATGCTGGAGCTCAATTTGAGCTGCAATAAGCCAACCTTATTTCACGGCCCTCTGTCCAGTTAAGCCAGCACGGCTGTGAATTTCAGTGGACACAAGTTTTGGTATTCAAGAGATCTTACACTTGCAGAAATCCACATGGATCCCATCACTTGCCATGACATTTCAGGAGAAACTTGTCATTAACCTGCACTAATTACTGGCAGTTCCTCATGCTTCTGGAAAAAAACTTCTTCTATTCTACTTTCTACCCTGTTGGCCTATAGGATGGTCAAACTTTCCAGAAGACCAAGAAAAAAAACAGCTCATTCTCCATGTATGATCCAAATTTTCCTGCTTACATTTTGTCTGACTAAAACCTAGCACTAACTTTTCAATTTTTAGGTCTGATAGAAGAGATTCTTCCCATCTCTTGTGCTTAAACCACATATTAGAATCCCACCGCTATAGCATGCAGAATGCTGCTGTTTCCAAGTATTAAGCTGAGCACTTCTGAATGTTGTCAAGGTTGATCCTTAATTTCTACTCTGGCTACATGAAATTACTATTTAAAACTATGTGCCAAGGGGCTTATCCATTGAAAACATTTTCTTCTATGACTGACTGGTATTAATCATTTTCTTCTTTTACACACAGAGGGATGTGTTCCAGTGGGCTTCAAAATGAGCCTTGACATGTAAGGATTATTCAAGTTTTGAATGCCCCTTTCTAAGCAGTGAACATGCAAAAATTGCCAGTGGTCAGGAACGTACATAAGCTGTTCTAGGGATTGGCAGTAAGTACCTGCAAAGGAAAAGCAGCAAATAAGAAGAAAGCAAAGTTAGGGACAGTGATAGGCGACACCTGAAGTGACAGGATTCAGACTTTGTGGCTTTTCACAAAGACCCTTCTGTAAGTTACTGATGGCCTGTAGCTAAGGATCCTTCCTCCAAGTCATAATTGTTCACTGCTCAGATATATAGCAGCTTAGCTCATGCTGTAACCTTATGTACTGCATCAGCATTTCTGAACGGGAGCTCTTTGGAGATGGAGTCCAAGAGGATGTATCTGTACTATGGCTAAGTACCGAAACCTAGCAGACTACTTGCTTGCTTACAGTTATTTATAAGCTTCTGAGCTTTCAGGATTTACTGGGGAAAACCAATTGCACTTAATACCAGAACAACAGCAGGGCAATAGTTCATATTTATAGATTGTAATATAATTTCAGACAGCCCCAAATTCCTTTATAAAGTATGTGTCTGTAAATCCACCTATAAATCAGTATGTTCACAAACACTGTAAGACTGAAAAGAACACTCAGTGAAATTGAAAATGCTGAGTATTTAAGTCAGGCAGAACATGTTTGCTCAGACTGGAAAGATAATCATCCACAAGGACTGCCCATGTCTAGCCAGGGCATTTAAAGCAATGAGCCTATAAGAACTTTGTTTTATGACTTCTGCACAGCAGCTCTCTGTGCAGTACCACTTCCCTAACACAGGATAATACCTCAAAACTGAACTGGAACACTCCACTAACCTGTTTTTCACCACTTGGCTTCCTGTAATTCAGCAGCAGCTCCACAGCTCCCACCACCTCTTTCCGTATTGCGTACAGCAGAGCATCTCCCACGTACACACTGTGGCTCAAAAGCAACTCCATGATCTCCAGATTTTCATTCTCTATGGCTATTAAAAGGGCACTGCGACCAAGAGGATCCATACAGTTAATGTTGATGTTGTAGTAGATCTCTGCCTCTTGCAAGGCATGTTTCACACTGGCATAGTCCCCCTTCTCCACAGCGCTGAGGTAGGCCTTCTCCTCCGCCGAGAGCTCTGCCTCCGCTCGCACGATCTGTAGTGGGATGCGGTCTCTGTACGGTGAGTAGTTTACCTTTTTGTAGTAGAGCTGGGCCATTGTTCATAGTGACTGGGCAACCTAGGGGGGAAGAAGAAGCATTCATAAGTGACAAAACAGACAAGCAACCCCTAACTGTTCTTCTAGGAGACAAACTGCAAAAGCTCCATCGTGGTGAAAGCTTCCGATCCCTTTTTAAGCTGTTTTATTCTCAAAACAATGACTCTAACACCCCCTGAGCAATCCCGCATTAAAAGGCCACCTGGATAAATGAAGGTGACGCTGCTGCTCAGAAGAGGTACACAGAATGGCACACAGTGTATCTCCAAACCTGGTTTAAACGCTATGCTATTGATCGATCAGAATCATGGGCTTGCTGTTTATGGATAATCTATCACGGCTGCAAAGAGGAGGACTTCTCATCTTTGCTTCATTTCCTGCTCAGTGTTTTTTCCACTTCCCTCCTTTTTCACTGCTGAACCAGGTCCTCAGCATCTCCGAGCTGTCGGTGGTGGGAGCTGCTGATTTGCACCCTCCTATTTACAGTAATAAGGTTTATTTTGATTATTTTTGCTGATTCTTCTCTGCTTCCATCTCTTAAAATAGGTTGTCATTTTTCCCTAATGTTTAGTCTTTGACTAGGTCACAGTCTTATTTTTAAAGCTGGCATGTTTTTAAACATATTTTCTCACTCTCCTCTTTTATAAATAGGACCTAAAGGCAGGCTGATGTAGAAAGCCACCACCCTTGCTCTTCAAAGGCAGTGGTGTTGTTTATGGTCTAGGAAAATAATGAGAAGTAAATCCTGCCTTGGAACAAGTGTAGCACACTACATGAATTGCTGTTTCTCCCCATGGCTCAAACATGAGCTGCACAGCTACTCGCACATCAACAAGAAAAGAGCTATGCTCATCGACCCCTGTTTGCCACCAAAAGCCAAATCAGGGCTAGGGGACACCAGCAGCTATTAACTAATTGGATGACTTATTTCATGCCCAAAGCTCGATAGTTTCCTGCAGGAAATCAGCCAGAGCTTTGCTCCATTCTAGTGCCCTATCCAGGAGAAAGAGGAGGCTTTGGTACAGAGATAATGAGTAGGAAGATCCTGAGGTTCAGGTGCCGAGCCATGAGTGAGGCTCTGTTTCTCCCATCCCACCGCACGCCATAAGGCAACCGTGTTTCAGCAGAGACAATCTGCATTCTGCCTTCAGCTCCAGCGTGCTGGGCCCGGTGCAGCAGCAGTGGGTGGATCTGAGCTCCAGCCCAGCTGACACTGCAACCGGTGGGTGGTTGTAGCACACAGCAAAGCTACATCTGCGAATTTTCCTGGGGAGCCAGAGATCTGGAACGGCGAGTTTGGCATCTCAAGCAATGTGCTGGATCCCGCTTCCCTACAAGTGCGAGGAAAGTTTTTGTTTGTTACACTTGCAGAGTTGCAGCTCTCTGCACATATGCTCCAAGCTGACGACACACAGAAAAGCGTTAGAGGCAGAAGGGCCGATCTTCTGAATAGAAGCTATCACAAACACATCGATCTGTTTCCTGGTTATGCTGCTGAAGCTTCTACAGCCAAGGAACAAGCTCAAGTGACTTAGGATCTTCAAGTCTCAATAAGCTACATGTATAGCCAACTACTCTGATCCTCAGAAGAACTAATGGTCACTGGACACTCTTCAAATTTTGGTTTTGAGAAGGTGAGGTCCGGACAATTCCCACTGAAATACTGGTCAGACACAAAAGGATGCAGAACGGGCCTCACAACAAGTAAAACCAAAGAGATCTTTGGGAAAGTAAGGCTAAGCTCTCAAGAGAGGGAACACCGACCAGTGGGACTGGTAGCAGAGGACAGCAGCCGCTGTGTGGAGATCTGCAGGAGAGAATCCACTGACTTCAGAAACCCCAAGGGATTCTGGTGACAAGTGAAGCTGCTAAAGTGGAGCTGAGTATTTCTCACTGCTCTTCAGTTTAATTGAGTGGTTTGTGGATGGTGAGTAACATTTGGAATGAGTTATAACAAATGTCACCTTCTGAAACATCATGCTAGAATTGGATCCCTTTCCTTTCCAACAGTTCTGGAGAAAGAAAGCTTCAGCTATCTTAACTTCTCAGTGAGATCTCATCTCCCAGTACAACCTCAGCTCAAGACAGCACTCTGTTAATACTTCAAGCAAGTAGGAAGCCTATAAAGCTAAACAGGACTCATAAAAGGAATTATTTGCCCTGAATAGCAATAGGATGGGGGGAATGGCTTTAACCTGACGGAGGGGAGACTGAGATGAGCTCTTAGGCAGAAGCTCTTCCCTGTGAGGGTGCTGAGGCGCTGGCACAGGGTGCCCAGAGAAGCTGTGGCTGCCCCATCCCTGGCAGTGTTCAAGGCCAGGTTGGACACAGGGGCTTGGAGCAAGCTGCTCTAGTGGAAGGTGTCCCTGGGCTTGGCAGGGATTGGAACTGGATGAGCTTTAACATCCCTTCCAACCCAAATTACTCTATGATTCTACGAATTCTTCTCATGCCACTATCTGCCCAGCCTAACAAACACGCACTGCTGACTGGATTTGGAAATGATGGCACGTAGTATCAAAACAAATACATGTCTGCCTGGATTATATGGCAGATTTCAGCAAAACCTTTAGCTGAGCCACCCCTCTGTCTGAGATCCAGCACAATTACAGATGGACCTCCCAAACCTGGTGTCTTTCTCTTCCAAAACTGGCTAACAGAGCATCAGTCAAGCATGTGGATGAAACAGTGATGCCAAGGATCACAGCTCTCTAGCTGTTGCTTCCAAGTGCCACCAATTTCCTGGAGGCTGCATCTCTTGATGAAACAAACAGACAATACTGGTAGACCACAGACCACCTGTGTGTCCCAGAGTGGTACTGACTCCTGCTTAACAGTTAAAAAATGGCATCAATATTGATGAAATCCGGGTAACAAAAGGGATTGGCAATTCATAGGTGCTCAGAAAGAAGAACCAGTGACGTACTTGAAAGGTAGCAAAAATAGAAACACAGTCACATGAAAATTTTGGAATCTGTGCAGAGAGCCCGAAAACACCCGTTTTCCATCTGAATTCTCCTCACAGAGGCACTTTCTGCTACTTGAGTTAATATCTGGGGCAAGGAAATATTTTTCCAGTCTATGCCTGGTTGCAGATGCATCAGACAATATCCAATGACTAGCTAATGCAGTGGTGATACCTGCAGCACAAACAGGCATAGAAAAACTAAGAGAACCACATAACAAACTACACAAGGGTAAGAGAACTTACCACTCAGTTTGTACTCTATCGCCTCTCTCCAGTTGGGTCACCCTTCTTCCTGAACTATTAGTCCAAATCTTCAAGCCATTTCAGCCTGACACCACTTCTATGTTGCCTGGCACAGAAATTAAAGCTTTAGCCCCTGAAAAGCAGCCATACCTGGCAGAAACAGCTTGTCTGGTTTGGGGAAGGAAGGTTTCCAGACACATTACTTTGTCTAGTAACACAAAATGGGTTTTCTATCCCATTTCCCAAATTTGTCTGCATCTTCCAGCATTCAGTTCAGATTTATCTATCCCCTGCATCAACGGGGCCACTTTTTTCAGCCTGAAGAGTGAAACGGCATCACATATGCTACAGGTGGGCTTGTTGGGATCTGCTGCCTTCTTCTGGACTGGACTCGTGGCTGGACATGTTACAATCACAAGGGAATGGTCTGACTTCAGTCAAGGGTTTAAAACAATGGCTTTTGCTGAAAACTAAGTGGCTCTATACATGTCACTGTCTGTATGAAATCTACAGTCAGCACTCTACAGACACTGCACTGTCCTCAGTGCTCTTACATTGATCCTCCCACTCTGGTTCATGACCTGACACCCGCTGATCGTCAGAGTGGTGCAGCGTGCCCAGGTGAGCCGGAGGTTGCTCCAGCACAACAGCAAGAACAAAAATTAGCTTTCCTTTCTAATGCTTCTTATTGGAGAGAACAACGTGAAAATTTCACCAAGTTTAGAGCAATGTGTGGTAGCTCAGGAAAAGACAAGGGGGGGGCAGCCCCAGTGATGTGTAAGAAGCAGTGAGGAGAGGGCAAAGAGAAAGAAGAGCAGGGGAGCAGCACTGAATAATAGCCATTAGTTAGAGCTGTGGTTAATGCAGATAGACAGGCAAAGGTCACTCAGCAGCACTGCCTTTTGTCACTAAATATTTCATGAGTTTCAACTGCATTTATTTTTTTGTAGGATCTGTTAAACCATCTTTATTTCCCACTTTACATGCACAACACACTCCCACGTGCCACTCTCTCATGGGAATCAGAATGACCTGTAGGAAATGGGATGAGTGTAACTGAAAGGGTGGGAGCGACTGCTGCTTCACATCTACATAGTCCCGCTATGGAACAGCACCTTCCTGGCTTTTATTTGCTTTTCTCATCATTTGCCTTTTCATGATGCTGAGTAAGAGGTGGAAAAGCACCACTGCTCTGATTGCTGAGCTACCTGTGTAATGGGAGCAGCAAAGACAGGTAGAGGTTTTGAATTTAGATATTGGAGCTCATCGCTCTCAGCCGATGTGAGCATCTGAGGAACAAATCAAAGCCTGGATCTTGAACACAAGCCCAACAGACAAGAGGTACCTTTCCCACTTGAAGGGACACAGTACGAGCAGCCGACTCACATCACACATTAGAGCAGACAACAAAACACCCCATCTGCCAAATTGCAAATAGAGAGGTTGGTTGTTCCCTCCTACCGGCGATTCACTCTGCTACATGTTGGCAAAACCATGCGTGTGGCTTTAAATGTCACTACATCTTCTGTCTCAGATCTGCCGAAGGGTTTATGTGCTGGAAAGCCTGCCTGAATTGTCTAGTTGTACCAGCCCAATACTGCAACACATCTTACTGCACTGCTTCCTTCCATCCTCTTGCCAAGGCTACTTTTTCTTTTTGGTATTTCAGAGAGAGTATTTTCCTCATCTTGCATTTCTAATCTGGACTTTGGGTCTGGAAATCATGGACCATAACTGCTATAATGGCCTGCCTGACTCTTCCATCATGCTCAGAGGCAGGTTGTGTGCTCAGTAATATTCATCTATTTTTAAGAAACCTGAGTTATGAAATAGTCCAGAAGGGCCACTTAGTTAAATAATACCACATGTAGTTAATGGACCAACTGAATTTGTGATTGGATCCTTCTTTTAAGTGTCCTAGATCTTATTTACTAACAATGCCTGACTGAGCTTACACCTCCCACAGTCTGAGGAAATAAAACTGACTTTGTAGCATCCTGCATTTCCTTTTCTTCTGCAAAGATACCCTCTTGTTCCAGAAACCTGCCTTTTCCATGGAGTTCAGTGGGAACCAGATTGCAACCCTAAGTCTCACTGCTTGTCATGATGTCTCTATCACATTCACCACCCTTTTGGTGAGAAGCAGAAATTTTTCCTGCTGCTTTCAATGCAGAAAGAGCCACTACTGAATGCATGTACAACCTCAGAAGTATTTTTAAATGATACAATTGCAATGACCTTCTGGTGTATATGGCTGCACCAATTCCCGGTAACAAAGGCCCCGTGATCTCAGGAAGTTTGTAACTTCATCTCGTAAGTTATACAAGATATATCATTCCCCTGGAATAAGTGCTTCCCAAAACTTGCAGGGTTGCAGTGCAGCACAGAAATGAGAAACTGACACCTAATAAAACTGGAGATGAGTAATCTGGTTTCACTGCCTAAGATGAGCGAAAGGGAGAGCACTAATAGAGGGTGTGATAAAAACGCAAGGCTGCAGTCGGTCATGATTCACATTGGAGGATACGTCCTTAGAAGAGACGGAAAAATTCCTCTTAGAACATTTTCCACTCCTCATCACTTCAGGCATGGTTAAGAATGCATACACACACTGGGGTACTGCATGTAACCTTCTAATCTGAGAAGCATTTGGAAAAGAAAAGACAACCTCAAGCTTCAGGTTAGAAATTTACAGAAGCCAAATTAAAATTCTTTGCCAGTAACTCAAAATGTCATAATTTGACTCAAGTCCCAGCTGCAATTCTTAACTTCCTGGGGAGGGTGACAATTATCCAAGATCTATATGTTTGATTTGGAAAGGCCAACTCTTTGGTATAATTCCCTTCCGCTGCGTAATCAATTGATGAGTCATGACCAACCACATACGGGTGTCTGTGTATATATATATATATGTATATATGAACATAGCATTACAAAAGATGTTGCGTATGCAGTATGCTTGGAGATTCTGTTGGGCTTACGAAAGTACCTGCTCCTCTCTGAGCAATCAGTGGTCCTAACTCAAACTTAGAAATCAAACTCAGTTCTCAGTCTTCTGGCTTTAGGATGCTCCATCATGTCAGTCCTACAAGGCTGCATAATGCTGGAGGATGGGAATCTTGGCACAGATGAATTCTCCACTAGATGAATAAGCTCTCTCTGCTGGATACAGCCTTACTGAGAGCCAGTATGACTCTAGCACAAACTTGTCCAGGATGCAAAATATGACACTTTCAAGTCAAAGCACTTGGTTCGACCTTGCCTTCTCAAGCATTTAATACTCCTTGCTTTCCTCATCAAGCCAACTGCGATTTTTGTTCTGTTCTTGCTAGGTTTCTCTATTGAACCTACTACTTCAGCACTTGAGTCCTTCATAAGACTGGGGACAGGCCAGACCATTGTTCTGCATGACCAGGATGTTCTCAAAATGCTTTCTTCCATGGAGCTGCAGAGGTTGGCTACCGCTGATTCACAGCTAGCAATGACCACCTGCAGCAACCCAGAAGAGTTATTCTTCTCTCTTTGTCCCCAATGGTTCTCTGTTCTCCCTCTCCACCTACTGAGCTCGATGTTCTCTTTGGCAGATCTGTATTTCAAACGGGTTTTCTTCTCCAGATATTTAAGTTGTCTACATCTGTGTCTTAAATAAGCTAATTTTCCCTCAATGGGAAACTTCTTAAATATGTATTTTAGTGCATTCTAGCTGTATTTTAAAGTATGCAGTGTAACAACATTTCAGTAGATACACAGTCACCACATTTTGTGGGCAGGCTGCTTAATTCATCCACATGAGTAATGCCCTGAGTTTTAACAGTGCATGGGAAAACACTTCTCTGGGGGACTCTGCTTTGCCATGGAGGAAAAAGATGTGTACTCACCAGGCTCAGCTCAGCATATTTCTGTTACCTCCACTGCACATGACTCTTAAAGGCCTGAACAGGATGTACTGGCATGATTTAAGGGTGTAAGCCACCAAGAAAACAGAATTAGGAAACCCCCAGTTTGTGTTATAACCTTCATTAGTTTCACTCTAGTTGCACAGTGTGAATGCAGCATTTCATGCTAACCTGACAAGCCCTAGATATATGGGCTTAAACCAAAATCCATTACTGTGAGCACACCGGTATGGGGAGGCTCAGCCTTAAGCTCTGCTAATGAACTCAAGCAACAAACAGTACCCTTCTTGGGGTACTCAAACAAAAGTTAATATCAAGCTTGCCTGAATTTATCAAACTGCAGATTCATTCTATACACACATCAATAGTGTGTGCATTCCAGTGAAGTTGCTAATATATTTGACTTTGCTTTCTCTGGTCTCTGGACAATAATAAACAGGACATTTACTGTTTGTCGTTGTAACCTGCACACATCCTAAGCAGCCATATAGAACATGTGCCAAGTAACATCCTTGTCTATCTCCAGCTCTGTCAGTGTCATCTTTGCAGGGTATAGGTAGCCTAGATTTGGTTTTATGTGTCCTGAAAGCAACACACAGCTTCCAGCATGTCTTAATGGAAAGGATGACAGAAGAAACCTCTGGTGTAGAGTCAATTACAAAAATCCTATTTGGGAGGCAGAGGGAGGGGGGGAGTATTAACCCATCCCTGGAATATTTCAGTATTGCCTCAACGAAAATCAGTCCGGGCTACTCAAATGACTAGAATAACTTCTGGTGATGGAATGGCTGCAGCACATGCTTTTAGCCACTATTACAATGAAGTGTTTACAGTTTGTAATTCTCCCACTTCTCTCCACACAGCCATCACACAGGTGTGAATAAATAAAAATGAACCATTGTGAGGAGCTTAAAAAAACCCAACCCTAGAATAGATTCATAGTATGAATCTTTGCAAAAGCAGACAGAACAGAGAGCTTATTTTGTCTATCTGACGTCACTGCTCTGTCCCCTACTCTTTTGAGATGGGTTATCTATTCATTTTCCACCACTAATAACAAAAAAGAGATGTCAACTGAACTGAGAAATACTGTCAAGCAAGCTGCCCCGTTGTCTTATCTGCTAATGCAGCACTAATGTGGCATGGCATCATTATCGTCTCTCTGCTCTGTGTCCACTGTTTCTGCTGCAGGTAATCTCTTGCTGCTGTAGCTATTGACAAAGAGATTTTTTCCCCTGTTCCCACTCCTGCTCAATGAGCACTGTAACCATTTCTCCAATCAACAAGATGACCTGTGAACACTGTCTGTAGGAGAGCTGATGGCAGCATGGACTGTTAGACCTGCCTCAGCCTGGCTGGAAGAGCAAGTAAACCACCCAGTCACAGGAGGAAAGCACAAGATTACGGCACGGGTGCTGGGATGAGGGAAGGGCAGTTGCAGCAGGCTATAAACAACTGACAGTGCCAGCTGTGGAGGCTCTGTTTCTTGTCTCAGTAATGGGTGGATTTATTAGTGGTTATCAGTTACCTCTTCTGAACAAGCTCTGCTGGAACGGTTTTCCCTGGAACACGTGTAAAGATACAGTCAAGACCCAGTGTACGCAGCAGCCATCACCTGCAGCCCCTATGCTGACAGTCTCCAGGGTTACTCTGAGTATTGAATTAGCTCTGGCTCCATTTTAGTTTTGTTCCTAATTTTGTCACTGGAACCAGACTGGAAGTTCTTGGAAGGAAGAGGAAAAAAATCTTGTGCTCAATTCTCACATAAATGTTTCCCAATCGCAAAGAAAGGCTGCTTTAGAGAGTACTGTGGTCACCTACAGCACCTTTTGGAGATGAAACACGATTACTGTTTCCCTGAGTTAATTTCCACACTATAGTAAATATGCTGGTTCAGGCACACCTCGCCAGCAAACCCCGTAGGCTGAGCTGCCTACATGGGTGTAGAGCTGAGAAGGAGAAACATTTCTCTGAGCTAAAGGTCTTGCTGAATGTACTGTTTTAAAATGATGGAGACTAAGCACTACAGCTTGCAATGGTCATGCAATCACAGTTTGTCTCAGTCATGTTTTTGCACAGGTCAGGCCTGGTTCTAGCATCCTTCACTGCCACTTCTGTTGAGACAGTCCCTTGGCAAAATGACTGCTTTGGCTGTGCAGTAAAATGGGGCATTTTATGGGGAGGTGGGAATGCCATACAGAAAAAAGAGAACTCATCATAGAAAGAAAGTGGGAGGGAGCCTCTCCGACAATGATAATAAACAGACCAGTCTGCAGATAAAATAAAGAGGCAAAGTCAAATCCTGGTTTATTGAGCTAGCTCAGGAAACCGCCTACAACAGCAAACTGGACAGCTCTGGAAGACCCACCGAAAAGTTGGAGGACACAAAAACACACTCATATAAAATGGGAAAATATTGTTCTCAAGATAATTAAGCATGTGGATCTAAAAGGCACGAACGAATGCTGCTGACATAAAACAGCATGGAAGAGGAGTGACACTTATACTATATACTTATACTGCTTGTGAGTAAAGAAATGTAGGACACAGACACTTGCTTCTATTAAGGCCCTAGTAAGGTTCCAGAGTACTATCTCCAGTATAGAACTTGCCTAGTCAACTACCAGATCATTCCTCTGAAGTCAGAGATTGGGGTCAGAGCTTTACAGGAGTAACCATGTTATTTCTTTATCTTTATATACCTACACTGTGCCCTTTAGCTACCAACAATAACAACACCCACCTCTTACACAGCTTCTTAGCCACAGATTTAAAGGTACTTTGCAAAGGACATGTAGCATTCATCCTCTCATTGTACGGATGGGAAATCCACAGCACACAGAAGTGAAGTGACTTGCTTCATCTTTTTATGACAGCAATTGGCCATCATTGCCCAGAAATATACATATATACATATATAAATGTATAGCGTAATATCCCTTGGTATCTACTGAGACAAGCACAAGGCAGAGCAGTCTGGAGTCAGGATGCCTCCAGGGGAGCTGAGTCAGTGAGCCCCTTTAGAGGGATGTGAAATGCTCTTCCCCTGCCCTATTTTTCCCTTCTGCATAGAGAGAACCAAGCAGGAGCTTTGCCTCTGCCCGCACCTGCTCCTCGCCTCACCACTGTGGTTAACAGCAACACGGTCTCTCTTCCTTGGGCTCACGTCTGAAGTCTGCAGATATCCTGCCCCGTGATCTTGCAGTGGAAGCCTTGTGGCACCCTCTTCCAACCCCACGGTAACGACTTCCCTCTCCCGGAGCCCATGCCCTGACTGGGAGCACAAGTTCTGTCCCATGAAAGGCTGCACAAGAAGAGATGATCGGCTATGGAAATATCCCAGCTTCCTAGGGAACACCTTACTTTAAATATTCCACAGGGCTACTCTGTCACATGCTGGAAAATCTGCAAGACATTATCTTGGAAGTCAGTCCTGGTTTTTCTAAGGGGAACTTCTCACAGGGGCATAGGACGCTTTGCTCTTCCTCCCCGAGCTCTTGCCTGAAGTATGATGTATTTTCTTTCTATTCTAAAATTTTCTCCCCTTTTCTTTTGGATTTCATTTTGCAGTTTGCTCCCCTGCTCAGTTAAGTGTTCCTTCAAGATATCTCGGCTGCCAAGAGACATCTGAGGGGAGGCTCGTCAGTTTTTCTTCAGAAGAGATTTATTTTGTATGCTCTCAGTTTTAGGCTCGGCTACAGTCTAACTGCAGGGGGTTCATGTTTCAATTGGGCTATATTCTTCTGGCTGCAGGAGTGGGCCTATGCAAAGGAAATGCACAAATCCATAAATAAGGCTTGGCACGACTTCACTGCTCTGCTTAATGCCAACATTTGCAACCTCTGTTTTCCCAAACCTCTTGCTTCCAAATCCCTGCACCTGCTAATTTGTTAATTCTATTTTCAGTGAGTTTAGACTTGTGTATTCTTAATTATGCTAATGAAGGATAAACTATTTAAAATATTAATGTTTTGCAAACCTTAAGAAGAAAACAGTTAACAAATACCTTGCCCCAGGGTCTTCTCTGCTGCATTCACAGAGCAGTCCAGGGCATTACATTTTCTCTCCCAGGTTCTCTTGAGGGGATGTCCTGTCCTCCCTTTCTCCCTTCTCCTCCCTCTCAGGTCTTCTCTGACACAGCTTCACTTTCCCTTTTTTTGTCTGATCTCTGTTGAGAGGAAGATCTTGCAGGTTGGTGAAGATCACTCCTTACCACGGAGGTTGCTAGCAGTTTTCTTTTCCTCTCTTGATATGGATCACCTCTCCCTTCCAAGGCTCTGTAAGGCTCTTTCATAGAATCATAGAATAGTTAGGGTTGGAAAGGACCTTAAGATCATCCAGTTCCGGCAGGGACACCTCAAACTAAACCATGTCACCCATGGCTCTGTCCACCCTGGCCTTTCCTTCTGCTCTCCCTCAGCTAGCCCTCATGCCTGGAACCTGCTGGGAGTTACTGTGGTGCCCCAGACCTCTGTCCCCCTCACATCCTTTGGGCACCTCTCAGGCATCTCTGCCAGGTAGAAGAGTTCTGGGAAAGGAATGAGGCATGAGACAACGTGTGGTCCCTCACGGCAGCAGCTGTGGCCTCTCCTCCCCACGCACCTACAATGTTAGCGCACTGTTGTTCTGCTTCCCCTGAATGAACATCGCTTTGCAGAACTGGTTTATGTTTTTCTGGCTTTACATAAAATGTGGGTCAGATCACGGTAAACATACATCAAAATTGTGATTTACTGCGCGTGGAATAGTGAGCACTGAACACCCAAAGAAGAAAGGCGACTAACTGAGCAATTACTAATGGAGTAAACAACATCTTCCTGCAGAACGTCTCTGTTCTTGGCTCCTTGGGGTTTCTTCCTATATGTGCATTCCTGATGCACCTGTAGCTGTGCTTTTTATGTGCTTGTCTTCCCTGGATGTCTACGCAGAGCTGCTGAATCGCAGATACACAACATGTAGGCTATCATTCTCACCATCTCCCTGACAAGACAGCATTGTTTCTTACAGTACAGATGGCTTACGAGATACTGATCTCTTACAGTGGAGCAGCAATGCACTATCTGTAAAGTGACTCTGAAAGGAACTGTTTTGGCACTAAGATTGTGACTGAGGACAAACCACATCACCCAGTCAGGGCTGAGCAGGCCATGGAAGCAGCATCACTCTTAGCAGTGTAACAAGAGTTGTTTCACCCCAGGAAAGCAGTTTTCCCCAGGGCTGTGGGCTCTCATAACTGTTCGCAGCCTGCACGACTAGACTAGATTACAGTCATGCCACGCTTGTCACTTCCTTGGGAGTCTAGCCACATTTACTGGGGTTTATTTTCAGCCCTGAGCTTTGGGAATTCAATAATTACTTGAGAATGTGGTGTTCTTCAGGAAAAAAAAAAAAAAAAAAGAGAAAAAAGAAAAAAAAAGTTCCTAGCCTCTCGGGTGTGAAGTAAAGCGTGTGAGTCACTGAGTGAACCTCATTGATGCAGAAACCAGGCAGAAAGTGTCCCACATCCTCTCGCTTTAAAAACCTCATTAACTTGAAGACAAAGTTTGCAGATCTGAGGCATGGGGCAGAGAGGGAAGAAGCAGGGCTTTAGAGCCCATGGACTTGGCAGTTCTATTACTGCTTGATTTGGGCATCCCAGATCTTCTCTGCAAGCCATGGCACCAGCTCCTGTAAGCCCTTTCCTGGCTGGAAAAAGCCCGGCATGGTCCGTGCAGTAAGGGATGTCTTCGTGCTCTCCTCTGGTACCAGGAGGTCAGTGGTGTTTTGTACACTGACTCATGCCCACACACTTTAAGGATTGCCTGCTCTGTTATTTATAAACCTAAAAGGGTGTTATCAATGCAGTGCAGAAGCACCACTGGGTATTCTCCATGAAGACAGTTTTGTAAGTCCATTAAATCATGCCAGCAAGATATCATAAACCCTTGTTCACATGTAGCATGAGAGGAGCGCTTGGACTCAATCAGATAAAACAGCCACCAATTTAACACCACTTCTGGCTGAGGAAAAAGGCATATCTACACGTCTTGTTAGAGCCAAGGCCTGCTGAAGCTTCTCTGCTGCAAGACACCTCTATTACTGCCATGCAGAGTTTAAAATCAGCTGAGAAAATGTTACACACCAGACAACTTTCTATTTAAGCACAGCCATAACTGTGGCTGCAGACAGAAATGCAAACTGTGTGTATATTACCAGACAAGCACTACTTTCAGATTTCTTTCCTTTTTCTTTAAAGTCCTGGGCTTAAGGGGCCCTCCTCCAGCAAATCCTTGCTTGTTCACATGTCTGGTTAGGGCTCCCTGCAAAACAGAAAGTGTCATCACTCCCATTTTCTAAGTAAAGCAAAGCAGGAGACACTACCAACTCTTGACAGGAAGTCTAGGGCCAGAAAAAACCCTCCTTCCACTCCAGGCTCACACCTCAACCACTGACTGACAGCTGAGCTATGTGTGGAAGACTGTAGAGGAGAGTCAGGCTTCAGGGTAGCAAAGCTGTTTTCCCTACTGATGTTTGCACTAGAACAAGGCACTGGAGCAGCAGATGCACAGTGATGATGCACTGCTAGTCTCTTCTGACAGGCACTGTTCTCTCAAATCCTCATTTTCTTTAGCCTTTCTCTTGCTTTTTTTGGTCTTGATTTCTTAACTGAAAGCCTTCATCTGTGATGGCTGTGAAGAGACTCTGATGCTTAGACAGCTACCAGAGTTAGCAGAGAGCCTGGGAAAGGAACAAAAGGCTCAGAGAGGTTTGAACAGTCCCATCCATCTCACTGACAGGCTAATTCCGGGGCACGATGATCAAGGTATCAGTGCTGATTGCAAGTCTATTCCTTACAGAAGACAGGAGAAGGAAAGCTGCCTCCATGCTTGGGTGATGCTTGAAGATAGCCTCACCTATTCTGCCCTACCAAAAAGGTGGCGCATGAACAAAACTTGTACAAGTGAACAGAAAGAGCGCTATGCCTGAGGTGTTCATGGAAGCACAGAGAATTTAAATAACTATGCACACTGCTGTGGATCGTCAGTGTCAGACATCACTTGAACACTGTTCCACCTGGAGTATGTTACTTTAATGAGCAGAGATTGGAGAGGCACTTCCACCTTTTGCTTCTCAGTCTGACCCCAGTCCTAGACTCTGAACTATCTCCTGCTGTGAGGATGGTGTTCAGAATGTAATCTTCCCTTCTCAGAGTTACTTCCAGAAGAGCAGGTCTCTTGACATTGACTGGAGAGATGAGTCTCAAACTAAGATCCCTGCCATCTAGCTACCTGAGGCTTAGCTGCCCCCAAACCTTCAAAGGTCAGGAGGGCTGGGGATGACCTCCATAACCAGGTCAGCCGAGCTTCTCACACACCATCAGGTCTACAGCAAAACAAGCAGAATCAGTGTGGGAAATGAGGTTAGTCCCCAGCTCTGCTCTGGCTTAGGCTTATGTCAGTTACGTGAAGGATCTGGTGCTTCCCACCAGAATCAGATCTGCCTGTTACACAGAATACTCCATCAAACACGCCAAAATAAAGTGGCTAAAATCCTTGAGGTGCCCAAGGGCTTCTCTGGGGTTGCAAAGAAACCAGGATTTTAACTGGGAGTTTTATGAGCAGCATTTGCTCTATCTGCCAGCCACATCCCAGTGACATGGCAAACTGGGGATCTTCCCCCTGCTCTTCTGGTGCACCTCTGGGCAAGTGGTTTTTCAGATCTGCGCTTCCCTTTGCTTCTCTCCTTTGGTTTTTAGAGCATACAGCATCACTGGTGGCTACAGGTGAGTACACCAAGAGGCCCTGGTCTTGGCTGCTGTAACAGGAATGCATGAGAATTCATTTTTTGCTTTCATCTCAGCTTCAGTAACTTTCTGTCACTGCACAGCTCTCATTTTCAAGATACTGTCAGCACTGTTCTTTCCAGACACATAAAGCAGATAAAGTGTCTGATTAAGAAACACCTCCAAAAGGCTAAACCCAGCTTGTACAGAACAACTGGCAAAGATACTAAATGAAGACCTGGGGATTTTTCTCACCTCGGCTTTCAGTGGGCATGGCCATAATGACCATATAGAGATCTGTCGTTTCAAGCTCTGCGGTTAGTTTTACCCATTTCTCTTGCTCCTCTAATGAGCTGTTAGCATTCCTGAATACCATCCATTAAATTTTATTACCCACAGTCAAGTTTTCATAGCGAAATAGCAAAAATGACTGCAAAAAGAGTATCCATGGAAGACATGGTACGTTACATGCATCACTGCAAGGGAAAATTGGGACCTTCCTCAAGTTCTGGGCTGTTCCTAGCTTGGCTGCATGACTGATGAAAATCCTGAGCCTGATTTTGCTTGAGGGCATGTTGTCACAAATCTAAAATTAATTGCTTGACTCTTTAGAATAACGCTGCATCTCCACCAGCTTAATTACAGCCAGGACTTCATTTGGCTGCACTGAAAGCATTCAGGTCCCCAGTTTCCTCGAGATCTCATTTTTCAGGTCCCCTTCTGTCACTATAATAATGGAAGGGGTTTGTATTTGGTAGCTCGTTTCAGCTAGTACATACCCGAACAAATAAATAAAACAATGAACTTTTTACACTAAGGAACTAAGGCCAAATTCTTCTTAATGTTCTGAGGTTACATTTCCTGGGCGCTGTGCTCCCAAGTACCATGATGGATTAGAAGCATCTTTCTGTTCAATGCTATGGCACTTGAAACCTAGCTATCTTTCCTCAGCTTCTTCAGTCCCTGTTTCTTTGAGATTTCCATCCCCTGCCCCTCAAATACCTTTGCACTGCCCAGCTCTCCAGTGGGAAGCTAGATTCAGCACCAACTTCCCTGTGCCCTCCAGCACCCTGAGGAGCCCTTGCATTCTCTTTTTAACTGGATTTTGCTGTCAGTGAAGACCTCCTCAATTTTGTCTAAAATGCATTAGACCAGTTACTTGGTATTTGCTCTCTGGTTTGCATACCTTTGGCCCAGCAGGTCTGGCTCCTTCCTCCCAGAGCTATGTTCAGAGCTACAGTGCAGGTCCACCTCTACTGATTTCTGATCAAAACACAGTAGTGTAGACCTTACATCTATCTACACGAGCACAAGCGCTACTTCTCTCCCCACAATGAGCTAGGGATCTGCTGCTGCCACTGCTCATCCTGCAGTTCCCAGAGCAAGGAACTACTCTGCTCCTTTGTCAGCCTTTCTCCTTGCAAGAGGAATTTACTCTTTGCCCCCATGATTCCCGCTTGCCTCCTCCCCACATTGCTCTTGCAATAGGAAGGAAGGCAGTACAGTCCTTGCACCTTCCGCGAGGTCTTGTGGCATTTATTCAGAGTATGCACTCTGAAGGGATTCTAAGTTGCAGATGCTTTTCTACCTCAAGTCTTTCTTTTTCCTCCTAGTACTCTGGGTTTTCTTTCATCCCTGGGGCGTCACAGAACAGTCCACCTTCACTCAGTCATGGGTGATTTATTTCCCTTGGCAATATCAAAATGTTTTGCTAAGGGTAATTCTGGGTTCTGAAATAGGTTGGGTTTTTTTTCCTGTGAGGACTATTGCCCGGTTTCTCTTTATTTGTGCTTTGAGTTTTCTGTGGTGTTTTTAATGACAGCAGCACTCAAGCCCACTCTGAATATACCAGGTCAGGTAAAGCAAACAGTGCCCCACGCAGTTACTGAGATTCCCCCTGAAGCAACAAACCAGCTCAACATATCATGCTAATACTAACACCAGTCCCAAACCATTGCTGACTTAGCCAAGATACATGCATCGCCTTTCAAAGGAGCCACAGGAGCGAGGGGTCTGGGTGAAAGAATTCCTGGGGGTCCTCAAAGAATTCCCCTATATTTCAGGCAAGCTACTGAATCTCCTTGTAAATCCTTAGCAGGATGGTCCAGGCTACCACAGTGACTACTGCCTGGTTCCACAAATGTTACTTGGCTGACATTTCAGGTTGAAAAAGTCAAATGCTATCCATATGTTTGCCAAATTTCATCCTGGACTTCAACTTTCTACAAAAGAAAATGAGGGGCAGTGACAGCTCGAGGGATACTGCATTCCTGCCAAGCACCCTGCAGTTTGAGCTGCCCCAAAATAAGTGCAAACACTGCACCGTGTAATGCCATGGACAGTGAGTGAAAGCCAGCATGAAATGTTCAGCACACTTCAAGTACGCTCTCCTTAAAGCCTGAAAAAGGTGAAGCCACTCAGAGAAACACCATCCCTCCCTGGGGAAAATCCCCACAAGATTGCCCACTGTTGGTCTGTGCAGTGTTTGACAAGAACTATGCTCCCAAGGCCACCGCACCAGCCACTGAGCCAGCCAGCCTCCAAAATCTGTTACTGAGGATGAAGCTGTTTGTTTGTCATCTCAAGGCTGAACAGGAATGACATTTCTGTTGCAGTGCAGTAAAAGGTTAGCACTTGCATAAGCTGATAAATGTGAAGTCAAGGTGACTCTATGTATTACATTAGCATAGGACTGCAAATCCTTAGGGCACACAGCAAAGTCTAAGCAAGCAATACAAGCAACTACGGCACTGCATCTAAAAATGCGTCAGAGAAAATCCTCCCTTTACACACACCATAAAATGTGGGACAAAATCTCATGGCACGTTTGCAGTCTGCAGGGCAAAGAGAACAAACCAATCCAAAGGTACAAGGGATGAGTATCGCCTGTTAACACGGGAAACACCTTTTCTGTGATATTATTTCTTTCCATTCAGTTGACCAAAAAGACCGAAGTTCTGCACCGGTGTCTCACTGTACCACCGGCATGACTGGATGAATGGATCCGGTTTAATTAAAGGCCTTTTTTACAGTAGGCTGTAACAAAATATTGTGAGAAAGTGTGAAGCTGAGAGCTGGCTTTGAGATTTCAAGTAATCTTCTCCTAATTAAGTCTGTATATATTTATATGTCATGTTAGGGTACGAAAACAGTTCGAGCTCTCCTTTCTTTTACCTTCTTTTTTCTGTTTCCCTTTCTAGCATTAATTATTAATTTACTACCCTCTTCCTTCACATTACTTCAGCCAAAGCAGAGCCAAATTGTTTCAAATACATCTTATGTACTCTGAACTTCATTCTGCTTGTGCAGATTCACTTGTCTTCCTGGCTCCAGTGATGTAATTCCTAATTACACAGGTAAAACTGAAAAGAGAAGCCGCTACTCTGGACTCCTTCCTCCTTTGTTACACTGGGCTGATATCGTTCACTAGACTCACCAAGTTAAAACTCCAACTCAGCAGGGAAGGTATTACAAAGCTTTGGTAGCACATCAAAGCATCTCCATGCTTTGCTGCTTATTTAATGTACCACTGATGTAGTCTATCACGTGCTGTTCCTGAACTTCTTCAGTTCTCAGCCCCAAAGCCTCCTGTGTTTTGACTTAGTCTATTGTCACTCTCACTTCTGGGCCCTATCTTCCCTACTCAGCACCCCAAGAAAAAAGCAAGAGAAGAGAACAAGTGCTAATTTAGAGCTATGTCTCTATCCATGTCACCAGTGCTTTGATGGGCTTGGATGTGTGCAGCAGGGGAGCTTCAGGGCCTAATACAGCACAAATTAGCAGGACCATCTCCTGGCACCTTACATATCTGGATGCAGAAATAGGGTGTTTTGAAAACACTGGCGAATGCTCTTCAAAGACTCAAAGGGTATTGACGTTACCCTTTTTGTATTCAAAGACTCTTCTGTATCTCCAGCATCCCCATGGCACAGAGGTGGTTCATCAAGCCTCTGGAGCCTGAGGAGACTGTTCTCTGGGTTCATTTTTCAGGTGCAAGAGGCTCTTTTTAGGACCAAGCCAATGCTCTTGATAATGATAATTGATCCATATGGATTCAACAGGAATGTTGGATAAAAAAACAGCAGATCAGGCCTCTGGATCCAAACCAAGATAAAAAAAGAATGAATTTAAATGAGAAAAGAGTAGGTCTACTTATGTGTTGGTTAATTTGGAAACAAACCAGTACTTTCGAACAGCATCAGTTATCCATGATATTAATAAATGATCTTTCCCATAAAAGACTACTTCCGCTGAGGAGACAACCTGCCCGTATTCTTCACTTTCCGTATTTGCAGATTAGAATTCATTCATTCACTCCTGCTTTGGGCTGAGCTTAGTGGCAGGAAGATTGACACCTGTAATGGAGAAGGAAAAGGCTGTTCCACAGCTTGATCCATTCCTCATCATGCAGCAAGATAGAAGCAAAGAATCCATCTGCACACTTCTACAAACTTCTATGGGAGCTTCTGCTACAAACTCTTGCTTGGATCCTCCATCTAAGAGTGCTTCATAATTATTTCATAAATATCCTACTTTATGTTCCCTTCTTCGAACTGCCAGTCCCATTTTAGCCCTGGATATGTTCAATATTGAGTTTAAACTGGCCATAACAGCACGATGTGTGTATGTGTAACTGCAGCACTGCCAATGGTCTCTCTGTGGGAAGTGGGCTGGGCTTTGTGCCCCCTAATCTCAATTCTTTATGACTTGAGTCCCCATAGAGTACTCACAAAGGCTTATGGTATATGTTTGGGCTATAAAAGATGATTAAAACAGGAATCCATCCATCACAAAATCTACACAGCATGTTGGTACCCCTCGTGTAACCATGTTATTAGTAGCACACTGTTCTTTTGCTTCTGAATAACAAAACATGCCTCACAAAGCTGAATTCAGTGACAGCTTTCTGTGGTATGGCATCAAGGAAGAAAGAGACCTGGCTTTTGATTTCTTGAACTTGCATAATCATGGGAATGCTTCTGCGTTTCTCCTTCCTTGTCTGTAAAATGGGTGACGATGCTGCTAATCTATCCTAACTCCACATTAAGAGGCTCAATCCGTAAGCTGATTTAAACAACTGCAATATGGGCACAGTATTAATACTATTTAACATCAGATTTTCCAGAAATGAACAAGAACTAAAAGCTTATTTCGGTTTCTTTGGAACTCTGCATTCCCTTCATAATGCTTCAACATTTAAGCATAGGAACACGCTATAGACCACAGGCCCCACTGCCCTGTGACTACACGCTGCTGTCTGCCCCAGCATGTACCCACTCATGCACGGTCATCACTTGAAAAGGGAGCAAGCCCCATGCTGTAATGTGTACAACAGCACTCAGCTTGCCAGTACTACCAGAGACCACCTGAACAGAGCAGGCTCTCAGGCCCAAGCATCAGTGTCTGGATCAAGAAGAGACATATCCTGTGGCTGCCCAAATCTTCCTAGAGGCATCACAGAAAGCAAGACCAGTCTAGAAGCCATTGCTGGCAAAAACATCCAGGAACACCAGAGCCATTTGTAGAACCTGGATCAGGTTCTGAAATGTCCATAAACAACAACAAAATCCATCTATGATGTAGTTGCTGTGAATAATCTGACAGCAGCAGAGATTTGACAAGTATCTGTGGTCTCACCCGGTTCAAATATAGCACCAGCCAGGCACAGGATCCTCTCACGGCACCAGAGCCTCAGCGCTGCAAGTTTGGCAGCTAAAGGACTCCATCCAAGCAGAATAACCAGATTAAAGGACTCTAAAAGAGCACTGCCATGAAAGGGGCTACGTAGCAGGACTGCAGGAATCACATCTCTGTGACTCTGGAGCAACTCCTTAGTTCCCTTCACCTCAGCCCTGTCACAGTGCAAAACACACTCAGCTTTTATCCAGCTATTTGTAACCCCATGCTTACCAAGGGCTGAGCCTGAAGATGAGCCCCAGCTCCTGGGCTGAGTCAAACCCTGTTCTGGGAGGGACAGAAAGATGCCTCAGGAGAGCTCACCTTCACAAGCCTCCTGCCGCCCCAGTGGCACATCCTGCTCCACACACACACCTTGGGCCACCGAGGGGAAGCTCTGCATGCAGAAACAGGAGAAAGAAAGGCTCTGATCCTAAAAAAGTGAGCACACAAAGCAGCCCAAAGAGGCCCGCTCCGCACAGCTCGGTACCACAGCGGAGGGAGCTCGGTTTCAGTTGGTTTTTGTAAGAGAGATTCATCCAAACATGCATGGGAAGGAAGGTCATGGCAGCAACCCTGCTCCTTCACTACACCCCAAATACTTCACCCTGAATTTTGGTGCCATCAACTACTGGACCTTAAAAACGAATGAAAGCAAGCCCTTCAGGGGACAGCGAGAACATCTGACATCAAACACTGCTCTTCAACGCTCAGTGAAGTCAATGGGAATTTTCCCATTTCCCACTGCTGTTTCTATGCTCACCTCATAGGTCCAGAGAGTCCCTTCAGATTCAACCCACGGCCAGTCCTGGGACTGGTGAAAAACAACAGGTCACTGAGAGCCACATTTCCCTTCAGCCAGGCAAAAACTGGGAATTCTGAGAACTGAGCTTAGCTGACTGGAAATGTGTCTGAGCAGGGACCAAACAGCTCCAGCAAATCTGATCTTTCTTCCATACAGGGAAGAGCAAACAGGCTTTGGGCCCAAAATGCATTGGTGGCCCAAATCCCAGCCTTTCCTTTTCTTTCCCCAGGCCTCTGCTGAGTGATTTAAGTACCAGGCTCCTGGCTTCTCTAGATGCTCCATTTTGCACAAATAATGACAAACGTTCGGGGCTCGTAGGCTGGAGTAACGTTCTGAGAATCTGCAAGATTTGTGCGGGAAGAAAAACCCCATTTTCTGTCTTGTTCCATTCACGATTACATTCAAATCTTTGGCAAAATCAGAAGTCAGCCCAGGAAGATCTGCTGCCATTTGTGCTACCTGAATCACTCCACAGATGCAGAGCCAGTGCAGATGAACTGGTTTTGACTGAAGCCCTCACAGCTAGAAGACTTTCTAAAACAACTCTTCCTTTCACCCATTGCAGCATCCTGCACACATTACTTTCAGCCTAGCTTCAACTTCTTCCTTTTCCCAACCTATTTCAGTCAAGCAGGGGTTCGTGTGTCTTCTGTGGACAGCAATGGGTTTATTTTTGGGAGGGGTGTCTACCCTCACTGGTTACAGTTTGTGCCAATAGCTAATGTGATGGCTTGTTGACTGCTGATATTCATACCCGTATCTTTGACAGGCAAGGCGCCCACTCACCAGCTGCTCAGCCTGTTTGATTAGGTTATAGACATGGTGCAGGGAAAACTGCAGGAGATGAGGTGGAAGTGAAGCCATTTTGTGCGTGCGCGCAGGCGTGCACTTGCAGGACCAGAACGCATCCCTCCTCATCGCCAGCTCTTCGTATAACCTTGGCAGTGTGCATGTGTGCACACCAGCACCAACCCCTGGGTAGGGTGAAGCAGTAAAGATATCATTTCAAACCTGGCGTGATTTCAAGATCAATAGAAACCCACAGACAAATGTCAGAACATTTGCCCTAACACTCCATAAACACAGAGCTCCAGGCTTAAACAAAGATGTGCATTTTAAGGCATACACTTCTTTTAGACTTCAAGTCTGAGAAGCCTGAAGTCCTCTTCCCAGCTATGGAGCACACCCCTGCTCTGGGCTCAGCTTGTGCCCTTTATGTCTATCCCACATGGAGGGGAATTGGTGTCTGTCAGGAACAGTGACGTGGCCATGTTGTATCTATCTCCTGTTGTGCATCCCCCTGTCAGCAGGAGCTGGTGATGACGGGGTGTCAGAAAGGACCTCGTGGGAGCTGCTCTTCCTGAGGAGGAACCAGGAGGCTGGTGGAGAACTGCGCTGCTGGCTGAGCAGCCCTGTCCTCTCCAACAGCCCCTGTGGAACCAGTGGGCACAGTCAGCTCCAGAAGCCCCCATGGACTTGTCCAAGAGGGAGGTTAGACTTTGTTTCTCCTGCTGAAGAGACAGGAGATTGCGGGAGAAGACTTTTAGGATTCTTCACAGACTCAGTGTTCTCTTCCCAAATGGGGATACCCTGCTGGTGTTATACAGCAAAAAGACCTGGGTAAAGCATTTTCACTGCAGCCTTAAATATACTGCAGGGACTTGACACCTTTTGATCGAACATTGTCTCTGCTCTGCTGACCTCTTCCTCTTCCCTAGATCAGGCTTTACTTCCTTCGCTAATATAACCTCTCCTCTACTGCTACAAAAATCACTCTGCTGCAGCAGATGCTTCCCACTGAAATAGCCTCCCTAGCTGTACCTTGAGGTACATCCCACAGCCCCTTGTCCATTCTCTGCATAACGTGACCTCCCAAGAGAAAAGGCTGAAGAGTCAGTGACGAGGGGCTGACACCCTAGGAATCTTTATTCTTCTTCTTCCCACTAGGAACAGTTTTAGGGCATTAGGGCAATTTTATAAACCTGGAGGTCTTTCCACCCAGAACCTTTCAAATACCCCAATACACAAAATACAGGTATTTCCATTAACCGCAGCTCCAGGGTAAATAAGAGATCAGCACCTCCATTTCATAATGCAGCACAAACCAGAATGAACAGGACACAAAGGCTGAATGAGAGAGTGGAATTATTTCATCTCTTATCCCAGCCAGGGCCCTGAGCCCCAAATGGCTTCATGCTCTCGCACTACTTTGCCAGTAAGGCTTCGTACAATGAAATTCTTGCAGCTTCCTATGTTAATCCATTAATACCTGTGAGAGCAGGCTGAAATCCCTACTCTGGTTATCATTCTGGAACCAGAATGCCCAATAAACACTATCCCATAAGCTCTGTTATTCACTCTTTATTTTACTGAGGAGAAAGTGAATTGCTTATTTTAGCAAGCTATGTCTGTCAGTGCTGGGAGAACACAAGAACAGATTAGACCCATGGTCCTTCTATCCCAGGATGTTATCTCTGGTGACGGGCAGCAGTTTGCATCCACTGCACTTACAGTGACTGCACTCTCCCTGCATCTGACAATTCATAGTGTAGACAGCCAGAGCCATCATGTTTCCTACCCAGAATCTGTTGTGAACTCATCTCATCCTTTTCAACCTGCTTATGCTTTTGCCCTCCACAGCATCCTGTGGTAATGAGCATTACAATTTAATTAGCAGACATGATAAGAAACATATCTGACTCTATTCAGGTGCTTAAGCCAGTCTTTCCCAAACAGTGAATCAGTGGCCTGTCCAAGGATGCAAAAGGGATGCAGGACACGTGAGAGAAGCCAGGAAATTGCTTCAGGTCTTACCGGAACATGTTCACTGCACATGAAGAGGGAGAAACTGAGAGAAGGGAGAAAGGAATAAGGACGAAGTAGCTTCCTGACTTGAATCCAGAGATGAAGCTGAGAACAAATAAGTGTCTAATGATGTAACACAAACACCCATAATTCTAACAGCAAAAACTGTCCTGATGCTTAAGTCAAGTCTCCTGTCATGGCCACTGTGACCATAACACTATAAAAACCCTAATGTACTCTTAAAAAAAAATAAAAAATGGAGAAATGAGGACTGAGGTCTACCTGCCACTCATACACATAGAGAACCACACTTGGCCTCTCCAGTTCCTCACCTTCACAGCCATCATCTCATGGAAAACATGGCAAAGATGCCATACCTACAGCCACACTTCACTCTAAGGACTGCTTTCCAAGACAGGAAACCCCAGGAAGAGCACAGGTTTTACACTGACTGACTCCACAAAACAACACAGCATCTTCTTCTTACCATGATGATAAACCTGCCCGGATCTGCTCTGGGGATCTGATCCTTGTGCAGGAAAAGGGGATCAACCCCAGCTCCCCTCCTTTTAACCCTGGATTTCAACCCTCATTTCAACCACTTTTCTTGCTTCCCCAAGAGGGAACTTAACCTAACTTACCCTGAAAACACACTGAAGCATAACGGCTCAGACAGCTGAAAGGGATAAAAACCCTGCTCTTCCAGTGACTGCAGTCTCCCACACACAGAGAGAGCTCCATCTTCCTATGGCTTTTAAGTGCACAGGGCCTGGGCAATCAGGAGGACCTGACTGGCAAGATGCTCTGTTGCAGTGATTTGTGCTTACTGGCAGGAAAACCAAATGAGAATAGCCTCTGCCATGTTCTGATTTTGTCCTAGAGACTCACCTAGCTAAAAAGAAACCAACAGCTGTTTCAAAGCCACTGACTTGCTTTGGTACTTCTTGATCTGAACCACAAGCTGGGTCTGGATCCTTCTGCAGATACATGTACCAACACCACATTGCTATCCAGGATTTGGGGCTCAGAAACTTCCAGGAATCACTTGCTAGCTTACATTTTCCCCTAAACTGGACATTGTAAAGACTACCAACAAGACACTGGCAGCACCCTGCCTCTCCGAGTCAGGCAGTACACCTGGTTCCCAGCTCTCACAGTAAGTGGGACATTTAAAAGTGCCCAAATGCAGTTTCGACATGAGCCTGCTCACCTCTGTGCCAGACTATCAGCCCAAGCAACTGGAAAACCCTGCTTGCTTGTAATACTTGCATTCAGGCACTCACTTATCCAGGTTCCTCTCATGACAAAGCTAAAACACTGTGGCAAATCCAGCCCTGACTTTTTGATGGTTGAATCCTGCCTAACTTAGTGATCCTTGCTGATCATGCCATTATAAATGCCTTATCCTTGAGGCTGGCTTTTCTCTGCTCCCTCCTGTTTTCCTTTCTCTCTCTGTAGCCAGAAATGATTTACATGTTTGTTTACTCTGAGCTACATTCATCTGAGTCATTCAGCAACCCTCTACCCACAATCACATCACAGCAAAGTTTGAACTGGAGTCTTGGTGAGTGAGTATTGTGCTGCTGTGAACAGGAGAACGTGGGGCTAAATTCTGGGCCATATTCTGCCACTGGCTTTCCAGCAGAACTGACCTTTGCTATGAACATGTCAAAACTCAAGAGCATCATAGTCCCCTGTGTTCTACATTACTTCCTGGAGCAGGAGAAACTCCAGCCAAAGGAATTACTCTTTATTTACACCAGTGTAACAATTAGTAAGATTTGGCTCATTTTGTACAAATTATACTACCGTACTTGTAGGAATAATCTTTTCTGTTTCAAACTAATTTTAGCCCCTCTTGAGCGGTGATTATCGAGCTCTCCCATCTGTTGTACCAAAAAAAAATTATTTGCACATAGCTTTTGTGAATTTTCTCCTCTGAGGTATGTTTCCAAGAACTGTATCCCTCAAAAACCAACGTAATCGTATTATCAGCAAGACTCATAACGCAGCTGACAGTACCTTCTCTATTAAATCCACCCCATGAAAAGACCTCAGAATTGACATTCTAAGAATTTTTTAAGGTGGTCTGAAAGCAGATCTCTGCAAAAAGCGAGTTAATCAAAGAATTTTGCATCTTGCCATTACCTCAGATGCGATTCCGAGCAGAAGCTATTCAGGGATCCTACCAAAGCAGAAGGTGGTTAAGAAAATAACAATGCTTTGAAAAAATACATATTACAAAACCAGTGAGATTTCAGTCTCCTAGAATGAAAGCAATGCGCATCAAAATAGAATGGATTCCTTCAGAATCCCAGTGATAAAAACAAGGAATTCTGTTCATGCTGTATGCACTTGGGAGATAAATTAAAGCTCATCAGAGGTTAGTCAGAAGCTCAAGTGCTTTTCCATCTAGTTTCTTTCCACAGCTTAAAAAATAATAAAATAAAATAAGCCAGCATCTTGACCTTTTTCTTTACTTCTAACACTAGAAATGTGCCCTGTCAGTGTCTGAGACATTGTTCTTGCCTAGGAAGACTTGCTCCTAGCTGAGAGCACATTGATCACTGCTATAGCTCTAAATACACACAACCAGATGGAACAGTAAAGCCACACCACAGAGACCAGTGGACTCACAGTGGGCAAGGCTGATGTCATGGTCAGGGTAAGCTCTTTCATGTCTTTATCCACCACTTGCAGCTTAAACCATCTAGGACAGAAGCGTTTCTTCAGCTGGTAATTACTGCCAAGTTACATGCGGAAGAAACTGGGGGTGAATATTCAAGGACAGAACAACGAATGGCACATCTGATGACACCCAAATGTTACATTTTTTTTTCCTTTTCCTCAGAAACGACACCAGATCTCTTTACTCAAGGAAATAGTTCCTCTAGCCTGCTTTGGACCTGTCTGCAAAGACATTTGGCTACAGCTTCAATAAGGTGCCTAAAGACACTGCTTTAAGGTCTGAAAAGCATTTTTAGAACAGCAATAGAGTAATTTGCATTTACACAGTACCTCCCTGGCTGAGAAGTGTTTTCAAGGGCTCCTGAGTAGCTGCACACAGCCCTGAGAAGCAGCAACACAGGATAAGCCATATTTGACGGAGAAGGCAAGCAACACTGAAGAAGACGGAGAGATTTGCCCAGGATTAGGCAGGATGTCGACAGAAGAAAATAACCCTCCTTGGTGGTTCCCCCATGGGGACAGGCACACACACACACACACAGACACTGCAACCACATGACCATCCTCGTCCCAAAAATCTTCCCTTCCATCTCCTCTTGCATTCTGCACAGGGCGCTGCATTACATAAGCTTGCTTGCGAGGAGGTGCACCCGGTACAAAACTTATATCTGACCAGCAGGAAGATGAAATATATTTCATTACACAGTGGAAAAGTTAAGGGGAAGCGATCAAACGGGCTGGAAGTTCAAAGCAACACAGCTCCCGTGCAGCAGCAGCAAGACTTCATACATGCCAGTGCACCCATGTTACCTAGGGCATGTGGGATTTAATGGAAGACTCGCACATTACCATATTCATAACCGTGACTAACAAATCTGTTGTCAGTGCCACCAAAAATATCACACAAAGCAGAATGTTTCTGTGCCAAAGAGACCACTGAAGTCACGGTTCCATAGTAAACAAATGAACTTATGGAGAGTCTTGAGAATCGGCCCTGACTTTTCTTTGTAGGCTGCAGAATTCGATAAACTATAAACTGCCAGATGCTCGCGTCTGTGGACTGAAGGGACGATGAATGAGGCATTTCTTCTGCGAGCATCACAGCAGAGAACACCCTCTGCGACATCACTGTTACCTTTCCCACCCTGAGGGCTCCTGGGTCAGCGGAGAACTCACAACCAGGTCAAAGGATGCCGTAATTAACAACAATTTACATTCGGATCTAATCCGTGAGCGGGAGGACGCAGGTGGCTGACACGGGGCGCGCTGTCATTTAGCGCAAGGACAGGGAAAATTCAGCTCCGTCCCTTGGGGTGCGAGTCCCGCTGGGGCCGGCAACTCCTCACCGCGCTCCCCAGCCCCGCGGCACCCACAACTTCAGCAGGAGAACACCCCCCCCGCCCCCCCGGCCCGGGGCAAGCGGGAGCCGGTGCCCCGGCCCAAGTCAAGCACCGGCCCCGCCACACGCGGCTGCAGAGGGGACGAAGGGCCCGCGGCGCCAAGTTCGGTCACTGCCCTGGGGTTCGCGGCGGTCCCCGCCCGGCCCCGCCGCCGCGGCCCCGCTCCCCGCGCAAGGTGCGCGCCCGCCGCGGCCCCGCTCACCTCCGCTCCGCTCCGTCAGGCTCTACATGCCGGGGTGCCCGCGGGCCCGGGCCGCGGGGCCGTGCCGCTCATTTGTAATCCGCTCCTTGCCGAGCGCCGCGGGGGGCGGGAGCCCCCATGCCGCCCCGCCCGCGCTGCCCAGCCCGATCGCCCGAGGCGGGCGCGCTACGCCGGCGGCGCGGAGCCGCGGGGCCGGTGACAAGCAGGGCAAGGCGGGAGCGGCATCGCGCTCCTCGCCCCGGCAGCGGGCGGGCGCCGGGTCCCGGCGGTGCTCCCGGCAGCAGCCGCCTCCGACCGCCCCTCGGCGGGAGCCGGGGCCGAGTCGGAGCAGAGAGGAGAAGAGAGGGAAGGAGAGGAGCGTCGCGGGCAGGGACGCGCAGCGCCCCTCGCACTCCCTCACCGGCGCACGCCGCCCCTCACACACACACACACGGGTACACCCGCCCCTCACACACACACACACACACACACACACACACACACGGGTACACCCGCCCCTCGCACACACACACACACACGGGTACACCCGCCCCTCACACACACACGCACACACTCACACGGGTACACCCGCCTCTCACACACACACACGCACACACACGGGTACCTCCTCCTCTCCCACACTCGCACACCCATACACCATCCCCTCACACACAAACACACCCGCGTTCACAAACACCCAGCGATACAGGCTCCCTTAACACACACACACACCCACCCTCCAAGTTGAAGCAGCACTAAGGGGAGAAGGAGAGATCACACCCATCTCCCCAGTCACACTCCTCACCCCACACACCCCTTCACACACACCGTCTCCACACTCACTGTCCTGGTTTTGGCTGGGATAGAGTTAATTTTGTTTCTGGTCCAGTGCTGTGCCCGGATTTCGTATGAGAATGATGTTGATAACACAGCAATGTTTTAGTTGTTGCTACTCCAAGACAAGGACTTTTCAGCTTTGCACACTCTGCCACTGAGGATGGGCACAAGAAGCAGGGAGGGATACCTGACCTGAGCTATCCAAAGGGATATTCCACACCATAGGACATCAGGCTCTGTGTAGAGACTGGGGGCAGTTGGCCGGGAGGGTCCAATCGCTGCCTGGGGACAGCCAATTGTTGGTCGTGGTGAGTGATTGTTCTATGGCTTCCTGGGCCGGTGGTGGAGAGGCTGAAGGTGGAGGCTGAGGGGTACCCCTCCATTCCAGCCGCTCCTGGGCTGGTGAGAGCCATTGGAGCCCTGCACCCCAGCCTGAGCCCCTGACACCGGACAATCCTAACTGCCTGCCTCAGCTGCATCCAGCCAAACTCCCTGCCGGGCCGTTAATACCTGTCAGCCCACCACTGAGTGATACCAGGTTCAGTGATCAGCTCGTTCCAGCCACCTGAGGGCTCTGAGTTTGTATGTCCTCCTCATTTCCCAGACCCTATGACGCATGGGTGTCTAAATCCTTTAGACAACTGAGAAAATCTCTTAACTCATTTACTGACAGACTAAATCCAGGGAAATCCAGTTTTTACCTTTTCTCTCACCAGGAAAGCTTCCCTCTGGTCAGCTGGAGGCACTTTTTCTGTCTTTCCCTCCTTCCTTTTCCCACTGACTCCCCTTTCCCGGCCAGTGACTGGTCACACTGCGGTTCTCTCCCCCTCTTCCCACACTCTCAAGCCAAGCATAGCATTTTATTTATGCCAGAAGAGTGAAGCTCCAATAGATGCATTTGTGCCATTCCTGCCTTCTCCATCATGCTGCCACAATGCCTATGGCCAGACCTGTTATGGGGAGGATTGCACCCTCCTGACAGCACCCATGTGGGAGCAGGTTCGTTTTCTTACTCTGCTCCCCCATGCTAATCCCCTGTAGTTCTGTCATGGGCACAAAATCCCAGCATTAAAGTGTTTTTCCTTTGTAAGCACTCTAATTGTTACAATGAGCTTTTCTTACTGCTTTACGTTTGAAACTGAGACTTGACGCTCAATAGGAGTTTGTAATTGGCTTTATAGACACGTCAAACCTGTGTCCTGCCCTCTTTAATCATCAAAGTTGTCCCCATTCTCCCCTAAATTTTGCTGGGATATTGTTAAAAGATGAATAATGCATACTAACACTCTGAACTTGCTGCACTCTTCTGGCACTTTTCAGAAGAAAGCACTTTACCAGCTACAGCCTGTGTACAGGGACCACTTTATCTGTCACAGAGATGCACCCACCTATAAGGTGAAATGCAACAGTGGCTTTAATGGGGTACAAAACCATTACGCAAACAGTAACAGGCTCTGCAGCTCCAAGTGCCATATCCTGCCAGCAGCCACACTAGGAATGCACAAGCTAAATTGGTCAGAGCATCAGGACAAGCACTTCTTCCCCAGCAAAACAGTACTTGAGTCGACTCAATATTTTATCACTGCAAGTGTTTAGCAGCCCTCCTTGGCCTCTGAGGTACTGAGTAGAGCCGGGTAAATGATTCAGAGCAAATCATTTATTCAGAACTTCTGCCCACATTTTGTGTCAGTCCAAGAACACAAAATTGTTTTCTTCCTGCTCACATTCAGTCAACCCATGCTTTAGAGTTTGCCTGGGCTTTAAATCCAAGGGCTGGCATACGTGACACGTTGCTGCAGGGGTTTTGCTGTACCGTATATACGTGTATGTGCTGAGTGGGTGCAGTTGGTTTTGTAAATGACATCAATTTGTCCCTGTTCCACTGGGACGAACTGAATTTACTGCCAAGAAACAGCCTTGAGCCCAAGGAGAGCCCTTTAGCGGCCAAGATTAGGTTCAGATTAGTGACAGAAAATAGTTTAAGGGAGAAAGAAACAAATAATTTGCAACCATGAAGCAAAAGACTCAGGTCATTGTAAAGCAACAACATAGGTAAGGGCTTCTCGAGCTACCTCTTCTGGTTGGCTTGATTAATTTCCTTTTGTATACTCTCTTTAGGATTTTTCTGTGGTTTACTGCAGACCCTGGTCCTTGGTTCTGCCCAGCCAGGGTGCTTGACCACAGTCTGGAAGAGCAAAGGGTTGATTTTTGTGCATATGGAAGGGTGCAATGCCACCCAAGGGACAACAGGAAAAGCTGGTGGCAGGGCAGCCCTGTGAGCAGGGAAGGAGGGCAAGGCTGCAGCGAGGCTGTGCAGGGTTCTGGCAGAGGCGAGCTTCACACAGAAAGCAATGCAAAACACCCCCAAAAATCCCATACATGCAGGTGGTGTTATTTCTGAAGAGCAATACTAACCCAAATTCCTTTTAACACATGTATGTGTGTATATCCATCCCACTTGGGAAGCCATTCCTCTGGAGCCACCTAAACTAAATTGAAGAGTAAAGGTCCAGGTTCCTAACTACACCAAGCTCCAGCAGTGCGTGGTGGTACTGCTGTCAATCAGAATCGGGCCATTGTGTGTGAACAACCGATTTTGTCTCACAAAAGCTGTGATGTGGTGCTAGTCATCTTCAGAACAAAACCAAGTAAAATGTGCAAGATTGTTTAGTTCCCATTTCTCCATCATAAAGTGAAGCATCTAAGCCCTAAAAACAGAGAGGGGAGCAATTATTCTTAGAAACAAAGCCTCTGGAAAATGCCTTTTATCTCGCTGGAAAAATGTGTATTCCTTCTTGGTGCAGAAAGGGAGATTTTGCATATTTTAATTAGATCAGTTGAAAAGTTGGGGAAAAGGGAACCTGCTTTGCTGTCAAGCTGCTTAGTGAAGAAAAGTTCTGGAAGTTCAGGAACTTGGAGAGAGCTTTAAATCTCCACGGCTAAAAATAATTCATCCTCTAAGAAAATGCCACAGATTTCTTTTTCTCTTTTATTTTTTTTATGGCTGCCTTAGTTGACTTCAGGTCATCAGAACATGGAAATTAAACTGGGAAACTGGAAATCTTTTTCATTTTAACTTTCTACACTTCAAAACCTTCTCGCTGCGAACAGGGCAGTGGGTAGTCCCTGCGGGGCTGCCATTTTACTTGTATTTGCAAGAAGTAGTGCAGCTTGATGAAATACAGCTTGACAAGAGGTTCGGGGCTACAGCTGGTGATGCAGACATGGGCGGGAGATTTCCATGCCTCCTCTTTGGTGGTTTTCATTTTTCCCTGGATTACCTTTATTATCATTATTTCAGATACCATCTTTTTTACTCCAGTGAACGCCCACTGAACAAGCGCTCCAGGTCAGCTGCTTCACTGGTGCATGGTCATCACAGTTTGGTTTGTGTTAGTGGCAGAGCACTGATTTACATCAGGGAACATCAACTGTTTGAGGCCAGGTTGGACAGGGCTTGGAGAAACCTGCTCTAGTGGAAGGTGTCCCTGCCTGTGGCAGTGGGTTGGAACTGGATGAGCTTTAGGGTTCCTTCCAACCCAAATGATTGTAGGAGTCTATGATCAGGCCCCAGAACCTGCTGCTTCCACTAAGCTGCGTGGAAAAATGACTTTAATTTCTGTTGTCACCGTATCCCTTCCATCCTGCAATGGATGTGTTAGCCCAAGGGCAGTTTGAATCCATTTACTTGTTAAGCTAACAGTCCTTTTTTTCCCTTTTGTAATACATAATTTAGGTTGTTGTTTCCTGCTTGCAGACAGACACACCGCCGGTCTGTTCGGCTGCTCACGTCAGGATGGGTATTTTCTGGCAAGGTTGACGCTGAGCTGTAGGACAGGTGAAAAGACCAAAATTATCCTTCAGAAAGACAGCCTTTAAACAAGTTATTCCCTTCCTCAATTTTACTCCAGTCCTTCAGCACAAAGCAAGCCAGCTCTGAGTCTGTTACATGAGTGCATTGTTTCATGACTGCTGCTACCTGCAGGAGCCAGCAGGAGATAGATGACCACGAGCAGCAGCCACAGTGCTGTTTAATAGATTGATGCTCATTAACTTAATGCCATTTGCTCCTTCTGCTCCCTGCAAACACAGCTTTAATGCATTTCCTGAGCCCTCCTCATGCTCCCCGTACATGTGGCTTGTGCGTGCAGCTCTGCAGGGCATGCTGGCCCCAGCACGGCTTCCCTGCACCCACTAGCAGAGCTCATGCACCTGATAGTCTGTTCTCAGAAATGCCCTGGCAGTTCTCCCTGCAGACACGGGTGTGGGGTTTAGTGCATACTGGATCTGCCAGAAAGGAAGCAAAGGTCTTGACCTGGCAATAAATATCATGGGAAGAGTGATGGGGGAACTGCACAGGGCTCGGCAGCCAGGGGCACTCAAGCGTGTTCTGCTATTTGCAGGCATTTGTATGAGACCAAAGCAGTTTAATTTCTATCTGCCCACAATTCACCTCTAATTTTAGCCTTTAGGATGAATACCTCTGAAACTGCCTTTACGCTCCTTTGCTCTGGTTTGGATATCTGTCTTCAAACCTCATCTTTTCCTTAGTATGCAATTCTTTATTCTTTAAAAAGGAGAGTTTTGAAACTAAAGACTTACTCCTAAGTTAGCTCATGGTTTATGTTGTATTAAGTGACTGAAGTAACTATTTTACATGCCATCACTGCCTCACATTAGTATTATCACAACGTCTTGTCCTTGGTTCGTAAGCTTCCTTTCCCCAGCACGCTGAGCCACCCTGCATTTCAAGAAAACCACTGAGTCTCTAGATAAAACTGGAAACTTCCTGCCAAAGTCATTTTCCAGCTGGGCAAAAGCAAGTGCTGTCAAATGCTTGCTTGAGAGGGCAGTGGGAAAGGCTTGCTGTCAGTGACACCTGCATCAGCTGCAGTGTGTTTCTCCTGGCATCATATTCCCCATCCACAGCCTCAGGGTGGGACCCTAGAGGCAAGAAAGGAGTATGAGGATTTGGGATGCAGACTGCTTGCTGTGGTCAATTCTGTACTGGATGGTTGGTGCCCAGTGCTTTAGGGGCTGTTTGTAAAACCCACAGCTGGCTCCAGTTCAGTGCCTCAGCACTCCCAAAGCAAAGATACTTTGAAGTGGGTCAGCTACCGGGGGTGGCTGCCAGCTGGTGCAGATTTGAGAGTTCAGCCAGCTCTCTCCTCCTCAGACAATCTCTCAAAATGCCATTGAACCACTTAGCTATATACTGTACCTGTCCCTATATAAATTGGTCTCTGGGGAGCTTACCAGCAAACTGATGCAGCATATCCTTGTCTGTGTGTTTGTGTTTAATTAGGATTTACATACTGGGGACATCAAATCCAGTGCCCTATCCTTGTCAGGGCTGTGCTCTAGCTGAGTGAGAGAAAAAAGGCAGGAAACCACATTGTGGATGCGAGTGGAATAAACAGCCTGGAGAAAAAGCATCTTCCAATTTCTGCTGGCAATCGGCTCCTGTGCTGAAGCAGGAGGGATTATATCCCTTCAAAAAATATTAACTTCCTCTGTCTGATACAGTGGAGGAAACTCTCACTTTACAGATAAATCTCACTATGTGCCATTTTTGGTGCTATTTATCCACTGTGCATCTCTCAGACTAATTACAGACAGCGGCTTTTTTTGCATGCAGTGTTTTGCCGGTTTGATCGTTGCATCTTTGGTTTTACATTCTATGAAAATCATGGGCTCAGGAAAATCTACGAATGCACAATATGCAAGATATGGTTGATGACTGTCTGTCCTTCTTCCTGTGCATCTGCGTAACACCTTCCCAAATGGAATCATTCCCATCTTTTCTCTCTCCCCCTCAGTAAGGACATGTGTTTTAATTCAGGACTTTTCAGTTCTTCAACCCTCAAGTCTTTTGAACTGAAGCAGGATAGTGGTTGTCCAGGGTGTACCCCGGTACTAGTTACCTACAGCCAGACTCTGATTGCATCTATATGCAGGCTGAGCCTAAGCAAAATATTGATTTCAGTGGTGTTTCTCATTATTTATGTTTATGTAACAAAATTGTTTCTGCTACACATATCCGATTTCTCTTCTGTTTAATGGAAACAGGGTTCTTCAAGTGGAAATAGTTTTGTTTGGCTTTTAAAACTGGCTGCACTGGAGGCAATAAAAGAGGTCAGAAGATACATAGTGGGATTGAGTTCACCAAATAAGACCTCTGACTTTGCGTAGTTCAGACTGCAATTTATTGTTTGGGAATAGGAACTGCTCACTTTGCTATTGCAAACTTTTACTAGAGGAGTTTGTTAAATCACCTTTCTACACCATGCACGGTTATTAATGAGCTCAGAGATGGAGCCACAATGGAGGGGTAATAAGTTGATGATCACTTATATCGGTTTTAGCACAAAACTGCCAGTGTCATGGGATTTAGTACTGCGTTTGAGGACAAAAAGAACGGTTTTTTATGTATCAGCATCTGTCTGCAATTTCAAACCATGGCACCGACATAGATCCCTTAGTAGGAGCCTTTAAAATAAATTATCCTGCTGTGCAAAGCCTCTGCTACCTTGCCCTTAGTATTGCTGTGCATTATCTTTTACTGTCTTCTTTCCTTTTATCACCCCATTTTTATTTACAATACAGCCCTTAATTTAGTAGTGCTGACACAGTTACATTTGCAGTAATAGCATAATTACCATATATTCATGAATAGGGTGGTTAGGGATAGTAGCTACAAACATGACAGATTCATTTGCATTATTATCATTAGCATGCTGCACAAATGAGTTTATGTTTGTGAAGTAAGCATTTAATGGGGCTGTATTGCTTCCATAAGAACCCAAGTCTGGAGGAGAACAGCGAGCTGCTACTAACGCTGTACCGGTCTGAAACTTCCAAATTGCACTAGGATCACACTGACAGATGGTATGCAATGCCTTTTTCCAACTCAGCAGAAAACGGAGAAATATAATAAAGAGACTACAGAGATTAGAGTCTTCATCAATGGGACTTGAAATCTAGTGCACCATATGCTTGGTATAAAAAGAAACATTTATCTGGAAAAATTAAAGCAGAGCATAGACTGAATTTATCTGTTATTCTTCATAGGTCTCGTGGATAGGTTTTAAACCATAATTTTAAGCATAAATGTAATTGCAGTGAGTAATAACTTGATGCCCTGGCATCTTCCTTGCTCCCCTTAATAGCTAGGGCTTCTTCACCGCTCTCAGAACCCGACTCTCTGTACACGAAGGTGATTTTGCCAGCAGCAGACGGGCCGGCACCAGCTGGTGCTCCCAGTCCTTCTCCCCACACCGTTTGGTGGTGGCAGACCTGATCCGAAGCCCACAGGAGCAGCGGGATCTCAGCCAGCAGCCGCCTGACCTTGCAGGCTGTTGGTGGAGAGGCCTTTTGCAAAGGCCCAGAGCTGTATCTCCAATCATTCACAATCAGTGCTGGTGCTTCTGCAAGGGTTATTATAGCTGCTTTTTATTAAGTGTTCCTTGGTGGCAACAGATGAGGTGTTCAACAGCCTTTGCAGTGCCTTGCACAGTCACACAGTGCTCGAAACCTAAGCTTACCAATTCTGCTGCTAAATAAACTCCTTTCAAGTAGTACACAGAGATAGCCATCCTTCCTGGTAAAATGCTGATCGCTAACTCAAGTGTATGTGAAATGCTGTACCATAGCTAACTGCACGTGTTTCTTTGCACATATTCACAAAGAGAAGAATTGCAGATCTTGAATCACAAAGATACTCAGGTGCGTGCCTGGTTCTCAGCACGTGAAAAGCCCCACTGTAGTTATTGCACTTGCTGAAAATCAGGTTATTTATTTACTGAAGAGCATCCCCTGATCTGGATCAGAATTAAGGTCTGAGGGAGCAGGGGAAGCTAAAATGTTGCTTTGATTCCTCTTGAAGCTGTGAACTCTTTAGCCAGGAGATGAAGAGTGGTTGGGAGACTAATGACACAGAAAGTGATGAGGCTGCTCCCCCTGGGGAAAGACACAGATTTCCCAACCTTATTTACGAATTTGCAATACACAAAACTAATGATTTGAAAATGAGATCTTGTAACCGTTTTTTTTGCCTTCTTGCCCTACCTGTTAGCTAGTTCTTCAGCATGGACACTAGCCTGAACAAAAGCTCCTTTCAACCACACTTGCAATAGAAAAGAGACATTTGTTTGGAATGAGCAGAGAGGCCAGGCAGGAGGGATTACAAAAGGGGCAGTAGGTAGCAACACTTCCATAGGAAATGCTGCCAAACTCCCACGTCTTGGAGCCTCAGAGCTTCCCTGTCCAGAGATGCTGTCTTGGTATTTAAGATAACTCAATGATATTTACTTTCGTTAATTTTTACTACTTCTAGCATCTACAGCACCCTGTAGCAAGGAGTCCCGTTGCCAATTCCTATGTTCTCTAAAAACCCCAATTTTTTATATTTAACAGATTATCTACTTGCTTTCTCCCACTCCTGGAGTCTTGGTTGACTCCTGCATAGGAAATCCTATGGCCCTGGTTGTTCCTGGATTTAGGATGTGTCAGCAGGATGCACTTGGCAGGGTTACAAGAGTGTTTCATCGGAATAAGACTTGGTCTCTATGCTCCCAAGCACAAAACCCACTATGTTACTCAGCAGTATATTCACACTATAAATACCCTTCTTTTTCACATTAATTCATCCTTATTTACCACAGCAGATAACAGAACTCCAGGCTCAGATTCATGCAGCAATAAAAGAAAGGAAGAAATTTCTCCCAGATTATAAAGATCTGTCATGTTGTCACCATGTTTGTTTTCTCCATCTATTTCTCCCCTTTCTGTGCATTGCTTTATGCTCTGCAGGGCCCTCAGGGAAGGAAAAGAGGGTATTATTTTGAAAAATATAAGTTTTTTTGATTAAAGGATACAAAATTAATTTGCTTCCCAGACCCTGCGAGCGTATTATTTGACAACTGTACTTTGCCGAGCAAACAGAGCACACAGATAAGTTTATCATGTTCATCACCAGACCCTGGTCTTTTGTTCTTCAGACTATGGAGCCTCTCTTGCAATTAGAGAATGTGAATTTGCTAAAACACATGTAATCACAAGTCGCTGTTCTTTTTGCTACCTCGCACAAGGTTACAGTAATGATGCAGCTACAGTGCTCATTGAGCTGGGAAGGGCAGAGGAGCACAGCATTGACCACACTGTAGATATAAGACACTGGAGACTGAACTGCCTTTACTGGCTAACCCAAACCTATTCTTGGCGGCAAGGACCTCACCCTAAGAGCAAAGAGATCAGAGGCTGAAAGAGCCACAGTGGTTTCCTCTGAAAGGAAGATTTTTCCCATTTGAAGGACTGGGAATCACCAAGGTTCAGAGCCACATCTGGATGGACTCCAGAGCACCACCACTGCTCCCATGCTGGTTGCATCCAACTGAGGTTGTTCTGGATGTTTGATGCTCTCAGAATAGGACACTGCCTGTCCTTTGGGCAGATAACATTAACAAGATGGGAAACAAAGCTGAAAACAATTTGCTTCCTGGGATATTTGTGCACCAGAAGATGGGGGACAGAAATCTGTCTCGTGGCACTGCCCCAGGGAGGTATGTCTGTATGGTGCTGTCCCAAATGCATGCAGATCCATTGGTCTCAGCTGGGACATCCACTTGTAGTAACATTGCCTGTTATATCTCCTTTTTGCTTCATGATTTTGAGTGTGACAAGAAAGAGCCCAAAAATACTCATATAGTCAGAAATGTCACTATGGAAACAAGGAGAGAGTTTAGTGCAGTTTGGCCAGTATTGACACAGCTGCTCTAATAACCCCAAAGATGGTGTGACCCTGTGTGTCTGCAGGCGAGCCCCCTGAGGAGCACCCTCACGTCACAGTGGGGTGGGTAAAACCAAACAGCACAGTGCTGCTTTCAAAAGCCTTGGGTGTCTGTGCCAGGAAATCCAGACCCTTAAAGATGCTAAAGTATATATGAAATATATATATGGGCCTAACAGACATTAACAACTTTTCCGTATTCTCACAGTGCCTTCCCATATCTAAAGGACTTTGGGATAGCAGAGACAGGATGAGACTTGAGCAAGCCGAACGTTTGCAGAGTGAAGACACTGTTTTGCCTGTCCCAGGCTTTCTAAGGGATCAGATGTGCTTTTCTCCAGTGGTGTGTACTTACAGATTAAGATTACATTATGTTTGTATGCACACAGTAGCTAAGGTCTGTTTGCTGCAGCCCCAGGAGAGCTGTGGCCCTGGGCTCAGGATGGAGAGTGTCACACGCTGCTGGTAAGCACAAAGCCAGCAGTGACACTGGCCACAGCAAACGCATCGTGTGTTCAGCACAACCAGTTCCATCAACTCAAGTGAAACTAATGTTATAAAACCAAGCTGTGCAGGGAGTGGTGAAAATCCTGCTGCCTACGGGCCCTGGGGAGAACACACCTTCCCTTCTCCCATCTCTCCGGGGCTTATTTCCTTCATTGCCTCAATCCATGCAGAGAGCTTTCATAAAGATGCTGCTGTAACTCTTTTGGCTGCAGATGTATTCTCTGTGGGGTCTTACTCTGCATCACTTGACTGAAAGATGAGCACGAGGAGTACGGATTTGAGACTCTTCCTGCAGATTAGCAGGAAGCTTTCCCTGCCAGCACAGACTCTCATACCTCATGTGGTATAAAACCAATTTAAGTTGAAAATACAATTAGAAACAGTGTGTAACGCCAGTGCTTTAAATACCTTCCAGACACCTCTGTACCCTGGGAGGTACTCAGTGTGGCATCCAAGTGGATGGTCCCCAAAGGGTGAGCGGGAATAGGCCCTCCAGGACCCCCTTTGGGCAATTTTGACCAGTTATTCCTGCCCCGGGTGGGAAGCATGCACAGGTCTCCCACTGCATCCCAGACACCCACTGCTTCAGCCAATTTGCCTGCAGCAAACAAAGTAATTAGTCTGATTAGGATGTTTTTGCTGGTTTTGTTGTTTTCTGGAGCCAATTATTGGTGAAGAAGGAAAAGGCAGGTTTTAACCATCTGTATTTTGGGCAGAACAAACCTTCTCTCTCTCAGAATACCAAAGGGGCTTCATGGCCCCAGACCTCCTGCGGATAACCAGGGCCATCGCTGCTGCTTAAGAAGTAATTTCAGTAACATTGAGAGTTGTAGGGGAGAGCTTCCAAAGACGTGCTCTCACCTTAAGACTTCAGCAACACTGAACTTGTAGCTCAGACTTTTCACAAAGAGCTTGCTCCAGAGCTGTCAATCCACCATGCCTTAAACTGCAAGAGAAAGCAAAAACCTTTAATCTCCCTCAAGCTCAAATCAAGGTTAACCTACAGGGACAATTCTTCTCACTCATCCTCTCTACACGAAAGCAGCTAAGCTGGTGCATGGGTGGGAGCAGAATTTGGGGAGGGGAGCAGAGTCATGCACACACACTCCGACCCCTGTGCTATTTCTATTTTTGGCACATAGGCTAATTTCCTTAACATGATTAGATGCTGCTTTCCAGTACAACCAGGGATGTGTGACCAAAGGTTAGCCTCATTTTGGAAAGACATGATTTCCTCAAAAAAAAAGGGGGGTTTAAAGGGGATTAACTGACCCATCTGAGCTATCAGCTTTGCTTTTTCCTAAGTAACTATGCTGTCCTTTACACAACCACATTTCTTAAAATAGGCAGCTTTAAAGAAAATTAATCCTCTAAAGTCAAATGCATCTTGAGCCTTTCTGGGCTAGTGTCTCTGATCCGATACAATTTTTCCATGCCTATGCTGCTCAAAAGCAGTGGAAACAAATCTTCCTGCGAATCACTGCCTTCTTCAGCCTGTGATTTCTATTATCTGATTCATTTAGTTCTGTACGTGAAACAAAATGAGGGGAGATGGTGATTTTCTTCCCACTGAGGCAAGTTGATATCGGGACTTCTTAGACTCCAGTACTTCTTACTCTTTTGAAGGCTCTGCCATACTGTGGTACTACTGGAAATACACAGGAAAGCAGAAAAGTGAGCTGATATGACCAAGAGCTGTGAACAACGGAGAGAATCTGCCAGGCTCCTCCATGTTAGGAAATGCAAGCATTTTGTCTCAGGCTGCTCTAGTAAACAGCATTTGTAATATGTTCCCCAGGAGGGAAAGATGAAATAAGCTCCCGTATATAATATAATTTCTGTGGGAGGAAGCTGTCTGCGTCGTTAGTTATATTGAACATGTTCCCCTTTTCTTGCATTGTGCTCTGCTTTCAAGTCTTAAGTCTCAGAAAGATCCCCCTTGGAGAACACTGAAATTAAAGACTGACTCAAGAATTAATTAATTCTGTTCACTAATTAAAATGCTCATGTTACCTGGTCCTTGGGAGCAGCATGAGGAGCAGCTGCTGCTCTGCCATGGTGAGGTTCTGCTCCCTGCAGCCAGGGAAGAGCTGAATGTTTGATTTTAATGCGCCTTTTGGTCCCCAGCATCTCAGTGAACACGTGAAATGTTTGCTGATGCCAAAGTGATCCCTGTCCCGGGATAAGTTTGGGCAAACTGCAGGGTCCCGCTGAGCTTTGCCAGGAGGATTTGCTCTCCCAGTGTCTCCCCTGCTGTAGAGCCAGGAACAGGCTGGTGAAGCATGGCCACATAAAGGCTAGTTTTCAGCATCACTGTGTCTGATTTCAGTTGTGTAAGTCATACTAATCCGGCAGCTCTCCGAGTCCCTTTCCAGGCTGGTGGTAACCTGGTAGGATGCTGGGGAGAGAAAGGAGCTTCGGTGTTTGGTGTGACCCCCTTCCCACCCTGGCATACCACAGCAGTGAAAGTTGGTGACCTTCATTTAAGACCCAAATAGTGCTGTCATAGCTCCACTCCCCCAGTAAATATTATCCATTACAAGTGAGCTGTTTGCCACCTAACTGGGGAAATAACTCCAAATAACAAATCGCTGTGCCCCTCAGTCACCTCTTTGCGTCTGAGCAATGCAAATAGGTTATTTGCTTTGTCAACCCCTCACTGGTCAAAAGTCCTTATTGAATACCATGATTTGAAGCATCAAGCTGATGAACTGGGTGGTTGTGGCAGACCGTTTTTCCCATTGGAGTATTGTTTGGCTTCACACACAGTGTGGACTTGGTTTGTAGCCAAGAAGCCAGTGGGAAACTGGCACATGCTGTGCCCGCAGTGTCCCTTGACATCGGGTGTGCTGGGGAGCACTTTGTAAAAGTGGATATGACAATAAGAATAGTCCCAAAGCACATCAGTATTATTCCTCACTAAACCTGACTACTCTTAATTCTGGATGCGTTTCTGATGTGTGTGCTCCCAGTTTATCAACTCCTTCATTCAGCATAGGCTACCCTAGACTGGTCCAGAGGTTTCTGCGCTGCTCAGGAGGTGCAGCAGAGCAGAAGAAGAGAAGGAAAGGAGAGAAGGAAAGGTCTTTTGTAGATTTTGTAGATTTTTGCAGGTTTTTATAGATTCTTTTCACAGATACTGTCGAATTGTTGGTCTCTTACCTACAAATCATCTTCGAACTTCCAAGGCATACTTCTTCTTCCAAAGTGGCACATAAAAGTCCCCAGACCTTAAAGACTGCATGTCCTGGGTTCAGCAGTAGCAGTCATTTTTCTCCTTCTTAGTAGCTGTGGTTTTGACTTTCAGCCTGGGAACAGCTCTGATAACACCGATGGTTTTAGTTGTTGCTCAGTAATGTTTACTCTGACCAAGAACTTTCTGAGCCTCATGCTCTGCCAGGGAGGAGGGGAAGCCAGGAGGAAGCAGAGACAGGACACCTGACCCAAAGGTATTCCATACCACAGCACGTCATGCCCAGTATATAAACTGGGGGCAGTTACCTGGAAGGGCTGAGACCAGTGCTCGGTCGGGCTGGGTATCGGTTGGCGGGTCGTGAGCGGTTGTATTCTCTTCCCTTGTTATTTCCCTTATCATTATTATCATTGGTAGCAGCAGCAGTGGTTTGTGTTATACCTTAGTTACTGGGCTGCTCTTATCTCAAGCCATGGGAGTTACATTCTTTTGATTCTCCTCCCCATCTCTCCAGGAGCATGGTGGGGACCCGGGGGGGGGGGGAAGTGAGAGAGAGACTGCATGGTTCTGATTTACGGCTGGACTGTATTAAGCCCATTGACTTTACAGCATATTGGAAAATAATCCGTATTAAAGATACATTATTGAAAGAAGTCTCCGAGATCAGTCAGAGCAAACATTTCAGCTCTGGATGTGCTTGTCAGAAGACAAGCAGACACATAGAGCCCTCATTTTCATAAAAGTACACTTTAAGTGAGTGCCATCTGTATATTTTTTTAGCTTTTAACAAGAAGTTTCACCTCTTTGAAATTAACTTCATTTTTGACATATAATGATGCAATTGCTCATCACATCTTCGATTCTGCATTAGCTGTTGGAATTCAAGACATTCCCTGCCTCTCTTTGAGTGTCTCTTAATAACAAAGTTCAATTAAAAAAGAACTTTGTTTTCATATGCATTCCCCGTGCATGTGTAAGGCCCACAGCCAGCTTCAGAGCTGCCTCCTAATACGAAAGCCCTCAATGGCTCATTATAAACTCTGCAATATATTGCTGTCATTCTGTGTTTCAGGGCAGGTGCTATTATAGGACATAAGATAGGTCAACGTAATGCCCGGAGGTAATTGGAGAGAAGCATCTTGGTGGCAGCACTTTGTGTGCAGCGGGAGAGTGACAAGTGGTGGGTGTTCAGCGCTGGCACGTTCCCTGCTGGCAGGCTCCTTGCCTTGCAGGGTGGAGAGTTACGATACGACTCATGTGGCATCAGCTCTTTATATATAAACTCCAGATTTAGATCCTCCTTTTTGGGGGGTGAACATTTTACCAGGGAAAAGGCAGGGCACTACTTCTTGTTTAGCAAATATTTCTGATGGTCTCAAATGGGGAGAAGACAGAGGAGGGAAAGGAAATCCCTAATGATATGGGAGTCATCAGTCATTGTTCACACCTAATCAGCTGGGGACATAAAGGGATCATTATCATATTAGTGCCGTTCCTAGGCTCCAGTGAAAAGATGGTGATAGACATTTTGGTGAAGTCAGACCAACCAGTGATTTTTGTTGTAATCTGGAAAACTTTTCCCTATGTAGTGAACTTGTAATATAAAAAAAGTTCCAAATTTAGATGCCATCCCTGAATGGCACTGTCTGAATTTCACCAGATCTGATATACCCCTGTTCAGCCTAGAGAAGAGAAGGCTCAGGGGAATCTGATCCAGATATTTAAGTATCTGAAGGCATGGTGTCAAGAGGATTGGGCCAGACTCTTCTCAGTGCCAGATGATAGGATGAGGAGCAATGGGTATAAACTAAACCATAGAAAGATCCAGCTGAACATGAGGAAGAACTTCTTTATTGTGAGGGTGACTGAGCATTGGAATAGGTTGCCCGGAGATGTTGTGGAGTCTTCTTCCCTGGAGAGTCCAGCCAAAATCCGAACCACAGCACTGTACAAGCTACTGGGAAAAAAATTAACTCTATCCCAGGCAAAACCAGGACATTCTGGGTTCCTGAGGCTTTGGGCTTGACAGAACAGGGGGTGCTGATATCACATGGATTTCCTAAGTGTAGGATCTTTTGTCTGCAATTGCGTTTCAGACATACTGCATGGTCGAAACATTCTCAGTGGCTCTGTACATGTGTATCTGTACTATATAGGTGTATATTTGCTCATCCTGTAATTGGTGCTCACCCCTTCTATGAGACTAGAACACAATGTGCCTCTAGCCCAAATTTAGATACAGGGCAAAAGACCCTGGTTTGCATCCTGGCAGTCTTTGTCATCCCTGGTATATCCACCAAAGCAGTGTTTGTGCCTTTAGAAATGTTCTGCTACAGCTGGGCTCTTGTTTGTACAGCACATGTAATGTGAGCTACAACTGACAATACTTAATGGAATTAAAAGCATCAAGGCTATGGAAGCGTAAAGGGAAGGAAGGAAAAAAGTTGATGTACTGGTGAAAAGAAAGGATTCCTTTCTGATTCATTTGTATTAAATTGTGGATAATGTCTCTGAAGGCAAAATATAAATGGCACCAGGAAGACCAGAAACTCCCCCTAAATCAAAGCTTCTCAACCCTTCCAGGTGAGCACAGCTCCCGAACAGCAGCAGGAAATTGTCCTGATTTTGATGTAAGGACAAGTGCAGGGATGCCAGTGTAACTGAGGCATGTGGCATTTTGAGCCAAAAGGTTGTCAGAAGAAGGGGAGCGAGGCTTCTAACAGCTAGAAACACGGCTCAGGGCTGGTAGTGGTACACTTACCTGCTGAGTGTGAATCCTAGCTCCTGTGTGCAGCTCGAAGTTGTAAGAAAGCAGACTCTAGAGGAGATAAATGAAATTATGGGTTGTTTTTGACATATTACCTCCCTCTGTCTAGAGACTACTGTCTTCCATGGACAGGAATTGTCCCTCTGAAGAGCTTGGGGCTCCAGCAGGTCTCTGGGGCATCTGCAGCAAAACCTACCCAACTCCAACGTCATAGAAGTATACATATGTATTTATATCCACACACACTCGTATGTATGTATGCACATTTACATATACTTGGGCCTGTTAGTATTGTAGAGAGCAAACGCTGCCTCAGAACTGTACCTTTGTAGTGTCTTATGTTCTCTTATTTTATATAGAGAGCAACAATAGAAACAGGAAACAGGCCTTTTTGCTCCAAGCAAAATAGCTGAAGCTCTTGACGTAATTTAACTGGGAAAAGGCAAAATAATATCAAAAGAATAATAACACAGAAAAGCAAAAGCCCAGTTTTCAAGTTAATTAAACACATATAACAGCCCAGCTTCTTGGTGGACATCCTTTGAAATGCACAGTTATCACCCTTGCTTAAAAGCTGAGTATAAAGCACACTCTTTATCTTTACTCTCCCAGCCCACCTGCTCTGTGTAGATGTGTCCAGCTGCAGTTCAAGGAATGAAATACAGCTCTGCAAGTAGAATAGTGCAGAGAAAAGAGGATGACTCCAATGTCCCATGTCCAAGGTCATCCCAGCACTATATAAGGAGTCAATCATAGGATACCCCGGGTTTTCAGTGCAGATGTGTTCTCTGAAAGCACCAAATATCTCCAACAAACATGGCCCTCCAATAAAAGTGACCCACTTTTGCCCATGCTGGTGTGGGTCCAGAGCCAGCTGGGGTGTTCATGATGGACAAAATGGCATTTTCATTACCAGTTACAAAAGAGTTCCATTTACCACCTTCTGTTTCATCTGAGGCTTTCCAGATGCTCCTGCTGTGCATTAATCATCAACAGAACTCATGAGGATGACTGGAAGAGCTGTCTGCTTTTGAGGGAGGGCAAAGGCAAAGAGGACAACTGGAAGATTCCTGCAACAGGGCTCGCTGCAGCCATGATGCAGTTTCTAATATGCTGGTGGTTTAAGATGCATTGGTTTGTTCCAGAGAACAGTGGACAGCACTGCGATGAGGGTGTTAGCAGATGCCTGATGCTTCTGGGTGCTGAAGGGCAGCATCTGAAACAGCAAATGATGTCTTGGGCATTCCTACAACTTTGCACATAGCTCATGTGTTAAAGAGGCAAGGTCACAGGAAGGGTTTAGCTTGAGGGCATCTGCACCAAAAGCAGGTGATGCTCTGGTAATGGTCTGTCGGTTTGTCCGCCCCTGCCAAGCTGATGGTGGATGCTGTGAGAGGGTATCTGCATGAAGCAGAGGTGATGGGGAGCAACCTCCCTCAGTCCCGCGTGTCCTGCCATCCCCGCCCTCTCCCTTCATCTAGTACAGCTACTTCATCCTCAACTTTGTATTTCAGAGCCCATTTTCAGAGCTGAAGATGATGGGCTCCAGAAGTGCCTGGGGTACCGCAGGTCAGGAGCACACCTCCTCACTGAAAAGCTGAGAGATCTTGCTAAATAGAGATTTCTTTCTCTCGCTCATGAGAGTCAAACTTGCCCCCTCTTTGCCCTCAACCCTGTTATTTTTGGAGATTAGCAGAACACCCCGTGAGCCCTCACAGGCCCTGTGGATAAGCTGAGAGAGGAAGAAACCAGCTTTGCATGCAAAGCAGCCAGGGACATGGGGATGACTCCCTGCACGTGGGTTCAATACCCACCAACAGACAGGAAACAGAGAAATCATTCAGGAGCTGAAGAAGGGACAGGGAAAGCCTGGCAAGGTCAGGGGGTGGATGTTTTGGCAGGGACGGAGCTGTGGGCAGAGCCCAGGGCACTGCTCAAGTGCCTGCAAAACATGTCGTTTATCAAGGTGGCTGATACTGCAGTTTGTCAAGCCAAAATCTTCATCATCCAACTGCTCTGAATGCAGTGGAAGGAGGCCAGAGGCTTTCTGGCTCAGCCAGTGCATATCCCTGGCCCATAAAGTGTTTGGCGGGGGGGGGAATCTGGGTTTGATAATGCTTTCTATCCATGCTGGCAGCAGATATTTTTGACAGGGGCACTACCCAGAACACCTGCAATGACAGGTTATATATTCTGAAGGTACCATTTGTTGGCATTGGCACATTTATGGGAAGATCAGTACCATTCTGAAAATGCTTTTAATGTTTTACTCCACATTTACAGCTAAAGGAAAATAATGGACTTGATCCTCATTTACCAAGAATGACATCTTCTTATCGAAAACCGAAGTTTGAAGAAAATGATTTATACATCAGATTTGAAACTGGGTGTTTGATATATAGACATAAAGGTATTTGATGAATATCTTAATTCTGCTGCTCATAGAGCAGTGCTATTAATAATGACATGGGAAATGGAGACATTCTGTCATGCAGGTTTTCTAGTGGAAAATTTCCTTTGAAAGATTATCTTCAAAACAAGAAGTTGTTCATACAAAAAGAATTAGTTAATTTTCAGCCAGTTATCCTACCAAAAATCTCTCCCTCAGAAATGTTTTGCTGAGTTAAGGGCTATTTCCTTAATTTCTCCTGGAAGGCAAGGGCATCACAGCAAATTCTGCTGAATAAAGCGCTGACAAGAGATGCAGATTGACATTAAAACCCAGAAACCTTCCACAGGCAGCTGTCAGGGAATGTCGTTATTATCAAATCTCATCTTTCATCGCCATCCAAAACGGGATGAAATCTTTGCGGACCTCAGTGATAACATTTCTGTAACAAATACTGAAGGCTCTTATTCCCAGATCTAATGAGCTGCAGAATGAGACCTGGAATCTGCCAATGGCTATGGGCAGAATATCACCCAAGATGGATTTCTAGAACATGTAATTTTGTTACAAAATCTTACGTTTCGGTGGGAAGAAGGGCACATTTCTTTGGCAAGTGCCTTTCAACATTGCCAGAGGAGAGGGAGCTGGGAACATTGGGCTAGTAGTGAGCTGCGTGCTGCTCTGGTTGTCAGAGGTGCATCAGACACACGCTTTAGCACACGGCTCTCTAATTGCCTACATAAATAACAATATAGGATCTGAGAATAAAAGCAGCTTAGCTGTGATTTAGATCTCCCACGGAGCCCATCACCAGCAATTCACTGTTCCCTGCGACGCCTGTTTTATAGGTGTCAGAGCACAAAGCCCTTGCTTGCCAAAAAAGTTTGTAAACTGGCACAAACATGTCTCAGATCCTTTTCTCCGCAACAGATTTCCCCGTATCCTCCCAGCAAGCGCCTCATGTGCTGAGAACATTTTATTGGCACACATTGGAGCAACTTGCACGCGACGCCCGCTCGTCCCCCCTGCCTCCTGCGCCCTGGAATCTGAGGCAAGGAAAGCAGTATAAGCTCTCAGTCGAGGCACAGCAGTTTGTGTTCTGTTCAGTTAAGCAGAAACAGGTGAGCTGCTGTGTGAGCAAAATGGGGAAGTAGTAGAAAATGGCAAAGAAATCCTATTTCTTTGCTTAAAATACATTCCCAGGCTAAACCCCACCAGTCTGTTAAAACTCCTCTCTCTCAGATTTTCTCTTACTGGGTGCCCAAGCATCTTCTTGGCAGGGCTGATGTGAGTCCAGGCCAGCCCAAGAACCAAATTCTCATCCTTTCTTCCTTGCCTGAGGCAGGCGTTAGCGGCTCGGCAGCAAAATTCAGACTTGGAGCATTGTGTGCAGTTCTGGTGTCCTTAACATCAGAAGGACATGGAACTGTTGGAACAAGTGCAGAGGAGGCCACGAGGATGATCAGGGGCTGGAGCACCTCCTGTATGAAGACAGGCTGAGAAAGTTGGGGCTGTTCAGCCTGGAGAAGAGAAGGCTGCGTGGAGACCTCAGAGCAGCCTTCCAGTATCTGAAGGGGGCCTATAGGGATGCTGGGGAGGGACTCTTCATTAGCGACTGTAGTGATAGGACAAGGGGTAATGGGTTAAAACTGAAACAGGGGAAGTTTAGATTGGATATAAGGAAGAAATTCATTACTGTGAGGGTGGTGAGGCACTGGAATGGGTTGCCCAGGGAGGTTGTGAATGCTCCATCCCTGGCGGTGTTCAAGGCCAGGTTGGACGAGGCCTTGGGCGAGATGGTTTAGTGTGAGGTGTCCCTGCCCATGGCAGGGGGGTTGGAACTGGATGATCTTAAGGTCCTTTCCATCCCTAACTATTCTATGACTCTATGATTCCATGAAAATCAGCATTTTCAGCCACAGGGAGGTGATTGCAGCCAGAAGGATCAGAGCGGGGATTTAATCAGAGGAATGTGCTTTTAATTTTGCCTTTTTTCTTTTTGTACCAGGCCTGCTGAAGAGCCTGGGAAGAGGAATAATTAATACATGAGGCCTGAGAGCAGCACAGGTAGCAAAGGCAAAGATTCCACTGAAAGCCAGGTTTAATTGTGCCTGCTAGCCATCTGCCAGGGAACCGCTGCTGCTCCAAGTGCTTTGGAAGGAAAAGGGGACAGTTTGCTGCACCACTTTGATGTTCTGGGATTTTGGGGCTGCTCTGGAGAGCATTTGGTGGGGTTTTTTTCTCCTGGAGAGCACCCGAGGGCTCCAGCTTCTCTGCCTCAGTGTCTCATCTGGGAACTGGGTGAGACAGGGGAAGCATCTACATGGGGTGAACCTGGAAAGGCACAAAGCTTTAAAGCATGGAGAAAATAATAACCAAAGGTCTTTCCACAGACTTTAAGGAAAGAGCTGATGGTGCTTTCTTCAGTCTTTCTGCAAACTGAACAGGGTCGTTTTTCTGTAGAGCAATGTGATTCTGTCAATGAAAACCTTGAAGGTTTTGAACTCCTTAAAAAAGCAAAAATCCCTATTTCCCTTCCTCCAAGCCACAGTTATTAGATGTACTCAAATGAGATTCACCAGCATTAGTCCTCTGATCTGTCTGTTATGATGAATAACTTCACCTTCAAAACTGGTCTGGCTCTAGGTGAGACCATAGGAAGAAATCAAATGAGCAGAAATTAATGCCTCCCGATAGTTGCCGTCATTGACATGATATTGTATTAGAATAAGTGTTTGTGAAAAATAAAGGTTGCCCTTCACCTGCTGTGACAGTGCCTCCTCGGCCACGTTGTTGGAGCCATTGGCAAGGGAGCTCCCATTGCTGTGCCCGCACTGCGTTTGCCCTGCAAATGCTGTAAGTCTCGGGAGCATTTCAGTCCAAAATGGAAGAAGGAGGCTGGGAGTGCGTTGTGCTGTACAGAGAATACTGGTGTTTCTTTGCGTGTGTTTCTTCAGAGGAAGGCTCTTTGCTCAGCGTTCAGTCCTTGCGGTTCACAAACTCTCTGCAGCTCCACGGGAGCGGAAATCAGCTCCCAAAAGACAACTTAAGAATAAATAGTCCCAAATACATTCCTGACAGGCAGCAGAGCGTACCAATAACAGAATAACTTTTGAGTCAGCAGTGCTGGGTTTTAGCTTTTCCTTGGGCTGGAGCTGGTTGTGTTGAGCTGGATGTAAGAGCAGAAGCTCCACGGCTGTGTGAGCTGCTGGCAGGGAGCACTGCGGGAGCAGTGTTCTCTGCTCCCATGGGATTCTTGGTTGATGTAACAGCACAGAATGATGCCAGGCCTGGCATCAGCGAGGAGTTCCCTCCAGGTCTTTAATTAATGCCTGGGTAATGAGAAGTTTCATTGTGGAAACCCTCCATTAGCACAGGGCGCAGTTAACATTCGGCTTCCAGGGCTGGGTCCTCCCAGCTGCACAAGTCCCACCATTTGCTGCCTATTTCTGAACCATTAGGAGAACTGGCACAGTGGATTTTCCAGTTGAGGCATCCCCATCAGCCGTGTTGGCATTGCGCTGATGCTTGGCTGCAGGCTCCAAGTTGAGCAGGGCCAGAGAAAAACTCAACCTGGGGGGGAAACCAGGACATGGGGGCATAAGATGCGGTGACAACCTGAAGGCAGATGCATCCAGAGAGGAAATAATATTTAACAGTGAAGTGGTTAGTGTGGGGACACCACTTCAAGTGCCTCAAGGGCCCATGTGCTGCCTGGGCTCAATAAATGACCCTCACGAATATTCCTGGATGGCACCAGTTATTCCCAACATCCTCGAGCCACTTAGTGCATGCCCTACACTAGACATTCATCAAAACCCAGAGCAAGGCTGACTATTTGAGGCTCCTTTTCTGAAGAACTGGGCAATTATTATAGCTAAATGGTGGGGGAGAGAAAAAAAGAAAAGCACTTTTTGAGCAAGATATCATTACCTGCAAGATGTGGGTGAGACCTTCACTCCCCTGCCTCTATTGCAATGTACAGTCTCCTGCTGTAATGATAATATGACTTTGTTTTCAAACAGAGCCTTTTAAAGGAGGAAATAGCTGCTATCCACCTTCAGGAGGAAATGGAGGTCAGTTGTCCAGGGCTGCACGGTGAGACTTGGCAGAGACAGCAGCAGATGACTCTTGCTATCTCAGCCAAATTACTGGCAATTCAGTCATTTTCTCCATTTTCTCCTGAATCTTCAATGCTTTGGAGCTGTGGGGCTAAGGGCAGTGTGACTCCCAGACCAAGGCTCTCATCGTGTTTTCCAGTTCCTCAATTCTCAGGTAGATGAGAAGGCAATTTTTGTTATCATATTTAGGTTCATTAGTAGCCCATCAAATCTATCACCTCCGATCCTGCTGATGACACTTGGTTGGGCTCCAGCTCCAAGCACACCATGACGTTGCTGACAACATCTGTGTTACCCCCAGCCGGTTGTCAGCAGGAGAAAAAAAATCACTGCTGTCACTGTCATTTGGTCCCGATTGGACAGATTATGTAGGAAATCTGCCTATTCCAAGAAAACAGAACCACTGACTACAAGTGATGTCCGCTGGTGCTTGCTCTCCGCGCTCTGTAGAGCCATCACTGATGTTTCCCAAGCAGCAAGGATTGGAGTTGAAAGAGCTGTCTGATGGCAGACATTGTCACAAGAGCTTCATCTCAGTGTTTAAGCCCTTGGCGTGTGGTTGCTCTTCACAGCCATGGCCTCGAGACAGAGGGACTTAATGAAAGCCATGAGTTATGAACACAAACCTCTCCTGCCTTTTAATTTATTTGTAACCAATGACCGACTTGTCATTATAACCCACTCAGTTTTGAAACAGCATTTTGGTGTGTTTCCAGCACCTAATACAATACAGATAATTCTCTCACAAAGTACCAAAGATAATGCAATTAGCATAGAGTTTCCATAGGCATGTTTTATATTATCTACTTAAAATAATCCCATTTCCTTGCCGTAATCTAATCTAGCTGTGTCTTGGTTTGCCCTAAATGAGATATATGGTTCAAGACAACTCAGAAATGATATACAAGGGGAGGATAAATGCTGTATCATTGCATTTCGATTGAGACACTATGGATTCAGAGCAGACTTAGCACTATGTCTGGCTTGGGGTAGCGTAGTTGTTAATCAACTGACTGCATTGTTTAAAGGCATAACTGATGTCCAGATGCAGGAAGATCAAGGGAGAATACGACTGGGGTCTTTGGCCAATGAACTGGAGTGTAGGGGCAGCTCATGGCCTGGGGAACAGGGCAATGAGATCTGTGGATCTGAAGGATTATTCCTGCTTCAGAGGAGCGTGTGGCCTGCCAATGGCCACAAAGTGTGCAAGAAAATAAGGAGCTGATCCGATGGTCTTGACTGTCGCTTCTGCCTTCCTCTGGTATCCAGCTGATCCTGCTGGTGTTCAGGGCATGAGAAGTGGTGAGTCCCCAAACAAGAAGCACCCTTCAGCACCTCCTCAGCAATGCCAGAACACGGCTTTCCCTTTAGCTCAGAACGAACAGTGATCAATCTGGCTCCATCAACCCCAAGGTGCAGGAAGGGCCCAATGTGAAGTGAAACATTAACAATTATTAGTATTGGAATAAGATCTGACAGTATGGTTAGCAGGTTAAATAAGGATTAATGGGACTTTGCTGCCATGCTGTATGTGTTTGCTATGGGAAACATATTCCTCACATCTTGGAAACCTATGTGGCTATGTGAAACAGCCTGTACTGTACCACGGAGTTTCCAAGTGATGTGAAAACTCCTCCGTCTGCACCAGAAAAGCAGTTTGGGCTCTTTTTTTGTCCCTTTCTCACCCTCTAATGATCTGTCTGCCACAAAATCAATTTAGAGTTGGCTGAAAACCTAGACGGGCTTTCAATGTCTGTCAAAACTTCCCAGTCCAGTGTCTGTCCTCTACAACCATATGCATCCATCTCTTTTTCTTCCCTGCCTTCAGAGCATTGTATCATGGACAGTCAGGAAGCATGGAAATTCAAACAATTTATGGAAAGAAAGAAAATTCCCTGTTTATATAGCAGACCAGGTTCTGCCTTGCATTTTCATGCACCCCACATAGCACCCATTAGGCACGTCCCTGGTGGGGTCTGAGCTCAAGTTCCCTGAGGGGGAATCAGTGCCACAACCCCTGTCCATGTACTATGGACAGGGTTGTACTATGGCCAGGTACCCTATCCAAGTACCCCCTGGAAGGGACCCCCAGTTGGGCCCAGGGCACAGCACTGGCCTCCATCATTCAAAATCCTGGAAATGGGTGCTCATTCTTCCTGTCCCGAGCGCACACAACCCACAGATGTGCTTTTGTTGTAGCCGTGTATTTTTAACAGGCAATCATTCATCCTGCAAACTCCAGACATCCTTTTGGATTTGTTGCCACAGCTGAAACATCTCATGGAAACAGGATGGCTCTTAGGTGTAACACAAGTAGTGCTTTTGTCACAGCTTAAAGTCAGATTAGTCGATACAGATGGAGGGCCCGATCCTGCTCTTAGCATTGGAGATGCACCATCGATTCAAGCTTCTCAGTATCTTGTGCAGGAAAGCACTTAAACACGTTCCTAGCTGCATGAACATGAATCCCATCTCCTTCACTCTGTGGGATTTACGGCTGTGCTTATAGATAAATACACCTCCAAAGTGGCTTAAGTACTCAATGAACAGGGATGAAGGATCTCATAAGCTTACAGTCATTGCCAGACCGGGTCTTTAAACAGATTTTGTGGCTTTTAAGATGTTTGTGTTTGTGTTTCCTCCCAGCACAAAAGCCCTACTCTGCCAGGCACAGTGGAGGCTGTGAACCCAACCCCACCATCATCTCAGTGTCCCCAAAAGTCACACTTACCCCCATCTGACCAGACTGGCTGATACCTGCTTTGTACCATGATGGCCACTCAAATTCCACCGCTGCGGTCACTGGGCAGATGCTAAAACACAGTCATCTTTCCCAGGCTTCAGTTGTGTTGCTGTCCAAGTACATGGTTTGTTTGACCACCCCCAGTTAGAAAGCTGTGGGTTTCCATGTATATCTATTTCATGGAGGTGAAATAATATACACCATAAAGATAACTTCAGCTTTAAGCTTCTGCATTCATAGTATTTCTGTTTTATTTTGTCTCCAAAATTATTACCACTGAACTGCAGCATCTCTAATCTGTGTGGATGAAGATGCAGGAAATCCAGAGCACACTATTAATATACAGTAATTTCCAAAGCATTAAGAGCAGACACATATTATGGCAGACACCGTAAACCAACAGCAAAACCTAATAACAAGTAAAGCAAAAGAAAACCGTATTGCAGAAAGGTTTTTACAAGTTGAAAGATGATGTAAAATACATCCTGTGTTAAGGGGAGCACCTTGAAGTACTGCACAGAAACGCTGAGTGCATCACTTGCACAGCTCAACTGCATGTTAATTACTGGGGACTGGGCTGTGAGGGGGTCCCAGCCCTTCCCTGTGTTCAGGCCAACCCTCATGTCCCAAAGGCAGGCGCTAATGGCAGGATTTATCACTGCCATCATATTTCATTACAGCAGTTTAGTGTTTAATGAAGCAAGCAGGGCTCTTCGGTCCTGCTTGTCACCCGGCTGCGGCTGGCTGGTTGGGAGAGGGGAGAGGCTGCCCAGCCCTGCTGATCAATGTGGGATGAAGTGGTTTTAAGGGTTAATAATGAGTCCTTCAGCATGAGAGCTCATTCATCACGAGGCTGTTTTGCTCTGCCTCCCGGGTGGGATGCGCAGAGCCCAGAGAGACGGCAGCCCCAGGTGGGACGCACAGAGCCAGGAGCAATGGCAGCCCCAGGTGAGGTGCACAGAGCCCCATGCCTCACAGCATGGAGAAGACAAAACATGGCACAACAAGGGAACAGGAGCCAGACGTCACATCCACTGCCCATGGGAACAAATCTTTCTTCACCAGCACTGCTGTGAATTGTGCCAGTGACAGCTTTGCTGCAGTGCACGCTGCAGTGTGCTCTCTGCAGAGAAACTGCTTGCTTTGTGCCCGTGAAAAGGGACATAAGTGTGCAAGGAGGCTCTGTGCTTGCTGCTGTGGGCCAGGTGGGTCACAGCAGAGAAAGGTGATGTGTACGTGTCACTGAATGTGTGTTGGAGTCAGTCTTTGTAATCTGCATCTAGAGATTTGGGGATGCGCCTGGATCCCCAGGAAGGCAAGAGGAGCAGGGACAAGTACCAGATAGCAAGAAGGGGTTAGAGGCTGGTGAATCGGTCCCCAAACCAGGCTCCTAATGCCATCCTTTTCCCCTCACTGCTCTTTTACCCATCTTTGGCCTCTTTTTACTACCCCAAAGGCACCAGTGAGTGCGGAGCTCATGCACTGCACGTCTCCATCAGAGGGATCAGGGGGTTTATGGCTCTTCCAAGTTCCATCTCCACTCTGATCAGGGCAGGTTTATAAGAGTATGTATTAATACAAACACTCAGTAATAAGCACGTCATGAAAAAGAAGGAGACGAATGTACAAATGATTGAACAAATAATGAGTGATTTGGAAAAGTAGAGGCAGTAGCCAAAAATCCCACTGTGTGAGTGTTACAGATGCTGGCTGTCACACGTAACAACCCAGCCAGGTAATTTGCTGCCTTTAGAATGGAAACAACTTCATTTTTATTGCTTGAAATGTGAGCTTGGTACCAATTGCTTTTGTGCTGTCTCCGTTGTGCCCTGTCTCCCCTGGCCATGCTGTTCTGCCTAGGGGTGATGCTGGCCTCAGCCACCTTGAGAGATCCCAAGATCTCTTATCTATCACTCCAGCAATTAATCCTAATTCTGCTGGCTACTTTGGTCATAGGACCAAAGAGGAGAGTCTCAAATTTGGCATCTGAGTCACATAACCCACGCTAAAGAGCTCAGAGTTAATCCAGCCTCAGCTCTACTGCTTTAATGTTTTAAATGCCAGAGATCCCCAGAAAGCACCATTCAGAAGAGTTTACCTACTGAAATCCTAAACACTAATAAAAACGTCGGGGTATATGAAAAAGAGGCACTTGAAAGTGGATAAAACAGATTCAACGAAGTAGCTGTGCACACACATTGGCACATCCAGCACACACTTCACTGGTTTTACATGAGAAGCTTCAAATAATGCCCCATGAATTAATGCTGAATGCAGTATGAGAGGTTCCATAATGAAATAAAGCGCAGCAGCAAAAAAACAAACCCTAACCCCAATAAATAAAACCTGCCTCCGACTAGAGCTGTCCCCCAGCCACACGTTCTCATTTCACCTGTGAATTATAGTGCTGGGTACATCGGACGTTGGGGATTTAATGTCATTATTTCATTGAGGGAAGATCATAAAAGTTGTTTTATAGCTCCTGTACCTAGTCTGAAAAATGCCCTGAGACAAGATGGAGTGCAGCGTTATTCCTACCTGAGACAAGCCAATTGGATCTCATTGGGAGGAGAATATTTATTAACATCTTCTCAGTCTCCAAATAATCAGTTATCTAGGGCCTGTGCCTGTGATACAGGGGATCACAGCAGCAGAGGCACACACATCCTTGCAAGCATCCTGCCCTGCCTGGCAAAGGCTTGGGGATGCCAAAGAATGTCTGTATTCCTGGTGTCTGTATTCCTGGTGTCTGTATTCCTGGTGTCTGTATTCCTCTGCAAGGGTGAGATTTTTATCTGCAGCACATTCTGCTTATAACGCCGTGATACTCCCTGCCCCATCTTTGCACTTAACCACTTTTAGAGGCCACCTTGTTTATAAAATGAACTTGCATCCCATCTGCATCTTCAAATGTAGTGGAGAAGGCTTGGTGAGGACCCCGGCTGGGCCCAGCTCTCATCTCAAATGCACCTTCATAAAGTAGAAATGGGGAAAATAGCAATTGAAAGCCAGGCCAAGCCAGGTCTGAATCCAGCTGCTATTGAACCACCTGGAATATGTAAGGAAGGAACCTCAGCCTTTGGAAAATAGGATCAGACAGCTGATTTTTCTTTGGTAGTTATTATTATTTAAATAAATTCTTCTGGATGTTTTACTCATTTCTTCAACTAAAAGCCCACACTAATGGTGAGCTTCCAGGAGCTGTATTCTTGCAGGAACCACTTTGCTTGGGATGCCTCACACGTGCCATCCTTCTAGGACAGCGTGGACAGCGTTCCTGCATAGGGACAGCCTCAGGGACTGCTGGAGGCCATGCCCTTGGAAAGCAGTGATGGGATGCTGCTCACAGACACCACTTGTACCTTTCTCCATGCATCCAGCTCGGATCAAGAGATGATGGATAGTCTTTCCCTGCTGCGAAGGGCAGCTTTGCTGCTCCCACAGGCTCTGCTTGGGGGCAGCAACACACTAAAGTGGAACTGATGCCACCCACCAGGTTTAAACTGATCATCTTTTCCTTTCACATTCGAATATATTAAGCCTAATATTAATACCAGGTCTAAGTTTTAGACTTCTTTTTGCCTGCTTCCCAGACACAAATGGATCTGAACTGCAGCAGTGGGGGCAGCAGAGCAGAGCTTAGCTTTTGTGCTTCATTTGGTCTTCAAAAGCTCCCAATTTTTCTGGACTGGATTTCATTTCTTACCCATTGGTGTACGATAAACTGGCTCCTGGAGGGAATTAGTGAGGAACTGTCTTCCTGAGCCACATGAGAGATTTTGCCTTGTCCATAATCTGTCACAGGCTACAGTGCTTTTACATTATCTTCCGCTCCACGGAAAAGGCAGTTTTACCTGCCTGTATATACTATGCTATACAATAAACTCCTGTTGCTAAACTGTAGGATAAGCTTCTATGCTCAAGCAGCAAGGGGAGAGAAGTAGGAAGGCCACCAGATTGTTCGCATTCCTAAAGGACCTTTTTAGGGTCACACTGAGAATGTGGCCAGGGCCACACTTGAGTCCTTCAGCTCCAAGCACAACCCTGGGGCTGGTCTCGCACAGCAGAAGGAGCCCAGGCCCTACCATTCCCAGCAGGATTTCTGTAAGGGTTTGCTTGGCTCCAAGACAGAAGCTCTGCCAGAAATCCTAGTGAGAAACCCTACTGTTAGTTTGAAAAGTGGAGGCTCGGGGCAGTGTTACCAACCCAACTCCATTGTAGGACCTCCTGATAAGCCAGTTCTGCTTCCCTTACTGAGCAGGACCTCCACTTTTCCGAGTTTTCATTCCAGCCTGCCCCTACTGTTAATGCTTCCAAATATTTCCATGTTTCCATCAATCACTGCAAGGCTTCTTGTTTCTCTGAGCGTGCCCTGTGCTGGAAGCATCCCTTTCAGGGCTGACAGGGTGAATTCAGAGCCAACTCGTGTAATGAAAAGGCTTTGCAACGGCCCTGGCTTTGAACATATTAAAGATAAAATTCCTGTTGACATTTGTAGGTGCTTGGTGGAGCCCTGAGCCACACCGTGCCCACAATGTGCTCTGTAGCTGGGGTTCTTCGTCCTTCTTTTGCTCTCCTCTATTGAAGCTCCCGGGCTTCACACCCCAGGGCCCTTGTCCAATGCTTCCAGAGCTTTCCACCTGCCCAGCACTATCTGGGAAGTGAATGCTTCCCTGTTGGGAAAGGAAAAGAAGCCCAGCTCCAGCTGAGACCTGGGAGATGCAGCGGGGAGGACAATGGCCTCATGTTGGAGCCCCACAGTACGGCCACAGACCTGCAGTTTTCCAGGGAAAAAGGGGAAAAGAGAAGGATTTTTACCACTGTGCGTGCCCTAAGCTCCAAGTCACTCACACTTGGCTGCTACCAAAGGAGCCGCTCTTCCAAACCAGGCTCTGGGAGATGGGGAATCGCAGCGCAGCATCATGGCACAGCATCCCAGGGAGGGCAGAGGGGTTTGCCCTGTGCCGTGGCAGTGAGGCACAGCCAAAGCTCCTCACCAGCAATGGTCCCAGCACTCCTTCTCCCAAGAGCTGCCTTCCCCTGCCTCTGTCTCCTGAGAGCTGGGGATTAATGAGCACACTGCCCACGAGACGAAGTGCCCCTGAATAATGTAAGGTATATTTTCTCAAGGCATTGGGCAGGCTTCAGCACACCTTATTTTTCATTGCTTTGTGCTAGGCCTGGAAGAGACTCTAAATTGCAAGCAGCAGGACCGTGATTTCTGTAAAAGAAACTACTGTGGGACACGGTGAAGAGGATTTCATTTTTCTTCAGAGCTAAATATTCTTTCTTTCAGCCCAGATCACCAGCAGAGCATCTGACACCCATAAAGCAGGAGGTACTTTTCACTCTTCTTCAAGTGGGACTCAAATACATGTTGGGTGCAGAAATTATTGTCAACCTGCAAAGAAAGAGTTGGAAAGAGACGGCGTTTACACCAGGCCTTTAGGATGAATGACATTGCCATGTTTGCTCCCAGGAGGCAGCACTAACAGTGATGTTTTAGAGAGCAATAAGTCATGAAGTTTTATGTCATTTATTTTGAGGTATCGTTTATTCTGGGTTGGGGAAAAAACCCAAATGCTCAAGACTCTCATTTCATCTGGTTTTCTTTCTTTTGTTTTAATTTTGTTTTAACAGTTTAGTCCTGTAGTGAGTCTGAGAATCTTGGTCAAATGACTTATTTTCTCACTATGAGACTACTATTATTCAGAGGTTTTTTTCTTAGTGGAATATCTGTTTCCTTATGTATGCATAGGCATTACATATCTATGGGGATTTTGTACTTCATGATTTTAAGCATCCAAGTTGAGGCCTGGGGGGCTCTGCAGAGTCACTGGGAGCCTCCATAGGTCCACTCCTTGCAAAGAACTTCAAGGTTCTCCTCCATGTGGGTGTGCAAGTTGGACAGAATAAACACCCCTGGCATGGCACAGCAGGGCACGGCTTATCTGCTGATCTGGCTGTGGTGTTTGGCAGCCCAACCTGCCCTCTGCTTCGAAGGGACCAAAGCATCATTAAACTAGATCAGGCTTTGATTCCAGTTTCCAACCCACTCAGCCCCACGTATCCGAGCCACCCAATTCTGCAATAGCCTGTGTATCCACCGTCGTGATGGAAGAGATGTATTTTTCCTGGAACAAACAGTGATTTGGTATCAATAGCTGGCACATCACTTCCTTCTAAAGCTGCACTAGCACTACACAAACAAGAGGGCTCTCTAAGGAGACACTATCAAAAATGAGAGGTCAGAAGGGAAGCAGAAGAGTTCAGGTGCCCAAAACAAGCCTGGGGGACGGTTCACATGGTGACAGCTGTGTAAGATTAAATTGTTCAGAGAAGAACAGCAAAAGCTTCTTCTTGTTTTCTCCTTTTTTCTCCCCCCAGTACTATTTTAATCAGTTTGGCAGGAGAAATGAAGCCCGTGAGGCATCTATCACCAATGCCTTTTGTCACGGGTAAACATCGATAAGATGACAGATGTTTTTATGGAGACTCGAACCCCACGGTCACTCGACAAGTCGTAGAAAATTAGTCCAGGGGCTTGTAACAGGTAATATCTCCCATGCCCACACGTTGATAATAGAAAATACCCACCTTGCTCTGTGAGACAATTTCTAAGGACAGATGTGTTGGCGTTTGTAAAAGCACTCGGAGATCTGGTGAGGAGCAGCGCTGCAGCCTGTGTTATTTAGAGCCACATCTTGTTCCTGATGAGGACAGCAGCAAAACTGGGGCCTGAAGATGGATTTCAAGGTTTCTAGGTGCTTTGCCTTCCTACTTCAGCAGTATTTAACATTACACACACACACACACACACACATATATATGCATATACATGAAAACTAATAAATAAGATATAATTATTACATGTAATCATACAGCTGCACTATTCTGGGAATCGTTTTATCGCAGCATTTAGGAACAAATTTGTCTTGTCAATAACTGCTGAGTGACAAGTATGTTAAGTGTCATCTCCTCCTGGACGGTTCCTTCTCCCCCTCCCCTCTATTTAAGTACCGACCAACACTTTTCACTTGCTGTTTCTCTGCACTGAAGCGCAGAGCTGTGACTCTTGTATAACCCTGTCAAAGGAGATGGATGCCCAACCTTTGCTTCCTGGCTGGGTTTCTGACAGGTTAAAGGATACCGTGGCTTAGTGCTGGGATTTGGTTGCTCTGAGATGAGCCCCGGTGCCACCCCACCAGCCCATGGGGCATTTGCATCTTGCAACAGGGTGTCCCAGCCCTAGGAGTTCAACCACCCTTTTCCCCGTGTAAATCCGGTGGCACCAGCGACAGCCACTGTGGTCCCTCATCAGCCTTCAGCTTTGTCTTGCCACCAGAATCACTTTAAAGCGAAACCCAATAGAAGCAGGCACGGGAGGGCTCAGTCACCCGGGATGCCCCTCTCCCATTTCCAGAGGCCTCTGCCAAGCTCATCCTCCCCCTGCACTGCCTGGTACCCCAGCACCCCTTTTCATAAGAGTGTGTGCACTAAATGTGCACAAAAAGGGTGCAGGAAAACGTGCGCTAAATCGCACACCTAAAGCTCGTGCAAAAGCACGTGCAGCATTTCCCATTGGAATTTCAAAGCATTTCAAACCCAGATGACTTCAGGGAGTTTTTCTGCCTGCAGCAACAGGCCATTAACAGAAAACAGTTAAACAGAAGCTGATGCCCCAGCCAGCACAAGGATACTGCTTAACAGCCTCATGGGGCTTAGGGAATCATGAGCCAAAGCAGAGACGTGGTGTGGGAGTCCCTACATGATGCTAGCATGGAAAAAGGGGTGATCTCCGGGGGACTATCCCCTGCTCCAGAGGTGCCTGTTGGCAGTGGCTCTTCTCCCACAGTGATAGGACATCCCCTCTCCAAGATGAACAAACTGAGTGAGGAAAGAAGCCCCTCCTGTTGCCTCCAGCCTTTGTGTGTGGCAGCGTTCAAGGTATTGGTATATATGAAGATTTATATATGGTGTCTATAAGAAGACCTGAGGGTGGTCTTGGGTCCCAGCTGAAGCCAAAAGGTTGGGGCTGAAGAAAACCTGGCCAAGGGGAGAGAGTTGTTCTGCGAAATGCTAGGATGAGACTTTAATAGGGGAAAACCCCAGAAAGCCAAGGAAGGCGTTCAAATGGGCTCAGAGCAGCACCACAGCACTCTGGTAAACGATAACTGTGCTGAAGACGATCCCTTTAAATGCTGAACTGACTGGAGCAGCCTGCCAAGAACAAATATCTGTTCTTCTCATACACTTCTTAGCAAATTAAAGAACCAGTGCTGTTCACGACTGCTTCGAGCTCATTAGGGCTGAGAGGGGGGAGGTGACTGAGACAAATCCATGGATCGCTGCTAAGTGCCAAAATGCAAAATCTGCATCATGAAAATGGGGTGTTGAAGGGAAGGAAACCTTTGGCCTGCCACCAGTCTTGCCTGTGCCCCAGGACTGGCTTTGATATCTGTGTGCGTCAGCAAAAAAGTTTGTTTTCTGCTCCCTGAGATGAACCCCAGCACCTCCACCAGTGCCTGGTGGTTGGGTCCTTGCTCCCTTCTCCTTTTTCCCTCCCTAATGAAATCAGAGCAAGCTTTTACTTTCATTTGCCCGTCTCTTCCCCAGCAGGCAGGGCTGCACAGGTTCAGGCTTTACTTCTGTGCATAGGCAAGTGTTTTGTATCAGAAAACCCAGCATCCCCTGGAGCCTCATCCCTCAAAATCACATTTTGCTTCTTGCCCGGGTCTCATTAACACTCACTGCCTCCTTGTTTGATGTCTTGCATCGCAGACAATCACATCAATGCTCTTACTCATACCTGCAGCTAAAACAAAATGCTTCTTTGCAAAGAGAATGCTTTGCATACAGCTGGTAACTGCACCTGCAATAGAAGCTATTGACATGGACGTGCCCCCCCCTATAGCGGCCACAGACAGAGGCAGCTCTCACGATGCTCTCAGCCCTCGCTGGGTGACGTTGGATGTGTTTGACTGGGGACCAAGCCCTTCACCAGCGCTGCTGGAAAACACCTTTTGTGGTGTCAGGGCTCGATCTGCTCAGGAGAGAAGCTCTTTGACCCGTTTTTCTGGCAGTTACAACACAAGTGCATCACAAACACTTACTCCTGCAGGAATTTTCTCCTGGAGATATCAGACTCTTTAGGACGAGCTGGGACTAAGCTGCCTGGAAATCAACATGACAGAGGAGGCTTAGCTCTCCTGTGAGCTGCCAAGATATTCCTAGGCACGACTCTGGATCAGGAGAAGGTGTGATGGAGCAGGCAAGCACCGGAGCCTGCAGCCTTTCCCTGCCGCTCGGTGCGCTGCGGAGCGCACTGCGACGGAGGTGTCACAAACCGCCCCATAGAAAACGCCTGTGATTTGCAGTACTGAGTTGCAGCTCTCGCAGGAGCGGCTGGCACTCCTCACCCCTCATCCATCCTTCCACGCAGCCCCCGCCGCTCTCCGCTCTCTTCCACCCTGCTGGGAGAACGGCACCAATTTGCTCCCGCTGTTCTTCAGTCTCTTGACGAGCGTTACTTCCAAATCACAGCCCTGGGAAAGGGTTTGCTGTTGCCAGTGGGGTGGGGGAAAAGGAGGAGGATGTTGTGAGCCGCACGCCACGTAAATATGCAATGGGAAAAGGGCAAACAACGAGGTTAAACCTGACACTGGTGTTGGGCAAGTTACTGTGGGCATTGAGTTTCGGGAACTTGGAAAGCTCTCAGAGGAAGAAGCCCGCATTTTGGGGCTTCATGGACTCTTTCCTCTGAAAACAACTTGTGTAGTGTCTAAAAGCCTAAATATTCCCACCAGATGTATGAAACAACCAGGTTGCCTTATTGAGCAGAGGAAGCCTGTCCTTCGAAGAAAGCATTCCCCCTCAGGCTGTGTCTGATGCATCCATGGGCTTTGTAAGCAGCCCCTCTGCACAACCTGGGGTGGACTGCAGAGGTGCTCAGGTGCTTAATTAGGGGCTTAATTACCTTGAAACCTGGCCTCATTTCTATTGATTAACAGTAGCCCAAAATTTAAGCATTACTTAAGGAAAACCCAAGGCAAAACCATATTCGTACCTGCTAGAAACTGGAGGGAGATTGACTGAAATAATCCCCTAAACTGGACCCAAAATTAGGGATAATCACAGAATCACAGAATGGTTAAGGGTTGAAAGAGACCTCTGGAGGTCACCTAGTCCAAACCCTGGCCAAGGCAGGATAACCAATCTATATTGTGACTTCCCAACACATGAAGCACAGCAGACATCCATGCCCTGGTCCTGCTTTAACATCAGGATCAAGCAGGCAACCATGCATCATGGTAAGACAGGCTCAGAGGACAAGCAACGCTGTTCCATCAGGAGCCATATGCTTCCCAGCCCCACCTCATGCTAAATAACTTCTAAAGGCACATTAGTACTTTATGAGCAATGCTGGAAGCATATTTCCATGTCATTTTCCCTGGTAATTGTCATCTATTGGTGTCTGCTGCAGGCTGGCAGGAAGGATGGGTAGGCAATAATGTAGTGGGTTATTAATTGTGCTGCTTCCTAAACTCTCCATCTTATCTACAAGCAGATCTTTACTGAGAAGCCTATGCACGCAGGCACAGCAAGTTATGAGCTATTATTAATTGTACCTCATCACTGTTTGCAGAGATCCAGCCCCACTTCCATCCAGATATGGATTCAACGAGACCTTTTCCATAAGTTTGTGTGAAAAATGGACCTAAACTGAATGCCTCCACGGGAATGTTATTTATAAGCTGTAATTACTCTTGCACCACTACATCGTGTCAGCCCTGCAGCAGGGGCTTTAGATTAAACAGCAACATTTAAACCACTTTAAAAATGGCCTGGGGTCAGGCAGGTCCCAAAGATGGGAGGGAGTGGTGTGAGCATCCCCCCTGGATGGGGAAGAACCTCTGCGCATCCCAGCAAGCCCAGGTCAGGAGATCCCCATCCAACCCCCTAGCCCTTAACCCCAGGGGCAGGACAGAGCCTAATCTTGCCCTGTTGACTGTTCAGACAGTCTTCACCATCACTGAGCAATTAAACAAGTTGGAAATTTGCTTTTAAGCTGGTCGTGGCTCATGTTTATCCCATCGGAAGCTGCCCAGCACAAAAGCCAGCAAAGCTTCCCCTGGCCTGGAGCCCATTCCCATCCTTTTCCCAACCCAACAGCATAAACCCATGGGTGCTTCACTTCTGCTCTCTCCCATCAGTTTGGTTTTGCACAGGCTCAGGAATGTGGCTGAAATACGGGAAGGTCCTCAAGGCACAGAGAGCATAGCACTGATAAACCTCTTTGTTCTTATTAGCACTTTACCAAGAAATCCATCACTTTTCATCCTCACTGTCTGAGTTATGCGAAGGTTCCCTCTTTCCCAAAATTCCCAAGCCAAACAAGCAGACTTCCCTCTGCCCCATCCTCCCCTCCTCGTCCGCTGTGAAAACACAGAAGAACTCGCCATTACTGCTGTCAAATGTTGTTAAAATAAGCTTCTCAGAAAGTTGTTTGCTTGATGGTGATTTTCCTATTGCCAGGCATCTCTGTGTGTATCTATAAGCAAAGCACTCCTTTTGTATTTTCATCTTTGAAAAATTCCTTCAGCAAATTTCCCCCTTGGAATTGCTGTGACAGAAATCACTCCCTGACCTTTCTGCTTATTGGGAAAGGGGAAAATCAGAGACAAGAAATGAAAGCCTTCCGAGTCACACGGACAGGAACACGATGGTTCAGGGAAAAAAACACGATTTATATTTATCACTGTTTTCCTATCTGTTTTTTCCTTCTTTCAGCCGTGTCTCCTGAGGCTGGGATACATCTCGGGGATGGTATTTAGGGCTTCTGCTTGTACAGGCATTGCTGCAGCAGGGAATGACACCTGTGTATGTGCCTATACTCCTCTATATACGGACAGGACGGTTATGGTAGGATTTATGGCTTGGAGCTGTTGGGTAGTTATGTGAAGGGTGGTATCTGACTGTGGTGGTGGTGGGGAAGGATGGATGCTCACTAACTCCTTTGCCAGTGCTTTTGTATTTGAAGTTACCTCTGCTTTTAGCAGCACAAACCCAATGGACCAGGCTGTCCCCTTGTCTGAGTGTCCCCAGCTTGACATAGAGCCCAGCTCCCTTCCTGGGTTCATGAGCAGGCTCATCCCTAGGGGTGCTACCCATGATGATACCTGCATGACCACACCATCAGAAAACAGATGCAAAAAGGAAAAAAACCCTAGGAGGTGACGAAAAGAGGCTAAACTGAGCAAAAGAAGCACAATCAGACGAGTTATCACACAGCAACTGCCTTCCAGACCAGGATCAAGGAGGCACAGAGGAGGCCATTCAAAGCTCACACCAGGAAAATCAAAGGGAGAAGAGGAGTTAAAGCCGATGGGATCCAAGAGTGAGAGGCAGCCTCTCTTCAGGTGACAATTGTGAACCACCTCTGCCTGCTGCTCCTGATACCAGACACTTGCTCTCCAGGCACCGTATGGATGATCATCTCTCAATCTTAAAAGCTTTCTTTTTACCCTGTTCTCTCACACAGAGCATCTCTCCGGCTGTCCCCACAGCTGCAGAGCATCATTTGTGGTCTTGGTGCCCACACACAGCTGGTGTGTAGCTGAGCCAAGGCAGCAGTCGCTGCTTTCCCCCCCTGTGCTTCAGTGTTGCAGGCAGAGAATAAACTCCCTTCTCACTGGCATCCAGCCCTGAGCTCAAAATGGCTCTTTCTCTTTATTTTCTTTCACTTTTTTTTAGTATTAATCCTTAAAAATGGGAAGTCCCTCAAGATAAGAGGCTGCTGTTAACCCATACATCAGCCAGATTCCCAACGCCAGCACCCTGCAACAACGTAGAGGCAAATCCAGATTTGCTCTATATGGAGGGGCTGAGGATGAGCTCTGCATGCCAGTACATGCAACTGGCCCGTGCATGTTAAAACACAGGTTTCTTCAGGGAAGGGTGAGCAGCATGGAGAGCTGGGCAGGGGGAAATCAGTTTATTCCAACATGATGATTTGGGTGTCGCGGTGAGAGATGAGGCTGGTGCTTAACACGAGGGTTCTCACCTACGCAGCACGGACCTTTCTCATCCTCCATCTCCTGCTCCCACGTTATTGGCAACAGCATGGGACACCCCACAGCACTGATACAGTGTGGCATCTCAAATCCCTATTTACGTCAGTGCTCCCCGGGGATCTTCCCCCTTGCTGCTGCTGTGGGGACAAGCAAGTGGTTAAGTGGGATCCCAAGCAGCTCCAGAGGCTGGTGGGTGACTCAGAGCTTGCACGGGGCTGTGAGAACCCAATTGATTCTGCCCTTGTAGGGACTCAGTGTTATCAGCCTGGCTTCTGCACATGGCAAGCAGCTTGTCAAACTTGTTATGCACAAGTTCACAGTAGGACAGTTATATTTTTGGATCTCGCGATGAGTGAAAATTTGGCCGAGGGAGGCAGAATGTGAATGGAGGGAATCAGGCAGAGCCCCGCACCGCGTCTCTCCAACCTGTGGGACTATGGATTTGAGCACTGATGTGCACGGCGGACCTTTGAGACCAAAGTCCCGAAGAAAACATGGATAAAAATACTGAGGAGGCCTCTGGGGAGTCACATTTCTTTCCAAAGCCCCTCTAGCACCCCTCTGGGTGTCACTGGCGAAGGAGGACCCCGACCCTGTCACTCCCAGCTCATACCAAGTGCAAGCTCATCCCAAATCCCACTAAAAAGTACCCCTGTGAGGAGCTGATTGCAAAACCCCGGCGCAATCAGGAGCTCTGCTGCCACATCTATACCCATCAGCTGCACCTTGTGGTGGGGAGGAGGCCTGTGATTAGACTGCACTGTAACCTCCCAGAAAACTGCTTTTTGGTGCCAGCAGTGATGAATTGCCATCCCTTCTGGGTGGAGCTTATCCGCCTGTGGCAGGGGCCAGCAGTGAGAGCCATTCAGTCCTCTGCAGCTGAGAGGAATGAATCAGTAGAGAGCAGCCTGGGAGTCACCAGAGGGAGAAAAGATCTCCGTTACGTACAGATTGCAGACGTAATCACGTATCCGGAAACACGTTTTCTGCTGCCCCAAAAGTGCCTGTTTTACTCTGGGAAATACCCTAAGATCTTACACGCTCCTGCCCGTGTCTTTGCCGCACTTGGTGTGTGCAGGACAGGATGCTCTGGGGATGATGCGGGCGGTCAATGATGCCCCAGGTAATGAGGTTTCATTCACAAACCTGCGGCAGCTTGGTGACAGATTGGCCCTGGGCAGAGGCTGGGTGAAAGCAGGTGTAAAGCACACAGCCCTTTCTTTGGCCAGCGTCATGGTGGAAACTTCCCAGGGAAGCGAGTGCAATCTGTTGAGCAATGTGTGCCTTCAAAGACAAACCCTGCTCACGCTGGGATTTCCAAGGGGACTCCTGCTCTCAAGCCACAAGCTGAAAACTGTTTTGAGGCAGGGAGGTTGGGATGCAGTGGGATGTAGTGGAGCTCACTCCTCCTCACCGCAGCCCCATGTCTCTGCTCACGTGTGGAAAGGTTTGGCCTGGGGAGAAAAGGTGCTGCACTCACATCTGCTAAAGCCTCAGCGGGTTTTAGTGCTGCTCCTTATCTATGGTGGCATTTGGCTGCAAGAGGGGCTCTGGCTGCCCAGTCTGCTCCTGCCTGGGCAGGTTGCAGTGTGGGAAAGGGTCGGGGTATGCAGAATCTCCTACAAGAGGTTGTAAAACGTTTATAGCAGCAGCAAGCCATGGGTCTGGCCTGACGCAGGCAGTTCTCTGCCCCAAACAGAGGGAGAAAGCAGCATTTAGCAACTGCAGAGATGCACGGTGGGGTGAGGTGCTAGCAGGCAAAGCTGCCAAGCTTCAGGTTTCTCCACATCTTTATAATGGCTTTAAAAGTTGTCTGGAGGTGGTGGCTTGTTTTTAAGCTGTGTCATTAATCCCTGGGACAGAAGTGGCTGGGAGCACTTCCTAGAGGCACACAGCCTGCAGCAGTGGGCTGAGAGCACACTGCAGCCCACGCTCAAGGAGGTACATCGTGGCCTGAGTAGTGCCACTGAAACCCCCTGAGTCCTCCAGGAGTGGGTTAAGGCAGTGTACAGTGATGGAGAGTGGCAGAGCGGAGCCCCACGAGGTGAAGGTGCTACCAACACGCGCCCTGATGGTCCACAATGCACCAACCCCACTCACACGCAGTGTGCAAATGTTGGCCATGGCACAAAACTACTCATATGAATCCTTTTCTCCTAGCTAATGCAGTTCTCAGTTGTGTGAGATGAACAAACACTGGTTCTCACCCTGATGATTTTGCTCTGAATAATTAATTCACCAACACCTTCAGAAATGCACAAACATTTCTCACGTGTGAGGTTTCTGTGGTGGTCCCTTGCGATGATGGCTGGGACCTGTGCCCTACCTTCGTGTCAGTCCTGCCCCACACATGGAACTCCCCGGACCCCCATCACTCCTCACTGTGCCTGGCGCTGCAGGCTGCTTACCCAAAACATCCCTCACTCTGTGAAGCCCTTGAAGGTGCTGGTCTGTGTGCTGGGGGGTTCTGTTCCCTCTGTCCATGGCCAGATCTGCTCTCATAGGGTAGCTCATGGCAGACGTGCTCTTACCCAGGACCCGTATACATCCATGTATATACACATATAGGGGTGTGTGTTCATGCATACAGAATATACTAGAAACTACCACTCTCCTGAGGGTATTTCAAGAGCATCCTCGCTGCCTTTGGCATCCTCTGGCACATCAGGAGGCAGTACCATTTCTCCAGGCACTGTCACAAGACATACCATGCACAGGGGCAGGTACTGACCTGAGCCACAAGCTCCTGCCCCATTTCCACCAGCTTTTCTCCCACTCATGGCCACAGGCTCGCTTCCCTTGCTCCCTAGAACACACTGCAGCTCTGAGAAATAAATTGTAATGATTCAGTCTATACGGAGTGTCTTAGATATGTGAAATGCAATAAATTTGGATAGGGGCTGTCTTTAGCTACAGACCTAACCAAGAGGGTTGGGCGGATAATTTATAAAGGACAGCAATAAACCAGACTACGCCGTTTAGATCTTAATGAAACTGCAGTGCCTCGTGTCTGATTTTATAGGCGATATTTATTAACTTAGTATCTCTGTAATTGGGCAGTCTGGCAGATTCCTTACGGCTGAGGGCTCTCCGGAGCAGCGTGCGTGTTTCAAAGCGGATCAGAAACATTTAGTGCCTGGTAGCAGGAGAACACAAACCTCTTGCAAACCCTTGGCCGGGGCCTGGATGGAGGGGCTGCGCTAGGGAAAAGCAGCTCGACATCCCTGGCTGCCAAAGCAGGACAGCTGGAGCTTGAAAGTGCTGGCAATTGAAATGGTTTGCCAACAAATTTCATTCCGAGCCGTTACCAGCAGTACCCGGGTACCCAGCACAAGCACCCCCCTGCTCCAGGGAGTCTGTTACCAGAACATAAGGAAATAGATCCTGGGCTCTGCTTTGTAGCTGTGACAGAGAGGGATTTCCTCACTGGAGCATGCGTGGGGACACACGGGAGTGGGACAGGACACAGCAGCCCCTGGGAACCCCTCAGGTACTTCCCTGACAGTGGCCGTGCCTGCGCTGCCCATCGGGGTCTCTCCTTTATCCCAAGAAAACAAAGCCCAGGTGAGAGCACTGGGTTGCGGCGCAGTGTCCTTCCTGCTCACACTGCGTGCGCAGACGTGTTTGTCTGCTCCTGATTACCAAAATGGTTTTCATCTTCTCCAGACTCAGCCCTTTGTGAGCAAACCACTCCCTGGTTTTGCTTCACTCACTAAATCAGCTGCTTCAGTGGATGAATTCCTGTGGTGATGAGTTAGAAGCTGCGGGACACTCCTATAAGACCCTGCAGGCTCGCCCATGTCCATGGGATGAGTGGGAACCTTGGGGAGCTCTCCTGCCAGGAATGGCCAAGGGGGTTATGTTGTTTTTCTTGGTGAGCCTTCATCCTGAAGCGTGGCTCTACCCTAGGAGGATGGGATGCGATCAGTACAAGGTCCACCAGGTTTAGCTAAGCATCTTGTGGAGCTTTGCTGACAAAATGAACAGAGCGAGGGATGAAGCAGGGCTGCTTCGGGTGTGCAGTGCCACTGCTGCACGCAGCTCCCAGCAAAGGCAAGGCTTATCATTGTCCCAGGCTCATTTCTCTGTGTTAATGAGAAATGCAAATGTAGATTTAAAAATAGCCATTATTGGCACCAGTGGTAACATTTAACCCAGAAGCCTTGTACATCCTCCTCCCTTTGTTTCCCTGGGTACGTGTGCAGTGAGGGTGAGATAAGTGCAGGTTAATGCAGGTCTTGATAAAGTCTTGATAAATCATTTTAGTCACTTTGTTATCTGGTCTTTTATGCCCTTACGCAGTGATGGGTGTGGGGTTTAATTTCACAGTGGGGTTTCCGAAGGGTTTAGCGTCCCCCAGGTAAGGCCAAACTCTCAAATGCTGTGTTTGGGACGCAGCATTAGGGCTCTCCTTAAAAACCCAATCCCGCGCTGACTGCTCAAACCCAGGGCCTGGCTAACGGCAGACTGCAGCTCTGGCTGCTTTTCCTAGCAGAAATTAAGGGAATGTGTGTGTCTGAGGTCCTGGGAGGCCACGACTTGGATGGAGCCTTTAATGAATGGAGGCAGCCTTGACCTTCTCTGTTCTGCACCTCGCTGGTTTCTTTCCTCCATGAGCTGCTGCCTGATTCCAGCTGGAATTGTGGCTTTGTTTTTATCTCTAGGTAACACAGACCAGCTCGGCACTCGAACTGCTGGAACAGGTTTTTGTGTGACATACCTGCCTTCAGTCCTGCAGGATCAGGTGAAGGACCACACTCCCATTGCTGTTGATAGAGAAAGCAACTTAGCTGCCTTCCCCTGGAAGCAGCAGAGGGATGGGGATAAAGATGATCAAAACAGATAGGAAGGCTGTGAGGGCAATGCTGCCAACAGAGGAAGGCTTGGTTAGCAGGCAATCTGGGGCAGCAGGAGGGGGAAAGCTGTCCAAAGGGGCTTCAGTCTCAGGGGTTTCTGATGGATTCTTTTAGAGAAGTTATTGTATCTGCACAAATTCAGATGTTCCCCCAATAGGTGGAAGCTGCTCCTCCAGCGGCCCAAGTGCTCCCTGTGCCCTCCTGCGGTGGGATGGTGCGGGATGCTTGGGTGGGATAAAGGGATTTGCCTGCAGCCAGCAATGAGCAACTTCTCATTTACCCACTCAGGCATATGCAGTGCTAAAAAGGTCACATCCAGCTTCAAAACCAGAGTGATGCAACCCATATAAAGAGGTCACTGAGTGTTTTGCTCTGCTCTTTCCTGCATGTAGGACAACACTGGCAGATGTGGGTTTTTGATCAGGACCCAAACCCCGTCCCAAGGCATCAACACCACCAGCGTCGGCTACTGGAAGACACAGCCAGCATCCTTCTCCCTTATTCTCCAGGGTTAAAAAAGAGGGAGTAAAAGGGAAGAGAGACAAACTGAATTCCCATTTTGTTGCCATAGCAGCCTTTGGGATTATTTAGACTGATAGCATTTGTAAAAATTCAACAAAGGGTAGAGGATCTCTTGGAAATGGGAGCAGATGTAACAGTGCGTGCCATATGCCACTGGGAAAAAAATCTATTGGCAAAGGCAACACCATCAGAACCAAAGCCTAACCCATATTGTGCAGTGGAAAATGTCACTTTCCCTAGATTACAGGGTTAGAGCTATGGAGCAGAGAAAATGACATCCACACACATAATCGCTGAAAGACGTCCTTCGTGGAGCACTGAGCGGCTGCTGTGGGGAGGTGGGCTCCTGCATCCCTCCAGAACTTGATGAACAGCCATGGGGCACAAAGAGAAGGTTGTTAGCATTAAAAATGAATTAACCCTCACACACAGCTAAATGGAACTCACTCCTGAGGAATCCTGCCCGCACAATAGATGGATGGAACGGGTGTCTGTGAGAGCGGGCAGTAATAGCACCTTTGGAAAGCCGCTGGCTTCATACCCCAACTGCTGCTGCAGCTGGAATGACAGCGCCTCTCGTGCACCAGATCGAACCAAGGAGCTGCTAAAAGGCGTTGGGAAGGTGCTGGCATCCCGATGGTGCTTTGGGAAGTTATCCTTAGAAGGGGTCGGGGCAAATCCTGCCAGCACCAGGGAGGGAGGGCTAGTGGGGTCCGAGGCTGGCCAAGAGCAGGGAGGCTGTGTGCAAGGGGGGGATGTTTCTCGGCTGCATCCTTGCCCCATCACTCCCAAAAAGTATGGCTCAATGCTCCCCATAACTCCAGCTAACACAGGCAGTGCCAAAAAGACATGGAAGTGCTGATCCACGGCTGGCACATCCAATTCATGGGAAGGAGGGAGCCCACCAGGGGGGAAAGCTGTGGTTCCCAGGGGTCTCCTCCTGTTTGGATGTGATGTTGATGAAGAAAACCCTGGGCAGCTCTGGCAGCTCCCTGCCCCTGGTGTTTCCCACCAGTAGCTTCAAGGGCAAGTATTCCTCCCGTCCATTAGGTTTCCATTGCTGGTGTTGGCTGGCGGTGGTGGGTGGCTGAGCGCCCCTGCAGTGTGCCCTGCACAGCTCTCCACTGCCCAGGGAAAAGGAGAAATCAGTAACCATGGCTTAGAAAGGGGTAGGAAGCTGTCAGTCCCGAGGGGTTTTCTAAGGGGAGGCAATTCCCAGGGGGAAATGAGAAGCAGCAGCAGAGGAATGGAGGTGCTGGGTTTCTGCCCTGGCTGTGCTGGCGCTGGCACTGGCTGGGTTAGTCCTCCCAGTGCCTCCACCAGCCCAGGCATCCCCTGCTGGTTAGGGGAAATCGGGTTTTTTGTTCTGTCTGCTTTCAAGGGAAACCTTTCTGCCTGCTTGAAGGCTTAATGATAGCTTGCAATTTGAACCATAGCTTCCGTGCAGTTGAAGGCATTCTCCCTGCACCTCCACAGCTTCTCTGGGCAACCAGTGCCAGTGCCTCACCACCTTCAGACTAAAGAACTTCCCAATAGCTCATCTCAATCTCCCCTCTGGCAGGTTAAAGCCATTCCCCTTGTCCTGACCCTACAGGTCCTTGTCCCAAGCCCCTCTCCAGGTTTCCTGCAGCCCCTTTAGGCACTGGAGCTGCTCTCAGGTCTCCCCTTCAGGAGCCTTCTCTTCTCCAGGCTGACCCAGCCCAGCTCTCTCAGCCTGGCTCCAGAGCAGAGCTGCTCCAGCCCTCGCAGCATCTCCGTGGCCTCCTCTGGACTCACTCCAACAGCTCCACGTCCCTCTTGTGCTGCTGCCCCAGAGCTGGATCAGGGCTGCAGGGGGGTCCCCCCAGAGCACAGCAGAGGGGCAGGATCCCCTCCATAACCTGCTGCTCACGCTCTGTGGATGCAGACAGGATACCCGCGGCCATTTCCAGGCATGACCAGATTTCAGCCGGTGCACAAGGAAAGATGAGCCATGGACTGTTGGAAGCCAGGTGATGCCATGGGAAATCCCAGCCTCCAGCTCCACACCACCCCGGAGGTGCTTCCACCCCAGTGCCAGGGATGAAACGAGGCTGGTTGGGAAATCGATAGCCGGGTTGGAATTACGAGTCTCCACGTGAGCATGGCTCCATGTCAGCTGCGTGCTAATGGGATGAGTTGCTTTGTCCTACACATGTATTTTAGGAACCAATGCTATCGCCTAACCAGAGCACACCTTAGCAAAGCCTAATGAATCTTCCTTTTTCTTTGGAAGAGGCAAAGAACAGCAGTTTTCCTGCTGCAAGGACCATCCACTCCAAGCAGGGGAGGCTCCAGCACCTCATGGGTCCCCTCCTGACCCTGCACCTTGGGAGCAGCAGGGGAGCAGCACCCAGAGCTGGAGGTGACCAGGAGCTCCTGCTACATGCCATGGGCATGCATGGGCAGCCATAGCATATCCACGGGCAGCAGCCAGAGCAATAGACCCTGCTCAGCCCTCCCAGGGCTCGATGCATGCCTGGGGCTTTGCAGGGGCTTCTGCTTAGCTGCAAGTGACCAAATGACCAGTTTCAATTCCCTGCTTCCACAGCTGTGAAGGCATCTAATGGGACTATGGTTTGGAATGAAGAAACCACAATAAGAACCGCTTTAGTTTTCAGAAGCACCAAATAAAGTGCTATAGCGCCGGCCTCACGCTCCTCAGACATTGCTTCCATAGTGGTTCTTGGAGCCTGGGTTTTGCCTGGACAGTGTTCCCATACAGTGTTCCCATACAGTGTTCCCAAACAGTGTTCCCAAACAGTGTTCCCATACAGCGTTCCCAGTGTTCCCATACAGTGTTCCCACACAGCGTTCCCATACAGTGTTCCCATACAGTGTTCCCAAACAGTGTTCCCAAACAGTGTTCCCATACAGCGTTCCCAGTGTTCCCATACAGTGTTCCCAAACAGTGTTCCCAAACAGTGTTCCCATACAGTATTCCCATACAGTGTTCCCAAACAGTGTTCCCATACAGCGTTCCCAGTGTTCCCAAACAGTGTTCCCAAACAGTGTTCCCATACAGTGTTCCCAGTGTTCCCATACAGTGTTCCCAAACAGTGTTCCCAAACAGCGTTCCCATACAGCGTTCCCATACAGCGTTCCCAGTGTTCCCATACAGTGTTCCCAAACAGTGTTCCCATACAGTGTTCCCATACAGTGTTCCCATACAGTGTTCCCAAACAGTGTTCCCATACAGTGTTCCCAAACAGTGTTCCCAAACAGCGTTCCCATACAGTGTTCCCATACAGCGTTCCCAGTGTTCCCATACAGTGTTCCCAAACAGTGTTCCCATACAGTGTTCCCATACAGCGTTCCCATACAGTGTTCCCAAACAGTGTTCCCATACAGTGTTCCCAAACAGTGTTCCCATACAGCGTTCCCAAACAGTGTTCCCAAACAGTGTTCCCATACAGCGTTCCCAAACAGTGTTCCCATACAGTGTTCCCATACAGCGTTCCCAAACAGTGTTCCCAAACAGTGTTCCCATACAGTGTTCCCAAACAGTGTTCCCAAACAGTGTTCCCATACAGTGTTCCCAAACAGTGTCAGCTCAGGCAGCGCGCCTGCTGCATCCTTCCAACAGCCAGACCCTGAACAAAGCCAAAGCTGTGCAGGAACCAAGCTCAGCCTTGGCAGCCCGGCAGGCTCTTGGTGTGCGGGGAAGAACAGAAGATAAATCACCAGTTGGGCAGACAAAGGGATGGAGCTGCGGGTCGGCAGGAGCAGGACGGGTGCTTGGGGGTGAGCAGAGAGATGGGCACGGGGAAATGATCGCAGAAACCTCCTTCCCTGCAGCAAGAGGAAGAGAAAGGAGCTGAATATCCCAAACCGGCGCACACAGAGCCCCGGAGCCATCCCGGGCTCCCCCAGAGACAGCCTCTAACAAGGTACCTTCATCGAGTTAAAGCACGCCTGCGTTAGTTAACCTCTCCCTCAGGCAATCCTGCAAGCTGAATGACAAAGCTTCCCCTCACTCTGAAGGTTTTTACTAGACTTGTAATGAATCCAGGTATGCTAATGACTTCCTCTTTTAATAGGGCGAAAGCAGCACGGCGGCTTTACTGCCTGGAAGCTGTTTGCCATGGTACAGGCCATCACTTGCTGTTTATCTTGTTTTCTCCTCAACTATCAGTAAATAGATATAGAAAAATCACAGGATGAAAGAGGATTTTATCAGCCATGGCAAGTGATGCCATTTTTTGATGCATGTTCAAAGCGGCAAATTAAACAAGTGCTGATGCTCTTACATTTACCGTGCGAAGGGGACGGGATGCTGGGTACAGCCTCCAGCAGTGAGCAGCATGGGAGGGAGGGTTGCGGCCGCTACACCAGGCACACACTGAGTGCGGATGAAGCCACCAGGACCAAAATGCGACAGGAAACTCAGAAATGCCCTGAAAAATCAGGCTGCAGCACCCTGGTTCGTAGCTGCAGCCGCAATAGCGCTGTGGGGCTCACGGAGCTGGGAGATGCGCAGCCCTGTCTTCGGTGGGATGTTCGCCCAGCAGCCTTGTGTGAGCTCTGACCTGTGCAGCTTATCCCTGCTGAGGAAGCCAGGCACTAAAGATGGAATTCTTTGCAGGCTGCTCGGGAGCTATTTTAACTCAGGGCATAATTAGTTGAAACGGCAATTATGTGCTCAGTGAGACTCAGACCCAGACATCTCCGAACCCCGTGTGAAGGGGAGGCTGCTGAGCGCTGTGGGTTGTCATCTGTGGCACCCCGCCACCACCCCGATGGCCATGGGAGCTTTATCCCTTTTGCTGCCAGAGGAGGAGGAGGATGAACATCCCTGTTGGGTCAGTGCTCACCTTCCTCCTGCGGGACACAGGCACCTCTGGGACAGCGTTTCCCCCTGGGAAGCTGCACCTGGGGTATAATCATAGAACAATCATAAAATGATTTGGGTTGGAAAGGGCCTTAAGATCATCCAGTTCCAACCCCTGCCATGGGCAGGGATGCCTCACACTGCACCATGGGTGGAGGAACCTTCTGCTCCTGCGGTCCACCTGCAGCACTCTGCCCGTGAAATCACCATAAAATAAATCTTTATGAACATGAGTGTGTTTCACTCATGTCTTAAAATCCGCAGTGTAAAATATTGCTGCTTATCAGCCCACTTGTAGCTACATTTCTGCACGTGCAGGACAGAGAGCTGGGAGAAATCCAGATAATCGGAGGGAAAAGAGTCCCCCAGCTTCCTAGAGGCAGGCTCAGCAGAGCAGGGATGTGCTGTTAGCACGGAGAGGTGATCTTATGAGCTGTTAAAATGTTTTCTCTGATTGACTGATAATAGAAGCTAATTTCTCCAGCTGGTTAGAGCTGTGCTGCTGACAAGAGCAGGGGCTGCAGCGAGGAGGGGATGAGTGTCCACCCCGGAAAGCAGCAGTTTCTCAGCGAGGCTGGCAATGCCTCTCACACCACGTAGGGCAGTCCAAGTATCCCTGTGATATGTCAGATAAGTGATGGAAGATGTCCTTAAAAATAAGCGCTGTCAAGGAAAGCTGCACGACAAAGCTGTTACCAATAAAGGAGTTATGAGAGGAGGGGAAATCTGCCATTCAGAGGAAGATAACCTTGCAAATGCACTGTATTCCTGCCGTGAAAAGAACAGAAACAACGCGTTCCCTGTTCTCCCACCTATTCATCCCCTTCAAAAGCCCTGTTTTCCTGCAAGCTGCGCAAGGATCATGCATTATCTGCTCATTCCCAGGTTCAGCTGAGGCTTCGGTAGGAGCTTCCTGAACTGACACTGCCTGCAATTAACACTTGCAACTATTTTTACATGGGGATCTGGGCTGGGTGTTTGAAAGTCCCTGGATAGAGGCTCAGACGTGCGCTGCGGGAAGCGCATTGCCCTGACTCCGCAGGCTTCTCCCTGCCTTTCATCCCCTGCCCCTCACTGAACCCTGCAGAGCAGCGCGGATGGGAACAGGGAAAGGAAATGGGGGCTCGGCTGCTGCCTTTCTCTGCAAATCTCTGCCTAACCCTTAGGCACTGCCCCGCTTTGCACCGTGAAACCAGGGCTCAGAGCGGTCCTCGCACCCTGCCGCGGGCATGGCCAGCTCTGCCTCTGCCCTCTGCAAGTCATCACCAGACTAGAGCAGTCGGTGACTTCAAGTGTCGTGAGGCTGGAAATCTGCCCCAAAAAAGCTTCCAGGTGTTATTTGTGCTGCAAAGGAGCCAGCCTAGAAATAGGGGCTGGAGCCAACGGGCCCTGCAGCAAGCTGAGGGGGATGTGCTGACTATGGGCTGTCCTAATAGAAAATGAATGCTCTGGGAAGCAGAAGGAGGCTGTGTGGAAAATAGATGCGAAAGTCTATGAAAAGCTGTCCTGAGGACAAGATCCTGATTTATATTATAGCTGAGTAAATGCAATGAGGCTTCACTGAGCTCTAGAGCACTACCATGGGTCGCTGCAGCCCAGGACATGCTGCCCACTGCAGATACGAATTTGTCCTCTCGTGACATGTCCATCTCAGTGTGGTCTGAGATACACTTTCTATAAGCAGAAACACCAGTATGGACTTGAAAGCTCTTGAGCTTTGGAGTCTGGAGCTGAACATAGCTTTGGCATCCTGAGGCCGTCTCTGCTGGTACCAGAAGTCTGCTGGTGTTACCTGGGCTATGGTGGGCACCAGACTTACAGTGATGCCTGGTGCTGTTGCCCAGGTGGAGAATGTGAAGCACAGCATTATACTGGCTAATTCCTGGGGTGAACAAAGTATAGATAGCAGGTCATATTGTGGGGCTATTCATAGCCACGACTGACTTTTGTCTCCTTTACTGCAGGCTCTGCAGAGCCATTGATCACCCACCCTGATGCAAAGGGTACTTGCTGGAAAGCTACAGTCCTGCTAGCAGATGTTAAGTCAAAAAGCTTTCAGTATATATATATATATATATATATATATGTATTTAGAAGGCCAAGAGAAGTTTCTTTGCCAGTGGAAAGAGGCAGGAGTGAAGCCTCAGGAAGGGAGGATGGGAGGAAGGTCTCAGGGCTGCTGTGAGCATCGCTGGCCCATGGGAGAGCTGCAGGCACCAGCATCCAACAGATTTAATGCGGGGTGAGAAGGGGCTGGTTTTGTATTTGCCACAGTATTTTATCCCCCTTTGGTGGCAAGAAGGGGCTTGCTCTCCTGCCTCAGCAGCTTTACTCCCTGGAAGACACGATTCAATGCTTCTGCTTTTTAAGCTGCTGGGGAGAATGGGGATAATTAGCAATGAAGCACACATGTTAAGAACATGCAATTATATCCCATTGGGTTATAATTTATGTCTTATCCTTCTGTGCAAAGTAATTAATATAGTAAAAGATTATTTATACCTAAGTGCCTAGGAGGCAAGGTTAGCTCTGCGGTGGTGATGAAGCTCAACTAAATGGTCTGGAGAGGCCAGAAGCTGGAAAGCCAGCATGGACAAGGAGGGGCAGACTTCAGAGGAGCTCCTGATTGAATAGAAACTGATGTTTTGGGAAGCCTCCTCTTCTGGACACCTGTGGGAAGGGTTCTTTGACCCTGCTGAGGTTTTGGTCAATAGAACACAGAGATTTACTAAAGAATCGTTTAGAAACCTTGTTTCCCATCCAATCTCATCAATCCCATCCCATCCCCTTGTCTCCTGGCCACAAGCCTGGTGAAAGCTGGCCCATTGCAGGCTTTCCACAGCCACCAGCAAGGTGGGTAGAGCAGTGTGGGCAGCTGGGAGAGGGGACTGCAGCCAGGCACCAGCCTCACTTGGAAAGGAGAATGTGACCAGATCTCAGCTCCACACAGAGCTGTGCCTGTGCCTGTGCAACAGCCTGGGCAGATTAGCAGGGACTCATCTCTGCCTGAGGATGCACAGTGGAGACCTCATGGTTTAATGAGTTTCATTTCCCATCTCGGTCCTGCAGCCGTCCCCCACCAGCGCAGCAGAGAGAGCAGCATCGCTCTGACGTGCACACTGAAATCACTGCAAACTCCTACCGGGTCACAGAAATAGGGAATCATTAACCCTCAGTGACCCAGGGAAGGCTGCAGCACATCCAGGGAGCTCTGGGATGAGGTTTCCTTGCCCTCTCCCTGCTGTTTCTGGAGCCTTAAGCCCCTGGGACGAAGGCTGAAGGCAGAAGGGATGAGTGCAGCTTGTCCCCTGTGAAGACCCTCTCAGTGGCTGCTCAAAGCCACGTTTTGTTTGCCTTGGCTCTCTGTTTCCATGGCAATTCACTTGGGAGCACCGCTGCAGAGGGAGCATCCACACGGGATGCATCTGGGAGCAGCACAGGCTGCAGGGATGGACACGGGGTGAGGTGATGCCACTGCCTCCAACCTGGGCTGTCCTCATGGGCAAACCTCGAGGTTTGCCTGTGTAAATTATGGGGAAATCGCATGGACTTTGGCTTTATCTGTTATATTTAAATATTATATTTGTAATTCGCCTTCCAATCCGCTGCTTTTCTCTTGTGCTGGTGGGATTTACAGCTCCGTGCTCACCCCAGCTCCCACTGACAGCCAGCCCCTGGAGCTCAGGGCAGACGGCTGGGAATAGCTGGGCTTTGCTTTCCTTTTCTCTGGCACAGCCTGTGTCCAGAGCAATTGCCAGGAACCCTCTGGCAGTCACTCACCCTCCAAGAAAACTGGGTTTTCAATGGTTGTGAAGGATTATTGCCCTTTGACAGTGCGGTGTCCTGCTGGTGTCGGGGCAGATCAAACTGTCGTGTCCATCTGGTCCTGGGTCTGCCTTGGCACAACTGGCACTGGGATGTTGGACTGAGGAGCAGAAGTGTGAGCATCTTCACCTCCTCAGTCTGGTCCATCGTGGCTCTCAGAGCTCACCAGTACCATGGTGGCACTCAGTTTTTGCCTTACCCCAGGGCAGCAAGACCTCATGTGTACATACATCTCATCTGGGGCTTGTGGTCCTCCTAAAGGTCACGGTAATGAATTAAGGGGATTACTTCTCCCTTCAAACATGAAACCCTGGAGAGGCCTCGTGAAACACATCAAGCTCATTCTGCAGGGAGAGACGGGTATTAAGCATCACAGGAGGGACGTGCCAAACACCAGCAGTGAAATTCTTATTTCAGATTCTCCCTGGCACCATAAGATGGGGAGCTCAGCAGCAGCAGCAGCAGGCTCACAGGAACCCTGGTCGGTGGTGATTGATGTTGCGCTGTGATGGAGCAAGCATCTGCAGAGACACAGCTGCCCCCTCTCGCCCTTCCCTTCTCCTGCTCAGGGAGGGCCTACTCAGGAAGAGAAAGACATTGAGAGCCATCCAGGTCCATGGAGTGTCTCTGCCCAGCTGCTGCCGTGGGCTCGTGTGCTGCTCAACAGTGCTGGTGGCCATGGGAGGTGTTTGTCCACACATGCTCTCCACCACTGCTCCCAGAGATTGCATTATAAAGTGTAGTGCAAAGCGCTGTAATGAAGAAAAGAGTAAAGAGAGCCTTCCAAGTGACAGTCTGCCAACAAGCTCCTCCCAAAGGCCACGTAAGCCACCTCCCTGGAGTGCAGGGGTGATTTGTGCTGATGGAGCTCAGTGTTGGTGCCTCTGCTGGAGAACAGGGAGCCCCAAGGAGCGATTGCTGTGTGATGCTCAACCCTGATATTGGTATGAGCCAGCCCAGAAACCCTTGGTGTGTTCACCAGTGCTGAAGCTGGATGGTGCTGGGGACTTTGATGTGCTGATTCAGCCCATGGAGCATCCCTGGTGCTGTGCAGTGTTGGGACCCTGCCCTGGCTGAGCACGTGAGGGGAGGACCCGAGCATCAAGAGCATCCCAGCCCCTGCGCAAACCCAGATGTCCCTCGCTCTGTGCCCACTGGGGTGAGCAGCCTCAGTGCCCTCCTCCCCATAGGAGACGAAGTGCCTTCTGCCTGTGCTGGGAGGTGGATCCGCTCCCACCACATCCTCGCTTCCCACTGTGAGCGCGTTTTGGCTGTGCACAGAGATGGCGACTTTCCAGAGAATACTGCAGAGTATTCACATTTTTCACTCCACAATCACAACTATTCCCATGTAAACCATTGGCAAAGGGCTTTGTGAAGCTGACTACAGATGGAAAGCAAGAGAGCCTCATCGTGGCCATTCATGTGCATCCTCAAACGATGGTGGTGGGGAAAGGAAAAACATCTCCTCCTCCTGCCCTGCAGAGGGGCCCTTCGGAAGCGGGATTTCCCTTTCCCAAACACCAGCCTGGGGACCTCTGCTGCCACACTTGGGCCTTGTCTCCCATTTCTCACAGGAACGTGTCCAGTGTGGCCAGGGGCAGAGCACCCCATCTTGAGGCAGATGCCATGGGGTTTGGTACCCAGCCACGGTACCAAACTCTGCTCCTGCATCCTCTGCTCTGACCAACACATCCCTGCACATCCAACACCCAAATATCCAGGAAAGTGACAGGGAAGGGAAATATTTTGGAATAACATTTTGGAAGGGGCTGCAGGAAGGCTTCGGAGCATCACTGGGTGAGCACAGCACCAAGAGCCGCTGCTCCAAGAGGCTTCTCCAAAGGCAGTGGCTGCGGATACAGGGGCAGAAGCCAAGCAGCACTCACAGCTGGCAGCTTTGCATCTGGCTTCTGCTCTGAAGGAAGTAATTAACAGGAATAATCACACAAGAGCAGCGGCACACTTGGAAGATGAGCAAGTGTTATCAACCCAGCGTGCTGGATGGGGGCATGTCTGCCTGCACGAGGAGCAGCAGCAGCAGCAGGAGTGCAGAAAAGCTCTGTAAAGGCAGAGACTGAGGCTCCAGGCAGAGTCCCCAGCAGACATGGGGCTGTTTTTTCAGCCTAAATAATGCAGTGGTGGCCTGGCACGGATGCAGCGCTGTCATCGTCTGAACCTTTCCCCTTGCAGAGCAGCAATAAGCTGCCCCAGTTCCTGGTGTGGGGAAGGACCAAAGCACTAAGAGCAAGAGGAGGTAGATGAAAAGATGCCTGGCTGTCCCCATCACTGTGACCTCCAAAACAGAGTGGGGCCAGTCCTGGCACCCATTACCTGTTGTCCCATTTGCTCTCCAGCATCTCCCCCTGTACTGGCCCTGCTGCGTGGTCACAGAACCACCGGGTAACACCTGCTTTGTCTAAAGGGAGCTGAAAAATCCCTATAAAACTAAACGAAAGCACTTAAAGCAGTGCTGAGCTTGCAGGAGGGCTCCAGGCCTCCCTGTTCCTCACTGAGAGCCACGCTGGGAGGCGATCATGCTCCCCACATGCCACCCCACGGAGGCACAACATCGGGTACCACCAGCAGGACCCAGGCTGCTGCATGGGGACCCGGAGCCTTCCGAGGGCGACAGCTGCTCTGACTCATCAGCCTTGCTCAGACTCTCACAGATGGATGTTAAAGGCATTTAGGTTTTAATTTTTTATGGTGTCTGACAGTTTATTTTTTAATTAAAGCTGCACTTGGGCAGGGGGGGCTGGAGCCGATGTCTCTGCTGGAGCTGTTGCCGCTACGGCTGCTCTGCCCTGGCAGATGCTCCCGGTTGTGTTTTGCCCATCAGGTTTGGGCAGAGGAGCCTCTGGGCGCCCTGCCCTCTCCTATTTGTTTCAGTAAAGATGCTCTGAGTGCCATCTGTACCCAGCCAATTTTCTGAGAGAAAAGAAGTGAAGCAACTCCTCCAGGCTCCATTGCCTCCGAGAGAACGGACACAACAAGTCATGAAACCCCAACTTTTACACTTACAGATGACACTGCACGTGGTGCATCCCCAGAACAGCCTTTGGATCGCTTTCGCAGGGAAATAGGATGAAAACCCAGCCCAGGGCACAGCAGCAGCTGCAGTCACAGGTGACCAAGTGCTAGCGAAGATGAGCAGTGAAGAGTTTGGCTGCCCTAAGGGGTACCGCAGGTGAGATGGGTACCTGGGTACAGCTGAGCCCGAGCTGGTGGGACCTCCAACCTCCCTGCTCCAGCCCAACCCAGCAGCACTGGCACACTCAACTCCTGATGCAGAGGATGCTGCTCGGATCCAACTGTAGCCAACCTGACCCGTTTATGGGAAAGAGAAACCAAAAAGCCCCTGTTTCGGACGGACTGACATCGTGGTGGTGATCGCTGGTCCCGTCCTTCCTTGCTTTGTGTTTCACAAGAGCCCTGCTCTCAGCAGGCTAGAACCAGGCTTGAAAGCAGACTTAATTACATTAGCAAACGGCTCCCAGGAAATAATTGTCTCCTTTATGGAAGTGACCTCATTAAACACCGTTAAATTGGGCAGTAACAGAGACATCTGGTATCTCTGACATCACCACACCAGCGAGGGATGGGCTGCGGCCACGTCCGTGATGCTATTCCCAGGGTTCAGTCTTTTTCTCTCCCTGACACTGCCCAGTGCTGGTTTAGGATGGTCTGTGCCAGGGAAATACAGCACTGGTTCCTGGAGCAGGAGGCTGCATGTCCTGTACAGACCTGCAGCACAGGGGCCTTTAACAAAGGGAAGATGGAAAAACACAGATGAAACCCTGAAGGAGTCAGGGCTGCCTAGACTGAAACCACATCCAAATCAATAACCAGGCAGCACAGCGTAAATAGAGATAATGAATTACCTCTTACTGCATTATTTATTATCCTGGTGATTCGTGCCTTTCTATAATGGTTCATCATTTGCTACTTGCTCCCTTGTATGGCTCTCAGCCCCTGGTGACCAGAGAACTTCCAGAACTGGGCAAATGTCCCACCAGGAAATCCCAGTCCCCCAGAGATGCTGGGAAAGCTCTTTGGTACCAGCACACCAGCAGCTCATCCTGCTCCTGACCCGCTGTGCATGAGCATCCCCCTTTCTTGGGGGGGGTAATTGGTTCCTGTGTTGAGCTGTGCCGGGTGATGTGCACCGGGGCTGTTGCTGCTCCCACCCTGACTGACAGTGCTACACCTTCACCTGGAGGCAGGGAGAGCCCAGGCACCTCCCTTGAAAATCCTGAACCCAGATGTGAAGGGAAGTTGTTACCTGGGAAAGCGAAGGCAGAGGGTGGTCAGTGGGATGAACGGGGCTGCAGGATGAGCTGAGCCTTGTCCTTAGCTGGAGGGAGGATGCAGCAGCTACAGCAAATGGAAGGTCTTCATATGAAAATCCACTGTCTTCCACCAGCTCCAGCAGCAGCTCAGTAACCTGCAGAATGCACAGACTGATATTAGAGAGCACAAGTGGCTGCGTGTAAGTGTGAGCATGCAGGACCGAAGCTGGAAGGTGACACTGGCTCTTCTCCATCTCCCACCACTGAGGCTGAAATAGGCTGTGATTATATTTTATCAGAGGAAACTGGCAATATTTGCCATATTGTGTGCCTGGAAGCTGCTGCGAGTGGTCCCATGGGCTGGAAGCACGCTCCTTTCTTAACACAAGTCACTGTGTCCATCGCTGGGGTCTGCCCGGGATGCACATGGCATTGCTCCGGTCATGTCGCTGCTCCTGGTGATGTGCTGTGATGAATGCTCTGCCCAGCCCTGAGGGAAGGTGATATTTGTTGTCCCCTGGCTTGAAGGTGCTCACTCGTCCGCAGCAGGACCCAGCAGCACACCACAGCCCCACATAGAGCGTGCGGTGAGCAGCGTGCTGGGGGGCAGTGCAAATCTGCAGTGTCTCAAGCTCACCCATTGCAGTGAGACATCCCGGAAGGCTTTCCCTGCTGGGGGGGCACTTAAACACACTTTGAATTTCAGCTGTGATGGGAAAAGCCCCTTCTAGCGAGGTAGGGGTAAAATGGGTGATGATTTAATGATTCTTCTTCTCCAGGTACGTTGGACACTGACACTGATGTTGAGGCTGATGGTGGGCTGATGCCCTCCTGCTCCTTGCTGCCAATACCCAGCACCAGGAGCCGGGTCTCCAGGGGAGATGCTGCGGCACCAGGGAGGTGCCACCCCCCCCGGCAGGGTGAACAAGCAGTTACAACACAAAAAAGGATGCTGGGAAACAACATCAGGCTCAGAGCACTGCTTGCTCCCAGGCAGGGCGCAGCAGAGACGGCCGCTCCTGATGCAGCCGGCGGCTCTACCAGCCGGTGAGCTCCATGTCGGCAGCCTCGGAGAGGCTCCTCAGCAGCGCTGCGAGCGATTGCCATCTAGAGGCTACTGAGAAATCAGTGTGCTCAGCCTCACAAACACAGCCCGAGCCGGGCAGCACCGGGCAGGGGGCCAGGGGGCGGCTGGAAGTGGCCGTGATGCCCCATGGAAGCCACCTCAGATGTTGTGCCCAGGCCCGATGGGGCAAGGAGGCTGCTGTGACACCAAAGGTGCTGAGTTCAGGTCGTGCTGGATCAGACAAGGAAAGAAAAGAGTGTTTATGGCTGGATTTGGCGGCACTGGGACAAGGGACAAGCTGGCCTGAGCCCCGGTGACGTGGCCACAGCCCATGTGCCTTGTCCAGGGATGCTTTTGAGCTTGTTCCTGAGCTACGAGCAGCCCATTCTACCCAGGAATGGCTTCTGGGCTCTGCGTCAAGAGGTGGCAAAGTGCGAAGATGCTCCACAAGAGATGAAGTTGCAAAGATGTAACTCCCAGAATGCATCATCTCAGCATCGCATCAAAGTGTCTTTTGTGACACTGGCACAAACCTGTGTCCATCCTCCGGCACTCCATCTCCTCTCCCACTGCCAGGTTCTGCTGTGCTCGATGAGAGGAGGATGTGGGGTTGCTTTCATCATTGTTCTGTCAGTTAATTGCAGTTCAGATTTCCCTGTTTGTTGGTCACCCAGCAGAGCCCCAGGCTGCTCTCCTGGGCCAGCACCATGTTTCAGGCCTTCCTCAGACCAGTATTTCACAGCTACATGTAACCTGACAAGGTACCACTTGTTTTCAGAATCACAAATGTCTTCAGTGAGGGTCTCAGCAAGGTTTTGAAGCTGTGGTTGCATTATCACACCTCCAGCACCCCGGGCTGCATTGTCCTATTGATCTGTTTATTGCCTGTACCGAGAGCAGTGTCCATCACCAGTGCCAGAATCCAGCCTGGAGCATGGAGCCGCCATTGCTAGCACTATTTAGGTGATAAATGAAGCTTGCCTCTTATTCTCTATGTTTATGAAGCATGAAATACCAGGGGTTTTAAAGCAGTGATGTCAAGGAAAGTCAGCAGCGGGTTCCTCTGTGTTTCTTGCTGTAGGTAGTGGCTGTGCTGAGCTGCAGGTGGAAATGCCCTTGAAAGCCCCCATGCTGCTGCTAAACTTTGGTGCTTGGCTTGAACCGCTTTTATGCTGCTGCCCAAAATCCCCAGCACTTCGGTGCTTACCCAGAGAAGCACCAACAGCTGCAAGTCAAGATGAGGTTTGAGTTGCTGCTGCTGCTGTCCCAAGGGAGGTGGGGACCGATTCCAGGGTTGAGATGCAGGGGCAGGAGTGGAGCCCATGGCTTGCACAGGAAACCCCAAATGGAAACCTGGGAAAATGGAAATCTGGGCATTTTTTACAAGAACAGCAAAGCTGGAGGAACAGGGTAAGGGAGGTTCAGAGGAGCTGAAATGATGAGAAGCCAAAAGAATACCAAAGTATGAGACAAATAATAACAGGAGATGAGGCAGTCCCTGGTAACGAAGCTCTGACTTAGCCACAAACCCCTTGGTTGGGAAGCGCAGCCACTTTTTACATCATCTCTCTGCAGGCTGGAGGTTTCCTTCTAAATGATGCTTTTCTGTGGAGATCAGGAACCAAGAAGGGATATTTCCTGCAACATGCACTAGGCAGGTCCCTGCTGGTTCGAACACCAACCCTGGAGCTGCAGCCCAACCAAAGGAACCTTTCCAGGGAAATCGCTCCTGGAGCATTCCCACCTTTAGAGGCTTTAGGAAATTCTACAGGAAGAACTTGGGTTCTCCAGTGAAGTTTGGGATTGGGTTTAAAACCCACTGTAATCAACTATATAAAGATGGTCTCAACAGAGCTCTGCACCTCAAAGACAACCATTGTTTGCTTTCCCCAATGGTCCCTCTGCAAAGGGAAAATAACTAAGCTGGGAGGATGAATTTAGCTGTGAAAGCAGTTCAAATGCTTTGCTGGAGGTTTATGAACCTTCAGTGCTGTGGGATAACTTCGACTGGCATAAAACGAAGACCAACAATGCACAGCCACACAGAGACAAAGCACCAGTGAAATGTTTAATGCTAACCCCAAACAAAACTCCCTGGAATCCATCCCTGACCTCGTGAACACGTGGCTTCATTCCTCCCTTCCTTCATATTGAAAACAGAGAAAAAGGCAGAGCAGGTGCACACGGGCATCTCCAGTGATGCCTGGGGGGCCTCTGGGTGACCTGTCCCTGCTCCGTCTTGTCTCCCTAAGGAGAGACCAGTATTGAATGGGCTGGACACTGGGAAATGCGCCTTTTCACTGGGCAGTGCCTAAAAGCTGGGCAATGCCCATGGACATACCTGCCCTGAGAAGGAGGGCAATGGCCTGAGCAGCACTTTGAGACATTGGGAGGACGAATACAGCAGGGCATCACCTCACTGGCAATGCCTTGCGCAGGCAGCCTGCAACCCTGGTTTAAAATGATGAAGTATTGGCATCAAAGCCTTTTGCTACACACGTGATGTGCTGCTGGTTCAAGCCTGATTTGCTCAGTGTTTTTCTAATCCATCTAGGTCTTGGCTGCTTTCTTGAAGACTCAGCAGCAGCATCTGAGGGTTAAACCACATGGCACGGCTTGGCTGCTGATCCTCCCTGCACCAGGCACCTGAACTCACACCGGAATTTGGGTTTCATTATCTTAATAGGCTGTGGGATGGGCTAAATGTGGATTTCAGGTGTGTAACCTGAGGGGGTCACTCAGCAGCATCCACGTGGGGGAGGGCAGACACTGTCCCACCGTGTCTGCACAAGAGACCTAAACCTGCTTTCTCTGTCCAGGCCAAACCTAGGTTTATTCATAATGTGTGGCCATACTGCCGGTTGCATCTTTAATTTGCATTGTTTAGTCAGCTTTAACCTCCTCATTTTCCACCGGCAGGTAATTTGCAGTTAGCACTAATGCAATTAAGTTGCAATTACTATCTTCTTCTCGAGTAGGGATGCAAACATGTTCCTGTGTTCTCCAATTTCTGGATACACTCTGGCATCAATGCGTAGATGTTTCTACCATGGAATGAAGGCAGATTCTGTTTGCCATGGCCAGCAAGAGCCTATAGCATCCAGGGAGAGTGAAAGCTGCTGGGGCAGCAAGGGCTGAGAGGTCCATCGGGATGGGATGACAATTGCAGGGGCAATGAGGGGATGGGCCTGCTGGGAAGAGCTGATTCCCAGCAGCTGGCAAAGGGGCGGCTCCAAGGGTTTATAAACCGGCCCTGGAAGCAGGCTGGGACTTGGCACACTGCAGCAAGGGTGACTGCAAGGGGTTGAAGTGTTTGGCTGGCTGCAAAGCAGGCAGCAGCAGGAAAAGGGTGTCTTATGTGTGACTGGGTAGGATAGAGTTGGACAAGCTGCTCTGGAGGGTGTTGGAATGGTGGCGTGTCTTCTTCAGTTCCTGCTGCACCAGTCTTTCATGTCTGTCCCATTCATCCTGGGTTCTGTGAGTGCTCAGCCTTCATCTTAACCCTGAGCTCACTGTGTTGCCAGAGATGGTGACTGGGACTAGTGAATGTACCTGCTTTCTTTTATTCTTCATCTTTTCTTTCAGTTCTCGGTTCTGAAGCACTCCATGAGACGTTCCATCCCAGTTCCATAGCAAGCTGGGCTGCCGTGTCGGTGGTGGGTGATGGTATGGTATGTTAGCGAGGCTCTCCTGTGGTGCTAAGAGACTTGGTGAGCGTTATCACATCCGGAAGGAGCTCCCTCTTCAAATGAAGGACTGGGATATCCCTTACTTTAGTATCCTGGCACCCTCCCCACTTCACTCCTTATCGTGGTTATCCTTTTACCTTCAGTACTTCACTATCTAAGTCCCCTTTCACTCTCTGCAGGTAGAGCAATAACAGCCTCATTAACCAACAAACCTGGACAGAAAAGCTTCCTCCCAGCCTGTTCAGGACCAAAACATCACCATGGCCTGGCTCCAGCTGGAGGACCTCATACAGAAAGCACCTTTCCTTGCCTGCCTTGGGATGCATCCAAAGGCACCTGAAGGCAAGTAAGTGGCTGAGATGTGATGGGCAGGACTGGAAACCTGGGCAGAGCCATTGGAAGTCTCAGCCTTGCTAATTTGTGGCTGCTGCTGCACTTACCTCAGCTTTTAACCCTCTGCAGCTGAGTTATCCATGGTGTAGACTTCGAAGAAGCAAGATCTGCCTAAAGAGAAGGGCTGGAAGCCCTAATTAGCTGCCTGCTGGCACTGAGCAGTTGCTGCTGGATGGTGTGCCCCAATTATGGTACTATTAACTTTAGTTCTCTGGAAATCCAGTGATTAATAATACTAACAATTCTACTAACCTCAAAGTAATTGCAGAGCATTAAAGGAGAAAACTGTTTCTAATTAAGTAATTCCCAGTCCTGTTTTCTTTTTCTAAGTCTCTGGTGCCCTCTCAGCTGTCCCAGTGTGGGACTTGCCTGGCTGGTGACATGGGACATGTGATGGGGCAGAAACTGCTTTTTCCTCCCCCCAAGAAGTGACATTCCTGGAACTCCTCAGCATTTAAACACCCAAGTCCATAATCCTGCACTCTGTAAGTGACTTCTGATGGGAAGGGTTTGTTTCCTTTGCAGATGAACCCCCAAGAGGGAGACTCGGTCACCCTCCGCTGGTCCCAAATGATGCTCAAGCACCAGCTCCCTCACTGGTCAGCACTGAGGTCTTTCCATCAGCTCGGGATTTCACCACAGCACAGAGATGAAAGGATAAGTATTTCCCTCTAGGAAAACAGATGATAAAATGGTCTGGGCTGCTCTCAGTTTGGGAAGGCAAAGGGATGGGAAAGAGTTGAATCAATATGGCTGGCTCCAACATCAAACCATTTTGTGGTTTCTTCTTCCTTCTGCTGCAGACAGCTCTGGGATGGAGCCTGGGCTGGCCAGGCAGGGAGCAGGAGCTGCCGGGAGTCACACTGGGAGCTTTGGCAAGCAGGGGAATAGGCAGAAGTGTTCCACTCCTCTGACTGGGAACAACCAGCCCTGGGGTTGGTCACAGAAACCCAAACCCTTGCAAACAAAGGAGACAAACCCCTGTAGTGTTTGGAGGTGAAGCAAGGGAAGTGTGGTCTGGATGATCAGGTAGTGAGGTGGACTGTGAACTGGCTGAAGGAGAGAAGCCAGAGAGTTGTAGTCTATGGGGCTGAGTCTAGTTGGAGGCCTGTAACTAGTGGAGTGCCTCAAGGGCCAGTACTGGGACCAGTATTAATTAATATATTCATCAATGATTTAGATGAGGGAATTGAGTGTACTATCAGCAAGTTTGCTGATGACTCTAAGCTGGGAGGTGTGGCTGACACGCCAGAAGGCTGTGCTGCCATCCAGCGAGACCTGGACAGGCTGGAGAGTTGGGCAGGGAGTAACTTGATGAAATATAACAAGGGAAAGTGTAGAGTCCTGCATCTGGGCAGGAACAACCCCAGGTTCCAGTCTAGGTTGGGAAACGACCTGTTAGAGAGCAGTGTAGGGGAGAGGGACCTGGGGGTCCTAGTGGACGACAGGATGACCATGAGCCAACACTGTGCCCTTGTGGCTAAGAAGGCCAATGGCATCCTGGGGTGTATTAGAAGGAGGGTGGTTAGTAGGTCGAGAGAGGTCCTCCTTCCCCTCTACTCTGCCCTGGTGAGACCGCATCTGGAGTATTGTGTCCAGTTCTGGGCCCCTCAGTTCAAGAAGGACAGGGAGCTGCTGGAGAGAGTCCAGCGCAGGGCAACAAAGATGATTAAGGGAGTGGAGCATCTCCCTTATGAGGAAAGACTGAGGGAGCTGGGTCTCTATAGTTTAGAGGAGACTGAGGGGTGACCTTATTAGTGTATATAAATATATGAAGGGGGAGTGTCACAAGGACGGAGCCAGGCTCTACTCAGTGGCAAACAATGATAGGACAAGGGGTAATGGGTACAAACTGGAACACAAGAGGTTCCACTTAAACTTGAGAAGAAACTTCTTCTCAGTGAGGGTGACGGAACACTGGAACAGGCTGCCCAGGGAGGTTGTGGAGTCTCCTTCCCTGGAGACATTCAAAACCCGCCTGGACACATTCCTGTGTAACATTATCTAGGTGTTCCTGCTCCGGCAGGGGGATTGGACTAGATGATCTTTTGAGGTCCCTTCCAATCTCTAGCATACTGTGAAGGGATGGGTCCCTTTGGGTTTGCTGCCCTGTAGCATCCTGCTGGCTGTGCAGGGCTCTGACTCTGCCCTGGGCAGCGGCTTCTCCCTGCCAGCCTCTGAAAATGATGACTTAATAACTGATGCTAGCTCTTGTGATCTGGATGCTATTGCTCCCAAAATGGGAAACAAGTGGAAGTGGTCCAGCCCTAGACTGTGCTGGGTGCTTGTAGTGATGCTGTGTGATGCTTGAAGTGGAGCAAAAAAGCAGCTCAGGTGAGCCCTGTTAACACTGAAACCTAATGAGGACAAAGGCTGTGTGCTGTTAAGTGCCTTGCTCTGGGCACTGCAGCTCACTGAGGAGGAAGCCCAGGTCCTGCTCAACCACAATAGCCTGTCTCCACAAGCCCCTCTGGCAGGAGGCAGATCCCTGTCCTGTCCTCTTGTGCTTTGGCCCATCAGCAAGGGAAGAGCAACCAGAACACCCTGAAAATGGTGAACTAAAGAACTGAAATGCTGCAGATGGCAGGGTTTCTTTCTTAGTAGTTCTAAAGTGCAGCAACAGAAGGGTAGAGAAATACTGAAGTTTCAAACCTGAGCATTTATGTTTAAAAAATTACTAGGGAGAAAAAGACAACCCCATCTTGTACAGTGAGGTTCTCAAAATTGCCAGCTTTTGTATTTCATATATATGAAGGCTTTGTATTTAAAAGGTTAATACTCCCCTTGGCATGGGATCAATAAAAAATTCCCTCTGAAGTTTACCTCCAAACACAAAGTGATTCCCATTCAAACGTGTCACTGGGTGCAAGTGTGACTCAAGGGCACCTTCAAAGGCCAGTCTTCTGCTGCTATTTTGTATTACTCTTTCTTACAAAATCCAGGTAAATGCTCCAGAACATACAAAATGCTCACATTCTGATTGTCTTGGGAAGCAGGAAGAGAGCTACCTCTGAAAGGTTGTGTGCTATTATGGAAAGAACCCAAAACAACCTTGCCATCTTTTTATCCCCCTTTTAAGGCCCCGATCTTTGCACGCCAAGCAGCAGGAGATGGGATGGAAGGAGATGTCTTTACAATGCATCCATCCAGCACATGGAATGGCATCAGGCAGATGGTTATGTCCAAGTGAGCCGGTCAACATGCTTCCAAGTAAAGGTAAGGGGACATAGAACCCCAAGTCATCCCTGTGGCTTCTCACTGCTCCCTGTGGAGCTCTGTCTGCAATGGGCCACAGTTGTTTTGTTAAATAAGCCAGCTATTAGCAAGCTTCTGTAGCTGTTTTCCTTGTCTGGATGGGGTGGTTTTGGTTGTCTTGCTTGTTCTCTGGCATGCCAGAGATTTATAGACAAAACATCAAAGGCCTGAAAGCATAGGGGATGCATTTGCTAAACTGACCACTGGCCCCTGGTGTTGTCGAGCTGGAATTTATTACAGCACCAGCAACCAGGGGAGAGGATGACTATCATAGAATCACAGAATGGTTTGGGTTGAAGGGACCGTAAAGCTCATTCAGTTCCAACCCCCTGCCATGGGCAGGAACACCTTCCACTAGAGCAGGTTGCTCCAAGCCCTGTCCAACCTGGCCTTGAACACCGCCAGGGATGGGGCAGCCACAGCTTCTCTGGGCACCCTGTGCCAGTGCCTCAGCATCCTCATGGGGAAGAACTTCTTCCTAAGAGCTCATCTGCATCTATTGTCTGTCAGCTAAGATCAAATTCAAAAGTCAACAGTGAAAATGACTCAAGGCTGACCACTTTCAATCAGCTTCCCAATAATCCCTGCTCCTTACATCCGACAGTATGAGAGGGGAAAGATAAACTGGAGGCAACAAAATGCATTCAAACATATGAATTGGTCTGTTGAAGACAGTGATGTAGAAAATACTCACATGACTGCAGGTTACCCATGTGCTGTCACCCTCAGAGACATTTAAACAATGGTCTGGCCATCAAGGGAGAGATGACTGGCACTGTAGCTTGAAGTTATGGTAAGCAAATGTTGTTAATCTGGCTATTAAAAAAGGCATGAAAGTGTGCAGAGTTGTGTGCAGCTGCAGAACCAGGCAGGGCGAAGGACAAAAAATGATGCTTAAGGGAAGAGACTGGGCTGACAATTACCTTGTCTTGCAATTAGGAGTCAGAAACTTAGAGACCAAGCAGCACCAAGGACTAGGTAAGGCATAGATATGGTTTGTTTTCCAACCAATAACATTTTCATACGAAGAAAATTGACTGCAAAACAAGTAAATCAGTGGGGGGAAAAATGAAAACAAAAGAACCATTCTTTAAAACCACACCAAATATTTTTATAGCTGGCTACAAGCATAACAATAGCCATTTATGAGATCTCTCAGTGTCTATTTACACTTATTGCTTTGTTTTCTTTCCTAGAATTAAAGCTGCTGTAATCTTCAAAGGCTTTAGGACTGTTTCAACAGCTGAGTTGCAAAATAGCTCTGTCACAAATTACAAAACCAACTTGATGGTTTAAATAGAGGAAAAAATATAATTCACTTCAGTATAGATTTATATAAGAGAGATCACTCTCTTGACTCATTTCTCACCTTCTAGACCATAACCCTGCTGAAAGTGGGTTGAAGCCATTTGTCCCCCAAACCTCATTCTCTACACATGGGAGAGACCCAAGTGACAGGACAGGAGGCCTGAGCCTACCTCTCTTGGGGATGCACCCTGCTTCAGGCAAAGCAAAGGGGCAGTGGCTTCCCTACCTCTCCCTGGAGGCAAGGCTTGGAAACTGCATTGTTCCAGACTCCAGTTATTTCAGCATCTTCATTGCTGATCCTGAGCAGAGCCTAAGCTGAACAAAAGTAAGTGTTCAAATACTTCAATATAAGTTCTGCTTGAGATGGGAGGGCAGAGGATCACCTTTTCTTCCATCTCAGGAGTTTAGCACAGCCTTAATGGTGTATGTGCAAACCAGAGAGGTTTCAATGTGTCTGGAAGCCTAGAGATGATGTTGTTGGAAGTCAGACTCTAAAACCAACTTAGAATAAGGTCTTTTTGAAAAGAAATGTATTTTCTTCATAAATACAGTACAATTACATTTTACAATGTCTTTTTACTTTCTAGACATAAAAATGCTAGCGTTTAAAAAAGAGTTCCTATACAAATACATGAAAAGAGACCCCCCCTCCCCACAGCCCCCCACCCCTGGCACAGAGTAAAACCATCAGCCGTGGCATGAAGGAGCACAGTGAATCCTGGCTAACCTATGCCAGCCCTCACAGGGAGGGAGGGAAAGTCACATCAGGGGTTTGCTTGCCCTGACTGCACTGAGTTTGCTTATGGAATGGTGGTGATACAATGAAGAACACACATCATCTGGCCATGGTGGTCAGGATTCACTGGTGCCACGGGTGTCGTGGCTCACAGGATGCGGGTGTTGCATGTCTCATGTGCCACTGGTCATCGGTGTGGGCTCCTGGAGCAGGAGGTGTCCTTGGAAATGGTTCTGGCCTAAAACTCTAGAGGACCTCTCCCTCAGGCAGCCTCAACAATGAAGCAAAGGTAATGCCAGTTTTCAGGCTCTCACTCTACACTTGTCAACAGAGGCAGAGACCACACACGAATCAAGTCATTTCAGCCCCTTGATGGGCCTTGCTGACCTCAGCCCCCCCTTCAGAGACTCCTGAGGAGCAACTTGCAGATCCTCACGAGCTCTCAGACCTCAGGCAGAAAATTGCTGCTCTAGACCCGACAAGAGCTGCCAGGTAGGAGCTATGTGAAGTTCATAATGACATCAGGTCAGATGGGAACAAAAGCCTCTAAAGCTCAGGCAATGCGCTATCAAATCCCAAAGGAACTGCCCAAGGGAAGGACTTGTGAGTTTGGCCATTCTGTAAGCGGCGAAAGGAAAGAGGAAAAACAACTAAACTTGATTTTCTTGTTTTGTTCTACAAAGAAGAATATGTGGCTTTCTTTATAAAAGCTACAATTCCACTTCTAATACCCGAGTTTCAGAAAAACTCTTAGTCTAAGATTTTGGTTTGCAAACAAGGCCATTGCAATCATTGTGTTAAAATCACTTTCTACTAGAAATAAGCTCTACAGAAGGAAAAGGAACTAGGTGTGCAGTTTGTCTCCTTAAAGCAGTTTCTGTTTAAAAACAAAATACAAATCTGTACAGAGAGACTGAAGACTATAGTACACATCTTCCTCAAAGCAAGCAGCTCTTAAGATTCACACCAGGATGGCTCTGAGGAAGCTCGAGGGAAAGAATACATTCCTGATGGCTCCTGGTTTGTCAGCACAGGAAAATGACCTCAAACTTCCATGTCAAAAGTTTTGGGGGTTTTGCTTCTGGAAGAAATCAAAACTACAAAATAAGGTAAAGAACCTGACCTAAGCAATGTAAAACTGCACCATCTTCTTCCACAGGCAGAGAGCTGCCAAGGCTCCTGCAATCCTGTCAGAGACCTCCTGGTTTCCATTTTTGGAGGAGACTGTTGCTGTCCATCATTTGTATTTTATTCACAAAAAACTATTTATATTCTTTATTTCTCTGTGTAACTAGATTACAGTGGCAGTTAGTTTGAAAATAATGAGCTGCAAGGAGAATAAACCAATTATTCCTACGTACCCCAGCTGAACAGCCAATACTGATTGGGGAAAATCACTTTTATAAACCAGATTTTATCTGCAGAGGATCCACATCTAGAATTGATGTGAAGCAAGTGATCTGGAACTGTTTATCTAGAGCCCTACAGTTGCAAAACTTTTTTCCTCGCTGCCGAGAAGTACTTGTGAAGACGGAATGTCATTTTTCCTGACATTAAAAGAACAGAAAAGCCCTCAAACATCTCTGCCCCCCTCTCAATGGCATTTGATCTCCCTTGTTTTTCATTCTAAGGCCAAACCACAAAGTATAATATAGAAGGTTATGCTGAAATGGAAGAAAAATGGACACCTTGAGCTACTGAGAAAAGTTCCTCCTGCATTTCCAACAGCTGTGGAAGAGGAAGAGAAATCATTTCAAATCATCCAGAGTATCATTACTTCATACACTGGGGTGGACTTAAGACAAGAGAAATAAAGGCAAGACATTCTCAGGGATGAGAAAGAAGAGGCTGTCAACAGTTTGTCCAGAAAAGGGTGGAGAACTAATTCAGATCATCAGGATACACTTAAGTAAGGAAGCTCTAACGCACTGTCCAGGAAGATGTTGTCCCATATGGCAGAAACAGTCAAAGCCTCAAAGTGCAGCTCTGAAGTGTCTTGAAGTAGTGGTGATGCGAGAAGAGTTTGTGCTGCCTGTTAGTCACTGGTAAAGCCCCAAGCTATTTAGGCTTAGTTCATATCTTGCCATAACCATTTTGCCATATTGAGCTTTTGTGGGTCTAGGAATATCGTCTGAAAAACACTATCAAGCAGCAAATCTGCTAAAAATGATGGGAAGTGTTTTCCTGGTTTTAAGCGATTATCGCTAGAAGACAAACAGAATCCAACTCATGGCTGATCTTTAGGCACTGCTAAGTCACCTATGCAGGAGACAGAAGGCACCTGCTTTCACCTCCCAGCCATCCACTGTGAAATCCATGGTATATCTGTTCATCTGGTAAGGCCATTCCAGTTGGACACCATACGAACAGTGTCAACTAAGTAGTAATTGAGGATATTCACTGTTTGATGATTAATTGCTGGTTTTCCTTATTTCTGGGGAGAAATGATCTGAAATGAAAATCTGGCTACTCTAATGCTGCACAAGAAAGCTGAGACTTGCCAGGTTCCCAATGCTAATTAAATATTTTAACGTTCAAGTAAACAAAAGTAGTTTTAACAGAGATTAATATTGAAGTGTTTTAATAAAATGCAAAGACAGTAACAAATACTCATTTACTTCTATTGGTCTTAATATCTCCTTATAGCATCTGCAACCAAAGCGTCGCTGCATCTGTGCTAGTTCTCAGTAACCTGAAAGTGAACCCAATGACTTGAATGTGTAAGTTTCTTCTGTAATGCCACTGGGACTTTCCTTAAGCTGCTCTCTCCAGTTAGATGAAGAAACAAAGTATTTTGGAAGGAGAAAATTTGCCATCTGAAACTTTACACAGAGCTTCTCTCTAAAGCTCTCCCTCTGAGGTTTTGCTATGTGAAAAAGAATTTGCTCTCTTCAAGAAGGAGGGACATAAAAAGGACGTCTGAAACACAGAAAAATCTGCTACGGAGAAAGATCTCCACAGATGCAGCAGACTAAGTTGCTAACACTGAAAAGCGACAGGGCTTGCCACTTGCACTACAGTAAATTTGGAGTAGTTCCACTAAAGCCAGTGAAATTATAATAGCAGGAATCTGATCTAACAGATCAGGACTGAGCCTGTAAACTCTCCTTTTTTAATTTATGTAAAACCTGAATGCAAGATCTTATTTACTATCCACTGTATAAATTACTGAAAAAGTACTTCAGTAGAAAAAAGTGGCAAATCTTTCAATGAATCTAAACCTGTGAAATGCGACATTAATCACCAGAGTCTTCTTTTAGTAAAGGAATAGCACAGTTTGGGAAGTAAAAAAAGAAAATGCAAAACTGTCCAGCCTATGGGTGTGAAATACCTATTCTGAGTTCTTACACTGAGTGTAAAGAGAAATCTCCCTCGATCACAGCTCATGTTTGTAAGTTTCTCAGAACACCTGTATTCTAAAACCACAAAGTGATGCTCATGACCGAGTCCCTGGTTCTGCTCATGAGAAGGGCATCATGCTCACCCTGCTGTGATCAATTCAGATATTTAACCAACAGCTGTGAGAGGAGGTACTTCTGTTTAAGAGACTTCAAACACTGAAATGAAATATCTGATGTAGTGCACCCAAGTTCTTGTTTTTTTTTTTCTCCAGATGTTACACGATACAGTATTTAAACAATAACAGGGAAACTTCCAAAGAACAAGTGTTACGGGTTTTTTATAATTTAGAACAAATTATAAATTAACCTGTCCATACTTTTGAGACATAATATACAAGAGCAAACAGCTGAGTGTTCTTTTATTTCTCAGGTACTACATTTTTTCCCAATAAAAATGTCTTTTAAGAATATCTTGCTACTGTACCCCAGCTCAGACCCTGGTACAGCCTTTCAGATGAGGTATTCTACCATCTCTCCATCTGGGAGGTCCTGCCCCATGCTCTGAACAGGGGCTTTTCTTTCAAGGGTGCTGGAGTGGAAGATTGGCCCATCTACGTGATGAGGAAAAAAAAGAGATACACAATCAAAGCTGTAACTTCAATGAGGTCAGAAATAATGACATTAACATGTTAAAAGTCATCTTCTATCACTCGCCAAAAGATAGCTGACAACTCCTTATTTCATTTTAAAACAATTCTTCAATTCTTCATGCATGTAGCCAGATAAAGATACTTTATCAAATTCCCTTTGGGTATCTCCCACTGATACACAATGGCACGTGAAACTGGAGTGACTACATTTAAACTAATGTCATCAGCATAAACTTTCACCACAAAAAACTGTTCCCCTGTCTCGCCTGATACCCATTAAATAGCTCAGCATGGGCAAAATGCACAGCAGACCAGCCAAATTCACTCTTCCATAAAGAACAACATAATTGTAACGTGTCTGTAACTAGAAGAGGCAAGGTTGTGTAATCTGCATTGATTTGGCAGAGTGGGCTGGAAAATGAGCAGCTCTTGCCAGCTCAGAGCTCTGTGGGAAGCAAATTCAGTTTATGCGACAGGCACTGTCAAGTGGATCTACTTGGGCCAATGCTGAGGTCGGTCCTGAGACTGGGACAGTACAATTATGAGACAGTTTTGTCACAATAATTACCTTTCCTCCCCCTTATCTGAGTCCACTTTGCTTTGAATACCCACTGAAATGCAATGGCCAGTTTCTACAACCCATTTTCATACACTGTTTAAACCCCTCATGCTACTCACAATTTACTTCAGAGTAGACAATGACTCAGAGACTAGCCTGGGATTTGCATATACCTGTTCCAGTTCTTAAACCTTGCTATACCTTTCCACTCAGTGTGTCCATGCTTATGCTACCACTTCAGGCTTTTTTTTCTCCCTTCGGAGCAGTTGAGACTCCTCAGAACATTGTCACACTTGCCTCTGAAACCCTTCTGTCCTCACAAAAACTAAACCCAGTGCTCCTGAATGGAAGAAGGTATGGCAGAGCCTGTGCCACTGAGCAGACCTGATGGTAAGCCAGTGGCAGGGAGCCCTCTGGGAGAGCAGCAGAGCTTTGTTACCTGTTTTGTCTGCGCTGTAGGCCAGGTTGGTACTGGGGAGTCGTCCTGGTGTGGGGGCTGCAGTGGAAGGTGCAGCTTTGCTTTGTTCGTTGCCCCGGTCAGTCTGGGTGCTGCAGTCTCTGCTGCCTGTTTTTGAGTGGGCTGACAGCAATGGTGTGGAAGGAAGGACGGGAGAGGGGGTGGAGGGAATGGATTCAGAGCGATATTCTGTTCCCAGCAGAACACCTTTGTGGAAAAAGGGAAGAAAATGTCACAATTCCAGAAAACTAACTGGTATCAGTTCTGCACCACTCTTAGTACTCGTTCTAGGGTCTGGAAAGTGCTCTGTGCTTCAGCAGACAGCACTCATTTATCTTTCTAGAGCACCTTTCACCACTGGGTGCTGAAGTACATGAAGAATAGCAGTATCCTCATCCATCCTGCATGTGAAGATGCACAAGCTTGCACGAACTCCTTACTTCCCTGTCTCCAAGCAGTGGCCCATCTATGGCAGGGTAAATCTGCACAATGAAATCAGCTGCAACAGATTCTTGTTTACATTTCTTATAGGGATGGCCTGTGGGTCTAACTCCCCCTCAGAAAAAAAGAAATCATCTAAGATTTGCTTTGTAACTGATCAGTTTCTCTGAATAATGGTGTTGAGCCATTCCAGACAGGAGCCAGGTTAGTACAGTACAGGACAGCAATCCTGATTAGTATGTTTGCTCCTATTCAAGGAGACTTTACATATTCAGATAGCTGTAACAACCCAGATGAAAGCAAGCACTTGGGACCTCTGAAAATTGTAACTCAAATATCCCTAAAGTCAGGTATCAAATTAGGAATAAAGGCTTTTGTTGAATAGTTTTTTGCTGAATAGTTGAATGACAGAGCCTGGACATGACAGAGCCTGGACATCAGAAATCGTATTTCCCAAAAGCGATTAAAACAGCCAGTCGTGATAAAAGTGTTCCATCTTGCTTGCAGTCAGCTTTATGGCATGCTGATCTGTCTGTCCAATACACCTTCTTCCTTCTGTTGCTCCTGCCTCCCTTCTAAGCAGTGACTTGCATATCTGAATTGCCACTGTTATCTAAAACTTACCTAGGCTGCCTTTCCAGCTCTTGTCCTCTCTCTTCTCCTCCAGGATGGGAGTGCTGCTCAGTGTTGAGGAGTGGGACAGCAAGCCAGAGCCAGCATTCGAAATGGACATCAGTGACTTGGCAGGTCTCATTGAGGAGAGCTGGTCTGTCTTTCCTGGCTCCTTCCGGGAGCGCTGCTGCAGAACTTTGATCATGGCATCCTTCTCAATGATCTGAGCATGCAGAGTCTTAATCCTTTGGAGAAGTGCAAAGAAAAACAATGTACCTGTACTCCTGTCTCCTTTGAGGCCTCAGTGCCCCCATGGCTGTGACTGGGACTTCCTTAGGCATTTTGGGAGGCAGAGAGAGGATGCCAGTGAACTTGTTGCTCTGAATACTGGCTGCTCATTGGCCCACCAGAGGAGATCATGCATGAGACTTCCTGTACACATGCATGAGTGAACAGCACTGAGATACCCTCCCACCTTTGGCTACTGGAAGCTGCTCTATAGATCCATCCATGCAAGGGGCTTTGAGACAAAGCTGAATGTTATGGACAGGACATGAGACCAACGCAAAGAAGCTTAACACACTTTGAGGAGTCTGCACTGGACCTAATCCCAGGGAAAATAGTTCTAGGAGGCTGTTAAAATGTGGCTGGAGCCTGATGAAGATGCCCTGAAGAGAGAAGAGCAACAAGCTAAATGCAGAAAACCTAAGACAAGACTTTTTTGCATTAGTCCTCAGTATCAAGACAGGTTTTGGATGGCCACATAGATAATTCGTTGGCCAAAGGAGCATCTGGCATCCTACATCATTGCTACTGGTGAAGACACAAGAATTTCTGGTTCTGAGGCGTCTAGCCAGACAATTAATTTAAAATCCCTGTCCTAAAGAAGCCAGATAGGACCAGACTGCATTTTACCTTCCCTCCATGTCAAGACACCTCCTGTTGGCAAGCAGGATCTCTTCCTCCTCCTTCTGAATGCGAGCTTCCAGCGAGGTGTCATAGCTAGGGTTAGGTGAGTGGCTGATCACTGTCGTGTCCCTGAGAACAAGCAGTAGAGCAGAAGAAAAAGCAGTTAAGTTTGCTGTTTTCCTCCTAGCAGTACAAAATTATTGCTCAAAAGTAACAAGCAATAATATTCACTTTTTTGAGTGGCTCAGTGTCTTCCAAAAATCCCACTTTCAGTCCTAATGAAAAAAGGATTACAAAAATATGCAAGTAATTGCAGCAATAGTCAATCTGCCACCGATCTCAGGCCAGTCCATAATCTAACTGATTCACTGAGCTATTGTAATCCCATCAATGAGGCAATTCCAAGGACACAGGGAGGAGGAAGCATGGCATAGAACACTAAGCACATTTCTTGAAACAGCACAAACTTTGCTTCAGGTATAAAGCTTTTTCCCTTCCCATTCCAACAGTATCACACAGGGAATCTGAGTACCAAGGGAACTATGCATGGAAGTTTCTTAAGCAACCCTAAGCAGTTTGTTCCAAAAAACTTGGGAGTGGGTTGAAAACAGTTTTAGACTGATTCCATATAGTGCCTGGTGTTAACACTGTGATAGCTGTTCAGTCCACTAACCAAAACATAAAGGTGCAGAAGTACTGACACTAACGGAATACTCTCCTTTGGAAGAGAAACAACTAGAAGAATGCCTAAAACCAGAGGCTGGTTCTTTCCTGACTGTTAATTTAACAAAACCTCAACAGGCCTAACACATCCCCTCTCATTCCATGATAAACAATAGACCAGACCCCTAGTTATCAGCACACGCTGAAAATATGACATGTCCTCTAAGGACAAGCAGTAGCAGTTGCAAGAGCCCTTAGAGAATCTCTGGAGAGGTGGAAAACTGCACGAGAAGCATCAATACCCTAAAATAACAGCCTGCTGCTGGAGCAAGATAAGGTAATTCTTTAAATGCTAATACAGCAGATCTGCAGCTTTACCCCTGTATTCTAGTATGATCTTACAAGCGAGGCAGCCAGTTGTGATAACATCCCTATTCCAATCAGGTTCATAAACAATCTAAAACAAAATCTGCCATCAAGAACCAGAAACTAGTGAGGCATGAAATTATATGCAAGCAATATCTAATGCTAAAGAGTCATGCTCCAGTAACAGCTCTTGTTTATCAACTAGCTGAAGCACTTGGGCCTATTTACAGCCATAGTAAGCATTTCTGTTCAGCTGTCTTGGAATGTGAGCTTGTTACCAGATTTCAGACACCCTTCCACCCCCACAAGCAGTGCTCTCCATACACTGCAGAATGTCTGGAGCAGAATTTCCTAGTAGATGTTTCTGGTTATAACCATGTTGAGGACAATACCACAAAGTAATTTGCAAAAACATGCTGGAGAACAAGTCAGGCATTCAGGGTGAGTTCTATGAATCACCAAGCTTACCCCAGCTCACATGACTTCATCAAGGACTGATTCTTGTTTAAAAACTCCCCCAAACAAACAAACCCCTTCTCATACACCTATTTTTGAAACAACAGCTTCTAGGAATGGCTCAGAACAATTCTAGTCTGGAAAATGGCTCCTGCATGCGGAGGAATCTTCCCCTGGAAAAAAAGAAGTCTCTAATTGTTGGCAATTGCACAGCTCCCAGGAAAAGCAGCCAAGCTTCACTTGCATGCAGAAGTCTGAGAAGCAGCTCAGACCACAAGGCGAGGTATCATGGGAGGGTGGTATGACAACATTCCTTGGTGGGAAATATGACATTCAACTGGAAAAAGAAAATAATCCCAGTCCTATGAAAAGCCCTATTTACCTCTGCGCAGCCACAGTTGCAGCTGCATCCAAAGCAAACTGTCTCATCACACTCTCCTCCAGGTACTTCTGTTCCCACTTGGTCATGTCAGCTTCCAGAGCAAGAATCCTTTCCTCCTTCTCACGCAGGAGCTCCATAAGCGCCGTGGCATTGTACTCTGAGACGTTGGCAGTCTGAGATGTACCCTGACGCTGATTTCCAAAAGCAAGGAAAAGGAAAAAGCAGTGTCAAGACACATCTGTGAGGCTCAGGGTTGGTTTGTTTGCTTTTTGTCTGAAGGACAGAGGCTGGTCCAGAGCACCACTGGCTTGGGGCAAGAACCCCCCAGAGTGAAATGCAGTGGCCTATGCCATACTAGGCAAACCAGCTGATGGTAATCATCTCCCTTAGAGCTTAATCTGAAACATCTGCAGGGATAGTTCAGCCTTACTCTGTCAAAGCCAGGCAACAAGCTCATATAATGCAAGAAAGGCTCCTTCTATTTTTCATATATTGAAACTCAAATGTCATAAAACATCAAGCACTGCTCCCAAGAAAGGCAGCTTAACCCACAGCTCTAAGTGAAGCTCCCCATCTTTTTCCATCAACTGCATTTACAGAATAGGTTTTGCTGTTTGGGTTTCTTTGGGTTTTTTAAATGCAAAAGCTTTTTGAAGGGCCTCTTTTCAGACCAGTTAATTAATTTTATATACAATTTCAGAGTGTGAACAAAATCTTTTCAATCATTTAAAAGCAAATCTAACCAGGTTACTTAAAAATAGAACACCATCTCAGTTAAATGGCTGTGATGGATCCCCTTTGCTCTTTTACCTAACTTTTCAGGTTGGAATAGAAAAATTAAGTCAAGGTAAAGCAATACAACAACCAGCAAACCCATGATTTTAGCTACCAATTACAAGATAGAAGAAACCACTGCCCTTTTATGTGCGGTGTAGGGTGTCGTGTACAATCCTACAAGAAACCTAGTGTGGCACAGGGCAACAGCAGGTACCTGCTGCATCCGGAGAGATTCCAGTTCTCTCTCCAGTCGGGTCCGCAGCCTGTGTTCCAGCTGTTCCCGTTTCTCACACGCTGCCTGCAGCTGAACCAAGGCCTGCTGCATCTTCTCTACCTTCTCAACATAGACCTGCTTCTTTTTGAGCTGAAACAAAGGAAGAAAATCCAATGTCAGTTAAATAATAAGAACAAGGGAGTGAAGCTCTGGCTCTGTACACATAGCCCAGCACAAAAGCACCAGCCAGGAAGAACCATTTCCAGACAACTCCTGTCAGTGTGCCTCAAACTCCTGTTCTGGACTCCACACTCAGGATGTTACAGGTCTTCACCACTGCTCCTTTACTTTTAGGTGTATTTGTTCTTTTTGTCCTCAGTGACCTCATGGTAATGATGGGGAAACTGAGGTAATTATCTGTTGCACATGGTTGAGAGCATTGATGGGCTTATAACAGAGTGTTCATAACAGAGTGTTTCATGACTTGACAGATGTTACTGAAGTAGCAAAGGCACCATTCAGAGCTGGCCCACAAGTTGGGAACACTTTTCAGTGCAGTACTGGAAAATGTCAGCAGTGTTTTTACGAGATTAAGCAGAAAATGAATCCAACCTTGCAGCACCCTGTTCCAGTCCTATAAGATAATGAATAGGATCAAAGCACACACTAGACATGGCCTATGATCCTTCCACACTGCAGCCAGGTTTATTCTAGCTATCTGGACATTAATCTTAGCCCAGTAAGACATGGTCCTGCTTCGTTCCTTGCTCCTGCCCTTCCATCTTCCTCCATCATTCATCCTGCAAACCAAGCTGTTATTCTGCCTCAAAGTAAGCAATAAAAGCCACCATGCTGAGACTGCCAACAACTGTCTTCACACGGTTAATCCACAGTTCAGGCAGAATTAAACCAAACTAATAATAATAACAATAACTACATCAATAATTATAATAATACACACGCAGGGCCCAGCTCTAATCTAATATATAGGATACTGCATACTTATGGACATAATTTTCTGTTAGGGAAAAGACTAACAATCACAATGAGATGGCCTTCTGTGGCAAACTGGGGTCACTGCTTTTTTAGGTGTGATTGTCATAACCCCCAAAACCCAAAAATAGCAGGAAGAAGGCAACTTTTCCCAACAGTCAGAGCCAAAGTCTAGCGCAGCACCACAATGCAAAACACAGACTCCCTTATGTGAGTTCAAATTGCTACTCTAACAGCTTCATGGAAGAAAAGTCCACTAAGGGATATTAAAGACAAAAGACACCACTTTTGGCTCAGGAAGTCCTTCTTGGAAGCAGGAAGTATTCTGGGAAAGTACTGCTGTCTGTTAGCTTCATTATGATAGTGTTCCCTAGGAATCTGCTCTAAGTTTTGGTGGAGACAGGATACTGGGCTGGCTGGGCTTTGATCTGAACTACAGGAGCTGTTCTTATATCACACCTTCATCCCAAAAAGGTCTTATCACGTGTTTCTTCCAAATGTTCCCTTTTCACACTCCTGCTCCTTAAGACGATCCAGAGACTGCAATGTGAACAGCACAGACACAAAAACCTCCGAACTATTAATGCCAGACATGGTATCCTTTTCTTCTCTTCATGAAGTCAGCAGGCATCTAATCTCACAGCATGAATGCTGCTGCCCTACAGGATCTTCCCCAAACTGGTATTTTATAATAAAAGTTACAATAAGTAGCGAGTAATCCAGCCAAAGGCCTTCCCACCAGTGCATGCACACTAGAAAGGTATTTTTATTCTTTGATTGCTCAAGATTTCAAGCTTGTTTGGAATGGGAGGGACAAGAAGATTTTAATACAACTTAATATTCCATTGCTGTTCTGCAGGAAATCAATAAAAATGTTATACTTATCTTTTTAATTCCACACCACAGTGCTTAAAAATACCGATTTAAGCTTTCTCAGACTCCAATAAAGCGTGAATTAATGCACTATAGTTTTACACTTAGATTAACAGCAGCTCAAAGTAGTTCTGTAACTAGCCAAAAATGATAAACCATGAGTCAGCAGCACAACCTAGAAATACAGAGCACCCAGTATCTCAGCTTTGCGTATGAGCTTAGTGAGCTGGACAAGAGTAAGGAACAACCTCATGAACTCACTAGCAGTGAAATATCCTGCATGGAGATGGATGATAATCTCTGGAAAATCAGCTCTCCTCCGCACTCCTCAGGAAGGACAGGCAGATAGTTGAGCTCTTCTAACCTGCCCCAAAGTGTTGACATTTCTGAACAGTTTTTTAACACACAGGTGAAATTCCCCTTGCCAAAGTAGCCGCCGACAACATTTTCCTAGTTTCATAATTAATAAACCTGAGTGTGCCTAAGTGAGGATTAACGTGTTGGCCTGCATTCAAAGAATACCAAGAGCCCAGCCAAGAAAGAAGTAGGACACAGAAATTCCACTGAAACATTCACTTTGAAAGTGCTCCCATCAGCCAAACCTGCAGGTGAAACGTTGCAACACAAGCTGTTGCCCAACTTACCAGCACTGCCTGCACATGCCTAACTCATGCACCAGACCTAAGTACAGGCATGGCTTGTTCTGTGGCTTTTCATAAAGACAACATTTTTTCCTCCTTCACAAAATACACTTCATCTTCCAGCTCAGGGAGAATTAGGAATGTTAGAAAATTTGGGGGTTGTGTATATTTTTTATGGCTTAAAACGAGAATTAATTCAGGAATCCCTCAAATAATATTCAGGTTTTTGGAACACAGATGTTTAGTAAACTATAAAGGCATGTATGTGCTCCAGACACCCTAGCTTTCCCAAAGTGTCTTTTGACACAATTAACCTTTATATATGAGATTGTTTCATTTCATGCATTTGCTGCACTCAAGTCAACTCACTGCATATTCTGGCAATTCCACTCATTTCCAATTCTGCCACCTCTGCACACACTCTTATGTGTGAGGAGCAATTTACCTCTCTGTGAACCAGGATTCTCCAGGAGTGGAAGCAGTGAAACCTAATTTTATTTGGTTTTTCCCAAATCCATCTGACTTGATCTGTCCTCTCAATGTAAAGAGGATCAGGAATAAGTCTTCCAAGCACAGAGGGATTTCATTAGCATAAGTTGAGAGTATGACTGTGTTTTCCTAAGACAGGAATTGGAAACAGTTTCCCGAGTATTTCCAGGGTGCTGTAGCCATAAATGAGATGGGAGGAAGAAAAAAAAGCAGCATGCTGAGGCTTGTTCTTGGTCATTGGCCATGGATTCCCCACCCTCTCTCTTCCAGCAAAGAACCAAAACTGACTCCTCAGTGCCAAGGGCCACAGGAACATCCACCATGGGTGAGACGGCATCAAAGGACACTGGAATTCTCTCTTCTGCAACAGGCCTGGCAGTGGACACGTGCTCTAGATAAGAGTTCATTCCTGAAGCTTTACAAGGATGCTGTCATGCCCTTCAGTATGTAATTTGAAATACATTTGACAAGATAGTAATTTTCTTTTTGACGGTACTGCATTTAAGTAAGATGCAAGCTCATGCTCACATAATGTAACTGCTTTGCCTTGAAGGGTGCTCTGAAAATGCAGAGGATTTTACTCATAATAATACCTTTATTATAATACCTCTTTAAGAGGGTAAGAGCTCAAATGACCTCAGTGCATGTCTGGAAGCGCAGCAGAGAACTTCAGCATGACTGTATCCCTTCCCAGCATTTCCTATGGCACATGGCACAACTTTAATCATGTGCATATCTCATCCATGTCAATCCCTGACTACTTTGGAAAATACCCTAATCAAGTATCAGAAGTCAGGCTTTAACTCTATCAACACAACTTTCTAATTAAACCATCGCAAGCAAGAGCAGCCATGCTCCAGTTCACATCCACCGCTATGATACATGAATTCTGCAAAAGGAGGACAAGAAAAAGAGAGAAGGCAAGGCCTGGCTTGGGACTCTGCAGAAATCTAGTACACAAAGGGTGAACTGATGCAGGGAATACCCCTGAAAGATTCCCTAGCCTCCTGATCAAGTACATTTGCTCAATAGCTCCCTGCAGAGCTGTGAAGCAGTTCTGGGTGGGGAAATCAGATTTTGGAAGAAGTCCCTTGCTTTTAATTGTCCTCTTCCTCCTTTTTTTTTGTGGCTTTATTACTAGCTCCCAGCTTCCTGGATTAAAGCCCTCCTCCTTTTTGGTATGCGCTAAAGTGGACACTTGTGGTCCCCGCACAGTTTGGGCCTGGAGCAAGCACTCCAGCTCCCTCTCAGCTTCCCTGGTATCTCTTAGCCTACTGATAGCATCCCATCCCACAGCTCAGCCCCTGCTGCAGGAGGACCTCCACCAGGGCCCACCGAGTGCACCCTGCCCATTGTGCACCCTCACCTCACAAGACCAGTGCAGGCACTCTCTGCACCCCGAGGTCTGCACTGCAGCCTCCCCTCTCATCAGCTCTGTCTGGTGCCAACGCTGGCCACTGCTGGGGCGGCCAGAGCAGAGCTCCCACACCAGGCCCTGAGGCGAGTGCTCACCATTGTGCTCGACACCCCGCTTGCCCTGCCTGCACCAACAGCCTGCATCGACTGCTGGTGCCAGCTGCCGCGCTGAGCCCTGCTCACCGGGCTCTGTGTCACTCGCCATTAGAGTTAGCATTCTAAAAGCCAAACAAATCCTGTTCCTTCATTTGGCTTTGACAAACCCTGCAATCTCCTTCAGTAATCCCAGGTCCTCGCAAGAAGAAAGGCTCTGAAGAGGGCATGGAGGTTTCACACAGCACAGGGAGCAGAGGCATACAGGAATGAGGAGTTTTCACTGTCAAGGCACTAGAAACAAGGGAAAGCCTGAAACATCCTTTGCACTGGTGCTGTCCCTGCAGGACAAAAGCAGTCCTGGACATAGTAAGTGAGGGGGAAGGAAGATCTTTTAAAAGAGATTCATTGCTTCCAGATGCGTTACTCAGCAAAGAGCTTTCTGGGGAAGAAGACTTCCTGCATAGCTAGCAATGATTCACAAACTCTCCCAGGCATTTTGACAAACCCAGCCATTACCCTCTTCATCTTGGACAGCTCCCATTTCAGCAAATTGGTAACACTTGTCAGCATCTGCTTCTCTCCCACCCACTATTTCTGATGTCTTCAAAGTCCTTTGTTTAATATGTTCACGGTGTTTTCATTATGTTCTGGGTTTATCCTAAAGCTGAATCCATTCAGATGCAGCTGAAAATGTGTTTCCCCACAAGAATTTGCCTGCTATGGCAGAAATGTAGTAAAAAAAAGAGGCAGCAAGCACATCTAAACCACCTCTCCCTCTTGCAGTTGGAATATATTCCTCTAGGATGCCTTTGAACCCTCAGTGCATTTGAATTCGGGCCCAATAAGGCGCCACTGGCCTCAGCAAGAACTCATGCTGAAGCAATCTGATAACACTATCCTCTTGCTAGGGAATACTGTTTGTTGCATGGGAATGTTATAATGTCATCTTTCCAATTGTTTGTGTTAAAATAAGTTATGATTCCCAAAGCCACCTCTGGAAAATTACTAACAAGCAGCATTTAAGAGGTAGCGACATGGCAATAAAAATCCAGTTCTGTGTTGCTACACAGGTCATTAAAGATACACACACACTAGTTACAGGGAACCTTGCATCCTATCCATCCATGAACAATAAGCCATCCCAAAAGCATCCCCTTCAGAAGCAACTCTGTCCTAAAAGGAGTTACGTAGCACTGAGAGTCTAAGACATTTAAGTGAGACAAAGCTGTGGAGAGTGGAAACATCTTTTTACAGATCCAGACAAACAACTGGAAGGAACCAGACAAGCTTCAATCACACAAACTCTCCTTTGGGTCTCTTCCCCACAAGCCAGAGCTCTGTTGTGAAAGTATTTTAGACACAGCATATAAACTACAATAGATGTCATTTGGAAATGAACATTTCTATATTTCCCCATAGACAGAACCCTCAGTGTTATCAGAAATAGTGTGGTATTGCTCTGCACAACAGCTGAGTGGAAATGAATACAGCGCCTTAGCTCTGATACCTGGTTTATTTTGAATTCTGATGGCTGAAAGATCTTAGGGCTTCTAAATACAAGCCACTTGTTTCATTCAAACCTCTTCCCTTCCCTCAGCCCCCAATTTGCACCCATTAGAAAGGATGTGTGCATGAGGATGGCAAGGAGGAGATATTTATAACTTCTTAGTGGTAGTCACTATTTTTCAAAGCTGTCTCTTTAAGGCACTCATTAAAACAGTGGCTTGTAAAGTGGTGCAGCAAAGGAGTGCAAGTTACACTGCTATAAAGAAAAACCACTAATTTTTTTAAGTTGAAGTTTGGTCTTCCGTGGTATGAATTAACCAGGGTAAGCAGAAATGGCCAAGTTCAAGAAAAGTTCTGGATATTCCTTTTTTTTTTTTTTTTCCCTTTGTCAAGTGTAAAAACAGTAGCAATTGCACCCTCTGCATCCAGCAGTTGTGGTTAAAGTATTTGGCATCAAACTCCCTCCTCCAATATTACAAGCCTGGTAAGGGACCTGCAATAAGCCAGTGTTCACCCAGAGTCTCTATTTGGTTAGGATGGGCCTTGCTGCAACCCAGTAATTCTGTCTCTGGACCAGAGCAAGGAGAAATTTAACCATCTGTTCTGCCTGCTGCAGGCTCTCAATGTGTATGCCAGCACATGTTGTTAAATCATGGTGATGTGACAGTTTCAAAAGTTCACACATGACACTGGCCCACCTGTGACCATCCACCAGCTACAAACTGCTGCACACTGCAGCCATTCAAACTTCTGTATCAAAATGAGACCATCATGGCAATCCATGCTCCAAAATGAGAACTTTCCATTGCTTTAGCTGCAAGTATCAATACCACTAACCACTTCTGACTGTGAGACACAGCTTTAAGCCAACATGCATTTTACCTCAAATCTACTCAATTTATCTCAAATTTGTCGCATGTAATGAAAACTATCTGAAGCTTTGACCTTAAAAAACACAGATTAATACTTCACTAGGAATAATTTCAACAAGCTGCTGATATGCATAACTGTGGAACATCTACTAAAGGGAAGAATGAAAATGGAGCAGTGAAAATAGGGGTTAATAACCGGGTATCTACACAGAGTAGAGAAGCAGCAGAGTTTAATTACTACATATAAAACATATACGTACTTAGCAAGGCTGTTCATAGACATATTTAAGTTTGTTTAAAATATGAACACTCATCCTTTTTAGCACTATTAAACACTTTAATGTCAGCTTGTTCTAAATTTGAAGAGTCACTTCACCCCTGCTAACAAACCAGGCCAAGTATTCTATGAATATCTACTTTTGCTTCCAACTGCTTCACGCTATACTCTGGTATCTCCAAGATGATTCCTTTCTCCATCCCATTTAGCATCCCTTTATCTCTTTGTTCCCTCTAACTTGGATGCTAAAACCCAATATATATGAAAGCTCTAATCCAACATACATAAAAGCTCTCAAAGCTGCATAGGAGTAGACAAATACCTACATTTTCTAAATGGGCTGTTTTGTCCATACTGGAAATTCAGGGAAAGGTCTTGAAAAAAAAGTCTGGAAGTCCCAATTCCAATGCAACATTTAAATTCAGCTATAGTGATATAGTGATAAATTAAACTACTCTAATGGCTTATAGCTCCCATTAGAATGGAAATACTCTTTTTATAAAGGATCTGGTGCATACAAGGCAGCATAACTCTGCTTAATAAGAAGTCGGAACGGAAGAGGAAAAAAACCCAGCTGAAAACTTACATTACAGGATGCAGCAACTGAAATATGCACCCCCTCTGGGCCCTGAGCCAGAGTGGCTGCCAAACCTTAGCGTAAGAAACTCCACCCTCCTCTGCAGGACTACTTTGGTAATTCCTGACTATTACAGGGACTGGTTACTCAGATTGAGCTGGCAGGAATAACATAAAAAATGGACAAATGGTTCACGTATCTTGGTCACTGAATGTCACTAACCCAGGCTTACATTTTACAGTCCCTTCTGAACGGTGCCCTGAGCACAGAACAGCTTGCTGGGCTGTCTTTTGGAAAGCATGTTAACAAACAGCTTGGGGATTTGAGAAGTTCCCACAATTTAATACTAATGAGGAAAAAAAAAAAAATGCTTTATAATCCTAAGCATTTCATTAAAAAGTGATTTGGGAAACCTGCAAAAGTGACTCTTTACCTCTTCAGCTTCCCTTTAAACTGTCTCACCTCTAGGAAAAAGCAGAGTTAACTCCTGCTCCCTCACTGAGACGCTTCCATATTTATCTACAACAGGAAGGGTGGCACTTCCTGCACACCCTGGGATTCGAGCAAAGGTTGAATGCAAATGACCACAAGCCCTCATGCAGGGCATTTCACTCCCTATCAGCATGTGCGTGGGTTTTAAGCTATCATGCAGCTCAGCCCCCCAGTTACTTACCTATTTTACTACTCTACCTAGGCTAGGCAGAAATATTTTGCAGCAGCACTGAACCCAATTCTAGTAAAACAAGAGATGTTTGAAAAGAAAACATACAATTACTGTTACCCCTAAAGGCTTCAACTTACTTTGAGGGAGCCAACAGTAGTACCTACAAAGAGGTTCAGCCTAGCCAAGTGCTGCGTGTGCTGGCCCTGGCTGAACACAGCACAATATGCATGTTGATTCCATGCATGTGAATAGTTCCAAGGAAGCCATATGGATATTCTGTGTAATTAAAGTTAGCTACACATCAGACTTTTAGCGCAATAAGCTGCTGAAATCTGAAGGAAAGCCAAACAGATCCCATACGTCAATGACCAAATGACAGAATGGTTCTAGAGCCAAATAGAATCATGTCACATTTAAATTAGCCTATAACCTAATGCTCCCTATCCCCCTGAGCAACAAAGGTGCCAGTCAGCCTTGCCAGGTGATGCTGCAATTTTGGTGAAATCAATGGACTTGTCAACTGTGTGCAAGGCTGAATGTGCCCACTGACACTGAAGCATTCCTCTCACTGCTCTTTTATCATTTGTATTGCACAGAACCTGGTTCCTCAGTGATGGACCACAGCCTGGTGATGAAGCCAGCAAGATGCAGATGGACAGAGGCACAGTGAGGGTGACAGTGAGTGCTACTAGGCAGAAAGATGGCAGAATTAGAGGAGAGAACAAATCTGCAATGGAGGAAGTGTGCTTGGTCATGAGATTTCCTCCAGAGGCTCACTACGGAGGAAGAGTAGGAGTAAAGGAAGCAGAGTCTGGGAGAGGGAAATGGAGCCTTTGAGAGGAAAGGATTAGGCGGGAGGAAAGAGGACAGACACTGTGACACAGAAGGGCAGCGAGGTGAGAGCCATGTGTGAATGGCTACAAAAGAAACTGCTGCGAAAGCTGCCTCACTAGGCAGCTCAGATGCATTCTCACCTCTTGGGAGGAAAGGGAGAGAAAATAGCCAAGGTCGTGCCCAGCTTATTACGAATGCTGGGCACAGACGGTGATCTGCACTGTGCTCCACGATAACCTGGTGTAAGTGGAACACCTGGCAAGGGGACAAGCTGCATTCATTTGGTATTATTTAGAAGTCCATCCAGATCTGAATGTCTGCCAAGTTCAGAGGTTGCCAGGGCTGGGATTTCAGTTCCAGCCCACTTTTATCAGTTGAAACAAAAAGAAAACAAAACATGCCTGCTTAGACGAAAGCACTTCCAAGGAAATAGAGATTTGTGGCTTATCTGTGCACAGCTCAGTGGCTTAGCTAACCAACACAACGCTAAGCCATACAAACAGTTTCGAAGCAAGCAAATTGGAACCCAAGCTAGCCTAATTTCTCTTTCCCAGCACCCTTACCTCTTCCTCCAGTTTCACCACCTTGGCCTGAGCATTGTTCAAGGCTTGGTCTCGGATCTCAATGTGTCTGCGTTGGTCCTCGTTGGTGGAGCGTGCAGCAGCCAGTTCTATTTCCAGTTTCTCTTTTTCCCTCTGTGTTTCCTTGTCTATGAAAACAAAGTGAGAATCACTTAGCACTTGTCTTTACCCAGTTTTCAGGAGTCTTTCACTCCAGAGGTGAAGGAAAGATTCTTCTGGAACTTCTTACAAGAGAGAGAATGCAAATCTAGTACTAAGTGGGGAAAAAAACAGGGACATGGCTTTCAAGGAAGAGGAAGATTTGTAACCCTGAAAAACAAGCATGGTACCTTCAAGTACTAGTGAGAAGGATTAGAAGATGCATCACTCAGTACAGTTAGGTAATTTGCTCTGATTACACAGATGGTTAGTGACACTTGGCACCTCTTTAGGTACAAGCTTTCAGCAGCAGAAAACAAACTTGGTGGTTTTAATTCCAGAGAGATTAGAGAAGAGACAGCAGACTTCTGTGCCTGAAAAACTTGTGCTCCTTTCTTTCACACTGACCCCACAAACATGAAAGCTGTTCTGCCTGGGGTAGCTGTCCTCCTCCTCAAAGTAACACCCAGTTGTCCCACTTTGCTGTCAGTACCATCAGAGAAGACAGAAAGCAAGTGAGCAAATGAGAACTCTTCGGTCTTCCTCTACAGCACTTAAAAATGACACTCTGGACCAGAGGCACATATATCTGTTCTGTCACTGCTTAAAGCAAACCTGCAGCTCAAGAAAGCCTTCTGCCCAGCACTGAGAGCTCATGTCTGATCCTTTAAAGGCACCTAAGCACAGCGGCCAGCCTTTTGCTGCTGCTCTGCAGAAAGCTGGACCAAGTGGGAGCAGTTCTGCTATGTTTCATGAGCAGGAAAACTGCCTTTATAAAAAAATAAATGATAAAATAATTGAGGACTGGAGAAATTATCACACAGAGGTGTAAAGCAAAGCCACAACACAGAGCTGATGTCCTCTGTATATGCTGTCATTCTCAGCTCAGGCCAACCAGCTATAATGATAACATTAACACCCTTGCTGGATATATAACCACAAAATACTCCCTGGAGTGATCTACACCCATCACTGATGACACCAGAGAAACTGCATTCCAGAAACCAGAATCCCACGACAAAGGAATGAGGATAAGGAGTGTAAAGCTTGAAAAACAGGAACTAGATCCTGGGTGTTAGGACAGATTGCATATGGAATACAGAGTTTGTGCAAGCATGTGCATTAACTATATTTACAGGACCACAATTATTCCCTTTCTTCTGCCAGCAGAGAGCCAGGAGCAAAGCTTTAGCAACACGGGGTAGCTAAAGATTCCCTCCTGCTAAGGAATCAACGCAGCCCACACACAGGTTGCAAAACAAACCTGTCCACCAACAGCACCCAGAACTCTCCAAACCCTGACTGCAACTCGGAGCTAGCTTGTGACATGAGACAAGGACAAACGCTAATGTCACTGCCTACCTATTCTTTTCCTCACCTCTTCTATCCCAGTATTTCTCCTCCACCCAGGAAATGAATTGTTGACACTGTCAGCACACTAAAATGTGCTGTAGAAAATGGCAGAGATGAGGCAGGGTGGCATTAAGCCAGCAGGTATCAGTCAGTGCCTGCAGTCTGTTCATCTGTAAGTGCCTGCAGTCTGTTTGTTCATCTGTAAGTGCCTGCAGTGAGGCTTTTGGAGGTTTTATTGCAGACTTTTCCCCAAACGAGAACAGCTTCACTTGACAGGTACCTACAGCACCCATAGAAATGCTGGGACTAAGGAAACGTAGCACTATGGCTTCCATGTTCATACAAAAGGAGCAATTGAGTGTGGGGCCTCACAGCTTTGACCTCCCCACCTCTCTGGGTGAACCTATGAAGTCCACCCAAACAGTTTGAATATGAGACTAAACTCAGACTTTTCACTACCACCACGAGTTTTGAATTCCCACCCTGATGATAGCCATTTGCTTGCAATGTAATCCACAAGGAATAAGCTAAATAAAACACAAGAGAGGGATAGCAGCATTTGACAGAGTAAAAGCAGTGTGTTACACCACAGAAAACCTCTATTTTGAAATTTTGTTGCATTAACTTTTTATATAACAATTGGAGAAAAGTGAGCATTGTCAGAAGGGTGGAGTACACCATGGGATGAGAGAAAAGCTGGCTCGCCGCCGTCAGCCTCAAGACATTTCAGTACAAAGGAAAAGCAGCATTTCACATCCGTCATTTTGGTTTGCCATGTGATAAATCCACTGCTGTGGACAGAATTCATGACCCTTACCCAACCCAGCATGCTGCATGCAGTGTTCATCCCCCTTATGTTTGCAGAACTGGATAGCACAGTGGCAAATTAAAGAGATAGGAGACCTACCAGGTTCCAGTCTCGCTGGCCTTAATTCATGCCAGGACTCTTGTCAGCCTGAAAAGGTTTAATTCCAAAGGGGACAAAATAGGTGGCCAAACTATCCTGTATATTATGGCGGAAACACTAATCTGGCAGTTTAACTGCAAACTATGTTTGCTTCAAGAGCTGAAAAAGGGCATCAAATGGACTTTACATACTGACAGAAAAGGAATTTTTTAATCCTTTCTCCACTGCCAGTTTTGGACTGTCACTGCCCTGGTTTCCATCCTGGTAGAAAACTGACAGATCTGACCTACCGTAACCTGCTGCATTGTTATCCCTCCCAGGATGGCTGGAGCACTGGTACTGACCCCACTCACTAACTCACTCATAACTCACTTTGTGCAAAGAGTTGAGAGATGGTTTTCCGATTGTCTTCAGACCCCTCAAATTCCTTCTCTGCCAGCTGCTTGTTGGCTGTCTCCATGCGCTCTGCAGAAGTTTTCAACAGAAGGAACACTAAGTCATTAAAAACTTTCAAGGACTATGTCACATCTGTTCAGGACATTTCCAATGCAATTCCCCATTAGGGGAACAGACCTCCTGATTCCAGAAGCTAGCATCCACTTTTGAAAAGTTTCCAACTATGTCCTTCAGAAAATCTTCTCAATGAGACAAAACAGGTTAAACAAAATCGCAAAGAAATTACTTTAAACAGTGACAACACATAAAATGTCTATTTTTTCATTTTTTACAAACACTAAGACACCTTATTCTTTCCACCCAAATAAATCTCACTGTGCAGTTAAAAGATTCCCTTTTAATTCCCCACTAAATCTGAAGAGTTAGAAGATTAAATCACTGTTGTCCAGTTACCTGACTTTAGGTGAAACAGGAAAACCCTAAGGACAGGTTACTGGCTCTGCTGCTGCAGGCTGTTAGGAATTTATGTCAGTCTATGAAAGTAAGAATAAAATGTTTATGCTGTGTTTTATTATGAATAAGATTATATAATGCAGGCCCTCATGTACTGTCCCTCTCAATAGCACTGGCCTTACTTCTTGGATGCAAAACATTTTCTGGGAACACAGTCTCAGTAAGAGACATGGGGCAGTGAGAGCAGATGACACGCAGGACAATCAGAAGGTGTTTGCAAAAAAGATAAGTTTAGAGTTTAAAAACCTGATTGTTCCCTTTAAACACCCCAAACTGCAGACGGTTTTCACCTGTCAAGCTAATGGCAAAACTTTTACCCATGTTAAGGTCAAATACTATTCAACATCACTCTCTACTGTCAGCCATCATACTGCCTCAGCCTCTTAGCAAGAACCAGACACTAATAACATCTCACTCTGGAAAAGGAAGGGAGATCCAAAAAAACAGATGCCTACACTGATAAGAACTGACAAGACCTTCAGGAAGAACAGGCAGTCTGCAGTTTGTATGTCAGTGCAAAAAGGTCACTGGACAGGAAATAAAGTGAACATGCCTGGTGTGGGATTAGGCAGTCAGCAAAACGTCTTTCCATTTGTATAAATGGAACAAATTGTACAAATTGTGTCTAGGATATAAGACAAGAGAGAATTCCAGGCTTGCATCTGGTTTATACTACTTGGCTTATCACGTGTTTCTTCTCAATGAGAGACAGGCTGGAAATGAGAAACTACAGGACCCTCCTAAACCTGTCGTTTCCATACTTGCAGCAAGCACTTAAAATCTTAGGCTGCTGAACATACCTGAGTATCCTGTCACAGTCTAGTTGTCAACAGACACAGTAAATTCTGCAGCAGAAACTTGTCCTGCCAAGGAAGTACAACAATAAAAACACCCCAACATTGAAGAAGACAAGTTTTACTTCATTCACCTCTCAGATCTCTGTTGAAATCATGAAGCCTACGAATTTCTCCTTCCAGTTTGTTTCTCATGGCCTTTTCCAGGGCATCACGTTTAGAGGATGATTTCTCCAGGTTTTTGTATGCCTCTGAAACTTGCTGAATTTCTGTTTCCAGCTGCAGTAGAAGTGAAAACAAGCACTTACTATTTTATCACTCACAATTATTCAGGTTCTGAAAGGAGATCATTTTCTCTCAAGTTTACTTTATTGAAGAAACCTACATCTATACATCAAGTAAAACAACAGCCTCAGGTTTGTGGTGGCTCCTTCAGCATAAAGGACACCCATGGTTCAAAGATCTAGACTCTCCTTCCAGATTCTAGTCCTGTTTACTCAATACAAAAGCACAGATAAAGCAAACTGAAGAAGTGCAAAGGTAATCTATTATTTTCTAAGATAGGGGCAGTTTGGCACTACTGTTAGTCTGGGCAAAAAGCATTTATATAAATAGCTAGTGTGGTATCAAGAGAGTAAGAAAAATAAAACAAGAAAGGCAGACAAAACTATGCTACAAAAACACTACTGTCAGATCCTGTGTTACTGATGAACTCTGCAGCTCTGCAACTGTTAGGGTCCAAAAGCCATAATCGAATCTCCTGATGTTCTCTGTTCACACTTCCACAACTTAGTTGTTCTTTCAAACAGTCAATTTACTAAATGGGGGGAGGGCAACATTTGCAGTAAAATATTTTATCCTTCCTTCTAAGCCTTTCGTGTGAAGCTTCTCTGATCACTACGAGCAGAAAGAGATTCAGTTCGAACTCTCCTTACTAGGCATGCTTCATTGCTATGGAAGCATGGATGCATGTAACAGCAAACTCCACCAGCACAGCAAGTGATCAACAGGAGGGTGGAGGAAAGTGCATTTTTACCCTTCTTTCATTACCAGGAAGCTGTCAAACATTTCTCTAAAGCATTTCCTGGCCAGAGACCTTCCAAAAAAACAAAAAAAACCAAACCAAAACAACAATATGAACATATGTCCCTGGAAAGAGGTAACATAGGGAATCATGAGTGTGAAAAGCCAGACGGGTCACTTGAACTCGCACAAGTGTTTTAGGCAGCCACTCATTTTTATGGCCCTGGAGACTGCTCAGTGCAAAGAGTAGAGCAAGACCCACAGAGTCCTCAATTGCAAGTAGCATCAGCCTCTTCACAGCTGCAAGGCACAAGCAAAGCTGACCTGCTGCCCAGTTTTAAACCACTGGTCATCAGGAAGTTATTTCTATGAGGCTACAATGAACACACCTCTACACATGCATGTTAATGATGGGTCTCACTGGGATATTTCTTTTAAAACATTTTAGCACCACTTTTTCTGCTTGTTTCATAAAGCCAAAGTAGCAAATAGGTCCATCCAAACCAAGATATTAAGGTTTCACAGAAATACTTCGGCATTGAAAGGGCGACAAAAGAAGTGTTAGTTTCAGTCCTACAGTCCAAATGTCTTTAACGTAGCCATAGCAGCCTTGTACTTGCCTTGCACAGAGTCCTGCCAACCAGTTTTGTGGCAATGTCCCCTGTTGCCTCCTTGAGTGACTATGGTCTCATGTCATTCCAATCAAGCCCTTTCTGCAGTCTCTAAAGTCTTTTAGACTGATGGGAAAATGAAGCCTGCTGCTATCCTGGGCATAAGAACACTGGCTTTAATTTAACAAAACAAGCCAAGCAGTCAGCCTCTTCAAGACAGCTGATGAGGATGCTCTTTTGAGCATGGTCAGTAAACTATTACAATAAAACTGAGGGCTTTGATTTTATCTTCTGACAAAGTTAAGCTGCTGCCCTAGGGGACAGGATACAGACTAATCAATCTGCATGTAAAAGACTCCCAAGTAGGTAATCAATCCCTTAGGCAAGGAATGTAACAGCTGCAGATTAGATGATTCAATTATGGACAATATGAGACACAGGAAAGTGCCTGATATCCCAAAACACCCACCTTCTGCAGCCGGGCTACCTTCTCATAACATCCATCCAGCTCCTGTCGTAGAGACCGGTTCTCTTCTGACAGGATTTCCACCATCTGCTGGGCCCTGGAAACTATGGCAAAAGGATCTACTTGCATCTGCTGATATGGGGAAGGGATCTGCTGAGCCCGGGACATTACTGAATAGGAATCTCCTTGCTGCTGCTGCGGTCCTAGGAAGGGCTGGCATAGTCGGTACAAGTCCCCCTGGTGGACTTGGTTTGATAAGAATGGCTGCTGGGTCCGTGGCAGAATTCCAGGATCTCCCTGGCTGGGAGTCAGAGGTTGCTGATGCTGGGAAGGGGACAGCCTGGATGGCGGTGGAGACTGAAGCAAAGTCAAAGATCCCAGGGATGTCAAGGAAGAAGTTGGGCTGTGGTGGTGAGGTGGTCTCTGTTGTAACTGCAGCTGCACATCTGGGTTCTGCCTGGAAAACAGAGAGCAGGAGCTCCATCAGTCATGCAGAAGATGGTGCACAAACCCAGTGAAAAGGTGTGGGCTGACCCATGTAGCTCCTTTCCACAGACCTTCCCACACAAAAGACTCATATACGAGCTTTTCCTCATCTAAGTTTGTTATTAAAAACAAATTCAAAATCAAATCATTATCAGAAAACATATTACAAATGCACGAAGGTCCTTCCTCTTGGGTCTATGTTGTACAGAAACACTAAGAGAAACTCCATTAACAACTACTGACCAAAATTGTAATTTTTCTCCACATTTTGTGGATAAAACAACTAAACTGTTAGGAATGGGCTCTTCCATTCTGTCCTGAAATATGTCATCTCTCATGAAGAAAACAACGCATTTTGTTCTGCAATCCAGGATACAGAGTTAAAGGGGATGGCTAAGCTCTAAGCTAGCACCACTGATGTGAACTTTCTGAAGTATCAACCAACAAGCTGCAGCCTGGCCAAATGAGACAGTTAAAGGGTCTGAAAACCAATCTAGGAATCAAAACCAGGCCTTTCATTCTGAACCACCCGCAGCTGATTTGTTTACTGCTCCTAACAAAAGCCACTGCAGGGTATCAAAGACACATCTAGGAACCTGAAACCTGCTTGAGTCTACCACACAACTAACTCCAAGCTACACCAGCTCACATTTCCCAGGCGCTGGAGATCCCCAGCTCAACTTGTGCTGCTTCAGCCAAGTACAAAACCTCTCTTAGAAGATTTGTGTGGATGTATTGTGCCTGGATGACCTCAGGAGGCAGGTTTTGCTTCCTCCTCCAAAGATAGTCAACCTTTAACTTCTCTGGATGTTCTTTATTCTAACAGTTGAAGTCACTCCCTCTCCATGCTGCATCCAGGCTCTTCTTAAGCACAGACCTCAGCCTGGTGCAGACCCAGCCCGGCAGTTCAACCTGTTCTGAAATACTCCTGTTCTGATGAAATTCCCCAATCTTTGGGATGCAGTTCAACCCTGCAGCTGGAAAAGTATATGCTGTTGTTCCACCTAGCCACAGCTGCTACAGAATACCCCCACGGTTGCCTGTGTTCCCAATGTGCTTGCTCTGCTGAGCACAGCAGAGGTACTGGATGTACAGTACAGCCCACAGCACAGCTACCCCACCACACTGAGAGCATTAATGGCACAACAGTTGAAAACAGCAAGCAAGAAGCTGAACTGGGAACTCAAGGGTTACACAACAGGCTTCTCAGCCGATATGCTAACGCTCAGCATCATCCTTCCTGTTCTCTGCAGAAAGAATGTATCAACTCTTCATAGGGGTCCAAAGAGGAAATGTCTGCGTTACTCACATCTGGCTGGCAGTGCACAGAGGAGTTTGGACGTTCTCAGCCCAGCACAAGGTTCACTCTTCAGTATCATGCATCTCAGGTCTCATTTTCCCTGCCTTCCAGCAGAGAAGGTGCACAGAAACCTCCAAGCTCACATTCAAATTCCTTAATGGGGACACAGATCTAGTCTTGTCACTTACGAAAAACCAAATAATTATTGCTCTAGTTACTGTTTTTCTCTTCTTCACACTCAGGTGACTGTGGCCCCTACCAGCAACATTATTTCAGAAGCTGTATTTCCCCAGAAATGATTCTATGCAGCATGAGGATCTCAGGGGTGATGCAGAAGAGAGACGTGCAATTAATTTCCTCAGGAATGTGCAGCTTAGTAGCAGCACTTTGTTTTTTTTCCCCTCCTGGGAGGCCAGCTCTACTTATCATTGCATTTACCTCATTACCCTTATTCGCCAGTTCTCATAATGAAGAATGAGGCAAACCCATCACATGCCATTCTGAAGGTTGTCTGCTTTGTCTCAGGTGGTTTCCAGCTCCTTTCCTAGCTCACCCAGTTATGCGCAGAGTTAAAACTTTCCATCTCCAGAAACCACTCATCTCCTTCAGATTATTCTTTACCTGACACCTCTGTTTTGATGTTATAATCAATTAGGGAATAACCCTGCTGTGACATTTAATCTCTGATGACCTACAGAGGTTAGATCAAAAGAGATACGCTGCCAGCCTGCCTCATGGATGCAATAAACCACATTTCCAATTCTGAACCGATACTCTTCCAGTCTGAAAACAGTCTGAAGCAGTTACTCAGACTGACTTGGTGTGTTAGTGTTATAAGCCTATTTAGATGGACTGTTTAGACGTCAAAGTTAACAATTTGAGCTATTTGACTAAAAGCATCTCATCAGAGACACATGGGCAGAATCTTGCCATTTCTGCAGAACCTGAGAGCTAATGAAAGGAGCACAAAGATGTCCAAAGGGAAACGACAGCAGAAGCTAAATACTGAAGGGACAGTCTTTGTAGTGACATGCCTGGTAATGACTTTTTTTAAAACCTATTGTAAAGAACAACTCTAGGAAACCATGGCTGAGCATTTCTAACCAAGAGACATTTCCAAGATTTTCAGCATCTTGGCTCTCACATCCAAACCCTCTCACATTCTTGAAACACCAATCTTGTGGGTTCAAGCTAAAACAGAATAGCTGGGAGCCTCTGGTTCTGTGGCATTACCAAAAGCACTAGAGAATCCAAAATGTCCCAAATGTGTTTATATTCCCAGCAAAATGAGGTAACACAACATCCTAACACATAAAATCCCAGCAACCTCATTAAGATCTTCCATGCAAATTCGTACATATTCGTTCAAAGAACTCTTTAGCATCTGCTTCACTTTGTCTTATTCTGTGGGTTCACTCTACCTGGTTCTGAGATTCCTCAGATTAACATGAGAATTGCAGAATTTGTTTCTCTGGTAAACCAATTTTGGACTGGAGATTCCGAAAGGTAAAGGAATGAACCCAGCTGCATTTCTCAATATTTTTAAGTCAAGACTGCAAAATTTCAAGGTACAAATGACTACTGGGGTCACCTAACAGAACTGCTGATAGCACGGTAGCAGCAACTTCCCTCCATGAAAGCTTCAGTCCTTGAGTAACCCTGCAGTAGTCATCAAAATTCCATGTAAGAATGCAGAAAGACTCTCAAAATACATGGAAAACAAAATTACACAATCTCCTTCCATTTGCCTCAGTGTCGTGAAGAGCTCAAAACCCCAAACACAGGGAAAAAAAGCCTCAGAGCAACAATTCCTCCGGGTCTTTAAGTCTGAAAACATAACTGTAAGGGCTTCTTCATTTTGAAGACTGTATCACACAAGAATCTCTGCTTCCCTTACAGCCCCTGGCGCGTATCAGAGACACACACCAAGTACAAACCTGGATTTATGGTTCTACAACTACAAGGGTCATGTTAGCTTTTAAGTCATGAAGACAGAGCTACGGAGCAAGGGCAGCTCTGCAAGCAATCCCAGCCACTGGGAGTTCTGAGGCTGCCAGGATTGCAAACATAAGTCACATATGTCTGCAGGTAGGGCAGCAAAATGGGGAGGGCAGAAATGCGAAGAGATCAGGAAAGGTCTCTGGCTTGTTAAAGTTTTTTCTGCCTTCCCAGCTTCTCCTGCCTGTTTCATGTTCAAGAAGCTACAGCTCCTCTCTCTTCCACAGCCCCCCTGCATGAACAGGGACACGCTGACAGCAGGAGGGAGCAGACTTCACTTCATTAGGCAGTTGAAATCAAACCAATGCATTTTTGGTCTGCTTCCCAGTCATACCTGATTATCCCCCACTTTGATGCTGCTGAGGGGAACGCAGTGCACAGAAGCAATTTACTAATTATGGGACAAATTCTACAGACCTCTTTCTCAAAAAGTTTCTGTGAAGTCAACAGGATTAATCACCGCAGCAGGAGCTCAGTCATTTGGGCTCCCAGCAGAGGATGGCGCTTGAATCAGAGACAGTGAGCTTCCTCTGCACCCAAAACTGCATCAGCTCCCACTGTTCTGCCACAGGAGATCCTGCAACCCCACGAGACACCGAGCCCAAGGCACCCATCTTCCTCTCTTAGACCTGCAGGTTTGTTTTCATCACCAGTGCTAATGTGCAGTGGAGCTATTTGGGAGAGAACTGGATTTCGGAGCTTCACTTGCAGCCATCCCTCTTCTGAACTGTCTTTACAGTTTCCAAACAGCAGCCTGGATGCCTCCGGCATGCCCGGTATTTACATTAAACCAACATCATTAGCAACACATACGTGTTCCCAAACCTACACCGCCCAGGAGCAGGTGAGGCAAAGTGTTTGCAGACTGGTTTAAACTTACCACACAGCCCATTCCTTTCCCAGACTGGGGAGGGTGAAGCATGAGAATGCTGTGAATTCCCCAATGTTTATCTTGCTCAACGAGTTTTATTTAAACCGCATCGTTAGGTCACCCTCAAATTCCCCCGAACAATGAGGGGAAAAACCCGCAGCAAAGGGTGCGGCTTCGCCAGCAGAAAGAAGGGGCTTTGTTTCCTTGACACACAGTTCAAAAAATGCACATATTTACCAGCCCAAATTAATCCCCATAAACACAGAGCTGGGAAAACTGGAGCCTCGGAAAGCACTTTATCACCCCAGCGAGGCTGCAAAGACACTGCTCAGCGCTGCCCAGAGCCAGGCAAATGTCCTCCTGGAAGCTGAGGGCCTTTAAAATCCACACACCATCACCCAGCTGCACCTTTAGTAACACAGAAGGTTTCTTGTCTCAGTGACAGTTTCTCTTACAAGTGTGTGGGAGAGGGAGGGGAAGAGAGGACTTGCTCCCTTCCTTTGCTACGCTGCTCTGTAATTTATGGATTAGTCTTGCGATTGTTCTACTGCATCAGCATTCGCTTGCAAAGGAAACCTTTCCTCCGTGCAGCTATTTAGGTTAAAAAGTAACCTCATTAGATTCCCAACGCTTTGAAGACAAATTTCAGTTGCTTCCCCTACTGGAAACTTTGCCAGCTGAACCTTTCTCCTCCCCCCTCCTTTTCCCCCACCATGTTCTTTCAAAGCAGCCAGGATCCATCCAATACAGACAAAAATCACCCTGTCTAGAAGAGCTGACTGTTGGCGTGCTTTCAAATACCTCTCCCTTAAACAGCAAGCAGGCTGCGTCTTAGATTCACTATATGCAATATTATGAGTATTTCTGATGCAGTATAACCATTAAGGATCTGTTTCCCTTTCGTGTATGCACGGAGATTCAAGACCTTTGCATTTGCAAAAACATTTGCAACGAGCTTCTACAATCATTACCCCCCCAAAACCCTTTACTTCCCCTTTTCCTGGCCTCTTTATTATTTATTTAGCCAGATCAAAGGGCCTTTTCATCAGGCTTGTATGCTGAAGTCATTTCAGATCACAAACAATGGTGGACAAACTCTGAAAATAGCTCCCCATAGGACTAGGAAGGTTCTGAGTAGATTCAAATTCCCCAAAGCTCAGACTCTGCTCTCAAATACAGACCAGTTACTTTTTCGTGCTCCCCTTCAAGGACAACACAGTATGTGCAAATATCAATGCATAGAGACCTCACCATTTACTCAGTGTAGCAACACCCTCCTCTTTATTATCCTTTTAGCTTCAAAATGAGGCCAAAATCATTATACCAAATCTCACCTGGACTTGGACAGAGATGAGATGCTAAGAGAACAGGTTAAGCCAAGCCATATTTTCAGCCCACCTAAATAAAACTTCACCTTCACCCACATGGACATCAGTGTTGGCTTAAGTCAAATCCAGTTCCTTACCTAAAGGAAACCAGAACAGGCTGAGATTTCAAATGATGCAAGGAAAATGTGTGAAAGCTAAGCTAGCAAGCCTGGGATGAGGCACAAAGCAAGCTCCATTTCCCACTCTCACACTCTGGTCCGCTGAATATAATGTCTGAGAAACAACAAAGGAAGTTCAGGTGATGGCTGTTACCTGCACCACTGTTGCTTTCAGTCACTTTCTCCTTTCCTACATAGCATTTAGATGCAGTTTAAAGCTAAAAAAACCTCTTTTGTCTGGGCAGATGTAATTAAATAACAGCTTAAGTCTTGCAATAAGTAACTGCAAGTTTCTACAATGAATCACACCCTAACTTTGGCTTTTGCAGCAAACCTTTTGTAAGGCTCTGGAGCCTCAGCGTTAAAACTTCCCCATGCCATAAACTCAAGCTGACTCGTTTTGTTTGTCGGAGTATTTTTAGTTTGTGTTTGTTTTGGGTTTTTTAATAAAGAGTCAAGCCTCTGTAGGTAGCTACTGAAACATGTTACAGTCCTTCCAGACATGGTCTGTAGCTGAACACAGTATGTCATCTCACATAATACAGATGAGATCTGTGCTGAAAGAAAACCTGCCTCAGGATTGAGGGTGATGGACTGAGTTTTATCCTGTCATTCCACGTCATTCAGCATGTGGCTGTCAAGGAGTTTGGTTTAAGATCTTGCTTACCTGACTGACCCATACTCAGGGGGATGTTGATACCTCATCATTGGCCCATCAGATCTTCCCTGCTGGTTCATGCGATGATCACTATAGAAATGTCCCGAGTCCTGAGGTTTGCAGTTCATAGATGGGGTGGACATATTTTTGTATGGATACTCTGGAGGAGGACCCCGCTGCTCCATTCCTTTCATGCTGGGCTGGGAAGGGGCCTGAACCGAGTTCTTGTAGAACTCATTGGAGCCAGAATTCTTATAAGGGTCGCTGGACTGCTGAGGAGAAAGCGGGGAGAGGGGGGAGAGAGGTGCGCTTGTGACAGGCGCGTGGGCCTTGACCCCACTGGTGGCCAAGGACAGTTGCATCAGCCTCTCGCTCAAGGAGCGGACGTGCCCTTGCTTGAGGTCCTTCAGTCCTTCATCCTGGTGGACCTTCCCTGGGCTCACCCGCTGAACCGTGGGCCGCCCTTCAGTCCTCATCTTTTGGTTGGTGACCCCTGTTACATAGAACGCTGCCCCGACACTAGCATGTGGCTGGCCCCTGAAATACTGTGACTGCACTTTGGCTTCCTCATAGGTCGGGAGATCCTCACTGTTCTGAAGTCGTGGGGAGAGCTGCTTCTCCATGATGCTGTTGTCCACCTGTATCTCCTGGCCCTGGGGCTCCTGACGGGCAGCATGAGTCACAAGCTGGTGGTCCTGGGAGCTCAGCCCTTCGTTCTGAGATGCTGGACTCCCAGTGCTGTTGAAAGGGGGGGCATTTCCTGTGGCTTGCTGGTGTAAGGCAAGAAGGTTACGGTTGTCATTTGGGTTTCCGTATCTGAGCTGCTCCTGCAGCAGGCGTTGTAAAACTGTCGTAGCTGCTTGCTCTTCTGAATTCCTCATCTCAAACTGTGGTGCCTTTTGGGTGGAATGTAAAAGCTGCCCTTGACCTAAGGAAAGGAGACACGGTTATTAGCGCCTGAGTGGATCAAGCAAGAGACATTTAAGAGCAATGGCTTGAAATACAGGAGAGAAAAAGCAGGTTAGATTACCAAAGGTTCTCATAACAATGGGGTCATTAAGGCCCTTGACCTAAGAAGGACTTGCATGCCAGGGGGCAAAGCTTCGAAAGGTGATGAAAGGTGACTTGAAAGTTTATAGGAATATCAATGGACTGCAAGCTGTAGGATGTATGCTGAATACCTCAGACAGCAAGGCTGCTTTCAGGCAGAAAAGGAGACCTATAACTCCCAGGATGATGGTAAAAATGCCTAAGACCTGTTTGCTTTACATTTGGGGCTACCAACAGTGAAATACACTCCCCATATTTGCAAGCAGACAAGGATTAAAGGGTGAAATCAGCAATTTGTTGGTTTTAAGGGGGTGGGGAGGAGGGAAAAGAGAGGCCCATTGAGACAGTATATGGTTCAAAGGAAGTAAAGATATCTCTTAGCTTAGATCGTTTAAAGCAATTAATGAATACCTTGTCAGCCAGCAGGTTTTTAGAGTTATGAAATACCCTAAGTGAGATCAGCGCCTAGTCTCCCTGCTGCAGAAAGCACAACGTACTGGTGCAAGTGAGGACTTTGCAACTTTCTGCTATACAAAGGCAACCAAATCTTCACACATCTAAATACCATCAGCTGAATGCATGCAAATGCAAGAGGAGGAATAAGAGTTGTCTGACCTAAGGAACAGAAAACGACCTCTGAGTGGCAGGAAAAAACACTGTGCATTAACTAGAGAAATACAAAGAGCCAATGTCAAGCACATCCTAAGTACAGATTAAGTCAGTGACCAGCAGTGATTACACTTCACTCAGTCTCCCAGTGGAGCCAGCAATTTGTCATGGAAACTCATGCCCGCTGGCCTTGCATGAGTTGAAATATCCAAAATTAATGATACCTCTGAGACATTTAACTAAAAGCAGAGCTACTTTTGAGCTAGAACAGTCCAGAATAGAGAGCATGCTTTACTTGCTGGCTAAGCTGCGGCACTGCCCTAACAGCAGAGTGCATATTGGCATTCTAGCACTTTATCTTGAACCCTTTTTTGTGTTTAACATTATCCCTTAGCAAAAGGTAACTTGCTCCCAACAGCTGGTTCCGTGGCAAAACCAGGATGGACTACAGGAGTCAGACCTGAAGGGTCTGCTTTGTTCTGTGTCTCCACAACCACCCAGTTACCTCCCTTGGGCCAGCCTGCTGCAGGAATCTATCCCTGTGATACAAGGCCTGGACACATCAGGCAGACAGAACCCTTCTGCAACCGTTAATGAAGAGAAAGTCAAAACCCACCTCGCTCCAGGCTGCCTCAACTAGGAATTCAGGCCCTGTTAACTGGCCTGTTAATGTGATTCTTCTGAAATCCTAGTTGAAGTGGCACATACCTATTTCCTTCACTTTGACTTCCTTGGTAAAGAGCAGCAGTTCTGCCACATGGGGGGACACACAGCCTTCCTCATGCAAGTCCAAAATCTCCACTCAGAGATGGCTTCGGTCTCCTCTTCAGTAGGCCAGATCACTTGACACTCTCCTCGCTTCCAAAATAATTCTGAGGAAAGCATTGAAAACATTGTTTTAATCAGCAGATGAGACCCCAAGAATAATAAACCTTGGCCCATATTTCAGATTTTGCTTTTGTAGCTTCTCATTTTCTCCCAGAACCCAACAATTTTGGTCCCTTTAGAATGAATGAACCCCCCTGTCCTCACAATATACTCCAGCTGCTGCTTTAATCACGACAATTTCTGCTCCAAGATTAAAGGTTGCCAAGTAATGCTTTGTCCCATCTGTGCCTCCAAGTGAAACAGTGATTAAAACCCGTTAATTCTTTAACTCCATTGTTTTATTTTTTGCTAAGAATGAAAGCTGCAGCACAGATGATGATGCCCTGTGCTTATGGCTCCTTTTCCAGTGGTGCCATAGATTTCAAACTACAACAGCACAAATCCTTTGATGAACAGAGCTATGGTTAAATGCTTTATGAACTTCAACATATTATGCCTCAGAAATGTCTGTGAGAATGATCAGTATACGAATATTAGCTTTATTTTACAGACTGGGAAAGTGAGAGGAAGAAAAGGACACTGAATGCCAGAAATATACTGCAGAGCACAGCTCTAATTCCCAAAGCATTCTTTGATTATGTTATTTTTCTCTTTCAGAATATAAAGCACTGAAGAAACTTTTAACCATTGAGGTTAAAATCAGGAGAAACATGTATTTGGGCATGTTATTCAAGAAGCAGTTAAACAACTACTGAAGGTGTCCTAACAAAAAAGGCAAAAGATGCAAAAGAAGTGGAACATACTTGTGCATACAGTATGCTTGTACTTTAAGGGCAGAACTAGTGAAATTAAAAATATTCATTGAGATGGATAATTTAACTTAATTTCCTGGAATGTTGCAAAAAAACCTAAAGGGAACAGATGCAGTGAAAGAATGCAGACGTGGATACTTCTGTCTCTGCCTTCTTATGGCACACATCCACACCCCCAAAAAATTATCTCCGATCTGCAAGTTAAATACTTGAGGTGTCAACAGCAATTTCAAGGCACATGAACAATATCTAAGCAGAGAACAAGGCTGTGCTGTGTGGTGTGGTACTTCAAGATGGTGGTTGAAAAAAACATCTAATGTCAAATTCTTAACTGGTGACTTAGCTCGAGAGGGATATATTGAAAACAGCTGCCAGCAAATATGCAGTAAAGAACCTTTAAACCAGGCATTAAGATACCAGATAACGAGAGCAACTTCTAGCCTCTTTTCCCAGTGTTGCACAACACACGTTGAGGATTCCTTGTCCCCCTCACACCAGCATCATCACTGACTCTTCTTCTTAATGCTTTTTTTTTTTTCCAAAGCAAAGCTGCCCTAAGCAACCCTTTTTATTAGAGCATAAAAAGGCTTTTATTATGCAATATGATGCTGCCTTTCCACCCAAAGATTTCTTTTGTCTCAACTGGAAAAATCTAAGGGGGTGGTGGTGTGTGTGTGTTTATTTTTTTAATACAAAGATACAACCCAGCTTGAGATTCTGCCTCTCAGCCTTAAAGATTTTCTCAACAGACAGATTCAATCTGTGCATGTTTAACTCCTTCAAACGTTCGAGGAAGTAATTCTGTATGCAACCATCTCACACACAGCGTTTCACTTCACAGCAGTACAAGCTCATTCTGCTGAACCTATGAAGGGAGGGCAAGTTCACACCAAAAGTATTTGCTGGAACTGAATATTACTAATTTTAGTGTGGATGTAAAGCAGGACTCAGCCTGGCAATCCAAACCAAAAGGGGGACAGAGATACAATATGAAGATATTCCGGCCAGCAAACCTCCTTTCTTTATATACCAACTATTCGCATCAAGCCTATTTTGTTTTATCCCATTATTTCTAATTAACAAAGAAAATCTTGTGCAACTAACTTGGGTGGCAGCATTCCTGAAATCTGCTTTCTGAGCGAGCTGGAAACTCACGGCAGAACCAGGGAGTTAACTTTTCTGTGTAATGAGACACAAAAATGAACAATACAGTCGGTACTGCAGCCCATGTGTTATTTATTTGGACACCAAATTCTATTTGTGTTAGGCTCTTCCAGCAATTTCAATTCTCAGTGTGCCAAAGATGGAAATCAGTGAGGTGCACTGGAAAAGTTGTTATGATAGAGCTGGAAGGAAATCAGAATAGGTTCTGTAGACATTTTAAGCAGACCTATTTGGGGGTTTAGCCTAAATCTCTTATGATGGATATGGCTGAATTCAGACTACCAACAACTCTGCAGAACTGGACTGGCTTATGGGTTGGATGGTGCACTCTCCATGACCGCAAAGCCCACAGACACTTCGTTTTTCAAGTGGAAAATTCAGTTTTAGACTAATTCTGTTCCAAGAAAACACTGTGAGGGAGATTTCCCGGGCTGAACCGATTTCACAGCTTGCTCCTGTGCACCACAGCTCTATCATTTCACTACCTTGTTCTAACTTCTAGCCCGAAATTATTCATGGTAAGTTTCCATCTGTATGTTCTTGAGCAAAACATTAGTCTAGAAGTGGTAGAACTAACACAGGAATTGCAAATACTTGCATGTATCCATGCTGAGATCAAGAATGGGCATAAAAAGGGAGGCAGCATAGGTACTATTTAAGGAAGAAAAGACCCATGTTTGCAGGGCATTGTGTAAAAATTCAGTAGCTGAGGCTTCTGTCTTCAACATCATGTAATTATGCACAGGAACCTTGCCAGTCCCTCATGAGGAAGAAAGATTAATAAAGAATTTAAAATTACAATACTGCCAGGCTGGAAGGAACCAAAGCAGCACATTTCTGTACAGCATGCAAATACTTTTGAGCATTATAAAAATAAACAAGCTTAGACAAGTGAGCTACTCACCACTGCTTGATGAGTGGCTATAATACTATAGCTCAATTAACCTGCATGGAGCAATAATAACCTCACAAGCAAAGAGAAGCATCTTCCTTGAGCTTGTGAAACGAAGAGGAATGCAAGAGTCCCTGTGAGGACAGCCTGTACCTACTTGCCCAGAAATACTGCTTAGCCAAGAAGTTAATTAGCTTACACATCAGGTGGGATGGGAACAGGTTCACCACCTCAAAAGCGCTGGAGAACAGTTAAACACTTTCAGTTTTACTACTAAATTTTGTGTCATACACAAAACAACGCAGTGACAGTGGCAGACTTCAAACTTAAGCAGTACATTTTGCTAAGTTATTCTGTGTTTTACTTAAGCAACGTACATGTGATCCTGCTTATCCTGGTTGGCAGAGGTGATGATAGGATGCTATCAGTTAGATGAAGTCTTTGGTTGTTTTTTAGGTTCAGAGTTATCTTCAGACATACCTGCATGCTCTAACACAAGCAGGGAACACAAAACAGAGATAGCATAGAAAAGGCTGGCTATGAAGTCCCTGGGCAATTGCAGAGACCAGATCCCACGCTGAGCCACCCTCTGTTTAATAGAAACATGCCTTTGCTGCGTGGCCTATGCAAAACCCAGCAGGCTGATGGACTGATCCTGCAAAATTTACTTCACATGAGTGTCCGTAAGACCACTGGAAACGTGCCTGTTGTGCACACACACTCGCTTTGAAGTGGTCAGGAATACAACTCACAAGGGCAAGGCCCAAAATTATTTAATGAATAGTGCAGGTTATCACTGAATGCTCTTTGGTTCATTTCAGTCCTACCCAAGGAGGAGGAAGGGAGTGAATGCACACTGGGATAGTCCTTAGGAATAAAGGTTCCCAACGTCTGGCGCCAACACCCAAACCTGCAAGGCGGCACACAACAAATCCCAAAGTTGTGACAGCATTTTAGCACCTGCTCCTGACCAAGAGAGGGTTTCAGCCTCCAACCATAAACACTTCCCCAGCTCCCATTCAACCATCCAACCCCTGCTTGCCCAGATCTGCTGACTGTGGCTCAGGTGATCCTGAAGGGTGGCAGCGAGCAGGTGCATGGAGCAGCGCCAGCATTACTCATCTTCATACCAGGAGGACAGAGTCATGGGGCAAACAAGAAAAACTTCCTTCTTTTAACTAAAAACAAGAACAATGTCACTGGGGGGTGCAAATAATGTGCATACCCACTCTATTAGATCATCCGGCAACTATAGCGAGAGGCCACCTGAACAGCCAAACACTGATCACGCTTCTAACAACTCTCCAAGCCAAAGGGAGTCCAATTTCAGCAAGGACTAGACTGTCTCACCAAGAGCCACCAGCCACCCTCCTCAAACATTCATGGTATTGGCACAAGAAAGCCTTGCAGGCCTGAAGAAAAAGCAGCTAGTCACTTGGTCTGGCTTGAGATAAATGAGACATCAACATAGGAAGAACCCCTCTAAATAACATCTCTAAGGAAAAAACTGAGAAGACCTTACTTGACCTTTGAATTGCTGCTCCCTCACTATAAAGTATCAATTTCTTCACAGGGAAGTACCTATAATCTTCACCAACATAATTTAGGTTTTATATTACAAAGGGGGGGGGGGAGAGAAGAACAAACACTTACAGAGCCTGGTACAAACAGGAATGTTTCACGGCTTTAAAGCATTTTGATAAGAATGCGATGGAATTTCAAGTTCCCCCACAGGATTTTAAAAGTCAGAGGGGCAGGAGGGTTTACTCTGAATATACCGGTCTAACAGCAAAACCAGTGTAGGTATATTCATCCTGCTGTTTGTATTGGGAATATTTCTACGTGAACACATCCCACCATTCAGTTAAACTGTTCTGCAGCACAACCAAGACTACTCACATCTGCAGAGACAACCCTTTCATGGCATGCACTGCAATTTCTGCACAGTTAATGAAACACTAACTTCATTATTAACTTCATAAAAGCCACAAGCTCACCTTTTAGCCACCTTCCTGATAAAACCAGATCAAGCTTACCCACATTTAGTCACATCAGGTCTCATTTCAGAGCACTGCCTCCCAGCACATACCAAGCAAGACTGATCCGCTTCAAACTTCACAGACTTCCAGTCATTATCCTTGTGGAAGTGGGGAACTGCTGTAAGCCCGAGCCACAGTTTTAATTCAACATCAAGTTTTGTTTTGTCTTTTAAGAATGCACCACTTCTTGCTGCTGCGAGCACTCAGGCAGCGCCTTGCTTCTGTCGTCAGCAGCCCCTGTCCCACAACTATCCCAAGTATGCCTTAGCACCGTTTTCATTGCATTGTGTGGTTTCTCCATTCCTTCACTGATTTAGTCCAGGCCTCTCCTCGGGGCTCTCAGATAATGAAAGCCATGTGAGAGTAAAATGTAATCTTCAAACACGCAAAGCAGTTTCATGTGCATTATCAGAAGGGAGCAAAATGTTGACAGTGCATCATTTGTCCCTACTGATAGGATCAGGCTGTTTTAATTGCTGGTGAGATATACAAAAAGATTAAAATCACCACCTGTGTTAAAAATAAAGTTCAGATTCAAACCTAAATCTTAAGTCCTGAAAACAATAGAAATACAACCCCCAGATTATCTGTTTCATGCTACCTTAAGGTATTTTTGCCTCCTATCTCCATTGTGACATCCTGAAAATACGTATCTTGACACAAATACAAACCGCAGGTGGAGAGGGTGTAGAGAAGAAAACAATCACGAAGGCCTAACTTTAGCATGGAATTTTCTGGCTTTTTCTAGCATTACCACAACTTAAACTATTTTAAGCTGCCATATGGAGGAGTATTCCCTATTTCAGAGAGCAGTTTCACAGAATTCAACAGGACGGGTCACAGAACACACACAGCAAGCAGGCACAGCCCCTCTGGTTTCTTTTTTAAAGGGATGCTTTTTGCTTGCCTTTATAAACAGTTGAAATGCAGGTAACATCACCTGACAGTCAACCTAACAGTGCTCATTCCATGACGCCGCAGCTCAAGGAAGAGAACAAACCTAACGCAGTGCTGGGACAACTCAGTATCACAAAACAAGCCCATTTTGGGATCTTAGTGGGTAGCACAGGTTAAAAAGACGGATCTGCATTTTATCTTGTTAAAGTAAAACCCAACAGAAGATCCAGACCACTGAATTTTTAGAAAGCAAAGATGTTATAAAAGTGGGGTTTGGCGTTGTTCTTTTATCATGTGGGCTTTCATGTGCACCTTGCAGAAACCTTTAATTACTTGCAAGACGATTAACTGAGCCTCACCACCACACTGGGAGGAAGACACTACTACGTTTGCTTTAGTGCAGCGTTGATGGGCTAAATCCTGGCCTCCATTTATGTTTTTGTTGCCACAACTATGTCACTCAGCAAATTGACTTCTTTCAATGTAACTAGTCCAGCAACCACTCTAAAGCAGTTGCAGTTACACTACGAAATAATTGGGTTTAGGTGTATTACTTAGGAAACCTTGGATAAACCATACCAGCAAAACATCTTGCTAATATAAACTTCACCACTACTAGAAAGATTTTCCATCATAACTGGAGCAGCAAATATTTTAATCATAGATCCTGCCTAAATGGTTTTGATGGAGGATGTCGGTAGCCCAAAACTTAGGCCAGCAGAAGGCAGGAGAACTTTCTGAGTATTTCCCACAGCTGGAGAAGGTACTTCTGCAAGATATCCATCCCTAGCAGTTGCAGAAATGAAAAGTTAGAGCTACACAATATTCCCCTCATGAAGGAAACCTGCACGCTCATGTTTTGAGTGTCAGCAACTAACGACACATCACGATCTTATGCCACTTAAGCACCGAGATGTGCTAAGATGAACTTCTGCACGCACAGAAACCACAGGTAACATGTTGTTCCTCAAGCACAACTCTGAGATCATTAATCCTGGCCCAGCTCTCCTGCAGAGCTGTAGTCCATGCCAGCAGGAAATGCACCGAGCTCTCCACAGCCTGAGGAACATTACTGCTAGGGCTCACCCACCTGGGAAACCTGCTGTCCCCTGCCTCGCAAGGCAACATGTAGCCAGTGCTCCCACGGAGCCCTCTGCCTCCACAGGCACCAGCTCCATGTCAGCTTTTGGGATTGCTCCATGGAAACACCCCTTCAAAATGCCACCCGAGCAGCTTGGGACAGGGCCTGGGGCCTCCCAGACACACTTCCTCTTGCCATCCCTCCTTCTCCAAATCAAACACACACCAGGGTTTCACCAGGCAGCAAATCCACTCTTCTCCTTAGGTGCTAAGATGCTTTATTACATTTTTAAGATCCGAGTGCTCCACACCCCATCACAACTTGGCAACAACAAAAGCTGGGGTTTTCATATAACTTTGGAGCACTCTTTTCAGCCCGCTCTCTACTGATCCCTGATCTTACCCGAAGGAAGGATGGAACATGCTATTTAATTGCTCTCGGTTTCCTCAACCTTTCTCATCCTGCAGTAAAAAGTGTTTCAAATTGGTTTTACCTAATATAAGTACCAGCACTCACTTGCGATGATTTCGGTAAATACAGGTCATGGATTCTTCGTGCACCTCTGCAGCCTATCATACGCTGGGTTTATGTTCTCTGTCTCCGGGAAGATGAAGGCTTCAGCTTTGTTTCTTTTCCAAAAGACAGCGGGAAAACAAGGAAGATATGTTTTCTCACCCTGTTTTTCCCAAGCCCCACAACAAGAGGGGTTAGCCCTAGTATGAAGCAATAAAATGTGTTTCAGCTGAACACAGAACCACCCAAATTAGAACAGCAGGAAAAGTCCACCAAACTCTGAAGTGAACAAAGTCACTGCAATGTGGAATTAGTTTCCTTGAGGGTTACAGTAAATAATCCTCAAAGACGAAGTAATTCTTTCAAAAACCAAGTTGTGTAGAGACACAAAAGCATTTCACAGTAAACATTCCCGTGATACAGTTCTTAGACAAGGCCTTACAAACACTAACTAATTCATTAAACAACAACTTAAATTGGTTTAATTCATAGACACTCATATAAGAGAGCTACTCAACAACATCTTGGTCTGCAATTAGACACTGTAAGTGCTTTGCTAATACAAATAATTGCAAGGCCTTTAAAAACCAATTTTATTACATCAGTGAACTTCTTTATGATTTAAACAAAGTCTTGGTTCTATATCCTAACCAATACCGATGGACCTTATACAGTCCAACAGCAGATATCAAGGAAAACGATCAAAGACCTCTCCAAACTCCCAAAGAATTTCAGATATTTAGTATTTTCTTTTTTAATAAAAGGTTATTTTAAGCTTAGACACAACCAAACCATGACAAGAGTCATTCTGAGAGAGGATGGAAAAGCAGAAAAGCAACCAGTATGAATGGCAGTATTTGTCTGTGAGCCCCTTCTGCAGGACCAAGAATGCAGACTGCGTGCCAGTAAGACAGGAGATGATCCAGCTAGGAGGAAAAGGAGCGAGCACTCACTTCTCCAGCAACAACCTGCCAATGTGGGAGCTGCTCATAAGACAGCATGACACATCGACAACCCTCACCAAGGATGATTGCCAGGCACAACAGGAGACTCCAACATACGCTCTTCCTTCATATAACCACTCTCTACTAAGACATGATTTTAAGGCTTTGAGAATTCTGTTTCCATAGGCCTTTTTGTTTTGTTCTCAGTTTCTTGTTTTGTTCATGCCTTCTTCTTTACAGTTCCTATTAATTCACCTATTCACTCTGCATTCACCATCTCCCGCTTATATACTATGTATGGTTTGCCTTGAATGACCATTTATACACAGATGAGTTTCAAATATATGCTTACTTAAAAAATTACATTCAAGGCCAGGCTGGATGGGGCTTGGAGCGACCTGCTCTAGTGGAAGGCGTCCTGCCTGTGGCAGGGGTTGGAACTGGGTGAGCTTTAAGGTCCTTTCCAACCCAAACCAGTCTGTGGTAAGTACAAACTCCATCAGCCCTGAAGAGCTTTCACTTACAGGCATAGCAGGCAAGTCAGACCAATGTTATATTGCATATCTAAAAATGAACTGCTCCTAGGAGCTCCCTTACATTATTATTCCCCAAAGTTGCTGAGATTTTTTTGTTGTCTCAAAAATTACATTTCAAGGCTCCTCTGGAGAGCCAAGTAATGCTCAAGAGTTGGGTATTTGCTGACTTCAGAGCTCTCCATACAGCATAGTATTTTCACATGGATACAATTTCAGCATCAAATACTTTTGCAAAAGCTGAAGGTATGGCCACAGCATGGAGGCTGCAGCATGCAATTCTTCCTGTGGCCAGCACCGCATTCCAGAGCTGTTTGGGAATACACTCTCTGTCTACAAGGGTTTAACAACTGAGTCCAGCCAAACTGGACTCACAGGGCAGCTATGTGCCTGTTCTTTCATAAAAACAATGATTTAAAGTCTACAATATGATGATGCCATATATGGGACACGTACAGAGAAAATCAGGCACAAGAGGGTAGATGCAAGTCCAATCTAGAAAGTAACCACTCATCAGAAAGTAAGACAAGCAAAGAATTCCTGAAAGCAGAAAAGCAGCTTACAGAAATCGGTCGTGGTCCAGATTCAACAAAATGGACTAAATCATTTTGACAAATCCCCTACTGCTTCCTGAAACTTTATAACCCCAGCAATAGGCAACTTGGAACACTTCTATGAAGAGCCAAGAGATCCAAGTCCTCTCTTGCATTTCAGTGGATAGAAGAGGAGAAAGAGAGCCTTGAACCTTATTGCCAATCACCAAGAATGGCTGTTCTCACACTATTATAAACATTTGGTCTCCATGGAAGGGGGATACCTAGCAGCAAACATTGGCAACCAAGGACATTCCACTCCCACTATAACATCCACAATAGCAAGGAGAAAAAAAAAATCCATAGGGCTGTTTCAATTAGAAAACCTTTGAGAAGCCTTCTTCAAAAGTGAGTGTCTGAAATACCATGAAATATGGGAATGTGCAACCACAGTTAGATGGGGGAAAACAGGCATCTTACTGTATTCAGAAAGCATTTCTGCTTCACTCCAAAGTGGGAACATCTAATAATCCAAGAACTGTTTGCCAAGAACAAGGTCATCGTTTTCTTTTTAATTCAGAACAGAACCTAACACACACCATGTTCTGCACTGAACAGAGAATCTCGTCATTTACAGGTGTTTGGAGCCAGGTTTTAGTTTAATACAAAGTCTGAACATGTAAGAACTTTCTTATATTGGCTTTGTCTTCTCGTCAGACAGTTCTGCAGCTTTTTTAAAGTTGTCAGTAAGAATAAAGCAAGAACTGCAAAAGAGAGCTCTGCCCCAAGAGAGGGAAGAACAGATAATTCATTCACAGCTAAGTGTTCGTATATGAACATACACTTGGACTGTTGGTAATGGTAGAATTAAAGACTTCTCTCTATATACACAGTAACACAGCAACAATCAAAACCTACAGCAGATTTTATGCCACCTTAAGAAAATAAAGCCTTTAACAAGATGAAGTTTTACTTCAGCTGTTCATTCATTGGAGTGATAGGGAGCCCCAGCCATGGACCAAGGCATCATTGTGCCGGGTGCTACACAGAATTAAAGGGGGCAAGTTGTTCTATCGAAAAACACCACCAACACCCCCTAGAAAATAATCACATTACACTTAACTGGAGACAAAAGAAAGGAACAGGCAAGAGAGAAGCATTTCTGCTTCCAGAACTTGGGGGTTGCAAATGCTCAGTTTCACTGTCCTGGTTAGGAAAACATGGCAGTAAAACAATCAACCTGATTTCTAAATAAACAGAAAGATTGGCCAGGCTGCTGATGAAAGGCAGGATAAAGAGAACAACAGAACTATTAAATTATCTACACTTCTGGGATTCTTGCTATTCTTTTGCAAAGTGAATGGCTTATGCTAATCAGGATGCATCTGAAATACATCATTCAAGCCTTCTTGTACAAATGCAGTTCATCTGTATCCAGAAAGACCCCACCAGCTGGCAATGTTTGCATACAATGGTCAACCCAACTTCAAGAGCCCATGCATTACAAGTCATTTTACATTTAAAAACAGGAGTTCTCTTAGCTGGTCTTGATGGTGCACTCCTTGAGAAGAATTTTAGTGGAATTCAACACTAACACATTGCATTAATGCCCTACTTCCTCCAGCACAAAGGAGGTAAAAAGTTTTCTGTTGTTTGGTGGGGTTTTATCCTGCTAACAGTGCTTTGCCTAATGAACTTCTTGGAGGAAGGGACAAAAGGATTTGCACCAATCCCTTCTATATGAATCAAATATTTATGCATGCCCTCTTCAAGCACTTTCATCTAGTAACCTATGGAATGTGATCCCCTGACCTTAACACTCAAGCACGTCTAAATCAGCTGCCCTTTGAGCTGTATTACAGACTACAGAGAATTTTTATACATTTCTATTACGTACAAAACCTTTGTGGCCCAGCTGCGGTGTTTGGTGCTACAAAGCATCTGTTAGTCCAAAGTCACTCCAGCAGGCTTCAGGAAAGAGCAATCCTTTGATTCTGCCACATTTATGGCACAATCCCATGCCATGTGTCGCCATAAACAGGTAGAATGATGAACCACGTTACCAGTATATTAACCAACCATCCCAACTGAAGTATTTCATGCCAACCACCATCACGATTATGAGGTGCCAACACCACTGCAATAAATCCCATGTCCTACTGCATGACTTGTGCCTACACCACACTGCCCAGGTTCCCCTCTGCCTCCTTGATAACAAGCTTGGGAGAAGACCAGGCACCTCCTTCCCTCCTTCTGGAAATCCTACTCTTTCCTCAAGAAAGTGCTAGAGCAGAAACAAATCATTCCATGTTGTGTTTGTGGCTCCCAGGAATGTTTTAAGGACAGGGGGTTATGTCGCAAAGAAGCATCCTGGAGAAAAAGAGAGGGAGACCAAGTGCCCCAGGTGAACCTGCATCTTCAACTATGGGGCAAATCTTTCCAGGGTCAGCTCATGACTCTGCTTCTGAGAGGAGCAGTCACTGAGGGAACCCTGGAGAAAGTCTGACCCAAAGATTTAACAGGGGCACAGTCCTGATGGTAGGGTTCAGCCCTGAAAACTGCCATGCTGCTGCCCACCACTCACACAGGAGCAGCATACGGGCATAGGGCAATCTCAAGAAGACAGCGTTTCCGTTCCCACCCTGAAAGACTCAGTCTCCAAAAGATGTCAAGAGGAGCAGGAAAGCATTTGAGACTGCAGCCAAAACCTGTGCCACGTCCTCACACCCAGGACAGATGCTGGTGAGCCACCAGCAAGGTGCCCCACTGGCCACTGAACCTCAGCAGAGACTTGAAGCATGCTCAGTCCTCTGGGGTCCCTCAGCTCAGAGCATGCTGATGCTGCCCTCACTCCAAGGCAGGCCCAGGACACCTTTCCCACTTTCCTCTCCCACAAATATCCCTCCAGGGAAGAGGAAGGGTAAAAAGAAAAATAAATTAAAAAACCCAAAGAGGAACAGGGATCACAACAGAGCAGTATGTAGCATTTCCTGTATTATCCACAGGAAAAACCCACGCAGTGGGGAAGAGCATGATGTCAAGGCCAGTTTCACCACATGAACAGCCAGATCCTCCTGCTGGGGAATGCTGTGTGTTTCCACAGGGAACAGAATAATGCAAAGAGGAGTCCTACTACCAGCTACACAAAATTCCACAATGCACCACCAAACACTGGTAGCACTGAAACTCTGGCCATGGGGAAGTGGGTATGTGGGTACAGAGCTGGAAGAGAAGGAAAAGTGGGAATTCACAGGGGTATTATCCCTTGTAAACCAGCACACATCCAGCACTCAGCCCCTGCAAAAAGGGATATGCTACAAAATATGTTTCCCTGCACAGAGACCGGGCCTCCATCCAGTTATAATGTGCACATGTCCTGCTGAGAATTCTGCCTTAAAGAAATAAATATCTCAAAACAAAGAAGACATCCTCACTCACACTCCCTCTGCACAGCACCAAGCATGTCCCTGGCCATGTTCAATAACCTGTTAAGGCACGTTAATTACAGGTTCAACACTTCTATACCTTGTGACACAGTAGTAAAGCACTTAAAGTAAAACAAATTCCAGTGCGAAGCAAGGACTCTCAGCTGATGGTGGAAGCCCTGTTTGCACGCGTGCATATGTAAAGGCACATCCATGCTTCTCCGTGAAGCATGACGAGCAAAGACAATCTCAACACGCGGATTACGAGCACAATGACTGTGATTACTCGCTCAAAAGAAAAGAACACCGCAAGAAACGCAGCTGCTTTCAAACCCAGCCCGATACAAACCCACTCCAGCAAATTCCACTCAGTTTTCCTTGATCTCATTACACACAAGCACATCACTAGTAATTGTGGTTACTGCCAGTGGTGAAAAGGGTGGACGAGTGCAGGTTTTAGGCAAGAGTAATCTTTACAGGAGAGAGAAGTGATGGGCAAAAGCTGACAGAGCAGACGGCCAGTTTAACTGCCAGGTTTAGGCTGCGAGAATGAATGCCGAGCCCCTTGTGCCAAGAGCACGTCTCTTACCTACTGATCTGCTGAAGACAAAAGGGTTTTCTTCTTTTCTGAAACTGGGCACTTGGAGCTCGATGGGTCAGGCAGACAAAGCTTCCCTGCTGCCAAAGGTATTTTTTTTCCCCTTCGGGTTTTTGTTGTTGTTGTTTGGTTTTTTACCCCAGAGAGTAAAGGGCAGACCAGTGGATTCAGCAGGGGCAAAGGGTGGAATTCGAGACTCAACAGGAGAACTGCAGAGCTCTTTCCAAAAGATGTTGTATTTCAAGGCGCTTTCATTTGTAAATCTTCTTCATGCTCAGTGTCAATAAAACTGGAGGTGGGAGGGGAATAAACTTTTTTAACTGCTGAAATAAACCGGACTCCCCAGGAAAAGGGAACGTGATGTGCACTGGATTTGTGGCTCGACTTTTGCCGTTTATTAAATACACTTTCAGACAGGCAATGAAGATGGATGGGTAGCAATCCAACAGTCAGGCAGGACCTGCCGCCAGTCCCTGGCAGAAGGATAGCGGTATTCTCAAGAACGGCGGCATAAACAAAAAGAAGGGGAAGTCGCGTCCCGGCGGCAGCGGCCCAGGCTCGGCTGTCAGCGGCAGCGCCCGCGGCCGCAGCAGGCAAGGGCGGCCAGCAGCATCGCGCCGGGGTACGCTGGGCTGCTCGGCGCCTTCTTCTCCGCGGTTACCTGTGCGCAGCGGGGCGAGGCGCGGGGCCGGACGCGGCGCTGGAGCGGCAGCAGGCGCACACCGGCGGCAGGACAAGGCAGGGCCGGGCCCGGCAGCTCCGCTCCCTCCTCCGCCTCCTTCCGCCGGGCTCTGCGGCGCGGGCGCCCCGCGGGACCGCGCTCCGCCGGGGCGGGCAGGAAGCGGCGGCACCGCCCCCCGCCGGCGGCACCGCCCCGCCCCGCGCTGGCACCGCCCTGCCTGTCCCTCGGCCGGCGGCGCGGGGCTGCGCCGGCAGCTATTGTGAGCGGGGCGGCCTCGGGGAGCCGCCGCTTCCCCCCGGGAGCGAGCTCCGGCGGGGCCCAAGTACGGCCCCGGCCCCACGAACCGCCCGTCCGCACCCCGGGGAGCTCCGGCCCTGTGCCTGGCTCCGTGTGAGTAACTCGGCCACCGGCAGAAGCGTCCACAGGGGTTTGCCAGCCCCAGGGTACCAGAACCTCTCCGCTAAGTCAGGAGGGCGGGTTTGCACCAGCGCACACCGGCCGAGGAGCTGACTCACCCGCTTTTTGCTGGCTGAATACTGAAAATAATTGGAAGCGTGGCAAGAACTGATCATGACTAACTACATGTAAGCAGGATATTAAAGCAGCTCCCTGTCTGTAATGTTCTGCTTAAGTACACATCATCTAGTCTTCCAAGGCTTAAGTCTATTGCAACAGTAAACATCCACAGACCTCTGCTACTCTGCCACAGCTGGATCTAATGGTTGGGGTGGAAGTAGGAGATGGAAGAGACTTCAGTATTTTCTCCAAATGCAACCATGACTTTATAGAATCATAGAATGTTTTTGAGTTGGAAGGGACCTTAAAGCTCATCCAGTTTCAACCTCCTGCCACAGGCAGGGACACCTTCTATTAGAGCAGGTTGCTCCAAGCCCCTGTGTCCAACCTGGCCTTGAACACTGCCAGGGATGGGGCAGCCACAGCTTCTCTGGGCACCCAGCACTTCACCACCTTCACAAGAAGGACCTTCCATGTTTCCTCACTTTTCTACATGATAAAAGTTGGTAGGCACATTCAGAGGTGGGTTTTGTTGAAGGCTTTAGTGCCTGCAATCACACTCTTGAATTTCAACTTTAAAAACAGTTTAAACATGGAACAAACTTTAAAGAAAATCCTGAACATGCTGCTCCTGAGCCTGTCTGCCCATTCAAGGAAGGCCAGCAAAGAGATTCCAAAATGCTGACAAAAAGGAAGGCTTAAGGCAGCCTCCCTGTTGTGGAGGATCTAATCACATGTGGTAGCAGCAGCAGTGCAGTTGTCTCTGCAGGGTACCAACCCCTGTACCATATCTGGTTCTGAAATGGGGTGAACAACTTCACCTTCTCCCAGCCCCACACCTGTAATCAGGGCAAATCCACAGCCTAAACAGGGCCCGAGATAACAAACTAGTCCTTCCACATGAACGTGCGTGTGTACAAACAATGGTACACTGTCTTTCTCACAATCCACCTCCTCCTCCTCTGGCTTTTGCATACAACACACTTGAATCCTCCCCTTTGAGGTCACTCCTGTCTGTAAATTCCTGATGATGGTCTCCCAGTGATGGCTTCTACTCATCTCCTGGCTCCTGTTCACTAACTTGTGATTTCAAGAACAAGCAAAACTAAAAATGAAAGAAGCTGTCACAGTTGATTTAACACACTAAGGTCTGACTATGCAAACATGAAGTCCATCGGTCTGGCTGTAAGAGGACACTAGTTTCCAACAGTACTAAGTGTGCAAAAACTGGCCACATGTCAAATCCTTGCCCGGTGCAACCTGGCCTACAGAAGCTCATCAGGGCTCTTCATGTGAGAAGACGTAACATGATTCAAGGCCAGGCTGGACAGGGCTTGAAGCAACCTGCTCTAGTGGAAGGTGTCCCTGCCCATGGCAGGGGCTTGGAACTGGATGAGGTTTAAGATTCCTTCCAACCCAAACTATTCTGTGATTCAATGATTCTAGGAATTCAACCATGTACCTTGTAATTACTTTAAGCAAACAAATCCCTTCCAACATTCCCAACTCTTAACATTGAAAAGAAAGATCCAGAAAAAAAATCTAGGAAGTCAGATTTCAGTAATGCTGAATGCAGCATATATAAGCATCTATTTTTTTCCCTCCTAACTGACATTTATTCATTGGAACACTGCAGTGGAACAAATGTAGAAGCACATGTAAACAGTTCATTAACATCCCATAACCTTACAGCTTGCAAATGCAGAAAAAAAACCAAGACAAGGCAGCAGCAGCTAATGAAGCACATATTTGCTAGATGCTGAGGGGTAGACTTGTAAGGGAAATGTAGCTACAGAGAGTTCAAGAGTTATAAACTATGCTTCAATCACACATCCTGTCTCCCTCCCACACACTGAAAGAACATAGTGGGCAGTAGGGAGAGAAGGTAGAGTCTTAACATTGCTTAATGCAGACACTGAAAAGCAGCTAGCCTTGCCTGAGGCGTATTAACCTCCACTCCTTTGCTGCTGTTTATTCTGCAGAGCACTAGCACTGCTCATGTTTAACGCACACAATGGGAGATAACAGCTTTATCAGAACTGGAAAAGAACAAAGATGCACCGAATCCAAATTCTCTTCCTTAAAATATTCTCCCCCCTGTATCCTCCCTTCACCCAGCTCCCGCCCAGCCCAGTCCTCAGGAGCTCCAGCACACATCTGAACGGCTGCCAGCGGAGGAAGCGAGCAGTTTCCATACACACATCACGCCACAATGTGGGAATTCAGGAAACAGCACAAGAAAGGGGTTCCTAATAACTGTTCCAACGTGCTCAGGCCAATTTATGCAATCATACAAAGGTCACAGGAGATGTGTTAAAAAGCACAAAAGATAAATGTCACAATGGCGACTAGTTCAAAGTAGGAAAATAAATCTTGGGCTTACAAAGTGTTTGGATGACCTGGACTTGCTCCACCTCCAATTTTTTTAAGAGGTTGTCCTTCACATTCTTTAAAATTCCTCCATCTTAAAGTTCCTCCCTCCAGGAATTGCTGTAACTCCACCGTCCTTTGTCCACAGCAGCTGGAGCTCAGGAAGCTGCTGATATTATCCCTCATGTACAGAGAGAAATCACCACTCAGTCCCGCGTCCATTCAGTGCAGCTGAGAGGGGTGTAAATTAATTTCCCTGGATCTCTGATCTCGGGCCAGTTTCACAGAGCTTTTCTTCTTGCACATAAAAATAAACTATTAACAGTGCTCAGAAGTGCCATTTAGCTCTTGGGACCAGACAGCACATTCCCACCACCACCAAAGCTGGGGGGATCTTTGTCTAGTCTGTAAATATGCAGTTGGGGGAAATAATGACTCTACAGTAAAAAAACTGCCATGCAAGAAATAGGAAAAAAGACTAAGCAGAGGAGCTGAGGCCAAGCATATGAGGTGAGCAGGAACAAGGAATAGGCTGTTCTGAAAAGGGAGATTACTTTATATTTCTTGCCAAAGAAGCCGAAGTCAGTTTGACAGATATGTTCATTGAAGGACAGGAAGTGAACGAATCATTAGGGGATGCAGATCACAACAAGATTAGATCAACTCAGAACTGTGTAAGAATCACAAGAAACATGTGGAGAAGACACCATGGTAGAGCAGGGTTAGTCCAGGGAGTTGAGACTGGGAGTCACAGGCCACAGGACCTGCCTTGTTGCTGCATCTACAGTGAATGTGGACATTCAGCACTGCAGTTTCTGCTGTCATTTTACCACTAGGCTGGACAGCCCCCCAGGGTGGTCATGGCTGTTTTGAGTTGTATTTAGAGGATTTGATGATGCTTCCCTATTCAGCCCGAAGCTGTAACAAACCCTGAAGGACTCCCTCAGGTCCTGCCTTTGGGTATGGCTGGAGGCCAGCTCTGATTTCTGAAGAGAAACAAAATCATTCTTACATGAGACTGGACATGAATTATAATTAAAGCCAGTTATCATTCACCAACAGAGGGTAATGACAGATATCCACAGACCAACACCACCAGAAATTGCTACTATGAAACTTGACATGTGTGGAATCACTAGAAAAATCCTACTTTTCCAAACACAAGAGGAGGAATAGTCACACACTGTGTGCTCCACTGTCCTTCACTGAGGAACTGCTGTGTCTTTCTCCGCGTTTCTTATTCTACCAACTCTATACAATAAAAGCTTAATGACCATGTAACTTCTGGGAGGGAAGTAACTGATACAGGGACTTTTGCATAGCCAACATCCCGTCCTTTAATATGGCTCCTGCTCACCTAAGGGTCTGTATCATACTGTGTGTGATGACTTTCAGAAGTGTGTCAGTTTGGATGGTACCTCTGATGGGTGAAACTCAAGTTCAGCAAATGGCTCCCTGGGTGAAGAAAGGGTCTGCACAGGAAGGGGGAGAAAAGGAAGAGTTTACTACAGTGGGATGCAATATAGAGGTCAGCAGTGAGGTGTCACCCATGAGTTGATTGATCAGGTACCACCTGTAAAGAGAACTTTTCTAACTACTGAACCTTGGCCCCTTTCTATGGGGAACTTCAGAAGAAAGCTGTGTAACCAGAAGAATGATAACTGCCAACTATGGAAAAACAAATTAATGGTTTCATCTTTGCTCTAAACATGCCCCATACCCTAAGACTTAAATGTGGGTTCAGCAAAATAAGGTTAGTTTGGAAAAAGGATTTCCTTACAAGTCACCCTTCTCCCAGAGAAGGACCTATAAGCCTTTAACTGATGTCTATTGTGTCAACAACCTTGATGTATGAAAGTTGACCATCTCCCTTGTTTCTCTGCACTCTCCTGCCTCTTTGAAAAGAGTTTTCTCTTCAAAATCTGCTGAAATGAATTAAAAGATTCCTTCAGCTTCCAGTGGATTTGGATCAGAGTGAGCTGTAAGAATAAGGCATGGAGACCCTGCACTTCAGCACAGTCTTTGTTTGCTCTCGATAACTAAAGAATGTATGAACTCACAAGAGAGTGAGATGCACGGCAGCTTCTGCAGCAAAACACAGACTTATATTCCAATGCTCATAAAGATGAAGAGGCTGATTTGAAACCAAAAAGCCAAACCTCTTTAAAGTCCTAAAATGATGCAACTGCATTAATACCATAGAGACAGGGCTCATTTTGGATTTCAAGTTTCTGCAACATGTTTTTAGCACCACTGTCAGAAGCAGGCTCAGAACTGAGAAATGACCAAAATCAGTCTTCAGCTGGAAGCAACCTTCCATTGCCTGGGAAGGTTAAAAGCATGGTGTTTATGAAACAATAAGCACAACAAAAATGCTAGAGCTCTACTCACTGCAGGAGCAGGACTGTCTCCCCCCACTACACAGAAGCTGTACTGAATAATAAAGAGATTATTTTGAACATGAAATTAAAGGAGAGAAATGAAAGGGGAAAAAATGTTATGTACAAAAAAGGTCAAATGCATTGGAACAAGAAATATGAAATTCTGTTCAATAATTGCTTCAGAAAGTGACAATTTTTCTGAGCACAGACTTGAACCTCTAAGCAATCTTTCTCCTGTAGTAAGCTACAAGAAGATTGATAATTAGAGCCGGCAAGATATCAAGCCACAGATCACTGATTAACATTTCATTTTCACTGAAATGAAAAACTAAAAATAGAATGATGGCACAAAATCTGATTAGATTTTACAATCAATTTCAGAAGCTGCTGCCCCATTCTGGAAGAGCACCAGCACTCTCTGCTGGTGAGCTTTGTTCAGCAGTTATTGAGAGGAAAAATGAGGAATGAAAATGCGTTATGATTTTGATACAGAATGCCACTTTTGTTTGAAATGGGTGAGTAATTTGATTCCTTTCAGTTTAGCAAACAGGAACTCTAGGAGCTAGTTTTGGTTTTGGAAACAATACAGTCATTACTAAGAAGTGTATTTATTATGGGCAATCACCATTCACTGGAATAAATTTCAGTCACAAATAAACATCTGATGTTTAATGCTTCTCTCTGCAGAAAGCGCTTCTGCTGTGATGCCACATAAAGACAAGCTGGTGTGAGAAGTTCCCCGGATGCCAAATCCCTTGGCTCCACCCTGACTTTCCATCAGTTTTAGAGCTATGCCAAGAAAAACAGCTCTTCTTAAAAAAGTCCTAGCATAGCACCAACATCACGGTGGAAATGCTACTGTGCTTTAATAAAAGCAAACCGGCTCCCAACCCTGTCTCTGTTACACCCTTTGCCAGGAAGCTGGAAAAGCTTTGACTCCCTCTCCTCAGCATGCACCCAAGCCTTGTCCACACCCTTCATGGATTGCTTTACTGCATCCCAGCCAGAGACCGCACAGGGACAAACAGATCAGGAGCAAAAAGAAATAAACCCAAAGCCAAGTACCCGAGTGACAAATGTCCCAGTTTCCAAACTCTGCAGAGACCGGGCATCAGTGAGAAGGGTTAAAGACTGGCAAACTGAATCCATGTGCAGCTCATGGAAGTGGGGGAAACAAAAGAGACAATGTTAAGGACAGAGTATTCATTAGCAAAGGGCTCAAGTTTCTTGCCTTTTCCCGGTCTGCTTCCCAATGGCCATTTTTCAAGGTAGCTTTTTGTTCTTTAGTTTTGAACATAGTAATGGAAAGACATTCTGCTCTGTCTTAGCTAACGAAATAAAGCTCAGTACACGTTGAACTGCTTAAGATAAATTGTCTTTTTAATTCCCTGGGGACTAGAGGGGAGAACAATGTCAGAGATGGGGTTTTTCTGCCTTTCCCTCCCTTTCAATGCCTGCAAGGCTCTCAGGAACTGGTTCATTTGGGATACTTAGGAGATTCAGTTTACAGCAGCAACACATGTCTGAGAAAGGGGACCCGGTCATTCATGGTGAGAGACATGAGATACCCTTTTTTTCCACCTGAGGGTCAGAGTCAACCCTCTGACAAGGTGGAGTGTGCAGCCACAGCTGAATTACATAATGTGAGAGGGTGAGTGGCTCTGATGAAGGCCCAGTGCTCCCAAAACCCTGCAGCCCTCCACCACACATGAGACGTCCAGAGCAAGACTGCAATCACGCTGTGCCTAGGGCCAGGGTTTTGAAAGCAGCTCCGTATCTGGCAGGTCAGAACCACCACCTTAGGATCTGCTTCATAAGGTCCCTACATATAAGCTGAGTCTTGAAATTCTGACCTTTGCTTCTTCAGAAGAATCTGGATCCTCCTGGGGCTTACGGGGGAACTGGTTTGCTGCTCAGTCAAGAAAAAGCAGCAATTAGGGTAGAGTTCTGGAAAAAGCAGTTAAAATAGCAGGTCAGAAGCTACAATAGCAGGTCAGGGTCTATTTCACCATTTCAGGCAGTAGATAGGTGTATATTAAATGTAGCAAAGCTACACAGCATTTTACTTTGACTTTTTACTTTTTTGAAGTAAAAGGTGGGAAGAACAGCTCCTGAATTAGAAAACAGCTAAGAGCCCTAAAAGGAACAAGCACAGTGGTAAAAATAAGTGACTTTTAACATAATCGTAACTCAAAGTCAGAAATAATTGTTCTAATGCATCCTGCTCCTGACAAATCTGAACTTCAGAAGCGCTTAACATCTGCGGAGAGTCCCAAGGAGCTTTCTAAGCATTCAGGGATCGCTGACACTTGGCTGAGGGGGACAGACTGACAGCCAAATGCCAAGAACAGCTCTAAAACACTGCATGAGGAGCAGACATTCCTGCCTGAGGGATTGGAGCAAGTTTCCATTGCAGAAAAGGAGAAAAAGGTTTGACCCTGAAGTCTTCTACTTTTCAAGGAAGTTAGTATTTTGGAGATCACTGCTCTATGAGGAATGAGAAGATGCATAAAGCTTTGAGAACTCAAGTAAGTGAAGGAAATTAACATGATTACTTTTTTTTTTATTAACTATACATGCCAGACTGCTCTTAAATATTCTCTTCCCACATTCCTACCTACACCTTTACCTTCGTACCATACAAATTCTGTATTCAGCTCTGTCCCTTGATCATTAATGCAGACTCCTAAGCTTCAGACTTCAAAGAAATGCACGAGTAAGAGTCACAGGCACAAGACTGGAACAGCGTCAGAGCTTCCCCATGCAGGAACCTCCATCTTCTGTTTGACTTCACTGTACAAATACCTCGCTCTATATCAAAACTAGGAAATTCAATGATTTATGTAGGGCTTCCCACAGATTAAGTTAATAAGGGAACCTAACAGTGCCTCATCTCCTTCCGCCTTCCAAACACTGGTAAATGAAAGGAAATGGGAATGTCTCCTGGGGTAAGGGAAAGACGTGAGCGTTCTACAAATGTGCAAGGGAAGAAACCAAAGGCTTCATTGTGTGGATATGCATTTCTCCAGGACCCCTCTTCCCCTCTCTTCCCTCCCAAAAGTGGAATATGATAATGTTCTTAGGGAAACTTGGTTCAGTCACCCACACCACACCTACTAGCACCTAGAACAGTGGTGGTTTACTTTCTTCCTGCTTTTTCTTTTTCTTTCCTTTGTCCCTTCCCCCTTTCTTCTGTTCTCACCCTCCTTCCTGCTGCTCAAAATGCCTGCAATCCTGCTTCTTTATTTCTGGAGGTTCCCTTCTGTCACTTGGAGTACATTTCCAGTACCACCAACATTACTCAGAGCTCCAGTTATGCCTTACTAGTCAAAGCTTCCAGCCTATGAGACTGAATTACAGTTGAACAAAATACAAATGAAGAAATTATGGCACAGACAAATCAAGATGTAGGTGTCTCCAAGACCCTAAGGGACAAAGGGACTCATTTTAATGTAACTTGCAATCAGCATCCCTTTAAGTTACATTTGAAAATTACACCAACTTTCCCTGGCCAAGATTAAACCTCTTCACAAGCCAGTTTGGCCTTTTTTCAGCTTTACTTGTGCCTGCTCCTGTATCACCAACTTTGAAGGAAACTACACACCACCAAATTAACACAGGTGCGGTTACTTTAGTGGTAAGAAAGCTGCTATAGGTCATCAGGTTTTTCATTCACCATTTTCATCACAAGATGGTCTATGCTTGTTCTGGGTTAAGTTAGACATTACTGTGGCCAAGTGTGAGAAGCTGCTGTAGATCCACATGCTTCAAATTGCCTCTATCAGCCCTAGGATCCCTAGTGAGACATTAGGCTAAAGTGGCAGTGCTGATGGCAGATGATGTTACACAGCAATGATTTACTTCCTGAGAAAGGGAACTATAAAGCCAAACTCGGGAATTTCTCTGCCTAATGAGGACGTTGCAATTAGGTCATCGCTGAACACTGCATAACCACAAATCGGAGCAAAAACATTCCCACAGAATAAGTAAGATGTGACAGCAGGTATTTGGAATGAGAACAAGGATTTCATCCCTGTAGCCCTACTGCTGAATTATGTGGATAAACAGTGGCTCTGGGATAGTCGGCTTCCAGTGGGGACAGGCAGGTGTCAGAATACACAGACCCAGCTTAGCACGAGCAACCTGGAGCCTCAGCTCCCAAACTTGAAAGTACATGTCCAACTTTGATGAAATTTGACAAGGTGTTCAAAGCAGGTTTCAGGGTCACAACTCATTTTAGGCCATGTATGAACTGGATTCCAGGCCACAACCTTCTCCGTATCTTCTGGACTCCAGTCTGAGCAATGCTACTAACTTCCAGTAACTATTTCTGCTAAAAAACTAGATCACTTCTGCACATAACCTTGCTCACTTCAGGCTGTATGCTTTGGTAAGCCTTTGAACACGAGACCTTTATTCACTGACAAGATAAGGAGCTTTAATAGGAGAACACGCTCCAGACTGATTTTAGGGACTGAAACTCTAACGCTTTCCCTCCCTTGGATCCTGCACAGGCGTGTAGAAGTACCTGCTGTTGGGGCAGACAGGAGAGTGAAGATTTGTGGGTTAATGGAATGCTCTTCTGATCAGGCAGATTGGGTTACAGGGTCTCTGAAGAGCGTCTGCTTCAGTATGGCACTTTAGTTTATGACTGGGGATTTCTTCTAATTGGATTGTACTCTTAATTATTTATGGCCTATATTATCTGCAGAAGCTGCCCAAACCCACAGCCTTCCTCAGGATAATTGGAATAATCATATTTGTACCTCTTCTGTAAAGCACCTTGAGCCTCCCTGATGAGAAATGCTGGCACAGGATTAGACGCTTAATGAAAAATTATTGTTAAAAAGTAGAATAAAAATGAAAAGCGAACCAAGATGGAATTTGCTATTTAATGCTGCATTAGAGCTGAACTGAGGATCATTTATCAGAGGTGACAGTGAGTTTTAACCTGAAAATTGAACGGGGATCTTCTTCATGCATCTCACAGTGGCCTTCCAGCCCTCACCTTCCTAAGAAAGAGTCCTCACACTGATACAAACAGGATTTGTGCTTCTGCTTCAACCATCTGGTAAATGTGATGGTGAATACGTATGGGCCTATCTGAATCAGTCTGCTAATGAAGGGCAAAATCTCTCAACCTGAGGGCAGACCATGAAGTACTAGCAGGGATGGCTAAACCCAGAGCCTCAAAGCGGCTGGTGGGATCCCCACTCTCTACCAGGCAAGGATGCAAACACAAAGCTTTTAACTCTTTGGGGATCAGCACCCTCAGACTGGCGTTTTGTTCTCTCAGAGATCAAAGCAGGAGCATTTGGAGTCAATTCTGCTTAATTCAGAGTTGGGGCAGATGTGGATCGGCTCCTGTGGGGTTTGGGGGCTGTCAGGGTCTCCACAGGGAAGAGGATAGCAGAGGCCCTGGACCGTGGGTAGCAAACCATCCCCTTGTATTACCACGACTTCAAAATGGATCAGGGAAGGGACAGGACAGCTTTGCTCTCTCCTTCGCACCCTCTCCTCTGACCCCACTACCACACACATCAAACAGCCCCCGCTGCAAACCCTCACAGCCTTCCCCTCACCTCGCTGCGTTAAGGAGAGCTCCCGGAGACCTCCGCCGGTGCCTGCGCTGACCCCCACTACGGGACGCGGTGCCGGGGGCTGCGGGCTGAGCCACAGAACCGCCCCTCTCCTGCCCACCTCGCCCGGGAAAGGCGGCGGTGTCCGTGAGGGCAGCGGAGGGACACGGGAGCCCCTTCTCCGGCTCCGAGGGGGCACCCCGCCTCGGGGCCGTGCACTTCCCTCCGGCTGGAGGCGAGCGGCCGAGCCGGGGACTCCGCGGCCGTTAGGCGGGAGCCGGCGCCGCCGCCTCAGCAGCCCCTGCGGCGGGGAACCCCCGCGCCACTCCCCGCTGCACCTGCCCCGAGCCCCGCATCCCGGGCGGGCAGCGCGGCCGCGGCCCCTGCCTGCTCGCGGGGGGCCGGCGGGGCAGCAGGCAGCCTTGCTCCCCTCCCGCAGCCGGCCTCACCCCCCCTCCACACCCGCTCCTTACCCCGCGGGCGCCTGCCCCAGCGGCTCCCCGCTCATCCATCTTGCTCCTCTTCCCTCCGAGGTGACAAAGCCGGCATGGCAATGAAAGACAGCGAGGAGCTCTGGGAAGTGCCTACCCCAGATTCGGTTATTAACTTTCACCAGGCGGCTGCAACTACGGCACCCGGCATCCCCCGCTGGGACAGCGCCTGCAAAGCCGGCCGGGAAGTGTAGTCCTGCCGCCGCCTCACCGCCCGCCCGCCCGCCGGCGGGAGCTGGAGGCCCGCCTCGCCTGGCCTCACCACACCACGGCCCCGGGTCGGAGCTGAGCCGCCGCCGCCGTAGGGCCCTTTTGGTTTCCGTGTCTTGGCTGGGGAAGGAGAGGTGGGGCAGGAGGGTGCTTCATGGAGGCCTGGGACACTCAGCACCTGGGGGCTGGAAGCACAGAAGTCCCCCATGAAACGCCGTGGGGTTCACCAGGCAGGCAGGTGCCATGGGGAACACATAGAACGAGAAGGGATGGAGATGTTTATCCCTCCCTCCCCGAGGGGGGATGCTTCCCCAGCCTCATGGCTTCGCTCACAAAATGGCCGCTGCTCAGCGCAGCTCCATCCTTTCAAAGGCAGAGCCATAGCCCAAAGTGTTGATGTTTTAGCGTTCTGAAGGTACATTTGCCTCAGCAGCCTCCTGCCCAGCCAGATCTGCAGATAGAAAGGGCATTCTGTGCCCCCTCTGCCACACCAGGACCGATGTCCCTGCACAAGGCCCCCAAATCGCCAGTGCTACAGGTGCCGTTTTTACAACTAACCTCTCCAGGTTTGCATGTTTTACACCACAGAAACGCTTTCTCTATCTCCGGCAGCTAACAGTACATTGTAAATTATGCAGGGAGATACCAGTGTGAAGGTTCACGTGTTTCGGCCTATGAGGAGCTTATTTTGTTGACAACAATTTATGTCTTTCATGGTGACATTTTTTACCATCTCAACAGTGAGGGTTTAAGCTCTTCACTTTTTATTTCACCTGGTTCTTATAACCAGCCCACTTAAGTGCTTAATCTGTTATCTTCATAGCTCACATCATGAGCTTTCTGTGACAGCTTTGTCTTCTCATGTCTCTCCTACAGCGTTTCTAACCAGCAGCATTCCTTGAACAAGGGCATTTTAGAGGTGCCAGTGGCAATTAACATCCAAACTCAGGTGGGAAAAGGCTTTTAGGCTTTGTTGCTTTTGATGGAGAAGGGAAAAAGCCCAGCAGAGGTAGCAGCCACATCAACCTCTCACCATAAATACCACAAAAGGAGCTATGGAGGGAAAATCTGTTATTGCTCCTTGGGAATCCAGCAACACAGGGGTGCAAAAGTGACACGAAAATGGGCTGTGCTGTCACGAGGCCTTGTTTACCAGAGCCAGACAAGAATCATCTGTTCTAAAACATGGTGGAATGTTTGGTTTTGTACTAGTGGATTCCCCAAATCCATAGTCTTTTGCTGTGGCTGACAAGCTCGCTCCTTCCTTTGCCTCGTTACTGCAGCCGTCAGAGGTCTGCACCCCTGCCTGGAAAACAGGAGTAGCAGTGAGAAAGCAATCCCAGCAAAACCCTGCATCATTCATGTGTAACCAGACACTGCTCGGGAGATTTCCAAAGGAGGGGAGGTGGAGGAGGAAAGCACGGCGCTGCACTCATCTGCATTATTTCTAGTGTCTGGTCCCTGCAATAGTCACTTTGAGCTTTAAAATGCACTGAGTATATATTTATACACACACTTCAGCATGATTGGGTTTTAATTCGCATCCCACCACGACTAAAATTTGGCAAATAGGCTGTGTCTGTTTGCAACAGATGCTTTCATTTTGGTTTGGTAATGTTATGTGCATACATACAAATTAACTTAAAAGCATACTCTGTGTTGTGGCTTGCTGCTTACCTCAGAGATTCTCTCCACGGTTTGTCCTGGCTGCTTTATACTATTCAGGCCATGCAAAACCTCCTGGGAAGCTCCCTAGAATTCCTGCTGGGAATTCACTGGGAATAAAAACAGGCTATCGCTGCTTTACATCACTCACTTCTCTCTGATCCAGCAGGAAGATACACAAGCGGTTCAGTTGCAGCACTGCATCTCCTTACAGTTCTTAGGAGCAGAACTGCTCACATAATCCAAAACACACTTTTGGATGCTTGGAAGCCAGCCTGAGCTTGGAGTACTCCTGGGTTGGGTTTAGAGCCACCCTCTGCTCACATTTGGGTCCTGCAGGAAGCACCAGAGCCAGCACACAACAGTAGAAATGGAAATACAAACTTTATACAGTTGCACTATGTTGGTGGTCCTCTTCTGCCAGCATGTGCAGTTCTGCAGCGTGCTTAAGCCACACACAGAAACCAAATTGTCCAGCTGTGTGGTTTTACTATGCCAGTTTCAGTGCTTTTAGGACCACAAACTTGAGCAAAGGCTCAAGTTTTCCTGAAGTTGTCTGCCTGTGACTGTTCTTACCTGTTCTATCTTCAGTTTCCCCTATATTAGATACTATAAGGTGAGTTCTCTAGAAGAGAAACACTTTCAAATTTGTACTTTTTACTAGACTGTTACAGATTCAAAATTGCATCTTACTTTAGTACATGTTGGCATAGAAGTTTGAATGTGACAGCACATCTGTAACAATTTACTTCCGTACTAGCAAAGCTCACTTTGATTATGACTGGGTGCTTTTAGATCCACTGGGCAAAAATAAAAGAATGTAGTGCAGACAGGAAAAATATCTCCCATTCCTGATGCCAGGAATAAGATATTTTAAGGTAGACCATTCTAAGTATCTGAAAGACCATATACAAACTGGGAGCACTTTAAATATGTTTATTCAGCAGCTATTACAATCAGCCTCCAAAAAACTGGAGTCCCCTCTTGTTTCTGAACCGTGTCAAGTGATGAAAATGCCAAGGAACATTGAAGCTACACAGTGCACTCCTTTCTGAGAAACAGACATGTCTAACAGGGATTAATCTCTTTGAAAAGGCAAAATATAAATATATACACTCTAAATTCACAACAACAATTTAAACGCACTACATTAATTCAAGTCGGGGGAACAGTGGACAAATCCACCCTCATGTAAACTGCAGTCGTAAAATCTCTCTGCTGTCTTCTCCTCAAACCCTGTCCAGTTTGGGTTAACTGTGATCTGCCTAGCGCAGAGCTGAAATACAGAAGCACTGAAGTGTTGAATCTCAGGGGCTGTGCACAGGACCAGGAAGTGGGGTGACTGATGCTCTGTTCTCTACACGTTGCTCAAGGCATCCACACCAGGAAGAACCTTACCTGGAAGCAGTTAAAACACAGAAGTGAGGTTAAGAACCCTCTTGCAATTGAAGCATTTAAAATAAAATGAGAGATTATAGATTAAAAATGGAAAAGACTGGCTCTATATACACTCCTGTTCACAACAGTGGCTCTTAGGGCATGCGGGCACATTTACACTGTTCCACAAAGTAAACATCTTTCAAGGCTGTAGTGAGAGCTCATCCAGAGCACAGCCTCCCTCAAATGTCAGCAGAAAGATGCTGAGTGTACCACAGTCATCAATTCTCCATTTACAATAATGGGAAGTGTCTATCCAAGTCTCTGCTTGTGTCAGATCCAAACAGCCCAGATCTTTTTCCACTCAGTTTGATGGCAAACAGGTTTTTGATTGGATCTAGGGGGTTGCTGCATATTTTCTTTGATCCCTAGCGGCACGTAAAAGGAATTTTGGAGTGTGTGGTGGAAACTTTAAGAAAGAATTAAGAAATGAAACCTCCTACAAAGCTCAAGTCTTTAAACACCCAGGTCTGGGTATTTACAAGCCTCATTCCAGCTGACGGAAGTAAGGAATATGCTCACCTTTGAGTATGAGGTTCCAGATTATGAAAGTGGAATGTTTTCCACAGCATTTTTAAGCCTTTTGTCCTACTTTAATTACAAAGAGAGACCATTCTGGTTTTGCTTTTTTCCAGAAATCCTACTTTTTGATGCTCAAGCTGTGTGGCAGCCCTGAATTTTAACACTGTTCACAACTCCCTGGTTTGCTGGTTTTTTTTCCCCCTTGGATCTTCAGAAGCTTTTCCAATTAGCAAGACTTCCGTTACATTTAAAAGATCACACACACAAACCCACATTTTGGGCCAAAACTTAGACAAGTTTGTCCTTTTGAATCAATCGGTTGCACAGTGTTTCCTTCTAACCATCTGCATTCCTTCCCTTTCCCATCACTCCCTAGGCAACAGAAACAAAAGCTCTGTCTCGCATAGAACTGCTGGAAAGTACCAGCTGCAATGCAGTTTACTGCAGTTTCTCTTCCACAGAGAAGCTGACAGCATTAGATAATTTACACACATTGGGAAACAGCTAATTACCAGAGGAAATGAAAACTCATTTAAAGTACAATGTTACTCATTAGAAGAGCCCTGTAAATTCTCACCATTTTGAATTGCAAGCACCCTCCTGCAGGTTGGTAAGTGAGCACCAGAGGGCTCCCGAAACCAGGGGATTTCAAACAATGCGCTGGAAAGGAGGCTTCTGGCAACAATTCCAGACTATTCTGATGAGATTTCCCTAACAGCCACTGGGCATTTTAAGCAGTCTGGTTAGTGTGCCTCAGGGGATCATCTACAAAACAGAAACAGCATGCTCTTGAGGCCATTTTATTTTCCATTCCAGCGGGTTTGCCTTCTGGGAGTGGCAGACTGTGCTGTTTGCAAGAATACTCCCGTTTTCTTTCCTATCTTCCTCTAGGAGGGTTACAAAAGAAGAGCAGTGAGGAGGGCTCACTGCTCAAAAGCTATGTGCAACTCCACGTGGTGGAACAGAAATGACATTCACTTTACTGTTGTGTTTTCTTGAGTATAGACACATGGTAGAGTACCCAGAACTACCTGATTTGCTAAACAGGTTAAGATAAAAGAAGAGTTACCCTCTAGCAGTTCCAGGCTGGCACCACCTCCCGTGCTGACATGGCTAACTTTATCCTCAGTGTTCCACTTTGCACAGCAAGTGGCTGTATCTCCACCACCTGTGGTACAAACAAGATCAGAGACACAAGAAGTTCAGATTCTCTGCAGTTTAAGGGCCACAGCCTTGCTACAAGCTGGTCCTGCTGCCAAACACTCCACATTACTACATACAGCAGTTTTTAAAGCCCTGACTTCAAGCTGAAGCACAGGTGAAAACATGAGGAAAGAAAACCAAATCTGACAAGTATTTTTAGCATGATACTGGCAAGCAGCTTCTTGTTGCATTTAGAAAGACAAGAGCACACTCATACAACTTACCAATAATGGTGATGCTGCCCTTTCCAGTTACTTCTACTACTTTGTCCATCAGGGCTTTGGTTCCTTTGGCAAACTTGTCCCACTCAAAGACACCGACTGGACCATTCCACACAATCTGCTTGGCCCTTCCCACAACTTCAACAAACTTCTTCACACTTTCAGGGCCGCAGTCCAAGCCCTAAGACAAGTAAGAGAAGCCACTTACTGCTGGCCCTCATCTCAAGTCACCCGTGTCTAGCTGGGATCTCAGAAGCTTCCCCTTCACCCATGGATATAAAGCAAAAGTTCCTCTACACACCAAGGAACAGATTTGCCAGCAGCTGCTGCAGTAGGGTGGAGTGTGGTGTGGTACCAATCTTCCTACTGTTAAGAAGTGATTTTTAAATCAATGTCAGATGGCTGAAGCCTTGGTTAGAAACTTTTGCCAACTGTACTTAAATTCCAGTCAAATAAAAGGGATTTCTACTGTGTCCGTATCTGAAAGGTTTAGAGGAATTTTGTTGTTTTAATCCAACTCTTACAAAAGCTACTTTAGACTTAAAAATTCAGAACAAAATGGCTTCAATTTCATTAAACCAATATATTCTATGCAGCTTGACTGCCTTCAGAAGCATTTGCAAAGGATCACAATGACTCTTTCCATTCCTTTAATGTGTCTTTCCTGCCCCACTGCTGGCCATTACTTCTGTTAGTGCCTTGCCTATTAATACCCACCATCCAGCCAGCAGGAATGCCGGAGGCCACTGTGGCTTCCCCAGTCTGTGCATTCTCATCAAATTTGTTTGCAGTGACGAAGTCAACAGGCAGAGTAATCTTCACACCGTTCTTCTCTGCTTTGGCCATCAGGTCCTTGACAATTTTTGATCCCTCTTCATCAAACAGAGAGTTGCCAATCTAGAGAAGTTAGTTGGGAAAAGTGAGAGAGGTGTTTGTTCAGTTACTGGTCATTACAGAAGAGAACAGCAGCAGTCAAGCCAAACTGCTCACACAACAATTCTAGAAAGACTTTCTTAAAGTACCCAGCTAGACATAGGCAGCAAAGTGACTGTCAAGTAACTTCTCTGTGCTCCCTGCTCTTGTAGAGTTGAGGTAGAGAGTTCTCAATACAATATACGAGGGACATCCTGACCATACTCTTTACTAGGAGCAGACACTGGATTGCTCTTTTCATACCTCCATGTTGTTGATCACTTTGAGGAAGGTGAATGCCATTCCACCACCAATGATCATCTCATTGACCTTATCCAACATGTTACTGATCAGCTGGATCTTATCCTGAACTTTGGCTCTGGTGACAGAAAGAGAGAAGGAAAAATAATGAATAACAGCCACTGCCCCAAACTCCTCTGACAGAACTTAGTCTCTAGTAATCTTTAGCTAAGACAACATGAAGCTTTACAGGGACTTCTTGGATTGAAGCAGAATTCATCAACTGCTATTCAGTAATGGCAATATCATGACTATGGCATATCAAGGCCATTCTGAGAGAATGAGCCAATAAAGGAGTTGTTGGAAGTAGGCAGGAAGGGAATCTGTCAACATATCAGGACAGCATTAAATAGCAACTTACAAGAGCATTATTCATCCCTCCATGGTTTTCCTATTTAAATATAAACTTTGTTTAACACTTTACAGCCTGATTTCCCCTGTTTGTCCAGCACAGCAGAGCAGAGATCAGAGCACTGCCATTCACAGCCACTGTCCAACCCCAGATTCTCTGTACCAGCTCCCACACACCCAGCTCCTGTAACCCACCACACTCACAGAACAGCTTTAAACTACCAGGCTGATGTGTGACACAGAACTGCGCTGCCCAAAAGCGGATGACTGCTTTTGACATGAGATACAAATGGTAATGGAACAACAATACCAACATTACATTATGTAGGAATGGCAGAAGAGGCAGTAAATAGACAGAAGTCTCCTGTCTTCCCTCTTTAATGCCATGTATGAAATTTTTGTTGTTATCTAAAAGAAAGCTTCATAAAAGAGCGTAGGAAACCACCCTGAGCTAAACCTAGGCTGGCAACCAGAAGACTTGCATTATTGTCTTAGTTTCACAGCACCCTGCTTAGTTTCACAGCACCCTGCTTAGTTTCACACACCACTTCCTCTTCTTGCTTTAGTTTCCCCATCTCTGAATGGATAATTGTATGAATTTCATTAATGAAATGCTTTCAGACCTAACCATACAAAACAGGTATTGCCTCTACAAATGCAATCTTATACTGGTCACAGAGAGCTCTGGTGTGAACCAGCCACTGACCCCAGTTTAAGCCATGAAGCTGCTGATGTTGCTACACTGTGGGAACTGAATGGGTGAAGAAGCATTGATGGGATGGTACAAAGCCACAGCAAAACCCTGTGAGGCCTGTCCTGCTGTGTTCAGCTCCAGGCAGAAAACATGAAGGTGAATTAGTTTTGTTTCTTTTCCTTGCACATACCCTGCTCCTGGCACTGAAGTACTTTCCTGCACATGGTCTTTGCCAACACAGTTCATTTCCAGTTTCCTTGTTAGTACAGTTCTCAGTTCATTTTCTAGGCCAAATTTTGTATATATAAGCAGTAACAAGCCTGCAGCTGGACCACATGCAGCTTACAAGTGTGACCTCCCTGTGGTGCAATCAAGCGAGAGTTGCTCATCTGCCATCCCACCTAGGAACCAGATGACCCATCAGTGGAAGGGTGATGCTTTCAAACACATAAAGGTGTTTTCTGGCTCTGAACCACTCTGAGCTCTTCCTGTGACTAAGATGCAGTCAGCATTCATCAACCTTTGGTCACACAATGAGCTTAGTATCAAGCTCCGGGACCAGGACATGCTGGTTACTCTGATCATGCACCTCAAAAGAGCTTATTTTGTTCCCATTGGATTTACAACACTTCCAGACTTTACAAACAGGCTTGATATTTTAACATTTGGGCCACCCTAGCTGCTGCTCTAACTCAAACATCTGGTAAGATAACTAACAAACTTTCCCCTGGTGATATTCATGCTACTTCCATCAAAGGCAATGAGGCAGGTATAGTGCTTAGTGATGGGTCACCTGCAGCTGTAAACTTTGCAAGGGTACTGATAGAAAGAAAACAAAGCATTGTTCAGTATAACTAAGGTCACAGAAGTGCCAAACTTTATGTGAGAACTGAAAACTAGTTCTTAACACACGTTTGGGTGCAAAGAGCAGTAATAAGCCACATACTTCTATCAAGAACACAGGAATGTCACCATGTCCCAGCTTTGTATTACTTAGCAAAGTATTTTAATTCATCTGATAAACTGAAATACACCATCATAGAACCATGGTGCTGAACTAAGAACACGTATGACATAAATCAGCAGCAATGGGAAATTATTTCTACACAGAAGCAGTCACTTGTTTTTTCAGGTTTCTCTGCACAGAACTTAACTGCTGCAGAAGAGCAGAGGCCCATCCAGCTACAGCAGGTCATCATTGCATAATGACAGTCCATGTCACTTTCCGCAGTGCTGAGCCTGCAGGATGCTTGTACTCTGGACTGTGGAGGAAGGGTCACTGACAATGCTTCAGGGCCATCGTGTGTATCTAACAGGTCTTCTGGGTCATCTGTGCAACAAACTCAATTTGGGGAATGTAAGAGGTCAGGCGATACAACGAACTCCCTGATAGTATCGCAGGAGTGGACATGATCAGTTAGCTCCTCTCTAATGACATCTTACAGAGATCTTGGGACTTACCTACAGATCTGAACTGCAGATGCAATTAAAGGCAAGCACTTGTTTGAATGAAGCCAAAATAGCTTTTCATTTCTTAACAGAGGAGTTAAACAGAAATACAAAATTCTTATGTTTCTTGAGTCTTACCCTCCAAGAATTGCTAAGAAGGGTCTCTCTGGACTCTCCAGGGCCTTAGCAAAATAATCCAGTTCCTTCTTCATCAGGAAGCCAGCAGCCTTCTGAGGCAGGTTGACACCTACCATGGAGCTGCAGAATAAAAAGAGTGAGGAAAGAAAAACTGCCTATCAGCACAGGTCCAAACAGCCCTGTGTCTAATAAAGGCAATCCTTTAGTCAGCTGCAGGAGGGAGAACAGCTACCACCTGCATGAAAACAAACACAAGGTTTTGTTTTCCTAGTTCGATAAGGTGGCTTTACACAGTTTCTGAGATAGTTTTTGCACAGACATATCACTATGCAAGACATTTATACTGTTTAGAGTGATCCAAAACATTGAGGGACAAATAAGCACAGTGAGAGCAGAAATGCCTTCCTGTGATAGCACTGGATTATGAAATCAAGCTCAATGGGGACCACTGGAGTTTGCTCTAACTGGAGTTAGTACAAATACCTAAACCCACTCCATGAGAATTACCAGTCTGGAGCTATTAATCTTTTGGAAAAGAGTTCTGCTTTAATTGCAGGACAATTTATACATGTCTCAAGCAATAATTTTTATATCTTGAAAGCATAAAAGGTCAGTTTAAGTTTTAAGAGTTTCAGCTGTCTTCTGTTCCCTGAGCGCATGAAACGGCATATACTACTGACACCCACCTCCACTAAATCCATTACTTTGTAGCCAACACTGCAGAAGGATAATGGGATAAGCCCAAAAGGAAAACTCCCTGGGGCAAAGCTTTATGTGTTTCCACAGCAGACATCATTCTGCAGTTCTGCCTGTGGAAGGAAAATGGATACACACCTGTGAGCTCGGTGGGCAGTTCCAAAAGCATCATTGACATAGACATCTCCCAGTTTAGAAAGAGAGGATCTGAAAGCCTCCACTTTTGCAGAATCAGCCTTGATCTAAAAAGAGAAAGAGCAACAGGTTTTTGCTTTTCAGGTACACAGAGTTGATCCTGAAACTAAAGTCACAGTCAGCAATTTGCCTTGTAAACCCAAAGCAATGAAAGGCCAGCTGGAGAAACATATCAGTTCATCACTGTATTTCATATGCTCTTTCCCAGTCCAGTAGGAGCAACAAAAAGGTTTAAATGGTTTAAACTGCCCAAGAGTTTATTCTTGCTATTACAGGCCTGAGGACTCTTCCCACTTCAAGTTTCTAGCAGAACAGGAACAAACTGCAGTGCTCCTGGCCATTCAGTCCCTCTCCAACAGACCTCCAGTTTTAGTGGTGAACACAGGTAATGCAGAAAGGGTGTGGAGAGACAAGGCAATGCCAAGATGCAACTTAAAAACCCCATGCTTGCTCACTAAACAAAGCAAGCATGGCCTCCAATTGCCAAAGGTAAAATAATGAACTCCTGAAGAACTGATTTAGCAATTGCATTGATTATTAACTGATAAATAACCTGCACACTACAACAGGACATAGAGAAAGCAGCCAGCATCAGAGAGCTGGAGATAAGCTTAGTGTGTAGTGGGCAAGAACAGACACACAGCCAGGCACAGATCCAACACCATGGGGACAATGGCAGGAAGGTGCTCTAATTAATGGCAGATGGGTTCAGCTTTGGGTGTGCTTTTACCCACACTGCCTGAGCAAATGTAAGCCAAAGGGACCACAAGATTATAGAACTACACTGTCAACTGCTCCTTCACTGCATAAAACCAGGCAATTCACCAAGAGACTAAATGCTTCTGTTAAAACCAGTAGCATCTGTAAGCAGGACACAAGAGGCTCCAAGTGACGAACCACAATCACTTGATCTGCTTTGGAAAGCCACAGTTTCTAAGCATCAGTTAGTAACCTGCAGTCTTGCACTGCTATTTCCATAGCACAGACTTTCACCTCTGTCAGGACCAGAAGCAGGTCTGTCAACAGCACCTCTCCTGTTGTGCTCAACTGCAGTGCAGGCTTCTACACCCTGCCAAATAAGATGAAAACTACAGAAATGCACTTGGGACAGTTCCCAAAGCAAATTCCATTCTTGCCCCACTCTTCTTCCTGCCACCATACTGGCTTTCAGTGGCACACAGTTTTAGTAATTAATTGCTGCATTTCTCACTGCCATCTGCAAGGGCTTACTACTTCTCTAGGCTGGTTTTTTAACTACAGGAGTCCTGTGTCAGCCCATAAAGGGCACCACACGATGTCAGCATTCCACTCCATACACTGAACCTGAAAAGAGTCAAGGCCTGTGTAAAGTCATCGGGGTCACCATCGCCAAGAAAAGCAGCTGTCTGGAGCAAGCGTTCTTCCTGACCTTCAAGAAAATGTCAGAGGTGCAAGGCAGCCTGGTTCTGGATGTCTGCTCTTAAGAGCAGGCAGCAAAAGGGTTTAAAACCTCTCTGCTGCAGCATATTTAAGTATTATATTAAAACAATAGCCAGATAATCAAGAAATAAGCATCATTCTTACAGCCCCAGTAGCAACAAACCATCTCCAACAGACTTTGGGGGTTTGTTTTAGATATCCCAAAAATAAAGTCTAATAAGAATCAACCAATTTCCTGCACAACCCTATTTTGCTCCTTCTTTTACAGACTGCACCACCTTCATGAGTCATCTATAGCCTTTCACTTCACTTGTTTCATCTTGGAAATTCAATGTAATTGACTCAAACTTCTGCACAGCATAGTACAAATGCTGGGACATGTTGAACTAAAGATCTCTGACACACTTCTGGAAGCAAATTAATAAACGAGTTTAATACAGGCTGCTGTCTTCTTATCCTTCTGCAGCAAAAAAGGTAGTAAGACCAGAGCAGGCATACAAAAAAGCCGCACTTGAAGTTTTACCTTGTTCCCTGATGCATCCTTCCCTTTCCCCTCTTCTTCTACATGGAATCGGAGGTTCTCTAGCAGGATGATGGAGCCAGCTGCAGGATTAGCACAGGCTGCCTCCACCTCAGGACCAACACAATCCTTCAGGAATAAGACCTCCCTGCAAAAACAAGATGAACACTGTCATCCCACCAGTGACTCTTGCTTTCAGAAAGGAAAACATCCAGGTCCACTGATAGAGAGGCCTGGTGCATGCTGGATTGCTCTTCTAATTCACCTGCCCATGAGTGCTTTAAGCTCCACAGCTACTGGTGCCAAGGAAAACTTCTCAGGCATAGGAACACCATCCGGACGACCTAGGTGACTCATCAAAACCACTGACTTAGCTCCATGATCCAAGCAGTGCTTGATGGTAGGAACAGCAGCCTTAATTCTGTAATAGCAGAGAACAAATTAAAAAGGATTCAGATAGAGTTTACCAGGCAAACAGATTTAGTGACCACTTACACAAAAGCCTCAAGAGCTGTCCCTCAAAAATGACAAAAGTAATGGAGGAGAAGAGCATGGAAGAATAATTATTTCAGAAGCCCATCCTACCTCTGGTGCTTACACAGTTCACCCAACCTCTCATCAAAGAGGCATCACCACCAGCAAGTCTCTGAAAGGGACACTGGGCTTCTTAGGAAACTGTCCTTGCTAGAACAAGTGTCTAGGAGACTAACCACATCCCACAGGGCACAGCTGTCCTTATGGACCTAATCCAACCTACTCTTCTCTGAGGGACTGTGACAATTCTGGAGCACAGACCAGAAAGCATCAGCAAAATTCTCCATCCCAGCTATGTTTTCATACATTTCACTGTTATCTTCCAGGTGATGTAGGACACAGGAGTGAAATACATTTTGTAATCTAAACTGTGCTGATTGCTCCTAGCTAAGAAATGTCAGGACACAATTGAACAGAACCAGGCTTCCTGGTTTAGTCAGTGATCCTGACCAATAAAGAAATGATGGGTATGCTGAGCAGTGAGCATACTGTGGTGAACAAAACTGGCATCTGTCTGTAAGAGACAAGCAAGGCAAGACATTTGCTATAACCATTTCTAAATCTTGTGTCTTTGTATGCTTCATTGAAACAATTATTCTAACATAAGCCAACAAGTTCACACAACTGCAGTGTAACCAGAAGGCAAAAAAGGATACTACAAAAAAATACAGCAAATTTTTACACACAGCCAAAGGGATGTGGCTGTGAAATGGTCACAACACTTCAACCATATTTAAAGAATGAAGTTTAGGGTCTGTAAAATTACAAGATTTTTTCTATATGCTTTCCATAGTGAGAAGAAGCCTTGCAGTTAGTAGTAATAGCTACAAAGGTTTTAATTAATAATTGATGACCTTCTCCGAGACACATCCAATAGTGTGGTATGAGCAATGACAGGTTAATCATGGTAGTGTTCCAGGTACTGCTAAAAGAACTGGGCTAAAATGGGAAAGAAAACAGACTTTGGGGCTTCTGTCTGAGATGGGAATTAAGACTCACCTTTGATTGTTGGTTATTTTGTGATCCTTCATTGGAACATTGAAGTCAACCCTAAAAAAAAGAAAACAGAAATAAAATTAAATACTCAACAAATTCTTTTACAAAGACCAAGGGAACCTGCCAGTAAAGGCACTGGATAGAACAGCAACATGACAATTACAGGAAGATTTTTAGCTCTGCCTTGTGTACAACTTCTGTTTTGAAATCAGGACATTATCAGCCAAACTGAGAACAAACATCTGCTGGAATGACTTAGTAAAGCTGTGCCACCGAGGCATCCTAACGCTCATGGCAGCAGTAGCAAAGATGCTCAAGCAGGAAATAAAACTGAGATTGAACAAGCTCCTCACAACCTTTTCGTTTTAAACAATGTACCCTTGGATCATGAACTAGGAGCTTCCAAGGGAAAGGAAACAAATAATGAAAAGTGACACTGTGCTGTCTAATGAGGCCTCCAAGATGTTTGGCTGGATTGCCACAGCAAGCAAGCAGCCTCCAGGAAGTGGTCCAGTTATCACCTACAACTTTGAATTTCTGTCCTCCAATTTGTCTGCAGCCAAGTGCTGGGCTTATCACATTCCCATTGGAAAACCTGAGGAGGATCTGGAGGTAGATCTTGCCCTACCTCTGCCAGCTGAAGGGATGGAAGGGAGGAGTTTCATCAGCCATTTCTCACTAGCATCCCTTGTGCCCACGTGCAGACTAGCAGCAGCAGCAGGAAACTGTGTTGCGTAACGGCGAAGGCAGAAATTACTCATAGATCTACAGGAGGGAAGAGAACTGGCTGCAACAGCGTATCAGAACGAGGAAAGTGAAACATGGCCTTCAAGTTCACCCTCCATCGTTCTGTATCTGTATTAAACAACAGCAAGACTCACCAAGTTACTTGAATTCTCTTGCAGCCTGCTCAGCACGAGAAACAGACTGAAAGAACAACAAAAGCTGCCAGCAAAACAGGAGTAGCTGAGCAGAAAGGAATTGAACTGGCAGCCCCACGGTGCAGGGGATGAATTCTAGAAAGGGGAAAGAAAAGCATTTTTCGTGCCATTTTATTGTCCTATTATTCTAAAATGAGAGAATAAAAGAATAGTTTGCTTTACAGAGCCGTCAGAGCTACAACAGGAAGACACAGCTCACCCTTCTGCCCCACTGCAGGCTACCGAAATCTGAGCTCCCCTTAAACCCTTTCTCCTCCCCATTCCCAACTTCTCTAGAAGCTTACTTTAGGACTGGAAGTTAAGCAGGTTATGAGTATGCCAAAATTCTGATGACTACGAGAAGAGAAAAAAAGGTATTGGTTTCAGTAGTAGTGAGAGCACATGGTGCCTCTGTTCAGGGAAATGAGAAGCAGGCAGCAGAGACTGGCACCACATTTGCTGTTTCATTCGGTTTTAGTAGCTCATCACTGGATTGTAAAGACAGATTAAAGTGCACTAAGTATCAAGACCAAGAGCTGACTTAACCCATCCTTTGCCACTGCAAGGGTGTTCCCTGCAACACAACTCAGAAAAGGTACAGCCAGTCAGACTGCAAAAATACCCAAACTCAACTCTTACAGAGATAAAAGGGATCTTTTGTTCACCAGATTTCAGAAGCACGTGTGAATTCCGAGCTAGCTTCTTCACTCATTACAGGGCTAGTTTCTGCCAAGCAAATTTCTAGGGAACTACTACGTCTCACAAAATAAGACAGAGACACGATGAAAAGTGGAAGCTGTCTGGTACAGACTACAAGAAAGATAAGTTTGAGTTCTGTTCTACCTGCGCACTCACCGAGCAAGGTACCAGCCACACAGCAGTCACATTTCAGTGACCTTGGACAAAGAACCCCACAACACGAGCACTTCCAGCAGGATGTATCATGACATAACTCAGGGCCCTTATCTCCAGGAATCTGGCAGCAATTCCAACATTAGGCTTTCAGCAGGCCTTGATACTTTATAAATAAGCTATAAACTCCTATTTTAGTGTTTTACAACAGGATATGCTGAATACCTGCGACTTAACTCATGCTGCAAAAAGCGGAATTATTATTTTATTGGGGTAGAGCCGTATTTTCACTTTTCTATTGCAACGGGCTTGGGATTTGCAGGAAAGAAAGAGGGAAATGGGGAATAGTGCTCCCCCGGCTTTCCTCTCAGCCTGTGGACGATACATGTGCATTAGAGCGACATACAAAGGCGGAGCTCGGTGGTTCCGCTCCCGGGTACCTCGGCACTGCCAGAGAGCGTGAGGCTGCGTTCACAGCCCTCCGCACAAGGCAACGGACACGTTTCTTTGATGGATAACTCTGGATGTATGGAGTCTTTCCAAGAGCCAGAGTACGCGAAAAACAAAAACGAAATCCCACCGAAAATCATTTCCCAGGCTCAGACGAGCAGCCGAGGAGGGAGATGACTTGTTCCCGCCTGGGAAAGCTGCGTGTGAACCCGCCCAGCCCCCAGGCACCCGCTCGGCCCCACCGCAGCGCGGAGATGGGGCGAGTCAGCGCCGGCGGGGCCCTGGGGGCCGCGGGCGGCTCCCACCCTCCTCCATCCCTGGGAGGCACAACCCTCCCGCCCTGCTCGCGGGACTGAGGGCCAGCCCCGGAACAAGGGCACCAGCAGTACCCCCAGGGACTGCCGCTGCCGGGCCGGGCCAGGCCGGGCCCTTCCTCCCCTCACGGCACAGCTGGAATGCGTGAGGCCGATCCCGGATCCTCACCTCATGACGACCCGTTTGCCCTTCACGTCCACCTTGTCGAGAGTGAGCTTGTTGGAGAGAGACATGTTTGCTCCAGACACTACTCAACCACACACTCCGCTCTGTTCCGCTGCCGCCTCCGCTCTGCCGCAGCGACCGCCAGCACCGCCGGCACACAGCTCGCCCCGCCCCCGCCCGTCAGTGATTGGCCCGCGCTGCCCGCCGCGCATCACTATTGGTTAAGCTGCCTGCCCGTCAGCGGACCGCCTGCCCCTGCAGGAGGCCTGGCTGAGGAGGGAGGCCCGGTCACGTCCCGCACGCAGCCGGCGCAGTCTGTGGCGGTGTTACCTCAGCGGCTGGGAGAGGTGTTACAGCAGCGGCTTCTTCCGCCCGGGCCCGAGACCCGGTGAGACCCCAGCCCCAAGTTAAAATACATTTGATTATAGGTTCAAAAATGCATCTGCGAGCGCACCACGCTCAGTGTTTTTTCTGGAGCACAAGGCAGAGAGGTTCATGGCAGGTAACAAACCTGCCTGTCCTAACAGCACTCATATTCTTCCAGCTTCTGGAAATAATCAGCTATTTGTTTTGTTTCTCCTTAAGTACTTTGTACGATTTCACTGAAATGAATCCTCTTTTATTTCCAATCTCGAAACTACTGAATTAATAGTTCTGGGTCTTACTTGAGGGTAAATTGTCCATAATGGTTGAATATGTGTCAATTGGCAAAGGCTGGAAACCTTCACAGTCAGTACTTCTGTCTGGTGTAGGCCCAGCATCACAACTGAAAAAACAACGCACAACCTGGGATATTTTTTAAATGACCTAGTTTAATACTTCACAAGACAACTAGGAAAAACCAGGAATACGCTTTCCAGAAGTGTGGTTTATGTGGTGAGTTCATTTTTTTTGGTTTTTTAATATGCAGACACTGCTGAGAAAATTGTGATAAAGTTGAGTGCCTGACAGAGTGGTTTGTCCTTGACAGAAAGGCCAGATTTAGGAGAAAGGCTACAACAGACAAGCAAAAGGCAGGGAAAATAGAAGAAAACAAGCACGCCCTTACAAGAAACAAAATAGGAAGATAGGTAGAGAGGCAAACTAAAGCATTGCTCACACATGGATGAAAACATCCAGCCTGCGTGGGCAGAAGAGCAGGAGCATCCTGCTGCAGGACTTGTCAGAAGGCTTGGAAAAGCCTGCATGGGCTTCCAAGACAGGTTAGAGACATCAGTTTACCCAAGTGATACAGCTATCCTAACCACAATAGAAGCTGAAATGACACATGGGAACAAAGTAATAGGAGATGTGAAATCCTCTATTATGTGGTCACTTCGTAGGCGGAAAACTTCTCCATAGTGTATCTGTGTGTCACTGTGGCTTATCATCTGTAGCTATAAATCATATAGTCAGGGTTCAAATTAAATTAGGTCCAATAATAGTTGTGATATTGACTCAGAGTAAACGTGGAGTGTATCCATGGGTCCCTGAACCTGCAGCATCCATCGGGATCTTTGTGAGGCAGAGAACCTGGACCAGTGGGCAGGGACATCCGGAAGTATCAAAGCTACTGCAACATCCACCAAGGCACAAGAGTCAAATCCTAAATTGATCCTGAATCCTTTCCAGCATCTGTGAGTGCTCTATTTTCGGATTCTCTTCCAGGGTTTGTTCAGCAAAAGAGCTGCCTCAGGAGTAGGGAGCTCCTGCATGCAAGTGTGGCTGCTAAGAGCTGCTTTTACCCTCAGAGCCTTAAGGACAACCAATGCTCAGTTAAAGGGACTGGCTGGGAGAATAAGGAAGTGATCCTGCAGAACCACAGGTGCTGTAACAATTTAACTGTTCTGAAGCTAGTCTGTTTCCTTGTCCCTGTTCTACTTTGTGCTGTGCTGCTTTCTTCAAAGAAATTAAAATTCCACAATGCTGACTCAGAAAGGAATGCTCTTTCCAGCTGCAGTCCATAACTGCTTCCTTGCAGCCTCTGTTACTTTCCCTAGTAAATGGATGTGTTCATTAGTAAAAGGCTTTAATTTAAAAAGCTTGCATGCCACCTCCTAGGGGTAAAAAAGTACAGAGGAGAAATGTCACAGTGCATGGTATGAACGCAGTAACTTGAGCAGCCACAGTAATGGAAGAGAGCTATATCCTGCAGCAGCCTGAGGAAAGGGAACAGTGGGACACTTGCTAATCCTGTTAGGACATTCAAGAATAAAGGACTAAGCAAGCCGTAAATAAAATGACCAGGAACACTCTACTACAACTATATAGTTCTAGTAGACTGGTATTGTAGAAGTCTGTAGTAATCTGAAAACAAAAACACTGTGACTTACAATGGGCAGAACTGCAGCCATAGTTCCTAAGGTGTACTCTGATTTTATGCTTGCTTGCTTTTTCTCTCTTCTTTTTTTTGTGAAGAACATGAAAAAGGGGAATAGGGAGGATGTCACATGAGAACTTGTGGTGGCAGAACATATTTCCACAGAGGATAAGGCCAGGGCACCAGAATGTGTGTTATAAAAAAGTTAGAAAGGAAGGGAAACTATTACAGATGTGTTTGAAACTCAAAGCTCCCTTCCATGCTTGAGTCACCTTTCTGTCCTTCCCTCCCATTGTGAAATATTTAGAACACACTGCAAATATTTAAAGAAAAAAGCCTGTGCAAACAGTTCAAAATCTGCACTTTTAAATTAACCAGTTCAACAAAGCCAGGAGGGCAAAGGACTGGAAACAAAAACCCCACCGATCTGGTGTTAGATCTGTGACCATTCCAGGAAGTAATTTCTAGGAATATAAAACAGAAGCTACACTTTAGACTGACATAGCCCTTGCCTGTGTGATCCTGTTTGCTTCCTTTAGCCAAAAGGAATGGGATTGTGGCAAGTTTAGACAGATCCCAGGCTTTGGTTCACTGGAGTGCACATTTACATAAATTAAGCTCAAGGGCTGTAGCTTGGAGACCCATAATCTGCATCTTCTTCTGTATTGTATGACCCAGCCTTCAAATTCCCTGCTTTATAACCACCCTCTGCATTTTAAGCTTCCACTTAAAAACAGGCTTCAGCACAAGTTCTAAGCTTTCTCTTTGCAGAAAAGGGGCACTGGGGTAGGTGGGCTGCAGAGGTGACACCCCACCAGAAAGCTGATCCCAGCACCAAGTGAAAGAGGGGAGATAGGAGGATGGAGCTCTGCTCATCTTTTGTGTTTGAAACTATCAATGGGAAACAGCTCCTTAAAGAGCTCTGCTGCTGGTGTAGATCAGGCCTTTGGGACAAAGAAGATGTCATATTTTGAGGCTATTATGTGTTCGCCGTGAATGGCTACTGAGGTCACGTCTGTAGGTGACTGTACCCACTCTGAACTCAAGAATTTTACAGCAGGGAACATTCATTTGTGTGCTTTGTAAATTATCAGCCAGCTATTGCTCTGTGGAAGTACCAGATTTAGAGGTGGACAGATTACAAGGGATTCCTTAACAGTGTGTGCACATGCAAAAGGTTAGCTTTCGCTTTTTATGCTGAGTGGAGTTACCCTCAGGGCAACTTTTCCACCTTCAGGGCCAGGCAGGGCCTCTGCTGATTACAAAGCACCCTCTGCACCATGAGCATTAGTAGGGAGGAGCACTGGAATTGAAGGACAAATTAGGCAAAAATATTAAGATTTATACCCAGAAGTTGACTACTGCTCTGAAGCTTAAAGTTTATGTGAACACAAATCCCATGTGTTCGCACCAGCTCTAGCTTTGTCTGGTTTGTGTAATTCCTTTTTGTAATGCTTAAAATAAACGTTTGATCTTACCCTCACTGAGGCCAGGATGGGCTTTGTACCCTTGGAGACTTACTATGCCTCAGTCAAGCTTTCCTTCCACAACGTACATGGCACATACCATATCCACCCTGCACACAGTGACAGACCAAGGGACTTTCGATCTATTTCACTGAACAATATGCTGCAAATCCGTATGTGGAGATTTACGAAAAAAAATTCTAGCAGATTTTTTTTTTTTTTTTAAACTCAGTCATAGTTAAAAGAAACTGTTCCATTTGAATGAAGAGGATTCACAGAGTCTCTTAACCCAAAATAGCTAAAGGCCTAAATTAAACAAACCTAAATGCTTTGGTTACTGTTTCTGTGCAGCAAGCCTGTATTTTCAAAACCCCAAGTGCTAAAACCTGTAAGTTTCCACACTTGTTGGGGCATCCTAGGCCAATGAGAGTCAGTCCAAGACGATAAAATTACAGGGTTGTGTCTTAACTTGAAAGCAAAACTGATCACCTTGGAAAGGCTTAGATGCAAGTTTAATCTTCTACACAACAGCAGAGCTACTGAAGGTGAAGACTTGTTCTACCTAAAATTAGCGGTTGCTAAACATATCTGCACAGCCTATGGGATCTCCCATAAATGAGCCTCAGACATTCACCTCCCAGTCCACTCCCCCCAGCAGCTTGGTCTCATGGACTCTCTCCCAGTCTGCTCCGCAATGCAGCTGGTTCTGCCCTTCCAGCTCCAGCCCAGAGTCATCATAGACACTGATGGAGGAGACATAAGGCATTCTAACAGCATCATATCCTGGGGTACCACGTGTGGCTTTTCAGTTGAACATTGCAGAGGAACGAATGGGGAGAAGCTCTGTGCAGCTGGCAGTAGAATCTGTTAAGTCAGCAAAAGAAATTCTTGAAGGAGATCACAGAACATGACTGAGAACAATCTTTGTATGGTATATTTTTATTATATAGTTCATAATTGCCATTACAATGATGGAGGCAGAGTCTTAAAAGAAGTGTGAGACTGCACGTTGCTAAAGAAATGTAACAGCTCTAACATTCCTCAACGCACTCATTTCCCCATTCTTCACACCAAAATGGAATATTAAAAAACCTATCAGATTTAAACCATTCCTTTGGAAGTTCTAAGCAAAAAAATAAACAGGTTTTAATAAATAGAAATGCTCTCTTGATTCCGTTGTGTTGTGTCAGCTTCCCACTCTTCTTCGTATAAAATGTCAAGTGTTTACTCTTTTAAAAGTTTATTGGTAAGATTCAAGGAGCAATCTTTAAAGCCTGGAGCATACATACTCTGTTTTTTAAATACAGCACAGGTTTTATAAATAGCTAGGTACAGAAAACAATAAAACAGACAAAGCAGTAATACAATTGGATGTGAAACTGCACGTTTCCATGTAATATTTCAATTTATGAATCCAAACTGTCTCCAACAGGAGCAACTATTTACATATTAAAACATTTACATTTGGGAAAACACATTTAGCTCCCACATTACTCCACTTGCACTGTACATTCAAACTGAACAATATTTGGTTCTTCAACATAAAGCACCTTATATGATATTTTAAGAACAAGATAAACATTCTGTGAGTCAATATCACACTTTTGGACAGGGAGTGTTGGACAAAGATCTGGACTCTGGATTTCTTAATCAGCTATGCATTACTTAAACACTGAGTACTAAATTCAAGTTCAAAAGACAAGTCCAGACACTGCTTTTCCTGGCATCCCTTAACACAAACCTCTTTCAGAAGTGCAACAGCGTTTTGCCTTCTACCAACACTACCTCTAACAGAAGCTGTCTCCAATACTAACAGCTGTTACAGTGAAAAAGCTTCACCTCAACTGAAGCCTTAACTGATCACAAGCACCTTATTTATACTCTGGTCTTTACTTAGTGATTTCCCCTCTCCTGAGTTTGATCCTCTGACTGCACTTACAAGCTGCTATCCCACTCCCTCTCAGCCAGCATTTTAATGCTCCTTATTCCCCCATAATCATCTTTGCACCTCATCAAGTATCCTGCTTTTGAAAAGTAACCTTATTTTGTTGTAAATGGACAAATGCCGGATTTCAGAGAAAATGGAAAAGCCTAGAAAAACATCTGCACTGGGAAAAAGTTGGCAATGAAACCAGCATTCCAGTAAACATTCAGCCTACCTACAATTTGGACAACAAAAGGCAGAACCCAGAGTGGTCTAAAAATACATTTGGAAATAACTGAACAAATTCTTCATGCTGCTTTACCTACCAACCAGGAATTTAACTCTAAATTACTACTCTATTTCCTGCAGGAAGAACATGATGCCTGCCATTTACATGCTAGACAAACCATAACCAGCACCTGCAGAAGTGAAACCCCCTTCTTGAAAGCATGGGGTGCCTGGATCTACCTGGTGTCTTCCCTGCACGATCAAGACCAGCCATCAGCATAATCCAGACAACAGTACATAGAGATTTCCCTTTCATCTGCAGAACCTTGCCAAGAACACCACTGAGAACAAGTGTGGATAAAGAAGAAAACAGAAATCTTTGGAAACATAGTTGTAGAGCACTAAGAATAAAACCCACCATTGTACGACCAGGTAACTATCTGGTTTGTAAGAAACAACTTTGCTGCTGAAAACTGAGAACATCATCTTATGGAATGACTTTGCAAGTAATCAGTCTCAGCATTTCTCAACACTACAATATAGACACAGATAAATATAATCCAATTTAAAATATAATCTATATTCACATAGAGATATTAAGAACCTAAAACCTGCAAGAGAAATATGCTGTTTCTTAAACTAGTAGCAGCAACAAATGATGATGTTCTCCTCACTGCAAGATATCAAGCACACCGATTTACTAAAAACACATTCCATAGCACAACTCTTCTGTTTTCATACACTGGTATTGTTCTGTTCTCAGATAAAATCCAAAAGCTATTTACTTATGAGATCTTATATACACAATCTATGTGCTGACATCAGACTTCAGATTAAAAAATAGAACACTGAGATCTCCTTTTTGTACTCCAAACTGAGTATTTCTCCTCTACAAGTACAAACTAGAATTGCATGTTTACACCATGAACTATATTTTGTAATGCAATTCACCATTACCGAACCTAGCAATTGCTGCAGACAGCCACCTCAGTAGAGATTTAAACAAACTATATTAAGTAATAAACAGGCAGGTAGCAACTGGGTGATGAACACCTCTTCCTCACTGAGAATATTTCTAATATTAATAATTTAATGATCAAACCCTGCATTCTGATACTTTGGTAATGAAGATTGTCTTAACTCAGAAAGCCTGGATCTAAACAGTCCAAGCAAAGGAGGTTTAGCTCGATCTATGGAGTAGATTCTGGACCATTCCTAGTATAAATACACTCAGTACCTTTACAAGCAATTGCTGTTAGTGGAGTATCTGATATAATTAATTCTTTGATGGTGTCATATCTGCAAAGACTGAACTATAAAGATTTTAAAGGCAATCCGTGGTGACAGCAGTCTATTCTGGTTCACTTACAGAGTGCTAGTAGATACTGGTAGCGAGCACTAACTACATTGCTGCCATCTTAAAAGCTAAACATTTCTGCTATATTACATCACATTCATACTGCATTAAGATACTGCAGGATTTTTTGGCTTAGGAGAGGTTGAAAATGAGCAAACCTCCCAACCCATTCAACCTTCAAGCAGACAATCTTAGTAGCAGGAGTGTACTGGGGCACGCAGGTGTAGAGTTAAACACTGGTACGATGTCAAAGCAAACCCCAAACCTCTCGGTTACCTCTGCCTTGCAGGAATCCAGATCACAAACAGTGAGATGATTTGAGGCTGGGAGTGTGAAAAGCTGGAACCAGATGTCTAAAGAAAAGGCATTTGAGAGGAACCATTCCTGGTAGAAGGCAAGCTGTGGGAATGAGAGGCGTCCTGGAAGTTCTGAAGTAAGGCACATCCATCTGCAAACACAGAACCTTCAGCATTTTGCAGATGCAGTCATTTGTAATTTTTTTAACACAGTACTAAACTTGACTGTTAAAAAACAGAAAACAAAACCTAACAAACCCCACCAAACAAAGAAACAACCCTGGAAAGTCACTGAAAAAAACCCAGCTTTCTGCAAGAAGAAATACATCTGAAAAGCCCTTCAGAAACAATCAGTACATGCACAGATATCTAGGCAGATGTCTCTGTTGGTTTTCCATTTTGCTTCAGGGGTTTTTCGCTTGGCAGGGGTGGGAGGAAAGGGGCAAGTCCTTCACAATGCTGTGTCATCATCTTCTCCAAAATCTCCTACCAAAAGTGAATGCTTATCTGGTTCACTAAGAACTACACTGTTCACTGAACGCTTGTCTGAAAAGAGAGAGTTTATAGAGGCTCTACTGTAGTTGATGATTCGATCCATTAAACTCAGTTTAGGTGAGCCTGTCCCAGTCTCATCAATTCCAATGTGGACACTGATTTCCGATGGGCTCTTGTGTCTCATTTGGCCACGGGCCCGGAACTCAAGTTTCTCAGGACTTGGTTTCTGGTACCTGAGGAAGGAAAAAACAGAAGATACCAGATTTAGCTCAGGTTGAAGAAAAGTACACCAAAATATGGAAAGTAACTACTCTACATGCTATGATCATGCACCAGCCAGAGACATTTATAATTCAATCTATTATACAGTGATGAAAGTTTCAGATTTTAAGGCTACTACCCAACCAGAGGCTAATTCTGTGCTTTTTGGCCAGGACACAGAACAGGTAAAGCTGATGCACATCACTCAGTATTTAACTGCTTAAGTGGTGCTGAGCATCTGCAAAACATACTGGAAAATGCATCTACTGAGAGTGGACTGCTGCAGCTGTCACTTACCAACTCTTCTGCTCTCCTTCCGAGAACTTGTGTCAAGTAAATAATACAAGATATCACAGTGCTACACTACTTCTAACTGCAGAGTAAGAAACAGCAACACAATGACAAATGCAGCAGCTTGATTTACTTAGTACAACAATCCTCTGTCAGTGTGGTGTTCACAGCTGCATTGTTTCAGAAACCAGAGTATCCTGACAAAGGCCACTAAGAAGTTCTCTGTTGTGAACACACTTCTGACTTGTGCATTTCTCTTCACATGAGAAATGACATTTTCAAACACTACTGTCTGAAGCACTTTGGACCAACTGACTCCTTTTGATGCTGAACACAGACCTGCATGAACTGTTCTGTCACAGTCCCATGCTTATTTTTGTGCCATTCTTAGTCAAAGACCTGAGCTTCGAATCCAAACTGCAAACCACAGAATGTTCATACTCACATCTTTAACAGCAGAGAAGAAAGTACAACAGAAACAGAGGAGGCAGCCATGGCTGCAGATCCCATCCAGGGCTGCAAAACCAAACCAATGGGAAGGAAAACACCTAGAAAATAAGTTCAGAGCAGGAACAGCATTATTCATATATTAATATACACAATTTCACACAGACTGTCTAATTTTAGTTGTATTTCTATATGTTAATAAATAGCCATAACGTGGGAGGACAGTTCACAGGTATACCCCTGCAACACCCTCAGGCAGAGAACTCTACACTTATTGACAGTCAGAAATAGATAATGCACTCTTCCACACAACAGTAAATCACTGCCATCTTCTGCTCACTTAGCACAACCTTATTTTACTGCAGGGAAGCATTCACATACCAGCAGCTATGGGAACTCCAATGAGATTATAAATTAGAGCAAAGACAAAGTTGATCCGGATCCTTTTCACAGTTTTCCTTGACAGATCTATACTTGCTACTACATCCATCAAGTCATCCTGCAAGTTAATATGTTAAGAGAGGTCAAAGAGATAAAAAAAAGTATACATGTAATTATCATACCATCATACTCTCAAGCTAACTACCATACATTGGATGTAACAGACTATATGTAGTAAGTATTTATGCTGCTCTAGTTTGTCCACATAGAGCCCACAGAATCAGCCCCAACCTTATTCCAGATGTCACTGTAATCCAGTAACACACAGCACTGCACATTTCAGCTCTAGACACTGACCACTATTTCTGTCAAGGGGTTGGTTGTTGATATGCAGGAAGCAGTGACTATAGCCCTTGGAGGTACTGTGGTATGTTGCTGAAATGTAATTTATATTCGTCAAAGGTCACTTTTTCCTCCTCTGCCCACTCTCAAACTTTAATTACCCCCAGATTCTGTGCCCAATGCCCAGAAAATGGGGAAGTTTCTTTCATAGGATAAGTATCACTATCGTAAACAAACATGACTAAGGCAAATTCTGCTCCAGTTCTCCTGGCTTAGGAAGGCCATACATGCCAGCAGTGTCTGAACCATTCAAGACATCCTGGGCCTTCTAACACCTCTCATCTCATTTTAATGAAGCACTCATTTCTTACCCTAATTAGGACCACATCAGCTGCCTCAATGGCTACATCAGTACCCGTGCCAATAGCAATTCCCACATTGGCCATAGCAAGAGCTGGGGAGTCATTGATGCCATCTCCAACCATGGCCACCCGCTTTCCTTCGTCTTGCAACTGTTTCACTTTGGCTACTTTGTGGGAGGGAAGAACCTCTGCGAACACTTTGGTGATGCCAACCTGAAGAGAGAGAAAACACAAACCTGTCTTGCAGCATTCCTACTTGCTATCAAAGCTTCTACCTTTAATAGCAAGGTCAAAACCCACATTATCACTCATGAGCTAAGTACCAAACCCATTTAATATGAAAATAGCTCTGAATCCCAAGTTGATGCTGCTTCCATTCAAAAAGGCTTCTTTTGTTCCCCTCCCCCCTTACTCTGAATGTGTTTACACTACCATTTTTCACAACAGCCCAGTTGTAAGCCAGCCACAAGTGACACCATGACACAACATGCTTCCTGTGAGTGGTCTGTAGCAAGCTGCAAACCCAAGCATGTGTGTAACAGCTTACCTGAGAGGCAATAGATCTTGCTGTTTTGCTGTTGTCACCAGTCATCAGGACAACTTCTAATCCCATACTCTTCAGAGTGTAGACAGCCAGCTCAGCTTCTGGTTTCACAGTATCAGCAATAGCTATCAAGCCACAAAGTACTCCTAAAAGGACAGAATGTGTTTGTAATTTTTTTACCCTAAAACAATAACATCCTTTTCCCCCCTGTAAGACCCATTCCAGAAGCAGTAATATTGACAGTAAAAAGCAGAACAAGAACAGGTAGCAAGGCAGCAGTGTTTAAGGCAATACAGAACATGGACTGTCCAACAACAACAAAAATATCCCTTTTCTTCCTCCTTCTCTTTGAAGTCTTTACATCATTTTTTAACTAATACTTAATTATCATTTGAATCTAATTATATTAACATAATTACACAACCCAAACATTTTAAAGTATTAGTTAACATTAATATTTAAGATGTTATAGTAATTATTAATATTAACAATATTATTAGACACTAGGAAAAAATTCCTAGTGGCAAGACATTGGAACAGGTTACTCAGAGAAGGCAGAAGACGGCTGTCCCTTCCCTGGCAGTGTTCAAGGCCAGGTTGGACAGGGCTTGGAGCAACCTGCTCTAGTGGAAGGTGCCCCTGCCTGTGGCAGGGGGTTGGAACTGTGCGAGCTTTAAGGTCCCTTTCCTAAACAAACCAGGCTGCGGTTCTGTGACTATGTGAAACTCTCCTGTCAACTAAGAAAGGCAGGAAGAAGTCTCACATATGAGGGTTTTATAAAACTAGCTAATGATTTCTTTACCTCCTATTATTCTGCTTCAGGTGTAACTTCTATGATGTTACTGCTTACTACTTTCTGTTCAAATGGTGTCAAATCAACCTCTGGATAAAAAGAAACAGCACTGAACTTACCATCAACAGCTGCTAGAACTGCTGTGCGACCTCTCCGCTCATGTTCCATCATGGCTTTATCCACTTCATTTTTAACAACGAGGCCGTTTCTGCTCATCCATTCCCGGTTCCCAATGAGAACACAGTATTTCTGAGAAGTCCTAGTAGCTGAAGGAAGAAAATGCAATCCTATCATCATATAGATAACGAGGAAGCTTCCCTCCAGCTAATCCTGTCCAGGTTCTCCCAGTACGCACTGAAATATCATTACAGATAATCTAAACAGAGTCTATTTTTCTCAATACTTTCTGCCCCATGAGTCTTTTCATGAGTCCTTGGCAAGAAAAACACTAACATTTCTTCAGTAATGGGAAGTTACCATGTTAGTGGACCAAGAATCACAGGTCAAAGGACAGTAAAGGACCAAGTCCCTTTCTCAGTGCTTCGAATTTATATTTAGCAGCCCAATAGATAAAAAAGACCTAAACAACAAACTGTTCTGGATTGAAAAAAAACAGTCAGTTCTGCAAATATACACGATTTTGGCTAGCAAATGCTAATTTAGGATGAAGCAAAGTAAAAACAGAAGAAGCTGAAAGACAACTGCAATGGATCTCCTAGCCCCATATTCAACGTGAAACTTCAAAACGTAATTAAAATGTCTCGAGTGATGTGCGACCATGAAAATCACTGGTGACCAACTACTTCACGTGTGCCTTGATGCAAGCCCAGTTCTCCAGGGCAGAAAAAAATGATTCTTAAGGATCCTGAAGAAAAGAGGAAGAATTATTCACTTTACTCTATAAGCCAGCGTTAGCTTACCTGGTAGCTCAGCATCGATAATCAAAGCAGGCTGCACCGATTCCTCCACGTTTTCCTCAATTTTCACCAGCGTCACGTTTTTAATATTGTTTTCTTCAACCATTTTATCTTTCCTGTAGAGTAACCCTTCAATATTGGTGACTTTACAACTAATGCCGCAGCCTGGGACTACCTGAAAGTCTGTACATGTCCCAAGGGTTTCCGCGTCCAGTTCCTAAAGAAAAAGGATGTAAGCTGAGACAGTTTTAAAAGATAAAAAGCATTCTGCATTTAGAGCCCCCTCAAAATAAAGTGCAGTCAAACTAACACTGACAGGAGCAGAGAAATATTCAATCATCAAAACGTAAGTTTGAACATCCAGTGCCTCTAACATGGTACTAAGTGGTTTATATGCCTCCACAATTTTCATCTTTCCCTAATGAATATCAATAACTTCATAAATAACTCAAGACTATTCATACACATTAAGTGCTGCAAGAGAGGTTCTTCCATAACACAAACTACTCTATTCCTGTATAAGTAACTTACCTTCTTGCAGTATTTTGTAATTGCTGCTCCAAGAGGATGCTCGCTGTTACTCTCTGCAGTCCCCACTATGGCCAGCATTTTGTTATGTGGTAGTTGGTTGCCCTCCACTAGAAACTTCACCTGTGTCACTTCTGGAGTGCCATGAGTAATAGTACCAGTTTTGTCAAAAACAACCACCTTCACCTGCAGCAAAACAGGAAGACTTTATTCAGCGAACACAGCTTCCTCGGGAAACCACCTATTTTAAACTCACTGCCATATGTTGGTGATGCATCATTTATCGCCATGTGCTGGTGTACATGTGATGATCTGCTCGGGCAGCAACTGGGAACATGCCACCAACACCAGCCTTTGGAGTTCCTGTAACAGTAACCCACATTTCTTACCTTATGTGCCATCTCCAGGGGCTCTCCTCCTTTGATCAGTATTCCATTCTGGGCTCCTACTCCAGTACCAACCATTACAGCCGTGGGAGTGGCTAATCCCAGAGAACAGGGACACGCAATGCACAGGACTGTGATGGAGGCTTGGAAAGCAAACCGGATTATCACTTCGGCAGCAGAAATGCTCTTGTTGTAACCCTGGTGGCAGAAGTTTTAGTAGTAGAAGAAATTGAACAATGGATGCAACTACACATTGCCTTGGATGCTAAAATATCTGCAAATATAAGCTAAAGTATGAATATTAAAAAGTTAAGCTCAGGCAAATTATGCAAAAGCTAAAATTAATGACCAAAGGACTAATTAACTAGTAACTTCAGTTCTATACTGCATATACCCATAAAGTGTTATATTTATAGGACTTTTTCCTAAATAAGGTACCACATGCTATAACTTTTATGCTGTAATGTAAAAGATACTCTATCAACAAATATATGCAGCAACAAAGAAAGAGGATATGAAAATTGTTTTCTTGCAAATGAATTATTTCTAATCAGAAATAGTCACGAACCAAGAAATCCATGATCTAAGCAACCCTAAGGTACACATTAGGATGGTCCTGATCTCCCTCTGGCATCTGTAATGAAGGTGAATCCCATTGATTTCAAAGAGGAATTAACACAGAACTACGCTGACAAAACTTCATGCACAACTGGAGCTTGTGGCACAAGAAGCTTCTGTTCCCCACAGAGAAGGGATGGAAATGGAAAATGTTGATGCTAAGTATTTACTATTTTAAATTAATGTCTTGTTTCTAATACTAGCTTTCAGGAGTTGATCAACAACTGTAAAAGCCTCTTTAAGTATAAATGTAGGAGGGGTAAGGTGTAAAAAAATGTAACAACACTAATAACTATAGCCAGCCACTGCCTGCAAGGATAATTCAGAGAAGGAACCACTGCAGTCTAAGAGACTTGCAGGCTAACTATTTATTAAACATTTCAAAAGGTGTTTAAAGAGATTTACTCACCAGAAAATATTTTTCTACTATTTCAAAATCCACAAAACCAATTATAATCCAGGCAAAAAGGGTAACCACAGAGACAGCCACAATACAAGGAACAAAGTAGCCACTAAGTTTGTCTGCAAATTGCTGGATAGGAGCCTAGAAAGAAGAAAGATGTCAGCTCTTGCAGCATTACGCTTACTCTGTGCCTTCAGACACAGACACGATCAGAGCTGCTGTTTGCAGCACAGTTGGCACACCACACTGTATAATTATGTATTGGCTTAATAAGATGATGAGGCTTGGAGCTGTAGATTGTATCCAAGTCCTTATTCAGCAAGATACTTCATTATGCAACTGCAATTCAGATCTAAACCATCTTAACCACTCTTCAAGTGATTCGCCATGCTGATGCCCAACTGATAAGCCAAAACCTAAATGTTTCAGTTGACAATACCTTTGAGGTCTGAGCCTCCTCCACCAGTTTAACGATCTGGGACAGAGTTGTATCAGCTCCAACATGAGTTGCTGAAATCAGCAGTGATCCATTCTGGTTAATAGAACCTGCAATAACTGTATTGCCAGGTTTCTTAGTCACAGGCATCGCTTCACCTACAAAAAGGGTGACAAAAGATACCAAGATATATTTTTCAGGAATATTATCATAGCTACCAACTCCTAGCATGCAATTAGAGGAGTGAGAACATCAGTTTCAACTTCCCTTCTCTAGATTAGTTTAAAGAAAGACATTTTTACACTGGCAAAAAGCATAAGCTTACCTGTGATAAGAGATTCATCTACCATGGAGTGCCCTTCAATAACACGACCATCCACTGGGAATTTGCCTCCTGGGATCACTTTGACAACATCACCTCGTTGAACCAGTTCAACATCAACTTGCTCTTCACTAGAATGATGTATAGTGTTTTAGTAAGAGACTGTCAACTGAAGTTACCAGGCAAAACCAGCTGTCACTACACACAAAGCATAATCCCACTGGTTGACATGGTAAGTGTATATAAAAATTGCCAGAAGAAAGGCCATTTTAAAGAGTGCTATCATTATTTTATCATCATTTTAGTTACTCTCTAGTTGTGAAACCCACTTTTTTTTCTTATCACAGCAAAACTTAGCAAGATTCCAATAAACCAGACAAGAACAGAGTTATTCTTTCTGCATTTTAACATTAACACGTGGCAAATCTGCCAGAAAATCTGAAGTTATTTGCTCCACAGTTCTACAGAATGGTAACATTTGTCTGTGAATTAGGCAGATTAACAACAAAAAGGAACAACAGAAAAAGCAAATGACAAAGCAAGATACCTTAAAAGAACGTTATCGGGGCCCAAGGTAACAATAGTAGCTTCAGTAGCTTGTAATGAAATTAGTCTTGCCAGTGCTTCTGATGTTTTACCCTAGAATAATAATTTTCATGGTTTTCTGACTATGCTATTGAAAGAAATTGTGGGGTAAATGACAACTGTGTGTGTTGCAATTTACCCTATTAAAAAGACTTTCTTCAGACAGACTCATATTAAGCCATTTCATATTTTTACTAGTTACTGAAGATGATTTTACAACAAAGAAGGTTAGAAGAACCTAATAAAGCTTGTTCATGGGACTTGTTTTAAGGTACACAACATTCTGAAATGACTCTTAGTGTCTTGCAGCTTGTAGATACCATGGCTTTTGTTTTTCTTACCTTTGCAACATGCTCTAGCCACCGGCCCAAGGAGATGAACACAAACAGCATAGGAGGCGTGTCGAAGAAAGTTACAGGGTTCACTTTTGCTTTCTCAGCCATTGCAACTAGAAGAACAACAAGTGAGTACACGAAGGCAATGGTGGTTGCCAGTACAATGAGCACGTCCATGTTTGCAGTTTTGTGCTTCACTGCTTTGTAGGCCTGGATATAGAAGTGCCAGCCTCCAAACATCTGTAATAGGAGCATCAGTTGCATTTATATATATATATACACACATTTATAAACATTATCTAATTTTTATATATATTATATATATTCACACATTTGTAACACACAGCAGCAGCATTTCCATAAGAGAGGGAGACGTCCATTTTATTTGTGTTATTTGCCTTCTCCATCTCTCCCTGAAAAAAATCCAAGCTCTAGCCAAGGGCTCTGACCTCTACCACAGTACTCCTGAGTCTTCCCACCTCCACACCATTCCACCAGCTCCTCCCTGTGCCCACCAGTGCAGCTGGGCAAGCTGCCTCAGATACTGCCTAGCACCTCTACGCTACCTGGCCTGCCCCCAACAGTCCCTAGAACCACTTATTTTGGCCACAGCAGAACCACCTCAAAAGAACCATCACAATTACAGTCAGTTTTAAGCCCAGTGAAGTAGGAGTTGTCATATTCCCACTTACCTGTACTGGGACACAGAGTAGAAAGGACAGAAAATTCATAACAGACAATCCTGGTAGGAGCTGGTATTCCAGGACCATTGAGGAGTGAAGAGCCTCCATTTCCTCACTGCTCATGTTGTGATGTGCATGAGCATCTGAAAGTTGACTGTCCATCACCATCATGTAGATCATCAGCCCCATGACAGGGATGCAGAAAACCAGACTCACAACAAAAGACCTTTTCCACCTCAGATTGAAAAGAAAAACAGAACTGGTTTGCAATCCAATGGGTAGCAGTTTAGCAAGTCTGCACAGTCACATAAAAATATAAGTTTTGCTGTTGATTAAAGAAAGAAGAATCTATGTTCAGAAATACTTACTGCCTTATTTCCTGCTTGTGATCTAGATGACTAGCAGATCTATCTTTTTTGACTAAGGAAGTGGTGAAGCCTAAATCCTAAGGGGAAAAAGCATAATAATAAAAAAAGAGAACAGCCTATTTTTAAAGACTTTGTGCTCACAAAGTTATTGTCAGATTACTGATGGTGTCAGCCTTATACTTACAGTATTACTATCTCTAATACAATTGTTACTGGTTTTATTTACCTTGCTAAGACAGAAAAGCAATTTGATGTAGAAATCTGCCTTTCTAGAACACTAAAATGCTATTCTAAAATGTGGGGTTTCAAAACGGTTTTTCCTGAGGCACAGTTGTAGAGAAATTGAAGGAGAAAGCCATGAAATTTATCTCAGTTTCATCTCTCCTGCTACAGTACTCATGGGTTTGCAGAGAAATAAAGCGCATCCATAACTGGTATCTTCAAATCTACTATAGCCTGGCTTTAATAGTATTTCTGTATAAAAGCTTAGGTAAAGTTGTAACAGAGTGTTGCTTCTGAGCTAGGATACATATTATCTGCAGAGCCCTGCACTAATAAGGTAGCAGATGGAAGGAGAGACACAGATTTTTTCCTTTAATAGTCTTTCCGCCTGTTTCTGGAATACTTTTCAAAAGACACTGAATATCGTACGAGACTTGGTGCCTTCACCAGACTTACCTTTACCACTTGTATAACATCTCGAGGACCTATGATCTCAGGATCATATTTGATGTGTGCTTTGTTGGTTGCCAGAGCTACTGAGCAATATAAAACACCATTAGTCTTCATGAGGGTGGATTCTATTTTGTGTACACAAGAAGCACACGTCATTCCTCTCACCTGGAAAATAAAGGTTCCTTCCTTTACCAAAGCCACAGGTTACTCGGTAAAAGCATCTTCAAAAGTAGGAAAAGAAAATGCTTCTGACCATCCTGAATTACGTATTGCATGTTTCTGGGGTTTGAAGCAATGAGGTGGAGCTCTTTAGTTAAGGACGAGAGCACTATAGAGGAGACAAGGTTATGAAGCTCTGCTAAAGCCCTGCTAGCTCTTGAAGCTCAGAGCTTGGGCTACACTGAATTCAACTCAGCTACAGAAAAGTAAAAAGGGAATTCCTGAAATAACCAGAGTAATAAAAATCCCACAGGAACAGCTCTCTGACTTAGTGTAGGAGAACTGAGCCAGCACAGTTTGCAGGACAGGATGAGTTTGTGACACATACCTGTTGTACTCTTATCCTTTATTCTTTGTGAATTAAGCTCTAATATACAATGAATGCTTTAGGGAGTGAACGCTCACAAAAGCACATCCAATAGATAAATGTAATAAAGACAGGGGTGGACGGTTTTAACTATTAGCTTACAACAAGTTCCAGAATTCCATCTCCTTCACCACAGTTTTCCATCACAGTAGCTCCAAATCCCAGTTCCCGGATGAGGTCTGCAATCGCTGAAGGGTGTATGACAGCAGGATTATACCTCACTTCTGCCTTCCCTGCCATTAGGGCAACAAGTATGGAATGTATTCCTAGAAAACAAAATGTGTGAATGGCAGATCATGTTTAAAAGTCCCAGTACACTTCCAGTAGCAGGATGGCACAGCAGCAATTGACTGAAATTGAGAAAGCTACCACAGTGGAAAGTACAGAGAAAGGAAAACATCAGCATTTTGGAAGATACAGCAACAATGCAACAAAAGGACTTAAGTGCAGGTGTGGCAGGTGAAGTATTACTCCACATGAGCTGCATGGTTTTAACAGTCTAATTACAGACAATCTATGCTACATGAAAAGATTAGCTGGTTTTACTTAAAAGAGTCTTCTAAAATACAGTTCTGCCTATTTTTGTGATCTGCATTTACCATTTCTAGAAGCCTTTTTCAAAGAGAGAACACGTATGAGAAAGGGCAGCTCTAACAACGTGCAATCCTATTGTACACCAACTGAAAAGGACTTGGATTCATCCATTTTCTAGGATGAAAAAAAAGGTTAAATTCCAGGTTATCTTGGAACACATCCATCTTCATTACAATAATTAAAACAGTCTGTATTAACAACTCTTCGTTACATCACAGTTATGCAACTTTTTGTCCTTGCAAATATAATCATCACTGACAGAAGACAGACACAGCTGTCCTGACTTGCAGAGCTAAAATTAACTTTGTCTCTTTAATCCGTTTTACTACAGTCCTTCTCTAATAACTCGCTTTCTAACACAGGCATAATGCTTCTGCTTTTAACTTGGGCATGTCCCTCCAGTAGAAAAGACTTAGCTTAGTTTCACAAGGATCTATATTTGATCCTTATATGCTTTTTGGAGCACTCCAACTCCTGCTTTTGCAAAGGCATTCTTCTCTAGCCACAAAGCAGCAATACCATATTGTTATCATCCTATGCTCTCACCCATGAAACAGCAGCAATGGCACTTCTCTCGACAACCCACCTGTATAAAACAGCTGTACCAAAGCTAGATGGATTCCCTAAAAGAAACACTCAGAAGTTTAACAGATTACACTGACATGTATCTTACCATCTTCTCTCCTCAGATTTCTCTCAATGTTGGCCACACATGAAGCGCATGTCATTCCTGTGACCTGGACATAGCACTTCGATACTGTCTTTGTCTCTTGTCTCACAAGATGGGCAGGTGACACTTGGGAGGAAGGCTCAGTTCTGTGGGATTCCAGCTGCACTTCAGGAGAAGGCTGAGCTGAAAAGGAGATTGCAGTTCAGGACATTGTGAACAGCCATAGCAATGAGGGGTGAGCTGGCAGTGCCCCAGCCACGAATACATGCTGCTGTAAATTTAGACCAAAAAATGGTATTTGTGCATGCCTCTGCTTCCAGGTATCTCCATCATTTTTAATTAATCTGCTATACTAAAGGACATGCATGCGTATTTCATTATCTCATTGACAGTGAAGATAAAAAGCTTTCCTTTGCATGCACAAAGAATGTGCCAACTACTAAATTTCATCTTGGGTGGTACCAAATTCTAAACAAAACTGCACAATCCTTTTAAATGTAAAAGTTTAATATGCCATTACCTGGTAAAGATGCATCAAATCCCATATCCTCTATTGCAGATCTCAAGTCTTCTGGGCACGTTTGCAGAGGGTCGTACTCTATAGTCCCATTATGGTTTGTGAGAGACACATGAATGGATTTGACACCTGCCTTTTGGGATATGACTCCCTCAATGGACTGCACACAGGAGTTGCAAGTCATTCTCTCAATATTTATTACAACAACTTGAGTAAGTGGCTGGCTGGCATCCTTCAAAACTGGATGAGGAGACTGCAGTGTAGACACCAGCGTGGGGTAAAGTGCTACACTGTCGTACTCCTCAGGAAGGCTGACTTTAAATGTCTCTGGAGACACTGCCTCTATGGCTCTTCTCAGTACTTCTATGCTAATTAAGTTTGGGTTATAGTTTATAATAGCAGATTTCTTCTCTAATGAAACAAATATGCTTGTTACTGATGGGAGTGCTGATATGGTGCTCTGAATATTGAGGACACATGAACTGCAGTGCATGCCATCAATCCTGAAGACAATTGTCTTTGTGTCATTCATACTTGAGGTTTCTTTCAGTGCTGTCTCAGAGCCTTTGGTCTGAGTATTCCTCAGCCTCTCCAAGTCAATGGCACTGAGCTTGAGGGGTTTAGGCTGCTTTTTGAAAGATGCTGTGAAACCAGCAGCTTCAATTTGATGCTTTATTTCTTCTGCTGTAATCAGATGAGGCTGGTAGACAACAACAGCTTCCTGATTGTCCAGGGACACTGAAAATTAATAAGTGTGCATTACTGCCCTAAGCACAAGCAGCACATTGCCCCAGGAGCAACAGATCTTGTCAAAAGCTTTGAATGCTTTAAATGGCCAGAAACCTAACTGCAATGGAAAGGAGACTGAATTGGTTTGGTAAATATCGAACGACTCAGTTCTTCAACCTTTTTTGTCTACTAGAACAACAATTTTCCACTCCTCTTTTCCTCAGGTTTTTGCTCTTTCCCCAGGATTTTCACAAATGGCACTGTTATTTCTTACTAAATTCATTCATTTATCAAGGGTCTGTGGCAATCCATTTATGCCAAAGCTATTTATATTTTTCTCTTGCCTTTAAGATACAATTGAATACATGCCAATATTAATTCTTAATTGAACAGAAAATATAAAGTAGGATTAATTAGAATATAAAAAGACTTCTGGTATTAGAGATTTCAATAACTGGTAACAAAACTACAGAACATGACTACTCCAGGCTCCCCACCAAGATCCAAAGCAACCACCCAATACTTATACACATGTAACAGCAACAGTCTTACGACAATTTGGGCCCCTTTCTTACTTCCTAGTCCAAATTAAACAAGAAACTAAATATCAGATACCACAAAGAGCAACTGTCACATTAAGCTATCTAATTAAACTCAAGATACCTCCACGATGCTGTTGGGGAACAGGTTGATCAACTCCAGTTTACGTAAAAACACACAAAGGGTTTACCTTTAATCCGCTGAATTCCTTGCAATTTGCCAATCTTCCCCTCAATGGTGCTGGTGCAGGAGTGACAGGTCATCCCATCTACTTTTAGGCGCAGCACAAGGCTACTTGCTTGAGACCAGCTGGAACTTTCACAAGTTCCAGGCGTTACCTCTGGTGCAGAGATACTTAAATCCACCCCTGGGACCATTTGCATAACCTGCTTGCCATTTGCAATGGAAGGAATGAATGTCACCACAGCAGTTTGTTGATCAGAGGACATTTTAACATCCACAACACCTTTGTTCTTTAGCAGCGTGCTACAGATCTGTTTAGAGGTTAGAGACGACTGAGTAGGAATTGTAAGAAAAATAGTGTCAAGTAAAACAGGTTGTGGATTTGAATCAGCTAACATAGCATCAAATCCCATGTCATATATTGCTTCCTGCAGTGTTGCTGGAGTCTGCAGTTTGGAGTCATAAATGATGACTGCATTCTTATCCTCTAGAGATACCTGGTGAGAGAAAAAAACCCAAACTAAGTTAGCAAATTGCAATACTGAGGGATGAAAACTTAATACCCTGCATGAGACTAGAGATACCTTCTACTTGCATATATTAGCAATACTTGTTCAGTGTAATTTTATCCAACAGTACTCACCTTGAGGAGTAAAGCCACACCAACAGCCACCATAAAGTAACCTCTACTCATCTGTGCCACACCACAGCTAGAAAGAACAGACTTCCGCACCCCCGTTTCAGCATCCTTTACAAGTCTGTCTGGCCACTTTTACTTACAACACCCAGACAGCATCAACACATTTAATGAAACTTCCAGAGCCAAACTCTCTTGAATCATGATGACTAACCCAATTCAATCCCCAAAGCAAAAGGGCCCAATAGAAAAAACTATAATCACAAGCACAGTTCTGCAGTTAGTAGGAATTACCCTCAGGCTACGAGGATGGAAAATACCACTCTTTGACAAAGAGCACAGATGTAAGTAGCAGCGAAAGGAGTGCAGTTTCCAGGCATCTCAGGCACAGGCTGTCACCTTGCTCTGAGCAATAAAGAGCACCAGACCGCACAGAACAAACTTCAGTTTCTACGTTCGATAGATGACAAACATTAAGGAACCTGATTTTCCTCCCTCTGTACATTTTGCTGATCCAGAGACCTCCTGATTTGGTGTTAACCTTTCACATCAGACGGTACTTTGTACCCTCAATTTAATTTGCTCCCAACTGACAATATATCAAATACAATTATTGCTATTTCCAAAAGGGGAAACCAATGGCTGCCAGAGGCCAAACACATTATCATTCAATTCTACCTTTCCTCTGGGCAAAGATACAACTTAAAGAGCACAGTCATGATTAGATTAGATGAGTTAAACCATTGTAAAAACAACCTTCCTTCATTTTTGTCCCAATTACTTGCCTTAGCAGAATTAGCAACGTGGACATTTATTGGTTTCATAGCAGCTGGAGGCAAAATAGCCTAAATGCAGCTCTGTTTGTCTGTATCAGGCACCTAACATTCATCTCCTGTGCTGACCTAATTCATAATCACTGAACAAAACCCTGGTTTACTATTCTCAGAGATTTTTCTAAAACAAATGATCTGGCTCAACTGAAGTTCTGCTGCTGTAATGAGCACAATGACTACGCATGATCTCTTACAGTCCTGTTTCTTAGAGTCCTGCTCTACTCAGACTAAGTTTCTGTAATACATTTTCTTGTCAAGAGTGGGATTAGAAATAGTCTTTACCTTTGGGTAAGGTATTTTGTATTAAGAATACAGGAATTCTTAATACTCTCCTTCAAAAACCTGCTTCATTCCTTAGGTAAAGGACACTATGAAATGTACAATGTCTTCAAGCAAGTTAAAGCAGGACTCTCTCCTCCTTCTCCTATCTCAAGTCATCTGCACATTTTCAGCACAGTAAGAGTGCAAGGTTGATAAGATTACATCTTTTGCTGGAATAAGGGAGAAAGGGAGGATTCTAAAGTCAGATTATTTAGGGCTTATTATTTTACAGATGTGTTAAGCCTTCATTTGACTTCATGCTTGTGGACACCTGGCGATTTTTCTGACCATACGATGCCAAAAAGGCTAACAGTGGTATCCCTAGTTCTAAAACGGTCTGCTCAGTGATCCAAGGTTCTGGTGTCAGAGCAGAGCCTCCTGTCATGTTAAAGCTCCATACTGAAGGGAGACAAAAAATGCTGTGTCATGTAAATATTGGAATTAAGCTCTGCCATTTTCTGTTGCTGCTGCTGTTAGGACTGTTCTTCCTAACACAAGTTAGGTCATAAGACTAAGAGGAATCTCCCAGCTTTTAAATTGCTTCCCTTTTTAAAATTACTATAAAATGATGGCTTGTGTAGGAATGATCAGCTCACCCTGGAATATTCTACAATGCAGTATCTTGCCCACGATAGAAAAAATACTAACAAAATATTGGTATCAAATCAGATCAAGGAAGTCTGGATTAAGGGCAAACCAAGTAGCTCTGGTAACAGTTCAGGACTAGAGTTCTGCTCCTCTTTCTCTCCCATTTCCTCACAAACAGTACAAAGGAAAGGAAACTTCTAATGCTTGAAAGAGCTGGCTAGACTCCTTTGTCACCCGCACTACCTGCTCCTCTTATTTCATGAACCACAACAAAAGCAGCTTTATTTTTCATGGTAAATCAACTACCACATGATGAACTGGACACCTCAAGCCCACAAATGCTTTTCAACCTGTGTAAGTGACCTCTGTGCACTATCAGTCTGAAAGAAAAGGCTTGGAGGCTTGTGAGCAAGCAGACATTTGTTCAGTGTAAGGGATAAGGACAGCTTGTTTTTCTCCAGTCTAAGCTCCAGGGGTTTTGATTTATTCTATTTAAGTTTTAATTCTTGCCTTTTTTGACTCCTCGTAACTTCAAGATCCTGACTTCATTGTGAAGCAGAAAATTACCTAAGAGTAGCAGATAATGACTTAGCTCCCACTGTACTGAAGTGAGCCCTCGCTTTTCTCTTATACCAGAAACACACTAATGCACTCCTACCATCGGCTTCTCATCTTGCCACATATTTTCTTCCCTTGGTGCATACCTTGCCATGGTTTCTCATGTATGATCAAAGCTTTGTAAGAAATAGTGATAGTGTCACTTACTTTGATGTTATGGATGCCATTCAACCTCCCAACATGCTGTTCGATGGTCTGAACACAGGAATTGCATGTCATCCCCTCCACACCAAGGACGATGGATTTCACCTCCATTGTGAAACTCTACTCAAGTCTTCGCATTGCTGTTGGCCAAAACCAGTTAAAACATTTGTTCTTAAATTGTTTCACAAAGATCGAAGCCGAAACCAAAAAGGAATTTAACAGATGCTTAATGCCTGGCTACAGTGGAAGCAACAGCAGGCTTTGATGTTTAACTGAGTGGCACATGCTGAACATGGTTTTTTACCATGGGGACTTATCTTGGAAAAGTAAATGACATGAACTATTAACAGTGTTTGACAAAATTCATTTTCTTGCCCCTTGGTGATGTTTCATAACTGTTCCCGATTACAGAAGGTCTGAACGTTTCTGGTTTCACTTTGAGACATGCTATAAACCCTGTAAGAATACAAGGATGTTTCATCACAGAAACGGGTTTACCTCCCTGATGCACAAACCCCAACACTGCAGCCTCATCATCAAGTCAAGACAGTATAAACCTCTGAATCAGTGAAATCCTCAATAGATGAAAAACATATTTTTTCCCTTTAATTGCAGTGCGTGTGAAGAGCCAGGATCACAGAGCAGATTTCTGTTAGCCACTAACCTGTGGGAGAATTTAACTCCCAGCAGAACCAGAAGAGGATTACTTTAAGCTCACTTCATATGGTGGGTCCTTTCTCAGGCTCATCTGCACACTCAGAGGTACAAGGCAGTTTTAAAACCACTATAAAGCTACCCAAGAAAAGACATACTTTCATACTTTCCTTACCGCTTACCTCAGCTCTTCCATAAGGAATGCTCAGTCCATACAGAGCAAACAAAGACATTACTGTAATTGCACTCACAGAGCAAGGGATATTCCACAAGGCTGAAGTACAACTAAAGCTTCAAAAAGCACCTGACGTACAGTGTGCTTCATGAGCACAGACGTGCACGTACAGCAAACTAAAATGACACACAAGAGTCTATCACAGACAGAATCAATCTGTCCTCTAGTAAGGTCTGAATAAAAGGGAATTTAAATGCACTTCAGGTACATGACCAACTGGGAACTACCCTGACAGCTGCACTATTACTCTGTTTTGACAATAAATATAAAGTAAGCACAAAGTGAGGCTGTGAGCTGCTATCTACAAACAATCAAAGCCTAGTAAGGTGTTGCCTTGGATGAGAGTTGGCTATAGCTGTATATCAGCCAGAGTCTGCTGAGCTCCAGGCTATCTTCCCTGCTCTTTGGTGTACAAGACTCAAGCTACAGTACAATAATATCTGTTGTTCCAGGAAACAGCACTGAAGTCTTTTCTTAAAGTCATATGTCAACCTAACAGCAGCCACACATGTAAAATGGTGAACTGGTGCCATTGAAATGATTACAGCAGCCACCAGCACTGCTACTGAATGCCCACCAATACATAAAAGATTTATCTAATTATATATGTAAAAATAACATATTTATACTTGGGCGCTTTTTTAACATCTATTGTTATAGTTTGTTATGGACAAACTATTTCCTCCATTTTCTGAGCCTGTCTCCTTGCCCTTGTGCTGTTCATTTCACATACAATCCCTCCCACCCTTTTTAACACAACCTCGTGTTTGCCTACATAGAAGGCAGCATGTGGAAAGACAAACAGCGATTATTAGAGCTATTCTACCTTAATGGCCTAATCAACTAAGTAAAGTTTGTAAAATGACTTCAAATATGAGGGGTGCTATTTATAGAAGTGCACAAAAATACTGTGATTGCAGTAATTCAGGACCACTCGTGTTAGAATGCTATTACATCAATACAACATCCCATTTATGTTTCAAGTATGTGCTTTGTACAGACACAATCTTTCCTTTACATAAAACACAGCATCTGCTGTTTGCGTTTGGATTTAATTAATAAATCAAAACCAAACAAGCTGCAACCATTCAATCAGGTTTTGTTGGGTTACTGAGGTCTTCTGACTGCTCTCCTGGGAGCAACTGATCAGGCCCCCTGGCATTAGACACTGGGTAAGCACTGCAGCAAAAATCTTTTCCTAGAAGAGACTCTAACTCAAACATGCATTCAAAAAGCATAAAGGCCCAGGAGAAGAAGAATTCGCTTTTTTCCCCTCAAGGCCCCAGAGCACTAGGACTGAATCCAGAACTTCCATGCTGGAATTTATCTGTTGGATTGCACTGTCTCTTCTTTTTGTTCTCTGGCTTTTAGTTAAGAGACACAACAGGATCAATATGATACATGCATGCTTAGCAGCAATGTTGGTGGAGAAGATGACAAACACTGAATTTTACTTGCTCTGTTGTAAACTGCTAACAGCTTTCATATCATTTTTAAACCCAGACTTGTCTAAAAACTGAGATGCATTCAAATCTAAAGGTAGGAAAGGAGCCATTTGTGAGCAATGATGCCTCTTCACACCAGTTACCAGGCTGTTTTCTGTACAGCCTGAGATTTCTGAAGACCAAGTTGTTTGGAATTCCAGTGCTCCTGATGCTTTAGAGAGCTGTTGTCCTCAGAGTAATGTACAGGGTTAATACACAGCACCTGTAAGTCTATGTATATCCTTTTTCCTCCCCTTACAGAATTCCCAGGACAAGGGTTTACATTTAAAAGCTAATACATGGTTACATCTGAGACAGTGTTCTACTTTGTTATATTCCATTTCATTCCTACTGCTCTGCCTCCCTCACAGTGCTTCCTGGTAGAAATACTTTGGCTAAAGCTTAAAAGAACTCTGTCATAATTTCCTCCTCCCGACAACATTAAAGTAAGAAAAACTCATGACTAAGCAGCCTGAAAAGTATTTGTTACACCAATAAGTTAGGCTAAATGCACGCAAGAGGTGTACACACATTGACAATATCATCCTAGTTCTCCTTATATGTGTTAATATTTCACCAAGTTCACATGAAAATGGATGCAGAAGTCAGAAGATCTGCATGAGGCTGTGTAACAACCTGTGTATACCACAGTAACGGCTTGAACTTGGAACACCCCATTTCCTCACTCTTGCCATCAATCACTATGTATCTCTTGTTTGCTTTCTCCACCCATTAAAACAATACATAGATTATAATGCATATATATGCATTAACCCAAAGGGAACCTCATTGTAGAAGGCACAGTAATGGTTCTGGAAGGATGCAGCTGAAACAATCAACAAAATCCAAAACTTCTAGATATCAGAAGATTTTTCTAAGTGACAACATGTATTTGATAAGTCGACACTGAAGATCTTTGTTACCACCGACTATGAAGGCAAATGACTGCTAATAAATAACTTGTAATTCAAAGTTATGGACATGTTCTTTAAAGTAAGACGCTAAGTTATGGATCACACGCTGTTTTAGGGAACAACAATGGTTTTATTCTTAACCATTGCATTGCTCCATCTATAAACCACCTTCGTCCTCAACTAGTAAAGAATTTTAGGATTTGATGATGCAAACAGGTGGCAGCCGTCCTCCCCCCTTTAATCTCCCAGTTGTCTATTTGGAATACAAGAAAACAAAAGGCTTCAATTCAACTACTGCTGTTTTGGAATATCGTCTACAATGGCTTCACTTGACAAAGAACTTAGACTTTGAACGAGCTTTGTATAAGCTTTCTGTATCCTCTCATACACAATTTACTCCCTTTCATTACTTTCACCTTGTTTTGCAGTACACAAGGCAGCAGCGCTTCCTTGTTTGTACATTAACACCATCAAGCAGCAGAGCCCTAGCAATAACCTGGCTCTGCAGAACCGAGCATGGCAGGCTACGTGCAGAGAATCAACACTCAGCAACAGAGAAAGAGGCTATAAAGGATAATTAAACCAAAACCAATATTTGGGAATAGACGTAAAGTCTTTGTATTGTTTCTTCCAGGTCCAATTTTAGGCTTAACACAGGCTTGGGTTGCCTGTGTGCAGCTTAAAATCCAAACATCTAATTTCCTTGAAGAAAGTCAACTAGTGTTTCTATGAAGTGAATGATGTAACAGAAAATGAAACAATTTCTACTTCCAACTGCAGTTTCTTCCTGTGCAAAGGAAAACTCAACAGTGACCAAGCATAAAACAACTGAGAAACTCAAATTCATCCCTTTAAGCAACTTATGTTCTAACAGGAGTCTTTGAGTAAAATATCTGAAGCAAGACAAGGCTTGATGAAGACAAAGCTGTCATTCACAACCTCTCACTATCACAACAAAAAAAGGAAGAAAGAAAATATGAGCAATGCAAAGAGGAAGTTATAACACTGGTAAAACCCAGACTCTCTTTACTCCACAAAACACCACTTTCGTGCTTCTAGGATCCAAGCTAACCAAGGTACCACAAACATGCTCCATGCCTGTTCTAGGAGCAGTAAGGACACGTAAGAAGTGCTTTATAAGGAGGGTGGTAAAACACTGTCACGGGTTGCTCAGAGAGGTGGTGGATGCTCCATCCCTGGAGACATTCCAGGCCAGGCTGGATGTGGTTCTGAGCAACCTGATCTACTTGAAGATATCCCTGCTCACTGCAGGGGCTGGACAAGATGAGCTTTGAAGGTCCCTTCCAACCCAAACCATTCTATGACTGTATAACTGGGAAGCTCACAGTGTTTCTGGCTACACACACACCTTCAGTTTTCCCCCCAGTTTTCTATACGTCAATAGCTTGGACTTATAGCTACTGAAAGAGGTCAAAGCCAGGCAAAACCCACAAATGCCAGAAACAGAACCTGTCCGATTTAACTACAACCTTTAGAGTTTATTAAATTTCTAAATGGCCAAGTCCTACTTTATAGCTCACTTTAGTAACTTATCTTTCTGCTGCTGTAAATAATTACATTAGCTGGAAAACTGTATCTTCCCCTAAGTCTGTAGAGACCTAAGAAAAGGAACAAAGGACAGCATGAAAGGAAAAAGCTGTATCATCCCATCCTTGGGCTGGAGAATGGGTTGCAGGTCCATGGTTTTACTCTGCTCATTAGCAGATATATTTGAAAGTCTGATTAGAAGTATGAGGCTTAACGATTGAGGAAGAAACTGCACATCTCTAATAATGCGCACACAGCCTCGTGATACTCGAGGCTGCAATTCCTGTTGCTCAAGACTTTAACAAGTCTTGCTCAGTCAGCACACCATGGAACTTACTTTGAGGGACCTTATTTCTATACAAGCTGGATGAAAAGCACACATTGGAAACATTCTTCTGCACTTCTATCGAGCTTTGTAATACCTGAACAAGTAAAAGGCTTTGTTAAGAGTTCCTCTCATGTCCTTTCACCACCTCTTCAAGTCAAATTTTAGGAAGACATAAACTCTCCCCTGGAAGAATCACAGCCAAGTATTAAGAACAGACTATAATTTATAAAGCCTACTTACCTGAGCACACTACAGCAACGGAGGCACCTCAGTGTTGAGCTTAGTCTCAAAACACAAGGCAGAACAATGTAGGATGTATATACAAGTGAAAACAGCAGTAAATGATATGTAACACTGGCTTTTACTTTCCTGGTTAACCAGCTGGGAAAGGAAAAAGCTTCAGGTCTTTCATCTACAACAATCACTCTAATCATCGATTTCTAATCAAATGGTGTTTGTGCTCACACGGTACACTGTAATACACACAATACAATCGGGATACAGAGAGGCAATAGTTAAGGTGGGTTTGCTCTTGCTCATTTCCATGAGATTTTAGCCCAAAGCATCATGAACAACTCTTTGCCCTTCTCCAGAATAGTCGCACTATGTTTTTAAGAGGCTCTGTAACTTGCGCATTCCAACCCATCCCAGGTCTTTCTCCGAAGACCTCCGACAGTAAAAGAGGTGCGTTTCCAAGCCCGTGCACACTTAACTGTATACCAAGAAGCGACGAGACCTGGCGTGTGGATGCCCGCTGATAAAACCAGCCTATTGCGCTTCCTTTTGACTCCCGTTTGATACTACCCAGCCCGCCGGCACCGGCTGCATCCCAAAGGAACCGCGGGAGTGCCGAGGCGGCTCCCTGCCATCCCTGCGTGCCCAGCACTGGAGAAAACACCACGAAGGCGGCAGGAGCGGCAGAGCAGGAAACGCCGCTGCGGGCTCACAGCCGTGCTCCGGACCCGGAGCCCTCCCTCGCTCTGCTCCCGACACGCCGAGTCACCCCCGGGAAGAGCCGCGCAGCCTCAGTGCGGGGGGAGCTCTAACCCCACCCCTGCGGGCGGCAGACCCCGACAACAGCCCAAGGTGCTGCCGCGGGGGTCGCTAAGGGAAGGCCCGCTCAGCTCAGCCCTGCGCTCCCCGCTCCCCGCTCCCCGCTCCCCCCGCCCCACCGCAGGCCCCACTCCGCACTCACCGCAGCGCCGCCCGCTCCTCGCTGAGCCGGGGTCCCGCCTGGCACCTTGCCCCGCCCGGGCCGGCCGTCACGTGATCCGCGGCGCGCCTGGCCCCGCCCTCTCATGTGACAGGAGCGCGGGACACGTGACGGCGGAGGGAAGCGACGGGGACTGAGCAGCGAGCGGTAATGGGAGCCTCGGGCGGGCGCTTCCTGCGTGGCCGCTGGGCCAAACCCGGGTGTCGGTGCCTCTCCGGGGCTCGGGCTGACCCTGCGGGTCACAGCCCGCACACAGCACTGGGCCGCTTCCTCGCCAAGTTGGAGGACGCAATATTCACTGGAAAAGCAGCGTACACTGACAGAAACATCACTTCTCTAAGTGCAGCAACGCTGCTGGCTTATGTGGCTCCAAATTAAGTTCTCCACACCTCTCAAAGGCCTCAGACACAACTTATCTGAAAGGTGATTCAGGACATGAAAATATTGCTGTGGAAAAAATATGGGATCTTGGCTTTATCATTCACTGTGCAGCTGAAAGGAGAGGTGATGTGAACTCAGCACTGGGAACATGCCTGAGGCCAGGTGAAGCGGACAACCATATGATGTTTTAGAATCATAGAATAGTTAGGGTTGGAAAGGACCTTAAGATCATCCAGTTCCAACCCCCCTGCCATGGGCAGGGACACCTCACACTAAACCATAATCACCCAAGGCCTCGTCCAACCTGGCCTTGAACACTGCCAGGGATGGAGCATTCACAACCTCCCTGGACAACCCATTCCAGTGCCTCACCACCCTCACAGTAAAGAACTTCCTCCTTATATCCAATCTAAGCTTCCCCTGTTTAAGTTTTAACCCGTTACCCCTTGTCCTATCACTACAGTCTCTAATGAAGAGGCCCTCTCCAGCATCCCTATAGGCCCCCTATAGGGGGCCTTGTCTGTTATCCACCAGTGACCTTCACAGGAACAACTGGAGCTACCTAAGTCATGATTGAACTATACTGAGTTTTTACACTGTTATGTTTCAGCACACACAGAGCACAGCAGAAACTCAAGAGCCAGGCAGGTTTCTAGGTATGTTTATTAAACCAGGAATGCCCCTGCACAAGTGGTAATCAGAGAACAAATACCATTACGTGATTGTTTCTTCAGTGAAAGTTTAGAGCAGTTCATTACATGCAGAGTTTATTACTGCCTCCATTCTTTTGGAGTGACTCTACCCACAGGGGAGAAGCCCCACTCAATGTCAAGCTGTGTAAGCACCTGCAGGAGGATAAAAACCAGGATTATTAACTTTGAAATCAAAGAAACCTTCTGATAGAGGGCTGTTTCTATTGTTTTCAGCATAGATTTCTTGTATTAGAACATGACATCTTCTAATAAAGCAAGTGGAATATATTTATATTGAGTAATACTTAAATAATTCAGTTTTTATTTAAGAATGTCTAGCTTCAAAACAAAATCTGGGACGTAAACCCCCATCACCATACGATTATTTTCATCTAGGGTTTTTCTGACAAAAGCTCTACCTGTGTAGCTTAGAAATCCCAAGTTAAATGGAGAACACTTGTGTTTCTACTGTGGTTTAAAAGCAAGCAATAGACTGACACAGACATTCATGAAACATCTCAAAATCAAAATAGGAACTAACACAACTTTCATCTCTACCACATTAAAATATTAACTATTAACTTACATAAAAAACTCCTAAATTCTGACCATGTAAGTTATTTCAAACAAGTAAGCCCTTCTGAAAGACAACTGCTTCCAAGTTTACAGGAGCAACCACAACAGAGTGGTGAAAAAGGGCACTCACGTATCCCCAGACAGCAGTAAAAACAACGGCTCCACCAATGAGCACCAGGTTTCCGTGTTTGTCGTGGAAGTCAGGCTCACGTTTGCGATGAGCTTGTCTGACTGCAGTCTGCCGAATGCCTCGAGCTAATGAATGTTGAAGAGAAACACAGGAATCAACTAAAATACACATCCAAGCCATTCACATTCCTCATCTCCCACCACCAGAGGCAAGTGGAAGCATTGAAAAACTTTAAGCTGAAAAACAAATGAATCTTTTGGACTTGGAGCTTTGGAATGATTCCAAACCACAGGATATACAGAAAGCCTTGCATTGTGTTTCATCTGTCCCAGTTTCTCTCTGGAAAGTTCTCTCTGAATCCTCTAAGTTACTTTTTCCATTTATATGCTTTCTTTGGGCCCTCAGGGTGGAAATGCAAGTACGCTTTTAAGAATGAATACGTATTTGTTTGCTGAGCACTTAAAAGTTTCAGACTTCTGTATGTACCTATCTATATTGTCAACATGTGTACCTAACATAAGCATCTTCAGGATGAAGCTCACCATCAAAGTAAGGAGTTAAGGGTTGTGGAGATACGGACCTTTCTCATTCCTCCATGATTTTTGAAGGGAAATGAAGAAAGAAGCAGCAATAATGATGGAACTTAATAAGTTCAGTAATATAGTTAATATACATATGTGTTACAGTGAATATACAGGTAGTATGGTTAAGTAATATAGAACAATAGAGGAGGATATCTGCAGGTCAGAGAGGGTATGATGTACATTATAAAAGGTACACTTATCAAGGAGAAAACAATGAAGAATCAAACCACCAGCTTCAACACACAAAGTCTGTTTAGCAGTTTTGTGCTGCATTATCTGAGACAGTGATCTGTGCATAAAGAGACATCACAAAACACAATCTTCAGTTTCGGGTCAGTGGTTCACAGTTACCCAACTGGACTAGGTAAGATGATGGCAATACCCATCATGCTCTGTGATGCTGAACAAGGTAGGATATTTAACGGGAAAAAAAAGAAGTTTAACTAC